>NC_089648.1:3747500-8547500 GCF_037042795.1 Molothrus aeneus
CTTCATTCCTAATTAAGAATTGCAGTAATCAGCCAAGAGGCTTATTGTGTGAAGTTGAGGAGCCAAAATTATTTGTGAATTCAGTTCAGATTCAATGGATTTTTTTCAGCCTCCCCAGAAATGTTTCATTTCTACATTTTGCAACAAAACGCTTTCATTTTGTAACAAATCTAATTTCCTTCGTAGAGTGTGAAATGGTAATTTTGTTTTGCTGTAAAGACTATTCTTGGGTTGATCCAAGCCACTAGTATTGTTGTGAGTTTTTTTGAAGTTTGGTTGTCAGCTTGAAAAAATTAACTATTTGCATAGTTGGGTGCATGAGACGGATGCACAGCTCTGGAGCTGTATCTGGGATCCAGGTCTCTGCCAAGAATCAGGATCAACTGATGAGACTGGACAGCCTCCCTGCATTTATTTGGCCATGGGCAAAATGATGGATCCAATATGTTCTTTACAAAGCTTTGTCTTTGCTGCCTGTGGAGCTGCAAAGCCTATGGGTAAGGTAATGGTTTGCTGCTTTGTTTCCAACCAGTTTATAATTTATAACTTTTCTTTTGTAAGTACTTCTATAATGTTTTACTACTTCTTCTTCATTTCTGCTTGGCTTTTGTGGGTGAAAAAAGTTGCCAAATGCCAGCAAAATGTGAGGTTTTTTTTCTCCAGGGCCTCCGAGAATATGTGAGCCAGTGCCCCTAAACAGCACATTGCTGGAGGATTAGATGTTGTGTGTAACCTAGAAATGAGAGCAATCATGGCCTATTTATGAGATATTAACCCATCAGGAATCCCACTCCAAACAAATATGATTTATAAAGTGTTATTACATTGCTGCTACAGTGTCACCCGGCAACTCAATTAGAAAGGCAAAAATGCTGTTTGAGAGCCCATTTTGGTCAATGAAAAGACACCCTCGATGCCATTGGTGTGTGAGGCCAGACTCTGGGGGAAGGAAGGAGGCCTTCAGCAAGGGGGGAGCTTTTCCATGGAGCTGAGACAAAAATGCACCAAAGGCAGAGGAGTGGGACACAACTGTGAGTGTGACACAATTCCAGTGTGTGTGTTCGGTGCATTTGCACCAGTGCATTTCACACCTACAGAGAACTCCTCACTTCAGTTCAGCATTTACTTGATACTGATCTGGATTTAACCCTTGGCCATCTGTGGCATCTTTCAGCCTGACCAAAATAAAACACCTTAGGTTGTTTTGTTGCCTCTCCCAATGCCCAGATGGGCACTGTGGGTTATGCCTAAGGATTCTGCCCTCCTGCTGAGGACTTTTCTATGGCATGGCCATCCTTGTCCAGGAATGCATCATCTGGAGCATTTTCATCTTCATCCCCTCAATACACACATGTGTGTATATCTATCTATCCATGTATTCTTGGAGGTTTGTTCCTTCTGCCCAGTCATTTGGAATTACTCTCTCCAGCTTTCTGTAAGGTTGAATCACTCTGTGCTTCTCCTCTGGGCTTGTCAGATATTGTTATAGAAATAGATAGTACTTGGCTGACTTTATACTCCTTTTAGCTTTGGTTCCACTGCTTGCAAGTGCTCTCAAATGCCTTCCCCCTGAAAGAAGGTCCTTCCTAGTTTTAGTCTCTTTTGATTAGGATCTTTCAATTTCATGATAATTTTTGAAGCCTGGGCAGTGCTGTACACAATAGTGTTTTTTACTGAAGTTTCCTCCATGGACTCTACAGTCTGTTGATGAGTGCTGACCCAGAGCTGCAGCTGCAAAAGGGTTTGCAAGGATAACAATGATGAGTATTTCCTTTTCGTTCTGAACATTGTGCTGTGTGAGCCCAGGCAGTGATGGTTTCAGCTATGTAATGGCTCCACCAGCACGTCACAGCAGATGCTATTGTAGGACAATTCTCATCTCACTTGTGTTTTGCATTTCAGGCCCTTTGTGCATTTAGACAATGACACCTACCCATGCAGCAATGTTATCTTTCCCATGGGCTTTTTTTATACTGGCAATTTGAGGGGAGGAGATATTTGCAAAGGTCATCATGCAAGCTAATAATCTATTTTAAATGAGACAACGTTGAAATTCTCATGCTTAAAATTCATGTTCATCTATGTATTTTTTTGTGTCCTGAACCAGGTTATTGTACAGTATTTCTATTCATAGGTGCCCCCAAAACAGACAACTCTTGTCCTCTTCACATTTTTTTTTCCTCAGGATGTGCCTGTATATATTTATTTGTACCAAAACTAAAATATCTTATTAAGATGGAAGATTATTTTCCCCGCCAGACACCTTGCCCTTCGTGCCAGTTTCCTCTATGTCATTCCCCATTTGCCTCTCCATGTATTGCAGGCAAATGTGGTCTCTGCCATTTGCTTACCCTTGTATTCTCTGTGTGCCTTGGTATGTCTTTTAATTAGATGCACTTCTGTTCTTTCATTGCTCATTAACCCTTTCTTTGGAGAAGCAGCTTCCCTTAGCCCTGCAAACAGCCTCTGTTTTTCCCAAAGTCAAGTCCATTTCCCTCAGTAACCTTGATTTCACCAGCTATCAGTTATACCACAAATAATTCAGCCTCTAATTAGTCCATCTGTTAACTATTCAAGTACACATGACTTATCTTTATTATGTAACATAATGGTCAGTTGTCTTACCTGCTAGTGATATTTTGGTATGAAAAATATGTTTTTCTGCTTGTGACATTCCCACGTTGCCAATGTGCCCCCTGTGGAAAATACTGCAGATTACACACTTTTACAGTCAGTGCCAGGCAAAGTGAGAAGGATTTCAACCTCTCTAATATTTTTTTCTGCAATTGTTGTTACTTCCAAGAACGTGCAGGGGCTTTGTACTTACACCCTTCTGTTCTTTGCCAGATTTCTTCAACTAAGAGAGATTGATGCTAACAATGATTTTATGGATTTTTATGGAAATTTTTATGAAAAAAATTATTTACCTCTGATTAAAGTCAGAATATTTTTTACCTTAATTTCCCACTGTCAGTGCTGTGGGCCAAGGTTACATTTCTGTTGCATGATGAGAGTCAGTTATTAATTGACCACTTGAAATACCTAACCTGTATTTTCTGTTCTGGCATAGAATTGGGAACTTTTCATTCATTCAGATTTGTCATGGTCTAGAGAATTAAACTTTATTATTGGTCATCAACAGTGCTGTGACAAATGTTCAAGCTTCTAGATTATTTTCAGGGAGTTTTCTATTTCTGGGACTTTTTTCCTAGAAATTTTGTCATTATTTGGCAAAACAAGCTGCCTGTTCTGGAAGGTTGTGTTGAAGGGTTGTCTTTTTTGGAGCACAACACAAGACTGAGTACAGATAAATGTGATGTACAACATTTTTACTAGAATGTGTCTATTGTACTGTGTCTTGTGTGCTCACAAGGGTTTATAAGATTATTATTATAATGACTTTGTTTTTACCCAGGAGAACTAGCACATTTCTAATAGGTCTTTACTATTACACTCTCCCTACAAAATGGGGAGAATGTATCTGGAGCCAGAAGAAAATTCTCCTTTTGCAATCCTGACAGGATCTCTTCTACAACTTTATTTTCATGGGTTCAGAATTGACCTAAAACCAAGTGTTGCTGGAGGTCTCGTGGTATCTCAGCTCATGGAGAGATTTCAAGCAACTCAGCCAGCAGTGAGGGCTCTTGAAAACAGGACAAGACTTTGGGGCTTTACTTATGTAAAACTTCCTTTTTCATTCACTACCAGTGTGTTTCCTACCTTGAAAACTGAACAAGACTTTGGGGTTTTACTTCTATAAAACCTCCATTTTCATTCATTACCAGTGTGTTCCCTACCTTGAAAACTAGACAAGGCTTTTGGGTTTTACTTCTATAAAATCTCCTTTTTCATTCATTACCGGTCTGTTGCCTACCTTGAAAACTGTGAGTAGAAGCTGTACCTTTCCCAGAGCTTTTTGGAGTGTAGAACTCAGAGTTCCTTTTGCAAACTGGCCAACAATTATGGCAATATGTTGTTCAGTGTTATCTCTGAATCTCCTTTATTCCTTCCACCATTCACAGAGAGTCCCAAAAGTTCTTTGGTGGGACAGAGAAGAATTAATGCCAAAGTTGAATGAGTTACAGCCGCTACCACCTAATTAAAATGATTTTGCGCCAGTTGCTTTTGTTGGGCAGGATCCACACATAATATGATTTTAATCCTGTTTATATACACTCCTGGGACAGATTTGAGATCAGTGCTGCCATTTAAGTGAGGTTAATCAAGCATACTGGATGCAGCCTTTGTTTCTGTGTTGTGTGGGAAAGGTGACTGGAGCTGCTGGGATCCTGGCTGGCCGTTCCCTGGAAAAGCAGAACTTTCTTGTTACCAGAGTGTCTGATCATTAACCTCAGCCCAGCCCCGGAGCCCCCCCTGCCTGCTCCTCGGGACTGTGCAGCTGCTGTTATTCACACAGGAGCTCAGAGTTATCAACTGGGTCGTCCTGGCAGCAGATCCCTGGCTGTACACAGGGTGGAAAACAAGTGAAAAATAATTACATCTTCCCTAAAAACAAACACTATTTTTTGTATTCTCGGTGCGTTTTATGTGTATGTAAAGGACATTATGGCAAAATGAAAAAGACCCTCATAAAAATCCTTCTTGAAAAGTATTGTTGCTGACAGCCGTGACCTCTGTGAGTCTGCATGTTTACCCATAATTCATAATTAACAAAGACATTAGAACTGCCACTAGAGGATTCTGGGCTTTATTTCTTTCTAACTGGGCAGTACTAATGCTGGAAGTGCTCCCAATTCAGTGATTTAACATTTCAGGAAATCTTGGAGAGGCAGCAGAAGCCTCCTTATATAGTTCATACTCTGGGACTGTGGTTATACAGATATGGCTGAGATAATTATTCAGCTCTTGTTATTGCTATAGTTCTGCACCTGATCCCTGAGCCATTAGAGCACTCTGCAGGTTATTACAACTATCAAACATCAAGGTCTCTTTTCTAGTCTCTTGACTATGTGGTTATCATTTTACTTCTTTTAAATCCTCCATCTGCAGAGAAAGCTTCCATGCTCTAACTTGGAGATCTGCTAACGCTTTTTTTTTATGACTTCCCAAATGAGGCCCTTTCCTTACCAGCACATTAACATAAAAATATGAACTTAGACTTTCTCTGCTTGTGTTGTGTTTATTTTTTTCTGTCTTGTTCGTTTCTTCTTCAAGACCCTCAGTGCCTACACTTCACTCTGGGTGGAGAAAGAGCACAGGGAGGTAGGGGGTCTTCAGAACCATAAAACCCCATGACATCTCCCCCAAATCTCAGTGTTTATGGGGATGGGTTAAATCAGTGTTGATTTTTAGCTGATACATTTCTTTACTCTACAAACATTTCTGCTTCACTGCTGCTTTTCAAACTGGTTAAAAGTGGAATGAAGATTGAATGGTACCTTCAAATGGGGCTTTGACTCCGGCTGTGCTTGGAGATTCCTGGCTTTGTGTGCTGGAGTGGGCAGTCCTCAGTAACGTTTAAGAAGGGGAAGCTTGTCAGGAGAAAATCCTTGCTGTATGTGATAATACCAGTTTATTGTCATCTTGCTTTCACTGATGACCTGAAACCAATCCCAAAACTATGATCCAAACTGGGGCAATGTGAATAGCCCAGTCCTTTTAGGTATTCAGGGGGATGATGCTATTTAGGATAATTTTGTGAAGCAGAAGCTGTGTCAGCTGCATCATAGGGGAAAGCAGGAGCTGATGCTGCCTTCTGCACCAGGGAGCTGGGCTTTGGGAAAGCTGGCTCTGCATGAGAGCAACCCAACACCTGCAAAAGGGTTCCAGCAGCACCAGGCAGACCGAGGGGCTGCCCTTCCACCAAGGGGCAGGGGCACAGACAGCATGGCAAAAGGAGCAAACATATGCTTGCCTTATTAATATTGCTGTGCTGTCGTCCCACAGCACATTCCCCTAAATGGGCAGCAGCTTTATGGGCAGATCAGGAGGATGTGGAACAGGAGAAAATAAAAACATCATGTATGTGCTGGCTTTTGGAGGTTTTTTCCTCCATTTTTTTCAACACAATGTGTAATTTAACAGATATATAATTTATGTTAGACAGAGGAGTGAATGTATAATGCATATTATGCTATTTTTAAAATCATAGATATTAGCAAGTGTCTCTGGAAAGCTGTGGGTTTGTGAAATGAAAGCAAAGGGTAATTATGCTGTGACTGGTGCTTTACTTGTTCTCTGGTTATTCTTATGTGTTTTTACTGTCTCCTCTGCATGGCCTTGCATAAGAATAGCACTTTTGCACCAACTCTTTGTTGAGGTCTTTCAACAGCAAATGTTAATATTTTTGGCTTATAAATACTGATAATTGCCAATTGTGATTTAAATTCTATTAGTGTGACATTAAAATAAACAGGTTTCACCCAAAGGTTGTTGAGAGGGATTTCAATATTGTCTTTCTTACATTGAAATAGCTCTCTGAAATATATTGAGATATATATATATATATATATATATATATATATATATAAAAGGTGTATATATAAGGATGTCTCTGACCTGTGGAACTGGTCAGAAATGGTAAAAATACGCAGAGTTTAACTTTTAAATCATCCATTAATTTTTTTCCTTACTATATACTTAATACTTTTGGGAGCTACCAGAAAAGACACCTTTTAATTTATTTTTTTAAGAGGTAAAATTATTGTGGCTGACAAATTATAAGAGCACATTATTCATGCACACAACTCCAACCAGCCACACTGCAGGCCTGCAGAGCCTTTCAACTTAAGGAGTTATATTTAAAAAAAAAAAAAAGTAAACATTCTTATCTTTCAGGTGGCTAATATAAATCTGGCTAAATACACTGCACTGCCTGCAGGATTCCTCACCAACACTACTGATGAAAGCACACAGCTAGGGAAATAAAGATAATTTACTTAGCTGAATATTACTGGCTTTCTTAAAGATAGATTAATTAGGAAGTAGGATCAAAACCATTTAGAGCAGAAAGAAAAGGCATTGGGAACAGCACTGAAGAGATAAGTGGTGTCACCCTTAATACAGAGCCTGTTGTTCTACACAGCTTTCTCTGGTCTAAAATCAATGTGTACTTGCCACTCTAAAGCCACAGCTCCAATTTCATGCATACCTGCAAAAACTTGGACTTGCATCCTGGTGGATTTCAGACAGATAGAAGAGTTGGCTTGGACCTTAGGATGGAATAATCAGTATGTTGTTTTCATTAATCCTTGTCTTTAAATAGTAATGTATGATTATGATATTTATGATTTTATTATATTTATTATATATTATCTTATAACTTGCTTTGGACTGTGAAACCACATCAGTCAGAAAATGTGGTATGAACTAAGTTTCAGGTATTTAATATTACACTGTGAGTAATATTACTCACAGTAATAATGGGAATTGGATAGAAATGGTTCATTATGTATATTTAGTTTATTTTCAGAACACATTGAAATGTCAGGGCTATATCTGTGTTGACCTAACAGAAGGCTTCTTGCCTCCCTATGCCACCATCCCCTCATGGTGTTTGGAGTCACCTTGTGGTGATCTGGTGCTCTGGAGCAAAGGTAACTTCCCTTTAATGGCTTTCCTTTTAAAGGCAGAGACGCACATGGAATTCTATGGATGGTCTTTTGGACCAACAGGACAGCTATACAGTAAATCCTTATTTTCCTGGTCTGAGTCTAACACTGAGCCACCAAACTTCAAATTAGAGGCAAATTGCATTGCTTAAATTTCAGTGCACAATGGCACCTCATTTTTGTATAGGTAGATATCATACACTGAAAGGAAAACCATCCAGATGTTTTATAGGACCATATTCTGGGTTATTCAGAATTGTATCAGCTTTGCTGTCAGTTGTACAGATCTTGATTGCTGGATTAAGCCTGGTATTCTCAGTTCAAGCAAGCAACAAGTTTTATATACCTAGTGGCACCTACCTTTAATACCTAAAGGTACCTCCTTTACTGCACAGAAACTCCTCAGAAGACCTGTCTTGCTGGTACTTGTCCCGATGGATGAGTGTGTGAATGTTGGTAAAATCAGAGTGCAAGGGAAATGTTTCAGGCTATTAAGCAAAAGTTAAGTGTAACAGAGCAGGGCTCATATATTTATTTATATATTTATCCTTCCATGTATCCCATCTCTGGTCCTGGGGTTTGATTCACATTGTCATATGGAGATATTCACTGGCATGTACATCACAAAACCAAGTGTAAAACTTGGCTGCATCCTTCACTTGCTCCCCTGCAACTTTTCCTTGCAGCCAATTTTCCTGTAAACTCACCCTCTACCTGGGTCTTGAATAATTGGATAACAGTGGTAACAGTGGATGGTGCTTCAGTTCTTGATTTCTATTGCAGTTATACCTTAATGTCTATTGTTTTTCTCATCTTTCTGATGGATTAGAAGCAAAAACTTCCCCCCTGCCCCTCCCAGAAAATGGCTTTTAAAGAAGTGAGGTTAGATTTTAATTTGTATTCTTGCATAGTAGTCACTTGCTAATGCCAAAAGTCTCTGTTCTGTTCTGCCTTTTAATGCACGCACGTCACTAGTGGTTAGGTGTGAGGTGATACATCATTTTCCATTTCAAAAGCATTGATCTAAGTCTCCTTCACTGAGAGGGATTTCTTCTTTTTTGTCTTAACTAAACCTTGGTGGAGCAGTGGAGCTCTGCAGGTCAGTCCTGCAGGACCGCTGCGGCCTCGCTGCAGCCGCTCTTGCAGAGCCTGCAAACTCTGGCACAGGACTGCAAAGTGACTCTGCAGGGGCTGGATGACTTCCAGCCAGCAATGAACCACAGCCAAGAAATGCCAATATGGATAATGCAAACAAGAGAGATTTGGGGCACATTTCGATTTAACCATCTGATTTAATTGACAGAATAAATGCACCTGTCATCGGGTAATATTCTTGTGATTAGTTTTGGCTGTGCTGATGAAATGATGTTAAAAGAATGTCAGAACAACCTGTCCTGGGACTCCTACAGGCAGTTTCAAGCTAAGGAAGGTCAGTTTTCAACTAGATAAAAGATTTAGATTTATTTCTTCTCTCCTTGTGATTGTCTGTATCTTCTACTGAGACACAGAACAATTTGTCTTGCATATTCTCCTTCTGCAGCCATGACAAAATGGGTCCTCGGGTCTAAACAAGCACACTTCAGTGAAATCTAGGTTTTCCTTTTTGTTAAGGATGTTCTGTGCTGGAAGGAGATGCATTCCTAAGGGCATCCTTTGCCCATTTGTCATTCAGAATTGGTGGCCTTTGTGAAAATGGCACCTCATTTAAGAGGAGTGCTGCCAGGGCCTTTTGCATCCCATTTCCATCATCCCAAGGGAAAGAGTGCAGCCCTGAGGCCTCACCCACGCTCAGGTGATCTCTGCACCAGGAACCAGGAGCTGGTTGTGAGCAACAGGGACTCCTTTTGGCTGGGACAGGTGACATTTTTGAGCCTTATCAGAGGATGTAAAGGTAAGATGTGGGTTAATCAAAATTTTCTGTATTGTTACTGCCTGTTCTGGGATGTCTGTCAGTGCAAGCCATAGACAAAGCCCATTTTGTTGGTGTGTGATGAGGAAAAACTCTTGGTTTGCAAAGATAAACTGGCTCAGGGAATGAATCTAAATTCCTTCAGGCCCAGGGCCTTGCCTACAAAACTCTGCTCCCATTAATAACAGAGAAATAGTGTTGTGGTTCATCACCATGTTTCCAGTGGTGTTTAATCCACATTTTGGTGTACTTAGGAGCTTCAAGTTGATATTTATTGCTTTTAAGTGAGGATGTTGCACTCAAAAAGGATTTTAATGACAAACTTTATTTTTGAAAACCTGAATGTACAGCCAGTAGAGGCTGCCCCATGGGCAGAAGCACAGGGCACCCAAAACTGCTCCAGGGGAGATACACACTTGGACACCCATTTCTGGGGAAAGGGAAAATTTCCTGTGTCTGCTTCTCACTAGGATGGCTGAAGTAGCAGTGCCAGACAGGGATTTTGGGCTAGATAAATAAATTCAGCATTTGAATAGGTTTCTGTGCTGAGGTACAATTTGTGAAAAAACAAATTGGTTCTGATTGACAAGTTACAAATGGAGAGGGAGGGAAATTTAAGTTAACTTTCTCATGAACAGGATTGCAGAGCCAAAGTGGAACAAAATGTAAAACAACTTTCTTTTGACTAAAGTTTTGTTTGTTTTATTTTTCCTAAGTCCCCATGAATGAGATTGGAGGGGTGGAACTTGTCCTGTGGAGAGAAATCCCATAGATTTAGAGGCCATCGAATTCCAGTGCAGTTCATGGTGAGTGGGGCTTGAGACCACACTGCTTTATTCCAGGGATGTGATCTCATTTAGAGGGCAGAATTGCTGTCCAAGTGCTCTTGAAGGTGCTCTGTTTTCTCTTTGTCACTTTTCTAAGCATAAGCACATGTTACCTTCCAGACAGCACCCAAATATCCCTCGAGTGACACCCATTTAACCATGACATTTGGGGTGCACATGGTTTCACCCTCCCATCTTGAATAAAGTTTGGATTTCAGAATATTTAGACACTGCACATTGAAACAAGCCAGTGAAAGAGCAGCCCCTGGAGAGTGCTCAGCCTGCTGCCACAGTGGGATGCTGCATGGGCTGGGTCAGTCACAGCACTGACAAAACCTGCTCTTGATGATGAGGATGATGTTAAAAATCAATTTTTGAGTTCCTTCTGGGGCTCTGTTAAAGGAGTCTGCCATTGCTCCATCAAACAAACTGCTTCTTTTAGGAACCTTCTTTTAACACTTTATTTTCCATGATGCTGCCTCCCATTGTATGTCCACTTACAGAGGATAGGAAATATTCAACCTGAGAGATGTTTTCCTCTAATTTACATGAGAATAATATTTATCAGGTGTAATTGTATTGATTTCAGCGACAGCATGTAAGGCAGGGGCTCTAAGACTTCATAACAACTCAGAAAAATGGCTCTGTGCATATTTTAGACTTCAGTTTGTCAGATTAAACACATTAAAATTCTATGAGAGAAGAAACACTAAAATATCGCTGTAAAATGAATTCAGCAGATTGCTGTGGACAAGGCTCACAGGAAGAGAGGGGAGAAAGCAAAAACAAGTTTGAAACTTCTATGTGGTTGGAAGTGTGGCTGCTTTAACTCCTTCACCTTGGGCTTGGAAAATAAAATTCTAGGTTATCACGAGAAATGAGGCGACTGAGAAATGTGTGGTATTATTTAGAAATACACTGTAACTTTTAAGCCTGGGAAGCTGGGTTTTTTTCAGTAGTCTTAGAGGGACTTGGCATTAAAGGGAGAGGACTACCTTAATTTGGTTTTGAAAGTAGAGCTGTTCAGCAAATAACACGCAGATGCTTTTTCTGATTTCTCTCTGTCTAGTTTTGTTTTTTTTTTTTACATTCTATAAGTGATAAACTGAAGCTTTCATGGAAAAGTTCTATTTCTGCCACTGTCCCAGCTTTAAGTTTCAGCAAACTCCAGTAGATGTGTCCTAGGTAACAGCAGTGTCCCTCCAGCTTTGGAGCACCCTTGAGGCTGCAAGAGCCATTAGAGCAGAGCCTGATGGGTGGGGGTCTCATCACTTCCCTGGATTGGTTTCCTTTGCTTCCCCTAATCCCTCCCCATCCCTATTGGTGTGAGCAGCTCTTGTGCTCCCAGCAGTGCAGTGCAGAGGGGAAATCAGCTCCTTCTGTGTGCAGCTGTGGGGTGGAGCTGGGCTGGGAAGAGCCAGGGGAGGGTGGAGCAGTTGTGTGGCTGCTGCTTCACAGCCAGCAGAGCATCACCTTCCCGGGGCTGGTGGCAGGGGAGGGCTCTGAGGAAACCCAGGAAGCTGGAACAAGCTTTTTCTTCTGGAGGAAAAAACCACAGATTTGGTGAAGGAAAAGACAAGTTGAAGCAATACCTATTTTATTCAATTCTGTCTCTACAGAGGGGATAGGAAAAACCAAGTGACTTTTGATCCCAAGAACTGAAGCCTAGCACAGACTAAATGGGTTCAAAATCTCTTGAGTTAATGAGCAGTGTGCCTGCTGTCCTGGAGGTGGCTTTGGCACTAAGTCTTAATATTAATTCCCACTTTCCATCCAGCTATCCCACCACACCATTAAATCTCCCAGGAAATGCAAATACACATTGCCTGTCATTATTCAATGAGAATATTGTTTAACATTTGCAGTGTATACACAACCCATTATAAAACTCAGTGGTGCATGCTCAGAAGCAAAATGTATTACTGTAGATATCAGTAGATAACTATTTATAATTAATCCTGTAGGAATAGCAGTTCTAACAGTAAGAAACATCTAAACTAAATGGAGGGTGAAAATGCTTGAAGTTATTTCTATGGCTGTTTAGGTTACTGCTTTGGTCATTTCAGGGTCAGCCTTCATTCAGACAGCAAGAGAAGCGAGCTGGAATTCATTGCCAGCAAATAGTAAATATTCAAGGAGGGGCTGGATTTTATGCTGTGATCTAATTTTTGGTGTTTTGAATAAAAGACATTCTGTTTAGATTTGCATGACTGTATAGGTAAAGCTGGGGGGGGGTTGCAGAACACCCTGTGATAGAAAGTCTGGCTGATTTCCAGTTTAAAGCTAAGCCAGCCCTGCAGAGGTGCCTGTCACAGGGGTTTCAATCAGTTCTTCCAGAGGAAGAATTTTTAATTCTCCTTAATATTCACATCATCAACTGGGGAGAGCCCTCATTTCCGTCTATTAGCATGGCTTCCACTGCTAGGACATGAAAAATGATCTGAGTTGAGTTCATCAGTGCTCTTCCTGAGAAATGACTCCATAATTGATTTTTAGGGGGACAATACCTTACATTAATGACATTACTGGTCATTGTGCCTCTAATACCTCCCCTGTCACCTCTGTTCTGTCCCTTCCTGGGCTCTGCCACAGCCCATTTTCTGCCCTGCTCAATGTCCATGTGCAAAGCACAGGCCTTTTACATCTGATGGCTGAGAACTCCCCAGATGGAGCTAAGTGACCTTTCTTAAAAGTGTGGGGTGTTTCTTAGAAATAAACTGCATAAAACACAAATTATTAATCCCAAAATCCAGTCAATTATTGCTGCATGGGAGACTGGAGCAGGAGCCCTTTATATTTTATATTTAACTTGAGCCCTCAGCTTTGGGCTGAAGGTTCAAGTTAAATATAAAATATAAATATATATATAACATATCAATTTCTTAAATATGGTTAGGGGTTTTGTTTGGATTTGGTTTTGGTTTGTTTGTTTTCTTTTAAAGGCTCTTGTTTCTAAGCTAATTTACTTCCTGGCCATTTGTGGCTGATTACTCAGACTTAACATTTCTGTGTGTTACTCTCTCTTTCTCTCTTAATGAAAATAATAATTTTTCAATTTGAACTTGAAACATATCAGGACTGTGACCACCATTTGCTGTCAATCTCTGGAGTGTTAAGAAAGAACTCCAGGCTTAGCCTAAAAGCCTTTTAAGACATAGAGGAAAAACCAAAAATAAAAAATAAATTAAACTCTCACATATCACATATTAGAATAGCAAAGATAATAAATAATAAGAAATAGATGGCAAAATGATTTTTCACAGAATCAATTAGTCTGGAAAAGAACTTGGAGAAAAAATTGAGTCCTACCCCTGGCTGACCACCACCTTGTCAAGCAGATCCTGGCACTAAATGCCATGTCCAGTCTTTCCTTAAACACCCCCAGGGGTGGGGACTCCAGCCTCTCCCTGGGCAGCCCCTTCCACTGTTTAACAACTCTTTGTGGGAAGAAGAAATCCCTCTTCAAGTCCAGGATGTTGTGTTGGGGATCTGAATTCTACAAGATATGTTGCTTACATGGAACTTTGTCTTCAGTATGTCCCAGTAACTCAAAGCCGTGCTTGATATTCAGTATGATATTAATGAATTTGACTTAAGTGAGCTGCTTAAGTTAATGGTAGGTGTTTTAGGGTTTAAAAATACAAAATCCCAGTAATTAGGAATATGCTATTGTGAAAACTCATGTTTCAGACTGAATACCCCAAATCACAGTGAAATCATGGATAGAAAATGAGTTTTGCACATATTTGCTAGGATGGGAGTGGAGAAAGATGATGTACTTCATCCAAGAGACATTTGTCCTTGATGGAAGCAGACAACTAAAAAAAAGTGCAGAAATTATGAAAACAAAAAGAACCTAATTTGGGTTGCAGAGTGATCCAGTGAAAGATATTGTGTCTACACTCATTTTTATGATGGCAACAATTTTTTTTTAAAAAGCTAACAGTAGCTAGCTAGTTCCATTTGTAGCTACACTCAGAACAGTACATTTTCCTCATGAAGCTCTTTATTGTTTGTACATATTGAGATGAAAAAATACCAGACAATCCAGGGTTTCTTGCTGACATGAGTTGCTCCTTGCCAGCTGCTTGTGCTGCTGTTGGCAGAGTCAGGACTCAGTCCCACCCTTGCACACACCTTTGCATAGAACTGAGACTCTGAGGGCTGCACTGAGGTTGACTAAACACCTTTGGTAGAGGAAAAATGTATAACAATCATCATTTTGGTGGCCCTGAAGTCCTCATCAGCACTTATTTTAAAGATAAGAAGATGATGGTAACTTCTAATAATTCTAATGATAAATGCCACATCTTTTCCCCTACTTCTGTGTCTGTACAAGTTGAACAAATGGCTTGTTTAAAAACCAATATATTAATTTCTTACTTGTTTCAAACTAAACATAACTGATTATTCAAAGCAGGCAACTGCAAGAAAAGAAACTATCTTGGAAATCCCCAAACACTTGCCCACTGACCTTTGGTGTGCACCAGCCTCTGGACAACCTTGCCAAAACCTTCCATCTGTCCAAGTCATGTACAGTATCCTGGGAAAAAGTCCTTCTTGCTTTGCTTTTGAACTGCCAAACTTTTCCAGAAAAAGCTGAAATCTGGATGCACAAATGAGCCAAATGTGCTCAGCAGTAACTCAGAACCCTCACTTAATGCAGATTTTCTCACTTTGAAGGCTCTGATAGAGGAATCTGAGCTGAGGGAGGGAAAGATGTGGTGCAGCGTTTTTACTTTGGCAAAAATAATAATAAAAATGAAAGCATTTCCTATCCTTAAACATGTATTGAAAGAGAAATATTCCCTAATAATGGAAACTGTTTTATGTAAGCTGTACCTGATGTTCTTTTGGAAAATACAGCACGGAGAAGCTGTGATTCCCCCCTCACCAGCAATCAACCATCTGATCCCACTCAACAGCCTAAAGCACACCTTAAACCTATTTATTTCCAGTGCTCAGAAAAGGCAACAAGAACAATTTATTTGACTGAGTTAATAAAAATGATTCCATTACAGTTTTGGTGCCCTGAAGGATGGCACACAGGGGCTTTGTATGACCTTTCCTTTAATGTTCCAGTAGTTTGGAAGTGCCATTAAGAAGTGATCAGTGGGAATTGTCTTAAGGATGCCACCCACCCTTCTAAGAAGGATGTGCAGTGAGACCTGACCTTAAGGTTTGATTTGAATTTTAAAATGGTATTGCCAGATAAGCAAAGCTCTATATCCAAAACCCACCCCCCCAAAATAACAAACCCACAAACCTCAATTAATTCAGGAACAACAACAAAAAAAAAAAAAAAAAAAAAAAAAAAAAAAAAGAAAAAGAGAGTTGATCCTGTTGTAATTCAGATCTCATAATAAGAATTGTAATACTAGAAACCAGAATATCTCATTTTGGAATCAGCTTCTGTGATTACAAATGCTCTGAACCGATGTTGAAGATAGAGCAAACATGTAGTTAATGTTCCACCCATCATCATACCATTAACATTTTCCTGATATTATTAGTGTAACTCTTAGATATTTTTTCCTCTTTCTGTCATTCATATTAAATTATGTTCTCACTTGCCTGCCTTTAGTAGCTAACTTTGTACTCTGAAAACAATTTATTATGCCAGCAGAGCAAAGCTGATGGATCTGTGTGCGGGACAGACTCTCTAGCATTCATGTCAATTATATTATATTAGGGCTTTCCATTAATTTTGTCTTCCAACTTCATGAAACACTAGAAGGCAGATTCATCTTTACCCTGATGTAACTGTATTGATTTCAGGGCTGCTATTACCAAGGCAAAGAGCAATAAATGACAGCAAATTCTGGCCCCTGAGTTTTGCCAGCCTGAACTTTCCAGTTCCAGCAGAGTTGCTGGACACGATTGTTATTATTTGTTTATTTATAGCCCTTTTCTTCCTGTGATCACAACATTCTGTGACTTCTGTCATTAAGCAAATTGTGTGATCCTGTTTGATGTTACTTTTCAGTAATTCAGCATTTGGTTCTAGAATGCCAATCTCATTTTGTCAGGAAATCTGTGTTACATGGCACAAGCCATTTCTATTCCAAGGTATGCTCCTATTAGGCTATCTCAGATGTGATGTGCCTTCCTCCCCCATGTAATCCTGTTACCAACACTCTCTACATTAAAATACTTTCTCATGCATATTATTTCAATCCCTACAAGAAATTTCTTATGAGGGAGATGAGCTGTAGTGGCATCTCATTGTTCAGTTTTGTCATGGTTTAGACACAGTTTTAATATAAATAGTAGAATTCTTTATTATCAATAGCTGCTTTATTTGTTTTAGAATAACTGCATAATTATGAATGAGGTGCTGTGATAATTTTTTCTCCTGTTTGCTGTTGCATTAGTGGAGTTGGTGGTGAAGTATGATTTTTACTTAGTTTTTCTGGTATAGGATCAATGTCTCCTGCTGCAATTACCAATCTACAGATACATTGACTAGGGCTGTAAGCAGCACATTAGGTTAACTTACAGTATCCATTCAGTCAAAAAATACAATAACAGATAGTGGTGTATTGGGAAAAGTGATCTGCAACTGTGCAGGTGTACTGCCTAAAGATTAGAATAGAAGGAATAATTGGATTTTTTGGTTTATAGCTTTCAGGGCCTTATAAATACAGAAACCAGCTATCTCTAAAGACTGTAGTCTGCTGCCTTCTTGGCTTGATGTGAGGGTCATTGTGGGTGGGCAGGATGAGTCCAGCGTTGCTCCCTGCCTCTGCACATCTTTGGGGGAGATCTGGAGTAAAATTTGTGACTTTTGTAGCACTGAGAAATCTCCTCATGTGCAAGCGGGCGGAAAATGCGGCGTTGTACAACACCCATGGGGAGAATTGCTCTGCTGCCTCTGCAAACTTCCACTCCTCTGAAAGACCAGAAATCCTTTGGATTTTGTGGAGGAACTGGATGAAGGTGTCAGCACTCCTCAGTGACTGGGGGGTGTGGGCAGGTTCCTGTTTTCCATCTCTGCAGCCCACTCTAAATGGAGCTATTAGGTTAAAAACAAACAAGCAACAGCCTCAAACTGAGCAAGTTGATTTCAGGGAATGCTGGTGTGGAAAAAGAGTTCCAGTATCAAGTGTTTCATTTCCAAATGCAGTGCAAGGGGGAAAAAAAAAAAAGCTAACAAAAATCTCTGCAACCATCTAATAAAAGTGAAGATGGAAAAAATTGCCTGAAAGTAGAGTCAAAACACCAGGTAAGAGGAGAATCACGAACAGACAAAAATGCTGCAAATTCCATATAACATCTGAGAGGAGATTACAGTGTCAGGACAATGGAATCATACACTGAAAATGGTGTTTAAACTGCATTCTGGAAACATTATTGCTAAGCTGTAGTTATATTTAACAGGAAAGTTTTTATTTTATTTTTGCATGCATCCTAAGCATGAGATGAATGTATGTATAAAAAATGAAGATAGTATCTAAAAATGTGCTTTAAAAACATTACAATGGCATATATATATTTTAAAAAGAATAAATCACTGGTTCCTATTTTTTGAAAAATGGAATGTTTAGGGTATGATAAATGGTAATACAACTTTTCATTTTTGCTAGCCCAGTTATATACCAACCGAAGAATTCATATAAATAGTTGAGGTGGATGGCCTGTGGATATTGTACTCAAATAAGCTTTCTTAAAATATCTCTTTGCCACCATTGGTGATGCCTACTTAGAATAAACTGACCTCCAGGCTTTTAGCACTGCAACTGAAATGGAATTTTTTTTAATTTACTTCTGAGGAAAAAAAAAAGAACCCAACAAATTTCAGCCTTCAGATCATTGTTATTACATGAGGAATGTTTACTGCGTGAAATACATTCACAGATGGTCCCTAAACATAAGCAGCACATACTGTATATACAAGATAAGTCATTCTTTAGTTTCTCTGGGTTTTCACATTTAACCTGTTAGGGGAAAAAAAAGATGCCAGAAAAAAGAAAAGAAATCTCTCTCCCTGTTCAGATGCTACAGCCCAAATGATCCTTTGTGCAGCTGCTCCTCCAGTGCTGCTGTCTGACTCTTCAGCTCCCAAGGCTTGGGAAAGAAATGTAGCTGGTTTAATCAAAGCTCAGTGGCAAATGTACAATTATGCATGATTTTAGAATTTCTCTTTTAGGAAGTTCACTTTATCTTGTCCAGGCCAGTGTGATATCCAACTGAGGTCAGAGACCTGGTGCAGACTCAGAGACGGATGCCCAGGAAGTCAGGATTCTGCTCATCGTCTTCCCAGCAGCTCTTGTAATTTTATGCCAATCAGACACCCTCAGAGAATTGCACTGAATTCTCGGAGCAACTTGGGAAATACTCTGCAGAAGGTGCCCCAGTCAGGCATAGGTGGTGCCAGGGAAATGCTGAGCAAGTTGGTGTTTTGTGAGCAATTGCAATTATGTTTTGTCTGCTCCAGGGGTACCTTTCACACACACACATACAGGACTTTGGGGATGCTAAAAGTTTACACACAAAGCAATCTGAAGCGGTGGGAGCTGTTGAGCACAGACATCACCTTTGTCTCAGGAAATCCCTAAGCAGCAAATTCCTGGAGGCTGGGAAAAGAAGTTGGGGGAATAAACACATCAATGTGCTTCATGGGCTGCCCAAAGATAACTGTGGCTGGCAAGGGGCTGTGTGTGAGCCTGGTGTGGAAATGCAGGCAGCACGTCTGGGAGCACTGAGGAGAGGAGAGCAGATGCAGCCAGGTCATTCTTTGGTTAAACTATAGCTGTAACCATAGCCAGTCCCTTTTCCCCACTGGCATTAGTCCTCTATTCACTCTGCATCCCGGGAGGTAATGGATGCACTGATGGAGAACAGAGCTCTCACACAAAAGACACTGGCTCACAGTCTTATCTCTGGGCTCTCTTTTCAGGTTGCTTTTGGATCCTGTGAAGTTTATTAGCTATTAATTTCTGTTTTACATAATTTTATTTCTTCTTATAGCTGCTTAAAGGTATAAAGGTGGGAATATTTTTCATTTAGTGCATTAAACTCAAGTTCTACGTAACTACTTCAAAGGAGAAATTGAACAAGGTTGTGTTACTAAGTAAGAAATCAAATTTAGATAGACATAAATCTAGAGAGGACAAATTAACCAGGAAACATAAGTGGATTTCTTCTCTACGTGAGTTTAGTAGGACTCAAATGTCTAGTCCTTCATGCAAGTTCTGTGAGGAGGAGAGGATCAGCTCCCCAAACTTCATATTTGTACCCATGGGTGAGGCTCTGCACTAGATCAGTAACCATGAATTAACCAGTTGTGTATTCACCCAAAGCTACGGCTAAAACTGCAGCTAATCCTTAATTACATCTTTTCAAAAGTAGAGGGGAAAAAAGCCTTGTGTGTTTTTAAAATACTTCTGCATTTTTCTTAGCTCTGCACCTTCTGATTCCCCAGAGGAGTGGAGGCAGGAATGCTGAAAATACAGTAGGAAATACTAACTTTACACCTAAGAAATGTATTTTGGATTGCATTAAAGGTCTCGTTCTTTCTGGATTGTCAGCTCAAATCTGCAGGCACCCAAAGTTTCCAAGTCTGAGGATAAAAGATAAAAGTCTGTGTTTGTGAGAAGTACTCAGTGTTTTTCTGGCTAGAATTAACAGCTGAGCTTTCCACATCACTATACACCTTGAGATATGGATCTCCCAATTTTTGTTACAGCTTTATTAAATAATCTATTTTTCAAAAGATTTCTGATTTGCAACTCTCATGTAGAGTTCACTCTTCCGCCACTCCAAGAAATCACAAAAGCACATTCTTGATTGACTGCATTCAGCTGGATTAATCTCCTGTCTAAACCTGAAGAAAGGGCGTTGTTGAATCAGAGCCTTGACAAATCCGTGAGGCAACTGGGTGAGCAGGGGCTGAAAGAGAGGGTGTAACACAGGGTCTTCAGTTTGGGATTTGATAGTTGGAGGTGCTGGAATTTGTACTCATTAAAATGTCTTGGTGGATGTCAGTATTATATAATAGTGGGGGAAAAAGAAGTGGACATGGGTGGTTTGGTTTGATTTAATTAGAGAGCAAGAAGTTGACTTCTGGCATTGGGGGAGATGAGATGCATGGGCTGAAAACAAAGCAGATGATCTTGCTGAGTGCTGGTGAGACAGTCTAGACAGATTTAGATGGATGCTCGAGAAAGCTTTTAGCAAACAGGCTGTTCCTGCTCTGATGTGTCATATTAATATTCTTTTAATTCATGGATCTTGATGATTTGAGTATGTGGCTCTCAAAACAATCATATTTTGCCTAATAAAGTGAAAACAGCATTAAAAATTACTGTTGCAAACTAGGATGCACCAAGTCTCTAAAAGATGTAGGCACCTGCATTTCTAAAGCTAACACAGGAAGGAAATGGTTGCTGGCTTCATTACGGCATAGAAAATACAACTTATTATTGAATTCTCACCAATCTGTGCAACGCTTAGAATGTCCCAGATCATGTTAAGTCAAACAAAACCTCTCTTTGCTAACACTTTTTCTTATTTCCTTGCACACCGTTTTGCTCTATTGTGCATTCAGGCTGAGGGAAGGCAACCTCCTTTGTGAGGACTAAGTGGGCTCTGCTGTTTCAGTTTGCGTGATGTAAATCAATATATGTGTTCAGAACCTCTCCAGCTAAGGGTACGGCTTTCTCTCCAGCGTAGCTTTTGTGACATGGAATTAGAAAATGCCTTTTCCCTTCACATTTATTGTACGTGTTCTTCTGTAGAGTAATGGTTCTGTTCCACGTTTCCAGAGGAATTTGGGTCATTGTTTACTTGTGGCTTCATTAAAGAACATCCAGTAGGTAACAATTTCCGTCGTCAACCTTTGAATATCAAACACACTATTATAATAGTCTTTGAAAGCACTGCATGGAGCACAGAAACCTGAGAGACGCCAGAGCAGCTCTAGTCAAGTTATAAAAAGAGCACTACCATCGCTGCCTGAACAGAAGGAACGTGTGGGGAGATCGAGGGCATTGCCATGACAATTCCGACCGGCGGCTCTTTGTTCTCCTTGCGTTCCGACATAGACTTTCTTCTTCCAACATCAACAGCAAATGATGATTAGGAGAAGCCGTGCTTGTTGTGGAGAATACATGGCCAAACAGCTCTTCTTCTGTTTGTTGGAGCTACAAAATACGTGGTCAATGGAGTCTAATTTGAATGAAATTTTATGGGCTCACAGAGGTTGGTGTGAAGTAAGGAATGCTCTACTTTGACCTCTGTAGCCTCTCTACAGAGAGCTTAATAGAGAAAATGTTTTAAATTACAGTATGTTCCAATTATTGTACATTTATGGGACGGTGTGAGCTCCCTCTACGGGCTAATTTAACGTCTGCAAATTCCAATAATTCTTTTTTGTAACAAAGCCTCTGTGTAGCCTCGTGGATAAGGTGCCTGCCTAAGGTTTCTAAGGTTGTGCTCTTTTGAGCGTGTGCAAGATGGCTGCCACAAAAGTGTTTGAAGCTGCCGCGTTTGAAGCTGCCGCGTGTGTTTGAAGCTGCCGCATTTGAAGCTGTCAGGTTTGAAGCTGCCGCGTGTGTTTGAAGCCGGCGCGTTTGATGTTGCTGAGTACGTTTGTAAATTTGAGGCAGACTTTAATATTGTTAGACGGTAGGGGAGTCCTTTTCAACCTTTTTTCATTTTTCACTTGAACTTTTAAAAAGTTTTATTTTAACTTTTTTTTAAACTATTTTAACTACTTATGTCAGCTGAGGAATGCTGTGATTCACAGCCATTATTGTAAGGAGGCTGTTATGTATTTTTAGTGCTGCTGGGACCATAGGAATTTTTGAGTGACTTTGACTGCAGACAACAATGTGGAGAATAATCCTGACTGTGAAAAGTGCTGTTGGGGCTGCAGAAAAGTACAGAATAATTTTGACCAAGGGCAGTCATGGCTTCTCTGAGAAGAAATACAAGTCTGTCTGGGTGTGGAATTGTGGGTTGCTGAGACTGGGAGGAAAAAAATGCTGGAAAGAGGAGGTGAAGCTTTGTAGAGAATTGACAGCATGTTCAGTTAGCTGGAGCTACAGGTTTGGAAAAAAATTTTCTGATGGGACTCCAGAGCAGCCTTCAATGATGCTGGGAGGGAAGAACTTGGGCTGTTTGAACTATAGGGGAAAAGCATAAATAGTGCCTTTTGTTGAAAGCTATGAACCACCAAAAATATTAGGAAGGAAATGCTGAATGCATTGTTGAGAGCTGTGAGGTATAGTTTGTTTCTTCTGGAGGAGAATTGTTCTGTAATGTTATATTATTTAGGAATGCAATTTTTCATGTCTAAAAACCGGCCAAGACTTGGAGCAGGACTGGGAAGTCATCCTCTGTTGGGTGGGAGAGGGAGAGTTTTTCTAAGTTAGCTGAACACTGAGTTTTGCATGAGCAAGCAGCATCTCACTGTTGTGAAAGTGGAGGTTGGTTGGAACCTGTGGAGGTTCACAAAATTTAACTCAGTGGGTGTTCCTCCAATGGCACCGATTCGCTGTCACTGAACCACGGGTGGCCACTTCTCCTAGTGGTCATCTCTTCAATGTGCACCATGGAAACCATCTGCACTTCCTGCTCTCTGGAGCTCCTTCCCTGTCGCTCCTCCAGGCCTGGAGCATCCCTTCCTGGGGTGGTTTGTTCACTGTCTTGGAGACCCTCTGGACACCCCCTTGGCTCAGGTGCTCTTTGGATGTCAGGAGATGGATTTCATAGCTGTGATCATGGTCCTTTTTTACCACATCTCTCAATCGTTTGCCACATTGAATTCTTGGCACAAGATTGGCATTTGGGAGCCTATGCCTCAGATAACTGGCAACAAGATGATGAGATCACAGATTATTTTGTTTATAGAGCTGAATCTCCCTCAGATTAAATCATCACCTTTTAATTTTTCTAGCCTTGTCTCCTCTGTTCCAGTGATTCTTTGTTCAGATGTGCTCATTTTATCACCGGAGCTGCTAACACTGAACATTGTTTGGTATGGAATTGCACAAGTGATGAAATGATGAAAAAATGGTGTGGCATATGGCAGAGTTGGGTAACTCTTGATGACTTGGCTTTCCTGGGAAGGTTTCACTGAGGGAGTTTTAATTTCTGTACAATAACAGGCACTGAATGGATCTGACCGATACTGTTTGTGATAAGTTGCTGCTATGGTACTGCTGATTTTTCTACAGGCATTTCTCATCCTTATTTTAGAATATTTGTTATGTTTGTTTGACTTACAATGTTTTTCTTACTCTCTCCAGTTTATCAACCATGTAATGAAATGAACTTCAGTTTTTTCTTTGCTGATTACACAGACTTTTCATTACTTTGAGGCACTTTTTAGGTAAACCAAAGTAGCCTCTGTGCCCTGCCTGGTAAAACTCAGAGGAGCTCAGCTGGATTTCCAGTGCTAGAGCCTGGCCTCTTTTGTTGGCTTTTGCATGGCTTTGGACCAATGACTATCCATAAATTTGCTCCCAAAATTTCAGTTGTAAATGTGGCACCTTGTGATCTTAATAACAAATCAGATCTAATGAGTAACCCCCTCACTTCCATTTTCCTTCTAATTAAGTTTTTTCTTGAGTATCATCAACCTTAACACTGTGTATTTGGATGATTTTTAAAATAATTTTGTATGCCCTTTGGTGTGGTTGCTTCTGTCTATCTGTTTGTCTTCCAGGTTTGGTAAATCAGATGATTATTTACTTTTTGTACAGTGTTGTTAATAGAGAATTTATTGCTATTAATTCTGAGCTTTAATAGCTTCCTTTTTAACATTTTGGGTGTTTTTTCTGCGGGTTTTTTGCTCCATCCTTTCCAGTCTGTCACACTCCCTTTGTTTTCCTGTGGTCCTTGTTAATTTGAAGTGGAATTTACCTCTGACTTGTGTTTCAGTGCATCCTGCCATGGAGTTCAGCTCCATCCTCTTGCTCTTAACTCAGCAGTGTTATTATTGCTGGGGATTGTGCTGAAAGCCCTGAGCAGCTTCTTCACCTAAGAGCTTCTCACTGGTGTAAATTAATTAGAATGTTATCCAAAGCAAAACCATGCCTGAGCTTGAGATAAAATGTTTTGACTTTTTTGAACCAAAGTTGCGAAATTTCAGGCAACTTCTCAATTATCAATTAAAATTAGGTGTCAGCACTGGTAACTTACATATTCCCTCTTTCTGAAATTTGTTATATTTTTCAGCCCTTTGCCTATATCTATATGAATAGGTTTTGAGGCACCTAAAGCTATTTGAAACAGCAATGGCTTGGTTTTCCTTTTATTTGTGATCCTGAAACATGCTTCTGTTAAATGAAGTTGGTGCTACTGTGCTGGTTTCTAAAACAGCATTGATAATCAATCTTAGAAATCTCTGTTTATATTAAAATTCTGCAATATTTAGTCATTTTGTTGAAAATATTTGTGGAAATAGTGATAAAAAAATGAACACTTCACAGTGCACAGTGCATTTTTTCAAACCTGCAGACACAGTCTGTCTAGTCACTATTTTTTCCCCCTCTTCCTGGTGGAATCTTAGCAATTTGTGATATTACTAGTTGTACTTAAAAGCTAGGATACTAGTTATACTTAATTATATATAATTATATTCTGTTCCTCAGTAACCTACAAAAGCTTTCCAATGAGTAAGAATATGTGAAGGGTCTCTCTTATTGTTCCTTCCCCTCTATTGTGTGGTTCACACACAAATGGGATCATAAGGAATGGGAATGTGGTGTTTGCTTCTCATGCGTTCTGCCTTACTTTTAGCTGAATTCATATTTTGCATCTCTTGATCTACCTTTTTTTTAAGAAAATTGTCATTCAACAGCAGTTGCATGGCTGTAGTTGAAAATTATTTATGTTACTTTTTCTCAGATTCTTGGCTTCCTTTTGTTTTGCAACTTCTGTGGTTGAACAGACAACATGTTCCCAGTTAGATGTGCTTCCAGCTAGTTAAATACAGTCCAGCTCCCTTTCAAACTGCAATGCCTGAAATTTAGCTGGAAAATCCATACTTGGATGGAGTGATTTGGTTTGAAAAATGCTGAACTCTGAGATGCCCAAGAATTGGCAGATGATTGATATTTTTAAGGGACACCCCAGTTAAGAATGCACCTTCTAGATCTGTACTTATGGCACCTTGATTTGAAAACATCAGCCTTTGTCTCTTTCTAAAAATGCCCAGCCTATGTTTGGCATTGCACATTCCTTTTCCCAAAAGCTCAGAACCAGAGCAGAACAGCCCAAGTGTAGCCAGGAGAAAATGTGACATCTGGGAAATGGAATTAATGGGATATTTATTTTTCTTTGTTTAGCTATGGAAATTCATCCCAGGCATATGTCCACCCTCCCTCAGTTCTTCATTTTGTGCCTATGGAATTCAGATCTCTGAAAGGGAAAATGGAAAGTTTTGTGTTTAGCCATAGAGCAAATGTTTTGCAGGGGAAGATTTCTCAGGGTGCATGATTCATCCGTTAGTATGTCATACTTAGCCTTTGTAGAATACCCAAAGCTTTGCAAAGTTTGGATTATTGTGAACATAAAGGCAATCAGTTACACAAATTAGCACTTTTTATTGTTACAGTCAGCCAGATTTGGGGTTGGAGTGGTGACACGATGGTTTGCTATCCTATGATCAATCCATTCAGTTTCACTCAGCTGATTTTGTTTAAACTTAGGGCATCCTGTATTTTGTTCCCTGACCAGAGAACACAGAAGAGCCATTTCTGTTGATAATAAAAGACGTGAACAAACTACGTTGATCTAATAATGCAAAAACTCTCCAGTGCTGTTTTGGTTTCTTCCTATCCTTTGTTTGGCTGCTTCTCCTTCAGGAAGATGTATTTTTCTTATGCACACCTGTATGTGCTTGTTAACAAGTTATTTATATTCAAACAAAACATTTTCTACTGCATGGTCATTATTTTTTTATTAATTCATTATGCTCTTCAGAGTAATTCCATCCAAGAAAGGAAAACAGAGCCACATGATTTTTATGAGTGGTCAAATACACTTGAAAACTGGCTTGCAGAATTAGATTAATGTTGCACAAATAGTGAGAAAAGGTTTATTTTATTAAAAGGGCAGGGAAAGCAAGGAAGTGTTAATCAATGGGATCATTTCTTTGTGATATTTAATTTTACCTGCTTTTCTGTTTCACAATAAGGATATCTGAATAACAGTGCAGATGATGGATCAAGAAGAGTCTAATGTCAGCTGAAATCTTATCTCGCGGTCTGTAGGATTCCCCTTGCTCTCTAAAAGGTTTTTTTGGCATCATCCACAGATGTGTCTTTGCTCTGCCCCCTGAAAATCCAGCAAAGGGAAAGCAGCCAAGAAGCAACACTCTGCAGTGTGGGGTTAGATTTCCTGTGTGGATTTACCTTTCCACACTCTGGCTGATCTTAGTCTGCTCCAGAGCACAAAACAGAAAAACCTGGAGTGAGTGGGATCGCAGGTGAGCTCTCAAGGAGGGGCAGGGGTCTGTTTTCCATGCACTGCAGTGTTTCCCTCCCACAGCAAGTCAAAGCACACACCTAGCAAGCAGCATTTTCCATCAGAATTTCCAGCATTAAGACACCTGCTTGTGAGCTCTACTGTGCTTGCCAGATTATTTATCTGTGAGAAGGAGCTGCATCTTTAACAGCCACGAGGGTTCTGTGCTTGTGGAGTGCCTGTGTCTCCCACCAGGAACACCCTGATTCCCCTATCCATGCAAGGGAATGAGGCTGTACATAACATTCCTTTCTCTGTTCCTGGATTTTAAATAAGCTGCTTTAATCCCTGCACTGTGAATGGGAAAGCAGGAATAGGTGTTGTTGTTTATGGTCTGTGAACAGGCACCGGAGTGAGATTGGTACCAGCAACACTTTTCCCCCCTGAATAATAAAGTTCTGCACATGAAGGGAAATTTGAGCATTAATATAGAACCTTTTCTTTAAGCTCCAGGACTACATTATGCATCCATATCTGGGGCCCAATAAAATGAATGGATCCTTTTAGTTTTCCTACTGTTATGGGTTTAAAACAGGCGAAGTCTTCTATTTTTTCTACTGCAATCTAATCCAATTTTAATATTCCCCAGATAATAGTGAAATAACCAATTCTGTCCAATTCTGCCTTAGATAAAAGCATCAGCATGTTTGGAACATAAACCTTATTTTACCTTTTGTTGAGCTGCCCAATTTAGTAAGAGCAATTCAGTCCTGCATCTTAAGTGTAGTATGACTTAGAACACTGGAAGCTGCCTGGAATGTGAAAAAAGGGAATAATTTATATTTAATTGGTCTAAACCTACCTTTCCTAGGTCAATAAGAAGAGGAAAATCAGCAGTATTAATCAAGATAAAATTATCAGCTGATTAATCAGTGTTCTAATTACTGCATAGCTCTTTCCCTTTTCAGTTTTAATTACTAAACTTCATTGTCTTTTCCATATGGCCATCATGCATTCACAGAACACTTTTTCTCCTGGTGAGATCATTAATATAAAAAATGTACATTCAAGACATTACTGAAGATATAAGAAATTGCTAGTGCCTACTAAGAAATTACCAAGGAAGCTGCAAATCAGCCATAGGTTATACAGGAAAAGTCTAATAAATCTACTAACACTTAAGAAAATAGATACAGTAGAAATGCAATTATGATTATCAAATCAACCTTTGTCCTGAAGCGAGTTTTGCCAGTCTTATTTCATCAAATCTGTCCCTTGGTTGGGTCAGAAACCAATCAAAAACTGATTTAAGTTGGCAAAATACAGGGGAGACCTCTTAAATTCACAAGACTAATATTGACCACACAAATACTCTCTTAGCAGAATATTCAGAAATATTCTCTTTTGCAGAACATTCCTTCTTGCTAAGGCCCAAGTTCCTACAGATGTTTAGGCACTTCAAACTATTTCAGTAGAGATTAGATATTATAAATTATCCTCCAAGGATTTAATCTCAAATAAATAAATCTGCCATGTTTCGGCAGAAGTACCCTGACTTATTTAGGCTCTGTGCTCTCTAGTCATAAGGAGAATTAAGAGTTGGGCATTGGCCTTTAATGTTGTTTTTTGAGTAAGGAAGGGGGTTAGAAAAGCGAGTTTCTGCTGAAATCTCAACATCTCCTGATGTGTCATCTGCAATCTCTCTCCCAGCTGAATCATGACCTTCAGACAAAGAGCAGGATGTGTTCCTGAGATTTTATGGAAGGTGCACCAGTTAATAGGTCAGCACCTAGGGAATGCAGTGAAGAGCACAGGGCTCCCTGGGAAGAGCTGCTGCTGCAGCAGTGAGAGCACCAAGTTCTGTACACTTTGGAAACACACAGCAGAGTCTTGCATCATTTTAAATTGTTTGATGGCTGCCTTAAAGCATTTTTACTGCCTGGAACCTGGCAGGTTCTGTATCTGGTCTGCAAGGTCTCTTGCATCCTTCAACATGCTCTTCATCCATGATGGAAAGGGTGGATTTCTACCATCCAGCTTCCAACAGTCCTCTCATTTAAAAAAAAAAATCAGTGTCCTTGTCTATTTACTTTTAAAATCAGGCTTTCCTGAGAAGAAGTAGTCATGCTGGTTATTTGGTTTACTGATTAGTAATTGAAAGCCTAGTTTGGAAATTGTACAAGTTTCCTATGAATATTCATAAAAAATAATTAACTTGGCTTCTGATTTAGAACCCAACAACAGTTCACTTTTTTTTCTTTTTTCTTTTCTTTTTTTTTTTTTTTTTGATAGATAAGTTAATTATATGCCAAGGTCTAGTTTGCTGGGGTTTCTTTCCTAAGTAGTGATTGACTAACTGCTGCTGGTGACAATAATCCCAGGCTGGGGAGGCTTTTTTGTGTGCTTTGCTTTGGCTTGAGTGTTTGGTTTTTTTGTTTGTGTGTGTGTCTTTCCCAGCGTGGCTCAGCAGCTGGAGGTGGCACATCACCGCCACCCTGCTAAAGACGTGGGTGCCCTGATGCAAAGTCCCTTCCCTGCTGGACCTGCTCCGGCTCGTTTTCATCCCCAGAACCCTTGGAAAGGAGGATTGCCTGAGGCAGATCCCCGCAGGACTTCAATTAAAGTTCACGATATGGTCAAATCTGCTTTTCCAAGGGGACCGAGGAGGATTCCCTCCCGAGCCTGGATCGGGACGCTGGCCTTGCTCTGCAGTGGGGAACAGTGGGAACACTGGGATGGGATGGGATGGGATGGGATGGGATGGGATGGGATGGGATGGGATGGGATGGGATGGGATGGGATGGGATGGGATGGGATGGGATGGGATGGGATGGGATGGGATAGGCTGCCCAGGGAGTGCTGGAGTCCTCGTCCCTGGAGCTGCCCAAGGAAAGCCTGGACGTGGCACTCAATGACCAGACGGCGACTCGCTGCTCCTCGAGGTCCTTCCCAGCCTAACCGAGTCCGTAGCTGTTTGAGGCCAAAGCAAATCCCCCAATCCCCCCTTGGGGATGGCCGGGCCGGGGGCCCAAGGACGCGGGCAGCGCGGGTGGCAGGAGGGGACGGCGGCAGCAGAGAGCAGAGCCCCGCTCCCGCAGCGCTGCCGCCGCCCGGCCGCAGAGCAACGCTGCCATCTAGTGCCACCCGCGCCCTCCCCGCCTCGCGGGCTCGCTGCTCTCCTCGCTTCTTTTTTCATTCTTCTTTTTTTTTTTTTTTTTTTTTTTTCTAAAAGGTTTTTATCCCGTCAAGGAAAAACCGGCTCTTGGAAAACAACCAACTCAGTTGGAACTCGGAGATAATAATCAGTTTCTCTGGGCTTGTGAAATTGGCTCATTAAGCGTGCTTTTTAACAGAAAATATTGGAAGCGATTAAGTCTGCTTTAGTGAGTGGGCATGAAATGGCCAACCTTCGGCCACCCACAGCTCCTAGGTGCCTGGCGTCGTTTTATGCATGCAGAGTAATGTCTTTACTTGAAGTGCTGTTTATTCATCACCTGCTTATTTATCTCTTTGCATTTGGCAGGCACATCGATCAATGTTAAACTGTCACACAAGGTTATTTTTCTTTTACATAACAGTAGAGGCCTAAGGTAGTGGCATATTAAAAGTAATAACTTTCTAACTTGTAGCTCGAGATGACAGCACCATTTGTACCTGAATATATTATAGCCAGAAATTCAGGGGAAAAGTATATAAAAATAGGGGGGAAAATATTAAAGGAGTTAAAAAAACGGATGATGTCTGTTAAGAATTAATGTTCTTCCAAGGTCAAAGGCTGGGAGCCAGCATTCCCTGAGTTGCTATAATTGTGTGCCTGTGTGTGTTGTGAATGTGTCTGGTGAATGGCTCTCCACCACACAACAGATCCACCTCTGACCCATCGGGGTTAACTTCAGGCCTTAACATCCCTGATAAACTCACAGGGAGACTCCTCTCCTCAAGCCGTTCACCACCCAACCTGATTTACTCTGTGAGAATCAGGTAGTTCTGCTTAGAAGTGCCTTGATTCATCCCAGTGTGTGCATCCAGACCCTGGTGTCCAGGTTGTGGTTGTGCAGCAGTCACCTGGAAGTCAGGCTATGCCCAGGAAAACTCAAGTTGAATAAACAGGGAGGGGTGTAGTTATCAACAACTGTGCTCAGCCATCTGAAAAACAGCAAAAAAGTCAATGTGGAAGTAAATCTTTTCATTCTAGTTTCTCTCACCCTCACACCCCCCTTTTCTTTTTTTGGTTCTAGTATTCTGTTGCTTTCAAACACTGCCCAGCTTTGATAGACTTCCTGTCTTGGCACAGGGCCAGGCAAGCTTTCTCTGTACAAACAGGTTTTCTTTTTATTTTCAGTCCAGCCTAAAAATGCCTACAGATAGAAGAATGTCAGATCTTTTTAGTGCTGAATTTCAAAGCGGTCCTTAGAATTCTTTCCTCCCCTTGATCTCGTCTTTGGATTGCAGCTTGGACTTGCTCTCTGTTTCTAAATATAAGCTGTGGACGGTGGCTTTCTAATAAAATGCTTTGATAGGCTTGTGTACATGGGAATTAAGCATGGGGCTGTGGTGGACTCTGTGTCAGCAGCCCGTTCTTGCTCTGCCACCACTGCACACGTTGCTGCCAAAGCACCCTGGCTGGGAAGCATGAATGGAGAAATGGAAGCACTGAAGAACATTAAATGCTCTGTATCTTGGGTTGAAGAGAATTTATCGTGGAGCCTGGCCTATCTTTGGATCTGTTAATTCATGTATTCATTCCTGCTCTTGGGCAGACACTTCTGTTTTATCTCATGAACTGCAAACCTGGAAGGGAAGGAGGGGGAAGCTCGTCCATTAAAAAAAGCAGCACCTCCACATGTCTATGCTCCTAGATCAATATTTGCATCAAAGTGGTTTAAATGTATGTGGCTCTAGGGCTGTCCATTCTTTCAACCTGACCTGCAGCATTGATTAGGGCTAGTAGAAGGAAGGGAAAATAGCAAATCTGGTAAGATAAAATTAAAAAAAAAAAAAAGCCAGGAATGTCACTGTGACTCCTGAGAAAGAAGCACTTAAAGTGCTCCCATCATTTGTATGACCTCAGCAATCCCCTTAGTTAGACACTGCCCCTCTTCACCACCCACATGTGGCACTTGTGGTTCATTTGATCATATTTCTGAGAATAACAAGAGTATTTCAGATTTTATCTGAACAAAGGTGAAACTTCCTTGTTTGGGATGTATGAGTTACCTCGATTCTTGTTAAAATATTTACACTGATTCTTTTAATTGCTACTCCACTTTCTGCTTGTACATCCTAATTCATGAAATGCACAGAGAAAGTTTGTGATGTGGATAAAAATTAACTTCTGCATGTTTTCCTCCTCCATTAAGACTGCAAGCCCTTCCCTGCACTCCTTGGACATCACACATGCAGGGAGTGCAATGCAATTTACACCCCGAAGAGATTCTTATCTCAAGAGGAGCACAATTAAAGCAAAGCTGCAAGACTGACCCTCAAATTTTCCTGAAAGAAACATTGTTCTCCTTCAGTTGTTTTTTCCTAAAATATCTTTCCAATTCGTTTTGAAGCAGAAGAAATTGAAATCACTTAAGAGAGGGGTCTCTTGGTGAAATCTTTATTTAAGTTGGCTTTACCAGGTCCAGGATTCCCCTGGAAGACTTTGCCTTTCTGTGCCTGCTAGGATTGGATGCTGTCTTGTGACAAGAGCAGGGCTTACCTTTTTTCCCCCTTTTATCCTTTTTTTTTGTTTTTAATGTATAGACTAGTTTGTTTACATTTGTGTTGCAGTGGATAAATTTGAAAAGTCAGGTTACAGTCTTGGATCTGTGTTTCTTTCTCTTTGGCCTCAAATAGACTTTTGGTATTGAATTCTCTGGATGTAGGATCAGTGTTTAAACTTTGACCTGCATGTGTGATTCCTTAGGCAACAGCTAATTTTGAAGCAGAAAATATTTAAAATCAGCTTTTTTTTGAGATGATTGCAATTTTTGATAGCGAGAAACAGAAAAACACAATGACAGAACATAGTATAATACATAAAACTGGGGGGAAAAAATTACAGCTGAGAAATTTATCATGTAAACAAAGAAGTCCAGACTATTGAATGGAATAAAATTGAATAAATTGAATGATCTCTCCTCCCTGCTCTGCAACTCGGCTGGCAAAGCACTTAGCACCTACTCAGATTAAGCTGCATGAATACAACAGTATTAAGTTAGCCTCACAAAAGAGGACTTCCAGTATTAAGAGTGATCAAAGGATTTTAGCAAGGCAGGCTTGCCCACAACCATAAAGGTCTCCTAATAAAGTAGAACTGAGCAATTAATTTACTTGACAGAATGTCTGTGAGCAGTTTGCAATTTCCCTGTATTTACATTGTTATTCAGAGTATTTTATTCAGGTGTTTTAGGGAATGTTTACCTGCAGAATCAGTTGTGAGCAGGACTCTGTGAGGATTCCATACCTGATATGTTAAATTTGGCCTGGGTTGGTTACAGCTAATTGGTCATTTCATTCAGAGGGAGAGAGAAGCAGGAAATTAGCATGTCTAAGACATTTGCCCAAATGTTAAACCACTGTTGGCCCCATAAACCTTGCCCGCGGCGCTTGGCATTTATTGTCCATTCCACTTGTCTCCCTTCACGTGTCTCCCAGGCATAATTTAGGGCACTGGCTGCCAGTAGCCCTGTCCTAAAACTAATATACAGCTCCCCATAAAACAGTTCTTTCCTGACCCGGCATTGGTACATCCTGTGTTTGTTGTCTTGCAGAATTTTATTATCCCCAAGGATAAAGGCTCCTGCAGAATGGCTGGAGGTTTCATGGCTGTCATGGCAAACACAGGCTTGGAACATGTGCTCTGTATCTAAGGCAGATGGGCCAACGTGCTGTGCTTTGGGGGCTGTGAGGACAATTATGTCTCTAGGCCTTTTCTTGCCCCAGACACCAGGTTTGGGTGGTATCACTCCACCTTTGGAGGCTGGAGATTCTCGTGGTTCCAGCTTGGCTTCAGGTGTGCCTGGAAGTTAATTTTTTTTTTTCTGGTTGCATTATATTATCGGCAGCCTGGAGAGATGCGGGGATTTGGGAGCACTGGAGATCCCGAAGTGTTAATAGCCGAGCAGTTCTGAGGTATTTTCATCTGAAACCCAACTTCATTGCTGTGCAGCATTTTTAATTCATGTTATTTGGCCATGCACAGCAGGTGTGAGCGCTTCTGTGGAAGAATGCACAGTAAGGAAGCTACAGGCATAATAACCTCCATAATTTTATCCAGTCTAGTTCACCAAAGTTCTCTTTTGAGGCAAAGTACCAGCTTTCCTTAAAGCTGTGGTTAGCTCTTAGGAACTTAGCTTTCAAAGGAAGTCTTGCTAATATTCCTTCACGTCCTTCCTATTTTCTCTCTCTTCTCCTCCCTGAATTCTTTCCTCTCTGACAACCACATGGCAAGTGGAACATTTAGTTTGGGTTTTACTGCTTAGTGTGTCCCGTGGAGTAAGTTTTAGGGTAAATGCTTCTGTGCTTGCATGGTTAGGGAGAGTAAAGAGAACATTTAAAGGTAGAACTACTACAATGAATTCATGCTTGATTTTTCAAGAGGCCGTGTTTTCAGTCACCTACCTTATACCACCTCTTATAATTAGGTCACTTATGTAAGAATGGATATGAGTTTCTAATGTTAGACAGGCAGGCTCTGTAATGTTGGCTTGGGTCCATTCCCATGCAAAGGTGAGGTTCCTCTGTGCCTTACGTTCTCCAGGCTGTGTTCTAACGTGTCCCTGCCTCTTGAGCAATGGGGCTGTCCCACTTAATGTGCTAATTCAGCTCCCTGTCTCTTGTGTGACACAGGATTCCAGGGCTGTCATTTACATTTCCTTAAAGTATGGCTAATTTCTAATTAAGCACTAAAAGAAGAAACATTTTTATCCTCCTAAGAAATCTCGCCCCTGCTTTTGGTGTAAGCATTTAACAAACTCAATGCTCAGCAATAATGATGTTGAGAAACACAATCAGAAAAAGGAAATTGCATCATGAAGTTCCATTGTAAAGAATATCCAGTAGAAGTGCCAGTTGAGAGGGTCTCTATTTCCGTGTGAGTGTGTTATCTGGACCTGTGGACTTTCAAGGATCAGATTAATGTGCAAAAACTTAGTATCTGTCTTGTGCAACCATCTGAGATTCTGCTGGGCAAATATGGCATGAAATATCAACTCTAGTTACAGTTGGCTACAACCTGCTCTTTGGAAATCTGCTGCCTTGTGTGGGCCAGACTGATCTTGAATTTAACACTGACAATAACACTGGAAGAGATTTCCCAAAGGATGTTGAGCATTATCCACCCCTTTGAGTCCTTAAATGATACCAAACACTTTTCTGAAAGCAATGCTGTAGGCAAACTCAAAGTTCCACTGTTTGACAGAGGATTTTTTGTGTAAAATCACTGACTTAGGTTGCAGAAGATGTTCCCTTGGATAGCCAGTGGGTCCATCCATCTCTCATGTCTGTGGCTCCAAGGGAGCAGCTGCAGGTGGGGGCCTGCATTTGCAGGAATGCAAAGGTTTGCCAAATATTTGTACCCCAGGGGTCTGAGACAAACCTGAAGGTTGTCAGAGGGTTGACAACCTGTTTGCTCAGCCCCACCAAAGCAGTGAGGAAGATGAGTCTTGCTGGTTGTGTGCTGCTGGCCCTGCACATACAGACCTAACCTGCTGCCTGTGCCAAAATCTTCCAAACTCTGAGCCCCTGATCAACAAATTGTCCTTTAGTCAAGGAAGATGTCAGCAAGCTGGCTGGCATCCAGGAAAGCCAAATCCTGTTAAGAGAATATCCTGCAGCTGTCTGAAGAGCACACCTTTACCAGTGGGGATAAGGGAAAGGTTTTGTCTGTGCAAACCAACAGTCTATGCAATCAGTAGTGGCCCAGTATGAATTCTCTGTACTGAATGAGTGGATGCACAAACACATTAAAACCAGAAAACATCATTTTATTACATAAATGAGAAGGGGAAAAGCACCAACCTGTAAGACAGAACTCTCTTTAGGCATGTGCCTGTCCTCTCTCCATTCCAAGAAGTCTTGATCCCTCTCTCTGATACACAACTTGCCTTTTTAATGTACTTTGGATACATCTAAACAGAGAGATTTGAATATTTTTTTGATGCTGGCTCAGCCCTACAGACAGGTTTCAGCACCCCCAGTTAAAACTGAAGCTGCACTCTTTGGAGCCCTAGAACATACTGGTTTTACTCATGGGACTCCTTCATCAGCCCTGGAGATGTGGCTAAAGCCCAGCCTAAGACCTTGAGCAGGGCACAGTGGCCCAGTACTTCCCAATTAGGATTCTTAAAGATTTTTGAGACCATAATTTGGCAGCAGGATGAGGAGCTCCATGTCCCTCTTTGCTTTTGGGAAAACCTACCTGTAAGCAAGGTGCAGCACTGCTGTTCTTGCACAGGAGCTGAAGGGTAACTTAAATGTTGGCTTTTTGACTTTAGTGGGTACTTGCTAATGCAGAGTCATGTGAAGCAAAAGCAGTCAAGCACATAAGTACTTCAGGCTTTTTTACTCCTATTTAAATAATTCTTGATTGAAGCTGGGAACAAACACAAAGAGATGTGTGTGATGATTCTGAACTGCTGAAAGTGCTCATTTCACCTCTGCTTCCACTAAATCAAATCTTCTGTTGGGTCTGTGTCATGGAGCTGGAGAAGACACTTCCCTTTCTCCTCCTCTGTTTGTTAAACATAATTCTTGTTGACTTTTTTCAGTTATATACTTGTATTGAAAGTGGGACAGGAATCCTTAAGTAACTAAAAATAGTCCATATAATGATCTCAATAGGGGGGAGATTATCAAATTGAGGAGAAAAAAGTGAAGGGAATTAAGATGTCAAGTACTGTGAAGCCATGTTAAGAGTCACTCCATGTACTTTGCGAAAACAAATATCCTAAATTCTCTGTAAAAAGACCAAAATGTACCTCAGCAAGACATCACTCAGCTGTTCTAATCTCCTTACAGTTGTGTTCAGCCCTTTTATAAGAGAGAAAAATTGACTTTAAATAAATTTAATGAGGAACATAGATAAATAATATTTAAAACAGGAATTTAAAAAAAAAGCATAAGAATTTGGGAGCCCTAATTCCTCTGGGAACAGATGCATATCATCATCTTCACATGCCTAAGCTACACACCCTTAGGCTGTGAATGTCAAACACCCCTTTATCTTCCAGCACTCTGGTGTACAAATAAAGATGTTTCTGTAGCAATTCCAATTTCAGGAGAAGGACAAATGCTGAGTGACTATGATCCAAGGGTTCCAGATATTAGGGTGATGCCCATTATCCAGGAGGGGGCTAGGATGTGGTGTTAGCTGTTTTCAATAAAAAGCACACAGAGCAAAACACACCCATGTAACAAGTCTCCATTGACCTTAGCAATGCTTTTGATGCTCTCCGACTTCCAGCTCTCTGAAAATTATTGGCAATATTTCCCAACTCCTGGATGTCCAGAAAAGTTTGTGAAATTATCTGTCATCTGCACAATGGTGTGCTGGATAGAGGCTGGGGCTGGCACTCTGTTGGATCCATTTGTAATAGCAAAAGGAGTCAAGCAAAGGTATATTTTGGCACAGACTGTTCTTTGGACTGTTCTTTGTAGTAATGATTGATGATGCCACTAGAGACATGATGCCAGGAATATTTATTAAATTTTGAACATCTGGCAAGCTCTTTAACCTGAGCAGATTGAAGGCCTCCACAGCACTGAAGGAGAAGGTTATATGTGAACTCCTCTGCGCAGGTGGTTGTGCTTTTGTTGCACACACTATAGAAGACCTCTAGTTCACGACCAACAAATCTGCTGTGGCAGCTGAAGTCCACAGATTTATCGTCAGTCAGAAGAAAAGCAAGGTTGTGCACCAGTCCAGAGCTGGAAAAGCATCTGCAAGATATAGGATTGGCGTATTTGTGTGGGTAATGGATTTAATGTATTTTTAAGAGACTATCAGATGTCTAAGAAATCATGTGCAGAATTAAAAATACATGTTTTGCATGTGAGATTGCATCATAAATTGACACATGCATGGTATCCCACAGAATACCAGATTTAGTGTTTATTTTGCTGTAGTAATTTCCACATTAGTCTGTGCCTGTGAAACATGGACAAGTCATTGCTGGCACATCAAAGAGCTGGAAAAATTCCATCACCAGCACCTTCAAGCTATTATGCATATCAAGTTATAGGATAAGAATCACAAATAACAAGATTTTGCAAAGAGATTGCACAAACAGTATTGAAGCAATTATTATTATAATAGCATTATTTTGCTGGACTGGACATGTCCTCTGTATTTAGGACACAAAGCTCCCACAGTCTGTGTTGCACAGTAAACTTACGACAGGCAGCAGATCAGAAGTCAGGAAAAGGAGAGGCATTTGTCCAGGAAAAATTGCTCCCTGGTTGCCACACAGATGCCATCATTTGGGAAACTCAGCATCAGCTATTAATATGGAGTACCACAGTGTAAAGTGAGACATGTTGGTCAATGGAGCTGAAAAATAATTCACAACTCCAAACTTGTGAATAATTTTGCCCTTGTTGAACATCTGTGATTAAATGGCAGTCTCTTTAGATGTGGTTGTACTGAATTAAATTCTGATATCAACCAAATCAGCACTGAGGAACATTTAGGCATCATTGTCTCCGTGTCCAAGGGATGATGAAGTTCCACTTCAGGAAACCATTAGGGAGAGTGATGTTGGAGACAGCACTGGGCACTGGTGGTGCTGCCCTCTGTCCAGATTCTGGGATTCAGGCAGGTGTGGCTCTGCTAATGGAGTGGAAATCAGCAGAGAGCGGATTGGGCTGAAAGGGAAGGAGCCCTTGTGTGATGCTAAAGAAGTTCCACAGTAGCCAAAAAGAGAAGGCACAAGCTCAGCTTCCATTCTGGAAGCACTGCAAGTGATTAAGGCTGGCTCTGGGATAATGCATTTTTCCTTGCACAGCTCTCTGAGGAGGCAGGGGAAGTCCATGGGGATGGAGAGCTGCCCTCACTGACTCCTGTGATCCTGGAGCGAGTGGGAATTCCCTGTGGATCAGGATTTCCTCCTGTTTGCCCCATTCCAGAGATCCCTGCGAGAGGCATGCTGTGCACTGGCCTCCTCCCCAGCAAACAAAGGGACAAACATCCAGGGGGGTTGTTCCCTCCTGCTTCCTTAATATGCAAACTTATAATAAAAAGGAGATTGGAGGGAAGGAAATAATCAGATCAACTGCTGTCATTTCCATTTAATTGCCGTGTTTGCCGTTTCAGCAGCGAGCACTGAAATGTGCTCAAGGCAGTGGGAGAGAGGCAGCCTTTGGTTCTGCACTTGTTCTTTAAACAGGAGTTATTCAAATCCCAACCAAGGTGGCAGGAGCTCCGGGGGAGCTGCTGCACCAAACAGGTCAAAGGAAGAGCACAAAGCACATCTCAGAGTTCAGGACGTGGCGGTAATAAATGTAAACAAGCCAATTAGAATATATTGTTTGCTGAAATGAAACTTCAAAAGCCAGGCTGGTTGTACACGACCTGTAGGAAATGAAGTGGAAGCAGTTCAGTGTGTGTAAAATTGATAGGCAGTTTTTAACTTGCTCCTCTTTTTATCTAGAGCATCTGAAATCCAGTAAATATATTCGCTTGTCCTACTTTTGAGAGTAATTTTTCATCACATTTTCAGTAATTGGATATCACATATTTTACGGTCTTACTCTGTGTTGTTGGAATAGCCAAAAAAAGGAATAAAATGATAAATTGAATTACTTTAGGTTGGGCAGTTTTTATGGGAAAGTGAGATAGACTGGATGCCTTAGGTGTAATCCTCTGGACCATGTTTGAAAACTTTCAGGCTAGTAAAAATCCCAATCATTGGCATGCAGTATTTCACCTCTGAAACAAGATTTTGTTTACTGAAAGGAAAAAAAAAATCAACAGTGTTTTAGTGTAAAACCTGTCTAGATTTTTAATGAAATATTGGAAGGAGGAAATACTTTTGTCCTGGCAAGACCTCCAGGGCTCTTTTCTTAATTTCTCAGTTCATTTTGTTCTCTTATCTAAAGTATGTAAAAGGGATTTTATATTTCAGTTATGAAAATGTGCATATTTTATGCCACAAAAGAGAACCTTTTTTCTTTTCCTTTCTCCCTCCCCCTCCCCTTTTGGTAAATATTCTTTCAGAAGAAACACAATCGATGTAGTCAGAGCTAACAAGCAGATGGATGTATTTGAATGCCATTATCTTATGTACAATGATATTATCTCTTTCATGAAAAATTCAGCAGTTTGGGCTGCTTTAGTCAAGGAGAAGTAGGAAGTAGGGAAGAAAAAATAGTGAGAAAAACATGATCAGACTTGGAATCCCTGAGGGGGTCACATTGCATCATTTAGCAGGAGAATAACCAATGCAGAAGGAGCAAAGTTGGTGGAGTTGCTGTCTGCTCTCCTTATGGCGTTCTTGGCTCCGAGCTCTCTTCAAGCCCTGCAGCTGTAGGTGGGCAGCTCTTGGGCCTGCTAAAGCATCACACCATGACATTTTTATCATCAGTCTAGGAGAAGAAAATAAATTTGCTAACAGAATATAGTTGGCAGGCTAATACCGCCTTGTCACATTCCAGACATCTCCAGGTCTGGCCTGAGCCAGGGGAAACAAGAACGAAGGCCAAGAAGTTCATGATGGACATGTTATGTGAAGAACAGAAATGCTTTAAAGGGGGGGGAGGTTTCTCTGCAGTAGAATTTGGGTAGACCTGGTGATTTCAGAAATTGGAGTACTTGTGCCTATGAAATACTTACCACCTGGGAGGTGCAAGGCTCTGTTTCTGTAAAATCTAATCTTAATCCTCTCTGAGGCCTTTAACGTTTTATTTCCTTTTATTGAAAAAACTCCCAGGATTAAAACTAGTGCTGTTGAAGTAGAGAGTTGTGCCCTGTTCTCAGGTATCTGCTCCATCCAGTAACCTCCAGCAGCTGATCAAAACCACTTGTATGCAAAGATTTCGGTTTTGCTCTCTCTGGGAATGGTGTGTGGGAATGGTTCCCACTGGTGTTTGGTTCTTGTGGCATTTTCTGCTGCCCAAACCCCTCCCTCTGTGCCTGCCCCCATGGTGCTTGCACTTGCAGGGAGGGCAGAGAAGGTGTCACTGTCACTGCATGGTTTGCAGGGGGGAGCTGGCTGCAGAAATTTTTAGGAATTTCACACCAACACGTTGATGTGCAATGGAAGAGTCACTGTTCTTCACAGCCATGTTCCCCTAATCCTACAGGATGAGGTGGTTTGGTAAATCAAATCAATTTTGTCTTGCCTGCCCAGTACAGTGATGGCCCTGAATCCCAGGGGTCACCCCTCCTCAGGGCATCCATCCCATTTCCATCCATCCATCCCACTCAGCCACATGTGTGGCAGTGTGAAATTCAGCTTTTTTTACACTAAAGGAAAGAAAAATTCATGGAAATGAATAATTGAGAAAATGCATTATGCAAACAGTGTAACTTCTTTGGGGTTCTGGATGTGTCACAAAATGTCTCGATGATAAATGTTTATGGAAATTATTTTCATGAGTGACCAGGTAGATTGCCTGGGCTTTCTGTAGCCTCGGTTGTGGGAAGAGATGTGCAAACCCAAACTGGACCTTCAAAAGTCCTTGCCCAATAGATGATGTTTACACCCAGTCATGCTGCCTTTTCCATGGTGGTTTGCCCAGGTTCAGGACATGTAAAATTAAGGTTTACTTTACTATAAGGTCTTGAATGTCATTGAAATGTTTTGATTATGACATGGTTTCTCTTTGTTTGAATTTTATTTAAAACAGTACATCAGGCTTAAGTATAAAGGTTTTCTTAGGCAACCTTAAAATTATTATGTCTAATCAGGATTTTTTCTCGCCAAAATGCTGAGTTACTCAATTCCTGTGTCATGTCCCTTTAGAAAAATAAAAGTGTTAGTTAGGAAAATATTCAGGTCATTCCTATAAAAATAACCTCTATTTTTTCTTTTTGATGAAATGGGGTTTGTTGAAAGTGCTGGCATTTGGTGGGCTGAAAGAAAAGTAGGACTGAAAAAATATTTAATCTAAGTTGTAAAGGAGCTTGGAACCACACCACAAGCATCATAATTAACTTTAATAATTATAAATGTAAATGCAGACAAGCCACAAGGTTTTAATGGTGTGCCACATGCTTCTGCTAATTATTTTAGAGTTTGGACACATTCAGTGCCAGCTAATTATAAACCCTGCTATGGAAATCATCTGTTTATATTAGACTTATTGATCTCTAGTGCTTAAGCAATATGAAAAGGGAAATCTACAATGCCGTACCATCTGCTTTGTATTCCTAATTGCTTTTAAAGAATCAAATATATAAATAGTCAGCTTTTTATATGTTGGGCTTCAAAATCATTCAAGAAACACGTTCTGCAAATGTAAGCGAGCAAGGAAAAGATGCAGCCTTAATAATTCCTCTCTTCCCCTCCAACTTTTGCCATCCTTGGCTCTCTGCACTTCATTGACCTCAACACAGCAGAACAAAAGCTGCATCTCCCACAAGTCCCACATATTGGTCAAGCCAGCTGAGAAGTTGTGCAGTTTATCATTTACATCTTTTAATTGCACATTTTCTTTTACTCCTTGCCATCAAACACACCTTATGGCCATGAACATTTCTTGTTATTCCACTTAATGGATACACAAGAAGAGGGAAAGGGAAATTAATGTTCAAACTAACAATCACCTCCTCTGGGAAGTATTTGGCTTTATGGCAGATTAAGCCTATTGGGCTGCATGATGGGCATTTGCTTGGGGGGGAGAGGATGCAGACTTTGATATAGTTTTTTCTCTCTCTTTTTTTTTTTAGAAGTAGGACTATTATGCATTTCACAGTAATTTCTTTGTAAAATTGCTGATTTTCATGCCGTATAAAATAACTGTTTTCAGTGCTTTAGCTGTTTGCAGTGTCACTTTTACTGGGATAGGTTCTTTTGTTAGATATTTACTGTTCTGCAACCCTTTGTTGTGGTTGAACCCTGCAGGCAGCAAAACATCACAGCCACTCCCTCCTTTCAGTGGGATGGGGGAGAGAATCAGGGGAAAAAAAAAGTAAAATTTGCAGGTTGAGATAAAGATGGCTTAATAGGATGGAAAAGGAAGAGGGAAAAATATACAAAGCAAGTGATGCCAAGACTGTTTTGGAGCAGGGGCCCCGATCAGCTTTCCCTCCAGTTTTTCCCCAGTTTATCCCTGCCCCTGTTATCCCAGGTGTGGAACATCCCTCTGGCCAGGTCAGCTGTCCTGGTCAGGTCCCTCACAGCTCCCTGGGCAGCTCCTCACTGCCAGAGCATGGGGAACTCACCAGTCCTTGATTTAGGATGAGCTCTAAACAACTTGTTTAACAGCAACTAAAACATCCCTGTGCTATCAATGTCATTCTTATCCTAAATCCAAACCACTGCACCAGCTACTGGGAAAAAAATTAACTTTGTCCCAAACAAATATTTTTTTTTCTAAAGGTGGATTTTTTTCAAACTCTTTTCTTTCCCGAAGTTAGAAATTCTGGTGTAACCAAATTGTTTTGTTTATTGTCTCATTGTGGGGTTCAGCTCTCAGTACTGGGATGTTGATCCTGCAGGAATCCTGCAGTGGAGGTAAGGAGGAGAGTGTAGATGCAGGAGGGTGGCTGGTGTGGATTGTCACAACTCTGCAGCTCATGTAGCCCACGATGACAATTTACATAGGACAGGAGAGTGCCCTAAGAATGGCCAGCTCTGACAAATTGAGAAACTGGGCCAGATCCCCAGCTCGTGTCAGTTGTAGTAGCTCTGCTGAAATCCATGGAGCTGTGCCAGGCTGCACCAGCTGGGAGTCTGGCAATTGCTGGGTAAAATTAAACAAGTTAATGCACTTGACTGCTGCAGTTAAGGGGTCCTGAACCTCTGCTGCTTTGCCTCTTGAGGAGCTGCTCAGACAGCTCCCTGCCCTCACACCCCACTCACATGGGGTGTAAATGTGTATGGGACAGAGCCTGTCCTTAAAAACACACCTCAGAGCCGTGTTTGTGAGTGAGGATCACTCTTCTTTCAAATTCCATTTTTCTGCTTCCTGTGTTTGTTAAATGGCTCTGCTTAGCCTGGCACTTGGAAAGAAAAGTCTGCCACTTATGGCTTTGTGCTTATCCTTTCCCAGTGCACATGCACACCCTCATTTGAATCTCTCTAAGTGCACATTAGTAATGTGGGATTCTATTATTATCAGAGTTTATTATAATTAGGGCTCCTAGTTTTCTGCAATTCAGCAGAGAAAGAAACACAGCTTAAATTTTAGTTTTAAAATTCAGGCTTCTTCCGAAAAGTGAGGCACCAAGCAAAGAAACAACACTGGAATAGGCTTTCAAATGACCTTTCTGGTAAATCTCACATTTACAGTGAACAATGTAATTTGGAAGCTTTTAGAGAGCTCACCATATTCCTGGTCTGATTTTCAGATAATGGTCACCTTTCCTTTTAATCCACCAGCATAAACAGTGATAGTGAGAACCACTGAGCATGTAATATCATCCATGTGTTCTCCTGGTGCTGGGGGATGAGTGACAGAGGAAGGATGGGTTTTCCTTGGTGACACCCAGTGCAGGGCACACTGTGACAATAAGGGACTTGCTCTGGCAGCTTGCAGTGGCCAGAGGCTCTGATGGTGTGTGGAGGGGAAAGTATTGCTGTCATCTCAGAGGCTTTCATCTTGTGATGCTATTCTGAGTGCATCTGAGTGTCTTCCTTCCTGAGGATGGACAGAGGAAGGTTTTTTCTACTCACAGACACCAAATATAATTATTATGACCTACTCTTGTTCAAGTTCCCTCTTGGAAATCATCACCTGAGCCAGTGATGATCTGTCTACACGTAGTGTTTAACTTCTCCAGAATGTAAATGTTATACCTCTTCTGCAGTACTTTCAGAGGGGTTTCCTGGTGCCATTAGCATTTTAACATTATTATTAACAACTGGATTACTCACTCTTTGGATGGCTAGGAAAATGAAAGTGAAATGTTAGATGCAATTAGGAGAGATGCCACCTCCTGTATTCCCCGGACTCCTTTGTTTGTGGCCTTCCCATATGACCCCCACTGGGAGTAAAACCTGCAGTAGTCCTCAATGAAGTTGTCATGGATGAAGCTTATGCTGTAAACACAGCTCTGGTGTGGTCTGGATGACTTTAGAGATCATGGAAAGCACCTAATATTTCATCCAAAATGTGAGCAGAAAAGAATTAACTCCATAGTTTTATTGGATAAGGAAAAAACAATTCTATGCTTCAAAAGCCTTCAGCTCTAGCTACAGGTACTGTGATGTCAAATAATTTAGTCAGAACTTGCCAGCAGTGGGGATTATTGCTATTGCAGAGGCAATATTTGATGGACAGTGTTGGAGGTGGATGTGGTTGTTTTTTGTAGCTGCTCTTGCCCGGACAAAAGGAATTTACTCTCTGGATTGAGGTGGCAGCTTCTCACTTGGATGACACGAGTCCTCAGCCCTCAGCCAAACTATAGGCATCCAATGTATAGCCTGGAATGTCACATTAGTGCCTGAAAGCTCTGCCAGAACCCCACAGGTCGGGATAGCTTCAACCATGTTGTAACTACATGGCTTTGTAACCTCCTGGGGTGAGGATCCGGAGTTTGGTACAGAGATGGATCCGTCTCCTTGCACCTGAATGTCATATTCTCCTCAGAGCAAATGGCTAGGCTTTTTTGTGGAGACTGTCATAAACACAGTAAAAACTTGGGGTTTTGGCAAGCAGAAGCTGTTCAAGAACCAAACAAAACTGCTGTAAAACAATAATTTGAAAGAGTAAACCAGTGCTAACCTGCATGGTGAGTTTCAGCCAGTGCGCTGGGAAATGGCACAGACTTAAAACTCCCCTAAGATAAGGGTTATAATGGGAACTTCAGTGACCCTCCAGTACTGTGGGGCTTCCGTGCTACTATAATTAGGGTTATTGCCATGAAATCAGGCATATAAATGTTAACATTCTGCTCATTAAAACAGTTCTTTTCAGAGAATTAAGGATTCTGCATTTTACATTCATAAAGTGAATAATATAAACTTAACTTGCGGTGGCTTTGATTATGTGTTGGAAAGAGTTAAAATTCTCTATGTAGATCACTGTAGTTTTATTATGTAAGATGACCTTAGGAACTGTCATCCCCCTTGAATTTATACAAAGAATTCAAAGTAAAGGTTTTCTAGGTTACACTTCTTTTTTCAACCCTTTGTCCTGTCAGCTCAGTCCTAGATATCTTCATCTGCCGACATGCCCAGATGTGCAATGAATGTTGATTTGAGCTGGCCCCTCAACCCCTCCCTGCTGGTGTCATTAAAACCAGGGAGGTAGCTGCTCCCCTGGCATCTTTGGCAAGGCTTGGCTTTACACTGCGGACTAAATTATTGATGAAGAGCACTTCTGTCGCAGTGTGTTTTACCCACCTTTAAATGAAACAGTGCGGATAGAGCTGTCATTGCCTCCTCACTCCCTGCAACTTCTACATGACATTTATGATGTGGTTCAGATTGCACTGAAGCAATTAATTTCCAGTAGAGCCTGCACTCAGAATGAAGTTCCCTGACAATTACCAAGGGCTGGATTTTCAGGGAACACACTACACAGTCATTGATACTGTATACAAAAGAAAACATCACAATACACTGCAAAGGTTTGTTGGTCTTTTTTTTTTTTCCTCCTGAATCTGATGCTTAGTGCCTGAACACCCTTTTCACAGCAATAACTTTTCTTAACAATGTGGATGAAACCTGGTGTTCAGCCCCATGTTTGGGCCTGATCCTGCTGTGTGTTGAGTGCCTCCAGATTCTGCAGCAATCAGTAGGACCCAAGTTTTGCCATCTGTTAAGAAAAGCCTTACCAAAATGCCTGTCATTTTTGGTGAGAGACAGCCAATATCTTCACATCAGACATCTGTCTGCACCTGGAAGCAAAGCCTGTTTTTAATTCTGCATTCAGCCATTCAAGTGGTGCTGGTGCTGGAGGAGGTGCTCTTTTCCATATCTTCTAGTTGCTGTCTGAACACAAGGGTGGGTTTTTCTGGGAAGATGGTGAGCTCCTTGCCTAAGGTTTCTGTAGGATAAAGCACAGATTAGGTTTTGTTTCTATAGGTTGATTTCCTCGTACCTCAAAGTCTTCCTAAGACCTTGACAGTGAGTTTTCCATGTAAGCCATCTCCCAGTCTCACCAATTATGAGAATTTTGTTCAGCTTTGGGATTTAAAACCGGTTTCATTGTAGAAGGGAACAGCGACCTGAGCATGGGACTAGAGCTGCTACTTCTCTTGTCATGAAGCCACCAGCTTCCAGAGTAGCTCCCAGAGCTGGACAGGAGTAGCCATGGGTTTGTATTTTAGTTGAAGCACAGCCAGCTCTGATGACAGCGCTGTCAAACTAACACGGGGTGACAATTTGCACTGGCACTTCTGCATCAGGGTGATGGGCACTTTAGGAATGCACAGACAAAAATACAGACAGGATATTGATGGGTAAACTAATGTGTGGACTTGTACTTACAAGCTCAGGCTCAGAGGTGAATATTCTGACAACTGAAACGTTTTGACACAAGTTCTTATTAAGAAAACGTGTGAACCAGTTTGGATGGAATCTGAAGTGTCTTTACCCAGACCAAGAAACAATCTGCTGGAGATTTGGAAAGAGCTGTATCTGGCCTTTCCTGCAGTCCTGGTTTTCCTACAGCACCTCATGGGGCTGCAATAGCAGAAGGTGATTCTATGAAACGTGGCTCAATGTGTTTTGGCCCAGGGGATACTGTGCTGTGAGCACTGAGTTCAGAAGTGCATGGATTTAGGAGCCTCTCTTTAACACAGCCTTTAAAATACCAACTGTGCTGCAGTTGCCTGGGATTTTTTTCCTAATGCATGATATTTGAATTTCCTTTGAGGAAGAGACACTGTAAATAAATCAAGTGAAGGGAATTTTTTTTCCCATGACATAATTCAAAAAACCATCTCCGAAAGCACCCAATGCCTCTGCCTCACCAACCTGATTTAGGGTTCAGAGTGACAGAGCATCTGGAATATTTTGAGGGAAAGGCTACTTCCTTCTCCTAACAGGGAAGCTCTTCCCCAGTGGTTAGGTCTCAGTTTTGTGGTGAGCTAAATGTGTCAGTAAATAGCACTCAGAGTTGTTGGTGTGGCTGCATTACTGCAAGCTGCCTTCAAAAGTCTCTTTAGTATCTACCAAGGGCTGAGGAACTACTGTTGAAACTGTTGGAGCCAGAATAAGATCCTGTAAAAACTGAGTAAGGAATCTGGTGTGTTCTTCATACTTGAGTGAAACCTCACTTGTAATGATCTCACTGTTGTTTCGTAGTTTAGGTTAAGCACAAAATCTTCTGGGATGCATTGCAGGACTATGTCAGAAAATGAGGGATACTTATACAGGAATTTTAGGACAGCAAGCACCCTTTAAGGAGTATTTCAAAACTCCTGTAGATATTTATGATCTCTTTGAGAGAGCCCTGGTCTTGCTACTTGTCCTTTAAAACACTCTGGGGATTAAATGTTTCAAAGAAGCCTTGATTGGTTTATCCCTCTCCTTTTTTTTTCCTCTTTTTTAAATTTTTTTTTAATATACCAGGAATTTATCATCATGCCGACTTCTGCAAAGTAGTATTGTAGTGCAGTAAGCTTGATATACATCTTCCATGTAAAAACTCAACCTGTCAATCAACATTTTAAAAACTCCAGTGTCTCTACTTAGCAATGTAAATAAAACTGCTTTATTTACAGGGGCTTAGGAATTCTGAGGGATAAGGTATAGAAGGAAGGAATCACCAAGTGTGTGAAGAAATAGCATAACGGCTCCAGATTTTTTAATGGAACAGGTTAAATTTCCTTTTGAGCGAAAGTTAATATATTTAAATACACATGGGCAAATTCCCTTGTCTCCTGGAGAGGTAGGACACGACTCTGTGCTCTGTAGCAGCACTTTTCTGCTGGTGCTGCAAATGTGCTTTGTACCCATGTTAAAGGATGCTGCTCCAAAGCAGAGAATTAGACCTCGGCATGTAAAATAGGGAGATGATGCAAAGCAATTTGAGGAGGAAATCCTGGGACATTAGTGATGCTCCAAGTGCAAATTTTAATATGGATTTAACTGCAGAGCTGCTGCTGAGGCCTCAGTAATGTTATTTTAAGGTTAATTTAGAAGCCTCGTTCGAGGTTTTGGCTGCCTAACAGCCACTGTCATTAGTGAGAGTCGCATGGTTGAGTTCCTGCCCTGGAAATCTCCCTCTCTCCAGTTGTTTATGTACATAGAAATAAATGAGCAAACAGACCATTCTTTGAGGAGACAATTTGGTGTATAATAACACATTAATGTTTTAATCCATTCATCTGTACTCCCACAAGGCAGGCAAAGGAGCCTCAGATCTGAGTTCTGAACCTTTTCTTAATGACAGATTTCTTTGGTCAGAAGCAAGTCAAGCTCTCCCTTTGTCGTCCTGGCTTATTTTTCAGTCTTGCTGTCTTTCCACAAGACAGCAGCGAGAGATTGCTATGAAACTAATTAATGTCTGACAGACAGATCGAACCAAATATCCAAAGGATTCTGACTATAGTTCAGTCCCCTTTACAAAGCAGAATACCACAAGGCAAGAAACATATAGATGACATTATTATACTAACAAATAGCTGAGGGAATTTTCTTGCTCATTTTATCCAAATTAGACAATTTAAGACAATTATGGTTAAACTCCCCTCCCAGACTGCAGCTCAGTTACCTTGATGTGCTGGTGGCTGTAAAGAGATACATATGAAATATTACCTGAGAGGGAAGCTGTGTGCTTTAGTGGACCTCTATTGTCTCTCAGACTGTGACCACAAGGGAGAAATAAGGGTCATGTGTCATATATGCATAGCCAAAGTACAGAAGATTTATGGCTTAGTGAATATGTAGATACGCTGGTGTTCTTGACCAAGCTGTGGAAGCTGTCCTTGAGTGTGTCTGAGGTTTTGCTGTTGCAAAAAAAAAAAAATACTTCAAAGCAAGAAAGAGACAAACAATTACACACATGGAGTCTTGGAACACTTGGGCAGTGTTCTCTGCAATCACAAAAATAATGACTGCTCATCCTGGTCTCTTGGGAGGGAAATTTCCATATTTTTGCTTTCGAGGCACTTTCAAAGCCATTTACTGCCATAATTCATACACCGCTGGATTAAGAACCATATGCCTCTTAAAATCAGCAAGAGGCTATGTAGAGGATTTGCTGATTTAAGGAAAAGGCAAAAATAAAAATAAAATAGGCAGACTGAGACCTACTTTTACTTCAAAGTGTATAATCACACCAGTTTGGCAGTCCACTCATTAAGAAATAGTTCCTGATTAATTGGATAGAGTGACAACAAAAATGTCAAACCGCAGTGTGTTGACCACTGAGTGTGATTTTATCCTTACCATGGTGTCTGCTGGTCACCAGTTACCTGCCATTGGTGGCAGCTCATTCAACCCAAGCTGTATCCAGGGCATTAAGCAGTGCTGGTGGATCAGGAGGGGAACATTTCATCTGCAAAACAAGAATCAGGGAAGGTCCTGTAGCATCAGCTCTGAGGGATCACAGTTTGCTACATTACATCACAGCACAATGCAAACTCACCGTGTTTCTCAGAAGAACATGCACAGATTTCCCTGCTCTGAAGCAAAATACCTCCAAATTCCACAACCTCTAATCTTCTGCAATGGGAGATGGAAAGAAAATCTATTTTCTCTTCATCATCTTGATGGCTTTTTCTATTTACAGCCAACTTGCCCAATGATAACACCATTCCCTGTGGACAGTATGACATTAAATAAAATCTGCATCAATTCTGAGAGCACAGGTACAGATACAGTATTTGTGTCTTAGCTAAATTGTATTTAATAAGTTTTCCTAAATTTGTTGCTGATTTTTCTGTAGCAAGTTTTTTTGGGTAGTTTATTTGCTACACCCCAGCACTCTTAAAGACAGGTTTGCTTCTGCTCAAGTGAAAGGCCTCTTGCATCAAAATAGAATCTGATGTTTCACACATTTTTCCCTGGACAAGATCAGGAGGGCTGCATACAGAGAAGTTTAAAGGCACCTTCCTCTTCCGCTTGTGGTGCTATTCCTGTCTGTGCTAGGAAAAAGGGAAGTATGAGAACATGATGGGATTCACGCTAATACTGGTTGTGTCACTCCAGCAAGGACCCTCTTCAGTCCACTGTTTGTTTCTGAGACAGCACAGAAACTTGTTTAACTGAATATTTTGTAGAGAGAACCTTGTTTATGTTCCTCTTTAGCTTTAGTGCCCGGATAGCAGCTCTTGGGGAACATCTGCAAGGAGCTGCATTGATTTCCCATTTCTCACAAGGCCCCACCAGGAGCCTTTCATCCTGTTTGGGCCTATGCAGTTTGGGAAAGATTGGAATCAGTAGGACACAGTTTAGAGGAGAGCAGGGAGTATAAATCAGAAGCCCAGAAAATGTTGCCCACAAAGATTAAAGGAAATGGGTTACTGAGCCTGAGGCACTGATGTCTGGGAGCAAGACTGTTCTTTTCAGATAGATGAATCTCCCTGTCTCTGCTGGACAAAGCCATGGACTGAAAGTAGCAAGAGCCAGGCTGGATTTTAAAAAAGCCTTCCTGGTCAGGGAGGTTATAGCAGCACTGGAGGAGGTGGCTGGAGTCTCTTTTACTGTGTCCTGCCTGGAAGCAGGTAGAGGAACATCTGGTAGAAAGATGCAATTTGCTTTCAAAGGAAAAAATGACCTTTAAATCTCAGGGTCTTTTCCCACAAAGTGATTTTGGATCTCTCCATGCAGGTCCTGAAAAGCTGTTGTTACTGTATATTATAGCATCCCTGCTAGGAGATCATATAAATGAAGAATTTCCAACTTCCCTTCCTTTTCCTGGAAAGATACTATCCATAGGTGAAAAACCTCACAACAAAATTGGTTTGAGTAAAGGCTCTTCGCTTTCTGAAATTTTTGTAGGGGCCAACAGGTTCAAAAGCATCTAGAAAAGAGAGTTTTGCTCATTTTTCATAATTCATTTCTTTTTTGAGGTCTTAAAAGCTTCAGAGAAACCTGGCCTAAGACTCCATGCTTCCCATCCCCTTGGCAGAAGTATCTGAGGATATTGACTGAACAAGCCCCCCAAACACAAGCCTTGGAATTCACTTTTTGCTCCTTTTTGAAAGAGCAAACAATCACGTAAATTTTGCTTTCATTATGGCTGTACTCCCGTGAGCTAATTACATTTCAGACACAAAGCCTGTCAACTTTCCTGCTCTGTGGTGATAAAGGAACCTGCTGGGTAAAATAGCCACCACTCATGTGTTATTTCAGGAAATATCTAGCCAACTGTGAGAGAGGGGCCTTGTTTTTGTGTTGAAGTAAAGAAACAAAACAGAAAAACTCCAGTAGTTATAGTCAATGTAAGTGGCCATAATGATCAATATGATTGGACAACATAGTTTAAAATTAATCACAGTCTTTGTTTAAGGAACCTGTCTGGTTTTGCCTTGCATGTTCTTTTTCATATTTATTGAGCATACCGACTGAAATTGAGACCCTTTCCTCTGGGATTTAAGGCTGCATGTTTTCCTTTGCAGCCAGGGTGGGCTGGAGCTGTTCCAGAGCTGCACAAGAGTGGCTTAATTTCCTCCCAGCTGATGTCCTAGGGGTTATCACCCTAACCAGCTTAAACAGCTGTACAAGGAGAAAAAGAACATTCCATCAGTCCTGCTGCAATTCAGTGCTCATGCAGCCACTCAGTTTTAAGATCTGTTTTAACTAAACCATCTGATGGTTTTTCCTCCCTTTTTTTTTTCTTTTTTTTTCTCCAGCTAAGCAAATACGAGCACTCCCAGATTTGGATTTGCCAGCTGAAATGTGAAGGTGCCATGGAGCAGAGGGGTGATGAACAGCCCAACAAACCAGGGATGAAGGCAGCATCTTTCCCTGCACGGCCCTTCCCATAAGAGGCTTCTGGGAGGAACATAAAGGCACTTCCAGAGGTAACTTTAGAGGCCCAGCTGACAGGTGCTGGCTTGTTTAGCTGCTGTGCCTTGATTGCATTTGATTGTGTGCCCATAACCTGAGCAGATTCCAGAAAGGAGGCACATTCTGCTCATGGATACATCAGGGCTTTGGGGTGGAGCTTGGCCTGGCTGCAGCACTTGGAGCAAGGAGGGAGCTCCAGGGAGTGTGAAGGAGATTTTAAGGGGAGCTGGCACTTTCCTGGGCTGTGAGACAGGACAGGACACTCTGTTCTTTTGTTTGCTGTTGGTGTTGAGCTGTAATTTGGAGGAGGTGCCCAGCCCCAAGGCATTATAGCTGCTGACTCCACACTTGGCCATGGGCTGGGGAGCTACAAGGGTTGTCTGGAATGGAGGGACAGGCTGGGAGCTGGGAGCAGATGGGAGGAGAGGGGGATGAATTCTTATTTATCTGCCCCAGCAGGTGAACAGCAGATGCTTAGGAAGATGTCCTTTCCATCAAGAAGCTGATGTGTCATCCTTTCTGAACAGCTGTGATCCTACAATTTACTAAACATCACATCATTCCTGTTCAGTTTAGCAGCACTAAGGGTGGTATGAGATCAGGGAGGTCCCACTCCTCTCTGATTATTTAACTTAAACCTTGTTGGTCGTTTCAAACCTTCTCCAGATTTTATCACACTGTTCACAACCTCATGTCCATTAACTTCAGCTTCATGAAATCCTCAAAGCCTGTGCACACCCAGTGTCCCCCATAAGATCTCAGAGTCCCATGGAAATATTGGTTTCCTGTGCGGCTTTTTCCATGGGGAATGGTCACTCTCAAAAGTCTCCATAGCATTGACAGGAGCATCCTCATGGGTACTTGTCAGAAACATCCCCTGGAAGGTCATAATTCATGGTTTTTGCTGATGAACATGCCAGTGCCTTCTTCAGTGGAACAACACTCCTTTATCCTGGGAGAATCTGCCCCAAAGGACTGAAGAGGTAGGACTGTAAAATCAAGTTTTATTCTGCTTCTAAATAACCCAAATGCTCCCTTTATTTATGAAATTACTCTAAAAGCTTAGGTCAATATGCAAGTAGCCTGTTAAGTAGAGCTTGGTTTAACACTTTTTTCATTAAATAGTTGTTCTGAACATACTTGGTATTTTGAGAGACAATGGGGAGGACACAGTGGCTTAAAAATGCCCTAATAGTGCAAAGTAATTTTTTCCATACATTTTCATGAGTATTTTTGATTATGCATTGCACACGTTCTAAATACATAATTACATGCTGTCTTGACCGATTGAGTAAATAATACATTTATTAAAAAAAAAAAAAAAAGTATGAATATTTAACAAATGGAGTGCAATGGCTTCAATATGGGGAACATTACATAGGTTTAAAAAACCTGCCTAATTATGCACTTAACCAAGACATGAGGACAGTTCCTCTAGAGCCACTCTGGCCTGTCAAGTAAATAATATGCATTTTACAAAACCAACTAATTATGGATTTACCCATGGGACTGTAAAAGATCTGAAGATGCAGGTAAGTAATATGCTCTTTATAGCTAACCAGGCGTGGGGAATTTAATTTAATTAAAAATCTGGGAGGTAAAAAAAGAAGGTAAATAATGCAAGTAATCTCTCCAAAGCCAGGACATTCAACTTAAGTTACCTCCTGTAGTATCTTGATAAAGTCAATACACCAGTGCAAAATAGCCAAGGGTGGGAATCATGTGGGTGCAAATCTTTTTATTGAAGGAGATCTTACTGCTTTCCTAAAGTTCTCCATGATTCAAAGTGTCTCTTGTGGCATCAGGAATGCCAGCTCAGGGCTCTTTGGCATTACACTGGGGGTCAGGGGTAACGTCTGCCTTTGCTCACATTTTTCCATTTTTCCCAGAGATTTTTACACAAGATTGACTGCAGGCTTCACTAGGGAAAAAAAATAAAAAGAATGGAAAAGTGGGTTCATATTTGTTTTTATTAATATGCATTTCTCAGAGTGCTGGAGGAATTTTTTTAGATCTGTTTAGGGATACAAAGATGACTTGTTTTAAGCTGAACCACTAGAAAAGAAACACTAAGGCTTGAACGCTGCGTCCTGTCTCTCTTTTGGAAATAGGTTATAGAGAAAAGAGGGCAAAAGGTGCCATCAGGAATTTTAAAGCATTTTGAAGGAGAAAAACATTCTGAGCTTAGTCCTGCCAAGCCTCAGGAACATTGTGTGCACCTGAGTGTGTCACTAATCCTCTGTACACCACTGCACAAAAACTGGTGCCCAAGGAAGACTGACATTTGAGCAGGCTCCCTTACAAGTTATCAAACCAGGTGAAATTGCAGTTAGGAGTGTTAATTAGGGTAATTGAGCAGTGCAAGTGTTTGTATGTGCATACACACTCACCTAGAGATACTAAGCCAGGGATTTCTTCACTGAAGGCTTTACCAGGCAAGGCTGAAAGGCTGCAGCCAGCACATTTCCTTAGGAAACAGTTCCTCAGCAAAAAAAGCACTAAACAGTTAATGGTGACCCATCCTACTATTTCTCAAACAGTACACAAAGCAATTTTTTGCTTGTTTATTTAGCATTCCTCTTTTTTCCCCTAACATCTGAAAAACAATGTTGGGACAGCTAAAATACCTCGGTCCCCCCTCAGATTGCTGGGTGCTACACAAAGACATTGTGTGAGATTCTTCCCCAGTTTTATACACCAAAGTTCTGAATATAAATTCCCGCCAGCTATTGAGATCACAAGTATGAAATCTGAAACTGCTGGTTCTATGATGATAAAGGGACATGCTCTTTAAAGGAACCCAGTTTTGCTGCAAGCAATGAACATGGGATGTGGAAAGAGACCTAGATTTGAAGTAGAGTTTGAAATGCTGCAGGGATTCCATTACATCCTTCTAACACTCTTCTCCCTTGGTCAGATAGAGGCCTTTTTTCGTTGTTTATGTGTTTATTTGGAGAATGTTAGATTGGAAAACTTCTATTAACCCTTTTCTCCTTGGCTCCCTTCCTTTCCCCACCACCCCCTCCCCAGCACTTTAGGAATACAGTGGTTCTTTTTGGGATCTGAAGAACTCTGTTGTTTAGCTACAAACCCATCTTCTCCAGCTTTTTCTCCTTCCTATAAAATACAGCATTTTTTTTAAAATGCAAAGTGGATTTGTGGTATTTGATTACCTACTGAAACCAGATAGAAATTTATTATTAGGAAATCAAGTTTCATGCTAGAAGAGACTGAGCACAGTCAAATTAATAACCTGGTTTGTGTTTTAACTATGTTATGGTCTCACCATTCTGCTTATGTTTCTTACAAAAAACCCTCAAAAACAAAAAGCCCAAACCCACAATATCTGTTTATTTTTTAGAAATAGCTGTTTTTGCTTCAGATACTTGAGAAAGCAGAGAAATGAAATCATCTCGTGGCAAGCTGTGAGGGTTTCAGGACCAAACACTGCAAATAAAATTCACCTGGAGCTTTAAAAGAGTGAAAGATCAAGACTGCAGTGAACAATTTCTTGCCAGCAATTGCCTTGACCGTTGGGTCAGCATTGGAAAAATAATATGATAATCTTTATATTAACTTCAGTAGTTTCTTTTGTGCCAATTGCTGCTATTGTGGCTGTGCTCAGCTAAGCTGGCATGACAGGAGCTCTGCCACTGGACTGCTTCAGGGGAGACTTGCTTGAGTTCTCAAGCAAGGTGAATAGGACTTGGGGAATGTGACAAAAATGTTTTATCTGAGCTGTTCTCTTAATTAAATTAGTCCCATTCCAATAGCCAGCTGAATAGTGATGTCAAGGAGGAGACAGCCACCTTACAAAACCTCTCCTGTAAAACTTACTGTATTTTTAGATTTCTTGGATTCTTTCAGTGACATCTGTAGCTCACACATCACATTCTTCACCATGCTATTACCTTCCAGAAGTAGATGAAAAATCAGAAAATATTTTTTCTAGCACAGAAAGGGAATGTGCTGAGAAAACTCCTTTGTGAAGGGAGAAATCAAGCCATGGCACAACACTAGGGAACACAGGACTCATTAATTTAGATATTCTTTTCATATTCATGGTTTAGTAGCAGCATGGCAGGATCACAGAGCAAACAGTGCTGATGTTATTACTGCCTTAAAAAAATTCTTGCCTCGGGTCCAGGCAGAGAAAGAAACATTTTAAGACACATTTTTTGTTCTTTGCTTCTCTGATGGCCAAATCCTGCTCCCTTCTGTTGAGAAGCTCTTCAAGGATTGGCACCTTTTGCTCCTTGATTAATACCCACAGGATGGTTCCTCAGACTTTGGGATACGTGTGAGGAGTTTTCATAGGTATGAGCAAAGAAATCGTGGGTTGTGTTTTTTTCCCCCTTAACTTTCTTCCAATAATTCCGAGGCAGCTGGGACAAAATATGGTGGAATTGTGCAGCGAGGGTTGAGCAGCGCGGAGCGGGGCTGGCCAGCGGTGCGGAGCGGCCGTTCCGTTCCATAGAGTGTGAGTGCCCTCTGCTGCACGGCCCGGCGAGCTCCTGGCCCGGGCTGCTCCACACAGCTCCAGCTGCAGGAAAAACTGCAGGAAAAGCTGCAGGAAAAGCTGTCCCCTCTCATTCCCAGTGATGGATGCACCAGGGCTGTTTAGGGAACGGGCCACGCTCCAAACTCAGCATCAGTGGTGCTGGAATTTCCTGCATGGACACCCACTGTAAATATCAGAATATTTAATGAACATTTACAGCGGGAATTTCCAGAGTTGAATAAATCCAGTGTCTATATGTGAATAAAGTGAAATGCTTTGAAGTACTTAAAAGTAAATTTTAATATATTCCCTTAGTGCTCAGGTCATTTGTGGTCATAGTTCCTAACTCATTTATTCAGAACAGAATTTAAAGGAAAAAAAATAAATCTAAGTTCTTCAGGTGGAGCTTCTATAAAATCTAGCAAATCAAGTTTAAATAAAGTATTTTAGCTATTAAGTATTCATATTATTTTGTGCTTCTCCATATAACTTATACTGACAGCAGCTTTTATGGAATACTAATATTCTCTCACACACATTGCATATCTAAAGCTACTAATTACAAATCACATTTTACACAGGCTTTGAAAAGGAAGCTCCAGTACTTTGTAGAATATTCTTTTAAATAGCCTAGTACAATATTAAATAATCATTAGACAAAGATTATTATAAAATCAGGCTGCCAAATTACTGACTTTGTGTTTTCTGCAGCTCTAATCTTTTATTTCTTCCTCAAGCAAACCTCCCACTGATTTGAAAAATGCAAGATTTAGGTCTATGGCAGAAAAGTGGAACAAGCCTAAGATGTAGCTGGGGATGGTATTTCAGTATTATCCAATAATTGGGTGCAGATTGTATTTTGGGAACCTGGAACTGGGAGACTTTGCCAAGTGGTCCAAGGGCATCAATAGGGTGTAAAGTGCCTTCAGCTGCACTTGGAATGTCATCTGGAAACAGCTTTGAAGTGCATTCCAGTTTTACAACAGGCAGCATTTTGGAGTCTGCTGGAAAGGACAGTTCTTCACCTCTGGGGCTGTTCCTCTGTGGGATCCATGGAAAAGTGCAGCCTGTGTTCCCCTGCCCTGAACAGAGGCTGCTCACACCGTGTCTCACAGTGACATCTCTTGAGTCATTCAAAATGCCTCCACTTTTTTATTGTCCCAAGTTCAGCATTATTCTGGACAGAGCCTTAAGCAATTTGAAACATCACTATGAAATTAATGCCATGGGAAATCAGTTTAATTGTAATGTAACCCCAGAGAAGTTATGCTGAGCGTGCTGTGGATTGAGTAGTGCAGGTGGCACAATCCATCTGTGCCTCCTGACACCTCAGTCCAAACACGTGTTTGTTTTGCTGCCTCAGATCTGTATTTTCTCCTGCTGCCCACAGTGATGTAAATCTGAACTAATTTAGGAGTGGCCACACAAGAAATGTGGATTGCAAAGCTCTGCAAATCAGCACTGCAGGGCCTTGACAAAGCCGTGGGTGGTAAATTCCCACACAGATATATCTTCCCTGGATCTTCTCCTGCTCCTTGCCATTGTTCCATTGCTTCCACAAGGATTGAAACTCACCTCAAACCTTGCAGATAAATCAAATTCATAACCTTAAGTGGGTATGCAATTCCACGGAGAACAAGCCTGACAAAGGCAGTGAGGCTATTGTAAATACAATTGTGAGGCAGCCCTAGCCCAGTGCTTTCCTTTAATGTTCCTGCTACTGCAGTCTGACTTTGGCACAAATTCAGCCCTGCTACAGCAGGAGCTCGAGAGCCACAGGAGATCCTGGGCTGATGAGACTCTCTTAGCAATGTTTGCTGACTTCCTGGGGAATGTCAGCAATTCCTGCCCTCAGAGCCTGCAGACAAAGTGCCAGTCTGTGGCCAAGTTGAAGGCTGGGAAGAAACTTTAATGAATGATGTTCAGTCCAGGTCTGTGCTGAGAACTGGCTGAAAACAGGAAATGCTGGGATCTTGGGTGTTGGCATTTCCATGAGCTAGTAGATAATAAAGGCATGGCAGAGGAAGTTTTGACTTTCAATTCCATCCCTTGGTGATTTCATAATGCAAGTGAATCCTGTGTTTGGATAGCAGATCCTTAAAACTGACCTCTTAATCTCCTGTCTAACACAGTGAGAATTTTAAGAACAAAACTTAAAACCAAAAGAGTTTCTTGAGTGTTGGGGTTTAGCCCTTTGTCTGAAATAGATGTCTGGATCCAGGCTGTATTTAATAACCCTGGCCTTCTCATAAACACTCTTTGTCTTTTCTGTTTAAAAGCATCTCTACAGGTGGCCATGGGTGATCAGGGCTCCCAGGAGCCACCATTATCCCGTGCCATGAGTCACAGAGTGACTTGGCTGTTGTTTAAATCCTCTCCCCTGCACATCTGCCATCCCTCAGTTTTGCCAGGGAAGATTGGGTGGGGAGTGGCTCTCAGAAGAGCTCCTGGAAATATGGAATTTCTGTGATCTGTGCATCTCTCTGGGTATCACACAGTTCTATAAACACTGCATGGAGGATCTCTCTCTGGAACTGAGAGTAAAGCAAAGCTCAGCTTAAGCTGAGCCTCAAAAGGAGAAATAGTTATCAACTTCATTTCCTTTTTGATGCTCACTTATCAAACTAAGGAGGTGGCAGACTACTGCTGGTGTTTTTCTCAAAGCCAGAGTTTTCTCTTTTTTTCCTTTAGTAAAACAAGGTTTGAGCAGTCAGAATATATGGCCTTGTCACTCTGCAAAATTGTAACTATATTAACTTTGTGCAAGTTTTTACAAGCAGAATTGAGGTGACTCCGAATTCTGTGCAGATATTTGAATGAAATCTGTAGTTCTGCAGGAGCAGCTACACTGCTCTGAAGCGGTTCATGTGGCACAGGGCAAGTTTTTGCTAGAATGCTTTCAAAAAGTAACATCAAGTCAAAAATGAGGTACAAATTCTGGTTCATGTGCTCTGTATCTTTCCTGCCTTCCACACAAGCTGTAGCTTCACTAAGTCCATCTGCATTGCTCCTCTCTGCATTTCTTCCTGGCCAAGGGCAAATCCAGAAAATTCATTTCCCAGGCTCTTCAGCAGCTGTTTCCCTCCATCAAATATTTCCAGGTTATATCCAAGTGGGATGGCCCCATCCCAACCCAGTCATTATGCCCGATGCCTTTTCCTGGGTAGAATGTTTTCTACTCTTTTTGACTCTTTTCCAGCACAGGCAGATTGCTTGATGTGTTTTTCTCCATCCTGAGGTTCCTTCTGAAAATCTCAGCCTGGGTTGCTCAGCAGCTCTTGCCCTTTTCTGTGGATATTGTTAATTGCTCTGATGGAGAGGATACTTCTGCAGAATTAGAAGCAATCTTGGCCACTGTGGAACCCCACAAGTCAATAAGGTTTATTTGTTTCAGTAGTCACACAGAACATTTTTTTGGCTGTTTTAAACCCCCCCAGTTCTAGGCTAACAATGTAAATTTGTGAGGATAACTGTATATTAATTTCATATGCAGGTCTCTTTATTGAGAGGAAATATCAGAAATTAAACCTTACAAGTATCCAGAAGCAATTATAAAAAGAGTAGATTATAGTGGTAATACTGTAAATGGAAATTCACTGAAATGTCAAAGTACTTGCCATAAAATGTAGCAATAATATGATACTAAACACAATACAGAGAGCTTTCAAATATTAATACCTTTATTATTTTCTCTATTAATACTCATAAAGTTCAAACAATCATCTCCAAGCTGATCAGGGGAATAATAATATCATTACCATCACCTGCTGGAGGGAGCTATAATGGTGCTGTCATTCTGTCCCACTGGAAGATCACTTAGGAACCGAGTTGGATCCTGACATAAATCCCTGGAGGTGAATGACAGGGCATTACCAGGCTCAGAGGATAATTGTAAACTCACATGCTAATGGCTCAGATTTGTGAAGATACCCATTGTAACAAAACTGGGAACAAATAGTAAATTAATTTTTCAGCTTGCTTGGCACTGTCTGCTCAGGAAAAAAAGTTCTTTGTATTCCAAGGCTTAGTGAGCTTCACTTGCTATTTATTCCATTATTTCTTTTATAGTGATCTGTACATAATTCGGCTCTCATGGCTGATTTATTTAATGACCTAATCATCAGGCAGCTCCTGGAGTTTTAGCAGGATGGATCTCCCCTTTCCTGCAGAGATTCCTGCTTTGCAGAGGAGACTTCTGAACTGCTCAGAGCAAGAGACCTCTGGCAGAGGCAGATTGGTGCATACCTTGAATAGCTCCTAACTTCTGCAGCCTCTACTCCATCTCAGTGGGGGAGAAATTATATCAAAATAATCAAAATCTGGGGATGTCCACACAGATTTTAGCCCTCACAGCCACATTTTTTACAAGTGATGGAGTACATTTCATTGCATGGTGTTGCTGGTCATGGACTTCACAGGTACATTTTAAAAGTTATTTTTGTGTTAGAAATAACAACAACAACAAGAAAAAAAAAGAAATTGCAGAAGAGCAGCCTGAGCATTTAATTATAATGCTGAATATTAATTAATAAAAAACATCAAAAATAAGTTGCTGGCTGCTGTATAATTAGGTATCTACACCCATCAGATCAAAGTATGTAAATGAACTACATTCTAATAAGCCCCACTGTTTAGCTGAAGAATGATAATGAATCTTATTTGCCTGCCTTAACTTAGCCAAAGCCACTAACTATGTGATTTTCTTCTCTTTGTACATTTTTTTGGGTTGGTACAGAAAACGAGATAATCAATAATGGTGGATGGTCTCCTGAGTGATTCCCACTAATGCTAATGGGAGTTAATTGCTTATATTTAGAGGAGACTGTGCAGTTCTGGCACCCCAGTGAATATAAATTACACCGTGGTGGAGACTGCACAATGGGCTAAATCATTCCCACCCACAGGAGGAGGAGAGTTCCTTGGGGAAAACCACTTTATTCCTTCCACAGCATCTTATCCTGCTGCTCACAGGAGGGCTCTGCTGGCCAGGTGACAGTGGCCTCCCAGGACGTGTCACGAGGCTCCTCACTGGACCTGGAGCCTGTGGGACGTGTCCTTGGTGCCCACAGCCCCTGGGAAGAGCAGAGGAACCACAGAAAAGGGAACAGCATCTGTGCTCCCACACTTTCCCTGTCCCCATATTTCCCTTGCATTTCATCCTCCCCTTCCTTGCTCCAGCCCTGGGGCACAAATGCAAACTCTGCCACAGACTTGGCAGCAAAAGTCCCCAAATCCCTGGCACAGGGTGTGGGATGAATGAAAGCTGGGGGCTTCCATCCACCCTGTTGTGTTGGCACGGCACTGAGGAGCTTGGAAGAAAATCATCAGCTCAGGGTATCCACAGCTCCTGGGGCTTCATCAGATGGGGTCAGAAAGCCACATGGTCAAGAAAGGCCCTGGAGAAAGTTCCAGAGATCAGTCTGGAGCCTCAGAGGTGTCCCAGGTGAAACCAGCCTCTGCCTGGTGGTGTCCAAGGAGCTGACTCTGCCAGTTCCCTCCCTGCTGGTGCAGGCCTGGCACTAATGAGGGGAAATGGGCTTTTTTATGTGATTAGGAGTTTGTCAGAGCCTGTTTGGAAGGGCTGTGCAGTGATGTTGGATTGTTAATTCTCCTTATTAACATTATGTAGAACCAAAATTCTGCCACTTCACTTCTCAGCCGCCGAGCATCCCTCTAAATTAAATTGGCCTGACATGCCTTTATCCATTTTTAAACAAGAAACAAGAGAAAACAAACAAAAGCTATCACAGTTTAGCTGAGTCTGTGAAAAGTACTGTGTTATCTGAGCTACAAAACAAAACAAAAAAAAAAGCCAGAGACTTATTTGAAGATGAAATTTTGCATATTGTTAGTCTATAATTTAGGCACTCCAGGATTTAAAAAATGATCTGGCTGAGTTATTTACAGCAGAAGAGAGGGAGTTGTGTGTGCAGATGAGCTCCTTGTCATCATGTTTTTAAATCTGTAATGGGCATAATGGATTCAGCTCTACAATGGTAATTTGTAAAGCCCCATTGATTTCAATGAAAGTGCAATGAGGGTGGTTAAAGGTATTGGGAGGGCTGGTGCTTCCAAATGAAGGGAGATTAAAAAGGCCAATATTAGCAAAAGGGACAAATAGGAATGAATGGGATTAGACAGAAGGTTTAGGATCCAGAAGTCCAGGCACAGGTTAGCTGGTTGTTGTAGTGAAATCCCAGCATTTAAACAGAAAATAAAAGGTTTTGTGCTTCCATTTCCGGTATTTGAGTCATAAATAATGTTTTCATTTCTTACATAATTTAACTACTGTTTACATCTCCCCCTGCTTTGGAGGTCATTCATTGCTCCTATTTTTAGTGAGGAGGGAAGGATGAGTGCTGTGAGCCCCAGGCATGTGTGGATGCCACCTGCAGGGGCTGGGGACAGCAGCAGTGCCAGAGCAGAGAGGTGGCACTGACCCATCCTCAGTCACTCACAGCTTTGCAAACCCCAACTGCCTGAGCACAGGTTGTCTGCTCCAGCTGCCTCCTGAGGCTCCTGCCTTGGAAAGCTTTGGCAGGAGTGATGCAGCTGATCCTGAAGATGTGGTTAGGAGGAAAGGCAGGGTCAGCTCCTGGATAGCTCAGGGATGGAGTGGTGCAGAGGACTTTGTTCATTGGGGATGATGCCATGGAGATCTAGATCTGTCTGCCTTGAGAACCAGCCCTGGCTAAAGGAAATCCTTCAAGCTCTGTGTGAGTCAAGAGCAGGTGAAGTTAAAAGTGTTGTTGAGGACCAGCTTGGTTACTGGCCATAGGGGGGTGGTGGCACAGCAGCACATGAGGTGAATTCATGTCCTGCAGTTTGCTTGCTCCCTCAAGGCCCAATGCTTCCCAGCTCTGCTGCTTCCCCTCTGGCGCACAGGAAAGAATCTGATTTTGAGCACCCAGTGGTTGTGTTTAATATCAAATGTGGCTGACATCTCCCTCCTTCCCTGACCCCATCAGCTGTGAAAGCTTTTCCTGGGCTTTCTCTGCCTTCCTAACAGGTGGATTTGGATTCTACTGTGAGCACTTCCTTTTGCTTAGCATGAGCTGGACCAAGAGACTCACCAGCTCCTTTTCCTTTTCAGCTTTTCTTCCTAAACACATGAAGCTGCTTCACAAAGTCCTCTCACTGTTGCTCTCTAAGTCCTCCCCCAGAGGAATGTCCTGTTCTTGGGAAGGGAGGAGGGATGTTTGCCTGTGCCATCTTTGTGTCAGAATCTCAAGACTCTTCCAAGCAGACTTTTTGACTGGGGGTTGAGGCCCTGAGAGTTGTTACTACCCTGTGTGACTGGTTAATAAAGGTGTATGTAAATGTGTGTGCAGGAAGAGTTTAAATCAGTTAGTGAGAGATACCACAGGAAATCCCATTTTAAAACTTCCTTTCACCACTTCAGTGTTGAATTGATGGGATATTTCATTCTTCAATGATAAAAATGATTAAAAGTTCTATTTATCTCTGCACATCAAGGTAAAGGCCTCATTTACCAGGACTGGGAAATGAACTTAGTGGCTATAATAGAACTCTGCATGTTAGTGAGAGGATAGAAAGGCATAAGAAAAGGACATTCATTCATTTTTTCTCTCTTCTTCTGTCTTTAAACACATAAACACAGTGAAGCCTCTGGGGTGACACTTCTCCTTCACTGTGGTAAATCTCTTGACTTAAATGGGCACAACGTGTGTGAAGAATGGACATTCTGATCAGAGATAGAGTGTTAAGAAACTGATTTCTCTGTGCTTAAGCCTGGACATAAATGCAGTTTTTCAATCCAAAGTGTATTTTATTGTGAATCATGTTCTTATTCTTGAAAGTAATGTGAGCTCTTTATCTGCCATTGACAGTCCTAGTGTAGGATTTTAGTGGAGGAACATCTCAATTGCATCACTTAGATTGACACAGGTGCCAAATCCATGATCTATTCTACCACTCACTCACCCCTTTCCTTTTTGCTTTGGTTTATCCAGGAAAAATGTGCCAGATCTTTAAGGAGTGAAGTGTAAGCTGCAGCAGATGGCCTTAATTCCAGAGTACAGGAACTGGTTCTTATTTTTGGATGTCCACTCATTGTGTGTATTTCCAGCTATAGGCTGAGACATAACATTTCCTGGCTGAAAGGAAAAGAAAGAAAAGTTGCATAAGAAATTTAAAGTCAAGGTATTTCCCCACAGCTTCCTCTGATTATTATTGTAATGGTGCCAAAGCCCCAGATATTTTCCTGATCTCTGAAGTTCCACTGAGTACAGCTCAACTGTGTCTCAGGTATAGTTGAGTTAGGTTTTTTTATTTTGCAGAGAGGGTCTTTCCTTTTATTTTAGTTATTTATATTACAAACCAACAGTTTAGTGTAGATCAGTATTACAGTGTGTTATGTGGCACTCAGGTATTTCTGCTTTCCCAAAATCACACCTTTGGGGCCTGATCCAAAGCCTGACAGTTGATTTCAAGCTCTTCACCAATATCAAATGGCTTTGGATCATGATTTGTGCCTCATTCAAAGCCTCAGCAGCATCAGAGAGCCACTCAGTGAGACCAGGAGTGCAAATTATATTGCAGATGGGGCCTGTCCATTTTTATTGAGTGAAAAATTAAACAGTGCAGTTAAAAATATTAAACCTGCCTCGCACCATCTCCACAGAAAGCTGCAGCTGGAGCCTGGGCTCTGATAGCCCCAAAGGGGAGTGCAGTGTGTTTATAGCCAGGCTGGGGCTGCCTGGGTGGTTTATTCCTGTTCAGTTTGTCTCAGCATGTGACAAAATGGCCTGGGAAAGTGTTTCCTTAGTGATTCAAATCTTGTGGTGTGTTAGGCAGCTTGCAGGATGAATGCAAGGAGTGCCACGGCACACGGAAACCTACAGGGAGCTGGTTAAATCTACTTCACTTGAGTGGCCAGCATAAGAGTACAAAGAGGTCAATATATCCATAATTATTATTATAATTTTCTGTTGAAAATATGCCAAGTTCTTCAGGAAGAAAAAATTAAAAGAAAGAATTTCTTTTAAAAAAACCTTTTAAATTACAGCTTCAAAGCATTAACTTGTCTAGTAGCTTCCTAATTTCCCCAAGGATCTAAGAAATAGGCATTAGGATTCCTGGAGCAAGACAAAGAATTTAAAATTCTAGGTTTTTAATATACAAGCATTTTATATATGTTACTGCAATGGAGCAGCTAATTTTGTGTGACTGTAGCTGGTTACTGGAGCCTGTACAGAAGTAGTTGTAGTTATGGGCAGAGTGTGCTGTATTTTTAGCTGCAGACAAACCTTCAGCATTTGGGAGAAACAAACATATTTCCATTTTATGTGTCTCTTTGGCAAAATGTTTTGCTTGTAGAGAAGAATGACTTCTCTTTCTGAATTTGGAAAGTTGTAAATAATGCCCATCTTACCTGTTCAACAAGTTTATTTTCTACTGCAAACGAATGAAGTGTTCTCTGTGGTGATGAAAATGAGGAGAACATTACCAATCCATTATGCAGCACTCTAGAGAATTAACTTTGGCACAGCAAGTAAATAACCCTCCCAACAGCCTTAGGAACTTTCTAGGTAAGTATTATCAGTATTAAAAGAATGGGATGCTGAGTTCTAATTTTCTTCCTTATTTAAGCTGGGCAAGTTGGGATATGTGTGTGATAACTGCTCATAATGTCACTCCAAGAAGTTTATTGTGCCAAATGACACCTGATTTGCAAACTCCATCCTGCTTGCCCCTAATTCAAATTAAATCAGGAGATGTTAAATCAGGAGTGATGCTGTACCTTTCCATTAGGGAATATTCAGGAGCATGCAAGGATTGTGTGCCTGTAGGCAAAGGAAAAGTGTTTGTTGGGAGAGCTGTTGTACATTGAAGGGCTGAACTAAAGACCTCTCAGCTTGGAAGAGTCAGGGATGAGACTATCAGGAAAGGGGAATACTTAGCTATAATCATCCAAGTATAGAATAAAGATGCTGCCATTGCCAGTAAGTATTTTTGTTCTGTGTTTAGGCAGCAGAATGACCAAGAATGATAATGAAATACTTCCCATTCCAGCCATTAATCAGGAATTTCTTGGTAGGGGAATGGCAGGATATAATGTGTATCCCTTTGTTTGTTGTGGATGACCAGGCAGATGTGAGCTCTGAGAAGCCACCACAGCCAAAAGGGCTAAAGAAATTCCTGAATGAATGTAAAAGAGAATTTCAAGAGACTGAGAGAGGTTCTTTTACCTGGTTTTGGTGCTTGTGTGACTGCAGCTGGAAAACTCCCTGCGTGCGGCTCTCCTCCCCTCTCCATAATTCAAGAGGATAATGACAACTGGAGAGTGTTGAGAGAATAATGACAAGAGCGATGAAAGCACTGGAAAGGAGAGAGATGGGGATGATAAGGAGAGAGATGGGCACTCGAGGAGCTTGTCCTTGTCCTTACAGTGTTCCCAGCTCCTCAGAGCACCTTCTCATCCTGGGCTCAGCACAGGAATGACAGGAACTGTTGCATGGGCTTGGCACAGAGGGGGAACTTTTCCGGTTCCTGTGCTCTGAAGGTCAGAGCCAGCCCTGCCTTTGGAGCTCCTCTCTGTGCTGTAGTGAAGAAGTAGAAAATGAGCCCAGTAGGGCTGGAGTTCATGGGGATTGAATCACTCCTGTGTTTTCCCCTCAGGCAGTTCATTTTGGGAGTTTCCTCCCCTGAAACAGGTACAAAGCTACTGTCCTTACATTCTGGGGCACAGGGGCAGCACCCCAGCCTGGCTGGGGTGTGTTGGACTTGTGTTAATTTGGTTTGGTTCCCACTGGAAGATTGTCTTGGTTTGGAAAGACAGGTGTCTGCTAAGGAAGGCAGGAACAGGAATTCCTCATTGTGCCCCTGAAATGGAAAATGTACAACCCCCTCCTTCCGAATTGTCATAATTTTGAAATTAAGGGGGCTCTCAGGCAAAGACAGGGGAGCAGGAATAACAGTTCTTTATTAGGGAAGAAAATAAAAATAAAATAAACTATGAAGTAATACAGAACAACACTGACAGAGTCAGAACACAACCTGACACCCTGTGGGTCAGGGTGGTGGCACAGGCCCATTCCATGGTGGCTGCAGCCCTCCTGCAGTGCCAGCTGTGGTTCTGCTGGAACAGAGATCCTGCACAAGGGTGGAGTTTTCCTCTGAAGCTCCAGGGGTGCTGGAGATGGGCCTGGTCTTCCTCTGGGAATGCAGTGGGCAAAGGCTGCAGTGGTGTTCCAAATCTCAGATTGTATCCAGGTAGGGATGCTTGGCTCCTCCCCCTGAGTGGAGCATCTCCCAGTGGGATGCTGGAATTTGATCAGCCATGCAGGGACACTCACTGGCCCATTAACAGGAGATAATTAATAATTAATGGCCCATAAACAGAAGAGATCTCCTGGAGGGAGGATTGGTTGTGGAAGAGATAAAGAAAACTGCCCAATGAACAGAAGATAACTGCCCTACCTCTAACAGATAGAAATAGAATACACACCCTCATTTCCAACCTAAGACAAAGTTGTTGTTTATTGGACACTTCCTTGCAGAAGGTTTCCTTCACAGGACATTTTTTCCAAGGCCAGTGTATCAAGCCTTTATGTAAATGCTGAATAATTTCTATCCAAATTAGAAAAAAAGAAGAAAATAATTCTATCCATATTCTCATGTAATTAGACTGTTGGCCTTAGTGAAGTACATTGTAATGAAACTTTTCAAGGTAAAATATGTCCTCTTGAAAAAGTTAAAGGCTAATAATGCTGTGAAATCTCTACAGTCATGTAGAAAATATTTACTTCATTTTTCAGGTGCAAATTAAAAGTTTATATCTATTATTTCTCTTTGAAAATACGGAAACATTTCAGGAATATTGATATAAGAGTCATTAATGGTCTGAAGTACTTTTTGATACTGTTTATCTTTTCATGACAATGGATTTGAGGTCGTTTTATTATCTCCTATCCTTGCAACACATAGATTTTAAAACTGTGTGTAAAGAAATGTAACATTAATTATGTTATGAAAAAGATATTGGTTCTTTTTGCACATTTTAAAGGACTTTTTTATTAAATAAGTTACAAGCTACAAAATACCCCAAGAAAGAAAATAAAATATATTATTGTTGGTTCAGTGGCTGATGACAGCAATTGAGAATCTGGGGAAATGGATTTGCACAAAACTGATTTCTTAGCTGCTGTTCCAGTAATATGGATTGCTGGATTCTGAGAAAACATGGGAAAAGAATAAGAAATTATCACAAAACCTAAACAAAATATTCTGTTGAAGTCCTGTGTGCCAGAGCAAACAGTCATTACTGTAAGAATGGAGCAGCAATCCCATGGTTAAGTGTTTTCACTTGTCTCTTCTCCTTGGATTCTCCATCCTCAGCTTTAACTGGGCTGATGACTCCTGCCACAGGAGGGGACACAAACAATTTAAAAAATTCACTGAAGGATGCAGAATGTAGAGAAAAAAGTGTCAGAAAAGACTGCAGAAAAATTTGCAAGTTCACTTCTTACTCTAAGGAAAAGCATCCTAGTTGGCTCTCTTAATAAAAACTAGAGCCATATGTCAATTTAGAAACAATTGTTTCCTTTAAAATATGTTAGACAAGCAATTTGCCATTTTAAAATCATTCTGCTCATTTATGTAGAAAAAGAAAAACGGGAGAGTTTTGTTTCCTGTGGAGAGTTTTTTTCCCTGGATGAAAGTGTAGCTCAATATTTAATTTCTAGTTTTATTTTGATACATATTTTAATACTCTGACCATAGATCTGAGAAAAGAAATCCCATTATATATGCACATAGTACAATAAGCCTCATGCACCCTCTGATATCCTTGTGAGCCTGGCAAGCCCTGGGATATTCCATGGTCTCCTGCATTTCATTGCAAGCTCCTGAACTCGAGCCTTGGAAGTTTCAATGCACAGGTTCAGAGCTCACCTTGACAGACATCAGGGTGTCCCAGGTCTGTCACCTCCTTGATGCCAACCTGTTGCACAGCCTTGCCCTTTCCCAGGATTAACCCTTTCCCAGGCTGTCTTAGGTTGGAAATGGGGGTGTGTATTCTATTCCTATCTGATGGGGCAGTTATCTTCTATTCATTGGGCAGTTTTTCTTTATGTCTTCCACAACTCATCCTCCCTCTTGGGAGATCTCTTCTGTTAATGGCCATTGAGTGTCCCTGCATAGCTGATAAAATTCCAGCATTCCATTGGGAGATGCTCCACCCAGGGGGAGGAGCCAAGCATCCCTACCTGGATACAATCTGAGATTGGGAACACCACTGCAGCCTTTGCCCACTGCATTCCCAGAGGAGCAGCTTTCTTCTCCACTGGATTCCCAGAGGAAGACCAGGCCCATCTCCAGCACCCCTGGAGCTTCAGAGGAAAACTCCCCCTTTGTCCAGGATCCCTGCTCCAGCAGACCCACAGCTGGCACTGCAGGAAGGCTGAGCCACCATGGAATGGGACTGTGCCATCACCCTGACCCACAGGGTGTCAGGTTGTGTTCTGACCCCGTCAGTGTTGTTTTGTATCACTGCATTGTTTTGATTTGTTTGGTTTGTTTTTTTTTTAATTTTCTTCCCTAATAAAGAACTGTTATTCCTGCCCCCTTAATATCAAAATTTTAACAATTCAGAGGGATGGTTGTACATTTTCCATTTCAGGGGAGGCTCCTGCCTTCCTTAGCATACACCTGGCTCTTCAAACCAAGACACAGGATTAACCCTTTCCCAGGATTAACCCTTTTCCAGAATCAGCCCTTTCCCAGGACCAGCCCTTTCCCAGGACCAGCCTAAGTCCTGCAGCATCCGTGTTGGTCCTGTCCCAGTGCCCAGATGAAATACCGAAGCTTGGGCTCTATCTGTGACAGGAAATCTGCAGTGCAGATCTCTGCTCCTCCTCAGAGGACTTGTGCTGCCCACAGGGAAAATCCAAACTCTGGGATTTGCCCCCTGCATGAGCAGGGTCTGTGACACAGCAGCACAGAGGGGTTTTAAGGGAGTCCCTCTGCTCCCTCAGGTGGTTTGCAGGGACTGCCCTTGTCCAGAGCAGTATGAAGAAACCAAGGGATAAATTGCTGTCCTGTGAGCAGGAATTCAGGGGGAAGGTCCCTTCTGGGGGAAGGTCACAGGAGTTTGCTGGGAGCTCAGCTCCTCCCGGACTGCCCTGGCAGAGCCGGGGCCGAGCCCTTCCCTCCCTGCATGGCCACAAGGCTGGAGGTGCTCGCACCCTCCTGCTGGCCAAGCACCTGAGAGTGGCAGCAGGGGCTGGAGGAGAAATGAGACAGATAAATATGGGTTGGAAGGCTCTAAAGGAATGTGCAGGCATCCCGGCTAGTGCTGTAATCCCGGGCAAGCGTTGCTCTTGGCAAACATTAATTCAATGGCTGGTTAATAGCTCCTGAGTGACAGCGGTCTGTGCTGGAATCCCAGGCACTGCCTCCCCCGCCCGCCCGTCACTCTGCAGAGTTCCCTCTCCTGTGAACTGCGAGGGAGAAGGGGTAGAACTGTTCTTTCTGGAAATTCCACTTGAACCAGGGTTCAAGGATAAATATTACCTCCCCTCGGATATGTTAACTATTTTTTAATGATGTGATCTGATATTTTAACAGTGTGCACAGTGCAGCAGAGCTTTGGGTTTGTTGTTTAAATATCTTTGATGGTATGTCATAACAAATTAGTTTCTAAATGTTGCCAATTTGGCAGACAAAGCTGATTATTTCCTGCAATCACACTGCATATGTGCACAAGATTATAATTAATGACCAGGGATGCCAAGCACACTTTAATAATGATCCTTCAGCATTTAAGGGACTGTTAGAGTTATTGGCATTTGTGCCTCGTGTTGCAGAGGATGGGGGCAATGAATACTGATAGATCTATCAGTGTCATGGAATCCAATAGTTTCCTGATTTTTCTTATAAATTGGGGGATTCACTGGGAGTTACTGACAAAGCAGCTGCAGTGAATATTAACAGTGTTTGTGCTGCTTTCACTGAAGCACTACGAACTCCTAATTAGATTGGAATTGCTCTTTTGGCAACTTTGCAAGGCGGTTTTCCTTAGCATATTGTCCATTTTGTGTAAGGATTACAAGGAAATCAAGGACAGATCTTTGAAGAGCACCTGAATGTCAAGACAGCAGAGGACTGGATCAGAATGAAAACTAAAGTGAAAAGGCACAGTGGATGCTTAAAATAAAGAAAAGGTAAAGCTTGTAATACAACCCAACAGAAACAGGACATGGAATCAACATCAGGGCTTTCCAGGAAATTTTTCCTGTTGAAATTGTTGACAGTAAAATTAAAATCTGCACATTTTTTAAAACTAGAACACTATGGACAATCTTTTGGCTATAGATATTTTCACCAATATTTATGGAGAAATTTATTGAACCGTTTTTTAGTAAAATGGTATTATTCAAACTCTGGGGGGAAAAAAGTTAGTTTATCATAAATTATTTTACTTCTTGTCAGCTTTGGTTTTCAAATTTATTTCAGCCGGGTCTAATTCTTCACCCTTTCAATTTTCAATATGATTTGTAGATAAGATTCTGGGATTTTTGATTTTATTTTAAAGGTGAGCTTACTTGAGAAACTTTTGAAGAGGACAGACTTCAGCTCATTATTCTTTAGCAAGTTGTCTTATATGTCAGATTTTACGGAGACAGGCTGAGGATTGACACGGATACCTTGAATTAAAACCCACTTACTGTAGACATCTATGAGGGAGGCATTTCCCAAGAAAGGGAAAGCTGTGTTGGTGCTGATACATCTCATTAAGTCCAAACCACGAAGTTCCAACCAGCAGAAACTGAAATTTTACTCAGACTCGTGTAATTGAACAAAATCTGAGCGCGTGAGAGTTTTTACAGACCAGGCAAGAGCAGGTGAGGGGAGGGAATGTCCTGGCTCAGAGAGAATTACACACCTCAGCTGTTTGCACAAGGCAGTGCTGGAATCTCTTTCAGTCCCAAGGTCAGGCAGATGCCTCTGTTTGGGGGACCCTTCTGCTGAGCTGAGGTTTATTTGGTGTTGCATTGTCTTGAATTACAGGTGATGATTTTTGCTCTTGGTTGAAAAAGCCTCCTCTTGCTGTGGAGGTCCCCAGGCACTGTTATTGCCAGAAAAGCAAATCCCCAGAGCTCAGATCTGCCCCGTTCTGCCCCTGCCCTTGGCCTCAGGGGGTCAGTTCCCTTTTCTGCAACTCAGCTTTGCAGGCTGTGGGAGAGCTTCCAGCTCCACAGGGACAGTGGGGACTGGCTGATATGGAAATGTGCTGAGGGCCACCAGTGCCTGGAAACATATGGTTATTATTCACTAATAAAAGGGAATTAAAATTTCCCTGGTGATAAAAGTTGTAGAATGCAGTTATATTATTATAAGCAAGTAAGAATATAATTGAGGTTTGCTATAAACAGAGGTGCTACTATATGAGCTGCTCCTGATATTGATCAATAACCATCTCTCACTGTAATTGTTCCAGTTTGTTTATTGCTCTGCATGGGAGTTATTGATCTTCTCTTTCAAGCTTCTTTGTGTTCTTCCAGTTTCTAATTCATTCTTGCTTTTTTCTCTTAGAGAGTTTAAATAAAAGCTTGAAAAGGATTATCAAACTGAGCCTTGAGAAGAGATTGCTTAAAGCCAGCATTCACAAACCCCCTTCAGAAAGTAAATCAGTAATCCTGATGACCACTGCAGCTTATCAGTGAGCTGTGCAGTGAGGAGAGCAAACTGCAACAATGCCTAGGCTCCTGCTGGGCTCTGATCCCTCCTCCCCTTGCTCTGTGGAGATGGGGAAGCCATGTCCATCCATGTGCCCATTTTCACTTTGGGTTCTCTCAAATAACACCCACAGCTGAAATTCCACCCAAAATTTGCCCCAGTGGCTGCTGAAGCATGGCAAGAACTTTGTGTGCTGCTTGATGGGCGGGAAGACACTCTTCTCCATGGCTTCAATTTGCAAATGGTATGGAGGGGGCTCCAGGGAGGCTCCAGTACATTGCCCAGTGTCACAGCTCTGGTGCCTTGGCTAATGCAGCAGATTCACATTGAAAAGTAGCAGACATGGTTGGATTAGTCAGTGCTGCCAGCAGAATATCCAGAAATAACTTGGAGTCAGGTGATTGACTCCGTTTGTGAAACTCCCTGGGTGTATTCCCTGTTTGTGGCAATAGTCACAAACCCAAACTGCAGGGGAACCATTACACTCTGTGCTTTCTCATCACAATGCAGTTTAATGTCCTCACATGAAATGAGTTCCTTCCTGTCCCAGGAGCTCAGTTTGCACGCTGCTGTTCACTCAAGAGCTCAGTTTGCACACTCCTGTTCACTCAAGAGCTCAGTTTGCACACTCCTGTTCACTCAAGAGCTCAGTTTGCACACTCCTGTTCACTCAGGAGCTCAGTTTGCACACTCCTGTTCACTCAGGAGCTCAGTTTGCACGCTGCTGTTCACTCAGGAGCTCAGTTTGCACACTCCTGTTCACTCAGGAGCTCAGTTTGCACACTGCTGTTCACTCAGGAGCTCAGTTTGCACACTCCTGTTCACTCAGGAGCTCAGTTTGCACACTCCTGTTCACTCAGGACCTCAGTTTGCACACTGCTGTTCACTCAGGAGCTCAGTTTGCACACTCCTGTTCACTCAGGAGCTCAGTTTGCACACTCCTGTTCACTCAGGACCTCAGTTTGCACACTGCTGTTCACTCAGGAGCTCAGTTTGCACACTCCTGTTCACTCAGGAGCTCAGTTTGCACACTGCTGTTCACTCAGGAGCTCAGTTTGCACACTGCTGTTCACTCAGACCTCATCCAGAGGAGCACATTCCTCTTGCTGGGTCCCCCACCCACAGCTTCTGCTCTGGCTTTACATGGTTTGACTTTTTACTTGTTGCATTCTACAAATGATGATGATCTTTCTCATAGCTGGACTTAAGAAATATCTGCTGTAATGACTCTTTCTGACATAGTCTCTGGGTGTCCTTTTCCATTCCTTTTTGAGGAAGGAGGGGAAGCACAGTGTCCATGGCACTGGTGAGGCTGTGAAAGGGCAGATGTAAATTCTGAGATCCTGTGTGTGTGTCCTGTAAATTCTGAGATCCTGTGTGTGTGTCCTGTAAATTCTGAGATCCTGTGTGTGTTTGTGTGTGCCAGCTCAGGATGGAGCAGAGAAAGGAGAGGGATGAGGCTGCCTGATCTCAACTTCATGGTTTCAGGGCAGCTGCTGAACCCAGTTTGGAAACCTTTTCCTTGGTGTAGTGAGTGACAACACCCTGAGAAGCAGAACACACATTTAAATACCTGAAGGGGAATTTAGGGGTTTTTAGTTGTTACCAAGCTTGCTGATGAAATGATGAATACCCCCACCATGAGCTTTTTGCATTTATCGTCATAATTTTTTCAAGACCTGATTGCAATAACTTCAAGAGTGCTCTCTTCTCCTTTCCCAATTTTCATCCCTATCACCAGGTATTAAAATGGCTTGTTTCCAGCTAAGAAAAATATATGTCATATAAAATATCTGTGCTTTTCTAAATGGCTTGCACATCTCATTAACTTAATATTTTTTCCATTGGTCACTTTGGATTTATTACTTTCCAACCATAATTTTTTTTAAATTTAATTTTGACCTGGCATTAGCCTAAAATTAAATTCTGATCTAGCCTCCACCTAAAATGGTCTGGGGAGGAAGCCATTTTGCATTACATTATCATCCTATCAAATTTAACTAATTTAAAGGTGACATGAATAAAATATTCATTAAAAGTACAGTGCCCATTTGTCTGTGATCTTTAGTGATGTCCCCATTAACTTTCAGTTGACTCTCAGTTGGAAATAGCAACCTCTCTTTCCCAGTTTTTCTGGTACAACTTTGATTTACATGAAGAATCTAGCCTGCCTTCTTGCTTTCTTACTCATTATTTGTTCATGTTCCTTTTTATTGCCTGTCTCTGGGCTAAAATACTTCTCTTCACAATAGTCTGAAGTACTGATGCACTGATTATTGTAGCAAAAAAATATCAGGACATGATCAAGCTTCCTTTAACAACATAAAGAAAAATATTTCAGGTGGAATTCAGCAGCTGGGGGGGGGGGGGGGGAATAAATGTTTTCTGTTTAGTTCAGGAATTTCTTCCTAGTTTTCCTGCACAATTCCTGCCTCTGGACATCCACCATCTGGGAGAATGGTTCTGAAGGCCATGAATTCATCCACCAGAGAAGTTGTGTTTGGTCCTTAGAAAGGTAGAGGTGCAAAAATGGGTTTGCATGAAAACGTTCCAGAAATTTCTTTCAGTTATAATCAAGGATATTTTCTTGTGCTTGAACAGGAGTCACTGCTGTTGTAAAATGATCTACAGTCTTTGAAATCCAGTTACTTTATACTGCAAGGGGAGAAAAGTCCATATTCTGACCAAGTCTTATACAGAAATGTAGCTCCATGTCCAGTTCTTATATTTGGTTCTGCAGTGAGGAATTCAGCAAAGTTGGGATATTTTACTACAATAATCAGAAGCTGGTGCATTCTGGGCCGGATTCTAAAAAGCTGTAAATTGCAACAGCTCAGCCTTTGATGGATCTGTGCTGATTTGTCCTGGCTCAAAAGCCAGCACCAACTTTATAGCAGAACACAGAGAGAGAATATTCTTCTTCAGGTTTTTGTTTGGGCTTTTTTGTTGTTGTTGTTTTGGTTTTTGTTTTGTTGTTCTTTTTTTTTTTTAATTGCAGCTGGCAATATCTCATCCATAAGTTTATGTTCAATATAAACAGAAATAAAAATTCTGTTGGGCATTTTAAACTTGGTTTGTGGCTGCCATGAAACCCTGGACACTGAGAACTGCCCTATTCCCAAGTTACAGGTGCAGTGTTATAACAGAGGGATGGAATCATAATTCTTTGCACACTCCATTTTTGCCTTATTGATTGGGAAATGATGGGGTAATTCCAGGGGCTCTTTTCCTTAGAGATTCTCAGATAAAGGATTTTCCTTCCTTCCAAAGTTAATAACCAACCTCAGTTGATGCCACTGGGGTGGGGATGTGATCCTTATTACAAACACTTGTCATTCTTCTTCCCCTTTGAAGTGGTAGTACTCTGGATTACTTTAACTGAAATTCAATATTTATTTCTTTTTCAGACCTTTGCACCTGCAGCTGTTATGATTTATAAACCCTTGAATTATTTTTAAAAGTAATTTTAAAAAACCCCTGTTTATGTGGATATGTAATTCGGACAAAAATAGCCCTAAGTTAATAAGAGCCAAAATGAATCTTCACAGTCCAGTGTCCAAGCCTGAGTTCTTCCAACTTCCTTGCTGAAATCAGTGAAACAGTTCCTTACCTCTGCTCCCTTAGGAGAAATTGGGGTGGTCCCAAAGAAGTTAAAATGTTTTCCCTCAGCAGAGCTGAGGTTTAAATGAGGCCCAGCCACCTCCTTAACCAGCCTGAACAGCAGGGATTGGGGGATATTGAATGGGAACAGAAACAGCGTCCTGGGTGATCTGCATTATTGGGTGATGGATTTTAATTGCATTCTGCAGGAATACAATGATCACTCTTCTCACATTACTAAGGAGCTGGGGCCCCATTAGATTTTTCTCATATATTCTTAGATAAATTGCAGATTTCTTTGCCACTTCTCCAGTTTTTGCAATAATCAATACTAAAACAGCTATGGAAAAGTGAAAGCTCAGTTACACAAACTCATCCACAGTCAGAGATCTTACACATTATAAAACAAACAACAGAAAAAATATTCTAAAAGCTCCCAACATCCTTAAAGGAATTTAATACCTTTGTAGGTTTGGGTGAATTTTTAAGGAGTCCAGCAAGTAGACAAAAATCAAAATTAAGGTAAAATCAGATTCCCTCAAGTCAATAAAACGTTAATGGATTTAGAAGATTCATACCTTGAAAATTTCCTCAGGGCCAGCCAGGCAAGCCCTGCCAATAAATGCCAAAGGGTTAACACAAGGTACAGCAGCAATGAGAGCAGGGCTCTGAGTGGAGTGAAATGGTTTTGGATGAAATTTTGCCTTCTGTATCTTTTCTGAACAAAAATATAAACTCCAGGAAATGAATATTTTTTTGTGCTGCAGCAGCGAGAATTTATGAATCCAATAATTTCTCAGGTGCTACTTGAAAAATGTTTCTTTATCCAAAGGTTAACTCCTTTAGGAGTACAAACCTCTAAATTTTCTCACTGGCTCTATTAGTTGGTACAACTGGATTCAGCAGCATTATAAATCTATCAGTTTTCCAGTCTATAACAGAATAATCCCTGAAATCTCATAGATATAAATGGAATTGCTAATTTTCAATAAATCTGCAGTAACAGGTAATAGTGTCATGGTCCCCAGCTCCAATCATTTTTGCAATAATAAATGAGACTATAGAAGACTCACTCTTGGCCATAAAATTTACTGTGCAGGGCACAGATTTTAACCCCCACAGTACTTAACCAATTCCCCTCTCTTTGTTGTTGTCACTGCTGCAGCACAGCAGCCATTCCTGAGGTGGGATCAGGGCCACTTTGGGCTGCACAGGTTATTTATAGGCTGGTTTGGGCAGGAAATGGAGAGTGTTTTTCCAATGTATATTTCCAGCCTGACAGCGTTCAGTCCAGAGGGGCAAATCCAAGCTATTTGTAAGAGCCCAGGGACAGATGCAATTCACCTGAAACTTCCTCCCTGCTCAACCCCAAGCCTGAAATCTGACTTTGAGGCCAGACAGGAGCATCAGAAATGGCTTTTTGGGGGGTGCTACAGGTAGATTGTCTTTGAAAGCTTCACATTTTATTATCCCAATTCAGCACGATCTGAGAGTGCACAATTCAAAGCTGTGTCTTACAGAGATTCAGGTGCTGGATTTAACAGTAACTTTCAGTCACTGGACTGCTCCCAGTCCCTAAATACCTTCCCAGTTTATACAATCAAATAAATGCACACATCTTTACAGGAATGAGGCCCAAAAGGGAATGGCTGGGAATGGATGGAAGGGCCTGGAGAGCTGTACTTACTTGTCCAAGATGTTAAAAACAGCTCCAGGAGTGGAATACACATCCCTGGAGTCCCACTTCAGGGATCTGGTGACACAGGTTGGGCTTTCAGTGCCAGCAAAATAACACTGAAAAATATTAAACATGTTAGGAACATGCTGAAAAGAAAAGTTATATTAACAGGAGATGTGTCTCTGAGCTGTATCGATTTTCAGCTCTGGGTGGAAGAAACTCTCCAGACAGACATTTAAACACATTATTGTCTCCTATTTACTCAGCAGATATACCTAACACACTTTATGAGATGAGTTCAGGAGGGAAGAAGTCAATTAAAATCTGAATCTCACGCAGTTATAGAAGATTAAAATAACCCCCTATTTGTTATGTAGAGCTCTAATGCTCACCCCCAAAGCACAGGAGCACCTGAACCTCCCTTTAAATCCAGCACATGCTTTCCCTGGATGTGTTCTGCAAACTCAAGACAGTGCACAGGCAGAATTCTTTTAGCTTGGAGTTGTTCAGCTGGGGATAATGATCAGTCAGGAGCAGCTGGTGAGCTGGTACAGCCAGAACAGCTCCACTAGGCTGGACAGGCCAGGAGCTTGCACTGCTTCTCTCAAGGATTTTTCTCTCTGTCAGGGCTGAGATAGGATGAAGGAATTCAAGATTAAGTTGTGCATCAAAGATAAAGCATTTGCATGACAAATTTGAGGGACTTTTGTGACCTTGTGTGAATCACTTTGTGTCTCCATATCCCTGTTTATCAAGTGTAAACATTGGTATTTTCTCTCTTTTACTTCTCTCTGAAGTACTTTGGGGTCTTCAGGCAAATACTCCATGAAAAGTGACAGAAATAATGGCAGTGGCTGGCCTAAAGAGACCCCCAGGCAGCTCTTTTCACACTAGCACATATGGGAAATAGGGTAGGGCACATACAAGTGTAGGAACTGGAGGGAAATGTTCAAGAAATGCCTTTAGACCAAAATCTGCTCCCTTTGATGTGAGTGGAGCCCCTGAGTGAAGCCCCTGTCTGGATGTGATCTCTGTAGAAGGAGGGAGATAAAATGTGAGGAGGTGGTGGTGATTCCTCCACTGAAATCCTTATAGATGATAGAGGCTTTTACACAAGAATTAGAAGAGAAGCAGGAGTTGAAGGGGAAAGAAACTCTGTTTTCTTCTCACCTCAAAATGCAGGAAATTATCCATGCCAAAACCTATCCAGAACATGAAAAGCCAATGAAATGAAAGCCCAGATGATGCTGGCAGTAAGGGGGCTGTACACACAGGCAGGCTCAGGGGGAATTTGAAGATAAAATGGTCAGAGGTAAGTAAAAAGTACAATGGATATTCTGTTAAGGGTATTAGGAAGTAAATGAGAAAATGGGTGAGTTAAAAAGAGAAAGGATAAATAATCAATAGAAAATTACATTGAGGACAGCAAATTTCTTCATTCCAGCCTTGGCTGCAGAGCCTGGTGCAAAGCACCTCGGGGCTGTGCTGTTAAAAGGGATGTGCTGCACCTGGAGCTGCAGGGAGGGAAGGGTGCTGAGGGAAGGGGGAGAGCAAGCAGCAGGACACTGCCACCCTGAGAGGAGACTGAGTCGAGAATCTGGAAAGAATTTGGGAATGCAGTAGCTGAGTCAACGTTGAGTTTTACAGACTCATTACAAGTAGTAAGTATTTCAGAAAGCAGAGAAAAACATCTGTCTCCTATTGCAGCCACTTTCCAGTCCTTTCTGCTTTGTTTGAAATGGAAATCCAGGCTGGAATGTGGATGCATTGTGGGTAATGCTTTCCAGGAGGAAGGAGCCAGCCACCCCTGGAAACACAGGCTGCTGGCAGTGCTTCCACTAAGGAGCTGCATCTGAAGTGGCTCCTGTAAAACTCTTTTTAAGCACAAGAACTGATCTCCTCCATCACACTCCATGGCATATCTGTGGTCTCTGAAATATAATGAGAATTAGTTTATTATGTTCTTGAAGTAATAGATTGTGGCTTATAAAATTCTGGAAGTTGTGCACTTTGTTGTCTATTTCTGGTTGTTTCTGAAAGAAGGGGCAAGTCTTTGTGGAAGTAGGTAGGATTCCCATTACTTTTCTCATAAAAACATTGCTTTGATTAATAGGCTGGAAATTTTAATAGAAGAATTTTCTGTCTAGCATGCTCCCAAATCCTTCAGAACATTGTCTAGAAGCTGCTCCTCAAGATAATTTCATCATTAAAAAAAGGGAAAAAAAACCCCCAGATACAGATATCTTTTCACCTTCTATCCACCTGTTAAATAAATTTGTCATTTCTACAGCCAATTCAGGAAAGGAGTTATCAGATCCTTTCCTTGGAGACCCAAGTGTAACCCTGCAGGTCTCTGGGGTCAAGCCCATACCTTCTCAGGAAGGCTCTGTGCACAATTTGATAGTCAGGGCAGTCATTATCAACCAGCCTGGCACAGGCCTCCAGGGCTTTCCCATGGCACAGGGGCTGAACTGTGCTGCCCATGCCTCCTCTCACCAATTATAAGTTCTGTACAGTTTTTTAAAAGACTGCAAAAACATATCAACATCATTCCCTCCTTTGTAATGAGGAAGCAATTTTACCTTATTATAACTGCCTAAATATGCATGGACTGACCCAGTAGGACCCTCATTCACCCTTATTCTTTCCCTCTGGAAATCATATTCCATTTTCATCGTTTCCATTTCAAATTTTTCTTCCTCCCCATCCTTTCTGTGCGCTCTCTCTTGATCCCATTCTTGTTCCAGCTTTATCTTTCCCATGCTGAATTGTCACTCTTCACTCTCCTGCTCTCATTACAACTTCCTTTGTGTTTGATGCTCACTCACTCCCTTTTGCAATCCCCTCCTTTTTACCCCGTGGCTTTCTAACACCTGCAGTGGTTCAGCACTTCTGCAGCATGTTTGCTGTGCAGACACCTGTGCATGGCTTCAATCAGTTGATAGAAGTCCTTAACGCTGTTTGCTGCCTGCTCCCTGATGCTTGAAGATGGCAAAGACCAAGGCAGAAGCAGAGGGAGGTGGGTGTAGCACCTGTCTGGCTGTGCCCTCCCAGAGGAGCCCTTGGACCCAGCTCAGCACCCACCCAGCTCTTCCTGGGGTGCCTGCTCTGGGTGCCCCCCTCCTCTCCAAATGCAATTCCCCCTCATGAGTTCCTCTGAGAACTCCCAGTGAGGACACAAATCCTTTCCAAGGGTTTGTGCATAGCCCTGGCTGTGTCTGGAGAGCACAGGCTGAACTGTGAGGAAATGTACAGCCTTGTGAAAATCACCTTCCAGCTGTCACAGCAGCACCTGTGGGATTGTTTAGCAGAGTGTGTGAAACTCCTTCCTCAGTGACAAAATGCTGCCCATTCCTCATGCTCATCATGCCCCAGGCACTGGCAGCAGAGTGAGGCAGGTGATGCAGAGTCACACAAGGAGACTCTGAAATGCCTCAGAAAATCCACACCCTGAAAAACTCCCATGGCCTCCATGGCAAAGTGAAGAGAATGCCATGGGCACATCAGAGCTGGGAATCCCAGTGCCTGCTGGAGGTAACTCCCTCTGCCTGGGCTTGGATACATTCACAGAAATGAAAATAGCATTGAGAGATTTATCTGGGATAAACCAAATCACCTGAGTACCTGACCCAGAGATAGGGAAAGGGATAGACAGCTCCCAAAGCTGGCAAAGGCAAAGGCTTTAGAGCACCAAGCATTCCCAGCAGCACTCAGGATGTGGTGAAAACTCAGCACAGACAGGTGATGATGGGGGAAAAAGAACTGACAGATGTGAGGTGTGAGCAGACAGGTTATGAAGCCTTAAACTGAGGCACTCCTCCTGTCCTAGGGCAGGCTGATTGCATTGCAACCATTCCTGCCAGTCTGCATTACTTTCTTATGGACAGGAGAAGCTTTGTTTTGGTTGACCAAACTGTATTTTTACAGCCTGTATGTGTTTCCAAGGGCACACAGGTATTGCTCTCTTCTTGACATTTGAAATATATTGCTCTCCTTTTAATGTTTAAAAAACATGTCAAGCAGTCATATTTTTAAGTAAGATCTCTTATGATCTCTGACAAGGTGAGTAGCCAAGCAGACCTTGGCTGTAGGAGACAGGAAAATGAGAGTTAAAGCTTCCAGATACCTTTGTGACATCAGCCAAGGGTGCAATGAGTGCTCCCAGCTGGTGCTGGAGATGCTCTGTGCAGGAAGAACAGCACCACAATTTCTGCTGTTCCTCATGCACAACCCCTTTCTCCAGCCTTCCACAAGGCATTGGGGTGTGTGCATCTTGTTTGGAGGAGTTCAGGCTGAGAAAGGATCAGCCTGGATATTTCCCTTTATTGATCTGTGTTCATGTTCACACGTGCAGGGAAATTCTTTCTGTGCAAGCAAGCTGAACTAATAGAGCCAGCAGAGTGAGCAGCTCTTAACAGCTTCTTATTATCATCTGTCTCTTCCTCAGATGCATTCTGGTGTGCCACACATTTAGCTCTGTCTGCTGGAGAAGTAAAAAAGGTCAAATGAAGGTGAGAACACTTCATTCATAATTTTTATGAGTTATTCAGACCCACTGTATCATTACCCCTTGGAAACATATGTTTTCTGATAGCAGTTTAGAAAATATTCAGCACATCTCGACAATCTCTCCTGAGCAATACACATCAGTTGTCACACTTTGTCATGTGCCATCAGGTTGTGTGGTGCAGTGAATTTGCTGGGGTGTGATAAACTGCAGCCATTTGAGATCCCATCCTGATAATTCCTGCGTCTCTAACTGTAATGCTGCAGGATGTGTCTTCTGAGGAGTCAGAAATGTTTTAGTGCATCCCCATTCCAGCTACAATTTAGGGGTTTTCTGGGGGAAACTTTTGGTCACCCCCCTCCTACTCCCAGAAGGATGTGAGCATGTTAAACATAACTTTTGGTTAAAGAGTTTCCTCAGAAGGTGCAGGATTTTACTGGCCCTTGACTGGGGCTGAGCAAGGTGAATATTCCCAAAACCACTTTTTGCCCAGGGTAGCTGCACCCACCTCATTCAGGTGTTTGAACCTAGGAAGGTTTTTGAACCTGGTGCTGTAAAATATATCTGTGTGTTCCTCTCCGCTGCTTCTTTGGGAGCCAGGTGAGGAGAGGTAAGATCTCACCTGCAGAAGATGAACAAGAGCCTGTGTTTCCCAGAAGGATTTTACCAGGTTTTTACAGGAGAGTGGGGGTTTTCTCCCGTGCTTCCCACCCATCCTCAGAGCTGGGTGGTGCCTGGCCCTCAGCAGCCTTTGGGCTGATTTGGGAGGGTTTCTACTTCACCTGGAGCCTTTTCCTCAGAGGATGCAGGGACGTTCCTTAGGGAGCACAGCCTTGCCTACCCCACGGCAGTGCTTAATGCCACTGCCATCCCTGTAAGAGTGGGGACAGGGGTCAGGGTGTGTGGGGACAAAAGGGACTCCAAATCCACAGCCAGTCCTACATCTGCTCCCTTGAACTGTGCATTCATTTCAGACATCAGTCAGGGTAATTATGTTAATTATAACCTTTTAAAGTAATCCTGAGGCTAGAAGGCAGCAGAAAACCAGGCTGGTTCAGGATGCCTCCACCTTTGGAGAGAGGTTGCCATCCATGTTTGTGGTGCTGCAATGAGAGCAATGAGGGTGATGATTTTGTTAAACAATCCTTTCTGTTCACTGTTCTTTTCCCCAAAACCAATGCCCATAACTAGGTTTAAATTTATTCACTTCCCACTTTGCAGCAGCTGGACAGGGACCTTAACCAGCATTCTTTGAATTCCAGCAGGTAATTAGTGGGGTGTCTGATTCAAGCAGAGCTCAGTGGAATTGTGTTAATTTGGAATAGCTGTCCATTTGGATCAGAGCTGAGCCCTGGAAAGAGAAATCTCTTTAAAATTATGTGTAACCCAGACTGCTGTGCAAGGTTATCAACATCTCAGCTGCCAGGAAAGCTAGGCTGGGAAGTTTCTGGATGGAAAGTCAGACATTCACAGCCACTCTCTCCATGGGCACGTTGTCACTCACTTTGTTGGGATTAAAACCAAGCCTTTTTAATTCCAGGTGCTGAATGTGAGGATCTTGTGTTGTAAGAAAACAAATCTGCAGGTTGAATGTGGCCCCAATACCTCCTGAGGGGCGTCTGAGAGGTCAAAGACAGCTCCTGAGTCCTCTCCCACTGCAGGCCCTCCCTGGAGCCTGGGGGGAGCTGAAGGAACAATTTGTGGGGGTTTGCCCCACTGGGTGAGCACTGGAGAGCTGTGCCTACAGGTGGAGATTTTCAGACTTCAAAAAAAATCCACCTTTATTCCAGCACTCACCGTGGTTTAGGAGAAAAATGAAATTGTGAGGGTTTACAGCCTCATTTGCAAACATCTGTTTGGCAGGAAGGGTTTTATGAAGGCTGTGTGAGCTGACAAAGGCTTAGAGGACAGGGCTGTGCAGCCTCCTCGTGCTGAGCTCCATGGGGAGCCCATCAGTCACCTGCTCCCCTCGTGGACTGAGCAGGCAGGAGAGTGACAAGGCTACATTTTTTTGGAATGGCCCAATGGCTTTTCTCACATTTCTAGCTAATTGCACCCTCTCAAATGCTGAAAAACTGGAGGCTCTTCCCTCTGTTGCCCCATAATGCTGGCCTTAAACATAATTCTTTTGGCATCTCTGTGCCACGCTGTGCCAACTCTGTGGGGCCCCACACATGCAAAGGTGCTTTGCTTTATGATCAACAGATTTCTGAACTTTAGCAGCTTTTTGGTTTTCTTGGTCTCCTGATGAATGTTTTGAGATTTGCAGAGAGCACTGAGCCAGCTTCTCAGGTGCTATTATGGATCCTGAAGTGAGAAGAAAACCTTTCTATGCCATCCATTGAAGTGCTTAACTGCATCTGCTTTTCTACCACCACCTCATCAGTGGCAATTTGGAAACTGTAACCACAAAACAACTAGCAGGCCAAGTGTGTAACCAGCATATCCAAATGATCTCAAAGCCCAGATTTCTATAGCTTCTAATAGCCTAATAAATGGATTTTTGGTACTGAGCTAAGTACAGTCATATATAATTGCTGTTATTCTCACATTAAGCTGCAGGGAAGTGGCAAACCCAATTAGATTAAATCCTACCACGTCTCCTTGGGATTTGTGGGAGACATTTAAGCAGAGAGACATGTCACTTCCACAGACCAATTTGCTTGTACCTGTCTGCTTAGATTTATTGTGATTTGTCCTTGGTTTTGTGTATGTTTATTTGCAGAAGCCAGCTCCAGATGCAAAACACATCAGTGGAGCTTTGGAACATTATTTTTAATTAGCTGGGTTCGGTTTCTAGTAACATGCTTGAATTGCTTCTGGGCTACTAATGGAGTGTGGAAAATAAATATTGTTGCTCTTGGATGATTTTTTTTTCTGATTATAGCAAACTTCCCATGCTATGGCAGGGAGGCTGTATTTACCATGAGCCTCGCAATGCAGGGCAGCCAGTCCAGACAGAAAGTTACAACTGAGTTTCCTCAGTTTTGTTCTGCTGTCTAAAACTCTGATAGAGATCATAATTACACTGGAAAATACCACAGAAAATGCAGGGAAAAGTTGATTTTTTTTTTTGGTTCTTTCTGAATTTGGGCTGAGTTGGACAAAGTTTACCTCAGTCAGCACCTAGCAGAAGCAGGGCACAAAGCAGATAATGAAATGTGGGTCCTAATCTGAGGAAGTGGATGGATTTGCTTCTCTCTGCCAGGTATAGTTTCCTGTACATGTGTATGAAGAGCCAGCAAAGCTTTTTATTCCCCCTTTTATTCTGTGCTTGGGTGAGCAACTGCACAAGGAGAAGCACATGAAGAGCTGGGGATGGGATATGCAGACAATTGCTTGTTTTCTTTGCAGGAAAACATCACTCAAAAATTATTACCAGGCTAAGACATTTCATACAGGACACATTTCTTCTTTCAAAGGAAGAAAACAACAGAGATTGACACCAAAGAGCAGAGTTCAAAGTTCCTACCAAGCAAGGGCTGGCAAATCATACAGTTCAATTCCAAGTGAGTGAGCCCTGCAGCACTGAAATCACTGGGCTTGGGATAATTCTTGTTGCAAACAGGCTTTTTTACAGGGCTCTGAAGCTTTTCCTCTGCCCACTCTTTGTTCAGCCCAGGAAGCAGCAGTGCCACAAATGCCTGTCCATCCACAGGGATTTTCCAGGCAGACTTTCACCGTGGGCAGGGATTTCACCAAGATCAGGGAGTCACCGGCATTGCTCTGGGAAAGAGGGAGAAAATCCACAGCAGAGTCCCTGGCAAGCTCAGCTTCCCTGGCAGCTCCTGCGGTGATGGGTGGCCCCAAAAAGCCAGGAGAGGTGGGAGGGGGCAGGGTTTGGGCAGGATTTGGGGCTGGAGGTGAGCAGGGGCTGCCGAGCAGGGGGAGCCCTGTACCAGGACACGGAATGGCAGGAGGGATGCCATCTGCTGCTCGCACGGTGAATAGCTGGGAAGGAGCTCCAGACGATTTCTCCAGGGTTTTTGGCTTTCTGTGGCTGCTGTGAGTGTTAAGGATATGCGCAGATGTCACACGTGTGTGGGGTGCGTTTGGGCTGGCCCGGCTCACAAAGGAGGCTGAGGCACAACGTGGGTAAAGGCACAAAGGAAGTTGTGGGGCCAGAGAGCAGCAGATGGAAATTCCATGTCTTGTACCATGTTTCCTCATCCCAAATGCACTGAACATGTTCCAGGCCAAGCAGGAGGATCATTTGTCTGTCACCTGCACATTTCTAAAGGGCTCAGAATTAAGTCCAGCCATAGGAAGGAAGTTCTGGTTCTACTGCAGGTGGATGTGGAGGGTTTTACCTCAGGGGAGGAATAACCAAAGCCAGCAATCTGCCTGAGACCTGTAAGAGATTTGCAATGCCCTGTCTATAATATGTGCTTTGGATTCCTAGCCTGTCATCTCAAGTAATAATTTGTAAATACATGATGGAATTTTTCCATATCTTTTATCCCTCTTCTTTTCCACACTTTGGGTTCAAGAAGCATTTGAACAACCCCCTCAGACAGAGGGAGGGATTCTTGGGGCTTTTCTGAGCAGAACCAAAACAGGAGTTTGATTGGAAGGTCCTTCCCAACACAGGCTGTTCTGTAATTCCACATTTTAGGTATTTTCCCTGCTTGGCCCTGTGCAGCAGTGCAGTCTCTGTGGGACACATCCCTCTGCTCCATGTCCATGTATTTCTCTGAGCCTCAGCCCAAAAGGCCGTGCTGGAAACACGAGTGACAAGGACAGGAGCCCTGGCAGCCCCAGCCCTGCTCGAGGTGACAGTGCCTATGACCTGTGAGGTTTGACAGACTATCTGCCTCCTCTTTTTGTCTGCTCTTGTCAGGGGTTATTTAGATACCAATAACAGAAAGACTGAAAACACAATTGCACCATTATTTATATCTCTTGGGCAAACTGCTGGGACCAATGGGATGGTTTGGAAAACAAGTCAGAAGGTGTTTATTTAATGGTCTCTTCTATTGATTGGTATCAAACAGCAACTCATCATTTTGCACAGTGAGAATTTCATGACTGCAGTGTTCTGAAGTATGTCTCTCTCACAAACCAAGCTGTTTATTTAATTAAGTACTTCTGGCTCTTTGGATTTAATAATTCTAATTAAATTGTTATGGTTATGACTTGCATTTGGATTATGCCCACAGCCTCAATTAAGACTACAAGAAGACCTCATAAGAACATGGAAGAACTCATTGCTTTCCTCAGAATATTAGGATATGGATGGGGAAGAAGCCGTGGGGTCATCAGTGGACTTTCAGGGACCATGCTGATGGAGCAGCTTGTGCAGGAACTGAGAGGGATGTGACCCCCTCCTGCCCATGCTGAGAGCAGCCAGAGCTCTGGGGGACAGGGACTGGATGTGCAAAGATAACCAGGGCAGACAAAGGTTATTCTTTGAACTGCAGGGAGAACAAAAAGGCTTCTCTGCACTTGCAGTGTTAGGCAGGTGATTACACAACCAAGAGCTGAAGTTGTTGAAACTTTGGCTGGAAAATAACCATGTTTGGATAATGCAAATAGCAACTGGATCTGATGGAGCACTGAATGTATGTTTATAGCCATCAGTGAGCAAAATGCACTTGACATTTCCAGTTGTGCCACTTCAATGTCCCAACTAGAAATCCATTGTTTTTCCTACTCCGAGAGGGCCATATGCTGTAAGATCCTATTGTCCTTCCTGATTCCTTCTCATACAGAAGATGGGAATGTGTGCTGATGGTTGGAAGGAGTGCTGTGACTTGTCTGTAGGATAGCAGCAGAACTGAGCATAAAATCTGTCCCTGTTGTTGGAAATGTGGATGGAAATGTGACTGGCACCTGGCTCCTATTTACTGAGTGTCTGTAGCACAGAGGCCCTGCAGGGTTGTAGGGAATGTCCCATCTTTACCTTCTTGCTCACCTTTGTTTGTGAAGCTGAGGTCCAGCACAGCTGTTGTCATTAATAAAAAATAGGGCTGTTACTGGTGGAGGTTTCTTTCCATTGTGAACTGGAAAGAAAACAGCATTTCAGTGCTGGCTGAAATGACAATGATTTTTCCAGCCATGAGTAAGCTCCATTCATCCGGTGTTTGAGCAGGGCGTTGGACAAGGCAACCTCCAGAGATCCCTGACACCTCAATCATTCTGTGATTCTGTGATCTCCATCATTTCTGCTGGACTCAGAGGCCATAAAAGGCATCTCCTGCTCTTTGAATGCAGCCCTGGCAGACCAGTAAATAAAGAGTTTCTCCTCTGCCCCCTGCTCTGACACCCTGCCTCACAAGCAGGAGTTCACCTCTGCAAGCTGCACCAAGCACTGTCATTGCAGACAATAACTCTCTTACTGAGGCTGAGGGAATAATCACAATTTTTTTTTAATCACAATTTACTGTGTCCCTTGGGCAGCTTGTGGAGGTGATGGTGCTGGCAGCACAACAGCATTCAGAATTTTGTACTTCCAAACACAAACTCCTTTCCCACTTAGGAGGGAAAGGAGCCTATGTTTGGCACTGGGGTGGTCACACCTACTGCTAAAACAGCCCTTATGGAAATTAATTTCCATTCCTGTATTTGTTAGCTGGTGGGTTGATCTTTTTCCTGATATTTTTTGTCCCAGGTTATTGCACATCTTTGCCTGTTTGACATTGAAATTGCCTCCCAAGTTGTATCTCCACAGGCTTGTTGGGTTTGCAGCTCTGCATTGGTTCAGGCACAGCAACTTTTGGTGTTTTGCACATGTCAAAATACAAAATAAAATGCTGGTTTGAGCACTCTGCACTAATCCCTTGCCCTGTTTGAGGCTGACAGCCTGTTCAAAGGGAATCATTTCCCCTGATGGATGAAAGATGAGATCTTTTCAAACTTTATTTTATGTCTGTGTGTAAGTTAAGCAACACTTTTGTGATAGGAATGTGAACTACAAGTAGTAAAGCTGATAAAAGCCAGGCCAGCATTGAGAGGAAAAATCAGGTGTAGGAGTAGAGGTTTGAAGATACATCTGCAAACAGAGCCAGGCAAGGTTTGACCCTGGAATTTTTGCATGTGGAACTCACCTTTTCATGCTCTAACTCTGCAGAGGTGGAGCTGGAGGTGCTGGACTGGGGGATGCTGATGGTCCTGACAGATGACCCCACAGCTTTGACTGATGAGGTTCTTCTTTAAAGGGAGAACAGATTTTTGCAAGTGCTTCCCTGAGATAAGGTTTTAAAGACAGTGCTGGGAAGTGTCTGGTACGAGGACCACACAGATCTCCCTCAGAAACTGCTGCTGGCCAGGTTTTTAGGGCTCCTTATGTGCCTTGGCCAGGGGATTGCTTAAGGTCTGGCAGTGCACAGAGCAGATGTGAGGAAATTCATTGTGTAATTTAGGATTACTTTCTTGCCATTTGCTTGTTATTGATACACTATTTTAATATCTTCAGAGAGAGATGGTTATTTTACAAAACTTCATTCTAATAATTTATTGCAGTCATGAGATATTATTCAGGATTCCTACAAAATTAATGCATGAACATGCAGTTTAATTTTTTTTTTTTAACATAAAGGTGAATTCTTGGTTTGAATAAAAACAGCTGAAAAACTGGCACCAACACATACATACCTATTTCAGCAACACATGCATGGCTATTTCACCTGTCTACTTTGCCAAATTATTTACATTATTTTTGATGTGAAGAGGTGAAATCTTGTGAACTTGGTGTTTAAGCAGGCCTCCCTCCCTGTGCCCTGTGTTGTGTTTACTTTCCACAGTATCCCATTTCCCCCTTGCCATGTTTTCGTTAGCTCCTCTAATAGGTGCTTTGGCAAAGCTTCTTCATCCTCCCCTTGTTTTCTTGGGAAGTTTATGTAAATTGTTTTTTCCACTTGTTTCTACGTCTATGATCCTGTGATCTTTTCCAGAGTCTGATCTATTTCATGGACGTCCAGGGAGAAATATTCTCTGATTATTATTAGCTTTGGACTAAGATTTATTTCTTGTGAGGTCACGTTTCAGACCAAGCACTTTCTCCCCTAAATTGTTGACAGCTTTTACTGTTACAGCAAGCAGAGGCCACTAGAGGACTCTGTTTTCCACCTTTTTAGCAGTGCTCTGCAATCAGGTTTTGCAGTTCTCTATTTTAAGCCTATATTTTTACAGAGCACACAAATCCACTCATTTGCACAAATATATCATTTACAGAGTAACCAGGGAGCACTGGCCACCCATTTATCAGAAGTGCATCCAAATTATGAGGAATTCCCTGCAGAAAATGTTGTTTGTGCTCTGCAGCCTTTAAAACAAAACCAGTGTCTGTGCAGCTCTGTGTGAATATTTGAGGCAATATTAGGATTCTGTCTTCACTTCTGGCCAGCACAACTCCTTCTTTGGTGCTGGGCTTTCAAGATACCAGCTGATGTAAACAAAGAAGTTTCAGAAGCTTTCAGGGTTTAATGGTTTTTAAAACCTTTCCCCCAGCTTTTCCTGTCGGACTCTTGGAGAGAACTTTCCCATCCTGAAAGGTGCACTGGATTTGGGTTCTTTTTCAAATCACTTTTCAACAAAAGGGGCTCCCTTGCAGCAATTTTGAAGGAAAGGAACAAAAATAAAGCAGATCATGTCTCTGTTGAGGGCAGACAATAGAAATGACTGTGATTCAGAGCCATTATTTGGGGTTTTTTCCAAGATGTGTTTTCCAAGACTAACAGAGGTTCTGCTGCCAGTCCCCAAGGCTGTTTACCCAGCAGCTGCTTGGCCACTGAAAACTGTCTAATTGCAGTCAAGTGAAAACTGCCAGGGGAGATGTGGCCTCTCCTGGTTTTCAGTGGCAGCACAGCCCAGCAGAGCAGCTGAAGGGACCCAGGCTTTCCTGCAGGGTTTGGGTTCAGCAGTGCAAAAGGATGGAGGCAGCTCCATGGAAAAGGACCAAATTGCCCCTGGGTTTGTGCTACAACAGGGAGTGCTCAGAGTTTGCTCAAGTGAGCACAAGCAGAAAGGCCTCAGAAAACCTCCTGCTCATGGCTGGTTTATTTTGTAATCAAGTCACACACTGGAATGCTCTACTCTCATCAAAGTACTCTTTAAAAAAAAAAAAAGAAAAACAAAAAGCAAACAGATACTTGGCATTTTGAGAGCATTTCAGTATTGTCTACTTTGTGCAAGGCTTGAGAAGACAAGAAAAGAGGTCAGGGTGGCAACAGCCCCTGCTCTTAGAGGGGTAGATGAGGCAAGAGGAGAAAGGGTTCCTGAGGGGCTGGGATTGTAGGAGATGCTCTGCTGGCTTCCTGCTCCTGTGCCTGGGCTCTGTTTAGTCTTCACCTGTGATTTTGGAAGGCAATTTAGAAATTATTTCAGTAGGAATGATTTGATAGATATTGATGCAGTGTTTTAATGCTTTTCAGAAAATCCATCTGTCCTGCAGTCTGTGGAGAAAAAAGGAAATATGAACTTGTGAAATATTTGTCTTAGATTTTTATGATCAGTAATTTTTACAAGATTTTCCTGGATTTCTAGAAATCTCTGATTAGCTGTGGGGTTTTACAGAAGAAAGGCAGAGGAAATACAAACAACCCCCTCCCTGAGAATCAATTTTGAGTATTGAAAGCACTGAATGTGATGCTTTCTTTAAAAAACAGGTGTTACAGCCCAGGCTACAGCATTTTCTATTGACATTTCTTGATGACAACTTCTGTTTATCCAATTTCTTCCATTTGAGAGTGCATTTGTACATTTTTTTCTAGACACAACACATCCACTGCCTTTGAAGTCTGTAGTGAAATAAAAAACCAATCTTTTCATTTGTTCCATTTCTTATCCCTGCCCTATTTAGCACAATGCAAAGAATGCATAAAATAACCCAGCAAAAAGATTTAAACCCCGCTTGTATCTTGAGTTGGGATATATTTAGAAAGCTTAAATGATTTAGCTGCAAGTTGGCCTGAATGGTGGGAATTGTACAACAAAACTGTCAATGTTCCTGACACAGTTCATGGGAAGATTTTTAGCAGCTGCTGACAGTGAGCATCAAACCTTCCCCATCTCCAAATGTCTCTATTTGATTTCTCTTTTGATTTCTCGATTTGATTTGGTTTCCCCTTCACAGAGCATTGCCATCTCGTGCTGTTCTGCTGTGGTGGCAATCCTTCACTGGGATCCAGGGGATGGGAACTTCTTCCAAGAAATAAATCACTGCACTTAGCATGCCCAGAAGCTTCCAAGGAAGGAAAATTGGAATTGATGAATTTCAGGGATTTCATGATGAACTTTAGAAATAAAAATACCTTGCCATGGGCAGTGTGACTTTATGTCAAAACAACCAGCATCATTTTGTGATCTGCTGATCCAAAACCCCAAACATTCCTTCTCTAGAAAGTGTAGAGCTTTAATAGGAACAGTGACTATCCTAATTATTCCTAAAAAATTCTTTTTTCTCCATTCTCCATATGAAGCTCAGGAGTGGAATTTGGCATGGACTGTCAGTGGAAGAGGATTTGTGGCTCACACTTGGCAGGGCCAGGGCACACCAAGGCAGCTTTGAGGTCAGGATCAGTCCTGAGGGATGTGCACAGACACGAGAAGTTCACATTGCAATGTATGGTGTGAAACCCTTGAATCAGGAAAATAACCAACCATTTGCTCAGCTGTCAGAACATTGTAAAGCAGCTGAGAGCAGGAACCCTGAGCCAAATGCTGTGAAACCATTGAAACCTCAGTCCTGTGCAGGAAAAGGGCAGTGAGTGCTGTTAAATCTGGGGATTCCTGAGCTGCCCTTTCTGCATGATCCTCTGGAGGGGACATGAGCTCATGGAGCTGCCAGAGCCCCAGTGCCTGCCCTTCACACCTCCCCAGCCCGCTGCCCCTGCCTCTCCAGAGGGGTTCAGCTCTGTGATGCTGACTTCAAAAGAACATGTTTAAGTGCATTCCTGAATCAGAGTCAATATTTGTGAGAAGATCAGTGTAATAAGGATTTATGGGAGAAGTGAAAACTGCTCAGTGATCTGTGATCCGTGCCTGCCTGTCTTTGATATCGTAGTTGGCAAAAGAAATAACAATTCTGCTTTGCAGCAGCTTTCACCATTTCCAGATTTATTTGTGTTTCAGACTAAAATAAAACCAAGGCCACTCTTTTTTTAAATAGTGATGTGAAACTATCTGGGTTTCTTCAGATCAAAACTCCGAGGTTTGCTTCACCAAGAAGTGAGTTTGGCCTGCACGTATCAAAATTTTAATATTTGCCAAGGCACTGTGTCAGCACATGGACACCCTGACTGCTCAGGGAGCCATGGAATGGGGACATTCCTGGATTGCAGGAGCCATTCCTTGCTGGAACCCACCTGAGCCTCAGTACTTGCCCACATGGAGTAGCTGACTTTACTGGGATTGGATTTTTGCACAGCAGGAAAGTTGCCCAGCCCTTGCTGGTCCCTAATGATGCAGTGTGGAAAACAGGGAATAATTTCTGAGACACTTTTATAAAAAGGTGGGGGAAATGCACCACAAAGCTGCTGCATTGTACTGGGGGACTCTCAGGTGCTAAAATCACTTCCCATCAGTTACAGACTGAGCCCTAAATGAAGCAGTGCCTGGGAGCAGCTGCCTTGTGAAATCAGCTGCAGCACTGGTTGCAGAGAACACTGCATCATGATGTAGTCCTCATCTTGTAGTGTTTTGCAAACAGCCAGGAAAAATGACTTCAGGAGTGAGTTATGAGAGGAGTTTGGCCAAGAACCAGTGGAGATTTTAATGGCAGTCACCCAGTCAGTCCAAGCAGACCACCTGCACAAATTTACACTGGGTGTCTAAACACCAAATGTTTTCTCAGCATTACAGATAGGTTGGTTTTTGTTTCTTGGTTTTTTAACAGGGTTGTAGAGAGCTTTGCACTTCTGGATGTTTGGAGTGAGCTCAGTGGGTTCCTCAGCATAGACACAGCTCCATGTGTCAGTGGGCCTGTGTGTGTCCATGTGTGCTCCTTTGCTGTGGTCTGTGCTTTTGTAAGGGGAGAAAAGGACTCTCTGTGCCTCTTCATCAGCTGATAGCAGCATTATCAATTATCCCCCAGCACCTTGTGTGGGGATGGAAAGAGCTCTCATCAACTTCCATTGCCTGGCATTGCAGGCACCACGTGGTGCCATTCATGCCTCGTGCACATTCCACTCCTGTCCCAGTTTTAATTTTCTGACCATTATTTCTCTCATATTTTGCTTTTGTCCCCAGTCCCAGTGCAGCACTCAGACCTCTGATCCCTTCCCAGTGCTGCTGGTCTGAGATGCACACACTTGGTTGGCAGCATCTCCAGAAACAGACTACAGTTGTTTTTGTAAAAATTACAGTATCCCTGGCCTTGCCAGCAGTAATGACTGAAACAGAGCTACTCACACCCCAGTGAATCAAGCTGACACTAAGATAATTATATTTCTGTTATACTTTCAGTGCCTCTCCGTGTCACTGTTGTGGACTAAAATGAAATAAAAAATCATAGGGCAGTTCAAAGCAATTAAAGTGTGAGGGCCCTGGCTCAGCTTTCAAAACAGACCTAAATGTTTATCTTCCCTCAGCATAAATCAGCTCTGCCTCACAGGGCTGGATGAGGAATAGCTCTTAACAGGGACTCTTGCAGTCCTGGTGTGTTTATTTAATGTGGCAAAAGAAATCTATAACTCCTTGTATTTTTGTGTATAAAAACCTCATAATTCAGATGGTTTGGGCTGTCTCAGCTTAGCAATTCGTAAACATCAACAGGGATTTCTCTTCACTGCACTGCAGCACTATAAAGAATGCTCTGCCTGGAGAGGGCAAGTCAGCAGAATTAGAAACTTGCCCTGTTCTGCAGCATGTCTGCATCTGTGTACAATTCAACAGGGTGCTGGCCTGCACATTTTCCCACAGGGCTAATCATGAGAAGAGGAGGAGATCTTTGCACTTTCTGATCAGCTGTGAGCACATGATGTTTACTTTCTCTTGCCTTTTCATACTCAACCTATTCTATGAATGATTTAGTATTACAAGTCCTTTCCAGCAGCACAGGAGAGAAGGTGAGCTTTCCATTGTAAGGAAAAAGATGTGTGAAATCTTTTCAAGCCTCCCAGCAGGTCAGGTTTCTCCCCAAGCAATAATCAGCTTCGGCCCTGCAGGAACATCCACATCCTGAGTTTCAGCCTACGCAGTTAAAGGCTGCTGCTTGCTTTCAATAAATAGAATATTTTTCGATTTCAAGTCTATTTGCATGAGGGAATGTTCAATTTGATGAGCTCGGTTTTGGTTTTTTGGCTTCCAGGGCATGAGAGCCTTGAGAGTGTGCTGGTTGTAGCTGAAAAAATACTTAAAAGAAGAGGCTTAAAGCAGGACTGGGTGCCCAGAGGTGTTTCTGTATGGAGAAGGTCATAGGAAAGGTTCTGGGAAATAGGAAAGTGTGGGTGCAGGACTTGGTAATGTGGGCAGAGTGAGGGAATTGCTGGTTTACACAGTGGGTGAGCAAGAGCAGATTGAGTATGCACTGGAATTCTGAGCATTGCAGAGAGGGAGAATAAATCAAAGGCTGGTAAGGGAAATGTTTGCAGTCGGTGTGGGTGAGCATCTCCAGGTTCCTTCTGGAAATGTTATCCAGGCACTGAGTTCCCACCTTCCCTGGAGCATAGGGCAATTTAACAGCAACTTTATACATAATTTATTGTAAAACTGTGGGGAAAATTTAGTTCGTTTAAGACAAGTGGCCCAGATGACAGTTCAATGAATGCTGGAAATTTCTGACAACTTCTTAATAAATTCAGAAGTGGATATGATTCTCTCTCATACACAAACTTTTGAATCAATAAATTCCAGTGGATTTATTCACTACTTCTTCTCTTTTGAGCTAGATATTAACCAGGCTCTTGAAGACTGATACAGACATAGAAGTAATTACTGAAAAATTAACAAATATTTTTTTGTTTAATATTTTGGGCAAGTTCACTATGTCAGTGTCAGCTGGCATGTAACTACCCAGTGCTTCTCTCACATTTTTGGTAGGATAGAGCTGACTTGGATTACAGAAGGGGGCAGTGATGTTTCATTTTTTGGAACCAGAATCCCCAGCTAACAGAAGCTTCATCTCTATATAACACAGGAATAGAAAAGCTCAAGGTTTGCTCCTGCTATTTTGCTTCCTCACCTTACAATCATTCTTCCTCCTTGTTATTACTTGATTTTCTTCAAGGAAAAAAGTTCCATCTCAGCGGGGGTGTGAAGGCAGTGGATGGCACAGAGCGCTCCTGCCACCTGCCTGACACCTCTCTGGCTCAAAGGGCAAATTCTTGGTAATATTTCAAACTGCATAAAAATGTCCATGACCTGTTACCTGCTTGTTTCACCCCATGGTTTGTTTGGCCTCAGCCTTCTGACATTGCAGCTCATCAATGGTGCTTTGTGACCCCATTCATAATGTTCTGCTTCCTGCTGGGGAGAGGGAATAAAATGAGGGATCATTATAAAAATGAGCATATGCACAGAGCAGACAGACTGCTATTCTAGGCACATCCTGCATCCTGGAGCTGTCAGACAGCAGCTTGGAGGGGCTGGGTGTTTGTAGCTCACACGTGCCAGTGAGTGACAGGACAGTTCCACGATGGAATCACTGTGCTGTGCTCACCTGGCTCCTGCTGCCCACAGCACAGGGGATGGCAGTGCCACACAGGGGTGTCCCCACAGCAAATGGCTCTGTTTGCTTTGCCTGACTTGAACTAACAGCAAACAGGGCTTGGGTGAGGGGGGATAATCCCAAAAGCCATCCCAGCATCTCATGGCTCCTCTCTCTGGCTTTTCCCCCACCACAGAGCTGCTTCCAGAGGTGCTCCTGGCTCAGCAGCCCAAGCACATTCTCCCTTCTGCATCATCTCCCAGCTCCCTTTTGCCTGCCCCACAGGAGCCTTTCTCACTCACACTGCTTCAAGAGATGCTTCAGCTCCTCCCTGCATTTCTTCCCACGAGGAGACCCCAAGAGAAACACATTCTGTGGGAGCTGGGCAGTTCCCTTTGATCATTATTTCATAGCAGCGTTGTCTCCTGCTCTCCCATTGCTGGTGGTGTGCTCTTCATCCCTCACCTCCAGGTTTTCTCACTGCTTTTCCATATTGGAAGCACCCAGTCTACAGTGAATACATCAGAATTCTGTCTTTCTTCGACTCCCAGTGAAAGACTGGTGACAGATAAACACCTTGAGGTACAAATACTCACTTTCCCCTGGTGCTGGTACATATCCACCTCTATCTGTGGTTTTTGTTTTATCCTGTCAGTTGTTCTTTGTACATAGTCCAAGGGGTACATGGTCCCTTGGGAACATTCTGAAATATTTCTATTATTGGTAAAATTCAGTGAAATAGCCCCTAGAAACTGAGCCTTCATGCTTGCTGGATACCTTGCTGAATAGCTCAGCCTTTTTGGGCAGACTTCTATCCTGTCATATTCAGTCTCTGTCCTGCCCCTGGAGAAGTAGAAATACTCATTAAAAGCCTCATGATTAATTAACCAAGTCAATTTTTAGAGAGCAAAAACAAAATAGTTTCTGTTGTAAGTTTCTTTCTAAACAATTATTCCAGGTTTGATTAGATTGTGTACATCCAATCCTGAACATACTTCTGGGGTGAAAATGTTTATCAATAACAATTACCGTGCACAGAGTCCATTTCCAAAAGAATTTTCCAGACAAAAGATAATTTTAGAGCATTTCCCAAGTAATTAAAGGACATATAATCTTCAATTTGTTACTAGAACACACTGGCAGGAAAATCAATTTCAGCTTTAATTTTTTTAGCTTCAATGCCCAAATCACTGATATTTTAATCAAACCACTCCTCCCAAATGACCTGTCATAGGATCAGGGCTTCTACTGCAAGTACAATTGCTCACAAATCTTATTTCTTGATCTTAATCTTTCTTTGGGGTTTGGGAATGTCTTTTTGGGAATAATTTGAGTGTGCTCTGACTTATGATGAATAGACCCAGCCAAGTTTCCAGGTTTTCCCATTGAATTTGAAGATAAATTATTTGCTTTAGAACAAACAATCCTGTTGCTGACATAAGTGCCACAGGTTTCTCTTTGCAAATATTGTGACATTGTTCTGGTTTGCTGGGATCTCCTGGAGATCTCACAGGGTCCAGCTGAAGCCATTTCCACTGGAGCCTGCTGAGCTTAACCTCTCCCACCAGTCAGACCTGTGCCCATCAGTGAAGTTCCTGGAGGGAAGAAAACAGCCAAGAAGCAGCAAGAGGGGTGAATGGGCAGCAGTTTCCATATTTATTTCAATATTTTCAGCAGTTTCAGTATTTACTGTAAAAATACCAACAGCTACTCAAATATCCTTAAAATCAGAAATGCTTCTCTGAATTCCACAAGTTTTTAAGGAGTGGCATCAAAGCCCTTGAGATTAAAGTGGGTTTTATGGGTTTAAACTTGACAGTATTAAATCTGTAAACCCAAGCTGGGAAATAATAATAATAAATATTAATCTTACAAGTCATAATAATTGAGAAACAGCACCGGAAGCTGTTACAGAATTTCAGGTGCTATTGTTGGAAGTTGATGTTAATGAAGTTGGTATCTGCTTTTGATGGATCAGTCACTCCAGTTATTCAGGGATCAGCAGGGTAGCATTAAGTATTTGTGGCTGCTCTGCTTTCCCAAGGTCATTTTAATTAACCAAAATAACAGCAGGTGATAGAATATTTGATCTAAAATACAGATAGCAGTGGGGATAAATGAGGAATAATTCTAAATGCATGTGCCAGAGGTGTTGGTAATGGAGAAGCAGTATCACAGTCTATTTTATACTGAGTGGGAAGTAGAAGTGGGAAGCAGGCTGCCTTTAAAATAAATTAATCTATTTAGGCAATCAACCTCTGCTGCACAGTCAGTGGCCTGCAGGAGGCCAAATTGTAATGTGGCCATGGTAGCTCTTAAAATGTCTTTACAAATGTCGTGTTTTCTGTTTTCTGCTGGGTTCCCTTGGTCAAATTGATGCTCTCTGCTTGGGGAGAACAGGCACTACAGTGTCAGGGAAAAAATTCTGCTGATTGAGAGCCAGTAAAGGCTTTTGTGGGAATGGCAGCACATCCTTTCTGCCCCCAAAGCTGGTCTGCACTTTCAGATGTGCACTGATGCATTCCTACACTGAAAAAATAAAATTGTTGATGGCTATAACTCTATGAAACACACAGGACTCTGAGAACCCTGGGAGTTTTCAGTAATCGCACATACAAGGTTGAAATATCTTGATGTGAGAGCATTTAGGTTTTTGAATGTGTCAAAAAGGGTCACATTTGACCGTGATTTTTACACACTATTTCATGAAGAGAGTTAAGCTCTCTGTAACTCCAAATCAAGAATTATTTCAGAGTTATTTGTAGGCAGAGTAATATGAATGGTATCTCAAAATGCTGCAGTTGAAGCAAAGCATGTCAGGCACAAACTGAACACATCCAAGATATTTGCAATTCCACTAAATGTCTGTTCTAGCACTGAATGCATCAGGATGGTGTTCCCAAGTGTTCACTGGACTAGACACTGGCTGGTTGAACAGAAGAAAGGAGAATGACTGTTTCAGTCCATTTCCCAGAATATGTGTTTAATACTCCTGGTTGTGCATGCCCATCTCGAGGTTTCCTGTACCACAGCAGGCTTTTTGTTTGGTACTCATGGAGCTTGTGCTACAATCTCTCACTCCCACTGCCAGACTATTCCTGGCTTCCTGGAAATGCTGGGTTCAAAGCCCACCTCTCCTGGTAAGACCCACACACCCCTTGCCTTATTTAGGAATGAAATTGGCACTAGGGGAACAATTCTCTTGCTTCCCTCTTCACATGTTTTCTGAACTACATTTGAGTGGAAGTGATACATTTATAAATAAAGGTCACATAACACTGGGTGAGGCAGGGGGCTTCTGTCAGTCATTTTGGTTTGGATACATCATTAATTAATGAGTTGAGCCTGCTCAAAAAAGTAACAGTAAATGTTTTCATCAGCTGTCAGTGTGACATGTTATTATATAACCTGACAATGTTAAAAAAAAAAAAAACTTTGGAAATTATCTAAAGCATTTTGGTCCATCATAGTTTTAGCATTTATCTAAGACCTGAAGTGATAAGTGACCTGAGGGGCTCCACAGGCACACCCCCACTGTTCCAGCAGTGCAGGGCTACAAGACAGGGAGCTCTTGGCTAATGCAAAGGTCAGTTGGATTTTGTCCATTCCCCTTCTAAAGGTCCCTCCCTCTGGGCTGGAGGAGCTGGAAGAGAGTTGGTCACACAGAGTCCCTTGGGAGTCACTTGGTGCTGAGCTCTGCAGCACTGCCTGCTCCCCTTGTCACCTACTACAGTCCCTGTGTTGTACTTGAAAACCGGGAACAGGCAAAGCAGGTCCTTGTCTGCAGAGCAAAAGGGACAGTTCTCCCCTTGGCACCCCCTTGGTGACAGCAGTAAGTGTGCCTTACATTTAGTCAGAGGCTTTGCTACAGTCAGAAATCTGAATCAGTGATGCTGTTGTGGCCAAAAATTCCACCTGAAAGGCAGTTGGCTGCTCAGCAGTTGGGCTTTAGGTGTGGAAAGGTTACAGGTAGGATACAAACAGATAATTCTGGCTTTTAACACGTAGAGGTGTCTGAAGGCGATTTCTGTGGATGTTTGGTTGGATCTGTGGGAGACCATGCTCCTCTTTCTTCATCATTAACACACAGAAGGAGCTGCTTGCTCAGTGAATCCAATACCAGACAAGTTCTGGGAGCTTGACCCCAGAACTTACCATTGCAGTGGCTTTAAAGAGCAGGAGGACTGGGGGGCATTACCTTAAGAGGCCAAGCTTGTTCCTAAACAGTTCCCTGAGTTTTCCTGGAGGGTTGTCAGAGGAAAGGGTCCAGCTGCTGCTGCCAAGGATGAAGTGCTTCAGCAGGATGAAGTACTGGTGCCCAGCTCTTTGCCAGAGCAGAAGTGAGACACTGCTGCTTTGGGCTGCCATGTGCCTTGATGAGATTGTTGATCCTTACCAAGAGCAGTAGTGCTGATTAAAATGCCAATACTTGCTCCAGTAAGTTCCCTTTCTCTCTTTCCTTTTAGTTTCCCCAGAAAATAGCCATTTCCTTGCATTAAAATCTTGCCTTTAAACCATGGTTACATTTGCTCTTGCCCTGTTTTTTCACACTGTGCTTATAAACTAGCAGATAATTTAGAGTTGCTTTTTATGCAGGAATGATATTTGCCCCTGGTTTGGAGCAGTTTCTAGCCTTGCCTTATAGGTGTTTGTGTTCATCCCTTATTCCTGTGCCATCAGTGCTAGGTAAGATGCTTTAAAAATCTGAGCTTCAGCAGTGAGTCAGGCTCTTCATGCTCTTCATCTATTTTCTGCTGCTTTAGCCATAGCTCTCAAGCACATTGTTCAAGTGCAGTGCTGCCTTGTGGAGGTATTTGATTCCTTATTTTATTGTTTAGCACATTAGTGCTTCTGAGGCTCACTTATGTCCATCTGTCAGACACCATAAAAGCACAGGACATTAAAGTGTGGGGTTTGCACCTTGTCTCTCCCCAGTGCACAGCAGGAGTTTGATTTCTGGATGAAATGTTGCATTTGCCTTGAACCTGCTTGGTAGATCTTTTTCTGTTGGTATCACTGTCACCAGCTATGGGTTTGCTGTACTGTGAGCTGTGCATGGAAGGCTGCAGAAAGGCACTGCCATTGCATTATCATTACACAAAAAAGGAGATCTTGACATTAAGCTATTGTGGCTTTCAGATTTTTTGATGCCTCCTCCAGATTCAGAGGTTTGCCAGTATTTAAGCTGTTGATTTAGTAATAAAGTTGGATGTGAGGAACTTGTCTTTTTTTTCTTGCCTATAGTTGTGGTTTGTGGTTTTTTTTCTGGCCATGGAGAGTTTTAAACCTGTTTTAAGTGGAACAGAAATTTTGCCTGTGCTGTTCCACATGTTAATTCCAATACATGAGCTTGTAAAAGGAGTGTTGCCCAGTTCATCCCTTTGCTCTCTTGCAGCAAAGGGAGAAATTAGACTTTTGCATCAATGTACAAGTTAGGTAAGAGTTCAAATAGATGTTAAGAGAAACATTAATCAGCTTCACATGCAGTGCTATATTTTATGTGCTTGTGATTTATACGAGTGTGGGTGTTTAAATTAAGTTCATGGATAAATTGATGATGACTGTAAAATTCAGCAAGAATTACAGAATATGGCTCCAGACAAGGCAACTGACTTGGTTTAAATCTGTTAGAGAGAGTAAGGTAAAAGTCCACCTGAGGAGACTGAAGTCACTGCAGGACTTTAGTCTTTAAAGCTGCTGAAGGATTCATTAGACCACTGCAGAAGCTAGGAAATGTCACTGAACAGAGCAAAGAGGAAAAATCCAGGAACTTGAGATTGGAAAACTTTAAAAAAAGTGAGGTTTTCACATTGGTATAAACAAATTTTTTTTCAAAGCAAGAATTTGAGTTTCATTACCTCCATCAAGCTATATACAAGTATATTCTTCATAGTTTGTTGGGGTTTGGGTTTTGTGAGTTTTTTTTTTTAGTAAGTAATAATATTAAATTTCAGAAAACTTAAGCTCCTGGCAAATGAGGAGAGGAGTTGCAGGAAATGAGAAAATATTCATACATCAGTTCTATGCTTCTTTTCAATTGCTCTTTAAAAAAAGCTGTCAACTTTTCTGTGAGGGAAGGAGACTTACCTGAAATGGAGGTAATTGTGTCTTTGACCTATGGACTGGATTTCTTAATCTGGGCTTGTGAATTGCAAAAGTTGAATTCCTTTTGAAACCTAGTTAGCAAATATCTCTGGAAAATAAAGCAGTGTGAAATGGAGCCCTGGTTTTATTACAGAGGCTGCTGCAAGGGTGACTTTGTTTCATGTAATTGCTTTGGGACCTCTGTCTGATCTCTTCACTTGAAGCTGATACTGCAGGCTTTAATTGTGTGAGGCTGCTCTTGAAGTGGAAATAGTTTACATTGGGAGATTCACTTCTACAGCTGAATATCTTGGCCTTTGTCTCAGATAAAAATTAATTTTGTACCTCTGCATTCAGCACTGCTGACAATGGCACTTCTGCTGCCCCCCCAGCCTGGAATTTTCAGTACCTCCAGGATAAACTCCCCGTTCCAGGTGGTTCAAATGCAGTGCTGAGCTCTTTGTCCCTTTCTAAAATACTCCACACCATTAAGGGTGTGCTCAGCCCAGATCTCAAACCCCAGGAAATAGCATTAAAAACCTTTTAAAAAATGCAGGATAAAAGGTATACTTCACTTGTTTTCCTGCTTTCCAGTTTGGGTTGATTTATGAGTGTATTGCTAATTCTTTTAAAACTCTGGATTGTCATGGAATGTTTGGGAACCCAAGTGAAAATGAATGATAATTCCTTCCTTGAAGTAATATTTCAACTTGCAGATGGCAATTCCAAGTTTGGCTCCAGATTTAGAAACAAGAGAGGAATCTGAAGTGTTTGGAGTTGATTTTTAAAAATGAGAAATCCATTTGGAAGGGAGAAGGCAGAACAAAGGGCAGATAAGGCAAAATAATGCCTACAAATACCAATTTATCTTGTACACGTCCTAAAGCCCAGCCTTCTGTGTGGGATCAGGGTGTAGGAGAGTGCAGGTTGCTCTTATCAGTAAATGTTATCAGGATAGAAATCTCTGAGTGATCCTGGGCTGAAAGCCAGTCTTGGCATGAATGAAGTAATCTGTGTAGGTTTAGTGACTGAGAGCCTTTCTGGTCTTTGGTGTCAATCTTCTCTAAGAAGGGGCTGTACAATCCTGCTGCTGCTGCTGCTGCCAGTTTCCATCTCTGCTGATGCTAAATGTAGCAGTCTCAGGACTGGCTGCTGCTGGTAAAAATGCTTTTTGCTGAAAGAAAAACCTTTGTATTGATGAGGCAAAAAGACAGTTATTTTTAAATTCCTTGACCCCTTGGGTGGATAAGAAAACACAGAACAGTTTGGTTGCAGGTGGCAGTGATCCTCTGCATCCTTGGACTCTGAAGCAGGTTCAGTCATGGTTCTGTTCCATACTCAAAAGCAAGGAAGGACAAAATGCTTCCTTCAGAAAGCAGAACCCAGTGAGAATATTTATTTATTATTTCTCCCTCTGCCACCTGTTTCATGAAGGAAGTAGCTGGTGCTGGTCATAAAGCTTTTCTTGGAGACTGGTGCATTTTCTGAAGCAGTTTTGTAGTTCTAGAGAGACACCACTATCTTGGATCTTCTTTCCAACCCTATTTGTGTTTTGCATCCTGGCTGTTAATGCAAACACATAGCTTGGCTTAAAATAGAACTGATACAGAGAAAACTGAATATCAGGGTTGGATTTCCTGTGGGTTTTTTGGAGGGTTTTCCCCTATTTGACTTGTCTTTGCACACTTATGTCCACCTTCCAGAAAGCTGTCTAGGTAAGCAGTTATATTACACCTGTCTTGGAAAGTCTGGACATTTATCACAGAGTGTTGTGCTGCCTTTCATCACATGGCTGCTACATTTGGGTGATGTCATGAGCTTGAGTCTTCAGCAGATTTCTTTAGTGACCTACCTTGGGTTTAATCTAAAAGGATTTTGTGAGGCATTTACATTCCCTTGGGATTTGTCAGGATGATGACAAAGTATTATTGCATTTCTTTTAATGATATCTGCAGTTTGAATTAGCTGGATAAATATAAATGCTCTCTGCTAATTGAGATGAAATCCTGTCTGAGAGTTACACAGACTAAAAGGTATTTAAGTGGAAAGATCATGCAATGAGTATTTTAGCTGATCCCTTTGATCACACTGACATTCAATATATCCAGTGTTTCTCATTTTCTTTGGGATCATGGGGTGCCATTTCCTACATCCCGGTATAAGCACTGGAAGAGAAGAAGCTGCTCTGAGTGCCTGGTGCATGCTGGAGCATTTTTGTCAAGGCAGAACTGATTAAAAACCATTAATGATTAATGTATGATTTGCACATTCAGCATTCATTGTTGGAGCTGAAATCTCTCCTATTTGACTTCAGCCTGATGGAATATTTTCAGGAACGTTAGGCAAAATTACTTCAGTCCTTTTTTTCCAGTGAAAGAATTTAAAGGAAGAAAGGTTTCCCAGCTGCTGAAAAATGGAGACCAGCTATCTTTGATCAGGTTTCTTTAGACTAACAGTGTTTTAGAAAGGAAGGCTGGGGGTGTAAAAGGTAAAACTATCAAACCTCAAGTTAAAGAAAACTAACTTTTAAAATAACAGTTTTTCTCCCCAACTGACCTTTGTAATATACATAATAATTTGTACCAAACAGATTAATCATTTGAAGTTTATTCAGCAAACACAGCATTACTTTTTAAACCTGAAAAAAGAATCATGGTCAGGACAGAGCCCTTGATTGCATTCAGAAAGCTGAATGGAATTCTCCATGCAGTCTCTAAGGCACTTTCAGATTTCATATAGACATCTTACAGCTTTGCTGAATGCTTTGATCTGATTCTCAAATTGTCCAAAATCACAGTCCTGAGCTGGATGCAGCCACAGTGGTCCAAAAGGGGAAAGAAGCAGCCTTGATTCTGCTCAGAAAATGGGGAAAATCAAACCAGTCTGCTGGTATAGCATGATCAGAACTGTTACAGCTCATATCATGTCTTTTGGCCCTAAGTTGGTCTCAAGTCTTGATTTATATGGCATTAAAATAAAAAAGGCATTAAAATAAAAAAAAAGAAATTAATATCAGTCAGTATAACATATCTCTATCTTAGTACATTATTTGTATGTTTTATGTCCCCCACACAATGGGGAAAAGGAAAAATGTGACAGGTTAATTGTGTAAAACTTCCTCAAATTTTGATTCAGTTTAGAAATTTTATTTCAGTAGGCATTTGAAATATTTAATTTCTCTTAATATGTGTCTTTCCCCCAATGCACATTTTTTTCTTCCCCCCCTTAAACTTTTGATGAAGACTATTCCAAAAATAATTCTCCAGCAATGATTTCTTTCAGGAGCACTTCTTTTTTCAGCCTATAGAAATAATTTTATCTTCTTGTTGTTACAGCAGTGACAGATGATATTTTCTTTTTCTCTACATTTAGACACCTTATATTACCCAGCTCACTGAGGTAAAAAGGACCCTTCATATACTGAACCTCCAAAAGCCTTAATGTGGTCAGAAAAGACACTACATTATTTACTGTCATTTTCCCCTCATTTTTTGACATTACAACTGTAATCACTTTTATTTTTTACATCAGGTTATTTCTGAAAGCCAAAAGGAAGGAAAAATGGTCTGTTATTGTTGAGGCCAGGAGTGTTTTCAAATGAATTTTTGTATTGAAAGTGCTGTGCTTGGATTGCTCCTGGTTAGAGCCAGCTGAGCTGTATAATGGATCAGAAGGGATAAAAAATGCACATTTTAAACCAAATCCTGCTATTGCCCAGGATGGGTCTCCCAGCAGAAGGATTTGTGCAATGGGAGCGGAGAGAGCTCATCAATACGGCAGTTCACAGGATCTTTCTCTCAGGTTTTTCTTGGTGCGTGCACACGCAGGTTATTTGTTTAAAATTCCTTGTATATCTGCATTTGTTGTGTACTGACTTTTGGATTTTTCACTTTTCTGACCATTGTCCGCTGTTGTTGTTTTGCTGTGGAAAGGACGGGCCTTGAGGTGAGGGTGCTCCAGTCCTCACTGCCGTGAGGGTGACAGGGGCACACAAACTATCTCATTGTCCCACCTACATCAGCCACTTGGCTTTTGCTGCCAAATCCAAGGGAAATGTGTTTTCCCTATAAAACACTGCGTGTAAGACACTTAAATGTTTATTTTTTTGAAAGTTTCCCTCAGGGCCGGCCGCCATTTTACCCCTGTGGTGAGGCTGAGGGGTCGCCAGGGCCACACCCAGCGCTGGCTCCCCTCATGGCACCCACAGCCCCTGCTGCTTGCCAGAACACTTTTGGCTGTTTGTACTGCAAATATTTTGGGAATTGAGCTTGATCCTCAGACCACCAGAGACCCTGGCATCTGGGCTGCAGTTTTTCCCCACAGAGCTGTAGGGAAAGCAGGACAGAAAAGTTCCTATGAGGGGGAATCAATGTCTGCCGGGCTGGGTCAGGTGAGCTGGGGCTGTTCATACCCTTCCCCTGTCATGGTGCTGCTTTCTGTTGCTGCTTTCTGTTGTTCTCGTTACTTTCTGTTGTCATATGACTTAAATTTTCAATCCTTATTTGAACCCCCTGAGCTCACTTAGTCCTCTGAGGAGATTTGCCTAAAAATAACAATAAAACCCCAAAACCATATAGGTGTGACTTGTACACTCAGAAGAGCACTGGTAGATATGGAGAGGTTTTCAACAAAATTGTCTTCAGCAAATCTAGAAGTACTGTATAGAAAAGGCTGTGTGTTTCTGTGTGTCCTGAAGTTATTGTATATTATCCCCCAGCTCACAATGTTTGTGGAGTTCTGTAGCACAGCTGTGTGGGTTGTGCTGGGGAGAACTTTCAATATTAACTTTTTTGGTAGGCTTGTCCAGGGAAAAGCAGCACTTTGGTGAGACATTCAGACCCTCAGCAGCCCCAGCAGAGCTGTCCATGGAGGTTTTGTGTCCCTTCCTGGCACACTCCAGTTTGCTCCTGGGATCTGTGCATTCCTCAGGTGTCTGTCTGGTTTTGCTCTCCTGGGTGCTACAAAGCAGCTTTATTGGCTTCAGTGTGTGAGATCCTGTGACTCTGTTTAAGCTTGTCCTCCTTTGTGGCCAATGTTAGTGCTGCTTCTAATCAGCTGTACAGCTTTCAACCTGAATGGCCCTTCTTTTGTCTAAAAGCAAAAATAAAAAATCAGAGGTTGTTTTATCTTCCCCTCTATGATTGGCAGAGAAAAAATAATCAGTGTGGCCCTGATCATGACAGATCTGAAGGTGTTGCCAATACTGCTTTCAACTCTGACCCTCTGAAATTTCTTTCTTTCATATTCTGGGTAAAGCCTTATATTCTTCTACATGTTTGTGCCATAGAGATATTGATAAAACCTTGTTTTATTCCTTTACAATGCTCCTGACTCAAGGTGGCCTTTACATTCATTTCTGGGACTTGATTGATTTCTAAATTTAAATGCCTTTGTTAATTAATCAACAATTTCGGCTTCTTTACCAAAATCAGGGAAATCTGCCTTTTTGCTGTTGGGAGATCTAAAACGAGAGTGACCCAATTGCTGTTTCCCTGAACTAATTTAGAAAGGGAACTAGAAGTGCTGGGGGCAAACTTGGGTTTATTGCAGTATTTTATGTATTCCATTAACTTCTTCAGTTGTCGTGGCAATGCAGAGGCAGAAGGATAGCAAGCCTTGAATTAATGTTCATGTTTCAAATATGACAAATAACACTTTTAGGAGATAAGTACAGTTGATACTTAGCACAAGCCCAGCTCTGATATGCTTCAGGGATTCCTTTGAATTCCTGTTTCTGAAAATGAAAGAATCACTCTGTGTGGCAGATGCAGAGGGAATTTCCTGTGTGCAAAGAAAAGAAAAACAACCCACCTTAATTAATCTTCCTGCTGAAAAGAAATCTGCAGGGAGTCAGAGGAGCTTCTCTGCAGTTGCCAGCTGTGGAATTTGCATTTTGGGCGTTTATTCACAGAAATCATCAGGGTTTTGTGGCATTTTTGTGTGGTGTTTCCCCTGCTCCCCACCCATTTAATTAGCATCATATTTATGATCCTCAGTGATTCTAAACTGGTGTGATTCCACCCTGAATGAAGTGTCACAGTGGCTTCCCACGTGTGTGGATGGAACAGAACATCAGCAGTTGGAGGGTTAGGGTCAGTCAGGAGAATAGTAAGTCAAGGATGGTCGAGGATGGCACATTACACTTTCTGAATATCATAACAATTTTTTTTTTTCTAATTTATTTAATTTTGGAAAGTGCCATGGGAAGAGAAAGTATCATGAAATGATTTGAGGGAGATGTATGAGATACTGTCAATAACATTTTTGCCTTCTTTTATAAGAACTATTGAAAGTTACTCACCTGCTCTGTGTAGCAATTATTGGCACAGGCTGGCATTTAATGACAAACTGGCAAATTAAACTGGTTTTGCACATCCAAGGATTCTGTTAAAACCAAAAATGATGTGGAGACTGGGCATGATTCAGCTGTAGACCTCTTGCTTCCCTCCTTCCATTTCTCTGTCTTGCCTTTGCCTCCAGCCATACAACTGCAGCTCCTTATTTTGTGTCTGCTCCACATGTGAATTATCAGAGCTTGTCTGAATGTGCCATTTCACCTCCTTTCCCTCAAATCCCTTGGTAAATCAGTAACATATGGGCAACATTTTGGGTACAGCTCACATTCAGAGTTTAGATCCAAGTGTGATACTGAGCTTGGTTTGAGCACAGCTGCCTGATTTCCTCTCAGAATTCCCATTCAGAAATCCCTGTCTGGATAGTGCACATGAGGACATTACAAACCTATTTTTTCACCCCTGATAAAGTGCTGGGTGTTGTCCATTTTATCCATAAGCAGCATTAGCTGCACTTAGTTCCTGGGGAAGGGACCCAGTGGTGTCATGACACTGGTGACACTTAGTGAATTCCTCCTGTCCCCTCCTTGGTCCCTTTCTGGTTTTATTTTCCTGCTACAAATATTTTTTCCAAATTATTTAAATAAAGCTAAATGGACATCTTTCCAGTTCATAGTTAATGTTAACTAAGGGTAGCAAAAAGAGGCAAGATTAGCTGGTGTATGGCAGATGGGAATTATTTCAAATTTGCTAACCTGGTAAAGATACAAAATAGAATTCTGGCTGCCAGTAAATCACTTATTAATCTTAAAACAGCGTTTGACCCAAATTTATGAAATAATTTTTTTCAAGCCCACGGAAGTAAATGAGATTTTGGGATCAGCCTGTACTGGTGATTATTTGATTTCATGGGAAATAAAAGACCTGAGACTTATGAAATGTTTGTTGGTTTTTTGTTTCTAGTGAAACAATGAATGTTAACTCAAAAAATGTGAATTGTTTGTAATTTCCTGTGGAAAAGCTTCAGACATCTAACCTCAAGCCAGAAGAAAATGCATCGTGTGTTAATCAGGCAGAACAAGGAATAGGAAAATAGGAGCCTGGATGCAAACATTTCACAAATCTCAGTGATGTGGTAAGTGAACTTTGCATATATTTGTAGCTAATTAATTTGCTTTTGCATTAGTGTAAATTGTGTTATTGTAGCCACTGTGACACCTGGGTCTCAAGGTGCTCCCAGGGAACACACAAGGAGAGGAGGCTGGTAAATCAAGGAGAGCAAAAGCCCCAGGCTTCCTCCAGCCTGACTGGAGAGCAGCAGTGCCAGTGATGAGTCCCTCATCATGTGAGGGATGTCACAGTGTTGTCCCCTCCCCATGGCAGTGCTGTCCCCTCTCCATGGCAGCACTGTCCCCTCCCCATGGCAGTGCTGGCCCCTCTCCATGGCAGTGCTGTCCCCTCCCCATGGCAGCACTGTCCCCTCTCCATGGCAGTGCTGGCCCCTCTCCATGGCAGTGCTGGCCCCTCTCCATGGCAGTGTTGTCCCCTCCCCATGGCAGTGCTGGCCCCCTCCCCATGGCAGTGCTGTCCCCTCTCCATGGCAGTGCTGTCCCCTCTCCATGGCAGTACTGTCCCCTCCCCATGGCAGTGCTGGCCCCTCCCCATGGCAGTGCTGTCCCCTCTCCATGGCAGTGCTGTCCCCTCTCCATGGCAGTACTGTCCCCTCCCCATGGCAGTGCTGGCCCCTCCCCATGGCAGTGCTGTCCCCTCTCCATGGCAGTGCTGTCCCCTCCCCATGGCAGTGCTGGCCCCTCCCCATGGCAGTGCTGGCCCCTCCTCATGGCAGTGCTGGCCCCTCCCCATGGCAGTGCCATCCCCTCTCCATGGCAGTGTTGTCCCCTCCCCATGGCAGTGCTGTCCCCTCCCCATGGCAGCACTGTCCCCTCCCCATGGCAGTGCTGTCCCCTCTCCATGGCAGTGTTGTCCCCTCCCCATGGCAGCACTGTCCCCTCCCCATGGCAGTGCTGGCCCCCTCCCCATGGCAGTGCCGGCCCCTCTCCATGGCAGTGCTGTCCCCTCTCCATGGCAGTGTTGTCCCCTCTCCATGGCAGTGCTGTCCCCTCCCCATGGCAGTGCTGTCCCCTCTCCATGGCAGTGTTGTCCCCTCTCCATGGCAGTGCTGGCCCCTCCCCATGGCAGTGCTGGCCCCTCCTCATGGCTGTCCCCTCTCCATGGCAGTGCCGTCCCCTCCCCATGGCAGCACTGTCCCCTCTCCATGGCAGTGCTGTCCCCTCCCCATGGCAGTGCTGACCCCTCTCCATGGCAGTGTTGTCCCCTCCCCATGGCAGTGCTGACCCCCTCCCCATGGCAGTGCTGGCCCCTCCCCATGGCAGTGCTGGCCCCTCTCCATGGCAGTGCCGTCCCCTCTCCATGGCAGTGCTGGCCCCTCTCCATGGCAGTGCCGGCCCCTCTCCATGGCAGTGCCGGCCCCTCTCCATGGCAGTGCTGTCCCCTCCCCATGGCAGTGCTGGCCCCTCTCCATGGCAGTGTTGTCCCCTCCCCATGGCAGTGCTGACCCCCTCCCCATGGCAGTGCTGGCCCCTCTCCAGCCTCTCCATGAGCCCCTGGTGCTGGAGGTGTTTGCCCTCAGCAGCTCTGGCTGCAGGAGCTTTGCAAGGTGTTCTTGTGGGCTTGGGAGGGAAACCCCACGCACTGCTCATCTGTGGCCATGAACCTTGCTCTCTCCCCAGGAAAATAAAAATATAATGAGAAGGGGGAGCATTCCCAAAGGGCTTTGTGGATCAATGTAATGTTGAGCTAAAGGAAATGAGAGGTTAGCTGATGTTCCCAGAGGTACAAATGGTGTAAACTGATGTGTAAAGAAAGAATTTGCTCTGCAAGGAACACTCTTAAAGTGTTCCACACACCACCACACATTCACAGCTGCATTTGCAGTTAAGTTGTAGATCAGGTCAAGTGTCTTTTGCTCCGTGGTTTCCCAAAGGTCTGGGAGACAAAGCTGACATCAGGACAGGTTTATACTTTTCCCCTTTAGTGTTTTGGGTGCTGTCGTATTTTATCACTGAGGGGCAGTTTACAGAAGTGTTACTTGAAGTGTTGCACAGACATTTAGAGGCCAGCACCAGTGACACAGGAGCATTAAGAGGGATGATAAAATGAGGGCTTTTCAGCCTGTGCCCTTTGTAAATGTGGTCAGGTAATACAGTTAAAATGTTGGTGTCATGCCTAAACTTCTGGCCTGTGTTATTACAAGTGCCTGATGTCAAAGATCAAGCAAGACAGCAGGGATCCTGCAGGTCAGTCTGAACCTCACTGGGAGGAAGCTCTGTTCATCCTGAAACATGGCAGGGACCAGTGATGGGCACACTCACTGCATAAAGGGAAATGTTGGCTCAAAGTGACCCATGGCCCTCTATAAAAAAAAAGAACAGGAAAATAAGTCTAAATCATCCAAAACACAAGTGATGATGATTAAGAAAGCACCTGTGGATGAAAAAGATGTTACTGAAAAATATAACCTAACAGCAAAAGTCTACAGTTAAAATTACTTTATATTGTGCAACTGTAATAAAGTTCCAAGTGTCAAATTAGCATTTCTGTTTTATTTCCAATTCCAGTTCTTGTATTTTACTTTATAACTGCATGAAGGTGCTATTAAGAAAAGCAGAGGCCAGATGTTGCTGCTGATTGTATTGTGTATTGTTGTGCAGAAGGAAAATAATACCTGATTTATGATAGAAAGCACTGTGGAGATAAATGCAAGCACCATGGATTTAAATGATGCTGCTACAAGTGAGATGCATTTTCCCTTTCCCTAACCCCTCTATTCCCAAAACCCCCTGTAAGGCTTCTAGTGCAATATTCTGCAGTCCCTGTACAGCCTAACTTTCCTCAGGTCTGAGAGAGATTTATAGTTAGTTATGTGACTTCTGTCACTCAGAGCATCATAAAAACTGTCTCCCAGCAAGAGAACAAAGACTGCTGCATCTCACAGAAAAACACAGTTCCAGGTAAATGCTCAGATGCTGTGATTTCCCAGAACTGCCTCTCTATTTTGGGCCATGTTGCCTCTTAGAATCACAGAATCCTTTCGCTTTAAAGATTTCTAGAGGCCTTGAGTCCTAGTCTGTGCCTAAATCAGTGCCAGCTTTCAGTTCAGGCAGTTTGCTCAGGGCCTTGCCCAGCAGAAATTAAGGAGATCCCATGGCTTATCTGGGCCCCTGTTTATGTTTCTCTTCCCTTGTCTCTCTCATCAGAATTTCCTGTCCCCAACCTTGCCTTTAACTTGCTGATAAACACTATCTTGCCTGTACAGGCAAGAGAAAAGATTATCCTTCCCCCTCTCTGGTGACTCACTGGTGTAGTTCAGCCCCAGATCCCGTACACTCATCTCTATTTATACATTAACTGACGTGTATGATGCAAATGGGATAAATATAGGTAATTTCTGCCTCTTGAACGAGACCAGATATGATGGCAATCAACCTGGTGTGTCTGCTTTCCATTTTGTTTGTCCTAGGCACAGCCTAACAGCCTCTTCTGAGTGCCTCACAATGCTTTTAATCATAATGCACTTTCAGATAGTTTAAAAAGTGGCCCTGCTGGGAGAATCACTATTTGCTGTTAATATAAAGCATCTCTAAAGGCAGCTTGCCATTACTGTGTGCTTATCACAGGTAAGCTCCTGTTTTGTGCCAGGGAGAGCCTCCAGCACAGCTGAGGTTTCCCATGTGTATAAATACCTGCCTCATTCTGCTGCCCCCAGCAGTGCTAATTAGAGTCATTAATTCTGCTTGGCTGAAGGGCTGCACTGTAGGCTCTGAAGCTCGTGCTACACCCACTTCTCTGATGGCCCCTTAGGACAAAAAATCCTTTAAAAGGCTCAAATCCTTTTTCTTCATTTTTGCATGTTAGAAGTGACATTCCAAAGACAGATGAGTGTGTGGTGTGTGAAGGCTGCTGCTGTGAGGACACGTGTGGCCTGCTCTGTGTGCCCATGAGAGCAGGGTCCCTTGGGCTTGTGAGTCACTGCCTGTAACTGATGTCCACGTGCATATTCAGAACAGATTATGGCAGAGGGAAAGATGGCACTGGTGTGACTCCAGCAGCAATTGCCATTAAATTGGTGCTGCTGACACTTTTCTCCAAGTGACTTTGGCTGTTTGTAGCCATGATATTTTCTGAAAAATCTTTTCCTTAGGATTTTTTCCTCCTGAGAAGCTGAGAGGCCTCAGGAACAAACTGTAACCAATGGTTATCTGCTGCTGTGGAATGCAACAGGTGCATCTGGGATTGGTCTCATGTGTTTGTTTCTAATTAATTGCCAATCACAGTCCAGCTGTCTGGACTGTCTCAGTCAGACACAAGCCTTTGTTATCATTCTTTTTCTATTCTTAGCCAGCCCTCTGCTGAAATCCTTCCTTCTATTCTTTTAGTATAGTTTTAATAAAGTATATATCATGAAAAAATAAATCAGCCTTCTGAAACATGGAGTCAGATCCTCATCTCTTCCCTCATCCTTGGACCCGTGTGAACACTGTCACATCTGTTGGATTGCAGATCACCCCAGCAGGGGAACCAGGATTGTTGAACTTTGTTAAACACAACCAAGTGTTGTGATTAGGTTTAATATAAAATGACACCTCCTGCTGAGTTCATAGGTTCATCTGTGGGTCAGTTCCTTCTCTTCTCCCATTATTCCACTTACCTGAGGATAATCCAGAGTTTTACAAGCCCAGGCTTTTGCACAATGCAGGTGCATGGGCTGTACTGTGAAATACAGGGCTGTGGAGGCACTTGGAGATTTATTGGAGCTTGCAGCTTGTCCCAATAGACTTGGCTTAAAAATGCATCTAAAAGATAAAAAAGAGAAGGTTTTTCCTATTCCACAAACCACATGAGACTTGGGTTCGTTCCTGTTTTGCTTTAGGTAAAAAATTGCATTTACTTTGGATTTTTTCCTAGAAAAAACTAAGGAAAGAGCCTGCACTAAGCAATAGTGTTGTGGTGAGAGAGGAAAGACTTAGCTTCAAGTCTCTAATGTAATAACTTAAATCTGGGTTTGAGGTGATTTTCACTTTAATGATTGATGGTCACTTGGCTACTTTGGGCTGTAAATATTTTTCTTTTCATCTTCAAATTTCATTTGATACCTAAGGGCCTAATTAAAAAAGTAGCAACATGCTGGTAGAAAAAGCTCTGGATTTAAGTAACTCCTGCTTTTATTTTTTTTTTCTTTTGACAAAAATCATACATGAATTGGTGGGGGAAAAAACCCTAATGCATATGATATCTCATTGGGCAAAATCAGGGCTACAAGTCCCACGCTGACTTCCAGGAGAAGGTATATCCAAGAAAGTAAAAATAGCACTTAAATTGCTTTGAAAAGTCAATTTTCTCTATGGCAAAATTGTTAAGTGCATTTTGTTTTACAGAATCTATGAATATTTCGATTTTTTTTTTGTGTTGATTTGGAATGCAAATAGATACTGAGTTATCAGAATTTGCCAGTGGGCAAAAAAATCTGACTTTCAATCAATTTTGCTAAGTACCCAGCAATGGAAGGTTTCTTAGAAGCTGTACTCAATATTTTTCATTGTATGTGGGCAAGGAAATGTGATCCTGAGGCTTGGAGATCATTGAGTAATTCATTTGGGTTTTATCCCAGTGAAAACTTAGAAGAAGTCCAAAATGTTACAGAGCATAGATTTGGGTTTTAATGGGAAAAAATAAATAGAAATTTTAAAAACAGCAAACTTTTTATTATGTTTTCCATGAGGGTCTTGATTTTTCTTGATGAAAATTAACCTTTTTGTTTTCCTTTCAAAAAGAGAAAATCTCACTGAGAATCAGCTTTGCAAATTCCTGTTTGTGTGGTGCAGGTGGTGCTGCTCCTCCTGGGGCACAGCAGAGCAAATGTAAAAACCCAGATGATATTCTTGGACAGCTTCCTTAGAATATTAGAAATACCAGCAGGGAGATTCCCCGTGCTGCCTCCCATTCTCTGGCAGTGGGTTTGCCTTGTGCCCACCCTTCCAGCTGCTCCATGGCTGAGGTTATCTGGCTGTGAAAATGGGCAGGGTTCCCTGTGCTGGGACTGTCACACAGCAGCTGCACCCTCACATCCAGAGCTGCTCTTGCAGATCTTCACCAGCTGAGCAATATCTGTGTATTTCACTAAGTGAAACCTTTTGCTCCCCCATGGGCTCTGGTTCTGCTCAGTGCCTGGGTTTTATAGGAGTCATTCTTGGCTTTCTGTGCCTAAAACTCAGTGCTTTATTTCTATGGGATTTTTGTGAAGAACTGTGACATTTTGGACAGAAAATGGAGCTGGAGTTTGGGTGTCTCCAGTTACCAAGCACTACAGTAGACCATGGCTCTTCTCCCTGGTGAGCTGCCAGGATCCAGTTCTGGAGAAAAATCCAGAGAGGATGTGCCAGGTGTGCAGTGAAGTGGGACAGTGAACAGCCTCCACAAAGAAATGCAGCAAGTCCTAAAGAAACAAATGCACTTTTTCACCAGCAAGAGGCGGCATTGTAAATGCTCCTCTCAGAGAAATGTTAATATGAAATCCCATTTTTTCCCTGTTACTGGACCTTTCTCCATGCTGTCTGTAGAACAGGGGCAGTAGTGATGTAAGCACCTTCTTTTCACACCCTCGTGGGAGAGCTCTGAGTTGTTACCCTTGGGAGATGAGAGAAGAGCACTAAAGGCAGCACCTCTTACCCATTTCTTCTAAACTGAGGATTTGCTGTGTCAATAAGTGCCTGGTTTCAAACTCTGATTTTTATCAGCCTAGAAAAATGCCCTTCTCTCCTTCATTCTCCATTCTTCTATGGAAAGCATGTTTGTAGTTTATGTAGGTTGTGCAAGTAGGACCCATTATTTTGTCATAGTGGTCAAACATGAGTGCAAAAATGGATCTTCTGCATCTTCTTTGTCTTGTCCCAGCCATGTTCACTCTTTCCTGGTTTCAGTGCCTCCAGAATGCCTTCAAACCAACACCTTGACTGCTTTTATTTCTACTTCTCTGTCTCACATCATCTGATTGTTTTTTCCTTTTCTTCCTTGAATTGTACTAGGATCTTTAAGCATTTATGTTGCCACTTTCTTTAATATGCAGCTTTTAGGTGCATTAGAAGTAGTTGTGAAATCATTGCTTTTCACACTCTGTCCTATACACAATTACTGTCTAGTACTTGAGTGCAACTATGTGAGTGCATTAGAAATACCCAGAATAGGCAAAGGGAAAAAGAGAGATGACACAATTGCTACTTTGATAAAGTAGATTCACTATTTAAAATGTCTTAGCACCTCAGGAGATTTATACTGTGGTTTCCTACAACTCCCTCCTGGTGTTTTGCCTAGAGATTATCTTGAACCTTGACACCTCAAATCCTGTTGTTACTGCTCTTATCAGTAGAACAGAACATTTTACACACATCTTGGCTGCTGAAATGGCTGGTTTAGAGGGCTAGTGCTAGTACAGGGTACATTTGTCTTTAAAAGTATTTAGAAACAAGCATGAACTGCTTCCCATATGGAGTGAAAGATAAAGCAACATTTGTGGCTCTCCCTCTCCCATGATGGGCAGGTGTAAAGCAGGAAGGATGTAAATGCAGATGAATTTGTTTACACACCCATTCTGTTTTATTCTTCAGAAGGTAAAATGTTGTGTATGCTTTTCTAAATCCTTTTCCATGTCTTTGTACATGTCCAAGTTGATAGGTGCTTGGCTCACATAAATCAGAAGATGTTAGAAATGAGGGAAACAAGTTGTTTTGTCTTGTTTGGGAGATTCCAAATCAGTGTGGTCAGGAGCTAATCCCAGTGATGGGCTGCCTCCTCCCTCACAGGAGAATTTGTCAACAGTCATCCTTTTGGGGACACTTTGAGCCCTTGCCTTGCCCTTTTCTGACTTTCCAGGAATGTGCCAAGTGCCTGTCAGCTTTGTCCATTACAGTTTACTTCAGAAATCACTTGTGGGGGTTACCAAGGACCAATGAAAACTCAGCATTTTGGTTTTGCAGTTACAGTATTCTGCAAGAATGGAATATTCTCATCATTGCAGGGAGCTACAGATTTTGGGGTAGCACCAGTTGGAATAAGCATTGTGCTCAATGAGGGACTTGCAGGTAGGAGCACTTTTATGGAACTGAGCTGTTAAATCCCATTGATCCACACAGAATGGAAAAGAAGAATAAATCAGGGATTAATTTCAGTTTTTTGCCATTCAGATGAAAACCCAGATAGTGACACAGTAAGACACTGAGTTTTCTCGGTTTAATTTGAACATTCAATATAACTTGGTAGAAATTCCCCATTGCTGGGTTTTTAAAAATTTAATTAGGATAGTCACAAAAATTGTATATGAGCACTTTCTTCAATACACATAGTCCTTTCCCAGTCAGTGAAGGATTAAAAATGAAAGATTTTACTGAGAGGTGAAATTAGAGTATTTGTGTCGTTGTTATCCTTTCATGTTTTGCCTTTTTTCATCCTTTATTTTTCTTCTATCTTCAATCCTCCCCTCCTTAATTCACTCTTCAAGGCAGTGGGAATGGCTTATAAAAGGATGAATGGAATAATTGTGGCTTTTGGTTTCCAAGTCTCACCTCAGTGTTGCAGAAGGGCTGTGAACGAACCATTTTGTTTCAGACCTGAGTGCCTCAGTGATTTGTTGGTTTGGCAGTGGTGTGTGAGATTGTGCAGGTCAGCCCTGCGCTCCTGTGACCCCTTTTGTGCTCTGTTCTGCTTCCCTGATACCAACTCACAGACCTGAAATTGAGTTTAAATAGATAGAATTTACTGAAAGAATAGCAGTCCCCTTCATTTCTTTCCTTATAGTTCCTCATGAGCTGAACTTGCCCTCTTTCTTACACCACCACATTTAGCTCAGTGATGAAAACACCGTAAGAAAATTTCAAACACATTACAAATAATTGTTTTCTCAAAAAAATCATCCCATTAATCTGCCTTTGTCTGTATCTAGCAGTTCCAGGACAAAGAAATGCAGAAGCTGTTTGCTGTAACTTTGGGACAAGGGAGGACTCAGCAGAAGTTGTGTTTGTATGTGCCAAGGGAACAGGGAAGTAAATGATAAATTCTGTGTGTTGGCTGCAGGGGCAACGAGACTGGAACTTGTCTATTTCCAGAATTTGTGACCAGTATCTGAAGCTTGAGAATGTCATTGGCAGTGGGTATCAGACAGTAAGTGGCTGAAAGTAGCCAGGAGAAGATTAGGATTCCAGAGATTTTCTTTCACAGCATCAATCAAAGGCTTTTAAGGGATAAGGATCATAAAGAGATGTGAACTGAGATATGAAAGAGTACTAGTTGTTAAAACCCACCAAATGATACTTATCAGCTGTATTTGGATTAGCCTGAGACCATCAAGAGATACTTTTCTAAGGCAGAATCTCAGGAAAAAAAACCCTTTGGTTTTTCACTCCTGTGTTCAAACACAATTTCTGTCATCATCTCAGAGACTGGTAGGAACAGTCCAGTTGCTTGTGCTAATGACAAGCTGTTGATGGCTGTGTCTGTAGTTTGTGATGCCTGTTGGCATGAAGGAGGGCTTGAGGCCAATTGAGTAATTGATGGTGTGAAATCCCTGGCACTACAATGCTGGTACTGCCAATAGCTACTCACAGCAGTGCTGCTCTTGGGGTGTGATACAAACTCAATAAACCTGTCAGATGCAGTCCTGCTCATCCCCAAGGTAATGTTGTATCCCACATTTCATGTGGGCACCAAGGAAGGCACCCCCAGAGATTTCCAGGTCTGTGAGTTTGTAGCATTAACACAAGCACACAGAAGATGAATTTTTCCTTTCAGGACCGTGTTTTCCAAAGGCACAGCTTGTCCTGTGGACATTTGCTGAGAGCCAGAGTCAGGTCTCAGCACTTTGTGCTGCTGTTGGAAGTCGAGCTGCTCTGTTCTATTCATGCCTAAAGTCAAAGCTTTATGGAGCAGTTTAGTGTTCAAGTACCTGTGACTAGTTTGCAGTCTCACTTCATATCATCCTGCATCCAAGACAAGAAAAAGTGCTTGACTCACAGCAGGATTTTGCCTCCTCCTAGGATCCTAGAGGATCTATTTTTGTTGCTGCATTATCAAATATCATCAATAATTTTTATCTCTCAGCTGTTACTCCAGTGATCATTGCTCTGTTTGGTCAGTGAAATCTCTATCCCATTAGAGGGATATCTTTCTACTGCAATCTCTGGAATTCTCATTCCTGCAATCATGTCACTGGTGCCAAACCCCCAAAGTCCAAACTGATGTCTTCTCTTTGAGCAGCAGCTACATGCAGCACAGGTCTGAGCATCAGACCTAGGAGCATGATAAATTCCTTCTCTTTCCACTTCTGGGGAAAAAAAAAAAACAGCTTTTGCATGTTTGCATTTAAGCTTGTTGATGTTCAGACTTCAGTTTGAATTTGTAAGTGGAAATGACAATTGTCATGCTTCTCATTAACAGGTCTCTGACCACTTTAAAAAAGATTATTATAACACTATTTCCACTTAGCAGCAGCAAAAACAGATGCAAAGCAAGATGATGAGGCTTTGCTTCATCTTACAAATGTACCCCATGGAATCATGCTTCAGTGAGCTTGGGAAAACATGGAACAGGGGCCCAGAGCAGCTGTGAAATCTCCATCCTTGGATGTAGTCACAGCTCAGCTGGACCAGCCCCAGCAACCTGCTCTGCCTTTGGCTCATGGTTAGACCAGACTAACTGCAACCAGCATCATGCTATACTTGCAATTCCAGAGACAGGAATGACTCAGGTTTCCAGAATTCCAGAGCTTTGTTTGGCCTCTACCACTTCATGCAAGGTAAATGGTGTAATTTCCATGAGAGAGTGAAAAACTCAACTCCTTTTGGCACATTTCATTTGGCTTGGAATGATACGGCAGAGTCACAGTTTCAGCCAGCTCAGTGCCAATCCTTTTTTTGGTAGTCAGGGCAGAGTTGTTGTGATCAGAAAAGTCAGAGTGGAAGCAGTGTCACCACTGAGCAGAGCAAAAGAGTTCATTGAGGCATCTCCACGCAGGCAGAGCAAACACCAAGCACCTCCTGTGTCTGTGAAATCCAATTGCATCACGTTTTATAGACACACAGCTGACATAATTGAGTAATTCTGTGTATACAGAAATCATTCCTGCAGCAGTTTGCTCAGCCAGGGATCTAATGTCACTGGTAACCATGGCACCATGCTCTGTGCATTTATCAGCCTCCTCACACTTCATTTTGTGCTGGCCTACAAAAATAAAACCAGAATCAGATCCATACCTTGGTCTCTCTGAAGGCTGAGGGGTACATGTAGCAGTTGGTTTTGCATCAAGAAGTGTTTGTGATGGAGGCAGAGGCTCTTTGGTGATCAGCCCAAGTGCTGCCCAGCACAGAAGCCACTGCTGTGCTCGAGTGCCCTTCCCTGGCATCCCTTCCCTGGCATCCTGGGTGTCCTCAGGGCACAGAGCTGTGCTGAGAGCTGGGGGAGCTCCCACAGGCCCTGTGTGTGTGCTGTGCCATCTGGCAGGAAACATTGACTTTTCAGTGCCATCTCCAGGGACTAGTTTATTTTATCCAGCCATGGCTTTCTATAAAAGACACATAAATCCTCCTCCTAGGAGACTGCCCTGATCACTGGGTTAGCAAGTTTTACACACATATCCTCTGTTCTTCATAGATTCTGAGGCTGGTGTGTTTGGTTTTTACAGGGTGGAGTGGAATTCTCAGCTCTGAGTCTCCCCTTTCCCCTTTTATCATGCAGTTGCCATTCAGGAATTTTCCTTAGAGGTGAAAAAATGGAGCTGAAACCTCTTAGATGGGTTAGGGAGTTACAAAATCTTTCATGTCTTCATGTCAGCCTCATGGCAGATTTATCACAGAGCTGTCACATAACAAGGGAGGTGCTGGTGGCTGTGTTTGAAAGAAATGCTTAGTTCCAAAAAAGGGGGGGAAAACGGTGTGAGGGAGGCTCTGACAGACCCGACTGTAACAGTGTGCAGGGGGAGACAGCTCTGCCCAGCCCCAAGGAATGTGCAAATTGCTGAATGGCAGCAGGGGCTCCTGCACTTCTTGAGTTTTCCAGTGTGGATGAGTTCCCAGTTCTCATCCCTGATGATCCCAGGGATCGTCTCAGAGCCATCCTGGCACTGTACAAGATTCTCCTTGGGCTTTTTTGGTTGGTGCCTAGGTGAGAGCTGTGGGCTTTGCTGTGCTGCCCACCCACCTGAATATAGGAGATGGCATAAAAACGAGGCCAGCTTTACCATTAATGAAATGAGAAAGGTTTTTTGGGGAAAAAATAATTGACAATGACCAATTACAGGGTCAAATGCAAGTTTGCCATTGTGTTTCTCAGTGAACAGCTTTAATGAAGATTAGTTGTTAATGTTGCTCTTAGATAGATAGAGACAATCTCTTTTGTTGGTGAAGTGAGACCAAAATGATGTTTGTGAGGAATATGAATTTTTCATAGGTGACTGGTGAAGGCCTTGTTTAAGGCTGAAGCTCAATAGGTTTTTGGCTGAAAACTTCAGCAGCTTTCAAGTGAGCAGAGGCCAAGAGGTTTAGCAGAAAGAAAGCAAGCAGCACATGGAAGGAGCCCTTTGAGGACTTGCAGTGAGAGGAGAAGGTGTTCATTTCTCTTTCTGGTTTTTATTCTGTTTTGGCCCAAGTTTATTTTGCACCTCAATACATCTCCACTTGCATTTTTTAATGAAACTGGAATGCTAGAGCAAAATAAAGGAAAAAGCCAGAGCCTAATGCTTGCAAAATGCCTTGATTTTTGTTAAAGAGCAGCTGTTTTCTCTGAGCCTGTGTGCCTGCCACTGGCTGACAGAAATCAGATTTTCCCTGAGAATTTCCTTAATTAAGTTGAACATTTGACTTAACAAGAAAGAAATAACTATATTGGTGGATGTTGTTATACTGAAAAATAGAGCTTTTATTCATTTAATAATAAAAATATTTCCACAAGCTTGCCTTAAACAATATAAGTATAGATGAGTCAGAAAGCTCTGGAAGACAGACAATGGTGTGGACTGGGACAGATTTTTGGAAGCCTTTAGCTACACTATCCTGACTCCTGGAGTGCAGTGCATTTCTGATGGAATTACATACCCTGCTCCTCTAGGAGTACAGGAATATTTCTGGGGACCATGGCCTTTCAGTGAATAAGAAGTGAATTAATACTGATTAAATTGCATTACAGAAATAGAACATTTTCACAGCACTGGAAGCTGCTTTGCCAACAATGCTGTGCTGGGTACTGGGAACTGTTTCAAGCTACTTAGCATTAATGAATGGGAATTACTAAGTATAAACATTTTAATTTTTTTTTTTTATTTAAGAGGATGGTTCTGCCAGTCTTGCTGATGTTGAGCTATAACAAGATATGTATGAGCAATTTTGATGTTAATTATATAACATCACATTTCTCACTTGTTCTCTGTTCCTCCCCCACCCCCCTCACTTTTTTTTTTTTTTTTAAAGCATTTTGCTCACCTTTAAGCTAAAGAGTTGTGGAATTCCACAGTGATTGATGCCTGTTTAGGCTCATAATTCAGGATGACTACCCTGTGAGATCACTTGGTATGAGGCAAAGGAGAATTGTGCTTGTCCTTAGGTGGTACGAAGAATGCAGAAAGGTTCATGTAACATTGGCCAGGGACAGTAATAAATAATTTTCCTATCTCTGTTTATATAGAACATTTTCTTGGCTTGCACTGTAAAACCTGGCTATCAAAAGTATTTATGTTATGACCCTACCTGAAGTCATATAACTGAGGTAACTTAATTTTTTTAGCATTACTAAGTCCTACAATCGGGAGTTACCACTAAAACATTTATTACTGGTATATTTTAAAAGTATTCTATGTTTCACCTGCTGTACATTGTTACGAGAGACTGGAAATGAGAGGTTTTCTACAAAAGTCCTGAAGTAGAAGAATACAGACATCAAATTGTGTTTCCTTTCCTTTTACCTTTCCTTTCCTTTCCTTTCCTTTCCTTTCCTTTCCTTTCCTTTCCTTTCCTTTCCTTTCCTTTCCTTTCCTTTCCTTTCCTTTCCTCCCTGTGTTTCAAGGACTAAGAATATTAGGGAGAACAATATACGTTCAGGATTAGTGTGTAATACTGACAATTATCTCCTTTGGAAACAGTCTCAGAGAAGCTGGAAATAATCAGAAGGGAAGGATGAAGATGTAGATGGGGTGAGTGGGATGTGCTGGCACGGGGACATTATTGTGCCCTGAGGGTTTAAGTCAGAGATGGATGAGTGCCCCTCTTGGGGGGTCAGCACGAATCAGGCAGTGCAGCTGGGCAGGTCCCTGCTTGTGTCAGCCCTGGGGATCATTTGGGGCTGGAGCCATGAGCTCCCAATATCCTCTGAGCCTGAGGAGTGTGAGGGAAGCTCCCACTGTTTGCAGCTGGGTCATGGATCAGTAACCTCAGTTACAATTTGTGACACCAGCAGATGCTTCCTTAGCAAAGGTGGAAGTCTTGAATCAGATGAAAACAGCAATATCATTAATATCTGATGTTCCACTGGCAGCTATTCTAGTATCCAAAACAGCAGGTAACTTCTGACCTTTGTTTTCCCCAAACTGTCAGAAGTGACAGGAATCACATTCACTGCAGGACTTTGTAAACTGCTGGAAGCTGACACCCAAACACATCATTCAAACTTGTTTCCTCCCAGTCTTGTTCCCACATCACCGAGCTTTCATCTCACAATGCCTGTGTCCATCAATTTCTGTGCCTGCTCTACCCATCTTTGTATTTTCCGTCAGTTTGTTTGGAGCAAGAAAAATGAAACTTCACACAAAACCTCACAGTCCATTCAGGTGACCTGAAGTCATCCAGCGGTTTGAAAAGCAGCCTTAGGGTAAAACAAATGTGTTTTCTGTAGACTGTGGATTGGCAGCAAGAACTTTATACTGCAGGGAAAGGACTGGCAGGGTGGAAAATTTCCCAAGCTCTCGTGGTTCCCAGGATGTTTTCAGACCAAGTTCACAAAACAAACATTTCCAGGTGCTGTGGTTTGCTTGAGGGTGCGTGGGCACCCTGAAGGGGAGCTCTGGCATTGCCTGCCAGGGTACCCTGGGGATGTCCTTGTTCCCCCAGGAGCTCCAGTGCTTTGGGTTTTTTTTTGTGCTGGCAACACAGCAGCACTGATGAGCACATTTGCATCTTGATTTGCATGCAGGATTTCTGGTCTTTATTGCCCCAAAGAATCCACATCAAATGTTCCTTTAGCTCTCTCCCTGGAAGGAAAAAGCAGAACAGGGCAAAGAACAGAGATAGATTTCTCCTTCCCTTTGCTCTGCTCAGTCTGTTGTCTGTAATTACTGTGCATCACCTCTTGCTACTTTGTAGCAACATATAGAAAGAAATCTTTTCCTTTTGATGAAATGCCAACAAATCCACGGGATGGCAGAGCACAAAAAGAACAGCTGACAGTCCTTTTATATTCCTATAGAGACACACAAACAGGGCCATGAATCTTTATGAGAATGGCTGCAAGGTTTTCACAAGATAAATCATTTGAGAACAGAACCAAACCCATGCTACCGAGCCTTCACTAATTATATTAAAAATAATAATTTAATTATCAATAAAAATTAAAGAGTGGAACAACCTAGTGCCACCTGCTATGTGAAATTAGTTTCAGGAGGGCTCAGGCATTCTGAAAAATGCTGCTCAGGAGATTGAGAGTGGTATTTTCTGTGTGTCCTGAGCCCCCAGTGTTGCACTGCTGACCTGTAGCTGAATTGGAGGAAAGGACAGAAAGCTGCAGGGTTTGCAGTTTGGTGCTGAACACTATGAATTGATTATTTACTCTGCACTGGTGAAAATTAAAGTGCAGATTTGTGGTAAAAGTAGCATCAGATTTCAAAATGAAACTATTCCACTTTGTCTTTGGATGTTTTCAAATGACTTCACCAACTCTGAAACTCACCACTGTCTTTAGGGAAAGTTGTACTTGCTATTTTTGTATAGAGTGAAAAAGAAATCCCACAGGAGGTAATGAAGCAAGTAGGAAAGAAAAGAAACTGAAAGGTGCAAGAAGAAAGCAGAAACGTTGCATAAAGAGCAAATGCCTGCGTTTGGGTAGCACTGAATGTACAGGAATCAGCCTTCCTGGATTGCCCGTGTCCCAAGGAAAAGATCGAGCGCTGCCACCACTAGAGGACAGCCTCGCATTTAACATCTGGATCTTGCCTTACATCATCCCAGCCAGAGTGAAACAGGTGCTCTTTGGGGAGGGCTGGGAGAGGCGTGTCCAAAAGGGACTCGGAACATTCGAGGAGTATTTTTAAAAGTGGATTCATACTTAAAGCTGCAGCCATTTATTAACGACAACTTCACAACATACCGGGGCCTCACATAAATGAAATCTTTCCTATCCCAATCCAAGTAGTTGGTAGGGGTTTTCTGTTCATTTTTTAGGGGGTTGGGATTTTTTTCCCCCTCAAAATATTAATCACTGTCTGAAATATTTCTTGTTTATTTAAGGTTTACACAATGAAATTGTTTGGAAATCATTCTGTATCCAGTTATACTTGTTGTAAGGATAGTGAAGAAAATCCAGGGAGGTTTTCCAAATGTTGAGCATTGGCCTGCTGCTGCAGCAGCTGGTCAGCTCCTGAGGAGGAGCAGAGCTGGGCATCACTAATTGCAAAACCATCCTCTCTCTCTCCTCCCCTGGTCTGAGGCAAGAGCAATTCGAGTCAATGCTAGCATTTCTGCAAAATAAAAATAGACTGAATGTTAACACATGGTTACAGGGAATGTGTTACTGCAGCCCAGCATTTGTAGGAAAGAAAATAAAAAGGTTTGCAGAGGGTACCAGGCATCAATAATGAGATCTTATGTGAGGGGCAGAATGATGACTAAAGAAAATTCTTGAGTTAGGAAAGGTGGGGATGCAGCAGAAGCCAGGTGAGGAAGACAAGTGCCCAGCTGGGCAGGAAGGCCCTGGTGCCACAGGGAAGGTGGTGGGAATTGTCAGTGGGTCTGCAGCTCTTAAAGGCCAGAGCTATTAACAGATCATAGAGAGCTCGGGCACAAAGGTTCACTGAAATACAGTAGGAATTGCCAAAGTGAGAAATTAAGTGCTCTGTGAAGGAGTTCAGAGGATAATTGGATGCTGTCGAGTGAACAAAGGGACTGGCAAATTATAAACTGCTATTATATCAAGCTGTATATTTACACAGACATAAAGACACACTCTCCAAATGTTTATTGCTGAGAAATAAAAATATGCAGGATTAATTTGTATAAGAGGCACCATATCAAAGATGACAGTGCTTATGGTCCATTTTTGAGTAAGAAAAATACCATTTCCTGGAGGGACTGTACAGCAGATTTCCAGTGGACCTCACTGGGACAGGGATCTTTCTGTAGCTTTTTAAGGAGTAGAACTGTGAAATGCATGTTTAGAACAATGTAATGCATGTTTGTGGTTAATGAGATGACATGTCTGAAACAAGCAACAGGTCAGGGGTCAGGGGTTGTCTTTGGAGAAGAAATTCAGTTTTCTTCTTGATAGTTTATCACCCTCCACAGCCAAAAATGTGTCAGATATCTGCTGTTTGGGGTACAGGGATTAACTCTCAACACCTAAAATTCTGGCTCTTGGAACAATCCTGCTGGCATTCCCCTTACAGAAATACAGGACAAAGCTGTCCAGGTCTAGACCAAAAAAACCCCACCATTTTTCTAGAATCTGAGCACCCTGAGCTCTTTTTCCAGGCCATGTTGCATTGTCAGTGTCCAAAGTGCAGCACAGTTGTATTTCTTGTATGGATTGTCACGTTCCCAGATCCCTGAGTGACTGAGCTTTCTTTGAGTGAAAAATTGTGAAATGCACATTTTTGCAGACCAACTATCTGTCACTGAGAAAAGCCATGAATAATTCTGAGTGAGAAACAGACCCGAGGACTTTGCAGTCTGCTCACAAGCAGGAGAAGTTTCTCTGAATAAGTAATTGGCTGGGAATCAGCCAGTCCATTCCACTTGTTACCAAATCCTTCTCAAAAGAGGAGTTGGCCTACAGGGAAACTACTCACAGGTATGCAGCTTGGATAGAATATATGAATTTAAATCCATGAAGAAAAATATTATTATTTATTGAGCAGTGAACAAGAAAAAGATCCAAATACAGCCCTTTGGTGAGAGACCATGAAGATGCACAGTTGTGCTGTCAAAGCTGGGTGTTAACAGGGAATGCTGAATGCAGATATAACTCTGGTGGCACTATTATTTCTTTGCACTGTTCCACAGGTATAAACACTTTGCTGCTGGCAGGAATGCCTGGCATTGCTCTGTTGGCTGCTGTGCCACCACTGTGTCCAGGTTTGCATTCCCAGGTAGGAAAAGAGGGAGTTTGAAGTACCTTTGCACTGAAGAGATTCATGGCTGGTGCCTCAGCTTTCTTCCAGCTTTTAAAGAGAGTGGAGACATTCCCTGGGGCTCCTCTACAGAAGCAGAACAGAGAAGGAGAAAAGTGGCAGGATGTCATTTTTGCCTTGTATCTGAGTTTCACCAACTCAGTGTCAGGCAAAGAAGAATCTCACAAGCTACAGAAGGGCTCAGATGTGTTTTGTCCCTAATGTAGAGGGGTTGGTCCTTTGCTGCTGTTCAGAGCCTTGGTAAACAGATGGGAATTCCTGTCCTGGCTTCCACCAGGAATGTGCTCAAAGGGAAAATCATACAGACACAGGAAAATGAGGCCATGCTGTGGTCCTGCACCACAAGACAGCTCAGGAGCAAAACTGAACCAGGATTCTTTGAAATATGATAAAGTGAAGGAGGCAATGTTTTGTGTATTAAACCCTTCAGTGAGTCCTGAACACAAGGAAAACAGCAGTGAATTCCCCAGGAATGCCCCTGAGGAGCTGCCTGTGGGACAGGGCTCAAACAGAGCACAGGAGATAGAGCCAAAAATAAGGGATGGAGAATCCCAGAGTGTGAAAGAGTTGGAATGGCCCTTAAGGATCATCCAGTCCCAACTGCCCCTGCCATGGGCAGGGACACCTCCCACCAAACCAGGTTGTTCAAGGCCTTATCCAACTGGTTTCACAGAGCCTGAATTCCTCCTTGGAAAAGCTCTGCCTCCTCTGCAGATGTCCAGGCACCCTCTCCTGGCAGAGGATGTCCAAGGGCACCAGTCTCCTGAGGCCAAAATTCTCTGTGCTCTCCAGCAGAGTTTAAGAAGCTGTGTTTTAGTTGTTCTCAGAGATACAAGAGCCAGAAATATCCCAGCTTTTCTTTTGGGTGTCAGAGTGAGTTTGCAGAGCTGACGGTGGGAGAAGTCACCTTTTCTTTTCCAGGCCAGACACAAAAATGCTTTTGTCGATTGTGTTACTTTTCAGTGAATAAAAAAAAAAAAGTTGTGCTACAAAAGCCCTCTGTCTGTGGTGGAAACTGGGGTAAGTTCTGTGCCTGCTGTGAAATGTCACAAGGTGACACCGGTTTGGATGTGACAGTGTCCCTCTCAAGCCCCTCTGTCTGGTGAGATCACCCCATTTAGAAGTTTGGGCACTTCCTCTCTCCAAGGCATATGGGAGAACTGAGGACAAATAGAGGAAGCAATATCAGGTCCAACTAGAAATTTCTTATTCTCAAGGCTACCTCATTTCAAATAATGGAGGAGTTTGGGTAGATGTTTAACAAATATAAGTGTGTTGGGCTTCAACACCTACTCTGAGTTGCAGTGCTTTGGCAGAGATATGGTGCCACAAATACTTTAATTCCATCTCTGATTTTGTTCTTTCTGGTTTTTCTTCTAGGAGAAAACAAAGAAACCTGCTGAGTTCACCCTGTAGTGACTTTGTGGATGAGATGAGCCTTGCCCACCATTGCTCCTCACAACAGTGGTTCAGTCAAGCAGTTTGAGCCCTGACCACCCCGTGCTCCCAGCAAGGTGTGTTTAAGTCATTTTTTTCTACTTTAATCCTGCATTCTGAGCAAATGAACACAGGCTGATGGCTCTGGCTTTGCCTACCAAATTACACTCTGTTAATCTTCATTTCTAAAATAAAGGTGCTGCTGCAGCACAGGAAGATGGGGCATCCCAGAACAATCCCTGATAGGTGCTCCATGCAGATTTCTCTAACTGAAGATTCTGTGTGGATCTAAACCAAAAAAAGAAGTTTTATTTTACTAAGAAAGCAAGGAGTAAAATGATTTATGCTTCCTGTTAGGTGCTCGGTGATAGGATCAGTTAAATAGGTTGCAGGATCTAATCATTACAGAGAACCCATTCGTTTGGCTCACATGTATCAAAAGGCTTCCAAGAGATAAGAAAACAACACACCATAGTCTTGAGGTCCTTTCATCTGCTCTTGGACACAGCTCCTCCAGAGCTGCTGCCAGAGTCTGAGGCAGCAACCCAATTTTCTGTCCCTGCTGGTGCCACTGGGCCAGGCTCTGCTTCCTGCAGGTGCCACCACCTGCCAGCACCCAGATGGCCAAGGAGAGAATCGCTGGAGCTGGAAGCAGGAGCTGTTCTGTTCCATTTCCCACGTGAGGAGAGCTTGTCAGGCAGCACTGGCTGCAGCAACAGGCAGTGACTGTATCTCCTGTGCTGGACTGATGGATGCAGACTGCCAAAGATTTCCAAACCATAAATAATTCAGCTCAGTCCTTTCTAGGTGAGGGGGATGAATTGCTGAAGGCCCAGCTTCCTGCAGAAGAGGTTAACCCAGGGTGTTAAGTCAGCTCCATTTGGTCTCTCCCTATGAAATTATGGCAAAAGTTGCTCCTCAGATGGTTTTATATTTGCATTTCTATTAAATATTTATTGTTCCTCTTCTTGCAAGGAACTATTATGTGGCAGCCATCCTATATATTTTTATATTCCCATTTTCTTCTGGCTTACATGTACTATTGCCTGAAATAAACATGCTCAGTTATGAAAGAAAATCTAATTTCCAAACTTAAGTGAGCATTTTCTTTCCGAAGGTTTCATACAATTAGCATTTGTATTTTTCCAGAATATGATAATTTAAGTGAAAATGAAGGAAAAGTGAAGAGAAGTAGGACAGATATTTACAAGCCAGTGCAGAAACATGCTAGTAATAGTAATACTGTGCCCCTAGGATGTCTTTCCTCTGAGTACCTTCAAATGCAGGACATAAATTAATTACAAATGCACCTTCCATGGTCTCTCTGAAGTAGGTACTGCTAATTGAACTTCATAGGCAAAGTAACATGGCAAAGGTATACATTTCAAAATCCATCTTCCCTAATAAGGCCTTAATGCATTTATTAGCTGTGTCAGCAAGCACAGTTTAAAACAAGAATTTTCAAGTGCAGTCTTGAGAGAGGGCCCATTGCTGCCTCACTTGAGAGAAGGCAGAGCTTGTCTGACACTGCTCCCATCTTTCTGTGCTGCTCCATCCATCCTCTTTCCTGGAGGGATTGAGGCTGTAGGCACTTTTAGGATATTTTTTGTCACTGCCCTTGTTTGCTCAGCTCTGTTGCAAAGGAGAGAGAAGGTTTGGCTGCACCCCTGCAGGATGGGGCCCAGATGCAGCCCCCAGGATCAAAAAATGGGGATGGAAGGCACCTCCCAGCAGAATAAAAGCCAGGAGCTGATCGAGAGCTGTGATCACTGCAGTTAAAAAGGAAGATTGGATTACTGGCTTAAAAAGGAAGAATGCTATAAAAAAACAAAAGGGAGAGGGAGGTGGAGAGAGAGACAGAGCCAGGGTAGGTTTTGCATGGTTGGATTGCTGATTAAAGCTCATCCTCAGCGGGGCAACTCCTGGAAATGACTCTGGCGAGCGAGAGCCTTCCGGCTGTGCCAAGCGCAGCAGCTCCAGGGGCTGATTTTCACTAAATGTCCACAATGACTACAAGCTGATGAAGTGCTCCTGGCTTTCCTACATTTCCATTTTCTAATTCACATTGAAAAACAGGGGTTTGAGATTCAGTTGGGTTGCAACTTTTATTGCAAATGTAATTACAAATGTAAAGTAAGCAAGTATATCTCTCAGGTAATGAACTCCAAACCTGGCACTGTGTTGTCTTGATGGAATATTTCTTGCCCAGATTTATCCCATGTACTCATTAACTGGATCTAAGTGTTCTTTTAGAACCCATAGATTTTTTTACTGCCGTGTTAAATCTAAATTAAACGCTTTTTGAGGCATTTATAGTGCTATCATTTGCTCCAGCAGGGAATATGCAAAAGAAGTGCTGTAATAGAAATCAGGATATATTCTCAGGAACGCTAAAACAAAGGCAGGGAGAGCCCAGTGCCATGCTGGGCGTCACTGCAGGTGCCCCTGAGCTTTGCTATCTGATTTTGTGGTTCCTGGTTAAAAAGCCATGCTGAATTTGGGTGGCAGCAGTGAGCAGTTCCATCTACATGGGGTACTGACAAAGTGGGTTCAGATGTGGCTCTTCGGGGCATGGATGATCTCCCAGAGCTGCTCTTGTGGCTTCCCTGGAGCCACTGGAGAAGCTGCAAGGTGGCTCTGTGCTTCTGTCCCTGCCCAGCTTGTGCTTCCCTTCCCTGTGGGAACACCCAGACACTGCTGCTGCTCTTGCTGCCAAATCAGAGTTTTCCACAGAAAATACCTGAGTTCAGGGGTGTTGTGGGAAATTGTGTGGACAATGGAATTCCCCACATACCTGGAGCCTTTCTTCTGCATCTCCTCTGTAGGGCACAATGGTGTGGGAGGTGGGGAGAGGAGGACTTATCCAAGAAATGCCTAATGCTGCTGTCACTCTGTAATTGGGGTTTAGTGCTGTTAAGTAATGAGGTGAGAAAACACTGTCAGTTCACTGAAATGCCAAATGCACAGACTTTGCTTTCCAAAGGGATCCCCTGCAGGAAGAGAAGTGTTGCTGTGGTCTTCACCCATGCTGTTATTACCTGGTGATTTTGAATGGTTCTCCTATAACAAATTTAGGATGGTAGGATTTAGGATCATGTCTTGGTTTGAAGGCAGGTGTCTGCTAAGGAAGGCAGGAGCCTCCCCTGAAATGGAAAATGTAAACCCTCTCCCTCCGAATTGTTATAATTTTGAAATTAAGGGGGCTCTCAGGCAAAGACAGAGGAGCAGGAATAACAGTTTTTATTAGGAAAAAATAAAAATAAAATACACAATGCAGTAATACAGAACAACACTGACAGAGTCAGAATATGACCTGACACCCTGTGGGTCAGGGTGGTGGCAGCAATCCCATTCCATGGTGGCTGCAGCCCTCCTGCAGTGCCAGCTGTTGTTCTGCTGGAACAGGGATCCTGTAGTCATCCTCTGAATATCCAGTGGTGTTGTAGATGGGCCTGGTCCTGCTCTGGGAATCCAGTGGAAAAGGCTGGCCTGGTGTCCCAAAATGTCAGATTGTATCCAGGTAGGAATGCTTGGCTCCTCCCCCTGGGTGGAGCATCTCCCAATGGGATGATGGAATTTTATCAGCCATGCAGGGACAGTCACTGGCACATGGACAGCAGAGATCTCCTGGAGGGAGGATTGGTTTGTGGAAGAGATAAAGAAAACTGCCCAATGAACAGAAGATAACTGCCCCACCTCTAACAGATGGCAATAGAATCCACACATTGTCTTGCAATCTAGGACAGATCATAGCTGTGGCATGGCTGTGTCTCCTGCATCCAGGATACACTCAGGATGGAGGTACAGGAAGTTTGCATTGCTGTAGATGATTTTTCAGAGTCCTGCCAACTTGATCCTGCTCAGAAACTCTCCCCAGAGGTAAACTGTGGACAAATCCTGTCCCTAGGAAATCACCCTGAGACGGACCACTGACATCAGCAAGGGTAGGATATCACAGGTGACCTTCTTGACCTTTTGGCCTCTTTGCCATAACTGCCTGAGTTGCTAAAAAATAGAAAAAATAAAAAGGCAGCAGCAGTAGCACAGAATGTCACAACCTGCTTGTTTTATTGGCACCAATGCTGAATTGGTCCTTGGATGCATTTGCTTTTACAACACACCACAAATGCCTTTCCCCGCCCTTGCCAGTTCAGTGCTGATGTTTCATTTTGAACCCACTTTTTTTTTCCTGAGTGGATGTACAGTTCTCCCTAATAACACCATCAGGGTTACTATGGCTACAGCTTTTCATTGTTGAGGTCTAGCATGTGGAAAAGAGAAAAATTACTCCCAAAGTCACTGATAAATTTCAGAATTAATGTTAACATTAGGAAAAGAAGGCAGCAATGGATTAGCTCCCTCACATGTCTGAAATGAGCCTGGATTCCCTTAGTCACATGCCTTCCATTCCTCTATCAATATCTGGCTTATTTTCACAGTCAGGAGTCAGAAATGCGAGGTGTACATGAGATGTCTCTTGACTTGGAGCAGAGCTCAGGCTGTTGCTGCCATTGTGATTAATGTCTTGAGTTCTTCCACACCTTTTTGCCCTTTCCCTGTCTCTCTTCTGGACTAAAAGGAAGATTAAGGTACAGGGAATTCAGTATCTTTGAGCTGTTATTTTCTAAGAAGTTAAAAAGATATTCTGAATTCTTGAAACCAGAGTATGATGATTAGGGTTTGTGGGATGTTTTTAAGTATTTAATGTTTTTCTGTAAGTTAAGGTATTTTGAGTGAGGGGAGGGGAAAAGCACAAAATCTCTGCGTGAACACCTATATCTCACTAATTTCCAATGATAAAATTATTCTTGTGCCTTCAAGATATTTGAAATATTAGCTATAATTACTTCTGAAAGTTCAGAGCATGGGGTGACATTTATAGATTTTAGCTTGTGCTATATATTCTTATTTTGCTGGGTCAGTGTGGAGGCAGGTTCTTGTGCAAATTTTGGTGATTTAGGGTTTGAGAAGAACATACCAGCCAATAAACCAGAGATGCTGGGAAGTGGAGGAACCACAGCAGAGGGGTCTAAAGTTCAAACAGTGTGTTGTTCACAGCTGATTTTGTGCAGGGTTGGCCAAGGTCTCACAGCACAACATGAATTATTCACTCTGTAATAAATTGCACCATCTGAACAAGGAAAATAGGATAATTTGGCAGAGAGGATATTACTTCTACCATCCTAATTCACAATGTCTGTAACTTTATACTTTGGAAAGAATTTTCAATATTTAATAGAGGAATCTTTCAAGTTATTCAAGAGCTTGAATTGCTTGTGAAGTCCTGGCCTTAGACACTGAGATATTAAAAGGTTGATTTTTTTTTAAAAAAGGAAAAATATATTTATAGGGATCTCAGGAACAATTTAAATTATATTAAAAATTATTTAATATTCAGAAAATGTTTCAGCATTTAAAGATGCTCCTTGTGATTTTTAATGTGATGCCCTGAGGAGAAATATGCTGTGGTGAGATCATTATGATAGCAGCACACTGAACCCAGGACATTCCTTCCAATTCTGCATTGCAGTGTTTGAGCACAGAAGAAATTATTAATAGTCTGAAAAGAAGAATCAGCAGTGAGCAATCTGTGGGATGCCTGGCAGGTTGTGCTCCATGTTGGATGGGATGTGGGATCCTCCATAGATGATCCATAGGTTTGCCTCCTAAAACATGAGGGCTGGAAGCCCCTCACCCAGCTGGATGGACAGCAGAGTAATTGAAAGTCTGTTCATGTTCAGGTGCTGAAAACAAACAGGATTATTCTCAAACATGGTTTGAGAATAGCCCTAGGTGGCTTCCAGCTGTATCTTCAGTCAACTCTCTGGAGGAATAATAGTATTTTGTAAAATATTTTCTAGGGCACAAGAGGAAAACCAGGACTGTCATCTGGTTAATGTTTGATAGTTTTATGCAGTATACTGGTTCTTCCTCATGAGCACACTGGCTGTGCTTGGTAAATTTAATGCTGTTCAGGTTTTGTGGCTTTTCTTGGAAGATATTTTTTCCTAGAGGCCAGAGTTAAGTCATCACTCTGGAAGATGCTCTAATTCTTTGAGCAAACCCTGCTCTGGTTTTACATGCACAGTTGCTTGAGTTTTAAGGCAGGGACTGAGTGAGACAGTGCAATTCTGGGGAAGAAACTGTGTGTGTTGTGGAGGTAATGACTGCTCTACTTCTACTCTCTACTTCTCTGGCTCCTTCAGGGGCTGGGCAATGAATCTGTGCTGATACCGTGCTCCTGGTGACCTGGCAGAAGAGGCAGGTTCAAAGAATGTTTGTTTTCATGCATTCTAATCACTTTTGTTTGTACAATTTATTATAAATGGGATTTCAGTGATCATTATTTAGATGTGGCAGCTTTGCAGAAGCTTGTTCCCCAACCCCATCAATTTAGAATAAGTAATAAAAGGCAAAAAGAATTTAGTTTCTGTCTTAGAATTCAGATTAGTTTTGTAGGGAAGTTTTAAGATATATCTGATGTGGAAGTGGTAGGAATTTCCACTGAAGAGTGGATGTGTGGAATTGTACAATAGTGCAATATATATTGAGAACTGTATTTGGTACTGAGCACTTGTACTTGGATTCCTGAGATGCCTTTAAAACCTGCCCTTTTAAAAATACAATACATAGAATACACCTCATTTTGTGAAAGAAACTGGAGTATTTCCCCATTAGGAAAACTTCTGGCTTGCAGCCTGGAGAATGGCTTTGAATGCCTGGGGGTTGTTCAATCAGTTGAGAAGAGGATGCTGGTGACCACTTTGTGTCTCTGTGTTGAGTGGAGTTTGAAGTTATCATGCTGGGGATGTTTACCTGAGTGATAAAAGTATATCTGTGATGTGAGAAATTCCAGGGTGCACAGCTCTGTGGATGTAAAAATGTCTTGATTAAATATGTCCATCAAAGCAAGATCACTCATAGGCAAGAAACTTTATGTGTATACAGTTATGTATCTGTATTCCTTCAAAAACTAATGCATAACATTCTTGGGGAAATAGCAGAGGCAAATGCCTAATGAATTGTCAAATATAAGGAAAATGCAAAGCATGAAAGATAGTGTTAGGTGATCAGCAGCTGCAAACATGAAATTTTAATGACTGAGAAAGGCAGCCACCTCAGCTTTGATTAATAAAGCATTGCATTCAACATTATCATTTATCTGGCAGATGTAATAATATCAGAAGGGAAAAGCACAATTGTTTTGCTTCCAGTAGGTTTATCATGTTTGTGCATTAGTTGAGTCATGCCGGAGTGTGTTTGCTTGGTGATGGAAAAGCGAGGACATCTGTTCACATAGAAACACTTTGACGTGTGCACGGGTGACATTTTTCCACTTTGCTTTCATTCCTTGAGTTTCTGGTGAAGGAATGTGTTATAAATGGAGAAATAAAGCTCATATTCCTTCTTGCATGTTGGCCAAGCTTCCTGAAGAGGTCTGGGGCTTGTGTCAGTCCATGGTCTAACTCTCCATAGGGTCAAAGAGCATCAAAGTGCACTGTTTTTCTAAGCCTTGCTCTGACACTTCCATTTCAAAAGGAAATGCTGGGGTTTGTGGGGGTCCTGACCTGTGTGAGGAGCCTGTCTCTCACACTAGGCTGGCTGGGAAGCCAAGGTGAAGGAAGGCCCAATTGCTGAATCCCAGCATACTCCTCCTGGAAGCAGCTGTGACTGCTGAGGCACTTCTGGAGCAGCTCAAACCCAGAGGGGGAAGTGCTTGACCAGAGCACTTGACCCTGTGTCAGCACAGGCGCTGCTACCTGACTCTGACTGCTGCTCCTCCTGAGGCAGGGCTGCCTGTGGTCTCATATTCTCATCCCAGGCAGCTCTTGAACACTTCCCTGGCTGTGCTTGACTGGCTGCACAGGAGAGAATTGCATTGCATTTGATGTTGGTGTAATAAATGCTGTGACTATTTCAATATTATGATGTATGATTTGCATATCCAGAGTGATACAGCTATCAACAAAGAGAACTAGTTGCTAAATTCACTATTGTTCAAGTGTCAGGTGTTACATGAGAAATGTATAAAACAGGCTGACAGAGGAAGAAACAAGAGCATTTAATCTCTTAGGTTGACTTACAGAAGTAAACATTTCCTTTAGTTGCTTTGCTGAAGCTGTTCATTGTGACTGTGCAGTTCCAGGTTTTAGCTGCTTTTTCTCTCAGCTTTCTGCTCCTCCCCAGATTCAGTTCTGCAGCAGAACAGTTGGTGGGATGTGGTGAGAGCATGTGCAAACTGACAGGGTCAGGTGCCCCTCTGAAAGGAGCAGTCTCCAGCTTGGTTTTAACACGTTATTTGTCTTCATTGCCAAAAACCAGCCATGACTCATTTCTTCGAAGTCTTCTCTCTTGAGAGTGCTTTGCTGACTTGGGCACTTATCTTCTTTCTTCTGTTCTTCTCTCCTGACACTTCCAGTTGCCAACTTGTGCTTTGAAATCTGGGCTTCTCTGTCCGTCAGGAGCTCTGGGCAAACCCAGGACAGCAGGGGACAGAAATTCAGCTTTAGCACATGTTCCAAGGTGTCTTAAGGAAGGGGGTTCTACACAACTGATTTTTCTGTACCTTGGTGCTTTTTCCCCTCACCTTCTCTGTGGATGTCTTGGACTGATTGACATTTTAAACTGGATGTCACATTGGGGTTAAATAATCAGGATAAAAAACCCCCTAATCTTGGGGTTTACCTTTTCCTCATAACTGACATCTCAGTCTAGATTTGAAGATTTATGAATCTAAACCATGGCAGCTCCCAGTGTCTCTCTGAATCTAATTTTTTCCCCTGTGGCACTCCTGGACTCTCTCATCTCTTCATCTCCTATTCATTGACTGTACTCCATGCTCCATAACTGCTCAATTAACCACTCCAACATTGCAGTGCAGCTGTAATGGGATTAGAGCAGCTCTGGGATGAATGGAGACCACGGGAATCTTCTCTGGGCATTTCTAATCTTTGGAAGCTGCAGAAGCTGTTCATGTGGGGTGTTAAACTGCACAACTATGTGGGGTTACAAAAACATTTGTAATGTTTTGGGAACAGATTCTTGGTTAGTACAGGTGTCACAGCTCCATCCCCGTACATTGAACTCCTTTGTGGTAGGGAAACTCCAAAGAGGAATGGGTTCTGCTCTCTGTAGTTGCCTGGAAAATGTTTCCTTTGTGCTTAGATTCTGTGCCTAATAAATCTAATTAAGTAGGATAAATTCACATGATTTTATAGGCTTGGGGTTTTTTTAAAGGAGTTGAATACTTTGAAGGGTTGTTTTGCCTAAAGCCTCTCAGCCATTGATAGAAAATTCTTGTGCACACAATTTTTTAAGGCATTTTGCAAAAGAACTCCCAAACAGTTTTGCTGTGATAGGATTATAACCATGGATTGTACTCTCTTTTGGATACTTTACAGGAGCTTATGCATGTAGCTAATGGGCATTACTTAGTAAAGAAAATTATTACTAACTGCAGAGCTAAAGAAAAGGCAAAAGGAAGCCACTGAACAATTCCATTGTATCTTGGAAATAACTCCTGGGATTTAAAAACGTCAAAATAATTTCACAACTCCAATGGAGCACAAAGAATTCAGAGTATTCTTTGTGGTGATAAAACAACCATTGTAATTCCTGTAATTTAACCCTGGGATATATGAATACTAAAATGCTGAAGTGTATGAATTTGTTAGCAAAAGTCAAATATCAGTTTATCATTTATACTGGAGAGACACCAGGCAATCTGGCAGCTAGAACCAAAATCAAGCAGAGGACAAAGTAGGAGAAACACTGATTAAAGGGCCATGAATAATTTATATTTACTCAAAAGTCAGCTCAACACAGCATCAGATAGGGAGGTAAAACCCCCTTGGCAGAGCCCTCCTGGGCACTCGTGCAAGAGGCCTCAGCAATCAGCTCCCTGCAGAGCCATTTCTCCATCCCAGGGAGGCTGTGGCCACTTAAACAATTTGCTTTCCATCACTGCAGTTGAATTAGGTGCTTTTCTTACTGGCACGTGGCAAATGTGCTTCATACCTTGCTTCCAAAAGGGAAGAGTGTCAAACATTTGGTATTTCCATAAGCTTCAAACCTCGCCTGTATTCTCCAGGGTATGCTGAGGGAGAGCACAAACTCCTTGTGGTTATTCTCTCTGCATCTCCATCGTCTGCCTCATCCTATTTTTCATTCTTCTAAATGAAAACAGGGCATTATCTGTAGCACAGGTACAGCTCTCCTGACTGCAGTGAGAATGGAAATAGGACTCAGGTAGATAAGGTGTGATGGAGTGGTATTAGGCTAGCCTGTAGACAGATGAAAGATAGGGTTTGGATTAGTGGATGATATCAAGGATAATGAATGATGGCATCTTCTGAGGTCTAAAATTCCAGATTCCCAGCAGTGAACTCAGTACAGGGCCTAATAAGCAAATTGCTAAAATGAGAAGGAGGACTGAGCACAGAAGAGAGATGGTGTAGTCTAACCCCAGGGAGTGAGAGCTGAACAAATGAATCAACAACAGAAACGCTGTTTACCTTGCCTTAGTTAAAAAAACTTCTCACTCAGCTAACCAAGTTGGGCTTGCACCATGCAGATACATTTTTGCGTTTGGAAATAGAAAATGCACATCTAAAGTTTTGAGGTTTTCAAACTTTTTTCAAAGGAGAGTAAAATCATATTTATTTTATTTATGTTTGGCTTTTCCTTTTTTTCTCTCAGGCTGTAGTCAGAAATTGTACTTTTACCTGCACATTCTTGTGAAGTTCAGTTTGCAAAGATGTGAATACCTTCAGTGGGGTCTTTGGGTCAGTACTTGCCTGAGCACTGCCCTGGGCTTCTGGCTGAACCCAGCATAGGAGAACCAGGGGGTCTCTTGCTCACCTTTCCTGACTTCTCAGAACTTGAGAGGGGCACTGGGCTCACACCTTCTGCTGGTTTTAAAAGCATCTCCTTGAGTGCCAGAGGTGGATCTCTTTCATGTGATTCCTGTGATTCTCCTGCTCAGACAGCAGCAGAGCAGAGAGCCTGTGGCTGCCAAGCACCAGGGGTCTGGGAGCTCCTGCAGCCTTGTGCTCATCACTCTGCTCTTTGTTTTCTTGCTTAAAGTCCCAGTGTTACTGAGAGCACACAGCCCAACAGGCATTAATCCCAGAATCCATTTAGGCAGGGGAAATATTTCAGTGTGATTGAGCTTGGCTGGAGGTGTCTTCCCTAACTGAAGCTGTAAGAAAAACATCAAACACATCCTACTCCATTCCCAGTGCTCAACTTTCAGGATAACTTCCCTAGGCCAATGAATTGTGGAAATGCTCTTGCTTTGTTCCAGAGAGGACTTGCTAGGCAGCAGACCTGGGGTAAATGACATTTCATGGAAAGGACTGTGCCCCAGCCCTTCTCCTGGTGGATTTATCCAAGTCTATATTTGCCTCACCCATGCTATGAGACCTGGGAGATTCTGGACTGGATGTTTCATCATTTTCTTAGTGTGATACAATCAGGTTTTTACCAGAATTAACAAAAACCTAACAAATGCCAACACTAATTGCTTTTTCAGTTTTTTGGGACCTTTATAGTAACATCTCAGCAATTAAAAGGTGAAACGAGAGAAATATTTCTCTTACACAAGGCAATTATTAGATACAATGGAAACAGGCATTTGGAATGAAGCTCTATCAGTTGCCAGGTAAGCAGAACATGCCCTTTCAAGGTGCTGGTTGATTTGTTTGTGTTGGTTTTAATTTGGCAGCCAGACTGACTATTCCCACTCACTCCTGGTTCTGCACCAGCTGCTGCTCTGCCCTGATTCATTATTCAGAAGATCATTAGTGCTGTTAGGGGGAATTTACCTCGGAAGGGCTCACCCTTCTGAAACCCAGCTTGTTTTGGGTATGTCTTTGGAATGGAATCTCAATTATCCTTTGGCCTGAAACACCCAGGTGGAGGCTTCCCTGGGAATGTGGAGTGATGGTGTTGCCCAATTAACAGATGGCTGGAAAATTGTCTGGGTAAAGATATTTGTCACCAGGGAAAAGAGCAGCAGCCAGGACATGGCCTGACACACGCAGTAGCACTGAGCTGGCAGGTGCTGCCTTGATGGCAAGGGCTGAGGTGCCAAGTCCAGGATTCCTGCTTCTTGTGATCCTTCCCATTCCACTTCTTTTCCTGCTCCTTCAGTTACTGAAAGCCCTGGAACAAGTCAGCATGTCTTTCCTTAGTAACAACAGAAAAAGGGGAATTCTCACTGAGGGACATTAAAAGAACAAAAGTATTGAATTTTTTCTCCTTAATGGCTTACAAGTTAATTTTGATTCCTTTAAAAATCTTAGTTATTTGACCACATTTGAAGAAGCGACTCTGATGTCTCCTCATGTTGCTGGTATTGAAACAGCTCTAACACCCTTTTCATGCTTTTCTCTGAAGAGAAGCAGCACCACACAGAATTTTCATCTGATGGTTGCCTTCCTTTTCTCATCTGTTGGGCAAAGGGATTACTTCACCTTTAACAGCAGCTGTTGCAGATGTTGGTAGATTGAGATTGTTCTTGTTCTTTGGGTCTGACTGGCCTGAACCTTGCTCAGACCATCGGATATTCTGCTGAGCCTTCATCCTTTTATTTCTCTGGAGACACTCAGCTTCATGGTATCCTTCAAATTTGTAGTCAGCAGAACAACAGATGACTTGGGTCCCTGTAGGTGTTTTGGAAAATGGGGCAGTGAATTCTGTGGGGTTTTGTTTTGTTTTTTTGTTTCCCCATCTCTGATACTGCCCGTTGACCAAATCCCAAATAGGAAGTTACTATGGAGGAAGCAGCAACTACCTAATGTCTTCCTTTCCAAGAAATGTGAATATGTGATATATCCAGGCTGTTGTTTCTCAAGGCATTATAAATTCAGTCTACAGCCCAGCTAGGCAAAATGCACTCCTGTGATGGTCTTTGGTGTAAAATTCACCCCAGAAGTCTCAGACTTTTTCTTTTTCTTTCCCCACCTGTTGCTTTGTGGAGTACCTTGCAGAAACTCAGCAGCCCAGTGTGAAGAGTTCACACATCATAAGAAATGGGAAGCAGGAACTCTCCTGTGCTTCCCCTGGGTGCAATAAAGGCAGTGTTTTTAAAAGAAAATTCTTTCTGTGGAACTCTTCCAAGGCCAATTCTCTGTGCTTGCATATTTTCCTCATTTTACATGTAATTGTATAGATGACATTTTGTATGGTACATTAAATCACTTCAGGTTTTGGAAGGGCAATTCTGTCCTCATGCTGTGTGTAGCATGAGATGGGAAAGGCTCTGATCAGGGAGGGAGAGGCAGCATTCCATCGTGGTGGATTCCCCCAGTGAGAGGAACTGGCCCAGGCACTGCTGTTAACAGGCAGTCAGGCAAAAAACAGGAGTGGGAATCAAAGATCAAAAATCTGAGCCAAAGTGCAACATCATAAACCTGCAAATACAGCTGAGCTGTGCACAGCCATCATCCTGTGTTTATTCCCACCTAACCAGGGGACAAAAAGTGAATTTCAAAATATTTATTCCATCAGTGACTATGAAACTGAAGAGTTTGACAGCAGAGTGTTTCTAAATGCAAAACAATGGGCAAAAGTATCTTTCAAATACCATTGCCAGAATTCCCATTAAATATCAATTAGATCTATTTTTTATTAATAAGAAATTACCTGCAAGGTAAATGATCATGATAAGAAGGATCCACAAATTATTCTGCTCTGCTTAAAGGTATTTTTAAAATAATTATTCCAGTTAAATTATTTTTTCTTGTCAATGAATAATAATGCCCCTCACTGCTCCTGTGTCAAAAGGCAGGCAGAGAGCTGTGTTTGGGTTTGGGCTTCAGGTATTTAAAGATGTTTGGGGAAGCCTGACTGCTGCATGGGCAGCCAGGCAAAAGGCCATCCTGGAATGATAAATGAAGCAGCAAAGCAAAAGCTGCTCTTGTGCATTAGTCTGGGGATTGACGTGGGCTGTGAAAACCTCTCCACAATCCCTTGTAGAGGAGGGAATAACCATTAGGTGCTGGTTTCTGGGGGCAGGACATTTTCCTCTGCAGGGCTGTTGTAGTCCAGTCAAGAAGAGGAGCTGGGTTTGTGTGCTGTTACATCTCCAAGGCATGGTGAGTCAAGGACAGTGCAGTCTGGGGAGAAACCTCTGTCCTCTGTGGTTGGCAGATGTACACAACTTACAGCACTAAGTACCAAAGGATGTTTCTTGGCTTTATTTGTTGCACTGCTGCCAAAGTTTATTGAACAGTAAGCAGCAGAATCAGAGAATCCCAGAACAGTTTGAGTGGGAAGGGACCTTGAAGATAATCCAGTTCCAACTGGCCTTGGACACTTCCAGGGATCCAGGGGCAGCCACAGCTTCTCTGGGCAACCTGTGCCAGGGCCTCCACACCCTACAGGGAAGAATTTTTCCTAAAATCTAGTCTAAACCTACTGTCTTTCAATTTGAACCTATTCTCCCTTTTCCAGTCACTCAAGTTTGTTGGAGTCCTGGATGTTGAGAATTTTAGACTTTCTGTGCTGACAGACTCTGACTCCCAGGAGAGCACTGCAGTAGAAAAGGCTTCCAAAATTGATTGATAGCACTGGGATTGTGGGTGTGTAGTTTGATTAGACGTGTGTAGTATCACAGGGTGGAAAACTTAGAGTTTAAGGGTTTAGAATATAGCAATATATATGGGACAAGATGGAGGTTCTAGGGTGGTGGCTGCTTGTTCATCTTCACCTTCTTCTTCATGGGTTTGGGTGGGAGTGCGTAATTAGACAGAAAAGTCTGCATTGTGGATTTCCAGTGATTAGTTATTGGGTTAAAAGTGAAAATAATTTAGGTGTTGTTTCTTAATTGGATGGTTTAGCCTTAAAAGACCTTGTATAGAAAGATAGTTGGCCATTTTGTAGTTTGTTAGTAGAATGCTGCAGAATTCACAACTTGTAATACAGATAAGAAATAATAACATCTAAGCCTGAATGTGAAATTCCATCTCAAGTGCCTTCGATCCCAACCTTGACAGAGGCAGAAAAGGAAGCCAAGAACCAGCACAAGCTGTTGTAAATATCTTTCCCTATCTTTCCTGTAAATTCCTTTCAGGTACTTGAAGGGGCAATTAGGTCACCCCAAAGCTTCTCTTCTCCAGGCTGAGCAATCCCAATTCTCTCAGCCTTTCGTCACAGCAGAATTGCTCCATGGTGGTCTCTCCTGGACCCAGTCTAACAGTTCTGTGTCCTTGCAGTACACAGGGCTCAGAGGTCAGGTTTGGGAATATCTCTGTTTTCTTAATTTGCAGAAGATGTGCTTGGCTCTATGGATAATTGTGGCAGTCAGCTGTGGAAAGGGGCAGGAACCACCCCAAAGCACAGTGTGCCCATTTAGCATTCAGGCAGCTCTCCTCGTTAGTGCCAGAGGATTGTACCTGGAGTGCAGCATATTAGAGCCCATTTGCATGGAAACTGAAACCACTGAATTTTTATCAGTGCCTCATTAATCCAAATGTTCTGTAAAACTCATTTTTATTGATTGAGTTTAAGGTATTATGGCTGGGAATTTTTCTGAGGCAGGTGAAGCTTTCACTCAGCAATGGAAGGATGATTATCAGCAAAGAAAGGCAAAATTAGGAAAGCAAAGAAATGAAGTTACAGTGGAAATGGAAAATGTATTTAAATCTGTTAAAGAAATGTATAAAGATGTGTCTAAGATTAAAATCATACGTTTCTCTCTTCTGTGGGTTTTGACTGGTCATGCCACGGAGCCACTAAATGGCTACAGAGCCTTCACTGATTCTGCTTGTGCTTATAGATAGGATTTGAGCTTGTCATGGTTTTCAAAGATAGCATTGTGAGGTTTCAGTTGTCAGATTTACAATTTTCATGTAAGTTTAGTTTGCATATTAAAAGAAAAAAGGTTGGTTAGTGTGATCTGGACAGTGCCAAGCTACAGAACAGCTTTGAACCCTCTCTGTCCCCATGAAACCAGGCAGTGTTCAGGTCTGCCCTGTCCCAAAGTGCTCAGAAATACAGATTTTGTCCCATTTTCCTGCCTCCCACAGCCATGGGAGCTGCATTCCTTAGAGCTGGGATTGCACTGATCCTCCTATGAGCTCCCAGGCAAATTGTTTTAGTATCCACAGGGAACCAGAACAATTTTTATGGCAAGGGAATGTAACCTGGCTGAGTTAGGGGATTAATGGAAATGTTACCTGTCCTTTAACATGTCCATCTTGGACACTGGCCTTAGAGCAGGGGGAAAACTGGGTGAGTCTCTGCCTCACAGAAGACATGAAAGGATAATCCCTGGGTTTAAGGGTGGCCTGAAAACAAGAAATGGAATCAGCATCTAAATGGCTTTCCCTGACTGTTTTACATAGATATTAAAAATTTCATGTTATCCCAGCCCCCAGATTTTTGATTAAGGGGGTTTTTCGAAGTTGTATTGGAACTCTTTTCAACTCATAGTTGAAACTTAGGCTTAGACCCTAACAATACAAATACTTGTTTCAATTCCAAGCACATTTCAGTAGGAAGAGAAATAAGAAATGTAGCTAATTGGTGTAATGTTATCTCATCAAATAATTAGGGTAAATGCACAATCCAATTTCTGCTGTACCACAGCTTCCTCCTCATGTACAGCAATGTACTTATGTGTAATGATGTTATTAAGTTGTTGTGCACACCAAGTGGAAATTGAAGAGTGTTCACATCTTAAATGCATCTGCATTTAAAAGTTTAATAGACTGACTGCTTTTAGTTAAAATGCCTAAACATGAGTCATTAAAATATTATAGATTAGCAACTGGCAGTGTAGGTGACAGCACTCAGTTCCCACATCACACTCAAAGTGATCCATCATCACTTGGATACAATTCCCTTGACTGCAATTAATCAGAAATCAACTCCACCATTCTGTTCAAGTGAACCAAGGTATTTTAGTTGGTATTTTCGGGGCCTCATGTCTTCATGTAGCAAATATTGCCACTTTTCCCACCTGCCCACTTGGGCAGCCAGGGAGGATGAGGGTGAAACAACTGCCAGGGGCTCTTATTGATATCAGATTATCTGGAAATAAAAAATAAAAGATAAATGGGGGTGTGATACAAAATATTTAACCTATCTGTAAAACAGCCAAAAATGTTAGAAATCAGTCTTTTTTTCTGAAATAATATCTATTTACCTCTTTGTATAAAGCATGTATTTCCATGTTAGTGGAGCCCATTAAATTATGCAGGGTTTTTTCTCATTGACTTTTCTCCTTCAGTGTGATAAACATTTATTTCATGAACCCAATTTTCTCTGAAGTTAGTGGCAAATACTTCTGCACAGAAACATATGAAGAAGCCATTAGTCTGAAGACCTAAAGAGCCATTAGTTAAAGTACATAGAACTGCACTAATAAATAGATACCAGATCAATCTTTAGTGTAAACCACAACATTCATAGTGCAGGCTCCATTTCAAAATTAATGAGGTTTTCATTGCTTTGTGAAAAAGCAATTAATGACCTGATTTTGATCAGTTTTCTGTAGACATGAAATGAACTGGCACTGAATGGAGAGGTGTAAAATCAGAACTTTTGTTGGTGAGCTCCAGATTTTCTAAGGATGAAAAATGAGCCAAATATGAAATAAGGGTCACTCTGAATTTAATGGTAAAATGGTAAAAAATGCAAATTCACTTTGCATTCAGGGGAGCAGACTTTAACAGCATGGCAGTGTTGGTAAACATGCCATTCCATAGGCCCCTCTTGTAAAGATTATATGACAACCTTTTTCACTTAAATCCAACACAGAAAAACTAGATTTGTGTGTTTGCAGGGAGAAATTATTTGTTTGCAATAACCATCCTATTCAAGTCTATTTGCACAGAGCCATTCAAGCCTTTGCCCTTACTTTTGTGCACTGTAATGAGCTGGGGGTTTTGCTAAACTGATCTAAACCTCTGGTTTAAACCTCAAATCCAGACTAGGAATTATCAGATTATCAGCAGCCAATCTGTGGAACTCCCATGCTTTGTACTTCCATACAGTGTGCAGACAGCTGGGCTGGTGGATTTCTGGGATGGAAACTGCAAAACCCTGAGCACAGCAGCTCTGCTTGGCTTGGTTTTATTTTGGGAGGTTTTGTTTTTTCAAAGCATGTGCCATGGGTGCTGTAATTAATCCTCAATCCCCCTGATTCTCCATAAAACCAGGACTTGCACACGGGCAATAAAAGGTATTTATTTGAGCACCACAAACAGGCAGTTATTTCTTGGGAAAAGGGACTTGTCGACAGATTTAGTGATTCCATCAAAAAAACACTCAGAGGGAGCAAGCTAGAGGAGCCCTTGACTGGCAGTGCTCTCCTTTCTCTCATCCTGATGAGGCTGGGCCAGTGGGAAGTCTGACCAGCAGGTCAAATATGTATTAGGGGCAAAAATTGACAAAGAATATGCTAGAAAAAGTGATTTTCCAGCTGTGTGCAGCCATTTTCAGCACCCTGGGTGGATTGTTATTTGTGTGCAATGGAATAGCTGAGGACAGCAGGGCTGGGAAAACAGGATGAGGTTCACTGTAGTGGTAAAACACTGACACTGGATTGAAGAGGGGGAGTTGCCTTCTTGGTTATTTTATTGCTTTGCTTTGCTTCATTTTGTTTTCTCTTTGGCCACACAAATACCTGGTGCCAGTCTGAGCATTTCTGAGTCTGACTGAGCTCTGTGCCTTCCTTCTCCCATTAATAATTTGTGGAATCACCCTGGAGACTCCATCCACAGCCTGAACACAGCATCTCCTTACCTGCAGAGGTGTTGAACCCATGGCTCACAGTCAGTTTCTAGAGACAGGGTTTCTTTTCATTCACTGCTGTTTGCTGCTCCTTTCTGAGTGATTTTGGTGCAGGAGAAACTAACTTCAGTGCATTTCAGGATATGTTTCTTGGGCCATTGCAGCTCTTCTCCTGAGGCACAGCTGAGGGATTCTGACTTTATGTCCAGAAAGTATCCAACATATGCCTCTGTAGCTGAACACATGGCCCCACTGTGCAATCCCCTGGGAATCCTGATGCTGCTGGAACATAAAGCAATATTCTGCAGAAATGGTTTGCTAAGTCTAAGTTTGCCTTTTCCTGTGCAGCTTCACAGAGGGGGCTGCCCTGACAGCAGAGTTTCACTCTGAAGGTGGGTGCTGAGAGGGTCTGAAGCACAGCTGCAGCTCAACTCCAGGGCTCTGCTGCTGTCAGAGGCTTCACAGCTGACCTGCAGGAGCCACATGAGAAGGGAGGGGATCACAGAGCTCTTTGAACACAAAATGCTCCACTCCTTAGACAAGCAGTGTGATTTCAGAGAAAGCAACACAATCTGTCACTTTCATTCTTCTCAAATAACATTGCTACATCTTGAAGTATTCCAGAAATCTCTTTCACTATACTGTAAACCTTAAAAAGTTTTTACATGTGCCACATGCCAGCCTTTTTTCTTTTTTTTTCCTGACAATTTGCAGGTTTCTGTTTTTCTTTTATCCTCATTTTGGTTCTTTATTGTTCCTAACTCCCTGCATTTTAGGGATGAAGTGGGAGCTTTTATACAGCTATTATTATTATTATTATTATTATTATTATTATTATTATTATTATTATTATTATTACTATTTAAGAAGTCATTTCTCTAGTGATGTAATGTGATGGTGTTTGTAGGGGTCTTAGATGAGGGAAGAGACGAGGATCTGACTCCATGTTTCAGAAGGCTGATTTATTATTTTATGATATATTTTATATTAAAACTATACTAAAAGAATAGAAAAAAGAATTTCAGCAGAAGGCTGGCTAAGAATAGAAAAGGAATGGATAACAAAGGCTTGTGTCTTGGACAGAGAGTCCGAGGAAGCTGGACTGTGATTGGCCATTAATGAGAAACAACCACATGAGACCAATCCCAGATGCACCTGTTGCATTCCACAGCAGCAGATAACCATTGGTTACAGTTTGTTCTTGAGGCCTCTCAGCTTCTCAGGAGAAAAAAATCCTAAGGAAAGGTTTTTTCATAAAATGTGGCTGTGACAATGTAATTTAATATTATTTGAGATTAGTTACAAATAAAGACTATCAGTAATGTTATTGACAGCAGTCAATGGACTGAAACAGCCAAAGGAGCTCCTCATTGTTAGATGTGTGGGGTATTTTCTTTACTTCCTGCAGGAGAGTAGCTGGAATTTATTAGTAAATGGGAACACATGGATTATACTCGGGTAAGATGCACCCTGGGTAATTGTTATCCTGTTTAAAATAGAAATAGGTTTAAAATAACCTGTGAAGAGTAAAGGATAGAGGTAGGGATAATTGGGGGGAAAAGAAAGATTTTGAGGGAAATACAGTAAAAAAGCCATGTGTGAGAAGGGAGACAGAGTATGAGGGGCAGTGGGTGTTTACTTGGGTAAACAACATCTGCACATCACTTACTGTGACATCCTTGCTTGGCTGCAGGGTTCCACAGGTAATTCACCTGCTGCACAAGTGGAAGGTACAGTAATGTGCTCAGCAACTGTGAGCAAATGTCTGCTCTACACAGAGCACAAGTATTCCATCGAGCTCACTGCTAAATAGCCAAAAGTCAAATATTTCTGCTTCTCATGGTCCACAGTGCACAGACCTAGCAGGGAAGTACCAGAGCTTCAAATGCATAGAAAGAGAAGTATCAGGTTGTTTCCCTACAGCTCCCTCAGGCTCCCCAGCATTGCTTGTCCTGGATTGGAATGTTCTTACTGCCACAGGCTTCCCTTTTAGCTTTGGGCATCTCAACAGGCTGCTGGAGTGAGGCTCTCAATGCTCTGCCTGATGGCAGCCCCTGTAATTGGCATTTTACCTGCTTAAGTGCTCTTTGCTGTGACCCAGAGACACATTTGGACAGCCTGGCAATGATCCCAGGGCAGCTGTTCTTCAATTAAATCACTCTACAGAAGAAAATGGATGAGATTTAGGTACCAAATAATTGGAGTCATGCAATTCAACTTGCATATTCAGTAATAATTTTTCCCTGTGAAAAAGTGTTGTTTAGAGTTTAAGTTTAAGAAACTGAAAAAACTGAAAAATACAATTTTTTGAGTTGGGCTTCCATTGCATGATTTTATTTCCCTTTAGACTTGTTGTTTTGACACAGTTATGGCTTTTCCTGTAGCCCTGGGCTACTTTTTGGGTCTTTTCCTCCTAGGTAATACTTTTAATTTTGCCGGTGTGTCATTCACTCCTTGTAAGTGATAGTGGGTTCTGCCAGAGATGATGTTGGCTCCATTCTGAACTCCAGCCAGTTCCTGACTTGCTCTGCATTGCTTTTTGCTTATAGCAGTGCAAAAGAGGAAATCTTGCAAATATATTTTGAAAGCTTTGAAGGTGTTCTTGGTAACAGCAGAGTCATTGTTAAATGAAAATGTTTCTATTTATTGTATGCAAGTGCAGTCATGTTGTTTGTGGCCTTCCTACCCAATGAGCAAGAAATCCGTTGTACTTGTGCTTTCAATTTTGCACCTCTGTGAGCAATGTTCTCCCTGGGGGCTTGCAGAGGAAACCTGAGGCATAATCTTGATTTCAGCTGCAATGCAGAAGTGCAGCTGCTCCTGGTGACCACGTGCGTGACCTTCACGTACACGTGGGCTTTTACCTGACTTCTGAAGGCTCCTTTTGGAGCTTTTTTTGGCTGCTGGCCACAAAACACAACCTAGAGGGCTTAAGAATATGAAAGAAAAATCACTTTCATTAGAGATGGGGATATTCCATCCCCTTCTCAGGAGGTGAGAGAAATGCCTTACTCCCAGAGATGGCTGATATTTGTGTGCCACCCCTTATTGTCACAGCAAGCAAAGAGTGGTCACACAGGATATATTGCAGGCACACCTTCTCATCCTTGTTTTCAGAGTGGCACAGGCAGTTTAGGAGACAGGAAAATCTTTCCTAAATGTGAAAACTGATAATGCACAAGTGTCACCACAAACCTCTGCAACATAAGTCAGCCTGCAGCAGCTTCAGGCAGGTGTTGGTGAACAACAACCCAGAGAGGTGTTTCTGGACTCCAGCACTAGGGCTGTGCTCCCTGGTTTCTCTGGGAGTCAGGGGCTTCAAAATTAGCACATTTTACAAGTCTGGCTCTCTGGTACCTGCTGAGTCTGTTTACCTGGCAGGGCCCTTGGAATGGTGATTTTGTGTGAGCCATGGCTGCAGCTGGAGTGGGAAGCAGCACCTGGACTGTGCAAACACAAAATCCCAAAGGAAAAGAACCCCCATGTTTTATCCTGCCACAGTTCATCCCTGAGATCTTTGGAGCTGTGGCTCACACCATCTCCAGCATGAGAGGAAGTGCTGAGGGACTTCCTTCCATCACTGGGATGTGCCTCACCAGAGGCCTGCCAGGGTGTTTGTGCAGCTCCACAAATGCCATATCACACTGTCACACTGCCCAGTGACACCTGGATGTGCTCTCCTGCCCTGCTGAATCACCATCACCTTCCCTCACTCACAGAGGGTAAAACAGGGCAATGCTCCCGAGCTTGAGGGGAGGTAATTTCATAACTTCTTAGGGTGGGGGCTGAAAGAGAGCTCTTTCTGTCATGCTTATTCATTTCCAATCCTTATTTTTCCTTTTCTTTTTGCCAGTCTTTCTTTTTTTCTCTTTTAATTACTGATGTCATCACTATTCGTTTGTATCTATCAAACCCCGCCAGTACTCAACGCCTAATTCCTTTTCTTATTATTGACTCTTTAAAACACCAGAGGATGAGATCAGGCAATTCTTTAGGGGACAGCCAGAATCTGTAGTGAATGAAAAACTCATGTATTTCATCTGTCAATGAAGTTAATCAGATGTTGATCCAAAGACTTGTGGGAGTGTGACAAATTGGGACACATGAGGACAAAGACATCGGGGTGGGGTTGGTGTAGGGTGACTTTGCATGGATTAAAAGTGGATTTGATATTTGGTGCTCCCTTAAGTTGTGATTGTGCTGCTGCTGTGCACTTAAGCCTGAACAGAGGCATGTGACCAGTCCCATGGATTTCAGTGAATTGATTTCTGTGACAGAAGTCAAGTACATACATTTTGGAAGGATCCAGAGCTTTATTTAGGATTCTCTTGGAAAAACAAGCAGGCAAGCAAAGTGTTAGCAGTCATCTGCTGCAATATTTCCAGCAAAATTTATTTGGGTGCAGAGAGAGTAAATATTTTGCTCACAATACTCCAGGCTCAGATGTGCAAACACAGCCATCCTGTTGAGTTATGCTTTCAGGGCTGTACACATAAATAATAACAATTCAGCCAAGGTTTCGAAGCTCTTCACAAAGGCAGGGGAGTATTATCTTCATTTAGAGATGGAAAGGGCTTTAGATGAGGTGCCTGAGGTCACAAAATAACTGTATTAGTTTTGAAACCTGAGCTTACTGTCAACCAGAACTGAAATGTAATTGTCTCTGTTCAATTGTAACTTGATTTTCATCTGTAGATTAATGTTCAGATTTAATGGGTAAGAAGGTCAAATCTTTCTAACAGAAACATTTTTAGTCAAATTCACCTTCTTTATCTAAGCCTCATTTTTAATCACAATTTATAGCTCCACTAATTGTGACTAATTACAGCACTGTGCTGTTAGGGTAACTTAATTTCTTTACAGTTTCTGATGTTCATGGTTTCCAGCTTTATTGCTGTCAGTTGAAGCCCTGCTTGGACAAAAGCAACAATGTGGTAGGGATGTCAAATATTCCCCATCCCCTGGAAGCCTCTGGGATCTCAGGAATTGTGTTCTAGGACAGAGTGACTCTGTACTTTATAATGCCATGATGTATTTTAAATGCTGCATCAAGTGTCATATTTTAATTGCCACCTTTTGATCTCTCAGCACCTCTTTCTTCCTTGGAGTCCCACGAACCCACTCCGAGCAGCAGCAAACACAACACTGACTCCAAAGCCCACGTGGGGCTGGAAGGAGGATAATTTCATCTGATTGCATTAATATTTTATTGGGAGCAGAGTGACAAAGTGGAGACTGATTGCAAACAGCAGACAATCACTAACTGGAGAGAATCCTGGCACTCCACTGGCACTTCAGATGCTTTAAGGAGCCGTTCCAAATCTGCAGGAAAATGGTTGAAACATTTTAATTCTGTAATTTAAATTGCATCACTCACTTAACCAGCTATTTTGATTGTGATTATGAAAACACTGTGATATGCTTAGAAAAACCTTAGAAGAGCTGTAGCAGTGTGTATTACTAATAGACTTGTATGTTTTCCTTATCATTTTCTCTACCAGTAATTTATTTTAAACCAATGAAAATATAACTATTTTGTTTCAATTGCAGACCATTTTTAGCTTGACTCAATCAGATTCTTTTCCCAGAGGCACACGAGGTAAGAGATTATTAATGACTTTTTCCTTATTATCCATACCTCTGAAATGGTTACTTTAATTATGGCATCTTGATTTAATATATGTAAAAGCATTTTGTAACAGAAACCTTCACTATTTATAGAATGACTTTCACTGTTTCCTGAGATGCTGCAGTCAGGTCTTATTAGCAAAGTACAGCCTAATCCTCCAAGCATCTATCCACAGCTGTTCCCAGATTTAGCAGCTCAAAAATGCTGAATAATGAGGATGCTGCAAACGCTCACAGAATTTTGGAGGGATTGCTTTGGGTCAGGGTGATGCCTGTGGAAGTCTCAAGTGAATTGCTGCTTTTACTGACTCAGAATGATGCAGAGTTGTGAAGCATGGCTTGGGGCAGAGGGACAAACCTCTGCCGCTGTGCTGTGGGGATTTGGTTCAATGTGGAAGTAAAACCAACAGCTGAACCCAAAACCCCCAGTCCAAGGGGACAGGTGGAGAGTCAGCAAGGCCAGCTGGAGTTTGGAAGGCAGAGTTTGCCAGGTGGAGTTTGGAAGGCAGAGATTTGTGTTCCAGCTCTCCCTGACTCCACAGAGGGGACAGGGGCTCTGCCAGGAGCGCAGTGTGTGGGTGACATCCCCAAGCTCCAGCACTGCTTCAGCCCCCAGCTTATCCACATCCCTGCCCTCTTCTGTCTTTCCCTGGAGATCAAAGAATGCCTCAAGGTTCAGCCAGAAGTCTGAGAAGACATTTAGAGTCCTCCAAATAAATCACTTTGATTTCTATAAGTAAATCCTTCAGAAATTTGCTACTCTTGCCTGAATCTGCCATAGTTTAAAAATTCTTCTTGGTGGTGAAATTGCACTTTCTGTGGTTTACAGGCTCTGTGAGATGGAAATGTCTCCTGTCCACCAGAGCGGGAGGGAGAACTCCAAACACAGGTAGAATAGGTATTTTCACTTTTTTATTCTTGCAAAGGAAATCCTCCTAATTTTGTGCTCCCCTCAGCAGGGTTGCTGATAACTTTTACTATACCATGTTGGTGAAATTCTCCATCAGTGTCTCTATCCTCTGTTGCCCAAACCAGCAAGTTTTTACTTTGTTGGTTATACCTCTTTAAAGAATTTTCAAGTTTGTTGGAGTGTTTGCTCTGTTCTCTGTATCAGACCCTGAAAGAATTTCCTGGCAGGCCAGATCTCTAATTGATTTAATTCTTGGACATTTAAAAAGAAATCCTGGTTTCACTTACATGAAGAATAAATCTAGTTGAAAATAGGTAATAACTTTACTCAAAATATGAAAAATATATAAAAATGCAAAAGTTAGAGATTTTCCTTGCAATACAGGGAAAGATGATCAAAACTCTAGCAAGAGTGGAAAACTTCCATGTTTATTAAAAGATAGAAAGGGATGAGGAAGAGTAAAAATGCTTTATATTAGATTTCAAATTGGATTCATTCACTGGTGGGTCAAGAACCTCATCAGCTGCAGTATAAATGCTTTACTGTCATACTGATATGAATATATCCCACCAAAATCTGAAATTTGTTACTTACTATGTGTTTTTCTATGTGTAGAAACTAGTTCTGTCTGTTGCAAAGTTGAGCAGTGCTGAACCTAAATCTATGTATTTCCCCCCAGGAAATATCCAATCATCTTAATCACGTGCTTGAATTATGCATATGAGACTGTGGAGCCTGGAGATTATTGCTCAGGGACTGGCATCAGTGGGAGCGTGTCATTAGGATGGATAAATTACACCCAGCAGTGCAATTATGGCATCCCAGTTTGCCAGGTTCTTCCTTAGCTCCAAAGGCTGGGCCAGAGCTTAGGGAGGCTGCAGTTACTAAGTCCCCCCTCATCCTTGAAGTCTGTTTTATAACAGATCTGAACAATGTGCCAGTGCAAAGCCTGAGATTGTTCCTTGTTCCTTCACAAGCTGCCCTCATCTCTTTTGCACGTGTTTATTTGTATACAGCAGGAGACAGAAGCATTGCAGCCCCACACAGAGACAGACATGGAATATTCACATGGATGATGTATTTCACAAGTATTCCTTGCAATTGCAAAAGCTCTGGGGGAAAAAACATGAAGCAGCTTTTAAATTATTCTATTTACTAATTGTTTATCACCTGCACAGGATCAGCTTGTTGACTCTTCCATTCCTTTTTGGGTTGTACTTAACCTTTGGGGTTTAGTTTTGTGCCTTTTCACTGGTTTAAGTTTTCCTGCTTCTGTCTCATAGATGAAAAACCTTCTGGCAGTTGTGTGTTGAAGTCATGTGAGTTTTGCAGTGTTGGAAAAAACAACACAAATAAACAAAGAGCAAACAAAAATCATTTGGGGTGAAATTGGATGGGACTCCTTGCTCTCCTCCCTGGGTGAGCTCTTAGCTTTTGGTTGCTCTCAATAGCAGGGTCTAATCAAGCTCTGAGCTGAGGAACCTGCACAGGAGACCACAGGGAATTGTTTTCATGGAAACTCAGTTTCATATCCTGTCAGTCTTGTATATTATTTTAATAGAGCAGGATTTATTCTGTAGTCACAAACTTCACATTATATTTGCAATTGTAATATTATTTGAAAGTGGAGCTCCAAAATCTCCTCATTTGGGAAGTTAATGGGAATTGTTCCAGCCAGTTGTACTGATACAAAAGTGTGTTTGCACCAGGAATCTGGGAATACATGAGCACCAATGCTCTGAGATGAGAATTCTCACCGAGCCACATGGTCAGGAGCTTGGTCACAAGAGATGTGGAACTTCTTGTGTGCTTCATCTTTGTTTCCAGTGAGTCTCTGATCAGGAAATAGAGTTCATAACATATAATTTATGTGGTTGTTTATACTGTGAGGCAGCAGTAGCAGTGCATCATTTGCAAGTGGTCTATAGATAGATACATCTTTGCATGAATTAGTGGTCAAATAAGTAGTATTTGTTCAAATCAGTTCATGAAGAATTAATAAAGAAAAACCAAGAGGCCAAATGAATCCATTTAACACCCTACTGCAAGCAGCTCCCCCATCTCTGTATTTATGATTTCATTGCTGTGTTGTTGGTATCCTATCACATGAAAAGCCATAATACTTTTTGTGGAATCCATGGTCTTATTTCTAGGAAAATAATCTCCACTCTAAGGCTCACAGATGCCTGGAGCTATTTGATTCCATTTCTCTTGGCAGAAGGCACCCCTGGTTTTTTGTGCAGGAGGAGGAAGGAACGGGCAGTGCTGGGAATGCAACTTACTTCCAATACTGCCTCTTTTCCTGTAGGATTGACAATTGTTAGTTATAGCATGATTGCATTATAGCATCCTGTACTGCTCTAACTTGTTTATTAAGTCCCACCTAATTAGATAACATGGCAACATTTCATCCTGGTGGAGATGTTCCCATGTAATGCTGTGCAAGGTGCCAGAGCCCTTGTTCTGCCGTGCACAGGGGTGTTGGGGCATGGAGATAACTGATGTGAGTGAGCCCTGTGCATCCATCCCTCTCCCCCTTTCCTCCTGCCAGGCAGCTCTGTGGCTCCAGGAGGAGCCCAGGCAGTGCTGGGTGACCTCACCTGCAGCCCCACAGGAGCAGGGAGGTGCCTGGGGAGGTGTCTGGGGCTCCCTGGGCTCTGCTGGGCACAAGCAGAGACAATAGAGGGGACTCTGGACTCTCACCCCACGTGGCTTGTGGAAAGCCAGGAGTTACTGCAGGAGTCACCAGCAGCAAAGCCCTAGGGAAGGATGTGGGGGAGGCAGTGCTGGTGGTGAGGCTCTGATGGGCTGCTGAGCTAATCAGCCCTTCAGCTGCTGCAAAGGTCATGTCACAGAGCTGACACAAACCTCCTCCTCCTCCTCCAAAGTCCTCTTACAAGATTGCTGTCAGACCTCAATTCAACTCTGTAGTTTTTTACCACTTGTACAAGCAGCAGATATTCTCCCAGCACATCCCACAGAACTTTCCCCTCACTCCTGTACAGAATTCAGGGTCTTCCTCATGTGTCAGAGTTGACACCGTTCATGAGGACATGACACCATGTGCTGTAGGAGGGCTCCCACAGGTCAAGCACCCAAAAGGGCTCAGTTCTGGTGTCTCTCACAGCCCCTGGAGCTGGACAGACCCACTGGAACCAGCTGTGGGCACCGGGCTCTGCTCAGAGCACCCTGCAGCCCGTGCCCAGTGCTGGCACCCTCTGCAGTCCCGTGGGGACCCTCAGCCAGCACTGACCCTTCTCCCCACCCTGACCCCCCAGTGATGCTCCCCCTGCTCCAGCCTGGCCAGCCAGGTGTGGCTCTCAGGATCAATCCTTCTCCTCATGCCCCCCAAGACCCAAACCTGCTCTGCAGGGAGCCCAGGGGATGAGGGCAGCAGCTCTCTGAGGAGCTGAGAAATGTTTTTCCTTCTCCTCTGCTCTCTGTGAGTACAGGCACTGCAACTGTGCTTAACCTCTCCCAGCCACAGGCTACATGTCTCTGGGATCTTCCAGGGCTAATACTGCTCCAGAAATCATATTATAAGAGATAATAATCTCTGAGATAAGAGATGTTAATAACATATTCTGTGAAACTGATGTTCCATTTCCACTCTGTTTTCAGCAGAAACCAAATACATCCCATTAAACCCAATGAGAACTGTAGCCAGCTGCCTTGACAGGGCACGTTAGAAATACAGCTTATTTTTCCCCTCCTCAAATACACAGAAGGTTTATTGATAATATTTTCTGTTAGCCTAAAGCATCTTTTTTAGAAACAAGTGTCTCTCTCGTGGCTCTTTATCGGTGTCACTTCAAGCTGAAATGTTTGCAGAGCAGACCAGGAGTGCTTTCTACCCCACTTTGTGTAGATTTAAATGTATATATTATGCAGGGCAATAGGGGATCAGACTCAGTGGAGTATCTTCAGGAATAATTGAAAGCAGGACTTGTTGCTGGTGCTTTGTAAATAGCAGCAATGACTCTTCACGTTTCACACACTATTTGAGCTTTTAAAATTCTGCTGTGCCATTCTGTGGCCAGGAGTGAAGAGTGAAATCCTTTCAGATCTCTTGTGATTTAGCAGACAGCTTTAAGGGGTAAATCTGACATAAAGAGGAATAATTAACTTTTTCAGAAGTCACTGTCAGCCAGGAGAATTTAAATCTTACTTTTAATCTTTCAGATTGACCATGAACCTTGCATTCATTCTATGTTGTATAAAATTATGTGTTGCAATATTTAAGTAGGTAGAACTGCACTGTGGACAAAATGAAGTGTGGAAAGTGTTTTGGAGGAGATAGAAGCAAGTAAATGTGAAGTATATGAAAAATCTAATCAATAAGATAACAATTTCAAAATAAAAACATTAGCTGCTAGAGAGTCCAATAAATCCCATCAGTTGTGTGGAGCAGCACCATTGGATTAAATTACAGAGTGGTGAGAAGCAGAACACATCGAACACAAATAATCTCTCCCTCTCGTTTATTTTGGTTTATAGCTGAAGGTGAAGGAATTGCTTTCCCCAGCAAGACAGAGAAAAGGAGGAAAGCAGCACGTGTAGCAATCACAGCACAGCACAGCCTGAGCCATGTCACAGGTTTACAAAATGTCACACTCTGCCATGGCAAATGAGCCACTGTCACACCTTTAAACAGCTCTTTTGAGCTATCCTAATGCACAAATTATGGTTGTTGTCACATCTTATTACTGTTATCTTGTGGAAGATTGAAATGTTTTACTCTCTGATAGCAAATCCCTAATAATTTACCTGCCTGAGACACAAAGAAATTAGGTAGAATGCCAGTTCTTTCTGGAGTTGTTTAATATTCCCTCAGTGGTATTTAATACACTTTGCTGCTGGAATGCATTTTGAAAATTCAATGTATATAATTTCAGGACAAACTATATGGCTTTGCTCTGATCTAAAGCCCCCATGGCACCAGAGGAACCTGCTGCAGGGGACAGACAATGCAGCTTTTTGCCATTTGGCCAACACAGATCAACAGGGTGGCTGGGATACTTTCAGTGAGGTGAGGAAGGGCTGTGCTGACAGGAAGATGTGATATTGGACATTGTCCTGCTCAGCCAGTGGTAAAGGTGTCATGGCAAAAATGGTGACAGCAGCAGTGTTCCTCCCTAGAGGGTGGGTCATGTGCCATGCCAGCAAAATAAGTTTTTGCAGCATTTTAAAACAAAACAAACACTATTCCCTTGCTTGTTTCAGTCTGTCAAACAAACAGGAAAGAGGAAATATAAAAATCCATAAGGTGGAGCTGAGTCAGCAGGGTGGCAGTTTCTACATGGCTTGAAGGCAGGATGGGGATGCCCACACCTCAAGGAGTCTGTCTAGGGTTATCCAAGCAGAAAAGCCTTGCAGGAAGGTGCTTGGTCATGTTTTCCATACATTTGGAGAAATGTGCCCCATCCCTGGTATGTTTGCTTGGACCCCTCCAGCAGGCAGGACACAGCTGAGTGTGTCAGGGTATGCAGGGGGCTTCTCATCCCCAGGGGAAACCTCCATTCCAGGGTAGGGAGAGGAAGGAAAACTACTGGAGTGCTGGGAACAGTGCACAAAATCAGTCAGTGAGGAGTTTTGTCTGGGCCACTTTCTAAAGAGTTTCAGAATATAAATCACACTGCCCAAAATTAATAGACTCCTCAACCACTGCAGTTTATTAACGTTCCTGGTGAGTCTGCAGAAGCTGAAGTAAATTTGGTGAATTCCATTGTGCTTCTTAAGTGGGGAGAACACTTCTTAAGCAGTTTTATTGTCCTTTTAGTATCTGACCCTGAGTCTATTAGGGCTGCAAAATGATTTATAATGATGTGCTAAACTGAGGTAATTTCAGTCATTTTATGAAGCCCTTTGTGGATGAAATGGAGACTTGCTGTGTTTTCTTTGAACACACTCCCCGTGCCTGTGCAGAACATGTGTGCAGCTCCTCAAGAAGGGAGGATGCAAAGCATATGGTAGAGCCTGGAGTGCCAAAGTGCAGTTCTGACCTCTTAGTGACAATTTAGATGTGTTACAGCAGTGTCTCCCAAAACACTGAGAAACTCTTCTGTGGTTTGAATGTATGTTATTTCTCATAGTGAAATGATCTGTCAGTAACTGTAGTGATTAAGTGACTGTTCCTAAAGAACAGCAGTCTCACTTTATTCCCTATCCATATTTTCCTTCCTGTGGCTCCCAAAGATCATTTCCTTTGAGGTGTGATTCTTATGTGATTTTATTTCTAGATATTTTTCTCTGTAATTACCTGTAGGACAGTCACCTTTGTCAAGATTTATACACAAAGAAATGCTAATATCTAAATGTGGTTTCTCTTTGAAGTTCAGTTGAAGCTTTTCAGTTGTATTTTTCACAGTGTGCTAAGAAACATGTTTAGGAAAATGCAGTTTCATGGTTCTGCAGGATCTATTATTTGTATCATTCATTAACTGAATTGCAGGTTTTTTTGGGGAAAGACATATTTTGAGTCTTGGGTCACATCTGTGAGGTGCTGGGGTACAGAGAGCAGAGCAGATGCAGTAACAGGCACTGAACTGAGAACAGGACATGGAGAAATGCTCAGGTCAAACATTTATTGATGCCCTTTAACATAAGAACTTGGTAATGCTCAACATTGAGGACATCTCTGGCAAACAGCTACTCTGAATTTACACAGAACCTTCCAGAATACTGAATTCTCAAATGCAGTGTTAGTACTGCTTCCTCTGCTTTTCTTTCCTTACAGCCATTGGAATACTGCTTTTGGTTTTCTCCTCAGTTTTGAAATCTGATTTTCTTCCCAGGCCAGTGTAATACAGGCTGTCACCAAGATAATTAACAAAGCATGAGGGAGAATGTACAGATTTTTTCAGTTACCTTTGCAGCTGTGAAAAAGCCAATTCTCTTCCACTGCTTTTCCCAGTATCATAAATGCTCCTCAAAGTTCAATCAGTTATAATTGTACATAAAATCAAAGGACCTCAAGATCAACACCTTAGAAACCAAAGAAATCTAAAAATTGTTCAACCTGGAATGGAAGGCCCTAAAAAGAAGTTAAAAACAGTGCTACATATTCATGAGGTTTTGCAGAAATGAAAATCAGAGTGATGAAAAGTGTATCTGAGTGCAAAATGCCCATGTTCATTAATCTCTTTTCAAAAATTCACAGGGCAGCACAGCAGCTTATCAGCTTTTTGGGAGCACAGTTCAAGGGAGATGCTCTGTCTCAGAGCTGTCCATGGTGCTTTTCAGTGGCTGTGAACAGGTGCTGCACAGGTAGGACCCATCAGACAAACATATTTAGAGCTCTGTCAAGTCCATGATAACTAAGAGAAATTGATAAGGTTTGGGGTTTTTTCCTTTTCTCTACTTCTCTCTGAGGGATGCATGTTCTATTTTATTTCTTGTTTTAAAACTATCATCACTGTGAAGAGTTTGACTTCACCATAGAGTTTTGGATAATATAGGAGGTAGTTCCAGAAATGTAGGGTTGTCTGGGTTTAGGGGGGGAAAAAAAAGCAATTCCCAGCAATCTGTTGAAATTTATTAGAGTTTTTGTTATAACAAGGCCATCAGCTGCTGCTCTGGGTGCCATGGAAACAGGCATTGCTTCAAACACAGGAGGCTGCTTTCAATCCATTCTTATTTCAGAAAAAATAAAAGAAATATTGTGGGCTGAGCCATTTATGGGATTCTACCTGTGTCCTTAGCAGTGCCCATGACCACTGCCCTGGCAGAGGGACCAAGGGACTGACAGACACCTCTGACTGCTTTCAGCCTCTTGGAACAAAACTGGAGCAGCTCTCCACTGATCTCATCATAAATAAATGGGGAAATAGCCCAGCCACAGTGGAAGGGGAAGGGATTTATTTTCTAATTCTAATTTGGGCCATGATGCAGCTTGAGCTGCAGATGGGGCTTCCTGGAGCTAATCTGGCCCAAACCAGTCAATTCCTAACTCTCCTATATTCCATATGAGAGAAGGAAAGGGCAGGAGAGCTCTGACATCATCATGAACTTGTGCATTTGTTTCTGTACTCAGATATCTCAAATTTTAGATCATTTGACATGTTTCAGTGCACTATATCCCTCTCCATATTCTTAGTAAAAATCGTAACAAGTAATTTCTCACTCCAAAAATAATCTGTGGGAATCAGCATAATGGTTTTCCCATTAGAAGCCCAGTAAATGCCTTGTGCAGCAGCAGGATTCAGAGAACATCTGTTGGAATTGTTGTCATTGAGATCCCAGGATTGCTGCACTAAATGTATAAGAGTCCATGCAACAATTTATGTGCTGAGTTTTATAGCTCTAATATATCAGCTGGAGATTTCCATCTGAAGTTTCCTCAGCTTTCCTGCTGGGTGGGAGGTGGGGTTTTCCTCAAAACTCAGAGAATTATATCAGATAGAATCAGAATGTGAGATTTTTGTAAAATCTTACATGTTAACAGTCATCTTAAAATATTGTGGAGTTGATAATGGTCACATATTTTTATAAGATTCATGAAAAATCCAGATTTATCTCTGAACTGCATATATATTTTTTGTTCTTCTTTTTATTCAGTAATACAGTAATTTCTTATGCTTAAGCTGATGTTTTTCCAATTTCTTTACATTTGACTCATTGTTTCTGTGCTTATGTGAAGATGAAGCCAACACATCCTTGCACTCCATGCTTTATCCATTTATTTCTATTTTCCTCAATTTTCAAGGTATACTGGAAAATAATACAAATAAATCAGTGCATAGAGCTGTATTACAAACCTTGAAGAAAACCTAAATAACTTTGGCAGGTCATAGAAAAAATATTTTTAAAGCTATTAACTGTCTGTCAAGTTACCCACCACAGAGCCTTCAACTGATTAGCTGCTTTCTGGCCCAGTGGAAATCAATTGCACAGAAAACCCTGAGAGCAAATCATTGGATGTAACATGGAAAATCTGATCTTTTTTAGGATCTGGAGAATGCTTCTGGAGAACAATAGCATTTATTTACTGATAACTGCCAGGGTTGGCTGTTTAATTGTGTGTTGGCCTGCCAAGCCTCGATGTTTGTAAGGATAAAGGTGTGGGTGAACTGTGCCTGGCTCTGCTCAGGGTTTCTATCAAATAGGTGCTGCCTCATCTAAACAATCACAGAAGCAACATGCCAGGCTTGGCGTAACAATATGCTTAGTGAAATACCCCTGGGGTGAAGGAAAAGCTGTGATCACTTTTGTCTGTCTGTCTGCAAACACTAAAGAGGGATAAGAGAACCTCCTGGGGTGAGGATCTGCTGACTGTCATCCCCAGCTGGGCAGGAATTGGGCTTTTATTCTGGGTTCCATCAACCATCACTTAGCACAGAGGGACAGACCGACAGGGACAGGCTCTCATCAGCTTAGCTGGGAGGTAACAGAGTCCACCACAAGATTTTTTGTCCCAGGACAGGAAGCCTGAAACTGCTGTCACACTAAAGCCTGTCCCTGCCCCTTGGTGGCTGCAGAGCTGTCGTGGGAGCTGAGGCTGGGGCCCAGTGTCCCTGGGCTGCCCCTGGGCTTTCACCACCCAGTGGATCACTGGACAAAACCAATAAATCACAAGCAGCTGGCAGAGCTCTCTGCTGCCTGACACAACCTGTTTGTGTCCATTTGAAATGCAGGACTGCACGTGGCAGTTCAGGCAATAGATGGCTCAGAAAGCCAAGGACTCTGGTTTCTTGTAAACACTGTTACCAAACCCAGTGGGCTTGATGCTGCATATTTGGGGTGGGAAGGAGCATGGACAGGGGACAGGGCACCTGTGGAAAGAAACTGGGGATCAGTTTGTTCTGATCTCTTGGACAACACCTGGATATCATTGCTACACATCCCTTCCTGTTAGAAAGGGGCAACCCCTACACTTGAATTTCATCTACCAGATTGTGTGAATATGACATTTAAAAACTCTGGGTTTAGGAGGTGTATTTCCCACAAGGGGGTCAAAGTAAATATTTCCTTTGCTCTTTCTTGTCTCTCTCTTTTCACTGCCAGGGACTGGGGTCATGGTAATGGGATGGCCAGGAGGAGGAGCACAGAGTCCATCTTTTGATCCTGCAGCAGCTGGGATGGAAGAGCTTGGGTTGTGTTCCCCATTCCTACAGCTCTTCTGGGCTAACACAAAATGCGTAACTAAGCTCTGTCAATTATTTGAAAAGTAAAATAGCAATTAGAGGGGAGAAAAAAGAAGGATGAGAAGCCTTTGGCATGTTATCACTCTTCCTGCCAGGAGACGATTAAGCAAAGTGAGCAGCAGCTGTGAGGAGCCACCAGCCATCCTTCAGCATGGGATCATTGTCACTCACAGCAGATGCCATCCCCTTCCTCAGCTGGGATGTTCTATTTATTTCAATTATTGGAGCTGAGGAAATATTTGCTTGTTCCTTTGGTTTTACATCTCTCCTGTAGCTGAAGTTTCTGGTACTTGTCTCATCATTAATATTTCTTCCCACAATGTGTCTTCTCCATCAGCAAAGGTCATTCCCTACCAGCTCACACACCTAGAGAGGCATCATCTGTCTTTCCAGGACAGTGTGAGGTACTCAGCCATACCTGTCTGTCTGACTCCTGTTTGTCTTGCCATCTGTCTTGTTCCCATGTGTAACATCTAATTAACACCCGTGGTAATTAATTATGCTGTGGTGTCTTTTGTATTACCTATTGTTGGTGTCAGCAGGAATAAATCAGCACATTGAACACACAGGGAATTGTGGTATTCAGTGATGGAGAACATAAAAAACCACACTTACAGATTTTAAATATTCATAAAATAGAAGTCAAGGACCATAATTTTTCATAGAAGATTTTGGATAGTGAATAAAACTACATTTTTCGACTTCTTTGTAGAGTACTAGCAGGGCATTGTGTAGCTGAGGTCCCTGCACACACAGAAGACAGTTCAGTGATCAATTCATGGCAACCGCCTTGGAGAAATAGTTGATCTGTATTGTTTTTAAGTTTAATTATTTGCAGGTTTTGTCAGTGGGGTTTGGCATTTTGAAACTGTCAATTTGACATGTATTGGTCCATAAAGATTGCAGACTAAAGGTTGAATGCAATTATTCTCTATGGATAGTCTCTGAGCAAAACATTTGGCCATCAGTGTCACAGAACATGGTTTCTGCCACAAACTCCTTGGATGATCACGAATGGGAGTATTTCTGGTTTAAAAATCAGATTGATTTCTGATATTTTTTTTTGCAAAATAATTCATTTTGGTGATGAAACAGACATTTGCTTTTAGGTCCCCCAAACATGTAGGGGAGCAGTGCCCCAGAGGCACCAAAACCCATGTCCTGTGTATGTAACATGCAGGGCAGTGCAGGATTGATACCAGCTGCCAACAGATCTGCCTCAGAGCCAGACAGAAACACAGCCAGTGGCTGCAGGAGGAATTCCCATCCCCAGCTGTCTCCCTGTGCCTGGTACCACACTGTTTAGTTATTCCACACACATTTGAGCCAGAAGCAATAAGCTCTTTACCCGCTCAGATCTAAGAGATAACACAGGAAGAGTTGCCTAAACCCTGGTTTTTATCTAGGATGCTTTAACAGAACTCCAGGAACACCTTGCCCTTCACTGCTCTTAAGCTTTCCAGGAGAATACCAGGGAATGATTCCCAATTTTCAGTCTTCCAGAAGCTGAAGATATTTTACTGATTTAATTCCTATACTGCTTACATTTTCATGCAGGATCAGGTTTTCCATTGTTGAGGCATATTTCTTTTCAGCTTAGGTCATTTTTTACAGAAAAAAAAAATACTTTCTCATGCTGGGAGCTGTTCTGTGAAAGAAAAAATTACCTTTTTCACCATCAAGTTTTCTAACTCCTTTGAAAAGATGAATTAAATCTGAATCTGTCTCAATTACTTGGGGATTGTATTTCATTGTAACTAATCATATTTCATTTTTTTTGTAGATTAAGCATAGGGACTGGCACTGTGGCTTCAGAGCTCAGTGACAGTTCTACTTGCAGCCCTGGGTTTCTGAAGCTGAGAGAAAAAGTGAAATGATTTTTTTTATTTGTTGCCCTGTGTTGCTTTGAATGCAAAATCTTCTCAGAGCAAGAGGCAGTGGATATCAATTGATTTTCAGGGAATTCCAGTTGTTGATTGCTAGGGTTTTTTTGGTTGTTGGGCTTTTTTTTTTTTTTTGTCCAACTGGACACAGTCCTAAGTGACCTGTTCTGACTGTGCTCTGAGAGGTGCTTGGACTGCAGGATCACCAAAGATGCCTTCCTACATCAGTTTTTCCATGTGTCTGAATTATCATCAGGAAGAAGGTACAGAACTGCAAATGAGCTCTGTGTTTGTCACAGGTATCCCCTGCACCCACCTGATCAGCCAAAAACTATAAAAAGCAAGAGAAGTAGTGGGGGAAATGTTCCCAAAATTGCTGTTTTCTTTCTGCCCTGATGGAGTTTAGTGTTATTTTAATGTTGCAAAAAAATCATGGGTGGGATATGATAAATGAGGTGCCTGTTTCAATGAGCTTACACACCCAGAAACAGATGCTGTCCATGCATTTCTTAAATGTAATTTCAAAGAATTGTATTGCTCTTCCTCAGAATTTACAATTAAGTAACTGCAGGAAAAGTAGATAAATCAAAAAGGCAGTGATAGGGACATAACATGACATTTACTTTTTACATTTCTTGCCTGACTGTTATGTTTTTATTCCATCCTCTTTTGTCCTATTTGAATGTTTAAGGTAATTTTAGTCCTGGCTGCAGCTTCAGGATTATTCCCCTCTAGTTCTTTTTTATCCCCACCTTTTCCAAAGCCCATTGAAACCTCTTACTGCAGCCTTTGCCTCATATCTTTCCAAACTTTCTTGGCTGGTGTGTTGCCTCCCAGAGAAAGGGAAAATTCATGGTTCAGAGAAAATTCAATTGTTATATATACTGGTGAGTTACTTGTCCCAGAATTACTTCAATAACTAGCAGTGATTTATTTATTTTTAGAAGAAAAATGATCTCCTGTTTTGTTTCAGTCATATGAAAACAAAAGGAAAGATAAAATAGAAAGAGAAGGCAGTACTTCTTTTTGCTGATGATGAATTTGATGGATGTCTCTCTGAGGACCTGATTGAACTCAGTGTTATACCCCCCAAATGAAGATAAATCATTGGTGAAGGGTTTGTGGAGTACATGCCCAAAATCAATTATGCTCACATGGAGATCTATTAATCTATTTCTTCCTGTTCAGTCTACCCAGCCTCTTTTAAATGGCTTTTTATCATTCCAAACACAGGTTACCTTTTTTAAGTGGTGGTACAGTTCTGGGGGTTTGCATTAAAATCAGAGTTGAGCCTCATATGTGAGGAGCCCTTTCACCCTTTCCCTGTGCTCAGCCCAATTACCTTAACTCAGTTTAAACCATTTCTCCCAACAAAATCTCTGAGTCAAAGAGACACTGACCCTTTCTGCAGAGGCTTGGTGGGTTTGTCACCTTTCCTTGTTGGTAACACAGCAGCCTGGCAAAGATTCATGTATGAAAAAACAAAATCATGCATATATCAGGATGGACAGTTGGAAACACTGCAATGAAAAAGAGATAGCCAGGAAATTGTCTCTGCTGCATGGCATTTCAGGGAAATCCAGTGGGCTTCAGAGCCAGAATGTATCAGATGCTCTCTCCATTCCCAGGGAAAGACAATCTGATCACAGTCCATGCCTCTCATCAAGGAAGATGAACAGGGCAGAGCAAGCATTGAAGGGAAGCTAAACAACAGCTGGGAGTTTAAAATTTTAAAATTTTGTCAGGTTTTAAATTGTAAGTCACCTTGTATTTCTCAACCAGAGTCATGGTAAGCAGCTAACTCCAATCTAGTGCTTTCCATCTAATATTTCATCATACTAACAGTGTAAAAGGCTGATCAGGCAGAAAGGCAAAGCATTCTGAATGAATCCCAAATCCTAGCCCAGATAATTTTCATTCTGTCAGTGAATGCCTGGCATTAGAATGACCCACTAGTTCTGTCTACAGACTGAAATATTGGCAGCTAACATAAAGAAACCCTGTCGTGAATTCCAGCTCGGGATGGAAGCACTGCTTGGATTTGATGATCCTAAGGGTCTTTTTCAGCCTAAATTATTCAAAATGAATCCATGAACTGAGTGGTGTCCATGCACTGCTTTTATGAGGCCAAAAGCATTGCCATCATTTGGTGTAGGGAACAGTAACACTTTGATGGCACAAAAAGCAGCGTCTTGGGTGATTTTTGTGGCTGTACTTGTAAGTTCAAGGAGCTGTGCACTAAAGCCTCTAAATCCCACATGAACATATTGCCTGGGAGAATCCCTTGAAAGACAGGAGGCACTCAGGTGTCTTTGCACTTAAGATTCCATGTTTTGCTCCAGGGCTGGATTTCCAACTTGTAGCTGGCAGAACAGCTCTTCAGGGACAGAATTGTCTGTCTTTAGAAACAGTTACATGTTGTCTATGTTAAGCAGCTCCAAGGAAGGAGAAAAATCCCCTTAATTTTAAAAAGTGGTGCTTTACAGCTCTGCAGGTGGGCTTTCACTCAGACATGCTCACAGACCTCTGTCTGAGACTTTGGGGTTGTCCAATAAAGTGTTTGAAATGCTATTTTTTCTTTCAGTAGCTCTCTAGAAGATATCAAAAAGAGCTAAGAGGAAGCAGCATGGAGAGTGCATCCAGCCCTGTGGCACTCCAGAGCTGTGGCCCATGGGAATTCTGCTGACAGGTACCGTGTAGTTGCATTTGTAAAATGAGGGACCCTCACAGATCCCTCTTCTCTGCAGAAGTGAATTAACATCCTGTCATAGACCCTTACCAATTATCTCAGCCCTGGGCTTGAGTGCAGAGGTCCTGTCAATAAAGTCTGATAAACAAATGCAATACTTGAAGTGTTTAAAAACACTGCATCAGATTCGTGGCTGTGAATTTCATTGACTTTCTAAGCAGAATTGGACTTTTGCTGGTAATTCATTCAAAGCAAGTAGCCAGTGAATAAATCCTTAGTTCTGTGGTAAAGCCCATGCATGCAAAATTAAACTGGATGAAATCTAGAAGCCTGTGGGTGTTTTGGGTGAATTTACAGCTTTTATACTCAGCCTTTCTTCTGATGGAATTAATAAATGTTTGGGATTGTTGCAGCTGCAGTCAACTCCTGTAACATATTGATTAGCAGTATATTGACAAAAATTGGTCTCTGTTAACAAGAAACAACACAGTGATTGATAGGTTACAAAAGTTACACAGTGTGCAGACATGTTTGGAGAAGTGACACATCTCACACAGTCAGTAATGATGGAAATTGGAGCAGAATTCTCCAGCTCAGCCTTGATTACCTCACAGAAACTGATCCTAGGCTTTTAGGTAAGGAATAGCTTATTTTCATTCTGTTATTATTATTATTGTTGTTGTTGTTGTTGTGTATTTTCTAGCCCATCACCATCAGGGCTACAAAAGTGATTTTCTCAGATTGTACCATCAAGAATTTCTGATTCCAGGTAAATCCAGTTTGGCAGAGCAAGCACTGAAACTGCTGCCAGCTCTCTAATCTGGTTCAAGTCAAAATCATGTTTGACATCACTTCAGCATGACATGAGAAAGAAATCTGTTTTAAATATAGGGAGATGACTTCAGAATAATTCCATGAGCTTTATTTAGTGTAAGGATTCTTTGTTTTCCAAGTGAGCTGACATAGGAAAGGGATATTAGAGAGGCTATTTTCTTGCCTCTTTCAATCTGTCAGATAAAACCACAAAGATGGTTGTTGTTAGATTTCTAGTTTGTCTTCTCAATTTGTGGATGCCATCCTGATTAAAAAAAAAAACAAATCTTTACAAATTTAAGGATTGAGTCCAACACTCCAACTTTTCCAGCTCCACTCCTTTTTCTAATTTTTTTATTTAGTGTAGGAAGAAAGAGGCAGAACCAACAGAAAGGTGCTGGAGCTTATGAGAGAAGGAGAAATAAAGGAACACCTTTTTTAGCTGAAACCTGGCTTCAGAGAAGCATTTACTTTCTTAGCACTGCTTAGGTCTGAAAAGATCTATTCATAGTAAATTCTGGGCCAGGAAAATGATTTTTTAAACTCATTTGGCTTTCAAGGCCTATTTTTCATTTCCCTTTTGTTCTGTGCAAATACATATTTCCAGACCTTTGTACAGAAGCTTCTCATGTTCCCTCTACCATCCCCCTTTATGGATAAGTCACTGAGTGGACTTTTCCCCAGGACAGAATTATAAATGCTGCAATACAGCCTTCAGTAATGACACTTGGTATCACATTTCCAGAACCCTTGCCATTTTTGTTTTCACTGAGCAATTTTTTCATGTGGGTTTTCCCCTAAACCACTGCAAATGTGGCAACCACAAGACTCCACATGAATGAGGGCAGAGAAAGCCAGGCAAGGTGGCTCTATGAAGACTTTAAAGTAAAGCTTCATTCTTCTGAGCCTATTGAAGAACTGAAAATACTGTCACCAACTTAGGGAGAGTAGATCAAGGTCTAAGGATGGTCAGTGAAGCATTTTCAAAGTAAGAATGGGAAATACTATCTGTACACTGAAAGGGCCTGGTGTATTGAAGAATAAAAGGGAAACAACCATGCTGACAATGGGTTTGCAGCAAGAGAAACCACCAAAGCCTGCAGACTTAGTAACATAAAATGCAGTGAACACAGTCCTCACACATATGTACAGCTGGCTAACTCATGGCACATGTGGCATTGGCTACATGTGAATTTAATAAACCTACACTTACTTGTCTCATTTTACATGATGACAGTTCTCAGACATGGCATGTGCTTCCTCTTATTCATTGCAGGAGTATTTAAATGGCTGATCAGCCATAAGTGTATGGCCAAGGGGACAGAGGGGCCTTAGGGGCATCTCCTGTTTCAGGACTCACTGATTTCACAGGCTCCTCCATCAGTCTGTGGCTCACCTACAGACAAAGGGGATTGTCCTCCTTTTGCTAAACTCAGTAAATCAATCTGGACTGACGTGAAAGACAAGTAACACCTGAAAAACCTGTGTTGTGTCAAAGGGATGCAGCACTGGGTAGTTTTTTAGAGCTAATTTTACTCAAAGTGGAAACTAGAAGTAAAGCAAGCAACTCTTCTGACATTCAGTATAAGGATCATACTACAGAAAACAAAATATTATCTCCCTCACTGTCAAAGGAAACAAATTACATACTCTGAATTAAACACAACTTACGGAGGTGGTGCAAAGACTTTACAAAAAAACAAACCTGCAGAGTAAGAACAGGTGTACAAAATCAAGGGGCTGAGTGCAGCACGTGCAATCGAGTAACTGCCCTCAGCCGTGCTGGAGCCCCGGAGCGCTGAGGGGGAACTGCCCGCAGCTGGGGGCGCTGCCCTGGCCGGCCGGGCGGCATTCCCGTCTGGCAGCTGAGCAGGGCAGCTCTCCTGCTCCGTTTGTAGGGTGTTCCTGGGGTGGGATCCCTCACGGCTATGGGGTGTTCCTGTCCCGGGATCCCTCACGGCTATGGGGTGTTCCTGGGGTGGGATCCCTCACGGCTGTGGGGTGTTCCTGTCCCGGGATCCCTCACGGCTGTGGGGTGTTCCTGTCCCGGTCCCTCACGGCTGAGGAGAGCGGCCGCTTCTCTCTGAGGGCAGGAACGAGGTAAGGCCCTGAGGCAGCTTCGTGTGGGGACCTGGTTTGGGTGGGAAAAGGGAGCTGTTACTTGGCCTGGAGATACTTGTGGGTTTTTGTGAATTTGAGAGCTGAGTTTGCTCATCCTTTGTGAGGTTTAGTTAAATATTCTGTGTATTTGGAAGTGCTGGAGTTTGGTGGGGATTTTGTGTTGGGGTTTTTTTTTTTTTTTTTTTTTTTTTTGCTATCAGGTTTGATCTGTTAAAATATTTAAATTAGGAACAATATTTATGAAAAAAATTGCTTTCTTGTCCAATGCCCCTGAAAAAAAAGCTCTTTATATGAGGAAGGCTGTTTGGTTTGGGATTTTGGGGTTTTTTTCCCAAACGTTGATAATGGATGACTGAGGGGAAGAGGGTGTTCCTGTCCCGGGATCCCTCACGGCTGTGGGGTGTTCCTGTCCCGGGATCCCTCACGGCTGTGGGGTGTTCCTGTCCCGGGATCCCTCACGGCTGTGGGGTGTTCCTGTCCCGGGATCCCTCACGGCTGTGGGGTGTTCCTGTCCCGGGATCCCTCACGGCTGAGGAGAGCGGCCGCTTCTCTCTGAGGGCAGGAACGAGGTAAGGCCCTGAGGCGGCTTCGTGTGGGGACCTGGTTTGGGTGGGAAAATGGAGCTGTTACTTGGACAGGGGAAATTTGTGGGTTTTTGTGAATTTGAGAGTTTTGTATGTTCATGCTTTCTGAGGTTTAATTTAATATTCTGTGTATTTGGAAGTGGTGGGGTTTTTTCTTGGGCTTTTTCTTTTTTTTTGTTTTTGCTATCAGGTTTGATCTGTTAAAATATTTAAATTAGGAACAATGTGGATGAAAAAATTGCTTTCTTGTCCAATACATCTGAAAAAGAAGCTCTTTATAGGAGGGGGACTGTTTGTTTTGGGATTTTTGGGTTTTTTCCCCAAATGTTGGTCATGCAGGACTGAGGGGAAGAGAGTATTGCTGTCCCTGGATCCCCCATGGCTGAGGACAGTGGATGCATCTCCATGAGGGCAGGAGCCAGGTAAGGGCCTGAGGAAGCTTCGTGTGGGGACCTGGTTTGGGCAGAAAAAGAGAGCTGTTATTTGGACAGGAGAAATCTGTGGATTTTGTGATTTTTGAGGGGTTTCTTTTTCATGCTTTGTGAGGTTTATCAAGTTTAATATTCTGTGTGTTTGAAAGTGCTGGGGTTTGGTGGGGATTTTCTCTTGGGCTTTTTCTTTTTTTTTTGTTTTTGCTATCAGGTTGGATCTGTTAAAATATTTAAATTAGGAACGATGTGTATGAAAAATTTACTTTCTTATCCCATCCCTTTGAAAAAGAAGGTCCTAATGTAAGAGGGAATGGGTTTTGGGGTTTTGTCCCCAAATGTTGGTGAGGGAGGACTGAGGGGAAGAGGTATTTGCTATGTGAGGAAGAAAATGTCTCTCTTGCCTAATTGAGTAAGCATGGCAACACTGTGGCTCCAAGCTGTTCTTCCTGTCCTTGGGTCTCATGTGAAAAGTTTTTTCCTTCATGGTAACCAAAAACACAACTTGCAGTGCCTTATCTTACTATAAAAAACCAAAAATTAACTGCTTCCACTTACCTATGGCTTGTATCTTCTGCTCTGCAAAAGCACTTGGTGGTGGCAGCTGCAGTTAACGAGCTCAGCTGGGAATGATGGTGAGGAAGGGTTTGAATTGTGTTAATGGCATTTTTGCCACGTGTATTAAATATTCCTAAAACATTTATCAAGTAAATGTAAGTAGCAAGGAAAAGTATGCAAGAGCTTGTTAATGTTTTCTTCCTCTGTATGTTTTGCTTATGAAATGGACCATTACTGGCTTCTGTTTGCATTCATTTTTAATGTGAAAATCATTTTGCTAGTTGGAAACTTAATAATAGCTTTTGTGAAATTGTTTAAATGAACAGAACATGTGTTTAATGGTTTGTGGGGATCTAAGTTGGAGCAGCTAAAGCTTTGGTATAGAACCAATGCTAATGTGGTTTTGTATTAAAAGCCCATTTTAAGACACCTACCAAAAATAATATGCTACGAAAGGAAATTGGTCAGTGCATGGCTAGGTACCATATGAGTTTTTAAACCTGTGAAATGGGTTTTTCTAATAATAGATTGGGATTTCTTTATTAAAAAAACAATCTCTTATCACAGTATTATTCATCAGTAACACTTCAACCTCCTCCTATGCTACAGAACTTGCAAATCTGAGCTGCTTCTCTTTTAAAAAATAAATGACAAACCCCAAAAGTCAGAGGTGTTAAAATATAATCCTAGTAGCTTTTGATAGCTTAAGATCTGTGGTTCTGGTTTTTTCCTATCCTTTCCTTTCTCTTGAAAGTTATTGTAGAGCTTCCTTTTTGACATTTTTCTTTGCATCTACTGTCTTTTTGTATTCCCTGGAGGAAAAGCCAAATGCCAAGCTGATACATAATTACAAATACACCTCGCAGTATCCCATTAAGACAGTGTTTCATTAAAAAATTCTCCAAGTCCCAAAGCTATCACAGCTAATGATGTTTGACGCCTGCTGATTGAAATTATGACTGACAGAATAATAGCTGTTACATGTGCTTACTAAGGTTGTCATCTCACAGAATCATGTCTAAAAGATGCATTTAACTCTGGCCACAGAGCTTCATTCCCTTGGAGATCAGCTTTCTGTGGTAGCCTCATGATATTCTGGGAAAAAAAAAAAAACACATTTGGAACATTATTTTAAGATTAATTGCCCCATATCTAACTATTGATCACTAGTAGGTTGAGAAAATGGTTTCATTTTTGTCTTGCTACCTCTTACAGCAGTGAAGCAGGGTGAGCTCACAAGGACCCACCTGTGCACAGGCACCTCTTACAGGGATAAAAGAACATTTTTAATGGATAGTGGAAGTGGTGAAAGTGGGGGTTGCTGAAGACTGGTTCCAAAGTCTGGATTTATTCTGTTTGGCAGGCAGCAAGAAACAGTCAAAATGGACAATGCAAAGCACTGAAGGTCAGAGGAGAGCATTTTGCTATATCAGCATCCTTTGATGCTTTAATGAGTATTTTTTTATTATTCATCCAATTATATAATACCTTAAACTGATTTCACTTGCAAATATATTGCCTATTCCCAAGTCAAATGTGCCAGAGAACTCTGCAGTTTTTCATTTCCACAATATTTCATGACTTTTAGTGAAGTCATTATAGTAGTGGCCTTTACTTTTTACAGTAAATCCCAGGCATCAGTTATGTACTTAGAAATATGAGACGTTATTTGTGACTTTGGAGATGCTAATATAGACAATCTTTTTCCCCCAAAAAAGAACTTTTTGTGCAGTTATGAGTAGTGTCTTTCTGGGACTGAGTTAATGAAGTCCTTGAATTTGTGCTGGGTCAGAATCTGCTCTGACGTTGCCCATTTCTTACACAAGGGATTTAAGGTGTACAAGAGGCTTTGCTTTCATACCCCTGACTTTGCTGGCAGTGAGGCCCAACTTTTCCCAAAAGGAAAGTGGGTTCTCAGCTCACCCTGGTTTCCACTGCTGCCCCCACACCCGCCTGGAGGGCTTAAATTGCTTCACCCTCTGTAAAATGCTGCTCTGCAGGGCTGGGGTTTGTGCACCCACCTCAGCAATTACCTCTGGCCCTTCATTTGGGAATGTGCCTGTGTGAAGGGAGGATAAAATTACGACTTTCAGCTGCTGTTGATGGTGCTCTGATTTAGCTTTATCTGGCAGCTGAAGTTTGGCCATCTCCAGGCTCTTCCTCACAAATCAATTCTGGTCTATTATCCTCTTTAGTACTTTTCCCTGTCTTGTTCATTTAAAATCCAAACTAATCCAAACTTTGGCTAACATTCTTTCCCAGGTTAGAAAAATCTTACCCAGCCTGATGCTGTAGTTACATTAATTGTGAGCAGCTGCTTTGTGCCCAGCCAGTGAGAGGGTTGTAGTGAAGCCCTTTGCCTGCAGCCCAAAACAAGGCAGTGGTTAAAAGGCAGCATCCTTGGGATCAGCCTTTCTGCTCCCTGCAATTGCTGTTCCCGTGGTAAATGCTGCACTGCAGGAGGCCAGGCCCTTCAGCATCAATCACACCGGTGACTCGAGACACGGACTTGCAAAAAAGCGATCTGCATAATCTTTCTGAAGCCATTCCTGCCGGGCTGGCTTTCTCTGAGGGAAGGCCAATAGTTCTGTTGGCTTTCTCTGAGGGAAGGCCAATAGCCTCAGAAGTTACTGTCAGATGATAGAAGGAATGAATCACAAGGGGAATTCTTGCATCAAGGCTGTTGAAGCCAGCTGTTATGGGAATTTCAGGGAATATCTGCTTCTGTAGCCTGGCTGCAAAAGCTGCTTGATCCACATGCAGAGGCAGTTGGGAAAGACAAGTACAGATTCATTAGCTCAGATTTTCAGCTGTTTGACTGGTTTATTTTCTAGCAGGCATTACCCTTTTCCAGGGGGCTGATGTAGCCTTTGTTTTTCCATGTGTGACAATCAATTTTAGGATCCTGTCCTGGGGTGACTTTATGATGCTTGTACCTCCACTCTTCTGTTTAGCGCAGAAATGTTTTTCACCTTTAAGACTGGTTCCAAGAGGGAAGGGGGGAAGAGAAGAATCAAGGATCCCCAGCTGCCAGACTGCAGTGTGCTGCTGACAGGAGCTGCAGCATCCCTTAGCCCAGGAGCAGGAATTGTGCATGCAGAGCGAGTTCCTTTACAAATGAGAGAGTCCTGCCAAGCTGAGCTATCCTTGGGATTTAACAGATGTCCCAAAGCACAGCAGATGCCTTGGGCCTTGCACAGAACCGTGCCATTGTTACTGAGAACAGTCTTGGGCTCTCTAAAGACCTTCCTGTAACCATGCAGAGCAAACCTGATCCTGCCAGTCCTTGGTATGGATTGTTTTCCATCCCTGGGCTCTGAGGCTGCAGTTTCAAGAGTGCACCCTGCCAACATTTTCCAATTACATGTGGCACAAACACAGACTTCCATGTATTGTATAAAAAACCCCTGAAATCTCCAAACCAGAGGAGTTAAATATTTAATAATGAAGGCTAAGAATGGTCTTCTGTGGTGGAAATCATATTCCTGCATTTCAGTGTGTTTTGTGTTGGGCTGATTGTTTGCCTCTGGTGCTTACTTTGGTCCCATTCCCCATCAAGTAAGAGCAGCTACAATCTTGAAACCTCCTCTCTGCCATCTTTAGCTGGGAGCACACTGCAGCAGAGGGAATCTCTTGTTGAAGAGCTTAAAAACAATTATTTGGGTGAGTAGTATTGATCTGAGGATTGTGTTCAAAGTACAAGTGTGTGTAAACTAGTGGGTTTAGAGATAGCAGTTGGTACATGGCTTCAAGTAATTCACTTCAAAATGGTGCTCGAGTGTTATTGTGGATTCTGCTGAATGTTTTGTGTCATGTTTGGAGATCTATATTCTCAGAAGAGTTGCACTGCATGGTTTATGTAGAATCAAATTATATCCACTTTGATGGTGGGAACTGCCAGCAATGAGTGACCCCTTTCCTCCAGCTGATATTAAAAATGTTCTTTGATATGATAGGAATTACTCAAATACTGTGATTTTTATAAAAGCTTGAAAGTAGGTGAGATGTTCTGCTGCTGTGTGGGAGAAAATATATTATTTAACATAAGAAACTATGCCTGGCACATTAAAGAGGGTTGGTTGGCTTGAATGCATTTGAATTCTTTATCATGACAGTTTGTGCTGCTAATGAGGTGCTATTGGGAGTGAAAGCCATTTTGCAGAACTGCTTCCTCAGCCATTTTGCACGGTAATGAATCCCCTCCGAGCTTGGGCTGCAGGATTTGCCTTTCCCTCTCTCCCATGGAAGGAGACCCCTCACTCTGGCAGAAAGTGCAGTTAGAGCTTTGCTGGAAGGGCCTCTGCTAGCCTGTACGTGCACCTTGTGGGTGTGGGGTGGGCAGAAAGCATTTTGGGAGCAAAATGCACACACTTGCCTTCTAAAGTTACTCAGAACAGAGTTTTCCAAGTGCCTGAAGGATTTTATGCTGCATTTATTTCAATTATTATGAATTATATATCACTCATTATGATCTGTACTATGCCATATTTTCTCCTGAACCTGTCCTCCTTCCAGCTTTTACTCTCCTATGGCACATTGGGGTTCATAAGCAAATACTCCTGCTCCCTTGTGAGCAATGCCTTCCTCTCTCAGCTGTTTCCCTGAGGGCTGCACAGCACAACATACACTTTTCTTTCATGGTCCTGAAAAAAAAGCATTTCCCCTGTGCCTCCAGTCAGAACAGCAAGACATTTAATCACCTGTCAAGCCTGTCTGATAGGCTGGCACGTTTAAACCTTACATCAAAATGGGTTTGGTGTTTGTGTTTGGTTGGTTTTTTATTTCCTTTTCCCCCTACACTAACAAACCTCAGGCAGGGAGATGTGACAGCTCTGCTTAGTGCCAGCACGAGCAGCTCTCAGGGATGTGAGGGGACAAGATCTCTGCTGTTGGATTACAGCAGCACCATCCCAGTGATCTATATTGCTCATTATCTACTTTAATATTCCCTCGGAGTGCACCAGATGTGATGGATTTTATCATCAGCTGGGATCTTTGATTCAGCTGCATTATTTCACCAGGGCCCTACAGAGGTCTGCAAACCAATACCTGGCCTTAGATGTTAAACAAACAAAAATGTGATCAAAATACGATCTTCTGATCAAATATCCTGCTGAGGTACCCAATTGTTTTAACCTTCTATTTCCAGGTTTAATTACCTTTGAACCTTACAAAATCTCGTTGTAAATCTCTCTCCCCTTCTGCCTTTCCGCAGAGAGCAGGAACTTTATTTTTATTTTTTTAACAGCAGCTATCGCAATACATCTGAAAAAATGAATTGATTAAAAATGTTTTTAAGAGTGGCTGTTTTCCTCTAAACAGGAAGCAGATTGAGCAACATACAAGTATTCTTCATAAAAATCATTCAGCTGAAGTTAATGAATGTGAGCATGGGGGATCACTCAGCCATGTACAGGAAATGATACAGAAACACATTATGCCAAGAGCTCACCACAACTTCAGCTTAGAAGCCTGAACAAAGTCAAGCCATAATTTAACCCCCAGATCTTACCAGATGCTGGGAGAGGTAAATCTGTGCTTGAGTGGAGTGTGGTTTACAGCCAAAAATATGGGGTTGAGGTGGATTGCAGGGAGGCTCCAAAAAAGAAAACCCCTCAAACCTTCAGCTCTTCTGGAGAAACTTTATCAATGCAATACCAGGATATGTTGAAATGGAAACCTTTTGAGGGCTGGTTGGTTGGTTTTCTCTTGTTAGAAATACCTTCAAATGTTCCTTAAGTCACAGACAGGTTGAATGCCATTTTCCATGGAAAAAGTTGTATGCCATTTTCCATGGAGTGGAGGACACTGTGCTCACCTAGCACTGACCTGCTTGCCCCTAACCAAATGGCATTTGACTTTGGTTTTTGTTTTCCAAACACTTGCTCTAAAATGAAATGCCAGGTTTGAGTTGGTGTTGGTTGGGTTTGGGTTTTTTGTGGTCATGGTAAAACTTTCCTTTGATCTGCTTTGTCACTTGTTTTTGCATTCCTGCTGTTCACATTCTGTCCACACAGCTCTGGACTGGAATGAGTATGTGTCCCTCGATAACAACAATCAGGGACATTTTTATTCCTGGCTGCAAGTCACTTCATTCACAAGTGCTTTTTAATTGCAAGGGGCTTCCACTAAATGGAAGATAGCTGGGATTAATTTCTGTGTGGAGCAGCTAATTGTGTTTAATATTCGACCTTGCCTGCCATTGAACTGCCAGAACCATCAGGAGCAAACATGAAGTCTGGCTGGAGCAGCTGAGCTCAGCCTGGCAACCATTAGGAGAAAAAAAACCAAAACCCAAGCAACAAAATCCCAAAATTTATGGGGGCTGGGCTGTGAGAGCTGTCTCCACAGCCTCTTCCTCAAAAGCAAAGATGAAATTTTTGTCTGTGGCACAAGAACAGTGCGTGGAGTAGTAATATCGTGAAGCCATGGCATTTTTATTCCTAAATGAGGAACAGCAGAACTACTGTCATTTTCTCTAGTCCTGCTTGCCTTTGGCTGGAGGGTAGAGCAGCACTTGTTTCCATGGAGATGCTTTATTAGCAGGAGAACTTGGCCTTGTGTGTCTCTGAGACAGCAAAGAGCTGATTTCCATCACTGCTGTCCGATGGAAGGACATCATGGGTGATGGGATGTCTTTTATCCTAAACCTTGAGGGGAGGGGTGGGATGGTGGAAAAGGTCATTGGCATGTTGGGATCTTACAGTTCAACTCCCAGCAGTCATAAACTGCCCCCTCACATCTGGAGCTGCTAAACATCTAAGCACCAATGTCCATAACAATCCTGTGGCTTTATAAAATTGGAAATGCAGCAGATGAGAGAGTAATAGAAGTGTTGTCTTCTTGTGGGATTTTTGGGAATGTGCAGACTTGGAATCAAGGCCCTTTGCAGATGAGAAGGGAGACAGCAACATAGAGGGTGGGTGGATTGGCTTGTGTTAAAGCCATTGTTGATCTTAAGGTTTTCTTAAACAAAACCTTCTCTTTCCTCACATCTTACAAAACTAATGGGGCAATCTAGGCTTGGAAAATCCATTGAAGCACTAGCAAGATGGTTTCCCATTGGCTTCAGTAAGAAATATCTGTGGCTCTGCTCTTGCAGCAAATGAAAGACTTCCAGATGTGCCATGATATTAGCAATGGAAATTGAGATGCTGCTCCCATGGGAATTAATTTCTCTCTGTTGGCATTAGTGACAGGAAGATCGGGCTCACAAAGGTAAAAAATTTCCATTCTGTTTGCAAAATGAAATGAAAATCAAAGCCAAAATTTGGATAAAGCTTTTAAAGGAATGGCATTCTAGATATCTATTGATGATCCATGAAAACTTGTAGAACTGATCCAGTCCAGGTTTTCCCCCATTCTGGTTTCTGGGCAAAATCCAGTCCGGGTTTTCCCCCCTTGTCGCTCCCTGCCCTGTTCCCCAAGATTTGTGTAGGAGAGGTAAGGGGAAAAATTCAAGTTGATTTTTTTGGAGGGAAGCTGGGGTAAGATTTGGAAGCATCTTATACTCAGTGAGCTTTCTCATTGGCAGCACCTGCTTCCCTCTTGCCTAAGTATTTCCAACTAATTGGGCTTGTGGCAGAAACTCCGTGTGAGAATTTACAGCCAAAATGGCCTCTACAAAGGGAACAGCAAATGCAGACAAATTCAATAAAGTACTTTATCCTGTCTAACAGTGAGAATTACTGGCACAGGTATCCAGGCAAGATTCTACCAAAATGTGGATGTGCTTTAGTGCACAGTATTCAGGGTTTCCACTTCAGGATAAAACCAAATAAAAACAGACTCCTAAGAGATCTGTTCAATTTCTAAATACTTATTCATCATCCCATACTAATTTGTGTGGCTACATTTGTGTTTCCCTAAACAAATTTCCATTTCAATCTTGCAGCCCCCACATAACTTTGAAAATTCTTAGGTGGCATCTTTTTAAAAGAAATTAGAGCAAGGATGAGCATTTCACAGTGCTTCAGACTCTGCCCAATGTCATCTTTTCTCCAGTAATAAGGCCAGCATGCTTCCAAGGACTATGCTTCCAAATATCCCATTTTTTAGAGGAATTGCCAACAGAGAAACCATTCTTCATCTTTAATTATTTAGGAGAGAGACTGCCAGCAGCAAGAACCCAAGCACAGACCTATCAAACGAATGGCAGCAATTTCTGGGGCCAGTATCTACTGGGGTTTGTTCACAGCAAACAAGGCCTGAACACTCCCAATTACAGAGATGTCCAGGGGTGTCCAGGGCACCTTTTAATGGGATGGGACCCCTCCTGCCTTTGCAATGAAGCTGCTTCTCTTGGCAGGATAAAGGAAGCTGCTCTTGGAATAAGGTCTAATTTCCATTTTTCAATGGAAATTTTATTCTTGGTAGCTCCCTCGCCTTCTGCAGTTCCAGCTGAATTTCTTGGTTTCTTCCTTGCAAATTCTCTGATTCCAGTGGGGTCACGAATTTGCAGGTGTGACTTTATGTAGCTGTAGAGCTGCAGAAGATGCTCAGTCATGGCTTCTGAGGTGATTGCAGACCCCAAGAAAAGGAGGTGGTTTTCAGAAAAATCATGGCAGAGTTTGCATTTGGAAAACAGGCCAGATATTTGTGATAAATACCTCTACACATAAATTCAGAAAGTTCCAGACTGAAGGGGAAGAGTGTGGGTTGGAAGTTTGTGGTACAAACCAGGATCTAGTTGCTGCAGGGTTAATAGTGTCAAGATGATATTTGCATTAGCTAGCTAATTATTTAATTCATCTGCATGTTAAATGTCTGATTTTTATGTTAATTGGACATATTTCTGGCAAGGGCAAAATAACATCTGACAGTGACATTTAATGTCATTTGAATCTGGCTAATGTTGAAGCAGTAATTTCTGTTCTGGTGTTAGGATGAAAACAGAAGTGTTCAGTGCTTTGGTAGCAATTCCCACATCCCACAGCTGCAGGGAGAGATGGACAGAGCTCCCCCTGCCCTGTCTGGCTGTGCCACCACTGTCCTTTCATTCTCTTCTCATGATGAAAACACAAGGATACCGTTCCTCCTCCTCTTCCCTCTGCCCTCCATTGTGCTCTCTTGTCAGCTAGAACAGAAGGAGTTGAAAAAAAGCTGTGTAATTTGCCAAACCCCCCAACTTAATGACTTGGGCTTGTCTGGGTTACTAGGCTTGAATTTTACATCACAGTGTTTTAAAGCAGTTCCTCATTGCTAAAATTTCACATTTGGTGGAGAACTGAGGGAATTCATATTAATAATTCAATGGCGACAAACCAACAAACCTATTTCTTTTTCTACCACTTTGATGAGATGGAAATAGCACAAGGTGGTTTGTGCAGGGGCTGGTTTGCTTGCAGGGTCAGATCAGGTGATCTGGGAGCCTGAGACACTCAAATGATGGATGCTTGGGTTCAGCAAGGCACTTACACATGTGACTAACCTTAAACACCTTGGACAAAATCATTGCTGCTCAGAAGTCAATACCATTGAACTCTAGTTCCTCCAGCACAGGCAGTGGATCATCCATTGCATGCATTGGTGCTCCTTGCCAAGCAGCAGCACAAATGTACCTGTTGGAAGGTGTTATTTGTGCTGTAAATTGGTGTGTGCATGGAGAGGTTTCTCTCTTGGCTGTGGGGAGGGAGAGGAATTCCTGTAGTTCTTGATATCTTAGAAGCTTGCAAATATTACTCAGCAAACAGTAGGTCCGAGCCTGTGGGGCTATAAATGAGCTTTGTTTCATTGATTTCCATGGCTCTGTGCCAGTTTACTGAAGGACAAGACAAACTTCTAAATTTTCCCCTGCCCCTTTGCTGTTTGTTGTTCCCAAGAGCTGCTCAAAGCAATGTGAGGCTGAGTGTCTGTCCCATGAGCTGCTGACAGCAGAGCTCCAAGCCCAGGGCTGAGTTGTTGTGTCCAAGAGCCATGCAGGGTCCTGGGGGATGGGCACTCCACTTCTGCTTTATCAGCCAAGTGGTGCCTCAGTCACAACAGCAAGCTGGCACTGAAGTTTACTGACCTGGCACTGTTGGGTTTTGGTGGGAGACTCCTAAATGTGCTTTAAATCCAAAGGCATGGGTGTGTCTGAAGCATGGAAGTACCAGCATTCTTTCATTAGCTGAAAGAAAATCAGGAGGAGGATGTATGAAGCCTTACCTCTCCCAGGTAGAAGTACCTACCTGCAGCTTGGCTCAGCATTGCTGGAGAGTTACAGCCCAGAGCTGCTGCTTCTTTACACCTTGTTTGTCCTGCCGGCTGGGGGCAGCTGGATTCACTCCCTTAAAGCGGGGAACAGCATTGGCTGCTCTGTGTAGTGACCTGAAGGATGCACTGAGAAGGTGGGAGACTCAAAACTTTCTCTCTCTCTCTCTTTTTTTGCATTTCCATAAGTGTGGTTTAAAGGCACCATAAATCAATCACCTCTTGCCACCACGTTGTAAAGAGGACAAGTGAGAGAGCTGGGCTAAGAATACAGGACTTGAACTTCATATTCCAATGATGAGGTGTTTGCCAGAGAGGGGGAGTTTTGGACAGCCAGCAGGGGCCTGGATGTGCTTAGGGAGAAGCCTGTGTTACAACTGGAGTGACAGCAGTGGAGCTGTATTGATGCTCTATCTAGAAAACCAACCTAAATATTGCATTACATACAAAATATGCATAGTTTGAGACAGTGATTTAGACACCTAAGAAGCTTCACTTTGGAGGCAGCATTTACTGATGAGTTATTGGCTGTATCTATAGCTCACTGAACAGAGCCCCAGCTCAAATAATTTGTTTGCTATTGACAGGAGCTGAGGTTGAAGTAAATTAATTTAGTCAAGCTCATCGATTTTTCACTACTTATGAAGAAGAGAAGTAACATTATCTAGGTGCTGCAATCACAAGGCTTCTCTCAAAGGGTCATATTCTACTTTCTCTGAAGGTAATTCAAGGAAGATGATAACTGCGTGTGTGCCTGCTGCACTTTCCCAAAGAGGAGCCAGTTCTGACACTGCACTTAAATTAAGGGTGACGTTTTCCAAAGGCTGAAATGTTTTTGAAAATCAGAGAGATGTAGTCATGGTAGCTGTAGAGATTCCACAATCTCAACAAAATGAACAGTAAAACACCAGGAGCAGGAATTTTACAGCTTCAAAGGGGATTTGTGTTCTGTCTCCTGTCTGGAAATACAGTGTAATCAGAACTACAAGGTGGAATTTATCTCAACATGTCCAAGAGAAGCACAGCTCATAAATTATGACTTGTGAGCCTAAAATCCCTTTCTAGTTAGGATATGCCTGGGGGCTGGGGGAGGTTGGATAAGGTACCAGGGCTCTGGAGGAGAAGGGAAATACCTGGTGCCTCATTGAGTGCCTGTTCCTGGGGGCACTTTGCCTTAATTCCCAGGGATGTCATGTTCCCATCACTGTCCCGAGTGATGCCACCACTCTGAGCCTCCTCCTCTGTTCACTCTGGGATGGCACATGAAATGTCTTTGTGCCTGATGGGGAAAGGCACTTTTTTATGTGAGGGCAGCTGAATTCTCTGAGCAGAGATCAGTGGATTGGTTCCTTGTTTTATTTATACCCTAGTGTAGCAGTTGCTCTCAAAAAAAGCCAACCTCTTTCCTTTTATCCTGAAATCCCCATGTCAGCCAGGCAGGCTTTTGTACTGCTAAAATTACCCATTATTTACCTATGGATATCTCAATTGTTGCTATCCTTGACTGGGCTTGTTCTTTTCTTCATTGGTCTTCTTAGGGGGATTAAAATTAGCCAGATATTGAATGGTTTTGTATCAATCAGATGGAGATGCATTTCTGTACCGAATTAATGCAGCTTTGCCCAAGTAATGAATCAGTGGAACTGTGGGTGTGTGGGCTCAGTGTGTGTGGTTATGCCAAGGACTTAGGGAGATGTTAGCACCGAGACTGCTAAGCCCAGGTGACTTTGATTGACATTTGTTATTCATAAAGGTTTAATTTCATTTAATAGCAAGATTAAACTCATCAGTATCATTTATTGAAATGGGGGGGGGGAAGTAAGCAAAAATTACTTATCTCATTTGCATGGAACTTCTTAAGGAAAAAAAAAATCACAGAACCATAATGTAAAGTATATAGGAAATGGTCCTATTAATTACTTGAGAAATTATCAACATTTTGTGTTGTATCTGGTGTGCTCTGCCTCAGTCTCATTGATACCAAAGTGTTGAGCACTCTGTGGTGCTTTGTGAGCATTTCTGTAGTGCCCAGTGGTTTGCATGTGCGTTGCTGCCATGGCACAGGTTTGTGACACGCTCGTTAGTCTTCATCTGTCACTGAAATGCCTCATTTAGGCAGCATGGCCATGCTCTAATTAGTTATTAATTACTCAAAAAAGCCCTTTTGTGAAAAGGGTGATGTAGCTGCAATTACCTCTTACTTAAGTGTGGGAAAGGTGTGATAACTGCTCACTCAGTAGCTGAATTTGAGCTGATGGTTATTATGGTGTGCAGTGTAATTGCCATGTAGTTAAAATGCAGAGATTTCTAATATGAAAAGTACTTCATCTATCAAGTGGCACTAATAGGTGGGTCCCTCACAGGAGCTCCCAGTTCCATGACTCATCCCATGTCAGAGCCCAGAGTTTCCAGCTCTGTCAGTGCTCAGCTGCTCCTGCAGAGCAAGCTCAGTGACATTTATTCATTTGAAGTGATTTGGATGCTTCTAATGAAATAGTTATGTGTGACTTTGGGAGTAAAAATACAGCTTCTTTTATGAGTACCTACCAAAGAATATATACATTGTAAATGTAATTGCTTGGCAGTTGTTTTCATCTTGGGACAAGTATGATCATCTTCTGAAGGGAAAAACAAAACACAAAAGCCAGTAGGGTCACAGCTTTCTTCAAGAATGTTGTATTTGCAGTATAAAGGCAAAACTGCTACCTGTAATTTTTATGGGAGGTATTAAGTAATGATAGGGAGCTTCAAAATGCCATACAAGTTTAACTTCTGCAGCTTTCAAGCCAGTTTTCTGCAAGTATAAAGGAAAAGAATCCTGTCCTACTTTGGTGCTGAGCTAGAAAGGAAATTAGAAGAGTCCTCCTCTGCACAGGATGGCAAGGAGCACTGGGTGACTGCCTGCTCTCACTGCTGTGGGGAGCCTCTGCTGCCTCTACAGGCTGCTGGCATTGCTGCTGGAGGAGAGAGGTACGATCACATTTATCCCAGGAGGAATCTCCTGAGGTCAGACTTGACTCCAAGGGGATCAGGATTGGAAGTTTCACCCTGAAAGCTTGCAGGGTCCGGTTGTGTGTGAATGAAAGCAGAGCTGTGAAGCTTGGGGCAGGGGTCTGACTGTGCACACATAATTTCCAGCTTGTGCTGTGTATAACCATGCAGGGAAATATCCCTTGTTGTTTGTAGCCATGTAGAAGCACCTCCAGCCACTCTCTCTTCAGGCTTCTGGAGGCATTTTATAAACAAGGGATATTTGCCTGGCTGCCAGCAGTTGTCCTGGGAGTGATAGAGAAGTGATCCATTTATGCCAAGCTGAGTTTGACCGTGCTGAATTTAGAGTGTGAGGGCTCTAAACAGTCAGGGAAATGAGAGCAGGAAGGGAGCAGCCAGCAGATGTGAGCAATGGGATCCAAATGCTCTCTGCTCTGTGGGCAAAGAGATCAGGTGGATAACATCAGGCTGCAGGAGACTAAAAGGAGTTTGAATTGTAAAGCAGCTGAAAACTTGCCAGACTCATTTTTCTTCCCCACTTTTTGTCACTCTTTGAACAGCTCAGAGCTTCCATAGCACAGCCACTGGAATGGAAACACAGATGCAGCAAGGGAAACACCAAAATGTGGGGGTGTACCAAACTGGCATCCAAATTGTGGCATCCAGGAGCTGTGTGTTATGAGAGAGGGAACTTTGTAGTGTGTCAGGAATGAGCTCTTGGCCAATTTGGGTCTCTTTTAAATTTGTCATTGAGGATATCAAAGTAGCAATCTTGGTCTGAGATTGCTCTGCAGCTGCTTGCTGTGGCTTTGTGGGCAGCACCTCCACATTCCTTCCCTATCTGAGGCATGTCCATCTTCCAGAGCTCCTAGTGAGCCAGCATGCACTAATTCAGTAGTTGCTGAAAGATGGAATAAGTGAGTACTAAAGATCCCTGCTAACTGCACAGAGCAGAGACATTCCTTTCCCTTGAAATCCCCTTTAATTTTTGGATTTGTTTGGGAAAACAGTGTCTTTTGGTCTGAAAATATCAGAAGCACTGACCTTTATATACAAAACAGGCGCTTTGGTAATCTTCCCCTCCATTTTTCATGGCATGTGGTCATTGCTGTCAAAGCCTTTTAAATGTCTTATTTGGAAACTTTATATCCTCCTTCAGAGAAAGAAATTGTTAAGAAAAGAGTTGAGCCCATAGTCTTCCTAGTTAGAGATGGGATGTAAGAGGTCAACTCTTAGTTAAGGATTCCTTGATAGATTTTTTTGGGAGAAAAAAAAAAAGTGGAGAGTGGCTGGCATACGTTTTTGATTCCTTTCAATTAAAATGCTACAATATTTTTATTTTCAAAGTGGCATGATTAACTTTGTGTTCTGGGAAGTATTGGAGAAACTTTTTGTGTGTTGTTCATATGAGTGTTGTGACCGTCAAACTGCAGTAAAGTGTCAGCACAGCTCAGGGCTGCTGGAGCCTGGGTGTCCTTTTATTTTTACTGGGTACATTTTAGATTGCTGTCATCTTGTTGGGTTGTCTGATTAGTAGATGAGCTCAGTTTTAAAAAGAGCCTGATTTATTTTGTTTTTAGGCTAATTGTCCAAGCGGAGATCACATTAATTGAGAATAACCTTAGTAGTTTAGAATATTGTCATTGGAGTTTTCTCTGCTGTTAGGTTGGAATAGAAATAAAAGCCATCTGCTTTTCAGCTTTGTCTGTGGATATCCATCATCTCACTGGCAATTTTGTTCACTGTGCTCCCAGCTGATGTGTTTCCTCTGACTAAATTCCCTGGAAAAGCACAGAAATTGTATGGTTCCTTCTCAGAAATGGCAACAAGAAGCAAACATAATAGAGAAAAAAATTCAGGCGATTCAGATGGGGAAAATTAAGTCAAAATGTATCAGGTTAAAATGATACAGACATGAACCCAACCTGTGTGGCTGGCAGTGACCAGGTAAAGCAGCAGGCAGTGATTTTTACATGTTTTGATGATTGTATTTTTGCACCTTAGGGATATTTAATACAGCAATAACTTAAGGCTAATGTATTTTAATGTACTGTAGCATTTTAACGAGTGCCTTGTAGCAATGGTTAAAGTCCCAGAATGCTTTCTGTTAAACTTTGCTGTTTTCAAACACTCCAAACTTTCTCTGTCAGCATAGATAGTCTGGATTTGATCTATGCCCAAAGCAGATTTCCTGGGCTTTGTTACTTACTTCTGTGCATGATTTTAAAAAAGCAAAAGGCTTGGCCATCATAAAAATGTCCTTTGTGTTAGAGTTTATAAGGTAAAATTGCAAATTTCCTCTTTTTGGGTTTCAGAGAGGAACCATTTAACTCTGAACCTCAGACCTGACCCAGAGCCACGTCCTGTCTGCATTTTCATGTGTTTAAGCCTTGTGTTAGTGAGGACCCTGCTAGTGGCATGAGGATTTGAAGGTCTTGCTGCAGTTAACATTTTCTATTTTACCACCTAGCAAGAATCATTCAGTCTTGCATATTCCATGTTTTGATAGACAACCCGATGTTTTTGAACAAAGGTGATTGTTTCTCGTTTTTAAAAACCAAATGAGCTGGGATGCCTTTTGAACAGCTTCAGTGGCAGGCTGAAATGACTTGTAGATGGTTCATGCTTTTCTTTGCAGTGGTTGAAGAGCTGATTTCTCTTGTAGCTGATTCTGGCAAGGTTTGATGTTCAAAAGGTCGGTTACATGAGAAGAAAAAGAAAAAATCTTAAATGGCATCTTTGAACTAGACAGAGTAAAATTAAAATTCTAAATGGTTGATATGAGGCTTGAAATGTCCCTTGAATAAAGACTAGGACAGTCACCTCCTTTATGAGGAATCTTTTCTTGAGGGTTGGCTTTTCTGCCTCCTTTGCTGAAATTTCCATGCAGCTATTTTATTGTCCAATTACTGCCAGTGAAAGTTATTTCTTTTGTCTTAACAGCCATTTCTGAAAGTTCTGTGCCCCTCCTGACCCCACAAAACCCTCTTTATTTCATTTGCCTCTGTGCTAAGCAGTCTGTGTGCCTGTTCTTTCCTTCCTTTGCACCTTGATCTTCATAATCAATACTGCCTAAAGTTCAGATCTAATGATTGCAATCACTTGGGAAGCTCCAGCATACATAGAGGTGATCAAAACTGCAGTGCTCAGAGAAGATAGCACGTGGGATGGGGGTGTCTGCTCCCCCTTGCATTTCCAGCATCTGTGTGAGGTATAAATGTGACCTGCCTCAGTTTACCTCTGCTTTGGGTCAGTGTTTTAGCACTGCCAAGCAACTTTTTTATTTTTAATTTTGTCCATAGTCTCAGCTCGAGTTAATGTGTATCTTTGTCTGAGGAAAATAATCTACTTTCTGATCATTTTTTCCATGCTGTATAGTTTGGGATCATCTCTGTTTCATCAATATTCAACTGGATTTTTTTATCCAGTTCATTATCAAGGATGTAAAATTGTATCAGTCAATGTGACAGCAAACATTGCTGTATCTATTCCTTCCACTTAGAGTCTATACCCTTGGTTTCCTTTTCAATTAAATATTTTCAGTGTTTTTCTGCAGGTTAGCACATTGTTCAGGTATTGCCTTGCCAGATTCCTTATTTTAAAATTCCAGGGTTATAACCAGCTGGTAAATTTTAGTCAAATTAAAAGCATCTTTCTCCTTCCCCATCTCCTCTTTGCTCCATCAAGCAATTTTTTCCTCATTTGTGTTTTTTGCAAAATAAAGCAGTTTGGGTTGTTGCCATAGTTGCTTTGAACTTTCATTGCTCAGGCCTGAGCATTGCAAACAGTTCTAGAAACGCCTCCTGCTACTGATTTATTTTTATGAAAATGTTCAGCCTGTGCCAGACACGAGAGGGACCTTAACTGGAGCACAGGTTCAGAGGTGTTAGAGGCAGAAGTATCCATGGAAACAAAGCTCTCTGCAGATGTGCAGGTATCCTTCAGCCCTGCCAGGCAGAGCTGGGGTGTGCTGACCTGCCTGTGCCAGCTCTCACCTACACAGCTCAGCTGAGCCCTGTTCAGTGGCAGCTCTAAACCAGCTGCTGGCACGTGCCACAGCTTCCCTGCACAGGACCAATTCTGTGGGGATGAAATAATGGATCCAGCACCTGATGCTGTCTTTGTAGAGAAAAGAGTAACCTTTTCCTGAAGGCTTTATCCTCTCATCTGGCATCATAAGCTATTCCCTCCCGTTTTGCTGGTTTTTTAAAGCAGCTGTGTTCAATCCTTTCCTTAACTTTGATCATTTCCACCCTTCCTGAGTCTGAGCTGATCCAAGCAAGGCCTGCAGCCAAACCCAGCTTGCCTGGGTCAACCAAGCAGTTCCAGGGAGGAACATCGTAGCTGGGATTAGGTGCACAAAAACATGAGAGGGAAGCAGTGCTCAGCACACATCTCATAAACCAGCCCTCAAGTAATTCTACCTACATTCCTAAAAGAGATCTCTAAAAGATGATGATTTTTTTCTTTTCCTTTTTACATTTTTTTTTATTTCTCTAAAATTAATCTGACCTTGAGCTCAGGTAAAGCTTGCACAATGTTAAAAGTTGGCAAAGGGAGATGGGAGCTGACAGCAGAATTGCTGGCCTGGTGTGTCCCCCCCTTCTTCCCATTCTCTGGTTCATTCCTCTGGTTTTGCAGCCAAAATAGCAGACTATTAATGAAGTAAATCCTCTTTTTATTAAACATTAACTAGGCAACATGTAATTATAGATTCAGGAGCAGAAAATAATAGCTGCTACATTAAGGAGTCTCAGTGTAAATAATGAATCTTAAAGCTGCAGTGACTTTTTTATAAAGATGTCAAATATCTAAAGGCTTCTCAGCTGACTCATGGGGGCTTTTCCCAATTCCCATGGTGTTTGCATCCCTCTGTAGTTCAGTTTTGTGCACCAGTGCTGTGATGTGCATTTGTTATACAGGACTTGGCATGAGCTGCATGGGAGATTCCCCAGGGGAGTCCCAGTGGCTGCTTTGGCACCTCCTCTGTGGTGTGAGGGTTGAATCCCAGGAGCCACCTCAGACCCTGTTCCTTTTCCCAGCCATGCACTCTTCCCAAATATGACAAGAGGCTCCTGCCAATTGCAATTGTGTAAATGGGACAGTGAAAATAAATGGGATTTGTCTGGCAACAGGTCAGAAAAAGCTTTTTAACTTTGTTCTTTCTGTTTAACTTACTGGCTTGATAATGGGGGAAATAAATTCTTTAGAGAGGTGTCCTGTGTTGTATCCTAACCTGTGGCACTTGGATCACATGCTCTGAAATAACTACAAAGAAATGAAGCTTCATTTATTGTTTGCTGAGTAAATCATGGTGTCATATTGCAGAAAGAGATGTTAAAAATGTCAGCTGTGAGCAAGCAGGGCCTCCTGCACCTCCCTGAGCACTTAGCAGTGCAGAGGAGTGGGGCTCTCTCTGGGCATGAGCCCGTGGGGTGAGTGTGGTCCATGGGTTTTCCTTAGAGCGTGGAATGGGCTGGCATTGGCACAACCAATGCATCAGGGAGGGAGCAGGGATGGCAGAGCACTACAAAGGCCTGATAAATGTCATGAATAATTAGATGCCTCCCCCAAGGACTGGCTTAGGCAGCTCTAGAAATTGGTCCTGGATAATTCCCAGCACTGCTAGTTGCATTGGCTTTCCCATAATCTGGTGGGATTGTAAACCATTTACATTGTAAAGGACTGAGAAGTGTGGTCGCTGGAGTCAGGATAATTATTAGTAATTATTATGGTAATTAATAATGGCAATTATAGGACCAATGGGTCTCATCCTTTCAATTAGCTGGCATGAGATGAGGCTCTTTCAGCAGAAAAGAAGGAAGAAAAGGTACTCTGGTTTCCTGTGCTCATAGCCCTAGAGCAGATAGGGAATTACAGCAGGAATGTGTAACTGGGTTTGTGGCTGCTCTCTTATTTTTCCAGCACCATTTGTATCATCTGTTACATCATCAGCTGATGGAGCTGGGTCTGACCTGCCTTTTGCTTGAAGTTTGTTGCTGCATCAGCAGCCAGAGGAAAGCCTTGTGTGCCCAAAAGCTGCATGTGCTGCTCTAATAGGGCATCATCCTGTGCCTGCAAGCTTGTCCATAACAGGGGAAATTGATTAAAGGGGTTGTTAATGGGGAAAATCCACTCTGCTGCTTTGGACAGCAAGCCCAAAGATACACGAATTCCCCAAGCTCCACCTGAGGCCCAAGCAGAAAACAGCCAAATTAGATATCAGTCACTTGGACCTGGCAGGGCAGTGCCTGCAGTGGCCTGGGAATGGTATTTTATGGGAAATAACACTCAGAACCCTTAAAAGACCAGCAAGGGAATGTTGAAGGCAGTAACTACTAAGGTGAACACATCTTCCCAAATTAGCCAGGCTTCAAAAACACATCTGCTCCCTCAGACAATCCATACCCCATTCATTCATTCATTCATTGATCTCAGCATCTTGCTTTTCTGTTCCCCCTGCCAAGAGTGAGCCTGTTCTCAGTGGATCCCTGGGAACTGTGGTGGCCCACGTGCAGAATGGATTTTGGGAGAGCAGTTGTGTGTGGCAGGTAGGAGGATGCTGACTTGGGAATCATTTATCAGAGCACTAATCAGCCATGCAGTCGTTTCCTACTGCAAGCTCAGCCTCTGTCATCCTGAAATATTGAAAATGGGCAGATTGAAATGCTCTGCAAACATAGGCCCAGTCATGGGGAAAAATGAGAAGTGCCAGCCCTGATGAATGACACTGAAGGCATTGTGGCAGTGTGGAGCTGAGTGAGTGTCTGACGCTCTGCCCTGGACTTGGTTTCAGTTGTGCTGCCTGGGAGCTGGGACAATCTGCACTTGTGCACTTGCTGATGGGAGCTGGAGGGACTTGGATGAGCGCATCCCATTCCTGCTGCTGCCATCAGAGTCCCAATTTTAGAAGCAGTTAATGGGAGGAGTCTGTTTGGTGGGTTGGTTTTTCCTCATTTTTTTCCTTTTATTTTCCCTTCTTTCTGCCAATCCAGCCCCCTCAGGAGACCATTCCCCAGTCTGATTGCTGTAGTGGTGGTGAGGAGCATTCACTCCTGGCAAGTTCTGTAGCTCTCACACTTCAGCTTATGGGGCTGTTTTCCCTCCTTGGGCCTTCCCTCAGTCACAATAGGAGTGGCAATTCCATTCATTTTTACTTGGGCTAACCAAGCCAAGGTCTCAGTTCCCAATTTCCTTCTGTTCCCCAATTACCCTGGTGGTTATTTTCAGACCTGTTTTACTTGCTGACTTTTTTTACAGCTCTGGTAGCCTTTGCTCAGCATTTCAAATGAGGTCATTAGTCCTTTGGACAGCAGCTTGAAAGCTCAAAATCATTCTCATAGACTCAATTCTTCCTTTTTGTCACTGCCAGGCAGCTTAAAATCAGTGTCTGATCACCTTGGTGGTTGTTCAGTGAGTTTTCTATTCCACACATTTACAGCAGAAAGCTGCTACAGCCTGAGCCTGAATTTGTATCTCGTGCTGCTGAGTTTTACCCTGTCCTGCTTTCCCTCATCATTCATAAACTTGGGTTTGCATGAAGAAAATCAGCAGCTGACAAATATTGGTAATAAAAGCATGTTGAGAGCTGCTCAGAAAAGAGCACTCTGATATTCATTCAGGGCGACAAAAATAGATGAAGCAGATAAATCTGAGGATAGATGTTAATGTTTTATTTTGAAAACTGTTTTCTATGATTATTTTATGCTTATTTTCTACTCTGAAGTGGAAGAGAGCAGCAGAACAGGGGCAAAACCCCCAAGCTCCTGGACTATGTGAATCATGTATGAAAAACCAGCTTTCAAAATTGATTTAGGAATGATAACATTATTTTAAAACCTTTGGGATAACCCTGGATTTTGTAACTGCATTTAATCCAGTAATACATTGAGATTAGTCTCACAGGTTTGGGGGCCTTTCATGGTTTGGCTTTGTCTTTGCTCCTTATCTTCCAGCTTTACCTGAGCTCCTCATGGAATCCCATCTGAGGTAGAATCCATCCCACAAAAAGAGCCTGCAGATAAAAATCCAAAATTCCACAGGTCCTATTGCAACTCAGACAAGGTCCCCACAGTACAATCCCCAAATTCAGGTGCTGCTGAGAAGACATCAGACACTTTTACTGCAGAATATATTGAGAAAACTGCAAGTTGTCATGTTTAACAAAGCCTTTTTTTTTTTTTAGCAGATAATCTCCAAATTTGATTTCTTGCTAGAAAGATTTGAGAGTGAGGAAAGTTATGCACAGAAGAAACTTCTGGTATTTGCAACTACTTAAGCAATATATAGAGTATGATATGTTTGCTGAGACTTTGATTCTACCTGCACATTGGCCAAATAAAATTAGCATTGGAAGAGACATTTGAGTGAAGCAAAGTGGGTGAATTTCATAGGAGGAGCTGAAATTTGCATTTGGCACGTTACCCCACAGCTGAGGTTCTGATTTATCTGGAAATCAGCTTTAGGTAAAATTACAGCCAACCATATCCTCCTGTCTTGACTTCTGCACAGCTCAGATGTTGCAGGAGATAACTTCCAGTTTAATTTCCAGATGTCCTGTGCAGCCAATGGAGTGCAAAAGTCTTGAGCAAAGTCCCCTTGAATTATCTGATTTAATAACAGAGGAGAAAATAAAATTTCCTCTTGAGTTCTGCATTGGTATAAACAGACATAACTTTTGACTTGTGGAGCCTGTTCTGAGTTGCTGAGACTGTGTCTCCAATACAGGGGTTTTGTGGAGTTTTCTGCCACAGAAAATGTAGGTTCTTTTAAATGGAAAGGGTGGCTCTATTTAAAGGGAAAGGGGACAAAAAAAGGGAAAGGGGACAAAAAAAAAAGAAAAGGGAAAATGTTTCCATTGTGCAGGATAGGAGGAGGAAAAAAAACCAACAACAAAAGGCAAAGCCTTTCTCTTCCAAAACTTTATCTATTTATATTAAAGGTCATTAACTTTATTTTGTATGGAAAAAAAAAAAAAGCAAACAAACTTGATGAAAAATGTAAGCATTTAAAAATTCTCTCCAAGAAAGAAGGTCCTGGTGGATTCTGGCACTGCAGAGTTATTACTGAACTGGTTACAAATAACAAGTTTGAATCACAGAGCCCAGTCTAATTTAAGATCTGCCTTTATCATCAGTGGTTATTAATTTTGGAGGATTTTAGAGCAGGTTCTCAATGAACATGGAGTGGGGTAAATGCAAGGGGACTTTCTGGGTAAGAAGTTGTCTTTCCTAGGATGGGAAAGTCCTCTTTGGATCCTTGAGCATTTATTAAGTCTTAAACAACAAATACCAAAAATAGGAGCCAGATCCTCAACTGACATTGGAAAATAGTTATTTTTGAAAGTCAAGTGGTTTTTATTCACTTTTTTTATGGGCAGAGATGTTTCCTGACACGTGACAAGTCTGTTTTCAAGGGGTCTGTGTGAAGCATTTGCCATAATGACAAATTAATATCTTTGTGCCAGCATTAAGACTTACAGCCTCATTCAGCTTCATTAATGCAGCCAATTTGTTGTGCATCCCACCTGCATCATGCTCAAGCACATAAATGGCACCCTTGATATTCTGTAATGATTGCCCATTCCCTGGCAGAGCAGGATGTGTGACATTAACATGAAGAAACAAATCCTTTCTAATTACTTTTTTTTTACCATAGATAGGAAGGGTAATTAACATGCAGCAGGGTATGGTCTAGATGACCAATTAACTTCAAATAGGTGTATTCTTGTAATTATTCCCCATACAGCAGTGCAAATATTAGATTAAGTTTTAGGAGTGAATTTTATGGATCTTTGAGTTTGAGTAATTTAAGATTAAATAAATTGACTGAACTTCACCTGAAATTCTTGTTAAATCTCCAGACCATTTTGCCTTGCTTCTGCCCAAACACAGAACTGCTGGAGCCAGCACAGCCTGAAATTCCCAAAGAGTCCCTGTGGCCACTGAGCTGGATACAAACCAGGAGGGATGCTCAGACACCCCTGGGCCCCTCTGCATTCAGCAGCTTGGGTTTGCTTTGGATCATTTTCACACTGCACACATATCCAGCACATACTCTGGAAATCAGTCAAGGCCATTGAGTTAATATCAGTTAAACAGCCTTTAAATTAATAGTGAGTAATTGGCTGCATAGGAGCCACCAATTAAATGTTTCAGCAGAGCTGCTGGTACCTGACACCCAGAGCTGCCTTACTGACAGACCAAAATTCCACATGAGGCATCCTCACATTTCCAGATGTCCCTCAGAACTTCTCATGGCCTTTTCCTCTCAAGATCCCCCTCGGCCCATGCAAACCAATGAGTGCTGCTGTAAATTTCTGCTCATAGGTCAGCAGTTTGTAAATGAGAAGGCTGATGCATCTTAATATAATAATAATAATTGTGCAAAAAATAAAAGTAAAAGCAGTTGTGGTTGTGCATTCCCAAAGCCTTTCCCAATCCCCATCTACAGGGAAGCAGCTCCATGGCTCAGGAAATCCATAACTGTTTTCCCACTGGTCAGATTAACACAAAGGAGGAAAGAACAGTTAATTAAAGCCTTGCAGAAGGACCAAGTTCCATACTGATAACTGCAGGAGAGAGATCTGGAAACCCTATTTACCAGTGCCTCTGAGTCCTGTGGTTCAGCCACATTTCCATTCCTAAGCAACCCCTCTTCTCTCTGTAGTCACACAATTATTTCAGTGGGCATTGACTTTGCATTTGTGCAGTTACAAGAAGAGTGGATGTTGCCACCCACATTGCAGCCCTTCCATTAGGAACATGAGTTAATATTGCTAATATTATTACCATTAGTTAATAAGCACTGGTTGAGTCGAGTTCAGATTTTCGTAGCAACAAATCCAACTGTCCAAAGGTGCTTAATCTCAATTACATAAATTCATCTCTGCCACATGAAGTGCTCTTAGAGAGGTTCATACAAGCTGGTGCAATGAGCTTTTTTAATAGCACTGTAATTGAGAACTCAACATGTTTCCAAGTGCTGTTTAACAATTAATTTGCCAAATATCAAATTTAATTTAACTATTTTCAGTCAAAATAGAGACACACATGGGAAATTTCAGGTGACTGGGTTTAACCCAATTGACATTGCATAGAGATGTCACAATAACTGAATGTCATAAAGGAGGTTGGTTGTAATTAGAATTAGTTTGGCATTGAAGACCTGTCTGCCTAATTTCTGAAAACCAGCAGATTTACAGCCCTGGCAAAGGTCACTCAGTGTAGGAATAAGTCTGTGCCACACCAGACTTGATACCAGCCTTTCAGAGCCTGAAAAATATCAGTGAGCAGTGTTCCTGTCAAACAGTTTTTCAGAAAGTTAAACCTTTTTCATGTACAGTCTCTGGTCTCTCAGAAATACCACAGGCCAGGCTGGGTGCCAGCATGTACCAAGCTGCTTTCTGAGGTACCAGCTCTCACCTTTATGTAGATTGGATGGGATTAAAAGCTGTGCTGCAAGAGCTCTTTGATCACAGAAGCAGCTGAAAATTGTACAGGCTGCATCTCTGAGCTGCTCTATGCAGTTCATCCAAGGCTGGCATCCTGCTCTGTCTCTGGCACCATTCTGCCATTCCTGCCTGCATCCAGCGTGCTGATCTGAAGCCCAAAATCCAAGTTCCACATAAGCCAGCCATTTGCCTGAAACCCTGAGGATACTTTGGTATTTAAAAGTGGGTTTTTTTCTGAGACATGTCACAAGTATTAAAAAAGGGAAATTAAACAACTGCGGAGTGGATTTTTTTCAAATTTTGCAAAGGTTTATTATACATGAGGATATGAGGGAAAGATCACTATAATGAATGTCATAAGCCTTTGATTTACCTGCTTGGTTTTAGTCTCTTACTATTGAATTACAGTAATAAAAGGCTGGTCAGGACAGCAAGCAGGAAATGAAGCAGCAACTGGTGATAAAAGAAGCTTTTAGGGATAATACATCAAGGGCCCTCCAGGAAACAGCAAGATGTTCTTGCTTCAGACCCTTTGTGGGCCTGCTTCCCGTGGGGCTGACAGCCTTGGTTGAGTTTTGTTTCCTGCTTTATTCCCAAAGCTCTCCAAGGCTGGAGCTGGGGCTGCACTGTCCTGCCTGTGCTGAGGCAGCAGCTCATGGGTGAGTTTGACAGGGGAGCACTGAGGGCTGATGTCATTCAGGCAAACCCTTGCTGGGAATTTGTGGCCCTCATTTGTTTGCAGATGGGTTTAGATGATAGCAGGAACTGGCATTTGCAAAGTGCTGTTTTATCACCTGAAGCGAATGTAACAAGCAAAGATGCAAAATGTAAATATTCCTGGAAGGGCTGGAGGTTCACTCTGCTGATGGCATGGGAATGACTACATGAAAATTAATTGCATGAGAAACCTACAGATCTGGCAGAGGAGTTGTGACAGTTGCTGATGTTTCAGCTGCTTTCAGTTCATGCTGCATCTGAAGTGCAGCATCAATGGGCCCCTTTCAAAAATGTTGAATGTTAAGATCCTCAGTGGATGATTTTCAAGGGCTGCTCTATTCAATCCCACCTTTCTCTGCAATGGTCTGATTCAGGAGCCTCCTCGTGGCACCAAGGTGGCAGCAGAATATGTGAAAGCAGGATCTGGGTCCTATTTTGGGAAAACAATGTCATGCTCCTTATTTGCAGTCAGCCCCAAAACCTGGTGCTTTGCATCTGGAAAGTCTGAACCACAAAGTACTTCAGAGGTTGTCCTTAGAGGCAAGAGGCAGTTCTGCCCTTTGGGATGTACTTGTGGCAAAAATGGGATTTACCAGAGCAACAAAAACATCAAAGGAACCAGCGTAGGGCAGGGTAGTGCCCACCAGCAGGGGATGTGTCCAACAGGGCTGAATCAGTGCCTGCAGTGACAGTCCTGACCCTGCAGCAGTTCAGAGTTCCCTCCCAAAGGGAAATTGGGTTTATCCTGGCACTGCTGAAGTACATCTGAAGGAGAAAGGATGGCACAGTGGAGTGTTGCTTTGCTCAGTAACAAGTGAGGGCAAATGCCAGCTGTTTATCAGCAGTTTGGAAGTCTGACACTTGATGGATGGCCTGAGAGCACTGCCTGGGCTTCCCCTGCTCCTCAGAGAGGCTCTGACTTGGCTCTGGCATTTGCTTAAATCAGAGCAAAGGCTGGGAATTACAGGCTGGGTGTTTGCATGCAAAGGAAATGCTCTAAAGCTGCTCGGAGGAGCTACGAAAGGGCAAAGGAGCGTATTTCAAAGAGAATTGGAGCAGTAAAATTGATTCACTTGGAACATCTGACTAGCAGATGGCAAGGAATAAACTGAAGACTGTGAAAAGTGTGTGGGTGTGTCATGGGCACGAGTTCCCAGCAGGTGAAGTGTGGGACTGGTGTAGCACAAACCACAATCCCATCTCTGGAGCAGGAGCAGCCCTGACACTTTCCCAGACACGAGGGTGGCTCTGGTCTGCGCCAGCCTGGGGCCACAGGAGCCAGCAGAGCCTCAGCAGCTCCACAAAGGCAGCTGCAGGGAATAATCTGGACTTGATCAGTTGGTGCTCCTGGTGTATTCCTTTTGGGAGACAGCAAAAAGGTCCAGAAGGTGCAAAGTCACACTGGCTGTCACTCTTGCAGCCAGCAGCAGTTAGAACTGCGCTGATGTGATCCTCCCAGCAGGCCTGCAGCATCCTTCTCCAGGGCACAGCTGCCCTTCCCAGAGCTCTGGATGGGAGCACAGAGGGCCTTGGGGTTTTTACATGGCAGGAGAACGCTCCTTGTTTTCTTCAGTTCCACGTGGCTCAGTGCTTTGGGGTCTTGCTCAATAGCTCTGCTGGTCTGTTCTGACTTGACTCCTTGGATCTCTGACAGTTTACTGGATTTAAATGGGAAGAATTCATTGCTTTGGTTCTTGGAGATAATCTATCTTTTGTACATAAAACAGCAGTATTAGTGAAAACTTCCTGGCAAGTATATATATATATTTAAATTTTGTAAATGTGCTTTCCCTGTGTTCTCACCTCTTGTTTATCCCCCAGAAGGTGGAACATGGGGAAACTTGTTAATGGACCTCACAGGAATGAAAAAGGAGAGTGGCTGCAATGTTTAGTTTGTGAAAGAGGGCAGACATTAGCCTTGGGAACTGTGCTTTTAATGATTAGTCACAAACTTTGCTTTCAAGGCTGTATAGAATTGGAGAAAAATCACACATGGAGCTGTGCTTGCACAGAGAGGAGGTTGCATAAGTGGGCTGAGATGACAAAAAGCTGTTGTTGGAATCAAACCTGTGTGTCTGTGGGGAATTGTAATTCCCAGTAAAAAAATGCAAGGGATACTTCCATAACTGAGGGTTGTATCAATAACTTGTGTAAATAACAAATCATTCCAGTTTTCAAAAGCCCTTGTAGAGCAAGGGATAAACCTGTGCCAAATTCAACTTGGCAAGTGCAGTCCTTGTGTGGTTTTTACACAATATTCAAAGCTTTCTTCTTCATCATCTTCAGCTCTTCACACCCTCCTGGAGAGACTGGCTGAGCACCCCCAGCCCCCACGTGTATTTGGTGGGCATTGGGGTGCAAGGAGGGGATTCAAATCCCTTCTGGGAGCATGTATGGGAGATTTCAGGGGATTTCTGCCTTTCCTCACAGTCAAAAACTTTTTAGGCATAAAAACTTCTGGAAAAATAAATGCTCTGTGTGCTGGTGTAAAGAATGTGTAAGGCAAGCCTGGGAGGGGATAAATGACAGTGGTAATAAGGGAAAAAAGTAAAAGGGATTAAAGCCAATTCTAGGGAAAAAAGCTTTACTCTTGTGCTTTAAAGCACACCTGTCACAAGGTATATCCTTAGTTGCACTGATTGTCATGAGGCATAATCACATACTTGAAGCTTTCAGAGAGCTCATCCTATGAAGTACTTTTCCATATCAGGTTTTAAAAACGCCCACAAAACCACCCATATTGCTGGATTACTTCTTCCCATCCAGCATTGCAGCAAATTCCTGTCCCATCCATCCTCAGGCTTTTCACTTGTGTCTGTAATGTTTTGCAAGGATTTCACTGAAATCAGTTAAATTAATCTGGATTTACCCTGAGAGTTTGCAGAGCAAGAGCTGCTACATCTCATTTTTAAGGGTCCTCTCTTTTTCAAACACAGGCCCTGCCTATAAAGGGGTGTGTGGTATTTCCAGGGTCCCCCATTGTGGGGAGGAAAGATGAATCTGACTCCATGTTCTCAGAAGGCTAATTTATTATTTTATGTTACTATATTATATTAAAGAATGCTATACTAAACTATCCTAAAGAATACAGAAAGGATACAGACAGAAGCCTTAACCAGATACTAATGAAAAACTCTTGATTCTCTCCTCAGAGTCTGACACAGCTTGACAGTGATTGGTCATTGGAAATTAAAACAGTTCACATGAAACCAATGAAACAACCACCTGTTGGACAAACACTCTCCAAACCACCTTCCAAGGCAGCAAAACACAGGAGAAGCAAATCAGATAATTATTGTTTTCCTTTTCCTCTGAGGCATCTCAGCTTCCCAGGAGAAGAATCCTGGGCAAGGGTTATCTGAGAAAATATGATGGTGACAGGGGTGGGGGTATTTTTTTGGGCAGGAGGATGTAGGATCAGGTGGCTGCTGCTGTTTTTTCATCAGTGAAGGGACTTTCCATCAGGGCAGTCATCGGGGGGACACCCAAAGCAACTTTTCCTGAAAAGAGAGCGGTAAAAGGGTGTTGGATGTGGGCCTCCAAATAGGGATATGGGGTCTGTGGTTAACCTAGAGGAGCTGTGTGTGTTTAGTAGCACTGGGAGAGGATGGAAGCCAAGTTCTCAGTTCAGGAGGGTGCAGGATAACTGCAGAGGTGCTGGTACATCTGACATGGTGTAGGTGATACACAGGAGAGCTAAAAATACCTTATCCCCACCAATGTGGAACAGACCTCTTGTTAATTATGCATCTTTTAAACTTGGTTTGCAAATTGGTTTAATAACATATAATCACGATTTACTTAGAGACAAATTAGCATTTGACTTTGAATTTTGGATAAGTCACCTGCATTCCTGTGTTGCTATCATGGAGCTCATGCTTGGCACTTCATGGTTTTTAGGTCCACCATGTGAGCACACTGGACAGTTTTTTTCTTCCTATTTCATAAGATTTAACCTAAATCATGGCATTAAGCAACATTAGCTGAATCTGGTGATGCTATTTATTCAAAGTACACATGACACGTTCCTTTTTCCTTCCAATCCAGCCAGTCAGTTGTTGCTGAGTTTCTGGGTTTGTGTATTATTGATCATGTAATACCATAATTTTTGCCAATAGACAAAAATCCCCATTTTGCCCAAGTTAAGATGTGTTTGTGACACAAGGAACTGACCCCAGCACTTTGGTACATGACAAACTGGGGTGTGTGGAAATCTAACACACTGAAATGTGCACTTCTCTTCCTTTATTTTCTTTTTTTTTTTTAAGAAAAAAAGAAATTGCTTTTGAAAAGTGGAAACAAATCATAACAGCCTGTTTCCACTGTGATCCACATTCATTTCTTTCTCTGTTTGCTGTGGTTCTTATATCTGTCAAAACTTTTGGTAATCAAGGAGTCTCAGAACACGAGGCCTGGCAGCCTGACTGCAGTGTCAGAACACTCACAAGAGGGGAGCACAAAAAGGAGGTGAGAGCTGCACTGTGGCCATTTAATAGTCAAAATCAACTGGTTGAGCAGGAAAAGCACATTCTGGGTATTTTTTCTGCTTTATTGTTTGCATGCTGCTGCTCCAGTTGCACAAGGCTCCTGGGAGTCTCTATAGTTTATAGTGCATGACTCATTGGTCTTTTGACACTGAGCTGTTTGACACAGAAATTTTTATTTGTACTTCCATGGAGAAATGTATGTACAGATAAAGGTTACAGAGGGAGGTGAGTGGCCCTCAAATTGTGTTAACTTTAAAAAGTCTGTTCTGCTCTATAATGTTAAATGGGATGGCAGTGATGTCCCTTCCAGAAGGCTCAGAACGTGCCTCTGTGCTTGTGTACATACAGCCAGAACAGGGGTAATGAAAATAACATTTACTGACTATTTACTTCTCACATAACCAAAAATGGGAGTGGAACAACCCATATTTAGAATTATATTATTTAGAGTGCCTGATTGTAAACCAGACCTGCTTCTCTTCAGCTTGGCTTAGCAAGCAGGTAGGAATATTAAGCAAAGGAACATGACCATGCTGGAGTGTTCTTCCCTTTCCCTTCCCTTTTCCAATCATTACTGTGGTGCCAGTGATCTCAGGCCCTTTGGCCACTGCCTTTTAGGAGGGGTTTTGAGTCTATTTTTGGTCAGTCTCCAGCAACACTTAATGGGAAGTGCCCTAAATATATTTGCACATGAACACCCAGAGCTCGGCAGCAAACTCCCCCAGGCTTTACTTAAACATTTTGTACGTTCAGAAATGGAAAGGCAGGAAAGCAAATGCTGAGGATAACAAGGAGATCTGTGCCAGGTAGGATCTCCTGGGAGCTGCTTCGAGGCAGGGAATGATTTTATCTCCCCACTGCTCTCAGGAGCCACGAGCATTGCTGCTCTCATTCCATTAGAGAGAGGAGCACAAAGGAGCCAGAGCTGGGCTGTGTGAGAGTCAGACCGTGGCTATCCCTGTCCTTTAAAGAAATTTATTCAACTGTGCATGATTAATTTTTTTTTCTTCCAGTGCATCACTTAGAGCCACTGAGAGCATTTTGCCCAGAAACACAACAGCTACTTTCTTAGCTGCAGAAATCAGTGGGTATTTAACTCTGCTATTCCATCTCCAGAAGAGCTTTCCTGACCAATGGCTAAAAGTTTCTCTAGTTATATCCGGGTGTTTCAGAATTTTAAAATTGCTGTGGAAAAGCATAGATTGTTTGGGGCAGAGTTGGTGGAAATTCTGTCAAAATGAGATGATTTTAATGGGTGTGGAAGGAGGCTGCATACAGGAGTCAGTCAGCCAACCTGCTAATGACCTCAAATGATTATAAATAGCCTTCTGATAACTTGAAGTGATAGCTTCTCAATTTTGAGTGGGTTTTCTGTGTCTGAGGACAAAGATCCTGTATTTTGAAGTCTAAAGCCCTCATTCTATACTCATATGGGGAGATAGGGCAGAGAAAAAAGGAAAAAGGAGGTTACTGTTATTCCCCACTCTGCCCTGGGTGCTGATGGGGAGGTGTCAACAAGGCAGTCATGGTTTGGAACCTGTACAGGGATGGATATTCTGGGATTTCCTGATGCAGCTTTCAGGCTTCCATTCCCAATCCTTGCATTTCGTGCACCTCAGATTTCAGTCAGGCAAATCTTCCTGAGAGGAGAATAAAAGGAGTTATAACCTACATGGGACCTTTCAGTTGATTAAACTTTTCATCCTCTGAGGAAAACCCTTTTTAGAGGCTGGGAAAACAAGGTGGTAAAATGTGCCTAATTACAGTTGACTCCAGTGGATGAACTTCAGTTTTAGTCTGGAAAAGTTGAAAAGGAGTCCATGGTTATTTTAAAATTAATTATCACTCTTCTGAAGTCCTGCTGAAAAATAAAAAAAAGGAAAGAACAGCTAGGCAAAACCAGGCAGTAAATGACTCACAGATGAGGCAAAATCTACCATATGTCAGCTACACCTCAGAGCCAGTGGCTGCTGCCTTTGTTTGTGTCAGTGGGGTATTTTGCTGAGGTGTTCAGGACACCTTGTGCTTCCCATGGCAAAGCCCCGGCCCTTGGTGGGTCTGACACAGCAGGAACAGCACTGGGCTGCCTTTTTTGGGTTTTTATTTTACAGTTAGGTGCTGAGGCCCTGCCAGCACTTAAAATTATAATGTAAATATTTGAATTTTTATTTTTCATAATTGATCACCCGATTCTAACATCCGCTGAGTACAGGAGATGCGGGAGCCGAGGGAGAAGAAACACATGTAAGGATCTCCTCAGCAGGGTTTTGGCTCAGCTCTCCTCAAATATTTCCTCCTGATGTGTTGGTGCTCAACGTGTGGGCACTTCCTCCCTGGTGGCATCAATGCCGTGGCTGCTGAGGGCTTTGATGTGCTCCAAGTCACTTACACTGCCTAGAAAGCAGGGAGCAAAGCTTGCTGAGATACCCCTGAGCAATTCTCTGTCCAGCAGACACAGGGCAGCTGGGAATTTCCCTTGGGACATCCCTGGGAGAGGAAAGCTTGCAGTCAGGCCTGGCCCAGCCTGTTGTGGGACTGAGGGGTGTGATGGCTGGAGGTGACACTGTCCCTGACCTTGGCACCCCCAGCCAAGGATAAATCCCATGAACCAGGAGGGACAAAAAGCTGATTGAAGTTCTTGCCTTGGAGAGAGGAAAAGAAGGCCTTCCCTCCCTAGGAATAGGGAGGTTTGTCATTTTAAAGCTCTGTTCCTGGTCACAGTTTATCCACAGCCTTCCAAGCATTGCACAGGCTGTTCAAATGAGTGCAGCATCCAGGAGTGCCTTGCCCAAGAAGCTGTGTATCAGAAAGGCACCAGAAAATGCTGCACTGGAGCCTCAGGGTGGGAAAGCAGCTGCTCCAGTAGTGATGGGGATTCTCTTCTTTTGGCTCCCTTATCTTCTTTGCCCTCACAGATGACAAACAGAGAAAGCCACTGTCACCTCCTCGTGCAGCTGTGTGACTTGCAGGAGCAGCAGCACCACCGCAGTGTTGCTATGGAGCACTAATGAAACACTTGTTAGAGGGCTTGGCTGTTTGTGGCCCTGATGTTGGAGCTGCAGTGGGGCTTTCCCTGTTGACCCATGTTACAGGAGGCTGCACCACGGACAAGGAGCTAAAATTGTATTTTATGGGCTGGGTCAGCAAATCTTTTGAAGTTCGTTGATTAAAGCTTAGCACAAAGTTATTTTTGGATGTCAGTTCCAACCTCTCCCTGACTTGCAGAGTTTAGAGAAACCCTAAAGTGTGCCCCAGACTTGGGTTGGTACCAAAGGGCAGAGGAGAGTGGTGGCCAGGGGGACACTGGTGAAGCACAGCTGTGACAAGCACCGGGCACCCCCTGTGGAGCCCAGACAGATGTGGCTCCGTGTTTCCTGCAGGAACAGGCCCCAGGTGGCTCAGGCAGGGCTGCAGGGAGCTCCCTGGGCAAAAACCTTGTGGTTCAATGAATGAGGCTTGGTTAGACTTCCTGGACAGTGGGCTTGATGTGGTGAAAGAGGAATTGCAGAGTTCTTGGAGAAAGGCAGAATCCCTCCGAAATCTGCAGGTGTAAGAGCTGCCAGAAAAGTTTTAGATGCATTGTACTAAATTCAGCAAAAGCTGGGAGTGAAGTTTCAAGAAGGAATAAAGGGAGGGAAAACATCTAAAATAAATATCTGACAATGACTGCCTATGTGCTGGAGGGGCAGACAAGGAGAGGCACAAAAAAAGTGGGTGAAAGCATTTTATGGAGACTGGAAATCCTTTGAGGTGTGAAACTGCTCTCTTGTCCTCTTGCTTGAGGAGGGACTCAATATTTGTCTTCTGGGCCCAGCTGAGAGAGAACGTTCCATGTGATTTAGGAGATCAACACAATTCATTCAATTCACCTAGAGAAAGAAAAATCACAAGACATCACCTGTGATTAAACCAATCTGGGGCCATTCTGTTCTGTCTCAGACATTCCACAATCAGAAAAACAAGGGAGCATCTTCAGCTGGGTTCTTTGCTGTATAAGAGATGTGGGGTGATTTATTTTTCACCAATCAATCAATGTGCTAAATGTACAACCAATGTATTTTCAATGTACTTAAACTGAAACTACACAACAAAGCTTTAAGTCAGTGCTATTAGAAAAAAAAATCAACACCAAAAAATACCCAAACAAGCCCAAAAATCAACCACACAAACAAAATCAACAACCAAACTAAAAAAACCCAACAGACCAAAAATCCAGAAGGAATGGTAGATGTTCTCTTATTGGTGTCCTTGGAGAACTGTCACCTCTAAATGTTACAGGGTAGAGGTACAGACAGGTTTTTGTCATGAACATCTCCTAAGAATGATTATTGTCCTCAATCATTGCTTGATGAGAGTCCCCTTCCCTCCTGGTCAGTCCAGGAACACCATGCACAGCTCCCTGGGACCAGCCAGGGAATTTTACATTCGTTTCAGACTCATTATTTTCCACATGGGGAAAAAGTGGAGACATGCAATAAGGTCAGTGACCCTTGGAGGTAACTCGAGTTCTTCTCTCTGTAGTTAATGAGCAAAGCAGACAGGAACCGAAAGATGAAGGTGGTTATGCCAGTGCTGTCAAAAGCTGCAGAAAAGTGACTGAAAGTCTAAGACCAAAATAATGATTTTGTGTATAATTAACAGGAACTTCTCAACAATTGGCATTAATGTTCCTAGGAAGGTGATGCAGGTATTTGGTTATTTGTCTTCAGTCAGACTTTATGTGCTTAAGGCAGAATCACAGCCAATGAAACAGCGCAATTTAAATCGCTGATTCCTGCCTAAGGAGCTTCCTTAGCATCTCTCAGGGAACTCGTTCCCAGCCCTTGTGGATCACGGTACTTGTGATTAATGGGGATGAAAGAACTCAGCACGTGAAGCTTTTGAGTTGGAAAGAAATGCAAAGTTTCCATCCCAAACTGCCATTTGTACACTGCTAAATGCAGTATCCCAAATCCTGAGAGCAGTTTTTCCCACCCATTTTGTAGAACAAGTTTCTAACATCCAATCTTTACCTGCTGGAGAAGAATCCTGTCAGGCATTTCTGTGCTATCTCGGCACATATTTTGTATATGGTGTCACTAATTTCTGTGTAGGGAGCTATGGAACTTGTTCGTGGCAGGGATCATCCTGAGGATGTTTGTGTTCTACACCCGTGTCAGTGTGGATTTGGGATACTCGGGAGTGTCTTTGCCGTGCCCGCTGGTTTTGTGGGACGCTTTCATTCCCGCGGATTGGCTGCTAAATCTCTGTTTACTCAGCCCCTCCGCTTTGTTTTCACAGTTCTGCCACTGCCAAGCAGCCCAGAGAGACCGATTCCTGAGCCCAGCGATCCTGCGCTGTCAGCACCGCTGACAAACCCCGGGAAGAGGCGAATGAGCCGCTGGAAGCGCTCCCTCCCCGGCCGCTGCCTCCCAGAAGATGGAGCTGTTTCCCTGACACAGCTGATGGAGAGAGACCCTGTAAGTTCAGTATCACGTGCAGTTGGGGAATTCTTACAGATGTCAGAGATTTCTTCTTCACAGCCGAAAGAAAGAAGAAAGAAATGAGCCTCCTGACCATAATTATTTTATTATAAAAAAAGGGTTTTATTTGTTTTTTACCTCAGTAAATTATACTTGTTAACAATAACAGTACATGAAAGTGAGTTCAGTTATTAGAGTCCAGATGCCAACCTTTTTTTATCCTTTGAAGGTACACATGATTTTTGGCAGATTTAGGTATATTAAGCATTGCAATTTTCTTGAGTTTATCACTTGATTAGAGAGGGAGTGATTTGTTTTATTGACAGCAGTCCCTCCCTTTTGCTGGAAGCAAATCTATTTACTTCTCTCTGGGATGGAGAGGGGTATTTATTTCTGGTGTGCTTTGGTTTCCACCTGTGAATGATAAGGCTGGGAGGGGTTTTAAATTTCCACATGAAAAATGAGGTGAAAAAGTAATGAGCATAGAAGATTGAAAGCAAAAGATGGATGTTGATTCTTGCTCAAGGAAGGATGGTTTGTAGGAACCCACAGTCCCTTGAGTTGGGGCTGAGCAGCAGAGCCCTCCAGGGATCAGATGATGAAGGAAACTGTAAGTATGTGGGGATTTGAATACATCTATAATGTGCTTGTGTGTGTTTGGTGTCTGATCTTCTTCCCTTAAAAGCAGAGTTAACCCTCTCCCTCCTGCCCTTCCCTGCTCCCCCCAAATCTGGGATAAGGCTCTTGGTCTCTTGAGGCCTGGACACACGGAGAGATCCCTGTGGGAGCTGGACAAAACTGCTGCCAGTGGCACCCAACAGCTGTCAGTGTCTCAGCCTTGCTGAGGGCTGCTGGGAACATTTCACTTTCCATTTTATTGCTGCAGATCAGATACTGGTTTTTACAGCTCGCATGTGTGCTATCTAAACTGCAAAAAAGATTAAGAAGAAGGGAAGTTTTATAAGCACTGACGTGGTTGTCATGACTACCTAGGCCACTTTGCTGGTGCTATACAAGTCTTTCACTTTATCTGTCTAGCTTTTATACAAAAACACCCCACATTTATTTTTGCATGAGAGTCTGGAGGAACAGGGCTCAAGAAACATCAGTAAGCATCAATGTGTGTGTGGGGTGTGACATGCAGGTGAGGCTGAGGCTCATCCCCTCAGTCAAATCACAAATGTCTGTGTTAAATTGTGTTAAATGCCTTGGACAGGGAGAGAGCCAGGTCCAAGGTATCTCTGCTTTTGTCTGAACTGACAAGATTGGAGTGCTGGCTCCAAATGACCAGGCTGCTCTGGCTTACTGGGAGGTGGTGTCCTCCCTGAGGCTGTCAGCAATAGAAAGTTTTAATTTATGGATAACATATTCTAAAAGAGCCTCCCCATCTCTTTTTTGAAGTCTGTAAGCCTCTGCCACAGGCCTGTAAGGCTGGAACAGCTGGCATCTGTGAATGCTCTCTTGGAAAAGTACAGCTGAGCCTCCAAAGCCTTTCTTGGTGGTTTAGGGGCTTTCTTTTTCCTTTTTTTCCGTGAAGTAAGGGTTTTATCAGTGACAGAGTTGTGGATCATGTGCAAGGGAACAACCAGAAGCAGGAGTAATCTGTGTGTAAATGTTAGCATATTCCTGGTGCTTTATTTCAGGCCAGCAGTGGGTAATCACAAAGAGAACAAGGAAAAGCACTAAGTGTGTTTGGAAAAGGAAAAGATGTACCATGCTCTGGGCACAGGGTCTCCAAAACAACAAGGGGCAGTTTGAGATAAAGTTTTGTTGCCAGGAGACTGTAACCATGAAACAGAAATGCTGATTAGCTGAGATACTTGTGAGATGATGAACAAAGACATCTTGGTGTCTGTGTTATGTCAAAAGCATAAAACAACACACTTATCTTGGAAAAGCTAAACACAACAATGCAGATCCTAACAGCAGTAAATCCAGCCCAAGTGGTCACAGGCTGATTTAAAGTTTAAGAACATAGCTGGAGTTGGTCAGTAAATGCCCCAGGAGTTAAATTGTTGGAGAAGGAGGAAGATGAAGATAAAGAGGTGAAATGTATGCAGCTCTGTCATTCTTTGAGCACTGAATCACCTCAAACCTGTTGGAGAATGGGCAGCTGAAGAGAGAGGAATCTCTGTAAGCTGTGTGTGCACAGCTTTGTGCTTCCCTAAGGAGCCAGGAGCTTCTGAAGAGGATCATTACAGCATAAAGAAGCATTTCAAGTTCCAGGTGGGCATCAAAGAGAAAAGTTTAGGAAGAAATCTGAAAGAAATCAAATAAAAGGAAACAAGGATAGAATTTCAGAAGACACATGTCTGGTCATCAGGTTCCTGTAATGGGAATAGGAAGAGAGTAACTTGCAAATAAAGAAGCCTTCTGTTAAAAATCTCTTTTATATTGCCCTGGAAAGGCTGTCATGGTGAGAGGAAAAGAAAATTGTCCACCATGCTGGGTAAGGTTTGCATTCCTCTCTGTCATTTGGTTCCTGACAAAGCTGGCAAATACATGTGTAAGAGAAAACATCTGCAGAATGCTCCTGGAGCTGGTGTGGATACAAAGGCAGTTTCAAATAAAACCATTTCAATGTGTTCATTTGCTCTTTTTGTGTGCTGAAAATCTGGAGTTATGAAAGCGTTTGCAACTCCTGAAAAAATTATAGACTAATATATGTTATATCATGTTATTAGAATAAAATCAATGATTTATACTAAGAATTCCTAAAAATTGCAAAATGTAATTTAATTATTTTGCCAGTAGGGAAATGGTGAAGAAATGACTTGTGCTTGCTTAATTTAATTTTTGTTTCTTAGCACGAGGTTTGTAAGTACTTTAAGTAAGCAAGATATTTGTTTCTATTAGCAGTAATTGACGAGTAAATGTGATAGTGACATATTTTCTCCTGGAAAACTCTACTAGCAAGTCCCTGTGGTTAAGAGCTGTAACCAAAATTCCCGTGCCAGGTGGGATTCCAGTGTGTTATCCCAGAGACTCAGCTATCCTTAGCATAATGCACCCCTTAGTGATTGGGAGCTGCAGGTCCCTGTTACTGCAGTGACCCCCCTGAAATCCTAGTGAGAGCAGGCAACACTAGCAAGGTAAGGAGGTTTTATTGCTGTTTCTCAGCTAATCTGTTTTATTGTGACTTAGGCAGCTCTGCCAGAAACAGAAAACAGGCCTGGATCTCTGTTTTCTACCTGTGGGTAGGTGGAATTAGGAGTGTGTTACTCCAAGGGCTTTCCTTCTGGGACACTGCTGCTGGTTTGTTATTCCCATCATGGAGGTGTAGGTTTCACGGTGTCTGTGAGCAGAGTTCTGCCAGTTCCCAGCTCCTGGGTCCCTGTGCAAACCTCTCCAGATGCTGTTCCCCAGTGCTTTGCAGTAATGGGTGTGATTAGCTGCTGCTGCTGCTGCTCTATTGATTGATACCAGGTTAAAGACAACCTGTCAGGCTTGGCTTCCTTGAAAAATGTATAGCAGAGGCTGGATACTTCCAGGAACTGTTTGTCACTGGGTATTTGCTCCTGTAAACAACTGCTGGTAGCTGCCTTCTGTAAATGCTAAATAAAACTGCAATTTCCCCTGCCTTGGGAAACCACAGCGTGTCCTCAGAGCCCCACAGGAGTCACTGGGGTGGCTTTTAGCAGCCCGTGGCAGGAAATCCATCCTGTGGCACAGTTAGCAGGGAATGCCCAATGCCCTGCAGCTTGCAGATGGCTCTGGAGCTCCTCAATGATGAAAGTGAACAAGCAATTTAAAAACCCAGAGTTCATAAAAATTAAGGGGTTTTTCATAGGCAGAGTTCATCTCAGAGAACGTGCCCTGTGTAGCTCACCCCCAAGTAGCTCAGGAGTGAGAAATTACAGGAAAAAAAACAGACTGGAAAGACACAAATCCTCAGGGAATCATAGCTGCCTGTTTTCTCTCTTCTCAATTCAATTGTTTCCTGCCACGAGGAGATGTAGGAAAATAAACAGAATTATCACCCGGGAAAGGACAATGCCCATTGATGAGTGCATTGTGTGGCAGCAATCTCTTCATTGCGCTGGGAGGTGACAAAAGCCGTTCCTAATGAGGGCTTTCATTGCTTGGAAACTCAGCCACTGCTGATCAGCCCCTCACGGATTAGGGATGTTCAGGAGCAGCCAACTATCTGCAACAAAGGAGTACATTTTCTCAGGATAAAAAAGCAAGCTGAGGATTACAAGGACCCAACAGTCTTTATCTGCAGAAAATCCTTGTTTCAGGTCTCTTACCTCTTCTTAAAGGCTTGGAATAAATAACATTGATTTCCTTTAAAACTTAATGTGTTCACTGTTAAAGTATTCACACAGCTTAGAAAAGAGAAGGGATTATTTTGCTTTTAAGCCTTCCTTCAATGCGAAAAGAAAGCTATTCTGCCAAATTTGTCTACAAATTATAAAATTCTAGACAGATATTTTATATATATATATATATATATATATATATATATATTTATACTTACTTGAGCTGTTCTTTCTCACCTCCTGACTGGAGGTGAAAACGTACTTGGAAACTTTCCAGTTCCCATCTCTTTGTATCAGTTCAGATATGTAGATGCAGGGGAAGGCCCTTAAGTTGGGATCAGTGGAGTTGTTCCCTTGAGCTCTTTTTTCTGCCTCACCTGCCCTTTGAGCTCTTTCCTGGCAGTGATACCTCCTGAGTCCAAAGGAAATACCTGAGTGAAGGTTCGTTGTGTACAGTCTCTGCTTTATTTTGTGGTTTCCAAGTGCTGTTCTCCCAGCCAGTCCATAACATCTGGCTCCATTTATCCACTTGGCACAGAAACTCTCTTTTAAGTGCTCTGTTTCTGCAGAGTCATGGAAGATTTTCTCAGGAGCTGACCCACAGCAGAACATATCCTGGGAGAGCAGAGCAGCCACGGATCACCTGCTGGGGCACAATTGATCCCAGTGCCTGCTTTACCGGCAGGGGGAATCGAAGCCTCTCCCCCCGGGGCTTTGCCTGACTGGAGCTGTCTCTCCATTAAGGCCTCTCTGTCAATGCTGCCCCCAGACTGGAACAGGATGCACTCAGTGGGGGAACAGCCAGTATTTGCTCTGCAAGTGAGTGCTGGGCTCTCAGATGGAGATAATCAGGAGCCATGTTAATACCTCACTGCTCCAGGCACTGGGGTTTGCAGAAATTCCCTGTACTTGGAACACTGCTGCCACATCCAGAGTTCAGCTGTGGCTTGTAAGCTGCTTAAATATTAAATGGTTATTGATTTCTTATCCTGGGAAACGTGATTGTTTAAGCCAACTGAAAGCTCTGCAGGTCCTTAACAAAACTGGAAGTGATGGGTTTGAAGGGAGGGTATGGCAGAGCAGCTGGAGGGGATAATGGCCATTACTGCAACCAGGGTGATACTGAATGCCAGGCACAATAGCCTGGAAATCCTGGATTGCCTTGGTCTGGTGTGGATTTGGGACCAGCTCAGGGCTCAGTGGCTGCAGCAGCAGTTTGCTGGTAGAGGATATTCTCACTAAAGGGCTTTGCTCTACAGTTAAACTGGGGTGCATTTTGGATGGATTTAGAAATAAGGCTGTTCTAACTCAAAGGCTGGGGCTGAGGGACGTTCCTTTCTCCTGTGGTTCAGGTTCTCTCTCAGTGGCTTATATCCACTACAAAGAGTTTCCAGGAAAGGTTATTCAGCATTAAGTGTTCAGCCCTTGGAGACCTCCAGGGAAGAAGCCAAGAAAGTATAGTGCATATTTTTGCAGAGTATTTTTCCATCCAGCCCTGGCCCTTTGATCTGAAATGTGTAACCTGTAACATGCCTATTCCACAGCAGCATATCCAAGCCCTCAGTTTAAGTTCAGGTGTTGAATAGAGAAGAGTAATTTTCAGAGGTGGATTTAAACTTCTTCAGAGTTTTGAAGGATTCTATTTTTAATGAAACTCTTTTCACTATCTGTTTCAGATTACAAAATCTATGCTGCATTCTTTTATTTTCTCACCTGCCTTCAGCAGTGTCTGGGTTTGCTATCGCTCTCCAGGCTGTATTTTTCCTTTATTTTAAAATTGTCAGACATTCAAAAATGAGCAAGCTCCTGATTAATAACTAATTGGCTTTAGCAAACAGCTCTTGCTGGGCGGTTACCTTGAGCCAATTCTTATTAGTATTCCAACACACGCAGGAAGTGTTCTCTCTCTTTGGAGGCTGATGTTACATCTCTTTAGCCACTTATAAAATAAAGCTAAGTGAATTAGTATTGATTCCCTTACTTGTAATAACAGGAATGCAACCTAATCGCCTCTCCAAATCACCCAAGCGTTCCTGACTGAGGCTGGAATGGAAAAACGTATGGAGAGGACAGGAATTCTGTGTTGCTGAGGGCAACTGTCTCTGACAGGCACTTCCCCAGGCAGGGCTTGCTCCCCACCTGGGCAGTGAGAAACATTTTGGATATTACAGGTGCTAGGTACAAGAAGCTGTTTTTCCTTCCATGGTGTCTTAAATTATATTTAGGTTTTATATTGACAGCAAAGATTAATTAATATTTTACAGGCTTTACTCAGAAGTTCAATCCCCCAAAGCATTTCTCCTGTTTTGTTAAGCTCACACTCTACTCTCTGTGAGAGTATTTCTACTTTATCAATTTTTCTGAGCCGGTCAGGAAGTTTATTACTCTTATTATAGGCTCTAAATGCAGGTAAAGTGGAGAGGAAGACAGATATGAAGTTATTGAGATTTTCTGAGCAGCTTCGTCCTTTTTCTGTCTGAATAATTCTTCCCTTCCTCAGTCTTAAGGAGGCCAAACCGTCCTCTCTTCCCTCCCCTCTTCCTGCAAGTCCCAGAACATCAGAGAAGAACACTATGTTATGCTGGACCATTTACAGAAGTTCTGTGCATACTGAAAATCCTCTTGCAGGGCTCAAAATACCTGTGCTGCTGCCAGAAATGCTGCTGCTGTTCAAAAACTAAAATAATAATTTAAAAAGAGACCATACCAGAATAGAATTTGTCATTAAGAAATGCTGACCAGCTTTTCTGATCAACCTACTTTGTGCCCAGTGTTTGACTGGCTACAGGAAGCTATTCCCAGGTAATACTTCTCCTGGTAAAGGTCACACAAGTACCCCAAAAATGCCATGCACGGCTTTTGCAGGGCATTTAGGACCTAATCAAACCCAGCTAGGAAAGGAGCTACTTGGAAAGGAGATGAAATCAGGTTTTGAAATGTTTAGCCTAAACTACTGATGTTTACACACAGCTGAGTTTGGAGAGAGGTTTGTTCTTCACTGAGCTTTTCCAAGTGCAGTTCTTCCACTCTTCATTGCCTCAGGTTTCCAAAACTTAAGGCAGAATTGCATCTTCAGTGAAGGTTCCATGGAATGTCCCCTGCTGTGACATCCAAGTGCTCCAATGCCGTGTCCCTCCGCCCTGGGCATGACACCCCTGCTGTGCTGCCCACAAAACTGGTCTTGGATGACCCAGAAAAGATAAAAAGGGACCCACCCAGCTTCCAGTTTAGTGTCACTTCCAGATTTATTAAGTCTGATCAAATAATCCTTGTAGTGGCTGTTTGTGTGCAGTGGGCAGAGACAGACATTGGAATCCAATGTGAAATAAACTTCCTTGGGGAGACCGTTCTCTTTGAGTGAGCAGTAACCAAGGTGTGTTTCAGAGGACAGCAAAAGGGAAACCTCTATTCAGAAACCCCTTTCATCTCTTAAAATGTAACACTCAGTGCATTTATGCAAACGTGCAAGTGATAATAATAAACTTCCTTGTTCCTTGTGCCCCTTTCTACGTAATCAAACATCTGTTCAGTTTCCAGAGTGACACTTCCCACCTGCCACAGATGAGCCCACAATGTTTGGTGCTTTTATTTCAGAGAGCTTTCACAACACAACACAGAACAAATCTATTCAATATTCTTTTCATTGCTGTTGGTTTTGTGATGCCAACAAACTCTGCAGCAATTTGCTATAAATGCAATGGTAGGGAAGGAATTTTCATTTAAAAAGTAGGCAGAAAATTGCAAACTAAAACCCAGTGATCAGGACTTTGCTGAGATAGAAAATCTCTAACAATCAGTTTGAGCAAGGTTGGAGTGTGCTATCAGGGACTGGATTGAGACACCTTGACCTTTCTATGGAGTCTCCTTCTGGAGCTGGGGTAGCTCCTACTAGAATGTTCCTTTGTGTGAGCACCAAAGGGCTGCCTGGAAGCTGAATTCCCAAAGCCATTCCTGGCTCCTGTTGTGCAGTGAGAGCTGCCTGCAGGACCCAGCTTTCCTTGGGAACACCCTGGCTGTTTGAGAGGGAAGCACTCAGGAAGCGGAATGTTCCATTTAACCATCTCTATTTGAAGCAGATACAGGAGTTCTGCAGCCTCTCCCATCTGGAATTTCACTGTTGCCAATGGAATTGCCAGTGTTGGTGTGGATGTCACACATGAAATACACATTTCTGTTTCCTACATCGTGATTGTGACACGACAGGAGCTAGGCTGGGTCCTGAGGTCTGGTGAAATGTATTCTGCCATGTGCAGGGGCAGTGGAGTCCTTTGGGCACTTTTATTGAGCACGAGTTACTGCTAGGTTGGCCCAGAGGTTAAAAAAAGAAAACTCAAGCTCTGAAAAGCCCTTGTCCAGCCATTTTTCACTTCCTTTTTGTTCTATTCCTTTTCCTGTCACTCTCTTGTGCAGACCTGTGTAATGCTTAGGATATACAAATTATTTTTAAAGTTAAAATGTTTGTTTCTCAGGATGAAAAGTTACCTGTAATTCCTACCATTGCACAACAATGATCACCAACAGGAATTGTGGGAGTCTTTAACCAGTGAGAATCAGGAGAGATTTCTGTTACAGCAGGAATTTATAAATATGAAAGTTGATTTCTTTATGATTTAAGGCTAGTTTGACAGGCTGTGGTCTGGTGATTCATCATTAAAAATAAGAAATATCTTTCAGAAAACAGAAGCCTTCAGGTTTTTCACCTACTTTTAACCTGAACATCATTCTTCCCTGAGAGCCTTTTAGAATTTGCGCACATATCAGACATATCTATTTGCTTTTGTCCTATCTGGAAATAACTGGTTTGAATCAGGAAAAATATTTTCCTGCTTGATATTTTTTCTCAATTTTCAAGATTTTTTTTTCCCATACTGAAGTAAAACCAGGCTCACTTCTGAATGTTGCCATCCACTAACACTTCCTTTAGGAAAGGCTTGGATTTGCTCATATCAAAAGTCACTGCAGGGTATTGTGGAAGATAATGGAAAATCAAGTGTCAACTGTTGCCTTTTTACAATAAAGACATGATCAATATTCTAGGAGCACATTATTTTAGAGAAAGGTTTCCAGCTCCATAAAGCCAAGTTGTTTGACTGTGAGCAGAGAGTGACATTGCCCAGACTTGCCCTTTTTTGGCATTATTAATAAACCCCAGGGTTCCTCAGAAAGGACAAGATCACCTTCTATCATTCCATTTTGTGCACTTGCTAGTACTTACATGTTTTAGAAGCTGGTCTCTCTGGGCTTAATTACTTGGGGGCCACCTTGCATATTAAACTGAATCACTTTTAATATTAAAAACCTGCTTGAAACTCTTTGTGCAGCAGGAAAAGTTTCTACTCTCTTGTTTTGCTCCTTAATGGAGGATCAAACACTGTCTGTTTGCTTATTCCAGGAACAAATGCGAGCAATGGCACAAAAGCATCCTGTGCATCATTTTAGTTATTGGAGGGGAAAAAATCACCACTTTATTCTTGATTTTTTTACTAGATCCACTGAGTCTATAACTCACAGCAGGCAGCACTCTGGCTTGGTGCTGTTTCTGGCTGAGCCCTTCGGCTGGCAGGAATGGGTGTGGTTTTACTGTCCTCTGAATTTCCTCAGCTCTGAGTGGCTCCAGGAGTGCTGTTTGAAATAGCAGAGTGCCCAGGCAATGGGAGAGCTTGGAGCATATTTATTCTCGAATGGGAAAAATCCCCTGACCTGCCAGCCCTGCTGAGGGCAGGAATCCATCTCTTGCTTCCTCTGTTCACAGTCAGACATCAGGAGCATCCCTGCTCTCCCCAGAGCAGCTGTGCTGGCCCTGCTCAGCCACAACTTCCTTTTCTTTTAATTACAGAGAGGGAAATGTTAGCACAGCTCAGCTGCTTCTGAGCCATTGATCCACATCAGTAACTGAGCACAGGGGGGAAAGGGAGCATTTTACACACTGCTGATAATCAGTACTGCCTTCTAAGGGAAGTTTGCACAGAATCATGGATTGATTTAGGTTGGAGCAGCCCTCCAAGGCCATCCAGTCCAGCCATTCCCCCAGCACTGCCAAGGCCGCCACTGTCCCCAAGTGCCACATGCACAGAGCTTTTAAATATTTCCAGTGATGGTGACTCCCACACTGCCCAGGGCAGCCTGTTCAATGCTTGATGATATCCCAGTGCAGAAATTTTCCCTGATATCCAATTTGAGCCTCCCCTGTGGGGTGAGCATTTGTAGCTGATGCCACAGGGTGCAAGAAGAGGCTTTCCCAGGAGTTTACCACTAATTGTATCTGTAAAAAGCAGGAATGCTGGGCTAATTTCAAATGATGGATTACGTGTAAAATTAGCTTTCCTTTGGAAAAAATTCTTTATGGTGAGTAATGAAAATAATACTTCTCTGGTCAAGCTGAATATATTAATGCTTAATATAAAATTAAGATAAATCACTGGTGAACACTGCAGTAAATATGCACTGAAATTAATCAAGTTTATATCACATCCTATTAATTACTGGGATTGTCTTCCCAGGCTGTGTTTTTTTTGTGTTCACTGTGTTCTCATCCTGAGCCACTTCCCTGCTCACATCCCAACTCTCCCAGAGGGTTTTTATTCTCCTCAGTACCAAAGAGATCCTTGTGTACTAAATACCACAGCACTCAGCCAAGGACTTGCTGCTCTGGAGGTCACAGGGTGTTTGAGGGGATTTAAAGCTGATGGTGCTGTTGAGGAATCTTCAGTATTCTGCTCCAAAACCAAGCAGGTTCATTAAAGAGCCACTTAATTTCCATTCCCAGTTTTGTTCATGTCCCATAGAACAGAGAAAGCAGGAGGTTCTGTGATCAACCAATGTGCGGCCACCAGTGATGGGTGAATTCTTTGTGTCTCTCATAATTTCTTTATTTTTAATTTTTTTATTATTATTATTACTATTATTACCCATTTGGTGTCTGTCCTAAATATCCTGATGGACTCATCCTCTGGGCTCTGAGTTGCAGCTAGACAGCAGCACTGTCCATCAGGGATCCCAGCCTGATCCCAGCTGGAGCAGGAGGCACATGGCACACCCGGTGTCTCCTGGCTTTCCTTCCCCAGCTCCAGCTCTGGGCAGAGCTCCGGGGCTGCTCTGTCCCAGGAGGGGGAATCCTAAACCAACAAAGCACCGGGGGGTGTTGCTCCTGATGTGATTCTTTGTGTGGAGAGAGGAAAAGGAAGAGGAAGAAAATGTCCAGAAATTCCACAGGCTCTGGTTTCCCTCCCTTTGTTTACAGAGCTGGTGTGCACTGCCCAAGGCAGGAACGGGTGTCCTTGTGCAGCGGGATTGGCACAATCTGGGCTCTTCCTTTTCCCAGTGCCCCGTGTGCCAGGCTGGTGCTGCTCGTGCTGTGTGGGTGACAGTGACCTGGAGACACAGCCCTGGTCCCTGCCCGCGTGTCCCAGCTGTCAGCCGGGCTCACCCGTGTCCCGTGGGGGCTGGGGGCAGAGCCCTCCCTGCCTGTGCTGCCACGGAGCTCAGCCTGGCTGAGGCTGGGCCAGGAGCCCACTTTGGTCACAGGCTTTTTCTGCTTTCCTTGTGTTTGACATTTGGAAGGATGAGCCTCATTCCAGGCGGGCAGTCACCAGCACCAGGCTGGGAAATGAGTGCTGTAAGATGGAGAACAGATGAGAAAGGGGAAAGAGTGACCACAAAACTAAAATGAGATTTGAGGCAGATTTTTGTCTTATTTGATATCTGTTCAAACAAGAACCTAGAAACCAGAGACTTTAAAAACGAGAGCAAATGTGGTCTCTCTTTACCCTTTTGGAGACAGAGACATAGTTGGTTCATTTGGTGCGTTTAATGCTCAGAACACAAATTCCCCTGCTGATGTTCCAGCAGTGCTGCTTGCAAGGTCAATGCTGCTTTTGTGAGTTTTATTTTTTAAAATCCAGCTCTCCTTCTCTTTCACTATTCTAAATACATGCAGTTTTCTGCCAGTATCAATTGGCTACTGCAGCAACAAAGTCCTGTACCATGGGCCAAGGGAAGGCTAAAGGAAAACTCAGCTCCTGAGCATCCTCCTGGAATGCTGGAGCAAGCAGGCAGATGGCACAATGTAAGTGTTTGTGTCTGTATCAGTGACAAACTAAATTTCACTTGCAAGCTCAGTTTCTGCCTTTCTCAGCCTCTTAATGAGGCTGATGTACCTTCTGAGAATGTCAAACAGTGGCTTCAAAATAGAATAAATTCTTAATAATGTAATCAGATAGTTAAACATAAGCACTTGCAAAAATTTGGCATTAAGTGTTCTCATTAAAGTCGGTTTCTTCCTTGTTTATGGCAAATAGGGCTAGGAATGCTGAGGCAGCAGGATCTGAGTCTCCTTCAAAACCACCCCAGATCCATCCTGAAATGATGTGGCAGCGCTGAGAGAGCCAAGCCCATGTCCAGAAATGTCTTAATTGAGTTGGAGCTGAAATGGTGCCCAGAGGGTCTGGGCAAGTCAGGCTGGTTTGGCCTGGGAGCGAGCAGCCAGCTGGAATCCCAGAATGTCCTGAGCTGCATCTCCCCCGCAGGATCACTGGGTCCAGCTCCTGGCCCTGCACAGACACCCAAGAACCACACCAAGGCCTGAATCTGGAGAAACCTGCTCCTCAAAAGGCCTGGGGAGCTGGAAGATTTTCCCTCTAGGCAAGGAAAGCTGAGACACAGCAAGTGTTGCCTCTGCTAGTGGAGATTCTGGAAAATCAGTCTTGATTTCTGCAGTGGGGGAGTATTCAGTGGGATCATGGTGCTGACCTGAAGCTTTTTTGAAAATCACATATCAATAGGTTACTCTCACTGATCTCATTTACACAAGACTTTGTTTGGTTTTTGGTTTTTTTTTCCATTAAATAGGATTATTATTGAAAGGATAAAGTACTAAAGAAATTACAATATTTAAAGCATGTTATAAAAAACTAGGACATTTTTTTAATAAGGAGTCAAAAAGGATCTCCCAGTGTAAGGTCCACTCTAAGCTGCAAAGCCTGGCTCACCAAAGCTGTGTTTAAGGGGTCTGGAAAATTAAGATGAACTGATTCTGCTGCACCCACCAACATGGGTTTAGTTGTTTGTTTGGTTTTGTTTCTTAGACAGAAATATTTAGAGGAAATCAAAATGGGAAATTAACAGAACTGTAACTTCCCTTCCAAACATCTTGGTGGAAAACCCTCAAAGGAAGAATAGTACTTCTGTGGCTGTGAACATAATCGAGTCCTCCAATATACTGTGCTAATGGTTATTTCTCCTGTAACAATGTATCCTGAAATGGATCTGCAAGGAGGATGGAAAAACAGTTTTAAGTGGAGAGTTGTTAATGTTTTTCCTTAATCAAGAGGATAATATTAAATGACTCGTAAAACACTTGGCCAGATGCAGTAAACAGAGGTTGGAAAAAGGCAAAGATATTCCCTCGGTTCCTCACCCCAGTGGTTTAAGGAATGGATTTCCAAAACATAACAGCCTTTAGAAATGTGATTGAAATAAAAGATACCAAGTCCTGAGGGGGAGTGGGCACACACGGGGATCTCAGCTCAGAGGGGCAGCAGCGAGGCAAGGAGGGAACAGCACGAGACACAGAAGGGAACATTTCTCCTACAGAAAAGCAGGGAGAGAAACTCCACTTAACCAGCTTGTGCTGCAGAATGGACTTGGGACTCTGGTGGTGAAGAAAATCCCATTTTGGATTCTAGGAAAACCATTTTAGCCCCTTCAGGATATTAAAAAAAGAGAAGAGCTGAGCTGGGGCGTTGGGTACTGAGGCATCCCAGCTTCAGATTGCCTTCAGTGATCTACTGAATTCAGGGGACTTTTAATGAGCACTGGCTTCAGGGAGAAAAGTAGTCCAAATGTTAATTAGGCATTTACTGAGATGACCAAAACAAAGGCTGCAAAGTCATTTTAAAACTGATAGGCTACCTTTTGGAACATTTTTCCTAGGTGAGTGCCATGAGTTTCACTGCATTCCTCTCTCCTTTCAGCCAAATTGGGATTTAATAGATTTCAGAGAAATATAAATGGAGAGATGTATGTACCTGTGGTGGTTTCTCATACCTTTATTTATTATAAATACTAAGAATTCCTGCAAGACCCTGCAAGCATTTGCTTTGCTGCAGCTGTTTCCAAATGGTTTTTCCACTATAAGGGGCTGGGAATGAGGGCAGGTCTGAAAACACCACCACATAAACATGAATGGTGGATGTGGTGGGTTTTAATTGCACATTTCTGTCTCCCTTGCAGAAGCTGAGCAGTTTCTCTGCAGTGCTGAATTCAGCCCCACTGCCCTGTCTAACCCCCAAGCTCACCAAATTCCTGCAGGGATGAAAACCAACTGCCTGTTAAATGGGGAATTGCTCCAAGAATCCATCAAAATGCTGATATCCATTTTTAATTTATTAATTGAACCCTTGAAAGCATTGCTTTGGTAAACAGCTCTTTTTGTAGCTCTGATAATTACTGAATAGTGATAATCCAGCCTTCCTGCTATTCCATGGTGTACTGGGAATATACACATTGAATCATCTGGTGCCCCCAGTTTGGCTCAGATGCCAGGATGAGTTAGTGCATAGTTAAATATCTGGCAGATTAAGAAAAAGCATTCCCATCCTCTTTCCATGTGCAAGATACTTGCAGTGAAAATATATGTGAGGAAAATAAAGTATTGGAAAAATAAAGCCATCTGGTGTGAGAACAGCAAAGCTTGTTGAAAAAATGGTGTCTGCTCTAAAATGGGCACAAAACAAACAAACAAAACCCCTCCCTGTGATTCTAATTTCTTCCAGTTGCCTTAGTTCAATAAATATATTCCATTCTTTTCCTCTCCTCCACTGAAATGTAGTTTCCAAGCTTTAGAAGGAAGAGCTGCTTTGAAATGTGTAATTGAACCATTCAGTTTTCATTCCTTAGGACAGAAACAGGATTTTTTTTTTCCTAAACAAAACACTTGAGTGTAAGGTTTGACTCCTGCAGGAGTTCATCCAAAAAATGTGTAAATCTGGGGAAAGTTTATATTTAAAGACAGGGGCATTTTTCAGTCAAAAATATTAACTTTGAAAACATTAAATCTGAAAGTTTCAGCCAGAAATAGTGAACAGGGTCCAAAGGCAACTTGAGTTAACAAATCACTGAAGAAAAGCCATAAATGGCATAACATAATCCTGAAGGAAAATTGAAATGACAGCCCTATGGCATGAAAAAAAGTGAGTAATTACAAAATCAGGCTGTCAATATTTTGCTCCTCCACCAATTCAAGTTTACTGAAGAAAATTCCAGCTGCTCTCCAATTTTACCTGGCATTAGGAGCAGTAATGAGCACATGGCAATAGGAACCACTGGATGGATGGAAACGGGAGCAGGAAGGGTCTCATTTATCTCTGCCCACATTTAAGCAACACTTTGAGGAGTTTTCCATCATAGCTGATCTGAACAGAATTCCTACATAAAAGGAGAAAACTCAGTATCCTGTTAGTGTTTAGCTCAGGTCTCAATTTCATGTGTTCAATGTTGCTTACAAAGTTACTGAATTAAAGAGCACAAAATTTCTAAAATGAAACAAAACTTTTATATCCTTTCCCTTTCCAGCTACCATCATTCTGTGAATTCCAAATAGTTGTAATTAATTAGTGGCAACTCTGGGGGAAGGAAGTGCAGAGGTTCTACAAAAACTACAGGTTTAGAAATAACCATAGCTCAAATGCATCACTCTGCATACTTTTTTAGAAGTACATGTTGGCAATATAATCAAATATGCATCCTCCTCTAAAAATCCATTAGTACAAATTCATTCTCACCTTCAGATGTTGAATGCCAGATTTTCTGAAGATTCATCTTGACAGAATTTCAGGTTTATATGTGATGTAATATTTGTTCTTTCTTTTTCTCAAGGGTCTTCCTTGACTGTCTTTACCAATGGAATTTCCATTCTCAGGAGAGGAATGTTTTCCCATCTTGCATTACTTGTATTGCTAACAGCTGGGTTGCCTGTGATCTCTCAGGCTCCCAAAGTTCACATTCAGTACCCAGTGCCAGCCTGTACCAGCCCCAGGGCTTTCACCTGGAGTGGAGAAACCGGACAGGTGGGGACAGAAACTTCCTCAATTTACCCTTCCTAATGACCTAAAAATGCTTATTCAGAGACTCATTAAAGCTGGTATAATCCCTACCTCTATTCTGGAAAGCAATTAACCAGTTTAGAAAGTGGCACATCCCTAAATGGTCTCCCAAGCCACAGAGATTAGGGACCATCACTCTGGATTAGGCAATGGATTACAACGTGGAGAAAAAGAGATTTGGCTGGTAGGGGGTATGTCAAGAAAAGGAAATTATGCTATTTGATTGATGCACCCAATTAAAACTGTCTGAAAGAGCTCAAAATTCAATCACAGGCACAGGGAAGTGCTCACAAATGCTCTGAAGAGCAATAACTGTTCATACAAATTATTTAGGAGAAAATTTGTAGAAGAAAATGTGCTGGAGAAAAATCTAAACTTTTCACAGTCAGTTCTGGAGTAGAAGCTGCCAAAAGTCATTAAATTATTCACTAACCATCATTTGTTCAGCTCAGTGTACCACAAAAGTTATTGATTAGGAAGTTTATAGGAGTTGGATGTATTTACAGAAATAGGTTTCGGTTCCTTCTTGTTACTTTGTAGCATGTTGGGATTTTCTTTTAAAAAATGCAGAGGGATTAAGTTGTGCATTATTTATGGCAAAGGCTCCCTGCTCAGATCCTGAGCTAATGGGGATGGCACCATGAGAATTTTTTAACTATTCAATATTGCATTTCACTTTTCTAAATGAACAGCCTTTGCCTAAAAAATACATTGGAGATAATGAGAGAAAGGCCAAGCAAAAATCATAGACATAATACTTATGAAAGAGTAAAAGCTTTCTGGTGGTTGTTTATCAAAATCTTTGCTGTTTGAAAAGCAGAGGGTTTGTTGTTTTTTTTTTTTTATTTTTCCTCTCTTTACTTCAGCACAGCAGAAATTTCCCCAGGTGGGATTCAACAGCTTTTTACCTTAGAGCAGCACAGATTCTTGACTCTGAGACTGGGCAGTGTTTGGTATAATTTATTATAAATCCTTGGAAGTGGCTGGCACCTACAGAGGGATCCACTTGGCCATTAATGAATTAATTTCTATTGCAGGGGATCAGAAACTTTTCACTGTTCACTAACAGAGACAAAAATGCCTCATCTTGAGCCCTGAATTCCAAGTGTGTGGGAGGAGGTTTCCTCCCAAAGCCACAAAATGTAAATGCCTATTTCCAGCTGTGCAGAGGTGCAGGGTTCCTGCAGCACTCGCTGAGATCAGGGAGGGACAGGAGTGTGCCAGACATCTCATCTGCCTGGTGTGGGATGGAAGTGCAGAGGAAAGTAGGACAAGGAATGCTCACCCTCTGATTACTCTGATCTGGCATATGCTTTTAATCTCTAGGAAGGGGCAGGAGAGTTTAAGCTTGAGAGGATTACTGTGGTAGTTTTCTGTTACTTGTGCTTTGTAAACGGAGGCTTAAATGTTTGCAGTGCCTTACCCTGTCCCAAGTCTCCCCAACTTTGGCATGCTGTTATTTCTGGATTTGGGCCCTATGCAAAATCAAAGGTAGTGAAATTCCTTTGGAGTGTGAATGAGAACCCAGCCTGTGGGTGTGGATCTGTAACAAGCTGATCCTGACTGTGATTCTAAAACTCCTCCAGTGGAGTGCCTGTGCTGCGGGTCTGGGAGCTGGAGGTGTGGAGGGAGGTGCCAGACTGTTCCTGAGAATCCCTCACTGCCAGCTCAGCACAGCTATTGTTACACAAGAATATGCAAAATAATGCAAAATAATTGGGGCTGATTCCAGTGTCACTTCTGGGAGTTTCTGTGCCGGCAGCCACAAATCCTGGATGCTGAATGCTAACATATGCCAGTATGGAAAAGGCCTGTTGCTTTCAGTGTAAATCATTTTACAGCCTTTATTTCCTGCAGGCTGACAGGATCCACTGTGGCAGCACCAGGAGAATGCTGGGCACTGCTCAGTGAGGGGCTGGAGAAAGCTGATGACTAAAAATAACAAAATCATCTCCCTTTTAGGGCTTGTCCCTTTTCCAGTTACTTTGGGAAGACTCTTATATTGCAATGCTAAACCCTTTTTCACCAGTGGCCTGAAAGCAACAGATGTTTGAATGTTGCAGATTATTCAGACAATTTCTTCCTAGTTCATAACTGCTGAAGTATCAGCACAAGGAAAATGCAGAGTTGTGCTTACCAAGGCTTAGGGTTGAGGTTCAGTGTCTGCAACTGGAGCTGCAGGAATTAAGCAGAAGTGATTTTTAATGAGGAATTGCAATTGGTTCCTTGCTCCCCAGCAAACTGAAAAAGACACAAAATCAATCAAAACTCAGCACAAATTATTCATGTGACTTGACTGAGTTTAGCACAAACAACCCAATGTGGCAGCAATAAAAGGCCCTTTGCTCTGAGGGGCAGCAGAGCCCTGAACCCAAGGCACAGCTGAGTTAAAAAGCTACAGTTTGGGTCTCAGGTCCTTTCCCATCCCAGCTGAACAGACTCTTGTAATTTCCCAGACTCTGCAGGGAATACAGTGGATGTTTAATGCAGGGGAAAAGTGCAGGAACCACCAACATTTCACACCCAGTCTTAAGAAAGGTACCAAGCTGGATTTAGGAGAAAAATGAATCTTTCAGATGAACAAATGTTCAAATCCTAGAGCAATGTGCTGGTGAGACAGAGGTTTAATGAACTCTTTAGAGGTGGTATAAATTGGCACAGCTTCAATGGAGCCCACAAAAAAAACTGGCCCTGACTTTATACAAATATACAGTAATGATCTCCCTTTCTTCTGTTGGGAAGCTTTTATCCTCAGAAGCCACGTTCCATGTGAGTTATCTTCATCATTTTCCCCATTTTAAGCTACAGGCTCTGGCCTCTCTAGCACTTTCTATCAGAAAATCAGGCAGTGCTTTCTAAGGGTAGCTCATGCATTGAATTCAGCTGTCACAGCTACTTGTGCTGCCTTGGGTAATTGGTTCCTCACAAATCTTTATCTAAAATATAAAGGCAAATCACTATTAAAAACCTTAACCTAAACGGCAGCAGTAAATTAGCTCACAAATTTCTTTTACTGCTGTGTTTTGCTTGGATTTACTCAGCCCATAAATCAGAGCTGGGCAGGAAGTTTGCAGGGTGATGGTCACGAGGGGCTGAGCCTGGAGCCATAAATGGTAAAGCTGAGGAGGCTGAACCAGGAATGATCCGAGCTCTCCTCCACACAGGGTCTGCAGGTTCTGCTGCTTCCTCAGGATCACAGGACTCTGTCTCACGTTTTAAACACCTGTGGGATTGTTTCAGGGATAATGTTTAACTGTAGGATGGGAGGAGGTTGGTGGGGGCCCAGCTTTCTTCAGTGAGGAATGGTTGGAGCCACCACTGAGACCACAGGACAGCAGGATTTGGCTTCCTCTTTGGGCCCTTTAGTTTGAGCTCGTGTGCACAGAAAAGTGCTGGGAAATGGGTGAAGAAGGGCAGGAAGAGCCAAGGAAATTATGGCTGAAAGAATTGTGGGGGAGTTTCAGGCAGGGCAAGGTAGAGGGCCTTGCTGGACTGAACCTCCTGTCTCCTAAAGAACATTTCCAGGAATTGTCCAACCCCCAGACTTAAGCCTTGGGAAAGCAAAGATTTGGGCTGTAAATACTTTGGTGAGGTCAGCTGGTGGTTCTGACTCCGAAGCTGCTGTTTGATTTGTCCTCTCAGTGCAGTGGGTCCTTGCCCTTTGAATCTGACTGAACTCTGTGTCTGACAAAGCAAGTCCTGGGATTGTCTTGTAAAGGTCACTTGAGCTCCTGGGTGCTCTTTCAACCTGCAAGGCTGAGGAGATCCATAAAATAAAGATTTGCTTCTGCTCCTTAGTGCTGCTGGCTACAAGGGTTTGTGAGTTCATGGAGCTGCACAAGGAATGTCCCAGGCTGTGGAATTTATTCACCTCAGGGCCAATTCTCAGGGTTGTTGGGATGTTAAGAGGTGAATTTGTATTTCAGAAGTGTTGCTTGAAGATGAACTTCAGAAAACACATGTTTTCCTGAACCTGGAGTGCCTTGTTCTTTACAGCAGCTGTTCTGTAAATGCTGAGGTTTTTAGTGATGTGTAATAGCAGATTCTTAGACAAATTCACCCAGTTTAGCCAACAAACATTTTGTAATACAGAGAAGATGGAATAACTGGATTTTCCCTTTCTATGCTGGGGTTGGATTTTTGCCTCCCAGTATTCAAAATACATTTTCCTCAGAGGGAGATGCTATTCTAGAGTTCAGTGAAATTATGACACCAACACTTTAAAAGCTCCTTGACACCAGTTTGCAGTGGGTTTTGTTGCTAACTCGGAATGGTCTCCATGGTTCCCCCAGTCTCTGAATTCCTCTGTGATGTCAGAGCATTTGTCCATGTCTTCCCCATGCCATGTAAATCCTGTATCATGTATAGCATTGGAATGGTGTGAGGTGTGATTTATGTGATTGCTGGAGCTAAAGCATGAGAAGGAGCAGCCAGTATTTAACTTCCTCACATTCCTCTGTCCTAATGCAGAAAACCTTTTATACACAAATCTTTCAAGTACTTCTGGCTCAGGTTCTGCATTTTCCCTTTTGTTTGGGTTCTGAATCCCTGCACACCAGCCCTGGTCAGCCTGACCTCCTATTTCTGCCACCTGCACTCCACAGTACAGATTGTCCAGAAATTCTGGAGCAGAAATCCTTCTCTATAAATCTCATACCCATCAACACCTGAAATGTGTTGTTTCTTCTTTCTGAGTTGTAAATACATTTAAAAGCCATTTTGCCATTTATGTTCCCTGTGGGCTTGTTCCAGTGCAGGTCTGCTGTTTGTGTTTTCCAAGTCACTTCTTTTGCTCCTGCAGCTCAAATATCAGCAGATCAATTGGGTGCTGCAGTCTCAGTCTCTGTTACAAATTCCTCTACAAACTTAGTCAAATCCCTGGATTTTTCAGTGTTCTGTTTGTAACCTGTGAAATGGCACCTGGTTCTTCTCTTATGGTGCTTTTTAGCTTTTTAAAGCAGTGTGTGTAACCTTTGCTGAATTATAAGTTAAAACTTATTAAGAACAGTAATCGTGGTCTGAAATTGCTTGTGACCTTCACATTCAGTGAGGTGGGGCAGGGCAAAGCTGCTCATTGCTTTGCTACCATTTCCTGTAAATTTAAGCCTTACATTCATTTCTTTGGTTTAACTGACAAGACTTCTCTTTTCTTTGTTTTCCAGGAATGCCAGGCCTTGTGCAAATCATGTTGGGGTGTTCTGGAGCAGGACTGCTGCCTCTGCCCCCACACTGCAGCTGCAATGGGGCTGTCCCTCACTGTCCCTCACTGTCCCTCACTGTCCCTCACTGTTCCTGCTCCATCCAGAGCATTCCCAGCTGTGCTGAGCAGGACCTGGTGCTCTCAGGGAGAGGTGAGTTCTGACCAGCTCCTTGTGTCATGGTTCCCACCTGAAAGGTGAGTAGAAAGTTGTTCCTTCCCTCTATTTTTTGACAGCACTAAAAATGTTTGAGATTAGTTGGGGTTTTCCAGGTTGGTTTGTGAGAGTTTCCAAAGGAGGCTCATGCCCACACAGGGCTGTAGGAGGAGGAATCCCTCCCTCTGGCTTTCTGCAGTCCTTGCACAATGGGGTGCTGAAAATCCCCCAGTGCTTTACAGACTAACTAAAACTAATTATATTTATCTTTTAATGGAGCCCCTTTGGGGCAGCAGCTAGTGCAGTTTGTGGATATTCATCACTTTTTTAGTGCCCTCTCTCCTGGGTTTAGCTGGCTCCTTTTTTTCCCAGCCAATTCCAGCTGCCTGGGTAGAGGAGCAGCCTTTGGCTGGGCATGGGAAGGGGCACATGAGCTTGAGAGCTCTTGAGGGGAGGCTTCAGTGTTTGCACCAGAGTGAGTCTATGGAACCTCAGCTCCCTCAAAAGAATTATTTTAATATTTATTGTGTAAGAGATTTTAAGCAACTTGGAAAGGCTGATGAGGTTGGGGAAATGCAGTAATTTTCTTTCTATAGAGTATCTGGAATGTTCTTACATCCTTTTCCCTGAAAGCACACTCTGAGTGTTGGATGCTGATTTGTCCCACAGCTCCTGAGATACTGAATCTTTCTGGGAATGTCCATGTGGACACATCCAGTGGAGAAGAAAACATAGTCTGGCTCCTCAGGTTGGGGGGGAAGCTGGTTCACAAGTAACCGTGGCAACCAGGCTGTCACTGGGAGCATCAAGACATTTTCATACCAAAAATAAAAAAACCCAAACACACAACAGACATTCCCACTCCAGCCAATTTGGAGATCCTACCCTCAGTTTTGTTCCTCAGGGATGCTGGCAGCAGCAGCAGGTGAGGAGATTTTTCCCTCCTCTATCTCCTGCATCAGCAGCAAACGTTGTTTCTGATGATAAACCTAATGATGGCTTCCAATTAAAAGGGGATATTTGAGTTTTGAGTTGAAGAAACACTGAAGATGATTTTATGTTCACCTTAAAAAGTTTCCATCTGTCACACACTTCCCAAGCCAGTGTGCTCACATCAATATTTATATCACCCAGCCCAGTGTTTTCACAGAAAAACCATTAATACAACATATCAGCTCTGGTGACAAGTTACATTTTACTGCTGTCAACAAACAAAGATGTTCTTTGTCTGCAAACTCCCCTTTTTTCCCTTTTTTTAATCAATCGTTAGGTTTGAGTTTTGAAGGAAATGTGTAGATGTGCTTTCCAATGTTTGCTGGAGGGCTGCTGGAGACAAGACAGATGGAGCTTGTAGGAGCTGATGGAAGGCACTGATTAATTTTCCTAGGAGAGGAAATAACAGTTTTGGTGCAGGTTCTTTGCTTGGGATGATGAAACTCGCCAAATTCCTGAGGAGAACCAGGGAACTTCAGGAGGTGAGTCTCCGAAATAAAGATTTAATTTTGAAAACGCCTCAGAGTATTGATCACAACATCATTGCTCCAGTTTAATTCCATTTGTACTTTTTCCCACTGTAAAGGGGACAGGGCGGATCAAAGCCATAACACTTGGGAGTCTCGTGTCACTGCATTGTGGAAGCACTTCACACTTCCAGGTGTCCCTGTGCTGCTCAGAGGGGCGTCCCTAGGGCTCTGCCACAGCTCCTCACACCCCTCTCTACCATTCACACCCCCACCACCCCTGCAACTTGACATGAGATCTTACAGGAGCCCTCTGAAACCCAGTGTTTGGATGCACTCTATGAACTATGGCACTGTTTATTTTTCTTCCCATGCCAATGACTCTGTTAAGGGGGTTATCAGCGTGTATGGAAGTAAGACATTTGATGTAAGTGGATTTTTATTTCTTTTTAAACAAAAACCGTTTTAAAAAGCTACTCATGCCAGTGGAACTAGTCAGCTCCAGTGGTTTTAGTTGGATTTAAGCAGCAGTGGAAGAAAAATGGCGTATCTGTCCCAAACATGTCAGCTCTGCAGCTGGTTAATGGAACTGATAACTGTGTAACGATCCCCTGCTAATACCCAATTTTTAAGCCACTTAAAATCAGATAAAATAGCTCCATTCCACAGAACTATCCATTGGGTCAACTGTGCCTTATTGTTCAGAATTCCATTTTTCAGTCCTTGTGGAGCTGTCCAGCTGCCAGATCTGTTACAGCGGCCAAATGACCCACACACACTTGCTGTTATTCCTTATCATGGGCTCCAAGGGAAAGGTGGGAGCACCTGGGAATAGGCCTGAGCTTCCATTGAATTTTGGAGCTGATTACAGAGACTCCCATTTCTCTGAAGGAAGAGAGTGTCATCCTTGGTGTTCTGCCAGGTTCTGCTTAATTGCTCTTTATTGAGAGCAGCCCCAGGCATGAGATAATCCATACAGAGACCATGATCCATCCTGGCCGAGCTGCATCCCACGGCTTGGGAGGAACCTGCTGCAAGGATCAGCCAGGTAAGACTCCCAAAGGTGAAGAAAAGCCAAATGCAAGGTGGTCTCCTCATGAGGGTAAAGGAGCTCATGTGTTCAATTTTCTGTTCATCAGTTTCCTCTCTTATTCTGCCATGTGGTTCATCTCTCATCTCATTTGGAAAAGCAAGGGAGAAATGGAAACACACCCAGAGATAACAACACTGCTCAGACAGTGCCATGATGGGATAATGATCACCCTCACTGTGCTCACTCATTTGGCTCTCATTTGAAGGTCATGGCTTGGAGTATCTCTGTGAACAATGCACAGAGCTATGACCAAAGTAGGGGGAAAAATTCTAGACTAGGATCAAAATGTGGCACTCTTAAAAATCCTCTGCAAGCCCTAGGAGTCCATAGCCTTGTCCATATACAAACTGTAGTTGTAATTTGTGTAGCCTGAAGGTCTGGGCAGTCCATGAGCTGTTGTTCCAGCTCGTGTAGACTGCAGGCTCATCCAGCTCCAGCTGACTTTAAATTGGGAGCTGGTGACCTCCCAAAAATGCACTGGGGATTCCAGCTTTACTGAGCTCAGTATTAACTCCCACTGGCTCTGAAGGCATTGGGATTGTGTGGCCAGTGCCCAATATGGTGACACTCAGAAATCAAAAAAAACAGCAAAGGGAAATCCATTTTTTTTGCCTTGTCTACTTTCAGTTTTACAGCAGCAGCACAGTGAGGGAATGTTGCATTTGTGCTCTTCAGCTGGATGTGCCATTGGATGTTTTGGTTATCAGTGTGGAAAAAGGCAATTTGAAGTAATCTACTGAAATAATAATTTTGAAGGTGTTTTTAATGCCTTGCTTTAAGAAAGAGAGTGGCTGAAGCTTGGATTCAGGTAGCAAATGCAATTTCCTGTCCTGAATGGCAATGCCCATTAGACCATGAAGGACAATACTAATTTTAAGGTGTATGTGGGTGGAGAAAAAAAAATTGAAATAATCAACATGTGAAATCATAAGTGAATCCAGTTTCCTTGGCAACTTCTACTGTGCAGCCTGAGTATCCCTGAGAATTTCACTTGGAAGCAATGGGCAGCAGGTACTGCTGGTGGTGGGAATGCTTTTGAGGGAGAGCAGTGGGAAACTCTGGTTCAACCCTGGTTTACGTCTGGTCTGTTCTTCCTATCGAGCTCTGTGTCATTGTTTTCACTTCCCACTGAGCTGTTGGTGGTTCCTTTCCCTGGCAGAGGTGGGCATGGCACTGGGAAGAGCAGGGGATACATTTGCTGAAGCCCCTTTTTTTTTCACTGAGAAACTGAATGGTCATTGAATTGTGTTACATGAACAGTTACAGCAGAAGAGACTTTGGTTAGAGATAGACCAAAAGGAGTTGAAAAAGCAAGAGAAAAGTATTTTGCTTTGGTGTTTCAGATACAGCAGTCCCTACAACCATGCTCTGGGCTGATGTCTTCATCAGTCCCTCTGCTTCCATGCACTAAGTCATCACAACTGAAGCATCTAAGAGCTCACAAGCCTTAAAAAAAAGAGGAAGTGTTGGATTGTTTAGTTTTTCCCATCCATCATTTCAAACTTTGCATGATATCTTCAAAGATTTTCTTTTTAATAAAAATGGAAGTGCTCTGCAATCCCATGAGAAGTCCTTTCAGAGAGAAAGTAAAATTGCAAGACCCTAAAAATCACATGGAATGACAATGAAATTGGGTTACAGATTTAATTGGCTTTAATTGGAAAACCAGCTACTGGAAAAAAACCCGCAAATGTAGCTAAACAATACTGCAGATCAAAGGGAGTTCCTGAGGAGGGAGGTAATTGTTATAGGGGATCAGGAAAGGAACAAGGGATGTTTAAGCCAAAAGAGGAAAAATGAAATAATTTGCTTTATACATCTCCACATAAACAAAATTTTATATATATATTTATATGTGTACATAAATATATAAATACTATTGCCCATTGCAAATAATTTTAGATTTCTTCTACAAAATAACATTGGGATAAAAAGTTTTAAGATACTCTTAAATACTCTCTCTTCCTTTGCCTTTCCTAACTGTGGTACCTGCAACAAAAGTGGAGCTAATTCTGTTTCATATTTGGACACACATTTTGATTTGACCACAGGAAACTGCCACAGTGCTGTTGCTGAAGGGGTTTTTTGGATGAGTATCCCAGTGTAATTCCCAGGGGCAAAATGGCCTCTGGAACCCAATGCCAGCTCAGGCCAGAAGGGCAAACCAGGCACATGGCCCCAAAATCACTTTTCTGTACTGGTTGTTGACAGCAGCAAAGTCTCTACAGGAGCTGGGTGTGCTGAAAAGGACAATTTATTGTGATTCTAGAGAGCTGTGATCAGGATTTACAACTCCAGTGCATCCTTGATATAACCAACACCAGATGGTAAATGAAGGAGTTTGTGAGGTATTTCTTTAGTTTCTCCAAGGTGCTGGTACCAGATCTAATGCCAGCTGCTCATCTTAATATGAACACTTCCTGGTGTGTTAACTCAGCCTAATCCCCTAAAATAGCCACTTTTTTACTGTAATTTATATGTGACCTTTGTGAGCAGAGTGTCTGAGAACACAGGGAGGGTAATGAATTCTGTCTTTTCTCACCAGTGTGAGGCACTGAAGTAATAATCTCTGTTAGAGAAGGGAACAGAGGGCACACGTCATGTCCAATATTTTAGCCTGTGGCCGAGCTGTGAACTAAACCCAGCTCTCCAGAGCCAGGCTCAGAGCTGAAGCAAAGAGGGCACATTGCTCTCACCAGACCATCCACGGGATGATTGCAGTGCACATTTAGAAAGCACTGCAAGGTTTTAAATCCAGGATACCAATTTTCCTCAGCAGATTTTGCCTTCATTGCTCTTCCCCCAGCTGCCAGGGTGGTGGTGGTGTGTTGTGGAGTGCCAAGGTTCTGGGATTGCTGGGGGAAAGCAGTGCTTGGGGCAAAGACAGCAGAGGCTTTTCCTGAAACCATTCTGTGTGGCTCTGGGCCAGAGGAAACGCCTCTCTCATGACAGAGGCAGTGCTGAAATGCTTTGCACAGCCTTCCCATTACCTCTGGGGCTTTGTTAACTTGTGAGAACATTTGCAAATCAAGTCAAATGATTTTATGCTGCCTCCTGCAGCACAGTCCCCTCCCAGGTCATCGCAGAGCAGCACATCAGGCACAAAGCTCACCCCTGCTGGCATCACAGCAGAGTGGGGCAGGGCCTACAAGGCACAGGGCTGATCCTCTTCCCTTCTTTCAGTTTGCTGTTTCCAGTGTTCCTTATTTCTGCTTCTGCCCTTCCATCCTGCTTTCTGTTCTCCCATCTTCCTGATGTCTTTACACCAGTTTTTATCCTTCCTTCCCTTCCATCTCTCTGTCCTTCCTTCTGCCACTGCATTTGTCCTTCCTCCTTCTGTTCCTCCATCTGTCCTTCCATCTATTTTGCCTTCTCTCTGTCTTTATCTATACATGTTCCTCCTTCTACCTTTCTATCCTCTTTTCCATCCTTCTGTTCTTCATTCTGCACTCCACTCCTTCCTCCTTTTGCACATGCTTCCATCCCTCTGTCCCACCAGTCTTACTTCATCCATCTCTCCTTCCTTCTGTTTGCCTTTTAGTGTCCCTTTCTGTCCTTCCTTCCTTCCTTCCTTCCTTCCTTCCTTCCTTCCTTCCTTCCTTCCTTCCTTCCTTCCTTCCTTCCTTCCTTCCTTCCTTCCTTCCTTCCTTCCTTCCCCCCTGCTTTTTTTCCATTTGTCCATCCATTCCTAAGTCTGTCCTCCCTTCCATCCATTCTCACCATTATATATCAAATCCACATATTTATAGTGGATAAAACTGACCCTTTCCTGGCCAGCAGCAGCAGATCCCCATTCATGCTCCATCTGGGGGCTTCTGTGTGTCCAGCTGTACGTCCGTCCTTCTGTCCCTTGTCCATGTGCTGATGGTGGCACCTGGGGGCAGCTAAAGGGCCTTTCCCAGTGCTGCAGGGTGAGCTCCATCACCACCACGCAGAGCCCACATGGAGTAAGAAGGATGTGACTGCCATGCAAAGACACAAGTTGTGTGCTACAATGCACAGCCTTTGCTCGGTTCCCAGTTAATATCCTGTGTGACTCCCTACCACATTCCTCTCTAATGCAGCTCAGGTGAGGCGAGAGCAGCATCAATAGTGTGGATTCAGGCAATGTGTGCTTTTGGCAGGAGCCCCAGCAAGTATTGCTGCCATCCATCTCCCATTACTGTGCTGACGCCTTCAAATGGCAGCAGCCTTTACAGGCTGTGTTGGGAATTATCCTGCACCTGCTTGCTAGAATCACTGTACATGTGTTTATCCTTTCCTGCTCCCATCTTTGTCCACACTGATTTGCCAACAAGGGGGGAAAAAAGCATTTATCAACACACCACCATTTTGTGCAGCACTCCAGCCATTCTGAATGGATTCTGCTGGGATCGGGTACCCAATGTTGTTCATCCAAGAAAAACAAAAGAGAAGAGCCCAGTGGTGATAATCCACAATAGTTTACTGCACACACACACACAAACACCCCCTCCTGCTTTTTCCCAGCCATAAATTGTAAATGGCACTGGTGGGAGGAAAAGGGTTTTCCTCTCTCTGAACCAATTCTCAATACCTGTTCTGGCTTACAGGACCTACATTGATCTGCCTGTCATCCTGCTCCATTTGGAGTGATAGAGCTGCAGAAAAAAGCTTTTGTTTAATTGGGATAATATTGTATTTTTCCTTTGGGAGAGAACTGAGGTATGAGAGATGTTCTTCCTGCAATAAAACGACTCTGGCAGGTGAAGCCCTGACAGCAAAGCCCTAATTCAGCACTTGCTTAGTTCTGCTGACTAAACAAGGCCCTGTGCTGAGCTGTGAGCACTGCTGGTGTCCCACGGTGAGACCCAGCGCACTGAGGGCAGGTTTTGTGCCCAGACAGATCCCCAGCACTGAGCTGGGCACTGGCTCAGAGGGGATGTGGAACTTCCCCACAGCTGCCCTGGTTCTGGACTGCTCTCAAAAAGGGGTTTCCCTTCTTCTGGTCCTGAGTGAGGACTTGATGCTCTGATGGCCGTTCCTGCCCTCACCTCAGGCTGCAGCTGTGCAGGGCCCCACCCTGGGCAGGGGCAGCCACCTGGGAGGGACCAGCTGCTGAGGACACTGGGGACACGGGGCCAGGCCAGGGTGACTGTGCCAGATGGTGCCTGAGCTGCCCAGGGCCCCAGGCCCTGTTTGGGGTGGTGGTGTCCTCAGGAGTTCTGCTGCTCTCCTTGTCCTGCTTGCAGCTGAATGCAGCCCTTCAAGGGAGTGACACAAAACCAACCTGTACCCCCAAAAGGGGGAGCTCCCATGCCTGACCCAGACCACTGCACACTAGAAAAGACCATTTAATTGGTAATTTCTGAGATGTCTGTGCTTAGGTGCCAGTCCCAGTGCCTCCATCTGGTAAGAGCTTTGGGAAATGTTTGTTGCTGACCTGAACTGTGTTCCCTTCTTGGAATTGCTGTAGGTCTTGTGCTGAACAGGCCACTGGTGTCACTCTCAGGTTCCTCACCTGCCTCTGCAGACAGAAGGGACTGGCACTCTAAAATTAAAAAAAAAAAAAAAAAATTTAAAAAAGGGCACCAAAATCTGCTTAATTTGGAACTGTGGCCCATTTCTTTGGGATATACTGTGCTTCAATGTGCACAAACTCATTGCTTAGATTCCATAGGATTTCTTCAGCAGAAAGCATGGCCTTTAAACAAGGAGGTTTTTAAAAGCACACATAACTCAAGAGCCACAGAAAAAAAGAAGTTTTCTTGGAGAAAAATGAAATGGCAAGGCAGTACACATTTATTTTATCAAATTGAAGACAATGTTAGAAGGGAAGTGGGAACATTAAAAAAAAAAAAAAAGAGAAGGCTGAGTTGCTGCATTGCCTTGCTTCACCATGAGGAATGTTTCTGGCTGTGCCACTTTGTCCTGACTGAAGCCCTCAGTGGCAAAGGGAGGCCTGAAATCCTTTACTGTGGTCAGGGTTTAGTGTGAGTTACTGAGGATCCCTTCAGGAGACAAACCAGTGCAGCCACCCCTGTGCTGAGGTGGGGGAAAAGGGTCAGGAATTATTCCCTACCTGCTCTCCTGTGGCAGCAGGAGGGCACCAGATCTACCCCCACAGGCCAGCAGGGGCCAGGCAGGAGGGAGGGATCTTTGGAGAAGGAGCTTTAAGCTCCAGAAATATTTTATGTAAAGCTCTTTTTCAGAGTCTACTTTTGTTTTGAACCAAAATTTTCCAGCTTTATTTGTTCCTTGTCTCCTGAAGAGATGAGGAAACAATAATTATCACTTCTTTTCATGGACTGTCACCTCAGCACATAACCACAAGTTGTAGTGGTCAGTTCCACACACATGGAATGGGATCCACACCATCAGCCCCCACAGAACTGGGGAGACACTGTGACTTAAAGACATCAATGGGCTGGAGGGGAAAAGTCAGTAAGAGTTACAGATTTATAGAAGGGAAACATCTGGAATGTTTAGGTTGATCACTTGTTTGTAAAATAAATAAGGTTTAAAAATGGTATCCAAAATTAGAGTGGGAATCTGGCTGGGGAGTAGGTGCCCACATTCTGTCCCTTGCACCCCATACACATGCCAGCTATTCCTGCCTGATAGTTCACTGATACTAAATTATGAGATGTCTGCAATACACCATTAAATAAAATAAAATATTGCAGCACTAATTCCTTCATTAGCTTGTCATTTAGATGATAATCCAGTTGTCTCAGTCAAATCCTGCCTGGCTTTCCCTACCTTCTCAGCAATTCAGATTGGACAGATTCCCTAGAGCTGCTCTTCAGAGCCAGGCCAGGATTTTTTCCCCAGGATGTTGCAGGAACAACAAATTTCTGTCATGTGCAAGGCAGTGGGGCAATGATTGATAAATAGATAGATGAGATAGGAGATAAGAGATGTCAGACAGATAGATAGATAGATAGATAGATAGATAGATAGATAGATAGATAGATAGATAGATAGATAGATAGATAGAGGATAAGAGATAGATAGATAGATAGATAGATAGATAGACAGACAGACAGACAGATAGATAGATAGATAGATAGATAGATAGATAGACAGACAGACAGATAATAAACCTATCTCTCATCTGTAGCAGCCCAGGCTGCTGTTACTCCACTGGCAGCACTTCCAGGCCCTTGGCTGCACAGCCACCATCCAAGGCCATGGGCAGCAGAGTGGAGTGTGTGGCACTGCACCCTCAGCCACCTTGCCTTAGACAATGTGGTGACAGCTTCCAGCCCCTTCTGCTCTCCCCATCCCTATCAAAAAAGAACCTAAAAAAAGTAAGAAAAATGTTTTTGCATCCACGCCTCCCAATTCTGTTAACAACCAGTGCATTGCTTCTAGTGAGATAATGATTTCTTGATGGACTCCCATCAATGGCCTGTTTCCACATTATCTGAAATAATTGCTTCAGAGTGACCACAGAAGGAGCAGCAGGTAGGAAATGAGGCTGCACTTGCCAAAACATAATGGATCATTTAGTCCTTCTCGGAAGGCTTGAACGCTTCTGTGCCTGATGGCACCGTCCTGATGATAAACCTGGCTGTGGGGATCAGGCCCTGTACATCAGCAGATCAGAATTCACATCTGCCACATCAGACTGAAGCCCTCAGAAAATAAACATCAAAAAGTAAAAGCATTCAAAGTGCACTCCTGGCTTGCAGGCACTACACCCTCTCATTGAGCTGATGAACATCTCAGTCAGGAAGGGGATCTCTCCAACCTGTTTTTAGCAGGGGGGTGTGGATATATTTTTATCTGTATTTTGCAACTTCTAGCGTTTCCTTTCTGTCTTTTATTTTTCCCTCAATTTCATTTCAAGCCCTTCTTCCCCCAGCTTCATACAGACAAACCCAGCCATACAACCACTTACAATATGCCAATGCCTTGAAGAATTTTCATTTTTTTAGCCATTAAGACCCTTGTGTGAAGCACTGGCTCCATACATGTAGAGGGGACATAATAATCATTTTTTGGGGGGTGGGTCCTGCTTTATGCAAAGGAGCCAGTCAAGCCATTTAAATAAATGTGTATTTTAAAGTGTCCTATAATAGAAATTGTATTTGAATTATATTTTTTAATCTAGCACTTTCTAAGGGGTATTGAGGTTATAAGTTTGAAAATAGTCTTAATTTTTTATGAGTGTTTTAGTGTACTTTTAGAAGAAGATGTAATTAAGACTGTGGTTTCTCAGCACGGAGATCTGCATCCATGGATGCCACTCAAGATGGTTTTTGTTGTGGCTCCATAATGAACCAGGTTAGGAGGATGAGGAGCATTTGGACTGAGAGCATTGGACTGATTTGTGTGTAGCAGCTATTTCTGGGATTGCAGTCTGGGTAATCATGTCCCTAAATAGCCAAACTATTTGTGTAGAGCACACATGGGTTTGCACTTTGCAAACCCAGTTCAGGCTGCACTGAAACTCTGTCAGATCTGGCTGCAAGCTTTGGCAGTAGAATGAAAATGGAGATCCATTGGAGAAAGCAGAGCCACCCCTCCCAAAGCAACAGCCCATAATAAATGCAATGAGGAGATGCTGGGTCCTGTCCCAGAATGAGGGGCTGCAAAGAGGGAACACTGCACTGACCTGGGGGTCACAACTGAATCCCATCAGGAGAGGGGAAAATGTTACAGTCAAGGACCTTCAGCCCTTCAACAGGCAAGGAAGACACAGGAAAGGGAGTGGGAAACAACCTCAGCTAAAATTTCCTTGGGGCTTTCTAAGGAAAAACCCACAGCAGTGTGTTTAGAACTGTGTTGGGTTGAGGTGGAGTTCACAATTTGCAATTTATGAAAATAAATAAATACAGACCAGTGAAATTTCAAAGTGCTGCAGAAACAGGCAGCTCATCCTCGGGATCAGTTGCATTTGCCTTCAGTCCTCTTGCATTTGCCTTACTGTCACTCATCCCTGGTAAAGGCAATGAGAAGGGACACATTTGTCCTGCTCAAATTTGTATTTCAGAGATCAGGAAACAGGAGTCTGTTGTCTGTCACAGTGTGCTAAACAAATGTGTGTTCTTTTCCTTTGATTATAAATATCCCCTGCACCAGAACCCAAAGCAGGACCCCCACAGCGTGTGAAAAATGAGGCCAAAACTCTCCTCCAGAGTTTCAGCTGCTCAAACGAGACTGGGATAATCCCAGATATGCTGGAAGCACAAGGTTCTCATTTTCAAACTGAGAGAATCAGAAAATAACCAAAGTGCTGGGTGTTAGAACCCATTTTCAATATGATTGGCATAAATGTTTTAATGATCTATGCTTGGGAACTATGAGTTCACCAGCACCACCAATGACAGGCTGTTTTAAAAGAGAAAACCCACTGGATTCATTCCCCTGATTTCTGTCCCTCAGGCATGGTGTACCCAATTTGTGCTGCAGCTTTTGCAGTTTAGTGTCTCCAATAATTATTAAACCCTCCTACCTTGGCTCTTCAGTTCACCCACTCCAGATGAATCAGTGTGTAATTATTGTTTGTCTGGGCTTACCTCATATCCTGTGATTATATCCTATTCTGCAAAGCAAAGAGCCAGTACAATGTTTTGGGTGTCACCAACACTTTTCCAAAAGCCACACAAAGAGAAATGCTCAAAAAGGAGATGGGCTTGTAAATACATAGGAAATTCCTTTGCCAAGAACCTCACGTGCCTTCGGTTCAGTCTTCCCAATCCTGAGAACACCAAAGGATGCAATCCTACAAACTCCACCCACAAACACTGTGGAGAGTTGTTTGGTAAAAACTAGGTTGGTGAAATCCTGCAGTATTTTTTTTATTAAATCTGAGATACTTTGATTATGAAGTGCTCTTACAGCATTTTGTACTTGGCTGCCTCCTGCTCCTGGCTGAACTCCTTGGAAAATGAGAATGAAGTACTGATGTCTCCCTTTCTTTCCCGACCTTTACCAACATTTTAGGGGTTTTCCTATTTAGGAAAAACTTTTCACTCCAGACATGCCCATGGTGGGATGTTGGTCCCTGGAGAACATTGTTCAACCCAGGACTGGTATTGTGAGGCCTTCCCATGTGGGAGAGAGGGAATCATTGAACCAGTTCACTCTTTTTTAAAAGAATATGTCAAACTCTTATCCCATAAAAATAAATTACTCTATCCAAGTGCACGTGTTCCAGGAAGGAGAAGCCAATATTTATATTCTAGCTCCCAACTTGCTGTTAAACCACAGCAGTAGCTGTAAAAGTGAAGTTGGGCTATAGAAAACACATTCAAGTCTCTGTAATTTGGGTTTGGATCTTAACTGGAAGCCATCAACAGGGGGGGATTATCCTCCAGCCAGTGCCTCTCACTGCAGAGTCTCTGGGGGCTGATGCAATTCCTGCCTTCCCCAGCACAGACAAAACTCTGCTCCTTCACCAGGGCTGTGTGTGGGGCAACAGGAACTTCTGCAGCTGCTGCCAAATCCACCAAACCATAAGGGAAACCAGTGCCTGAATTCCAGCTTTGCCATTTGCTATTAGCACTGATGGCCCCAAAGCTCTGTACCACGATCCACTTCAGTTGCTAAATTCGCTTTTTCAAGGGAGATTTCATCTGGGGAAAGCAAAACAAAACACCAGCTTAACAGAACTTGAGGGCTTGAACATAGTGATAATACAAAAATAAACCTGAGTTATCATTGCTCGATATGCACAGCTCATAAAGCTTCCAAAACAACTCCCAACAACTGGCAGCAGCTCTCAGATCAAAGGAGGCTCCTGGGCTGCTGTGAAACTGCACAAGCCTTTCTGTTAAATACTGAGATGACAAATAGGGTTTATCCTGCAGGAATGTGTGCACGCCTGCACACAAACACACACCTATGGGATCTGTACTCACACACCACTCTGAATTCTCTACAGCTCTATCTCTATGTATCTGTGCATACACACAAGCCTCTGTGTGTTTGAACACATACAAACTTCAAAGTCTCTTCAATTTGGGATCAAATTCTACTCAACAACCAATTAGATATTTTTTTCCCCCAGCAATCCTGTAAATATTCATGTGGTTTCTTTTCCCTTAAAGTTAAGACTGTCACCCGCTTCTAGAACCTGCTAAATAATTCCAAGGAAATGAAACGCAGCTTTTGGGATGTCAGCTGTTCCATTCCCAGGTTTGCCTGGGAAGCAGACAGGGAGTCACAGAATCACAGAATATTCTGAGTTAGAAGGGACCCACAAGGACTGTAAACCACTCATTCCCAAACCCTGGGCCCTAATTTTGAGCACAGAGATGTTCATGTCAAGTCTGTGAGTTCAGAGTATTGGCAGCACAAAGTGTGATCACAGATTGATCAAATTCCAGGCACCTTATCACAGTGAAATATCCTCTGTAAGTAATGGCCAATAGTCATGTAAATCAAACCAAAATGGGTTGTAAAGAAAGGTTCAGATATGAAAGAACTTTCTTAATATTCCAAATCCTGTTTTAATTAACACTTACTCCTAGTCTGCCTTTATTTTTCCTTTTCATCTTCTGCCTGTCATTTGACATCTCTACCATGATGAGAGAGATCCTTATTATGAATGGGAAACACACACCAAAAAAACACAACACATTTCCAATACTCTCTCTGCTCAAAGAGATTCTGCTGATTCACATTGGCACCTTTGTCCTGTAACCCATTTTGTTTTCATTTCAGACCCATATCATGATTCTAGCAGAAACTCTAACTCAGGACAGAATTTCAGGAGAACAACTCAGCTTCTCCTCTGCCCAGCATATTTCCCTATCAAACACCAATCCTTGGCTGCTAGGTGACTCCAAAATCAGCCTGATGCCGAGGCTTTTCAATGATGATGAAACACAAAAGTAGGGCAGACAAGGAGAGGAAATTTTTCAAATGTATTCATGATTGCCCTGAATCCTGATCCACTGCAGTCAGAATGAAAATGGGCATTGCTTCCAGTGGATGCAGTTTTGCATTTGTTTTCTTGATGATTTCCTCACTTGCAGAATATTTTTTACTATGCAAAGCATCTTGTTAAATGCTGAATTCCAGGTGAGACGACCTTCACTCTCTCAGTTTGCTCAGGGTCTGCATTATAGGAGAGAGAGAATAAATTTGGCTCCAAGGCTTCTGCTGGCCAAGTATGCTCTATGGAATGAAAAAAACAACTTCTGCTGCAAAATGGGAGATTTCAATTTTAGTTGAAATACAGAAGCAGATGTACTCACATCCTTCTCTTTCCTTGAGCTTTCTGTCAGTACACAATTACATTGTCAAATCTGTATGCAAATAGACACAAGGTACACACAGCCTGGGCAACACAGCAGCTGCTCCGCATTTGCAGTCAAACTGTGCTGAAATTATATTGGCTGCTACAGCCATCAATATTTTTTCCAATAGAATTTCTGCCTTGTTTGATCCCAAATAAGCACCTAAAGTGCACTTTCCAAGCTGTGTCAAGGGGAAAGCTCTCTTTGCTCAATATTTTGTCTCTTGTCCTCACAACCACATTGACCCTGGAATTCAAACCAGCCTGCAGCAAGGTGCCCCAGCTTGGCACTGTCCAAGCTGTCAATTTTCCTATCTAAAGGTGGGAAAAGCTTTTATTCACCCAGGGTTATGGGGATGAAAGGGGAAACAGTGCTTTGAGCTTCCCCCTGGTGACCTCACACCAGGGAGGGAGAGAGGAGCCCAGCCATCCAGGGACAAACACTTCCCTCCCAGGCCTGAACTTTCCAAGCCACTGCTAAGGAATGGAAGACCTTGGAGCAGTTGCAGACAAGTCTAACAGTGAGATAACAGGCCTGAGACCTTTGGAGTGTTTATCCTGTTTTGAGACTAATCAGATTTTTTTTCCTGGCACAACACTATGAAGGTCATCCCAGGGAAGAGTTTGGATTGTTGGCTGATCCAGTTTTTAATATTAAATTATATTTTTGCCTTTGAAATTGCCATTAGAGATACCACAATCAAGGGTGAAGGTTAAGAGTGTGTCAAGACAAGTCTTAACAAATGTTTTTTTTCCCTACCCCAAGTTCTGTTAATGACAAAGCTATCATAAGTAAGATTTGAAAATTTGTTATCTATATGAATGCTGGGGGTTTTTTTCCAGTTTTACTGCAAATTTTGTGGCCTGACAGATCTTCCCCTCACTGAAGCACTGCAGACCAGGTTGAACCCCTGGCCTGGAGATCAAAACCTTTAACTTCCTACTCCATATTCACAGGAGAAAAGCCTTCTGAGTGGTGGCCACATTCAGTAACTCCCCATGCCAAAGACACAGGACTCTGACACAACTACCAAAGAATCTGTCCTTTCCTTATTCCTGCTTTGTGTGGCTCCTGGGATATCTGAACTTTTGTAATGGTCAAAATAATTATAAAAATAATCATTTAAGACAAGCAGCAAAAGTATTGAAAGCACATGTGTGTGTTTGGGGATGTGTGTAACAGGAGATCACCCTCTGGATCCAGCACTGGGGACTGTTTCTCATCCCATAATCCAAGATAATACACATTTCAGAGCCCCTGTTGGGAGCAAGTATTTAAAGAGTAACATTAAAGGAAAATAAACCTTTCCAATCAATTGTGAAAGTAAAACCATCAGTAAAACTGCTACAGAAATGGAAGCACAGCTAGAAGAAAATTAAAAACAGCAACCCCAGAATACCTGTCCTAATTAAATGTTAGCTGGGAATATGGGAATTAAAATAGGAATGACATTTGAATTAATAAAAGAGCAACAAAATGTTTCAGGAACTGTTTTTCGTTGACTGATGCTGCAATTTCCTGAGCTCCAAGGCGTGTCTGACCAGCTTTACATGGACACTCTGTAGGCTCACGCAGCATTTTTGGGAACTGACTGACCTCGTCTATCCATGGTGTCCAACCAAGCCACCTCTATGGCTTGGGAAATCAAAAAATGATCCATGGAATTTTTTTAGGCTGTAAGTAAATGTACAAAATGAATTGCAAGAAAGCCAAAAGGTGGTGAAAAGCCCACAGTGCCCAGGAGAGAAAGAGAACCTGGAAATGCATCCAGAACATTCCTGTGTTGGGCCCATTTACCAACGCTTCTCTTTGTTCCCAGCAGAGATGCAAATTGAACACCACCTCAAAGCCTCACAGTACAGCAAGATATTGTGAGATTAAACACAATGTAAAAGCAATTTGAGATTCTTAGAAAAACTACAATTAAAGATAAGGCTTTAAAATCACAGGACCAAGTTTACATCAACCTTGTATTTCCAGATTTGTAAGGCTTTTTTTCTATGAGATAAACATTTGACTAGAGAAGGGTTGTAAATACTGAACTGAATTGGTTTATACTGCTGCAGCACCTGAGATTTTTGGCTGCAAGGTAAAAAACAGGCTTATCATTTTTAAAAATACAGATTTATGACAAGCCCTGCTAAGGAGGCTCCAGCACACAGAAAGCTCTGTTTGAGCCCCCAGTTTCCCTGTGCTGTATCCCTGCAAGCTCCTTTCTGAACACACAGCAGAGGCTCCACACACAAGCTTTTTCTTTCTTCCCTGCTTTGCTCCATTCCCTGGTACCACAAAGCCATTTTTCTAAATGGATGTCTTGGATCCTGAGTGCCCCTCTGGGCAAGCCCATGTTCGAGCAGCCCTGCAAGAGGAGAAATGCAACCTGATACTCATTAAAAGTCTGTTGATGGGCTCAGCCTCTCCTGCTATTGAAGATTCATCAGTTTCTTTTTCCACAGGAATGTATTTGACTGCAGTATTTGGAAAGTAGAGCAATAGCACCAATTATATCCCAGCAAAGCGTGCGTGTGCATACAGAATTTCTGTTGGGGTGGGCTGGCATTGAAGTCCCTGGTAGATTGCCAGAGTTTGGAGATGTTAATGCTGGATTGTGACACGGTGACAAAGCCGTGCTGCTGCAGGGGAGGATGTCTGCACACTCCTCACCAGACAGAAGGACAGGACAGAGCTCAGGAACCTGCCCCAGCACACCCAAACAAGCCCAGACTGTCCCTGACAGCCACTCTTGCACCCCACAAAGGTGGCAGTGCCTGTGCTCTGTCTGCTCAGTGCTGCAGCTTCTGGGCTGGAGATGTGGGACAGCCCCAAAGGTAAAACCAAGGGCCGTGCTCAGCTCCCCCAAAGGGGGGTCATGATACTCATAAATTTGTCTCAATTTTAAGAATAACCAAGTCCAACCAACAAAACCATATAAAAGATACCAAGAGTTGACAGTCAGGGGACTGGCTTCCAAAGCTTTTGAACAGAGCTGGTTGTTAAGTCACACAGGCACTCTTTAATTAAAAGTGTCTTGGTCATCTTGTTCTTGTACAAAGATGCCCTTGATATTCTGCTGCCTTAACATCAGCCACCAATATCCCATTGCCTTCCATAGGAACAGCTGCCCCAGCACCTGCAGCTCCGGAGGAGGAGAGGAGTGCTGTAAAACCCCAGGGAAACACCACTCAGAGTAATAAACTGGGAGCAGAGGATACCTGGGTGGGTGTGCAGGGCACCAGAGCACATCTAACAAAATAACAGCAGGACACGGGGCAATAAGCAAGTGCTGATGGGCAAAGCAGCTCCCAACTTCCACTTGGAGATGTGTGAAATGAATTGCCTGGGGAGCAGGCGGTGGGGGGGAATGGCAACTCAAAGCATAGAGTGAGAGAGAACCTTCATTTATTCACTCTGCAGCCTGCAGGTCTGAAAGCAGAAAACAGCAATGGAATGGAGGGTGTTGGTGAAATAAAATTACTCTGTCAGAGAACAACAAAAGGAAAAATAATTAGGGATTAATATTAAATGAAGGCAAGAGAAGTTGGAAGGGGTAAATTCAGCCAAAAAGCTTTTGTAAGAAAGGGGCATTCTGTGGCCTGGTGGAAGACAAGGGCAAGACTATGTTACTTCTTTTTCTACATTCCTCATATAGGAAAAAAAAAAGTAAGTAAGCCTGAAGGAGAATGTACAGGAAACAAAGAACCCCTCTACATTTAGTTCATTTCAGCATCACAGAGAATTGCTCTAAAGAGCAACACTGCTGTAGCTGGTGAAGCTCCACCAGAGGTAACGGTAGGACACAAAACCATCCCTGCCCTGCAGTGCCAGCAGTTCATCCTCAGCCAAAGGCCCGTGCAGCCCTTGGCCTCAGGGGATTATCTCCAGTTCAGAGCAGCACCCTTGAGGGGCAGATTTGCAAGGGCAGCAAGGCTGCAGAGCCGGGAGGACACCAGAGCAGACCAGGAGAGCCCTTGGCTTCCCCTGTGAGCCCTGTGGCCTTGGGTGCCCTGCCAGGCCCAGATCCTTCACACACTGAACACTGAGTGTACTGAACCTGGTGTGTGAGGGCTGGGAATTGCTGTGAAAGGGATGCCCCTTTCAGTATCACTAATAGAAACTCCCTCATAAACTGTCCCACCTGTTCTGACACCCACAAGTTGGAGATCTCTCCTAGGTTATTGTTCTGGGCAACTTCAGAGAGAAGGTCACGACTGGAGAGCCAAGTACATTGCCCAGGAAAAAAAAAAAAGGTGGTTCGTTAAGGCATTTAAGGCATTTCAAAGAGAAGTATTCAAAGCTCCTGCATATAAAAAATTAATTAGCTGACCAAACGTTTGAATGCTGAATAAATAACCTTTCCCTGGCAAAAATAAAGCTGAATGATGTGAAACAAAATAAGGGCATCCGTCCAGCAAGGAGAAGGAAAAGAGAAGCTGTTTTCCTCTCTCAACTTCCCCAGCTTTCATTTGAGGTCACTCAGTTCAAAGAGGATCCAGTTCAAACAGGACTCCAGCATTTGAGCCCAGCCTTGATCCCAGTGCAGTGTTCCTGGGGAACACAAAGCAGGAAATGATCAGCCCTATCCCAAGATAAGGTGACACTAAAAGCACAGGCCTGTCCTGCACCCTGGTGCTGCACCCTGGAGCTTTGAGTTCCCTCCCTGTGCAGGGAACTTGTCCTTCCAGCCACCTCCATCATCTCCTGAATGGCCAGGAAAATACACAGAATTCCTGCCCAGCAAAGGGAATTTCACCCATTCCTTACACAACTGGCTCTGCACCTCCCAGCAATTTCCCAGTTTCTTGCTCACTCTTGAGTCAGTCCCACAAATCTCCAAGGGAAGGAGCTTCCCCCTCCTTCCACAAGGTCCCACTGAACTCTGCTTTAAATAAAGCAAACCAATGTTCCCTGCCCCAGGGATGTTTGCTGTGAGTGGTTTTCCACACAGAGAGGAAACACCATGCCCAGAGGAGATGGGAAGGCACATCCCACACAGAGATCCAGGCAGCTGCAGGTCCTGCCTTAGTGCTTGATCAGGTTGCAACTTTGGAGTTATTTATTCAAATTATTCTTTTCATTTGAATCACAATTGAATGCTTCAAATAGCTCAACCTGTGCTTTTAAGGCTTGAACATCCACACTGACTCAGGCCTGTCTATAAAAGCAGTGAATTGAATATTTTTATAGGTTCTTGCCATGCTTTTTTCTCCAGTTCAAACACTGGCAATTTATTATGCAGCAGCTCCTTTCCTGAGCCGAGGGCAGAACCAGCCTTTTGTCAGTGCATGGAACCACCAGCACATTCATTTTCCCCACAAAACCCCCTTGTTTCAAAGCACCAGCCTGACTCAGAAGGGCAGGGTCAGGAACCAGCTCGTAGGGGAGAGTAATGAATATACAATGTATGCACAGGAACAAACAGCCCTGAGTCATCCCAAATCTGTCCTACATTAACTGCACAGCCAGTCCCTGCTGGGGAACACAGAGGTGCTGCTTTAAAAGAGCTGCAGAAAAGCTCAGGGGACGTGCTGAACTCTCAGCTTGTTCACCACAACATGTAATTTGGCAATATCAACAAGGCTCACAAAACATCAGGGCAATGCATTTACTTTCTCGGGGGTTTCTCTGCTGCAGGCAGGAAATACACAGTTCAGCCCAGCCTTGCCAATCAAAGAGTAGCTCAGACTCACTTATATAAATGTCTGCAAAATTACCACAAAAATAGAATAATCCTGCAGGAGATGCTTTCCCAGCTTTGCTGCTATGTCTGACAGCAAGAGCACATTGTGTTTTCTTATCCTTTCCTTTAAAGGAAACTCCTCAGCATTTTGTTTGGGGACGTTTGCAATTATTGCTGCTTCCCAATAAAGAGTTTTTTTAGGCAGGTAACAGTATGTGGCCCATATTTCCAGAAAGAAAAGTCTTCCCTTGCCCCAAACACAGAGAGTTGATAATTGCAATCAGTGCAAAGCAGAGTTAATGGTTTTTTTCTCATGGAAACTCACCCATTGTACCTGGGCCTGATGTTCACCTATGGTGCACAGGCCACAGGGGTGTTCAAACCCACCAAGCCATGCCAGAGACGCTCCTGGGCTGAGCTCTGCAGCTTCTCTCAGACAGGGCCTGCCAAAAACCCCACTCTGCCTTCAGCCACGGGGTTTCACCTGTGAGCTGGTGTCACCAAATGTGGTACAGACCCTTCTTCTGTTCCCTGTCCTCCACAGGCTTGGCTGAGAGCCCTGCAGTGAAATCTGCTTTATGAAGGATTTTCTTGTGGAATAATTCAAATTAAGATCTCTGTTGGAGCATGCAATTATCCTACGTGTGTCTGAAATCAAGGAGAGCCAGTCAGAGGCGGGTCTGGAGCTGGGGATTATTTTCACAAGATATAATTTTCAGATCACGCACATCACTGTTCTAATTGGGCTGTGGGAGCAGAGGGTATCTTTATTTACACACAGTTCCTTTAACTCAGCAAAGGGCTGTAATTTCCTTTCTCCTTAGTAAATATTTTTCTCTCATCCTGCATCACAGGGATGGCCCATGGCTGGGAAAGGCCTGCTTGCTCCAGAGGTCATTGCATTTGGTAAATTAATCCAAATTGCAGGCATAGTTCCTGTGAAGCTTGTTGAAGGCTTGGTAGACAGAAATGGGTTTGTGATTTTAATCAGGAAACATTCCAAACCCAAACATTTGCAGTTCTCCAAAATACAAGAGAGATCACCCACTAAAATACAAAAATACAAATAGAGGTCACCCACTAAAAAAAAGAAAAAAAGGAAAAAAGGAAAAAACCCATGAGAATTGCAAAACAGCTATAGACACCTTTTAGGACCAGGCTGTTTCACAACCCAGTAAAATCTTGTTCATACTGATTTGTATCTTTTGGTAGATTGGCAGAGACATCAGTGAGTCTTTTCCCAGACTACATTGATCAAATTTGCCAAAATAAAATTTTTCATGTCTAGTAAAAAAATCCCTACCAGAGTCTTGTATGTGGGTTGGACTTGGAGCAGGTTACTTACTTCCATCTGCTTCATTTCATGAAATTTTTAACAACCTAATCATTTGTGAGACTTCTGCTCTTCTTCCTTGCAAACTTTGGTTGGATTTGTGCAATGAGTTTAAAAATCTTAAACCCATGGAAGAGCACAAGAGACAAACCAGTTTTGCTTAGGGATCAGGTGAGTGAGATACACACACTGTGATTTCTTTGTCCTCCATTTCAGTCATTAACAAGCACCCAGGTCATGTTATCAATTTATTTCCAACAGGAAGTCTTGGTATTTTTTTCCCATGGGAAAACAAAAAAAAGCCAATTTGGAGTCGAGAGCTTTTAGAGCACATTCCAAGGAAAACACACAAAATGCTGCAGACTGTTTGAGCTCATTATTAACTCCAAAATCTGCATCACACACCTAATGCAGTGGCCACAGGCCTGCCCAGCTGAGAGGCAACTTTTATTTCTGATTTAGTTCATGTCCTGGGCTAGGCAGCCAGAGCCTGGCAGTGACAGCTGAAATCATGTGCAGGTCTGGTGTCATGAATTGTCATTTATTGGGAACTGGTTTAAAGAGAAAATCTGCTCAAAAAACCAAAATAACACAAAAAAGGGCAGAAAGGGAAGATGAGCAGAATGTGATTTATCTTTTTCTTGGCAAGCCAGCTATACTGAGATTTCTGTGTCATTAACTTTAAATATAGAGGGGTTTATAGGCTTGTCTTCATGTTTTCATTCCAGCACCTATGAAAACCACATGTGCAAAAGAAAATATAATAAATTTGAAGTTGAGGTTTCTTTCACTGAGTACCAGAATGATGCACTAGTCACAATTCCAGATGAATCCGTTATGGAAGATTTCATAACTATGGTTTTTTGTTTTCAGCTGTTCTGCTGATATTTCATTGAAGTTTGCCCCTGACTTTTCTGCAATCTGTTCCTTGCCTACAGAGCTTTCATTTCCCAGAGCTCTCTGGGCTGACCTTCCTGCTGTCCTTGCCACAACGTGTCTCCCTCACAGGATCCCACTAAGCAGAGCTCTGGGCTCAGGAAATCTCTCTTGCACTGGGGAAACTCTGGAAACTTTGCTTAAGCAAAGCCCTCAAAATTCAACCTATGCAGAGCATCAATCCATTCAAAATGAAGCTCTTTCCTTTACAGAAATAATGATTATAATCATAAAGTGAACCAAACCAGTTTATTTTGGCAGGTTGTCTGATTTTTGAAGGATAAAGATACTTCAGGTTGTGCCACAGGACTGTGCCTATAATTCCACATACAAGGTTGAAAATAAAAGCACAAATCTCTCTTGAGTAACCAGTGTTCTTAAAGAAAGGCTTTGATTTGTCTTTCAATTACAAATGTCACAGAACAGTTTGGGTGGGATGGACCTCAAAGCCCATCTCATTCCACCCCTTGCCATGGGCAGGGACACCTCCCACTGTCCCAGGTTGCTCCAAGCCCCATCCAGCCTGGCCTTGGACACTGCCAGGGATCCAGGGGCAGCCAGAGCTGCTCTGGGCAACCTCTGCCAGGGCCTCTGCACCCTCACAGGGAACAATTACTTCCTAATATTGACTCTAAACCCTAAATCTGTCAGTTTAAAGCCATTCCCCTTGGCTCTTACAGATGTTTTAGGATTTTCTGCTGGGAGTCTGTGATCATCAGAACGAAAGGATCAATTGCTCTAATTTAGCTTTTCAACTGAACTGAATTAAGATTCTCTCTGATGTCCCTGTTGAGGGTTCAAACCAGCCTCTCAGAAGAGAAGGGAAAGGTAATAAGAGGTGGCTGCAACAGAGCAGGCCAATTTCCTCCCATTTAACATCACAATGGTGGAGTTACTGCTAATAACAAATTCCATTTGTAAATCCATTAAAACAACAAAACAGCCAGATTTTCTGTATAAAAAGTAATGGCTTTGTCCTAGAAGAAAAGAAGTTTGTTTCGACAAGACAGAAAAGAGAGTTGTTCTTGTGATTGCTGTCCTTTTTGCCCCCTCTGCTTATGCAATCCATAAGATCTGTAAATGTTCCTACTTCCAGCAGCTTCCTGGGGCCAGTCTCTCCCTTCAGCTGCTCTCATGAAAACCTGCTCAAAGGCAGAACTGACCCAACATCCAAATGAGGACAGAAGCTGACCCAGATGTGTTAAAGGAAAAAGACTCTGGGGCTCAGCAGGAATTCAAGCAAAAATGGGAATAAGGAGCCAAGGAATGTTCCCACATTGCCATGGGCTTCACTGCCCGGACCTGGAGGAGTTTTGCCCTGGGTGAGCTGCCAATGCCACAGGCTTCATCCAGCTCCAGCAGGAAGCTCCTCTCTGGATGGTATTGATGGTGCCCAGCACAGGATTCCCCCAGGCAGGGTACACAAATGGCTCTGGAATGCTGGCAGTGCTTGGTGTCCCTTACAGCCACAGCCACCGACTGCAGAACATCACCACAAACATTCTGAAGGCAAATATCAAAACCCTGGATCATTTTACACATCTTTCAGCAGAGCCCTGCAAACCCAATTACAGGAATGAATGATGAGATATCTGATAGGGTAATTATTCATAATTAGATTTTGACAATCTTTTGAGATGGGCATTTGAGTCATGGGGGGAGATGTTCTCATCTCAAAATTCACCAAAATGGCAGTTCTTGTGTTGAAAAGTCAAACACAGCAGTGTAGTGCTAAAAGAGAGGAATCCACACAAGCAAGAGACGCGGAGCCCTGGAGCCACCTCAGCTGTTTCCAGGCCTAGGAAGCCTCTCCTGGCTCCTAGGGGTGTGTGCCCAGTGCAGCAGCAGTGCTGTCCTGCAGGCTCCTTCTCCCAGCCCCTCTGCTAAACACCCTGTGGATGTTCAGGCTCACATTCCCATTTCCTGCCATGTGCCCCTCCTCACCACAGCTTTTGTGGCAGTTTGTGAATTGCCCCACCTTAAAGCCAGCACTTCCCAACACCTGCAATAAACCAACCCAAGCACTCAATAATAAGGAGAGAAAGAGGGAATGAGCTCCCCAGTTGTTCCAGATGGGTGCCTGTCCCACAGACCGTGAGCTGCCTGCAGGGAGGGCCATCTCTGTTTTCTCATAAGCGGCAGAAACAACAACACCGGCATATCACAAAAATAGCAGGTAATTTTATCTTAGACTTGGACTGAACAAGCAGAAATAGGAAAGAAAAAACCCATTGGCAGATTTTAGTCAGAAAATGAGAAGAGAGAAGGGTTCAAGTTTTCCTGCATCCTTGCCTGATGGCAAACAGGAATTTACCCCATTTTCCTTCACTAAATAGAGCCATAACTTTATGGAAACTAAAATTAGCACTGACCTGGTCATTACTTTATGACTGCTTTCTCATTTCCAGTTTCTTTCCTTTATGCCTTTTGCCAGACTAAATTGCACAGAGCCATTGGTTGAATGTTTCCCCTTGTCCATGAGCATCCCTCCCAAGGGGGCTCAGCCTCCTCATCTCTTGCTTTTTTGGCTTTGAATAGCTGAGAGCCACATTAGCCACATCCCCTAATGTGGGATGCAGGACCAGGGCCCTGCTCTGCCTTTCCTTGCTCAGCTTTCAGCAGTCCTTCTATTTGAAACTTCCTTTTCAAGTGGCTGGATTTCCCTCTAGCCCATTTACCCTCCCTGAGGAATATCAGCACTAAGGGATCAGCCACATTCACTCTCCCTCTGGTCCTGTCTCCTCCCTCATTCCTGACCCTTAAATACAGAATATTGGTGTTTAACTTCTGAGCATCCCAGCGGTGTCCATCATCCCCCTTGCACTTCCTGCACTAAGGAGCTGACAGGGACATCATTAACCAGGACCTGGGGGTTTTATTGCAGTAAAAGTACCTGGAGCAGGCCAGAAGCATCACATTATAACCTGCACTGAGGGCAGCTCTGATTGAAAGGCTCCTGCATGTTGGAGAAGACCTGCAGGCAAAGCTCACATCCAGAGCTGGATTCCCCCAGATCCAAAAGGAATACAGGATGTACATTTGGGAACCACTAAAGTCAATAACGTACAGTTGCTTAGTCCTTCATGTAATGAGAATCTGTGTGTGTGTGTGTCTATGTATTTGTTACCCAATAATTCTCCAGGGAGGGGCAGCAAACACAGAGAAATGGGGTAGAGAAAAGCAGGTCCCTTTGCTCTAGCACTTGGCACGTGACAGAGCAAGGAAAGCTGAAATATTTGGAAATCCAGGCCTTCACCAAGGCAGCCCCCAAGGCCTCCTCTGCCTCCACACTGAGCATGGCCCTTTCCCTGAACCATCCTCAGGCCTCTACCATGCAGCAGGTCCAAGCATTCTGCTTGCAGGAAGCATCTGCAAAATAAGATATGACCCATGCACATGCGCTTAACCTGGTAAAAAGAAGCCAGTAATTTTCCCATGTCCTGTAGAGAAATAGGACACATTTTATCTCTGTGATTAAATTAGTGCTTGGCCTGCAAGAAAGTTGCAGCATATGATTTCCTGGAATACTCCTTCGAGAAGCACTTTCCCCATTTTCTGATTCCTTGTTTGCAGCCACACTCCCATTTTGGGAGAGGACCGTTTACTCCAACACATTTTTCTCTGCAGATTACACCACCTCCAAGAGTTTTTCATTTCTTGCAGCCCTCACTTGTACTTTTGTTTTCTAATGCATTTTGCTGCTGCTGCCCTAACATATGAGGAGCCAAATATCTAAGGTAAGTAGCAGAGGGCAGAGATTCAGGGATGCTCATTTATTCAGATTTCTTATTTCACAGTAGGTCCAGGAGAAATGCACATACATTTTTCAAGAGATCAACCAATAATCCTATTTTGTTTGCTTGCATCCTCAGTGCAGCATTTCCATCTTATTCCCATAGCATACAAAAGGCTCAATTCTTATTTACCTGCCAGGGAGCAACAGGTGAATGTTTATGCACAGATTTCAAGGAGGTTTAAAATAAGACAAAACAAAGCCTTCTCTGACAGCAAACATGGAAATAATAAATTGCCTTAAAACAGAACAGTGGTCATGCCTAGTGAAAAATAATGAGCACCCTGTCTGGTTTTGAGGGATTCCCTAGGGATGCTGTGAAACCAGCAAACATTTTCTTGACTAACCAAGAAATATCAAAGTGCAGCCCTGTCAGCCTTTCTTGTAAAAGTCCATTCCCTGGATGGCTTTGGATGCACAGACTGCCATAGCTGCTCCTGCATGGAGCACAAAGGGTGATAATCTCAATAGAGTCAGCCTAACCTGCACCTACACTGCTGCAATGCAACTGTCCAGCCCAGGAGTTGGAGCTCCATGACCCTTGGGGGTCCCTTCTGATTCTGTGTCCCCCACTCAAATGTGCAGCTGACAATCTGCCCTTGGCAGTAATGGAATTACACAGAAGTCTCCCTGCTATGCCCCAGAGTTAGCCAGGAAAAACCATGAGTTAAGTGGAGAACTAGAAAAATTAATGTCATTATTGAGTATGGTCTGGGAAATACTGAAATTTTCCACCTTTCACCATGGAAAAAGGGCACCTAATTCCAAGTTAATAAATTGGTAGAGGACTTCCAAAGGACATGGGAGAAGTGGCTGCAACTCCTCATATCTGTGTCCCAAACTTAGTGCAATGTCTTCCTGACTGTGCTGGCACAGCCTGGCCTGGCACTCGATGCCAGCGGCTGCTTCTTGCTGCAGGATTGGCAGTTCAAAGGTGCAAAGCTCTATTTCTGCACTAACCTGATTTGGGGCTGGCATGGATTATGTAAGGCTTGCAGAGAGGTATTCATCAGCACAGCCTGACAACATTTCATCTTGCACAACTGCACAGCAGAAACTAATGAGACATTTAAGAAAGAAGATGAAAAGGAAGAAAGAGGGGAAGATAAAAGAAATGCATTGTTTCTTTAAAAAAAACGAGCCCCAAAACAACAACAAATAATAAGTAGAACAACTAGAAAGGAAAGGAAAGAACATTTTTCTGAAACCTTTGTGGGTTTTGTTCCTGAGATGTGTTGGTGTTTGTCTCCCTTGAGTTTTCTTACCCTTCTCACTAACTGTGCATGATCAATTCCTGTAACTGCAAAGAGCAGAAACCCAAAGAACATTAAATGTGATTTCTCCTTTTAGTCCATTTTCCCAGCATAACTTTGCAGGCTGTATTATTTACTGTTAAATAATTTTACATTCAACATTTCAGGAGACGACATTTTCTTCAGCAGCAGTTCTGTCTGTCACTGAGATGAAGCTGCTGACTTTAGAGTGGGGAGGATTTTAACAGCAGCCAGCAGAAATGTCACTGGGTGTAAGTTACTCTTCCATAATAAATACAGAAAAGTCTCTTTAATTGGCACAGCTCTGGTAGAAGTGGAGAGGCGGCAGCTAAGGGCTGTCCTTCCGTGTACTACAGGGACAGGGGGACACGTGGCTGCCCGTGGGAAGAGAAGGGAGGCTCTAAAGGAAATATTGAGTTGTGAATCTGTTACCCCATTGCACTTGTGACAGACATGGGGCATAAGGGACTGAAGTTATTTTTCTTACATGTTCTAATGCCATTTTTTACCAGGGAAGAGGAGGATGCCATCAAGTTTCTCAGGTACATTTCTTATGATTAAAAGCACAAGTTAATGGTGTCAAGTAACACTTCAGCATCTTCTGCAAACTCATCTGCCATACTCTTGGATGAACTTGTTTTCCATTCAGTAACCTTCAGTCAGGCTGACTCTGAGATGCAAAATGCTGCACAGGTTTGGGTCCCAGAGCATTGAAACAGGAACAGTATAAAGAAGAGAGTGGGAAATGATCCTCCCAGGTCAGTTACTCCTTTCTCTTCCTCAGGGCAGAATCAGCTCTGCTAAATCACTCCTGGCTTTGTCTGAGGAACCCAACAAGAGCCCTTAAACGTGCAATGCCAGAGCCTGCCCCTCCCCTCCCAAGAGCTGTCCCCCTCACTGAGCTGCACAGCTGGGAGCCCTCACAGCAGGAATTTCCAGGTGTTTCACTCTCCCAAGCAGGACAACGACGAGATTCCTCTAAATGCAGGTTAGAAATGAGGCTGGACATTCAGAACATAACGTTTTCATTGTGTAATTGTAATCCCATACACTCAGAATGGTTTTATCATTTCTCTGCTAAACAAGGAAATGTGTAATGCTTCTGCTTACCCTTCCTTTGATATTCCAGGATTCTCATTTATTTGGGTCCCACAGACAGCGGTGAATGAAAGCCCCACGGAACAAACGTAATGAAAGGGTGATGAATTTAAAGGACCCTCCATCCTACAAACACAACATAAACCACAGGATTCATTGCCAACACCACCAGGCACATTCCTACAACAAATGTGCTTCTTGCAACACGTTCCTGTGACAGCACAAGGTGTTCAAAGAGCTGAAGGCAGGGCTGACATGGGGCAGCTGCAGAAGGAGAAAAGCCCCTTTCTCCTCCTTTTTGGTTTTCCTATCACAATCACTAACCGGGATTGGAAAGAACTGCAAAACTCATCTGTCCACCAGACCAGGGCAACCTGTGCTAGCACACACTGACTCCTCCCAGGCACTGCACACAGGGAAGGTTTTCACAGATCCTTAAATCCCAAGACACACAGTGGCAGTAAAAACAGAGAAGGGTTCAAGGAGAGTCACAGTGTTCCATTACTGTTGTGTTACACCAGTAACAGCAGCATGTCTGCCAGGCTGCTCAAGTAACAGCAATGCTTTCTCTTGAAAAAGAGCAGTGTTGAAATTTCATCTAAAAGTGCCCAAAACACACACAACTAGAGGTGATAAGAAGGTTAAAAAGTTAAAGCAGTAACGAAAAAAAACACTGAGGAAAAATGGAAAAATCAGCTAGCTGTTGATAAAACAAATCAGTCACAGTATAGCCACAGACTGAAGGGAAATCTTGGGCACTTTGGAGAGGAATCAATGTTTGGACATTTTGGACCATCCCAGTGCTTTCCACTGCCCCCTTTCAAAGTGACTTTGAAGTGGTGCTTCCACAGGACAGGGTCAAACACATTCCTTGTCCCCACAGGCAGGAAGAGCCAGCAGCAAAGGGATTTGTTCTCCCAAGTGCTTATGCACTGAACTCCTCAGTCCCTTGGACATGCAGGAATACGTTATCCCACTCTGCTGCAACAAGCTCTGCTCAATTATCCTGCCTGTCCCTGGACGGGGGAGAGCTTGGAGAGAGGCCAGCCACCAGCTGAGATCTCTCCTTGCCAAGTCTGTCAAGCAAATTGATTTTCCTCCAGGACCTTTGGGCCCCTCTGAGCAAAAAGAAACCATATTTCATCTCCTTTCTGCTCAAAGGGCTCGGAGCAAAAATCTCCAATCTGGACTAGAGGACACCAGGTGCCACCCTGGTCACCTACAAAACTTCTGGATGTGGCCCAGCACAGCAATGCTGCACCAGTGGCAGCTGATGAAGGGTCAGCTGTGAGGGGTCTCACCTCTCTGATAGAAATGCATTGGTCTGTCTGTCTGTCTGCTTCTTCACCAGAGATATTTTGAAGGTTCTGTGCTTGGGGGGGTTGGTTATATCCCTTTCCATCATCCAGCTGTTCCTCAGTTTCTAAACAGTTCTAGAAATCTGTGAAAATTAGCAGGCTTATAAAAAAAGTAAATAGAGGATATTTGTTTCACCGGGGTAAGCTTTAGCACATCACTCTGGTGCATCATTGCCTCAAGTGAAAATAACCAGGGAAGATTTATTGTGTACCCTCAACAGCAGTGGAGGAAATAAAATCTGAATTCAAAGGTTTTCCACTCAAAATATCCCCATTTCTGCCTTTGTCTGGGCAGCTCTTATGATTTCTCCTGAGTTCTGAGGAAGGGAAGCATAAGAAAACCAGCACTTTTCCTAACAGCAGAGATGGCACATTTCTGGTTTAGGGACATATTCCACACCAGCCCTCCCATACAGGCTGTGGGAGCTGATTATGGCATTCCTTTCATGCAATGGCCATCAACTGTTCCTTGCCCTGGCTAGGGAGCAGCTCCATCCCCAGCTCCAGCAAGATCCTCCCCTGCAGCACAATCCTTTGCTCAGCAGCACCAAATGGGTAAAGAAGGGTGATGAAGGAGCTTTGTAGCAATCCCCAGTTTTTCCCATTTCCAAAGGGGTTGTGTGCCTCGTGCTGACACTGCTTAAACATGGAAATAACCATTTTGTCCTGATATGTCACACACAGCTCTTGTTAGGGATTCACTGCTGTGACAAAACCCTTCCCACAGTCTTAGTGTGTTTTTAATGGAAGCCAATGCTAAACATGTAATGGTTTAGCAGAAACACATCTGCAGTGTCAGAAAAGGAGAGAACCAACAATGCCAGGCTTTGCTCAAATCTAAAAGATTCTGTTTCAAACCTAAACAGTTTTGGTTTCATTACGATTATCGTTGCCAATTTCATTAGGACAATCCCTCTGTCTTCCCTGTCTTTCATCTAGATTTCCAGGACTTGAACAAATAAATAAACGTTCCAGTGAACAGCAGCATTTCCATGGAGCTTTCTTCACTGTACACAGATGTCTGCCTGAGAATTTCTCTCCACCTCTGCCAGAAAGGAGAATAAACTATGATATCATTTACTTTGAACACTGACAAGCTTTGGATCCAAGATTTTGGTTTAGTCTATGCTAAGAAAACCAGCTGTGAAATCTAGGTTTGCATCTGGGCTTAAATGTAAATCACCGGTAGGGAGAAAGGAGGGGAAGGTCATTTAATCTCAGCATTTTATCTTTGATTTCCTACGCCCTCAGCTGGAGCAGCAATGTGCTGGGTGGGATCAAAACCTTGTTTGGAAGCACTCAGATAAGAACAACCCATCACTGTTTATGTTACAGGCTTAAAAAAGTGATAAAGTATATCATACCTCAACTCCCTACTGCTTCCTGTAAGCTCTAATATTTCCCTCACTGAGTGCAAATGCAATCCCTCAGATTTTGCCTTGCCAGGGACAGTTCAGAGTGCTCCAGGTGAAACACAGTAATCAACCTCAGTGACGTGGCTGCTCCTGAACTCCAGCAAGTCCATCAAAAGTGGCATTGGGCATGGCCAGGGAGGATTAGGGACCCTTGCACGAGTGCTGGCCATGCTTTGTTCATGGGAATTTAGTGCATCAGCTCCCCAGGATGCTGCCACTAAATCCAGTCTCATACAGACACAAAATTTTCAGCTTTTCTATTTATGAGCTAAGCTGATTCCCTATCCCATCAAATTTACATGTTTGCCCATGGCAGGTACTGAGGAGAGGAATAATTAGGAATAGTGAGGAATGAAGATCTTTCAACCATAGAAGGGAAAGATTTAACTGTTCAGTTGTTAACAAGGCGGTTCCCAATAGTAACAGACTTGGATACTCTCAATACAGCACAATTCCAATATTTCTCCAAGAAAAAAAGATTTAAATAAAAGCAGCAGAGTGCCAGAGATTTTACCTGTCAGAGCAAGAGGCACTACAAATGTAGTGCATTCAAGAGGGAAGAGGAGCTAAAAAAACAAGCACCACTTCCCCAAGCCCATCACACTGACTGGGACACAACCACATACAAAATACACCTTTTTTTTGTTTTTTTTTCCCTGTTACATAGTGCCCCAAAGCAATGACCAGTTCAGATTCTCTCCCAGCCTGTGTGTGGAGGGAGTTGACTCTGCCCTCCCACTGACTAGAGAATTAACCCAAATCACCTCTAATCTTACTTTTCTACTGTATTGGTTGCATCACCCGAGCACACACATTTATTTAAATGCAAGACTCATGGCACTGGTTTGCTTTAAAACAGAAATGCTCTGTAACAAATCCTAAAAAAACAACCAACTGAACTGTGAGACAAAACTGGCAGAGCTGTGGAAGGCTTGGCAGAGCCCATTTGCACTCCTCACAGCTGGAGACAGGAGTGCTGCTAACTCTGCTCCACTGGGAGCGCAGGGCAGAGCTCTGCAGAGATTTCTTTGAGACATCCTCTTCTCACTTGCAAAGGGAGAAGGTTTATGCTGAGAAATAGCAGTGATACAATCCAGCAGGTCAGGGATAAGCAGCACCCCTCTGCCACTGCCCTTCAGACACAGATCCCAGCAGAGAGCTGGGGTTTATTTTCAAAGGTCACTTCCTTGGCAAGAAATTGTGCCAGCAGATGATGGCACCCAGGTACAGAGACCCCCTTACACACACTGCCCAGTACCTGCTGACCGTTCAACGGGGAATCCATGTTTGATTGATGCAGTTTGTGGTTCATCATTAAATATGAATACAAATACATGTCCTTTATTTTCTGCTGGATAATGGCCTCGCATCAGATAATCTTCCAAGCTCAGGGTGCAGTTTAGCACAACTGACACCTCATTAGGGAATTCCATGGCTGTCCCAGCTGATGGCTCTGGGTTCGCTGGCAGGAGCCAACCAAACCCAACCCAACCCAACCCATTCCCACCAGCATCCCTGAAAAAAGCTCATTATTCAAGATGCTATTAAGGGACAACACAGAGAGGGGCTGTGCCAGAAGGGCAGGGCACAGGTACAGTATGGGCTGGGGGAAATCAAGGCAATTCCTGTGCCTCACAAGTCACCACAAAACTCATACTAAAATTCTTTTGCAAAAACAGGAGGAAAAAGAAAATTGCTGACAGAAGTATGGAGCCCAGGCACTGCAGATCTGAGGTTTGTAGGGGGGAAAAAAAAAAATCACTGTACTGTGTTTTTCTTTGTTGCCTCTCAAATGTCGTGACCTTTCTTTCCCCAAAGTATTCTCCAAGAGTTTTTGTTTCCAAAAAAAGACAAAGATATTTCCGCAGACAATTCTGTAGGAAGCTCATCACTGTCTCACCAGCAGAACTGATTGCATATATAATTAGTAATTTTTCCTTTCTTTACTGCCTGCAAACTGACTTTCTTAAAAAGCTCTTGCCCTACTCATCTCTGTCCTGCAGGAAAGGCTTTGCCAAAGCCCAATCAATTGTGAGGTAACAATCCATGAGCAATCAGGCTCCCTTACTTCCAGGCTCAGGTCATTGAGCTCCCTTTGCAAAGCTGATCCCAGTGTCAGGTAAGGGGACAAGTCCCTTTATGTGTTGGGGTGACCCTGGTTGGAGGCCACATCCCCACAGGCTGCTCCATCACTCCCCCCAGCAGGACAAGGTAGGGAGAAAATCAGATGGGAAAAGTCTCATGGATCCAGAGAAAGGCAGTTTACAGAAGCAAAGGAAAACAAAATATTTATTCTCTTCTTTCCATCAGCAGGCAATGCCCAGCCATCTCCCAGGCTGTAGGACTTCAGGATGCATAGGGATTGCTCCGGAAGACAAACAATATAATGATGGATGCCTCCCCTTCTCCTACTCTTTCCCAGCTTTTGCTGCTGATGTCATATGGAATGGGAGATCCCTTTGGTCAGCTTGAGTCTGTTGTTCTGGCTGTGTCCCACACTCTCTCCCACCTCCAGGCACTGCTCAGAGCACTGGGGTCTGAGCAACACCTTTTAGCTCCCAAGACAAAGCTCAGCACTGTAGGGAAAATTAACTCCATCTCAGGCAGGCCCAAAACAGCCAGAAATTTAACAAGCTTCTAAGAGGTAAACATTTGGCTCAAAATTATTGTTTTCATAATGCATTTAATTTCACATATCTATGTGTGTCTAGTGCATGCAACCTTTCACTTTGAGCAGTAAGAAAATAAAGTATAATATCCCAAGCTTTGTGAATGCACTTGAAAAAGCTGTCAAAACTCTGCTCTTAGAGAAAGGTTTATTTTCATAGTCTGTCACCATAATCAGATCAGTGTCTTCAGCTGACTGCACTGCATTTCTCCCTGACAGCAGCAGCAGGCACAACAGCAACCAGCGGGAGACATCAAAGACAGCTCTTGGTGCAGCACAGAGTCCATCCCCTGCACTGGGCTGTGCCAACTGCTCCAACTTCCAACAGACTTCCCCAGGAGCTCTGTGTGGAGGACAGACAGGGCTACTGAGGGGCTGCCATGAGTTTTACAAACCTGAGCTTCATCACAAAGTCCAAAATCCCTGGCTCTTGTGGGTTTAGACCACTGATGCCACCTTAAAGCACTTGATGGTGTGGAGACCTGTGGGAAGCCTGCGCAGAGTGGTGCAATTGGCAGAATCTCCCTCAGGTGGGATGTGCCTGGTCCCCTCCCTTTGGAATCTCCTGGTTTACAAGGGTTGGTAATGTGCCAGTTGCTGCCAGGCCTAAAGCACCACAATGCAAGGAAATCAGCACAGACAATGCCAACATTCTGCTCAGTGATGCCATCCCTGGCACTTCAGTGAGGATTGCAGGGAAGGCAATGCCAGGGCAAGGGCACTGACACCCACTCAGGCACGAGTGTGCATTGAAACAGGCCCCACAGTGATGGCTGCAGGCGCATTTCAGGGGTGTTCTATTACCTCAGAGCTCTCAGAGAATGACAAAATCCAGACAAAGGTGGAAATTATTTTTTTTTGTCCTAAAATGGTTGAGCTGCAACAAAAACATTAGAAATAAATACATCAGCATTACTCCTTTCAAAGTTGTGAGCTTGAGCTCCTCTTTCCTTCCAAAAGCTTTGTCAAGACAATTGGCTTTCCAGGAGCAACACAGAATTGTTTTGCTGGAAAGGGCCACACCAAAACACTCTTCAATCTCCCCAGGTAAACTTTAAGAGACAGGCTCAAGTATGGCAGTCAGGACATGGGCAAAGCTGCACCAGGCTTCCTCTAGCGGCAGATCTGCCAGCAAAGCCTTTGGTCCAAGGCTCAGTGTCCATAGGCTGCAGCAGTGCAAACGGGCAAGGTCAAGGTCAAATCCCATTTAATAAACAGCAAATATCCTTGGAAAGAGGGAAGAGGAGAGGCCACCTCTTTGTTCAATGTTCAGTTTTACTTTTGGGAATGCTACAGTGGGAGAAGCAGGTTGGGAACAGTGACAACACACACTCCAGATCTTCATGTGACAGCAGCGTGTTGCATTGTCTGGACTGTCCTTAAACAGCAGGTTTTCAATGTCCGGGCCCAGACAGCTCTTTGGTGTGACTTGAACACCACCCAGCTCCCCAGGCAGTGAGATGGCTGCAGCTTAGGGTGGAGACATCCCAATCACATGATTGCATGAAGTCCCTGTGTGTATTCAAATCCATCACTCAGCCAGGGCCTTGATCATGGAACCCAGCTGGGTTTCTTATTTATAGCTGAATTAATTGCCCAGGACAAGTCAGCTTTTACTGGAACATGGGAACTCTAGTAAGAGCCATTTCTGTGTCCTTCCCTCATACATGAATCATCTGCTGCCTTCCAGGGCACCCAGCATCAGCTGATACACCTGGGGCAGCTGCAGCACAAGTCAAGAGCTCCTGCACATTTACTCTCTTGTTCCTGTGAGGGCTTTCCAAGAGGACAGAACCCCAGCTATCCTCTTGGCTTTCTTATAAACCCTCCCACCACTGCAGTAGCCACTGGCATACAGCCCTGCCCACAGCATGCCTTCTGCAGGTGAAATCCCTATGGACAAGCCTGGAGCCAAGATGGAGTCCAGCCCAAAGAAAGAGAGAATCCTCCTGTCCAGGGCTGCCCTTCCTGCCAGCTGTAGGAGCTGAAATGCACAGGTATTTCAGCAAGGTCTGTCCTTATTTATCAAAGTGCAGCAGAAGAACCAGGACTATTGCTCACACTTCACCACTTCTCTTTAGCTCTCTGTAAGAGGCTTTCTAGAGGAAGGAGTATCTTTTAACAAAAACAATTATTTGACAGAACATTGCTCTGATTCATCGTTTTCATCCCTTTTGTGTTTACAAAACTCATGCCACCCTTCAAACAATCCTTTTGCCACCAGATCCTGAGATTCTCAATCAATATTCCACTCAGTCCCTTACACAACTATTTTTTTTAAAGTGTAAACCTCCAGAAGAGATTTTAGCTTAATGCCAGAATGGCTTGAACTTTTCTCCAGCCTGAACCAGCTGATTTCCAGTGGCAGCTGAGGGAAGCTGAGGGTGAGATCAGCTATCCCTGCTCTGAAATGAAGCTCACAGAGGTGTAACTCTCACTTAATCCAGCCTCCTTTTCATCACAGGTATTAAGGATTCATCTTCAAGCACTTATGCTCTTCTGTTTAATCTTCCCTTATCTCCCGAGTGGCCATCGAGCAGCCTCTTGGAATTAAGAGGGCTCAGTGCTCATAAGCTCAGGAGCAGCTCTGCTTTGGAAATGCCATGGAAGACTCCTCAAGCAGCCTCTCCCCAAGCACCTCCTGGAATCACTTCCCTTTGCACTGCAGTATCCACAGATCCCCTGCTCCACACGCAGCTCATCAGATGAAGGCAGAGAACAAGAAAACTTCCAGAGGCTGCAAGTCAGGGAACGCTGGTCCCACGTTGGCTGCTGCCCTGGATGGCAGCCAGGGCCCACAGAGGGTGAAGGGGCTGAGTGCTCACCCAAAAGCTGCTGCCTTCAGTGGAACAAGTATGGGAGACACTGACTGGTGCTTTTACCCTGGGGTGGTTGGGGCTTGGCTGGGCTGCAAAGTTCCTCAGCACTCACAGGGGCTCAGGAGGAGATTTCCTGCACACAAATCCTAGTCAAACCAGGAAATCTCTTGTGCTGGTTTTGTGCCTCTGTTATTACAAGCTGCCTGTCTGGCAGCTTGAGCAGGAGATCCTTTCAGTATTACTAAAGCAATAAAGAGTTGGAAAGGAAAGATGAGAAAGGACAAGGGGAGAGAGCAGGAAGGGCCAGGAGAGTGTCAGGAAAGCCAGAGGGACATTTTGGCTATATCCTCGCTGTGCAGCTCTCCCAGGCTGTGAGCCAGGTTTTATCCCATTCCTCACACCCGTCTGGACACTCCTTACTGTGGTTCTGGGAGAGTCATGTCTGAAACTCTCTTTTTGCTCAGGGAGGGAGAACTTTTTGTAAATTAATGCAGCTGATCCAGGGAGGGCCATGGATCCTTCTCCAAGGAGCCAACATCCATCCCTCCATCAATGTAACTGACCAAAACCAATTGTAGCTCACAAACATGCACAGTATTTACCCAAAAAACCCTCAGACCCAGAAAAAGTGAGGACGTGTTAATTTAGGCAGGGTGTCAGTACATCTGCACTCTCACACATGCTGCCTTCAGCAGTTTGATCAGAGCACAGCACACAAAATTGGAACAGAGCCCTACCCATAAGTAGTAAAATATATTTATTCTTGGCTCATGTTTCCACAAACCCTAGCACAAGAGTTGGGTTTCACGGTGACAGCCATTCTGCACCTATTGCAAAAGAAACACCCTAAAATAGATTTAAAAGTCTCTACCTACAAATCAAAGGTGTGGCAAATGTGTGCAGAGCTGAGATTCCCAAGCAACACAGCCTTGTACTCTTAGAACTGCCCTGTTACTCCCCTGGATATAAATGATAAAGACATCATATAACATGAAAAGGAATGAAAAAATCCCTTCACAACCCACAAAAAACCCTTCTAGTGACTTAGTGGCAGGCCCAGGAGATAAGAAACAGAAGATAAGTGAAGGCAAGCACCCCAAGAGCATTTCAAATACCAGTCCCAGTCTAAAAGAAGAAAATCTATTACTCTTCTCAGGAGAAGGAATCAGGCTCTCTATTGTCTCCAAGCATGGAAGAAAAGAACAATATCTCAAGACAGGGTTTGTACTTCTCGGGAAATAGATGGGAAAGATGTTTTGTCATTTTTTTGTTGAACTTTTCTCAGAAAAAAAAATCACTATTTTACCAATAAATCACATTTTTCATAGCATTTGTGCTTGACCTGATACAAAAAAGAATTTGTTTAGAAGATGTGAGAACAGAGAGTGTCGCAGACATCTTTTGTGAAAATCCTTTTCTTTAGGATTTTTCCTTGTGAGAAGCTGAGAGGCCTCAGAGACAAAATGTAAACAATGTTTTTCTGGTGCTGTGGAATGCAACAGGTGCATCTGGGATTGGTCTCGTGTGGATGTTTGGATTTAGTGACCACTCACGGCAGAGCTGGCTCTCTCTCTGTCCCAGACACAGATCTTTGTCATGCATTCCATTCTATTCTTAGCTGGCCTTCTGAGAGGAAACCTTTCCTTCTATTTCTTTTTAGTATAGTTATAATTTAATATTATATATCATAAAATAATAAATCAAGCCTTCTGAACATGGAGTCAACATTCTTGTCTCTCCCCTCATCCAAGAACCCCTGTGAACACTGTCACACAGAGAGTTTTTCAGAAGTGATCCCACATCATTTGACTGGGTGTTACATCTCTGCAAAGACTGCAGCAATGACAAAAATGAACACACCCAAGACTTTCTTCAGAGCCTTCCAAATGTGCTCCTACAGTAATTCACACTACAAACATTCCCCATTCAAGACCAGGTGTTTTAGTTCAGTAGAGTTGGAGGTAGTTGAGAGAGCATCTGAATCCACTGCTACCCTGAGCCACCCAGAGCAGCCTGCCAGGGAAAGGACAGATGTACCCACCCAACTCCTGATTTCCAGACAAGGGCAATAAATAAACCCCGTGGCAGAAATCCACAGGCCAGGAGGGAGCAACCTGTGAACACACACCAAAAAATACATTTTTAACCCAACTAAACCTCCAGAATCACATTATACTCCATGTCAGGTTGGTTTGCTTAAGCAGCAATGGCAATAAACAGCTTTTGTACAGCTTTAGTGAGGCTTCTCAGCCAAATTTCAGGGACTCTGAATCAAATGCCAGAGAAAGCAATGGAAAAATTCCCATTGCATTGAAAGGTCTTTAGACATGGGCCATCTACCATAATGTCTTGGCAGAGGTATTCCTATGTACACCAGTAAAAATACTGACAATTTGGGAAACCTCCTTTTTTTGCCTGTTTGTGATTTATGCCAGATACCCCCTAGAAATACCCCATTAAAATGTCTATACATTCAATCTGAAGTATGGAACTAACCCACTACAAGTCAGCCTCATGTCCAGTTAAGGCCATGATCGTGATATGCAGGATCAATTTATTTAGGAACAATGTGATTGTTCAATTTCTAACCTAACATTGGATTTTCCTAGAAGATGTTGTTCTTAATGTTCACCACATTGCATGTATGCATTCTAGCATAAAACTCCTTTTTTCCCCTTTTCCCTAAAGAGGTTAAATGCGTTTACTACTGGAACCTACTTCTCTACCAAACTGTTACAGGAGACAACATTTTTACTAGGCTTAATTAAAACTCATGTTAATAAGATAAAGTGTAATAAACTAAATATAGCTAATATTTTATTGTAAGAAAAAATGCTAAATATATAGCATACAGTAAACACATCATATAGTTAATTATATTAGCTATATTTTATTAGCTATATGATGTGTTCACTGTATGCTATATATTTATTATATTAGCTATATAATGTGTTCACTGTATGTTTAAAGCATTTAACATAAACCAGAATGTCTGGTTAATAAATACAAATGTTAAATATCCATATAATATGGAGATGCCTAAATGTAAATTGAACATCAGTATTTTCTATAGCACACTGCTTTCCCTTGTTGTAGGTAAGAAATTACTGATTTATCACATGTAAAAGCCCTGAGGTTGTAAAAGCTTTTTCTGAGGTCTCTGTGGTACCATTGATGTCCCAGTGCAGCTTGTGCTGAGCTCTGCCCAGCCACTGACATCCTTGCAGCACTTTGGGGGCAATTCAGTCAGATTTGATTCCCCTGAAATGCAAGGCCATGCATGTACAGCCAAAGTACCAAAAGCACAGCAAGGTACCCCTGGTGTGACCAGGACATGCACAGAATCCCCTCCTTCTCATCACTTTTCACCACGTGTACAACAAACACTGGCAGCTGCCAAACCCTGTCTGGGCTGGAACCATCCCAGCTCTGAAACCCGCACCTCCTGCAGAGCCCATCTGCTCTGCAGCACACAACAAACAGCCCTGGGGTGTAGTAAACCCCATAGATTTAGGAAAAGCACCATGGAGGATATGAACAATAGGAATGCTGAAACAGCAAAAGAAAATTCCTGTTTTCTTGTCCTCCACCCCTTAACCTACCTCTGTAACCCTATAAGGCAATGTCATGTTAACCCCTTACCCATTGGTCAAGCTTGGATCCTTTCCAACCCTATAAAAGAAGCATACTGTACCCCATTAGTGGAGAAAGAAGAAGAGCAGAGACCCTTCACGGACCTCCCCAAATAAAGCCATCTTCGTGGAACAGCCTGCGCCTTCTCCTTCTCCTCTCTCTCCGTCTGCTGCAGCCTCAAGCCCAGGGCACCACTACCTAGCAAGCAGAGCTGAAATCCTGAGAGCTTGCAATCACTATAGAGCTGATAATCACCATGCTTGCTAGATGGTAGCCCTGCGGTCTTGGCATGAGCGAGCTAGCTTCGGGCACCCGGTCCCTACCCAGGGACTGAGCTCCTGAGCCCTAGTGCTCTGCATTATGATAAGGCCAAATAAGAGGCTTTATTACTGGGGTACCCAGCCAAGCCCTCCCTGTGCCCATCAGATCAGCTGTGGCTCAATACAATCCCAGGAGAAATCTTGTCCCTGCCCTGAAACCCCACGGTCTGGAGTCAGGGGCCTCAGGGGAGCAGCCACTCTCAGTCTGGTTTCTCTGCTCCCCCTCCTCCTCCCTCCCAGGCAGAGAAGCACTCCTGGCTCTTCTTTATTTGCACTTGCCCTCCTTGTGTTCGTAAGGCTCAGTCTCTACAAGATCAAGGCGCAGTTTGCCCGCAGTACAGGATACAAAGTACAAAAACTGCATTCGCAGCACAGATCTGCTCTCCTGGTCAGGCACAGCCCACAGGAGGCCTGGCCTGCTCTAGAGCCCACTCCATGCAGAGAACATGGATTACATGACCTTTTCACCATTTTGCTGGTTTGGCATCACTGTCCTTCAGGTTTTTAAAGCTCATTCCAACTCCTGCTCCTTACAGGGACCAGTAAAACAGGCTAAAGCAAGCACAGCCCTGTGGCTCCCTGGCTGGAGGGAATGAATACATTTCAGGGATGTCTCACATGCTATGACAGAGGTGTATGGTCAAGAACATCTACAGTATTTTATAGGACATAAAGGGGAAAATGGGCTGTAATAAATTGTAAAAGTTATGCCTTTTAGCATCTGGATGGCCACTTTAGAAATTTAGGACCTTACCTTTAAAAAGTGAAACAACTGAGCTATAATTCATTTTTATTTCACTTCCCCATCAAAGATTTTCACTCCACATACATCACGTTTGGTTTTTTTTCAAAAGCTGTCAAGAACATAAGAAATTTTGCCTTGAAGAAAAACACAGCTATTTCTTTCCATCCTGCAACATTATGTGTTTCAATCCAGACAGGGTTGCAGCAGCTCCATTTATGCAGATTATATTTCAGGAGAATCCATCAAAGCAGGGAATGATTGCTGTATGTGAGAAAGGTTAATGCTCCAGAAAGGATTCTGGAAGGTAGATACTCCAGGAAGGACTCGGCCATCCTGCACTGTAGGCTCACCTCCTGCACAAGGCTGAGGCAGCTTCAGCACTGACTTTATCTGCTTCAGCCTTTCCAAAATGTGCTTCCATGGTCACAGAGTGTCTCGTTCAACCAATTTCTGAGCACACGGCTCTTTGGTTCTATGTGGTTCAATGCTGGGGTTATTTTGCCATTTCTGCCCTTACATTTTCAGCTCTCCAATCAGAGCAGCACCTGAACCATGGACACCTTGAAGAAGCAAAGTCACACCTCTCCTGGACCGACCCCAGTGGCTGCCATTTCTTCAAAAGCCCATTTTTACTGCTGCTTGGGTAAAAGATGTTTGTGCAAAACTCTCAAGTGCCTCCATTTCTATACAGAGCTTATACACAGACTTTTACTAATCCAAAGCAAAGCCACAGTACAGGTCCTTCCCTCTTCCTTTTTTTGGAGAAGTGGAAAACCTTTGCAACTCCTTCACCCCTGAGGATGCAATAAAGGCTTACCCTGTTTCACCCAGCAGTTTATTATTCCTTATTATATAGGAAGCAGGTTCCTTCCTATGAGCCTGCAAACTCCCACAAAACACTGGGTGGGACCTATTTCTCCTGACTTTGGATTAATCCAAGGTCACACACACATCTTTATAAGGGAATTGATACTTTTTAGGATCCCAGCCCTTTGGGTCCCATTTTGCCTTGGGCAATGGAAGCTTCCCAAGAGAACGTGGGTTTAGGCAGCATTTTATGCTTCCTTTCCCAATCAATACACCATAAAACACACGCCGAGGTCCCTCTCACAGCTCCAAGGAGCCTCCGAGCATCACTTGATCTTCCTTCGTGCCTTTGCCTGCAGAGTGGCCTCCCGTGGTGCCCTCAGCTGGAGGACAAAGCTGTGTCGCTGCAGAGGGCTGCAAACGAGCCGCTGATTACAGAGCACAATTAAGAGACATCGTGCCGGTCCCTGCAGGCTGGTGCATCGCAACCTTCCACGCTCCGAAGGTCAGACGAAGTGAGCACAGTGGGAAGTTGGATCCCTGTCACCGGGAAGCTCATTGCAAGCAGGTTCTTGTCTTTTGGGAAAGGCACGTAGAAACATTTAGATTTAATTGCAAGTGGCAAACCAGAATGCCAACGAGATGAGAGCAAGCTGGTCCTCTGCAAGCATATGAGATTCAGTCACCAGCTCAAGCCAGGAAAAAAAAAATCAACTTTAAGAGCTTAGGAAGGTGATAAACTTCTGCCCAAGGATATAAGGATGTTCCTTAGCAGCAAGTGTGGCTTGCATATATTCATTGTCTTTGAGACACCTACCTCAAGCAGGCTTTACACCACGAGTCTGATGTGGCTTTCACTTACACCACATTTGTAGCACTTTTCTGCAGAGTTTGACAACACTAGAGTTTGGAAAAGCAAGCTCCACATGAGTTTTCAGATCTCAGCAATTTAGGCATGTTCTTCCATATTTTGGATTCCTTTCTGAAACAGAGGCTTACAAGATTACAGCCCCCTGTGAGCACACCCACCCAAAGGGATTAACAGCAAACACCGTGTGAACACAGCTCTCCCTAACACCAGCCCAAGTCCTTTCCCATCCTGCTGCACATCCCTGCTCCCAGCTGTGACCACAGGGATAAAGGCAGGCTGATGCTACACACCTCATGGGCTAAGCTTTGTCTCTGTAAATAAAACTGCTGCTATTTTTCCTTTGAACAACCTTTAGCAGCTTGATCCTGCCTCTGGGAATATTTCCTTTACAGAAGCTCATTTGAAGGATAATTCACACAGCCCCATGAAGAGCTGAGGAAAAGCTCCAGAGAGAGCAGACCCAGAAGGTGAGTGCCACTCACTTTGATCTGCAAACCCTCACATTTTTGCTCCATTTCTGGAAACTTCAAAAATTCAAAGTTTTTGCAAACTTCTTATGCCAGGATGTAACCTTGCTAAATTTGTTGTATGTGGACTATTCAAGGAATAAACTTGTAAATAAATTTCTCTTTTTCCCCCATGTGTTCAAGGGGTTTGATGGAGTGTCTGCTGATATTTGGGCCAACAGTTGCCAGAGGCTTACAACTGCAGAGTAACTCCTACACCAGACTAGAAGTGCTGGGTTTGCACAGTCTGATCAGAGAGAGACAGACTGACACTCTTAAAAATATTTCTGCTCAGACTTTCCCTTCTGTCTCAGAGGAATAAAATGTTTTCCAATGAGGCTGAATTTCCCCTTTTGTGGTGCCTTCACATCATTCTCTCAGGCTCCAGAGACAAAAGATTAAAAAAAATTCTTTCATGTCTAATTTCAGTTTAACTTCTGTTATGACTCCCTGTCTCTGGCCTTGTACCAGGATTTCCTCTGCCTTCTGAAGCAAGAGTAAACTCAAGTATTAAACAAAACCTTCTATTTAAAAAGAAAACAATTGAACTTTTAATGTGTAAATCTACACATTAGTTCTAGAAATTTAAAACTGATCTATCATCTCCAACACCTCTAAAAAAAATCCCATGCTGAGGGCTTTTCCCCTTTTGTTGACAATACAACAAATAAATTCAAAACAAGAGACAACTGCGCACAGGCAATGTGAGAGTCAGAGCAGATGAAGAGTTGATATAGAGAAGCTGATTTGCTGTTCATTTTCAGTGCCTGGGTTGTCCTCTCACGTTTCAATATGCATATTGTACTCTGATTTCACAGAGATCACAAAGCCCTTGCAGACACGGGTCCCTGTGTCACAGGCAGGCGGGTCCTGCACAAGCAGGAGCTGCTGAGACACCCCCTGCCCCCAGCAGCACAGACAGAGTTACAAAGTCAGCCCTCACATCTGACAGGGAGAAGAGAGGACACAGAACAAAAAGGGAGACAATTCAGGCAGAAAAGATAAGCTGAGGACACAGCACAGCCTTGATCTCTAGCTGATCTCATGCCCTCAGCACAGCTGGAAGCTCTGGCTGAAGCAGACTGACTTAGACCAGTCCCAGTTTCATTTACTTGGAAATGAAAGGCACTGCTGGCAGAGGCTTAGCACAGCCAAGAGCTCAGGAGCAGGCTGGAGCCAGCTGAAGTACCTCAGGTGGCAGACATGTCCCCTTACACACACTCAGATGTGAGGCTGAGCTCCTTGCAGCCATGCTGAGAGCTCTCCATCCTTGCCAGGGATCTGGGCACAAAAGCAGCAGATCGGGGAGGGACGGATCTGCTGGAGTGGCCGGTGAGATCTGCAGCCACCATCAGACACTGTGGCTGCACTGCTGCTGAGTCTGTCAGAGGAGGTATGAAATCACACCCCATTAGTTCATTCTGAAAGTTGCAAACATCACTGTTTGTGCAAGAATCATCACAATATAAATGTGATGCTGTAAATGTTTTTTAAAATAATCTTTTATGTATCTAGGATCTGAAGTATGCAGAAAGAAGTTAAAAATGCTGGAGCAGAAGACAGAAGAAACTTGTCCTCTTTGTTCTTGCCAGAATGATGCTCCAAATTCCCTGGGAAATACATTGCCTCATAAAGTACAAACTCTATTTCCAAACGAGCTTGAAACCCCACCAGACACACATGTGCTCCCAGACACAGAGCTCCAGAACACCAGGAGAAACTCCTCAAAGATTTCCAGCATAATTTTTCCTTACACTGTTGTATGCAAAGCCCACAGGCCATTTCTGACAGCTGCTGTGCAGGTGTGGAGCCCCACTCTCACACCTCACCCAGAGTGTGGCAATGCTGCCTTGAACAGGATGCTGAAAATCCAGCAGAACCCACAGGACAACAGCCCGACATGCTCTCCTCCAGGGCATAAATGTGGTGTTGTTCCATAAGTCACCTTTTTGGTTTAGGTGACAACAGTCCAGAGCCAAGGCCCCAGCACTGCACAGCCCCAGGAGCAAGGGCATTTCATATGGGGATATGGCATTTTAAAAGGAGTAACTTCTGGCTGTATAATTACAAACTGCATCATTATGCATGTGCACAACCAGAGGAGAGGACAAACTGAGGTCACCCAGGAAACTTTGATGCTGTCATTTCTTCACCCACCTCAGAGCATCTGACTTTGCAGCTTTAATAATATTCTTGTCATGAAGGGGTTTTGTTTAATTTATATATAGATTATGGGCTGCTGTCCATTGGCAGACACCCACAGTGTTGGCTGGATACAGTTTAAACAGCAAACCTTCCCTCTGTTGGAAACACCTGTTTTAGCCAGAAGAGCATTTCATTGCAGGTGTTACACTCTGAATGAAATAGGAACCTGTTTTGATTCTGTGATCTGCCCAGGGATGACAGCATCATTTAATGCACCCATCAAAAGTTACTAACTTGATTGTTATGGAATAGGGAACAGTGCACATGACCTTTGTTTTAAAATTACCATTGCAGACTTTTAATAGGTTTCTCAAAAGTTATTGCTATTAACATGAATATTACAGGAATAAAATCAGCCCCTTACAGTCAGTTATCACAGTGCTTAAACAAAGCTGATACCTGCTGAGGTATCAAGAACTCTGCTGTTCATAAAGGAGGACTTAGATGGAGACAAATCTATTGCCTGGTAGAGATAATGGTAAAGATATCACCAGAGTTCATCAATTGTTTTAAAGGGGACAGAATTTTACAGCGTGTCTGTTATTGGCATCTGCCACGCCTGGCTGGGGGTACGGGGAGCACTGGGAGATGCAGGGCACTGGGGCACTGTCCTGTCCCACAGGCTGTGAACCTGCAGCCATCATCCCCTGAGCTCTGAGCCACCCATCAGAGTTAATGCCACATTTACAGCCAAGGTTAGGGAGCAGCACAAGGGAACAAATTCCTAACTCACAATGGACCGCACTTCTTTGAAGATGCCCCCTTTTAATTTTAATTTCTACATGAGGAGTGAATAAACTGTTTGGCCATTCAGAAGGAAGGACAACAACCCAGTCACATCCCACTCTGCTGGTTTGCTATTCATCGTTCTTTGGTGCCCCTCCACTAGGATCAGTGCTAGTGAGTCTCACATTTGCTGTGCACATTTAATTTTTCAGTCACTGGAAGAAAAACTACAGTAATGGGTCTGGAAAAGGTCTGGTCTGGAAGAGCTGCACACACAGCAGGGATCAGTGGTTCCCTAAGGATGTCCCCTTGCAGTGTGTCCCAGTCCCTGGTCAAAGGCCCAGTCCCAGGTTCCAGGCAGGTGTTTGTGCTTTGGCCTTTTCTGGGAAGAAAGGGGTGAGTTTTGATGGTGTGCAGAATCTTTCTAACAGCTTCCCACTCCTCATGGTCCCAGTGAAGAGTTATCAGAGCCCTGAGTGCCCTCTGAGGGGCCACTGACCTCTTTACTCCATTTAATGTGCTAAATGCCACCTCGTGAGCTACAGTACCTTTTACAGAAATCAACGTAGAACTAAGTTACTAAGCATGTCAAATTGGCTACAAATAGCAAAGGCATTTTTCCAGGGAAGAGTCACTTTTTTTCTATCATGCCATAGTTTTCAGCTATTATTGTCATTTCTAAAGTATAATTATATATAGTTGGTGCCAAACTGAGTTTACAGCCTGTTGTAATTCCATGCTCTCATCTATTTTTCTGCCCCAGCAAGCCTAACTGCCAAAAATAGGAAAAATCCACCCAATTTACAAAGAGAAAATCATTAAACTTGATTCTACCCATATAGCAACTTAAATACCATCAATTTTAATATTGGGCATTGCAAAGGGCACTTGGATATGTACTGTACTGCCTCCACAGATTCAGGATATGCAATAACTGTGCAATACAAGTCACTAAAGACTCCAAAAGCTACTGGAAATGGAGCATGTCTGGACCTGTGGAGAACCATGCCAATACTGTGTTATCCAGCTTTTTACCTGGCTGCTGGCCCAACCCAATAAAACTGATTACCATGAGATGCTTTTTTACAAATGGAAAGCCTGCAGTTCGAGACAATCCAAGTGCTGAGCTCTGTGCAACAGGCAAACACCACTGCCAGTTGTTTTTTCCTTGTGGAGAAAGGGGCAATTTGCTCCTGCTCACTCCAACAGAGAAAGTCACAGCTCTGTTCTCTGGATCTGCTGCTCCTGGGAGGCAGCAGCAGAGAGGACCTGACTATCACTGCTATGATAAAGATCATTCCCTTGGTGCACTCAAACACTTCCAGTTCCCCTTTCATTCTATGAAATTTTTAGTTGCTTTTTGCAGATTTTTTTTTTTCACACATCCTTCAATCTGCCCCTGCCACAAGGCTTCATCCAGTCAGGTCCAACATGCAGACGCAATTTCCTGTTACAGAGAATCCCACAGACTCCTTCAACCCAGCATCAATGTAGGAGCTTTCTAAAAATCCTCTACTCCCTGCCAGAGCTTTCAGATTTCACACAGAAAAGATCACACAGCTCATGGCCTCGCTGCCACTTGCTTTTGGCACGTGGCAGGGGCTCACTAGTGTGACCCAGAGCTCCTGAAAGGGGAGCAGAGACACAAATAAAGCTGCTAAAGCAGTCCTGCTAAAGCAGCCATCACACCCTGAACTGGTTGCCCCCTGTACCATGGCACATCCCAGGCTCACATCCAGGATTTTGTTGGCATCAAAAAGCACTGTTGATATTTACCCTGATCCTCTGAAAAATTAGTGGGAAATGAAAAACCAACTCAGAACAAGGGTCTTTGCTCAGGATGGCAAAAGCAGGAAGATTATTTGATCAGGAGAGTAAATCTGTCTCCTCCATAGGCATTGATATTTGAGATGGCACTGAGCAGCCATTTCCATAGTTCCAGAAATTCCCTTTCTGGTCTGTGACCACAGACAACACCATCACTGTTGGATACTCCCATCCCATCTTCCAGTTCACACATAACTCACCTTTACACTACCAGACTGTACAGACAACAGCAAAGCAGCTCCCTCAACTCCACTGGGCTGCCTCACCCTGTGCCTGAATCCAGCCACGTGCTCCAGAGCCTCCTGGCTTAGGGCTGGGGCTGCCCACTGCTCCCCACACGTATCCATTGCCATGGCTTTAGGGCAGAACACATCATTTGCTGCTGGAAAGGCAGCTGGAAGGTTTGGTGCACTGAATCTATCAAGCTGTTTAAATTATTTGAGAATATTTCCTGGCAGGTGCCAGCACAACACAGTTTTTCACTCCTTTTTCTTCACTGGTGCTCCCATCCTAAAGGGCCCTTCCCAGAGCCCTCCTGGGAATCCATCAGAGACCTGTCCTCTCCTGCCAGACTAGCCCAGGAAACAGTGGCTGATATAAGGCAAGAGGCATCACACCAAGTAAATGGCTCATTAATGACAGTGTTTAGCACAAAACAGACACCAAAGATCCCTCTTGAAAGAGGGGATCTGTGTCTGACAATGTGTATCTGACTGCAGGGAAAGCAAAAAACAGCATGGCACAAGGAAGGACACAGAGCCAGGCTCCCAGGGACACTTCTGCCCAAGCAGGAATCTTTCCCTGGGAGTCTACAAAAGCCATTGTTGGTCTCACCTGCTGCCCCATTTACTGTGCTCTGTACAGGTCACAATGGTTCAGGTACAATGAACACCACTGTCAATCCCCAGCCTCCAAAGCAAGGCAGGCTCCACACTGCCGTGGACACCTTCAGAGCAGGGGACTCGGAGCAGGCTCTGTCCTTTCTGTAAAGTTCCAAGGGCATTCCCTTCCTCCCAAAGAAAGTTCCCTGACTGCACCATTTTGGAGCACTTTTCCCACTGCTGAGGGCACCTCTGCAGGCTGTGAGCCCTTAGTCCAGAGCTGCCACCAAAGTCATATGCATTTGAAACACAGTGACTCTGCAGCCTTGGCCAAGGGCTCCAGCTGCATTCCCCAAGCGTTATGCTCACTGTGCTAAAAAGCACCTGCAAAGCAGCTCTTCCTGGTATTTACTTTGTAAAATTAAAGTACAGGGAGGGAAAAAAAATAGGAATCAGTATCTTTCTGCTACCCCTTAGTTTGCATAAGCAGTCAATGGTAAATGTCAAATGGCAGCAGTGCATTAGAAAAGGATCACACTGAAAAATTCTGTCTTCAAAGCCAGATCCCAAACCCCTCACCAGCCCCAAATCTGCTCCCATTTCACACACAACATCCTACATTAGGAGCATGTACACTAATGCTTCATTTAGCCATCACAGCTCCAGGAGTGTGGGAGTCAGGGAGACTCCAACAGCACATATGCAGAGGGTTCTCTCTATGCCGAATTTTAGGAAGTGCTCCCCTGCTTCAGACAGCTCTTCCCAGGTTCAAAGGAAGAACACGGAATATTGTGAGATCCGAGCTCATTAGAGGAGCAGGTGGGGATGTCTGCAGCTGAATAAGCAGGTTGCTTTGGGAATAACTTGAAACAGATGTCCTGTCTTAGTGCTCCCTGAACATTTGCTGCAAATAAATTGCAAGTTCACGGTTTAAGGCTGAGCCTGTCATTTATCTCTTTAGCAACTCCTCTTCTGTTTTCTTCTGCCTGTTTTCTTTCAGAGCAGAAAATCTCTTCTGTAATAAGATGACTTCAGAAGCTAGAGAGCAAAATCTGCTTTTTGATTGAGCAAGGGAAATGAAGAACTCCCTGCTGGATGAGTTTACTGATATTTCAGGTAGACAATACTGAGAGGTGCTCTGCATATTGTCCAGGACAGACACACATTCAAAGAACATCAAAGCTCACTGAAGAAAACCATCAACCCAGCTTTATTAAGGGAATTTCCCTTCAAGATATTTTCCTAAAAACATTCATTGTTCAGGCTGGGGAGGAAGTTGAGGTTTTACATATGTTAAGTTTAGCCTGCAAACTGTAATTTCAGCACAGCAATGCATTTACTCATATCAAATGTCTGAAAGAGATGAGGGACACTTGTTCTGACCCCATACCCAAGTCCTGGGAAAGACTCATTCTGGACTAGAACCCTATTTGCCAAGAGATTACTTAAAGCACATGTTAAGGAGGCTTGATTCCCCTTCATTCAGGAACATTTTGCTTTGAGAGACCAAAGCACAGAGCGTTTCACCCACAGGCAGTCTTCTGGGAGGCTCTGTTTGGAGACACCCCCAGCCTCTGCCAGAAAGCAGCTACTGATCATCACAAAGTCCCTTTCACTTCCCATCTAGAAGGTGCCATTGAGATCCATTCAGGTTTGGCAGCCAGCCAGCTCAGAACATATTTAAAAAACATTATACAGATAATGAACAAGGGACTAAAACAGGCAACAGCTTCTAACTCTTAGTAGCACAGAAAATAGGATGTACAAGTCCACTGCCTTAACCCACAGTGGTGTGTCTCTTCTTCCTGTGCTGCTGGGATAACCCTTCCTGTGGGCAATTCCCTTAGTAATGTGCCTAACTCAAAACTGTGCAAAAGAAACTTCCAAGAATCTGCACAGAGGATTAGCTCAAGTCTCAAGACAAAGAGGCAATAATTCACCCACTCCATCAGCACTACCAGCAGCTAATGTAAAATAAATTCCATGGGAGTTTCCAAAAATGTCAGATGACAGTAATACCTTAGTGAGGTAGAGCATATTTTATGCATCCTGTTCATTAGCTGAAAAGCCTGTCTGCATGACTGTTTTTTCTCATTTGAATTAATCACACCGTATATTAAGAAGAGACCCGCTGAGCTCTTCGATACATAAAGTATTTAAAAGATATTATTAAAAAAGTTATTTTGGAAAATTGCAATTACACCTCTATGTGTACACTTGCATTTATTGCTTCTCTTCCTGTCAGCCTGCATCAAGCAGGAGACACATGAATGTTTCCACAGCCAGAGGTTTGGAGCCATGCTAGGGATGTTTCCAGGGAAATATTAAAGTATTGTCCTGGTGAAAGGCTACACATGTCCCAGCATGTATTTCATAATAAGTGTATAGAGTACCTCAACTTTGATCTACACCCCTGTTCCAAACACAGGAACCCAGAAAATCCAAGTTCAGCCTGGTCCATTAAGTAGAGGCAACAACCTCCAACTCATGCTGTGCATGGAAGCTCCTCTCTGTGCAGTATCTCAGGCTGGAACCTTAAAGGTTTTTAAAAGCCCTTTGCAAGGCAACAAACCCATCAGTCCACCAATGTACATCCCCTTTTGTGAATTAACTCTCTTACCTAAAAGGAACTTCAACTTTTTGCTTTGGCCTTTACAGGCAGACAATTTTTCTAGCTTGAGATTCTCTTCCAACTGATACAATAAATGCAGCCACAGCCAGTTTATCACCATTTACTCTGGGATCAGGCAGCTCTTCTCCCTTCCTGATGTTCATCCCTAAACTATCTATAGACAACAGCCTAAAAGATCCAGCCAGCCCTTAAAGTGATACTTGGGCACTGATTTTTGTGTTCAGGACAAGCATAATTTCTGCATATAGGGCTATCACCTTGCTACCATAATTAAAAGCAGGAGAAAAGCAAAGTTTTAATTCCAGAGCCCTAAAAAATATCTCATGATATTTGTGAATCACAACAGCAAACAGGCCTCACTCAGACCCCCAGAGACAGTGTTAGTAAAGGCTGACACAAGGGCAGCAGCTCCAAGTGCTAAATGGATAAAGTGGCATCCCCAGCAGAATTTTTCTTCATTCATTATCAACACATTTTTAGAGTCATCACACAACCCTGCCCACCCTTCCCCACAGGGATAGGGGTATCAAGTCATTCGTCAGCAGAATATTGTCACATTTTACAATATCACCCTTAAGTACACGAGCTCTCAACAGGACAGTGCTGGAGGTTATTGATTCTGAACCACTGACACAGCAGACAGCATCCCCTCAGCAGGAGAGATGCCCAAGGTCAAACGCCTTCTTAAAATACACATTTGGCTACAGAAGTTTCATTAAGTCCAATAAACCATCAGGTATTGACTGGTGGCGCTATTTATAAATAATCAGCCTGTGCAGTGCTGACCCCTTTTTTATTTAATGAAATTTTCTTCCTCTTGTCAGTGTCAGGTACTTTGAGTCGGCAAAACGCTGTGACCTCTCCTACGCTAAAAGTGAAACTGTGTGTGAACACTGTCATAAAAGCCCTACCCAGCTCCCGGAAATAGCATGTATCTACTTAGGCAATAGAAACAAGATGTCAAGTCTTTAGGAGCGTGAGCTGCTGAAGCAAGCACCAAACCCTCCCTAGACATTTGCACACCACAGACAGGGAGCGAGGGAACTCTTTCATTCAGCCTTCATTAAATAAATAATATATTATGCACAAGGAAAATTGTGCATTTCCTAAAGGGAAAGAATTTCCTAAGGGCAGGATTTCTTGTGGAGGAGCTGTGATGTCCCACAGCACTGTGGGCCCAGCCAGGTCCAGGCTGGGCCTCAGCAAAGCCTCCCTTCTCAGAGGTCCAGTGCAGGACCAACATCCTGCTCTGCCCAAGCTTCCACACACTCCCTTAGTTCAGCACTGCTTCCTCCTCCTTAGCCCAGAACTGGCAGGAGCTTTATCCACCACAGGCTCGCAAAATCTCATTCTGAGTTAATGGTCCTTTATTTCCCAATGGAATTTCCTTACTCCTATTCTTTATACCACAGTGGCAGGAGTAGGGATCCCTTTTCCTCTTTCCGAGGTAGTTTGGTCTCCTGACCTTTAAATTCTCAGGTAGGGGTGGGGAATCACACCAAAAAAATCCAGGAAACATTAGCTCATCTCTTCAGGCCATTCTATATTTAGCAGTTCCCCGGTGTGCTGCTGTGTTTCTAATTGCTGTAGTCTGAATATATGCAGGAGAGGGAGCTGCTGTTTTACAGAGGAACAGCCCTTCCTCCCCAGGTGTGAAGTGTGGGATGGCAGCTGACCCGGAGCAGGAGCTGCCAGGGTCAAACACAGCACCCAGATTGTTCTCTCCCTAAGGCCCAGCCTTGCTGGACTCGCCCTGGAAGCTGCCTGGGTTTGTTTCCATGCATTCCCCCCATTCTCACAGCAAGGGTGCACTCCTGGTGGGTGGGTGCACACATTTATAGTCACTACATGGCAAGGGGACATTCTGATTTGCAAGTGAGCAGCGTTCAGTGACACCACACTGTAATGAATATGGGGCATGGAGAGATAAGGAGTTATTACAAGGCAGGATTAAAACCCTTCAGTTGATCTGTATTGATTTTCTTTTTGCCGTACTGCCTGCCTGATCATACATCTTCCCATTCCCATCCCGCCGCCGGGCAGGAGGGGGCACGGCTCAGCCGAGCCTGCAGGGTCTGGCACGAATCCACGGAGCAGAGGAAAAGCCGCCGGCATCCTTGAGTGGTTACAAATTACAGACCTCTCAGCAGGGGACCGGGCTGGAGCCAGGATCCAGCTCTCAGCGTGCCAAAGCCAAGCACAGCTAAATTACACTCCCAGCTGCTCTGCCAAGCAGCCGCTATGGCAGACGCAGCCCCGTGCCCAGGGCCACCGTGCACATCCACCCACAGCAGCCCAGGCATGGAGGGGCCAAACCGCCCCCTGGCTGTCACTCTTGGGCCAGGTTTAGCCCTGTTCAGTGGAACAACCAAAATCCCATCGGGAAAGGCAGACAAGAGTTGCACAGTGGGAGTGCTGAGGGAGAGCTCCCACACCGGCACGCTCAGCAGCCACAGGTGCTGCAGTGCTGCCCTTGCTGTTGCTCCAGCACAGAGCTCCCTTTGCTTCCAGCCCAGACTGACCCAGGAACAAGTGCGATGTGACCAAGCAGCTCCCACCCCTCCCTGCTGACCGGGAAGCAGCAGATTATTGGAAAGCAGGAATTATTTTCAACCTTGTTAGCATTTGCCAAGCGTCATTTCAACCCTAACATTCTAGGTGTTTAATAGGGCCACACTGAAAGTCTTTGAACCTTGCAATCAATACAGCTGAGCTGCTGCACAAAATTTACAATTGATCTGTGTTTCACTTCATTAAATGTTAGTTTTACAAGCTTTGAAGATAGGCCTGCTTAAAATTGTTTAACAACCTGTGGCTGCACCATCAGCTCTAAACAGCCACGCAGCACTGACTGAAGGCTGACCCCACTAGTCAGGGATCTCTTGCCCTACAACAGCATCAAACTCACTTTTAAAAACCTGCAACACGTACAGCAACATTCCTTTCAGCTCAAAGCACACTGACACAAACCACTTAGAGAAAGAGAGAGCACAGACAATAAAACTGAAACCCTGGGCCCACCTTCTTTGAACACCCATCTCAGATGTGGCTGAGCTGCCCACCCTACAGGCCTCAAGGAGGGACTCTCGAAAATTCTTCAAATACTAATTTTTTGAACATACCAGCTCCCCTGGAGCAAGCAGGCACATGTTGTTAGTCACTTGGAGACCACACAATCCTCAGGTGGACTAAGCCATACAGATTTGCAGCAATAACGTGCACACCCAGCAAATTAATGATCAAATCTGTTTTCTGGCTTCTCTTTCTTGATCCACTGAGTTAAGAGTGAAACACAAAACCTTGATTCCTGCTACACCGGGATGGCTGAGAAGATCTATCAAGCCCTTACTCCACAGGCAACGCTCTGCATGGGATAAATTATGAGGTCTGATAGCAAACCATCACTCAGCTACCACTACTAACACACAGTGTTACTTATCTTCTAGACAAGTGTAATATTTTAGTGCAAATGGGTTTATGTACTAGTATTTCCTCATTTCTATGGTCTTGCCTCACCAGCCTCTATATTTTCACCTCCATGCCAACAGCTAGTAATGGAGAAAAATACTGTACATTCATTACAGATTAAAACAAAAAAAAATTCCACTTCCATTATTTCTTTATGTTCCGGTTAAAGGTTACCTTTCCTCTTCATTCCCATCTCCTACAATTTATTAAGCCCTTTGCCAGGGTAACTCTTGGAGTAGGTAAAAATCTATTTACACAAACAAGTGATATATTGCACAAACCACCAGATAAGAATCAGCATTCTTGAAAATTAAAACATAAATATATATATACACACATAGCAGTAGCTGAGGAACTTTGTCACCTACCATGGGCAGACAGGCTGGGGCCTCCTTGCTTCTCCTGCTGGAAACTCTGCTCGGCTCCTTTGGCAATGGCTACTCACGGTTGTGCCGAGGGTGGCTGTGACAGTCCTGCTCCCCTCAGAGGGAGCGCTCCTGCTCAGCACTGGGGGCTCAGAGAACCAGGCCACATTTACAGCCCAAAAACGCAGCTCCCCCGTTCACCAGGCAAGCAATTGGACATGGCAAAGGCACAGAAAACATTTTTGTATTGGTACTCCACATGACAGACCAAAACCTCCCAGATGTGTTACAGTCATATTTTCTGAAAAATCCCTTGCCCAGGATTTCTTCTCCTGGGAAGCTGAGAAGCCTCAGAGAAAAATGAAAACAATAATTATCTGATTCCCCTCTCCTGTGTTTTGCTGCTTTGGAGTGTGGTTTGGACATTGTTTACCAACTGGCCATTGTTTGATTGGTTTCATGTGAATTATTTTGACTTAATGACCAATCATAGTCCAGCTGTGTTGGGCTCTGGGGAGGGTCAAGAGTTTTTCATTATTATCTTTTAGCCTTCTGTCTGTATCCTTTCTCTATTCTTTAGTATAGCATTCTTTAATATAAGTACATAAAATAATAAATTAGCCATTAAGAACATGAAGTCAGACTCATCTTTCCTCCCAACAATGGGGGACCCCAAAAATACCACACAGATGCCACTACTGAGGTGTTAACACTTCAGCAATTACTCATTCCCCTGCCAACAAATGGGAAACCTCTTTTGGTTGCCAGGAGCTCCATGGCCAGGAGGGAGACACAAATACAAAGTGATCCAAACCACCCCTGCAACACATCCCAGGGAGGTTCACAGCACCCACTACAGCAAAGGAATTCAGAGAATTCTCCTTTGTGCATTATTTCTCTCCCTCATCCACATCTTTGCTTTGCACCATGCTGATAGCAGAGGCTGGGAAGTGGAATGCTGGACTTGGAGCTAAAGCATCACAAAATGCAATGTTTATTGTCACTGTCTGCAGGAGAAAAGCTGTTTCTCTGACATTCCTACACAAAACAAACACACTCCTACGAGATAAAAGGAGCAGGGAGCTGCTCCAGCCACAGCCCAGCATGACTTCACAAGGCCCAGCAGCCTCTGCCAGCTTGCCTGGCACAGCCACAAAACCAACTCCAGACCCAAGGCAGGAAAGGAGAAGAACTGAATTCAGCTCTCAGCTGCTAAGTTTTATTCCTCTTTGAGCATTGACAAAACCCAGATGGTCTTTTCTCTGAGTGAAGACCATTTTGCACCTGGAAAACTCCAGTTGGGAAGAGAAACCAGAAGGCAAAGGGGAGAAATCTGCTCATGCAAGCACTTTGCTTTGCAAACAGAGCTGTACCCCTCTAATCAGCAGCAAATGTTCCTGTGCACAGCAGGAACATGTGCAAAGCAAACCTGTCTCTCAAAGAGATGAAGGCATTTCTTCACATCAATAAATATTTCACACTGATGTAAACAAAAAAACCCAAACAGACACCTGTTGGAAGGTTTAAAGTTGAGGGAAAATGTGTGAACAAAAATGGTGTTAAATGAGGCTGTTTGGGATCTACCTTTCTTTTCTGAAATCATTTGAAGGATTGAATGGCTGAAGCAAGCAGCAGATTGGAGGGACCTTCCCTCAGGAGCAGAGTTCAAACTGGAGGATTTTTCTGAGCAATGTTCCCAAGCAAAGGCCACCAAGCATTCCCAGATGCCTTCTAGTAGTACCACAGCAAATAACACCACATAAACATTAAGCTAAGACCAAATAAAATAAGCCTGCTTCTCAGGCCCAGGCTCCACACACCCCATACAGAGTTACCCCTCTTTACCAACTTACAAGGTCAAATTGATTTTAATCCTTTTTAATCACTGCCTGTGACAATTCCCCTGTAATTTACCCACTCCTCAGGAAATCACAATTTATTTTTACCCACTCCTCAGACACCAAAACAAGAATAGAAATTGCATCGTTTTGAGGTAATTTTCCAGTCATTTATACCCATGAAATCCCAGTTAACAGGACTGCCTGTGTAAAGCAGCAATAGAAATGTGAAGGGATTTTGTCCTTTTTTTTAATTGAATATCTGGTAAACCAGCATTAATTTTCTGGTGGGTTGGAATATTGTAAGGATCACTCAAGTAATTGGAAACAGAATAAAGACTTGGGTTCGTGTGCAGTTATAGTTTAGCACTGCAGTCATTTTTGCTGCCCTTTGGACATCTTTATGTGTCTGAAAAGAATGAAAACTCACAGGACACATCTGAGCAGAGGGTAACTTTGGTTACACAGCTCTCTTCTAATACTATCCCTTAATTGATACAATTTCAGCTCCTCTTGTTCAGGCCACTGGAATTCTGAGGCTAGTAATATGCAAAATAGGAACTAAAAATGTGGTTAATAGACAGTTTAGCCCAAAACCTTTCTGGGAGCATATTTAATTACTCCTAGGGAAGGAAATGAAAAAAGCCTGCCCAAAATTTTCTCCCCAACCAAATGAATAGCACGGGGTAATTAGACTAAACATCTTTCCCTCTTGCAATCACTCTTGCAATTATGGACTGTTTACATATTTTGTATGATGACAGAAAACTAAAATGCAGCAAATATGACTTGGAACCCATTTTTTATAACATGCATTCAGAAAGTTTTCCTCAATCTGTGACATCAACAGCTCCTGAGATACCCACAGGCATAGGTGGAGGCAAAATTTATTTATGTGGATTCCACCCAGCCCATGAAAAATTCTCTCCCTCTATGACACAAAGGACTGGAAATCTCCAAATTCCACCTTTTTTTTTTTTTTTTCCTTTTTCCCCATCCAGACTCTCCCAGATCAGTATTTTCTGTATTTATAGCAAGTACCTGTGCTGGAGATGAAGGCCCGGTCCTGTGAGGGGAGAATGGAGCCATGAGGGAAGATGGCGGAGACAGGGCTGTGAGGGGAGAGAGGAGAGTTGTGAAGGGAGAATGGGGTCATGAGGGAAAGATTGAGCTGTGAGGAGAGAGAGAAGAACTAGGAGGGGAGAATGGTACCGTGAGGGAAGGTGTGAGGGGAGATGGCAGAGATGGGACTGTGAGGGAAAATGGCGGAGATGGGGCTGTGAAGGGAGTTGTGAGGGGAGGTGGTGGAGACGGGGCTGTGAGGGGAGAATGGGGTCATGAGGGAAAAACTGAGCTGTGAGGAGACAGAAAGAAGAGTTATGAGGGGAGAAGGGCCATGAGGGAAGATGGCAGAGATGGGGCTGTGAGGGGAGAGAGAGGGGAGTTGTGAGGGGAGATGGTGGAGACGGGGCTGTGAGGGGAGAGAGGGGAGAACAGGGCCATGAGGGAAAAATTGAGCTGTGAGGAGAGAGAAAGCTACAAGGGGAGAGAGTTGTGAGGGGAGATGGCAGAGATGGGGCTGTGAGGAAAGAATGGAGCCGTGAGGAGAGAGAGAGAGAGAGAGAGAGAGAGGAGCTAGGAAGGGAGAATGGTACTGTGAGGGGAGAATGGGGCTGTGAGGAAAATGGCAGAGATAGGGCTGTGAGGGGAGTTGTGAGGGGAGAATGGGATTCATGAGGGGAGAGAGAGGGGAGTTGTGAGGGGAGATGGTGGAGATGGGGCTGTGAGGGAAAAGAGAGGAGTTGTGAAGTGAGAGAGAGGGGAGCGAGAGGGGAGTTATGGGGAAATGAGGCCGTTGAGGGGAAAATGGGGCTGTGAGGAGACAGGGGGGCAGTTATGAGGGAAGAATGGGGCCGTGAGGGGAGAGAGGGGAGAGCCGTGAGGTAAGATGGGAATTGTGAGGGGACATGAGGCTCTGAAGGGCTGTGTGAGGAAGGTGCTGCTCCTGCTGGTTCCCGCCGTCCCGGCTGCATCATGTGAAAAAGCCCACTGCAAACACCAGCTCCAGGGACAGAAACACCCCAACAACCCCTGCCCCGACCCCAGCAAGTGAATCCTGGGACACAGCAGGACCAAGACCTCAGTATTTTCCTCAACCAGGTAAGCACACTTCCGAATGAGACTTCAGCGTCAATTAATTAATCAAGATCCAAGATAAAAACTTATCAGCGCCAGTCTGGGCACTGATCACCGGCTGCCTCTTCTCTCCATTGTTCCTTTTTCCTGCTAATGTAGGGATATTAGCAGGGGAAAAGTCAAGCCGGCTGTCACATGGAACTATCCTCTAAGAAAAGAGAAGGCAGCTTCAAAAGAGCTGAGGGAAGCAGCTGGGAAAGCTTCAAGTTGCCTATTTTTCATTTATTTGCTTTTTGTTTAACCAACTGATCATTTTACACCTGAAAATGCCTCTGAAGGGCCTTTAGAGCAGCACATTCATTGCTCTCTGCTGGCACATACCTGCCTTCCCATTCAGCTCAGTTTGCCATCAGCACTCACAGAAACATTTTCCTGGACACAGTAAAGTTATTACTTAACATTAAGCACATATGGATTATGGATGCTCTGCAAGGATATTCCTGCACTTTCCATTCTGTCAGGGTACCAACACAACTTCTTGAACCCCCAAAATGCTCAGGGCAAAACTCTGAAATCTCTAGTGAGAAGCCAAAGAGATGCTGTAAAATGGCCACAACTGGCTTAAAAATAAAAAACAAAAGGAAGTGTGAAAATCATGCCAGAAAGGAAAAACAAAACAAAACAAAAAAACCCCAGGAGTTTTAATATTCAAACATACAAGAATGCTTGTAAGGAAGGCTTTAAATTGAGTTTCATAATTTGTTGTGATTGAAGAAAAGGCCTTATTCATGACATCACTCATCTTGCACCGAATTGTATGCATATGTTGGGGCTCCAGCCTGAAGCAATGGGTTAATTCCCCAATTATTTCACGGGATTAAAACTACTTTTTTTTTCCCCAGGAAATGTAGTGTGATTGTGAAGCCCATCAAGACATGCTATTTCATAATTAATTCTAAATAAAAAGTGAATTCACTCCTTTGTCTAAATAGTTTGCTTTGGCTCAGCTAGGAGCAGCAATTAGCAGGACAGCCTCCCTGAACACATTTGATCTGCTACAGGGTTTCCTGCTGTGGATCAGAGGAACAAACCTGATTTCACACAATCCATGGGGTTTATGTTGGCTGGATGTGCTGTAATTAAAATGATCTTTTTTTCCCCAAGGGCTTTGTTTATCTGCTTGTGCTTTCTCACAGAGAGGCATTCATGTAGCTAATTTAGCACTTCTGTTGATTTACACTTCTGCTCTTTACCAGCTCCTTTGTAGCATTCACTGTTTGTAGTTTGGTGCAGAAACTGGGACCTGTTGTCACTGGTGTTATCGGTCTGTTTTATTAGCAGGAGTAGAGGAACAGTTCCCATGGAAACATTCCCATCTTTCATGGTGTGCTTTTCCTGGGATTCTCAAGGTTGGGTAGGGTGGGCTCTGGGCCTTCCTAAATGGGAGCATGCAGCAGTCTGTGAAAACTTCCCCTTCAGCAGGGGGAGGAGAAAACTGCATTTTTAGATTGTGTATTTCCTCTCTTATGAAGTCTAATGCTGTGAAAACAGAGCAGCTCCACAGCCCCACACGACAGATTGATGTTCAGGCCAATCCCACCGCTCTGACAACAAATTGGATCCTGTTTGGAAAGGCCACCTCCAAACCCAAGAGAACATTTTCCTTTCATTCTGACCTTTACACTTAAGCTGTGAGTGAAGCTGTGGTTTAGCAGGGCTCAGCACACTGGCCTGAGCCAGGATGGGCCTCTCTGTGTCACAGCAGGCACTTCCCAAGCTCCTTGGAAAAGGGCCCCAGACACGCCATCAAACCCCTCCTGTTCCACAGTGGAGGTGTTCAGGCCTGGGAACACCAATGCTCACGAGCCAATCCAAGCCTCTGGCACTTACCAAGAGTGATGAGAAAAAGAAAATGAAATCACCTGTGACAAGATTAAACAACCATCTCTCGTCCCTCAGTGTTTGCCACACACAATGAGGTGAGCTCATTGCAAATTGATTATCCCACCTAAACACATCATGAGATTCACCTGCAGCAGCCTGGATCCTGGCAGGGCAGGAACCCATCCCCCTTCCCTTTGTACTCTTGCTTTCGAAGCTGGCAATGGGCTCCCACTGTTATTTTTTTATCTGCAGCCTCACAAATATTTTTTTTTTAAATCTACTTCCTATACACAGTAGTGGGAAAAAAAAAAATCCAAAGAAACTTCAAACTTCAGGGCCACAGCCAGTGCTTTGAAGAGATCCTTACAACAAGTTCTTATTCAAGAGGAGAGTAATTATCATGTTCTAACAAACATATTAAATAATTCATTATTATTATTTTAGCAGTTCTTTGTGAACCAGGGGTTTAGGAAGCAGTTTCAGACAGGAGCAGGTGATGCAGTCTCTGGGGTCCTTCCCCACAAGCCAGTAGCATGAGGAGAGCCACTGATGCCTGGACTAGGCTGGAGCTCCCCAGAGCCTGACTCCAGCAAAGCCCTCAAATCAGCATCACAGCACTCTGTGGTTTTACTTATTTCCATCATCCCCATCAATATTTCTCAATTTTAGAATTACTCACATGGAACCATCTGAGCTTCCAGTTTAGGAAGATTCAAGTAAGGTTTCTGTCTCTGGTCTATGTTATCTTAAGCTTTTAAAACAGTCATTTTTATTTATGTAAGAGTATTCAAAAGTTAATTTTCCTTCACACTACCATCTCTGTGTTGCTTCCCCCTTACCAATCCCACATAGTCTTGCTAAGCCTTCCCCTCCTCTGACCTTCCACACACTGAAAATCTCAACCATACTATGGCATTTCTAGGATTAAAAAAAACCAACAACCAAACAGGAGGAGTCTGGAGCCACCAAGCAGGAGGGGAAGGAGCTTTTTCTTTAAGAGAAGAGTGAGTCCAAGCAAGATGATTTCCTCATTCCTCCTTCGGCAGTTCCCCTTCCCCCTCACAATCCTCTCCTGCATGTACTAGAAAGTCTCACAACCACAAACCAGCCTGGCAAATCCCTGGTTTGCTGCTTGATTAATTAATGCAGAGCCTCTATTTACTCGGTCCAGGCAGAGCTGCTCTCAAGTCAGCTGTTCTTACCTTGGATGACCAGAGCTGCAGGTTGGTGTTGGTTTGGGGACACTCATGACTGCTTCACCTGAGCCTGGAAAACACAAGTGTGGAGACAGACAGAGATTTTGGCATTCCATACCCAGCAGCTGCATTTGCTGGCCCATTCTGCTCAAAATAAAAGACAGTCTCATCAAGACTTTTTTTCCACTTAAAAGTGGGAAGAAAAAAAATGGCTGAGCCATTTTCTTCTGTATCAAAGTGGTGAGATCAGTATAAAGAATACACACCATCCTGGGACTTACTTCAAAAACATTTGGGGAATTAAACAAACCAGTGCCCTGGCATAGCTGGTATTTGTTGGGAAGGCAACACAGAGAGCCTGGGGGGCATTTGGTGTTTGAGAGGTTTGGGTAGCACAAAGGAGCACTGGGCCAGGCACTGTCCCCAGGCCACAGAGGCTGTTTGGGTTAGCTCTGCTCAAAACATTACAAAGGGCACTCTGGCTTCATGCCACGTTCATAAGCATGTCCATCAACTGCAGCCTTTGGGGAACAGGCTCTACTGAAACCAGTCACTTGCTGAAAACAAAGTGCCATTCTTTACCTTCTAACCCTTCAGCAAAGCAGTTTTCCTGCAGTACAGAAGGTAAAATCCACTCCATACATCCACTACACAAGTGCTATTTAAAATTCACTTGCACAATGAATTTATAATTCATTCAGGCTCAGCTCAGATCCTGGGAAAGGCCCTGTAACATCATCTTCAACCAGAGCAGAATTCTGCTAAAAACAACCACACAAAGAGTCCACGAGGCTTGGCACAGTTTCATTTCACTGAAAAGGGCTTAAGCACAGGGGCAGGGAGCAAGACAGAGGAGCTGAAGGTCCCCAAGTACTACAGCAATTTTTATTCATTAGCACAGAGGCATTTCAGCAGGCTACAGACTCTCCCAAGAGCCCTGACCCCCTTCTCTACACACTGCCCACTTTCTTCTCTTAGGAAGGTGCATTTGAAGGAGTTCCCATGGGATTTATTAGCTCAAAGATATTGATTGTACTAAGTATCTCTTTTCTCCAGAAAATTCAGTGAAAGTTCTCTGCACTGCACTAAGAGCCAGCCCTTTCCCTTGGCCCACACAAGCCCATGCTGGGACAGAGATGTGGTGACACACAAGGCCACCAACACACTACAGGACACTGCCAACCCCTCCAGCACCCCTTACCTGAATAAGAAGACTCCGGGAGCTCCACGTTCTCCTGTCTACACCCCAAAACTACTCTGTGAGGAGGGCAGGAAGAAAGAAGCAGCCCAACTGTCCTGGGGCTGCAAACACAGCACAGCTGAGGAATGAACGAGTTGCACCTGTGCACAATTACCCACAGCTACTCCTTGTTTAGAGAAAACAGGGAAGCAACTTCACATTGCTGGGATTTTTTAAAGACACCTGGCAAGAAAATGAAGAAAAATGCACAGTGTGCTGCTAATTTCTCAACCAAGCATGTTCAATGGCTCCTGCCTGTAAGCCCAAGCAGCTCAGAGCTTCAGTCAGTAAAGGAGAGAAAACAAAGGTGGGATTCTATAATTTATTACCATTGCTAAGATGAACACAATACTTGATACCCCATCGTATGCAGAACTGTAAAAAAATAGTTTTAATACAGTATCAAAATTTACACAAGTGTAGTGTCAAAAGACCAGTGTCCCTCGCTTGGCCCCTGCACACCCAGAGTGCAGGCACAAGTACAGGTGATACAGCTGTTCATACATACAGAGATAGGAATACAACAATTGAAATTGAACTCTGCAAACAATATAGGGGAGAAAACAACCTGGGAAGAGAACAGATAGCTGGCTGGGCTGGGAGTTATATCAGAAACCACGCAGGAGGGCAATGGTTCAAAACAGAAGGCTGGATCCTGCACTTCCAACTCAAGGAGAAGCAGTGAAAGGGAGATTTCCCAAGAAAGCAATGCTGGATCAGAGGCCTTACATTGAATGGTACCAAGTGAAAATAACAACAGAAACCAACAGAATTACTGCTGCAAATGAACACGCTTTTTCTGAAGACAGATAGCAGATTTACATCATACTCCTATATAACAAAAGATTGTACAGCAACAGAGCTACATTTCACTGCAAATAGCCCACAGATACAGTCCAAGCTCAGAAAAACAGAGGTTCTGACTTTGGCTCAAATCTCAGTAACCAAGAACAAACCAGAAACCCAGGAATTGTTGCATTCCTATTTTTTTTTAATTAATTTTTATTAGTCTTTTTGATACTCAGCTATGGTAAAAAGTTAAGCAACAGCATTCAGTCACAAGCCTGTTGCACATTCATACATGAAACTATCATTGCTTTAAGATATACACAAAATATCTATCGTTGTAATTCAATACACACAACTAGGATCATACACAGAGATAAAAATAAACTAAGCACATCTAGGGCGCCGTCTGGTCAAATCTCAGGAAATCTGAACAAGAGCTTTCTGCCTCATAATAATGAAAGGCATGCTCTGAGGATAATAAAACCTTTTTCTTTGAAAGAACGCTACAGTGGCAAGAAAAGCTTTTTTTCATAATGCAGTGCAATCTTTTAGATCCTTGTAGGCTCTTGTTAAACAAACCAGCATGTCTCTAAATTAAACAGTAGAAATTAGCATCCTGACAATTGGAATATAATTTCAAAAATAAATTCTAATGGAAATCCTGACTTGAGACCTGTAATAATGATGCCTAAGTATTCTGTTCATTAAAGGGCCGTTCATTAAACACCTTACACCTCTTCAGAAGATGTGCATCAAAGTGAATCGAAAAGAAAGCTATCTTGACTTTCATTTAGAAAGAAATTGTGGATCACTACAAGTACTGTAGTTATGCTACACTACCGGCTGGTTAGGACTTTATGGTCTTTTAGCACCTCCAAAGGCAGGTATTCTACCAAAGCAAAAAAATCACCTGGAAATTGCCTAAGCACCATTAACGGATCCTTTACAGACTGAAGTGTGAGTTACTAAGAAGCGACTTCCTCAAACCTGCGGAGACCAAAGGCACAGTTTATCAGTGTCTCTCCAGTCTGCTGAAAACACTCTCTTAACTCCAGTGGAAAACTTGTTCAGACCTATCAGAGATTCACTGTAACTAACCAAAATAAAACTTATTTCGCGTAACGCCTGCAGAATCCCAAATATCTTTTGGTTAGGATGGCAATACCTCAGTGCTTCTAAGGGTGGAGTGTTGCAGTGAGGGCGCAGAGCTTCGTTAGCTGGGCTATTGGAACAGCAGGATTGGGGGACGCTGCCACACAGCTCCCTGGCAGGCCCCTGTGCAGAATGTCCCCCCTTTCCAGCAGTCTCTTGCAGTGCAGACCCCCGTGGTCAGCTGGGGATTGCGGCGGACACAGGCGGTGCTTCCCCTCTCCTGGGCAGTTCAGGCTGTGCTCTTCAGAGAGAGGATGTGCTCAGGGCCTCTTACATGGGTCCTTTGTACTGATTTCCTGACAGGTGCTGTCTAATTCCAGGGCACGACCCTGCAGCATCTCCAAGTTTCCTCCACACAACCTAGAGGGAGGGATGGAAAGAGAGCTCAGTTATTATTCCCAGCTAAGGAGCACTGGTGTTCTTATGGACATGCATCTGGAATGCCACAGCTCGGCACACACACCATGCAGCACAGCTGGGACACAGGGCAGGGACACACAACAGGAGCAGAGACTGTCTCAAGGGACACAACATTGCTTCTGAACACAGAAAGCACATGCTGCCAGGTAAAAATGACTAAAAACAGGGACACATGAACTGGCACGTGCATCACTGGGATACTTTACGCTCCACACACAAGACTGAGGGTGTTTGCAGACCTCAACAGAAACTCTGTCCAACAATTTCCCCAACCACATCTCTTGCAGGATGTGATTGAGAAGCACAAAGATCCATCCAGAGGTGTCTAAACGTCACCAGTTTAAAAACCACAGAGCAGTTCTCTATTTCCAAAGGTTTACTTGTTCTCTTAAAATCAAGCAAGGCATTACAAATGTTTACTCCACTAGCTCTTCCTTGAGGTCAGAGGAACTGTGCTACACTTTGCTTAACACCCATGTTACAATGCTGGAATTAAAAAGGCAGAGAAGTGATAACCCCCAACACTCAGGGAACTATTTTATAATGATTTATAGAAAGGTTGATGGAATAGGAGCACAAGAACAGTAGCTTGTGGCATGTCCCCAGGCCTCTCAGGGACCACTAGAGACAAGAATGGTGATTCCTATCAATTGGATCACAATTTCAGATTATTTTTTTGTAACTGCTACTAAATCACCCACTAATCTCCAGGACAACAGCAATAAGACTGTCAAGAAAGGTAAAAGCTGTTTTCCATTGTCATCATTCATTATTTGCATTTTACTAGTGCCTAAAGTCCAGCAGTGAACAGACTCTGCATTAGCTGGCACTGAATAAAAACAAAGGAGCTGGATCCTGGGAAGCTGACATCCTGAAAAGGTAGCTCCTGTAGCTGATGGAAAAAGACAGAAGAAACCCAAGGTCCTACTGTGATTCTGTGCAAGAGATGGGAAAATAACCCAGTTTCTCTGAGCCTTTGCTGAAGAAAACCTGAGTGTAAGCATGAAAACCAGAAATATTTTAGACTGGAAGCAACATGGCTACAGTGCTAAAGCTACAGGGCCTAACAAAGTCAAGTCTTTAAAGGGAACTGTTTTTAATTCCAATGGGTGGGCATGACCCAAACCCTGCAAACTTGCCATATGACAAAATCTTGCAGCCAGAAATCCCAAGTCACCATCATAAAAAACATGTGAGCATGAAAAATGGGGGTTCAGTGACAGCTCTCAAATAGGGTGTCTGTGGCACAGCCAGGCTGGATCTGACTATTCTTTCCAACCTCTGGTTCCTGATTTTCCTAACTTAATACAAGCAAAGAGGAAGATCTCCTGGACAGCTTTTGTGAGAAGGCACATTGCACCTACCCATGACTTTCAACAATTTTTCTTCTCAATAAAAATTAAGACAATATTTACCATGCAGCTAATGCTGACACAGTAATAAACCAGGGGGTGACTCTTCCCACAGTCCCTTGTCCCAGCTGAATGAGTGACCCCTGATTGCTAGGAAGGGACAAACCCATACAAGAGAGCCCATGTCCTAAGCATAAGTGAAAAGTTGGGATCAAAATGTCCCTCAAAATAATTCCAAATTTCAGCAGAAAGCTCAGCTAAAGGACAGCTGTGAGGCTCATGATGCAGCCATGGAGTTTCCTTTCCAGCTTACTTCCAACACAGCAGAGTGTCAGGATGCAGGAATGCCCCTGGAAGCCAGACAGGAACCTGCACCCAACTGCAGGGGAGAGCCATTACATCTGCAGCAGCATTCCAGCCCTGGGGGACTCCATGAGCAGCAGCAAATACCCCTGGAATTCTCAGCTTCCTGAGCCCTCCTGCCCAGCTACACCCCTAATCCCAGCTGGTGTATCCCACCTTCCCTTAGCCTCCCTTCCCAAGTGAATTATGAACAAAACTTCCCAGTAACCTGAGAAAAATCAGGAATAACATCCCTCCAGATTCCTGTGCTTTGGAATTACCCCCATGCTCTCTAATACCCCATGAACTACCTCCAAACCTGCTGCCACATGTGGCTACATTCTCAAAAGGCACTACAAGTTTATAAATGCAAAGCAAAACCATTCCCAAATCCATTGCTGATGAGGAGGCACCAATTCCATTTGCACATCCTGAGGAGAGAATTCCCACCTCTGTTATCTTAATAAAATAGCAGCACTATCATATACAGCACAAAATTCCTACAGCATGAATTACACATCCATATTTGCATTTTGCAATATTTTGGTACCAGATTGCATTTTGGTACCAGTCAACACCACACATCAAAATTCTGGAGCTCAAAGTGAAACTTGTCATCGTTCCACTGTTTTCACAGGCAAAAGGATGCCATGGCAAATGTTTCCTGTGAAACACCCACAGTGCATCAGGCTGCAGCTAAACACTGAGTTACAGCCTGGCAGGAACTGCAAGGAGAATGCAAAAGAAAAGAAACATTATAATTAGTTCATCACAAATCTCCTGTGCTTTTAATGTAGGCTGGGTGGGTGTAAGAGAAGACAAAACCAGAAAGGAAATAACCAACTATTTAAAAAGTATAATAATATATCAATAGTCAAATCAGGCACAGATTATAAGAGTCAGAGGAAAAGGGAGCATTTCAATGCCAGCAGCAGAGCTTTGAATGGCTGGGGAACAAAGGGACAAGGTGGGATACAAGCATATATTTGAGATTTACACAAAGGAAGTGATAATGTCAAATTGAGCATTTTGGAAGTGGCATTACTTACATCACAAGAATTTTTATGGATTACTATTAAATATGTATAACTTACAAACTGGGGTTTTAGCCATAAATTGTGAAGGAATATCACAGGCAGAAAAATACAAAAGGGCCATTGTTCAGGTGGGGAAACTGAGGCTGTCAGGCTTCATCCCACTTGCCAACTTTTATTCTTATGAAGGATAAATTCAGGTCAGCTGAGTCATACACTACTTTATCCCAGATATATTTTACACATAGATTTTTCTGATCAATATTAACCCACATGTTAACACTACAGTGTTCCTAATGAAACAGTAACTGCATTACAGAAACAGTAATTAACTTAATTTCCATATAAAATCTTCAAGGGCATACTGTCAGCATTTAAACAAAGATTACTCTGCATCTTCAGGTGTTTCCAGGCTCAATATGGAATATAAAATTCAACACCTTAAACTTACCCTGCACTTTTTCCCAGCTGTCTCAGTGCAAAGCAAATCTGTGGGGAGCACCACAGGCAGTTTGGTCAGATACAAGTGGCCCAGGCATGGAGACACACACGTGGCAACTTCTTCTTCCAGCAGGTCATGGAAGAGCCTTGGCCAACCAGCTGCATGCCAAAGCTCTGCTCCTGTTCCCCACTTCCTCCACCAGAAAGAGAGTCCAGGCAAGTGTTTAAATATTTTTTCATTTTTTTTTAAAGCCAGGAAGACAACAGCAGTATTTTAACGACTCCCTCCTCTGTTTTCTAATGGAAATGTCCCTTTAAAACACATTCCTGCTCTTTAGGTTTCTTGCTGTGCACAAGTGGGTTGCACTAAGAATGAGATTTTGTAACACAGACTATTTCTTTGTTGCAGGAATTCCAAGTTGCCAAATTAGCACAGAAAAACAGGCTCCTGGTGCTGGCTGGTTCTTCCTCCTGCACCTGATCCTGCAGAGTGTTCATTCTCCAGAAAGGAGGGACCAAACCCATGTGTCCCCCCTGGGAAAGAGCAGGGTCTGCTCCCTGACTGGGGATAGGGAAGTCAGGCAGTCTGTGGGCTGACAGCTCACTCTCCATTTGGATACAACACTTCATTTATATCAATGGCTGCACTACCTCCTAGTGAACTTCCAGCTCAGCTTTCACATCATATTGAACTAAACTCTGTGTACTTCTTATCAATCCATTTCAGCAAGCAAAGCATCAGCTGTTGTTCCAATATTTCACTTACACAGACCAGCTGTTATTACAGGTTGTCAAAAGCACCTTGTTAAATGCTCTCTTCAGGGAAGAGCCTTTGCCAAGGGGGATTTTAAGAGAACTACAAAAGGCTTTTTTCCATAATGACACATGATCTCTCGACAAAATTACATAGCATAGCTTTATTTTCTCGGCAGCAGCAGGTGAAATACATGGAAGGTGCAGAGAGGACCTGGAGCACTCTGAACCAGGCACTCCTTGGAGCTGGGAACGTTTCACAAGGGTGAGAACGGTGCACTCCTGGGGCATCCCCCGCTGCTTCTCCCCTCGGGATGCCAGCAAAACAGGCGAGGTGGCTGCAGGGGAGCGCTGCCGTGCCCGGGGCTGTGTTACAGGAAGGGATCTGACCAGGGGCTGTGTTACAGGAAGGGATCTGATCAGGGGTTGTGTTACACGAAGGGATCTGTCCCAGGGGTTGTGTTACAGGAAGGGATCTGTCCCAGGGGTTGTGTTACAGGAAGGGATCTGGTCAGGGGCTGTGTTACAGGAAGGGATCTGATCATGGTTTGTGTTACAGGAATGGATCTGATCAGGGCTGTGTTACAGGAAGGGATCTGATCAGGGGCTGTGTTACAGGAAGGGATCTGTCCCAGGGTTTGTGTTACAGGAAGGGATCTGTCCGGGGCTGTGTTACAGGAAGGGATCTGACCAGGGCTGTGTTACAGGAAGGGATCTGATCAGGGGTTGTGTTACACGAAGGGATCTGATCAGGGCTGTGTTACAGGAAGGGATCTGATCAGGGCTGTGTTACAGGAAGGGATCTGATCAGGGGCTGTGTTACAGGAAGGGATCTGTCCCAGGGTTTGTGTTACAGGAAGGGATCTGTCCGGGGCTGTGTTACAGGAAGGGATCTGACCAGGGGCTGTGTTACAGGAAGGGATCTGATCAGGGGTTGTGTTACAGGAAGGGATCTGTCCCAGGGTTTGTGTTACAGGAAGGGATCTGTCTGGGGCTGTGTTACAGGAAGGGATCTGACCAGGGGCTGTGTTACAGGAAGGGATCTGATCAGGGGCTGTGTTACAGGAAGGGATCTGTCCCAGGGGTTGTGTTACAGGAAGGGATCTGGTCAGGGGCTGTGTTACAGGAAGGGATCTGATCATGGTTTGTGTTACAGGAATGGATCTGATCAGGGCTGTGTTACAGGAAGGGATCTGATCAGGGCTGTGTTACAGGAAGGGATCTGATCAGGGGCTGTGTTACAGGAAGGGATCTGTCCCAGGGTTTGTGTTACAGGAAGGGATCTGTCCGGGGCTGTGTTACAGGAAGGGATCTGACCAGGGCTGTGTTACAGGAAGGGATCTGATCAGGGGTTGTGTTACACGAAGGGATCTGATCAGGGCTGTGTTACAGGAAGGGATCTGATCAGGGCTGTGTTACAGGAAGGGATCTGATCAGGGGCTGTGTTACAGGAAGGGATCTGTCCCAGGGTTTGTGTTACAGGAAGGGATCTGTCCGGGGCTGTGTTACAGGAAGGGATCTGACCAGGGGCTGTGTTACAGGAAGGGATCTGATCAGGGGTTGTGTTACAGGAAGGGATCTGTCCCAGGGTTTGTGTTACACGAAGGGATCTGTCTGGGGCTGTGTTACAGGAAGGGATCTGACCAGGGGCTGTGTTACAGGAAGGGATCTGATCAGGGGCTGTGTTACAGGAAGGGATCTGATCAGGGGTTGTGTTACACGAAGGGATCTGTCCCAGGGGTTGTGTTACAGGAAGGGATCTGATTGGGGTTGTGTTACAGGAAGGGATCTGATCAGGGGTTGTGTTACAGGAAGGGATCTGATTGGGGTTGTGTTACAGGAAGGGATCTGATCAGGGGTTGTGTTACACGAAGGGATCTGTCCCAGGGGTTGTGTTACAGGAAGGGATCTGATTGGGGTTGTGTTACAGGAAGGGATCTGATCAGGGGTTGTGTTACACGAAGGGATCTGATTGGGGTTGTGTTACAGGAAGGGATCTGATCAGGGGTTGTGTTACAGGAAGGGATCTGATTGGGGTTGTGTTACAGGAAGGGATCTGATCAGGGGCTGTGTTACAGGAAGGGATCTGATCAGGGGCTGTGTTACACGAAGGGATCTGTCCAGGGTTTGTGTTACAGGAAGGGATCTGTGCGGGGTTTGTGTTACAGGAAGGGATCTGACCAGGGGCTGTGTTACAGGAAGGGATCTGATCAGAGTTTGTGTTACAGGAAGGGATCTGATTGCTGTAATCTGTGCTCAGTTCACTTGCATAAACCCATTTCCTCAGGCTCCACCGAGGTGAAGCCTGGCCTGAGGGGCACAATCACCCTGTGCAGGAACTTGGCCCGAGGGGCACAATCAAATCACCCTGTGCAGGGACTCGGATGTCCAGGTAAGTCAACAGCACTGCTGAGCTCAAAACCGGAGCAAATGTCTGCAGAAGTCCCTTCCAGAAAGAGGTCAAACCTCCCCATCCAAGTATGTCCCTGCAACACCTGTGTAGGTGGGGAATAACACCCAATGAACCTACAGCAGGTTAGAAATGAGTGAAGCACAGGAGAAAAGAGGTGCCCAAAGCCCCAAACAACCACGACTGAGCCAGCACTGGGAGAGAGGAGTACACAGTCCTCACTCTGCTCAGCTCTCCCTCCAGAGGAACACAAACACCACTGGTGCCTGTGCTGCAGTGGGACAGTGAGCTCAGTCACTCGTTGTCTCAGGTCACCCCATAAACCTTGGACATCTTGTAACACTTTCTAAGTTTCTTTAATTGCAACAGTTTTACTGCTGACAGAAGGTAGAACTGGAAACTTTACCCCTCTGATGACTTGTGTCAACTGCTGTGTATCAATGCCACACAGGCCTTTGCAATCCAGCCCTGACTTCAGGGTAAAACACATCTGTTCCCAAGGGAGTTTCAACACTGACCTTGGAATTGTGGTCTTTGCTATTTTTAACACAAATATACTGTGTGCCTTGGCTTTATCTCTGCATTAAAGTCTTTCTCTCTGCACAGGTTACAGGAATCCCTTGTATTCCACTGGAGCACAAACATGAAACAATGAGACTTCCTTATTCAGCAAAACACCACTTCCAGCCTCAAAGAAAAACTACAAATGTAACATGGAGAGCAGCTACAGCTGGAACCAACATGGCTGAGAGGGCTGGACCCTGCCCAGGAAACACACAGTCCACAGATGCAATGAGTGACGAACAAAAACAACCCCACTGATGACAGCAACATCCCGGTGGTGCCCACGGGGATGTTGCCAGGACAATACACACGTGTTGAGGGACACACAGGACGTTTTGCATGGACTGTACCAGAGGAGCAGCGTTACCTTCAGAGCATTTACCACTGAGTCAGACTGCTGAGAGGCTGAGCCATGTCCAGTGACGTTGGCTGGCTCGTTTGCAGAGCAGTGACTCCCCTCCGCCCCTCCTGGCATCCTAACGGCATCCTTCGCAAAAGATTAAACACTCTTTAATACACAAAAGGCTTGGTCACTGATTAAAACAGATGTCAGTCATTTATTGCTCTTTTGCAAAAGGCTGAGAAGTGCTGAAGGTGTGTGTTACTCCAAAGCCCCCTCTTTCTGTGCCACAACCGAGGGCCATTGAGGCAGCCTGGGTGGCACTGCTCAGTGTCACCCCGAGGGCATCTCCGTGGGAAATCAGGACATAGTAACAAAATTTCCTATGTGTGTACATCGCCTCAGAGAAGTGCTACAAAGTTTAGAGAGATAATTTCAACCTCAGTGTAAGGTTTTTAGAAAGCCTAATTTTATCTCTGTAATTCTGGAGGTTGTTCCTTCAACAGAAATCATATTTTGGAATGTTGCTGCGAGGTTTGCAACACGAGCTGTCCAGGGAAGGAGTCAGGAGCTCCAGGCTGCCAGCTCCCTCCTTCCCTGCCTCCAGCTCCTCCAGGCAAGGCCCCCTTGCCCTGAGAGATGTCAGCTTGTCCCCAGCAGTGGCAACCTCGGAGGCTTTGTCCTCCCAGTGGACACCTGGAAGGGCTCTTCAGGACACTGCTAAAAAATGCAAGCTACATAAACTCTTCCAGCCCAGTCAGCTCCAACTTTGCAGGATGTAAAGCATCTCCTGGAGTGAGGTAACCTGAGCAAGCAGGCAGCTCTGGAGGAGTGCTAAAAATACCCCTACAGCATCCGTGGGCAGCGGTGGGAGCGCTGCAGCCGCAGGGCCCGCCCCAGCCCCGCTCCCGAGCTGCTCCCAGCCCGCCCTGCCCTTCCCTTTCATTCCTCACACACAGCTTTGGGAAAAAAAAAAAAAAAAAAATTAAAAAAAAAAAAATTGAGAACTACAAAGAAGCAAAACGGTTCAGACCGGGGGATGGAAATTTCCTCCCTTCCAGACTAACAAACACCATAAGAAACGTTAAGAAATAATGTAGCAGTAATTCCTGCTGGAATGTGTGGGAAATGCATTCTGAAGGAAAAATAATGACGGTGGAAAGAGCCTCTGATGAGGATCGGTGCCCCCTGTGCAGTCATTTGCCCTGCTGAGCAAGCACACAGCACAGGGCAGAGCTTTGGGGGGGTCTCTAATCTAAACAATAGGAAAAGATGAAGGGGATGTGGGAGAAAAAGGGCACAGAGCAAAGACACGAGGCTGAACTTCACAGATCCAGTCTGGAATTCATTGGAAAGTAACCCAGTCCAAAGCAAGTTCCTGATGCTCTTGGGATATGCCAAGGTCACTGTAAGCCATAGAGCAGGCTCAGAGCAGTGCCAAGGGGCAGAGGGAACCCTCACAGCCACCCAACACACCAACTCAACCCCCACAGTCATCTGGACTGGACCTCATATTTTTTTTTAAAAACCCTAAAGAATTTAAATACCTTTAAAAAACACCAAACCTTGGAATGCTGCATATGCTACAGCCATAGAAAAGGTACATTAAGCCTGAATCTGAAACTTCATTTCCTAGACAAACTTGTCCTCCTGCCAAGCACAGGATCCATGTAACCCATTAGAGTGGGCACTAATGGATGGGATAACCAGGCTGACAGCAGCAGCACACACTCAGGGCTGTGCAGGGCAGCATCCTGCAATCCTCCCCTGGAGGGACCTGGAGCAGTTTGCTGTGAGGTATGGAGGGGTTTTAGGACTTGCTTTGGGAAGGATTTATAGATCTGTTAGTGACTGGCCAGACTTAATGCTGTACTTTGAGAAAGGAAATGAAAGTTGAAGGAAAAGGGGCAATAAAGTAGATTGGGTTAGGATAAATTCAGTCTGTCAGCTTTGGAGCTTTTACCAGTAAAATATTCTGTTTCTTTACTAACTCCAGAGGCAGCAAAGATTTTGGTCAGTTTTCAATTGAAAATAGAAGTATTGCCATTAAAATGCAGAGAAAATGAGTACAGACTACACATGTAAAGCCTGAACACAATAAAACCCTGCTCCTGCAAGTGGTGCAGGCTCTCAGAGTTCAAGCCTTCCTCCAGGCAGTTGTGTTCCACAGCCTCTTCCCTGCCATATGTAGCATGTTTTTGTCTCCTTTCATGAGAAAGAGAAACTTGTGAACACAATGCTCCAAGCAACCAGCACATGTTGGTAGGAGATTGAAAATTAGTATTTCCCCTGTGGACATCCTTCTCCTTCCTCCCTCTGTCCTTGATAAGAGACCTAAGTTTTCTTCAAAAAGTGAGGCAGATTTTGCAGCCCTGAAGGCCCTTCCCCAGCTCAGGGATTTCTCATTTCAGGTGAGGCCACTCCACGGAGGCAGCAAAGCTTCTGCCTCCCTTGGAGGAAGCTTTTTCCAGGGGTTTTGGGGATGCCCAGCCTGAGCATGGCCCTGTGAGCTGGAGCACTCCAGCACTGCTTTTGGGAGTTCCTGAGGCAGGGAAGCAAAGCAGGAGGAAAAGGCACTTTGGGGCACAAGGACCTGAGGTCTGCAGAGCCTCTGGCACAGCTGCTGCCTCCCAGGGGGAGTATGGACACATTTAACCCTCCACCAAAACCTGCCCTTGGTGTCCTTGCACTGAGCCCTGTCACTGCCCAGCCCTGAGTATTGGATCCTGAGCAGGACCTCGAGGATGGGAAGAGAAATCTGCTCCCTTCCTCCTCCTCCTCCTCCTCCTCCTCCCTGGCTGCACTCAGTACCTGTACGGAGCCACTGGAAGCACAATCCCTGTGACAGATCTTTCCATTTCTTATCCAGTAACAAACTGTGAAAGTGGATCCAAATCAGACAGGAGGGATGAAGTCATAGCTCTGTAGAGCTGAAAGGTCCATAAACTTTAAAAATCTGGAGTAATTGTGAACAAACAGTGCTGTACAACATCAGCACCTGAGAAATAATTGACTTTTTTGCTCATTCCACACAACCAGCCTTCCCTACAGGCCCTGGCCAGCCCTTGTGCCTCTCCTGAGCCTGCAGGGATCTGTGTGCAGGTCATTCCACTGCAGAGAGCAGGTAAAACCCACACCACATCCTGTGTATGGCTTCCCATAAGGATCAGGATCCCTGAATGCACAGATCCATTTGCTGTTAGAAGTAAATCTACAAAATATCTAATGCCAAAACGTGACTCTAGTGAATTGAAAGAACAGGAAATCTGACTCAGCCCTGTAATATCACCTAACAAAAAGCCCAGATGAATGGAAATTTAGCATTTCACTCACACTAACTGCAAAATGTTACTACTCAGGCCATTTTCCCACAAACCCTGCACTGTACCCTGGCCAGGGTCAGAATAAAGCCCCCTGTGTAAAACAGGGGATTTTGTGATGGAGAGAATTAATCATAAGCCTTTCTACATAAGTCAGTGGAAAGCTTCATTTTTTCAATCTGTATTGTTGAAAAGGACAGCCATGAATGAAAGCCACTGTAGTGCCCAGCCCAGTGTCCAGCTCAGTCCATGTGCCAGCCCCTGCAGAGGTGCCTGGCACGCAGGGAGAGGCAGGAAGGGAAAAGGAGTCCATGGCTGCCCCAAGGACACTCACAGCCACCTCATCAAAGCTTCCAAGAGAGCAGGAGTTTCCTGCCTGCTGGGCACTGCTCTGTGCACTCACCATCCAAGCCCTACCTCATTGTGCAGCAGCCTCTTGTTCCACAGGCAAGTGGTTTACTGGGAACAGATCCTTCCTGCTGGGGAGCTGCCACACCAGTTCAGTTACTACCTGATTTTCAAAGCTTTTTTTCCTGATTTCTCCAGCTCTCAATTTCCCTGTACAGCTCAAAGCAAACACAGACTGTGTTTGTCAGCTTGTTTCAAACAGGCAGGAGAAAGGAAAACCGGGAAGCAATAACTGCAGCATGTTGCTCTGCTGCATTAATAACACACTAAAGAAAACAGTGACTTTTTTTCAGGGAACATTCCTGTCAATTAAAATACATAATCTTCAAATGCTGCAGTTTTTCACCTGTCCTCAAAGACCTCAGCAGGAACCTGCTGCCAAAATCCACACACTCTCACAGTGGCTTGGAGGCACACTCAGATTTTGGAGTGGCCAAAACCATTGCTGGCTTCACCCCCTCAGAAACAGCCATTTCCAGCAGGCCCTTCAGAAACCTCCTTTGATAATGAGCAGGCAAGAGAAAAAAATTCTGGGCTGTGGCAGTTCCAAACCTTGGAGGCCACACATGTAAAGTCTAGAAGATTCTGTAGAGTCTGCTAGAAAATCCTGAGGACAAAGTAATTCCAGGCCTTTTGAGTTATAACTGGAAAAAAGCACTATCTGTCCTCTGAGAGCTGCAACTCTCTGTACACCAAGTTTTTCTTGAATTTGTGTCTTGGTAGCTTGAAGCTCATGAGCTCTTGTCTTCCAGCCCTCCCTGTCAAGCACAATGGACAGCCTGAGATAAAGGCTCTGCCCAGAACCTCAGCACTGGCAACTGGAGCCCTTTATTAATGGCCAGTTAATTTACACTGGGGATGGGAGCACATGAAGGAACTGGGTGGGTGGATGCTCTTGATTCACTTTCTTTCAGCAAATATTTGATGACATGATTAGGAGACATCAGTTTGTTCAATGGCTTTTAATTACATTTTGGTTGAAGGATTCCCTATTCTACATGCTAAGGAAGGGAGGAGACAAACACTATGGGACTGTGAGTGACACAGATTTTAGGAAAAAAACACTAATCAAACAGTTCCCATCTTCTAATTAGATTTATAATTTAAAAATATCATGAAAAGGGAAAATAAAAAACCTTGGAAATGTGGTTTAATAATGGATAAGATTTGGAAATGGGTTGAAATTAAATGTGATAATCTAATGGAAGGGGGAAGAAAGAAGGAAATGGAAATGTTGGAAGAGGTAAAAATAAACTAAAGCGTGCCTAAGAGTCACGCCTGCCATTTTCCAGTTTAACAGACCAGGACTGCAATGGATTAACAAAGATGCAAACCCCCCAAAAAAGGGCCTGAAGGACAGTGCAAGTGAAAGAAAAACAGCAAAAAGAGATTTAAAAGGACCAGAAGCCTTGGAAAGGCAAGAGTGAGGAAACAGAGGCAGCAGAGCCCAGGTGAGAGGGAGCAAAGGGCTCCAGTTCAGCCCAGCCCAGCACTGGCTCCTGCTCCTGTGCTGAGGGAGCCAGGAGCTCACTCCCTGCAGCCCAGCTCCGGCCCCACTTTGTCTGCAGCACCCTCCCCTTCACTGAAAGGGAAAGCTGAATTACAAGGACAAAGAGCTGGAAGGGGAAAAGTCTCCTCCTCCTCCTCCTCCCGTGAAACAAATAAGAAGTGAAGCAATTTAAATTGGGTGACTTGCCAAGTTTGTCTTTTGCAAATGCATTCACTGTCATTGTATGACAGATGTCCACATGGCCAGAGCATTTCAGCTGAGCTGATCAGCCCTGAAATACCATCCCATAAAAACTCAGGGATATCTTCAGCTAATTGACATGTGGATGCCAGGCCCTGCTCTCTGGCTTCCCCCAGCATAAGGCACAGGGAGCAGTCATGCACCACAGCAAGCCTGGAAGGACATTCCTCTTTCCAGGCCTCTGAAGTTACTCCTGACAAAACAGGGCTGTCACAGCCCAGGGAGCTGCAGCTGGGATCCAAATCCAATCTTTGATCCCTACATGTTTTATTGATTATCTCTGCGCGTCTTCATTGCAGCAGCATAGGTGTTATGTCCTGGTGTGATTTTAGTGGTAGGGGAAGATTTAGGGTTTTAGTAATGGGGAGGCCTTTGGGATGGCTTCCCACTTCCCAGCCCTGCAGCTCAGTGCACATGAGATACACATTTAAGGAAGAAAAAATGCCCTATCCACCCTGCACTGCTGATGGGGAGGAGATAGAGAAAATCAGGAGTAAAGCTGAGCCAGGGAAGAAGGGAGGGCTGAGGGCAAAGTGTTTTAAGATTTAGTTTCTATTCCTCATTATCCTGCTCTGATTAGAGTGGTAATGAATTAAACTCTCCAGGCCAAGTCTGTTCTGCCCATGACAGTAACAGGGGAGTGACCTGTCCCTGTCCTTATCGCAACCCATGAGGCTCCTGCTGTGTTTGCTCCCCCTGCCCAGTTGAGGAAGGGAGAGATGGAGCAGCTTTGGTGGGCAACTGGCCTCCAGCCAGGCTCAGCATGCTGTAGGTGGTTAGAGCACTGCTGATGCTGCATTTTCCCTTTTCCATGGCAGCTGCACAGCCTGATCCCAGTGGTGCTGAAGTTCCAGGTGTGCTTTGAGTCAGCAGAAGGCACTGCCAGAGCCCATGTGCTGCTCCTGCCTCAGCCCACAGGGAACTGCTCTGGCCTGAACTCCATCCAGCAAAGCAGAAACATTCTTGCCCTGCAGCCCCCCGGCCCTGCTGGCACACAGCCTTGCCCACAGCAGTGCTTGAGGAGCACCAGGGCAAGCTGCTCACCCCTCAGCACAGTCTGGCATTCCCAACAGAAGAGCCAGCTGTGTGCCATAAATCTTGGGAAGTATCTGCTTTCTTGCTCAAAAGTCCTGTTTGTGGCCAGAAACTGAAAGGATCTGGATCACATCTTGTTGTTGGAGAGAAGGAAAACAGAATAACAACAGCGAAAGAACAGCTCTCACCAAACCTGCAACTTACAACTCTCTGTAACTCTGAAATCCCCTCCTATGCTCTGAGCCACCTTCTCAACCACTGTGCAGCACAGCAAGAGCCATTAACAGGCTTAAGTGAATATTCCCATTTTTATACCTTTTCTATTACCTGACCAAACTAAAATGTTGACTCAGTGGTGGTACTGCAATTCCCCTGACAAAGCAGCCCTTTGGTACAGCAGAGTGAGCTGAAACTCAGATTCCGTTTGAACAGTGGTGGCAGCACTTAAAACCATTTGCTTTGGAAATGCCCTTGCCACTAAATATTAATAAAACCTTTACATTAGAGGTCTGTGGGGTTTTGAAAAGAAAACTAATACATATGGAGGGAGACAAGCAAAGCAAAAGAAATTGGAAAAGAACCACATCTAAGTGACAGAAGAACAGAATGATTTGTCTGGAGAGGTGTCGACAAATGTGTCAGTGCATTTCTGTCAGTGGCACATAAGCAGAAAAGGGGGAGAAGAAAGGATATTGAAAGCAGAGAGGAAAAAGAAGAAAAGTGTGGCAGGAGGAGAGAATAAAGCCTGAGACAAGGCCAGGGCTCTTCAGCAGAGACAGCAGAGGTGTCACACTCATGGCTGTGAGTTCTCACCTCTCTCCTAAGTGCAATCCTGCAATTCCCAAACCCTCCCAGTGCTCCAGCACCCCATCAGAGAGGGACTATCCAAAAAGCAAAAAGCATCTCTCATGGAGGCAGTCCTGAAATTTTAAGGCAGGACACTGTAAATGAGTTAGGGCTGTGCCAAAAACCTTTATCAGTTGCTGAGCTTGTTGTAGATTTTCAGTTTATTTGTCAAAAGCACTTGGCTTGGCTTCATGCCCAACAAACTCCCATTCCTCCCATTAAATGGGATCAAACTAGTGCCAGGAGTTTATGCATTTCCATCCTGCATCCTTGTCTTTGTGACAGGGCCTGATCACACTGAGGTGAGCACGTTCTAGGTGGGACCCACAGGAATAACAAACCCCCAAAACAAACTCGGGCAAATGTAACACCGAGGTGATGAGAGCAAAGTTAGAATCAGCTCGGTGTCTCCACTTCCTTCCTCTCCCCAAAGCCATGACTTCAACCAGGAGGAAGAGTAAAATATGCCAGGAAATGTGAACTCTTGCCACTAATTAAGACTCAGAATGAAGTAACGAGAGATAGAAGGAGATTTTTCAGAACTCTACCACAGATCCTTGTGCCAACAAAACCACACATAAGACAAACTGACCTGGCTATTTGAAAACAAAAATAGCTTCCAGGCTTGCTTGCCTCACTCTTCCCTTTTAAACCCCTATCCTCAGCATATTTTGTTTCAATATTTTTGCAACAGTTTCAGGCTTAGGTGCCAGGCTGTTTCTACAGGGAGTTTTCTCTGGTTTGGCACCCCAGTCAAGATATTTTCACTGAACCCAATGCACACAGGGTGGGTGTTCCAGGCTTTGGTCAGATTTGGGAATGCTTTTTGTGGGTTCTGCCTCAGCACCTCAAACCCAGACAAATCAAACATTAAACACACAGACACTTCTAAAGATTTGGCCCATGAAGAATGTTCTGCACAATTTATCTCCCAGTGTTGTTCCAGACCCAAGACAAACCACACAGTATTTTTGGGTGGGTTTGTTAACATTTGCCCTGAAAACCATTCTTGAAAAGAAAATAATATTCGTTATCACTGAGGATCAACCTTTGTCTTTCCTACTGAAAACTGTTTACATGTTAATGAGCAGGCATTTCTTGCTGTCCTTCTTTTCCAGATCCAAAAATTAGGGTAGAGAGAAGAAAAGTGTCCAAGGTCACCAAGCAAACAGTTGTAGAGGCCCTTCCAACTGTCACATGAAAGGTGAGGGGAAAATCCACCACACTTTACCTAAAATCTGCCTCAGGAAAAAGGGCAATAAATCTGAGCCAGTGCATTTTACTTCTTACTACATCACTGTTACCTTGGATTTTACAGTCAGACAATGACACTAAGTCCAACAAAATATACTTTTCTTCGTCAGACCAAAGACCAGTGTTCAATTTAAACAAAATCCAACTTCTTTTCCAGTGGGCAACTTCATTTGAAGACCTGATGGATTTTCCTAAGGATTATTTAATGAAATATAATAGAAATACATTCTAGTAAGTATGTGCATATATCAGGATTACAAGTGTCTTTGATTCATTTGTACCAGACTTTTAAGTTTTTCGTTCTTAGAGACATGTTAGGAAAACCTTTAAGACCATATTTGCTTATTTATTCAGCCTTGCATTAATGTAGCTAATATAGTCCTTCAAGCATTAAAAATAATATAACCCAATTATCACTTATAATGTTTGTGTTTCAGAGCAAAATATTTTTGTTAACTATAAAAAGTAGTTGATATTTTAACATGAACCTCTTGGAATAAAAGCAGAATGCAAAGGGTCAGTTCCCTGTGATTCCCAACCCATTAATTAATTAATTAATTAGAAGTAGCAGTTTCCAGGAATTTTTTTCTTAACAAAGTATCAAAGCCTGCAAAAGAAAAATAATTAATGAAAGCATTGTCAGAGCCTTAAATGAACCCCCTAGTGGAACACAGCAGGATGAGCAAACAGATGTGGGAGCCTCTGGGTGTGTGAGTGTTGGAAGGCAGGAAGGACAGGGCTGCTGGTCCCTCTGCAGCCCGGCACTCCCGCGGGGCTGGCACCCACCTGGGGCAGCATCCGATTTTCCTCCTCCAGCTGTCTTACTCTGGCCTCCAGCTGCCTAACATAGGACAAGGTTGATTCTAAAAAATCAAACAGAAAAAAACTCGTATTACCCACAGAGATCTGCTCGTGTTCACCAGCGCCAGAGCCTGTGCCACACTCTCACTTGTACTCACAGCAGACTGCCTCTCTCAAATATCCATGGAACATCCCACTCTGCTCCTCCCAGGGCAGAGCAAACACCACTGACCCTGGAACTGATCAATTCCTTGCTGCTTGTGACTCTGCACTTTAAGGTGGTCCTTTCTCAGACCCAAGGTGTAGCTGCATTTCTCTTCACAGAGAAAAGCAAGGCACAACTTCCCAAGGCTGTTTCTAGGATTCACATTCTCCGAACCTCAGAGAAAGAAAAAACAATTCTTATCTCAATTGCTGCTCCTCTTGTTGTTCACAAGTGGAAAGCATTGTGGAAGATTGTTTACCTGAAGGGAATTGGTAACTGGATTCTGGTGTGAGTGCTTTGATCCACTGACCAATTGAATCCATGTGTGTGTGTTGGGACTGTCACGAGATTCTGGGCAGTTGAGTTGAGTGCTTGGCAGATTCAGTGTAATATAGTGTAATATAATATAGAATAATAAAGTAATTAATTAGCCTTCTGATAAGATGGTGTCCTTCTCGTCATTTTCTTGCCTTTGTCAGGGTTGCCCTGCTTTTACTCTACCCAAGGAATCTCACAGAAAGACAACACAGTTTTCCAACCCATCCCCAACTGGAAATGCTCCACATGGATAATGCACCATCCCACATGAACAATGCACCATCCCACATGAACAATGCACCATCCCACATGGATAATGCACTATCCCACATGGACAATGCACTGTCCCACATGAATAATGCACTATCCAACATGGACAATGCACTATCCCACATGGACAATGCACCGTCCCACATGGATAATGCACTGTCCCACATGGATAATGCACCGTCCTACATGGACAATGCACTGTCCTACATGGATAATGCACCATCCCACACGGATAATGCACCATCCCACATGGACAATGCACCATCCCACATGGACAATGCACCATCCCACATGGATAATGCACTATCCCACATGGATAATGCACTATCCCACATGGACAATGCACCGTCCCACATGGATAATGCACTATCACATGGACAATGCACCGTCCCACATGGATAATGCACTATCCCACATGGATAATGCACTATCCCACATGGACAATGCACCGTCCCACATGGATAATGCACTATTCCACATGGACAATGCACTGTCCCACATGAACAATGCACTATCCCACATGAACAATGCACTGTCCCACATGGATAATGCACTATCCCACATGGACAATGCACTGTCCCACATGGATAATGCACTATCCAACATGGATAATACACTGTCCCACATGGATAATGCACCGTCCCACATGGACAATGCACTATCCTACATGGACAATGCACCATCCCACACGGATAATGCACCATTCCATATGGACAATGCACCGTCCCACATGGATAATGCACTATCCCACATGGATAATGCACTATCCCACATGGACAATGCACTGTCCCACATGGATAATGCACTATCCAACATGGATAATGCACTGTCCCACATGGATAATGCACTATCCCACATGGACAATGCACTATCCCACATGGACAATGCACCGTCCCACATGGATAATGCACTATCACATGGACAATGCACTATCCCACATGGACAATGCACCGTCCCACATGGATAATGCACTATCACATGGACAATGCACTATCCCACATGGACAATGCACCGTCCCACATGGATAATGCACTATCCCACATGGATAATGCACTATCACATGGACAATGCACTATCCCACATGGACAATGCACCGTCCCACATGGATAATGCACCGTCCCACATGGATAATGCACTATCCCACATGGATAATGCACTATCCCACATGGACAATGCACCGTCCCACATGGACAATGCACCGTCCCACATGGATAATGCACTATCCCACATGGATAATGCACTATCCCACACAGATAATGCATTATCCCATCAGGTCAGCACTGCAGAGCCCAGGGAGAGCAGAGGGTGCTGTGCAGGCCGCTGGGTCAGGGGCACCCCTCACACCCTGGCAGGGCTCTGGGGCACACGCAGCCTCCCCAGCCAGCACAGCAGCTCCTGGGCTCCACCCCAGCTCCACCAGGCTGTGCTGCCACAGCTGGGGCTGGGCTGGAAGCAGCTGTATGTCCCCAGGGCCTGGAAGGTCCCCAGCTGGTTGACAGCAGGACCAGCCAGGGCACAGAGCAGCTCACAGCGTGTCCTCCTCTGCCCCAGGGACACGCTCCCAGTGCCCTGCTCTGCCCTCAGGACTGCACAGAGAGCAAACCCTGCTTGCTCTGCTCACCAGGCACTCACTGACCTCCACAAGGGCAACATTTGGTGCCTTGTGAAGAACGTGAGGTACTCCCAGTCTGCTCCCAAGAACTTGACATAAGAAGAGGAGATCCCTCATCCGGCACTAAAAACCCCCACGAGCTTTACCATCAGACATTTCCTGGGTCACTTAGAAGTGCTGCTGTCAAAGTCCTGGATCTAAGAGGGAGACATGTCTAGGAATGCATCACTCAAGTGTAAGAAAAAAAAAGAAAAAAGGTGCAGAAAAACTGCTGTGACTCTTGCACCTCTTTGTATGTAGGTGGAATTCTGCATGTACTCATTCCTGACTCAGAGAGCCACTCAACTTCCTCTGAGATGTCAATTCCCATCACACATTTGTACTCACATTGCCATTTAATTAGCAAAATTGATGATTGATGGTATGGAATCCATGGGTATTGGAGCATTGCTGATGCCTGATACAGCCCTTCAAAGCTGCATTGACAACACAGCTGTTCACTGGTTTAAACTGACAGATGACTTTGGGCATGAATTTCCTCTGATAGCTCAACACTAATGCAGCCTGCCCATAAAATAAGGGAAATAAGGTGTCACTTACTGCTCTTACAAGGCTGCAATAGGCTAAAATATGCATGGGAATTTACACAACATGAAGACAACAAACAGTAATTTGTCAAAGATGATTAATGCCCAGCCAGGCACTGGATTAAAAATAGCCTTGTGCAGTAAAAGAGGAAGAGGTAATCTGAGGTTCTACAGGCTTGGCTGCCTGAGGATTTTCATAGTTAGTGATGGGTGCATCTCTGGAGAGCGCTGAGCCCGGCTCAGATGAGCACTTAGGAGATGAACAGCTCATTCAATTAACTGCCAACGACAGGGACCCTCCCACCAAATCAGCTCCTTCCCAGCACAGGCACTCCTGGAAAGGGCTGCAGGAGCTCCCTCACATCACATTAGCACAGGCAACAGCCCCCAGCACATCCCAACCCTCCCCTCTGCTGTTTTCCATATGAGATGGCTCCTTAGCACTCATTATGTCAGAGGGCTGGACCAGGAGCTCTAAATTCCTTGGTTACAGGTTCACTGCTGTGTCAGTGTGGGATTGGACTTCATGCTCCAGTCCAACTGCCCAGCTGTGCCCACCAGTTCCCTCCCTGTGAGCTCCCCTCTGGATTCTCTTCAGCTCCAGGCTGTCACAGACACATTTTATGAAAAATCCTTTCCTTAAGATTTTTCCTCCTGAGAAGCCTCAAGAACAAAATGTAAGCAATGGTTATCTGCTGCTGTGGAATGCAACAGGTGCATCTGGGATTGGTCTCATGTGGTTGTTTCTAATTAATGGCCAATCACAGTCCAGCTGGCTCGGACTGTCTCAGTCAGTCACAAGCCTTTGTTATCCATTCCTTTTCTATTCTTAGCCAGCCTTCTGCTGAAATCCTTTCTTCTATTCTTTTAGTATAGTTTTTAATAGAATATATATCATAAAATAATAAATCAGCCTTCTGAAACATGGAGTCAGATCCTCGTCTCTTCCCTCATCCTGGGACCCTGTGAACACGGTCACACCAGGCCTTCTGTGATTTCCTGGCTGAGCATTCCTTATCTCCTCAGATAACCAGATAACACACACCTCTTGGCAGCATCTGCCTCTTACTAGTTTTATTCCTTCACTTGTCTGTTGGGAGTCCAGAGCAGAGATCCCTGCTGCTTTAAATCACACAACTCTGCCTCAGTTCTCAACTTCCCAATGCCAGCTGAGGATTTGGTCTGGAATCTCTGTGTCTCCTAACCCTCCTAAAGTGTGAAACAGTTACTTAAATCTCCTCTTGTAATCTGATTAAAAGGGAAAATTAGGTCATCTACCAAAGGCTTGAGCAAGCAAATCCTAATGTATGTGAGTCTTCTTGACACACAGACTAGACACATATATATTTCAGGATCTGTTAATATATTTATGCTGGGATGGTATGAGCTTAGAGGAAAAATGAGCAGAAAAGTCAGCCAAGGACATAGCAGACAGAGAAATTGAAAACACAGTGAAAGTGAAACAGTCACCAAACTTTAAAAAGACCAACCAAACAAAAGTTGCACTCAAAGAGTTTATGAGAAGACCTGTATGATCCATCTCTTGTGCTCTGGAACATCCTGTGCAAACAGGTCAGTCACTGGCTCATGTCATTACTGCCAGATTTGACCCCTGTGGGCCCCTTGGTTACAAGATTTCCATTCCTTCCCATCTCCCTTTGTGAGGCATTGCTAAGGATGGAACAATTTGGAAAAATTCCCCTTCTCAGGAATGGGTTACCACCAAATGAGCTCCCCTCCTTGAGCTTCCTGTGCTCTTAACATCTCTGAGAACAGGATCAAGGTGGTGCTTCATTCCAGAGCTGAAATAAAACTATTTTCTGAATTATTAGAGACACAGAAATATCTTGCTCTTAGGGAAATTCAGTGACAATTCACCCTCTCTCCACATCTGTCACTCTAACATGTTGTAAGAGAACATCAATATTTACAGAGCTGATCTCCTTTTCTTTTGACATCCACACTCTTGAAGCAAGGAGATATTTTGGGGTTATGTCAAACTTTATCAGACACTTACATTGCTGCCAAAGGCATATTTGTGCATTGGATTTATCCATTTTTATATGACTGTGCCTGGTCTCAGTCTAGCAAGGAATTCATAATATTCTTTAAGCCAGATTATCCTCTGCTGTTTCGGAATGGGGGAGGATGTCATGTTAAATTCTGATATTTTCCTTTTTCTTTCTGGGTTTGTTTTGGTTTTTTAGTTTGTTTGTTTTTGAGGCTTACAACTCACAGGCAGCTGTGGGACTGCACTGGATAACATTTTAAAGTCTGAGATCCTCTACACACTAATTAGATTCCTGGAAAAGGAGAACCCCACAGAAGACAAAAACCCAGAGGTTCAATCAACTTTTCTGCTTGTTCATAGGAGCTGGAGTAACAAGCTCAGTATGGCAGGTGGAAGGGATTTTATCCAACAGGGGAATACTTGAGGGAAAGACAGAAAGGGAGAGCCAAGAGCTGGACAGAAGGCTGCTCTGAAGCAGTCCTCACATCCTCATGGCCAGAAAATGGAAAATCATGACTTGGTGATAATGCAAAATTCACCTGGGTTCTGTTACCAGCAGCACTTCCTGCTTTGGTACTCACCTCCTAAAGGAGGCCTCCAGAATCCTTGGGAGCTGCTTCTCAAGGCACATTTTTAAACACTCAGGGTATAAATGAGGGAAAGTCATTCCAACAATTTACCCAGGCAAAGGATTCAGCACGTTGGGTTTAGGGATACTTTGATGTGTGGCAACAAGAGTTTGGCTGAGGTACATCCAACTTCAACAAACTCCATTTGTTATGCTGCTCTTCCAGAATCACAGAATTAACTAGGTTGGAAAATACCTTTGAGACTCCTGCACTGTGCTGGCAGGAATTTAATAATTGCACATCAAATCAGATTTTGGTCATTCAAATCCACACCCAGCACACTGCAGTGACAACTAAATAATCTTTCAATAAATGGGAGATGAAAACCAAGGTTGTGCAAGGAGTGTTCTAAACCCTCCTGTAACTGCCTGGCAGCTCCACACATTTAGGAAAGGGTTTCTCTGCTAACTGGGGAGCAGATTCAATGACATGCAAACCATCTCCCTGTCCTAGAATTCCTAGTCATCTGATTTAATTGCTTCAATATTAATATTCATGACTGAGACAAGCTATCACTGCAATCCATCCCCTTTCAGCTACCTTGTTCGGATATAAAAAAATAAAATGGCACTGCTGGATTTACACTCTCAGCAATTCACACCCCTTGCACTCAGTGCTGGCAGTGTCCACCTCCCCAGGGCAGGATCAGAAGACCTCCCAAGGTCATTTTTAGCCCTGTCTCCTATGATTTTCTATTAGGGCTGTACATCTTACATAACATCCCTGACTGGAGAAGTGCTGGAGAGCTCCTTGTGCAGCCAAATTCCCCCACAATGCAGCAATGCTGGGATTAGTGCTACCATGTAGAAAGAAAGACAGACATCTGCCCAAGGCAGGGTTTTATTAAGCTCACCAGAATGTTTAGGAGCTATTTATGACAAAGGCACATATTCTCAGGAAGTTTTGGGACAGTGAGCACCATGGCACTAAGACAGTGCATTTCTCTGTCTTGCTGTTGTCTGAAATTCTGTCCCCAAGCTCAGATTCCTCCTGATTACAGATCCAGCAATTCTTGACTTCTCTCAGTAATTAAAAATATCATTAACTAAGCTGAGCTAGTTCACCAAGTGTGTCAAAACTGAATCCTAGCAAAGGGAAAAGCTGGCACATGCTGGTTCAAATATCCAGGATGCAGTGGCAGCTCTGACACTTCTCAGGCATCGTGTGCCATGTCTCCCCTTTTCAGCACACATTACACACAGACAGGTGCTAATTACCTTATCTCTGCAATCAGAGAATTTTATTCAGATTTCCCACAAAAACTATGTGTTTTCTCAGGTGCAGCAGCTTTTAATCACAGATTAACTATTTCTTAGAAGAAATCATACCCTCCTTATTTGAGGCAGCCCTTGCCATGCTTTTACCAATTCAGTGGTGGGGTCTGACTCAGACTCCAAGGTGTTTGCATTTGCCTGGATTTAGGTGCCACTGTGGATCAGGCAGTTTAGTGAGCAGGTCTGGGCTGGCTATGCACACACACTCCTGTGGTGGAGCTCTCCAAGGCTTTCCTTCTTCCCCAGATCACCAAGAAATGTCCCAGGTCACCCAAATGCTGCCTGTGACACTACTTACCAGAAATGTAACATTGGCTTCCACTTAAGAACATTACTGATTTGGGCTTAGGAGGTTTTGTTGCACATTTAGCTTTAGGTGCAACAAAATTTCCAGTTGAATTCACCTGGAAAAAAATAAACTCAAAAAAAAGCTTAAAAAAAGGTTTAAAAACCTTGTATGGAGAATAAAGGATTCAACTATAGGAGCACCTAAAAATGATCTCAGGTGTCAGCTGAGGCAATGCTCTTACTAACAGCTGGATAACACTGTCCCACTAATGGGCTGCTGAAACACTAACCTTGCTTTGTTTGAGGTTTTTTGGTGCTAGAGGTAACAGCAGCAAGGCTTTCCTTGCTGGCCTGTTTGATACTCTGTTAGCTCCCCTCCAGCCTGTGCTAAATGCATTTGGCACAGTATTGATGGAAACAGAGAAAATCAAACCCATTATGCTGTTGCTGAAGCCTTTCCCACTGGCTGTCAGCTTGTTTTGCTATTGACTGCTGTGGTTTATGAGGGGTAAAATCTTTATTGGTTCCATTTACTCAGGTTTGTCCCTGTGCCACCACACTCTCCTGGGCTCATCAGGAATGTCCCCAAAGCAGGCACAGCCCCTGGCCTGGAAACACAGCAGAAGGAAAGGGGGGTGGGTGTTCAGGAGGCTCCTGCATGGAACCCAATGGAAAGGTGGAAAAGGCACCAGCTGGGAACAGCTTTGCTTAGGGAAGGGAGATGAAGCACTCATTCATCTCTCCATCCCAGTGCCCTCATCTCCTTCCTTCCCCAAGCCAGGCTATTCTCAGGCTTGCCTCTTCCCGCTTTCCAGCTGATTTCACACAGGAATCTCCACCTCACACCGGTGTCATTGCATCTTCTAAGTGTCCCTTGCTGAAAGGGCCCCGGCTCCCTTCCAAACCTGTGACCACTGAGAACCCACTGTACCCACAGAGCCATCTCCAGCTTTTCCCAGTTTTGCTGAGCCTCTGTAAAATGAACAGTTACAGGATAAAATGAAAAAATACTATAAATGAAAATAAAAATCTTCCCAGCAACAGCAAGATTTGTACAAAAACCAGAGGGTCAAACTGACTGAGACATCAAATACATGCACTAAACGTCACTCACAATCCCCACAATTCTCCCCAGATGCTCACAGCCACTTTTCTTAGCCCATAAAATTGTGTTTCACAAGCTCCAATCATCAGATGTTGAAGAGACATAGTTTAGAAAAGATAGTTTAGGTGAGAATTTTACTATTGGTACAGCAATCTCAAGTTAATAATACATTGGCTTCCACCTGGCAAACTGCAGCTTAGGCCAAACCTGAAAACCACATCTCCTGGAATTGTGAATCAGACCAAAGCTCTCAATCATTTTTATGCTCATCTAGTGCCTTGTTAGGAGGCAGTTATCCAACCTGTAAACTCCTCTTTTATGGGGAACTGTTTGTGTGACTCAATCCCAAATTCAAACAATGTTCCTGAGAGTACAGAAATAGAAGCTCTCTCATTACTGAAACCATTGAACCATTGAACATTTTGTTGCTACAACTACAAAAGAGATGCCAAAAATCACAACAAAGATCAATAGACACATGAATATGTGGAGGAACAGCCAGCCCACAACAGTCCCTCTTCAAGGTGTATGTGGGGTAAATTTGAAGGAGAGAGAAGGGCTCCCAGAGATGTTGGGCAGCAGGCAGTGCCAGGAAAGCAAGAGGGGCAGCAGGGCCACCCTCTCAACTCTGTTTCCAGCTCCTTGCCTCACTTCTGATCCTGCTGATGCTTCATTGCCTGCAACAGGAGCATCCTGCATGAACTGTGCTGTGCACACAGCATCCAAAGCCTCCTGTAAAACACAGCAGGAAAAACTACAAAACCAGCAAACATCCAAGGGAAAAAGCAGCAAGATGTGCACAATGATCCAGCTCTGTGAGGAGCAGTGGGGAGCATTCTCATGAGCAGGAAAGGGCAGCAGCTGGGGAACTGCCAGAGGAGGACAGGCCAACCTGAGCAAACTCAGTGGAGACTTAAAATTATCAGGACAAAAGGAGGGTTTGGATTAATTTCTCTACACTGAGTGATTAAGATGTAGGACAGGCTATTAAATGCAGTAAAAGATGTTACAAGATTAAATATGTCCTGGGGACTGAAACCACCCTCTTGCTTCCAGAGCCCATTAAAGAGCCATGGTACAGTAACACCTGCCTGTCCCTCCTGAGCTGGGCACATTTAAAGCAGGAAAGATGAGCATTTTGTAAAATTACTGCACCAGCAATCTCAGCACAGAACCTAATTCCAAGGAAAAATTAGCTCTATCCATTTCAGCTGGCAACTACACAATAGCAGAGGGAAAGGCTCTCGGTGCAGTCTCCATCTCCTCTGTGAGACTCTTTTGGAATGACTGGGGAAGGGATAACAGAAAGAAATAATCAAATGACAAGGTATTTAAAATCTATCAGTGCAAGCATGTTGCTCTCCAGGGACTCACCTCTCCTGGGCTGCTCCCTCCACAGCTGGAGCATCCATGTCTCCAGACAAAATCCCTGGGAGGGGAAGCCCCAAGAGGGACCTCAGGGATCAGGAATCTGTGTCCAGCTCGGGCTGAAACCAGCACTCAGCTACTTCAGGACTTAGGAAAACTCTGCAGATGTCTCCTGCATGTTGCTGACAGCCCAAACATCCCCCTTAGGGGCAGAAAGATTCCAGAGCAGACCAGACATCACCCAACAGAGGATACTGCCTCAGTTTCAGCTCATTATTTCCCTAATTTCTGAAGATCTGCATGTCTGATCATTATCTCTGTGCTCCTGATATGATGCTGGGATTATGGGATTATTCCAGAGAGACTCCCAGCAGCCAGGGCAGAGGGAACTCAGGTGCTGCAAACCAAACCCTGCCACATTTAGGCTTCCAAGCTCTCCCAGGGATGGGGTTTAGGCACCTTTTACATATTTTCCTATCCACATGATGAGATTCTTTCTGTCCTATACCCACATTTTTCCCTGTCTTGTTGCCTTGCTCCCTTCCTGAGATTCCTGTGGCTGCATCCTACATTGTTGCAGCTGGGCCTGGGAACTAATCAGACTGTGCTTTATCTGGTGAAAGTGCACAGCTACAAACCCACACCATGGACTGATGCAGGACAACACTTGTGAGAGGGGAACCCATGTTTTTCAGGGCTTCAGAGGAAGCCAAATGTTCCACATTAACAACTTCATGGTTTCTCAGTGCCTTTTCAGTGTTATCTCACTGCAATCAACACACACTGCTGTTATACTAATATGATGCTGATTAAAGCACTCATAATTTAAAAGTAATCTCAGCACCGCACGTATTACTGAGAGCTGTACTAGGCACATTTACCTGCTATAAAGCTGTTGGATTCATGATTTATAATTATTTACTCCCAGACATGGCAAATCCCACAGATCCCAGCACAGCAGATGTGGCAGCTCCTTCACTGATGGGACTTCTCCCTAGTGTTGGTGAAGCTGATCCTTGGGCTTTAAACATTGTGAGCATCTTCTGACTGTCACAGTCATATTTTCTGGAAAAATCCCTTGCCCAGGATTCTTCTCCTGGGAAGCTGAGAAGCCTCAGAGAAAAAGGAAAACAATAATTATCTCATTTACTTCTCCTGTGTTTTGCTACTTTGGAATGTGGTTTGGAGCTTGTTTACCCACAGGTGGTTCTTTCATTGGTTTTATGTGAATTGTTTTGACTTATTGGCCAATCAGGGTCAAGCTGTGTCGAGGCTCTGGAAAGAGTCACAAGTTTTTCATTATTATCTTTTTAGCTTTCTGTAAGTATCCTTTCTGTATTCTTTGGTATAGTTTAGTATAGTATTCTTTAATATAATATAAGTATCATAAAATAATAAATTAGCCTTCTAAGAACATGGGGTCAGATTCATCATTCCTTCCTTCATCCCCACAAATACAATACCTGACCAAAGAGGTGAAGAAAGCACTTTCCCTTTAATACACTTCCAAGACTCAACTACCTCTCCATGCAGTCCTAACTAAAGGACTTCAATTGCCCTCCATGGAATGGTCTGTCCACTTCTGTGGATGTCTGTCCATCCAAATCAGCCACCCAGCACAGCCATTCCCAAATCCATGTCCCTCTCAAGCACAGGAATTGATGCCATTGCTGTTGGCTGCCCCAGCATCTTCTCCTTTTATGTTCCAAGCACCATTTCATCCAACAGGGATGAAGTCAGCCAAATGCAGGAAGTGCTCTAGAACCTGAGAATGGCAAATCAGCAGTTGCAAGAATTCCTCAAGTTTCTAAATCACCTGCATCCATTTGCAGGATGTGTTCACCCATTACAGTGCTGTGTTCAGCAGGAGGGCCTTCAGACAAAGCTGGGATGACTCAGGGAGAGCAGCCCAACTTGAGAGCTCTCCCAGCTGCTTATCTCCACCATCAGAACAAAACAAACACTTTAAACAAGGTCTCCTCTGTTTATTTCCTGGTTATTCACTAATGGGAAAGCAATTTACGCATTTCCTCTCCCCAAACACACAAATAATTGAGCAGGGCTGTTGGTTCCACAGGCGGCTGGAAGTGGTTGTGTCCTTCTGGCTGAGGTTTACACGGAGGAGGCCGTGACTAATCCATGCCCCTGGCTCAGGGAGCTCCTCAGGGCCCTTTCCTGCCCCTCCTGGGCCACTCAACACACACTGAAAGGTGAGTCAGGCTCAAAAATCAAGTGCATGTGTTTGTGTGGACATGGGCATGTGAGGGGAGGGTTTTCCCCCATGAACTACCTGCCATCAAATTACCAGGATTTCATTCTGGCCACTCTGAAAGTTTCTTTTATAGGGTTACAAGGAGGAAGAATTTGCCCCATCAGCAGACAAAAAGCAACAAGAGATAGGTGAGCATTTCCCAAGCAGGTGGTACTGTCTCATTTATCATCTCTGATTAATACTACTAATTAAACTAAAATATAGTAATGTTGTGAAATAGAAAAAAATCTAGAAAACAAAAAAAAAAAAACCCTGACATTCTTCTCTACCAGCAGCTGCAAAGTAGCACTGAATCTCCTGAGATTTCTTAGAATGACGACAAAAAGAATTATTGCCAGGGTTCTGGGCACAAAATACAGATGTGACTGTAACTACAAACTGCAGGAAAACTCCAAGTAAAACAGTTGGGGGGGGAAGGGGATTCCAAATCCCATTATATGACATATGTATGACCACAGCAAGTCATGTTAGAGACACAAGCAGAGCAGCCTTCCTACTGCTTCATTGCAGAGGGATCAGCTCAGATACTGTAGTGCTGTGGGCAAGGGAGGTAAAATCAGTGTATAAATGAGCTGTCAGGGCAGCTGCTGTAACAAAATGCAGACAGCATCCCAAAATTTCTGGAGAAAATTGAGACATATAGACAGCCTTGGAGGTTTAAGGCTAGAAAAATGCTATTAAAACAAAGCAGTCTGGCTTCCTGCCCTGTGGAGACAAAGGAATTTTGATAATAATTCCAGGAATGCCTGGTTTCCTTTTCACTGCTGGAAGTGGATATGGTTGAAAGAAATCTGTGGGCTTTTTCCTGTAAAGAAAATCTTGGCAGAAACAGTTGGACCAAAATTAAATTTATGAATGAGGTTTTTTGTGTGACTTAGGACATGAACATAAGATCTGTAGCAATAAATTACTGCAGAAGGATTATATATTTCCTGGGTTTTGTGAGTCTGACACCCAGTTCCAATCCATGTGCACTATTTTTGTCATTCCTTAAAACAACACTGCTTTCATGCTCACCTATGGAAACCTGTATCAATTACCTGCAGGAGAAAATCTGGATCAATTCCCCTCTGTGACTTCTTTTACAGCATGCTGAGCACAAAAAGGACACCCATCCACCCCAGATAAAAACCACAGAACATCCCCCAGTGTTTCCTGAATCCACCTGCTCTACAAGGGTATGGAATTGCCTTGGTGGCTCCAAGATTGGCCACATTACAGCTGTTAACATCCCAAAATCTTACACAAATATGACCCCCAGCACCCCCTGGTATTTCCTGGAAGGCAACAAGCAATCCTGGCCTCACTAAGGGTACAGGGATCTGCCCTCAGCTTCAAAGCCCACAAAGCTTCCAGTCCTAAGGAAGACTGAGAGAAAAACAGGGCACAGGGCTGGAGACTAAAAGGAATCTCCTCTCCTCCCATTCTTCCCAGAGCAGCAATTACAACACCCTGACCCCAGGAAGAGCTGGCACACAAAACAATGCCTGTCTGGAAAGGTGCCAGCAGCTCAGGGAAATTGTAAGCTCACTTTTCCCATAGAATAAACACATTTCAAGGAGGTTCCTTGAAAAACAAGGAACCTTTCCTCTGACAGAGCAGCCCCTGAGAGCTCCACACTTCCCTACTCAGCCTGCTCTTCCCAAGGAAAAGGGAACTTTCTGGCACAGCTGAAATAACCCTTCCTTGGGCACTCAGGTTCCAGCTCTGGTGGGAACTGAACTCTTCCAGCAGTGGCAAGTCCCACCATTCCTCATCAGCCAAAAAGCACTTGGGCAGCAAGTGGAGTGAGAAGCAATGGGAACTGCTCCATTTGCTTTGTTTGTAGAGCTTTGGGTTGGGTTGGTTGTACCTTTTTTTGTCAGAAGGCAGAAAAGGAATTGAACACATTTCTAGCCCATATCCCAGGAAGCTGTAGTGAGATTTCCCACCTCAGTCTCCTCCTGCTGCCACATCTGCTTGTTCAAAGATGATATTCCCAGGTTTCATTCTCACTTTTTGGTGAGGGAATGCTTGCAGAGGCAGCTGACACAGCTGGCTGAGTTTTGCTGAGAGGATTAATTCCACGCTGACCTGGCCTGGCTCCACAGTCAGCACCCAGGGACAATTTACACTGGGCAGGAGAGCAAGAAAAGTGCTCCCACTGCAGAGCACACGAGGTGAAAAAAGGGCTTTTCCTGATTTTAGAGAAGTCCTCCCCTTAGTCAGTGATCCAAGGATGCCCTGAAGGGTTATTCCCACCCTCCCAGGAACTCTGACTCCAAGGGATGCATCCCATCATCTGAGAAAGAGGAAAAGCAATGACAGAATCAAACCAGGCTCACCCAGGTGTATGACTGTGGCAGCCACCTTCTCATCCAACTTTTTGGTGAAGTCCCTAAGTAAAAGGACTGAGAGCTGCCTGGCCAACATTTTAATGAGACATCATTTCCACCTAAACATCAGGAGCTTTATTTAAAAGCCATCAAGCCTTGTGTCAACTTCCAGATTTGCTTGCTGATTACTGTCCTTACTGAGGACATTTTATGTTTTGACAAAAATCCTTCTCTTTGAGTTAAGCATGAACACACAAGCTACTGCTCTGTCTTAGAATATGAGATTAAAGGGTCTGCTCTCTAAAGGACTGGGACTTTTAGTAAGAGAAAGATTGAGGGATAGACTCACACCTGGATTTGAAGTTTTTGGAAGGGGAAGTCAGGGTGGCAGAGTCAAAGAAAGGAAACATGACCTCAGTTTAAACTAACAAGTGAGACAAATCTCTCCTGGTGGAAGTCAGAGGAATGCAGACCTGTTTGGGAAAGTAAAATCAGAGGAAGTGAGTAACTATCAGCAATCTTATTTTCAGAAAATAACCTTATCTTTACTGCCTCATTTTAAACATAAACACAGTGTTTCTTATGTGGCAGTAAAGAGTTCCCTGTAAAGAATTTGTGGTTTTTTCTTGCCATCCATTACATCCAAAGTCTACAATCCCTTGAGCATCAACCATTTACCACTGGACACGGTAAATGTTGGCAGTGGCCAATTTTGTCTCAGTGTAATTGTTCACTGTGTCCTGTCAATTCCTACTCTGTTCTCCTTGTTCTTGCCAAAGCCCAAACAGCATCCACTGCTGGGGCCACCAAACCAGCTTCTTCCACAGAACCACAGAACAGTCTGAGTTGGAGCAACAGAGCACATTTCAGAACCACAAAATAAATATATTAAAATTAATTGAAAATAGTTTTTGTTGAAAGCTCTTTCCTTCCAACAATAGCTGTCTCAGTTCATAATTCCCAGGTGTACAGACCTCCCTGTGTCACAGGGATGTCCTAGGAACAGGACATCCCATCGTAGACATGAATTAATTTAAGATCCAAATCAGTTTTCCTAGTCTGTAATCAGAGACACTTCACTCTTCAATATTTAACACACTGACCCAGGACTAATGCAGGACACTTGTGATTTGAGTATCAATTTTTAAAGTGCTTCTGAAGTCTCAAGAGGCTTTTCCCACTAAAATTCAGCCCATGCTTAACCTATTTACATAGTCTTTCATCTTCCTCTTGTAAGAACATTCCGTCAAATCTGCTGAGTCAGATAAACCTCTTTACAGGAAAAAGGATATTTGTCCTTTGGATTCAGGCTTGAAAAAGATAATGGAAACCACAAGTTTTCACAAATTCTGTAGTAACTGCTGATATTCTGGGGAAGCATCTTTGTGAGTTATTATTTGCGGCTTGGGGAGCATATCTGAGGAAATTCTGAATCACAAAAAAGCTTTCCCATGCTGTAAAAAGATAATTTCCCATTCTGTACATTGCAACTTCTCTGTACATTGCAAATTAAATTCCTTTTCCTGCTGAAATACCAAATCCAACCCATCCAGCCTACAGTTCATTCAGGGTACTGAGCAGATCACATGTTGAGCCAAAGTCACTTTGATCCTAGAAAAAAAGTACACTGTTGAATCAGCAGGGTCATCCCCTAGATTAAATTTGCCACTAATCCAATCAGATCCAGCACTTACTTTGCCCTCCATGTTGAGCACCCCCTCCCAGTCTATTAAGGACAGGGGATTGTCACAGACACATTTTATGAAAAATCCTTTCCTTAAGATTTTTTCTCCTGAGAAGCTGAGAGGCCTCAGGAACAAACTGTAAACAATGGTTGTCTGCTGCTGTGGAATGCAACAGGTGCATCTGGGATTGGTCTCATGTGGTTGTTTCTAATTAATGGCCAATCACAGTCCAGCTGGCTCGGACTCTCTGTCCAAGACACAAGCCTTTGTTATCATTCCTTCTTTTTCTATTCTTAGCCAGCCTTCTGATGAAATCCTTTCTTCTATTCTTTTAGTATAGTTTTAATATAAAATATATCATAAAATAATAAATCAGCCTTCTGAAACATGGAGTCAGATCCTCATCTCTTCCCTCATCCCCAGACCCCTGTGAACACAGTCACAGAGGATTTCATTGAATGGTGCTGCTTCACAACTCCCAGCTCACATCTCAGCACAAATGAAAAGCAGTTCAAATTCCACTTCCCCTTGCTGATGCATATCTGTGTGAGCCACTGCCTTGGCACTGTGGCACGGTGCAGTGCCACAGGCCCTTCCCTTGGCACAGGGCACTGAGATGGCTCAGGGAGCTTTGGAGGTGGCAGATGTGGGAGCCCCGGGACACAGCGTGCGAGCTGCGGCTTAGCCGAGTGCGGCCTCCGAGGAGGGCTTGTGCCCTTCATGGCTCTCACTTTGGCAAAAATTGATTTTTTTATTTTTTTAAGTATCCATGCCATGTCCCACATATCCTCCCCTCCAAGTTTTGTCTTCCTCCTCGATTTTTTCCCCTGCTTTTACAACATCTGTCAGGTTAGTTTTGGCCCTTTGCGCTGCACCTCATTTTCTCCCAGGCCACTTTCTTGTAGTCTAAATCTAAACACCAAATCTCCCGATTTTCTGGGTTTTTGGGGTTTTTTTCAATTGCATTTCATTTGATCATATCTCCCTCCCAGAGTGTTTGTAAGTCTTTCTTTTCTCTTCCACAAGATTTCGTTTCCCCTCCCAAAAGGAAATGTTATTTCCTTTTGGGAAGGGAAACGAAATCTTGCGATTTCAATGGGGGTACAATGGGCAAGCTTTGGTCCATGTCCCTGCACTTGAAAGCCTTTTGATGGCTTTCATTTTGGCAAAGATTTATTTTCTTCAGTATCCATGCCATGTCCCACATATCTTCCCCTCTAAGTTGTGGGGACACAGCATGGGGCTGAGTGAGCTGCTCTGGGACTCCTGGGCTGAGGGAGGTGGAAACAGGACATTTAGATAGTGTGGATATCTGTATTGTTGTTGTTAATAATAATAACAATAATAACAACAATAATAATAATTATATTTTGTATTATTATTTAAATAATGATTTTTAAAATATATACTCTCAAAAACAAAAAATAAAATATCCCAGTTTAATAAAAAACCAAAATTTTCAAAAAGTTATAATCAAACCAATCAATACTCAAATTTAAATATTAACGCCTAATATAACCACTAAAAACATAAATACACCTCTAAAAACACAAAAATTTAAAAAATAAAAAACTCCCAAAAAAACTCTCTCTTAATTCCAATCCATAAAAATGCCCACATTCACTTATGGGGCAGCTGGCAGAGGTTCAGCTGCGTCCCCTGCTCTCTGCGCCACTGCTGCTGTAACCTGGGGGTCACCAAGCCCCAGGGGAGGCCAGGCTCCCTCCTTCCAGAGTTTTCATTGAAATCCAATTGAAAATCAGCCAATTGAAGTCCCCAGAGCAGGGACCAGAACAAGATTTAGTGTGGCCTCTCCCTCGGACCCAGCCAGCTGTAAACACTGCAAGGTTCAGAGCTGCAGCCTCAGAGCAGGGCTGGGCCAGCTCTCCCAGGACATTTCCCTTCCCTCTCCAGCAGCCTGCAATGGATGTTATGGACTGGTGTATCTGTTCATCCTGCTGGGAGTCAGGTCCCAGCTCACTGGGAGTTCCCAGTTTTCACCAGGAATTGCCTCTCACCTGCTGCTCCAGACTTGGAGAGACCTTAAACCTTTCTCACCCAGAGCTCAGAGTCCCAGAGCACAGGCAGTGAGTCACTTCACACTGAATTAACTCCTCCTGCTCCTGGGAGCCACAATACAAAAGTTAATCAAGTGAAAGAGAAATTAAGGATGTTGTTACTCAAAACATCCAAGTCGTATTTCTGGACTCTGAGATTATTTCATATCTGCCATTCATTTGTTAAAGCTCCTCTGTGAAAGCACTCCAGAAAAAATATGTTTATTTGAAATGTCACCTTTAAGGAGCCTCATACCAAACTTTAGCTCAGTTAGCTCATACCCCACTAAATTGAAAATCTGTTAGATGAAAGATGAATATGACTGAATTGCAGTTTGCATAATGCAATAGCACATAATCAAAGGTAGGATTGCTGTCCCCAGCAGAATTCTCTCTAGAAAAAAATCTGTTTCATTGTAACAGGACAGGTTAATTACTTTTTGCCCCCCAATAAAATTACTTTTATATAGTTTTTGGTTATTACATTAGAACAAATGATGCATGGACAATTTTAAACATGATTTCTCCCTCCATGAAGACAATCAATTAGCAAACTCCCAAGTCCTTCTGCAGTTTTTACTCTGGGTTTATTGAAATTCTCTTCAGATTTTCTCCCATTCTCATTACTCTCGTTGTCTGATCATTTCTAAGACTGGGAATTATTAACTAAGTAATTAACTTCCTTACATCTTCATATCACCCATTAACATAAACTATTACCTTGAGCACCTAGAGAGGTGCCAACAAAAACACCTGAAAGCCCACAGACAGCAGTAAGAGTGGAAATCTGCCTCCATGTCCTCAAAATTTTGCTCCTCTCTCCTTGTCAAACACATCTCTTACATTTGACATGTTTATCAGCTGGATAAATATGCACATTGTTAAACTTCACACTCAGAAGCATCACTTTGACCCTGGGGCAGATATTCTCATTGTATATTTTTGCAGCTGGAAGACCCACAGAAGAGAAATATGCTTTGAAAAAGGCAGCTAGGTCAAGGCCATAGGAATGAAGATTTAACATTAAGATTTATTTAAGCAAAATAAATTTTTAAAATAATTATTTCCCCCCTAAAAATAATATTCCAATGAAGTTAGATCCTGTTGCAAAGAAAGGTGAGGGGACAAGTGTGGAAGGAGTGAAAAAGTCCAATTTCAGGGTGCCATTTAGGGCCTTTTCCAAGGGGTTAGAATTCACACAGAACCATCTTGCATGTTAATTAATCCAGCAGGGGAAGGGGCTGTCCTTGGCCATCAGGTGGCTTGTCACCTCTGTTGTCTGACATGTCACTGGTATTTCTGGCATTTTGACTGTTGCTCTGCATCCCCTTTGCAGCCAGCCAGGGACTCCAGGGTTGTTTCTTTCCACGGGTATTTTCAGCAATTGTCCCCCACATTTTTGTTCCTAACTGGCCTGTTTTGTTACAGGAACAATTGTAACCCTTCCAAATGCTCCTTTCAAAATGGGAATTGCCCATATTTATTCCTGGAGTCTGTCCCATCTCCAGAGAGAAAATGTCTAATTACTCTGTTCATCTCAGACATTATTCACTCACTCATTTAGCTCCAGGGGAAGTGAGTACTCATGGCATTTTCTTTTAAAGGCTTCTAATTCTGATAGTGTCACCAATGTAATGAGGATTATGATGTGAATGACCATGACATTTATTTTCCCTAATACACCAGCTCAAGCAAGGTCCCCATCCTAAAGAGCCACAACAGGAAGCTGCATGGATAAGATGATTAATATGCAGGGGATGACTGAAAATTTGGTGTTGATTTATTTACTTGAATTAGTCAATGCAAGCAGGTGTGAAGGGAAGCAATTTTCCCTAAAAATGCAGGAAAAGCTTTGTATTCTTTATTCTCTCTCTGGCTTGTGTCAGAAAATCATAAAACCTTTCTAGCTTCCCTTTTAGAAAAATGCAAAGCCAACACAAAAAAGCTGCTGTGAAGCCAGTGCCTGAAATGATGGATGCTGTGAGAATTTGGTCACAGCTGTCCCCAAGTTGGGAACAATCTGCAAACAGCCCCTGGACCTCTGGCAAATGGGAACAGAGCAGAGGCACAGCTCTTCCCAAAGGTCTGGAGCTGGCACATGACCCTTGGAGCAGTTAGTGATGGCTCTGAAGAGGGACAAACAAGTGGCCACCACAGTGGCTCTGGGTTCAAGGTAGATTTGAAACAGATTTAGACACCTTGAGCAGGATTTGGGTGGAACTCAGGGTGCCAGATCCCAACTGTGCTCTTTAGATGCACTGATTTGGGCTCCCTGGGTAGAGAGAAGGCTGAGAAGGGAATTCCCCAACACAGGAGAATGTCACAGGGCAGCTCTGCTGCAGCACAGCCACTGCTGTTCTCTGTGCTTCCTCCCACTTCAGCCCAGGGAAAGCACAATAATCTGATTTTTGCTCCAGTATTTATCTAGATACCATACAAAATAGGTACACTTATTTGCATTTTCACACAAGTGCTGCATTAATAATTGCTCCAGGCACCATAAGAGGAACTCTGCCCAGCCTGGCAGAAGGGACAGGAGATGTTCCCAAGAGCAGAACACCCGTTGTCACTGCATCAGCAAACATGGGAGCTGCTCTTGGGCTGAAGCTGGGAAATCACAGCAGCTCTCCATTGCTCTTTCCCTCCTCCAGAGCCAGCCCCATTGAGCACAGGGCCTGCCTCACACTGCAATACACAATGACCACACCCCAAGGACAAACTCCCTAGGAGGGAGCCCCCTGCATCCAGCCAGACCTGGACAGCCTGGCTTGGCTAACAGAACCCTTCCACTTCTGTCAGGATTAACCTAATGGGATATTTATGGTGTAAATGCTGCTTACAGCCACTGCAAATGCTGACATCCACTGTAAATGCTGACAGTCATTTGTTGTTTATTAAGTTATGGGTCTGATTTTCAAAGGCAGCCAAGTGCCAGCTTTGTTCCCGCTGAAGCCATAAAGAAAAATCTCCCTTGATTTCACAAGAGTCAGATGAAGACTCAAGACTTTTCAAAGCCCTTAATTTGTATAGAGATGCAAAACCTCACTGAAACAAAATAAGCCTAGAAAAACTGAAAACACTCAAAAAAATTCTTCAAGTTTACATCAAGCAAAATTTTGCAGTTTGCAGGTATTTCACATCAAAGCTCTGACAGATGTGAAAACCAAAAGGAGCAAGAGTTAATTGAGATCCATGAGTTCTCTGTTTCTTAAATGCATGACTCTTCTGTTCCTTAAATCCAGGTACAATGCAGAATGACTGATTCCTAACCTTGCCCTGAGGTATAATACACAACAGTACAACGTTTCTCAAAGAAGAAGGATCTGTCTTGTGGCAGTAGCACGTCCAATTTAAATTACATTAATATTTAAGGAGATATTAATAGGTACCTTAAATAAACAATGTGCCATGAAAATAGCACCATGTACATGTTTTAAATCCCTTAAAGTGTAATAAAGCACTTGCAGGAAGTAATTTTTACTTTAATAAGAGTCTAGAACAGTGGCTGAATGCACATTCAGAGCTGGCATCAAAAGAGCAAAGGTTTAGCCGTGGATCACAGTTCTCAGGACAAACCCAACATGTTCAATAGATCCCAGTTTGTTTCAGAAGCATCTTCCATCCCATCCCTAGCGCATCATCCTCAGCACCCAGAGGTTTAGGTACACCCAGGGAGACAGAGCCCAAAAACCAAAAATCCCTTCCAGCACTTCCAAGAGCTGAAATCAGCAGCTGCAATTCCCACGGAACCAACAGAACTTCGGTGTCCTCAAGGCAAAGGTAACACTTACAGATCTCTAGTAAATAATTGTTACTAAAATATCTCCTACAGAGGTATCAGGTAAATCAGGGGCTCTTAAAATGCAGAGAGGCTTTTGCCAATTTAGGTATTTGGGTGCAAATCCCACAAGGCAAATTGCAGGTAAGGGAACAGCACAACTTGTCAGCCAGGACACCAGAGACCTCACACAGCAGGTCCCCCCTCAGAATAAATGGTTCAATGTTGAGTTAGAAACCTCCAGAAATAGAACTTTGAGATTATAATTTTCACATTCCCTTGGCTAAAGGTGTTGCTCTAAAAAGAAACTGCTGAAAAGAGAGATCTATCACAGAATTAAAAATTCAGGGCAGGTAAGTTCCATGTGGAATGTCTAGGTATTTAAGAAATCCATTTATCCCATGCATTTCTATTTCTCCCTGAGCTTCCTTTTCATGAAATTGTATTTAGAATTAATAGGATTTAGAATTATATTTAGAATTACACAGTCAACACTGTACAGCTGTGTCCATCTTTTTAAGATGCTTTATAAATTTCCTAAATTTCCCAAAGATTTCTCAGCAATTTGAGCTAGATATGGATTTTTCCCCCCATTTTGCAATTCTAGAGATATTTGGATTTAAAAAAATGCTTAAACAACATGAAGCTTAAAAAAGTACCTGCTAATGACAACCATTTGCTTAATGGCAGTTGTTCAGCCAGGGCAGCAGGAGGCTGCTTGCATCTGCCAACAGAAACCATTTGTAAAAATTAGTCTTGTAAACCACCACACATAAATCCATGGAAAATCAATGCCCATGGTTTCTATTAGGAAGTAGCAATGAATTATTCCTTATCCAAGAAGGAAAATAAGCAGCCTTTTTTCTTTTTTTTTTCTTTTCACCTGCAAAATTCTGGAGGCCAGATCCAAATCCTTTATCAGTGAACTTCTCAGTAACTCCTGTGGGCTTCGGGTGACACCATTCGCCTGTCCTTAATCTTATCAACAAATTCCATCATATCCTTTGGAGAAAATCCTGCCATTGTTTTAAGTATGTCTAATCCATAAGGACAAAGCTTTAATGAGTTTCTAAATTTGTATCTTAAGAAGTAAAATAAAATAAAATTTAAAAAACCCCTGTGACCTAGAATCTGTTCCAAAGCGCTGCTCACGGCTTCGCTTTGTGGTGAGGTCTCAAGATGGGATTTATCCCACATCCAGGAGGAAGAGGCACAAAGCAGGAAAGCTTCCAGTGCTTCAGAGATGGTTTTCATATCCCTCACAAGACACCAAAGGGGGCATGGTCTGCATGTCCCCATCACCGGGGAAGTGCCACTATTGTATTTGCTGGGATGCCCTGAGCAAGGCAGGAATGATGCCTCTGACTGCATGTTCTCAGAAGGCTAATCTATTACTTTACGATACTATATTATATTAAAGAATAGTATACTAAAGAATACAGAAAAGCTACTTACTGAATGCTAAAAAGATAATAATGAAAACTCCTGACTCTTTCCAGAGTCCTGACACAGCTTGGCCCCATTTGGCCAAAGAGTGAAAACAACTCACAGCAGAATCAATGGAACAATCACCTGTGGGTAAACAATCTCCAAACACATTCCACATGTGAGCACAACACAGAAGAAGCAAATGAGATAAGAATTGTTTTCCTTTTCTCTGAGGCTTCTCTCTGCCTTTCAGCTTCCCAGGAGAAAAATCCTGAGCAAAGGAATTTGTTTGGAGAATGTGAATGCCACATGGCACCTCCCCTCCCTGCAGGTGTGTGTGTGTCTGGCAGCAGGACACCATTCCTACATGAGACACAGCAATTTTGGTGAAAGCAAGGAGTCCAATAACTGAAAGGTGGAGGAGGCCCCTGGGTGTCACTGTCATGTTTTCTGAAAAATCCCTTGCCCAGGATTCCTTCTCCTGAGAAGCCTCAGAGAAAAATGAAAACAATAATTATCTGATTCGCTTCTCCTGTGTTTTGCTGCTTTGGAATGTGGTTTGGACATTGTTTACCAACTGGCCATTGTTTGATTGGTTTCATGTGAATTGTTTTGACTTATTGGCCAATCACAGTCCAGCTGTGTTGGGACTCTGGAAAAAAGTCACAGGTTTTTCACTATTATCTTTTAGCCTTCTGTCTGTATCCTTCCTCTATTCTTTAGTATAGCATTCTTTAATATAATATAAGTACAAAAAATAATAAATTAGCCTTCTAAGAACATGGAGTCAGATTCATCTTTCCTCTCCAAGACGGGAGACTCTGAAAATACCACACCTGGGAACAGCAAGCGATTTCTCCATTCTCACTGTCCATCCCTCAGGTGCTTTAATAAAGGGTAGGATATTGAGCATGGCAAAATGAAAGAGATAAAATTCATAAGAACTCCTTGTGTTCCACAGAGTTTGTTTGTAATTTGGCAGTTGTGTAATTTAAAAGAATTGAGCAGCACTTCCCATGCAGGTTTTATCAACCTGAAAGCAATAACATCCTTGCCTGTTACCTGGGGTTTATTACACTTCAAGCAAAATGACAGACAAAACAACAACCTTTCACCTGCTTCTAGTCAAGAGTTTAAATTCCTTCAAATGACCCAAATCCATACCCTGCAGGAAGCTGCAAGGCAAAATTGTTGACTTGGTCCCTTTTAATTTAAGTTTTCCTTTCAATCTATTCACTTAGATTAAACAAATTAAGGCTGGTAAGCAGGTAGGGGAGTGGAAGACAAGTGAGTGTAAAAATAGATGGGGTTGTACATCCTGCACCGCTTCCTTTCTGGTCCTGTGTTAGAACCCTGGTTACTGAGAATTTCAGATTTCTGTGCTGACAGGCACTGACCCCCAAGAAAACATTGCATTTGATCAGAGGCCATAAAGAAGACTTCCGAAATTAAATGGTAGAACTAAGATTATGAGTTTGTAGTTTGAATAGAATTAAACATCTAAGTCCAAACAAGAAATACCATCCCACACATTTAATCCCAACCCTAACAAAAAAAGAGATAAGACTCCACAGTCCTGTGGCTCTTTGCTCTTGATGCTGGTGCATTTGTAGGAAGGAATGCCTTTGCTCTCATTCACAGGCACTGCTGGACGGCTCCTCCCTTGTTTCATATTTTATTTCTGCCCAACCTCTTCCCTGCCTGCTCAGCCCCATTCTGCCAGAGGTGTGTGTGTATCTTTAGAATGCAATCTGTGTGGTGTTACATCTGCACATCCAGCCCAAACAAACTTCTACCTGCAAATTCCCTTAATTATACCCATAATAAGGCAGAGTGTTAAAAATCACATCATCCTCAGGGTGAGCTCACAGGAGCACAAGCCAAACCAGGCACACAACCTGTAGCTGCACTGCAAATACAGGCAGGCTCTGCACAGAGGGATCCCCTCCAAACAAGCACAGCTCTGTGCCTGATCTATTAAACCATTACCAACAATTGATGGGGTAGTGTCGCAGACATCTTTTTATGAAAATCCTTTTCTTGGGGTTTTTTCTTCCTGAGAAGCTGAGAGGCCTCAGGAACAAACTGTAACCAATGGTTGTCTGCTGCTGTGGAATGCAACAGGTGCATCTGGGATTGGTCCCATGTGGTTGTTTGTAATTAATGACCAATCACAGCCCAGCTGGCTCGGACAGAGAGTCTGAGGCAGCTGCCTTTGTTATCATTCTTTTTCTTTCTATTCCTAGCTTAGCTAGCCTTCTGAGATGAAACTTTTTTTTCTATTCTTTTAGTGTAGTTTTAATGTAACATATTTCTTAAAATAATAAATCAAGCCTTCTGAAATATGGAGTCAAATTCTATGTCTCTTCCCTCATCCTAAGATGCCTGTGACCACTGTCACAGGGTAGGACTTGAGAATGAAATGAAGATTCAGTATGAAAGGGCAAAGACAGCTTTTAAATGGTCCACCCAAGTTGATGTTGGAGCACACAGGAGTTGGCATGCTGAGCTGCAGCAAGTCTGCCCCGTCACTCATGGGTTCTTAACAGCCACATCTCCGTCTTTTTGTTATTATTAATTGCTTCTAAGTATCAAATTTTATTTATATGTTCAAACAACATCATTTCTTTCATTGCTTTTGAATTTCCTGATACTGCATTTCATAGAGCTTCTCCAATATCTTCTAGAAGTAAAATGAAGCTTCTATCTGTCTTTTACAGTTACTCATTGTTTATATATTTTCACTTTCCTCCCTGCCTCTCCTCAGAGATTAAAGTCTTTTCCAGTTATCCCTGACCAATTAATTCTTTATAGTCCCCAAGGAGGAGATGACCAGAGCTTCACTTATTATTAGCAATGAAGCTCATACAAAACACATACATTTGTATTTAGGTTAACTGATATCAAATTCTAGTGGAATTGGACTAATTTATGATATTCAAGTAAGTTGATCTCAAATAAGTTTGTTTTGCTTTGGGATGCATCTTGAGCAAGTTTATTTTCCCAGGCATGACTCACTTCTAAAGCAAACACCATCCAGAGTGTGGTTTTACTCCCAGAGACATATGAATCTTTTGCTAAAATAGTGACAGAAGAGTAAATATTTGAGAGCTCCTCTGGGAGAAACCTCTGGTCAATCACTGCTTTACCTGGGGCTTTCTTCCTGATCTCACTCACACCTTGGTTATGAATTCTGCAGATGCTCCCTTTGTTCACTTTTAAATGTCACCCTCTTCTCATGTCCCAACCATTTTTTAAGGCAGATTTTCTTAGCTGCTAAAAGGGCATTTGAGAGAGCATAGCAGCAGTCTAACACTTTCAGCTCCAGTCCTGCACTGTGTCAATTTAATCTCATCACTTGCCTGAAAGTTCTTTCATTCTCCTTGGTTTGGAATGCACAGACATATGGCAGTAGTTGTCTAGAGGCAAAAAGAAGTGACATGTGGCATGAGCTGTGAGCAAGCTAAGGAAAATGAACAGGCAGAATGTGAGGCTTTCACTGGAGGTAACAGAGCTAAATATAGAACTGAAGTGTCCCAAATACAACAGCAGCACTTTCCACAGGGGTGCACTGCTATAAATACCTGGGTTTCTGATGGCACACTCCAGGTGAGGAGCAGGATTCCTGCCCAGCTGAAATGCCAGTGCTCCCCCAGTGCAGCCCACAGGAGACAACAGCAGCAGCACTCAGCAGTGAGGGACCAGCAGCTCCCACTCCTCTGCAAGGTCAATACTTCAATACTTGCTGACAGCAAAAATCACTTTCTGGGGGAACTTGGGGGCATTTATTTCCCTGGTTGCTCTCACAGTGGTTCAGCAAGAGCCCAGGGAACAGGGCTGGGGACCTGCTTCTGCACTTAGTGAAGAGCAAAATGCACTGTGATGAAATTAGAGGAAAAGAGATTTAATCTACATAGATATGAAGGTATTTGCTTCTTTTTCTTTAATGAAATGATTCCAAACTCAGGACCACCTTACAGCCAGGGTTTATACAAGCCCTCATACCTGTTAGACATATTTTCAGGTACAAATCAAATGCAGATCAATAAAGATGCTCTTGTAAGTCAGAGGTGTTTAACCCCATGTGCATCACACCCTCACCTGTTTAAAGTTGACACAAAACTGCTCTGCCCACCCAGACCCCTACTAGAGCCCAAGCTGCAGCTGACAGAGAGGCTCAAACAAAGGAAACATACCCAGCCCACCAGATGTAAAATGATGGATATCCTTTTTTAACTGCTGCCTCTTCATGGGACTTGTCCTTTACCTTCCCAGGAAATATTGAAAAATCTGTTGTCTTTTGATAAGCCTTAGTTTTAAGCCTTTAAGGAACAAAAGGGAAAATTAGCAGGGTTAATGTCTGAGCACAATAAAAATAACTGCTGCTAAAAATCCCTATAAAAGTGAAATACAGCTTAATCTGCTTGCAGCTTTACATGCAGCTTGCATTTCTTCCCAGAGCTCCAGCAAAGGCCAGGAGACAGACTATTTATCAGAAAACCATCAAGCTGGAATTTCATACCAGGCTAAGAGATCCCAGCTGAGCTGTTTACTTCTAAATAAAAGAACCCATGAAGTATGGTATGGAGCTTGAATTCCTTCACTTGGAACCCCAAAGCTGAATGGTCAGACCCAGAAAACTCCCTCCAGAGTTTAATTAATCTCATTTTTGAAGTTCTGCTGCACCTGGTAACCAGATCCACTGTGTAGAGCACAGCTTTAGCCAAATCCATATCATGAATTACATAAAATACACGGGCTGAGCTTACCAGGTAAAATGGACTGTTTTATTAAGCAGTAAAGTCAGGGTATGGAAAGAAGATGGAAAAGAAAAACTTCTGCATCACTGGAGTGGCCACTACCCAAATCTTTGCAGCTTTCAGAAGAGCTGTCATTATTTGATGTCATGTATGAAATGCCTTGAAGATCTGAAAACAAAGCCAAATTCTCCATCAGTCAGAAGCCCTTTGCATTATGCCACCTTAAATTAGTTAAGGGTTTGGCATCTCATCTGTTCCATTTTTATTCTTTTATGTGGTGATTTGGAACACCCACACAAGCCATTTCCCATCCCCTGTGGCTGCAGGGGGCTGGTTGCATGGAATCACATTCACAAGGTCCTTCTCGAACAAGAGAGAAGGAAAAAGAAAGGAGGGATTTCATTTCTACAGCTCTGTGGTCAGGAGTCATTTTCTTCCCTCCTCATTACAGTGTCTTTGCATTCATTAAAACTCTTTTGGGGAGAAAAAAGAAAAGTGAAAGGAACAAGATGTATTAAGATGCATAAACAGCTAAACAAAAAAAAATCTCTGTATTCCAGCTGTTACTAAATCAGATTAAACCAGCTCCTGCAGTCAGACCCCACTCTTACTGAGGACAGAAGTGAAGAAATGGCTGAAAAAAGGACTGGCCTCAAGAAAAGCATCATTATTATTTCCTTTCCACTTCAAAACTTTGAACAGATTCAGTTTTCCTTGATTTCATCAAGATGCTGCTTAGGCAAGCCGAGGGAGCCCCAGCCTGCCCCTGCAAGGAGGACAGGACTGCTCGATGCCTTGTGAAGGCTGGCCTAGAGTAGAGACTGGATGGAGCTAAAGAATAAAGTAGGGATTTATTAGGAAGCCTCAAATAGATCCTTGGGCAGCACAATCCCAAATGGCCACAAAATGGACGACAGGTCATGGGGTCTCACACTTCTATAAGTTTTGGTCCATTAGCATATTGCAGTTAATTGTCTAATTACAGCTTTGGGTTATGAAGTCCCATCGTTCTTGTTTTCTCTCTTCATTCTGCTGTTGTTTCTGCTCTTGGGCCTGAGATCTTTATCAGCTGTCCTTGGGTCCCCAGCTAGAGAAGGAATTGTTTTGCCTCCCTATTCTGTGGAGAGAGCTCACCATCCCCTAATATGCAGCCTAGACTTACACACTAAAGCAGAATAGAATCTGAAAAATAGAAAAGCAAAAAGCTGAGGCACCTCCTGAGCAGAGCTCTCCTCCCCTGCTCTGACACAGAACCCAGGGTCTGCACACTCAGCACAACCCAAAGCAGCCCTGACAGCAATTCAGGGCTCTGCTGTTCTGCAACCTCTACTTTCCCTTTGAAACAGTTGCTATTTATGTGTCCTATCAGACACAAAACACCCTCCGCACATTCCAGGGCTTCCTGCCTTTCTCCCCTTTTCTTGGCTCTGGTACAACATCTCCAAAACTTGACACCAAACCTGCTTATTGTTTTAACCACTCATGGCATTAAGTGTAAGGAATACTGCCTAGAAACCATCCAGTGCCCTTTTCCCCACCCTTCTGTCCTTCAGAGACTTCTCATTCCTGCTGACACTGCCCACCTGCAAAGCCTCAGCTGGGGGAAGGATTTCAGTTTGCTTTCTCTAAGGAAAAGAACATTTTAAAAAAATAAGAAAGAAATCACACCATTAAACAAATTGCCTTGCTCATTAGTCAGGCAAACATTTGGGGGGGGTTGTTTCATTCATGTTCAAGAGTTTCATTTCTGTTCCCTCTGGATTAAAACCAAACCTTCCACCACAGCAGGTACAGAGGGACTACAACTTCACACACTCATGGAGTTGGTTCAGATTTGTTCTGGATTCCCAATATAAGACATTCATTCCTCCTCTACAATTTTTTTTGCTTTTTTTTTTGCCTTTCAACCAGGAAAAGCTAAACTGAAGCATGCAGTGCAAAGTGGGCATCTAATATCAAGTGTAATTTATCCTTAGGGAGGCATCAAATCCAAATTCTGCCCTGGGACATAAGGATAAAGCTTCTGCAAGTGTATCAGAATCAGAGAGAGAACTTTGTCAAGATTTAATCAAGACCACAAAGCTCCAGTCATCAGAATTTCCAGAAGCAGAAGCTGGAATGATGCCTGTGGCTTTAGGAAGTACAGTCAATCTCCTTTCCTTGCTAAACTAGGCTATGAACCCTTCAGTGTTTTCTATCCCAAAGTTTTATCCTGTTTCAAGATCACCTCTCATTCCTTGTTGACAACACTCAGCTTTTTAGGAGTTTTAATTCTATTAATTAATTATATTCCAAAAAGCAGCATTTTTGATGCATATGCTGTTCTTGGCCAAAGGCTGTTTTACCCTTTTTCCTACCTTGAGGAACCATTTTTGTTTGCTAAATATCCAGGGAAGGGACACTACCAGCACTGAACCACACAGCATCTCTCTGATACAAAAATGAAGCCCAGCCTGCCAACTGCTCACATTCCTGAGCAAGAGAAGCTTGATCATCACTCATCAAGATTTTGATAGACATGGGCTCCTGTCTCAAGGACAGGAACAAACTGTGGTGTCTCTTCTGACAGCATCCATAAGGGATTTTAAACTTACAATGAGATTCAGAACTATACTGATTTCCCCCATTATTCATAATAATAATAGAAAGGTTTCTTATTTTTGTTGGAAGGAAAATGAGGAGCACACCACGGAGATAGAAGAGAAACTGAAGCAGCATTTCCAAAAGAAATCTGTAAAATGTGTTTTACCACTGCAAGCAAAGCCAAGGCTGAGAAGTGCTGAAAGTTCATGCCTTGAGCAGCTGGAATAAGGCACAACACCTCGAGGAGATGTGGGAAACCTCTTGCAGAGGAACAGCAAACAGGGCTCAGTTTGGGCAGGTCTGCTCTGTCCCGCCCAGGGAGGAGCACCCAGCACCAGCCCAGCCACATGAGGATCATTTCAAAGAGCTACAAAGAACACACAGAGGTTTGGCTGCTGAGGGAGACAAAACTATTTTTGACCTCAGATATATTTCTCCAATACAAAAAGATTTTTCCATAGCAGAAGTTTGATGATTCCACGTTCCAGACATCAATAATTTGAAAGCACTTTTCTACGACTACCTTGAGCATAAAGCTTAGTCCTTGAAAACAAACCCATGTCTCCCACATCTTTCATTTTTCACCATTTTTCCAGGGGTGAAGACTGAGTGCCAACAGCCCTTTAAGGAAACTGTCTCATGGCCACAGTTGTTTGTCAGACAGCCTGGCCAGATTTAGGGATGAAAACCCAAACATGGATCATTCTGATGAATTCAAGGTGACAGATAACAAAACAGAGAGATGTAGAAAGAATATGATGATTGATTTTTACCAAACAGAATATTCCCTGGATTGTTGCACTGCAGGGCTTGGTGTCTGTAATGGAGAGAGGAGCAGTGAGCAGCTCCAAGTATGAGCAGCACAGTCACCTGATACTTATTTACTCAAAGATTAAGGCCAAAAAAACTGACTTATAGATCATAAAGTTCTTTAGCATTGAAATTTCTGAAGATGTGTAGGGAAGCATAAGGGAAAGAGAATTTCCAAGAGAGAAAACAGGTAGAGAACAGAGGTTTTTCTCCAGCATGGAATGATTCTTCTTGACATAGTCCTGCACCATGCCCACCCTCAGCAGGCATTGTTGATGATAATAAATCTATTTTATCTACCAAACCACCAGCAGAGTGGCAGGTACAGGGGGCCAAAGAGAAGATGTAAGGAGGTTGTGATAAAGAGAATAAATAGGTGCTGTGATGAGAGAAGAGAACACAAATCAGCTTCAGGACTTGAATGAGAGGGGATACAGGGCTGTGTTTGCTTGGAGCACAGGGCAGCACTGCACAGCAGCTCCTGACAAAAAGTGAATGATAATTCCACCACCAATGTTTGCAGAGAGCCTTGGGAAAACTTTCAAGCTCTTGGTATTTCAAAGAGCAAGTAGAAAGAATCTCAGTTTAATATTTCAACCTTTACCCTCTCAGTATTTATGACTGACTCAAAGATAATGGTTTTTCTACCACAAGCTCACCTGTGTGCTTTCCAGAGGTTAAAAATCCAGGTAATGATCCAGACTGACCCTGCTCAGCTTTCAGGTGCTGAGAAGAGCCTTGCTAGCAAAACTACAGCTTCTTTCCTTTTAAATAAATAAAGGATTAAATGAAACACAGAGCCTTTGATTTTGTCAGCTAAGACACTGCCAAGCCCTTGTGTCACCCCTAAACCTGCACAGGAGCCTGAGCCTAAAGGAGGATTATGAAACAACTTCTCCCAAAGCAAAGTCATGGGCTCACCTCAGTTCTGCAGGGCAAGGACCAAAACTGCTTAAGGACCCACAAAATTCCACCTGAGTCCAACATTTAGCTGCTGTGGAGCCTGTCAGAGCACATATCCTGTGTTGCCTAAGTCCCTGGATTTGGGAAGCACAGCTGATGGTTGCAGCAGCAGACAGAGCAGCCCTGGAGGCTGACACTGCTGAGCTGAGCTGCTCTCCGCTCCAGCAGGACTCAGCAGAGCTCAGCTTATGGACCCAACATGGCCAAAATGAGACCTCCAGGACAGACCAGAACAGAAATGTCTATTTTTACAGAATCCTGAGTGTAAGGAACCCACTGGGGGAGCAGCACGGGTTTTTTCAAATCCCCACAGTGCAAGAGGCAGAGCCAAGGCTTGCTTGATGAGTCAGATAGATTTCTCTTTAGAAAGATAAATCAGAAGAAACCCCAAAACTCTGTGTCATGTTGTGCTTGTCACAGGGAGACAACCACAGCACATTTAATCCTTTTCCTTGCCTCTAACACACCTCTCCCCTCTCCATCTCCTGCTGGCCAGATTCTCCTCTCAGTTTTCTGAATCCTCTGCCTGAGCAGGTTTTTCTCCCCAGAAGTTAAAGGGTTAAAGCAGCTGCCAGATTGGGAGCTGAAAATTCCCCTGCTGTGGGCATCTCCCAGTGCCTGGGGCTCCAAACTGAGGGCTGTCAGCTGGGATCAGCCCAGGGATGAAGGACCATGCACAGAGGGATCCTCCATACACTGCAGCTTCACTCAATCCCTTGAGAGCTTTACAGAGGAAAACCTGGAATTTGATAAGGAACCAAATAAAGTGAGCTATAAACATCTTCTGCAGCACAAAACTGGTGCTACATTAGGTTTGTAAAACATCTCAGGGGAAAAGGGGGATGTTCTGAAATGCACAACCTAAAAATCTCTCATAGTTAATTTTTGAGTTTGGTTTTTTTTTTCTTTTAAATTGTTTATCAATCATACAAGATTCCAAGGGATAAAAACAATGAATAATCTACTCAAAATTAATTCTGCACATTGGTTCAACAGTTTTGAAGGTAATAAATCATTAATCACCAGCACAGGACATCTATTTTGTGCTCGAAGCAGCACTTTATCATGGTAAATTTAGCTGTGTCTCATTAAACTGACTGCAGTCTCTGGCCAGCCAGTAAAACCTGAATAGGCTTTCACATTATATTCCTCAGAGCTCAAAATAAATCACAAAGTTTCAGCCTCATGTATCTACATGATCTTTAGAAAATGAATTAACCGTTGCCACTACTGAACAGTGTAGAGTTAGTCCAAGCAGCAAAATTTCAGAATCTTTCCTCAGCCTCCATGGCTCCATAACAATCATATTAGAGATCTAAAAGCTAATTTAGTCTCCATGCAGTGAAGTAGATTTTATTTATTTGTGGTGGTTTTTGTTTGGGTTGGGGCTTTTTGGAGTGTCAGTGAATTACTCTGTACCAAGAGGAAAGCACAGTCACAGGCAAACAAGGTGGCACATCCCATTCCTCCAGAAATCAATGGCAATATTTCTGCAAGAGGATCCAACTGTGGATGATCAATTTCTCATTCAAATTCATTTCTTCTTCCCACTAAAAATGAAATTAAAGCCAAATCTCTCTGTCCCTTCCCCCTGTGGTTTACTGGCCACACTTTTTCACCCCTGTTAATGCTCTAAAAGATGTTCTACATTTGGCCAACTGTGCCAAGGTTTTATTCCAACCCCACTTGTTTCCTTCACTGCATTCCCACTGATTTTTCATACTTCAGTTATGGTGGGAAGTAGAGACTTCAGGAAGGTGTTGACAATTAAACATGAAACATATGTTCCTGTGAAAATAAAATCAAGATAACCATTGTGTGAATGGTTCTTTGCAGCAAGATAAATGTCCTCTCTCCTTCTGACATCCCATTTTTCATCAAAATGGGGTTGAACAGGCTGGGAACTCTGCTTTGGAACTGCCCCTGTGATCTGCCAACTTCCAGCACCCCAAGTGTTGAAAGGTCAGTTGTTGCTCCTGGCAATCCTAATTCTTATTCCTGCTTCAAGGACTGCACTCCTGGCAGGAGAACAGACTCAACAATCCTAGTTCAGTATTTCCTTGATTCCACTTCAAATCTCTCTCCTGCATGTGTAAGAAATAACCTTGGCTGTAAGTGTACATGGATTTTTCTGTTTTACAACTTTAGTGAAGGGAGTGACTGAAAAAGCAAATGATGCTCTTTTCATTCAAGATATTTAAACACCAGAACATCTCATGTTAGGATCCATTCAATAAATTATTTACCCTCAAGATTCTGGGCTTACCACTGCGCCATGTTTGTTCCTGTGATGCCCACAGGAGTAATTGCAACACAGCAGAGCTTCATCCAAAGGTTCCACAATCCTGTGCTTCACCCTCACCACAATTTAACCACCACCATGTTTCTCCATCTAGTTCCATTTTCCAGTGAAATGCTTTAAGAAATTCCTTGGCTTAAGAGGAAAAAAGCTCCAAACCACACCCAAGATCACACAGTAATTGTAATTTTAAATTATCAGTGAGTAAAATCTGCATTTCCTCAAGGAGAAGAGCCATCAGCCTACCATTATCTCTTTAGCAAACACTGCTGGCCCTCAGCTGTCACCAGAGAGATGTCAAAAGGAAGCAGGCAAAACCCAATTCCAATCTCCAGAAATGCAATCCCAGATTGTCACACAGCCTGAGTGCAAGTCACACACAATTCTTTGAAGCACCAGACAGAGCCTGGTGCCCAGCAAGGAAGGCTCCCAGACTTCCATAAAAATCCCTTTGTGGCATAGAGTGTGGCTGATTTCCTGCCCTCAGCACAGTAATGGATTAGCAACACTTGTATTAATTCTATTTTCTCCCTTATTGTGGCATCTCAGAGAGACTGTGCATCTGAATATTGAGCTTATTTGTACAGCTCCAGAACAAGCTCTGTGTCACTCCCACTGCACCTTCCTGCACTGCCTATCCTTTGGGTACAGACTTGGAATTTCCCACCAAGAGCTTCACATCCAAGCTGGAACCTGTCCAGGAGCATGGAGGGAATGGGGTGAGCTGGCTGTGAACAAATGCAGCCCACAGCTCAGGATTTCCCTGAAAAGCACTTATTACCTTACAGTGAAATTGGAAATACAAAACCCCTCCCTGATCAACGTTTTGACTGTTCACAAACACCCCGGCAGAGGGAGGGATGGAGGGATGGAGGGATGGATGGATGGATGGATGGATGGATGGATGGATGGATGGATGGATGGATGGATGGATGGATGGATGTTCCCAGGCAAATGCATGTGATCATTTTCTGCCTGCAAACCAAAAAGGCAGTTTCATATTAACCTGTGCAATTAAAACCTATTTTCTGAGTAACCTTCCAGAAAAGCTTTCCATCCCACAGTACCTTTGATTCATGTTAAATTTATCAGAATTACCATTTAGACAAATGGAAAGATTAAAGGTAGCTCAGCTTATAGTTAGATATAGTCCTAAGGATAAAACTAAGCATTAAAAAATATTAAACAAAGCTTTCAAACTTTCTACCTTTGTAAGGCTATTTAGCTAAGCTCCTTGACAATTCTGAAAACAAAATAAAAAACCCTCAAAACTCATATTGGATCAGAAATTTGTAGTTTAACATGTTAGTTATAAGGTGCCTTCTACTTGTGGAAGATAGGATTAAATTATTACTGAGCAATTCATGGCAGCCTTTGTAACTGAAGTTAATTCACTGCTTTTACCTTAATTAATCTGATCCCATAATAGGTGTACAGATGGATAGTCCTATTTGTGCAGCTGAGTGAGCATTTTCTAGTTGAATTAAAATGAGAGAAGTGGTCTCCTAAATGAGCTGCTACCCTGTATGGCCACATATCAAATGAACCATCAGATTCTTACACATTCACTTCACCTGGGATTTTTTTCCAAGCCCCAAAGCACCTATAGGAACTTGTTAGTGCCATAAGCTTCAAACAGCTGCTAGGCAGGGATTAACAAGGAAGAATTCCTAGATCCCTCACTCTCAATAATAAATCACCCACTATCAAAAATAAATCAAGGAAAAGATCTAGAACTGTAGGTTTTAATCTCACAATTGACTTTTAGTTGATTTTCCAATGTAATTGCTTTTCCACCAGCAATAATAATCAAAGGACTTGTAGTAACGACTTGCACAAATCATTAAGATTCATTTAGCAAAAGTGGATAGAAAAAAAATATTTTGCTTTCTCCTTTTTTAATAGGAAAGCTCAGATTCAGCAGCAGAGTTCAACTAACACAGACTATTGACTGATCCAGTGGCAGCAGTCATTTGAAAAATTAAATACTCCACAATAAGAGATTTCTGCCTTCCAGCACACAGGGGAAGAATCCTGCTTCACAGAGAACTCTGGGAGAGGAGGAGAGGCCAGACAAAAAGAAATTCACTTTTGTAGACTGTCAGCTGCCAGGATTGCCAAAACCCCATTCACAGTCATGAGGAAAGACTGGCAGGAGCGCCTCCAGGTGCTCAAACACCAAAAGCCAAGGGGGGCTCAGAGGTGCAATGGAGACAGAAACCCTGAGCAGCCCCTGGGAGCTGGTGAGGACCAGCAGCACCACGATGGTCACTGGCCATGGCTGGCACTGTGACAAATGTCCTGGTTTCCACCTGCCAGCAGAATGAGGTGGGCAGGAGACCAAGCTGATACCTGTGACTGACTGAAAAACTACAGCCATTGGCAAAACCCTTCAGTTGTTGCATTCAGCACACACAAACAAGTGACATATAAGTGGTCATTACCTACAGCTTTTCCTACCATTTCAAACTTGGAAATGTTGGAGCTTTGGTTATCTTGTACCCTAATTCTGCTCTCCCACAGCTCCATTTTCAGGAAGCAGGAATACTGTTCAAAAACAGGGCAAATTCAACATAATCCAACTCTAAGTAACTGGATTATGACATTTCCCCTTGCCCAGAGTCCTTTTGACATTTTGGTTTTTTCAGTCCTTCACTTTACAACCTATGCACTCTTAGACATAACTCTGAATCTGTCTGACCTCATCCACTTTCTTCTTCTCAAAAAACTCCTCAGAATCCATTTTCTGAGCAACTCTATTGTCTGCACTCAGCAGGGTGCGACTCCAAACCTCCAGCACCAAACACAGTCTGCTCTCATTGCAGCTCCAAAAGCCACCTCCACATGGGAGTGATGTTTCCCCAGAGATGGCAATCAGTCCTGAGCCCAGCTGCAGGAGAAGGGAGATCCTGTGCAGTCCTTCCTACTCCTGCCTTTCCACTTCCAGCTATTGTGTGTTTGCTGCTCCATCTGGGATCCCGCAGGGGGAGAGAGCTCTGCCCCCCAGGCAAGAGTGGGCCAGCTGCTCCTCTCCTGGAGATGTTTCATCCCTGCAGCTTTCTCGAAGGTGCCTGGTTAGTGAGGAGCTCCAACCGCAGCCCAGCATGTCCAAGGCAGCAGAGGGAGCCTGGCACACTGCCCCTGGAGTGCATTTCCCACTGCTGTGTGAGAAGGGTTGCAGATTTGCATCATTCCTGAGATATGGATCTTTATACATTTCTAAATATGTTTGTTCAACAGGCCAATTAGCCTCTCACTAATCATCTCTCATGCTGGGTAAGTGTCTAGCAATGTAGACAAAAAATATACAGAATATTCCAGTTATTCCACTCCTCTGACTCTCCTGGCTGTTCCACACTCAGGAACATTTCCAGTCTACCTTCATTGTGTATAGATGAATGTGCTGCTGGTTTACATTTTTTAATACATGCTCCTGACTCAAGCTTCCCATGGCTCAGGCAGAAGGAGCACCATGACTTGGGAAGCCTGTTCACCAGACCGAACACAAACAGAGATGTAACTGGTTTCCATGTGGGGATTCTGGACACTGTATCAGAGCATTCCACGTCTACTGACTGCCAAGAGCTCAGCTTAAAAATAAAATTACTGCCTTGACCCTTTCAAAGTACCTGGGATGTGTTTTGATAAACTATTTTATTTACTTTATACTATTATCATTATTTCTTACTACTCTCTTTGAATTTCTAACTGCTTACTGCTCATTTGTCTTATTCAGGGTTCAGAGTTTAATTTCTTGACCCACATCCATGAAACGCTTGCAATTATAAAAACATGATAATCCCATTAAGTAGCTATAAAACCAGTTAAACACAGTAGGAATATTTTTACAGGAGAAAATTATACGGCTCTGCAGAAAATTTTACAAGGAAAGATATTTAAACAAGTGCTACCTCAGAAGTAGCACCATATGTTCCTGTACTTCAGCATGAAAGACAAAACGCCTGCAAAATGAAAAGCAATGACTTTTTTCCAAAAGTTACTGCCATGAGATTTTAAAAATACACACTTATTTCAAGTACCAAATAATCAGAGCAATTAAAAGACTAACAGGTTGCTAAATCATGCTCAGGACACACAACCTGGTGCTTGCTCTGGTTTCTAATTGAATTGCAATTCAAATTCAATTGCAGATGAGAATAGTAGCAGTATTAATGTCTCTTTAATCTCTGCCCAGGTCTGAAACCTTGGCCTGCACTCAGAGCACATTTTGGCTGAGAGGGGCCATTAAGGAAGGACTGGCTGCCTGCACAGCAGGAGGCTGCTGGAACTGCAGGAGCTTTGTGCTCCCGAGCAGGATCGGTGCTGTGTCCTGTCAGCACATCCCCCTGGCCGGGAAGGTCCGGGCTGTCACCCCGGGACGGCAAACCCCGGCTCCCGGGTCGGGAATGTCCGGGCTGTCACCCCGGGATGGCAAATCCCGGCTCCCGGGTCGGGAATGTCCGGGCTGTCACCCCGGGATGGCAAATCCCGGCTCCCAGCACCGGGAATGTCCGGGCTGTCACCCCGGGATGGCAAACCCCGGCTCCCAGACCGGGAATGTCCGGGCTGTCACCCCGGGATGGCAAACCCCAGCTCCCAGACCGGGAATGTCCGGGCTGTCACCCCGGGATGGCAAACCCCGGCTCCCGGGTCGGGAATGTCCGGGCTGCCACCCCGGCATGGCAAACCCCGGCCCCCCAGCACCGGGAATGTCCGGACTGTCACCCCGGCATGGCAGACCCCGGCTCCCCAGCACCGGGAATGTCCGGACTGTCACCCCGGCATGGCAAACCCCGGCCCCCAGCACCGGGAATGTCCGGGCTGTCACCCCGGGATGGCAAACCCCGGCTCCCCAGCACCGGGAATGTCCGGACTGTCACCCCGGGATGTCACACCCCGGCTCCCCAGCACCGGGAATGTCCGGACTGTCACCCCGGCATGGCAGACCCCGGCTCCCTAGCACCGGGAATGTCCGGGCTGCCACCCCGGCATGACAAACCCCGGCTCCCCAGCACCGGGGAGCTCCGGAGCCGGCCCCGACCCCTGAGCAGGGCCAAACCCTTCCTGAAGTGCCCCTGCCGCAGTGACCTCGCACAGGAGAGCTCCAGCTTTTGGCAGCAGGGAGAACCTTTCCCCAGCGCTCCCTTGAAGGCAGCCCCGGCTCCGCAGGACTTTAGGCAAACATTTCAGCCCGCAGAGTTTGACAGAGAGCAGCAGCCACCTACCTGCCAGAGCAGAGTCTGCCGGCAGCCAGCCAGAACAGCTCCAAACCCTGAGCTCCTCCCTTCCACATCTGCCAAAGGCACAGATGTTCAGCCTGAGCCTCGCCGTGGAGATTTATTTCTGCTAAGCACCACTTCCCCCTCCCTGGCACACTCACAATATGCCACACTGTGGATGGATGCTGAGGGCCAGATGACCATCTTGCCAAAATACTGTGTTCTCTCCTTTTTTAAGCTCAAGAATATTCATTCTCAAATTTTATTCTGATGGAAGACAAATGCTCCTCTGGATTTTACCAGTTAGCAGCCTGAAATCCACAGCAGAGAGCTGCCCATGCCTTCATTTCCCAAATCAAGACAACTACAGCTACACAACTACTCTGTGCCAGTAAAAACAGGCCATGAGGAACAGGACAGAAAACAGAGCTTCCTCCAGTAAAGCTATCACAGCCCTTCAGGTGGGGATCCATTGTAAATCACTTTGTGTGCCAGGACATCTTTGAGCAGCCCTGTAAATGCAAAAGGTAGATTAATGGCTTCTAACAGGAATGCTGCACACACAAAAGAGAATTAAAAATAGCTTTGCTTCCCACTAGCCCAGTTCAGGAAATTCAGGAAGGAAGCATTGCCTTAAAAGTTGATTTTGAAAGGAAACACATTGAAAATGTTTGTCTCAAGCTGATTGCTCATAAAAGTGTTTTCTAGGCATGTGAGTAACTTCAGCCCCAGTTTTTACACCATGCTGAGAACAGACTAATCTAAGAATAAAGCTGTTAGAAAACTGACATGATGCAATGGCATAATCAGCAGCAAAACCTCAGGAAACCTGCACTAATTGGTGGCTGATTAATCCTGTCTTGTCTTTTGTTTAGCTCATGGTTCTTAACACACAGGTGATGATGACAATATTTCTGTGGTTGGTAAATTGTTTCCAGAAGTATGGAGAAGAGCTGCAAGCAGAACCAGGCCCTACTGACAGGTGTAAGCATTTCCTCAGGGTAACCCACAGCTCTTAATACACATCAAGGTCTCACCTCCATAAAGACATTTTTTCTGACTGGGCTGCCACCAGGGGAGCGTTCTCACAGGTAAATCAATGTTCCACACATCACTGCTGTCCCAGCCCACACACAGGAGCTCTGCAGGGCCACACTCTGTGAGTTCATCCTGCCGAGCTCTCTGGGGAGAGCTGCTGTCTCTCCTCACTCACACAACACTGCTCCCAGACCCTCTGCAGGCTCAAACTCCAGTTTCAAAGTTGGAACAAGGACAGGACTTGCCACTGGCTTTGCTCAGCAAGCAAGGGAGCAAAGGAAAACAGCAATGTCCTCCTCTGCCCTGGGTACCCCAGCCCACCTCTGGAGCCACAGACTTGCTCTGGACCTTTCAGATGCTCACAGGACTCCATGGAATTCAGAAAGCTTCTGCAGCATGAACCAGAGCAGAATTTTGGGCCTGAAAAGGACAGACATACTGCAAAGGCCATTTCCAGAAGAGGCATCAATGTTGTTAATCTGATGGCCTGTATGTTACTGTGTTATTTTCAGTCTTTCCCTCTGATGGTGAATTCAGCACATAACACCAGGGCTGTGGATCCAATCTCCACACAGGCCATTTGCTAAAGAGTTGGACTCAATGATCTTTGTGGGTCCCTTCCAACTCAGAATAAGCTGTGAATCCATGAAAAGAGATGTCACTGAATATTTCTTTTGCTACCTTTCAGATCTGACATACACTTGGGTTTGGGTTTTTCAGCATTTGGCTTTGTGTTCAGAGGGAGAAGTTTTCTGCACAACACATACATAAAAACACAAGTTCACAAAACCAGAGCAAAAAGGGGTGCAAGGTCTGATTACCCCCATGTCTGATGAGCTCTCCCCAGAATCCCACAACTCCCCACAGTCAGCAAACCAATCAGCTGGGCTAGAGTCTATCAGAGCAATTCAGAGCCATTCTCCAGGCATGGAGAATAAACACAGATGGAGCTGGGCATGGACAGATCCACAGGTGACAAACCAGCACCATGCCAAGCCAAGGTCTACAATCTCATCCACCCCTGGTTCTCCACAGGCCTGAGCTGAGCAGTCAGAAGTTGAATCCTGAAGGGTTGGTGCTCAGAAACAGAACTGTACCTGCAATCTGCAAGGCAAAGAGCCACTTCTGATTTACACCATTAAACAGAGAAATCTGTGGTTTTTACCTCTATGTTTACAACAGATGTCTCTGGGTGTGGCTGACCTGACACTGTGCTCTGCTGATGGGACTTGTGGAGCAGTGAAGAAACTCTCCTGAAGAACCCTTCCCACTGTGCTTGCACAGACATGGTGGGACACAAATCTGGCACTTGGGCCCCAGATCAGCAGTTCCATGAGCTGAGATGCAAATCAAGCAGCTGGCTCAGGCAGCAGCCAACTCTCCTGACACCTGATGAGCAAAGCCACAGACCAGAGTGCCTCAGTGTCTGGCGTGAAAGTGCTCCTGCTTCCCTGGGGAACAGCATTTCCTAATAAACAAAATGCAAATTCTATCTGGATTTTTCTCATTGCAGGGAGTAAAAACCTTCTAGTAACTTGTATCTTTCACTACAGATTCTTGCCCAAGATTTTCCAGAGCCTCTTTGCTTCCTGTGCATCATTATGGGTTTCTGAGCAGCACTGCACAAACAAATAAATCAAAATCTAACAAAACTGGGAAGGTATTAAAAGTACTTAAAGTGTTAAATTTGAGAACAAGCAGCACCTGACTGCATCTTTGCAGTCAAGATCATGTTTCCCCTGCAACAAGGACAAGGAATACTCAAAAATGACATGCAGGATTAATATCTAACATCAACTGACTTAAAAATACATGTGCCAAGCGCAGCTCTACTGAGCACAAAGCAGATACAGCCAAGGTTTGCTACATTCAAACTATAGATCTTTACAGTGATAAATTCAGCAGTATTTTGCTCTCAACACCAATAGAAATTGTTTCTCATTCAAACATTCTTCAGCAATCCTTCAAATATCCATTTTCCAAAGTGACACTGGAATCACCTGTCAGGTTTTCTTAGTTAAGAAAAATGAATAAAATAAAAAACACCACGCAACAGGAAAGGTAGCATAGAATATGTTGCTCAGGAAACTGACTCCAGTGCCTGAAGGACACATTTCAGGTGGCAGCTGATAAGTAAATACACTGAAATTTGCATTGCTGTAGAAAGTGGGTCATGCAAGTCCTGTGCAACTCCTTTTGGAGTTCCCCAGCCACCTTTTCAGGATTCCATGGATACAACTGGCTGTACTTGCAATATTGCAATCAATTCAAGGCATCAACACTGCTCAACTCATTCTTGACAAATCCAGGATGATGGAGTGGCTTGACAGCACAAAACTCTGGGATCTGTGCTTCCAAGACAGTCTGATCAGTCACTTCCATGCTCTTGGCCAATGCAGCAATCCAGGCTGAACAGAACATTCCAGTCCACTCAAAAGTGAAAAAAACTTTAGCATTTGATTATGTTCATGGAGAAACTAAAGCACATAAAATCCCAATGTCTTCACACTGAAAATAGGATTTGTTTTAATAAAAACTCAGGATCTTTTCTCCAAAATCTGTGCACATGCTGTGGTTATAAGTGGTCACAATGTAGCCTTCAGCAGTATGGGCTGGAGGACAGGCCAGGCATCAAGTTCCAACAACAGGAATGAATCAAAGAGTTCTCAGCAGCTGTACCTGGAGGAGACAGATTTGCTATCTACACTGAAGAGCCTTTGGTCTCAGTGGTTGGAGATCTGATTAGGAAAAAATCGTTGCTGCAATGATTTCTTTTCATGTTTTCTTTTTGGACTTAGTGACACTGCAAAAACCTAAAATTCAAAATTTAACTTCAGGTTACATAAATTTCTAAAATGGACCCGAACAAACAAGGTGAGTGACAGTGACAGACAAGTGACTTCATTCAGAGCACTGCATGAGCAGGGATAGTTAAGCAGCACGTCCTGTCTGAGCATCCCATTTCAGTGCAAGGAGTGAAGTGCTCAAATCCTTGGAAGGATCTGAGTCCATTTGCAGGTTCTGCCTCACAGCAGTCATGTGGTTGTGCTTGATATATTCATCTGCCTCCAGTGGAATGTTCTTTTTGTTTCTCATAATCCAACACGATTTTTAGAGGCTCATCTTAATGTCCTCAGCAATGTTTGCTGACCACAAAAGTCATCAGATGGATTTTGAACATCATTAAAGTTTGTTCATTGTAAACCAAAGACAGGCTCAGGAGCCAGGAGGGGATGTGGGCCAGGAATCAATGCTTTTCTCCAGGCTTAGCTGCACTTGCCCGAAATGGGAGCTTATCACAGAGTGATGAATGAGCCTTGCACCCTTGGTAGAAAGCACTGATATTTTCCTTTGAATCCAAGTCACAGGTACAGGCTCCACTGTTGATCAAGGCAAATTTTCACAGCTCACAGGAGCTTAGAGAGATGCACTGAAAGAAATCCAGTGATTTTTGAAGTGACACACTTGAAGGAGCTATCTCACTACTGATCAGATTAGAGGTGTTTAATATTACAGGCATAAAGGCCCTGGAATAATTTATGCAACCTTGAGGAAGTACCAAATTGGAGACCTTTAGGAGACATTCCATATCATGGCTGCCACATGGCTCACTGTGCTTTTTCAGCTCTGACACATCTTTTACTCTTGACAGTGCTTGAACTGCTGTTTCACTGGTCCAAATACCCACTCCATTTATTATATGGACTTTTACAAACCAGTAAAGTCCACAGAATCATGCAAATAAAAAATAAAGGGTAGAAGAAGCATGTCCTTGCTGAGCTACACAGGTCCAGAGCTGCTGCCTTCTTTACTCCCCATGAATGTTACAGAAACAATGCAAATATGCCCAAAATTTTATAGCAGAAATGAGGAGTAGCACTAAGACTATTTGTTATTCACAGCCTTCACAGAACTGTTCATCTTTTAAGACAGCCTAGCTCAAGATAGCAGCTTTCCCATTCACAATCAATAAATTTGCACACACTTCTATGCTGCATACCAAATGCTCATGGACACAGATTACAATCCTGGCCCTCCTCTGTGTGCCTTGCAGCATTAAAAACACTTAAAAAATAAATGTCCAAGTCCACGAAATAAGCACAGAGTAATATCATTACTGCTTGTTTTTCTAAAGGCAATTTTAGTTGATGCCCTTCACCCCCCATGTTACACTAGTATAACTCATTCCCTCTCAAACAATTATTGTACTGCTTTCTGCAATGAGAAAATCAAAAGCTGTGTTTCAGTCCTTGCTGATTCTCCTCACAGAGACCACCCTTGAACCAGTGAAGAAGCCCAGGCAGACAAGATTTACATCAAGATCATGACTTGAAGATAATTCTCAGTGCTCCCTCAGTAACTATATATCTCTGCCCATGACAATATGACCCAAGATAAGCTGTGCTTCAGTTTACTAATTAAGACATAACTTACTAGCTCAGAAGCCAATGAATTTTCATTGCCAGTCATTTTCTTATGTACACAAGGCTTTATTATAGCTCATTAAATACCCTGTAATTTGGAATGCCTTGCTGTCCCTTACTCCTGTCAACATCCCTGCCCTTTGTGCATGTGGCAGTACAAAATGTGAACCCCACACTACCCTGCCTGCCACGCTCTTCCCTAACTCTTAACCCATTCAGCTCCAAGCCCTGCACAACTCTCCACTGTTCACTTCATGAGAAAGCTTAAAAATAAATAAATAAAAAACATTAAACAGGTGAACAGAAGAGACAGGACATTCTGACTGGAAAGCATAATATACACTACAAGGCTGAATGTTTTAAACAAGCAGCACTCACCAAAAATTACTGTAATATACTGACTGTATTTGAAGTGCCATAGTTCAGAGAATTTTACAATTTAATCACTAATATTTCTAAACCCATATTTGACTGTTCTAAACTCACAACACTAACTCCAAAAGCTGTGTGAAGAACTGATACACGAGGTCCTGACAGGTTAAGGGTACTCTCTCTATGCAAGGACTCAGACAAGGCTTTAATGTGAGGATTTGCCATTCTGGCACTAAAAGAATAGAATAACACACAGATGTGCCCACTTATTTCAGGCAGACAACACCAACAGCCGTGCAAACTCCTGACAAGCTCTCTGAGGTAAAGGCAAGGGGCTCAGACCTTGACCCAATCTCCATGAAAAAGAAATAATCTTCTCTGCTGTTTCCTGCATGCACCAAAACAAACTCCCACTCACCACTCAGAAAAGACATTGTTTCTCAGAAATGCTCAGCGAAATAAAGAAAACAGAAGAAAGATTAATTGCCAGCTCCACGCCAGGTGTACCACTACCACAGTCAGGGGGTGGGAGCAGGGCTGGCTCGCAGGGTGTTTGTGGGGACACGCTGGGATGGATCAGCCGCCCTTCCCTCCCGGCGCCCCGGGGCCAGGGACGTGCCAGGGGACACTCCAGACACGAGACATGGCCACACGTCCCCAGTCACGGAGCCAGCGCCGCTCCTCCCCTCCGTCCCGCTCGGGAGAGACGGGCACTGCTCCCGGAGCTGCAGGGAGTCACCGCACGGGGCTTGGCTCCCAAATCCCTGCCAGCACCGACCCCCTCCCACCTCATGGGCTGACGGGGACCCTGCTCCCAGAGAGACCAGGTACACTGGACATGGCTTAAAGGGAATGGCTCTGTTCTGTTCCATCCAAGAACAGCTGAATCAGCATTAAGTCCTCAGTGCAAAACAGAGCCTCCTGGGAGAAACGAAAAGCCAATAAAACTTGGAAGCAGTGATTTCCCAGAAGGTGCTGCGGTGTTCTCAGTCTCCCTGCACATCCCACTGCAGCCAGCAGTGCCACAGCACCCAAGAGCAAGCCCTGCCCCCAGCACCTGGGATCAGCCTCTGAGCTGGGCAGGAATCAGTGCTGAACATCCAGACAACCTGTGGAACCAGGCTGTAGCCATGATATTTTCTGAAAAATCCTTGCCTTAGGATTTGTCCTCCTGAGAAGCTGAGAGGCCTCAGGAACAAACTGTAACCAATGGTTGTCTGCTGCTGTGGAATGCAAAAGGTGCATCTGGGATTGGTCTCATGTGGTTGTTTCTAATTAATGGCCAATCACAGTCAGCTGGCTCGGACACTCTGTCCAAGACACAAACCTTTGTTATTCATTCCTTCTTTTTCTGTTCTTAGCCAGCCTTCTGATGAAATCCTTTCTTCTATTCTTTTAGTATAGTTTTAATAGAATATATATCATAAAATAATAAATCAGCCTTCTGAAACATGGAGTCAGCTCCTCATCTCTTCCCTCATCCTTGGACCCCTGTGAACACGGTCACACCAGGCCACTCTCCATAAGGAGAGGCATCACTCTGCCAGTAACACAGCCAAAGTTCTGCTGGAAGGATGATCCACTGCACACTAAAACATTCACATCAAATGCAGTTATGTCAGGGAAGTTAAGGGCATGGAATTGTAAACCTCTCCCAAAAGTCCTACAGCGTGGCTTTCTAGTAGGTTCATTGTTTTGATACTACAAAACACATTTTCAACATGATAAATCACTCCCAAAAAAAGGAGTTGGGTAATAAATGCAGCATGCTGTAGTCACATCCATATTCACAACTCATGTCCCAGTTCTCTTACAGTGTGTAACAGCCAGAACCAATTTACAAGTTTGACATCAAACCTACAGAGCTCAATTGAAAGACTCTGATTGACAAAGCTTCAGCTCTCTACACTTCTAAATTAAATACCTGAAATAAACATGACATCACAAGGAAAAAAAAATTCTACTGACCCTTGTAGCCTCTGGTTTCACTCTGAAAAGTAAGGAGTGCTGCCCCAGGCTCCCAGCTGTGCAGTGCTGGGTGCCACCAGGACAGGTCAAATCACACACAGAGTGTGTGCAGTGCCATTGATGACAGGCAGATTATTTGCATTTCAACTTTAAGAAGCATGAAGTGTAAGAAAACAGTGATGGAAACATGACATCATGCCACTCTTCAGCCAGCAAAGGGGAGCTGTTTGCACAGAGAGGGTATCAGTTAACTCACCAACGTTGTTAGGAGTTTTTTGCCCTCTGGAGTCACACTGCAGTTTACCCTTTTTACTCAGTGCAGTGTTTTCTAATTTAATATTCCTTCTCACAGGTGAATTTATAAGAGAAAGAGTCCAAAATTTATGCTGAGTCTCTGTTTAGCCTCCAAACACCTTTGCTCAAGGAGAGGTGATGCTGCATTTGTTCTGTAAGAGCCCTCACACCTCCAGCAGTACAGGAGGTGTTAGTCAGCACTTTGACTTCTCTTCATTAATAACCTCAGCAGGAAGCAAGAAGCACACATGAAAGCCTTTGGATACCTTCCTTTCACACAAAAGTCAAAGCTCAGAGTAAAACAGAGGACTTCTTAAAATAGAAAGTTGAAAATAAATCACTTAGATTAAAAAACCAACACTCAGACTGCAAATGCTGAAAGCAGATCAATTTATAGAGGCACTTACACCCCAGATATCTGTGTCAGAGCTAAACTGTCAAGTGTTCTTCTAGGGTCTATTAATGCTCTCTTCTCTTCTCTTCTCAAAATGTTTTTACTGCTGGTATTTTCTCATCTAATTTCAGCAGTCTTTCTATCCCAAATACTTCTGTTCTCATTACCAGAACATTTAGGTGTGATTACAGCAAAAGATTGTTATCATGTTTTATTTGGTTAAAACCTCTAGAATTAAATACATGTGTTTTCAATTAACAGGCACCAGGCCAAATTTAGCTCTCCCATCCCATTTTCTGTCACTCCAAAGTCTAAGGACAACTCATTTCAGGAAAATATGTAGGAGAACCATGAAGCAGAGGTTATTTTTAAAGCCTTATAAATCTTATAAATGAAAGCTGACATGTCATACAAGAAAAAATACCGAGATCAAACCTTTGAGCATAGAAGATGAGAAGAATTATGAAAGGAAATGTTATCACCTCATCCTTTATTCCTCCAGCTGTGCCTGTGAGCAAGAGGCTGAGGTAAGTTCCCCCATAGCTGAAAACATGCCTGAAGGCCAATGATTAATGCATAACCACATGCTGCAAAGCAGCTCCAGCTGCACACATCACATTTCTGATGGCACTGCCATGTCACACTGCAGCCCCACTCTGTGAGGAACCTGCAAAGCCTCTGATCCACCCCAGCCCTCCTTACCTCCAGCCCCAGCTCTGGGAGAGGTCACAGCCCCTGTGCAATCCACCCCTTCCCTGTGCTCACCAGCTGCTGACAGCACTGCAAATCCACCCAAATGGGAGCTGCTAGAAGCTCCCACTTCTCCAGGAATAGCCAGGCTGCTCCTAAACACGCTTCCAATCAGGAACAGCAGTTCCAGGTAGAGAGTACAGCACTTTTGGAATGAGGTTTGACATGTAAAGGAATAACTTCTCCTCTCAGACATGATTCAGAGCCCAGCTCAGAGCAAGGGAGATGGGACAGGCTTGTACTGACTCTGGTAAATTCTGGCTACGTAGTCAAAATATTTTCTTTTACTCCTTTTAATATCAAAACATGTTTGTCTCTGCTGTTTATCATTTAGGGCAAGCAGCACTTCACTCTTGCTGCTCACATGACAGCCCACAAGAACTACAATAAGTTTAGAACTCATGACCCAGATGTGCAAACATCTGCCAGCTAGAGATATTCCAAATTTGAAAACAAACTGGATTGCACCAATGAGATAAAATACTGTATGTACTGCATGGCTTTGGGATCACAACCCAATATTGTCCTTTTGTATTGCTCAGCAGAATTTAGGGCCAGGTTTCCAGGCCATTTCCTAACTCCCATTGTCACAATTTCAGCCTTCCTTACATGAAGATCAGGATTTTTATTGCCTACACTCAGCTGGCAGGGTCAGATACACACAGAACATCCAAATTCAGATTTACACATTATTTTCACAACAATAACAATTTATAATGACCAGCTCTTCTAGCACTTCCTTATTAACTTAAGTTCCCCACAACTTTACAGTAGCTGACAAAATCAGAACACAAAATACCCAAAAGGATCCAGCCTTGCTGTGAAGACCAAGTATTTCCCTGAAGTTTAAAGCCTTTTCTTCACAGCAGAGCTGTCAAGAGTCTTACCAAGTTTGATCAAGGTCAGACAGATGTCAGACTTAAACCTCAAGCTTGCAACAAATTATATAAATATGAAAGAAGAGAGGTTTGACAACTTTCTGGTGAGAGAAGTTGTCAAACCAAAGAGGACTTTTCTGTAGAAGTGCTTCTATAAAGCACAGGGCAGGCAAAGCTCTGATTAAAGTCAATAAAGAGCCTCCCAGAGCACCAGCTGCCCTCTCCAGCACCTTGTGGCCTGAGTCCAATCTTTTGACAGCTGAAATATGCTGCACAATGGATGCCAGTCAACTCAGGAGTAAAGTAACAACTGCTTTCACTGCACTATTAGGGAAATGGTTCTTAACAAGGCTACTTGGGGGGAAAAAATCCCCAAAACAAACAGAAAGCCTACAGCGCTGGTAGCAGAAAACCCATATCTTCCTTCCCCTGTAAGTGAATTTTAAAAATAAATACTTAAAACCTTGGATCACCTTCCTGCATAAACTGTGGTGGACTGATGAACATCATGGGTGCAAGAAACAAGTCATTTTTAGGAAGTCTGGTTCCATACTTTGTGCTGCTTACAGAAGGTCAATAGTAAACACAAAAATCTGAATGGAGAAAAATACAGCATTTAATGGGAGTTGTGTAAGACCACCTTGAATAACTTCTGTGCTGCACATCTTCACATATTTGTCACACACTCACCTTTTTAATCATTTCCAAGTCTTTAGAAACAGGAGTCTCTACACTTACCATGTTGGGGCTGGTCAGCCCTGTCAAAAATACACATTTCACTGAAAACAACGTGGATTTGCCCCTGCAGAAAGGGGCTAACTGAAGGCATTGTGCAAGTTAATCCCAACAGGTCACTGGCCCAGTGTGACAAAGGCTGAAGAGACAGCACCCATCTCACAAGCAGATCCAACAAGGGGCCACTTCCACTGATGCCAACACAGCTTCTCACAGCTGCTTGTGACATGGAAACACTGGAGCTCCATCCAAGACAATTTGCTGAGGCAAAATCATCACTTTCTGCAGAGCTGGATTTCAAATCTAAGTGTAAAGGTCTGAGAAAAGGGTTTTCAACTAGGACACTAATTGCCTCATGAGAACACCCCAAAGCACATGGAAGAAATAAAAAGTAGCAGGCTATAGGAATTCTGCTAAGTCTAAAAGGAGTGATTTCCACAGCAGAGTAGGATGGCTAAACTTTGTAGCTTTCAAAATAACAAGATACTTACATTGTGACTCTCCTAAGACAAATCATTTATTTCCATCAGGCAGGACACACTGCACTTAAAAACTAGGCATGTTCATTGGAAACCTCTCTAAAAGGCAGCAATAAGAACAGCAAAGAAACCCCTTCTTGATCTTCCTAAATTTTTAATTTGTTATGATTAAAAATATGCAAACTCAAGGCTTTGAACGGAGCTATCAGATTCATTTCTATTGAGTCTACTCTTCATCTGGGGTCTTTTCCAAAGTTTATGGATAAGGATAAAAGAAGCCTTCAATCAATAAACAGGAAATTTTAAAATCTTTAAAGCTACAGACAAAGCAGATTAGGAAGGTGGAAAGAAATTGGAGACACTCACCTCCACTCTGCTGACTCAGATATAAGCAGGACAAGAAACATAATGCAATTCCTCTCTTAGGCAAACACAAATGCACCTAGGGACAAACAGTTCACATCTACCAACCACAGAGCAGGGTCAGGGCTGAGATCTTCTCCTTGATACCCTACACCAACATTGAAAATGCATTTTCCCCCTACTTCTTTAATCCACCCCACACCTGCTGGATGGACAAACATGTACTCCAATGAAATCACCTGCTACAGGAATAATGGTAACATCAGACTCATTGCCTTTCATTTCACACCAAACATCATTCCTGCTGCAGAAATAGCTGGAGTAACACTAAAACTACCTTAGGAATTTTCAAAGGGAGCTTTTGCAAGCATTGACCCACCATTCATTCCGTTGTACAAACTCCTGTGGTGAGGGGACAGCTCATCTGTCACTTGTCTCCTGAGGGTCCCTTCTCTGCTGCCTCCGCTGAGGTGTTTGAGGTGCTCTGGGCTCCCTCCAAAGTGTTGTTTGAGATGCTCTGGGCTCGTACCCCTCACCTTGTGCAGGTGCTCTGTACTTCCACTGGGCGTGTGCTTCTGCAGGTGATCTGGGCTGCCACCGCTGTGCTTTTGGTGCTCAGGGCTACCACCAGGCCTCTGCTTTTGAAAGTGTTCAGGACTACTACTCAAAACGTGCTTTGGGATAGTTTCTGGGCTGCTGCTGCTGTGCTTTTGTGGTTCAGGTACTTTGACAATGGTTTTGTGATGCTCAGGGCTCGGCCCTTTCAGGTGGTGATCAGGACTGCCAGAACTCCTGGGCTTCTGCAGGTGCTCTGGGCTGATACTCCTGTGTTTCTGATGCTCAGGGCTCCCTTCCCCCCGAGGTTTCTGCAGGTGCTCTGGACTGGTGCTTGGGTGGTGTTTGTGATGGTCTGGGCTGTCTGTGCTGCCCGTGCTGGAGGTGCTGCTGCCGTCCCCGACATCTCTGATGTAAGCGCTGGTGGCAGTCAGCTGGCACAGGCTGATCTGGCTGTCGATGGAGCTCCGGCTGCCTGCTCCTCCGCTCTTCTCCTCATCCAGCAACACACACAACTCCTTCAGCTCCAGGTTCTCCTTAACCACTTCTTCCTGCCTCACTTCCAGCTCTTTCAGCTTCTGCAGGTACAGGGCCACCTCCTTGTGCATGACGCTGGCGCTGTACCTGCCCAGCCGCTGCCACTCGCGGGACACCCTCTTGCCCTTCTGCCGGTCGTCATCCAGGAAGCAGCAGAGGTCCCTCAGCTCCTGGTTATCTTCCTGCAGCTTCTGGTTGATGTCCTTTAAAAGAAAGATCATCATGGCAGAGGGCTGTCTAAAGGAATTGATGTTAAACTGTTACTGCAGACTCGTGTTTAAGCACTCCAGTGAGGCATAAATAATTGCATGTGTAGATCTGGCACGTTGGAACAGCCCCATGCTTTGAGCAAGCAAAGCTGCTGTCCAGCAAAAACTTCCCTTAGCTTGGAGCTAATTTCTAATCCCTGATACAGCAGAGAAGTTTCAGGTGCTTAATTAATTTTCATGCTAAATATCAGAGTAATTTAGCTCCCAAATTGAGCAAAGATTGTAAGTGCTCTCATGATGATCTTGCTCCCCTGAGAAATATTCACCTGCGAGTTATTGCTAAATAAAAGTGCAAGGTACATCACAAATTGTAATCTCTCTTAAATTATTAATTATTAACATTTATACTCCCTAAAGCATAGTCACATATAAAGATATTTTAGAGATTTTTTAAAGAGAGGGGTTTGTTGGATTTTGTTTCTGATTGGCATAAAAAGCCTTGTCGGTTATCACTTAACCAGGACTGCTTCAACCACTCTGAAATGAAATAATCTGCTTAAACAGATTTTTCTTTCACCCTTAACAAAATGAAGTACATGATTCTATGCCCTTCCTTAAGTGAGGAACAGTCTGAAGCAAATGCTCTGAAGTAAAAATCTTCAAGGTATTACTACAGCAGAATAAAAGCATTTTCAGTATTTTATTCTTGTATTTTGGTCTTGTGACCATATTTATCTTTCTCCCATCATCTACATATCCATTCCTTATGTACAACATTAGAGCCAGAGATTAGCCAAAGTTGTTAAAAAGTCAGTCTTATGGAAACACCATTTCAGCACAGTTTCCTAAGGAAAGGAAGCTTTTGTAACTTCACTGGATTTAGGTGCATGTATGCACCTGTGTTTGTCTGATTTTTGCCTCAAATAACTTGGAATTTTAACAATTTCAACCTGTACTTGACAATGGAAAAGAATCTCAATGAGGCTTTAAGGCATCCTTAAAAACCTCTGCTAGCAAGAGATGTTTGTAATGATCCCACAGTGGAATAAAAAAAGTTGTGGAAGTGCACAATTCCTCAGTGAGGAAGCAGGAGACACCCATCCAGCTGGGCATTCTTACTCATGGAGCAGAGGAGGGAGATTCCCAGACACCAACACAGGGCTCAAAAAACCTCCTTTTCCCAGATTCTTTCTGAAAGCTCCAGCTGAGGCATCTGAACAAAAGGAGGAAGTCAAACAAGACTTAAGGAGTTTGGAATTGAGAGAGGAATTTGTGACTCTGTCCTACCCACCTGAAGTGTGTTTGGTCAGTTATCTGGAAGCTGCAGAAATACTTTTGCACATAACTGGGAGAAAGTTACTATTGCCGTGACTGAAGTTACACTTAAAATATGAACTTCAGTTTTACTCAGTGCTACCATGGGTGGGTCTTTTTTACCCTCAGACACCACCAAAGGGACACACATCCTTTGCAGAACAGAAAAACTTGGGAGGCAGGAACTATCTTCCCCACGAGCTATTTATTTCATGCCATGCTATTATCAAAGACATTTTCTCAATAATTCTGTCATTTCAAGCCATTCTACAAGTGAAGAACTCTCTCCTAATGCACTTTCCTGTAATAATTCAAAAGCCCACACTGCATCTCTGTCTCTTCTCTGCTTCCCTCCAACCTCACCTCACTGAAGGAATTTCCTGAAAATTCTCAGAGCTGTAAGACAGAAAATGCTCTGTAGTCCTGCCTACTCAAAGGTAAGTTTCTAGGTCTATAATCCACAAGCCAGGTATTGCTCTGTAAATAGCAACACTTTCTTCCCAGTCCTCAGAAGCAGAAAGGAGGCATTAGGGACTAAGCTTCTCATCCACCAAGAGAGTGAAATTAAGAGTGGATAAGCCACTACAGACTTGGTCTGCCTCTGACTGCAGCCTGCAGGAGCACACGACTAAGAATGGTCTGATCAGAGATGCGTTACCAGATGTCTTTTCAGACATTAGGGATTGGTTCTGACCATCCCAAACCCGAGCCCAAGGGTTTGCCATCACCTGCCACAGGCTGCACTGCATCCTGGAAACGACCAGCTCTCTCCAGCAGCCTACCAGACAGACTAAGTCTGTCTGAAAATAGTGATAGAAAACAGCGTGAGCTCCAGAAACCCTTCTTTCTGTGCACTTCAGGCAGGATCATTTCACCTCACTCACAACGAAGGAACTCTAACACAAAGCTGACAAGATTTCAGCGTTTTTATCTACCCAAAAGAATACCGGGGCAGAGCATAAACCAGCCGTGCCCCACAGCCTGCCGAATGAATAGCTGCCTCTCCCTTAGCCGGGCGCTTTGATTATTAAGCGGGATCAAACGCTTTTCAGCCCGATCCTCATCCACTTTTCTCGGGAGCGGCTCCTCCCAGACCATCCACCTGGCGAGATTGCTCCCGGCGGGAGACACCGCACAAACTTCAGGGCTCCCACCCTGCCCACCCCGCTACCTTCAAGCCGCGGATCTCGCCGAGGTGGAGCTGGAGGCGGCGGTTCACCTCGCGGATGAGGTTGCTGTGGTCCAGCATCGCGCTCATCTTCTCGGCCTCGGCGCGGCGGAGGCTGCGGATCAGCTCCTCCTTGCTCCACTTCAGCAGCTCCTCGTCCGACACCTTGGACAAGTCCTCGGCCGGGGCTGCTCCGCAACTTTCCGTCGCCACTTTGGACATGGTGGCGGCCCGGCAGCCCGGGGCACTCGCGGAGCCTCCCCGCGCTCCCGGGGCCGCCCCGCCGCCGCCGCCGCCGGGGGAAAGGGCGAGCCCGGAGCCCGAGGGGTGCCCCCAGCTCCAGCGCTGGGCCGGGGGGAACGAGGGAGACCTCTTCTGGCCCCAGGCAGCGGATTCTGGAAAAAAGGAGGAAAAGGAGGAGGAAAGGGTGTGGAGGAAGCCGGGCCACAGGCTGGGGAGCAAACTTCCCCCGTCGAGAAGATAAAAAAAAAAAATAGAAAAAAGACCTAGACAAAAAGATCCCCGAGACAAGCCCGGCTCTTGCAACAGGTCAGCGCCAGCTGCGTGCGCCCGCTCCTCGCCGCAGCGCCAGGGATGCGCGGTGGCTCTCACGGTACCCGCCGCCCCCGGGCTGCGGGATGCAGGGGAGGATGCGAAGTGCCGATGCCGCGCACCATGGCGGTGGGCAGAGCGGGCCGGGCGGCCGCGGCGGAGCGGGAACGAGCAGCGGGGATGAGCAGCGGGGATGAGCAGCGGGGATGAGCGGGAGGGACGGAGCGGAGCGGGCGCTGCCGGCGCCAGTGGCGGGCGCGGGGCCGCTCGCGGCTTTTCAGTGGGGCGCGCGCCACGTGCGGGCGGGGGCGGCGCGGGCCCCGCGCGGCTGGCGGGCGCCCCCTGCCGGCCGATGCCCGCCAGCGCGGCCGGGACCATCCCGGGGCGGCCGCCGGGACGGACGGACACACCCGAGGGACGGACGGACGGACACACCCGAGGGACGGACACACCTGCGGCAGCGTCCCGGCCCTCCCGGCCGGTGACCGCCGCGCGCCGGCGAATGGAGGCACAAACGCAGGCGCCGGTGCCTCCAGCAGCGCGGCTGGCGGGAGGTCACACACATTACATCACCGGCGGGCAGCGCCGCCCCGGCTCAGCGCAGCTCGCACCGAGCCTGGGGGCAGCTCCTTACTCCGGCTGGAGGTCGTGAGCTAAACCCCTCACAGGAATTAGGCTTGGGCTGCTTGTACACCTTCCCTAAGAATATTCAACTGCAGTGTAGCAAGAGACTCACATTCCCCAATTCGCTTAGAGATACAAAGACTCTGCATAAAATCTGCCTTGCAGATGATTTGAGAATGAAACTTGATAATCCATTCATGCTGCTTACAAAGAAAGATGAGACGGCAGATCTCAGAGGCAGAGGTGGATGAACTGAAACTATTAGATGAGTAATTGGTTGAATCCCTATTTTTCAATCACAAAGTTCCTCCTGAACAACCCCCCTGCGGGCAGAGGAGGCTGTCTCGCTTAATGGGCCCTTCCTCCCTCCAGTTCTGCAATTTTAGAATTATGTAGTATTAAAGAAGATTTCTAGTTCTTGAGAGGAAAATTGAAGTAGTTAATGCCAGCACTGGCAGATCACAGGGCTGTAGCTGGCTCTGCACAGGCAGCTACAGAACCTGTCCCACGTCACTGTCCCAGCCGGCTCCCTTGGCATTTCCCTGCCAATGCCAGAGGCCCAGCCCAAGGATTATTTTCTGCTCTTAGTCCTGTTTAAAAGTTGCTGCTCAAATGGTTAAATCAAAAACTTCCTTTGTTCTTACTGCTAATCCTCTCCCTGAACTGCCAGCTGTACTTGACCACAATAAAATTCTCCTGCTCCTATCCACCGTGGGCTACACTCGGGCTTTTCCCCACTCAAGTCCTCCATGTTTTCCCTTCCCAGCTGTCATGAAGAGATGTTCTTTCAGCTGATCCATTTTCCAGGTGCCTCCAGCCTCCCAAGCACATGCCAGACACTCTGGTTCCACCAAGTGGGAATCCCACTTGAGCTGCCCCCACAGGTTCAGCCTGCTGCTCAGGATCCTCTGCCCCTATTCCAAGGAATACCTGTGCCACAGGAGGGGGCCTGCAGGAGGAACCCCAAAGCCCATCACTGTCAACAAGAGCTCCAACCAAGCACAGAGCATGAAATCCCATTTCTTGAGCAGCACCAAGTCTTGTGTGAAAATTTTATTTTCTCTGCAAACTCTATCACTCTCTTAAATCCTCTGATTTTTTTTTCCACTGCAAAGAACAAAGCTTGAGATAAAAGCATCTGACCAGCCACAGCAAAAATACAGTAAGAGGCCATGAAAAGGAGTTGTCATCTTTTATGCCCAAATATATTTCATTTTAATGCAGCTGAAAAAGAACAGCTTGGCAGCAGTAAATAAAGGCTTTTCTTCTTCTAATTCAGCAGTGTATGAGTTGAAAGGTCACATGATGTCAGATTTTTAAAAGTTCAAATTAATTTCCGTCCATGAAATAAACAGTTAACTGAAAAATGTCCAAGAACTTTTTAATCCAAAAGCTTCAGGGAAGAGTATCCACCTGCCTCAACGTTACCAATATTTCTCTGGAGCAGCATTTCCCAGCTTTGATCAGGAGGAGCCGTGGAAAGCACAGATCTGAGAGGAACAGCTCCAGGGGACACCGTGTTCCCCACAAACACAAAGCACCTCCACATTTGTGTCTTCAGGAGGCACAGTGTTATTTTACAGGTCCCAGTGAGATGGGGGAATTCATGGAGCATGGACACTGGAAGTGGTTCAAACTTCAAAGGTCTGGGACAAATGTAGCTCTAATAATGAAAGCAAAAGTGTATCAAGTGAAACTAATCTGGAACGTTTCTATAAGGAGAGCATCTAATTTCACATTCACTCTTGCTGGTGTAACAGGATCAAAACCAGAGTGGGAAGTGCAACATAATTACTCCCATCTCCTTTAGGTTTAAAACTTTCCTTTCAGACAGCCCACCTCACTGCCCAAATGCCAAGAACTTCCCTACTCCTGGGCTTTACCTCAGTGGTGAGAACAACAACTGCCCCAAAACAAACACACTGCTTTTCACATCCAAGCTGCATTTTTGCAATACTCCCCTGAATAATTCTTATACACAGCCAGAAATGGAGAGTCTGGGTAAATGAGTTTGGAGACTGCAGTGCTGGGATTGCTGCAGCCCCTGTCCATCCCCCAGTTCCTTCACACCAGGTGCCAATGCCAGCAGCAGTGTGGATCCACAGCCAATTAAAGCTCCATAGCTGCCCATGCTTTGCCAGCTCAGTAACATTTTCACTGCTGTGTCCTGCTCATGCCTGGACATGCAGATACCAAGGAATTGTTGCTGGAAAATTTCTCTGGCAAATCCTCAAGGATTTGCTTTTCATTGCTGTCTGCAGACCCTCCAGTGCTTTACATTCCTGACTGCTGGGTGGAGTCTCTAAGGATTATAATAACCAATAATAATTATCTGATGATTTTAAACTCTTGGACATTTCCAATGAGGCCCTAAAGCTGTTCAATAGCTCTCTGCCAAAAATATGTCATAGCCAAGTACTTGCCTAGCAGTCATTTTACACAAAGATGGCTAAACTGTTTTTGTTCAGACCTTCCAAAAATAGTTTTGAGAGGAGTTCAGACTTGAAAAATGTCATTCCCAAATTGGAAGGAAGTGGAGAGAACTTTAAAAATGAAAAGTTCAAGTAATTTTAGTTATAGTTGCTTCTAGATGCTGTTCCCATCAGTCATGTGTCTGTAGCTGACACCCAACACAGCATCCCCAACATCAGCTGCTCTCCAGCACAGCCTGTCCCTTCCCTGCTCCCTGGGCAGAGCTCCACACCTTCCATTCCTAAGCAAGGAGAGAGTTCCCCTTCCCCACCTTCCCATGCTGGCCCTACAGAGTGTCTCTGCACCATGGCACACCCCAGCCATGCATCTCCTGCCTGCCAGTCTGGCCATTATTCCCTCATCGGTGTCACTGTCACCAGCCCCCTCTGTCCATCCCGAGGTTAAAGATCTCCTCAGCAGCTTTGCCAAAATGCCTTTGCCTCATTTGGCCAGGTGGACCCCACCTCAACGCTTCCTATCAGTCCTTGACACCCAAAGAGGGTCCCTTGGTCACAAAAACCAGATCCCTGCTGTCAGTGCCAGCTGTGCCAGCGCTTCCTGGCCACAGGATCCATTCACTCCTCCTCCAGCTCCTCCATCACAGGATTCACTTCCCAGCCTGTCTGCCACTCCTGTAGGCTCTGTGCAGCATAAACTAGATAATGCATTTTACAGTCCAATACAGATCAACTGCTCCTAATGGAGTCTCCAGCAGTGTTCAGAGTGTTGGTGCATATGAAACTTAATAGTCTGACACCAGGCCATCCACACTGTATTTCCTACCTCACTGCATGCCCACTGCCACTGCACAAAGGATATTATGGATAATGCCATCCAGCTAAAGCTGGCCCCAAACAAAATCCTTCACTGCAGGCACCTTTGTATTCAAAGCCTTTACAGATGGAATCCTTGTCCTTTGCTCCTGAGCTGACCCCAGGTGAAAATAAATGGCCAACTCTGAACAAATCAAACCAGGCAAAATGCACTTTTCTCATCCCAGAAATACTTTTGAGAGAGAAAAAAGTTCATGTATTTCCAACTAGGAGAAAATGTAAAAGAAATCTAGAAAAAAAAATGTTTTCAAAATAATAGTCTGAAGAGAGGGGGGAAGCTCAGCTTGAATTAATCATTGAGGTTTTTAAAACTTCAGAAGTTGCAACTTAAACCCCTTAATTACTCGTAGTAAATAGTTTCTATCTATTCTGTAAGAAAACTAACTGCATAAAAATCTTTTTCTTCTTGAAATTGTTGAGAAGTTTACCTCCATATTTCAAAATCCAGAAATTCTCACAAAGCAAAGTTTTCTGTGAACTTCTTCCTGCTGCCACCTACACCTTCCTTATAGTCCAGCAACCATGCAAGTGTGAGGTAAGCTGGATCAGCTTTGTGAGTCAATGAAAGAATAATGTTAAAATCTACCACTTCTGAATAATAACTGGTTTTCCCGTGGATGACTGCACTCATCTGGCTCACAGAAGCTGTGTGGGATGCAAGGGAGGTGGAAGGAACACACAAGGCCAAGGATGGAGATGGAGCTGGTCCATCCCCGCTGACAGAAGCCTGCATTTGGAGCAGACTAAACACACCCTGAGTCAGGCAGCCACCAAAATGTCCCAGAGGAGAGGAGAATGAGAATGAGAATGAGAATGAGAATGTCCTGCTCAAGCTTAGGCAGTGCCTGTGGCCCAGCCAGACTTGCAGCTCCCACTTGGAATGTGTAATAGAATGAAAACTCCTGGAAGGTCTCACGTAGGCACTTTGCCTTTTATTTCAATTGCACACTTGTGTGTGCCTCCTCCAGGACAAACCCAGGATCCCCACATCAGGGATTATTCACAGGAGGTGAGCAAGGAAAAAACCTTTTCCTGAGCCAGGAAAAGGTATTGCCACTCAAACTGACAGGGAATTGCTTCTGCAGGTGTTGGCCCATGCTCCTGAAGCTGCCTGTTCATCTCAGTGAGGTTCATGGAAATGAACATGCTTCAGAACTGCCCAAGGTTAAACAAGTGGGCTGATGGCTGATCCTCAGAGAAACATCAAATATGGCAACAGGCACCTTTCCAACTCAGCACAAAACATCCCTGAGACAATAACTTAAAGGCATCCATAGATGTTAGAGGGAAATGATTAATTATAACATTTTTATGGCGTTGATTTTATCGTGGAGGGCTTGGCAACTTTTCTGCAGAGCTGACAGTTTGTTCTGGCTGGGATCCAACAGAGACACATAACCAGAGCATCTGGGGGGTTGTTTAATTGTGCTCCCATTCTTCATTTGGGAAACACTGGACTTTGCTTCCTGTTCATGCTTGATTAGTGAGTTAATAAGGGGCCAGATGCTTCTTTCCACTATTGTTGATGGGAATAAAGCATATGCCCATATTGTGGGGAGTGAGACAAGGTACATGTCCTACAGCATCATTCTTTGCTTCTCCAGCCCCAAAAGAATGGCAAACACTGGCACAGTATCTACAGACATGGAGATGGAGACTTTCTGTCCTCCTCTCTGGCATCAATAGAGATTTAAGCATTTATGCCATGCTTAGTAAGCACTGGAATGAGATTAAGGCTTTACTGATACTTGTTAATAAAACCTTTTTACAAAAAGTGACTACTCACTGCATTGTTTATAAAGCTATGTGTGCTTAAGGAAAACTAATTTGCAACAGGACAGACCTCCATGGTTTGTAACACTGTTTTTCATTTAGAATCATCTTAATTTAGCAAAAACCATTTAAATCAGCCACCTGTCCACTCCCTCTGGCTGACTGATGGTTACGTGATGGCCTTTTGTACCCAGCTCCTTCCTTGGTAGGGCAGGATTTTGTAATTTACAGCAGATCTCCCAAAATGTCAGGTTCTGCCTGCAGTATGGTGGGCTCTGTTGTGAAATCATTGCTCACTTATTCACCACTTACTCTGTCACAGAGACAGCAGTGGTGTGTTGCAGCAGCCAATTTCTCCCTGTCTCTTGCTGCTTCACTGACAGCTTCCACAGTGCAGCTCAGTGGGAAACAATTCCAGGGACTTCCAAATTATCCAAACTTCCCATCCTAAGGTTTTCACATCTTTACTTGGGTTACCTATTTACAGAAAGCAAAATTAGATTCTTTTGAAGATTTCCCTGGAGTCACTTTAAATACTAGACTGGTTTAAAAACACAAACAAAACCATTCATCCAGCACTGGTCCCTGAGCACAAAACTGGAGACCAAGGAACACCCACAGGAGACATTTGCACATCAGTCCATATCAGTCTCATGTCCTCACTGCAAGCCCAAGTCCATCTCAGCACTTCCCAAAGGCAGTGGCCAGGCCCCAGCATCTGGAGTGCTGCTTCCCACCATGTCCCTCCTTGTCTGGGCTCCAGAGCCAGGCCAGCAGCTCAGGAGCAGCTCATTCTACCTGCAATGCTGCCCTGCCAGCCTAACCCAGGCTTCATCTGAGGGCTGCACAGCTCTGCACAGCTCCTGCTGCAAGAAAGAACTCCAAGACAAAAGGGCTTTAACTTTTAGATAATAAAAGGCAGCAGGAGTAACACAACTTCTCCAGCAGATGTGGCTGTGATAACATTCATTTCCTTTATACCAGTTGCAGCTCTACTAATCCCCATTTCCTTATCCCTATTCTTTAAAACTGGGCTGGTTTTTTTCCCCTGTTCCTTTTTAATTAAAAACAAACAAACAAAAGGAAAATAACAGAACAAAAACCCAACAGAATAACAACAAAATCTTCCAATGTTTGGGCTGCTGTGAAGTTAAGCATTCAGAGCTTACCTAACAGAACATGGCACTTCCTATTGAGTGCATTCCCTGTGCTGCTCCAGCAGTTTAGAAGCCACTGCAATATTTCCTGGGGTTTATATCCCACATCTGAGCAGGCCCTGGGTCCCCAGCTCACTGGCAGCTGCTCACAGGCTCTGCTGGAGCTGGGCAATAAGAGGGGTGAAGGAGCTGGCTCAGAGCCCTGTGGGCTCATGCACAATGTCAATGAACACAGACCCTGACCAGGACAGCACACACCTTTTGCCATTTTGTAATTGCTGCCTACAGATTAAGTTTTCATGAGAAAAACGAGAAAAGCTGCCCAGAAAAGGAGAGTTAAGGGTATGGCAGTAAAACAATCACAATGCCTAGAGGAGTTCTGAGTTTTAGCTGGAATTAAAGCCCAGCTGCATCTAAAGTCAATGCCTTCACATCAGCTGGAAACCACAGGACTGCAGAAGGAAGCTGCCTGCTAATAGATGAACTGCTCACTTGCCCCAGCCCTGTGCAGAAATTAATTAATTCATTAATTATCAGCTCTGACAATGGAATAACGACTGCAGTGTATTATCCATGCTGAGCCTCACTTATTTATTTGCACTGCAATAAATGAGACCCCCAGGCAGGCAGTGGGATCCCTTGGAGCTGGGGCTGTGGAACCCCTAAAGGAGAGGACTGTCCTCAATCTAGTCCATAAAAAGACAGCTCCCCTACAATTTACAAGATACACCTTTAGACCTCAGGTTCCTGCAAAGAGTCAGAATTAGTCAAATCTGAGTGTCCTATTTAACATGTGGGCATTTCTCACTGCAGAGCTGCACTGACATTAAACTAAAGAAAGAACAAACCACAGCTTTATTGTCAGTTCAGCAAACAGTAATCAACAGAACATTTACCATCATGTCATGCAGTAAGACTTTGAAGTTCTTCTTCTGGTTTCAGGCCACTGAGAGATGCATCTCCATGTCAATGTATGAGTGCCCCTCTCAGAAGGCAGGTACCCAGTAACTGCAAAGGCAGCTCATGAGGTTATTGAATGAACAACAATCCCCACAGATCACCTTCCTCTGCAACTTTCATTTCCAGGAACACACTCCTTAATTTTTCTGCTGATTCCTCTCAGCAGGAAAAATCCATTAAATATTTAATTAGGCTGTGTTCAATATATTAGGTAAGTGAACCACTCTATCTAGTGCTAACTTCACATCAGATGCTGTATCATTACAAAACTGTGCTGCAATGATATGCACATTATTGGAGATTTTGGTCTGAACAGCAAAACCAAAAGGAACACCCAAATCAGGATTTCTATTCTAAGCATCCTCCTTTGAGCTATTATTACTTAATCAATTCCAGAGGAGATGCATGAACTGGGCATTGGAGTGAGGGGGTCTTGGGCTTGTTTGAGTTTTTAAGGATTTTCTCTACTGAATTCATCAGTAGGGAAAACCCTTGTGTATGGCTTGCACAGCCACAGGCATGACAGACCAGAGTGGACATTCCAAACTGAATGAAATAGAGCTAAAACAGAGAGAGGGCAACTTAGCAATTCCAAGAAAATAAGATTTAATCTAAGTAAAGCACAAACTATTCCTTGAGAATGGCCAGCAAAATCCTGCTGACCTCAGTCACCTCCCAGCAATTTGGGATGACACACTCCATAATGTTTGGAATACACAGGGAGGGAAAGAGAATCTCATTGCTGCACATTTTGTCCCAGCTGAGGTATGAAAAATGCCAAGGGCAAGTGGTTCTGAAAAGAAATGGATATGTTGCAGTTGAACCAATTGTTTCCAACAAGGAAATATTAGATGCCAAAACCCCCAACCCCCAACCTTCAGAGGATGAGCCTTTTCTCTGTTTGTAACAGTAGATAAACAATGTGCACAAAGATCTTTGCACAGCAAGCTCCTGCAGCTCCAGCACCACAAGAAACCAAGGAGGATCTAACCCAGAACTGAGATTCCCCAGGCTGACTCAGCCCATGCTCTTTAAGGCTACAGAACAAATTGTAACTTTCTAATCTCTGTGGACAGGGACAGTTGTGCTCAGCCCTGGAGCACTGGGGATATGATGCCACTATCTGAGCCCCCAGCACTGACTAACAGAAAGTTATGATGAAAAGAAACAAACTTCACTGATTTTTAATAGGAATTCAGTGCTATGGAGGCAGAGACCAGTTAGGTATTTTAGAATTTGTCCCAAAAGTCACTGGCTCCAAACATGGCTTTCCATTATTTGCAAGGAGTCCTGGACTCATAACCTGCTCAATGACTTCTTACCAGCCTTGGTCCTCATCTCCTTTTAAAAGTAGAATGACATTTAGACAAAGAAAATGAGAGAAAGAAAATTAGAAGAGGGAAATAGCTAACAAAAAAAATAATGAGGGGAAAAAAAATCACATTGCCTGCTTTTATCTCTTGTCAACTAAAACCCTCACATAGTTGCAGTAATCCAAGTGGTACTTCCTTATGTTGCCAAAAATGCAAAGATGTTAAAGAGAATTTTGCAAGTCAGCCATGTGTCAGAAAATCCCAGCTGATTGAACTTTGATAAATGCCTTTTAAAAAAGAGCAAATGTGTTTGCATTCCTTTTTCCACTACGATGCCTTTTTTATTTTGCTGGGAGATTTTTTAACAGAGGTTCTTATAACCATTAAAATCAAAACATTTGGAAAAAATGCAGAGCACAGAGCCCTGTTGCAAACAGACACGGGAAGATGTGCAGCTGAGAAATTACTTTTGGAAATAAAACAGGTTCTGGAACTAAACCATCTCCAACTTTACAGAAACCCAGAATATCCCTGGTCTATCACAGGAGTGGGGGAAGCAGTCTGGACCAAATTGAAAGGAAAACTTCCCAGAGGTTTTCTTCCCAGAGGATCAGATGCTGATGTTTCCCTCAAAAGCAGCTATTTATAAATAAATAAATAAATAAGGCTGAATAGAAATTGTTATTTTCCATACAACCTTCCAAAGCTCAGACAAAATGAAGGACAAAGTCAGAGGGTTTCATCATGATTACAGACATAAAAAGAAAAGAGAACAAACTACAACCAGATACTTTTAAAGATACTATTGCTTTAAAGACAACTCCCCTTCTTCAAAGGGTGACAGAAATGTGCTGGTCCCACAGGGAAATTAAAAATCTTCTCATCTTTGTGCTATAATCTTCTTGTTTCTCCTCTTGCAGGGACATAAATCACTGCTCAGCCCTGTGACACATCCCTCTGTAGCAACAGCATCAGCAGGCTGGGCTGAGCGTGTGCCAGGCTGGCCCCAAACAAGGAGCATTTTGGGGCAGAGGGAAGCCATGGGAGCCATGAGATCAATGGAATGTAGGACAAACCTGGGAGGATTTGTGGATCAATGTGCATAAACAAGGCAGCAGCCTGATGTGGATGGATGGGCACTGCAGCTGCTCACTTCGCCAGGATTCCAGCGACAGCCTCTAGTACAAAATCATCTTCACCAAGTTTACATCCCAATAATCCACTGAAAACGTACAAGAACTAATTAAACTTAGTGGAGAATGATAGCAACAATAGTCCATAGTAATTTCTAGCACTTTCTATCTTCAATGCACTTTACAGGCATTAACTAATTAATGGATAACATGAATTAAAAAATCAATGCATGAGCATAGCATATGATTAGAATTAACATTTCAATTACTCTCCTTATCCGACCACTACATTTACAAAACACTTCTCACTTCCTTGCACATGTGTGTAATCATTAGAAAGGATCCTGTACAACTTATTACAAAGCAATTTTAGACTTTCAGAGCTGTCCTGTCCACTGAGAACTCACATTTGCTCTCCTATTGTCCCTGAAATTCTGCCTTTTTAGCTATTTAGCAGCAACAGACCCCTGTTATTGTTATTGCTTTTTCCTTAAGCTTTGCTCATGCACAGGGGGTACTGTGAAGTTCCTGCAGCTACTGGAGTGCTCACTCATTTGGGAACTTGCAGAGACCAAATCCCAAATCCCATTGCTTCTTCCCACATGGCAAATACCCCCAGCAGATACCTGGTGAGTGCAGCTCTCACTGATGCACCTCAAAAATCACCTCAAGTGCTAAAAGCAGAGCAGGGCAGAGCTCTCCATGGGCCAACTGCTCTGGATCTGCCTCACAGGACATTTCCTTTAGCCAGAGCCTTCAGCAGATTAAATTAAATGCAAGTGTATCTGTGCAGGGGCCAAACGTGGAAGTCTCCCACTAGGAGGAATTGAGGCTTTCAGAAACACAAAACAAAGACACATTTTGGCAACTTGTCTTCCCCTGCTGCCAATTTAAACCTTACAGCTTAGAATTACTTCCTTTCAACATCTGTTGTTTTTGTGGCAAACGGATTGACCTTTGTGAGAGGGAAAAGTTCCTTCTGGGTTTCTTTGCAGACCACTGGCCTGCAGGGATGTCAGTGTCTGGATAACTCACAGTTGTTTGGTTTTTTTTCCAACAGTCTTTGAGGGTTTTCAGGTACTAAACCCAACCCAAACTAACAACCCCCAAAGCCACGAGGACCCACACACATCAGCTACCACACACAGCCTGCAATGAGCAGAAACCTCCCACAGCTGACAGGGTGAATGCATTTGCCTCTTCTCCAAAACACCAATTTGCAGCATCTTCCCTGCTGCTGCCTTCCTCCCACTGCCCTTTCCATCTGCAGAGACTTGCAGTTTGTCCTCCTGCTGTTCCAGGCACCTTTTTAATGAAAATTAATTCATGTTGCAGCATTTTCCCTGCTAGTTGTGTAGGCTGAGCCTGCCTTGCTCTGCTGTTCTCTGCCTTCCTTTATGGACCAGTGCAAGCTGCCCAGCCAGAGTTTCCTGCAGTAATCTCTTTTTCCCACACATCCCCACACAACTGTTGAGTTACACACGTGGATGGCCAAAAGCATTTCTCCAGCCTGACCCCTCTTTAAAAAGTTACCTTTTTCAAATGACTTCTCTGCTCCTGTCCAACTCCTCAGGTGGCTGTAGCACCTCTGAGCAGCTGGTTCCTGTTCCAATTCCCTTCCCTTGGTGCTGTTTCCATGTTCCCAGTCAATGCAATCAATAGCACACCTCTCATGTTTGTCTGATTACATAAAGGAATATAGAACCAGTGCTTCCAGAGCACAGGTTGAGGTGACAAAGGGGAGCACAGCAGTGAAAGCCAACAGCAATCACTCAAACCCTGCTGAATAAAGTTCTTAGGAATAATTCAATTATCAGCTTCCTTTTCCCATTTAAATTCATTAAATGCCCATAAACTTCTAACAGGAAAGGCCAGCACTGATTTTAATCTTGCTCATTACCTCTCCTGCTTCTGACTAATAGGGCTGCAAATATTCATTCTCGTGTTAATTATTTTTTTATAATGTTATTATTCTTTAAAATGGAGTCTTTCTTTAATTTACACAGAAGCTGGCTGGTGAGGTCTATATACTGAATTTTCCAGCTCATTGGATTTTACTTTCAGCCATGAAAAAACTGTGCAACTATGAAGACAAGTTTCAATCTGATCACTCCATAAAAGTTTCTGGACCCTGTGGAATGGAAGAACTGTGCTAATAAAGTTCTCTGAACCCTGAATGGAAATTCTCATTGGAATTCTCAGGAACAGGACAGTCCTAAACCCTTACTAGTAACTGTGGGGAATACTTCATAATTTTACAACAGCAGTAGTGAGGCAAACAGGTTGGAACTGGAAAAAACCTCCAGTGCCATTACTGCCACACGAGCCAGAGCTGTGAAGCTGAAACATTTGGTAGGCACAACGTAGGAATCAGACTCAATGACAGAATTTTCCAAGCAAACAGAAGATGGAAGGGTTCCAGGTACTCTGACATGGAGCCCACCCCAGGAATGCCCCTGAATCCATCCCTGTGTGCCACCGTCACCCTGTGACCTCTGAGGAGGATAATGAGGGAAAACCCAATTTCTACAGCACAGGGAAATGTTTTGGGAAGACCAGCAACGAGTCCCATCTTGGGAGGCTTGGGAGAGCTGGACAGGGATATTGCTCTGAGCCTAGGAGATTATTTTAGACAAGATTCAGGCACTGGCCCAGAGCACAAGGAAATTTCCACTGCTGTTGGTACTGTACATCATTGGGATAAATAAAGGCTTTCCTAAGCTATCCCTTCCCCACTGACTTTCAGAAGTACTGCAGTCACAAAATCCAGCAAAAACTTGAAGACTGAAGGAAATGCAAAGTATTTCTCTTCTATAAAAATATTCTGAAGCAAAGAGGTATCATATGGAGCAATATTTTATAAGAAATTACAGCCTCATAACTCTGCTTTTTGCTTTTCCATTCAGCACTCCTACCCACCTGCTCTCCCACCCACACACCCCCAGCATTATTAATGCTTATGAAAGGGCATAAAGTTTTCATAATAAAGAAGGTTTTTGTCCATTTTCTAGAGAATAATGTGGTTCATTCAATATGCTCCCTTGGGGAAAAATAACGTTTGGGTCTGCTCTAACTAGATGCTCTTTCTTGGGACAATACAACCTGATTTTCTTTTGGATTTATAAGAGTTTGGTACTGAACTGTTTGGTACTCTAATAAATCCAAATCTGCCTGGAGACACTGCTTTTCACTGAGGGGGTGTCAGGTGTGCTGCTTGTTATACATCATCAACCCACACTATGTGTTGTTATGTGTGGAACAAGATGTATCTTTGATCCTAAAAGCTGATTCTGTGTTTTTTTAATCTCATTACTGAAAATGAGATTGCTAAAGCTCAGTTTTTGTACATAAAATCTACTTCAAGGATATGCTTTGTTGCCATTTATTGTTTGCTTCTGGAAAGTTCTTGATTAGCCACAAATTTGGTAATGCCATTAAATCATACACTTGCAAAACAACCTAAATAAGCATTTGCTTGTGCTAAGGTTAAGGCCAGGCTGCAAATTTGAAAGTCAGTGGTGGAGCCAGGGATTTCAGCTGACAGTGCTTTAACATCTACAAGCTTAATGTTATGGTATAAAACAGCAGGAACAGTCCAGGCAGGAATGTTTTGGCAGAAGGGAGAAGCAGCTCTCAAGGCAGCCCAGTGCCCTCTAAATGCAAACCAAAGTTTGGATGTACCCCTGTCAGCGAGGTGACACTGGCACAGAACAGGGGAGCACTGGCACAGGTGTCACACTGTGAAACTCCTGTCACCTTCAGCAGCACCTAAAGCCTCCAAGCCCTCTGTTATTCCACTTGACAGTGACCTAAACTAGGAGAAGCCAGGCAGGAGTAACTACTTGTGTCAAGGCTTGTCAGAGCCCTCAGCAAGGATCTAGCAGGGAGGGGACAGTCCCCTAAACATCGCTCCCCCAGCTGAAATAACCAATTCCATAGCAGCCTCATCTGTCCGTGAGAAGTACTGCATGGAAAGTAGGGAAACAGCAGTGGAGTGTCTTCAGGTCAGCTCAGTGAACTGCATGGGTTTGTTATTTAGTGAACATGAGCATCACCTGGGGATAAACAGACAAACAATCCAACCCCTGGACCTACTCATTGAAATTTTCAAAAATAATTAATATGAGCACTAGAACTGCAGAAACTAGACATAAAGCATCAAATAAAACATAATAGTACTGAGGAGCCAAGAGCTACATTCCTCTCTGGTTTTTATACAGGTAAGTCAAATACAGCTTAAATAAATTGCTCTGTACCTGCCTGTGATAAGAAATGCTGACCCAGACTTTTCTTCCTCAGCCTTTGCCACCTATCCAGATGTGGCCACGTGGAGCCAGTGACTCCATGGGGTGAGTGTGGGTCTGAGAGGATGGCTCAGCTCTCCAGGAGCCTCTGGATGCATCCCCAGCACACAGACCTCTGGAGTGAGGGATACCTGCTTCAACCTGCTGTGCCCACAGGGTACACAGGGCAGATCCAGGCCTTTCTGGCCGTGTGCTCCCATCAGAGAGAGCTGGAAAAATGTGTGACTTCAGCACCACAAACCAGAGACCAAGGCAGGGAGCACTGGGAGGGCAACCCTGGGTGGGAATAACTGCTAATGGAGAACAGGGTGCCCTGAAAGAAATCCCTGCCGGCATTAACTCAGCCGGAGACACTGAGAGATGACCGGGCATCTCCACTGAGGGGGAATCTCCCCAGAGCGCAGAGGATGTTTCCTCTGGGGCTCAGAGCTTGGCTCTCCCTTGGAAAAACTTTAAAATAAGGAGGGATAAATGTGAGTGACATGTAACACGGCATGTGGACATCGCCCACCGCTCAAAATACCTGCAGCCTGCCCGGGCGGCTCCCGCCTCAACCAAATCCCCTCACGGTTCACCCGTGTCCCACAGAGAGCGGCGGGGAAAAGGGCGGGAAAAAGGCGGGAAGGGCCCTGCGGCCGGCAGGTGGCGCCCGCACACAGGTGGTGCCTGAGCGCGCCGGCCCCAGTGTTATCGGCGCGTATAAAATACACACAAATTTTACACTTACGTAAATATGTACATCAGCACTCTTCCGGCAGCCCGAGACTCCCTCCTGCTTGATCTCCACAGAAAAAAGGGGCTTCACTTCAGGCCGTGCTCCTTAACGGCCTTTGGAGCATCCCATTCCTCTGGGCCTGCAGCCCCCGGCCTCCTCTCCCGGCACTGGCCAAGAGGCAATGGCACCACAGAAAGCGATTGCAGAGAAATTTCCTTTTGCCTCCCCAGAGAAAGGCCCACGCCTTTTGTGACTCACACAAAGAGCCACTTCCACGGGTGATTCCCCAGAATCTCCTGCCATTTTACAGGGCTTCCCCTCACAGACCCCGTTCTTGTGAATGGACATTGCACACGACATTTTGTACCGCTGGCCACTTTGAGGTTACCCACTGAAGGGATTCCTTAAAAAAAATCCAGGGGTACAGTATTGTTTGGTAGAGGAAGGAAGCTCAGGCATGGCTTACAGACAGATGTAAATCAGAGCAGAACAGGATTCCTGTCCGAGTCCGTGCTTTAGCATCATTCCCTCAGCACCAGATCACGAGTCAATGTTGTCACACTGTGTCAGACAGAAATCCCTCTGAACGTGAGCTCAGCAAAGGAGGTGAACGCTCTCAGTGACAGGAGCCATGGCTGAGGCAGGGAAAGGACAGAAATCCTGATCCTCGACTGCTGCACTAACCATTGGGACCATCCCTGTGAAAACTGGCACCTGATCTTCCTGCCTCACTCTCTTCTCTTGCACACAAGTCAGGAAAGTCTGTGCAAGTCAAATCAAATCAAAATAAAAACCAAAACCTGAGCAATTTGCTTTTACTGCGGTGTAGTGCATGTAAAGGTGACTGTGCAGTAACTCATGGTTACAGCTCTCAAACTGTGAGGAAATAAAACCAAGGCACATTTCCCAAAAGGACCACAGTCCATCCAGCTGCAGCCCATAAGCTTGAGAACAGCTGATAAAATAAGCACTAAGAAAGCCAGAATTTGAGTGATGTAGCCACCTCCAAAAGCATTTGTTCCTAGAAATGTGTCTGGGAAATATCTTTCTCCCCCAGTGCATCGCCTTCCTCACAGAAAGGTAGGAGGAAACCATGCCCCACCTTAGAGTACTGTATTTGACTAAAACCAGTAGCTGGATTTCTATGGGATAGGACAATTCCCTCTCTTGAGTGATGCCATCTCACACTCTGCTCAATGATCTGTGCCAGAGTTTGCTGGCAAAGGGACCTGACAGGCTTGTTCTTGCTTGTGGGGCTGGATAAACTCATTAGGCTTACAAGGGAGAACAAGCTCAAGTAAAGTGCACACATCGCTGTGCCCTTCCTTAATTAAAATGCATGATCACCAAACAGCTGACACCCAAAACACTGCCTGCACAAAGCAGGCACACACGTCCCTCAGTTAACAATGCTTTATTTTCTGTCAAAACTTCTCAGGCAAGGGATTTTGTTGGTGGGTTTGAGGGGGTTTTTTTGGGAGGGGCATAAGAGGCTGCACCATGTGGAACTGGGTCACATAAGTTTCTGGATGCGTTTCAGAAAGCACTTGAAATATCAAGGTTTTCAAGATAATAATTGGAAAATATGCATATCTTTAAGTGACTTGATGACATTTTTTGCAATCAAGATTTTGCAAAATACCATACAAGCACTGACCTTCTTTTCTGCTGTTTCCCATTTTGTAGCTGATGGAAACGTTCATACAAATCTAAAAGATTTACACCTCAGAAAGAAATATAAGCATCTAATTATCCAGGTTTATTTGCAGAATGGGGAAAAAATGTCAGTCCTCTGCTGCACTTTTTAATTTTGCCAGACCTCAAGTAAGGAACATTTGCCACGGGTGTTTCAACACTGCTCTGCCCACTAAGTGTTCCAGAATATACGATCCAGGCTTTTTCTATCAGCTAACTAATTGATTCTCAGAGAGAATCAGCTTTCCAAAGGTGAGGAAAAATTATTTATGCAATCATTTTTTCTCACAGCAAGTACAGCTTTAAAGGAAATAAAAATTTTACTTGGAATATGATAAGAAAAAAGCATTTCAGCAAGCAGGATTGAGCTGGCTCATGTCACTTTGAGAAGAAAAATATATGGGGTTTTTTTTAACTTTGTTCTATTACTTGTGATATAGAGGGTTTAGATTTAAGGTTATCTTTTTTATATTCACTTTTATCACCAACCTTTCCAATGATCTTGTTCATTCTGGCTGCAGAAACTGGGGCACATAATATTATGCCATTTGCAACCCATTACAGAATGTTGTTCCAATGACTTGCAATGGAGTGCAATATAAAGCTGTTTATAAGGCAGTTACTTGAGTACAGAGTTTAACATAACTAAAAGATATTGAAAAGAAAGGCTCTCAGAGCCATCGTATTTTTATTTGCTCATAAAACTATTTTGGAACTTTAATACCCAAGCGTAAATTTAAGCCAAATTAAAGCGCTGAAATGTTTACTGAGAGTCATATTTTAGGAACAAGTAACTTCAAAAGTATTAAGAAAACAAAAACTGGGATCTGAAGGCATACCTCTGCACAGCACAGCAAAACTCAGACAGGATGGTTTAGCTGGAAAACAGTGAGTTCACTCAAAGTCAGAAGTAATGAATAACCCTCTTATGAAGGTGCTTCACATGCACAAATCCCATCAAACACAAGAGGCTGAGAGACACATCCAAGTCCCCTTTGAACATCAGGAAAAACTCTAAATCAAATGTACATTTCCTTAAAAGGGGCAGGTCTTTGGGAGGTAAAAATAGTTGAGCTTTGCTAATTTAAGTCCAGGACTTGAACGTGTTTTGCAAACAGTCCAGGCTCAGCACTGCTCCTGGGAAGTGAAGGTGTTACTGTGTCCTTTTTATAGACACACTGCAGGAAGCAGATTTTTGCTCTCATATTTTGAAACGTCAACCACGAGGTAGAAACAATTTTGAAGCACATCTGTCCTTAATGGAGTCTTAGGTCAGCTGCTGCTGCTGGAACGCTGAAGCATTAGTCAGATTCAGCACAGGAAATTCTGTGTTCCCAAAATTGAGGGGAGAGGGGCTAAAGGGGAGCAAATTTGCTCTATCACACCGTGAGTGCTGTGTGGTTACTGACACCCCTGATCCAAAGGGAAAATCCTCTGGTCATGGACCCCTGTATGAGCAACCAGGAGCAGATGTGGAGGGGCCAGCACAGCACCTGATCCCAGATTATTCCAGACAGAGGCTGCCCAGGGCCAGGAGAGCCATTGCCCTACTGGAGCAGCCCTTTGGGGCAGGATCAGAGGCTGAGCTGTCTGGGAGGGGACAGCGATCCCCCCAAGGAGCTCTGTGGTGGCATTTGGCAGTTTCATTGCTTTCCACATCTTCTGCTGGTTTGCATTACTGCAAAAAGGCAGCATAAAGTGGAAAAAAGCACATGTTTTCAGAGTTCTGACAGTTTATACAGTGTGCCATGCAAGACAGCCCAACTATTTTCCTTTTCTGAAAAAAAGATTCCCCTGAGCAAGCCTTAATTCTCAGTTCCAAACTGACTGGCAATTAGGAGTAGATGAGCACTCCACGCTCCATCACAATACAGTTACAACTATTTAAAACCCAACTAATTTCTTTCTAACTTTCCCATCAAGCTGTAAAGTTCCAGTTGGCAAGGATTTTTACTTTGATTTTGAATTCCTGCTTGGAAGATTAACTGAAAATGGATTTGGCTCGAACAGCTGCACCGAACATATTTTGTTTTATTTTGTTGCCATCTCAAATAACAATACTTAGCACTCTTCATCTTCAAAGCATTATACAAACATTGAGTCACATCCCCTCCCAACAATCTCGTGACATCACCTTCTGTGAATAAAATCATTCTCATTGCAAAGAGGTGGAGAAGCAGCAAGAGCTCCACAATCTGTGTGGGGTCACAGGAAAAGCCCTTGGCTCAGGCAGATGGAGGAGCCAGGGGCTCACAGGTCCCTCCTGGTCCTCACTTTATTAACCTCCACTTCTGCAGAGGTGGGGGTTGCTTTGGGGTGGAGTTTTCTTCCCTTTTTTTATTTTTGCAGCTCTGTTCATCTCAGGATAACAGCCATTTAGCCAGTTGTGCATGTAGCAGCTTGCAGGGGCTGTGCCTTTACCTGCCCTGCCACCTGAGGCTGAGAATGCACAGCTGGATCCAGGGCAGGGAGTTCCCTTTTCCCTCACTGAATAAATGGTATTTTAGGCATGGTCCTAGGCAAGTGTGTGTCTGCCCTCGAGTCACTGAGGCCGGTGGACCTGGCTACATCCAGCAGGGAAGGAAGGTGATCTTTCTCTTCAGCCACACACTGATCTCCAGAGTTCACTGCCTGTGGGGGGAAGCAGTGCCAGGGCCAGCCCTAAATCCCTGAGTGCTGCTTACTCAAGGCTCACACACTGCACACGTGGCTTATGAGCCTAAATTAGGAACCTCAGGTTGCTCTGAACTCACTGAAGAAAGGTGCCTCCTTTCAGGGAGTAACTCAGAGACCATCATTTAGGCTCTGCTGACAACAGAGAGTGCCTGTGCTCCTAAATTAGACATCTAAATCGGTAGTGTGTGCAAAGCAAAGTCGTGTGAACACATCCCTATAAATACATATTCTCTGCAGGCCCAGCTCCCATGAAGTGAGTGAACGTCAGACATGTTGAGCACAGAGCTGTCAGGGCCTCTTTTCCTGAAGAAAACTGACAAACCCCCCCATGCTATTTTTGGTCCTTTGCACATCTTGGTTTGTCTCCCTCCTTATTTGGCTTCTTCCTAAATACCTAAAGAGATTGGATTATTCCTTACAAAACTATAACATTACCTAGAGAGCCCCTTTCCAAAGCATTCTGAGGCACAAGCGAGGGAACTGCTCCTCCTGAGCCATGACAGGTATGTGGTGACAAAATCTAGGTTTTGCTGAATTTACGCCTTTGTGAGGTCAAACACCCTTGTTTGTAGACTGGGAGGCACTGGGAAGAGCTGGCACCAGGAGGCTGCATCATTCCCAGGCCACTACTCCTGCACAGCAGCTTTTAACGAATTATTTCACCTTCATTCTGTGAGGTAACCTCCATCTCAGCAAGCACTGCTGGGTGCTCCCTCTATTAAGTCCTAATGCCAGTTTTTGAGTGCAAACTGCTCACAAAATTCCCAAAAGAGCTGAATTGTTGCTGCCTCGAGTGCAGGAAATTCCAGACAGGAAGAGGGTCCTTCAACTAAGAAAGCTGGAGCCAGTGAATCTGAGTGCAGAAGGACTAATGAAATTGTCCAGAATCTCGCTGGAGATGAGGGCACCCTTGCCACTCTTCTCAGAATAGATAATCTTTTTCTGGTATCTCAAACTAAAAGAAAACAACCACAAATACACCTACCAGTGACATGCAGCTTTCCAAGTAGCAAGTCTGACTCCAGAGTTGAACACTGTGCCAGCACTGACCTAGCTCGTGTCTTCTGCAGCACTTTCTGGCATTTTAAGTTCCCCACAGGGAGCTGTTATGGCCTTTCTATCACTGGGGTAGTAGGAACACATAAAAACACCAAAAGCACATAAAAAACACACAAGGATAGAAAGAGAATGCAGCTGAAAGAATTTTTGAGAATTTCTTTCTTTCTATAACAACTCCCAGTTGATGGCTTTTGTTTCATTCTGTATCTCCTTTGTTCCTTCTGAGACTGTATTAGCAACTGCACACCCAGGGACTGAAATGAACCCATTGTACTCACTACAATGTATCAAGTGTGTAAAATAATCATTTCCCTCTGTTTATCATCCATCTCTACACATTCTGGTTGCAGAATGGCAAAACACTGCACAATAATCTCTGCAATGGAAGAAGCAAGAAAAAAATCTCGTGCTGTTCCTCCTGGACATGCTTATGTGCAGTGAATTAAAAGGCACAGAAGGATGAGTTTAAAATTGATATTTCTCATTGTGCCATAACACCTGTAAAGTTTACAGGGTAACACCACTGGCAGCTGAATCAGGGTCCCACTGGGATTTGAACAAGTGACATGAAAGACCTTACATGAACCACCACAGAAGTTTCAGGCTCTGTTTCACACCAGAACAGTGTTTTATACAAGCTTCACTTCACAGGAGCATCACTTTTTTCAGGTATGATGAAGTGATGAGCTGTGGAACGAAAAGGAAGAAAGGTAACCAGATACCAAAGGCCTGTATGTATTTATTACTTCAAAGTGAAAACACAGTGCAGACTGGAAGGGGGAAAGGTTCAGTAAAAGCAGTGTCAGCAGAGGAATTTAAAATTGTTCACATATTCCTTGGAAAGAATCCATAGCACTTTCATCTGGTAAGAGTGGTGCTGTGTTAGAAGTTGTGTCATCTGCAAGAGCAAGAAAATAATGATCGAGCTAACACTTGACTCTGAACCATTCTTGACTTGTCCAAGTGCAAACAAAGCAGCATGAGAAGAACAGGAATAAAAATACACCCTGACCAGTCCAGGGTCAAGAAGAGGTTTTGTGGACTGTAAGAGCACAGATCCCCTCTCCTAAGAAACAGCTGTTATTCCAAATAGCTCCTGAAAAGCACTTTTATGAAAATTCCATTGCTAAAAAAATAAACAAGGAGGCAGAATGGCTACTATAAATATAAAAATAAAGAGTAAAAATACACATGTATGTAACATATATATCTATATTTAAATATAAATATAGACAAAGAATGAAGTGTTCTCAGTTAAGTCTGAGACACCATACAAAGAAAATGTGATGTTCTTGCCAACTATGAAGATAAAAAACCTAGCAATTGTGGCCATTAAAGATTTATAGGATATTCCTGTAAAAAGAAAGAGGCAAAAACCCAGAAGTCACCAAAACCATTTCATTAGACAGGCCAACTTAATTAATTTGTTCAATTTGCTTCTCTTCCACGCAAGGGTGTAAATGCAGGGTGGGAAGCAGGAGGCTAGAGGTGATGGGAACGAAGCTCATTAGGAAGCAATAAAGAAGGAAGAGACACCAGAAAATGAATGTTAGTTCATTGGGAGAATTTTAAAAAATGCCATTTGTCTTCATGACACAGAGGCAGAGAGCTCAGCGGGCCCGTGCATGGGGTGGGTTTGCTGGGACCTCTGGCTCCTGCTGGCCTCTGACCTCAGTGTTCAATCAAGGCAACACTGAGCTGTGCACGGGGCCACCTTGGAGTATCTGGTGAGTAGAGTCCCTAAAGCTTACAAGCCAAACCAGAGTCAAAAGAGACACCTAACAGACCTGCCACAGGATTTCAGCAGGCTGCAGATTACCAGTGCCAGTGCTGACAGCTGAAAATCCAAGCTCATACACACCTTGGCCTCTGCCCAGCCCCACCTGACATGTCACAGAGCTCCTTCCTACTCCATGTCTGTGTGACATGTGTGGATATTACCAGCTGAAGGAGCATTCCATACTTCCATGCTGGACTGGAATAAATGCTCCTGAACTGGGACTATTCAGCCAGGCAAAGATTTTATTTCTGCATAGAAACTCATATCCCTATGAGCAAGAATTCAGGGGAAGGCCAGCTTGCCCTTAGGAAGAAGGATCCACACATTAAGCCAGCAGTCTTCTGGAGGAATCTCCATGAGCCACATCCCATAAATAAGTCAGGCTCAATTATTTTATATCAAAACAATATCTTGGCTTTAATGAGTGCAAGTGCCAATACAGAGAGCCCCGCGTTATGAATCGCTATTTTCTCCTTCCCAGCACTTTCTAATTTCCTGCTAAGGAGGCAGCGGAATGGGGTCATTAATCTGAATTAGGAATACCCTGACCTGCTCTGCACTTTATCTGCTAACATTTTCTGGCACAGCAGTATCAGATGGGATTCTGTATGTGAGACAACAGGGGGAGGTGAGAAATGTAGGTCCTGATTTTAAATAACCTCAGGAGAGGTGTATTTTCACTAGCAAACTCTTGAACGTAAAAGCAGCACAAGGTTCTCTGTCTGAAGCATCACAGGAAATGTGTTGAGCAGACAGCAGATAATATGTTCTTTAAATGAATTAGCATGAGGACTTTTCCACTTTAACTTCAAATTAAATATTGGAATATTATTGCAAATACACCAATGAATGAGATCAAATATAAAACAAATAGAAATAGAAATATAAGGTATTAAAATAGAAAAAGAGCACAATTAATAACAATGCTCATAAAATTAATGAAAACACTGCTCCATTTATAATGCAACTTCCCTCACCTGGGAGCCCAAAGGTCCTGACAGGACAGGTCATGCTGGATTTGTGCTTCTCAAGCAGAATTGCACAAAGACACAAACATGATGTAGCCCAAGGGGTCTAATATCTGAAAACAGCTATGCACTCAAGCCTTGCTTTCTTTTTTATGATTATTTTTATGGGACTAAAATAGAAAGTGCAAGCTGTAATCACAGAGTGCATTCCCATTGCACGTGGCACAGGACAGAGTCGGACCAACAAAAATCCACAGCCAGGATTGAGACCTCAGCAGCGCCCAGACCCATTGCCAGCTGTCCTACAAAGGAATGCACCTCCCTCCAAATAACTTTCCACAAATGGATAATCCCTGCAAAGTCAGTGGGAGTTTTCCACAGGATTTAAACTGCTCATGGAAAGGAGAATTTCCAGCAGTCAGCCCAAGGCCCCCATGAGATCCTAAGTGAGGTCTGCTGAGTTTCCAGGGCTCCTCTAGCAGGACTGGGCCTAATTCAGAGAGCAGCTTCACAAAGGCCATGCCTGGAATGGTGAATATTTGTCACCTGGGACTCAGCATCCTCACCAGCAGCAGCACCACAGAAAGCTTTGGCTGAAGACATGGAAGAAGTGCTGCACACACATCTTACACAGCAGAACATGGCCAATTCTCACTACAAATTACTCACTAATTATTCTCCAGTCCCTCTATATATTTGAGAAGCCAAGAAAAAAGACAGTAGTAAAACTTTCCCCTCCCACATATTTCTTTGGTAAAATCCTATTTTTTTCCTGCCTATGGCTGTTTCACTAAGCCAAAATCCCTTCAGCATTTAGTCTTACTTAGAACTAAGTGATCTTACCTCTGGCTCCCAGGGTGGCACATCTATTATCAGGCTTGGATAACATGATAAGCAGTTATATCTCACAGTGCAAACATTTTTCAGCTCTGTGAACCTCGTTGCTAAATGTGTACCTAGGCAGACTAGAACTTAGAACCAAGGAAGTTTATTAAGGCAGAAGACAAAGCTTGTCAGTTGTTCATATTTCTGTGCTTGTTATTTGTTGGCTGTGCCTCGATTTTTCTCAAGAGTGAGACAACCAGCTCATTTCAGCCTCTTCTCAGCCTGCTGACATGACACAGAAGAGGCAGAAAAGCTAATGCTGTGCTCCTGAAGCTGACAGGTATCAAGAAATAGATTTGAAAGTTTGAGGCTAAGATCTCTCCAATTTTTGTACAACAGATTCTTCTCCAAACAAGCAGTGCTGTGGTGTCCCCCTCCCTCATCCTTGCACAGCACACAGCAAAGAGTATGAGATGAAAAGTTTGTGCTGAAAACAAGATGAGCACTGACAGGTTGACAGGTGAGCTGATTTCTTCCATTATTTGGTGTAAAAAGTTTTACAGGAACATCAGAGTTTTCTCTTCCATGAAACCAGATTACAAAAAATGCAACATACAGGCTACAGAACCAATTTTTTCCTACTTCTGTTAACATGTGACACTCACAAGAAACAGGACAGAGCTGGAGAAAATTAAAACTGGCTATGTATCTTCCTACCATTCAGAGTCCTGCTAACTTTGTCCCATCTCCCTTTCTTACCAGGACACAGGAATTCCCATGTATGAGATAACTCCCTGACTTAAAAAGACATTTTGTGCTGGAAAAAAAAGATTACAGAGGGCAAAGGGCTAGGAGCTCCTGTCTTGATTGATTTCATTTATCTTTTAAAAATACATGCTGGTATATGAGCTAAAAAGAGCAAGGTAGCCTTTTAAAGTGTAGATGTACCCAGAAGGAACCTCTCTGCTGCTGCTTTAGCTCTGACTTCCTTTTATCCCAGAGAAAGAACTGCAAAGTGTGGAGCTGATGACCTGTGGTTTGACAACTGCTTTAGCAACCACTTGCTCCACACTGGACAGGCGCTGATTCACTTCACTTTTTTTTTTTTTTTCCTATTTCAACTTTTGACTATAAAAAAAATTTATTACATTTTGGCAACCAGTTAAGAGTGCAGGAATTGCTGGTCAGCAGTCCTGCTGCCTCAGCATCCTGCCCTTGCCAGCAGCTTTCAGGAAACCCATCTCTTTTTCAGGCAAAATTTACCCTGTCCCCAGGGCCCACCCAGACTCTCCCTGGTGGCTGTGCCCCTCCATGGTTCAGCATCTCAAACAACCCTTCCTTAATTTAATATTATTTTATTTTAAAAATTCACACCGAAGCAAAGTCAATTCCATTTCATTACAACCAAGAATATAAAATAAATGCAATGAACTCATAGCTTAGTTTTAACAGTAATTTCAAGAGTGACATCAGGACAACTTAAAAGCAGTAAACTCTCAACTCTAGAATGAGAAACAAGTGTTTGTTAACTTTGAAGGTGCTCCATTAGCTTCCTTTCTTGCACACTACCAACCTTTGAGGAATGGCATTGTTTCTCAAGGAAAACCTCATGATCTTGCACTGACATTCCACCCCTGCGCAGTCCTACAGGTGGAATACATTAAAAATAAATAATTCTATCCCCAAATTAATTTCTTGTCCCGTTTGAGTTGTGACACAAACAGGTAAATCCTAAACTCTATTTCCAAATCCCAGTAAAGCTGAAACATTCTAACACTTTTTTTTCTCTCCTTCCACTGCCATCCAGTTTTTCCAAAGGAAACAGAGCAGCTCTTTTCATGAGCTTTTTGAGAATTTTAGAGGCTGACACTCAGCCATGCAGCAATTCCTAGAAAAAGGAAAGCAGAACAACTGAACATTTGAACTCCCACAAATAACCTCCACGATGATTTTCCACATGACCCAGAAGAATTATTTTTAGACCCAGAAAAGTAGCTTTATTCTCTATTTCCATTTAGTCCCTGCAATGTTGGAAAGGACATGCAGTAAGGATGAGTATTATTATTTCTCCATGATGTGGATTCCCTTGGAAAAGCAGCAATTCCTAGAAGTACCAGCCATGATGAAGACAGGCTGTTCTAAGCACGGTGTAATTCATGGTGAGAGCTTCTCCCTCCCGAGGATTTTCAACCAAAGCAGGCAAAACAGAGCAAACCAAAGATGAGGAGTTTGTTTTGGAGGCTGGGGATCTTCCCTGGCTCCCGTTTTGCTGCAGTTTTGTGTGAGATGGGACAAGCTAACAACCTTTCTACACTTTATATTTCCAGGCAGAAATGCCTCCACCACCTTGCCATGAATTGAGAGGTTTTGGCAAAATCTCTCAACTGCCCTTTTCCACCTCAGACCCAACAGGAAACTTCCCTCCTTCCCTGATTTCTGCTGCCCACTCCCCGAGGGGGGCACTAGGTGCCACTGGGTGGTCACAGAAGAAGCTCAGTGGTGCAAACCAGACCATCCCATTTCCAGCTTTGACACCCCCATGGCTTCACAGCCCACAGAAAGTCAGGGTATTTCCACAGCATCCCTGCTCCCCTCATTTCTCAGTGACTACATGTTGCTCAAAAGCCCAGCAAATGCAAAATGCTCGTGTCCACCTGGCAGGATCCCACAAGATCCCGGCTCCCACTGACCCCTCAGCGAGAACAGTGTTGAGGGGAGGGACAGAATGTGACATTTCCCACACAAATGTACCTGTCCAATTTGCCAATCTCTCACTTCTTTCTCCAGCCTGAGGGCAAGCAGCAGCCAATGCCAAATGCTGCCTAAGCAGATTTTTCTGTATGAATTACACAGAACTTCCATTTGCATGGCACAGGAAATGAAGCCATAAATTCTATTTCCTGTAAAATCCCATTACATACATCATATTACAGACTAACACAAACTCTGATGAACTCAACCAAAATGCATCTCAGCAAAGGGTTGTGGAGGAGCTGAGCTGTTTGAAATCCATGAAAATTAAGGAGATGCATCACTTGGTTCAAAAATATTTGGCATTCAGCACAGGTGAAAACCAGAACCTGATTCATGTCTGGTTTCTTCCTTAATATTAAAAGTCCATCCAAACCTCCCATAGCATTTATATCCCTATTTGTCAAATTAAACTGGTCTATGCAGAAGTTTTTGTGCTGTGCAATGCTGCAGATAAAAAACCTTGGCTCAGGAAATGCTTCTCTTCAAAGCTTTCCCGGTGCAGGGTCTCTCTCCTGCAAGATCCAGCTGAGACATCAATGACAACATGGATACAAGTTCAGACTGAAAACTGGAGTGATTTTTAAGGTAAAAAATATTCTATGAGAATAATCCCTTTTAAGGAACCACTGGAAAACTGCTGTGAGAACCACACAATTTATAGTGAATCAAAAGAAGAAATTTCATCTACAGAATTTATAATTCAGGAATTTTGTACGGTGATTTTTATTTTGTGGTCTCATAGAAACTCTTGAAATTTTCTATGTGTCATCTGTTGGTTATTTATCAATCTGTGACATACTATGCTACCTATTTTAAGGAAGTTGTATAAATTTGCATGTTTTTGAGAGGCTGTCTTGGCTTTATCTACATTTTATGCATAGGAAGAGTTAAATGACAGACTGTAGGAATGTCACAGGAGGTATCTATGTAGGAATGTCACAGGAGATATCTATCCCTCCCTATGTGCAGGGCAGAGCCCATGCTCCAGGCCGATACAAAAATTCATTTAGTGTGGAAACACACCCAGGAATATTCCCAGAACAGATAAGGCAAAAGTGCCTTATTGGCCCTTCTTCTTTTGCCCCTGTTCTGGAGAAAAGGAGATGAGTTCTCCCAGAATGTGTAAAGGTTGCTGGGCTTTATCCCTGCCAGGATAAACAAAACCCCCCAGGTTTTGTTCCTTTTTGTCCCTCAATGAATGAAAACTCTGATGCTGCAGAGGCCAGGAGAAATTTAGGTATAATTCAAGCAATCACACCCACATCCCCACGAGTGTGCAGGGCCAGTGTGCCAGGTTTTGTTTGCTCAGATGGCTCCCATCCTTATCTGATTTCTTTCCCTCCGTGGGTCATGGCTGTGCTGAGAATCACGTTCCATTTCTACAAATAGCATTTCAGCTCTGTAATTAAAATGCAGCATAATCACAAACAATTGAACAGCCATCAATGAGCACAAGGCAGAACAGCTTGGCACACACAAGCCACAGAATTAAGGCTGGAGACAATTTTCATTTGTTTCCTTATTAAGGAACATGAATGAAGCCTTATATTATTTGAGGATGCTTAGAGAATATAGGTATGAGCACTTGGTGGGTTAATCACTTCCAGACAGAAGACTATTGGCAATTTCTTTAATTACAGTACAACTAATCAAACACAGAAAACTCTAAAGAATTGGCCGGTTCCTATGGATTAGACTGCAGGGGTCCCATCTAATTTCAGCGACTTAACCCACGATTTCCAGTGATGTATTTCTACTCCAACTCCAGAACAAAAACCAAAGCTGCAGAGCAGATGGTGAGGTTACCATACCAGTTTCTGTATTTTTATTTAATACAGCCACAGCTGAGGTTTGATGGGAAGAGAACATTAACAATCAAGTGAACTGATCGAATGCAGCTCTTGCTATGGAGTCAGGATAATCAGATTAAACTTGCTGCAAAAAGCTAAGTTCATAAACCCATAAAAGTCATCTAATTGCAACCTTTGTTCAAAAGAGCAAATACAAGTGTATAAACTGCTGCCTTTGTCTACTTTAGTGTTTAAGACTGGAATTTTTCTTTATATTGCAACTTAATTACATTTCTTTAAGGGGTTTCAATGTATTAAATAATTTGCTGCCATTACCTTAATATTTTCCTGAATTACCTAATTTTCTATTTATTTTTAACATGCATTTTTCATATTTTTAAAAGCCTTTTATAAAATTAAGATGTTTATATTTGGCTGATTCTGACATAAAAATAGAATGAGCCCAGTGAGTCAGAAATCAGCTCTTGCTAGAGAAGACCTAAAGAATCCTAAATTTATTCACAGTGACACATGGAATAATAATTATTTTTACATGGGCTGTGATGGAGAAGGTAATAGAGTGTATTACAATGCATGAAAATAATAACCTGTCTTTAATCCAACATATGGTTTTCATGAACGATGAACTTTAACTACAGACGAAGCAGAGGGGGGGAAAAAGGGAAGGCCAATGAGTTAACACAGAGACAGACAATTTACTACCTTAATATTAATAGAGAAGGGAAAATATCTTTCTGGCAGAGTCTATTCACACAAGAATGAGAAGATAAATTTCAGGGAAATTCCCTTCATCAAATACAGCAGTTGGAAAGAATGTAAGTGCAATCCTTTGCTTCCCCATCATAAAACAGAAAGGGATTGCCCAAAGAGTTTGAGACACCTCTGGATTTTCACAGCTGATTTGTAATGTGCACTTCTGCATCTTGATTCTCCAGAGAACTTGGTATTCTCCTGCTAAATCTCATTTATAGTCCAGCCAATTCTCACCTTGAATTTTCTAGAAGCCTTCTGACCTCAGGTGCACACAGTTAATTCATCCTCGTAATTTATCTTATCCTTCTTTCCAGCTAATTCAATTACTGCTTGATTAGTGACACAAGACAAAGGAGAAAATAAACCTGGGCTATCATTAATGAACAGAGCCAGGGAATTCACCTGCAGGTTTCCATGAGAGGCCTCTTCAGCAGGGCACAGTGACATGAGGAATGACCAGGGGTCCCTGTGCCACCCTCCAGAGTGGCCCTGAGGCCACAGGATGGATCATACACACTGTGGTCACTTGAGCTGGTCCTGCTCAGCACTGAGTCAGTGCTATGGGATCCAGGCTCCTTCCTCTCTGGAGATTTGGGCAATTTCCCCGAATTCAGTACCCAAATTAAAAGATAGTAAGAATTTTTAATTTATTATCTGGGTAGGAAAATAAAACCACCAGTGCCTCGGTGAAGGGTAGGAGTGGTGTAAGTCACAGAGCTGAACACAGAGCTGACAGCTAAGTGGGAAATTTGCTTGTCCCAGCAATGCTGGTTTGGAGTTATCCAGGGAAAGAGGCAGCAAAGCCCAGAAGTAATGAATGATTTGCTGCACGCGCCTTCACCAGGAGCTTTGCTGACGACAGAAGCTTTAATCAAGTACTCCAAGGGTTCCCCAAATGCTTGAGCAGATATTCCAGCCCACTGCTCCTCCTCCTATCTGCTCACTTAGCAGCATTTGCTCCCTGTGCTCTGCAAACACTTCCCTCTGCTCTGCCTCCAGCCAGAGAGGATGTGAAAGGGAAGTGGAAGGTAAATTCTGCTGGTCCCAGAGCTCCAGAGAGTCCTCCTGCTGCAGTTTGTTAAATGACACTGTTAACAGCCCTGCTTTAACAGCCCTGCTCCAGAGCTGCTCTCAAGTCTGCCCAGATGGGAAAATATTTTCCTCCTTGCCATCTCCTCCAGCTGGAAGAGGATTGCTCCTCTAGTAAATCCCACCAAGTGGCAGAACCATGCACTGCTGCAGCACGAGGGAGGTGACACTGCACCTTGTGGGGGAAAACTGCACGAGCTGGGCAAGGTTAACAGGCTGCTGTGGAGCTCTACTGAGATAAATGGAGTTTTGCCACACAAAACAGAGGGTATGGAGAATATCAAAAAAGGCATCATTTCCCACCATGTCAAATTGCTGCCCAAAAGCAGAGTTTTTAGCGTTCATCTAAGTGCCTTTTAACAGCATAAATGGAATATTGTTATCTCCAGAGCAATGCTCCAAAAGGTGATCTCAGATAAAGAGAAGCAGGGAAAGCTGAGGAACCTGACAAAAATAAACATTCTCTGAAGATGAAGATGTTTCTGCTAGCACAGATGGGTTACAGCAAAAACCACTTACAGCCAGAACAGAGTTTCATCAAAATTATTTTACAGGGTTTGCCACATAGTACCACAGCAGCCTCAGACATTTCAGGGATCTAAAAAGTGTCACCTGGTCTCATGCCCAGGCTCATATAAATACTCTGCTAAAAATATATATATAAAACTCAAGAACCAGATAAATATTATCCTTTGAGGAGACTTGAGCTCCAGAGCATGTTTCAGATGTAAAATTTTACACCCTGCCTCAGGAAACTCAAGCAGCAATTCAGGATATTCTGAGTTCTCTAGTACCACTGCAGCCCCACTATTTTATTCTCCAGTGTTAACATATGCTTGGCTTGAAAACAGGGACTGCTTTAATCAAGGCTTATTTGGCTATTGTAATTTTGGAATTATGAGATCATCAAAGGACCCAGCTTAGGATAATGACAGTGAATAGAATGACTTTGGCTTAACAGGGAAGTATAAATTATGTCTAAAGAGGATACATCCACCTTGTGCCAACTGGTTAAGCAGTGCTCCCACAGATGTTTCATACATACAAACTTCTCAAATCCCATCTTTTCATTTAAAAATGACCATAAAAATTCAGTTGCTCAGCTGAAGATGACTGCTTCACCCAGTGCAACAGACATTTTTTTCTTATTTCATTTAAGCTTTTGAAGCTTGGTTTGGGGCTGTGCCCTCTTTGGTGAGCACACTGGAGCTGATCCTGTAATATTTACACAATGAGTGTTGGATGGAGCAAACCAGAGTTAAGGCACTGGGTGTTGAGCTGTGACTGCCACGTCCTTGGTGGGTGCAGGGGGGCTGGAGGTAAAACCACAACCAAACAAATTCTTTGTTTTCCCTTGATCCACAGGAAGAGGAAGCTTTTCCAGGGAGCCCACAGGCAGTGACAAACTATTCAGTGCCTGCTCACTGCTGGCCAGTGTCCTGGGGCAGCCAGGGAGCTGCAGGATTTGGGACAGCCCTGACACCCCCTGTGCAACACCCCATGACCCATCCCTACCCTCCAGGATGCTGTGCATGCCCTGCAGCCCCTCTGCAGGGATGGCACCTCCCAGAGCCAGAGCCAGGATGCTGTGCATGCCCTGCAGCCCCTCTGGCACCTCCCAGGGCCAGAGCCAGGATGCTGTGCATGCCCTGCAGCCCCTCTGGCACCTCCCAGGGCCAGAGCCAGGATGCTGTGCATGCCCTGCAGCCCCTCTGCAGGGATGGCACCTCCCAGAGCCAGGAACTCAGGCAGCACAGTGAGGAAATTTGTTGAAGGTGCAGCATTTCCGAGCAAACGCACATTCATGGCTCTCCCTGGAACAAGGCTCCCAGTATAGCTGTGGTCAGAGTCTGCTCCAAGGGAAGCTGTGCTTATTTATATTCTGGAGACACATTTGAGCCCTTAGTATCTTGTTTTCCATACTCACTTTAACAAAGCATGCCTTCTCCAAGGTTTGCTAATGAGCCTAGCATACTTAGGGAAAAAATGTAAAATATACAAACAAACTCACTGTCAGATGGGTTTTTCCAGGACCTGGCCTGGGTCTCAGAGAAAATAAGAAATAAATGCTACGTCCCTCCAAATATCTTACAAACTCTGATGAAGAAAAAAACCCCAACCTTGATTTTTCGGCCAAATCTCCCAGCTGCTTTTGCAATTCATAACAGGTCTGGCTGAAGAGTTGGTTCATTTTTATAAGTTCAGTTCCTTTTCACAAAAAATGTTACTTTAATAACATCCAAATCCTGATTATTCCGTGCTTAAAACCAAACTTTGTTAAAAGACAGTGCCTTTTCCTGCACTGCACTTTCACCCAACATACATAAAAGCACTTCTAAATTTCTTTTGGAAAGAGTGTGCCCCTTCCAGAACCAATGCTGTTACTCAGGGACTAGGATGGGTGAATTTGAGAGGAAAAATCATAAATCCAGATAAAAAGATAGCATCTAAAATCCTGGAGATCAGTAAACCATCAAAACATGCATGGCACTAAATCTTCAAAAACCCCACATGTTCAAACTGCAACTAATTGGTGAACAATCAGTGCAAGTTCCAAAGTGATAACATCACTCTGAACACCAGGATACCCAAATGTCAGGTTTTGAAGGATATATTTCACTAGATTTCCTTTATTTCATCAATGCTGATCAGCACTGGGCTCTCAAGGATTCTTCTCCCTTCCTGCAGGTGTAACATTTTCAAGGATCCCTTTGCTACCTCACTGCTCTGATTTCCTTAGAAACTCAGGAGTGGTGTCTATTTTGTGTAAGAAGACATCAGAAAACATTTTTGCCCTATAAGCACACATTGTTCATGGAAGTGTGTGCAAATACATCTGTGAGTTCTCATCTGCCTCACCTGAGCAAGCTCTCCTCCACAGGAGCTCTGTCCTGACAAATGACACAAAAATAACCCTCTAGGAACCAAATGTGTTTCTCAGAATTGCATCTGCCAGCCTTGCCACAAAGCCTTTTTCCACCTCCATTACCCAAAATAGTTCTGAAGAATTTCCAAAAGGCCATCAAGACACAAAGCAACTTTCACATGTGGCTTGGAGTCTCTTGTTTCTCACCTACTTCATGACAGAGGAGGGGTCTGGGGAGGTTTAGACCCGATTAAGCCTTTGCCCCACACATGTACCAGAAATCTCTACAGAGCTGCATCCTATAATGTGCTTGGTACCAGACTTACAGAAGTGAATATTGTAATTTCTGATGTCTGATGAGCTTTTCCTGAAGGACAGCAGAACAGATCTTGGTCAGGGGCCAAGCACATACGAAACACTGTTATCCCTCAAATAAATAATTCATAGACTTTTGCTTAATGAAAATTTAAGAAGCAAAAAATCACACCAGCATTAGCAAGTTGTCCTTTGAAGAATTTGCCTGCCAAAGTCAAAAAGCAGTCACCTGAAAAGGGATCAACCAGCCAGAGATTCAGATGGAAATTCAGCTTTCTCAGATCAGGTTCTCCAGCTGGTTTTGGTGTGGAGGGAAGCATTTCTTGCTGTGCTCACTGTGCTGCTGAGCACCAGCCACAGGCACTGTGCTCTTCCCTTGTCACAGACATGAGGCCAGCTCAGCAACCAACTCTGCAGAAACTGAAGGGAAACCAAAGACAGCCCAGGCTCTGCCATACAAACCTTGCAAATGCCACCCCAGGGGATGATTTGGACCCAGTGCCACCAAGAACTCACAGGCACCCAAAGAGTGACACAGCAGCAAGCTGGAGCTCAAGTCTCCTTTCCTCAAAAGTCAGTCCTGTAGGACTTCAGGGAGCTCCAAACCCTAACAGGGATTTTGAGAATTTGAGTTTGCTGCTCCAAAAACACACAGTTTGACCAGTCTGCTGTCAGACCAATTCCTACTAAAACAAACATTTAACATGTGCAAATACTAAAAGATGAATTTCCTGTTTGAACAGTCAGCACAACAGAACATTGCCAAAGGAATCATTGCAACATCTGTCAACGTAACCAACCAACTTCCAGCCAGAAAATAGGACAACCATCATCTGTCATCAGAGACAGAACCAGTGCCCCAGCACAGCCTCCCTGCACCAAATTCCACATGGACACAAAAGATGAGCTGGATGGGGTGCAAGGAAGGGTTCCTGTGATCTCTCACCCTTCCCTTCCTACACAAATAAGCCAATATCCAGCTTAGGAGTGGAAGCCCCATTAGTACTTGGCAAAGGAAGCACCCTCCAGGCAGTGACAACTTGGAGACAGTTCTGTTCTCCCCAAAAAATCAGTTGCTTATGACCATGGAGCTGCTTCCCTCAGATATCTCATTGACAGAGTCACCAGCCTGGCCAAACCCCCCCAGCAGACATGTACAGGCATTGCAGTGATAGCAATGACAATATTAATGTTCACAAGAAATTCTGCTTTTTTAATAAGAATTTCCAAGGTCTTTACTCATTTTCTAAGCGATCACACATTCCTTGTCATTCACAGGGAATCACTGATACCAAAAAAGTTTCATTTCAATTCCAAGGGAAAAGGTGTTGCTGCTGACAGCCCATTGCACAGGTGTGTGCTGTCCCTGCAGCTGTGTCCCAGCCCTCAGCCCTTCCTGCCTGCAGGGACTCACTGAAAGCTGTTTGGATGTGCAGTGGGACACTGCCATCCATGAGAGATGTCACTTTATCAGTGGAAACGATGCTGATGTGGCTGTGGGGGTTTTAACCTTTTTCAGGAGCCAGAAATTCCTCTACAGCCTGAGTGCCTGAGAAGTTATTACACTTGTGTGCAGTTACCAATTTTGCTTTTAAACTTATGTAGAAAAAGCAGAGGGAGACAAATTAATGCAGTTGGATTTGCCCAGGTGGTTAAAGAATCCTCCAGTGCCAAAGAGGTGGTTTCTGGCCACAAGTGGCCAGGGAAAAAATTCTTTTGTGAACTTGCTGCCAGTGGAAAGGTGGTGGAGACATTTCTGAGCCACTTCTTACTATTGTGGCACATGGAACATGCCAGGGAAAAAGAAAAGAAAGAAGAAAAAAGAAAGAAAAAAAAAAAAAGAGTGCAGCAGACCAGTTTCTGCTATCTCAGAAGAAGATGCTAGAGTGAAGCTGCAGGAGCAGGACAGCTGAGTTCCCAGTGCTCCCTCCCAGGGAGAAAGGAGCTGCTGCCATCAGCCAGCTCCATGCCTGGGATTTGGAAATGTGAACGGGGCCCTTAACTTCCAAAACCCTTCTTCCTGTGTTTCTATTTTAAACTAAAAGGAGCCACTCAGAACTTGCAGGAGAAGGCACAGCCCTAAAGCTCTCCTGGCCAGGGGCATCTGAAGCAGCCACAGAAGATGTTGTGCTTGTAAATTGTTGCTGCTGCTCTTTGCAACTCTGTTAACAAAATTTGTAATTTTCTTTTCAAATACAAAAAGTGGAAGTGGAAGAAGGAGGAAAAAACCACAATTGGCACAGCTCAAATCAGACACCCAAGCCAATGTATCAACCATTTCCAGTGCAAGACTCTGTTTCCAGCTCACTTCCATACATTGTGGATGGGAGTTTCCCTGGTTTCCTTTGGGATACCATCCCCAGACATAATCCAGCTCATTATCAAGAAGCTCTTCTCAATATCCAAGCTCAGTATTCTTTTTTCACTACTTTTATCTTAGCAGCCTTGATCATGCTTTTCCCCCCATTCTAAATCACTCCTTTATCACTTGGATATATTAATGCTCTCCTTCTCAGGGATAATCAATGAAGCAGTTGCATCCAGAAAAACTCAAGATGAACTCAATTAATTAATAGGAAAAATTTGTAAATCACTGTCATACTCTCTAATTAGCCACTTCCCACTCCTGCACAACAGCAAACCCTGTCTTGAGAGTTTGGACTCAATTATTTGACCCAAAGTTTGGTGGATGAAGACCCAAATGCATCTTTAAACACACAGAGCAGTTTCCTGAAGTGAGGCCACGCAGTTTGAAGCAGTTAAATCCAGCTGGCTGCACGATCCATACAGCTGTGGCTTCCCTCAGCTCTTAAATAAAATATTAGGGTGTGTTTCTATTGTTTGTTGGCTGTCATCAGCCCATCCTTCAGCTGACGGGGGTTAAAGGCTATGTAGATTCCTGGGACAGCTGTTTGGTAATTGTCACAGGCAGTTACTTGGTAACCCAGGAAAGGCAATCTCAGGAGGTGGATTCTTGGTTGCTAAGCGATAAATTCAGGTAAAATAACCTTTTCCTGGATTTTATTGCAACTACAGGCTCCAACTGAATAGTCCTGTGCTTTTTTTTTTTCTTTTCCTTTCTTCCTAGGGATGGGATTTAAAATTATTGCTGAATAACTTTTCTGGGATCTCATGCAGCATTCAGCACGGGTTAAATGAGGTGGCACAATATTCTACTGCTATTTAAAAGGATAAATCCACAAGGCTTCTACAGCACATTGCACCACGTGCTATTTATTTGCTGGGTGCAGAAGAGAGATTCACACAACAACAAACTGAGCAAAACAGAGAAAGGGGCAGGTGCTGCTCCAAAAAGGATTTGCTGTTCCTATTTCCCTTTTTGGGGGTAGGAAATTTTTTTATTTACTTATTTTTAAGAAACTGCAGCATGCAGGTTTGAGCTGAGCCAGATGCTTTTGTGCCTGAGGCTCGCTGAGCAAAGCACTGCAGCCCCCCCTGCCCTTGGCAGCATCGTAGGGGTCAAACTCCCACATGGACACAAAGTCCTTCAGCAGTTTCCCCACGTGTGTGTCACAAGCAGGAGCTCAAACAGAATCTCAGCTCTCAGTGCTCTGTAATTTCTTCACCTATGAAAGAGACACTGGCAAGACTTATTTTTCTGCATGGCAACCTTATTTCTGAAAGCCTTAGAGGGTGAAATCCTCAATCTTCATTTCCAACAAAGGTATTTTTATTGGTTGCCACCTTATCATTATTGAGTAATTCTCATGTCCATTTTCAAGGAAATTACAATGAATCAACACCTGCCTCCCTCCAGAAGAGATGTGCAAACAGAATTTGGCTGAGTTGGCTGCACTAACCCCATCCTGCTGTTACAGGGCAGGACAGGGTCAGGATGGATGGATGGATGGAGGGTCCAGCACTGGCTCCAGGCTGGCAGCCAGGTGGAGCTTCCCAAAGGATCTGTGCAGCCACCCCTGTGTGTCTCAGCCAGCAGCAGCACCCACCAAGGGCAGGCACCAGCCCAGTTCCCTTTTTGGGGGCCTCTGGCCAGCACAAAGACAATTCCATCCCAATTCCTCTAACATCCCATCTTGCTCTCCCTGTGGATCTGAAGGAGGATGTTGGTCCCTGCCCCAGGATCAGGCTGTCTCTGCCACTTCACTTCCCACACACCCCAGAAGGACTTTGCAGAGTTGTCTCACATTCCTTCCAAGAGGAAGAAATCAAAGGTGCCTCTGTGCCCAGACTCTTGGACCATAACCTGTGATCTGGGAACAACCAAGCTCTAAAGAGCTGCTGAGCTGATACCAGGAACCTCCAGGGGGGATTTCTGCAGCCAGCTCTACAAAATCCCCGTGAGCAAGACCAATTCTTGCCTCACTGACAGGAACTTCACCTTATTCCCTTGACCAGGAAGAAGTGAACTCCTTGAGCCACACTAAGAACCTAAGGACACCCCAGCTGACCAAGGAACCCTCCTGTTCTACTAATAAATGTTAAAGGAGTGAACTGGAACCAGAGAATTGGTTTGAATGACAAACACACTGACATGTAACAAACTCTTTTGTCACAAAGATCACAGACCTGCTCCCCTTTCAATCACTACAAAAATTACTGTTGAGGAGAAGGAAGATCTGGGAGAAAAAAAAATAAACAGGAGAAAAATTATGAAGGAGGAAGCCCATTTGCTGATGTTTACCTTCAGACCTGGGGAAAATGACCCACTCCAGGATGAGCCAAGGTTTGATCCTTGCAGGCTGCTCAGGGAAATGCTGATGGATTGGTCAAGCTCTGGTTCTCCACTGAAGGGCCAGTGCAAGTTGTGTTTTCCACTCCTTTATGTGCCATATGGCAAGCAGAGGAGTCTGGCTGGGATTTCTTATTGATGATTTTAGCTTGATGCTCAATTTCTACAGCCCCAGGAACACCAAAGCTCTAAAGCTGCATTGTTGTTCAAGGTATTAGGTTTGCATGCAAGCACAGAGAAAATACCACCTGCTCTAGAAGTCAGGTAAAATGACACACAGAGTCAATATCCAGTGAAAGACTGGGGTCTAACCAAGGAAGAATGGGCAGTGGCTTTCAAACACACAGAAAAGCACAGAAACAAAATCCAGTAACTGGGAATGGCACAGGGAAGGGATGGTCACATTTCACACTACAGAGAGTAAAGGAAATAAATATTTCAATACATCTTATTTAAAAGTCTGAAAATCAGATCAGATAAAATATAGTAATATTCTATACCCATCTATAAACCACCCATCCTAACCCATTTCACTGCTTCTTCCAACCAGGGGAAAGCAACTGCATCCAAATAAAGAGGCACAAAAATATCTGTTTCTGCATGATCTGAGGCTGCTCCAGCAACTGCAGAGTCAATGAACACATTCCTGTTGACTCCAGTGTGGTTTGGATCAGGCTCCTTGTAAGAGAGAGTCTTATACCAGGGAATTTTCTAGGGCAGAAGGCGAACATCTCCGATTCTGCCTCAGAATTTTCTTTCTGTTCCTCAAAAATACTTTTTTGAGGAAACAAGGTGTCATCTTTTGTGAGATGTTTTCAGGCAGTTTTGAATGCTGAGCAAAATTACTTTGATAGAGAAATCTCACTGATAAATGGTTATTAAATAGGTTTTGAAATGCTACAAAGACCTGGCTCAAGAATTAAGCACAATATTATATCTGTGTTATGCAGAAAGGAAGCAAATGTTCAGTCTTCCATAGCATATATATCATCCTGTACCTAGGAGTCATTTCTTCCCTTAAAATGGCATTATTTTCATTAAATTCTTTATCTTTTTTTTTTTTTTTTATGTTTCAGGTGATAATTAAACTTTCAATAATTAAGCAATGCCTTCCTGAGAATGGCCAGGCCCTGTTTCTGTTTCCTTATTCCCTTGCTGCTTAGGCAGTATCCCTACCTAGAGCAGCAGGGATAAAACAAGCCACGACTTTTTGGGACCCAGGCAAACAGAGAGTAGAACAGAGAAGGCAAAGATTTTTTAACTCACACAAACCTTAAAATAGCACCCTCCTTGCTTGTCATTTTTGTCCCTTGACAAGATCTCCAGTAAAAAAAAAATAATTTTTGCATTTTCAGTCTCACAAAAACCATGGGTTCTCCAGCAACGAGGCAACGGAAAAAATCAATACTTGCCATGTACCATGTAACCAATAGAATAAGGGCAATGATTTATGTATGGATGGATGCAGACTGAATCAGCTGGGGCCTCAAACACAGGCACACAGAGAAGGAGCCAGAGAGAAAGAGGTGTGGGGGTGAGCTGGACTGCAGTGATTATTCCTCCACTATGGCCAGATTTTTTTTTCTGCAGCAATAATCCCCCTCGCTGGCGCTGCAGGATGTGGAGGAAGGACTAGCAATGTGTGGAATATATGCTGGACCAGCTTTTCTCTTTTTGCCTCAGAATAATGATGCTGTGTTGAATATTGAGGTACAGTAAAAAAGGAAGAACGGTACACGGGCTGCAGTCCTTCAAGCTTCCAGCTACCTCCACCCTAATAAAGAGCAGCCCACTGGGGCAACAAGAAATAGTTTAAAGAGAGTCAAATTATCAACAGGATAAAAATGTACCATCACTGCTTCATGACAAGGAAAAGCAGGAAGGGCTCACTGAAGAGAACTACTTATACCCCAGGAGTTTCTGCTGAGAATAGAGTTTTGTAAATTGGATTACCAGGGACACAGCACCATAAGGTATTTAATGACTGTGGTAACTTTTAGGATATCTAATACTGCTGCTGCTTTAGAAACAAAAGCATCATGCTAAAGATTTACTTGTCTGTTTGTGTGATGTAGGCTAGCAATAAACACTTATCCAAACTATATTCAATGCTTTATTGCTGTACTGTTAATAAATAGCTCGGGAATGACTTTAAAGTGAGAGTAATTTGCTGCAGAAATGTCATAGTATTTTATTAAAAATACCTCCTGTGTAGTTTGTGCCAAGTGTAAAATAACCCATAAGCATTCCTGCTCGGATCCAGGCTGCATTTACATTTTGCAGAATCAGATGTTGGTTCAGGACTTTCAATGTCTTAGTTTGCCATGAAGTAATTTGCTATAATTCATATTTCTGCCACAATTACTACTGAATCAATTCTCTTTTCTATAATATTTAGACAACATTTAGATCTTGGTATTTTCAGTCTCTCTCTTGAAAGGTAAAATATTTCAGATAATGCTATAGAACAATAGGAGGCCACCAGTTACATACACCAGTGAGGCAATGTTAGACCAATTAAAGCTTTAAGAATTGGGGGATGTTTGAAAGCCTTGAATTTTATAGATGTCTGGGAATTTATCAGGTCAGAAGAGAATAAAAATCATTTCCATTCTGCCTTCCCACACCATATTATGACAATCTGCTGGCGAGATTTATCACCAGCTCCCAAACAATTGTGTTTTACAGCGAAAATATCAATGAATATAAGGAAAAAAATTAGTTTAAGTATAAATAGATTTTTGTTTTCTAAAGAATGTGGTTGTATGTCACCAGACTTTGCACTTGAATTATAAAAATTCAGAGTATTTTGCTTTGCTATTACCTACCTATACTGTGCTTAGTATAACAGAGCATACACCTGTATGGGCATAGCAAAAAAGCAGGAAAATAAAACCCTGAAAACAGACTTGGTATTTGATTTCCCAGTCAGCTGACAATGGCAAACAACAATAAATTTCAGAGAATGAAAGTATGAAATGTGTTCTAAAGCAGAGTAAGTATAAACAGCTCATTCTTAATTCAGTTAGAAAATCCTTCTGGTGGCAAACACTCAACAGCAGGAACAACTATCTGTTCCTCATTCCTCTCTTTTTATTCATCCCACAGATTAAAATCTTGATAAATTTAAACCTTTTAGAGTTATGTTAGGATACAAGGGACAAAGATGCAGCCCATGAGCCAAACAAAGCACAACAGAACACTATCCACAAGAGAAGACACAGCAGCAGCAACTTCTGCTGTAGAAATGAAATGTGCACGATTCAAGGGGATTTTCCCAACTGCCCAAAGTCCTGGAACAGAACAGGGCATGGAGAGTCTTACCTTGAAGCAATAATTGTAATTCTCCTCCTGCTTTCTCTCTCCCAATGAACAGAACAGAAACTGCACAGATGATGCTGGACTTCCTTGAGTTTAGTTTGGCTGCAGCCATAAGGCCATGGACCCCTTGGAAGAGCAGAGGGAAGAAGGGAAGAGCCAGAGGAACAGGCACGGCTCCTGCACAGCACCAGGGCCAGGTGAGTCACACAAACAAAGCCTTGGAGGCAGGGATGGGGGAATTTGGGTTGAAAATTAATGCCAGCATTTTCCTTTCTGCTGGCCCTGCACTGCTTTGGTAACTTAAGCACAAGGTTGTGCAGTTAGAGCACCTGAGCAAAGCCTGGTTTGGGGTTTGGACAGAGCAGCAGAGTTCATTTTAAAGCAACAACACCCAGGTGCACGCTCCATAAACAAAAGGAGAGGTGCACTGCCACTCCTGCAGCCCTGCACTGCTCCCTCACCTCAGAGGTTCTGACTGGCAAAGAACTTCAGAAATTGAACCAGAGTGTTATAATTAGGAAAAGATCACAGAAATTACTGAATCTGCAATATAGAAAATTATCCTAATGTTTCACATGTACCAACAAATGTCTGTTTCTATCCAGCACATGATGCTCTCTTTGCAAATCACCGTTTGAAAATACACTGAAGTTGAAGAGAATGTGGTGAAATCCACAGCTGAATTTTTAAAAGCTGATATATAAAATACTAGAGGAAAAAATCTTATTTATCATTTTTAAATGAAAATATTTTAATCTGATGTTTACTGCAATTCAGTTCTTTAGCATGATTTCCAGCTTTTATTAGAGAAATACACAGTTAGGCTTGTTCCCATTTACACTGCTGGTGAGATTATCAGTAAAATTGAATTATTCTTGTTGATATCTTCTTAGCATTTTTAATATTTGTGCTTTGGAAACAAGTAAAAAAAAGGAAGTGGGTGTGTGACTTTAATAAATGTGTAGTTTTAAATTCACTTTTTATACCAGGAAATTAATGTCTACAACTGTGAGTTAATTTGTTTTCAAATGAACGTGCAGAAATTTCTCATTCCTCTAAAAGCAGCAGGATAATTTTAAATTATTTAGGGACACATCTATAGAAACACATTTACAATTTTTTCTGACATTAAAGTAGTGTAGTTTGTCTCATGAATAAGGAAATCTCACATAATGTCACAGATTGAAATGCCTTATCATGCTGTAAAAACTGGGACACTGTGGAGCAGCAACATCTGGATTTTTGATGTCTTCATAATTTTTTGCCCTGGTGTGGTCAAAGGATATCAATATTTGTTGGAAACTGCTAAAGTACTTCTGCAAAGAGCAGCACTAAACCAAAGCCAGTTCCTGGGGAAATGAACAGCCCAAGATCCTGCCTAACACAAAGCAGAGAGAATTGAACAAAAATGCAACGTCTGCAAGGTGTCAAATTTAATCCACAGTAAAAAGGGAAAAAAAAATCAACTCAAGAGCATTGTAGGCCCTGATTTTGGAAGTGCTTGGATCACAAAAGCAGCACCCATTCTGAAAACAACCCAGTGTTTCCAGGCATGGCCTCAGCCCTGGGAAAAAAATCTGAGGGGGAAACTGAGCCCTGATATTTGCCACATAACAAGCCCCAAATATTGGTGTATCAGTGCCCCCTGAGCAGTTGGAGAGCTGGCAGTGATCATTTGCAATTACTGTAATTGCATTCATTCCTTGCTATCATTTCCCCTACTTACAGTGCACAACATCTGATTCTTTTATCTCATGCAAACCACCCCAGCTCTGTCAACAGCTCCTGAATTTTTAAACAGGTACCTTTCCCTCCCCTCTTTTACTCTGCCTGAAATTTTCTGACCCCACATCCTCAGCTAGAGCAACTTCCATGGATTAAACAGTTCTATAGCAGTCACCTAATAAAACACTATTAATTGTAATAGATTTTTGTTTCCTCTTCCAATGATATTTCCATGGCAACATTTTCAGGTTCTATTGTTGAGGGTGTTCTTCATTCCCAGAGCAGGTTAACCACAGGGCAGGAAGGGCAGGCTGTTGGTCAGCTTTTATTTTCTCTGGTCCTTCAGCAAAGGTTAGTTGAGGTCACCAGAAGCCAAAGGGTAATTACTTTTCCTCAACAGGGTTAAAGTCACACAGATTGCTATTGAGACAACTGTATGCACGACCTTCAGGATTTTCTGTTCAATCTTCCTTTCTTTCAGCACAGCAAATGTTAATAAGGAAGCAGAGAGGGTAAGAGCCTGGTTAGCTGGACACTCTGCAGCTCCACACTCTGCAGTTCTGCTCCTGACTGGTTGAGCAGTTTGGGGATAAAATGCCCTTAGGTGAGCCCAGACCACAAAAGGTTGCACAGTGATTAAGTGTGAAAGCTATCAATAGCCAAAAAGGACCTTCTCCAGTAAATTAACAATATTCCAACTCAAGAAATTTTTAGGAGAGCCAGCACCCCCACATTCTGTTTCAGTGGCCTCCATTTCACCAATAATGTCACTTCCTTCCACTCAAAAACCAAGCTGGAATTGCAGGTTTAACTAGGCAAGATTTTAGTGCTCAGTGTCTCAGGCCTGGCTCCTTCTTTCAGCTTCCCATGGAACAGCCAGCAAGGCAGGAGCCTGGTGGGGATGGAGGAGAGACTGACCTGACCTGCAGGGAGAGGGTTTGGGTAAATGAGGGGTTAACATGGACTTGGGGCAAGGAAAATGGGCTGGTAGCACACCAGCATGGTACACAAAGTGGAAATGCACTCACACTGTGAACCTGCCAACAACAGAGACCCAGTCCATAGAAAATCCCCATGTGTGAGTGCAAATCCAGCTGCATCTCAGGCTGGTGGCTGGTGACAGGTCCAGGTGGCACCTGGAGCTCTGGGAGTCCCTGCTCACAGCACTCACAGCCAGGCACTGCTCTGCTCCTTTCCCTGCCACAAACTGAACTTCCCCTGTGGCTCCCCAGGCACCACTGCTCTCATTTCCAAAATTAACAGCCCTGGGTTACTTTTTGTGCTACACCTGAAAGTAAATATTGCAGCAGGGAAAGTCAATAATGCAAAGCAAGGGGGGGAAGAAGAAGAGGGGGTTGTCTTTCTCAACCTTAATTTCAGTTTTCTGTTGGCTGGCTTCTCAAGCTCAATGCTGACAAAATAAAATAAATAAAAAATATAAAATAAATAAATAATACAAGGACCAGGTCCTGATCATTAAAATATCCATTATGAGTCAGGGAAGTGCAACTCAACTTCTTGATTGATGCATTACGGTGTAAGCTCAGCATGAGTTATAAATAATCCCAAAGCTGATAGATGACAAATGGAAGATTTGGTAATCAATCAATTCAAATGGGGCTAAATGGAAGAATAATGCATCATTTATACTTGGCTGTGTTGTACAGTATGTAAATTATTGAGCACTTGCTACAGTACTGTCACATCAAAGGGCTGGTGGACAAACATGCTCATAAAATGAAATTATCAGGCTCTGTTTAAGCACGTGTGGGACACGGCCAAAGGGACACAGAAACTTTCTTCTCTCCAGCCTGAATTTCAGAAATTGAACCAGATTGTTATAATTAGGAAAAGATTACAGAAATTAGGGAATCTGCAATACAGAAAATTATCCTAATGTTTCACATGTACCAATAAATTCCAGCACATGATGCTCTCTTTGCAAATCGCCATTTGAAAATACCCTGAAGTTGAAGAGAACATGGTGAAATCCACAGCTGAATTTTTAAAAGCTGACATATAAAATACTAGAACTTCAGAAATTGAACCAGAGGGTTATAATTAGGAAAAGATCACAGAAACGAGTGAATCTGCAACACAGAAAATGATCCTAATGAACAGGGCAGATCTGTCTGCTCAGAAGTTTCCCTTTTCCCAGGGACAGCAACTGCTGTCTCAGAGTTTCAATACCAATTCCCAAACAGAAATCCTGTTAACCAGCAGAGCAGACAAGATCAAATTTAGGGTAAGTGCATCATGGGACCCCCTAAGAAAGAGCTCCAAACACAGCAATCCAAGAGCTACAGTGTCAGATGTAATTGCATCTGCAACATGTAAGGGAATCAAACACACTGTGCTAGGAAAAGCTGGTTTAAAGGCTCTCAAGCCTCATTTCATTATTAAATGATCCTATACAGCAATCACACAGTTACAGTTTGTTCTGAACTTGCAGTCTTACACATCACTAAATTAATTAAGATGCTACATTTGGAAAGGGAACTTTCACTTGGAAGCATGTCAGCCCCAGGCAGCAAAAAGCACAGACAACCAATGCCCAGGGGCCACTGACAGCACATTGCTCCTACCTGAACCACAGAACCAGGGAATCGTTTGGGCTGGAAGGGATCTTAGATCCAGTTTCACCCACTGCCATGGGTGGAACCCGTGTAATAGCAGAATTCCTTCTGTCCCATCTGTTTTGGGAAAATTGGGCTTTCAGGAGAACTTACAAACATCCAGGACAAGACTAAAAGATCCAAGGAAGCCCCAAGGAAATTCAGACAGCTGTCCTGGGTTAACCTGCTTCCTTTGGACTTGTAAACAATGACAAGAGCCACAAGGTGCTGATATTGGCAGGTCAGAGGAACATTTAGGAACATTTATCCACCATTTCCCATCATATTTAGAATATAGTCCATACAATTTCATCCCCAAAACATTCTTAGAGCCAAATGCAGGCTTTCTGATTGCCATTGAATCATTAAAAGCCACAGTGACATGATACACCTAACAAGCATTTTTATAGATTTAAAAGCCAGAAATAACAAACCCTAGGACTGAAATATAAATTTTAGCTAATTTTTACTCGAGTAAATCTATGGCAGGGTACCCCAGTTACTAATGATTTGTAAATCATGGTCCTTTGGGTACACTTTGCATCTACAAACCCTGACTGAAAATAGCACAGACTTGCAGAAGTCCAACTGCACAGGAATTTGGCTGCTTTGGAATCTTCCTCTTGGGTTCCTTTTGTTTTGTAATGAACAGACTCTGTAAAACAGACTCTGAAAACCACCAAGGCTTCAAAACCATGCTCATATCTCCAAAGTTCAGCCTGCCTTGGTCACTCTGTTCCCATGGAACTCCAAAATTATATGGGGTTTAGGTGAAGAGAACAACTGAAAACCCAAAATATTGAAGCTGCTTCCTGATGGTTTATCCATTTCCTTCAGTTTTCTTAGAATTCCTGGTCTCAGGATTAGCCATACAAAGAGAAGCATTTTCCACCTGTAGTGTAGAGCTGATGTTTTTAACATGGGCTTTTAAAAAGTACAATTAATGATGCTTGAAGCAAAAGAGACATTTTAGATATCAGAGTACTTAACCACAAAAACACAGCTCCACCTGCACACACCTCTGCAGGTGATCACAGATAGCACAGGGGGGGGGAAAACCACTAGGAAACCGATCCTGGAGCTGGCAGAAAACCTGCAGCACCCCAAGTATCACAAAGGAAAGGTAAAGAGGTTTCCCAAATGATAAAACTGGAAAATGTGCAAATACAACAAGCTGGCAAGTCCACTTTATCTCAGAACTGCACAATCTTGCCTAATTTCCCATTTCATGGGAAGACTAGCAAGAGGATAAACACCAATCCCACCTCATCCCTTCAGGGCTGTCCCTTAAGCCAGGTGAGAGCTGGAATGTCCAGGCTGGGTAACTCTCTTCTTAAAGAAAGACACCAATGTTACTCTAAATCACCTTTTCCACTTCACCCCTTGTGCCATAAGGGCAGGTGGCAAGTGGGCTGTGGGATCAGTGTTTCTTTGGATGTCACACATGGGAAAAGCACACCCCTGGCACAGCATTTATCTGTTCACCTGTGACAAGTCCTCCCTTCCATGCTGTGACCCTCTGCATCTTGATTTCCTGTCAGCTTTTAAAGCCCAGCTAATTAGAAGATTCACTACTCCTTATGATTCCTGACTTTCACAGTTTCTAATTAGTCTCTGTAGCAGTCTGTTACCTAAATGAATTGTGATATTCCACTTGGTGTGTTAAATGAGAATCACCAACAAACATTACATTTTCTCCTTAGCATTACTTACCTCACAGTAATTTAGTTCTAAGGACAGCACTTTTTAACTTCGACATTCAAATGAAGAAAGGTGGAAGGAAAAAAAAAAAAAATCAGGTTGAACATTAACTCCAATTCCCTTTTCCAAAACAATCCCTCAGATTAGGAGCCCTGATGGGGAAGATCTGTTCCCTAGAGATAGGGCTGAAGGTCTGCACAGAGATAGGCACAGCCAGGCAGGTTGTGGGACAGCCTCGGCTCCGTCCCGCGCCGCAGCAGCTGAGGAGGCCCCAGCAGAGCACCCCAGAGGTAAGAGATGAACGAGGATTCTCCCCAAATTCAGGAGATCCCTGCAGAGGGAGGTTGGGCTATGAGCTGTAGCATGCTGAGGGCTGGTTTCTGAGCATGGGCACCCTCCAGGTCCTGAGCTGATCAATAGCCCAGGGTTGTCCAGCAGAAGCTCTGATGTAAAAGTGACTCTGGAGCTGGTCAGTCTGCAATGCTGGACTCTGACAGAGGCTTTGAACAGTATCTGCTTTGCAAAAAACCCAGAAGTTCTGTCTGTTGTTCCCACTAACTTTTCTGGGAAAGAGAGCACCAACAGCTTGGACAGGGTGATGCTCTTTAGCAACAGAAATTTGAGCAGCAAATCATAAATATTATTTACCTCCATCTTCATCCAGTGCAGCAGAAAGGCTGAGCTTGGTTTGCAATTTCCAATTTTAAGATGAACTAAGTTTTAACCTCTTTGTGCCATTTATTGCATTATAAAAAGTTCTTTCAATCTCATGCAGGTTGCATCATCTGATGCAGCCCAGGCACAGCACAACTCCTGCAGTGGTTGTTAGCAGACTGTGCACTCTCACATCTCCTCATTTTGGGGCACAAGAGTAAAAAGCCTTCACTGGCTGCTGCACCAACACCTGTCAAGAGAGGTTTTTAAAAAAGACCAAATTCTCTGTGTAATCAGACAGTCAGCAGACTGAAGATCCAGAAGACTCTAAAAAAGTATTTATTAGAGTTTCTTCTTGCTGCTATTGTTATTAGAATATTCTGCTGGAATCAGTAATTTTAGGCAAGACCTAACAACTATCATATCAGACTATCTGAAGTGTCTCACTGAATTTGCTCAGGGCAGTTCACACCACCCAGACTCAGGGGACTCAATCCAGCTCAGCTCTTTGTGCTGTGGTTTATGTATTTCTGCCCACAAAAGGCACCTCTGCAAAACCAGCAGGTTTATCTGAACATTTCAGCACCACACACACCCAAAATGCCCTTTCCAGGGACAACTGAACATTCAAAAGCTGCTTGAACTGCACTGCAATTTTAATGGTGCTTTGTGGAAATCCCTTGTTATGTATATTTGTAATGGGGCAGATTTGTCCTAATATCCACTACCAACCATTTGTCAAATCGCTTTTTTAGGAAAGCAAACTAGCAAGATGCAAAAGAACAACTGAAACAAATTTCTCAATTGAAATAAATTTCAGAAAGGCATAAAAAGACTTTTATACTTTTTGCCTGCCACTTTTTATTCATTGCTAACTAGGTATTACTGTGTGACAGTTGCTGCCCTTGCCCACAAAAATAGAAGAATCCAAAAATTAGTTATGATCCTCATCCCGTGGATCCCAAAATGTTCCTAGCCCTGCAGAAAACGTAATTTGCAGATTCCAGAGAGCTGAAAGAACCTTGCCTGTTTTAGTGTCCACCAGATTTCTATCAGCACTGAACATTTTACAGGAAAGATTTCCAAAACAACATTTTCCATGTGCAGGGTGAAGTGATTGTATTTAATAACTGCTTTAACAAAAGCTTCCCCTGTTCCATTAATTTAGTTGCCAGGCTGTGCTCCAGCAGCAGACAAAGAGTTAATGTCAAAATACATCTTCTGATACCTCGATTGCCTTTCCCCATCCATTGTTTTCAAACTTCCTTTGAATGGTCAGAAATTTTCTGCCTGAATAAACTCTCAACACAAAAAAGAACTGGAGCAAACAGAAAAATGAATAAAATAAAACCAAACTCTGCGGGCAATATAGAAAGGAGACCTGATTATAAAATCACCAATTTCTAGCACCAGCATTTATTGTGAAAGTAAGCTCCTTTAAAAATGTAAATTTTACTCCTTGAAGCAAAATTATATAATGGTGACAACATTCTGAACACTATCATAAACCTTGTAAATTTATCTTTGGATGATTTGATACTGAGAGCAGGAATTAACTCTTCCCAACTCTTTGGGAAACATTTATAAAAATTACCTTTAAAATAACAAATCCCTGGTTTCCTGCTGCTGTTCATGTCCAAGCTTTCCTTTAGACTGAAATGTGGGTGAATACTACTAAAAGTTATTTGTCACTAATACACAAGAGCTTCCAATTCCAACTGTTTTGCTCACTCTTAGCATTCTTATTTTACTGTCAGAAGCAAAAACTCTATTCTTATAAAAACCAAGAGCTGCATTTCAGTTATGGTTATCTATTGATTCAGTTACACTTGAATTGATCTCAAATTGTTTCAAGCAACTGTTCTGCACCCAAAACACCACATGAACCACAGAAACCAGATCAATAGATCTCAAGTGAAATAATTGTTTTCCTTTGTAAGAGCCCATTACTCCTTGAATGCAGAAGTGTTTGATTGACCTCCAGGAAAGCAGCAGATGTGAATAAACCAAGCACCTCGGGCCTTATCGCTTCAGGAGAGGCCTTGGAAATGCCAGGGAGCGCAGGGAACGTGCTCAGAGCTCTGGGAAAGGCACAGCTGGAAAAGCAGCAAACCTGCTCTGGGCTCTGATAAGGGCACAGCAGTGGGACTCACAGGGAAAGAACAGATTTTGGGAGTTACTCACTGTGAAAAATGCCAATCACTTGTTTTTAAAATTTTAAAAGTTTTATAGTAATAAAATGGTTATAAAAATCGTAATGCAATTAGAGAAACAATAATTTGGACAATTTGAATTAGGACAATCTGAGACAACAGAGACAGAGTTATGGACGTATGGGTACCTTTTTCTGGGTAGCATAAGCCCGAAAAAGGACACACAGAAAAGGACCCACGTTAACAAAGGATTAACCCTTAAAAGCAACAGCCTGTTGCACATTCATGCACCTCATACATGATGCATAAATTCCATTCAAATACAGGATTCTGTCTGGGCAGTGTCAGCTTCTTCCTCTGAATCCTGACAGCGCCTTAGAGGCAGGAAGAAGTTCATTTCTTCTGATAATGGGGCAATAAATTCTCTTTCTCTGAAAGATTGAGGTGTCCTGTGGCTGCTATCTCAGTGCGAGTCCTTTCTTTAAAAAAAGTATCCTACATAGCACAGTTTCTATTTTAACATTTTGTTATAACCTAAAACTATATTTAACACACTACTTGAGAGAATTAATACAGCATTACTTTCTAACACAACACATATAATATTCATTTTAATATTTGCAAAAAGCCTCTCATAAAATATGCATTTTCACACTCAGACAGAAAAATATTTCACTAGTTAAGGAAATAATTCAAGAATTCTCCAGTGACTGGCTGATTTACACAGTGTTGGTATTAGTGAGGTTTTGGTCCTGCTTTGTGATATTTCACACCACAGTGACACTGAAGTAATTTTTTCCCAGTTCCTTACTAAATAATTGTAAGGTTTTGTGAGGGCAGTCATTTCCAGATTAGCAATTTTCAGTGCAGCAGCTGAGGAAATCAGGGGCACCACATGAATTCCACTGGCAGGATAAGATTTATACCAGATTAACAATTCAGTGGAGTGCCTGAAGTGACATTTTATTTCTTTTAATAAGAATAATACTAAAAACAAACTAAATGCTCACATCAGAGCTTAGAATGGTTTTGTAAGGAATATTGGTTGGCTCCTTGCACATATTAGACCTGGTCTGAGCTTTACTCTTTTACGAGTGCAATTAACTGCAAACACCTTGTCATAAACATTGCAAAAGGTCAAAGAGATTGCAACAATTTTGCTAAAGAGATAAATGGTCAAATAAAACATTGAATTGTTAATTCCCAAGTGACAAAAAGCTGCATGAATCAGATCAATAGAAAGACATACAAAACGAATTCTGGGATAAAGGGCAGGTCAACCTTGAAGTGTTATTAACTGGCTCCTGTTGTTTTGCTGGGGCACATCCTGTGCTCCAGCAGGTAACAGGGCTCCCAACAGCAAATTGATGCTCACAGAACTAAAGCTGGGCAGCAGAGATTGTTGAAACAAAAAGTTCTGGAAAGATCCAGCTCTATTAACTTTGTTTTTATTAAATATTGTCAGACACATATAGCCTCTCGTTCCTTCTTATCCCTAAATTCCAAGAGGGAGTGTGTGACAGGTTTGTCACTGAAACTGCATTTGGAATGACTGCAGTCCCTTATTTTCCAGTGAGGCAGAATGGGCTCCTATTTTCTGCTTATTTTTAGACTATTAGGAAGAATTTCAGGCTGTTGGGAGGGGACCACTTGAAGAAGTCCCTTCTCAAAACCATTCAATTTTTGAGACCTCTCCAGAGCAGATCACAAGATCAAAAGTTATATGCAAATAAAATTATCTCAGCATTATTTAATTAGGGATATTTACAAGGAAAAGAGAGGCTGAGCTACTCATGAAACAGAAAGCATCAAAAAATGTAAAATGCTATCACAAATCAGCAACTCTAATACGCAGTGGAAAATATCTACCAGTATCCATAGGAAGGAACTGAGGAACTCCAACTATTCCAAAGTGTTAAATATAAAACACAGACAGCAATGCCTATAATGATCCCATTGGACACTTGAAAATGAACATTTCAAAGGTCAGGAATTTTACTTCTGTCAAATTGGATGCCAGTAATTTGCATAAGACTGAAAGTCAAATATCAGTGTAAATTCCCCCAGTCATATGCAAATGTAATCACCCCCGTGCCTCTAACAGCAGTTTTATGTCAGCCAGCATGAAAAATGTAGAGGAATCCCATCAAGCACGTTGGGCTTAGGGATATAAGTAACCAAGACACTACATGACAAACATCTGTGCTGTGCAAATGCCATGAAAACATATTTTACTCTGGCAGCAAATTTTAAGGTTAACTACTCATTCAATGATTTTTATAAATGAAAAAATGCCCTTTCTTTGCAGTGCACTTCAGAAATATTTATATTTACACAAAAACTCGTGGCAACGCTGAGGTGTAATTTTAGCTTTGAAAAGAGGAAGGCACATTTGTGGTTTTTTCCTGAAAAGATATTTTCACTCTGCAATTTCTAAAAACATCACTTGATATCTATAGCACAAAGCCTCAGGGCTCACTAAATTAATGGCAGTTATGCCTCTAGAATTAATGGCTCTGGGATCAGGACTGACTTAGGTTTTCCTACAGTATTTAAAATTTAAAGAGAAGCCTAAGATTCTTCCACAATTCTAATATAATAGTAATAAATAATATCCACTAAATGGGTCTGTGTCAAACCAGTCATTTCAGCCAGTAAGTTTATGAAGCAAAAGGGTGTAGAAAGTTTTTTTCATGTAACAAAGGAGAGAATAAGCTGGTGTAAAACTCCTGTCTATTTGCTCATTTTTAGTTAGTTCAGATAAAATGTTAGACATGATAGTATTTGTATCACCTGAGATACAACGCAGAAAAAAATTATTCTGTGTTGTGAACGTCCTCCTTTTTACCACCACAAGGCACTGATTTAAATAACCCTTTTAAATTAAGAGAGGAAAATAAGCAGCACTTCATGCATATCTCCATCACCAGCAGTGATGGAACATAAATGTTATTTTATTAAAGTCCATGGCACTTCCTAAATATCCATAAAGTACCAGATATCCTGGAGTGACTGCTGCTCTGTCTAAATGCTTCAAAGCCCTCTCACAATTTGTTACAAATTGAATAATGTGACATCCACAAAGTCCAGCAGTTTAACCACAAAAGCCCTTCAGACTCACACATGGATCCTGGCAAGATGAAGTGCAACTAATTCTCGTGCAGTTTTATTAATTATATCCAAAGGATGCGATTTGACCTCACAACTGTGATCTTTTCAAGAGGAGAGAGACAACTGCTGTGAAAGTGCACATCTGATGCACTCGCAGCTTTCCTTGTTCCATTAAACAGCTCCGCTCCCCTCGTGGGACCCCAGCGGCACAGACACGAACAGCAGAGCCCAGCAGGAGCGTGCTCAGAGCAGGTGCTCCTGTTTGGGCTCTTTGTGGAGCATGCGGGGCGGAGCAGCGAGGGCTGTGCTCCCCTAGAAGCGGGGATGGACCTGCCAGGGCTGTGCTCCCCTGGAAGCAGGGATGGACCTGCCAGGGCTGTGCTCCCCTGGAAGCAGGGATGGACCTGCCAGGGCTGTGCTCCCCTGGAAGCAGGGATGGACCTGCCAGGGCTGTGCTCCCCTGGAAGCGGGGATGGACCTGCCAGGGCTGTGCTCCCCTGGAAGCGGGGATGGACCTGCCAGGGCTGTGCTCCCCTGGAAGCGGGGATGGACCTGCCAGGGCTGTGCTCCCCTGGAAGCGGGGATGGACCTGAGAGGGCTGTGCTCCCCTGGAAATGGGGATGGACCTGCCAGGGCTGTGCTCCCCTGGAAGCAGGGATGGACCTGAGAGGGCTGTGCTCCCCTGGAAGCGGGGATGGACCTGCCAGGGCTGTGCTCCCCTGGAAATGGGGATGGACCTGCCAGGGCTGTGCTCCCCTGGAAGCAGGGATGGACCTGAGAGGGCTGTGCTCCCCTGGAAATGGGGATGGACCTGAGAGGGCTGTGCTCCCCTGGAAGCAGGGATGGACCTGCGAGCTCTGCTACCCTCCCTGGACTGGGGCAGGCTCTGCTCCTGCACACCTAACACCAGGCAGGCTCCTTCTGGAACACATCCACAATCCAGAATCTAGCAGTAAATCCAAGATATTCATCCCCAGACGAAGCACATGGATTTAAATGTTGCTCAGCAGGACATTGAACAGAATAAGGGGTCACAGACCCACCCTGTCTGGCAGCAACACAGTGAGAAACAAACCCTTTACATTGCTTGCAAAAATTATAATTATTAGTGAGCCAGCAATTAAAAATATCAGCTTTCAGTGGGCAGTTTTGGTTCTCTTTCCTGCCACCTTTTCTGCCTCCCTTGCACCCTGGCCGCACGGCCTGAAGGCCCTCAGGAGGGAGCTTCCCACGAGCAGTGCTCCCTGCACCAGGGACAAAGAGCTCAGCTCTGCTTTCACCCTGCCCATTGCCACAGCAAACACAGGCAGGGAGGATGAAAAGGGAATCTGGACAAATATGCACTGGACATACAAATGCCTCCTAATATAGGGACAGTCACTACATCACCTTTGTTCAAATCCTATGTTCAAACCCAAAGACAACAACCACAGGTACAACTGCCCACAAAGAAGTCTTTAAAGCCATTTCTCCATGCAAATTGCTTCTGCCACACACCACAACTTTTGTAACCACCTGCTTGTGCCCAAATTGTACATTTTAACACCTCTGCTCACAAGAAGAGACAAAGAAAACACCAGGTTCTGAATCTCACTGATTCCCTCCCCACCTGTATTACCAGCACAAGGGCTTGCATGCATTAAGCAAAATTGCAGGAGACCAGAATTGCTCATTAAAATCACACTGCTGACCTTTCATAATGGCAATATAGATTGCTGTGACTGAAGAAACAATAAAATTGCATTGGAACTTTTTCAATCTGTGCTCACAGTTAGCCACAGATCTCTTCTGCTAAATTAACACAAATTGAAATGATGTGATGCAACTCAGCAGAGGTAGAATATGATACAGTAAAAGGAGACCTAAGCATGTCGGTAAAGATAATTAAGAATTTCTGCATTCTAGAATTCAGACCTTAAACAAAAACTTCATGTACAATTATATCCTGAATTTCTGCAGCTGATTACAATCATTGCAAGTGAAAACTGAGCACTGCTGACACAAATGTCCAGGTGGAATCACAAAGCCAGTTGTAAAGGCTAAACGTTTCCTCCAGTTTATAAAGCTGAGGGAGAAAAGACAAGAAAGGCACTAAATGTCCCCCAAGGAGCGGCTGTGACACCCAGGGCTGTGTTACTGGTGTGGAGCTAACCCTGCTGACACTGCAGTGCCCAACACAAAACAGCTTCAGTCCCACACTACCCTAGAAAAGACAGGATGGTGCACAACAAAAATCCCTGACTTGAAAAATTTTCCAATTCTTTATTCCAAGTATTAGCAACTGCTGTGGTTCTTGGGGACTTGCTTCTCAAATAGCCACTTGTACAGGCAGGAGAAGGCAAAACCTGGCTGCACCTTGCAAAGCAACACAGGTGACTGCAGGTACATCATCCCACACAGCCCTGGACATCCGGAAAATCAAAAAATCCTGGAAAATCAGGACACTGCATTCGTTATTTTCTCATTTCTGCCTGTATTGTAATAACTCCACACCCCTCTGTTAGCAACATGTTAAAGAGAAAAACTCATTTGGGTTTCTAAAGTCCCAGCAAACTTTGACAGAGTTCAGAACAGGTGCTAATTTAGGGCTGAATATAAATTAATGAGACATAAAAATGTCCCTTTGGTAATTCTTTTCCAATGCAGCAGGGGGGCATTTCTTCTCTGCCAGCTCCTCTTATTAAATGTCCATCAATGGGAAATTTGGAGTGTCCTTTCAAAATGTTCCTTTAGGAAAACAGCTGAAACCTCTGAACTGTGCATCACTTCCAAACTCCTGTTAATACCACAGTTCACATAAACTCATTTTTGAAAATCATCTGCTCAGTTTGGGGGCTCAGATTTTCTCCCCACTTACCAAGGCATACATGTCATATAGTTGTTTTTAAAAACTTTAAGAACATAGAATAATCTGTTCTCCTGCCCAGTGCCTCCCGAGTTTTTTGCAAACAGCAGGATTTCTTTAATGCTTCTGATTGAATTTCCCCACTTTCTCATTTAAGGGTAGGAAAGCAACTTCTATTCCACACCCCTCTTAGCAGATTGTGGCAAAAGAGGAGAGAGGGGGGGAAAAAAAGCCCTCCCTAAAGCTCTGACAGATGGTACCCAGCGTTTGACTCATGCTGGGCTCAGCAGGACCTATAGTTTAGAAGGTTAGGACTGTCAAAAAGACTCTGCTTATCAAGTGAATAACAAAGTGTGGACTGCCAGGCTGTTTCCTATAGAAAACTTGTCTTTTCCTTGTAATTCTCAGCTATCTCTGTGGTGCTTCTGAAACTTGTGGAGGAGCAGATGCTGTAGTGTTAGAGGAGCGAGCCGGGAGCTGCCATGGCGGGAGCAGCCAGCAGGACGGCAGGCCTGCCTGAGGGAGCTGTGCCCCCGTGCCGCGCTTTGGGGAGCTCACAGGGGACTTGAGAGCACGGAGAGAACCCTTCCTCCTCTCCCCTGGCCTCCCTTTGCAGCCAGTGACGAATTCATCTGCTCTTAGATTACTGCCCCAGCCTGAGGAATCGCTGTAGCAAAGTAATTGTGGCAAACTGGGAGCAAAGGCAGCGCTCACCAGGCTTTTCTTTTTAAGTGATTTCGTGAGATCGAGCTCCCATCAGGCAGCATCCATCCCAGCACAGGGTGGCTGAAGTGGCTGCAAATGTTAGTGAGCAGCACTGGAGTCTGCAGAAACACAGCTGAAAGGTGAACAGCTAGTAGCCATGGTCTCTGGTGAGTATGGACTTTTAAATTCAGGGTGGGGGGAGCTGGTAAATAACTCCTGTTGTTAATCAGTGCTCTAGCTCTGTAAATATTCCTAATGCTTTCTTCCTGAAAATAATGTCAATTCATTTGTTGAACAAGACCATTGGTTTAGTCATAAAGTAAATTGGTACCAACAGTCAGCAGCTTCTCTTCAACAGCTAGAATTAATGAGATAGTAATTATACAGCAAAATACAATCTTATTATTGCCAACACTCAAGCCTCTGTCATTGCCTCGTTTGCTTTTTGTTCAGAACTATGAAAAATGAAACGACTTAACTGAGTTCTGACGTTCACAGAATATAATTAATTCAATGTGGGTTCATTGCTGTGTCTGGAATCCAAGCTGCTTTAGAACAGACTTAAAACTAGTTTGGTACCAAGGAGGGCAGGGGGAGGAATCAGTGCTGCTTTGCAGAGCAGCAGAGTGGGGTGACTGCACACAGATGATTAGCCTGAGTTACTGCACTGCCACAAAACCTCCAGCAGAACAAGTGTGTGGGCATAAACTATATCATAATTATTTATTATTTGATATCACATCAGTCTCAGGGAAAAGCCATAACCAGTGTGATGCTCCTGAAGAACGTAGCTCAGGGCATGCATGAGGCAGGCTGTGTATCAGAAAGGTTTTACCTGGTTTGTGGATTAAAAAATTAGGATAATGCTGATATTGTAGCCTCAAAAGTGGCTAATTTCTTTAAAGCTGTTCCCCTTCAAAAAAGGGAGGGGGAATAGGCTGAGTGTACAACCTGTTGCTTTTCTCGCCTCAGCTCAGTTTCCCTTTCCCAACCCAAGTATCTTCTACCAGATCATGTAGAGATCACAACAGGAAATGGATCTGTCCAAAAACTGAGTTTGAGTTCATTTTCATGCAGCCAGTCATGAGCCCAAGCAAAGGAAGCCATCCATCAATATAGCTCTGAAACACATGTGAAAAATGAGCAGATTTCTCACCCAGCACTTCAGGGCACACACAATGTATCCCTACAGAAGGTAGCATTCCCACAGCCCTGTTCAGCACAGAGCCAGCCCCACACAGCCATCTCAGGGAACAGACAATTGTCCTGGTCACCTGGGCTCAGTGCAGACAGGTACTGAGCTCCCACAGCTCCCAGCAAAGTCTCCTCCAGGTGCTGCCTAAAAATCCCTTGGGATTTGGCACATCCCTGGCCCAGGAGCCATTTTCCTGCTCTTTCTGCTGTTCCAAGGCAGGGCCCAGAGAGGGACTTTGCCAGCCAGGGCTCAGGGTAGGGACACACTGTCCAGTCCTGTGGTCACTTAGCAGCCTGACCTTTGGGTTTAACCCCTGGATGCATCCATGGGTAACTGATGATGATCTTTGCTGCCATGGGACTGAGCAACCCATCAAAACCAGAGGCCATAGCAGTGATGGCACAGAGGGAGGAGAAGCAAAGCACTGATGGACAGATACAGGAGGCAACTTGCATTAAGCTTCCATATAAAAACGAGCTTGCAACCAAGTCACACTGGTCACTGATCCACACAGGAATGCCCATTTCTCAGAGAAAAACTTTACAGTCTGTAAAATCACTCCTAGAAGATGCACAGTGATATTCACAGGTGCATTTCAGCCATGATATGACTTATTTGCATTCTTATGACATAACTCAGTCACCAGTAGGCTTTAATCCTTCCTTGCTTGGATCTGTTGCAAATCTTTGGGAAAAGCTCAGCTGTGAGGGGCAGAAACTTTGTCCTCACCCTCTCCACATCTGCCTGGGATCCAGCTCAGGCCCAGGGGTATCTAAGCTACAAATGAGGTATGTGCTCTGTAACAAAGGCAGCAGATGGGCCAGCCCAGCAACACCTACCAGGGCTGTACCTTTGAGAAAACCCTATCTCAAAAATGTGCCATTAAACAAATTCCATGAAGGAAGGCCCTGAATACTTGCATTGTTCTCCAGATAACAAAAAATATAAAAATAATTATTAACCACAATCCTGAGGGCTTGAACCTGCCACTGGCTGAGAGTTAATTTCAGGAAAACTGGGACAGTTTCTCGTCCAAGATTGGGGAGCTTTGTTTTGTGCCTAGTTCAGAGCATACTACAAAATCAGGTTAAACAGCCAGCGCCTTGTTCAAAACAAGACTTCCTCTCTACCAGTGCAACAGAAAAGCTTCAGAATGCCTCAAAAAAAGGATAGGTCAGCTTTAACTGCCTCCTCACTCTTTCCAGAAAGATGAAACCTTTTATTACAAGCTTCCCAGCATGTCACTGAAACATTATCTTTATTTATACCTCAAAGTAAACATACAAACAGCCACTATAAATTTTATCAAACAGACAGGAGAGGGAGCTCTCTCTTCATCCCACTCGATTAGGAATGGATCTTGCTAAATTTATTAAAATCTAACCACATTTTTACTCTGTGTCACATGTTACCTGCCCCTCTTTTGTCCTGGGACTGTCTCCCCTTAGCAAACCACCCTAGGCTCAAACATTCCTGGGTACCACAGAAAAATGTTTATAAATTCAATAGATACATCCCTAAGGCACATTTAATTTTAGTACAGTAAAAAAATGAAGATGTAATTCCTACTGATGAAATTCTGCTTCCCTATGTACTGACAGTCACATAAATGCATGTGTGTCTGCATTATAGTTATACTATCATATTTTTCAACTTAAAATACCAAGCAAGTTATTTTTTCATGGTTACCATCCTTTCCATATTCACAGATAATTTTGTATTAATCCTGAGATTTATCAACCTAAAAATTCTGTTAGATCCAAGTTCATTTTAAAGATACATCCCTGAAATATCAAATCCACCAGAAACACATCCAGGCAAAGAAACCACAGTTGACAAAAACCCAGGACAAAAGAAAGTCGCAGTAATCTTAATGTCTGCATGTTCTCACTGGTTTTATTTGAAATCTTATTGGAATGGGGTCTTGATTCCCATTCCCAAGACACAATTTTGACAGCAGAAATGCTTGTATCAGCATCTGGATATAATGCTAAAAATCAAACTGCGAGTTACATCTGTCTCGCAAAGGCTGGATAATAAGATTTACTTAATCCATTTGAAAGAAAAAAAAATGGTTTTGTCCCCCAATTTGTTGCAACATCTGAAAGTTCACGAGGTTATGACCCCTCTTTAAGAAAGCATCTTCTACCACCTGCAAATACCCCAGGAAAGCAGTTGGAAACAATAAAACACGTGCTAGTTAACCGTTTCCAGGGAAACAGTTATGCTCCAGCAATGGGAGGTTTCAGCCCCACAGTGGCTTTGTCTAAAGAAGACATGGCCCAGCTGTTACTGAATAACCATTGTTGTAGATCATTGGGAAATAACAGTCAGGGCACCAGAGAAGCCCTGTGGAAGTTTTATTTTCCTCGCTGCCAGAGGTACATGGGAGTGGAAGGACAGAAGAACAACATAAACCAAAATATAAGGACAGGAAAGATACTAAACCCAGCTCCTGGTTAAATACACACAAATGTGTTGCCTTGTGCACTTTCAGGATGGTGATTTTTCTAATGCAACATCCCCTCAGGTCACTAGTGGCAAATATTAAAATGAGTAATTAACTATAAAAAAGTTAGTTAGAAACTCAGAAAGTTTCAGAGCCTGAGGATGGAGTTACTCTTTGTGCTTAGAAGTGAATCAGCACTCACAGCCCATTTTTTGTTCCTTACATCAAAGGGATGCAGCAACAGATTGGTCTCCTGCTCATTACAGGGTTTTCCAGAGCCACACAATAGTTAATTTCATTGTCTGGAAACACAGCGGCAGAGTTTGCAGTGCAAATTTTCATTCCCTTGAACATGGAATTTGGCTGACTACACTCATTAATTTGCAGAACAGAGTACATCATTTAACAAGGGTGTTCTGCAGGTTTTGTTTGAAACAGGGAGAGTCAAACCCTCGACCCCAGCAGCCAGGGCAGAGCTCTCAGTAACAGCAGCAAAATTTCCTTCTGTATTCAGGAGAGTTTTTCCCTCAAATATTTATCTATTTGCTCACCCTACAAGGATGATTGCTGGCTGTGTTAAAGGCTGCTGTGCTGAAAGGGAGCATGCAGAAGGTGCAGCACAGCTCCATTAATGGTGCAGTCCCTTACCAGCACGGGCAGGATGAGGTGACTGATGGGCTGAGCACAAGAAACACACAGAAGCCACAGAAACTGAGATATTCCATACCATAAATTTCTTTCTCCTAAATACAAGCTGATTCCTCTGGTGCTGCAGGGTGTGGTGAGGGGAAAATGTGGCTCTGGGTGTTCATTTCCCCTTCCCAAGTGCTCCATGAGCATTACAAAAAATGACGAGAATGAGTTGTTCTCTAAAAAGAACCTTTTCAACCTCTCCTGATAATCTGCTTAGCAAGGACACAAGCTGTTTCTCATTTGTTTATACTGTACAAGCAGTCACAGTGAGTCACATCTCAGGGAGACTTTTTTTTTTTTGCATGGATTTTTCAAGAATTTGCTACAAAACATCCTTTCATTTCCAAAAGACAAAGGGAAACAAATAGTGGGCTTTAGTTCCCTTCTAAAGCACATTAAAGATTTTTCACAGCAAAAGACACTAAAGATTTGTTCCTCATCCTTCAAATTCTTTGGATCGCTTAGTGTTGGCAAAAACAAATCTTTTACAATGAAAGCTCCACACCAGAACTGAGTAAATTAATCTGAGGCTTTTATAGCCTCCTTTGCTGCTCACAAAAAGAGTATTAAAGTAGGTTAAAGTAGGGTATTTTTTCCTTTCTTTATTTCCTGTACTTACTGTTTGGACTTAGAAGAAGGTTAGAAACTCTACAGTCCTCTCATTCATTTGTAATTTTTCCCCTTTTTTAAAGCTCTGCACAGTACAAGTCTATTCATAACCTGTGCCTCAAAGAATGCCCAATTTAAATGTAAAAATGCACAACAAGACATAACAAGTGAGAGAGTCATAAATGAGGTGAGAATTCCATGGACTGAAGGAGAGAGGTTTGTACCAGAGGAACTGCTGGTGGCTGCAGCCAAAGGGATGGTGATGGCCACTGGAGAACACTTCCATTTTCTCTCCTTTCTTTCCCAACACCAACAATTAGACAAAAAAAAAGGGACAGAGAGAAGAGGTTATAGAAAATAGATCATTGCCACTTGATTACAAATAGAATGTGTGTTGAGAAGGGGAAAATTACAGTTGTTCCAGTAGAGACCAAACAAGAGTAACAGAGTTGGTTGGGCAAGAAGTACCCAACCACAGAAATTCAGAGGAAAGGTGCTGTTCTCAGTCCCAGCTGATTGGGAGGCATCCAAAATGCAACCTTTGGAGGCCAGGGTTCTACTGGGAATGCAGAGTCATCAGATCCAAACAATATTGAAATGATCAATATCATTATCTAGTTTTCTTGAGGTATAGCTGATCTTTTAAAGACAGAATCTTCTTCAACTTCTTACTCAAAATTCAATTTAAAATATTACAAAAATAGCAGAAAGGAAACATTTCTCTCTCTTCTTCAACCTGGATAGAAGTCACAGACTGGGAAATCTCTGCAGGCAAGTGTGATGTCTTTATAGCAATCTCACAATTACCTGTAGAGATTCTACAATCTGGCATCTTCGTGCACATTAATTATAAACTATTCATTTCTTCAGCCTCTGCACCTCTGCTGAGCTGAGCTGAATTCCATCCAAATTGCCCAAGTAGCATGGAGCTGACTGCAAGCTTTTGGCTTCATAATTCTCATGAGTCAAAAATTGAAAAAAAGCATCAAACCTACATAAATTAACCAACTGGACACTGGAAAAAATACTAAAGGACAAAGTTATTATAGGCTATTTTTCAGCTATGAGGCCTTAATATTCCATTACTAGGCTACACCTGCTGTTAACTGAGCTGAATCACAGCTGGGTTTTCATGGGTGACCAGTTCATGCAGCACTAGATGAGTTCAGCTTTTTTGAAGTGATGATGCTCTGAAGAACTGCTCAGCTGATGAACATTCTCATCCCAAGCTCTGAACACAGTGGAAACAAGAATTAGCACCTTTGAAAGAAGAGAATACCCAGCAATGCAAGCCTTCATGGGAAGAATAAAATAACTTTTCTTTTTGTCATTTAAAACGTTCCTAGAACTGGTATTTGTGACATTTTAGCTCATCATACTGCAATGATATTGAACAAATTAATTGGACAAATATTTATCAGGGCTCAGAAAGATGTTTGTGAGTCATCCAGGCATTCATCCTACTCAGAAATTCATTCCCAGCTCAGCTCCCAGTCACTGCACTAGAACCTGTGCCTACACACTCCAGGAAACTCACTCCACCTGCCCAACCCTTACACAAAATTTGGCTGGAAGGACAATTTGGCATGAAGGGACACCAGTGGTGATGCTGAGCTTTTTGTGCAAGAAGACAGAGGAGGCAGGATCACAATTTCACCAAGCTGCAAGTGACAGCCCTGGACCTTCTCAGCTAATGCTCTGCTGGAGGACTCTCAGACAACACTTGGCCCTTTGAAGAGCCCTCATATCCACTTGCTTCCTGCTGAGAAGTCAAATAGCATCAAATATCAGTCCAATAGCATCATATATCAGTCCAATAGCATATTTTCATCTCCCTGGGATGAAAAGCTGCCACTCAGGCTGTGCCTCAGCTCCTGCAGGCACAGGGGAAGAAGCCAAGCTGCCTCGTCCTCAGGGTTGCAGCTCTGCCAGCTGCTGCAGGAGAAGGGAGCAGTGCAGAAGGGGTGGGTGTTTTCCAGTGCAGGAGTGTTATTCCAGGGGGAGGAAAACACAGAAACCTCATTCTACTTGAGTACAACAGACAGGACCTTTTGGAAGGGTTTGGGCTCTCATTACAAAACTCTACAAAATCCAGCAGCTGTGCTCCACCCCTTACTGTAAAGGATCAGTGATTTCCACACTTTTTATTACTTCCTCATTTTACATCTTCTCTGTTCTCCCTGTTTACAAGAAATATATCCTTAGTCTGCACACCCTTGCTACATTCCCAGTTTCCCAGCACTTGCCAGCAAACCCCTACCCCTCCAGAGGAGTCAGCACCTTCATTCTAGATCGGAATGTACATAAAGACTGAAATAAGGCCATGAATTTAATCTGTTCTTCTCAAACAAGTGTTAATTGACAAATGACGAGGGCAAGCATTTGCAATACCATGATTACAGCTGATAATTGTGCATGTGGGTACAACTGACTTGTCAGCATCTGCAAATAAAACCTGTGGTGACATCCCAGAATAACTCCGAACAATGGCAAAGCCCCACTCATTTCAATACCAAGTTTGTTTCAACATAAGCTTTATGTATTAGTTCTGGACTGGAGCAAAAGTGCAGTTGGAACAAATGCATTGTCCCAAATCAGACCCTTACAATTTATCCTTGTTTTTATTGAGCCAACTTGTTCTTGTCTACTGAGTCTTCACTGCTTGAGTAGGTCATAAAATGCTGTGCAATAAAATCATCAGTTACCTTCTATGATTTTGAAAAAATTATCTGATGACTCCACTCAAATATTTTAAATCTCCCTTCAATTATTCAGCCAGCCCAAGCCATGCAGAGACATCAACAGAGTGCCACACATTCCCAAACTGCTGCTGATGAATGAGATGGAACCTGTCCTTCCATTTGGATTGATAAAAAATGCCCCAAAAAGAAGCTGTGCTGGCAAATCCAATCCTGAGAAAGAAAGCAAAGCTTCATTCCAAGCACTGACTCAAATCAGTGCTAGAATCACTCCAGGCTAATCTCAAATTTTAATCCCTTGATTATTTTATATGATTTTCTTCTTATGACTGTTCTGCTTAAGAGGCTTTTTTGGTTCATCTCGTATGCTTTAAGTTTCTGACACCATTTTCAATCCTTCTTCTTCTCTTCATCCTGCCAGAATTACCCTTCACACCTTCACCTTCAGAATGCCGCCATCGCATTAACCAAAACAAGAGAAAATAAAAGAAAAACAATTTTTTTCAGCAAGTTTCAAAAAACTGTAGTAATTACACCAATGACAATAATGTGCACTTATTATTTGCTGGATAAAATCTTGCCTCAGTGAAATCAAGACAAGTTTTTGCATTATCTTCCATGGGATTATTCCAGAAGCCTTTCATCCTTCCTCTAATGACTTCTTTCCATCTCCCTATTTATGAGCAAATCTTTTTAAACAAGACATACGGATGAGCACTAAAGCTAGGGAACTAGTTGGAACCCATCATGCTGCAAAAGTGGAAAATTAAATAGCACAGACTAAAAAAACCCTTTTTGCAGAAGAGAAAGAAAATTCTTAAACACTCTCCACCAGTAAGGAGAGTGTGCAAACTGGTAACACAAATCTGAAGCTGCAGCAAGTCACCAGGGAATGGAGAGCTCTTTTCCTGGTGAGCTGCCAGGTTTCAAAGATTCATTATCTCTTAATTACTAATAAAAAAAAAATCAGAATCTTTAGTTTAAGCAACATGTAAAGCTGGAGCACCACCTCCTATTTATCCAGCTCCAAATGTAAGCAAAACTCCATTATGTCTGAACTTTTCATTGAAAGTTTGCCCTGAAAATTACAGGACAAAAAAAAAAAAAAAAAAAAAATTGAAGATTTATAATTTGATCTTCGAGCTGAAAGTTCTAAATTCTCTTTGAATCAATCTTGCACTCACTCCATAATCTTATTATATGCATGTAAAATAAGAGTAAAAAGCAGTGCTCTTGTGTCCATCAAGCAATTAAAAGTTCAAGTGCCAGGGCTGAGGTTGCTTGGGTGCAATTGCTGTGTCCCCTCTGTGCCTCTGCAGCATGAGACAGAGTTTAAATTACAGGATTACACGTGTTAGAGCAAGATTAACATTCTTTTACCACAAGGCTTTTATGCACCAGAGATAAGAGAAAGGACAGTCCAGCCTTTCAGGAATTTGGAGCACCTTCTCACTCACAGGGAAGCTATGAGGCAGAAAAACATCTGACCTGTGCAGGGACCTTCTGTACTATTAATCCACATCTATTTATCAATGTGTTGTAGGGCTTGTCTAAATTCCTGGCTAGAAATGGTCTCCTACTCTTTAAGAGCCTCTGCTTCCACAGAAGTTCCACAAGCACACATTTGGAGGCCTGGATTTGAAGGAATCCTAATCTAAGAGCCATCTTCCACCCACAGCAACTGACTGCTTTCAGTGCTGTGCCAAAATGGCATTTTCCTGAGAGCCAGCACTGCATGCAGGGCTGGCAGCAAGGAAAGGGCACTGGCCAAAAACACCAAACAAGAAGGCAGCTACAGGAACTGACCCACACAGTTGTAACTCTTCTGTCACCAATGGAAAGCAGCCGAAGCACTACATGAGAAACACAAAGAAATCAGAATTCTCCCCACTGCAGTGTTTTGTAGCCTGCCACACATGAACCAGCAGAAACTATGCATCTCCTGCTCCTTGTGCCTTCTCCTTCCCCTTCACCTTCCCAGATCTGCAACAGATGAAGTCTGGTCATGTCTGTGCTCATCTGGAGCTTTGTTCAGGACTTTCTGTACCACCTGATGCCTTCTTTTGTCTGGCAAATACTGTGGAAGTGGCTGAGCAAACATAATGAGCCCACCTGCCAGGCCTGCCTCTGGTTTGTTCCAGCAGCAGCTCGGTGTTCCTGAGCCGCTCCTCTGTCAGTACCCTCCAAAGCTGCTGGGATTGATTGCAGAGATAATCCAGCAGCTCCCCAGCAGTGATGGGCAGGGCTGTGGCTTTAGCGGCAAGGTAAGGAGAGCAGCTGAGCCTTGTACAAACCCTGATCCCAGCACATGCCCTGAGTTTGCTGGAGGGCTCAGGCAGGGCAAGGATTTCCCTGGAATTGCCTGTGGGCCCACAGCTGCCCCTCCAGCAGCCAGGGGCTTCCTGCAGGGAATGAACAGTTGGTTCTCCTGGCTTCAGTGTGCTGTGCTTGCAGCAAAGCACAATGAAACACCCAGGGAAGGATCTTGTTATTGTGTCCTGCAGGGAAACACCTCTAGGAAACAACTTGATGTTCTACTTCATCTCCCAGAAAACTTTTGTGCAGCTTTTGTCCACAACAATCTCTCAATACCTGCTTTTTTCCTAATTTTATCAGCTGTCTCCAGTACATCCAATTTTCTTGTTTGCAGTTCTGGCACTTTATCCCTAAACATACAAGAGTTAGTGCCCAGCAGGAAAGCAGGGGTTGGTTAGAGCTCCCTACCCAGGTGTGCCACCCTGGCTTGAGGGTGCTGCTCAGCAGAGTTCCAGGAGCAGTGAAGGAGGTAAGTGAAGGAGCTGAAGAAACAGGCACATCATTTTCAGATGTTTTACATAAATGGTTTTTGTTCAGAAGTCAGAGAACTCCCTTGAATGGGGATTTTATTGTATTCCTTATTATTCAAGGGGAGCCAAATAAGCTGAACCAGAAAGAACAAGTCTGCTTTATCAGTTCACACCCAGTCTGGAGCATGCCAAAGATCACCAAATAAACCAGGGCTATTCAGCAAGTTGCTTAATAATAGTTCTCTCAGAGAAGATGCAGAGAGAACCTAAATGTTTTAATGACAGATATCCACAGCACCAGGTGTTGTCTGTGGAATTTTGCCATTTTTTCCTGTGTAAGACATTCAGGGAAGAAATTTAGCTGACATGAACCCACTTGCAGGCCTAACCTGGATGGCTGTGAGTTGGCTTAATCTCAGCTGGCAACTGTGAGCAGTTAATAACTCTCTCACAGTTGTAGCTGGGATTATGCTAAACACAGCAATTTCTTGGCTCTAATGGATTAGCAGACCTGCATGGCACCTTCAGTACAGACCCCGGGGACACTTCTGCAGTGCACAAACCCCAAACACACCACACACACACAGGATGAACCTCATGGCTTTATCCAGACCATACACTGACCTCCAGGCTTTGCCTTGCTACCTCCTGCCTCTCCCAGCTTCCCTGCTGTAGCATCCTGCAGCAGCAGAATCTTCATTAACTGGGTTCATTAACTGTGCTCACAGCTCTTTCTGAAATCACATCTCATTTTGCCCACCCTGAAACTGTTACTTGTCAAAATATCTCCTGAAGCCACTGATTTAGCCCTGAACCATAGGGCTGGCAATGACTTTTCTCTGCTCAATCCTTTTCATCTGCAACTTTTTTAGGATACACACAGTTCTGTGTCCAGACTTTTCACCAGTTCAAAGGCTGTTGTTCCACCAGAACCACCCTCTGTGCTGAATTTTCCATTACCCAAAACAATTACAGTCCCTTTTCCCCATGTTTATGACCTTGGTAACATCTCAATTCAAACCAGTCAGGATTCTTGCAACTTGCCTGCAGTTGAAGATTCCCTGCTCAAGAGGAACAATCCAAAGATGCAGAAATCAATACAAGATTCCCATTAACATTAGATGGCTCTAGTCAGCCTATGGATACATAGCAGAAAAAAATATTATATATAGCCAGAGCACATAAAATATATTTATTATACCCCAGTTTTGTGGCTGAAAGCTCCAGATGCCCAATCCTTAGAGATACATCCCTAAGTTTTATTTATGTGTGAGATTCCAGGGAGCATCTGTAGCCTGCCAGAAAATCTTCCTGTTTTATACTAGGGATCAAAGGAACCTGCTAAAAAATGGCTCACTCTGATGTACAGAAGTTGATGCTCAACAAGACCGGGTATGATCCGAGTTCTTTTTAGTCCTGCAGAATTTTGGAAGAAAATTGTTCTGAGATAAAACTCCCTGTCTGAAACAGCCCTGGTGCAGGGACACCACTGCTGCCTCAGGAACTGCTAAGAGAAGAAGCCCTGATGTATAAGTGCTGCTTGAGCAGAACATTTGTATGGATTTAATCTCATTCTCATTAGTCACCTGACACTCCCCTGTACACTGTAATTATCTGTCTTCCATACCCAAAGTTGAAGTTAATGAAAATATCTGTGACTGCAGAGTATTTTAGGACAGACCACGTGTGCCACAAAAGCAGTAACAGAACAAGTTCCCAGTTAAAAACAACCAGGGCACCCCTGTGGGAAGAGCAGCTTCACTAAATCAGTCTGATACATTTCAGATTATTTGTTTTTAGGCCTGAAACAGAAATACAAACCCCAACTGTCTCCAAAATCATTGACTTCCAAACAGAAGTGGGCAGAAGCAGAAGTGCTGATGCCTGAGGGCTGGGATGACCATATGCTGCTAAAGTGGGGTGTGCAATTTGCTCTCAGTACAGCCAGACCTACAGCAAATGGACAAACATCCCTGGCACACACCCACCCACCCAGAGGACACAGCAGGACTATCAAGGCTCAGGTGTGGAAGTAGATGATTCCTTTCCAAGGCAGTGTTTTCTCCAGCCCCAGCACAAGTGTGAGAAATGGGGCAGTAACATTAGGCCTGTAGTTCTCAGTGCCAAAGGCTGCATTTGAAAGCCCACCCACGCTGGCACTGGCTTGGAGCTTCCTCTGAATTTCACAGCTCACACACAGTGAATTTGCAGACTCGCCTTGCTTGCTGCAGGCCTGCATCATTTCCTGCCCTTTTGAGAAGCAGAACACACTTGCTGACTAATTTGTGCTCAACTATTCAACCACCAAACAACAGGTTTGAAGAGCTTAAAAGTAAAATTTGCACAAGATGTATAATGCTCTCCAGCAGTGCTACCCAGAGTCATTCTTGGTAATATTTATTCTTAGCATTTCTTAGATAAAAGGTATCAATTTCCTTAAAAAACTGAGCAGTGCAATTAAGTTGGAGGTTTTTTCTTCCTAGTACACTGACCTTGTTATGATTCAACATTTGAAATTTAAAATTAAAAAATGGCAACCAAAACCACTGCAGAGCTTTTGATGTCGCAGATACTGCATCAGGAACTGATTGGATAATAATCACTCACCATCAGTTCCTAATGCATTGCCTTCAGCATCTAAACAAGCATCCAGGAGCTCCTAACAGGAGCAGCTGCAATATCATGATGGTGACACAGGAGCCAAATGTCATCCCACCAAACCTGGACAGCTTTCCTACAAAAACACAGCCTTAGCTCAAGTGGGAAATCTAAATCAACTGGTGTTGTTGAGTGACACCTCAGTCCCTCCCAGAGTAGGGTGCTGCCAGACCTGGAACCAGGTTGGGAGAAAAAAAATGGAAGGAAAAGAGTTCCATCCTTTACTCAGGTGGTTACTTCAACAATGTATTCTCTTCATACAAGACATACCTAAAATTTAAAGATAGTGATAATGGCAAGAGTCACTTCTGTCCAAAGGATTTCCAAATTACTTGAAATGATTTCAAAGTATTACAATTATTTACAATCTGCTTTGTATTATTATAACACATGCACAAAAATACACCTATGGATTTGTATGTATGTTTCCATGAGACAAATGAAAAAGCAGAGAGGAAGCCTGTGTTTGCTGATGGAGCAGAAGCACATGGAACTGGAGCACAGCAAAGGGCAGTGTGTAACATTAATATGCACCAATTCCCTCAGGGACTGAACAAAGCTAGCCCATTTCAATGGGCTGGGACACCTGGGCAAGTGCAAGATATTAATTTGACACACTTTATGGCCCTTTGGCTTCTTGTGTCTCCAAAAGAAATCTGAGCCTCCTCACCTGCAGAGCACAGCCCTCACCACCACAGTTTCTATTCATAGTACGATTTTCCAGCTTAGATTGGCTCAGAGCACAGCATTTGGACCCTCCAGTACATCCAGGGATATGTTGGAGGTTTTGTATCTCCATTCTGAGCATCCCAGCCCATATGAATTTTGTGACTTGAAGCTGAAGGAAGCAGCAAGATATCAACTCTATCAGAGAACCCGCTGGTATCTACTGCTCCAAAAGACAACCTGGCAAATCTTCCCTGCAGTCTGACAGACAGAACATCACCTCCACAGCTCTCTGAGGGGCAAGGGGATGTCTCAGCACATAATTAGCACATAGCAGAGTTAAAGACATTGTTTTATTCATTATTCCTATTCAGACCTGAAGCTTAAAAACGAAATGCAACCTCCTGGCTGTCTCCATGTGAGTTTTACCCATTTCTTCTACACAGAGATGAGTCTGGCCACAAGCTTTGAATAAGAATGAGGATCTGGAACTCATCTCCATCCCACAAATTGTCAGCATTTTTTAACCAAAGGCATGTTTCATTATGTTCCATTGGTAGGAAGTTAAATGGGTATTCAGATCCTCAATCCGTGTATTTGGAGATGAGAAGTGCTGGCACAGGTGCACAGGTTAAATCCTCAGAGTGAACCATTCCCCAGAGAGAGGAATTTGCATATCCCAAGGTGTCTGGAGGTGCCTCTGAACGTGCAGAGACATGGAGCACCTTCCAGAGCAGGAAACATGGCTGGGGGCAAGAGGAATTCCAGGAGTGAGACAAGGAGCCTGAGTAAGCAGATATTGTCTGCAAGGTTGGAGAGGTAAGTGCCAGTTCCACAGCACTGCAGCTCATGCAGCGACTCTGAACTCATTCCAATCTCTCTGGAGAATCCACACCTTGCTTTGTCTGGGAGCACATGGAAATGGGACCTACAACATCCATACAGAACCCGGATTCCTGCACACGGAGATCCACAACATCCATACAGAACCTGGATTCCTGCACACGGAGATCCACAACATCCATACAGAACCCGGATTCCTGCACACGGAGATCCACAACATCCATACAGAACCTGGATTCCTGCACACGGAGATCCACAACATCCATACAGAACCTGGATTCCTGCACACGGAGATCCACAACATCCATACAGAACCTGGATTCCTGCACATGGAGATCCACAACATCCATACAGAACCTGGATTCCTGCACACGGAGATTCACAACATCCATACAGAACCTGGATTCCTGCACACGGAGATCCACAACATCCATACAGAACCTGGATTCCTGCACACGGAGATTCACAACATCCATACAGAACCTGGATTCCTGCACACGGAGATCCACATTGTCTCCAGCTGGCACTAAGGCTCCAGAGGAAACCAAAGTGGTTTCTTAGCCCCTTTTTTCCTCCTTCCTGGGAAAATAATTCAAAGCTACCAAGACTTAGAAACACTGGTCTTGCACTAATTTTTTTCCTTGCTATTACCTATCATTTTTAAACAGTTGTATTAAAGGGGAAATACACCAAACATTTTTATTTATTGCTTTACTTATTTTGACCTTTACTACTGCCAAAAATGCATCCAGCACATCATTCATGAGTGAATGGCATCGTTCCACAGACCAAGCACATATAAAGTGTGAGGAATAATTGCTGTAGAAAGGACCTAGCAGTCCAATTCCAAAGGATTGAAAAACCTCATTACTCCTTGTAGGTTTTATTTAAATTTACAACACTTGAAGGTGACTATATCACTTGACAGTAGTTCTGAAGTGCTCTGAATTTTGGCCTGTTAGATACATACAGTTACCTGTGTAGTTCCATGTGCAGCTCTCCATACTCCTGACTTGTCAGTCATGGGGAGTGGGACAGGCAGCTCTGACCCTTTGACCACAAAAGAAATTAGCATTTTATTATGGATATCTTCAGATGCAGATCAGCCTAAGCAGAAATGCCGTGAGAAAGCCAATGGGTGGGAAGACTGAAGGGAGCTGATGTCATGGAGTTCATACTGTAATCTAATTCTAGATTGCTTAGGCCTCCTATCTCTCAGGCTCTTCTTCTCTTCCTGTTTCTAGGAAAGCAAAGAGCCTCCACCCTGCTAATGATCCCCCAGGGGAGGCAGTGTCAGGAGGCAGCACTTGCTGCAGCAGAGAAGAGCCACGGCTGCTGCAGCACACGGCATCAGCTGAGAGCAGCCACAGCCCAAAGAGATCAGCCCGGGGAAGGGGGAGGAAGGAGCCTCCTCCCGGGGGAATGCAGCTGATTCAGGGAGGGAGGGGAACAGCTTCGCAGGGAAAACAAACCATGAGCTTCTCAGAACCCCAATAATGGCCACGCGTTCTCCAGGGAGGGTTTTCAGAAAGATGGGAAGAAACATAAACAGAAAGATGTGGTTGGAAACATCACTTGAAAATGACATTTCACAGAGAAATGTCAGGGCAGAGTGGTGCAGAAGGTGATGGGGTCCTCACATTTCGTTTTTCCACAACTTTTTTGCCTCCCTCCTCCCTGCTGAGTGCTCATGGCCAGCTTCAGAGTTCCCTCTCTGAAGCCTCTCTGGAAAAAAGGATAGAGGCAAAAAAGCCTAACCATTTACTCCTTCATATTTTTTCCTCCCCTTTCACACTTCTATCCCAGTTCAGCTACTGCAGTGAGAGCCACAAGAAAATGGCATTAACTGTATTTCTCCTTATTTCCCTTATTCTCACTGCCAAGAGAGGATTCAGCAATTCTTGCCCTGGGACTCCTTTGCCACCCCAGAAGGAAAGGAACCTTCCCATCACTTGCTGCCACTCCCTGGTTCAGCCTTTGCCAGAGCACAGTGTGCAGATGAGATGCTGCACTTGAACTACAGAGCACCACATCCACTTACAACAGGACAACCTGGGAGAAAAATGAAGAGAGAACAAGGAGGAAGCATTTGATAAGGCATTAATTAAATACTAATGTGTTTAATCTCCCCCTCTGCTCTCACTGCTTTTGAAGCAATAGAAACCAGACTGGTATTTCCTAGGAATCTCTATACAAACAAAAAATAATGTGAGGTAGGCATTCCTTACAACAAAACTTATCTCAATGATAACAGACCAAAGATCCAACTAATTAACCTGGCAGCAACTAAAACAAGGTGCAAGTACAAGGTAAAATCAGAGGTATTTTCCCAAATACTCTCCAACAATTTGTAGCTCATGAACTCCCTAGGACATATGTTTCCATGCATTTAGCATCCCTAAAAAATTGTTTTGTTCACCAACCTGTCCAATATCCCCCCAAACCCACATAAATTGCAGTGTCCATAAAGGCTGAGGCAAGGAGATCTACAGACTCGCTTCTTTTTGTACCTCTGCCCAGGGGGGGTTCCTTCAAGCTTTACCTTAGCTGAAAATCTATTCACCGAGTGTGCTCATGAAAAATAGTAATTCCTCCCAAAAATCATGTACATTTCAGCACACTATTCCACAATTACTGCTTGAAATGGGAGAAACAACACAGAAACAACAAAACATTTGTGAAGGATGAAGCCTTGGCAATCAGGAAAGAAAATAAGGTGACTGTGGTGAAACAGGTTATGGTATCAAAAGAAAGAATTTGTAATTCCTCCTTTAAGGACCCAAAAAAGACTTCCAGATAACTTTACACATCCTCTGAATTTTGGCTCAAGTATCTCAGCAAGTAAAGGACGTTCTAAATGACAGCCCCCTTGTCCCCTGACTGCATGCTTGGAAATGTTCAGATGCCATATTTATTCCATCAGGCTCATGCAATCAGTCCCACCCAAAGCTGTGCTCCAGAGATGCCCAGTGCAGGCTGCAGGCTCTGAGTAACGAGCACGGAGGTCCACGGGCTCCCAGTTTTGGTTAATGCACCTCCCACTTGTCCCATTCCTCAGCACAGACAGGGAAGAGCACAAAGCTGTCCACCCTTTTGGATGACTCCACAGTCCTGATGGAGCAACAGCTCGGGGCACACACTGCAGCTGAGCCACCCACACACATAGGTTAATGCACTTTTTGATGATTCATAAACCCAGATCTAAGAGCAGAATCAAGGCTTTTGTTCATTATTTTGGAATGAAACATCAACTAACATTTTTTACAGATGACTGTCAGGCAAAATCCTGGACTGCAGAGTCCTGCTTATCTGAAATTATATTCAGCTACGCCCTTCAAGGCAAAGCCATATCTATTAAAAGAAATACAGAAAATCCCAAAATCATAATCCTGGAACGTTCAGCTGTGTACTGTACTCCATGCAGTTCACTGTGTTCAGATTTTGCAAGGATCCTCCGTACAGAAAATGCTCTTCCTGTGCTACATAATCCCTACTCACTAAGGACTTGTTAAGGATGGATTTGTAAAGTCTAAACTGCAAATTCTTCTGCTTTGGGGTGTCCTTGCTGAGTCTTTAATAACAAAGCTTTGAAGTTTAATTACTCTCTTAGCAGCTGCAACCATTATACTGGAGATATATATACAAGGTGAGTAATAAGGTTGTAAAGTAGGAGTTAACTTTAAACAAAAAGGGAAAACATGAGGAAAGTTTTATTCATCAATGGCTTTGACAAAATTAACTTCAGAGTCACACACATCAAGGCCTACTTCCAAATCAGCAGAATCTGCCCTCTTGCTCCTTCCAGCAAATTCTATTCAATGCCTAATTACGAGAGGCAGAGTCAAGGGGGGCAGGGTGCAAGAAAATTCACAAGTGCCAGTTGATTTTGCTACTAATATAATGGAAAAAACATGTGCAGAGCAGGCACCCAGAAGAGGAGCTGCCCACAACATCCTGAAGGAAGAGTTACATCAGCAGGGACTACGCCACACTGGCACAACTCCTGTGCTGTGCAGAGCCAGAGTGAGACACCCTGGACACAGAAAACTGCTCTGACATAAAGATAGATTGCCACACTCCCTTTTTCAGGGAAAGGAGAATGATTAACAACCCATGTGTCAGCTACCAAGGGAAGCATTTCCAGAATATTTTCTATGATTGATCAGCTTCTTTGACCTCCCCACCGTACTGAGATACCCTCGGAGCAAAACTGCTCATGTTTGCAAAGGGAACACAAAGGAAGGCACTGGAAATGCAGACCCAACTAGAAATCTCCTTTTCCATTGTTACTGTTGTTTGCCTGATGACACAGACACAGTTTTGGGTGGTAATGTACAGAGACATAAGTAATATCCCATCTGGATAAATTTTTCTTACTCTCCTTATTTGGTATATACACCATATAAATACCAAATACAAACTTATTTTTTCCTCCTGCCATTTTCCAATCTATTGTGGCAGCCACGTTATTTTTAAATATATATCACATATTCTATTGGTTCTCATCAATGTATATTATAGATGAACACTCACATTTCTAACTACACCCCTAAAAACGATGCTGAAAGAATGTTAAAGTTGCAAAGTCCAGGCTCCAAATGTCATGAAGTAGCAAGATTCAACTTGCACATTTTACACAATTAGGAAAAAAGTTGTTTCTACCTCAATGGTGTCTACAGAACATGAAGGGGAAAGACATCAAGGTTATTTAGAACCCTTTTGATCCAAATAGCTCGTGCAATATATGGCCCACTATCCATTAAAAAAAATTCCACACTTTTATATTTTTTTCCTAACAAATTCTCCCAATGTCAGATATTTTGAGAAAACTGGAGTGTTTTTTCTTTCTCAGTGCAGTACCTACAGTTGATAGGACACTTGTAAATTCTGAGAGACAAAGCATGATGATAAGACATGGTTTTAGCCAATTTACCCTGACTTTATAAAACTAAAATCCTCCCTCTTTGCCATCTAAATACATCATGTCTGGTGTCTCACCAGAGGAAAACACTAACAGAATTTAGAAACTGTCATCTAAATATTTCTGTAGAAAATTCCTAAAAATCATATTCTCATTATTTGATAACTTGACTTTACTTCCAATCTCCCTCCACATCAAGATACTACAGAGAGCTTTCCAAACTCGCTGGTTGAGAAGCAGAATTTATTATCTCCCCAAATCATTCATTTTAGGCTCCAATAAAAGCACAGGGTCATCAGTGATGCGCTAGATTATATCCCATCCCCGAAGCTGCTAAATCAACAGGAAGGACATGCTCCAAATCACCCTGGCCAGAGACCACCAGGTTTAGAAGCTGTGCTGGGAACCCATCAGCACTGAAGGGCTGCAGGAGCTGCCTGTGCACTGTGCTGGCTGCAGCTGCAGCCAACAACAGCCCCGGCTGCCTGTGCCAAAGCCCTTACGCAGATGCACAATTGGAACTTGTAAATTACATGGAGAAACAGCTAAGGCTCATGAAACTCCAAAACATTTCTGCTTCGACCAGTGTGGTCAGCAGGGCTGTAATTTCTGTGAATCCAGTATCTGGGCTTCTTGGAATTTACCAGCCCTGCTGGCAGGGCAGTCACGTCTTGTAACTTCCATGTGGGCAGGAATGAGGCTCAAGGAACTTCCAAAGCTCCCCAGGGCAGCCGGAGGAACTGGCAAATTCACTTCGACAGATACCTGGTGTTCGTGGGGATCTGCCAAGGCCGTCGGGAAACAGCTCCCGGCTCCTGCAGCTCCGCGCTGCCGCAGCGGCAGAGAGCTCCGCTGCAGGGGTTACACTCCCCCTGGGGCAGGAGAGGGAACGGCTGTGCTGGAAGCAAAGTGATGTTCCTGGCTCTGTGGCTACAGGGCAGCAGAACTTCCTGAGAGATCCAACTGCTCTGCCTTCCATGCGGTGCCTGAAGGATGCTGCAAGTGTGGTTCTCAAGCAAATTAACCTCCAAAGGTAGACTGGGAACATCCGTGACACAGATTGTATCTCACACAAAATAAAACAGACACCAGAGGAGCCAGCAATTACTTCACATTCCAGCCTAGAGCGGTTCTGCAAGGCTTGATGAAAGGTGAAGATGGCCCTAAGCACAGAGCAGTTGTTTGCTCCTCTGTTGAGTGTTCTTCTGTTTGAGATATCCCACACCACCTGCTGAACTAAAATCTAAATGAGAAGCACTGAACCAAAGTAACACAGGGACAACCCTGGAGAGCCAGGTGGGGTTAGGGGGATGGGACAGATGGGAAAAGCAAGGAAAACAACACCTACTCCTGGATATGCCTTACTGTGTGATGTGGGACAAAATATCCCACATAAAAGGACAGCTGTAACAAAATATTCAGGAAAACAACACCTACCCCTGGATATGTTGTACTGTGTGATGTGGGACAAAATATCCCACATAAAGGGACAGATGTAACAAAATATTAACAAATTACTGTTTCACTGTTGTTTCATACGTAGCAGCTTCAGCTGTTGTGTGCTTCAGTCTAATCCTCTATGCTCAGAAGTCTGATAAGGTTTAAAGCCTCAGGCTGTCATTATAAGAATATTACATGTACATCAGTGTAGTGGATTATGAGTTAACATCTATATTAATTAACAACTATATGAATTGACATGATATTTTACTCTCTGCCCATAACTGGATAACTGGACTTAGTTATCCCTGGAAGTATCCCTGGAACTGGACTTCATTATCTCTGGAAGTTTCCCTGGAAGTATCCCTGGAACTGGACTTCATTATCTCTGGAAGTTTCCCTGGAACTGGACTTCATTATCTCTGGAAGTTTCCCTGGAAGTATCCCTGGAACTGGACTTCATTATCTCTGGAAGTTTCTCTGGAACTGGACTTCATTATCTCTGGAAGTTTCCCTGGAACTGGACTTCATTATCTCTGGAAGTTTCCCTGGAACTGGACTTCATTATCTCTGGAAGTTTCCCTGGAAGTATCCCTGGAACTGGACTTAGTTATCTCTGGAAGTTTCCCTGGAAGTATCCCTGGAACTGGACTTAGTTATCCCTGGAAGTTTCCATCCAGCTTGCCTCCAAGTGTCTATAAAATCACTAAGCAGCTTCTGCAGAGTATCTGCATCTCTCTCTACATCAAAAACCAGCATCAGACACTACAGTCAGCCTCTGAATTCAACCTGATTCAGCCCAGACCAGAGAATACCCAATGGAACTGAGCCACAATGTCTAATCTTACCTTAATAGAAGGGAGTATTCCTTGGAGGGAAACAGCCATGGAGTCAAACACCAGCCCACCAAGGAAAAGACTTTGCCTCATTCACAGCAACTTAGAGAAGGCCAGGATATTCTGGAGTGAGGTCTCTGACTGTGGACTCCAGCACCATGCTCTGAGTTGCTGGTTCATGTTCAGAGGGGCTCCTCCTACCTCCTAATCCCAGAGATAACCTGCAGCACCTGCTTTGTGCAGCTGACAGAGAAGCCTCTGCAGAAGCCATGGAAGCAGAGCAGGTGCCACCAGAAAGGCCCTCACACAGCTGCAATGGCTCTGTGTGAGTGTGTGTGTGCAGGTATGTGTGTGTTCACAGGTCTGTCCACACTTCCAGGGCTTCTGCACCCACCAGAACTGATTTTTGTCTTCCAAGCAGAAGTGCTTTCACTAAGAGCAGAACAAAAGAGACTGCAGGAAACATGAACAGGAAGATGTGCCCCATAAGCATGGATAAAGGGAAGCTTGATTCCTCAGTGTTCCTTAGACTCTGCCTATTACACTGACTTTCCCAGCAGAAGTCCAAGCTCTCATTTGCGTCTTTGAAGACTCTGCACAGACAACAAACATTGATGAAAACTCTTTGCCATCAATGTTGTCTTTACTTCTCCTTTTATCTGCACTGATATTAATACACACAAAGAAACTTTTCAGCAAGAGCCTTTCATACCCTTTCCCTCTGGATCTCACTCTTTCCCCTCACACATAGCCCTTGTCATCTCAAGGTACACACTGGAGTAACACAGCCCCTCCTAGAGTCCCTTGTGGTGCCCTCTGGGAATCTGAAACACTCTGGCATTCCCAGAACCTGAACCTTAAGACAAGTGGTTGTATTTAGGATTCCTAGTCTTGCCAGACTCAGATTCTTTTCCTGAATTTGTCTTACACAACTTTAACCAAATGGAAACAGAAACCATATTTTGCACAGAAGATGAAGATAGAGCAGGAACCTCAGAAACACCACACCAGGACAGAAAAGTTTAACCCTCACTGAGCAGCCCTGCTGCTGCTAAGATCCCAAGGAAAGACACCTCTGTAGGCATTCCCTAACATTGTGCTTCCTGTGCTCTCCCTAATATCATACAGGGACTGGTAATTCCTTTGGAAAGGCAGCTGCTGAAGCCTCACACAAGACACAATGTTTGTAGGTAGCAGCTTGCTACATGGCTTATATAACTTACTCTTTTCTCCTTCAAGCCATGTCAAAGAAGCAAACCCCCGACTTAAGGGGTGTGGAGGGGAGTTATTACCACAGTTTAAGCAAGAGGAAAATTAGTTTAATTGCATGTGTTAGACTCTGCTGGCACTCTCCACAAAGACATTATCCCACTTTTTAAGGTGAGTCTGCTCAGGCAATTCACAATTTTAGCCCATTTCATCCATGAACTCCTTCCTTCGTGAACTAGAGCAGAAGACTTTGCAAGCTAAAAGTGAAGAGGAATAATGTAGCATGCAGGGAAGAGTTCTTTCCTCTGGCTGACAATAACCTTGGACAAACCACCAATTCAGCAGTTGCAGACTAGGGCAAGTTGGGCTGAGGCTCACATCCCCTCTTCTCCACCGCTGCCCTGACATTTGAGCTGTAACTACCCAGTCCTCTCGGAGATATTTGCACGTTTCTGTTTGCCCTCCAGCCAACATCCTGCGAGCACTGGAGACAGACCCGCTCACGGCGCCACTGGAGGGCAGCACCACATTTCCAGATCCTTTTCCTGATCTCCCAGAGGAATGAGTTTCATCGCATTCCAACACAATGGTTCCACAACTTACACTTCGACTCAAGACTCTCACAAAAGCCTTCTTTGTTTTACAGCAAAGCACGGTGATACCGTTTAATTCCCCACTTCGCTGTGCATTTTTCTTTGAGAAGTTTGGAGTATCCCTTCGTGCAGGGTTCAGAAGGAACTCAGCTGAGCTTTTTAATGGGGCTCCATTGAGGAAACATCTCTTTATTTTGCCAGGGTGCTGTTTGTTTCCATGGTGCATTCCCAATCTCAAAGGCTTATGGTATTTTCTGCTGCCTGTAAGTGTATATGCAACAATAGCAAATCATCTAAACTCACGTTTTTAAAGGTCAGCATTCTTTTAATGTGCACGTTTACTTAAAACCACAAATCTAAGTGAAGCAATTTTCACCCGAAAATAACTGGATGGCTCAAATTTCCTCGTTTTTTTCTTTTTTTCCATTTTCCTGCTATCAACTCCCCTATCATTAGGATAAATCTCCACCAGTGTTAGATGTGAACATTTGCATTTAGATTTGCTCGTTTGCACGTTCTCCCTGCCTGCTGCCAGGGGGGAGCACAGTCCCACTCACCACATCCTCAGTGGCATTCCCAGACAAGGATCCAGGGACGGCAGCTCCACAGTGCCCTCACACATGGCTTGAAGTGCAATTTCCATGGGGGATTAGCCACAGATGTGCACGGGCAGAGCCCAAAACATCCACCAAATAAGCCCTACACAGAGGTTTTGCCACCCCACCTTTTCTGCTGAAATGACTAAACAGACAATGCATCACTTACCATATCTCTCACTCAGTTTATCTGATAAGTTCCCCTAATTCTGGTCTCCTATTTCTCAGAAAACTCTGCCAGCCTGCAAGGATTACTAGGGCTCCAAGGCCAGCTGTTAGTATTATGCCTCCACAATCTTGGGAAGCATGGATTGAATTTCCAGCCTCACTCAGGGACCTGGGCCCACTTCTGTCCCCATGCACACCCACCTCACACAACTACATGGCACTTGGTGCAAGGCAAGAGGGAATTTTTTCTGGCACTGCCATATTAAATTTCTATGAGAACAACCCACTAATAAAAACAATATGTTGTACAAGTTCCTTTTCCTATTAGAAGCCCTACAAGTCAAGCCCCATAACTAAATACTTGTACTGGAAATCTTCCAACCGTGACTGGAAAAACACGCTGACACCAAAGTTTATTTTATAAGACACCAGAGGGGTCACTTCCAGATTAGACCAGATTGAATTCTCCTCACATTTTGTGAAACTCTTCAGGAGATTTGTTGTGGCATTCCACAGTTCTCCAGGCAAAAAAAAAAAAAAAAAAAAACACCAAAAAAAACCCAAGCACACTGTATAGAGGCTGCAGATGCAAGAGTTGAACACTTCTTTTTAGAAAATACCAACCTACAATAACAAATAATTTTGTTATTCACAAGAGAATCATTGAGTATTGCAAAACTTGATAATTACTGATTCATGACAGATTTAGGAAAAACATCAGCTTAAGTAATCAGGTCAGGGCACTGCTGTTGACCACAGTGTTGGCAAAAGAAACAGTTTCTGTCTTCATATCTTTCATCAAAGTTTAACATTTTACAGTATTTAGCTTTTAGCACTTCATTGGTCCAGACCAGTAAACAACTGATAGCTTGAGAAGCAGAAGTTCAATTGTGAGCAAACATCTCTAGTTAGTATTATCTTGCAATTCACTTACACCATTCACATATTTTTAAATTCAGGCTAGTAAATCACTGAGGATCCCTGAGAGCTCTAATTTATTACTGCTGTTAATAAATTCACCAGATGATTAATCCCTTTTGCAGCCTGGCACCAAAGGTATGCTTTGTCACACACTGCCAACTGGGAATAAGGATTTCATTCAGATCTCAAGGTGGACAAAAAAACAACCCTACCTTTTTGTGAAGGAAATGTGTGTGAGCTTCATTTCCTCCTGGGAAATTAGGAGTTTTTCTCTACCAAAGATTACTGCAAATAAATCCACTGCACTTTCTTCCATGCCTCCATGATATTTTTGTCTGACACTGGAAGTCATTCTGAAAAGGCAGCAGTGCAGTGCAAGAAGGCCTCCTGACTCTAAATGAAGTATTGGGACAGCACTTCTTTCCCTTCCTGAGATTCACACTAAAACCCCAAATTTCTAACAGTGAGAAACTGTTAATCCACACCAAGTAAAGATGTGTTTTGCAGCAGAGAGGATCCTGTCCTTCCCCTTCACCTACCAATGCTAAATGAAGTTCTAGCACTTGAAACCCATTTTGAACACCACACCTTGCCACACTTCAGGCCTTCCTCACAGGTACATTTCCTGCACTGTAGAAGGGTTTAAGTAAATAATGACTGTCCTGCTGGAGGTGAAAGTCAATTGAATGAGGAATCTGGAGTAATTCCATCCAAAAAATGCCACTGACATTCTCTACATGGAAGTGTTTTGTATACATACTATGTGACTGTTAACTTGGAATCATTATTAGCTCCAAAGGAAGGTGGCAAACCTCCTCAATCCTCCACCTTCAGAGAAACAAAATTCTATTTCTCTCTGTGCTTTTAGCTAATGTCCTTTTGAATCCACTGAAGGAAAGCATGGGGAAAACATGGAAAGGTCCTTCTTAACAACTGCAGTGCCACAGTCCTGAGGCCAAAGCCACCTCCTCTGGTTTTGTGCAATTCCTTCTAAAGCAGCAAGGAGGAATTTACCAGCAACTACAGGAGCTGTCCCCAAAAGCCACGTGCACAGCTACCCACAGAAATGGAACAGGCTCCCAGCCCACTGCAGCCAGACCACACAAGTTTTGATGCATCTCCAGTGCAAGGCAGAGAAAGAATCTGACCCTTAGTCCTACAGCAGCAAGTGCCAAAAAAGCTATTTTACAATCACACAATCTAACAATCTGCTTCAACAGACTTAAATCATCCATCTTCAGGATGACATAGTTCTGTGTGTCCACAGCTTCCTCAGAGATAGCAGTCAGGAGCTCCAGTAACATGTAGAGATTTGTATATTAAAGGCCTTCCTGAAAGATTTACAGATTCCAGGTACTTACAAACTGAGACAGATAATTAATAACTCAGCCACAATTTGCTGACAAAATGTTGAACCAAGGGCTCTCCTTTGATTTAAGCTCAATCAATTCTGCTTTTTCTGCTCTAGTGTTTTCTTGCAGAAGTGGAATTTCTATGGTAAAAGCTCTATTAAGAGATCTACATCTGAAAAATGAAGGATGAACGTGAGCAGAAATGACCAAGCTCTAAAACTCTGACACATACTAAGTATTGCCTCTAGAAGTCAAAATTTTTTTCAACCACAGCTCACTGTTTAATGTGCTGTCAAACATTACAGTGAGAAAGGCATTTTTTTCCAAGAGTAAGGGAGCTGAAAATCAAAAAGCTTTTCTACACAAAATGGGATAAAAAGTAATAAATAGGAAGTCTGGAAGTAAAAACAGTGAGTAGGTAAATCCACTCCACTCCTCTGCACTGATGCAAGTGGTTTTTGCCACATGCCTCTTCCTCTTTTAGTTGGGATTCTATAAATGCATGGAAAGCCATGGGACAGAGCAGTGCTCCTGCACAAAGCATCCAGTGCTTTTCTTCAAGCATCTACATCTCCTTTGCCTGATGTTCACTGAATTCCTGCTCAGCAAACTCTGGCACCAACCTTGTGGAGCCTTCTGCAGGAAGTGGGAGCCTGAAGCAGCAAAGACTCCCTGGCTGGCAGAGGAAATGCAAACCACACCACAGCTGAGGACAAAGCCTCCCGGGAAGCTCTTGGTGTATGCTCCGTGCAGCACCTGCCAGCCCGGGGAGCCACCAGGGGACACAAGGCATCACCTCAGGCCCTGCTGGGCTGTGCAGCCCCCAGAGAGGCACATTTGAATTTCTCAATCTCCAGAAGTGCATTTAGGAGCTGCAGCTGTGGTGCCACAGAGGCCCATGGCCCCTGAGACACTGAGAGCATTGGTGGCCAAAGGGAGCTCCAGGGTCTCTGGAGTGACACAGGAGAGGCTGAGCTGCTCTGCACTGCGGTGGAGAGGGGAATTGGGGGATTTTTGTATCCATCAGGTTAGTTTGGGCCTTTATCACTTCTAAATGACAACAGTTCAAGCACAGTAATGGGTGAATGAGCAGGAATTAATTTGCCAGGGCTTTGAGCTTCCAGAGAATGAGAACTTGAACCAATTAATGAAAAGAAGAATCCCTGTGTTACACATGACTTAAAATGAATGTACAGTAAGTGATGTGTTAGTCTATGACACAAATGACACGTTGGGGCTGTTCTGCAGCCTCTCCACCTCAATAACTCGGAGATGTGGTGTTCCCACTGCCTCACTCCCAAAACTGAATTGTTCTCTGATGTGGGTAAACTCCTACAGAGCATATTTTGGGAGCATACAGGGTTATGGGCGTTTCTGTGCCAGCTTTTCGTGGTATCATCCTCCAGCCTCTTCCAGAAGTTTGATCCCTTTCAACCACAGGTATCTGTAAAGAGGGGTGAGAGGATAACCCCATCAATCTCACAGAGAGGAAAATCCCCACTGGCATTTCAATTCTGCTTTCTGTGTGACACTAAGGTTAATATTCCAGGGAAATCAAATGCTCTGATATACATCCTGTAGTATTAACATGCAGATACTGAGCAGAAAAGTTGTGTCTCTGGACAATAATTAATAGGTTAACTAGGCAGATTGTTTGCCAAGTTCACCCCCACACAATATAAACACGAAATATTCCTGCTTTTCCCCTATTACTAACTTCTTTTCTCAAAAGATAAATAAAGGAAAATTCAGAAAGTTCAGAGGATGCTTATGGAACCAAATTATTGTTTAATATATCTACTGATCCTTATGTTCCTGAATTGTAAAAAGCAAAATGGTCCTTAGCAAGAGCTCTGCCTCACAAATCTGTTCCTCTAAGGCTCTCCTTCAGCACAGCATTTCTGAGAGGTCTCAGTTTGGTTGTGCTGAAAGATCACAGCACTGTCACACTCAGGTTTAGGCCCACGAGGCTCTGCAGAAAGTTTTGTGTTAAGGGTTTCAAACATGAATGTCTGCCTTGAAGGCCTTTAGCACTTTCTGACCATCAGGAATACTCTAAATCCTCTTAAGAAAGGTTAAACTACTCACATTATTTCCCAAAATCTGGAGCTAAATACAATGCTGGGAAATTGCAAAAATGAAAACTAGGGCTTGAACAGCCTGCTGGAGTTGAGCTGCCAGTCAGAAATCCATGCTGGTCACACAAAGGTGTTCCACTCATATCAACCCACACCTGCCCTTCTCAGAAGTGACAGAGGAAGGGAAATGGATTCCCTGCATGGAGGGAGGATAAAGAGAGGGCACAGAGTTTTTTCTCATCCACAGCCACGAACGTTGCAGTGGATGAGTTCTGCCTGATTCTCCTTTCCTTGAGGGGATGCTGAGGTGCCCAGAGCCTCACAGACAAACATCCAAACTCCCGGACTTGGAACGGGATCTGAGCATCCAAGCCAATCCCTGTCTTTGGAAATCCTGCACAGGTAAGTGAATGCACCCACCCTGCTTCCCTGGGCAAGAGTCACATCTTTTCCTCATTTCAGAGAGAGTGCACCAAGAAATAGATGAAATGATTTGCACAAAGCTTCACAGGAAGCCAAAACTAGAGTTGAAAGCTGTCTCCAACATATTCTGGGTGATACTGGATTTGAATTCTGGCATTTCTATGTTGCCTCTCAGCCAGAGCAAGGAACTGCACTGGCACAGCTTAATCAGAACAACAATCAGTATATATTCCAGCTAAGATTTTGAGTATCAGAAAAGCTGTCTGCTCATGAGCTGGGTTATATTTCTGGGAAAAAGTTCTCATTTTAACCAAATTGGTTGAAACCTAGTACAGATTAGACTTCAACTCCTATGTGCAGCAATGCTGATTTTCCAGAAGAAAAAGGAGAAGAAATGACAACTCCAGTGTCACAAAAACCACACATTGACACTGATGAATGTTTTCTGGGCTGCTGTTTCTCTTATCTGGCATGAGAAAGACAAAAAAAGAGAAAGAAAATCACTGCTAGAGAATGGCAAAGAGTTAAAAATGCACAGTATAAAAATGGAAGAAATCAGAAATACAAGCTACAGAGAGGAGGAATATTTAAATTGCAGATCATCACAGTACCATTTAAGTTACAGCCCAGATTTGCCATATCTGAAATTCTTACCACATCAAAGGGTCTTTACCTGTAGGGTTAATCCATAAAAACAGATATTCTGGGGTTGTGAGTAAACTTGTGTAAGATGGACCTCAAAGTTACAACCTTGACAAAACTGGGAAAACACCCATTAACCATAACACAGGAGTATCACCAGGAGAGGTTTGCAGCCCTGGAAAATCCTCATTCCCTGAGATGCAAGAGGTGATGAACCACATATGGAAAGTGAAATGGGCTCATCCTTCCCACACACCACCACCCCCTCATTTCTTGTGTTGTTTTCAGCTGTATCTGCAAATCACTCATCCTTCCAAAGCCCTTCAATTCCCAATTTATTAGGGCTGCACAACTGCACTAACAAAAAAGATGGAAAACCTCTGGGAAATGCCTTTCCCACTCACTCACTCACTCTCTCCCTCTTGTTTCTTTTACTGACAAAGGACTCCAGTGGGAATAGTCACCACCTTATCTGGGCATCCAGATTTCTGCTGGAGTCCACAGAAACACACAAAACACAGGATCACATCCCCATAAAATGCAGCAGACAAGCAAATTGCATGCTTGACAAATTGTATGCAGACCACAGGCTTGATCTTTAGCAAAAATCAAAATAAAAAATGGCAACAACATTATACTTTAATATCCTCAGAGCATTGTCAGACATTTAAAAATGAAAGCACTGGTTTGCCCAAGTTAGCCAGAGGCCTCAGCATAACAAAACTCCTGCAAGATCTCTCATACAGGAGAAAACTTGAAGAAAATAAAGGCTGGAATTCTACTACTAGATTTTTCTAATCCAACTCTTGTATCTTTTCTCTGTCAGTTTTCTCTAATTCTGTGTTGGCATCATCTGTCACCTTTGAACTCTACTGCAAAGCAATAAACAAAGAACAACAATAAATATATGTTTAGATTGAATGGGAGGATTAAGCAGAAGGAGAGAATTTGTTCTCTGTCCCTTGCTACTGACATTCTGGTTCTTATTAAATTTTTGTCATTTCAACACCTGTGATAAGAAACTGATACGGTGAATTTTTGCCATATGAAAAGTGAGAGTAATTTCCTAACACAGACCTTCTTTCAAATCAAGTTTAGAGTTCAGTAACACTTCATGGCACATACAATACACTCAGGATGCCTCCCTTGAAGATAAATAAACTTGTAAAATATTACCTCAAATAAAAGTTTAACATTTGTCATGTTTAATCAGCAATAAAAAATCAGACACCTAATTCTTCACAGTTTATCCTTCACCACCATTATGTCACTTCCAAGTTGGAACATGGAAAAAAAATTGACATTTGCAGGCAGCGTGGCAGAAAGGCAGCCTGCCATGTTAACAAAATAATTTATGTTCTAGAATTCCTGTGAGTCCAACATGAAAATAGCATCTCCAGCACTCCAGCTCTGAGTTTAGACAACTCCAGTGTCACTCCATGTGACACACTCAGGGACAGAAACCTCTTAAATTGACACTGATGGTCCCCTGAGCTGACAAACACAAGTTGTTGAAATTCTCCATGTGCTTCATTTTCTGTTCTAGGGAGGGATGTTTGAAACAGGAAAAGGGGGTCAGATCTGGGAGTAGAAGAGATTAAACTGCAATTTTGTTTTCCTCCTTTTTGGGCTAGCCTCTAGTATCAATCTCAGCCTGCTCTAAATTATGTCCAGCTGTCTGCTCCCCCCAGGGACAATTCTAGCAGCCAGAATGAGTTGGGAGTGCAGTGACATTTTAACCACACACAGAATTCCTTCAGCCTACCTATCCTTGGGTTTTTGAGGACAATGGGGGGTGGCAACACATCCTGCCAGGAAGAAAAAATGTGAACATTGAAGTCATAAACACGTTTGAGCTGAAGAATTTATGAAAACTGTGGGGTTTAAAGAAAGGAAAAACTGAGATGTGACAAAGAGTTCACTAAAACAGTAGGGAATAGAGTGCACAATTTTCAGAAGGAGCCAAAAGTAAGGAAAAATAGGAAAATTAGGGACCAGCCTGACAGGATTTGTTCAATTGTTGTAGGGGTTGGCCTCAGCAGTGCCAAGCTGCTCGTGGTCAGCAGGGATGGAGGGAGGTTTGACCACAGGGACATCCTCAGACACCCCAGATTTGTAAATAAGTTGTCCTTCAGCTCATTCACGTACCTCACACTCCCATCAGCACTTCCAAGCGTTTAAGTTCTGCTCTCCCACATCACACACGTTTCCAGTTGTCTCAGCAGGGAATATCTGAACTACCAAATCATGGACTGAGTCTCCCACCTCCCACCAAAGGACTGACAACCATCCTTGGCAGAGCAGGGCATTTCAGCACATGTGTGACACTGGCTGAAGCCAAGGGAAGGGGGCTCCCTGCTCAGCCAGCGCTCAGACACCCTCCAAAATGATGTTCCTGCTCTTCTCTGCTCTGCAGAACATCTTTACAGAGGGAAAAAAACCAACTGCAGTCCTGTAATATAGGCAGTGTTTTCCTATGTGGTAGCTTAAGACAAGACTTTTTAAATTCTTTACTTAATCCAAAACCCAACAACTTAAATTTTGTTCTCTTTGCACGGCATGGATGACAATGCCACAATTGAAATGACAATTCAATACTCACCAGATAGAGTATAGTAGATAAAAGCAATTATTATGTTATTTTGCAGTCATTAGATTATTAGAAACACCTGCATTTCTTTCTGTAAGCAAGAAACAGTAAAGTTTGAAATATATGAGGGACCACATCACAAACAGGAATCCAATTTACACCAACAGAAGTGAACAACTCAGAGTCAATCTAACACTGTGAAGCTGTATCCCTAAATAATGGAATGTAGGCTTTAAAGGAATCATTTTGGAGCAGGAGAACACATGTCAAAAGACAGCCTGTTAAATATGAAATTAATATGTACACAAAAGTACATGCAAAATGTCCTGTAATGCAGTCAACTTGGATTTTCTTTATTCCACCACGTTGTTGCTTCTGTTCTTTACCAGTGAGGTGTGTGGATTGTAAGTACGTTTTCAGGAGTCCCACTTACCTGTAAGCACAGAAACTGCAATGAGGGAGGGAAAATCCTACCTTCTCTCACCTAAAAAACAAAAGATAGGCAACATATGGTTGCAGCTCCAAGTATTCTAAAACCACCAGCTTGGCTGATTCTAGAATAGATAAGAAGTGATTTGATTCAGAGACAAAATTAATGAGCACTGTATGGCTGTCCAAAAAAGAACTCATGCTTTGGGTAAGATCAACTATAATTGAATGTTAAGAATTATGGGGTTATATAGGAAAGCCATTCTCTAGGCCAGCAGAGTAAGACATTTTTTCAGATTTCCAGTTCTCCAGGCCCTTCAAGGTCTACATTAAGGAGGCAAAAACTTATTTTAAAACTAAAGACCTCCTGTTGAACTGCAGCAACAGAACAGAGCTGCTCTACTATGCCACAGGTCCCCCAGAAGCAAAACTGGGGAATTAAATAAAGATCCAGAGAACACGTTCCTGGACACCTTCTCCTCACTCAAACCCACCAAAGCTTCTAAACCCCTGCAAAGCCTCCTCATCCTTCTTTCTGTCCATGAGCTTTCCCCCTGGGTGGGGAAATAACAGCATTTCATGGCCTGGAAAGATTTTTAGAAGTGATGATTGCTGAACTTAGGTGATGTCTGAGGAACAGCATTGCAGTGGTGGAGTCACCACCCACGGAAACGTTCAAAAATGTGTGGATGTGGGACTTGAGGGCAAGAATATTGGAAGTAAGTTCTGTTTGCAACCAAGTGAAGGGTAAGAGATCGAATGGCCTTTTTTATGAATTTATTTTCTTTTAGATCTGCTTGTGTTCAGTGTTTGCCTTGCATAATGCATGTCATGGAAGGAGAGAAAATTACACAAGCTTGGACTGGGGAAAAACCCAGTTTTCCAGTCTCATTTCCACATCTGGTCACGGCTGCAATTAAGAACATGGTAGCGACGGGCCCGATAGCCTCAAAACTCTTTTTTCCCAACCTTAAGGATTCTACACTTCCATGACTCACGACAGACACCAAAACGATGGCCGTGCTGCGCTTCCTCGAGGATTCCAACCGGGACACGGCTGGGGCACTGGACCGGTGTGAGGGAGCGGCTCCCGGGGCCGGGGTACCGGAGCGGCGTGAGGGAGCGGCTCCCGGGGCCGGGGTACCGGAGCGGCGTGAGGGAGCGGCTCCCGGGGCCGTGGCCGCCCTCCCCTCACGGCTTCCCGTGCTCTCGCTGCCCGCGCCGCGCCCGGGGCTGCCCTCACGGCCCCAACATGGCGGCGGGGCCGCACCTGCCCCGCGCGCTCCCGCGGCGCCGGCAGGGGGCGGGCGCGGCGCCGGCGGGACAGGCGCCCGTTCTATTTAGCCCGGGGCCGGCACCGGGCACGCACCGACAGCGGCGGCGGAACCGCGGCCGCCGGGCACGGACGGACAGACAGCGACAGACGGCAGCGGGAGAACTGGCATCGCCGGCCGCCGGCGCCGCACGGCACCGGGGGGAAGGATAGCGAGCGGCCGCCGGCACCGCACCGACGCCGCGGGAAACGGAACGAGCGGCCGCCGGCACCGCACCGGCACCGGGAAAAAGGGAACGAGCGGCCGCCGGCAGCGCAGCGGCAGCGGGGCAAGGGGAGCGAGCGGCCGCCGGCAGCGCAGCGGGGGCGGTGGACGGGAGCAGAGACCGGCGCTCGCCCGGTCCCGCAGGTAGGAGCGGGCAGCGCGGCGGCTCCGTGCCCGCCGCCCCCCGGGCTCGGCTCTGCCCCAGCGGGTCCCTGGCAGAGCCCGGCAGGTGGGGGGCGTCCCCCAAGCCTCTCTTTGACCGAAAAATTACTGTTCCGCCCCAAAGCGTGCGGCGGGCGGGCAGTACCGCTGCCCGCGCCTCGTCCGGCGCTGCTGCCGGTGAGCGCTGGGGTGTTTTAAACTCCATTGACTGGTTATTTCCGCCCCTCGCTCCCAGCTGGATAAAATCCCCGCGCTGGGAAGCGCGGCCAAGCCTCACCCTCTCCTTGCGGGAGCGAGCGGGCAGCCCGGGCCGCCTGTCCCAGGTAGGGCTGGGTGGGCTCCCCCGGCAGGACGCGGTCCCAGGGGTGCTGCAGCCTCTCCCAGCAAGGCAGACCGCTAAAAGCATTCCTGCTTGATTTGTTTTTCCTTTCTTTCAAGGTTCACGATGTTGACAGCTATGTTCTTGGCTGCGCTGGTTCTTACTACAGTACATTCACAGGAAACTGAGGAAACCATAACGTACACGGTAAGGTTTAATAGACTCGGAGATAATTACTGCTTTGCGGGGATTCTTTGCTAAATGACCCTTAAGAAAAACCGACTTTCTTGCCAATGTATAGCATGTGCTACAGAGGTCGCTGAGTTTGAATGTTAACCATAAAATAAGCTGTTGCTGCACTCAAACAGTGTTTAAAAGTTCAAGTTGACAAGATTGAGCAAAATATATTACAACTGCTTGTTTGGAAAAGTTTATCTGTGTACTCAGCTTGAGGGACTGAACAAAATTAGGAGGTTTTGATATTTTTTAATCTATTTTCATAAAGACAGGGTCCCTAGGACTTTAAATTGAAATATATGGAGTTTGACAGATAATTAGGTCAAACATTCTTTTGTGTTTTCTTATGGATGTTTCAAGCTGTTTTTAACAAAATGTAAGTACTTCCAAATTTGGGGCTCTTAATGAAGCATCTGAATCCTGGAGTGATCATGGGACTGTTCTTTTGTGAGCTAGATTTGAGCAGTGGCTTTGCATGGCTTGATAAAATTGTTCAAGAATACTGGAAATAGGTTGTGCTTGCAAGCAAGTGGCAGGCTAAGAGATTTAAAGGCCTTTTTGTCAGGCTTTTTCTTTTCAATCTGCTTGTGTTCAGTGCTTGGCTTGCATAATGCCTGTCATGGAAGGAGTGGCAATTACCCCAGCTTGGGCTGGGGAAAAACCCACATTTTCACATCTGATTACAGCTGTAATCCCTGCAACTTGCTTCATATGGGTGGACCTCTGGATATGTGCACACACATCAGCCCAATGCCACACAAGCAGAAAATTCTGCACACATGCAAAAAGTTAGAGAACCACAGCCAAAGCCCAGGATTGTGTCTTATACAAGTAATCCCACTGAAGTCAGTGGGATGGCTCAAGCAAGTAAATATTGCAAAGTTGGACCTTCTTGTAGAAGTCAGGGCTTAAAGAAGCCTCTAGTGAGCATCAGGAAGTCAGTAATAAAATACTTTAACACTGGGCTTTAGAAGGGTTTGAAGGCTGGGAGTAGTTTTATTTAGAGGCTTCTGTGATTTGCTTTTGTTTTAAAGTCCCTGTATATAAGTGGAAACTGAAGATGTAGGTACCTTTTGAAAATCTGGACTAAACAGGGATCCCACCCTCCTCCTTTCCTACAGTTATTATATGGAGGGGGGGTTAATTATGCAGCATTTCACATAATTCTGGTTATACCAATTGAACATTTCTAGTAAGCCTATGCGACTTGGGCACCTATGCTCCATTTTCAAGGTCTTAGCCCTTAGGTGCTTCACTGATGGTTAAATGCTGATCATGTAAAATGAAACAAAAAACCCAGCTTTGGGAGATTTTGCTCTTGGGATGCTACTGTTTCTCATGCACACATTGTATCCATGGAGGGCCAAATCCTTTGCTATTGTAAAAGCCTTTGGCTGCAGTAATAGATGGACTTGGCTCCTTGCAGTTAAACAGACAGTACTTCTGTTGTGCATTAACAGGAATTGGGTGATTCAGTAAATGCATGAATTAGCTGTTTTCCTTTGGGTTTGCCTTTTCATAGCTACAGTAACTTTGGAGTTGTCAACTCAGCATGTAGTCAATCCTTTAGAGAGTGTCCACTTACCCCTTGGGGAGAAAAACCCTTCCAAGCTACAACTCGCTGCCACATTTGACAAATCACTGGTGTCACCTGCAAGAGAAGAAAATATTTTCAATCCTCCTGCTGAGTCAGAGTCTGTCAGTAACAAGTCCCTTAAAATAACTTGAGGATAGGACCTGCAACAAGTGGATCTTGGCATCAAAAAGTCAAGTTTGCCACTTGTAAGTCCCTCAGCAGCAGAGGAGTTGCAATAAGATTTAGCTTGCTTGACTGTCACTAATTACATTAGTCAACTCCATTCCTTTTTTGTATGGGGCCATTAAAGTAATACCCTGAGCAGCCCTAGATGCACCTACACAGCACAGTGTGGTTGATTCAATGATATTTTAGTATTTAAAATGTTCCTGCTGCAGTTGGTAGCACCATGATACTTTGCTAATCAGTCTCTGTAACTGTGACCTGCGATTAAAGTGACTGCCCTCTGGATAATTTAACGTTTTTGGGCAGAGGAATAATGAAGATGCAGAGCAGACTATATAAAATCTTTCCTGAACTTGCTGGTGTGCATTGATATGAATAGCTGCTGAGTATAGCCTTGTTTGAATTCTGCAAAGTCTTGTATAAATAAGTAGTCCTGCTGTTATAAACTCTGACCGTTTATTGTGTGTCTCACAATATAAATTGTCCTTCCTAGACTGCAGTTCCTGGAGTCATATGATTAAAAAGCATGTGAATGAATTTCCAGCTGTCATGGGATCCTTCCCCATTGCTAGAGTGCTAATGGGAGAGAGGATGAAGTCCAGGGGCACAGAGTCCTCTTGGTCCCTCTGGCAAACAGAGCCTGAATATGAAAGAGGTTCACCTGTTAAAAGGCAGGGAATGAGATCCAAATTCAGAAAAACTTGTTGCTCTTCATAAAAAGATTTTCATTCTGGTCAGCTTGGTCACTCCAAAGATCATCCAAGGATTCAGCCAAGGAGAGATGGTATAACACAGGGCACAGGAACAAGGGAAGGAGAAAGCAATGGTGTTCTCACTTTGCTCCCCAGTCTGCTCACAACAAACAATATCTTGGGAACGTCCCGAGACAGAGGTGCTCTCTGTGTGTCATAGAGCATTCTGAGTGGGAAGGAACCACAGGTTTTACTGCTCCTGCACAGCAGTGATGTACCAATTGCCATTTTTCTAGCCTACCAAGGTATTGCATTTCCCTTTGTGTCACACTTTGAGCTCACTGAATACACTCAACTGTTTTTCCAAAACAAAGAATCCCGAGTAACCAAATTATTATTTTTTTTCTCCACAGCAATGCACAGATGGCTATGAATGGGATCCTGTTAGGCAACGGTGCAAAGGTACAGTAAATAATTTTCAAAGACAGACTTGTCACTGGTATTCTTTAAGTATTCTCACTGCACACCCCTGTTTTGGACACGGAGGTGTGCGTGCATGCCTCGTCGTGTTCTTTGTGTTAATGGCTGTTGCAGAAGGTTCGACTGTTAAAAGCATGACTTGTGTTGTTGCTAACCACAGATATTGATGAATGTGAAATAGTCCCAGATGCATGTAAAGGTGGGATGAAATGTGTTAACCACTATGGAGGATACCTCTGTCTACCCAGAACAGCGCAAATTATTGTAAATGAGCGAGAAGAAGCAGCAGCTGAATCCACAAGTGGTCGGAACAGCGTCATTCGCCGGACCCCGGCCGACCCCCAGCGCGCCACTCCCAACCCAAGCCACCAAATCCAGTGTGCAGCTGGGTATGAGCAAAGTGACCACAACGTGTGCCAAGGTAAGCCAGGCCTGCTTACCTCCCTCTGCTCCAGTGCAGCTGCAGTGGGGGTGACCGCAGAGCCAGGGGATGCCAGCCTGTAGCCCTTGTGCTGGCTGGAAGGGGCTGGTGCTCCGTGAACACCTTTAAAGATACAAAAATAAAATACAGAAATGTCACTGTTGTTGTTCAAGGCATCAGAATGTGCAGTTTGTTGCAGCCTTTACAGTCTGTTCCATCTGCTTTTGGGCTAAAAAATTGAATTAATTCTGTCGTCTGTAGCTCCTAAAAAAAGTCTTAAAATTACTCTAGTGGAGCATTTTGTGTTGTATTAAGTGCTCTGAAATGAATGGGCAATGCAGCAAGGCATAAGCAATTTGGAAAGGTTTGCAGAACTCTGTATTTCTCAGTAAGTGAATGCTGAATGAACAAAAAATAACCACAGGATGAACTTTTGCTTAGAGCAGGCTGCAGTGCAGAAGGGTCCTGTGTTTTTACTGTGGATGAGGAATATTCCTCCAGCAGTAGGAACCCAACTTCTGAACAGCCTGTGCTCTTGTGATCTCTGTGGAAGTAGCCCTAGGCAGACCCTGCCAGTTGACTCCCAGTCCCAGCCTTGCCACTCTTTGAAACTATGGCAATGAAGAGCTTTCATCTGAGTGTACATACACCACACACAGTGCCAAAAATTCTCAGGGCATTAGCAATGTTAATTGTATGCATTCAGGAACCAGCCTCACAAGCACTTCTGTAAACTAAGACTGTTTCATTTATTATTTTATATAAACAGTTTACTCTTCTACTTGCTGAAGTAACAAATGTTTTGGCCATTGTTTTGTTTTCTTTCATAGAAATATATTCTAGCCCTTGCTCACAAACTTGCTTTTCAAGCACATTGGAGGGACACCCGTGCAAAGAGAGGGCAAAACTTGACCCCCCCATGGTTCATCTTTTCCACTTTGTGGCCTGTAGCAGTATAATCAGATAAAATAGTACTTTAGGGACTGTAATCAGGGCAGGCTGTAATACACAGTGGTAGTTTCCTTCTCCCTGGTATTCATGTACACAGGACATTATTTATCACTAGTAAGTAAATTCCCTGTCATTCTGGACCACAGTAATCATCATGGAGGCTGGAGGAGTTATTTTTGTAGGCAAAGCCTCAGAGTTGCATTTCTGGCTTATCTGCTCATGTCCAACATTTCTGTCACTCTGATTCAAGAATGTCAAGTACAGAACCTACCACAGGAGGTCAGATCTCCTTAACCCTGGGCGTTCACTGGGGGTCATCAGGGGAAAATCAAAATTTTCCTTAGATGGAAACTTAGTTTAACATGGCAAAGCAGCAGCAAAAGCAGGAGCAGAACTGCTGGGTTTGGCCTGGTACTCCCTCCTTCAGGTGATGCTGCTGGCACTACTCTTCACTGGTGAACTGTAATAAACTGTTCCAACTTCAGCACATAACATTTCTATTTTGATAAAAAATGCAAGTCATGCTAGAAAATGTCAAAACATGACTATCCCTTTTGTTATGCTGGCTTTAGATGTGTAAATTTGGGATACAGTAGGGCAGTTTGACAGCATTTAGTAGCCATATTTTGTGCTAAAAACAAAGGTTGAGGTTTAACTGAGAGACTGACAACTGGTTAAGGTTCCTGTTTTGTTGAGGAGAAATTGGTGGTGATAGATTACTATTACTTTACTCCATGCTCTGGCTTCCTGTAACTTGCAACTAAATATTTCTATTCTATTCCCAAATCTTTGGTTAATTTATAACAACAACTAAGTGTTGTTCCAGTACCAGAAGTTTTAACCAGCAGGCACACAAGCTATGGTGAAATCTTGGGCTTGACTGCAGCAAGCTACTCATTTCCTCATGCCAACATTTCAATCTAAATGCAGAAAGCATGGAAATATTAGTGTTTAAAAGCTGAAATGTATTGGATTGAATGCATTCCAGCTGGAAAAAGGGTAGTGGACAGTGTGCTTGAAATGAAGGATAAAAGCGTTTTGGAGCACTTAAAGCATGCATTCAGCTTCATGATCTTCATGCTTTTCACTGCTGAAAATATCTTATAAAAGATAATCTTGATCAGCAATGGTCCCGCTGAGGATTTATTTAATTATGGTTAAAAGACTTTGCTATGATAACTGCTCGAGGCTCCTAGGGAGTTTAACTTACAGATATAGTCACACTTAAGCTTGTTTTATTGTTTAGTAAATCAAATATGAAGTCCAGCTCCTTCTAATTGTTTGCAGATGTATGACATTTTCCTTCCAGTCCAGCAGCACTAAGTATTTTATAACCAATGTGAAAGTGTGGAGACCTCTGTTTCAAACAATAACATGCTCCAAGGAGCTGAATTACTGACATCATGCTGCAGTGTGAGGGGCCTTCTGTTTTAACACAAGTGTCCACTCCCTTTTCAAGCATGGAACAGTGTGGGAATGACAGGCCAAACACACTCCAGTGCTTCCTGTGCTTGGAATAAATGCCCATAAACGACCTGGTCCTGGTGGACTTCACTCCAGTGATGTGCTGATACACATTTTTATAACTACTGGTTATAAACTAGTAGTATAAGTACTAGTGAGCAGAAACATCTTCTAGTCTGACCACACTGATGTTAGAAGTGGGGGTAGCAAACATTTCCTGGGACATTCTTAAGATATTCTTTATGAGCAGTAATGCCAGGAACCCCCAGATTGAAGCGAAGATGAGGGAGGTTATTCTGGAGAAAGGTCTCTGATGTGGAAAAAGTTGTGCTTCAACATAAAGACTTGAACTGTGCTTAAATTTTGAGTTTCTGACCTTACCTAATCCCCCCCATCCCAAGCAGTTCCCACTTCACTGTCACTCCTAAATTTGGTCCCTAAGGGAGATTCCCACATGTGGCACCTGGTCACACCTTCAGGAAGCCACTTGGATGTTCAGCCCTGTCCCTCCCAGGGTATCACTGTAATGGGGAAGAGCAAAAAACAGAGTAAGAAATAATTTGAAACAAATTACTGAGTTAACTCAGGTTCCCAGACATTTTTTCCCTGATAAAAACCATGAATAGCTGCACTCTGTGCCTGCACTCAGGCCTGAGTTTTATTTTACTTTGTTGTTAGGCTCTCTGTGATTTGAGTCTGCTCCTATTGAATTCAAAAGAAAATCACCCAATTAATTCAATTTTGTCAAACCTAGTCTGCAAGAAAGTACTGGCTTCTCCTAGAATGTTAATGACACTTGAATGCAAAAAGGGACCAAAAAAGGTACCAAATAACCTGTACACTTGAGAAGGGAAAAGAACTCATTTTCCTTAATTCCCATCATGTTGGCAATACAAGCAATAAAGCAAGCAAACATTTTTGCTCCTCAGCTAGATTAGCTTTTGCTATTTCTCCAGCCTGTTTGTAACCCTTTGTGCTGCTGCAATGTCAAATTCAGGAGGGAGACAGATTGCAATATGAGAGATCAGTGCTTGCTTCTGTGGGAGAATGACATTTTTCCAGAGTTCTGTCCAGACTTGGTGGACATTGATTTCTTTTTTCCTCCTCTGTGGAAGGAGGGAAAAAATGGATTTGTTTTCTGTGTTGTGGTTATTCTTCCCCCTGCAAAATCACCTTAGGTATCCTTGCACTGGTAGAGGTTAAGGGGTTTTTTTTGTTTGGTTTTTTTGGTACTTTTCAAAGTAACTTATCATACTCAAGCTATGCTTTTGACTCAAGAAGTTAATTGTGAGTAAGTCAAAAAAGGCTAAATTTTGCATCTGTAGAATCCTTTTGGTTGTTGTCCTGTTAAGGAGGGAGGGGTTAAGGAGGGAGGGACAAGGGGGAACAGTTCATTATGTTTGCCATAGAAAAATCACTTTATATTATATATATTTACATATGTCAGGGATGTGCAGCTGGCACATAAAGAACATTAAAGGTGTGTGAGTGCAGGTGCACTTGGCTGCCCTTGGCAGAGCCTGGCTGTGCCCTGGCAGGAGGCTCCTCCCTGGCATTTTGGCTGGGGCACTGCAGCTCCTAATGAGCTCCACTCAGTGTGCTTTGATTCCCCTCCCTGAGAGCTTCTGGAACGTGCAGCCACATCCAGCCCAGCTGAAACTCAACCTGGAATGCACCCCAGGGGTGCCACTAATGTGCCACAGCCACTAATGAGCACTCAGCCCTCAGGGCCAGACTCCAGGGAGCCTCAGAAGTGCATGCACTGGGATTTTGGAGCCTCTGCACGAAGCTGGGATCTGCTCCTATGGGCTCAACCCATTTCCTAATACAGACACAGCCTCAAATACAGCCACAGATGTTCCCTAGCCATGGAAATGGTTTTGAGAGCTTTTTGTAAAATATTGTATCATCCCAAGTTTTCCCTCTTCCTGTAGGTAAGGAGTGCTTTTAAAAATGCTTCAGGGCTCCTTGTGGCTGCCCCATCCCTGGAAGTGTCCAGGGCCAGGTTGGATGGGGCTTGGAGCAACCTGGGACAGTGGAAAGTGAAAGGGGTGGAACAAGCTGATCCTCAAGGTCCCCTTCCAACCCAAACTATTTTGTGATTCTGTGAACAGCACTAGGCCTGTTGAGTCTGAGGATAGGGTGAGGACAGAGCCTATGGCAGGAAAAATAAGAACTGGTTGGGTGGTTTAGGATGGCAGTAGCTCCAAGAGCTCCCTCAGGCCGTGTGTTTGCAGCACTCCAGCGAGTGGGGAACACTTGTTGCCAGTTGTAGCCACTGTGAGACTGACCTGGTTGCATGTGCCACTTCAGTGCTAATTACTGGGACAAGCCATAGGAATTCTGCAGGTCTAAGAGGATCCACAGAAGGACACAAGCTGACACTTTCACACAGCTCTCTGTTCATAACTTCCAATTAATTCCTTGTACATTTGGATACATCATGCAGAGATCATCTTTCATCAGCCCATCCCCAACCAACTGTTCAAGCTGTTAATCTGTGAAACTGCTGCATTCTGTTGCAAAGCAGCATCTCTTTAGCAGCCCTCAGGGTCCACAGGGGCGTTCACAAAAACCCATCTTGTTTTGAGGGCCTGGTTTTGGGCATTTTTGAAATCAGGCCACTCTGAATCATCTTCCCATCTGTGCTATTTGCACAGCTGTGGGTGTCAAGTCAAGACCTTGGAGAGATATTCTCTGTTCTGTCTGACCATTTTACTGTGAACATCCATCACAAGCATAAATACTAGCAGCTGCTTTCCTTTCCTGAGTCAGTTACTGCTTTCCCATTGTCCTGACCCCTGCAGGAATACACTCAGTGTGTTACAGTTAAAGATTCCTCCCATTTGCTCATCGTGCTAAGTGTGCTAGAGGCAAGCAAGCTTCCCTGAGTTGTATTTACCTTAGCTTCCTGAATTGGGATTATGCAGGCAAGCACTGGACTTCAAGTTGAAGTAAACTCATTAGCAGTTCTCATGGCTTCCTGCAGCAGGAGAATGGGATCACACAGTAGTCACCTCGGCTGTCATCCTTGTGGGCTGCATTTGTTGACTTTAAAGCCTGTTGCCTTAGTAGCTCAGAGGAGGCTCATGTTTTGACAGACAAAACACAGCAAATGGATTCAGGAGGCACATGGCCTGAAGAAAGTCCAAACTCCAGCCATCTGTCCTCCTTCAGAATTCCTCTCTCTAAGCCGGAGGTCTTTTTCACAATGCAATCAGGAATAACACAAGATAGCAAAGGGGAAGAATGTGCTCATGCCTGGTCCTGACTTGGCACCCCAGAGTACTTGGCACCCCTTTAAACAGCTCAGAGCACTTTTTTCTCTCTTGAGGAATTCCCTGTACCTGTTGCAGACACTCAGATCTGTGCATCCCACAAGGCAGGAAAGCCACACCAGGAGTGAGGGCTGTCACCTGCTGCAGCAGAGGGCACGGAACAGGACTTGGGGCAGCACAGGCTGTGCTCCCTGTGCCAAAACCTGCTCTCAAAGGAATACCTTCCACAGCATCCCAGTGACACAGGCACTTCCCCCACCAGTGCCAAGGCACCCTGGCAGCTGCTTGTAGCACCTCTCTCAGGTAATTTTATGGTGACACTATTGCCACTGGGGTGTTGTCACTGTGCTTGCTCTGAGCATTTGTTTCCTCCCAGTCTCCTGCACTGTCACTCCTCAGCCTCCTGAGAAAGGCTCTGTGCTCCTCCTCTCCCCAGTTTTTTGCTCAGGATGATTTTCTCTCAACCACCACTTTTTTCCTCCTTTTTCTAACCTGATTCCTACTTCAGATTAGTGTATAAAGGAAGTGCTCTTACCCGTGTTTTATTTTCACTCTTGTAGTTGGGGTTACTGAGTCACATTTGCTAGAACGTTTCTGAAGGATCTCAGCATTGCAGACACATTTTTCAAAGGTCCAAGATTTTTCTTGAGCATCCCTAGTGATGGAACACCAACTTAGGAAGCTGAAAAACTAGTTCAAGAGCTGAAATTTGAAGCTTATTTTCCTCATTTTATTCTCTTTCCAAGTGCTATCTCCCTTCCCATGCTGGCCAGGGGAGATGATAGCTGCTGTTTCTGTGTGCCAAAACAGCCCTACAGGAAGAACAAAGCTTCCTGCAAAGGCAGCAGAGGCCTCTTTGATTGCTCCTGCACCACCCAGGGATGCCTGTGCTGCTCTCCCTGTCCTTTGCTAGGGAATCCCATCTGCTGCCCTGCAGCCAAGCCCAGCAGTGTCCAGCACTGCAGGAATTCATTCAGTGGTGGTCAGACTTGCTGCTTTGCCATTTTCCTACTGTCAAAACCAGTGGGAGTGTTGCAGGACTCCCTCCTAGCGAGATATTTTTGGTCTGGTAGAAACCACAAGGAGAGTGTAATTTTTGAGTTTCACCTACCAGGTTGCATCTTAAACATTCCACATTTTTTGTGGTGTAGTCAACTGCTCTTGTGCAGCACTTTGTCATGGCAACCCCTTTGTGCTGTGTCTGTGTTAACTGGGATTAATGGAAGCTGAGCTTGACCAGCTCCTTTCATTGTACTTAAAGAATATTTATTCTTTTCTTTCCCCTCTGTGATGCTTTTTGAGCTGCTTTTTCTGGGCTGTCATCATTTATGCATGGTCTAGAATAAGTCATGTGAAATGTAAGCCTCCTTTGGGCTAAAGGTTCTTATCAAAGGGAATTTTGCCACATACCTGTCAAAGGGTGCAGATGCTTCTGTCCACAAGGTTGGAAGATCTGAACTGGGCTTGTAAGATCTCTGTTCTCTCTATGACAATGGAATAGGTAATCAGATATATAAAGTTCATGAGTAAAAAGTACAAAATTTCACAAAGAAACATCTGTTTCATCTTTAATTTGCTAAATTTTGTTTTCATAGCAGCCAGCTAGCAACAGTTTTGGAGAGAAAGTTATTTGCCATAATTCAATAGACAGCAAAATGTAACCTGAAAAAAAACCTATACTAAATATACAGGAATGCTGTGTGTACCTTCTTTCATCTACCTCTTAACTTTTCTAAAAATACAAGAGGGACTTGCAAATTACAGAGCTCTGAACTATTTTAGCACACATGTAGTTATTATAAAATACCTTTAATGCTCATTCCCATTTGTGTCTCATTTGTTAATCTGAAAGCATGTTAAAGGTTGGTCCTGTTGTAAGCAGAGTAGAGAAATGTCTAGTTTTTGTTAGGTATAATTATATGATCAAAGCTGAAAAAAGTGACTAAGAAAACATTTGTTGCACACACTTTTATAAGCTACGGTGCTAAGAAAAAGTCCTTGAGGCTCAGAAATTAATTAGAGCTTTCCTGGCAAAATACATCCCAAGCTCTTAATTAAGCATTTTTAAAATTAGATATTCAGTAGCCCCTTGTCTGTTGCTGTTGCTGAATGGCTTAAATAAATAACTCCCAAGGGAAATTCTTCAATGGAATGACAAAGGATTCAGTGTGTGAAGGTCTGGCTCCTGGGAAGAGATGTTTACTTTGGGAAACTCTCAATCTGGCTTTATTAACTCCTGATTTACAAAATTCATGCCTTTGAGTGGACATTAATTAAGCCTGTTCTGATGAGCTCTGAGCAGGAGAAGATATTGCTAAGCCTTCCTTTACGAGCTGGATTTAACCAGAAGGAAACTCTGGTCTGGTGCATGACCCAGTGTGAGATGATTTAAGCAAATCTGACCCTGCACTTGAGCATCTTATGGGATATAAACCCCCATAATGCCAGAAAAGCAGTAATTTGGACAACTGATTTCTGAATATCTTGCAGCTTTATAAATTTAGAAAGAAATCCTTATCAATACTGTAACAGCCTACTGTTGTCAGAAGTACTTAGAATTGGGAAATACAAGGACTTTTGACAGGTAACAATGTTCTGTGTGGTTTTAAAGAGGTTCCCAACAAGTTAACATTTAATAACAATCTTACACAGAGCAAAGGAATCAAACAAGGCAAAGTGAGCAGAAATTTAAGTGTTATTTTAGCTGATGTGACCTATCTTATATAAATAAAAACCAGGACAAACAACCTCTCTCCTGTCTAAACTTACTCTGGGGAGAATTTTAAGTGTCTGGGATACAGAGTAGGTAGAATTAAATACCCTTTTGGAAGCAACAAATACTTGCTTGTAGTTTTTAAAGCACTTTCTTCATAAATTAATTTGCTCTCAAGGGACTTTCTTATCAGGAGCCAGTTCTCCACAGAACTTGGAGATGACAAAACAAGGACTGGGTAAAACAAGGACTTGTGTGTCACACGTTGGGTGAGTTAAGAGCAGGAATACAGGACTATTTCACAGGGCAGTGAGCACAGAATCACATCAGAAATAAGCAGGGCTTTGGAGCAACCCCTGCTCTGCCCCTGTGGGCTGTGGATGACACCTGACTTCATTCCTCCCAGAAGTTGTTGGAGACTAAATCAGGAAAGAGAGCAGAATCCAAAAGTCATTCCCACTTCCCAAGGGGAAAGAAAAATCGTGTTCTTCCCTGACATCATCCTGCCTGTATGTACTCTGCATCCAGACCTTCCTCAGACTTATCTGGCTTAACTTGAAGCATCAAGAGAGATTTTCTTTCCCACTCTCTCCTTATGTGTTACTGGAGTAGAAAATAATTTGGGGATGGTTGCAATACCCAAAGATACTGCTGACATTTCCAGCACTTTTTCCCTGGAGCAGAAATCACTGTACAAGCAGATAAAAATTATAGACTTAACACCACTGAGCACCTCTTGGCTTTCTGGTGTTTACAGGAGCAGCAGAACTTTCCAGCTTGAATTAACACGAGGTGGAAGAGAGTTAGAACCACACTCCTGAGAGCATTTGTGCAGGAAAAGTTGGGTGCAGGAAAATTTGGCTGAAGGAAAAACACCCACCCATTTTCCCCATTGCAAACACTGACCATTATTTAAACAATCCAGAAACTGTATTCATAGATTTTAATCTATTAATCAGCATGTGAAAAAGGATGATTTTGGGGAAGAGAAAACTTTTTTGTGTGTGTTCCAAGACAAAGTATTCCTCTGTTAGAAACTCTGGCTCTCTATGCCTATAAAAAGGGAAAATTTCCCATTTCTAGACAAGACATTTTTACAAAAATTGCTTCATTATGTATTTAAATCCAAACATTCTCTCCATTCTGGTTACATTTTGAGTTCAGTATCCACTGTGAGGAGAATCTCTTCCTTACTATGTATGCAGATTTATAAGGCTCCAGGCACCTTTGAAATAAATTGAAAGCACAGCCATGTAATAGAGCCAAACCCCAAAACCAGCCAAGGAGATCCACCCAGCAACACCCTCGAACACCCTCAGCTCTTCCCCTAAGCACAGCTTTAGAGTGCTGGTCTTGATCTTGTCTCTGCTTTCTCCACCCTCCTAAAAGCTTCCTGGGGGATTCCCCAGCTCCAGAGCCATGCAGGGGCTGTTTGGGATGCAGGAATAATTCACTTGCTTGGTTTCCTTCCCTCTCAAACAGCTCAGGAACAGGGCAGCTGTTTGCAGAGCCTGGGACAGGGGGATACTGAAAAATAGGAGCAGCAGGAGAGAGCAGCAGCTTGGGCATGAAGAGAGGTTTTAACAGTAGATAGCAAAACCATGCAGAAATAATCAAGGCAGGCTTGTAGCTGCTTTTTCCCACTTTGAAATTCACAGTTTGAGCATTTGTGATGCTGGAAGGTGGCATGGTTGGAGAAGGAATTGCTTCCCAAAATCTCTGCCATGGGATGGGAGTGAGGCCAACAGTTTAGGAACTTGATCAAGCAAAGATCTGCACATTTTATACAGTGAGAGCAGAAGTTAAAAAGCAGCAACTTTTGAAAAGGTTAACAAACCTAATTTATGCTTAGGGCAGTCCTCAATTCTTAATGGATGTCAGGATGAGTTTGATTGTTGAGGAGCAGACTGGTGATACCTGTACTTTTCTGAGGTATGTCCCAGTGCCCACTTTGAGAAAGCAGAGTCAGTATGTTTTCCATCTCTCTGGATTTGGTGGCTGCTATCTGTGGCTGAACATCAAGCCAATTCCCCAAAGCTCTGCCTAATCAGCCTGGTGGACATCAGATGTTCAGTCCCATAATGGAACCACTCCTGGCCCTACAGGCTGCAGAAGGTTGGGCCTTTTTTGGAGAGCACAGATCAGTGTAGTTTTGTTAAAAATTAAAACCACTGGGAAATGCAGACAAAAGTTTCTGTAATTCTGACAAAGTGGTGTATAAATAATCTGATTGTTAGCTGTCAAATGCAATTTCTATATCAAAAAGAAATCAGGTATTGATATCAGAACATTGTCATCACAGGAATCAGGGTTTGTTATTGTGGGGGAGAGCAAGCAATACTGAAATTCAGTGACACTGAGTACTGGCACAGCTTCCAGGGGCCTCCAAGTCCCATTCTCCTGAACAACATGTGCATGGAGAAATAACTGTCCTTCACTACAACCAGCCTCACGGGACATGCACCTCCTACCTTTAGGGCTGGATTTGATGATCCCTTTTAACTCAGAGTATTCCATGGTGTGTGACTCAGCCAGCACATCACGCCCCACAGTTGCTGTGTTCAGTGGTGCATTTGGGACAAAAGCAGCAGCAGGAGCAGCTTATATCATTCCTTGCATTTGATTCTTTGCTTTAGTATCTGTCACGTCCGAGCCAGCCAAAAAGTGGCCTCAGCACATTCTGGCTGGTGAGGCTGAGGGAGCCCCAGGGGATCCATTCAAATGCCTCATGTGTGACCAGGAGGGGCTGAGGAGCCACTGCACAGCCTGGTCCTCAGGGTGGGGTCCCACTCCTGCCACAGCCCCCAGCAGGAAGCTGGAAGCAAAGCATTAAAGACACCAAAGGCACTGGTTGGGATTTTCACATACTCAATGGTCATTGGGGAGTTCAGCCAGCAAGAAAAACCCCAAGTGTGTAAGAAGAGGAAAAACAGCAAAAAGGCAGCAGGAACCAAAAGTGGTTTTTCATCTGGCTGTAACACTGAGAGCAGGACAGCCGTGGGATGTGCCTGGATGGAGCCCATCCCCATGGAATGCACCATCACACACACGGCTGTTCCAGAGCTCCAGAGCTGCCTCTGTCACACACAGCCAGCTTCAGACAGCATTACTGTCCCATTGGGATGCACTTGGGATGGGCTGCACACACAACAGCCCTTAAAAACTGGAATGATAATATGCAGGTTTTTCCATTCCTATCATTTGTCCTTAATTGAAAAATTAAATGCTTATGTCCCATTGTTAACTGTTCTTAGCACTCATTTCACAGTTTAGCCCAGTGGTGACCAACTGGTTTCCTTACAGTTCTCTTAATTCACAGCTGGGCTGAACTTACTTACTAGGTTTGAACTAACTTAGTTAGGTTGCATTAAAAAAAAGAAGTTGTTTGACAGTCTCCACATGATTTAATCAGAAACCTCACTGCACTCAACTCCTGCCTGAAAAGTCAGAGGAAAGAAAGGTAGCAAAGCTCTCCATTCTGATTAATAGCTTAGAGTATGTTTACAGCAGCCCAGTTCAGGTGAGAAGGAGCCTTGGAAGGTCTCCAGCCTGACATCCTGCTCTGCTCTCTGAGATCAGACCTGGGAGATTTATCCAGTCAGGGCCTGAAAAACCCCTGGAAGTAGAGCACAGAATTTTTCTGGGCACCTGTTCCACACCTTGATTGCCCTAATGGTGAAAAAAGTTTTCCCTGTACCTAGAATCCCTCCTTACAATTCAGCCTGGATTGACAGACACAAAAGAGATGTGCTAAAAATGCAGACTTGGGGGGAAAGCAGGTTTGTTTCCTTACAAATGTGTAAGTGAAAAAGTGTTCTCCATAGGGGGAGGTAAGCCCTGATTTTGAATGAAAACATTTTTCTGAGGAGCAGACTGGCTGAATGTCATTCCCAACCTCCCATGACCCAACTCCCACTCCAAGTGAATCTCTGCAGCTTTTTAATTTCCAGTTAAAAACAACAAAAAGATAATAATATCAATGTGTATCCACAAACAAGGAGAGAAGGGAAGTTTCACTGATCCATGACTGTGCTTACTTGAACTCTGAATAACTGCAGATATTTTCATAGCTAGTGCCTACCAAGCTTCTCAAAGCACTGAGAGAATATCAAGACTGATTTTAATAAACAAAACCACTGTTTGTACTTTGAAGTGTCACATTAAGACACCTTCAGTTGCATTCCAGCATTTAAAGCACACATTTAGATCCCAATATTTTCCCTGACACCTTTGCACATGCCTCAGTTTACACAACTGCTCACTGCTGGCCTCAATCAGGTTGTTGCTAGGAACTTTTATTTTAAAACCCCTCACTAAAAACTTGCCAGAGCAAGCCTGCAATACCAGGCACATGCTGATCCTGCTCATGGGTGGGTAGGAAATGCTTGAGAGTATCGGAGGGAGTAGCCTTGATCTGGAGGAATTGCCTGTTTACTCAGCTTGCAGCTCCATTGCTGGGACACTTTTCAGATCCCTCTGCTGAATATCCCAGCTTGTCTCACATCTACCAATGCTGCCCCCCTTTCAGATACCCTTCAAGTCTTGTTTCTCTTCAATTCCTTACTCTCCCCTCCTCTTTTCTTTATTAAGCTCTTGGCAACGAGGGCCAAAACCTGACTGAAAACAGCAGTTCACACTGTGGTCCTGGATAAATTATGGTACAATTAGCAACGTCACTTTCAAAAAGTTAATGAAATAAAGCTGCTCCTTTAGGGAACCAGATACTTTACAGCTGATGATTTATGGTGACTCAAACAGGACTGTGAATTTGCAGTGCCAGATGAGGCCATGCTGTCACTTCTACTCACTAAATACCTCGTGCCACTTCTCTAGGAAATGAGGCCTGGCTTGGTTACAAGAACCAGCTCCTCAGTATCTTCTCTGTAAAATCTTATCCCTTCTGGAAGTTGAATTTCCAGCTTGTTGATGATCTGCAAACCAGATCAGTTTTGTCCCTGCTGAGGAGCAGATGGATGCAGGGGCTGGTTTGGGACAGAGTGACATGTAACTGTGCATCCCCAGAGATCTTTCCAGGAACCTCTCAGATTGCTTTTCTGCCTCAAGGGGCCTTGCTCTCCACCACTGGACATTTTGGGCAAGTACATGTGCATGTAATAAGTGTGGAGCCTTGTGGGGTAAATAAAAATTCCTGCACAAATAAGTGGAATAATAAATCAAGCCCAAGAGTCTAAAGGCGATATGAAAAATTGACCTGTTTGCTGAACCTTCTCTAGATAAGAGGTCATTGTTCTTTGTTTTGAAAAGATTTTTGTTTTTAATATGTATTTAGCCTTACTTATCTATTATACTTTGCTTCCTTTTTATTTTCCTTTCATTGAAAACAAGACCTAACTCCTTAAAAATTGTTTGGACTTGATCCTAAAACACACTGAACACTTCCCAGTCAAGAAAATAACAGGGTACAATAACCTTCATGACTTGGATTTCATTTGTCAGAGGTGTTTTTGAATGTCTGAAATCCCTTCAGAAGACCCTCTGGTTATTGGCTGAGACATTATTTCTTTTCTTTCGTGCTTATTTTTTTTGCCTGTCCATGAAATTCCCAAAGCAAACTAACAGTTTGTTAGATCCTAAATAAATTTAGATACAGATCTCCCTACAGAGGACGTTCAATTAACTGCTAGAAACCAATCTTGTCATTAGTCTTCCACTGGTGTTTTGCATATTTATTGGTAGCATCTGATTAATTAAACCCAGCCTCCAAGTCAGGGCAGTTGGTTAAATGCTCTCCATGAAAGTTTTCAAGCTACTGAAGCCCCAGTGTTTTCAGCCTGCTAAAAAACTTCCTCTCCTCTTCAGTAGTCCCTATTATAAAAACTTATATCTTGAAAAAGCTGTTTAAAAAAAAAAAATCTTTACAACCCACAACTTTCATTACCTGGTTCTTGCTGTCCTCTCTGTTTGCTGCTTGAACATTGTCCTGGGTTTTGGTTCAGGGCTTGGAGCAGCACAACAAGGGAATCTTTCTCCACAGCCAGAGCTTCTGAAAGCCAAGAGCAGAGAGAAATCCAGGCTGGACCTCCCAAACTCACCCAATGAATTTGAGGTTGATTAGCTTGGGAGAAGGCTTAGTGCTGCACACATTGGTTTGGGGTATCCCAGCTAACAACTACAATTGCATAAATAATAGGATTAGTAAATTACTTTTAAAAATTACTTTTAAACACTCCAACTTTAGAATTTTAAGCAATCCCCCCCCCCCTTTATCTTATAGGTAAGAAATGAATGTGCTCATAGATCATTTATTCTTTCTCCACTATAAAAAATCTTCCTAATCCTCCGCAACATCTCTCCTGCCTTCACCTTTTCATTCTATTCCTTGCTCTTGGCATTAATTACTTGGATATAATTAACCTTCCCTAGATTCATCTTTTGCCAGTTCACCTCTTGCCTCATCAGTTCCTGGAAGGCAGCACTTGCAGGAGGAAAGAGCCACCAGGCAATTTTGTTGCCATCCAGCAGCTCAATGAGGATGGCGTGGAGCTGCCCTTACCTGCTGCATGACAAAGCTGAGTGGGCAATCAATGCACTGGAATTAAATCCATCTGGAAGGCATTTCAGGCAGGCAGGCAGGCATCTCTGAGAACCCTTGACTGCTTTTTCCAATAGCTTTGATGAGAGTCTAAATTGAGAAATCTCTTCTCCCATCCTGCAAGAATTTATGAGCAGAATTTCTTTTGACCATCCACCACTGGCCTGTGTTCAGCAGCATCTGAGGCCCTCATGTTTCCCTGTGGATCCTGCCCAGCCATGAACCTCTGCAGTGGATTTTAATCACACATTCATGGCTGTCTGCTGAGAGCTCCAGCCAGCCAGGCAGTGCCAAACAATGTACTGACAATGTCCTGGGCATCCCTCAGATGTGCCTGGATGCAGGCAGGCATCCCTGGCACTTGGCTCATACATTCCATTTGCAAGAGCATAAAGATCTGGGATCTCATGCCTTTTAAAGAGGGGAACAGAACACACAAAGAACTGAGCAAAAGCCCTTTGGGAAAAGAAAAAAAAAGTACTAAAAAGGTCCTCAATGTTTTTTCAGGAAGGATGGCTACAAGAAAGATGGAGAGAAAATTTTTGCAATTAATTTCTTTGCATTGAGAGAGTAGGTTTACATCAGATATCAGGAAAAAAAAATTCTTGGCTTGAGGTGAGCCCTGGCACAGAGAAGCTGTGGCTGCCCCTGGATTCCTGGAAGTGTCCAAGGCCAGGTTGGACAGGGCTTGCAGCGAGCTGGGACAGTGGAAGGTGTCCCTGCCCGTGACATGGGGTTGGAATTGGATGAGCTTTAAGACTCCTTCCACCTCCAGCCATTCTATGTTTCTAAAGCTTCCCACTCATCTTTCTTCCTGGGGCCAGAAGCAAGAGAAGCATCTCAAGCCACAAAGTATTAAAAAAACTTGTCCAGTGAATCTGTCAAGGCTTGTTCCTTCCCTTCCCCCTGGTAGCTGCAAAGGCAATTCCTTTTATTCCTGCCGTTCTCTGGAGGCAAAAGCTTGGTTTGGACGGGCACCAGTGCTAATGATTGTCCCACAGAGCTTCTCCCTGTGTCCTGGAGCTTTCCAAGCCCTGCCAGAGATCCAGGGCTCTCCTGAGGTGGAGCAATGGCCCAGACCAATGTTCCCTCCTCGGAGCCTGTCCTTGGCTCTGCTGCTCACGGAGCATCAACACGTTCTGGGGAGCACCCACACTTGGTCACAACCACAAATGGCTTCAAAAGCAACAATTTTCTTTAATTTGGTTCTAAAGTGCTCTTTCAGGAATTTCATCAACTTACAGGGATTAGCAGAGATTGTTGGAGGAGCTGCTTTTCTCTCATGACCACTTTGCAAAAGCTGATTTTCTCACCGGGCTGTGTCCTGACAAAGCCTGGTTGTCTCTCCATGCTCCCTTACCTGTGTTCTGTACATTTTAAGATCATCTGGAGACTTGCACAGGGCTGTATCTATTTTAGAGTGTTTTTATTGGCAGCTGGTGCATACTACCATGCACCCACGTGAACAAAATTACAGAGCCCGGACAACTTTTGTACAGAATTCCTTTGGCCACGGTTTCTCTGTGGGTTTCATTTGGCAGAAGTGATATCAAGCAGAAGTCTTCCCCTCAGCTTCTGATGTCAACTAAAATGCACCTTATAAATAGAAAACACAGGCATTAGGAGCAGTGCCTTTGGGCAATCAGCCACCTTTGGGCTATGGGAAAAATTCAGTTAGATATGATTCATAAATATAATGAATAGGGTGCCATAAACTCGCCTTGCTCTTCACAAACAAAGGCACATCCTCTGCCTTGAAAAATTACAAGGGCAGAACCCAAAGGAACAGGGAAAGAAAAACAGAAGAGTGGGAGATTTAAGGGAGAGAAGGAAAGTATAATTTTGAAGCCCACCAAACAATGTGTGGAGCAAAACTCCACTGCACCCCTCTATGCCCCGCTCCTGCTGAGCTCCAGGCTGGCTTTCCAGAGCTCACCGTGGAAGACATTTCAAAAGGCACTCACAGTTTGTTCTTCAGGCTCTGCTTTAGCTGAAGGCTCCTATTGATTACAGCTGGAGCTGGATCAAGCTGGGGCTGCCTGTGCTCTGCTGGCAGCCTCTGCTTTGTAAATACCTTTCATCTCATCCAGCAGTGATGATGATGTGCTGGGATGATGTGGCAGCAATTATTTATCTGCTGCGTTGGGTTTTCTCCTCCACGCTTGCCAAGAGCCCTGAAGTCAGGCCATACAGAGGGATGCTGACATCTTTACATTTCCATTAAATCTTCCTGCTTCTTCTGAAGGAATTCTAACAGCTCTATTGTCATTTCAGCAGTCATTTCTTTCCTCACTCTCACACTGATAGATTTGGAAGCACTGAACCTATCCCACCAGATTTAGCAAGTTTAAACTCGTCACAAGTAACCTTGTTATCTGATAGCAGTCCCCAAAGGAAAACCTCTCCAAGCCTCCCTTCTCCCAGGTTTCTGAGCATCCTGTCTATATCCAAAGATGAAGCAGGAAAAGCAGGCAGGGTAGGCCTTGGTTACCCTCTGAATGGATTTCCACACTTGCTTAATACCATGTAAATACTGACAAATAAAGCATGGATCTTGTCAAACTTAAGAACTTAGCAAATAAGGAGCATTAGAAACAGCAAATAGAGCTGAAGTATCTACTGCCAAGTCAGTGAGAGATCCCACGTCCTGCCTGGCAATCACTCTAAATACATCCTTTCTCCCACTTCATGTGACCTTTCCAGGTCAGCAATGTTGTGTGTTAGTTTAATATTTTAAAACTGGAACTTTACTGGTATTTGGCCTACTTTTTGCTATTTATTTTCTAAACAAATGATAGCCACTCCCATCTCAAGCTAACCTTTTAAGCTTCGCCAGGAGTCTGTGAAGATCACAAGGTATTAAAAAAAAAAAAAAAAAAAAACACCAGAAAAAGAAAAAGAAAAAAATCACATGCTCAGGCAAACAAAGCAGGTTGCTGCACTTCCCCCTCCCTCCAGCCCTGCAGCTGGATGTTCAGAATGCTTCAGGAGTTCTCCACTTACTCTAGGAAACACTGCTGAAATCTCATTTGCAGTGAAAAGTGCCAGGATTATGGTAGCACAGCATCTATTCTGAGGCAAACCCATGCAACTTCCCAGCCAAACACCAGGGGAAAAAAAAATAAAAGAAAGAAAGGAGCAAAGCTGTCCCAATTGCTACTTCTACTTGATTGCTTAAAGGCAGCTGGGAAGGCAGATCCTCAGTCTGAGAGCAGAGCACATCCCAATTTTAAGGCAAAGGAAATTTGGAAGAAAAAATAACTCTCTCTTCCCAAGGAAACTTCTGGTTTTTAGAATGTTCATTTTTATTTATTACTGACTCATTGAAAGAACAAAGTATTTTTTGGTGTCTTTTTTTTCCTTTTTTTTTTTTTGTTCCCAAACACAGAAAAAAAATGTGGCTAAACCCCAGAAAAATCTTAGAGTGGGGCCAAAAATAATAATAATTTTCAGTTTTCAGAATTTTTTTGTCAGGTTTTTGAAAGAACAACAAATACTTCCCAAGCACTGCTGTAACTTACTAACTCCAGTGGACTGCACACCCTCAGTTTATTTCAGTTACCCCTCTCATCCATCTCCCCTTTTCCAAAACCTCCCCTGGGCTCCTGTCTTGCTTTTCCCATGTTCATTTTCCTTCCTTCATTCGTACCAATACTGCTTTTTCTGGGTTTTTTTTCTTTTTTTTTATTTTACCTTCAAAGGATTGATTTCTTTTCCCCTGGTGCCTCTGCCTCACTTTTGATCCTGCCTGGCTTTGCCTCTTGTATCTATTCTCTTGCAAACAAAGAATTTTTAAAACTTCAAACTCAATTTTAAGCCCTCTTCATGTGAAGAATTACAAGGAAAATTGAATTTTCCACTTAAGTTCTAAGGAGGAGGCAGTTAATAAGAATTCTTAGGGAAAAACAGACAAACAAAAATTTATAAGGTCCAGTTCCTGATGGTTTTGTTAGATCAGAACTGCCTAACACTGCTTGTTTTTGGCATAGGCAAATTTATATTGCCACAGAAACCTTAACTTCTGCACACCCTTTCACTTCACTTGAACTGTGCAACCTGAACATTGTGTTTTTCTATCCCAGCTCTTCCAGTCCCCTCCCATCCCCAGAGTATATTTTGGACCAAATCAACTGATGTGTCTTTTTTTAAGTACTATTTCCATAGTTTGCTTTTACTCTTCTATCATTCAGAAGCTGTAGGAGGCGTGAAAGTGAGAATTTCTTTTAACCATTTCTATTTCACAGCCCAGTGCCTGCCAATTACACTTTAAATAAGTTTTAGATACATTTCTTCAAAAGAAGCATCTGTGGGTACATCCAGCCACGTGCTAAAAGTATCACATAACCACATAAGAAAAATTTAGAACTAAATAATGCCTTCAAAGGCATTTCTGAAGCTGGAACAGCATCAGGAATCTGCTTATTTACGTGGGGAGCTGTGGAGATTGCAGCATGTTGGTACTGCCAACAGATAGGATGATTAGTGCTAAAAACAATATCATCATTTAGATAAGCCCTCTCCTTTGGAGAGCTGCTATTGAACTCAGCTTGAACCTAAATGTTCTCAGCTTGGAAACTGGAATTCCTAAAAAGGCTCATTCAGCCTGCAAAAGCTGAAGGGGAATGAGATGGTATTGATAAAATGGGGCTCATATCAAATATTCTAAGTCACTTGTCCTACATCCGAAGTTCCTTCTAAAGGTCCCTTGTTTCTTGTGACAGCAACACATCCACTACCAAAAAACCCCCCAAATCAGGTTCTGTGCTTCTGACTGGGACTAAACCAGTGGAAGGCATGCCAGCACACAAGATAACCAACACTTCTTGCAGGAGCTGTTTTCTGAGCTAAGTCAGAATGAAAGTTGATTTTTGAAGTGTGCCCTGAACTCACTTTTTGGGTAGATATTTCTATTTTCCTTTGCAGGGATCCAGCAGCTGCCAGTGTAAGTGCTGTGAAAATGCTTGCAAAGCTTTAATGAGCTTCAACTTCCTAATTAAAAACCACAATGAGCTTTCAGGCCTTGATTTCCCCAATATTACAGGTTGTAGCAGTGATATTTTGTTCAGTCAAGCCCAGCTAAAGGAAAATGCTTACGAGGTTTCCAAGGAGAGAAATAAACAAAATGGAAATGAAGAGGGAACTTGGAACTTTCAAGTGTACGTAATTAAGAAAAAAATACATCCTTCAGATAATTCTGGAAAGTATTAGGAGATATTCATAATTCATAAGCAGTTGTTTGGTTTTCTTTCAAGCAAGGGGGCAGCTTTACATCAAACACTGACTAGCTTTTCCATTAACTTAAGTAAACAAACCAGTATGTTTCAAGTTAACTGAACATCCTTTTTTATTTTTTACTTTTTTTAATAACTGTGTGAATTAGAAATAAGAACAAGACATTTACTTTCAAATAGGAAATTAGTTTGCATGCTATTTCTTCATGTTAAAAATACTTTGGAACACTCACAAAAACAATGTTAAGTTGAATTTATGGAAGTGTTCCATATCAGTTTTGAAGATGATATGCCAGATGTCGGGAGAACTCTTTCATCTGCAATAATGGAATAGTTTCATCCACCCTTGTTGTTTTTGAGCACAGTCCAAGTGTATTGGTCATCATGGGTGGGTGATCCCCACTTGGGCAGGCATGAACCAAAAAGCACAAGTTGTTAGACCTCTAGCATAAAATCACAAGAAAGCAACAGCAGGAAATACTCTGCTGAAAGTAAAAATAAGCTATTGCAAAATGTAAATCAAAAAGTTTACCATTATGACAACTCATGTTTTGAAGCACTTAGAGACTTGCAGATACATTGCTCTGAATTAGTGGCTTGTAATGACTCCATTTATGGCTCCAGCAAAAATAAAGCCAATTATACAAATTTTAAATGAATTTAGATCCATCAAAAGCATGGAATACTTTTGTTTTCAATGAGTGGGAAGACTAATGGTTAACAATGTGGTCTTCTAATGGGGGATTAAAGTGCTCTTCCCTTTGAGAAACTTTAAACACAAGGACACATTATTGTCCATGCTCTTATTTTAACAATACACAGTGGAGTAACATTGGATAGGAAATCCTTTTGGGAACAGTTTTTGGCCTTGTGGCCTCAGACTAACACCATATCAGCCACACCACTCTCACTTGCAGTGATCATTTTAATGTGTTACCAATGTTTTATGTGGCACATTAATTCACTGTGGCTGTGGTTAGGTAATGAGGTATCCACCTAATATCATCTAATTCCAAAGGATCTTGGAATTAGGAGCCATTTCCCATGTGCAATGCACCTCCCAGAGTGCTTGGTGTGTGCTGGAGAGGGAAGGAGCATCTCACACAGAGGGAAAGAGCAGGAGAAAGGAAGAAAAGCATTTTCAAATGCATCACTTCATAGCTTCATTCATTTTTTTCTCCCTTCTCAGCTGCCTGCCTCTCACAAGCATGTGGGAGATGTTCTAGTGCTGAAAGCCATGGTTCCCTCCTTTATTGAGCTGTTCTGGGTGATAAGTCAATTTGCTTTGGACATACCAGAGACAATAGATAATTGTGACAGAAAACTGCAGGGCAGGCTCACTTAGGCCAGCTTGTTAACTCTGGCCTGTTCATAGAAGGATGCTTTTCCTGTACCTTCCTATTCCTGGAATCTCTGGGCTTGAGTAACTTGCCCAAATCCACAGAGGTTGCTCTGGACACTTTTGCAGTCCAAATACAAAAATCACACAATGAGTTGTGGTGCATTCAATTCTCTTTTTGCACATTTGCCACATCAATTTACCAGATTTACCACATCAATGCTTTCCTTTGCTTCTCTTGTGTTCTGCCATGACCCCCAGGAGCAGGAGGAGATGAATCCACAAGGAACTTGCTTTGCTGCACTCACTCTCAAATGGGAGAGGGGAAATGTTTCAGCACACCAAATGGAGCACAGTTTTTCAGGAAAATCTCATTAATTTAAACATTCTACCTCACCTATTTGCTTTAAATGTAGGTCTTGGCTCTCACATCTCTTTTTCCTGTGCAAACAAGTATTTGTGCAGGTTACCTTCGCTCAACTGTGAAAACTTGTTACCAGGGCAATCGGGCCAATATACCTCACATGAAAGGGCAAAGGAAAATTTAAAAGGGAAAAACCAGCAAAAAAGGGGGAGGTTTTGGGCTGCTGCAGAGCTGTGCAGAATTAGAGAGGGTCCCTCATGACACCACTGGAAAGTGACAGCACTTGGAGTGATGGTCTCTGCATTAGCAGGTTTTGCCACTCCAGAAATGGGAAATTTCTCAAGATATTTCATCTCCTGCTGCCTCCTACCCTGATGTTATGTAACAGATCTTATGCTGGGCTCTACCACCATAAAGCACAACCTCCCAACACCAATGAGTTAAAAGCTGTCTGGGCATCCAGCCCAGATGAATAACATTGCAAATGTTGAAGGAAGTAGCAAGGGAAATAGAAAAGCCTTTGACAGAAATTGTTGATAGCTTGCTAAGGCTGGGGAGGGAACCAGGGAATTTGGAGGTTGCTAATGTTGTTCCTATGTGTAAGAAAGGATCAGGGAGGATCCAGGAAACTACATAGCAGTGAGGCTGGCTTCAGTTGCAAGAAGAATATAAGGAATATAAATAAGGGACAGAATACTTAATTTGGTCAAATAAAACAAGCCCATAGTCATGGATGAACTGTAGAGGTCTAATTTCTCCAAGTATGTTATCTTCAGGTGGTTCTTTCTGAAAGATGCCAGTATGAAACATCTTACAGACAGAACAGAAGTTAATGAAGTGGTCAGAAAGGGAAAGTTTTGACAGAAGCCTGAGTTTAAGTAAATTGTCAGTGATGCTGCAGCCCCGTGCAGATCACTGTGTGGCTGATATCAGACTGCCTGGTGCCATTGCTGACGTGGGAGCTGATGTTTGCTCTTCAGATGAATCCATTGGAAAAACAGACCAAGTCATTTTCTGGCCTCACTCACACTGAGAACTCAAAAAATTTAAACCCATTAAGTAAAATATTTATGGTTTACATTCAAAACAAATTGAGAACAGGTTCACTGCAGCCCATGACAAGTGCAACACTGACATTGGTGGGACCATCATGGATTTGGATTTCTATGAATCATTCAGTGGGGACAGAAACAAGAATTTCCATCCCATAAAGTATTTTAAGAGCCTTCTTTTTTTTTATGTGGTGGAATATTAAGGTTGCTATGGACCAGGATAGAGAAAAGCAACCTGGAAACATTTTGTTTGGACAGAGGAGGATGTACACAGAGAGCAAGAAGATGCTGTAATATATGCTGCAATGTTTTGAGAGCCAGCAAGAAGCTGAACACTTCAGTCACAGGAGCAAGACACACTTGAGTTAGTTAAGAAAACATTTCTCCAGCTCTGAGCACAACATACAGGTGTGTGCTGGAAAGGAGGAGAAAAGCTTCAAGTGGCCTAAGTAAGATGAAGGTGGATGTGGATAGCATTTCTTCTCCAAAAGTCCAAAGCCCTGGTGAAATGCATCTCCTGGTTTTATGTGCTGCTTCTAATGATACGAAGCAAATTGCAGAGATTAAGCTGTTGCATAAGTGAGTGAGCAACATGAGTCAGGGGGTTTGGGAAATGTGAGTCACAGAGGGAAGGGAACGGAGCCAGGGCTGGAGCTGAGAAAGAGAGACTAGCAAGAAAATTTTAAGGATCTAGATAAGAGCCTGAGAGAACGGAGTGCAGGGGAGAAGCAGAAAAACTATCTCTAAAAGAGGGAGCCATACATAGGGAAAGCTATAGCTAAAAAGCAGGTCAAACAAAATTTTTGTACACAACTGTGGTTGAAATCCACAGCAGGCTGCCAAAGTCAGCAGTGGAGGGACAGAATGGTGCAAATCACTTCAAGAGGCAGTGTGGGCACATTTTTGCAAAATGAGGGAATCACTGGGTATAGCCATTAGTGAGGCTTGTGGAATTAAAACTATGAAATGCAAGTTGATTTATATTTTGAAGGAATACAGGAGGGAGCTCTGCTGCCCTCCATGGCTCTCACACCATGGCTGTAGCACCCTGCAAACCTCAGACACTTGCCTGTGCAACTCAGAGCATTCTCTTAGCTCACAGAGAGTTATGGATGGCACAGACTTCCAGAAGGAGCTTTCTAGAGCAGCCCTGGAAATTGCTGCAAAGGCAGAATTTACATCAGGGTGAGTCACTGGGGTCTGAAGGCCCTATTTACCACAGCACAGCTGAGGATTTACATTCACATTTCTGGAGGGGCAGTGGAGCTCACATGTCACTTAACTGAGACATAGTGTCCCTAATTGTTGTGTTTCTGCCCCACTTCTCCTTAGACTCTGACCTTGACTTTAATTCAAAGATTTTATACAGCAAGTTAATATAGGCTCACACCACCCAAGCCATTCTGGGCACAGCAAGGTTTGCCCAAGCACAATCCTGCAGGAAAAACAGAGTGAGATCAAAGACTCTGTTATGATGCTTTATGGATCTGAACTCAAAGTGTTCAGGGAACCTGAATTCTGTGCTTTGAAAATCCTCAACTTCAGAACTGTCACATCCTTCCAGTGCAGTATTCTGGATGTAACTTACAAGCAACAGACAGAAATTAAAGTAGTCAATCTGAACCCATTTTGCAAATAGTTTTTCTAACCAAAGTACAAATAAATCCCTTAATAAATTCGATTTGGGGTGGCCTAATGAAAGACTACATAGTCCCCTCAGTACAGTGATCAAGACACTGAAGGTAACCCAGCTCCATTTTTAAGTAAGATTGATCTGCAAAAGGATTGTTAAAGACACCCAGACTATTTCAAAAAAGTTTTTCCACCTACACAGGATGTAACTGTCCAGAGGAAAACTGTCTGGGAATAAAAATCTGAGAACCTTATCAATCAGACTCAGAGATACAGTGAGTTTAAGAACTAACCTGTATTTCACAGGTTGCATGCATCAATAATCAAACACCATTCAGGTTTTTTAACTAATACAAACTTACAGCCCTTGTTTATGTGTAGTGAACAGCACAACCTTTAGAAATGTTAGTGAGATTAGAAAACAAAGAAAAAAAAGAGCAGATCACTTTCATTACTAGTTACTGGTGTAATTTATGTGGCTTACCTAGACAAACAAATGCTTGTACAACATCTAGAAATGAAATTTAAACAAAGTGATGAGGAATGATTTGGGAGGGTTTTCAGGTGTTTTCTTATCAGGCAAGATATTTGCTTAAGGCAGAAGCCTCAGCTGTGGAATGAGCTGCTGAAACAGTTCTGGAGATGAACTTTATCATGATGACACTAAATTTGGAAAAGAGGATGTAGAGGAAAGATGCTCAAGAATGAGCTTGTAAAAGCCCCATATTTTCTTTCTAGATCTGTTTCTTATACTGCACTCATCACTGTGGTATCTTGAGTGCTTTCCAGTAGTGCATTAAGCAACATGACAAACATCTGTCACATGTTTGTTCTCTCACACTCTCCCCAGAGGGACAAGTGTGTGCAGTGGAGAGCCTTGTTTTAATTTCTTTAATTATTATAAATACACATGCACGTAACACATTATTAAACATTCGTGCTGCAGGGGAAAGGTCAGATAATTTTATCTTGCTCTCAGGATTAGAGCGGGTGAGCTCTGTGGTGTTCCTGTATCACACCCTTGCCCCACATTGCAGTGTCTTCTCAGAAAGCAAATCATGGCCATGAGTGTCTGCACCAGGCAGAAACCAAAAGTTTGAATTCCCAATGCCTCATTTACTGTTCCCACTCAAGACCAGGGATTCTGTCAAGAAACAACAAATGGAGTGAGGTGGTAGAATTTAGGGAAGATTGTCTCATTCCCATGTTTGATACAGACTAAAAGCAGGATTTAATGGAGCCTCAAAATCACTGTCAGGTCAGAGGGCACTGTGAGAGTCATGGTAAATCTAGGAATTTCATGGATTGGAAAAGTCTGATTTCAACTATGGAATGAAGACCTGGGAGTGAACGATTTCCCTACAGGGGGGATGTAACTGGGAAAACAACCTGGAAACTTGAGTTTGGTCAGACCTTGAAGAACTGCAGATAGACAACCTGCCTACTCAAGAGCCACAAACAAATTGTGGGAATCCCAAATTAATCCCCAGACCCCAGTGTGGGGTGGTGCCATTTCCCAGGGGCAGAGAAGTAGGTGTGCCTTGATAAATAAATAACTCTGCCTCTGCCACCTCAGAGAGAAATGGAGCTGCTCTGCCACATGCCAAGGAAGCTCCAATATTGCTGTTGCTTCCCTCTGGTGACTCCCACACCTCTGTTTCTCCAGTGACTCTCTGGACAGTTGGGAAACAGACTATTTCTGTAATGGACAGTGATCTGGGTCACACTGAGTGCCAAGAGCTGGAGCCTCCTCTCTGGCCTCACTCACAGGCAGAGCTGCAGCATCGCTGCTAAATTCACCAGAGCTCCTTCCCATACTCCACAAGGGCTGGGCTGCTCTGGGATTGCACCAACACAATCCACATTTGGCTCTGCTTGCAGCCGGGAAATCCTCACTCACTTCCTCACCCCAGTATCAGTCACAGCAGTAGGACACATCTGTAACTATTGCAACACTGGAGATGCCAGCACTGAAGCCTTTCCAGGTGCCTGCTGTTCTCCTCCCGCCCTGTTTCCCTCAAACACAACCTCTAGGCCACCAGCCTTGCTCTACCAGCATGGATTTCCCTGCTCAGGTGGGAGCAGACCCACTCCAAGCATGGCAACCTTACCACCCTTCCCTGGGGAAGGCAGGAGGCTGCCTCACTTCCCACACCTTTTACCAACCCACATCTTGGCCAGAACATCAAAACCCTCCAAGGGTTTCCAGATGGGGAAGCAGCAAGCAGGCAATAATTGTTTTGCTGTCCAGCTGAACTTACCATCAGGAACAGCCAAAAACCATGAGTTCAGAAGTAAATTTATGAATCATTTTAGCTTGAGTAGCTTATTATCCAATGCATTTTAACTAATCTATCTTAAAAGGCAACTTCATGTTTACTCATATATGAAGCTCCTAAAGATCAAATAAACCTCCTTTGTTCCAGCACAGTCTACAACAAAAAGGACTGGAATTGTACAAGTATTTTATTTCCAGCTTTTGTAGGAACTGGGAGTACAAAGCTCATGAGGTCCCTGCAAAGACTTGCCCTGAGCTGCCTGGTGTTGGGGTGGCAGGAGGTAGCCAGACCCAAAAGTCTTCTTCACACCTGGGAATGTGCTTTGCAGTGTAAGGACACAGCAGTGAGCCCAGCAAATCCTGCACCAGCACAGCAGCTTCAGGACTGACACTGGGCAGAAATGCAAAGAGCAGCCTAACTTCCCTGCAGAATAAAGGGAAGATGTATGTAAAATATTTGGACATTTGGGGAGAGGGTAAACGTTAAGAATTAACTCAAACTGTTGATGGTTTATTTTTTATTGAATCTTGTGGTCGAATTTGTTTTCATTTGTTATGAGAAAGAATCCATCATTTTTTCCAAAGCACCACCCAGAATCTGCCACTGGTGATGTTCTAACATCCCCAGTGCCTATACAAATAGAGAGGTCAGCTGAGATTTGTAAACTAGAGATCATAAGTTTTAAGGAATTTGTTTATTCAGCCTAGAGTCTCCAAATTGTGTACGATGCCAAAATTAAAAATTCATCTCACTGAACTGTGTCATGTTACAATAAAAAGCTCTCCAACATTTTGGATGTTCAGATGAGAAAGCAAATTGCAATTCATTTGTCAGCACATGCAGTTTAATTATAATTAAGTACCTCCAGCAGTCATAATGAGCAGGCAAAATGAAAATGCTGTTTTTATACTTGTATAAACCTGCATTGAGTGCAAACTAAAAGCTGCCTGAATTACTCTGAAAAGCATCGGGCTAGAACTTGCAGTTTTAGCTGTACTGAGCAAATACAAACACACATAAACTGCTTCCAGAGACTTGAACAGATTGACTGAATTAGGAGAATTTTCATGGGAATGACAAGAGGCAGATCTCTTCCTGATGAGAAGGCCACCACATACCCAGTTCCAAGTCCCTGTCCAAAGCATGGAGCACGGGAACCATGCAAGAGATCAGCAGAGTCCTTTTAGTACCAGCAAAACAACATATTTCTGACTCCTTTCCTTCTTGAGAAAGAGCTGAACTACATTTGCTGAAATTTTCTGGAGTAATTCAGCATGAAGCATCCAACCAGCGTGGGAAAAAAACCAAAGCAAAACAAAACAGGCAAATGATTCAAATATGATGAAGCTGCAAGAAGTTCACAGAAAATTCTAGACTGACAAGTGCAAAATATTAATGGCATTTGACAAACAAATGATTAAAATAACCATATCTGAAAATATCTACAAAGGCAGTGTATGAGAATTAAAACACTACCAGATTCCTGATAGCTGCAAGTGTTGAGATGACATCTTGGGAGTGCATCTGAACTTTTCTGCCTGCACTCCTAAGTAGTTTGAAGATGTGTAAAGTATTTAGCCTGTGGAAATACTTTAAGTAAATGTAATGACTAATATTGCATTTGTTTTCTTTTTTATAAAGATATAGATGAATGTGCAACTGGAACCCACACTTGCAGAGCTGACCAAGTGTGTGTCAATTTAAGAGGCTCCTTCAGCTGCCAGTGCCTTCCAGGCTACCAGAAACGAGGGGAGCAGTGTGTTGGTGAGTGTTGCTTTCCATTCAATGGTTTGCTTTCATTATCCACAGTTACAAACCTCATACTGGTCATAAAGCAGACGGGTATGTGTGGTGTGAAACAGCTGTCTCACTTTGGAATGCAATGGAATAGTCACTTTACCACAGTAATTAATCACTAAAACATGGGATGAGGAGCTATTTTAAGAATAATCAACACTTGGAGTTCACAAGCCGAGTTCTGCTAATAGTTCCCATTGTGTGACTGTTTGTATTGGGGCATTGCCCAGTGTCCCAGAGACTGCCACGAGTCCCTGATGGCAGCAAAGCACCTTCCCCTGAGATTCAGCTCCAGGTCCGTGGGACACAGCGCCCCCAGCCCTGCTCCAGGACTCGGCTTCCCGAGCACAAATGACAGAGATGGAAACTCTGAATGCAGGTACAGGAGGGCTGCAGCCTCTAAAACCCACCAGGCTTTATTGTCCATGCCAAGATAAGCTGTTGGCACCCTTGGGAGCCATGCAAGCATGGCATGGAATTAAATCCAAGTGCAGGGCAAACACCACGTCTCTCCTGTCCCAGCCTCAGGTGGGGACATCACACCAAAGTGCCATCCCCCTGTTCCTGCATCTGACACTCTTTAATCACCATTTCAATGGATAAAATGCTTCTAGAGGCACTCCAGCCTTAAGCCTTGGGTTTGTCAGATAATAAAAGCAACTATGAAGGAAGAGAGTCACACCTACACATCAGGAGGTGATATTTGAGACAGCCTCTTCTAATACACTGCCCTGGTTTCATGCAGCTTAGGAGAAGAGCATTTGGGCTTGGGGTTTTTTCCTCTTTCAGGCATCCTGCATTTCAAACTGTATAAGAATTTTTTAATTTTTATTCTTTTTTTTTAAATTTTTATTCTTAATCTCTTCTCTTCTTGCTAAGGCCACAGGTAAGAAACTGAGATTTTAGTACACACCTAGAATAACTTCAGTTATTCTGGGCATGGCCCTTTCTTCAGGATTCCAATTCAAGGGCTGTAGAAATAATAAGAATAAAAATTCTTATCTCTTTCCTAAGAGACATAGATCAGGCCTCAAACTGTCAAATTGGTGTAAACACAGGTGTATCTGATTTCTCTCAGTTCTCTGTGCAGGAGTAGGATGACTGATTTGGAATGTAGGTAGATGAATAGTTTTGGAAGGTCGTGCATTTATTTTATTTAATATCTGGGGTTTATTTGGATTTTTTTATATAGCAGGTAAATTATATTACTGCCACGCAAGAGCACTTCTGATATCAAGACCCATGGTCCTAAATGAAAGTCAGGAAACAGGACTGAAAAGAAATGGGAGAAGTGAGAAGAAATGAGACTGATAGACCTTTTTACTTAAATGTGAACACATTTATGCATCTAAATCTATCCATGAAGAGGTCTGGAAAGTGAAATTTCCCTTCTCCTATTTAGGTCAAAACCAAGAATAACACCTGTGTTACATATTACACACTGACCTAAATTACAAGTACATCCCAACAGTTAGTACTGTCAGCATTTCAGAATAAAGCCTGTCTTTAGGGATTTTATAACAGCTTAGCCAGAAAATGTTCTTGGGGCCAGATCTTGATAGAGGTTCTCCATATGGGAGGAAATGTTTCTCAAATTTGAAAGACATTTTTCCAGACTATTTTGGCTTGAAGGTAGAAGGAGAAAAAGAGACATTTTTAACAATTGGTCGATTTTAATCTAAATTCACTAACAATTTCTGACTTTTTTTCTAATTTTTTTTTAATTTGCTTGTTCACATATTGCCAAATGAGTCTTTTCTAAAATGCATGACTGCAGGGAGAATGACTTGTTTTCCAGCATCACTTCAAACAGATTTGGCCCAATTGATCAGATGAATCTCAGCCCTTAGATCTGCCCAAAGCTGATGTGCCTAATCCCACAAGGAAAATTCCCACTGAATAAGAGCCAGATCCTGAAAGCATTTATGTGTATAAATGTACCAATGCATTGCTCATATGGATAATCCTATTTTTTTAAGTTCCTTATAAGAGCTTAGTCCTGTAAAAGTCAAGGATGGAAATCTACTGTGCCTCCTTAATTCATTCCATTTCCACTTTACAAATTTCTCTCTGCAACAAGAGTTACAGTGACAATTGCTACTGTATGGATAGCCAGGAATTTTCCAGCAGAAGCCTATCCATTCATAATCACCCAAAACACTCCACTAAGTTCAGCCCTAAATTTGACAAAGAAAGAGTTAACTTGTAAAGATTATTTTTTCACTTGATATTAAAACAAACACTTTCCTCATTATATTAAAAAAAAAAAAGCCTTGGCCTCTTTTTAAACACATCTATGGTGGAAACAGCTGGAGGTGGGAAATGCAAGATCTGGCATGGATGTGGGAAGTGCCTTTCTTTGTTCCAGTGAATACTGCTCTGATTTGTGTGAGTGTTGATCCTTTGAAATGTCCCATTGTGTACAAGCCCAAAGCACAGCGTTGGGTTTCTTCACCGAGCTCCAGCCACCACAGCTCAAGGCAGCCACTGCACACACACACATGAAAATGGAATAATAAAACATGTTTTCCAGGCAAAGCCAGAGCCACTGTCTCCTCCAGAATGAAGGGAAGCCTTTTAAAATGCAGAGGGGTAAGGGAAGGGGGTGGTGCATGTTCTGTGTGGCAGGCAGGTGAAAGCCCTGCTCCGATGCACAGCAGGAATGCTGACTCTTGGAAAGACAGACTGCTCCACCTCAAAAGCAGGGCTGACCTGCAAGGAGAGGCTGTGGAAGGCTCTCAGTGCCCGAGATGCACAGCCAGGTGTGGTGCTGCTGGGTGGGAAGGGATCCAGGACAGGCAGCCGGGGGAATGGGAGCAATGGGAAACCCTTGGAGAGCAAGGCAAGGTCTGGGGATCCCTGTGGAAGCACAACCACCGGTTTCCTTTTCAGGTCCATTAATCTATCCTTGCCATTTCCCTGTACTTGCACAGAAAATCTGGACTGCTCCTAATGGAGCTGAAAAGATTTAGTATGTGCCAGGAGTGCTGCATGCAAATTTTTGGGAAAATGAGCTCCAAGCCACATTGGCTGTGTTGGTCAGCACCGTGTCTGATCCTGAGGGATCAGGGAAAGCTGAACAAAACACTGAGTTTTACCTACACAAAATAAACCAGATCAAGCACTACTGCAGGACTGAGTCAATAAAATAAAGTTTGAATGCACACTGAAGACAAGGAGCATAAAAGCTTGTTACAAAACAGTCACTTACAGGAAAAGTTCAAGTGTATCTTGTAATATCCAAGGAAGCAGTGCCCAGCTCACATAAGCTTTCCTCCTGCTTTTAACCAAGTGCAATTAACTTCCCTCAGACACGAGAACAGCAGGGAGGTGCTGTGCTTCCACGTGAACTAACTGGTGTTTTTGGTGCCCCAGACATCGACGAGTGCACCCTGCCCCCGTACTGCCACCACCGCTGCGTGAACACGCCCGGCTCCTACTACTGCCAGTGCAACGCTGGCTTCCAGCTGGCATCCAACAACCACACCTGCGTAGGTAAGCACTGCTGAGGACCCCAACAGCCCCCCAGACACCAGCACACACCTGCCACGAACAAACTGAAATGAAATCAACACCAACCAGGAAAAGACTGCACTGAAAGGCTCCTCTGTGAGTGAGCCGAGAGTTACGGGAGGGTTGCAGAATAACAGACATTCAAGAAAGCTCTAAATTTTTTTGTTGGCATAGCAGATTTCCAAAGACATTCTAAAGCCTTATATTCAGTATTTAATCCTAGATTGAATTGTTCTTTCAGTTCTGCTTTATTATTTCCTATATTATTTCCAGTTCACACAACACAGGCCAGAACTGGGAATCAAAGCAATCAATACTCTACCTCCGCAGTTAAGGGTAATTGTCACAGACACATTTTATGAAAAATCCTTTCCTTAGGACTTTTTCTTCTGAGAAGCCAGGAGGCCTTAGAAACAAAATGTAACCAATGGTTATCTGCTGCTGTGGAATGCAACAGGTGCATCTGTGATTGGTCTCATGTGGTTGTTTCTAATTAATGGCCAATCACAGTCCAGCTGTCTCAGACTGTCTCAGTCAGTCACAAGCCTTTGTTATCATTCTTTTTCTATTCTTAGCCAGCCTTCTACTGAAAATCTTTCTTCTATTCTTTTAGTATAGTTTTAATATAATATATATCATAAAATAATAAATCAGCCTTCTGAAACGTAGAGTCAACATTCTCATCTCCTCCCTCATCCTAAGATCCCTGTGAACACCATCACAGGTAATTTACCTCAGCACGTGGTAATGAAAGTCTTTAGGTCACATTTGAAGATCTAGAAAAGTTAAAAATGTAAACAAGGGTTGTGAAGAGTGACCTTTCAGCTGATGTTGCCCTTAGAAATAAAACATTAAGGGAAGCTGCACAGTAGAATTTTAAAGACTGATGTCCAGTTAGAAATCACAACATCTGTTCTAGAAGGATGAAAGTGATAATAAAAGATAACTGTCTGCAGAAGCACAAAGAGAATGGCTACAAAATCAAGAGACTGGTGATGGAGATGGTCAGCTCTTTTGTGTATATAAAATCTATATTATATACATAGAAAAATCAGGCTGTGTTTTCCAGCTTCCACCATCCCTTCCAAGCATTGCCAACCCTCATCAAGCACCCTGGCACACTGCACAGCTCTGCACTGAGACAGGAATTGCTTGGTTCTCACCAAATCATAGGATTTTTAAAATGGCCCACGGACACAACAGAGCCAGGTGACAAAAGTCACTGACTTGTCCCTTTCCATGGCTCAAATGGAAGGTGGATTCTTTCAGCACTTCACCAAACAGCCCCTTCCTGGCTTTCCAGCCTCCCAGCATCATCAGGCACGTTTCTGCCAGGTGAAGGGGAGGAAAGCCTAAGGAGGAGATTTATGAATAGATGATTGCTGCCTCAAGACAAACTCTCCCATCTGCCCCAGCAGCACTTAGAGCTGTAGCTATTACAGTTGTGTCACGACTTCTGCCTCTATTGAAAATGGGTCAATATTTCTTGGGGAATGAACAGAACTGGGGCTTTGGCCACCAAATTTATTCCTCCTGGTAGTATTGGAGGAGGAATGATGTGTATCCTTTGCACTGCTGCCAGAAATGAACTCAGAGGGGAAAAAAAGACTTTGTGATGAGTTTTCCCTGTTATCATTCATTTTCAGGACTAGGAGGTTGATTATGCAGAGAATTCATATTCTCTTCATTGGTTTCAGTTCTCTGAGTGCCTCATCTTTGTTAGTTTTTAGGTGTATCTGTAAATTTACAGTGTTGCTGACATTTATAAGCCATGAACTCAAAGGTTTTTCTCCAAGCACAGCTCTCTGCTCATGGAGATATCTGATAAACACAAACATGAATTGAAAACATGCAGGATGGAAATACAAGGGAAAACACTAAAATCCACAGACTGACAGGAGCAGCAGTTAATCAACAGTCTGTGCCAAACAAGGGCTACAGATTCCAGAGGTGATTAGACTTATATAAACTTCCCATTAAAAATTGCTTCTCTTCTCATACCAGTGTCCTCAAAATGTTCTTGGGATGGGCAACACCATGAAAAATGTAGCACAGAAAAATACCTTCCCCCAATATGGTCTAGGCCTTAGAGCTCTGCAGAACTCTACTGGCCTCAAAGGCTTATGTTATAATTGCAATGGAATTTAAAAGAAAAAATTTTCAGAGTAATAAATAGCTCAAATAAATCTTAACCACTGCATGCTGAGAGGCCTTATCAGTATATGTTCCTTATATCAATTATTTATAGAGACTTGGCATTTCATACCTGAAAAAAAGGCACTGGAATGTGGAGCTTAATAGCCACATTAAACATTTTTGGGAGAATTCATCACACATTAGAATAACTCTCATTCCTGGAAAAATACTGGTTTTTACATGGAATGTAAAGCACAGCTCTAACATTGCTCCAGTGTCTGCAGATCTACATTGGGAGAGCCAACTGAGCTTCTGCTGAGCAACAGGCCCAGCCTAAGGACTAATCCACCAAGCCTAATTACCACCTACACAAGCAAAATATCTCCTTTTTCCTTTCAGACATAAATGAATGTGATGCCAACAACCCATGTGCACAGCAGTGCTACAATATCCTGGGTTCTTTCATTTGCCAGTGTAATCCAGGCTTTGAGCTAAGCAGTGACAGAATCAACTGTGAAGGTGAGACTTTTTTTTCATCTTGGAAAAGCAATTTTTTTGTTGTTTTTGTTTGCACTGAAGCCTTTCTGTGAATTAAAGGACAGAATAGAAGTGGAGACATTCTGTGGGTAGAGTTGTAGCCAAAACCCTTAAGATATTTATTTTTTATGGTACAAAGGAGGCTAATTCACACCTGAGTAGCTGCAGCTGCTTTCAGGTACAGGTAGGAATGGGTCTCTCTCTATAGCAAGTGCAAAGCAGGACACAGATTGCTGCACTTCAGATCCCAAGTGGGAAGAAAGATTTCTGAACCCTGATTGCACAAACTCCCTGGAATTGTGGGTGGTCTAATGCTGATGATTATTAAATGAATTGGAAAGGAATGCACAGCAAAAACAAGGGCAATTTTTTGTGTTGTTAGGCTCCTCTGAAAACAAAACCTCCAATTCCTGATTTTAAGGGGGCCACAAGTGTGCTTTTGAGGTGCTTTGCAGCCTGTGTACACAAACAGCATGCCTCCTGTACAATTACACAATCAACACTTTATTTCCTCTGCCAGAGGCTCCACAGGGCTGCCCTAATCTCCTTTTGGACACATGATGACCTCACCCTTAGAGCCCACATCCTTTCTACCAGCCTTGCAGGCAGAGAGGTCCCTGCTTCAGCACTGCCCTCCCCAGTGAGCTGGGAGAGCTGTTACAGATGCTCCCTCTGCTTAACCTAATCTTAGGTTAATAATTATAATAATAATAATAATAATAGGTTAACCAAGCTGCTTAACCTAATCCCATTTGAACAGAGCAGGGAACAGCAAGCGTGCAGCCTCCAAGGACACCCTGAGCCCAGCCCAAGAGCTGGGCTCAGCTCAGAGGTAGGAGGAGGGAGATCTGTGCTTCCCAAGACAAGCCCTCCTCTTGATGGGTTTAAATGCATTTCCTGTTGATGGCATGCACTGTTCAGTTCTGTTTCACACCAGGCCTCCCTCACGAGGCACTGATGGATACACAAGGATAAAGAAGCAGGAGAATGGTATCCACTGATTATTATTAGAAGACAAAAAAAAAAGACTTTTCCCTCTTTCCCAGAGAGCTACTCCACGAGTGGAGGGCACAAGTACAAAGGCAACATTTTTGCCTTAGTAACTAATCTCACAGCTGTGGGTTTTTTCCTCAAAGTCATCATATTTTGGAATACTGCAAGTACACACAATTTCAAGAGTTATTTTCCCAAACCTGTTCTGAAGTCTAATTTAGCTTCTGCTTCCTCAAATCCAAACTTCTTCTTTTGGAGGATTACTAACAAAATCCCAGCAGAGCTCACCCTTCCATTCTCAAGGTATTAAGCAACACATTTCAGGTTTTGGATAGTTCTTTTTAGATATTTTTTCCCCCAAGCATTTAGCTATTATATTTAGTTCTGTAACAAGGTACATTTTAAAGGCCAATAACTCAAAGCTCTTTTGCTCTCTGCAGACACTGACGAATGCAGAACCTCAAGTTACTTATGTCAGTACCAGTGTGTCAACGAGCCAGGAAAGTTCTCCTGCGTGTGCCCTGAAGGGTACCAGGTAGTAGGAGGCAGGACATGCCAAGGTAAGTGCCCTCCCCTTGGCAGGCTCAGCCCTGCATTGTTTACACCACTTCAGGCTAAGGGTGATTGCTGGCTAAATGGTTGTATTGCATGACAGGATTACTGTGCTGATAGCAGAAGATGTGTTGATAAAGCACTTGATGATTCATTAAATATCTTTTAATCTCATTTGAGTCCTTCAGCTCAAACTCCAAGTCCTTTGGATTCCTAAGACAAAAATTTCAGTTTTTGCAGCCCTCAGGTAAAGCTTGTCTTGGATGTCAAGGTAGTGGCTCTAAATTTGAGATCAACATCCCTGAATAAATCCAGGTCATTTTTTACAGACATGAAACATGGCTTTATATCATGTTTCTTTTCAGAGAGATTCCTAAATCCAGTCACAGTAAAAATTAAAGATATGTTTCTTCTGATAAAGGAGAAAAAAATGCAAGCCTTCAGCAGCTTAGATAATTCGTGTGTAGAAAAATAAATGTTCTGGCCAGGTGCCACCAAATGCCAGGATTTTCAAGTTTGTGGTTTTTTCTCAGTGATGCTAAAAGTCTCTACATCTTATTAGCAATATTCTAAGTGCAAGAACTATTGCTTCTGTAATGCAGAACCGGATTTAACAGAATGTATTTTTAGAAATAAAGAGGTGTGATAATTAGGGCCAGAAAACATGAGAAAATAACTCTTCTTTACCAGTATTTTGTCTTACAAAATCCTGATTCTTTTCCTTCTGAAGAACAGCAGCTGACACTGAGCATTACAGGATGGTTGATTTAAGCATCTAAAAACCTGTTTGTGCCTTCCAAGAGATTGCATTTGGATAAAGCCTTTCTGTGCCTGTATGAAATTTAGGAGCCCATGTGGGTAGACTGTGGGGCTCTGGCACTGACAGGAAATAGAGCATTAATACAGTGCAAGGCTCACAGTCTCCATCTCCCTTCAGGGCTCTTTTCTCAGGCAGAAGCAGCTCTACTTTGCACAATAAATGAGTTTTCACTATTCCTTCTAAAGCTATTTTGGTGAAAACGTGGCCATTAATGAAGCACTTTAGACCATGAAACCCAGGTTATAACAACTGAGAAGCAGCAAAAGGCAGGTAATCACAATTCTTCCTTGAGACCTTTTTCCTCTGTCTCCAGGACACCTTTGGCTGTAAAACCATTCTTTGCTAATTATAAACTTGACAGCACTTCCACAGTTGCATTATATATGATTAATGTGCATCTCCTATCAGCTAAAAACATTCAGTCTTGCTTAACAGCCAATAAGCAAGTTTATTCCACTTCTGCACAGAGAAACCCTTTCTAGTTAGGTCCTAGAAATCTAGACAAGGACATGGAAAGCTGATGGGTTTCAACAGACAAGCAGGTTTTTTTTTGTAGTACCTTTGTAGCAACCCTGTTTCCATCTGCTTTGACACAGTCCTTCCTCCTTATTCCTAGATATAAATGAGTGTGAGACCACTAATGAATGCAGAGAGGATGAAATCTGCTGGAATTACCACGGAGGGTTCCGTTGTTACCCCAGAAATCCTTGTCAAGAGCCCTACATCCTTACCTCGGAGAAGTAAGGGAAAAACTGAATCTTGTGTTTTAGGCTCATCCTGAAGAAGGGCCGTGAAGGAACGAAGCAGAACGTTGTGTTTTAATGCCTTTTGCTGTGCTCTCCCCCTGTGTGTGTGGCAGCCGCTGCGTGTGCCCGGTGTCCAACGCCATTTGCCGGGAGCTGCCCTACTCGGTGGTGTACAAGTACATGAGCATCCGCTCCGACAGGACCGTGCCCTCCGACATCTTCCAGATCCAGGCCACCAGCATCTACCCCAATACCATCAACACCTTCAGGATCAAGTCTGGCAATGAGAACGGAGAGTTCTACCTGAGGGTGAGTACTGGGGCCACTCAGACCCTGTCTTGACACTGTCCTGTCCGTGTGACAACCCCAAAGGTCCCCAGAAGGCTTCCACAACACCCTAAAGTCTGGCAGCTTTTTGGTGCTTCCTTACCAAGGGTGCTTGGTTTTCAGTTTTCAACAAGCCTTTAACTCTTCTACCTGAAGAGCCTAAACTGTGACTCCAACTCTCAGGAATATTTAGCAATCCTGGGGACAGCCATGTCAGATTCACACAAAATAACTTCCTGCCTTTCCCTCTCTGTACCAACACCTCAGATAAATCTGTTTAGGACACAATTATAGAAAGATAGCTTGTACAATTACATTAATTACATTTCTCATTTTGCAAAAGAAGAAATCAATAACAGCATTCTAGAAATCTGTGCCCCATCCAAAGTTAAGCTCAGGCCAGCTTAGAGTGGTGTTGAGACATAACTAAACCTTTATTTCCCATAGGAAAAACCAGGGAAGTTCAAAATACTTGGGATAGCAGTACTTCCTGTTAATGGGATACATTCAAGTAGATACACATAAATGGGAGTGTCTAAAACATCTGCTTTTTAAGCAGATGTTTTTTGGGAAGAAATCTCATTTTCTTGAACCCCTATAATATTTACAAATTCCTGGGAAATCCTTCCCTTCATATGTGGCTTTACACTCAGTAAAACAGATTCAGCACAAAAACCTTCTATCAGAAATACAGTAATTGGGAGGTTTTCATGTTTCATTATTTTCCTTCAAATCAGGAGATTATGGGCTTTTGATAGTACAGCAAGTGTACCAAGCTGTGGTATTGCCATTTACACCATGTTTACCCAAGGTGGGAGCAGGGAACTACTCACCCATATATCATTTGTTGTGACATAAGAAATCCAGGGGAAAATACTGGATTACAGGTTACACATCAAAACCCCCTAACTATCCCCAAAATACAAACAGCTACTTGCTTAAAATAACAGCAAGATCACTGCAGGTCCCACTTGGGTTAGACCCCAGTGTGGCCCTCAGACTGACCCTTGGAGTACCAGTTCCTACCTCCTGTTGCCACCCAATAAGAAATCCCAGGCCTTAAATAAGGAAGCACGTGTTTATTCCTGCCAGAGGACTGTGGTAAACAAAAGCTTGCTTGGAAGTTATTCCTACTGTTGTACTGAAATGCTGAGCTGGCTCCTGGATGCAGCAGATGGATTGGATTCATCTGTGCACCCAACTCACGTGACATGGGGAGAAAATATTTGTAGTAGGCAAAGGGAGAGACAAAGCTGACCCTTTTATCATCATCTGGAAAAGGCAAAGCTGTTTGACAAACCAGCAGCATAACCCCAGATTGGGAAAGGAGCTTTGAAGCAAAACAAGATGGAGATAGCACTAGGCACACAGCAGTAACAAAAAATCCCAGCATTTACAAGGACAGCACAACTTCTGGAGCATGAGCCACAAGAGAGATTTTTGAGTTTCCCTCCACTGAACAAACCACCTCACTGTTAAAGACATTAGGGCTCTTGTTTCACTTATTCTCTATTTTAAAACCTGGTAGATGGGGTTAAAGCAAAAACCATCTTGGGATAGATTACCACTTCCCACATCCTCTGGGGGAGTCAGCATAACCAGGAACAGATTTTGCAGCACAGTTTATTCCTGTGAGCCTCAGTCAGGTGAAGTTATCCCTGCAGCACAGCCAGGTGTGAGATTAGCCATGGCCCTTTGGAAGTGTTAAAAGCACCCTTGCCTGGTGGAGGCCTGTGCTGAGGCAGAACAGTGAGACACAGCAGTGACAGCAGCAGGGAGTTGCTGTGGACTGGGCTGTGCTGGTGCAGGCCTGTGCTGAGGCAGGGCAGTCAGACACAGCAGTGACAGCAGCAGGGAGTTGCTGTGAGCTGAGCTGCCTGGTGCAGGCCCGTGCTGAGGCAGGGCAGTCAAACACAGCAGTGACAGCAGCAGGGAGTTGCTGTGAGCTGTGCTGTGCTGAGCTGCCTGGTGCAGGCCCGTGCTGAGGCAGGGCAGTCAAACACAGCAGTGACAGCAGCAGGGAGTTGCTGTGAGCTGTGCTGGTGCAGGCCTGTGCTGAGGCAGGGCAGTCAGACACAGCAGTGACAGCGGCAGGGAGTTGCTGTGAGCTGGGCTGTGCTGAGCTGCCTGGTGCAGGCCCGTGCTGAGGCAGGGCAGTCAGACACAGCAGTGACAGCAGCAGGGAGTTGCTGTGGACTGGGCTGGGCTGTGCTGCCTGGTGCAGGCCTGTGCTAAGGCAGAGCAGTCAGACACAGCAGTGACAGCGGCAGGGAGTTGCTGTGGACTGGGCTGGGCTGTGCTGCCTGGTGCAGGCCTGTGCTAAGGCAGAGCAGTCAGACACAGCAGTGACAGCGGCAGGGAGTTGCTGTGGACTGGGCTGGGCTGTGCTGCCTGGTGCAGGCCTGTGCTGAGGCAGAGCAGTCAGACACAGCAGTGACAGCAGCAGGGAGTTGCTGTGGACTGGGCTGGGCTGTGCTGCCTGGTGCAGGCCTGTGCTGAGGCAGAGCAGTCAGACACAGCAGTGACAGCAGCAGGGAGTTGCTGTGAGCTGAGCTGCCTGGTGCAGGCCTGTGCTGAGGCAGGGCAGTCAGACACAGCAGTGACAGCGGCAGGGAGTTGCTGTGAGCTGTGCTGGTGCAGGCCTGTGCTGAGGCAGGGCAGTCAGACACAGCAGTGACAGCAGCAGGGAGTTGCCGTGGGCTGGGCTGAGCCGGGCTGTGCTGTTGTTATTGTTGCAGCAAACCAGCACGGTGAGCGCCATGCTGGTGCTGGTGAAGTCCCTGTCGGGCCCCAGGGAGCACATCGTGGACCTGGAGATGCTGACGGTGAACAGCCTGAACTACCGCACGAGCTCGGTGCTGCGGCTAACCATCATCGTGGGCCCCTACGCCTTCTAGCGCCCGCAGCAACCCCGCCGCCAAGGAGTAGTACCCAAAACAAAGCACTTACTATTTTTATTTATAGATTTTGCTCTCTTTTTTAAAAGAATTTGTTTAGTAAGTTGATCTCTCTTATTCTCACGTTACACCTGTAATTCCAAATTAGTAGATGTGTTCCATAGTATAACATGGGCATTGTCACTTTCTGTATAAAGATTTAAATCTTTTTTTTTATTACCTTGGACTAGATACATACTATGCTTTTATATGAGAACTGTATGTTCATACTATCCTGTAAAGCTTCACACACCCTTCCTAGCCAAATAGGTCATGCAATTTAAAAGTGATCTTCTGTTTTGTTTTTATTTTAAATTCTAATGCAGCTACACTGAATCTCAAAAAAGAAAAGAATTATGTAGTACGAATGATACGCAAAGTAACGGTTATCTGATAAGCTAAAATATATTTCCTATTTTTAACTACTTTGTACCAAAAGGTAACAGTAAATAAAAATCTATTTCTGTAGACATTTATGCGCTAGCACAGTTGGTTTTTCTAATCTGGGTTGGAGGTAAAGTGACATTGTGAGAAATGCTTTGCATCGGGTTTTTATATGTAGATTGTGTTAACCATACCATGGAATAATATTACGCTCTCTCCAAGAAAAATAGACCATAGGAAGAAAATGTCTCCAACAAAGAAAGAAACTCCAAATGGGAAATCACCAGGCAGGGCACAAATGTCCATGAGAACACTGTTGGTAGTTACTGCTCAGAGGGAGGCAGCATTTTCAGACTGAAGTTAACATACTATTTTCCAGAGATATTACGTTGTATACTAAGAATTGAGTGCATTTTCTTATTAAGTTATATCATTTTCAGGCACTCGGTCCTGTTCTTGCTCTTACAACTCAGATGTATCATGTACAGTGTTCATAAAATTTATTTCTAATTCAAGAACTAATAACATCTTTTGTAATATGTAAAATCTTATTTCTTGTTTAAAATGTAGTAGTTAATCCTCTGATGTACAAAATTTTTAATAAAGATCTCTTACCATATTGTATTTGGTCTCTTTTGAGGTAGTTTGTTACTTCTGCTGCTATTGTCACGTACTGTGGGAGTTGGCAAAGTTGTTTTGAGGTCTGAACAGTCAGAGGGATCCAGATCTCAGCCTGTACAGGATGAGTTCTTGGAAGACTCACAACACAATTCCTTTGTAGAAGAACGAGCCTGCTGCCTACTGAGATTTAGTTTTACTGACAGCAAAAATTCACTCCAGAACAAAACTTCGAGCAGGCCACAACCACTGTGGCTGAGGGCAACCACATCCCCCTGCCCGGGCAGAGTGCAGAGCAGGACCCCATTATCCAATGATCATTCCTGCAGGAAGTCATTTGTGGCTTTAAACAAACACTTCATCTGCCAAAAGGCTCAGAGCACGTGGCTGCAGCACAGGCCAGGAAACGGTGCTGGTGCTGGGTCACGTTCTCTGCCTGGGGCCCAAAGCACTGGGGTGAGACCCCCAGCACTCCTCATCCCTCCCAGCAGGGAGGGGCTCCCCAGGACAAGTCCAGTTGCTCTGCAGTGGGATTTAACTGGGGTTTGCCATGGTGAAATGTCTCTGCTACAGAGTTTGGCTTGTAGGGAGCTCCTTCCTCCCCAGTCATGGCTACAAATCCACTCGGTCTGAAAGACAACTCTTCACACCGCACAAGCACTGAGCAAGATGCCTCCAGCCTCCTGCTCCTCCGTGCAACTCCCATGGCAAATGGCACATGCTCACCTCTACAGGTCCTCTAATTAACTCTGTCTCTCCATGCAGGCTGTCCTCATGAGCTGTGCTGCCCCTCAGACACCCCTCTCCACCCTCAACATCAGCACTGTTCTTTTACACCAACTCTTAACTTCCAAATTGTGCAATTCAGCATTGCCCACTCCAAGAAAATCAGTTTTGGTGCTTTTATGGGCAATTCTCTCTTGAGAGGTGCCCAGAGGAGGCTCAAGTGGCTTTGCCTCCTTAGGACCCCAGACTTGAAGGGCACCAGGCTGGTCTCTGGTGCAAATTAAGGAACCACAAATCATCCCTGAAATCTCCAAGCTGCCAAGCTCTGCCCCAAGGATTTACTCTATCAGTTTTTATATCAGTTTTACCAACAGCTCTTTTAAGCCTTCCTTTTAAAACTCTGCTCATCTGACAGTAACTCAAAATTGATCATTATATATAAAAATATTTCTACACCTCTCAAAGGGCAGAAGCAGCAGAGGCAGCTGTACCTCACACAGGTGGCCCAAGTCATGCTCAGCCTGCACAGTCCTGCACACCTCACAGTGCAGGATACTTGGCTCAGTCCACTTGATTTACACACCAGTGCCCTGCTCCCTGTCTGTTTGCAATATCCATGTGCCCAGCAGACCACTGAGAGCCCAAAGTGGCCGAGTCAGAGGTTGTCACAGCTCAGGAGTGCAGATCCAGCCACGTGTCGCTGTTCTGCAGGCTGGTTGAGCCTGAAGGTGGTCACTGGGTGTGGGCAGCACTTCCATGAGAGCCAGGAGCTGGAATAACAGCAGCCCCTCCAAAGCAAAACAGGAGCGGAGCTGAGCAGAAACTGGCAGGGGGTGGCTGGTTTTGTTTTGGGTAGGGGTGGGGTACATGACTGAGCCTGAAAGGAGCCCACAGTCAGAAGGAGAAGATGGTTCAGAGCCTGAACAAGGAGAGCTTTTGTACACCAAAAATCCTGCATGCTTTTAGGTGGGAAATCTACAGGTCCTCCAGTTCTCCAGGCAAGCAGAGCTTCACCTGTTCCCTACAATTTGTAGGGAAGTGCAGCAAACATGCAACAAGAGTTTGAAAAGCTACTTAGGGACACTAAGGGACACTAAAATCCCAAAAAATTATATGAGAGCAGAGTGTTTGCTCAGCCCTCTCTGTATCCCATTGCCATGACCATTACCAAGAGCACACTCCAGGAAGGATTCTCATATAAATCTATCAATGTTGGAGAAAAGTCTAAATCAGGATCACATGCAAAGTTTAATATCTTCTCAGAAACAGAAAACAGAGAGAAAAGAGAGTGGAAAAGTGGGACTGAGTAAACAGAACTTAAGGAAATCAAAATGTAAGTTCATTCACTTCCCCAGGACCACCTGAACACAGTGCAGTGGGATTATTTTGCTTGGAAGGCTCACAAATGCAAGTTTGTTGTTGAACCCCGTTTCCATGGCTGCAAAGAGTTGCTTGTGTTTTGAATGATCATCCGTGTTTCTAACTTTATAAGTCTCCTAATAAAATATAGAACAGCTGCCGCCCCAGTCAGCTGTTGAGCATATGGAGCCCACCAGGGACAAAGCCCACTGTTAACACAGAGAATTATTTTTAACGCCCTCACATATCTAAACCTCCCCATCATCTCAGCAAAATGGCACAATTCCACACTTCCCAGCTGGGGGAACACCTGCGTCATGCAAAGCTGAACTGGGCTGCATCTGCTGCAAAACCCAACTTTATTTCATCTGGCCAGCAGAAAAAAGTGATCAGCCTCAGTGAATAGGGCAAAAAGTTAACTGTGCTCTATATCTGGGGAAAAGCAGATGTCTAGTTAAGATGTTTATACAGCAAACGTTTCTGTATATATTAGGAGGAAAGAGAGCTGTTTAATAAAACAGGGTTGGGTTAGAGTTGCCAAAGCAAATTTGAAGGGCAGTACAACAGCTTTTGTAATTTTTGTATGGGAAAAGATATGAAATCCTGTTTTATATTGATTATATGCATTGAACAAGTAATTTTTTTTAAGAGACCTCAAAATTAACTCCTTAAAGTCTCACACTTACTCTATTTGTTCAGTAGAAAAAACTGCAAATATGTCACAGAAACATGACAAGGTATCATTGAAGGCACCCCCTGATTTATTCTCTGCTATCTCAGCAATCACCTTGATCACAGCTGAGGGACCAAGACACACAGCAATACTTCCTGCAGACCAAAACACTCAGGTGAGCTCCAGGTTTTTTTTACAAACACCTTCACTCTGTCAGTCACATGCTTTCTCATGAGATAAATTATTTTGCTTTCTGATCCAGAATCCCAGTGGTCCCAGAAGCAACATCAGCACTCTGCATCCCTGCTCCCTCACAGAAATGCATCTAGATAATTAGTATTTTTTAATGTTAATAATACTTTTGTAACTTCTACCTAACCACAAAGTACATTTATATTCAAACAGGATAAACATTCAAAAGGTGTAGCTCTCAGCTAAGCACTCCAGCAGCCCCTGCCCTGCAAACACACTCTCCTGCACTTCATTGCATTGCTGTAATAAAACATTCTTTTTTTTTCTCTCCCCCCAACCCTTAAGACACCCACTAAAGCTTCTGCAGGTCCACAAAAACTCCCAAAGCAAAGACATGGCCCATCCCCATCCATGCACCTGAACAAGCACACAGAAAGGCTTTCAAATGGAGCAGCCTGCCAGCTGGGTTGACAAAAGCAACATATTTATGCTGTTAAACTCTGAAACCACAGCCATGGAAGTCACACAGGCACCTCAAGGTTTAAATCCTGCCAGTGCCACTCCAGAAACATCTGAACCTGTGACCACCTCCTCTGGAGGGTCACGTTTTCTTCTTGCACTGGAGTGTTTCTGGAGTATCTCTGTGCAACATACAGGAATGTTTCCTATACAGAATATATACAACAAACACCCAAGTGGGAAGTCAAAAGAGCAAAATTCCTGCAGGCGGCATGGAAACTAGGAAAACAAACAAATTTTGGAAGCTCGGAGCAAGGGCTGCAGAGGGGAAGCCAACATACCAAAACAGCAGGGTAAAAGGCATTATTAAAATCAATAAGTCATTCTCTGAGAAGCTGAGGCTGTACATGAACACGGCAAATGGAAATGTTCCTGAGCTCTGCAAGGTCAGGGGTGAAAACAAACACGGCAGGCCAAAGGAGCAGCTTGCAAATGCCTGCACTGGCAAATCACAACTCTCCCAGTCACAGCAAAAGCAACATCCCAGGAGGCTCATGGGGCCACACATCAGGGGGACAAGCAAAAACAATAATGCCATGGCAAAAAATAATGAAGTGAAACTTTCTGTTGCATGCCTGGAAGAGGAATTTGGCACAACAGCACTGTGCCAGAGCTGCTCTTACAGGCAACATATCAAAGGACCTGCCCCAGAGCAAGAAGTGGATAAAAGAAGGGGAACAGAACATTTTGCTAATGATATCCAGTTGTTCAGGTAAAGATGAGCATCCTCTGGAAAACAGAGCCCTTACAGTGCTCTGAGTATTGAGCAGGAAATGCCAAATAAAACCAAAGGGAATAAATGCAAAGTGATGCACATGCAGGAAGTCATCCCAGCTTTATTTGAACAGCAAAGGCCTCTGGACTGACCACCACCTCCCAGGAGAGCATCAGGGTTATGGCAGACCATGCAAAGAGGAAACCACAACTCCACAAAGCTAATCCAGCATCAGGAATAACTGGGGATCAGAGCAGGGAATCAAGCTGAACCTTTGCACACTTGTGCAAATGCACTGCAGCATAAACACAGCTTGGAGCTTGGGTCCTGTCCCCTTCTTACAGCAGGATGCTGGGAATGTTAAAGCCCAGACCAGGCTGAGATTTAAGTGCACACACCCACAGCAAAGCCTCCCAAGAGCCGTTAAATACGTGGCTGTCCTGGACAGGAGCCTTTCCCCTGACAGGGAAGCATTTCCAGTTTGCCATCGGCAGCTCCAGAGCTGCTGCACGCCCTTGCCAGGAGCTCTGCCGTCAGCACCAGCCCTTTTGATGCCAAATGCCCAAAACCTGGAAATGTCACCAAAAGCAGAGGGGAGCAGCCTGCACAGAGCATGTTGGTGCTGCCTCCATGCCTGCATTAGTGAGGGTTTTGTGTAGCTGCTGCCAGCACCGGCTTCGGTGCCCAAATATCACACCCAGCTCAGCAGTGGCCACAACTGCATCAAAGCCAACTCAGCCAGCAGCAAATGTTTGCAAAAAAAGTCACCTTCAAGGGAGAAAAATTTCACTTCTGCCCAGCTTAAAGGCACTACCTGGGGGAAGACAGCAGGAACCAGAGCACCACAGACAATGGTGTTTCCAGGAAAGCTGTTTCTGCACACACTAATTAGGCAGGAATTGATCCTTGGAGTGATTAAAACAGAGATTGGCATTTGCTGCTTTCTCTCCCCAAAGTAAACCTGGTTTCAGACAATTTTGCAACCCAGGATCAGTGCAGAGGCTGCACCCCAATATTTAGTAGGGCTGTTTTGTTTCAGCAGAGCTCTACAAGTTGGCAGAGGAAGGTAGGCAGAGGAACATGAACCAACATGCCAAGAACTCTCTGCAAGGCCTGTGATTCTGTACTAAAAACCAAATCACAAGGATCAAAATAGTAACATGAAACTTTAATGGGGTCAGGAGATTTCTGCCTCTGCTCTGGTATGCTGAGGAGGAAAGATTTGAATTGTACAGTGAACATGTCCAATAAAGCACTGACATTCCATGGACAATCAACCATACCAGGCTGAAAGCTACTCAGTTCTAACACAAGCACACATTTTGCAGGAATGTTTCCTTACTTGTTTTAATTCTTTTGTACCTGCATTCTCTGGGGTGACAGAACTTAACAGGCCACAGTGCCATTCCTGTGAAGCTTCACTTTGTGCTTTGCACAATGGCTGTTTGCCTATGAGTGAAGCTCATAAAGCAAAGCTGGAGAGGCACCACACTCACACCACAGCAATCAAAGATGCAGATAAAGCTCTCCTGAAGGATTACTCGCACACCAGCTACAGGTGTGAGATACTGAAAGAAATGAAGATCCACTGAGTACCAACATCCCACCCAAATCCACCTGCCTGCAGGTACCCAGGTAATGGAAACACATCTCTAAGCTGGCAGCTTGTTGGCACAAAAGAAAGCACTTAAGTCACTATTCATCTTGTCATGATTTGATGCTTGTACCTAGGCCAAAATCCCTAAACCAGGCTATTTGCAAATGTTAAGTCCAGTAGCTTGGTATGTTTCTCTTCCCCAGACTGGGATAAGCATTAACTAGCTCAGGAAAAAAAAAAATAAAACATACTCATAAAATCTCCAGATTCTGGTTTTTAGCCTCTATTACTGAATTTACAAGATTATTTTGAATTTGAGCACTGAGTGTTCAAGCACATTTTGGAGAAGGGTGGAACACCCCCAGCCCTTCTTTACTCTGCCTCTTCAATGGGCTTTGGGCAGCACCACAACACATCCTCCACCACAGCATATTCTTATTTGAATTTAACCCTTCCACTGCTGTTATACTGCTGCAGAGATTTTTTTTAGCTCTGCACAGCAGAATATTTCTTCACCCCAGGATCACCTGGATTTGCGCACACTCAGAATCAAGGCTTTTGGTCTGCTTGCTCCTGTCCACCATCACCCAAAATGAAAATACTGTGCTTCAGAGGGGAAAATATTTTCTGGAAATTTAGAATGATCAGCCTGGCTTTGAAAATTACACAATGCTTTCGAGCAGTGGAAGGTATTTGGTGATGAAGGGCTGCTGCCTCACACCACAGGCCCCAAACCCCCTGTGACCAGCTATTTAACCTGGGGTATTTCAACAGCTGTCCTGGGCAGAAGCTTGCTGAGGTTGCCTGGAGTCCCCAAAAGGATGTAAAATATTTGTAGTAATTCCCCGAACAAGCCCAAGAGGCTTCCTCGAAGCAGAGCCCTCAGCTCTGTTGACTTGCTTTTTTAAAAGGTAATATAAATTCCACTTACGCTGGTTTGTTTTGATGTTGAAAATTGGTCTCCATAGACATGGTTGAAATCATGCCCTGCAGCACCGAGGCTGGAGCCAACAACCACACAGCCCTTCGCCAGTGCAGAGCTCAGGAGGCTTCAGAGGTGTAAATGCCATCCCACCCAGCACAGCAGCACCAGGGGAGAGCAGGGAAAGGGACAGGGTGCCCCATCCCACAGGGAAAGCCCACAGCTGTAGCCACCCAGGCACTGGGAGAAGTCTGTGGGCTTCCCCCTGCATCACCCTCGACTCAGTGCTCACACATTTCCTTCACCAGGCACTGACAAGCCTTAAAGAGCACGTGGGAAGCCTAAAATATTAATTTGTGTTAATTTTTAAAGCCTCGGTGCCCTGTAGGAGCTCCCTGGAAGGCTGACATGCAGCTAGGACCACAGCGGTGTTTGCCAAGCAGAAACAGCAATAAAAAGAAATCAGGGTGAGACAATCAGGGGGAATATATGGAGAAATGACAAGTCGAGGTTTTTATATGGAAATTTATATCGAGGGTAGCATTCCTGTCTAACACAAGCATTTTAATACTTCCGGATGCAAGCCCCAAGCCAAAATCCAGTGAGGTCTGATGTTACGATAGTGTTCAAGCTCAGGGATGCTGAACATTTTGCAAGAGCTACAGGTTCTCCCAGTGCCAAAAACCATGCAGAAGAACAACAAAAAAGCTTTTAATTCTGCCCCAATGACCCCTCCAGACTGTCCCAGCACAGAGCAGAAACGAGTCCTGAGGCACCAAACTGCCCAAGTGGATTTGAGCACAGAGGTGCTGCAGAGCCTGCCCACCCCATCCCCAAAAAAGGGGATGGCCTATATTTGGGAAAGGCAGGGAATGGCCTTTATTTGGGAAAGCATTATTTCCACGACACTGTTTTCTTCCCTTCTCTGAAGCAGCTCTAAGGCTGCTTCAGCCACCCTCTGCACCACCCCGGGGTGGTTTCACAGCACTCCCCAGCACCACAAATCCCAGCAGCGAGGAAGAACTCCCTGGAAAGCTGGCCCAGGCTGGGATGAGGCGCAGGATGGCCTGGTTGAGGGGCTATCAGGCGGAGATCAAAGCAGGAGACGCTGCCCAGGTCAGCAGTGCAGCGAGCGTGAGCCCACGAGCGATAAAGTGTTCAGAACAGCTTGTCCCAGAGCTGCTGCTCTGCGGCTGCCAAGGCCCATTTCTGCTTGGTTTATGCACCATGCCAATTCCTCCCCTATAAGATTAAGCTGCCTCCAGGCAATTTCAACTTACACATCTGATATTTGGAGCATTTGCTATGCTCTGCAGCTCAGGAGCAGGCACAGCCCCTGTGCTGCCACTTCCCCTCTTCACCTCACGTCACCTTTTGCAAAAGCACTTGCTCCCATTTAAGGGCTCACACCTTTTCTGAGATTTTCAGACATCAAGGGAATAACATTTTTCTGAAGAGCAGGACAGAACCATCAGTGCCATAGAGATCAACACTTCAGGGGCATCAATCTGACAGTAAAGAGTACAGAACCTGTTCACTTGGATATATCCATCATCCTGGAGAAGAGTTTCCCCCTCTTAAGATCACTCAGAGCTCATGAAATCAATTAATTAACCAGAAATACCCAACCTAGAAACAAATAAATGCTGTTTGAAGCCTAAAAGCTTGGTTTCAAGACCATTTTGAGTGGTTCCAAGTTAAAAAGGCAGATACCCAATTAAAAATATTCAATAATCTTGAAAGTCTCCAAATTCCTTATTTGTTTATTTATCCAACTACACATGAATAATTTTAGTCTAGCACAGGCCTGTTTGGGTGCCAGATCATGTTTGCAAGTCTGCCCTGTGAAAGGCAAATGTACAGTTGAACTTGGATGCTATGCAAGTATCAGCCAGCTATTAGCAGTGATTGCTAAACAATTTTTCCAAAAATTAGATCAAACAAAGCTCAATGCCTGTGGTTGTTGCTGGTTACCTCTGTGAGGAAAACAGTTACTAATACACAAATGGTTGGGCTCAAATGATAAATGTAATTAAAAGGCTGTAAACAGTAATTCTACTTTATAGAGAATTTTTTTTTCCAGCATTAAATCCAATTTCTGTACACACTAACAAGATAGAGAGACCTAAAGGGCATTTGTGTGCACAGGAACCACAATCATCTTGATTCAGCTCACAAAACACCAGAACATTTTGCAGATGCACCTCCAAAACCATTGGTTAAACCATCCATAAGAGACAGTTGTGTAACAGAGTTATAAAGAAGACCATGGAAAAGCAGAAGAGGAAAGAAACTTCCTGAGGGTTTGACATTGTTACTATTAGTGATGGCTGAATTTTGCCTCATTTCCAATGCAGTCAGATCTTCAAATAAAACTTGAACACCATCTGTTTGCCATGATCCAGAGACAACAAGGGCTGGAGACCAGGAGTCATGATGAAGGCAATAGTTATACACAGGTTTTGCCTACCAGATCCAGCCTGGGACCTGTGAGAAAGGCTCTACCTGGAACAAGGGAAAAAGTTTCCTCTAAATGCAAACCCATTTCTAACTGAATCAGCATTGGATGTGTGGAAAGAATAGATTTACAAGGGAAAAGATTTTACAAGAAAATTTTGCAAGTGTAATCAATTCCTGCATGGAAAGAGTCTCTGGAACAGCAGGGCAGAAAGCACTGGCTTTACAGCAACTGGGCAAGAATGGTTTGCAAAACCTCTGCACCTCAATCTGTGCTATAATTATACAGCTCATTAGTTTAATCACTAACAACTCCAGACTCTTCATGCTGAAATCAAGAGTGCTGCTTTTCTGATCTGGGAAGTTCTCAGAAATAATTTTTTTTTAAGCTGAATTTTTTTAGAAGGCTGACAAAACCAGGAACATTAAAACTCAATATATTCAGGAAACTGAAGTAAAACAACTAAATAACCATCCAAAAAAAGCACCAAGAAAAGCCCTAGAGCAAACTTAATTGTGATAACTGAGTTTAATGATGTTAAATGGCAAAGCTCATCATAAAAAAATTAAAACTGAAACTTCCCCCCAGTATTACTCAGGGCAGGTTTCACTCCACTTAACTCGGACAACAGGAACAGGATTCACAATTCATTTAGTCAAGGAAAACCTGTGGGGAGCAGGAGGGCTGAGGAAGCAAATCCATAATTAACTCCATTTGGAGGCACAGTTATGATATGAGTGTGCACTAATCCTTCATTTTCCTTCCCTCAAATATTTGTGCTCCTAAACATGTAGCCAAGATTTGCACATTTCCCTGAATGAGAATAAATCTGTGCAAGGCTTTGCTCTGACATTTGCTTGGTGTTGAGCCCACTCTGTGCTAGGCAAAAGCAGCTCAAGTTGGCACACAGGGTGTCCCAGCCCTCCCTTCTGCCAGCAGGCACGGGACACAGGCAGGCTCCTCAGGGATTCAGGGGTGGCAGCACGGCCATGCCAAGCTCCAAGGCTCAGCCCAGGAGGTGCCATGGGCAGGTTATAGAAGGGAAACCCTTCAGGAAGTGTAGGGGAAGATGAAACAGGAAAGCCTTATAAATATGATTGTCTGGCAAAAGATTTTGAGAATATAGAAACTATAAGCAAGATTGAAATGAAAGCAAGCTTTGAGATCCCTCAGTTACTGAACAACAGGGAAACAAGGATGTGGCTGGCTGAAGGTGATCCCCTTTTGATGGAACAATACCCTCTGCTTGCAGACAGCTCCAAGGGTCCAAGCAGACCCCACTAGCTTGGCAAAAGGGGTCCAAAGAGGAGTTTTTAGGGTTTAAAATGTAACACAGTATGGTAATGTAGTGATTCCTATAGGCTGGAAATGCTATAGGATTTGTATATTGTACTAGATTGGTTAGTGAGAATTAGAATATTCAACACAGAAGAAGATGTATTGTATTGTAACAGGAACCTCACTCTCTTGCCCTTTTACTCTCTTACCCTCTTGTCCTCTCATCCTCTCTTCTCCTGGGCCTGCTCTCAGCTGTGGCTGGCAGCTCCCAGCAGGCCCCTGCACCCCAGGCCCTCTGCAATAAACCCCAAGTTCCCAAAGGCCCCTGCACCCAGGCCCTCTGCAATAAACCCCAAGTTCCCAAAGGCCCCTGCACCCAGGCCCTTGGCAATAAACCCCAAGTTCCCAAAGGCCCCTGCACCCAGGCCCTTGGCAATAAACCCCAAGTTCCACGACCTGGCTTCAGAGATCTCTCATGTCTGTCTGTCCCAACCATCCCACCCCTCTTCCTTCTCTACAAGGAAGCATCCATTAACTGCCACCCAGTTAAAGGCAGGTGCTGAACAGCCCCCAAATGGCACAAAAGCACTCTCAGCAGTGTTGTACTGCAATCCTCAAAAGCATATTCCCTCTTGCATGGAACCAAGGCCTTGTGCTCAGGGCCAGCCCTGGCCAGGGATCCCAATGCAGAAGCCAACAAACCCCAAACCTTGCAGAGTCAGCCAAGAAATTGGGTTTTATTCCAGAAGTTCACAAACCTCAGAGGCTCCCAAACCTCAGAGGCTTCAAATTCTTCCCAGGGTTAAAAAATCAGCCCTGGCCTCAAAATTTTGTGGCATGGCAAGTGAAGAGAGGATTTTCTTGGCATTGTTTTTTTTTTTCTTTTGCACAGCCTCCTTAGAGGCTGTGAGTTTGCTGGTGCCCATCAGCATCTTGCACTGTACCCCTGTTATATTGAAATTGCTGTGCAAGTCCAGCCATGTGCCACTGCTCTCAAAAGTATCAGGGTCAGGAAGAAAAGACAAGATTTACAGAAGAGAGATTTTTTTTTCTGCCTATAGCAGGCAGAGAATTACATCTGCTTGAGGATTTCACAAGTAGAAACTACTCAAAATTGCTTGGAATTGGAAAATAGGTACAATCCTAAAGGAAAAAAGTCACTGAGAGAAGATTCAGCAAAGAGCTCAGAGTCAATGATACCCTGGATATTGCTGCCCTGGCTTTGTGTTTCCATTTGCCTGTACACACAACCATTTCTAATATCCTGAAAACACCAACAACAATTAAAAATCATTTATTAAATGGTGGGGTTTTTTCCAGAACTCTGTTGGAACCTCTGAAGGCAGAAGGACAGAGTATCACCTGTCCTGGGAATCATATGCTGGGAGTTGTTGATAAAGATAATTCCAGTGACACAGCTAAAGATCAGGGAGTAGCACTGAGAAACTCCTGGTTTCCTTCAGATGCTCTTTCCACCCACCACACAAACACTTACAAACAGCTTATAAAGATCAGGTTGGGGATGCTCTGAAGACAACACCTGAAACAAGATCAAGGCCAAAGACACAGTATGAAGTTATGAGACAATAAAATAAATCAAAGGTTGCAGCTGAATCACTGAAGTGTTACCAGCTGTGGAGCAAATACCTGTTACTGGGAGCAGCTGCTACTACCCTATAAAACTTTCACATGTTCTGCACATTTCAGACCCCAAAACAGGGTTGACTATAGTTTTAAAATGCAGATACCCCATTAATATAAACAATTACCACTCTTCTCCTGCTTTTACTAACACTGGCATTTTTCAAGCCAGTTGCAACTTGTGCAGGTAACTGTGTGAATGAAATACCACACTCTGAATTCTTTACTAACTTTTCTTTCAACAAGGTAGCAATGTATAAGTATAGCTATAGTAAGTGCTGATGAGATTTATAACTAGGTCCTGACTATAAATCACATTTTTATCATGCCCAGAAACTTTTTATTGCTGTTTTCATCCTTCATTTTATAGGTCATATCTCCTCTCATCAGGAGGACCTATATCAAGGTGTAGCTCTTTCTTCATATCCCAAAAAATAATACTGATTTTTTTTCCCAAGGAAAGAAAAAATTAATGTGAACATTTAGGGATTCCAAGGAGTCATTTTGAGGAAATATTTGCATTCATGGTAAAATTCCAAACCTTTATACAAAGAGCTTGACCCAGCCCTGGTGAAGCCAGTGACATTTGTCACAGCAAGAGGATGGAGCCAAACAAACTGGAAATGGATCAAGGACATGGCATGGGTTGACAAACTGCTTCATCATTGGCTCTTAATTTAAGCTTAGACCTCCTTTACAAGGCACATGGGTGAGAACAGTAAAAAAACCACCCATATCAATCACCACATCCACACAGTTCCCAACTCCTATTTATAGTTTTGCTTTGAAATTGAGGACAAAAATGCAAAGCACCACGCCAAAGGGGAACAGCCACAATCCACAGGACTCTGAGCTGCGAGGCTGCTGCTTTGTTTCAAGTGTTCTGTCCACCACACTCTGCTCTGCTGGGAGTCCAGACCTCATCAACATCCAACCTCTAACAAGATTTCAAAGGCTTTTCCCTGGGGCTTCTCAGAGAGCAAAGAAAAAAGGGATTTAGTGGCTGAGATAGTTTAACAATGGACAAGTTGTAGTCAAAAAACTCTCCTCTATCTGGACCTTTCTGCTTGGCACCTCCAGCAGCTTGGAGGTTTCCAGAGCTTTGTTCTTTGTTAGAGAGGCTCTATGAATCACTGTCTTGCTTTTGCTTCTCTTACTTGAAAATGCCTATTAAAATTAACACACTAAGTTTTTAATGGTGTAAGTAACCATTAAATAGCTATTGCAAAATGGCACATCCACAGGTAAATAATCACAGCTTTTCAGCTTGGGGTTTGAGGAGTTCCAAATTCACTTTTTTGGACTGATTTTGTGCCATCACTCAACACACACTACAGACCAATCACAGTTTGCCCTTCAATCACTCAAGGAATTCAGGGCCTTGGGTCATTTCAGACCTTCTTGTATTACTTGGTATGTACCATAATTCCAATCAGATGCATTTAATACTAGAGCTTTGGCTCTCCACAGCCAACAAAGTCTGCAGGGCCTCTCAGGGTGCCACAGAGAGGAGCCCTGAGCAGTGCTGAGCCCTCTAATGGGATTTTGGAGTGTTTGCTAGACTACAAATAATTTTAACTTGGGCACCCAAGAACTCACCTGACAGAGAGCATGCACACATATCAGGAAGCTTTGTGCATGATGTTCACTTACATTTTTTACACTACATTCAAAGCCATTTGTAGTGTTAGAAGTGGTGCTGGTTCAGTTTAGAAAGCAGGAATCTGAACATTACCCCTCACATGCAGAGTGCTCTTGCATTCAGCTTTGCTCAACTCCTTTGTTAAAGGCACAGCATTGAATGATCAGAGCTCACAGAAATGCCTGAAAAGGCTTAAAAACCGCACCTCTAGGTGCTCATCCTTAACCCATCAATTTAAGGTCTCTTCAGCCCCTCTCCACTCCCAGTGCACACAAAAAGGGAAGAGCACTGTCCCTAGCAAATTCTGTAAAATCTACTATTTCTGTAGATCTATCTCTTGACTTCAAATAAAAAAATCCTTTCTGTGCCAATCACTCACCCATGCAAATTAAGAAAACCAAGCCGTTGTTTTCTATTACTCCATAAGTACTCAGGGAACCTCGGAAGTTTCCAAGCGAGCCACGGAGGGGTTGCGTGGGCAGGAGCTGCACCCTGCAGGCACCACCAGGGAACAGCCAGAACGGAGCCCGGCCCGCGCCGTGCCCAGCTCGCCAGTGCCACCGTATGGCGGAGGGTTATTTTCAATAAACACGCACCAAACCAAGCACTTGGGGGTTTTACTCTGTTCAGAGAGCTTCTTGCCAACGTGGGCACATTATTCTCAGTTTCTGTACTACAGAAAAGCCAGGCATGGTGGAGACCCCCCCAAGAAAATGGGGCAATTAAAATGTGATATTTCACACTGCCTCAAACACTTGTTATTCAGTGAAATGGCTAAAAAAACAAATTAACTCTGACTGTGGTTGCTCATCCCTCTGATTTCCTGGTGCAGGCAGTGTTCCAGGCCCATCTCTTAATGTCTTCCCTCTGTCCAATGGCAGGGGCAGCCCCCAGCAGCCCCCACCTGACCCCCAGCTCAACACCCACTGCCAAAGTATATTAACCTCTTCAAATGAAGCACATTTCCTTCAAAACCACACTGCAAATAAAAGAAACACTTGCAGAATCTCACATACCACAACAAACAGGTCTATGTATTTAATAAGTAAATATATACAAGCAGAACCTCCACATGGTACCTGTCCCACTCACCCAGAATATTCCTGGTTCCAGGGGGGGTGGTGAAAGATAAAGCAGCTCAATAAGGAGGCATAAAATACAAAGGTAACACCTTTAAAAGCACAGGGCTTGTTAGACAGAAGAGCTTTCCTTTCATTAGATAGAAATACACATTAATACAATGCACCTAATTCTTTCAGCACAATCCAGACTGGACAAGGGAATTCAAGTGGTTTTAAGTGTCAAAGGACCCAAATCCAAAGCTCTCAGAGAGCAGAGTACCTGCTCAAGGACACTGAAAACTCCTGGAAGGAAGAACAACATAGAGGCTCTGTGTCTGAGTAATATGGAGGGGTCTCACTCAGGGGTCCCACTGCCCAGCACCCTGCAGAACTGCCCCTGCCAGCTCACAGAACAGGCCTGAGGCCAATCCCCAGCACAGCTACAAGGCCCTGCAGCTGGACACAGAGGTTTCCACTCCAGCCCCTCCGTTTCAGAGGCTGCTCCCACCCTTTGCTGAGCCTGTTTTGACCTGCCAGAAGCTCCAATTGCCCAGGTCTGGGTTTTTCCTCCACTTGAGCCACTTAAGAGCTGGCCTGTGGATTCACATTACATCCCATACACCAGCAGGAAGGCTTGGCTGAACCCAGCTTATTGATTTATAAGATGCTTTAACTCTCAGCTTAAGATAATAATTAAGACAAAAGAGAGGTCAAGAAAACATGAAGGAGTTGACTCCACTAGTTCAAGTAGAGAGCTCATATTTTCTTTAGTTATTCTTCTGTTGTCTCCTACCACAAGAAGGAAAAAAAAAAGGAGCAACAGTTTTCCTGAAGTCCTTCACTAAGTTTAGGCTGCACAGCAATAAAAATTTTGAAGCAAATAGTTTCAAAGTTTGCTGCTAAAAAGAAAAAAAGATGATACCTTATGTGTTTATTACACTGTGGGCACAACACACAGGCTTTATATACACTTGCACTTTGACTACTGACACATCCAAACAAATTTTCTGGAAAATAAGTTTGCTCTGACAAGTATTCAACCTTCTGCCTTACTTGTTCCTTATAGAGTACAAAAATAAAATGTAAAAAAACCCCCAAAACCAATACACCCAGCTCACTTTAGAAACCACAGCACTGGTTAGGGAAAGGGGATTTGCATCTTTAACTCTTTCTCATGTGTTCAAGCAGTCCCATAAAACAAATGGTTGTAGAAATCCCCAACTTAATTGGCAGGACAGCACAGCTTCAGTTTACTCACCCACACCTTCTTCTTCTTCCTTGACAGGGAGGAGCACAGGCTTCAGTTTACTCACCTAGACCTTCTACTTGAATCCACCTTCCATTCCCAGGGCACAGGAATGCTGCAATTTCACCCCTGCTCAGGGAGCAGAGCAGCACAGAACCCCCAGGAACCTGGAGAAGAAAGGAAGGAGGGGTGGTGCTGCCCTAAAATAGGATGAGACACAGGTGCCCCAACAAGATCCAGGAGGCAGATGGGCAATTCATTAAATGCAATCAACTCCCCTTTTTATTTCACTCAAATCAAAGATTTCACCCACCTGCCACAGCCATTGTGATTGCAAAGTTCATCCACAGGAGTTTTCTGAAGAGCACTGAGCCACTGGAGTTACAGCAGCTAAGGAAATCCAGTGGCATCTGAAAGCCATCCCAAGAGATACAGCAGGAAATTCAATTAAAGTAAAGCTAACCAGGACAGGAATTAGGACAGAAAACCAAGTGAAAATAAGTTGGTTTCAAGTCATGCAATTTCAATGGATTCTCCCAAAGCTACTTTAGAAAGTTAGCATGAGAGATCTGTACCCTGCTGAAACAAATTTATCATCCAAAGAAGTTACTTGCTCAGGTGCAGCATCCCAGGGCTCCCAGGACTATTTAATGAAGCCTTAATTGCTCTTCACAATTTGCAATAAAGCCAGAAGGGGATGCCCTACCTGGGCACGGTGGAATGGCTGGAACACTACTGGGAACCTTTCCTGGAACAACTGCAGGTACAATTTCCTATCAGCAATGATGGGAAAAAGGGGGAATTAATCACTGTCAGGCTGTTTGTTTGTTGGGTTTGGTTTTAGTTTAAGCTCTATATTGAACTGCTTTTATAGAGCTAGGTCTGTACAATGGGTTGCTCTTTAAAATAAAGTTATAATAAATGGAAAAAAAAGTGTGTAGAGCTTTATGCCAAAACTATGGAAGGGGCTCAAATTAATCTTGTTTGACAGAAAAACTTGAACCTAGGAGAAAACAGAGCCATAAGAAGCCATCCAGTGGAAGAGTACATGAAAAATGGTCACAGCCTCTTTCTAGGCCACTTGGTTGCATGTTTACCATTCCTTAAAATAGCCACACGTCATTTTTTTACAAGTAGTACTCAAAGTGAGAGATTTACTGAGCTGCAGGATGGGGATGATAGACTTGGGTGCTCAGCTGCAGATGGACCCTGACCAAAATAAATAAATGGCAAAATAAACAAGTGGCTTGAGGCTAAGTGAATGATAACTAATTCCCTCAAGGAACTTGGAAAACTTCAGCACAGTGAGCTGGAGAGGAGGGGGCACAGACACAGTGGCCAAAAGGAGCTGCTTCAGCTGCTCCTAAATAAAACCCCTACTTTTATTAACAACCTGTAGGGCCATAGAGCATAAAACCATGGAATAATGTCATAGGGAGATATTAAATATGTTTATTTCAGTGTGGCAGAGGCTGCTAGAAAAGGCTCAAAAACTACTGCTGCTCTCCTGAAAGCTTTAATAATTATCTTTTTTTGTGGCTTGTTTTGGGGTTTCTGTTTGAATTTTCAATAGTGGAATTAAAAAAAAAAAACAGAGAAAATTTAATGAAGAGGGAAATTAAGTGCACAGCTTTCTTAATAAATGAACTATAGTTTTGCTTTCTTTCATGATGTTAGATATTAATTTTGTTTGCTGCCTAGAATCTTGAATGAAATCCAAGCTCTGGCATCCTTTTCCTATGACAGTGGTTCCATGGCCATATTCTGTTAGTCCATGACAGCAATGAAATATTCATTTATCATCTTGGTGAGTGTGAGAATAGCAATTGCAATAATTACATAAAAAACACTCCAAACAGTTGTCTGTTTGTCATTTACTTTGAATGTGAATTCAAGAGAATATGAGAAACATTTCTGTTTTGTCACCTAATACATTCTTGTACCAAACAAAACTGTACCAATAAATTGTAAATCTGGATAAAGTTAACAGCCCTTTTGCCCAGGCCAAATCCCAAGTTTCTGATCATTTTACTTCTCTCTTTTGTGTCTTGCCAAAATGATAAGAAACATGTTGGCACAAAAGAAAAATTATTGCTTGGACTGTTCTCCCAGTCTTGAATCTGTTTCCTATAAAAGGAGCTTGGACAGAAAACTCAAGTTAAGGAAACAAGCAACATCAAAATAGCTTTAGAAATAAAATAGTAGTAAATTATTAGGATTTTTAATAATTACTTGCCAAATTTAAATTGTTAAATGCAGATGGCAGATGAGTTCAAGGTGATGTGTGACAGATACACGTGGGATTAAATGAATATAAACTATCTCTGTTGGTGTGATCAGATCTTCACAATCACATTATTGTTCACTCACCTCAGAGACATAACTAACACTAATTACTAATCTATTTTGGATTACACTGAGGAATAATTAATAAATTAACAAAACCACTGTCCCCGAGTGACATTCTGATGCACTCTGAGCACGTAAGAAGAGCACAAGAAGTTTTTGACAAGCAATATCTTTGTTCTGTTCTTCTTGTACATTGCAGATTATTTTCGTGTTCTTGGCTTAAAAGTATTTTTGGTTGGATTTTAGTGATGTTTTGGGGGGTAGGAGGGGCTGCTCTGGTTGTTTTTTGAGGGTTCTTTGGTGGGATTCTTTTGGGGTTTTTTTTTTTGTTTGTTTGTTTCTCTATTTTAGGGGTGGTTTTGTTGTTTATGTTATTTTGGTTTTTTGTGGGGTTTTTTTTTTGGTTCTTTTTTTATTGTTGATTGGGGGTTTGGGGTATTTTTTCCTTGTTGTTTTTTAGGGTCTGTTGTTGGAGGTTTGGTTGGTTGGTTGGTTTTGGGTTTGTTTTTGTTTTGGGGGTTTTTCTGGTGGGTGTATTACAGAACAAGGTCTGCAGAGTAAATCAATCCCAAACACAGGTATTTTTCCCCTCACGAATTCCAGCCGGCCGCGGGGCGGCCCCTCAGGCAGGGTGGGGCCCCTCAGGCAATGACGTTACCAACCCTCCGGGCGCCTCCCGGACTCCTGGGGCGGCAGCCCGGTGCCGGTGTCCTCTTCCTCGCTCCGTTCGAGCGGCTTTTCCTCAGATTCTAGCCCGAAGTGGCTCCAAGGCCGCCTCAGGCGCCGCCTCGGGCATTTTTCCGCCGCTTTTCACCTCAGGATTCGGGAGCGGCGAAGCGGCCGCATTCGCACGCTCTGCGCCGGCTGACCCTCGCCAGCCGCTGTAGCGCCCGTACGGAACCGAAAGCAGCGCGGCGGCGCCTCAGCCAATCCGCTCCGCCCTTACTGCGCGGCGTCGCTGACCCCAGCCAATCGCGCGGCCGCCCTTTCCTGCCGGGGGCGCTATGGCGGCCGCCACGAGCTGCGGCGGCGCCGCGCTGGGCGCGCTGGCCCGGGATGGCGGCGGGGCCGTGGCGCGGTGGCGGCGGCTCCTGCCCCCGGGCCGCCCCGTCCTGCCCTGGGTGTGTGCCCGCGGCGCCGCGGCGGGTCCCAAGCCCGGACCCGGGCGGGCCGTGACGGTGGAGGTGGGCGGCAGGTGAGGGGTGTGGGGGCGGCAGGGCCGAGCGCCGGCCCGGCTGGAGAGTAACGCAAACATGAGGGGAGACTGGTGCATAATGCGGGATGTGTCGAGCTTATCTGAGGTTATAGCTGAGGTTATCCTCAGTCGGGACGTTCTTTGGTGTCGGATTTTGGTGTCCTGGCAAGCAAGAAGGGAGCCCGGAGCAGTGCGATCAGCCCTGTCATGGATGAGTCAGGGGCTGAGGAGCCCTAAGGATGTAATAAATGAAGATGTTGATGGATGTCTATGTGTTCATTGCCAACTTAGCAAAACATTCCAGGCCACCAAGTTGATCAGAGGGATGGAGACCTCTCCGGCGAAGAAAGGCTGAGAGAGCTGGGATTGTTCAGCCTGGAGAAGAAAAGCTTTGGGGTGACCTAATTGTGGCCTTCTAGGAGCTGCCTGGAAAGGTGCAGAGCACTTGTGAGGGTGTGCAGTGGCAGGACAAGGAGGAACGGGTTAAAATTGAAAGACAGTAAGTTTAGATGGGATATTAGGGAAAAAATCTCTGTGAGATCCTGGCACAGAGAAGCTGTGGCTGCCCCATCCCTGGATGTGTTTCAAGCCAGGTTGGATGGAGCTTGGAGCAACCTAGGATAGTGGAGGGGGGTGGAACTCAGTGATCTTCAGGGTCCCTTCCCACCCAAACCATCCTGTTACTCTATAGCTGAATTATGTTCATTATAACAATAAAAATCACACCTACAGGTCATAAGGGCCTTGCCCAGGTGTTCCCCTGAGCATGTGAACAATTTACCTGGGATAACTTGTATAAAAATTACTGACTAGTCATAATAGAGGGGCTGTGCTTGGGAAGGGACCAGCTCTGGATTTCTGTGTATAAATAATGGCATGGAAAGTCAGAAGGGTGTGCTGGCCTTGTGCACTAGCAACCAGCACAAGCCTGGAATAAATAATCCATATTTTTATATATTGCTCTCAAGTGTGTCCTCATTGCCTCGTTGCTGTCCTTTCTCTGCCACAAAGGAGGGAATATTCTGCAGCTGTGCTGGGAAGTGTGCAAGCAGCTCCCCTCAGCCTTGAGGGTGTTTGCCACTGGCTAAACCCCAGCTGGAACAGGTGATGAGCCACCTTTATAACTCCTAGGGATAATTAAAAGGCTTTGCTTCAAGGTAAAGGAAGCAGGACGCTTGAAACTTAAGTGGATTTGGTCACTTTTGCTCAAAGAGTTTCAATTTTTCTATCTAAGGAGGATTTTTGTATTTCCTGTGAAGCACAGCCTTTATTCTGTGTAGTTGAGGCTACAGATGAATGCAGAAATTGCTGGGAAATGTGCATGAATTCACTATAAATTTATGTAACAGGTTCTTTCTTTCCTTTAGAAAGATGGAGCTGTCTTCTGGAAAACTTGCCAAGTTTGCAGATGGATCTGCTGTTGTTCAGGTAAAAACAAAAAATAGTTAAAATCTCTGTAGCCTCAAAATTCCTGTCTCTTAAAAGTCATTGTCTGGGCATCAGAGCCTGTGGGATATAGGGTGTCAAGGGGCAACTTCATCCCTAACAAAGGGAAGGAAAAAATTTATAGGAAAAAATTATGTTTGAAAAGCAAAAACAGGGCATGAACTGTGGATTTATGTGGTGGCTTTCTGCAGAGTATAATTCTTAAGAATTACTGGTTTGTGAATAGGTTTTTAGAAAATCGGGAATGATTTTCTTTTCAGGTAACTTCAGTTTTTACCTATTTTTCTTAACCCAGCTAGGTGACACAGCAGTGATGGTCACAGCAGTCAGCAAAACCAAGCCCTCTCCATCTCAGTTCATGCCATTAGTGGTAAGTACTAATGATTAGTTAAGTATTAAGAATTAGTTTTGTGCTAATCAGTGATGAACTTAGCAGCCATAGTCCTTAAACGGTGGAGTTGAGGATGCTGGGGGGAGTGGGCAATGCAAACAGTAGATGGCAGAGCCTGGACTTCAGAATTGCAGTTGATAAAATAAAATGATAAAAAGGATAATGATAAAAAGGATCCCTGTTGAGCCCTGGATGTTGCCTGCCTTGGCTTTAGCAAGGCTCTCTTCCAAGCCCTTGTGGACTTTGCCAGACCACCCAAGCTCAGGCGTTGGGGTTTGCTTGTGTGGAAAACTGGTGGGATTGTGAGACTCAAAGGGCTGGGATTGTTAAGGGTGAGAAGTTGATAATTGGGGTTGGAACTGGATGATCCCAAGGGTCCCTTGTGAGGCTTTCTGTGGCTCTGCAGTAAATAATCAGTTGTCATTAATAATGCCTGAATTTTTTTTGGAAGGTTGACTACCGGCAGAAGGCTGCTGCAGCAGGAAGAATTCCTACAAATTATCTAAGAAGAGAGCTTGGTTCCACTGATAAGGAAATTCTTACAAGTAGAGTAATAGGTAGGCTGAAACCTTTTATTTACAATGTACTTTAAAAATGTTGTGATTTTCTTGTGAGTGTTTGAAAATACCATTTATAATAGCCATTTATAATGCTGTCAGAAAACAAACATGTCATTTGTTTATCAATGTGATTGAAATTTTTAGCTTATATATGTCATGCTAAATACATTTCTGGTTTCTCTACCTTTTGTCTATTTTTTTTTTTTTTGTTTAAAAACCCCATTTTGTCAGTTTCTTGTGGGGTCATTGCAGGACAAACTGAGTATTAACTACTGAAACCCAACTTCTTATGAATTCTTATGAAAAGTTGGATTATTTCCTTTGCAGATCGCTCAATCAGACCTCTCTTCCCAGCAGGCTACTTTTATGATACACAGGTAGGTCATGCTACCTTCAAAATGGAAAACTTGGATATGGCCAAGGAAAATGTCATTATACAGGCCCTGTTTTAAGAAAAAATATTTTTGTTAACATCGAGGAGGGTTTGCACTTCACAAACAAGTATAATGTTGCTTTTTAGTTTGTCATCTCCTTGTCTTAAATAATTGATTATTACATCCTACTTTCCAAATTTTGTTGTCAAGGTACAGGAACAAAAATCTCCTCTGTACAACAGAGGAAAGATGCTAAGTAATACTTTAGCAAAGAGGAAAGATGCTAGTAAATATTTTATATATGATGTGATATAATACTATCCATTAATGGGGCTTTATTGTCAGCTTTCTATTTTAAAAACCTGAAAAAATTTCCATGTGAAACATAGACTTGTGTAGATACCTGGGTTTTATTATTGTCCTTAGCTGTGTATTGACAGTTAATAAAAATGTATAGGTCAAAATTATTCATTGTCTTTTATCTTATGCCAGATCCTTTGTAATCTTTTAGCAGTAGATGGTGTCAATGATCCTGATGTTCTGGCAATTAATGGAGGTAAGAAGGCTGTGAGGAATTGGTGCTTTGGTGGGATTTAATGACATCAGTTTTTTCCTAATCCAGATTTTTGTCTTCCTTTCAGCTTCTGCAGCACTTGCCTTGTCTGATATCCCCTGGAATGGTCCTATTGGTAAGTAAATATTTTTAAATTATGGGTGATTTTAATGGAATGGAAGATTTAGATCACAGGTTGCACTTGTTTTTTTTTTTAAGTAAAAGCTGAATCTAAACATTAAATTTCAAGCATTGTAAATAATTTTACAATGGATAGTATTATTGCACTTCAAGGGATTATTTTTTCTGGACTAAATGCACTTTTGAGAGGAAATAAAATATAGAAATAATGTACTATAGAGACCAATAAATTAATTTTCTCATAAGAGAAACATATTAATGAAAAGCATTGTTTGGAAAATAGCTGCTTCAGAATACTTTTTCTCAAGGAATTCAAAAAGAGATTTATTTCATTGTGAGTATTTTCTGGGAAGAGGAAAGATCTACCCAAGAACAAATATTGAACAAGTGTCTTCCTTTCAGCTGCCTTTTTTTTCCTAGAAAATATGTGCTGAAATGGCAAAAAACTCCCAGTACACTCACAGCATTGTGTGTAATACTGGCATTATTTGCCCTCCCTAGCAATAGTACTCAAATTAAAAACAGAATAGGCAATTTTGTTTTCTAGATTTGTTCTTAATATCCAGTCAACGTGCTGATATTTTAAAATTAGTCTGCAGCTTTAATTATTGTTATTAGCTGTGTAACTCCCAAAGTACAGTGATGCCTTAAAGAACTTAATTATTATAATAATAAATGACTTTCTGGAGTCATTTACTTTTGCAGGTGCAGTGAGGGTGGGGCTGGTGGATGGAGAGACTGTTATCAATCCAACTAGGAAAGAGATGGCCTCTAGTACTCTAAATTTAATTGTTGCTGGAGCTCCACAAAGTCAAGTTGGTAAGTTAATTGTTGTCTATTGAGGGCTTGGAAATCTTTGCAGATGTTTTCTTATCTTTGAAATGTGGATTTTTATACAACAGTGATGGGTAACTTTTGGTTAAGTAGATTCCCTCATATTCATGCATTTTAATGTTAGATTGCTGTTGAACAATACCACAGGAATTCACTGAATTTTTATCTTTCCATTGCCAGTTATGTTGGAAGCAACTGCTGAGAACATCTTGCAGCAAGATTTCTGCCATGCCATCAAAGTGGGGGTGAAGCAGACCCAGCACATCATTCAGGGCATTCAGCAGCTGGTGAAGGAGCGGGGTGTGGTCAAGAGAACTGTCCAGAAATTATTTATTGCTCCTGAAGAGATCGTGGAACTTGCAAAGAAGTAAGTTCAGAACAAATCATGCAGATGGAGGAATGTTTGTGAGTCTGGTGCTTTCATCAGATTGGTATTTCACTAAATACTTTTCAAATATTTAGTCCCCCAAAAAAACCCCTAATTATGGAAGTGTTTTTTAAGCTGTGTTTTCAAAACTTCTTCCTTTTCTCCCTAAAGACTTGCTTCTAACAAGATCTATGCAGTGTTCACGGATTCAAGCCATGATAAAGTAAGTAATCAATGTGATATAATTATTTTTTGAATTAATATCATAATGTACTAGGATTGAGTACTTTTAGCTCTTTAAGCTCTGTCCCTGGAGGTGTTTTAAGGAAACACTGGATGTGCCATGGCCTGGTTGACAAGGTGGTGATCATAGGTTGGACTCGATGATCTCAGGGGTCTTTTCCAACCTCAGTGCTAGTGTAATTTAGGCTTGTCTCCTTCCCTGCATCTATTTGTAATAATAATAATAAATTTTTCTGTAAGTTCTTAACCTGCCCAGAATATTTGCTTGTATTATGTGGAGGTGGAGACTCCCTTTTCTGGAGGAGTCACATGAAGAGGATGAGGAGAAATGGGTGCAGGTTGGGCACAAGAGCAATGTTCTGCTTGGGAAAAATTATCAAAATTATCAGTCACTGGGATATCTCCCCAGGGAAGAGGTGGATTGCCCAGTTTAGGACATTTTTTAGGATTTAGATGGGGAGGGTGCTGGGCCATCTTGCTAGACTCCTCTTGCCAAGAAAGGTTGGACCACATAACCCCTGAGGTCCCTTCCCACCTCATTATTGATTTTTGAAGTTGTGTGACAGTTCTGTTTCTTAATCCTTAAATTTTTGCAGATCTTTAAAGCAAACAGCCCCAAATCTCTGTTGTTCTGCCCTGTAGAGTTAACTGGTTGCAAATCCTCTGTTCTAGATTTCGAGAGATGAGGCAATCAACAAAATAAGGCTTGAAACAGAAGAACAGCTGAAAGGTATTATTTTTTGTTAATATTTTGAGAATGCTTCAATGGAGGTAGCACTGCTTGGAGTTAGAGTATCTAACTCTTTGTTGCAAGCTATTTTAGTAAAAGTTCTATAAAATTAATTTCCCAACTTCAGATACAATTTCTTTTCTATACCCAGAAAAATTTCCGGAGGCAGAGCCTTACGAAATCATGGAATCTTTCAATGTGGTTTCAAAGGACATTTTTAGAAATCTTGTGCTAAATGAATATAGAAGGTGGGTGTGTCAAACTCCTACTGATAATATTTCTGTCAGCTTTTAATCCAAGACTATGGTTGAACTGATCTCTTCATCTCTCTTTGTCACTTCAGGTGTGATGGGAGAGATTTGACTTCCCTCAGAGACATTAAATGTGAAGTGAACATGTTCAAAATGCTTCATGGATCAGCCTTGTTTCAAAGAGGTCAAACACAGGTAATGTCACTTAAACATCAGAAATTATCAATGAATTATCAAAAGCTGAGAGATTTGGGCCTTTCATTTAAATGCCAGGTTTCCTTGTTCTTCGCATTGAAATAGCAATAAGCAGAAGTGGTGTGTGGGTTGGGAAGCACATTGGTATGTGGGACACTGCTAAATTGGGCACATCATGAGAAATCTTTTAAAAGCAGCTTCATACTCAACCTGAGCCAAATAGGGAAATTTTACCTAAAAATTTGCAATAATGAGAGGATTTTTTTCCTCCTCTTTGCCAAAAGTGTCAGCTGTTGGGAGGATTGAATTAAGATCATATTCAAGATTTGCTCTTCTGTACTTTTATAGCTCCCTTTGCTAGAAGACTGTCAGCCATGGATCTGAGTTCTTACTGCACTGAGTTAGGGTGGCAGTGGCAGGCAGTGATTTACTCCTCAGTGTTGTCCCCTCTTATCCCACTAAAAATAACACCCACTGCAAGTCCATGTGGGAAACAGGCACAAACAACATTGTGCTTGCAGCTGGCCCTGTCCCTTAAATGTTTCTTAGGGGAAAACTGCTCTTGGCTCCTACTTAAGGAGCATTAAATTAATATTTTTAAATGGGGCTACTTGTAAGAATGTGTGGTCTTTACAGATTAGAGTAAATTTGTGTGATAAAGAAAAAGGGTTCTACAAGTGGTAGCTGATGGCATCTCGTGCTACTGAACTCATTCCCTTTGATTCTTCATGAACAGTGACATTTGTGAAGGCTGGAAGGGTTTAAGAGGAGTTGATTTTTATTTTAGCTCATTTTCATTTTAGGTTCTGTGTACAGTTACATTTGACTCTCTAGAATCCAGTGTGAAATCAGATGTTATCTCCACAGCAGTGAGGTATGTATGTCTTGGTGCTTTGGCAGTAGTAACAAGAGGGTGAGCATTTAAGCACATTTGATCAAATCCCCTTGAGCTTCCATATAGATACTTTTTTAGGACTGAAAAATGTGTAAAATTAGACTTTGAAGTGGCCTGTTTTCCAGAGATCATGGCAGTGGGATTGTGTTAGGCTGACATTAATTCCATAGCCCACATTTGAAACTGGAGAGTGTTAAAGGGAACATCCAGTCTGGTTTCTATATTTAAAATATTTGTGGAAAGTCTAACTGGGGTTGTAGCAGGCTGGTCCTTGTGCTTTCAGTTCATTGCTGAAGTGAAATTGGTTCCCTTTGGAGCCACATTGCAGTGATGTCACCCCAGTGATTTCATCCCAGTGTGGGAGCTTTTACATTTTAATGTCTCAGCTTTACTGTAGTTGAATCTTTGTTACCTAGAGGAGTTTGTAATATTCTCTAATTATGGTAGCTGTGGGTGATCAGCAAATGTATTGATTTGTTGGTTTTGGCTGGGTCCATTTGTAATTAGTTTGAATTATCTGTTGTGTGTAACACATGATTGGCTGCTCCTGTTTTGACATGGTCTTGTTTTTAATTAATAGTGGAATTAAAGATAAAAACTTCATGCTGCATTATGAGGTGAGACTTCTCCTGTGTTACAACTTTCTGCATGGTTCACAGAAGGGCTTCATGTCTTGCTTTTAAAGGTGCAGTTAATCCCTTCCAAGGTTATAAATTAGCTCTAGATTTGCTAAAATGTATTTATGCTAATTCATGCATGAATTGATATGAGCAGAAGTACTGGTTTCCTGTAAAGCAGTAGGTAATTTGTAAATTGCCAGTTTATACAGGCTTTTTAATGCCATAACGTGAGGTGAGCTCCTTCAGAACAGGTTCTTACTGAAAGCAGGATTAACCTGTGCTATTATTTTTAGTAAACTCTATTAATATGTTCAGCTGATATGGCACAGCAATAGTAAATAAATGCTTTTACATCTTGGATCTCTCAGCCTTTGGAGCTTGCCCAAAGTATTTCCTACAGGCAACAGGCAGATCTTGTTCCATTATCTCTGACAGAAATAACATTTCTGCTAGGTTGTTTGACAAGTTTCTTTGGAGGAAGCTTCTTGTGTTCTCTCTTAGCTACCTTGCTACTGCTTTATTCTCTTTTGTCTTGTGGAAGTAAAACATTTACTAAACATTACCTAAACTGGTCCTGGCTTGCAAACCAAGTGACTGATAGAAGTCATGTGGTGGTTTGATTATTTTATTTTTAATGCATATTTACTTTGAGATGCACCAAAACCTCAAAGATGTTTTTTTTCTAAGTGTATGTTTTAAAATGGAAAAGAAAAGCAGGTTAATTTTGTGTCTGCACATTTTTTTGTTTCATAGTTTCCACCTTATGCAACCAATGAGATTGGCAAAGTTACTGGGATGAACAGAAGGGAGCTTGGACATGGTAAGTCCAGACTAGAGAAATGCCATGCTTAAAGTTCCAATATTTTATCCGATTTTTATTCATGGATCACTTAGTGGGGTTTTTTGGTTTTTTTTTTAAACAGGTGCACTGGCAGAACGAGCTTTGAAACCAGTTATACCCCAGGATTTCCCATTCACAATCAGAGTTACTTCTGAAGTCTTAGAATCCAATGGTATTAAGATTTTCTTGTTTCTCACCTAGTGCTGGAGACTACATTTGGTTCTTAAAAAGCTTTGTTTTGACAAACTTGATTTATAGGCATGCTAAATAATAGATTTCAGTTTAAACGTTCTTACAACTATTACCTGAAATATTTTAAAATAAAAAGCACGTTCATGAAGAATGGAGCTTTCAAAATGGTATTTGGGGGCACTTTTATGCTACAGGATGAGGAAAATAACTGTAGCTTGTATTGAGACCCATTTTTCAGTGTTTAATCCCTGTTTTATTCCTGTATTCCAACTCCAGGCTCCTCCTCGATGGCTTCTGCATGCGGTGGAAGTTTAGCATTAATGGATGCAGGTACAAAATAAGGCACTTAAAAGGATAAAGCACATGTGATAATGTGCTACAGGATCTGGACACGACCAAAGGCTTCAAAAATGTATTTTTGTTGCCATTCCTAGGAGTTCCAGTGTCAAATGCAGTGGCAGGTGTAGCCATAGGCCTCGTTACCAAGTGCAGTCAGGGCAAGGGAGACATTGAGGATTATCGCTTGCTGACAGACATCCTGGTGAGTGCTCCTCTCATTCTGTTGTGCTGCTCACTGCTGAGAAACACCTCCTGTGGCTGCTTCTGGAACCTTCTAGCCAGACAATTCCAGAACATCACTCCTTGTCACAGACCCATTTTATGGAAAATCCTTTTGATGGGATTTTTCTCCTGAGAAGCTGAGAGGCCTCAGAAATGAAATGTAACCAATGGTTATCTGCTGCTGTGGAATGCAACAGGTGCATCTGGGATTGGGCTCATGTGGTTGTTTTTAATCAATGACCAATCAAAGGTCCAGCTGGATCAGGACTCTGGTAATCACAAGATTTTATTGTCATTCTTTCCTATTCCTTTCAAGCCTTCTGATGAAATCCTTTCTTCTATTCTTTTGGTATAGTTTTAGTATATCATTTTCTTTTAATATAATATATATCATAAAATAATAAATCAGCCCTCTGAAACATGGAGTCAAGATTCTCATCTCTTTGACCCCTGCAAACACCACCACAACTCCTAGACAAATTTGTTTCATCTTTTGTTTTCATCTCCCAAATTTCCCCTTCATTTTGAAAAATTTGTGTGAAATGTCCAGTTGTGTTTCTTATTCTCATGTTTTTAGTTATTTAAGCATTCATAAACTTTCTCCTTCCAATTAATTTTGTCTTTGCTCATGGGAGAAAATGATGAATAATTTACTGAAAGACATTACATGTTGGGTGGAGAACAAGCACTTGAAAGAGGGGCTGGGGAGGAAAATGTGCAGCCACTGACAGCACAAGATCAGCTGTGGATCAGAAACTTGTCCACAAAAGCTCTTGATTTCCAAGGAGAGAAAGGAACATTTAACAGTTAATCCTGAACAGCAAAATAATGCTAAAGAAAACTTGGAAGTATCAAAAGTAATTCCTTCTTTTGGTGTACTGGGATGAAATTGCTCCAACTTGGATTTGTCTGTCTGTGCTGGCAGGGAATTGAAGATTATTATGGAGATATGGATTTCAAGATGGCAGGCACCAATAAAGGGATAACAGCACTGCAGGTATTGAGATGGAATTTTCCTCAGATGAAACTCTGAGAGAGTATTAAAAGAGCTTTCCTGACATGTTGATGACACTTAATTCTTCTCATGTCAGGTTGATCTGAAGCTGCCAGGAATACCAATAAAAATTGTGGTGGAAGCTATTCAGCAAGCTACAGGTAGGTCTGTTCTTGCATTTACACCCATTTCATTCTATTAAATTAGAAATAGAATTAAGTTGTATGAAACTAAACAATTAACTATTCAGTTTTTGTTCTCATTGTGGGAAAAAAACAAGCTCCTGTCTTTATGAAATGGGTTTGGCTTAATCAGTAAGCTCCAAACCAACTTCAAAGTAACTTCAGCCATTGCATGATTTGGACTAACACACGTTGCATGACTTTGTTGAAATTCAGCAGGATAATGTTATAAAAATGACACCAAACTTCCTCTCATTTCACATCAATTCAGCTATATTTACCAGTGAAACTTGCTGCCATCTGTATTCTGACATGTGCAGCTAAAATATTCTTGAAGCACATGAGAAAGTGAAGCTACGTGGTTTAATAAGGATTTAATGAGTTGGAAAACTTTCAGCCTGACATTCTCCAGTAGGCAGGAGACAGGTTTTGACAAGGAATGTTTTTCTACTGTATAACAAAAACTTCGTATATTAATTTTAATCATATGTAAAATTACTGATTTTTTTTTAATTATTCCCTCTAGCTGCAAAGAGAGAGATTTTACAAATAATGAACCAAACACTGGCAAAACCCAGACCTAACAGAAAAGAAAGTGGACCAGTTGTAGGTAATGTTATTGTGTAAATTTATAGCTTTCATAATTACCTTTTTACCAATAAACTGCTTAAAATACCTTTTTTAATGATTTATTGTTATATATATTTGCCCTCGTCCTGTGGGGATAATTTGTGGAGGGGTTTTGGTTATTTTGGGGGGATTGTTATTGCCACATGGGCCAGCACTCCTATTTCAGTGCACACCAGAAAACAATTTAAGTGAGGTTATGTGAAGCTCTCATAAAATCAGAATCGATGTAGATGAGAGTATCAGTATGGCTTAAGGTAATTTACAGTCAGCAGAGTTTATTCTGTGTCTTCATTCATTTCAGTTCTTACCTGTAATCACATCCCTGTTCAGCAGATAGCACAGGTAGCTGTAAGAGATTAAAAGCTCCAGGAATGTGCCCTTTTGTGTGATAGCTTTCAAGATGATTCTATTTAGCACTTCAAAGGATTTCTAAATGTTCTTTCAGAAACCATCCACGTTCCATTATCAAAAAGATTGAGATTCGTTGGTCCTGGGGCTTACAATTTGAAAAAACTTCAAGCACAGACTGGTGAGACATTGTTGATTCCTGTGATAATTTATCCTCACATGTTCCTTTTGTTTCAGACTTGTGTGTTAAGCTGTTTCAGTGCTCAGCACAAACTGAAAATGAAAAAAATTCTGCTATCTGTAGAGTACAGGGAGATGCTCTGCTTTGGACCTGAAACCCTTAATGCTGTGGTGAACTTGATTAATGCTTCTCAGGGGATTGGGGTGGAGAAAAGGAGAAAAAAAATCCCATTTCCCTTTGCTTGGAAGCCTGTCTGGTCTGGCCACAGAACTCCAGAAGGGCAAAGAACTTTTTACCATTCTGGCTCCAAAAAACTTTCATTTCCCTCAGCTATTAACATAAGTATTATTAAAAATCTCTGGGAAATTGATTCATAACCATCAACATTTATTCAGGATTTTTTTGCAGCCTTTAAAGGATTATAAAAATAACTTTCTGTTCTTTGATGGCCCACAAGTTTATTGAGGTATTTGCAAGGAGGTGGTGGCCAAATGCAGTTGTTCAATGCCTAAATTGAATAAGATTAAATAATGATAGAAGAAGTTAATAATGAAGAATTAAATAATGTTAGAAGTCGGAGTTCTTAATGAGCGTGCAAACCCCTTCTGCTGTGAGCAAGTCTTTTCTGAGTGTGATTCTCTGCAGTGTGCCCTGACTGTGTCCCCACTCCCCTTTTCAGGTGTGACTGTGAGCCAGCTGGATGAGGAGACCTATTCTGTGTTTGCCCCCACGCCAGGGGCAATGCACGAGGCCAGGGAATTCATCGGGGAGATCTGCAAGGACGATGTGAGCTCACACTTCTGCCCTCAACTCCAAAGTTTGCTCTTTGTGGCTTTGTCTTACTGGTTTCTTTTTTTTTTTTCTTCTACAGCAAGAAGTTAATTTGGAATTTGGGGCAATTTATACAGCCACAATTACTGAAATAAGGTATAAAAAGCATGCTTTGGAGTTGAAACTTATTTATGTAGTATGATGTAAAATAATCATGATTTTTTTAAGAGTGCCATATTTATGCTGAGAATATTGGCACCTGCGTGATTTCTGATATTTTATGATACTCAGGTGAAAATATTTTGTTTCCTGATAAAGCTGGAGTGTTTTTTTGCTGTTTGTTTTGTTTTTGGAATATCTCTAAGTTATAAAAGTTAAGGCCTTTTTCATCTTTGAATCTGAAAGGGATGATATGAGTTTGCTTTCCAATTTTCATCACCATGTTTGTCTTGTAAAAATTACATTTTGGGTGGTACTGAAATACTGCCCTGAAATAAGAAATTCTCATCTATTTTCAGTTCAAGAAAAATGAGTGGACATGTTATGGTGGATAAAAAATTTTTTAAAGGGGATGAGTAAAATTTTGTTTATGAGAAGTTTAGAAGTGCTTGCTTTGGGAACAATATACAGAGTGAAAAGTGGATTTTTCTTGAAGCACTTTGAAATAACTGTGCTGTTTGCTGCTGCAGAGATTCTGGAGTGATGGTAAAACTGTACCCAAACATGACCCCAGTATTGCTTCATAACTCACAGCTGGATCAAAGAAAGGTGAGCCATCCCCAAACAGGTACAAAATGGGCAATTAGATTTATTTTACCCAGTTGGCATGGCTGTAACACACTTTTACTGTGTTCCACAGTCTATTTCCAGGTTAAAAGCTGATAATTAGCAGCACCTTTTTGTTCTAATTCTTCCTGCTCTGTACTTAAAACTGCAAAGAATCAACTGTGTGACTCCTGCAGTTGTTTGTACACCAAGTTCTTTGGCTCTGAAATACCCTTTTCCATTAATATTCAGAAACCTGTTGTTCCTAAGGTACTGCTGAGCCACTGGGCTGAAGTGTAGCAGGAAGAACCCCTGAATGAAGGGATTTTTGGAACAAACTCTAATAATTTTATTTCTGTAAAACACTGTGTTCCAGATTAAACACCCTAGTGCCCTGGGATTAGAAGTTGGACAAGAAATTCAGGTAATGATTTTTTAAATTCTAAAATGCTAATAAAACGCTGTTCATATTTTAAAATTTCCTCTTTTTTTTCTAATTATTTATTTAGTGTTTATGAAGAAAATATTTTTCCATATTGGATTCCCTTTCTGTGCTAGTTAAAGGCCTGATCATTCAAATTAGACTTATTTAATGTCATCCTCTTGCCAGCCAGGCAGCACTAGTATTTGACAGCAATATAGGCTAAAGGATGCCTATTTATTACATTTCTAGCATCAAACTGATAAAAATTTAATAAATATTTAAACCCTACCCCCAATCTTTAAAGGAAAATCATATTTCCAGCTCTTGGAGTTGCTCAGTGTGAGATTGCTTTGCTTTGTTTCCTTACCAGGTGAAGTACTTTGGCCGTGATCCCACCGATGGCAGAATGAGGCTTTCCCGTAAAGTCCTGCAGTCCCCAGCCAGCAGCAGCCTGAAAACCCTGACAGAAAAGAACAGCATTGTCCTGGGAGGGGCTGTTCCACAGACATCCACCTCATCCCAGTGACAGGTAAGGCCAGCAGAGCAGCTCCAGCTGACTCAGGCCTGCACTGCCAGCTCTGCTGAAGGATTCTGGGTTTCTAGTGAGCACTCACCCCTCTGTTAACAACTGGCCCTTCACACGTTGTAGCTGTAGGAAATTTGATTTTATAAAATTGGTTCAAATGGCCTTGACAGTCTCAGGCAGTCTAGAGAGCCCCCTCTGTCCAAACCAAACTTCCTTGTTCATCTCCAACATCCTTTTTCTCTGCCTTTTAAAGAAAAAACCCAAAGAGGGTATTGGAAAAGAACAAAAAAGCAGCTGCTTCTTGGTTAAGTTAACAGTGGAGAAGATTTCAGTCAATTAATGAAATGGCCAAAGCTCTTCCTTAGAAGTAGTTTTCCAGCATGTGTTTGACTGTCAGAAGGCTCATGCCTCAACTTTTCCCAAAATTTGTGTGGGTTTTCTCGTTCTTAGAAAGCTGCTAGAACAGGAAGGTGTCTGATGTTAAATTTAGGAGCAGTTACACAGCAACATTGGTAAATGCACGGGGCACCAGTGGGAACTCAAGGCAATCTGTGGCAGCCTTCTAGGAATGATGGACAGCATAAAAAGAAGGGAAAATTCACTGAAAAAAATCTTGGTTGTAAGAAACGTTTTTGAATCTCGTACCTTGATATAATGAGTTGGTTACAAAGTGTTTTCTCTCTTTCAGGAAAAAAGGTGTGATAGTTGGTGAAAATACAAGTGACCTTTGCTAGAACCTTCTCAAGAATCTGCAGGTGGATGGGAGTGAATCATATTTATAAAATAGACACTATTTATGCTTAAAGGTGATGTAGAACTTCAAAGCCTTCAAACTGATTAAAAACTTTAAAATAAAACCAGGAACAAGCAATGCCCTCATCTTATGTAGCAAGGTTGAGATGGGAATACAAGAACATGGAATTCTGTGGACTGAGAAGATATTTCAGTGCTAAAGGTTATTCTCTTTTGAGTTATCCACTCAAAATAAAACTGTGAATATGAGAAGTAAAAGCTGAACAACTCTTTTGTGGGAGAAAGAATTATCCTGTATGCTTGGTCGAGAATCACACTTGGCCAAAGTTTTAGTGGCTTTTCAGTGTACAAGAATTTGGAGCAAGACATAAAGACGTGGAAGTATCACCTTTAACATGATGGATGGTGGTTTAGATTAATACATCATTCTCAAAATGTTCAGACCTGCTACAATATCTGAGCAGAGCTTGGCTGAAACATCACCCCTTATCACCTGGGTTCATTAGCACTGACTTTTAAAATGCATAATTAAAACATTAAAATTAAAGAAATTGTTCATTTCTTGGAATGAACAATTGATGTGATAAATCTTTGCTTAAAACACTCTCATTAGGAGTGTCTTAATCCTTCTATTAATTATGTTGCATCAGTGAGTTCACTGATCTCTTTTAGACTTCAAAACATTTCCCAGGAGCTCATGAGAATGACTCATTTTTCTACTGTGAGGTGCAGACTTTGAAAATCAAACAGGGTCCTTCTGATGTTCAACAATTTGTGTGCAGGACTAATAAGAAAATCAGCTTCCAACCGGGTGGCAGGTGGGCTCTGAACCACCTGAAAGAAAAAGCACTGGGGAGAGGAGAAGTGGCAATGTACAGTAAAAATTACTCCTTTTTTTTATTCTAAGTTAAAGTATTAAAGAAGAAAGAAGTGACTGGTATGCTGTAGTTGTCTCTTTCATCATGCAAGACTGAAAAATTGAAAAAAGTTTGGAAAGATTGAAGAAGGATTTCCTTGGCAATCTTTTCCTCCTCTTTGAGGGCTGTGTCTTACTATTTCTTAGTAAGAATTCAGATGTCACTTCTTACTGTGACACTTGACTAATACATGATTGTTACATATGAGTAGTGTTAATAAAATTATGTAGGTCAATGTTAAAGTCCCTGAACAGAAACTCATATTTCTGTTATAATAAACCTTGGAGGTCCATTTCTGGGAAGAGCTACATTTCTGGGTAGCTCTTCCCAGAAATGGACCTCCAAGGTTTATCTGCCTTTATTGTACACTAATTTCTGAGGCTGTGTGGTGGAGCTGCTCTCAGTAAAGCAGCTCCTGCAGTGCTGGGCCATTGTCTGGTTGGTGGATGATGATAAAGGAGCAGAATGACTTTAATGTTGCTGTGGCAGAACCTGTACAGTCAGCCTGGATTTCTGCATCTGGAACCAGCTTTAGGCCCTATGGGAAGGGGCGGGGAAGAGCACATTGGGAAGTGGCTGGGAGGAGCAGAAAGCAGCTCTCTTACCTGAGGAGGGAGAGCAGCTCCATGGCAGCCAGGAGTTGAGTGAGTGCTGCTGCTCTCACCCTTCCTGGAGGGAAGGACATCCCAGGCTGGAGGAGCTCGGCTCTCAGGTGGGCTCAGCCATGATCAGAAACCAGGTGGGTGCAGAGTGCTCCAGAGAGCAAGCTCAGTCCTTTTGCAGCAGGTGGTTTCTTGTGTTTGAAATAGTGATTTATTTCTTCTTTCTTACTGCTCAGCATAATTAGCTTCTGTAATGACCTGTCTTAAATGGAGCCATTGAAAGGAATTGCCTTGGAGAGTGGAGCTGGGCAGGTGCAGCATTGCAGCAGCTCAGCAGGGCCAGAAATGCCTTTATTGAACAAGTCTGAAGTTTTCATGCAGGTGCAAAGAGTCAGGAGCTGGGGTATCTTTAAATGCCAGCAATAAATATTACAAGTGCTATCATAAAAGTGTAAGAGGTGGCCTAATTGTACTTCTGGGATTACCTGCCAGAGGGAATGATACGGTCTCTTAATTTCACTCCAAGAAATTTTAAGTGATTTTGGAATGAGTTGCTTGTCTTGCTTGGGAAAACAAAAAAAGGAGCTTTCTGCTGCTCATGTAGTGACACTTGTGAGTTGCTCTGTCTGCTGTCTACCCTATGAAATCCTTTGCTTTGGTGAAGAACAGAGAATCCTCAACACTGATGATAACTTGATGGTGGTAAATGGGGAAGGATGAGCTGCTGGCAGGTGCAACACCACCGTGGAAAACATTGCTTTGCTTTCTGTGTGTCCTAAAGAGCAGAGCCTCTGCTGCTTTCCTGGTCTTAGCCTGGTTTAAATCCAGGATGTGACATTTTTTGGGGCAAGTATTGTGTGCCTTATCCAGGCAAAGCCCCCAGAATTGACTTGCTGGTGTGTGGGTACGGATGGCAGGGTCGTGCTGGGCTTTCCAAACCCCTGGATGCTGTTTTGGGCAAAGAGAAGCCCCACACCTGAGTGAGTGCAATCCCAGTGTGTTCTGGAGTGGTATTTTTCCACAGAGGTCATTGAGTTCATGCCTGGAGAGATCATGGATTTATTTCACAGCTGAAGCCTGAGAAACAGTTTTTCATGCCAATTCTAATTCATGTATCTCCTTTCTGTAGCTATTCACCATAAGAATTTGCTCCAAAACACTCTGCTGTGGTTTCTTGCTGTTTTATATATCCTGAGTAGTGCTGCATTTAATCATGAGTACAAGTCATGCTTTTATTTTTGTGCATTTGGTTTGAAGAGCCCAAAAGCACGCACAGAAGTCGTGCAGAGGGGAGAGTTCATGAGCAGCAGATGTCCTGAGGCAGAAATATGCTGTGGCCATTGGGGTTTGTGTTCCTTTTTGTGTGTTTGCTTTTTATTGAGCTTTCTCTAAGGTAGAAATATGCTCAGTTTGCAATACCTCGTGAGGAAAGGCCACTAAAACATAGCAGGGAAGGCTTGTTTGGAACCTGACTGTAAACTGGTTCATGTGACTCTCAGTCCAGGGTTTTGAAATCACTTAACATGGTCTTTTTATAGTTACTGACTCACTATTATCCATAACGATGCACATGTCCCAAGGTGTGCTCCTATACAGCTAAATAGAAGTGTATAGGATAATTCTCAGAGGTGTATCTTGTATTTTCTTGGTGACTGAACTTTAGAGGCCTGCTACAATGAATATCAGAGCAAAAGCTGAAACTTGAATGTTACTTAGATGTTAAAAGTTTTCTAAATCTGCCCAGAGAATGTTTGGACAAATTGCAGCTAGCTACTTTGAGTGGCAGAGTTTGTTGGAAACACTTTCTTTCCCTTCCTCTGGAACCTCATTTGAACCTGAGAGCAGAGAAATGCCAGTCGTGTGAATAGGAGCCCTACCGGTGGAACTGCTTTCACCGTGAGGCAAGAGCCAGGAAAGTCTGGCTTTGTCTGGGAATGGGGCACACCCTGGCCTCAGGAGAACTTGTCCTCCTTCCCTTCAGAGCCTCAGAAATTGGGTTTGGAGATACAGTCAGGCTTCTCCTCGTCCCCAGTTTCCCCCTGTTTCACACAGCTTTACTCCCTGAGCACTTTTGGGTCCTTTTTCCCTATTCTCACCCAAGCACGGAGATGTAATTATTTTTTTATTTGTAGTACAGAGGAAATGTGTAGATAGTGTTTAGCGTTGAAAACTTAAGATATATACAGACTCCACAATGCTTGGCAAGTGGTCTGTCTTAAACTGTACGCTGTAAGGGCTAATTAAGCGCATTTCTGTCCTTTTTGAAGCTTCACCTTCAGTTTGGCTTTCGAGCCTTGTGTGGAGATGTACAAAGCAGGCACAGACGGCGTGTTACAGTATGGCTTTTGCCGTAAGGAGATGCCGCTCACTAACCTTTCTGCCGCTTTGTTATGCAGGGGACACCTTTTCGTCTTAAAAATTGAAACTGTTTCAGTTGCGTGTGCCGTTTAAATATACCCTGGCCGGGGCGTGGAGCTCGCCCGTCGTTTTGTGTGGCGTGAGGGAGGGAGGCGTGTGTTTCCTCAGCGGTGGCACCAGCTTGTAGACAGACTTTAAAAAAAGAAAACGAAAAGGAAAAAACAAAATTAAGTTTATCGGGGGAACATGTGACCCAATTCCCCCTTTAGACGCCCCGAGCGTTCAAAGGCAGCGCTGCGCCCAGACCCGGCTGTGAGTGAGGGCAGCCGCCATTTTGTCGCCCCCTCCCCGTTCCCGCCTCGCCGCCGTGAGGGAGCGCGCGTGGGCCCCGCCCCGCGGCCCCGCCCCTGTGGCCGCCGTCCCGTCGGCGGCGCGGCGGCAGCGGGCGGCCGCCGTAGCCCCTGCGAGGGGAGCCCGTGCCCGGGCGGGGAGGAAGAGAAAGGCGGCCCAAGCCGGGTTACAAGATGGCGGCGGCGCTGTAGTAGCTGCTGAGGCGGAGCGGCGCCAGCGAGGCCCGGGCTGGGGCGCGGCGGCGCTGACTCGCCATGGGAAGCGGCGCGCTAAAGGCCCCGCGGTGCCCCTGAGCGGCCCGGCGGCCCCGCTTGCTCCCCGGCGCCCTCGCTCCATCGCCCCCGCGGAGGCGGAGCGGGCCCGGGGCTGCACCATGTCGGACACCCGCCGGCGGGTGAAGGTCTACACGCTCAACGAGGATCGGCAATGGGACGACAGGGGCACCGGGCACGTCTCCTCCAGCTACGTGGAGCGGCTGAAGGGGATGTCGCTGCTGGTGCGCGCCGAGTCGGACGGTGAGAGCGTGGCCGGGGCTGCCCAGGCCGCTTCCCCTCGCCCCACGCCCGGCTCCGGGCCCTGACCGCCGGGGCCGCCCCCAGCCATCGCCGGGCTCGGCTGGTGGTGTCTTCCCTTGGGACTCCCCAGAGGATGATTGTTGTTATTGTTATTATTTCCACTCTCCGTGCCTTCCCTATCTTGCGGATCGTGTGGAGTTTCCTTACCGCACAAGCCACAGCAGCGTTTGCTACCGTGGTCTTAAGACTTTCCCCCTCCCAGTTGATAGAATTATGGAATATGCTGAGCTGGAAGGGACCTATCGGGATCATCAAAGTCCATCTCCTGGCCCTGCACGGAGCTCCCAACAATCCCACCGTGTCCCTGAGAGCGTTGTCCAGGCGCTCCTGCAGCTCTGGCAGCCTCGGGACCATTTCCTGGGGAGCCTGGGCAGTGCCCGACCACCCTCAGGGGGAGAACCTTTCCCTGATATCCATCCTAAACCTCCCCTGACCCAGCCCCATGCTGTTACCCCAGCCAGCTGCAGCTCCCTGGCCTGAACAGAGCTGAAGCCGTGACGTGTGAGGACATTTTGTTCTCTTTCAGAGCAATATCCTTTGCTTTTCAGGTGCTCTTTTCCTCCCTTCCTTACTGCTGTGAAAAAAGTTGTTTGTTTGTTGCTCTTTTTCTCCTCAGGAATTCCCTGCTTGTGTTCCAGTCGGGTGGCATCCTTTGTGTTTTATTGCACTTTAAAGTCACCTTAAAGGGTCCTTTTTGTAGGGGGGAGGTACGTGCTCCCCACTTTGTCAGCCGACAGGTGCTAATGTGCTAAATAAACCACCTAAGACTGGTATAAATTGCTCCGGAGCTGTTGCCAGGAGACATACACTACTTGCATACACAAGATGAAGTCCCCGCGTTTATAGTAGCTGGATGATTCACTTCTGAAGGGCAGCTGAAGGGAATAAAAGCAAGTGGCCCACGTGGCTTCTCTGGACAAAAACATTTTTATGCTGGGCAGCACATTACCTGCTGGAATTTGTATAGTTGACCTAAAAGACCACTAAAAAAGCTGCTTCTTGCACCAGATTTCAGGAAAAAAAGAGTGCTACAGTGGATTTTAGACTAAAGTAGAAGAGAAAAATGTATTTTAATAGGGATATTCCTGTTGAATTTTGTTTTACCTGGCTTATTTTAGGAAATTATATTTAAAGGAGGTGGTTCTTGTGGATTTTCTGTGAGATTTGGATTAAGCTGAGAGTCTGTTGGCTGGCACGTGGGCAGTGGTGTGATGAGTTGTGTGGAGATGTTTGTTTTGTTGGATTCAGTAAATCTCTCTTCATACCTTTTTCAGGTTCACTACTGTTAGAATCGAAGATAAATCCAAATACTGCATATCAAAAACAGCAGGCAAGTATTATTGCTAGGGTTTGCTTTCTCTGGTTGCTGGTGCTGAGGAATTGTTTTGTACTTGGAGTAATTGCATTTTTTCAGGAAAAAAGGAAATGCAGGAGGACGTGCAATTATTGATGGTGGGTTTTATAGGTGAAAGAATTTATAGGTGTTTTTTAGAGATGAAAAATTTCTTAGAAGCCTGTGGGTGCTGAACGCTTCTCATTCTAGAAATTAATATGTGAGTCTTCTAGAAAAATACATTTTAGACTTCAGGCTTTGAAGATAATATATGCAATTTGGAGAAATATTGAAATCATTGCAGGAAGGATAGTTGGAAACATGTATGTGTAATTTTTGTCTCCCGTGCCAGGCCATCTGAAATAATTGCAAAATTAGGGAGGCAAAACTTTGACCACCTCTGTTGAAGTGTATTTATTTATTTATCGAATTCTTTTTCTGGAAATAACATGAAGGAATTTGCCTTTATGGGACTCCTTTCTTTGTTGTTGCTGTTTAGTTTTTATTTTAAGCCCTGAAAGCTCCTGTTGTCCTAGGTAAGGCCACAAGCCATGGTGAGAGTTACTTTTCCTAGGGGTAAACCTCTTGCTAAACGAAGTAAAACGGTTGGGAGCTGTGTTAATAGGTTATTTTTGTTTCATCCACTGAAAAAAATCAGCTTACTGAATCTCTTCTGCTTTTATTGTTTTCCCTTTTTCAGCATGCATTTTTGATGTCTCTGCCCGCATTGTTCTCATGGGTTTTCTGGAGTTTTTTCTCTCTGTTCCTTTGTTCTACAGTAGAGTCTCTGTTCCTCCAGTGGTTGATACTTGTTCTTTATCGTTATGGTATCCAGGAGTGTTTCAGCACTGTAGAAAACAGTAATTTTGTTCTTCCTAAGTCACAGAGGGACACATCTATAACATCGTTGAGGATTCTGTTATAGTGACAAGTTACAGTGTGAGAATTTGAGGAGACTTTGTTATCTTGTGGGCATTGGTTGGCTCGCTTTGGGTTAGGAGTGAGGTGGGGTTTTGGGCCAGCCTTTCCAGGGGCTGTTTGCTATGCTTTCTGCTTTTCACTTGCTAGGGGTTGGTGGCTGGAGGCTTTCCTTGGTGGAGCCATGCTGAGGAAGGAGCTCTGCAGAGCTCCAGAAGCCAAGAGTCTTGAAATGTTTCCTGTTTAATGGAGGAAACCTATACATAGTGAAATACAAATGCAGATTTTGTTGCTGTAAAGTTTTAAAATGCTTCCCTTCACACCCTGTTTCCTGAAACTACAACTGATTAATTGTAGGCCTTTTTTACTTAATTGGTAGCAAAGTTTCGAGTGACTTAAGTAGCTTTTGTTACCATTTTTCTTATGGAAAAAGTAGATCATAATTTAAAAACACTCAAGCTGAGGTTTATTTTGGCTGGCTTGTATTTCTGATACTAATGCTTTTGTGTCCATGTGACCTAAAGCTTTTTCTTCACTGTTTGCTCCTTAAGGTTTGTAAAACCTCTTGCAGCTTTTAGTTGACCCAGAGCATTGTCCTCGAGTTGATGGTCTTGGATTGGGGGGAGTTGATGGTCTTGGATTGGGGGGAGTTGATGGTCTTGGATTTGGGGGGAGTTGATGGTCTTGGATTTGGGGGGAGTTGATGGTCTTGGATTGGGGGGAGTTGATGGTCTTGGATTTGGGGGGAGTTGATGGTCTTGGATTTGGGGGGAGTTGATGGTCTTGGATTTGGGGGGAGTTGATGGTCTTGGATTTGAGGAATTGATAGTCTTGGATTTGGGGGGAGTTGATGGTCTTGGATTTGGGGGGAGTTGATGGTCTTGGATTTGGGAGGAGTTGATGGTCTTGGATTTGGGGGGAGTTGATGGTCTTGGATTTGGGGGAGTTGATGGTCTTGGATTTGGGGGAGTTGATGGTCTTGGATTTGAGGAATTGATGGTCTTGGATTTGGGGGAGTTGATGGTCTTGGATTTGGGGGGAGTTGATGGTCTTGGATTGGGGGGAGTTGATGGTCTTGGATTTGGGGGAGTTGATGGTCTTGGATTGGGGGAGTTGATGGTCTTGGATTGGGGGAGTTGATGGTCTTGGATTGGGGGAGTTGATGGTCTTGGATTGGGGGGAGTTGATGGTCTTGGATTTGGGGGGAGTTGATGGTCTTGGATTTGGGGGGAGTTGATGGTCTTGGATTGGGGGGAGTTGATGGTCTTGGATTGGGGGGAGTTGATGGTCTTGGATTTGGGGAAAGCTGCAGGGTAGTGCAGCTGGATGGCAAAGAAACATGCCCTGCCTACACATCTGTCATGTAAATGACTTGACTGGACTTAGAGGGTACTTAACGCTTCATTGTGGTTTGTGTAACAGCGTCCTGTGAAAAAAGGAAACCAGCACTGATTTTTCGGTGCTGTGCACCAGTCTGTGACTTCCAGTATTGCACTGTTAGTGCCAAGTCCTGCTGCAGCTGTTGACTAACCCCAAACAGGACAGGCCTGTTACCTCCCTGCTCCAGTCGAGTTTGTGGTTCCTGGGGAATTCATTGTGTCCAGGTGTTGGGCACACTCTGATCACGACTTTCCCTTTCTCAAGGGAAATTGGGCTTGGATGGGTCAGACAGGTGCCAAGCTGCTCAACATACAATGTAAATTATCTCTAGTTAGATGAATGCAAAGAACATGAGAGGCTGAAGAGCTTTAGGTCCCCCTGGATTTTGGGGCGTAGGCTTTGGGAGTTACACACCTCTGCTGGACACCCCACGTTAGCCAGAGGGCAGGCTCAGATGTGTTCTGGAGGCTCTGGCAGGAGTGGTTTTAAAGGTTGGCACCACACCCATTTGGTGTTTCAGCCTCTGCTTGAGGTTACTGTTCCCTGGCAGAACTGGCAGGAGAGCGAGTCCATGGCTGAAAGATGTGGAGATGCTGCAGAAATCCTTACTGGGAGTGCTGCCTTCTGCTGTTACCTTTGCTTGGGTGTGCTCTGTTTGCAGCCCTGAGATGAAGCTCGAGTGCAGATCCTGTCTTTTGCCCAGAGTTGCCATCACTGTGTGACAACAGAACGCTTTGCTCAAGGCAGAATAGGAGTTCCTGGTGGCCAGGCTTGAGCACATTTGCAGGGCTGCTGTTGAAGCCAGCCCCAGCAGTTGCCAGAGGGCTTCTTCACTGGTGTTTCATCCAGAGGCAGGTTAGATGTGTGACTGAGTCAGTTGAAACATGTCTTCCTGCTGGATTCGTTTTCTCCCCACGTGTTCCCCATCTGCTTCCCTGTGCAGCGCACTGCTGCTGGCATGGGGACGGGGTGGAGTAGCAGACACTGTGCACACCAGCACTGGAGAAGGGTTTGAACAGCTCTGAGTTTCGGCTTCTGTTCAGAATTAATCTTTTTTGATCTTTACTGGTGCTTGAGTGAATTAAGGAACGTTGCTGTTGCTGGTGGATGGAGCAGCATGGCCTCTAAGCAGGTGGGAGTGGTGGAGCCTGGCCTGGAAGGTGTCTGTCTGTCTGCTCTTCGCGGGTTGTCTGAGGTCATGCAGGAAGCGTGTGCCAGATGAGTGCGTCTTATATTGGTTTTGGACAATTCTTTTCTGTTGAAACCATCTTTCAGTCTTTCTGAAATATTTTTGGAAAAGCTTATATAACTTCTGCTTTGTGTGGGCAGTACAGATTGTAACAAGTACCATTCAGTAACTGGAGATTTTTCACAAATTTTTGACTGCAGTCCCTGGGTGCCTGGAGTCATTTTAAGTTACTGCATTAATTCTCTTACTTGAATCATCCTGGGCTATGAATAGGGCTGCTGAGTGTGTGTGTCCTGCTTTGTTCAGTGAAGCACCTCTGAGGCTCAGCTTACCTGCAGTGCATTGATGTTGAGTGTCAGGGCATCAGTACTTGCACAGAATGTTTCAAGGTAAACATTTCAGATTTGGAATTCTGTAGCAGCCATCAAATTGTACTTAAGAATTATTTTTTTAATTATCTCTGAACAAGAACCAGATCAGATAGCTGATGAGGCTTTTCAGTGCATGCAGTTGACAATTATTATTTTTCCCTTGAAGCCCAGCTGAGTTGTTGACTCTGAAATGGCACAAGGTAAATACAGAGATCCAGAGGTCCTGAGCTGGAGACGAGGGGGGACAGCTGTGAGTGAAAACCATGTCAGCTCTAAGAACTTGGAGCAGTTGTGAGTGGAGCCTGACAGCAGAGAGGCTCCCTATTAATATTTCTCTGTAGGAGAAAAGTGCAAGTGTAATATAGGACACTGTAATATAAATAAACAACTCACAACAGTGCTGAAACCACAGTGAACTCTGTTCACTCATTGAATTCTGTTCTTTCCACATAGAGAAACCTTGTTTCTCTAAAGAAATGTGTAAAACAGTAAGAAAGGAAGAAAATTGTCTGTGCAAATTCCATTGTTTTTAGTGTGGCCTGTGATTATTTTGGGAGAAGGAAATGGATCTATTGGTAGGCATTTGTCAATGGTGATGTTTTTCTTAAATGTATTTTCGAAGAAAAAGAGGGCAAAGCCAAAACCTCCAAGATATACAACTCCCCATGGATATTGAGGAATTAGGATTGCTGTAGAAATGAAGAATTAATGCTGCATCAGTGCTGGGGATGTTAATTTGTGTTCCAGTGGTGTTTGTTGAGACAGATGTGTGTGTTCCAAATAACTGCTGATGGAAGGGGGACCCTGCTGTCCCATGCCAGCAGTCCTTCCCTGATGTCAGTCCCCTCACACCTGGAAGTAGAGCAATGTTCCCTGACCTGTGTAAGCCCACATAACTGCATTTACAAACTTACTGCCCCTGAAGCTTCCTAAGGAATATCATCAGGTGTTTCTTTGGGTTTCCTTGCTGAGCTTAAAGATACCACTCTTAATATTTTGTGTTCACTAACCAGCCTTGATGAGTTGTATGGTGAATACTGAATGTTGTAAATATGGGAATTAATTACCTTACTGACCATTAAGCGAGATCTTGCTAGTGTTTAAAAAACACTTCAGTATTTAAAAATCTGTGGTAACTGTGGAAGTAAGACTTGGAATGTTGAACAGTTTTGCTGGAGCTCATCAAATATTCTGGAGAACTAGCAGAGAGTTGCTTAGTTTGGATATTTTTATATGAAGATGAGTTTGCTGTAGGATGGGGAACTGTTCTCCTGCTTTTGTCTGGGACAGAGTTAATTTCCCTGCCAGCAGCTGGTGCAGTGCTGTGGTTGGATTTAGGATGAGAATGACACTGACAGCACAGGGATGTTGTAGTTGTTGCTGAGCAGTGCTTCCCTTCACTCAAAGACTGGTGAGTTCCCTGTGCTCTGGCAGTGAGGAGCTGCCCAGGGAGCTGTGAGGGACCTGGCCAGGACAGCTGACCTGGCCAGAGGGATGTTCCACACCTGGGATAACAGGGGCAGGGATAAACTGGGGGTGGCCAGGAGGGGCCAATCACTGCTCAGGTGGTGCTGAGCATCACTTACCTGTCAGGGTTTATTCCTTTCTTCCCCTTCCTTTTTTTTTTTTTTTTTTTTCTGTATCTATTATAATTGCTTGTTATATTTTACTTTATTTCATTTTTGAAACAGTTCTTACCTCAAGAACAGAAGTTTCACCTTGTCCTGATTCTCCTTCCCATCCCCGTGGTGGGAGGAAGTGAGTGAGCAGCTGTTTGGTACTTCCTTGGCAGCTGGGTTAAACCACAACCACTCTGTATTGTCTGGAATATATATTCAACTGAATGTTGAAGTGCAGCCTTGCATTCCTTACAGGACAGCAGCAAGTGTCCTAATAAAGCCTCTTCCAAAAACCTTTTAGCCTGTTCAGAAATTCCATCAAAACTCCCAGTCTGCTGTGCAAGTGCACAAATTGAATTGATGGAGGCAATAGGGAAGAAAAACCTGGCTCAAATGAAAATAACTGGCAAGGTGGTTGTAACTTTAGTAGGAACTTGGGAGTTTTGTATTATTCGGGCTGTATGGCTTTTAATTCAGAAAGGAATATTTGAGCATTAGCTAGGCATTATATCTCACTTAGCTAGGGCTGTCTTAAATGCTTTTTGAGGGAAAAACTGAAATCTTAGGGGATTTGTTTCTATCTTACTAAATATGAAAATGCTTAACCTGTTATACTGTAGGTTTTCTTAATCTAGTGTGTGCATTCCCATTTCAAGACTGTTGGCTCAAAAAATGTATCTTGCAGAAAAATGCCATCATAAGTGGCTTGGATATGAAAAATAGTATCTTTAAATGGGTTTTGTGTAAGGTAGTGGTCATAAAATAGCAAGAAAGAAAGTTGATGTATAGCAGAACAGGTGATATAATATTTCAGTGTTTTATGCTTTTTTTTGACAAGTGTAACTTGAATTAAAATTATTTATTCTGTAGACATTGGCTTTAAAGGAATAGAGGTTAATATGTACTGCAGACCTGTTTCAGAAACAATTACTTTCTTGATTTTATCTCAAACAGGACACCCTGATTGTTTGGTCAGAAGCAGAGAACTATGATTTAGCACTGAGTTTTCAAGAAAAAGCTGGCTGTGATGAAATTTGGGAAAAAATCTGCCAGGTACAGTAAATTGAAACATGCTGTTTTTTCCAGGTGTTTTAGTGTCTTCTGTGACTTGATGTATTTGTGCCCTTTTTAATGTGCCCTTGATGTATTTGTGCATCCTTTTTAAACCTGCTTGTAAAGCAAGCAAATATTTGTTCTTTTCTGTGCAAGGTCTTAAATTGCCCTTGCTTAGAGCAGCAGTTGTTTTTATGATTGAATGTCAGGCCTTTGAAAAATCACTGTAATGGTGAGACTCAGGTGGTCAGTGTTCTGGGGCACTTGGTGTGATTGTGTTTACTAGAAAGGGACTGCCAGAGTTCCAAGCTTTAATTGTCCTTCTCCCAGCCGGCCTCAGGAAGCAGCTCTCCCTTGTTGGAGTGCACTGGAACTGCCAATGTGCTGTAAGAACCAGAGAGCTCAGATCCCATTGCAGCTGGGATGTGTTGTTACTTTGGTTCCTGACCTGCTCATTTTTGGGATCAGACAGTAACTGTGCGCACTCTTTCCTTAGGTTCAGGGTAAGGATCCTTCGGTGGAAGTCACGCAGGACCTGATCGAGTCAGAAGAGGAGCACATCGAGGAAATGCCTGAAACCAGTCCTCTGATTGACCTTCCTACTTGTGAACTCAACAAACTTGAAGAGATTGCTGACCTAGTTACCTCTGTTCTTTCCTCACCCATCCGTAGGGAAAAGCTGGCCCTGGCCTTGGAGAACGAAGGCTACATTAAAAAACTGCTGCAGCTTTTCCAAGTCTGTGAGAATTTAGAGAACACCGAAGGTTTGCATCATTTGTATGAAATTATTCGAGGGATTTTGTTCCTCAACAAAGCAACTCTGTTTGAGGTGATGTTCTCTGACGAGTGTATTATGGATGTGGTCGGATGCCTCGAGTATGATCCTGCTTTGGCTCAGCCAAAACGGCACAGGGAGTTCTTGACCAAAACAGCAAAATTTAAGGAGGTTATTCCTATTACAGACTCTGAACTCAGGCAAAAAATCCACCAGACTTACAGGGTACAGTATATTCAGGACATCATCTTGCCGACACCATCTGTTTTTGAAGAGAATTTTCTTTCTACCCTCACTTCCTTTATTTTCTTCAACAAAGTTGAGATTGTCAGTATGTTGCAGGTAAGTGGTTCTTCATATGGTCTAGATGGATTGTTTGTAGGTACCTGTAGCTCTAGTTTCAAAATGGATTGCAGTTAATCACACACGTCATGTGCACAATGTTTTGAATGCTTGCCCTGCTCTCTGATACCTTTGATTTTGTATTTTGAAGAGGTACATTTCAGGTGAGTATAATAATATTTTTTAATGGGTTGTAAAGCTGAAGATTTTTCTCCTTGATTCCCAAGCAACATACAATTTTTGATAAAGTTTGTGTAGGTATTTAGAGAGCAGGCAACTTGTTGTATTGTGCTAGTTTTGTGACAAATTCTGGATCTGTGATTCAAAAGAGCATGTTCAGAACCATTCCTGTCACACTGCTGTTACATCATGGTACTAATTTCAAATGTTCCTCTTGTCTTAAAGATTAAGTAACTGGTTGCTGGGGTTTTTTTCATATAGATATCCAGAAGTATTAATTAATAAATAACCTAGCTGTTACTTTATGGAAAACTGTCCTGCACACTTTGTAGTCAGAAGAGGCTCCAAGGTGGTTGGGACCCTGGAAGGGGCCTCAGTGAAGAACTCGGTGAATTCATGGCTTTTTGGGGTTTTCAGTTGGTGCTGTGTTGTGCAAACTCCTGGGTACTCAAGTGGCTTTATTCTGATTATCTGTGTCCAGAAATGGTCCATTTGTGTAGGATACATCACATACTCACCCCATACTCCTGGGGTGAGTGTGGAGAGCCTCTGTGAAACACCAAAAGTTGAGGAAAAGAGGAAGGGAGTAAAAATGGTGGAAAGAAAGGGGCACTGGAGACATAACATATCCATATGGAATATACTGATGAGTTCAGATATGGGTGAAATGTGGTAAAGAGTTTAATAGAGGACTGGAAGATAAAGCTGAGTAATTGTAGAGAATTGCATGAGTAAGCTATTTGGCTTCTCTCTACTATCTTTGTGGCTCAATAGCAGAAAGAAACCAAAAATTAAATCCCTCTTGCAAAATTATTAGCTTTGTGTCAAATAAAGATTTTCCTTTAAATTCTTTTGCATATATTTTCAAAAACTAAAAATAAATTCAGTATTATGCTCCTGAGACCACAGTCCTGTTTGCATTTAGAGATTTTTAAGTCTATAGAATTCTTTTTTTTCATTGGGGCTCTACAGAATATTTAATTGTGCAGTAACAGAGAATTTTGATTTGCTGTTACCTCAAGTACTCCTGGCAGAAGGTTCTGAAATTCTCTGACAGTTCCTTGCTGGGTTTGCCATCATGGATGGAGTATGTGCACACAGGTTTGCCTGCTGATTCTATAGCCTGTAAATGAGATGTGTGGTGATTCACACATAATGCTGACCCTTGAGAATTACAGGTTGAGAAGAAAGCACACATGGAAAAGATGTTACAGCACACTTGAGGAAAATTCCCACTTGAGATCATGGGGACCTCAGGTCCAGGACTGCTTTCACAGGCCTGTGGTGTAAATCAGCTTGTTGGGCACAAGAACTCCAAAGCTCCTTTGGGTTTGGGGAACACATGGGACATCCTGTTACCCTAAATACACTGGCAAAGCTCCCAGGGAGGAGGCAGTTTAGAGGAGCAGCAGCAGATTGTGTTTGCCAGGCAGCAAAGCTCCTTTGTACGTGCCACAGAGCACTAGAGCCCAGTGCTGCTGCTGCTGCTGCTGCTGGAGGGGCAGCCACATGGGAAAGGAACCTCCATCCATCCATCCATCCATCCATCCATCCATCCATCCATCCATCCATCCATCCATCCATCCCATGCTTCAGGACACAGGATAGGCTGAGCAGCAGCCCTTGACAAGCAGGAGATGTTTCTGTGCTCAGCTGTTCTGCAGTAGGGATTTTCTACTCTATCTGCTGTTGGTTGTAGTGTGGTTTGGATTTTTTTTTGTACCAGGCTTAATTAAGCTGTTTAAGCCAGCAAAGCTTAAAATAAACTACTAAATCTGTGTATGTGGCACTCCCTGTGATGTTGATTCCAGGTATTATTTGTTTGTAAAGCACTTCTATCCCCACATCTGAAAATTGTCAGGAAAAGGTTTGCCAGTTTTTGGTTGGCATTGCTGTAACTGTAAAATTTCTGTATTGTTACTGTAATAAAGCAGACAGATTTTAGTGCCAGCACACAGCAAAATAGAGAGGTAAGCACACTCTGTGTTCTGCAATGTCAAGTTCATGTATATTTATTGGAATGTTGCTGTTCTGTTCATTTTTGTTCAATGCACAAGTTTATTGGGTTGAATTGGTACAGTGATGCAAAATTTTGTAAAGCTGTAGCATGTTACTGTTTGCTGTCAGATCTATATTGTCTTTAAAAGGTAACAGAAACATTTGAATTTGAGAGAACTCCAACATTATTTTCAATGTGAAAGAGTGCATTGTAACCAAAGGGCAGAAAGTGCCTGAGCCCTTGAGAGATGCTGATGTTCACCCTGGGTTTTGGGTACCTCTTGATCTTGAGGGGTAACTGAAATGCTTTGCAAGAAGTGAGCTGTTCCTGTGTATACTTAAATATCTCTTGGTAACAGAGAATGTGAATGTGAAAATCCAGTAATAGTCCATAAAGTTTCCCAGCTTGGCAAAGCAGAGCACGTGCAAGTGGGAGAGGTTGTTTTACTGTCAGTAAGGTACTGGGGACATGGCTGCAAAGCTGTCCCTTGGCTGGCACTTTGTAGTTGCAGTTTTAAGGACCATCACTGAGCTCAGCTTCACCTGGCTCTGCTCCCCTGGAGCTGCTGCTGCTGCTCAGAGCGAGTGCTGAAACAGTGCCCTGGGAGAGATCCCACTGGGTGTGTGCTCTGACATTGTCTCTTTGGGATGACTTGGATGGAGAGCTGGACTTGCTGCAGGGTTGGCTCCTGTAGGGATGGAAGTTGTTTTCCAGAGGCTCTGTGTAAGTAAGGTGTGTTCCTTTTGTGTATTACACAGGAAGATGAGAAGTTTTTATCAGAAGTTTTTGCACAATTGACAGACGAAGCTACAGACGATGACAAACGGTGTGAACTGGTAAGTGCCAGCCCCCTGTGCTGCCTCCAGGGCTCTGGGTCAGTTCTGTACGATCAGCCAGCACACAAACTCTGCCACAAAATGTAACTGTTTCATCCTTCCAGAGAGTTTTCTGACCCAAATGCTCGAATTACTTTTTCCCTGTGTAACAGGTGAACTTCTTCAAGGAATTCTGCGCCTTTTCTCAGACGTTACAACCTCAGAACAGAGATGCATTTTTCAAAACCTTGGCAAAGTTGGGAATTCTTCCAGCTCTTGAAATTGTAATGGTGAGTGAAACTTCAAGCTAATTTTAACCAAGGAGAAGAGCTACAGCCATTGAGGCAGTTTTGGCTCTGCTGAGCCCCTCTGTGGCAGTTTTGCCATGCTGGGAGTTGATTGGAGCATTCACAGTGCAGAGGCTGCCCCCAGCTCTGAAGTGCCTGACCTGGCTGCTCTGGGCATTTTCACTCTGTGGTCAGCACAGTCCTTGGGACAAGGGGCTGTAAAAACTGGCAGAGGCTCTTTATGCAGCTGGATTGTTGTTGTGGTTGTTGCTGGCCCAGGGCCCAAGAAGTATTTTTAGATAATCTTGAACTGTTGGCTGGTTCCTCCCAAAAGATCCCGTAATCCTGTCGTTAGCAGATTAATCTGTCCTAATCAGCAGTGGGAAAACAGAATTTCTTTCACTCCTGTGGTTGGAGCAGCTGTTGCTGCCTCAACATTGCAATTCATTTTGCTGATTTATTGTTGTTTTTCTGGAACCCTATTACTGTGCTTCTCATAGAAACTCTGGTAATGAGATGTTCCCAAAAGTCAAAACTACCTGTTACTTTCAGCTTTACTTGATAATAAATACCAGCTTAATTTGTTCTTGCTAATCAATTTCTCTCTCTATTAGGGAATGGATGATCTGCAAGTTAGATCTGCTGCTACAGATATATTTTCTTATCTGGTAGAATTTAGCCCATCCATGGTCCGAGAATTTGTGATGCAAGAGGCCCAGCAGAGTGATGATGTAAGTCACAGTGGTTTGCAGTTTGTTGAGTCTTTGGGCAAGGAGGAAACAAACAAAACAGCAAAACAAACCTCTAGAAGTACAGGAAAAAGTAGGTTTAATATACAAACAAAATATAGAAAAATTTCTCAGCATGTTGCTGTTGTATGAGTTTACAGTTTTGGAAATCTGACTAACAAGGGTTGTAGGTGTGGAGGGCTGTGCTTGCCAGAATTTCTGTATCCAAATGCAGCTCTCAATTCTTCAGTTTCATTTAACATTGTCTTCAGAAAATTATGGAGCCTATGGAAATTGCTTTCCACCCTTGAAAGTGTGTCTAACAGTTGGGTGGTGTGTTTGTTTGGGATTTTTCTGCAGGACATCCTCCTCATCAACGTGGTCATTGAGCAGATGATCTGCGACACGGATCCGGAGCTCGGGGGAGCTGTTCAGTTAATGGGGCTGCTGAGAACTCTGATTGACCCAGAGAATATGCTGGCCACAGCCAATGTAAGGAGGTGTGGGGGGTGCAGATGCTGCACTGTGTCAGCAGAGCTGAAAACCTGACATTCTCTGTGTTTGCTCTGATACTGAATTTAAACAAGCCAAAAATAAGCTCCATGGTTCCATTTTGGGCCATTGTGCAGGTGTTTATTAACAAAAGTTTTGTCAAAGTTTTTGAGTTGTTGATGTTTTTTCAGTAGATGTTTGCATGGTGGGGATTTTTTGGTGATGGTGAGTTCCTCTAAAATGCAAAAGCTGACCTTGAGCAAAGACAGTCCTGCAGGCCCAACAAATATACAGGCAGACCTGAAGGAGCCAGTGGAATTCTGTATGGGCTGTTTCCTGTGTTACTGTTATTTCTTCTTTAAAAGCCTGTGTATGAATCCCAGTGTTTAATAGAGTTATTTTTCTTTTAGAAAACAGAAAAGAGTGAATTTCTCAATTTCTTCTACAACCATTGTATGCACGTTCTCACTGCTCCACTTCTGGCCAATACATCAGAGGATAAATGTGAAAAAGGTACTGAATATTTCCATTTTCTTTTTCTTCCTTTCAGGCCTGTAGTGTTTGGCAGTGACTGACAGTGCTGGTCCCAGGGATCAGCCTGAGATGCCAGCTGGGAATGTGCTTGTGGAAAAGTGCTGCTCCCCCAGGGACAGGGTTCTGTGGGCAGCACCTCTCAGCTCTTCCCTGCAGCTCTGGGTGCTGCTGTGCTTTGTGCAAGATGCACTTCCTTGATGTTAATCATGCTAATATATAATTATTAATTGCATTTTAAAAATACTTCCTGTAAAGCAGAGGGTGTCTGTAATTCAAATGCAGTGTCTGTAAATTAAAATGCACTCATTTTAATGCATTATTTGAAAAATTTAGGATTGGTGCTTTTATTCTATATCATATTTTCAAGGTTTAGGTTATACTTTTTCACCTAGATGGATTTAAAACTATTAAATACAGAAATCTCACCTGGCTGCATTCCTGCTGTGTGTTTATGTCCCTGTAGCTCACAAACGTTTGATCTGATGAAAAGTCTGACCACTTGGTAGAATTGATTGTTTTTCCTGATCTTTTAAATCTTGACAGTGCTTTGAAGCTTTGAAAATCTTTTTCTGATTTTTGTTTTTGTTTTCTTTTTATCAGATGCAGTAGTTGGATCCACTAAGAGTAATACAATTTGTCCTGGTAAGTCTGAATTGACTTTGAGTTTTGAAACTTGTCTTGTGTGCTGTGTATTGTAGTCTATTAAAAAAAAAAAGTTAGGCATGCCCATATTTTATTTCTTTTAATACTTTTTACTGAGGTAGATGCAGGAGCTTTGATTCACTTGAGATGACTGGAAGCTGAAGGAACATTTTCATCTGTTTTGAAGTTAGTGGGGTTTTTTTCCTAGTCAGCTTTGCTACTGAAAGTTGAAATTGTTCATTTTTCTTGCAGATAATTACCAAACAGCACAACTACTTGCCTTAATTTTGGAGCTGCTTACTTTCTGTGTGGAACACCACACATATCACATCAAGAATTACATTATGAACAAAGATTTGCTAAGAAGAGTGCTGGTATTGATGAATTCAAAACACACATTTCTGGCCTTGTGTGAGTATGGAGCTATTTTGATTTCCTTCCTCCAGGCATGGTGGAGCTGTGTGGAAGGTGTTCAGTGTACACTTGGGATTTGTGTTAATGGATGTGGGTGAGATTGCAATGCTCTGGGTTTGGGGGCCTGTGGTGGTGTTCACAGGGGTCCCAGGATGAGACAAGAGATGAGAATATTGACTCCATGTTTCAGAAGGCTGATTTATTATTTTATGATATATATTGTATTAAAAGTAAATGATACATTACAACTATACTAAAAGAATAGAAGAAAGGATTTCATCAGAAGGCCGGCTAAGAATGAAAAAGAATTGGAATGATAATAAAATCTTGTGACTGACCAGAGAGTCAGAGACAGCTGGACTGTAATTGGCCATTAATTAGAAACAACCACATGAGACCAATCCCAGATGCACCTGTTGCATTCCACAGCAGCAGATAACCATTGTTTAATCATTTTGTTCCTGAGGCCTCTCAGCTTCTCAGGAGAAAAAATCCTAGCAAAAGGACTTTTCATAAAATATGTCTGTGACAGGGGCCTGTCTTCCTCTGGGTAACATGAGGGGTTTCAGTTCTTTCCACAAGGCATGTGGTTATTAACTCCTTGAATTTTTCTTCCCCCAGGTGCTCTTCGCTTTATGAGGAGGATAATCGGGCTGAAAGATGAATTCTACAACCGTTACATCACCAAGGGAAACCTCTTTGAGCCCGTGATCAACGCCCTGCTGGACAATGGCACTCGCTACAACCTGCTCAACTCTGCTGTGATCGAGCTCTTCGAGTTCATCCGAGTGGTGAGTGCAGCTGCATCCCTCACAGGAGCACCCAGCTCCCTGGGAAAGGACAGTGCTCACAGGAGCACCCAGCTCCCTGGGAAAGGACAGTGCTCACAGGAGCACCCAGCCCTTGGGAAAGGACAGTGCTCACAGGAGCACCCAGCTCTTGGGAAAGGACAGTGCTCACAGGAGCACCCAGCCCTGGGGAAAGGACAGTGCTCACAGGAGCACCCAGCTCCTGGGGAAAGGACAGTGCTCACAGGAGCACCCAGCTCTTGGGAAAGGACAGTGCTCACAGGAGCACCCAGCCCTTGGGAAAGGACAGTGCTCACAGGAGCACCCAGCTCTTGGGAAAGGACAGTGCTCACAGGAGCACCCAGCCCTGGGGAAAGGACAGTGCTCACAGGAGCACCCAGCTCCTGGGGAAAGGACAGTGCTCACAGGAGCACCCAGCTCCTGGGGAAAGGACAGTGCTCACAGGAGCACCCAGCTCCCTGGGAAAGGACAGTGCTCACAGGAGCACCCAGCTCCCTGGCACAAAGGACAGTGCTCACAGGAGCACCCAGCTCCTGGGGAAAGGACAGTGCTCACAGGAGCACCCAGCTCCTGGGGAAAGGACAGTGCTCACAGGAGCACCCATCTCCTTGGCACAAAGGACAGTGCTCACAGGAGCACCCAGCTCCTTGGCACAAAGGACAGTGCTCACAGGAGCACCCAGCTCCTTGGCAAAGGACTTGCAGCAGCTCCTGAGCCACTGCTGCCAGTGCCTTCATGTGTGGGAGGCTTTGTGGTCTGTGAAAGTGAAGGGTGGTTTTGTTGTAGGATGGTAGCTACTCTCTTTTCCAGCAAGAAGAACATTAGGAATTGTAGGATTTGCCTGATAGGGTGAGAGACTGACCAAAAGGTTCCTGGTCCCACATGAGCTGCTGTAGGTGCTGAGAACTGGGGAGAGCTGGAGCCTGTGGGGAGGACAGGGCACAGCTCTCCTACATAAAAGAATAAAAGATCTTTGTTTAACAGAAGTGTCACAAATACAGTTGGGACACTGCTGAATCGATTGTCTGTTTCTATGGGAAGCCTAATAATTGTTTCTCAATCTCGTCTCTTTTATTAAGGATAAATCTGATTTCATGCTTCACATTTGTATAATGTTGTACAATAATGCTTTGGCTCTGGGCAAGAAATCAGTTACTTTCCAAAGTAAACTCAAAAGCTTTCTGAACTTCTGCTTGTGCCCATTTGAAGCTGAAACCCTGTTTTGTTCTTCTGCAGGAAGATATTAAGTCCCTTATTGCACATATAGTTGAAAACTTCTACAATGCACTTGAATCTATTGAGTATGTTCAAACGTTCAAGGGACTGAAGACAAAATATGAGCAGGAAAAGGACCGACAAAGCCAGAAGCTGAACAGGTGGGCCCCAGTTTCTGTGCCCTGAGCCTGGCAGGAGCTGCTGCTGTGCTCTTCTCCTTGCTTTTCTCTTTCCCAGAGGGCAGCAGGAGCAGGAGGCTGGGACGGGTTGGGTTTCATTCTTGGTGAAAACTTCTTGGACTAGAGGAAAGCCCCATCTGCCTTTCCTTGTGGCCAAGTGTTGCAGAGCTGATGTTGGCCAGTGGAATAAATGTTATGTTCAGAAAAGTCTCTAAGAGAAGAGCAAAATGTTGGTCTGTCACTCTGATTTGGGATTCAGTCAGGCTCATCATCAGCTGGGGTGTTGGTGAGTCTTGGAGTGAGGGCAGAAGCAGAGCTGGAGCTGCGTTGCCTTCTCAAATGCACAGAATTCCCTCTAAAGCTCTGGAGGCATTTGTGATCCCGAGCCTGAAGCAGCAGCCAAGCTGGGATCCCTGTGTGTCTCTTACAGTGTCCCATCCATATTGCGTAGCAATAGATTCCGCAGGGATGCCAGAGCCTTGGAGGAGGATGAAGAAATGTGGTTCAATGAAGATGAAGAGGAAGAAGGCGAAGCTGTTGTACCTCCAGTTGAGAAGTCAAAACAGGAGGATGATTTTCCAGATAGCTATGAGAAATTTATGGAGACTAAAAAAGGTATTTACTCTGTTTGAGCTTGTTGGCACTGGAAGTGCTCCATGGCAGATCTGTGGAGTGTCACCCAAACTAATCCGTGGTTGTGCTCTGTACCTCGAGCAGCAGCACAGGGTGTTCCATGTAATTGAGTCCTGACATCCCAATGTGTCTTCACAAGCCAGTTTAGGATTAAAGTAACGAGTTTAAATGGTATCCAAAAGCAGGACTCTGAATGTGCCTGTGTGCTCCAGGTGAGCCACGTCCCCGTGCCCTCAGCATCCAGGCCCTGCTCAGTTTGCTGCTGGTGGGCTCAGGATGGGCTTGGTTGGGGAACTGAGAATTGCAGCAGAATTGGAACCAAAATACCTGCTGGCTGTCTCCTGCGATTGCACTGTGATGTGGATTGTACTCCTTGGTGTGCAGCTGATACCTAAGTGTGGCAATGTTTGTCCCTCAGCTAAGGAGAGTGAAGACAAAGAGAATCTTCCAAAAAGGACTTCAGCTGGGGGATTCAAATTCACTTTTTCCCACTCAGCCAGCGCAGCTAACGGTGCGAATGGTGCAAACAGCAAATCCGTGGCAGCTCAGACATCACCAGCCAGCTCCAACGGCTCCTCTTCCAAGAGCACGGCCCTGAGCCCCGCGGTGCCGGCCCCCAAGGTGGGAGAACTCGTGTGGGGCTGTCCAGGGCAACAGCAGCACCTCCCTGGGGGGATAAATTCACCCTGAGCCCTGCAGTGAATCCCTCACTGCTCCAGGGAGGTGTCAGTGGGGCTGGACTCTGTTGGTGCAGTCTCATCCCACAGCCTCTGCATCGTTTCACTGTTTCTGCTTTTTGTTCCTGCTCACTTGCTGCTCTGTGTATCTGATGTACACAGGAAATTGGGGTTTGTGGGAACTCTGTTAGTGCCCTGCTGGCTGGGGAATTGCCCAGTGGTTTTGAGGAGGCAAATGCAGTGAGGGAGCCCTGGGTGGTGCCTGACTGAGCTGGGCATTATTGGAATCCTCAGCCCTGGAGCTCCTGAGCACTGCAGGACAGTGTAGCAGGAACTGATTGCCCACTCTAAGGCTGAGCACCAAAGGGATGTCAGCTGCACGTTGGATTTTTTGTCTGTCCCACTGAGCTGGAAGTGGTTTTTAAACAATTCCCAATCCAGACCCAGAGCGGTGAGGAAGCTCCAGTACATTTTGCAGTTTGAGGTTCAAACCCATTTTCCAGACAAATGGGACTTGGAATGCCAAAGGCTGGAGTGCCCTGGATGGGTTGGCTGGAGGTTTTGTTCAAAATTTGCACCTTTCTAGGTACTTCTTCAATATAAAAACTTCCTTTTTCCTTTTTATAATTGGCAGGGAAGTCTAGTTGGGCTAGTGGATTATCCTGATGATGAAGATGATGATGAAGAGGAGGAGACATCTCCAAGGAAAAGACCTCGTCTGGGTTCATAAAAGAAACCAAAACTTTGGAATAAGAACTTTTATTATGGGGTTTCAAATGCTGCAACTGTTTTAAGAGCTAAAAAGAATCTGAATCAGAAAGCTTTCTCCCATGAGTACATAAGATAATACAAGGAGTAGCAAAAGAAACTCAGTGTATCAGCTAGAAAGGGTTAGTTCTGTAAACACAAATCTTCCAAGGAACTTAATGTCTTTCTAGAAAGTAAGGAGTCTGCCATTCAGGCTGTCAAAAAAAAAAAGAAAAATTAAAAAAAAAGGTGGGTTAGTATTCTCAGAACCTGGATGATGGCTTCTCAGCAAGGAAAGTCTCAGGTGTCGGGAGGGAAAGGGGGAGGGAAAGGTATGGTAACACTTTTTTAAAAATATTGCAGGGTTTCCCCATTGTTTAACAGAACTAGGAAAAAAAAATTCAAGCTTAAATTTTGAACCCAGTAATCTTAATTTTGTAATGGTGCTGTCAGTTGTGTTCTTTTAGCAATGCCTCTTTTAAAAAAAATTTAAGGGAAAACTAACTCTGTTTGCATAAGAACAATCCATATTTTGGGACCATTTATTACCAACTAAACTGCATTTCTCATGATTGGAGGGAGGGACGCTGCAGTTATAGTGCATGTTGAGTTGTTTAAAACAGTTAAAATAAGTTTTAATTTGTATTTTCCAAGAGGAGAGAATGGAAGCTGGATTCAAAATGGAAGGTTTTGCTTGTTTTGTCAGTGAGACGTCCAGAAATACCTATGGCAAGGAGCAGAGGCTTCCCAAGGGTCTGCAGGAGCTGCTCGTGTCACAGTGGGGCTGCACCCAGCACATCCCTCAGCTCTTGGCCTCAGCTTGGGCAGAACCTGAATTCCAACATGCTCCGTGGTGTCCCAGGGGCTGCCTCCTCTTGGAGCAGCTCTTTCCCTGTTTGGGAGCCGCATGCTTGAGGTGGGAATAAGAAACACTCACAGGTTTTTCATAGTGATGGACTGAGCAGCATTTTAACACCAGAGTCAGTTTGGACCAAGACAGGATTATTGCCAGGAGAACACCTTGAGGGCTTGGAGATGGAATCCACAAGCAGCACCTGAACCTGGGGTGGTACAAAAGCTGCTTTTTTAAAACACAAAAGCACATTCCACATAGGTGAGTGACTGTGACAGGAATAGGGGAGCTCATGGCAAGGTGACAGAGGCAAACAGTCCAGGTTTTATTTTCAAGAGCAGCACATGAACTGTAAATATTTTAATGTTAGTTTGCCCATATGTGATCTGAGATCATGACTGAGTGAGAGATTTCCCAGCGACTGTGTCAGAGATGTTCGAGATGGAACCAGCTGCAATCCACCACATAGATCACTCTTGTAATACATGTTATGGGTCCATTTCTCCTGGAATAGTTTAAACTGAAGCAGTTTCTCTGTTTTGGAGATTTTTGTAGTTAGTTTTAATTTTAGCTCTTGTTTGGAAAAGATGGGCTGTCTGTGTAGATATGAAGTATAGTTTTTTCCATAAAACAGAAGTTTATTTTGTATTAAAGATACCACTGTACTTGTTTTACACCATTTGTATACATGTGGTGATATTAATGCTGAACTGTAAAATTCAGGAATTAAAATGTGACCCTGTAATTCCATAATCACTGCTTTTGTTTGGTTTGTTACACATGGTAAGTGAACTCAGACTTTTCAATGTGGCTGTTGTAGGATATTGTTTAAGGTTTCAGAAGTATCTCCATAGCACTGGATGGAATCCCAGAGGGAGTGGGTGAGCTCTTCCCAAGGTGTGAGCAAGACACAGGTGCTCTGATGGACCTGGGGACAGTGGTGTTGTCCCCAGAGAGCTCCAGGCCACCCAGAACAGGACTCTGAGGGATCAGCCATCAGCTCCAGAGCCAAGGGAGTGTTTGCTGGTAAAGAAGCTGCAGCACCATCCTCGTGCGCTCACTCTGGAGCTGCTTTGCTTCCCAGTGGGTTCTGTCTCCATCAGTAAAGAAGATTCCCAGGCCATGAAAGCAGCAGGTACCTGGGATGTGCCTTCACTCACCTGAGGAGCAGAAGAGGCATCACCTGGAGCATGGACCCCCTGTTCCTGACTCTCTTCAGAGCCTCCCAAGCCGAGTTCTCCCCAGGACTCCCGAGGAGTGTGGGTCCTTGCTCTGCTCCTCACGGCGCCAACGCTGCTGCAGTGCAGCAGGAGCTTTAACAGCACTCACAAACAGGAGCTGGCTTCACAGCAGAACCAAGAATGGCATGAATTTTTACAGTTCCTAGGAAAGGACTGGCTGAAGTGGCAGTAGATATCCTGTTAAACACCAGCCTGCAATCCCAGGAGAAGGTGAGACCCAGCTCTCTCTGGCTTTTCCCTGGGGCTGTCACCCCTCGGTGCTGGTTCCGTCTGCCCTCGTGGGCAGCCACGTTTGTTCTCCTCTCTGGGCCCTTCCACTGCCACTTTTGGGGAAAGAACAGAACATCTGCCAACCAATGTTCACCTGTGTACCAGTTATAAATACTATTTTAATAAAAACTCCATGAAACTTGAAGGGGTGGGTTTGTCTCTTTGCTGTGACAGCTGTGGCCTGTCGTGGCCAAGGGTGACCAATGGCACAGGGTGACCTCTCCTGGATTCTTTTTGAGTCTGTGAAAGCCAAACCAGTAAAGGACTTACTTTAAAATATTTCTGCTACTCTGGCAGTGAATTGCTGGGAAGAGTCTCAGCTTTGCACTAAAGCAACTCCTTTTATTTAAAGTTGCATTTATTGCAAACTGGGACCTGGAAAACTGCCCCAAAAGCCTGGAAACCTCTGTAACCTGGAGTTAATTTGTGAATGTACTGACTCCCAAGGTACATTGGCTTTCTCACAAATGAGGTGGTCGAGGGTACACTTCCTTGTGAAACCAGATTTTATTTCACTGCACAGCTGAAAAAGAGCCATTTGTTTATAATGGGCTAGTGAAAGGAACCACGTTCTGCACTGTTGACATGAAAAAGTTCCAATGTTGAGCTCGGAGCTGTTGCCACAGGAATTCCTTTCCCAGCTCTGCAGGTGCCTCAGGGCTCAGGGCTGGAGCAGGGCTGTGCTCTGCAGTGATGGCACAGCCTTGGACAGTCAGGGAGTTCCCAGCACTCTGAAAATGAGTGTTCATGGTGTGGTTCAGTGGCATTTGCAATAGGGAGTTACCAGGTACTGAGCTGCTTGTCTGAGAGTTCTATAAATCCCAGGGCAAGATTGGAAATCCCTTCACTTACTGATAATTTATTCTAAACCATCCCTCTGTTCCTGGGGTCAGCAATGAGCCTCTTAAAACTACCGCTTATTAATGACTTCTTCTTTTAGCTTTTCTGCAAGCATCTTCCTCTTCTGGAGCAGCCTTTGCTTCTCTTCTGATATTTCCTAAAGACAGAGTGAAAACAACACTGCAATGAGCAACCAGCAGCCCCACCATGCATCAGAGGGGTGGAGGATGGGGCTCCTCCACCACCCTGCCCTCCCACTGCCCTGATCTGTGTTTTGGGAGCCCCAAGTTCAGCTCCTGCTCAGCAATTGTGCTGAAGGCTCCCCAGGCACAAAGATTTTGGAGCACCTTCTGAGCATCATAAAATGCACAGCAACTCTGAAAAATATTTGAGGCAACAGAAAGACTTTAGACTTTAGTTCACAGCCTTAGGTACTTGCTCTATAAAGGAGAGTTGTGATTTTGGGTTAGAAACAGAATAGTTACTACATTGTTTTGTAATGTAAGAGGGGTTTAAGGTCTTCTAGTATTTTCCTCTTTTTTCAGGGAGTTTTCAAGCATTTGCAAAAGAAAAAGAAAATCCCTGAGATTTGAGGAGCCCGAACAGCAGGTCAGGGACTAGGAGCAAAGTGGCATTTTATCCATTCATAAACTGAAGTTAATCAGCAGGGTTGATGATGCTGAAGCCAACCAATGCCAACTCCATCACTGAAACTTCTGCAAAACCAGTAAGTTGGAAATATTTCCCCCCTTGTTCTTTTTAACCCATTCCCACTCTTCAGCAGCAGCATGGACACCTGCAGTGAAAGCCTGGGGGTTTATATGAAAGTGCTTCACCTCTTTGGGAGGGGATTCCTCCTCTTTCTGATCAGAGTTGGGTGCTGGTGCATTATTTCCGGAGTCTTTCTTCGTAGCCAGCAGCAGGTCTCGTTTTTTCTTTAGGTAATCCTCACGTTGCTTCAGCTGCTGCTTTTCACTTTCTGATAAATCCTGGGGGAAAAAGTTTAAAATTTTGAAATTCATTCTTTTGTATCAATGTCCTGTGCAAGAAAAGCACAATTTATATCCTATTTGCTTCCAAAATTACCAGGTGCAAACAAATCCAAGTTGAGGCTTCAAATCAGAGCTGTCTCCTAAGAAATTACCAAAGGACTGAATGCTGAATTCTACTCTGAAATCAGAAATCATGAGCTGAATTTGTGCTAATTAAACTGTGAATGAGTGTTTACATATTTGTTTTTTAAAAAACCCAAAATAACCCCAATCTAGCTGATTACAGTAACAGAAATTCTGTATTTAAATATAATACTATCTTAAATATATATTCTACATGTAATCCTCTCTTTTTGCATTCTAGTTCTATGTTTGGCTTTTTTAAAAATTTGTTTTTAACTTACAGGTTCTTTCACCCCAGCTTTTTGCACTGTGTTCTCTGAACCTTTCCCAGCAGACCTTTTCTTAGTGTCTTCTTTCCCCTTGGTACAAGAGGGCTGGGGTAAGTTTTCAGTTCCTTTTTGTACTGGGCAAACTGGTTTGGGGTCTTCTTTTGTAGATTTATGAGATCCCTCTAAGTAATTTTACACAGAAAACAATTAGAAAGAATAGAAATACATGAGATAAAAATAATCAGAAAAGAACATCATGGAATAGTAAAACATCCCATGTTGGAAGGCATTCCTGCAGGGCAAATACACTTTACCCACAGCCTTATCCAGCCATGTTCTTAAAATCTTGATACAAGTGGACTCTTGAATCATTTAAAACCAGCATCACGTTGCCCACTCAGCACTGCACTCCCCCCAAAGTTACCTAATGGGCATTTTGGACTTTCTTCAGAATCCTCAGCTCCCTCAGTGGATTCCTTAACTTTTCCAGCTTCTCTTGAATCTCCTGGGAAATGGTGGGCAACATCAGGAGCTTTGTGTTTAGCATGTGCCTTGAATTAGAAAACAAACAAACCCAAGAGTTGCATTTCCTGGCACTGCACCCCAGGTACTGAACTGTCCACACAAAGGAATCTCCCACAAGAACTTCCAATTAAAACTGCATTGTTTACACTACAGACAATCCAGCCCTTCTCTGAGAACTTCTGCCTAGAAATTGTCTGTGCTGTTGATCAACCATGGCATTCATGTCAGAACCCCACACCATTCATGAATATATGAAATTATTTTGTGTTGAAACATTCTTTTAACAAAAAATGTATCACTGAACACCATCACCTTCTCTGGCCAGGTGAACTGGACTGGGGGCTCTGCAATCTGGCTTGTTTATCAAGAATATTGCTGTTCTTGGTGTTCTATAGAGATTTGGACAACAACTGCCTGTTCTCCCAGTCAAGGGGGGTTTATTGCCATGATTCCACAATTTGGACAGTCCCCACTTCCATTCAGTTTCCTTTCTCTGTGGTTTACTCTGATGGACACCAAGGGATGGTCTCCTGGAGAGGATTTCTGCGTGCTGGTGATTAGTTCTCTCTTGTGAACATTTAATGAATAACTACACTGTCCATCAAGTGATCCTGAAGGGAATTCCTGTGGGATTAGGAGTGCTGCCATCTGCAAGCAGCTTACACCTTGAAGGCTCTTTGATCCTGACAATATCAGCAATTCAGCTGCTCCCTGGATCTGAAAGGATTTCAGGGTTCAGGTGCTGAGCAGGGAATGTGCTGCTTGTGGGGCATTGCACTGATGGAAGGGATCTGGGACAGAATATCAGGGCATTCCTTAATCATCCCCATAACTCACACACAAAGGTAAGACACTCACTTCTTCAGTCCTCTTTCTCTCTTGCTCTATTTCATACTCTTCCTTAGATTTTCTGTAACAATAAACATGAGGAAATACTCAAAACTCATTTAGTGGTAGTGATTTTCAGGGAAATTTAACACTGCTTAAATATTTGAGGACTATCAAAGCAATTACAAGGTAATGTGAATTTGTCAGTATCCAAAATATTTCCATGACTTAAGTCTTAACAGAAATAAATAATTGGGATAAACACACAAGAGCCCACTGTCCTCAGCTACCTCTGTGCTAAAATAATTGTGTAAGAATTTCCAGGACTTACCTATCCCTTTATTTCATTTGCTAATTTAAAGACAGGAAGGGAATTATTCCCAGAATCCAGAAGGAAAACAGCATTATCTAATATAACCTGGATGGTTATATAAGATAATGGTTACATATGGGATATATATTTTATATATATATAATGGTTATATATATTATATTAGATAACTGTTATTTATATTAATCTGCTATTATTTGTTTCTGTGTCTGTGAACTGGGAGTGGGGGAGAATCTGCAGAATTTGTACCACACATCTCAGATCACAGCCACAGTTCTCCCTCACTATTTCAATATTCCTGAGCACACCCACTGCCCAGCACCACCCATTTTCCCTCAGGCTGGATGTTGACAAGAATATTCCTGTTGCCTGTAAGATGAAGGCAGTTTCCTGCAAAAGGCTGGAAGAGTTAGGTCCTACAGACCTGTATTTGAAAATAACAAAGTGGGACTGATTGATTTCTTACCTTAGAACCTCCCTGAGTATTTTCATTTCCTCCTCTTCAATTTCACTAAAAACATCAGAACCCTCTGTCAAACACTCAGGCACTACACCTGGAAGAAAACAAGATTTATGCATTATTCTGAGGAAAATGATTTTGTGCTCCAGTTGGCAGATAAGAAAAGAAAATTAAAAAAAAAAAACCCAAACAAAATCACACTCACAAAACCAAAGCCATGTGAACTGTTTCCACGAAGATCCTACAGGAAAACGTCCTAAATCCTGTTAGGAAAAAGGCAAAGATTTCTGGCAATGAAAGTTTTGACATCAAAGGTTAAGCCAAGCTCTGCACTGACATTTGTGGCATTTCCTGTTGCAATTCAGCCACCTGAACCACTCCCAAATGTAGCTGTTATGTGAAAGGTGAAATTCAAAAATTATTCTCTGAAGAACACTCATACAGGAAGAAGTGAGTAAAATGAAAGACATGGAAGGAAGGAGTGGGATTAAAATCCTTGCAGAAGCATCATCAGAGCAGCAAAGTTGGGTGTGGATTATTTTCTCTTCCTTCTTTCTCATGCATGTATGAGGATGATGAAGGCCTTAACTTGAGCCTCCTGAATGGATTTTCAGTGTGAATTGCACAGTAAGCACAACAGGCACTACAATATCCTTGCCATGCAGGGAGCAGAATTCCAGCTGTTGATATTGCTCCTTTTGAGGAACTGCTCTGACTGCCTTAACTCAGAAATGCCACCAAAATTCTGCAACAGAAAACTCAGTCAATTTTCACAGAGAAATTCAGACAAACAGACCTGAAAAATCTGCTACCCTCACAGTACAGACAGCTGTCACTGTCACCAAATAATGGAATCCCTGTCCCAGGACCATCAGCTGGCTGTTTTCCTGTAACTGGAGCAGAACCAGCTTTCCACACTCGTTTATGCATGGCTTAAAGAGCCAGCAAAAGAACACTGAAATCCTTCAGAGAACCCCCACATTCACCACTGCTCACCATTTCTCTCTTTGATGATTCGAATTGCTTGCAGTTGCATTTCAATATTTTTCTGTACCATCATTTTTTTAAATAGCCTAAAATCTTCTGCTGCCAACACTGTTTGCAGAATGGCCTGTGGGAGGAAAGATATGCACAAAATTAAACCCCCACAGAAATCCTAACCAGCTCAGTCTGTTTGAAATTAGCTTGATTTTTCAGTTTCTGGGGAGCATGTTTTTAATAATTATATTTCATTCTCCTATCTGTCTGTTTTTCCAGATATCCAAGAAGAGCTCATGGTCAGGAAAATAACTTGGTGGGTTATGTCTTTAGATCAATATGCCTGCAGTAACATTCTGACAATATTAGAATATTATGATAAAATTGGGTTTCCCAGTGTCAACTTACAGCTGCAGTTCAACTGAAAATTACAATTTCACCGTGAAAACTTTTCCAGGTTTCATCTCCTGCCAGCTGTGTTAGGGAAAACATCAAGAATGAAATCCATACATTCCTTAACGAAGGCAAATACCTGGGAGGTGTGGGTCTTTGCAAGAGGAGAAGAAAAAGCTTCTTGAAACTTCTCCTCATTAATTCCAACTTCTTTAAGGTAGTCCTCTAGTAATCTCTCCACCTGTGAGAAAGCATAAGGTTATACCTTACCTTCGAAGGCTTTTTCCCTGAGAATCAGAGGAATTTTTGTCATTACTGTCTATTCTTTTCTGCTGCTGTGGTTTATAAACTCCAAGGAAAATCACTACAATAGCATAACTGACTTTTCTGATTTCAACATTTATTTGCTTTCGTGAACTGTTCAAAATGAGCATTTTTATTGCTAAATTTGATGGCTCCTTAATGTATCTTCTCCAATTTCCAGGACCCTCACTCGTGTACCTTTTCCCCAGACTCCTGGCTAGTATTCCTCATGGCTTTTTGGTGAAAGTAAAAGGCTTTTTGCCAGTCTGTGCCTGAAAGCCTTTGAGGTCACAGCAGAAATGAATGCTGGTTTGTATTTATTCAGTCCAAGTTTTTTAATATCATTTAATATTTTAATATGTATTCCCCAGCCTCATTACAGAAAGTGTTAGAAATCTGCATGCACTATTTTATAGCTATTTAAGCTCCAAAAATCTCCTGCAGTTTTTTCTGATAATTGAAAGATAATTCAAAAGAATTTCCAGACTCGTTAGTGAACAAAATCCAAGTTGTGAGTGTTCTCAGACATCCTGCTGGTTGTCATTTTCACTCGATAGAAAATAACATTATCAAGCTTATAAATACCATCTTGGAGGTAGTGGATATATTAATTTTAATGATGAATATGTAAAACAGCCTAAGAGCTGTGACTGTGTCACAGTTTCTTTTCTGTGTACCTGGTCTTTAGGCATATAAATGCATATGACAACTACAACTCCCAGGATTTCTAAATAACACATAGAAAAATACTGAATAACAACAATGACCCATTCAGAAGTTCATCTAAATACTCATTTAACATTTTAAATTCTTTTGCTTAGAAATTAGCACAGATAGTGAATAATGCTCACCAGAGCTTGGTACTCCTTATAAATTTCTGTGTATGACAACTTGCTTTCTTCTTCATCATCAAAAACTGAGGAGGGGGAAGAAGAAACATTTTGCAGTCAGTGTACAAACCCCCACAAATTAACTTACACTCTAACCAGCAAGATTAACCTTTACAGGGTGATATATTTAATCAATGAAAATATAGGCCATGATTTCTAAAAGTCCTGTGTTTTCACTCAGGCTAAGTGTGTGCTTTTGATAATTGAAAGAAATTAAGCTGCATAATTTAATATTGGGAAAATTTATCTGCATGATAGACTTGTAAGCAAGTTGAGGATTCAGCAGATACATTCCCTAAAAAGTAAGTTTTAATATAAGAACTGCCCCATGATTCTGTGTAAGGTTGTTCTATGACACATCAAGCAGGAAATTTCTCACTCTCCATGTATTTACATGGAAGATTTATTTATTAATGACTTAAACCGTTTTTTAAATGTCATTCATGTAGTGAGAAGCCAAGGTGATGCAGAAAAATGAGTCCCTGCCTGCATAACCAGATAAACCCAAAGAGGAAATGTGGTGCAGTTAAGTTATATTTTAATTCTATCTATCCTGATGCAGGAAAAATGGACATTTCTATACTATAGACCATGTTCATCATACTCATGTAAATTCATATTAAAATCCCTGACTGGAACTACTCAAGCACATGATCTCTATGATGCAGAATATGTGGAAGAAGCAGAAAATAAGAACTGAAAACTAAGGTTTGGGGGAGGGGTGGGGGTTAATTTACATTTTTTTCATGCCAACAACTAAGAGAGGTAATGTAAAACCTGGCAATTAAAGCAGAGGCTTAGAAATAAATCTGCCTCAATCCCCTCCAAGATTAGCCACTTGGACAAGTCACTTGCCAGGAACATCCTTTGAAGTCATTGGAAGGATGGGAATTCTGCTTAAATTGGTGTGATTTATTCTTTGTGTGCATGTGACATCTCTGATGGTGCTGATGCCTGTGCAACCCTCACCCAAACTCCGAGTGCCTTTCTGAAGGCATCCAAGGTCTCTGCCAGCCGTGACAGCCCCGAGGCCACATCACTCCAGACTGGGCACAGTGTGAGCTGAGGTGGCACTTCCTAAAGCAGCACCACCTTCTAACACAGAAGTGCAATGACAGAAATCCAATCACACGTTTCATTTTTCCCCCAAAAGCAGAGGGAAACTTGCTTTTTAATCATACTTTGGAAAACCAACATTGCTCATGGGTTTTGCACAGGGCAAAATTTTTAATGAAGAAATTAAAATAAAAGACTTACAAATATCTAGGATTAAATTCAAATGGTAGGGGAGGTATTATAGATATCAGTTCTATACAACTACCATGTGAAAAATGCATATTTTATGATTGGCTTTTTGCAAATATTAAAATGAATATTATAGGTGTTGTGTTAGAAAGTAAAGCTGTATTAGTTCTCTTTAGTAGTGTGTTAAATATAGTTTTAGGTTATAACAAAATGTTAAAATAGAAACTTTGCTATGTAGGATACTTTTTTTAAAGAAAGGACTGGCACTGAGATAGCAGCCACAGGACACTTCAATCTTTCAGAGAAAGGGAATTTATTGCCCCATTATCAGAACAAATGAACTTCTTCCTGCCTCTAAGGCGCTGTCAGGATTCAGAGGAAGAAGTTGACACTGGCCAGACAGAATCCTGTGTTTGAATGGAATTTATGCATCATGTATGAGGTGTATGAATATGCAACAGGCTGTTATTTATAAGGGTTAATCCTCTGTTAACTTGTGTCTTTTTTTGGGCTTATTTTGCCCAGAAAGAGGTACCCAGACTGTCCGTAACTCTTTGTCTCTATTGTCTCATATTGTCCTAATTCAAATGGTCCAAATTATTATTACTCTAATTATATTACCATTTTAATAACCATTTTATTACTATTAAACTTTTAGAATTTTAAAGACAAGTGACTGGCGTTTTTCACAATTATATTACCAAACTCAGGAGAGTGAAGACACTTGACAGCCTCTGTTGTCTCCTCCTGGCTGGGGATCACTCCCAGCTCTTGCAGACCACAGCTTGCACCTTTTTCCAACTGTCCCTTTTTCCCCCACCCCTCCTGCCCTGGGCATCCCAAGCACAGGGATGTCACCCCTCGGTGACAGTTCCCTGGCACTGCCAAGGGGATGTTCCTCCTGCAGAGCAGAGTGGGAAGCTGGCACACCCTGTGCTCTGTCCCCAGGCTGGGGACACCAGGGGATGAGGTTCAGTGCCAAGTAAAGCAAGCTGCAGTCAGCATCTCCTCTCAGCTAAGTGGCTTTAAGGAGTACTTGGAACAGAGACCTTGGATTCTCTTGAGTCAGGGCTTCTGAATCACGTAGTCATTATTGCTTAAGGTTTTGGCACAGTCTTGGGTGGCCCAACAGGAATAAAGATCTGAAGAACTGCAGTATGTGGTTCATATGTATGTCCCCACAGTTAGGAAGACAAGCCAGGGGACACAGATGTCCTGGAGACACTCATTATCTTCTTGTTAAAACTGAGAATCTTGGCTAGGACCCCTCAAATGGGATGATACACACCCCTCTATTTAATTTCAGTTTTATGTAAAAGGAAATTAATCAAGCTGTAAAAAATTAATCAGGTTTCCAGAAAGAGGGAGAGAGAGAAAGCAAACACTTCCTAACAGATAGAAAACCATTACAGTAAGTTTACAAGTAGACATGCGAGGACTTGGCCGAAGTAACTACAGTTCTAAAATGAATTCCTCACACACCACTTACCAAAATCCAAATTGTATTTTCGAGGAGTCACAAATTATCGTCAGTTAATCAGAGTGTTGTTAATTTGCTTGTCCAGCCCAAAGATCAAATGTTTTGGGAGTGCAAAGGACTCTGTCCTGACCAAATGTGTCAGTACCAGACCAGCAGTGGAATCAGCACAGCAGGCAGTGACCATCACGAGCCTGCCTCACGCTAGGTGGAAATTTACAGCGGTTCCACAAATCTTCTTACTGTCAGTAAATTCCCCTCAACCTTCTAAGGAGAAGGGATCATTGCTCCTGAGAGGGATAAATCAATTCCCTCGACAGCTAAACCCAGACCCTTTGCAAGATAACCAGAGCATTTAGCCCACTCCAAGTTTAGGCAGACTTCCCAGGACAAAACTTCCAGCCTAGGTTTCTCTAACCCTTCCTAGCTGTGAATACTCCAGGAGCTTTCCCTTCTTCTTTTGCCAGTTTTAAGAGGGAAAGGCATATGGACTCATGACAACTGTGCCTCATGCAAAGTTTGGAGGGGGTAGAAACTATTCAGGAAGAAAGTGAGAAGCAATTTTTTTCAAGAATCACAAACAAAAGCTGCCTTTCTTTTTCCAAAGGGCTTAGGCACTGCTTTCAGACTTGCCCAAATTGTCATTACTTTGCTACTGTAAGGATCCGGGTGTTTTTTGGCAGCAGAAGTTGTTCTGTAAGCAGGAGTAACTTAGCCAAATCTCTGCATCAGAAAGTTTATTTCCTCCTTCCCCCTCAGCAGATACAAACCTGCACAGGCCTCCCCTGGCCACGGGCAACCCTGGCCCCTCCTCACTGCCTCTACTTCCACTTCACCCAGGCTGCTCCCCAAATTATGCCTGGATGGTCTCAAGAAGACAAAGGAAGAAATGGAAGTTTGAACTGGAGTTGCTTCCGAGCTAAACTCACACACAGGATCACCTACAGAACATTGCCGGTAACCACTGACAGTGCTGACTATCATTTTTGCGAGGCACTAAAACACGGGGGTTTTCACGTCTTAACTGACAACATTCACATAAGTGCAGGAATTTCACTTTGGGCCTTCTCCTTCTCTGTCGCACTGAGCGGATGCCGCTTTCGGTTGTCCGGACCGGTTTCCTAAGGAAAACTCCCGGCTCTGGGAGAGCTTTGGAGGCCGTGCCGGGGTCCGGGGCCCCGCAGGGTGCAGCGCTCGCTCGGTGTCAGCCGTGAGCTCACGCCATAATCCCAGGACGGGCTCATGGATGCGAACGGCACCTCCTGACCCGCGGCTCGCCGGGGGGACACGGCGGGTCCCGGGCAGCCCCCGCGGGGAGCGCGGCCGGCGGGGCCGAGTGCGCGCTCCCGCAGAGAGAGCCCCGGGAGCCGCGGGGACACCGCACCGGGACAGGCCCGGCCGAGGCCTCGGGACACCCGCCCCGCCCCGCCCGGCGCCCCGCTCACCCTCGCAGTTGTGCTCCATGAACTCCAGGATGGGGATAGACCAGGCGGGCCCCCGCAGAAAGCCGGCGATGGTGTCCACCACCCACTCCACGTCGTCCTCCTCCCCGGCCGCCATGGCCAACGGCGCGGCCGCTATGGCAACCGGCGTCACGGGGCGGGACCGCGGGCCGGGAGCCGCCCGCCCTCACGGCATTCCCGGGAAGCGGGGCTGAGGGGAGCGGCCGCAGCATCCCCGGCCGCCTGGCGAGCGGGTCCTGCACAGCAATGGAAAGAGAAGAAATTAGAGAGTCGCCAGTGTTGAGGGAAATGGAGCACGGGAGCAGGCGGTGCAGCCTGTGCTTGGGGACAGCCGGCATATGAGGGACACGGCCCCGAGCCCTCCGGAGAGCCCCAGCTGTTCTAACGCCTCTCTCACCCGCACTTTCACAGCGCAGTCCAGGTTGGGGTCATGTCACAGACATGTTTTATGAAAAATCCTTTCCTTAGGATTTTTTCTCCTGAGAAGCTGAGAGGCCTCAGGAACAAACTGTAACCAATGGTTATCTGCTGCTGTGGAACGCAACAGGTGCATCTGGGATTGGGCTCATGTGGTTGTTTCTAATTAATGACCAATCACAGCCCAGCTGGCTCGGACTCTCTGGTCAGTCACAAGATTTTATTATCATTCCAATTCTTTTCTATTCCTTTCAAGCCTTCTGATGAAATCCTTTCTTCTATTCTTTTAGTATAGTTTTAATAGAATATATATCATAAAATAAGAAATCAAGCCTTCTGAAACATGGAGTCAACATTCTCATCTCTTCCCTCATCCTAAGACCCCTGCGAACACCACCACAGGCTTATATATTTGAATTTTATTAAAAAATTATGCCAGATGATGGAAAATTCCTGTTAGCTCCTATTTTACCATGTGCAGAATGCAGTGACATTGTGGAGCAAACTATAACATGTTCCTGTTAGCTGTTGAAGGTGGTGCTCTAATTCTAATGTTAACAGCTCCTCAGGCCTTCATAAGAACACGGATAATTTGTAACTTAGTGATGCTGCAAAAACCTAAAAGTGCTGGAATTAGGAAATCATTTACAAGACAAAGGGTAAGAAGGTTTACATTGATGTTTAACCACTTGGGTTGTGGTATATTCATTTTCTCCATTAAAATTAAGGTAATTTCTCTCACTGTCCTCATCTCTTGCATTGCTGTCAAACTGACAAGTTTTTCCCAATGTTTAAATGTATGTTCTGCCTATGTTCTTCCTAATACTGGATGATTGCTTGCCTTACTGGTGCTTGTCACTGGTAAGTAAAAACAAAAATAAAAAAAACCCACCCGAAATAACCTCTTGATCCTTTTTGAAAGATTTTAATGGCCACAAGCAGTGGCAGTTCCAGTTTGTTACATCGGGATCGGGCTTGGTCTTGCTCAAGAACTCTTGCAGCCATTAATGAGATTTTACCTCCCCAAAGTTTCAGTGCAGGAAATTAATTTTATTTAATTGTTTAGAATTTAATTTATTTTCTCACTATTTTTTCTCAAAGGTAACAATTCAATGCTCTCAGAACTGTGGAGAAGGACCTGATTATCATTTAAATAAGAATCTGCACTGGAAAAACTTCATATTTTCCTTTTGCAGGCCACTTTTTTTCACCATCAGTGCTTCCATTTCTACAGCCAGTTTTGTGGTCTGAGAGCATCAGCAGTATGATATATTCACTTCCTATTTGTTGCATAAAAATTTAAAGCATTTCATCACAGTTACAAGAAAAATTGCTGCAGTAATGAGTATGGGGAAATTCTGTCCTCTGGAATCAAATCCATTTTGTCACCTCACAGGAAACTGCCTGATGTGATCGTGTTCTGTCCATAGATGTCAGAGGAAACACTGGAGTTGCTGGTTGAGTTGTTACTAATACAAAAGATGGAGCAGGAAATGCTCCCTTGTCTGAATCACAAAAAGCATTTATTGCTTGATTTTTCTGTCTTCTCTGAGCAAGTTGCTACTTCACATATTTTGACATACATACATATACACACATATATATATTTATATATGTATATATACACTCACACACTGACAGACAAATTTTGTCAAGCCTTTCCAGTCTCTGTGTTCCACTGAATTCTTTATGTCAGCACCCAACTCTCTTCACATCCAGTGGGTCCCACTCACAAGCACAATAATAATAAACAACAATAATAAAGCCTGAAATTCCAGAATCTTGAGAATATCTGACTTCTTTTTGCTGAATGCTGGTTTTGATCTGTTGCTGAATTTACAAATTTTTTTATCTATTTATAAATAGAGAGAGAGGCAGATGAGCTTCTTAGCTATTGGCAGAGGTGGTTTTTACATCTCTTCTAATTTCTTCAATGTGGATAATTTTGCAGCTTTTGAGCAATTTAAAGGACACTGGGCAAAGTGCAATTATCAAATTAACAGTTAAACAGTATTATTTTTAATTACTCTTTTATTTTTAATTACTCTTTTGTTTAGGCTTTAATTCTCCCATCCACCTAGTTTGTAATAGTCTTACTACTGCAACAGCTATAAATATTTTTACCTTAATAAACGTAATGCAACTTTTCCAGTTTGTTTTTATAAATTTTAGTTTGGGGTGGATTTTTTTTTATAAATCTGACCTCAAAGAGAACACTGAGCTCAGGCTTCTGAAAACCTGTGGTGCAAAGGCCTTTTCTTTCAGTCCAACAGACAGAATTAAATGTGACTTCTGTATAAAAGGTTGAAAATTAAAACACTAATCACTTTGGGCTTATTGGCAACAATTTATTGTGGAGATTTTTTGTTTAAATATGTTATACTTCAGGGACTTCACTGCACTTTAGTCAAAGCTAAGCTGGGAGAGAAATTGGTTCTGAGCAATGCAGACACATTGAAGAAGTGCCTGAAGTCAAGTAAGGAATTGTGAGTTATCTTCATTTTCCTCCCCTCTGGGATATTGAGCTCCTGCAGGAACTTCTAAAGCTCTTCCTATTTAGGTCATTTTCTTTCATTTTATAAAGCTGTTCTTTTCTCTTGTGACTTGAAGGTTTTGTACAAGTGTAAGGCTGTTTCACAGAATCCATTCTGCCTGAGAGGCCACTCCTAATATAATTATCTCATAACAAGCATATGCTTTTCCTATAATAATGCTTCTTAGCTAAATTATCTCATCTTAAAAGCATCTCAAGTGTCCAACAGCTAATGCTTTCTCTTTGTAGCTTGTGAAAAAAGAGATACTAGAACTACAAGAATATTATTTCTTCTCTTTTTTAGATTTTTTTCATTGATATACTTGCCACAAACCATGCACATTTTGCCCACACATTTATCTGAAAGTCTATCCATACACCTGATTTCATGTATTTTCCTGAAGCAAATTTTGTTGTTTATTTAGCAACAATAGGATTCATTCCCATATACACTTTTCAGGGGGATTTTCTCCACACACATTGACTTGGTGTTTTAGTAATTGCTGCAGTGCTTTTACCAATGTTTTTTCTGTGGTGTCTGCACCTCTTGAATTCCAAAAAGCCTTGTAACAGTTTAGATTTTTCTGTCCAATTTCAGCTGATTGTTATTGATGGAAGATGAACTACAGTAAGGTGAAGCCTGTGGTTTGATCTGAAGCCTGTGAGCTTTGTTATTCTGATCTCTTCTGGCATGGAGTTCTGCAGCCATGAGCAGGTTAAAAAAGGAAAAAGGAAAAGCCCTGTGACCTTTCTTTGGAAGTGGAGTTTCACTGAACCAGGAAAGGTGACATCTGTGGAGGATGAAATGGTATCAATAAGGGTACGAGACAGTTAGAAATAGTAAAATAATAAATTGCCAGATGCATGGGCATTTTAGTCATTGCTGAATAAGAGTAGGAGAGAGGTTGGGGAACCTGGTTGCCCCAAATCTATGATAATAATAGGTAAAAAAGAAACCAATATAACTTTCAGTTGTGTATTGATTTTGGGGAAAGATCTTTATTTCTGAGCTTAGGAGATTTTCTACACAAGTCCAGCTTCTAACACCTTCAGCCAAGAGTCATGAAAGCTCTGCAGAAAGACTTCTACACACAACTCATTTCACTTTCTCTTCAGTTTTTAGCACTGTGAGAATTTTGCATTTTTAATTTCTTTGTAGAGCTTCCTTAAAAAGGACTCCTCAATATTACGATTCCTGAAGTGTTCCCTGGGGCTGTGTGGGGAGTGGGACTAGAAGAGGTCTGAAGCCTGCCCAGCCTTGGAGTTTCCTTGACTGCACAGTGCAAGAGAGAATTTATTTGAGGCATGAGTTTGGTTTGAGTCATTTAGTGTTACCTCAGGGCTTGGCTTTCAAGGAGGCATTTACAAACAAAGTGCTGGTTCTGGGGGCTCTGGGGAAGAACTGGAGTTTGCATTTCTGAGTTTTATTACCCACATGTTTCAGCTGCCCCCAAGAACTTTGGCTAATTGTATTGTATTGTTGATTATAAAAGCCAAAGAAAAACTCCCAGGAAAACAATGCACTGGAGTGCCTCACAGAAACTGTGCTTTCTACTGCTGAAACAGAAAAATCAATTGGATGTGCAAGAAAGAAATACTTCCACAGAGATACAGACGGAAGTGCTTTGTACAGAACCTCATCAGTCCTGTTTGATGGATTTCAGATGTACATGACTCGTAGCAAGCGGGATATTGGAAGAATTACACAAATGAGGTGAGCAGAGTACATCTGCTGGGGAGCAGCACTTTGTCCCATGTTCCAGGGGTGTTCTCTGGGGTGGCTCCCAGGTGCAGAAGGGACTCCACGCTCTCAGCTCACACTCTCACCGTGCCAGCTCACTGATGTGATGGAGCCCCGTGTCCAGGGTGACACAGGAGTGCCAGGGTGACTTGTTCTGAGGTCTGAGCAGAGCCCAGGAATTCCAGACCCCTCACTCCACCCCATTAACTCTTCTCACTGCTGCAATTGGCCTTCCAGCAACCTGCAGGTTTGGGGGGCACTGATCAATAAGGGGTTTTGCCACCACAGCCAGCAGTGGGGAGAACAGAGATGCTGCTGTGGTGCTGTTTCCTTTTCATTTTCTAAGACGCTGTTCCAGGTTACAATATTAAGATATATTCTATTCCCATCCTCAAGAGCTGCTGAAACCAGGAGGGGAAATGTTTCTTCCTTATCTCCTGTTGATGGGCCCATCAGTGCCTTTCTGCATGACTCAGAGATAACTCCCTGCAGGAGCCATTTCTGTTTAATGGACATAAATGTCACCACATGGCTCACAGAATGACAGCAGCCCACTGTGATCTGCTCCACCCAGGGGGGAGGAGCTAAGCATCCCCACCTGGATATAATCTGGGATTTGGGACAGAACAGGCAGTCTTTCCACTGGATTCCCAGAGGAATGGGTGTTTTTTCCACTGGATCCTCAGAGAAAAACTACACCCTTTCTACAGGATCACTGCTCCAACAGAACTACATCTGCCACTCCAGGAGGACTGCAGCCACCAATCCAACTGGACTGCTACCAACAGGGTGTCAGGTTGTATTCTGACTTTCTCAGTGGTTTTTCTTTTGTATTATTACATATATTTTGGTTTTCTTTTCCCTTTCCCTAATAAATTGTATTTCTGACTTGAAGCCTCTCATTGGTTTTGCTTTCAAACCAGAACAGGAGCCATCTACTCATGCTCATAGCAGAGACTCTGTCTGGAACAGAGAAAGAGCTAGGGTGTGTTGGATGTGGCCAGGAGCTGCTGAGCTGTGTCTCTCTGTATATCTGGACACAGCTGCCACACCAGTAGGTGTGGCCTCAGGAAGGCATAAAAACCAGAGCTGTGAGACAAAGAGTGGAACTTTTCACAGCTTCGTGGACAGGTTAAATGGTAGCAGCATAAGCAGGGCTGCTCCTGTTCTTACTTGGAGGGCACACTGTAGGATTCCAGTGTGTGCATGGTTCTCATTAAGCTCTGTAACTTTTCATAGATGATTTTTATGACAGCACCGTGAGTTATTTATTAAGTAGTTTGTATTTGTGGACTATGGGATTTTTACTTGTGCTTTAATGTTACGATTTTTTAAAAAACCAAGTTGGCAACTATGCTTTTATAAAAATTTCATTATCAAATGATGCTGTGGGTAAATGTGGGTTATTTTGTGACTGAATCATGGATTACCTCACAGTGAAGCTCAGAGATGTGGGCTGTGCTGTCATTTCAGAGGACTTATTTCACCCTGTATATCTTGCTCATGCTTTTTAACCTTGAAAAACTTGCCAAGTATATCAAATGTATGAATCTTGTCAACAGTCTTTGCAAAGGTGTGAACAAGCAGGCTAGTTAGATTTTGTAGGAAACAAAGACCAGGAATGAGGTGAAATGAGTAGAACAAAAAATTGTGATTTCAAATCAATGTGACAATGGAAGGTGGACAGCAGGAAGTTACCACTGCACGAAGCTTTTTGCCCTGGCTTTTTCTGTCCAGTCCTAGTTCTATTTTCTGGAGAGGAGTGAAAGCCTCCCGTGCTTTCAGCTGAAGGGCTCACAAGTCAGCCATGAACTTTAGTTTTCAATAGCCTGCAGGGAGAAAGGCTGACTGGACAGCCTTGGAGATAAACCACTGTCCACAAAATGAAGGAGCTTGGGGGATCTTGGCAGACCAGGATTATCACTCCTTGTTTGTTGGTGGTTAGGGCTCTTGGAGTTTTATTCTCTTGGGGTGGGGTGGTGATGATGATGATGATGTTTTCCTAGCCAGTTGCTGGTACTGGTTCCTCAGAGCTCAGAGTCTGTTCAGAATTGTTTGCCCTGGTGGTTTTCTGGGAGGTTTTATGGAGCTCTGCTGGTTTGCATATGCCTGTGGTGGGCTGGCAAGCGGGGCTCTGAGGCTCACGGGGTGAAGCTAATCCGTGCTTCTGCACTCTTGGCAGAAATCCTGGCAGGACTTTAGGCCATGAGGGAAGTTGGATGGAGGACAAGGGTCGGGGGGAGGTTGGAAATTGCATTTAAGACTCTGCTGGGAGTCTTAATACTGGTAATGTGTTCACTGAGATAAAGTAGGAAAAGTGCTGGTTGGGAAAGCTGACAAGAGCCCAGCCAGATCCATTTTGGAGCTAGGGATCAGAAGGCTCCTTCCTGACACTTTGCTTGGCTGGACAGGCTTAGTTTACTATTTTAGAGCAAACAACAAAGCAGCTCTGCATTGTGGTGCCAGAGTAGTAATAGAGCACTTCCTGGACTTGAAATTCAATTTTACATTCCCTGCAGAAATACACATGGTTTTCACTGAACTAAATAGAGTTTAGCATGTTTGGTATTAATATTACTGGCTCCTTGCTGTTTGTATGCATTTTTGTGCCAGAATGCTTTTATATGAGAAAAATATGTCCTGAAAGCTTTTGTAGGGATGAAACACCATACTTTGTACTTGGAAAATGCCTCCAGAAGGTCTCATGTGGTGTTGTGTATTAATCTGTAATAGGATGGAGTGATTTGAACTGACCTTCACAAAGTGTTTAGCTGAGTGAACACTTTCTGTGGCAGGGTTTTCATTTGTAAATCCAGGATGCTGGAGGGAATAAGGGATGAGAAAAAGAACTTCCAGAGTAGCAAACTCTGAAGCAGAACCAATATGAAGGAATGAGATAAGGGAGTTGTTGAGTAAAAGGTACAAGTGAATTAAGTGGGTTTTTCTGCCAGGCCTTCACTGCTCGCCACAGAATATATGAGTGAGGAGCTGTGACACTAAGGGCAGGGAGCTTGGAAAGAGAAGGTGACAGTTCCTGACAGGCTGAGTGATGCTTGGGTTGGTCAGGAGCAGCTGACTGGAGATACACAGGGCAAGCGTTATTTTTTTCAGGTGCACCGTGAGTGAAGTGTAAAGCTGATGGTGTACAGCCACAAGATCTCAATTGCAGGTCTGCATCTTTGGCTGTGCACAGGAGTTGAGCGCTGGCAGATAAAAGGGCTGAGAGATTTGTTATCAGGACCCACTCCAGCACTTGCTGCCCCTCAGGGCTCAGCCATCCCTTGCATAAGGCTCTTTGAGTCTAATGCCACTCCTGTGAGCACAAAGGACATCGAGGCTCCAAGGGACACAGCAGATCCCAGAGCAAGGGCTGCTGAGGAGGCAGGCTGGGTGGCAAAGCACCAGGAGGAGTGCAAAGCACAGCTCTGTGGCACGGCTATCGAAGGCAGTGCCAGCTCACTGCCCCTCAAACGCCACTTTGTACAGAGCAGCTGTGTGACATCGTGCCACTCACTGCCTGCATCCTACGGCTTCACATCGTTTCGATCTGCAGGAACCGAGCTCAGTACAATTCATTTGTTCCATTCCCCTATGTGGGCACACCCTGGAACAGAAGCAACTCTTTGATTTTTCAAATCAGCAGTTCTCTTATGAGATTTTATACATTACACTTTCAGAATTTCTCATATGCTGTTCCTCTTATACTTTTTCAGTGTCAGGGAAATTTTATTTTAATGTGCTTTTGCCTTTTCTGCTCATAATGTGGCATGTCATAAAAAATCTTGTTTATTTCTGAAACCCTTCTTTACCTGCAATTATTTCTGAGGATTTTTTCCCCATTTTCATCCTTTGAATCAAAGCCTTTTTATGTTGGTCTTTACTGCAAACCAGCAGTGTTATTTTTGGTAAGATTTGGTAGACTTTTTTATTGCTTTGAGGAGGTGGGCATTTCAATTACGTAGTCTTAGGATTAGCCAAAATTACAGAGAGGTTTGGAAGGAGCAAGGCCTCTTTGGATCCACATCAGCCTAATAAAAAAAATCTGTAGAAATACCATTTCCAACTTTCTGGGCCTCATTTGTAGGAAAAAGTACTAAGTTTAATTCCTAATTTTAATTTTAGTCACTCTCAAGCTGTCTACTGCTATGCATACATTTATATATAAAAATCCTCACGGGGGCACTCTTGGTTTAAGCACAATGTAGAGGAGGTGCAGTTTCATCTTGATTTTCCTTTGTAGTAGACTGACAAAAAAAAGCTTAAGGAGCTCCTAGGATGACTTTCAAGTCACTGTTAAAAATAAGCTAAAATAAATGTTACATAAGGCAAAGGAGCTTCAATTCTGTAATTCTGGTATAAAGCAAATCTAGTTATATAATCTCTACTGCCAGAATTTTGACTTTCACTTAAAATAGGGTCACAGTAGGAATGAAAGGTCATTATTTAGAAATTTGGGATTTTGTTGACTTACCTGTCTCATTGTTTTTCTTATTTCTTTTGCAACCATTACTTTTTTTTTTTTTTTTTTTGTATGTAAAAGAAGGGGGGAAATAAACTGTCCCTGTATGTGATGTTGTGGCTTTCCTGCTGTTACAGGTTATGATTGGTTCATATATTTTAATATAATGTATAACCCACAGTGACAGGGAAATCCAAGATATCTATGGGAAGAACTTATTTGGTCATTTGGAGGAAGCTTCCTGCTTGTGTCCATTTCTCAAGCCCACAATAATTGAACTGAAATTATTTCTGAATTTGTATACTGTTAAGCTTCTTGACCAGCTGGAGTTCTCTTTGTTATCATTATTAATAAGCAAAATTATTAGTTGTTCAAAGAGGAGATGGATCAATATATTATTGATCATAACAATGCCCTCACCAAACAGCCCAAGAAAAATCAGGGGAAAGGGAAGAAAATGACATTAAACACCTATTTTTGCTTTTTTTGTCTTGCTGCAAGAACATTGAGTAGGTACAACTGAACTGTGTCATGGGCTCTTGAGTGAGGAATTCCTTGGAAGAAACAAGCCTTGTGTTCTTCACAAGAAGGATTAGCAGTCCCTAAATGCCTGACTAATTTCTTAAACACAGTCCCATGTCTGCTGGTACAAAGGGAACTCCCAATACTTCACTGCTCCCCGCTTCCACTTAACTGCATCGGGACAGAAGCAGGAAAAGGAAGAACTAGACAGGGCAGAAGATCTGGGCTCAGAGCAGTCATGCAGTCAAGTCAGTCTGAATCATTTGCAATGTGTATTTCCACTCAGTGCAAGGGGATCAGCTCTGAAACGTTACAAAAAAGCCTCACAAGCTGGAAGCATGTCAGTCATCTTTGTAAAGGAAGTGTGGATGAGCTGGGGAAGTCTGCAGGGAGCAGAGAGGGATCATCTGAGTCAGAGGTTACTGGTGGGCTGTTCCACTGTTAGTACACAGACCCTCTGCAGCAGCCTCTGCTTTCCTGCAGCAGCTCCTGCAGGGAGCTCAGCAGAGGCAGGAGACCTCTCTGTGCTTTGGGATAATCATTATTATTATTATTACTGCCAACACCCCTTTTGGGTGACTGTCAGCTTCAGCTAGAGCACAAAATTGGCTGTCCTCGTTCGTTAATGAATTTTGTTTGTAAAATACTCCTCGGAGGGAGAGGGAATAAATGTTACCATTAAGGACTTAAATAGGCTTTCAGATGAAATGCCATAACCAGCTGCAGGTCAGCAACAAACCATTCTTTGTTAAGGTGTTTTCCTTTTGCAGAGATACAGCCTGAATAAGCTGAATAATCTCATCCTTTTAAGGCAGACTGTTAAGGTGGACTAATTCTATGATGAAAAATATTCTATAGATCATTATAGCAGGAAGAAATAAATTTAAAACTATTCATTATTTTAGTAGAGCGTTTTCTGTGTGAAAACAGCTACAATCTTCTGCTTTGTGTATTAAATATATCTATTATATTTTAATACTTTATATATTTTTGACCTGGTACTAATATCTAAAAGTAATAAACTTAAGAGGAATTAAACCTTTTCTGGCCCACACAAGAATTATCAAGCGCTGAAATCAAGACTGGTATATATAAAAATCAGAATTCTAATCTCACCCAGGTTATTTTAAAAAAAAATCAAACACATCATAGACTCTTTTAGATTGAAAAAGGTCTTTGAGTCCAACCATTCCCCCAGCTCTGCCAATGCCACCACTACACCACATCCTCAAGTGCCACATCTGCAGGGCTTAAATCCCTCCAGGGATGGGGACTCCACCACTCCCCCAGGCACCCTCTTTCAGTAACAATTTTAGGTAACTGCTTATTAATTTTAGCATTAAAAATAAGAAGTGTGTTCAATTGCTTCATAATAGATTTTAGAAGGCCCAGACAACTGACATCTCAGGATAAGCCTGATATTAGAAGGAAATTTAGTATTTTGCTGAACCATCCTTTGACCTTTCAGCCACTGCATACTGTACCCTTAATTCAGAAGTTGTTTTACAGAAGGAAATATAAAAATCAGAAAGAACTTCAATATTGTATGACCACCTTAGGGAAAAATAGAGCATTCTGTAGAGACATAAAGCTGGCAAGAAGAATCCACAGAGGGAGATATTTAGGCATTGGACAGGGATAGGCAGGAAATAGCTGTTGATGACAGTATTTTGCAGAAGCCTAAATAAAATGATCAAATGTATCACTGTGGGTTTTTGCAGAAGAAATTAGCTGTTGTAGAAAAATGCTTCAATAAGAAATTTTAAAGGGTGGTAGATTTGGATTTAAAAATGGCATATGAGATGAACATAGGTAAGAATTCCAATTTTGTGTTCATCTTGGTTGTCATCTACTCTAATTAAATTCACAGTTCAGCTGGTGTCACAGTGAACTGAACCCTCTAGATTCATGCAAACAAAGGCGTCATGCAGTTAACAGTGGTGTCTGAAAGAGGTGTGTGTGAGAAGGCTGTTCCCAGTTCCAGGTAACCCAGGAATCCACCCTCTTTCAAGAAGCTTCATCAGGAATGCTATCTACTAAGTCTAATTACTATTTTTTTAATCCAGCATCAATTACTATTTAATGACCTATAGTTTTTTCTGTTAATTAGTTCATATATTTTAATATCCATCTTTTTAATGCTGTAAATAACTTGTGTTTTCTTGTTCTATAAGCTTGTCAAATTCTTTTCCCAAAGGCAAAATAGGGATATCTTAAAAGCTTTTAATTGTTTCACCAGTATATCATGGAGAGAAAAGCTGTTTTCAGACGTAAATAATTGGACAAATAACCAGGGGTAAAATCAGCCATGAAAATGAACAGGGTAATCCTGAGGGAGGGAGCTCAGAAGAGCAGAGGCTTGGACAGCAGTGACTCTACTATAGCTGCATTCTTTGTGCTGTGCATTTTTTCACAACTAAGTCCACTTACACAAATGGAAATGTCAAGGACAGAAATGTTCTCCACCCTATTCATTATCTCCTGACCTTGGGGAGAGCCACCTCCAGCTGGTGAGGAATGCCTCTCTAATGAGACATGCTAACATCAAAGGTGATGCAGGGCTCTGGAACTTAACAACCTCTCCTGAGCTCAGAAATCTGGGTCTGATGGCAGCACTGCCCAAGCTCCTGGCGTCAAGTGACATCCAGAGTGCAAAACGTGGGTGAAAGTAGGGAGGCACCAGTCCATGGCAAAGGACAGGGAGCCAATCACCTGGAATGTGGTGTTGTGTGAAGGAAAGTAAACTTAATGCCATAAGACAGCAAAACTGGGGCAAATGGAGTTTTAAGAGGTACAAAAGTCTTTCCCAGGCATAAAAAACCTCTTCTGTTTGTGAAGCTGAATGGGGAGAGGGAGGAAAACACCAGAGAAGAAATCCAGCTCAACATCTCTGTCCATCAGGGATCTGAGATGATGACCACAGGCCTAGTGCTGTAGCTACAGTTCCAGGGTCTTGCTTTCCCCAGGCACAGATCCACGGGCAGCTGTGTCTGCTACAATGAGCAGCCTGGGCTGCACTTTGCTCCTCAGCAGAGGAAATGCAGAGCGTGCTCTGTAATTCATCTTTCTGACCCAGTTCATACGAAACGCTGCTCGCGTTGGCAGGGTCTCCTCTGACAGAAGGCATGTCAGCAAGAGCTTTTGCTCAGTCTCACTCCACTGGCCACAGCAGAAGTGAGTACCAAAGCTATTGTCCTGGTGACTGCTGCTCTTGCTGTAATGCTCAACGCTTGCTTTTAGGAAAAGAACAATCTATTTCCGTTATGTGCAGCAAATAACAAGGGGGAATTCACAAACAGCGTTATTAGACAGTCTTGTAGTTCACAGATGACAGCTGGAAACAGATAAATGTTTTGTTAGCTAAACAGGAAAAGGAGCTGAATTGTAATACTAAGTTCAAATTTTCTTTGAAAGGGAGTACTGCACTGACACCCTTTTAAGAGTTTAAACATATGGAAAATCTTAGGAATGGCTATTAAATGTAAAAATCAAGATAAATACTTGGTTTATTTCTGATCACATCAGTTGGCCTGCCACAGTAACATTCTTCCTGCCTGTCCTACTGATTGAAGAGTAACAAGAAGCTGTAGGCTAGTCCCTCCTCAGGTGGATCCCAGTATTAAATGGGACACTTTCACCAAATGTTTCACCTTTTAAGTACTGTCTATGCAGTCCTTGAAGGGAAGTGTTTGGTAGGCATGGCTAGAAATGGTCAATAGCTGTTCTTGCAATGAACATTGTGCCTGACAGGAAATTCTGATGCATTTGACACTGGTACCCATACAGGATATTCTTTGTCTGCTGTCTCTGTACTAATTTCTTGCTATTTGCCACAATGTCTGGGATCTGTAAAAATATCTTAAATGGACAACACCAACTTTCCCCAAGTTCCTACTGTTTTCTTCTTAATTTTTCACTCAAAATACCCTAATTTTGAGGTTACTTACCATTTTCTCAGGAAGTTCCCTTAAAGTTGATGGGGAATTTTGGTCATGTCAGAGCAGACACTGTAGCAGGGAAGAAATCTTGAGAATTGTTGTGGAATTTTCAGTTCTTTATTAATGTTACAGAGGGATTTCCCCTTCTTTCCACTCTTGTGGAACAAAAAGTAACTTTTAGTCCGCTGTATTAGTGGCACCTTTAGGAATTCATAGCCATACTTAAAAAGGCTCAGTGCCCTTTCTCTTTATTGCCCCATCTTGATAGGGAATAGGGTTTGATAGGGAAATGGGATCCTCTGGGAGCAAACAGGACAAGGAAGGTGGCTGTCCTTGTCATGGGCTTGCAGTTTCCACCAGACATTGTCCTGTCAAGCCAGCCCATAATCAGAGCATTCCAGTTTTGGCTGTGGTTTCATAACCCTGCTGTGGATCCCAAGCATCCACGCTTGGTCCCTGTTTTTCCCTGTTCTGAGGTCCCATCAGGCAAAGGCTGTTAACCCAGCAGTGCTGCCTGGGAGGCAGAGCCAGCTGCGTCACCTCTTCCTCTGCTCGTGGGTGAGAGGAAGAGAAAACCACTGTGTCTTGCATCAGCCAGAAAGGGAAGCTTGGTTGTCATCTACTCCCCAAACTGTCCCCTCCCTTGGCTCGCTGCGGGCAGGGCTGACCAGAAATGATTTGACAAACCCTGACAAGGTAAGTGGGGCTCTACATGGTCACACTGTCCTGCTGTCTGCAGATTCAAGGCATCAGGCTTTTTCTGGCCGTTCTTTTTCAATTTTTATTTTGCAATAGCAGGTACAGGAAATGATGCCACGAGCAAAAAAAAGTTCACGGAGAAGATGAAGTAACTCTGTAATTTGTGGATCTGGGATCTAGGCACAGATCATTTATAATTTCCATGTATTCTGTGTAGAGTCTTTGTGGCACATGGAAGATGCTAAAGAAAGGAGATGGGGGTGCTTTACCTGTACAAGAACAAACATGGCTCTTCTAACAACAAGGTAATCTCTAAATCTGTTTGTCCAGAAGCAGTAGGTCACACCCTGTATTAAATACTGACAGTGCTCTTCCAGAAAATGAGATGTGAAGGAGCATTATTGTCCTCTATGCATTTTTTCAAATTATAAAAAGAATATTTTTTTAGTTCCAAAATATTCCTGAATGTACATTCTTAGAATAGTTAGAATTCAGTTTTATAATAATGTTTCTTATCTGTTTCTGGGTCAGCTAACTTCAGTTCTCAACTTCTTCAGCTTCTGGGATTGACCACTGTAAGTGCAGTCATCAAACTTTCTTTTAGGAGCCTTCCCAGGTAAGAAGTGCTAAAACAATGCAGCCAAATATATGGCTACAGGTTACAGTAATGCAGTCCTGTAGAGCTGTGACTTCTAAGTGTTTCCTAGAACAATACTCCTGGGACTCCTGACAGCTATGCTGAAAATGAAAGCCTTCCGTATTCAGTTCAGGATCAGAGAAATAACTCGGAAGACAAACATTTAAATTCATTTTAAGGATTGTCTGTCAAACAAGGGCTGAGCAATCAAAGGCTGACAGTTTCCTGTCCTAGGGCGAGCTGTCTCACCTCGCTGAGGTGGCTGCAGTCCAGGTTCTTCTGGCTCTGACTCCAGTGCAAACATCTGCCCTGGCAGCGGTTCATCCTGCCCGGTGTCTGTGTGTACCTGAACAGAGGTAAATGTTCTCACACTGGGTGCAACAAAGTGGGAGCTGCTTGGAAGAAGCTTCAGAGTTTCTTCACAGGTTTTCAGGGTTCTTAGTCTTGGGAGGGGAAAAAAAAAAGAAAACAAAACCCAACCCAAACCAAAACCGAAAACAAAACTCCTCTGACTGCGTCTGGATACCGTCTCTGAAATTTTATCTTGTACCAATCTCCAGTTCAAATAGGGAACTGTAAATCATTTGATGTAAACCAGCTGACAGTACATTTCATAGCTAAAATGTAGCACTCTTTGTGCAGGAGCAGTGATCAACAGCAATGCTGAGCACACAAGCCAACTGCATGATGTGGATGGAAGCAAAAACATCTAAAACCATTTAATTCAATTTTTAATGCTAGGGAATCTCAGTATAAAATGGTTTCTGTGAGCCAGCTGCTGTTACTACTACATGGGCTATCAACTTCTACTGGCTGGGCTCTAATTCCTAGAAATTGCTTGATGCCAAAGTCATTACTGCCTAATTAGAGCCCAGGAGAAACAAGGGGATGAGCCAGGGAAGTTCCGTGGCACTGTGGGCACAGTCGCATGTTTACAGACTGCTGCCAGCCCGGGGAGCGCAGCGGTTGGCTGGGCAGGCTTGTACAAAAATGCTTTTGTGGCTGCCTTTAAGGGCTGGGAATTTATTGGCAGTTATTTCACCCATGGATCACCAGGTTCTTATTCAGAACCAAGACTGCAGAGTTTTCCTTTGCCCTTCCTTATTTCTTTTGTTTCACAGGAGGGCTGAGTTCACTCTAGGGATCTGTGAGAAGCAAAGTCATTTAACTATGCAATACTGTCTAAATTTAAAAAAAAATCCTTAGAATGCAAAAGACAGACTAATATTACAAGGTCCATAATTTATATTTTTCTAATCTGTTACTTAGGCATTCTGGGAAACAAGTCATGATGGGAATTGGGGTTTTTCCCAATGTTGGACATTAGGGAAAATGTATATCTGGTATTGGGGTTAAGGAAAACCTTATCTGTTTAGCTGTTACTTGATTTTTTTTTTCAAAAGCACTTAATTTCAGTCACTTCTATTGCAATGTTTTGCAGGATTTGTTTTTTGTTTTGTTTTGGTTTTTTAATTAGGTATGCAAAATGAAAGATATGCTGCTGCAATTTAATTTCTACCACACAGAAGAGAAGCTGGATTTAGTTTGAGATTTTGTAAAATGCTTTGCCAATGAAGCACATAATGTATTAAGCAGATATATCCATGCTTATTAATGCAGGACTGAATACTGAAAGCACAAGAAGCAGGAGAAGGCTCAGGGAAGGGACAATGATCAGGCCAGCACCCTGCTTGTCATCCTCTGATTCCCCACAAAACCTTTCCAGAAAGTTGGATTTTACCTTAACATGGCTGTGTCTGGATTCCACCTTCTGAGGAGAGAACCTGCCCTGCTTCTGGATTCCACTTCCTGAGGGTAAGTTTTTCTCCTCACAGGCACCTTTATTCTTAAAAAGGGAAATGGAAGAACATCTCAGTCCTGCACTGAGTTTTTCTCTCATGGGCCCCTTTTTTTTCCCCAAAGGAGAATGAAAGAGCATCTTTTCCTCCCACACTTTTCCCCTCATGGATACCTTTACTCCCTAAACGGGCAATGGAAAGTCATCTCTCTCCCACACCGAGCTTTTCCCTCACGGCTTTATTCCCTGAGAGGGGAATGGAAGAGCATCTCCTTCCCACCCTTCTCCCCTCATGGGCATCTTTATTCCACATGAAGGGAATGCAAGAGGATCTTCCTCCCTCCCGTGCTGAGTTTTCCCCTTATGGGCACCTTTATTCCCCCAGGGGGAATGGAAGAGCCTCTCCCTTTCTCCCTCTCTCCCTCCAGTGCTTTTTTCCTCACGGGCACCTTTATTCTCCTAAAGGAAATGGAGAATATCCCTCCCGTGCCAAATTTTTTCCCTCACCGGCACCTTTATTCCCTAAGGGGGGAATGGAAGAGCATTTCCCTCCCTCACACGCTTTGCCCTCACGGGTACCTTCATTTCCTAAAGGGGAAAGGAAGAGCATCTCCTTCCTGCCCTTCTCCCCTCATGGGCACCTTCATTCCCCAAGAGGTGACTGGAAGAGTCTCTCCCTCCCGTGCTTTTTCCTTCCCTCACGCGCACCTTTATTGCCCCAAAAGGGTAATGGGAGAGCATCTCCCTCTCTCCCTCCTTCACGTGCTTTTTCCCTTTACGGGCCAGTTTATTCTCCTAAGGGAAAAGGAGAATATCCCTCCTGCGCTGAATTTTCCCCTCACGGGCAGCTTTATTCCCTAGGGGAGGAATGGAAGAGTATCTGCCTCCCTCACACGCTTTTCCCCTCACAGGCACCCTCACCACAGGGAAGAGCATCTCGTTCCCGCCCTTTTCCCCTCACAGGCACCTTCAGTGATTGGAAGAGCCTCTCTCTCCCTCTCTCACGCGCTTTTTCCCTTACGGGCACTTTTATTCTTCTGGGCTGAGATTTCCCCTCGCGGGCATCTTTATTCCTCAAAGGAGAATGAAAGAGCATCTTTCCCTCCTACACTTTTTGCCTCACGGGCACCTTTATTCTCCTAAGGGAAATGGAGAATATCCCTCCCGCGCTGAGTTTTCCCCTCACAGGCATCTTTATTCCACAAGAGGGGAATGGAAGAGCATCTCTCTCACGGGCACCTCTATTTCCCCAAAAGGGGGAATGAAAGAGCATTATCATGCCTCAGGGGCACCTTTATTCCCGGAGCAGGGAAGGGACGAGGCTCTCTCCCCCTCGCCGCACCGAAGGCTGAGCGGAGCCCGCAGCCGCATCGCGCGCGCGCACGCCGGGCGCGAGTCCTGCAGCGGTTTGGCCGCGGCCCCGCCCCTTTCTAATCGCGCCGCCATCCCCGAGCGGCGGCGGAGGGATATACCCCGGCTCAGGGCGGAGGGATCCGCACGCCGGGGCCGGCGGCCGAGCAGGGAGGGCGGGAGGCAGGCAGGGAGGGAAGGAGGACGAGGCGAGCGATGCGGCGCGGCCGCGCTGGCTGAGGCGAGGTGGCCCCGCAGTTCGGGAGGACGGGGGGTGGGGAGCGGAGCGCAGCTGGTGCCGCGGGAGAGGTGGCGGAGCGGCCGGAGAACAGCTGGGGAGGGGTCGGGGGGCGCTCCCGGAGCGGCGAGGGAAGAGCAGAGCCTGAGGGGAGCGGCCAGCGCGGGGGAAGGGCGAGGCTGCGGGGCCGGGCGGCGTGTGCCGGTCCTGCCGCTCTCTGGCGCCGTAGTTGAGTGGAAAAGGGAAGGGATAGAAAAGGGAACTGATTTAAAATAGCCCCCGATCCCTCCGGGGGCCGGTTCCCTGTCGGTGCCATTGCGGGGGGGCAGCGGGGCTCTGGTGCAGCCGCAGCCCGGGGGGCTTGGCTGCGAGAGGGGCGGGGGTCGCTGCCCTCGCTGCTCCGCTCGCCCGGGCTCGGGGCTTTTTTTGTGGGGAAGGGGCAGGATGAGCTCGCGGAGTTTCGTTGGAATTTCTCCTTCCTTTCTGAGGCGCTGCCGCTGCTGAAGCAGATTTTTCCTTCCTCTCTTTTTTTTGTCTGATGCAGAATCCCAGTAGCTAGGCAGCCTCCCTCTTTTCTTTCCTTCCTTCCTTCCACCTCTTCGCTATGTAGGAAGGGAGAGGCATCAATGGAAAGGCTGAAATACGCGTAGATGGACTTTCGGATGCATTTTTTCTTGAAAGAAGAAGATAAATCCCTCTTGCCAGTGCACTGACTTTTGTTGGTGTTGCATCGCTTGGTAAAAATGGGGTTCACTCACTCCAGCTGAATGCTTGGAGCATTCCAGAGAGTTGCTGCAGTGAAGGACTTATCTTGATTTTTTGCATCGGAGGAGCTGCATTGATGTTAACCATTTTTTGGTAAAATGGAGAACGAGATCTTCACACCCCTTCTGGAGCAGTTCATGTCGAGCCCTCTTGTCACCTGGGTAAGCGTTCATTTTCCCCTCGCACGTTCCTGGTTTGATTTGCTCATTGTTTGAGAAGAGCCTTGCGGCAGGGGAGCGAGGTGGACTCGGTGTCACGGTGCTGCTTCTGTTCCAGGTGAAGACGTTCGGACCGCTGGCTGGAGGAAATGGGACCAACCTGGAGGAATATGTGGCGCTGGTGGATGGAGTGTATCTGAACGAAGTCATGCTGCAAATGTGAGTGTGGGCAAGCGCTGCCTTGGGGTAATTTTTTGCTGGTTTGTTTCTCTTGTATTTTTTTGCCGCCTCATGAAAAATCCTTTCCCCCTCTCCCCTTATTGACCTTGGTAAATTACTTTCATTTGTGCTTGACCCGGTCATGTGGTGAGTTAAGAGGAGACTTGGGATCGTGGCAGATCCCAGCTCCACACCGCTGAATGTCCGAGCAATGGATTTGCAGGATGTATAGTGTGATACAGGCTGAATCATCATTGTAGAACTTACTGGAAAATGGGATGACTGTAAATAGTTTCCCAGATTTCCACTGAGAGGCATAAAAAAGGTTCATCCTGCTGTAAGTCAGGCTCATAAAGAAGATTTTGAATAAATTTGCTTGGCTAATAAGGTCCTAATCCATATCTTGGTGCACGTGACATGCAACTTAAGGATGGCATGCAACTCACACAGGGCTGTTCACGAGCAAAAGGACTGCCCTTAAACTCCTTCATTTTCCACGCTTCCTAATTAGACTAGATCACAGTTGAGCAGTAAAGCTGATGCTTTAATTGTGAGTGTAGAGTGTTTTCTGGCTACAGCCAACAGAAGAAATGTTTTTACTTGGGGTTGTAAGCTGTTTATTGAAAACTCTGCTTGTCAGAAAAAATCCTTTACAGTGGCTCTCTGTTAATCATAATTTTGACTGGAATGTTGCCCACTACTGTCATGCTGGAGAGTAACACTTGTCAGGTGTCTAGTGATATAATCATAAAAGTGTTACTAGTGCAAAAATTTCTGCATACTTTTTTTTTTTTTTTTTGATATTTCGAGTCTCTGCAGAGAAATCCATCCATTTTCTGTATAGGTATGAAAAGCTGTGGGTTATGGCCGGCTGGGTACATCCATCAGTGTGTGAGCAGCTTGTGTTGGCAGCTGTTCCTCAGGAACACTGCTCAGGGATGGGTATCCTCCTGCTCTGTTCATAGCTTTTATTCATGTTTAGTGCTTTAAAAGTTATTCCCCTTGGCGTTCAGCTTGTGTAACTAGTCTGTGTCAAAAGAGCAACACTTTACCACATTTAAGTGTGAATTCACAGCCTTTTGAAACCATTATTTCCTTTGTCACCTACTTCTGTACAACTAAGACACCCCAGTATTCACTTCTAGTATTCACTCTAATGTTGAAAAACATGGAAGACTTGGTGGAATGGAACTCTTTGAGAAAAAAAATAAATCTTGAGTGCAATCTGGCACACTTTAATAAGGATTTTAAGTGCTGCATTTCACTGAAGAACAGTATTTTTATTTTATGACTACTTTATTTTTTTCCTTGGGTTGCATAAAGTAAGTAGATTGTCAGCTGTGGCCATACATTTGATATGTAGAACTTGTATGGGATAAAAAAGTTTGGCAGCTGGAAGGCAAATTTAGCACTGGAACAATGTGATTTTGAAGAATATAGTCTTAAACTTTTTCCATTCAGTTTTTTAATACTGAGTATAAATCAATGCATGTATGTAAAATGGAAAACTGGAGAAGGAACATTCCCATGCCTAAGGCACTGTGTGTTGGATTTGGCTGTGACTTTGTGCATCCTTCACCCCATGCCATGATTACTGTGCTTAGGGAGCATTGGGTGTGTATGTGTAAAAAATACACATTGGAGATGTAAATTAAAAAAACAAAACATTAGTTTGCTATTGAGGACAGTGAAAACAGTGACATGTGGAAAAGCATTGATGTACAAATGAAATTAATTTTAGAAATATGTCACGACACTGGAAGGTCTTGTGGGAGCTGAGATGTAGTATGGCTGGTTACTGCTTAGAATTGCCTCTTAGAACTCTGCTCATATTTTGGGAAAGTTCAGTTTGTTTTGGGTTTTCTGCCAGGATTGAAATAGGGGAAAAACTGTTTCATGTTTTGCACTGTGGTCCTGTCTGTGGTGAAGTCACTGTGGAAACCAGTGTTAACTTTTAGCCCTGTTCATTTTGAATATCCACCTATTAAGCAAACGTCTTCATTTGCAAAAACACTTCCAAGATGCAGCTCTAACTAATCATCAATACAGATTATTAACAGTGTTTTCTGGTTTTATTTCTCTTTTATTTTCCTTTTATTCTTTACTAACATATATTGAGGAAATGTGGCAGAAAAATTTGTGTCATGTGACTTCAAAAGAAGGGTGGTTTTCGTCAGAATGTTGGGCTTGGGGAAGTTTTTTTGGTTGTTTGGTTTGTTGTTTTTTTTTTTTTTTAAAGCTCAGTGACTTCACTTGAGAACTAAAGGTCTGTGGTTAGGAACTATGGCAGTGGGGGCTGTTAGAGGTCCTGTGGTCCTGCTGTATATATACTTTAATTCTTACTTTTTTCTTGCCAGATGTTGAAAAAACAAATTCTGTGACCATAAAAGTGAGTGTTAATATTGGATTAGGCATGGATTGTAAACAGTTACACAGTTAAAAAAAAAAAGTGGCTTTGTTAGTTAGAGAATGTTTTGTGTTCAGTTAGAAAAGAGTTAATCCTGCCCTTCATCATCTGCAAGTGAGGGTCCAGCATTTGGTTCTGCTTGTGCTTGTCTGGATCAACTTTATTTTCAACAATTGAAATGATTCCGACAGGGGAGAGAGGTGTCAGTGTTGGAATCATTGCAGGATGCTGATGGTGCTGAGATTTATCAGCACTGAGTTTATTAATACCTCATCCACGAGAGAATTCACTGCATTCCTTGTATGATTTTTACCTTGGGGTGTTTTGGGACATGGGAAGAATCGCCCAGATTCTGTTTAGTGACCAGTTACATCTGAAGGGCTCTTCCTTGCTGGAGATGCTACAGACCAATTGATATTATTTTTTTTGAATTTTGTTTTTAATTAAGGAGATTGCCAGTGTTTATAATATTAGCTCCTAACTTGAGAGAATGTCTCTAATTTCCTGTTTAAATTTAGGTCCCGTGCTTCAGAAGTATCGGGTTACTTACCTTCTGCTGGGATCACTCAGTATCTGATTCCTGTGCATAGAAACCCATCTGTCTTTCTAAATCTGAGCCTTTATCTTTGTGCTCTTTGATACAAAAAAGGGGGTCATGCATCTTGGAAATAAATCAGAGCACCAGAGATCGCTGCACTGGTGTCCTGCCATGGCAGGGAGGTGGAGGAGCATGCCAGGAATGCTTCATACCTTCACTGTACCTCTGTCCTAGTGCTTCTAATTTATATTTATGAAGTGCTCCTAGGCTGGAGGGGAGTCTGTTGTGTGTGGTACCGAAATCAGGGAACCAGTATCGTTCAGTGGATTAGTCACCTGTTGCACACCCAATTACAATTGCAGTAAAATAATCCTCAGTTGTCCTGGAGATATTTTTCCAGATCCTGATTAACATCACCTCAGGTTTTTTTTAATAGTCTTAGCTCTGTACTGTTTATAAACTCCTCTGTTCCAACAAACCCCACAGTATTTTTACAGAAACACTCATTTTCTGTGTGGTGTTTATTTCCATTTTTGATAGCTCTTGTTCTCTGATACTTGCTCACTGAATTCCAATAGGATTGGGTAAGAAACGATGAAAGTCTTTGAGTATGAGCTGTGGTTCCCCAACTGACAAGAGTCTTGCTGGGTCCTTTGAATAAAAAGAGACAGCTGCAAGTACTTAGAAGATTGGGGCTTTCATTACATTTACCACCACCATTAATATTTGGTCAAGCAACAAAGGCTTGAAGCAGGCTTTTAGCTTTAATTGTTTTATATTACTGTGCTTTGTATTTGTGGAAATAAATCTGGTTTAGAGGAAGTATTGGACCCAGACTGTATGCAGGGTTGGTAATGTACAGAACCAAACTCTGGAACTGAGTTAATTTAATCCTCTGTCTGGAAAACCTGACAGCTTTCATCCCAGTGTGCCTTTTGTAACTTTGGTCTTCATTACATAAATTAAGTGATACTTTCCATATCAGTCTTTGCTTCCAGACGTGCTGAAAACTACTTCAAAGATGCAGTCTTTCATTCTTCTCCTGGATTTTTCCCCTTTTACCATTCTCCCACTGTTTTTTGGTGACTAAATCCACTTGCAGGCCTTTCACACCATCAGATTTTCCAGGTGGACTGGCTGCCTGGTGGTGTGTGCCTAGAATGTGGACAGCTTCCTTGGCTGCTGTTTGCAGCTCTCAGCCCTCACTTGTGTGCTTTTTTCCAAGCACTTCAGCTTGCCAGCCCATGCTCCTGGCTTGCCTATATCTTCCCCTGAAAACTGGACTCTGTCTCCAGTGCTGGAGCCAGCTGCCAGGCTCTGTGAAAGAGTGCAGCCACTCAATCCATTAACTCCTTCTTGGGAAAGAGCAGCTTCAGCCAGGCCCTGCCTGGCTGGGGGAATGGAAAAGAGCTTTGAGGAAAAGGAAATCAGTGACTTTGGCAGAAGAAGTAGGAGTGTGTATTTTAGAAAAAGGTCAGATATTATTTACAGATAATATTATTATCCACACCTTTATCACTTCATGGTGTAGATTCACGCTTCCCAGATGTGCTCTGTCAGGTTTTCCACAGGTGCAAGGTGTCCCTTGGACTTTGTCAGAGTTGTTGCTCCCAAGGGTAGTTCTGCAGCAGCAGGGCTGAGATTTTTCTTCAGGAAAGCTGAATTTGTAACAGTCCCTTTTTTTGTACAGAAGCAAATTCTTTAATAAGTGGTGCAGCACAATGTGCACCAGGACTGTTGAAATTAAACCCTTTTGGTTAGAAAAGGGGAAATGCAGTTCTTAGTGTAATGATGAATAATTTCAGATGGGACCATCAGCCTGCAGTGAGCTCTGAATTGGGCAGGTGAGGTGGGCACAGGCTGATCCCTGCACCTGTGGGGTGCTTGGGTTTTTGATAGATAGAGGGGAAAATGCATGGCTTGAACATGGCATGCTTGAAGTGCTTGATCTTGGCCTGTCTCTGTTTTACTAATTTTTGTTATGCTTTTGTACCCTCTTCCACAGCTGATGTCCACTTTCCTTCATCCTGGCTACCCTGATTTATTTCTGAGCAGGAAACTACTCTGTGGTTTGCTCTTGTGCTGTGCAAAGTTTTCAATATTAGGAATTAAATCATCTTACTTTCCTTTACACATCCACTTCTGTCCTCTCCCTTCATGTGCCATCTTGGTTATCTTTCTTGGACTCTGTCTCCTTATTTCTTTTGGTAGCCTGCTACTGACCCCATCCTTACTCCAGCCTAGTACCTTGGGCAGGGAATAAAAACTGAATTTAAAACTATTTTTTAATACATACAGAGAATTCTGTTAAGCCTGTCAACCTATTCCATAAATAGCCATCTTAGATGTAATATCAAAATAACTTGTCTCAGCATTGAAAGCATTCTGGCAAGGAAAGAACATACATTCACTATGGCTTTGCAGTTCCTTTTTCAGAGAATTTTGCATTTTGCATTCTACACGCTGTTTCAGAGCACTCCATGACAATAAGAGCAGCAGTAAAATCCAGTTTTAAGCTAGCTACAGCCACATGATCAGCTTGTACCCTTTGGTGGCCAGGCTGTGCTGCTTCAGCTTTCATGGGGATGCTGGTTTCATGCTCTGGGGATCTCTCCACCACCACAAACCTTTGCCAAGTATTGCTCTGCTCTGATCTTCCTTTTGAAAACAAACCTAGTTAACTGAATTTGGGTGCTAAATCAAGCTCATCTTATCTTCCACCAAATTTGAGATTTACTTCTAGATTTTCCTCATTTGTTTCTTCTGTTAAGAAGGGACTTTTGAGTTTTGTGTTTGTTCAAATGCTCTTATTTTTGTTTCCTCCTTTTTCCCTAAGCTAAATAGCAATTTGTTGCCTTCCTTGTCTTTTGTAATGCACCACTTTTCCCTAGGTAGTAATTATTTAGGGATCAAGACATTTTTCCAAGATGCTGCTTTGTTAGAGCACGTGACTCCAGTGGTCAAAGATTATTTGGGAATGACTGTGGGAGAGTGTCTGTGTTTGTTTGCTTTGTTTGAGAGTCCAGCCTTTATCCTGAAGATGCTGCAGAGGCAGTTGTTGTTGAGCACTGTTTGCAATATGCCTCCCTTTTGTTTAATGGGGTTCGTTGAAGCAAGGCTACTGCTTTGACAAAAATGGCTTGATGTTGTATTTTGGGATGGGAAAGTGTAAGGGATGAACCCATAAATGGTGTCTGTTGTATTGCTGGCCACTGGGTGAATCTCTGTGTTGCACATTTAGAGACACTCCACTACTTGCTTTCTCTCCTACAGTGACAGAAGACAGTCCACTTGGGTTTATTACAGAATTTTATCTTGGTTTAAGCTTCAGGGAAATATTTGCTCTAGTTTTTCTCTGTGTGGTATCTTTGTTTTTCTTAAATAAGCCCCTAAGCAAAAAGTGTCTGCTGGAATTTTCTGGTAGCTTGGGAATACACTTGCTGTACATTTGGAGTATTGTGTGTGCTGGGCAAAACCAGGATACAGAGACTGGGAGATGCATGAGAGAATGCAGGCAAATGGCACATTGTCACTAGTCTAACAGTGGGTGTAGAGAAAGATGAAAATATGTATTTTATTATTAATCAAAATCTGTGTTTTATTATGAACCAGTTACTTACAGAGGGTTTATTTCCCTTCATAAGAAAGGAAGTTATCTACAGTCATGGCGTTCCAACAAAAAGTATTTCATGGAAATCTGTGTGGTGCTGTTTTTACAACTGGAGATCTTTCTAGTCCCTAAAACTGCAATATTTGTGTAGCTTTGGTGCCATCAGTACACATCAGTATTTCCTGTAGTTGTTAATGCTGAGTACTGAGGTGTTTACCTGTGGTCAGACTATTTGTGACACTGAAGTGAGAACTAATTTTTTTGAGATTTTGTAGCTTCAGCCAAGTTTAAAGTCAAGAGCAAAGTGAGTGAACATTTTTCCAAGTCTTTCAAAGGAGAAATAATTTTTGCTAGTGCTGTGATTATCAAATAAAGCAAAGTACATACTGCTGTGCTGCTGTTAGTTAGGATACAAGAAAATAAACTTGTCCTTACAAACTCTTCTTAAAAGTTTTTTTTCAGCTTAAATAAAAAAAAAAAACCTGCATAAATGTGTATTGCTTTTAAATCCTACATAGGAATTTTCCCTAATGTTAACATTTTAAATGTGGCAGTGGCTGTGTGTGAAGCTGGGGGTGGCCATGTTTGGATGTTCGCACAGTGCCCGTGGTCAGTTGCTTTGAGGTGTTAATCACAAAGCCAAGCAGTTCTCATCTGCTCTGGTTTTTGGTACTGAACTGAATAGGTCTTGTAAATTTGGACTCATTTCAGAAGTAAAAAAATGTTGGCTCTGAGAGGGAAAATAACAGGCAGTGCTTGAAGCAGAAGTCAGAACTTCAGACTTCAATATCCTCAGTATTTTGCTTCTGGGGCATGTCAGTCTTGTTGCCTGCCTGACCTTTGTGTGGTGCAAGTACTACAGCAGTTTAATTCTCCCTTTTCAAATGATATTTCCTGCTAAACCTTCTGTAGTTAAAAAAAAAACCTTCAAAACCAACCAAGCAAACCAACAAAGATGTTCCTTGAAAGATATTTAGATTTGTGGGGTAGAGCGTGTTTGTCAGACTTTCTGACAAAGTATGTTTTTCCTCACTAAAAATATTTTGTTTGTTGATGTTTCTTCTGGGAATTCTCCAATTTTTAATACCTAGGTGTGTTTATTTTGTGTTAAGTGCTCTGTGCTGCTCTGAATCCTGTGGATTTTCCTTCCTGTGAGTGACACTTGTTAATTTGGTGGCAGCCAGATTACCTTTTGCCAGCTGTGTCATTCATTGATTTGTTGTGAGGAGCTCACCCAGGTTACTTGGTGTGGTCAGCAGTGACTCACTAGGTTCAACTTCTGGCAGAAAGTTTATTTTTACATACTACCTTTTAGTGTGATAGGAAAAGAATAGTCAAGGTGAAACAATGGTAATGGAGTTATTTCATACTATTTGATGAAATATCTCATAAAAGGAGCAGTTCAGAGCATGGATGGCCTTAAAGACAGTGGTTGCTGTATGAAGTTGGAACTGAGGGTCTGTCACAGACATCTTTTATGAAAAATCCTTTCCTTAAAATTTTTCCTCCTGAGAAGCTGGGAAGCCTCAAAAACAAACTGTAAGCAATGGTTATCTGCTGCTGTGGAATGCAACAGGTGCATCTGGGATTGGTCTCATGTGGTTGTTTCTAATTAATGGCAAATCACAGCCCAGCTGGCTCAGACAGAGTCCCAGCCACAAACCTTTGTTATCATTCTTTCTTTTTCTGTTCTTAGGATTTCATCAGAAGGCTGGCTTTCTTCTATTCTTTTAGTATAGTTTTAATATAATATATTATCATAAAAAAATAAATCAGCCTTCTGAAACATGGAGTCAGATCCTCATCTCTTCCCTCATCCCAGACTCCTGTGAACACGGTCACAAGGGTCCAAGGTTTTGGTCTTTTCCACAAGAGTTTGTTTAGTCACAGATGTGTTTAGTCAATGCCAGGTGAACTGTTCTACCTCCTTCCTTGTTTTCTCACACATTTTAGTCACCTGCATACATCATCTTCACTGCAGTTAGGGAAAAGAGAACAAAAATAAATCTGGGCTGTGCTGGCCTTTGTTTAAACCCTGGGAAGAAGAAATGAAAGCTCAGTCAGCAGACCTGTTGAATGCCCTGTGGTACAGCCTGGCTGTTGGCACATTGCCATGTCCCTGGCAGTGTGGGGCTGTCAGGGGATGTCCCCTCACGCTGATGGGGACCAGGCAGTGGCTGTGATGTGCAGCAGGTGCCCATCCCTGGGGCAGGGAGACACAGGCAGGACACAGCTGCAGCTTTCCCAGCACCCTGCAGCCTTGAGGAGCCGTACAGCTTGAGCAGTTGAGCTGCTCAGAGGCTGAGGCTGGCAGAGGGAAGCTGTGTGCATGTGCTCAGCATGCACAGATATGTTCTTGGCAGCGCTCCCTGTGATCCCACCAGCCACTCTGTTTGGCTCAGGCCAGTTGGTCATGGTTTGGTTGGTTTTTATTTTTCAGTAGGCACAGGGCTTCAGCCTCCTACCAGTCTATGATGTTGGACATAATCCTAGGAAGTGGGGTTTTGTGCAAGGGCCAAAAGACGTTTGATGTTAGGCCTGCTTCCCAAAGCTCACAGGATCATGAGGCAGAAAACGTTGGATACAGCTGTTGGACTTCTGGCACTCAGTCCTTGCTAAGTGCAGAGTTAGCACAGAGCCCTTGAATGGAGGTATTAATGCTGATCCTGTGGCAAAGTGCATCTCAGTGTTTGGGGTATCTTCAGATGTTGGGGCAGGTGACCATTTCAACACTGCACTGGTTGCTGCTCTAGCAGTATCGTCTCAAGGATAGAAATGCAGTGTTTTATAACTAAAAGGTAGATTGTAAAATGTGAAGCAATTTGAAGATTATCCATTATTCTCTAGTGAAAGCCCCATGGTTATTTTTACTTTTTTATTGTTTTGTCAGTAAAAAGCCACTTCTGTATTAAGTCTCTTTGTAAAACACGTTTTGAGCGTGCTTATTATTTTTGTGCCAGTAGTAAATAATGAAGATGCTGCTTTATTAGTTGAAGGCTATCCCAAAATAACTGAAATATTTGACAGATACCTCAGCATTCCAGTTAAAAGGACTTTGCAGAAAACAAACACTATTAGGCGTGCAGCGTTTATTTGCACAAGTGAATGCTGTGCTGCTGTAAGCTGAACCACAGGGTAGCATTTCACTGAACTCACCCAATACATTCAAACAATGGTATATTTCAAATTAGGGAGCGTTATGATACCAGACTTAATCATTAAGTACCATCAAGGAACAGATGGCAAGGGAGGACACAACTGGTTTGCAGTCTGCATAGATTTAAGCATGAGGCCATTAAGCTATCACATTGCCATTTCTGATAGATTTTGGTCAATGAAAAATTAAAGACACATAATCCCCGATTATATGAAGTCTCAATCTGTGATTCATGACACTGGTAGTATTTCAAAAATCACTGAAGTTCCCTGTGTAATCAGGAGTTTTAAACTAATGCATGATTGGGATAGATGCTCCTGTCTGCTTTTATTGCTATTGAAATTAATGTATCTTGTCATAAGTAGGTTGCTCTTAAATGTAAAATTGCTTCAGGGCATCTTTTACCGCTCTGCTTCCTATCGACTTCTAGACAGATTTGCCCTATTTTGCTGGGCTGTTTGCCACTGAAGCAGCTCAGTATCCCCACCTCATAAAAGGAGCAGTTCAGAGCAGGGATGGCCTTAAAAATGTTTCTGGTAGCCACCAGAATCTGAGGGTTTTAAAAACACAGTTTTAAGACACTGCTTTTTAAAGCTGTGTCTTAAACTGGCAATTTGGATCTTTTGATCTTCAAAATTATTTAATTTGCATCCTGTATTTCCATCAGTTTATTTCAGTGTCACTGGACCTATTTACTAATATATGCTATACCATTACTGTTATATACTATACTATATACTAATATACTATTATATACTATTCTAGTAAACAGAATTGTTTTGCACTAATAAAAATAGAAACATTATACTGGTTATAGAAATTCAACAGTTCAACTGATAGGTATAAGTAAAGTACTTCATTAAAATCTTTAATAAATAATAATCTTAAATAAATAAATTCGTTTTCCAGAAGTGTAAATAAGTTTAGAGTGGCTCTTAGAAGGTTCTGGCAGTTCATGTTTAGAATTTCATCTTCCTGTATGAAAAATAGTTGCACATAGAGACTTCATGCTTAGTAAAAAGTATTAGTATGCCATGACTTGGGCTAGCCTGAAAAAATTTCTATGAACCACATAAAATGGAAATATAGCATCCTGCTATATTATTTCCTCTTCAAGAGGGACAAATTAAGATATCAATACTTGAGATGATGAACTATATTGGCTAAATAAATAATATTTAAAATGCTGTTTAATGGATTAATGAGCATTCAGGTTGGAGTCTTTGAGAAAATGAGACCTGGTTATCAGTATTGGAAGGGAAGGTGGGTTTAGTTGTTTAGGTTTTTTTTTAAATAAGGAATTTCCTGTTCAAAGACCTAATCATGGTCCTTTCATAGCACTGGTGTGAGGAGGGACCTGTCAGGTCTGTGCTTGGCTGTTCCATACACAAACCTGACAGTTCTAACACAATGTGAAAGGTAGAAATAAATCAGTGCCTGAAGATTGGGGAGCTCTGCTGAACACCAGCACAGAGGCTGCTTGGTGGGAATCCCTCACTTTTCAACATTGACTTTTCAGCACAGGGCCATTTTAGTAGGTAGCCTAGAAACAGTCTGTGTTTATCATCATTTCATGGCATAATGTGGTTAGAAAAACCTCAATCACTGCAGCACAGAGGTGAAGTCCTGTTTGCACTGGAAGGTGCTGAGAGCAGGATTGCACTCTGGCAAGCATGGGAAACAATTTCTTGTCCAAGTCACTCATCCTAGTCATGTACTAATTGAGAGTGTCAAAAACAACTGAGCTCCCGTGGTTGAAGAATAATGAGCCAAGAGGACAGAAGTTACCAGAAAACCAGAAAAAGAAATCTACTACCAATAGTGAGTTATTGAGGGTACATGTTTAATGAAATGTAAAATGATTGGTAGAGAGTAGTACTGATATCTCACTACCTTGCTTTTATTGAACCTTAAAACCAGTGGGTTAAACTTCTTGTTCCCACTATCTACTTTTAAGTTCTGCTGAAAAATGTTAAGGGAACTTGGAGTTTAGGGTTTCTGTTGGACCCTTTGCCATAATCATCTTTTGGAAAAGTTTAAAATTACTAAAGTAATGTTTTTCTGTGCATCAGGTTGTCCCAAGGCTGACATTCTGATTTTAGCTGCTGGTCATTTGCACTAGCAGAGCATCTTGAAACTGGAGTTTTTCCCAGTGGTAAAAATCCAGCTCCAGAGCACATCTGCAGCCCAAGTTTTCCCAGCAAAAATTCACAATCTCGGTAAACTGCTTCCTGCAATTTAAGCCAACAACAAAAAGCCAAACCAAAACAAAAACCCCTCCAAATTCTGTTTTAAGCTACAGGAATGAATCATTTTGGCACTAAGCTTGTCGTGGAGGGAGGTGAGGTTGTTAGAGCAGCTCTTCCCTGCTGGCTGGGCTGATCCTGTGGTGTCATGAAGATCCAGTGCTATGCAAATATTGAAGTTTTTGTTCATCCAGGATCAATCTCAATATCCTAATGCAGCTTTGGAAATGAGAAAATGGAAAGCCTGAGCTTTTATGACGTTTGTGTTTTGAGTTCTTGTGGTTGCACACTAATTTTGGTGTTGATGCTAAAATAAGAGCTGGCACAACATCCTGGCACAACAGGAAACCCCTGTGCCCTGCTCTAAAGGGACAGGCATCTGAAATGTGTGGCTGTAGAAATGCTGCTGAAGATGATGAAAAAGCCCAGAGATAATCCCGTGGTCATTAAGATTAAAGATGAAGATTAAGGGCCCAAATCGGCCTTTTGGAGATATGCGTGTAGAAATAGGAGACTTCAGCTGATCTCTGGAGGTCAGCAGGATTTATTGTGGATTTTCTCTTCTGATTTTAACAAATTTGCATGAATTCAGTGTGGAAAGGAGTCCAGTTCTGTCCATCTGCAAAGCATAATTATTTTTAGCCCATTTAGTTGCTTTTACAGCTACAGGTTGGCTGATCTAATAATAATAAACCCAAGGTCACATCTTAGTCACATGGTTTGGCTAATATGTTCTAAAATTTATTTTAATTGTTTCAAATATTTTTAGGAACATGCTGATGAGGCAATTACCCATGTCCTAATTTTCCTAGATTTATAATAATAAATACAGAAAAAAGATCCTTGGTCTGCTGCTTTTCTTTTAGAAATATCTATGTGTTGGAGGTGCATTTTTTATATGACCTGACTTCCTTTCCCAGCAGTGGTTTTTCTATTATTTCTATTTGTGTTTATAAGCCAGGAAATGCTGATAGCAATAAACTGAAGAAAAGACATAAATATTTATTTTTTAAAAAAATCTAATATTCTAAATTTAAGCTAGCTGTAAAAGGCAAATAAAGTTTGTGTAGGTAACTTATATATAAATGAAAAATATGTAATTTTTGTGCAGAGAGTATGTGAAACTACCAATCAAAGGAATAAATTGCATCAGAGTACGTCATGATACCATAATATTCAGGTCATTTTTGTTTTATAGCAAATAACTCCTCTTTCTGCATTTGGTTCTGACTCTAATCCTCTGCCTGTGACTGAGTTATTGAATTCCATTACTTTTGCACATTACCAGGATCATTCTCCATTGCCATAGTATTTTTTGAAGGCTGTTCTTTGGGATTTTTTTTCTCCTAAAGTTTGCCAGTGGCTGTTCTGGAAAGTGTATTCTATATTCCATTGTTTAAATCATTAATGACAATGTTGAATAAAACCAGAGCCAGCAGACACACATTCCTGCTGGGAGCCCTGGTTTGACAAGGAGAAATTGGTAGTTTGTTTTTGAGTGCAGCATCCCAGCCAGCTCTCATTTATCTGACAATAATAATATCATCAAACAATACAATAATGCCATTAAATAGCAAAAGTTGCATCATCAAGAATCTGTAAAAGTGAGAAACTTCACACTGGCCATCCCTTAGGAATTCTTTAAACATTTCAGGGAGTGTTATGGGGTGTGCTTCGATTCTGCATGGTTTTCCATGGGAAATCCCAGTGAATGGTTGTCCTGCTGTCCTCTGTGTGTTACAAGGTATTGGAAAGGGGTGACTCATCTGCCTTTCCTCAGATCCTTTCTGCTTTGTGGAGGAAAAAGTGATTGATTTCCTCCCTGCAGCCAAGACAGACCAGAGAAAAATCTGGTAGTATACGATAGTACATGACAAAAACTCCAATTAATAATCCCTTTGTTGTCACATTCCAGCAACCTGTAAATACATCTAAAACAGCTTAGTGTGTGTGTAGCACGATGTGTTTCATATCCATCATCATGCTGCAAGTTAAAATTACGTTTTGTTCCTAGTGAATAGCATCATACAGCCACAGAAACTTTCCTGTCAGAGCCATTCCCTGGGAGTTGTGGTGGCTGCTCCCGGTTTCAGGCTGCGTTGGCAGCAAACAGCAATGTGAGGCTGGCTGGCTGTGTCAGAGACACATTTCAGGCTCTTTGCATCTTCCACAAGTCCTTATTGATTTGTGGAGGGAGAAACAAGGCATGGTTATCAAGACAAGGAATGGCTGTGCTGGCACATGAACTATACCATTTGTTTTATAGACAAAGCTTTAAAGATTAATGTTCAGTGTGTTTAATGTGTTCTTTTTTTCTGTTCTTTTTGCAGCAATCCAAAGTCTGCTAATCAGAGGATAAACAAAAAAGTAAACAATGATGCATCATTAAGGATTCAAAATTTGTCTATTTTGGTGAAACAAATAAAAACTTACTATCAGGTCAGTAATTGTTTGTTGTGCTATGTTTTGCCTGGAATTATTTCTAAATTTTCTTCTGTAGTTGTGGCTTGAAGGGTAACAGGAGTAAGATGAATAAGATTGTTTAGATATCTGGTCAAATTTCTTATCACTGTTTACAGGTATAAAGGTGGTGTTAATGCACTTTTGTATGAATAATGATCTGTTTACAGAATAGATACTCTATGTGTGCAGTTACTCCTGTGGTTGGTATTTACTGAGTTGGACCAAGTTTTGTGCCAGTGAGAGACATTATTACACGTGCGTTTAGTCTTGTAAATGGAATTTTTGTTAGAAGAACATGATGAAATTTACTGCAGTGAGGATTCCCAGCAGTCACTGCTTCCCAAAATTCTGAGTGCAGTGAGGATCCCAGCTGTCACTGCTTCCCAAATTTCTGAGTGCAGTGAGGATTCCCAGCTGTCACTGCTTCCCAAAATTCTGAGTGCAGTGAGGATCCCAGCTGTCACTGCTTCCCAAAATTCTGAGTGCAGTGAGGATTCCCAGCAGTCACTGCTTCCCAAAATTCTGAGTGCAGTGAGGATCCCAGCTGTCACTGCTTCCCAAAATTCTGAGTGCAGTGAGGATTCCCAGCTGTCACTGCCCTGACCAGCCATGGACCATCTTCCCAGCACTTCCCACCCTTTTCTCCTGCACATGGATTTATGTGCTGCCTGCTAAGGCCCATATGCTTTTCCTTTTCCCAAAGGAAGTCATTTTTCCACCAGGCATTAGTGTTCCACAACTGGTGCAACAGGAGGCACAAACACTGACAGGATTGATCTTTTTTGGAACACAAAGCATTCCCTATCCTGCTCTGGCCTCATGGTATCACCAGTCCAGGTGCTCCAGGACCAGGCAGAATTGCTGGCATTTAGGTACCTTTGGATGGTTCAGGATTGCAAACCTTTGTGATGGAAACAGGTTTATTAGAGCTTTTTTAAAATAAAAAAATATTCTTTTTTAAGAAATGGTAAAACCAGTCACCATGTCTTTAGTGGTCCAAGCTATATTGAGCTGCCCTTTTTTAACTGTTTTATACACTTTTCCCCTCTTTCCCTCCCCAGTCTTTCAGGGTTTTGGTCACCATGCAAACATGTGCTGGTGTTTCTGGCAGGAGTGAAGGCTGGAGAGCTCCTTGGAGTCTAAAATTGCTTTTTGCATGTGTAGATATTCACTCCCTACAGTGCCTGCAGGGAGGTTTGTGCTCTGTGGTAGCTGAAGAGTTAAAGGATGGGCTGTTTCACAGAGGGGTCACTTGAGTTCCTGTCACCTGTGAAATCCCCCAAGGCAGGAAAGCTGAGGCTTGATGGATGCCTTGGAATCAAACTGAGAGGCCTCCCTTAGCCTGGGCTGGGGCAGGAGCCTCACAGCCCAGTGCTCCTGAAAGCTGAGAGTGCAGGAGCCTGCCTGGGGCTGTTCCTGGGGGTGTTCCTGGGAGCCCAGGCAGGGGACAGGACACCATTCCCTGCACTGACACAGGATCTTCCTGAGGGTTGGCATCACACACTGATGAATGTGGGAATTGGGGATTTTTAGCACTATGTTAACCTAACTCTTAACGCTTCTCATTCGGAGCTTGTCCATGCTGGTTCGTTCCATGTGGTTTTATAACATGTGTGGAAAACCTTCCCTCAGTGCAGTGAAAAATTACATCAGTGCTGTGGAGGTATTGTCAAAAAACTTGTGGATGTGCTTGTCAAAAAAACCTGCACTGGTAAAATGTAACATTCAAAATTAAGGTGTTATGTTAGATTAGTCAATTTGTTATGTTAGATTAGTCAATTTGTTATGTTAGATTAGTCAATTTTTTTTTTTTTTGTCCCTATATAATCTTTGTTATTCTCTGGAATTGCAGTTCTGCTCCTGAAGCAGTAATTGGAGTGTGTACATTTCTTGGCAGTGTGAGAGCACGGAACTGTTCTCAGCAGTTAGTTCAAGGCAAATGATTCTAAATTTTTTGGTGGGCTCCAGAGGTTTAATTCAGTGATTGTCCATGACTCTCAGCAGATTTGAGTGAGGAGGTGAAAATCTTCAGTAAAATAAATGCTAGTGAGCTGTGAAAGTTTGTACAAGCAAAGCCAGTGCTGAGGGTAACACCGAGAGACAGAAAAGGCGTCAGACATCTCTGGGGCAAGGCAGAGGTGTTGTAAGGAAACAGGTGATCGTGTCTGTTCAGGACACAGGTTTTGGTTACTCTGCTGTGATACAGCTTCATGATAGCACCATGGAATTATTTGAGATACAACCAAAAAAACCACCCCTAGAAAACAACAAAAGCAAACAACAAAAAGCCACTTTAAAAATATGTGATTTTCTTTCATAGTAGCTGTCAACACTCCTTAAATTCACTATTTTTTATCTGTTTTATATTGATTTAAAACATCCTATGGTGCACTTAATGTCTTATTTTTATTTGAAAATAGTCTTTATCAAGGTCTTGAGAAGTACAGGTGTCACAGTTGGTTAAATTTCATGATATTGGAGGAGGTCAAAGCTGTTTTCTGCCTCCTTATAATTTGTCTTAGGCTTGTCCAGAGGAAATGTATATTTTGCAGTCTGCTATTCATCAATTCAGGTATATGCTGATGTTGTATATGAACTGGTGGGAACTTTCAAGTAGAGCTGTAGCTAATAATTTCTACTGATGTTTTTCAAGAAATATTGGGGTTTTTTTTCAATTTGACCTAAGACAAGTGGACCTGTGTTAGCTTGTTGCTTGCAGTGACACCTGATGTGTGCCTTGGGCTCTTCTGGAATGTGTTGCTTTAGAGCAGGAACATTTTATATAATAATGGATCTGTCATTGTGGAAAAACAAAAAGCCTGACTATAGGATGGCATCTGCTGGGCATAAATATCTGGGAACAGGAGAAAGACTCTTCTGCTTCAGGAGAATTAGGCTCTGTCTAGACTGGGGATTTGACCCGATTACAGCCATTACAGGAGCTCCATTGATGGAATCCATGGCACAGATAGGCAGAGCTGCTGCCTGCTGTGTGGCACTTCCAGCTAAAACTCCATGGGATTGTGCACACAGGGGTCTGTACCTTTATATTCACAGCTGGCCCAGTGTCACTGCAGCAAAAACCCCTGGGATTTTCACATCCACCTTTTGGTGAGGCCAAAGAAACCGTGAAATAAAGGAAATAGAGTTTTTTGCAGTAGAAATGCACCTTAGAGCCAATAAAACAAATATGTATCAATAGGTTAGTCAGGGAAACGTGAACATAATAAATTTAAAGGGTTTTGCTGCATTCTGAGACTGGGGATCTCGTTGGCTTAAGATCCCTAAGCCAGCTCATTGCCACGAGAGGATTTTGCTGTGTGAGATGATTGTGCAAACCAGTAAAACAAAGCTTCTGTACAAGTAACTCATATTTGTTAGTAGTTGTTTTTTTAATTAGAATGCAAATAATTAAGTATTGTATGAATTGTATGCATGAAGTCCTGAAAAATATTAAAACTGTTTAATAAATACTGATTTCTCTTTAATGGCTGTTGGCATTTGATGTTTGTGTTCATTCAGTACATATGATGTAAATAATGTTTTAATTAACTTTTATAGGAGACTTTGCAGCAGTTGATCATGATGTCTTTGCCAAATGTGCTAATAATTGGCAAAAATCCTTTTTCTGGTAAGTTTATTTTTTGACTAAGATAAAAATGTATACTGGTGTGATCATTTATATTCTTTCACTGGAAATAAAATTCCTGTAGGGTTGAGCTTCTCAACAGAAGATTGTTGAAATACTTTATCAACTAAGTGGTTTAACAATGATGAGTAATGATTTAATAATGATTTTCTTTGTCCACACAAAGGGTCCACACTCTAAAAAATGTGTTCTGTCACAGCCTCAGCCCTGGCTTTCACTAGGATTTATACTGAGCCCAGTGCATTTCCCTGCAACCAGTGAACCACTGATGGCACAGAGCTAAAGTTCCGTGTACTCCCAGCTACTGCACCTTCAACTTTCTTTACCTGTGTCACTGCTGAGGGAATTGGCAGTTCAGTGCATCTCACTTGATCCAGCTCCTGATCCTTGTTTCTCCTTCCCCCAAACTCTCCTGCTTCTCTTGCATCCATACCTGAAAAATATTGCAATTACCTTCTTGTTTTCTCCCTGAACTGACACTGTCTTCTCCATGCTCCCACCTTCTCTGCTTCCAGCTCTGAGAGTTGCAATTTTCAGACCAAGAAAATTAGCCAGTGTGGATCCAGCTGACTGTCCACAGCCACTTGGGGATCTCTGCACCATGCTCTCAATTCCAGCAGCACGGAGCAGACCCACCTGGCCTGCATGGAGCCACTGTGGATTGGGCAGAATTTATTTCCCTAGGTGTAATGTGCCCCAGGTGTTGTCCTGCTGACGTTCTGCCACCTCAGCAGAGAGGTCAGGAACTGCTCTACCAGGCTGTGTGGCTTCCCCTGGCTGCTTTGATTTCTTTGGGATGTCTTCTCTGCTGCTGTGTCTGTGGGCCAGGGGGTTCCTCATGAGCCAGAAGAACCATCTGTGTTTCCTCACTTCCCAGTCCCAGGGCTCATAACATTGGTATTTTCCATATCCCATCTGCACTATCCCATCTCTGTAGGTATCTTGCTTTAATTCTTTTGGGTTTTACTTTCTGCTTTTGAGCATTGCTGCTTTTGCTTCCGAGGTCACAGCTTTTTCAGTTTTTATATGTGCAGCTGCTGTCATATGCACCAAGAAGTGTGAATGTGGTCCCTTCCTTTCCAAAAGAACAGAATGCATCATGCTTTTATAATTTTGATTCCAGACTTTTTTAAGGTTTTTGAAAGACTCCATGGATTTGCCTAGAAAGCAGATTTACTGGAAAAACAGATTTAAAAAACCCCAGCTCCTAGTATTGTTTTGTAGTGACATTTTTTATTCTGTTCAAGATACTGAGAGAAAATGTTTTAATAACATTGTGTAGTGTAAGATGACATTTCATTGAAAATGCACTATCAAACCCCACAGAGATAAATAATACTGCATTCAGCTGTATACATTCAGTTTTATGGTTTGGTCATTTTTAAGGAGTTGTCTTTGTGTTTTGGGATCTGTGGTTTGGCAGCTCTGCTGGTGTGTGCTTTGCTCTTCTGTGGGGATTTTGTTGGATTTGTGAGAAAATTTGGACTTTTCTGTCGTGTAGCACTCACATTTTTAAAAAATGGTTATGCTTGGACAACATTCTTGAAGGTGTTTCAGCTCCCTGCTGGAGTTCTGCCACAGAGTTTGGTCTGAACTAAAATACAGACCTGTTCTTCTGGGTTCTGCCCAGAACCTTTCCCCTTTGAAAGTTAGGGCTGCTCTTGCTGTGTCACTTGCAAGAGGATCTCATCACTACATGGATTTTTTAAGGTTGTTTGGGCAGGTGTAGGGAAATGAACCCTCAGAGATCTTTGGAGACACTTGCTGTGTCAATCTGGTTCCATTGAGGCAAGCCTGAGAGTAAAAGTCAATTCCCTGATAACAACTTGGATTTGGTCCACTAAAACTTAGGCTGGAGAGGTGATTTTTCTCAGGGATGTTGCCCAGTTTTTCCCCTTTGCACTTAGGGAATTATTTATCAGTAGAGAAATCCCAGGAGATGCCAAAGTGCAGATGGCAGGAGCAGCTACCAGAGGCAGTTGGCTCGTGGAGGAAAATGCAGGGAGAAGGCTGGAGTTGAGGTTGGGTAAAACAGGTCAGCAGGGATTTTATCAGGAAATATTTCCTGAGCTGATTGGCAGGGAGGCACTTGGAGGAGAAAACTGGAGGAGAGCTACAGCCTGGGACTGTAAATGTTAAATTAAATTAGAGGGATAATGATGAGGCCAAGGGGAAGGGGAAAGATGAAAGTTCATATTCCTGAGGGGGCAGGGGAGGATGGAAGCCTGCAGAGGGTGTGAAAGTCAGGAATTCCTTAGGGTGAGCACAGGGAAGATCAAACAGTGACACAGGGTAAGGACAAAGTTCAGCAGCAGGTTGAAGAGAGTAAGACAGAATCATGTATTTCTGTGTTTCTGATGGAGGAAAAGGAAGAAAAACAGAAGATGAGGGAAGCTGAGATGGTTCAGTATTTTGCTCTGTTCCTTCAGGGAATGTGGGGGAGAGACAAGGAATCAATATTCAGGCAGGTGTTTGAAAGGCAGTCAGGAGATGAAGAGTGAAGAGGAGCTTAGGGATTGCTTAAAAATTAAGAAAATAGGATTAATTTATTGGGGTAAGTGAATGCAGGCTTTGAGCTGTTGGATTCTCCTGTTGCACTGTTCCTGTTAACCTTTATTGATAAGACAGAAAGCCAGGTTGAATTCCCCTTCTTCCCCTGAAGCAGCTTCTGGTGAAACACTTTCCTTGATGGTTTTTCTATTTCTCCATAAAAGACTTCACAGCTTGAGCCTTTGGGATACAAGAAGCCTGAATAAATGACTGAAATAGCCCATCTGAGTCTATGTTTTTTGTAATGTATTTATCTACCTGAGAAACCTCTTGAAAAATTGCAATATTTCATGATCATTGGGATTATGCACATTATGTAGCTCCCTCCAAAAGCAGCAGCTTGAGTCAATGCCTAAACTATTTTGTCATCCTTGTAGCATTTGCTTCATGGCATTTATGTTCTAGATTTAGAATATATTTCTATATTTAGTAGCAAGATGAGGACATTGTCAACGTAAAAAGTAAGAAACATTTTTATTAATCTGTAAACAGAGTTCTTTAAGCTTCTTTAGGAGATTAAGATGCTTAAGGCCAGATTTGGAAATACATTTTGATTTTTTGGATGTGCAGATGAATATCTAATACAGCTTTGTAAGGAATTTAAAGGAACTTGTCACCTAAACTCTTCCAATTTGGGAGTGACAGATAATTTAAGCACTTTTGTAACTATCTTGAGAGACCTGAGATTACCTTTGAAAACTTGATTGTAGGTCTCCAAAGCACTTCTAAAAATGTCACTCTGAAGTTTTGCTTTTTGAAGGGCTGAATTATTTTTCCATTTGAAATTGTTATGGGTGTTCAGGTGTTTGGTTACTCTGGAAGTCAGCAGTTAAATGGCAAAAAGGACTGAGCTGAAAGCTCCTCTGGTTCTTCTCTAAACTAGGTTAACATAAATTCTATGGAAATAACAAGAAAACCTCCTGTTTTCTGAGGGATAGGGGAGTAAGCTCTAATTACAATTTTACAGTTACCATTTTTTCTTGTTTTCTTCTCAGAGCCAGGTACTGAAGAAGTAAAAAAGCTCCTCCTGCTTTTGCTTGGTTGTGCAGTTCAGGTGAGTTTAATTGTGTTTGTCCCTGTGAAACTTTTGAATTACTGATCTCTTTTCTTACTATTTCAATACTTGGGGTGGTGTAAAACTTCTTCCTTTGGTGGTACAACTGCATTCCTTGGAAAATGGGAATATTCAGATTTTTGATTAAATGACTACAACTCTACACCTGTTATTGTACAAATACCTCTGATACCACCATCATGGGTTATTAATTTCAGTAGTGTTAATTTACCTGATACTGTAAAGAAAGGGTGGAAATGGTAAAGTGCTGAAAATTAACTCACTGTACTACTGTTTCATGTTTTTAATGAACTATCACAGAATTTGAATAAGTAGCAATTTTAAGAAACCTCTTTCTTGTACCATTTCAATTTGATTTTCCTTGTATCATTTAATTAGTGTTGAAAGTTATAATTACTGTAAAATGGCATGAACTAGGGATTTAATGGTCACCAGAATTATTGGATAATAATTTAGTCATGTGGCCATTGCAATGTCAGCTTTAGAAGTTTTAGCTCTTAAGAAATGCAAAAGAGGAATGAAAATACTTGCAATTATACATATAAATGTGTATAAAATAGATGTCTCTATTTTTAGTGTCAGAAAAAAGAAGAATTTATTGAAAGAATCCAAAGTCTGGATTTTGATACCAGAGCAGCTGTTGCAGCCCATATTCAGGAGGTATTTTGGGGGGTTTTTGCTTTTAATTTTGGGGATCTTTTGAGATGGAATATTGCATTGCAGGAGGGGGAGTTGCACGTGTTCAATGGCAAGTAAATCACATATGTGATTTGCATATTGAGTGGTTGTAGTAAGCAAAAAGGCTTTATTTTTTCACTTGATTCACAAAAAGATTTAATGATTGAGCATTTTTGGGTTTTATTTTTAGAGCAGTACCAGAAAGCAAATTTGTTGCTTCAAGGATTTCTTAGTTACATACAGCAAATTTAGTTTAGTGAAATCTTTATATGCAGATTTCTTTATAAAATATAATTCCAATCAAATGTATGTGGTAGGTAATTTATAATGTTACTGTCACCAGAAGGACAAGGTGCTGCTTCCAGGCAGACAAAAAATTCTTTCTTTACATACAATTAAATATATTTAAAATGTTTTTTCATACCTTATCCAGAAAACTTAACCTGTAGAGTTGCAGCTTTATTTTTCCTTTCTACTCTTAAAATTCCAAGAGGATGTTTTTTCCCTTTCATTTCACCCCATGTAGGTAACTCATAATCAGGAAAATGTGTTTGACCTGCAGTGGATGGATGTCATTGTGCTGACACAAGAGTATGTTGAGCCTCTCCTGAAAAATATGGCCTTGCATTTAAAAAGGCTTATAGATGAAAGAGATGAGCACTCAGAGGTATGCATGTGGCTTAAGAGAAATACAAGAAATCTTCTTTTTCTGAGATAATTCAGCTCAGGATTTTTATAACTAACAGTTTAATTTTCTGCTGACATGTTAAAGCAAGGATTCCTGGCTGCCAGAACTTTGTTTCAGGGAGTTCTTCTGTGCATATTTGTTTAATAATGTAGGAAAGATAAAGTAGGAATGATAAGAGGTGATCTTTTCCACATAGCCAGAGTGGGAAACAACTTCAGCATTGATCAGCAGCTGAAAGCAGAGACTCCAAAGCTGTATCAGCTGCATTCACCAGGAATCAATAACCCATCAATTTGCAAGGCAGTCACTGAAAGCTGTTCTGTTCCCATGTCCTGTTGTCCAGGTTTGAGGGGGATAAAGCAGATCCATACCAGCAGAGGAGGTTTTGCAGGCTTATCTTGAGGCACAGTTGTTGTACCATGTTAGAATCAAGGAACAGAACTATATTTACTACAAAGTTGTGAATCATCTTGGTGGTCCCAGATTTGCCCCTCAGTAGAGTGGGTGTGTCAATGGTGCAATTATTCCAGATATTCCTTTGACAGTTCTTCCAGATCACAGCCTTGGTAGGAATGAAACAGAGGGGAGAGGATGGGGGTGATGCCTTTGTGCAAAGCAAAGGAAAAATACTTCAAACGGTGAGAGATGCTCATATTTGGCCAACACCTTTATTTGTAGGGGGAAATAGGAATATTCCTGTAGGGAATAGGGAAATAGGAATATTCCTGGTGCTTTATTCAGTTGTCAAGGATGAAGAACACAACTTTGTTTAGAGATACATGTTTATCTTTATTTTTAAGAGGTGGTGGTTTTCAAGGAATTTGCACCTTTGATTACCCAGTCCGTTCTGAGCACTGGTCATTTTGTGGGCTTAAAAGTGTGAAGTGAAAAATAAAATTTAAAATAGCAGAAAAATAAAATCTAAACCAGTGGAAGGTCCTCTACAAAAGCTGTGGGTCTTTGCTTTAGGCGTAGAGCTGCAGACAGCGCTTTGGACTTCCTCGATGGCCAAAACCTTTCCATGGTTGTGGTGCCATTGCAGTGTTTGCTATGAACGACACCCAGGTGTCTCTGTGAGGGCCCCTCTGGACTCTTCCCTGTTCTCTGCCCCTCAGACCATCATTGAGCTGTCGGAGGAGCGGGACTGCCTGCGCTTCCTGCCGCACGCCTCGGCCGCGCAGTCCCCGTGCGGCTCCCCCGGCATGAAGCGCACCGAGAGCCGGCAGCACCTGAGCGTGGAGCTCGCCGACGCCAAGGCCAAGATCAGGAGGCTCCGGCAGGAGCTGTGAGTACAATTCCCACTCAGACCCTTTCCACACATCCAGTCCTCTTCAGAGCAGTTCACAGAATCACAGAATGATGAGGCTGGAAGAGACCTCTGAGATCACTGAGTCCAACCTTTGCCCTAACACCTCAACCAGACTATAGCACCAGCTGCCATGTCCAGTCTTTTTTTAAACACATCCAGAGATGGTGATTCTACCACCTCCCTGGGAAGAGCATTCCAGTACTTTGTTATTCTTTTGGTAGAAGTTTTTTTCCTAATATCCAACCTGTACCTTCCCTGACATAGCTTGAGACTGTGTCCTCTTCTTGTGTCAGAGACTGACCCCCACCTGCCTACAACCTCCCTTCAGGAAGGTGTAGAGAGCAATAAGGTCACCTCTAAGCCTCCTCTTCTCCGGGCTAAACAGCCCCAGCTGCCCAGCTCTCATAGGGTTTGTGTTCCAAGCCCCTCACCAGCCTCGTTGCCCTCCTCATCCTGCAACCCACAGGGAATTTCCCCAGGATCTGGAACAAGTTGTTCCTGGCTTCAGCATTCACAAGACACAGTTGTTTCTGTTTATTGGTATGGCCTGACAGTGCAGACCTTCAAAAAGCTTTTGAAAGTTTGAAGTTTTGAAAGTCTACATGGGACATGCTCAATCATGTCACCATCCTTCCCAAACTGAGGGCCCAGAACTGGACACAGCACTCAAGGTGTGGCCTCACCAGCACCGAGTACAGGGGCAGAATGACCTCCCTGCTCCTGCTGGCCACACAATTCCTAAAGCAGGAAGCCATTGGCCTTCCAGGAGCCACTGGCCTTCTTGGCCACCAAGGCACTTTACTGGCTCATATTCAACCAGCTGTCAACCAGCACCCCCAGGTCCCTTTCTGCCTGGACACTGTCCAGCCACACTGTCCCCAGCCTGTAATTCTTGTCCTTTCAAATGGTTTTTTTTAGTTACTGCTCCCCAGGAGGGGTATTTTTGTAATGCAAGATCTGTGGACCCATGGGACAAATACAGCATTTCATCTGTGTTTGTCTCTGTTTGTATTCATAATGATGTTTTGACCTAAATTTTATTCTCTGATGTCCCTGAAATCATGGATTAAAGGTGGAAGCCTCACAAATCTCAGCATTTTGTTCTCAAACCAGGTGATCATTAAAAGGAGATGAGGCAGGAGGGATTCCTTCTCAGCAGCATGATTTGATGACCTGTTTCCAACAAGAAATACTCACCTATGGTTAATTCCTGGTTCAAAATCATTGCAGATAGGACAAAACAATTTCCATTAGAATGCTTTCCTATCTCCCACCTCTTTGTTCCTGTGTAAAAGATTTCTTGTCTGCACAACACTTGCTTCCTCCTGAAAACTGCTCCTGATTCTGTAGGTTTCTGTGGGCTCTTTGTCTTCATAGTCAAGGAGCAGGTCTGAGCAGAGTGAGGAGTTATTTAAAGAGAAGATCAATAACAGACCTGTGGAGAATCTAGCAGTGTGTCAGTTGTTTTAGCAGAGTGAAGTGTGTGTGTGTGTTCTGAATTAAAATGCTCCATCTGAAGAGATTCAATATGTGTAGAAACAGCATAAATAAAGATTTATTTTATTTTTTTTAATTCAGCACTGGGGAGAGGAGACAGGTAAACTAAATCACAAGCTGAAGGTAGCATAAGTCACAATTCAGAGTTTGTTGATCAGATGATTTCTAGCTGGCTGGATTAAGGATCTTGTTGATTTACTCTGAGGATCCCCTTCCCCCACTACAGCATGGTCTTCATGAGGAACAGAGGACAAAAGCTGGGGCTCTTTTCCCCTGATGTCTGTATTATTATGTGTCTCCTGCAATGAGCCCGCCCAGGATATTCTATAAACAGCTGCACCAAGAAAATTAGTGAAAAAATTGCTGTTATTAGTTTGATTGACAGTTAATAGATAGCCTAAACAGTGAACACTGGTATGTTCTGTATAATTTAGTCCAATCCTCTCCAGTCTGGAGCTGAAGCGTGCAATTAGGGCAACACTGATGGCTCAGAACAGTCCACATTTTGCACTCTTATTTGAATTCAGTTGGTAAATAATTTCCCTTTACATGTAGCAGCATCTTAAAATACCAGACTTGGATGAATTAACTTCTGTCTGCAGCATTTAGTGTTAAATGCTGCATCTATTTGATAAATTTTAAATTACATTAATTCCAGACTTGGAAATACTCAGCATAAAATTTATTTATAATCTGGTTTTGGCAGTGAACCTTCATACCTGGTTTAATATGCAGTGTAGCTGATGTAATTTCCTATAAAAGGTCTTGTAAAGATTATTTTTCAGTTGGATAGAAACCAGGGAATACAGAAACTCCAAAGAAGGAATTTGCACACCTCATTTTCTGAGGGTTGAGTTCTGTGTGTTCCCATGTAGAACAATTACAGGAATATGGATGCTGATGGAAAAGTTAGAGAAATCAGGAATAAATTTGTGTTTGTGCCTGGGTTCTGAGCACCTCTGGAGGGGGAGAGCTGTGACAGGGATGTTGCACTGAGCTGTGCAGAGCTGAGCCTCCTGTGCTTGTAGGCTCAGTGACCTTTTCCAAACAATCCTTTTCCAAAGGGATCATTCATGGTGAAATTGGCTCATTTTTAAAAACAACTGCTCTAGTTTTGTTTAAAACATACCTGATTTTTGTTGGTATGATTGCTTTGAGATAGCATTATACATTTCAGTGCATTACATTTTCTTATTCCCCCCTTTTCTGCTTTAGTTTCTTACTTCCATTCCAGAATGTGGAATAATACAGTAACACATTTGAATATGCAATAAATTTTTTAAGAATATTCAATATTGGCAGGGTTTCTCCAGCAAATACTGGAGTTTGTTCTGAGGTGCAGTTGAATTTTTAACATCAGGTGTTCTTTGTCTGTCAGAGAATTAAATATTTCCTTTGCACTTAGTCATGGTTTAAGAAACTCATTTTTAAGGATTGGGAAATGAGTTGGAAGTTAAGAATGAATCATGTAAGAACTGTAGCATTCTATGTCAAATTGTTTTTATCACAGATTTTTGAGTAGACTAAAACAGACACTGTGTTGTCTCCATAGAGTTGAAATTCATTGTGTGTTTCATGAAATTGCTGAGTTCACTAAGCAGTATCTTCTTCAGTTGAGTCAAGACACCTAAAACCCTTAATTCTGCTCTGCAAGAAAAGGAAAAATTACAGAGCTGTAAAAGTGCTCTTAAAATCTGCTTTACTTGATTGTGACAAGGGGTCAGTGTCTGGTTCTCCTGGAAAGAATTTGGACCTTTTGAATGTGTAATTAGAAATTATTCTGAGTTGATTTTTGGATGTGGATCTCCTGGTACACACTCATGTGTGATATCTGTGGTTTCTTACACAAAATCCCTTATTGCAAAAATTCCTTCTTACACCCTGTTTTCTGCCCTGTGTGAGTAGGAAACAACAATTTAAAGCACTATGAAAAGCCCAACAAATTTAAAATATTAGATAAAGACTAAAGCCAAAAAAATAACGAAATCTTAATGGCAGCCCTAAATTTTACACTCTGCTGTCCCTGAAATTGTGGGTTAAAGGTGGAAGCCTTACAAATCTCAGCATTTTATTCTCAAACCTGGTGATCATTAGCAGGTTTTGTGGCCATGTTTAACTGGTTTGTGTTTTCCTCTTCAAGTGAGGAAAAGACTGAGCAGCTGCTTGACTGTAAACAAGAGCTGGAACAGATGGAAGCTGAACTGAAGAGACTTCAGCAAGAGGTGTGGATTTAATAATTTTATTATTTTTAGGAAAGTTGCAACCACCATAACAATTCACCACTCTTTTTTGATATTAAGTATGTTTTCATGTTTATTTTTTTGTTTTGCGTTCTGAACCCGACCTTGTGTAATTATTCCTTTATTTGGTGTATTATGATGGAAAAAAATGCCCTGACTTAGAGATTTCTTCTCTAATTTCTTTTGTTTCTTCATTCAAGCAATTTGCCACCAGTGCATCCTCTGAAAGGACCTTCTTAAAGTTGAAAGTGCTCCAATTCTGTCTGGTTTTTCTTAATACTTTCTGTGGTGATAATGAGGGGAAAAACCTTAAATGCATCATAAATATACAATATATGTTGTGGTGTTGTGAGGGTCCCCAGGACAAGGTGAGAGATGAGAATTTGACTCCAAGCTCTCAGAAGGCTAATTTATTATTTTATGATCTTACATTACATTAAAAGAAAAAAATTATATTAAACTAAAAACTAAAACTATACGATACTAAAGAAAGAGAAAGGAGACATCAGAAGGCTACACAAGAATGATAATAAAAACCTGTGACAGACCAGAGAGTCTGGCACAGCTGGACTGGGATTAGTCACTAAGCAAAAACAATTCACATGCTGGGATAAACAATTCTCCAAATCACATTGCAAAGCAGCAAAACAGCTTCTCAGGAGGAAAAATCCTAGCAAAGAGATTTTTCAGAAAATAAAATGGTGACACTATATATATATTTATATATTTATAGTGAATCCTTGAGAAAGCCCAGTACAGTTTCCTGGGAAATACAATCCCCTACAATCCTGTACAATATATTGGATTTTTCTTTGAATTTCTCAGAGTTACCAATACCCTTGCTGCATTTGTGTCTCTCCCTGTGTCCCAGAACATGAACCTGCTGTCGGACGCGCGCTCTGCCCGGGTGTACCGGGACGAGCTGGACGCGCTGCGGGAGAAGGCGATCCGTGTGGACAAGCTGGAGAGCGAAGTCAGCCGCTACAAAGAGAGGCTCCATGACATTGAGTTCTACAAAGCCAGGGTGGAGGTGAATAAATCCAGGGGGAAAATCACCCACAGCCACTGTAGGAGCACCGGGGGGTGGAACAGATGGAGACGAGAGATCTCTGAAGCCAGGTCGTGGAACTTGGGGTTTATTGCCGAGGGCCTGGGTGCAGGGGCCTTTGGGAACTTGGGGTTTATTGCCAAGGCCTGGGTGCAGGGGCCTTTGGGAACTTGGGGTTTATTGCAGAGGGCCTGGGTGCAGGGGCCTGCTGGGAGCTGCCAGCCACAGCTGAGAGCAGGCCCGAGAGAAGAGAGGGGTAGAGAGGATGAGAGGGTAAGAGAGTAAAAGGGTAAGAGAGTGTAAGGGAAAAAAAAAGGTGAGAGCATAAAAGGGCAAGAGAGTGAGGTTCCTGTTACAATACAATAAATCTTCTTCTGTGTTGAATGTTCTGATTCTCAGTAACCAATCTAATACAATATACAAATCCTATAGCATTTCCGTACAGCCTATAGGAATCACTACATTACCATACAGTGTTCCATTTTAAACCCTAAAAACTCCTCTTTGGACCCCTTTTGCCAAGCTAGTGGGGTCTGCTCTGACCCTTGGGCCTGTCTGCAAGCAGAGGGAATTGTTTCATCAAAAGGGGATCACCTTCAGCCAGCCACACCATTGTTTTCCTGTTGTTCAGTAACTGAGGGATCTCAAAGCTTGCTTTCATTTCAATCTCGCTTATAGTTTCTATATTCTCAAAATCTTTTGTCAGACAATCATATTTATAAGGCTTTCCTGTTTCATCTTCCCCAACAAGCCACCATTCTTTAATGTAGCCTCTGCTGGGTATTGAGGTGTCCCCAGTGAGCTGCAGTGGGACTGAATAGCGCAGTCATGCTCAGCACAGCCTGTCTGAGCTCCCAAGCATTCCCATGTCAGAATTCAGGACATCCCTCTGCCTGTCCTGGATGGCTGGAACCCCTGCCAGAGGGCACAGAGCCCAAGATGCCTGTGATTTTGATTATGACCCATAGAGCAAATTACCAACCTTATATGAAGATCTGCAAGCCACGAAAGTCTAAGTAGAATAATAATCACTTTGTCATGGGGTGAAAAGTAGATTTTTTGGGGTTTTTAGAATGGGGGTTCAGAGGGCAAGATGGAGGAATCTGGGCATGTCCAGCTTTTCTCCTTCTTCTTCTTCTTCTTGGCCTCCATGTGCTGCTGTGATGTTGGCACTTTTGGATTGGTTTAGAGTAGAAGCTCACTGTCTAACATAGGTGATAGGTATTGGGAAGTAATTGTAAATAAAGTACACGTAGTTTTTAGTATAAAAAGATAACACCACCCCAAGGCAGTCACAAGATAACACACCCCAAGTGTGCCTCTGCCTGTCCTGCTGAGCAGACCTCAGCTGGCCAGAGAAAGAATTTTATAGATAAGAAACAATAAACAACCTTGAGACCGAGAACTGAAGAGTTCTGACTCCTCCTTCAACCACCAGGCTGGGAAAAGAGACTTTCTGATGTATCTTGGGGTCACTTTGAGCAGCTAAAGCCCCCAGACCCCCAGCCACAGGCCACCCTAGCAAGCTTAGGTGATATCAGCTCTAGTGATTATCAGGTTATCATTTTGTGATTTCAGCTCTTTGCTTGCTGGGTGCCTTAGGCAGTCCCAGGAGAAGGATGTGGGAGGTTCCACAGGGGTACAATTATTGAATCTTCTGTGAAGGTTGTCAGGGACAGCTCTTCTGCCAAGCTGGGACAACAGTAGGGGGTTTTATAGGGTACAGAGGTTTTAGGAATTGTCCAATAGTAAGGGTTGAAGGAAGGTGACCTATAGTCATACAAAGAGATGAGCCCTTTCCAAAGGTGGAAAAAGGGGCTTCTAAGGCCCAGTGTTCATGACTGGGCATTTCCTATCCTAGGCTGCTGAACATGGGGGCATTGCAGCTCCTGGGCCTGCTCTTCTGTTCTTCTCTTGGCTGGGGCTTTTCCAAATGGCATTTGGAGATTAAAGCATTGGGATGTGAGAAGGGCTTGCAGCATCTTGCTCTGTGAGATGGCAGTCATGTTTTTGTGACAAATTCCGTTGTTTTGGGGAATTGTTTCCATGTCTAATGGCATGGAAGTCAGCAGTGTTCACCAGAGCTCTAAGCTAGCAAGGCCAGTGGAAACCTCTGTGAAGGATGGATTGAGAAACTCACAGAGGAATTAATTCCAAAAATGCTATAAATTTAATCATTCCTTTCTCCTCTGTAGGTCTCCTAAGGGAAAGCAATTTTCTAAGTCAAGTGTTGAGGAAAGGAGGGCTGTTCACATGAGTACAGGACAATGGCACAAAATACACTAAAAAAAGATGTACCAACACCAGGCAAGGGAACTTTGAGTTCTGGCATGAATTAGTAATTTAGGAGGCAAATCAACATGCAGGAATTTTTTATCAGGCCATCATTCTAAATGACAAATTTGATGGGCAAGTGCCATATGGTATAAAAATCAGTAAGGGAAAACAGATTAGTAAACAGGATTTGACAACAGTGGAAGTTTCATTTTCATAGAATGTTTAAACTAATGAACCCCCTAAAAATTGTTTATGTGTTTTCATAGCTTGTAAACTATTGGATATTTCAAGCATTCTTCAATAAAGATTAATATTAATTAGTTGGGTTTGTGTCATAATAATTATGAGTTAACTTAATATTTGTGTAGGCAGGAGTATGAAGGATATTTATGTGATCCTTTTTCAGATTTTGCAGCTCTGTGCTAAAGTTTGAAAAGTTTTGTCTTTATATGACGAGGAAAACTGCCCATTATGTGTTTTACACATTACTTTCATCAGATGCTATTAAAAAAATCCTCCATGTACCAAAATCAAAGCTGCTCAGGCCCTTTGAGAGTGGCTGGCTGTATTTTAAGATTGTGGGTGCATTTTCAGCATCATGGCCTGACTTTGGGCCCAGTGGCCTATAAACCTATTTTTGGGCTGTGCATGCAGTACATCGTTCCAGATCACAGCCCAAATCACAGAGATCCTGATGGTTTGATTATAATTTGATTATTTGTTTAATGGCTTAGGGAGTATTTCATTTATGTCAAATTCTATTTTCACAGAAATTCTTAAGTTGCATTTATGTGGAATTGCTGTAAAGGTGCTTTTTATAAAAAGTCTGTTACAGCTCCCAGTTTTAGTTTCAGTTTCTGAAACTGGTTGTGATGTGTATCAAAGTTTGCATGAGCAGGGGAATGCTTCTGGTTTGGGATTTATTTGTTGTTGTTCCATTTTTGCAGGAGTTAAAGGAAGACAATCAGGTGTTGCTAGAAACCAAGACAATGCTGGAAGATCAGTTAGAGGGGACCCGAGCTCGATCAGATAAACTGCACGAGTTAGAAAAGGAGAATTTACAGCTGAAAGCTAAACTGCATGACATGGAGATGGTGAGTGGCAGGGGAGGGTGGCAAAGGCAGCTCATACACACTGAATTTAATTCCTGTTTTTAATAAAATACTTGAAAATAGCAGGGAAGGAAGAGAAAGATTGTGATGATAAATGCAGAGATTCAAGAGCAATAGGTTTGATTTTTTTGATGTGAATCAATTGTCACTTAAATATTGAGTTTACCCCATGCACTTGGCTTCCTAATATTCAGAAAGAAGTAAACTTTGGAAGAGTAGGGAGTGATTGCTGTAGGTTATGAGGAGAAGAGGTTCTTTGAAATCTTCTTTTTATTGTCCCCTTCAAAGTTCTCCCAACTTCTCCCAGTTCCTCCCCATCTCAGTGTCTAGGCAGACCAGAAAAAGCACTTTGCCCTTCCCTGTGACAACATAATAAAGATAATATAATATAGCTATCAATAGAGTATAGATAATGAAATGCTTTGCACATATTGAGACTTCTCTTTTAACCTGTGAATCATTTTCAAGGAGCGTGATATGGACAGAAAGAAGATTGAGGAGCTCATGGAGGAAAATATGACCCTGGAAATGGCTCAGAAACAGAGTATGGATGAGTCTTTGCATCTTGGCTGGGAGCTGGAGCAGATAAACAGGACTACTGAACTTTCTGAAGGTAAACATAAGTGATTGAAATTGAAATCTCAGAGACTGGGTAGCATTAGGAAATGAAATGTCCTTATTTCTGAAGTACAGAGTGTGGTGTCCTCTGGAGAAATGCTGATTCCCATGTGTCCATTGAGATACAGCCTACATGAGAAGCCTGTTCTTGTGGTACTTGTCCAGTTAAATAGTTGTGTCAGCCCCATAAATACCTGGAAATTACATTATTTGCCATTCACACTTGTGTGCTCTGCAGCGCAGATCATGAATCTTCTGGCTCTGCTGTCCTCCAAGTTAAGGAGAAGAGCTGTGGTACAAATTTGGATTCTTCTGTATAACATGCTGGGATCCAAACTGGATTCTGTGCAAAGCACTTGTGGAATTTGGAGGCACATCCTGAGCTGTGGGAAACAAATCTGTGCTGTGAATAGGAACATCAGGAGAGTAGAGCATATTTTAATTTCTAATATTTCTAATCCTAATCAGCTCTGGTCATCAAGAGGGCATTGGAAGGACCTTCAAAGGCTGTTAAATCCTCTAAAAATGCAGAATCTGAACAATTCTGGCTAATAAGTCAGCTTTTATTTGAATAATGGTGTTTTTCTCCTGCAGTGCCACAGAAATCACTGGGCCATGAGGTGAATGAGCTGACATCCAGCAGGCTGCTGAAGCTGGAAATGGAAAACCAAAGTTTGCTGAAGACTGTGGAAGAGCTGCAAAGTGCAGTGGGCTCTGTGGAAGGCAGCAGCTCAAGGATTCTGAAAATGGAAAAAGAAAACCAAAGACTTAGCAAGAAGGTAAAGGTCAGAGTGTGCCTGGATGGTGTGAGAGCTGCCTCATGTTCTCTGCTATTTTCTTCCTAAAGGGTCATTTTATGAATTGCTGTTATTTTGGGTAAGGCATTACAAGGGTCTAAGTGGAGTTACAGTGTGTGTGAGTTTATGGTAAAAAAGAAAACCACCTCCAAGAAGTTTTGCTCTTTTTATTATGTGAGAGTGTGACCAGTTGATTCAGAAAGGTCTTAGACCAGTGAGGGAAAAAATAATAATATATTGGGGATATGATGAGTAAGGAAAGTGGTTTAGATTACTGGAGAGCATTAATTTTGGTAATTATGAAGCAGAAGAAAGTGTGTGTGCAGTGGTGGAGAGTGAGTGATGAGCCTGAGCTGAAGACTTGGTCCTGTGTCCTCATTTTAGCTGAGGGAGGGAGAAGGTGGGTCAGGGAATTGATAAACAGCTCAGGAGGGGAGTTTGTCAGGTTTAACTGTGCTCAGCTGCAACACTTTCCTCCTCAAATTATGTGTATCAAATAGAATAATTTAGTCAGTGGTATTTATAGAGAATAAAAATTAGAAAAAAAATAAGCTGGGGCTAATTACAGTGGAGTGAAAATGTCTGAAGTTCCTGAAATAGCTTTGACTTCAGCAGCTATTTCAGGTGAAAGACTATCCTTAGAGTGGCTAAGAGATAATTTAAAAAAGAAAATTAAAGAAATCCCTACTGTATTCCAAGCTTCCATAAGTTTTCTGATTCCTAAGAAGCTGCTGTTTTTTGGAGCAGCCTCTGTGCTGTGCCCAAAGGAAAGCTGGGAGAGGTACAAAAGAAAGGAATAGAAACACACAAATATCATTCAGGTCAACTTGTTACCACTTAAATGTGGCAGAGAAATCATGCTTGGGTATTTTAAATTTTAAATAGCTTTGCTCTCTGCAAGTTGGAAACACTTGACAAAACAAACTCATCTATTTAATACCCAAGGAATCATCTTAATTATCTCTTGAAACAGTTAAGTAAAATCAAACAACCTTCAACCTTCCTAAGTTAAAAGGGTCTTGGAGGAGCAGTGTAAATCTCACTGAAATGGAATTTTAAGAGAAAAAAAAGGTGCTTGAGGAAATATCCAGAGCCTGAGAAAATCTGACCCTTTTTTTTTTTTTTTTTTTACACTAAAGTACTTTATAGATACAGTGTTCTGAACCCAGGAGAAAATTCTGGCAGGAGTAAACGTATTCCCAAAAGAAATTAATGTTTCAATTAAGGATTAGAAAATTCTGTTTAATTCTTTCCCTTAAGCTTCTTTATTCATTTCTATACGGGTGCCTTCAACCCAGCTAAGACTGTCATTTTTAAGTACATTTTAAAACTTTTGTTTCTCTTCCCAGCTTGAAGAGCTGGAGAATGAAATTAGCCAAGAGAAACAAAGTCTTCAGAACAGTCAAAACCAGAGTAAAGATTTGCTGAAAGAAAAAGCCCAGCTTGAAAAGACACTTGAAGCCCTTCGAGAGAACTCCGAGCGACAAGTGAGTAGCACAACCAAAAGTTTTACTGCTGCTTTGTGCTCTGCTGGTCTCCTTTTGGAGGATTTTACAGACAGAAAGGGATTGTAAATGCAGTGCATTTGCCAAAAGGAGGTTCCTGCAGGAAAACAGCTTTGCTGGGAGCTGCAGGCAGTGAGAGACATGACTCATTTCTGGCTGGGGCTTTCCTGGTGGGTGCAGAGCTTTGTTACACTCCCACGGCTTCGTGGGCATCTGCTGGAGCTGCTTGGAGGGTGTAGCTCAGCCAGGAGAGAAAATTGGGAGCTTTGGAGGGAGGCCAGACTCCTCCCAGAGGAGGAGAGCAGGTCCCAGGAGCTGGCAGTGCTTGGAGTAATGGTGGAGTATTATTGATGGGAATTCCAGCAGCCTCAGGTCCAGCTCCATCATTCTGCCCTGCCCTGGGAGGGGTTCCTGCTCTGAGCACCTGGATTGATTTGTGGCTGCCAAAAACTGACATCTGAATCTCTGTGAAAGATGTGCCTGATGGACACTGGCACCTCCTGAGGTGTCTGCAGAGCAGCCACCAGGAAAAAGAGTTCTGGAATGCCCAGATTTAGGAATTGAGTCCTTCAGAATTAGAACTGTGTGATGGTGTTCACAGGGGTCTGAGGATGAGGGAAGAGACAAGAGTGTTGACTCCATGTTTCAGAAGGCTGATTTATTATTGTATGATATTTTATATTAAAACTATACTAAAAGAATAGGAGAAAGGATTTCAGCAGAAGGCTGGCTAAGAATAGAAAAAGAAAGAATGATAACAAAGGTTTGTGTCTGACTGAGACAGTCCGAGCCAGCTGACTGTGATTGGCCATGAATTAGAAACAACCACATGAGCCCAATCCCAGATGCACCTGTTGCATTCCACAGCAGCAGATAACCATTGCTTACAGTTTGTTCCTGAGGCCTCTCAGCTTCTCAGGATGAAAAATCCTAAAGAAAAGATTTTTCAAAAAATATTGTAACTACAGAACTGCTGTTAGCTTTTATAAATTCTGTTTCTACCTCCTGATGACATGGCCATTTAGTTTAGTTTCTGGGCTCTGGAAGCTCCTGGAATTCCCAGATTTAGGAATTGAGTCCTTCAGAATTAGAACTGCCAGTAGCTTTTATAAATTCTATTTATATCTCCTGATGACATGGCCATTTAGTTTAATTTAAAGTACAGTATTCTGAAATGCAGAATATTGTATTTCAGAAAATACTGAATGTTTTTAAAGGCCATTAATCAGTAAATGGAATTCCAAAAACTGACATCTGAATCTTTGTAAAGATGCACCTGATGGACACTGGCACTTCCTGAGGTGTCTGCAGAGCAGCCACCAGGAAGAAGAGTTCTGGAATTCCCAGATTTAGGAATTGAGTCCTTCAGAATTAGAACTGCCAGTAGCTTTTATAAATTCTATTTATATCTCCTAATGACATGGTCATGTGGCTTAATTTAAAGTACAGCACTCTGAAATGCAGAATATTATACTTTCAAAAATGCTGAATATTTTTAAAGGCCATTAATCAGTAAATGGAATTCCAAAAACTGACATCTGAATCTTTGTAAAGATGCACCTGATGGACACTGGCACCTCCTGAGGTGTCTGCAGAGCAGCCACCAGGAAGAAGAGTTCTGGAATTCCCAGATTTAGGAATTGAGTCCTTCAGAATTAGAACTGCCAGTAGCTTTTATAAATTCTATTTATATCTCCTAATGACATGGTCATGTGGCTTAATTTAAAGTACAGCACTCTGAAATGCAGAATATTATACTTTCAAAAATGCTGAATATTTTTAAAGGCCATTAATCAGTAAATGGAATTCCAGAAGGAAGAAAAGAGGGAGGTGGAAAAAAAAAGCTTGGCATGGAAGGTTTACTTTCATTTAAAGATACACATCTTGTTTTAGGACTGATATTTCAGTGGGACTATTTCTGCTTAAAAATAATTTCCTTAGGGGCTGATGGGTCAACAGCAACTTCCATATTTCTTCCAAAAGCCTGTGCTGACACTTACTGGAGTTGACTGTAGGAGTTATTTGGATGAGATCAGATTGATTTGATCTCATCCAAAATCCTGGGGGCGTTTGTCAGGATTTTTTGTAGAATTGGGATTCCAGAAGCAGAATTCATGGGCAGTAATTCAGTGCCATGGCAGGTGCTCCAGAGCTGTGTTTGTAGGCCCCTGTTAAGGAGTTTCTGGTGAATATTCCAGAGCAGTTTGTCACTGCTGGGAGCAGAGCAGTGGATCTGTAATTAATAGTTCTATTCAGATTTCACTAGGGAAGAACAGCCTGTAATTTTCTCAGTCTGTTTTTCATTGCAAGCAGCACTTTTGCTTTTCTCCCAAACAATTTATTGTTGAAACATCCCTTACACTGGGTTATTAGTGTACATTTAAATATTGATCCAAACAGTTTTGCTGGATTTTGCTGTCTGGTGTTACATGCCCAAAGAATTCCAAATGATTTGGAGCAAACTAAAAAGTCAATACTGAAAATTAAGGTGTAGGTTCTGCCTTTATCCTTGATCTGGTAGATCTGGGAAAATGTTTCCTAGGAAAATAATTCCAGTATGACTTACTTTCTCTGGAGCTGGTTTGGAACAGAATATCCAAAGATTCTTTTTAACTTAAAAATCAGTGTAACTTTGGTGTGTTTCTTCTCAAATTGTTGAGTGTGATCAGGGTTCCCTCATCTCCCACCCATCACCTCTCCTTTTTCCAAGGGAAATAAAGAGAATTTTGTGGCTCCCACACCTCCCTCCATCTCAGGTGTGGCTCAGAACTTGCTGCAGTCCTGTTCTTTGTGGACACACAGCTCTGGAAATCACGGAGTGTGAGAAAAAATAATTTAACACGGGTAAACACAAATAAAAGTTAAATTTGCTAGGAAGTAGGTAAAGCTTTCTTTTGATTTGTGCTTTATTAGTTTTGGGTTTATGTTCGTCTATTAATATTCAAGAGGAAGAGATTTGAAGATTTACTTTGTTGTCAAACTTGAAATAATGATTGTGATTCTTCACATAAAAAATAGCAGAGGAAGAGATTTTCTTTGCCTTAAAATAAAAGGTGAATATGATATGATGAGTATCTTTTAGTTTATATAGGAAAGCAATTCCTTGTTGGCAAGTTGTTTATCACTTTACCATTTTTCTGCCCAAATTAGATTAAACTCTTAGAACAAGAAAATGAACACTTGAATCAAACTGTGGCTTCTCTAAGGCAGCGCTCACAAATCAGTGCTGAGGCAAGAATGAAAGAAATTGAGAAGGAAAATAAAATCCTCCACGAGTCTATCAAAGAAACCAGCAGTAAGTTAAACAAAATGGAATTTGAAAAAAAACAAGTCAGGAAAGAACTGGAACACTACAAAGAGAAAGGGGAGAGAGCAGAAGAATTAGAGAACGAGCTGCATCGTCTGGAGAAGGAAAATGAGTTATTACAGAAGAAAATCACCAACCTAAAAATCACTTGTGAGAAGATTGAGGCCTTAGAACAAGAGAACTCTGACCTGGAGACAGAGAACAGAAAGCTGAAAAAAACCTTGGATAGCCTGAAAAATCTCACTTTTCAATTGGAATCCTTAGAAAAGGAGAATTCCCAACTGGACGAAGAAAATTTAGAGTTACGGAGGACAATCGAATCCTTGAAGTGTACAAGCATTAAAGTGGCACAGTTACAGTTAGAAAATAAGGAGCTGGAGAGTGAAAAGGAGCAGCTCAAAAAAAGCCTTGAACTGATGAAAGCCTCTTTTAAAAAGACTGAACGCTTGGAAGTCAGTTACCAAGGCCTGGACACAGAAAACCAAAGGCTACAGAAAGCCCTGGAAAACAGCAATAAGAAAATTCAGCAATTAGAGAGCGAATTACAAGATTTAGAGACTGAAAATCAAACCCTGCAAAAGAACTTGGAAGAGTTAAAAATCTCCAGTAAGCGCCTGGAGCAGTTGGAAAAGGAGAATAAGTTGTTAGAACAAGAGAGTTCTCAACTGGAAAAGGATAAGAAACAGCTGGAAAAGGAAAATAAAAGGCTTCGACAGCAAGCAGAAATTAAAGATAGTACCTTAGAAGAAAATAATGTCAAAATCAGTAATCTGGAAAGGGAAAATAAATCTCTGTTTAAAGAAATAGTTGTGTATAAGGAGTCCTGTCTGCGCCTGAAAGAGCTGGAAAAGGAGAACAAGGAACTGGTGAAAAGAGCTACCATTGATAAGAAAACCCTGGTCACTTTGAGAGAGGTACACACAGAGCAGTTTCCATTCCCATCATAACTGTGTATAATGTACAGAAATTATATCTGGGGGTCTGATTTGGGGGTTTTATTCTGCATTAATCTGTGTACTATTCACACCTTTGTGCATTAGATAATCAAAATTTCTATAATCAGTCATGGAAAGGAAGAATATCATATTGCTGCAATGTTTCCCCTTCACTGGCATGTTCCAGACCAAATTTAAAGGGAAATTCTAAAGGAAGTTTTAAAGGGAAAGGAGGAGAGCACAGGGAAATCATATTCTAGTTGCTGTCTGATACAGCTGAAAGCTGGCAGCTGGAAGGAGACTTAAAGTTGAATTATTCCAGTCATGTAGGGATAAAGCACCCTTCTCTCAGCACTCTAGAACTGAGACTACATTATTTTATTTTGCTGAAATTTTTATTATTTATTTTATTTTTATTTTGCTGTAAATACTGACTGTAGTTTTTTCTGTGCAAGGACTTGGTGAATGAGAAATTGAAGACTCAACAGATGAACAATGATCTGGAAAAACTGGCCCACGAGCTTGAGAAAATTGGCTTGAACAAGGAGCGTCTCCTGCACGATGAGCAGAGCAGTGATGACAGGTGAGAATGACAAAAAGGACAAATTAGGATCTTTTTTATTCTTAAAGTGATTTGGCAGACTGGTTCTGTGCATACTCTTTAACATTTTTAAGGCACACTCATAGACCCAAAAAGGAACTTGATATTTTTGGAAATTAATTAGTTGGTGTGCTTTCACATTCAGCTGACTGTGACAGTGAGTTGCCACTTTTTGTTGCTAAGAGACTCATTGATGTCAGGAGATACAGTTAATTATAATTAAAGTGTTTTATGCTCTAGTCAGCAGCAGCAACAGCAGCAGTAAAAGATAATTGGCTCAAAGTAGGTTTTTTTCCCTTTTTGTCTGCCTGTCTGACACAAATGGTTTTTTGTAACATAGTGATTACCTTAAACTGTCTCACTCTTTCCTTGCAACCATTTCCTTCTAATTCTTCCATCCTGAAGGAGAAGCTGCATTCCCACTGTGCCTGGCTGGGAAGTACCCAGTGCTTGAGTGTCTCCAGAATTTGGTGATGGCTCCATCACTCCTCCACACCTGCACTGGAAAGCAGCTGCTGCCCTGACATCTGTCTCATCTGTCTCCTCTGCTGCATTTTTCTTTTCTGCTTTATCCTGCAGGGATTTAGGGAAAATTGGTGACAGAACAGAGCAGACAGTGTGGGCTTCCAGCCAAGCTTTGCTGTGCAGTTTTACCAGTGCAGTTCTGCTCTCATGATCTGTTATTACAGCTGATTGTCCTGAGCATGGAGATTGATCTGGGGCCTTCTGTGTGCAAAGGAGCCCAAATAGCACCTGGGGTGTGAATCCAGCTGGGGTGTGAATCCAGCTTCCCTTTCCCAGTGTTCTGTCACAGGGTCCTGTGTTACCCCCTCGTGGTTTCTGCTGGTGGCTTTCACCTGCCTTCCTCAGCTCCCACATGAGTTCAGGACAAGTTCTCAGAACTTGAACTGGTTGGATTTGTTCTGACTTAAGCATTTATGTGTCACATACAGCACTTGATAAGCATTTGGTGTGTCCTTAGGTAAATCTACCCAATAAAAAACACCAGATCTTGACCTGAGGTGAAACTTAAACTTAGCTGAAGCCCAAAGGAGCAACATTTAATCAAGTTCTAGGTTAGAAGTGGTTGGGCTCTGCTGCTGGCTTGAGCTTCTTCTCAAGCTCCATGTGGAGCTGGAGGGTCATGAAAGGACAATGTTTGTTTTCAAAGTGAGAGCTAGGATTGGTTTGAAATTTTGCTCTGCCCATAAATATCCTGCTTTTCCATATTCTCAACTTCTTCATCCCAAAGATACCTGGATTGCTTTCCTTACATAACAATACAGAGGTGAGTCATTGCCAGCTCTTCCATCAGGGCTGTGAAAAGCTGGCTTCATTATGGATGCAATCACTTCTCAGTGTAGTTTTTCATCTGCCTCTGTCAGTCTGGTAATGGAAATTAAAAATGTACCATTTTCCTCCTCCTGATGGGAAAGAGCTGCTTGTGCTTTTTAAGGAATAAATGATCTTTGGTAGCACCTCAGAGTCTTTCTATTGAGGTCTAAACTGGCCAGGTTTTGTGAGTTAACTTGGAAGTGTTTTCCATTTTCTCTTGCCTGCTGTCCTTGGACAAACAGATTTATGGATTTGACTCTGAATCCAAAATAACCCAACCTGCAGTCATATTTAAAAATGTGTACCATCTTTCATTGTTCAAAGTGTCAGTGGGTATTGCATCTCTGCTATTACTATTTTTCCTCCTTTGTTTTCTATAGAACTGTGCCATTTTTCAGTAGCAGGAATTACTTGTAGCCAAATCCGTGCTTCAGCCCAAGAAGGTGAAATACTGTATATTCCACTAGTCACAGGCTGCCTATATTCCATAAATCCTTGGGAATTAGTTGTCAGATCTGGAATTCTCAGATTCCCCTCCTGCTGCATGATGCTGCTGGACAGCTTTCTGCTTATTAATTCTCTTCCCATTGGTCTTCTGCTCCAGTTCCTGAGTGGATCTGATGCCATTGTCCATTCAGGAGTCTGCTGCACTTTACTCCCTTCACTAAACTGATGGATCCTTCAGCAGCCAGGATTAGAAAGGGGGAATATCAGTGTTGGGTTTATTTTTTCCAGCTGTAGGGAGGAGTGGGGTGTTCTCCAGATTCTGAGCCACACACAGGGACTGAACTGCTTAGGAGTGATTAATGAGCGTGGGTTTTGGTATTTCCCATAAAGGATGTGCAGTTCTAAATCAATCCAGTTTAATCTGACCCCTTCTCTCTCCAGCTGACATTCTGGGGGGTTTTAGGTGCCCTACAATATTGTGAATGGGGTTAAAAATGGAAGCTTTGCACATCAAGGGTGGCAACAGTTCTTAAAATACCAGCAGCTGGGCTGAGTGAGCAATTTGCACATTGATGCACCAAACAAGTGTGCACCTGCACGGGGCTGTGCTCCATCTCCTTCCCTGGCCTCCCCTTTGGAGCTGCAGGAAATGGGAACTGATGAAAATCTTGCTCTCCAAATACTTCACATCCTAATTGAGTTCAGGTCCCCGCTGGATTGGCTGGAGCGGAGCCAGGAGGAGTGCAGGCACCACTCTCTAATGGTGCAGAGAGACCCAGCGCCCCCCTGGTGAGCCTCACTGGGGCTTTTTCTGGGTCTCACACCTTTTAAAAGAAAGGAGGAGTCAAAAATGGTTTTGACAACTATCTTCTGGTTATTTTTGACATAGAACTTGCTGTGGATGCTGAGGTGTCTTCATACTTTTGACCACAGCACTCAGGGATTTTGGAATGTAGCTTTGAGTCTTTTCTAGACCATTTTAGAATGTAAATACCTCCAATAATTATTTAAAACACAGACTCTTTTTTTGTTGTTGGCCAGTAGGTACAAGCTTTTGGAGTCCAAATTAGAATCAACTCTCAAGAAGTCCCTGGAAATAAAAGAAGAAAAAATTGCTGCTTTGGAGGCTCGTTTGGAAGAATCAACAAATCTAAACCAGCAGCTGCGTCAGGAGCTGAAAACAGTAAGGAAAAGGGCATTTTCCTGTAATATTAAATGAGCTGGTGTTACTCCTACACTTTTTGGGTAAGACAGCAAAAATGGGCATCATTCAGGTCGTAGAAAGCAGGACAAAGGTGTGAATGCTTTTAAGACTGTGTTGAAATCACATGAGAAGTTGTTGAGCTTATTCACTGGCCATGAAAATGTCAACTGGATAAATAACCTGGAGTTGATTTGATTTGGGATGTCATTTCCAGTTACATTTTCTGGCCTGCCTTGAGCAGCCTGAGTAGACTGGTTAAAAAAAGAAATTAAATCACCTTGGTTGTAGAATTTTTGTATAAAAGTTGGGGGGTACAGTTAAAAACACTGAAATAAAATACAAAATAGAGGTCTGCTGTTTGTTTGGGTTAGACTGTCCATATCCATAAATAATTTGTACATCATCTCCCCCCCAAACATGTACAAAAACCAAATTTACAAATGCAGTAACAGCACTTCCTGTTCTTTGAGAAGGATCATGGTCAGGTAATAAAGTAATAAATTTGGATGTACAAAATGGAAAATTGTAAACCTAACCGAAGCTGTCCTAAATAATTCCAGGTGAAGAAGAACTATGAAGCTCTCAAGCAGAGACAAGAAGAGGAAAGGATGGTTCAGAACTCTCCTCCAAGAAGTGGAGAAGGAAATCAGTCTGTCAATAAGTGGGAGAAAGAAAATCAGGAGACTACTAGAGAATTGCTGAAAGTTAAAGATAGATTAATCGAGGTGGAAAGGAATGTAAGATGTGTTTTAAATATGGTTCTGATGGTAATCATTTGTGGTAAGCTGTTCCAGTAATGCAAATGAGAGTGCTGTGAAGACACTTTAATTTATCACCTTGTTTCCATCCCAAGCAGAATCTCAATTAAATGCAGTGTGTGTAGCAGCTGGATTCTGCTCTGTGGGATGCCATAAAGCACTTGTCAGGCATTTTAAAAGGAAATGTGAAAACCTGAATTTGCCCTTTGGCATGCACAGCTCTCTCTCCAATCTCTGTTATATAATCCCTATTTACACCAGTGCTGGAGGTTCCTCTCCTGTTCCTCCATAGGTGCAACATCTGTTCCCTGTTTTTCCAGTGATAAATCCCCCAAAGTGCCTTTGTTCTGCAGTTTTATCCCACCCTGTAAATCTCTGCATGGTCCTGCTGCTCTCTGTGTTCTGGAGAACGCTTCTGTTGTACCTTGGGGGGTTCCTGGAGCAGCTGGGAGCTGGGGTTTTGTGTGGTTTTCACCCCCAGAACGCGACGCTGCAGGCGGAGAAGCAGGCGCTGAAAACGCAGCTCAAGCAGCTCGAGACGCAGAACAACAACCTGCAGGCCCAGATCCTGGCCCTGCAGAGACAGACTGTGTCCCTGCAGGAGCAAAACACAACTCTGCAAACTCAGAATGCCAAGCTGCAGGTAATGCTGCCTTAGTTTGATTTCAAAAATAAAATGAAAAGGTTTTTTTTTCTCAAAGGAAAACTTAAAATGTGTTGTTATGGTTAGCTTTGAAATCACGTTTGGCTTCCTGCAGAGACATGGGAAAGAAGGTGATGTGAGAATAATCTGGACTCTGCAGTCAAAAATTGTTTGTTTGCTGATGAATAACTACATTTTTAGAAATCTGTTTGAATTCTTTGTCCAGTGTAAAATCTTGACTTTATACTTAGAAGTAGAGTAGATTCTCTTACTCAATCTTCCAAGATTCCTTGAGATTTTATTGTATTTATACATATAAATTAGATAGGGAAGTAGCATGTTCAACCATATTCTGATAAATTTTATGTATTTTTATAAATATCAGAAAAACCCCAAAGTAAGGCCATACCTAAGAGGAAAATAAAGATACTTCAATACAGAAGATTTTTAAAAAAATTTTTTAAAAATGGAAGGCTACATAAATATGTGAAGACCTGAATTTAGATAATTGCATGGCAGTAAAAAAGATAATGTGGGACCATGGAAATTATAAAAATGGTTGTCCCCAGAGTCTTGCAGTTCTTCTGGCCAAAATTCAGATGCTGGCCTTATAGTTTAATAGGGTTATTAAATATGTATCTTCTTTCTTTAAACATTAAATATTCTTGTTAATCAATCCAATGCTTTTGGTGATCTAAGAATCAAAACTACCTCATGAGGGGATGAAAACCCCACAAAGCAGCAGGAATAATAAAGAGTGTCAGAAAGGATGGAGGGCTGATGGAAATCAAGATGTCAAGGACTGTTGAAATGGAACACATGATGCTTTTGGTGGATGCCTGGAGTCTCCTCCTGGCAAGCAGAACGTTGTTGTCCCATGACTAAATGTCATTAGTGCCCAGCACTGCAGTCAAACAGGCCATTGGTGCACACCCTGTGCCAGCTCTGGTTGTTAAAACCAGTGGATGTGACATGGAAGTGTCCCATTAAACCAGTTGAGAGGGGATTGCTGGGATTCAGAGCTCTCTGAGGGCTTTGTAGTTCCCTTCATCACCAAACCCCAGGAATATCTGTATAGTTCCTTTTTTGCCTCATGCCCAGCAGCACAGGCCTCTCCTCTGGCAAAACAATTCTCTATGAACTGCAAATCCAAGTGGAAGCTGAAATACGTTCAGGAAAATCAAAGTGATGAACTGTTGGCTAAATCTGAAGTGCAGACTGAGCTGCTTTACCTGGACTGTGCCAAAATTGTTCCTCAGCAGTTAATTCTTCTCTTCCTGCTGATACCCATAAGGAGCAGCCAAGGGAAAGGATGTCTGCAAGAATTCCCAGTCTGTGACTGGGAATTCTGACCTAACCAAGCTCAGCCTTCAGCCTGGGAAGTTTCCCAGCACACCCATGCCATCAGACATGACTTCATTTCCAGTGAAAGATTCAGCTTTCTCATCTGTAACAAAGAACCCTGCAGTTGCAGCAGGAAGGGATTTGTTCCCTGGTAACAGCAGGAACTGGAGTGAGAGATGGAATTTTTTTTTCCTTAATAGATACCCCGAGGGTATTAGAGGGCTCAGTAGTTTGTGGTTTTCATCTCTTGAACAGGAAAGAGAATGAAGCTGGTAGAGGTCAAGTGACAAGCACCAGTTCTTTAAGATATCCAAGGATTTCTCCAGAGACACAAGAAGTGAAGTTGTTGGTTGATTGGGGCTTTTAAAAACTGTTTAAGGTTGAAGGCTTTAGTGTATTAATACACATGAATACTGTTCTGGGACAGTGGTTGGAGAACTGGTGCTGTTCCACAAAAGAGCACAGAACAGAACATGGGGAGTTCCTCCCAGGTGCTGTTATTTATCTCCCTCTCTCTGTTAAATGGATGTTCCTGTTGGAACTCTCATTGTGAAGGAATGTGTGGATACCATGAAGATATCATGGTGACACTACAGAATTTTTTAAAAAATAAATCTCCATGCCTGAGTGAAAGTCCATTTTATTTCAGTCATGGCACAGATTTGGCTTTTATCAGGATCACTGGTGATCCATTTCTCTAAGGGATCTCGGTGCTAGGGGAAAACAGCTCTGTCAGCAAGATAACATTTTAACAGATGTTGAAAGGTAAATAATAACTTGATCCATCCCAGTGAATTCAATCACATGCTTCAGTGCTTTCTGCTAAGAAATACTCTTGGAACATTTTGAATTGGAGCTGTCTCCTGGGATGTAAGAAAAGGTTATCTGTGGCATTCACATTCTCTGAAAAAATCCCTTCACCCAGGATTTTTCTCCTGGGAAGCTGAGAAACCTCGAAGAAAAGGAAAACAATTCTTATCTCATTTGCTTCTCCTGTGTTGTGCTCACATGTGGAATGTGTTTGGAGATTGTTTACCCACAGGTGATTGTTCCATTGATTCTGCTGTGAGTTGTTTTCACTCTTTGGCCAATCAAGGCCAAGCTGTGTCAGGACTCTGGAGAAAGTCACAAGTTTTCATTATTATCTTTTTAGCATTCACTAAGTAGCTTTTCTGTATTCTTTAATATAATATAATATTCTTTAATATAATATAATAATATAATAATAATATTCTATATTATAATATTAATATAACATATTAATATTATTAATATTGTGGTGTTATTAGAATAATATACTATAATAATGGAATATAATATAATATCAATATAATATGTTAATATTATTGATATTGTAACATTATTATAGTATGATAATATAGTATGATAATAATATATATTATATATATTATATAAATTTTATATATAATTATATATAATTATATATATAATAATATATCATATGTATCCTTCTGAGAACATGGAGTCAGACGCATCATTCCTGCCTTCATCAGGGCATTCCCTACCAGTACACCAGTTGCCAGTGGAACAGCCAGAAGGTCGAGAAGGGTTAAACCCGAGAAGTCTTTGGGAGGTGGGGGATGGAATAACTGCGAGCGCTCCCCGTTTGTGGCTGCAGGTTGAGAACTCCACGCTGAACTCACAGAGCACGTCGCTGATGAACCAGAACGCGCAGCTGCTGATCCAGCAGTCGGCCCTGGAGAACGAGAACGAGGCGGTGCTGAAGGAGCGCGAGGACCTGAAGGGGCTCTACGAGGCGCTGCTCAAGGACCACGAGCGCCTGGAGCAGCTGCACGAGCGCCAGGCCGCCGAGTACGAGTCCCTGATCGCCAAGCACGGCAGCCTCAAGGCTGCCCACAAGAACCTGGAGGTGGAGCACAAGGACTTGGAGGATAGGTGAGTACTCAGGAAAAGCACGCTGCCATTCATAGGAATGGCTCTCTGTAGGGGCATCACTTGTTGGTTTCTCTGGGTCTGCATTGAAGGCACTTGAGGCAGTAATTCATGTTCAGACTCAGGTGTTTATTATTTCTTATCAGTAAAACAAAATTTCTTGCCTCACTGCTGTGAGTTCTGCAACTTTTCATTAGAGGGCACAAAGTGGCCAACAATCTCTTGTTACAAGGCCTTTTAAGACTGAACTATCCAATTAAGAGCTGACACTAGATTATTTTCACTCTTAACCCAATAACTGATCCCACAGAGTGCACAATGCAGACTTTTCTGCCCAATTACAAAATGTCACCCAAACCCATGAAGAAGGAGGAAGAAGAAACCCAGGATGACACCCTGTGCCCTCCATCTTGCTTCCATCCACAACATACTAAAAATCCCAAAACCTCAATTTCTCACCAAGTGATGCACCTACACTACTCTCTATAATCTATTTCCACAACATACTAAAAATCCCAAAACCTCAATTTCTCACCAAGTGATGCACCTACACTACTCTCTATAATCTATTTCCACAACATACTAAAAATCCCAAAACCTCAATTTCTCACCAAGTGATACACCTACTCTACTCTGTATAATCTATTTCACACTTTTGTGGATTCCAGTCTATCTTGAAGTCTGGGAAACTTTCTCCATGAATGAGGGTCAGAGTCAGTGCTCCCCTGGGGGTCAGGGCACCCCAGAGCAGACAGAGAAATATTCCCAGTCCCCTGGGCTTCCACAGTTGTCTGATAAAATTATAGAATTAATAAAATCACTCAATCACTAGATTATTACTTTAACAGAGGCCATTTCATCAAAATCCCTTTTTTTTTGATCATTCCACAAAAGGAATTGTCTTTGCAGGTACCACCAGTTGTATTGTCTTTGCAGGTACAATCAGTTGCTGAAACAGAAAGTGCAGCTGGAAGAGCTGGAGAAGGTTCTCAAGACAGAGCAGGACAAAATGCTGCAGCAAAGTGAGAAACATGAAACTGTGGCAGCAGAATATAAAAAACTTCGGGATGAAAATGAAAGGTAAAGAGAATTCTGGCACCTGAGCACACAGCCTAAACAAGTGGTGTGTTCTTCACATTTCTTTGACACCTGACACTGCTATTCCAAATATTCATGATCCCACAAAAATAATCATTATATCCTGAGGGGATGTGTGGGACAAAGGGGCATGGCAGGGCCCAGGAGGGACAAAGGGAGCCCAGGAAATGTGTAACCTCTGTGATTGCCAGAGTTTGGGTCATTCCTGTTTTGTGTTGGCTGTTTGTAAGATTCTTTTATTCTGAAAAGTGGCATCTTAAAACAAGTTGTGACATAGAGATGCTCCTTTGTATTTAAATGTACAGAGAACAGTGCTTGGCTCAAAGGCAGAACACATTCCTAGGAAAATCAGGCTGGGATACCTTACAGTATGTGGCAGTGAGGAATTTGTGTGTCTATTTTATGGAGTAGTTGGAAATGTCATGCTTCAGAGGGAGTGTGGGTAACAAATTCATTTCCAGCATTCTTTGATAGAGTCTTTGCATCCCAGGCTCACTCACACGTACACTCAGCTCCTGAGGGAGAATGAAGTGCTACAGACTGACCACAAGAATCTGAAAACATTGTTGAACAATTCCAAACTGGAGCAAACACGGTTGGAAGCTGAGTTTTCCAAACTCAAAGAACAGTACCAGCAACTGGATATTACATCAACAAAGCTAAATAACCAGTGTGAGGTATGTGGGAATTCTGCTGCTTGTAATGGCTGGAATCACTGGAATATTTTTATAACTGTATTTATGGGTTCATAAAATCATATGAAGTGCTGGAGTATCAGTCATTTATAGATAATGAAGTGGATCCAAAGACTAATTAATTTGTCTGCTGTACAGGCAATACACAATCTCAGGCTCATATTAGGGAAACTGGTTTAAATTATTTAAGGCATCAAAGAGGCTTTTATCAGTTGATTCATGATTTCATTTTGAGTTTGATTTAAGAACCCCTGTGTAGACCTAAATTTACTTGATAATCTCATTATCTGTGTGTAAAATACACTCACATATAAATGCATGGGCAATTTCCTCTGTTGAAACAGCTGCTCAGCCAACTGAAAGGAAACCTGGAGGAGGAAAACAGACACCTGCTGGATCAAATCCAGACCTTAATGCTGCAGAACAGAACATTACTGGAGCAGAACATGGAAAGCAAGGATCTGTTCCATGTAGAGCAAAGGCAGTACATGTGAGTTGTGAAAACAAGGAAGTCACAGGGATTAGGGCAGTGACACCAATACCTGCATTTTTCTAAAAAAGCTTCTGTTAAATATAGAATTTAAGACACGTGCTACTTCTGAAATGTTTCTCTTTAAAATAAGAATTTCAATGATAAATATAAAACAGATAACTCAAAATATCAACATATTTGTAGTTCTAAAGGATCAGTGCAATTGTGTTCATTACTGATGATGCAAATAAGGAATAAAACTGATATTTATTCCTCATTCTACTACTGGCAAAGTTTAGATTTGTAAACACTGTATTTGTAGATTGATAATCTTCATACATGAGTCTATATACATTGTAGATTAATTTGTAGATTTCTAATCTAAGTTTCTTCTTTAGTGGACTCAAGCACTTTTTCTCTCCTCTTATCTAAATGATAGAGCACTTTATATGAAAAGGAGGAATATGTAAAAAAGGCAAGTGGAATTTTATTCCATTTTATATCATGAAGTTAAGCCTAAGGGTGATTGTTTGCTGTATCTCTTGCTTTTTCAATAAGAACCAAGGGTTATGTATGAATTCCTCACAGAAGGTGACAATTGTCAGATAACAGATTCCCTGAGGAATGTGCTGCCCACGCATCCTGTGTACGTTTTTGAAGCATAAATTGTCATTAATTTCTGTTTGCAGTGACAAACTAAACGAATTGAGGCGGCAGAAGGAGAAGCTGGAGGAGAAGATCATGGATCAGTATAAATTTTATGAGCCATCCCCACCAAGAAGGTACTGGTGAACAAACATGATGTAAAATAAACCAGCTCTAAAGCACGGCAGGCCTGTTCCGTTCCCGCTGAAAATGGAGATTCCATTACAATTGTGGGAGCAGAATCACGTCTGCCTTGCATAAAAACCAGTTGGCTCTGCAGGCCTAAGCAATGTGTTGTAAATGCAGTGAATGTGCTGTGGTTTTGATGACAGAAGGGGCAACTGGATCACCCTGAAGATGAGGAAGCTGATCAAGTCCAAGAAGGACGGGAACCGCGAGCGCCTCAAGTCGGCGACGCTGACGCCCACGCGCTCCGAGTCCAGCGAGGGATTCCTGCAGCTGCCCCACCAGGACAGCCAGGACAGCTCCTCCGTGGGCTCCAACTCCCTGGAGGATGGGCAGACCCTGGGCACCAAAAAGAGTAGCAGTGAGTACTGCAAACCGCTTCGTTCCCTGAATAAACCTTGGCTAAATGTTGGAAACGACTGCGTGTTGTGGAGGATTTGTAAAGATCGTTTCTAAGTCTGTAGGAATGAAGCCTGGATTAATTTATTAAGGGCAGAACTTCTTGCAAACTCCCTGAAGTGTTTGAGCAGAGCTAGTTTTGAGCATTTCTGTATCTCAAAATTCAAGTGTTAAAATACACTCACAGTGCCTGGGTAAGATGAAGCAGGCGCTGGTACTGGGTCAGGTGAGCAGGAATTGGGATAGAATGTCAAGTGTCACCACAAGGGCCCTTTTTGTTTCTCCCTCTTGTCCCAGCATGACTCTTTCCCCTTGTCTTGGAAGTGTTTTCCAAGCTGTGGCTGTGCTAACATCCTTGAGTTGCTAAAAACACCTTCTGTCTGAAGGTGTTCCCCCAGCATCTCACAAAACCAACGATGAAATTTGGACATGCGACAGGAAGTGTTACTGTAGAAACACAGCCTGTTAAAAATACAGGAATTGTTTCTGATCCTGAAATTGGAGTGAAGTGGTTGAGAGGGAGAATGAGGACCTACAGAAGTGTGATTAGATGGAATATTCCAGATTTGCTGACCTTGAAAGATTTGATAGCCATCCCATTAGGGTGCCCCCATTAGGATCTATAAGGCCAGATTCTGTTTATTATTATTTATTATCTGTGTCTTTTGTTCTTCACTTTTGGCATGAATCATAAACTGCCCAGTTTCTCACAACTTGAGAGGTAGTTACAGCCAAGTTATCAGGATGTAATGGTTCTGCTTAATAGCTATGCACCAAAAGCATTTTGGCTGTGCATGTAAAAGCATCAGAATCCATGTGCATTAACAGTCACTTCCAATGTTTGCACTACTACTTTTAAATTTAATGTATTGGGTTTCAAAAGACAGCAGGTCTGGGGTTAGTGCCAGCTGTGAATTATTACAGCCATTATGATGTGGTTTTTTTTTTCTTCTGTGCTTCTTGCAGAAGCTTAGTCAAAGTTAAAAACATCCCAAAAAATGCTATTTCAGGAAAAGTTAAAATCAGATCTGTATTTTTTAATAACCGAAGAAAATATAGTTCAAGGGTACATTTTAGCACTTTTGTTACTAACTTGCCCCTTTGGGGAGATCAGCCTTTTTCAGTGTAAGCATCAAACCGGGTACTTTTAAACTTTTTTAAAAAGCAACTGTTGCTTTTACATCCAAACCGTGAGTGGTGTGGAACTGGGGAGTGACTGGAGCTGTCCTGGATGTGTGTCAGGGGGAGCTGGGAGTGTGCACGCTGTGGTTCAGCCCATCTGCATCTGTGTCAGCAATGTCATGTTCTGGAAGGGCTTTTCTGTGACAGTTTTCTTTGCACGATTCTTGGGACCTTGTAGTGTGCAGTTACCCTCCTGGGGAGCCACGGCTGCACTTGCGGTGGCTGAGCCTCAAAAGAGGTTTGAAGCTGTTCAGACCTCATTAATTTTCTACTCCATGGACCTTGCTCATGTTTCCCTTAATCCCAGTGTATTTATCCACAAACTGGAAGGGCTGATCTAATTCCGGATCCTGACCTTCCTCCATTACACATGTCGCCATGGAAACCAGAGTTTTGGAGAGAATTCGGATGCATTTTGTGCCAGCTCAGCTCTGAGGCAGAGATCTGAGACAATTTGTGCCTCACAAAGCAGAGAGAATATCTCAGTGTGACGAGTGCTGGTGATGGTGCACATTTTGCAGTCTTCTTCTTCTGCTCCTAGAGTGACTGTAAGTCCTAAATCCCAGGATTTGGGTCCTTTCTTTTCCATGGGAAGCAGTTTGGCAGTAGCAGCTTCCACTGAAGGAGCTACAGCAGGGAGCAAACAGTGAGTGCAGCCTGTCTGTGCCAGTGCTCAGGTGCTGGCTGAAGGCAGCTCTGGCTCTGAAGAGTTCTGTGCCACCCTGACCTCCAGCAGCTGGCAAGGAGCTGGTTCCAGTGAGGTGAAATGTCCTGAGTGTCCTTGAGGAGGCAGGAGAAGGCAGCTCACCTTCCCTGGCACAAACCAGCAATGTTCTGAGCTGGAGGAATGAGTATCTGACACAGAGATCTCCAGGATCCACAGGGCTCACACACCCCCCATTCCCTGTCAGAGATACTGATTTCAAAAGTGTTTGCTGTGTGTGACATCTGTAGTTTTTCCTCTTCTGTGGGTGGTGATGGAGATTGTGTTTTTCCAACACAGGCCACTTTCTCATGCAAATGTTTCCAGGTGAGCTGTTATCTCCCTGGGAAAGGTGATCTTGGCACAAAAATCAGGTTACCCTGTTCTCAGAGAACACCACCTGAGGTCTCACGGCGTGGCCACAGCCTGTGTCTGATCCCTGTGGGAAGGAGGGGATGTCTGGAGGGCTTTTGCTGTCCCAGCACAGGTTAATCCTGCAGGAAGGGTGTGTGCTCCTGACTGCAGGGTTTCACCTTGGCTTTCCATGCCTCCTTGTTCCCAGGTACTGCCCACAAATTATCATTGATCACCCTCAGGATCAGGTGAGTGCCATGGACCTGACACCTGCTCTGTGCAGGGCTTTTCCTCTGGACTGGGCCATTCTGAGCTTTTCCAGACAAAACCCAAGGCAGGCAGAGGGGATTTTAGTTTTCTGTGGAGAAATACAGATATCCTTTGCGGGCTTCCACTTTAGCCATTTTAGGAAATGAACAAGTTCCCAAGGAGTCAGGGCTGTTAGTAAACTCTCATCTCTACTAGAACACCAGTAGCAGGTCTGCTGTGTCACAGAGGGAATAAAAGGAGTGTTCTGGGCTCCCAAAACCGAGGCCTTTTGAAGATTTCTGCCTCATAAATTCTTCTGTGCATGAACAAAAACATGTCAGGATTTTAATACAGAATTCCCCAGAGGATCTCAGGCAAGCAGGAGAGTTACAAAATGGAACGTCTCCTGCTCACTTGAGGAATTCTGCAATCATCATCATTCATTCTCAGGTCAGAAAGCAAGAAAGTATTGATGGGATACTGAAAAGAAAAAGAGCAGTTGGATTTTTGCTGTAGCTCTGCCATCCCAGGATTACTTATTAGAATTACTATTCCAGGACATTTTCTGAGGTGAATTCTGTGCAGATATTACTGACACAGTTTCCCTTCCAAGCATTTTGCCTTTTTGATGCAGGGTTTGCAGGACATCAGTGATTGCAGGGGAGTTTCCTGGGGGGCACAGTTGCTGAGAGCCATAAATCAGCCCTATTGCAGGGGATCTGTGTTAATGGACAGGAAGGACAGATGACTCAAACAGTCCTTGAGCATCCTCTGGTTACTTTTTCATAAGATTAAGGAGTTTTTAGTGAAGAGGAGTCAGTTATCTTTCATAAAGGATCACAGAGGGATGAGTTATTTTGTCTGTAAAGGCTGACAGAAGTTACAGAGGAAGTTTTTTTTCTCCTGTGTTGCCTTGATGACAAAGAGTAGAGATAGAGCAGAATGACCTCTGTGGTTGGATTGGTTTGGGAACCTGTTCCTGTGGGTGCAGGCATGGGAAGAGCTGATGGAGAGGCAGGAATAGGGAATATTTCCCTGCCAGGGTAGCTCATGTGCACTTGTAAATGGTATCTATGATATATATGCACTGCTCTGTACACAGAACTGCTGTGTGCCAGGCTGGGGGAGCAGGGCACACCTCCCAAAAGGGGCTGCAGAGGCAAAGCAGGCAGAGCAGGGTCTGACAGACCTCTGCACAAACCAGAGCTGCTGCCATCTCTGCAGAAATCACCACTCTGGGGAATTCCATCCCGTGTCCCCTTCTGGATCTTTCCATGGTGGCTCCTGTGCCTGGCATCAGCGCCCAGACTTACCCCAGGCAGGTCAGCAGTTCCTAATGCAGAGTTCCTGACTCCAAGGACAAGATTAACTCGTGACTTCCCCCTCCTCCCTCTTTTAATACTATTTGTAATTTTAACTCTGTAATTCTCCTGGTAGAATTTAACTCGATTTTCCTTGGGCCCTCCCAAAACGTTACAGCAACACTCACATTTGGATTTTCTTTTGCTGTTTTGTTTTTTTTTCCTTTGGTGTTTTTTTCAGCTAAAATACTTGCACATTTGAAGCAGATTGATTTTAGTATTTTACCAAAATAATGCCCACGAATTATATTGATGAGAAGGCCCTTGCAGGTTTTCTATGAGACAGTAGATGACCAAAGTTATTACTGAGCACAGAATGGAAGAACTGAAGACTGATAATAGACTGTGTCCTCTTAGATTTGCAGGCAAAGCATTACAGAAGTTATTAACCCCCAAAAATAACAATGTGAACATATTTTATCATAGAAATTGTACTTAGAGTTGCTTTCATTTTCAGCTATTTTTGCTTCACATTTTTCTTTATGTTCAAAAAAAATGCTGTTTTTCACAGTAAAAGTTACATAGTGGTCAATTCCTGTAATCACCTGCAAAGAAGTTACATTTATTTTTTCAAGAGCTTCAAACTGTATTACCCTCTGCACTGTAATTTTCAGTGCATTTCTGAGTGATCTATGGAAGTTCTCCTGTTTCAGTGGACTTTCAATATTTCATTATCACCCAGAAGCAGGAGAATGATAGCTTTTAGCATAAGCATACCTAGCTTAAACTCAGACATTCATTTCTCTCCTTAGTTTCAACATTTAACTTCCATCTGTTCTTCTCCCTTTTTTTCTTTCATTTCCCTGTTTCCGTTTTTCCTCATGCTATGACATAAAAGTGGGTGCACTGAAAAGACTGCCCTTTTTGAGGAACAGACCGAAGGAAAAAGACAAAATGAAGGCCTTCTACCGTCGCTCCATGTGTAAGACTTTATGACAGTTCAGCTTCTTCTCAATGGCTACACTGGCTTCCGTTACTAATTTTTCACTAACCTCTCCCTGGACTGCGCTCTATTTTTCCTCCTCTTTTGCAATGTGCAAGTCCTGCTACAGTACAAGGAGCTGGAGCTTTTTTCTTTTTACTTTTTCTCCCCCACCCCCCTTTTTTTTTTAAAAAAAAAAAACTTCGGCACTGAATACTTTATGTCTGTGCAGCTGTGCACACACACGTAGCCACACGTTGCCATGCACATGCATATAATCTATTCAGTGCCTTGTGACTGCATATATTTGTATACATAGCTGTCTATATACACATGGCCCCATGTGTATATGAATTTACAGTGCACTGTGTTAACGGAAATACTTTGAAATGACACGTTTCATAAGCCTTTTGTTCAGAAGTCACTGTAATTTTTTTATTTTTTTTTTTGTTTAAAGCAAGTGTAGGAGATTGTGCAAGGCTCTCTGGTGGTCTGTCACTCTGCGAGCGTTCATCAGTTCTCGTTGCCAGAATGCTGCATTGATTTCTTTTGTTTTGTTTTGTTTTCTAATGAGGGGTGGACAGTTTTCTCGAGTTTGGGGAAGTAAAGGTGAATATCATCAGCTGTGGTATTTTTCAGATCCTCTCTCTGTTGCTCTGTAAACCCCAGTGTGCCTGCAGTAACCTGCACTGTACAAGGATCCCGTGGCAGCGCCGGCACTCCGTTGGCTGAGCACCCGTGCCCGTTTTGTCCCCGCTCATCCCATTTTCTCACGGCAAGCGGCTGGCAGAGCCTCTAACAGCACCTGGCGCATGGCGATCCCTGCCAATCCCGTTTTGAGCACCTCCCTGGGCTCAGGAGCCCGAATCCCGTCCCTCCCTCCCTTCCCGCCGAGCCTGTTGCATGCGGTACCCGGGGTGTGGTTTGCTCCTGCCGGCTGCTGCTGCTGCTGCGGGCGCTTTAATGCTTAGAAAACTGTCCGACCTTTGCAATGCAAATTAACAAGCGGAGCAGGTACATTGCCCACGCTGATCATTTGCTTTCATTTGCATCCCAGCCATGAATGACCTGGTGCAGTCCATGGTCCTGGCAGGAGGACAATGGACAGGTAGTTCTGAGCATCTGGAGGGTCCTGATGATATATCCACGGGTAAAAGGAGGAAGGAATTGGGAGCTATGGCCTTCTCTACTACAGCTATCAACTTTGCCACTGTCAACTCCTCCACAGGCTTCAGATCCAAGCAGTTGCTAAATAATAAAGGTATAGGTAGAAGCTTTTTGCACCCTGATGTAACTATGTAAATATTGGTTTGACTTAATGTTTTAAGTTTTTCAATCTTAATGATTGAGTTGCAGTGCTAAGATAATGAACCGGTTTAATAACTGCAATTATAAAATGTTTCAAGGTTTTTCCTACAGAATGTTTCCTAAGTAAAAATTGATTGCTTTGAAAAATACTTTCATTTTTACCATTTTACCAATGATAAGTATTTTAATAATCTTTCCACTTTATTTTATTTTACATCTTCCTTTATGTCTCTGTGTGTAGATACTACATCCTTTGAAGATGTAAGTCCACAAGGTATTAGTGATGATTCTAGTACAGGATCAAGAGTTCATGGTAAGATGTGAGCTTTCATTAAATGAATTAAGGATATATGATGTGAATGTTAATGAATTTGTGAAAATACAGTGAATGGCATCATTGCAATGAGCATGCTCTCTCTGATTTTCATATCTCTCTAATGTATCATTTCTTCAGATTCTCCTTTCTCTCTTAACTACTACATCAGACAGATGTTCTGTATCTCTGGTAGAAAGTATTTGTGAAGTGCATCTGAACAGGATCAAAACATTTTCCCTTTTAGTGGGAAAATGTTTTCACTTCCATTTAGAGTTAATAGTAAATAAAGGAAGTTAGCATTTCAATCTTAAAAAATCAAGTCCAAATCTGGCCTGAGTTTTCAATGTTTATTGTTCAGTGAACCCCAAATTTGCCATGGGCTGTAGTTTATAAAATCCTTACATGTTCCTTCAAGCACAGCTTTGAAGTGAAAAATAGGCTATTAATAGAAGTGGAGTTTTAACTGTACTATAAACATTTACAATGAGTACAAGCAGCAAACATTTTGGAGGCTACTAACAGTGCATTTCCCTTGTATTGGCTTAGGAGTACAGGACTTTATCTGTGCAGATGCTCTTGCTCCTCCTGTCCGTGGCATTCCAGCTCTGTGCAGGGTTCCCTGTCAGATCTGTTGTAAGTGCCCTGACCACAGCAGCCCCTGCATGCCCCTGTCTGATCCCTGCTTCCCCACTCAGTGTCAATTCTAAACTAGACTCTTTCTCTTTTCCTCTCCTCTGTACCTCGCTATTCCTGTAGTGCCCTTTTCCAAAGTGTCCTCTTGGACCGCCTGGAAATTCCTTCGCTTTCTGATCTGTAAGAAACCACTTTGTTCCCATGGGCATGTTCAGCCTGGGAGGTCGTGCATGATCCTCTGAGCATTCTGGCAGCAGAATGTGAAGGTGCAGTGTCCTCTGCTAAAATGTTGTTCATCATGGTGTCTCCTAATTTTCCATTCAGCTTCCAGACCAGCCAGCCTTGATAGTGGCAGGACATCCACTAGCAATAGCAATAACAATGCTTCACTCCATGAAGTCAAAGGTATGCTGGGGGTGAATTCACATCCGTGCTTCATTTCCATTCTTTTCTCTGTAAGATCGTCTGTAGAGGTTCAAAAACCCCCACAACCAAAAACCTCCCACTGCACAGCACAGCCTGTGCTTCCTTGAGTGTTTCACAGCCTTCTTTCCCCAGATTAGAAGCACAGGTATTATATGGTTTTAGTAAATATTACAAAGGTGATGTTAGTTTTTAAGTTACCAACTATTTTAAATCAAACCTAACCTGAATAACATTGTTATAATAAGAAAAATAAGAATTCCCCCCCAAATTACTTTAAAAGCTTTTTAAGCTGAGAAGTTGCTCCTTTTTTTTTCTCCAAGCATCCTCCTGCACTGCACTGCTGCTGTGAGCTGTGTGCTGTACAACTGCACAAAATGGTACATGTGATTCATGCTAGAAGCCTTTATATTTTGGTTTTAATAGATTATTAACATCCCTGGATTTATCAGTATTCTCTAAATTTCATGTACTAAGAACCCTGATGTATTTTTGTATCTCATGGCTTTTTTAGCTGGAGACTGTTGTACAGACTAGGCTAGAGCACTGCCAGCTCAAGACTCCATTTTATATTCATGGCTTGCACCTCTTAAATGGTGTCTGTTTGTCTGGAAATTTAGGAATGAATGCTAGCTGAATATTTGTAATAGTTTATTTTATATCTGCTGGATTGCTCCCTTCTGTAAAAGATCCCTTGAGGTCCTCCTTGCCCCAGTGTCTGTACAGGATTAGGCATTTCCACCGTAAACAATTTATCTTGGTTCAAACTTCATTTCATTTCTTAGGAGTGACATGAAGCTGGAAATACTTGATTATCCATCAGTATTTTTGAAGCAATTCATAGTTCCTGACAAATAAAATGAACTGGTGTTGTGGAATTTATTTTGTATCTAACACCATGTGCTTCCTGCAGGTGCCAGTTGTAACAAACTAGGAGTAACAGCAGGAATTGTTGGAGAAGCAGCATTCCTGAGTAGTTCTGGTTGGAGACAACATTTTCTTTCCACTCAATCCTTTGTATTTACTTTAACATTTAATTACCCTGTGCCTCTCAGTGATGCTGAATAAGAGTGGAGATGTCTCTTTAACCTCTTGGAATATGTTATTATGTAGGTGGAGGCCCAGATTATAAGTGAAAGGTAGTTTTTATTAAAAAAAAAAAATCATGTCATGTCTGAAGAGCTGCAAAAGGTAAGTCAGGGCAATGTAATTTTAGAGTAAAAAATAACAACTGGGCTTTTTTTTAGTCTTTTAAATAGAATGAATGCTAACTAAACCTGGTAACATTCCAGGCTTCAGTGGGGTTATACAGGTTTACAGCTTCTCGGTGTGTTTCTAATGGGAATCCTTCCTGCCTTCCCCCAAAGCAGGTGCAGTGACCAGCCAGAGCAGGCCCCAGAGCCACAGCAGTGGGGAGTTCAGCCTGCTCCAGGAGCACGAGGCCTGGTCCAGCAGCAGCAGCAGCCCCATCCAGTACCTGAAGGGCCACGCCAGGTCCAGCCCTGTGCTCCAGCACAGGACACCCGAGAGTCACGGCAAACCCCCCCAGACGGGCTCCCCTGGCAGTGAAGTGGTCACCCTGCAGCAGTTCCTGGAGGAAAGCAACAAGAGTAACTCCAGTGAGGTCAGTGTGAGAGGATTTAGCTACACAGTGCCCCGTCTGGGGCTCAGAATTAATGCAAGGCACAGTGAGTAGAATTCCTGAAAGATTTCTTGGAGCTGTCGGTCACACCTGCACTGAGAGGTCACAGGCTCTGTCTCCTGATGCACTGTCTGGTTTCTCCAGCAGGAAATCTGGGCAGTTTTGCAGTTTGACCCTCTGTGATCCCTGGGTCGGGTAGGAAGGTCAGCCTGTACTGACAAAGCTGTCCAGTGCATGGGACACCAGAGCTCAGAGTGGGTTCACTCTTCTTCTTCCAGTCCAGCAGCAGCTGCTGTCACATCTGTCCTGTATCAAGCACAAGGAAGATGTTTGACCTCATTCCCTGAGGAGACTCCTGTCTGCTTCAGTTTCATCTTCTTAACAGTACTGGAAAACCAAGAGTGACCTTGGAGCTTACTGAAATCTGACAGGAGTAAGATGAAGGCAATGTTTCTGTAAATCAGTGACAGTTTCTAAGAAGCCCTAGATCACCTCGTCTCTGCTGGAATTCCAGGTTCTGCATCCCTGGTTCTTGAGCAGATCTGCCCAAACTCCTGTAGGATATCATGCTGTAGGATAAAGCCAGCCAGTCACTGTGACTGGGGCCTCTCAGTGGTGAGGATCCAGGGTTGCCTGGGGCAGGTGACACAGATCTGGAGAAAATTCTGCATTTTTTGTTTAGATACTTAACATGGCTCTCACTTCTGGTCTCCCTGAGGATTTTTGGGGTTTAAGCACTAGACAATACTCTTCTGGCAATATGAAATAAAAAACCCACCTAAGTCATCAAGCCAGGTCTGCTGCTGTTCACAGATCCCAGAACCCCTTTTATAGCCTCACAGACCCATTCTGGGTGAAGGGTATTCAAGCTTTCCAGTCTTCTGCCAGAGCATTTCTCTAATGCCTTTAGCTTAATTCTTCCCCAGTTGTGTCTGGTACCATTTTGAAAACAACTGCTGTCTTACTTGACTGAGCCTGAATATTATTCACCTAAACTCTTTTTTTGTAAACTGCACAGAAGATGCCTAAGTATGTATCATAAATGTTTAATTCTGCTTTTAGAGATGAGAAATTTCAAAAAACCCAAATCTTTGTAGAATTGTTAATATATATATATATCTACAAAAAATGCTTAAGAAAAGGTAACAATTGCAATTTAGAAACTTCTGTTTGCTGTTTTGACAGATGAAGTCTGCAAGTGAGGAGAACCTTTTAGATGAAGTGATGAGGAGCTTGTCTGAGTCTTCGGAGCTGGCAGGCAGGGAGAAGCTGCGGAAGCAGCCGGCAGCTGGCTGTGGGATCGTGAGATCCCTGAGTGTCAGAAACACGGGGGATTTCTCAGATGGACGAGCCCTCAAACCAGAGCAGCTGGTGAGGCCCAGCCTCAGGAAGGCTGAGGATCTCTACTTCAGTAGCTCTCCCATCAAATTCACCCCCGGCGCCCAGGGGAAGCCCCGCTCCGTGAAGGAAAAGATCCAAGCGACTGTGAGCCAGCGACAATCCAGGGACTGCAACCCCTACGCCACCTTACCTCGTGCCAGCAGCGTCATTTCCACGGCAGAAGGAAGCACCCGAAGGACAAGCATCCATGATTTTTTGTCTAAGGACAGTAGGCCTCCCGTGCCCGTGGACGCAGCCCCGGCTGACAGGAGTGCTCCGCCCAGCTCCAGTGAGTACTCGGCTCTGCGGGTGTCCTCTCCTTGTGTTCACTGTGTGCCTGCCAGGGGGGAGCGTGGCCCGCAGGGAGAGGCAGCTCCCACGCTCACAGCACGCCCTGTGGGAGGTCACTCTGAGCTTGCCAAGCCTTCCAGGATGGAAAGGCCAGGTGGTCGTGAGAGGACTCTGCCGAGCGCGGGTGTGTTCTGGGATAAAGCCAGCGGGTCTGCGAGTGGCAGTGCAGGGTCCTTCACTGCGCCCCAGCCCTTCTTATCCCTCAACACCGAGTTAGTCAGCAATATCAGTGGATTGCCCCCGAGATCCACCTCCAAAGCAGCTGACCAGGCAAACGTGTCAGCGTTTAGGTCAGTGCTGAGGAGCCAGGAGCAGCCTTGTGCTGCTCCAAAGGCCCAGGGTGACCCACGGGCAGCTCTGACCGGGGACCCTGTCCCTGCCCCCGGCCCCGGCGAGGCCCAGTCCCCACTGCTGGTCTCAGAAGACAACCAGACCCTGTGGTATGAGTATGGCTGTGTATGAAAGAAAGCTGTATTATTAAATATTTATGTCTAACATGCCATAAAGGTGTTCTCCATGTCCACTGGATGACAGAGGAAGCTTCCCTCCAATGAAGGAATCATTGCTGGTTTATCCGCGGGGTGGTTGTTCCCTGTGGACTGTGGCATGTTTGAATGTGGAATTGTAACCCCACCAAAGTCTGCATGAAACATTAATTGCACTGTGTATATTTTGCATGCCTTTATAATACAAGCTCTATTTTTATTTGTCACGCATTGCAAATATTTTGGTGTTTTCCTGTTGGTTACTGCTGCATGTTAAAGCAAGCGCATGCCTGGGACGGCGCAGGGAACAGCATTCCTGGGACAAGGACAGCACTGGCAGTGGAGCTCGAGCTCTCAGGGCTACCAGTAATACACTGATTATCTACCTGGAGGGGAAAATTTTTTTTCTTCTTTCAAAAAATGAGGTATTAATGGAAAGAAACATTTAGAGATACCTCAGTGTCTTCTTACCCTTTTCATTTATGCTGTGTCATGGCATAAATGCATGAGGAACACGTGCCCAGTAATCCAAATAATTCAGTGCCTCTAGTTTGCACAGTGAATATTAATTACTGTCCATACTGAGTAATAAACACACAGACCATTCATAATCCTGAACAGAAATGATAATTCTTACAAAGAAGTGATAAATAGTTGCATGATACACCACACTTGTCATGAAAAAATGACCTTTTCCACCTTTTCCCTTTTGTCTGCTTTGTCTTTCCAGTCGTGGGTACAACTGTGGTGAAGTGTTTGATTTTATCAGGGGTCAAATAACAGGCTCCTTGTGATGCATAGGAATAAAAAACTGTCTTGAGTATGGTGGAAATTCATTTTTTCTTGTCAATGGAAGTACCACTGATGTAACAGAAAACAAATGGTGTAACAAAATAACAGAAAATGTTAAATTAATGCAGTTAAATAAAAGAAATAAAACCAAGTTGTTTGCAAGGTTATGGGAGGATACGAATACTTCAGCAAATAGCTCCTTAAATTCCAGATGAGCAGCTAAAGAGAAATGTTGAAAAGTAACTAGTTAATGTGCCACTGTCTCTGCACATGCTTGAAACTTCTCAATGGTAAATTCAAACAGAGTTTAAAATTGTATCAGATTTAAGCTATAATTACACTAGGCTTTGGACATGAGCACTTCTTTGCAAGAGGACATTGGTTATGGCAGTTATAAAAAATTGGAATGACAGTATAGCTAGAGGAAAAATAATTAAAATTGAAAATATATATTGAAAACAAGTGTCACATTCTGTTTTGTACAAATGCATTCATTCTGCCAGCAGTTTTGTGGCAGTCACAGAACCACTGTGTGGGCTGAACTTTTAATTCCTTAGTGCTTAATTAGGGAGGGGCAGCGAGTGCATAGCTCCCAAGGAAGAGCAGCAGGTATCCCATGTGGGAGTCTGGAAGGGCTCTGTTTTATTTGGGATGGGAAGCCCTGCAGTTCAGGAGCAAGGGGAGGATATTGAATGTCTGTGGAGAATAAAATGCCTGTTGGAGGATGTGACACAGTCCTTCCCCAGGTCTGTACCACTCGTTCTTACTGGGCTGATAAATCTCTCACTTCTCCCAGGACTGGGCACAGTCAGTTATTGCTGTGTTCCCTCTGGAACTATCTCAGCAGCCAAATAATGAGAAATCTCTGTAATCTCAATTTCACACATATTTACCCTCACAGAGCAAGACCAGTGTTCTGTCTTGGGTCATGCATTTGACTTCAGTTCATCTCTATTTGTGTTGGGATTAGGTTGGAGGTGAGGAGCACCAGCATCCCAAGTGATGTGTGCACGAGGCATTTTGCAAGTTGGTTAAAGAATTGCAGTCCTAGAGAGAGCCCTTAATACAAACTCATCCTGTGCTGCCAGGGGCTGGCTTTTCTTCCCTGTGCCCTGCAGAGCCACTGCTCAGAACAAGGTGTGCAGCTGCTCTAGATAACTCTGGCTGCAGAAACCTCAGGTGTGGTATTGCCTCCTCCTCTTGCTTAGGTTCTTAGACAGTCACACCTACAAAAGCTTCCAGTAGTGTCCTCAGCTTCCCTCTTAAACCCCAAGGGCTTTGGAATTGCCAGGCAGGAGTGTCCTGGAGCACCAGTGTGTCCAGCCTGCTGGAGTTGGAGACTAACCTTGTCCAGCTCAAGCCACTCCGCTCTGATTTATAAATTTGCACGGAATTGCATTTCAGGTCTGAGGAGAATAACTTGTTTCGTTCCACTAAGTTCAGCAGCAGCAGTATGTTCTGCAAGAGAGTGTTTAATAGCTCTGAATAATGTCTTATCAACATTTGTTTGTTACTTATGAAAAAAAGAAAATGTTGGCATGGACAGAAGGATCTTTTTGTTTCCTTCACTTTTTGGATGTTTGTGGATGTCTATTTATGTTCAAGTAGTGCAAGTTTCCATGAAATTCTTTCCGTTCCCAATCCCTGCTGCTCCTCAGCCTCATGTGCATGGCAGGATGGAGCCCTTGCTCATTCCTTGGTTCCTGCTGCCTTGGGCAGTGCTGAGTTAGGACTTTGCATGGTACTGATAAACACGAAATACGTGGCTGCTGCCCAGAAAGGTTTTGTTGTTCAGGCTCAGCCGTTTGCTCACAGTTGAGGTTTGCCTGGCTCAGGGTTTGCCTGGCTCAGGGTTTGCCTGATGCTTTGCTTTCAGTGCCTGGTGACTTCAGATCTGCATTTTGCATGTTGGAGCTGTTGCATGCAAAGACAGTTCTGTGCTGAATGTGAACGTTCCTGTCGGTGTGCAGCAGGTCAAAACACAATGAAAGAAGTTCTCTGCTGGGGTCAGTCAGCTGTGATTGCACCTCATCATTGCTTTTTATTTCCGTTCATGCAGAATTGTAGGGTTGGTGTAGCTAAAGGTGACCCATATCTGACTGGCTTTAGGAATAACACCTGGCTGCTGTAAATGCTGAGATGAATGTCAGTGAGTGTAGCTGAGCAGGCACTTGCAGTGAGTTTCTTCTGTCCCTCTCCTCTGTCCTTTCCTCCTAAAAACAACCAGGAAGTGTTCATGTATCCTTTTGCTCTCCTGATGAGTAGAATGTGTTTTAATGCATGAGGGGTTTTTTTTAATGTCCTGATAAGCACAATGAATAACCTGAAATGCTTTTCTCTGCAGATGTGGAAGCTATCCCAGAAAGCAGAAATTCAAAAAGCAGGTCTAGGGAGCAACAAAGCTCCTAATTCTATTACCCACTACCTGAGCTGTGGGCCAAGTGGTGAGTTTCCTGCCCAACCTGTAAATGAGATGAATTTCATTTACAACAAACTAACAGCATTCCATCCCAGCCCCAGAGCACATTGCATTAACCAGATGTAAATCCTGCTTGCTTCCTTGGCTTCTCTCGCGCGCACTCCTTAGCCCGGGGCCGGCGGCTCTCCAGAGCTTCTTCCAGAGGCAGGGAACCTCGTCCTGCTCAGCCTTTTGCCTGTAAAAATGACATTTATTTTTATTTTTCCAATCTCCTGCAGAAGAAAGTTCAAAGAAATCCCGTTAAGAAATAATACTGTAGTCAGTTTTTTGGACAGGGACAGGTAAATCTGAAAGAACAGTTGAACAAAACTCAGAGTATTCAGTACCCCATGGAATCTGTCTTTTTATAAAGCTTGGTTTTGGTGTTCTGTCCTCTTCTCGTCTTCCCTGAGCCCCTTTGGTGCATGCTGTTAGTGCTGTTAGTGACTGAACTCTGTGTGTTGTGCCTCTACACTTGAAGCTTTTTCTTACACTCTTTTCTCTTTCTGCCTTTCGACTGAACACAGAGAGAAAAGTGTCCTTCAGTATCTCAGTGTGAAGCCTTTATATCTGAAGTAACAAGACAGCGACTGTAGGAATCATTAATAAAAATTAAGGGAATTTTTTACATTCTTCGTGACTAGAGCAGGCAAGAAATAAAAACCTACCTACCTACCTTCCTTCCTTGAATCAAGGAGCTCTACTGGAGTCTACTGCCGAAAATGTGTAGATGGTCTTAGGAATTATTGCACATTGCACTGTTAAGATCTACTGAATAAAGGACAGTTCTCATCTCCCTAAGGACCAAGGATTTTAAGGTCTCAAGAATTACTCCAGGGGAAAAAAAATCAAAATAAAACTTCTTTCATCTTCTGTTTTTGAAATTAGCCACTGATTTGCTTAAGCTTCTGCTAATAATTAGCCAAAACCCCCCAAAACTAGCAGTTTCTATTTACGTCTGTAAATCTAAAGGAAATGCTGTAGAATTTTGTTGAAATGGACTGTATATACAGATACAAAAACCTCACAGCTACTGGCACTTCACTGCCTTATTTGGTTAGCATAATCTGCATGAAATTGCTCTTAAGAAAGTTTATGCTGATTTTTGTTGCATACTGCAAGAGAAAAATTTGTTTACATCCATGGAAAAGCTTGGTAACTAACAGAAGTGGGAGTCATGGGATAATGGTATTATAGAGACATTGTTTGTCCTTTGTGTTTTTCACATTCCCCAGTTACTCTGCATATGTATGTTCAGATGTTTCTGACAGGAAATTGTCGGGTATGGTTTTTCTATAACTTTTATTTTAATAGAAGGCTGTTTTCCACAAATGCCATTTCCAGGATAAGACTATCTTATGATGTTTGTGTATTGACTAATTTTTTTTTTTTACTGTTTGTCTTTTGACATGAGCTGATTGTGGCTTAGGAGGTTTCTTGATGGCAAAAAGAAATGTAAATAATATCATATGCATTTTACAATCAGTTCCCTCTAAGGTTATCTTTTACTAGATACATTTTGTTCATTATTGATTTATATTAAAGTCAACAAACATTATTGGTACATTTGGTGGTTGCATATATTTGTCTGGAAAGATTTGCAGCGAGCTCAGAGGAATTTGATGGGAACTGAGACCCAAAACGAGTTGTTCTATTTTATTAAAGCCAGTAAGCACATTCCTGTTCCTCATGTAAAGGGCTGAGTTCCCTGTGTCACCTCCGAGTGTCCAACAGACAGGTGCATAATGTCACCTGCAGCTTCCTCAGAAGGTGAGCCCCACTGCTGAAGGCAGTTCAACAGATTGAAAAGCTTGAAATCTTCTCAAAAAGGGGAAGAAAGAGGCATGCACAGTAAGCTTTAGAAGGGGAGATTTTCTGTTTGTTTTCTTGAAAATGAGTTTGTTCTGAAATTTTCTTTGTGATAAAATGGGCTAAGAGATCTCTGTACTAAGGGCATAGCGGGTATGACAGACAATTCAAAGGCCATAAAGATCAGGAAGATCTCTCCTCACTCTGAATGGCAGCAGGTTCAAGCTCCTTTCAGGACCTGGGTTCTCCTCACTCTCTGCTGACAGAGGACTGAGCAGCTCACACCCCCAGCCAGAGCCATTTGTCATGTTACTGTTACAGAAAAATGCTCTTGAAGCGGGAGATGAAACCGCAGTGCCAAATGCTGCCAGGATCCCTGCCAGGACCCTGGTGGCTGTGTCTGGGGACTGTCACTGTCACGACTCTGGCACACACTGCTGTGTGTGGGGCACTGCTGGGCAGTGTCAGTGCCCTCAGCAGAGCTGGATGTGTCCTTTCCATCACACAGGGATCCCCTCCTGCTCCACTGACCAGCTCAGCTCCTCTCAAGCCGCTGCTTTGCTTTGCAGAGAAGTTCCCTGGCACTTGAGCAGTCAGGTGGCTCTCTGTGCTCTGCCAATTCCCCTTTCCTTCTTCCTTTCTTAACCTTCCCACTCTGTGCCCTTAAAGGGAAATATAAAAAACCAAATTCAACCTGGGAGCAGCCTCTCAGTTCCTGCTGCTCCCAATGCCAGGGATGCACATGGCAGCTTTGTACCCCAGCGATCCCAACCCCAGCACTGCCAGTTCCAGCTTACAGAGGAGGTTCTCATGCCATACAATGTGTATGTTCTGTTAACTTTTCTGGTAGGCTCTGAGGATTTAGTAACATTCCCAGCACCTATTATTATTATTTCTAAATTTTGTCCAGGACATGATGCAGCCTAACAAAGGGAGCTCATGTGTGATTTTTAGGGGTAGCTGATGATGTATATGTAAATAATGCTTTGATATTAATAAAACTGCCTTAAAGGAATGTACCGAGGTGTGAAACAGAACTTAAAAAGCTCTTATTTAAAACTGTAATTTCCTTTACATATTGATTTTTTTAATGTTTGCCATTGTATACATTTATTAATGATGTTATTAAAATGCCAAACCAAATAATTTTTATTCTTATTTTGTGTGTGTATATTTATACACACTTTTTTTCTGGAAACTGATGTTACTGGAAGGGTATTGGTGTCGTGGTGATGTGTGCAGTGAGTATTTCTTCTGGAAGGAAACGGATAAAACTGTAGCAGAATTTTTCTGGACCATGTGTAGTTTGTCCTGTGTGATTTGTGTAGAGCTGGGTAGCTTTTAACTGTACACTATTTTGATACTATTATTAAAAAAAAAAAGAGACTGATTTCATAAGTAAATACAAAAAGAAATCATTCTAGATTTGCCAGGTGTAGTATTTGAAGCCTGGTAGGTATTTTTGCTGAGATATGTCTCAGGATCCCTTCTGAGGATGAAGTAAGTCACACTTTAGGCAGTGCAGATTCCAGGATTGTGTACATCCTTCAAACCATTTGTCACATTTAAAACATTCCAGATTTAAAAACCTTGGCAAGTCAAATCTAATACTCTTTTTTTTGGAAATGATAAAGGATTTAGGGGTACCACAATAAAAAATACGTGAAGGGGGAGGGAGAGTGAATGGCAGAGAGAGAGTAAGGTAAATATTACATTTAAAGACACATCCTAATGTATCAATGTGGAGCTAATTCAGTGGTGCATCTGTCAGTCCAGAGCTCATTCATCTACCCAGTGTTCCTAAATACCAGATGTTCCCTTCAGTCTATAAAATGTCATGTATCTGGACATCTCTCTAGTGCTCTTCCTACAGCTGCAGCATCTCTTGGTCACTTCTTTCCCACTGAACATGACTCCCAGGATAGATGCAGTTGGTTTGTGTGTCAGAGGTGGAGAACTGGAACTGCTGGATGGTGAAGGGTTCTATCATTCAGAGCTCCAAGAAAGGTACCAGATCCTTCCAGATGAAGGAAACATGGTAAGGCTGTGAGTGAAGGAACTTGCCTTACTGTAGATGGTGATTTTTCCTACTCGGTTAATAGTAATTGTTCATTCACCCAAGATCACAAATGCTTTTACATGTTTTTAATTTGTGCTCCTGCAGTTCTGGTTCCAGTTCATCCCAGCCTGTGCTGATGCTCTTGCCCTGGAGGCTTTGTTTGTACTGACATTTTCCTTGGGCTGCATCCTAAAGCCTTCACCCCCATCATCCTCAGATTCCATCCCTCACTCACTGCTCCCCTGGCCTTGGGTTTTGGGGGTGCTCATTGCCATGGGATGTTTACTGGACTTGAGGGAGTTGCTGCTGCTTCTGTCTTCAGCACACCGTGATTGAACAATGACAATCAAATGCATTTCCTGTAGTGTAGGTGAGTTGGTTTTTTAGGTGAAAAGAATAAAAAGAAAGCAATGTGTAGTAGGGCATAAATGGGTGCAGGGACAGTCACTCTGTCCTGGGGGTATTGACAGGTCCTACAACTTGCAATTTGTTCTTTTCTAGTGATGTCAAGTTAAAACCTTCAAGGCCAGTCCCATGCCTGGGAAATTCTAGTTTTATCCATTTACTGATAAAGACTGTAGTAGTATTTAAATAATGCCTTTTCTACTTACTAGCTACTTAGTGGTAGATTGCAAAATGTCTTTTTAAGAACACTGTTAACCTTCCAATAACTGAAAGGCAGAAATTTTTCTCACCAGACTATACAATACATAACTGAAACAAATGAAAAAGGAGTAAGCCATTTTTTTCAAGTTTTATTTGTAATGAGATTTTTCACCAGTTTTGCTCTATAAAAATCAATGAGTAGCAGTAGAAAAATGAACTTCCTCTACTTAATGTCTTCATCGAAGTGTACGATGATGGGCTCGTGGCCTGTTGATCTCACAAACTTCAGGAAGTCGTCGGGGCTTAAGCCCATGGTTGCAGAATTTGTCATTGGATGGAAATACACCTTTTCATGGCCCCCTTGGAGCAGGGCAGCGTCCAGCACCAGCCTCACATCTCCCTGGTCACAGAAGAGGGCGAGCGGCGTGGCACAGCCCTGACCCACTCGCAGCTTTTCCAGCATGGCGTTCTCGTCAGCAAATCTGAGGTTTCCGCTTCCAACGCCCAGCTTTTTACCAAGTTCGTTCAAATTGACCTGCCTGTCGTGCAGGATGGTCACCAGCCAGAACCCTTTCTTCTTTTTGTCTTTAAGAAACAGGTTTTTACTGTGAGCTCCTTTCATGTGTTGGACGTGGGGCATCATTTCCTCAACAGTGAACACCTGGAAATCAGCAGCAGTGTGGTGTCAGACTCTATATCCCATTAGACTCCCAGTCGTGTGCTGGCAGGTATCTTTTGTTAAGTATTTAGAAAATGCTGAATGTTCTACTCGGCCTAAAAGCTGTACCCTTTTACGAAGGAATTTTAACAGAACACGAATAAAATGTGACAAACTGCTCCGGCACACTCAGAATCGTTTCTGTCTCGTGTGTGCAGCAATGCCTCGCTTTAAAGGCAGCGCTGGGAGCGCTCACACGTGGAATGACGTGGCTTGTAACTGGGAGCGAGTAGAAGTTTGGAAAGCATCTTGGATGCCGCCGACTTCAGGGAAAAGAAGTGGGCGAGCCGCCCCTCAGACTACCGGGAAAAGGGGGTGGATCTGGAGGCAGAGTCAAAGCGACCAAAAAACGTCCCCAACCATTCTGCCAGGCCCTGCGAGAACTTCCTCACCGATACTTCTGCTAAAGCCGCAGGGGGTGGACCTCATCCCGCCCTGATTCCGCCGTGCTCCGCTGGCAAGGCGGGCGTTTATAGCCGGGTTTTAAGGAGGTTCCTACCTGGGGGTGCTCGGCGGTGACGGTGGCGATGCCCAGGTCCCGCAGCCGCCGCTCCAGCGCCTCCCGCAGCTCGGCCGCCATCGCGCCCCGCCCGCCCCGCTCCGGGCCCGCCCCCGGCAGCGCCCTGCCCCAAAGAACCGGCAAATCCCTCAAAATCCCGCTCGTTTGTGCTAAGGAACACCCCCTGCGGAACAGACCGTGGATGTAATATATCCCCATCCCACCCGAGCCTCCCCTCCCGCACAGTTCAATACATTTCGTGTTCCTTAGAGCCATTTCCTTCCCAAACAGCGACATTTACGCATTGTTTCGACACACGCTGTATTTGGTTCAAGTGTTGGTTTCAAGCAGATATTTAACCTATTAATCCTTTTGTTCGTGTTCTTACTCTAATTTCAGGTTCTGGCCTGCTCCTTGCCCACAGTTTTGCTGAAAACGCTGCTAGATAAGAAAGTTATGAAAAAGTCAAAGCTAAAAAGAAAATCAAAATACATCATACACCCTGTAAACAAAAACTGCATCATTTGTATTTTTTTTAATCAACCAATAATAGTCAGGAATTGCAACTAAGGGACAAAGCCAAACATTAATGGCCACACAGTTGGAAAATATTTCTACAACCCAAACCATCGTCCTGACCTATGACATCAATAATTATTTGTTTCCAGTTGGCCCTTCAGAATAACGGGCGATCTGTAATAAGCTTTAAATTAAAACAGTATGACTCTGCAGTGAAGAGACATGTGGAAGAAATACAATCCCATGCTAATTCCCAGAGCCTTACAGCAGCACACAGGAAGATTTCCAGACAGCATCCAGTGGAAGATCAACTCAAAAAGCAGATTTGCAGTAAACTCTGATGACTGTTTCGCAGGCTAAATCTATTTTTGCATTAAAACGCTTTTCAGGTCAGTCCCAAGATGTGTTGCCCTCGCAGTGGCCTTTCCTTCCCTGCATGTCTTCTGTGCTAGAACACTGACTGCTCTTAATGTTCTTTGCACAACTTTTGGTATTTAATTACTTTTTTTTTTTATTGTGATCTGTTTTTGAGAAATACACAGCTCAGATATGTGAAGGAAATTATGGTCATTACTTGTCACGCACAATTTGCAGTGTCCGGATTTACAGGGATCACCACAGCATCAGGCAGACCCCTGGGATTATCCCTGGGTTTTACAACCAGCATTAACCAGGTAACATTAAGGAGTTTTCACTTGTAGAGCTTCATCTTACATTTTTGTTTTCTCTACTCCATTATTTTAGAGAGGAGGTAAAAATCAGGGACCTTAAAGCTTTAGCTTGCATGTGAGTGGGGAGGGCTTTGCAGAGAGGAAGCTGCTGTCTCCTGGCAAGGAGGAGTAAAACAGATTTAAGTGTGTAGATAGATAAATAGATGTTTAAAAAAATAAGTTTCAAAACCCTAGAATAGGCATAAATTCATAAAGTCCCTGTCCCGTGACGGGTCCGAGTCCCGCCTCCCCTGAGGACCTTTCCCGCCTCCCGTGAGGCGAGGCCCCGCCCCCTGCCGGGCAGCCCTGGGGTCGCAGCTGCGCCTGCGCGGTTCCCTCGCACCCCCTGGGGGCGCATGCGCAGAGAGCGGCGCGCCGGGCGTGAGGCACGGAGGGGACGCGGAGCCTTTTCCCTTTCTTCCCTTCCCTCCTTCATTCCTCGGGCTGTCAGGGCCTGCACCCGGGGGCTCGGAGAAAGGCGCTGCCCCCGCGGGGAGGGCGGGCTGCAGCTGGCAGGTATTAACCAGGCAGAGCCATGGGCAGGAGAGCAGCAGGAGCGGGAATGTCGCTGCTCCGCCCCGGGAGCCGGGAAGGGTTTTCCGCAGGCAGAGCCTGGCTGGGATTCGCTGCTGTGAGCTGGGCCAGCGGGCCTTGACCTTGTGTTGTTTGTGTGTGTGTGCTGCGTCCTGTGGCAGCTCCGCGGCTCCCTCGGCTTTACCGATTCAGCCCCTCTGCGGTTCTCTTTAGGGTTAAAAACCCCACCAAAACAGCTGGGTCTGGTTGGTTAAGTTTGTCATGTGCTCGCTTGCTGCAGGAGTCAGGGTGCAAGGGAAGTTTTAAAGGGCCCGCAACCATTCTGGGAGGAAGCGAGAGCGTTCCCTGCCTTTGGGAGGGTGACACAAGGACACCTCTGAGTGGGGACAGGGAAGGAACAGAGAGTCCGTCCCCAAACAGGTCAGAATCACAGAGTGCTTTGGGTTGGAAGGGACCTTAAAGACCATCCTGTTCCACCCCCTGCCATGGGCAGCGACACCTTCCACTGCCCCAGGGAGCCCCGTCCAAGCTGGCCTTGGACACTTCCAGGGGTGTGGCAGCCACAGCTTCTCTGGGCACTCTGTGCCAGTGCAGAACAGGCAGCTCTGGCAGCAGGAGAAGCTCAGGGTGTTGTCCGGGATAATTGGCAAAAAGACTCAAACCAAAGTTAAGATGGTTAAAACAAGATGTGGGATGATCTGACAGAAGCTGAGCCAGGGCTTAGCCTCACTGGAGGTCTCTGAGCACACGTCAGCACTGGTGTCACTGCCGTGCTGTGGTCTTTCAGTGGTGCTTTTGTCTTGAAATGCTCAGGAAAAGGGCATTTTGCATTTTGAAATGCTCACCAAATGGCATTTGGTGTGTTTTGGTGGCTTGGAGAGGTTGACACTGTGTAATTCTGTGGCTGACACTTGTGTAATTCTGTCGGTATAGCATGAGGAGTGCAAATGTGGGGTTTTCGTAGGAGACGTCAAAGAACATGCAATGGGGGAATTAATGGTTTAAATCAGAGATCAGTGGAGAAAGATGAAAGATCTGTAAGCTCTTAGTAGATCCATGTTTCTGCAGTGGAGTACTGGAGAAAGGTGAAGCACAGAAAGAAATGGAAAAACTGGAACAGTCCCTAAACAGTTTAATTTTGCCAGTGTTATAAAGCCTGTTTGGAAACATAACACTGGTGTCTCGTGTTCCTGAACATTTTGTCCTGAGAAGGAGGATTTTTGAGCCTCGAGGCTGACCTCAGTGTGTGCTTTGTGTTTGCAGGGGGGAAATGAACCAAGGGTTGCTGCTGAGGTTTGAAAATCTGGTGCAGCTCCGTGGTGCCTGCCAGCAGCTGCGTGCCCTGTCCTCCAGGAAAGTGTGTGGAGCACGATGGAAGCCTCTGGAGTTGTCTGCATCTCCCATGTGGTCCCTCCCTCTGCACCCACAGCTCTGGCCAAAACACAGATTAATCAGTGCTGCCTTACCACAGTGCAGACATCTAGCTACAAAGGAGGTAATTAAGGACATCCAGTAATCCCTGGGTTTGTGTGGGAAGTACAAGAGCTCAGCTTGAACATTTGAATTAAAAAGGAAAAAAAGCGCTTTATTCATGAGTATAGAGACTTGTCATAAATCTGTAAGACGAAATGTACTTCATGCATAATTTTTTGCCATTCCCTCTCAAATATGACTTAGACCAGTAACATCATGAATTTTTGCTGACACTGGAGGAAACTATTGCAAACAAAAATGGAAATTGCTTTATTGGCTTTTGTCCTTGTTCTGAAAAATTAAAAATGCAAAAAGATTAAGAGTAGCGTGCTACACATTTGAAATGTTCATTATGATGTGTTAACTCATTCATTAATTGTAATTAATTGGTATTACTGTAAAGAAGATGTGTTTACCTCATACGGCTTGAGACCATTGTCTTTTTAATATTGTCTTTGTTATATCTTAGTTTATATTTCTGTGTTTGTGTCTAATTCCATGTAGGAGACAAAAAAGAAGAAAAAGAAGATTCCCCTGACAAAAGGTGAAGTGGAGATAAGGCAGAAGATGACTGTGGAGGAACTGGCACAAGCTATGGGCAAAGACATAGGTGAGAGCTGCTTTGGGGTCAGAAACAGCAACATTTGTCACACCCCTTCCACCAGTGACAAATGAAAAGGTGGCTTCAGTGGCCTGAGTGCTTCTGGATCCATCCCAAAGGAAATGTTGGGAGACACAGTGCAGACTAAAGAGAAAAGTTGTTGGGCCATCCAAATGACCAGCCAGCCATTTAAATGTGAAGAAGCCATGTCTGTCTGTCTGTCCTCTCCAGCAGAAAGGCCTCAGATCCAGGCAAGGCTGCTCCTTGTGGCTGTGCTTCCCAGGGGCTCAGTTATTCCAGAAGGAAAATTCTGCACCTGGTCTGTCAGAGCTGGACCCCCATGCGTTAAGAAGTTGATGCTAAAGAGCTTCAGCCCAAAATCCAGAGTAGGAGTAGGAATCTTGTGTTCAGGAGCAACTTGTGTTTCATTAGAACAGTCCTTTGATTAACTGGGAGTGGCAAGACTTGTCTGGAATTGCTCCCTCTAACAATTTTTGACTACTGTGATAGGTTCTGTGTTTCTACAACCAAAGAACGGAGCCTGTGATCGGATTTATCAAATTTCCTTCCTCCTTGAATCACTCCTTTGCTCTTTGCTTTAGATGAGTTTCAGTTGTTTTCTCTTTTGGAGTTAGTAGAAGAGTAAGCCATGAATATCTGAGTGGAAAATAAGATTCTAGCAGCTAACAGAGTAGTAATTTTCAGTAATTCTGCAAAAAGTTCTTCTCTGCAAGTATGTAGATTAATGGCAACTTCTAGATAAATCTAACTAAAGGAAAACTGCTTGGTGGATAATACTAATTAGCACAAAGAAAATATGGAAAAGTCTGATAAAGTGGGTTGGATTTTTTTGTCCCACATGTTTTTGTGGATGTAATTATTAAATGTGTTTATGTTTGCTGCAGATCATATTTATGAAGTGCTGCTGTACACAAACATTAACCTTGATTCAGTAGAACCAGATTCCGTCTTAAGTGAAGACCACATCAAGATGATTGTTCAGAAATCAGGAATGAAGTATAAATCAGCAAAGCTGAAAGAGGAAAAGGAAAGAAAAAACACAGATGCTGTCAAGAGGCAAGTTGTGAGCTGCTCTTTTTGGCTCTTTTTATTCTATTCCTTTCTGCAGGTGTTTGGGGAGGAGGCAGCCTGGATTGTGGGGCATTGAGTGCTGTGCTGGGTGTGGCCCAGTGAATTTTTTTTGGCATTCACATCTCCTGTTTTTGCTGCAATTACAGACCTCCTGCAGACCCAGCAGTGCTGACCCCACGGCCCCCAGTTGTCACCATCCTGGGACATGTGGATCATGGCAAAACAACCCTGCTGGACAGCCTGAGGAAAACCCAGGTGGCAGCCATGGAAGCAGGAGGCATCACACAACACATTGGAGCTTTTATTGGTATGATCCAAGTCCACCTGCTCAGCTGTAACACAATTTCCTCTCCATCTCAGGCTGTGTTCATTGGGGAAAGAAAGTTGCCACATAAATGGTGAGAAAGGAAACCATAACACAAAATGTCTGTTCCTGATACCTGTCATAACTCTGTACATAGAGCTTTGAGATTAATTGTCTGCACAAGTTGATATTAAATTATCTGGGGTTATGGAAGATCCCAGGACACTTTCTTGTTCCTGAGGATTTAACAGCACCTTTGACCTTCATGCCAACAATTACCTGACTTTCTAAAACATGTCTTTATTATTAAAATGCCCCGACTGCCTAAAACTTGTCATTATTATTAAAATGCCCTCAAAGGGGTGGTGCTTGATGTACAGCACATCAGATGAAGCTGGCTGAAGTGCTGATGTTGAGCTGTACCATTTGTCACAGTGCACATGCCCTCTGGGGAGAAGATCACCTTCCTTGACACCCCTGGCCACGCAGCCTTCTCAGCCATGCGGGCCAGGGGCACCAACGTCACCGACATCGTCATTCTGGTGGTGGCAGCAGAGGATGGAGTGATGCAGCAAACCATAGAGTCCATCCAGCACGCCAAAAATGCAGGAGGTACAGAGTGGGGGGGGTTGGGAACCTTGTTTTTACCTCTCAAAAAAGCCTCCTTGTGCTGGAATCCACAGAACTTGGGAAGTGACTGTCCTCGTCCCATTCATCATCCTCTGTGATGTTTGAAATGTACTGAATGTTGCAGTAATACAAAAAGATCCTAAAATATGAATATTTAACAAGACAGGGGTTCATTGTTTGGGTTTTTTTACCTTCTCTACATGGGTAACTCCTGCAGCTTCCTCCTGGTAGCTCAGATCTTGATGGCTGCTCAAGGAAGAGGCACCAAGTGAGATGAGCTGTTCTAAATGCCTATAACTTGCTCTAACCTCTTCTAGAAGCTCTGGTGGTAGCAGCAGGTTTTGGTTAGGTTGGTGCTGAGTTTGTGTGTTCTCTTTTTAGTTCCTCTTATCCTTGCCATTAATAAATGTGACAAACCTGAAGCTGATCCTGAAAGAGTAAAGAAGGAATTGCTGGCTCATGATGTGGTGTGTGAAGAGTTTGGAGGTGATGTTCAGGCTGTAAATATTTCTGCACTCAAGGTAAGATTGTGGTAGAAAAAATGATGATGTTCATGGGTGTCTAATATGTGCAGAGAAATGCATTTTTATTTGGCAGCTGGAAAATAAAATGCTTCTCTTCCTGGTATGTGATCTCTTGCCATGAGGCAAGAGCCAGAATTATTTGAAACACACTGAAATGTATTTTGAGGCTCAGACTTCCAGCAAGCAATAATATCTCATTTTTCTGCTGGTAATTCAGTCCAGCAGTTTTGTGTCTGATGTCTGGAAGTCTTGCCTGGGTGTTGAATGTCATCACATTTCAGCGGGGGAATTTGGCACCAAGGGTTGGACTTCTGATCCCACTTTGCTTGGGCACTTCCTTTATTCTCTGTGGTTTTGTGTGGCTTTATGCAGGGGGAAAACCTGATGGTTTTGGCAGAGGCAACTGTTGCTCTGGCAGAGATGTTGGAGCTGAAGGCAGATGCCACGGGGCTGGTGGAGGGAACCATCATTGAGTCTCGGAAAGACAAAGGGAAAGGGTGAGTCCAGTGCCACCTCTGCACCTTGTGACAGCACAGGCACACTGGGCAGGGACCTGTGCCTCAGTAAGGAAAGGCAGAGCACTTCCTTTGCAGTGCTCCTAGCCAAAGCCTTGAAATACTACTCTGCAGCACAAGAGGTTCTAAACTGGTGGGGCAAAACTCATCACATCCCTGAAATGAAAATCCTGTGACAGGAAATAGTTTCAAATGGTAGAACTTAAGTGGGTTTTTTAATGTCTTTTAAAAAGTAGGAATGATGACTTAACTGTCAATACATACAAAATTCATGACTAGTTTTGTGTAACATGACATTCTACCCTTAAGTATCTTGGTCCATTGGCAGGTTTATGAACAAGGTGTGTTCTGTCCTCTTTACAAATGAACTGAGTTCTACAAGGTTGTTGGGATTTGTTGTTTGGGGTTGGAGTTTTTTTGGTGGGGCTTCACTTAATATGTAAAATCACCATGTTGCTGGGTTCCCAAAAGCCAGATTTTGGATTGATCTGCAGAAATGAAGAGCACAGTACAGATTTTGGGGCTTTTTAACTCACTGAAACATTTGGTGAGTGCTCTAGTAAATCATCACAGGAATATAAATCAGGAGTTGATGGATGACGCTTGGGACTCTGCATTGTGCCAGTGATGGATCACAAATCCGTTCTGGTTGTGTTGTGCCTACACTGGCTGTGAAGACAGGGAGAAACATCACTTGAATTCTGTCTGTTATTTTTCTCCTCTGCTCTTCACTAGTCCACTCACCACAGCCATCATCCAGAGAGGAACTCTGAGGAAAGGCTGTGTTCTGGTTGCAGGGAAGACCTGGGCTAAAGTGCGTTTCCTGTTCGATGAGAATGGCAAAGCTGTGGATGCAGCCCCACCAGGCACCCCCGTGGAAATCATGGGCTGGAAGGAAAGCCCTTCAGCAGGAGATGAAATCCTTGAAGTAGAGTCTGAGGTACACAAAGAACTCACACTGCTGCAAGGATGGGAAGGAGCTGAGTGACAAAATAAGTGAGAGCTTTTAATCACCTGGATAATCCCATGGAAGGTTGAGCGTGGGGATTAAGAGACCTGAGCTGATGCTCTGGAAGAGGAATGAGGGTTTGCATTTTGCCTCTTTCTTTTCCACCTTTCCCCTGCTGGACTGTCCTCATCTCCACTGGAACAATCCAGTACTTGAGGAGATCAGTGTTTTAATTTGAGAAAGACATAACTCTTGCCTGACAAAAAGAAAATGCATAAAATACAACTTGAGATGGGTGTTGTGAGAGCTGGAAAAATCCCACATGAAAGAATGAACAATAATTTTCTTCTGCAATGCAGAGATACTATAAAAATAGGCCTTGAGTCACGTGGTAGCTCAGGGAGGAAAAGCTCTTGTCTCATTCTCTGCCATCTGTGCAGTAAAACTATAGTTAAAAGTGAAGGAAAATGAGTGAGCCTGTAGAGGGGATGTGAAAGGATGCAATTGCAGTGTTCTGAAGCAGTGCTTTCAAGGTAATGATTCTGTCTTCCTGCCCAGCAAAGGGCACAGGAAGTTGTGGCTTGGAGGACCTATGTTGAACAACAGGAGAAGATGAAGAAGGATCTGGAAGTTATTGAAGCAAAGCAAAAGGAACACAGGGTGGAATATGAGAAGCAGCAGCAGAAGCTGGCCCACTTGACCTGGAGACAGAGGAAGGCAGTGCTGTACAAGGCCAATAAGCAACTGATGTTCTCAAGGCCTAAGGAGAGGACAGAGATGGATGAAAACACACTCTCCTTAATAGTTAAAGGTGCTGTCCATGTCTGTGTGCTGCTCCTTTGGTTCTGTGCTTCTCAAATGCTCAGTCTGAGACAGAGCTCTAAACTAACCCCAGCTCCTATTACCAAAAGTTCGATCAGTTTAAAACTTATTGAACTTCTCTCCTAAGGGCAGGGCCATCAGAAAACATCCACTGGTCAGGAGGATGTGCTGCCAGCAGGGCCAGAGCAACAGGAAAACGTAACGTGCTCAATGCACTTACCCAGGGGCTCCTGAGTAAAACCCATACATAGAAACCCCAATATATATACACACACATATATAAAATCCTGTATATGTAAAAAAAGTCCCAAGCTATAACCATTTGGCACCAGCAAAATAGAGGAGAATAACAATTATGTATTGAAGTGGGACAGGAGGAAATTGGTTTAACCTCACTTAGTGATACTCAAGCAGTGACTGTAGTTGAAAACCTGCAAACTTGATGTGACAGTGAGAGCAGATGCAGAGCCTCTGGCCCTTCTGTATTTATCCAGTTTATTTCTGAAATTAACAGACATTTTGGGTGGGTTTTAACATATTACTGAAAATATAGTAAGAGTGACAGATGTCAGAAGGCTTTCTGTTGCACAGTGTGGAGTTGACATTAGTTGTGTTTTTGTGTCTTTGACTTACACAAAGCCAGCAGTATTTCCATTTATCCATGCAGGTGATGTGGATGGATCTGTTGAAGCTATTCTGAACGTTCTGGACAGCTATGACTGTGAGGATGAATGCAAACTAGATATTGTCTACTTTGGAATGGGAGACATCAGTGAAAATGATATCAGCCTTGCTGAAGCGTTTAATGGTGGGTGTTTCAAAATCATTTTACAGTTTTGAAATTACTGACTTACTGAAATGCACAGGCCTCAGCCAGGTTTTGCTTTCTCAATAATAGTTAGCAGCATCAATAAGGTAAATTTTTGTGAATGTTGAAAATGTTTCCTTGAATATCAGACCAGTGCAGAAGAGGAGGCTCAAAGTCTCACAGAAATGGAAGGACTCTGGAAAAGTTCTTGCCAGAAATTCAGTTGTTCAGGTTAAACTCTGGCTCTTCACTCAGGCTGCTTTATGATGCTCACACAGGGCAAAGCTAGAAAAGCAGGTTCAAAAATAATTTTCTCTTTGCTCAGGGAGGCATCTGGATCTAGGACCGAGTCAGTTGTTGCTGTTCATACCCCATAATTCTCAGAGAATGAGGTCACTGCACATGCCAGTGGCCACAGCTGGGCAAGAATCGTTTAGGATTCACTTCCAGCTTTGTTTGGACAACCTTGTTGGTTTTCCAGCCCAAAAAGAGAGATCTGTCTCCTTCACATGAGCTGTGTGTGTTATTTTCTGCTTTGATACCTGCAGTCTGTCATCAGGGACCTTCTGTGGGCTTTTTTGGGCCATTTATTTTGATAGGTTTGTAGCAGTCCATGAGCCATAGCAGGAGAGGCAAACGGTTCCCCATTAAAAGAGAAGCAGGAATAAAATGTACCCTGTGCTGCAGAATTTCACTCTAACTGCTCAAAGACTGATCCCTTGTAGTCAGCACTTGACAGTTGTTTCATTTTTCAGGTGTAATATTTGGATTCAGTGTGAAAGCCAATGAAAGCATCAAAAAGCTGGCTGATAAAAAGGGAATAAAAATTAAACTGCACAACATAATCTACAAACTTATAGAAGACTTGAAGGATGAGCTGAACAGCAGGCTGCCCCCAACTGTGGTGGAGACTACAGTAGGTGAGTTTTCATTGATACATTTTTGCCTCAAAACGTGGCAAATTCTACACTCCCAATAAAATGCAGCCTGCTTCTACCTCGTGCCAGTTTGTTATTCCTGTGGACTTCAACTTTACTTTTTGTATTTTAGGGGAAGCTTCTGTTCTTGACACCTTCTCTGTCACAGTAGGAAAAAACAAAATTCCAGTGGCTGGATGCAGAGTGCACAAGGGGCTGCTGGACAGAAAAATGAAGTTTAAGCTAATCCGTAACAGGGATGTTATTTGGAAAGGTGAGTGGAATTGCCACAAAACGTGGATTTGTGCTTAGTATTTTTAGATATTGCCACTTCCCTGGGAAGTCAGTGCAAAGGATCCTAGAGAAATGCTGAATTCTGTCCAGGATGGAGAGAAAAGCCACCAAATGCCAGTGTATTATTGTTCCCAGTGGGCAAGCAGGAGCATCTCAGGATGTTCCTTCCAGTAACCACAAGCACCCCCCATCCCTACATTTTCCTGCTTTCCCTGTGGAGCCACAAATTAATGGAAGGGCAAACCAATCCATTGCTCTGCTCTGCTGCTGGTGGCCTCTCTTTGATGCATTTTCTCTTCGTAGGATGTTTGTCATCACTGAAGCACCATAAAGATGATGTCCAGGTAATAAAAACAGGAATGGATTGTGGATTGAGTTTGGACAAAAATGTGGAGTTCAGTATTGGAGATGAAATTATCTGTTATGAAGAAAAAGAAGTGCAACAGACAACTTCCTGGGACCCAGGGTTTTAAAGACATTTTAACATGTGAACACTAAAGGACAATATATTATGATCCTGGCTGGCCTTTAAGTCTTAACATTAAATGAACTTTCAGAGATGCACGGGAGCTGTTCTTTACATCAGAGCACTTCAGATACATTTTATACCTGAAATGTTCTGCTCTTCCATCATGTCAAGCAACCAGCTGCCCTCACTGGAACATGGGATAAATCACTTGGGTAACACCAAGCACTTCGAGTGTGTAAAACCAGCGTGGTAAAATATTTCTGATGACAATCTTTTGGCTCCAGAGTAGCTGAGCCACCTCCTCCCTCCCCTCCCAGTGCTGCTGTACAGTATTTCAGTGTGTTGGCTGCATTTTGTCACCATGTCACCCCACTCTCTAGCACTGACCCACTGTGGACCTCTGAAGCTGCTGTTTTCCCACATCAGAACTGTCTCACGTTAAGACCACTTCTAAGGTTAGCTTGGCTGTTGGTTTTCTTCCTTTTACAACTGGTGCCCAATATTCTTAAAATCCAACTGCTGCTTCAGTTTTCCACTCAGTATTTCACCCTAGCTGGCTGGCAGCACCGCCCAGATTTTTCTCACTGATCAGCAGAGAGGAAACGCAGCGCCACAGAAAGAAACCCTTCAGCCATACAGAAGTTCAGATTTTTATTGTCTGGTACATTTACTTGTCTTCTGGCTTATTGAAGCAGTATGTCAGACAGCACTTGCCACAGTAGTGCCTGTCAAAGTGGCTGGCCATGAAGACTCCAGCCCCACACTCCTCCGAGGGGCACTCCCGGCGCAGGCGGCTGATCTTGCCGTTCTCATCCACCTGGAAGGACAAACAGACAATGGCTCACATGCACTCTCCTCCTTTCAGCAACAATAATCATTTTGAGTATTTTTCATTGGCATAATAGGTGTTGTAATAGCAGCTACACCAGGCTTCTTGAGGTACGTGTCAGAAGTGCCCAACTGCAATAGGTCATGTGTCTTTTATTTAACACATGGGATATTTGCAAATTGAAAGAGTTTAAATATTAAATACACCAGAATCTGTGCAGACCAGCAACAGGCTCCACACCCTCCCTGGTGAGAGCTGAGTTTTTATCAAGTTCCCCCCTCCAAATTAATTCTACCTACCTTGTAGTACTTGAGCACTGCAAGCTTAACCTTCTTTCTCTTATGCTTGTTCTTCTTGGGAGTTGTGTAAGACTTCTTCTTCCTTTTCTTAGCACCACCACGAAGTCTCAGCACCAGGTGAAGGGTTGATTCCTGTTTGTAAAGCACATGAAACAGACTCAAAATGCTTTCTCAAAGCAACTACAGCATTTAAACAGGACTTTTCCATCTACCTAGAGGAAGTACATCTCAAGTGCCAAGCACATAGGAAAGCTCTAAAAGGATTATTTTTTGTTAAGGTGGCATCCTAAACTCCCAGCACCAACACTACTCCAATCCCTTAATTTGGCTGAATTAGAAACATTTCTCAATCTCAGCAGCATATCTCGGTGAGCTCTGCCCGTGCCAGCTCCTGGGCACTGCACTGCTGTGTCCTGCCTTTCCTACTCACTTTCTGAATGTTGTAGTCGGACAGTGTGCGTCCATCCTCCAGCTGCTTCCCAGCGAAGATCAGCCGCTGCTGATCCGGAGGGATGCCTGATGGTGACAGAAATCAGGGATAAACGAGGGATGTGAGCTACAGCATGCTGTAATAAAATTAAGATTGCTGCAGGAAATTATATCTGTGTAAGACACACATCAATCCACAAGAGTGCAAGACAGAATAACGTATATAACATATACTAATTGATATCAATATATAATAATCAATAAATGCCTTTAGAACTCACCCTCTTTATCCTGGATCTTCGCTTTTACATTTTCTATAGTATCAGAAGGTTCAACCTAGTACGAAACAGAACAACAGAATCAAAACGCGCTGCACGTTTTAATTATCCCAGCAAGGCCGAACAACCACGAGGTGCTCCCGGCACAGGCCCGGTGCTGCCACGGCCATTCCGGGCCCCACCGCGCGGTCCGGGCCGCCCGAGGCAGCGCATGGCCGCGATTCCCCGCACATCCCGGGCTCTGCCGGCACATCCCCGCCTTCCGGAGCACCGGCAGGCGGGGGGCTCACCTCGAGGGTGATGGTTTTCCCCGTGAGGGTCTTCACGAAGATCTGCATGGTGAGGCGGGCACGGGGGACGCCGGGGCCGGAGCGCGGGCTGCCCGCGCTGCTCGCGGAATGGCGACGGCGGCCCGAGAGAGCGCCGCGCCCGCACGCACGGGGTTTCCGTGCGCGCCGCAGAGGGGGCGGGTGGCGCGCCGGGACTACGACTCCCGGCATGCCCCGCCAGCGGCGGCCGCGGCCGAGCCTGCTGGGAGATGTAGTCCCGGCACAGGGGGAGTGGGAGGGAACTGCGGCTCCCACAGTGCACCGCGGTGGCAGTCGTTAGGGGAGGAGGAGCCGCCATGAGGGGAAGAGGAGGAGCCGCCGTGACGAGTGAGGCGGGGCCGCCGTGAGGGGAAGAGGAGGAGCTGCCGTGACGAGTGAGGCGGGGCCGCCATGAGGGGTGGAGGAGGAGGAGCCGCCACGGCCGGTGAGGCGGGGCTGTCGTGAGGGGAGGAGGAGGAGCCGCCATGAGGGCGGGGTTCTCCGGCTGTGTGACTCGGTTTTTCTGTGCTTTGTGGTAGCTGTTGGTGGAATTGTTGTTCTACGGCTAGCAGGTTTTTGATTTACCTGTGTCTCTGTCAAGGCCGGGTTGGACATGACTTGGAGCAACCTGGTCTAGTGGGAGGTGTCCCTGTCCATAGCGGGGGAGCTTTGAGGTCCTTTTCCATCCAAACCATTCTGGGGTTCTGTGATTCTCTGCAGCCTAAATCCCAGAATTCGATGTCCTGGTTCTCGAGGAAGCAGTTTAAAGACGCCTCACAGCCACTTTGCCACCTGCAGATTCCTCCAGATCAATTCCAGGTTTATATCTGGGCAAAGATTTTTAAAACTAGAAAAGCTGTAGGTAAATTGGGAATAAAGGAGCCCTGAGTCACGATTTGGAAATTATTTGTTAGGTGGTTTTATGCTTGTGAGTTGAATACGAGAAAAGCTAAAGCAGAATCGGGATCTGCTTGAATAAATCAGCTGAGGCCATTTAAACAATTTCAACCCTTCTGTGTTTTGGTGAGAAAATAAGAAAGTGGGCTGCTTTGGGTACGGGCTATCTGAGGAGTATTACATTGTATACAATAATGCATTTTGTAAGATAACAAATAATTGTCAAGTGAATGAGCACTTGACAGTATGTAAAAAGTGGTTTGCTGGGTTGTTGTCTCCAGTTGGTGTAAGCAGACTGGTTGTGACCCCTGTGTTGTGACAGAAATCAAGGGTTGATACATTTTCAGCTGGGTTTTGTGCTCCTGTAAACACCGCAGTAGAGTGAGGGTCACTACAATGAATTCCTAATCCCAGGAATAACAGTAGGGTTCATGCTTGAAAACAGCTTTTTGTAACTTTATGGGAGTTTTAAAATGATAAAGCTGTCCTAAACCAGGAGAAAATCAACAATACTGAAAAGACCCATGACATTTATCTCACATGCCCTGTGCTGGCATTACCAGCCCTTCTGTGCAAAGGTTATTGCTGAAATTTCTGAAATTCCTGAGGGACTCCTGCCTGCCTGCCCATGTCTGCCTTCTTCAGACACAGATGGGAAAGGCCTAGACTAAATAAAAATCCCAGGTTTTGGGAATGGATAGGAAAAAGGGATGCTGGCTCTGCTTTTAAACCTTGAGTTGGATGGGTATTTAAAGATACTAAAATGCACAGCCCCTGCTCCCTGCTTCTCCACAGCTGTAAGTGCAAAGGACATTCAGTGCCCACCCAGAGAAAACAGATGCTGTTCCAGCTGTCCAAATAAGTGCTGGTTACCTTAGTTTTAAATCATATTGGTGATTAAATAATCTCAGGTGAATTTAGAGACTGCCTCATAATGAAAACTTCTACATTTTCATCATCTTGAATGACATTGCTTTGCTTTTGGGGCTGTTTTTCGTTATCTTAGAGCAGCACCATGAAGCTGCTCCATTATTTTCTCTATTAATTTTATTTTCCTCATGCCATACTTATTAGAGTGTTCCAGAAAGTTCTTTTCCTGTTCATTCTCTCTCTATAAATGTCATATCCAAAAATACATCAGTGGATCATGCAGTATGTTACTGTATGCAAGGATAGCCTCACTTCAGCCAAGTGGGAATGTGAGGTGTTTATTGCCAGAATCAAGAGTGGTTAAAGGAATGCAGTTTTTTCTTACAGGAGATTAAAAGTTCTGGAATCTGAGCCCTCAGCTCTGTTATACTATAGGAAAATATCATTAATTAATATTAATTTTTAAAAAATAATTTTATTTTTAAAATAGAATTTATTTTCATTTAAAATTTTAGAATTAATATTTAAAATATGTGCAAATTAAGACATTTGATAATTTGTCTTTGGCTTCTTTCATTTGTATTTTTAAACGTTTCCATTCTTCTTTTATTTTCATTTAAAATTTAATTATTAATATTTAAAATATGTATTAATGTTTAAAATATGTACAAAACATGTTAATTAAGGCATTGATAATTTGTCTTTGGCTTCTTTCATTTGTATTTTGAAATGTTTCCATTCTTCTTTTATTTGCATATGGCAGCTTCTAATGCTCATGTATTGCTGACTTGAAAACATGAATTTCACTAATGCTGCAAAAGGTGTTTCATAAAAATTATCTGCCTGAGGGGATTTTTTTCAGTTCTTAAAAAAATATCCTCAGTTTTAGAAAATATTTTTTCATATGAATATACTAGTTGATAAAGTTTGTGATTGTTTGGTTTGGGGTTTTTTTAATTGCTATTTTTCAAAGGCTTTAATGGTTTTGAGTCTGAATTGATGAAATGGTACTGTGGTTATCCTGCCCTGCCATGTTTTGGATTTGGTGATGTCCCTGGTGAAACAGCTGAAGAGTCACTTGGGTTTTTGGAAAGGAAAGCAGTTTGTGTGCTGTAGCAATTTGGGATATCCCAGTTCACACATGACACTGAATGCAGCCCTTCCAGGACACGTTTTTTGGAGACCCTTTTGCTGTGACAGCCATGCACGTGGAGTCCTTTTGTATCCATTTTCACAGGTTCTTCCTTGGCCCTTTCTCTAAACGAACTGAAATTGCAGAGCTCAGCTGTTCTGTGTGTTGTGAGAGCTGACAAGCAAATTTTCAATCAGTCTCTGTGTGCACAGATCAAAAAGTCCAGCTGGAGGCTTTTCCAAAAGAATCCAAGTCCTGGAAGGACCTGGGCATTAAATGCTGTTGAAAACCCCAATAGTGCACAGGTCTCTTTCTGGGTGCTGAGATCTCACTGCTGATGGAATCCCTGGGTATCAGACCCACAAATTAGTTCATTAACTCATCTCCTATGGCCTGCTGAGTAGCTGCTGCTCAAAAATAGCTCCCTCCTGTTTCCAGCCATTGATTAATTAGATCAGTCCCTCCCAAATCACAGTTGCTATATTTTCTGTAATTTCACTTGAAAAGCAATAGATTCTAAGGACTTCCAGCCCCCTGGGATTTACCTGCCAGTGCTGAAATGTGGCCTTTTCTTTCTTCTACATGTTCTCTTCCTTAGACTGCTGTTGCTTAGTTATGGCACCATTTTTAATTCTTATTTTATTTCCTGGCCATATTTCTGACCATTTTATGGGAGAATTTTCAGGTTATCTTCTCTTCTAGTGTTTCTTAATATTGTCATTCTAGGACATTTCTATGTACAGGAAAAAAATGTTCTTTGTATCCATATTTTCAAGGAAAAGGTTGGATATTATACATGGATACATCTTTGTATCCATGGTTGGATATTATACACGGATACATATTTATATCCATATTTTCAAGGAAAAGGTTGGATATTATACATGGATACATCTTTGTATCCATGGTTGGATATTATACATGGATACACATTTATATCCATGTTTTCAAGGAAAAGGTTGGATATTATACATGGATGCATCTTTGTATCCGTGTTTTCAAGGAAAAGGTTGGATATTAAACATGGATACATCTTTATATCCATGTTTCCAAGGAAAAGGTTGGATATTATACATGGATCCATCTTTGTATCCGTGTTTCCAAGGAAAAGGTTGGATATTATACATGGATCCATCTTTGTATCCATGTTTTCAAGGAAAAGGTTGGATATTAAACATGGATACATCTTTGTATCCATGTTTCCAAGGAAAAGGTTGGATATTATACATGGATCCACCTTTGTATCCATGTTTTCAAGGAAAAGGTTGGATATTAATATCACCTCCAGCCTGCCCACAGTGTTCAGGGAAATCAGTCAAGATCATTGTGTGGCTTTATGGCAGGGAAAGGGAGAGGTAACTATACAGAAATACAGAATAATCTTCCTAGCTGGTTTTCCACATGATTGCTTCTTTCTGCATTAATTCACTGTCTCAGTAAACTGTGGATTAGAAAATTACAATTTTCATTTATGAGAGCTGGTTTTAACCTCAAAAAAGACTTTTTTACCCAAAAGGTGGGTTTGGGCTGTTGGAAGAAATGAGCAAAAAAAGAAAACACAAGAAAATTTTAATAACAAACTTCGAAACGTGAAATTTTAACTTAGCTCTGATTCCAGCCTACAAATGACTTTGGATTCAGCCTTCCCTTGGGCAGCTTTCCATGGAGAGAACCCTGCAGGCACTTGGCTTTCAGGGGAGCCTCTGTGAGCTGGCTCTTGGACAAGCTGCAACTGCAGCACTTGGTGCTCAGGACACAGAAATGAACAGAGTCCTGCTTGGCTCCAAGGCCTGCAAGTTTTCACAGGGGCTTTTCCTTGCACTGCCAGCCCCAGGGGCAGAAACTCTCCAGGCAGCAGGAGCCAAGGGCAGGCAGCTGCAGCAAGGGCCAGGAAACCACTCTGCAGGCAAGCTGGCACATGGCTGCCTGGACTGAGCCAAAGTGCTCGAATTTAAAGACAAAATTTCTGAAAATTAGTTTTTCTGCATCCACACATAGTCTTTTGCATCCAATGTGCTTTTTGTGTCTTGCTCCAATGAACTGCCCTTGACTCTGTGCCTGCAGCTCCTCTGTCATCCTGTTGATGTTATGGGTTTTGAGTGCAAGCAGGGATTTTGGCCTTTAAACCTTTTAAACTAAAATACATGCTCTTTCTCTTCTGTGACATTAATTTCATCACCTTTATTTATTTCTTTTTCAACTCAGTCTTTGGATTTCTAATCCACGTTGCAATCAGCGAGTGAGTTCTGCAGTATGCTCAATATGAATAGTAAAAAGCTTTTCAGGGCAAATGGGGTTTACTTTTCCTTAGATGCATTGTTATTCTGAATGATACCAGCAGTACTTTGTAAGGCTGGGCTAAGACAGAAGTTGCCTGGGGAGAAAATCAGCATGAGAAGTTATCTCAGGATGGAATTCTTGAAGATGAGAAAGGTGCCAGGCTGATGGAACGTGTTTGCTGGTCACTCCTCTGCACAACAACAGAGGGAGCACTCAGAGCAGGCAAGTGAAGAATCCTCCTGGCTCTGGGTGAGCTGTAGGAACCTCTGAGCACCACAAACAATGCTCAGAGTGCTTCTACCAGCAAGTATCAAACAAGTTGTTTGTCCATGTAATGTGTCTGTGTGAGAATGTGTGCATGTCTGCATTTTTACTTTCTTCTGTGGAGAAGGAAGCTCTGCAGTGGGCTGGAAATGGAAAGGAAATGGTTTGTGCACCTGTGTTGCCAGCCTCAGTACATCAGGTCTGTCCTTGCTGTAGTTGCACAAGGGTTTGGAGTCAGTGTGAGTGAGCTGCCTCTGAGTGCTCCCTCCCAAAGAGGTGCAGGCCTGTCCCAGTGCTTGGATTTTTTGGTTTGTTCCCTGCTGGGTCATTGCTGCAGTCATGGCACAAATGAGATATCCAGAGAATTAATAAATCCTGTCAAAACAACAAACACCTGCCTAGAACAAATGTGGGCTTTGGGCACGTGCACCTACCTGCTCCTTGGGCTGCTGTGGGAATGGTCTGGCCTGTAAGAGCCAGTGTGAGAGCTTGGCCTGGCTGGTCCTTAAGAAATGGATCATTCAGCCTTCAGGAAGGAAAGATGGCCAGCTGCAGATTGCCTGGGGGCCTGTTGGCAGAGCCTCTTTGAGCTCAGCCCACAGCCACTATCAACAGGAAGAATACTGAATGTCATTTGCTCTTGTAAGTGGGATACGTGTTCCCAAATAACATTTATCTCAGTAATTAGGCTCCATGGAGCTACTGCTGGCTTGTTTCAGTTTTAATACATTTTGGCACTCTTTAAAAGTGTATTTATTGGATGGCTAAATCTGCAGAGTTAGGGTTCACAAGAGAACTGTAGTTAAAGGAAGAATTACTATTTTAGAACTATTGTGTGGATGAGGAATAGGGAAAGGTATGGAAGTTCACTCTGCAACATGTAGAGTGATATGCCCTCAAGTATGTAACCCCTAAGAATGGAACTCAATATAAATCAGATTTTGACCAAAAGAGTGAAAGCTGTGAATGAAAAGGTCACTCACTGACTTTGTCACTGCACAGAGCTGACCATGCAAGAAAGCAGTGCAGATGTAAGTGCCACACTCCCCAGAGTGATTTCATGGTTCTTGTTTAATGTTTGCAGCAGCTGAGAAGTGACAGTGCTTGTTAAATCAAACGAGACAGTGGTGGACCAAACCACAAAGTTTTATTCTTCTTGTTTTTTCCCCCCTTTGTAGCCATTTTCTCAGTGCAGCAGGGATTTCTAGCAGGGATGCATGACCAAATGGCAACCTTAGTTAGGTGCTTCTGTTGTTGAGCTATTCACTTGTTGGTTGGTTTTTATTCAGCATGCTCTGGAAGTTTTAGAAATCAAGCTCCCTAGGAAAGTGCAGGTGCAGTGTCCAGTGAATACTCTGTAAAGCAAACTGAGAGGGATTGTACTGGTGTGGCCTTGTGTGCCTCTCTTTCCTTCAGAAGAGCTTGGTGTCTCCCAATCCAACACTCAGTTGCTAATCATCCATTGACATTTAAACCAATTTAGATGCATGATTTATTCAGTAAGCTCAAGAATTTTCAGTGACTTCATCTTGAAAAAAAAAACCTCTCTAAAAAATTCTCTAGCAAGATAGCAATATACTTTTATCCACATACTTTTACTGTCCATGAAAGCCAAGCAGTATTTTAGCAATATTCCAACAGCCTAAGTTACAAATAGAGGAGAAATGGGGTTTCATTAAAGCCAGAGACATCTGTAAATGCCCAAACAAGCTTAAGGATCCAAGCCTTGCAAAACTTTACCTTCAGTCTCAGATATTATTTTGGAGGAGAGGTGGGTGGGTTCACACCAGGAGGAGCATGAGAGCTGTCTTGTCACCTCAGTGGTAAGAGAGGTTCTGAAACATTTTGGATACATTTATTTATTCTTTTGTATTATTCAAACTTAGATTTTATCATTTTCTCAGGGCCTGACTGACTTGGATAAAACTGTCTGGTCAAAATATGATAAAGGAGTTGTGAGTTTCTAAAATACTTGGAGAATGACCAGAGTATACAGGTGCACAGCATCATGGTCCAATGCAATTCATTACTGCCAACCTGTGAGAAGCTGAATTGCTCCCTGTCTGTGCTTGACTGGTGTGCTGCAGTCACTCCCAAAGGTCAGCCCCAGCATTAGACCTTGATTTATGCAGAAATTGGGCTGTTAACTAACAAGATCTTACTGACTGGGACACTAAAGCTGTGGGAATGAGAGGAAATGGGAGGTTACTTCCATAGCCTCATGCCCAGGACACTTCCCTGAAGGAGGAAGTCATAAGCTGTTCTTCCTGCTTCATGGAATTCCTCTGATTTAAAATTAATTCATTGCTCATCTTCTGTCTTTAATTCATTATTCACTGGAAAAGTACAAAGCCCATCCAAGATCTGCTTCCAGCTGAGTGCCCTTACCACAGGAAGATGGGTTTCCTCCCCCTCACTAAGAAATTTCATTAGAGCCTGAGGAAGTGATAATATTATTTTTATTCAAGTCTTGTCTTTGTGAGGTTTTTTTTTAATATTACTCTGACAAGTTTTGTGGAGTGGAGATGGGCATAACTATGCTTTTTGCATGCTTTAAGCACAAATCTCTTATGTGATCTGAGAGTTAGGTTTTCTGAAGTCATCCAAACCAAATAAAATTTTGTGTTCCAGCTTTTACCAAATGAAAATCATGGAGGTTATCTGTATAAAAGAGTTTGTGTTGACAAACAGATAAATGATAAATGTATTGATGAGGGTTTATACTGATAAGAATCTATATGTGATATTCAGGAGGACTTTTTAAGGGAAATCAGGATATTAATTTTTTTAATGTTTTTTCTTCAAGCTCTTACCATTATTTCACTTTTTTCCTTCTACCTTCCCCTTGTACCCCCATGGGCAAATTATCCTTCTACTTGAAATCTCAGCATGGGAGGAGCAGTCCTTCCCTGAGAGATTAATGATATTAACCTGGTGACCTAATGGGGTAAATTTGGTTTATTTCCATCCCTCTGCAATCCCATGGAAATCCATGAGTCACACTAAGGGTGCTTGGCCTTAGTCCCTTTCCTTCAATGAACTCCATGACTTTTTCTGCTCTCAAAGCTGGATACAAACCCCTGATTTGTTGAAGCCATTGGTCAGAGCCATGGAAAAGGCACCCCTGGCCAAGGATCCAGGCTCTCCCAAGCCTAGAGACAGGAACACTTTGGACACTTGCAGAGAAATCCTGGAAGTTTTCATCCAAATTCATGGATGGAATCTGCTGTCTAGTCCCAGTGCTCAAGGCTTCATTAATTAAAGCTTCCCCCTGAATTTAGCAAGCCATAAATCCTGGCCTGTGCTTTGCTGCAGTGATACTCAGTCTGGCTATCCTGCTGGATAGCTGAAAATGGAAGTAGGTTATCTCTGGAGAAAGCAGAGCAGAAAAGGAAGGATTATCTTCTGAGGGTTTTGTGGTTGGGCTCTCAGCCTTGAACTCCAGTTGTTCTCTATTTTATCCTTTGCAAAAATAAGCATAGTCTAAAAAAACTTTTTTAAAGTTCTATAAATACAGTGCAGGGGACAGGATTAGTGAGCATGCAGCTGCTGAGGGCACTTGGGTAGGATGGAGTAAATTAATTTTGAATGAAGCTCACATTGAAATTTTAAAGGCCAAATGGTTTCCCAGTAACTGATGCCACTGGTTTCCCTGCCTGATGCAACTGGGGCATCTAGCTAACTGTGCTTCTCCTTCAGGAGTAAAAATTAAATTATAGTAAAAAGAGACTGAAGTGTCATTTAAGACGTGTCAGCACAGACTATTCCATGCTTGATGTTGCAAGTGAGAGCTGCTCAGAAGCAGGAAAACCTGCAGAACCCTCCCTCCTGGAATCACCAGAGCAGCAAGGGGTCAATTACCAGCACTTTGATCATAAATATCAAGGGAGGGGGAGGTAGCTCATGGAGTTTCATAAACTGTAGGAACACAAAACCATGTAAGAAGAATGTTATTAAAAAAAATCCTTCCAATAAAACAATATTAGAAAAGAAATCTCTGCTGGATATCTTGCAGAGATTATTATTTCTTACAGAGCTATAGCACCAAGACTACATTCTCATTTCACCAGATATTGCTCAAATACCAAGAGACAGACAGCAAAGATGAAAAGAAAGCACACTACAAATATTGAAGTAGATCTGGAAAGGTCACTGATAGACACTTTAGTTCTGGTTACTTTTCTGAATTCTAAAATGCACAATGAAAAGAGCAGAGGGGGAAAGAGTATAATAATTTGAATTTTATAAATAGAGGTCTGATTCTAGAGATTTATTGCTGGTTAATTTGTAATCTGAGTTCTACTTGGACCAAAATTAAAGAGTAACAAATGTGGTTGCATGATGAATATAATCTGGGTGTCGTAGATAAGTAAACAATGCTTGTGTGACAGCCTTGAGTGTTAGGTTATTTTATTCATAATTGCACAAAAATTGCAGATGGTTGCAGAACGCCCTGCACCTGCTAAGGAGGTTGCACCTCACTCAGCCGAGCTGCTCCTTTCCTGAGGCTGCTGCTGCCGCACCACAGCGGGGCCAGGCCCCTCTCCCCGCTCCCCTCCTCGGCTGCCGTTGCTCCGGCAACGCGATCATTCAGCAGCACAGCAACAACAGCGGGAGGCTGCAAGGGGGGAGGAGAGAGATTCCCAAGGGCTGTGGGAAGCGTGGAGCAAAGGGAGGGAGAATATTAGTACGTGTCTCAGGGAAGGTACTTGCCCTTGTTGTACAGAACGGTGCCAGGGGCTCCTCCAAAGCACTGCAGCTCTGCTGCTTTGCAAGTTCCCCGTTTGGAGCAGCTTCTTCCCCTCCCTTGGCTTTTGCAAGGGGTGAGCAGATGGAACGAGGTGCCAGCTGCTGGAGCGTTGGTGTCCTCCTGGAAGGCCGTGCTGGAGGGTTCATGCAGTGACTTTGCCTGGTAGCCTCGGCATGAGGCATGTCACCTGCTGTGCTGGGCCAGGAGCAAAGCTCTGACACACAGGGACCTCGAGGAGCCACTGCCACTGTGACCGTGTTCACAGGGGCTGAGGATGAGGGAAGAGACGAGGATCTGACTCCATGCTTCAGAAGGCTGATTTATTATTGTATGATATATATTACATTAACTATACTATACTATACTAAACTATACTAAAAGAATAGGAGAAAGGATTTCATCAGAAGGCCGGCTAAGAATAGAAAGAGAAAAGAATGATAAGAAGGGTTTGTGGCTGGGACTCTCTGTCTGAGCCAGCTGGGCTGTGATTGGTCATTAATTAGAAACAACCACATGAGACCAATCCCAGATGCACCTGTTGCATTCCACAGCAGCAGATAACCATTGGTTACAGTTTGTTCCTGAGGCCTCTCAGCTTCTCAGGAGGACAAATCCTAAGGAAAGGATTTTCCATAAAAGGTGTCTGTGACAGCCAGCACTCAGGGCTTTCCTCCCCTTGGCTCGCAGGAGACCTTGCTCTGTGTCTTGGGGCCTCGAGCATCACAATCAGAAAGCTTCTGGGAGCTGCTTTACTGTCACCCTTGAGCCAGAAATGACACAAATTCACTCAAAGGCTGGTCTGCAGGAGTAGAGAGTTTAATACAAAAAATCCTCTCTTTTATAGACAGATTCAACACTTGATTGGCTAACTAACAAAAGCATCTTTCTCACAAACAGTCCTTGAGAAGAACAGAAAAACAGAGTAGGAAAACACCACCTGCAGGCTGTTTGTACTAACAAGCTCTCATAGTTTTTCTACAGCTCCCTAAAAAGTCTCACAAGTCCACTGTGACAAAACAAAGGCCGTTTTCTCATTTCTGACCAGGCTGTTGCATCCACAGTTTACCAAGTAGGGAAGATGGTGTCTGTAACCATCCTCTTATAGGAGTGAGAAATTATTAGAAAGGAAAAAAGCACAACCCCACACACTTCCTCACATTTCTGCTTTTGGGGTATTGATCCCTTTATCAAAGCTGGTCAAAGTAAGACCTTGTTACTGAAATTCCTTCGAATTAACGCTGATGAAAAAGAACTATTTCTTAGATCTTAACATTACCCCCTCATTATAATTTGATTTAATTGCTATTACTTTCATTACATCAGTACCAGAACATGAACACTCTGTAGGCTTAATGCAGTCTGTCCTTGCAATTCTGATTTCCAATTAATTAAAATTGATTGGCTGACCTGACATTTATATTTATCACAACATATGAAGGATCCAGGTTTTCCTTCACATAAATTTTACTGCTGTTCTCTGTTAGGTGTTTTGTGCAAAAAAGCTTTACATAATGTCAGATACAGTAAAAAAAGCATCTTCATCTTTTGAAGTTGCATTGTACTCAAAGCTACTATAAACAACAAGATTTCTCCCCTTAATTGCAAAGAATTACATTGTTTGGATCAAACTGTTTCTTTTCCTGGTCATTTTTTGAAAGTTTTGAAATGAATTCTTACAGCAATGCTGACAAAAATCTTGGTTATAATTGTATGATTAGCACTGCTCATGTTGGCCAATACTATTATCTCATTACTTCCCTTGTAGAAAATGTACATGTGTTGTGTCTCATCTCTGACAGTAAATTCCTTGGAGCCCTGATTGCCTTTTGTTCTATATATAGTTGTCCTGCAAATGAAGTCTTGCTGGTGAGCAGGGCTCTTGTGCAGGGTGCTGACAGAATCAGAGCTTCCTCCTGTACATTTCCCCATTAAAATGGGCAGCGAAGGCAGCAGCAGAGCAGTGACATTGCCAGGCTTGTTCATGCTGGGGACTGCTCCCAAAGGCTGCAGGGGCTGCTGGAAGTGCTTTTGCCACTGCTGCAGAACAAATACTCTTTCAAGGTTTTACACTTGGCCTCCAAGTTTGAAGTTCATTTCTGGAGAAGAACAGTTGGCTACTGTGACCGTGTTCACAGGGGCTGAGGATGAGGGAAGAGACGAGGATCTGACTCCATGCTTCAGAAGGCTGATTTATTATTGTATGATATATATTATATTAAAACTATACTAAAAGAATAGGAGAAAGGATTTCATCAGAAGGCTGACTAAGAATAGAAAGAGAAAAGAATGATAACAAGGGTTTGTGGCTGGGACTCTCTGTCTGAACCAGCTGACTGTGATTGGCCATTAATTAGAAACAACCACATGAGACCAATCCCAGATGCACCTGTTGCATTCCACAGCAGCAGACAACCATTGTTGACATTTTGTTCCTGAGGCCTCTCAGCTTCTCAGGAGAAAAAAATCCTAAGGAAAGGATTTTCCATAAAAGATGGCTGTGACAGGCTACATTTGTATCAGTCCCCACAGAGGGAATTATTTGGAATGAGATGTAGAATTTAGAGCCAATAAGGGAAATAAATAGAATTTATTAGATCAGGGTAGGGAGTAGTAAGGCAAGTGGAAAGGTGTCAAAAAGGGAAGAAAAGTTATTAGGAGTCATATCCAAGGCAATGAAAGAACAGGAGATAGGAGCTGGCAGAAGGGATGGTGATTCTGTGCTGCAGTCTCAGGCACTTTCTGGGTATTTCATGTTTTGGGGCACAGCATCCAGGGTGTCACATTGATGGGAAGCTGTGACTTTGTACCGTGGATGTGTGATATTATTCCATTACAATGTACCTGTCACATCACCAGGTACAGAAATAGTTGGGTTTGTGTGGTTACCCTTCTCATCTGTGAAAGGATTGATGGCTCCAGAACAGAGATGGGCACTGTAGTGCTGCACAGAAGGGAAAGCTGAAAGAGGAGACCTGGATGCAAGTGAGGGAGGAGGAGAGGAAAGTTTAATATTATTGATGAACTTTGAGATGGGAGAAAAACAAAACAGGAGAAAACTGTAGGAGATACAGAGATTTAAGGGAGCATAGGCACTCCTTGAGCTGTGAAAATCAAATAATGCAAATGTTTCTTGGTGAACAGCAAGGAATGCTCAAGAAAACAACCACGAATTCATAAAGGAGATTGAAGGAATGTCAGAAGACAAGTATAGCTTTATTTGTCAGGTAGAAAGGACTGTCATCCAGTGGCCCTTCAGCTGGTGGCTGTATAGCTCGTATGCCTTTCCTTTTTAATTCCTCTAGGGGAGTTGGTTTGGGTTTTTTTATTATGATACAAAAAGCTCCTTTTCTTTGAGCTCTTCAGTAGAAGGAGACATAGAAGCCCAAAAAATGAATGGAATTGTTTACAGTCATATCAGTACTGCACCGAAAACTCCAAAAAGTGAAATTATTCTGGTTCAGAAGGAGTATTTCTTTACAATGTGGCTATTATAATCTCAGGGGAGAGGATAGTTTCTCCTTTGGGGTATTTGAAACTGCATTGGAGAGAAGAGCAGGGGTGAGTGGTGGGTGCTGAACGTTGTGTGTGAGCACAGCAGCAGTGCAGGGTCAGTGCCCTGTGAGCTGAGCCAGCACTGCTTTGCCATTTGCAGCAGGTCTGCATCTTTAATTAGACTCACAGACAAGTAATGCTGCGTGAATTTGCATCCCAACAGTTGCAATCCAGGCTGGGATTTGAAGTGCAAACAGGAACTGGCAGCTGCTCATGGAATATTTGAATACAAGGTTATATTCAGGATTTTCCTTCAGCACTGAGTATGGGTATAAATATTCTTATGCATCAGGATTAATACATCCCTCATTAGTTGCCCATGTCTAAATCCTCTTTGCACTGAGATACTTACAGGGTGGGTTTAGTTATTCTTAGGGTTGATCCTTTGGCAAAAAAATGTATGACAGGGTTTAATAGTTGTACACTTGCTTCTGCTAAGCCCTGCTATTAAATATACTCTAATTTCCATTTGGTGAGTATATGCAATTTGTCTTCATAGCTGTGGTTGTAGGAACAGGTTTGTATTTTTCTTTAGCTGATGTTTCCAATTTGAGTTTTGTGTCATCAGCAGAGAATTTTGGAGCTGAATTTCTTCCTCATTCTACAGCCTACTTGTGGCAGGAGGTTTTTTTGAAGAGGAGCAGCTCAATGGTCTTCTCATTCCAAAATGCTTTGGGAAATTCCCTGGTTGATTCATACACTTGTAAATTTAGATTATGTTTGTCACACACAAATAATGCCAAATTCTCTTGTGCCTCATGGGAGTATCTGACTCTCAGAGGTATTTATTCTGCTGGCTTTGGAATGACAGAGATCTGTACAAACAGCAGTTTGTCCTTCTCAGAACAGTGCTGTGATGCCTTTGTCTGCAGAGAGTCTGGGCCAGGAATAGGCATGAACTGGAGTCTTACATCCTGTGTTTGGGAGCTGCAGGGAAATAGGGATTCATGGTCTTAAGGGATTCATGGCTTTGAGCCCAGATCCTGGCACAAACCCCACTTTTATCTCTTAGCAAGGCAAGGGGTGAATCAGCCTCGCTGCGGCTCAGCATGGCCACAAGGCTTGGAGTCATGTAGCCAAGACCTGCATTCTGGAGCTTGGGATCAGCTGCTGAGACACGGGGGGGTGCTGGCAGCAGCAGAACAGGACAGGTTATAGCAGGTTTGGGAGCTCTGCTGGGCGTTTGGGAGCTCTGCTGGGCGTTTTTGTAGCGCGCTCCCACCTCGGAAGGGAAAATGCTCCTGGCAGCGCAGAGGCGGGCGCGATCACTGAGTGGCCGGCAGGTGGCGCCCGAGAACACCGAGTGCCGCAGCCGCTCTGGGCCCGGGGTCACCGGGGCAGCTCCCGAGGAGCCCCACGTGCGATGCCTCCCGGAATTGAATCCTACAGCGGCAAGTGCTGCACCAAAGGGACACCCACCCATCGCTCCGTGTGAGAACCGAAGCTGTGTGGGGCTGCTTGCAGTGCTGCTGACAGGGACACACAAGAACTGCAGCATCCAGAGGGTAATGCCCATGGCAGGAGGGGGAAAAATAAATTCCCTCCTTCCAGATGTGGCTTCATTGAGTAGTGAGTTATCTGAAACAAATTCATGTGGCAGATAAACCCCTTATAAAGCCTTGCAGAAGGCCAGGCCATTGCAAATAAATAATTGCTTGGGTGGGTGTAATAGGGATGGCATGTCAGGAATGATTTTTTTTCTTAGTCATGCTTTGCAACATGTGTTCAAATATTTCTTTGCTCTCATAACTGTTGGAGAGAATAAGATGGGAGCCTAGATGGTGGAGCTTTCTTCTCTTGCTCAGCACTCAGGTGAAAACACAGAGGGATTGAAGATGGATTAGATAAGCATTCTGAGGGAGTAGAGAACTCTGGGAACAGTACTCTGGCCTATTAATTGTGAAGGATGCAAAAAGCTGCCTGGCCCTTTTCTGGTTGGAAAAGCACAATGTTTATGTTGGGTTTTATCTGATGTACAGCTTCAGTTGGTTTTGTTGGATTGGATGATAATTTTTTCCCCTGCATATCTTTCTTTTTAACTCTTTCAGGGTACCCAAAGTGTCTGCACAGTTCTGTTCAGGTGTCCTTTCCTTGGTGTGTCCCATGTGCCTTAAAATGCCAGCAGGACTGAAAATAAAACTGTGACCCATAATTGAATACTAAAACTGTCATGTAATGCCATCTTGTCAAGATACAAAATTTACTGTTAGTGATGCAATTTATTCTCTGCAGAGTTCTCTGCCTGATTATTTCAGAACTTTTTTGTTGACTTCAATGGGAAGGAAGCGAGGCTATGCCATGAATATACTTTTTGTGCCTATTTTGATTTAATCTTGTATATTTGCTAGATGATGGGTGTGGAGGAGAGTCAGAGCATGTAATTATTATGTGTTAATTAGTGCCCTAAAGCTATATTTAATTAAACCTTTAATAGCAACAGATTACAAATATTCTTGGGAAATAAATTGCTCTTTGTGAAGCAGGGCCATTGCAGTGCAGCTGAGCTACAACCCTACAGCCTGACAGCTTGCACCATCCAATGCTGATTTTTCTGTGGGGAAAGATAAGAACACGGGAACGAAGGGCAAAGTGTCAGTGTCACCATTTTAACAGCTGAATCCATTCTGTCTGTCTCCTGCCAAACAGCCTATTAAACCTTTTAGCATGATGCTGTCTGTGACAGTGGGAGTTGTCCCATTTATACTCCCAGCTTTACTGAGAGAGTAGCAGGAATACCCTTCAATAGTCCTACAGATAAAAGCCCACAGAGAACAGGCAACAGAAGCTGCTTTAAATGTGTTGTTTTCAGTGCATGGTAGCACGTGTTGCCTACCCAAGGATGTTTAACACACAGCCTAAATGGCATGGCACTGAGGTTCTACATAGGGCTGAAAGTATGAAACTGTCTCTATAATTTCCATTTATTCTATGGCTTCTGTTGAACTGTTTGACCCTTTACAAGCCCCTTTGTCTCTTTTCTTCCATGTGTCCCCTTTGTAATTCTCAGTATAGTTCAGGATGGCACAAAGGAAATGTGCCAAGCTGAGCAGAAGTCCATTCCTAAGACCTGTCAAAAACATTTTCTCAGCCTTGCTGCACTTCAAAGCAGCAATGTTATCCTTTCCTAAGGTTTGCTTCCTTGCTTAGCAGTAGTTCAGAAATTCAATATGCCATTTGCTTGTGCACTGTGATTTGTTTCACAGAAAAAGCTACTTTTTTTTTTGTGGTGATGCTAGTTAAGAACCCAAATTTGGTTTGGTTTCCCAAAGTACAAATATTGTTAGAGGTTTCTGAGTTATGGTACTGCTTAGAAACAGATCTCAATGACTTTCATCCCACTCAGCTGGGACTCTGAGTTCTGTGAAATTGCAATGTGCAAGGTACTGAAGGAATGGGCAGAGCTTGAACTCTTCTTGTTCATGGTGAGATGTCACACTGTGCTGATCCAAAATCCTAATCAAACAAAAAGAAGGCAAAGGTAGATGTGTAGCCAGTGAATATTTAGGCAGAATTAAAAATAGAACCGTGTCAGTAAAACCCCTCAGATCCTATGGAAAGTGCTGCTGCTCACTGAGCACACTGGGGAGAAGAAGCTTCTGAGACTTTCGGAGCCGCTGGCAGAGCTCTGCCAATCACTGCTGGAGACTGTTAGAGCACATTATGAACAAAGAGAGCCCTCAGCCTCAGCAAGACAACCTGTGCTCCAGATCAACAGAACCATCAAATAGACAATTAATGATTGGCAGGGAGCTGAGCACAGAGGGAAAACTGCCCTGATTTGCCTATGCAAATGCTGCACCTCCCTGCTGTGTACCTGCACTGTGGGAAAGAGCAAACCCACACTGGGGTTTCTCCTGTCCACACTTGTGCTGCCACGCTATGCAAATCTTTACATTCCCACATGTTTACTCTGTGCATTTCCCTTCTCTTTAGTTACCTCCCCAAATAATTAAATCGTTAAACAGCTTGTTTCCTGTGAAGATCTGTTAGCCAGTAAGTTTATTTCCAACTCTGCTATTGACCAGGATTGTAATTGCTGCAATTTGTGTTCCTATTTCTATTGGTGTTCTTACTCAGTGTTTACAAAGGTACTGCTGCTGAATACCCATTTTTTGGTATCTTTCTGGTTAAATGAAGTTTTCCTCTGTCAGACTTTCAAGTCAACAGATGCTAGCAAGGCAGGCTGAGTGGTCTAAGCTAAAAGAAGATTTTGTCCCCAAAGCTGCAGTCTGGGGAAACCTCCAGTAAATTCCTGGTCCCCATATGCTGTTATCCAGAACAACATGTGGTGTCCTGCTGTCCTTTCCAGGGAAGCAGTGTTTGGGAGGGTGAGCTCTGTCTGCCACCAAGATGGATAAATCCATTTTTGCAGGGTTTTGTACACAGCTATTACTGGTATTACTTCCAGGCTCTGGTTTTTGTGTAGAATGAACTGATCTTGAGACTTCCAGGGGGAAAAAAGCATCAGAAGAGAGAAAATCAGTCTTTCTTCCCTTAGATGCTCTTTAAGGGAAGAAGATATGCAAATGCCTTTGGATTTCTTTCTGGCAGCCTGCAGTCAGAGCACACAGACACAGCCCATTGCTCCTTGATGGGCACTGCAGTAAAACCTCAGAATATTTACAGTGCTGCCATAGTGCTTGTGTCTCACACATGCTGCACATTTGGCCTTCCTTTTCAGAATTTCCTTATCCACTGAAGGTTGGTTCATCTGGATTTACTGAGCAGAGATCTCCCAGCTCCTCCTTAAAGCCTCTCTGCTGAGGCCCCACCATTTTCTGTTAGGTAATTGGGGTTATTGTAACACATTACTTGAGGGGCATCAAGAAGAAAGACTTCATCTGATATTCCAAAATAAATGCTGACACAGTTTTTCAGTTAAAAAAAGTTTGTCAGAATATTTTAGAAACTAACAATTAGATGCTAATATTTCTAGACTAACAGGAATAGAAATCAGAATTAATGAGTTCTCTGCAGGTACATCTGTCACATATTTAATGATGTGAGGCATATTTCATGCTCACAGCACTCTGCCAACATTATCCAACCCTTGTAATGCTCTCTGCAGTAAATACCAATCTTGCTTTGCTGCGAGGGTAAATGAAACTCAGTTCCAGCCTTTAGAGTGTCTCCCCCTGAAGTCAGTGGGTACGGACATCCCTCGGGCTGGCTGTGGGCTTGGGGGATTATTCATGAGTGCACACTCCTTGTCTGAGCCCTGTGCACAGCCTGGGGCTCTGCAGGGCCTGCATCTCTCGGGATCTTTTGCTGCTCACTGTGACCCCCAGAGATGTTAAATCTCCTTTCCCAGCCTGGTGCTTGAAGAAGGACTCAGGGCTCTTCAGTTCTCAGTCTCAAGGTTGTTCATTGTTCCTTATCTATAAAACATTTTCTCCTGCCCTGCCGAGCTCTGTCCAGCAGGCAGTTCCAGGCACTCTGCCTGCCCCTGGGGCAGGGTTATGTCTTTATACTAAAAACTACCTGTACAATGTTTACAATTCCTTCCCAATACCTATCACCTGTGTTAGACAGTGAGCTTCTACTCTAGACCAAGCTAAAAGTGCCAACATCCCAGCAGAAGATGGAGGCCAAGAAGAAGAAGGAGAAAGGCTGGACACACCCAGATCCCTCCATCCTGCCTCCTGAACTCCCATTCCAGAAACTCCAAAATCTACCTTTTCACCCTGTGATAACTTCACTATTATTCTACCTAAACTGTTGTGGCTTGCTGATCTTCATGTGAGGTTGGTGATTTGCTCCACAGGTCACAATCAAACCCCCAGGTGTTCTGGGCTCTGTGCCAGGGTCCCTGAGCCCCTGGCAGGGGTCCTGGCCCTCCTGGACAGCCAGAGGGATGTCCTGGGTTCCCACATGCATCACTTGGGTGCAGCAGCTGCTGAAGCCCCAGACACAGAGGCAGCTGTTCCCAAACATATCTGTTGAGCTGCTCAAGGCTTCTGAGACAGAGATAAATGCTGAATAAATACATTTGCTTGCAGAACAAAGTTTAACCTGGAACAACACTGTCAGGTTTCCAGTGGGTGGGAATTAAGGGACTGATTTGTCTCTGTTACCATTCTGCCCTGTGTAAAATGACAATAATAACTGCTCCTATCTTAGAAGAAACTGGAAGGGGAAATATTTCCCTGGTGCTGAGAGAGGGTTGATCTAATAGAAATATGCCTTAATCTTTCTTATGGTAGAATAAGAGTGCCAAGCTAACATGCACTGCTGTCCTAGAGAGTGCACATTCACTGACAGAGGCATCCTCTTCTTTTGGCAAACTCTGTTCATTCCAAATAAACTGGGAGACACTGGAAACACTTCCAGTCTTTCCATCATTTACAATATGGCCACAAACAAATTGCATTCAATCTGAAGTTTCTAAAAGAGTTGACTCATAATTGGAAATTTGTTTCAAATTCGCTGCTTTTTTCTCATTTGGCTCACTCTCATTTTTAGTCCCAAGTAGTACAACTGTTATGGCCATTAGTAGTTTTTGAGGTAAGAGTTGAATAAAAGGAACACAGGCATTATAGTTTCAACAGCTGCTGTAGTTCTACCTGAGATATTGGTGTTGGCAAGCATTGAATTCACTCCCCCAAAGCAGAAAAGCCACTCCCAATTGCTTTGAGCATGGTCCTGGGAGATGTGCATGTGTCTTTTTGAACTACCTTATTTCAGGACAGACATTTTCAGGCACAGAGGGGGACCAAAGAGAGAAGCTTTAATTTGAATTTTAACTTCTCTCTTATCTAGGGGCTGTTTGAAGGTCTGTGGGAATCCCATTAAAAGCTTAATTTCTAAAGTTCAGTTCTAATTCTGAATTTTCCCTGGGCTAAAGACAAGGAGGATTTTTTCCACCTGGATCTCTGGTATATATTGTGTCTTTGACATCACTCTTGGTGCCATTGGCATAACAGAGAACCTTTCATTTTGTCCATTAAGGAAATCTCCATTTACCCTGTGTGATAAAAACTTTTCTCATGAACACAGACTGTGCCTTATAATTTTGTTCTTGAACTGTAGATGAGAAATTATTCTTTGTCCTGGGAAACGGAGACGGCACTACATGGAAATATTTGGGTTTCCAGAAGCATCTCCTGGTGCACAGGAGTTCTGAGGTTCACAGTGCTAACACACCTCTGTGTTACCTCTGTGCTGATGCTATTTTCCCTTCCTTGCTGGTGCAGCAGAGCATCTGTTGTTTTGTGCCTGGACTTTCAGATTGGTCTCTTCCTGCAGACCAGCAGCCAGCCCAAAGGATCTCTTTGCACGTGGATCATCTTGGCCACTGCCCAGGAGCTTCCCAAGAACATATTAGTGACAGAATCACCCAGCAGCACCCATTACTGGTTCCCTCACAAGGGCTTCTCAAGAATATCCTCTTTTTAAGGATGTAGAAATAAGAGCTGCTGATAAGAACTGTTGATGCCTCACCACTGTTAGTGTCCCTGGACTAAAGAAACCAGTGCACTTCTGTTGATGTTCTTTTGCTTTATTATTGAGCTGTAGCATCTGGAAGGACTGCTTAAAAAAGAAAAGGTAAATGCAGGGTGATGGAATCCTGACAGGACAGTCCTGGTGACTGCAGGCTGAATGCATGGGCTTTGACAAGTGCCAGTCTGCACTGGAAATTGCACTGTGGCCTCCAGTGATCCAAGCTGACCCTGAACTGGACTGTCCAGAAACAGGGAAAATGACTCTCCCCAGGATTGCTGCAGCCAGGGAACTTCCAGGTCTCAGTCAAACAAGCTGGGCTTGCTTAAAACTAGTTTTTGTTTCTATGAATTGTGTCTCAGGCTTTAGTAAAGATCCATCCAGTTCTGGTTTTCCTACTTCAATCTAGGGAAAACACTCTGTGTGCTACAGGAAAAGCTTTATCAGTTGAATAACAAGTGCTAGGTGGGGGCAGGAATTTTTGCAGAATGTCTGTAAGGGCTGCACAAGCATCAGCAACTAGGCAAGAAAGGATGCTGAAGTGGAAGGGAATCATGTCTTGGGTCCATTCTCCATCTAAAAGGGATGTTCAAACTGCATCAAATACCAGTAACTCTGCTCTGATACTACTAAACCAGATTCCTGAGAATGATGTGTGAGAAAAAAGGATGGGTTTAATTGTTTTGATGTAATCTGTGAAGTTGAATTAGGTATCCAGTTTTAAATCCAGTTGTGTTTGCATGTGGCTTTAGTACCTCCTCTTAATTCAAGAGGCCATGTGATCATGTTATTCTCTCACAGATTGCCCTGCAAAAGGCCTGTAAAGTTGAAATGCCCATCAGAAATATTCATTATTTTTCTCTGTGACCTTCTTTATTTTATTTCTGAGAATTTGTTTACTAACAATCTACAAAATGTGAGTCAGCTTCAATTAAAAATAAACCCAGAAAAATAGACAAACTTGAGTCAGCCAAACTGACTGTTCCTTCCTTTTTGTCAGAACTGAACCTCAGGGAGCTCTCAGAAGAGGCCTCTCCTGCCTTCTTACTTTACTGAAGAAATGTTGTACCTTGCATATAATTCCAATTTGTGAGGATTTAAATAGTAGAGAGAGTGAACTAAACTGTCCAGTGTAATTCCAATTTGTGAGGATTTAAATGGTAGAGAGAGTGAACTAAACTGTCCAGTGTAATTCCAATTTGTGAGGATTTAAATGGTAGAGAGAGTGAACGAAACTGTCCAGTGCTCAGCCCCCTGTGCTGTTCCTGGTCCCAGCTTGTCCTTTTGGGCCTCTCTGGGTCACTTGCACGCTGCTCATTGCCTCAGCTTCTCCTTGCAGTGCAGTGTGGATCACAGTGAGCTGGGATCCTGGCCATCCATGGTGAAATCCCAGAGCAGGGGCTGTGTTTTCCTGCCCTGCAGTTCACGTTTCACTCTGAGTCACGCTTCAGCAGGCTCAGCAGCTGTGCATGGTAAGGGCTTCTGCAGGCCTGTGCTTTTCATGCAAAGGGAGATGGAAAGGCAGAGTCTGAGAGAAATCCAGGTTGATCAATACCAGCTGTGCTACTTTTAGCTGGAATTCAAGGTTTGCAGCCTGGGCATGGCTTGGGAGCACCATGGACAGTTGTTTCTCCAGTTCTTTTGTATGCCCACCTTTTGGTTGAAAGGAATGGGTCCCTTCCCAATTGGCAAGGACCACGTGTGGATGTGTGGGCATGGCCACCTCTGTTTACCTGCTTTGGCATGGATGTTTGTGACAGCCCCAGCTATAACCAAACTCCCACCCACCTTTTTGATTCCACTAGGATTTGATTCTGGGATTCACATCTGCATATCTGTACTACCAGCCCTCTGTGGCAGCCAGGTACACAAATTAATAGTGCATCAGTGTTCAAGTGCAGCTTTCTCCTCTGAATTCCTCTGTCTCCTATTGACACTTCTCTGTATTATATATTTCATCATTGGGCAGCTCATGCATAAAAGATCCTTATTGATCAGCCATGATGTGAAGAAGTGCTGTTCAGACTTGGCATGGAGTTAAGCAGAAGTCAAATCAAGGACAGGGCTGGCAAGTGTTCAGGCTCAGGCACCACAATGCTGAAATCTGCATTTATTCTAATCTGTTCAGATACGATTTCTGCAATGCAGCCAGTGGCTAAGGCTGACCTTAAATCCAAAGAATCCTTGGCTGTTGGGCTGTTTCCAAAGGCTTAATCCCTTTTGGTCTTGAATTTCTTTTGTTCCTCCTTGTGCCTCCACAGAGTTTAATGGTATTTCTATGGCTGTGTTAGTTTTCCTGAAGCAGTCCTGCAAATTACTTATGGATTGTTGGTATTTTTGCCCTTTCTTTTTGAAGTAATAATTTCCCTTAATCCTACTTCCACAGCAGTGTTTCAGCTGACATGCAAGCACACTTGGAATTGCATCAGGGCTGCTCTGTGAGTCCAGAGGCAGGACCCAGTGTGGTACAAGGCACTCCTCCAAAGAGCCTGAGCTGAGCACTCAGCCACTGCTTTCCTGCCTGTGGTTGAACTCCAGCCCTGCCACAGCACAGCTCAGCAGCTCAGTGAGGGTGGTGTGTTACAAGTGTTATGATGGGAACTGAGAGGGACAAGTAAGAAACAAGCTGTGCTGCCCCAAGTCCCCATCTGTGATCTCTCTAGGTAACCTGGCAGTGCTTTATTTTATTGTAATAGCAGAAATCTTGAATAGGCAGAATCAGCTCTCTGTGAGTAAACAGGCAAGTCATTTTATCCCTTTTTGCTCACTTCCTGCACAACGTCCTTGGGTCAATCTGGAGAGAGCAGCTGCCTTCTGCTCTGGGGAGGAGGTTACCATGGGCAGGTTCCTGGCCTCATCTTCGAGCCCCTGGTTCCAACAGTTGGGGATCAAAGTACTGCGGGTGGGTAATGCTTGCACTGTCTGATTACACACAGAGCTGTAAAAGATGTTTGGATCTCTAGAAATTTAGGGGCTTCAAATTCAAGAAACTCTACAAGGTATATCTGAGTTAGAATTCTTCTGAGGGAGGTGATGCTCCCCTTCTACTCTGTTCTTGTGAAAGCCCACCTGGAATATTGTGTACAGTTCTGGTGCCCCCAACATGAGAAGGACATGGAACTGCTGGAGAAATCCCAAAGGAGGCTGAGAAGTTGATAAGGGGACTGGAGCACCTCACCTGTAGAGACCTCCTAGCACCTTCCAGGATCTGCAGGGGCCTACAAGGAAACTAGAGTGGGACTCTTCACCAGGATCTGGAGTGGCAGCATGAGGGGGAATTGCTTCAAACTGCAAGAGGGGAAATTTCACACAGAAGGGATTCTTCTCTGGGAGGGTGCAGAGGCCCTGGCACAGGTTGCCAGAGAAGCTGTGGCTGCCCCACCCCTGGCAGTGTCAAACGCCTTGGTGGCCAGGGCTTGGAGCAGCCTGGGATGCTGGAATGTGTCCCTGCCCATGGCAGGGAGTAGAACAAGATGATCACCAAGATCCCTTCCAAAGCAAACCATTCTGTGATTCTCTATTATTCTAATATTTATATATTTATTTCAGGGACAACAAGATGCACCTTACCAGTTACACGCCCTTCCAGATAAAAATCAAAACAACCCGAAACCCAACCCTCTACATACTCTAGGAATTTATTTTTTATTATCACCATGACAGTGTGTTTTTCCCTTTGACTTATTTCCTGGAAACAGCTGAATCATTTCTTGCTCAAAAGCTTGCCAAAATTTGCAGCCAGTGGCATGGAAAATTTTGACCCAGAGGTTTGTAAAAAGCTCAAGTCAGATTGTTTTAATGGGGAGTGGCAGGAATGTTCACAGTGTGGAAATCTGGGAGCCCAGAGTGCAATCCACATATATGTAAACAGAGCTGTAATGTTAGATCTCCCAGGGGAATAGAAGAGGAAAAGCTTTTCTTCTGTTTAAGGAATGCAAAAGATTTTAAAGCAATTTTTAAAGCAATTTTTTCACTACTAGTGATTGTGTTCCTGTGGGTAAGCAAGGCCAGGACATTAGATCTGCAAGTGTTCCAGTGGAAATCTGGGAGCCCAGAGTGCAATCCACATATATGTAAACAGAGCTGTAATGTTAGATCTCCCAGGGGAATAGAAGAGGAAAAGCTTTTCTTCTGTTTAAGGAATGCAAAAGACTTTAAAGCAATCATTTTTCACTACTAGTGATCGTGTTCCCAGTGATTCACTACTAGTGATTGTGGGTAAGCAAGGCCGGCGCATTAGATGTGCAAGTGTTCGGAAATGTGACCTTTCCTGTAGATGTGAGCGAGATGACTGCCTTTGGTTTCAGCCCAAGTGCAGATGTGTATCTTAGCACGGCGGCTGGAAGCTTTTCTGCCTGTGGCAGGCACTGTTTAGCACAAGCCGAGGTTCCCTATCGCATGCTCAGTGAGATTCCGCAGGACAAAGGCTGTGTAAATTGAATTACACGAACACCACCTATGGATTCGGGGCTGCCGCATTTGCATCACAAACGCCCCTACAGTGTGCATGCCCCGCACTCACCAATTAGGCTTTCTTCCCAACCCTATTGGTCCTTCATAAAAAAAGGGAAGGTTTTTTTCTTTGCTGATGGAGTTGCAAAGAAAAGCTGCTGATGAAGGGCTGATGAATGGTCTGATTGTGTTGCTGTTTGTATAGTTTCACCTTCATTTGCATCAGTACCAGGCACAGATCCCAAGACTCATTTTTCACTTTTCAGTGCTCCTCTTCTTTGGCCCCTGCCTGCAATAGGACCGACCAAACAAGCGCATTTATCTTTGCCTCCTGGAACACGGACTCGGAATATTTCCCTTCGTGCATCCCCGGGGCCTACACGTGGTGGGATGGGACCTCTCCCCAGCACATCTGGCTTCTGTTGCAGGTTGATTTGGGAACCTGACACCAGCTGGAGTGACACAAAATGTACTGGGAGCCGTCACTGCTTTCCCTCGGGAGCGCTTAATGCATCATCTCGAAGTGCGTCTCCATTTCCTGCTTCAAGGATTGGATCTCCTATTTAGTATTTTTTCCCAGCAGTTCCCACAGCGTGTTTGACACTGTAAAATCAGTCCCCACACCTCCAGGACCAGAGAAAGCACACAAACAGCGTGTCAAATTGTTTACACAGAGCACCCCTAAATGGTCCAATCAGAACGGAGTCAATTCTGCAAACAGCAGAGCAATCCCTCTCTTCCTGTAGGAGCAAACGAGCACACACAAGCCACGTTCTACTAGTGTCTCTTCAGTTCTGCAGCTCTTTGGTTCTTCCTATTTTTCCTGTCATTTTGAAAACATAGCAACTGCCAAAAAATAATGATTTTCTTTTTAAAGAAGGAAAAAAAGAGAATGAAAGAATGTGGCCCTTTGTATTCCATATCTGTTCAGGGAACAAGCTGCATTGATTGAATGCCAGGAAGGGGATAATGCAATCTCCCATTCGGCCTGTTTGCATCTTTTTCCAGGCTGACAGTTCAAGTCTGCTGGCTACAGATGGCCTTTGACAACTGACAACACTCACTGTTGTGCCAGTGCATGACTTCATCTGTGTGACACTGCATGTGACTGCAGCTTTCTTCCTCTTTGCTTGCAGGAACTATTCTCCATTTCAGGAGCACCAGAAGAACAGAGGAAGTTTCCCTTGCCAGAACCAGAAGCCTAAAAATGCCTTCCAGGCAGTGGAAAAACAGGATTGTTGGAATATTGTTGTTTGCTTGGGGCTTTAACTGCCAAGTCTGAAGTTCAGAGGCCAAATTTGGTAAAGCTTCAATGCTTTTTTGAATGGACATTTTTCAATACTGGTAAGGCCCACATGGGCATTTCAGAGTGTCCCAGACTCCAGAGTGCTTCCCAAAGGGACACCAAGCTTTGCAGCTTGTGCTGGAGGTGCACAGGCTGCAGAGCTGTGCTGGAATTTGGAGGAGTTTTTGTCTTCTGTGAATCTTGGCAAGCTCAGGGGATGCTGCAAGTTGAATGAATGAACTCATCCATCATCTAGCAGTAACTGGAGTAGGTTGAACTCATTCCCATTCTTCTTTTGCTTCAGAAGCAGGAAAAAATTAAGGCTTGTATTCTAGACTTTTCTTTTTGTCACTTTTAAACACAGGTCACAATTTGAATTATGGTTAGTAGCTATTACCTTGTCCTAATTTTTATTATAACCATTTGATCTAAACTTGGTTCTCAGGCCTGTTCTAACACATGTAATTTACTACTGGCTTTTTTGGAGAAAAAAAAAAAAAGGGGAAATACTTTTGTATTTTCTGCAACATTTTTTTTCTGTTTATTGCTCTAGGCAAGTAGAGAGCTGAGATAACAGAGTGGTGTGGTTCACATAGAGGTGCTGTCAAAGTAGTCCATCATGAACTGGGGATGAAATTTAGCAACTTCTGGGCTTCATATCAGAAGATGGCAGCCAAAGAGTTAAATAGAGACAGAAATACTGGACGTCATATTTTTCATCCTTTTTTAGTTGTAGTGGAACTCAGGAAGCCTCCTCTGAGCTATATGGCACAAGCATTTCAGAGTCTTCATGTTATTAACTCAGTTTAGCAAACAAAGTGTTTTTCAATATCTGGGGAACAATGAAGAGTGCATATAATGACCTCTATTTCTTTGAAGATCACATTTCAATGGTGCTGTCTTCACCATGGAGCCACATTCCTGTGAAAATGCCACTGCCATGAGGCTGTGAACCATGCTAACAAATAGGGAAATGAATGTGCTTAGCTGAAAATGTATTTCCTTTGAGTGATTGTGTTGTTGAGTCTGTCAAAAACTGTGGGCAGCCTGGGAGGGAAAGAAAAGCTGACATCCCAAAAGTTGTTTGGTATTAGTGAGGAGAGCCCAGCATCTGCAGAGCATGAGTGAATTCCATAACAGTTTCAAAAGGCAGTTTATTACAATAAAATTTGACTGTCCTGGATAAAATATCTTAATTAGAGGAGAGTTTAGGAAACAAACCAACATTCTGAGAAGCTGATTCTCTCTCTGTCTTGCAAGCAGGCCAAACAAGGCCTTGTGTGTTGAATAAGTGACAGAATAGGTCTGTGACTCTTCAGAGGATCCCTTCTCCAAGCACCACTGGTAAAATAATGTGTTCCCCACATCCTGCTAAGAATGAGTGGGACAGATGCTGCAGATGTCACTTTGACACGTATCCCATCTGGTCAGATGGCAATCTAAGGGATGACAAAACAGAGGAATGACACTGACAAAAGGAATTTCTATCCTAGTTCCTTTAGTCATGTGCTGGACATGCTGGATGAACAGTCAGGGTCACAGCCAGCGTGTTGGGAGTGCTGAGTTTTAGTTCCTGTTCTGTGCTGAAATCCATCACCTCTGCTATCAGGCACGGATTGATCTCTTCAGGCTGGCAGGCACATGGCCAGCTAAATGTCACCTCTGCTGTGATGCTCCAGCCAGCCTCTTCACACACTTAGCTACCAAAATATTCATCTTATTCTTACAGAGTCTCCTGGTGCAACACAGCTTCTAAAAGATCTTGGATCAAACAAATCGATTGCTCCTTCTGCCCTTGGTTCTTGGGACAGTGGATGAATCTGCTTTCTTGTTTTGGCATTTCAGAATATGTGACTTTTCCCCTTGTTCAGGCTGATCTTTCTCTATGTGATGACGTGAAGTTGAGCCCTTGGAAAGGACAGGGAAGAACAGCAGCAGCTTGGCTCTGGAGCAATCACTTTGGCTGCCACTCTGGGACAGAACACAGGCTGGTGACTGGCAGTGATATAAATATTCAGGGCTGGATTGACAGTATGCAGGACATGAGCCTGCTGGGAACAGTGAAATTGAGACATGTCTTCTTTCCTTCTTTTGTGCTCCTTTGTGAAGGCATCAAAGGTGTCCAGCAACAAGTTTCTTTCCTTCCCCAGAATAAGCTGTTAGAGGACAAGTGGAGCTCAGCAGCAAGGAGTTGTTGGTATTGTTTTCCACTTGGCTGCAAGTCCTGCAGACAAAGCTAGAGCTGGTAAGTGAATATTGCTTAGCCTGGGTGCCTGGACCTTCCCAAAAGTGCTGAGTCTCAAGGCTGTTCTTGCTCCTCCTCAGCTCAAGAGGGGCTGTGGGAATGGCAGAGAACTTCGGTGTTGGCTACACGGGGCTGTTTTATTGCTGTAGGTCACCCCATTACCTGTCAGTTTGAGGCTTGATGTAAAGATAATGAGTTTTGGTGACAGTGAAGACACAGCTCTCAGTGGTAGTTAGGGGGTTGCATTTAACATCTGATTCATGTGGTGACATCAGTACTGAGGAATGTTATTTGTGGTCAAAAGTGCCAAAGAGATCAATGGTTCTACTCCAAGACTAACCATTAAGAAAAAAGAAGCTTTAAATGGCTTTCTAGTATGCCTGTTTCCTGAATGTTAAACTGCTCATTAGAGCCCTTTTTAACTTGTTCACTCATGGATCAGGTCAAACCAGTATGATTATTCAGAAGCACTCATCCTATCCAGGTGGGATGAATGTGAGTGCTAAGCTCAAGAGCAGCAATCCTGCTAATCAACAGACCTAAAACTGCAGCAGCTCTGGGATTTTTCCCAATAATGGAGCTAGGACCTTGAATATTTAACTGTATTGTGGAGTTGCATGTGAAGCAGAACCATTTCATTTCTGTACTGACATTTATGCCCTTTATTTCCTCTCTTCCTTTGGGGCATTTCCATGTACACCGCAGGAGCACACCTGAGATGGGCTCTGAAAATTGTTGTGTAATCTGTAGGCAAAGAGCATAGCAGGGGAAAGGCATGAAAGGAAAACTACCAGATTGTGAAAGGGGACCAAGACTGACTTTCTGCATTGTTCTTATTGGCACATGCTGTTTGTGCTTCACATTCTTAGGTTGCTGAGAAACCCTGTCATCTGCAAACAAAACCAGCTCCTGCAGGATGGAGTGTGTGCAGAATGTAAAGAGGGAGGTGTCTGTAGGCAGCCTACAGAAGTTTGCCACGTTGCTGCCATGCACACAAAAAGTTCCTGACTTTTGGTACCAGACTCACCACCCTGACAGGCAACCTGGCTGCACTTAAGGTATTTTATGTCAGGAAGTTTTTCTGAAGACTTGACTCACATATTCTTAAGTAGTAAATACAGAGCTGGTATTAAGTTATGCATTATGATCCAAAGCATTGGTCAATGTTGTATTGAAATGACAGCATGTGGAATTTATAGCATATAATTTTCACCAGGAACACTCATCTCAGGGCTTGTGGCTATTTCTCCATGCCCTTGAAAACACTGGTAGTTTTAGTACTAGATTTGGTAAATTCTTGCACAGTATCTCTGGTTCCTATTTTATTGATGACAGAATTTGATCCTGGAGTATATTTTATATTTGGTCTCTGTCCATTTTTGTGTGTCCTGCCATCCCTTTATCTCAGAATGAAAAAAAAAAAAGACTCAGTTGTGAATTCCTTTCTGACCTGTTCCCCATCATTTACCCACTGAGGGCCAAACCTGTCCTTGGATATTTAGAAGCATAGCTCTAACTAGGAAATGCTGAAATAAATAAAATAAAAATAAAATAAAATGTATTCCCAGTGGTGAAACAATTGAACATTTTCTCAGGCAAAAGCTGCCTAGGCAGACAGCCTGAGAGCAAAGGCCTGGCTGCATTCAGGATCCCCACAGGAAGACACTCCTGGTAATGAAGCTTGTCACCAGGAAGCTGGTGGCAGCAGATGGCAGTGCACAGCCTGGGCCAGGGGTCTCCTCACATTCCAGTTCCCCATTATATCTGCACGGGGCTTCTCTCCTTAATGGGGGACTCGGAGCTGGGCTTAATGGGCTCTGACTAATGACTAAAAAGGGGAAAAGATGAAGAATTGGCTCCTTTGTGATCTTCCTTTCTTTCTTTCACCCATCTTTGACAGGCTGTAAATGGATTTTCTGTAGCTGCTGCATGTCACTGGGGAAATGAGCAGGGTGTGTTTTAGATGATTAGTCATTATCTGGAGGGTTTGCACTCAGCCCTTGCACTGCATCCCTGTGAGACCAAGGAGGCCTTTAAGTTTCCAAGTGGGAATTCCTACTGGGATGTTGATGGGGAAAAAAAATTGCCTAAATTCTGTTCATGCCCAAGGCAGTAACAAGACCTGTCTGACTTCATGGCTCGTGACTGAAGCAGGCTCTGGGCCAGCATGTGACTGCCTGGCTCCTCTTTAGGAGCTGCCTCGGTGCCACTAAACGTGTGTCAGCCCCGTGGGGAGAGAAAACACTCCATTGTCTCCATTGCCTCAGCCCACCCTCCTGCCTTGCAGAAGGCTTCAGATTTCCAGATAATTCTGTGTATGTTCAACAGACAGATTTTGGTGATAAGGTTAAGAAATGTAAATGTTTATCCTTCAAGTTTAGCATGTAATTCCAACTTGCAGGAAAACTCAGTGGAGTAAATTCCCTGATGGCCCATGTTTGTGCTGTGCTTGCAGAGAGCTTGGCCTGTGCCATGTCACAGTGTTTGTAGGAAGTGTGTGGGATCAGTATTTCACTGGTGCAGTCTTGAAAAAGGATGAGGGTGATTCATGAACTGAGAAAAACACAGTCTTCTTAGGGAAAAACCAAAACCAAACCTTTGTAATCAATCTATAATCCAACAGAAAAAAGTGCTGTCTGTATTGGAATGTCTTAGGTGAGGCTGTAAGGCGGGGAAGGAAAAAACTTGAATTCAGGCAAGTTTTTTTCAAAGCTGAATATAATCTGAGAATATTTGGGCTTTTTTTCAAAGTACATGGAGTCCCCAGACAGATGCAGCCATCAGCTTTTCCAAAAGCCCAGTATGGTTATGGCACTGCCCTGTGCTGAAAGAGGTTGCAGAGGTTGTTTAGTGGGGATTCCCACTGGGGTGTTTGTAGGAAGAAATGACTTAGTGCTGGGTCTTGGCAGGTGAAAATGTGTGAAGTACAAGAGGGGCTGGAAAACAGAAACCTCTCACAGATAGGGAAATGTACAGATAATTTAGGCTACAGATTTTGGCTTAGGACACCTGAAATATTTGAGAGAACTTTACACAGCATGTTCCTTAGAGCTGAGTGATATCCTGGTGTCTCTAGGACATTTCATATCATCTCACTTGGCACTGAGCAAGACATCCAGTCTGAAAACAATGAATTGACTTGGTTTAACCAGGTAACGCATGGAGATAAAGGTTACATTTACAAAGGAAGGTGAGTGGCAGATACAAAAGGGATTCTGCTGTTTATTACTCTGAGAGTAAGCCAGAAAGAACAGTAAAGCCTGTCACAGTTTACAGGAGTGTCTTTTAAGTGTCTGCAAGATGAGGAAGTCAAGCCATGAAGATTTCATGTCTGTGGAATTCAGGGGAAAGATTCCCTAAGGAGTTGGGGTAATCTGGAGACTAAGGCTGGGGGACAAGGTTTGCTGGCACCTCACAGGTCTGTGTCTCCTCTAATAGCCACCAGTGAATTTTATCAGTTTCCTCAAATTTAAAAAAAAATGTTTAAAAACCATAAAATATTAGAGGGTGTTTGAAGGAAACAAGCATAGAAAGATGGATATAACTATCTATTTCTCAAAAAGAGGAAGGGAATGAAGGCAGTGTTGAGGTGAGGTGTGTCTGACAGGAGGATGTGTGATTTGACAAGAGGCTACTCCAGGCTCACTGCAGTGGCCTTTGCTCTGCTGGCATTTACAGTCAGTGATTCTGCTCCTCCACGAGAAACAAGGGCGAGCCTGAAAACCACAGACACCTCCAGGAGGCACTTAGGCTCAGCTGGCCTCAATGACACAGGGTAATTAGCATAATTAGCATCTCCTTGTTTATGGCAGCTGAGGATCTGGCCAAAATAAGTGCAGTGTGCAGCACAATTGTAATGTGCCTTCAATTCACAAAAAATTTGAAACACTTGTAATTGCTGGTATATGCTGTCAATAACCAGGCTCAGTCATTCATCTGTTTGAACTCCACCTGGAAGAAGCAATAGCAGATTTTCTGACTCAGGTATGTAAAATTAAGGCTTTTTTTTCTGCCATGAGACATTTGGATGTGGTAGATCACCCACACTTTGATAACATAAATAATGAAGTGGTAAAATGCTCTTAGTACTCTACTAATTGGTTACAATGGAAGTAAATGGCCCTGGTTGAAAATTGCTTAATGGGCAACTTGAGATAGGTTTCCTTTGTTTGAGAGCTTGTTTAGGTGTTTATAGTACAGTACAGAGAACAGAGTTTTGGTAGAAAGTTTTTAGCCTAAGTCTAAAGAACAAGATCAAAGTTCTTGAAAAAAAAGCAATCTGTTTCAGACAGGCTTTAATTGCATTTTGGAACAAGCAAAGGATAAAAGTTTTCTGTCTGCTGTTGGTGGATGGAGAGAAAGAAAAGAATGATCAATAGAGCATGGAAATGAAAGAAGGATAATTGTAGACCTGTCAGTGAAAGTTTTTTTTTTTCAAACAGGAACTCAGTTTCGGCTGTCTCAGTTTTCCCACTGGCTGCTCCCTTCAGTACTTTCACTTTCCATGGCAGAACTTTCACTGATCATTTCTGCAGCTGGACATTCCACATTTCTGCCTTCTCCCTGGAGATAAATACTGAATATCTTACAGCCCAGGAGATTGCTGTCTGGGCTAGAAGGGGAAAGGGACACTTAGTGAATTAATTTTTCTGATCAGAATTTAGTGAAATAATTCTCTGCTTAACTTGCTTGTGATGTTTTGTTATGCTTGAGCAGGATTATCTCATGCTTTTGCACGACTGCTATGAATTAAGTCTCTACCAAAGGTTTTACACATCCCTCTGCTGTTCCTCTTTACCATAATGACTCTGCTGGAGGATCCCATTTGGAAAAGGCTGAAGTTGTGATACCTTTCAGTTATACTGGAGTACTCCTGCATTCCTGGGGTCAAACAGGGCTAATTCTGCAGTGCCTTGGGGCTGTACAGAAATAATGGGAGCAGGGACTCAGGCAAGTTCTCAGGGGTAGTTCCTGAAATTCAGGTCCTCTGTTTGGGGCTAATTCTTTATGCACCTTGGTGTTGCTGTCAGGCAGCACAGCCTTATTTTCTTGAGAAAAATTCACATGGGCAGGTGAGGCTTGTTGAGTATTTTTGGTTCCAGTGTAAACATGAAACAATGTAAATCAAAGCATGCTGGATATATTTTTATTGCTGTTGCAATCTTGTTGCTTCAATACACAACAGTAAAATACAATTTAGGGCAAGCTAGAAACTTAAGGTTTATTGGAATATTTACCAGTGAAAAGGTAAATATGATATCTTTGATATCAAACTTGATATCTTTGTGATGATGTAAATTACTGCAGCCTCATGTAAGTATCTGCTGATGCATGAGGCCTGTGAGCATTTCTGCATTTTTGGAGTCAGAGCATGGATATTTGTCATTAACTGTTTGGTGAAAATTGAGTGCAGATCACAGCCTGACAGCCTGGTTTACCCTGCACCTGTTAAAGGCAATTGCAGGGGGTTTGTCCTGAGTGCCATCATATTTTTGGCTGGAGTCTGCAACTTTTATACACATGAATAATTTTATTTTTGTGAATTCTTTTATTGAACTCTGCATGGAAATATTTTCAATGTGGAGCCTTGGGCAGTGTAAATTCTTCAGAGGAGCAATTATTATGCCTAATTTTTGGCTCTGTTGTAACAGGAGTTATAATTTAAACACATATCAGAACTATGTTTGTAATAACTGAAGCAGCAAATACACTTTCTAAAATGTGCTTTGAGAAAGGACATATCACTTGCTAACCATTGAGAAGAAATGTACAGGAGTGAAAAAACATTGGGTTTATGTAGGCTGAGGACAAAATCTAAATTTGTCAGACTTGTCTGTGTCCCTGCATTTGACTTGTCATGCTACAGGAAAATGGAGGTTTTTAGGAAAACGTTTTAATGTCATGTTTAGGAAAATGGAAGTTAATTTTTTAACTGACTTCATTTGAAAAGAAACTTACTGTCAGTGTTGTGGGCCAAATAAAATCTGGTCTCAGTGCTTACATTCCTGTGGATTTCAGTTGAAGTGCTTATGGTAAATTAGATCTGGGCTTGACTATCAACCATTTATTGATCTTTTTCTGAAAGATCAAATTAAAGTCTTGCTGTGATCAAGCAAATTTCTACTGAGGTTCCAGTCATTCCAACTAATTTCAGACCATGTCACCCACTGGCCTGGTTTTTGCATAGTGGGATATTGGCATAGATTTTGGTGTTTTTATGGATACCTGGGAACACTCAAATATATTCTGTCATTTGTCCAGAATTTTGAGCCAAGTTTTCCATGTTAAATAATTATATCTGGATGAAGTTATAAACTCAGATTAGCACTTTACACTGCTGAGTAAGTTTCACCAATTTAGTATGGAAATGTGTTAGATTGTGTAAGATTTCCTGCTGCAACACCTCTCTTACTGAAGCCTTTCCTAACAGAGCAAATCTACTGACTCAGGTAAGAACACTCCTTTTTTTCCCTGAACCATGGAAGTGTAGCCATTCAGAGATGTGCCCCAGGTCTTGTAATTTATATTTTCTAACTGCTGTATAATGTCAGGGGCTTCAGCAGCCTCTTGGTGTGCCAGGCTGGAGTTCACTTTGTGTGCCCAGCACTAGAAATGCGTGGCTGATAAGCTGATGCACTTTTTATCTACTTTGGAGCCTGACTGACATCTCCAAACACTGTTGTATCTAAACAGCTTGAATATGTGACCTCATTCCTTAAATACCATCACTGGAACAGCTCTTGTTGCTAAAATAAAAGCAGTGTTGATTCTGTGTTGTGAAAACTCCCCCAGCCCCTGTGACAGGCGCAGACCAAACCACACCTCCTTTTACTATGATAAAAAGGTTCCTTTGTAGCCGTTCCAGGGTACCTGCAGCGTGCAGGCTTTGTCACTCTCTTCCTGTTAACCTGTGACTGGCACAGAAATTCAGGCACATGGAAAAGGACCGGGAGCAGTTGCCAAGGCAAATGATCCCAGAAAGGTGAAGTGGCTTCGTTTTGTTTTCTTAGGCTGACAAGTAGTTTAACTACTCTCTAAACTGAGGGGAGATTGGAGTTGAGCCAAGCTTTCCAGAAAAAAGAGGCCAGGATCAGCTTTCCCCTTTTCTGCTGGTTTTTAATGCTCAGAAACAAGCCCTCTGCACTGCAGGCCTGTGGCAGTGCTTTGTTAAATATAACTAGGGTTTTGGAAACACAAGCTATGCCCTGCATTCGAACACAACCACATGTCTGCCTGCAAACAGTGTCTGTTAAAAAAAATCTTAGAATTTTCATCTTGAGGACCATTTCTGTGGGAGAGTTGAGGTGCACATCCTCTGCAAAGTAAATTTCAAAATGTTATTTTTTAAAAGAACATACTTATTGCTTAATCTTTAAACATATTCTTTAGTTTGGTGCTGAAAATCCCCAAAGAGAAGTGACTACTTTTAATCTTTCCATCTGGTGATAGGAACTGCCATCAGGGTTAGTGCCTGATTGTCACCTGCTTCTTAAAGCTCAGTATTGTTTTGGTAAGGGAGGAGTCACTGAGAGTGACAACTGCAATTTGTATTTTAATTTACAGCAACCAGATTCAACATTCATTTAGAAATAAAGGACTTCCACGTAGCTTTGGGCACCAAAACTGCACTTTGGGGGAAAAAGTAAAAACTCTTACATAACTGATGATCACAGCAGGTTGGACATGTCTGCAGGGAAAGGCAGCCTGTGCTGCTGACTGCCCATTGCCTGGGCACTCCTGGGACCTGCTGGTGGCACAGGGAGGCCTCAGCCAGCCTGGATTTGGCACCTGGAAGGTGAGGGAGTCGCTGCAGTGGGGAAAGCGCTCAGTGGTGACTCCACAAGGCTCCAAGGGTCAAGAGGAAGCACCTTGGGGCCAATATTGAATGTGGCTGGCAACCAGGGTAACTAAGCCTCTGAGGGAGTTATGTGCTTACTCTGCCTGCTGCCAACAAAACTCCTGCCAACATCTTTTTGTAGCAGCAGAAGTCTATTAATTCTGCATGCATACACAGCAGCAGAGAGGGGCTGACATCACGCTGGCCTCCATGGAACAAAACACAGACATGAGGAAGGGCAGGGAAGTGGATTGGCAATGTTCCCAAAAAACAAGGAGCAGCATTTCACTCCCATGAAGGCACTGGCTGGGTGCTGGTCCCTGGGGCTGAGAAGGAGCACTGAAATGTTGTAAAGGGAACACAGGTTAAGGGTATCTAGACAACACAGGCATTTCCTCTGCTCATACTGCAATAATTTGCAGACTTCTTAACACTCTGCTTACAGAGGACTCAGGTGCACTGACAGTGCACAGAAGTGGCAGATGGAATCCTGGTAATGATTTTTAATTACATCTTTGTGATACTTGGCATATGAATGAAATTTAGGCTTCCTGATGGTTTTATTAGATCCATAAGTGAAAAATTTATAGACTGAAGGAAAGAGCTGAAAACAGGGCTGCGAGGAGATCCATAATGAGGGATTTAATGAAGTAGTTAAATCCACTGTAGAACACAAATTGTTTTTAATTGGAAACGTTAGACAGTTTAATCTTTCTATCAAATGTTCAGAGGAAATCAAATACCCTGTTGTATAAAAAGCAGCTGGGACACAGGGAGAATGGCCCTTATATCAGTGCTCTGTGAGAGGTCAATGACAATTTTAATTGATGCTATTTCAGTTCTTGTGGTATGGTGGTAACTAGAATAGAAATATCTGAACTGCTTGTTCTTAGAAATGTGTAGAGTTTATCCAGGAGAATTTTCAGCTTAGAATCAAGTACAAAGGTTCGATGAAATCTGAAAATACAAAAAAATGGGTGCAGTTAAAGATCATTTTGTGGGTACATCCCATTCCATTTATTTCTGAAAAATACATGGGGTGGCAACATTCACTTATTTCAAAGACACAGTTAGCAGTGTGGCCAGATATTATTAAAAATGCATCTTGTACAAAACCTAACATTACAGTTCTAGAAAAAAGTTTTTAAACAATTGCTTTTAAAGCTTTTCTCAATTTTTTTTTTTCAACTTTGCAAAGCCCTTTTTATGCCTCTTTCTTTGTCAGCCTGAGAGCACAGCATGGTCCTACTAAATCCATCTCTTTGGTGTCAGTGTTGCATACCATCCCAAATAGAAACTAAAGGAGTGGGAATATGGGCTCACGTTGGAATAATAGCAGTATTCCCAGCTTGGTTTTGCTTTTCTCAAATACACAGAGGAAGATTGCTGGGTCCATTAGAGCCTAACAGGAAACAGAATGTAACTAATTTTGAAGGTAGAGTATTTCTAAAGTTTATCTGTCAAGAGACCTACATTCATTCATTCATTTAAAAAACAGAAGAAATTTCTGGCCTTTTGGTCTTTGCTATGGGCTGAAAGATGTAGTAGGGCACTGGGAAGTGATTTTTGGTTCTGCACTAAACATGTAGAAGGTGGACTTTGAGTCTGGGGCACAGGGGGAGTTTGTATCAGACTTAGCTTGGAGCGTTGTTCACCTGCTGGTTCTGTGCTCTCCATGGAGCCCACGTGTCTGTGGCTCACCTGAACAGCTCCAGCCTGAGCGCAGCCAGCCAGGCCAGAGGGGCTCCACTGCAGCAGCCTGAACCCAAACTAGCTGAGTCTCATGCAATAGCCCCTTGCTGAAACAGCTGGCATCTGGTTTAGTGGCAGTTTACTGATAATACGAACTCTCCAGAGCTAATCTTTAGCCAGGCTGTAAAAATTAAGGGTTGCTTCCCTTTTCCCAGAAGCAAATAGACCTTTGCATGGTTCCATGCATTTCTGGGGTTATCTTTTGGGGGTTATCTTGAACATGTTTATCAACCCTCATTAAGCTGTAAAGCTGTGCTTGCATTCTTAGAAGGAGGTTGTTTTCCTTCCACTGCAGAGCTGTGCAGAAAGCTCCCTCTGGAGAAGCAAGAGGGAGATGATTTCTCTGCTCTGCTTCCTGCCCAGAGCGTGGTCCCTGATCCACAGCTCCAACCACTGCAGCTTCCCATCAGTCCTTGTGGGACTTCAAACTCCTGTGAGCACTGGGGATTATATCAATGCTGGGGACTGTGTCAGGATAACAGCAGCTTGCTGTGTGTCCTTTGTCCCCTGCTAGCTGGCCTTGCGTTGCTTTCCCAGATTCTTGTTATTTTGGCTCACTTGTGTTTATCCCTCGGTCCCAGCAGTCCCTGGGCTTGTGGCTGAGCTGTCACTCCTGTACATGCTCAGAAGTAGAAATGCTGAGTTGAGCAGCTGCATCTCTTCAACTGTACATTTCCAGGTCTGAACACCTTTTTTTTTTCCCCAGCTCCCTTGTGCTTTCAAGGTTTTAGGTGTAATCCTTCCAAACAGCATTAATCACATTAAAGATTTAATCATAGTAATGGTTTTGCTTATTACTGTTATTATGCATTCAAATGTCTTTTCAGCTTTTATTTGTGGGTGGGGCTTTTTGCTTAATAGTTGATTGAGGTTGCATTTTTAATCTACAAGGAATTTAATCTGAGTGATATTCATAAATGCAGAGACTCAAATTTGTTATTATTCAATAAATGAAGGTGTGGCTGTTTCAGAGCATTGTCTCAGGGCAGCACTTTCCTATTTTGGTATCTTTGTACAACTGGAACAAGCAGAATGGAAGGTCAGGCTATGAAGTCAGTGCTGGCCATACAGAGAGCAGTGTAACAACTATCTCTTGATTTATTTTGCACCAGATTTTAGTTATCTTGCCTTCAGATACCCATAAGCAACTCCTTTTTACTGTAGTAACACTTAATACACATCCCTGAGAGAAAAATTGGTCCTCAGAAATAAATTTTGAATTAAAAGGTGAGTAGAGAAAATATAGACTTAATTGTATACCTAAAATAACAGAACTGACTCAAATTGCAGATACATTCAGTGCAGCAAGGGAACCTGAAATTAGAACTTTTTTCTTTTGTTTTCTGCCTCTCGGTTTTTCTGCTTGGAATGAGGGCTTTATGCCCTTTTCTTTCTTCTGTCTTCTTTTCAAATAAAACTGAATCAAACTATTAATACATTCAGTACAGCGAGGTAACCTGAAATTACACTTTTCACTGTTTCTTTGCCTCATCTATTTTTGTGCTAGAAAAGGGGATTTCTTGTCCTTTCCCTTTTGTCTTCATCTGTTACAATTTCTGTATATTAGGCTCATGATTCATTTCACTCTTTTCTCCTAACCCTCTCATGTCTGGCCACAGGGATACAGATTCCATTTTGTTCTGCTTCTTTCTCCACCTGCTCCTGGCTGACTCTGCTTGGCGTGTCCTCCCATCCCAAAGCTTGCTCAGAAACCAGCACAGCTTCCATCCCCATCTTCCATGTGCAGCTTCCACCCCCGGCTTCCACCCACCACTTCCCACCTTCCCCCTTGGCCATTTCAATCTCTCTCCCATGTAACCATTGCTGGGGAGCCCCAACACTCCCAGCTCCAGTGCAGGTCACTCTGCCCAAGAAAATTACTTTGTTCAGGCACAAGGGCAGGAACTGCCAGCCATTCTCCATGCTGGCTCTGTTAGGTGGCAGGGCTTTTGGGAGAGAAGCACACAGCTCGTGGCAAGGCCAGAGTTTCTGTGTGGCAGCACTGAGAGCACAAATACATGCAGCAATCATGTGGGCTCCTTACCCAGGTATTGCCAAACCACAAACCTGCCTATCCTGTCCAATCCCATGTGATGTTGCCCCGGGTGACACAGCTACAAACACATCTATCCCACACATCTGTGTGCTGCCAAGGCTCAGAGAGGGTTTTAGACCAAAGCAGTCCTGTGCTGACATGACACAGAGCAAATGACAATGAAATTGCTCTTTGTATCATGCCATTCACTTCATGGGCAGAACTCCTTCAGACTCCTCTGAAGTCTGCCAGTGTGGGTTACCAGGTTGGGCAGTGCTCCCAGCTGAGTGTCTGCTCTGGCTGCCCAGTGGGGAGAAATCTGATTGGAGCCGATTTGAAAAAGCCCCTGGTGGCAGGAGGTATTTATAGCCCAGCACAACGTCAGGGGCTGCCGTCGGCACTGCGGGCTCGTGGTGCTGCACTCGGTAAATCACAGATTATGGGGGCTTTGCCTTAGGAGCTTACAGCTGAGAAGGGCTCCCAGGAGTGTGTGCCACTACCTGCCAGAGCACAGAGAGTGCCTGGTATGGAGCAACCCTAGTACTATGGGATGTTATTCTGAGCTCTCTTTGATTTTCTCAATGCATGTCTATCTTTCCTTACTTGTTCTAGACCTGCCTTGCAAATCCAAGCTAATCCCAAACATTCAAGAGAAAACAACTACCCAAGAATGGGAAGTGGAAAAACTGACTGCTCTTTTTCCACTGACCCCTTTGGTTTGTTGTTGCCTCAGTTTTCCAAAACACCCCTACGCAGCACATCTCTCATCCACCTGTTGTATTGAGCTCTGTGAACTGTGTGTGGGAGGAATTGACTTCATAACGTGCCAATGTTGTGTAACACTGAGCCTTGGTGCTTGACTGGGGAGCCTGAGCACTCCAGAGGGTAAACTGAACCTAATTGGTGTCCAACAGCCAGCCTGATAGGTTTGGCTTTTTTGGTTCACATTTTGGATCTCCATCCATCCATCCATCCATCCATCCATCCATCCATCCATCATTATGCCACACACAATTATAAATGCAAAAAGACTGAAGGAGTATCCATGATTTGAACTAAAATTCCTAAGGAGAGAGGGAAAAAAATCCCTAACGCAATGTGTTAAAACTTACATATTAGAAGGCATGCAATAAAAATTTAAATTTCGTCCAGTTGCCATGAAATGATCTAAAACTGAACCAATGTATCATATACTGTGTATTTATATGGTGGCACCTGATTTCATTGTCAAAGCAGTTTAAATAGCTCTTGCTATTTCTGAAGAATATGAGTGATGACATCCCCTGCTATTTTTAGGAATAATATGTTTATCTTTATTTAGTTGCACTTAGATGGATGCTATATGGAGAAGTAAGCATTACCCAGTCCTGGGCTGTTTTAGTCTGGGGGAACTAAAGTTACTGGTTTGTGATGGTGCCAGTGCTGATCTTTTGTTCTGTGGGTCAGCAGCTGGAGGTCTGGTCCATTTTGGAATCTCTTTTTGTCTGCTCCCAGCTGTCTTCCCTCTTATCCCATAGTGGGATACATAAATTACTTTTACAGGTTCAGCATTGTGAAGCAGTCATAGAAGTGGATTTTAAAAGGGAGAAAAATCCTCATATGAGGGAAGAGAGGCTGATTCTCCCAAGGTAATAACTATCACTCATGGAAAAGGCAGGATGGAATATGACACTTACTTAATATAGAAAGCATCTCCTTTGTGTGCCTTACAATTGTTCTTTTTCTTACTCTTGAAGAAAAAGAAAGGATACTTTGCTTCAAAGAAGAATTCAGTGCAACAATTGAACATCAGTATGAACTTCCAAGCTATAAGAAGGGCTAAACCAGGTCAGATGGGCAGAACATGAGGGAAGTGATGATTGGCTGCAAGTGGACTGAACCCGAGGATTCTGTGAGACAAGAGTAGAAGGTAAGTGTGGCACTTCCATAAGTACTGCAAAGGCACCACAGCAGTGATCAGAGGTACACTTGACCATCACATCAGCTACATGAGCACCCTGAAGTATCAAGAAACTGCCTAAATGTAATCTGGGATCACAAGTTACTGAGCAAAATGGAGGAATTTTTAGATGTAACTAATAGGGGCAAGGAGGTTGTCTTCTCACCATCCCAGGAATGTATTTGAAATGCCAGTCAATAATGCCTTTGTTTTGAGTCTCTGCTTTTTTACTAGGATAAAAACCTACAAAACAGTTTACTAGGATTACCTACAAAACAGTTCTACACTGTAGGAAACACAATGTGCTAAAAGAACAAATCAAATTGACATGAATTCAGTGGCAGCCTCAAAGGGATCACATATCTGTGTGCCTTGTTCCCCCTCCAGATGACTCCTCCTCCAGTCTAGGTGAAAAACTGCTGCTGGTGTAGTGTCCAAAAGCTGCTCAGGGAGACTGGCTTTCCAGCCCACTGCAGAGCTGAAGAATTATATGATTATATGATTTACACTTCCCTGGAAGTGTTCAAGGGTGCTCTTGAAACAACTTGTTCTAGTGAAAGGTATCCCTGCCTATGGAATATGGGGGCAAGGGGAGAGAAATGAAATGGTTTGAACGTCCCTTCCAGCCCAAAGCATTTTATGATTATTATTATTATTATTCTTTTAAGCAACTGTCATTTACAAGAATTCTGTTGAATCAATTTAGTTGCATAAGTCTTAAAGAAAGAGTGCTATTCAAAATTCTGATTTTATTTTCAAAAACTTCAAGTGAGTAAAATGGAATGAGAAACAACATAAGCTGCCTTTAAAGCCAAACTGATTGGGTTTTTTTTCCAATTTACCCAGGCATTTCTCCCCAGGATATGGTCAAGTTATTTCCAGGCTCATATGTTAAAACTTACACTGTTTAGCAACCTGATTCTACCTGATGGAATAAATCCAATAAATTTTAGCTAACAGCCTGTGCTGAAGTAATCATTTGAGCAGATATTACATGTCATTCAAGTAGTTAGTTTTTGCTGAAATATGTTAGTTTTTTACAAGATACAATGAGAAGAGTAAAAACTATATTTACACTGAAAAAAAACCCATTGAAAATAGTTTAGAATAAGGGATACCTGCCAAACATCATGCTCTAGAAATCTGAAGAACTTTGGTTTTCTTTAGGGACTAAAGTAGCCCTGTGCCACTTCTTTTCCATGTGCTGTTTTCTCAGTATCTTTTCCTTTCATTTCTGCTCCTTTTTACAGGATATATCAGAAAGACTTTAGCCTACAGGATTTCTTTTATTCCCTTGCCAACACTGTGGTTGCACTTAGGTAGTCCTTCACCACTGGCATGACTCACCTAAAACACAGCCCTATCTACACCAGTCAGAAACTAGTTCCAAACCAGTAAAACAAGCAAATTCAAGTTTCCTATAGCCCCAGGTCTTAAACTGTTTGCATCTCTATCCTGGAATATCTTCAGTTGTTCTCACACCTCTCATCCTCCTTTTTGGTTTTGTCATCTGGGTAAATGACAGACAGGCTTGTAAAAACTGCTTATGTATGCCCCAGTGGAATGGGGAACCACCAGCTTCTCCTGCTCCCTCTGCCCATCAGCTCTCTCTAATTTAGCCAGCTGCTGGTTTCTACAAAACTATCAAAACTTGAATCTTCTGCCACTGCCATTGTTAACTGAAATTGCCAAAGTGTTCAAAAGCTGGAATATTTTATCTGGGGAAAGGTGAGGGAGGTAAAGGGCTTCAGTGTATGACCAGCTGGACGTGATACTGAGAAAGCAGGGAAGTCATGTTGGACATTTCTTAGCTGTCCTATCTTTGTCTGACCCAGATAAAGGAAGAGCTCCCTAAATACTCTAAGAAAGAAGCCTCAGTCCTGGTGGTGTTTTCCAAAGCTGCCCTACATTCCATCCCCAGAGGTCAGGAATGCTCTGTGGCCTCAAGCCCACCACCAGGACCCAGCTGAAGACTCCAGCTGCTGGAGCTGCTAAAGGCATTTGCAAGGGACAGGTTGTTAAGAAGTGAGCAAAGTTCTGCAAAATAGCAGCTCTTCCTCTCAAATGTGAGTTCAGATCAATGTGCTGCTCCCTCTGCACACTTTGCCTGTAGAGTTAAGTTTCCTAATTCCAATAGTGATGGCATCAGCCTTGTCTACAGAAATGGTGAAAATGTTGCCCCCATCAATCTGTTTGCTTTCTCCTAGGGCACATTTGGCAGCTAAGGGAATAATCTTGAATTTTGGTTACCAGGCTGTTTCTTTCCTAAGTGAGTCAATATCAATACTGAGAAAGAGCAAAAATTGATCTCTAATATAAATTATATACACTTTTCCCTTTACAAAGCAAACTAGCTTAAATTCCAATTTATTAGAACTGTAATAAATCCCTAAGTTTTAAAAAAGCTCTTAAAATACTTTTGGTTAAAATGCCATGATTTCAGAGTGCTCATTCTCGCTGTTGTAAGTTCTAGTCACTGAGTGAGTGGCACCACTAGCTCAGTACCTGGAGTCAGATTGTGGAGGTGATCTAAAATAAAAATTAGGAGGGGGGAACATGAATTAGAAAAAGTAATTGATACTATCTGGAGTTCTTTGTTAATAGAGAATGGAATTTTTTTGTCTAGATCCAATGGAACTGATGGTCCTTATGTTCCTCAAGAGTGAGAAGTATTATGGCCAAACTGGTAAGTGAATAATTTAATTGTATTTCTTAAAAGTGTCAGAGGCTTGCAAGGAGTAACATTAAACCTGATGTGGGGAATTACATGTATTCTGAGAATTAGAAAATTCTGGCGGTGTCAGTAAGACAGAAAATTAACTGTATTGTCCTTTAAGTAACACCAAAGGGGTTCTTTCCAAGAAAAAGAGGAATCAGACCAAATTCCCATTACCAGTGGATCCCTGTGCAGCTTTAGTGAGGTGGGTTTTTCACGAGTCTCATTTGCTGGAGAGCATTGTCATTGTTTTGGTTCCCTTCAAATATTATGTATTTAGTTGATGAACAAATGTGCTCTTGTTCACTGTTGTAACATCATTTTAATGGCACTCATCAGCTTTGGTCCCTCTGAATGACAGCTTCCAGAGACCAAAAAGAAATTACCTGGATGTAGGAATTTAAAGCTACAGCTAAAGGCAGCTTTTCACAGGTGGCACTTGGTGTCTTTTGGAGCTGTGCTGAAACTGCTCTCGTTCGTGCAGGTGGGTGGGCTCAGCACCTGGCTGGCTGAAGGAAGTTCTGCAGGGTGTGTTGTGACAGGCCTGAATCAGACTATATTGACATGGGTAGTGGGACAATTACTGTAGCAATGGATGTGTTTGATTCCAATCAAACAATTCCAGAGTAAGAAGTGCCTGGAACACTAAAGAATATAACAGGTTAGAGAAGTTCTCATCAAGAAAATGTTATTTATAGCAGAGGACAAGGAAGGACCCATAGAAGATTCTGATAAAGCCCAGCCTGGTTCACTTACCATCAAGAGATGGAAATCCCTTTGTTCTATTGTTTTCACACTTTTCCCCCTCCATATGCTGCATTTGTATTAATAAACTAAGCAGTGATTTTGTCACAATATGTCACTGCTGATCTTGAAAAGAAGTACAGCAGGTGTTCAAGTGAAGACAAACCTGTGAGGCAAATCTGCTTGATTCAGCACTGGCATGATCTGAAAACAAAGAATTGCAGAGTTTTATCCTTCAGAGATAAAGACATTATGTCTGAAACCTGGGAGATTGTCCTTAAAGCTTAAAAGGAGGGACAGAAACCCAGCCACCCTCGCAATTTTAAATCCATCCTTTAAAATCTCTATCTGAGATCAAATGTGGGGTTTTTCCTGTTGGATCCTGCTGTGAAGTGACGGTACTGCATTTGTGCTATCACCATTATTATCTTAGTCCATGATCTGCTGTGATATCATGTTCCTTCTGTGTGAGATAAAGCAGAAGGTCAGAGTGGACTGACAAAATCCCACCAGTACATAACCACTGGCAGCACTGCTGTGGAAATTCAGAAACATCCCCACTGGGGTTTCTCTCATGGAATGCTTTCCTTCCTAACTTTGCTATAAGAAAACAGCTGATGAAAACTAAGTTTTAAGTAAAATAAATTGCTGAATATCTGCAAAATACTCCTACTTGTTGTCAATATTCCTAGCAAAATTGTAAAATACTTTTCTAAAGAGCTAAAACCTGGCATGTTTTGCAATAGTTTCAGTACTACAGAGTTCTGTTTTCCCCTTGCCTGTTAATTTGAGTTGCTCAGGGAAAATGGAACTCCCTTCCTGTTTCCCCCCAAGACCTTTAGTCACTTCCTGTCTCTAAATAAAAACTCCTTTCATTTGTTCTTAATTGATGATAGATACTCTTCCAAGTATTCTGGTAAAATCAGCCAAATTATATATAGATTTTTTCCTTCTTGTAGATGACCAAAAATCCCCCTAGTTAAATATGTCAGCACCGTGTCTATACTCAGAATTTGACAATTTTTTAAAGGTACCTTTTTGCCTTAGGTTATTTTATAATGGAATTCTGAAAATCCATTTTCTTGTTTAACCAAGAGATGCAAAACATAGATTTGCTGGTGAAATTATAAAGACCTTATTCAATCAAAGCATTTTATTTGCTATGCCTCCATTCTGCTGCTGCTGCAGCAGCATCCCTTATATCACTGTAAAAGGGGCTGACTTGAAAAGATAAATGGAGAATTTGTCAATGAACACCCAAAATCTTAGCGGCAAAGAATGGCATCTAAAGACCTCACAGTTTGTCAGGCTTATTCACCTGCTGGAAACATTTGTGTCTATGAGAATTACAATGTTGCCCTCACTGTATTTACAAAAATACTTTGCACATTTATTTTGGTAATTTCTGGTAGTGATAGGGACATTCCTGGGAAAAAAAAATCTCATCTGGAATTTCCTGTGCCTGATCTGAGACTGGATTGGGTGCAGGGAAAGGCTGCTTGGAGGAGCAGGGGAAAGGGTGGCAGCACAGCTTCTCCAGTGTTAGCTTTGGAAAGCAAGGGCTGGGCAAAACGTATTCTTAGGAATTAAAATTCAGACACAAATAACAATTTAAAGGGAAAAGTGGTAAGAGGATATACCTTGGCCTTGAGAAGATTAGGACTGGAAGCTGGAAGGTCTCTTGTTATTTAGAAAAGGGGGTACCTTAGCATGGCCTTCCCAATACTAATAGCAGCAGCAAATGTTTGGGTTCAGGCTGTTCATGCAAAGAATACAATAGGTTTTCCTGAGGCAGGAGAGGGCTCAGGGCTGGGAATGGAGCCCCTCCATTGCCTTGTTGCCATCCCATTTTTCAGGCCGTGACTGAAGCTGCCGGTTGAACCCCAGTTTCCAGCCAGAAGCTCTTCCCTCTGCAGCTGCCCCTGAGTCCCTCTGTGTGCTCAGGAGCACTGAACTGATCCCCCCGGGAGCTTCTGCTCTGGGCTGGATGGGACAGCTCAGAGAATGTCCATTCCTGCATCCATTGCACAAGGGAAGTGACAGGAGAGTTGCTTCTTTTCCTTAACTTCTCCTGTCTCACTGAACTGGCAGCTGCTTGCTCCGAGTGTTTCCATGAACTAATCTTTCATACAGGACAATAAATCATCTGTGGGTTAAAAACCCATCATAATGTTGGAGTAGTGTTAAATATAGAATTATAAGGCCTTTTGGTATTATTGAGGCAGCTGTGTGGGTGGAAATTGCATCCAAATAGAAGCTATTTTAGTTAAATTAAGTGTTGCCCTAAGGGCTTTGGCCAATGTTCCATCTCTGAGTAGAAAGCTGGAGACCACACCAGAGTCTAACACGAGGTAGGTGCCAAGTTTTCTTCTGCTCTCCCTCTCCTCTTTCCTTACCTCTTTCCATTCCTCTTTTTCCCCCCTTTCCTCTTGCCTTAAATTTCGTCTTCCCTTTTTCTTCCCTCTTTTCTTTTTCCTCTTTCCTTTATGTTATTCCTTTTTCTTTCATTTTTTCCTCTTTCCTTCCCTTTTCCCATTTTTCCTTCCCCTTTTCCTCTTTCCTTTCCTTCCTTTTCCTCTTCCCTTCCTTTTCTCCTTTTTCCTTCCATTTTTCTCCTTTCTCCTTTAATTTTTCTTTTCCTTTCCATTCTTTCCCGCAGAAGTTATACAACTTAAATTCATTCTCTAAAGAGATGATATCTGTTCATGGCCTTATACCAGCACGGGTGGTTAAACAGGTTTATCTCTTCTGACAATGTCTCCTCCCTGGTTTTTTCAGACACGGGAAGGTTTTTGCATCATGTTTTGGTTAAAACTTTCATTCCCATCGGAGGAAGGCGCTGGCTGACTGCACTTCCCGCCCCAGGGATGTGCCTGCGGTGATCGGCGCGATGCCCAAGGAACAGGATTGGGATTGGGATCGGGGTCGGGACCGGGCCGGCGCCTCGCTGTTCCCGGCCCCGCAGTGCGGCGGCACCCGGGATGGCCCGGGATCCTTCGGTCACATCCAGGGTGAGAGAGGCCGGGCTAGGGCGGATGGGTGCCCGGCGCCGTCCGTGCCCGGGAGCCCAGCCATCCCCTTCTCTTTCTGGAAATCGCTGAGGGTTTCTGCCCGCTGTTTAAAATAACAAAAAAAGAGAGAATGACACTACTCCTGGCCGAGGGGAGCGGTGAATCACGCCATGCGCTCCCAGGCTGTCTGTCACGGGGGGATGGAGGGGCCCCGGGCCGTGCCCCGTCTCCTTTGCCGCCCCACCCGCGTTCTCCGCGCTGAACTTTACCCGACTTCTCAGCCCCTCTCCGCCGGCAATCGGGCCCGCCCATCTGATGCATATTCATGAGGGGCCACGCCCGAGCCCGCTCTTCATTGGCTGCTCCTCGCTCTCTCCCGCTCCCATTGGCTGGCGTCGCCGCCGCTCCGGGCGCTGGGCGGGGCGGGCGCGCCCGCGCCTCCCGGGCGGTGACTCACAGGGCGTGGAGTGCGGGTCCCGCAGCGGCGGCGGCAGCGCAGCCCGCGCCTCCCCCCGCTCCCGCACTACTCATTGTTCCGCCCGCTCCAGGCACCATGGACGAGCTGGACCAGTCGCCCCTGGTCTCCTCCTCCTCCTCCGGGCCAGCCCGGCCGCAGCAGCCACAGTTTAACTACCAGTTCGTGCTCGACGACGAGAAGGAGGAGGAAGAAGAGGAGGAAGAGGAAGACGAGGACGAAGACTTCGACGAGCAGCTGGAGGTGATGGAGAGGAAGCCTGCCGCGGCTCCCGCCGCAGCCCCGCAGGAGCGGCCGCCACAGCTGCTGGACCTCGGTGGCCCCGCCGAGCCGCCCCGCCCCGCTGCTCCGGAGCCGCCGCAGCCCGACTGGAGCCCCCGGGGAGCTGTGTCCTCTTCCTCCTCCTCTGCCACGACGCCGTCCCCCGCGCAGGAGCAGGTCCCGGCCCCCGCCCGGCCCGCGCAGCCCCAGCCGCCCAAGCCCGAGCCTGCTGTTGTTCCCCGGAGCAGAGGGTCCTCCTCCGGCTCAGCTGGTGAGTGCTCCCGCCCCGGGCCCGGGGAGGGCGGCGGCCGGCCGGGGGAGCCTCCACTCGAGCCGCTCCGGTCCTCGAGCCCCGCTGCCCCGCCGGGAGGTTCCCTTTGTCTGCCGGCCCTCGGCCGCCTCCTGCGGCATCGCTCCCTCCCCTCAGCCGCGCTCGGGCGCGGCCCCGCTCCCCGCGGCCCCGCCGCAGCTCATGCTGGAGAAAGGGCTCCCCCTCCCCTTTCTTTCTTTTTTTCTTTTCTTTTTTTTTTCATTATAATTTCTTCTCTTTCCCTCCTCCTCCCCTCTGTGTTATGCTAATGGCGCGAGGGGGAAGCGCCGCCCCGGCCGCCGCCTCGCACATGGGCCGCCCGGGGGCGAGGCCGCCGCCGCCGCCGCCTGGCAACGGCCGCGTCGCGACGGGAGCGGGGGGCGAGCCCGGGGTACCGGCCGAGGCCAGAGACAGCGGCCGTGTCCGGCAAACCGGCTGAGCCCCGCGGGGACGGCCCTGCCCGGGGTACCGGCCGAGTCCCGAGGGACCGGCCGCGGCGTCCTCGCGGCTCCGGCAGCTTCTCTCCCGGCGCAGAGCCCTCCTCCCCTCGCCGCATTGTCCCAGGCACGGTTCCCCCCGGGGCGGCCCGGCACTGCGGGTTTGGGCGTGGGAGCGCGGGGGAGGAGGGAAACATAAGATACTTGTAATCTTACTCATGTTTAACACAGCGCCTGGAGGGAGGGGCGAGGCGAGGGACTGCGGAGCCGCCGGCCCTCCACCTGGCCGGCACAGCCCTGCGGCCGCAGCCTGCGTGGGGACGCCGCGCCCCGGCCGCGGACTGCGGGGCTGAGCCCCCGAGAGGGAAGCGGTGACCCAGGGAGGAATGTGCGGTAGCACAAAGGGAGACCGGGCTGCTCGCCGCTCTAGGTGTGGCAGTCCTGGAGAAGAATGTCAGCCTCGCGTTCTGGATGGCCACGGCTTAGCCACGGCTGTCACCTGGGGCTTCTCCAAGGCGTCGCCCCGTAATGTGGGGGTTCGGCGGAGCACAGGGCTGTGGAGCGGAGGGCGTGTCACCCCCAACAATTGCTGGTGCTGCCCGATTGCCAGAGCCCTTCTCAGGTCTAATCCGGGAGCTGACCCGCATGACTAATGCCTTGCATGCGGATTGCGAGTGTGCTTTGGCTCCACTTCCCCTTAATTCAAAGTAGAAGAGCTGACTTGAGGCCACTAAAACAGTGACAAGGAACGAATTCAAGTGCCTTGAGATCGTCATGGTGTGTGCTTACCTTCATTGCTGTTGTGGTGTTGGGATGTTGTAAAGATGCAGGATTTTAATAATAACTAAGCACCACAGTATGAGGGGCCACGATACTCAAGATCTAATTTAAAAAAATCTGTAACAATACTTTTAAAAAAGGCCTGTCAAAACCTGAATTTAGTTTTTTCAGAGGAAGTTTCACAATGCCTTTTATTTGCATGTGTGATGGGACTTTATGGGTACTTGTGTCTTTCACGAAGCCTACTTTGTTTTGTTCTTCTGGAAGCTCTCTATGTAGCAATATGCCAAGGAGATGAATTTTTTTTTGTTTCCACCATTTGGAGGACAGATGATGACAAAAGCTTGCAACAGACTGAAGAGGAGGGATTCTATATGATGGATGAACAAAATTTTTTCTAGGCGTGTTCTCTGAGTGGAGCTCTGGATGGTTTAAACAGAACTGAATGGAAGAAATAGGATCTACCAAATCATGTTGCTTTAAAAAGGAGGGATGAAAGCATGTTTTCTGGAAGTGATTTGGATTTTTTTCCCTCTCTGACCCCTGAAGGATAAGGCAAAAAGAGCACAGTAATTCCTGAAATAGTTCTGTGTTAGAGACCTAACTGTGAGAATTGCGTAGTATAGCTGAGAAGTGGCATCAAGGAGTGATTTTAATTTGTCAGTGATGATTAATTTAGGGCTCTGAAGTAAGGACTGGCATCTGGGGGAGGCCTGGTTTCCAAAGACAAGGTGTTGTAACACAATGCTCATCTAATGATGAGTTGAAATATTAGAAGCTCTGTACTTGAAACTCCTGGATGAGAGCAAATGATGTTGATAAAAGCATTGCCAGGTTATCTCACGAGTACTTTGCCCTTCTCAGATGCAGGAGCACTTAGTTCCATCATGTTAAATATCCATTTAAACATCAAATATTTGTTAGTTTTGCATTTAGCAGTGGGTGTTAAAACTGTCTGGGTCAAGATATTTGGCTTGGTTTCAAATGAGTTCACTCTCAGTCATGCTGGGAGACTTGCAAAATGAATTTGCTGCCTGCAACTGGTGGCAGGGTGGCCATGGCAGGGACAGCCACGTGGCCCTGTGGTTTGCTCTCTGCAGAGTTGTTGTTTCACTTACTTTGAGCTCTGCTGTTTGAATTTCAGGTCTAACTGAAGAATTGCAATTCACAGTCTAGAAATTTTGAAAAAAAAAATCTCTTCATATTTGAAATCTAATGCTTTCATTTATGAGGATTTGAGGGAAATGACTTTGAAATTCTGTTTCCAGGAGGAGGAGAGTATGGCCTGTAGCAGAGAATAGTAGGGCTTCTTTTATCTGCAACAATTGGCCATGGTGCTGCCTTTTGGCAGTGGAACAATAGCAAAAATGTATTGCCTGCTTGATGGCCCATTGAAATGGATTTTATGTATATATGAAGGTGTTTTAAAAAAGAAAACCTTTGTAATTGCTTTTAGTTACACACTTAAGAGTATTCAGTATCATTGTGACATAATTATATATAATGCAAGTCCCTGACAGGGTAACAGCAGCCTACCTTCTGAAGAGCTAATATAAATATTTGCAGGAGGAGAAAACAAGCAGGAGCTCTGCACTCAAACTTGGCTTCTCCTGAATGATTTCTGGGCTTTTTGTACTTGCTGTTTTGTGAGTAGCAGAAACTACAGTTCTGGCAAGATTACTGCTTAAATCTTCTGATTACCTGAATTTACATAGGGTGGAAAAAAAAATAAAATTCAGAAATAGTTATCCATGGTCAAAGTAGTACCCTTTTTTTTTTGGCTAGCTGCCCAAAGTAAGGATAACCAGTGTACTATGATGGGTAGATACCACTTTGCTTCTTCAAGCCCTAGATTCTGCAGCAAAAGGAGGCTCATAGATCACTTTTCTGGAAGAGACTGGTGTGTTTTGGAGTTAAGCTGCACTTACCAGAAGGCTGTACATGAAATCCACCAGACTGGCCCTAGGCCAGCATGCAGAGAGAATAAAGATGTTTCCTTGTAAGTCTGTTGCCTTCGGCTGACCTGGGTTAAATACATATGCAAACGTTGTGGAGGGCCAGTTTATTAATTAGTCTTGCTTTTCCACGTGATTATGTAGGATTTTTTCTGGAATTCATCCATGCTGAGGAGAGGTCTCAGGAAGGTTTGCCAGCCAGTGTCATGCAGAGGTCAGCAGAGCTGCCTGGAGCTGTCCCTGGCCAGGCTGAGCCCAGCCGCAGGAGGTGCTGAATAAATGCAGATCCATACTTGCTCTGCTCAGCCCAGTGAGGACCTTTTACCCTGCTCATCCTGCATTTGCATTTGATCCAAATTCTAAACCAGCAGATTTGCTCCTCAGATTTCTTTCTGTTGTGCTGCTGTGTCTGCATGGACTCCTTCAGAGGAGTTGTGTGCATTTTAAGCACAGGATGCAGCATGACTTGGAAAAAACAGAGTTGTCCTTGAATGCTGTCACTTGTGACTTTCATTTGTACCCTTCATTTATTACCCACTGTAATAAATATGTAATAAATAATTATGTACCCACTGATCTTCAGTGTTTCTCTGAGGTGCAAGACATTTTCTCTTCCCAAGTATAGTCAGCAAAGCTCTGAGGGAGGTGCTCATAACCTGGATTATCTAATTTAGAATGTGATTTTTTTTGAAAAAATTCTGTTGTAGAGAGGAGAATAATCTGCAACTTGACTGTATAGTAAACCTTCATTTTCACATTTCATGTTTCCATCTTGGTGAGTTCAGCAAAGGATCATTTTCTTTATTCAGTTTTATTCATTGTCATGTGCAGTGTCTAGCACTGGGGGCCTGCTTCTGTACTGAGCTGGTGTCAGTTTCAGAAGCCAAGCAGCCCTGACTCTGGTGAGCAGGAGTGTGTGCAAGGACAGCCCTGCCAAGTTTGATGGTGTCTTTGCCTTGTGTGTGTGTGCCTGGACTCGCTTTCCAGGATAAAACCACACAGTTCCACCTACCCTATAATGATGGAGCCCTCAGGGAAGTTTTGAATTGCACTGGGAGTTTTCCCCTTGGAGATGAAATCCTCCAAACCACAGGTTAGGAGGCACTGAGGAGCTGCTGTTTGTTTGCCCTCCTTCCCCTCCTCCCAGCCTGTACTCAGGAAGTTTCCAGCTCGGCTATGGAGTGACCACTGCCTTGTTGCATCACCACTGGTGGCCACAGAACCTCTTTCTTATCTCACAGATAACCACAAACAGCAGCACTTGTGGAAGCTGAGGGAATGTTCAGGCTCCCCAGTCAGAGGTTTTCTCCAAGTTGCTGGGAAAGCAGATGTTGTGTTCATTTTTTATCCTCCAGTGCCCAGGATTTTGGAGAGCACTCAGGCCAAGAGTCTGGATGTTTAGGAGGAGCCATTTAGGCATCAGTCTTCTTGCCCCTGGAGCCCAGTTCCCATGATGCTGGAATTCTGGGGGGCTCTGGTGGTGGCCACACAGTTTTGGGGGGATTTTGAGGCTTTTTGCCTGTTTCCATGTCCGTTCTGCCACACCCAGCTGCTTGATGGCTGTCCTGTGATCCTGGCTTTGTGTGCTGGGAAGGAACAAAGGGTGGTTAGCCTTCAACTGGAGCACTTGGTGTGCTGGAGTGATATTTCTTTATTTTCTGTTAATATTTTGACAAAAGCTTCTTCTTTTTATTTGTGCTGGCAGGTTTCTATAGTAACTCTGAAACTCAGATAGAAAAATTAGCAAAGCATAGTTCAATCTGAAAATGTCCTTTGGGTTCTAGTTTGGAGGCAAGGAAACAGTTCTTGGTTTTTTTATTGGCTAGAAAATGGAAAGCAACTTGGAGCTTACAGGTAAATTATCTTAAGATATTCAGAAATGCTTATACATGAAGTAGGAGGAAAATTGTGTAACTCTCAAGCTGCTTTAGAAATGAAAGGAAAAAAAAAGAGCTATTATTGCCAAGTAAAAATAGTGAACTGTGAGACCTCAGTAGAAAAGTAATGTTTTAATGCAGTTTTTAAAAAAATTCTTTGTTTATGGTCTAAAGTAGAAATGACTCCTGTGTATGATTTGGAAACACTGCATATTTTCTACTTATTCTGCAGTCTCTGTTTTTTAGGGCAGCATAGGACAGCCAGAACTGAGCTGCTGCACTCCAGACAGATGACATGCTTGGTGGATGGCTTTTTTAATTGGCCTTTCCATCAATAAGAACTATTACAACAGCCATAAAATAATGGACTTATTAATATTCAGAAGGTCTGAGAAAATCAAATTATCTCAGTGGAATGTTTTTTATCTTTCAAATGGAAATAATCAATCTGCTGCCAGCTGTAGCTGTCAAAATATGAAGATTTTAAGTTAGGTTAGATTTTATGTTTTTAAATTACTGATTTTCCCCATGATTTTAATGGTTTTATCTCAATTTGTTGCTTTTCTGATGAATAAAGAAAAAATACTTTTAATTTTATCTTCCCTCTCAATGTAGGAGTATTGGGAATACCAGTTTAACCTCCATGGTTTTGCTGGGAGACTTGCTTTGTGTCTGAGATGCTCCCAGCTTCTACTGGCAGCTTTTTAATGAGCAGGGCAATCATGTCATCAGCTCCATCAGCTAGGGAGAATATGTTAGCTAAGATGTCTTAAATGAGACACAAGACTGAGATAAATATAAACTTTCCTGTTGCCAGTTAAAATGTTCTCAGTCTGTCAAAATCCTCCTGCTTATCCAGTCAGCACTGGTTGGTGACAGTTTTCCTTGAACCCTGCTCTCCCCTCTTTTCTGACAGGAGAGCAAATTCCTTCATGCCTGCCTGTGTGTGTGTCCCCTGTGTGTGGCAGGGCGAGCAGTGCCAAGGAAAACAGACCAAGGAGCATGTGTGAGGCCTTGCAGAGCAGCTTGGGGCTCAGAACACAAAGGAACAAGCCAGGAGAAAAATGGCACTGGTGGCACAGAGGCTCCTTCTTTGTGGGCTTCAGCCAAGTCTGCTCAGAGAGATGGATTTAAAGGGCTTTGAACCAAGGCTTCCTTTAAAGATCACACTGATAGACAAGAAAATTGGGGTTTCCCTGTGTATTTAAAAAAAAGAAATGGTTGGGCAAAATCTGTATTGACCAAAATCTCCTGTAATGCTGTTGATACGTGATCCCCTTGGGAGTCAGGAGGTCATCAAGGCTCTGAATCTTCACATTGCTTTTCCCCTTTAATCAAAATATATTCTACAGATACTGATGGCTACACTGAGTCCATGTTCTTACTCTCTATATCTCATCCATCAGACATCTTATGCACCATTTTGTTTTATTTTGCAGACTGTAAGCTTTTGTGTCAGAGGCTTGTCACACAAGGTAATGTGTTGGGAAGAGATGCCAAAAGAAATCAGCAGCATCTCGTCTCTATTCTTTAAAGATTATTTTAGTTAATAAATACATTCTTCTGCAATGATAAGGTTGCTCATCTAAATACTGCTTAATTTGTTTAATTGTGGGGAAAGCAGGGAAAAATCCATCTGTACAAATCAGTGAAAGGGAATCTTATGATTGGTATAATCTCTAAAATTAAATTGGATAATGTCTGCATAATGATAGGATTTGCATGGCTCTTTAGACCTCCTGCCTTTGAATAAGTTCTGATGTAATTACTCTATTTTTCTGCTTTGTGGCACTGCCAGAACTCAAATTTCTATTTGTTATTTCAACTTATGGTTAACGTGTCTGGGTCTCAAGGAAGAGTTACTTAGTTTTTAGAGGAATTATCTAGGTTTTTTTGGTTACAAATGTTGCCAAAGACTGAGTACTTGGATTTAAAGCTGTGTCTAGCTGGACACGTGTGTTTGCACTTGGCTACATTGTTTCTTTCTGCTTCTTTTTAATCAACACATTGAAACAGTATAAATTGCTGTCTGTAAATGCTGAATCTGGGAATGCTCGTGTTTTAGATGGTTTTAAATTAAGGTTTTGCTTTGCTATTAAACACATTTGATTTCTATATTAAATATAGTTGTGATTGTGAAGTGGGCATTTCAGGCCATCAGAGGGGGGCTGTGAACAGTTTGGGTTAATTGTGGCCACCTGACTTCAGTAAAGGGAGGCTTTGCCCCCACCTGATGCTAATTTGGGTAATAAAGCAGAATTTCTGTGCTTGGAGTCGGTACCTTGCAGGGGGAAGGTACAGCCAAGGTGTGTGGTGCTGAGCTGTGCCATTTACTCCTCCCTGAGCTTTGGGAGGAGAACAGAACAGGAGCAGAACAGTTTTCTCTTTGTTCCTGAGAGGGTTTCATTTCCTCGTGGTGAGCTCCTGTGGATTGCTGGGCAGGGAAAGGTATGTGCATCCTGTTTGTGGGAATTCTGTGTGCTCTTGGTGTGAGAGGAGTGAAAAGTTTCTTTGGAGCTGAACTGGGGGACTTTTTTCTCTGTTTAGTTTTGCTAACAAAAAATGCCTGATAAAACGCTGTTCCTGCTGTGAGGGGACGAGGGGTGACACTCGGTGAATGAGGGACTTTTAGCAGAAAGTGGCATTAGAGAAGCACTCTCTGAAATGCTTTGGGTCCTGGCCCTGGTGTTGCCGACCAAAATGGTTGCAAGAGTGAGGTGAGAATGGTGGCTGTGCCTGAAGTGTTTAATGGCCTTTTGGAAACACCGTGGTGGTGGGCTCTTAATTTGGCAGCCTGGGAATTGTAACAGGGAACGTTGTGACAGAGCCAGGATTAATTTCTCTTCCTTGTGTCCCTCTGTCCATACTTTGGTTGGCACTTGGGCGTTGCAGGGGAATGGAGCTGCCTTTCTGTTCACTGAAGAGCTGATCAAAAGGAGAAGAAACGCACACAGCTCACCTCTGTCCCGGTGCTTTACAGGGACAGCTTGCCTCAGGTGGAGCTATTTTAAAAGAGGAGAAGCTGTGAAATTGGACCATGTAAAAATGATATTAAAAAAAAACTTACACAAACCAGTTGGATTATAGATTTCTGCTTAGACAACAAGAAAATATTTGCTGGAGAGCTGTTTGCAGAAACAGACAATTTAAAATGCTCGTTTGAACTTGTTTTCTTCATGCACTTCAAATAGCGCAGCCCAACTCTCCCCGCAGGTGATGCGTGATTCCACTTTGCAGTAATTGCCATGAAGGGCTGAAATGACCTACAGCTGGGTTTGTTAATGATCAAAGGTCTTGGCTCCTTTTGTGATCCCAGCTGTGATGCCCTCAGGGTGTCCAAAATGGAGCTCCATTTTCCCCTTTAAATCTTCAACAACTCCCATCTTCTGTAGCAGCCTGCACACTTTCCTCCTAAGATTTCCAAATAATTTCCTAAACTGGAAACTTCTCTTTAAAAACTTAGACCTGTAACTAAAAAGAGCCAAATGAGAAAAACTAATGAGTTGCTGTGACTCTGCAGCCTGATCTAATGATGTGAAAAGGTGCTATTAATAGTTAATGTTCTTCATCTTGAATGGTTTAAATATTTGGTGAAATCCCGTATTTAGAACAATCACATCATAACAGGAGATGATTTAAATGGAGTTTGTGTAGGCAGCTACTTTTCTCGAAATTCTTGTGAAGTTGTGTGCCCTTGTTTTGTACTGCAGTAGGAAATTAGGCATCTGAGAACTTGAAATAATTAACTTTTAAATGGCCACATGTGTTGCTAAACAGCTTGAGATAGAAATGCTGCTGGGGCAGCCTCCACTGTGGGCCCATGAGCAACTTGGTTTGCATTGAAGGAACAATTTCTCTTTCATATCTGCCCTGGAGGGGTTGCTGCAAATGGAACTTTTCCATGACTTGTGAGTCATGTCACAGATGCCATTCCTTGGAGTATTAATTTTCCCCTGTTTTCCTTTATTGTTAAATATTTATGTTAACAGGACAGGCCTTTCACAATGTCCCACTGTGGGAGGTCTGTAAGGTAAAAGCAGTCCCTGGCCTGTTAGTTGCTGTCTTGCTCATTTCCTAGGCTTGCAAAGGTGGTGAAATGGATTCTTAGACTCCATTTTTGCTCATTTTTCAAGACTAGCAGGCATTTTCCAGCAATCTAATCCAGGAAGTGGTTTTGAAGCTCTGGAGGCTGAAACTGCCACCGAGCAGCCTAATGCAGCCTCCTGCCAAAGCCGAGCTGGGCAGCAGGTGAGGTTTGCTCAGTGTTTCTGTGGGTTTTGTCTGGTTTAATGCTGAGCTCATACACAAATTGAGGAGGGCAGCAGAACAATGAAGCTGTGTCAGCACAGTTCTGCTGCTGCTGACTGGAAGGAGACACATGGGAGCAGAGGGAAGGGTCCTCCACTTACACAAATCCAGTGAGGAGGGACAGGAATTGTTCTGGCTCAGTCCTTATTTTCTCTGACTAGACTGAAGTCCTCTGCTTTCCTTTGGCAACTATGTTTTTTGGGAAGCAAAAAGGCTCTTTTCTCATAAATTGCTTTTCTTGGAATTGTCAGTTTGCTTACTTAATTTTGAACATTTTTCTCTGGAAATATTTGGAAAGAACTTTCATTAGTTGTGTGAGAAATCTCCATTTATTTCTCTACTTTTTATCTGAGATTTTGGTATTTAAATGTGAAGTTTTATGCTGGTAATGTCAGCATCTTGTAACATCAGCAGTTAGCGGGAAATCAGCAAAAATTAAAATGAGGGTTTAAAATTACACATCTTTGTCACGCTGGTGTCAGGTTCTTTATTTTTAAACAACACTGAAATCTGATTCTCATTGAAGGACATTATATTTTAGCTGAAATCATAATGCAGTTTTAAAATATGAGACTTCATGCTAATGAAAGAAGCAACAGGACTATTTGTGGGTGTTTTGTTTTTTGGTTTTGGGTTTTTTTTTAGGGAATATTTAATTTGCATAAATCCAAGGTAAAAATTGCAGAATGTTTCTGGTTAAAACCAGGCACGTAAAAAAGTTCTCTAAGAGCCATCAATTGGAGTGCTTCAGTAGCTCATATAAAGTGGTACCACTCATAAATAAGAGGTCAGACTCTATCTTGGCTGCAATGCTGAAAGAGCTTTACTAACTTGCATCATTATGAAATTTTGGCTGAAAAACTTTAGAGTAAGAACTCTTTTTGTGGAGATTGTGTTCATTTTGAAGTCTCATTCTTTTGTGTTTCATGAAACAAAATCTGTCTTCTGATGGAAGTGTTAACTGAGCAGTTCATCTTAGTGAAGGAGTTTGAGTTAGGATTTGTAAAAAGTTATGATTTGTAAGAAGATCACTTAGATTTTTTTCTGTATGTATTTGGGTGAAGATTTAGTAGTGAAACTCACTTTGTATGTCAGTTAAGGTGTTTTGAATATCTACTTTTGCTTGGCAATATTGTTGCTCAGAGCTTGATGTATTCAGAAGTTTATTTACTTGGTTCTGTTGTGTTGCTTGTTTGGGTGGGGTTTTTTTTTTGTCACCTAATTTCTGCCTTTGAGATGCAAATAGGAGAAGGCACCCCTGGTGATGGATCCTAGAAGTGTCCTACTTACCCACAGAGCTGTGTTTCTGAGAGGTTTCTACCTCCACATGGGAGGTGGGGATGCTCCAGCATCCAGTGTCACTGCTGGCAAAAATCCCTTTCACCATGTCACTTCAATTGCACTGTGCAGAGAGTGCTGCTGATGGGGACTTGTCCTACTCCATTTTCCCTGCTTGCCTGGAGGTGTTACACAGGGCCCACAAGGGCAGCAAAAATCCCTTCTATCTTTTTCCTTTGAGCAGGAAAAAATGCCTTTCTGATGTGGGTGGAGGGAGAGTGGGTGGTTCTCCTTGGCTGGTTAGGAAACACTGCTTTTATGTAATCTCTTTTCACACTCCAGCCATGTGTGGAAAATAAAGTTTGGGTGTGGACACAATATCTTTCCATTAAGAGAACCTGGGAATTCAGTGGCTGCCATAGGGCTGGCATGGGACTGTGTTGGGTAAATGGAAGCCACAGCTCAGGAGGAGTTTTTGCCTTGTGCAGTCTAAAGGAAACACTGAAAAATGAGAGCCCATGCTCTTAAACCTAGTGCCCTTCCCCAGAAACTGAAACCTCTGTCTCTGGGGCTGGAAAGAGTTCAAAAGATTTTAAAAGTGGAATTTTTGGTAGAGATTGCAGCTGGCCTTTGGACAGGAAGGGAGCAGCACCTTTCAGGGATGACTTGTGTGTTTTCCCCTTCACCTCCTTGCCCCTCAGTGGACTCTGCTGTGTTTGTTTGCCCTTCCTCCTGCATTTCCACCTCCTCTGCCTTGGTGTTGGTTTCCCTGGAAGGCCCTTTTCTGTTGGGCTGTCAGGGTTTCTGTTCACAACCTGGTCCCATCAGGTCCATCCTGCTTTTTCTCCTGCCCCAAAGCACAGACCCCTTCCAGTACATCTGGGATGATCTGCAGGAGGGAGAGTGTGTGGTTTCAGGAGAGGTGTGGGCTGAGGAGCAGTCTCTGCTTGTGGAAAGGATCCTGGTGAGCCAAGAGCTGCTGGAACAAAGGGCCTGCAGTGAGTGGCACTTGGTGTAGCAGTTCTGTGACTCTGTCACGTACCCATCAGTTGTCCTCCAGTGTGGTTTTTGTCCTTTAAAGCTTTGCCACCATTGACCTGGGACAGTGCTTTAACGTGCTCTAAATTTGGAATTGAGGTTTCTCTCTATATGGTCCTTAATGGAAAGATGTCATTTTTAGAAAACTGAGCAGAAATGCCTTTGGCCCAGCAGGAATTGAGGACCCTTCTGAATACCAAGTCCTACACTCAGCTTTATTTCTTACTCTGTTTTCTGTTGTCTTCAGGTGATACTTAAAATCCACAAAATATAGCAAGAGAGAAATGTTCTGTGAAGCAAACCCAATGACTGTATAGTGTGACAGGAAATGCAGGTTGTGAGGATTTTTGGAACATTGCTGTTGGGATTAACTTGAATAAGCCAGACAGGTCATGAGTGTCTGCAAATGGCATCACTTCTACACAAGTCATGGTTTAGTGCCAAAACACAACTTAATGCCCTGCCTGACTGTTATTATATATGTGCTGCTGCAACTACCATATTTCTCACCTCTTGACTTTCATCTTTTAAAATCAATTGTTTCTATTATTCTTTGCTTTTAATAATAATAATAAAAAAAAGGCCAAAAATATCCCCACCTCTTTTACAGTACTTGATTTTGTCCAGGCACATAGCAAAATTAAAGATTGTTGGTGTCTGTACTGAGAATAAAAGTCTAAGTGCTTTAATATATTTTTTTCTCCACTAATGCAATTGATGTAAATTGCGAATATTCTTTACCAGCCTCAATGTGAAAACTTTATGCACTTTTCAGGATGAAATAAATTTGCCTAAGTGGTGGTATTCTCACATCAATGTCAAGCCAACAGGCCATGATGGACCTGGGAGAAACACTGCTGCTGGCACAGAAATCCAGAGAAGGACTGGTTTGGCTTTGCCCGTTTCCTCATGATGGCTGGTGCTGCAGCTTTGAGTGGAAAGTGGAGAACTGGATTTGTCTTGGGAGATGTTGGGCTTAAAGCAAACTCAGCAAAGCCAAATACATTCCTTGGATCATGCTAAAAAAGGCTTTAAAAATAACAGCTTCCTCTGGGGGCTTGTCTGTATAACACCAAAAGGAAAAGAGTAAAGCCATAAGGCAGCCAGTATGGCCTAGTATGGCTGTGCCTGAGGAGTGCTGTGTTTGTGGGGTGTTCCAGAGCTTGCTTTAGTCATTGAACTTCCACCAGTGTTTGATGGAGTTTGTTGGGGCTGCTCTCACACAAGTGTGGGGGTGTGAGGAGACCTTGGGTGGGGAGAGCTAAGTAAGTGTGCCCCTGGCAATGGCAGCGGTGGCTGCCCAGTGGTGTGCAAGGGAATGAAAATAAGAGTAGCTGCCAAGGCGTGTCTCACCCTATGGCTGGTCACTGGCTTGGAGGGTGGAGATCCCTCTGTAAAGATCCCATTGTGAATGGGGAAATCTGGGTGTGGGCTCTCCCAAATCACCTGGCTCTGCTGATGGTGTTCCCTGGTTCTCTTGGGTGTCGGCTGTCGATCTGTTGGGTTTACTGGGAACTGACTCCTTGAGTGCTTTCTCCCCTCTTCACCCTGGCCCTTCCTTCTGCTGAGGTTATTTGTTTGTTTTTCAGATGAGACCCTTTTTGCTCTTCCTGCTACACCTGCGCCTCTGATGCACTCCTCTGCAGGCAAGTTCTTTCTGCTCCCCTTTGTCTGAGTACCTCCTGCCTTTCTGACCTCATTAACCCTTTCCCACTAGTCTGCTTCTACTAAAAGTCAGCATGGGTCCAAGAATAGCCTCTGTCACATTTTTCAGTTTGGACTTTTTGGTTGATCTATTCCAGATTTTAATATGTATTCATTTGTTAACATTGTAAACTGTTTTATAAACAAGAATCTAGCCATCTGTGAATTCTTGGACCCTTGATGTAGGAGAGAAGTTGGTACTGTTAGCAGGTTAATACCTCAGAGCATAGTTGCTTTACTGATTTAGCAGAAAGATTTAATCTATGGTAACTTTCTGCAGTATTTTAAAGAAGTAAAATTTCCACCTGTAGTATTGATTTAGTGGTTTTTATTAAGTACACCATCCACAAATTTTAAAAAAGGTGTCAAAAAAAGGCTTTGCTGGCACATGTTTGTGCAATATGTTTATGCCCAAGCATCCACACACCCCCTGTCTCTGTCTGCCCTTGCCACCCTCCTGTTCTGGCTTTGTTAATATTGCCCCTGTACAGTCTGACATCTTCAGCTTTACTGAGATCTTTGCACTGCATGAAGTTGCTGCTTCTTGAGCCTCTCGCTCACTTCTCTGCTAGAAGTGAAGTAGAGTAGCTTTAAGTGATAGTGTGTATTAACGGCTCATAGTATCCACGCTAGAGCTTGGGAGAGCCTTTTAGTAGCTAAAATCATGTGAACCTGTTGAAAGTTTGCACTGACTTTAAGAGCACTTGCATTCTCTAACTTTCCTTTCTATCCATGGTCACAGAAAAAGTTATGGACTTGCAGGAGCAGCCAGGTAGCACTAAGGCGCTGGGGCAAGAGGATTTTACTGCAGTCCCGCTTGAGCCTGCTCCTTCTCTTCCCTCCTTCTCTCCTCTCTCAGCTGATCCCTTTAAAGAGCACGCAGCCTTTGGTACCCTCTCAGATGGATTTCCTGCAAGAGGCACTTACAAAGAGAGCTCCAGTGAGGTTTATAAAGAACCTATGAAAAATGCCACAAACCCCTTTCTTGCAGAGGGAAATGAAAAAGACATTTCTGAGATGAAATACTCACAGCCCCCATTTGCTAAAGAAGCAGCAGCCATTTTATCTCCAGCTAAAGAAAAAACACAGCTAGAGGGTCCTGAAGAATTACCTAACCTGGAGAAAACACCTGCAGAGCAGCTGAAAATGTCTCCAGAGTCTCCCCAAGATATATTTGAAAGAAACGAGGAAGATCTCTTCTATAACAAAGACAAGTACAGAGGAGGTGGTGATCATGTTGAAAAAGGGGTGCTGAAAGAAGACCCTCTTAGGAGGGAAGAATATGCAGACTTCAAACCATTTGAGCCAATATGGGAAGTCAAAGGTGCTAGTCATGGACTGAGCAGCATGAGAGAGGATGTTGGAAGGAAGATAGATGCCAAGCTGGAGAGCAGTTTGGATGACAAGTATGGCGTGGGTAAGCTGACTGTGCAGAAGGATTATGAAAGAGACAGTGAAGGCAGTGCTGAAGAGCCCTCCTTCCCAAGCACCCCAGAAGCTGTAAAAGAACCTTACATCACTTGTACTAAATTTGACTCTTCTCCAAGTCCTGGTGGTAACAAAGGCAAATCCCTTTCTCCACTAGAGGAAGGCATTTCAGAAAATAGAACCGACGATGAGAAAAAGATTGCAGAACTGAAAGCTCAGACGGGCCCAGAGCAAGGTGATTTTGCTGCTGGAGCAGGTGGGCAGGAAAGGCAGGGAGCTGACCCTGCTAAAGCACAGGGGGTCCTGCCAGTGACACCTGACAGCACCACAAACATGCCCGAGGGTCTCACTCCTGACCTGGTGCAGGAGGCCTACGAGATGCACGATGCAGCCTGCACAAAGCTGGCTTACGAAACCAAGATCGATTTGGTGCAAACCTCGGAGGCGGCGCAGGAGACTCTGAAACCTGCGGCACAAATCTGCCCCTCCTTCGAAGGCTCGGAGGCCGCTCCGTCGCCCATATTGCCCGATATTGTTATGGAAGCACCGCTGAGCACCGGCACTGCTGGGGCAGAGGCATCTGCTGTGCAGCTGGAAGCTTCCCCACTAGAAACATTTATGCCCACTGCCAAGTATGAGAATGTAAAAGAGGCTGAAAAACCTCCTGTATACCAAGAGGCAGTGAATGTCCCACTGGCACAGGCCCAGGAAGCAAAGGAGACATTGGCGTTTAAGCAACCGGATGATGAGAGTAGCACCACTCCTGAAGATCTGGAGACTCCTTATATATCTATTGCATGTGACTTAATTAAGGGAACAAAGGTCTCTGGTGAATCTCCTTCTCCATCTTTCACAGAGTATTCAAAGACACCGGTAGCAGAAAGCATTTCTCAGGATGTGCCTGAAGACAAGGAGCTAGATGGAACCCCGTCTCCACAGTTTGGAAAAGCTGGCCTGTTTAATAGCCAAATGATATCTGACTTTGCTGAGGAAGCAAGTGAAGATCCATCTCTCCTCTTAAAAAGTAAATCCACTGAGAGTATTGCAACGGATGAAGAACATGAGGAGGAAGGACTGGTGGATTCAGTAGCTGCCACGGGCAAGCCTTATCTAGAGTCATTCCAACCCGAGCTGGACTCTTCCAAAATTGTTGCTGCTCCACTGTCTGAGCCAATACCTGCAAAAATAGCCAAGGCAGATAAGATTCCTCTTCAAATGGAAGAGCTGGATGCTTTGGCTTATTCAGCTGATGTATCTGTTGCTATGGAACCAAAAACGGGAGATGACAAAGCTCTCTCACCCACGGAGTCTTCCCCAGTCTCAGTGGAAGAAGACTTTGTGATGTTAGGACATCCTAAAGCTGTTCCTGAGTTTGTGACAGAAGCCACTGACCAAGAAACAATGCACAAAGATGAAGACATCAGTAAGGTGATGCAGGGTGAGAAGCAGCTGCCTTGCCCAGAGCTGCCCTGTGATCTGTCTGTGAAGAATGTAGAAGTAAAAGCTGAGGAAGACAGCAATGCCTTGAAAAAGTCTTTGGAGGCTGTGGACAGAGAAGTGCCTGAAGTATCCACCATGTCCTTAGCAGCCACAGATACCTCACCTTTATCTGCTGAAAAAGAGATAGTCAGTGTAGTAAAACCAGGAGCTTTTGAGAAGGAAGCTGAGAAAGAAGCTGCTTCTGTTAAAGAAAAGAAAAAACCTACTGCTGTATTTTCAGCAAAGCTGAATAAGTCTTCAGGTAATCTGTGTATGCTGTCTTGCAGTTTGCTGATCTGCATAATTCTTTAGCTAAACTTAAGCATGCCTTGACTTATTCTTTTTAAATCACTTTCTGTAAACTTCTCTGTAGGCCAAGGGTAACAGAAAATGTCAGTGCCTGCACTTGTACCTTTTTCATATTCTGATTGCTTTAGTACCTTTTTTCTGTTTATCAGGGATGGACTCAGCATCTCCAGGTTTCTCCTCCAGCTCTGCTGCTCATTGTCTGTGGATGCAGAAATAAGTGACTGCCCACTGCAGGCCCTTCCATGGTTGTCCCCAGGCTGGGCATGGGGTGGCCTCCCAACCTCTGAATCTGGGGTGCTGTGTGCACATGATTTGAAGAGGCATTTCTTCCTTTTCATTAACAGTTCAGACATCAGAGTGTAAAACTCAGGAAAATACCCCTGCTGCTCCTGTGTGTGCCTGGAATCTGGAAAAGAGTCTGTGAATCTCCAGCCTGTGGTTTAAACAAAGGGTGAACATGAGGGAGCTTAGTATGCAGGTTATATGAAAAAGTGGTCATTAAGTTGAGTGTTCTGCAAACACTAAAATTGGTTTCTGTACAGCACAGGTATTAATTTCTGTTTATCTTTTCAGGTGGGCTTGCACTTCAGTATAGTTAATTTTTCTTACAGTAATGTGCAGTTATAGTATCAGGGAGTTGTAATCTTTTCTCTGAACTGAACACCTCATGATTTCCCAGCTTTTTGTAGACTAGAGGAGTATTTTGTTTTTTGATATTGCAGCACTCTGCTGCTACTTAAGCTTTGACCAGAAGCAATCACACCAAAAAAAACACCTACTGCAGAAAGCACAGTGCTCTAAATAGAAAAGCAGGAGATAGTTTGACTCAGCAGCAGTACTGTATTTATGCAGTAGCTGCAGCCTACAGTTCATAAAATAGGATTACAGAATACCCTGAGTTAGAAGGGAACAGCAGGTGCGTGTTGAAGTGAACATCAGTGTTGGTGCCATTGAAATAGGTTTGGGAAATAAGGTAAAGATGTATTTTTTTATATTTACCTTTGCCATTTCTCCTGTCTCACCTCCTCTATACGTACAGGTAAGGCAGAAAGGAGAGAGTTTTGCTTTTCCCTTGGCTTGGGATAAAACTTTATTGATAATCTGCATTGTTAAAACTCTTGGTGTGTTCTGTGAAGGCTCCTCAGGCCTCCAGCAGATAGACCTGTCTAGAGAGCAGCTGTATGTCTTGGACTTCATGTCAAGGGGTTAATGGCTTGGAGCTCAGACTACTTAAAAAAAAAAGCTAAAGCAAACCACTGCCCTTAATATAAGAGCTTTTGTGTTAGTTTTTTTAAAGGGAGACCTTTGGAAGGGTCTTTAATCGTTGCATAGGTGCAGCAGGCTGGGGGTGGCAGCCCCTCCCTGTGGCTCTGAGGTGACACAGCTGCTGCTCTCCCATCTGTGGGAAGCTGCCCCAGAAGCTGCACAGACCCAGCTGCCAGAGCAGAGAGGATTTGAGCAGTGCCATTGCTCTGCCATCCATGGCCCAGTGCAGGGACAGGGCCCAGCTCTGTCCTGTGTGCTGGGAGCTGCAGCCTCTCACTGTTGTGTTCACTCTGGAGAGCAGCTGCACTTTGCATTTCTGACAGGCTATGTTGTTTGGGAAGAAATTTTTTTGCTTTACACCAGAGGAACACTTGCTTAAAGCTAAATGGATGAGAATACTGACTCAAAAATGGACCTTTTTTTTCTGGATTTTCCTCCACACTCTGTTGTGTTGCAAAATACAGAACTGGACTTCTGAGACAAGCCACAAACAACATCAGTTGTCTGCTTTAAATACCACACTGCTTAGGCACAATTTCATTGAAGAACTAACAAGGAGGGATTGTTCATCACAAGGCCAAGTGCATTTGTGCATGTGTTTGGCCTTCTGAGTCTACCTTTGTTCTTTGGGTTTTTTTTTTCCTGCCCATCACTGGAACTGAAATAGATTTCACTGTGTCTTAAGACTTGTGGAATTCAGCTGGTGTGATGGTGTGACTGATGCTTGTTAAAGCTTTAATCTGAGCTGCTTTACTGGTGCACTTAAATCCAAGGTTGTGGAATGCTTACTTAACAGTGCTGGTTTTTGGAAGCTAACCTAAATGCCAGTGTGTTGTAACTTCCCACAGCCCCAGTGGACTGTGGGGAGCTAACAGGGGTTTTAAAAAGGTTGCAGATACTTCTTTAACTTATCCAGTTCACTGAAGCAAATGTAAAGCTTTGAAAAGTATCCTGGGTAGAAGGAGGTTTGTTAAATGGTGCCTGGCACACCCTTGGGTAACCTGGACAGATTTAAGAAACACAAAAGCAAAAAATCCCAAACCCAGAACTGTATGTAAAACTGGAACAATTTTAAGGGCAAACAACCCCAGCAACACCAGCAATTTCTGCTGTCTTGAATACAGTGATTTTTTTCCTCCCCCCAAGTTTGTGTTTCTCAGTAGCTGCTGTATTTGGCTTTGAGCAAACAGCCTCGCTTCTCTGTCCCCCTCCCTAGACTCAGACTGGCATTCCTGAGCTCCATCAGAGCACTGCCTGATAAGCTGGGAGCTCTGAGGGCAGGTCCTGGGGGTGCAGGCGCTGCTGCCCAGCTCCCCGCAGGAGGTGTGAGCACCAGGCATGGGGAGCCATGGATCAGGGCCAGCCTGTGGGACAGGGCTCTGATGCCATCTAGTGTTTGGCACCGCGGTGGGACCCCAGCGCCTGCCGGACAGGAAGGGATCCATCCAGGTTTGGAGAAATTCCCAACTCCTGAAATGAGTTTGAGAGGTGAAAGCTAAATATACACATTACCTATCCCAGCCCTTCTGTTGCACAGACTTTCTTCTCTCATACAGAGCATTATTAATCCTTCCCAAGCCCATGCTTTCCACAAATCTGGTTTTGATTGATGGGATGTGGAGGTTTTTGTATTATTGATATTATTGAATTATAGACTCAAAACTTCTGGCCACAACAAAGTTATGTACTAAAATGGAAATTGGCAGTTTAAATCCCTCAGTGTGTCCATGCTGAGTATTACAATAATATTTGGAATAATGTTGAGATCTTTACCCTCAAGACACTCAGTTTCCCAGAACACCCTTGTTTTATGGTGGGTTTGACCACGAGCTCTGTAGACATTCTCTTCAGATTAAATCTAACTGGTTGTTTGCTTTCATTACAGGCACTCAGAAATGCAGCTAATTAATTATATTTTACATTTCCTGGATTTTCTTGGGGGGGCAAATACAAAGGTGAAGCCCAGGTGGGAAATGTGCTTTGAGAGGGTGGTACTAATGCTGAATTTTTATTTTTTCTCCTACAACATGGGGGCAGAAACCAAATACTTCCTGTGATGCTGTAATAGAAACCAGGTCATTGCAGTTGTGTGAATCTTAAAGGACATTAGAAGTTCTGCCTGATACCAGCTGTACCCACTTGGGGGATTTCTGTCATTTTCTGTGTTTGTGGTGAGTTAAATGGCACCACTCAGCAGATAGATGTTTGGGTTTGTTTGTTGTTTTTCACTGGAGAAAAAATGCCTTGGAGCATCTCTGAGTTTCTTTCAGAAGCAGATTGGTAAAATTCCATTTAATTCACCATAAAATATCTTGATTTAATTTCATCTCGTTGTACTCTTAGATTCTTTGCTTGTTCAGGTCATCTTTTATGCTACCAGGTAAATAGTAATAAATGGAGAGTTCCAGAGGGAAGAGAATTTGCAGAGGAGGAGGAGGAGGAGGAATGAGTGACCAAACCCAATGAGTGACATTTTTCTGAAGGAAGGACACAGAGCTGCTGTGTTTTTTATTAGAGCTCTTGTGCCCCTGTTGAGAGGCAAAGACTTGTGCCATGAGGCTGCTAAAAGAGCAAAGCCTGAGGAAGTTCCTTCAGAGTGGCACAATTAGGGAGAAAATGGAGCATTTGGGCCAAGTTGCCAACTCTGCCAGGTAGGCACCAGCACAGAGGGATCTGCAGGGCTCTTCTCAGTGCCCTACTCAGGGTGTTCAATGTGTGAGTAGGGAGTGAGTAAAGCACTCACCCTGCCAGGCAGGGCTCCATGGAGCTGGGGTGTGCCATGACACGTGTCCAGAACTGATTGTGTCTGACTGCTCTGGGGGACCTGATAATGGCACCTCCTCTGTACTTGGTGCTCAAACGCGCTCTAGGGGCAGGGCTGCAGTATCCCTGCTGAAAACAGAGCTCCTCCTGAGGTTTGCCACTGCTGGTGCCCAGGTTATGTGTGCAGAGTAGGGGCCCCTCTTGCCTGAGATGGGAGATGGGCTCATTCTGGGTGTGTTTGCATGGAGGGGTGAGAATGAGCACCGAGTATGCAGAGAGGCAAGAGGAGGATCTGGAGGCCAGGGAGGCACTCCTGGGGGCAGTGAGGGACACTGGAGATGGGACAAACAGGACTGGTGGTGCAGCTGCTCTGCTGTGGCCACAACAAACTCTGGTCAGAGTTGCATAAATGCACTATTTTAAGTATAAGATATAAAGAATATAAACATGAAATGAAGAAGCTTTAATTTGGTATCTTTGGAAATTTGATAATTAATGGAAAGACCTTTGAAAGCACAATGTTTTTGGTAAGTTTAGTGACAGTGCAAATATGGAAGGGGACTCAGGTTTTGGTGGTTTCCAGTTCAGCTTGAAGACAGACACAGATTCTCAGACATATTTTGTACTTTTATTTTTTGTACAGTGCAACTTTTCACGTTTTCTTGCACTGTGATGTTTGAATCTACACTCTCTACTTCCCTCCTATTTTGGATTTGTTTGGATTTACCTGTCGAAAATGGGACTGAAATGCAGATCCTTGTATAAGTTAAAAAGAGATGTAACTGGTCTTGCTGTCAAAGGAGGCCTTAAATTTATGTAGCAGTTGAAGTCAAAACCGGGGTTTTTGGGTCTCTTTGTAGTAATCTTTCTCAATGCAAGATTGTGCTACTAAAAAGTGAAACTGTCAATTTAAGGTCTGAATTGGGATCTCTAGCCCTCCTGGTCTACACTATTTTCATGAAAACGTGGGAATGCCCTTTACTAGTTCTTAAGAAAATGGTGTACTAGATTTTTAAGAGGCTTTGGAGCAGTCCTGGGAAGATTTTAGCTTCCTGTTGTTAGCTCCAGATTTTAAGAGGAAAATCCAAACTGGAAAAGAAATTGTGGGTTTTTTCAGCAGGGATGGAAACAAAATGACATCAGGATTGCCACAGCTCTTCTCTTTCACATTTGGAGTTGTAGTTCACGTTCCTCTCCTGTTTGTGCAACACTTCCCAAATGTTACTTTCTGTATGTTGGTACTGCAAACTGTCAGGTTCCTGTTTTTATTTAAATGAAGGGAACAGTTAATTGTCAGGTCTGCAGCTGCCAACAGAGAACGCTGATGTAAAATTAAAAAGGGGAAGGTGTTTGCTGGTAGGAATTAGGTAAAGGGCTGAGTAACTTTTCCTGCAGCCTTCCTTAAGAGGAATAAATGCGGCTGAGCAGCTCCTGGGGACTAAAGATACCAGCAAAAGGATTAATCGTGTTCTTCATGAGCCTCTGCTTTTGTTCCAGGCACAGAAAGGGTCCTTTTCTATTTCCCTTCACGCTGCTTGTTGTGAAGGGAGAAGTGTTACAAAGACGTCTCTGTTAGTCCTCCAGCAGGCAGACGTTAGTTTACAGAAACCCGAGGGGAAGCCATACATCTGGGAGGTTTGTAAACGCCTTCGAACCTCTGTTTGAAAAGCAATCTATTTAAAGCTCGTCTGGTGACTACTTTTAGCCGGGCGGCGAAAAGCCGCTTAGCGCGGCCGGGCTCTGCAGCCCTCGCTGCCGTCCGTGCAGCGGGGCCGCCGTGCCGGGGGAGCCGCTCCCGCCGTGCCAGCGCTCCGTGCCGGAGGAGCCGCTCCCGCCGTGCCAGCGCTCCGTGCCGGGGGAGCCGCTCCCGCCGTGCCAGCGCTCCGTGCCGGGGGAGCCGCTCCCGCCGTGCCAGCGCTCCGTGCCGGGGGAGCCGCTCCCGCCGTGCCAGCGCTCCGTGCCGGGGGAGCCGCTCCCGCCGTGCCAGCGCTCCGTGCCGGGCGGAGCCGCTCCCGGGGCCGGGAGGAGCCGGTGCCGCCGTGCCGGGGGAGCCGGGAGGAGCCGCTCCCCCCGTGCCGCCGCTCCGGGCGCAGCGGGGCCGTGCGGTGCCAGCACTGCGTCAGCTCCACACCCCGTCAGCTGACCCGCTCCTGCAGCACCAGTGCAGCACCACTGCGGAGCCCGGGGAAGCCCATGGTTCCCTCCCTGGGCTGCAGGGCACTTCTCCCGCAGCTCTCCCCTCTTGGAATGCATAATTGATAATCCCAGCTGGAGAGATGGACAGTCAGCCGAGCAGTTGGAAGGATAAGGGTATTTATTCTTTCACCTTCTTTGCTTATTTTATTCCTTTGAGATGCCGCGGGTCGTTTTCAGCAAATGGTGTCTGTAGCATGTATTTATTTGATTGTGAAATGTAGCCGAAGGTGTGGAGTCTCTTTGTGCCACGTGCAGAATTAGAAAAGCTGCAGGCTAAAATGGGTAAAGAGGAGCAATGCAGAAGAATAAATACTTTATGTAGGTGAAACGGCTCGTGTGACACTGCAGATCTTTTCCAGTCCTACAGAGCATGTTAATGAAGGGCTTGTTTTGGTATGCACGGCACAAATACCAGCGTAGTCCCAGTTTAGTCCGTGCTCCTTGGAAATTTCGAGACTATTAATAATCTAACAATACTATCCATTAACTGTAAAACCCCACGTAATTTGCAGGTCATGTTTTAATGTTTTTAAGAGGAGAAACTGCATGCAGACCACAGCAGGGTGGGGATATTGTCTCTAAAAATCTGTTTGAAATATACCCTTAATCCCATTTGCTTTGGATCTTTCATCATTCTGTCAAATTCTAGGTAAAACTGTGTCTGATTTTTCAAAATTTACAGCCATAATATTAAATTGTTTTAGGTAAATAAGTAGCTGACCTTAAATTAGTGTGGTGCTGACCTTTGTTCCTGTAAGCACCAATGGGAGATCTCCAGTGTAAATCTCTGTGGATCATTACATTAGTGCTCAGTGTGTTAGAGTTTAAGCCTTATTTGAATAAGTAATCTTCATACTTTATCAAGAGGACAAGCTTTAAAAAAATTAATTATCTCTGGATACTTAAATATATTTTAAAGGGCCTTGTTGTGCTTGGTGCTTGTGACATTTTCCTCTTTTTTTGGGAATTATTGCTCAAAATCTGGGGTTTTTTATGTTCTACTTGGACAAAATTGCCATTGCTCTGAAATCCATAGAATGCTTTTCCAGAACCTAAATATATACCAAAAAAAGTCCTGAAGGACTTTTTTTGATCCCTTGCCTCTGCAAAATCAGGTTCTTAAGGTTTAATATTTTATTAAAGGGCTGTAAAATATCAGGAGAAATATGATGCAGTGTTTAGTAATATATTGTTGTTGACATGTAAGTAATTTAAATGTTCAAGGCTTCATACGTCAGGCCTGAATTTGTGGAGATGGGAAGAAAGAAAGGAAAGGGAAAAAAAATAAGAGGGCTGAGGTCAGAAGGTTTTGGTAAAAATTGGAAGGCAAGTTCCCTTTTTATGTCTTCAGGCCTAATTTTCAGGTTTCTTTTACAACCAGCCTGGCAGGGGTGGTGCTGATCTGAAAGCACATTTCCAACCCTGGAATTTGAGGCCTTGAGAATAACGGAGTCTGTTTTGGTTTAAAACCCCTGAATTTCCCATCCTGAGCAGAGATCAGATCTAAAAGAAAATGGAAGCAGAAATGAAAGGTTTGGGGGAAGGAGAAGACCCTGGTTCTTCTCCTGTTGCAGCTGCTGTTGAAGCCTGGTTTAGAGGGGGTTTTTTGTTTAGAACCAAGATGAAGATACTGTGTTTCACATTCTTCCTTTCTTAGGTCAGGCTCCAGTGGCATGGAAAATGATGGGTAAAGTTCAGGGACTGATTGCACTATTCATCCAGCCCCAAAATAAATATAGAAGCAAATATTGCAACATGCTTCTTTCCATGCTAAAAAATTACTAAAAAAAAATTTAAATCTAAAACCAGAGAAGAGCAAAAAGTACAATTTATAGTTGGACTTTGCAGCTGAAACACTACTTCCTAATGAGTATAATCTTAAATTTAGATTTGGCTAATGTGTTGTAGTTGAGGAACAAGCATAATGCAAGTGGTGCAACCTCTGGCATTGATTAATACCTGTGGTATTGATCGTCTAGAGATAGATAGGAGGAAACGGGTCTACCCTGGGAGTAGCATGATTTTAATTTTTAATGCTCTTGAAGATAGGCCCATGGAGTAATTAGTACTAAAAGTAACATTTATTATTTAATTTTTAATGATTTCAAGGAATTGTCAGGTTTTAATGGCTGAATATTGATATGATAATATGGTGAACAGCACAGCTATACTTCCAGGTTATCCCAGTATTCTTTTCTAATTAATGAGCAGAAATCTTTCTGAATTTTGGTTTAACTTAGTTAACTGATGCCAAAGATTGCATTGCATAGGCAACCTTTATCATGAATAATTGGGGCTTTGGAATGGTTTTCCCAGTTGGTACATTGTGCACACATGCACGAGTATCTGGTCAAATAGAAATGAAAGGAAAATGTTGCTTTGGCTCATTAGGTAGTATTTGGGATTTTTTTTTTTTGGGAGTGTGGTAGTGTTTGCCTTGTTTCTAGCATGTACTTGTGAAACCTGTATCGCTTCTTTTGTGGCGTTGTGGTGCAGATGTGCCGAGCCTGAGCTGTGCGTGGTGCAGCCTTGTTCTGTGCCCTCTGGCACCCAGCTGGAGCCACCTGCCCATGGCTCTGCTGGATGTGCTGCTCCACGGGGATGCCTTTGCCTGGGACAGGGACAGCTCTGTTGGTGGCAGTCCCACGTGCTTGGCACCACTTGCAGTCCTGCTGTCACCACCCAGTTTCTCCAGCCAGGAGCTGGTGTTGTTCCTGGCTTGCAAGGAGACACTCAAGGACCAAACTGGCTTCTGACGCATCTGATGAGGGTAAATGGAGGCTGCAATTTTGTGGCCCAGTCTCTGCTCCTGTTAGGATGTTAACCAGGATTTTGAATAATAACCCTGGTGCAAGAAGCCTTGAAAATGTCAAAGCCCAGGCTCTGGTGGTGCTCGACACACCAACCACTGGATGGTTGATGGCTTCTCCTGGGGGTTGGGCAGTGTGGGGTCAGCACTCGGATTCTCTGCACAGAGATCAGGAGAAACCCTGAAGATCACATCCTGTGTGAATATGAAAGTGGAAAAGGCCTCTCTGAGCAATTTGTGGTTGTGGATTTTCTGCCCAGCAGCTTTTCCTGCTCGGTGACAGATGGGACATTCATTGTGCTGCAGCCGTGCTGAAAGCTGCCGCTTCTCAGCGCTGTGTCCCATTTCTCTATCGGCACAACGCTAGACTGAGCCATGAAAGGCTCTTCTTCCCTGTGCCCCTCGCTGTTCCTAGGAGAACAGAAAGGATCCGTGCCTACCTCTCACGTCACAGAAAGGTTCCAGTGGAACAACGCCTGTAAATGGCCCAGTGTTTTTTTCTCCCCTCCCCTTCGACACAGGCAGCCTTTCTTTGGCGCTGAAGCGCGGGGTCTGTGGGGCTGTAAATGCCGGCTAGGGGGGTTGGTTGTCCATTGTGCAGCCGCATTGCGAGGGCTCCGGCGCAGGCGGCCATGGGCGGCTCTGCGATGGCAGCGGGCGGAGGTTGCGTAGCTCCGACCTCCGAGCGCCCTCGCAGGAAGTGGAAAGCGCCGGGAGCGGAGCCGTGCCAGGGCTGGGTGCTCGCAGCACGCTCAAGATGGATGCCAAAACGGGTTAGTTCCTTTTTCCTGCTTTTCTGTGCTACACCTGAGCTCGGCTCGCTCGTAGGTCTCGCTTTTAATTGCTCTTTCTTAAAAAAATAAAATCCGAACAAAAACCCCCCAAAAATCAAGATAAGGTTGCTTGGTTCAGGGGTTTTTATAAAGAGGTTTATCAGGTTGAATATATCAGACCGCTTGTTTTTGTCATTAAAACCCGATATGACTTGCTCAGTTTTAAGTTAAATATCTGAAAGGAAAAGGCTTTAAAAAATGCAGCGCCAAAGCTATCGCAGCACTTGCTTTAAAAGCAAAATGTAACTGGATGAGTTGTGCATGTAAGGCACGGATGGTACAAGACTATTTTTAGACGTGCCAAGTGACAGTTCGTGCTTACCAAATGTAGGCAGCTGTTCTTGTTTTAGAATAGGCCTGCAAGACGTGCATTAATATTATTTATTTTATTATACTTCATATTGTGTAAAACGCAGCTCAGAACTGTTTCCATAAGGAAAGATGTTGCAGGGCTGTTGCTGAAAATGGGTTTGAGTTTTTTGTGTTTTTGGTTTTATTTTTGATCTGCTGTGAATATCTTGCGTGTAAGTTAAAACCAGAAAGCTGCTTCTAGTAATGCTTTTAATATTTTCCTTTCAAAATAAATGCAAATAACTTGTTTCTGATCAATTAGAGAATACAGATGAGTGGCTTCATCTGCTTTCCTGGACTGCAGAATTACAAAGCCGTTTTTCAGTGACTTAAACACCGAATTTCCTTTGAGGAATTTATGATGATACCAGATCCGTATGTCATTAAACCTCCGCTCATTTGGTCCTTCTCCAAAAGGAGTGGAGATGAAATGAGGAAAAATGTTTTATGAGCAGCTTAACTGGTCCGGGAGCTCCTGGCGTGGGGATTTTTCTTATTGATTACTGAGAACAAAAGACTTGATGGTCGCTAAAGGCCGTTTGGCTTTTGCTGTGTGCTTTAATTCCAGCAATGCACCTTTGTTTCTGGCATTCTGGAACTGTCACACAGATGAATTGCTCTTTTTACATTCCTTATAGCTGGAATAATGCATTAATGCATGGAATTAGTGATTTCCTATGAAGAAGCCACAGCTTTAAAGCTGTGCAGAGAGGAGGGAGCAGCTCTTTTACAGAGGTAAAGCTGTCTGCAGGCAGAGGAGCAGGGCTCATACTGAATGTGTCACCTGATACAGGGGCAGCACCAATTTCGAGTGCATGGATGCTCAAATTGCAGCATTTAAAAATAAACACAGTTTTAATACTTGCAGCAAATGCTCAAAAAAAAAGAGGGCTGTTTTTATTTCTTTTAAAGATTCCTTACATGATTTAAGAGCACAAAATCCACTGGTTTTGGCCAGACTGGTTGTGAAGATCTCACCCAGGTGTTGAGGCTCCTTGCAGCTCAGCTTAGGTTTGCAGGTTTACAAGGATTCTTTGGTCAGTCACACCATTTTGTTGATGTTTAATGCAAGGTGTGCAGAGACAATAATCGATTCTTTTGTGTGTGGAAGCAAAGGAAAAACCGAAACAAAAAGTTAAATTTTGGGATTGCAACCCACACAACAGCAGATCTACGATGACTTGATTTTATTTGTTTGATTTTTACAAATATTCATGGAAGGTTGTGTTGCTTGGAGCCTGGGCTGCAGTGGCAGGAGGAGTTTGGATTGGAGGCGCTGGGAGAGCAGGAGCGTTGCCTCGGGGCAGTGCTGCTCTATCTCTGCCCCCATATGTTTGTGCAGTCACATGGTGGCAGCGCCAGGCCCTGCTCTGCCTGGCTCCTGCCTGCTGGGATGGCTTTGGCACAGCACAGGCAGCCAGGCTGGAAGAAAGGAGTGGGATGGATGGTGCTGGAAGGGTGAGGCTGTTCTTTCCACAGCGCTTCTGGTCTGTGATAAACTGAAGGTGTTGGTGCAGCTGGAACCTGGCTCTGTCTGTGGGGCTGCAGGAAACTTCTGCTGAAATGTGAATTAAATATTGAGGTTAGATACTTTGCATTAGGGTGGGTTTAAGTTTCTGACCGTGGTTTTCATTTTCCTGCTATGCTGTATAGTTTCCATGTTGGAATAACTGGGAAGAACTTCAGCTCTTCTGAAAGTGTGGGAAAACACACCCCAGCCCCAGGGGCTTTGGCATGTTGTACCTACAAAAGGGTTACACAGACTTTGCCCTACACAGACTACCAGGTGTTGGATGTTGGAGCATGACTGTGTTTTCATCCTGCAAGAAATACTAGACAAATTCTACTTTTAAAAATGTTTTTACAGTCATCCAAATAATCTGTTCCAAGCTGTGATTAACTGCTTTACAGTTAATTTTGGTGACATTTAGGATGAGGCAGGATTACTAAATGTGCAGTGCAATAGTAATAGGTTTCTGTAATTCATCTTGAACTCTGTCTCTACTAGGTTATTGCTGTTAACAGACAGATCTGCAGTTGGGTGTGTTTGTGTTAAGCCATCACCTATCCCTTGTGCAAGGGTGTACTTTGCTCTGAACAGTGATGCTAAAAATGGCACAATATTGTGTTCTCTAATGAGGGTCACTTAAGGAAAACTAAACTTGGTTTGCAAATGAAGTCTTCTGCATTGGAGCACAGCAGATTTAGCCTGGATTGACATTTCAGGGAGAGTATTCCCTCTTGATGGCTCAGTCTGTCACCCATAATCAACATTATAAACTCCCATGGGAATGCTTCCATCAAAAGAAAACAAAATGAACTGTTAATGAGTCTTTGAGCAGTGCCTTTGCCTCTACCAGGCTTGGAAAGCTATAATGGTTTTGAGATCTGTTGGTGTCTTGTTATCTGTCCTCAGAGGGAATTGGAATCAATCTCTTCAGGGAGTGACCTCCACAAAATGCCCGACAATGAGAGGAAATGAAGCACAAACTGTGGTTCTGGTGCAGAACACAGCACAGGAGCTGAAGAGATGAATTCTGACATTGCTTAAGGGCAGCATTGTTTTAAAATTTAAGCAATTGCATCTGGGTAATCCTAATAGCAGTAATCCCAATAATCTGAGGTCCAGAGCTGACCAGTACTAAATAACCTATTTCTAGTTGTAGTTTCAGCTCTGGTTTGACAGGGGTTTGCAAGCTCCACTCTTGGTGACTCTCAGCAGTCGAGTGAATAATGAAAAATTACTGCCTTGATATGAATGCCAAAGATGTCTTGTTCTAATTTCTTACCTCTTTTCCATTGTAGTTGTTGACCTCCTTTACTGGCGAGACATCAAGAAGACCGGGGTGGTGTTTGGAGCCAGCCTGTTCCTGCTGCTCTCATTAACAGTGTTCAGCATCGTCAGCGTCACAGCCTACATCGCCCTGGCCCTGCTCTCTGTCACCATCAGCTTTAGGATATACAAGGGAGTCATCCAGGCAATCCAGAAGTCTGATGAGGGCCACCCCTTCAGGTGAGATTTTTCATTAAGCAGAATTGTGTTGTTTTGGAGAGCAGCAGTGCTGGTACTGCCAGAAGCAGTGGGTGACACATGCTGTTAACATGTTGCATAATAACGAAAATAGACTCTGCACTGAAATATGTGTTCCCCACTTTCAGATTTTCTCAGGAGTCATACAGTAAATTCAGAAAAGGGACTGAGGGCTTGGTACAAGGGATGGAAAAATCAGAATAAATGTAGCAGGGTCTAAAGCATGACAAAAGGGTACTTTAATCTTTTTGAAACTTTCAAGACCTTAAAAATGTGTGGTTTAGTTTGTAGCTGTGCTCTCCACTTGCAAGGTCAGTGACAGGGTCCAGGTACCCAGTGCTGCAGAGCTGCCTCCTAAGAGGAATTAAACCTTATTAATCTGTGTTGGAGGACTTGCAGGAGTGTGTGTTTCCTGTTTCCCTGCCAGCCCTGTCCACTCTGCCCAGCCTTGCATCTCCCTGTTATTAATGAGTGAAATGGCTCAGTCTCCCCTTGCAATTTTCACAAAGTCCTGTTTGCCCCTCTATCTACAGCCCTCTTACTAATTTGGTGGTGTTCCCATCTTCTGTAAGGCAAAGCAAAATGTCGGCTTCCCTCCATTCCTCCCAGGCCATGTGCAGTGGCTCCTTTTCCAGTGAAAGCCAGTCTGGGGGACAAAATTATAGGGAAAAACTCCTCCCATTAGGGTGAATATTCCCAGCTGAAATCTTGCTTACTTCTCATTATCTAAACAACAATTTCAAGCTTTTTTCTTAGCAAGAACAAGCAGAACTTGTGCTACCTGTGCTCTTTCTGCAGTTTTTTCTAAAAATACTGATATTCCTATGTAGCTTCCAGACTCTCATCCAGCATATCTGGTTGCTTACTTTTTTTCTGTATAGCTTCTCCACAAGAAGGATATTTTTACTTGAAAAATCCTGTGAGAAGAATTGGATTTTTGGTGCAGGTGCTGAATATCCTGTGGATGAGCTAGGGAGGGTAAGCAGATGGAAGCCAAGGGTGGATGGCAGAATGTAGCCTTGAAATGGCCACTTGCTGCAGTTACCATATGAAATATTTTCATTTGTCTTGGACTTGCCACAAGGTCATGTTTAGCTTTGCCTTAAATGACATACATGGGAGCATTGTGCAATTTTCATATTAAAAAATCCCTCAAGAAAACCATCCTCAAGCAGAGTCCCCTAAACAAAAGTTTAACAAGTGTAAAATGAGCTCCATTTTACAGATGTGCTGCATTAGTCCTTCTGCCTGCAGCGTGCACATTAGATAAATAATTTATACTTTGTTTAAGGACTCCAAATTGCCACAGCCACTGCAACTGCAGATAAGTGACAGTGGAGTGGAAAGAACATATAACCAGATAGGGTTGATATCTTTTATGTAAAAGAACTGCTCTCACTAGCTGTAAGAATTATTTCTAGCAAATGAGAAATTTAGCTCATTTTGCTGTGCTACAGTGTGTTACAGCTTGATGGTAATTCCACAAGGGTCTTCCAGAGATGGGTATGTTCCTTTGTAGGATTTTTTTCCCCCCTTGTTTTAGCCTGCCTCTTTTTTGCCTGGTGCAGGTGACTGAGTAAAGAGCAGTGAGAAAAAACTGGGTGGCTAAGAATAACTTAGGTTAGTTGTGTTTGTCCTTTCAGCATTCCTCACAGTGTGAGGTTTGTTTCTCCATAGCACAAAAAGGAGGTTCTATCTAACACACAGAGCAGGTTTGCAGCACTTTGACTCTGAGGTTTCCTGGCTGTGTCCTGCAGGGCTTACCTGGACTCGGATGTGGCCGTGTCAGAGGAGCTCATCCAGAAGTACAGCAACGTCGTGCTGGGCCATGTCAACGGCACCGTCCGCGAGCTGCGGCGCCTCTTCCTCGTCGATGACCTGGTGGATTCCCTCAAGGTGCGTTTGCCTCTGTGAGGACATTGCTGCTGACCCAGGCTGGCAAAGCCTCCTGCTCCTTGCAGGATGAACAGTGCCTCTGCTTAAGTAAATAACTGGGTGGAGTTTGCTCTTGGTGGTGTTCGGCACAGGCTGGGTATCGAGTGCTGCCTGCTGTGGTGGGGTGGCTGTGAAGGATAACTTGATCTACATGGAAAGCAGAAATGAGCTGTGGCTGCCTCCAGCTCCCTGTTCTGACTCCTTGCTGGTGCCTCTCACAGCAGGAATCTCCTAAAAAAACAAGCCATGCTGCAGTCTGGCCACTGGGGCTGTGTCACTGATGTGTGTGTGTGTGTGTCACTCTGCAAAACCTGGCTCTGGCCTAGATTGTCCCAGCCTGCTTTGGAGTTGATTTTCTGTTTGTGTTTAGTGCACAGCTCCCTGTCTTTAAACGTTCCACTTTCTGCTGGAATGGTGAGGACTTGAGTGATGCCCTTGGGTTACTGGGAAGGTGGACACTTGTTCCAGCCCCTGGATTTGGGAGTGAAAACTGCTGGTTTTAGTGATGGGAGTTACTGAAATGGGGATTGCAAATTACCCAGTGTGAGCAGTGCTGTGTAACAGCTGGAGTCCATCCATGTAGAATTTAATGGGATTGGCAGAGCACAACTGACTGAAGAATGGTAATAAATTAAACAAAATGTAACAAAAAAAAAAAAAACCCCAAACCCAAAAAAACCCCTCCAAAAGAAAAGAATTGACTTGAAAACCCTTCAGTTTTGTTCTGGGAAAATTGTATTCTCTTCTTTCAAGCTCTAATAGCCCTTCTTTGTTTTTGGAACTGGTGTTTCCTTTACCTAGTGCAGTGTGTTGTGCACTTCTTTTTCAGTTTGTTTAATCTTCTTGAAAAAACTTGCATTTATCCTGCAGTAAATCCCCTTACTTAGTGCTTTGTAAAGTCCTTTGAGTTGTTGTGGAGTTGGGGGAGGGGTTCCTTGTGAAACTGGGGAAAACCAGGCAGGCTGTCCAAGCCTTTGTTGTAACTGTGCAATAGAAACCTGCAGGCGGATCTTGGAATCTTACCCAGAGTTTGCAGATCCAGTTTCTCATTGTGCTCTAAGTTAAACACAGTTTGTGCCAGAAAAGCTGCACCTGATGCCCTGCAAGGCTCCTGCAGTGAGGTGGCTCCCTCTGGAAGCAAGAGGAGGTGTAAGGGGGCTCTGCTGCTCCTGGGACACGTTTCTTTCCTCAGGAGGGAGAGAGGAGGAGCAGTATTGGCCTGGGCTTGTGCAGTAAACTCCCTGCTCCTGAAGGGCTTTGCAGGAAAAGCCTTTTGAGGAGCTGGTTGTGCATTCTTTTCTGCACTACCATTTCTGTTTTTTGAGACACGATCAATAGTGCTGCTGCCAAAGTCCTGTTTGGATCTGATTATCAACAGCCCAGAAAAACCCAGAATCACAAGGTCACTTGTATTTCTGATCAAGCCCTTTGTGGTCCATGCCTTGGTCTGAGTTAGGAGATTTCTCACACCATTTGTGTGGGGATCCCAACCCCTTGCAGCAAAGGAGAAGGAAGCAGAGAGAAGCCAGCTGCTGTTCCAGTGAACACTGGTCTGAAAACAAGGCCTTCTGGAGGAATTATGTTAGAAGCAGAATTAATTCCAGCCACAATGTCTTCAAGGCACTCTAATCACTTAAAATACTACAGTCCATAGGAAAGATGTGTTTATTCAGCTGAACTAATTCATTTCCCCTCTCTCCTTCTGACATTTAAAGTGTTTTATGTAGGTTAATTAGTCTAATTTATGGTAGCTGGAAACAACCCTTTATCAGAAACCAGTGAATGTCAGGACAGTTCACAAGCACATGTTACTGATTTTGAAGAGTTTGTGCTCGAGGAGAACACTGGGATTCCAGGGTCTTATGTAATATAATGGCCCTGGTTTAAAAGATAAAAATATCTTGGCTTGTGTAGTTTAAACATCTTCACTGTAGGAAACCACATGTTTATGTATAATTCAAGTTACAGAGCTCTAATGCAGAACATGTCTGCAGGTCAGTTCATTGTGTGTAATAGTTCTGACTGTAAAATCTGTCTTGTTAAGTTTTTTTCTTCTTTATTAAACAATGCTTCAGTCAGGGAAGTCTTAAAATGGACTCTAAATATTTATGCAGCACAAGGAGAAATTCCTCACAGCTCTTGAGGAGTAACTCCAGAGGAGCCCTTGCCAGAGCCCCAGGAGAAGCTGCATTTTGTCCTGGTAAAGGCTGTGCTGGCACTGGGCACTGCTGCTCTTGCTCAGCTGAGGCTTTCAGCAGCAGAGCTCTGTGTTCTCAGTATTCTGTAGCAAAGGAGGGCATGGGGCACTTCTGGATTTGCCCATTTTGGCTGGCAAAAGGGGCTTCAGTCCATCAGCCACCCAGGCCTTTCACTTGTGTGCAGGTCCTTGGAAGGACCAAGCCTGGATCCTGGGCTGCCTCTGCTTTCTTTTTCTTGTCTTAGAGCTTTATTTAGAGGTGTTTCAGGGAAGGGTTTTTGTGTTTGTAAAGGTCTCTGAGGTGTGTTTCAGGTAAGCTTTGTTGTGTCTGTGAGGGTCTCTGGGTTTGCACAGTTTATAAGAAAAAGAAAATAGAGACCAGTAAGGAAATGTGGGGTTGAGATGAACTCCAGGCTGGATAATCCTGGGAGAGCTGCTGGAAGTGTCAGAGGAGTGCAGAGGGAGGAGCTGTGGGATCAGAGTCCCTCTCCCCTCCAGTACTGTAAGTGTAGGAGGTTAAAACCCACACATGCAGCAGTTCATGGTTCTGCCCTGATGCTGCCCTGGACTGACTTTGGGTGGAGAGAGGCTTGTGTAGTCAAATGTGAACTCCTGGATTTTGCTCTTTCTTGAACCATAAATTCAATGCTCACTAAAATAAATAATTGATAGTTCTGATAATTATTGGACTTTGGGATTGATTTGTGTCTTGTTACCCCTGTGCTTATGTACACTCCCATTTTCTGCCCTGAGCAGAGTCATCAGCAGTGTCCTGGCTGCTGAGCTGGCTGGGTGGTGCTGAGCTTCAGGAATTGTGTCCATGGGGAGCAGGTCAGGGATGGAGGGAGAACCACTGCAAACCATCCCACCCTCGGGGGCTCTTTGCCCAGTGCAAGTTGTGCCTTCCTTCCCTCTCTGGTGGATGTGCTGCATGTGTTTGCTCCAGTAAAACATGCCTGGTGCAGAGATCAGCTCCAGGCTCACCCTGGCATTGCAGGGCACAACTGGGCCAGGGTTTGAATCAATCATGAGCGAGTTCAGCAAATCTGCTTGATTTTCCTTGAGAAACCTGCCAGAATCCCTCAACTACTAGATATGGTACAGCCTCTCTTGAGGGTTAACTTTGTGCCTCTCTGGGGGTTAACTTTGTGCCTCTCTTGAGGGTTAACTTTGTGCCTCTCTGGGGGTTAACTTTGTGCCTCTCTTGAGGGTTAACTTTGTGCCTCTCTTGAGGGTTAACTTTGTGCCTCTCTGGGGGTTAACTTTGTGCCTCTCTGGGGGTTAACTTTGTGCCTCTCTGGGGGTTAACTTTGTGCTCCTCCCTGGTGCTGCTCAGAAGTGCTGACAGATAAAGAACTGCATCACTTGCAGTTAATGCACCTGAATTATAGACCAGTTTTGAGTGAAGCTCTTGAAATCAACGTGGTTTTGTTGCAGGGTTCATGGAATTAAACTTGTATTGACTATCAATGCCCTTGATAGTGGTGGCTGGCTGGTAATTTTGTTTGGTTTGGATATTTTACATCTTTTGATAAGCTAAAATTGGATGTTGGGATATGTAAGTTCAGAGTAGCTTGGCTGCAGGCCAGTTACCAGGGTCCTGGCCCACACCCACACTCCTGCAACCCTGCCTTGTTTTCCTTGCCAGCACTTTGTGCCCATCCTTTCCTTGGGTGTAGCTCCTGCTGATGGGCAAGTTTCCATCTTGGGGTGTTCACTGTGCCCAGCTCTGCCCTCCCTGGTGCCAGTGCCAGCCCTCTCATGCTGTCTGTCCAGGGTTCTGCTGCAGAACAGCCCCATGTGCTGAGCTGACCAGGGCTGGGGGTCTCTGCTCTGTGCAGAGCAAGGAGTAAATTCTGGGGAAGCTGCTGCTCCTGGCTGCTGCTCAGCTCCTCAGCACTCCTGCAACTCTAGAAGAAAGGGCTGATTTTCCTCAGGAGGAATCCTACCCCGAAATAGAGCTGGCAGCCCTGGGTCCCCTCCCCCTGCTATAGGTCAGAGGTGTGCCTGGGACACTCCACCTGGCACTGAGTGTGGGCAGACCTTTGTGTGGAGCTGGGAGCCTGTGTCCCACCAGGAGCTGCACAAATGCTGTTAGCAGGGAGGGAGAATGGGGCTGAGATAGGGAGCCAGCAGTGGTGGCAGTGTGGGCCTTTAGGGATGTCTTTGCTTCTGAGCTTGGCTCTGACCTGGAGCCAGCTTCCATGTTAGAGCACTTTTCACTCCTCTTGTTCCTAAATTTTTTTACATCCAAACTGCCTTTGGGTTTTTTGAAGGAGAACAGGTAAATCAAGCCCACCCTACCCTGTTACCTTCCAGACAGGCTTTTCCTAATGTGTCAGAGCATGGCTGGGTATGTGGGTGGACTCTTGGGTGGGTGACACCCAGGTGTGATCTCCTTTCTCTCTGGCTCTGTCATGCAGCAGCCCTTTGGCCTCTCTTAGCCTGGCCTGTCCCCTCTCTGGAGGATGGGAGGAGGCAGGAGCTGTTTGCCCATGGTTCCTCCCCATGGAGTTGGCAGTGCCCAGGGAAGGCGCAGGGCAGTGTTTGGGTGCAGGGCAGTGTTTGGGCGCAGGGCAGTGTTTGGGCGCAGGGCAGCGTTTGGGCGCAGGGCAGTGTTTGGGCGCAGGGCAGTGTTTGGGCACTGCTGACTCGGGCTGAATTCAGCCCCGTGACTGCACACAGGAGGCCCCATATCCCATTACTGCATCCTTGAGCCCTCTCATCAGCCAGCTCTGGTTTCAGGAGCTGCACAGGGCTGAAGTGCAGTGCACTTTGGGGCTGTTTGGATGGGTCTTTGTGTGTACAGCAAATGGGGTGTCCTGAGCACAGAGTGGTGCTGATGGGCTCTTTTTCCCTTGCAGTTTGCAGTGTTGATGTGGGTGTTCACTTACGTTGGTGCCTTGTTCAATGGTCTGACATTACTGATCCTGGGTAAGTGTTTGACTTGTGTTACACACCTGGCACACCAAATAACCCTGGGGAGGCAGTGGGGTCTGGTCACTGGGAGGCTGATCCTGTAGCCTTAAGATGTTGCACTTCTAAGTTCCTTTTTTTGGATAATACAACAGAACAGGTAATTTTGAGTTGTGTTGTTGATTTCCTTGAGATTGCTGATTTCCAGACATTCCATGGTTTGTAGGCAGGTTTGTTGTGCTCGTCCCTGTCAGGCTTAGCCTGCCCTGAATGTCATTGCTGTGCTGGGACTTAAGAGGTGCAAGATCTGCTGTGGTCGTGTCCCACTGCAGGATTTAATTTCTTATATCCCAGAGCAGGCTGGCTTTCAGGTGTCAGAACCAACTGATGCCTGAGCAGCCTTTGGGAAGAATTTGCATGACCCACTGTGAAAAAGTGACCTGTGACCAGACTTAACTGTACTGTTGGTGAGATCTGGAGAACAGCCCAGGCTCTCCTTAGTAGGGATTATTGAATTTTCTGGCCAACAATCGGTGCATGGGGCTCAATTGTTCATTTTTCTTGGACCTTTTTGCAAGACATATCAAGGTGTGGAAACTAGTCCTTGTTCTGCCTGAACACCATCCCTGTTGTCAATATTTATACATTTGATGTGCTCTTTTCCAGCTTTGATTTCGCTCTTCAGCGTTCCTGTTATTTATGAGAGACATCAGGTGAGTGTTTAATAGAATCCATTAAATGTTTCATAAAATCAGCTTAAAACCAGAAACAAATAATTAACATTAATTTCAGTCTTCTGAAATATTTAAAGCCTTTACAATAGGCCTTTACCCAGGAACCAGGGCCAGGGAGCACTAGTTCAGTTTGAAGTTCAGACTGTGCATACTTTCCCTTTTCCTTCTTGGTGGAAGAAGAGGTTTCCCCAGCAAACAGTTCTGGAAAAGGCCTGATGAACTTGGAGGCCTTTTCTGCTGGTCCAGCTTTGGTCAGGACTGGAGCAACCCTGGCATGGTGTGTTAATCCTGCTGTACCTTTTGGGGTTGGTATTCAAGATTGGTTTCCCAAAGCTCTGTGGAATTTGTAGCCCTGGCAAAAACAGGAGGTGGGAGCTGCTTGGCCCAGTCCAAGGCTGCTCTTGGGGAGAGACTCCCATGTAAAAGGAGTAGGGAGGAAGGAGCCAAAATAAAATACTTGTGATTAAATGATGGCCCGGGCTGTCTCGGGCAGGTCACTGCACAGGAGGGGGGAGCCAGCTCTGGCTTAGCCCTGCGTCTCCCCTTTCAACAACAAGGCAGCTGTGGGGGCAGGAGCAGATGGCAGAGCCTCATGGGGTCCTGCCCAGGCTCCTCCTCCACAGGGAAAGGGGCCCTGGAGCCCCAGGGCAGGAGCAGGGACAGTGTGTGGGGCTTAACCCGAGCTGCTCAATCCTCTGGCTGGGCTGCAGCCTAAGCTGGTTACCCAGCCTGGCCCAGCTAAGCAGCTTTGCTGTCCTGTGGGGCCCACAGGGGCCCAGCCCTGCACCCACAGAGTGCTGTGGGACTCAGCCAGGCTGCAAAGGAGGAGCTGAGCTGTAACTTCTTTCTGCTTCAATTCCAGGCCCAAATCGACCATTACCTGGGACTTGTGAACAAGAATGTCAAAGATGCCATGGCAAAGTGAGTTGGTTTGGGTTTATTTATTTTCCTTAGTACTGATAACAGTTCCTGGCACACGTGGCACTCCTGTCTAGGACTAATGTGTTCTTCCATGTGCCAGGCCAAGGAGGGAAAAGGTCTCAGACTCTGGACTGGTTAGGAAATGAGCTCCCTTATTGCTGATGCTGTATTGAAACGAGCCTCTATTATTTCTAATAGAAATCTGCGTATGTGAACCCATTAGTGATAGCTGAGCCCCTCAGCAGGTGCAGCTGAGGTGGGGAATGAGAAGTTCAGCAGTGTCATTGGGCTCTGAGTACAAAGCTGTGTTGTGAGGGTTCTTTTCACATGCTGTTGTTTGTAAGATTCTGTTTAACCTTTCCTTTTTTGTTACTCAAACTTACCTTTTGTCTATTTTTTTTTTCCTCTTGCAGGATCCAAGCAAAGATCCCTGGGTTGAAGCGCAAAACTGAATAAAATAAACCTGAAGCAACTTATCAATAGGAAAGAAAGTTCATCTTTTAAGGGGGAAAAATACTCATTGGATTTACATGGGGAGGGTCAGGGAATAGCAAACCCCTTGACATTGCAGTGCAATTTCACAGATCTTTATTTTTTAGCAACGCAGTGTTTGAGGAAAAATAACTGTTTTGACTGCCATGTGTTTCATCATCTTTAAGTATTGTAAGCTGCTATGTATGGATCTAAAACTAATCATCTTTCCTTATCCTGTGTGCAGCACTGGCTAATACAAACGACTGAGACAGCTGTACATTTGCTTCAGCAGAGGTAGTTCCTGCTGCGTGCCGGAGGTGTAGAGCAGGTGGGGCAGAGGAGAACACTTCCCAGTTTGTGCACTGTGTATGGTCTGTGTAGATTGATGCAGATTTTCTAAAATGAGATGTTTTAGAAGAATATACCAGTTTAGCAAGTTTTGAAAAATCTTGCCTTTTTGGTATGAGTATAGCTGTATTGTGATTTTGTTTTATCAATTGCCAATATATATATATATATATATATATGTGTTTCACAAAGCTTAGATCTTTCAGCTGCTCCACAGTGCTTTGTACTTCAGAGAACTGACTGAGGCCTGGACGAGCTCCAGAGCACACAAGCTTGAGAAACTAAAAAGTCTCTGTAAACACTGGCATCTGTTGGAAACAACAAAAGAGAAATGAACAAAGAACCTCCACACAGAGTAAAAGAAACTTACAGCATACACTTTGTTGCACAAACGTACAGTAGTTGATCTTGAGCAAATAATTCTCCAGCTTTCAGACTCTGATAATCTGTGGACCGAGTATCTAATGCTGCAAATGTTGTTTGGAAACTTAAAGCCCTGTCCTGTTATGCAAGAAAATGATAAGTGAAAATTTATACACTTGCAGTTTGAGCTGTACTGAACTAAGTCTGTGGAATGCATTGTGAAATGTAAAAAAATCCCAACAAAAAAGGAAAAAAAAAACCAACCCCAAAACCCCAAGTATCAATAAAGCTTATAGACATAAAATGATACCAGTATTTGGCTTTCTTGAGGCAAGTTTAATATATTTGTGTTTATTTGAAGTTCCTTGTGATAAATTTCCATTGTCCATGGTGGTGGCAGTAGTGTCCGAGTAGAGCGCGGTGCAGGGTGCGTTTGTCACGGTCCCTTTTCTTCCTCTGCAGCCTGAAGGAGCTGCTCAGGGCCACCTCCAGTGTCCCAGGGAGCTCTGGAAGGGTGGTGGGCTCTTGGAGTTTTGAGACAGGAATGCTTGAGGCCATTTTCAAGTTTGAAGGAAATAAGTCCCAGTAATTTCTCCAGGTCAACATGTTGATTCTGATTTAAGAGCTGGACATTGACAACTTGTGTACAAATTTATTTAAAATGCAGATTTTAACTGGATGGCATCCTGACCATTGAAAAATAGAAATTCATGCATTACTATTTCATTTTACAGTAAAATACAGCATTACTTCTGAGCATTTTATACAGGAAGCCAGACCATAGAAACAGAGAAACCGTAGGTAAGTGTTTTCCTGACAGACACTATTGCTTGGAGATATTTCTCACATCACTGGTGATTAATTCATTCTGCCACACAATTGGTTTTGTTTGGGATACAATCAACATGGAAGGAAGGCAAACATGAGTGGTTACAGGCAGAGGTGCTCACTGCTGGCAGCACCTGACAGAACAGGATTTGATCCCGAAGGTTTCTTTGAAAAAAAGACTGCATAGGGACTCGTACTGTGTATCTGACAAACTGCTCTGCTGTATAGTAATATAAGGCATTAATAAATTCAATTGTAAAAAAAAAGGTGATTCTTTGAGGTTGCTGAAGCACTTTGTGTGTTAAACAGACAGGAATCCACTCCTTTAATGGGATGTTTTTGCTACTTTTCTGTGCAGTGGGCAGCAGAAACGGACTGGCAGGAAGGTTCCAGAGTTCAAAATCCTATTGTCCTGAACTGGGACTAAAGCACTATTGCTTTTCAGAGTCTAAATGTAAGTCTAAATGTTTTATTTTGGCCTTTATTTCTTTTAATTAAGAAAGGTAATTTCAAAGTCTGGATGTTGTTCCATGCCCAGAATCTTGAATAGCAAAATACATATCTAAGATATTTCTTTTTAAACTTTCTCCAGTTCCACACTCCCTTGAGTTTTTGTTTTTGACAAACTGTTCTAACAACTAGTGAAGGGTTTGAGTTGCCTTTTGGGAGTATCTGTCCATGGTTCCACTTTTCCATGGAGGCAGCTCTCCTTTGATCTCAGCTGTCCCCCAGGCCAGGACAGGGGGCTCTGTGGGGTGAGGGAGAAGCAGGGAGAGGAAGAGGAGCCCAGAGTCAGCCATGATGAGCTTTTCCCAAAAAAAAAAAACCCTGCATTTCCTGGTACCAGAGGATTTATGTTTTACTTACAAGCAGCGTGGACTGGCTGGAGGGCACACAGAGCCCTGCTATAGGAACATTCTAGGGCTTCCTTTGGAGGCTTAGGACCCCCTTCCAGAACAGGAAATAGGGATTGATGGAGGCTTTCCCACCAGGCCAAGATTCTGGCTGGCCACTGCCTGTAGGAGTGTAAAGCACATTTTCCCAGAAAGGGGGAGCATGCAGGAACACTTGGGGAATGACTCCCTCAATCTTGGTGTTCAAATGTCTTGAACCAAGTCTGTCCAAGCCCTCTCCTCTCACTCACTGTTGGCGTTCAGCTTGCACTGCTGGCTGCAGGAGCAGCTGCCCAGGAGCTGGAATGCCTCACTTTGGCCTTCTGACAGCACGGAAACAGTGGGGAATTCACTTGTGAAGGTATTAAAAACCCAAAGCAGAAAACAGGGATCGTGTAAGTACCCAGCTGGAAAAGGTGAGAATGGTTTAGCCCTCCTCTGGGTGAGAGTCATAGCACCGTGTGTGGAAAGCAGGTGGGGGGAGGCAAGGCTGCAGCCCAAACTACTAGAAAATTATTCCAAGGCACTTCATGGATAGAAAATTCTGCCAAATATATATATTTAAAAATAAAATGGACTTAAAAAAAAGGGATACTTTGCTCCTTCAATTAATGAAAGCTGAAGGGTTTCCCCCCTCCCCAGCCTGCTCATTAAATGCTCCCAGCTTTACTGAGTGCACCAAATTAAAACCCACCCACTTTTTGAACTTTGTTCAAACCACAAATTTGGAAATTAAAGGGCCCAGCATTTTGTCAGCATTTTCTCCCTTTTCAGACATGGTTTGAAAAACACAGTATTAGGCAAAAGCAGCTTTGTGAGTGAACTGTTCATCCCTTTGGGATCCCCAGGTTACCCTTCAAACCTCAGCTTCCTTCGCAAGGGTGTTGGGCTTTCCAAGGCCAGCTCCCATTCCCCTTTGGTAAGTTGGGATGAGTGATCTGGAAATGTCAGCCTGCAGCAGGGCTGGGATTCCTGCAGCCAGGGGGGCATTCCTGGCTGTCCCGGCCAGCACAGCCCTCGCTGGGGCAGGACAGCAGCAGCCAGAGGCTCCTCAGAGGCAGCGCCACACAAACACACTGGGGAGACAGGAGGGACAGCAGGGATTGGCCTTGGGCATGGCCCAGTGAGAGAGGAGCAGAAAATAAACACATTGGGTGTGTGAAGTACAGACTGTATGTGTGTGTGTGTGTGTGTGTGTGTGTGTGAAATACACTCTGTGCACAGTTGCTGTCTGCAGTCTGCAATGTGAGCACTGTGTGTTGTACGTGCATTGTGTGCACAGTTTACGTGCCTGTGTATGACTGTATGTGTGTGCACACTCTGTCTGTGTTTGTGTGTGCTGTGTGCCTATATGTGCTCTGCCTGTGCTCTGTGGGCAGTGTCTGCACTGTGTGTGTCTGTGTGTATGCAGTGTGTGTCTAAGTAGATCTTTGTGCATCTCTGTGTGCACTCGGTGTGTGCATGTACTGTGCCTGTGCGTGTGCACTGTGTGTATCCATGTCTGCTGCATGAGCACACTGTGTGTCTGTGTGTGTGCACATGTACCATGTATGCACACTGCATTTGTGTGTGGGATGTGTCTGTGTGGTGTGTGTGCACACCCGTGGGGCTGTGTCCCTTTCTCTGTGTGTGTGTGCCTGGTTCTCAGTGTCCCCGTGTGTGGGAGTGTCCCAGCCCGTTACCTGCAGTCGTCCCCTCCGGTGCTCACCACGAACTTGTCGTCGTGCGAGAAGCGGATGTTGGTGACGTGCGCCGAGTGCCCAAAGTACCGCTTGTGTTTGGCCTGTGGGACAGGAGAGCAGCTCAGGGCTGGCACCAGGCCAAGCTCTGTGCCCACAGCCATGCTGAGCCCAAGGCCTCTTCACTCCCTGGGAGCTGCCCGTGCATGGAGCGTGCTGTGAGTGCTGTAAGAGCCTCCTGAGGATGGACCCTGCTGGTTGGGTGCTGTAACACCGAGTGCTGAGGGGCCTGGGAAAAGCAAAAGCTGCTGAGGTGAAAATAAAACAGGCACTTACAAATTTCTCCGTGCATGGGAAGTCAAACAGCTTGACCAGCCCAAAGTCATCTCCTGTCACTATGTTCAGACCAGCGTGGGTCACACAGGCACAGTTGACATCGGCTTTGTCTGCATTTCGTGGCCAGATCCCAATGACTTCATCTCCAAGAATGCTGTTCCAAAATCAAGGTAAATAAAATGCATTAGACCATAAGACTTAACTTGCTGCTGCTCTTCCACAGGGGGCTGAGTCAACACAGGTTAGTAATAAAAAATTGCCGCATTTAAAATAAAATTGTCCCTTCTAAATGATTGCCCTGAGCTCATCATGGAGACCACCACACTAAGACATCATTTTTATGTGATTCTTAAGCAATCTCTATCCATTAATCCTTAGGTTTATTTCCCATGGAACCACTGGCATCATCCTACACCAGCACCTTGTGCAGCTCTGGTCTCTATCAGCCTTCCCCCAGGACTCCTGACTGCACTGTTCCCTTAGCTGTGAGTTCCCAAATGAGGGAATGCTTGGCTCTATGTCCCCTTGTTCTCAGAAACAGGTGTGCTACCCCTGGCTTCAGCTCTCTGTAATCATTTACCCCCAGAGTCACTGCCAGAAGCATCTGCCCCCTCCCACCAGCTGTCAAGAGTCCTCTGAAACGAGGAATTGGGGGCACTCACACAATTTTATGCCAGCAGAGCCGTCAGAGTAGGAGGATTCTCATTTACCTTCTCCCAGCCCTGCCTGGTTGTCACCCACTGTCAGCTCTGCCTTTGGCCTGTCCCACTTCTCACAGGAAGAGCACAGCCACAGTTCTGCAATGCTGGGGGCAGATTCCTGTGTTCATCCACATCAGGAAATACATTTTAGTGACACTCAGAACTCCTCCATACAATCAGTGCATGTTTCCAGGCCTTCCATCATGCTGGTGTTTGCTGATGTGGGACAAGGCTGCCTGGAGTGGCCCAGAGCCGTGTGAGGGGGCAGGGATGAGTGGCAATGAGCCACTGTGGCTCTGTGACAGCCCCTGGTGTAATTAACAGCACTAATTACCACAGCCACCAAACAGCCAGAGCTGTGTGTAAAACCCCACGGGTGTCACACGGAGCTCTGGGGAAGGAGAGCCTGGGGGTGCTCTCAGGTTTGCCAGGCCCTGGGGACACCTCAGCATTTACACCCCAAACCTGTGACTGATCCCAGTGCTGCCCCACGCCCCCCTTGGCTGTTACCTGGTCCAGGTGGCCCAGGTGATTTTCTCTATGACTGCAGGGTCTGTGATTTGCTTTCCCAGGGGCACCTCGTGAACTTGACGCTTGTAGGCACCTGTGGATACCTGGAAGAGAGAAAGGAAAAATCTGGAAAGTGCTATAAACACATCATTGTCTTTAAAATTTCCAACAGTCCCACCAGGTTTTATCAGCAATTAAACATCCAGGACAATATTTCTCTTTTTTCCTCATTATCTGGAATTCATCACATGCCATATTAAAGGAATAACAATGTTACAGGATGATGATGGAAGGGGATGCTCATATGCAGAGCTGACAGATTTTCTCTCACTTCTATACTTTACTTTATCTCAACATAATTTTACTAAATCAGAAACATTTCTGAAAATGAAACCCCTTCAAATTAACAATTTGATTAAAACAACTGAGCTCTCACACACATCCCAGCCTCAGGAAGGAAGAGAAATTATATGGTTATAATATATTTCACAATTTCTCTTTCAGCATTGTCTCCCTTCCATAGACCTGGGATAAAGCTTTGCCCTCAGCACAGCTGGGGCCTGCCCCTGTTATGGTGGCCCAGTAAACCCGAGCACTGTGGGGGCTATCCCAGACATACCTGGATGTACCTGCTGTCTGCAGAGAAATCCATCTGAATGACAAAACTGGCAATGTCCTTGCAGTAGCCAATTCGGTTCAGGGTTGTGCCTTGAGTGAGATCATAAAAATCCACAGTATGTTCTTGTGAGCCCACGGCCAAAAACCTGTTATCTGGGCTGATCCTAGACAATAAAACATGGAGTGGGGAATGTCACTGGCTGTTTTGGTGCAAGGTTTGCTTCTCATGCTATTGTGACAGTAACTTTTTTTAATGAAAAAACACAAAAAACCTTCTATCAACAGCAAGACTGAACCCAAACCAAAACTTGATGCTTAAGAGAAAAGGAAGACTCACGATATCTCTGACAGAGAACAGGGTTAGCTGGAATATTGGGAAGGAATCATTGCCTGTGAGGGTGGTGAGGCCCAGGCCCAGGTTCCCCAGAGAAGCTGTGGCTCTCCCATGACTGCAAGTGTCCAAGGCCAGGTTGGATGGAGCTTGGAGCAAACTGGGACAGTGGAAGATGTCCCTGCCATGGCAAGGGGTGGGACTGGATGATATTTCAAGTCCCTTCCAACCCAGACCATTCCATGACTCTATTCTATATTGTTTGTGGTTAAATGATGCTAATATTGCACTTGCATAAAGCCACAGCACAGTGTGCAGAGCGGCACCAATCCCCTGCGAGTCAGCAACAGGCACTGCAATTTGGAGAATTAATTCCCATCATTCCAGCTGTGCAGTGTGGCTGTAACTGAATGAAAGCCCCACCACAGTGCCCTTCTCACACAGGTTCCTTCTCACACCAGCTCACACCGGTTCCAACAAACACAGACTCACAAAACCTCTGCAAATCCACCCGGCCCTCCAGGGCCGTTCCCTCGAGGCAGGGCTGTGTATTCTGAGCACCTCCTACCTGATGTCCTGAATTGCAGATTTCCTGTCCCGCTTCTTGCCCCAGACCTTGAGGCTGTTGACCAGCAGGAGGACGAACTCGCCGTTCCTCATGCCGATGGCCACCATCTCCCCGTCGGGGCTGTAGGCGGCGCAGCGCGCGGGGTGCCCCAGGCTCACCTTGTTCACCAGCTTCTGCAGGGACACGGGCAACAGGCTCACACCTCCCCAGCACACCCAGAGCTTCCAAACACAAAGTACAGAACTTGCTTAATTAAAAACAAATCCACTCTGTTTCCCTCTAAACATAAACCTGAAATGTCACACCGAGACTCACATCCCACCAGGCATATGTCGCTAAGCAGACTTCAAAATAGAGATGTGATTTGGATGGGGGGTTCATGTTTGCATTATTTTGTAGACTGACATCGAGTTTCACACCAGAAAAAGGACTATTTAGCAGAAAAAGCTGAAAAATCTATTTCCTAATTTGTTTGAAAGGTGGCTTTGACATCTTCAACAACTGCTGATTGGCACAGAGCTCTCCCATTTCATTTGGCACATGGAAATGTCCTAGAAAGATCTTGTATTTTCACCTAGCTGGTTGTATTTATAATAGATTAATTTTCCTCATTAAAAATTATCCTGTTAGCTCAGGTAACAAGCTTTTGGAAAGGTTTATGCTGGGCAAAATAAGCTGTAAACTTCCTGATGGTTTTTTTTTAAATGTTTTATTTGTTGTTTTTAAAAATGGTTGCTGTTAGCCAATTTGACTTGGAAAAATCCCTGAGGCAACATGCAGAGTTCCAAAGGAAGGCTCTGAAGAAGAGGGAGCCATGCCTGCCAGGAAGGCAGAAGGATGGGCAGGGGCTGTGTGTGTGACAGCACAGTCTGTGTCACCCAGACAGGCAATGTGGAATTAAAATGCTTCCTTGATCCCCCTGCCTGCAGATTTGGATCAAAATAAACAATGCCCAACAAGAGGCACTCCATGAGCAGGTGTGCTGGTGAATCCCTACATTTCTCTGGGAGTGCTGGTGCCAAACATGACCAAAACCTGCTCTCATTCCAGGGCTGCTCAAAAGCACAGCTGGAAAAATGGATGCTTGGATAAAATGCTCACTTTTAATCCCACACGTTTACATTCACAGCACTCACTTTGTCCGACAGGTCCCAGATCCTGGCTGTTCCATCGTTGCTTGCAGAGATAAAGATGTCTTTGGAGGGGTGAGTTGCCAAGCCCCAGATTTCCCCTTCCATGTGACAGTCAATTAACAAGTTAGAAGCAGCATTTTTTTCTCCTACTTCAAGGATTTCTCCATCTTTTGTTCCCACTAAGATCTTCCCCTGTTTGTAGCCAAAGGAAAGGAGTGGAGAGAGGAGGTCAGTGTAACAGTAACTGCCACGGTTTGAACTGCCAGAGCTTCCTTGGCAAATACTTGGAAAAAGCATAAACAGATTAAGCTTGCAATTGGTTAATGGCTACTTGATTGGCAATATAAAACAACATTCCTCAGTGGTGTTTTTATCAAGGAATGTGTCAAAATGAAATAGAGACCATCCCTGGAGCTCTTGACTGGGCAGGCCCCACCCCGTGCAGCATCACTGCTCCTTTCTCGTGCACAATTTAAACACGTGCAAGAGTGACTGCAGCAAGTCACACGACTCCGTTATTTCTACTGTGTTCCACTTCTCACAGTCTCTCAGGAACTCCCCGTGGGGGTTTTGTGGCTTTAGAGCAGCAGCAGCAGCAGCAGCAGCTCGGGCAGGCAGCTGAGCTCTGCCCTGCCCGCCGTGCTCTCACCTTGCCGCGGCACACGGAGCGCACGCACTCGATGAGCTGCCCGGTCTCCAGCTGGAAGGCTCGGCACCGCTTCATCTCCTGGTCCCACAGCTTCACTGCTCCCCCCTCCTTCGTGCTGCAAAGGAGCCCTGGTGTTACCTGCTGCCTCCTTTACACATGGAAATCCCACCAGCATTTTTCTGCTTCTATCACTAAACACACACTGACCCACCCTCCACTCCATATTGCTATTATGGTGCAATGGGAAGTAAATAATAAAAAATTCAATGCTTTCACACTTCATGTTCAAACAGCACCATCATTTGTACAAACCAAGCTGCTCTCTTGCCATGTATCTCAAATCTGTTTCTTGGCCAATCTGTTTCTTGTGGTAATCCCAGGACCTGCAGCATCTCCACTGGGAGAGGCTGTCTGTAGTTTGACAGAACAAACAAATGAAGAGAACTCCACTTATGGCAGGAGCTCAGGCAACAGGAGCTTATCCAGGTGTTTGGAACAATTCCAAAGAGGTTCAGCATCTCTCCACCACATAACATGTGCCACTGTGGCCCTCAAGTATCCTGTTTTAGTCTTTCACCTACTGATCCACCTGGGCAGGTTGGATGCAAAACTGAGAGTGAAGCTGCCACAGCACAGAGACCATTTATCTCTGGGCTGCTGCATAAATAACAAAGACAAAAGGCACACAAGTGAGACAGAAGTTGGCACTTGAGGAAGATGCTGTGTCTTACGGCCTCTCCTTCCCTCCAGTGACGATGAGCCCGTCCCGCAGAGTCGTGTACATGGTGAACACCGGTCCCGTGTGAGCCTTGGCCACCAGCCTGACCAGGAAATGATCCTTCCACACGTACACATCTCCATTTATGGCACCAGTGAACGTGAGGTTATTCTGCAACAGACAGCAGCAATCTCTGATACAACAGACACCTCAGCATTTTGGTTCAGCTTCAAGTAAAATCCTTTAAATTTAATTTAAAAGTCCTTAATGACCACACTGGATTGTCCCCATTGGTGGTATCACTGGCATGTGTCACACTAAATACCATTAGCAGAAAAAAATATACAGGAAATAACAGATCAAGTTTAAGCTAAACAGATAAATAACCAGCAAAGTGAAAAAAAAAAAAAAGGCAAAAAGAAAGCCAGGGCAGTAGGTGTGCACAGAGCTTAATAGAAGACATTCACCCAACTGTGTTCAGGAAATTCAGGGAAGGATCTCAAGGGGCACAGGTTTTAAATCCACATTTCACTAACAAGCACTGGGTTGGATTTCAGCAAGGAAAACTGACCCTTGCAGGTTTAATACAAAGTAATGTAAAATCCTGCAGCAGGTAATTTGAACTCACTGCTCCAAAGGCAACAGAGAGCATGGTTTGCATTTTGGCATCTTCCATGGAACCAATCACTCCTTTCTTGTAGAGCAAAGCGCTGCCAGCCAAGGTCCAGAACTTCATGTGTTTGACCCCCACGGACACGAACTGAGTGTCGGAGTCGGGGCGGAACTCCACAACGAAGATCCTCTCCAGGTGTCCTCCCCTACTGGCAACTTTTGCCCCTGGTTTAATGAGCAAAGGATGAAAACAAAGCTGAATTCACCTGAGGAATTAAGCTCTGATATGATTTCATCAAATAAATTGAGTTGGTATTGGATTAGAGGTCTGTGTCCCAGATGCTGACAGCTGCAAATCCCAACACTGTTTAGGGTATCAAACATCTTAATGCAACTCCCAACGTCCCTGGTTATTCCATTGCATCCCACAGATTTAGGAAATGCAGATTTAAGGCCTTCATAGCACAATCTGTCTCCTGGGTCAGTGAAATAACACAGAAATGTTGGCTATCATCTGGTGAGAAATGCACAGGGACACACTCATGAGCTGAAGAACTTCTCCTCTCCCCTCCGTCATTTCCAAAGATAATTCTCTTTTAGAAATTACTTCCCAAAGGCCTATCTCCATCATAGCACTTGAAGTGTTTTAGGGAAGAAAAGGAATAGTTTTCCTTAATTTCATGTAATTTTATGTTAAGCATCATTCTTTCCTTAATTTCCACTTAAAATAGGTGTTAAAAACTTATCTTCCTGTTCATACTTTTTAGCCCTTCACCATCTTTAACTGATTAACTGGGATAGAGAGGGGAGACAAAACTCCAAAGACTTGAATGGCAAAGGCAGTCATTTGCACAGCTCTGAGGCTGAAGGCCCACGGTTTCCCCTGGCTTGTACCTTCCTGCCACCTCCAGACAGTGATGGTGTGCTCTGGGTCCACTCCCACTGACACCAGAAGTTTGCCCGTGGCGCTGAAGTTCACGTAATTGACGCCTTTGGTGTGGAAGCAGCGCAGCATGGAAAGGGTTTGCTTGCTCATGGCATCCCAAATGTGAATTGTGGGGGTTGTACCTGCAGGCAGAGAGAGGCATTGAAAGAGGATTAATTCTGGAAAGCTTCAGTGCAAACCAGGCATTTTTCAAGAACATTTAACCTGAACAGACATTAGTTGGGGGTTTGGATTTGTTTGAAGATTAGCACTACTGGGAAACAAAGAGAAATCAAAATAGCTTGCAAAACACAGGGAGGGGGAATCATTGCAGTCCATGGAGTCAGACAAGTTCTAAAAGAACAACATAACATTCATGAAGAGCCTCATGCAAAAGAAATTGCCTGCAGATGTTTCACTTGTATCCATGGTTCACACAGATACAACGAGGCAACATGGAACTCAACAGGACTCTGCTAAATTCACAAACAAATCAGCCTTACCTGGGAATTCTGTCATGTCACCTGCATTGTGAGAGCAATGGCAAATGAGGAAGCACCAAGGGAAAACAATAGGTGAAATAAGTCATGTGGCTCGTGCTGAAGTGCCAGCATCAGCACCAGAAGGAAAACAAAATTAAAAACTTGGAAATGGATATGGATTAAATCAACAAAACAAATAAGCAGGAATATTGTTGAACTTTTTTGGGTATATTGGCTTTTATACACAAATATTGCAACAATATTTAGTACTAGTAAGTTTTAAAAATGGTATCTAAAAGAAATGTTAAAGGCATGCAGGTTTTAACAATTCTTAAATTCAAAAGTGAAGCGAACCTCTACTTATACAAAGTATCAAATCAAACTCAGAAGCACTGGTCTCCTGAGGCCTAGGAAAAGGACTTAAGCCTTTTCCATGTCCCAGAAATCAGTGTTTTGCACAGCTCTGGCACCACGTGCAGGTTTGGGTGCTCCCTCCACATATTCCAGCTGCAGTGACTGTGCTCAGGACAGGCAGCAGAGGGTTTGTGTTTGTCACTGTGCTCATCACCCCCTGTCAAGTGACTCCTGTCCTCAAGTTATGGATTCCATTCTCCTTCTGGAGCGGGCTGAGGAGACGTTCTGACCCCGTTCTCCTCCATAAAGTTAATTACTTCAGCACTAGGCTGAGGGGCAGCACATCCTTCTCAAGGCTTGGGACTACTCATCCTGCATTCCCCATGCAATGTCTACTCCTGCAGGAACCTCTTTGTAAACAATAAACACACAAAAGCCACATATCAGTGGTTTCTCAGCTGTCCCCTGATATGTCCCCTAACTCCTGCTGAGATCTCTCTCTGTTTCTGGCCTTTTCTGTACAGCTCCTGTATTCCTGCAGAGAAAATGATGCTCATTGTATTCTCACTGCTAAACAGTGCCTTGGACACAGGAAGGAAAGAAGGAACTCTATAAATCAGATTACAGAGATGATTAGGCAGTTTATCAAAGTTTGCCTTCTGAAATATGATTACACTCCAATTAACTCTAAAATCCAATCACTCACAATCAGAGACGGAACTGAAACAGTAAGAAAACCCCAGAGCTTGATGACTTCTTCCAAATCAAACAAGAAGTAGAATTCCCCACAGAGAAGCCCCAAATAAAGCAGTGCCCTGAGAGCTGCGAGGGAAGCTTTGCTCAGGCTGTCACGTACCGATCTGGCTGGTGGCCACCACGTTCTTGTACTTGGGGTGCTGGTTCACTGTCAGGCACAGGATGTCATCTGTGTGCTCCAGGTAGAAGCTCTGGCTACCTAAGGCCATCCAAACAGGATTTCAGTCACCACAGGACCAGGGAAGAGCCACCACAGAAGCACAGACTGCTTGGGCAGCTGCTACAGCTCTGCAGGGGATGGGGGGCCACTAAGGCTGCTCTGCTCCCATTCCCAGGCACCACTCCCAAATGCACTATGGACACAACCACCAACACACACAGGTGGATACAAAAGCAATATTTGGGAAATTATGTGTACACCCAGGGAATCAGCCCACAGCCACCATGGCTGCAAGAAACACCAAAATGGCAAAGCAAAGCCCAGGCTTCCCAGTGAAATCCCAGGGAACTGAGGCAGTGAGTGGGGAAGGGGCCCAGAAAGGACAATGGGGCCATCCTTGTTTCCCAGCCCACAGGCCAGAGGCTGTCCGAGGACTCGAGTCCCCAAAGGCCTCCCCAAAGTTTCCCAAATGTGGGAAAGCCATAGGAAGATTAAAAAGTTCAGACTTCCAATCAAAAATATTTTCCTTATCAAGCTATTTTATCTCCAAGTATTTTTTCAAGTGGAATTACCAGTGGAGAGGTTTTGGACAATGCCTGCTGCAGCTGTGTGGAAAATGATGTCAGCACCATCGTTCAGGTAATGGAGGTTGTTGCGACAGTCAAATCCTCTGTATCCAAACACGTGGTCTAAAGCCAGCTCCTGCTCCAGGAAAACAAAAAGAACAAGAGTGAAATGGAAGAAAAACCAAGATTTCAGAGCCTGGAGCACTTAAGGACAATTCTAAATTACACAAGTACAAATATCTTGTGGAGGCAATAGAATAACAAAATAATAATTAGTTACCCCCACTCTGCTCATTTATTGAGGCATAACAATATCAGAGGCTATCAACAACCTTTAATTGGTCAACTGAAGCACTACACTTATATTATTTTCTTTTTTTAATTATTCAGAGGGCTATAAATGCCCTGGTTCTGTAAATTCCCATTCCAAACAGATACAACTCACAGAACAGGTTGGATTTTATTGCTCTTCCCATCACAGTTAATATTTATATAGGGCATCAGATATTTTAAAGAAGCTATCTGCAGAGTTTTCAAAAATCATTCTCATAAACTACCACATTTCCACAGACCAAATTCTGACCTTCAAGTCCTTAGAGGAAGCTAGGGCAAACTATGAGTAACTCTGTAATTAAGACATTAATCAGAGGTGTAATTACAGCTTACAATGAGCAGTTGCCAAGGAAATTTCCTCCAGGAAGCCAGCATGGTTAATGGATTGTTGTTAGAGCTGCCTTGGAGCCCTGAAGCCCAACTTAATGACTGCCCCAAACACAATCACAGCTCACTGGGAACAATCCCAATTAGCCACAGACCAAGTGCTGCAAATGGTCCACACAGGTCACAAAACATTCCTGGTTCTGCCTCTTATGTGGGAATTCAAACAAGTTGTTTGGGGAGAAAGGGAAGTTCCAAAGTCAATGAGCAAATTCCATCATTCAAAATCCCACAGAGGATTTTTCCTGGGCCAAAGTTCTGGATGCATTTCCCTTAGGGTTGAGCAGGGAGCATGGGAATGCACAGACTTTGTGATTGTACCTGCCCTTCACTGAGAGACAAACAGGGGTGGATTTCACCCAGCACATGTTACTCTTAAAGAAATAGGAAGGATATGAATGCTGACCTCAACCAGTTTCTTTTTTTTGTTGACATTGTTCTTTTGCAGTTTCTCAGGCTGAGGAGCAGCTCTGCTCACAGGTGGCCTGAAAAGAACATTTAAAAAAGGAGACAATTGATATATTTGAAAGTTAAACACAACCTTCAAAACCACAGCATGTGTGAGCAGCAAATGGACAGTTGCCCCTGTATGAGCTCTTTTAGAGTTGTACAATAAACTGATTAAAATCCTGCACTTTTTGATGGAAAGTGCAGAAACATTGATGTAGACTTCACAGATGAGTGGCAGAACAACCAACCTTACACCACTCAAAAGACCCCAAAACATAATGATTTAAATCCATGGAAAAATCCTTGAGTATGAAATGATGGTAAATTGGTGCTTTCAGAAATGATCTGAAGTAATTTCTGCAGCTGGCAGTTGACCTGTGCCCAGCCTTGCTTCTTCTGAGAAAGCCTTTCCCAAAACCTTGACATGGCTTCAATAAAATCTTCTCAAAATCATATTAAAGATAAAATGGTTGCATTTAAATGCACAAGTCATTCATCCAAGGGAATTTGGGAGATTGAGGCCAGCAAAGCTATTTTATAGAATTACAGTTGCTAAAAGTAGATAGAGACAAATTCAGAACAGAGGTTGAGACAAAATCTGATGGGTGCAAATGGTCTGTGAGGCCAGATAACCTCTGCTGCTGCTGTTGATCCTGCTGGGAAAAGAGGGACAGAGCTAAGGGGAGCATGTGGAAAGCATTCCCAGAGCTTATGATTCCAGAAAAACCTGACCTTGCTCTTACATTCCACGTGCTGTGAAATTTGTTCCTGTCCTGAGACCGTAACTACCAATAATTCCCATTTTGCAAAAAATTAATTGGAGAAGAATGAAATCCCTTTTGTGTATAGGGAGCTGCTTTTTCTGGAGCTGGATTTCTCATGGAAGGTACTAAAGGCACAGTGGACAGAGCACAGTGTGGACTGAGCCCTGTGGGAATGCAGGACAAGCTGAGCTCAGACAGAGCAAGGCTGGAGGGAACCAGTCCAAGCCACGTCTCAAGCACAGCAAGGACCAAGAAGCACATGAGCAGGTGACCCATGACACCAAGAGAGTGAAAGAGTTACCTTGATCCCCTTGGAAGCAGCAAATAAAGCCAAGCAAGAAATTTAATAGAGTTTAGGAGTCACTTGTGAGCACGAGACTCATGCACAAGCACTTCAGAGGCAGCAGTCATTCCTGGGGCACAGCACTGCTATCCAAGCATGCCAGCAAAACTAAAACAGAAACCAGAGAGTGCACAGACCCACAAACATCACACCTGGCATCCCTGGGCAGCCTCAGAGCTAAAGGTCCTGCAGGATGGAGGGGACAGGGAAGCTACGTCCAAGCTTCCTGCACACTTTGCACCAGAGCACAAGGGGGTTCCATGGTTGGTTTATTTTCAGGAGCCTGGCAGGGAGGGAACTGCTAGGAAGTTGACAGTTTCCTAGGCAGTGCTGAGAGTGCACACAATGGATGATTGTTCTCTATCCCAGCTCAGCTGCAATTTAGCCCACAATGGCTGTGAGGAGACCAAGTCACTGCCAGGACAGCCTGTCCTGCCTTGTCCTCAGGGAACAAGTACCTTTATTTCCTCAGAGAGTGGCCACTCAAGTCCCCTGGGGTGACCCTGGGTGGAGCAGGACAGAGCAGCGGTGCTGTGATCAGCAGGGAAGGGCAGAGGAAGTTATTACAAAACTTAATTGTTTTACAAAATAAATTCATCATTTCATTTCAGCCCAGATTTATGAGGGCCTCTGAACTGGCATTTAGGAAAAGAATTGTTTTCTTGCATGCTTTTTTTCTGTTTTAGTGTTATTTCAAACTGGATCATTTCTACATTTCTTTACCTAGGAATATCAAAGTTTATGACAAGAGCAAGCCAAAATACTTCATGAAAGCAAGAGAACACTACCACTGTGACATGCTTGATAGTCACCAGATTGTAAGCATGAGGCTTAACTTGGAAACACACACAGAGATACTTTTATAGCTACCTGCTCACAGCACACACAAACACAGATGTTGTGTGCATTCATATATACACAGCCATGTATATATACACACACGGGTGCATTCACTGCCTCATCACCACCTCAATAAAACAAATGGAAAGCAGCCATCAGAAACATTGTAAGAAATAATTTCACTTTTAACAAGCCTGTGACTACATCTAGTTTGTTTTGACACAGAAGATGGCACTGCCAAGACAAGAAATCTGCACTGTAGCAAATGACACCCTTTGCCCTGCTGGGCCTGTGCAACCTGCATGGCACATTGCAGCAATGCAGGCCTCAGCTGGGCTCCCAGCAGTACTTACTTGACAATTCCCTGCCTCCAAAGGAAAGCAAGTTAAAACATAACACAAGCATTAATGGTTTCTTTGCAGCAATTGAAAACAAACGTGCTTAGATCATGTTATGGCACAGAGGAGCTCCAGGAAAGAGAGGACACAGTCAGGCAAGAGGGTTTCAGTTCTTTGGGCACTGTGAATACAGCAGAGAAGGTTTCTGTTACTCGTGGCAATCTCGAGGATGATCTCCCATGAGGACACACAGCTGTCAGTCAGGGATAGAATCCAGATCCAAACTGACAAAACCTCAGCACCACCTTCATGCAGAAATGTGAAAATTGTGAGTGAACGTTCCTTCCAGCCATGGGGTGGGGAGAAGCCCAGTTCAGGGGAGGGGTGAACAGGCAGCACCAGGATGGAGAACAGCAGATGGACACAACAAGGGCTGGGCTGGGGGGAAGAGGGAATGAGGTTTTGTAAGAGTGGAGCACCTTGAGGGAGGAAAAGATGTGATCTTAGAGAGCAGGGCCAAACTATGAGGAGAAAAAGATAGATCTGTTGAGATGGAAAAAAAGGTCAAAAGAAAAGGCAGATCAAAAACTGTAATGATAAATTCTTTGGGAAGGGGATAGAACCAGCTCCTGTTTCCAGGTCACAGGACAGAATTGCTGTCTGGTTGGAGATGCTGACTGCAGTGAGAATAAACTGGGGAGAACACAAACATTCTGCTCCAAGGCCAACAGGAACAGCATGGGAACTCCAGAAACTCCATCATGGGAAAGGGACCAACAAGGTCTGGGGCAGGGACAGACGGACAGGAGCGTCCTGCACCAAGAAGGTGACAGGCTGAGCCAGCAGCAATGGGTGGGGAAAAACTTCAGGCCCAAAAGGGACAAAAGGGAGACAGACATGGATTTACATGGCTGCAAACTGGAGAGGGAACACACTTGGATCTACACCAACATGAGCAGGGCTGCTCCTGAGAAGAGAAAGCAAGGTTCAAGGAGAGGAAAGGGTGGTAAGGGCTGTATTGGGCAACAGAACAAAAATCCAAGGTTTGAAAACTATACTGTTCATTTCAGAAAAAAATGCAAAAGCAGCTTTTAACTGTACCCTTCACCAGCAACAGGAGGGGACTCCCAAGCGCCCCCAAACTGCTGCAAAACTCCTCAAGCTGTTTTTAATCCCTTCCCAGAAAAGGGATTAAAAGATTTTGTAAATTCTAAACGCTTGGATTTTGCCATCCCAACATACACAGGAGTTTTACATACAACTTTTCCTGCTGTTACTTTTTTTTAACGTTTTGTAGCTATCATAAGACAACAAAAAGAACAGGATTCAACATGAAAATACCATACTTTCAAACACAGCAGATCAAAGCAAAGCTCAAACAAAACTGGAGAGAAACATCAGTGGTAATTTGTGTTTTTAAAGGACTGAAAAAGCCTTACATAGTTACAATATTTATAACTTCACATGCATGCTGATGCACTCTTTAAAATAAAAAAAAAATCAAAAAACTCAAAAAGAATCACAAAGTACTGCAGGACATATGGTGGGGCCAGCTGCTGTCACAGCCTGTCAGGGCAGCTGGTCACTGCAGTCCCAGGTCATTCCAGCCCAGTGCCCAGTGAAACCAGCACCACAGCAATCAGTAAGGAGGGCAAGCACCGGGATTAAACCTGAGGGACTTTGTTCTGAGCACCTTGGGAACAGCTCCTGTACCTCAGACTGGCTCTGCTGTCCCTCACACACTGAGGGAACAGAGCCTTTTCCATTTGTTTTGTTATTCCCTGCCTAAGCTCCAGCATGTTTTTGAAGCTGTGTTGTGTAAATACAAACACTGAACCAATCACACACAGCAGATTCTCCCTCTGCATGACAGAACATGAGAAACGTGGCTTTTCCATCAGCCCTGGAGTACCTCCTGCACAACATTCCTGGGGAAAGCTGAGTATTTCACATCATCCTCAGTGCAGAGAGCCCTCAGGCTCAGAGAGAGAGGTGTTGGGAAATTGTGGCAACGCTGGCATCCCTCAGTTCCACTCCCCCAGGTGTCACACAAACAGAGCAGACCTTTGAGCCAGCTCTGTGCTGACCTGTGGGAGCAGTGGGATTGACTCTGAGTTCAGCTGCTTGGCAGGGACTGACAAATACCAGTCACAATGTGGACAAGCCTTGGGGATGAAACCAGCAGGCTGTCAAATGCATTCAGGGTGCATTAACTTGACATAATGCTGTTGAGAAAGTAAAAGTGAATATTCCAAATGATGCTCCTCATCCTCAGAGAGGGGCTCTCTGCTGGAATAAGCCCAAAGTTATTTTCTCCACCCTAAAGATGTATTTTTTCAGACACATATTGAATAGCCCCCACCTACACATAAATACAACACAGATTCACACTCAGAGCTGTTGCACTGCACCCACAGACATGTGTGTGTGTAAAGGTGCAGGAACCAAGGCTGCAGCCATATATTGAATAATTCATGGGGCAAAGGCTTGTGGGGGCTATTTGGGAAGCTTATATAAGTTAGCTCATGTTGTTTTAAAGAAATCAATAATTGAAAGTAACATTTGAAGAGAGAAAATTCAACTTCTTTAACTTTTCACCTTTATCAGGACATATGATTACACCACAAAGGCAAACACCACAACAGAGACCAGGCTCTGAGGTGGGTAATTCATGGGGAGTGAGACAAGCCAGGATGCCGAGAAAACGGAAAACCAGACAAACATGCTAACGCTGCTTCTTGTTTTCTACACATTCCACCTGCTTTGGAGGAGTTCCCATCACCAGGTACATGTGGAGTCATGCAAACTGAGCTAAGGGAGAGCTGCAGATGCAGGGGGTGTGTTAGGGGTTAGTAGGAGGTCAAATGCAACCAGGCCTTTGCCTTTGAGATTAGTAACATAAACACAATCATCAGCAAGCTCGTGTTACTTCTCATGGTATCAATTCTTGGTTTAAATGGTCCCAGCCCTTTTGTGAAACAGCACAATTCTTCTGTGGCACACAGCAGAGCTTACAATTGTCCTGGATTGTCTGGGACAGTCCCAGCAGCGGCCAGGGGGTCCCGAGGAGCGGGAGCCCCGTGCTGGGAGCTCCCCCTCTGCCAGACGGCTCCTGCTGCCCCTCTCCAGGGCACCCTGCTCCTGACCCCGGGCATGGCAAGGGGTGCCAGCCACAGGGACACACAGGGACACAAGGGGGGTGGGGAGGACAGGAGGGAACACACGGAAAGGGGGAAGAAGAAAACAACGGGGTCGGGGAGAGGAGAGAGAAACAACAATCAATTAATGATCTTAACCAAACGCACCAATGCAACTGCAAGACATTTTAAAACTGTGCCTCAGCAACAGCTCTCCTGTCACTTTGCCATCCTAAAGCTGTAGCTGGTGATGGAGACAGGAAATGTTAGATCCCCTCAAAAATACCAGGACATGACTTGATTCAAATCCTGCAAGTAAAATCTATCATGCAACTTCTACACTCCTCCAAGATATTTGCAGAATTGTGATTGTTTTATTTACATTTGAGTTAGGAAAAATAAATTTCATAAAGGGCTCTCATTTTCTTTCCTAAGGGAAAATGTTATTATTCCTCCTAAGTTTGTACTAATCACTGTTCAGTTCAGCTCCCAACCCTACACTTGCAATCTTCTCAGGAGTCCCACCACTGCTCCTGAGATCAAACTCCTCCTGAATTGAACAATGAATTATTATTTCCAGAGAAATTATGTACCTGGAGGTTTTCAGATTCACCACCTTCTATTAGAGAAGCACAGAGTCCCCTGCAAGTTTATTCCAGCAAACAGAAGGATTAAACAGATGGATGTGTCTCATTGGTGCTACACAGCACCTTTGGAACGTGTTTGATTTCATAAGCTGGAATGCAACTTCAGCAACAGTTTACCCTCTGAATATGACTATTAACAGAAAAAAAAAAACCCCAGAGAGCTCCAAGTCATTGCCCCCAAGGAGCAGCTCACAGAAGCAGCCCCAGCTATTCCTACTTCTTGCTTAAACCAGAAACTTGCTTTTTCTCTTTTTTTCCCCCCTTTCCTTAATTTAAATTGCTTAATTATGAGTTTCTTCTCACTACACCTTCATAATTTTTCCTTTCTCAAAGCCACAACGAAAATAGAGCAAGGGGGACACTCCAAGACCCTCACTAGATGATGCAGTGAAGTGGGCCAGCAGTTTTCCAGGCCTTGGGATTTACTCACAGTTCCTGTTCTAAGCAGCCTCCCAGCTTGTCCCACAGTTTTGAACACGTGGGCAGTGAGTGACAGTAAGTTACCAATGCCAGAATATTCAGGGCACAAAAGCCATAAAGTGCACAATCCCGGGGGTCTTCAGACAGACACATGGCACAATCACAAAGGGAAAGATCTGGAATATTTCCCCCAGAAAAACCTCCTCCTCAAAAGCTTACCAGGTTTCCCCACACACCTGCCTGAAAGAGAATGGAACACATCCTCTGGGTTCCCTTCTTCAAACCTGGAGGGGCTGGGAGAGCTCCTCCAGCTGTGCCTTTGGCTGCCTCCAATATTCCTTGCTGCCTCTTCACCCAGCCCTGTGCACAGAGATTTCAAGGCTCCCCAGCCTCAAGGCCTGACTTGGTCTTAGATTTCCCTGGACATTTAGGATTTCTCTAAAAACAAACTTTCCATTTCACCTGGATTGACCAACTCCCACTTCAGACCCTTGCAGGTGCACAGAAAAGTCAGGCCAGGGATTTCAGAAGTTTGTCATGGGCAGACAAACCCTTTTCCAGCTGCTGCATTCTCTTGTGCTCTCAGAAAAGATGGAATTGGACACAGCTACAAAGCTTCCCTCATATCTCATACATCTCCTGAGAGAAGTCAGCCTTAGCCTGAGGCACTCCCAGCTGGGGGTGCCAAGGTTCTGCAGGAATTGTGCCCTTATTGTCCCCCTGGAGCAGGAATTGCAGTCTTGCAGTAACCAACACACGGATCCTGTCTCACTGCACTCAAACCCCAGCACCCTTCACAGCTTATGGCCCTATCCAACCACTACACCCTCAGAAAGCAGTTTGGATGACATTTTGCCATAAAGTTGCCACTTCTGATTGTTTCCCTATTTCTATTAATCCCTTGAAGACAGGAAAGGGAATTGATCTTTGCTTAACAAGTGACATATGAAAATGACAAGATTTTTTTATCAGATTGATCAAAACAGCAAATTCCAAATACCAAAGGTGTGATTGTACTGAAGCATCTGTAATTTAAAAAGGAGATAAAAATGTGTACAAGAGCTGTGACTTTCAAGCAGAAAAGATGGGAAGGATAGTGACAAGGGTTTATTTTTAAGCTAGATTAAAACAAAGTACAAAACTGTTGATAACACCAAGCATCACCACAGCAGAATAAAACAGCTGGACAGTACAAGTGTTTCTGGTACAAAACATCTGTACCAATGCCACTTATTATTCCTGTAACATTTCAGCAATTCAGCCAAAATAAAATAACAATTTTCCTTTTTTAAACTCAATTTGCAAACGTTTATGTTTACCAGATGATACACTATGCCTTTTTGTAGAAAGATGGAGGAACAAATTCTTTATTTGAGGAAAAGAGAGATTCTTAAAAGAAATGGAAAAAGAGAAGGTTATGGTCCAACATTTCATTGTAAAGATCACTGATCCTCCTCCTGCATGGAATTGTTAAAACATTGTGATGAAAAAAAATGGGTGCAACCTTGTTCTTCTTATTGTTCATACCCCACATTTCACACCCAGTTCTCCTGTTTTGCACATTTACTGAGCAAAAATGATTAATTACTTTCTGTTCAAGATGTTCAGCACTGCAGTCTTTGAGAGCTTTAAAGACAAACTTATTTTTCCAAGGCCTACATGAGATTGGGAAGTATTATTAACTCCATTTTGTCTCTTGCAATAACAGAACTGGGCTGAAATTCTTTCTGTGGGTTAACCCGCAGCAGTCCTTGGTGTCAGTGCCCAGAGGGGGGCAAGAGCAGGGAAACTCCTGATGAAAGAATGATCATTTCTAAGAAAATGCTCTATCAAAAGAGACAAAATGGATTCCCAGCTGAGTCACCAGCTGGATTCACAGGTAGGGATTTACTGCTCCAGGTTTTGAGGGGGAATTATTTACTGGTTATAGATGCTCCTGTTCTGTCCCCATCAGATTTTAGCACCCCCTCCTTTAGGTCTGTGTTTCACTGGACTCACCCTCTGTTCTTAGCTCCTACCTCTTTTCTTTGCTCTCCTCTCCAACACTGTTCCCCTTCCAGATAATTTTTTCTAGAATATTTCAGCCTAAGGCCAGTGTGTGCCATGGGAAATTCCAGCTTTAACAGTGACAACCTGACACAATTACTGAAGTAACTGAAAATCTTGTAATAAAAGCACCACCCAAAGCCTTAACCACAACATATTTACAAGCTTACCACTACCACAAGTGCTCTGCTGCAGACACACACACTGCTTAGGAGAGAATATAAATGCTCATGTGAATGGCAAAAGAGAACAACACTCAGAGATGTGTCATATATATGTATTTTTCTCCTTCACATTAACATGTTGTACTGTGTGAACACCATTTTAAATGTCATCTGGTGAATTTTAAAATTCCTGTCTTATTTCTAAGGACTAATTTTAGTTGAATGAAAAGAGATCTGCAAAAGGGCACACATGGAAGCAAAAGCCTTTGTGGGACATACCTCTCTTCCACTGAAACCTCCTTCAGCTGCTGATGGGGCTTTGTGCCTTCCATTTCTCGGATGCTCACTGCATAGATCTTAGTGGTGTAGTCAATTGCTTTTTCTCTTGCAACATCACTGTCATAACCTTAGAAAAATAAAACATAGAATAAAACAAACTACCATAGTGGGACAGGAGAGAACAAGAAGATCTGCAACAATGAGAGGAAGGAAACAAAACCTACCAAGCTCTCCTCACACTGACATTTAGCAAGTTAATTGCCTGTGTGAATCTCTGGTTGGGGCAAGGAAGAATTAAATCCTCTTTACCTCCATCTTCTTCTGCATCTGTGTCTGATTCTTCACTGTCCACCAGCTTGCTCTCCTGGATGCCCAGGAACTCCCTGGTCCAGATCATGAGGGCGGTGTCGGCGCCGCCCACGGTGAGGAGCACGGAGTCGTTGTGCAGCCACTGCACGTTGGTCACCTGGGCACTGTGCCCCACGTACTTCTTGAACCTGGCATGCTGGCCCTGCAGCACACAACATCCCCACTGGCACCCAGCAACCCCTCCTTCCTTCCTTTCCTCTCCCATCACTGCCATCCACACATTTCTTACCTTCACTGGGTAGGAAAAGAGCTTCACAAACCCAAAATCATCTCCCGTGGCCAGGAGGGTCCTGTCCTTCGTGAGACTGGCAGCGTTGACAACGGTGACATCGCTGTGCATGGGCCAGATTCCCTCACAGGTGGGACCAAGCACACATGTCCACGTGTCCCATTCAATCTTCTCTATCTGCAAGCAAAATTCCCCCAGAGAAGGCTGCTAACTTTAAACACACCAAATCCACACTCATTTCATGTGTATCATTTTCTATGTTTGACATTTTTTATTTTAATACTTTGAGTTCTTAAGAAACTGTGCTGTTCCACTTGTTAATACAAATTAATTTTGATGTATCTTCATCAAAAGCTTAACACTTTAAACATTCCCATTTTTCCAAGCAGAGCATGATTTGGATACAAATCTCCCTGAAGGTTTTCTGAGGTGCTAAACATTGGCAATTTTGTAGTCATGTAGAATTACATGTCACAAAGAATCAGCTTAATGAAAAGCCAGGTCCTGCTGTTTGAAAGTGGTTTATTGCCCATATGCAAAACCAGGTGGCTTTGGGAAGGGGATTATGGCAAATGGCTGCTAATAAATAAACAAGAATAAATTTAGAGATACAAGCAGAAATCTACACATTCTGCCATTTACAAATGCTAGGAAAGACACTGTGGAATTATTAAGTAATTATAATTCTAACCATTGTAAATAAAGCATTATAAAAAAAATACACCATTTGAAGACAATTCTTTAAATTAATTTTCACAGTTAAAATAATTCAGCCCAGAATTCATACCTCAGCAATTCTTATAATATGTCTTTTCCCCCTTGGTGCTTCAAAAAATAGTTGTTCTTTGGCACCAGAATTGACTTGCAATAACTTTCCTGGATACAAAAGGAGAGTTTGTTATGAATCTTAATAATTATTGTGACTACTAAGAACTGTATTTTGATTGAGTGAAGAGATTTCTGGGGGTAAATTAAGAAATTATCCTCTAAGAGAGTGATTCATCGCCAAAGTAACACAGATGCTTAAAATCACTCTAGTAAGGGTCCTATACTCTGATTCAATGCAAAAGCAATATTTTAAATACCATCCAATATCCTTAAGAAGTTGCTGTTGCACAGCAAATCAGTTTCTGCTGATAGGGAACATTTTGCTTGTATTTCACCATCACACTAATGGAAGTAAAAAATAAATGCATTTGCTATTAATTTTCCTAATACTTTTACAAGGCAGCTTTGCCAAAAGTGGAACCTTTGCCAGCTCCCATCCTTTCTGCACTGCTACACTGGCAGAGCCAGCTCCAGTCTCAGCTGTCCTGGGATGGGAAGTTTGCTGAGCCCATGGAGATGCTGTGCTTGCTGCCACTGGCTCACACCACGTTTTGGGGCTGGCCAAGAGCAGGGACAGAGCTCAGGCACACAGGGGGCCCCACACAGATCACAGCTGCTCTGGGAAGGCTCACTGGCATGAGCTCATTATGGTTAATTAGCTGGGACCATCAAGCTCTAGCTTCTTGCAGGGATTGCCATGCAGAGCTCAGCAAGGAAAGGAAATTGGATACCAACAAATGTAATTGCACTGGATCCATGCAGTGCTCCATGGGGAAAAAGCATTTGCATCAGTGGTTGATCTCAATAACTGGAGGGGAACAATTTCCTGATATTCCATTTTATGGGCATTGCCAGTCTGTATCTCTGGCCAACACTTTACCTCTGGAGTCCCAGTCGATGTGGGTGATGTAGCTGGAGGCACCTTTGCAAATGCCAACCCTCTTGCTGGTAAGGACGTTGTAAATATCCACAAAGTTATCGTGGGAAGCCACAGCCAGGTACTTCCCTGATTCTGCAAGGAGGAGACACCCAGGTTATTAAAGGGTAAATTTAACTGATACTGGTGTGGTTTTCACCACTGCAGTCAATTCAGCAGGCAGGGCTGGGCCTGTTCTAGTGCAGCCACATGGAATTGTGAAGTATTTAATGCATGGAGCACACACAAAGCCAATCTTCCTTTGGGACATTCAACCTTGCCTAGACAAGAGAAACCAAGTGCAAAACAAACACTCCTCTTCCACCTTATCATGCGGTTGTACCTCGTGAAAACTTTATATCCGAGATCATCTCCTTCCTGTGGTGGAAAGAGACCATGTCCTCCACAGTGTCGGCGTTCACCACCAGGAAGCTGCCGTCGTTCAGCCCGACCGCCAGGGCTTTCCCGTCCGGAGAAAAGGCGCAGCAGCGCCCGCCTGAGGAGGCACATGGAAATGAGCCTGTCATAAAAGCTGGGGCTGAGAAAACCATCGGTGAACTGCAACTGAAAGGTTTCTACATCAACTATGTGATTTTAAAACGGATTTTTTATCTCTTGAAAAAGATATGTTACAGAGGGGTACGATGGACGCTTCGTTACAGGGTTGAGGACGATGGTTTAATCCCTTTTGAAACAGGTTTATTGCAAATACCACCTTCTAGCCACATCCTAAACACACCAATGACAGAAATAAAACAAAAAAACCCACCCAGAACACATACAGAAAGGAAATCCGGATGGAAAATTCAAAGATTCATTAAGGGCAGTGTACCTCTTCCTCAGCATTATTCCTGACATACTCTCCTACAGCTACCCTCATCCATCCCCAAGTTCACCCCTCCAAAACATTTAACTCTGTTTTCCCCCAGCCAGTTAAGGGTTCATGTGCTCCAGATTTGTCACTGAAAATGAACAATTTAAAATTTCCAGAGAGATATCAATGAATTAATAAAATAAGAGTGATTTTGAGAAGGCAGTATTTCAATATAGCTTATCTAATTTTATACAGAGGAGAGGGCAGGAAAAGTGTTAATTTTAGAGAAGTTGGTTTAACAGGTAAAGCTCATATTGACAGCAAAAGATGACTGTGCTCAAAATGCAGGAAATTGTACTCTTGTCTTTATAAGGAAATTTTATAATGTCAGCTACATACTGGCCTTAAGTATTCCTAGGCAGGAAAGTGATTCTGAGGTCAACTCATTCCCCTTGAAACTGGGGGAAAAGAGACTGAAGTTCATTTTATTATTATTCATTACAATAGATTAGAGTCCCTTTTCTTCCTTCCCTTTGCACTGACTTGACACATGCCAAAGCCAATTTATTTCCTGTGCTCCCAATTTCTTAACGACCGTGTCCTTTGCCTAGCCAATTAATTAAAGTGCCCCAGAGGCAGAGAGGGAGCTGCTCCAGGAGCAGGGGATCCCTGGATCCCCAGGCCAAGGCAGAGTTACCTTTTTTGAGTTTCCTGACTGCCAGCATGCGGTGCTGTGCCGAGAGCTCCCAGATTCTCAGCGTTTTGTCGTCGCTCACCGTGGCGCACACGGGCAGGAGAGGATGAGCTGCCAGGCCCCACACTTCCCCTTCCATGTGGCCCTGCAGGAAAGCATTCCACACAAGAGGAAATAATGCCTGTGGGGCTGGGTAATAGCTTCTAAACTTGCCCTGCCTCATTTTGCAAGTCCCAGGCAATAAAGCTGTGGGGGTACCAGTTGTTGGTTTCTCTGGGTCTGCATTGAAGGCACTTGAGATGGTAGCTCATGTTCAGACTCAGGTGTTTATTGTTTCTTCTCAGTAAAACAACATTTCTTATTTCACTGCTGTGAGTTGGGCAGCTTTTCATTAGAAGGCACAAAGTGGCCAACAATCTCTTGTTCCAAGGCCTTTTAAGACTGAACCATCCAATTAAGAACTGACACTTGGATTATTTCCCTTTTAACCCAATGACTGATCCCACAGAGCTGCAATGGGGACTTTTCTGCCCAATTACAAAATGCCACTCAAACCCATGGAGAAGCATGAAGAAGAAACCCAGGATGACACCCTGTGCCCTCCATCTTGCTTCCATCCACAACATACTAAAAATCCCAAAACCTCAATTTCTCACCAAGTGATTCACCTACACTGCTCTCTATAATCTATTTCACACTTTTGTGGATTCCAGTCTATTCTGGAGTTTAGGAAACTTTCTCCATGAGTGAGGGTCACAGTCAGTGCTCCCCTGGGGGTCAGGGCACCCCAGAGCAGACAGAGAAATATTCCCAGTGCCCTGGGTTTCCACATAAAGCCTTCACCATCTCCTCTCTCCAAAGCTTTCTGCATTCCAAAAGACCTGAACGTCTGCTCTGTCTCCCTAACCAATGTCTGAAACACTCTTCCATGTTCCCCTCCACTGTTACTGGCTGTAATTCCTGTTCTTCCAGTATTCTCCTTTCCAAACTTGAGTTTAATAGGGAAAAGTTACGCCCCAAACTGGACTTTATCCTGAAATCCTAATATTGGCTAATCCTCAAAGTTTATGTCCTTTTTTAGATCCTTGTTTGCCCAATAGACACATAATATTTTGTTTTAATCTTGCCTCATATTCTCAGTTTTCCAAGCTGTTAATCACTCTTCCTGCTTTTTTCCAGCTTTCCTTCAGCTTGCATACAGTTTGCTGGCACTGCATATCAAGGTTAAATAATTTCTTACTGCTCTCAATCTGCATCAGTGAATGAGTTCAATGTTTTATAAAACACAACCTCACACATCTTGGATATGCAGTCATGCAGGCAAGACAAATTTGAAGGATTACTTCATGTGATCAAAATTTACTGAAAAAAGAATACCAAAGAACCAGCATTTTTGTAAAAATACAGGAAATGGTTTGCTATGGGAGATCCATACAGTACCTGAACAAGCAGAGTCATAGGCCCACTTTTATCAATTTCAAGTATTTCTCCATTTTTAGTTCCTACCAGGATGTGCCCATGTCCCAGGCTGATGGCTCGGATGGAGGGGTTGTCTTCTAAAAGCAAACCTGAAGAATGCCAGATTTTATTTTTTTTTTTAATTTCATACCCCTTGCAGTTTATATATAACTCAAATCTGTTCAAAACCATGAACATGAGATAAAACTGCCTGATCAAACTGCCAGATAATCCATGGATCCCTTAGTACTGCAGAGAGGGGGTTTGTCTGTACTGTGGCAGTACAATGACTGATATTTCACTGCTTTAACAGTGACAAGGTCTGAGGGGCTCAGGAGTCCCAGCACCCCAGACCAATGCTGTGATTACATATGAATATCCCTTTCCACACTGAGGCCTGGGGTATTTAAAGGTCTTTCCACATCACAGGGCCTCTGCTCTCACCACAGGGAATGTGGCCAGCCAAGGAAACTGGACTGACTTTGGAACTGCCAAACTCAAGGCTGGGCACATTTCTCCTTAAAATCATTTCACCAATGAAAACAAAGCTCAATGTCATGAAATAGAGGAGGGACTAGCAGAACAAACTATAAATGACAAGGAATGCAATAAATACATCTTCTGTGGATCAAACCAGAATGTTCCAGCACAGAGTAAACAGCATGTTCCTGTTCCCTTTGGCTTCTGGTGGATGTGACACCCAGTCCCTCCCCTTTCCCTGCCATTTCCCACCCTCCATGCACACAGTCCTTACTGAAACACATGAAAGCAATACCTTTAGAACTAGCAGAGAGTGCTGCTCTTTTGATAGCATATGTCTTCAGACATCTCTCAAACATATCATCCCAAAGGGCCACAATTCCATCTTTTCCACCCGTCACAAAGCCCTGCGCAGCCACAGGAGGAGAGCACACACAAATGTCAGCACTCATGGGAGAGATTCAAAAGGACATGTCCAAAGGCACAATAAAGTCTCCCCTGCTTTTTATTCATGTGTCAAACTAAAAATACTGGAGTCTGTACCTATGAGGGAAAAATTCAAGTGGACAAGATGTGGAGTTGCTTTTCTAGGGTTATAATGATTTGCAACCATATGGAGCACACAGTGCTGTAAACAGGAATGCTGGACCAGGACATTTGCCTGCATGTGGGAACAGGGGATGGAAAAATGTGATTTACCCTTAGAAGAGGCAGTAGCTGGCAGTAACAGCTTCTCAAGTTATTCCAAATTCAATTGATTTAACAGATGCTTCAGCCCAAGTTCTAATAATGCATCAGGGACCAATTCTCTCATTAATTCCCTAGGTAGATTATCTGGGCCAAGTGAATGCAGAAGAGCATAAATAACTAACCAACAAAAATCTAAGTGAAGAGGATGTTCAGTGCCAGGATCAAACAGAAAAATTGATAGGAAAGCTGGCAACAATCAATTAGGGCCAGAAAGGATTGAGCCACGGGGATCTTAATTGACCTTGATATATAAAAATGTTAATAGCTAACATTCTTCTCATCCTTTACTTCTACAGTTGAAAACATAACCTCAAAAGGGATATTTCATTATCAACATTATATTCAAATTGCCAGGGGCAAAACTTTGTCCTTAGCTCATTTGTGTGATGCAAATATTTTGCCATAATTTTTTTCATAGATGTATTGATGCAACTGAAAGAGAATTTGTTTTCTGGAATACCTAACTCAAAACCCAAAACCTTTGGATATCTGAAGTCTTGACTAAGACACAATAATAATATTAAAAGATCATGTTTCATATTTTGGAAACTGGTAATGCATGAATATTTTTGGGATCAGCTTGAAGAGGCAATGAATGTTACCCATTACTCTCCTGTGGTTTACACAAACATGAAAACCACACTCTTGAGCAGAGTGAGAAATAAGTTCTGAATTTTCAGAGGTCAGAAAGCTGCTGGTCAGGTACCAGCACATGGAACAGGGTGCTTACAAACCCAGGTCTATCAAATAACAGCACTCATTCCTGTTGGCTTTGTTTAACCGCAAACACCTCTAAAATCCATCGGTACAACAAAAGTCAACGTGGAGGAAGGTGACAGATACCTTGTCCAGTGCATGCATGGCAAACACAGGTCCATCATGGGCCTTCACTGTCCTCAGCAGCAGGGTCTCCTTCCAGATGTAGATGTCCCCAGTGGCAGCCCCAGAGAACACCAGCTCCTCCCCGCGCCCGTACGAGACGCTCATCATGGTCTCCAGCTTCCCCGCGCTCCCAAACGTGCCCCGCTTGGAGGTGAAGCCTCCACCTGCAACAGCAGCACAGGCCTTGCTCTGCTTGGGCTGGAAAGGACAAATGTTTGACCCCAACATCTCCTGGGGCTTCCTAATAATGGAAATGCAGAAGCAGCACACAAGGGAAAAGCATAAAGAAAGTGAACCCAGCAATGACAGCTCTGGAGCAGATCAGCCTCAGGTTTGCAGACTGTCCTCCCAAGCCAGAGATAAATTTGGTGAGGAACTGTGCAAAACCAACTACTGCCATGTCTGGTGTAGCTATGATATTTTCTGAAAAATCCTTTCCTTAGGATTTTTTTCTCCTGAGAAGCTGAGAGGCCTCAGGAACAAACTGTAAGCAATGGTTGTCTGCTGCTGTGGAATGCAACAGGTGCATCTGGGATTGGTCTCATGTGGTTGTTTCTAATTAATGGCCAATCACAGTCAGCTGGCTCAGACTCTCTGTCCCAACCACAAGCCTTTGTTATCATTCTTTCTTTTTCTGTTCTTAGCCAGCCTTCTGCTGAAATCCTTTCTTCTATTCTTTTAGTATAGTTTTAATATAATATATATCATGAAATAATAAATCAGCCTTCTGAAACATGGAGTCAGATCCTCGTCTCTTCCCTCATCCCCAGCCCCTGTGACCACGGTCACAGCCTGGCAGGATGGTTTTTGCCCACAGCAGCTTCTGCCATGCTGCTTCTCTGTAGAGGTGACCACAAGCAGAAGATTGGTTTAGCTGTCCCCTGGCATCCTGAGCTTTTGGCAGCAGTTGGCAGAATAAATGGCAGGGTTTGCTCCTCCAAATCACCACAGCCTTGCTTTGGGTCAGAAAGCAGAAGGAGCAATAAGGTCATAAATCAATGCTTAGACAAAAATACGCATAAAATTACAAAATATCATTTGTATAGGTGGCCTTGTGTCAAGGCACTGTGGGCTTCACAGCTGACACCACACTAACTCCCCACTCCATTGAGCAAATCTGAATTAAAAATCACCATTTTTATTGCAAAGAGACTGTTCTTGGAGTAAGATGCTGCTTAATACACATTCCCACCATGGAATTTGGCAAACAGCAATGCAAGTCTACGTAATCACTGCAAAAATAACCTAAAGACTAAAAAAAAGCAGAAAAAATAATTATTTATCTGAGAGCACCTGAACCACTTGAATGCTTAAACTATGCTATGAAGTGTAGGAAGCTCTTAAAATGACCTAATTTTGAGTTGTTCTGAGTACTTGTGTAATGTGTACACAATTAAAAAGTCATGAAGAGCAAAAAATCCAGTCCTGAATAAAAAATGTCCTCAATCAGAACCTGATTTTCTGGGAGCCAAGGATGCTTGTTTAGGAGAATGCCTTAATATTATGATTAGAATTTAAACACAATTAACTGAAAATTCTTTCCAAGAAGGAAGGAATATTGTGACATTTGCTGACTCAGAGGTGGGTTTTAACCCCTTTAATATTTTGGTAACTGGCAAAGTTAGTTAAAACTTTAAAAAGTTAAAACTTAAAAGTTAGTCGAAAGTTAAAAGCTTAATGAATAAAACAAATTCTTAAACTGGGAATAGGGTGTTCTTGTATTAAAAATGTCCACAAATTCCCATGTTAATCAAATATAAAATATTCAATACAGTACCTGTTTGCTGCCAAAATTTGATGTGCTTCATCCCAACTGTGACTAGTCTGTCCACATGATGTGGATTACACTTCACTACAAATATTTTATCTTTATGGCCCCTGCAATAGAAGTAGATCTTTTAAAAGCTTGGCAAGAATGACTTAAGATTTCAAACTAATTAAATCATTGATATAAATCATTTCCCCATATAACAAAAAGTAGAGAGCCATATTTCTAATCTGCAAGGGCTTTGTTTTGGGATTTTGCCTCATGGAGCTGGCAGGAAGAATTTTGAGCACACACCATGTGGGGACTACAGAAATGTGGGGAATAAAGATCCTCTCCCACTGAATTTCAGTTCATTTAAATCATAACAAAGGAGCAGGCAATAAAGGTCAAGGCAATTAAGAGAAGACATAAAGGTCAAGATAAGTATTTAAATGGATGAGAACTCAATAAATATTAAAAGATACTCTGACAGGAAAAATGAGGAAGTGTTTAATCTGTGGGCTTCAAGATGGAAAATAAAATAATGAATTATAAAATTGTAGCAGTTCACTCAGCAGCACATTCACCTCCAGGTTTAGTTCTTGGGTAATTAAACTTATGCTTGTTGATGTATTTATGGGAATTTAAAAGCTTGGGTCTTATCAAAGGAAAAACTATTCCCAGGTGTAAAGCATTAATTAAATCCATGTCAGTATTTTATAAACCCCCCAAAGCAGGAAGTGTGAGCTTTTCATTATAATCTGCAGGTTTGTGCTAGGATTAAGTCACTTTTTCCTGACAGGCTCAGCAGATCTAGAAAATCACATGGTTCTGAAACCCCTCTGGGTCAGTATTCCCTTTTAGTGGGAATGTCTGGATGCAAACCAGTCCTGGCCACCTTTGACATCTGCAGCACATCATCCTGCAGAGCAGAGGTGTTTGGTTCCTTGTGATCTTACTCAACAAGGATTTTAATGGAATTAGACAGGAGGTAGGAGAGCCAGGACAGGGAAACAAGCTGCATAATTTAGCTCTGAAACAATTAAAGCAAATAAATAAGAGTTCTTAATATTGCAACAAAAAAAAACCCCAAAAACCTGAGAAGTCATGCTGAAATAAATCAGCCTAGAAAGATTAAGAAAAAAGAATATTCACAAAAAGTAAACATAAGTGCAGAATAGCCATAATGAGTGTCTGTATATGGTGAGTGGACACCTATTTTTCAGGTTTATATGGGTCCATATGATTGTAAGGAGATGTTCTTTCATTCTTGTGTGCAAAGGCCATATGAGGGCTTTTGTCTCTCTCTCTGTCCTCCTGTGCTCACCAGAACAGGGGAGTTGCCTTTAGACACTGCAAAAATTTAAACAATGGCTTAAATGGGAAGGTTTTAGAAGATACATTCATTATATATGAATATATTCATTATATATATATATTCATTATTCATTATTCTATATATATAGATATATTCATTATATATATATTATACAATATACCCTGTATATTTTTAAGATAACAGATGAGCAATAATAGATGCATTGGGTACATGCAGCATTACATGGTGAAAAGAACCCGAGTGCTCCATGTTTTATCTGTCCTGGGAGCACCAGCACCAGGTAGTGACACAGCTTATCATGATCTTGTTTTTAAAAGCTTAAAGGTCAGTGTGGGAATATAGAAAGTATTTCTTTGCTTGCAAGTCAAGCACAATCTGTCTGGGGACAGCAGAACTGGGATTGCAAAGCCCAGGAAAATGTCACGTTTTACAACACAGCCAGGGCTGTTGCTAAGCAAAGCCTCCGGCACGGATTTTAGGCAGGATTTAAACCCTCAGTGCCTAATAAACTGGATGTCTGAGATGAAATTGTACAGCTAACAGACTGTGGTACACACACATGGAGTAAAACACTGATTTCTTCAGTAATGGTACACTAACACTAACAGAGACTGCTGCCACCAGAAAATCTCATTTCTTCTGCAACACGTCACCATATAGTAATTAAATTACCTTTCACAGGCACTTTTTTACAGCCATACCAACGATTTCTACTGAGCAGTGCTACATTACATGCTTGCAGAGAGCACATGGAATTCTCTCCTTGCCTTTCTGGTACATGCATCCACCCTCACAGGAATTCTGCTCAGTCCTGGTGACCAGGGGCACACTTGCTTTGTGCAAGGCTGAGACAGAAACCAGGTTCTCAGACAGTTCAATTCTCCTACACTGAACAACTATTGTTGCAATCCAACAGTTGAGTATAAAACAGCTGAGACATGTCACTTTAAATTCTCTTCCCAATACTGGTCCCTTCAGGAAAGCACAAAGGACTCTTCACTGTCAGGTTAGTAGCTGAGCTTTCCATTGGCAATTGGAAGAGCAATGGCTCAGAAAAAGCTGGCTCAGAAGGAAGGCTGGATCAGCAGTGATTGAAATATATACATAGAATAGAGGGAACTCTTTTTCCTTTTAGAAAGTGATCTGGTTATTGATGGAACCCAGCACATCATGGAACACATAAAGGAAATGACACCTCTGGTGACTTCTGCCCTAAGCCAGGACACAAAACTGGAAGCAAATACAAACCACAGTGCCAATGTGGCTCTCCCAACAGCAAGGATAAGAACTCCTGACAGAAATAGTTCACATGATTTCCAAACACTGGGCTGTGCATCCCCAGGTTTTTAATCTGGGTGTGTTGCTCTGAAACACCATCCTGCTTTCAGAGGGGAATTCTGCTTTATTTCTTTGTTCATAGGAAAAATGTGAATGAGGTTATTCAGAAAAAAAGTAATCAGAGGGGACTTTAAACTGTGGGTATCCTTACCTGGTTGTTGCCAGCTTTTCTCCCTTTTTCCAGTCCCAGAACACAATGGCATGGTTATCATCCAGCCCCACAGATGCCAAACATTTCCCATCAGCTGCACAGAAGCAATACTGAGTGTTAAAGGTGTTAAGGCTTTAGCTGAAAATGTAACAGGCAATGAACCAAAAATCACACTGCAAACTGAATTTCTAATGTGGTATTATAAATGAAGCAAAAACAAACCCCAAACTAATAGTTTGAGAAATTGGAGTTCAGATCTTTCCCCAAGGCAGACACAAAGCATTCCTATGTGAAAGTTCAAGCAAAATAATGAGGATCAAACAAGGCAATGAAATTCAATTCATAAAGCTCAAGCACTCTAAATTCACGTTGCATTTTATTTGAAATATTTCTGATAGATAATGCTTCTTTTCTTTGCTTGAAATGGTGCAGAGATTTACCAGTGTACGAAATGTTCACAGGCAGGGTGATGAAACTATAAATATGATATAAAATTTTAAGGCTAAAAATAACTGCTGGCTATCTTCACTTTCACTGCAGGAAAGACACAGCAGGACTGATAATGAGAGAAAGGAAAGCCAGAAGAGAAAATCATCCATAATTCAACAGTACCCAGGCACTCTTGCCACATGTATAAAATAATGATAAACACAACCATCTCTAACAAAGTTTTAGAGACAAACTTCTGTGCTGACATTCTACAAAGTTTATAAAACTAAGCCATGATTATTGCAGCTAATGATAAGATAATTCATAGGGTGCAGGAGGAGCTGATCACCTGCCTGGCTTTTTTAGCTGCAGGGTAGAGACTGAACAAGATCAGTGACCTGGGAATGGGCTTCTCACAGAAATGAATGGTGTGAAGGACTCAGCTTGGGCATATTTGACTTCAAGAGGTAAAAGAGAGTCACTGGTATAAATTACTCCATCAGAATTACTGCAGAGTTCACAGGGCTGAGTAAGTTCTTACAGACTTTAATGACTGACCTTACTGGAAGCAAGTCAAGAAGGAGAAGGGGGATTTAAGAATCAGTAAGAAAGAAACAGGTCCAAGTGGAAGAAGCAGAATAAGGTAGGAAGAAATGAAGTTAAAATACAGGACAAGAAAACAAAATCGAGCTTATTTTAAAAATCCTCAAAAACCACAACAATTTAAACTTTATGCACTTGAAACAGGAGGTTTATGCACTAATATGGACTATACCCTCCAAACAATATCCCAAGGTATAAATGTTAAATTAGCCAGCAGAGGGCACAGCCAAACACTGCAGGAATGAAATGATCCTCTCAGAATCACAGTGTCATGAGAAGGGCTGCACAGGAAGGACCCAGCTTTCAGAAATGGGCAGCAGCTTATGGTTTAGAGAGAGAACTGGAGGAAAAGAGTCAGCTGCTGCATCAACTACAGCCAGAAAAGGTTGGGAGCTCCAGGTTTCTATCTTTAAGCTCCAAATAGTGTGATCTGAACCTAATTTTGAAAGCTCTGTTGTTAGGACAATGCAAATGCCCTGCACAGGGCAGTGCAGCCCCTGATCCTGCAGGGAGGTGCACATTTGGTGCAGACACACACAGGCTCAGTCTCTGTCCCTGTCCATGCCAAGAATCCCAGCTAAAGCCAGTTAGGAATGCAGTGTGTGCATTATTCTCAGGAGCAGGTCCTAAAGCAACACTGTAATGTTGAGTGGTTGCTACTTTTTAAAAGACATTCAGTATTTTTTTACAGATTTATGCCCACAGAATATTTGACCAGCTTATTCTTTACAGGCACATGGGTTCCAAGATCCAGAATATTCCTACTTGGACAGCAATTTACTGGGTGTTAAAAATGCAAACCACAAAGAATTTTCAAGTATAGGAATGTTTGTTCAATTAAGGATCTTATCAAGAAGTTTTTTGACATCTATGCACATTATCTAATACCAGTTAAATCATCCTTATCCATTTTTCTTCTTTCTGGCACTTTATCTCCTTTCAGAGTGAGCTTACAGACCACAGTGGGTCAGCAATTTTACATTTGAATTCCAGCTCTTGGATGAACACCAGGGCTTCTCTCCTGATAATGGAATATGACTGAGTTCCACAGATTTATCTTTGTGGAAGTCAAACTTCTTTTGTATAGTCTTGTCTTACAAATGTGATCTACATCCTAATGAATTCTTACCACATTTCTGGAGAGCAGAATATGAAATAAGCTATGTTTAGTTGAAAAAAAAAATCAGATCAAGTAGAGGATAGTTTAGATAAAGTAATCTCTTAATTTTTTTTAACAGAAGAAGTGAGAATGAATTTTCAAGCCCTTTTATGAAGATACAGAAGTATTTAAGTCCCCACCATATGGATGATATTCTTCAGTGCTGCACACAGGAATTATCCCTTGAAAACTGAGACAGCTTAGGGCAGCCAGCTTGGAAAGACAAGTGGGAGAGACAGCAGACAACTGTTTGTCATATTTACTTCTTCTGTAAACTCACTGAAAAATGTGGCAATTGTTAGCAAATGCAAAGAACTGGATGAGTGCAGAGGTGACATTTCCAACTCATTCATATGCTTTGAGTCACCATCCTGCCTGCTTGGAAATTCTCACACCACCATGTAGACAGTGACCAAAATTGCAACTGCACCCTTGGTATTACCTACTAGACACCACCAAAATCAATCATTGACCAAGTGACCAAAGGCCCTTGACTGATTTCACTACACACATTGTTTTTATCCCAATCAGCAAGCTTCCATGTAAAATTGGTTCTGGCTGCAATTTTACACCTCTTTGAATTAACATTGCCTCACAAGGATTGCTTTTAAATTACTCATTTAGATAAACATAGGCTGTGGCTCACCTGAAAAATCCAGTGCACACACTCCTCTCTGGTGCTGGCCTTTGAGCAATGATAAACATTTCAGGGTCTGGGTGTCCCAAACATGGATAGCAGCATCTCTTCCAACCTAGATCAGAGGGTTAATTGGGCTCTCTGCCCACAGAAGTTCAAAGCACACCAATAACAGTAATTAGCATTATCATATCTTTAAAACCCTACAGAGGTTTGTAATTTGCCCTGTTTTATCTTTTTCAGGATTTATTTTCTCATTCAGAGAAATATGAGTGGATGGTCTCTAAAACGATCAGTATTCATGGTATCATTTATCCTGATGTCTTGAAATATGTACACACTGAATACATCATATTCAGTACCAGATATCAGGAAAGTGCCCATCAGCTTTTATCTGAGCAAGGCTGTTGAAAGCTCCTACAGTACAAAAATACTGCAACTGAGTCATGGAAGTCCAAAACCTTCTAGGAAGGAGATAAAATACAGGTGCTGAATTTTACATGAGAGATTAAAAGTAAATATAAGACTTTTGAAGGCCACAGCACAAGACTGGCAGTGTTTATGTTACATAGGAATGGTTTCATAATCACCTCCAACAGTTTCAGCAGGGGAATAGGAAACAACACTCAGTTTGCCCGGATATAGGAGGAAACAATCCATGTGAGGAAGAAGAGAATGGCATTTTTCCTAATTCTATACAAAGCCATTATTGCTATCACTTTGAACTCCCCACCTGCCCAGTAGCCACATAGTCCTTGATGGGGTGGATGCTGAGGCTGAGGATGTCGTCGTCATGGCCGAGGTAGAGGCGCTGCGAGTGCTGCTGCCGGTTGTAGACGACGGCCACAGCGGCGATGTGATAAACCACCTCCCCTGCCTGGGTGTAGAACAGGTTGTTCCTGCAGTCATAGCCCCTGTACCTGCAGCAGACACCAAATAAACACCTGGCTGCAGGAGATGTGATAAACCACCTCCCCTGCCTGGGTGCAGAACAGGTTGTTCCTGCAGTCATAGCCCCTGTACCTGCAGCAAGCACCAAATAAACACCTGGCTGCAGGAGATGTGATAAACCACCTCTCCTGCCTGGGTGCAGAACAGGTTGTTCCTGCAGTCATAGCCCCTGTACCTGCAGCAAGCACCAAATAAACACCTGGCTGCAGGAGATGTGATAAACCACCTCCCCTGCCTGGGTGTAGAACAGGCTATTCCTGCAGTCACAGCCCCTGTACCTGCAGCAGACACCAAATGAACACCTGGCTGCAGGAGATGTGATAAACCACCTCCCCTGCCTGGGTGTAGAACAGGCTATTCCTGCAGTCACAGCCCCTGTACCTGCAGCAGACACCGAACACCTCATGGCTGCCCCACAGCTACAAATCCTTTGTGTGTTAAAAGAAAGGAGTCCTGAGGGGACAGCTCGAGCTCAGAAGTATCACAGACACTGCTCCCACCAAGAGCAGGGATTAAGGGATCTTCTCAAGGGTTACTTTGCACTCAATTCCTAAATCAGCACTGATTTCACAAAAAGGCTGTATCTTTTACATAGAATTGTGTCCAGGTAAGCTCCACGAGGAATTGGATTGGAGCAGAAATCCATCAGGCATTTGAACAAATCACAGTTTCACAAGCAATTAACAGAGACTCCAGGAAACACCAGGTGAGTGAGTAACAAGTACAAAATGTAGTTTCATAAAACTCAACACTGATGTATTATTTATCAGTGCTTCCCCTGCTCCTTAGCAAAGAGAATCGTGGAATGGTCTGTGCTGGAAGAGACCTTATGGATCACCCAGCTCCACCTCCTGCCATAGGCAGAGACATCTCCCACTGCACCAGGCTGCTCAGGGCTCCACCCAGCCTGAAATACAACTGAAAATAGAAAATCTGTATCTGATATTCTAAGAATTACCCCAGTAACAATGACAAATTAATTGTGGGTAAGCATCAAAAATGCATTGCTTATGCTCTGGTAAGAGTTGTTAGAGCACCCCAGCAATGTCAGTCATTCAGAAATAGCAAATATTATTTGATGTTACTCTACCCATGTATAAACTGCAGCTTCAAGCTGTCCTCAGGCGCTCTCTCTCTCTTAAGGAAGGGCACAGAATGGTTTTTCTCTTTACTTTGCTGTTTCAGCTGAGGTAGGTCTTCTTTGTAAACCTAAAGAAGAAATGCTAACGTTAACTGCACGTCTCTGGTTTTCTGAATATTTGTATATGTGAGTGAAAGTGGCTTTAAGCATGAAATGTAATATATGCTAATGTGATGTAGAGTGGTTACAATGCAGAGGCAGGCACTATTGTCCCCAGCCTTCAGATGATAATAAAGTTTCCTGAACAATGAATTCTCCTGGTCTGAGTGGCCCAGAACAGCAATCTGGAGCAGCAGCAGAGTGCGTTCTTTCTAGAAGATTCCAGTGTCACTTAGTGAAAAGCAATGCAAATGGTGACTGGGAGTGTCCAGGTGTTTTTTAATTCCATCTGTGCTGCAGTGTCCAAGCTCAAAGCTGAGCATGAACTGCTTCTATCTCAGGATTATGGTGAAATACACAGGAACCAAAAGCACTTCAGTGATCTGCCAACATGTCCACAAGCCCAAAGTATAATTACAGATCTATAAAGACACAAAATACTTTCTATTTAAACACTTTAGAAATGCTAAAACTCTGTGGAGATACTAAAGGTGTTTGAGGCATCCCCAAACAAAATCCATCTCAATGCTGAAATGTAGCTTTAGTAGCTTTAGTGTCTGTTTTCTATGCCTATATTTCTTCAACAAACGAACAATGAAATTGCCACTCCCACAGAAATCTACCTGACTTCCAAGAAGCAACACTGGATTTTTGGAAGAAAGAAAAAGACAGAAACAAACTCAGTGAAATAAAATACTAGGGCATCATGTTCTGATGCATCTCAAAATGTAGAATCCTCTCTGCTGCTTCAGCCATATTATTAAAAAGAAAAAAACCCAAACCAAACCCCAATTCTCAAAATAAGATGCATGTTTTTATTTCCCTGTGCTTTTGTCAATTATTTCCTTTAAAAAAATGCCAAATGCAGCTTCTGCCTGGGGCTGTCTCACATTTTCCATGAGAGATGCTATTTTAAAGATGCTCCTGGTTTTCCATGCATTAACCTGCTTGGAATATTGCTCTTGAACTGCCTGCAATGATATTGTCACTTATAGTTTTTAAACCCAGATGTCCTTTTTGACACACAGACAGTGTGAAGGAGGATGATGACTGATTTGAATACAGATGGAAAATCAGGGCGAGGAGGGGAGGAGGAGAATGACCAGCACTCCAGTGAAACTGGGAGTGAATGGAAGGGAAGGGAGAGAATTTGGCAAAATCTCTTTCATTTGTCATTCATGATTGATCTCTGTAATAAACAGGTGAAAGAAGCTGTTGGCAGAAGGACTTATGCAATTTATTGTAGTCTAGAAAGTGAGGTGAAAAGATAAAGGATGCCCTTGCCTAAAGCCTGCAATGTTAGAGGTGAACTTCCCACATCCCAGAAAGCATTCAATCCCTTAAATCAACATGAACCAACTTGTTCTTAATACAAGATCCCAGTCCTGCTCTGAGGAATTTCTGACCTTCCCCCATTGCAGCTGAGAGCTCACTGGACAAGGGGACAGGCAACACTCAACTCTCAATGACAACAGCTCCTGGAACCAGGTTCACTTGTAAACAGAGTCCAAATCACAGAGTGGTTTGGCTTGGGAGGGACCTTAAACATCACCTTCTAACCCCCAAAACACTTCTAAATTCTTTTCTCCAAACCCTTTCCAATTCTCATCTGCAGCTCAAGGGTTTATGTAGATTGGTTGCATAATCAGCTGAATTCCATCAAAATAACTGAGAGCAGCCCATGAGTCAGCAGTAAACTTCCTCTCTTTGCTGAACACTGATGGGAACTTGCCAGGTAATTGGCCCTGGGAGTTATTTCGCACTCACCTGGCGGTCATAGTTGATTTGAGCTTCCTGCTCAATGTCAGAATCCAACTCTGGCACGTCAGATAAATCTGAATCTGATTCCTCGCTGTAGGAATCAACACCACCCTCTGCTTTAAAAACAAAAAATTAAAAATCTATATATTGAACACATAAAATCACAGGAAAATAGTATGTGACATTTTTATATAATTTAGACTATGGGCAAAGCAGTATTCAAGAAATCTGGAAGCTCAAGCAGCTTGGAAAAGTCATGGGGGCTGACTGAATGTGTCAGGCTTCATTTCTGTCTCTCCTGTTTCCCTGCCCGGGGCAGGAAGGTGGCAGAAAGAAGCAAAATCACTGAGCAGCTTCTGGTACAGTTCCAGCATCAGAGAAATCTGCTTTCAAAACAGGGTCTGGAGAGCAGACACACAGAAATGACAAATAAAAGTGTTCACTGATCATTCTTTGTGCTTAAAATATTTGCTGTAATTTAGATAATCTACCAAATTGTGCATGTACAGAGTGAAATTTTGCCCTTCTGCTGCAGGGAATCCCAATTTTAGCAACCACCATGACACAGTTCATATGGCTTTGGTAGGATATTACAAAGATGATGATTATAACAAGAAAAATATCTGAAGTACAGCTACTGCATTAATATGAGAAATTTGTTGTTGAGATACGTGAGATTGCATTGAAAACTAAAATTAAACAATTAAATGTGTAGTGCAACTTCTGAATGCAAGTTAGATGGCTAAGGTTGAAAATTTAATTATCCAGTCCCTCTAAAAGTCTTCTTTCACACACTTTGAGGAATGCTGTTTTTATGTATTCCCAGACACAAATATTGCAGACTGCAGCAGCTTTTAATGTGGCCCAAAGCAAGGCTTGTCTTTGACAGCTTCAATGTCCCAAACATGCTGAGTATATGCAATTCCAAAGAATTATCACTTTTTTTCTTCCTGTTAAATCAATAAGAGCTCTTCCAGCAGTGCTGCATTCTGTGCTGATATAATTTAACAAATACTTGAACAGAGATGATGTTTACCTTGTGGGGAGGCTTCCAGGATGCCATTGGTTATCCCTTCTGGAACAAACCTCCACTGAAAAACAGAGTGATCAGCACCTCCTGTGCTCAAAACCCACTGGAAATCGTGGGACCAGCGCACATTGGTGACATGGGCTGAGTGGCCAACGTATTTCCTGAATTTAGCTCCTGAAAACAACAGGAGAACTGCTGGTATGTAAGGGGAAAATTAACCTTGTAACTAATGAAGTTAGGTTGGGAATAGAAACATACATTTGTGAAATCTGAAAAGCAAAAAATACTCAAATGCTTCATTTGATATGGTGATACAAAAGTAATTGTGATATAAAAATAAGGCATAAAATAATATGGGCAATATCTTCAGTTGCCAGAAAAGTACTTCAGTCGTGGCAGGAAGTACCAGACACACACAAGGTTTAATTTTCACCTTTCTGGCCATGAGTGCCAGTGTGAACTCAACACATGCATTACATTTTTCCTCAAACACAAATTTTGAAAATACACTGAGATGTGATATCAAATTAAACACTGAAGCTCACAGAAAGGCAAAAGGTTGTTTGATTTGGATTGCTGGCTTTATGCTTGGCACAGTGCAAATCCTGAGGAAGCAGCCACACATTCTCAACACTTCTGAAAACAACTGTAGAGAGAGGGTTAAAGTCTGCTCTCTGTATCCATTAATACTCACAGGAATTGTGCACACACTAATTGGAACTTTACACCAGAATGAAAAGCCACCATTAGAAAATACTCTGATACAGTATTGAGGTAAATCTTGCATTTTTCAGCCATACAAAATTCCATCCTACCTTTCTTTAGGCACGGAAATCTGAATAATTTCACCAGGCCAAAGTCATCACCAGTCACCAGCACGGAGCTGTTGTAATTCCCATCCACAGAGTTGACATCTGTGATGTTTGTGTATTTTGGCCAAATTCCACTCACTTCAGTTCCTATCACACAGGTCCATGAGGCCCAGTGAATTCCTTTGATCTCATCTTTGCTTGTTAGATGTTTCCCAGCTGAAAATGTGCAGGTGAATAACCAATTTCATCATCTGCTTTTTAGAAACTCTGTTTCTTTTCATCATATTTATCTGTGTGTTCTAGTTGTAATTAATTTTTAACCTCAATTAAGAAGAGTCACAATCTTCCTTTAAATTACTATAATCTCTCATTTGTAGTGTTTGAGGACAGCACACATCTGAGGAGTTCTAATGCAGCTGCATTAGAAATAATTAGAATACTAATGAGAATTAGTATGCTAATTAGGATTGGCATGATAAAAACATACAAAAGTGGAAAAACTTCATAATTCCAAATGTACCAAAGAAATGCCTTCAGTAGGAAGTACTGTGAAAAGCATGAGTTCCTAGAACACTTTCAAGTGCTAGAAGGTTAATAATACACAATTTTAAATCATGCTCATGTGCTAGTAGGAGTTTTTCATCCACATTAAGTCCCTGAAATGTGAGTATTTGGTCAGTCAGCCATTCTGTACTGGTACTTTTTACTTACAGAGGCTGTTTTAGAGTTGATTGAAGGCTGCCAAACTAGCTCCAAAGAGCCCAAATTTTTATTTCTGAAGCTCTCTTCTGAAAAAGCTTCCTCTAAATATTAGAAAGTGTTCTCAAATAAGAGTGAGAATAAGTCAATTAGTTATCAGTGTTGTTTCTTACCAACAAGCTTCTACATTGAGAACATCAGCAATTCGAGCTGACTCAAACAGTTCTTCTATTTTTAGTTACATTCTTAAAAACATTCTGATCACTAACAGGAATCATTCATCAAGGAAGGACAATAGGGACAGAGGGGCTTTGGTAGTTACCTAAGAGTGAGTCAAGCTGCAAAAGTTGCTATGAAAAAAAATGTAATGTACACAGCAGAGACAGCTTTTCCTTAAAGCTGAAGATATTGAAAAAACAAGCAGTGGGTATTTCTCTATGTTCCAGCCAGAAAACTCCACTTTCACTTGTAATATTTGTATCATATTTGTGGTGTTCTCTTCAACCAAAATCAAAATTTAATTGCTGTAAACTTACAGGGCATCTTGTAGAAGAGCCTCTCTCCAGCACCATCGTTGGTCTGCAGGAACTTGCTGTCCACAGACCAGTCAATGTGGGTGATGAAACTGGAGGATTTGTTGCATTCCCCAATCTTTTTGTATCTCTGGGCCACGGCGTAGATGTCCACGGGCCCATCGTTGGAGCCCACAGCCAGGTAGGAGCCATCAGGGGAAAACTTCATCTCATGGATCACCTCCTTGCGGTCCTTGATGTGAACCACCTCGGTCATGTCCCTGCAGAGGCCACAGGGGACAGTGACAGCTGCACACCCAGCAATTTGCAAGCCACAGATAACATAGATGCAGTGAATAATTTACACAGCAGAAATTAAATTTCACCTGAAATATCCTTTTTTTTTCATGGATAACTTCCTATTGCTTCATTGCTTCTAAGCATTTTTGAAGCAGCAGACAGAAACCACTCTGCCTTTCCAGAATGTTCCTCATTCTCTCCACCTGCTCTAATGAAATACTGCTTGTACTTCAGTACTTTACTGAAATACATTTTGTAAGTGTATCTTTTAAACCCTGACACCCAGCCCTGTTAAAAGCAGGGTCCTGAAAGGAGAAGCATTGATTCTAAACTTTTTTTAAGCAACAGATAAATCACTCTGCCTGTCCACAATATTCCTCATTCTCTCACCTGCTCTAATGAAGCACTGCTAGTACTTCAGTACTTTACTGAGATACGTTTTGTAAGTGTATCTTTTAAATCCTGACACCCAGTACTGTTAAAAGCAGGGTCCTGAAAGGAGAAGCATTCCTAACCCAAGACAGAGATTTCCAGGAGGCATCAGACAAATTAACAAGGACAAGATTACTGGGAGACAAAGATGATTAACTTCTTTAGAAAAATAGTCAGTGGGAAGGCTTTTAAATTAACATGAACAGCTCATTTAAGTTTTGTTAAAGTCATTCAAGCAGAGCATTATAGGGGTTTTCCCAGGTTTTTCCCTCCTATCAGTTTGGAGTTCCAAGTATTTTAAGCATATGTTTGGCAAACATAAGGAGAACAGTCAGGAGGGGGTAAACTCTTCCAGGTATCAATTAAAACAGCTGTTGTGTTTTGAAATCATGCTGGAGGTTTGGCTATTTCACTCTATGGCCCATTTAAGGTTTTACCTGCTTTCGTGTGCCCTCCATTTCAGACAGAAAATGCTCAAGATGCAGCCATGTAGAAAAAGGCTTTCCACTTACACAAAAAGCAGAATTCAGGTTTATCTTGAAAATACTTAAAAATGTCTTTTGATCACCAATTATTTTGCCTGGTATGTGTATGACAGGAACTAAACCATCAGTGAAGAAGATCCCTCTCCAAACTATGTTTTCTCTTTCATGCATTTTTCTTCTCACTAAACACCTGTATAACTTCAGACTATAGGAAAAGAGCCAAACTTGAAAATCTTAAATTTTATCAACATTATTCCTAAGAACCAATATTTTGAAATTTATTAAAGCATAGATTTTCTCCTCTTTGCCAAACTGCCACCTTTCAAAAGGGATATGGATGCATCTGCAATCATTATTTCTTTTTCCTCTGATAAGATACCCCGTGTTTTTTCATCTTACCTGACTCTGAGGACGATGAAGGAGCCATCCTTCATCCCAAGTGCCAGCTGGGATCCGTCAGGACTGAAGGACACGCTCCGTACGGCCTCTTCCATATTGCAGCGAGCGATCAAGGCATGGTCAGCAAGGCTCCACAACCTGCCCCAAAGGGAAGGGAAAGCAGGAGGAGGCTTTTCCTGACTGCCCAGGATTTGGGTGTCTTCAAGAGGAACCCCAAAGGTCTAACTCAGCTGGGAAAATCATTTGCACACACCCCTTGGGTTAATATTGTGTAAAGGATTGAGCTCCTTTCAACCTGAACACAACTGCGGTAGAAGAAAACAGAGTGAAGCTCAATTACATCATCATTTGGTGTTATTTGCACACTTCACTTATTTGACTGAATCCCCAAAGTGAATAATAAAAATGAAGATTCTGTGGACAGGAAGGGTCAATGCAGCTCAGAGTGAAATTTTCACTGAATGCAACACTCAGGGAACATCAACATTCCAACCACAGGGAAGACTTTCTTGTCCTAACTCTGAACGGGCTTAGGAGACAAAACTGCGTATTGATTCCCTCATTCACATCAATGCAATTAAAAAGAATCAACCAGTAAATTATGTCCTAAGATAAAGGCAAATAATGCCCCTATATTTTTCTGAAGGAATGGAAGGAGCTTCCCAAATCACTACAGGTTTACCCATCAGATCTCAGTAGTCTGCAAGACTTAGAAATTTAAAGAACAATTGAAATAATGGGGAAAAATGCATATAAGACCTCTCTCAGGGTAGAGAAATTAAGTCAACAGTACCCAACTGTGGTGGTGTTCACAGGGGTCCCAGGACGAGGGAAGAGATGGGAATCTTGACTCCATGTTTCAGAAGGCTGATTTATTATTTTATGATATATATTGTATTAAAAGAAAATTATATACTAAAACTATACTAAAAGAATAGAATAAAGGATTTCAGCAGAAGGCTAGCAAGGAATAGAAAGGAATGGAATGTTAATAAAATCTTGTGACTGACCAGAGAGTCTGAGACAGCTGGACTGTGATTGGCCATTCATTATAAACAACCACATGAGCCCAACCCCAGATGCACCTGTTGCATTCCACAGCAGCAGATAACCATTGGTTACATTTTGTTCCTGAGGCCTCTCAGCTTCTCAGGAGAAAAAATCCTAACAAAAGGATTTTTCATAAAAGATGTCTGTGACGCCCAACTATCTTTGTTTTGAGGATAGAGTCATCAATGTAATGTACTGATTACATCCTCAGTAAAATATGTGGATTATGAACCAGCAGATGTGACTATGTGCTAAACTGGAGAAAAGAGCAATTTGTGCAAGAACTGTAACGTGACACTGGATGGAGTTGTAGAGGAAATCTGGCCAGAAAGGAACCCCCAGGCTGGATGGGAGATCCTACTGTGAGTTACAGTAAAAGCTCTGGAACAGTAACAATTCCTGTTTTTACTGAAGGCACTGGCACCAAGGATGTGGATGCCACTGAGCTCGGCTCTGCACAGGGAGGTGGGAGGCACTGGGAGCACAAGAGGCTCCAAAGGAGAAGTTCTGTTCTTGGCACTGGAATAAACAGCATAAACACAACTTGGATGGAGCCTGAAAAGAAGGTGGGAAATAAATGAATGTGGGACACTAAAACTGTTTTCAAAGACAAACATGAAGTAGGATCAAGAATCTTGCAGTCTCACAAGGCAGAAGCTGTGATCCTAATATAACAAGGAATGAACCAGGAAGGCTTTGGAAAGATTTTGAAGAAAACACTAGGAGACAACTGTTGCTCCAAAATGTTGCTTCCACGTAAGTCAGTCCAATACTCTGGAAGCCTAATTGCAAAACATGAGAGTTTATTTAATAAATAAAATAAATAATTCTCTATGCCTTTAGAGAATGCCAATTTTCCCTGTTCCTGTGGTAAGAGATAGGGAAGAGGCAGCTTTCCTAGTTGAGATGGTTTGCTTTGGAAATTTTAAATGTTAGAAACCTATATTTGGCTAGAGACTTCTCTCAGCTGGGTTAGGGAAAAATACAGTAAATCCACTTCTCATTCAGACGTCCCAGACACAAGAATACCATCTGACTCACTAAATACTTTTATTTCTAAACCAATTTAGATTTCTATTACATACCCACTCTTTGAAAAAAAGTGTGATAATCAAATATTAAGAAAATTTACCCAATGAAGGGCAATACAGAAACATCCCTGTGGATGCAATTTAAATATTACAGAAAAATGGTAGGAAAATCCTTTTGTGTACCTTTTTATCTTAATGAAAGTATTTATACATTTCACTGGAATTCCTCACACGAAGCCATAGTCTTTAAAAGAAATCCCAGTAGCACTCAAATGCCACCCTCTCTAGTGCCCAAACAGCTCAAAGATGTGTGATGTCAGGCACTAAAATCCCTGCACACTTGAGAGAATGGCACATCCAAAGGCATCAGGGATATCAGAACTGCTCCAACAGAGATAAGAGTGATAAGAGCAGCATTAATCAAGGTTTGATGTGCACACAGATCCTGCAGTGCTTCCTGGAGAGGCACGAGCTGGGTCAGGCTCTGAGTCAGCAGCACCTTCTCCAGCTCCAGAGCTGAATTACTCTGCCCACCAAGGGATGAGCTCAAGACAAGAAATCCCATCTTAGTGGGGCTTATTGGCTTGAGGGCAGTGCAATGCTAATCCCAGCTCTGCAGCCCTTCCTCCAGAACTGACCTGCACCCTGCCAGGACACTTGTGCCTGTCTGTAACACTGGGCAGGCAAACCCCAGCAGAGGAGACCACTCATGCATTGCACAAACTGAGAGAAATAATCCTCCTGTGGGAAGCAGGGAGAAAACACAACTGTGGAGAACAACTGCCAGTTCTGTGGGGTTGCCACTTGGATTTTAATTGGGATTAGAATGAGATGAGGGATGGCAAGGATAGGAAACCACTGCAAGTGAAAAGACTGAAGGGAAGAAAAAAGAGATCCCAGCTGGGCAGCAAGCCTCAAGGCAGAGGTGAATCATAATGTGCAATCTGAAGGAGTAGGAATCAGAAGTTGGGTGTATGGTAGGAGATGGATTTTTGGCACACAGGAAAAGCCCCATCTCTTTAACCACAGGTAAATAATCATTTCCACTGGGCAGAGTCCATGCTCAGGTGAGAACATACAGCAGCTCTGTGGGTGTGGACACAGGAAGAGTCTGAGCTGGACCTCCAAACTCTACAGCCAGGAGAGTGGCTTAACTAAACACAGTAAAATGCCTTTTTTTCCCCCAGAGGCTTATCAACGTGCCAGCTTTTAACACAGACAGGAAAAGGAGCATCCTTGATTTTGTGACCATGTCCACAAATATGTAGACAAAATTTAAAAACGCTGCTGCAAAGCCTGAAGACACAAGTGGAGTAACTAAACACAGGATCACAGAATATCCTGAGTTGGAAGGGACCCATCAGGATCACCAGTCCAGCTCCTGGCCCTACACAGACACCCCAATAATCCCCCCCTGTGCATCCCTGGGGGCGTTGTCCAAACAATCCTGGAGCTCTGGCAGCCTTGGGGCTATGACCATTTCCTGGGGAGCCTGGGCAGTGCCCCACCACCTCGGGGAAAGAACCTGTCCCTAATATTGATTCTAAACCTCCCTTGACTCAGCTCCAGCTGTTCCCTTGGGTCTTGTCACTGGTCACAGACAGAAGTGATCAGTGCCTGCCCCTCCACTTCCCCTTATGACATCAGAGCATTTTCATTAATCTCATTTTCTGGCATTTTAACTGAATTAGTTTTAGATCAGATTTCCTAAACACTCAAGGCTGAGGCAAATATCTTCTGAGTAAAACACTGGACCAAAGTATTTAGGCTTTAAGTTTGTTGCTTGATATTACCAGAAGAGAAATATGATGTGACCATTCCCCATTTAGATCCCCTGTACACAGCAGGACTAAATCAATAATACAAGCAGAAGATATAAATCCAACGCATTTTGAACATAAATTCGGATTATTTTTACATGATGTGCAGCACTCAAATATGAAAACTGAAGAGAAAAACAGAGTTACTGAGAAAAATACGGGGGTGGGGGGTGTGGGTGCCATGGGACAGAGAGAGAGAAATGGCAAGCGTTTCTCACAGCGGCTCGTGAGAAATTTTAGGGAGTTGGAAAGAAGTGATAACTCTTTGAGTACAAATAATTTGCAGGTGGTGTTTTTCTACTTCATTTTTCTGTTCCTCTCAAGGACAGTGTGTGAGGAAGATGTTTTTGTTAGTTAACCAATAGAATAGAACCTATCATACCATTCTATAAAAACCGTGTGGTTCTTTTGAATAAAGCCTTCTTTGCCTTTTCTACGATCCTGCCTCTTGCCTGTTCCTGCCTCAATCTCGGAACAACAGTGACAGGGGGTGGATATTGTTTAACAGAGTCTTACCATAAGGCCAGCCAGTCAAATGAATCCATTACAACCTAAGGTGCATGTGCAGTAATGAAATGAAGAAAGCGAGTGCAGCCTTACCGCACGGAGCGATCGTCGCTGCCGGTGACCGCCAGAGGCTTCTTGGGGTGCACGGCCAGGGCCCAGAGCTCCCCCTCGCAGTGGCCCTGCATGATCAGCATGGGCTTGTCCCTCTCCCTCACCAGCACCTCGAAGATCTCGCTGTCCTGAGTCCCTGCCAGGAGCCTGTCGGCTTTCCAGCACACGCTGCGGATGGACAGGCCTGGGGACACAGCGGGAGCTGCCCTCAGTGCCAGCTGGGCCAGGGGGGCACAGCCAACACTGCTGGAATCCCAGATGTGAAATACAAAGCTGTGTTTCGGGTCAGGTACATACAGGCAGTGTGTGTATTTGTGATTGTGATATGTGTGGAAACCAACCATGGGACACTTATGAAGACAAATTCTAATAATAACTGAGGAAAGTAAAGCATGGAAGAAGGCCTTTGAACCTATCTTTTGTTCACAATTAACCTTAGTTGATTTAGGAGCATTGGAATTAAAGCATTAAGGATGTTGCTCTTTGCTTGTAGCTAAGCCTTAAAGAGTTTTGCAATAATAACCTTTTGAAGTATAATTTTAGAATATTGCTTGTACCCTTGAAACTACAGCTTTGGAATATAAATAAAGGAAACATGCTTATCTCATGCCTTAACAAAACAGAGAAAAACAGCTTGAGAAAGGAAGATGAACATCAACTCAAGGATTTATAGTTTCGACCAAGGGAAGCTGGACACCACTGTTAGGAGATTTATAGTCCTTGCAATTAAAAGGTGGACCCACATCTGGGGAGCTGGACTTCACCAGATGGGATTCATCTTCCTTCTTTCAGAAACCAGACCACCACCATCTGGGGATACTCCTTTGGGGATACATCCTGAGAAAAACTAAATCACAATAGTGTATAGAACTGTGACATGAAGAATTTGGAATAAAAACTGCTGATGAGTAAAAATTGGGAATAGAAACTGCTGAGAAAGCTGATGAGTACCCCTATAAATACCTGTAAGCCTCAACTGTGGGTGTGCAGTTGGAGGGAAAACTTCCCCCACTGTACCCAGCGCTGTATTGCTCATACTTTACCATATCAATTAATAAATTGATTGCTGCTTGAATATTGGCCTAGTGAAGCTTCTTATTTATAACACAGAGGTCATTCCCAGATGACATCTTGGGCACTGGGGTCACACAGAACATCCCAGCTGATTCAAAGCTCAAGGGAGATCTGTCAGATTTTCTCCATTTGGCACACAGAGAAAGCTCAATCCTGGGAAAACGTGCTTGCTGCATACCTTGGGAATTTAAAAACCAGCTCCATTTCACAGGATTTAAAGATCTAAATTTTATATTAGTTGTGAAAAATGCATATTTTATGAGTGGCTTTTTGCAAATATTAAAATGAATATTATATGTGTTGTGTTAGAAAGTAATGCTGTATTAATTCTCTCAAGTAGTGTGTTAAATATAGTTTTAGGTTATAACAAAATGTTAAAATAGAAACTTTGCTATGTAGGATACTTTTTTTTCTAAAGAAAGGACTGGCACTGAGATAGCAGCCACAGGACACCTGAATCTTTCAGAGAAAGGGAATTTATTGCTCCATTATCAGAAGAAATGAACTTCTTCCTGCCTCACTGGGGCAGGATGATGCCATCAGGATTCAGAGGAAGAAGCTGACACTGCCCAGACAGAATCCTGTGTTTGAATGGAATTTATGCATCATGTATGAGGTGTATGAATATGCAACAGGCTGTTGCTTTTAAGGGTTAATCCTCTGTTAACGTGGGTTGGGTCCTTTTTCAGGCTTGTGCTGCCCAGAAAAAAGTACCTGGACATCCACAATCTTTGTATTTATTGTCTCATATTGTCCTAATTCAAATTGTCCAAATTATTATTACTCTAATTGTATTACTATTTTTATAACCATTTTATTACTATTAAACTTTTAAAATCTTAAAAACAAGTGACTGGTGTTTTTCACATTAGTCAAGGGGTGCCTGTGACTGAAGCTGGTTTATTCCTTTTTCCAGTGCTTTACTTTTTTGCACACTCAAATAAAATTTTAATGGTGAATTTAAATGGCTTGTGCCCATTTATCACACTTCTCCACTTTAATCAAAATAGATTATTAAAAAAAGACATTCCTCCTCCCCAAACCCAAACCAACAGAATTTTGCTTTGTATAACTTTAAAATAACTTGATCTTATTCCACAAACCTGATCCCTACTTTGCAGCTGGAATTTTACCAACCACCAGCTCAAAAACACCCTCTCAGCAGGCTGATCAATTTGGTAGCACTCTCTGGTCAATTGCTTGCAGGGTTTGTATTTTCTGTTCCAGTACATGAAAAAAGTTTGGATAATAGATCTGGATGCTGTGAGATGTGAATGAATTAAAAAATCCATTTGTCATGCAGTCAAGGTCACCCACATCATCATTTTCACATTTTTTGGAACCAAATACATAATGCAGTGAAATATTGGTCACATAAATAAAATATTCTCATCTCCTGAGAAAGTTAAATTAATCCTAATTTATTTTCCTGTCCACTTCCAACAGCTTTTAATTTCTAATGCCATTTTATGACTTAGCTAAATTCATACTGAAGTTCTGACATTCATCTTGGTACATACCAGTGACCACACCAATGGAATTCCGATTGGAATTTGGTGGAAGATGGACATTGTTAGAATACAAACATTGATTTAAAATACAAACAAACCTTTGGATGTGGGAAAGGCAATGTTCTCTGTGAAGACATTGCACCTGAAGAAAGATTATCTGCTCTCAGGGTTTGTTTGACAGACAATGCCTTTGCAAAATGCTTTGGAACAATAACTGGAAGGGAGGGACAGAAGGTCCCAGGTAAGCATTAAGGCTCCACCACTGCTCGAGGCTTCAGATGTGCTTAAATTCATCAGTGCCAATGACAACTGAAAGTGAAACCCCACTTGCAGAGGCTGGGAGTAGCCTCAAAGGCAGTTTGCCTTGCCCAAGATCTTTGATTTTTGGTTATTTGTTGCTACTGTTTTCTTACTGAAATTCATGCTAAACATCATGATTGAGGCTGCAAAAAACTACATAGAGGCAGGAGTGCAGAGCACAGGGACTGCTGCTTGGGTGTCTTTTTGAGGGCTAAATTCTATGAGTGAACACTACACCCTTGATAAAGTGTGCATTGTGATCCATGAGATTGTAAGGGCTTCAAATCGTAAAATAAAGTGATGACTGAGCTCACAGGAAGCAGGATTAGATTCAACAAATGTGATTATCACCAATTTAATAACATTCTCTCCAACAAATCTGCCAAGTGCTACCATTCCAAGTGCATGAGTAGAGTATTCAGATGGTCAGCATCTCTGAGTATTAGGTTCCAAAAATCTCAATTTGTTAAATGAATTGCAAGTAATTAAGTAATTAATTAAGGATTGACTAACTTCATTCTCCCATCTTAAGGTGATTAATTAGTTCTCACTTATCTTCTTGCATTTGCATGGTGGGGAGCAGTGATTTCATCCCTGTGTTTATACCATGAACCATGGAACACTCCACAGGTTATAGAATTGTCAGAGAGGGAAGGGAACACAGATCCAAAATAAATATAGTCATTAAGTAAAAAAATCAGCAGTACGCAGAGACATCTATGCTTCACATTAAATGCTGTCACAATCCATTATCCAGATGTGTGAAAAACCATTAAAGGAATAGCTCATTACCTTTGTATCCTTGCTCAGTCTCCCTGAGATCAATTTTAGTGATTGGTTTGAACTCAGTGTCCCACAGCCGAATGCAGCCATCTCTCCCTCCAGTGGCAAAGCCTTCTTCACAGGCATACATACTAAAAATTCCAGCCTGTCAACCAACAGCAGCCCAAGTTTTAAAGGTCTTTACAAGCAATTTAAACACACAAAGCAAACATTTTCAAACAGACTCTTGTTGAAGGCCAGAAACTGCTGGGCACAGAAGTGTTGCCCATCCAGAAAGCAAACCAGCAAACACAGCTTTTATTTCAAGTGCTCCACTCGAGTGGCTTATGTAGAAACCTTAGTCCAAACAGCACTGACACAGCCTATCTGCAGTACTTCACATTTAGCTTTGGTAATATTATGACAAGGACAATTGAAGAACTAGTGGAGCACTTAAAGTAAAGAGTTCCCCGTGATAAACAAAACCAAGCAAACAAGCAATACAAATGTTCTTACAGGAGCAGAGGTGACTGAGACATTCATCATGAATTCAGTTCAGACATCGTTTGGGATCTGACAGGAACTGAAAGAGTGTCAATTCATTCTCTTTGTTGAAAACAGGTTTCTATGACAGCTTGAATTTCTCCTTGGTTTTGAAAACGCCTCATGATTAATGACTGCTGAACTACCTTGGAATAGTTCAAGGAATGCCTGCTGAGCCAGTATTTTATCAGGAAAACCTTGGTTAGGAGATAAGTTGAACTGCATGGAGATAAATACAGTGGAGAGAAGACCTCCATTTTCAAAGTGGCCTTGTGCAATGTCTTCATAAATTAATATTTCTAATTATTAATTACATGAGCTTGCATGTTAGCAATGGCAAACTCCAAAATTAATCACATTATGTATAAAGAGGTTGTATTTAATAATTTTAATGAACCTAAGTAAAATTCTGCAAACAGAATTCTGCTACCATAATACAGGGGGTTATTGTTTGCCAAAGACATTGCTGTGTTATTGCAGTTGCAGTTTCATGGTAGTTGCTCAGGTAGAATGTCCCACTGACTCCAGTCTCTCTGCTTTCATAAATTAGGGAGTACTTTTGTAAATAATCAATCCTTAGATCTCATTTGAAGAGGTCCTAAAAATCCTGATGAACTGTCAACATAACTAATTTTGGGAGATCAGAAAAAACCTATTATTGTTGCAGTGCTCTTTCTAGAACAAAACTATAGTAACAAGTGTTAGATGTCATACCACTTTTCTAAAGAAAATTGTCATTTCCTTTTGTTCCAAAAACCCCACATCAGAATGCCATCACCCACAGTCAGATTCCAAATGGGAGCAGTCCTCATTTGAAATAAGACAATGAATCCCTACTTGAAAGCCAGAGAGAAATTAATTGGATTAGACTGGTTAGAAATCTAAGACAATCCTGCACATCCCCCTTTCACTCTGTAATTATGAGAGCTCCAGACTGGGGGTGGTGGTTTGTGGGTGTGTGTTATGGAGGCAATTGGAGTAAACTCTTTGGAGTATGGCTGGAGTATAGCTGAAACTCCCAGATTCAACAGGCTTGCTCCACACTGAAGCTCTTCTGAGGAGTCAGTCTCCAGCATTGGGGATTTCAGTGGGAAAATTCTATTTAGGCCTAGATAATCTGCTTATCAACTATTTTTAAGTAAACTGATCGTAACTGAAGCTACTCAATCTGTGAAACTTTAGGGGTACAGACTTCACTTGAGGCTTGGCTTACTTGGTTAGATGGAGGCTATAAATACCAGCAGTGTTGGCACTATCAGCTCAGCATCTGTTGGCAACATGTCAACAAACACAACATTACATCTAAGTTCTTAATTGCTGAACAGCCTCAGACATGCTTCTGACCCAAAACAGAAGGAAATCTTTGTAGCTAAGCCTTCAGGAAGTTTTTCAATTCAATGAGCAGCTCCTTATCAAACAGACAGAAAACACCACTTACACTGTGTGCTCCTTGAATTGTGCGCACCAGGTTGAGCCCTTTCCAAACATAGATGTCCCCATTTAAAGCCCCAGAGTAGGTGATGTCTTCTTTAGCACAGGCTAAACACAGGATTGTTTGGAGATCTCCTGTTTTACCAAATATTCCTCTCTTTGCTGTCAGGGCGTTTCCACACAGTGTCCAAAACTGTGAAATGTAAATGGCAGATCAGGAGAGGTTTCTGCAGAATTTCTGGTTTTTCACATCAGTGTGCAGATCTCAGACACACATCCTGACAGAGCAGTGTCTGGGCAGGCACTGAAGAGATTCCTTCAGTCCTATCAGAACATCCACTACTCCAAAGTCTGCCCATTTACCAAGGAAAGATCCAGGCAAATATGGAACATCTAAATCCAAAACAAAGGACCAAACACTGCTTGAGGGGGTGAGGCTCAGTGCTGCCTCACTACTGCCACACTGCCCTTCTCATTCTCTCCTTGATCTGGTTTTGCTAGGAAATGCTGTCCAGACAAGTACATGTTTTTAAACCCATTTTTTTTTAAACCCAGCAAATCCCATTTTTCTCATCTGCAAAACACAGCTACAGCACTGACGTGATAAAATTCTTTATCTTACACAACCTGTGTGCTGGAGCAGACATTTCTGTCCTTCTCCAGAGCACTGAAAGAGTTCTGCCCCTCAAATATAGTCACAGTTACTGAGAAACCATCTGCTCATGGGGACTGCAAACACTTGTACATGAGATAACTCCCTTTCTCCCAGAGTAACAGGTTCCCAAGTGAGGAAAGGGGACTTCCAGCTGCCACCCCAAAGTCATTAACATTCTGCAAAAAGGAATCCAAGACTGACTGGGGAAGAGGAGTGAAGAAAACAGAAAGTTTGTCTCAGAAGGTTGTCTTTGGAGGTGTGCTAGAAATACCAGACTATTTGTTTTTTAATAAGAGTGCTTTTTAAAATTTAAATAAGTATCATTTATCAAGCAGAAATCAGAATTTGTATACTCAGCTCCTCCTCAAGGACCAGACCTTCTGAGGAAGGCAGAATAAAGAGAATATCAATGAGAGATGTGCAAGAGAAGTGCTGAAATCTCCAGTCCTGTCAGCACCAGGATGTTCTGGACAGGTGCAGATACAGAACAGCAAATCTCTGGGTGCAGCACAGCACAGTGTGTCAGTGGAGCCACCCCTGCTCTGTCATCTGGCAGACACTGGACAGGAATACTGATGTGTCTGACATGGATTCATCACTTCCTTCTATTCCCACTTCATTTGCCTACAGCCAAATTTTTAGGTATTTTTCTAAAATTCTTTATTCCAGAAAATCCTTGGATCAAGATTTTTTATTTCAGCTCCTTCTCTGTTAATTCAATTAAATATTCCCTTTGCCTCATAACATCAGCCAATTTAGAAGGCAGAGGGAATACTGTCCCCAGGGCTCTCATTCCTTGAGTAAAACCTAAATTCTAAATTCTCCTCCTTTCTGGTCAGCTGAGGAAGGAGTGCTAGAAGGAAGGAGTTCTCTAACACTGAGGCAGCAGTGTTAGAAGGGTGGAGGGAGGATCCTGAGCTCCTGGGCTTTACCTCAGCTTCTAATCCCTGCTCAGCCAAATGAGCCAGCAGAACTGGACTGATGGAAGAATAAACAGCCCAGTTCCCACAGTGATGCAATTCCTTCAGAGCTGTTATTATCACATTCCCACAGCCTCGTACCAAGGAGCTGCTGGAGCACCACTGGAGGGGAACACAGAGCAATTTCCCCTCCATGCTGCTTTTTGACTATTTTTGGCATTCCTTTATCTCCATGTATTTCCAATGCCTGGTATTCTCTGTGTTCAGGGTGATTATGGCCATTTTAAAGAGAAGACAGGTGCCAAACAAACACAGGTTTAGGAAAACAGCTTGCAGAACACAACAGATGGTATCACTGCTGCCAAAACCACCCACAGTTTGAAGCAGTGGTGGTTTAAGGGCACGAGCTTCTCAGGAACCAGAACTAGAGATATTAACTGGTTTCCTAAACTTCTAGTTAAAGCTCTTCCCACCCCAGTCATGTGAAATAATTGCCATCTGTTAGGAATGTTTGTGAGGAGACAGGAGAAAAACAGAAACCTGAAAGGGATATTGGCAGACAAGGATTTGTTTCTAAGCTTTCCAAAGTCATAAGAATGTTTTATCCAAAACATGGATTATATATGTAGGTTTCCATTTCAAACACTTCCATAAAGGGTGACTCAGAAGAGCAAATAGTGGGGCACCAGAGTTTTGTCTCTGCAGGCCCTGCACAGTTCTCACTGGTGTTACATGAGAAGCCCAAGTGCAGGAGGTCATTCTGTTCACCTTTTACCTTGGTTCCTCCTACAGCTGCACAGTGACCCTTTGTGATGCTGGATGAGGGAAACCCCTGAAGGCGGAGACCATTAGAGTGGAATGGAGAGGGTAGAAGACCCAAAACTATAAGTATATAATGATGAAAATTACATCAAAGAATCTTGCTGACTTTCTTGTTCAGGTAATCTGCAGCTCAGGCACTGCCAAATGTCTGAACTGGCTTCAAACAAAACATTCTGCAAAATGTTCACATAAAGAAAGAAAAATATAATCTGTCCTATATTTCAAGTCCTCATCAGGTAAGAACACAGACTTTTTTTTTTTTTTTTTGGTGTGTGCAAGTACTTTTTCCAAGTAAACAATGAAAGCTCTTTACCTTTATGTGTTTTACTCCACAGCTGACAATTCTGTTTGGCTGATATTGATCCCAGGAAATATCAAATATCTGTTAAGAAATATATTAAGCTGATATTTTAACCTGTACAGTAATGGCATCTAGGTCCAGCTTGCTTTTACCAGTGCTTAGCCATAATTTCTGTTGGAACACATTACTAAAAATGAAGGAACACTCTACAGATAAATTTGGAACTCTTTGTAATCAAAGGCAAACACAGAAGGTTCCTCACACAGTTCTGTCAACACACTTCATCCCTGTTCCCCACTGCCAATCCCTTCCAGCTCCAGGATGTTACTGAATAAACAATATTTCCATAGGCATTATTTCCCACTCCCTCTTCTGTGGAGAAGCTCCTTTTTCTGGTTGGGAAAGTCTACAGGAACTAAGATTTTAGTACTTCCAGCCTATGTCCTGGAGAATTCTGATTATCTGAAACCTGATCTTGCACTTACTGAGGTCAGCAGCAAAACTTTCACAGATGCAAACCATGTTATAATATGATAATATACATACAAGTTGTCAGAATGTGTCCATAATTTATTTTAATGTATGCACCCATGTGCTTATATATGTCAGGGAGGTATTTTGCTTATGCTAAACGTGGTAAAACATTTTCTAATCCTGAATAACATTGTAAACTTATACCTCATCAGTTCTCTTCTTTATTTAAGTTATGATCCTTTACCTGAAGCTAACATATATAAAAGAAATATTTATCTCAATCAAGTCTCTTCTACAGGTAACTGTCTTAAGGAAAACTGAAAGGGATGTAACTAAATTTGCCCTCAGAATAAATTGTCTTTTTGAAACACTCAGACACAAGATGATCTTTGTCCATGGAGCGCTCATTTCACATCTCCTATGAAGAGCTACAGATCATCCCACTCAGTGTGTAGGTACAAGGTATTTCCTCCCTAGGCTTACTAACAGAGCCTTGTGCTAGGTCTGGCCCAATGAGAAGGAATAAATATCTCGGCCAGTATTTTACAAGCCTGGCAGAAAGACCAAAATTACCTTTGGATTAACCTAACAGAAACAAAAATGACTTTTGAAAGACCTGTGCAGCTCCCAGAGAGAATCCAGGACCGCTTCCATACATTACCCTGTCAGAGTGGCCTGTAGCTGTTGCCAGGAGCTTTCCTCTCTTCCAGTCCCAAATACACACCGTGTTTTTGGCATCCAGTCCCACGGAAGCCAAACGCTGAGGAGAAACAACGCAATCCAGTTAACAGGAAATCAAGCCCAAATCATTTTGCTGTAGCTCCCAGGATTATGTGCACAAATGGATTTTCCCACATGTGACCTGGGTTTGAACCACATTGCAAAAGCAAAGAGATTCACACTCAACATTTACCCACTGGAGAGAGCACTGAAATGTCTCATCTTCTCTAAAAGGTCAGGTTATTGATTTCAGGCCAGCAGTGTTCCACGTGCAATTCTTACCCTGAAACATCTGAGGTGCTTGTTTCAGGTGCACACCTCTAGCATTTTCATTTATTAATCTGATAATAAAAGTGAAAGGGAAATAAAAGCTTTCACTAGTTCCAACTACTGCTTTGTTCATTATGCTCATTTTGATGAGCTTTAGAACCAGAACTGGATGTACTTTTAATAATTGCCTTTTTATTGCTTAGTGTATCACATCACCAGTTAAAATAACCAAAACAATGAACTAATAACCAAGCTCAATTAAAGTTTTATTGGCCACCAATTAAAGAACTTCATTTTAATAATTTTCCCATCTCAATAATGGAAGAAATAAAAAGAACAGAATAAAATGGAGGCAGCATTCTGGCAGGGAAAAAGCAGCGTGCATCCATCTGCGACATGCGCAGAAGATCAGCCATCACTGTGGAAGTTGCAGGTCTTTTCCCTTCCAGTGACTGTCCTAATTTTGTCCATTTTACATGAACTCCATAAAAAAATTGGCTCAAATTCTGAGTAAGCAAATTGTTTGAAATCTGGAACTGTCTGTGATAACACAAAAGGACTGAGCTGGCAAAGAAAATAAGTGTCATTACCACAGACTCCTCTAAAATGCTGTATTAGGAAAAATATTAAATGCAATAAAGCTCTCAACAACTGAATAACAGAGAGAGGAAATAACAGCTCATAGAGGACCAGAAGGCTCCAGTTTCATTCTGTAGCAATAATTCAGGGAGCAGGTACTCGAGGCCTTTTCATCCCATTCCTGAGTGTAAATACGAGTGCACACCTTCCCTCCTGGGAGAGCCCCTGGACAGCCTCTGCATTAACTGCACCAGGGTCACACACCCCTCACTGTCCCAGCAGTTACACTTTCTTGATTTAGAGGAATGAAATTGATGGTTTGGGGCTTTGGTTTAATGAGAGATGACAACAGGCATTACCCTGATGCAAAACCTACCTAGTGAATAATGCAGAACTCAACCACTGTCCCACCAGAAAATGCACCAAGCAACGTGGTATTAACGAAAACAAGAACAAAACAAAAACCCTCCAAAAACCCAACTCAACACCCCTCACCACCACCACCATTTTCAGACTTATACCACAAGTTCCTCTGAGTCCAGCCTCCCTCCATGTGAATAAAAATATAGAGAATTTAAATGTTCCTAGAGGAACACAAGGTTTTCACAGGGCAACCTGGACATGTGCTCAGATACTGTTGGGAGGAACAAGGTTCCCCAGGAGGGTTCACCCTCCAGGGAGGGCAGAACTCTGTCAATAGGCTCTGACTCATAATGGAGCTGTGAAGGGAGAGTTAAAGAAGTTTGTAGAGTGGAACAATCAAATAAAATTATGGTTTTTGCAGGAAGTCACAATGTGAAAGGATTTCTGCATTTTAACATTACTCAAAATGTCAACAGAACTCAGGAGCTGGTCAGTGTCAGTGTCACAGCACTCCCAGCTGCAGGGCCACTGAGAAACTCCTGTGGCCCAGTGGCACTGAGGACACAGAGGAATCTCACACAGGAGCCCAACAGTGGGAAATGGAAATCAGACCTTAGTACAGGGAATGGCACCTACTTCATATGTGCAGACAATGCCTATCCATGGCTTCCTAAATGCCTGCCCTCAGGGTACTTTGGCAAGAACCACAGGGAAGAGTTAGGGCCAAGAGAGCTTTTTCCATCCAGGGAGTGCAGGACAATCTGCAATTATACTCCCTTGATTTTAGAAAGCAATTTAATTCAATGTTACAGTTGTAACACTTTGTACAAAAAATGAAGCATTGAGACTTGTCTAAAAAAAGACAGTCTCAAGAAAAGGGGGATTTGACAGACAACATGGAGAATAGAAATGTTCAGTTCCCTTGAGACTGCAAAATAGAGCACAGCTACTAACCAGCAAATTTGATAAAGAATATAAAAGACACACAGGAAATTAAAGGTGGCTGGAACCAGTGGATAAACAGATACTGAGGAACCTGAGGGGAGCTTGTGGCAGTTCTGTATCAAGAAACACCAGTGCATGCCCTGAGAAGTCCAAGGCAGGTCATGTTGAGGGCTCTCAGTGAGAGCAACCCCCAGAGACCCCTCCAGGACCACAAAAGGAGCTCCAGCAAGGGGCAGAGGCACAGAAATCAGTTCTGGGGAAAGTGGTGTTTATGTATTAGCTGGGAAATATATTGTAATATGTCTGATCAAGAGGGAATAAATGACCTGTTGTAGAGTTTCACAACACACATTTGATTAGAGAAAAAAAATCACTCCAAGTGTGTCCAGTGCTGGAGTAAGGAATGGCTGCTTTCTAAAACTTCAAATTGTGTTAGAAAGTTTATTCTTTAGCTGACTTTGGTATCAGCAGGGAAAGCACTATGAGAAACTAACAAGTACTTGATATTTTCTTTTAACCTTGGCCTGCTGAGGAAGGCCTCCTGCCAGCAGAAAAGTGATAATGCTGAATTTCCTTTTTGGTTGAAACAAACTTTTATTTCTCCTTCTGGAAGGGAATATGACAGAATTCTATTAAGAGAATTCCCAAAACTGCCAGAAGAAAATATCTGCCAAGTAGTTTAGGCACATAATTAAACAATTATTTTTAAATCTATACAGATTTGGAAGATCTGGCTAAAGAAGCAAAGTGCTGCATTTTAAATTTTTTCATTCGGTGTGTATGCATTATGGCAGTGCCATTCCCACTCCATTAAAAATATTTTTAGAAAAGGTTAATCTGAAATAACTCAAAGCAGAAATTGAGCTGGGGGGCATTGATAAAATAGTTCAGGATGAGGCATCTGCTTTGTAGGTAATTCTGTGAAGACGAGATGTTAGTACTTTCAAGGAGAAACTGTAGTTAACTCCTGATTGAAGAGAAGACATTTTTAATTACAGGCAAAATGACAGCTCCTCATTAAATGTTTGAACCGAGCGCAGTTTCCCTCCTGCCAAACGGCAGCTCCTGCTCAGACAGAAAAAGCCCAGACTAAAATATGTATTTTTAAATAGCAACACTTCTGCAAGAAATTCAGCTCCCATCAGGACTGTATTAAACACAGGTAACACAAAATAGGAAATTCACTCCGACTCTCTTTGTCTCCAGAAACTGTATTGAAGGTGCATAAACAAAGGAAGCATTCAAGCTCTCCCCTGGGTATTGATGATCTCCATTTATTAGGAACCATAACAAATCTGCATTCCCCACCCTGTGGAACACGAGGCCAGGGGGGCACTGCAGAACAACTGCGCTGTCTCCGTGCAGGGTCATCTCCAATCTGGCCAGGAGGAATAATTCCCACTCATTCATCCAAAAGGAACAGATATGCCAGAATTTCTGGTTCAGGAAAAGTGAATTAACTGGGCTCAGAGAGAGGTGAGGTGGCCCTGTTTGAGACCCCTGCACATGGAGCAGCTCTTGCACAGGAGCACACACAGAGCTGAGCTGAACCCATGGAGATCCACTCTGGGAGCGCAGCAGAGTCACCTGGGCTTTGCCCCTGCCTACTTTTATTCAGGAAGTGGAGAGCTGGCAGAACTAGCAGTGAAAAGAATACAGTTCTTATTGCATCTGTACCACTCCTGATTGCTGCATTTATTTGTGTTTTGGGGCTGAAATACAGATCTTCCCTGGCTTTGAACAGCCTCTGGATATAAAAGAAGGAAAGCTTTGCACTGGGAGGTGCAAGCAGTGTCTGTTTGCCCTATGACAGACACCAGCTCCCTGGGGAATGCTGACTAAACAAACCACAACTGCCAGCAGCTCTGAGCTCCAAATACTCACAGACTTCCTCCCATGCCCCTCAATTCTGGCTCAGCCTCTCCTGCAAAGCCAGGAAGAGCAGCAGAAAGCCAAGATGCATTATCCATATTCATGTTCTCCAGCAGTGGTCGTTCTCCAGATATAAAAGTGTTCAATGCAAATTTTTATTTCCAGAATAAACTGCAATTTCTCAAGCACTTCCAGAAAGGGAATTGTCACTGTTCTGCAAGGTCAACCTGGCAGTGAGTTTGTATTTTAATTACAGCAAGCATTCATCAGGGCCTTCAGGACCTCAAACACCCCCCGGGCTCATGAGCCTTCACTCCCATGAGATGCTGAAATGCCTTTAAAAAAAAGGTTTAACCACCAGTCTTATGAAGTTAAACATGAGGGGGAAAAATGAAAAGTATTTATTTCTGAATTAAGAATATCTTTAAAAAATATTACACCACTAGAAATTTTGTTCTGTTGATCTGAGGGCTTTCTTGTCTGAGGTTTTTGGTATCAGCTAATCTAAGCATTCCTAAAAATACTTTAGTAAGTATTACATCAGGAAACTCATCAGGACAAAATTGTCATCAATTATGACAAAAATTGCACAGCCAGAAATTTATTTATAAAGCTCTGTGAAATATTTTTCAGGTACAAATGAATTTTAGGTCTATTTGCCTAAAGATTTTAACATGCCAGAGAGAAAAAAAAATCGTGTGTAGCTGGGAATGAATTTTGTTTCAAGATATCATCTCGACTAATCACATTGTAGAAAGCCACACTGTGTGTCCTAATGCCATTATTCAATTAAATTGCCTGTGCACCCCAGCCAAGGAGACTCTCCCAGCAGTGAGATTAGTGCAGTTCTTCTGCCAGAAAAGCTGCAGGGTTCTGAGGGCTTTGCCAGGAACTGATTTCTTTGGACAGCAGGTGACAAGTACATGGTGAAGCCATTGCAGTTAAGCCACAGAGGGGCATTTCTGCTCTGGATACCTGTCCAACACCCAATGCCTCCACTCCATCGGATGCCAGGCTGTGATTTCATCCCAAAAGCACCTCCTGTTCAAGGCTGCATTTGCAGTCCTCCTACTGCAATTACAATTACGATACAAACCAAGGCCTTGAACAGCAACCACAACTCAATTGTAACAGGAGCTCCAACACTGCAGCCCCGGAGCTGCTGAAACACCAAACATTTAAGGTGCATCTGTGTCAGTGAAGCAGAGCTCCAGCTGAGCTCAGGGCCCGAGGAGGAGCTGTACTGACCTGGAGCTGCTGAAACACCAAACATTTAAGGTGCATCTGTCAGTGAAGCAGAGCTCCAGCTGAGCTGTACTGACCTGGCCGTCCGAGTCGAAGGCCAGGCAGGCGACGCCGTGCGTGTGCGCATCCTTCAGGACAGACACGGTCTGGACACGGTAGGAATCCCAGATGCAAATGTAGGGATCCTTTCCAACCTGCCCTGTGGCTACCAAGGTTTTATCTGGATGAACTGCAAGGCTGCAAACAACACACTTCAGTTAGAACACACTTTGGGCAGGATCACAGCAGCTGTCTTCAAAACCCAGCTGATTCTGGTATTTACTTAAAATGTTTTGCTGAGACTGACACGGTGAGTGCAGAATACAATTTATCATGTAATAATATTTTAACTAGAAAAAGGAAAAGCATAACCAGAGAATTTTTAAGTACTTTTGATTGATAAGCTGATTGAACACAGACTCAGATCTTAGTCTTTCACAGGTTTGTAATGGATGATTTTCTACTAATTATCCTCTTTTGCACATCAGCTCAAATATTCTGAAATATGGACCAGAGGCTGAATAATGATATTGTTCATTATTAGAAATACACACAAGAAATCCTCTCATCTTTAAATGTTCAAACACAGCAATCTCAGAACAGACACAGAAGTAAATTGTTTCACCAGAATCAAACCATGTATGTCTGTTCACAACCCTTCAGATATGAAAATGAGAATAAAACCTCTCTGCAAAGTCATATGAATACAAAAGCAGTTTCACACAGTTACCCAGGAAACAAATTTGAACAATGGCTGAGTATGTGAGCTACACATGGAAAAAGAAATCATCTTATTAATAAACTGGCACTGACCAGGTGGCTGAGGGGAGCTGAATACTTCTGCTATCCCAGGAACAGATAAAACTAATTATTAGGAAAAGTTAATCAAAAAGCTTAAGGAAGTTTTGTAGACATATGCATTTTATGGAAAAAGAACAATTGTAGCAGAATTTAACTGTTTTATCTCCCCTGCCCATTCCTCCTTTCCTCCCCAGGCTAGAGTTGTACATTATATTGTGTGTCAGCTGATTCACCTCAGTTCTACACCTACACAGGCAATAAAAGGTGGCACCACAAATTTAAGGTGTGGTAGCTGTAATTAAATTAGAACACTTTTCTTAATTGTGCTAATCTCCCTTACTGCTAGAGCAGAACTCAATCACACGTGCCACCATTTAGCATGGAGCAGGTCACACACCAGAGCCTCCTCTCGGGTTAAGAGCACGAACACATTTCCTAAACATCAGCATGTCTGTACTGAATGTCTCTGCTATTTGTTTTATCCTTTTTGATGCATGAAGTCAGCCAGTGGGGGGACTAAAATTAGGGAATAATATCAATTTTTGGCACCTAAATTAGCAGTCTGATTTCCCAGCCCCACTGAGGACATTCATCTCCTGCCACCAGCTTTTCCAATGCACTCCCCCTGCCCACGTTCAGTCTGGCTGTTAGATAACCAAGGGCTTATTTTTGGCAGACAGAGCAGTGGGTTAGAGGAAGGAAATGAAGCCAAATTTCAAGAACAACTCTTGGTGACTGTTTGTTACCTGCATATGACTTATATGTTTGATGTGTGTTCAACTATTAAAAATTCTCTGTTACAGAGGTCATGTGCTGTCTTCACAGGGTATAAGATTTCCAAGCCCTTCCCTGCCTCCTTAACTGGGAATCAACTTGATTGGCTGTGTTTTGAACTGTGAAGGTGCATTTTCTAAGCAAACATCCCATAACTGGACCATTTGCAATGAAAGCACATCGATATTTGCACCACTGGAAAACACTGAAATGCTGTTATGTTATATTATGGGAAAATACAATTAGAAGAAACAAAGCATTCAAACAACAGCAATTTATGGTATAGAAAACACATTATTACAGGATTAATTCCTATTCCTCCTACAGGGAGGACAAGATATGAGCAGGGTGGGCTGAAGAAATTTCCCAAGAAAATTCATCTCTGTTTTCCAGGTTTGAGGGAAAAGGACAGGAACTCCCTCTTGCTAAGGAGCTGGGATGCAAACAAGGGATCAAAGCAGCAGCAGGTGCTGTCAGTGGTGCCCATTGGCCCTGGCAGCCACTTCCCCATGCAACAAGAACTTCCCTGTGTGGGAACAGCAACAGGAGCCGCTGCACACGCAGGGAAAGAGGCAGAGATCGACTGCTTTGGGAGTGCCCATTCCCTTCCTTCCAGGGAAGGCAAAGAAAGCAATGGGATTCCTGGCTAAATGTACTGCTGTAAATTCCAAAGCACTCTGATGTGGGATTCACATTCTCTGAACCTGAGAGAAGCAGAGAAAACCATGATCAAAGCAATTCTTATCTCATCTGCTGCTCCTGTGTCATGCCAAAGTAGAATGCAACATGGAGATTGTTTACCCACAGTGATGGTGTTTTGTTTCCTTGGCCTGTCAGGGCCAGGGGTGTGTCCAGACTGTCAGTCAGCAGAGGTTTTGTTGAGTGCTGGTGCAGTTGCAGTTTAGATGTAGTGTAATATTGTATAGAACAATCTAGTATAATAAAGTAATTAATTAGCCTTCTGATACCACAGAGTCAGATGCATCATTCCTCCTGCATATCAGGGGCCCTGCTTTTCTGATACTCTGATGTAGCTGCAAAACACCCCTTTAATCCAAGTGCCTCCAAAGGCACTTTTACACAAACAATCCCTTCAGGATGAACCAGTAAAGCTCAGGTAATATTTTAACATTAGACCTCATTAATAAAAGGTCTGTTAGGAAGATCTTTCAGGGAACATTTCCTTTGCCTTCCCTTTGCAAATCAACAAGCCTGAATCTTAGCATCTAAGGCTGGAACTGTGTTAATTTAGGATAATTAAAGATGCCAGACACGTGTTTCAGCAGGGTCTGATGAAATGCTCTATAGAAGTCATTAGTGGATCCATCTGGTCTGGGGGCCTTGCCAGATGGGAAACTCATACTACCTCCACAATTTCTGTTGCAATAATATCCTGCTCCAAGATTATTTTTTTAATAACACATTACAAATCCAATGGACTAAAAGTATTTGTTTCTTGTCTACATTGTATTTTGTCTATACTGCTTTTCTATACACTTGTAAACAGAGGAGGGACCTGAAGTTCCAAGTAGAACTAAGCAGAAGAGTTTAGCTGTGGCTCAAGCCTCAAAAGGAGTTACAGAGAAGGCAGAGGTGCTCTTTTCACAGGGATGCACAGGGAGAGGACAAAGGCAAGAGACACAGAGCTGCTTTGTGGGAAACATTGTCTGGATCCAAGGAAAACATTCCTCACTAGAAAACTAAAGATCAGGATAGTTGCCTAGAGAAGTGGTAGAAGTCTCCTCACTGGAAACAGTCCAGGATTTAATTGGCTTGACAGGACCCCAAATAACCACATCTAAGGCTATGCTCTCAGGACAAAGTTGGACTGGGTGATCTCTGGAGGCCTCTTCGAAACCAGAGCTTTCTATGGCTCCAAATACTGAAATACATCAAGAAAGTCTAAAGTGATAAAAGTAGAAATGCATTTTGGCTCACAGCAGTTAACTTGCATTAGACAATTGCTCCCTGATGCTGCAAAAAGCAAGCACTTGTGTTATCTTTAATACAGGCATAGAGAATTGAGGGAAACCTTGAAATGGGTGTATCAGATGTGTGATACAAGTTTAAATCTCACTACTCTGGGTCTTTTAAATCTATCACTGCACTACCCTATTCATCAGATAGGCAAAACACTTTTTCACTGCAGTAATGAAAACCTGAACATTTGCTTTTGTAGTTTTGGTGCATAATTTATATTTTCTATTTCAAATGCCATATTAATTTGAATCCTTCTATAATCATCCTATCAGCAATTCACTGTTCATACAAACCAAAGCTGGCTTCCAGAACATCCCATCTGACAAAAAAGAAACTGCTCTTTGAAAAGGAAACAAACACCTGCAGTTCTGAATGAAATCACTGACTCAGGTGGACTGACACCAGCTCTTGACAATATAATTCATCCTTAGTGCTGGGATGTTTTGCAATTTAAAACAGTGTGCAAATTTGATGCTAATCTAAAATAACTCCAGCTAGTTAAACACTGATCAATTAATCTCTACTTCAAACCCATCCAGTTTTAAACTGGGGATAACATTTCCTGTTTAGACAAACCTTTAGAGAATCCTGCAGTTTTCTGTAACAGTGCTAGATATATTAATGTAGACTTGGGGAGAGGCAGATACCGTCTGTATTCTATCAACTCTCTTCAGGCAGTCTCTTTTCACAATGAAAGAGTTGTTTCTTGTTAAAACCATCCACAAACCCCACAGTTTAGCAGAACAGAGAACACACCAGGTCTTTCTTCTGAATTTAGGTCAAACTTGTGAAGTACTCAGGGCAGTGACTCTGCTACACTTGAACAATGGACATATCAGACAACAACAATTTTTCTTTCTCTGTAGCAATATCTCTGAAGAAACAATATTTCCAAGAAGCTCCAAACCTGTCCCAAAATAGCCACAATGTGCCAGCAGGTGTTTTCTCCTTTGTTGCCTCCTCCTGCTCCTGGCAAGACACTTCCAGGCTCCTGGAACACCAGGGAGCTTCTGCATTTTACTGCTCACACAGTGCTAAGGACAGAGCTGTCCTCACACGGCAGCAAAGAACACAAACACTCACTCAGCAATTCCCCATTTCACAGAGCAAAAGGAGTTTCTTTCCTCAGTTGTGGGGTCAAAAGGGAACTCACTGTACAGACAGAGCTACTTTAGCAGCAAAATAAGGCAGGATGCAGCCTGATCCCTGTTTCTGAATACAACACAAGACATCATCAAGCCCCATTGAAAGGAATAATGGAACAAAGACCAGCAGTTAAATGGAAGCAAATGCAGGGGGATTCAGGAGCAAGGGAATATCAGAAAAGGAAGAGGAGCCAGAAAAAGCGAAGAGGAACAAGGCAACAACAAAACAACCTACACAAACCCCTCCAGATCTGTAAAAATGGAGAGAACATTGAATAGAAAACTGCTGGAATCTGACAGGATAATCCTACATCTAATCTGCCCCCCAAATGAGTTCTGAAACACCACATCCACGTTTTGAGGAAAATCCAGCTCTTAATAACACAGGAGGAAAATCCAGCTCTTAATAACACAGGAGATTGTTGCTCCTGCACAATCACAGCTCCCAACCTTTGCCTCCTCCAGCACAAGGCCGAGACCTGCAGAGCTGGCAGGCAGATCACACACCACAATAACCAATTTTATTTGGCATGTACCATAGGGCAGGTGAGGGAGGCTTTGGGAGGGCACTGCAGGCACGTGGAACAAATGGGAGAACAAAGAAAACAGATCTGTTAGCTCTGAGACACAGAGACTCTCTGTGCATGTATCTGCATGTATAACACAGTTGATACTCACACAAGTGAATTGCTTTTTTTTACACATCTGAACATATAGCTCTAATGATACTTTTAAATATGCTAAATATTGCCACATGCTTCTTGCAAACAACTCAAGTACAGAGCATATTTATCCTGACAAAATAAAAACATAAATGTTGATAAAAATACTGCAACAACAACATTTTAATTTACTGCCTTGATTGCTACATGGCAATATCTTGTTTATATATAACAGAGAACAGGACATGTGTACAGAATGATGGGCTTTTTAGAATCATTTAGGCATTTTTTAAGTCCAAGCTCTTACTATCTGTTCCACTGCTGGTTTTCCCCTCCATGCTCCCTGTGTAGGAAGAAGAGTGATACAGACACAGGTTCTAGCATTTACTCATCACCCTGCATCAGCTTCCTACTGAAGCCAGGCTGCCTCTGAGCCACAATTCCCATGGCCTGTCCCAGGCAGCTCCCATCTGCTCCTCTGAGGAAGCAAACACCCCCAGAGCAGACTTCAGAGTGGCTGGGATCCCTGTGTGGGGCTGGGCCACAAACTGAGCCAAAACTGAATAATTTGAAGTGGATGTGCAGCTCAGACCTAATGAAGGTCCTGGAAGCACAGCCATGAACAGCTGCTGTTCGAGCACACTTAGAGTGCCCTGGGATCCTAGGGGCATCCTGACAGGGGTTTTATTTCTAAGTGTTGTCCAGAACTCACCTGAGGTACAATGGTGACAGAAGCACACAAAGTTATAACCATTCCTGCCACTCTTTATCCTTGGAGAAGTCCTGACCTGCTCCTTGTGCCAGTGTTTGTTATTCGAGCCCATGGAGTTATTCCACCACATGTCAGTAAGGTTTGTTCAGCTGCTCAAGGCTTACCAGAACTCCTGACAGATCAGGTCCCAAAGGCCTGAGCATGGCAGAACATGGAATTTCTCATGGCACCATGGAGCCACAGAGGGATCAGTCAGGCCAGATTTAAAAAGTGAACAGGTGATTAAAATTTCCCCAGTAACAGAAGGTGAAAGATGCAAAAGAAATGTAATGCTTTGAGCAAAAGCATTCTGCACTTTAATTAAGACCAGCTCTGATTTACACTCATATGCATCTGTACACAGAGAAATATTGGGCAGACTCTCAAATGAAAAGGGAACAGCAGCACAGCACAGTCCTGCAGCACTGAGGCTCCTCCTCACCCATGGCTGAAGTTCTCTAATGATTTCTTTCCTTGGATAACTCATGGATATTTTGCAACTCTTGAGCTTCTCCCAGTGAAAAGCAATCCTAGGAGATTTTATCCAAAGCCCACATTATAACACTGAAAACTAAGCAATAACTGCTGATGTCCTCATGAATTGTGGGGTTTAGTAACAACTGATCAGGGAAAACACCCAGTATTTCTTATGATCCACACTACCCCATAGATCCCTGCTGTGTAACTCTGAAATTCAACCACCGCATTCCAGTTTTCCCATGCATGCTCAGAGTTCCCATTTGAGTCTAATGATATTTGCATTCATGATGATGAATCAAACACTTGTTTTGATGGCCAAAGCAGTTGTAAACAAATACCCAAAACAGATCTACATTACACCCTTCTCAATATAAACATTGTGATTTGATGCAATCAGTAAAATGGACCTAAAACTACCATTTGTAAAGAAAAATCTGCTAGAATTGGAGACTAAAAAGAGAGGGTTGGGAAAGAGCAAGAACTGTACCTAGCTCAGCACTGTATTTGTCACTAGTCTAGTCTATGCTTATGATACTTTATAAACCATGTAACACATTCTGTAATAAAATACACAATAAAGCAGCAAGTAGATATTGGTCTATGATGCTGAGACAAAAACAGCAACTGAAATGCTATCAGTGATTTCTCAATACTTGGAAAGCTAAAGAAACACTGCTGTAAATCCAGTGCTGCTCAACAGGAACCAGCAAAACTTCTGTGTTCATCTGGTATAAAGAATTTGAAGGCCAATCTGAACACTGCGATTGAAAATATAAAACTCATACATCAGATAAAGCCTGGCAGTGAAGAAATCACATGCTGGAGCCTCCTTCATTTCCTGTGTTCACCTTATTCCAGCCTGACTGGGAAACACCAGAACCAAATGGAACCCAAACCAGTCACTAACCATGCCCAGCTGCTGGCAATCCAACCCTTCATTTCCCATTTCATCCCACTCAAGGGCCGAACTAACTGCAAATGGCTCGAATGTCGCTGTGCCTTTCGCACAAAGGGATGTGCCATCATTCAGACAAAGATAAGCTGACAGCTCTACAACTGGTGGTCACAGTGAACAGCCAATCTGAGCGCTAATTAATTGCCCACGTGCAGTAATTAATGAACGGCCCGCAGCACGGTGATAGGTGCAGATCCCCCCCCCTGCTTGGCAGCACAGCAGGAGCCGTTCCCGGGGGGGGGATTCTCCTGTTCCCTCCAGAGGCTGACTCAGGCACAACTGCTCTGGCGTTTCCTCCATCTACTCTGCTTTTTGTGTAGCCAACAGTCAGCACTGAATATGGGTATAACTATGCAGATCACAGTCGGAATCAAAACATTTGCAGCTAAAAAAGAAGAGAGGGAAAATGGGAAGAAAATTTTGGAAACAGGACAGACAAAAGACAGAGCTGACAAAAAGAGGAATCATGGGGGAGCTGCAAAATGAATATAGAAGATGTGATAAAAATAACCAAAAAGCCCAGAGAACAGCCAAGGAGAAATAGGAAATACTGCAGAGAACAAGGGAAAAAACCCAGCCATTGTCACAACTTGCCTGGATCACTCCCACTTTCATTTTTAGTTTAAGGGATTTCATCTCATCCTCTTGAAAATTCCCAGGTATAATCACATCTTGGACAAATTGTGTGGTCTAACAAAACGCCCAGGCTGTGGTTAAATAATTCACACTGGGATAATAGCACTGTGTGCATAGGTTTGCCCTCACCTGATTATTAGAAATAAGGATTCTAAGCCTGGGGAAAGTGCTCCTTCTTCAAGGGCAGCAAACACACTGCTGCATCCTATTTGAGCCTTCTTCTCATGGACATCCAGCCCTACAAGATTTAAAGTTTAGGCACTTCAGTGGAGAAGAGGAAGGGTTTGATTCCCTAATGGATCAAACCAACACACCCTGAGCTGCACTTCACAGGTCAGATCATTCTTTGTATACTGAATGTCTGCAGGAATGATAAATGTGGCAATATTAGATGTGGCTGGTAAAAAGTGTTCCTTTTTAGACCCCTCAGGATAGGGGGAGTTTTCAGTGCTACTAAGAATGCTTTTTTCTCGTTATCTCACAGGAGTGCAAACCCAAGACCAACAACTGTTCTCAGGGAAAATATCTTTCTATTTTAGAGGTTGAAAATCAGCAGAAACAGGAAAGAAATAGAAAGTTCTTATATGATCATGTGGAAATCCTGCTCCCTTTTTGGTCATGCTGAAGTGAATAACAAACATCAAATGGGGCAGAAACCAGTGCAGAGCAAATAGGAACCATAAGTAACATCAGAATGGGTTTGTTCTCTTAACTTCCAGTCACAATGGACCAGCAGCAAAGTCATGAGTTATCAGTTCTGTGAACACTCTTGCCAGGCTTCTGAAGTTCTGCTTCACCAGTTAATTATCCAGAACACAAATACAAACACTACTCCTAAAACTTCAAACACTGTTTATAACAAATACTTCTTATAAATCCATTTTCCTTTTTTCTAACAATCCAGACAAGAAAGGTTTCTCTACCATTAACCACAAAACAGCTTTATTTTTCTGAGAACGCTTACTAAAATAAGTGACTTTTGTTACCTTGCTTTACTTTACATTGTATGACACAGCCTGAAGATTCTAAGTACCAAGTGTCTCTTTTGTGTGAGACAGATTAAACTAAACTTCTGTTAAACTTCTCAGATACCAGAACTTACCTGCTTTCCCAGAGCCTATTCTGGCTGCAAGACCTTACCCAGCTATAGCCTATTATTAAACAAAAAGCAGCTAAGCACCATTGCTTTCACAGCAAACAAACAGAAAATTAAAGATTAAAACCAACACCTCGATTTCACCATGCTCTGCTGTCCTGCTGATGACAGAGTAATGCAGCACCATGGCAAAACCAACAAATGATTCACCAATACTCTGCACATAAAACCCAGAAAAATAAACAGGAAAGCACCAAAGCAACACACTCAGAATTTAATGCTGATTAGAATGTCCCTTTTAGCCTTCTCTCCTTTCCACCACAGGTTTTGTCAGTTGGATTATTTGGTTGTTTTTAAAAGCCTGTGAAAAACACCAATCGCTTGTTTTAAAATTTTAAAAGTTTAACAGTAATAAAATGGTTATAAGAATAGAAATACAATTAGAGCAATAAGAATTTGGACAATCAGAGTTAGGACAATACAGGACAATAAAAGCAAAGAATTAGGAATGAACGTTTGGATGCCTTCCTCTTGAAAGCATGGCTTGCTGACCAAGGATTAACTCTTAAAAGCAATAGCCTGTTACATGTTCATACATCTCATACATGATTCAAAAACTCTTCTCAAATAAAGGGTGTTTTCTGGTTATGGTCATAAAAATGTGTATTTTATGATTGGCTTTCCCCCCTTCATCCTGTAAACCATGGTCAGATTCCATGGAGTCTGCAAGGAGACCAGCCCTTCACAATAAGGAGGCAATAATTCTTCCTCTTTGGGATTTTAGTGGCTTGGTGCTGTTATCTCTATGCAAATAATTTCTTGCTTATCTCATCTGTTTCCTGAGCTCGTTTAAAAGTATCTTACATAGCATAGTTTCTATTTTAACATCATGTTACAACCTAGCATTATATTTAACACACTACTTAAGAGAATGAATACAGCATCACTTTCTAACATAACACAGAATATTCACTGTAATATTTGCAAAAAGCCAGTCATAAAATACACGTTTTTCACAAGCCTAAATAAGTAAGAGAAGCACTCACCAGGACTCTGGAGCAGCTTTGAGAGGGCAGTTCAACAACTGAACCCTTTACAAAACCTCCTGCTCCCTCCCCACCCCAGCTGCCCCTGGTTTGGTACAAATGAGGGCTGGCAAACCCAGGTGCAGGGACTTTGCTCATTGCTTGGGTTAGCTCTGTTACTCCCAAATTCTGCTGATTAAATTCAGGTGAATTTAATCACCTGAGAACAACCTGTGCTTAACAGGGGGCAGACAACAGAAAATTGCACAGGACAGAGCTGCTTTTTATCAGAACAAAAGCAAAGACTCGGTCCACATCAATTTGATACCACAACATTCATTCTCCAGCCAAGGTCATTTTCCCAGTGGAATCTCTGATGTCTGAGGCAGGGATGTTACATTAAACATCTCATGATCTGAGGTGTTTGCTTGCCTGAGTGGAGGCTTCTAAATGTCTGCACAAAGGAAGCTCATTTTGAAGCTTCTTACTGACAGAAAATCCTTATTAGTCACAAGAAAGCAAAGGACACACTTTTAATGGGAGCTTGGCCTGTAGATATTTGAAATGTGTCCAAAACTCAGCTGCTCACACTGAAGGATGGGGTGTATTTTGCTCCACTTGTGAAAATACACCTAAATACCCTCAACTCACATGTCTTAGAAAAATCACCATCAAGACACACCTTCCTTCACTCAGCACATGTAAATATTGCTGAGTTCATCTTTACAGAAATTACTAAAACAGCAGGAAATTGTTATCCTTTGTGCAAAACCCCAAAAGTCTGTGAATTAAAGAGGCTGCACCAGTATCGAGTGGAAGGCAGAAATTCACCCTGGTCATTTTTAGAAGTTAATTGTATACAGAAATTATAAAATTATAATCAGGAAAAAAGTTTATTTTAATTTCTTTTGTGTTTCTTAGTTCATTAATTATATTTATGTGTAAAACAATAGTTCCAGGATGCTTAATTCTCAAATCAGCTTTATATAGTCACATAATGTTATCATTGTTCCACTTTTAATTTCTTTTTAACACTTAGTATTTTCCTGGGATGTTATTGAATATTTCCTCTAATTCATGTACTGCCATGTTTTGTGAGTATTTTATCTGCTTTTATTTTAAAAAATATAATAAACGAAGGAGAAAGTAAGGGAATGACTTTATCAGTCACTGAGAAAATAAAGTTCACCCCAGTCTGGAGTGCCATACAAAGCACTGAGGAGTTAGGAAGTTCATTTTATTATTCCATCAATCCACTGTCTAATGAAGTAAAAGAAAGAAGCAGCTTCAAATGTAAATATGAATAATAATTTCACAAGCTAAAGTAAAATACTCCTTTGCCTTCTGGAATCTCACAAAGGCTGTGCATGCTCTAGATCTGTATTTTTTCAGACTCGTGTGGATATGAGCAGTGCTTTCAGATGAGAAGCTGTAATTCATCAGGACTAGAAATCAAATTTCTTCTTACACTTCTACAATAGAAAACAGCAGGAGTTAATGCCAACATGCCAAGTGCATCAGACATCCCCTGTCTCTGCTACAACTGCTAAAATGAAATAAATCAAAATGCTCTTTTCCCCAGAGTTGTTTCCACAATCATAATATTTTAAGTGCACATTAAAATGTAGGATTTGAACACAATCCATTCAGCCTACTCAAGTTACTGCCCAGGGTCTGTGGGACACAGCCCAGGGTGTTGTTATTAGAATTTTGTACTGCAAACCAGCTCCTGAGGTTTGGGGATTCAGATCTTTTGTTGTGCTCCCAATATAGGCAAACAGATCAACTAGGAAGCAGAATTAATTTAGCTAAGGGTGCATTGGAGGAATTCCCAGATTTGCCATAGAAGGAAGCATAAAACTGAGGAGAGTTCCATGCCAGTAGTACCTAAGTTTGGTGGTTCCAATTTCTGTATTACAGTCTGCAGTGCTGATACACTTGCAGCCCAGCTGAAATTCCAGCTGGCAGTATTTTCTGACCAGATCTGGATTTCTGAAAGCAAAGGATGAATAGAGATGACTGCTGTGGGACACATTATCCACATTCTGCTCTCTCTTGCAAAAATATCAGACGAGTTGAGAACCAACCAGAATTTTAATGCATGTTAATTTGAGCATTGCATTTTGCATACATTTGCTTTTATTTTTGTATTCTGCAGGCAGCTGGAATAAGTAAAAAAAGATCTGTAGTCATCTCAGAATTAGAAAAAAAATTGAAAGCCAAAGCTTTATTCTATATTCATTATTTAAATATTAAAAGAGTAAAATTATATACTTTGGCTTTCATGATCTTATAACAAAGCCATAAACACATCAAGAAGTGTTTTCACTTTTACCTGAAATGAGATTCATAACATGACAGGAACACACCTTAAAAATATTGTTTTGTGTAACATGGTATAAGATAATAGTAACTTTTTACTTTATTTAGAAAATTACTGAAATGATTGCACTTCTGTGTAATAACATTCAAGTTATCTTATTTGGCTGAAAACAGGGCTTTTTTAACTGAATGGGATTTTGAACCTTTTCTAAACTATCCAGACCAGCTCCAACAGGATGTCACCCCTTAGCAGTATCTTAAAACCTCCAGGTACAGTTCAAAAAACCCCCCATAAAACCTGGAGATTGGCATCTGTTTTCCAACAATTCCTCATTTTAAACCTCCTTCACTTTGAGATGCAGGTTTAGGAAGAGGAGCCTTTGTAGGTTTTCATGTAATGCTTTTACAGGTGATACCCACATTTGAGTCCCAGCTCTTCCCAGGCAGGTGGCCATAGCCTGTTCCATAGAAATCTGGTTTTAGGTTTCAGGTGAATGTTTTGGGAACAATCCAGCCCCTTCTCAGAACCAACACCTGCACTGATGAATTGAATTGCCCTCAGCCACTCAGGGGAGGAGCCACCACATAAATATGGATTTTTACACAGAAGGGTGAGAATGGAAAAAGCAAACAGAACACAAAAGGATGCAAGAACAGAATGAAGAGGAAATAAGACAGCAAGGAAACTTCCCATATATATTAGTGCAAGAATGTCTCAGAGTTAGAGAGGCTGAGGCAGCCTTTATGGGGGTGACTGTGGGGTCACAATGAGGAGCAGATTCCAGCAGCTGAGTGGGAGTTCCATTGATAACTCTGAAGTCATCCCCTGAAGGCTGGTGAGAAGCACTCATCTTTATTCACTCTGTCAGCTGGGCCTTCTTGTTACAACAATGTAAGAAATAGAAATAAAATTAATTTAAGAAAAAAGGAAAAAAGCATTCAGTCAAACAAAGCATAATCTAAAATACAAATGAGGATTCTAACTAAGAAAAATAAAGTTTATGTTCAGAATGTATGAGATGCTGCCAAATCTTTCTATGAACCAAATTCCTCAGGGCTTTTGCTGGTTTCTGGAAGAGCTGATCAAAACCACATGCTTACATTTTCAAGGTAAGATAGGTGGAAGGTGTTGCATGCTGTATGAACAACCAAGTCTGGGGAGCCCCACATCCATGAGTGATCCAAGAATGAAACAGGAGACCAACCTTCCTGACTTGTCATTCCATTGGAACTCTCCCCTTTGGGGGGGGATGCCAGAGGCACCAGTAAAGCAATTCTACCTCACTGACTGAGGGAGCCAGGAGAAAAACTGAAATCCACCATGTTAGAAACAGTATGCTAACATTCCCACAGGAAGAACCAGAGCAGGACATAACAGAAAATGACATTTCAAATGCCACAGTCTGCCTTCAGAAGAGAGAAATGAAGAACTAAAAATCCCCAGGACCTCCTGAGCACAATGCAATGTCTGATGCCTTAAATTCATGCTGACATGTAGTGAAACACTTCTGTTTTAACATATTTGGGCATGTTGTCCTAAAGCCACAAACCATGGTTGTGGCAATTGCTTTTTTTGGTGACTCTCACCTTTTTTTTCTTTTTAAAATTTCTGTCACATACTAGAGGGAGAAACCCCTCCTGTCACAATGCAAGAGATTTTTTTTTAATGGAAACATTTCTTAGGAGACTAAATTTCTGCCAGCACTCAGAAAAAGCTTAGATGTGCCAATATTGAACAATTCTACATAGTCCCAACTGCTTAACAAGTCCAGGATTAAGAGCAGTCCATTCATAAATGGAATTAAGGGACATCAGTCCCCACTGCTTCCTCCAGCACAGAAAAGAGGAAAGTGAAAGAGGTAACTGTGTGATGACATTTAGTCAACAATTTATTTAAAAGCCAAAAATATAATTTTTTTATATTTATGCATTATATAATACTGCATAATTATATAATAACTTTATATATATATATATATATGTACACACACTATTTATATGTATTTGTGTGTGTACCTAAGTGTAAAAACCCAGACCACAATCCTGCCAATGGCTGAGGTGGATCACAGAAACTCCATTCTGTTGATAGCAGCCTGTGACAGCTGCAGTAGATGTTCAGTTTTGAGGGACTCAGGCTGATAAAATTGTTATATCTATAGGGAAGAAAAAAGCAGGAATAAAATGTGTGCAGTGCAGTCACTGTCATCCTGTATAAAGTAACTCCTGCCAAACTAAAGGACAAGGTAAAAGACCATTTATCCCTAAGCAGTGGGGAGTCCCACAGATTGGAAATGAGAAATAACAGATACCACAGGGAAGGTGAGAAATGCAATACACATTCAAGTAACTATTTAATACAGCAAGAAACAGGGCACTCTGAAGAGCTGACTTATTTAACAGCACTTAAATAAGTCTGTTCTCAGTTGAAACACAAAGTACATGCTTATTCCTAATTTAAATTCTCTTCTGACCCTTCACCTGGTCCAACAGGCAAAGAAAATAAAATTGTGAAGTTCTACTGATGTAGACACAAGTGCCAAAATATTCCTTGCTCAGACAAATGCATGCTGCTTTCTCAGCTCCCTCACAGGAAAATCATGTTTTATCTCACATAAGGCCAGCTCTCAGAGAACAAGACTCTCTGTTCAGATTTACAATATTCTTAAAATAGGCCTTTACAGAAATAAATAGCTGTCACCATCTCCCAGGCAGATCTGAGATTTCCTCACATGCCTGGTGACACTCGTGGATCCACCAGGCTCTGGAAAGTTAAAGATCCACACGCTGGTTCCCATCAAAGCACTCAAACAAGCCCTGGAAATTCAATTCAAGGATTTTCTAGAAATTTTAGACATGGAAGATTAGTTTACTTCCAAGCTTTTAAAGTGATCCATCTGTGTAACAGAGCAATTCATATGTTCACTCATAAGGCAGTGCCCACAGAGTCATCACCATGGCTGGAAAGCAAAATTATGTCTGTGGTAACTGCTCAGAAAGGGAGGAGAAATGGCAAAAGTGAGGACAGAGTCTGGGAATTTAGCAAGTTCTCTGGATCAGATAACTTCCCTTCTGTGCTGCCTACAAAATGGATAGCTGGGGAAAAACATGGAGGGAAAAGGTTCAGGACCTCTCTTTAGTGCTATTTTAGGCAACAATGGGCAGAGGTTTGAGGAAAGCTGCCCTTGCACAGGGAATAAGCTCAAGAGGTCTCAAGGAGCACCACAAGCAGACATTGGAGAGAAACCACACCAATACCTGACACTGTCCAAAGCCCACAAGCCACATCCAAATCCAACTCAACAGAACTTGTCATGTTTATGGGACTGCCTTACAGTAGCCTCAAAATGAACTCTTGTCAAATGTAAATAAAGTTTCAAATAGAAAGTTATGCCATGTTGTTAAATTCATGTTTTCCATAAGTAAAACTTTCAATATTGGATTTCTGAAGAAGTGTCACTGGAAGTGCTCACCAACCTTCCTGTTCCACTGAAAGACCCATCAGGCATTTGGAAAAGATGCTCACAAACCGCTTTAGCCTCTCTGTCCTTCCACAGAACCAGCTGCACTAGGCACCCTCAGAATACAGGACCCTCCCTATTATTCAAAACATGTCTTTTAATGCAATTTAAGATTATTAATTATCCAACTAGTTATTAATTTTACCTGTTTTTAATGGATGTGCAGCCAGTCACAGACACAAATAGGAGAGAGCAGGTGTGACATTATCACACCACTAAAATCCATGACATGCTGTATTTAAGAGAGATTACCATGATCCAAAGAATGCCTTTTAAACTTGTGTTTTGTGAGACTAATACCAGGAGTTACATAAACAAACATGCAATTGTGCATTTCTGTGTTTTTATGTAAGCACTGTGATTCATTTTCTTGCCTATTACAATTATTTCTCTTTTTCTCTTGGTTTCTTAGCCAACTCTTCAGAGCAGAGATTGGGAACCTGCAGTTGTGCTTTCAGTGAAACCTCAGAGAGCTGGGCACATCAGAGCCCTTTTTGCTGTATTTTAGGCTCAGTGCTGCAGTGGAGGCTGAAGAGTTTTTGCCATTATGTAACTGCCTGGCAGCATGTAGCTTCAGGCAGTTATAATCTGGTTTACTGCTTGTCATTTGCTAATACTCGGGGTTTTTTCTCTAGCTTATGCTACCAGGGATGTTACAGGGGGTTTGCCTTCCCCTTCCCAGCAGGACAGAGAGCAGGCTCCAGCCCCAGCTGCCCGGCTCGTGTGGAGAGCACAGCACATCCCCCTGCTGCCCCCATGCCCCGTGTCTCCTGCAGCACCCAGAGCAGTGCCCTGCCCTGCCCCACACAGGAGGGCTCTGCTGGTGGCTCCGTGTCCCTGCCCTGCCCCACACAGGAGGGCTCTGCTGGTGGCTCTGTGTCCCTGCTCTGCTGGTGGCTCCATGTCCCTGCCCTGCCCCACACAGGAGGGCTCTGCTGGTGGCTCTGTGTCCCTGCTCTGCTGGTGGCTCCATGTCCCTGCCCTGCCCCACACAGGAGGGCTCTGCTGGTGGCTCCGTGTCCCTGCTCTGCTGGTGGCTCCGTGTCCCTGCCCTGCCCCACACAGGAGGGCTCTGCTGGTGGCTCCATGTCCCTGCCCTGCCCAACATAGGAGGGCTCTGCTGGTGGCTCCGTGTCCCTGCTCTGCTGGTGGCTCCATGTCCCTGCCCTGCCCCACACAGGAGGGCTCTGCTGGTGGCTCCGTGTCCCTGCTCTGCTGGTGGCTCCGTGTCCCTGCTCTGCTGGTGGCTCCACGTCCCTGCCCTGCCACACACAGGGAGGGCTCTGCTGGTGGCTCCACGTCCCTGCTCTGCTGGTGGCTCCATGTCCCTGCCCTGCTGGTGGCTCCATGTCCCTGCCCTGCCACACACAGGAGGGCTCTGCTGGTGGCTCCGTGTCCCTGCTCTGCTGGTGGCTCCGTGTCCCTGCCCTGCCCCACACAGGGAGGGCTCTGCTGGTGGCTCCACGTCCCTGCTCTGCTGGTGGCTCCGTGTCCCTGCTCTGCTGGTGGCTCCGTGTCCCTGCCCTGCTGGTGGCTCCGTGTCCCTGCCCTGCTGGTGGCTCCGTGTCCCTGCTCTGCTGGTGGCTCCTGTGCCGCTGGGGGCTGTGGCTGAGCAGGATCTCGGAGCACAAGCCCGGGGTAAGATTTAATTCCAATCAAATCTGCTCATCGAGTGCATTCAGCAGGGCTGGGCACAATTCCAGATTTAACCATACCATGGCAGCCAGCCAGGATGGGAAATAGCAACACACTTGGTGCTGTGCAGGGACAGAGAAACAGGTCCCTGCATCGCTGGCTGGAGATCCTACATTCTTTCAGAGCAGTAAAAATTACAAGCTACTAAAGGAGGCTTCACATGTCCTTGATAACAGTTCACATATCTACTTGTTTTTCTATTCTCCTACAGTTTTCCTGAGGTAAATATCCTTTTCCCTTCATTCTTTTCACCCATGCCAGATAAGACAGAAGATATATCACAGCTAATTCTTCAGTACAAAGCTAAGGAAGAATCACAATGGACAAGCTCTCCCTGGGAAGGGAGCAGCCAAGAGCCTGTGAGGGCTCCTTTGTGTGTCTGCACTCTGCTCATTCTGCAAACAAAACTAAAATGGTATTTTTCATGCTGTATTTTATTTCTCTCCCCCTGGAATCAATCTCCTTAAAGGAGAAAAAAAAAATTAAATCTGAAAATCTGATAGAAGCCATGGGAAAACTAAATATGAAAATAAAACTAACAAAAACCACGAAGCCCTCAAAACTCTATTGTTCTTGAATGTTCTATTCAACATTCTATTTCAAAGGAAGAAATTACTTTATATCTATTTTATTAAGATTGAAATTATTTATAAAATTGCTTTTTTTACAAAAGTATTAGTGTTCTGCCAGGGAGGACCTGAATTTATGAAAAGTGATTTTAAGAAGGATGTAAGAAGAATGTGAAAGGATAAAAGAAGAATTTTTAATAATCTGAACTGTCCTTGCCAGAGAGGAGATAAGATGGAAGAGAGATGAGCCTAAACCAGATTCCTTTAAAAAAGGTGTTCTTCCTCCAGTTAATGGAAGAGAAATAATGAGAGTTACCTCTCTTAATTTATTCTGTGCCTAAATTTTCTGCCACAATATGAAATGTCAAATTTTCATTTGAAATTCATTTGAAATATTTATTTGGAGATCTGTGATACAATTATATCACAAACTCTATATTCCAAAGAGTCCCATATCCAAAAGAAAGCCCCCAAAATTTTGAGTGCATTCTGAATGGCATGACCTGTAATACAGAAACCAACTGATTATCTGTGGGAAATAAAAGGAGGAGGAAAATGCAGAAAGGGAAAGGAAGGGAAAGGAAGGGAAGGGAAGGGAAGGGAAGGGAAGGGAAGGGAAGGGAAGGGAAGGGAAGGGAAGGGAAGGGAAGGGAAGGGAAGGGAAGGGAAGGGAAGGGAAGGGAAGGGAAGGGAAGGGAAGGGAAGGGAAGGGAAGGGAAGGGAAGGGAAGGGAAGGAAAGGAAAGGAAAGGAAAGGAAAGGAAAGGAAAGGAAAGGAAAGGAAAGGAAAGGAAAGGAAAGGAAAGGAAAGGAAAGGAAAGGAAAGGAAAGGAAAGGAAAGGAAAGGAAAGGAAAGGAAAGGAAAGGAAAGGAAAGGAAAGGAAAGGAAAGGAAAGGAAAGGAAAGGAAAGGAAAGGAAAGGAGGAAGAAGGAAGGAAGAAGGAAAGGAGCATTTTTTCTAACACCATTATTTAACAACATGAAACAATCAAAAATCTCATCAAGTCTCTTCTCTCAAAGAAGAGAATGGGGGTGCATATGGAAGGTCACAGTGCTCTGCTGTGCATCTTTTGCAAATGCCCAATGCATTATTACTTATGGCCACAGTCAATGAAAGCTGCCAGACTCATGGAGTTGCATTAACCCAACATGCAGCTAAGAAGATCCAGCAGAATTCCTGTCTGGGATTTGAGTGGGTAACTTGTTCTAAGTATCTTTTGTAAAATTCTCTTTTCTGCAAGTCCATAGCCTGGGTGCAATTCTTTAAGACTTGGTTCTGGCATTAGAATGTAGTGTAGGGGACAGCAGAGGGACAGTTCACTGCAAGGCCACAGCCACACACCAAACCCAAGCACAGAGAGCTCCCTGGGGAAAGGCAGGTACATTATTCCCCTCTTGGGAAGGAGGGACTGCATTAGAGGGAGTGCAGCACAGAGATGCCCATCCTAAAGCAGCCTGAGATCCCAGACAGAACCACACAAACCTCTCCAGTCTGACAAGCAAAAGCTTTAAAATAGCTCTCTCAACTAAAGACAGCTGTCATAAAGACTCATAGAATATCCTTTTAGACACTTGTGGCCACTCCCAGATGCCACACATTTTAAAAAACTCAACCAAAGCCCCTGTGGAAGTAAAAGGCCAGCACATATGCAACAATCACTGCACCTGCACGAGACCTTGAATCAGGAACACAACTGAATACAATAAACTTGTTTTACAGCCATTAAGAAAGAGCAGTTTCACTGAACAGCATTTCAATTTATTTTTTTAATAAATAATTTCTAAAGAGATGAGAATCCCTCAGAATGCTGGAGGGATCAGGAACCTGCTGTAGATCTACTGCTAAAATCTCATTTAGGTACAGCCCCACTCGTACATGCTCAGCACCGGTGTGACTGGGCCAGTGAGCAGGTGCCAGTGGCATCATCTCTGATCTGCTGCCACACAGAAAGCTCAGCTTTCAGAGATCCCAGCACTGGGAGAAGCCAAAAGGTCCTTTAAGGGCCTTACAAACAGTGCTCAAACACTGGAGAGATGAAAGGCAAAGTTAAAGAAATTTAAATTTAACACCTTTTGTGGTCAGACAGCAGCTGACTGTGACTAAGCTCCAGTTACAGAGCTCCTGGGATACAGAGAAGGAGGCCTGCTCTGCCTAGTCGGGGGGAAAGCAAAAGGGCTCCAGCCTTCACTGCAGGTACAGCTGGAAAAACTGAGGAGGTATTTTGTCTTTGGTACTACAGTCAATTTCTAAAATAAACAACATCTCTTTAAAAAACACAGAAAATTCTTCTTCAAAAGAAGAATTTTCTCATCTTGCCCCAAACTGTTATTTTGCAATTAATATTTGCAAGTAGTAGGTTACTACCACAGTAAATGATACTTTCAATATTTATCTCTGCATGTGGAAGACAGTTTCTGAGGATGAGGAAGCAGACATTTGGCACGAATAGATGCCCAATTTCCATGTGGAGGCATCAATATTAGTATGACTACATATAAACTGCAGTGCCAGTCAGTAATTTTCATGGAAGGTTATGCCTTGAACATTCAAGTCTGCTAAAATAATGGAGGCACTCAAAATTCCCTATAAAAAATCCAGTAAAATCTTTTATACCAAGAAGTGTTAGGCAGCCAAAATAACAGGGTTGCTGTATCACTCTGAGAGTAACCTTTATTTTATGTTCTGTTTTAATTCCCATCATTTTAGTGAATTTCCATCCATCTGTCAGAGAAGAAAGAACAAACTTCACCGCCAGCACCCACAGAAGTCCCAGCAGTAACGTCAAGCACACCAGGGTTCACTGTGCTGCTGGAACACTTAAAGAAGCTTGACATAAACAGACACTCAGCCTTGGGATCAGGCTTCCCTAAAGCTTTAGAGGTCTGTTGCCAGGCCTTTCTGAACACCACCCTGAAGGGGAATTGAAATTCAATGTGTCTCTTGGCCAGCCAAGGCAGACAGCTCAATGGTCCTGGGGTAGAAATGCACCCCCTGCAAAACAAGCTGATGTTCCAAAGAACACTCTTTAGGTGGGAAGGAAAGGAGGCATTTTTGCTCTTTACCAAGGTTCCCAACAAGCTGAGCAGCTGGTTAGTCAGCAAAAGACCTTTTTACAGACCTCCCATCCCCTCCTACTTTCACACAGAAGCATTCCAATACTTGGAGCTGTAGATTTTTTTTTTTATTTGAAATTAAGTTAACTCATATGAAAAACCTCTGTGTGTTTTCATCCTGGTAAAGAATGATTACCTGACCATCATGACTCCTGGCCATCCGAAATCAAGCTGATATAAAATAAGCTTAAAAATTGCAGAGTCTTAACACATAGGAAATGTAAAAAAATGTATCAAAAAATTAGGTTTAGACTGCTCTGGTTAAAGGCTGTGGTTAAATGATGGCCATTCTCACCAACATACAGTGACAAATGCCTGCTGAGCTTCTCTCCACTTTTAATTGATCTAAGTATTTCTAAATCACTTTCAATAAGGTACTGTGGCTGTATATTCCACCACATCTGATGCATTAATACAGATATTTAAGAAACCAATTTATAGCAGGTCAGGCCCTGATAAAGACTTCAAACCTAAGCACAGCACAGCACTCAAGTAGAAGCAAAAGAGGCCACTGGAACTTCATGGAATAAACAGCATTTTCCCAAGGTTTTCCAGCATTGAAAGCAAAGGAGGCAACAAGCTGATTAGAGGAGTTTCTATGGGGAACGAATTCCTTTCATACGAAACTCATTTAACAACTTGTTGCCTCAGAAGAGTTCCCAAAACCCTGCTTCACCCCAGGTGTGCCATGTCTGTTAAGTTTGGATGGCTTGGTGGATGCACTGGTGTAGCATCCATGAAACGGGGCTGGAATTCCTGTTGTTGAAAACCTCTCCTAAAATCTCTCTTGTAGTCACTGAATCCCAGCAGTCCTGTGGGGTCACCTCGGGGCTCTGAAGTCCAGGGTTAGCCCAAGCTGCAGACAGTGCAGCTCCCATGCACTGATGCTGAACAATACCCACAGTAACCTGAACACCGCTCTACAACCAACAGCTGCTGTCACCTTCCAAATGGGGGCAACTGAACAGAAACTGAAAGTATTTTAGATCCCTTAATAAGCATAACCCTATGAACAGAATATTGTAACACATAATTTTCAATGTGAAAAGTGCATATTATATGGCTCTATGCAGATATTTACCATATGTATTTTGATTAGTAGTGGTGAATATGTATTTTGATGTATTGAATAGTAGTGGTGAATATGTATTTTCATGTATTGATTAGTAGTGCTGTATTAACATTTTAATAATAATTGTAGTCTTGTAATTAGAAGGTAACTTTTGTAGTTAAAATAAGAACTATGTTAGTGGGTTTTTTTAAAAGAAAGGAATGAGGCACTCACACCAGACAGCAGCCACAGGACACCTAAATCTTTCAGGGAAAAGAATTTATTGCCCTCTTATCAGAAGAAACCAACTTCTTCCCGCCTCAAAGGTGCTGTTAGGATTAGGAGGAAGAAGCTGACACTGGCCAGACAGAATCCTGTGTTTGAATGGAATTTATGCATCATGTATGAGGTGTATGAATATGCAACAGGCTGTTGTTTTAAAGGGTTAATCCTTTGTTAGCAGGGGTCCTTTTTCGGGCTCATTCTGCCCAGAAAAAGGTACCCGGACATCTGTAACTCTTTGTATTTATTGTCTCAGATTGTCCTAATTCAATTTGTCCAAATTATTATTACTCTAATTGTATTACTATTTTTATAACCATTTTATTACTATTAAACTTTAAAAAATTTTAAAAACAAGTGATTGGCATTTTTAACATTAAATAAAAAATATTAATGTACAATTCAGATCTTCTGTCTCTGAGGTTTTGATTTGCATAGCTCTGCAAATCAAAAATTCCAGAATTATATTTACTGTGCTCAGCAATACACAACATTGCTTGAAGCATGTTACTCCTTTTCCCCCCACAGCAGCAAGAGAAGAGATCCACATCCTGACACACATCCTGTCTCCTGAAACGACCCTTGTGGAGAACAAGCCAGGCCTGCAGTGGCTCCTGCAGCCCAGGAAATCCCATCCCCGCTGGCACGGCCGCGCTTTAATCTCAATCTGTCCCCCAGCAGCACCCCAGCACACTGAGAGCAATATTCTGATAATCCCACACTGTGAGCAGCCCTACATGAACAGCAGCCCTGCAATCCATGGATAACAGCAGGGCTTTGCAGGCACTACAGACACCTGCCAGGGAGAGCAGGCTGGCTGCCTCAACAGAGACCGGCGTGGAGGCAGCCAGGATGCAAACCTGCTTTTGTAAGTGCACAACATACAAAATATCAGGTGCCACAAGAAACCAGGGTGTGTGACAATGTCACATAGTCAGGACAACTGTTCAATATTGCAGAAATCCTTGGAACTCGAAAACAGGGAGGAATAACTTTGTCACTACAAAGTTATAGTGTTATAGTTATAAAGGAAAAATTTCTCAGGCTTAGGAATCTCTGTTCACAAATAACTTCTGCAGAAACAGATAAAACCAGTTATATTTTAAGTGATAGTGAGAAGTATCTCAATGGGTTATATTCTTATTTTTGCTGTTTGCTGTGGCTTTTACATGCACAAATTGCAGAAAAATTATAGGAAAGAACTGTCTCCAAGACTTAATTCAGAGCAAAACAAGGATTGATGTAACTGATCACTGTTCTACAAGTAATGCACAATATTAAAATAAGGAAACCCGTTCTTTTGAAAGTTTTCAATTATTGTCAAAGTCAATGCTGTCACAAACTCCTCTGCAAAGCAGGGCTCACTTAAAGGTTAAATCAGTGGTTCAGGAGCTCGTCTCCTCCTGGAGTTGAAGGAGGAGGCACTGGAAGCACAGCACCTGGTGTGGCTTTGCACAGAAAACAGGACAATTCCAAGCTCCCTTGTTCCTGCTCAGCACATCGACCTTATTAGCTGAGTGCAGAACATTCAGTTCTTGCACAGGCAGAACTCGCCTTGCAAATGGGAATCCTGGAAGAAAAGCCATTTCTCCAATACTATAAAATTTAATCCAATACTTTCTGGTCTGCTTTAGCCCAAACTAAATTATGTCCAGCTGCATTATCTTGATGCAAAACAAGAGACAGAACTATTAATCTTGGAGAACATATTAAACATACACACCTGCCCTTTTCACCAAGGACAAATATCCCCTCTCATATAAATAAACTTCAATAAACACTTCAAGGTAACACACAGTATTACTTCTGAGAATCGTGGCTTTCTCATCTTTTTTTTCAACAAAACAGCATTCACAAAAACACAAAAAAAAATTCACTGAAGGAGATAACAGCAGTCCTTGGAAGCAGAAGATCTTCCCACTTGAAGGTCTCCCAGTCTCAGTGATTCACAGTATTTTCCAAAATCCAAGTTTTCTTTTTTAAACAGTGTTTCAAACCTCTTTAGAAATGACAACCTGTTGGACTGCAAATGCACACCCTGCTGTTTAGAAGCTGATCTTAAGCAAGTAAATCCCAACAAACCCAGAAAAACTGGATAAATACATTCATCCATTCATCTCAAATGGATTAGAGACGTGAAGCTTAAAATGTGAGAATTTAAATTCCCACATTTATTAGTGATATCAGCAATGACCACACAAGGCATCATCTACTTCAAAGTGCTCACAGTGGTGGGATATTGCATCAGCAGGGACTGCACAGTGCCCCAGTGGCAAAGGAGGCAACCACCAATGCCATGGTGCAAACAACAGAATATTCCAGCAGCAGTCTGGGCAGTCTGTCCTTCCTTAAACCCCACGTGGTGACAGCAACAGTTCCTGGCCCCTGAGAGCTGACATGAGCTGCTGCTCAGCTTCTGCTCTTCACTTCTGGACCCAAATGTTTCATCCTTTGTGGAAAGTACAGTTTTCCACCTGAATTCTGATGGTGTTGCAGATCAGAAACAAAATCCATCTTTCCAAAGCACGAGTTGGACATTCAGCAAGTCCCTCAAGACACAACTATTTGAACACATGGTTCTGGTTTCCTTTAAAGAGCCCAACAGGCAGTGTCAAAGTACAAATATGAGCCATTCATTCTTTCTATCCCAGTTGTACCTTCTCAACATGACACTGCCAAAAGCAGGCTCCCAGTGTGACAGGTCTCAAAGTAAAGGGCACAGAAGCTGTACAATACATTTGGTTTGGGGAGGGAGGTGCTGTCAGGTGTTAAAATAACAATTCAAACATAAGCACAGAAGTACACAGCTCTCTACATGGATTACACTTCCTGTACCAAAGAGTATCAAATTTTATGTCCATACAACAAGCAAAACTTTTAATTTCATGATCCTGCAGATGTCTGTAAAATACTGACTCTTCTCTGAGCAGCCCAGTGTCTATTTTCAGCAGCCTTTGGAGCTGATAATACCTTGGAACCAAAATAAACTTTGATGCACATGCACTGCACTTGATGAAGTGCTGCTGCTTTAATGCATCCTAGAGAGGGGGAGAAGGCTGCTACGAGGATACACAGCAGCCAAAAGCTCTTCCTGGGAAAAGTGGAAGGCTTCCTGCAAACAAGGATTGTGTGACAATTGTGTGGTTTGGTTACAGAGTGTCAAAACTCTGGCTTCAGCAGATGCTTCCACAGCACTCCCACACCATGAGTCACCTGGGACTGTTCTGGTTTCACATCATCCAGGAAACGCTTCATTCATGCTGAACGGGGTGAGCAGGGAGGGCAGCACATAGCTGTGCTCAGGGGAGTGGCATCACCAGGCAACATCCTTCGGGAGGATATTCTAGGCTCACATTTCTCTCATCAAGTAGTAGCTACATTAATTTTCTATTTTACTGATGTCAATTTCTGTATTCTGGACAGATTTTTTTAAAGACTACCTTGAGCAATGTAACTGCATTTTTATTTTGTGAGGTTTATTTTTCATCAGCATTTCTGTAAGATGAAAACATAAATTAAATCCACTTCTCAGGCAGAATTTGAGAGAAAGGAGCAATGAACTGGACAGATGAGAAGCAAGACCTGGCCATCTTGCACCAGCATGCTTGGGATTGTTTGCCTGGAGTGCAAACAGCTGAACTTGATTTTGATTTACATTTTCTGGATATTAAAACCAGATTAGTTTGAGCTACGTGTCAGATTTATGGCACTCTCATGCTGGGATTTGCTGAGGGCGAGGAGAGCTGCACCTGCCTTCTGCACGAGGTCAGAATTGATGAGCTGGGGTCCCAGCTCTGGAAACATCAAGGTACTGGAACTACGATTTTGCAGCACTGTTGCACTGAGACCTTTCCAGTGCTGAAATGAAGCACTTTGCTTTTGGTGCAGTGCAATAGAAAAACTTAACCTTCCCTCCGTTATTATGACAATATTTCCACGCTTTGCTACAAAATAATGATAATCAACAGTATCTAGGGATCCAGCTCTCGCGGAGATTGCTGCTAACAAATCTGAGCTGCTCTAAAACGACAGGTACAAGCCGAGCTGTAAGAGGCGAGGAGGGGGTATTCTGCCAGCACTACATTCTCCTCCTCCCTTCCCTTTAAACCCCACCCCACCCCACCACCAGAGAAGTCAGCCCCCTTACCTGATAATATCATCGTTGTGCCCGAGGAAGAATTTCTGGCTGTGCTCCCTGGTGTTGTAAACCACGCCGACTCCAGCCACGAAGTACACCACCTCTTTCCCTGCCGTGTAGTACAGGTTGTTGCGGCACTGGTGGCCCCGGTAGCCGTACACCCACTCCAGCCGGAGCTGGCAGCGCGGAGCCGTCCGATCCGCCATGATAACCAGCCCCCTGCCCACCGGCACACACAGCCGAGCGCCGGCCCGCCTTCCCCCGGCACGCTCTCCGCTTCCGAACGGCGGCGATCCCCGCCCGCCTGCCGAAGCCTCAGGTGTCCCTTCCGCGCGGGGATGAGGATGAGGATGGGGATGGGGATGGGGATGGGCCGTGCATCCGCGGATGCGGGATGCCGCCGCCGCCGCCGCGCTACCGCCGCGCCGCCACCATCATCTGCTGCCGCCGCTGCCCAGGACGAGCCGCCGCCGCTCCGCCGCCGCTGCGCGACCCGGGCAACTTCTCGGGGTCACAAAAACACACCTACATAAGCAGCACACCCGGCTTTTTTTTTCTTTCCGAAGGCAAAGTAACTTCTGTGCGTCACCAGCACCACCTGCCAAAGTCTCCCCGCTGCGTCTCCCGTGTTGCGCCGTCTTGGCTTCCTGCACAAAGCTTCCTGGGCGCTCTTCTTCTTAACATATCTACCCTCGGGGCCAGGGCTGGAAGAGAAGAAAACACAACACCCGTGCGCTAGAACCGCAGAGTGCACCTGTGTTTAAAATGCAAAGGGACTGCCTGGACTGGGGAGCTCTCGTTCGGTGAGGGGAGCTCTCCTCGGATGGGGGAGCTCTGCCTGGATGGGGGAGTTCTCCTTGGGTGGGGGAGCTGCTCTTGGATGGGTGCTGTGGCCACTCTGGGTGGTCTGGGGGCTTCTGAGGCCGTTCAGCAGGATCCAGTGCTCCGAGTCCTCACACAAACCCTCTCTTTCAATATCACCTCACATACAACATCCAGCATTAATATGGGAATATTACCCCACCTTTCCTCACCCCCGGCAACCGAAAACTTTCTCCTTTTGGAGTCTACAGCAACTATGTAATTAAGACTATCTTATTCCCGTTTCAGTCCCAAAACACTCCAAGTCACCACGAGATAGAAGGGACTGTGGTTTTGTTTGGTTTTTTTTTTTTTGGGGGGGGGGTGTTTCCCTTTTTTTCCCCTTTTTTTTTTCACTGTTATCCTTTGGAATGATACTAGAAGAAATATATTTTCTCTCTTGCCTTCTGCTTTTCCTAAAGCAGAATTCATATTACCATTATCTGTCGAGCTTGTTTGCTGCATATTGGTGGTAAGATATCCACTGCTTTATAGTATCACTGCACAGGAGCCCAAACCCAGCCCTCCAGAAACTCACTCCACAAGGCCACAACCGCAGGGAAGAGGATGCAGAGGAGCAGAACCGAACACCCATTTGCAGTGCACAGCGCCAGACGGACGGGAAGAGGGAATTCCAAGGCTGACGACCCCTGTACCTTTTCCCACACAACACGCCTCACACCGACCGAGCCGAAGAGCGGCGTGCCGCCACCGCTCGCACACGGGGTCACAGCGCCGGCAGCACTCCGGGACACGGCAGCGGGACACCCGCCCTCGGGGGAATGCGAACGCCGGCGCCTCGGGAGCCGCCCCCGGCAGGAGCCCGGCCCCGGGCGGGCGCGGGCGCGGCCGGAGCCCTCACGCCGCCGGCCCTGAGGCGGAGCCGCCTTGCCGCCTCACGGGGCGCGCGCGGGCAGCGGCGCGCGGCCCCTCCCGCTCTCCCTCATGAGGGGGCCCGGCCCTGGGGGCACCGCGGAGCCCTCAGCGATGGCCGGCACGGCCCCGCCCCGCCCCGCGAGGCACACGCAGATTTAGGCAAAAAAAACCCCCATCTTTCTGCTTTCCCCGTGTGCAATAGTCTTCAAAAATCTCACAGAATACAACCAAATTCGCACTCACGTTTTTTAACTCCTTCCCAACAGCCGCTCACCGCATGGACCTTGTTGTATCTTGGAATGGCGGAAATGGGTTGAGTTTGAAGGGATCCACAGGGATCATCCAGTCCAGCTCTTGGCCTTGCTCAGGACACCCCAACAATCGCACCCTGTCCCTGAAAGCGCTCCCGGAGCTCTGGCAGCCTCGGGATCGTGGCCATTCCCTGGGGAGCCTGGGCAGTGCCCGGCACCTTCTGAGGGAATGAGGGAAGAGCCTTTCCCTGATGTCCAGCCCAAGGCTCTGACACAGCTCCCGCCGTTCCCTCGGGTCCTGCCCTGGTCACGGCAGTGGAGAGATAGATACCAGATACCGGCCCGTCCTTCCCCACCCTGGCGTTATTCAATGGAAAAACTTCCATGTGATCACAGCTTTCTTTTTATGTTGTTGTTTTGTTTTGGTTTTTTTTGTTAATTATCTAATTTACATAATAAAATTAATCAATATGACAGATAGGCTCTTCACCTATCCAACCAGGACAAATGAAAAATTGGTTTCAAGCCTCTGCTGCCGTAGCTGTCATTTCTCTGTGACAGAGGGCATTCAAGCTGAACTTTGTATTTAATCCTTCAGTAAAATTTATATCCTGTGTTTTGGAAAAAAAAAAAATTATCATCATTATTTTAACAATTAAGTACACTAGTCATGCACAAACAGCCCATAAAAACCTCAAAGAAAAACCTTAAACATGTGGAGTAACACAAGTTCAGTTTCATTCATTTTTCTATAATCTGTAGTCTCAAGAATTTGGTAATTTTTTGATGGTGGTTGAATTAATTCAATTAATTTAAGCATGATGTTCTGTGTAATTTTTTTGCAATTTAAAAAATGGCATTATTACTTTCCTATTAGGAGCTGTCATGTTGCTGAGAATGTTCCTCAATGCTGCAGCCTGCTGTTCACTGTCAGCACAACATAAATATCCTGGATGCTCTCATGGGCTGTTTTTTGGGTGTTAATTCCAGGTTCTGGAGCCCTCAGCATCACAAAGAGAATGGAAGTAGCAGTGCAAACCAAAATAAAGTGTGAACCTAAATTTAAAAGGGGAATTTCTGTTAAAAATGGTAGTCTGAATATACTTCCAGTTTCACATAACTGTAAAAATGAATGCTTTAAAACTTAATTAAAAGAGACATAAAAATTGACAATAGCAGTAGCATTTTTCCTCCTCATTGTGGAAAGGAGCCCATTGGCTGGGAACACATATCCTGTGACTTTACTACTTTTTTATTTTATATTTGAAATGTAAAAACTAACTAATGTAGCGTCTTGGACGAATAGTACCTGAGTGACAGTCACCACTCTGCTGAAGGGACAATTTGCTGCTGCTGTTGTATTTTTTGAGGGATTTGGGGTTGGTTTTTTGGGTTTTTTTTTCCTTTGGTTGGTTGGTTTTCTGTTTGGTTTGCTTCTTTGAAGCAAGCCTTGTATAGAAGATGCCAGAGAGCAGCACATCTCAAATGAACTCCAATCCTCTATGATACATCCTGCCCACTCTGTACATATCCAAGAGCTGTGATTAACAATGAACACTGAGGTTTTCCCTCCCAGAAACATCTGTCTTATGTCCTAGATCTCTGCTTCACAAAATAGCCTTTATAACTCATATTTTTATGGATGAATGTACAGCAGATGCACAGAGACGGCATATTAATTGCTATTTCAAAATTGGTACCTCTTATTTGAGCTGCAAATACTTTTTAAAATTATATAAAATCCCTAATAACTCAGGGGAGGGATCAGAAGCAGGAGCTGTGATCTAGTTCTGTTTATTTGTTGCCTGGCATTACATTAATCCAATCCTGACTGATGCCTCTCAGTGATTTTACAATTTAACTACAAAATCATAACAGGGGAATTGGCTCTAAGCTCTTATCCCTTGTGGGCAGAAATACTGATTTGCATTAATGCAATGCTTGGATCCAGCCAGAAACAGCATCAGGAAAAAGGAGAAAAGAAAAAATGGAGCCTTTTCTATCCTCACACCCGTTTTGGAGAGACCTGGCAGACAGGGCTCTTCGCAGAGCCAGCCTGGAGGGAACGTCCTGACCAGCCATGACAGATTGGTGCTGCTGCTGCTGTCCCAGAGCTGAGCAGGACAGCCAGGAACGGCAGATGGATCAAACCCACTCATCACACTCTGCACTCTGACACAGCAGCCCAAGGCCTCCCAGACCCCCTCTCTCACAGGGTACTGCCTGCCTTCATCCAGCCTGGGGGCTGCCTTTCTGCCAGACCTTCGTGGAGCCTCAGCCACCGGTTTAAAATCACTGCAGAAAGCTTGATCTTCCCACAGAATCTCCTTTTTCCTGCCACAGCAAGGATGGTGGAGCTCCTCACCTTTCTGTATCCTGGCTGCCATACTTGACTCAACTTCCCTCCTACGATGATTCAGCTGAGACGTGTTTAAATCTTGCCACGAGTTTACATAACTCCTTAGCAATCTGATTTTCTGAGCCAAGAGAACTTTGATCCGAGCTCTTCATTCTCTCTCACCAGTCACCCTTGCATCTCCCTGGGTACAGTGACCTCTCATGGACGCTGCCGGCACTCGGTGAGCAAGGGACAGTTCTGTCTCAGCTGGGCGTGGGAGGAGAGGAACAGCGGTAGCAACAACAGACTTGAAACAAAATTCGCGTTAGGCCCAGATAATTTTTGCCGGTACAACGCAATGAGCCACCCCAGGGTCTCATTTAACAGAGAAAGAGTATTGTGCGACATTCCTTACTGTGGAATATAAAGTAAATGATATTTCAGACACCGAAAAATGTGTATTCACGCTGCACCGTAGCTGTGGTGTTCACCAGCACCAGGCTGATCAGCTGGGGGGTGGTGCTGAGCAGGGGAGGACCCGGCCGGCACGGACGCACAGAACGCTTTCCCTTCATCCCATTAGGTGTTCCACTGCCAAGCAGCCCGTTCCACGTCCCTGGCGTGTCCCGGGGCTGCCCGCGGGCTGTGCTGGGGCTGCGGGCGAGCCGTGCTGCATTATGACACACTGCGGATGGCGGGTGCGCCCACGGGCGGCGCCCGGGCACCGCAGCTGAGTGAGGCGCACGCCGGCCTCCCCCAGCACCGCGCCTGCTGCGGACAGCCACAGCCACCTGCTCAGGGGCTGCCCTCCACTGGGCACGGCTGAGGTGTCCACCTCTTCCACGAATTTCATTCTTAACATTAATCACAGCCTGGTTTTCTGATTTTTTTTTTTTTTTTAATGAAAAGGACTAATGTTTGTTTCAGCTCATTGGGATTTAAGTTTCTGTATTTCTTCAGCCACCTGTGATTAGCAAAGGTAGGGAAAAACAAAACAAAACAAAATCAATCAAACAAACAAACAAAAAAACCACCAAAAAACCAGCCACTGAAAGTAGCAAAACTCTCATACCTGCAAGTTATTTATTGCAAAGGTAGATTGTGAAAGACCGCACCCATTTAAAGTCTGAGAACTCAACCATAAGAAAGGAGACCATGGTGAAGGGAAAAACATCTAAATCAATATTTCACCAGGACAGAGATTGATAATTCCTTCCTTTTCCTTTACCATTACCAATAATCTTCTTCATACAAAGTACAGTCCTACCACAGAGCATATTACCTGTGCAAAACAGATGGATTAATAGATTATTGGCATTAATCTGAAAGAAAACCCTCCCACCAACACATACTAAATTCTGATGGCTAAAGAGTTCTGGGTTTTTTCCCCACATTGTGCTCAATTTGCCTGGATATGGGAAGGACCCTCTGAGAGCTTCCCTCAGCTTAGAATGTGATGTGAGGGTCCCTCCAAGATGGAAAAAGGAGACTGACCTGACTGCAGGACAATTCCTATTCTTATCAATGACAAGCAACACAGCTGGGAAGCGGTTTGCCTTAATTCATTTTCTTTGAAAATTTTCAGGTTCTGTGTGACTTCTGCAATGTATCTCCAGAGGAAATATCACAATTTAGGTACAAAACAGCGGCAGTAATGTGTTACCCTGTACTAGAAATCCTCACCCTTCAGTGCAGCTCCAGGAGGAACAGAACATTCCATCTGCCAGCAGTCCAGCCAAGATCACCGGTGCAATTCAGAAAGTGTCATGGCCACCTCTGAGCAGGTGACACCAGTGAGAGTGACAGCCTGCTCCAGTTTCAGCCCCATTTCCATCACCCACCTTTGCAGTTTCCTCCTCCCCTGGTATTTTCCAGCAGCAGTCCCTCCCTTGACATGGTGCAAGAGATTCCCTCACTTCTCTCCCTCCTGCCCTGGCACACGGGTGTGTGCACTGACCTGACTTCTCTGACTTGGCTCTGGCTGGGGAGGCTCCTCCTGACCTCTCTCTGCAGGAAACTGCTCCCTGAGGCTCCAGGGCTTATTGGGATTCACTCCTGCTCCTCAGCAACTTCCAGTCAGTCCCTAAGCAGAAAGGATTTTTATTCAAGTCATTCTTGGGAACAACTTCCAGTAAGGACAAACAAGAAAACAACTCAAAAGGCAATGTTCAACCAAGTCACTACAGAACCACACACCCCAGGCTGTTGAGATCCATTTGCCTGACTGCTCACTGCACCAGCTCAGTTGAAATGACACATATGTAAGGCATCAACATCTCTGTGCATTAATCAACTCAGAAAATTGTTTTGTAGTCTCTAATAAGGCTAAACTTCAGCTATTTCTAATGTATTAAATTTTACATTTACAATATTAGCAGTATTAGTCTACATATTACTAATAATTAGACTGAACAACATACCATTACAGAGTAAAAACTTGTGTACATGAATACTCCATTGTTTAATAACCAAAAACTTTGGAAAACAAGAAAAACCCAGAGAACACTGTACGCTCCATGAAAATAATTTAAGACACTGTATTGGTCACATGTTCAGGAAACTATCACTTGGAAACACGTGAGTTTGCAGTTTATCTGCTTTCTACCAAAATTAATATTTGAGTGGATTTTAACAATCACAATACATTAAAACCCAGGCTCCTAACATTTCATTGACTTTAAAACATATTGGACCTTCTTGGAGCTATTCCTATTAGATGGATCCCTAGGTGGCATCCAAGGTAAGGAAGGGACATAAGCACTTGAGTAAAAAGTGGGTAGGAAGTTGGAGACTGGTGCTTACTCGAAATGATGTCCTTTTGCTGCCAACTGGGACATTTGGAGCTTTACCTCCATCAGGTAAATGTTCAGGGAACTCCATTACCCAGCCTCTGATGTGCTTACTCCCATCCACTCTGCCGCTTTCACTTCCCACAAAAAGTATCTATATCAGAATATTTTTCAAAATATTCATTTAATTCCTTTTCTCTTTATTTTTGGCACTTAATTTGGGAGGCGGGGTAAAAAGGAGGGCAGGTGGGAAGTGAAGGGAAAGAAAAGTGGGAAGAGAGAAAATAACTATTTCAGAATGAACTTTCGCACAAAAGAATGGAATTACATTTGAAGACATCAGTTTCAGTGCACAGGAGAGATGACATTTTAAAATAACTTTATTTTTGATCCTCTTTCAAAATTATGATTTAACATTGTCAGAAATGAAATAAGAAACTTACCCAGCATATTTAGTTTTAAAAGCATTTAATGACATCGCATATATTTAACAGATAGGGTAAAAGTCTAGAGGTACAGTTCGATACAACTGAAAGCCAGTTCCAGTACTACTCTTGACTACAGGCCCAGTCATTGAAAGTTCATTCCTATTAAATGTAATTTTTGATTGTGCAGTAAGATGAAAATTTTTCATTACAATAGTTACAGTGACAGAAATGCACACTATGTATCAAAGAGCAAGGTAATGTAGCAAAATTATAACACACAGTGCTGCAGCTGACAAGCAAGTAACCATTTGAGTAACATTACTTTTCCAGTAAATGCTTCAGTTCCACTTTTACACTTATTGATGATTTTAAAGGGTTTATTATACATCTAGTCTTATTATACTTTGTACTAGAATTATCTGAAACATACAATATAATGTATTTCGGCAAAAAAAAAAAAAAAAAAAAGAAATTTGAAATTACAGCTTATTTAAAACTGTACCAGCCTGTTAATCCATCTTGAACGCCAACATTCTTATCTGTCGTACTCGATGCGGGGACGCTTCGGGTGGTGTTAAACAAACCTTGGGCTGTGAGTCAACCTGCACTCTGTTACAGCAAAGAGAACACACTACCATTTGAATTCCTGTTAGAATTGCTGGGGAAGGCTCTACTAGCCAGGACTCAGCATAACAACCTTAACTGGAAGTGAATGCCTTTGAGAATTTGTACATTGGTTTCTCGTGTGCACAGTAGATTCGAAAGCACCGCTGCCTTGCATACCAATAGCACTAGGAGTGGGTTATTTTCCAAGACAGCCTCACAAAATTGAGGAACAGTTTAAATATTAAGATCTAATCTACATTAACTTCATTAAAAAAAAACAAAACAAAACAAAACAAAAAAAAAAAACCAAACAAAAACAAACCCCCAAAACCTGGTCCTTCCTCTCCTACAGAAGCTGCCCAATGCACCTCATACGTTTGTAACTTTAGATTCTTTTTTTTTTTTTGTTGGCTTTTTTTATTTTAAAATGCTCTATAAATAAAAAAATGTCAATCACATTGAGGAACATGAGGCACAGAGAGTAACGTATTGGTTCTGAGCTCGCATGCTGGAATTCCACTGGAACGGTCAGAGAAGTGCAGTGTGTGGAGATGGAATTCACTTCTTTTTACCAAAAAGGCTGAATCTTTTCTCTTTGTCTTTCTCTTTGTCTTTCTCCCGCTTGCCAGGGCTGGACTCGCTGGTTATTGTGACACTGGCAGGCAAGGTCTGGGCACGGCTGGAGGCTGGAGTGCTCTGGGTGGTCGGGGACACTTCGATTTTGTCTGAAGAGATCGCTGATGTGATGGCCTGAATCCACGTGTTCATCTCCTCCTTCAAGAGCCCCAAAGGCACAGAACTGTTACAACCAGCACACCCCTCTGACTCCCACAACAGTGCGAGGGGGAATGGACATGGGTGGAAATACAAGGAAAACCAGCCCCAGCTCATCCCCTCTGGCTGTGCACCTCCAGAGACACCTCCCAGAGGCTGTACCTGAGCAGCCCCTGAGCCTGTGCATCACCCACACACAGAGTGCACAGCAGCTCTTAGCAGCTGCTTCTCCCCATGGCACAGCAGCACAGACAGCACAGTAACAAACCATAAGAAAAACACACTTACATCGTCTTTGGCTTGGAAGAGGTATTCGTTGCCATCGGTCAATCTGGAAAGAAAACACCATCACAAATTTAGCCCAGGAGTGGTCACAGTGCTTCAACTCCTGCTTGTTTTGCTCCAGCACATGAGCAGCCCAAGGCACACAGGACTGCACTGCCAAATGCCCCCAACAACTTGCAGCCATGCACGTGGTAGCTCTGGGCTCTGGACATGTTCAGGGTGGTGCTCGTGTTCCCATGTGGCTGCTGGCCCAGTATTTGCACTTTCAGGTACATCTTTTCTCCTTTGCAAAACACATTATCAAAGTTGACTCAATACTTTCAAAAGAAAAATGTCACAGGCAGCACCCAGAGTTTTCATGGCTCCTGTGAAATCCTGCAAAATTGTGCAGCTGCTCTGCTCTTGTAGCTGGGGTGGTGCTGCCTTGAGGTCCTGCTCTGAGTGTTAGTGATGAGCAGCTGCCTCTCCTCACAGTGAAGGCCAGAGTCTCCCTTCTGTGTGATTCCTGTGCTGATTTTACTCAGGTGGTTTAAATGGGATACATTTAACAATGTATGTGATGATACACAGAAATGAAAAAACAACTGAATATCACCAGAACAAGCAGGAAGCACAGGCAGCAGCAACTCTGCTGCAGGTTTCCCCATCTTTCCCAACAAAAGTTAAGCATTTTAACAACTCTTTATGAAATGAAATTAAGGATTAAATAGTAAAATAACAGTGCTTGAGTAAAGAAAATATCTACATGCAAGTAACCAAGGGGCCTGATGCAGGTGATGGAGCACTGGGAAAAAAGGGCAGTTGGTTTTTCTGCCTAACTTTGGATTTGGAACAGCATATACTTCCATTAGCAATTCAGAGAGGTTTAAAATAGTCTAAAGGATGAATCACATAGCTGCAGGCCTGTCTTCAAGAAAGGTACATTTCCCTAAATATTTGCTATATATTTCCACATATATTTTCTATAAAGCAAATTTTCCCCAGATAGGGATTCTCTCATCTTTATAGGATTTCTGTACCAATATAAAATTACACCACCACCACCCCTGCTCTGCCAAAAAACCCCAAAACACCTGTGATGGAATACATGACCCAATTAGTTCATAAAGTAAGTCTTCTTTGACAGGATTACCTCACAGCTGTGTAACAATAAATATTTTTTTAACTGTTGGCACTAGAAGATTGTTCAGCAAACCAAGGAGTTTCCCAAGTAAAAGCCTTTTTTTAAACTTTTGAGCAACAGGCCTTTCACATTATTTGAGTGAAATGGTCTGTAACTATATGTTCCAGACCTGAATATGTGAGATGTCTTCAGTAGTCTCCTAAATTCATACTGAAAAAATTAAACAAGAGACTTGATTTGGAAAAGAGCAGAACCACGATCACTGCTCTCTACCAGTTCCAGAGGGAGCAGCTGAAAAACCCAACACTGTGAAATGCAGGCCCCCATCTGCAGGCACACACATCTGGTCTTGTCCCAGATGAAAGTGCTCTGAGTACTGCACCTTTTATATTGCAAAGTGCTGAGTACTGCAGCACTGTCCTGCGCTTGCTCTGATGAACAGACACAGCTCAGGGATAGAGAGAGCTTGCTCAGAAAAGCAGGGGCTGCAGTTACCATTCATGGTCAGCTCCTGGCTGGGTTTCCCAGTGAACACACCCAGCATGGCTTCCCCAAGGGCAGGGCACTGCCCCAGGTTTACCTGAGCTTGAACACATGCTTCTTCTTTTTGTAATCGACCGCGACTTCGCAGACTGCGTCCTTCAAGCTGACGGGGATCTCGTTGTGGTAAGGGATGCCAGAAGCAGCAGCTTTTGAGTCCTTGTAGAAGCCCATCTCTTGGTTGTTTATAACACAGTACACGTTATGCCATGACCTTTGAGACATGGGAAACAACAAGAGCAGTTATAAATCCAATGCTCTCACCTGCAGAACTGGAGAAACCAAACGTCATTACTTCTGTAAGTTAATGGAGATTGGTTGTGTGAGGATGTGAATACAGCCTATGCTGTCCCATGAACTGCAGACAAGGAATTCTTTCATGGAAACACAGCTTCAAGACAAAAGCCAAAGGGAGCCAAGATTCCCAGAGCTCCCTGTGACAGCACATCAGCCTGTCCTCACAGTGGGAGAACTGTTTGGCAGACTGGGTACTTTGCATTCTTGAGACAGAAAATGATTGACCTTTTAATGGCAGTGCTCTGTTGTAGAAGGAATTCTCACTGTGCTGCAAAATGATGAATGGAATGGAACAGGCTGTGTGTGAAATCTTTGATTGACACAAATACTCTTAGTGGCATCATCCACCTCATTCTCTAATAGAACTGTGAAAATTAACAATTACTGGAAATGGGAATACCCAGACACTGGTACTGGTGGCTGTCACTGCCTCAAAGGTGTTGTCTGGTGTGAACAGCTCCAGTGGCATAAAAATCCTGGTACTCCTGTACTCACTTGAGACCTCAGCTCTGCCAAGTGTTTTGGCTCCTACCAAATCCCACAGATGTTGCTGCAGCTCAGCACTTGCTGTGAACATTTCCCTTGTCAGCCAAGTCATAAATCTGGTTTCAAAAGCTCTCAGACCACAAAGGACCCCAGTCAGCTTTTTCAGCACAGACAAATCTCAAAGTTCTGCCTGTTTGAGACCTGCAGGACATTCCTTGGGAGTGGAACTGACTATGGTGCACCAATCGTCCTCTGTTCAAGCTGAACAGATTACAGAGTAGGTGGAAAGTGGTAATGTGCAAATAGAAAATGTCAGAAGAATATGAACATTTCTAGACTTACACCTACGTGGTTTTCTTTTCTTGTGGTAACGTACAACTTGAGAGATCTGGAATCAAATCCCACTACTGCCACAAATCCATCATGTGGAGTGGGAAAGTCGTGGTATCTCTCTGCCTCAGTTTTCCACCTGACAAATGTGGCTAACGCTGCCTTTTGTACCAAATATCTTCCTGCATTTCCCCACGTGCAGCATTCAGCCCTACAGCAACAGGAGCCTGGGAGGTCTCTGGGAGCTGAGAGGAGGCTGGAGACGGCTGTGTGCCATCTTGGGCAGAGCCCTGGGCGGCCCTGCCTGTGTTCCACATGGGGCACTGTACCTGCTGGAGGCTTTCTTGCTGTGTGTCTCCCACTCGTGCTTGCGGTGTAAGAAGCCCTCCATCTGGGCCGAGGGGATCTCCTGCGTTTTGGCCGGGAGGGTTGCAGCAGTCTGGGCCTGAACGCCGCTCTTGGCTTTGCGGTCTGACGTCGGGGAAGGAATGGGACTGGACTCTTTGGAACTCGTCCTCTGTTCTGCAGCTCCATTGACCATTTCATTGGATTCTGCAGTTTCTGCCACCTAGGAACAGTGGAGAACACATTCAGCCAGAAGCCCCCAGCACTGAGGCATTCTGCAGTTAATCTGTCTCCCTGCACAACGTGGCTGTGTATAAACTTTGCCTGGACAATGACACAGGCCAGTAAGTTCTTTCTCGCACTCCATGGAGACACAGGAGGCCAAGGAAATTAGAAGGTAGGAATGGATTAGTACCCATTTTATAGGTGGAGAGACGGGAAAATAGAAGCAGCTGAACATCAGTGTGAATTTTACTGTGCTTTGCTCTGCTGGTCAATTCTTTTATATATTGTTATTCCTAGAATGAGAGCATTTAATTCTGTTGCTAAGTACTCAAATGTTTGGAACAGTAACAATCACACTTTCTGCAAACCTAGAGGAACGGTAGAAGTTATACACATCAGCCACCTTAAGTACATTTATGGCATTACTGGGGCATTAAAGGTCCATAAAAGGTATTAACTATGAGTCAGCAGAGAAAGATGTCACAATCGCCCAGGAGCATTTACAAAAATGTGTGCAATTGATTTGTTTCTGTAAAAGCTCCTTTCCCGCTTTCCCCGTTCCCCTAGTGACACAACAAAATCAAAACATGCAGAAATTAGAAAGATTACACCATGCATCTCCACCATCCCAGTTAGGATATTGGATCGTAAAGACAAGGGGAATGAGGTCACGTGTCAATTGATCGAGGTCTGGTTCAGACTGGCGTTATTAGGTGGATTGGATTTTGGTTAAAGGAACTGAAAACCACCACAGTCACACAGCATCACACAGCTATTTACCCCCAAACAAAGACAGAACCAAGGCCTTGCCCATCACTTGCTTTGTTGGTCGCGTTGCCTGGCGCACTGGGATCGAAAGCCTAGAGAGCAGCCGTGTTTCCAGCAGCTCTCACTGGTCAAGCTGGCGACGTCTTCAGGAGCCATTCATCCAAAAATCATTTAAATTGGAATCCTAATGGCTATAAGCTTTTGAAATGCAGCTTGGTCCCAGTTTTTTTTTTTTGTTTTCTTGTACCATTACTTTGACGTGTAGAGCCATTGGTAGCAGCTCAGGAGTTACACAACCAGTGTGTAGTATTATTATTAGCAAGTTACTAAAGCTCAGTGCTGCTGATGCTCTAGTAGATTACAAACATTCTGGACTGGTTTTATGCAGACAAGCAGGTTTTTGTGAATGGCACAATAATTAGACATTCCTACTTCTGCACATGGCCTGGACAAATCAAAAGCAGCCAAATTATTATGCAACAAACTCAATTTTGCCACCGTTTGCTAGAACTTCTTACACCTGCCCAGTATCCATTATTGTGCCTCACACCTTGTACCTCACCATTGGCCTATAAAGATCTGTCAGCTTGCTCTGACCATGGGAAGGATTGGTTAACTGCCTTTAGCAACCTAAACCTCCAGAATACAGACACTACTACACCCTTAAACAGGGAGAGAATCACAGCTCACATTGCACTTCAGTCAGATCTGGTTTACCCTGTCCCTAAAGACACATAGCCTTACACTACCCCTTCGCAATTAGGATCAATCTAAGCCATCAACCCTCACCACTTGTACCCAAATCTCAAAGTATAACAAAAACGTTGCATTAAAGCGGGGGAGAGGGTAAATAGATGAGGCTGAAGTTTATCCAAACACTGCCAGAACACAGGTAGTGGAATGAACAACCCCTGAGTAACCATTCATCACCCGTGTCAACCACCCATGGCCAACAGAGCCCTTCAAGAACAAGGAGAGCCATTTGCACACCTTTCTGTCCAGCGACAGCTCCTGAACCTCAAACTGCTTTGCTGCTGGCTGGAGCCCTGTCTGAGGGACCTGACACCTTTTACCAGCACTCAGGAATCACACAGCCCACAGGAACTCGTCTCCACCACTTAAATAAACTCCCCAGAAGTACCTGCCCCTGCACTGACACAGAAAGCAGTGCATTTGCTGGAGCAGTACCAGCCAGATGTGAAAACAGGACTGCTTTGGGGGTACCTAGATCCCCTAATCTGAGGTTAACCAGACCAGTTTCAAACCAGCAGCCACTGCACAGCTGCTCAGCATATTTTATGGGAAATTATATGGAATTCAGTGCTGCAACCCTGTGACTTTGAGAAGTAACTGCCAACTTTAATTACATCATCAGACCTGTACCTTCTACGTCAAATTCTACCAGTTGTAAAAGGGCTATGAAAAGCTTTTCTGATGCTCTTTCAGGTTTTATTTCCTTTCACGTGTTATCTACAATTAACAGAAAACAAGCAAAATAAATCATGAACAGCTCTGCAAAGGATGTGTCATGAAAACGGAGAAAAAACAGGAGCTGAACACACTTCAATGGAAACATGCGTGGGGCATGCGGAGACAACGCCACGGAGGACAAACAGCAACAGCAAACTCCTGTTACAACACAACAGGTCTCTGTACATGATACAGTTCTCTCAGTGGGGCCTGAGGGGTTAGTTGGAAGTGCTTTAGTGGCTACAGGCTATTCTGGAACTCTTTAAAGCAGGACTGGGACATGCAACAAGACAGGTGGTGACAATGACACAGGTGCCCCTTTCGATTTTGCAGCGCTTGAAGCAACATCTGCTCAGTTCATGGACTCAAGGCTCTGCCCCACAGCTGAAGAACCAGATGATTTGCCTGCTTCAGATGCAAAGAGATGCCAACCTCTAGGCTGCTCTGTCAAAAGGACCTTCCTAATGCCTTTAGCCAGACCCACAGGGTGTAACAAATAGGTGAAATCCTATTCTTCTAGTGCCTGAAATGATGACCTTAATCAATGACTTACTTTTTCTTCATCATCATAAAAGTGGAATTTTTATATAAGTGTACTAATACAAATCAAAAAAATCTATCTCTTAAAATTCCTTCTACAGACTACTTTTTTCACCAAAATACATGTGAAGGCTCTGCAGATGGTGGAGTCTGAAGCTACAGCTATCCTGCCCTGGGAACTGACACACTTGGGAGGCACAGGGCAGCCACCAGAGCATCCCCATAAATTCATATGGAATTTTTAAAAGCATTAAGAAGCTATATGTTGTTATCCTGACAAAAGAAAAAAAAACAAACAAAACATGCATCATGAAGTGGAAAGACAAAAGTACAGTTACTGAAGCACATCCTTTCAATCACCGCTCTCAATTCACAAGCTCAGCCCACACAGAACAATCCAGCTGCACTGCTCAGCCAGTTGTCAGAAACCAACATTCTGACCAACAGCAGGACATCTTGTGCCTCACTGACACAGTTCTGTACACCCAAGGTATTGCAACACAGGACTCGACAAACTGAGCTCAGAAGTTCTCATGGAAGACTGAAGTGCAGATGGCAAAGATGAACATGGAAATGCATCATGTAGCATGGCAATAAAATAAAATTTCAAAAGAAGCAAACAGGTGATGTATAAGGTTGTGCTAACCAACAAGATGATTATCTGGGATGTGCTTGAAGATCACCTCACATTCCCTGCCACAACTGTAGAGAATTTATAAACATTAGAATGTACAACAACTCACTTCAGGGCTGAATGCTAAAGAAGAACCAAAAGGTTTTATTTCCAGAAAGAGAAAGGTGGAACTGCTGTGTACTGGGGAGCATTGGCAGAGTCTGTGTGCAGACTCAGACCTAACTAGGATGGGCTTCTTAAAGCCAAGCCTGTGCTGAAAGGCATTTCCTGCCAGAGCCCTGGGCTGGGACTCATGTTTGCTCTGCAGCACTGTAAGAGCCCTGATATCCACAGATCCCAGCCTGCCAGGAGCCTTCCCTGCACTGAATGTGACCCCAGAGAGCCAGGCTCAGCAACAAAGAGAAGTGTCCTTTCACTCAAAGCATTAACTGAAACAAGGAGGCTCTGCAGGAAGGGGGTGGGGACAGGAACCAGATCCAGCTCCTGTGTTGCTTTAACTCCAGGGACATTTACTGGCATTGTCATGGCTGCACGTGAGGATTCTTGGCGTGCATCCTGACTCCACTGGGACACCCCCTGTCAAGAAGGAGTAAGTAAGGCATGGAGCATTCAGCCTGCACCTATGTAAAATAAAGAGCTGGCATCTTAGACAGTGTATTTTATTTAGTCTGTAAAGGAAGCATTACATCCTCTCCCCAAGGGGTTACAGCCTACTCTTATTTACACCCCTGCCTCTCTGGTGCCCAGAAATAAAATTGCTGTAGTGCCATCTAAACAGGACTGAGGCCAAATGGGGCCCCAACACAGCAAGATCACAACTCTGCATGAGGACTAAACTCCCAGATAAATCTAGATACTGGTTTTGAATGGTTTATTTCACGTTTATTTGTCTCTGCAGTCAATGAGTCCATTCTGCATGGAATGTTATACAAACTAACCTTAAGGCTTTTATTTGTCCACAGTCACACTCCCCCCCTCCCAGCCCTTCCTGCCCAGCTCACTCATGTGGATTATCTTTGGCCTGGTACATAACTCTTGCTAATGCAGCTGATTTAATAAAGTTGCCGTGCTGAGACCTGTTAGTATAACTCGATGCGTCATACCTGTCAGGTCCTAGTGCTCTTCTTCATTAGGATGTAATCTCATTACATCTCAATTACTCATATAAAGGAGGCTTTCGCTGGAAAATCTTAATGCTATTAGCGACATGAAAAACTCACAGTAAATAACATGAAATAAATGTGTCACCTTAAAGCAACTGAGTGTCAGTGGGGAGATTCAAATAAACAAAGATTAAAGTGAAGCAAATATATGTCCAAGGGGCTGCTAATTAAATAAAAGTCAACTGATGGGAAGGAAGAGAAAAGCAGCAGGGAAATCTGAAGCCAAAAGATTAAACCAGTACCAGTAAACCATACTGAAAAAAGGTTTCTGTTGCTGCAAGTGATTCTGTGGCTCACAGTCCAGACCACGAGCGGTCATTGGCTGTCCGTCTGCTAATAAAGTTTTTGTAGTTTTGGTAGGTTTGGGAGCGGTAACTAACCCGTGGAGATTCCTGGTCTGAGGGCAAACCGTTTTGGGAAACTTGTTCTCCTTTTGTCCCATCCCTGTTGGAGAGAGGAAAAAGAAAAGAAATTGTATAAGGTTCTTGGAAGTCACCTTGTTCAACAAAATGAGATTTTCTTACAGAATATTAATTTAAGAAATCCAAGTATGTTCCTAAAATCCTCAGGCCCAACTGAATAAATCCAGTGTGAAGTGAGATTTAACCAGACTTTACTGACAGTTACCTTACAAATAAACCTCCTCCTATCACATAAGCAATTTAATAAATGGCTTAAAATCTGTAAACGATGCTCATCAAAGAAAAAAGCCAAGTTGGTTCAGAAACTGCACTCCATGCCCCAGAGGACAAAAGCAGCATTCCCACTTTTGGGCCAGGGATGCCTCAGCAGCGACAACTGGAAAATGGGAACTTGGCACAGAATTCAGGGGTTTGGGAGAGGTCCTGTCCTCATAAACCACCAAGCCTTCTAACAAGGGTCATGTTTCAAACCCGTACAAGCTCCTCTCCTTTTACAGCACATTTTCAGCTCAAGGGTTCCCCAAGGGAAGTGCAGAGTCCAGCTCACCATTGCTGCTGGGAGTCTCCATCCTCTGCAACCTTGGGCTCCGGAGTGGGCGGCTGCCTCTTCCTCTCCTCCTCCTCTTGCTGCCGACGCACTTCCAGCAGCTCCAGCTGGGAGAGGAAATATTTTTTATTTAAAAACACTGCTCATTTTCTGTGGGGTGTTCTAGAAACTAGCAACAACTCTGTATGTTCTTCTGGAACATTACTGAAATTAAAGTGAATGGGGATAAAATTGGAAGGCATCAGGCTTTAAAAGTATTCGTAGCACTGAATTTGTCAGGGAGGACATCAGCGTCAGACCCTCTGACAGCAGCTCTCCAGTGGCCATGTATATTTTCCAACTCATTCTATTAGAACAAAACTCAGACAAACAAGAAAACAGCCCAAGTTATTAAAATATCCAAAAGTGACATCTTCTTGTCTGCTTGCCAAACACAGAAATAAAATGTTTCCTGTCTGAATCCCGGAAATTACCCATCTCCATAGAACCAGCCTGATTTGTGAAGATGCTGAGAAACTCCAGTTCCTTTTATCTGCAGCTGTGACACTGTGTGTGAAAACCCAGGCCACTTCAACTGTAGTGTCTAAAGCCAAATTGTTCTCCAAGTATGGTAAAATGCTCTCCAAGCATTAATGACTGACACTGCAGTTGTGTTCAAATTGGAGTTTGGGGTTTCTTTTTCTCATTGTGTCTTCCTAGAGGACAATACAGCTTTGCACTGGAGCAGTCACAACACAACAAAAATCACTGTCACTGTCCCCTTCCCACCACTGTCATCTTTAACCAAATATAACTGGCCAACCATACAGCAGAGGGCTGGAGCAAACTGTTTAGCTCTGAAATTTCCTTCTGGGTCATCACTCCCAGGCCTGAGACAGCTCCTGCTGACTCTTAAGGTCATTTATGATTTAAGCTTTTTCCTTGGAGGTTGTTGAGTTCCAATTAATCAAAGAGGGTTTTTTAGTATGGCTGGAGATATGAAACTTCAGGCTCTGTGTGGCTGGCTGAGGTCAACCAACAACCAACCAAGAAATGGAGACCAAGCTGGTGATGCTGGGAGCTGTTCCAAAGCACCAGGAATGGCCAGGGAGGTTCAGACACTCACGGTGGTCAGTCTCTCCAGCGCTGCAAACCTCTCGTCCCAGGTAGCCGCGGATTTCTCAAACGCTTCGTGCCGCTTGATCAACTTCTCCACCTCGTCCACGCTCTGCCCTATCTCACGGCTGGACAGGTAGGGCTCCTGTCCCAGCAGCCAGGCCTCAGCCACACTTGCATCTCTGGAGAACTGGTGCACCTCCAAAACTGAGCAGAGAGGGCACAGGAGTCAGTGCCATTAATGACACAAAGAGGAGCATCGTGGCAGCTTTGGGATTTATCTAAACCCAGCTCAGAGTACAAAGTGTGTGCACTTGGCTAGTGCGTGTTCAGTGAAACTGGTCTCTGAAAAGACAGACATTTCTCCTATTGGCTTTGCTTTAGGAGAAATGCAAGTTTCATTTAGCAAGTTTGGTGTGGTTTTTTGTCCTAATCTGGTGTAACCTACTAATTTCAACATAGAAATTGGAATGTGACACCTGCAAATACAGTAGAGATACAGTCACCGAGCTCCAAATTTGATCATACAGAGCAAGACTTCTTGGTTTCAAATTCATTATTTAACAACAAACAGGTGTGAACCTTGCAGCTATTCCAGCACAAACACACTTCCAAGCACTGTAACAGAAAAGTGAGGAGCTGCAGGTTTTTTCCAATGCTCAGAAAGGCACAATGAAGAAAGTTAGATAAGGCCCAGCCCAAAAGAAATCCAAGTGTGTTCTTACTCAGTCTCAGCCACTCCCATCTGTCTTCCCATTTGTCAATCATTTCTTTTCTCTTTTCTGTCAGCTGCAGGAGCTTTTCCTTGATCTGGACGGAGAGCAGAGAGCAGGGCTGTTACACAAGCACCAGGCAGCAGTTCCCCCCAACCCTGCACTGACAGACACTGCACAAATTCCTCAGGAAGTGACTTCACCGTGCAAACAACAGCTGTTTTTCTCTTCTAAGTATAAATAAATGTGACATTTCCATTAAAATATCACATTTGCATCAGCATTCAGTGGCTCTTAAAAGCTACAGCACACAGAGTATTTGATAAAAGGGTGTAATGGGCAAACAAATGTAAATAGTGCAATCAGGCACTGAATCTTCTGCCCTTCTCCAGTGAATAATGCAAAATAATAATAATAATGCTGTTCAGGACTGTTGCAGAAGCTCTCCCCTTCCTGAGAGGGAAGTGCCTCACAATGTTTGATTACCTTCCCTTCCCCAAAGGGAGGCAGGAGAAGCAAGGGCTGAGCCTCTATCCTGTGGCCTAGACACCTCAGAAAATAAATCAAGGCTTTCAGCAGTTGGATATGGTTCTCTTAATATTCCTTGAATTTAGTCCCTACACAACAAACATTTTCCTGCTCATTCCCCTAGCAGGCCTCTCCACAGCATTCCATTTTCCCTGCAGGAAGTTCAGGCTGTGTCACAGCTGCCTCTGCCCCTGCTCAAGGAAGACACCTTTCCATCCCAGAGCCATTCTCTGCAGAATGGAATGCAGCAACTTCTTTGCATTTTCTGGGCTGAAAATGCCATTTTAAATCTCAATGTCACCTCTGTTACCCACCATGAATTGCCAGAGTGAAGTTACACCCTGATTTCCCAAAGGCACATAAGTGCATTGTCCCTAAGGTGACACTTCTTACTCCCCTGTGGGTGACACAGGGCAGGTTTCTCCCTTGTAAGGAAGCCCCAGGAGCCCATGGCTGTTTGCAGGGAGCACGGTACCTCCTCAGATGCATAGTGTTTCCTGGCCAGCAGAGACTTGCCAAGCTCAATGCACGTAGTGAAGCTGTCATTTCGGGCATCAATTTCTGCTTTGATCCCCTGGTGATTGTTCATGAGCAGTTCCACAGATGAAACATCCCTAAAATGAGCAGAAACACAGATTTCGGATTCAACAGCTGCTACATTTCCAAACTGACCCACAACTCCATATGGAAAAAATTGATTCCTAGATTGTCTTTGTAGTTCAGGAAGCCTTTCCCAAGGAACAGCACCATTCTGGCCTGAATCAGAGATCAAATAACCCCGATGTGAGACCAAATCTCTCTGGGTACAATTTTCCATGGCAATTATTCCAGCAGCCACCCACCCACATGAGCAAGCTGCTGCAGCAGCAGGCTCTGAAAGCCACTCTCAGTGATACAGAGGTTCCTCAGGTGACCTGCAGCCTTATCTTTGGATGGAGAAGGATGCCTTGCCTTACCTTGGCTTTTCTTGGGCTTCTATCTGCCGGATAACGTCTTCCATCCAGAGCATGAGGTCCCGAACCATGCTGAAGAAGCGGAATTTGTCTCCTGTGTCCACCAGCCTCACCCTTCGGCCCTCACAGGCATCCAGCAGTGCCTTCCATGCCTCCAGGACCTCGTTTTCCCTCTTCTGGATGTCATCAGCCTTGTCCCCGGCGTAGGCAGCCTGGAGGCGCGCTGCATCCTCCTGCAGCTGTCGCACCTGCAGCAGGGTGGGAGAGACAAAGCCATGCTGGGTTTGTGACTCCTGAGTCACGGCTACAGGGACACTTATCTGCTAATTCATCACCTGAGGGGCTTTCTAAAGTCACTGCAAATGGATTTGGTCTGCTCACACTAGAAAGGTCCGTGCTGTTAGTGAGCCAGTATTATCCCTCAGAGATCACTGTAGGGCCAAGGGACCCCCAAAATAGCAAAGATTTGCCACTGCCTGAACTCACTGTGAGACACAGTGCCAAAAGCAAGTGTCTGTTACGTGTCAGGGCAAATGGGGACCATTTTCATCATCTAATTCCCTTCCTCTCATACAAGGGACAAAAACACCTGGGAACTCGGTGTCCTAACCACTACTGAAGCTGACAGAGGTTATTTTTCAAAAACGTAGATAATGACTTCAAAGAGAAGAAAATGTGGAAATGTTAAGAACCTTCCACTATTAGAAGTCTTTTCCTTTCAAACACTGTCTTGGGATTGCAAATGGTAATTCCTGACTGTTTTCCATATTTTGCAAGCCAGAAAACATTCCATTAGCTTTTGTCTAATAATTAATTTTTTTTAACATCAAATCAACAGCCTTCTACCTACAGGCACAGAGACCATGCCTCTCTCAAAATGATCTACTTTGGTGCTCTGGCTGTTTCACCCAGAAATTATCCTAAGTGCCTTCCCCACAGTCTGTGCTGTGATTACATATTCCTTCACTTAGGTCTTGATTATAATTACGTTTTTGAGAGACTGGGATTGATGTTTTGTGAATGTCTCCCATTTTCTGTATAAAATCTACAGCTTCTGAAAGTAAAACACCTGCAAAATCAAATGCTTGCTCTATCTCCTTTGTTTTAGTGTAAATTGCAACATAAAAGAGAATTGGCTGGAAGCTGTGCCATTAAAGCTCTTTCCTGACCTACTGGGATAAATACAGTCAGTTGTAATTCCTCCATTCCTTAAGCAACTTGTTCCTTTCACAAATTCTCCTTGTGGCAGCTGAATGTTGTATTTTGATTTAGAATCCCCCCCTGTGCTGTATGAGCAGCTGCCACCTTCACATTGGCACACCTTAGCTTCAAAAGATTCAGAATTAGATCAGGTTTGGATGCTTTTAAAAATCTTAGCCAGAACTATGGATTTGAAATCTCTTTTGCTCTCAGGACACACCAAAAAAGGCCATATTTAATTCAGAATGTCCAGGTTGATAACCAAGACAGAAAGCCTCTGTGTAAATCTTTGCCTCTCAGAAAGGAAAAATAAACAGTGTCCGGCACAAAGGGTTTGATTGGGGCTTTTTGGCATTTTTTTAAAACAAAAGAACCTAAACTGACCAACCAAAATAAAACCAAACCTCAAAAAGCCAACCAGGCTTATATATTCCTTCCTATTTTGTACTTTAAATCAATACAGAAGCTCTCTGCCTTTCTCATTTCTTCTTCAACCAAGGATAGGAAACAGAATAACATCCAACAACTGCCAACATGTTCAGAAGCCCGTGTACTTACAGATTGCTACTTTAGATATCAACTGAATGCAATGACAGAGCAGCAGCCAGACAGATAAGGAAAGGATGCAGGTGAGGTTATTCCCACAGCACTACATGTGGGAAGCAGCTGGCAGCGCTCTGTCTGCCAGCCACAGAGGGGCCAAGGGCAGCAGCAAACTCTGCAGCTCAGGTTCCCACACCCACAGTTCACCTGCCACACACCTGGGTGCCCAGGGCCTGGATATCGTGCTCAAACGTTGTGTGCATTCTCTGTAGTGTTTCCACTGTGTTTTGGTCTCTACCAAGCTCCTCGGGCAGTTTCTTATGTTTGTCTTGGATACGTCCTAAGATCTCCTTGGCATCGTGGTAAAATTTGTGCAGTTCATAAGAGGCAGCGAGGATTTGTGTTCTCGTGTCGATGAGCTCCAGGAGATCCGCCCAGGCCTCGTTGAGTCCGTCCTTCCACTCGGCGATGGTGGCGGCATCCGAGTGGCCGGAGTTGATGAGTTCGTCGGCCATGTGGTTGACGGTGTCCACCCGCTCCTGCCCGATGTTCCCGGTGTCCCGGGCGAACTCCCGGAACCGCTCCTGCAGCATCTGCAAGGCACAGAAAGAGCCTCATGCAGCGCTGTGGCTACAGGGAGAGCTGAGAGAGCCAAGCCACCCGCTGTGAGCGGCACCAGAGAGGCCCTCCAAGGACTCACCGTGACGTGCTCGTAGTCCTGGCCCAGCTCGTGGGACCCCGCCACCACCTCCCTCTCAGCAATCCACTGCTCCAGGTCATCCACCTCGCGGTTGAGCTGGAACAGCCGGTGCCTCTCGTCCAGCTTGCCCCTCCTCTCCTCGGCCAGGTCCTTCAGGCCCGCGTAGAGCTTGTCCACCTTGGACTGGCGCATGCTGATGCGCTCGCTGGAAAAGCAAACAGCACTGAGTCTGCATTGCTCTTGCAAGCAAAACCCAGTGGGGAAAACTGCAAGGAATAAAAGTCCCTTGGGGTATTTAATCCACAGAATGCACGTCTGCTGCAGGCAGGAATTTGACTTGGATGTGTTGGACCAATCCTCTGCTAGCAGAGGTGACAGCAATAGCTGGGAAGCTTGTCTGTCCTGCACTGAAAAGCCCTGGCTTTAGAGAGGGGAGCTGGAATCCAGCTCTCCATCACACCAGTGTCTTCTCCCAAAGCTACAGGCAGGATCTGAGCTGCTGAGGCAGGGAGCAGTTCCTTCTCAGTTAAACTCTGCTTCAGAGTTCAGCAGCACTCATGGGTTTCTCACCCCTTAAAGCTCAGCATTTGCACAAGGGATGAATATTTCTACTTGCTATATCTTTTGCCTCTATTTTGTCTGAGCCATACAGTGCTGTCAAAGTGCCTTCCATCTGCCTTGTGAAGCTGATGATGTTATTCCAGTACTCAGGCAGCTCAGCCAGGAAATCTGCTCTCACCAGAAGCAATCATGACCACAAGAGAGTGCTTTAGAGTTAAATAACAACCTTCCACCGGAGGCAGAGTGTGTCTGGCCTAGGCCAGTGCCACCTTCCAGCCTGTGCAGGCTGAACAGTTAAATACATCAGCCTCAGTGTGGAATCAGCTTTGGAGCAGAAGCCAGTGGAGAATTCTATCTGCTGAGCTGCAGCTCTTACAGCAAAATGGTTCTTAAGCTTCCTGAGTTCTCCCTCAGGGAAAGCAATTTATGGAAAGTGAGATAAATTTACCAAAAGTAAGATGTTAATGTGCCCATGTATAAAGCATCTGATTCCACGCTCTGATTCTGCTGGAATCTCAAAGAGAAGAGGCAGATCTTGGGGACCTCTGCAGAAGGATTAATGACAGTGACCATTAAAGTTGGTTGGAAGAGCAGATCTGGACCTTGGCCTGAGGACTGCTCTGCCTCAGTGATGTTCAGATGCTGCCAAGACCTGACACTGCAGCCTGCACAGGGGACAGGTATTCCAGGTGTCCAGAACCACCAGAAATCAGCAGCTGCACATACTGACCCTGTCTCTGGCCAAATCAGGGTGGTCCAACTGACACCTTGAATTGAGTGAGGCTAAACTCCTCTTCCTCTGTATGTGCCTCTGAGCTACGTACTCTCTGTGGTCGTCTTTGTGTGTCAGAACCAGCCAAGGGACTGAATTCCTAAAAGAACTCATGATCCAGTTAAAAATGGCAGTTAATACCTTTCTGGGTGATTATCTGCCACCAAAGTTCTGCTGGTCTTTGAAAGCTGGTGCACAGTTTCAGCATAATCTTCTACAGCTTGTTCCAAAATCTGGTGTTTCTTCAGCATGGACACTGCACTCTGTTCATCCTGTAAGGGTGACAGAAAATGACAAGAAGAATTATAAGGAGCTGCTCCCAGGTACAGCTTGAAGACAAGTCCTCCTGCCAATGGTATAGTCCAACTGATGTCACAGCAAATAGTACCCCCAGAAAGTAAAATAGTGAGTGAGCGAGAGAATGCATCAATCCCTCTGGGGTGCAGAACAAAATTACATCAGCTGGGCACTGAGTGTGTTGAGTTTCCTCTTCTATAAAGCTTTTTATGTGTTTCCACAACACTGGTGCAGGGCTCAGAAACATGGAACAGATTAAGACACACCACTTGTCAGGCATCTCAACAGCAGCATGGGGCAAAGAAAAGAAATCCTACACAATGGGTTCTCCGTCAAAGTGTCTGGAGAAGTTCCAATTGAAACTTTTTATGCACTGTTATAGCTAAGAAAATCAGCCTCCTACTCTCAGTGTTAACTGATACTGTCAATAAATCTTTACAATACAATATTTTGCATAGTGAGCTATTTGCAATAGATAAAAAGAAAACAAGCCATTTTTAATGGGAGACTGAACACCTGTGGAATGGGTTCTCCTGATACAAAGCTGAGCTTTATTTTACCAGGGCAGGAAACATACAGGTGCATTTATGTTGATAACAAACAAGCTCCAGTGCTAACACCTCCTTGGAAAACAGGAGTTTACATTCTCTTTGGTATGGTGCAAAGCTGGGAGTCAAAGCTGATGGTCACTGGGAGTCAAGGTGGTGACAGTGGTGGCTGACTGACCACCAGGTCCTGTTTCACAGCCATGTGCATTGTGCTGTCACTCAAAACTAACAGAAAACTGGACCTAACTGGACCACACTGGCAATCCTGGCCTTGTAGTGAAGGCAGGCACAGAGTTGCCTTCTGCAGTGTGAGGGTGCTTCCCTGGCTCCATACAGCACAGCCTGTCCTGCACACAACCAAAGATGTCAGAACAGGCAGAAGCCACGATCACTTGAGGCTTCACCAGGAAGTTACATTTGTTTATGTCACCATTCCATAGCACCACACCAAATTATGTCACCTGCCTCTCTTCAGCAAAGCAATTAAGGCCAAAGTAGTGTCACTGTGGAGCTGCTCACCTTGGCTTTCTCTTCTGACATCATGTAGAGCTCCTGCTCACTCATCCAGGCCTCAGCCTCAGCTGCATCGAAGTAATACTGCTGAGCCCTGTGAGACTCCTCCAGGCGCTTGTGGCGCTTCTCCGTCTCCTCGATGAGGAGGTTCCACAGCTGCTTCAAGTCTGCAAGTCTCTGCTGGATGACTTCAGCATTGGGGCTGCTCTCTGTGATGATGTTCTGACTCCTCTCAAAAATGTCATCGATACGAGGCTGGTGACCCTGGATTTCTTTCTGAAGGGTCTACATGGGAGAAAATTGACTGATGAGACAATGCAAAAATGAAAAGAAAATTCAAGCCAGGGGTCTTAACTCCAGAGGGGCAGCAAAACTCCCACCATCAGCTCATGTGGGCAACTTGGGGCTGTGCCAACCCCTGTGGTCATGCCACAGCACCCATTGTTTTATACCCCAAACATTTCCTTCCAAAATTAGTCAGCACTAAGGAGAAATAGCAGGTATGGAGATGTAACAGCACCCACTTACCTGATTTTTCTTTATTAGTAGCTGCACAGTCTGGAGGTTGTGTCCATGATCAGTAGATGTAGCTATGGGCATCCTCTCTCCGACCCACAACTGAAAGAGAGAGTACACAGGATTTCAAACAACCCCAGATATACTTGGGACAGCAGAGAGAGGCTGGAACACACAATCTGCAGAAAGCAGCCGTATTCCAACATTTTCCTACTGGCTGGGGAACAGGATTTCTTTGATACTCACAATTTCATCTTCCACATCCCGGTTGAACTGGTGGATCTCTTTGGAGGCCAGCAGGTTGGCCTTCCTCTCATTCAAAGGCTCCAGCAGCTCCAAGAATTTCTTTTCTACAGTAAGGCGTTTGCCATCGACTTCATCTGTGCTCTTGCCCTCTTGGCTCAAAGCCCTTGCCTGGCTTTGCAGCTCCTCTATCTCCTTCTTACGGACATCCATTTGATTCTCCAGCATCTAAACAGAAACATGGCAAAAGGGTCCTGAAAACCAGGATGAAAGCTGTTCATACAACTAGGGCATATCAACAGCTTCCTCAGAAGGGAGAACAGATGCTGGTCAGTGAGGCTTTACCATGCTAATAACTATTGTCCATAACTATAACTATTGTTAATAACTATTTTTTGCTGGATTAATTTCTTTTTCTTCTTAAAGATACACGAAAGAATAGGAAGAAAGAAAAGCAGTTCTTTATTTTCTAAACTGAAAGCCTGCCCTGCCCCTTCCTTTAAGTGCAGGTATCTGCTGCCTGCCTGCTGCACCCCATGCTCTGTTTACCTGCTGCTTCTTCAACAGGATGTTGACACTGGTGAGATCTTTTCCGTAGTCATCCGACTGGATTTGGCTCTCCAAACCATTCAGCCACTTATCCAGGTCTGCACAGCTCTGGGTAAAAAGCTCTGCCTTGTTTGCATCGAAGAGACGCTGAGCCTTGGTCTGGGTGGTGGATTCAAGCTCGTCCCACATTTGGTGGAGACCTGTCAGCTTCTCCTTCACCACGGCCTCAGTCTCTGGTTTCTCTGCAATGAGCTGCATTCCCTCCTGCAAAGCAAAGAGCAACCAAATGGTACCTCCTTGGGAGCACTCACAGCCCGTTAGGGCAATTATCCTGATTAATAAGCACTCAGGATTTCTCATCTGCTGGCAGCATCAACCACTCATTTTCTATCTCCAATTATCCAGTGACTCCTTCCAGAACATCAGCTCCCAGGTCCCTCTGCTGCCTGGAAGAGGGATTTTTAGCAATGGGAAGGTCAAGCAATGCCTCCTTTCTCTTCTCCATTGCACATGTTCCCCAAAGGGAGCTCCTGGGGCCATGGCTCAGGCAGGATGGAGCAGGGAGCCAGAGCTGCACACACTGCATTTTCTGAGGCCCCAGCTCCTGGGGGCCACATCACCAGAGAACACACAGCATAGTGCTGGGAGAGTTTGGGAAATATTGTCTTTATTCTAATTATCCCTATCTATCTGTTTAGCTGGGTGCAGATGGGAATGCTGCCCCCAACCCAGCACATTCCATGTGAATGTTAATGCAGGGACTGTCACAACTCTGTACACAACCCTGGTCCTTTGCTGCAATCTGATTCTTCAGAGGCAAAGGAGAAGGATGTATTAGCATCACTAAAAAGAACTTCCAGTACCAAGAGCAGCCTTCTAATTACACCATTAAAGGGTATTGCTATTTGTAGATCACAGAAAAGCCTCTAATGGGATATGGAGTGCCAAAGTGGGAGAGGAAATGAGCAATTAAGCTAACTTACACCGAACAGAAACCCACTGTCAGAGCTAAAGAGGAGACTCCTCAGTGCTCCAGAGCTGCACAGGAGAAATGGGGGGGAGAAGTACAGCTCATCACAGCATATTAAGGCTTCAAATAACTTGATACAGAGCTGTGAATCTTAATTAATCACAAAACTGGATGTTCTTTACCTCATGCCCTAATTTTGCATGGGGAAAGGCAGCTTGGCTATAGTTCTGAATGAATGGAAGCCAGCTTAGAAGAATAAACTCAGTTATTCTCTACATTCTGTTATTTCCCGGGAAGTGCTTCTACTTCTTTGGCTCAAATCCCAACACTTGCCCCACTTACCCTTTGGGTATGAAATTTAGGCTCTGCCTTCCTTCTGGCAGATAGGAAAACTAGACAAAACTAAATTGGCACCTTAGCCAATGTCTGAGTGAATGTCTTGGATAAAAGACTTTTAACATCAATGAAGAATAAAATGGGTTGGATGGAGACACAATGCACCAGAAATCTCAGCTGTAGGGTGATTTAAGGACCAGTTCTGCAGAGGAACAGATCCCATGTCTGTGCACAACCACCCTGGACAAAGATAAGGGCATTTTTGGATGTTCTTTACCTACCTTTTCAATCTTCTCCAGCCACTCTTTGTTGGATGCAAGCTCTGCCATGAATGCCTGATGCTTCAGCCACTTGCTGTGCAGGTTCCTCGCCTCATCATAGGACATATCCTGGGCTGTGAGCATCTTCTCATTGATCCAGAGGGAGAGCTGGGAAGGAAAATACATGGGGGTGTGAGGAAACATTCCTGGTGTGAAATACTGCAAAATGCCTCCAGATCAAGGATAAAGAGATGCCTCTACAGAAGAGTTGTGTGAATTCAGAGACTGCTGTCACTCAGGGATTTACTCAGGGTTCAGCCAAGGACCTGCCTCCTTAACAATTCAATTCTAACATCCATCTCCAATACATAAATAACCCTTGATTCAAGCAGATAGGAATCACCTCTGTGATAAGCAGAATCAAACACACAGGTTCAATAGCAAGAGAAACAGGGACATGTGTACTACTTATTGGTCAGATGGTTTTGTGGAGGTTCTCACAGATGGTTTTGTACCATTAATTCACATCACATTTGTACCTTTTCCCCTCAATCTTTTCTCTGTATAGGTTTACATAAGTAATTTGTTTATTTATCCAGTCTCCAGGAGTGTTTTGGTACTGGAGACTTTCCTTTTCCCATTATATAAAATCCAAGATTGTTTTCTGTCTGATTTTCAGCAAGTACAAAGGCACTGGGGACAATTTCCATATCACCACTAGAGAAAACCAATACTTTAAGAGACAGTTGATTTGCCAAGTGCAAATGGAATGTGAAAATGATCCTAGCAGCCAACATTGCATTTCCTCCCAGGGTGAGTCTGACTGCCTCATCTATCCCTGAGGTGTGGATAAAAACCACATTCACAGGAATGTTTACAGAATTTGAAAAGGTCCATTTTCTGCATATTTAGAGCGGAAAATGTCAAAACAAATCTCAGCTTGGTTTCTAGAACAGCACTCGGGTGAGCAAGCAGCCCAGAAAGGAGAGGAACAGAGGCTTTTGATATGTGCTCAGGACACAGGGCAACAAATTCCATTTATCATTCATGAGCCTCTTTTCAACTGCCCCTCAAAACTTCAATTGTTCCTTAAATCTCCCCAAGAAGGGAAAACTTATCAGAGCAATCAGAGAAACTCCTCATTGGATCTTCCATTCAAGTCTAACCAGAAAATTGCTCATGTTAGTGAAGAGCTCTGTAGGTACAAGGTTGCATTAGAACAGGCTACTGTGCTGCTGAACAGTCAAAGTCTACATGGAGATTAAGATATAACCCAGAATTAGTGGTTTTACTCTTGCCTTTCTGGGGAGGAGACAGCTGCTCTGCTCTGCAAATTGCACTGCTTGGCTTTCACTGTTTGCTTTTACTCAGCCACAGCATTAAGGCTTCTGGGGATTTAGAAGTGCTTCCCAAGGGGAGGCTGGATCATTCCTGTGACCAGCTGGAGGAAGGCAAGACAGGGACAGCATGTGGTTCACAGCCAGGGCCTGCTGGGATAAACCCCTCAGAGCACAGAAATGCAGATAAAATATTTAAGGACTCACTGCTAAAATCTGGGTTTTGAAACCACTACAGGCACTAAAAATCAGTACCTTGAGCGTAAAAGTAGATTTTCAGAAAATAATACAGTTCCCTAAATTGCCTCAAAAGCACAGTTGGAGTATTTATTTCTCCAGAAGTTGTTAAGGCCAGGAGAGGGTGAGGCTTCCTCCATCCTTTGCACCTATACACAAGACCCTGGTCCTGCTCTTGGCTGCCACTCTGCATTGCCAAGCCTGCAGGAAGGAAGGGAAGTGCAGAGACAAATCCTTGTGAGCCTGGGGCAGCAGCAAGGCAAGGGGAAAGGCTGAGTGCTGCTGCACTTCCAGACTGTGCCAGGAGCCAAGCTGCCAGCCCATCCTGCAGGGAGGCTCACATGGCAAATCCTGCCAGCACACTCTGGGACAGAAACTTCAGAGTGCAGAGTCTGCCAAGAGCTTTCACCAGGGCCCTGGAGAAATGAGCCCAGACAGTGCTGGGGCTTCCAAGCACTCACAGGGAAGGTCAGCTGTAAACTCTTCCCTTGAAGGTGAGCTGAGAAAGAGCAGGAAGTCAAAGAAAACTAAATGGCAACATTTATCACATCTCCTCCAGTCAGAATTTTCTGCTGTCACTGTTTCATTCACTTGGCAAGTTTATTTTACACATTCATCTTGATGAGTGCAAGAAACAGCTGGAAAAGCAGCACCCCAGGACTAACCTGTGACAGTGTTTCTGACTCCTCACTACAACAAGATCTGCTGTTTTCCCCCACCTGTGACCCCAGAGGGGGGGTTATCACTGCTGGTCTGCTGTAAGTAGCATCATCCCACTGCTCTGGAGTGCCACACTCCTCCCCAGCTCTGCAGGAAGAGTGAGGGGCAGGAGGCCACACTCTCAAACACCTCAGTGAGGGGTGACAGTGACAATGTGGCTGCCCTGGGAAGGGAGGGGCTGCAGAAAACACTCTGCCTTTCCTCAGGTTACAGACAGATGGGAAACTGTCCCTAAGGCAGCAGCAGGCCAAGGGATCATTGCTGGCTGAAATGGGGACTGGCTTAAAGCTGCTCCCTAACAATTCCTAGCTTCACAGACAGTGCTAAGGAAAAAGCCAAGGGGGAGGTGTTGCCTTGGCTCCCTTCCACCCCACAGGACAGTGTTGCTTCACCTCAAACCCTCCAGCCCAAAGGAGGTGTCAGCAGGTCCCACACTGATGTAAATTTTAAGTTTTCTCAGGAAACAGCCCTTCAATTATGACCAAAGTTAATTCCTCTCAAAGAGAATTGGAGAAATCCCTGACATTTGGATAATTGTAAGTTTGTCTTTGAACTGTGCAGTCGAGACATCCTTGTTTTAGTGGCTGGAGAGAAACAAGGGAGAGGAAAGGCATTCAGGCAGCCAACACTAGAGCTTTTATGCTTTCCTTTTTCTTCCAGTGATATAGGGGGAATAACCAGATCCTAGGGAACACACCCACACTGCCACTGAGGCCAGGAGAGCCCTGAGAGCCAGGGGATCTTTGAACCAGAGCTGTCACAGAGGAAGGAAGAAGCTGCTGCTAATAACAGCAGATTTTTTGCTAATCTGTCATGTTTTAACTACCAAGGAAGAAGCAATTGAAGGCAAGCTCATGGACAGCTTATGCAATGCTGGAAAACATTGAATCCAGGCAACCAAGCAGCAAATATCACTTCCCCAGTTTCTGATCAAAACCTCACAGGCAAAGCTCTTTATTATCTGCCAGTACTCCATGAAATAACCTGAAAATTACTTGATTAATTCCTTGTGCTAGGAACAAGAGTATTCTAAACTTTAAAATGTTGTCTTCAGTGTAAACAGTCCATGTAAGTGATTAGAAAATCTGGAAATAATTTCTTTTTTCAAATGTTATAGTACTTAACAGTTTTAAACACATGTAAACTATCAGGTAAATCACACATAAATGACACAGCTTAATCTTGCCCCTTTTTTATTCTTAACCTCCTATTCTTCTCACTAATGTTTGCTAGAAATCCCTTGAAATCGCCTGCATCAGGCCACATCCATCTGTACAGCTGCAGACAAAACTCTTAGTAAGTACACTGCTAATCCCACTGCATTCCACATGTTTATCATTTCTATCACAGCAGAAAATCTTCACTGCTTTTGACAGTTTTCTATGTCTTTAGTTTATATGACAAAAGAAAATCTGGTTCATGAGAAAAGAAAAAACAAACATTACTTTTTGCAGTGGTATGGTCAGAGGTTTTTTTATGTTTACTCCACACTAAATACTGCTGGATGACTGAGCATTCCAGCCCTCATAAAATATGGAGTGAGAATGCTCTTCTGCAGGATGCAGCTTTCAGCAATAAAAGTGAAAGGCCATGATTTACCTCTTGGCAATCCTGAAGAAACTTTTGGAGATCCCTGTTATCTTTCAGTCTCATCAAAAGTTCACTGGCTGCTTCACGGTTCTTCCTATGTCTGGTCAGAAAAAAAAACAACAGAAAAAGGAAATGAAATAGGCATTTCATGAAAACTGTCACTGTTGGGTTCTGGAGCCTCTTTGGACTACAGGTGCTGGGAAGTTTGTGGTGTGTGTCCTTTGCTGCCTTTCAAAGGACATTTTGGAGTGTGTTATTTAATGGGCTCACTGAAGTTCCACATCTCCTTGTTTTTGTGACCTGTTAAATACACACAGAACATTCTGAAGTCAGCAGGGTTTCACAACATGCTATGGACAGAATTTGGCCACTCATTTTAAGCCCACAGGAGAGTTCAGGCTGTTTGCCAAAACACACAAGAAAACGGCAAATTGCACAGTAAGATGAAGTTGTGTGGCCCTTGCAGGGTGCACCTGCTGGAATGCTCTTGGTAAAACACCTTCAGCACCTCCTTGTCCTGCACAAAGCTGAGCTGGGCCACAGAACCTTCCCAAGGCTGTGTTTACCTATGTGCAGCATCCATGGGTGGTTCTGCACACAGAAGCTTTATGGAAGCACTTGGAACATATTTTTCAGAGTGTTTAAGAGCAGCCAGAAGAGAAGGAAAGGTTAATCCAGAAGCCCTAATTTGATTCACCCCTGTTTGCCCCTTGAAGGATGAGTCACGCTGGCAGTCCCAAAGGTTGTGGTGGGTCCTTCAAATGGAATGGGGCTGATTCCCAAGGTACCTCTGGGCATGTTTTTAAAAATGCTTAATTTGGAGTAGTTATCCCTGTCCTTCCATCCTTTCATTATTTATGAGGCAATTAACAAGGAAGAGACAGAGTAAAGAAGACAATTTTTATTTACTGCTCATTGTGCTAGGCTTATTCCTATTGCACTGTGCAGGGGTTTAAAGTGAAATATTGCTGCCATTTGTAATAAGAGAAATATGGATTGAGAGTTGGAAATTATTTTAAAGGGTGGCAATTTATAAGATGAGCTCAGCACATGCTGGCAAAAGCTAAATAAATCCATGTTAGTGGAGATCTCCAGAGACTCATGATACTCCAGAAGACCATAAATCACATGCTGATGACAACTGGATTATGACACCACTTTTCCTGATCTGCAGTAAGTTACCACAGCAAGCTCTCTGGCACCAATTTAGTGACTTCAGAAACACAAGGAATACTTGGAGACACATTTTCTATAAGAGCAAAAGGTCTGTAGGCAGAGGAATAGGAGAAAACCCTTTAGAGGACTACAATTTGCTTCTCTTTGGCCTCAACAGCTGCCTTGAATCAACCAGGCAAGCAGCATCTCTATAGGTGCAGTCAAGAAAATGATTTATGGATTGCACGGCAAGGAAGACACGTGGAACCATCAAAGCAACAGCCTGGAGTCCAAGCCCAGGTGAGGCTGAAGTTTTGACAGAGGAACACAAAGGAAAAGACACAAACTGTGCCTTAGGAAAAACCTCTCTAATGAGGCAAACATCCCTGGGTTTGACTCCACTCTTTCTTGGCTGGCTTTTATATGCCTGGGCAAACACACTGCATTACTCAGGTTGTTGAAATGAAGCAAAGAACTGCTTGGGTGATTTTATCAGGCTGATTTCAGAGATTTAAGGTTAGATTACATTACAGACTCATGTATTCTGGAGAGGACATGAGTTGGGAAGTTTAAAGGAGAACTTTCATGGTGCTTGAATAGATTTAAGTACAGAAGTTCTTATGTTGAAAAAATCCAAATTTTAAAAAACTAATAAAAATATCTCACATGGAGTGTTGGAAATACTGACTAGAAGGACTTTGCAGGAAACCATGCAGGGACATCAAACAGATGATGCCATATCATAACAAATATGATCTTTGGTGCTTAGAGCTATGTAACTGTACAAGGGTGTTTTGTTCAAGGTGACCTGGAGTGAGCATTTTGAGGATGGGCACTGCTGGAACAGACAGGAGTTCCTGTGTTTTCATCACTGACTTTTTAATGGGAATAAAGGATTTTAAGAGGTTATTTAGTCTGTTCTCCTGCTCCAGACTAGCTTTACCTAAATATCAATAACTCCTTGTTCAGATATCCCTAAATTCTTTTAAAGAATTCACACTTAAGGTTGTCAATGACTGCTTCTTACTAATTTGCTAGAACAGCTTGTGGAAGAATAGTTTGCTCTGCAGACTCCAGTTATTTAGAATGGCTTTGAGTTCTGTATCACACACAGGAATTACTCTATAAGTGTAAGATCTGTTCAGCACAAAGAGGTGTCTGACACAAATTAATCCAGAATTTGCCCGGTGTCCCCAGGTTGACTCCCAGAGGCCCCTGAGAATGCTGACAGTGCTGAAAACTGACAAAACCACTTGTGGTTTAACTGTAAGCCTGTGGGTTTCAAAGCCTGTGCAGAAATAATAAATCTTACACATGGTGTGAATGCAGCTGCCTGCTAGGAATCCTGAGATATATGAAAGGCAGTTTTAGCTTCTTTCATTGCTCCAGCAAACAAGGCACTCTCCCCTCTGAATGGGCAAGAACAAAACTTACTTCTGTTCTCTGTTGAGCAGAAAGTTGCACAAATACAAAAGTTGATGTAAAACAGGCTCAGATCACAACTTGTGCCACTGTCCTTAGGCTAAATCTCCCTTGCAGAATCAGAGGCACGAGCAGGCACATGGAGAGGGGCAGTTCCCCAACACTCTTCCGAGAGAAAATGGAGGAGAAAATGCTTCAGAGCAGCAGAAGTCACCCAAGCAGGGACAGCTGCACAGGGAGAACAGCTTCTTTCCCAGCTGGAAAAGCTAGTTGGTGATAGCTTGATGTAAACCCATCTTCTCCTTCCCTTACCCTTACTGCATGTCCTTATGCTCATTCATTCTTGCTTGTGAACTGCACTAAAAAGTTGTGCTCAAGTGTTCCTTTCCTATTGCACTTTCCTTCCTCTTGTGCCATCCCTATTGAGATGGGAACCATCCCAGGGCAGGGCCAATGGGGTCTCCTCAGGAACAGCTCAAAAGCACCACTGCAAAACCCACTCTGAACAATACCAGAAACTACAAAGAGCTCCTTATGGGAAGTACGGAGCCACTGCACATATTTGTGCTTGTTTGTTTTGGTCCTTTGTCAGACATCCAGGTGGAGCTCGGCTGGGAGAGCCACTTTTTGTGCAAGCAAAGAGGCTTCCTTTGCTACCCCTCCCAGTGCAGACAGCCCCAGGGCTTTGTTCTGGAGGCTTATCAGCCCCCCAGAGCCGGGGAGCAGCCACACGGATTTCCTGGACAGCAGCTCCGGATGGTTTTTGCAGCGCTCGGCATAAATAGCTCTGGAATTGAGGAAATGCTCAGTTCCAGCAGGAGCTCCAGCACACGTCCCCCAGGCAGGACAGCAGGGACAACGGGGCACAGAGGAGCAGCTGCACTAGGGTGACAGCCACCAGGACATGGGCTGAAGCTGTGTCTCACCCCAGCCACTTCAGACTGCAAGATGCAGCTGCCCATTTGCTATGATATCCTTGGATGCTTTCCTTTCATTCCAAAAGCTGCAGAAAGAGGACACCTGACCAGAAGGCTGGGATCAAGCTCTCCTGCTTTCCTAAGTGGATGGGAAAACTTAGAGTAGAGGGCCCTTAGAGAGGGTAAATAAGGAAAATCACAGTCCTAGTTGCCCCCTTGATTGTTTTCTTATAAACTCCTCTTCCTGGCCTTTGCAGATTTTCTCTGGGATCTAGAGCTAAGCTGGTGAGAGAGAGAGAATGTGGGGTAGCCTGGGGGTTCAGCTGTCAGAGGCCCTCAGCAAACTCTGGGAACAGCAAGAGCTGCCTTTCCTGAAGCCATGAAGCATGGCTGAAGTGGGTGCACACACAGTGGGACATCTCTGCCCAAACAGGAAACGTACAACATTTTCTGAACTACTTCAGTTCAGTTTCTCCTTGGAGATGAAGGCACCAGGAGAACCTGAGCTTACCAGCTGTGGGGGGATGGAAGTCTGATGGGAAGGTCATCAGTGACATTTCACAGCTCACTGCTGTGCTCTGACACTCACAGTGCCTTGAAAGACTCCACTGTTATCCAAACCAAAAGCAGAAAGAACAACAGCCATCAAAACTGAACATTTGGGTTTCAAAGAAAAAGAAACTTTTAATGTTCTACAGCATCCATGCCACAGCCAGAGAGAGAAAGCAAAGCACTTGTTCTGGGATGAAAGACACACTTGTACCAGTGCTTCCTAATCTGATCCCAGAAGGGCCAGACAAGCTGGAAGAGGTGATCAAAGTCGAGTGGGTGGGGTGCATGTAATGCCAATTACACCCTTGAAGAGCCACATTCCTTCTCCAGAGGAAGGACAAGAATAAGTTATTGTAATTACACAAGCTCAGGGGCAGCAAAGGAAACTGAGACTGGTGGAACCAGACACAGCCAACTGCTGCAGCTCCCACCAGAGCATCAAGTCTGCTCATACTCCAAGAATTACAAGGCAACACTCAAACAACCAAATTCTGGGTAGGGAGCTCATTACCTACCAAGCCTCTAGAAAGTGGGAAAGTTATTGTTTAACTAAGATGAGCCTGGTGCATTCTTGAAACATGACAGTTCCTATTTTTCCATGAGACAAAGAAAACAGTCTGGAACAGACATTTTCTAAGCTGTTACTTTGCCTTTGAATCCTGATAAAAGGGAATCTCTCAGAGAACAGAATTGAAGGAGGAACAGCTACATTGTACCATCATTCTGCCCTTACCTGTCATCAATTGAGTCCACTTTCTCCTGGATTTTATCAGAGTTAATGTTCCCATCACTAACGAGCCTCCTGCCTGTCTCCACAACTGCATTGATCTTTTCTTCATTGGCATCCATGGTGGTCATGAAATCCTCCTGCTTTTTAATAGCAGCTTCTGCTCCTTCCAAGGTGGTTGGCATCTCTGTGTGCGCCAGAACATACTCCTGGGATTAAAGAAATCAGAGAGAAAACTGTTACACTCAGGCTATGCTGCTGTTCCAACAGCAGACACCTCCCAAGAACAGTTTGAAGTAAAATACAGTAAGAAAAGGACAATTTGTCTGCTTGTGGCTCTCCTGCCAATAGATTTGGTCTGTTAATTGCTTGAAGTACACAGTGCCAAGCTGTAGAAATGAAGTCAGGTATATCTTGACCACTTGCCTGGTTATTAAGGAAAGCTTCTGCTTGCTTGGTGTCTCTGAGGAACAGCTGGTAGGCATGAGACTGGGAAAGGAGATTTTGCCTGTTCTCCCACATTTTGTGAAGCTCATTCCATCCGGTGTCCAAAGCCTGCAGGCGCTGGCGCAGGAACATGTACTGAGCATCAGTTTGTCCTTGTGTCACCATCTCACCCATGTCCCTCATCTTCTGATAATCTTCCTCATAGTTGTTGATTTCATTCTTGATATTCTCGTGCTGAGTGAGCAGCTTCTCAGCCTCTGTCAGGGTGTTGGGCATGTCTTCGGAGGCAATTGCAGTCTGTGTTCTGGAGAGCCAGGACTGGAAGTCATCCAGATCTCTCAGGAACTGCTGCAGCTTGCTGGCCTCTCCCAGGGACTCTTCCCGGTTCTTCAGGGTGGTCTTCATTTCTTCCCACACGTCGTTGATCTCTGCAAGGCGTGAAAGGATGGCTTGTGCCTGGTCAGGATGCTCTGATTCCAGCTTCTCTGCCTCCTTCTGCAGGTCACTGAGCTTGGCTTCGATGGCCACCAGGTCCCGTTCCATGCCCGTCAGCTTCCTCTGCAAGGCCATCACTCCAGCCAGGTCGTTACCCAGGTCTTGTGTGGACTCAATCACTTTGGTCTTTTCCCTGATCCAGGATTTGGTTTCATTACATTCAAGATGGTAGTTCTGGATACTCAGAGCAGAGAGCAGAGCATCCTTCTTCCTATCTACCAGTTCTCTGAACTGGCTCCACCTGAAATGTGTGAGGAGAGGAGAGCAGAGAAATTGAGATTTGTGGGAAAAGGATGTGGCAGCATTGCTGAGTGAGCAGCTGCTCTCAGCAGCTTGGTAAACCCAGCTACTCAGGGTTTCCTCAGTCCTTCCCACACCATCAGTATTTCTAGCAAAACAATCATTAACCCAGATATGGTCTGTATTAGAATGTGACAAGTACCAGCACTCTGAATATAATTTTTCCTCAAGAGAAAAATTGGCAGTTACACCAACTTTTCACACTCCCTTGGTTCATTCTGAAGCTAAAAAATGCAGGAGTTTACACAAAACTATATTGATTTCTTTTTTATCATAGTAATTATTACAGTCAATTTCCATCTCTCAAATCAAGGTACTGACACACTCAGGGCCTGTTTAAGTCAAGAGCAAAACTCTACCTGATAATCAAGTATTTGAAAGGCACAACTCTTTCCTTTTGAAGCCTTAAAGATACTTCAGGTAACAGCATCAGAATATCTTTAAAAAGCCTACTTAAGAAAATCAAATGACCCCACCATACTTGTTCCAGCTGGTGTGATGTTCCTGAGCACGAGGCTTTCACTTACCTTGTGTTGAGTTTATCTTGCTGTGCTTTGATCTTCTCCCCAGGGTGGCCACTGTGCATCAGCTGCCTGGCAATCTGGTTCACCACGGCCACACGGGATGCCTGGTTGTTCATTTCTGGCTCCAAGCTTTCAAACCTGGAGTGGGGGGAAAACAAACAAACACAAGATCCCCCTGGCATTAGAGAATCTGAGCCACAGGCAAGCTGGGAAAGGTAGCTGGGGTAAAACACTTCCACCCAGTATTCCCCAAACTTCCTGGTAAAGGCATTCTCACCTGTGCTGGATCACTTCCAGGTCCTCAAGCTTCTCTGGAATCTGCATATTATTCAGCCACTTCTCCTTTTCGTCGATCCAAAGCTCACAAGCATCTGCCTCGCTGAACATCTTATAGAGAGCAAGGGTATCCTGCAGGGCCTGTTTACGCAGCCGGGTCAGCTCAGCAACCTCTTTGTATCTCTCCTCGATTCCGGACAACCTGCCTTGCACATCCGGAGACTCCGCGTGCTCCTGCGGCAGGGCCTTGGCCTGCTCGTGAAGAGAGTCGATGGTCGGCCGGTAGCTCGCAATCTCTTCAGCCACATCTTTGTGCTTCTTGACCAAGGACTGAGTGGAATATTCATCATGGCCAACATCATTGCTGGAGACAATCTTGAGGATGTCCAACATCCACGCATCAATATCGTCAGCATCAGCCTGGAACTGGTGAAGGAGAGAGGCTTCCTCCAGCCGCTTCTTCCTAATGGCAGATAACTGCTCCAGGTTAGCCCACTGCTCCCGGATATCCTTAATTCTTTCTCTGATCTTCTCAGACCCAAAATGCTCTTCCGCGATCATGTCTTCACCTTCTTTTATCGCCTGCTGAAAGTGGCCGCTGCGGCCGCTCATCTCATCCTCAAACGCCTTGTGTTTACTCAAGAGTCGGACGACACTGGTTAGGTCCTTCCCGTAGTCATCAGATGACAGGATCTGCTCCTTCTCCCTGATCCAGCCCTCCTCTTCAGCCATTTCCCAGAAGAATTTCCAGAGGCGCCGGGACTCCTCGAGGCGCGCGCGGCGCTCGGCCGCGAGCTGGCAGAGCTCCTGGTAGCAGAACTCCATGTGAGCCACGCGGTCCCGGATCACCTGTGGGTCACAGGGCTTGTAACCTGCTGGGACAGAGAACGTGGGTTACCACCTGGGCTAGCTCACTCCCATCCCCACAGCTGGGGGGGAGCTGTGAATTCCTCTGAATTCACAGAGGTCTGAATTCCTACGCGTGCCAGCTACAAGGTTTACATGAAATAATCCATGGTTAGTCTAAGGAAAGTGAGGGGGAAGTGTTCAAGCTCCACCACACAATAACACAGACCAGAAAATACTATTCTCTCCAAAAGACAAAAAAAAACCCAAAAGGAAAGATATTCGTGACTGTTTCCAATGAGACAAAATTCACTGAGTTCAGATTTATGCACAACTGCACAAAATGGACGCCATTTACTCTGTTAGCAGCGCTGGGCTCTAGGGAATTGCTTCCTTTTAGGATAAATCAGGACACCATCAGACTGGGTCCAACAGTCTGTGAAAATGTTTGCATTAGGAACACAGCATGGGGAACTGAGGCGACCTCTACAAAGTCACAGCAGCTGCTGGTGAGCAGTGTGACATCTCATGCAAGGCACAATGCCACACTCAATTCCTGAGCAGGCTCCTGGACAAATGAATCACTGAAATGCAGAGTACAGAGGGAACAAATGGAGCTGGATTCTCTCATTATGGTGGGGAATTTAGTTAACCTATCTTGCAGAACTAATGAGTCTCACAGATAACCTCATAGGTAATTAAGACAAAAGGGGTATGTTGGGTGCTGGTTACCTTCTCCATCGGTGGCAAACTTCTGAGCAGAGGCATTGACCCCTCTCACTCTCTCAGCCTGAATAGCAATGTCAGCTTCCACCAGAGCGTGTTTCTGCAGCAGGTCTTCAACTCCCAACAAATGCTTGCCATAGTCTTGGGACAGTAAAAGCACCTGAACAAAATGAGGAAGACAAGTAAAACAGGCCATAAGCTGTTTGCTTCTTTGGGACTCCAGGCACTGTTATCTGTTGGTACCTTAGGTCAGAGGAACTCCAAGCCCATAATGACAGAAATTTCAAATGTAGAGACATGGCTGATACAAATTTGAGCCAGCAGTTTTGAAATCACTGGCAACCATGAAGAACTTGACTGGTCTTTAATGAATTTGCAGTCTAGGATGCTGAGAGGCTGAGTTAGCTCAGCAGGGCCAAGGAGCAGCACTCAGCCAAAGGTGCTGTGGACTCCTGCCGAGCTGTTTCTTTCCTCCAACAGCTTCCAAGTTCTGCTGGCTGATGCACAACTTGTGGTCCTTTCCCTTCCCGGATCCCAGGAGAACAGACAGGAAGAAATTCAAGCTTTTTAAAGCAGAGAGGTGAAGAGGTGACTTGCTCCCCATGTAAATCATGATGGAGAGAGATTATTTAATTCCCTTTTACCAAATCTGTCATCTTTACCCAAGCACTGTGACCAAAACTTGTGGGCTCTATGAGACAAACATGAAGCTGGAAAGTAGCTTTTTATAGGAGTGAACTTGTTCTTTTTCCTTAATGTGGTTTTAATCTTTATTGTTAACTAATCATAAGGAATTTGTTCACTGCTCTTGAATGTGGATCTTCTGAGTCTCTTTACTAAACCAGAGGGGCAGAATGAATCTTAAAACTTGACAGAAAGGGACACGTACACCTCTGAGCAATATTTGGCCTGCATTCTCAAAGGACTTCCACCCACCTTCATCTCATCCATCCAGTCCATAATGTACAGCATTTCCTGGAAAATCTTCTGCAGCCCGAGGTTCATCTCCAGGCGCTGTCTCCGTGCCCGGAGCAGCTCCAGGAGATACTCCCACAGGCGGATAACATTGTCCTTCCTTGCAGTGATGCGTTTGATGTCGTGGTAGTTTTCGGTCTCGAGCTCCTTCGCCACGGCCACCACGGCCTGAACGCGCTCCTCGTACGCCGCGATGTCCGTCTCGATGGCCTCGTGCTTCTTCGTGGCAGCCTCCACTGCTGGGAGGTCAAAGCCAAAATTGTCCTGCAAAGACAGAGGAACTTCTTCAGGAATGGCTGCTGAGGACTAAAGTCTCACTGCTCAACCTCTGCTGTCAGTTCTGACTTGGCAAAACACGCTTGTTAGCAAATCCAGGACCTCAAAATGCTCCCAAGAGTCTTCTTTAAATAAAATAAGAGATGCCGCTGATAATAAAGGACCACTGATAAAATCAGAGATATTTTTCACTGCCCTTGGGGGAAGAATCACATGGCCATCAGGATTAGTCTGGGGCTGATCTAATACTATCATTTCTAATATTAAACAATAAAATTAACTCCTAGGTTAATTTCACTGAACTCACCAAAATATTCAGATAAAGAAAATATTGACTGTGGGTAGTTATTTCCTCATCAAATTCTCCTGACCACAGTCTGGTAGGTTCAAGGAAGGGAATACCAAATGTATAAAAGAGAGGATGTACAGTATATACACATATAGAGTAACTAAACACAATAAATAAATATACACCTATATTAATGTAGTAAAATATGAGACACAGGGAAAAAAATGTTCTCCTTGCAAGAACTGCATCCTGTAATTACTCATGGGAACCATTTTAGTCACCCAGACAATTTCTGAGAGCAGCACCTGAGAAACGAGACGTTGATTTTCACTCAGCCAAGTTTCTCTCATAGCTGCCTTGCGATCGAATCTCCGTGCAAGTTGTTCCAGTTTCTCTTGTCTGATGAGCTCATTTCGCAGTGCCAGTTCTCTTTCATGTTCAGCTTTTTCCAGTCTTTCCCAGGCCTGAAGATGTGGAGGAAAAACACATGGCTTCTAAACAACACATTCTTACAAGATTATGATAAATCCCATCTCCTTTGCATGAAATCAGGGCTGAAGTCACCACAGGCAACTTTCACCAAACTGGTTCAATTATTTATAAGCCCATAAATCCAGTTTGCACTGGCTGGCCCTACACCTTGTTTGCTAATTTAAACACGTGACTTAAAATCTGTTCTCAATTAATCAGTCATTTTCTGAGCAAGTTGTTTATCCCAGATTCATTTTCTCCTTTCTTACCCCTCTTCCCAACAAAGCCTAAGGAAACCACCTGGCTTGAATGTGTAAGAAAGTGTTTCTTTAAAAAAATAAAATCTCCTGAGTGCTACTCCGAAACATGCAGATTCTATCTTCCTCCTTTAGGAAATGGGAATTAGAGATTCATGGCCTCTCACCTCCAAAATCAACATACAACTGTTGTTCTTTACTACACTTTGGAAAAGAAAACAACTGCAGAATTTGGCTACTTCTGGTGCTTACAAGTCCTTTATTCCCACCAAGCCAGAAGTTACTCACATGCATGATGATAATATTACAAAAATCAGCAGTCTTAGAAGCATGTTGGAAGTCAGCTAATCACCTCTCAGATCTTACAGACAACAAAAACCCCTCAATTAAACATAAACTAAATCTAAATCCAAACAGATGTGAAACTGCCTGAAACACAACTATTTTGGGCATTCCTCCAGCAACCAGGGGAGCTGAGCAGTTTGCTGCTCCCTGGGATGAGGCCACAGACACCCACAACAGCTGGTCTGGGACTGCCAAGCACAATCAAACACAAAGGAGAAAGCTGCCAGGCTGAAGCTGTTTGTTATCCTTGAGAGTGCCTGTCAACTCTGCTGTGCCCAGCCCTGCCCTGGCAGCTGCAGCTGCAGAGAGCAGGCTGCAGGACCCCAGAGGGATCCACGATGCCCAGGCAGGGCACTGGGAGGTGAAGGGGAGGGCACAGCACCTACTGCTGCTGCCTTCTGTCCCTTCTGTCCAACAGCCAGGACCACGAGGGGCAAGGCAGAGCTGGCAGCCCCAGCAGCAGAAGCTCCTACAGATGCTGAGGACAGCCCAGGCCTGGCTCAGGGTAGTAAATCTGACCTATGGCAAAAGGTCACCCCACCTCACCCATCCCTTAGAGCCTTACATCTAGGCTGGAGATCACAAGTGTTTTTGAGAAGAACAAATGTGGTTGAGAGAAAACAGCAATATCCTGAGTCACAGGGGAGGAGCTGCACAGTTTACCTTGTTAATGTCAGAGATGAGTTTGCCCTCCCTTGGCATGTACACTTTCTGATTGTTGGCTCTCATTTTGCTTTGGATGGTAAAAAGCAGCACTTCCAGGTTTCCTTTTTCTGTAAATCTAAACAAAATTTTGCAGGAGAATTGAGCTACAGTCAAACTTTCATTACTAAGGTATACATTGCTACGGTATAATTATAGAATCATGGTTTGACAGAATAGTTTGGATTGGAAAGGACCTTAAAGCCCATCCAGTTACACTCCCTGCCATGGCAGGGACACCTTCCACCATCCCAACCCTGTCCCACCTGGTCTGGAACACTTCCAGGGATGGGGCAGCCACAGTTTTTCTGGGCAACCTGTGCCAGGGCCTCACCACCCTTACAGGGAAGCACTTCTATAAAATATTGAGCATAGTCAACTATAATAAACTATAATAAAGCACTTGTTTAAAATGCTGACATGGTGAATGGTGCATTCACATAAACACCTCCATCTTGTGTGGAAGCTGGGAGCAATGGAAATAGCCCACACTTCCCCTGGAGCCAGTTGGGGCAGACAGCAAAAGCAACTTCACAGAAGTCAGCTGTCTGAGTGTTTGGATTTAAACCCCTGGGGGACAGGAAAAAGCTTTTTTTTCATTCTAGTACGTGCACTGTCCTAGTTCACTCCATCAGCACAAGAAATGCAAGTTTTATTTAAAGCCCTCTGCAGTCAGTAAACTCTTCCCACTGTTTTCCCTGTGCTGTATGCCTGGGAACTAAACAAACTCCATGGGCATTAGGGAATAGTCTGCAATTTTAGAAGAAGTCTGGATCCTGTGTAATGTTTTGGGTCATGATTATTATTCATTAGAACTCGAATTAGACAAAAATAATAAACAGATTTGATATCACAATCCTAAAAGAGGCTTTCCAGAAATAAGTTGCCCCGTTTTGCTTGTATCAGTTTGAGCAAGTAGAGCTGTTTGACAAAGCCAGACACGTTTCCTCTTCATGTTGGATAAGCAGTAGGGATCTTTTAATAGCAGCATTTTGGTATTATCCACTGCTATTAAAAGCACGAGTGGTGACATTGCTGTACTACCACAGTATGCTATTACCACTCATATGATAAGACAGGCATCCCAGGGCAGGGACAGCTTCCAGGACTCCCAGATCCTGTGGGAGACATGCTTTTCTCTTCGCTGTTGTTATTATTTGCACACTGAACAGCACAAAGCAGACGGGCCCCAAGAAACATCAACGAGCACCAACCAGGAATAGGAGAGCTGGGCTCGCTCAGGAAAATAAATTCTTAAGCCACAGCTAAAATTACTTGGATGTGTTTGTTTTTTAAAAAAATCAATGAGTGACTAAGCCAACAAGACCAGTGACTGTTGTGTTAAGCTGAGATTAAACTCACTTGGGTGGTTTCTCCACTGTGCGGTAAGTGTTGAACGCCTGCAGCTGCTGCTGCACCCCAACCAGGGAGTTGGCGAATTTGCGATTGTTGAGGATGATAATGGTTTGCTCAATCCACTCCAGCAGGTCAGAAGCCAGGGACTCGTATTTTTCTATCATTTTCTCTGTTTCAATGGCATTGTCAAGCACCTGCAGCAGCAGCACAACACACATGAGTCACAAGGGCAGTGCTCTTCAGTCATTTAAATCCAACAAGCCACATAAAAGAAACTGCTGGAAGACTTGAGTTGTGAATCAGAGTGCTCACTGCCGGGATCCCTGAGAAATGAGAGCTTGGCATTTTTCAGCTCTAAATTCCCAAGATCCCACAGCAATAGGGGGGCAGAGCTGAGGCTCACACAAGGATTCATGTTCAGTCAGCCAGCTGTAAGGACTGGGGCAGTGTGGCCAGAGGACAGAGAATGACTGCACATGTTTTAAATTAGGGACTTTTCCAGAGGAGACAGAGGGCCCAGAGGGTGAGGAGCAGTTAATGAGAAAGGAAAAGTAGTAATGATGCAAAATGAACTAGCAAAAATAAAACACCAGCCAAGTGTTTTCTAATGTGAGGCAGCTGGAAATTAACTACTCCTCATAGTCACATGGGAATATTTAACATTCAAAATATGTTCAAAAGCAAAAAAAAATCAAAATTACCAGAGAGTGGACTCTTTAAATATTAACACCCAAGAGGAAAAAGAAAATCAGAAATGTTTTGCCTGCTTTGTAAATGATATAATTTAATTTGTAATTTATAATTTAAACTGGCAGACCTTTCCAATACGTTTTCCTTCGACAGCCAAAGCTTTCATCTTGGAGAAGTAGTGGTAATATGTCACCACATAGGTGATGATTGACTTTTCATCAGGGTGATCAACACTGATATCTGCAAACCAAACAAGAGTTATCTCAGCATGCTGAGGCTGCAGGGCTTACACCAACAGAGCTCAGAGTGCACCAAGGATACATTTGGGAGTCAGAGATGGGTTCAGTGGCAGTTCAGCCCCTAAGGTTGTTTTCCTAATAAAAAGTGAATTGAGCAGCTTTGCATTGGTTCTGGCAGTAGTGTGGACTGGGGCTAAAGCTTGGGGCCTTTGGGCTTTACAGTCAAGTTCCAGACTTTGCCACAGCTTCTGCACAGCCAAATAACTCCTGTGGTGTGTGTGAGTTGACAGAACTACTTTTAATTGACAACTGCAGTGCTGTGTCAGCATTTGGAGAGAGGAATTCAAACTTATGCCTGTCCAGGTGAATCTGAGAGATACAGGTGGAAAACAAAATATTTCTCAGCAATTCTGAGGCACTGGAACATAAGCAAGAAGAAACTTGCCCAAACACATCACTCCTGCCTTGTGACACAAAAGGCTCTTGCCCCAGCACTGGGAGCACACACATTCCCACAGAAGCACAGGCACTCTGCTCCTCTGCTTCTCTTCCTTCTCAGAAGGAAGCCTCTGACTGGAATGACTTTATGGACACATGGCCAGGCCAACAAACTTGTCAGATGGCAGTAAATAAACACAGGATTAAGGGCTCTTGTGCTACTGCTGCTCAGTTTGCTGCTGGAGAAATTTCACACTCTCTCCCTCCCTCTCTGCCTGTATCACCAGGTGAGTCAGCAGCATCCAGCTGCTCTTGGACACAAAAAGCTGTCACAGAGATGTGCTCTGACATGGAGGGGGGGGGGAGGAAAGAGCCCTTAAGTGCTGAAACTGCTGGAATTCTTACCCTCAGGGTCGAGGAGCTTGGTAAGACCAAGGTGCTGCTCTGCAAGGTTAAAAGCATTCTGCAGATTGTAGTGTGCATTTGATTTCTTCAGCTTGTCAAAATCAATCAGATCAGGCCTAGACAGGATGGAAAATTCTTTAGATTTCCCAAAGCACAGTGCAGCCACCCTCAAATGTACTAAAATCTCCAACCCTTAGAAAACCCAGCCAAGGTTTCACATGCCCTGTGCATTTCCCAGCAGTGTTAAAGGAATGAAGGAATGCCCAGCACATGGCACAGCAGGACCTGGCCATGGGAGAAAGAGGAGGGGCTTAACAGGAGGGAAGGTGACCCTGGAGAAGAGAAGAACAAAGCTGTGGTCATGAGTCTCTCCTCATGCCCATGGAAGCATGCAATCCATCTGGATTAACTCCACCTGAGCTTGCTATGAGCAGCATCCCCAGCCATGGCAGCCTGGCACCACATCTGGCCACCCTTGGGCAGGGATTTCTTTTCTGTCCAGGCTGCTCTGGGTGTGCTTCCCCACTCTGCCCCCCAATTCCAGACCTGGGCATGGGTTACTCACTGAGGTACAAGACCCAAACCAAACCCAAATAATCACAGGTGTAATTTATGCCCTTGAAACCAAACACAGCCTGTTTTGACTTGTGGTGTGAGAAGCTGCTGCCCAGCCAAGCTGACAATGAGCTGTAAAGCTCAAATCAAGGCAAGTTGCTCTAAAACTCTCAGCAACTCCTCAACTTCCTGCTCTTCACAGATTTTTAAAATCAAGCTGCAAGGTGGCTGCAAAACCAGGGCAGACACTGAGCCACACGTACCTGTGCTTATGGATCAGTGCATTGAACGCCATCCCATCCCTCCAGCTTGTTGTAAAGTTGTGGATATTGACATTGGGGTACCTGCAGAACAAAAACAAGGAGAGTGCATTCAGTACAGCACCCCCAGTGCAGCTCTGCACACTCTGGCACCAAAAGCCAGAGCAGGGAGACATTAAGTTTGTCTTGAAAGTGTCATTATTTCTTCAGAATAGGGAGAAAAAGAGTCAGCATATCACTACATATATTCATGGATTATCAGATTGGTGTATTTATCACCCAGAATCAACATCACAAATTCAGACTTTTCTGACTTGTAAACATCAATTCATTTGTCTTGAATTCTGTCTCTCTAAATCCACTTAAGAAGAGATATGTTTGCCCATTTAAAATTGTTTCAACAAAAACTCAAATTGCTGTAAGAGCTTTAGAGATAATGACTTATTCCACACTCACCCAGCTGTTTTCATCTGGCACCACAAAAGCAAAGCATCTTTAGCAGATTTCTTCTCTTTGTTGTCCTCAGTTTCAACACTGATATCTTGGATCTAAAAGTAACATAGAAGATTTCAATATTTCTCTGAGAAAACACATTGCCTTTTTGGAAAAGGTTAAAGGAACGCTGGGAAACACCAAAATTAATGCTATTAAATGTTTATTACTATGCTATTTATTATGAGTTGTATATTTATTATATGCATGTATTATTCTTTCTGCAAAAGGACTTTCCAGCCTTTTTTAACTGAGGGCAAAGACCAATCTGGAACTTGCTGGGAAACAAGAAGTCTCAAGCCTTAGCTGGGACACTAAAATAATTCCTGTGGGCACCCTTAATCCATATCAGTGGCAAGGTTATGGATAACCAGCATGGAGATGGAAAGCAGCTCAGGGCAGCATTTCCTCCTGGATCTTGTGTGGAGACTGGAGCTTCACATTTATTAGTGATTTAAAAAGAAAGCTATATGAATTTCCCCACAGGAAACTCCCACCCCAGGTCAGCAGCACTACAGACACTGATTCATCCTGACAGGTTCCCAAGCACTTCTCCCTCCCATCAGATGGGAGCACCTGGGAGCCCTCTGCTCCTCAAATTCACAGTGAAGAATGTGACAAACAAGCATGGAAAGCTCATCCATGTATCTGTGTGTGCACACAACTCTACCTGGAATCTCAGGATAATGGTCCAAATAAGGCCAAGTGTCAGCCTGTGATTCCCATCCACAATATCATGAGATCCCATGTTTTCCAGGTGCACTCGCTGCTCCTTCAGGAACTGCAGGGCTTTATCCACATTCTCCAGGCAATGGATGCGCATCCTTCCTTTAGTTGGTTTAGGCTAGAAGGAAAAAGGAAGAATAAAAGCATTTATTACTGTAGATGGGAGGGGGAAAAATCAGAGCTTGTAAACTCCTCAGTCCTGGCTGGGGCATCACCACTCCCAGACAGCAACGCTGCATTTGTTCCTCAAATTCCAGGGACACACCCACTCCTTGCATCTTCCAGCCCATTTTCACCAGGATAATGGAAGCAGGTGCCAAACCCATGGTGGAAAAACCAATATCCTGGACCCCAGCTAGACACATGGCCCCAATTTCATTTGCCTTTCAAAGGACTTTTCCTGCTTATTTCCCTCATGTTTCCTCTCCAGGATATTTACTCACAAGCTCAGATTTGAGCTGTGAGCTAGCCAGTAAATCTCCTCCAGAAGGAAGTGGCATTGCTTTTCTTTGGTCAGTAAATCGGATAAAGAGTAAGAAAGTAACAGAGATTGATTAGAAATTTTTCTTCATAGGAAAAAAACACTAATTAAAAAAATCAGCTACACCAACATAACACAGTGATATGAAGGCCCAGTGCAACTGCAAAAATGCAATGAATGTGTTATCAGCATGCAGAATTCTGCTGTAAAACTGAAAAGAATTAAGGGAACTTTGTTGCGCAGATGAGGATTACAGCTGAATAGCCTATTCAGTGTGCACTGGGATGTCACCAAAGGTACTCAGCCAAACAACTAATTGCCATAATTTCCTTGTTTTCTGCAGTGAATGTAATTAAGTGGCCATGGAAATAGCTCAGGCAATATCCTTGCTCCAGCCTGCATTCAAGGTGAAGAGTTCCAGCCAGTGCCATGGTACTGTCCCTGGAGACACAGCCTGTGCCACAGGGGATGGTGGAGAGGGAAGCCATGCCGGAAGAAGCCCTTTGGGACACACAAACCCTGAGGCCACAGGCTTCAGCCTCTGTCAGCCTGGGTCTGTTCTCCTCCCGAGGCTGGGGAATGATGCAGGATTAACCCACAGCTCACAGCAAGGAGGAGAATTTCCAGGGGACTGCCTCTGCTTTGGAGTATAAAGACCCTCCAAAGAGGCCCAAATTGCAGTCATCCATCCCAAACTGCTGCCAACGCAAAGAGCCACAGCTGGAGCAAAAGAGGCAGGAGAGAGCTGCATGGTTGGCTGAAGCCTCCCAGAGATTCCTCAGCAGGGACAATCTGGGATCAGCCTTTAGCTGGCACCATCAATCATTAGGGGTGTAGAAAGCTGGACCTAAGGCTTGGCTGAGCCTTGCAAAACAAAACCCAGGGAGGAGGCAGTTCTGGAGCAGGAGGGAAGGCGGAGGCCCGGCTGCACCCCCAGCTCCGGCCCACGGCTCCTCTCAGCCCATGGCCACACCTGGAGCCCTGGAGCAGCTTCCCAGGCCTGCTCACCTGCACAGGGATGTTCCCAAGGCTCAGCAATGACGGTGACTGTGGCCATCTCTCAGCAGCAGTGGCAGACCCCAACCTGTCCCCTCTGCCTTAACACAGCCCTTCCCACTGCCTGAAGCAGCACCTGCACCACCTTTATGTCTCAAACTACCGAGCAGGAAAGGATTCAGAAAGCTCTTTCTGTGCTCTCAGAAGCTCCAGTGCCATGGTTACAGAGCCAAAACCATTCACCAGAGATGTTTTATGTAGAGGAAGAGGCGTCTGAGTCTGGTTTGTGCAAGGTGTGGCTGTGCTTGCCACACTCCCCTGCATAGCCTCAGGATGAGGCATAGTGAGACATACCTTGCACATTTCTTGGGCTAACACAGATCCAGACACTGAGTGGAAGGAAAGCAAGTACCAAACCCAGAGTCTTCACATACATGTTACAGGAAAACTGGTTCTACATCAAAACCCTTCCTATTTTCCAAGTGAAAATGACAGAATTCACCACAGAGAATGTGCTTAAGTGGCATGACCTTTGAGCATCCAGGAACTGCAAGGAATTTACTAATCCCTAATTTGGTTAGGGAAAAAACTGAGCTAAATGCTTAATCTTAGGACAAAAACAATTCCCAGCTTTATTTTTCTGTTTGGGAGAAGCTGGTTAACAGTGTGTGCAAACCAAATTACAACTGTCCTTTCATGCTGGCTGGATTCTTTCCCACTGTGCTCAGTGAGAGCATTGCATGCTATCAATTTCCTTCCAAACACTGCTGTGCAGAGGACATTATGCTCTAAGGCCTGGACTAAACACTAGGATTCGGAATCAAACTGAGCAAGGTCAGGAAGATGGAGGTCTTGCCATTATTGGTTGCTCTCATTCTGAGTTTCTCCAACACACCTCCAAGGACTGTGGGTTTTCACCAACAAAAATCACACTAAGTTTTGGAAAATGCAGGGTTTGTGCAATCGAAGTGAGAGGGCAAAGAGCAGCCCTGCTTCCCTGACTGGCATCCAAAAACCTGGACTCTGCTCCACAGGCTCCAGAATCCGAATCCCAGTTTCAAAAGAGAGGAAACAACTTCTGTTTGTTCCACTGCACCACTAAATACACCATGTTTATGGGATACTCACCTATCTAGTTTCTGCTTTCTTACCATTTGATGTTTCCTGTCTTGATTTTAAGCCTTCTGCATAAGATATGCCTTCAAATTTCTCTGGGGTGCCATGGAGATGTCAGAACCTACCTAATGTTGACTAAAATAAATTCCAAAACCTGAAGAACATCAGCATGGCAGTCCTCCTGGAATATTTTTGGTGTGTGTAAGTTTCTCCTGGAATACTTTTGGTGTGTGTAATTGTCTCAAGGTTTAGTGCATTGCGTTTACTCTTGTTTGCAGAAGAAGGTGTGGTGGAATGCACTGTTCAAACAGAGCCTGCTGTCCTCCAGCCTCAGATAAGGAAGCTACAAAAAAATGTGTGCTGGTGCAGACAGCTGCCAGTGCCAGACACAATGATGCAAGTGCAGCTCCAGGAGGCTCCTGTCCTTCCCCACCCCATAGCTGCCCCAGCCCTGTTTGCATTTTCCAAAACCTGGAGTGAAATATGGAAATGAGCAGTGCAACCACAGTCATGGGACTGCTCTGAGCTTCCTATTTGCTGCTAAAAGTCAAATCTTGACAGGCAGACAGGCAGATTTAACCAGAGCTGACACAGTTGGTGTCCCAGCCCTCAAATAATGGGGCATGCTGGTCTCAACTATCCCTGTGTGAGGAATACCTGCCACCTGCAGTGAGCACATCAAACCCAACACGTGGCTGAGGTGAGCAGTCTGGCAGAGACAGAGAGGGGCTCAGAGAAAACTGCAGCTGGTGAGCACCAGGATTTGTTACCCCATCCACAGAGGCACTTGTGTGCACATCCCAGCTCCCTCGCCCTCCCAGATGCACTCAGGCATCTCCTCTCCTGCCTCCCCACATACACACTACACACACTACACTGGGCCATATGTTCCACTCATTAACCAGAGTCTTAAGCCACAGAGCTCTACTAATAGGAGAGCTTGATGGCAAGTGATTACCCAGCCCCCTGCAGCCTTGGGTCTTAGCTAAAGACTGGTATTTCTTTGAAAAGATTTCTCCAAATTAGGCAGTTAAGAGCATCGCCATCATTTAAGGAACCGAAGGAGAAGCTGATACCCAGCCATTTCCTGGCACCCAATTCTCCTCTTGTGCAGCAGCATTTTCCACTGCAGGGACTTTCTCACTCACCACTCCTTGTGCTGGTACCAAGGGGGTGCTCAGCACACCCAAAGAAAGAATTTGATCCATTTATTTATATTGATTTTAGATATTCCCCTTACCAAAAAAAGCCCAAACCTTATCTATCTGAGTAAAATCAAGTGCACTCAGGGACATTCCTCAGCAGTGGGGTGTAAGGAACACACCTCCAGCTGCTGCCAGGGTGATGTGGCCCTCTCCAGTTGTTGTCCTGCACAGCCCTGGCATTCTCTGGGAAGGGAGCAGGGATGGGCCAGGCCTGCACACCTGCACCACTGCAGGGTTTGTTAGCAGAGAAATGGGCCACTGCCCACAGGGCCCAGGTGTCCCAGCACATCTAACTCACCACCACCAAGGGATCTAAGGGGCTCAGGAACATTTTGTACTCTCTGCCTGTCAGATTTGGGAGCAGGGAACACGCTGCTGGAAGCACTCAGCATGTTACCAGCAAGGAACCTTTGAAGAAGACTTCCTTTGATTTCCACTGAAGCCACCAGGAATGCATTTTAGTGGTGTCTGGATCCAGCTGAAGCAATAGAGCTCTTTTTTTTTTCTTTTATATATAAAAAGACATTTTCAGTGCTGAACCCTCAGCACCCAGAATTCCTATACTGCAGTTGAGACAAGGATTCACAAAACCCCACCCAAACCCAACCCAATCCCCCCCGCAGAGGATACTGATAAGCACTTACAAGTCTCTCTCCTGAAAGCACCTCCAGGAGTTTGATGAGCATCCTCCCATCTCGAAGGTCGGTGTACAGGTCTGTAATCCGGCAGGACACACGAGCCAAGTGGGAATTCACCCACTTGGTGAAGGTCTTCTTCTGAACTGCCTCACGTTCATCTGTGGGGGGAACAACAGAATGTTACTCAAAATAAATCACAGCTCATGTTTCTATGTGAAAACGGGATGCTCGATCCTTTAAGATTAAATCAAAGGTATGGCTTGTCTTTTTGGGAGAATCATTGATGAAATTAGGACTTTTCACTGAAAATCCACCATTCTTCACCTGCTGAGTTCACCTGCTCTGGAAAACACACAAATCTGTAACAGATCCCCCAAAATACCACCAGCCCTTTTGGATTAAGACAAATATGATAGAGAGCAGAGACCAAAGCTTCCCACTGACTTTTTTCCCTTCTCATGGCAATATTTATTTGCAGATTCAACATTTGTAACTGTATTTACACAATGTCAACATGAATTTTTCCATAACTGCATGCCTGAGGTAGACAAGCATTTATATCAAGCCATAGAAAAATAGATTCTTTCCACCTTCCCTTCCCAGAGTCTTTCACAACAGTTTATAGAGGAAAAGACTGGCTGTGAGAGCTCTCTTACTGCACAGCCTCACTGCAGTCCACATTAATTCACAAACTCCTACCCAGCTCCTATCTGCCAAGCCCAGAGCTCTCAGACAGAAAACATTATACATCTCTGTGGTTACATGCTTCTGCCAAGGGCTTTGGATGAAGCCTTGTTAGCCAAAGTCATTTCAGTGAGCTGGGAAACACTACAGACCAAATTTGTCAAAACACAGGTGCTCTGACTCGGCCTCTGGAAGCCACAGTTAGACAGATGAATGGAAGCTCTGCTTTCCCAGGCAGACAGGGTTCCTCTGTGAAGATGTTGGCATGTACAGAACAGGACATGAGGACAGATTAATCCTAAACTGCAGCACCCCAGCTCTGAAAGCTCCAAGAATGTTGCTTAAAACATGGAGAACATTCCAGATGTGGCTGCCCAGGGGTTTGGTGGCTGCTGTCCTCCCAAAGGAAGGATGTGCTCCCTTCCTGGCATGGTCCCAACACGTTCATAACCAGTCACTGCCTCCAGGACCTTGGGGACAGCAGCAAAAATCTGATCATGGTGATGTGGGATGACAAAGATGCTGAGTGTGAGGAGGACAGAAAGCTGGGGACCAAGTGAAATAAGAAAGGACAGTAAGAAGAGAAATCAGATAACAGAATGGTGGTGAGTGGGAGGGAGAGCAGACCTGCACTGAGTGGTGGTTTGCACAACTGCACAATCCCCACCCTAAGATTTCAGTTCCTCCCACTTATTTCTGAACTTGTTCTTCTTACCCATGTGGTTAGATGTGACCAAATCTAGTGCCCTGAAACTGCCCCATTTTTAACAGCTTTTACCTACCTGTCAAGGTGTGAAATTACAAATGTGGCTTGGAAAAATGTCAAAGCTGGGGTTAGTGACAAAACAATGTGCTTTGGGTGAACTGACAGTTTGCATTTTTGTGTTTGCCCTTACTCTGTATGCAGCAGAGGATCCCTGTGATGGAGGAAGAGAACAGGAGATCAGCAGGAACTGCAGCTAGTGTCTACTAGCTTTAAATATATTTTTTATGAACTATTTATAGCAAGTGCCTGGGAATGCTGTATCTGCTTGTCTAGTAATCCATGCCTTTACTTGAAGTATTTTTTTGAAATGAGTCACAGAAGAGAAACCTTGCAATAGTTGGTGCTTTTTAAAGAAAATTCCATCAGAAATTGTCTCCTCTCACCACTCGTACAAGCCCCAGAACAGCTCAGCAAGTTTGTTTATTTAATCACTGTAGTCTCTACACAGAAGCACAACCTTCGGTGATCCCTGTGCTGTGCTTACATTCATTCCAAAGAGAAATGCCAATGTACAGGACCATGAAAATAGAGTTGGATATAGAAATATCATGTAAAACAAAAAGAGCTATCAAATACCATCTTAAAGCCAACCATTAAAAAATATTTGGTCAAGAATGAAGGTTATCAATAATTCTCCCAATTTGGGGCCACAGTGAAGTAAAGAATGGGAAAAGAATGTCCATGTGGCTTTAGTAAAAGGAGCTGAAGAGTCAGGGCCTAATTTTGAGCAGATGAAAGACACGCTGTGGGAAATGCAGTGACACATCAAGTCATGTTGTGAAACCTTTGGAGCCATGGTATTAACTGACACCCACTTGAGATCTTCTGGTGTTGAAAGCAAGTCAAGGAAGCCAACAGAGCGAGCAGCCCTTCCAGGATAGGGGAGACAGGTCCCTCCTGGGACAGTGTCCATGTGGCTCTGAAGCCACCTTCCCAAAAAGCTTTTCCACCCCAGCACTTTCAGTGGCCCCAAAGGAGGACAAAGTGCATTTTTCAGGCAGTGGGGACTCGGGCAAAAAGCCCCGAGAAAGTTTGACTGACTTCTTGTCTTGAGTGTTACCTCAGCATCCTGAAGCACAGTGAACTATCAGGGAGGAAGAGGATGGGAGTCCAGCCTGGCTGGAGCGCTGATGGTGGTGCCCTTAGGAGTGTTTTCTTTACTCTAGAGTTCAAAGCCAGTTGCTGCCTCTCCCCTTCTGCCTTCCCGTTTCCTCAGCCTTGCCCTGGGCGGCCCCGGTTTCCTGTTTACAGCAAGCGGGGCCCGCTCGCTTTCTCTTCCCCGCCCCAGCTCGCTCCTGCCTGAGCTCCTCTCACCTGATCCCCACCCATCCTCTGTGGAACCGGCCTCCTCCTCCCTGCTGCCTCCACCACTGCAAAATCGTGTGAGAGTCTCTGCTGGGACCAGCGCTAGCTCCTCGTGCTGAGCCTACACTCAGCTTTTCACATGAGCTCCAGCAGCTTCAGTGCTGGAGCCATTCATGGCTTTTCACTTTCTTTCCATCTCTGCTCTGATTTACAGCAAGCAGGGACATCCCCGATTGTCTGGGTGCAGCCCCATGGAAAAACCCTGTGGCACCACACAAGGGCCAGGCCCCACATGCCACTGCCAACTTTTGGGGACAACCAGCAACTTATGTCAGAAAAATGCCACTGGAGAGACACAGCAGCTCTTTCAGGCTCCTAATGGGGCAGTCACCCAGGAAGGCCAGGCTTTATCCTGCTCTTGGCACAGGCAGAGCACAGCTCTAATTCTCCACTGACACTCTCAGCCAGAGAAGCCCCTGGAGGGAGAAGGCACAGCCCTTCTTACCCCGCATCACTTCACTCCTCTTGCACTCCCACAACATGGGAAAGCAAACCAAGCCCATTTGGAAATTGGTGTGACTGGGGTTGGTCATGTTAAAACCTCTCCTGATTATTTCTACATGGTGTTTCACAATGACAGCAGGTTTTTGCAATGCTTTTATCAACCCTTTCTAACTGATAAACTATTTTTCTGCTCTAAGGTTTCAGGTTAAAATACACACAGAATTAAAACCAAGGAATTTTGATTGTATGTTTCAAATAAAGAAAGATAGGTACAGAAATGTAGTGCTTAGAGCCCTGACAATTTGGTTTAGCAAACAACACAACTGTGACTCTCTTAATGTGCAAAATCCTCCACAGTAAGGGCCAGGTGCATCCATGAACGATGACTCCAGGGATTTAACATCAGCCATGGGTCCTGAGTGCTATTTACAACCCTCATGTGATGGTTTTGACAAATATCCTTCATATTTTCAAAAACACAGTTATGGATTTTGAAGATTAATTAAAATGAGAGGATATGGGTGGAGCTCCAAGTGTCCTACAGCTTGTGAAAACATTTGTTTCCCAAGGGTAAAGAGAAATGAGCAACATGCAAAACATGCAGAGCAGGAAAACGGAAGCCGCTCTCTGAGCAGTATCAATAATAGAGAATCCAACTTATCTTGGAGCAACACTGGGAAGGAAATTTCCTTTATGCGGAAGGCCCCAAGACAATGCCACCACCAGACAGGGGCTTGCAAACTCCAGCACTGTGATTGTGATGCATCAAGGACTGACTTTGTTTAGGAGTTCAGTAAATAAACCAGATCTGGTACATTGAAAGCATAAACTGAGCTGGACAGGATCACAAACAGGCATCTAACCCCTTCCTCGCTTGAGGGGAGACCATTCTTCCTCCACTAATTTGATGAGAAAAAATCCGACAAAAATGCAGCCGCTTTCTGAAAGCCCAGAGCTCAGTTACGGAGTCCCCAGTGCGGGACAGTGAGAGGGGGGTCACATACAGCACCCCCTCTGTCACACACTCAATAGGGCTGTGCCAGAATAATGGTGAATTTGTTTAACTGCCCTGGGAAAGGCAGGGCTACAGGAGCTGGAGCTGGCTGAGAGCAGCCTGGGCCCCGTGACCCTGGGTGCTCCCACATGCCAGCAGTCCTTATGGGCCCCAGGGCCCCTGTGTGCAGCAGCTCTGACCACAGCCATGGCAGAGGTTACCTCTTACCTGCCTGCTCAAACCAGACACCCTGATCGCTTCCATACTGGGCAAACCACATTTCCAGCACACTGACCTTGAATCCCTTTCACATGGAGGGGTAAATCTGTTCAGGCCATGCTGCTGTCAGCCCTGCACAGGTAAAATGACTTTGGGTGTGTGACAGCTCTCACCAGCCCCTGGACAGGGGCAAAAGCCTCCACACAGCAAAGGGGGTGCTCTCAAAGGAGCCCAAACCGTGAAACTGGAGCACAAAAAGGAGCTGAAAGGAGCAGTCTGGGACAGCCCAGCCATCAGTGGCACCAACAGCCTCCATGCTGAGCCCAGCCCAAGGGCAGCTGCTCTTGGCACTGGCACTGTGCACGGATCCCTGCAATACCTCAAGCAAAACAAATTACAGACGATTGTTAATCCCTAACTCCAAAAGCTCTGTCTCCTGCAGGTTTCCATCTTATACTTCCATGCTGGAAGTAATTTCTCCAGCTTAAAATGATTATTTCTTTTTATTATAGCATCCAGTGTGTGCCCTACATGAAGCTCTGCAACATCCACTGACTCAGAGATCAGCTGAGTGCTGTTCTAAGCACACCACTTCTGCTGATATCCACTATCCCACAGCTTCCCAGAATTTCCCAGACGATATCCTCATTTCACAGAGCACAGAGAAAACAGACTTTCCTTTCACAGGACAACATTCCCATTGCTGTTGGTGTTCAGGGGGGCAAGGTATTCACCCTATGCTTTCTCACAGATGCAAGGATGTGGAGTGAAATAGTCAGTAATATTCACAGCTTCACAAATTCCAGCTGTGCTTTGAGGTTTTTCAGTTGAGAAAGATTTGTGAGGGAAGGGCAGATCAGCTACTGGGACCAGAATGTGGTGATCAAATAAGATTTTATCAGTAAACAACACAAACAGATGTGCTGTGATAACCTTCACTGTTTGCTGGAGTAAGGCAACATGAAATAGCTGTGACATGGCCCAGCTCTGATATTCCAGGCAGGCTTGAGTGGAACAGCCTGGCCTGAGGCAGGCAGAGCCCTCAGCAGCTCTGACACAGCTCCTTTGGTCACCACTGCAGCAGCACCTTGACAAACAGAGCTGGTGGCTCCTGCTCCTGTCCAAACCCAGGGCTGTGTGCTCAGGGACAGCTGGGGACTGCCAGCAGCCCTGGGCTGTGCCTCAGGCTGGGCAAGGAGGCTGAGGCTGGGTTTGTGTGCTCCTCACAGCCCAGCAGGACCCCACCCTGGGGTGAGACCCCTGTGGGACTGCAGCTTGTGGGGTGTGTAGCTATGCAAAGCACTGAACTGATGCAGCACTAAATATAGCCCAGAGGGTAAAATGCACCTCAGTGCATCCACTGAGGATCAGCTGAGGAGAGAAACATCTGGTTTGGGTAAACACTCCCGAAATGATGGCCTTTCCACATGGTCCCACACATGCTGTATTCATCCTTGGGCATCAGGAAGCCCAGAGAGCAATGCACAAGCATGCACAGCCAGGCACAGACAGTCTAAATGGAAATACATTGGAATTGACCTATGGGGAAGAAAATGAAGGAAGGAGGAAAGATCACTATTAGCTATCAGTAGAGGAAAGGAAATTTTCTCCTAACATTCAAGTTTTTTTTAATATTCAGGTGTCCTATAGGAATAAACTGAGCAGTGGATGCTGCTTTTCTCCAGCTGCAGATGACAGGTTAAGACTGAAAATTTGGATTGATAAAAATGGACGAAACAGAGCTCAATGTAGAAAACACAAGTCCATAGTACACACATGCAGGAACAAGGAAAGAACTAGAACAAAACCTGCAGGAAGTCAAATTTACACATGACACACAGAGAACATGATCCACATGGGTCCAGTGCTTAGAAAAATGCATCTCCTTCACTTTAATCTTGCTGTCAGTTTACCATGGAGGAATAGGAGTGGAGCAGCTGATCATTCTCATGCAAATAGATGCATTTGTTAATGGTTATTTTATGGCACAAAGTAATCTGTGGAGTGATTTCCAATCCAAACTGGTGAGATCACACCAAAGCTTTTACGTGCTCCAGCATGACTTAAACAAGAACTCGAATGCAAATGTTAAAGATGACAAAGCAATGAAGGGATTTTGTTTGTGCTGGGTTTAGCTGGTGATTTCATTAGGAGCAAAATCTTTGCTGCTTTCCTGACTGCTACATGGAGACAATTGTGGAGAAATCAGGGGTGTGTTCAGCAATCCTTTTGCTTTTACTAGGAAGCACCAGCCAGCTGCTAAGTCCTTATTAAATATCTACCCTTCCCTAATAAACGTTACAGCATGTGACCACTTTCACTGCTGACAATCCTCTGGAAAAGAAAAAAGGGAAAGCTACAGAATGCAGCATGTGGAACAAACAATTCTGCTGCTTTCTCTCTTTGATGGCACTAAACCTCTCTCAATGACATGATGCACAGGACAATGTCCAGGAGCCAGCCAAGCACTGCAGGGTGTGGAAGGGCAGGTCCCTTCATGGTCTTTATTTTTACACAGAGTTTATGGCATTTTGGTGTCAGCAACACAAAAATGAACCTTCCACAAGCCAGATGCAAATTCTTGTACAGGAATGATTATGTTCATCTCCAAAAAGTTACTGTAAAGCCTCCCACAGGAAATAAACATAAAAGTCATCTGGGTTTAACAGATTAAACGGGTGGAAGAACTCAGCTTTTGATTTATAGTTTTTGTTTTAGTTCAGAAGATAAGATGACATATTTAAGGAGATTTAGAGCAGCAGGTGCCCAGCTCTCCCTGCATTGGTGATGGCTGTGTGAACTGCTGGTTTAACTTTGGGGGCCTGGAATACAAACCAGTGTAACCATCTGCCACAACATGGCCAGCTCCCTCTGTGGATGTGTGGCCCATGACAGGGCCCATTACAGCAACAACAGCCAGTCAGCTGCTCTTCTGGTTCTCCAGGAACTCCAGCAGCTGCTGGTTCTTCTGTATGAAATGCAAAGCAGCTACAAAACCACCACCTCCAGTGGGTAATTCAAATGATTTAACACTTCTGGGGGCTGCTCTTGGAAATGCCTACGCACACCTTCTGCTTCAACGACGACCAGCTACCCTGGGTTGCACACAAATACTGAACAAAATAATCGCAAGGACCAAGGCCTGAATCCCAAACTGTATCACAGAAACACAGACTTGGGCTGGACAGAATCTTAAATATCATCCAGTTCCACCCCTCTGCCATGGGCCAGGACACCTTCCACAAGGCCAGGTCGCTCAGAGCTCCATCAAGCCTTAAACATTTCCAGGGATGGGACAGCCACAGCTGCTCTGGGCAACTTGTACCAGGGCATCACCACCCTCACAGGGAAGAATTTCCTCCCAATATCCCATCTAACCCTTCTCTCTGTCAGTGTGAAGCCATTCCTCCTTATCCTGTCACTGCAGACTCTTGTAAACAGTCTCTCTCCATTTTTCTTGTGCCTTCTTCAGGCACTATCAGGTCACTCTGAAGCTTCTTTTCCTCAGGCTGAACAACCCCAATTGTCTCAGCCTTTCCCAAAGCAGAGGTGCTCCATCTCTCTGACCATCTTGGTGGCCTCCTCTGGGCCTCTCTTTCTCCTTTCTGAAGAAAGATGCTACAAAGCCATATCTACAGCAAAATAGCAGAAGTACAGATGAATAAAGGAGTAACTTTTTGGCCTCATGATGTGCAGTGCTCAAATGGGCCTCCTTTAAAAAGCAGCATGGAAAATGTCCCAGTGCTGTTGGCATTTTACACAAAAGGACACAAACCCCTCATGGCCGATTTGATGTCAGTGCTTGTTGCCACTTTTCCCTTCTGCGTAAGAAACAAATCCCTTCAGCAAAAGGAGCATGGAAAAAGCATCTGCCTGTCCCAGGACACTGACTGCAACATTCCCACAGAAGAACAATGAGAACCTGAGGTCACTGCACTGTTTCAAGCACACACAGTCTTGGGGGGTCCTGGCAGTTTCCTTTAAAACACATTATATGCAAAATGCAGGGAAGTGCCAGGGGATTTTTGAGAGGGACAAAAACATTTTTCTATACATGTCCAAACCACTCTCAGACTGGCAGTGTTGAATGAGTATGAGAGAAAGGCTTGGCCTGGGCAGGGAACATTCCACGTCCTTCCCTACATCAGATCCATCTTATTTCTCTCCATGTTCAGCAAACCCAGCAGAATGAGAGATTTTAAAGTGGATTCCCACTTGTCTGTGGGAAGGAAAGCAAGGGTAGGAAGAAGGAGCTGGAGGGTTTTGTTATTTCTCTTGTTCTCTTTTCCTTTCAGCATTCCTCCCTCTTCTCAGCTACTGGCCCTGCAATTCCTACTGCTCCTGTGTGCTCAGCCTGGGAGCCTCGTTAGCCAGGGGTTTGGAAATACAGAATTGTAAGTGACATTAACCAGAGATGACTCACAGAGAGATGAGCATCAGCACTCAGCACTCCCCAGGACAGCAAAGCGCATGGTGAATCCCACCTTTTCCAGAGCATACCCTGCACTGTGGGTGACCACTGCCAGTGGCACATGCCACCCTGGAGGGAGGAGATCTGCCAGGATGCAAGGCTGGGAGTCTGGAGAACAAATCCCTAAGCATGGGAGCTGCCCCTGCCTTGAGCAGGTGTGCTGGACCAAATAAACTCCTCTTCCAACCTGAAGTATTCTGTGATTTTATAAATTCCAGCAAGCTTAAACAAGAATAGGCCAGAAGACTGCACTGCCAGTATTCCTATGGAATCCCACTGAGGATTTCAGAGGGCTGTGGGATCTCTTCTTTCATCTGAGGCACAAGTTGAGACATTACATGGCGAGCAAAGTCAAAGCTGTAGAATGTTTTGACCATGCTACTGTAAAAACTCACTGCAATCAGAATGAAGAATAGATGAAAGAAAGCCAGACTTTTGTTGGTTTCATGTTTAAACGTAATTTCACCTTAATGACAGAGAAGCATGAATAGAAAATAAAGAAATCTACAATGACTGCATTTAATCCTTTCAAAATATTAAATCTCTGTGCTAAGAGATGTTATCATTATAATTAATTGCTGCTAAATTATAATTTTCATTATCACAGAAATATATTAAATGGAAGAACATGTATTTAAATAACCACTGTGTTGATCAGGGATTAATAAGAGCTGAATTCACAGCCTTGCTGAACAATGTGTTTAGTTCCTGCAGTTTCCATGGCCACACAATAATTTACTACTGTTAACTATGTGCCACATTGTAGAGTCAGATGCACGACACTGTGCTGACAGGATGCTGAATAAAAGCAGCAGCACCACAGGTAAGCCAGACCATAGCTCAGCAAGCTAAATCCCAAAGGTGGAAACTGAATGAGTAACAGCAACAAAAATACTGTAGGTTACAATAAAAATCACTTGTATAACTGAAGGAACCTTGATATTTATAAAATGCCATCATTTCTAAAAAGAGAGTTTTAAAAATGCATTTATTTTAATGAGATTTGATACAAACTGCTAATAAGAAGCATTAGAGGAAAAATCCCTAATCTTCTCAGGCTCTAATCTGCAAACCCATCATGCAGAGCTCCCAAGAAAGTCCTGGAGTTGGAGTCTTTTGAGATTGGCAGAACTGACACCTTCACCTGTTTGCTTGCTCAAGAAAAGCTCCAGAAAACGGAACCATGATCTCAACTTGAACACACATTCCAGCTGGTCACTCTGTACAGTAAAGGAGTTCTTTAAGAAATCCATGTGGCAATTCAAGAAATAACAATAATAAGAAATCTTTCTTTTCATGCCACACCTACTTTATTGGAACTTCTGAGGCACAAACAAGTTGCACATGCATTTTAGTTCCTCACCTCAAAATTTTCTTACTTGCCTGTTTGATTCCAAGCCAAAGGTCATTTACTGATCTGCTTGTGTGGGACAACGTGACATGTTTAAGCAAAATCATTTTAGCCTTTGGAATTATGCAAGAGTGGGGAAAAGAGATCCCTTTCCAGCACAGTATTTCCTGCCCAGGTAATAACTTTCAAAGCAGTAGCAGAAAAAAACCCATTTGTTTGAAACCCTCTAAAGTCTCTCTGAGATTTAAAAGGTGATGCAAATTTGAAGAAATTAGGGTAAAATTATACTTTTAGTACTTTAAATGTGCATCTTCATCCAGAAACATCACTTGTTTCTTGTTTTTCTAGTCTTAAAAGTGGACTGGTGAGTTGTACTGATTGTTCAAGGCCTTGACTGCAACAATTGGAAGGCCCCACATAGGGACAAAGGTGTGGCTCCTGCGGAAGGCGTCCAGGAGAGCTCCCAAGTATTTACCTTCACTTTCTTTCATTTTTAGCACAATGAGAAAATGATAAAAGCACTCAAAGACTCCTGATCACAGGCATTTCACTGATGCCTCCTCAGCCATGTTGCACATCATCTCCATATTCTGGGTTTTTCCCCCTCAAAATGTGAATTGGTGATGTGGTGTTTTCTTTAAAAACCCCAAAAAAACAGAATAAAGCCCCAAACAGATTATGAGTTAATGGCAATCAATAAAGGAAAGGCAACTTCTGGAAGTTCAGTGTCTAATGACTCTGAATGCTCCCAGCTTTCTGTTAATGTAACAGCAATGTCACTAGAGCATAGTTCAGGTACTGGTAAAGCACAAAGCTATTGCACATTTGCACAGACTATTTGTGTTTGCACCCATCTTACACCTCCAAATCCCACAGACACAGGGGTGCACAGGCATGAGAATGCACTGTGGCACCTCACAGTCATTTGTATGTTCCTGAAACCTCAGTCACAACTCACTGATTTTCAGCTGTCCAAATTTACACTCATTTCACACGTTTCAGCCCAACCCAGCTACACCAGATGTTTATGCAAAAGGAAAAGTCCCATGAATACACTCCTGAATGTGAAGGCCACATTGACTTGCACCTGATGCCAGGGAAATGTTTTTAAACTTGGCAACAGGAGCTAAATCAGAAGGGAGAGCTGAGTTGTGGAGCACAGAAAACAAAAGGTGTTCTGGCCTTAGGTGGCTCACACACCTAAGGGACACCTGAAACCTGCCAAGAACTGGATAGGATGGGCCACGTTCATGTGGCTGGAGAAGAGGGAAATGACAGCCACAAACCCAGCACCCTGAAATGGGCACTGCAGAGATCACACCACCCTGCCCAGCCATTTCATTCAGGAAAAACAGGGGGAAGTCCCCTTGGAGCTGCTGTTTTATTCCCTACTCGTCCCAGCCCTGCCATACCCAGCGTGGGGAGCAGCTCTGCTGGCGCCAGGGCAGAGCTCCAATCCATCCCTGAGGGGAATGGCAGTGCCAGGACGTGCTGTATGGTTAAAGGGTTTACATATTAGGTGTCTTTAAGTGTTGTCTGCTCTCCAGGACAACTTGTGACTGTTTTTATTTAGGGAAAAAGAATGTGCAGTGAGGAATTAGCTGGAGCATGGCTGGCGCCAGGCGCTGAGGACACAGGAGCATCTTTCAAGTGGCACAGAGCATCATTAGCATCAGTGTGCTGGCAAACACCAGGGCAAGTCAACTGTTAGGAGCAAAGGCTCCAGTAAATAAGGTTTATATCATGGGAATTTTATTATATAACCTCTCAGATGTATTTATTTTGGAGGAGAGGCAGAGAGAGAGGCATTTAGTAATACATCTGCAGCAGGGGATCTATGGAAAAAACGTTCCATAACTTCCATGTCTCACCCTAAGAGTTCCTCTCATAAGGACGTAGGCCACAGCTAAAAGCAACTGGTCCAGATACAACCAGCTCTTAATCTGCTATTAAAGACTGACAGATTATCAGGGCACCTGCACAAGTGACAGTGGCCAGGATGTCACCAAGGGAACAGTCGGGAAACAGTCTGCAGGCACTGCCAGTTTTCTGAAGAGACTTCCTTGAGCTAGAAGTGGCACACTCTGTTCCTGATCCCAGGGGAGGCCATGAGGATGAAACTCACCTTACACCCCACAGGGTGAACAAAGAGACAGGGAGGGAGAACACAAGACACCCAGCACTCAAAGGTAAAGGTAACCCAAATTATTGAACTTCCCGTGACGAGGATAACAGAAAGGTCAGAAGTTCAGAACACCACCAATATTTGATGTTTCCAGACACCTCCCCTATTTATTCAGAGCCTGCCTGAAGTGCCATTCCATAATGGCTCTTACTCATATCAGCCTGCAATCACAGTACAGTCACATCTGTGATTTCACAGCAGTCTCTCCCATTATATTGCCAGGCAATCTGAGCTGGCAGAGGAACACACCCTGACAAAAGCAGCCGTTGCACTATCAAGGTCTAGCTTCCCTCCAAATAACTGTGGAAAGATACTAAAGTAGCTGTAGAATTAATTATTACCCAAAGCAAACCGTAGTTAGCTGACTACAGATGGGATGGTCAGCTTTTCACTCCTCTTTTTTCCTGGAACCAAATCATAATCAGATCATAATGCCAAAAACTGGAAACACTTCCTGGACAAAATGAGCATTAAGAACTGGACTCTGGAGGCTTTTTGAAAGGAGAAGGCAGAACCCAATATATGGTATTAGCATGGAGAAGCTGAAACCAAGGGGAGCTCTTATTTGAGAAAAATGTAGGAAGAGGAGTGGATTTGAGAGACAAAATCCCTCAGCACTGTGCTGTTTATGAAGTTCCTTTTAATGGGGCTGCATTGGTTTATACTATCTGAGATGTGGGTGCTGCATATGAGCTGATTCTCTGCCGTTTGCCAAGCTGTTAAATGAAATTCAGGTATCTTTATTAAACCACAGGGGTTTCATTCCAAGAAAAATCTGGGCAGCCAGCGTTTATTCTGTTCAGATAAACTCTTAAATCTCTTTGTAACCACATGTTGTTTTGTTTAATCTTTGAAGGCATAAGGTCACCCTTTGCTTGTGATTAGAGTACTGTGGTCACACAGATCATGTTTGTACCTTGCTACTGCACTTTTTCCACTGACCCTTTGGTGAGCACTTCTCCAGCTCCTCAACCTGAAAACAGTTCCAACAGAACTAAAACAGGCAAGAGAACTTAAAGCCACTAATCTCAAAACAAAACCTATCCTAAGAAGCACATGCCCGGCCATTTTGGCAACATTGTAGGCAGAGATGTTTGAAGTGTCTGCAAGGACACCAAATGTGCCTTCTGTACAAAGCCATTTGGGATGATATTGCTCTTTTTTGCTAATATAAATAATACATAAGAATCATAATTGTGACTTCCTCCCAAAACAGTTAAAATCAGTGCAGGATTGTGCATGCTACTGGTTCCCACCAAAGAGCAAACTGACCCTGTCCAGTGTCACTTTGTCACGTATGTGTAACTGGGCTTGTCCTTTCAAGTTCCAGCTTACATTTTTATGAACAAACCAAACTTGACTGAACAGAGAATTATCAGCACTTCCAGTTATCCCATGAAAAGGCCACTTGGTAATGCCAGCTCTTTCACAAGGCCTTTGAAAAGGCAGGAGCGTGGCCCCCAGACCATGTCCCAGTGGCTGCCTGCGTGTCTGCCGGGCTGCGCTGTTCCCTGACACTGAAGGGCCTTTCTCTGTAAGCTCCTTTCTAGGGAACAGTGGGGCATTGAGCAGGGCTACAAGCCTGGTTAATATTAGTTTGGCTACAGCAGTGCTCTCCCAACAAAGGAGGCTCTCAGCCCGGGATACCCTCGCTCCAGCAGCAAGTGCACAAGGGCTTTTGTGTGAGCGTGGGCTCTCCCAGCCACCGCAACCTCGGGCTCCACATCACAAGTCACAAGCACGAGTGCTCCCCATCCCTCGGGGCCTTTCCCATCCCTCTGGGCCTTTCTCCTCTGACAGAAATGTGAGGACTCAGCTTGATGCGTTTTCAGGAGCAGTGAGCAATTTTGGGCTCACGCGCTCTCCTTAACTTCACGAGGTTCTCTGTGTGGACAGGAGGGCCACGGTGACTCTGGGTCCCAACAGGGACATGACACGTTGGTGGCACAGCTGGGAGTGAGGCCCTGCTCCCCCAGCACCCCTGTGTTCACCAGGTTCTGCTCTGCTTCTGCACTGCAACAGCCACCACCTAGTTCCTGCTGCTCTGAATTTCAGAGCTGCTGAAATGCTGAGTAATCCACCAGCTTCTAACTCTCTCCACAAATGACCCTTCACTTTAAAAGGACTCGTTTTGAGTGGGAGGGGAGTTGCTTACTGATACTTATTAAACAACTTTAATCTTTGATGAAGTGTCACTTCACTTGGACAATCACACTGGGATAAAGGCCATTACCTGCCAGGCCCAGATACAAACATCCAAATGGAATTTCAGATTTGATTTCTTCTGGGAAGAGCAAAGCGGATTCTCAGCTACCTTATTTATGATATTCTACCTCCTTTACCACAGCTTTGAAAGTCAACAGAGACTAATTTCCAATATTTGGTATAAGAGTTTTCCCAAACCCAGCTATTCAATGAAGATAATTCATTTTCACATGAGGAAAAGATGTCATTGTCATACCCTGCTACTTAATAGCTGATACTTAATACTTCTCAATTCAACTTAAACAGGAACAAAAAGACCTTCAGAGCTGTTAGTAATAAAATACTCATGAAATTCAGACTCTGAGCAGAAGGGGTGCAGTTACCAAACCACACACCCTGGGCTGAGATCTCACAGAAGAGGAGTTTAGTAGAGAAAGGAGAGAAAGGAGATTTTGTGAATCATATAATTAGATTTTCTTCACCATTTCTGCTAAGCTTAGATAGCAGCTCATCCACTTTAATAGTCAAAGCATGCACACAACAGAAAACAGAGAGATGAAAGAAACTAAGGAAAAAGAGGAAATCACAAACCCAAATTGGGAAAGAGCTCAGGAATGGAAGACAACCATTGTTCTGTTGTTTTATCACCACTTTCATCTCTGTCATAGGCTTGTTTTATTGGCCCACTTTCCACACAACCTAATGGCAAAACCCACAATCCATTTGAATAGGGCTTTTGGACAGGAAAAATATTTGGGATAGGAGCCTGTACTCCCAGGTGATTACAACATGCCCATGAAACACCGGGATGGTGGAGCTTCTTGGACACATGGAATGCAGAAACACCCAAGGGCTGATTCCTGTGCTGCATTCCCAGATCCCTGAGCTGAGGAGATTTACACCAGTTGAGCACCACACAAATCATTTTGCTCTGGCTACATTTCTCCTGAAGGGTATTCAAAACACCCTGCTGTCCCATGTGAAAATATCTGCTTACAAGCTTTGTTTACTTCATTTCAGAGCCACAAAAAGTGCTCCAGAACTGCCCTTTTTAAAACAAAATTAGGCTAGAGCACCTAGAGATTTCTGATTGCTTTTAAATTAAGTTCCTTACACACACAGTTAAAAAATTAAATGTTACAAGCACACTCTAAATGAAAATTGAAGAGAACAGACTATAAAAAACCTGAGCCAATAGCTCAGAGTTGTAAATGTTCACAGTTATTTCAGTGAGAAGCCAAATCCAATTTAAATGTTTCCTTTCGACCTGTATCAACACTGACCACATGAGCAGAAATACCTTACTCTTATAGCTCCTTTAATTTGCCTTCTCTATCTCCACAAGTACCAAAACCCATGACCAGAAAAAGCAAATTTCTGCCCAAAAACTGAGTCAGGATTTGGATATGTTTGCAGGGATCTTTGCACTGGAAGGAATAAGGGCCCAGCTATCACAGAAATGCACATTTAAGTCAGTTTGGGATTCCTTTAAAACTCCTTGCAACTCTGACAGGACTTCCAACCATGCAGCTTTTGCTCAGGTGTTCACCCAAACCAGGAGACTGAAGTGTGCTGTGACACATTCAGGCTTTGGAGTGCTGCAGACACCAGAAAATCGAGCAAAATTTGCCACACAAACAGGAATTTCCACCTTTGGTGGATCTGAGAACATGGAGAGGGAGGGGGTAAACCAAAAATCCGTGTAACCCAGACACATTTCATCCAGAATGAAATTCAGCCTCCCTGCATTTCAGCTTGAACAGAAATTACCATGACAAGAAATGCCAGTGACCCATTTGGTAGACAAAGTAGGGTGTCCCAGGTCAGTAATCAGCGCCTGGAGCTATGCAGGTCACTGCTCCCAGGAGACTCAAACCTTCCCGAGGTAAATCAGGAAGGGGCTGCTGAAACTGCCTGCTCAAAGGGCACCCACGGGAGGAACTCCAAGGATCCTGGTGTCACAGAGGGGTCTCTGCCTTAGTGCAGGACAGCACTGCAACTCCTGCAAACTGCTCTGCCGGCAGCACGAACTCTCTGTTTAACCTTGAGCATACACAGGGATTTGGGGGAAGATTTTCTTGCAGCAAAAGCTGGGGGAAAGCCCTGCTTGAGAACAGAAAACCGAGAAAATCTTCCTGCTGTCCTTCAGCATGGATGGGAACCAACCTCCACATATACTCATACATGATCAAGCTGATTACCAGTGACCACTTAAAAATTGAAATGGTGTGTGCCTCTTTTTATGCCAAACCTCCTTGGGTCATTGCAGATCAAAGGATTCCAAGCCAAGGAGCTCCTCTGCTGAAAGGTTCTTTTCAGAGCCTTTCATCAGAGAGAGGGGCTTTGCCCCAAACACCCAAAATACAGTTGCATTGCCTTTCCTGGTGCAGGCAGTGCTGTGCAGCCACAGTCAGCCTTGTATCCCCATGAAACACAGTTTAGAACTGATCTTAAACACCTCTGATGAGAAAGGTAGCTCACCTTTCCTACAGCTTATTCCAGCGTCCAGTTTTTCAAACATACTATTTCTAACACGGGTCAAAATACAGGCACTTTCTCTCTTGCAGCCTGAGCACCAAAACACACCAGGCTCCCACTAAAATGCCCAGTATCCAGCCTGAAAGGCAGCATTACAAAAATGCCCAAACCTGAAATGTCCCACACAGCAGGACACACGGCAGAGCTCCTTTGAAAGCTGCCTTTCCTCTGGCACTTATCAGGAGTGCCGATCTAGCTCACCCCATCCCCCCAACATTTCACATTTGTAATTACCACTGGAAATCTCACACCTCGGGCACAGCCCCGGAGCTGAGACCCAACTTTCCAATGACAGGGCAGGAGCTGATAGAGTCATCAAGCCCCTGAATGCCAGAGATGTTAATAAATACCACTGTCCTGCTAACCGGGTGGGAAAGAGCCCTGGAGCAGTGATGATAGCTGCTTCCCCGTGCACCCTTCCCGCTGGAAGGTGACACAGCTGCAGGGATCTCCTTCCAAATTCCTGACTGGCATTAACCTCTTCCTGCCAGCTCCTACACCCAATCCTCAGCCCAGCCAATCCACAGGATCCTGTCACATTACCATAGCACGGGTGACAGCCTTCGGTTTATAACAACAACAACAACAACATATCTGGTTTGATTTGCATTTATTCCTCAATGTAGCAGGACAAACTCTCCACTGACAGAACCTGCACAAGCTCCATGGCGACGTGTTTCCCACAAACAAGTTTTGGGGTTCTGTCTTTACTTGCACGAGTAACTGCAGCCGTGCAACCTGATCCCTCTCTACTGCACAAGTGGCCATGAGAACCAAAACTCCACGCCTAGCTTTAAATGATAGCAACCACTGATAGAATCGCTCACTTATCATTCCAGGACCAGGTGAACTAAGCATAATAGGAACTTACTGAAACTTAATAAAGGAAACACAACTTGCTAAAGCATTTTTCTCCCCTCACCTGTGCCAACATTCTCACGGGCACTCTCAAGTATGCTAAACTCCCGGATTATCGACACTGGCCTTCAGGGCTTCTTTTGACACAAAGAGAGTCTTGATTCACTCCTAGCAATGGCTTCTGCTACATCCTGCTTCTCTCTGGCCCATCAAGGCAAGTGGGAGCTGGATCCCCTTCCAGGTGACCCTTCCAGGGGCAGAAGGAGCCGGTCTGGTCCCTTCAGTGCAGTCCCATAACCTGCACTGGGTTTCACGCCCCAGCGGGACTGGGCTGGAAAATCTGCTTTAATCACCCCACAACCATCATCAAGTTTCCTTACAATCATCACTTCAAGGCATTTCAAAGAGGTGGAACATAGGAGTGCCGAGGGAATCAGGTATGATGTGAATTTGCTTTGTCCATAGCATTTTGGGGGAGAATTGGGCTGGCTCCTCTCCTCATGTGAAGCTGGCAGTGTCAAACGCCATGTATTGTCTTTTTTAGGAAAGAGGAGATCAGAGAGTTGTCTTCTACCCATTGCTGGTTCAGACTTCTCTTTGTACAGGGCCTGAGCACTTGCTCTGTGTTATTTTGGATAAAACAATATACTCCCAAGTGCTTTTTTTGATGAAATCTCAACATTCACTAGATCTAAACAGTACCTTGCTATAAGCTAGTGCAAAGCTAGGGATTCACATGGTAACTGTAGGAACTGTGAAGAAAAGAGGGGTAAATTCAGTGTGTGAAGAACATGAGCAGAAGTTAGAGTAATCTGTGTGGTGCTGATGCTGCTCCAGAGAACCCTCCTAACCCAGAGCAGGAGGGGTGAAACAATTATCAAGGAGTATGTGATTATTTGAAATGCATCTGTTTTTACTTGTTTGTACATCTCCATTGTGAAAGAGGTAAAACTGGTGATAAATCTCTAATTTTAAAAAGTTACATATATTCAGCTCATCTGTGCTGGGCTTGAGCCTTGCCCAGTGCCACAGAACACTCCCTGTTCCCACCAGAGCCTTCCAGCAGGAATGCCCTGAAAATCTTACAACTCCAAAACAATGGCTTTGTAGACATTCTTCAAGCAAAGAGCCACTAATCCGAGGAAAGACCTCTTGTGTCAGCAGAGTTAAGCCACTCCCTTTCCATCACACACCATATTTTGTATGGTTATTTAGCATTTCATGGAGTATCTGGTGCATAATTTACAACACTGCCTGCACCTATGCTCCACCCTGAACAAGATCACTGGCAGCACTCCTTTTCAAGCCTGTGATGTGAATAAACAGCCACAGGATGGTCTGCTGCAAAACTGCACAGAATTTACTGCACTTTATCTCTTCTGCTGGAGGAAATTGCAGTACTTTAGGGAGAGCACTGCATCTTTTTTTAACCTTTTTAAGTCAACTCAGTGCATTCCACTGAAGGGAAAACTCACTTTCTGTGCTCTCAACAATGCAGTCTGCTTTCCTCTTTCAGTGTGATGTAAACACAGAGATAATGGATTCCTGAAGCAGTGACCCTGAAAATGATAAAATCTGCCTTCTTTAGACTGCTAACTAAACCAGCAAAGAAAGAGGCATGAGCCAGGTTTTTCTTCATGCCACAAACTTAGTTCTTTCCAACACAAGTACCACAGCCTAAGATGTGACAGATGTCCAAGATAAAGCCTGTAACGCATTCCCTGTGTGCAGGTTTGAAGCCTGGATTTTCCATGCCTTGTCCCAGGAATTTCCATGTTCCCAGTGTTTAGGATGCTGTCATTTTGCCTCATTACATGCAGTGTGCAGCCATTGCTGCGAGCCAGTTTACAAGATAAACCAAGTGCTATGAATGAAAGATTTTTTTTCCCTCCCTCCTTAAGCCAGCAAATAGGAACATTCTTTGCACTAACTAAGCTCTTGCCCCCTCTCTGACAGGAACCACAGACCACACTTGCAGCACAAACCAGAGTAAATTAAGAAGCATGCACAGAAGGGCAGCACTTCGCTGCACTCAGGCTGCTCTGGGACTATCTCCAGAGTCACATGGCTCTAGAGGAGGAGGTTTGGTTTCAGTGAAGAATTCTTTTTTATTTTGCAACTGCAATCCCAGAGTTCATTCATTGTTGGGACGTGTCTTCCACAGAGAAACAGCAGAGCTCGTTTTACCCTGCCTGAGGCACGGAGCTGCTGGGCACCATCCTCCCCCCTGCACTGGGGGTTTGCAGCCCGGGCAGAGGCCTACCCTCCCTGCAGAGAGCACACGGCACCCCCAAAAAACCCTCTGGTTCTTACACAGACTGGGAGTTTAAGGGGAAAATATTAAAGGACATTCTCCCTGTCCAAAAGCAAAGAAAACTGGGAATGTTAAAGTACACGAGTGCTTTCTCAGATATCTATAGCATGAGCAAACTTAATTTGTTAGAGAATTATGCAACTGTTCTTCGTTTGAAGAAGTGAAGCCACCCGCCTTTGCAGGAGGTACACAGGGGTTGGAAAAGGCCCTTGCTCTGCAAACTGCACCCAAACACAGCTAGGATTTATGAGTGATGGCCACTTTAAACTGTATTTATTTAAGGATAAAATAAAAGCAGGCTGCTTCCTCACTCTCCCCCTTATTGTTCTAAGAGCCGTGGTCTGGCTTAGCCCCCATTGCAAGGCTCAGAGGCTGGACACACACCTTAACCCCGCGTAAGGCTCGGGGCACCTTCGGAGTGAGAAAAGCCACACAGTATCCCTTAAAAGAACTCGGAGCTTTTTCCCACAGCACGAATTTCGTCCTCTCTCACCAACACCTTGGTGCAAAGAGAATAAGCCCGGACTAACATGTTTACAAGGATCACAGCATGGCAACACCTCCAAAAAACCCGCACAGGCTTACCTTGTAACTGCTTGAATCGTCCTTCTAACTGGTTATAGTTATACGGCACCTGAGCTGCATATCCTGGGGACAACGGACCGGGCATACTGGTTGATTTTTGTAATTCCATTTACAGGTAGCGCAGGGATACGATGAACTGCAGCATAAAGGAACCACAAGTTTCTTTACCACACATCCAGGTAAATCCCAGCTTCCTCCAGTAGTTTGGCGTCAGTCCCTAGCGAAAACGCTCCCCCCTTGAGCCCTAAGTAAATAACAGCTTCGGTTCAAAATCCAGCAGTGTGGCTTGGCGGTAAGCTCTCTGTAATGGATTCAAACGTAAAGCACCAGGAGGGTGGTTTTTTGGGGTTTTTTTTTCCCCAGTTCCACAACAGGCAACTCTAAGTGCTTGAATCTGGTTCAAATGCTCGTCTGGCTCTGGCGAAACCAAGTGAAATAAAAGCAAGCGTGCGATTCAGGCCGGGGTAAAGGCAGCATGGAGCCACGCGCTGCCGCCCTGGCCGGCGCTCCCAGGAGCCGCGCACACCTCAGACCTTTCTGCTGGTTTGTAATATAAACAGCAGCCGCCCGGGCGCAGGCTGATGTCACTCGATTACCATACGGCACCACGGTAGAGCAAAGGAAGGCTGTACCAAGGGCGAAGGGGCGGCGGAGCAGGGGAAGAGCGGCCCGGCTCATGCAACGCCCCAGCGAGTCCTTCCGCCGCGCCCGGGAGCGGCTGCCCGCGGGGTCCCGGCCCCGCGCTCCCGCACCGCCGCCGCGCACGGTGGTACCTTCCCGAGCGAAGCAGCTGGAATTACAACCTTTTGTTAGGAGCCTCATGTAACGGAAAAGTCTCAGATTACTATCACTTGAAAAGGAGGGCACTTTTCTTTATTTATCTGCGGGGCTGTCGGCTTGCAGAAGCACCGCACGCACACAGAAGCGCTCATTCAGTATTTAGCACCAGCCGAGGAGGGGACGCGGGGAGATGTACGCTCCAGCACACCGGGAACAAACGAAAGCTTTGTCAAAAGGTTCTTTAAACAGGCAATTCCTGTCACTTCGGTTTACGTTACTTGACGATATTGAGGATTTTGACATGCCCTGTGCATGTGGCTCCTTGCCCAGTTATCAGTGTGCTGGGTATTACTGCAAGATTAATGGGCTGTGCGCTGAGGGGGAGGGCTCTAACGTAAATGAGGATGCCTCGCCGAGCTCTGACTGGCACCTCAATAGCCTGCCGAAATACAAACGTGCACAGCAGCAGCAGCAGCTGGGCTTGGCCCTGGAAGTCAGTTCCTGCAGATGGTATTAGATACAGGATGTCAGTTTTCCCTCAGGGACGTGAGCTCCCAGCCCTCACTTAGTTGTAAGTGAAATTAAAAGGTCAATTCCACATTCATAGTTTCAGTACATAACATTTGCCTGTTCATTTTTAAAACTGCTGATAATGTTCACACAAATGTTTTCTCTTTTCTTCTTGCATTTTCAAATTCCTTTCTACTGGAATCCATGTTCTCTCCTCCTCCCACTCCATCCCTTCATTAAACATTTCAAAATGTTGCCTTTGTTTTGATACTGTCATTTCACAAGGTTTAAGCCATATAGTGATTTCTGTGAGGACAATTTCTGTGGGAGAAGCTCAGCCCACTCCCCTACTCACAGCAGCCCAAGGTCCTGCTTGGTGCAAGGTGGAAATTCAACCAGCCATTGCCAGCACATCAGGGAACAAATGTGCACAAAGTCCAACCATGAACACTGCCAATTTAGGGAGAAGAGATGGAAGTAGACACTTCTCAGCTGAAGCTGGGGTTTCCAAAAACACATGGACTGTTGAAAATGTCTGGAACACTGCTCCTGAGGTCATAAATGCATTTAAAATATTTATGGCTTTCAACTATACTGTTTTACTTAAAGCACCACCACAGCTCTAGTCCAGAGTTACTTATATTGATAGAGAAGGGCTTTTACTGGGGTATTTCAGTGCATCCCTTTATTTCAGTATAGCTTATTTAGACAAGACTCCTGGTGCTACAGCACACCTCCAGCAGAGCCTAAAACATTTCTGAAAGCTGGCCTCCAACCCCTTCAGCACTACCCCACTTGGTCACAAAGGACTCCTCAGCTGCCCCAGACAGGTTTCACGGTACCAGGGAGGAAAGTGGCTGTGTAGGGGACCAGACCCTGCAGGCTGATGCCCTAAAACCATGTCTGGAAGGAGTCAGGGGATCTGAGGAAGCACCTGCAGTTGCAGCCCCAGCAGGCAGGATGCTGCTCTCCAGACAACAATGGGCTGATGTGGCAGGCTCCTGCTAAACCCTCCCCTGATAATCTTTGTGCAGCCAGCTGTCCCTCCAGCACACAGGCACCCACACCAGCCCTGGCCATGGGCTTTCCAGGGAAGAAGGGCAGCACAAAATACCAAAAGCACCCAAATTCCCAGGAGCAGAGCAGGGTAAGCTGTGCTGTTAACACAGCAAGGTGAACTCTGCAGAGCTGGAGGAGCACATTTTGCCCTCCACAAGTACAGGCTTATTTCCATCACAGATCTTTCTCCTGCAGCTTCCTACCAACAGCAGCTTTTGCCTGCCATGCCTGACCTACGTTATAATTACATGCAAACCCTTCCCCTCAAGAGCAGGCAGGCAGCCAGGCCCTACCTGCAGGCATATCAACTCATTCTGTCCCACCTTGAGCAAACAGGTGTTGCTATGTGAGCTCAGAAGGTAAAACTAAAGTCCAAGTGGCTGACAGGGAAACTGGAGCATTTTTAACATCATGAAGGCCATAAGTCAGGAACTTTTCCCCAGCTGAAAGCTTTCCCAAAACCTTTGGCAGGCAATGCACTAATGCACATGGCCATTATTAAAAATATTAAGAAGTAAACTATTGCAAAAGGAAAATATTAAAACCTAAAAATAATTATTTAGCTTAGCCCCATATAAAACACGGACTGGCTTTACCCACCCCATCATGAAACATTAACACCACACACACACATTTACATTTCAGCTTGTCCCCTGTGGGACAACTGAAGCTGGCAAGCTTCAGGAGATACTGAACAAAATTTAGGGTTTGATTTTTTTTTTTTTTGTCTCTGTCCCCTCTCTGTCCTTCCCAATTCTGGCTGCCCAGCAGCACTAAACACTACCTTAAAGGGAAGGAATTGCAGCAGCTATGGAGCAATGGAGGCTACACAGTGAATAGGGGGGAAAGCTAAAGGAAAAGGGAAGAACCTGTGCTTGAACTGAGCTTACTTTGTTTAAGATTTGATAAACAGAGACACCTGATGTGTTGTCAGCAGCATTTGCTGTGAGTATCTGACCTCATTCGAGCTTCCATCCAGGTTGGCATTTGGGCAGAACAATGTGCCCCCCCAGCAGCAGATGTGACAGACTTTGCTGCTGATGGTTCAGCTCCTGGGGCTGGCCCTGGTGCCAGGCTCAGCTGCCAGAGCCTTCCTGCTGCTCTGCTGGGTACTGCCGTTCATCTTAAAGGCTCTGCTGAACAGGTTGGTGGGAATTCAGTGGAAAGAGAAAAGCAAAATGGGGACATGTCTGTGTTTGTGAAATGCTACACCGTATGTAGCAAGGCTGCTTCCAAATGGGCACCCTGCCAGCTCCCCACTGGTGTGAGTCACACCAAGCCTAATCCATTGGGCTGCTGCTGCCTGCAAATGAGTGAACCTGAGCCCTTTCCTGCTGCCGTGTGGCCATGTTGCACCGGATCGATCACAAGGCTCTGCGTGCACAAAGCCCTTTGTGACACCCCAGTTCTACTCATTTTCCCTGTTTATCTTTAATTGACTAAGCCCATGACAACACTAATTAGATAATATGTTATGGAGGGGATTGAATGCTTTAAAGCCATAGATAGCTTTGGAGTGCTGGGCCAAGTGCAACTTATCACATCAACACAGCTGGAAATTGTCCATGGTGTAATTCATTAGTGGATACAGTAGTGGAGAAAAAGAAGGACCAGATCATATATTAATCTTAGCATATTGAGGAGGGAGGGGTGTGCTGGGTTTTGGGGTTTGTTTTTGTTTTCTTTGTTCTCTAAATTTTGTTCTCATTTTTTTGCCCATAACTGTGCAATAACTTTTGCTGGCACAGTTTGAATTGTCCCAGTCTCATAGCACCTGCCAGGTGACGATGGCTTGTGTACTTGTTCAGAGTGAATAAAACACAAGTGATTATCCACTTAGCCATAATGCAGCGTGTCCTAGCTGACATGATCAGAGCTTTGCAAAGCCTCAAGGAGAACAAGAGGTTGATGGAAATAATATTATGAACGTACAAGCAACATTTAGAAACAGCTGCTTACCCCAGAACACAAAAGAGTCACTCCTGGGCTCTGTCTTTACATGGCTCTGAAAAATGCTGCTGAAGTGAACAGGTTCTGACACAAAGGAGAAAAAATTAGGGTTTCTAAGGAAGAAACTAGTGTTAGATCCAGCAAAAGTGCCTTCCAAATTCCTAATTATCAATGTTTCTAAGCCAGAGCTTACAATAATTATGAGTCTGGTTAATCATCACCCTTGTCTTTTCTCTTTACTCTTTCTTGCTCTTATAAATTCTCTAGTTGGTGGCTAACTAGGAGAAAAAAAATAGAAAAAAAGAAAAAACTACCAAGATAAAAAGGATGATTTATTAAACTAAAATGCCAGAGCAATCACGTAACGTTTTTCTCCTCTCCTGAAGGTGGGTAAAGTTCCTACACATCCCCTAAGTGCTACAATTAGGAACTGAAAACTCATTATCACCCTTGCCTCCATCCTCACAGTAAAAACAAAACCTTTCCTTATATATTGGAGCAAGGAGAGATAGGTTTTGCTGGGATTGTTCTAGAACATAATAGGAAATAGTTATTTTTACCTTATTTAACAATTTGCATAACATGAATCCTGAAGAGTTAGCTGGTTTCCCTCCAGTTTTTTATCTAAGATGCTGGAAGCAGGGAGCAGCAGCCCACACACCAAGCAGAACCGAGCTGCCAAGCTCATTATCTCTGCTGCAGGTACCGGAGGGAACAGAAGCCTTCAGTTTGTAACCTGCCATGTCCTGCAACACTTGGTAACTCTCTCACATGCTGGTGAAATGAATACAAGCAAAACAAGAGATCTCCTCTTCAGTAACAGTTCCATTGCAGAAAGTATCTCAATGTTTCTGTTTAAAGGGGATTTTAGGACAGTGGCAACTACGCTGTCACTGGTTCCTCCCAGTCCCTTCCAGATACATTCTCTGTGACTCACATGGCTTTGGAGAGCCAGTGCAATCCAGAGGCAAGGAAAAGAGGCCCATTAAAAAGTAGGAGACAAGGATTTTTATTACAGAAGGGTCTGTTTACATGCTTTCCTTTTGCCATGTCTGGGCTGGCCTTCCAGCAGCTCAGCTCCGAGTCCCAGGTACAAACCAGCTTTGGGCTCCAGGTGAATCTCTAGGTTGTGACATCTGAGACCAAAACCTTTGGGAATTTCCTCACAAACCAGGCCAGAATATCAATTTATTACTGAAACTGGGTCAGTTCCACCTGGTTTCAGGTTTCAGTTTACACAAGTCCCAGATTAACAGGAAAGTTGACATGACTTTTGTAACAGCATGTCCTTGCTAACTGCAGGAGTCAAACACCTGCCAGGAAGGACAGCAGGGAAGAGCTACAGGAGGCACTTGCAGAACATTTCAGAAGAAATTTCTGTTTCTGTGGGTTTGCATTCCAACCTGTACTGCTTCCCATACTCCATGAACTCACCAACACAGGGAAGTCACCCTGAAAAGCTGTAACTACATTCCCAGGTTCTATTTGTTGCCCATGGAATGCACTTGGCTAGCCCCCTGACATGGGTGGACAGCCCCTACAAAGCCTGTTCAAATAAAGCACACTGCACAGGTACACACTTAACACTACTGGCTGTGAAATTTTGTCATGAAAACACTTGTTCATTTTCATGCAGAAAATTCTTTTTTATGGGTTTTGATTGCTTTTTCAGAAGCTGGCATGATTGTCATTGCCTCTCTCTCCTTTGTTTTCCACCTGAATTGCACCTATGTTTATATGTATGGGAGAGAGACACAGAAATGCCCACCCTCCTTTTTCTCCCTTTTGCACCATTTTGTTTTTCCTTCTTTTTCTTTTCAGTCTGACCAGGAACACAGATACACTGTTGCTACACCATAATCACTCAGGCATGACAATTCAATTTCTTGCTACTCTTAAGCAAAATGGAAATTGGGTGGAAACAAGCAGCAGAATACAGTGATCTTTAAAAATCTCCACAAGCCAGAGTATGTTCCTATCTGGAAATTGCCACCGTCCAGAAAAAAAGCATAGTGATCAATTGACAAGTATTAACTGTGTCCAGCTCATGAAGTTATTATTCCAGAGCAATGGACTTCATTTTTATGTGATGTATTGAAAAAATAATACATTGTACAAGGAGATGTACAAACACTGTCACTTGACAGGTCTCTGCCTTCAAGGCTTAATAAAGGAAGAAAAACTTGAAAAAATCCTCACACAAGATACACATACAAAGTGGTTGGCAAAAAAAATAGTAGTGATTGCCTTGCTCACTAAAAGAGCTGAAAACTGTTAGGGAGAATGCTGGAAACTAAAGAAGCGGAACTTAGAAGTGGATTTTCATCACCCTTCTACATGGCTGGTTCTCATCCCCATTTCTGTTCTTTTTGCCTCTTCCCCATCAAGGAAATTCGTCTCCAGGCAATCTAGGTTTATATCTCTCCAGGATATTACCTCAAGATAAGAATCAAAGCTCTGATCCTAGGGAATGATTTCATCCCTAATCTTTCCCCATTAGAGGAGCTCCAAGGTTAACAGAAATTAGTAAACATGTTTGAATCCTGCACGAATTTCAGTTTGCAGTGTGCTCTGTTAGACATTATTTATACTTCAGGGAGTGCTTTCAGGCAGTATCCCAGCAACAAATAGAAGGAAAAAATGCAAGGCACACTGCAGATTTGGCTGAATAAATAACATAAATACAGAAACATTGCTAGTTAGATGCTAAAGACATGAGATGAGAACATTCTCTTCTGCATACGCATTTTTTTGTGGAAAGACTTCTTTTGAATTACAGACTCATGACTAGGTTTTGAAATTCATCCACAGCTAAGCTCACCCCTGAGAGAAGTCATAACCTTAAAAATATATATATTGCCAATATTGGCATGTGGTTTCTATACAGAAGAAATCCTTTCCATTAATATTATTCAGCAAATTATCTAAAAACAATCTCATTATCAGTGAAGGGTCTCATGGTTTCTCTGTATTAAATATCCCTAAAACATTGACTCCAACAGCAAAGAACATTTGTAGCCTTCTCAGTCTTCAGGTTTCCCATGAAGGGCCACCTCTGGTCAGGTTCCCAGCTGGTGTAAGACAGCATGGCCTCAGAGCAGCCAGGGGAGAATCCAGTTTATAGCAGGTAACAATCTGGCTGGGAGGTCTCCTCTAAATTGTCAACTTCAGCATATTATCCCAGGCTTAAGACAGTGCCTGGCTCAGCTCTCACTGACTGCACGGAGCGTGTCTTCCAGGGAGCATTTCTCCTTTCCCAGAGCAGCTGCTGCAGCCAGAGCTCTTTACCCCCCCTTACACAACTCCTGCCCTGCTGATGCTGAACACTGCCTCCCACTCAGCTCAGTGTTTTGGGGCAGCCAAAAGCATGTCCCTTGGTGCTCTTACTCTTCACTGGTGCCATGGGGATGAATGGATGAGGAAAACTGGACTAGACAGGAGAGCAGTGTGCTGTGCTGCCCTGGGAATGAAGGCATAGCTCCCATCTAAGGAAGCTCCCTCTGGAAGTCAGTGCAGTGCCACGGTACTGAAATGTCTGGGTATGGCCACGCAGGCTGACGTGCTGCAGGATTATCTCCATGCACAGCTCACAGGTAATATCCCAAAGGCAAATACACCTCTGTACACAGAGTCAGCACACGTGCATCAGCTTTCCATTGGCTTCCTCTGGGTACAGATGGCTTTTTATATTTAGGCTTAACTAGAGCACAGAATTCTTTGTACCTTATTTTGTTAAATTACTGCATTGCTGTCCAGGCACAGAGTCCTCTGTGCATAAGGACTGGCTGATGCCTGGAGCTCTCCTCAAGGAACTGTAAGAAGCAGATATGGACCTGTATTCCAGTCCAGGAGCTTAATGAACAGGAATTCCAAGATCCAGGGATCAATCAACACAGGCTCATGCTGGCAAGATGCTGGGCTCTCCTGTATACGTGTCCAACTCAACAGTGCTGAGTCCTGAAAGGATTTCAGTGGAGACGTAAAATGACGGCAGCACTCAGACTTTCCAGACTGGGGCTGCCAGAACTGCTCCTATCCTGCTCCGTCCCCAAAGAAACAATAATCCTCTTTTTCCAGCCCCAGCTCATCCTGCCTGAACAATGCATGCCAGATTACAGTCATTCAGCAGGATGCAACCACTGTCATGCACCACTCTGTTACTAAGTGCTCATAAATCCTGTCCATGGAGCAGACAAGCACATGCAGTTCCAGACAATTCCTAAGGTACATTCAGCAGGACTTCTCAGCAGCTTGCCTCTCTACTCGAGAAGCTACACAAGGCCAGGGATCTAATCAAACTACCAAGAACCTGATTTACACCTTGTAGTTTGCAACATGACTTCTTTGATTTTAAAGAGAGAGAGGGCAAACCCCTCAGCCATGCCCAACTGAAACCAAAGATCACGTTGTTACAGCAGCAAGATACAAATGACCTGGGTACCAAGCTACATATTTAATCATCAAATACATTGTTTGCTTCTGCTTGTGAGTTATTTTATATTTCACAGAGATACTGGCTCTTCTTTTTGGGTCAGTCTACTGATAATCTTTACAAATAAACCCACTAAGAACAAAGTATTATTTATCATCTGGTTTTTGCTATCTGCTTTAGAAGCAGCTCTCCAAGGGAACTTTAAAAGCCAACACATTAATGCACAGCGGCAGATGGGCTGAGCTTTTCCTTGCTCTCTGATAAGAGCACAGTGTGCATCAGGAGTCCCAGCCAGCACCACAGGTGACATGTGGCAGTACAGCAGCCTCTCTGCTGCCCTGCTCCTTCCCTTTGTGCCTGCATGAAACACAACACACCAAATGACACTGCTGCTTCTAACAACTGCAGATTCTGGGAAGGTTAGAAACGACAGAAGAAATTGTTCCAGAAGCAAAATCCAGAAGGAAAGCATAGGGTGAGGTCAACATTTGGAAAAGCTTTTGTTGAAATAATTCCATCAACTTTCATCTGAGCAAAACAAGATTTTTCAAAATAAGCCCTTTCATGCTCATCTGGGTATGCCTGCATCTGGCCTGTAGCTCCAAACAAACCCATGGGCTGACAACCAGATCTGCCACACCAGTGCAGAGCAGATTTCACTGCTCTAAGTCTTTTATTTCTGTTTGGTCTCAAGTGAATCCTTCACATGCCCTCTCAAGTTGATTTACGAGCATCATTATAATGCTGAGCTCTCCTTTCTTATCACTTGCTGCTATTAAAATTAGTGACTGATTTTTAAGTTCTGGACAGCTCAGGTGCAGGATACTTAGGAAACACCCTGCAGGAGCTTATTCTCAGTATGCTCTTCCAAAGCCAAGAACAAATCCAACGTTTGTTCTCTTGAGCTCTAAATCATTGGACTTTGCCCTTTTTTATTGGTTTGACACCTGAAATTTCATTCTGTATGCTCAGAGTGAAACAGAAATTTTGCTCTGAGAGAGGTACTCAACAGCAGGGCCAGGCAGGTGTGTGATACCTGGAGAGTTCTAGAAGCAGAATCTTCCTTCTCATTTCTGTTTGGGGTTGTTCTGCTGACTTTTTGCACTGCAGCTGTGGGGGGAATGGCTCAAATATCAAGGCCACAAGGGGCTAATTAGCCCCACTTAAGGTACCCAGAACTTTCCCACTGGAAGTTTTCTCTAATTTTTTTTAACCTTATGAAATGGCTATTCCAATATATTAAAAAATTTTCAATAGTGTAACTTCAGGAACAATTTCAATGCTTTTTTCCCCTCTTGCTGCTGGGAGAATTTAAGGGACTGGCATGAATGACAAGCCTGTTTTGGGCAACTAAGGAAAGCTGCACAACAAATGCAGCCTCCTGGCTTGCCCTGCAAGGCTCGTGAACACCACGTCGTGCAACACCAGTGAGTGCCCCGACCTACGCACGGCCACTCGGGTGAAGCTGGAAAAGGAAAGCACTCCTGCCCACACTAGGAAAGTCCTCTCATTTCATAAACTTTGAAATTGGTTTTAATTTGTGGGCCAGAGAGCTGAGTCACAGACCTTCTGGTCACTTGGATGAACCCACAGGATAAAAGGGCAAAATATAAATGAGCAGAAAAGCGAGTAACTGTAGCCAAGTTTAATATTGAATTAGCTAACTGAAGGAATGGAAAGTTCTGGAGGTGACAACTCTCACGCTACTGAGAACAGTGCCTGAGCTGGCAAGCATGGCACACCTGAACCTCACAGCCCAAAGTCTGAGTGTGAAAAATTCTGCTGAACAACTGGACTGTTTCTTAAGATTTTTGCAAGATCTTCATGCACCAAGGAGCTGCACAACAAATACTGTTAGCTAATGGTCCTAGACAGATGAAATCCAACCCTTGAGGATTTGTGAATGAGGAATCTTGCACAAACACGATATCTTTTTGGCTCCTACAGAGCAGGTAGAATTACCTGGTCTTCCAGCAAGACCTTCCAAAGAACCACGGAGAACAAGGACAGGTGAAAGATGATTTCCTACAGTGGGATACCTTACTTGGTGAAGAAGGGATCAGTTACCTTCTTCTCATATCAGTTGCAGTGAATTAGCTCAACACAAATGGCAACCAATCTGGTTGCATATCCCTCCAAATCTGGATTCTGATTGAAAGTTGAGTTCCCAGATGATTTCTTGGTTTTAAACCAAAACAACCCTTTGCATTCTGGTTTTCATGGTACACAGACTGCTTTAATACCATCAATTATCAGCTGCTGTACTAACAACACTGGTTTTCTCCTATTATTATATCATACTTGCTTTACCTGAGCTTTCCTTCAGGACATTGTTCCGATCACAGATTATTCTGACCACCATTTCCTGCCTTTGTTGTTTAAATATTTCAACATCCTGATGGAATTCTGGGGCCATCAGGATTCTTTCTATAGTGGAGTATCAGACACTGGTTACAAACCTCACTTATTTCCTCACTCTTTGCCTTACTTCACCTTAAAGGAAGTAAGTTTCACTTCAATTACAGTGAAGCAGAATGAACATGAGATGGAAGCTCAGCCAAAGAGGCACTTCACAGCTTGTGGGAGAGTGTGGAAAGAAGATGCCTGCACCTGCAGAGAACACAGAGCCATTAGTCAGGCACTGTAACATGCCCACAGCTGTTCTACTTTGGAATACAGCAGCTTGCATCTGGGTGATGAAATTTAAGGAACCAGTGCCTGGTGTGTTCATTTGAAACCTTTCCTATTAGGACAAGGGGATGATGATGAATGAGCATTTCACAGACTGCAAGATGTTGATAGCATTCTGTTATATCTTGTCACCGGCACACTGCAAGGGGACAGCCACAGGCACTCTTGAGATACAACCCACCCATGACCTCTGCAGAGAGAAATGTTATTGTCAGAAGGATGTTCAGTCTTGCAGATGTGGGGAGGTGCTCATGCCCACAAAGAGCCAGCGCTCACCCAAGTCAAGCTGCAGCGTTGTTCAGTCAATCCTCACCCCAAAGGTGTCACAGAACTGCTTCAGAGAGCACTGAGGTTCATGCAGAGGAAAGTGATGGTGACAGCCCCTCAAACACAGGGGCTGCAGAGCCCAGAAGCACCTCCTGACATCCCCCAGCTGACTGTGTGTGCACCAGGCTTTCACCCCGTGGTCATTGTGCCCAGTCCTGTGACACGCAGCTGAATCAGAGAGCACCTTTCCAGAAAGGGCCTGTCTCCACTGAAAAGGGACAATGACAGAGATTATTGCCAGCCCAGCTCCAGGCTGCAGCTGTTAAAGACCTGCCAGTACCTTTCTGGGGAGATGCAAGGGAAGATTACCCACCAGACAGTATATCTGAAAACATACGTTGAACAGTGCCAGGAGTAGCATAGCTCAGCCTTTAACCATAACCTTGGATTTGAAATACAAACCTCTCCTCTCTCCTCTCTCCCTGCACCATGATTAAGCTTTCAAGCAGTGCTGCAGCAATGCAGGATGCTAAGCCAAGTTTTGGCAGCACACAGCATTCTCAGCACCAACCGTAGAGAATTACAGGTATGGAAAGGTATCAAATTAAAATAACCATGAGTAATGCTTATTCAGAAGAAAAATAAATACACCATACTGTGGGGGAAATTGTTTAAATATCTGAATCGAATCTTCAGCAAAATTATTTGCTTTGCCATGGGTATGTGTTTTAGGCTAGCTAAATAATTCAAGTACTTTCCTTACATTACTTCTCCTTGAAATGAGAGTTTCATGTTTATTATTCATTACTCAGGTGGGGAGCTCTGCTTGCTATAAAAGTAAGTGGAACAAGCAGCTGCAGTAAGGTGAGATCTGGGACCCAAACACAGCTCATGAGCTTTGTACTAAAAGCATTTCCCACCCAAGGAACAGGATACAACCTACAACCACTCATGTGGTAGGAGTAAAACACAGTTTCTTCCTCAAACAAGAGTAAACTATTAAAATAAAACAACCCAAGCTGAGATTCATTTTGTCTCTCACCACAGGTACCAGCAAGCTCCTTCTGACCCCACTCAGCACAGCCCTGCCCAGGGAAGGCATTTCCCCTCTCATTCCCAATGCACACTGTGACGGGAGCTGCTGTAATTAAAAGCAGCAAAATTTAACACACGTCCCTTCCCTGTGAGCAGTTCCATTAAGTCAATAGCATTACAATCCCCAGGAAGAGTTATGTGATCTGCTCTCTGCCCACCTGCATGAACTACTTCATTTCCCTGTTGCTGAGCTCCACACCTGATCCTGGCCTGTGCCCGACACGTAAAGGTGTTTGGCATCTGATGCATCTCCATGGCTGGAGTGGAGAGCAGGAAGGGCACGCTGCACTCCGGACCCAGCCCCATTGGAATCACAAATGGAACAGGTGATACCTTTGTCTCAGTGCAGCTGATTTAATAAACCTGTCTCAACACCTTATGAAGTGTCGGGTTTAAACCCATTCCTGGAGCTCAGATTTCACCAGCAGAATGCTCAGCATAGTTTTGAGCTGTTTTCTGTGCCTGTCCCACACTGCCAAGACATTTTGTTCAGAGGTCAGAAATGTGGGCATGCTACCATAAAAGTCAGGAAATCATTTACAGAATGCATAAAAATTGCTTTGCAGGGCAGTGACTCAGAGCTGAGAGGACATGACATAATCTCTTTGCTCTATAAACAAATGCAGTTAATGTATAGCCCTTAATACGCAATAATCAAACACAATCTTGTTTCAAATGAGAAAAGATCCAATCTGGTTTCATTTCTCTGCTGATGACAGTGGAATTCAGCAGAAGACAGCAATCACTTCACAAAGAATGTATAGTCCCATCATTCATTACTGCATGACAACTACCTCCACCTACCACATTCCTCTTTCCAGGACTAGTGAGCCGTTTTGCACACTTCCAGATGGAGGTATTTTGAAGGAGACCTTTGTTACCCATTTTTATTTTTTTCCCTTAAACCCCAAGTGGGTGCTTACCAGCCAGGGCCTTGATGCGGGAGCGCTCAAACAGCCGAGCAGAGCTGTTCTCATTGTCCCAGTCATCCACATCCCAGCGGTTGTTGACGTCGCTGTACTGCTGTTGGATCTCAATGTTGTCGTAATCTGTCGCTACCGTCGTCGTCATCCTGAGTCTTCTCCTTAGGCTCTCCTCACCATCAGATTCTTCCTAAAACCCTCTGTCAAAGAAAAACACAAAAATATAAGCATTTAGAGGGTGCTTATATACTGGAAGAAAGTCATAAAGGTCAAGCTCAGGAGTTTTGGTGTCAAAAATCAGTGGCTTTTACTTGAAGACAAGATCAAGAACAGTAAATACCAACCACTCTTTCAGAGAACAAATAGTCTCAAAAAATTAAGTGCTTTACCAAAGCACAGAAGCTTTGCTGCACACACACATCCAGGATTGTCGCGTTAAGCTCCGCAAAGCAGAACGCAGATGGAATAGTGCAACAAAACAATTCCACAGCTTTCATTTTCAAAAGCAGACCATTGGCTTTAGAGATCTGTGAGTGTTGGTAAAAGCATATGGAGCTGTGAATAACTTGGCCTCAAACACAAAGATGACCATCACACCTTTACAAAATGGTGCAAATAACTGATGGAAAAAAAATACAGATTCTGAAAAAGCCGCATAAGTATTTGACAAGCAAAAGCCTTTTAACATGTGTCTGAAGAAATATTTCTGTCTCCACATGCAAATACTGACTTTGTGACTGGTCCTGGCAATTTATTTATGAACTAATCCCGATAAAACCAACTAAATGATGCATTACTTTGAACTCTCCACAGGAACAACATGGCACCCACCAACGCAACCCTTGGGGTGAGGTTCTCCTCTTTCAGGGTGCTGTTTGCATATTTATTCTGTTTTCTGACTAGGATTTCCATGTATTTATGGGTACTAGATATAAGAGAGGCAGACACCCCTGGAGGAGGAGGAGGGAGGTTATACACAGCTGGGAGCCCAGCGGGAACAGCGCTGAGAATCCCCTTCACCCTTCAGTGCTCAGTGAGACCGTGAGGAGCGCAGGGTGCCCCTCACACACAGAAACTCACAGTTCACCTTTGCAAAACGCAATAATTACCAGAAATGCAGTTAAATACAGGGGCAAGGGGGAGCCAGGGGGCCGCCCTTTTACCTGGGCGGGGCCGCGCGCTCCCTTCACAACGCCCCGCCCGGAGCTTCTCTTGTATTTTCTCTCTTTTATCTCACTTTTTTATTTTAAAATAAAATGTAAAGAAAGAAATTTTTAAAAAGAGAAAGATCAGCTCCACAGCCGCCCTCCCCGGCAGCCCGGAGCGCAGGGCGGGGCCGGGGCCGCCCCTGAGGGTGAGGCCGAGCCCGCCCTCACGGCGCGGCCGGCGCTGCCCCTCAGGCCCTCCCCGCCCGCCGCGCTGGCGCCACCTGCCGGCCCGGCCGCTCCCGGCACCCGCATGTCGCGACATCGATCCACCTCGCCCGCGACAGGCGGCGGGGCTGCCCGGCCTCACCAGCGGCGTTCATTCCCCGTCCGGGCCCGGTACACCACAGCCGGGCCCCGGCCCCAGCCCACGGCAGGTCCGGCCCGTGCCACCGCGCGGGCAAATCCCGGTGTCTGGCGCAGGAACGGGAGCGGAGCCGCGCTGGGGCGGCTGTTACATAAGGAGCTGTTAGCAAAGGCTGAGCGCGAGTGCTCAACCTTCACGAAAGGTAAAAAGGAATCGCTTCAGTCATGGGAAGCTGCCAACAGAGCGAGAGAACGCTCTGGAGGAGAATTGGCTCCGGGGAAGGTCGTGGGGACGATGCTCCCGCGGCGCATCCCGCAGGATGCATCCCGCTCCGGCTGGATCCTGCCCTAGGAACAAACAAAAGCGTGGAGCAAAGACGGGGGAAGGATTAAATCCTCCCTCGCCGCGTTTCTGCACAGCACTCACCAGCTGATCCTCACTGAGCATCAGGCCTAGACAAAAACCTCCCATTGATCCCTGTACACAGGCTGCAATCAGGGTTAATTCCAATTAAATCCACGGAGCAGCCAGGATATAAACAACGAGTGGGAACAGGCTGGTTGACAGCATAATTTTCCATCTTTTCTATATTCACCAGTGCTCAAGGAAGAGAAGGTGTGCCACTGGAAAAGCTGCAGGTCCAACCATAAAAATCACTGAACCCAAAATCGTGATGGAATGACATGTAATTTAATATAGATGGAACAAGCCATGGGATTTAATTTATTTCTGTGTCACTGCTGTTTAGAAACACACACAACCTGATCCTGAATAAATTTAACTCCAACTTGTGCTTTATCACTTCTCCCATCCTGAGCATCGCACAAGCAAAATCTATCCCAGATAAAGCTAAATTGAGCATGAAATGGCCTGTTATCCCATACCTATAGGGCCAGAAAACCTGCATCCTTGTTCTGATTCTGATAAAAGCAGCTCCTCGCTCCCTGACATCAGGCTCCCTTTTCTGGGATGCAGCTCCCCACCACAGGGACAGTGGAGCAGGAAAATGCTGCAGGGATAAAAATAAGCACCTTGCAGCAAAGCAAGGTGAGGAGAACACAACGGAATCCTGATTCCAGAGACAGACCCAGCTACAGAGAGTGCGGCCACCACCCTCAGCCTCGGCTGGAAAACAGCTTTCCTTGAGTCCTGCTGCAGCTCCAATCCAGCACAACCCACTGGTGCCTCTGGGAACAGGGAGGGAAGACAAACACGAGTCCTGGCAGAAACCTGCAGGCTCCCGACTGCAGGGATGGAGGTCCTGCAGCTGGGATGAGCTGCAGCAGCACATCTTGTGTCTGCTTTAAGGATGTCCCGATCTGACATGAACAAAAGCAACTGACCAGGGAGCAACAGAAAATGGTTTGGAATTTTCCTGGAGCCCTTAATGCAGCCGAGTTCACTGTTAATGACCTTGAATGTTATCCACCTGTGAAATCAGCCCTGCCGTTGAAGGACCATGCTGAAAACCCTCTGTGTGTGTGTGTACAGCACACGCAGACATGTAACACACCTATATTTACAGATATATTTACAGATTTAGTTTAAGCCTCTGCGTGGAGCACCCACCAACATCCACAGAGAGATCACCACGGAGCACAGGGACAGAGGGAAGCCCGTTTTCCAATAGGAACAACCTTTGTCACTTAAACATCCTGGTCTGGCTTTAAGCTGAGATACCCCTCTAATAAAGGAATTATGTTTTCTGCAGAGAGCCAGAATTTCAGCTGCCAGCATCCCAAGCAACATCCTGCAAGCCAGCCCCCTCTCAGAACTGGGTAAACACACTGGGAACAAGGCATGTTCAGAAATGGCAGGGCACAGCTCCTTTACTGTTCACCATTCAGCCTCACTCTAGGATGACATATAGCACTTAGAGCCAGAGAAAGCAGGCACTGGGGCTTCTCACTTAATCCACGCCCTCTTAAACTCATCTGCCAGTGCTGCTGCACCTGGCTTGGAGATGTTAGCAGGCAATTCCAGGGATAAACAGGCACAAGGGTGAGCTAATAAACAGCGTGGAACTGCTCTAGGCCCTGAATCCGCAGGCCCACCACGATGGGTCTGGATCTGAAAAATTTACAAAAAAATCCGTAAATTCCCGAACCTCTTCCTCATTGATAAAATATGACTCTGTTTCCTTCTGCCATGTGTACCACGCTAAACGACCTCATGAGACAAAAGAGATCAAACCATTTCATTTCAAAGCATTCCTTAAAACCTATTGCATAATCTGAGGGCGGGAGGGAGGGGGGGCGGTTGGCATTGTCTTCAAAAAGAAGAAATGGCTGGAAGAAAAAAATCAGCTACCAGGAAGAGCATTTTCTCAGACACTTTTCAAAGGCCATATCCAGGGGTCAGACCTTTTGTGTTTACTTTCATAAATAGACCAGATTTTGCTCTGTTTGTTTTTCAGATAATAGAAAACAAACAGTTTTATTCAGCCCATCTGAAGAATGAATTAATTTTTAAAAAAACTCATTGGCTACTCTTAAATGCAATCATGTAATTCACTAAACAGCTATGACTATGATCCCTGAAATTCTGCCATAACCACACATCTGGAATTACTTCCTAATAGTTACATTTATCTTTAAAGCAAACATTGTTTTTTCAAGAGTTACTATTCTTCCAGGAAACATGCTAAGCTGTAGTTAGATTCATGTTACTCTAACTAAGGATTGTCAAGAGGTTTTTATGGTGCTGTGATTGAAAAAATATAGTTTGAACAGCAATCCCCAAACAGTCTCATGGCTTATGTAAATACTGTTCCTGGCTAACACATAGCCCAACCTATTGCAGCTTTCCTGGCATTAAAGACAAATTGTAAATTCATCTCTAACTCCCACTGATGGTGTGACAGGATTGAAAAGGGCACACAGACACTCCCATCTCCAGGCCACCAGAGCACATGGGTCTGGTGACAAGCACGGACACAACCACTGTGACACAGAGAATGGTGTCCTGATCCCACAGATCAGATAGGTACCTCCAAGAAGCCAAAATTACACTCTGCCTCCTTTCTGGTAGCCCTCTGAAACCAAGGCTGGACAAGCACAGAAAGAATTCCATTACCCTCTTTGCAGGATACTTTCCCTCCCAGTTGGTCCTTCCCCCTTACTGATGCCTCAGACCATCTCACCAGTCCAGCTCTTCACTTTAGTGCAATGATTATTACTAAAAAGAGGGAAATTTTGATAATATGTAACCAAACTTTGCATTTATTCTGAGCAACATTCAGCTCCCTCCTAGCAACAGCACAACCGACATTTAATAATTCTTAAATGTCATTTTAAGCCAATATTTAAACTGGAGAATGGAAGTTCCTGAACTCTCAGGGTCCACCCACATCTTGTCACCCCAACAGGGTCAGATTCTCACCCTAAGCTTCCCCACAGGGAAAGTGGCCTGGTCAGAGTCAATAGGGGCACCTTGGGAGAGGCTCAGGGCTGGATGCCAAACACACATCAAACATCCCCACAGGTCAAACTCTGCACGTATTTACAAAAACACTGTGTAGAAACTCAAGAGTTGTACAGAACCCTTGGATTGAGAAACTGAATTCTGAGCAGAAAGCTTAGAAAGACTGGGAGATGCATGTCCCAATTCCAGCCATTTCTCAGCCTGAAGCCCAAGGAGGTGTTTCCAGGCTCTCTCCCTGCTCAGCCCCTGTGATGCTGAACTGCAGCACATTTCCAGGGACAGGAGTTCCCCTGTCCTGAAGGGGCAGCACACTCACTTATGTTCTGGCTTTTTGTGTCAGCTGCTGAACCAGTCCCAATATAATAAAGGCAGTAACTCAGCAAGGCTGTAACTCCCTTGACCTCCAGTATCCCCTCTCCCAGTCCCATCTTTCAGGCCACAAACAGAACCATACTGTTTCTGCATTTTCCAGCCCAAGAATGCTCTGTGTCTTTGCTTCCCTTTACCACTTTGTGGTGCTGACTCCTCTGACTCTCCATGCTCCAGGACGTGGAGCCCAACAGCCCAAAGCACCCTGAAAGGTCACAGCAAAGGGGGGACAGGCTGTGCTACCAAATGCCACAATCAGCCCGTGGGGCACTTCAGGAATGCACAAACAAGGCAAGACTGAAGCCTCTTTATTCCCAATACAGGCTGGAAAAGCATGTGAAGGTCACTAAAATCAGGCAGCCCGTCCTTCACAAGGGAGGTCTGCTTCCCACAGCTCAGATAACCCATCACTCCAAAGACCAGGCAGTTAAAAGGGGATTCCAGGCTCTTGTTTTCCTTCTGAGGTCCCCAGGATATCATGCTCTAGCTGGGAGATGGGTACATAATTAAATAAGCACTGAAACAGCTTCAGAAAGTGTTTGTGCTGCTGCCTGAAAACAGACCCAGCCTCCCTGAACTGGAGCCCCCAGTGCTGCCAGCAGGGGTGAGCAGGGCACACCCAGCACCACGTGCCCCACACAGGACAAGGATTCCAACAACCAAGGGCACCAAGGGCACAGAGGAACTCAAAATGGCTGAAAATAGGTTATTTAAAACCACAAATATCTATTTCAAACCTTTCAATTCCAGCACAGACCATTAAAACCTACTGGTCTGATACTCTCTACACTTGGAGCAACAAAGTTTCACCAAATTTTTCATACATCACCCAGTAGATCTGGACTCCAACATTTTATCCTGGAGACTCCAGAATAATTTAATTGATATATGTGGTCCAAATTGGCCCTCTGTAATCTGAGGTAGCTCCATCCAGCTGAGGATACAACCCAAGGTGTGCCAACATTATTTGGGGAGCCTTCCTAAAACACCAAAAGGGTAGAAAGAGGCATCATATGGATTTCATCCAAGGTCAGACACAAAACAGGAGTTGTGGGGTGAGAGTCTCTTGGCCTCTGCATTTCCCTGTGGAACATTCTAGAACAGATACTGCCTCTGAACCATCTTCTAAAGAAGGCCATGCCCCACAACTATATACAAACCATGAACAGACTAACCCAGAAAAAATCTGGACATTTTAGGTAGAAAGTGGCTGGTTTTGGAAAGAAGTTAATAAAGAGGAGTAGAACAGAAGAAGGACTGATCCTATCACACACAACACTTCAGGGTGGAGAAGGCACTGAATTCCTTCTGGGCTGCCTTTCCTTTTCCCCTCATCTTTTGAAGAATGTAAAACACATTTTGCCAAGCTGCTGAGGGGAGAGCTCTGTCTCAGCCATGAGCAGCTCCTAGGGAGTAGCATTCCTGCATCCATACTGAAAGAGAAAATCTACAGGGATCCAGAAGGGCCTGGAGTGATACACAGAGCAGGAACATCCACAAGGGCTGTGAGAATAAAACTCCGCGTACTGGGCCCAGCTCAAAGAGTGCTCAAGGGTCTAAACTCCTTATTTAGTTTTAAAGCAAAACACAGAGTACTCGACCTCTTTCAGCATGTGTTTGTGGTTTTCCCTAAACAAGCACTGCTGGGCAAGGTAGCATTAAAGCAGTAAGAGCTTGGTTCAGCTCCAATAAGGACATCATGAGATAGTCCATGGCTGCTCCAGTGAGATCCATCAATTAAATACAGCTTCACTCCAACTCACAAACCACCTCTGTATCCAACACAGACAGAGGAAACCTAACTCAGGACCCAGTAAATCTTATGAACTATCAGCTGGGTATTTTCTAAACCTGCCATCCTCTTTTCTGCTTCTAAGTCATAAAGAAATTCCCATATATTTAAATTCATGCAGCTCTTGGTCATTTGCTTTTAAAAAACACTTTCATCATCCTCTTAGTCTTTCCTGTGTCAGTGAAAGACAGACTCTGAAATTATTAGGATATGTGGGAATGTCCCACCATGCATGTGGCTTAGCTGGAAAAAACCTGGGGGACCAGCTCAGCACAGCAGTTTCTCTCTCCACCTCAATTCCTGCATTGTTTGTAACTTCTACATTCCAATTACTAGATTTCCCACCCATTTTCAGAAAGAGCTGCATTTTTGAGTAGGGTAACCCATCCAGAAGGTGCCTTTTCCAAAGCCTAGGCCGAGGGAGGATGGAAGGAAATTCAAGAGTTCATGAGTTTTAATTGAATCTGCTCTTCAGACCTTGCAGACTTGTTCTGGTGCAATCGCGGCTGGCGACTTTGAAAAGAGAGGAATGAGCAGCAAACCAGGGATTATGTTCTGCTCAGGACTGGAATAGCATCCTGAATGTTGTGAGGGCTTTACAAGACAGCCAATATGTGCTGGTGCACCTGTGTGCTCTGATCTGTGGGGTCAGCAGCTGGCATACCACTCCTTTTTCTGGGGAATATGACTGCCAGCAGGCCAAGAGCCCTTCAGCTCTTACAGCCCATGCACTTATTTTACTATGAATTCTTAGACAGGAAATTCTGACTACAGAATTACCTGAACTTTTTGATAAATAAAAGAAAGTAATAGCAAAAACATTCTGATGGTGGTAAATTAATATAAAGTGATTAAAAATCTGAGTAGAATTAACAACATATTGTCTGTATACACCATAAAGGGTGCTCTGGGTTGAACCCAAATGAAATCCTCAAGAGGAAATGAACTGGAGGGGGAATCAAAAAGGCTCCAGGTCATCTGAGTCCCTTCTAGAAGCACAGGAAGGACTTTTCTGACGTAGGCTCTCACTGAAGATAACCTTTACTCTGATCCACCCCTCAGCTTCAACACATCTCAGCCATTTCACACAGAGGAGACCAGGACCTTGCTTCACCAAACCACCTTGTAAAGTTGTCAGAAGCCTCTGCATTTCACCCTTTGCCATCCTGATCATGGAGCAAGGCAAAGATCCACTTTCCAAACACCTCTAAGAAGCACTTGTGGATGGACTGATGGAGGACACCAGGGACAACTTGTCTGGCAGGAAGGAAAACTGATGTATTTCACTACTTATCAACACATTTTCAAAGAAACTACCTAAAAAATTCCTTCCACAGCCACTGAGCATTTAAAGGACAATATTTAGTATCACACTGTTCTAGAAGCTATCTGTGGGCTGACCTTCACCAAAAGAATGTGAAAATACAGGGCAGTTGTCTACAGTGGTATTTACCTTTTTCTTCAGCAGAACAAAACAAAAAAGTCTTTTTTAGTATTTTTCATGCACTCACGCAGAGCAGAGTTCCAATACAAACCAGGTGCCCTCGGAAAGGAGATCCCCATTTTCTGGTCTTCTCTCTCTCATGACCCAGCTTATGAGAAACAGAGCTGAGCTTTGGGAACCTGCTGTGTGTGAGGGAAGGACTGAAAGCAGAGACGCTCCCGCTGCCTCCAGCCTGCCAGACACTTGGCTCTGCTTTGGATGAGGGCACTGCTGTCAGTGCAGGAAAAGCTTCACATCTTGACCCTGGCCATGACCCTCGCTTGGCAGGAAGTCCCAGGCAACCTGAATGCCCTCGGTGACATCACTGTTTACTTGGGCAGCAAACTGGCAGTGCCAGGTGGCACCCGGCTGAGCGGCATCATGGAGCAGCACCTTAGTTTGCAACCCACAAGGAAACTTTCCTCAGGAAAAAATGGACAACTCAGACATCCTTGGGTCGTTCAAGAAATGCTGTGATTGCCTCTGTGTGACCACACAATTTACCAATATCAGTTTACATCTGTTGTATTAATTCAAATGAAGAGCTACAGCCAAGTTTGGGGAGGTGGGAAAGGGACTGGAGGCTTTGTGCCATGGCTCTGGGACTGGAGTTTCTGTCCCACTTCCCACTCCTAGCAAGGGGAGAAATGATTTCTCACACAGAGATGATGGCCCTGGATTACTTTTAGAAGGAGGGCACCCCTGAGCCTGCCCTTGCTACAGAGCTGCCTGCAGGCCCTGACACACTTCCATCCGGAGCACATTCCTGCTCCTGCAGTGCTCTCCTGAGATGCGATAGCTCTGACCTCCTTACAGGAGGAGGGCTGCCAAGTAAACAGCCCTGGCTCACCAGCCAGCCAACTGCTGTCTCCCCTGCCCTTCTATTTTCCTTCTCCACTCCCACACCCACCCTTCCGAAAGGTCCCAGCCCAATCAAGGGGCGTTCAACCTGTGGATGAGTGGGAGTGAGCCAGAGCCGCTGCCCATCCTCCCTTCCCGCCATCCCTGCGAGCTCCCGTTTCCTTCGCACAGGGAGGAGGCTGCGATGCCCGCCTGGGTCACGCCGCAGTGCTGAGCCCGAGCCCAGGCACAGGCACAACGAGCCGCAGCCGTGGGAGGCTGAGCACACTCACGGCTTGGCAATCCCGGAGTGTCCCTGAGGGAGAGGGCACAAAAGCAGGGAGTCATGTCAAGCTACCCTGATCTACGCCTAGGCAAACCTCCTCCGTGTTGGAGGGTTTTATGTAAGGGCAGGAAAAGGCTCCATCACTCCCAGCCAAGGAGGAGAAATCGAGGACAGGCTGTGCACAGGCACCTCCTCCCTGCTCGGAGCTGCGGGCCGGGGGAGGCTGCCTGGTGACAACTTCCAGGGAGGAAGAAAGAGACTGAGCCGCTTTGGCTCTGCCCCCAAACTGCAGAGCAGCGGTGGGAAACCGCACCCAGGGAGACGCCCAGGGAGAAAAGGATGTTTTGTTGTGGAGGCTTTTGTTCTGGACTCCGTTTATTAGCGAGACTTCACAGCCAGGCAGGCAGAGCAGGGAAGCAATTTAAAGGGCCAGCCTAGAGTAAATAACCTGCTACGCCATCGGCAGGTTTGGAATCAGCAAACAAACAACAAAAACCAAATTCTGGGGGCAGGAATGGGGAAGATTTGCTGACACCCTCCATAAGGCAGCAGGGCTGAAGCAACAGCTGGTTTCAGCAGCTCCAGCACCAAAGCAGGAAGGAGCAGAGCCAAGTCCAGACATGCAGAGACTCTCATTAAGAGACACAAGGCAGCACTAATTACCCCACAGCAATGATCCACCTGCTCCCACACAGGTACCAGAGATTCCTGAGACCTCCCTCGCTGACAGAGCTCTGCTATAGCCAGAGCTGCTCAATCGGCTCCTGAGATGTGACAAAGCTGGCCTGATAAAGGAGAATTTTAAAAAGAACTCGGATTTGGACAGTGAGGTGGTCCCAGAGGAGGAACATCAAAGCCTGCCCCAGAAGAAGCACCTCTTGCAGATGCTGGAGCCCAAGCCACAGCCAGGATCATGCAAAGCTTGGCTCTTGCACTGGAATATGTTAGGGATTCCAACTGTTCTCGCTTGAATGAAAATAAACCCAGAATAACCAAGAGAATGGGACAACTTTTGCTTTGGGGAGATGGAGACAGTACTTGACTGAGGGAATGCCAGCATTTCTCTGGGTTAGAGCTGGTTGGAAAGTGAGCTGAGAAATGGAGCAGTTTTATACTCAACACCCACTTGAACACAGAGGTGTTAAGAATTGTCCTGCAAACCAGCACAGCCTGCAGCAGCAGCAATGCACATGCACATCTTCAGCTAGGCTAAACCAGAAACATGGCTGAAAGCAGTCTGGAAAAGGATCCCTCCCCAGGAAGAGGGAAATGTCACATGTCACACGAGTAAATCACCAAGTCAGATAGTGTAAGGCACGATTCCATCAGGCCAACAAGATTCCTGGTTCAAGTAACCAAGCACAGCTTGAGCCACTGCTTCCCAAGGAGTAGGAAACGTGTCTCATCCTCCCCAGGGGACACACAACACACATCATCCACTTCTTGGCAAGAGCACCACATCCAAACTGGTCTCCTCTAAATTAAACATTTAATGAGTTAGTGGGCACTGACCAGAGGAATACAACAGGTAAAACTGAGCAGGCTGCCTGCATTTGCCCACATGGAAGTTTTAAATGGACACCAGCTGTTAATTCCTTTTTACATTCTTCACATTTTTTTTTTGGCCAACTCCCGACAAGACTAACAGAAACCTTTCCCCTCCAACTTTCATCTGATGCATAGATAAAATAGTCAGGCAAGAAAAAGAAATCCATCTCGTGATTGCCTTCATTTAAATGCATGCCTGTAGGTCCTCAGTGCATCCCTGCCCTTTGAGATGGGTTAAAGAGCCTTAATGCCATCTAAATTAAGTCAATTTGTTATTCACATCATTTGTGAGAAAAAAATTTGCATCCTGGGAGGAGAAAGCACATGGGCCAGAATGTAAAACCCTGGGAAATAAGATGATAGATGGGAAGAAAAAACCCAAAAAAAGCTATGTCTTAAATAACTCGGGTCAGTATTTTGGTTCTTTGATGTTTCCACTACGGTTGAGTCTTTTTTTTTTCCTTAATAAATATTTTAGTGCACATCCTTGTGTGCTGATTCATTTGAGATAAGAGATATTTATCATTTTATATATGATAGAGTGATGACTCTTTCCAGGTTTTCCATGTCAGCTTGCTAATCCTTGGAGTGTTGTCTTGTCCACCATCCCCAAGATGTTACTCTCAGTGAGTCCAGCCAGGACACAAATCCTGGCCAGCCCTGATCCCTGCAGCTTGGACCTTGGCTACACAGCAAGCCGAAGGCCTTTACCAGGAGCCAGGGCCAGGAAAGGGCTCCTCAATTCCCTGGGGCCAGAGAGGAGCTCAGATGTCATTCACAATTCTGGATTTTCTAAGTAAAACAGGCAAATAAACACACCAATGACATTGGCTCCTCCAGAGCAGCCAACTATTGTTATTGGCACTTGGATCCAAACAGCTTCTGGCCACACCTAAACACGGCCTGGCTTGCAAAGGACCCCTGGAAGGGGAACAAAAAGGGTCCAAAAGCTTTATGGTCCTTTGCACTGACTTCCCAGGGGAATTGTACCAAGCACTGTCACAACAAGGGCTCCAATCAGCTCCTGGAACAGGAGGAAGCAGAGGGAAACACGCTGGAGCTGTGTGATCACTCCATGTGCACAGCCCCAAACCTGCCCACAGACCCCACTGCCACAGCTCCCAGGAAGAACCTGCATGAGGCAGTGATATGTAAAATATCTGATTCTTGTTTCATTCTGAGCCGAGCTTCTTGTCTGGGAAATGGATCCCCAGCTGGCACAGCCCCAGCCCAACAGCTGCATTGCTTTTCTACCTCCACAAACACCCGGAAAGTTCGCCAAAGCCCTGTTTGTGCTGGCAGCCAGCCAGCACTTTATTATTATGTACTATTAGTTCATAGTGAGAAATGTGCACTACAGGAAAAAAAAAAAGCCCCGAGAAGCTCAGTAATTGGGCACAGATGTTGAAGATTTATGGAGCTGTCCTCACTGGACAGGATCTTACAGATTGTTTCTATCACCTGTTTGCTTTTGGAGTTTTTAATAAGATAACTATGTGTGCTATCCTGGAAGAATATTCCAGAATTCCTCCTTCAAAAACCAATAACTTTTGATCTCCACTTGTCTCCTCTCAGTAACAATCTCTCCTCAGAGTTCCATAAATGCCACTTGATATTCATTTCATATTTAAATACGATCTTGGCTGTTGTTTTCATTAGCCAGCAACTTTCAAATGCAATCAGACAATTTCATTCTTACTTCATGGCCCGGAAAATAAACCTCACACATCATGCCAAGTCCCCAGCAGTTAGAATCCATGATTAAGTCTCTCAGTATTCAAAATACGTGATAATCTTCACCTTTTTTCCTATTTTCTGGCAAACAACATGTGCTCAGCATTTTTGGGGACTGCTGCTTGCCCAGTGCACAGACCTCACTCAGCTTAAGCTGCCTGCAAAAGCATCTCAGTTCCCATCCAGATTTCTGAATCTTAGTCCATTAAATTAATTCTGCAAAATATTTGAAATGTGCAAAGTTCTGCAGCTGACAGCAAACACCATGAAAGTGAAAACACAAGGAAATCACTGGCATTTTTCATAACTGACCTGTAATGGTTTTGCCATTTCAAATTACATCAGGAATGATTTCTTTCCATCAGCACAAAATGGCAAAACAAGGTGCATTTCACTCAGAAATTGTTTTTCCAAGCATTTACAAAGGAGGATAAATCCCCAAAAAAAGATTGTATCTCTGCAAACCAGCATGTGGGACCTCTGAGTTTCTGCTCTGACACCCATCAAGGAGCACCCAGGCTCCCTCCCTCCTCACCCAAGGCACACCTCAGTTTGGCTGGATAACCTGACATTGCCCTTCACCTTTCCCACATGTCACAGCTGCTGATAAATTCTTCCTGAAAAATGATTTCATCCTTCCCAACAACGTGGCTTACACAGCACAGATCCTATAAAGGTCAGGACCTCGTTACAGGTTTAGACACTCAGTTCCCACCCAAAAAACAGTTAATCTGGTAAATTTGGAGAGTTGGAAACAAATCTATGGAGATTATGTTTTTCCCACAGCTCTAAAATCGACCTTATCAGTCACAATTGTACTTTAAGCTCAAAAAAAGATTTAAAATGTTTTGCTATTCCTGTTTATATGAGTTCATACAAGATGACTACAGCCTCTACACTGAATGTGGGAGACACTGAAGAGAGCACATGGGTCAGGTGTGTCCACCTCCCCTTCCTGAAGGGAATTCAGATGGCAAAAAACACCATGAGGAAAGGACAAGTAGAGAAGTAGAGAAGAGCAGAGAAAAGCTCCATTTCACACCATGTTCTGTCCTGGCCATCAAGCCAACACCTGCCACAAAAAAACAACTGCCCATTCTGTCTGGTTTCTTGAGTCACACTCCCTGCATTCAGGGCTTTCTATGGAAAGCCTCCACCTTTCCCTGAATTACAGAAGAGTAAGGCCTGGAATTATCTTGGGTTATGGAAATACATGAAGTAATTCCCACACAGGAAGAAAGAGACATCCTTCACTTGCCATGATCACTTGCCTTGGATCCTGAACAGATTGGGCCTTATGTCAATGTTATCTTATTTCACATACCTAAATGATTCTTTAATTTAATAAGAATTAAAACATTACCTAGAGAGAATAAGTACAGCAGGGGTGATATGGTTATGAAGGAATGCTTGCAAACAAGTGGTAGAACCTTCTTTAGCTTTCACTTTTTAAAAAGCTCAGATTCTCACAAGTTTCATATTTACACCTACAGAGTCACAGTAAAAAAAAAAGCCAACCCAACAAAACAGAACAGCCCTGGAGCCATTTAGAAAGCGCTAATCCTGATCATTTTCCACCTAATGACTGTTTACTACACAGTCCTTTCAAATGCTTGGCAGCTGTCCAGGTCTTCCTGCTTTTCCTTTCTCCCACACGTCCTTCCTGCCTGCCATCTTGGGTGAGGACAAACCTCCGGAGGAGAAAGCTTTCTGCTGCCTTCTCAGCCTCTCAAAGCTCCACTCCCCGGGGAAATCCTGAGCCTTCTTTCACTTTCAAGGCAAAACTGAAATCTCCAAGCCTTCAAAGCCTCACCAAATGAGAGCACGGAGCAGAAAAATGAAAACCAACCAGAAAACTTGGTTCTTTTCCAAGGATTTCAAAACCAACATTGGTTTTAAATGAAGTGGGACCAGTTCTGTAATTCTCTGACCCCTAGCAGGAACAGATTTGAGCAGACCCACCCCAGCACTTGTTTCAAATGCCATTCACTGTCACTTGGCATTCCAAGCTGGAACAATTATTCGTGGTCAGATGCTCTCCCTGCTCCAGACCAGCTGTGCTTTGATCTCCTCCTCGTGGCTCCCATGGATCTGGAGGAAGCCAAGCTCCCCTCCTTACCAAAAATGCAGCGTAACAGTTCCTTGGGGAAAGTGCAGCCCCACTGCAGCTCCCAGACCTCACACAGGCCTGGGATGGGACCAGATGTCTCCTGGAACCTTGACCACCATCCTGACCGTGGCTTCCACCCACACACCAGACTCCAGAAGCCCCGGTGAAAGTGAGGAATGAGATGGAAAAGCACAATGGGATTTTTAACTGAAAGGATCAGGTCAGTGCTCTGTCCCTTTTTGATGGAAATTGGGGTAAGACAGGACCTCAACACACAGATTTTAGTGAGGATCATGGCTGCTCCAGGAATAAAGCAAAAGCATAACCAATCCAATGAGCTACAATTAATATTTTAAATGAAATCAGTCCAGCCCATATTCAAATCAGGTCACTAGTAATTAAAGCATCCTTATTTGGAAAGGCAAACCCAGAAAGCGCCTGGATCAGAGCATTTCTCAAAGAGAATATATTAATGGGAGTGTTTGGAAATGCATGATGCACTTGTAAGAGGCTTTAATATAAACCTCAGGATTACACTATGCCAGCTTTTCAATTATTATAGTCTCCATGAAAAGCCAGGCACTGGCAGCAAGAGGTTAAAGCAGACCTTGGGGCCTGGCTTTGCCCTTTCTCTTCCAGAGGATCCCACTGCTGGTTCCTACTCCTGCACCAGCTGAACAGAAGCACTGAAGGTGGAATTTGAAATACAACATCTCTATTAGTGATGCCATCAATGCCAACACAACACACAAGGGGAAGCCTCATAACTTCACCAGGGAGAGCAAAATCAGCCTCTGTAATTTCTAGAATGATCTGCTTGGTTGGCTCCATCTTAACACTCACCACAGCCCAACTCAGCCATTTTAATTCTTGAATGGCTGGAGTTTGCTTTCCCTTCACATGGCACTGCACAGCAGGCTCAGCTGTCTGGAGACCAGAGATCTCTCCCTGTAAAGCACATGCAAGTGAAGGATGGAGACAAAAAAAAAAAACCTGAGAGAGGCTGATGGGAGGTGGTGAGCAGGAGAGCGAGGTAATGTGACTGAATAAGTAAAAATGCAGAATTTTTAGATTGTTCTTGTTCCAAACAGGCAACTCAGGAAAAGCTCAGTGCTCTGGTTCACTCCAGAGGGTGATGATGAATGCAGGCTGTGTCTGTGCTGCTTTAACAGCAGCCCTTGAGAGAAATCTCCCATTCCCAAGCCATAGGAGTGGCCACTGGAGCCTGGTGTGCAGGGCAGGAGCAGCAGAGCTGAGCCTTTTCCATCAGAGCCTGGGAACCACGTGGACATACAAGTCCTGCTCCCCCCAAGCATCCCTCCTGCAGGCCCACCTGCCCTGGAGCCCCTCTGGGATCTCTGGACCCTGCAAATGTCCCCATTCTCCAAAACCAGGCATGCCCTGTGCAGAAGAGGGAGTAAAACCCAAATCACCACAACCCAAGCCATCCATCCATGGCCACAGCCCCCAGCTCTGCTCCAAAAGGAACTTCCTTCTCTCTAACAGCAGCTCCCAGCACAGCAGGCTCTGTAATCCACAAGGACACAGGGCACTGCAGCAGCTTTGGAAAAACATCAAAAGAAAAGGTTACCTGCAAATCCCAGAGTTTATTTTTGCCCCACTGCAGTGCTGTTCCTTGCACTCCCCCAGCACTTCAAGCTCACACAGACTGGCACAAGGGAGCAGAAAGGAAACCAAGTCCTTTTCAATATTTCTTTCTGACATTCCACCATCCTAATGCAAGTTCCAGGCAAACAGAGCCTTCCCAGAGTAGCAGAGAACAAACAGAAAACAAGCTCTGGGCAATAGATCAACCTACAGGATCCACTTTGGTGCTTGTCCACCTGCAAGTGCCTGAAGGACAATCCCTTCCCTCAGCTCTTCCACAGGAATTGCTGGGAAGGTGCTGGAGCTGTAAAATCCCTCTGGTCAACCATGACAAAAAGATATTTGTGCTGACCACCACATACTTGTTTATCAAATATATGAGAAAAACTAGCACCAAACATGTTTGCTACCTGAACTAGAAGCATGAAGAGAAAAGTATTTCCCTGACCAGAAATTTCAATTCAATCTACCCAGAACAGCCTGTGGAAGGACAGACCCAAACAAGCCATATTTGACACAGATAGATTAGACAGATGGTACAGTGTGGTATAAAGGGGATTTGTTCTTGCTTGACTTTGGCATGGCTGAATTACTTATTAATTGCAGATACACAAGAGTTGTACTGGGTATTTTACAAAGATTTAATGCCTATTAAAACTTCATACCATTCAAAGTTACCATTGGTTCTGTACAACAACAGAGGGGTTGTTTGGCAGCTCAGTTCTGCTGCACACCCTGGGTATAAGCAGCAAAATTACCAGTCCTATGCTATTACAGAAGCTTTGAGCTCCCTGTGATTTTAGGGAACTTAGCTGAAAGATGAATAGAAACCCTGATTTAAAATAAAACCTCTGAATTCCTGAAGGCTGCTGAAAATCTCAAACATCACAAGGAAAGCACCCTCCTCTGTATTCCTCTGCTCCCTTACCCAGTGGCCGCTTTGGATTCTTCCAGGATCCTGGTGAAGCACAAGATTTAAAGAAGGTGTTGCAGGGAATACAGGGGGGTGAAATTCAAAACTGGGGCCCATTGAAGCCCGAGTTAATGCCAGGAGCCCACACATATGGCAGGAACAGCAACACTGAACACTGATTTTAACCAGGCCATTTTCCCTAGAGCTTCTTATCCTTTGGGATCAGCATTTCTGGCACCGAGTGACACCACCCCAGCCCCATCCAGCACTGCAATTCCACAGTCTGGAGCACGCTGAGATGGGGTGGGTTTGTTGTCCTGAGAGCTGTAGCACAGCAAGGCACCTCTCCAAGCTGGCCAAAGGCAGAACAAAGCAGGGTGTGGGTTCCAGGCAGGAGAGGGATCTGGAGAGCAGGAAATTACAGAGAGCCTCAGACATTCTGTGCAGAGCAAGGGCTGCCAGCTCCCACCTCCCCTCTGAGACAGACCCAGCCAGGCACCAGGGCTGGCATTTCACAGGACAAAAATGACTCCTTACTCACAGCCTCCTCCAGGCCAAAGCAGGCATCCATGACCTCATCTCCCACCGGCACAAGGGGAGGGTCTGGGCTCCTGTGGGGAGGTGTCAGTCAGGAGAAACCCAACCACAGACAAATTATCAGCTAAAATAGAACAGCCACTCTCAAGTGTCCAACAGGAGAGTCGGCTGTGCAGGGGAATAAATAAACCAGCAAGGGGACAGACTGTGGGTTTGGGGAAATGGATACTCACATTTTCACTTTACTTCTCTGATGTTAAACCTTTCCCTACTGATTTGTGACTCCGAGTGAGCACAAACAACACATTAATTAACCACTGCTACTGAGGGGTACGAATTTAGCCTCACCATCACTCCTTTTAGCAACAAAACTGGCAGAAAAATATCAAAAGCAACGTTTTACCTCCAAAGTAATTACTTCTGTAACTCTATAAGTCTCATTTGGGAAAAAACAGCACTGAGAGCACAGAGTCAATTCCTTACCTGCAGCAAAATGCTGGAAGTTTCATTTTCACAGGTGTTGGACACCAACAACTCCCATCAAAATTAATTTGGTCTCCAATGCTCCAAGCCTGAGGCAAAACTCTGATCTCCCTCCTTTCATTATCCCAAACAGTCAGCCTAGAGCAGCTGTGTCTCTAGCAGGGATTTTGGGATACCTCACTCTGTCCAAGCTTTGGGAAAGCTCACAAGGTCAGAGCAGGGAAAACAGAGTCATCATCTGCTCTGCAAGTCCAGGGAATACTCACAAAATTTCAACAAAGAAAAAAAATCACACCCATCAGTAGGTTTATTTCAGTGCAAGTGAAACAGGAAAGTGGACACGGCACAAAACATCCTGGGAGGAGCCCTAAGGGCAGCAGGTGGTCACAGGGCTATGCAGGAATTCTCTAGCCCCAGAATGCTGCTATAGAGCTTTGTCTGGCCTTTATTTTTCCCCATTTAGGGCTTTTTCCCCAGATCACAGGGCACATGAGCCCACATCCTACTCCCAGAAAGGCTCTCCCAGTCTGTGTCCTGGGAATTCTGGTCCCTACCTCAGCCCTCACTGCTTTACTCTGACAAATGAAGACATGGACACATTTGCCTGCAGGAATCCATGCCAAGATTTGGAGAAAAGAGGTTCTGAATCAGCAAAATGAGGGCCATGTTTGAAGCTCTGCAGGAATTACAGCTTGGATTTGCCTGCTCCTCGGGCAGATTTTCTTTCATCAAGACTAGCACAGCTCCCTCTCCTTCCTCCCACTTGGACCTGCTACTAAATTAATCAAGGATGGTTTATGAGCAAGTTGATGACAAGGGATCTGCAATTCAGCCCTGCTGAGAGCTGCCAGCCATAAGTCTGAACAACTTCTTTTTCTTTCCCTTCCAGAGCAATGCTCAGCATTCCTCTTGACATAACTTTAAATTTTGCTCACTTTTCCAAAGCTGGTCTGGATTTTGTCAATGAAAAATGAGCACTGAAGCCAAGGTCCCTTAAGATATTCCAGATACTTTTACTTTCATAGCCTCCAAAAGTTATCTGAGAAAACCCAACAGCTGGGTACAGGCTGGCAGGTTCATGAGGACACTGTGATTTGAAACTGAAAATAACTGAATAAAACTGAAGGAGACAAAAATGGGGGGATGCCAGACAAAAAGTTGAATGTGATACCTGGCAGGAAGCACCAGTAGGCAGTGCCATCACAGCCATGGAAATGCATACCTGGACTATCCAGAACTGATACAGCTCACCCTTCTCCATCCATAACCCAAATGTAACAGAGGAGAATAAAAATTAACTTATTTGGGAGGCCTGGTAACCTCTGTTATCTCCTGTGAGTGTGCTCTGCCCAGGAAACAATTCCAGCGTGCAGAATTTAATCCCTGCAGGATGTTACTGAATCAAAATAATGCACTAACTGCTCACCCCAGCACCAATATGGTGTGAGATGTGTGTCAACATCTCTGTATGTAAAGTGGTTAGCAGGACTCAGGTAAAGGCATCAGGGGGACCCTTGTGGCCTGCAGGGCCAATGTTAGCACACATGGATATTTCACCACCTCAGCATGGCCTTCCAAAGACAAACCGCTCAGTTCTCCCCGGATTGCTAAAGCAAGGGGAACTAAAACTCATTTCTGTGCATTCCTGAGCTAGGACAGCTGCCTTTGGGGTGACAACAGGCACAAGTGCCACACCTGCGGGACCTGATGCAAATCAAAGCTCAGGAATCCTGGCTCCAGTCACAGCAACAAGTGACCTGGACAAATGAAAAACCACTGGCTAACTGAGAGACCCTGACTGTGGTGTTGTGAGGTCCCTGCAGGACAAGGTGAGAGATGAGAATTGACTTCAAGCTCTCAGAAGGCTGATTTATTATATTATTATATTACAATATTATATGATGATATTATATTAAAAGAGATGATATACTAAAACTATACTAAAGAGAAAGGATATATCAGAAGGCTACAGAAGAATCATAATAAAAACCCATGACAGACCAGAGAGTCTGACACAGCTGAACTGGGATTGGTCATTAAGTAAAAACAATTCACATGGAACCAATCAAAGATGCACCTGCTGGTAAACAACCTCCAGACCACATTCTAAGCAATCACATAATTATTGTTTACATTTCTTTTCTGAGGCTTCCCAGCTTCTCAGGAGAAAAATCCTGACAAAGGGATTTTTCAGAAAATATCATGGTGACACCAAAGGCCACTGCAAACCAGGGCTGGATCCTGGTGTGTGACCAGCCATGCCATGCCCTCTCCACAGCATGGGGTTTTTCTTGGGGGGTGTTTCATCTGTCACTGAAATTTGTGTCCTTTTGGGTTTCCAAGATCTGGGCTCTGTGACCAGAACAGGGTGGCTGGGTGCCAGGAGAGGTAGGAGAGCACACAGGGACCTTCCCTTTCTTGGAGCAGCTCCTAAAGGAGGGCAGAGCTCCAGAGGCAGCTGCTGGGACACGGAGGGGCAGCGTTAGGGCGCTGAAGTGCTGCAATCCCAAAGTGATTCCAGACACAGCGACGACACGGAGATTTATCAAGCTCTTCCCTCGCTGCCAGCCTTCTGGCAGCACATGTCCCCACAGCCAAAATGGCATTCCCGCTGGGGGAAATCCAGGACAAGCCTGTTAGGCTATGGATAATACTGTCAGAGACAAAAAGCATTCTGGTTTTTCCTTGTGGGATCCACCTGCTCCAGGATTCTCTCCCAAGAAGACTCCAGCTGTGATGGATGATCATCAGAGGGGTTTCCAGCTGAACACAACTGGTTGAACCCAACTTAAGCTGATAAATGTTAGTGCTGGTCTCCTCCCTACAGAAAGGGGAAAAGGATCTCCTTTCCCTTGGATTTTCTATGGCAAAGAGAACAGCCCTGCCACCACTCACCTGGACCCACAGGATTATATGGTCAAATTATATTTTCCTTCACCCTTATTTTTGGCTAAAAAGTGTTTGCTGAAAGCCTTCCTGGGCTTCATTTCCATGACAAAAGATGGGCACTGTTTGGTTCCCTCCTTGCCTTATAATATCATTAAGATGACTATCAAGCCACATGATAAATCCAGTTTTTCCCCATTAAATCTACAATGGTCATTTCTGTTTGCTTGTCCTTTATTTCACCCTAGAGGAAATTGTCTTTTCCAATATGCCTTTTGTTGATGGCAAATGGAAGCAAATTATTTTGCTGAAATGGTATTTTATTATTAAATTTTGCATTAGTTAATGTACAAGAGCATTGGAAGGAGGAGAAAAAAAAAACCACCTGCCTTTCAATTTGTGCATTCTTGAAGCGTGTAGGCTGAGGATATCAGCACTTGGAGCACACACCCCAACTTGCCAAGCCCTTGATCTTCCCACTGAGTTCAATCCTCAGGATGCTCCCACCCTTGTAAGTGGCCTCCCAAAGGCAATTAGTGGCTTGCTGCAATTTGCAGTGCTCCTGCCACAGGCACGGAGCCCACAGGCTGTACCCACAGCCCTGGGAGAGAGGCAGGGCTGCCTCACACCCTCTGCCAGCTGCTCCCCAAATCCCTGTCTGGCGGCCATCAGGGTCAGAGCCTTGTTCTGATGAAACACTCTCAATGCACTTTGCTACTTAAATCCTGGTTTTTCCTCTCGCTTTGCTTCCTCTCTTATTTTCTCCATTTCATTTTGGCTACTCCCCACTTTCTTTTGATCCACTTCCTGCTAATTTCTCTCTCCCACCCACTTGTCCTGTGTGTTCAACAACTACAGCAGATGAGGGGTGAAGAAACAGGGGTGAAGAAGCCTCAGCTCAACTCCCACACAGCTCCAGCCTTGGGACTGAGCCTTTGACTCGTTCAATATTCAACTACTCAGCTCAGAATAAGGAAAGGATTTCTCTGTTCACAGCTATTTTTAACACTGCAGAGAAGGTTTAATATTTGAATATCAGAATTGTAATAGCATTTGCAAGAGGAATGGCCTATTTTTAGCAAAGCACTGGCTTTATGGATGCCTCACAATCACAGCACTGTAATAGGGAGAGGCAACCAAAGAGGAGGCTGTGACACAGCTCTGTGCAAAGGCTTGTTCTTCCCATGCCATTTTGAGTTCTGCATGGAAACAGAGCTGGGGAGACTTACCATAGTCTCCAGCAGAAAACACCACGCACAAAGCACAAAATTCCTAATTATGAAAGATTTCCAACATCCAGCTGCTAAACCCAGCCAGGTGTCACAGCTAAAACCAGAGCTGGGAGGTCAGCACACACACACACACACACACACACACACACACACACCATCCTTTCTTCCCCATCCCTCAGCAGCCCTTGAAATTAAAAGTCATTAAAAAAACCTACATCCCAAACTCCCAGCTAAAATTAACCATAGGCTTGTATAAAAATTCCCTCAGCTGCATTTCTTCTGGCCTTTGCCGGGTTTCTGTTTGCTGCAACACTCAAATTACAAAGCCTCCTCCCCCTTGTTGTTGACACCACAACACAGTCCCTGGCCTTCCTTCTAAACCCAGCAACTCAGGAACAAGCCCATGAATTTGCGTTGTTTGGATTCCCCCACCACAAAATGCAACTTTTAAACAACACACTTCCAAACACAATGCTAATCCCATTCCAATCCATCCCCTCCAACCCCATGGAGGATCCCCTGGCTCCCATGGCCACCACCTGCCAACATCAGGAACAGGTTGAGCAAAATAATTCCATACCAACAGAGCCAGGAAAATTCCTCCTTGTCCCTGAGGAGACCTGGGTTCTCTAGCAATAAATCTAGGAAAATGTGCCAAGTGCCAGTCACCAAACACAGGGGCACACCATTTCCCCAGACATGTCACTTCTGGGAACTGCCTCATCAGTCCCTGTAGGAGAAACCGAAACCCCAGGCAAGGCTGGCATGGTCATTCCACTGACAGAGGAGCTGTTAACAGTACTTCATATAATCATCCTAATCATTACCGTTGTTGTTGTTGTTGTTGTTATTATTATTATCTGTAGTTAATTTGGAGCCTCCCATCATAACACCCTGACTCCCAAACCACCACCCTAGGGAACAGGAAGTTCTCTATGGCAAATCACATCCAAGACTTCTCTGAGGAGTAGCAAAGGGTTTTCCAAGTGATTCTTGGTGAACACATCCCTGAGGTACAATATTTCAAGGACCAAGTATCAGCACAAAACCCACGAGCACCTAGAGGCAGGACCCAGCATCCATCCAGCCTCTGGCTCCTGACACACCCTGAGGTCCAACTATTAACCACTGACCATGTCCCCAAGTGCCACATCCACAGAGCTTTTAAATCCTCCAGGGCAGCTGTGCCAGGGCTGGACAACCCTTTCCATGGAGAAGTTTTCTCTAATATCCAGCCTAAACCTCTCCTGGTACAAACTGAGGTGGTTTCCTCTCTGCAGAGACATGTGCAGGCAGCAGGTGATGTCAGTCAAAACCAGAACGGGCAAATTTTTAAAAGGAACAAAGATTTATTTCTCCTGATGACAGCCCAAATGAGAAATCTTCTTAAATTTTAACTTAATCAAGGAAGGAAATGATGCACCAAACATTCCAGTTTGCTACTGAACACTGAGACCAATTCAGAGAAAGAGGAATGGAGTGGTATATTCTAATTACTACACAGGTAATTTCAGTGCTTTGTGTTTGGGGAAAACAAGATTATCATTTGGAATACTGAGACAACAGACTTGGTCATTTGCAAGGCACAAAGCAAATGCAAAACCTGCTTTGTTGCTCTGGTAATATTTGCATAATAGTTATTTATATGTATGATGAATGGAGCACAGTTTCAGGACAGTTAGGCAAGGTGAGTTGCCCTGCTCTTTAATCCTCTAATAACATGCTTGGGATGCAATTTGGGAATTCATTCCCCTGTGATGGAGCAGCTGTGCTGCTGCATAGTGACCATTTCTCAATGCTCATCCCCATCAAATTGCACTGGTTTGATCAATCCACAAAGCAGAGCATTAAGAATGCATACAAGGATAATTTTGTGCCTTGTTTTATGTATCTGCATGCCCTCCTAGCTTTCCTTTAGATATGATGGCCAAGCTACTAAACACCAGCAAGGGGCTGCATTTATCTCAAAATACACATAAAATTGTAGTGCTAAGTCTGCCACGGGCGCCAATCTAATCGAGTTGGCTGAAAATTAATTTCAGGCCCAGGGCTCTTCCATGGCTCCCTGGATTCCTGCCACAGCTTATGACAACCAGAAGTTAAAACTGCAAACAGCTGTCCTCCTGCTAGAGGCACTCTGGAATAACATGGATGCTGTGCTCGGAAAACTGCCCTAAAGGTGACGCGGGGGTTCATCGCCCCGTGCCAGGAATCCGAGGAACTTTGGGACTCTCTGAACTCTGCAGCAGCTCTGCTGTGCCACTGCAACCCCAAATGATTCATGTTATTTTCTGCTGGTCAGCAGCAGCTGTAGAAACATCCCTCAGCGCTCCTCCTCGGCCTGGAATGCCCATGTGCTCCTCACCTGTCAGCCCTGCTGCAGCCAACACACCATTTGTCTTCACTGGGCTTCTTCCCCACTCCTTCAGGGGAAGGTCCTACAAAGCCTCCAAAGTCCTGCTTTGCTTCAGTGAATATCCAAGCAGGCATCTCCAGATCCCACTCCAGCCCTGCAGCTGATCTTTGCTGCACTTGCTGCAGCAGCGTAATCTCACTCGGGATTTACTCCCTGATTAGGATTACTCAGACTAAAAACACAGCTAGATAAGAGCTGCGTGCTCCCTGTCACCTGCCCACGGAGAGGGATCACCACCCCTGACTCCGACATTTTGGGACCTTGTCACTTGTTTTACAATCTTCACATTTCTAAAATGGTTGTGAAACATAACTGAGCAATACAACATTATCTCAGCTATAGGTTGGGCTCAATGATCTCAAAGATCTTTTCCAACCTAGTTAATTCTGTGATTCTGAGATGTTCTTGCGCATGTTTCTCTATGAAAAGGATTTAAAACCTCAAGTCCCAGACTGTGATGGTGTAAATGGACACACCAGTGATGTAGTTGTGTAACTTGGCACAAGTGGGGATTCAGATACTTCATTCTCAAGCTTCACAGAGCAAGAAGAATCACAGTACTGCAAAGAAAATGAGCATGGAAGGTCCTTTTTTTCTTACTAAACAGTGAAGAAGCAGTTTTGAGTCTCATTCCTAAGCTGGCAGATAGTACAGACCATTACTGCACCATGGGGACTCGTCTGGGGAAAATATCTTTACTTCTTTGTGGTATATGTTTAATGCAAAGTCACCTTATTCTTGTTTGTCTAGCATACAATGAGAATAGATCTCTAAAAATAACCTACTTCCCCCCTCTTCCAGCTCCTCATGGCAGTTTCACTTATTATTAGCCATTATTCACATCTCTTACATAAACTGCAATTTCTGGAAATTTTTATGCCTCCTGATACAAAACCTGAAAGTGCACAAGGCTGGAGAAGGCAGAGCTCAGTGAAACTCCACTGGATTGCAGTTTTTTACCTCTCTTTCCCTCTTACCTGGGTTTGATGTCATCATGTCCCTCCTTGGAGCAGCAATAAAGCTCCTTTACACACCAGGGCGCTGGGAAGCTGCAAAGCTGGATCAATGGGGCACCTGGGGTCAGGGAATCCCCTGTGGGTACAGGGGTGGGGCTGCTGTGCCACAACCTCTTCCCCAGCCAACCTCAGAGCACAACCACAGCACCCCACTGCATCCTGAGTGCCACAGCTTCCCCTTTTTGAGGAAGCAGAGGCTGGCAGCTGCGGCTGAGTGTCCTCTCCATGGAGAACCTCAGTGGCACAGTGGATTTGACCCTGCTCTGCTCCCAGCACGATCCCTGTGGATCTGATTCCCGGGGCCAGGGATGGCAGTCCTGCTCCAGGCCTGTTGGGAGTCACACCTCGAGGGGCCCAGGAGCTGAAGTGACACCAGGCTGGCTGTGCCCACCAGAAGCTGGGGGATATTTTCCACAAATGACCTCTAGTCCATTTGCCTTTCCAAGAGTGCAGCTCATTCTCAAATCTGCAGGCACCAAGAGGTCACAACTTACAGCACTCCAGACTTTTATGATTCCCTGACAATCCCAGTTTTATTTTCCCTTCCACAGAGCTCCTTGTGCAGGTCCCTGCAGCAGGGCAAACACACTTCCATGGAATGGTTGGTTGGATCCATCCTTTCCTCAGGCAGCCTCTCACCAGGGCTAAACAACCACCTGCTGACTCAGGATCACCCAACCTTGCTCCCAACCCAGCTGCCCCCGCGCTTTCCTCACACTATCCCATTTAGCAGCCAACTCATCCTCTTTCTGTAAGAAACTAATTCAGGCACCCCAGGTTTAATGTTTAACTGGCTTATGCTAACCACTAAAGCTGCACAATCAGATTCTTCCCTCGACAAATTTGACGCGGGGCCGAAAATCAAATTTGCTTCTTTTTCCCCTTAAACAAAACCATCTACGGTCTGCAGTGGTAAACCACTGCTCATTTGAATATCCAAACACTGGCTGTTTGCATCCAGGGGCTGGTGCCAAAAGCCTGTCACCCACAGCCAGCCCAAGCACGTCTGAGGCCGCTGAACTTACTCATCTCTGCCTTGATACTTCCAGACTGTTCAAGGAGAATTTGAAGAGGCTCCTACTGACCTACACTGAGGTAAAACCCGTCTCATTTCTCATTCAGGTGACGATGAGGATGATACCAATGGCTTTTCCTGGGCTGGGACTTGTGTGGTTTCACCACAGCTTTTTCCCTCTTACCTGCAGCCAAAGATTTAAGAGGGACATGACTGCTCTCAAAATGTAAATGGAATATATTACCAGAAAAACCCGCCCGAATCCTCAGTCAATAATCCATTTTTAGGAAAGAATTTGTGCGAAAATGAGGTAAGTGATAACTTTGCAGATCTCCTGTTATCCACAGTGCTATTTTAGGGAGAGTGTGACTGCATTGGGCTTGTCGCAGAGTCCTGCTTCCAATCTCCTGGCAGCTCCCCAGCACATTCCAGTATTTAACGCACAAGGCTCGTTGGGATGCAGTCCCACTTATCTCCCAGACACATTGACTAAGACTTTCCCACATAAACTGACCCACCCTTTAGTAGCAAGAGGTCACTCAGTACAATCAGCCTTCAAATGAGGAAAACAATCAGGAAAAGCTTCTCTGATGCCAAAAACACCAACAGAATAAAACACAACAGGCTCCAGTGTTTGTTTTATGAAAACTTGAAAACTGCAAGGCAGATTTTTTGACTTGTGATAATCAGTGTAGCCCCACCAAAGTCAGCCAGATTTCTTTCAGGCTCAGGACCTAGCCTTCTAAAAGCATCTAAAATTGCTATAAGAATGCATTACTCTAAAAAAAGGTTAAAAATAAAAAGGTAGCAATTAATCGATTCATCTTTTACTATGATGAAACTGTAGAGAGTTATTCATGGCATTATGCTCCAAAAAAGGTCACAATATTTTACATTACAAAAAAAGAAACAGCTGTTAAATTAACCAGGTTATCTTTATCCCATATGGATCCTACATGACAAAGAATTCCTGTTAACTTACAGAGAACTCTCCTGACTTCTTCACTGCATGATCCAGGCTCTAGCAAAGGGTGATCTACTGGATGATCCTCCTGTATCAAAAACCCAGACTTCTATCAGGCATACCTAGGCCCAAAGCCCCTTTCCAAAAATTAACTCCAAGCTGCATTCCAGTGTTGCTATAAATGTGTGTGCCACTAGCACCCCAGAGCCATGAGCCATCCACCCCATCTGCAGGGAGTGGTGCAGAAGACCTTGAAACATTTTCATTAAGAGAAAAGTCAGTGAAAGCCCTTGACAAGAAAAATCTCACCATTGGTTTAGCTACTGACAAAAGCCAACACCTGGAATGCCCAAATCCAAAACCTGTGAGTGTTCAAATAAATGTATCCATGTTAAATTAGTTCACATACAGCAGGCAGCAACTTTTCCCTTCCAAGCCAAAAAAATAAAAGAGCTACTTGCTATAATTAGCTGGAGCATTTGTGGTGTCTAGGCACTAAGCAAAATTGATTTAATGAGTGGGAAAAATCAGCTTTTGGTCCTGGTGCACAACTCCAGAGTGATCAGCTCCACTGTACCCCGGGCTCTGCCCACACTGCCAGAGCTCACCATGCACAGTTTCCTTGCCCTTGCAAACACAAGGCTCCCTTTTATCATGTAAGAACCAAAAGCAGATACCCATGTCATTCTGTAATAAATCAATCCACAGAGCAATAGGATTAATTCAGAACAAAAGGCAGGAACTTACAAAACCAAAAGCTGCGGATCTGGATTACTGCTGGATGGCAGGAAATCCCCACAACTCCTTGAAGAGTAGAAGACCTTGACCACGTTCTTGGTCAAGGGTCTGAATCCCACAGCAAAAACTAAAGACTTCCCAATGAAGACTGTAGGTCTGGCTTGGGAAAAATGTCTGCCAGGGATAAAGTGGGTAATCAGTATAACCTTAAAATGTCAGAGCCAGGCTTGGAGAGGAACCTCTGCGTCACCTCGGAGCACCTCCCACCCAGGCCAGCCACTGACGCCTCCAAGGAAGGGGGAAAATGGAAAATCCAACTCCACTATTTTGGGGTGGGGCATGATCCTCCCTGATCTCTGCAGGCACCACTGCAGCCCTGGCCAGGAGATTTTAGCACAGGCATGACCTCAGTGTGATGCTGCTTTCCAAAACCTCAAGGCAAGCTGAAAAAAAAAAAAGCCAGAACTAAAGGTGTCTGAAGGAAGGGTCACAACAGCCACTCCAGCACTTCCTACAGGGAGACTGAACAGATGAAGCATAAATGCTTTATTCATTAAGTTGGTTATTTCTAACCCATTATAACCCCATGCCAGTCACTCGTGTGGGTAGTGGTGCATGGCTGGGTGGCTCCAGGTCTGCATCTCTTCCTCTCTGGTCACATCCTAAATCTGGGTCTGCAGCTACATCTCTTCCCAGACCCCACATTTCATGCAGAGTAGCAGCTGCCCATTCCAGGGATCATTCCACGTTGTATTGAGACATGATTAACAAAACCAAACCCAGCGGTCACAGCAATCAAACTGAGCTGTCAGTCAATCCCTATTCCTCTCTTAAAAATAAAATACAAAGACTTTGTTTTTCAAGGCAAGCCCACAGCTTCTCTGATGATTTGCATCTGTGTTTCCTATTCTCACAGAGAAGAAGGAACTGTTTCCTCTGGTGCACAGCCCTGGACATGTGAACAAAACCTGAGATGAAATCCAGGAACATCATTCCTGAACATTTCACAGATCACAGGCAAATTGCTCAGCAGGTCTGGCTACTTCTCCCAAAAAGGGAAGAGCCTATGTTTGGAAAACCAGTCAACAGAAAACCTGCTAAATTTGGAACATTTACCTGTGAACAGTTTGGTGGCAGAGTATTTTTAGCTCTCAGGACAGAGTGTTAATGGCACACCTCTCCTGTTCCAAGGGCACGGGTATGACCAGCGAGGCTATTCCCAGTATCCAACAGGTGTGGGTCAGCATCTGCTGCCACCAGGGTTCCACATGCAGTGCCTCTTCTGTTCAGTCCCCACTGCCCTCTTGACAGGAGGGGCTGCTGAACAAATCAAACCAACTCACCATTTCTTTTTAAAGTTCTAACACTCAGCGCTTTGTGGAATAAAGTGGCTGCACAGCAGCGTAAATGTGTTCCTCTGGTGGCAGTGATGACACACCAAAGGGGTTTCTGGTAGGCTAAAATGCATGCATCTTAAAAACAAATACAAGTTTGTGCAACGTAGTAGGAGAGTAAATACATCAAACAATCAAATAATATATTAAGAGAATAGCAGAAAAGTGAAAAGACATGACAAAGTAAGAACATCCTGAAATTATCACTGTTCAACGAGAAAAAACCTCACAGAGGAGATGATGAGAAAAATGTTAACAGTGATGAAAAACAATAGCTCAATGTAATCCTCAACCTTAATCTGTCCTTGGGCATAGGGAGATGTACACAATACCCGAGTACAACCTTTATATATTGGTGCATACCTTTCAATAATCACATACATTTCACTGCAAGCAGAAATAACACTTCCAGACATAGTCCCCCCAGCCATAAAATCTGTTATGAACTCAACCCTCACCTAACAACACACATCAAAGCTTTTTTCCATGCAAAACTGGCCTTTTCTAATGAGGAATTGACAGTAAAAATGTGTCTGGGATTAACAATACATGAAAAAGAAATAAAGTTGGACAAAAGAGAAAAAAACCTGCCCGCTTAAATATATATAGAATTGATCTATGTCACTCTGATCAAGCTGTTTAATAAGTTGGGGTCTACTGGGCGTAAGAAGAATTTTTCTTACGTCTTTCTTTTTTTAAAAAAAACATGTAATCTCTCTGAAACCCTTTTTTCATTACAGGAAAAGCTTCCAAAGGTCCAGCTGTAACTGCTGCAACATTGTATTCATGTTCATTAGAAAAACAAATTCACAGCAGATCATTTTAAGAGTAATAATAAAAGGCTGACAAACGAAAACCACATGTGGGTGGGGGGGAAAGAACCCAGCAGTGGGGGAAGCAGGCTCCAAACCAGGCTCTGCAGGACATGGAGCCCAATGGATCGCACTCCCCTCAGTGTGGAGCTGCAGCTCCAACCCTTGCTTCTCCACACCAGCGGTATCTGCTCAGAGCAATCCAGTATGAGATGGTTTCTCAGGTTTAAAGCAAGAGGAGGCAACTGCATTTTCACATTTCACACCTCTAAGCCAGATTCCTGCTGGTTTCACTTGGGAAAACTGCCACGAGCCTCAGCAGAGGTAAGGGTCCAATGCTGGCAAACTCCCCAGCTCCATCAGCTGGGAACAGGAGCAGCCCACAGCAGGAGCTGATATGTCAGGAAAGCCCTTATGGCTCCACAGGGCTCCTACCATGGAGCACAGGCCTGCTCTCATCAGGAGTTTCCAGGCAGCACAGGAAAGAGCCTGCACTGCTCTCCTGCACAAGCTCAGCTGAGCCAGAGACATCTGAGGGCAGCTAGTAGCTCCTTGCCCTGACAGGTCACCTGTCTGGCCCCTGGGGCTCCAACACTTCCAGAAGTATTCCTAGAGCCTAGGGAAAGGGCAATCAGGAAGCCTGTAGCCACAGACACCAGCCTGGGCAGGATTTAGTAGCTGACTCATGGCTAATGGGCAATGATAAACTGTTGTACTGGTTGTTCACTTGTGCCCAGATCAGATGACTAAGGAATTTAGGTGCCTATAGAGATTAACAGTCTAAATAACTTTTGCAGTCTGACCCTTAAACATCTGCATAAACAGACTTTCTCCTCTGTGTTCCATGAAAGATGTCCACGCACTCCTTGCTAATGAAATACAATTATTTTGCAGGCAATCCAACTAACAAATATTTCATCCCGTAACTGACCCACATGAAAAATAAATCCTTAGTCAGGTGACGTAATGCAAACGAGCAATCCAGGCCCATCCAATAAAGGGGGTTGAGCTGATTCCATTTTATAGATGATGAAGGAAAAAGAAAACATCTTTCATAAAATGGTTTGTACTCCCACTCCCCAGGGGCTCCTGGAGCAGCACACAGCAGTATCCTGGGCTCCATATATGCAGCAAGAGGGTTTTGCCCCTCTCTGCCCCACTCCTGTGTGCAGGCAGGGCTCAGTGACACACAGCAATTCCAGAAGCTGCAGGATCCATGCCACCACCGAGATGAAACAGCATCTCTAACGCTTTTTGCCACATGGCTGCTGCAAGCTCCTATTTATCCCAAAATGCTGCATCCTGCTTTAGTGAGTGTCATTTGCTGCACTTAACCTGCATTACAGAAAAACCCAAAGCAGGTTCTGTTTCAGAACGTGATCTCCTTGATTCCACATTCATAATTCCACACTTATGTTCCTGAAGTAACAAAATATGCATGAAGTAACAAAATATTCCCTATTTTCTTGCCTCTTCAGCACTAGTTGTGACACATGAGCCAGCCCCTCGTCCCTCCTCACAGCCCTACAACCACTGCTAAGTCATGGAGGCATCACTACAGCCATTTCTGTTCTCCCCGGAAACACAGAAGGGGAAAAAAACCCAAAAAACCGCTAAAGGACAAGAACAAATCTTTAAAAATCACATCCCACTGCCATCACCTACCTTCCCAGCCCTTTATCCCATTCCATTTTCACTCCCGTCTCTCTCTCCAGAGCCTTCTGAGCATATGCAAGTCCTTCCTCCAGCGGAGCTTTCCTGCAATGGCCTGAGGAGTCGGAGCCTCCCCTGACATTTCCACACGGCTGCTATCTCTCGGAATAAATTCCTCTCCCTGCCCTGCCTCTCTAACCCGGCTCCGGGGAGCATTGTTCCCCAAGATGCCTGTCAGCACAATGCCGGGCTGCAGGAATTCCAGCCTTTTTCCCGAACTGTTCAATAATCAGGTTTCATAATGCTGGTATCCTGTCAATAAAGGTCGAAGGATGAGCCGAACGCTCCGGATCTTGACAGTTTGTTCCCTCTCCCTGCAATCCTGATCTGGAACATTTAGCATTTATACCGATGGACAATGTGAAGCACAACGTAGAAACACAGATCGCTACTCACCTTTAAACAAGAATGCAATTTCATTCACGATTAAGACATCAACATCACAAATTCAGTGCTCACTCCAGTTCTGTATCATCACTCCAAAAGGAAAAACATCAGCTACTGAATGAAACGTCAGCCCCGGTTGCCATGAACAAGGGTTTTTCAGAGCTGCGGCAGTCTCACAGTCTCTAGCACAAGTCTGCCATATTTTTTTTTTTGTTAAATCAGGCCTTTACCCACCTAACAGCCAGAGCCAGCCCCGAGACAGCCGAACCAAGCCCACGCGTTGTGCCGCTAACTGCGGGCACCGCGGCACCCAGCGATGGCCGCGCCCGGACCGCAGCCCCGCAGCCGGAGCTCGGCGGCGTCAGCGCGGCGCTCCCGCACACAAAGCCCCGCAGCGGGCCCGGCTGACAGCGCGCCGCGACCCCCGCGCCGCCCCCCGCGCCCCGCCCCGACCAAGAAAAATAAAGGAGGAATTACATCCGTCTAGCAAGGAATACCGCAGGAGCAGCAGTCGAGCCGGGCTCTCCGCACCGCACCGCGCGGGGCGTGCGGCTGCGCGGCGGAGGCGGCACCGCGGGCGGGGAGGGAGGGAAGGGGAGGGAGGGAAAGGGGCGGCGGCCGCCGCTGCCCCCGGGGACGGGCCGGGGCCGCCGCAGGGCAGGGCAGGGTAGGGCGGGGCGGGGCGGCTCTGACAGCGCCGAGCCCGCTCCGCGCTGATCGGGGCTGCGGAGAGGCTGCGGGCGCCGCCCGCGCTGCGCACACGCACCCGGGAAGAGGGGCCGCCCCCCATCCCCGATCCCGGCTCCCCGCTCCCGGCCCTACCTCGGCGCTGCCCGGGCGGCGGCCCCGCGCTGTGCGGAGGGAGCGGCGGTACCCGCAGCCCGCGCGGCGCTGCGTGAGCCCCCGAGCCCCGCCCGGCGCGGAGCGGAGCGGGGACAGCGCGGGGGGCGGGGACAGCGCGGGAGGAGCCCCCGCCCCGCGCCCCGGCCCTGCGGCGGCCCTGCGGCGCGGGGGGCTCGGCACGGCACGGCACGGCACGGCACGGCACGGCACGGCACGGCACGGCACGGCACGGCCCGGCTCGGCCCGCAGCGCCCCGGGCGCATCCTCACCTGCTGCTGCTGCTGCTCCTGCTCCTGCCGCTGCTGCTGCCCGGGCCTGCCCTGTGCTCACGCCAGGTCTTCCCCCTCCGCCGGCCCTCGCTCGCAGCCCTCCGTGGGTGTTATCCAGCCACTCCCGGCTCCCCTTCCCTTCTCTTACATTTATTTGGTTATTGGGTCTCTCCAGCCTCCTTGCTCCTCCTCCTCTGACACTCTCTCCTATCGCAAAGACAATATTGGCTCGCCCCCAGCATCCATTTCCTCTAGTGCTGCTCTCTCTCCCGCTGCTCTGTCATTCCTAGTGGAAACCCCATCCCGGGTTTGACTTCCTCCACCGCAGTCATCCTCTCCTGCTGCTCCAGCCCTGCCACCTTCCCACGTAAACAGCCTCCCTTTGCCAGTGCAACCCAACCCCTGGAACCCAGGTCCAGCTGCCTTTGTGCCACACTTTCCCTTTTCCTCTTTTCCTGGGTAGGATTTTTGCCTGTCTTCCCAGAGAAAACTGCTGTCCCACCGTCAGTGCACCTTTCGTCCTTTCCCCTCTTCCACAGCCAAGGTCAGAGGCAGACACTGCTGCTTCAGGTTTTCTTTTCTAGTCCTGGCCTCCCTGCTTCCCTCCCTGTCCTCACGCCCATGCTCCTTCCCTCCTGTCCACTCTCCCTCCCCTCTCACTTGCAGTACAGCTATGGATCAGTGCTATCCATGTCTTTTATCAAAAAATCAACAAACCACTCTTGGATTCATTTGGCTCCTTGGTTACCACTCCCTTTTCTCCGGCTCTTCATCCCTGCACTCACTGCTATTTAACTGCTGTCTGGAGTTCCTCTCCTCTGCATATCTTAAACTCCCTCTTATCTGGCTCCTGCCCCTTCACGCTCAGCTGCTTTGCCAAAATTTCCAATATCCATTTCCTGACATAATCTCTAGAATATTGCTTCATTTCTAGCCTGTCAAAATTATCAGCCTGGCTCTTTTGGATATTTTGTTCTCCTTTGGTTTCCAGGACTGCCCTGCCAGAGCCACCACCTTGCAGCTCCTGCAGTGCATCCTCCTCCCAGTTTTCAGATTCCCAGTTCCTAGATTCTCAGATTCCCAATTCCCAGGACCCCAAAGGGACTAAGTCCCTTAAACGTGGGCTTCTGGCATTCAGAAGTCTATTTTAAATGTTCTGTCACCATGAAGCCTACAAGATTCTTGATAAGATCTAAGAACATACTTTCATACTTGTCACTTGTTCTGGTGCATATTCAGACCTTGGGATGCAGTAAAAATGTGTGTATATAGATACAATTTTTTTTTAAATATATTCAAATGCTACAATGTTAAGAAATATCCTAAAATATCATCCTTCACTCAATTATTAATATCCATCAAGCAAGTTGGAAGGGACAAAAGCCTGCAATGGCTGGGAGTGAGCAAGAGCACGCTGTGTATTTTAGGATTCTTTAGCCCCCATAGCTCAAAGATGGGTGGGTCATGGATTCCCATGGAAATAACTGGGTAGGATTGAATGCCTGGAGAAGCAAGAACCAGAATAGCAGGGGGCACTGTGGGCTCCAACCAGCTATCCCAGTTACTGACAGACATTTTCTCCTTTTTAAAGAGCTGGCATTTGGTGAAGAGCAGGGCAGGTACAAGTGTTTTGCTGCTAACAGTTCACAGCAGCATTCCCAGGATTGGCAGAGAGGATGTTCATTTAATTTTAAAAATTGCTGCCCCAATTTGTTTGTATTTTCAGCATGAACCTTCCACTTGCAGAGTTAGAAGGCCAATGCCTACAGCCTGGTGACAATTCAGCAGGGAATACCCACAAGGGAAACCAGCAGAACTTCCTAATGTCAGTGAGTGAAGGCAGTCAGACAAACAGGTTGCTCCCACTGATGGTAACATTCCTGCTGCCTTAAACAAACTGAAAGGACTGGAATGAATGGCCATGACAGAAACTGTTGTTAAATGAAGTGGAAAGGGGCAGCAACAATGTTGGGCAAAGTCACTCCCCTTCAGCCCTGTTACTTTGTAGTTAGTTTGGCTCTGAAGCTCAAGGTTTTTTCCCTCACACATTTAGCCCAGGCAAACATAGATTTCTGCACAGCTGAAGCAATATTTAAGCTTGGTTTTTTCTTTCCTTTTGAAAAGCTACCAAGGCACCACACCCAGTATTATTGTTTGATGCTCATTCCACAGAAATAGATCCATGTGCATATTGACACCTTCACCAAGGGAAAACACTGCACAGGTGTATACAGGTAATCATATTCCAACCTCTCTGAAAGATAATTTAGAAATAAATTCTAGTTTAAATAACCTAATGCATCATTCAAAATAAAATGAATAAAAATTGGAAACATAGAACAGTTTAGGTTGGAAAAATCCTCTAAGATCCTTGAGCCCAGCCATTAACCCAGCACTGCCAAGGCCACCACTAAACTATGTCCCCAAGGCTTACATTTGAATTTGTGAAAGGGTACTTTCAAGCAGATACAAAAGCAGCACATCTAGATGAGATATTAAGAGCCACAATTGTTAAGGCAATACTAAAACTCAAAAAAATCTACTGAAGGATGGTGTCAATGTCCAAGAACACAATAAAAATGCACACCAAGAAATTCACACTGTAATAAAAAACTCCCTCGCAGTTCCATTAGACTGGAAGAGTCTCCTGTTATCAGACAGTTCCAGTTCCACAGGTTCCCAGCATGACTGAGATCCATTCCCCCCACCAGACACACCTTTCCTCCACCTGTAACTCCTGGTTACAGTGGGGCTCCAAGGCACAAATCCAGACTGGAGCTTTGTCTCATGGCAGACTTGGCCAAGCTCTTGAGAGGAAAATCAAAGATGGGCAAGAATATGCCCAGAGGAAAAACTCAGCTCCCTCAGTGTGTGTAGTGTGTCTGGAAGCAGGATGGCTCCTCTTCACAAACATTTCCTCACAGAACCCTATTTCTCCTCAGCGCCTTGGTTACACCCAGCTCAGGGTTACACCCTTACCTTCAGGAACACGTTGTAGCAATGCATTCCCAGAATGGATTTACTGGGATATTCCTGTTTCCCAACAGTCACTGAAAACATAAATGTGTCTGATCCTCAATCCTTAGTTTGCCTTTTCTCTATGACCAGCTCAGGAGGCTGACCTGCCCAAAATTCTGCATCAGGGAATAAACACTCATCCAGGTACCCTCATGCAGCAGCCACAGGGAAAGGTGTGTGTGACACAGGAAGGGCCTTTACTGGGAGGAACAAAGAGCAGAGACACACAGACCATTTGTAACTCTACTCTCAGGTTGCACATCAGAGGTCTGGCAATAATAGCCTCTCTGATTTATGGCAATACTCTTTTGTTGAGAAAATCTTATTTTTCTAAGCACTCCCCAATTCTCTGTGCCTACCCTGTCCCCAGAGCATCCATTCTCAGCAGTTTTCTCTCCACCAGCAGCTCCTGTGAGCTCCAGGCCTATTTCTCCATGTGCCCAACATCCCCAGCCCTGGAAAATGACTCAAGCACAGGGCACTTACAAAAGTTTGGCCTTGGCCTCAGCCAGCTGCTGTCTCCTTCCCACGCCACCGGAGTCAGCAGTGGAAATGCTGACAGTGTGAAGACAAGATGGCTTTCCTGCTGTCCCTGCCAGCATCACAGCAATCTCCAGTGGCCAGGAGGAGTCCTGGCAGGAATCCCTGTGGAAGGACAGGAAGCATTAGTGAGAGCTGGCAGGGGCTCGGGGCCAGTGTATCACAACATCCCCTGCAGCCCTTCCCATTGTGTTCAAGGCAGTACATTAAAAAATGAAAGAAATGTCTTGGGACCTGCTCTTGTGTCCTGTGGGCTCCACATGGAAGAAATCCAACCACAGAGGATGTCTACAACTGCAAAGGAAGTTTCTTGGCCCTTCAAAGCCCCTTCTGTGGTGCAGCAGTTTGAGGCTCAATGCCTCAAAGGTGTTGATGCAGCAAGGTTTCCTCACCCAAAGAGAAATGGGGAGGAAATTTGACCAAAATCCTCAGCATTTATCTGTCCCACAAAAAGCTGCACAAAATTCTGTAAAAACTTTGCCCCTTGTTGCCAAACATTATTCTCTTTCCTTGTGTTTTACCACAGTTTTAGTCCTTCATTTCCTGCAGATGCATCAGAAATTCACCTAATTAGAAACTTAATGGTTTTAATACAAAAGAGAATAGTTTTAGATTAGATATTAGGGAGAAATTCTGTGATGGTGGTGAGGCCCTGGCAGAGGTTACCCAGAGAAGCTGTGGCTGCCTTATCCCTGGAAGGGTCCAAGGCCAGGTTGGACAGGGCTTGGAGCAACCTGGGATAGTGGAAGGTGTCCCTGCCATGGCAGAGGGTGGAACTGGATGGGCTTTAAGGTCCTTTCCAACCTAAACCATTCCATGATTCTATGAAAAATACACATCAGCCCGTGTAATTTGACAAAACAAAGTTGTGAGGTGCAGCTGGTCCATTAACTACTACAGGAAAAAAAGGTGAAATTCTTAGCCCTCTCCCAGATTTTATTCATTTTCCTGACAACCTGCTTACTTTTCCTACAGAAACTGAAGCTTTCAGGTCAGGTTAAGATATCAGCACATACTCCAAGAACCCACCAGCATAAACAAATTTTTAAATGTTTTCTGTGGTGATTGCCTTGCTCTGGTAATGCTGGGCTTTAACTGCTGAGGCTGTGATTCCTTGTTCAGTTCCATGCAGCTGGACTACGTGCAGGGATGTGTCTGACATCAATGGAGCCTCATCCAGGTGCAGTCATCTGCTCTCTCCACCTCAATGCTGCCACACAAATGGAAGAATGATCCCCAGAGAGGCACATTACCAGGAATTATTTACCAGGAGGCTGCTCTATCATTCAAAGCTCCAGGCTGGAGCTGCTCCCTCCCTCCCATGCTCACAATTTCCATGTTGGATCCTGGACACGCTCCACACCAGGGCTGTTGCTCAGGTACAGGTCTGGAAGCAAAAGCTGGTAACTTTTAATTCTGTGGGAAGCTTTAAGAAGATTCCCCTTTCCTCATTTAGCTGAGATCTCTCACCTGCCTCCATGCAGGACTGCTTATTCTAAAAATGTCCTGGCCTGTAGCAGTCACTGTCTTAGTGAGCAACTCTCCACATGAACCCCAGGAATGAGGAATTTGAGTGTGACTCTGCCATGTTCTGGTGGGCAAAGAGCCCCCAGTGTCATGATTCTGACTTACAAAGGATCTGGCCAAATCTTAAAAAGTCAAAAGCAGCCAAGCACAGCAGATTTTAGGGGCTTAGGACATGGCCTGCAGGATTTCCTCAGAATCCCACACAGTAAGACACTTTTGCACAAAATCTGACTTTCAAACTGCAGTCAGAAGTTCTGCAGTGACTTTGAAGGCCCAAGTTTCATCTTCAAGTGTCACCAGAGTCTTGTCTGTGTCCAGGCAATAGCACCCACATTCCCACACCGCTCCCAAAGTGGGATTGGATCCATGCAGGATTTGCTAACGAGGAAGGGGCATCTCTTGGTGAATCCAATTTTATCAGCCCCCACCACTGCCCAGCCTCCTTGTCCACAAACCACCAGCAGCCTTCAGCATGACAAGGGAAGCATGAAACAGCACTTGGGAAAAATCTGGCAGAGAAGGGAAATGTAGGCTCAGCTATTTATAAGTGAAGTCTGGAGTCAGCTTCAGTGATCACCCTATAAATAGTGGCTTGCCTGAAATCCAAGGCAGAGGATCTGGTATTTCACACACTCCAGCTCCTTGTTCTAGAGCAGCAGGTTTCTGCAGAATGCTGCTTTCCCTCTCTTGCTGTGGTTCTATTTTAGCTATGTGAAGTTTACTCCTACACACTTCAATTCAAGGTCCAAACATCTTTATTCCACAAGGGAAAAAAAATCAAGAGCATCAAGAGCCCTTTGCAGAAAGGATATGAAGGGAAATCTTCTTCCAAGTCCCTACCTACAACATTTCCTTCAACATTTTCACTATTTCCTTGAAAAGTCCTTTTTGCAGGAGAAAACCCTGAGGCAAACCCTGGAGGGGAGATGGGAGCCTCATTAGCACAACAGCTAAGGTAGGAGGAAGCTTTAAAAGCTTGCTAATATTCAGATAATAGCAATTTCTCCACGCCTGAGGATCCCAGCCATCTGTTGGAAATTTCATCACAAAGCAGGATGGCTGAGGGGGGAATGGTGAATTGCAGAATTAAACCTTAATTGTGGGCTAGTTTCCTTGGAAAACTCTCAACTTTTATCTTTATTATAGTTAGCCAGAGGTCACAATGTCTAAATTCCTGTCTTTCAGTGTGTATGTTATTCCCAAAACTGCCAAAGCATAGAACAAGTTAGAACACCATTGTTTAACACACTCTCCCTCTAGGAACAAAAACAAAGTGAGAAAAAACAGAGCAAAACTCACACAGCAGGTGATGCTCCTTGCATCCTTCCTCTCCAGGAACCCTGTCTCCTGGAGGCAGCTTGGTTTCCACTTAACTGAGTGGTCACCTGGGGTTATGACTTTTTATCCAGGCTATTTTCATGAGGAAAAATGTAAGTTGTACAGAGCCAAACAAACTGGTATTTCCCAGTGAGCCATAGGGATGAAGCCAGCACACTCATTCCTACCTGAAAAACACCAGGTAAGCATCATGCTCTGGTCCTGGGGAAGCAGCAATTCCAATCCCACATGGGATCCTTTGGCACCAAAACTGGGGTTTGGATTTCATGAAAAAAAAAATATCCAGAGGTTTCTGCGTTTGCAGGCAACCCAGTTTTGTATAAAGGACTGTTATTTGGGGGGAAAAAACCCCAAAACCAAAATGGCTGTTAGGAAAGTCTGATAAGTGGGAAGCTGATGGGAGGAGAGGCTGTGAAAATCAGAGTGCCTTTGCTGCTTTTCCCAATCCTCAAGTGCTCTTAGAGCCTCTGTGTTACCCATGGAAAATGGCACAAACCCAGGGCACAGCACAATGATTCTCTCAGCCAAGGGATGAACGTTTTAAGCACCTGACAGACCAGAATTTGAGTTTTTTTTCCTGCATCCCAGTTCAAGGTACCACAAAGCACTTTCCAACTCAGTGCTTTGATCTTGTCTGGCCAATGGAAGCCTAGAATGGAAAAATGGCCTTTAATATATGACAAGAGAGTCTGATGCTGAAATTTCAAGATGAAATACACATGGAATCCTGAAGATTTGTGATGCAACTTTCCCCTCAAGTGTCTGGAACTCACTGTTTTATGCATATAGTTATTTAAAATCCATATGTACAACATTGAATAAAAACAAATGTGGGTTACATAAAACAAGTTTTGTGGTACAAAGAACCAGAACTTGTGAAACCCACATAAGAAGAACATCCCTGAAGTTTCCAAAGAAAATAAAGGGGGGGATTTTTGGGACAGCACACCCCACACTAGTTGTGGTCCTTCCCCAACCTTATAAACACAGCTCCACACTACAGAAACAAACTGGAGCTGTGTTTACCCAGGAGGAAGTTGTAGCTTGTCAGGATACAGTTGTATAAATAATTTAAAAAATAACCCAGTACATACTGCATGTCCTTTTAAAAAGGAAAATAATAGAATGGAAAATTCTATTTTCCCACTGTGCACAGAAAGTCATTCAAGTGTCTGTGACACACAGGCCAACGCCTCCTGGAAGTTTCCTTCCCTGAGCTTTGGATCAGGTCCATGCTGAAAACAGGGAAAGTCATCGACATCTTTCCAATCAAGGTGGAAGAATTCGGCGTGCACTTATCACTTGGAATAAAAGTTCTGGGTTTATAATGCAAAACAGGGAAGGAAAATAAGGGTTAAATGTAACCAAAATAAGTAAAAGCAATACAGCATGAAAACTTATATTATTTTTTTTGTGACCTTCAAGTGTTTTTGTTTCATTTTAGAATGAGAGATTCACAGGGAGCCACAGGGAAAAATAATAATTAAAAAACATTCAATGGTGCTAGGGGTAACTTTGGATATCCCTGTTTGCCCTTGGAGTTCTGGTCTCATCTCACCCATTTTTCTCCTGTTTTGCCACTTCCACAGTGGCTGATATTTAATCCTTAGAACCCTGAGCTGCTGGACACAGGGAACCAGCATGGAGCTTTCCCTTCTGGGAACAGTTGCTCCCAGAGAGGCCAAGATGGAAACGAGATCCAGATTCAGATCCATGCTTAAAAGAAAGGCAATTTTTCCTTAAATTCCTTTGTCCAGATGAACCCATATGGGCCAAGTGCTCTGGGCAGAGTGTTCCCATGGAGCAGGGGGTGCCCAGGGAGGGCAGCCTGGAGGGTGCCAAGGCTGCAGCTGTGCGAGGGAAGGGTCACTCCATGAGCCCGAGCTCCCAGAGCTGCTGTCCCCACGTTGCTCCACGAGGCACTGCCAGCCCTGCCTGTCCAAATCCACACTGCAGGCATCGCCAGGTCTTTGGGAGAAGGGTTTCAGTGTGATTTCAAGGGGCCCACTCCAAACCAGGCTGGCACCTTCTGTGCTGGCTGAGGGCACCCCACACTGCCTGCAGCAGGGAGAGCACAAGGACTGGGATTTGTCATTATTTATTTATTTCACAGCATTTCTACTATTTATTGTGACTGATAGGTGTTGGGTCACGGGAGCAGAGAATGATGCCTGAGGTTTTTTCATATTCCAAGAAGCAGCACACTGAAAAGTGTGGAATTTGCTTTGTGTTTTTACTCAGAAGGATTTTCCATAAATCATTTCTGTCCTAGGATAGACTAAAATATTTTATCACAGGAGGCCCAACTCACTACTAGCATAAAGGTCACTGAAATGTGTTTTATCAGGGGTTTCCTTAGAGATTTTAGAAGAGTAATTTAAAATTTTACATGTTCAGATATCTTCATAACTGACTTTGACATTGTGACAAGGGGAGAATCTGGGTCAACTCCTGATCCCACTCCACATTGTTTTCCAGGAGAATAGGATGGCATTACTTCTGTTGTTACTGGGAATGCTGCTGGAATGCTGCACCTGCTATGGAGAGCTACTCTTGAAAAAAAAAGAAGTTTAGTACAGGGAAAGAATCAGACAGAAGTATAAAGCAAGTTTCCTTTTAGGAAACATGTAAGAAGTTAATTACTGCTAAAAATTCAAGTGTTGAGTTCAGCCAGCATCTCCAAAAGATATTGGGAAAGAAGGAGGCACAGATGTGTAATCCTAAGTGAAACCAGGGTAAAAACCACTGCAAAGTAGTCCAGGTTTGTTATTGCTCTTGTTGCCTCTGTTTCAGTGGAGTCAAACTAAGAGCTGAAGGAAGGAAGCTGGAGAAGCCTTCTCTGCCTCCATGTACCCCTGGATAGTTGTCCAAGTCCTTCCCTGGACGGAAAAGCCTCTTTGCATCCCTCAGCCCAGAGCCCGAAATGTCAGCGCTGCCTCTTTAACTCCCAGCTGGAAGTTTGTGATAAGGAAAAGCAGGAAACAACCTCACAAATAAACAAAGACATGTTCAGGGTGGATCCACATCCACCTCAAATGGCAGGCTTTCCATTATGGAATGTACCTAGCAATAATCCATATCTGCTTTTCACAGTAAAGCCATATTCACTCAATGTATTTTTGCACTAAAGTTCATCAAAGCTCCCAATCAGATCTTTACTACAGCCCACAAAAGCAAAGGATAATCTCAGTTTCCATTCCAGGGCTGTTGTTTGGAAATATCTTATTATCTCTCCATTAATTAAACTAAAATAAAGGCATGACTAATATACTTTAGTTGTTCGCATAATGACAAAAAGGAAAAAGTAAGTTTATTTTTATTTTTGGCCATTCAAAAATGTTTTAAAATGCATCTGAGACCTCTGAAAGGCAAATATAAAAATTCACCCAGTTTCCTTTTTGCTTCAATCTCATGAGATTTTAATCTACCTCCTCTACAGGAGGATCTGGTTTGGGATGGGGTGGAAGTGCAATGAGGCACTAGTGCAAGACAAGAGAAGGACGTTCACCTTCTCCCTTAATTCCACAAATCAACAGCACTTCAGGAAGCCATGGAGAAATCCACATGTTGCAAAATACCTACTGCTATCTGGCTATTTAGGCTTTTGGAACTCAATCTTCACACAAAGTGGAAAACAAAACAACGTGCCAAAGAGGAAACTCCTGTTAGGAGAGGGGACGTGGAAATGGAGCTCTTCACCCCTGGGATGAACCCTTCAGGTTGTGATTGAAGCACAGCTACACAGCAGGGTGGAGAATCCTGCAGAGCCAAGCCTGGGGTTGTATCTGCACTGTGCAGAAACACAGAGCTTCACTTTGCTTCCATACTTAGGACTTTCCATAAGGCCTCGATTTCATTCTAAAATATGAGTTGTACATAATCAGTACATCCTGTGCAAAATTGGTAAACTCTGTGCCCTCAAAAATATCATGCACTTACCAGCATATAAATCCCAGACCTTGACATCTAAAGAATGCTTGGCAGATCCAGCAAGAAGCACAGCCAAGGGAGAAGTCAAAGGTATTTGTTAGGTTTCCAGCCAGCCAAGAATATTAACACCTTGCCCAAATGTAAAAGGAATAAAATTATCATGGAGCATGTGAAGAAGTGATTTTAAGACCGTTTTTATATGTTCTGCGAAGGATTTGTGTGCTGGGTTGGCTTTGAATGCACTGTCATGGGAAGAACACTCCAAGAGCTGCAAATATTCCTTCAGAGCCCTGGCTGGACTTGGTAACCTCACCTCAGGACAGGGCCCTTTTCATGTGTGCACATAATGGAATTATCTGGAAGCCAGGAGTGCTGAAAGGGAGAGAGATGCTCCCAGGTGACAGCCTGCCTTATCTCAGCTGCATTTCATTGAGTGGCTCTTCAGAAAACTGCCACTGACAAAAACCTTTCCAGTGCCTTGAACCAGAGGAAAATGGGAGTGGAAGGGATTGCAGAGGACTGCTATTCTTAGGGCACACCCAGATCTGTGTTTGAGATCCTTCTTTTGACAGGGCTTCAGTCACAGCCTCCACAGTGCTCCCTCCCTTCTCTATGCACCTCTTCAGCTTTTCCAATTCTAAAAGTTTGCCCTAAAGTCCAGCCCAAATGCTGGCACACCCTAAGGCAGGACAGTGGGATTTTCATACTGGATTGGCATCCTCCAGATTTTTACTAGCATTACTTCAGAGTGGTTTTGCACCAGCTGAGGGGCTCAGCCATGGGCAAGCAGGGCCCTGCAGAATTTCCCCCCAGTCTTGGCAGAAATCAGGACATCTTTTCCTACAAGTTCAGCAGGGATCTCCCAAATCCAAGCGAGATTTGAGTGGATTTTGCAGGCAAACACTGTGGGAGCAGCGTGTCAGCTGCAGGGCTGGGAGGAGCAGAGCCCTCCGTGCCAGGAGATAGCAGAGGCCACGGGGCTGGCCCCAGCCCATGGCCTCCTTCCCACTCATCAGAGCCAACAGGTCTCCACCCAGGACACGGCCTGGGACTTCCCACCCTTTTCCAAAAGGCCAGCAGGCTCTGGGGTTTATAGCACAGCCCCAGAAAAGATCCTTGTTTCATCTCGGCCACTACTCAGAGCCCACAGGGCAGCACTGCCTCCACAGCAGATTTTCCACTGGTTTCCCAAATTACTTCATTGATTCTGGCATATTTCAGGGCATTGATATAATTCTCATGTTTGGAGGAAAAATGTGATTTCCTTCCCTTCCCCCTGCCTCCCTTCCTGTGTTACATCACTGCTGCCTATGTCCAGGCTGCAGGACAAATCCCTTGTCCCCAGCAGAGGCCTGAAGGTCAGGATCAGCTTCCTCTCAGCAGCCAATTCCCACAGGAAGGCTGGAGATGGGAGCAAGCGGGCAGAGAGTCAAAAGCACCTTCTAGAATCATCTGGTCCCTAATGATCTCAGAACTCCAGGAGAGATTTGGGGCCCCTAAAGATGACCCCTCCTCCAACTTTTCCAACGATGCTCACACTGCCAGGCCAGGCTTGTGCAGCAAAGAGGAGCCAATGGAACTCATTTGGCTGCCACCAAGTCAGGGAAAGACTTTCTGCTCCTTCCTGCATTTTCCCATGCTTATGGAAAGCTGACTCTCCAAGAAGCAGCATTCAAGTGGTGGTCAAGCAAAGCAAATGTAGAAATGTCAGGACTGAAGGAACAGGGAACATAATTAGGAATATTTGCCTGAATGTCCCTCTTCCATAGGCCACAACATTCCCCATCATCATTTCCTTCCCCAGCCATAAATCCTCGGCAAACTGGATTACATCTTGGTTAGGTTTGTGTTCCTTAGAGATTTGGAGGTTCCAAGGGGAAGAGAATTCATTATTCATTCATTATGCAGCCTATTACATTTTTGCAGTGATTACTTACCCTCCTTGATGAAAACAAAAAACCCCTGAGAACAAATAAAAAATACCAAACCACTCCTCTGACTAATGTAACTTTCCAGTGCTCTCCCACCTCCGCAGATGAAGAGCTGCTTGTGCAATTTTAATTCAGCCCTCCCTGTGTTATGAACTATTACACACTATTTTTCCCACTGGGCCCCAGCCTTCTTTCTGTCTCCAGGAAAAATGATTCCTAATAGCAACGAGGAGACACTCTGTTTTCTCCTCATTTTTCTACATGTTACTTGATGCCTGGCTTTCTACTCTTAACTCTGATTTCTCATCTCTGAGCTGGTTTTTGGGTTGGTTTTGTTTTTCCTGGTGCTCATGACTAACATCCTGCTGCTTCCTAGCCCTGCCTGTCAATCCTCATTATTTGGCCTTCAATCGTTACCTCTGCTTATCTAGTCAGATTCAGGCTCCATGAAACCTGTTTCATTCATGCTGATCTATTAAATTCCACTCCACCAGACCTCACCCTTGCACCAATACATCCCTGAAAGTGCTATCTCTCCCTCCTCTGTCAGAGTCAGGGGCTGCCCTTCAGGAACATCTGTCACCCCTGGACCAGGCCATTCCTTGCTCTGGGTTCAGTCCAGTTTTATCAGAGACTCACCCAAGATCTGTTTCACCACACAGACTCTTCCCCAACAAACCTGCCCCTAGTAGAGGGTGGTGTTACTGAGGTTTTATAAGGTCTAAATTGGGGTTACTTTCACAGATGAGGCCAATCACACCTGTGGTAACCACCTCCCAAAAGAGCAAGTCAATGAGGTTTATCCAATCTTTAAAAAAACAAATCATGTATGATACACACCTGGTTATGAGGAAGAGCTGAAGTGCTTTTGTTGAAAGTTTAAAATCCACAGCAAAAGCAAATTCAACCTGAGCCTGGCACTGAGGGTGAGATGCTTCGGTCTGAAAAGTTCAAATGTGACATTTTCAAGCTACTGGAAAAGGAGACTTGGAACTCTCAGCCAATGTGTCTGTGCCATTTATTGGCACAGGCACCTCAATTTTCCACAATATGTTTTTTCAGCAGCTGAAGCTTTTGGGACATGTCAACATCTTAAGACAGTCTCTGCATGCAGCTTTTCCTTTTGAGATGCTCTATCAGATACAGTTTTTGTTGAAAAAAATAAAACCTGTCCTCACCCTTCTGATCTCTGCTCTGCTGCAGCCATTCCCGTTCAGCTATCATCTCCAGAAAATTACAAGCAATTAATTCCACCAGATGCTGCCCTCTCCTGCAGCTCTGTCTAGGAAACACTCAGCCATGTCAAGCTCTTTTTGGGTATATTTTCACTGCTCAGAGCCAGGCCCTGCTCTTCTGCCCACCTCCAGTGATGCAAGAAAAGATTTTCCTTAACCAAAACCAAATCTCCAGCCTTTCCTCCTCTGGAGAGAACAAATATAAATAGATTACTAAGCCTAAAAGTCCATCACTGATGTTTTCTAGGATGGGAATATTTATTCATCTTCTAAGATCACAGCTCACCTGTAAAGAAGAAACACTTCTGAGCAAGATAATAAACCTGCAATTAATACCCAGGAATTGTCTAAGGGAGCAGACTGAGTTATTCTTACAGTCAAAAGAGAAAGATGGAAGGAAGCGTAAATGATATTTAACCCCCAAGCAGCCCATTGAGCCAAAAACAACTCGGGCTATGCGAGGGAACAGCAAAGTTGGGGAAAGAATGGCCTAGCATTGAAAACAGGCCTCATGATCCCAAATTAATGCTGGAATAATGTGTGGGCTCACACAATGTGGGTGTCCTCTGTGGATCTGGATGTGTCTGTGACACTGACCTGGCATGCAAAGCTCTGAGATCCTCTATCTTCCACTTTAGTTCAGGCACAATTAATCAGTCACATTCACACACCAAACACTGAGGAAATGGTTAAGAGGTCCCACACCCTTTTTCTCTCTCTTTTTCCTGGCTAGATCTTCCCAAACTAATAACTTTTAGTCCCTCAAACTAATTGCAGTAAGATGTCCTGTCATCACAGAGAAATATGTGTGTTAAGCATCTGCAGGATTTCTGCTCCACGTTCCAGAGGGAGTCCCATGGCTCTGCAGCACTTCCAGGGATGAAGTGATCCCTCACTCATCAGAGACAGCACCACAGATCCGTCGGCTTTGAGGGTTGTGGATGCTGGGATGGACAGACAGCTCCTTTAAGCCTAGCAAAGGCCTAGCCAAGTGTTGAAAATCATTTGCTTTAAGCTAGCAACCAGCCCTAGTGATTAATCCATCATTTCAATTCCATAAAGTTTTGCCACTCCTTGCATGGAATCTCTGCACATTACTAACTGATATTATACATATCTATATCTATGTCTATATTCTGATATTATTAAGACTGAGATTCAGCACAAATCTACCAAGCTACTCACACTCTGGTCAAGTCAGATGTTCTGGAGTGGCACCAGAGGCTGGACCATGGAGACACTGCACACACCCATTTTACTCCAAGGAATAAAGTGTACATGGAAATTGGAGAGCAGGGCAAAGCAGCAAGGCCGACAGCACTGAGCTCCTCTGAAGTTTCACAGCTCTGAAGGGAAGGTTTTCAGGGGTCCCACATAATTCAAAGTGATCTGATTTTTTAATTGCTGCAGAAAGAGCTGAGTGCACAGACATATGCCTTCAGATCCCTGCTTTGTTCCCTGTCCCCAGATATCATCAACACTGCCATGAAAGAGCTGTGAACTGGAAGAGCAATGCACACATTGAAATGGAAATGAGGATACAATCATCTCTGCCTGGCTCCAGGAGCTATTTCTTACCCCCAGTGACTTCTGAACCAGTGGAGGCCTTAACAAAGGGCAGGGCAGAAGCACTCGATCCTTATGGACTTGTGTTTACCCTGCAGATGTACTGGGATGGCTCCAGCTGGTGTGGTAGGAAGGATGTGGGATAATTTACAGTACAGAAGTCAAGTGTGTGTTGTTCCTCTAATCTCTGCTCATTGGCCTCAGATCCTGCTGTCCTGGATGCTCAAGAGCCCTGCCTTACCCTCCCGGATGCTGGAGTGCCTCGAATTCGGGTGGCACTGTAGGAATCTCAGCTGTGGGAACAAGAACCTTCCAGCAATGAAGAGCACTCCTTGGGCAAGGAGAGCTGCTCTCACTGGTGTCCTGGACAATGCTCATGCTAAATTGGACCAACACTGCATGAGTCTGAGCAGCTTCACTCCCACCAAATTCCATAGGAGTCACTCCCACCTGTTGCAGGTTTGGCTTTTCCCGGTGTCTCTGCCCCAGCGCTCCCAGGAATGTGCTGTCCTCCCCTGCAGGTGTCACTCCCACTCGGATTGGCTCCACTGCTGCCCAGAATTCCCGATTCACCACTGGCTGTGCCCACCCCTGCCCCCCAGTGTTCACCTCCCCAGCCTGCCTCCCTGCTGCACTGTGCCAGAGCATCCAGAGGTTCTCCTGCCTGGCTCAGACACACGTCCTGGGGACAGGACTCCACCCCAGTGTCACTTGCTGTGCACAAAAAGACTCTCACTGACTCTGACAGTTACTTCCTTTCAGGTCCAGGACAACCATCTCTCCCTTTCACTGGTGTCAGTCTGGTTCAGCTTTTATGTTGAATTCAAACCAGAAGAGCACTCTGCCCGAACAGTTAAATTCCAGCCATATTCACCTTTGCCTCAACTGATAAGGCTTCACATCATTCTAATCCACAAGAAGCTGCTCCAAAGATGGATCCATTCCATACAGGCTTTTCTTTTAATTTACCCAGGTGCCCTTTGATCTTGTGGATCTCTGTATTTAATTATGGGAGCTGAACGAGGTTCATATCCTATCTCCTGGTGCACTTTGTTCAGGTCTGGCTTTTCTTTTTGTGTTTGAGGAAGGAGAATGCAATTCTTGGAAGCACAGCTCTTTAATTTTAATATACTACAAGTGCAAGAGTAAGCTCACCTTCAACTGCTCCTCATTGTTGATGCATGAATAAACAACTGGCAGGGGAGGGAGAACATTGCAAAAAGGTACTTCTAGATGGATATGCTCAGCAGCCATTAAGGACCTCAGTGATTTCCTGGGGCACAAAGGCCTTGGTGGTACTGCTCTGCCACTTCCAATCAGCATAAATGAGGTACTTGACAATTCTCCTTGACTGCTGAAAAATAATAATAAAAAGATTAAACCCAAAACATAACTAGGAGAAAGAGATGTTTATGTTACACCCCAAATTTGCAGTCCAGAGCGTGGAAGAACTGTCACTTTGAAGTGAGCAGAACAGGTAAAGAAGTGAGATGAAACAGAAATTAAGCTGGGAAAAATTCCTCTTCTTGCATTTGTGCCTCTGTGTCTGATCTGACTGAGAGTTTGACCTCTTCTATTTGTAGCCCAGAACATTGTGGGGTGCACTGACAGCAACGTGATCATGACAGACTTAAATTATCACAGGCAGATCAGGACTTTGATCATGGATCTTCAGTGAGATGGAAACACTCCTCAGGACCCCAGGCCAGCTTTGTGTGAGCTTTGTACCACCAGAACATCCAGGACTGAGGATTTGGCCAAAGAGGTTGGATCCTGAGCTGGAGAGCTTCTCATTTCAGCACAGCAGTTGCACTGTGGAGTTCACCTCTGGGCAGGATCTTCCTGATCCGTGTGGGCAGTGCCAGGCACTGGAACAAGGCAGCCAGACACTGTTATCAGTGCAGCAGTCAGTACTCTGCTCCTTGGCTAATTAGCTGAGCTAGAGCCCCTCTCAGATGACTTATTTTTAGTCCTTGCCTGCAGGGAACTGAGCCTGTAAGATGCTCTGGAATGGGTCAGCTGGAACAGGCTGTTACATTATGTATGTAGCAGCTGTGCTTGGCAACATCCACCGGCTGGGACTGAGGCACCTGCAGAACCACCTTCACCTGTGCCTCTCACCTGGTGTTCCAAGCCACCACTGAACAGCACCCTCCTTGTGCCATCCTATCTCACCACAGGGGTTTACAGTGTTCCCTGATGGATAAAACCAAAATCTGTGTCTAAAATTAAGCTTCTGCATTAGCTATGCATGGTATAGCTCATTAAAAATGGATCCTCCTTTCAAGCTCTGACACATACGTAGGGAAATATATTGCTCCATATGCACAAAGTACTGGAATAAAATATCCATTACCTGCATGGCCCTGTTTCAGCACAGGACTATGGAATGAGGTGCTGGTTACAACAGCAGATTTGGCTGTCCTGTCACAGGTTGTCCCTGCTGCTGGCTTATGCTTATAAAGCCCTTGGGAAGGTGGAGGAAGTGAGGTCAATGAGTGGCTGAGTGTCCCATGGACACCGAGTCCCAGGCCATGGGAACGAGCCTTTGTCCCAGAACAATCCAACTTGGACTGCTGCTCCTTTGAAGGTCACCCAGAACAGGAGAGCAGCAGCACTGGAGAGCAGCCAGCCTCTGCAAGCAGAAAACAGTCACAGGTACTAAGGAGAGTTTTGCTATGGAATAATGAGCTCACAAACTTGTTCCTCCAGAGCCAACGAGCAGGGCTGCAAGGTCAGTCACAGCAGAGCCCTGTGACACAACCCTAAAGGCAGAGGGCTTCTCACTCCAAAAATTCTCCATGCCCAGACATCTCTTGAAAAGCCAGCTATTCCATTATTATTATTACTACTACTATTATTATGTTAATATAGCAATACTACTACTACTAATATTACTATAATAATGGTTCTGCCTCATTAACCAAATGAGGGCTGCTACTCTCCTCCTGAACACACTGCCTCACATGGAAAATACAATGCACTGGTTTATTGGTACCTGCTGCTTCTAATCCAGGTGTTTGCTACAGGTTAAGTGTATGAGGAAAAATACATACCCAAATATTTTAGCAAACTATCTGCATGATGGTCTGTGAAAATGTGATGCACCAAGGCACAGGTGAAGTGAACTGGGAGTCCCAGTGATGAGGAGTGCAGAATGTAATGCTCATTTACCTCTTGTGGGTCCACACCTTATTTAGAGGAGACAGACTTCTTACAATGTGTTTCTTAATATCTGGGAGTAGTGCATGAACCAGCATTACTGAAAGAAAAACAAAGAAGACAGTGTCTTATGTACTGTAAGAGGATTAAACTGTTTTTCAAGCTCAATTAGCTGACTCACAATTTTAACTTGGTACCAAAACAGCAGCAAAGCAATTCGTGGGATAGGTGGCAAAGACCTCCTCAAAAGGATGAATTCTACACCATGTAAAGTTGCAGGCATGTGTGAGCGAGCTGTACACAAACCAAAAGGTTTTGGCTTCACCAAAAGATTTGTTTTGTACCTGTGATTTGGTCACAAAAAAGACATCATTTACTCAGTATGGTTCTTACATTAATCCTGCAGCCCGAGGCTCCTCTTCGGAGTAACTCGCTAGACAACAGGTCTGTGTGAACAAACACAGATTAAATCCCCTGTGTACACGCCCAACATTCGTTCTCACCGAATTCTTTACTAAATCCCTTCAGCTGTAATTGCTGCCTTTCAGCCCCATCGCGTCACCCCGGTGCCGCAGGCTCGGGGACCAATTAGTGACTCAAGCTCCTGTCACCTAGGAGATCGGGAGGCAGTGTCTTAGCGGTCCCATCTTCAGAGACTCTCCCTGAGATTGGATCTGGGCTCTGCATGACATTTTACCACATCGGCAGACTCCCAGGACAGCAAAATAAATATTATGGCTGGCCACAGTATTGCCACAGTTATCGTGGCGCCTTAAATGCACGAGAAGCTTTAGGGTTTCCTACAAAGGGGGAAAGGAAAGCAGCATCCTTACAGAGGAAGTGCTGATGCTCCTACAAATTGTCTGGCTCACTGTCACCCTGTGGCTGGGAGCTGAGAGCCAGGGATCAGAGATCTCCCTGGTCCCACCTGAATGCCTAAAGCTCATCATTCTGTTCCAGCAAACTCCTTCCTGTATTTCTGATAAGGAGAACTAAAGCTTGAAATCCCTCTGCCTAGAGACACAGGTCATGGTGACACTGCCAGGATGTGTTGCCTTTGCAGTGCTTAGATGAAAGGTTACTATAAAATCATGTAAATCCACAGTGTATTGACCCATTTCAGTGACAGGAGTGGCAATTGCTCCATGAAAATGGTTCACAGCTCAGCAAAGCACCACAAGTATGCAAAAAGCATTAGAAAATCATTCACTATTAATTATTTAGATGTAGTTATTTTTCTGTAATTTTACATGGCTGGGATTACTCTGATTCTTAGGTTTAAAAATGAGCAAGTCCATAAGTTTCCAATGAAACAGTGTAGGAGAAGGTTCCCCTTTTTAATTGATTTGGATACTGAGCAGCAGAATAAACACTGCTTGGATTGCCCATTCTACCTTGGCATTTGATTAATGTTTAATTGACATTTGCAGTGAATAAATGATTTAGTGCTTTCTCTGTATTGTTCTCTCACAAGAATTACTCTGGAGCAGCTGAGCCCAGTGTCTGTGCTGCACACCCCACCTTCAGAGACATTCCACTATCCAGAGCTGTTTCCAGGCAGTCTGATCTAGGGAGGAAGGAGCAGGGAAAGGGATGGGAAGATCAGTGCTAAACCTGTGTGCAATGCTCGCCTTCCCCACACACCTCCTTAACTGCTTCTTGGCATCTACAAATTCAGATTAGGATTTTTTAATGATCCCACTGCTCTCATATCTCCTCTCAAGTACTTGCAAACAGGTTTCACACTGAAAAATGATTTTTTTTAGGAGAGCTGGAGGGAGATTGGAGGCAGAGAGAAGACTACAGGTACAATTGCATTGACCTGTGCTATGAAGGTGTTCTAGACCACCTGTACAGCTCCCAGTAAATCTCTGTTTAGTTACTGCTAATTTTAATAAAATCTTGGTCAGGACAGTAATCAGGACACCCACACTTACTCTAGAGAATAATTTCTTGGAGCAAATTTCAAACCTTTTGGTCATTGTGTTTGGGGTTTACTCACTTCATATCAGATGTTCCTCACTTTCAGCCCTGGTCTGACCACAGTGTTTCACAGACACTCTGTGGTTGCACAAACCACTTCCCCTGCCATGTGCAGTGACAGCAGTTGTATTCACAGAGGAGTTCTAGTAGGAACTTCCATGGGTTACAGCTTAATCCCTGCTGATCTGTGCCAAAGAAACGCAACGGCAGAGCTGGGGCCTTTTCCAAAGGCTGCACTTTTGTCCTGCCCCCATTACTTACTGCAGAGGGGAAATGTGTGTTCAACTGGGGCTCCACTCCTTTTGTTAGGCTGGAGCCACTGACGCTGCAGTTTCATTAACCTGGGGCTCGCTGAAAGCCACGGCCCTCGGAGACAATCGGAACACAAAGTGCCGGATCCAACTGCTGCTGGCAGCGTTTTCATTCACTCCAGCCCCACCCTAGAACTAAAGACTGACGGGAAAACACTTCCTAGTACCTTACAAGTTGTTTTGATTTTCAAGTGTGTTCTGTTCCCCTCAGTGGCTGCTGCTTTACTGAAGGTAAAGCTGAGCATCAGCTGCCAGGATGCACATGGATAATGGCACATGCCACGGGAATGTGAGGCTATTCCTGCTCCAGTTGCCATGGAAAATGACAGCATGGTGTGATGCTCCAGTGAGGCCATCTCAGGCTGCTTCACTGCCCTTCACGAGCAGCCCTGAGAGAGGAGAGGTGAAATTCCTCCCTGAGATACAAGGAACAGCCCCCACACTTTGCAGTTGTAGCCTCAGCACTACAGTTTGGTGACTCAAAGCCTGGGCAGGACACAATTCCCAGCCTGGGACTGGCTCTGGAAGCTGGTGATAAGCCATAATATCCCATATTGCAGCTATTTTGGCTGAATTCCTGCATTATGGAACGATGGAATTTATGAACTTGCCACTGGACTGGAAGCAAACACGTCCTCGTGTCCCAGTCAGCTGAGAGCAACACAACATTTCAGGCTGTGCATTGCAATTACAGCTGCTGACTAGTTGTGAGGGGTTCCAAAAATTCACCTGCTCACCCGGATAGATTAAACCTCACAAGTTCTGTTAAACCAGTGCTATGGAGACAATAACAAGGCTGATCACTCGCTGTCTTCATTCCACAGTGGAAATGCAGCAGCCCTGAATAATGAACCACCTTCAGCTTGTCTAGACTGGAGTTTCCTGCACGCTGTGGAATCTTCTCCCAGGTTTCTTTTCACACAATTCTGCCTGCCTGGGGCGTGCAAACAGATTGGTAACTCACATCACAGAGTGACAGACACACGACCCAGACACAATGAGCAGCACAGATCCCAAAGGAATTCCTGGTGACTGAGCCCTGGACAACACACATGAGTCTGTCCAGCTGATCCCCACCCACCATCCTGAATTACCTCTCCAAGGAAAGAAAAAGAAATAATTCTATGTTCCCTGAAGCTCCCCCCATATTTATATCCAAAAACCATGGATATTCCATTGACAAGAGTTGCCTGGGAAGGATGAGTGTGTTACAGAGCAAACAATGCAGCCAGGAGCTGCCAGAAGCCTCAGGCACAAGTTTTGCCATTTTATGATCAGCTGAAGCAGCAGTAAACTGAGTTCAGTGCCAGATCCTTCCCTGTGAAGGTGGTGAGGTTGCCCAGAGAAGCTGTGGCTGCCTCATCCCTGAAAGTGCACAAGGCCAGCTTGGACAAGGTTTGGAGCAACCTGGTATAGGGGAAGGTGCCCATGGCAAGGGGTTGGTCCCTTCCAACCCAAACCATTCTGTGATTCTGTTGTTTCCCATCACCTAACCAGGACAGGGCTTCCTAGCTGGTGCAAGGATGCTTCCAGGGCAGGATTGTGGAGTCTGTTCCAGTGAAACACCCTCTCAGGGCTGAAACCTGAGGCACAGCCTGCTCTGGGCAGTTGCTCTGCTCTGATCTACATCAGCAGCCAAGGGCAGCAGGGTCTGTCTGGTTGGCACGTCCCCACTGAGCCTGTTTGGGTGGCTGTAGGCTGGGCTGGTCACCTGTGACAATGTAACCAGTGCTTTATCCTCCTCTTGCTGCCTCACAGGATTTTGTAGCCACCAGATGAATAGGCCAGACACTCTGAGTAGCGCAGCTCCTGAGGAAATTCCTCGTGCCCAAGCACCTAACAATGCCTCCAAACGTCACAAAAAGTCAGTGAACACTCTGAAAACTCAACTGCACACACTGGGAACTTCTGAGTTTAGTATCCACTATCAAGAGTCCTAAAATGTTGGCACATTTCAAAGATTTTACCACATGATTTTTAGTCTTGGGCTCACAAAATCTCTGATTAAAAAAGTGATGCAAACAAGACCCATCTCTTCTATATTGCACTTATTTCCTAAAACTTTTCAGGATGCAGAAATGTATTTCCTAACAAGTTCATATGAAATGGCACTGAGGTCTCACTATGTACAGTAACTAAGGAATTGATTATATTGATGCTCAATGAAAATAAAAAGATCTGACAGACACAAGTCCTCAAACAGCTCCAAGAACAGGGAACCCTGGTGTGGTGCCTCAGAGCTGGTTGGTGAAGATGCTCCAGGCACTCATGAGACTGAAAAGGCACCAGATGTGATGGCAACACTCTCTCCACCATGTGAACTTGGTCTCCCATAGATTTTAATTTAGGCATTTTGTTCTTTTGAGGCATCTTTTCTAAAAGTAGACTTTGCAAAACTTCACAGTAAATTAACACAGTTTAGGGATCAGTGTGTGTTATGTAAATATCTGATTAAATATAATGCTGAGCTGCTGCCACTTCATGCTAAAAAACCTATCCAGTGAAAGAATGCAAGAAGAAATGAAAAATTATCACAGCATGTTGTATAGGGGGGTGTTTTTTGAGTTAAAAAACAAGAATACAGGAGAAAATCTATTGGGAAGACCAGTGAACAGTACAGGGAAATATACTGGAGATATATTAATAAAACTTGTCCTTCAGCTTCTTGAACAATTGTTTTCTCTTAGTCTGGGGGGAAAACCCTGAGTAAATTTACTGTTTTCTTGCTTAATGTAGCCCAATATGAGAAAAAAAAAAAAAAAGTAGACTTGAATCTTAGGCAAAAACACTCACTTCTCCCCCAAAAGGGCTTGCTCCAAGGGTTTGTCTTCATTAGCTGTGGAGAGCAGTGACATATTATTTTTGCATTCCTGTGGACTGCAGCAAATTGTCCCTCTTGGCTGTCATTGTTTCCTACGGAAGCAACAATGGCTCCCATTTATCACGAGCTGACACCACCCGGCATACGGAATTACCGCTCACACTGCAGCACCCAAAAGGATGCGGTAAATAAAGCCCCCAGAACACCTAGCAACCAGCAAAAACATGAAAGGAAAAGTACAACTGCTTCAGAAAATGAAGCACCTTTTCATGAATCACAGTGGCTTCCACTTCTAAGCAGCAGCTCCGAAAACATTGATGAACTTAAAAATCATCTCAGGGGTGCAAGGAAGGAATCAAGGGGCTGAGGGCACCAGGGAGGCAATGAAATTTCACCATTAGAGAAGGTTCTGATAAACACAGAGTTTTGTGGAGACATCAAAGCATGGTGCAGCTGCTGGTACGTCAAAGGAGGATTGTGCTGTCTCCAACTACTCCCTGGTGTCAGCTCGTGGTTGGCGTCACTGACACATTGGAATCAGCAAAGAGAGCGACTCCAGGCTCTTTTCTTCTGTCACTTGCTGCTGGAGGGATCAGTGTCTCCATGTTTTCCCGTGCAGGAGGTAAAAGCCCCCTCCTCTGTACTGGTGGAAGGTGTTTCACTGCAGGACATGAAGGGCTCCTCCCCAGCAGGGCAGCCAACATCCACCTCAACTGTCTGAGAAATGCCTGAACTTTTGTGTCCTCCCGCAGGAATTCTGGGGTATGCCTTGGCTATTTCTCTGACGTCTGGTTTTGATAAGTGATTTTCAGAGCCTAGTGTCTCCTAGGAATTCTGCAGGAAGAAAGTGGGTGAGGTCATTCAGCTTTTCACTGAGTTTCCTTTCTCTGCTTTTGGCCGTTCTGCTGAACATGACCCTCCAGCACTCGGGAATATTTCTGTCCCTTCAGGAGCGATCGACCACTCGTTGGTTTTATCTGTGCACACACAAAAGTTCCATGTCGCTGGAAGGGGAAACAAGGTTGACATTAAGCAGGGGAACACAAGCAGCTCAGAGATGCAGCTGTGAGCTGAGTTCATTTATGAGCTCAAGTGCTGGCAGAGCCTGTGCTTGTTGCTCGGCCGCTCCGCCGGCCCCTGGCCTGGCTCCGAGTAGTTGAAGGCCATGGAATAATGGCTGGTTTGTCAGCCCCCTTTTATCCATGGCAGGAATACTCAGAACGAAGCAACAAGTAAAAGCAAATGCATCTTATTTTCTCTGCTTCACCAGCACTCTGCCTCGGCGAGTGTGTGACTCGCATACGGCCCTCCTCGGTGAGAATCTTCATATCAGATTTCATTTCTTGCTCCATGGGTTGCCATGGAGACGATGCTGAACCGCTGCTTTTGTAGGCCAGGAGATTTATGACTGCATCCCCAACCAGTCTGCTCATCAGAGCCACACAGGATTCTCTTCAGTATTATGTTTTTTACATAAACAGAAGGGGAAAGAAGCAGGCCCTGCATTTCTCAAAATATTTTTCACAGTCAAACCCTGTATTTTGGATTTCTTGAAGCCTATCAGAGTCTGTTTATATATATTACAGCATATTTATGCTAAGTTACTGATTTATAAGGAATGTATAATCACATGTACAAGCTCCTGAGAGCCAAGGCCTGGCAAGAGTTAAGTGCCTGTATCAAAACAGACCCTTCTGCACTAGCCTTGTTCTTATCTTACTCATTCCAGCTTTTTCGCAGGCAGAGACAGTGGGATTCGGTGAAGTCACAGCATAAACACCCTCTTTAGAAACCCAAATCATGTGATTTATGATTAGGTTATTGTTTATCAAGCCCACAGGAAGCCTGGGTGCTACAGCACACACAAATACAAAGGGGAGCATGTCCCAGCAGCACAAAGGAGTGCATCGTTAATATTAATTGTTAGCCAATCTAAAGCATCTGACAACAAATCTTCCTGCTGCCCAGACAGTCGGAAGCTCTGGGATAAACGTTCTCCTCCACCTTCCTGGATGCCATTAATCACACAGGATGCACATTGTCCCACCTCCCCTCAGATGGGCTTGTTACCAGGCTCCCTGGCATTGCACCAATGGCTAAAGGAGCTCTGTTCCTGGAAAAGCTCCAGGAGACCTTTGGATGCTCTGGGAGCCACAAGTGGAGCTGAAGAATATATTGTTATAATATTGTCAGGGAGCACTCATGGGATATGGCCAAGAAAGCCCAAGAAAGCCCAAGGGCACAAACACAAGTGGCAACTGCTTCTCTTGAGCTGCTCAGGTTCCTTTGCCAGACAGGGAGACCATAACGCTTCCCACAAGGGAAAGTGGATGCCAGGAGTGGGATACTGGGCTGGGCTCACACGTGTCACAGCAACACACGGTTTGCTGAGGGACGGTGCTCTGAGGTGGCTTCAGGACAGCGCTTTGGCTGGGCTCTGGATGAAAATCATGTCAGAGGGATCATTTTTACAGTGCAGAGCAGAAAAGGCCAGTCAGATCACGCAGCATGTGCCTGGATATTCCTTACAGTATCCTCCTTCTTGTTTTCCTGTAGATTTTTTATCTCTTCATGTTTCCCATCCCCCTGTCAGGGCAGTTCAGAACAAGGGTTCAGCACCAGTTGCCACTACACCTCTACCAGCAGCCTTCCAGGCTATTTTCCATCCATTAGCACAGCAGTATTACCCTCTAAACAAGCACAAATCATTTCCCCGGTTAATATTTAATGAAACACAGACTGACCCATTGCACTGAACCATGACACATCCAGGCACAAGGGGAAGAAAACAAGCGCCAAGCACAACTTAAATTATCTGTATCAAATTCTCCAAAACGGCCATAAATTCTGAATTTTCAGCTTGAGGCATGGCATCAGCCCAGGCCCAGTGGTGGACAAGTGCTCCCAGCTGTCTGGAAGCAGGGCTGGTTAACGTGTTTCAAGTGGGTCAGGCTGTCTCACTGATCACCAGGGAAATGTAGGCCACTGCACTTCCATTTGCACAGCAGCAACTCAGCAGAGTTGTCAGAGTCACTGGGACACAAACCCCTCAAATAAACCCTGCATGTGGAAGCAGAGCTGAAATAGAGTAAATCTGTAGTTGGCATCCCTGTGATACAACCAGCAGCCCTTGAACAGATGCTGATTTATTGCTACAACGTTGCTGGACCAAAGCTTGCATCTGCTAAAGGATCCAGTCCTTTTGAAAAATATATGATATCCCATTAATATGTTGAGAGGCATCTATTATTAACTAAGTAATTAGATAATTATTAACCTCAAAAGAGCACATTTTCTCATTAAAAAAAAATCCAAATTGTCCCTAAATCACCCTAAATCAAGCTCTCTGCTGCTACAGCCAGACTGCTCCCTGTAACTGAACCTGCTAATTTAAGGACATTTATTTTGGGAACATGCACCATCACACAGAAATAGTGGTCCATGGGCATCAAATAGCAGCAAAGGCCAGATCAGGTACAGGAGTCTGAGTGTGACAACTTGGAGTCCTTTGTTAGAGCAATAGCCAGGGAAATGGGCTATGGGATCAGGAATCCAAGGTCACCGTGGCCACCAGGCAGAGAGGCCGGGAGGGAAGGACCCGCAGAGCACCAATGGATCTCCCACCCTTCCCAAACTGGTTGGCTCAATGAGGTCGTAATTAACACGGAGCAGTTCGTTAGATCAGCGTCCATCTGGTATTGACACGTAGGGCCAAGGCTGTTAAAAGGCTGGAAGTGGTTAATTAGTGCTAACGTGGCTCTGAGGATAGGGCAGAGCCACATTCCAGGAGCAGTTTTGTAGGAGAACGAAGCAGTTTTAGGTGAACCACTGCAGAGCAATCCTGGACTTACCCCTGACTTTCACCAGTTGCAGGAGGGGAATGGCAATCCCTGCAGCTCAGGAATGCAAACACAGCTCTGGAGTTCCTACAAAAGTGCATACACATGGATTTGTAGCTGTTCAGGAAGCTTGAGGCATCCCTGGAGCTACAACTTTCTGAGCAGGAATGAGGCATGTTTAAAATGAGTACTTTTCTTTTACATAGAGAATTGTTTGGTTTGGTGGAACAATAAATTGCCTGATTCCTGATGTTTAATAACCAAATCTACACATGCAATTGTAGGAGACCTTAAAAATGAAAACCAAATTTAGATGGAAATTCTAGCTCCCGATTTTCATGCTGGAATCCAGGGCTATACATTTTTATATATTCACACCAGCCATGGCAGTAGCTGCATGAACAGTATTGTTATCAATTCCAGACTCTGACATTTTTCAGGCACCAAGAGCATTATTTAGAGACAAAGTAGAATCCACATTGTTCAAAACATGCCATTGTTGACATTGTGAGTATGCACATAGCTCCCATAAAAGCCCTGAACATTTTTTCCTCAATATCCAAATACCTGCTCAGAAGATCAAAACTCTTTTCTTAATAAATTACTCTAAAAGTTCAATACATTGTGTATTCTCATACATTTCAGTTTTGCAAATGAATCTTCTATTAAAAGACATTAGTTCATTCCTCTGAGCGGAATTTTAGCCAGCAAAAAATCTCTTCAGATCATGTAATATATATTATGCAAACATTCCAGCAGAGGGTCTTAATATTGCTAATAAATAAAAAAAACCCTGCATGCACATGACTGAAAAAAATCCCAAATTTGTGTCTCTGCTTTCCTCTCACAACATTGCAAGTCTTCCTGGGAAGAAACTTGCATCCTTGGCTTTTAGCATTCCAACATCTCCCTCCGTATCTGTCCAAGTCTTGCACAGAGAAGATTATCCTGTGGTCAACACACAACCCCAAGATGCTGAAACAATATCACTACAAACATTTCCAGAGTTAAAACACCAATCTAGCCTATTTCCCTAAATGAAGTGTGTGTGTGGCAGAGTGATTTGATGTGTTCTTTATTCCCAGCTAGAGGAAGGAGCATTGCTGCGGTGATTTGAGTGGTTCTGCCCACTGTGTCTCACAGTTGCAAAGGCTTTTGGCTGCAGAATTAAAAGCCTGATGATTGCTCACCATTTAGGGAGGGGGAAATGTATTTTTTACAATTTCAGGCTGACTTTATCCAAAAGAACTGGCCTGGATATGACACAAAATGAAGTCTCTGATGATCTGCCTGTGTTTTTCAAATGGGGTCACACACACACAATATCGACTGCAGGTTTTGTTGGCAGCACAGACACTTCAGGAAGGATGTGGTGATCCCTCACTGGCTGCATCACCATTAGGCAGCTTTACTCCAGTGATGGTGATTGATTCAGGGAATTGTGGACAGCTCAGGAACTCACAGAATATTTTAAATTGGTGGCTTCTCACTATGTTTTAACACCCTCTTCCAGTAGCCTTTAACTTGCCCCCCTCCCTGCTTGATGCAGGGCCTTGGCATGGAGGAATCTTACTGATGAACTTTGAAAATTATATTAACTTATTTATGCAGCAGCATGCAACCAGTCTGACACTTTACAAAAAAAACCCAAACCACCCCAAAATCCCAACATGATGGGTTTGGTAGGGGCAGGGCATCTCTAAAATCTGTTTCAAGAGCCTGAATTCCAGCTGAGCAACAAAAGCTAGATTTAGTTAACAAAACTAGATGTAGCTGTTAAAATACCTGTAAGGAACTGCATTAATAAGAGGGGGAATCCTTCTGAGCCTCAGCAGGCAGCAGCCCATGCAGCCAAGTTAGCAATATAACCCAGCTCCAGCTATTGTTTTATTGGACTCCTTTGCAGGGGGAGAGGGGGCCATGGAGCAGGAAGGAATTTTTATGCATATATGCATACAGAAAAGGCCTGTTTTTTCATCTATGTAAAGTCAAAACATACTGGAACCATAAATTACATCCTGCAGAAGTGTTCAGAGTTTGTATCCTTTTAAGGAATACAGCATAAAGTTAGCACCCCTCTTCCAAGGTATAATCTTCCATCAGTGAGAGATGCTGCTGCCTGATCGCAGCCAGACAACTGGCCCGGCACCAAGAGCCCCAACGTGCCAACATATGGAAACAATTGCTTCCCTTCAGATTGGAAATGACATACCCTGGGTGTGTGCACAACACCCCCCATCAATCACCCCAAATGCTTCAGTATTTGGATTTAACTTATTATCCAGTGGAGATCCCCAGAGCCTGGTGGGAAGGGCAGCGAAGGTATTTACAGAGAGCAGAAAGCAAAAGAGCTGCTGCCTCAATCTGAGCCTCTCTGGACAAGGTTGCATTTCACACACCAGCACAGATCTTGCTCCAGCTTCATATAAAAGCAGCTAAATCCTGAAGTTAGACCTCTTCTTGCCTTTTGTTTTCCCCTTTCCCTTGAAATAGAGCACACTTGTCATTTAAAGGTACCTGTGACACAAAAATTTCATAGGAAAGAAAAAATCTTTGGAACAAAATCTCAGCTACTCTAAATAAGAAAAGTCTACAGAAGCCAAAAACCACCCCCAGGACTCCAGAAAACCCCCACACCTTGGCAGCCTCAGCAAGAGAAGTGAGGGGAGGGGTTTAAAGGTGAATATCTGCCCACAGGTTACATGCCTTGACACCAGTGACAACCTCTCTGTCTCAATGAAGCTGCCATGGGCCTGCAACACAAGGGAAAAATCAAAAGTATTTTTGTTGAATGATCTGGAGATCAGGAAGGCAAATTCCTGTTGAGAATGCAAGGAAAGCCTTCATCCAAGGAGTCTTCTGGGCTCATAAAGCAAAGGAGAGTGAAGGGAAACAAGCAACTTCCTAAAGAACTGCTGGGACAAGTGAAAAGCCAGGAGGGGTCTGTGTTTTAAATCACTAAACACCAGTGATGGTGGCACTTTTGGAGCCACTCCTTAGGCATCCTAGGAAACTGAAACCGTGGCTCAGTAGAGGTGAACATATATTTTTCTCTTGCTTTCACCAGAGCCAGGGGTTCACAGCAATGTGGAATTCTCTGGGTGATGTGATTGATTATTTCATGCTAATGGAACCTCTGGAATTAGCTCTTCTAGGGATTATAGGAAAAGCAACGCTTTCACATGGAAGACAAGAGGCAGAAGCATACCTGGCTGTACAGTACAGGAATAAACCATAACCTGGGTTTTTGGCAGGAGTGGGGCTGTTGTGATGGTTAAGGTCTTGTCTGGGCCAACAAGACAGACTGAACCCCCACCTCAGTTCCTGCAGTTTTTCTCCAAGCTTCCCCAAGGCAGATTTTCCAAAAAAGCATGTGAAGATGCAGACAAGCACTGTGGAGGATTTACAAACACCTCTCTGCAGGCTAGATGCTTATCAGCACCTGTTGGTGTCCTTTGGGTCCTGTCTGAGGGAACATTACAGATGTCATTATTCAGATCCAGCCAAATTCTGCCTTCAGGCACAGAACATTTCCATGCAAGTGAAAGAGCAGTGAGCTCATATCCAAGGGTGGGACTGAGCCCCAAGTAGAGTAGGAAAAAGGATTTGCTGTGTGACAAAAATAGGCCAAGTGCCTTGTCACATCTGACAAATGCCTCAGATGGCAGGGAACAGCTTTGGGGGGCTATTAAAAGAGTTCCTGTTTCCATAGATCAACTGACTCCTTGTCACAGGTAAGTTGGTGGCCCCCTTCCCAATGGCAATGTAAATGGGTCTCAGCATCAGCAGGCAGTGGGGAACTAACCACTATTATTTCCTCATCCCTAATGTTTCCCTCACTGTCATTTGTTGATGAGCAATTCTAGGCTGGATTCTGCAGATCACAGAGTTTTTTATCCTCACTTACTCACAGGAGCTGCTCAAATTTTAGGGGAAAAAAAATACAGCCATTTACAACAGAGGCTTCCAAATCAGGCACCTTCTTGCAGAAAGTGGGATGTGATGATCTGCCTGGGTTTGGATGTTTCCAAACATAAAATAAAATTAGGTCAGACCTGATACACATTCCTAAAGTCAAGGGCCCTGCTGCAGACAAAGATTTAGGTAATAGCTGTGATCTGCTGCTAATGAGCAGTTAATTGGTGTTCCTTACTTGTGTTTATCATTTGTAAACAGAAAGACCATATTAACAACTAACACTCGAGGAACCCCTTCAGTTGTGGGTTCTGTGTGACTCATCCCAGTTTATGTTCACTAAACAGCTGAGGAGAAATCAGCTTGGTTTTGCTGCAAGGAAAGCAGAGTGCCCAGATGAAAAGACCACAGCCTCTAACTCATTTCAGTTTGAAAAAACAGAAGTGGGCAATTACATTCCCAGCAGATACTGCTCTGGTGCAGGAGAAATATTTGTCGGTCTGCCCCTGGCTGGCAGACAGGCAGTTGTTGGGTGTGTACCACACAAAGAATACTTTCATTTTTTGGCACGGTGCAGCATTGCTGAAATACCAAAGACCATGGCTAATTAAGTGGAGTGATGGAACAGAACGATTTGATGATAAGATTTAATTGGTATGAGCGTTCCCATAGAGGAATTACTGTGTCTGTCTGGGAGGACCAGACGCTCAGCTCAGGGGGGCATTGCTCAACTGGAGCTGAGGGGTAAAGGGCACAGGGGTGCCCTGTGCCTGCTCCCAATCCTGGCACTCCAGCAGCAATTTGGGAACACTGAGTCTTTTGCTGTCACAGTGGTTGTGAATCACCAGGATCAATCGCAGCCCCTTTGCCCCACAGTGACTGCTGGGGGATGGAGCCACAAGAGAGCACCTACTGAACCTGAGTAGGGATGGGACTGCTCCAGATGCTTCACAGGAGCACAGACCAGGAGGCAGCCAATAACTCCCTAAATGCTGGTGCTTTCAGCTGAACATTCTGATTTTTCAATAATTAAAGATGCTTATCTTAACTTTCTAAACAGGATATCAGCCTTGGATAAGCCACTCTGATGGTGATCCTTGCTCCACAGCTTGGCTGACATCACTGGAACAGGTTCCCCCAGTATACCCCATGTGTACCTACATAGGAGTTTTCCCAAGTCTCCATTTGGGGCTCCAGACTGGACTAAACTGGCAGTGCTGCAGTCTCCAGGGATACAAAGTTCCACAAGGCCAAAAATCACTGATCAAAGCACAGGGCAATAATCACAGCCATATTAGGAGCAGTAAATTGGTATTGCCAAGGGGAAGGGTTGGCCCTTCAGAGCCTTCTCCTTCCTTGGACATGGACAGATGATCCAGCATTCTGTTACAGGCCACTTCCATCTGCCTTGACACAAGGCCAGCACCAAACAGCCAGGAGAGCAGAGCCAAGATCTTTCCTAGAAGAGCCCAAAAGATTTCCCGCAAGCAAACAAGAGATTTGTCACAAGGGAACACAGATTTTGTGCTTAGCACATGTTCAGGTCACCAAGTCTGGCAACAGCATCCATGGAAGAGTCACAGGCTTCAGGATCCTCCAGGTAAAGGTAAATACAATCCCCACACTCCAAATTTCACTATTACCTCTGCAATGACTTTTGCTGCAGAAAGAATCAGAAAAATAAAAATAATTCCCTGATTATTTCTCTCATCATCCTCAGTGTTTGGCAAAATCTGTCATGGTTCTAAATGTGGCCTTTTATTTTCTACTACACAAGCTTGATTATACAGACTGAATTTTAAAACATGGTTTCATAACTCCCATTTGGCTGTGAATTCACTGCAAGAGGGTCTGCACAATTAAAAACCTTGCAGCAGTTGGGCTGTAACAGCAGCCACCTGACCCCTGAGCACCAGGTGACACTGGATAGAACATAGACCTATGAGAGTTAAGATTGTCTCTGATTGTCACTCCTTTCTGCTAACACTTGGCAGGGATCCCCTGATGAGCCAAGAGCACTGATTTAGAGATTTGTGCCTGTCTGTATCATGACATTCCTGTCCATGCTCCTCTCCTTCTCTCGCAGGGAAAAAGAGCCAACAACTGCTATTCTCTTTCCCCTCCCACCCTGGAGGAAAGAAAGCCATCACATGATAGTTCTTGCTGCGATGCAAATGATTTTCTTCTGATGCTGTTTCCTCCCTTTGCTGCCAGAGACCTGGAGACTTCCAAGATCTGCCCAGTCAGCATCACCTTGGCTTCTGTGTCTTGCAGAATGGATCTGCTTCATCAATTACTCAAGAGAAAGAGCCCTGAGCAAGCAGCCCTTCCCCTCCTTAAACCAGGCAGACAATAAACTGTCTCTCTCTTCAAGGAAACATCTCCCCTTCTTCCTCCTCTCTCTCTTAATTGTCATAATTGTCAAAGGCTTTTCCCTCAGATTGCTCAGAAGTTGCCAAGTAGGGCGCCCCTCTTTCCTAACTTGAAAATCTGCTCCTATTAGCCCACAGAAACAGAGCAGCTCAGAGCACTAGAGGAGAATTATGCTTATTTCAATTGTATCAGGCTCTGGTACTTGGGAAAACGCATTGGGTTGCTGGAGTATAATCTGCCGTGTTTCCAAGTGGTTTTTGGCATTAAACAAGGGATCCATAGGACAGAGTTTTTTAGTTGAAGAGAATACAGTTCAGCCATAACACTCTGGTCTCCAAGGCTGCTGCTGCCACACTGCTCTCCTGGAACACCCTTTGGTGACAGCAGCAGGCTCAGTTGATCCTCTTGGCACAGTCAGCGAGGGTGTTGGCTCCCAAACCAGTTGCCCCAGAATAAATACACATGGAGTGAAGAAATGCAAGATTGCAGCTCTCTCTAGCAACTTCTTGCAGAAACAAGCTGTGATGAAAGTCACAGCAGCAGCATTTGAGGGTGAGTGGCTGCTCAGACAGCGCTCCCAGGCCCCCCAAGGGACACCTGCTCTGCCAGCCAGGCAGCTCACCTGCTACTGACAGGCTTTAGGATGAGGCTTTCCTGCTCACCTGAGTCTGGTTTTGTGGAGCATTTAGTTCCCCAAATGCCCTACTTGCAGGGAATAAAAGGCCAGTCAGCCGTTATGCTGAAAAAACACCAGCAAGAGGGAGAGAGCCTGTCTGAGCAGTTGGTTAAAAATTGGTCTAGACTTGCTCTCATTAATTTGCTTTAGAGACAGCTGGGAGAAAGGACAGGAGACTGAATTTATCTGCCGTGAGACAGTCCCTGTGGCTCTGTGCTACCTATGCTGCTCAGCCAGGGGACACTGCAAACACTTGGCCTCCCATGGCCCAACTCAGTCAAACTCTCTCAAAACCAGTGACTCTACCTTCAAAGAGCTGAAGGGAGCCTCTTCCAACCTCACAGCCTCCAGATGTGGAGCTTTTAAACAGAAGTACTTCCTCATATGGTAACTCCCAAAGGTCTGCTTTATCGATGCCAGTGGAGGGTTGTTACTGATACAGGGTTATACAGCAGGTGAACTCTCAGTTTTTATAGCTGTTTACTCAGGATGGGGAAGAGAAGCAGGAGGAAACACCTCGAATGACATCAGCAGGGTAATTTTTAACACGCATTGCTATATGGAAACAAAAAATCATCTCTGCACACAGATGATCCCCATAAAGTATGTTTGAAAAATGTACCTTTTTTCCATTTCTGAATATAGGCAAAAATGAACAACACAACTGCTAGACCTGTTGGCAGAGAGCAATTGCTTGACAGTGTCCACAAAGCCAGGTGACATCCAGTACTGGAGAAAAGTTTGAGGTTTTTCAGCTGCTGCTGACTGAACTCAGCCAGCAAAGCCAACTCAGTCTGGTGCCCGGGGCTCTACAATTCAGTGGAGTTTAATGGCACACATGGCCCCTTAAAACTCATCCAGTCCCACCCCTTGCCATGGTCAGGGACACCTCCCCCTATCCAACCTGGCCTTGGATGGGATGGGGCAGCCACAGCTTCTCTGGGCACCTGTGCCAGGGCCTCACCACCTTCACAGGGAATAATTTTGTTCTGTTTTTCTTCTGTCAGTTGAAGCCATTCCCTCTTGCAATACTGAAAGAGGATGTGCAAGTTGTTCATACCTAGTTGTTTTGGTGTCTTTTGCTCCCCAATAGTATAACTGCTCATTTAGCAGCCTTACACTGGAGCTAATTAATCTTGCACAATGTAATTGGGATTATCATGCCACTGGTGAATATGAGCAGCATTTATTTGGGAGAGATATAAAGTCTCTGTTGGCAATTCTTGTGCCAATATTAAACATTCCATCACTATTCAGGCTAAAAGACAAAAGAGGACTAGGAAGGAATTTTTACACCAAGACATGAACTCTACTCACTGATAATATTTAAATATGTTTATACCACTGTGTACTGGTTCAGAAGTCAGCATGCCCCAGATGATATTATCGATTGCTCTAAAACCAGAACAAGGTGTAATCTGGCTTTAAGTTTCTGCAAATGCCAAAAATTAATTTTTGGTCTCATTCACATTAATTTTCCTCCACCTACTCCTGGTTCATATGAGGGCAATGAGGTCAGGTTGTACAGAAAGGTGTAGTGAAAATGACTCCTTGGCTCTCCTAAACTAATATTCTGGCTCACTCATATCTACCACAGGATCCTGAAGGCACAAAATGGATTCCTGGACTGGGCTGCCTCTTTTGAGAGTTTGTTTGGTGCTTAATTCCTGATTTCTGTGATTTCTTTCCCTAATCAGACCATCAGCACTTTCCCAAGTGCTACTGCCTTGCTGATTTCAATGGTTTTGACTGCCCTTATCAGCTGCTATGGACACTGATTAGCTGAGGACTCTATGCCTCATCAAATACTGTTTTCCTGATTTGCTTGCCAGGACTAATCTTTAGTGATCTCTCCCAGAATCCCCAGTCGCCTCTCTGTGAGCATTCCCAGATGCTCCATAGTCTCCTCCTCCTTTTCCTTTGTCCTGTCCCACAATGACACCTCTGCTCACACCACTGACACCTTAATAATGTGCAGTTACCACAGGCTCCCCATCCTCTCTCTGCTCTATCATTTAGATCCGAGTCTCCTTTGCAACAGAAACCAATTAGAAGCAATTAAGAGCTTAAGTTACAAAAGGAAATGGTTCTCAGTTACAAAACATTCACCAGCCAGTTCAGTCATTTTAAGACAACGGTGAACTGAACTTTTATCACAGTGGTAAACCAGACTGATACTGTGATCTACAGTTAATGTTTAAAAAAGAAATGCTCTCCATCAGGGCCAAAGGCTGTTTTCTGATCATTTTCTCAAGGTGGAGACTTCTCCCATTGCCTCTGAGAAGAGAAGGAATCACATCTCAGAAAATTTCTAGTTGGTTTTATTCTACATTACATTTTATTCTACCTTTATCCAATTCCATTTACAAATAAATGCCTTTTACTAAGAGATTTTCTCAGACTTGGCAAAGATGTTTTTCCTGTCTAGGAAAGCAGGTACATTAACAAAATCTTTAAAGAGTTCAGGTTAACTGTTACTCTCCTTTCCATTTGTCCAAAGGTTCTAAATGAAGTCGTAATGAAATCTTGTCCCTGGGTCAAATCTCATTAAATGAGACACTTCTAGGAACATTAGACACTGCCCAGCATTCTTTAAGGTAGGGACTGCAAGACAAACATCCTTTTCCCACTGGAATTCAGACATTTTTATATCAGAAATGTTACACCTCCAGTTGAGGCACAACCCTTTTTTCTTTTCCTGTACATGTTTTGTCACTGCTGAGGGTGAGCCTTTGGATCCCAAATGCTAATTCCTACACCTTTCTCAGGCTGTTAAAGCTTCTGCATTCCATCTTTTATACACCTTTCTTTTGGCTGGCAGTTAATTGCTGTCCATTGTTCTGCACTTCCCCATAAATTCTGGACACTTCCACAATGGTGGCCACAACTTTGAGAGCTCAGGAAAGGGAAGATTTTCCCTGTATGGAGTTACTGGATGCTTGATGCTTTCCAGGATCCTTCCTTGGCCCCACACAGAAAGCCCATAAGAGCATCTCCAGAGGATCCAGGGTTCACCTGTGGACACCACTTGCCAGATTTGGGGATTTAACAGACCTGAGTTTCCCTAACAAAGCTAAATCCCATCTAAAATACCAGTAATTAGAAGTAGGCATGAGTGCAGAGAGCCAAAAGAGTGTTATTCTGCAAAATCTAGACTGCATTAAAGTTGATGACATCCATTTATTTTGTGGCCCTGGATATTTCCAAATACACTTAAAATACAGCAGCAAAAAACTGCAAAAAGAGGGATTCCTATATCTTTCCTAGCCAAGGCTCCCAAAAGTAGTTTATTAGCATGAAGTAATTAATTTTATTAACATTTATACTTCTGCCAGAAGAGGCAAGACCTGAAATACTTAGAAAAATACATAAAAGGTCTTATGAAAACCTAATTTGTTGAAGAAATGAGAGAAGAAGGAGCTTAGCTTTTAATCCTGTAATGAGGGACTCACTAATGAAAAAAATTCCTATAGAAGGCTTTCCCAGGAATTACCTTGCTTCATAAGATTAATTTGTATAACATCCCCATCTTTTGGATTTGGAAAGCTCTTTGAAACTCTGTTTATCCAGCATATGAGGGGCTAAGTTTATAAAAAAGGGGAAAAAGAGAGAAAAAGAAGTACCAAAGAGGCAATGTGATAGAGGAAGTCCCTTCAATAAAGGTATCTGTACATAGGTTAGAGACACCCCTGCTCCTTCCCAGGCCTGAAACACCTGGAATTGCACAGAGCTGGAACTTGGCTCCTTGGCTGTAAGGAAACAGTTCCTGGAAGGGCTGTTCCTGCAGGCAGAGAGGAGGAACAGGGATTGATGCAGATAAATGCCCTGGAGAGAGGCTGTTTCTCCCCCTTGTGCAGTTTGGGATGGAGCCTGGGATAATCCCCCTTGGGTTGTTTGAGTTCCCCATTCCCAGTTTCCAGCTGGGCATCTGCAATATTACTCCATAAGGAAGTCAGGGAAGTTTTACCTTCCTGCACCCTGCTCAGTGTCTCCAACACCACACATACCTCAAGCAAACCGTGGGTGCTCAAAGCTTTGGAAAAACAACACATCCAGAGTATTTTTTCTATAATTCCAGTTTACACCAAAAATCTTTGTTACTGTTTCAGCTCCAAGGAGAAATGAGCTGCAAAGGAAGAACACAACCTTCAGGGTGATGTTTCTGCAGCCAGACCCAGCTTCCAGAGCCTGGGGAGACATTTCACTGTGGCAGGAACCATGACACCCACCACATCCAGTTGAAATTACCCTTTTAGAGCATCCTTCTCTTGGGACTGGACTCTTTAGTCCCTACTTCTTTCAGAAACCTCATCTAGTCCTAAGAAATAACTTGCCTGAAAAGGAGGAGGGTTTGGGGTTTACATTTACAGCCAGCACCTGAAGGAAATGACCCTTAATGTGTCACTGAAGCCACTTAACCTGATCACTGGTGGATTTAAGCTCTCTCAATGACAGATTTGTTCCCCCCATGCCGAATCCCAAGTGAAACATGTCTGCAAATGTAAGTGGGTGCACTGTAGAGATTGAGAAAGGCACAGAGAAAACTTGTACCTACAGCAAGAGTTAAAAATAAAGGAACTTGCTAAGTTTGGTACCTTGCAGAAGGATTTAGGCACCCTGGATTCCTAAGGAGACCAACAAGGTGCCAAACTGGGCTTCCACTTGTTTGCCATAAGCCAATTGCCTCTGAAAGGATTGTGGGATGCAGTCACAGAGGGATTTAGTGGGGGCTCCAGGGAAGGAGCTAGAGGTGGTGAGGGAGGGATAAACTAAGTTTCAGGATCCTAATAACAGTGTTTACTGTAAAGCAGGATGAAGAAGAAATAAGATCGGTTCATGTAATTTTGTTTTCTTGGATTAAACTTACTTGACTCAGGGCTAAACTGATGGCTCAGTGATTGAACTTCCCTAAGCCTACACATGCATGACTTCATTTTTTAATATTAACATTTTCTTCATAATGAAAGAAGAGCAGATGAAAGAAAACTCACTGGATACCTATTGTAAAAAATCCCCACAAATTTATGGAAAAGCTTAAAGATTTGAGGGAATCAGAGGGTGCATTACCATACCTATGCAGGGGAGAGTTTTTGAAGAACACTGGAAAGCCCAGCCCTACCCCTGGCTGGCAATTTTTCCCCTTGTGTGTTTATTTTATTACACTAGACAGGCACTTTCTCTTTTCTGCGTGCCTGGCTAATGCAATCCCCAGTGGGGCTATGCTGTCAGGAAGGATCACCCCCAAAGATCCAATGGAGTGTGGCTGGTGAGGCCAGACTTCTGAGGGAGACTGAGCCCAGCACAAAGAGGAGCCATTAGTGATCACTATCAGCTGAAATGGAATAGCTGGAAGAGAGCAATGAGCAGGGGGAATATAAGGTTGTTCCAAGTTTAGCTTTGTGCAGGGAGATGGATCAGTGGCAAAAGCCTGAAATAAAATGGAAAGGCAAAATCCCAAGGGGACAGAGCAGAGGGACAGAGGTTTCTGGGAGTTCCTAGGCTATAAAACTCCAGCTGACCTCAGACTCAAGGGGACTAAAAAAGACTGGAGAGAAGGAGGTGTCTTGGAAGTGGCCAGTGGGATATGACAACTCTAATCTGAAGCAAAGGACTGGAAAATAAAATGGAAGCAGCTCAGTGTGGAAAAGCCTGTGGATGATCCCTATACTCCACGCTGCAGCTTTCAGAGGACATCGAGAGCTCTTTAAAGTGCTTCAATTTTTTAGGCTGCTCCACTTGAAATTTTAGGTTGTCAATATCCTACATCCAAATCTGCAGCTCTTGGGTAAAGGAAAATGGTAACCAGGAAACAAGAGTCTGAGATTCCATCTTGGACTAAGAATAAACATCTCTGTCACAGGCAGATGGATAGCAGCTCAGCTGTGCAAAACATGAGAAAAGATGTTTGAGGAAAAATAAATTAGTGGGTAAGTGTAAAGCAGGGAATTAGTAGGATTTATCTCACCAAAAAGAATATTTTCTGTACCAACTGTGATTTATAGAAGCAGAACCAAACAGTCCTCACCTATGGAGCAGCAGGCATTACAGGTACTAATCCTGCCAAAAAAACACAGGACCAAAGAAGTACAGATCCCTATTTCCCCCTCATTTTCTAGGTAACAGATTTATTTTCTCTCCTGAATCCTTGTTTCAAGTGCATTAGTTTAGTGGTTGCCTTGGGTCACTGTGGATAGGTTGTCTTCTCAAGTATTTTTCTCATGCCTGCAAGCCTTTGATTTGTGGTTATTTGGTTTGCTACCTCAATTAGATATTTAAAATGCAGAGGGTATTTTCCCTTGCTTCTCTTATTCAATGCATCAGTTGTTTGATACTAAATAATGTAGAGCTGTCATCTCATCTTTTATTTCAGGGAATACAAGCATCTAAGGTGAAACCTGCCTCCTCCTCTCCAGAAGTTAATTCCTCCTGGCTTGCAGCAGCAGAGAGGAGAATCCATTTTTTCTCTTTTGCTTTGTAGTGAGGGCAGCAAAGCGACCACGTTGTTGCTAAGGTTCTTCAGAATTGATAATTCTGTGGCATTTTTAGCTGGATGGCTGCAAACTCTCTTCTTTACACCATTTGAAAAACCCAAGGGGCTTTCCTATAAAGCAATTTGATGTATCCCAGCCTTTCCCCCAGGAGCCAGCACCAGGAATTCTGTAGTGATTTGCTTCGAGGCATCGAGCACATCAAACCATGTTAATTACCACAGCCTCATCACAGCCACTCCAGCTTTTAGTGGCTCCATTCCCCCACAGACAGGTTTTAAAAAATGCAAATAAGTCCCGGCTGTGGCTTTAAAAAAGAGGGAAAAAAAGGACATTAAACAAAATAAATCTCTCAGCTTTCCTGTGTGCTTTCATTTCTTACACTTCCTGAATGCTATCTGAAATTCAAAAAAAGCAACCAGCAACTGTTATCTCAGTACCTCCAGAACAATTCACTCATTTCATTCAGAACATTGGGGGAGTTTTAAACATACCTTGACTAAGCCAAAAATTTCAGAAGTTGTGGCTATTTCTGTCCCTTCCTCTTCCTTTCTTCCCAAAATATTACAGAATTCCCACTGGAGGGTAGCTCAGGAGTGCTACATTTCCTACCACCCAAAGAGTAAATTTTATGGCTGGGTCAGAACAAAGCTGTTATTTCACACATGATAATTTCTACACATAAATGCATGCAGAGCTGTGAGGCTGCTCTCGAGACCCTCAGGGGTATTAACACCAGAAAAATGAATTATTATTTATTCCACAGGACAAATCCCAGTCACATAAATAGAAGCTGGAAGCACCCACACACTGCCAGCTCTAAACAGGGATGATGTCCAACCAACACTTCTTACATGCATGGAATGACATCCCCCTGTATCCATCAGATAAATACACCATGATTACAACTTTGAACAGCAAAATGTAAGAATTCAGTGGGTTTAACACTTTGCTTCACACAAGTGTTGTTACAAACATTGGTGTGGTATCTTAGAAATAAGACAAAGCACAATCTTGTCAATCACTCTGTGCCTACAGTTTAGTATAAAACAATAGAAATAGTTTCTTCCTTCTCACAGGCACATTGCAGCCTGCTAGATTATACTGGCTGCATAATGAATTTAAGGAATCAGCATTATGGTATTCAGGCTATGGCTTAACTGTGATAAATAGTGCCTAAATCCTATTCATCTTGGTATATCACTCATTCTTTGGAGCACACATTACTATTTAGTCATCATTTTGTTTCCAAAGTGTCAGCAAACTTAGATAACTGCACAGGTTTTTTTTTTTTCTCCCCGAGTTATATTGTGGGCCATTAATGAGTTTTAACTTGGTCTGCAAATTTTTTGTCTGTCTGTTTCCTGACAGCAGGCAGGAACATCTCTCTGGGAAGAGATGTTACTGTAGGAGCCCCTCACAGAATTCAGAGTTGTTTTCCTACCTGGTACTGAGATTTCTCTCCCAAGTGAGCTGAATTACTCACAGCAGTACAACAGTTGTAGAGTTCAGGAGTGGATGCTAAAGGAAAGTTTAAGTCTGGTTGGTTTAAAACAAGGGGGAAATACAAAACATCACCAACAGCTGAACAAGCCTCACAGTGAGTCTCAAATCCCTGCTGTGACCTGCCCAGGTGCTGCCATCTAAACTGAGCATTCCCTTATCAGCTGATGAAACATTAGCCTCTCTTCTCATGCTCCAAACATCTCCTGAGCTTTTGCTTTTAAACACTTTTTCAGACCCTCTTCTGCCAAGCCCCTCTTCCCCTGCCACCCCTGTTCTCTATGCCGTTCACACAGAACTCATTTCCAGTGGTGCCACTGACTGCAGCTCCCAACAAACAACTAAAAGGTAAATTTCTCCACATTGATCTTCTTAAAACTCTTGTCCCCGCTCCCTTCCTGTTCTATTTACCATCTCTATGTCTGCACTAGAATTTTATCTTTAATTTCATTATTATATAAGGCTTTGAAGAGTTGTGTGTATCCACTCTCTGCTCACACCCTTTGCAGAACAACTCTGTAACTACAAATTGGGAATTACTGGCCTGCTTGGGATAGTGAGTATCTGACACGGTTTTAAGTGCTGAACTCCTTGCAAGAAAGTTCTGTCTTTTCTAATGTCCCTGAAGCCACAGTGATTCCTCTGTAATTAGGAACAAATGAAAACCAGCACCAAGAAAGTGGCTTAGTCTTTATCTTATGGCCCCCTGCTCAAACACTGTCCCATTAATAATGCATTTCCTTGGTTGCATGACCAATTACTGTTCCCACTAAAGTCCATGGCAGCATTCCAGCAGAACCTAAGTCAGTGCCTGCAGCACAGAACTGCTCCCTCCCTGCCAAATCCAAGGGAATGCCAGGTCACCTTCCAGCTACTGGAGAAGCCCTGGGATGCTGGGTATTCCTCTAATTCAGCCTGTCAGACCCAGAAAAGAATTGCTCCCAAAAATCCACAAGGGCACTGCCCCATTTTTTCCAGAACACACACCATGGTTATGATGGACAAAATTTGCTTCTTGGTGCTGATCAACTGTCTATGAAACAAAAACATGGCTTAGAGCTTATTGCCCACTTTAAGAACAACACAAATGCAGGAAGAAATGTACTAAAACTTTCCCATTTCCAAACTGCAGGAATCACAGGTGTTAACTCCTAACACCAAGGAATTATTATTATTATTATTACAGCTATGGGAGAGCCCACAGTGTCTTTCATCAGAGACAGAGATGCTTGTTGGATTTTGAGCCAAAAACTTCTCCTACTCCCCCATTAATGCTGTTCAGAGTGTAATTCTTCACTTCAGGGGTAAAAACAATTTCACAACTGATTTACAGTGTTATCCATCAGAAACTACTTTTAAATATTTATATTTGCACTTACGTATATTAAGTTCTATAGTAACATCATCTAATTGTGGAAGACAACTGGTCTCCTCCTCATTACTCAAACCATTCAGGAATTTTGATTGGTAAAACCTTCCAACCCACTCCTGCAGCCCTTTTAACCAAAAGTGAGGTTGTTCCTCCTTTGATCTTCCATGTCAGGAATTTTTATTCAATTATGCCAATATTAATATCAAATGAGTTGGGGCAAGTTTAGTTATTTTAAGTCCCTGCAGTGTTTTTTGAGGCAAAAATAACCTCTCTTTAATCCTAATACTTTAACCCACTACACAACAGACTGTGAGGAGCCTTTAAGAAAGAACAGTACTACAGAAATCTCAATTTACAGGATCGCTTTTGTATAAATAGACTCTAAAAAATAAATGATAGCAGAGAGCAGTGTTTGCTCTCATCCCTCACTGCAGCATTCCCTCCACAGCAGAGTGCTTGCAGCAGCACAGAGCCATGCATTAATCAGGAAGCTCCAGTGACTAATCCAGTTCACTCTGTCTAGTAAGAGGATTCCAGCAGCAAACATGCCCAGTTTTCTAAGAAGAAAGCAAGCCAAGCAAGGCAGCTCCTGAGGACATCAAGAAAATAAGAAGTGACAGATTGGTGTCACCTAAGAGAAAGTATGGCAGGAGATGCCACCATGCTTTTCTCCACACAGAAACCAAGAACGAGCAGAGCCAGCAGAACATCCCTGTCCTGCAAGGTTACATCACTCCTGATGAGGAACAAAGCTCTCTTTCTGCTCATGGCCTTGGCAAGGTTTTATTTTTTTATTCTTTAATCAAATAAAAACAAACCCATACATTTCTGGAATGCCTGTAATCTAGGAGTTAAACTCTGATTTTAATTAACGTGTCTAGCCTTTAAGCTTAATGAGGTGAATCTTCCTAAATTCTAGTAGAACACAAGTCAGGCACAAAATTTTCCCCTCAAGAAAGTCAGCACTGTCCAAAATACCCAAACAACTTGTGGAAGTCTGTTCCCACTATTTATTTCCAAGTCTTAATCCTTTTTAGATAGAAACTATCAGGAGAACATAATAGAAACTATAGACAGAAACTACTTCAATTTAAATAGAAACTATTTAGTGGGAAGTATTTCCACTTACAGTAAGAATGAAGCTGACCTACACATCATACAGTCTTGCTGCATTGCATTTTGAAAAAATAAAATTCAGGGGTATCTATGGTTATAACTGAGTAGTATTAGTATGGAGTAGAAAAGGAAGTATGTCTCAACTCATTCTTGATGTCTAGTTATCCAACTGTTCTTGCTTTTTCTTCTATCTTACCATTGGGATTCTTTGGCTCCTCAAAACCAATGATGCTCTCATTAAATCTAGAGACACTGCTCTGCTGTTCTGCACACACTGCACTTCCACAAATGGGATGGCTTTGGACTCAGGATACTTTACCAGAATCTGAGGATTAAATAAAATGAGAAGATTAATGCCCACAGTACCAGCCAAGGCTCCATTAGTTTCAGGAACACAGCACAGAAAAATGTTCTCTCTCCACAATTCCTCCCCAAAAAAGTGAGCATTTTAAATGGCTGCTTGCCTTCCTCAAGCCTTGCCTTTCTAGGGGAGTTGGGGTAAAATCCCCAGGTCCTTGTGAGCACCCAGCTCCACCCCTGGAACACATTATAACACAATTTCTGGCTGCTCTTCCTCTGTATCCAATGACCCCTTTGTTTTTTGCCTTCCTCTCTCCTTGTTCCTCAAAATACGAGCAAAGCACTTGGCAGGAACATCTTTGACTAAGGGGGTATTTTCTGCCAGGTAGCTCCAAGGAAAATGTAAACCACTTTGTTAGGCAGGATGCAGTTTTCCACGAGGATGGAACATTTATTGAGCTCCTGCTACACTTGAACTTTGCCATTTACCATCAGCTGAACACGGGCCATTGACCACCACTTCAACAATGGGGGCTTGTGTATAATCACAGAACAATTCATAAGCAGCTCCTGCAAATTCTAGAAAGGAGATTTTGCTGCTTAACACAAAGGGCCAAAGAAAAAATCAACCTAGTGGTGAGCAGAAATACCTTTCTAGGCACACATGCACTGATGGAGAAGTGCAGTGCTTAAGTTAGGAAATGTCCTTCCTGAAATTCAAACCATGAGCTGCAGATTTGGTGCAGCTGCCCAAACTGACACCACCTGCCCCAGGAAGGGGGACAGGGCAGCCAGGGGGAAACACCAGCTTTAGGATCCTCATGAAGTCTCCCTGAAGGTTCTAATCCTGACCCACAAGCACTGTGGGAGTGAGGATCCAGGTCTGATCCAGTCCTGACTAACTCCAGGGTGCCTGTGGAGACAGTGCCGGATACAGGAACTGGACCCACAATGGGTCAGACTTATCCAGGATTTATTAGAACTTCCATGAACTTCAGATGAAGGATGTGGGTGCAGGTTCCACCACACAGTCTTAACTCAGGAGCAAACACACACCCCTAAGGAAAATCACTTAAATCTTCAATTTTAGTAAGAACAGTAAAATAGCAAAGAGATTAAAACATCCTTTATAGTCAGCATGGATGTAAGCTACAGATAGACAAGGAAAAAAACGGGGTGAGAGGCCACACATTTCATCACCTTGGAACAAGACTTATCTGAATTATTATGGAGAATTTTAAACCAGAGCTGGTTAGGTAATCTTAGTTTGAAATAACATATTTATTTTAAATTACCACTATAACCTTATTAATTGTCACATAGAGCCTGGTCTATAACAGGCTTGTTACAGAGAACTCTCAAGTGTTCCAGTTCTGTAGTTGCGTATTTTTTGTGAGATTACAAACAGTAGAACATAAATTTATTATTTTTCATCTAAATATGACTCACAATGTAAATATTAGGTACCATCTGGTTGTATGTAACAAGTCTCATTGTGCACAAATAATCACCAGCACTTCTAGGCTTTTATCTGTCTTTCAAAGCTGCCATAAATTAGATATTGGCATTTTAGACACTAAATGTTGACATTCATGGTGCAAGATGTCTAACACAGCAACAGGAATTCTTACTTGGTAGGAACAGGGAGCATTTATGTTTATCCCTAGTACAGAAAAGCATCCCAATGCTCTTGTGACATTTGGTGGAAGCACAGAAAATATCATGCAGCAGAAATGTCAGAGTTTTGTGCTTAGTGAGGTGCCCTCCTGTTAGTATCTAGTGTTGAAATCCGAGAAGTCAAGCTTGGAGATCTCCTTCTCGTTGGAAAAATTTGTTTTATCGATGCGGGAACTTGGGCTTCCAACTTTGCTCAGCCAGGATTTCCTGCAGGAAAAATAAGAGAGGGTTGGCAGATAAGGAACTGCACATGTGGGGGTTATTCTCTGTCATGCCTTCACTCACTTTTACTTTTTAAAGAGCCATAAAAAGCATCTTTCAATAAGGAAATTACCCCAAATCTGTTCTTTTCTGTTTCCCCTTGCTTTCCCTTTAAAAGCAAACCAAACTCTTTAAAGGTATCAGTGTTTCCAGGGGATTTACAGAATATTACATAAAAACACAGCTGATAAAAAGGCTAAAACAGATTTACTGCAATGATCCCTTCTAAACACTATCAATAGTATTCCAACAGGTATAATTACCTTTGCAGAGTCAATACTGTGCTTTTAGCAAGGACCTACAAACCACTGATAACTGAAAAGAGACAGGAGAACAGAATCCCAACAGCCAGTTTGCTCCTTGCTGGTAACTAAAAACATGGGAACTGGAAAGGAATGAGTTCAAAACCAGCAAAAAGACATCAATTATGTCAGAGCAATACTGATTTGTAATAAATACTGAATGTTATACTGGATAACTGGATACACAAACACTGGAAATGCAGCAGGTGAGTGCTTACACAGAGGTTTATTTACAAAAAACACTTGGTCAGTATTTTTGGTTGTACTAAACTCCCAGATGTAGAAGAGAGAAAGTATTTTATTGTACCATATTGAAGGAGAAATATATTTCCACACAAATGATTTTTAGAAGTTAGTATAGATACTTAACTGATTACTATTAAAAATAAATAATATTCACCTTATTCTGATTTGAAAACAATAGTTGTCTTATTAAGAGTTATGTTAATTAATCCTTTGCAGAATCCCACTGAGCATTGTAATCTGCAATATTCTAGCAATGAGACCTAATTTTGATGTCTTTATAAGGAGAATCATGCCCAGAAATCACTTACCTTGAGCCAGTAAATCAGTATATCACATCTGAGATACAGAAACACACACCTTGCTAGAGACTCTACATGCAAGATTTTTTAAAATGCAGTTCTTGACACCAGAAAATGCTGCAAAACATCTCAAGGGGCTTCACCAGTTACCAGAGACAAATAATTTTCCCATGAATCATGTGAGTCTCTCACAGATGGGTCTCATCACTGGCACAGACAGTTCTAAACTTGCATTCAATGTGACTTGAACAATAAAACAGAGCCTCTGTATGGAAAAACTTCCTACAAAACAGCGACCAGACCCAGGGATCTCACATTCCAAGTGTGACTTGCTTTATTTTAGCATAGAGAAACTAAAATACCTGTCAGATGCTTCCACTTCTTCACACCTCTTTGCTGCATGTTACGAACAACCTCCCTTCCTGTCTTAGATGAAGCCTTTCCAGTAAGGAATACAAAAAGGGAATAAAGAGTCCAGGAGTAAAACAGGAGAACAGAGCTTCCCAGTTCTGCTGGAAGCCTCAATACAGAGGGGATATTTCAACAGAGGGAAACAAGCCTAAGGACAGACCAGTCCCTTTTGTTTCATATTCAGAAAAAAAAACTGAAAATGGTTCTTGTTTATTTACCAGGAAAGTCTCTAACAGTTGGATGGCCTCTAGTGAGAAGAAAGAACATGTATTTGAAATACTGAATTAATCTCCTGAAAATAGTAGAAATTGCTTTTTAAGTAATGTGATAGTTTGTTCACTACTTCCTTTTGTCTTCCCATTTTGAAGGTGAGCTTATCCTGGAAAAAACCAAAAGGAGTATAGTCCTTGTCCAGCCTTCACAACAAAAATTCATCCCTAGGTGCTTCCAAGTCCCAAATGTTGCTGGGTAAAGAAATACCTACAAACTCTGACTAGAGTAAACAATCCACTCTCAGCTCCACATACCCTCCCTTCACATGAATAAGGATGAAGCACAAATTATGAAAATCCAGTTAGAGCAACCCAGCTCCATGGAAACTCTTTACAGGATGTGTGTGTTGTTTCTTATTTAATGCAGCAGGGAGGGGAGGAGGCAATATCTGGGAATTGCATGACTTTGAGCCTCAGCTCTGCATTGAGGGGACTTTCCTCAGCCATCTCCCTCTCTCTGCTCAAGTGACAGCCCAGTCAGCAGCACTTTGAAGAAGCACATTTTTCACAAGCTAAGAAAGCAGAAAATCGGTCTTTCCTAGAAGTTAAATGTCATCTCCAATCTCATCACTACCAGGGGTATTTATTTCCTTCAACAGCGAAGAAAAGGTTCTGTACTCTCCTCCTCAGCCTGTTCAATTCCCATTCACCTCAGATCTCTTCATGTGTGTAGACATGAGCTACAATTACTTGCATTTGGAATCTTAGCTTGTCATTTATAGCATCCATGTTAAAATTCACTGCTCCTTCCCACTTCTCAGGAGTGCAAAGACTCCCTCCCCCTCACTCATCTGAAGCAAACGAGGACATTGCTGAGAAGACACCACACAGGTTACTCTTGTTTTAAAGGATTTATTCCCAAAGGGACTGCTCCAATGAATCCAGAACAAGAGCTAGCCTCTAAATAGCCATCTCTGACCATGTTTAACTTCATGGAATGGTTTGGGTTGGGAGGGACCTTAAAACCCATCCAGTGCCACCCCTGCCACGGGCAGAGACACATTCCACTGTCCCAGGTTGCTCCAAGCCCCATCCAACCCGGCCTTGGACACTGCCAGGGATGGGACTGCCACAGCTTCTCTGGGCAAGCTGTGCTAGGGCCTCTCCACCCTCACAGGGGAAAATTCCACCCCAATATCCTACCCAATCCTGCCCTCTGACAGTTTGAAGCCATTTCTCCATTCCCTTGTAAACAGTTCCTCCCCAGCCCAAGCACTGCCTGTCCATGAAGTCACTCTTGGCCATGCTCTGATCCCACTGAGCTCACCGTGGATAACCATGGATTTCTGAGTTACACAACCTCCCTGTCCAGGGGAGAAGCCAGTGCTCCTGAAACAGCTTCCCAACCAAACCACACAGCCTCCCAGTCCCCATGTTCATGGGGGATACTCCTCGGAGCTTAGAACAATTTGATCTGTCACCCTTTCCCTTCTTTCCTTTCATTAACTAAAACCAACCTTGTTAAGAGACACTGCCTTGACACCCAGAGCCCTTCCCACTCCACATGTTCCTGGAAAACAACATCCAAAGAGCTGGGTTTTCACCATCCCAGTTTATATCCTTGTGGAAACAGCCTAGCTGGCACAGCATTCCAAGCAGGAAAACACTCCTACCTGTCAACTTGGCAGAATGGAGCCTGGCCTGGTATGTGGAGAACTTCCTGGAAAAGGTTATTTAAGGAGTTATATCTCTATAACACAGGATAATCACAGAACCCAAGGCTGGAAAAGACCTCCAAGACAGATTCCAACCTTTGACCAAACACCATCTTGTCAACTAAAGCACAGCACTAAGCACCATCATTAATAAAAATAATTAATAACACTGGCACAGCTCTAAAACCCACTGTGCTTGAAATACTACAATAACAGAGTAACTTTCTGATTTCCTGAACAATATTTATTTTTTAACTCCAATCTCTGCTACAAAACAGATCTCTCTAAAATAAACAGCATGCTTGGCATTATTCTCTGAAGTATTTCTTTACAATATGAAAGCTTCTCTTGCAATACTTCCTTTTTTGTATGCAAAAAGACAAACTTTTATCCCAATACTGGAGAAATTTACAGTCTGTGGTGCTAGGAGAGGACCTGGAAATGCCCTCCAGCATTAATACACAAGGAACTAGGCACAGGTTAAGAATATGTTCCTCTTTCTTCACCTCAAGCCCAGTGTCACTTAAGTGTTACAGGAGAAACCTGTGCTTTTATTTAGAGGAAGAGAAAATAATGGCACTGGCTTGTTTACACTTTGTTTCCCTTTGTTTAGGATAAATACTGCAGAGAATGTTACTTTTTGAAGACCATATTTACATCTGTGACAGCATATAGACCAGGCCTGCAAAATATTTATAAAATCCATCCAAAAATATTTTTGCCTTCTGCAACAGCACTGTCCAATTTTCATAAATCCTGATATTTCAATGTTTGCAGAAGAAATGTGGAATTCTCTCTCTCTCATGGATATCTGGCTTCCGAGATTTTGGAAGGAACCTCAGCCATGGTTTTCAAGCTTTGCTCTGTAATCTTTAGGGCCAGGAACATTTGTTTTTATAAACCCAAAATTCCTCTGCATAAAGACACCTCCCACCTTTCCCTCCTCAGCTTACTGCAGAGGCATTCCTATTGTCCATACACCTCTGCTCCTCCTGCCAGGAAAATAGGTAACTGTAAAGAAAATTTATAGGGTTTCTTGTTGTGAAAAAGTAGCAGGAAGAATAAAAACCCTGGCAAAGAAGTGTGTTGGGAATACTGGGATTTCAAAACAAGGCAAAGTGCAAGGGAGGGAAATTTTAACCCCATTATTAGGATGGCTGCACCAGAGCCCAGCACATCCAAGCCAAGTGAGGGGTTACTCCAGAGGATGAAAGGAAGCAGAAGCAGCAGGATTGAAGGATACAGACCAAGCAGTGGGTGGCTGGAAATGAAGGGACCTGCTGAGGCGTGGGCATGGTGGCCCAGAATAGAGCAGAGCCTGGAGCTGTGTGGGAGCCTGGCTGCTCCGTGCATCCCAACTGCAGGAATGCCTCGGCCCATGGGGGATTCAACGCACTGTCTGGAAGTGTTTGAGGAAGGAGAGAAAGGTAGTTAATCAAAACCGGTGTTTGACTGTTTTTAAACACAGCTGTCAGATGAATGTTGTTAATTTGTTTATATTTCTTCCTTCCTTGCTGCACTCAGGGACAGCATTTCCCTTGGGAATGCACAATGAGCTTTTCCTCGAGGTATATTGGAAAGGATGTCAACGGCAAGGGCAGATTAGCAGGATCTGAGATTTTACAGATATTGTGGGACACAGCCCTGAGTAAGCCTCAAATACACATTTTGGTGGTGAATTTCTATTTATAAACTTGAGAAAAATGACTTATGCATTAGTCATCACATTCTGTATGGTATTGGCAAGGTTTTTTTAATGTAGAAGTGATCATGGCCAGTTGCATCAGGGGAGAATTTGGGTCTATGTACCTCAAATCCACTCTGATACTGGTATCTGATCTATGTCAAACGTCCTCACCTATTACTTTAAAGAGGAGGAATTATGCCACAATGATAGAAACCAAGCCTGGAGTTGTTCTGGTTTTGTCACATACAATGCCAAGATCTGTTGTGCATTTTCCTGTTAATCATCTTGGTAACCTTCAAGGAGGATTTAATCATTTCAACATGAGATCATAAGTATATTTTTATTAAAACTTATCAGCATACCTCTTTGTTTAGGCCATGTTAGGCAAGTCACTTTTGGCTTCTTTCAGAGATCTTATCAGAAAAATCTCAGCAACACTGTAGTCATTTGTTCCAAAGTAAAGAAGTGAGTGAAAAGTAAACCCAAATTCAGCCATTCCAGTAACTCAAACAAAGCTTTTATGTCCACACTGACCTCCAGAAAAGCAGGAGACAAAGGGAATTTCCAGTTAAGCTTGTGTCCTGTCTCCCAGAGCAGTAAACATCCCAGGAAGCCAGCAGCAGCCAAAAGGCCCATTGTGTTTTCTCCCTGGAATCTCTCTGCCCCTACAGGGACCTTGGCTCCCCAGGCTGACTGGGAATTTTGGCTAACCCCACCCACTGCTCAGAACCCACTCAAGGTTCTCTGCCATTCCACAGCTATTAAAGCCAAGGCCACAGGAGGCTTAAATGAGGAGGAACTGTTGCTGTTAGGGCACCAACAAAAGAAAAGCTCTTTCTAATGCTCAGCACCCATCACCCACGTAAGACTGAACAAGGACTAAAGGACTTCAGCCTCTGACCAATTTTACCCATCCAAATGTTAATTAAACCCTTACACTGGCCATTTCAGAGCTAGAATGAATCACCACACTTGACCAGCTCAGCTTTACTTCAAACCCATGTCCTTACACAGCCTGGCAGAAATCCAAGAGTCCAGCTGAGCAACACAGTCAGGAATCTGAAAGACAACACTTCCCTGTTGTACAGTCCCAAGGCTCAGCAGGACACAAAAGCCACGAGGAACAACACCCACAGTTCCACACTTGCTGCATCTCCTCACAGGACACTTACACTGAAGAATAATTCATTATTATGCAAGAACTAAAAATAATGCCAGGCCAAACTGGAGTGAATTCCTTCAAGCACTGGGATTCTATTTTCCTCAAAAGTCCCCCTTACTTTACAAATCTCTTTGCATCATTAAAGGACTGAAAAAATGAAAGAGTTAGAAGGCTCACTGAGAAGTTGCCATTTCCAATTATAAATGTCTTAAAGGAAAGCATCAACACTTTTAAAGCAGCATCCTCCTGTAGAGCTCTGAGCAAGTCTGAGGGCCAATATTTAACATGCTCAGTGTTGCAGTGACTGCACATAAATTTATCTTTTCCTAGAATGCCTCTGTTGGAACATTTCACAAGCTAACAAGGTTGGCCTACAACTAAGAACTTTGGGTCTCTTTTTATCCTCAGTTTGCAAAAGAGTTTTGAATTTTTTTTGCCAAGCATTCAGCCAGCTCAGCTCTATTTTTTCCCGAATTTTACACTATGTGATCTAATTTGTTAATTTAAATTGCACACTTTCCAAGGAAGCAGTTACACCCCCACCTCTTAACCTCCCATCTCCAACTGCTTTTTTTAAAGCAACTATGATGTAACACAGTAGACATTTCAGAACATAAGAGCAACAAGAAAATGTTTCAAATACATAATATTAGAGAGCACAAGTGTTCAGGAAAACACCAAGTGGATTCCACTAGCTAATAGTCTGCTCAAAATTTATAAGCTGAGAAAATTTGAGCTTTATCAAGACTTACTTTCGTAATGCTCTATTTTTTTGCTATTACAGATATAGCCCCAACAAGCAGAAAGCAAAAAATTAACATAAGGATGTTGCAGGGATTCTGTTCTCGATTTGACAAGTGCTCCTTGTGATTTCCAGCACGCCAGAGCACAGAGGTGCATCCAGCAGGGTGTGTTTACAAGGCAGGGAACACTGCACCTGTCATCCACAGGATGCACACAATATTCCCTGGAAAGTACAGGAAGGACTAGGATATGTATTATTTATTGTTTCCATCATATATCCCCAAGACCCTCTGTCTGCTCTGCCTCGAGGTAAAGCTCCAGACACAACAGCCTCAGGCAGGAGGGGCTCCAGGATGGGATGTGTCAGGCTGTCCCTCAGGGACCCTATGGAAGCAAACACCCCTTTCCACACTCACATCCCAAGGAATTGTGTTCCCCTTACTGTAAGAAAATAACTTTCATTCTTCAACATATTGCTTTATCATGTTTTTCTTATGACTTCACCTGTATTCAAAATACCATTTCTGGCAGATCTAATCTCAACTTCATTTCTCCCTGGCTTTCCAAGTTCCATGAAGTTATCCTTTCACTCTCTGCAGGCAGGTATTAAACACATCACCCTAATGAAGCCATTCAAGCTCTGATCCCAAACCACTCCAACAGGAGGGATGCTGAGATATCAAATAAAACCCAAATATAACTCAGCCAAGGCTACTTGATTTCCTCAAAGTCTACATTGCAACATCTCTAATTGCTGGGCTTTATACTTTCTATTAATATTAAAAAAATAGATAAAAAAGACTTTTTCACCACAGCCTGCCAAGGGCAAAGCCCATCCTGGGGTCCATGATCTGTCACTATGGATATACTCACTGAGGGAAAAAAAACCACACAAAGCTCCCAGCTATTTAAGGAAGCCATCAGAGCATGAAGAAGTATCCCAGTTCAATGTTTCTTTGTGTAAAAAAATCGTTAAACAAGGCTTTTAATATGTACTGAAATGAGATCTGATACCTGCTCTTGCTTTTCAGTGTTGTACTACAACATGCTTTTATTTAACCTAATTTTCAGAGTATTTACCTAAAAACATTCTCCAGTTAATCTGCAACAGTGATAAAATGCATGAATCAAGAAATAGATTTCTTTGAATCTTTTTTCCTACAAAATGAAGCCATACTGGAAATACCAAAATCTTGGCTTCTTGGCTTCAAGATTTCCAGCTCTGGAACTTTCTATTTGAAGTTGCCATGTACCAAAAACAAAACAGACAGATTTTATTATAATTGAAGGTAACTGGCTTTATCTTTCCACCTACAATTCCCATGGGTTTGGACATTTTTCTGCTCATTCCAAATCTGCCCCTTCACAGTACATGATTTTGGTAGTGACAGCTTCAGACTCCAAAAAAATCAGAATAAAAGCAGTATTCTACTAAAGGCAGCATCTTATTTCTACTGAAGTCAACAACATCTTCTATCTACTAAAGTCAACATTTACTAGGGACAGGGAGATAGACTTGATGTCTGCTTTTACAAAATTTAAACAAAGAACTACAATTACAGAAGAAATATCAAAATCAACCATCTTTGGAAGACTATTTCATACTGTGCAAGTATTCCAAAATAGGTCTTGTTAATAACTATTTGTAAGTACCTTGTCCTGCAGAAATTGTTTTGTTGTTGTTTATGCTTCATAATTCCTTAATATACAGCAGGTTTTGATATTTTGTGAGATGCTTGGTAACAAGAGAATTATTGGCAAAGCATAAATATGTTCCTAAACTCCATCTTCCTGGGTTTTTTTCCATTTTCCCTTCAAGCTTCAGGGTCTGTCAAGAAGTATCAAACATCTCATTTGTTTACTGTAATTTATGCCATTTTCTTTTTTTCCCTTCCCCCTTTCTGAAGTTATTCCTATGGCTTTCCCATGTAGTCTGGCTGCTGCAGGAGCTAGATGGGTTTGGATGGGAATTGAGAACTACAAAAAAAATCCTTGAAAGCCACAAATTTAACTAGTGGCTCATTTTACTGAAATTTATATTCAAGTATTTCAGAAAAGCCCTCAACTCATTTCACAGTTAACGTGAAGCTCCTTGGTGCTTTCACTGACAGATTTCCAAAGGCAGGGAGCTGAAGCCCTTGCACAGAAGACACAGAGGCATTCCTAGAATAAAACCTTTCAAAAGGCAAGCTCAGGCTCCTTGGTTTTGCTCAGGGTTTATTTGACCATTGCTAAGTGCACAGAGAATAAAAGATGTTTTCAGTTTTTGGCAACACTAAGACCTTTGAAGCAAAACAACAAAAGTAATAATTTATAGGAGGAATTATGCAAACTTCTAAACATTAGCAGTGTATGATTGGGGGAGCTGCTATGAAAAAATAATTTCACAAAATTCATGTCAGAACCATTCATGTCATCATGCTTTTTATAAAAACAAGCTGCCTGGCTGTCCAGAAAAAACAGTCCAAACACTATATAAATCATCTCAGTTAAAGATGAACTTCACAGCAGCTGCACTGAAATTCAGGACAGAGCATGTGTGGGACGAAGAGAGTGGCTTGACCATAGATCTGCCTCCAGATAAAGGCACTAAAAGCCTCCAGGAATTCCCACTCTGAGATAAGGACCCAGTTTTATTAATATTTATGATGATATGACAGATGTTACCACCAAACTGAGATCAGGAAGGAGGTCAAGAGCACATCACCTCTCTGAGTCACATTCCAGGCTCTCAGACTGGGTATCAGTAAAAGGAAGAATCACTGGAAGTCTTTCCAAAGACACAGAAACATCATTGCATCCTTTATAACATCAACAAGCAGGAGTAATTGCCATTTCATTCAGCACAGCACTAGGACAGGAGTGCAAAGTCAGTCCCATTTCTTACATCATGCTGAATCCTTCTCCTGTGTTTGGAGAAATGAGTGGTTGCTTATTCTGCTGGAATTTTCATCAGCAAACAGACGTGCAAAGACATCTGAAGCAGCACAACTGCTGCTACTGTGTGAATAGATCCTACTGAGGGCAAATTTGCATTTATACTTAGAGTAAAAAATACATAAAAAGCTAATCTTGACTGTGACAACTGCACATAGAATATATTCTCAAGCACATACAGGTTTCCAATTCCAAAGACATTCAGTTTTAAAACAAGCCATCCCTCAAACTCTTGGATACCAATCACCAGAGAACATTTCCTCTTGGACAGACACACTCTATTTAGGCAAACCAAACTCGTCCAGGAAACTGGAAATCCTGGCACTGAGAAGTCAACAGATGTCAAACCCAGTCAACAAGGACTTCTAGGAATTCATTAGCCAGCGAACACCTGTAATGCTGGTTCCAAGCATTAAACACACAATACCATAACCAACCTAATTCAGAGTTGCTGTGTCAGTTTTCTTTGCAATCAAGGACATTTGGCCACAGAACTTGACAAATTATTAAATAAATAATTCAGATTACATCAACCACCTTCCTGCCCTTGTATGAAGTTCTGCATGAGGACTGTGGGGACCAAATAAAGTCAGAACCTTGCTTTACAAGCTCAGAATTCCCACACAGAACTTGGCTCTCCAGCTCCTTTCCCACAGGACAAACAGCACAAGGGTTATTACATAGGTGCCTGCAAGTAAAGAAATGCATCTCTACCAGGGAACAACCTTCCCCCTAACATAAAGCAGCAAAAAGGATTTTTATTTAATTAAAACATCCATTTTGACTTTAAACTTAGTAGAGGACAACACAGGCTTGCCTACAGATTTATTTGTTTACCAAAACAATGGAAACAAGTTCATGATTCAATTATTGACAGATGATCTACTATTGTGATGTAAACCTTCTGTTCCTTCATTCTCCTTTGACTTCACAATGGAAACAACCTTCTCTTTATGCAATATTGCTTATTTATCCATATATGAATCCAGTATGTAGAAAAATACTGTGACATTTCTTTAATTTTTAACCCTCTCATATAAAAACTCCACTTTAAAATTTTAGCTTTACATTTAGCTCTAAATTTTAGCTTTAAATCATTAATTTCACCCCAGTTTTAACTGTTGGACATTTTTAATGATGTACCTTTCCCAATACTGGAAGACAAAGCCCTAAAATTCCTAAGTATTGATGAGTCCATTTCTTAAAGGTTCTTCATCTTTAAGGTGAATGTTAAGAAGCAGCTCAGTGACCATCTAGAAAACCTAACCACTAAAATAATTTTCTACTCTGTATATTAATTTAAAAATATTTTTAAGCCAAGAGTCTGATCCCCTACAAATACACCCAAACAACTGGCAATATAACTAACTCAAGAATTAAGTCTACCAGCTTGAGAAATCTGGGCTGAGCTTCTCAGACAAAGAAATCCAGCAGGAACTTCAAGGAGCGACACCTCCAGCTGAAAAGCAACACGATTATGGTTGAGATCCAGAAAATTTCATTAAATATTAATATCTCCTGCTTTTCCTTGCTCCTGCAGCAGCAGTAGAAGGATAAAAACACTGAGAGAAAAACCTGCCCAGCTAAGCGAGTTGTAGGTGCTGGTTAAATCAAACTTTGACTCCTCTCCCTGTATTTAGAGATAGAGAACAAGATTCTCTCCAAATCCCACAGCACTCACAGATCCAAAATGCTGGATGACTCCCAAGAACTGGTAACAGGATGACAATTCCTCACCTTTCACAAAACACAAACCACTGATTTTATTAGGAAATGACACACACTATTCCCAGGTATAAAACTGATACATGGCTGGGGTGACCAGAAAACAGCAACTGACCAAACCCTGAAGCAACAGGGCAGAAAATAAAACTTCTTTATTCCACCTAAACACATTTACAACCTTTACAAGGCTAATTAGAAAACAAACAGGGAGAACCCTAAGGAGAACCAATTACCAGAACACAAAACTATGCATAAACAATTCAGGCCTTTATCTGCATGTATAATTTTAACACAATTACATTTACCATGAGCACATGGGACAAAAATGGTTGCGTGGCTGCAGCTTTAACATGAACCATAAGCAGCTCAAAGCTGCCACATTTAAACAGAGCAGCCACACAACTCTGATGGAAAGCTGGCTGAACACCAGACCCAAGCAGAAACACTAAAGAGGGTGCAGGGAGCGCTTAATTCAGAGTAAGGAGTAGCTTTCCCATTCAGTTCTATGGATAAATAGAATAAATTTTTGTCTCTCTTCACCACCCTTACAAATCAAGGCTACCTTGCCATTTCTAGAGTCCATCGCACCCCTTAAGTGACAGCTGTACATTCCCAGCACTCTGCTGCTTGGTGGCACAATGTTGACTTAGGAACCCAGCAAAAAGGGCAGCTGAAACCTACTTGAAGTGCTTTAGAGCGGAGTTAAATGTGGCAAAGAGTGAGTATGAACAAGACCAGTGTGCCTAAATCTGCACAGATCAAGGCAGAGCAACAGCTCTCCACAGCAACTGAGCTTCACATCCACTGGTTTTATGCTCCAAATGTGCAACAACATCGGCAGAATTGGAATCCCAGGATGGGTCAGGTGAAAAGGGACCACAGTGCCTCAGTCCAACCATCCCAGAACACACAACACAGGATTGTGTCCAGCTGGTTCTGGAACATCTCCAGAGAGGGAAACTCCACAGCCTCTCTGGACAAACTGTTCCAAGAAGTTCTTCCTCCTGTCCAGATGGAATCAGTTCCTGCCTGTTCCTCTTGTGCCATGGCTGGGCCCCCTGGAACAGAGCCTGGTCCCTGCAGACAGGGACACCCAGGGCTGAGGGCCCCCCTGGAGGCTGAGCAGCCCCAGCTCCCTCAGCCTCTCCTGGGCACAGAGATGCTCCAGGCCCTTCCTCATCTCCACAGCCATCGCTGGCCCTGCTCCAGGAGCTCCCTGTGCCTCCCGTCCTGATGATCCCACAACTGGACACAGCACTCCAGATGTGCCTCCCAGGGCTGGGCAGAGGGGCAGGATTCCCCCCCTGACCTTTTGGGAATGCTCTTCCAATGCATCCCAGGTCCCATCAGCCTTCCTGCCCCCATGGCACTGCTGGTCAGGGACACCTTAGTGTCCAGTAGGATCCTTCTCTGCCAGCAGGTTGGCAGGAGAATGAGGGCACCACCCCAAACCTCCTGAGGAGGTGCCTTGGTTGCTGAGGAGTCTGTAGGAGGGAGAGACAGAACAGCTCCTGTGTCTGAGGGGACACCAAGTGACAGGTGACAAGGACCAAGCTTTCCTTTCAATCCCCATGCTCACACATGGAAAAGAATCAAGGAACTGAGTACACTTTGCACTCCTGTGCTTCTATAAAAATCACTTTGTAGGCTGCTCCAAAGCAACAGAGCTCAAAGCTGGGGATTTTTATGTAAAATGTGATAAAGGGGACCTAAATCTGTTCTATGATGTTACTATGCAACATTCAAACTGTATTCTTTCCTGATATGTTTTTAAAATAAACCCAGTTTCAAAGAAAATTCCAGGTACCAAGCAATTACTTATTACTTACAGTTCTTGAGGGCACTTCAGTGAATCCTGGGAGAGATTGTTTGCTAAGGAATGCAAAACACTTCCCTTATGGCAAAATTCTTTCAGACAAAGAAACTGTTGCTGGCTAGAGAATACAAATCATCCTAGCTCATCAAAAGGATTTTTTGTAAAGCAAATTATTCTTCATTAATTATTACTTTATATACATTCACCACTTTTAGCAGCTGTTTCAAACAAATTTACGTCTCTTAGAGACATAGAGCTGATATTCAGCCCTATGAAATAGCACAAAATAAATGATGCATAACTGTAAAGGTCACCTTCTCCCATAAGCTTTTCAGGAACCTCTAGACAAAAACCCAGGACTTCAGTAAACCCTTCAAAAATTCTAAATTGGAAACTTACATTTTCCAGAAGTTCAAAAGCATTTTGAGTTACCAAGTAGGATTGGGCACCAAAAAGCCTTTTAATATTTTAGAATCAAAAAACCTCCCAAAAATTAAAAAGTTAAAGTTGATTGAGTTAAGGAAATTCAGGCCTGTCTCACTCTTCATCAGAAATCAACTTCATGATGAAGAAGCACAAACTCTTCAAAGTCACTGCATATTTAAAATTCTTATGCAACTTTATTTTAACAAGCCATGATGGCTTCTCTGTTTTACTGCCATGTTGAATATATTCTTTCCCTTTTTAAACTGATTTCTAAACAATATAATTCTCCAAATGACAAATGAGTTCCAGTCAAGTTGGTTCTTCAATGATGTTTGGAATTTTGCATCTATTAAAGAAAATCCTGGAAAACTGTATCAATAAGGCACCGATATGCACTCCAAAAATTTAAAAACAATAAAGTATAGGATTACAGCATAACATAAGTCATCTTGGTTCATCTTCCACAAATACAAACTAAAATAAGTTTTAAACACTGCTTGACTAGGAAAAGAAGAAGCTTTTATATTCTGGGGCCTCTCAGAAGAAGCAGAAGACATCACAGAACTGAAGCTGTAACACAAGGGAAGAGGGTAATTTAATGAGGAGTTATATATTAAAAAGCAGCTAATAACAATTAACTGCTCTGTGACAAGAAACTTCCACGTCACTCACTGAATTCTGCATTCCTAGCAGGAATTAGTTCCATTTATTCCTAAACAATTCATTGGAACACTGGGTTTGCAATGGCAAGGTGGGAAATGCTTTTTAAACTCAGAAATCTCATTTCAGTCAAACTCCAAATGGTGCTTGAAAAGAGGGGGAAAGATTAAGAAATAAGACCCGGATCAAGTTTCTCTACATTGGCTGAAATTTCATTTTCCATTAAAGCTGTCAACCAGCTTTACTGAAATAAGTGATTTTAATTACACTTGACAACCCCAAAACTGCTGTCTTATTTGCAAAAGTCCTGTTCAACATTAGCCACCAAAAGAAAAATCAATATTTCAACTCATCCCTTTTCTCCAGGAATTGATTCTCCTGCAAAGCAGATGGAAAGCAGCATTTTCATAGGGGAGTTGCTGAGAGAAATATCTAGAAGGCACAAAATAGTGACTTCCACATATGCAAGTAGATTGACATCTAGTGTAAAAACACTGAACTACAAAGCCACATCAACAAGGATTCATTTAAAATGTTTTTAAATGACAAAATAATCAAATCTTCCAAATGCAAATACTTGATTTTTTTTTAATAGCTACACAGAGCCAAAAACATTGTACCAGTGACTGAGGAAATGCAGCTTCCAGCAGAGGAGAAATGAGATGTCAGCAGTGAATCAGAACAGCAAATGAGAAAAATCAGAAATGAAGTGTGCCAGGGAGAACAAGGAAGAGGAACACAGGCCAGCTGGTCAAGGAGAAGCTTTTTCCACCTTTAGATAAGGTGGAGTGAAGAGTTAGAGACAAAGGCAGAATGCTTGCATGGTTTAATTTTAGAATTTATGACTGAAAGTTATCTTGGATACTCCCATTTCTGTACTGCAGGCCCAGAGACTCATGAGGAGAGGCATAAGTAGTCTCTAATCAACTGTGTTCTTTAACACAATGAATAAGGAAAGGAAGTTTCTATGTTGTAGAAAAGATAAATAAAAGGCTTTTCAAAGTCATTCCACTGAAGATTGACCCCTTGTATCAGCATCATGATCCCAGAATTTCACATATTAAATATCTTCGGGCAAAGATCAAAGATGCTTTCATTCCTTTCAAAGGAATACATTTCAAAGAAATCTCAAGAGTTTGTCACCCTTTTACTCTGCCCAGCATTGGTGGCATTGGCAGAGATTTTGGGCCTCACCACATTTTCCTGGCTGTTTCAGCCCTCTTTTCAAGTCCCTGCCTGTAAGCAATATCTAAAAAATAGTATCTTAAAAGCTGAGAGAAAAGCATACAAACAACTCCTGACTCATTCACAACTCATTTTCCATAATAATGTTAGGCCATCTCTCCGTCTCAAACCCAATGATTCATTGTGTCCTGATACCCTATTGCCCTCAGTGATGATGGTGAATTTTTTTTCTTTTTTAAAATAAATACAATTCCTCACCTTGCCACTGACCCAATGTGTTAATCATCACAAAACTGGCAGTTTGTGCTGTTGTAGATAGGACCCAAGGGTTTTTTTGACTCAGGAAAACTCAGGACTCCAGGGAACTTCTGCACAATGAGTCAGAGGTGAGCCATGACTTTGGGATAAGCTCTGGAAATGGCAAATACAGCTGGAAAAATGAAACCAGGGCTGCTCCCAGGGCCATTTCTGCAAGGGCACAGGAGTGAGCTCCACTCTGAACCAAACTTTCCTGACAGTAATGACACTGTACACACCAGGTCAGCTGGAAAATGGTTCCTTGGCACCATTTAAACCCTACAGAGTTCTGAAGGGAAAGCTAAGGAGAACTTGCTCAGTCCCAAAGACCCTGCCAATCTCAAACGCATCCAGTTTTGCTCCTCAAGCTAAGGATTTTCAGAAGCTACAAACAGTCAGAACCCAAGGGAAAAAAAATCCAAATGCTGTCCACTTTTTGTTTTGGGCTTGAAACCAAACAACACAAATTAAATTAACTGGAGAAATGCCCAATACAGCTCTGTGACTGCCCCCAAGTAACTACTGCAGGAATACACTGAAAACAAGGGCAAGTTACGTGATTTTGGAACAAAACCCTTGTTCTGTTTTCCTTGAGTGTCTGAACTCCATTTTACATCCCTACATGCTAGGATACAAAACCTCCACAGACAGACTGCAGGAAATGATCCATCACCGATTCAGGATCTGCTTTTTCTCATTTGCCATCAGTAACACACCGAGTTGGATTAAAAAAAGGTAAGACTTAAATATACCATGGCCTTACTTGAATGTAATAGTTTTATTTTTAGCATGTTTGTAATTAGGAGAGCTAGACACCAAAGCAGCAAAGTGTGCAATGAACTTGAACAGAGTAAGAAATACCTGGAAATTATTCATAATACTCTTATTATCTCCTTTTCACTAAGGATTAGTAATAATCCCTCATACTCAGATTTATTAATCAACTGCCAAAAAATCATGAGACCAGCTGAAATCTGAGATCATCAAACCAAAATTCAGATGTTTGCCTGCCTTTGTGTTTTGGCATCATCTCAACAATGCAATATGGAAGGCTACAAACCTTTATTTAAAACAGAATTTCAATTTCTGTAGAGTAGTTTTGTACTGAGGGCTTGGGCCTTGAGCAAAAAAAAATCAAGTATTGTCACAAATGTTTAATTAGCAATGCAGCCAATCAAGATGCTATCACTGAGTCATTAGTGAATTAAATATTATTGGTGTGCCTGAAAACAGATTTAAAAACCACGTTCCCCATAATTAGCTAAAACTAACCTCCCTTTCTAGACTTTTTTTTATTCAGCAACTAGAACACATCAGAAGTTATTTGGTAGAACAAAAGCCCTCTTGGCATAGTTTCTTAAGTTATAACGCTTTCTCCCAGAGGAATTTAATTGTTAACCTTTCTTATAAAATCTTTCCATCAAGACCCATAAGATTTGAAAACCCTCTTCCCAAGGCTTTCTTTATTTTTTTATTCATCACTAGACCGCTTAAACGTCATCAAGACAGAATTTCTTTGTCATCCAGTCATTCTGCCATATTACAGTGGTATAAAATAACCAAAACTTCAACTTAAATTGCCACCAGAGGATCTTGCTTCCTGTCAAGCTGGAATGGAGCCAGGACACAAAAGTGCTCCTGGATTTCAGTGTCTGCTGGTGTCAAAACAGCTGCTCTTCCCTCTCTTGCAGAGGGACAGAATCACCAACAAAAATAGAAGTACCTGGTTGTCCTGCCCATCTCATTCTGTACTTTTTTGAGCTGGTTACAGACCCAGAACTAATATTTTCTTTTATCCAGCATTTAGAGTACTTCACCTAATTCCTTCCTGTTCAGCAAATCCCAGGAGTGCTGTATAAAAGCCATACAGAGGATACTCTGCTCTTTCCTAGACTAGGGGGGGAAATGTACCACAGTCCTTCCCTTTTGCTCTCCCGTGTTTAGATGTGACCTTGAGATGAATTCCAAAAGCCACTCATACGTTCCCTGCTGATCCTCTGAGAGCAGGGAGGCAGGCTGAGAACAGGATTGCCAACCACAGAGCTCCTAACAAGCGGCATCAACACTCCCTGGAAATGGACTGTGTGTTCCACCCTCGGGCAGCCTGTGGCACCTGTGTCCCTCCCTACACCAGCTTCCACTGCAGGGTTTGCCCAATCTTGTGACCAGCACAACATGCCCATTCTGTATTTTGAGAGTGTGGATCAGAGAAGAACTGATTCCCACCTAAAGACAGCTGTTCAAAATTAACACTTGCTGCATACCAGGTATAACTTCATTGGCATCAACACATCATGGACTACAAACCCTATGTCCTTTCCCACTTTGTCCTCTGAGGTCCTCTTTAACAACAGCCACAATAAACAGGTGCCTGCCAGGAAAACCACCCTGCAAACAAACATTTGGGTGCCCTGGACAGTGCCCAGCATAACCCAAGAGGCTGCACAGTCCCTGCCTTCAGTGCTCTGGCACATCCATTCCTGCTATTCACTGGAAGCACTGGGATAGGCAGCACAGATCGCCTGGCCCAGAACAAAGAATATTCTATTTTTGTCCAGTGCCCCATGTCTCAAAGCACATACTGATTTAAACAGGCCAAAGGAGTGAGGGAAGTATTTCCCATAACAAGCCAGGGAGATATGCACAGGCACAATCCCATTGAAGGCACCTGGACTCTGCACTCAGCCATCCATCTCAAGGTGAAGGTCATCCTTCTGGAAAGCCACATCAGCTGGAAAAACACTTAGAGAATTTCAGGAAGTTCTGTTTTCAAACCCCATGGTAACACAGACCTCTTTTAGGCCTTTCTATAGGAGTCACATTCCCAGTGACTTGATCCCCTTGGGAGAAGACAAATTTCCATGCAGGACTCCAGCTAAAGCCATTAAGTTCATTTTTTATCTCCATTTGGGAGGATAATTAGGAAGAAGAGAGCTAATAACAGAGTGGTTTCCTCAGGGCAAAGGCATTGGGCAAGTCTCCAGCAGGAAGGATTTTCAGCACAGGTCCCAGCACCATCCCAGAGCTCCAGCATCCTCTCCCACATCAATCCCACACGGCCAGGGGACGTTTTAAGTCCCAGGCACCTCTGCCACCACCACACTGCTTCATGTCTGAGCCCCATGTGCTCCAGACTTGGCAATTCCCAGGTCTCCAGCAGGCATGGCTTGCATGTCTGACAACTACAAAACTCAAGATGATTTTTAATTCTATTGAACAACACCAAGCAAAATATTTAGCATTTCTCAGAACATGTCACTCAGTAAATTCCAAGGTTGTCAGCCTTCCATATGCTCCTATAATTCCAAACCAGAAACCTCCCATTTGATATTAGCTAAAATACTAAACCAGACAAGTTGAAGAGATTTTTGTTAGCCTGCATAACTGTGACCAAACTCAGGCAAAACAGCAGCTTTCAAATGAGAATAATACACAGTTCTAATACAATACTGTAGATCTAAGGGGTTTTTTTAATGTTCATTCTGGGTCTACCAGCCCTCAAAAATTTGCTGTGTGTAGTCAGAGCGCATGGCAGAGAAACCCTGCTGCTGTTCTGGTCCTACACCAACACCCTCTAAAAGGATAATGAAGACAGCATCACATTTCAGAAGAGATTTCCTGGAGGCCTGCTGAGCTGACCTTGTTTACAAGTACTCACTGAAACGATTAATTGCTTGTATGTTCCACTCCACACTGCATTTTCTGCCCATACTATCCATATGGACATGAGCCAGAACAAAAATTTCTATGTAATTATCCTATTAATTATTATTAATGCTAGTATTTAACAACAACAACAACAACAACAAAGCCAGCTGGCATATAACAATTGCTTTACTTCTGGTATGAGAACTACAAAGGGCATGTTTGTATTTTATAGCTACTAACAAGGAAAGTTGAACAGTTTTGTTTTAAACTACAGGACCAGAAGAGCAAAGAGCAGAGTGGTGAAGGGAACAGGGAACAACCTGAATCCAGAGTCAGCATCAGAATTTCTGTGCAATTGAGCCAATCAGCTCCCCTCAGTACTAATTTACAAATGGAAACCTATAGCACATTCTCATTCTCTGGCTCTATTCCTTAATTTTACTATTTGCTTCTTGGTATCAGGAATTTCATGTTGATAAAGCAGAATGAGGTCCTGACTGACTCCAGCCTATGTGGGCTTTTTTTCATTGTACTCTTGAACATTTTGAGATTAGAAAGATGGATTTCTTCTGGACCTGGCAGAAAGCAACAGCTCCATCTGGGCCAGAGGAATCAGCTGATACAATAATGCAGCTGCAGGGCTTGCAGCAGGCCAAAAGCAGTTATTGGAAATTAAATAAGCACATAACACACCCTGAAATTCTGGGCAGTGCTTCACTGACATTAGTTAACCAATGCACAGAGTTCCAACAATTTACAGGAAGAAACTCTGTTCCAAGGATTAGCATAGAACTGGATATCAACACTCCCACACTACCTCAGCTCCATCACAAATTTGCCATAAGAGACTGTACTGATGCTGCTCTGTGCCCTACTTCCTCCACATACAGCATGGGAATAATCCATGTGTAACTACTCACCAAAACTATCTTCAATTTTAATTCACATTTGCACTAGGAATTTTTAAAAAAAAGTGTTTACCACATTTTGTCTAAGCCCTCATTCCAAATTTAGGTAGTCCCTTCATGGTTCTCAATTTCAGCTCCACTACAAAGCCAAAAAGCAAATCAGAACTCTGGTTTTTGAAGTTGCACTGCATTGTGCTGATTTGGCATTTAGGACATCACAGACTGCAGTAAGAGCATCAATGCCCCCAGGCTGGGTAGCAGCAGGTCCTGGCAGCTGAACTTGACACAAAACTACTCAAGTGTTGTGTGACCTGGACAAGACAGAAATGTGGAAAACACAGAAACCCATTAGATCTTGATCACATCCCAGCCAAGGCTTTTTAAAACACAGGTAGACACAAGCAGTGATGTTTGTGATGAACAGCAAAGGTGTATTCCCATCCCTGAGGTGGGACTGACACTGCTCAAGCACTTTTCCAGCAAAGCAGCGAGCAGCACAGGCAACAGAAATCTGCAGCAGCAAAATCCCATCTTTGCATGTACTCCCAACCAGAGACAGGTCACAGGTGTTATTCCCTGGAAAACTGATTTGCTGTAGGTTGAACAGATTCACCTCCAAAAGGAACTGAACTTGCAGTTTTCTGGGAGTCTTCACTCCAACAAAGGAGCCCTGCAGCCCTCTGACTGCCAAGGAAGACCTCAGTTTCCAGGCTCCAGCTCCTGGATCCACAGCCTGGAAAAGCAGGGCAGATCAGGGAGATCTGAGACTGGTAGCAGGCAGCTGCTTTTCTCCACCCCTCCTAGAACACCCAGCCAAACATCTTCCTAAACTCTTGAAATTCACCCTGCAAACAACCATCTAAAATTAAAGATTATTTTAACCCTATCCAGACCAACAGGGGGGTAGAATTGTGCTGCCTGAAAAGCTCCTAGCATTGACATTAAAATCTAATTTCAAGGAAGGGTTTTTATTACACAGTGAGCAGGGACAGAGGCTCAGTGGAGTGTGATGGTGTCAGGTGAGCTTCTCTATGGTACACCAAACCAGCTTAGATCCAGAAGTATGATGAATGAAACATCACTAAACAATTGCTGGGAGATCTGCAAACAGGAATGGATTGGGATTTTGTTCCAAATTGGTTTGGTTTTTAGCACATATTAAAATCCTACAGCTCTAAAGAGTAAAAAAGGGAAGGAAAACTCCTTGCCCAGGATCCTCTCCCAACAGAATGTCCATTGGGAGTTCAAGAAAACTGCTTAAACTGAGTACCAGTTGCCCAGCAATTGGGCATTAATTAAATTTAATGCCTGATTTTTTTTTCCTAAATTAAAAACTCTGCCTTCCCCCCTACCCCCCCATGAAGTTCTGAACACTTGGCAGATTGATTTCCTTTGTTCCTCTAGCAGCAGGAAGAGCCCAGAGCATCACATGAGCAGAGCACAAATGTGAACACCAGCGGAAAGCAATGAAGGTACACAAGCAGAGCATTCATTATGGATGAGCTCAGGCAGCTGTTTCACCCCAGCTAGGGAAAAAACATCTCCAAGAAAACCAGCTTTGAAAAGAAAGCTTCTCATCCAGTCACAGAGTGACTACAGTAAATCAGCTGGAGAGCAAAAGGCTGACAGACCAAGCCCAGGGACTTCTCCAAGTGACTCTGTCTAGAGAGACTTCAGGATCCCCCTGCAGGGGGGCCACATAAAGACAAAGACACCAAAACTAATATTAACTCTGCAGGATAGCTGGTGACATCCAGCACAGTTCAAGGGAAACATCTCAGGGCACCATCTTACACAAATAAACATTGTATTTCTGTGGAGAGTCAGACCAGGGAGTAGAGGGAGGGAGGAACTGGGGAAAAAGAACAAGGTAAAATTCAGTTATATAATGAAGTCACCCAGAGAGGCTTTTTTTTCTACTGCTGCAATAGTGGCTGAGGGAAGAGCAGCACCAAAAGCAATTTTGATTTTTCTGCTGTTGGCAAATGGTGTATCTCAAGTACACAAGTGTGAAACACACTCATTTTTGATAAAAATATGGTAAATAAACTGAACACAGCTTGCTAATGAACCAAGCAGAACGACAGTAATTAAGGAATAAAATAAAACATTAACAGGCTTCAGAGCACTTTCCCCATAAAAGCTGAAGTAGCTTCCTCTCCCTTTCTGGCTAACATGGCATAAGGAATAGAGATTTTGCTTCTAGTGCTACATTCACCTGGCTAAGGAAGTGCTGAAATCTCACAGAAGATGCTTTTTACCACCACAACATTGATAAGATCAGCAGCAGCAAGAATCATGATTTGTGCATAATTACATCAGCAAATTCAGAACTGAATCCACCTCCTCAGCACAGGGCTCCTGGTTAAGTCTGCTAGAGGTTTTCCATTTGGGATAGACCTTGGCATTCCTGTGGGAGAGCTCCTGCTGCACTACACACAAGATTTAATACACTTGGAGATTTAATTCCCTCCTGATTTCCCACCAGGAGCAGCTTCACCTGAATGCCTGCCCACTTGTGGCACCCCTTTTGGGGACAGCAGCAGCACCCCCACAGTGGTCTTGTCACCCTCACATTATGCAACTCTAATATTAAAGTTTAATGTTACTTTCTCCTGTGGATTGCAAACACAAACCTCCAGACCCAGAATAACACCCTTCAGATAGAAAAATGGCCATAACAGGCTTGTTCCCTGCTCAGTAATTTTCAAATATCAGCACACCAAAAGGAAAGCAAAAAAATTGCAGTTCTGAAGTTGTTCTTTCAGTTCTGACATTGTTCTTTAAGAGTCACATGAGTTGGTTTGTATTTTCAGAACTTGTTTGAAGCATCACATCCAGAATAGGTTTCCAGGAAACTGACACTAAGTACATGTTTTTATTGATAATTACCAGTTTGTTGCCAAAGATCTATTTTTGACTGTGTGCACAGTTAACCACCCTGCTAAACTAAATAACAAAAGCCATTAAAAATCCTAGTTTAAGCTGACTTTTACTCATTAATGTCTCTCTAAGTGTTGTGGTGGAGCACTAAAGACACATTAAGCACTTTATTCAGCACAAAAAGCCAAATGAATGGCACCAAACTGCACCACATCCTACTGCATCAGCAGTAACAGAACACCTTCACTTTGGAAATAAAAAAGCATTACATGTGGCTAAATAAGAAAAATATCAGCATTAAAGAATGCATAAATGCTCAACTGAACAAAAGCCTCCCAGTAGAAATAATGAATTACATTGGAAATTTTATTTTAAAATCAGTCTCCCACAAAGCTCAACCAACCCTTCATAGAACAGTTATTATGGTTTAGTTAAGATTAATTTTGAGCAGAAAGAAGGCTGACTTCCCAGTGTGGAAGAAAGGCACATGATTCCTAATTATGCAGTAAAATGCCTAAATGGAGTGTTCAAACAACAGCTCAACTTGCCTGTGTTTACAGTACAATCCAATACAGCCTTGAAATCCTTCCTGCTTCTAACTGTGCAGCCAAGATGTTGGAATTGAGTGTTCCCAGAGATACCCATCAGCAAAGCCAATAGAAGTCTGGAATTCCATAGAAAACTCAGCCTTGGTTCCTAACACTGCTAAAGGACTTGGGAGCATTAATGCAGCATCCACCAGAGACAGGAGAAAAGTGAACTATCTTGCCTAACATCCCATTCTGAGTTTTCCAAGACAATGCAAACGCTAGCACTGCTTATTCCAGACCCAAAATCCTAGAAATTCAGACCTGTTTACATGCAGAAATATCTGGTAAATGTTCTATAAACAAAAACACTTCAGTGATAAGAACTGGAAGCAGATACTTGATAAAGAATTCCAATTCCACAGAGCTACTGTAAAAAAGAATCTACAAGGTCACGCAAGGCAGCTATTTTTATACTCCAGCAGAAGAAACGGGGCTGTGGAAAACTTTTTTTTTTTTGGCACTATTCTATATCCAGAAAGACCCAAGCATGGCTAAAAGCTTTTGTGGTTTAAGGCATTGCAGGGAACAGGCACATCCAGTGCAGTGGAAAGCAGAGGAGCCGTGCCAGGAGGCCACAGCTATTTCTGGCTGTCACTGGTGGGCTGGGTGACCTTCAGGGCACAGGGACACCTCCTCCCCCAGCCCCTGGGGGCACACAGGGAAAACTGCCTTTTCCTGGGCCCCAGAGGGACAGGGGAATTCCCTTAGGACACTGCACAAGATGAGCCACTGGGCCTCTGGGTTTGCGCTGGAAGCACATGCAGCTCCCCTTCAGCTGAACAGCTCACTCACTTTATTCTCAGTAACCAAAAGCTCCATGTTCTCACTTACCTGACCCATTCCTTGGCTTTTAGACAGAGTTCAGCTGCTACAACAAATTAATTAGTTCATTCAGCTAATTTTATATGACTAAAAAACCCCAAAGAACAAGGTTTACTCCTGTTTTTCCCAGGCTATCATCAGTAACAGTTCAGTAAATTTCATTTACAGGACCAGTAACTACAATAATTCACAATTTAGACTGTCAATTTTAAGCAATAAATAATTATAGAGAAGAAATTAATACCTCAAACATTCAAAATGAAAAGAGAAAGAATCCCATTTACCATTTTATTACCCACAAAAGTTATAGCCTAATTTAGTATACATTAGTCTTACCTTTAAACAAAAAATATAATCAAACATTTAAACCGTAATATTATTACATTTGGAGCTACACTGAATTATAACATTCCCATCATATTTTCCTGTCATTTGCTATTGATTTACTGAAACACTGTGAATCACCTTCAGCAGTGATTAATGTAAAAACTGTTCTTCATTACCATCATAAATGAGAACAAATTTAACACCTCTCACTGGTTTGAATTTTAACAAAGTTAAGAAAATATTTAAAAACATGATTTTCATTTCCTTCTGCCCTTTCTCCAAAATCTGTCCCTGTCAGCTTCTGGAGAACAGCACATCCCAGGAATATTTCAGCCATCCTGCTGGGCACATCTCTGCCTCACCAACAAGTCTGTGTGCAAATCCATGTTAAGGATTCTTCTCCTAAACAACACTTCTAGTTTGAGCAAAATACTTTTAAAAATATCCCTTTTCAAAAGGAGAAAAATCTCAAAATATTGACTAAAATCCGTTCATTTTATAACTGAACACCAATTGGGTATTAAGAGCTAGAATTTTTTTCCCCCACAGGTATTTTTAGTAGCATCTAGTTCCATTGAAGGCCTATTCTCTACAACCAATTAAAAATTATACTGGGGGAAAAAGGCATTTATTCAATGTCACTTGGTACAGACAAGAACCTTTGCTACACCTGATTAGTGAAACAATGACAAATATGATAATAACAATACAGAGTTTCATTCTCTTCTACATGGTAAAAATCTAGATTTTTCTATGCATTTATACACTACAGTAATTTAAGTCTTGTGTCAGTTAAATCTTAATATTAATTCTTCTTAACTGACATTGGCAATAAAAAATACAATATTCAAAGGCAATTAGCATTAGTTTCTTAATTCCTAATTTCCTAATTCCTAAAACCCATTTCCAAGACAAGTCATCTATATTTAGAACCCTGCCTTTCCCTAGAGACAGGAAGAACATTCACTGGGCTGTTATGTGCTTGTGCTTAAAAAAATACCCTAAGATTTCACATTTTCAAGTGTCACCCTGATTTGAAACCTTGGATTTTTGGAGTAAATTCTGAATTTGGCACTCTACAGACTCTTATCTTCCCTTTTTAATGGATAACTAAGCAATTTGTCATTGAAGTTTAAAAAATTCTCCCAGGAAAGCAACTTCCAGCCTGTCAGTGCAGGTTGCTATGGCAACAGCCACCATGACTACACAGAGCCCAACCTTATTTAATGGGTAAAGTGGAAAAAAATAGCACAAGATAATATAATGAAAAATCCTCTGGTGTGAGAACTCCTGGAGAAAAAATTAAATAAAACAAACGACTACACTCCTCTACCGCATTTTTTATCATCAGTTCATACCTTGGCTGGCAAAAAAAGGCCTCCACTTTACCATAAAACCTTGTTATGCTACAGAAATAGCGTAGCTCTGCTTCTCTTGGGACTTGACAGGTAAAACCCTCTGAAAATTAGCTTTTTTAATCTAAGGATGAGGGGTGTGATCTGTGTGGAGCAGAAGCAGCAAAGGGAACAAGACTGTAAAATACAGTGAGGAAAAAGATGGATTCTAGCATAACAGTCTAAAAATAGATTCCCTGCAAACAGAGCATGAATGGTTGAGGATCTTCAGAACTAACAGCTCCATCTAGAGTTAAAAACCAAGGGATACCAAAACAAGCTGACAGGTGAAAGTTTCTCAAGACTTCTTAAAAACACCCTCTAAAACATTCTCCAAGTTCTCCCATTTAAAAAATCTGCTTTAAAATACTCTACATAAAAGTCACCTAATCCCTGATGAACCTAGAAGGTTTTCATTAAAACCAAACAATGCAAAATTGAAATATCTAAAAGTGCTCATCTACCCCTTGGGCTTCCTGCAGCTCAGTGACATTCCCACTGCAATCTGAGGCTTGGGGAAGTTGGTACATTTTCAGTGGGATAAGATTTTAGCACCACAGAATATCAAGGAATTGGTCTGCCAGTACTTCCAAAGAAATTCATACCCATGAATTTCAACACTAAATGAATGGCCCAATCAAGGATATGACTTCCTGTACATGCAGCACTTCCCAGGCCCCAGCTGTTCACACTTATTTAAAATTTAACACTGCTTTCTGCAGAGGCAGGAGGCCCCTGCTCAACTTGCTCCAGAGCAAACTATTTTGCATGGCACCTCCCAAAGTAACTCAGCATGACTACATTTGATGTCTGCTTGTTCTCTTGTTCCTCTTAAGTTGTATCTTACCTTGCAACCTGCACAAAAATAATAAATTATATAAAGCCAAGGCTTCTTGAGGCTGAGCATGGACTGGATACATTGTGGCTGTGCCTCCCAATATAATTACTGATACAAGAATAGAATGAAAAGGGGCAGAAAATGGGGAGCTGCTGGAAAACCATTGGGTTAGAGGTCTGCTGCATTCCTGCTCCAGAACAAAGGCAGGCTTTGTTAGTCACCCCATGCTTCTGGCAACACTGGAGAGCCTCATGGACTTTTCCCCACATTTTTTACACTTTCCCTCTCTTTATCATCCTCTCAATCCTTTATTCCTCTCTTTCATCCTCTTATCTTGCTTTGCCTATTTACCTGTAGGACATCTGTACTTTCATGGCATCCCTACTCCTTTCAGTCCATGCTCTTGACTCTATTTAGCATCATAAAGAGACAAATATTGCTTAGGACAGACCAAAACACCTTTACTACTTCCCCCTAAAGTACATTAATATAAAAAACCCAGAACCAGCAAAACAACTGAGAAATTTTATCACCACCACCATGTGATTTTTAAGCTGTTCTGTGCTTCATGTTTAATTGAAAAGCTGGGGCAAGTGTGAAAATACTGCTCTAAATGACACTGCACAAACTGCTCTGGAAAGATTCCCACAGGGTAACAAACATCACCAGGAAACTTTCCTGAAATATCTGACTATTGATTCATGCACTTCTTCCTCTGCAGAGTGTTTGATTTCCTTGACCATGCAGGAGCTACAAATTTTTAACAAGTGTCATCAGAGTGTCTTTAAGTCCTGAAAAGCTAAAACACAAACCAGAACATGTATAGGCAGTTGGTAATGGAATTTTTTCCTGGTGATTTATCACATTTGAAATACAAATATATGTTTAGGGTTATTGGTTTGTACCCACTTCCTACAGAATAAGCAATCCTCATTTTGTTGCTTTGGTTTTTGAAAATGGCATTTTAAAATAACATTTAAATCTGAGAACACAGTATTATGGATTCATAGCATTATTTTAAAAAAGCTGAAAAAACCTTTCAGAACCTCAAGACCATTTTGGTCCATTATTCACTAGTACCAGCAGAGAGAAATAAGGGTCTTTCAAAGGAGCAGTTTATACACAAGAGTTCCCTTTTCATATGCAGCTTCACCAAGTTAATGGCAAAAATAAACTCACTGCCTTTTCCACACACTGGAGAGTACAGAGGGCACAAGGAAAACACTTCCTATTTCAGAATTTTACTCCAGGACCCCAAATGTAATAATCCATGCATCAAAAACCACACTTTGACTTCACATTGCCACATATTCCCACATCAGAGGAACACATCGATTTCCAACATGAAATAAAGGAGCAGCGACTGAAAACAACTTTTTATTTCTTCTGGATCTGTGTTTTCAAATGAAAAAGCAGGACAACAAATAAAAAAACAAACCCTGGTTTCTTACGTGGTCAGTTTCATGTTCCAAGTTAAATAAAAATGTGGCACCAACACTGAAATTCACAAAGCATGAAGAGATCTGGATATTAAACTCTTTCAAAAATTAAGTACAAACTTGATACAAGAAAAAAATGTGATATTTCTCTGGCTTTGTAAATGCTTTGCAGCCCAAGATAACCAACCTCAATGTTAAGCACAAAACCAAGGATAATGACTGGAAATCATTTAAATCTCCTGACTAGAATGTGCAGCACTTTTGTGTGCACAAAGCCAACTTCTCTTCATCCAAGTTCAGTTTTGAAGCAAATCCTGTATGGGAAAGTGTTGGCAGAACATGCACTGCTAATTTGTCTAGAAAAGGAAAGTTCTGCCCTCACTCATTCTTTGTTGAGAGAACAAACCCCTGAAGGATTTTTTGAAGTTCCCAACAATCTCCCTGTACACACTTGCAAAAAATGATAGTTGGAAATAACTCAATCAGGCTTGTGTTTTTCCAGGCATCATTTCCTCAGTGATAGCTTTAAGCTCCTGGAAACTGGCAATCTCATAATGAAAATTATTTGCCATTCTTTAAAAGACACCAATATACCTCAAAACTCATTTCCAACTGGCAGAGACTGCAGGCCTTGGCCAAAATGTGTATTAGGGTGGGTTTTTTTTAATCAGAAAAAAAATTCATATTTACACCCAGTATCCTTTAAACTGTTTTTTAAGCACAGACTAAAAAAGCATTTCAAGATATTCCTCAATTTTTTTTCTTAACAAAACCACAAGAGAGGTTTTGATGAATTAAAAACCAGATCTTTAGTCACATGAATAAAGACTTTCTTTTCATTTCACAAGAAAAGAGGATGTTAAGGAAATACATTAACAAACTCTGTGACACTAGAAATGAAAACAGTATTTTTCAAGCTTAAAGACTTGTTCACAGCTTAAAGAAAGCACCTCCTTACCTGCAAAGCTGAATGAAAACACTGTTACATTACTGACACATGGATCTACTTGTCACTTGGCATTAAAAACACTTTTGTAAATGACTTTAATGAGAGTAAGAAAAAAAGAAAAACGAACACAGAAATACTTACATTTCATTCACTCTCTCTTCTGGGCCCTGAACTTGGCCTGTCACAGTTCCTTGGCTGGTATTTTTAACCCAGCCAACCACTCCTAATTTCTTGGCTTCCTGTTCTGTGTACTGATTTGGGAAATAATGAAAGAGGAGAGTCAGTGCCAGCACAGACACCACAGACAGAACACTTCACCCCCCACTTGCATTTGCCCAGCTGTAAAAGCTACACTTAAAAAACAAAAATCCATGAGTGATGCTCATCCTCAGGCATTCAGGCAGCTCTGGAGTTGCAGGGGGCACAGCTCATTTTCCAAAAAGAACAAGGTTTTGATCACAAAGGGCTCCGCTAATCCCACACCATTCCCTTGTACCTACTTTATTCCTTTCCATAGCTCCTATCACTGCTCATTTGACCCTTCAATCACCACAGTTTTTAAACCCATTAAATCTGCTACATGTACAAACTTCCCAGTTCCCTTTCAAATCCTTTCCACCTGACTTTCACCCTTTAAATCCTACCCCCAGCTGCTGCATTTCTACTGACAAGCAACAGCAAAGGTCATAATTTAATAGCTAGGGGGGAAAAAAAGGCATATTTCTGTAATACCTAAAAAGTATGGTTTCCCAGTTGTGATGAAATTCACAAATAGCAGGAGCCAAGCTTCAGGTCTGTATGACCCATTCCAAAAGACAGAAGGTGCTTTGGGGTGATGTAGCCCATGAAAAGGTGGTGCTAACTATGAAGAGTGTTTTCCAAGGTGATTATGAGCAGCTTCTCCAAACTAATTTGCCCAAAAGCACGGGAATGCAGCTGCAAACCGTTTCCTCAGTACTGCAGAGCATCTCAGGACTGGCACTGAGCTGTGTGTTCACACAGCTTCGGGTCAGCTCAAAACAAGGCACAGCAAGATTGGACTTGCTCTTTAATCTCGATAGAATAACTAAATTCAAGGCAAACTCCATTGCCGTCCTCTGCTCCTTTCCACTTGGCACTATTTCACTATATAAACTATACATAAAATCTCTCAGGTTTAATATTAAGCATGGGGCATTATTTTGAGACAAAACCACTATTCTTACTTTAATTGTGTCCTCTCGTTTCGTGGGTATCTGTGAAATGCAAAACCACCCACTGCACTTCAGAGCTGCTGGAGACACATGCTCACAGTATGAGCTACAAAGTGCTTATTTGTAGCACACTTTTTCCCATCCCAGTAACCTTCCTTAAATACAGGCACTGAGTTGCCACTTGAAAAAATTAAACACCTTTCCTATTTAACCTTTCTAAAGATTAAGGTGTTACAACATTCTTGTGGCTGTTACATCACATGTAATCCAAACCACAATCTATACAATCAACACATTATTAAGCTTCTAAAATCCATTTTAATATAAAACCATTTTAAGTCTACTCAGAGTACTTAACCATCCAACCAAAGTTCAGGCTGGATATATTTACACTCCACAGACCTACTGCCTTATTTTTAGCACGGGAAACATTATACCATAAAGTAGCTAGCAAATCCAGCATCGCCTTACCATCCTGAAACAAACACCTAAAAAAGAAAAAAAAAGAAAAAGAAATTAGAGTCCTGTCAAAGTATATCACCTGCAGGAATTTTAGTTTATATAAAGGAGCAATGACGTGCATGCAAGTTACCCGTGGTGTTTTACTATGTAAATTTCAGTGACGTTAATAATAGGGAAACCGATCAGGACTTGTGTTTGAGCCTTCCCTTCGGCACACGATTCTTATATTCACACATTCATGTGTTTAAGTGAAATAATACACTCATTTAAGTGAATGGGAAGGACGGGAGGGGCATTTCCACACACCCGCGCTGACAGAAGCCACAAGCGGAATGGGAACTACTTTGGACAGAGCAGCCTGTGCTCCAGGGGGAGCCGAGCCTTAGGGCGGGGGAATATTTACAACGATTTAAAATTTAAAAACAAACAAATGAACCACACAACCAAAAAACTTTCCCCTCTCGCCGGGAACGCGGTGCGGGCTCCCGCCTCCCCTCAGGCCGCTCCCACCCCGCGCACGCGCGGTGCCGCCGCCGCCTCAGCGCGGCGCCCCTCGCCCGGCAGCCCCCTCAGCCCGCCATTACCTTGCACCCGCCCGAACACTTCGTAATCCACGGATTTGAGTGCGCCGGAGACTTTGGCCGGGGCGGACATGGCAGCAGCGAAGGAAGAGCCTCTGTGGCAGCCGCCGGTGCTCCGCGAACAAGCGGCGCCCGGACGGGAGCGCGAGAGGCTCAAGCTTACCGCGCAAGCGGCCGCCTCACGTGAAAATGGGGCGGGCCACGGCCCCCCGAAGAGAGCCCCGAGTGTGAGGAGCGAACGGCCGACAACGGCGAGGGGAAACATCGCTCCTCCTGTGAGGGGAAACACCTGACAGCGAGGGGTGACACAGCTCTCCCTGTAAGGGGATACATCGCTCCTCCCGTGAGGGGGAGCACCTAAAAGTCAGGGGTGACACAGCTCTACCTGTGAGGGGAAACACCTGACAACCAGGGGTGACACAGTTCTCCCTGTGAGGGAAAACATCGCTCCTCCTGTGAGGGGAAACACCTGACAGCGTGGGATGACACAGCTCTGCCTGTGAGGGGAAACACCTGACAGCGAGGGGTGACACAGCTGTCCCTATGAGGGAAAATACCTGACAGCGAGGGGTGACACAGCTGTCCCTGTGAGGGAAAATACCTGACAGCGAGGGGTGACACAGCTGTCCCTGTGAGGGAAAACATCGCTTCTCCTGTGAGGGGAGAGCGCTAGACCCGAGGGCGGGAAAATGCTCCAGCCATGAGGGACGCGGCCCCACGTCCCTAAGGGGCGGCTCCCAAAGAGCCCTCACAAGGGGTCATTGCCGTCTCTGTTTCAGATTAGACTTATGTTCGGAAAGCAGTGTGCGAAGGGCACCATCTCCTCCTCCAGGACTGGTGTTGACACACACACACCTGGAGTTATCAGCATCCATGGCACAGGTGAGCAGCATTAGTCTTTCCTAGACATTTACAGGAAATCGTTGAAAACAAAGCATGAGAAAAACTCCTCAAATTTGCCTTGGGCTCCCCTTCCTGAATGAGGTTTAGTGACCAACTTACATCTCCAATCTCCACATGACTTAAAAATCTTCACCTGGATTTTGAACAGCCCATCAAAACCCACACTTTGACTTCACATTGCCACATATTCCCACATCAGAGGAACACATTGATTTCCAACATGAAATAAAGGAGCAGCAACTGAAAACAACTTTTTATTTCTTCTGGATCTGTGCGTTCAAATGAAAAATTAGGACAACAAATAGTAAACAAACCCTGGTTTCTTGCATGGTCAGTTTCATGTTCCAAGTTAAATAAAAATGTGGCACCAACACTGAAATTCACAAAGCATGAAGAGATCTGGATGTCAACAAACTCTCAAAAATTAAGTGCAAACTTGATACAGTTTGAACAGCCCATTTCTTCCCCACTGTGCTGGGGCAAATGCCAGACTCCTCAGCTGGAGCAGCAGACCCCAGAGAAAGAAAGTTCATTCCATGCAAGCTATTCACCCAGCTTTCAGTGCTATCCAGTAGTGCTTATGTTCTCATTAGAACACCTTTCCAAAACTGTCATTGTGACATTTCTTGTGTCTACATGCTACAGATAAAAAACCAAGTCAACAATTGATTATTTAGTAGGTCGAGTCCTCAGCAACACACCACAAAAGTTTTTCTCTGGTGCTTTCTATGTCTGCTTGAAGTTTAACTTTTCCCCCACCATATTTACTTAAAAAAAAAAAAAAAGAAAAACAAAAAAAGCCAACAACAACAAAACAAAAAAACCAAAACTTTTCAGGCAAAATTCTACATTAGAAACAGCATTCATCCAGCCTTAAAAGATGAACTCTGCTCTCACTCATCAACAGATAAAGGTAAGTTAACAGCAACTGAACGATAAAAATCAAAATAATTTTATCTGCTGTCTCCATTAAGTAACCTCCATCCACATGCTCCTTGTCTTCTACAGTAATACAGCATAACCTGAGTTGTTCACAGGTTTGCATCTTAAGACTACAGGGAGGTTCAAAATAAGGTCCTAGAAAAGTAACAAAATTATTTTTCCCAGACACACAAGTGAACTCAAGAAACAACCACTCAATTCAGCACAGAGCACAGATATCAGATATTCACATAGAAACAAAATCCTATTCCCAGTATGACAGGGAATAGGAACATAATGGACAAAACTTCATTTGCTTTACCTATATAGCACATTAAATCAAACCTTTGCCTTTCAGGGAGATCATACATTTTTCTAATGTGAAATCAGCACCATTTTGTTTTGAAAGAGGAGGATTCCACAGAAGGAGGAGCAGAACACAGAAAATCTTTTGTAATTTGCTGCCATCTGGCAGCAGTGAAAAGCAAGACCAGTAAAAAAGGAGATTTTTAGTGGAGTTTATTGCACTAGAAAGCCACAAAAGCTTAAAAGCAGAGCTTATCCTGGTGCTGATGACACTTTGTTACCTGCAGATTCCAGCACTGGCAACAACATTTTTTATCACTACAGTCTTTGGCATTTCATTTGTTAAAACACCTTGACCCTCTTTCCTTAGACAAGTCCAACTTTCTCCTTATTTCGTAACAAGTGACAGAAAACTTCTGAAGGTCATACTCTTGAAACATTTAATATTTTGCTGCCTAAGTAAGCAATATTAGTAACCAAAGGTTACTCAAACACACTAATTAGTAAGAGAGCTTTAGCACACACTACCAAAAAATGCAGGCAGCCTGCATGGAGTTCTGAATTTCCCTCCCACTTCCAGCTGTTTATTCCAGGGTGGTGGCACTGGCCTAAGCAGAACCAGTTGGCTGCACTTCCCAAAGCTACAGCCAGTTGTAAAGATAACAATAATACATTTCACCACCAGGCCCTCTGCCCCTCCTCTGGGCATAAAGCCTTTAAAATCCTCCCAGTATTCACTCCAAGCACTGTAAAACTTTCCCACAACACTGGTTTTTAGCCATGGCATTAAAAAGGGTATAATAAAAATTATTATTACTGGAAAACACCAAAACCCAACAGTAGTGCCCTTGCAGCCAAACACCAGGGACCAGCACAAACAAGGCTTTGTGAGGAGCAACCTTGGCACATCAGTGACAACAGTACCTAGGCAGCAGAGTCCCTCCAGGAGCAGGAAGCCACAGCTACAACAGAGGTAAAACCAGGACTGAACACACCCATGGTTTAAAGGCAAGAGCTCTGCTCAGCCCTCATTTAAGTAGAACTCCTGCACCAAAGAGCAGAGGGGTGTGGGTGGGTCCTAGGTGAGGCTGGTTGGGAGGGGCACAGCTGTTGGTGCCCTTGACTCTGGCCAATGAAAAGCAATTTGATTAAAGCATCTCAGTTATTAAGCTTTTGGGTTGGTCATTGGGAAGTTGTAGCTTCCTTATTTATGCTGTTTGTTTATCTCTGGTACAGACTAGGTGGGAAGCCAGCTTTCTGGTTCTTTCATTAGCCACTACTGCTGCTATTTGTGTGTGGCTGTCACCTCACACCACCACACACACCTGATGTTTCCCGCTCCCAAAATGACTGCCTTTGGCATTCACATTGATAGCCCATCAGGCACATAACCTCCCAACTTGCTGTCTTGATTCATCCTTCACCTTGTAACTGCACTGTTTTTCTGCACCATTTTTAGGTAACCTGGCTCCTCCCCAAACCTGCTGTGATTGCATGTCTCTCCCCTGCTACTTCTGATCATAAAAGTTTCTTGATGTATTTTTAGCTGTGCAGCTCTGTTTATCTGAACCAAACTCCAGACCTGATTCACTTGTAAACTGTCCCCAGATGGTTTTGATGAGTGTTTCCCAAAGGGCACCAAAGCCTTCAGATAAATAAATAATAAAGATGCTGCTTCTGTTGCCAGGTTATTGCTGTTACCTAGGGAGCGTGGAATATCAAGGAAGCCATATAAGCTTAATTTGACCTTTCCAGCATTTTTCCCTTATTTTCTGTGAATTGTAATGCACATTAGATTTTATTTTTCTGTCCTTTAAGGTAATGCACTGCTGTTCCTTTATGTTTTCTTCTTCAGGCAAAATTATAAACTTCTAACCTTTTTCACTAGTCTTCCTCCTTTCCTTATTCCTAAATTGCATTTATTCCTCATTTCTGAATGAAAATTAAGGGGATTGCTACCTCTACTTCAAAACTGTATGAGCTTCTTCAGGGTCTTTTTTGCAGTCCTTATTTACATAATATCTAAATATACTGAAACCTTTTAGAGGGCTTAATCTCCCAGTTCTTCCTCTTTACTGGCTATCAGGACCTTTCCTCTTTTTAGCACTGCAGATTATAGTCTGGAAGTCTAAAGGGCAAGACAGGCACAAAGAGGGATTCTTTGAGAGCTCTATTCAGGTGATTGAGTGATTAATGATGACTTTATCGCTGAAAACCCAGTGTGACAATAGCACAGGGAGGTGACCTGGTTACAGCACTTGTCTGCTGATCCATTTATACTCCAGGATCCAAATCCAGGGATGTCATCCATGTGGGAAGAGCACCCCACCTTTGCAGCAGCCCCTGAGCAAGGGGAGAGTCTTACAGGGTATGAGTCACACCCTCACAGATCAGATTTCAGGAGGGCAGCCAAACTTTGTGTGCACAGGAGCTAAATTTGTCCCTCGTGCTCCAAAATCCCGGACTGCTTACATAAAGTGACACATACAAAATTGTGAGCCTGTTATTTTCCTCTGGCTAGACTATATTGTTTATATTTAGTGTTATTTTTTTATTTTTGTGTCATAGCCTGATTCTGTAGGGCATGAAGACCTATTGACTGTTTCTCTGAAAGGAGCTTTTATTTTTTAAGTTGGGCAATAAACCTCTAAACCTCCACCAATAAAACCACATGAAAACAAAGTTCAAAGTTTTTCAGTCTAAATTAAGCTTTTAAAAGTATTTTCACTGATATGTAAATAAAAAGAAAGAATTTTCAGGTAAGTCATGCCTAGCTGGTAGTTGTGAAGTTTTAATCTGAATTGATAATAAGAAACTGAGCCACTGGGTAAATATAAATACTTGCTATGAGGAAATCAGCCTTGGAAACTTGCATCACCACTGCCAAGTTCTTTTAGACTACAAAATATTGGGAATTAAAACATGAGCATATGAACTGATGTGTCCTGTGGCAAAGAAAAACCCATCTCAATCAAAAATGTGATGGATAAAGTTAAACTATTCAGTACCAAAGCACAGGAATCAGGTGGAATTTGGGGTTAAGTCTGTCAGTTGTCTGCTGGCATGAAAGGTCAGGTCAGGCTTGGCTTGATGACTAAATCCAAAAACAAACCCACCTACTATAACACCCACATTTAAATTGTTTTGATAGGAAAGCAGATTGATCCACCATTTGATTTATGAAATAACCATTCACAGCAAACTCATTAACATTTGAGGAAAACACTGAGATTTGTGCTGTTATGTTTTCTCCTTTTGCACATGCTGAGCAGGAGGAGGAGATGCGGTCATTTAAGGCAGTAAGTTTTTATTCCCATTGAAACACAGGAAATTTTAAGCATCACCCTTCCCGCAGCTGCCAGAACAATGCTGTCAAATTTAGGGAGAATTCAGGGCTCTACAGAAGATCTAAGAACACACAAAAGAGCGTGGGTTGCTAAAGGAATGGTTTCTCAGGGAGGGGGGTTGACAACATTACATTTTGCAGCTCTGTGAAACTTCTTGATTCATTCTCCTTAATTGCATTAGACCTTTATTCCTTCTCAAAACAACAAAGAGAAAATTGTGAGTATTTCAGAATCTTGCCCTGTATTAGTGCAGCCTGTTCCATCAGAGGAAGTCTCACCGAAATGATTACTGCTTCACTGCTGGTTATTGAAAAACTTCTGGATTTCATTCTCCAAATTTGAACATGTGGCCAGCTCTCATCAAAAATATGATTCAAAGACATTTACTTGTGACAAATTTGGTGAAAGTCAGCAGCTGGGTGAAGAAAGATGTCCTCTTGCATTCAAAAGGAGGGATGCTGTCAGTCCCAAACTTTCATCCATCTTTATAACTTGATGGCATCTTCTCCATCCAACCTAGCAGAAACTTTAGTGGTTCTGATAAAACAGGAAGAATCAGCATGATTTTTGTATTATTCTGTATAATCATAGATGGCAAAGAGGCCTTCTTATTTCTCATATGGAAGAACTCAGGGCACTAAAAAAAATCCCCAGATAAAAAGTTAACAACAATCAAAAGGGAACAACTTTTCACACTGTGCATGAATCAGAAATTACTGTTGCAGAACATGAGACCAGAACAAAATGAACTTTAAAAGCAGATGAATGAGGGGATGAAAAACCCATTTAGCACTATTAAACAGAATGAAATAGCCTGTGACTCAGGATGTCTCTCTGTGAACTAAGAAAATGGAGAGTATGCACGGGGAAGTAAGATTGTATGTACGCCCAGTTCTTAATCTTTAGTTCTGAGTTTTAGTCTTGTCACAGGAAAATGTTCTTGCACATTTCCGCAGCAAAGACTGAGGCCAGCCTGAAAGAAACTGAAAGCTTTGCAGAGAGAAAAAGGCACGGAGTCTGGGAATCTAGTGAGAAAATAAGACTACCTAAGTGATTACCTAACTTCAAAAAAATCACAGTGAGGGCACCTGAAGGAGATACTCTAGAAAGTAACTCTGATGGCACCAGCTGCTCCCTGAAAAGCCCCTGGAGAGCTGGTGGATGCCATCCCTTGCTCTGTGCAGTGCAGGATCGGGTCAGGTCCCTGGGCTGCTGGCCCCGGGCTGGCAGGGCTGGCTGTGGCTGCACTCAGACTGCTGCAGCTGCTGTGCTGCAGAGCTGCTGTGCACATCCAGCTCTTTGGGTGCTCTGAACTTGGTAACACCTCTGGCACCCCTGACACCACCCCCAATTCACTTCGCTCCTGACTTCCATCTCAAAACTCCCTGCTTTTCAGAGGGGCTAATTTGCTGGGGATATTTAGGGGTAAGCAGAATGATTCTGGCCCAGTTTCTTCTGATTTCAGAGCCTGTCAAGCCTCCTGCTAATATCACTCCAGATGCTGATGACTCTATCTTTCCCAGGCAAAGGGGGCTGGAATCTCCAAGGACAACCATTTTTCCAGCAATGCCTTTGGGTAAGCAGATTAATTCAGAGCATGGCTACAGGATTTGAACAGGCATTTGGCAAAGCCAAGAAAGCATGAATCAGGTTCTGTATCCATCCATTGCAACGCTACTGAAAAAGAAAACACATGGGGGGCTGTAGATAGTGGTATCACAGCCACAGTGAACGCCCACTGGATTGTCCTGCAGAGCCCTCTCTGGAGATTACAAGCTGTCTTTTTCCTGCTCTTTTTGTTCTGTTTCTCACTTGAATTTTCTAAACCCCCTGAGTTCTTTCACCCAGTTCTCAGTCAGTGCTCTGCCCAGCAGAAGGGCAGCTGCTGCCTTTGTACTAAGCAAGGCTCAGTTTTCCATTGGGCTAGGCCTCGAAATAACAACACAAAAATGTGGCAAAAGCAACTTTTTCCTCTCCCTGGGATATCCCTGAATTTACAGGCCTCCTGTGCTCCTTAATTGGAACATTCCTCCTATCCTAAACAGCCTTTCTGACAGTTATATTTCCAAGGTTGTAAGGAAGTGTTAATTTACAGTTATTGTTTCACCTTGAACTCTTCCTAATGGGATACCTGGGACAATAATAAATTTACAATTTACAGTTCCTTGAATCCTGGTGTTAGTCAGCAGGCCCCAGCACTACCATAATCATGCCCCTGCCATAATTACACTTGTTATCCCCACATTACCAAGGCATAGACATAAACAACATGCCAGGTTAGACCAAATGAACACCAGAGAGCTCCGAGTTTGTGCCATGTGATCCTCCCAAAGGTTTGTTAATCTCCTGGGCGTCTCCCTAACACTCCATGAGAGAAGCTGCTGCTTTAGAAACATGCCAAGAAGTCTCCCATGAAGATTCCATGCACAAAACCACTCAGCCAGAAGCAAAGGATAGATAATTCATTAGCAGGAGAGAAAGGATTGGTTGCTTAGGGGAATATTCAAGTGAGACTGCTTCTCCTCCAGAATTCATAAATATTTAAATACTTCTGATCCACATGTCCAAACAGTGAACACACAATCCACCCACAGAACTAAAGCCTGAACAACTACTTGAGCTATGGCCATGATAAACACAATTATTTGTGCTCAATGCTGCTTGAAACAAGACTGAAAACCTGAGCAAAGATTTTTGGTTGTTATTTGATTTATCCTGGGTTGAGAAAGCAGACCATATATATTTTATTTTTAAGTTTATTTTTAAATAGACATGGCTGATTTTTCATCTTGACAAGGAATAGACAAACCAGAGAACTGCAGATGAAGGTGCAAGAGATGCATTTGCCAGTTAAAACCAATAAAAATGATCATCCACCCAGGCACTTGGGGTAAGGTGTGTCACAATCCTCTCTGGCAAACACAGGGCAGCTGCATGAGACTCCCAAGTCCATAATGAGCAGTTTCTATGTGAGTGACTGCAGGCTGCCAAGGGACTGTGTTGCCTTGATTTCCTAGAACAGCAGAATCCCTAGGAATGACCTTTGTGAGTTCACTGTCATCACGTGCTCCTCTGGGGCTGGTTTCTGTTTGGCAAGAGAGTGAGACAGAAAAATCCATTTCAATGGCTCAAGAGGAACAGAAAACTAACCCTAATGTCTATTTCCCAAAAGTTGGCTGCATTTCTGTCATGTCCAAGGAATTATTATTTATTTCAAATAGCTGTGAGTAATTTGGAAAGAACCTCTTACAAAGAGGCTCAAGTCCATTGCTTTTTCTCCCCACAGGCACAATAGTTTCCAGGGATATCTTTGGGAGTTTCAGACATGTCGAGGAAACAGCCTGTCACAGGCAGAATCTCTGCTGTGGATTTGGGACGATTATGCTTTCCAAATCTTAGGCAATAAGGCACCAAAAGAGAACAAATCCAGGGAGTGGAGAGGAAAAAACACTTTTGCTATAAATTAATTTATTTCACCAAGGAGAATTGAGGTCCTGTTCTTGTACAAAGACTGTCCATTGTAAGCACAGTAACCCACTAAGTTCAGCTGGAAAAGAGCAGAGGCCAAACAATATCTTATGAATGGATATAATTGAGGATGGATTTAACTCTCATAAACAGAACCACTGGGAATGTAAAGTGAAGGATAACAATGCTGCACCTATTTGGTCAGGCTTGTCTATGAAATAGAGTTTTAAAAATAAGACAGGTGCCCACTTTAATCTCTTCACAAGGGCCTCTTATTTCTGCTCAACAGAAATATTCCACTCACATTAGAACACACAGATCCAAACAGGCATTGCAAAAAAAGAACAATATTCAGCATGTGTGCTGTAGGTGACACTGAACCCGCCTCCCCATCCAACTTGAAACATGTCGTGGAGTATTTAGACAGCCTTATTTTAGGGACCTAAAATTAGTTCCTCTGAATCACACTTTAGAAGAACCTATTTTTGTCCCATACTACACAGGAAACTTTAAGTTCCTCATTCAGATGCTGTAATTACTTTTGCCCTCATCCCCCAAATAGACAAGTTCTCTGTAAAATAGGAGTTTATGTGACAAGGATGTTTCTGAGTTGCCTCTTTGGCCCCTTTCAGCAACTGACCAGTTTAGAAACACGTGGCTGAGGGAAAGTCTGAGGATCCTCATCTAAAAGCAGCTATATTCCTCTTTATTCCTGTGGTGGTGCTTTGTGAGATATGGGGGTCATAGCCTAGGACAGGTATGATACAGGCAATATGAAGCTCCTCTTGTATTGGCTATTCTTTTCCAAACTGGAAAATCATAGAGTGGTTTAGGTTGGAAAGGAGCTTAAAGCCCATCCAGTTCCACCCCTTGCCATGGGTAGGGACACCTTCCACCATCCCAGGTTGCTCCAAGCCCTGTCCAGCCTGAACTTGGACACTTCCAGGGATGGTGCAGCCACAGCTTCCCTATTCACAGAGAAGAACTTATTGTGTATATCTCATCTAAACCTATTCTCTTTCAGTTTGAAGCCATCCCCCCTTGTCCTGTCTCTCCAGGTCCTTATGAAATGTCCCTCTCCATTTTTCTTGTAGGCTCCCTTCAGGTACTGGAAGGGCCTCAGGTACTGAAAAATGGATGGAAATATGTCATTGAAACATTATCCAATTTGGGTGGGAAGGACAGATGGGTCACTAAGGAAAACATCTGTGCTAAGTAGTCCCTGGGGAGCTGAGGCAGCAGGAAGCAAGGCTGGGTGACAAGATTCCCAAATCCCAAATGCCAGTGCTGGTGCTGGCTGCCCTCAGGCATCGCCCAGCGAGGGAACACGTGGACAGCCCCCAGCGTGACCCACGCCACTGGCAGCACTCAAAGTTCCTCATGAATGGGAAGATTGTGTTTTTCTCACAACTACTCCACTCGGATTCATCAGCTCTCAGGAGGCAATGCCAAAACCAACAGGTGGCTGCCATATTTGGGTTGCTGGCAATTCATATTCCTCCTACTTAATGGGAGAGGAAGAAGCTGTTGATGTGAAGTGGCACAGACGGGTCCTGTGTTATGAAAGCCCCGTCCTTCATCATCTGACTCGGGAACCAAATGTGCTCTCACACACTGCTGCAGCCAAAACATATTGCAAACTTGAACAACACATTTATTTTTGACTCACTTGGCAAAATGTATCTCTTTTTTTTTTTCTTCTCTTTTTAAAGAGCGGAATGGCGGCATAGCAAGGAGGGGAAAGGACTAGGGTTTTTTAATAATTACTAAATGTAATTAGTAAATTAATCAACATGCAGAAAATACATTCAAAAAGCAAGTACTACAGGTATGCTTACTACTGTAATTATGAATGGAGCAGGAATCTCCTCTCCCCTTGTTTCAGACTCTGAAAACAGGAATGGAGGAGATCAGATGAGCTAGTAGGATGGCTGTCAGAGGTGCTGATGGTGTAACTTGGCATGTTTTTCCCCAAAAGGACAGCGTTTAATCCTGGTGGAAGGCATTCATGTGTCTGAGGCCACAGCTGAGACGGCAGCTTGCTGGCTCAGACAGAACAGGCTCCCTGAGGTCAGAGGTGTTCACTCACATGCCAAATACTCCAAAATGCCTGAAAAATCAAGGCTTTGTTTTAACTTAGGTTAGAAAGGGCAGGAGTAATTTTTTATAACACGGCTACAAAGCAACAGAATGCAGCTGGGAAGCTCCTGATGTATCTGCCAACTTCAATTTCAGAAAATTGGGCTAGAATTTTGATTTTTTTCCCTCTCCAAGTCCAAACAAACTGCATGCTTCAAATTTGACAAACAATTTCCCACATTGGAAATGTCTGAACAAACCACCATTGTGATTATCAAGAATTGCCTCTAAGTGACAGAAAATAAGTAATTTTAGACTTTTCAATTTCAATGCACGCATATTTTCACTTACCCTTTTCACTAACTGTAGATATTGGTTTTTTATTACAGCTTTTGGGGCAATTTATCCTTGACTGCATTGGTGATAAAACTATTCATTTCATATTGTTTATTTCTGTTTTCATCAGAAAAATGCTAAACCAAGATGTACTTTATCCCCATGGAAAGCTGACCATGACCAAGTTTTCATTTTTAATTCAAGCCAGAAAGGGAAGAGATTCATCTATGATTGTTTTTCTTCATGCAGTTATGAGGCAACACAAGTGTAAAGTCCCTGTGAAAGATGGCAACAAATTGAGTGAAGTCCAGCTATTTAGTAATCATGTAAAAGTTGATAGATGTGACTCATGAGATCATGTGATACAAAATCTTCTAGGAATGGAAGGGTATTTCAGAAGGATGGGACACTACACCAAATCCTGGTGCTTCCTTTATTAAAAATACAGGTCTAGGAGGGTGAGGAAAGTAGATGATGCACTCCTCGGGAAGATGCCATGATGTCTTTGCCTGTCATACTTAGGTTTTCTGTGGTGTTTCTCCTCTCCCTATCGTGTTCCAGAAATTAGTTAGCCGTCTTTTTTTTTTTTTTTAAATTTTAAGCAGAGCTAGTTTGAGCATAAAGATCAGAAAACAGGATTTGCCCTTGTCAGTAGCTCTAAATCTAATCAGTTTGCAGCTGTTGTATGGCCACGATGTAACTCTTGAGGGGAAATTCAATTATATTAGGACAGCTGGAGATAACAGCTATCAGCGCTGTTATCACATATCCCTCAGCAGTTTATCCCACGCCCGCGGGCGAGCTCTGCGCTCCTGACTAGCGTTATTATTTCAAATAAGCCTCTTAGGCAGCCGCGCAATCTGCTATCAAACTCCGGGGCTAATTACAGCACCACCGAATCAATTGGGCTGGCAAAGACCTCGGAGATGGGAGACCTCGGGATCATTGAGTCCGACACACCGCGGCACTGAGTGTCGCTCTGTCCCCGCACCTCTCCAGGGACGGGCACTGCCCCGTTACCTCCAGCACCCGCCCCATCCCCACCTCACGCCGAGTGTTTTTGGGCGAGAACCAATGCTCGATTCCCTCCCGATGAGCGCAGCCGGCGGGTGAATGTTTTCACTCCCAATTGCGCGTCCAGGCGGCGGCAGCTTTAGCAGAAGGGCTTTTCCCCCAGCCGCAAAGCCGCAGAGCGCGAACCCTGCGCTCGGGCGGGCGCCGTGCCCTTTCCGCCCCTCCCCGCGGCGGTGCCCAAAGCGCCGCCCCGGCCCGGCCCCGGCCCCGCGCCCCCGGCCCGGCCCCGTGCCCGCGGAGCGCCCGGAGCCGCCCCGGGCCCGCCTTCCGCCGGAAGTGAGCGGCGCAGAGCCGAGCGGGGCGGGCGGGGCGCGGCGGCCGCGGTCACCGGCCCTCCCGGGCAGCGCCGACATGGCCCGGCCGCCGCAGAAGGAGATCGTCTACAACAAGCTGCTGCCCTACGGCGAGCGCCTGGAGGAAGAGGCCGCCCGCTTCCTGGAGCACATCAAGGGCAACCTGGCCCGCGCCGTGCAGCTGCAGGAGCTCTGGCCCGGCGGGCTCTTCTGGACCAGGAAGCTCTCGACGTGAGTGCCGGGGCGGGACGGGGAGCGGGGCCTCAGGCTGCGAGCGGCGCGTCGGTCCCGTCCCTTGCCTTGCCTTGCCTTGCCTTGCTTTGCCTTGCGTTGCTTTGCCTTGCCGAGCCGAGCCGAGCCGAGCCGTGCCGTGCCCGCCGGGAGCGCCTCCCGCATAACGGAACCGCTGGCGCCCGGCCGGGCCCCGCTCCCGGCCGCTGTCCCGTCCCTGCCCTACGCAAGGCCAGCACTTCCACATCGGAAACGGGGACAAAGGTGGCTCCGGCCGCAAGAGCTCGCCTGCCGCCTCTGAAACTTCCGAATTCTACGATTTAAGCGCTTGTGCGATTAACTCGTGCTTTTGTTTTTAATACGTGTATATTTTTTAATGCCGCTGTGGGCACCTGTTTCACCTCTCCCCTTCTTAAGCAAGTTGTGGTTGATACAATCTCCGTGTAACTTCTGCTATAGGGACACGAAGTCTTTCTCAAGACAGGCCGTTTGTTGGGTCAATGCTGGCAGGATTAAACTCTGGCTTAATGCTGCGTAAACACCGCTGGTGCCCTTGATATCTTGGCTGAACTCTGGCGCGGGGTAGTTTGTGCTGATGTTGGCCGTGGTGTGTGTGCTGGCAGGGTGGTTTTTGTACAGATGAACCCGCGGTGGTTTCATAGATAGCACCGAGTACGACATAGGTTACTTCTCGTGAATTTTACGAAGTACACTTGACCCTGTTTTATTCGGGAAACTCTGGCACTGGGTATGGCATCATATGACAGTGAGTCCTGTAGCTGCAATCAGTAAATTCTGTGGATGTTTATCATGTTTGTTGCTGAATGCTGTGTGTGCCTTCACAAACAGCATTTCCTGTGTGCCAGAAACAACAAAGTCCGTGTGTTTGAACCGTTTTGAAACACTCACTTGCTTACAACTCCTCTCCTTACATAAGTCCTTTTTTTGTAATATCAGTTGAGAAATTAACATACATTTATCAGTCAAAGCCTGTTAGATTCGACTGTATTGGAATGTAAGTGTCTTTCTGTTTCCCAAGAGGCAGTCTTAGATAGAATTACAGTGGTGGTTGCAAAATGACTCACATGTTTGTGTTGTGTGACAGTTTGAACCTGCTTGGAGCCAGTTCAGCGCTGCTTCCCTTCCCACCCCCCAGCCATCTGCCATCTCATACTGGTGTCGGTGGTACCTGTTGCCCGTGCCTGTGGTGGAACTTCCTTTTCCCATCAAGTTGAAATAAACTTAGGAGTCCCTACTGTGAGAAAGATAAGCTTTAGCTAAACAGGCTCAACAGGCACAGAAATTCATTCTAAGCGTGCCTCAGAATCACCCTGTTACTCACTCTGTAAATGGCAATTGCTGTTACCACTTCAGGCTCCAGGGCAGTGAATTTGGCCTGTTGGGAGCCACTGCTGTGCTGCTTTATGAATCACAGAAAGGTCAGCAGGCTCCAATTTGTGGTTTTCCACCTACACTTTGAAGTTTGAGTTCATTGTGAGTGTTTGCAGCTTGTCTGATGCCTGTTAGTACCAAGATTTCTTTGTGGCATTTTAGATACAGGGAGGCTCTGAGTGTGTTTGGTGTGGGCAGGGAAGGAAACAGTGGGCTTGGTGTAAAAAAAATAAGCTGGTGTAGTTAATGTGAGAGATGTGCTGCTGCTCTGTTTGACTTGACAAAGTACTTCTAGGGATAAAAGGCTGAGAGAATCCAGGTTGTTCAGCCTGGAAAAGAGAAGGCCTGGGGCAATCTAATTGTGGCCTTCCAGTACCTGAAGGGAGCAGGCAAAAAAAATGGAGAGGGACTATCTGTATTAACAAAACACAAGTAGTTGGAGTGCTTGGAGTGCCAGGACAAGGGAGGGTGGCTACAAACAGCCAGAGGGCAGGGTTGGATGGGATATTGGCAAGGAATTCTTCCCTGTGAGGATGAGGAGGCCCTGGCACAGGCTGTGCAGAGAAGCTGTGGCTGCCCCTGGATCCCTTGAAGTGTCCAAGGCCAGGCTGGATGGGGCTTGGAGCACCCTGGGATGGTGGAAATTGTCCTTACCCATGGCAGGGTATGGCACTGGATGGGCTTTAAGGTCCCTTCCCACATAAACAATTCTATCATTCTGTGAAATACAGTAGCAGGAGTTGAAGTGTAGATAAAACACTTCCAGCCCTGTGGTGTTCATGACTATTGAATCCAATTTCTACCATCTCTCGACAGTCAGGGACTCATCTCCAAATTTACTTCCTCCCTTTTTTCCCCTCCTGCATAAAGCTATAATTAATAAAAAGAAAACACTCAGAATCTTCATAATGGCATGATGGCTGCTTAGATTTGTTGCCAATGTCTGAATTGCAAAGGCTGGAATTCTTGCAGTATTCTGTGAAATAATTTACATCCTTATTAATTGTAGAGATACAAATATTAATACAGATATGTGTACATACAAATGAGCAAAGCAAACAGTGGCATGTGGATGATACACCTGCATACTTACACCTCCTCAGCTTTTTACAACTCTGTGCCACAGGGGAGAATGAAAGTGAAACCCAGATCTTTTTTTGAATTAAAAATTTGAGTACTCTTTCATGGTGACCGCTGAATTGTGTAGTTTTTATACCCCCCACAGCTGGAACCATGACTTGCACATATTTATCTTCAGACCAGCTGTTTCAGCTGTCTGATGTCACAAACTGAGGAGGGAGGGGGGACAGAAAAGAGGCAGAATAGGAGTTTATCAGACATAATGTCTGTAAGCTGATTTGAATAATTCTTTTATGGGTCATTTTCAGTGGTGACACCTGGTTCTTTTGGGATGTGTGTGTGGACTGTGGTGAGAGAACTTTCTCTCCTGTGAGGAGAGTAACTTATGATTTGATGAGGTTTCTGAAGCAAGTAAAACTTGCCCCAAAGACTGGCAGATAAATCTGTAATAATTGCTGCAGATTCCTCCAGCTTTGTCTGGTAAAAGCTTGTAAAATAGTAACCAGTTGTGAAAGCTGAAGAGTGAATCTCAGCTTGCCACAGCGTGTGTGGGAAAAGCAGGTTACATCAAAATAATTTGCTTAACTGCTCTTGCTCCATAATTTTTTATGGTCTTCAGGTCAGCAGTCTACATTGCCTCAACTTCCCCCTCTTTCATGGTTCATAGATTGTTCTAAAAATGAAAAAAAACCCACTAAATATAGTCAACAAATGAACATATTAATATGACACGGACATTTCATGGTTACTGTACACGGAGTTAACTCTGCAGCCAGGCAAACACACAAATGCCTTTCTGTGCTTCCTGCTCCAGCAGTCAGGGGTGTGGGAAGATGAAGGACTCAATTGCTGTCCCTGACAATGTTATTTTATGTGCTTGTCAGGTCTAGACTTATAAAATGGCATTCAAGTGTCTTGCTGTAAGGTGTGGAAAAAAGGCAGCTCAGCTGTTTGGAAGGGGAATGACAGGACACAAAGTTACAGTGAGCATGGAAATGTCTCCGTAGGACTTTGCCAAGTATTTTAATCACTATTGCCTAAAACTCTTGTTTGACATCTTTCTCTCATCTTTATCAGGGAAACAGAAGCTTTCTTTGGCTGTGTGAGGGATGTGTGTGCTGTGTACATGTACATGTGATTTAAGCAGTCCTGCTGAGCGTGATTCATTGCTTTTCACATCATTTGTCAAAAACTGAGCTTTAAACCAGTCGTGATCCTGTTCTGTGTGTTAGCAAATGCAGATGGAGAGCCAGGAATTTAGGGGGTGTGCTGTTCAGCTTCTGGAGGAGAGGTAATTTTTAACTGTAGCAGAGCAGCCAACTTTCTAGGGCAGTTTAGGGTGGCCACATGATATGATAGTACACTTCCTAAAAATAGGCCTATTGTACTTTTGGAGGGAGAGATTGGATACCCAGCACTCTGAGACTGGGGAATTGACTTAATGGTTTTCTTTCTTTTCTTCTTTTTTTTTTTTTTTTTTTGTAATCTCTAGGGACCCTGTACTCTGTTCAGAAAGGCTGGAGTCCTGTACTCTGTTCAGAAAGGCTGGAGTTGGAAACAGAATTTTCACTTCTTAGTCATGTTTTTCATGTTGTGTGGGTGTGTTTTATTTGTTGGGTTTTGGTTTTTTTTTCACGTAGCTGAACAATGAAGGGCAATAATTTTGTCCCTTTTGCAGGATGAGAACTCGTAAAACCTCAAAGGAATCAAAAAGGCAGTGCATTTAAGATTTCAGCTATCATCTCAATGTAGTATTATCTGCTTTCAGAAGTCTTATCTTCTATCTTACAATAATTTAGTTCTGCAATTATTTTTTTTTCCCCAGTAACCCAATTATCCTGAAGAGACACCATTTCTATGATGAAAATTATCTGTCTGATTAGCCCCTGGACACCCTTCAGGGTTCATGAAGTTCTGCCTATATTCTTTTATTTAGTAATGGTGATATTTCATTCCTTCTGAAGGGATATTCTGAAAATATTGCAGTTCCCCTCTGACAGATTTTTCTTGTTTAATCTTGAGGGAAAGTCTGAACACCCCTTTCTAGAAGGATTTCTTTTCTGACACTGCCTTAATGCTCAGCTGGATTAATACAAATAACTGACCCCTTTCAGCTCTGCCTCCCTCCTACATAAAGAAGCTGTAAAATATGGGAGCAATTTGGCATCAAATCCTGCTGCTTGGGCATAGTGACATCTTTGTGTTCAGCATGTTTCTGTGTACTTTACTCCTTTCTTAATTAAACAGCATTTTGTGTAGCAGAGCTGTTGTTAGCAAATGTCACGAAGGAGAACCAGCCAAACGTTTTATTTTCAGTTATATATAGTAATACTGGCAGATAAATTGGATCTCTGTGTTTCTTTGTAGTTAAAACTTATTTTCCAGGCTTCTGCAGTTTCTTCTTCTTTTTTTTTTTTTTTTAATCATACATGTTTCACCCATTTTTCTTTCCCTGAGGATTCTTTTTCCTGTCTTTTTTAGGCATGTGAAAAGTGTAGGTGTTCAGCTCTTGGTGGTGTAATTCTGTAGGTAGGTAGTGTCTCTGGCCAATCCAGATTATTTAGGTTCCTGTGGTGGAAAAGTGGGTTATCCTGTATTTTGTTTGTTTCCTTCTGTGTTTGAAGTAAGTACAACATGTTGAAATGAACATTAGTGAAAAAAACACTGCCCATCAAATGTAAACATCCCCCCCTTGAATTTGATGGGGAAAGGGAAGTAGAAAGCAGCTTTCATATGCTTCTCTCAGAATAGTCAGAGCAGTAATAGAAAGGGAAGTTGCCTCCCAGTGAACAGTAATTTACAGTTGTGCCACACCTAAAATGCTCTCATAGCACCTTATATGGGTTTTTCTGGTGCAGAGTATCTTTCAAGACTTGAAATATATTTCTTTTTTTCAATCTCAACTTAAATCCAGCAAACACTTCTTCTGGAGTGAGTCTGATGGATCTCCCCTTGCTGAAGACAATGGGGCACACCACTAGCAAAGCTCAGTGTCTGAATCAATTGTTCATCCTTGCTGGAAGCTATTGGATTTGGGTTGGTCTTAATACTTTCTGGGTTGTTTTTTTAGCTTCTGGGTTGTGTCCTGTCCATTAGGTTACAGTATTTGTAGACTCTTAGAGGGCTGTAAACTTTATTTGATCATTCTTTTTCTTCCTGTAATTGCAGTTGTAAATCTTCCTTTGCTGTGTGTCTTCAGGTTCTTACTTGTTGGGCTTGGGAACCAGGTTTTAGTTTTGTTTCACTAAACAGCAAATCAGAGGGATTCTGGCTCGGGTCTTGGAGAAATAGGATGTTTTAAAATATTACTGACTCCTCTTGTGTTTGGTTTGCAGATACATCCGACTGTATGGCAGGAAATTCAGCAAGGAGGATCACGTGCTCTTTATCAAACTCTTGTACGAGTTGGTGACAATTCCAAAGCTGGAGATCAGCATGATGCAAGGATTTGCACGCCTGCTGATCAACCTGTTAAAGTGAGTAGAGATTTCTGCTGACTGTGGAAACTTCTGTCTCCCAACAGTTGATCTCTTGCTCAATGTTGTGCCTTTCATGTAGCAGAGTTCTTACAGGTTACTTCACTTATCTGCCCTACGCAGTGCTGCTGGTTAAAGGGTTCTCTTGTGCAAACGCCTTCAAAGCTTTAGGAGTGGGACTGAAAGTGGAAGAATGCCAATTTTCCCCGTATCAGGAAAGCCAAACAGCTCAGAGAGCCAGGAATTAAGGCTGAATTTCATCAAGGGAGAAGATGAAAACTGGCTCACGGCTCTCAGTAATGTTTATTTCACTTAGTCAGGGAAAATCTTGACAGTGTCACTTGTGCTGAAGGCTGCCAGTGACCAGCCTGGTCCTGCCTGACCTTCCTGCAGTTTGTGCCAAACTGGGAGCAGGGATGGGGGTATGCCCATGTGCAGTGTGTCCATGTCAGTGCTGAATCCTGAACTGCTTGGTGTTTTGTTTCCTATTAGGAAAAAGGAACTGCTTTCCAGGGATGATTTAGAGTTACCATGGCGACCACTCTATGAAATGTTGGAAAGGATATTATACTCCAAAACAGAACATCTGGGATTAAATTGGTTTCCCAAGTAAGTTCACATTTTCAAACATTTCATAGGCCATTAGTACCTGCTTTAAAGTACTTTGTAATGTGCTTTTAATATCTGGAATTTGATACATGGGAAATATTCTGTTTCTATTTTCATGAGGCGCCTTTCAATAATTGCACGCGGGGCTGCACTGAATCATGTATCTCCTTCTGCCTGTGGCTTGTGTTTGTCATGCTGTTTCTTTCTTTATGAATGTGATTAATTTTTAAATACACTGCGACAGAGGTCTCACTCAACTTATTTTAGGGTGATAACCCACAGTTGAATAAATTCAGTATGAAAAATTTAACAGTATTGTTGTGGTTTAACCCTAGCTGGCAACTAAGCCTTGCATGCTGCCCTTCCTGGTGGGGCTGGGGAGAGAACTGGAAGGGTAAAAGTGAGAAAACTTGTGGGTTGAGCTAAAGATGGGTAATAACGTGAAGGAAATTAACTTACCCCAGCCAAAACCAGCACAGGTACTAAGTTCAATGTGTGCTGTTCTCTTCTGTACCACAGTAAAGTTGTGGGGAAAAAGATACAAACGGTACTGTCCTTCAGTATTTGTTCTGTAATCATTCCCAGGATCTGGAATCCAGGTATAAATCAGTCTGCTCTCCAAGAAAAGTAAAATATTTTCTGTAGGAAATACAGGTATTTACTCAAAGTAATGCCGTGATAGGGAGAAATAATTTCTCCAGTTAAGAATTTTAGACATGTTCTGCTGATTTTAAAAATGAAAACTTGTTTTCTTTGCTTTCTCTGCACTGTCAATCCCTCTCCATCTGTCAGATTTTCAGACTTAAAATTTTCATAATTATTCCAGTCAGAGAAGGTCCTGCTCTATAAATTACAAATTATAAAAGATAGCACATGGATAATGCATTATCTTTGGTTGAATTGAATCTTTATGTCAAGAAATGCAGGTGAAAGTGCTTCATTTGCTTTTAAAAAATAATTTTCTGAATGAAACTGAGGCACTGATTCCTGAGGGGAAGATCCTATTGCTGATAAGGAAGATGAACAGGAAATATATGGAGCATTTCAGGCTGAATTTCTCTTGTGGCTGTGTAGCTGAAAAAAATCAGTTTGCTAAATTGAATTATTTTGGTAATTGTAGGTAAAATGTGAAAGAGCAGAGCCTTCATTGTTTTTTTTTTTTATTTTTGTACCTGCACACCTTGCTCTGGGGGGGATGGTGTTGAGTAACTGCTCCCTGTGTAGGAGGGAGGGAACTTTTCCAGGAGGATAAAGGAGTTTAAGCAGGAAGGAAGATTTCTGTTGTGATGATCTGACTGAAGCATTCAATTTTATTAACTATATTCCATGTCAGCCACTCCATGCAGTGCGATTCCTTCTCATACAGTGCTCATCCTTTTTCAAGGGGTACCTTTTTGGTGGAAGTCAAGGTTTTAAAAGCTGATTTGTAGCTGTTCAATTTATTTCCTGTTTTAATTGAATTTTATTTTTGTTTACATTCAGTTCATATCGACCAGGCTGGTCTTCACCTAAAACATTTGTGCTTAATGTATTACATAGGTGGTAAGAATGATTCTTATTTTTTTTCTGTTGAGCTCTGGCCAATGTCCCTTCTGCATGTTCTGTTGGACTGTAACACTGTCACACAGGTGGAAGTCTCTGCATAAATAATTGTATTTGGAAGGCCAATGTTAACCTGACACCACTGGTTATGAGAATGTCGCACTGGATGTCAACCTTGCTAATTGGGGACCCAGGCAGTGTGTGTGGAGTGGCTCTCCAGGGCTCTGTTCTAACTAATTTAACCAGCAAATGTATTTCAGGGGTTTAAATGAGAGCTAAGTTTTCCATTGGAGCAATTGTTGTGTGTGGTTTTGGATAAAATCACCATTGGTGCCGGAGCACGTTATGGAGTGAAGGTACCTTCCTCTTAAATCCAATGAAATCATGGAAAGTGCTTTAGCAGTGAGGTAATGGCTTCTGGAAAATCCACCCAGCAACAACCTTGGGGCTGTGAAGAGCTGCTGTGTCAAGAGTTCACTGGGAATTTCTGTAGGGAAACAGTATCAGGAGTTTTGGTGTATGATAAATGCAGAAAACTGCTGGAAGTGGCAGTGGGATTGCAGTGGAGTTTGCTTTGTTTGGGTTTTTTTTAGAAACAAGGGCTTAGTTGTACTAATCCAGTGAGAGATGGCTCACTCTAGTTAGGAGATCACTAAAATAATTTGTGAAACTGTAGCTGGTTGCTCTTTCCATTGTCTTAATTTAAGCTCTGTGGCAGAGTGTCCACTTCAGGACTGGACTTCACCTTCAGTCCTTCTCCTGAAAAACTGAAATTTGCCTTACTGCTTTTTGATAATGTAATTGTCACCTCTCTCAGTTTACATGTTAATCATTTTAACTGAAACATGTTAACATGTTTCTCTGTGTAAATGCAGGGGGGAAAACAAAAACAATTTGCAAATTGTTTCCAAAAGAACCTTTCCAAAAGAAGAAAATAATCCTGTAGTGCCAAAAGCGAGAGCAGTGATAGGTGTTAGGAGTGGTGTTGGGTGTTCTTTAATGTACCTCCCCAGCTGCATTGTCCTGTCCTTTGCTCACAGTGCCCTAATGGGAATATTCCAGGATGTCTCCTGTAACTTGAACACCCTTGAATGGAAAAGGGAATTTTTCTTGGGTACAAAATTGTCTTGCTGTTGCTTTTTGTTTCCTGGCTTCCTAAATTGGTAACCAAAATAGAGGCGAGAACGTCCCAGTGTTTCTCCTTTGCTCTCTCACACTAACAAATGCTGAGATTTGAATTAAAATTCATTAATTTTAAAAATTTGTTGATCTCTGGCCTCAGTGTTTGTTAAAATTCCCGTCCTTCAGGTTTTCCTTAGTGAGAGCTGACTTGAGTGGAATGATAGTCTGGGGAGAGCTTGTTTGTTTATGTCACCCAAACATTTATCATGTGAATTTTTAATGCTCTTTAGGAATGTGCTGGTTCATGCTTTATTTATCTGCTCTTGGAACAACTGTTATCTTTTTTTCTAACTCCTTCAAGGACAATATTCACTTGAACCCAGGATTTTCCTGAGCTTCCTGCAGAGTTTGAGTTTATTTTTTGTTTAATGAGTAGTTGGCCTTTCTTCTCCGCATTTGAAATTTTCTTTCTGGGGAGAGGTCCTGAGTTGCCTTTGTCACTGTTGCATAAAATATACATAATTTTGCATCTTCTAGGGCACTGTTTGACTGAAGCAGTGCTCTGAGGGCTGGGTGGGCTTTTGCTGGCTTGTACTGAGTGTTGAAGGGAATTGGTGATTTATTCATTTTTTTAATTCTCCTGGCTGTATGAGATCAGCTTACTTCATGTAGGACTGGAGAGACAATAATACATGTTGAGTACTTGTGTGTGTCAAAATTAATTGATCTTGGTGAAATTCTAAAGATTATATATTTGCATCATCTTTTTCCTGAGCAGAAAAGCATTTTTTAACGTTTGTTTGGGATGATGAATGAAAGAGTGCAATATTTCCATTTCTAGAGAAGGCAAATCTAAAAAAATGTAAGAATTTCTTCTGCCAGAACTTTTTTTTTTTTCATTCAGGGAATCTTTTTGGGTAAAAGTGCAAGTTAGTCTTGAGGTGGTTGTGTAATAAATGGAAGGTTTGAAGAACATGACAATTTACTACCGTGGTGCTTGCATTGGTTGATCACACTCTGCTCCCCCTCCCTTTTATTCTTTGAGTTTATTCTCAGATTCAGTCTTTTTAAAGGTTTGATGGCATCCTGTGACAATAGGTGACAATAGGAGTTGAAATGATTTCTCAAACAAGTGTTCTTGCTGTGGATAAAAGCACTTTTAAAATCAGCTGTTATTTGGGAAGGACTCCAATGAAATAACTCTTGATTTGCAGATAATTCCTTTCTTCTTACAACCACTGGACAAAGCCCAAAACCACATTGAAAAGGACAAATATGGTGTTTGGAGACTAAAAACAACAAGTTGCCTTTATTTATCTTACAAATATTCATGAATTCCACAAACCCATTTTTCTATGTTTTCATCTCCCCCAGAAGTCACTTTGCTGGTTGTTCGTGGACAAAATGCAGGATGTCACTTCCATGAAGTGCTACTAATTCTTCACTTAGATGCAGGAAATACCAGAGTAGAATATAAAAAATAGGACCAGAAGTAGCAGAGAGAGCAGAGCAATTTTAATTGTTATAGTCAGGTCTGTGGAGAAGGCAGGTAGCTAATGCATGTTCAAAGAAGACATCTGATTGCATCTACATTATCTTAAGCTCTGGAGGGAAAGGTCAGCACATGGTTGTTTATTTTATGCTGTCTCTGAAATGTAGTAATCTATTATTCCTAACATTTCCTCTTTTCATTTCAGTTCTGTAGAAAGTGTTCTGAAAACACTTGTGAAGAGCTGCAGACCGTAAGTGTTTGTTTCTTGATTTTTTTTTTTTTTGATCTTTAATATTAATTTGGGAAGAAGGGGAAAAGTGTTTAAAAGACCCCCACTCTTCCTGTCATTGCTTGGCTGCTGCTTAAAAATTTAAGATGGAGGGTAGAGACTTTTCTGGGGTTTCTTTTTCCTTTTTAACAGCCTTGGTTGCAATAATTTTCTTGTATAAAAAAATCTATCTAATATGCATTTTAAATACTGCATTGCATGCATACTTAGTGTGTTTTAAAGAAATTAAATCACCAGCGTTCCTGTAATGTTTCTATAAATGATCCTTGTGCCTGAAGTGATATTTTTTTTTTATGCTGCATCAAAAATGAGTAATAGTTGTTTGATTTGGACCAGCCTTCACAGTGAAATGGTTTTGCATTGTACAGATTTTTCTCTGGTTCCACAAGACAAGAATCTTTTTAATTGGTGGTCTTAATGATGCACCTTTATTTACCTGTATTTTTGAGGGTTTTTGGAGGTGAGGGCTGCCTGCCTATGGCCCCTGGGCATATGGTTTTGCTCTAAAATGAGCATTGATGACAAATTAATAGCTGGTTTTCAATATGCTTAAAAAGAGCCAGAGTTTAAAGCCAAGTGTGTGTATATTCAGTGGTTTCCTTGTTCTCAGGTATTTCCCAGAAGATGCCACTGCAGAAATGCTGGATGAGTGGAGGCCTTTGATGTGTCCCTTTGATGTGACCATGCAGAAGGCCATCACCTACTTCGAGCTCTTCCTGCCCACCACCCTTCCCCCTGAACTTCACCACAAGGGTTTCAAGTAGGTGTCACTGAAGAGAGCTCTGCTCCAAATGCAAGGAATCATCTTTTACAGAGTGATTGGAAGTCACTGGTGGCTTTCAGCAGCATTTTTGGCAGGAGTTCAAGACAGAATCGCTGTCAAACTGCTTCTTTGGTAAAAAGTAACCTGCAGGAATCTTAGTCCCTCTTCCCTACTGGATAAAGCACACAGCAAGTCAAACTAAACTGAATTAAGTGGAGTTTGTAAAGGTGAATTTAAGTCAGAGACTGGTGTGGAGGGTTTGCATCCTTGGCCTCAGGTGAATTCAGAGAAGGAGCTAATGACACTTGTGATCAAAAGGGACAAATTTCACAGTGCAAGGCAGAGGGAGATGAGGTGTCATTTGTTTTTATCTGTTGGGATGGTAAAGCTGAGGTAGATAAGGAAACTCCTGGAGAGACAGTTGTGTGAAAGGGGGATCAAAAAAGAGTCAGACAAGAAATAAAGAAGAAAAGCAAGGACTAAAAGTCAGATTTGGGAATACACTGTGAGCTGCAAATTGATAAAAGTGTGTCCATATTGATCCCTGTTCTTGCAGAATGAACTGAGGGACAGGTAAATTCCTGCAACCACCTGGCAAAGTGAGGGATAAATATTCAGTGAGGGAGCTGCTTTCTCAGTGTTAAAATTATTTTGCTTCTGCTTTCTTTCAGGCTTTGGTTTGATGAATTTATAGGCCTTTGGGTGTCAGTTCAAAATCTTCCCCAGTGGGAAGGGGTAAGTATTTGCTTTTCATCTGCACTGGAAGAAATCCTCATTTAAATATTCCTACAATGTGCTTGCAAGGAATTGAAGCCAACAGTGATTTTATGGATTTTCTCCTTTCTGCTTTAACTAGTACAAGAAAGCAGAGACAATACTTTCATTACTGTTAGCAAGCAATTACTGTCTAAATAAAGAGACTGCAGTTGTGCTTGGTGAGCATTGTCTAATGGCCAGCTCAGGCAGCTTTTCATTCCAGCCTTGGGAATGCTGGCATTTTCCAGACTGCCTGCTAGTACTTAGAATTATGCAAAGAGCAGTTGTGATTGCTAGAAATTACACTTCTGTTCTGTCTTTTAGTACATCTTGGGTGGTCCCTAATTTTGAGTGGTGATATTTTGCCTTCACTGCAATGAGCTGCTGTCATCTTTGAGATAAAATAAAGAACCTGCACTCCCCTTGGCCAAAAATTCCCTTGGGCTGTATCTTTCAAGGCAGGTAGTCTGCCATGTATCTGTGTGCCCCTGCTGTGTGCCTCATGTGAGGAGATCCAGAGCTGGGAAATGAAAAACTCTGTCTGGAGGCAGCCCCCAGCAGCAGCTCAGGTGCTGTTGGTGTCAGCTGAGCTGTGCCTTGGCTTTGCTGCAGTGAAACTTGGCCTATCCCCAGTTTCTTTCCCTGCTCAGTATGAACATAAGCTCATTGGCCATCTGTCTCCTTTTACTAATCTCCTGCCTGGATACACAGGGAGAACTTCCCCTGTCTGAGGAGACAGCTGATTTCCAAACCACTGTGGTCACACGTTTCATGGGCCTTCCTGCCTTCCATCACAAATCCAGGGAGGCAGCCCTGGGCCCAGCACTTGGCAGTTGTCCAGATTCAAACACTGGTGATGCCAAAGCTGGTTTTGAGATTCTGTGTTCACTTTTACACTTTTCTGATGGCTTTCTCCCCCCCAAAAAACCCATAATTCTGTCTATTCCTTCTGACAGAACTGTGGCAGCCTGCACTTGGACATCATGATTTAGTTTGTTTCTGTCAAACTGTGTAACAAATAATCATCAGCACCCTTTCACAAGTTATCTCTGGTATTTTTTCCCTCTTCCACTGTATTCTGACAGTTTGCTTGCTTTTTTTCCCAAAGCTTTCACTTCTTGTTTGCTTTTCTGTCGTGTCCATTTCCTAAAGTCAGGTTCATTCCATCAGGTTGGGATGCAGATAATTAGACACATGGGTTCTGACTCTGCAATCCAGTTTAAGCCTCTGTATGCTGCAAGCTTTTCCTCAGCTTGCTTTGGCAGGAGTTAGACTTGCTGTTTGAAGGGGAGCTGTGGAATCTATTCTGTGTGTGCATAGTAAGGATTTTTTTCAATGTGTATTTCCTCATACCAAATGAAAGAGGCAGATCACTAAAGAAAATGTAACCCTTGTCTTCAGGCTGTGTCTGATGTCCTGGATTGAACTTGGGGGTTTTCCAGAGCTATCATGTCCTTCAGCCTGAGAGGTGACCTGTTCCTCTGGGCTATCTGCCTCAGAATTAGGCAGGACTATTTAAGGCCCTTCCTTTTGGCTTTGTCATTGCTTCAAAATACTGATAGAAGCATCGAGAGCCTGGTGGGTCTTTCCTGATTTGGAGAAGCTCTGTAGAGCAGAGTTGGTGGGTGATGTGCTTTTCATCATCAGGACACAGGAGTGAGACTTCATCTTCTATTTTTTTGTTCAGCCCTGATATCTGTCTTTCCTGAGGACATCTTCCAGTTCCTTTTTGACTCCTGGGGCTGTCTTCTGGTGATGGAGTGTCTAATTCTTCATGGGCAGTCACAGGCTGCTCTCCCAGCTGACAGCTGATGCCTGTGACCTTTAGAAGCCACTGATGGGTTTAAACCAAAGCACACAAATGTGGCAGCCAGCAGCACACACTGAGTAGGATGGATCCTGCAGGAACTAATTGTCCTAAACAGCTAAATATTGGGAAAAGCTAGATGGATGAGTTGGTGGGATTTTCTTCCATGTCTCTGTATAAATGCTATTTTAGGCCAGTGAAATATGTCTTGGTGGTTCTGATGGAGTGAAATCCCCTTTCCCAAGTGCTTTTAGTGCCATGGGTAACTTTTATCTTGTGTATGTGAAGCAGCTGGAGGGCTTTGCATCTTTTATTCTCAATATATTCTAATGAATGTTCCCTTTTTTCTGGTTATTTTCAGCATCTTGTCAATCTTTTTGCTCGCTTGGCCACTGACAACATTGGGTACATAGACTGGGATCCATATGTACCAAAGGTAAGTGCTCTTTTCATATGCCTCACTTATCTTCCTTGGTGGGTTTGGTTTTTTAAAACACCTTTGGCATAAATTAGTTTTCTAATCCAATGTGTGTTTTTTTTCCTGTCAGATTTTTACTAGGATTTTAAGGAGTTTAAATCTGCCAGTGGGAAGCAATCAGGTTGTTGTTCCAAGATTCTTAACAAATGCTTATGATGTAGGACATGCAGTCATGTGGATCACAGCCATGATGGTGAGTAACTACTTCGTAAAATGAAACAAAAATTAATGCAAATATTTAAATACATATTTAAGATGAATGTTTGTTCTGCTGAGCTCACTGCAGAAGTGTAGTTTTGGGCTTTTTTTTCCATTTCCAAGTCCATTGTTGCACTGTCAGTATGGAATGGGGCTGGAAAGGTTTGTGTCACAGCTGCTGCCTGTGGCATTTGGGAAAGGAACAGGCACCTGTTTTAGTGTGAACCTCAGCAGATGGGATGGAGAGAATTTGCTCTTAGTGCTGAGCTGAGGGTGGGATGTGATTTGCTGCTTTGAAGTCTTGCTGTGGGGAGAACACTCCTGTGCCTTGTGCTGCTGTTACCTGTTCATTTGATCTTGGTCTGTGTGATAAAATTCTGTGGTTTATTGGTTTCAGGGTGGACCAAGTAAGCTGGTGCAGAAGCACTTGTCTGGCTTGTTCAATAGCATTGCCTCTTTCTACCATCCCTCAAATAACGGGCGCTGGCTGGTGAGTGAAGGGGTTTGGGTGTCAAGATGAGAACTTTGGCTGGGATTTCAACCTGTCAGCTCTGTGTGCTCCAGATTGTCTGTTGATGTGTGGTGCTTGGAGCCTTGGATTATCAAGATCCACGACTGCACTGTCATTCAAGCCATACTCCTATTCTCATGTCAGTGCAGAGGTCCAGAACAAGACATCTAATTTGGATATAGCCAGGAAAAATAAGTCTTTTGGCACTTGAAATTAGGCTCACACACACCATCAGTATTACCTGTGTGATGTCACTTTTTCCTTGCTGACCTACTGCCTTCAAGTTATGAAAATCTGGGATGGGCCTTGGGGCAACTTGGTCTAGTGGAAAGTGTCCCTGCCCATGGCAGGGGGTTGGAACTGGATGAGCTTTGAGGTCCTTTCCAACCCAAACCATTCTGTGATTCTATTAAACAAAGCAAAAAGGATTTTTAATGCATTGTCTAGTTTGAAACATAATTTTTTGATGGTGTAACTAGTGGAATCTTCTGTTAAAGAATGCAAGAATCTCCCTGTGGTAGCTGATGGAAAATAGGGATTAAAACAGCAAGGCTGGTCACAGCAGTGCCAGGGGAGCTGGCTTGTTGTTGAACAGGGTATTTGCTTACGTGTGAATGTGCAGAGTATGCTCCCAGAGATATCCTAATTACGTAAATAATCTTGATTCTTGACTGTATAATTATGTGGTTTTCATTACTTTTTAAATCATAAGGCACAGTGCTGGGGAGACGAAGTTTAGCGACAAATTGTGAACATCTTATTTCAGAGCCCCTCTGAGCGTTCCCTTATTGTGGTTGTGTAATTCCAAGACTGACTCATTTTTTTGTTGTGCCCTGAGCAGCTGAGGTTGTGCTGCTGCTGCCAAGGCACTGACCAGCATTTCTGCTCTGCTCCCAGAACAAGCTGATGAAGCTGCTGCAGAGGCTGCCCAGCGGGGTGGTGAGGAGGCTGCACCGCGAGCGCTACAAGAAGGTGACCTGGTTAACTCCTGTCCCCGAGAGCCACAAGCTCACGGACCAGGACGTGACAGACTTCGTGCAGTGCATCATCCAGCCTGTTCTCCTGGCAATGTTCAGCAAAACTGGAAGCCTGGAGGCTGCCCAAGCCCTGCAGAACCTTGCACTGATGCGTCCTGAATTAGTAATTCCACCTGTGCTTGAGAAGTAAGTTTAGGAGGAGCGTTGCCACATCCGCGTGCCCTTCCCAAGATGTAAATAGGAAGAGCAGTCATAGTAAATAATAAATGAATTGCTTGCTGTGAATGAATGGCTGCAGTGAGAGAAGCTGCTGATACACCCTCCTGAGCAATCACCTCAGTCAGAAAGTGGGAGTAAGAGAGAACTCAAGTTTTTAATTAATTTGATTTGATTTGTTGGTTGGTTGGTTGGTTTTTTTTTAAACACCTGGCAAGTGGCATAGTTCTGGGAGCTGTTGACAGCTCGTGTGCTTTAGGGTAGGCAGTGCTCAGGTGGCTTGCATTTCTGGGAGCATTTTGTATCAGATAGTGGGTGGATCAGTTGAAAAAGCATCCTTTTTTCATAAGCCACCTGGTGGGTTCCAGATACATGGGATGGTTGTGTAGCAATAAAGATTAATTTTATATTTCTGTTTGGTTCAGAACATGTTACAATTTTAAAATCACTGGCATTGATGACTGTACTTTCCAGACCATGTGCCCTGGTGAAATACTTGGTTTTTACTATTTCTAATGCCTTGAGGCCTGAAATTCCCAAAGGAAAATGGTGCTCCTTCCTGCTCCACTGAAAGCTTTCCATCTGTGCTCCCTGTGCAGCCTTTTGTACTTTACCCAAACAGCAGAGGAATGAGTTTGACTGAAGAGCCCTTCCCATGTTCCACAGCTCCCTGACTCAGCTGTTTGTAAAAACTTGATAAATCCACTCTTCTGCAAAACATCCCAAGCCCAGCAGTTGCAAGCAGAGCAGCAGTGCTGGGCAGGGCTTCCCTTTCTGTTTTGAGAGCAGACCCAACTTCTCCTCTGTAGTTCAAACTATCCCTGGAATGTTTGCCTTGGCTGCAGTTCCGGATGGTTTGGGTGAGCTGTGCTCTGGGTGACGTAGGGCAGAGCACTGTGACTCCTGTCTGAGCTGGAGGCTCTTGGTAGCAGCAGGAAGTGTTGTTATGCAGTTTGCTTAAAAAGTGTTAAATGTTGGGGAAAAAAAAGGTTTAAAAATCACAGTAACTTCCCAGGTTTTGATGAAGAGGTCTGGACTTTAATGTAGCATGAAGTAAAGAGGTCCCCTCTCTGTTTAGAGGCAGCCAAGGCACGTTTTCATGTTTGTCACAAGGACCTCAGAGCTGGCATTGCTGCCAAGTCCAAACAGGGAAATCGTGGTAGCTTTGGCTGAACTTCTTAATTCCTGTGCTGCAGCTGCTCAGATGGTCTTTAATCCTGAACCAGTGGTGGATAGCACTTGTCCAATGGAAGGAGCATTGTAACAAAACAATATTAAATCTTTCAGAAAATGATAAGAAAACAATTTTGGAAACATGGAAATTTTTTTTGTCTTTAATGCAGAAAATGCCATGTGCAGTGCACTTCTGTTTTCTTTAAAGGTTTTAGAAACATTGCTGTTGCCAACCTGTTTGTCTCCCATTTCACAGAACATTTCCTTCTTGTGTTTTGCAGAACATATCCTGCACTTGAGACCCTGACAGAGCCTCATCAGCTCACAGCCACCCTGAGCTGTGTCATTGGAGTGGCTCGGAGCCTGGTGTCCGGGGGGAAGTGGTTCCCTGAGGGTCCCACACACATGCTACCTCTGCTGATGAGAGCCTTGCCTGGGGTGGACCCAAATGACTTCAGCAAGTGCATGGTGAGTGTACAAATACTGCCTTCTTTAGAAGATAACCAGCCAACTCATGTTTTCTATAGAAATATTTTATATTTTTCTGAAAGCAGGTAACTCCTGTGTCCAGAATTTGTCAGCCTTTTTTTTTTTTCTGCACAGTTTTATTCCTAAAAATTGAATATAACAACAGGGCAAATGCAGTTTAATATTATTAACAGGGCAAAGTAGTTGTGATAATCATTGTACTGACTTTTTGAGCTGTTCTGAACAACAGGATTAAATAGCTGCTCCACAGCTCCTAGTAAATATTCCTACTCTTTTAAGATCAAAAGGAAGCCCTTTATTACTGGGTTTTCATTATATTAAGTTATAAAAGTCCATGTTTTCAGAAATTCATATGAATTGACTTAAAACAATGTAAATATTGGGGTTTTGTAGCTTTCAACTTCACCACAAAATAATGGCTGCACTCTTTAAAAATTTGAGACTGTTTTTACAGTGCTGCCTGTTAAGTTTTATATATGAAATCTGAAATAGCTGTTGAAGTTTTAGGGTGGAAGAATTGAGTTCTGGATTTATTTGTTTTTTTTAGTATAATTTTCTTTAGATCCTGAAAAATGGTTCTATACCTTAACTGTAGATTGTAGATGCAGTAACACTCATTAAAGAGCTGTTTGTACCTCTCAACAGATTACATTCCAGTTCATTGCAACATTTTCTACTCTGGTGCCTTTAGTAGATTGTTCATCTGTATTGCAAGAAAGAGATGATCTTACAGAGGTAAGAGTGCTGGGTTGGTATAAAAGCTGTAGCTTAGTTTTCAATTTAATTTTTGTATACAAAGTGTATGCAAAGATATGAATCCTGTTTGTTTCTATCAGTGGAGCTGATACCAGTGTGCAGATATGCTTTAGCAGTTGTTCTTAGTCACAGCTCATTGTAGAGAATGTTAAATTCAGGCAATTTAATGTTTTTATGTCAAAACTAAATTGCCCAGGGCCCTGTGCGGTGTCATTTAATCTGGAGCTTTCCCTGCCTTGAGGAGGATATTGGACTCTGTAGTTATTTTAAATAGTGCATTAGATGGGTTTTTTCCTTCGTTTTTCAGGGCTGTTTTCTTCCTAAAGAAACCCCCGCTCCTCTTTCAAGTCCTGTTTCCCTTCCCTGGTTGAGATGCTGTTGCTCTCCCTCCAGATATTGGTTAATCTCTTCCAGTCAGGAGATAGTAACAGCGTTAGACAGTGAGTTTTATCCCCCTTATCACCACACCTGTTTGCTGCTGGGACACTTTGTAGGTCAGAGAGCTGCAGGTTGCCCAAATTAAATGGTGAATTTCATTGCTCCAGAGCTGCAGCACTCAAAAAAAACGAAGAGGAGTTTTTTCAGTGGATGTTTAATGTAAATCTCTGCCAGGAGAGCAGGTCTGGCAGCACCCTGGCACTCGCTGACCTCCTGCTGCAAAGGAGGATCAGTGGTGAGGCCAAAGGTTGTATCCATGGAGGCAGACCTGCTTTCACCAGAGGGGTTATTTGGATACACATCCAGGCCAGGAAATTGGGACAGGACAGTGTCAGGAACCTGTAAAAACTGTTTCATGGAGCACTTGAGTCTGTATGGTGGGAAATGCACTGGAGGATGTTCTCACTTGGACATTGGAAGTAGTTATTATAGGAAATAATCTTTGTTTCCTTAATGAAAGCCAACCTTGTGTGTTTCCTTTGTGTTGGAAAACTGTAGGTGGAGAGAGAATTGTGCTCTGCATCTGCTGAATTTGAGGATTTTGTGCTGCAGTTTATGGATAGGTGAGTGAACTAAGGATAGGGGAAAGCTTTTCATGGAGAACTCTTTTTATTATAAAAACTTTGCAGTTTCACTTACTAACTCTGCACTTATTTGGGTTATTTGTGTAGATGTTTTGGACTTATAGAGAGCAGCACATTAGAACAAACCAGAGAGGAGACTGAAACAGAGAAAATGACTCATTTGGAGAGTCTGGTGGAACTGGGTCTCTCTTCTACTTTCAGTACAATCCTTACCCAGTGTTCAAAGGATATCTTTAAGGTATGTAGAACATGGGCTTTTCATCTCTTTTAGAAAACTTAATTTTGGGTTGACAGCAACTGGTGCATTCAAATCCTTCTTTCCTTTGTGAATGTGAATTTCCACATTTAACCAGGGGAAGGGCTGAGGGGGCAGCTTGAATTCATGTCAGTTTGGTTCATGATTTTGTCTACATCCCTACAGAGCTCTCCTGCAAACTGATGATAAACACAAAAAGAAATCATTCCGACAGTTTATTGTATCCCTGTAACAGTTTAGGTTATGGATTTCCCTGTCTTGATAAGGCTGACCCACTCAAGCCCCTGATTTCCTTTTCTCTCCCCCTCCCTCCTGTTCAAGGAGCTGTGTGGTTAATGGGATCAGAAAAATTACCTGGACTAAAATAACTCAGAGGGAGAGGGTGGAGAATCCAGGTTATTACATGGACAACTTCTTTTCCCTTCTTTCCCATATTTCTGTTGAAATAAATATATACTTGGAGATGGCAAATTTTGTAACATTTTGAACATTGGCACTTGGGTATGATTTGTGTTTAGAACCTTTTGGTAAATGCAAGTCTTAAGTTAATTCTTCATTGTCATTAAGTATTTCATTTGTATTTTCCTGTTTGTCCATTATTAAAGTATTCAAGGGATATACATTGCATATAGTTGAGCTTGCCTTGCAAGTGTTGGATGGAAATAATCTGCTTTAAAACTACTTAAATAGTTGCTATTTAATTCCCTATTTACTTGTTAACTGAGGGATGTCTTGGCTTTCCTTCACTGTGACATGTGCAATAAGTTTTCCTGTCATCAGCCTGTGACTTATTCCTGGAAAACATTTTCTGTGTAGTTTTCCAGAATTACCCTAAACTTATATTAGTCATCAAGAGTTATCCACCTCCTCTCTTCCCAAAGAGAACATTTCAGGCTTTCCACAGAGCTGCTTTCTCTGGCTCTCTATTCTGATTTTTTTTTTTTTTTTTAATGTGTGGACTGTGGGTTTTTGGTTTAAAAAAACACAGGGTTGTGTAGAGATAGTGCCTTCTTTGTAACATTAAACATTTTGGGATACCTAATTTGTTTTGTTTTTTTTTTTTTTAAAGCAACCTCCATCTTTTTGTCCTCATTTTTAGGTTGCCTTGGAGAAGGTTTTTAACTTTGCTGTTTCAAATATATTTGAGACAAGAGTTGCTGGTCGGATGGTTGCCGATATGTGCCGAGCTGCAGTAAAAGTGAGAGAAAATCCTCTTAACTTCACTCCCTCTTTAAAAAAGAAAATAGCTAATGCTGCTGATTTTTCCTGTGTAATATCTGTATTTTCTTCATGTCAATACAGGTGACTCTTAATATTATGTCTTCTAAAATTGGCTTGTTGCATATAGCAACATTTCAGGAGGTTAATTCACACAGTATTTACCTTACATTTATGTTAAATTTAGTTTTTATTGACTGAGAATCATGCAGTCAGGCTGCCTCTAGGTTGAATTGGAGTTGGGATGCAATCTAGTCTTAGATGTTTATCAGTGTGTGTGCTGAGCTGCCTCAGATATTTTGTTTTAAATGGACTTTTTGTGATGCTGTTTGCAGTGCCGCCCTGAGGAGTCCTTGAAGCTTTTTGTACCACATTGCTGCAATGTCATAACTCACCTCACAGGCAGTAAGTTCCTAACATTTCCTGTGTTACTGGCTTGCTTTTGGGTTGGTTTTGGTTAAGCATAAAAAGAATATCTAAAACTTTAGATGTTTTTCACAAGTTCATCTCAGCAACGGACAAATCCATTGTTCTCTCTAAAAAACCTAAAGTAACAATTGCGTAATTTCAAGGCCAAAATCTGTCTGGCTACAAGACCATGATTCCTTTAAAATGTGGCAGTTTGAAATGTCTGCAGACATTCCTCAATTTCAGGATGGTATATCAGCTAAAGTGACTTTCAGCTGGACATGGGTGCAGCGTGAGTTGGAGGGTTGGGAGTCAGGTTTTGGGATGGAAGAATCTGGATTCTGATGCAGCTTGTTTGGAAAACCTGGCTGCAGTGTGGTGACAGCAGTGCTTATCCCTTGTTCCTCTAGATGATGATGTGTTACATGATGAAGAACTAGATAAGGAGCTGCTCTGGAATCTTCAGCTTTTATCAGAGGTATTCCCAAAAATGTTCTTCCTGTGCCTGTGTGTCACTGCATTCTGCTTAATCCTGCCCCTAAAAGGAGAAAAAATATAAACTTATATTAAAACAATGTAAATGTTATGTGAATGGTACTGGAGAGCTTCTGGTTTTTACCTAATTTTGAATGCAACATGAGTGGCTGTTGTTTGAAGCAAATAAACACAGTGTTGCATGTGGGATGAAATTAAAGCAATTATTGAGGGGGAGTGAAAGAACAGGGATCAATGCAGGGAGAAACATAAGAAGCTTTTTGGTAAATAGAAATATTTTAAAGTTAATTTAAGAAAATACAGAAGTATTGCTAGAAAATTCAGGATGGGGTCAAGCAGATGGCATTACTGAAACTTTTCTAGCAGCCATGGAAGCATCAATTCAGTGGGAGCTGGAGAATGGAGCCTGGCCTGTAGGAGCACCGGGGGGTAGGATGGTCAGGATGAATGAAGATGAGAGATCTCTGAAGCCAGGTTGGGGAACTTGGGGTTTATTGCAGAGGGCCTGGGTGCAGGGGCCTTTGGGAACTTGGGGTTTATTGCCAAGGGCCTGGGTGCAGGGGCCTTTGGGAACTTGGGTTTATTGCCAAGGGCCTGGGTGCAGGGGCCTTTGGGAACTTGGGGTTTATTGCAGAGGGCCTGGGTGCAGGGGCCTTTGGGAACTTGGGGTTTATTGCCAAGGCCTGGGTGCAGGGGCCTGCTGGGAGCTTGGGGTTTATTGCCAAGGGCCTGGGTGCAGGGGCCTTTGGGAACTTGGGGTTTATTGCCAAGGCCTGGGTGCAGGGGCCTGCTGGGAGCTGCCAGCCACAGCTCAGAGCAGGCCCGAGAGAAGAGAGGGGTAGAGAGGATGAGAGGGTAAGAGAGTAAAAGGGTAAGGGAGTAAAAAAGGTAAGAGCGCAAGGTTCCTGTTACAGTACAATAAATCTTCTTCTGTGTTGAATATTCTAATTCTCATTAACCAATCTAGTACAATATACAAATCCTATAGCATTTACATACAGCCTGTAAGAATCATTACATTACCATACAGTGTTACATTTTAAACCCTAAAAACTCCTCTTTGGAGCCCTTCTGCTGAGCTAGTGGGGTCTGCTCTGACCCTTGGGCCTGTCTGCAAGCAGAGGGAATTGTTTCATCAAAAGGGGATCACCTTCAGCCAGCCACACCATTGTTTTCCTGTTGTTCAGTAACTGAGGGATCTCAAAGCTTGCTTTCATTTCAATCTCGTTTATAGTTTCTATATTCTCAATCTTTTGCCAGACAATCATATTTATAAGGCTTTCCTGTTTCATCTTCCCCTCCACTGGCCCAACTGGGCTGAGCAGGGTGACCCTGTCCAGCCCTGCAGGAGCAGCCTGATGTTTGCAATGTCTCTCTGTGCCCCCAGATCACTCGAGTGGATGGCAAGAAGCTGCTACTGTACAGGGAGCAGTTTGGGAAGATACTGCAGCGCACCCTACACTTAACCTGTAAGCAGGGTTACATTCTGTCTTGTAACCTACTGCACCATCTTCTTCGTTCTGCTACACTTATCTACCCCACAGAGTACTGCAGTGTGCCAGGTGGCTTTGACAAGCCTCTTTCTGAATACTTTCCTATCAAGGCAAGGATTTTCATTTATTTAGGATTAGAGGATTTGACTTTTTGTTGGTTTGTTTTATTTTAAAAGCGGTCGTACGCTCTATGGTTTTATTTGGAGATTTCTGGATGATGGTAGCACCAATGGGAAGTGATGCTTTGGGCTTTGAAATAGAGAGCAAATGACAATTGATTTAAAGTATATTGGTAGCAAAAAATGAATACTGACTGTTGTTTGAGTAGTTTTATAGTTTTGAGTAGTTTATATGACTTCCTGGTGGTTTGTGATGTGTGTTTTTTACCATGATTGCATGATTACAGTAAGTTAATACACAGCAAGGAGATGTGGTGTTTTACAGGTCAGCAGAATGACAAATAATGATTCTACCATGAGCTTGAGATAAAATGAAAGCACAAGTGGCAATATTAAAAGTTACTGAAACTGTCAGAAGTCATGTGCTGCTCTGCTGTTAAGACTTTGAGATCAATTTATCAATATTCCAGCTTAAAGGCAGCAATTTTCAACTGGCTTGTTTCAATATACAACTGCATTTTGCTGAAAAGTGTTTTTACATAATTCCCAATTGCAAATAATCTCTTGTTACTGAAAGCTAGTCCAGTTTTGTAACTGATGGGGACATCCATTTGGGCCACTTAATCATTTAAAAACAAGCAAAAATGTCCCAAATGCCAAGCACCAAAAAACTCCAACAAAACAAACAAGTCAACAAACCCCCAAAAAACTGACAATCAAACAGTCATTTTAAATTCTTCCTCTGAAACTGAAAAAGTTCACAATGACTTTGCTGTTCTCTATGGGAGTATGAAAAGTCTGAGTTGTACTTAAGAATGTGTCTGACTTTATATCCAGTCAAAGGAATAATTAAGTTATATTTCAATTAGACCAGTGCAGTCCTTCTCCTTTTAGTGCTTTCAGAGATGTGTTATTTTCTAGCTATGTGTCAGCATACATGGGATTGGGATTGCTGTTTTATTTTATGGTAATGGTGTTTTTCCTAGACTTGTCAGGATAACTACTTTACTTTATAGCAGCAGTCAGTTCCCATGTGTTTGGGGGTTTTTTAATAATATTAAATGCTGTTTTTTTTTAAAAAACACAATTCAAATAGCTTGATTAATAAGAAGCATCTTTATTTGCTGCAGGACTGGGGTAAGCCAGGTGACCTGTGGAACTTGGACATCCAGTGGCACGTTCCTTCATCTGAGGAAATAAACTTTGCTTTTTATTTGCTGGATACATTCCTGCAGCCTGAGCTCACCAGGCTGGAGCTCTATGCACTTGGAGAGCTGGAGATGTCCAGGTAGGATGAAGAAAGGTGCATGTAGCCATTCCTAATAGTTCTTGCCAGTCACACAGGCAGTACAAAAACTGAGAGGAAAATACTATAATGTTGCACTTTGATGTTATTTTAAGATTTCCAAAGCTCCTACTTCAGCTGAGATAGCATCAAGATTTCCTTCAAGTAACACAGGAAAGAAGGTGTTCACATTTTGCATTTTAATTTATCTTCACACTGTAAAATATTCACTCCTTACGTATTCCCTCATCCTTCCCATGGACTGAAGGAATTGTCTTGGCCTTGGGGTAAGGAGTTATTTCATAGGTTTTAGCTGAGATTTAAATAAAATTCTTCAAAGCAGTTTTCACATTAGTTTATCTTACCTGCACAGTTTTGAAATCTAAAATTGCCCATGTTTTCCAGAAAATGAAGTTAAATATTGGGGTTTGTAAACAAATTAGATTGCCTCAGAAAAGCCCAGCTTGATTTCTGCAGTGCTTCCTTCTGTGTTTAGAACTGATGAAACTAAAGAAAAACCTTCCATAAAACTTCACCAAAAATATGTGGTTTGTCATTTGTGTATTTTCAAGCAATTAACAGATAAGTAACCAGGTTTTCCTCTTTGTTTAAGAGATGATGTGCAGCAGTGTCTTGCCATTGTGCACAACTGCCTGATTGGCTCTGGGAACATTCTGCCTCCTCTCAAAGGAGAAAAGGTGGCTCATCTGTAAGTAACATTTATTTTGTATCCCAAACAATCTCAGTGATTGTGCTCCTTCATGCTGGGTTTTAGTGCTTTCTTACTGCTGTTGTCACACAACTGCTGCTTTTAGGGAACACTCATTGTAAATACCAAGATACAGAAAATTCACTTGTCAGGAAAGGATTCCAACTCTCCTGTCCTTCCCTACAACAGGGAGCCGTGTGTGCTTCTGTGAGTGTGTTCACAGGTTTGACAGACCAAATTCTGCCTGTTTAATAGAACTGATGAGGTTCTGTTAACTGGGAAGTCAAAATTCTGGCTTCAAGGTGTCTTTATGGTGTCCCTGCCTCTGACAAAGTCTGACCCAAAGGGTCAGACCATTAAATGGTTAATTTAATTAAATTAATCCATTAAATTAACCATGAAATGGTTAATTTATAAATGTGTGAACTAAGACGCACTATTACTAAATCCAGAAGTCTATGTGCTACAGCTATGAAATTTAACTTAAAATTAATTAAATGCCAGTGAAATGCACATACCTCATTATTTGTGTCATGTGTAGTAATACTTAATTCATTTTCATGCAGGGTCCCAAGTCTGGTGTCTTTAGAAGAGACAAAGCTGTACACCGGTGTTGAATATGGTGAGTAGATCCCTGTCTGTTCAGGTAGGCTCTAACTGTTGCTTTTTTTGGTTTGGTTTTGGGGTTTTTTTTGGGTTTTTTGTTTTGGTTTTGGGTTGCGTTGTTTTTGGTTTTTCTTTGTAAAAACAATGGGTTCTTTTGGAGACCATAATTTTGATTCTTCTCTTCATGGAAATGGGTTTTTATGACCCACCATCAGAGTTCTGTGTACACACAGTTTCGTTTTCAGCAGTGATACACGAGATACAGATCTGGCTGAGGAGGGGAGCTCTGCATGTTCCTCAGTTCCCATAGGCTAAATGAACTGCCTGAACTTTAGAAATAAAACTGACTGTCAAGGCAGATAAAGAAGGTTGTGTAGCTATAAACCCCAAGCAGCTGAGGTGATAAACTGATGAAAGTCGTGCCCTTAGATGTAACAAATGGTTGTTTTTATAATACTTCATACTGCTAGTTCTGAATAGTCTGCTCTGGCTTTCCACAATAAATTGCTTTTTATGCTGTTGTATGATTAACAGAAAATGTTTTGTTTTCTTTTAGATTTATCCAGGGAGAATTACAGAGAAACAATTGCAAGGGTTACGAGGAAATTGCTGCGTAAGTTTGACCACTCCTGTAATTAAAACCAACTCTGTCATACTTCAGTATGATTTTATAGATGAGGAAATTGTAGTTGTTTACTTTGCCTGTAAATTGTGAAAGTTAAGCTTTGCAGAAACAAAATCATTGCTAATTTTTAAAGCTCTTTTCCTTGTCTGATTATACATTTCATTTCTCCCAACTGTAGGTTACATTCTTGATAATTCAGAAGATGATACCAAGTCGTTGTTTTTAATAATAAAGGTATGTTTTACATTTGTAAAACTTAAGGCCACATGGTTTGTTTTGGAAAACAATCACTCTTATCCTCTCTTTCTTTCCACAGATTATCAGTGATGTTTTGCAGTTCCAAGGGTCTCACAAGCATGAGTTTGATTCACGATGGAAAAGCTTCAATCTAGTGAAAAAATCAATGGAGAACAGGGTCAGTGACTTGGCTTTGTGAAGCTTTGATTCCTGGTTTGCAGATCTGATACTGAAATCTAACCCAAAGGATGCCTTTTTTTACAGCTTCAAGGAAAGAAACAGCACATCAGAGCCTTGCTGATCGACAGGGTTATGCTGCAGCATGAGGTAATTCTTCCCTTTCAATCCCCACTAATTTGCTTGAAAAGCTGCATTGCATAGTTAGCTAAATGTCATCATAACAGTATTCCTGCACTGGTGTTTTTATATGTGTGAAATGTAAAAAACAATCTGTCCTTTCTTTGTGCTTCCCATGGATTCAGCTGAGAACTCTGACGATGGAAGGCTGTGAATACAAAACTTCCCACCAGGAGATGATCAGGGACCTTCTGTGTTTGTCCACGAGTTCTTATGGGCAGGTGAGGAGCAGCCCCTTTTAAACTGAGTAAACTGAGCCCCTTTTAAATTTATGGAGTATTTTGTTGGTCTCTTCAAGTGATTCTACATCCTAAATCTGTTGTTCTGTTTGCTGTTTGCTTTTCAAATGTGCTTAAAAACACCTCCTTTCTGGCAACATAGAGAATCTTCTGTAACTTTGTAGCTGTTCTCATGTAAATGCCAGAAACAAGAAGTAGGATTTTATAAACAGGGTGGGGTGTTTACAACCTTCCACAAATAATTTTGTTTCTGTGCACAAATACATGATAAAAACTTTATGCATAAATAACTGAAATGGATGAGGATGTTACTTTTATCTAATAAATTTTTTTGTTTCAGGTCAGAAGTAAAGCTCAGCAAGCATTCTTCACAGCTCTGGGAACCTACAATTTCTGTTGCAGAGATATCATTCCCTTAGTTCTGGAATTCCTGCGTCCTGATCGGCAAGATGTCACTCAGAAGCAATTTAAAGTACTGCCTCATTAACTTGGTTTTGTGGCTGTCTTTTGGAAGTGTTTAGATGAGAATTTTTAATGGGGAAAGTGGGATTTGCTTGTTTATCAGCATGACTGCTATTTTCATGGCTAATAGGCATGACTGGTGGAAGGAATTATTTGCATTAGATCTATTTTCAAGAGAAATATTATGTTAAAATATGTTCCCTGTGTGCTCAGGTATTACCAAAATGTGAGTTAGCACCTATTTTTAAGTTATGGAATGGAAATTGAGAAGCTGTAGTCAAGGTGAAGCAGTTGTGAATCATCTTCTCTAACATAATTGAGAAATCAGGCAGCCAATCTGTGGATAAATTAATTGGCAGGGCTTCCAATCTCATTAAATGAAGAGGATTCTGTCAAATTACTGAAGATTTTGCACTGTGAGGCTGAATGTTTATGGACATTTTCATGATTTGGTAGCTGAATTTTTATTCTGTGTGGGTGCATGTGTTGATCTCACAGATGAGCTGAGTTTAACCTTCCCAAACCCCATCCTCCATCCCACAGGGTGCCTTATATTGTCTGCTTGGGAACCACAGCGGGGTCTGCTTGGCCAATCTGCACGACTGGGATTGTATAGCACAGACATGGCCAGCAATTGTCTCTTCTGGGCTTAGCAAAGCCATGTCCTTGGAAAAACCATCCATTGTCAGACTCTTTGATGACCTGGCAGAGAAAATCCATCGGCAGTATGAAACCATTGGGCTGGATTTTGCAGTGAGTGATCAATTCCTTGGTGTTCAGGCTTGTCTGTATGGACAAGGAAATTCTGTACTCTGCTGATTCCAAAGCAGAGACATTAAAAAGTTGTAAGTTCAAATCCTAAATCTTTGCACTGTCCATCAACAGGTTCCAGAGAAGTGCATGGAGGTGGCTGTTCTGCTGCAGAAGTCAGGACAGCCAAATTCAGAGTTCCCAGCTCTGGGATCAGAGGAAATTCAGTTGGGGATTCAGCGACAGAAGGAGAAGAATGCTGAGGCTCTGAGGTGAGTTCAGCTTCCTTGAACTGCACATTAAATGTCATCATCCAAAGTGGTTAAACTGAAAAATGCAGCCCAACAATCCTTGGACATTCTGGATCTTTTCTCTACACTTCTATCTGCTCTTTGCCTCTTCCTTTTTTACCTTCACACACCTTTTGTTGAGGAACTTTTCCTCTAGTTTTCAATGGATGTCTCAGTACCATGTGGCTGGTAACTCCCTCTTTTTCTCTCAGGAACTATGAAAATTTGGTCAACATGCTGCTGGACTGTGTGGAACAGAGAAATCTGTAAGTCCCCCTTTTTTGTGCATGAAAGCATTTTTTGGGGGTGGATTGGAGGGGGTTGCATGGATCAGTATCCAGGAGGACAGTTACCCTGGTCTTGGACTTACTTGCACTGGGAGCTTGATTTGTTAATATAAAGCATCATCACATCTTGGAGTTCAGCTTTTTTCTTAATTAGTCTGGCCTGTTACTGAGGTTTTTAATATTTTTTTAATTTAAAAAGCTCTGATTCTGTCTGTGATACTGTCATCAGAATAGATTCTAATTGTTCCCATAGTATTTGTGTTAAAAAACTTGTAAAATAATGTCCCTATAGGTATTTTATATTTTTCCACCTGTGTGTTCCTAGAACACTGGAGGTTTCCCAAAATGAGTTAAGCTCATTGATTACAGCAGTACCATTAATTTATGTATTTCCATAATCTTAACACATGTAATCACTTCTGAGTAAAAGCAGTACATAAACTTTGTTATTTACACTCTGTTTTGAATATTTGGGGTTTTTTCAGGCCCTGGAAGTTTGAACACATAAGCATTGGCTTCCTGTCCCTGCTTCTGAGGGATGACAGGATCCTGCCCCCCCGTGCCATCAAATTCTTCGTGCAGTGTCTCAACCATGACGCCATCGTGGTTCGGAAGGTGAGCCCAGGAGAAGGATTTCCTCTGGGTCTGCAGCTCTTTGGGCTTTACATCAAGTGCTCATGGGGTTTTGCTGGGATAAACCACAAAAACTGAGGTGGAACTCCCTCCCCCCCACCTTCCAGCCACGCACGTGTGTACAAAACTCCCAGTCCAAGAAATGGCAATCTTGGCAGTGCTGTAGTGTGACATGTGTAAATCTGTAAACTGTGAAGATGTGGGATGGGCTGACTTCTTGTTTATTTCAGAGTTCTTTTGCAGAATTTCTTTTGCAGATGGCTGCTTTTGCCACCTGCAGTTTGTTATTTGAAGGGAGCCATCAATGTGTTTCGTTTGTTCTGTTGCTGCCTCAGTGAGGCTCAAAACAAACCTTCTTTTCCCCCAAAAAATTATTAAAACAATATTAAATTCAAATTATTAAAACAAAATTATTAGTGAGAGTTTTCTGGCCTGTAAAGTAATTCATGTCCTGTATCCCCTGAAAGAACCAGGGTTATTTCCTTAGTATTATCCGGGATTATTTCCTTATTTCCTTCCAGCATTCAGTGTTTTTTTTAGGGATGATGACCCACATCCTTCTGAGGGAAATGTATGGAATGAATACATTAATGCCCATTTTTTACTTTTCTTTAGGTGGCCATCTCAGCTGTGGCTGGGATTCTTAAGCAGCTTAAGAGACCACACAAGAAAGTGCCCATCTGCCCCTACGAAATAAGTACGTTTTATTTAATATAAGACATATCTTACATTTATCCTAAAATGTTTTTCAAAGCTTTTCTGGTTAAATTAAACATAGAATCAGGATCTTTTCTTTTCTCCCTGGTTGTTAATGTTCTAAGAAAATAAGTAAATATGATACAGAAGTAGTATAATTGGCAATTTTTCAGTTTGTGGCTTTTTTTTGCCTTTGGGGTTATTTCCTCTCCGAAAACCTTGTGAGAACCATTTGTATGTCTCCTTTTAAATTTTGATGTATTTTTATGCATGTTAATTTTGATTTTCCTCTTGGATCAGGTGGGACCCTGAAGCCTTCCAGCATCCAAGCTGGTGACAGAGCTGACAACCAGTGGCTGCACTACAACAGCCAGAGCCTACCAAAGAGCAAGGAAGCCTGGGAGTCCTGCTGCTTTGTGGAGAAAACACACTGGGGATATTACACCTGGCCCCAGTGAGTACCATTAGCATTGAGGTGGAGCTGGGAGAGTCAGCAGGAAAAATTCTGTGGGAAATAAAATCCTGGTTTATTATGATTTTTAGTTTTCCTTATAGATATGTATTTAACTTGATTGAACCAACAACAAAAAAAAATACAGTTTTTTCCTTTGTGCTCCTTGCTTGTTGTACCATTTCTGGGTGGGTTTTGTGTTGGTTGGTTTGGGGCTTTTTGTTTATTGTTTCTTTTCTACCCATTTCTCTCTATATGGGTTATAGGCATAAATTCCACATGGCTGTTAAACTGCTGCTGTTAAAATGAAATACTCATATTGGGAATTAGATATATGTGGAGTATTCTATCCCTAATAATTCTGGATTGCTTGTATAGCAAAACCTTCAATAACAAACTATTCTGTTGTAGATTTTCTTCTTTAAATTTCAGTCTTTTGGAGTTGTGGATAAGTTCTATTTAATATTGAGAACATACACTAGCACATGTTGTTGCTTTCTATTTTTATTTTTTATTTTAGCTTTTTATTATTTATCTTTTGTTTTTAATATTCAGAACTATGACAGTTTATGCTCCAGCTGAGCAGCAACCAAAACTTGGGCGAAGGAGAGATGAGCTGACAGAGGTAAAAGTTGAAAGTTTGTGGGTTTGTTTTAATAGTACTTCTCCTTTCTTCTCTTAAGATTAATGTGGAGACCCCCACAAGATGCTTTTAATTGTATTTTTCTAATTCTTATTGTGTCAGCATACCGGAAGGAGTTGTTATTTTAATGTATTGCTGCTTTTCTCTCGGGGATCATGGAATAATTGTATTAATGAGCACTTTCTTGTTCCCTTTCAAATCATGATCAGACTTGAGAACAAGGTCATTAATGACAGTGGGAAGGAATGATTTTTAGGGGTTGTGGTAATTCCCTATAAAATGAAAGGGGAAATTGATAAGCAAGACATTTCTTTCCTTGAGAATGCAAATGAAACATGGGACTTGTAAAGACTGGGGTATCACTGTGACAAGCAAACACCTCAAAGCTAATCCTTTTTTTTTTCTTCCTATTACAGGAGGAACAAATTATATATGATCACTTTTCTGATCCCAAGTTTGTTGAGCAGTTAATAAAATTTTTGTCTTTAGAAGACAGAAAGGGAAAGGACAAATTTAATCCTCGCAGATTTTGCCTCTTCAAGGTAAGGAGAGTTCAATCACTAAATTGCTCTCATTTTGTAGACAATTCCCAGAGCATGGAAAAGCCAAAGACTTCTGGGCTCATACTGTTGCAAAACATTGATTTTTAAAGCTGCTCTGGGTAGTTCTATTAATCCTCTCTTCTGATTAACTACTTAGGGAAACATATTTAGAGTACTGTAGTGGTCTGAAGGACACTGGTGTATAATGCTCTTAAAAAAGGCAAAGTAATTTCACTTTCTGCACACTCAAACTCAAATGTTTGACAATTCTATGATGTTCTTGGGAAGACAGTGTTTTAGATAGATGCTGAAGACCTTTTCCCCTCTTGTTTTCCAGGGCCTTTTCAGAAACTTTGATGATGCCTTTTTGCCAGTTCTTCAGCCCCACTTGGAGCAACTGGTCGCAGACTCCCACGAAAGCACCCAGAGATGTCTGGCTGAAATCATAGCTGGCCTCATAAGAGGTTCTAAACACTGGACCTTTGAGAAGGTGCTGGAGCAGTATTTTTGAGTCATTTTTGGAAGTTAAAGAGTAATTTTAATAATTAGTTCAATTAGAAGTTGAGGTCTTGATTGCCAAACTCGGAGCACAATTCATTGCTTGGTTTGCTGCCTGTTCTTGCCGGGTGTTGGGAAAATGCTCCACTATTAAAAGTAGGAACAGTTTGATGTTAAGGAGATGGCAAAGCTGATGTGGTTTGTAATTTCCAATAGGAATTAGTGATTATATCTTCCTTGGATTGCTAAATACTTATTTAATCCAGGCCTAGCTGTCTATGCCAAGAAATAATCCTGAGAGAATCAGTACAAAAATAAAGAAGACATTTTAATATCTGGGCTGGGTAAAATCTTGTAAAAGTAAAATAGTAAAATCTTGTCTCTTGTGTTTTTGCTGGGCAGGTGGAAAAACTTTGGAACCTTCTGTGTCCATTGCTTCGAACAGCTTTATCCAACATCACAGTGGAAACATACAATGACTGGGGCACCTGCATTGCCACCTCCTGTGTAAGTATCCCATTTATTGTCTTCTAAAGCTGGATCCACTGTGGATTAACATTCCTGCAGTGAACTGGGAGCTGTGGTGCTGGGCAGCAGGGTCAGTGATAGGTCACAAATATCTTGGGCCAATAATTATTTCACATCACTCAGCAGAACTCATTGTAGCTTGTCAGCCAGAACCCTAATTAGCAAAATTCAGGCATAGTTATTCAGATATCTCAAAAATGAAACCAAAATTCCTTCTATTCTGATTGTATTTACCAATTAATTACAACTGTGTATAGTTTTATTGGGTTTTTCTTCTATTGAGGTTCATTGTGAAAGCATCCTAAATATTGCCCTTATTTAATAAATAAATCCAGGGAATGCAAAAAAAAAACTCTTTCAAAACTTTCCTTGTTTATAACTTATTTTATACATTATTTACATGTTCAACCCCCCTCATTTACTTACATCTCTGTTCCCTGTTCTTTTCCAGGAGAGCAGAGATCCTAGGAAACTGCACTGGTTGTTTGAATTGCTGTTGGAATCTCCACTGAGTGGTGAAGGAGGATCATTTGTAGATGCCTGGTAGAATGAATTTGAACTGTTTTATTGTGCTGAATAGAGTAGGAAATACAGCCTGGATAAGCTGTGCTGGGAGGATGCTGTGCCAGCTGCCTTGCAGGGGAGGAAAACAAAGGCAATGCTTTCCAATCAGCTTTCCCCACACAATGGCAGATTCTTCATGATAATGTTTTTAATATAATTCAGTTAAGAGGATGGCATGGTTTGGGGGTGGCAGAGCAGCAGTTCTGTTGTTTCACTGGGCAATTTTTACCCATCTTTGCTCACTGGAGGACACTCTGGTGCACTGACACCCTTGTGCACATTCCCAAACAAAGCCTGGAGGGGACTGGGGAAGGAGGAATGTTCTGTAGGACTAAAAATGAGCTGCTCTCATTCCCAGCCGCCTTTATGTGCTGCAAGGGGGCCTTGCCCAGCAGGAGTGGAGAGTGCCAGAGCTGCTGCACAGGCTGCTCAAGTACCTGGAGCCCAAACTCACCCAGGTCTACAAGAACGTCCGAGAGAGAATAGGAAGGTCAGTGTTGTCTGCTGCAGTTCTTGGTGGGTTTTAAATCTTCATTTTATTTGGGTAGTTAGGTAGCTAAGTAATTAACCTGAAAAGCATTAATGCTGCTGTAACAAAAATCAGATATATAATTTAAGAGACTTGCTTCAGAAATTCCAGATGACGTCTCTATATTTGTCTTTTCATAGAATGTTCATCTTTTCATTTGTCTATTTTGAATGTTTTGGATTGGCAGGGACTTTAAATCCCATCCAGTCCCACCCCTTGCCATGGGCAGGGACAGTTTCCACTATCCCAGGTTGTTCCAAGCCCTGTCCAACCTGCCTTGGACACTTCCAGGGATCCAGGGGCAGCCACAGCTTCTCTGGGCAAGCTGTGCCAGGACCTCACTAATTTCTTGTCTATGTTTATGTTTGACATCTCTAAAGCTCTTAGAAGAGACATTTGGTTGTAAATAACTTTGAATTGAAGATGAGAGGAAATTTTCTCTAAGTATTAACCTCAAAGGTCACCCAATTGATCTTGGATCATTTGGAGTTCACAGGTCACTGTTCTCTGGACAAGAGTCGTGCTCACTGTGTGTTCCTGCTGGCTTTGTTTGTTTTTTTAGTGTGTTGACCTACATATTCATGATAGATGTTTCCTTGCCAAACACTGCTGCAACTAAATCTCCTCGTGTCCATGAATTTACTACCCGGATACTTGAAAACCTCAAACCCCTCATGGAAGCAGATGAAGAAATCCAGAATCATGTTATGGAAGAGAATGGAGTCGGCGAACAAGACGAGCGAACTCAGGGCATTAAACTCTTGAAAACCAGTGAGTTGAGGAGCTCAAGGAATGGGAGGGTGTTTTAGCACACAATGATTGAGGTCTGAAAATTGTGTAGGAGAGTTGTTAATATTTTTCTTCTTAATCAGTGATAGTTTCTCTTCATTCAAACAGTTCTGAAGTGGTTGATGGCAAGTGCAGGACGTTCTTTCTCTACGGCCGTCACGGAGCAACTCCAGCTGTTACCTTTGTTTTTCAAGGTACATCCTTTAATTTCTCCTTTATTGGTTATATGTTTGATCAAAGGAGGATTGTATAAATAAACTTAAGTTATTTTATTTCTAATATATTTATAATATTCCCAGGCCAAGTTACATGTGGCACTGAATAACCTGCTCTAGTGGAAGATGCCCCTGCCCATGGCAGGGGGGTGAGACTGGGTCACCCTTCCAACCCAAGCCATTCCATGATTCTCTAAGGGACCTTAAGTTATTTTCTTTTGTTTCCTGACTACACAATTCTTTCTAAGCAGCTCCTGTCATTCCTCTGAGTCTTATATTCTTTGAATCTGTGTCATCCAGTCTTACCTCTCTGAAATAATCCATACTTGCGTGCCCCAAGTGCACAAACATCAATAAATTACCCCACAGTAATCTATGTGTCCATAAAATAAAGGTCTATTGAAGTGAAAGTGACCTTTGTAAAGCTTTGTCTCAGTTTTGGACCTGGATCTAAAATATGAACTTAATTGGGTTTGATACCCAGAGAATAGCAGTGGGGAACCAACATCTCACCAGGATATCTTGATCATTTGCTGAGAATATTTAATGTCATATTGATTGTTTTTCCCAGCTAACCTAATCTTTCAGCATTATATTGAATGTATTTTTCCTAGACAACTGCCCTTTCATGAGATTACCCTTGTTTTGAGGATTTTGCTGTCACCAGTGCTTATTTACTAACAGGGCTTTATTCCCTCCCTGCTCTGATTTAGATTGCACCTGTGGAGAACGACAACAGCTACGATGAGCTCAAAAGAGATGCTAAGATGTGTTTGTCCTTGATGTCTCAGGGTTTGCTGTATCCTCAGCAAGTGCCTTTGGTACTTCAGGTGCTAAAACAAGTGAGTGTGGTCTAAACAGCTTAAAGCTTCTTCTCATCCCATGCATCCTCTGCTTTTTATTTATGAGTATACAGTATGATTCTAAGCAAATCAAATACTGATTTAGATCTGAAAGATTTTATTTAAAGTGTTTTAAAACACTTAGTAAGTGTATCTTGTTTAACATTTAAGCCACTTACTTTGATAACAAATGGAAGAGCATTTTGATATATTGACATTTGGTTTAGTAGTGGATCACTTTAAGTCTCCTCGTGAACATAACAGTTCAAAATCCAGTTTCAGAATGAGTCTTCAGCTAAAGAACTGCCCTTGAATCTGATTTTTTTAGGGCTTTACAATATATTTCTGTTGAACAATCTGCTTTGGAAGTGAAGCCTGTGAAAATTATTCCCTAAATAATAACTGCTTACTTTGGAGATAAAAGGTCAATGAAACAAAATTACCTGAATAAAGGAAGTTCTTTGCAACTGCCCCCAGAAGCTTTTTTCTTATTGTTCACTTTGCATCAGGGGCCTGCTTTCTTTGACATTTTTGCCTTCTCACTCTGATTTATTCACTGCAGACAGCAAAAAGCAATTCTTGGCATGCCCGATACACCATCCTAACCTACCTCCAGACCATGGTGTTCTACAATCTCTTCATCTTCCTCAACAACAGCGAGGCAGTCAATGACATCAGGTGGCTGGTGATAAAACTCCTGGAAGATGAGCAGCTTGAGGCAAGTGATCCCTTCTCTGCACTGCTTTCACACCACTGTTTCTTGCCTTTGTCAAAGTTTTATGGAAAAGCTGAACATGGAAATTAATTTAGGAGGTACTTCTAGCTCAGGCATTCTTCCTGCTTTGAAAATGAGCTTTATAGGTTTTGTTTCTTTCATATTCATTCCAGCAAAACAGTTGATAATAAAATATTCCATTAGTGATTTTTTAAAAGTTCACTGCTTTCACTTTTTCACAGACTGGTGCATTGCTTAGAGCTTGGTTTCAGTGCATGAAATAGGGATAATATTAATTCCACTATAAATGTGTGTTGGTAGAAAATTCAACATCCAAGGTCTAATCCCTTACTGTGTGAAAAGTGTGTAAAACCACCATATATTACTCTGTAGGTCTGCCTCACATATAATCCTATCATATTAATGACAACAATACTCTATATTTCCATCAAGAACTACCTAGAACTGAGGGCCTTGCATTAAATTATGTGAATTTAAGTCATGTTTAAGCAAAGTGAAGAATCTTTAGTGTTAACCTCCTGCCTGGCCTATCTCCCCTGCACCATCATTTTCCCTGGTGTTCGTGCAGTTGCTAAATATCAGTGAAATCCTACTTTTGGATGCTTTTTTTCCTTCTAGAAGAAAGATTCTGCATCACCTTGCAATCCTATAGAAGTTGTTTGTCAGAACACTTACCTCATAATCTCACACCATTTTGAAAATACCTTTTATTCACTTGAATGCAATTTATTGAGTTACTTTAAATGTACCAAATTATCTCTCTGCACAGCAGAGGTGCAAATCCAAAAAGCCTACCTGTGTTCATAACCACTCTGGATCATGCTGTTGCCATGGAAGCTTTCACTTTTCTCTGAAAAGTAATCTTGTTCTTGGTAATAACTGACAAGATGCAGTATCCTGCTGAGTAATTCCTGTGTAGTTTTTGGATGCTGGATTTTTAAGAGGAGAATTGTTAGCTTTGACTTGGGTTTGGTGTCTTTGCTCTGTAGAACTGAGGTTTTGGTTCTTGGATTTTAAGATACTTTTTTTTATTATTATTATTTTGATACCAAGGGCCAGACCTGCTGATGATTGTTTTAATATGCACAGCACTCAATGTCTTGATAAGCATTTTTCATATTGCACTGCAGTTTTACAGGAATGAGAGTATTTTCTCTCTGTTTAAGTAGCTCCTTGCAACTTCTTCAGTTGGGTTTGGCTCATGCTGTTGAGTGGTTTTGTTGTGATATGGCTGCACTTTTATAGACAGTGATCAGTCCCCCTTCTGACCCAAAAAACCCCATAGGTGATGGAGAGATTCCTCTTGCTTTTATATTCTGTATTTCATCACGAGTGTGATCATTTATAAATGATTTAGTGCCAAAGGTGGTGAGTGATCAGCTGCTTCATGAATGATTTTAAAGTCTTTGCTTCCAGGTGCTCCTCACAGCAAAGTGTTCCTTCTAGCTGAGTGATTAATTTAGAAATGAAAGTGGTTGTAATACAGGGAGTAGGGATGTAAATGAGCCCAGCTCTCCTGAGAGCTCGCTCACTTCCCAGCCGAGCTGCTTTGTGTCTGGCTCTTGTATTAGCACATCATGTCTCATTTAATAGCTCAGCTCTTCAGGGACTCACAATCTGCTGATAAACAGCACTGCCAGCCTCTCACCTCATCCTTCCTCCTTCACTGGCAGCAAAGTAGATCACGTTAGAATAGTACCTTGTAGAAATTTAAATGGAATGGGTCAGAGTCTCAAGAGCTGATTTCAACTTCCTCTGTTTAATCATGGCAGCTCTTGCAGCTGTACTTATGGCTTTGTGAGGCTCAGAACATCATGTTCAAGGATGTAATTTATTATTATAATCTGCTGCATTGGATTCAGAGCAGGTGTTTGTGCTCCACATAGACAAGTGTTCTGTTTGCAGTTACCTGTGACAGAATGTACCTATCAAAAATCTGGTGGCAGCATCTCAACAAGTTGATTTGGTTTGCAAGTATGTAAACGTTGGGAGGCTTTTGTCAGAATGTAATTATGGAAAGTGGGAGTGAGTTTTGGAGGAACTCCCAATTTAAATACAGTTTTACACGTCTGTAACTTCCTGGCTTTGGGAGATTTGAGGAGATGAGAGAAATTAGTAATACTGATGGGTTAGTCACTTGTTTTTAAAAGCAAGGATGAGTTGTCTCTACTTGGAATTCACTAACAAGGTGCTGTGGCTTGTTTAAAAAGAATGGAAAAGGAGATCTGTGTTTTGAATGGCTTGGCAATTAGATGAAAGCTAAATTTAGTCTTGTTCTTTGGTGTTTCTGTGTTACCCTTAAGAATGTTTTTCCAACCTGGCTTTCTGGTTTTATTAATGTAGTGCAGAGGTCTGGTACTTGAGACAAGGAAGTCTGCCGTGCTGGAGCATTACAGAACTGAGTTGTTGATAATAAAGTTTGTTTTGTTGCTTATTAATCCAGCATCTGTTGTGTCTTTCAAAGAATACTTGTGCTATGGGTAGAGCAGGTTCAGCTGAGTCTCTGGAACATTCCTCCTGCCTTTTCTTGGAAAAGCTCTTCTGCTTTTGTGAAGAACTAAATGCTTTTGAATAAAGCCCACTTTAAAACTGATGTCAATGCAGAGCCTGTTAGGAATTTTGTGAAGCAGGTTGATTATTTGGTCTCGGTCAATGTTTGTTTTTAAACTTTCTAAAGCTCTGCTATTGACAATGGAGTTAAATTACATTATTTCCTTGAGTAGCAGCTCACTTTATAGCAAATTTTGTGACAGTAGTTCTGTATTACAGCAAAGCATGTTTATCAAAGAGCCATCTAATAAACTACTAATAGCAGGATAATACTTTAAAGGCTTTTGCTGAGCAAAATTTGCTCACTTGGGTTAGGGGGGTGTGCTTGAAAGGGCAGTAATGGCATAAATAAGTGAATGAATGGTGTTATGTCCCTCGTGTGGCCAGGTGAGGGAGATGGCTGCCACCACGCTCAGCGGGCTCCTGCAGTGCAACTTCCTCACCATGGACGGGCCCATGCAGACTCACTTCGAGCAGCTCTGCAAGATGAGGCTCCCCAAGAAAAGGAAGAGGGACCTGGCCTCAGTGGGGGACACAATTCCTTCAGGGGGTAAGAAAGCAGCTCAGGAGGAAAATCAGTGTTTTGGGTAACATAGACTGCCATAGAATTTGATTTGCAATGTTGATTGTAAGAATACACAGCAAAGGCAGATATTCTGATTATGTATTCCAATGTTAAATTAATTTCTTACTCTTTTAGAATTAACATTAAAGAGGTTTTGCCAGTTTCTGGTTCACAGAGATAAGGATGTAGATGATGAGGGATAGCAAGTTCCTCAATAAATAAAGTCACAACATAGTTTCACTTCTTGCTCACCTTACCATATATTTGTTAGCAAATAGGGTTTTTTTTAATTCTAAAAAAAACAAACAACAAACTCAAAGCAACCAACCCAAAAATAAACCGGAACAAAAACCCCCTTAGTTAACCCTGATTTGGAACTTGGGCTTCTGCTTGGGCATTAAATGCATCTGAGTCACAGTCATTTGACCCAGAAGTTTGCTTTCCATATTGTCCAGTAGTTCTGGGATTTGAGAAAACACTCTGAATGCAGAAAGAGGGAATGTGGAGATGTCATTCATGAGTAATTCATGAGTTTCTTTAAGAGAGGGAAGCTCATTTGAAATGCTTATAAAGTGTCCAGCAGTTGCAGATTGATTCCCGTTGGAAGGAGGTGTAAAAAATTAAAGATACAAGAATGGATCTGGGATTCTGAGTAAGGAATCAGAACCAATCTGGAGGTCCACAAGTTCATGTCTGCAGAACTCTCTGGATTTCTGCAGAGCTGGAGGTCTCTGCAGTGCCAGGGGTTTGTTGCTCATTGTCTTTACCTGGGCTGGGTTGCTGCCCTGGTTTTGCAGACCTGGTGAAGCGCCACGCCGGCGTCCTGGGGCTCAGTGCCTGCATCCTGTCCAGTCCCTACGATGTGCCCACCTGGATGCCACAGCTCCTCATGGATCTCAGTGCCCACCTCAATGATCCCCAGCCTATTGAGGTAAAAATACAGCAGCTCTCAATCAACAGAGCACAGCTGAATACCTGTGAATCATTCTTAGTTCTCTTTTCCTAGAAAAGCATAGGAACCTATTAAGAATTTTAATTTCTGCTGCTTTGTACCAAATGACTCCTAATAGTTTTAAAGCATGACATGCTTTTAAGTATTTTTTGTGGTAGATCTGTCCTTGCTTTCAAATTTAAAGCATTAAACTGAAAACTGCAAGAGCTGTATTCATAATGAGGAAGTGGGGTTTTTTCATTAAAGATGTCCCTTTTGTGCATGCCATTCTAGGAAACATCAACCTGAACCAAAACATCAGTCTGGAATTTTTTAAATGAAGTGTTATGAGCTGCCCTAGAAATAAGTTTTTAAAGAAATCATTGCCTTTAACTCTTATTGTTTTGCCCTGTCTGTTGGGTTTTGTTGACTGTGCCTCTTACAGCCAGAGGAGTGAGATGACGAATTCCTTTGTTTTCAGACCAAAAACACCCTTTTGAAACAGCCAAGAAAAAGGCAGTGGGGAAAAAGCACTTGGCTTTTATTTTATAAGAATCTCTAAGTGTTTCCTAGCTCAAAATTGTAGGGCCAGGAATCCTTTTCATAATAATGTTGGAGTCACAACCCTGGTCAAAAGACTAACCAGAACTGTGAAAATTAAAATCATGGGCTGAATTCCCCAGAGCCCTCCTGTCCTCTGGGTCTGCTCCAAGCCTTGGTGGCACTGAGCAGTTGTGTTTGCTGTGTCCAACGTTGGTTTTGGTGTGGAGCTGGGGTCCCTGGCTGACAGAGCTCCATCCCACTTGTGCTGGCAGATGACGGTGAAGAAGACGCTGTCCAATTTCCGGAGGACCCACCACGACAACTGGCAGGAGCACAAGCAGCAGTTCACAGATGATCAGCTCCTGGTGCTCACTGACCTCCTGGTTTCACCCTGCTATTATGCATAGGTGGGTCAGCTGGTGGCTTTTGCCATAAGCTTCACTCTTAGGAATTCTGCTCCAGAGTCAGGAAAAATCCTTAACCACGGGGAAAATGCTGCAGCCAAATTTCTGGTCCTTTGCATCTTCCAGTGGTTTTGGTCAGATTTATTTTGATTAAATATTTTAAATATTGTCCATCTTTCCGTGCATCCCTGTGCTTTTCTAAGACATTTACACTTCTTTTCTTGAATATTGATGTTCCTTTTCTCCATTTTCTGCCAGTTGGCTGCCTTTTAAATGCTTGGCAGTGCCCCTAAAGCGCTGCTTTGTACTTCTGATGCCTCTGAGGACTTTACACCACCCAGTCCAGGCTATCACCTACACCTCAGGATGGGCAATGGCTGCTGCCACTCGGTTTCCTCTTCCACACCCTGGCTTTGCTGCTAGGGCTCTTCACACAGGCATGTCCCCAAAGAGTGAATCCATTCCTGGGGTTTCTCTTTGTTACACTACAAGATTCCCATTTCTCTTGTATTGTGATGTTTTGTGACAGTATTCCAAGAGAAGCTTTAATTTATCTTTTCATATGAACAGGAGCATGAGGTAATATTTATGTTTTGAACTCTTTCTTCTTTCTTTTCAGGCTTCTCCTGGGGAAAATGAGGATGTAGGAATTTTTCTGCGAAATAAAGGAAACTCAAAAGAAATTGATTATGTAGAGAACTTTGTGCTGGAAATCCTGATGCCTAATCAAAACTACTGTTAAATACAAACATAAAGACCTGGTTCTACTCAAAAGGAATTTCACCTCCCCAGGGAGCAGCCAGGGGAGCCCCAAGGCTGCACCTGCAGGGCCTCATCGTGAGTCCATGGCAAGACCCTTCTCCTTGGCCTGCATCACACATGAGTCTTGTTTCTGCTTCCTTGCACACAGTGACCTACACTGCACATCCCTCACCCCCTCCTTCTGCCCCCTGTTCCTGACATTAAGGATGTGCAGAACCAGAGAGTGCTGCAAACAGGAATTTCCCAGTGGAGCTCTCCAATTCTGCCGATGCAACTCCTCCCCCAGTCCATACACAGCCCTGGGAGCCTTCCTTCCTTCCTTCCTCAGAGTTTTATTTTTCACTACTGGGATTTGAGTACCATCCAGTCCACCTCAGGGCAGCATTGCCTTTTTGTATTCTCTCCCTTGTGCAAATGTAAATAGCTGAGCTCTGTGCAGTGCAGGGGTGGCAGGACGCAGCATGGGCAGCTCCTGCTGCCTGGCCAGGCCTTCAGGGGTGTCTTGACCGCGTGTGGAATAAAAAAATATCTATGATTCTCTGCATATTTTTAAGGGGGAAAATGGGTGTTTCCATGTAATTAGAACCCACAGATAGGAAATGATGGACTGTTAGTGGTGGTTGAATTCACGGAATGAAATGTATGCACAGTGTGGAAAGGCAGTTTTTAACGGTGTATTCTCCTAAAGATTGAGCAAGCATATCTTGTTTGAAGATTGTGGAAGCTCTGTGTTTTCTTGCCTGCAGCTTTGTTAAGAGACTGGTATCAATTGGCTGTTTAACAAGCTGTTTAATATGTGTTACATAGTTGTAAAAGACTGTATAAATTGTAGAGGCATTGCATTGACAAAACATTGTACAGTTTGCAACCTTTTACATAACACCATTGTGAGATTAATTTGTAAAGATTCATACTTAGATGTTAATACAGTAGTGGTTCTGGCTTTTGTATCAAAACAAATGCCATTCTTAGTTTTTTAAATTATTTTCTTTAACAGAATATCTCTTTGTGTCTGAGAGGGTTTGTTTTGCTTTTCCTGTATCTCATGTCTGTGTCTCATTCAGATTTTACTGCAACATGTGTGGCCATTTCTCAATGCTGACATCACATATTCTGGTGTGATCCATTCACAGAACGTGAGGTACATGGAAATAACTCATAAACTGGTGTGTGTTTCATCTTTTCATGCAAAATCCCCCAGGAGCACTGAGACCTTTGTGTGGCTCATCCCAGATTTCCAAGCACAGCAGTGCTCCTGGGGCAGTATTTAAGGAGTGTCAGCACACGGATGTAACCACTGTATAGCGTAGTGCCAAAATTATGATTTCAATTGTGTACGTAGTTTAAGACCCAATAAATGGACTGTTTGTAACTACTGCATCTTCCTGTATTTCTAAAGAGGAAATGTGTTGGTTTGAGACTGTAACTTCAGGTTTTTACAGTGCTTTTGAGCTTGGATGAGGCCTGTGTTTGTCCTGGGATTTGGTAATGAGTTAAGGCATCATTAAGGACTAATTAAAGATCTTGTTCTGATGTCTAGGAAATCAGCTTTTACATTTATGGAAAAATACCTTGTGCCGGGAAAACACCTGTTAACTTCTGAGAACTGGAGAAACTAGTATTTGTTGGAGAGGGTTTTGCTGATAGAATTAAATCTTTGCAAGTGATGGAATTAAATCTTTACAAGTGATGGAAAGCCTTTGCTGCAGAGGATCATCTTTAAGGGATCCTTGGCTGATGAAGTGTTCATGCAGATACTGCATGTACTGTGCTGCAGCTCTGCTGCTTTGTGCTGTACTTGGGAATCTCTTTTCTCTTTCCTTAGTCAGGGTGTAGCTGGAATTGGTTGAGCTTTCAGTGCAGTGTAGGGAATCATGCTCTGGTCAGGAGTGGTATTAATCCCCAACATGTTATGAATCACCAGTAAATTGCTTTATCCAAAGAGCTCCACCAGTAAATGCAGCAAAATATCCAAAATACATTTCTATAGGATAAAAAACACCTGTGGTAGTGTGAGCAAACTTGTGCTGGTTGAGTTTTGGTGAGGGAAGGGCTGTTAGTCTCTTGTCCTGAAAATGCAGGAACAATTTTTTACCACCACATCTTCACCAAACACCACAACTGTGTTACTGGATTTATTCCTTAACTTTCCCCAGGCAACACCCAAATCCTGAATTCTGAAATTTCATCACTGATGTCCTTTACTGTCTCTTCCCTGAAGCTGTCAAGATAAACCAACTGCAGTACCTGAATCTGGAGAGGGAGAGATTTCTAGCACAAGAAGAGAGAATTTTTCCCCTTGGAACAGGAAAGGAGATGGAAAAATATCTTGAGCATAGTTTGATAGCCTCGACATCCTTAGTGACCACCTGTCAGACTGCACAGATAACCTGTGACCATCATGGGGAAACACCAAAGAAGGACAAAGATGTAAGGCAGAATTTGGGAGGTTTGGGAGGTGTTTTGCTTTGTTGAAGTTGGGGGTTTTTTGTTGGATTTTTTGGGGGTTTGGTTTGGTTTTTAAACACTCAAATTGCCAGTGATGCACTGCTCAGTGACCATTAAATGGTGTGATCTCCCCTATTTCCATAATCAGGTGGGTATATTTGATGTTTGATATATAAGAAAATTAAAAGTAGGCAAATTAGACTTTTAATCTGTGCTTTTGGGTGGTACCACGGTTTCAGCTTTGGTGGATTGTGTTGGTAACAAGTTCATGAATGGATTTGAGTTTTAATTAAAGAGGCAAAGGGGTGAAGTTCCTTATTTCTGGTATATTATGACTGTATTCCTGTTATGTCCAGGTATCTCCCTTTCCCCTTTCTCACTTCTCTCCCAGGCTGCTGGGACTGCTGTGCTGGGTACACTGGCTGATGTGATGATGTCTCCTGTCAGTTTTTCACAGTTAGGCATCCCCAGCATCCCACACCCTGCTCAGTCTCACACTTCCTTCCACAGCTTCAGGCTTCCTGGAATCCTGCAGCAGAGCCTCCAGCTCCCTTTTCCCCAGGGCTGTGGAAAATACAATAATCTGGTAAGATACAAAGGGAAAATCAAGCCCTGTGGCAATAGAAGGGTTTGCTGTCCACTGTCCTGGGAAGATTTTAACTCTAACCCTGCTGTGAGTTACCAGCTGATGTGTTTTGCATCCTGCAGTACCTGAAAGGCAACTTCTAATTGCCTAATAATTCTGTTTCTAATAAAAGGAGGGGGTTTAACCTCAGTCTGCTCTAGACTTCCCAGTTGCCAGCAGGCAGAGGAATCCCTGCTCCAAGGAAGGGGTTCCAGGTGGTTAATCCAAGGCCAGGTCCTCAGGGCATTGGTGCAGAGGTAGTTACAGCCTGGTTTAATGTCAAAGACGAGCTCTGTGCAAGATGTAGAATATTGCTGAGCAGGTTTTGCTGCTGCAGATGGAGCTGGACACGCACTTCCCTTGGGGAATATGAGATGCCATAATTTCTGACTGGCTTCTTAGGAAAGCCAGCAATAAACCAAATAAATCTGTTCTAGCAATAAGTGCAGTCCTATTACAATAAATCCAGGTAGAAGCCCAGCTGAGTTCACCCTGAAAGTATTCTGTTAAAAGCTTTTCACTGCTACTCTTATTTATTCTCTCCTGGCTTTTATTTCTATTTTTTTTCTGGGTTAATTTCCCCTTTTATTATCCCAGCTGCTTTCTCCTAGAACTCTTTTGTTAAAATCATGAGACACAAATCTTTGGCTGAGATGAGGACAGATTTCAACAATTAAAAGTAATTTCTAGCAAATATCTGCAGAACACCGTTGTCAAAAATGCCTTGGGAACATTGTTTCTCCTTATGCCGTAGGAACTCCAAGACTGAACAATGACAAGCTTGATAGTTCTAGAGAGCACTGGATTTTTACGTGCTTTTTAAGTAATTTAAGGAATTAAAGTTTAAGGAAAGGCTTGGCTGCTGCAAAGAGTAAATACCCTTGTACCTTGTGCAAGGTAAGTTTTGCTCTTGTGATTCCTACCTTGCAAAACACACTTTCTCCCACTACTTTTCTCCCCCACCCACACTTTGGTAATTCTTTTAAAAGCTAAAAAGTCCTTTTTAAAAGGGACAGACTGGTGAGAGACTTTGCTGTGCCACAGGGGCTGAGCAGGGCTTTGTACTCCCATGGAGATCCTTTTTGCCTCAGCTCACTCCCTTGCTCCCTGAGAACAATCCCTTCTCATTTTCTGCTGGAATGTTTAAGGCTTGCAGCCTTGAACCAGCTACAATTTCCCCTCCATTTCAAATCACAGTTAATAACTGTAGAGGGGTAAAACAACCAAACCCCACTCTTGCATTAGGGTAACATTTTCTCACTCTTGTTTAATCCCATAATTAAGTGTCCTCTAATGTCTATAAATAAGAAAATTCAAGGAGGGAGATCCAGTTTGTCTGTGAAAAAGCAACTCATACTCATGAGGGCCAAGATTCACCCACAGATTTCAAATTAACTGCAAATGACAACAAAAATACAGTAAGGGAAAATAAAAAGCCAAGCTGAAAGAGGAGATAATTTGAAGCCACAGGAAACCATGTTTGGGTTTTGAACCTTCTCCCTCTTGTATACAATCAGTTTAAGGACGAAATCAAGCCAAAATGCACCTGCTCAGGCTGCAAGGCACCGCTGCAGGCAGCTGCTGGCATTTGCCCCAAGAACAAATCCACCCCCATTGCCACTGGGAGCGTGTTTAGCAGGGCAAGGCTCACAGGCCAGGTTGCTGTCACCAGCCTGAGGTTTTTATAACATTCCTCTGGGGTTTAGAAAGGAATGTGTTGAAAAAGAAACAGGCATGTGGCACTGGGAAGCTTTCAGGTATCAAACTCGCACACTTGTGGCTGTCTGGATGGTTCTACAAAGCACCAAGCACTGGGGTAGGGGATGGTTATTAAAACAATAGATTAATGTATATATAATGATTGTAAGACAAGTGCATGCACAAGTCAGAAATAGTGGCTCTACTGTATTTTCATAATGTTTTTGTGCCTTGCCTGGCTGGATTTTGGTCTCTTCCACCTGGATTTCCAGTGCCATGGAGGCCCTTCAGCTGTGTCTGCCTCAGAGAACGGGCATGGAGCATTCACATCCCTGTAAGTACTTCAAAACCTTCCCTTTAATGCTCAGCTATCCATCACGACTATATTTGTGATAGCAGTTGGCAGTTAACAGATAAAGAAATGATGCTGAACGTTTTCCCTCCCCATGGGAACACAGAAGGTTCTTTGCTTCTGAGCAAACACATAGGGCACCCAGGCCCCACTGAGCTGGCTCAGGAAAGGGATGCAGAAGTGCAAGCAGGGCAGGAGCAGCATGCAGAGCTTTGATGTTGATGCTGAGCAGGTTTTGGGTTGAGGCAGGTGTTTTGTTGGTGCACAGTCAGCACAGATCCTCTGCTCTGGGTGGATCCTGCCTGGAACACTGCGTCCAGCTCTGGGTCCTGATACAGAAAGGAGTTGGAGTGAGTCCGGAGGAGGCACCAGGTTGATCAGAGGGATGGAGCAGCTCTGCTGGGAGGAAAAGCTGAGAGAATTGGGACTGTTCAGCCTGGAAAAGAGAAGCTTCAGGCTGACCTAATTGCAACCTGAAGGAAACTTAGAGGAAAGATGCAGCAACACTATTTACAAGGGCACAGGTGACAGGACAAGGAAGAATGGGTTCAAATTGAAAGACAGTAGGTTCATATTGGATATTAGGAAGAAGTTCTTCCCTGTGAGGTTGGTGAGGCCCTGGCACAGATTGCTCAGGGAAGCTGTGGCTTCCCCATCTCTGGAGTGTCCATGGCCAGGCTTGGAGAAACCTGGGCTAGTGAAAGGTGTCCCTGCCCCTGGCAGGGAGAGGAACGAGATGCTCTTGCAGTCCCCTTCCCACCCGAACGCTCCTGTGCTTCTCTTGCCCACGCTCTGTGCTGCTCCACCCGCTCGCATCACCGCTGTTCCCCGAGCTGGAGCGGCGGGCATGCAGCGCCAGCGCGGCTGCTTTTGGAGCCAGCTCGGTGCCGCCTCCCGCTGCCCGCCCGTGCCCGGCGATGCGGGGAGGCCGCGGCTCTGCCCCGGCTCGGCCCCGCCGCGGCGGAGGGAGCGGAACGGAGCGGGGAGGGGCCGGGCCGGGCGCCATGGCGGGGCGGGAGCGCTGAGGCGGCGGTGAGCGGGCGGTGAGGGGGCCGGGCGGGAGCCCTGAGGCGGCGATGAGGGGGCGGTGAGGAGGCAAAGTGGGAGCCCCGCGGCGGCGATGAGCGGGCTGTGAGGGAGCCGGGCGGCGATGAGCGGGCTGTGAAGGGGCCGAGCAGCGATGAGCGGGCTGTGAAGGGGCCGGGCGGAGATGAGCGGGCTGTGAAGGGGCCGGGCGGCGATGAACGGGTCGGAGCGGCTGCCGGCCGGGCCAGCGGAGCAGCTGGGCGCGAACGGCAGCGGCCCCGCGGAGCTGCGGGAGGGCACCCACGCCGCCACGCTGGCCGCCTGCGCCTCCCTGCTGGCCCTCGTCTTCTGCCTCGGCTCCTACGGCAACCTCATCGTGCTGCTCTCCTTCTTCGACCCGGCCCTCCGGAAATTCCGCACCGACTTCGACTTCATGATCCTCAACCTCTCCTTCTGCGACCTCTTCATCTGCGGCGTGGCCGCCCCCATGTTCGCCTTCGTCCTGTTCTTCGGCCCGGCCCGCGGCGTGCCTGGCACCTTCTGCTTCACCTTCCACCTCACCAGCTCCGGCTTCATCATCATGTCGCTCAAGACGGTGGCGGTGATCGCGCTGCACCGGCTGCGCATGGTGCTGGGCAAGCAGCCGCACCGCGCCGCCTCCGCGCCCTGCTCGCTGCTGCTCACGCTGCTGCTCTGGGCCGCCAGCTTCACCCTGGCCACGCTGGCCACGCTGCGCACCCGTGGCTCCCGCCTCTGCCTGCCCATGGCCAGCCTGCCCCGCGGGCAGGGCAGGCTCATCCTCTACCTCTATGTCACCGACTTCATCTGCTGCGTGGCCGTGGTGTCCGTGTCGTACGCGATGATCGCCCAGGCCCTGCGCAGGAACGCGCGGGCGAGGCGGTGCCCTCCTGCCGCCGTGGCCGTGGGCACCGCCAGGGCTCAGCCCTTCGCGGGGCCCGAGGCCGTGCCCGCTCTGTACAGGACCCAGAGCTGCAGCAAGCCGCCCCACGGCCATGCCAAGCTCCCCGGCCGGCTCCCGCTGGCCTCGGCCGTCAACCTGGCCACGGCCAAAGACTCCAAGGCGGTGGTGACGTGCGTGGTGATCGTGCTCTCCGTCCTGGTGTGCTGCCTGCCCCTGGCCATCTCCTTGGTGCAGGACATGCTGTCCGGCAGCGGTGGCTTTGTGCTCTACCAGTTCGAGCTGTGCGGGTTTACCCTCATCTTTTTCAAGTCGGGATTAAATCCCTTTATATATTCCCGCAACAGCGCGGGGCTGCGGAGACGCATGCTCTGGTGCTTGCAGTACGTGGCCCTGGTCTTTTTCTGCTGCAAGCACAAGACGAGGCTTCGAGCCGTGGGCAAAGGCAGCCTGGAGGTCAACAGGAACAAGTCATCCCACCACGAGACCAACTCGGCCTACATGTTGTCCCCGAAGCCTCAGAAGAAGGGTTTGGAGCAGGCGTGCGGTGCCAGCCACTCCAAGGACAGCGTGCTGAGCCCCAAGGCCTCCGCGGGGCAGCAGCAGCACTACGGGCAGAGCAGCTCCACGCCCATGAACACGCGGATCGAGCCCTACTACAGCGTGTACAACAGCAGCCCCTCGGCGGAGGCGAGCACCCCGCACAGCCTGCAGCCCGCGGGCTCCGCCTTCGCCTTCTCCAAGCCCTGCGGCGCCGCGCTCCATCCCTCGGGCAGCACGGCGGGGCGGGAGTGCGGCGCTGCCAGGCACATACCGCTGCCCTCCGTGTAGCCTCGGCTCATCCCGGCCCTTCCAGAGGGCCTCCCGCTCCGCTCTGGGGAGGAACTGCTCCAAACTCCGTGATGCTGCTGCCAGTGAATAGAAACACCGCTCCCGTTTGCGTTGGAAGCAAACGCGGGGCTGTCGCCTCCTTGACGCGCTTTGGAGTTGCCGTGGAGAGCCAGCAAGGGGGATATTTTAGGTTTGGAATTGTTGCACGAGGGTGGTTTTGTTACTAAGTTTTACTGCTGGGCGAGTAAAAAAAACCCTAGATGCCATGATTGTGTGGTTCATTATGTCATGAGGCCAAGTTGGACAGGGCTCAAAGTAACCTGGGGCAGGGGAAGGTGTCCCTGCCTGTGGCATGGGATGGAACTGGATCATCCTAAAGGTCCCTTCCAACCCAAACCATTCTATGATAACACCAAGTTGTATAAATACCTTGTATTTTCAGGAAGGAAGAACTGGGGACATGCTTGGTAGCATTCCCGTTGCAGGAGGTTGGAAGAATCAATGTTTTTCAGTATTAACAAAAGTCCTTAATCTTCACAAGGTGAAACCCTGCTTCTGTTGAGGTAAATGGCAAAATTTCTATGAGCTCAGCTGAAGTTCAGGATTTCAGTTTTGGCTTCTTCAAGTGGGACAAGGCTTTGTTTGGTCAGTGTTCTCTTTCCACTGGGGAGGGACATTTGGGAAGTGTGGCACTGGGACAAACCTCTGCAGTACATATATCAATACCTGCTGGGCATTGACTTTAATGATGGTGGCATTCTGTATCCCAAAATAATTTGGAGAAGTGTTTTATATCTGATAGAAATAACCATGCACTACCTAATTATTTGCATTACTTGAGGATAAAGATGAATTTTGCAATGTTACGTGACTGATACACCAGGAGGAGCACAGTCACCTCTGGAATTCCCTAACTGGTCAGCTGTCAGGCACAGAGTCATGTTGCTGCTTGCTCTCTTGCCCATGACTTTGCATAAATTGGGATTTGGCCATTCCTGACAGTCAGAACTGACAGCTGTTAACATTTCTAAAACCAGAATGACAAGTTTTTGAGGTTTTGTTAAGTGTTAACATCAGTTTGAGTTCATCTGTCTGCTTAGAAATTTTGTCTATTGGTCTACATAGTGAGCAAATAACAGAAGTTAAGTATTTTTTTAATAAATTTACCCATTTGTGTTGTATCTTATTGTGGGAATTCCCTGGGAGGCAGAACAATTCAGGGGCATTTAAATTCCCCTGAATTCCCCCCTGTCTAATTTAAATTAGACATTTCTTGCTTTAAGTGGCCAGATCTCTTCCAAGCAAGCAATCACCTTTCAGCTTCTGTGGACTTCAGCAGAGCTTCAGTGTCTCCAAAATAATTGTGCCACAGGCTTTTGATGCCTTGCCATAGAAAAGTGCCACATCTTCAGGAAAATGACAGTGATGGGAACGTGATTTTTTACTTTAGAGACAAAAAATGTCCACATCATTGCTGTCTGTGAGTTATTGGTTCAGGCTTTTTGTTAACTAAACTGTTCTCAAGATTCTCCTGGAACACTGTTCTTTGTTTAACACTGAATATTAATTAATTCTGAATAATTCAAACCAGCTTTCTTGCAATAAAATCAGTGTGAACAACTTTCTAATACAAATGTGAAATGGAAATTATTTCCATAAGTCTTTTTTCCCTGCCCAGATTTTTTTTTTCTCTCTAAATGAATAATGTGGTTCTTTCTAAACTAGGCACAAAAGATAATGAAAAGATCTTGTTTAACTGTTCTGTATTTGAATTTTTCTTCAGTACCAATTGTACTGGAGGGTAAAATATACATGAGGCAGTTTTGGGGGTTTGCTGTGTGTATGTGCAACTTCTCCTGTGCCATTAGATCACATGAACTTCATCACATGTTTGAAAATTAAACCACTCACACCTCATTAAACATTTGCATTGAGTTTTCATGTGGGAGTAAAGCAAGAAGGGGCCAAGCAGGAGGTTTTATTGCCTTTGTGTGACAAAAGAACTGAAATCCCATCAAAGCTCTTTGCAGTTTGCTCTCTGTTAACTCCTGGTGCCAGCTGTGCCCTTAACACCACCTGTGTAATTAATATTGGTGTTAATCTGTGCAGCATCACAGTGCCAGATAGGAAAGTGCAACACCTTTTAATCTGCAGGAGAAACAAAACCTCATTTAGGTTGCTTTTACAGTTGCAGCTGTACTAAATGGCTGTTTTGTGGAAGGTTCATGGGTATAGTAAATCCAGACTGGATTTTGAAAGCAGGTACAACTTTGCAGTGAATCATTGACTGAAATAATCAAATTTTTGATAAAGTAATTGGATTAGACTCTTCTGGAGTATAACTTCTCCTTTTTTTTCCCCTTAGTCTCTTCCATCAGAAGCCTGCTGAGCACAGAACCAGTAAAGCTCCAGTAAAGAACCAGTAGAGTCACTGCAAGGTTAACAAGCAGCAGTGGAGTTGAGAAGGGAGCAGCAGAAGGTGGAGGTTGGAAATGTGTGGGAAGAGAGGAAGTGAGAAATGTGATCACTGAGTGCTTTAGAAAGAGGAAAGCATAAAGGTTATTAGAAAAACAACTGATTAATTACTTGTGGCTCATTAATCTAATTAACAAGCGACTTCTGGTTGCTCAAATGAACAAAAATATTTGTAATATTTTTATAATTCACAGTCTTTTTAAGCCCTCGATCTCTGTGGTGAAGAGTTGTCTTTTTCAGCTGCTGGCCTGCAGGATTGTGGGTTTTATCCTAATATATAAAACCTCAAAGCTGATGATGCCAAATAGTTTTGCTGAGGAAAGGTGGGTTTGCACTGAGTTCCAAGGGATTTCTGTCAATGGAGATGTTTGTTGCATGTTCCCCCTTTTGGCAGCAAACAGGTTGGTGTTGGTTTTGTTTTGTCACAGCAGAGCCAGGAATTGGAATTGGAAAAGGAATTTTTCACAGTCTGTGTTCCAAACATGCTGCATTCCTGGATTGGGGATTTTCTACTGAAGTTGTTTGTGTTTGCTCATCATAGGAGCAAGTCCAAGTCATGCTAAACCAAATAATTTGTCCTCACCTGATGTTTATTTTCTGTCACAGTCTGTTGATTTCCCTTGAATGTCAAAGTTGGATCAGCTGAATTTCTTTTGTTTTTTCCCAAGCACAATAAATAAAGTTATCAAGTGACACTAGGTGAGGGCAAGGCCCATGCAGAGGTAGTACTGAATCCATTGGAAATGGGTCAGGGTAACTGTGCAAGGTGGAACTTTCCTAAATCTAAACAATAATGTACAGGATTTGCTTATTCCCCAGGGATTTATGATTAAACAAAGCTCACCCCAGTCATTTAACAGCAGAGACCACCACACTCAGCTGGTCCTTTTTGTGCTGTCTGGTTGTATATTTTATTCTGAATTTACAAAAGATTTTCAAGTCTCACCTCTTCCAGCAGTCACTGAACCCAAAGTCTGTAGCAGAGTGGGTTTAGCCTCTCCCAGAGGGCTAAATTAAGTCAATCTTTACTCTTCCCTTGCCAAAGCAAAGAAAGGAGCTGCTCCCTGTGTACCAGCATGGTTTGTGGCTCTCTTACCTGCACACAGGGTGTGTTCCCACCTTAAGCTGTCCCAGAACTGGGAATCAGTCCTAAGACACCACTTCTCACTGCCACCACCTCAGGAAGGCAGCAAGGACATGCAGTGTGACCTGAGCAGTTCTTCCTTTCAGGTGACATCCACAGCACTTAAATGCTGGGAATAGCTGGACAAATTCAAGCATCCAGGAGGAAAAGGCTTTTTATCAGCGCTCGGGTCTCATCCCTTCAGGATTCTTTAACAGAGGGAATAACGGGTGTGCTGCAGTCCCCCTAGGAGCCTCTCCTGGGACTGATCCAGACAAACCCCTGGGCATCACAGCAGCCTTTGCAGGAGGTAAATGCTTTTATCTGACCACAGGTTTTCCTGTGGTCAGTGTTCCCTGGGTCTCATTCCAGCTCCTGCATTTCCAGAGCAGATCCGTTCTCTGCTCTCACGAGTGGCTCATTGGTTGTTTTTAGGACAGCTTTTAGCTGATGCCAGAACATTTTCTGCTTGTGTTCCTCAAGGCTCCACTTCAAGTAAGTTTTCCTTCTCAGCAGTTTCCTGAGTTTGCTGAATTTCTGTGGGACGCTGTGGGGTGGGAGATCTTCCAGCACAATCATGATGAGGGAATCCATGTTTTCGTTCAGGACCCGGTGTTCGGCAAAATACAGCTCGTACTGGCACCAGCAGCTGTTCACAAAGCTGGGAGACAGAACAAAAAGCACTTTATGGCTGTTCTCTATGCAGTAAAAAATGTTCCCAAGCACAGGATGCCCTGGCTTGAAATCCCTCTCATGGTAGCATGTCCTGAACCCATCATTTTCCAGCTTTTTCAGCAGGTTCTCTTTGGTCCAGTCGGCGTCGTGCTCGCTGTACGAGATGAAGGCATCAAAGAGTTTGTTCTCTGGCCTCTTGTCATACTGCCTCCTCTTGGCCATGCACCAGTACCAGCCCATCCTGATGTACCAGGGCCCATCCAGTCTCCAGCAGAGCAGGGTGAGGGCCAGCACGGCCAGGCTGGCAGCGGCAGCAGTCACGGCCAGCTGGACACCCAGGGAGCAGCGCAGCAGCGTCAGGCGGCTGCTGCCCACCAGGGAGCCCCGGCGCTCCGGGGGGAAGCTGCACCTCATGGCCCCCCTGTCCCTGATCTCCAGCTGGGGCTCGTGGAGGTAGATGTTCACGAACCAGTACAGGTCACAGGTACAGAAATAATGGTCCCCTTGGACAGTCAGAAGCCTGAGGCTCGTCAGCGGGCCGAACGTGGCCTCCACAATGGTCGTGATGGCGTTGTCACTGATGTCCAGCTCGACCAGAGAAGCTGGGAGAGAGCCACGCTGCAGAAAGGAGATCTTATTCCCTGACAGGTTCAAGTACTTCAGCCCTGGGAGGGATGCCCCGAAGCCATCGGGCAGCTCTGGGATCAGGTTGTGGCTGCTGTCCAGGCTGGCCAGTGCAGGAAGATGGCCAGCGGGCTCCAGACGTGTGATCAGGTTCCCAGAAACATTGAGGTGTTCCAGCTTCTCCAGGGCAGAAGTTAAGGACAACACCTTCACCTTGTTTTTACTAAGATCACATTTTTTTAAGGCTGAGGGAAAAAACTCCGTGTGTACACCTGTAATTTTGTTATTTTGAATCCTAAATATTGTTAAGTTGGAGAGGGATTTCAGACTGGGGGAGATGACCCCGATGTCATTGTTGCTGATGTCGAGATGCTGCAGGGAGGGGGGGAAATTGGGAAGTACAGAAATGAAGTTGCTGCTGAGGTCCAGAAATAACAGTTCTTCCACTGTGTCAGCAAACCACTCTGGCAGCTCCACAATGGAGCAGTTGGACATTCCCAGGTGTTTCACTTTCTCTGGAAGGCTTTCAATGGGTGTCCCAACCTCCTTCCTGACAAAGGAGATGGCGTTGATATGTACAGTTCCAGGGGGAGGGACACACATTGGAAGTGCATTGTTGCTTTCTGAGAACGCTCTGTAGATGAAGTGGTTTCCTTGAACATACATTTTTTCCAAGTTAACAAATTTTTTAGCAAAATTCGGTGGTATTTGGCTGATGTTGGTGAAGGACAAATCAATTTCCTTGATGCTGGAAGGGAGGCACAGCGTATCCAGGCTGTTGATGGGGTTGTTGCTGATGTTTAGGAACAAAAGCTGGTGGGATGGGAACTCACAGAAGGACGAAGCATCCAGGATGTTAATGGTTAACTTGTTGAAGCTGGCATCAATGGACAGCGTGTTTTCCATGTGGAAGAACAGGGTAAACAGGTACAGAAGATCCATTTCCACGTTGTTGTGACTGATGTCAAGCTCCAAAATCCTGTCCAGCTGGGCTTTGCAGAGATTCTCATCCAGTTTTAACATCAGCTCGTCCTGGGTGAGGTTGCTGTGGGACAGGTTGAGTGTCCCATTGATGGGAGTTCCACAGAGAGTGGGCTCAGGTGTGGCTGTGGGAAGGGCTGTTGTGTTCCCCTCTCCCTTCCTAAGAAGATTCCCTGGGCTTCTCCTGAGCCTGGGGCTTAGAATTTGCAGGAGAGACCGAACTCCAGAACGTGACAGCTCCTCTGCAGGAGCAGAAGGCTCCAGAGCAGCCCCTGAGGATCTGCCAGAATTCCTGGAAAGCTGCAAAGACCTCGGAGCTTTGCCAGCAGGTGAGAGCTTCAGGTGGGGTGGGAGATCTGACAGAAGCAGCTTCTCATCATTAAATGATAAATCCACAGAAACCAGGCTGAGCAGACTCTGGAATGCTCCAGGCTCAACAGCCCTGATCCGATTGTAGGAAAAGTCCAGAACTTCCAGCCAGTCAAATCCTTCCAAGTCTCCCTTGGTAATTTTTTCAATGGCATTATGTGAGAAATTGAGAACTTTTGCTGTTTTTGGAGCTCGTGCTTCTGAGACAGAGGAGAGATTTGAATAGGAGTAGTTATAAACCAGGAAGGCTGGAGGTGTTCTCCACATTAGGAATCCATGTGCCCCACTGAGTAAGAAAGGAATGAAGTAGAAATGAAAGCAGCCAGAAAGGATCCTCATCCTGGAGAAAATAAATGTTAAATCCATCATTATAATATGTTAATGAATACAAATTAAAATTAATCCAAATTTGCTGGAAGTCCATATCAAATTATAATAATTTGGAGGAAGGGGGTTTGCATTTTCCATTTTAAAAGAGGCTCCTGCCTTCCTTAGCAGACACCTGTCTTTTCCAACCAAGACAATTTGAAATGCCCTTCATGGCTCTGTGGGATTCAGGTTTTATGTCTCCCATCCCAGTGCACAGCAACCAAGTAAAAAAAAACCTGTTCAGCCGCTCCAGTGTCACCGCAGGGAGCTCCATGTAATTGTGTGATCCCGGATCTTCCCCTGAGCCCAGCCCCTGGAGCTTTGCTCTGCCCTGGATTTACCAGTGACCATTTGTTTGGCCTTTCTTGTCAGAGTAAGTTTTCTTGGAAGAGCAGGATATGGGACCAGACGGGAGGTGTCACTGCCCCAGTGCCCCACAGCATTGCCAGCGCCGGGAATACTGTCACGAGTCCCTGACAGTCCCCACTGCTCCAATCCGCTCCCTGCAAAGGCAGGTGCAGAGCTCCATGTGAATAACCCCTGTCACCACAGTCCCCTTTGCTGCCCACCAGCTTTAACTGAAGGGAAGGGACGCCAGGGACCTCCCAGCTCTGTCCCCACTGCCAGCAGGACCCCCAGCCTGTGACCGTGGTCACAAGGGTTTTCAGGATGAAGAAGAGACGAGAATGTTGACTCTATGATCAGAAGGCTCGATTTATTATTTAATGATATATGTTACATAAAGACTATACTAAAAAGAAATAGAAAAGAAGAAGTTTCTTCAGAAGCTAGCTAAGCTAAGAATAGAAAAGAATGAATAACAAAGATCTGTGTCTCAGACAGAGAGCAAGAGCCAGCTCTGCCATGAGTGGTCAGTAAATCCAAACATCCACAGGAGACCAATCACGGGTCTACCTGTTGCATTCCACAGCAGCAGATAACCATTGTTTACTTTTGGTTGCTGAAACTGCAGCTTCTCACAAGGAAAAATCCTAAGAAAAGATTTTTCATGAAAGATGTCTGCGACACCCAGCCCACCCCACGTCCCGCAGGAACCCCCGGAGTAGGATAAGCATTTTAATTTATCGCACAGCTCTCTCCTTGCTTCCAGCCACGCTCCCACCCCTCTGACCCCTGTACCTGCTCTCCTGGGCGCTCCTTCCTCCCTTTCTGCTACCTCGGGTGCCTTTTGTGGAGCTGGGAGCGGAGGGGACACCCCGGGACCGCCCAGCCTCGCCCCCTCCCCTGTGCCCGGCGGAGGAGGAGGAGGAGGAGGTGCCGGAGATGATGCTCCCCGGTGAAATCCGCCAAGTTTTCCTCTTCGAGCATTGCCCAACCCTTGCCCGAGGGGGAAATAAAAGGTGGAAGTTGCTCGTTTAATGCATCACAGCGTGGTCCCGAGGTTTGCCTCGGCCTCAGCATCACAGGTGGGGGGAAAAAGTGAGAAACCGAGTTCAGCAAGGAGGGCATGGGTTGGCCGGAATCCAGCAGGGACAGACTGCAGGAATGCCGAGGGAGCTTGGAGTGATCCTTCCAGGAGAACACAGAGCAAAGAATGGAGCAACACCCTGGTGCTGTGGTCATGCTCTGTCAAAAACAACACTGCTAAGGGGAACAGAGCCGAAGGAATGATCCAGACAAAGCTGACTCCGCCTTCATTAACTCAGAAATTCAGGTTACACTTGCTGTTAGCCCATTCGGGTGACCAAAGGCACTCAAACTCCTCATAATCATGAAATGACATCAACTGTAACTTCGCCTTTGCCTCTCCCTCAAAGAAAACAATGTAAAAACAGCTTGAGTGGGGAAGGAGGTCAGAGGAGAGGCCATCACACATCCTGGGGTCAGCTGATGCCCCACAGGGACACCTGGATTAGAACCTTACTCTAAATTATTACCTGGAGCTTTCACTGGGGCCAGAGCTTGCCTTTATCTCGCATCCAATTTTGGTTTTTTCCACTCTTTTGCAACCAGCAGTGACTGGAAACTCTCACAGCAGGGCAGAGGCCCCTCTGTCCAGCCCTGGGGGCTGGAAAACCCAAGGTGGTTTGTGCTGGTTGTCTGTCTGGTCTGATCAGGCCCTTCCCTGCTGTGGCAGGTTCTGGGAATTGCCCCACAGTCATCCCTTCTTCAGGCAGATCCCAACCTGCTTGGATAAAAGGGACAGGAAATTGATAAGCTGGGATGTCAGGGAGGGTTTCCTGCTCCTGCTGTCAGTATGGAGTGAGGCCTTGTAACTGGAGAATTCTCCAGCTGAATACAGTGGTGCTGCTCATGAGCCTTGGGCCATGCTTTGCTTTGGGAAGATGGGACAGCTGCATCCTAGCTCAGGGGCCAGCAAAATCCCAGAGAGACTCAATCCTGGTTGGAAGGGACAAAGTTAAAAAAGCTTTCTGGTACAAGCAGAGTTATTCTACCAACTTCCTGTGCTGGAATTATTCTGTCATTTATTTCATTCAATACCCTCTCTGTGCATTTTTTTAAGCAACCTCTTATTTTGGGAATTGAGGGAAGAGCAGGACATAAGAAAGGTCTGAGTGAGCAAGGAAAGTCCACACCATGTGGCCAAGAGCAGGACCAGTGCATTAAATCCCAAAACAGGTCATGTGCCACTTGTTCCGTCTCTCTTTGCAGGGAAAGGCTTTTTGTGCACTGGGAATATTGTTTAATGGAGGAGAGCTCAACCTGCACAGGAGCTGCTCAAATCCAAACAGGATCAGCACCAGCTTTGAGGAGGCCAGACCTGACAGGAGCTTTTCTTATTAAGGTGGGCTTGGATTTAGGTGCTGTATAAAAATATAAGGTACTGATGACCTGGAAATGCACTTGTCTGTATGAAACAGCTCTACTTCCTGAAGGTGTAGGAGCAAATCTAAGCCAGCTGTTGGTCAGGAGGGAATGGGAGAGGAGGGGGAGCAAAACATGTTTCTTTTGGAGGTGGATGTGGGTGCTGGGGCAGCCCAGATTCCAGGCAGGAATAGCTGTGAGCGTGGAGCTTCCTGTGCAAGGGGAAGTCAAGGCTGAGGAACACCTGGAGGAAACCCTCGAGTCGAGGGTTTGCCAAGAACCTGTTTGGTCACATCATGGCAAAAGCTGCTGTTGGGAGGCACCAGGTGCTGTGACTTCTGAGTCAGGGATGTGCTTCCCCCTCCCTCCAGGGAGTTCCCCTCCATGTGGGGAATTCTGACGTTCCACAAAATAACTGTTCTTGGCTTGCCCTCTGATCTAATCACCACAAGAAGGGAGGGATGAGCAGGAAGAGTGACTGTGTTGTGTTCCCTTCCTTGGCACAGCCTGAGGGATGCTGAGGCTGCCCAGAGCTGGGGGGCTCCAGCCTTTCATCAGGGCAACCTTGATCCAAAATAAAACCATCCCAAGGGATTGTGCAGCTCGGATCCGCAACGAGGGGGTCCAGCCAGCCCCTTGTGCAGGCAGCAGAAGGTGAAATGATTCCATCTTTTCCTGCTCTGTGCTGGCTGCTGATGCCTCTGGCAGGCAGGAAGGCTGGGAAGAGGGGACTCTGGGTACAAGACTGTTCTATTGAGAAATTATCCATGTAAAAGATTTTTCCCCCTTTCCAGCTCCCTCTGCCACCTTGCTGAGCCTCAGAAATCAGGATATGAGCAAGAGCAGTGTCAATTTAAATGCCAAATCATGCTGCTGCTGCTGTTTGGGTTTTCTGCTTGGTGAGACACTATAATGTCTCACCCAGACAGTCCAGCAGCCCAGGGGAGTATTTTGGGCATTATTTCCCCACTCATCTGCCACGAGGCTGGCAGGTTCCTGCCCTGCAGCCATCAGAAATTCCTATGCCTTGCACAAGGGCTGCAGAAAGGAGAAGTGTGGTGGGCACACGGAAGTGACCAACACGCGCTGACCGGACACTGTTGCTACAGCCCCAGACGTTCCAGGCTCTGCTGGGTGTTGGCCATTACAAACTTGTTCAAAAATATAATCTAAATCTACTTCAGATCCTCCTGTCAGCAGCATTTCAACTTATCTGATCCCTCCCAATTTACTTCTAGGAATGTCTAATGCCAGCAAATTAAAACTTCCCAAATGTTCTTGGTGAGGTAGACACACTATGGGGAACTGGACCTGGTGTCAGGATGTTCAGCAAAATAATTGTCCTTACAGTGTTAAATATAAATAAATAAACTGAATGTCCTGGGAAGCAGGCCAGAAAGAGCAGCTGAAGAGGGGTGAGGTGCAGTGACAGGAGAATACAATTCCCAGCAGTTACAGTGAGGTAACGTGGGTGTTGGGAGGCAGCAGGAACAGTAGGAAAACCATGAGTGGTGCTGTGGCTCCTGAGCAGGAAGTGTTGGCTTCACTTTTTCCTTCTGTTGGCAGCTGAACTCCTCCCTTGAATCTTCAGTTATTTTTCAGTGCCTTTTCTGAGTTGAGTTTACACCTTAACAATGGCATCAACGAGGGGGGAACGTGCCACACACGAGCCAGGCAGGAAGTGCAAGACAAGGTTTTAATCATTAAAAGTTTATCAATAAGCTCTTATATACACATAGTTATACACAAAGTGGTTCACGAGTCCCTCAGCTTGGAGAGCTGTGCTGGTGAGGCCTTTGTCAGCTCACAGACACTGTTCCCATGGAAATGCCAGGATTTGGCCTTGGGGGCTTTGCTGTCCTCAGCTGGGCACTGAGAGGAGCCCATATTCATCTGCTGTATCCAGGATTTTACAGATGACTGGAGATTCCACCTGGAACAGAGAGACCAAACCATGAACTCAGCCCTGCAGGAATCTTGGGAACAGTCACTGGGAGAAATGGGCCACCTTAAACATAATCCTGGAAATGTGCCCTACTGCCAGCCCTGACCTCAGGGCGTGTCTGTACGTACCCCAAGGATGTATTGGCAAGAGTGAGGCTCCAACATGTAAATGGTCACAGCGTGAGGGGAGTCTGATTCTTTACATCTGAAAATAGAGGAAAAATTGGGAGGTTGGTAGCCAATAAGCACACATTAACATGTATTTCACTGCTGTCTGCAACATTTTATTAAGTTAACAGCTATGGCCTTCTGAGCCTTGTGACAACAGCAGCAGCTTTCCCCTCTGACCCAGGAAACAGACACAAAACATCACCTCGTAAAAGTCCACTTACTTCAATTTCACAGTCACCTGCCTTGGCTTGTCTGTCAAGTCACAAACATCTCCATTTCCATAGAAATGAGACACCATCCTGCCACAAAAGATCAGAATAGAAGAGTTTGGAAGTATCAAACACAGTTTTTAAGCAGTCAGTTCAGTGGTGCGATCCAGCACCTCGTCATTGGTCAAGTATTTAATATACTAACAAATAGCAACAAGTATAATGTACTATACTATGTATTATTATACTGTATATTATACTACTGTTCTATATAGCTATTGTATTATTATATAGCAGTAGGTTGTATTGCAGTTACTGCAGAGGGAAAGAGTTGCTCAGTGTTGAAAGATTTTTCTCTGTGCCACATCTGAAGTGCTGAATTCCTTATTTGTGATGTTGACTGGGGGGTAAATGTGAACATGCTGCTCTTGGCAGTTTATTTCACCTGTTGATAACCCAAATTTCAGGGGGCTGGGCCCTGTGTCCCAGGTGTGAGAGCCTGGTTGGTACCTGACTGTCTGGGTGCCATCCTCTCGCAGGTAGAAGGTCCTGGCCGCGTTCTTCCTCGACCACTCGATGTGCTCCTCCTTGCTCCACGTACCCACCACCACGGAGGTCTTGCCACTTTCCTTATCCTAGAACAGGAAAAGCTGATCACTACACTGTGTCCAGAGGATTGGATTTTCTTAACAGGAACTTAAAGGAACGAACAGAACTCTCTGAACACACCTCGTGGTACTGGTGGACGTATTTGCCGTAGCAGAATTCGTATTTCCACCAGCCGACGCCCTGGGGAGAGGAACAACCTCAGTGTTAGAAGGAACCAGAAAGAACCCCTAAAACAAACAGAACACCCCAAAACAAACCCATCCTTTCCCTCCAGACCCTAAACCAGCTGTTTCAGCTGTAAAACTCTGTATCTGTTAGTTAACAAAAATCCTTCATGACTAATTCTGTTACCTATTTTCATTTCACTGTGTGCTCAAATAAACTGAATTTCAACAGAAAAATTAAAGATAAAAACTAAACAAGTACACAAATTAGGATGTACTCCACATAGCTTTATTCCACATGGCTTTGCTGCTCACCCCATGGAAGCAGTAGGAGCCACTGAGGAATTCCTTGATGAGCTGCTCATCGGTCAGTTTGGAGATGTGGGTTGTCCCCACCGTTAGCAGCTGGTGGCTCCCAACAGCCACAGGCTTGTGGATGGAAGAGAATTTCTCTTCCTTTGTTGAAGGCATTTCTTCCTGCAATTAAAGGATACAATTAAGTCCCTTACAAAGTCTTACAAGTTATATAAAGTTACTGAACACTGAATCAGGTTGGCTGTTTTGGGCAATTTTAGCTGAAAGAAAGAAAATTCTACTCAAAATCTTCACACATTTGTGAACTGTAGGCTACAAATGCTACAAAAATTTAAATCAGTAGCCCACACTTGCTCTGTTTTCCTTCCAAATAGGGTGAGTTACAGATGGTTTCAACAAGCTTAAAGACCAATGAAAGACTGACATCATCTTACAAGATGTCTTAAAGATGGAAAGTAAATGAAACAAATCCTACCTCCTTAACCCTCCTAAAAGGCATCTTCAGCATTTCCTGCTGTTTCTCCAGCTGTTCCAGGTTGTGGGGTTTAAGTGGGGACCCTGGCAGGGACTGGCAGAAGATGTCATTCACAGGGGAAGCCCTGAACCTGCCCAGCAAGTTAAGAACATGTCACTGTTACACCTTCAAGTACAGGAATCAGTTCAGTGCTCTGAGCTTCTGGATCTGCTGCTGCTCAGGTGGTGCAGGTGCATCCCTGGATGAGATGCCAGGTGTACAGGGAAAGCCCCAGAGGCCGAGGCACTGCTCAGGGCTGTTCTGGGAACACACAACAGGAAAAAAGGGACACTGAACTTGGAATTTGGGTTGTGATCCCTGTGATGTCACTGGGCAGCATTCCCAGGCTGCCACCTCCACCTTTCCTTTTTTACCAAGGTGACATAAGGGGGGAAAGATGATCCTGTGTGTTTATTTTCAGTGTTTCCTGCTGGTGGCCAGGAACCCTTTGGAAGGAGGCAGCAGCTCCAGATTTTATCCTTACCAAGCAACAGAACAATTTCCCTGTGCACTTTCTATGTTTTTTTCCTACTGCTACAGAGGCTGAAAAGACTCACACATTAAACAGATAACAGTGCCACAGATAACAGAGTATGACCAAACCCACCCACATGAGAAAGTTTACAGTGGACACCAAACATTAAAAATGCTTTTTAGCACTTAGTAACTCCAACTGCCATGTGTTTACAAAATTCAGGATTCTGCCTTCAGGCCTTGTGGCCTGTTTCAGATCTCTGATTAAATACTCACTTATTCCAACATCTGTGTAAATCCAGGAATCCTGTCCATTATCCCCCCTTGTCTGTATAGCACATTCCCTTCGCAGTTCTCTTTACATCCCTTGGAAGGTCCATAGACTCAGGGGGTCCCTCAGATACGTGGTACAGTTCAGGGAAGGGGAGGAAACAAGAAACCTACACTTCATTTTTGGAAAATAACACTGAAATTGTGAATTCTCCATAAGGAAATGGCTTCTAGAGAGCTCCTCATGTTGGGAGGAGCTAAAGTCAAGGTCAAGGTTATGGTTGGAGAAGATACTTTTTGGTTTTATAGACTTTTAAAGCGTACACACATGGTATCTGCAGTCTTCAAATACCATGAAGGTGGTCCCTCAAGAAACCCCAAACTAGGAGGAGACAGAGGTGCTCTGGGCACTGTACCTGTACTTGGGGTGGTTGCAGAGCAGCGGGGTCAGGATCACCACCTCGTACTCACAGGTGGTGACTTCTGCCACGGACAGGATCTCGTGCTTGGCCTCGGGGTGGCAGATGTACATCACTGTGCTGGACCTGGGCAGGTTCTGCCTCAGGCTGCAGGGAGTGCCATTGCCCAGCTCCACAGGGTAGTAGGGAGTCATCTGCCCTTCAATGTTCTTTGTGGGGATCTGGGTGAGGGAAAGGAACAGGTCATAACCACAGGACAGCTCCTGAGACTCCTCTGAAACAAAAAATGTTATTCCTGTGTGCAGAGCAAGCATTACCAGGTTAAAATCAGACCCTGTGTGGCTGCTCAGTGTTTCTGCAACATCCAAATCATCCTGGTGTTCACCCCCAAACTGGGTTTGCCAGGCTCATCACCTGCAGCAGCACGCCCTAAAGAACCCAAAAAACTTCTGCAAAGTCACCCTGGCACCTGCACTACACCTCTCAGCATTCCCAGCCCAGGCTGCTCCTTATCCAGAGGATCCCACAGCACTGGTGGGTGTGGCTAAAGAAGTTAATGGTGTACACAAGGTAAATCCCATTTTGTCACACCTTCCAGTCTGCTCCCTTCAGGTTTGTTCCTTCGTGTTTCATCCAGCTCCCTCTTTACGACATTAATTCCCTAAAGTGGTAAATCTCTGTCCTGAAATTAGCTGGAGTCCCTGGCTTCCCAAAGTGCCCAAACCCATAAACTGACTCTTTTTTACCCTGTTGCTTGAGCTGCTGAAGGTTTTCAGCGCTGAACAGGCAGGGGTCTGTGCTAAAAGACAGAGGTGTTTCCTGGGGTCAGAACACTCCAGGGATCCAGGACCTCTCTGCCCCTCACCTGCTCTGGCTTTCAAGCCACATCACCCTGTCCCAGGCCACTGACTCCTCCCAGAAACTGCTCCACCACCAGTGAAGACACTCACGAGATTAAGGAACCAACACGCCCTTGCCTGATAAGAGATTCCAGGAAATCCTGACATGGCAAGTGCATCATAAATACTGCCCAAGAAAAAGGCAATAAAGGACTTCATTTCCTCTGAAGCTGAAGGAAAAAAAGCTGCACTGCAAAACACTTGGTTTTCTTGGCTTTCCAAGAGGCACAGCTGCCACTGCCACCAGAACAGCCCCGTTCTGCCCCCACTTGACTTTCAAAATGCTCCTCAGGCATGGGTACTGCTGAGAACACGACACAACCACCACCCTGGGCTATTCCAAAGGCCACAGACACAAAAACTTCATTTCAGCATGAAAATTAAGGGGAACTGGCAACAAAGTCCAACCTGCTCTCACTAATTCCAAACTCTAGCTTGCTTCAGGTACTCCCATTGCTCTGCTATAGAACCAGCTGCTCAAGCGTTGAGTTCTGGGGCCTAAACAAGTGGGGAAGTCCTTTAAGGGGAAAGGGAAACATAGACTGTTATGGGATGGGTCAGCAAGTCAGCTCCATCTCTTAGGGATTTTGTGCTGTAGGGCTTTGATGAATGTAAGTAATTTGAGCAGCAAGACTAAATAAATTTTCTGAGCTGGGACTGATAATTAAAAGCAAGAGAAGTGCAGCTCAGGAACAGTTCCATTTCTTGATATTCATTTTGGGAGGGGACTAATTACATAATCTTATCATTAGATTGGATATTAGAAAGAAATTCCTCCCTGTGAGGGTGGGGAGGCCCTGGCACAGGTTCCCCAGAGAAGCTGTGGCTGCCCCATCCCTGGAAGTGTCCAAGGCCAGGCAGGATGAGGGATATTGGAAGGTGTCCGTGGCACTGGATATCTCAGAGGTCCCCTCCAACACAACCCATTCTGGGATTCTATGATCATATATAAATTGCACTATAAATCCACTATTGATGGCAGAAGTTAAAACAGATGGTTTTCACTTGCCTCTTTTGCACCGTCTTTGGAATTTTCCTTCTCTTCTTGATCTAGGGAATAATTAAGAATGGGGTAAGTTTGTGCACTTGAAAAAAAAAAAAGGAATTTCACAGAGAAGCTTTTCTGGTTTGTGTATTTGCTGGTGCTTTACACACTGCCAAGAGCCACTTGCAGGTGCAAAAGAGGAAAGAAAGGAAATAACCAGTGATCTGAGGCCCACAGCAAACAGAGCAAAATACACTTCAGTTCATCACAAAACCACCTGGAGCTGGTAGGACAGGCCAAATCCAGCCCTGACACCGAGGCAGGGCTGCAGAACACGTCACTGCAGCTGTTTGGGAAGGGTGGGAATTGGACAGGAAACAAGCAGGTGCTTTGGAAGGAGCAGGAGCTGCCAGATAGGAAGCAGGGAAAGGACGCAGGACACAATCTGCCACCTAAGCAGGAAGGGCAGAGGGACAACAGCCTGACAGCCCCAGCTATGGTCACCTGAGGTCCCATCAGGCTTCAACATCCAGCCCCACAAAAAGGGTGATTCAGATCAAACATTCTGTGCTCTGTGCAGCAGCAGCAGCAGAACGAGGCAGCCCTGCACAGAGACTGCACCCACCCACCCAGAAAGGCCAAACAAGGCACGTTCTGAAGCCCTGGTTCTTTCCAGGACTAAGATCCCTCACTCAGGGCTGCAGCCAGAGATCCAGAAGCGGGATGAACAGCACTAAATCCCCCCAGGAGACTGCAGCATTGCAGCTCATCACTTCCAGGAAAACAATGGTGTCTGCCTTTCACACACTGGCCTAGAATGAAACAAACACCCCAGCCTAGGTGATGTTTTTCTATTCTATTTCTGTTCAATTCTGTTCTGTTCTATTCTGTTCAATTCTGAATGAACACTTAGTCTGTGGATTTGGAAGATTTCTTTCAACTAATTTACAGGCAAAAAATGCTCCAAAAATCAGTTATTCTAAACTGCCCCTTGAGCTTGGGGCTCAGCGACCTCATTTCCACCCAAGTCCCAGTCTAGGCACTTGAATATTTCTGAGGATCTGTGCCAGGTTCCCTGAAAAAATGGCTCTCAAACTGGTCAGACAGCAATAATTAAAACACAAAAAATTAATTATCAGCAGAATGAAATAATCTAAAACACACCTGGTTCTGACAACGGGTTCTTCATTATCATATTCCCCAGGTAGTATTCTTGGATGTTTATTTTCTACAATCAAAAAAAAAAAAATCAGTTACCACTTTCTAAGTTTTTTCAGGGAATTCAATGTTGCACACAGATAAAAGAAGTTATAAAAGAAAGGCCTCATGAAATCAGGCCTTGCTTTGCTGAAGTGCCAAAGCTAGTCTGTCACTTTTAAGTGCAGACAGCTTGCAAGTTCCTATACAAAATAATTTTGGGAATGAGAGTTCATTAACCCAACAATCTGCTTCTAGGGTGAAGAACAAATGGCATCTGTAATAACAAGAGATCTGTCTCATAAGAATCAGTAAAAAAGTATGTAAACTAACTAAAAATACGGAAGTTTAATAGATATGCAAAATACCGTGTACTGAGCAGTCAACTAAGCGTATGTTGTCAACCAGTAAGATGTGACACAGTGCCTTCTGATAATCCTATAAAACATATCCTGTACAATAAAGATGCAGTTTTTCTGCATGAGGAAAATGGAATCATGGCTAAATTATTACAGAAACTCAAGTCTGCTGGAGGAGTTCAGCAGGACTGTGCCAGTGGGAAGGGGGTTGTGAGCAGCCTACCTGCCCCGTCTCCTTCTCCTCGTGGTACTGACGGATGTGCTTCCCATGGCACACCTCGTAAGTCCAGTAAGATTCAATCTGAGAAATAAAATACATTTTAAAAATTATCTTTACACCACAAAACCACTCAGATGTTGGCTTGAGCACCCTCAAAAACAAGAGCACAGACGAGTGGTCTCAGTGTTGCCCAAACAAACACAACAGAAAACACTTCCTTGACTTTCACACAAATAAAACAAAGGAAAAAATTAAATTAAAAAATAAAAATTCATATTTTTAACTGCTACCATAGCTACTTATTTATCTGAATTTTGACATCTTTAATCACACAGAATTTTGTCAGCAATATTAAGGCATAAAATTGTAAAGACCTTGTTTCAGACTGTATTAGTATCTCATTTACTACCCTAAAACCTTGACATGGACTGGCCTGTAACCTTTTAATTGGCATTTAATGAACAGGACAAAAGTAACATACTCTATAGGAACAGCTGCTTTGCTTAAAGAGAGGCTCCAGCAGTTCCCCTGGAGTAGGACCTTTATAGTCCTTTTCTTCTTCCTGCAACAAAAGGACATCTCATGATATTGAGACTGACAGCGTAAAGACTCAGGTACAGTTTATATTTACAGAATAACTCCTGAACTCACCTCGTTGCCACTGGCTATCAATGGCAGGAGACACTTGTACTTCTCTTTATCCACAGTGGTCATGATGATGTAATTGTCCTCCTTGTACAAGACACCAGTGGTCGGCTGAGAAAATAACCAACCCATGTATCAGCCAGGCACGGGCTTTTTAATGCTACTCATTAGAAACACCCCTGAATTCCTGAGCGGTGTTCCAGACTGTATTAGTTTCAGCTCCCAGAGTATTTCCTGGGATTTAATTATACCACAAGACTCGAGTTTGGTGGTTTAGCTGGCTGAGAGCTGCTTGCTGCTGCCTTCGCTTTGGACCTTCTACTTCCAACCATATCCTCGATCCCTTCCAGATCCCAAATCCCTTCCAGATCCACAATCCCTCCCATATCCCCAATCCCTTCCAGATGCCTGATCCCCTCCTGATTCCAGATCCCTGATCCCCTCCAGATCCCCAATCCCTTCCAGATCCCTGATCCCCTCCCGATAGATCCCCGATCCCCTCCATGCCCCCCTCACTTCTGCTCTCCCATTTCAGACCTTTATTACAGCCCCCAGCCCCAGCCATCCCCCTTCACCCCCAGCTCTCCCCCCTCCGCTTTCGGCACAGAATCCCCCGGGATTCTCTCCCAGCTGCCGGGCTCCCTCCGGCGGCGGGCCAGCCCCACCCGAGCCCCCCTGATCGCCGAGGCGGCTCCGAGCCCTCCGCGGGCGGCGCGGCCGTGCGGGCCCTGCGGCGAGGGGGGAGCTCACCAGGCTGAGCTCGGTGCCGGGCCAGTTCACCCTGAACGGGATGTCGTCGCTGAGCTGCGGGAGCGCTCGGCCGCCCTCGGCCACCGCGGCCACGGCCGCCAGGAGCCCGCAGAGCAGCGCCGGGGCCGGGCAGGGCGGCCGCAGCTCGCAGCCCCTCCGCGGGGCCGGGGCCGGGCTCGGCGGCCGCAGCCCGCAGCCCCTCATGCCGGCCGGCGGCTCCGCCGAGGCCGCGCCGCGCCGCCGCCACGTCGGCTTCCGGCAGCCGCGATCAACAACCGGGGCAGCGCCCGCCGCCAGCAGCGGCATCCGGGGCAGCGCTCGCCGCCGCAGGTGAGGGGCCGGGCGCGGAGAGAGCCAAGGACCGGGCTGGGGGAGTGATGGAAGTGAGCGATGGAAGTAATTTAGTGAGTGAAGTGAGTGAAGTGAGTGAGTGAGTGAGTGAGTGAGTGAGTGAGTAGAAGCGTGAGGGAGTGAGGAATTTGAATGAGGAGTGTAAGTGAGGGAATGAGTGTGAGGGAGGAGTGTGAGGGAGGCAGGAGTGTGAATGAGGGAATGAGTGAGCGAGGGGTAAAATGGGGGCGAGTAAGAGGAGGGGGGGAATGGGATGCGAGTAATTAACTTTGGTCATCAATGGCAGCGCTAAGGGTTAAACGTAATCACCAGGTACGAGGTTACGAGTGTAAAAGAGCACTTCAGGGGCTCCTCTGTGTGTTTCTCTATACACCTGTGTGTGTGTGTGTATCTATACACCCGAGAACCCAAACAGTCTTCACATCAGAGCAGGTTAGGCCAGTCCCATCTGATCCATGGGAAACATGGAGCAGATAAATAATTGGAGGATGTAAGAGTGAGAAATTAATTGGCCATGCTACAGAGAATGCCCTTATTACAGACCCTTGGAGTTATTCTGGTTGGAAAATACCTTGGAGATGATGGATGCTAACCCTTAAGTCTGGATTTCCCTCTCCCTCCTCTCTGCATTATCTTCTGTAAATAGTCAGGGATGTGCCTGTTGTTTCCCCAGACACTGTTTGAGAACAGGTTTAGCAGTGGCTTTGTATGCGTGGTTGTGTAGTGAAGCCTACAGATATGAATTTGTATTTGCATAAATAGAGACTGAGTTTAACCAGTCAGGAAAAAAATGAAGCCTAAATGGCCTAAAATTTTTAAGGTAGCAGATCTGGAAGGCTTTTGGTAGGGACCAAAGCTGGGGGCAGAGCAGTGGCTTTAATCCCACACAGCAAGAACAAATGTATCTATTTATATTTCCCATGCTTTAATTAATCCCTAATGTGCCACAGTTTATATGTGTGTTGTCACTCTCAGCCCCAAGAACAATTTTACAGCGAGGCACACACCTCGATGTTGCCCCTCACACAGACACACTTTAAACATAACATTTCTGGAAATTTCCAACCTCGTTAGTCATTGTAATGCTTTTTTATTGCACTGAAATCCTACACAGGAACGTGTATTATTGCAATGGTTTATGCATTTAAGAAGCAAAGAACCAACAAAATCTTGGAGGCAAAGACAGAGAATGTGGAGCTACACAGAATCACAGTACTTAAATAATTAGCATTTTAAAGGGAGGATCAGCCCTGATGGTTCTGGATCCCCTGCCCTCTTTTAAGGAACAAGGATAAGTCTTTGAGGAAAGAATTTTTAAATCTAAAAAGAATTTTCAAGAAAGCAGAGAGTGCAATTGCACACTTTTATCTTTACAAATATAAACCAGGAAGATGTAAAGAACAGGAAAGGTCAACCTTTTTTAGGGGAAAACCACACTTTTTTTGCAATTACTGATGCAGAATCCAGGTTTCCAAGCTGCTACTAAACACACATTCCCTGGATGAGAAAACAGGTTGTTACGTGGTGTTTGGAACAGGACCATTTATATTAAGATATAAAAATATACTCGGTTAAAAGTTAATAAAAATAAAGAGTTTTGAGGAGCATGACAAGTCCATGTTGGGACGGATTGCATCAGGAAGCCTACCAGCCTAAACTGGGGCTTCCCAACCCTCTTGGGATGTCCATACACACCCCTAAGGTTACTGGAGAGAGGGTTCCTCCCTTAGTTACCTTCTGTTGGTGAAACTAAAATCTATCCTTGCAGCTGGGATTTTCAAAGAGATGGGGGCCACAACAGCACCTGAAGTAACAGAGATGAAAGTTGCTCTTCTTGCTGTGTTGTGACTTCAAGTCAGGCTCTTAGTTAATTTTAGTATTTTGGAGTTATTCTTGGTATTAGGATTAAAAATTAAAACGAGGCACTGACGGGTTATGGCTTGTTTGAGTCAGAGTGCCCAGAGCTTTGGTTTTCAGGGCTTGACATCAGCAGCCAAGGAAAGGAATTATCTCCTTTACAATAAAATGGTTTATCCTCTGCATTTAAGGATAAAGTAACATATAAAGGGTGAGATGACTAATTCAGTGGTGCAACTTCATTTCAGAGGAGTTGAATGTTGATATAAATGTTCTACTACACAATTTAGGCCAACCACTTAAAATTCCTGCACTGTGGTCTGGGACCAGAAAAAACTATCACTTAAATCTTAAGGAACTTGTCTCTGCATGCCAATTTTGACCCCAAAAATATTCTAAAGATTTATTTTAAACCTGAAATAATAATAAAACATAAAGAGAAGTTTAGGTGGTTGTCTTGAGGTGTAGTCTTTGGATGAAAAGCCGAGATATTTGGATTTGAACTTAGAAGACTTTTGTTGCTCTCCTTTCTTGAGAAAGAATGGGAGAATGATTTTGGCAGTTTTAAGTAACCAACTCCTATTCTGAATGCAGCATTAATTAAGATATGCAGCACTAATTAGGACAGCACAATGCAGAGGAGCATTCCTCCCAGGCATCAGAACACCAGAACCAGGCCTGTTACGAGGTCACTTCACAGACAGTTGAGGTTTTGGTGCTTGTTCAAGAGCTCCTTGACCAGTGTCTCTAAGGAGAAGAGGTGCTCGTCCACATCCTCGGGCACGAGGTTCCTGATGGAGTTGGCCAGCTCAAACAGGTACTCGGTGTTCCTGCCGCTGGGCCCGGCGGCGCCCAGGATCTGGCGCGCGATGTCCTCGAGCGGCGCGGGGCCCAGGTAGTTGGGGTTGTCGCGGGTGCCGATGTAGAGCAGCACGTCGAAGGGCTGCACCGACGGGTCCTTGGGGTAGAAGATCACCGTGGTGGTCCTGTAGCCGCCCTTCTCCCGGAAATCCAGGTAGGCTTTCACCTCTCCCTCCTTCCCGGCTGGTAATCGGTAGGCGACGCCCCACACGCTGCCCTGGCCGAGGAGAGGTGGTCAGAGGGATACTCGGGAATCCTTGCATTTAGGCAAAGCTTTCAGGAAACTGATTTCCCGCCCTTCTGCTGCTTTTTGCAGGGTTTGTAAGAGTCCCAAAGTATTCAGTCCCTGCTTTATTCAGGCAATTATCAGTGATCATCCTCTTTCTGCTATTTGGGGGTTATTCTTTATATTAGGATTAAAAATTAAAACGAGCACTGACGGGTTATGGCTTGTTTGAGTCAGAGTGCCCAGAGCTTTGGTTTTCAGGGCTTGACATCAGCAGCCAAGGGAAGGAATTATTTCCTTTACAATAAAATGGTTTATTCTCTGCATTTAAGGTTTTCCTAACAGAGCAACTTCCTGTTTTGTTAATATCTGGAGTAGTAAATAGCCTCAATACAGGCCACTAAGGAGCTGGCAAAAAGGACACAGAGTTTCTCTCTGACCTCATAAGATTTATGTCTGAAAATGACAAATGTAAATAATGCTGAATTTGAAGGAATTTTGATCAGGTTCCTTGTGTTTAGTGACAGTTTGGTAAGGACCTGAGGGTCACCTACACCTGTTACACACCTGAACTGGTGTGGTGTGCTGAGATACCTTCACAAGTTGGTCAAGCCTTGTGAAACTGAAATTAAAGCAATTACATTTATCATTCAATGCTGATATCAAATCATGTATGTTTGATATATCTTTCTATCAAATTCTACATCTCACAACTGGATAGCCAAAGTGATTATTCCAGAATATACTTTAAAATATCCCTGTGGTAATAACAGACCCAAACTACTTCCAGTTTATACTGATTATTTGAAACAATCGTTGCTGTAACTCTGGGAAACACTGAGAGAACTTTTCCCTTAAGATAAGACAGTTATCTGCTCGCAGAAAAGCAAAAATTAATGAGTGGAAATGCAACAAGACATTCTGTACAACAGTACTGTACCTCAGCATCTTCAACCAGGGTCACAACTCTTCCAGGCTAAAATTTAAAAGATGAAATCATCATTCAGTCAGAGGCTTTTTCCCTAAATCATGAGCAAAACCAAACCAAAACAAGAAAAAAACAAGGAACAAGGAATGAAACGCTCAGAGAACTAATCCAGCACAATTCCAGTAAGGTCCAGATCCAGTGTAAGTATTTTTGGAGAGTAGCTTTGGATGTGTATTAGATAAAATAAACAACATGTTAAATTATGGGTGGACAGTGCCTGTGACACAAAAATTAAAAGCAGTCAGAAATTGGGAGGGTTTGAATGTCCTTGCTTTACATGTGCTGTCCAGACTCAATTCCACTGCAATTAAAAACAGTGACAATTAATTAACAATACAACAAAAGTGATAATTAAAAGTTTCATTAATGTAAAACTATCCTCAAGGAGCCCTTGGAGCCTCACTGGACAGAGGGAGGATACCTTCCAAATGGCTTGTTTTCCCCAGGAAGTTAATTCTTGTAGGAAAAAGTAAGGAGCCAGTTTGTACATACTGGAAATAAAATAGTTGAAGTTTGTTGTATAAAACTTTAAAACATAAAACCCTATGTTGAACTACATCTGCAGTTTAAAATTGCTGCTTTTGGTATCAAATTAGTTCTCTCCCAGCGTGAGCAATTTATTCCTGACCTGACTGATAAAATAAGGCAATAAAGCTACATGAACACTAAATGACTCCTATTTCCTGAGGAGAAATGAGTCTGTTCCCCTGATACACCAAAGATAACTTCAGTGTTCCTTTTGGACTGTTTTTCCCATAGTCATTGATAGTTCTCTAACTTGTGCACTTGCAATGGGTCACGAAGATTTTTGTGAATTGTGGATTAAAGAGACATTCTGTGGTGGATGGAAATCAGCTTTCTTGTCCTTACTAGGAATGTCTGTACCTGTAGCCTAAATTAATTAAATTCATTTAAATCTGATTTGATTTAATATGAAAGGCAGTACTGAGGAGAACTTCAGGTGGGTTGTGTGAAGGAAGAAGGATCTGTTTGCCTAAGGAAGGGCAGGATATTGACTTAATTTCTTGCAAAGTCCTTGTCTTGCCTGGAACTACCCAAAACAAACATTAAGAAACAAATTACTAAATACTAATTGATCAGAGGAATTAAGTACTGTTTGTACTACTGGGAATAATCCTCTGAAAATATTTTTAAAACGCAGCTAGCAAGTAATTTGCTGTATATTTGTAAGAGCTGTTTTTTCCTTGTTGCTGTTCTTGAATGTGTGTCAGTGGTGGCTCAGGCTGTGTTCTTTGAGCTCTGTGCGAGTTATTTTATGGTGTTTGATATTCTAATGAGTGTTGTTTCAACAGGAACCTTCCAAGAAGCAAGATGTGTTCTTTAAAATAATCCTGATGCTTTTTCTCTCTTAAAGCCGCCTCAGGTTTTACAGTGGAGTTACCTGGGTGCAGGCTATACCTTATCCCCGTGGCTTAAAAACATATGACACTGGGAATGTCCACTTGGAATTTTAGTTTCTTTTTCTCGCTATTTTTTTTTCTCTCTTTCCAAACGGTGAAGAATTTTAGAACTTCAAGTATTTCCTAATCCATGAATTTTCACCTGAGAGTAAAATAAGTTAAAACACAGCCGGGGTTTACTTGGATCAATAATTCTGGCTGGTCCTATTCCCTGTGCGCAGCCTGACACCCGCCCCTCACCGAGGGCATTTAACGCGCTGAATGACAAGTGCGGGCATTTCGGAGCCCTCCTTAAAGGGCTTTGTGTTCCTGGGTTTCTGTGCAGCCCTTGCGGGCGGCTCCGGCCGCGGGGCAGGGCCCGAAGCCGGGCCCGACGCGGCGGCCGCGTTCCCCCCGGCCCCGGCTCACCTTGCCCGGCACCCCGCGGTGGTCGGTGCTGCCCTGCCAGAAGCGCCGGCTGTAGCCGCGGACGCGCCCCACCAACTTCTCCTGGTAGGGGAAATCCACCTTCCAGATGAGGGAGCCGTAGCCGAACACCCACATGGCGGCCCGGCCCGGCGGGGCCTGCGCAGAGCCGCGGGGCGGCCCCGGCCGGAGGCGGCGGCCCCGGTGCGGCGGCGGAGCCTGGCGGGGCCGGCGCTGTGACAGCTCGCCGGGAGCCGTTCCTCGGCCCGAGCAGCCTCCGCCAAGGCCACAGACGACCGTCACCCCAAAAACCCACCTGCGACCACGTCCCAAAGCCACAAACGACCTCCCCCAGGCACCTGCCTCGCCCCCCAGTCCTGCAAACAACCGCATCCCCCCAAACAATCACCTTGCGCCAAAGCCCCCAACCACCTCTGCCTTCAAACCCCACAAAGAACCACCCCTTAACCCCGTAAACAACCATCTCTCCTCCAACTCAACCTCCCCTTAAATCCCCAAACACCTTCCAAACAACCACCTCCCCTCAAAACCCACAGACGACCTTCCCCAGCCCACCCTGTGATAAATTTGGTTTAATTTCTCACAACCCCAGGTGTGAAAAATGCATATTTTATGTTTGGCTTTTCGCAAATATTAAAATGAATATTGTATGTGTTTTTGTTAGAAAGTAATGCTGTGTTAATTCTCTCAAATAGTGTGTTAAATATAGTTTTAGGTTATAACAAAATGTTAAAATAGAAACTGTGCTATGTATGATACGTTTTTTTCTAAAGAAAGGACTCGCACTGAGATAGCAGCCACAGGACACCTAAATCTTTCAGAGAAAGAGAATTTATTGCTCCATTATCAGAAGAAACTTCCTGCCTTGCTCAGTCCTGAAGGTGCTGTCAGGATTCAGAGGAAGAAGCTGACACTGACCGGACAGAATCCTGTGTTTGAATGGAATTTATGCATCATGGATGAGGTGTATGAATATGCAACAGGCTGTTGTTTTTAATGGTTAATCCTCTGTTAACGTGGGTCCTTCTTCGGGCTTATTTTGCCCAGAAAAAGGTACCTGGACGTCCGTAACTCTTTGTTCCTATTGTTTCATATTGTCCTAATTCAAATTGTCCAAATTATTATTACTCTAATTGCATTACTATTTTTATAACCGTTTTATTACTATTAAACTTTTAAAAAATTTTAAAAACATGTCATTGGCATTTTTCACACCTGGCAATTACCTCTCCCTAAGCCCCCCAAACCACCATCTCCCTACAAACCAAACCAAATCCTCTGCTAAACAAACTAAACCGCCCTCATATCTATATTGTGCCAACACACATCTCTCTTTGTTTTTTCCCCCTCTACTCCTTTCCTCCTGCTGCAGAGCTCCCTGCCAGGGATGGATTTCACAGAAGCCTATTCCGACAGGTGCTCGGCCGTGGGCCTTGCAGCCAGAGAAGGCAATGTTGAGATTTTGAGGGAACTGATAAATCGGGGATACAGCGTCGATGTCCCGGATAACAGGAGGTGGCTGCCCATCCACGAAGCGGCAGCGCACAATTCCAGTGAGTGCCTGAAGCTCCTCATTGATAAAGGTAAGGAAAACCTAATGGGAAACAGCGTGATTTTGGGCTAAATTACCCTGTCATAGAAAATACAAGTTCCATAGATTTATCCTATTCCTGTTTGGGGATTTTCTGTGTGGTTTCCTGACTGTGGGAAGTAGAAATTGACATATTGGGATTCATGGGTGATACTTGAGGTGATAACAGCATATTCATGGGTGTTCCGTAGGCCACATATCTCAAATAACTCTCTTATTTTCTTAAAATGATTGTATTTTGCAATTCACTGCCAGATATCCCCTTTTTCCTGTCGTCTGCAGCTCCAGCTGATGACTACATCCACTCGAGGACGTTTGAAGGGATGTGTGCTCTGCACCTCTCAGCCCGTCACGGCTCTTTGGAATGTCTCCGGGTTCTCCTGGAAGCTGGGGCTGACCTGGACAATGTCACCACTGAATCTGCCACCACCCCACTCTTCCTAGGTGACACAAGCTTTCCTCAAGCCCCAGAGTTTGAACTCGCCAGTTACAACTCAAGTTTCTCCGAGTTTAAACTCACCGGAGTTTCTTACTTGCCTGCCATGTTGCATATTTTTGTAGCCCTAAATAAACAGGCTTTAGACTCAGAGGTGTGGAAATAACCTTTTGTTTATGGGTAAATCTGCTTCAGACAATGTTTTAAAACAAAATATAAAAGCAAATTATAAATTATAAAAGCAAATATATTTTCTGCATCAAGCACAGAAAAACTTTAGGAGGTTCAGGATTACATCTGTATGAGGCTGTTTCAAAGCCTTTACGATTTTTATAATTCCTCCCTAATTCTTATGTAAAAAGACTAATTTTTGACATTCTTAGTTTGGCAATTAAGGTCCATTATTTCAACATTTTTTTCTATGACTTATGTTAGGCTTAATTGAATGCTTCTAAATAATCTGATTAAATACATTTATTGGTTTACTTGCCTCTCTACCCAGACACCATGCGTGCCATGTTACCTTTGATTCCAAGTATTTTCCAAGTTTGGCATCATTTCCATTCCCCAACACTGTTTTGGGGATCTAAATATAAAAGGCAAGCCAGTATATAATGGGCAAGTTTAAAGGAATTGTGATTATTGTTTCAGGAAGTTGGCAGTGTGACCTTTTGAGCTTTTAAATCCAAATACTTAAATTATTTCTTTTTCAAATTCTTCAATAAGATTTTTTTTCTTTTTATTACTGTTCTGTGGAAGCTGTTGAAAATAAACATACAGAGGTTGTCAAGTTCCTGCTCCAACACGGAGCAAATATTGAAGGTTCTCATTCTTGGTCTGGATGGAATTCTTTGCACCAAGCTTCCTTTCAGGTAACCTGTGAGCACATAATGTAATTTTGGTGTAACTGGTGTATTCTGGGGGATAATTATTTATTTAATAATTATTGCATTTTTGTCAGGTAATTTTTCCTAACCTACCCTAGCAGTCATAAGCTTGTACTTAAAAATATGTTGGCTTAATGGTTCTAACACATACAAATCACTTTATCATGTAAATGAGCAAAAGTGATCAATTTAAACTTGCCTAATTTCTTTTACCATTAATTTTTAAGTGCATCTTCAGGATATTGAATACATATCATGGGGTTTATTATTTCTGTCTGGATCATGTGGGGGAAAACGGGTTGTGTCATTTCCTTGCTTTCCTGCTGGTTGAGAATAAAAACGCTGATTTCAGGGTTGCACTGAGATAATGCAAATGCTCCTGGAGAAAGGGGCCAGCAAGGACTGCCGTGATGACTTTGGAATCACCCCTCTGTTTGTGGCTGCTCAGTATGGCCAGCTGGAGAGTCTGCGCCTGCTTCTGTCCCACGGTAACCACCACCCTCCATTTCCCTGGCCACGCTCCCTCCCGGCAGCTCCCACTGAGTGCAACTGGAGCTCTGCTCCTGCACGTCATCTTTTCAAGTGTTATAGGTTTTATTTCCTTATTGCTGAGGAGACCTTGCTGAATTTGAAGCCACCCTGTGGAGGATAATGACTGATGGAGGTGACTTTGGTTTTGTCTTGTGTCAGGTGCGGACGTCAACTGCCAGGCCAAGGACAGGGCCACTCCCCTGCTGATTGCTGCACAGGAGGGACACCTGGACTGTGTGAAGCTGCTGCTGGCTGCAGGGGCAGACCCAAACCTCTACTGCAACGAGGATAACTGGCAGTTACCCATCCATGCAGCAGCTGAGATGGGCCATGCAAAGTAGGTGGTTGAAGAGGCATTCAGACAGAAGGTCCTGGTCACACAAATCTGATCCCCAAAGGAGGAAGTTCAACCCTAAAAGGGAGGAAAATTGAGTGTTCAAACTGTAGTTTAGAAGTTCTGATTATTTTTGTATTTTAAATGTCTCTTTAGTAGTTTCTTCCACACTGACAGGGAGTAGGTTTAGATGAAATATTAGGGAAAAATGCTTCCCTGTGAGGGTGGTGAGGCCCTGGCACACACAGGTTGCAAGAGAAGCTGTGGCTGTGCCATCCCTGGAAGTGTTCCGGGCCAGGTTGCATGGGGCTTGGAGCAGCCTAGGAGAGTGGAAGTGTCCCTGCCCATTGCAGGGGGTAGAACTGGATCACCTTGAAGGTCCCTTTCAACCCCACCCATTCTGTGATTATATGATTTTTAATTCAGCATTTAACCTGGGTTTGATCCATAGCCTAAGGAATTTAGAGGGTTTTCCACGGTGCTGAACCAGATACCAATTCACTCCATGGCCATTTTACTTTTCCATTTAAAAATGCAAATAACCATGTTATACATTATACATTACTCGAACAGCTGCTAATTAGAATTCTATATTAAGTAGCAAAAGTAATTATATGCAAATATTGAATTAGCTGGACCAGCCAGAAAAATCAAAGCCACAGAAACAGTTTCTTTAATCTTTCCAGAGATGAATTTGCAGCTTTGCCCAATTTCAGATATACAAGTCAGTTCCACAGCAGCGAGCCAAGAGTGGAAGGAAGTTTTGGGAGTAGACCACTGGGGAGAAGGATCTCTCAGGAACTCCATGATTCACACATGGACAGCACTTAAATATATAAATGATGATACATCACTGGCAACTCTTATGCAGCACCAGTAGGTTCCAGCAGCAAAGGATCTGGTGTTTGTCACTAATGTGATGTGGCCTGGAGTGTGAGGTGTAAACAGAATGATTTTTCTGTTTCATAGAAATAAGAATTCATTTCATTTGCAGCTCACATTTACAGTTTGCTTCCAAACTTCCTTGGAGTTGGGATTTAGGGTGCAGTGGTGTTCTGTTGCTGTAGAAAGAGTTGCTGGGTAATAGTAAGTAGCTGTCCCTGGTTTGGTCTAAAATACTTCTTTCCAGCCCAAATCCATCCCAAAGCACAACATTTGCCGGGGGTCTGCGTATGGAATGATAAAGCTGCAAATTCAAGAGTGAAAAAACACAATTTTCTTCCAAAGCTGCAACGACCCTGTGAAAAAATAGCTGTGTGTTTAAGATCAGTCATTGCAATGAGATCAGAAAGCAGCTGTTTTAAACATCTGCAGGATACTGGAGCTGCTGATTCCAGTCACTGACCGGGTGTGTGACAAGGGCAAGGGCAAAGTGAGCCCGGTGTACTCCGCACTGTACGGCGGGGACGGCGAGTGCCTGGAGATGCTGCTCAAGCAGGGCTTCAGCCCAGATGCTCAGGAGTGCCTGGACTTCGGCTGCAGGTCCCCCATGTGCATGATCTTCCAAAAGCAGTAAGCAAACCTCTTCTATTTTGGAGTTATTCGTAATCATATTTGCTTTAATTAACTTACTTTTAACTGTAGTTTCCACCTTCTTCCCTCAACTGCTTTCTATCATCTAACGTTTTTCCAGAATGCCAGTGTGTTCCCCCTTTGCAGACACTCCTCATTATTCCCATTTCCTTGGGAATATTAATGTGAAGCCCTGGAGTGTGACTCGCTTGCCGCACTAAGGAAAACATCTTCAAAAACGGCTTTTGAATCCTCTCAGATTTTAACAGATTATTTCTTTGTACATGGATTGAAATGCATTTATTTATAATAAATAAATATTTATTATAATATTTATGATAAATAAATCTTTCTATTTTAATAATGATATATAATTATATAAAATATTTATATTATTTATAATTTATTTATGACTACCATTTAAATTAACAAGGTTTGTTAGTAGTGAATTTAGTTCCTGGCCTGCTCCTAGGAAGCTGCCTTTAAAAATCCTTGGACGCCATTTTTCCCTTTTTGTCCTGGTGCTGCTTTATAATAAGTAATTTAGGAAGGGATGCAGAGCAGGTGATTGCTCTGTGAACCTGGCAGGTAACACATGTCACCCCTTCTGTGGAGGAATGTGCCCTCTAATCCCTAAAAGGCAGCACCAGTCACAGTCTCAGTCCTTACCCTATTGGAGGTAATGATAGAAGGATTTTAATAAAAACATTTTGAAACGTTTTATCGCAGACAGATGTAACAAGTGGTGGGTGCTTTCTGAGGCAAAGCTCACGGGATGCCCTGTTCCTTCTGCTCACAGGTATTACCAGTTCATTGATGTCCTTCTGAAATACGGCATCACCCTGCGTGGCATCAACTTGGCTCACTGCCTGTGCCATAAGAAGTTTGCTCTGTTCCGGCGCTTCCTGAGGTCTGGCTGTTCCCTGCCCTCGGAAGAGGAATTAACAGACTTCATCCTCTACAGCAGCACAGTGCAGAAGGAATACAAGGAATGGCTGCCCTGCCTGCTCCTGGCTGGCTTCAACCCCGTGAATTTCATGCACAGGTTCTGGTAAAGCAGGGAGCCTTGTCTTTCTTAACTCAAACATCCCATGCTAATGTGCAAAGCTGCTACAGGATGGCCCTTGATAATCTGTTGCCACCATCAGGAACGGGAGGGGTTGTGGAAAGTCTGAAATAAATCATTCACACGTCATGTCTGGAGGCAGTAAAACAGTTTTCTTTAGGAAGAAAGCCAGACTGGAAATTGCCTTTCTCTAGAATAGCAATAAAGGGTCACTTCCCAAGTTTATATCTAACATCTCTACTTAACCCCCAAATTTAGCTGCAAATTGTGTGTGTGATACTTTAATACAGCCATGGTAAGAAGAAATTTCAATGGGAGAAATAGGTCAGGAGGGATGGGAAACAAATGGGAAATGAAGCTGGGCCAAGGCTGGGAGGAGAGGAAACGGATGCAGTTTGAGACTGTTTTGTTTAACACAATGTGGCAAAAATTCCAGTCAGATTTTTTTATTATTATTATTATTGAAGTTTTTCCACATATAAACAACAGCTTGGTGATGTTTTATATTTAATTGGGCACTACAGGATTAAACTTAGAGTTTTGAAATATTTGTATTTTCTGCAGGCTGTAGTAAACACACCACAAGTTTGCTACTCAGTCACTGAATGAATGTCACTGTCTTTGTGTATCACATGTGTTGCTTTTTGGTCTTTTATTCTGTAATCTACAAATACTTTAAAAAGGTATTTTAAAGAAGTCTTTGTTACACAGGATTTTCTCCATGAGTGAGGATGTCCTTAATTTTGTCCTGGAGTTCATGAATTGGAGCAGACTTCCTCCAATTGTGGAGCAACACCTTTCCCAATACAAGGAGAAGTTCACTTGGACTTCCAAGAGCCATTTTGGTAAGGAATACAGGCAGGAAAATAATGTCTCCGTGTGTCCAGCTTCCAGGCTGCAGATGGGAACATTTAGGAGAAGATGACAATATGACTTAGTTATGTTTTACTTCTCTAATTTGATTTGTATTTCCAATGAGGCATCTGTCCTGTTTTGTAAGCATTGGGCAGGAATTAAATGCAAACCATAAAAATCAAACATAATCAAAATGTGACCAGCCAAAAAGATTCAATTGTCTGTGCAGGAATTTTTCATAGTTCAGCCTTCAGAAAAGCAGGTCTTGTGTTATGTGACTGAGAAACTGCACTTAGATGTCTTTGTTAATAATTCCTTTCAAAGGAAATTATTCTTTAAAAGAGTCTGTAATAATTTTAAGTTGTCCAAGTGATAATGTCATTTAATCATGTTTCCTTTAGAATGCTTGAAGCTAATGAGGATGTTTTTGGAGTTTAAAAAACGGGAGTTATTTGGGAAAATTGAGATTAAGTTCACTCTTGATTTCCTTTTTTATTGGTAAATATATTGGTGTAGTAAGAGCTGCTCTGTGTTTGACTTGGGATTCCATTTTCCAGCCTTCCTTCCTTCCCTGTCCCACCTGTGCCGCCTGGAGATCCGGTCCCTGCTGGGGAGCGAGCACCTGCGCTCGGAGCGTGTGATCCGGGAGCTGCCGCTGCCAGCCTGCCTCCAGGACTACCTGCTCTACCTGGATGTGCTGCGAGCCAACAGCATCCCAGAGCTGCAGGACTGCCTGGAGCAGGGACAGGAGGGAGCTCCTTCCAGTCACTCCGAGGCACAGGACACGGAGGAGGGACGGCAGTAACACCGGTGCTCCGTGACGGCGGTGCCGGTGCCTGGACTCCACAGCCACAGGTTTTGTAATGGGAATCAGGAGACACGGGAGGAGAGCTGCTGTAAATGGCTGTTCTCCTCCCGTGTAATCATTCTTTTCACTGTAGTTTTGTACTACATCTAGAAATTTCCTATGGGTTCTATGATTTGCTTGTTTACAATCTGTTGTAGCTTTGTAAATGAACATTTTCTGTTTCTTTTCTAACTCTTGGGAAGTAAAATGGGTTTTTTCAGTGAACACAGCTTACAGAGTAGTCAAAATCTGCCCGTTGACACTTTATTCCAAATACAGCATTTACCAAATGAAACCATCTAAAAGTCAAGGAACACAATCTTGTATCATTGTTATGAACTTGTGTTGGGGAGGGATGGAGCTGAACCGGAGAAAGGCAAATTACATAAGAAAGGAGATTGTTTGCTGAAGGAACAGTGATTTTTTTTTTTCTCTTCCCATGGTTGTCAATATTTGGCAGAATGTTGGTATTGGAGGCTTGGGGCCTGCACCCAGTCCCTCCCCTCACAAGTCCCTCCCCCAGGCAAGGCAGGAAATGTCCCACAGGCACACCAACTTGTGCCAGCAAAATCCCTCCTGTGATGGAGTGCAAAAGGACTTGCTGTTCCTGAGGCCTGGTGACAGGGCTGGAGCAGGGACACCTTGGGATGACAGCAAGGTCTCTCACACTGGGAAAGCCCTCGTCCTGTCAAGGTGAATCTGGTGCTGCCAGGATCACTGGTAGTAGATGCTGAAGGCGTGGAGGATGTACAGGAAGGTCGTGAGGAAGGCGAAGAACTGCACGAGAGGAAGAAGAGGAAGGGTCAGCTGGCAGAGTCAAACCCCATCTCCTCCCAGTGCTCTCAGCATGGGGAAGCCTCCCAGCACAGAGCTCCCTCCAGCCTCAAAGGAGAGGCAAAGCCTCAGCTTTTCTCAGCACCCAGCAACATCAGGCTGTCTGTGAACTGGTGCACCCTGAGAAGCCAACACCAGCTGCACCACCCGCAGAGCTGAGGAGCTGAAACTCTGCCCTGTTGGCATTTGGGGTGGCTCTGCTGTGGCTTTAGCACGTGCTGCTGCCCTTGCAGGGGTGAGTGTGTGTCCTACAGCCTGGCAGGGTGCTCTGGACTCACCGATGCAGCGCTGTTGAGTTGGTAGTTGACGTTGACGCCGAACTCAGAGTTGATGGTGGCGTTGGCCTGCAGGACAGCGGCGCTCATGTACAGAATGGCCGTGGTGCCATGGTACAAACTGTCCTGCAAAACAAGGCACCTGTGAGTGCCCCAAAGGGGGACAGGTGCCTGGAGAGGCCTGGGACCAAACCAAGCAGTGGTTTCACAGCAGAGCTCCCCTGGACTTTCCAGTCAAGGCAAAAGGAGGAAAGGGTTGGTTGGTCACCAGCCATGGTGATCCTGTGCCCACATTGCTGCTGCCAACATCTGCCAACCCCTGTTCCATCCCCTCCTTACCAGCACTTTCCAGTTCTCGCTGTTCCTGTGGAAGCCGAGGAGGTAGCTTAAGAGGAGCAGCAGGGAGATGAGGCAGGAGGTGAGGGACACGTACATCACCCATCCCTGCAGCAGCGGCAAGGAGACGGAGGTAGCAGCGACAAGGATCCACACCCAGGTCCCGCAGACCTGCCGGGGACAAACAGGCGCCGCTGATGAGTGTGAGATGAGGAAAAGCTCTTTTCCTCCCCAGTTCCCTCCTCGCCTCCCTCCTGGGCCAGCTGCAGCAGCCAGCAGAACCCCTGCATCTGTCCCAGAGCATCCCAGTGCTATGGGAAGCAAGCAAGCAAGTTGGCACTGGTTTCCCTGAAAACTCAGGGGAAATGAGTGTTCACACGAAAGGGAAGGGTTTGCTGCCGCCTTGCAGACAAGGAAATGTCTCACCCCGAGGGATTTGGTGGAGAAGCCAGAAAATGTGCTTTTATCTGGGAAAAGTGAGCGGCTGCCTCAACCCAGCCCTGCCCACTCGTTAATCTCCAGGGCTTGGAATCACAGCACAAGGAAGTCTCCTCTCACTCCACGCACCAGCCTGGAGTGAGTTGCTCACTCTGGATCCACCCAAAATATTTACTGAGCACAAAAAGCCCACAGGGTCATCGGGATGAGCCCGTGCCACCCTGTGCCATCCCAGCTGTGGTGGGTGAAACCACTGGAATTGCAGCAGGGAGCTGAGCCCACCACCACGGGCAGGGATTGTGCCCGTGAGCACAGGGTGTGTGGGTTGCCAGCCCCGTGCACCATGACAAAGTACATCAGGTGCTATCTTGGCCGGTCCCACTGGATGCCCTCTGGACCCAGAAGCAATTGAAAGAATCATGGAATGTCATCACACATTACCAGACGCCCAAATGCCTTCAACCCCTGGAACTACTAGACACAGAGAGCAAAACTGCCTTGATTTTCCAGCCTTTTCTACAGAGAGCTGCTTCATGACAACGAGAGCTCCCAGTCTGCCCTGGATGAGCCAGCAGCTCTTCAGCCTCTCCCAGCCCCACTGCAGCCAGTGACCCTCACGCAGGCTGTGATGGAGCCGAGTGTGCCTTGTCCTCAAGCTGTTCCTAAAAAACCCCATCAGGAATACTTTGTGCACTCAGCGTAAGCTCAAAGACAAGATGTCACTCCCCAGTCAGGCTGCCTTCAGGATGGCTTCGGGGGATTTTAGCCAGGAGCGGGCTCCGTGAGGCGGCGGAGCGAGGCATACTCACGATCTCCGGCAGGATGAAGGCGTAGGGGATGGTTTTGAAGACGGCGGCTCCGGAGGGCAGGTCGGGCTGCGTGGAGGCTGCGGAGGGACCCACCGAGGCCATCTCTGCCCCGCTGACAGCGCTCCGCTCGGCTCCGCTGGCGCTCGCCTGTCCCGCGCCGCTCCCGTGCGGGATTTAAGGGACACGCCCGCGGGACGTAAGCACAGGAACCGGCCCGGGCTGGCACCGCGCCGCTGCCCCGGCCCGCCGAGCCCTGGCACCGCCCGAGGCTGCGCCGCTCTGTGCATCCCCCTGCCAGCCGCGATGGGACACACGGCACCCCGGCCCCGCCGGGCACCAATGCAAGGTCATTAACTGGAGAGGGAAAGAAAAAATTTCCTACACCTTGCCGGCACAGAAATGTTTCCTGCAAACAGTTCTCTTGGCACGCTTCCAATCCTGAAATATTTTAGCTTCCACTGTTGTTGCCTCCTCCCCTTTCTGTTCAGGTTTCTGCTCCGCGGTCACGTCAGACACCTCCACACCCTCCAGGCACATCCAGCCTTCAGAAACTCGCAGGTAAATTTTACAAGCACACCGGGAGGGTTTGGCAATGTGCTCCCGAGTGCCCAGTAAGGTGTGAAGGGGAGCTGCAGGAATTTCTGCCTCCTGGCAAATGCAGTTTGGATTCGGGAAGCGCTTGCTGTCTCATCCAGTGCACTCTGCCTGGCCCCAGAACTCCCAGATAAGGGGTGGGATGAAAGGCTGGGGGTGGCACTTCTGCCTGGTGGCTCAGAGAGGACAGACTGACCCCATTAACCAGGGCAATGGGCTGCAGCAGGAGGAAGACACTGTCCCAGTGAGTTATCCCAGCTCTGCTAGGCGAGACAGGTGATGCCCCAGGAACTTGGCTTCTATGCCAAGCTCTTGCACAACACAGAGCAAAGATCAAATCCATGTCTCTGAGCGCTTCCTAGGCTGGGGGAAGTGTCCGGTGGTATTTCTGGAGGCTCCAGTTTACAGATACTCCAGTGGGAGCTGGTTTTTGGCTCCATGCAGTGGAGGTTTTCAAAAATCTTGTTTCAAATCTCGCCAGACAAAACTGAGCCTGGCCTGGGCTTAAATCCAGGTGTGACTCGGTGGCAATGTCCCCATCGCCCTGCAGGAAGCATCCAGATGCTCCAGCACTAAAGAGAAAGTGGATTAATCACTTCCCCCTGGGAATGGGCAGCACACAGAGCCTGTGGTCACAAGGTGCTCAGGGGTCAGCAGAGGAAACAATCCTGGGGAAACACAGCATTCCCAGGATTCCCACCTGCTGCTATTTGTGTTGGGTCAGGCACGTTCCTGGGAGGAACCCAGCCTTCTCCTGAGTGGGGGAGAGGAACAGGCAAACAGTCTAAAAACGGAGCAACCTGCTGGTCACTGGTTGGGCAAGAGAGGATTCTTCCCCTAAGCTGGCTGTCCTTGCTCAGCAGCATTCTTAGAGATCTCTGCTCTTTCCCTTCCCTGCTCCCAGGCTGCTGGGGGACTGGGACAAAGAGTCTTTTGTTCACCCTGATTAAAACTACACTGGAAATTAATTGGAAGCTGCATGAGAAGAGAAAAAGGCTACCTCAGCTTTGGCAAAATATGACACCTGACATAGCTACAACAGGTAGTAATAGGCAACCAGAGCCTTGTTTAACCCTGCAAAGTTAAAAATTTAAAATACAATTTCCAGCAGATAAACAGATAAAATAATTTTAATCTCTCTCAAAATCTTTTAATTGTGCTAAAATATCCATTACAATTCAGCTCCTACACAATCTCTTTGGTAAGAACTTAATTTTATTGTTACCACGTCCTTAGAGAGCCTGAATTGTTCATTCTCCAGGATTGTTTTCCCTCACTTCTCCTAAGAAATCATAGGCCAGCTCTGAGATGTCAAAGGCTCTGTGGGTGTTTTCTGATGACAGCAGGTACTCCAGGGCACCATCCTTCTCCTGGCTCCTTTTCAGGAAGTCATGGATCACCTTCCAGCGAGACAATTCCACCTCTTCCTCAGCCCATCTGTAGCTGGGGAGGGATGTGGAGCAGAGCAGAGGGAACACAGAGTCGTGGTACACCAGGACAAACGCAGACTTTAGGAATTCTTGATCTCTCTGCAGAGAAGAGTGTTTGAAAATACCTCAGTGCAAACACATGGTTGCCAAGCACTTTTCCAAAGTATTGTACACAGGGAAAAATCCCAAGCAACTCACTCCCAGTTCCCAGGAAAACAATGGGAAGAGATTTGACCTTCCTAAACATGCATCTGTTATCTCAGATAAGCCTCAAGCATATCCACAAACCTGAACTCTGCCAGCCTTCCCACTAACTACAGGCACTGAGAGCCCTTTGCTGTGGGGTATTTATATTTCTTAAAAGCAGTGCTACAACCTCCCTGCCCTGGAAACCCAAACTCCTCTCATCTCCCTGCTGTCCTAGGCGGAGCATGGCTCTGATCCCGCTCTTTGGAGCCAGAGCTGATGCTGCCCCCGGGCACTGCTGTCCCACTCTTTGTGCATGGTATGACCTGTGTGCTCCCCTGTGAAGATCAGTTTGGAAAACCCACAGACAAAGGATCAGCCAGGATCAGCCTGGTCAATTATCAAACCCATGGGCAAGATCCAAGTCCGGAGTGTCCCAGCCCCAGGAGTGCTGTGCCTGGCAGGGAGCGTTTCACAGCTCAGCCTCATGGAACCACACCAGGGGTGAGCCTTCAGCAATCCTCCCCTGGGAGTGGCACATGCCAGTCAGGTAGGACTGGATGGTTCTGGGATCCCAGGGAGTTGCCAATTCCGTGAGCAGATCTGCTCTCCTTTTGGATGAATGGCCCTGAAAAAGCTGCTCTGACTCAGCGGGTGTTTGTTCTGCGTAAACAGGGAGCCATCCTTGTGCATCAATTCAGGAGCATGCACAGGAATGAAATATCCCACTGCTGCTTCCAGGAAATCCAGCACTGAGAGCCAATGGCTTTCTCATTCAGTTCCTGCAGCTGCTCCCTGTCCAGGGGACAGGATGTAGGACAAGATCTGGGTGAGCCCAGGGACAACCAGGTAAATTCTCCAGCTGCCTACGTGCCAAAACATGGATTACAACTCTCTGGGGTAGGGAGATCTGAGGAATTTAGGGAGCCTTTTCCCAGGCAGATTGTGGGAGGACTGAAGCTCAGAATTTGGAGGAAGGAAGATGATTTTGTGGGCATACACAGTCCCTTTTTGTATCCATGACTGTTAGAAGCACATCATGACAGGGAGCCGCTCTGGGTACCAACCTGTAACAGGTTCCCCCCTAACAACACTGAAATAAAAAGTTACAAGTTAATTTCATTTTCCTCCTGCTCCTGGTTTACTGTTATAAATCTGGGTGAGAAATGTTAAGAACTGCATTTACATATCTCTATTTTCTAAACAGATGTATGGCGAGAGGAAAAGCTAAGCAGCAATTGCACTGGCAGGGAGCAGCTAGGTGGAATTACCCTGAATATATGGGAAGAAAAACCTGCAGTTTGTTACCTTCTCAATTCTCTTCAATGTTCTTTCTTTCTCTGCCCAGGCACTCTAAAATGAAATGAAAAATCAGAGCAAGGATGGAGAACTTTGTCTTCTCCCAGGACAAAAAAAAAAAGCAGCTCAAATTGAGCTCGGAAATCCTGACAAGGTAACATACCCGAAGTGCATCCATCAGGTCTGGCTGATCCAGGAGGTGAGGGAAAGTTGCTAGAACAGGATTACAGATTAAGTCTGAAACAGAAAACAAACACATTCAAAGCTAAGGAAGAATCAGCTTTCAAAGTATTGGCACATCCACGTATTCAGCACATCCCCTCCTGTCAGATTATTCCAAAGGGAAAATGATCTGTGACAGTTCTCCAGAGCAGGGAAGGTAGGAGAACTCCCTAAAAACTGTTCTGACTGCAGCCAATTCTCAGTGGCTGAGAGACAGTTAAACCAGGAGAGGGGACACACAAACCCCAGTGCTGTTTATTGGGAGCACCAGCAAACATGAACCCTTCCTGATTTACCTGCCAGAGGTGTTTTCCCTCATTTCTGCACCTGCCTTTTTTATACACAGCTGCAATTGTGCTGCTTAGTTTGGATGTTATGGATAAACACACTTGGGTTCTACCTCAGCCTGGTGTGGCATTTTAGGAGAACCAAGGACCAAGTGCACAGTGAATTTTCCCAAAGGAGCACATATCCCACTGCACAGGTGTCCTGGTGCTTTTTGGGTCACTTCCATGAGAAATCACTCTGCTCCTGTGATTATTTTAATTAATGAGACTGTGGTAAGATTCCAAGTGACAGAGAGCAGGATTTTGGCTGAAGTGTTTTCTTTATCATGTGATTTCAAATATTGAATGTACAATTGTCCCTTCACCTTGAAGCTGATGGTAAGTTTGGTAAACATGAAGCATTTACTAATGCCCAAACATTTCGGGGAAGAGAGCCAGGACTTCCTTCTGGGAAGGAGAACAGACATTTTCAGTTGTCTATTCCTAAAGTGATGGTGGATTTTGAAATAATAGAAATCTTCTTTAGTTGCACAGCTACCAGAACAACTCCTGGGGTTCAAGCCTTGCAATGGCTTCACATGAAGTCTGAATCCAAAGGGAATTTAACTCCAGGAGAGGTCATCAGCCTGATCTACTGTCCTAAATTATGCAGATCAAATCAGGTAAGTGTGGCAGTTCTCACCTATATAAATTCATATGTAGTACAGTCAAGAAATGTAATTTTTCCTTATTTCAAGTTGGTTTTAAAATGGAGAATGCTATGAACTATCATTAGTTCTGTTGAATAATCAGGGCAAGACACTGAGTTCTAAATCCAGAATTCTCCAACTTCTGTCTCTCCCTACTGTCAGCAAGTAAATAATAATTAAAAACTAAAAATAAAGAGGATAACTTAGCCTGAGTGCCAAAAACATCTCTTACCAAGGCAGACCTGGCAAGAGTCATTCCCTGGATGAACCTGATCTTCCTCCAGTGCTCACCTGTGCTTTGCATGCTCAGCCTGTCCTTCAGGAGGGCATCTCCAAGGATTTGCCGATAAAACACCAGGAGATGGATGTAGCACATGCCCCCAACTAATGTTTCAGGGAGAAAACTGTTGGGAGAATAAGGGACAGCAGCTGAGGTGTTCACTGCAAACACTGCAGATTTCTCTAGGCTGTCTGGAATACTTTTTCATTTTATGGAAGCACAAGGACTCACTTCAGGATGTCTTTGGAGTGCACACTCGGTGACTTCACTTTCACCAGAAGCACAGGCTGCTTCCTGAGGCTCATAAGCTGCTGAAAAACCCCAGAGCCTGCTGCAGGTAGAGACAGCACAGATTCAAACAGTCAGTTTGAAACAACAGTAATGATTATATTACAAAAATGGGCATTTCAGTGGGTTGAGAACTCTTTCAAGTTTAGTTAGCCTGGTAGCACCCAGCTCCCCACAGCCAAGGCAAAAGCAGATAAATAATAAAATGCATGCAAAAATAGAACACACAAACCCAAGCCAGGCTGTGGGGACTGTGTGAAGGAGATGCAGCATTAATTACATTATTATGTTTATATTATATTGAAAAGAAACCACACCTCTCCTCGATATTGATGGGTCAACCTCAACGCCTCTCTCATAGGGAGTTCCACCACTCAGGACCAGCTCATGCATCCTGCCAATAAAGATAAATTTGAGGCCTGTATGATATTGGGAATTCAACTGTTTTTGGAATTTAATTGTACTGGGAGGTCAATTATTTTAAAAGCCATTAACAACATTGTTTCTTTTCCACGGCCCAAATATTTTTCTTGCAAGGAATTTAGCAATTCTTTCGCTACAATGGTTTTGAGGAATCACCACTTCAACAATTAAAATCTTTCAGATTTAAAATTTGTTAAAGAATAATGTAACCCCAGTTCTGCCAAGAATAAGTCACTGCTGAAACTAGCATGAAATTTAATCTGTAATACCATCTTACTTAATGAAATAATAGAACATTTAAAATATGAGACTTAGAAGAGATTTAGAGTTCTAGAACAGTAGACGTGTCCCGTGGGTATTTGGGTATTTTTTTGAGCTGTAAGCCAGATAAATTCAGAATACATATACACTATATATATATATGTGTGTGTGTGTGTGTGTGTGTGTGTACCAATATTTGGCAAAAACCAAGTCTTGAAAGTCTGAGCTACAATGAATTATTTATGTCAATAAACAGAAAGTTTTCCTACATTTAATAGAATAAAAATATACAAACTTCATTATTCTTTCAGATGACTGGACCCACTAATCATAAATCAGCTGAAAAATCTAATTCATTATTCTTTCAGATGACTGGACCCACTAATCATAAATCAGCTGAAAAATCTAATTCATACTCCAAGAGCAGTGAGAGATTAATTCACAACAACTCCCACCTGACTCCATGTCTTGGGAACCAGTCTACCAATGTTCCCCTGGGAAAGGGATGATGCAGCAAAGAAGAGCCAGAATGCCAAAGGACTGGTCTGGATGGCCCCTGCCCCAGCAGTGTGTAAGTAGGAAAGATGAGTTTTACTCTCAGTCTCAAACAGATGTATAAATTACATCTGTGTGTAAATACAGGGGGAGCAGGAAAAGGCAACACAACAAACTCACTTGGAAGGAATAGGAATCCCAGTGGAAGTGAAAAGCTTCAGAAAGGCCCAGCCACAGCTCAGCTCTCCTCTTTCACCTGTTGACTAGGAAAAAAAGAAAAATTATTTGAGTAGCTGACCCAGAATGAGTGACTGAACCACAATTAATAACAGCAACCGTGTGAAAATTGTTGTAGTTATCCCCTTTTCCTCTTTCACCTTTGTGTGTTCAAAAACCACAACCTGCCTTCTCTGAGGGTCGTTTTTCTGGCTTTACCATCTATTGTTTTACTACCTGTTGTGCTTTCCAGCAGCATATCCCAGATGGATAGGCTCTATCTGTGTAAACTGGAGCTGCAGACCACTGTCCATGCTGCTGAAACAGTTAAAACTTTAGTTTTCCAACTGTACAGGACATTAATCTGAAATAAATCACAGAGATGGAAAACTGCAGGAGTGAGGGGAGAACTAGTCCATTGTGATCCCATGGCATGGGATCTTTGGCACAAGTTATTTCAGTGTTGGTACAGGGACACTCATGTCCATGAGCCAGGGGGATTTTTATTCTCTAATTAGGGATATTCTCCTATCAGAGAATCCCAGAATGCTTTGGGTTGGAAGGGATTTTAAGGATTATCTTGTTCCACCCCCTGCTACGGGCAGAGATATCTCCCACTATCCCAGGGTGCTCCAAGCCCCATCCAACCTGGCCTTGGACACTTCCAGGGATCCAGGGGCAGCCAGAGCTCCTCTGGGCAACCTCTGCCAGGGCCTCTGCACCCTCACAGAGAAGAATTCCTTCCCACCTATCCCTGCCCTCTGATAGTGGGAAGTCATTCCCCCTTGTCCTATCACTACATGAGCTTGTGAAAAGTCCTCTCTCCATCTTTCCTGTAGGCTCCTTCCAGGTAATCCTATTTTCTAATCCTGTTCTCTAATGAGGGATATTCTCTAACTGGGAACAGCTGGTTCCCTTTATAAACCTTGGAGTGGTTTCCACTGCACCTACCCACACTCACATTGCACTTGTAGGTGATGCCAAGCTCAAACAAGATCCCAATGTCTGAAGACAGGGAGTTGGACCTGACAAAACAGTCACCATCAAGCAAGCTGGGTAAGATGCCCATCACCTGGTACAGAGAGACGGAGGGGAAAAAAAAAAAAGAAGTTAATGTACCTATAAAAAAAAAATCTTGATTTTTAAAGGCCATCAAGCACATCCCTCACTCAACACAAGATCTTAGACCCAATCCATATAAAAATGAGGAGAGAACCAATTCCAGTCAAAATTTTGCTCCCCTTATTGTCTTTCCATGGAGCACAGATGTGCCACCGAGGAACACTTTAGTGACACTGAAGGAAGAAGCTGTAAACAGCCAGGGGCTGTATCACCTACCCTTGGAGAAAAGGTCCAAGTTTGAGGATTTTTGGGCAGCCACGTGGCTCTCACTGTGTGAATGTTACTCAGCACCTAAAGTGGGGAAAAAAGCTAAGGTAAGTTTTTCTGGAAAGCCCCTTTCAGAAAATGCAGGGCTATCCCAGATGGATCCAACACTGCACGCAACAAAGACAACTGGAAGAAAACTGCTGGATAATCAGAGTTATGTTTTTACAAAAAGCTGCTATGCACACACACAAAGGAACAGAGGATCAAGGGCACGTGGAGGAATCTGCCCCTGACCCAGCTGCTCCAGGCCCATCCCAGGAGACAGATCAGCTCAGGAAACACACATTGCCAGGAACACAAAGGAGCCAGGAGGCACAATGGCAGGTGGGGGACTCGAAATTAGGGACTCAGAGAAATGGAGCTCCCTCCCCAGCCCCTCCCAGGGCCACCCAGCACAGGGACAGGGTGTGACTGTCACCAGCTCCCTGGCTCACCTCACTCTGCTCTGGGGCATTTTGGGGCTGCACCTGATTTACCTCGAGAGGAAAGCAGAGGGGGAGAAACCAAAGGCAGAAAAAGGGAGGGGTCCAAGTGCCTTGTGGAGCACCTTGGGAGGGAAGCAGGGCTGAGTGTGCTTGCCTGGCCATGCCCATCAATGCAGTCTGGCCTGTTTTATCATTCAGTTCTATTCTTCTGGGCGAGTGGGCTCAAACCAGACTCATCTGAGCATAAATTAAACCGCTTGGGAGGCAGGTTGTGTGTGTGTCTCTGAGTGGGACAGAGAGGAAGCAGAACCTGAAGGATGCTGGAAGCTCCAAACCTCCTGCAGTCCCTTTTTGGGGAGCAGACACATTCCTTACCCGGCTGCCATCGAAGAGGCAGAGCCGGACGTGCCGGCTGAGGACGCGCACGCCGCTCCCAGGGAAAGGGATCATCTTGCAGCTGCATAAAGTGACAATCAGGGACACTCTGGTGGGTCTAGGATGGATCTGAAACACAGCAGAAGGAGGATTAAGCCTACAGGCCCCTCTGCACGAGGTCTCATCTTGTGTTTATGGACTGAGGTTATTCTCCCAAGCACCAACCCGGTGCAGTGGTGGCAGCAGGATTTCTTCACAAGCCTTTAGCTCTGCCCCAGGGATGTTTTAGGAGGACAGACAGAAGGTCCCAGCAGAAGAAATTTTTGCACCAGTTGCAAATTAAGACATGATCGTTAGCCAAAATGAAAGAAGGCAAATAAGGTTTGTGCCCTCCTTAGCAGCAATACTCACAGTATTTCTCTCAGAGTTCCACACCAAGTCTTTGAAAGCCAGCTGGGATGGAGTAAGCTTGGGTTGCAAATAGTAACTTCCTCGAAACTCTTCACCTACAACAAGAGTAAATTTAAAAACTCTTCGTTTTTCAAATTATCTTTATTGTGCCAAAAAGGACAACACCCAAAATTCATGACCAGTTGAATATTTGACTAAACAAAACTATGGAATTATCTGCCATGAGCACTGTTTACTATTTGTGAGTGTTCTGAAGTATTTCATCTCAAAAGCACAGTAACTTAATTTTAAAAAGAGATTAAACAGCTTTAAACAGAAAGACTAACAAAACATGAAATGTCTTAATATATTTGGTGAAGAGACTAGAAAAGACCTTTGAGAAAACGGGAAGATTAAAATAAAAGAAAAAAAAAATCATCATTTCCTGCAAAGTCAACAGGAACAAACTTCTAAAGAGGAAACACTTTGAAATCATGAGGAAATTTGTCAGGATTTCACATTGATAAATTAAAATTTAAGGGAAAAAAATATACTTTTTTTATGGGTCAAATATAGCCAGTTAGCCAATTAATTAAAATTAAGCAGTATGGACTGGGGTCCAACAGGCTGATGACAGGATGAGAAAGCCACCACAGAGACCTGAGAATGCTGCCAGGTGAGATCCCTACCTTCCTCCAGGAGCTGGAACAGCATGGATGGGCGAAACCCTGCAGGAACTGCCCCTGTGGTGGTCAGCACCTCCACAGTGTCATTCTAGGAAAAACAAAGGAAAAGGGATGTTGCTGGTCCTGCTATTTAACAGCAAATTTCATCCTAATTTACAGCTCTGTTTGCAACCAGAAACTTGAGGTATCAGTCACCTCTTCGGAAGCATTTTTGTGGCATTTCTTGCTACCAAAAACTCCCAAACCACAGATGTTAATTAAGAACAATGGTCTTTGATATGAGACACAGTGTTTGGGGAAGGCACAGCTTTTCTGCAAAATAATGAAGATTATGGCAGGTGCAGCTGCCCTGTGAGAGGGGCACCTACCTCTACAATGGCTCGGACAGCACTCCAGTGGGAATCTGTTCTGGAAGAAAATAGAGGGATTTATAGTAAATGAACAAAAATTTAGCCACTAAATATTGCTCTGTTTCCAAACAGCAGCAGCTTCACAACCATATCTGAGGCATTCCATTTACCTTTTTTTAATTTCAGTTCCATCTGCTGTTTCATCAACCACTTCTATGTGTTCTTCTGACTCCTCCTGGCTTTCTTCCTCTTCCTTAGGAACCTGGAATTCATATTTTAAATGGCAAAAGGATTCATTCCTTCCCAGTTCTGTTCTTAAAAATGCCTCCTCCAACAACAGCCCATATTAATATAAGTTTAGAATAAATTAAGTAAGTTTAGAATAGGAGATTTTCTCTCTGTGATGAAGAAAATTCTCCCACATTTACATGGACTCTCATTTCAGATAAATTATTAAAACCCCAAATCAAGCCATGGCAGCTTGGAGTCTTCAGAGCTGACCTTTAAGTGACAAAGATTCTGACTTTGATATTCAAGGAACTTCTCTGCCACATCTTCACAAGGCACAGAAATGCTGCTTTTGATGGATATCTCCAGGCCCAGGGACAAAACCATGGAGTTATTTCCAAATAACTGGCTTTATTTCCAAACAGCACGTGGCATTGTGACCAGATCATTAATTACTGATCATTAATCTATACAAAAGAGCAGAGGTGAGATGAGGACAGAGGTTGCAGCACACCCACCGCAAGGTAGGTCCTGGGAACGAGGCCTCTCTCCCCCTTGGAATTTTCAGCTACCCACCAGCCATCCTCCTTCTTGTCATGTATGAGCAGGATTTCACCTTTCTTTGGCATTGGAGGAAGAGACAGAGACAAAAAAAACAAGCAAATATTTAAATGAAAAAGGACCTAACTCCAGTTTCTCCCCAAATCCCACAAATGGCTGAATCCCAAAAGCACAGGATTTCATTATGGTTACTGCTTAACTCAGAGTGATCTGCAGTAAACATCCTTTACAGAGAGATATTTACCACAAATGTGAGATCCCCTTCCTGCTGGGCATCAAAGTTCCCAACAGCAACACATTCTCTAACATTTGGATCATCCAACAATTTCTCCTCATCTTCTTCTTCAGTGTCTTCCTCCTCACTTTCTTCATCTTCACTCTCCTCCTCTTCTTCATTTCCCTCTTCTGCATGAGGGCCTTTCTGGTGGTCCTCACCCCTACCCAAAACAAATCAAACTATTTTTTTAGTATCATTCCCACCAAACTTTCTGAAATGCTGTTAAGCCTCTGCAAGGACATTATTCAGATACAGCATTTCCATTCCTCTGTTTTTCCCTCTGTCCTGAAGAAACTCCTCCAAACCTTATCCATTATCCAGCACCCTGAGAAAATCCCAGCAAGCCATAAATGACTTCTCTCCTGAGCACTTCTACTTTGATCCTTCTGTTATTTTTCAGCTAATTAAGGGGGGGAGATAATGATTTTTCAAGGTCCATGCCAGCTACCCTTTAAAAAACCATTTGCATTTGTATCTTTAAGCTACTCACCCTGGATAATTCTTTGTCACATTTTCCTGATCCAAGACAAGAAGGAGTTTCTGCAGCTGCTGGGAGAGTCTTAGCAAAAGCTTTTCTTCCTCTTCCTTCCTCTGGCTGTAATTCCCCACCGGCGCAGGCTCGTCAGCCTGACAGAGAACCCAACAAATGCCCCAAACAATCAAAGTTCCCCAATTAATTGCTCAAAGAATCAAAGTCCCTCTATAAATTAAGTTTTCCAGACATGTCTTACAAGTTTTCCCCTTCCTGGGCTGCTGCCACTCCCTCTTTAGAATTTCACTCTGCCAAGGTGAAATTCTCTGTTAAGTTTTCACCTGGGACTTGGACAAAATAAAGCACTCAAGTGAGTTTTAAATTATATAAATGGATATAAAAAATATAAATTGGAGAGATGACAAGCAGGGATTGTGCAGTGCTGGGCACTGCTCTTGTTGTGAGCCATCTAAAATGGAACATTGATTTTCTTTAAACGATTTCCATGGTGAATTTTGGAGGAAACCACAAATTTATCTCCATACTTACTTTTTTCAAAGCGTGGAGAGCCTTTGTATTTTCCTCCACCAATTCCTTCAGCTCTGTACATCTGCATTGAGAGCAAGACAGGCAGATGGTATTTTCTTAAAATTCTGACCCAAACCACACCTGCTGACTGAAAGGTGTCGTTTTAGGTGCTGTGTGTCCCTTCAGGTTGAGAACTCCAAGCCCAAACAGCAGCATTGGCTAGAATCCCAGAATAGCTGGGACTGGGATGGATCTCTGGAGCTCACCCAGTCCAACCCCACTGCTCAGGCAGGACCACCCAGAGCAGGTGACACAGGAATGCATCCAGGTGGGTTTGGGATGTCTCCAGAGAGGGGAGAAAGACTCCACACCCTCCCTGGGCAGCTCTTCCAATTCTCTGCCACCCTCCTGTTGAAGTGGATCTTGTGTTTTAATTTATGGCCATTGCTCCTCATCCTGTTGTTGGGAACACCGGAAAGAGCCTGGCACCATCACCTTGGAAATATTTATGTGGATTGGTGAGGTCCCATCTCAGCCTTCCCTTCTCCAGACCGTCCTCAGCCCCAGAGGGCTGGGAAAGAGCCAGCCTGGAAAACAGGAGAGGGAAGGGCAGGGAGAAAGCTGCACAATCGGGAGAGAAAAGGCACGGAGGGAGCGAACACTGCTGAGGGTACCAGAGGGGACGGTGAGGGCAGCGCCGGGGCACTGGCATTGGGGCATGGGGGTCGGGATGGGGATTGGGATGGGGGTTCGGGATAAGGGTTCAGGATGGGGATCAGGATGCCCTCACCTCAGCCGAAGGGGCTCCCGCTGCCCGGGAGCTGCGGCCGCGCTCTCCGCCCGCAGCGCCTCCACCTGCAACAGGGGACGGGGCGGTCAGGGCCGGGGGGGGCGAGACACCCGGTATGGCACCAGCACCGGTACAACCCTGGCACATCCCCGGGACCGGCCCCGGTACAACCCTGGTACATCCTCGGGACCGGCCCCGGTACATCCCCGGTGCAGCCCCGGTACATCCCCGGGACCGGCTCCGGTACATCCCTGGTGCAGCCCCGGTGCAACGCCGGTACAACCCTGGTACATCCCCGGTACAATCCCGGTACCTGCGCCCGCAGCTCCCGGCTCCGGCGCTGCACTCGCTGCAGCGGCCCCCGCGCCCGCCGCTCCGCCATCGTCACCGGGCAACGGGGCAGCCCCGGCGCCGCCGGATGACGGGCCCGGGGCGGGGCCGGAGCACTCCGAGCCCCGCGGCCCGGCCCCCGCAGCCCCGAGCTCGGGAAGGTCCCTCGCACCCCCAACAGACCCGGCGGGGCTCATGTGGGGACAAACGATGGCGTTTCGTGATCCCAGCCACGGAATCACGGAATAGGTGGGGTTGGAAGGCACCTCTGGAGATCCCCCAGTCTGATGGCAGGATCGTTAAGTTTGGGAAGGAGGGGCAAGATCAAGACCAAGCCTTAACGGGCTGTGGGCAGTGCTTTTTCTCCCCCATAGATATGAGAACTCCATAATACCTCTGAAAACCAGCAGCCTGCAATGAATCCCCCAGCATTCCTTCTCCTGACATTCTCTAGCAAAGGGAAGAAGGAATTTGCTACAGCTACCTTCACAATTCCTTATCCAAAGTGCCAGGAGGAATTGTTACTCCTTTATTTCACTTGTTCATTCACCCAGCCAAAGCATGAGCTCTTTCACCACTTAATTGTCCCCATGCACACCCATAATGGGACTTGTTACATGTGCCCATAAGGCACGTTTTCACATTTATTCCAGAAATAAACACCTAGGAGCACCATGCGATGAGTTTTGCTAGTTTATTGTGTTGGCAGCGCTTCCTGGCAAGGGCAGAGCAGCAGGCTTAGAGCTGGACAAGTGCAGACAACCCTTTTGTGGAATATGGAAATCCGAGAATCATGGAATCGCTGAGCTTAGAAAAGACCTCCGAGATCACCGAGTGCAACCCGTGACCGATCCCCACCTTGTCACCCATCCCCGAGCACCGAGTGACACGTCCAGTTGTTCCTTGGACACCTCCACGGACGGGGACTCCAAATCGCCCCGAGCAGTCCATTCCAAGCGTGGCATCGCTGCTTGCATATCCTCAGCTCTTAGGTTAGTCTGACACAGTTTGGGATCTTGCTTTGCGAAGGGAGGAAGACAAGTCCTGCTATTCCATGGATGCTCTCCTCTCTGGCAGCACTGCTGTTCCACGGATGCTGTCCTTCCCCAGAAGCCCTGATATTCCACGGGTGCTGTCCTTCCCCAGAAGCCCTGATATTCCACGGGTGCTGTCCTTCCCGCTATTCCACGGATGCTGTCCAGCCGGCAGCCCCGCTATGCCAGGGATGCTGTCCTTCCCCAGCAGCGCTTCCCCCGTTCCCAGCGGCTCAGGCAGCGCCCATCGGTGCTCCGGAGGAGCCGAATCCGCCGGAGGAGCCGCCCGGAGTCCGCAGCCAGGGGCAGCCAGGCCATGCCGGCGCTCAGGCCGCTTCCAGCTTCTCCTGAGCGGCGGCGAGGCGGCGCTGGAGGTATCGCTGCCGCCAGCGCAGGAAGCGGCGGCGCGCCCGGCCCGCCTGCCAGCCCACCGCCACCCCGGCGGCGAAGGCGGCCAGCAGCGCCCAGCGCACCACCCGCGGCCGCAGCGCCTCCAGCACCATCCCGGGCCCGCTCCCCCGAGCCCGGCACCGCCTCCCGCTTCCGCCGCCGCGGGGGCGGGACCGGCCCCGTTAAAGGCGGCGGGGCCGGGGAGGCGCCGCGTCTGCCCGCGCCATGGCCGAGGCGGCAGCGCAGGTAGCGCCTCTCCCCGAGGCACTCTGGCACCCTTCTCCCTCTTCTCCTTCCCCTCAATAACTCCGCGGAGTTCCCCCGAAGCTCCTCACACGCTGTCCTGTGTTTCCTCCAGGATCTGCTGCTGGCAGCGGCGTTCGTGTCCGATGCGCAGTACAACAGGAATATTCCTTTCAAGACATCTCCGGAGGCCGTCAGGTAAAGAGGGATGCGCCCCCCGCCCCGACCACACCTGCGGAGAGCCCGCGGCACCCGTGGGCAAACAGCAACAGCCGGGAATAGTCGGGGGTGCTAAGAGGGGTGGATGGGTGGGGTGCTAAAAACTGTAGTTAAGCTGAAATGCTTAAAACGGAGCTCAGCGCATCTGTATGTTGAGGATGGGAATTGACATTAAAAAGTTGTTGTTTGCTGGAGGGGAGAAAATAAAACTAACATAAAGTCTTCCAAGCCTCTGGGGCAATGAAGAGTGTGGGAGGCTTGATCAGCTCTTAGCTGTGTGGAAGGTGCTGGAGTGGCTGAACCAAGTTAAATCTTTTTTGTTTACTATAATATTTTTTGTTTACTATAATAAATATTCTATTATTTAACCCTGCTCTGAAAGGCAGTATCGTATCCATCAGCTCTGAGGCTGATTTGGTAACACATTGTCAAATTCCTTGCAGGCAAAAATGCTTGTTTGGGGCAGCAAGTGCTGTTCTTCCAGGACGCATTTGGTGATGCCCTGGGGATGATGTGCCTTGTAGCCTTTATTTATGGTGCCTATGCCTTCTTCCTCCAGGCTCTATCACCTCTATAACCACTGGATGATGCGAACAGCCACCTACTTCTTCATCTTCCTAAACCTGTCCCTTGCCCTGTTTGAGGAACCTGCTGTGTATCCGCTCCCCTTCCTGGTGAGTTTGTGGTGTAGGAGTAGCAAATGCAGCTGCTGGAGCCAGCAAGGGCTTCTTGCTTCAAAGTGGTTGTCAGAGGTGCCAAGAGACAGTGGATGGAGATGTTTTTGTGGTATCTTTGATCCTCTGCTCTGGTGAGACTTCTCCTGGAGTCCTGCATCCAGCTCTAGGTCCCCAGCACAGGAAGGACATGGAAAGTTGGAGTGAGTCCAGAGGAGGTCACCAAGTTGATCAGAGGGGTGGAACAGCTCTGCTGTGAGGAAAAGCTGAGAGAATTGGGGTTGTTGAGCCTGGAGACGCTTCAGAGTGACCTAATTGGCTCTTCCAGTACTTGAAATGACCAACAAGAAAGATAGAGAAAGACTATTTCCAAGGGCCTGGAGTGCCAGGACACGGGGGAATGGCTTCCTGCTGCAAGAGGGCAGGATTAGATGGGAGACTGGAAAGAAATTGTCCCCTGTGAGGGTGGTGAGGCCCTGGCACAGGTTTGCCAGAGAAGCTGTGGCTGCCTCATCCCTGGAAGTGTTCCAGATCAGGTTGGACAGGGCTTGGAGCAACCTGGGATAGTGGAAGGTGTCCCTACCCATGGCAGGGGATGGAATGGGATCATCTTTATGGTACCCTTCAACCCAAATGATTCTGTGACTTTATAATTCTGCGATCTGTTTGAAATAGGGACAAAAAAGGCACAGGAGCTGGCCCAGGGACTGTAGGAGCCATTGTGGCCACCAGCAACGGCCCATGTGACTGTGGTCAAAGTCATATTGCTGTTCTCCATCTCAGAGACCAATTCCAGCCTTCTTTGGGACTCAAGTCCAGTCCTCGTGCATGAAAGTAGAAGCCAAGTGTTACGTTAGGCCAGACTTTTCTGCAGCCTTTATTTGTCCTGCACCAGTGTGATTGTGAAAGATGTACTCCTTGAATCCTAAGCAAACACAGACTTGCTGCCTTTAACCTGCCTGTGGCAGGGAATTCTGCAAAAGGAAGCCTGAAAATATCGCTCTGCCTGTTTTTTATTGTGCAAAAAGGAATATTGCTGCTCCTGGTTGTGCTGGCTGAGCCCTGCTCTCTCTGCAGGCCACGTCAGTGCTGGAGGTGTTGTGCCTCCTGGTGTTCCTCGGCCGCCTGACACACTTTGCCAAAGTCACCCTGCACAACGTGTTCTGGAAGGACACCAAGAACATCTGCATCATGGTGGCAATCCTGGTGAGTTGGGCCCAGGGGAGGTGGGGGTTTTTTTTCCCCTCATGCTGCTTTCCTGGGATCCCAGACGTGGCATATACAATCCATGGCCAAGCCAACCAGCTGTCACAAACCTGTCATGTGTGCACCTCTCCTCTATCAATGAACACTTCCCTGTCTAGACACATTCCAGCATTAATTCTGGGAGCTTTCCTTCTTTCTCCCACAGCTATCCCTGACAGACCTGGCCATATATGGGGTCCTCAGGCTGTATGATGTGAGGAGCATCCGATGGTCAAGGATTGTGAGGCCCATCTTCCTCATCAACTTTGCAGAGAGCCGCCAGGTAAAGAAAAGGTCTGGTGAGATGTCCAGGGTCCTGTTTTTTCAGACAGCCTGCTGCTTTCCACAATCCAGGGGATTTAGCAGAAAGGTTTTATGAGCCCTGGTACAGGTGAGCTCTGCCAGGGCCCAGGGCTCTCCTGGATGTGCTGCTGGGGAGGAGAAACCCTCAGGCAGAATTTAGGATCCTGTGAGAGAAGGTTTGTTTCAGAAGTGGCTTGAAGCAATAATTTGAGGTGGGCAAAAGGGTGGATTCACTCAGTACCACAGGAAAAACCCCTGTGTTTCTCCTTCAGTCAGGGACCAGGTTACTGATTGCTGGAAGTCTCCTGGGTAAACAAGTGCTGTAGTCTGGGTTTGGACTCTGATTCCTCTCAGCATGGAGAGATCTTTGTCCTGCTGCCCAAGACTGGTCTGGTCCTGACTTACAGATGAATAAACTGTGATGTGGAGGCCTGGGGGAGGGAGCAGCTCAACATTTGGGCTCAGAGCCTGTGTTTTGTGGCCTGGAGTGATGGATTTCTGTACCTGACTGGTTCTCTGCAGCAAGAACATCTCAGCAGTGCCCTGGGCCCTCTGTCCCTTGGCTCCCGAGCTCACTGTGATGTGTAGCTGGGGTCTTTCCTCCTTGTTCTTCAGGGGGATCCTAGAGGGAAGGGCCTGGGTCTCTTGCACCCCATTGCAGGGGTTTGATCCCCGTGGGATGGGGGAAAAGGGGTGCCACGTTGCCTCTGAACATTCCCTTGTCCCGGCAGATCCGGAGGGCGTTCCGCAGCATCCGCAACACGCTGCCGGAGATCACCTACGTCTTCCTGCTCTTCATGTTCAGCCTCCTCATGTTCTCCCTCATGGCCTTGAAACTGTTTGGAGAGAGGTGTGGGTATTTCCTTTGCTCCTGGGATACTCTGGGCACACTCCAAGCAATTCCTAGGGAATGCAAGCACCGCTCCTGTTGCGGGACATGTGATCCCAGTGCTTAACTCCAGGCTCTCCTCTTCCTCCCAGGAATCTCCAGACAGCAGAAGGCCTCCCCTACTTCAGAAACTACCTGGAGATTGTGTTTGACCTCTATGTGCTGGTGACCACAGCAAACAGCCCGGATGTCATGTATGGATGTCATGTGTAGATGATCAGATCTCTCTCTCACAGGGCTCTCTGTGCAGCCTGTAATTTGCACAGCAGGGTTAAAATTCTGTGGGTGTTGGGCTTTTCATCCCTATCTCTTCTGGGTTCCCATTGTAGTTTGTGCTGGGAAGGTGCTGTCAGGAGTAGGGCAGGGAGGAAGGGCTCAGTCATCCATGTGCTGCAACTGCAATGGTACAGTGACCCTAGGAATTTAAACTGAAATAAAATAAAATGCTGCTCATCCTAGAGCAAGTGGAAAAGCAGATGTGAGTGCAGCAAGGCTCTGAGGCCAAAAAATAGCATCTGGCTGAGGCATTGCCTCATGTCTGCTCTTAAATTTGGCTGCACTGACAGAGATTTCATCTCTGTGCTGTCTTCTGCGCCCCTTCAGTCAGGGCCTGACAAACCAGGATGAAAACCCAGCAGAAGAAAAGGGTTCTCTAAGTGAACTAATGCAGCTCTTAGCTTTTATCTGATGAGTTTGATCTGGCAGTCCACAACAGCACTTGGAAATCCACATGGTAGTCTGTTTTCTCGTGGGCTCACTTTTGTCAATCTGGAAAGCAGCAATCCCTCTCCCCTTCTCTAGGATGCCAGCGTTTGACTTCAGCTCCTGGTACGCCCTGTTCTTCATCGCCTTTGTCATCGTCAACACTTACATCTTCATGTCTCTCTTCCTGGCTGTGGTCTACAACAACTACAAAAAACACCTGAAGGTAATGCCTGGAAGGGCTTGTGACCTTCCTGCTGTTCTCTGTCAGGAACCTCTGTCTTTGCCTTGGAAAGCTTTGAGAAGGGGAAAGAGTTTCTTGCCTTTTTGGTGTTCTGCAGACAACAAGCACAGACCCACTTCTCATAGCATGGGGTTGTTGGGAGTTCTGCTGTTGGCGTTGAATGAAATATTCTATGGTGTTCCCCACTGATAAGAAGCACATTCTGCATTATCTTGGAGGCTTAGTCCTAGCTCAGGAATGCTGTCTCCATGCAGGGAACTGTATTTGCACAGCATTTTTGCGTGTGCTCTGAGAGCAAGTGAATTGGAAATGGGAGGTCTACAAAAAATCAGAATTTTTGTAGGTGCAGTTTGGGACTTGTGATCAAAGGAGGCGAGCTGGGAATTCCTGGGTGCTCCCATGAGGGGGTTGGATCTTTCTCAGGAAGCAGAGTGCTGGATGTCCCTCTGCTCACAGTCATGTGCAGAAGAGGATCCCCAGCCCTGTTCTCAGCAGGATTCACTTGTGGATGGGAAGCATGTGTGGACACATCCTCTTTGCTTCTGTGGCCATGCAGGTCCCGTGATCTTTGTCACCTCCTTCCTGTCTGACACTACCCTTTGTCTTTCCTTCCGGTTTCTCAGTGCTGTCCCAGCATCCAGCAATCTGCTGATCCTTCCAAAGCTCGGTGTGGAGAACCCACAGCCGCCTGTTAAACACCAATTCTCACCCCCCCACACACACACTAACTGTGCTGTGCTCTGTGTCCAGTGCCATTCCCCTGGGTCTCTTCTTGCACCTCTGTGCTGTGAAAATTAGTTTATTTGTTAAAGAAGGGGGGAGGGCACCTGGAGCCGCCTGACTCCCAGCGCTCTCTCCAGAACGAGATCCGTAAACTCGCCTACATGAAGCGCCGCAAGATGATCGAGGCCTTCAACCTGCTGAAGGAAGAGGAGGGAGAGCAGTTCGTGGTTCGGGAGGCCCGCTGGAAGCAGCTGGTCAAGCTGGTGGCTCCTGACACCAGCAATTCCCACCGGGAGCTGCTGCTCCGCATCTCGGATGACGAGCAGAAAGGGTTCGTAGGTGAGCAGTGGGGACTGGGGAGGAGCCAGGACCCTGATCCTTCCGGGAGTTTGGCATTGGGAGTTTTGGTCTGTAATGGCCCCAGAGGGACTCAGAATCACAGTCATTGAGGTTGGAAAAGACCTCCAAGGTAGAGTCCAACCTGTGCCTGTTCCCCTCTTTGTCACCCAGCCCAGAGCACCGAGTGCCATTTCCAGTCTTTCCTTGAGCACCTCCAGGAATGGGGTCTCTGGGCCCCTCTTCCTGTTTCTCTCCAGATTCCTGGAGTCCCAAAAAGTTGTTCTTGCTGCCTGTGCTATAGCCCATGTCCCACACACTGTGAGTGGCCCTCTGTGGCCATTTGACATCAGGCCAAGCTCTCCATGGCATGTGGGCCCTCCTGTTCTCAGCAGAGGCGGTGGAAAGCCTCCCTTGTTATCAGATGCAATGTGGCTCCCCACCCAGTCCTCTGGAGTGGGAATATCCAGAGAGATGGGTCACTCTCCTTGTTCTGAATCTTTCTGTGGTGGTTGTTGGCCCATGGCTCGAGCCAATTCCCCAGGAATGGGGCGGAGAAGCTGCTTGAATTCCAAGTTCAGCCCATTGTGGTGGACACCACTCTGGGATTGGCTTTGCTGGGAGCAGAGACCGAGGAGCCCAGACGGCTGCTGCTCCCGTGGGCTCGGATGTGCCTTTGGCAGGCACTGTTTGTTTGCCATGAGATCAGGCTGACACTGACACTCTGCTGCAGACAAGAAGTCCTTCGTGCAGCTGGCAGACCTGCTCAACATCCAGGTGGTGACGCTGAGGATCCGCAGGCACCCCCTGGCGCACTGGGCGCCGGCGCTGTACGGATCCGCGCCCAGCCGGCTCCTGCGCGGCCTCGTCAGGCACAGGTGAGCCCTGGCACGGCACAGGTGAGCTCTGCCAGGGCCCAGGGCTCTCCTGGCCATGCTGCTGGGGAGGAGAAACCCTCAAGGCTCGGCTGCTGCTGGCCTGCCTTGCTCAGTGTGGAGGAACCAGCTGCGGCTGTGGGTGAGGCCCCGCTGCCTGAGCTGGGTTTTGCTGACATCAGGCTGTGCTTTGTGTCCTGCCATGCACTCAGATCTGCTCCTGGCTCAGCAGTCTCTGCTGCAGAGCAGTGTCCTGCTGCCTCATCAGCTCTGGGAGTTCTCTAGAGCTCTCTTTCACCTCTGAGCCTTCCCAGGATCCCAAAATAGCTGAGGTTGCAAGGAACATCTAGGGATGGGCTAGTGGAACCCCCCTGCTCCAAGCAAGGTCAGCCACAGGAGGGTACTCAGGGCTGTCCTAGCTAGGTCTAGAGTATCTCCAAAGGATGGAGGCTCCATAACCTCTCTGCAACCCCTTCCAGTGCTTGATCACCCCTGGCTAAAAAAAACCAAACCCGAGCAACTTCTTTGTTTAAGTGGAAGTTCCTGAATTTCAACTTCTGCCCCTTTCCTCTTGTGCTTCCACTGGATATCACTGAGAAGAGTCTGGCTCCATCTTCCCTGCACCTTCCCATCAGGTATTTATGCACAGGAGCTGCTCCTGACCCTTCTCCCTCTCAGGCTGGACCACCCCAGCTCTCCCAACACATCACATTGCACTGTCCTGTCATTCTGTCAGTTCTGTGACCTTTGCTGCACCAGCTCTGTGTGTGTTCAGGCCTCTCCAGTACTGGGGAGCCCAGCTCACCCTGGTTCCTCCCCCAGCACCTCCAAGTGTGGCCTCACCAGTACTCAGTAGGTGGGGAAAAATCATTTCCCTGGACCTGTTAACTAAATTCTGTGTTGCACTTCAAGAGCAAAACTCAACTCTTCAGTGACTCCCAAACTCTCAGGTTTGAGGAGAGCTGATGGGTAAAGGATTTTTGAGAGAGGAGGCAAAGAGCTTCTGAAATAACTGACTTGGACCTTTCTGGGAGCTGCAGACTGATCTCTCTTGGTTCTTGCAGGGCTTTTGTTTGGACCTACGATGCCATCATCCTGATAAATGCTGTGTTCATTGCTCTGGATGAGGAAAGCCCCTACATTTCCTATGCAGAGTGGGTGTTCCTTGCTCTGTACATCATCGAGATCCTCCTGAAGGTCTACACTTATGAACCCAGGGAGTTCTTTGGCAAAACCCAGTTCTGGAACTGGTGAGTGGGCTGGAGGTTTGTGTGGAGTGTGGTGAGTGCTGTGCTCAGCTCCTCGAGGACTGAAAGGCTCCGAACTCCTGTGCCAGGGCGTGTTTAAGGTGAATCAGAGGATGTTGTGACAAAGCTCTCCTGTGTGCCCATAGCCTGAGCTGGCCCAGGGTGCCTGGCCCTGATGTGAGGAGCAGGGGTCACTCCTTGTTTAAACCCCACTCCTGTCCCTGTCCCCCAAACTCTAACAGCAGTGCCTTCCCTCGTGCCAGGTTTGATACTCTGATCATCTTTGCTGCCCTGACTGCAACGATTCTCAATGCCACCCTCAAGTCCAGTAAGTGCAGCTTGAGCAGCCTGCATGCCTTGGGAATCCTGGTGTCCTCCCCAGCCTTCTGGCTTGAGAGGCTTTGTGACCAGACAAGGAATTTCTGGAGGGTTTCTAAGAACTAACCCAGTCTTCCTCTTTTTTTTCTCTTTTTTTTTTTTAGCTCCCTGTTATAGTGTTTAACAAGGACACAATTGTAACAAATGAAAGAATTTTATCTAAACAACTCCCTGCTTTATTTTCATAATAAAAACATCTTTGTTCTTTTTTTCAGCCATGAAGTACAACAGCCAGCAGATCCTGGACATCGTGTTCATCCTGAGAGTCCTCAGGCTGATCCGGATCGTTGACAGCATTCAGAGGTGAGGAGGGGAAGTGGGATGGGAGCTGGTTTTTGGGCAGGGGGTGGTGCTCTGTGTGCCCACACTGACCAGGGCCACCCCACAGAGCTTCCCAAGGCCTTGTCCCAGCCTGCCTGGGAGGAGCCCAGTGGCTGCAGGAGCCTCTCTGGGCACATGGGTGGCCAGGGTGTGACAATAACCAGCGTGGGCTCTCTGCAGGTTCCAGGTGATCATGAACACTCTGATAAACATCGTCCCGACCATGCTGACCTTTGGTGGGCTCACTCTGGTAAGAAATCCTGGTGTGTTGGCTCAAAGCACTCCAGTTTCAAAGAAGTGTGTCATAAATCTCACGCTCATGCTGTTTCCAAGGGGATAAATGCAATTCCCTGGATGGCAGGCCCTTGGAACTGTAAGTATCCGTTTGAGTCGCGGCCATTGTGCGAGCAAAGGGCTGCATTCCTGCTTTTTCCTGGATCAGGACATCCTCCTTGGATCCATGGGATGTTCTGGCAGCCTGGGCTTTGCATCATAAGGAATCAAATCATGGTTTGGGCAAGAGGTTGAATGAGAAACCTGGATTTCAAATGATTTCCTAAAATGAGCTTCTGTTGTGATTTGGGAATGTTTCCCATCCATGTATTTGTAGTTCTTTGCTAATTATTCCTGCTTGGTGATTGCTGTTGGGTGGCTTGGGGCTCTTGGAGTCTGTGCTGCCCTCCAGCCCCTTGCTGTGCCTGTGGAAACTGGAAAACTTGCTTGGGTGCTGAGCTTGCCCTGGGGCTTGCAGCTTGCTGGAGAAGCAGGTGATGGGGTTTCTCTTCCCAGGTTGTGTATTGTGTGTTTGCTATCATTGGCATGGAGCTATTCCACGGGAAAATCCAGTACTTCCCAGCCAACTCAAATGCTCCTCACGCCCTGGAGTGTGGGAATCCAGCTCTCAAGGATTCCCTGTTTGCTCGTGGCAAGTACTGCAAGAACAACTTCAACAACTTCGCCTCGTCCTTCATCGTGCTCATGGAGCTCACTGTGGTCAACCAGTGGCACGATATCCTTTGTGGGGCACATTCCCAGCTGCATCCTTGGGACATTTGCTGGGTTTCTGGTTCCCCCCTCAGCTCTTCCTTTCCTCTTTTCCCTTAACTCCCACTCCACTCTTTGCCAATGGATTTGCCAACGTGACAGCTCAGCCTGCCAAGCTCTACTTCATCGCCTTCCACATTGTGATGGTGATAATCATTGTCAAGTACGTTTTTTGGGGTGATTTCCTCTGCTTTAGGGGAAAAGGGGATGTGCCCCTGTCAGGGCACTGCTGGTGGGTGCTGGGGTCACCCACTGGAGACAGGTGGGATGGGTTTAGAGGGATGTGCTGCATTCTTGTCCCCACTGTGTGGTGGTGTTCGCAGGGGTCCCAGGATGAGGGAAGAGATGAGAATGTTGACTCCATGTTTCAGAAGGCTGATTTATTATTTTATGATATATATTATATTAAACAAAAATGATACATTAAAACTACACTAAATAATAGAAGAAAGGATTTCATCAGAAGGCTTGAAAGGAAAGGAATAGAATGATAAGAAAAGCTTGTGACTCTCAGAGAGTCCAAGCCAGCTGAATTGTGATTGGCCATTAATTAGAAACAACCAGTGTGGACCTATCAAAGATGCACCTGTTACATTCCACAGCAGCAGATAACCATTGGTTTTCTTTTCCTCTGAGGCTTCTCAGCTTCTTAGGAGAAAAATCCTGGCAAAGGGATTTTTTTCAGAAAATATCATGGTGACACCACAGGGAGCTGCTCTGACCCGGAGGGGATGGAGCAGTGGAGAATGAGCCTGGGCATGCTGAGACAGGGAGGAAATGCTGTCTCAGTTCTGCTCGTTGTTTCTTTCAGTATCTTCGTGTCATTCATCCTGGAAGCTTTCTTTGTGGAGTACTCCCTGGAGAAGAGTGAAGTGGAAACTGCCATCGAGCAGAAAATCCAGGAGCTGGGAATGGGAGTTCAAGAGTAAGGCCCCAAATGTACCCAAGCTGGATGTGGCCAGTTTGGCACCAGTGATGAGGGAAAACCACCCTCTTTGTCGAGGTGTGAGCTGACATTCCCCTTCCTTGTCACAAAGTTCTGGCTCATCTTCCTGAAAAATGGAGATTCCTCTTCCGTGTCTTGAAGTTCTGGCTCCTCTGCTGGCTTAGGTGCCAGTCGAAGGCCACTGGTGTTGGCTTTGCTGCCTCCCCTGGCTCTTCCAGCTGGGAATTCCAGCCTAGAGGACAGGAAAGATGCTGGAAAATAACCCCATGGTGGTGCTTGTCCTGCCCCACTGAGAACCCATCACTGCCAGGCTCCCAGGGTGGGATGTGACCCCTTCCCAGGGTAATTCCTGGCCCTTGCTGTGCAGGGATGAGCTCCAGCATGAACAGCTCCTTGACAACATGGAGAGTGCAGAGCACGAGCTCGAGGGGGAAGGTGGAGCCAAGCCACAGAGCCAAGGGCTGGTGTTCAAAATTGCCTCCAAACGTAAGTGTGACCCTCCAGGGTGTCCAGGCCCAGGGCTCCCAGCTGTTCCTGGGAAAGCTCCCAATCCCTGCTGCTCCCTTGGGGCTACAAAAGCAGCTGAACCCCACCTGGAAGCTTTGGGACAGCTGTGGACATGTGATGTTTGTTGTTTGTTTTTACTTCTGTAGCATTTTCTCCTCTCCCACCTCAGCCCTTCTGTGTTCCTCGTCCTCAGTAGCCTCCCTCTGGAGACACTGCCCTGCTGGCTGAGGTCCTGCTGTGCCAAGACACCCATTTTCCTTTCTCCTTCCTCTGTGGGCTTTGCATTCCTGCTGCCTTGGATCCTTTCTTCTGGCTCGGTGACTATTTCCCTCCTTCTCCTGGCTTTCCTGCTGTACCTCAGCTTTCCGTTGTGTAGGAATAGAAGGGCTTAAAATCCCAAATAATAAGTACAAGAAGGGCTTGGAGTACTTAAAGTAGCTGGGATGGAACAGCAGGGAGTGTAATTTGGGGGATTTTCTTGGCTGTTTTAAGGTATCCAGAGGAGCACATCTGGTGCTCACAGGGCATTTTTTTTGTCCACCCAGGATACAGGACAGTGGATGCTCTGCTCCAGCGCATGTTCGAAGCAGAGATACCCCTGGAGGACGAAGGCCCTTCCTTTGAGGAGATCCTGAACTTGTCCCCCACCTCGGCTGTTCCCAGGAGCCCGAGTTCCGAGAGTGCAGCCTGAGGGGGGGATCAGGGAATGGAGCTCATTCCCGGCTGTCCAGGTGCTCCCTGGCTGCTCCCACGCGTGGGGCCCAGGTGACACGGTGGGAACAAACACCTCTGTCCTGTACAGGAGCTTTATCTCATGTAAAGTCTCATATAAACCTCTGGAATGTGGGCAGGAGTCGGAGTCTCCGGCCGTGCCTGGGCTGGGACGGTGCCGCGGGCAGTATGTTATGGAATAACTACTTCTTGTAACTGGAATTGTATCGCAGCACTTTTATATGCAGCTCTGGAGCGGTGTACGCTGAATGAAGCAGCTCTTTAGCACAATAAATTCAGCAGTTTGGAAAAACGATGGAATATCTCCGAGTTTAATGAGGGGAGAGGGTTGCGGCTGCTTCAGGATAATGTGCGGGGCTTGGAGGTGGGAAACGAGTGGGCGCTGCTCCTCGCTCCCAGGGCTGGCCCAGCCTTTCCCTTTTCCCAATTCCTCCTTTTTTTTCCCCTAATTTTTTCCCTTATTTCCCTTGGGCCTGGCCCCAGGGCGCCGTCCAGCGGCCGCGGCGGGAACTGCACCCGCGGAGGGCGGTGTTTCCTGCGTGATTGATGGGGCAACGACCAATGGGGATGCAGTGCGGGCCGAGGGCTGGCCAATGGGGAGGCGGTGCGGGGCCGCGCGCGGCCAGTTTGAATCGGCGGGAGCCGTTGGGCATGGACGAGCCCGGGCGGTGAGCGGGGAACGGGATAGCGGGATGGATAACGGGATAGCGGGATGGAAAACGGGATGGGGAACGGCATCGGGGGCTGCTTCGGCCCCCGGAGCTGTGCGGGTGCGCTTCCCACCCTCCCTGATCCCGGCCTGACCCGGCCTTTTCCCTGCAGGAATTACGAGGCTCAGATCCGGAGCTACCGAGGGCCCGACCCTCTGGAGCCGTGGGACAGGTGAGCGTTGGGCCTGGCTGGGTGCTCCATCCCCGGTTCGGGATCTGCCCCTCCCCGGGCCCGGAGCTGACCGCGGGCTGGTTGCAGGTACCTGCAGTGGGCAGAGGGATGTCTCCCTGTCCAAGAGAAGCAGAGCCGCTGGCCGGGGCTCCTGGAGCAGCTGGTGGAGCTGTTCGTGAGCGACAAGCGGTACCAGCAGGACCCGCGGTTCGTCAGATACTGCGTCAAACTGGTGGGTCCGGCTGCGGTTCTCCGGGAATTAAATTATCCTAATTCACCCACCCCGCGGTTCTGGCACTGCAGAGAGCTTTGGGAGGAGCGGGAGGCCTCGGGAATTCTGATTCTCTGCAGGGCAGGGGGATCAGAAAAAAGCAAGAGCGTGTTTTTTAAGCTGGGAGATTTGCCTTAACTTCTCTGATACTTTCCTTTTACGATGACTGAGAAATTCTTGTTGTGCAGGCAGAGTTCATCTCTTCCCCGGGCCAGTACTTTGAGTACCTGCACGGGCAGGGAATCGGAGCCAGGAGCTCGGATTTCTACCTGGCCTGGGCTCGGCTGCTGCTCAAGGAGGGCAACGTGCAGGGAGCAGCAGCCGTGCTCCAAAAAGGGCTCCTGAACCAGGCACAGCCCCGGGAGAACCTGCAGCAGCTCCACTGGTAACTCTGGGGCCTCTTCTGCTCATTCACTCAGTGCTCATAATGACTCATAATTAACCGTGGGTAGCATATGATTTTTTAAAATTATTTTTAATTTTTTTTTTCAGTATTCTTATTTTTGGTGAAGGGAGGTTTAAACTTAATAATGTTTCTTGGATGTTGAATATTCATTGGATGTTCTGGGACGTGTATTAAAAAAAAAAGCATCCCAGAGTGAAGCAGATCCTTGGAGTTAAGCATTTAATTCTAGGAAGGTAAATGCAAAAAAACCAAAAGTAAAATGTAATGTAAAACATAAAACAAATGCCCAATTCTGTTCTCCTGCTGTCTCTTGAAGGCTTTTTTAGTTTTGCAGCTGTGGAGATGTCCATACTCAGTAAAAATCCTGCTTTTCAATGTTGCATTTCATGGCATGATTGTACAAGGAAGTCTAAGATTGCTGGGAGATGGGAAGGGTGAGGGACAGGTGATTTCATGGTAATAACTGAGGGTTTTTTTTGCACTTTAGCTCCCTGCAGAGTTATGATCCTCGGAATCCTCCTTTGCAAGGTGAGGATGAAGAGTCCTGTTTGATCTGTAGCTCCTCTAAATGAATTTTTTACTTCAGTGAGTGAGTTTTGTCACTGAAAAAAACCCAAATTCCCCATAGAAATCACTTTATTGTCCCTCTTTATGTGAAAAATTCTTAAGGGCAATGTATTCAAAACAAGTTATTAATTTTCTAGTGCTTCAAGTTAATCAAAATTCACAAAGGATCAAACAATTTTTACTCATTAATGAGTAGAAAATACTTACATTATATTTTCTGTCCCAGATACTGCTGTTCTAAAACCACTTCAGCCTTCCCATGCTGCAAATCAAATGGCTCCTCCAAAAGGTGTCTCAAGTCCTAATCCCTGCAAAACTCAGGTAAATCATGAATTATTTGGGAAAGGTGTTTCATGTAGAGTTTGGGTTGGTGAGCTTGGCTGAACAGGGCAGACTGACTGTGTCTAGTGCATCTCAAAACTGACATGGAGATGATACTGCTGCTGTGGTGCTTGCAGCAGGAAAGCATCTCCATAGGAATGTCTCATCTGGGAAGCACTGGGGCACACCCAGTGGCCTGACACATTCCCAGAATCACAGGAATAATATTAGCAGTGGATTCTGTGCCACCTGTGCTGCTTGAACTTAATTTAATTTCATTTTTTCGTGTTTTATTTCCCTGCTTTAGGGTCTGGATGCTGCTGGTTCTCAACCCTGTGCTGCTGGAAAAGAAGTGTAAGTGGCTGCGTGGCCCTTTCAAAGCCCCCTGTGAGAAAACAAGCTCTCTGCTGGGATAAATCCCCTAATCCTGGCCCTTTTCTCCCTCTCCCTGCCAGGAACTACATCACCTACATCTCCAAGTCCGAGGTTGCTCCGAAGCCGCCGTCGGGCGCCGCTGGGTGGGAGCAGGTCCCCATGTACGACAAGAACCTGCTCCTGTGCCAGGGCTCCGAGCTCTCCTTCGAGGAGCTCAGGGCCAAGAGATACTTCAGGAAATATGAGCTCCTCAAGAGGCAGCAGGCACTGGGTATTCCTCCTTTTTCCAGCTCTCCAAATGGCTCTTTCCTAGTCAAGCTCATGGCTTTTGGGCTTCTCCTGTCAGTGCCACATTCGTGGTGTCCCTCCTGAGGCAGCCCAGGGGGAGCCATCAGCACCACACATGTTCATTTAATCTCATTGTTTGTGGTCATGCAGACCACACATATTAATTTAGTCTCGCTGTTCAATCCCTAGAGGAGGAGCAGAAGGACTCCATGAGGAAAAAGGAGTCGGCAGTCCTGGAGCTCCAAGCGCTGCAGCAGAAGCTGGACCAGCTCACCCAGCTCTCCAGGAGCCTGGAGGAAACAAGGCTGGAACCAGCAGCTGAGCCAAGCCAGAGGGTGGTGAGTGGTTCTGGGATGGACAGGAAGGCTCTGCCTGGGCTTATCCCACAAAATCCAGCCATGCTGTAGGAACCAGGGTTGGTTTTTCCCTGGTGTGAGACTGCAGCTGGGCTCTGCTGCTCCATGCAGAGCAAGAGCAAGATGTGACCTTGAGCTGCCCAATCTTGCTGGATGGGATAAACCCCCCTCAGGGGGCTTAGAGGGTGTTACAAAGCTGAGCCACAGCTTTAACCAGCTCTAGGAGGTGCCTGCAGGCTTTTTCCAGAGCCCAAAAATGAGCTGAATTCTTCCTGGGAATGCATCCTTCAAACTGGGACGGGCTCAGCTCATCCAGCGCATGTCACGGATCCAGACAGACACCACGCTCTGGCTCTGGGCTTCCTTCAGAGCTTATTGCAAAAAGGAAAGAGGAGAGGGGGGGGAAAAAAAGGAGCAAAAATATGTTTGATATGTTTTTCTAAGAGAGCACTGTGGAATAGGATCTTTCTCCAGTCTGGAGGCTGAGGCTGCAATACCAGCGTGGAAACCTGGCACAACTTGCAGCACCCAGATTTTAAAGGTTTCACCCTGAACTGTGGCTTTGCTTCTCCACGGTTTAGTTTGAGATGCAGCTAGAAGTTCTCTTGGGGTCTGGGCATGTGGAACTAACAGGAAAAATGGGAATGGCTATATTTGGGGGGGGAACTTAAAGGTTCTGTTACATTCTGGTCACACGGAGCTGGTAGAGAAAATGGGAATGGCTGCATCTGGGGGGAATTTGGGTGTCACAGAACACTTCTCATCCCTCAAGGTGCCCCCACCTGTGAGGCCCAGCACATCTGACGTCCCAGGGAGCTGGGTGGCACCTGCTGCAGGGCTGGATGTGCCAAAGGGCCCAGCTCTGGTGCCTGAGCAGCCCCCATTCCAGGCACCACTAGCCACCGCTCCCACCCTGCAGCCAGCCAAGCCCCTTGGAAACCACATCCCAGCCACCTCCCCCTGGGAAGCACCAGAGGAGAAGGACCCAGCTGGAGCTCGGGCAGAGCTTGGGGAGCTCCAGAAGAGTTTGCTGCACCCTTCCTTCAGTGCTGCTGCCGCTCAGGAACGGGCTGGTGCTGACCCTCGGAGCACGGCAGAACTGTGAGTGTGAACAGGCTCCTCCTCTCAGCTGGGAGAATTAGCTAAAAATGAGCCTTTCTTCCCCTTCTGGAAAAAAATACCTGACCTGAAGCCACTGTTTATTAAACTTAATCAAACTTGGTCCTGGCCATGTTTAATTCCTTTTACCCTGTGGTTTAATTGCAATAAGAAGAAATTTGGTGTGTCATGCCTGGAATAAAACCCAGGATGTGCTTTGCTCCTGCAGATCACACTCCAAGGTCTCCAGAGAAAGATTAAAAGTGCTGGTATTTTTCTCCTGCACTTCTGCTGTGGGACTTGGCCACAAAATGGGGGGGCAGAGGGAGAAACCCAGGCTGGCAAAGCAAGGGTGGCTCAGTGGACTTGGCCAAGGTGGGAACAGATTGTTTGCTCATGTTGTGGAATTCCTTAGAGGCAAATTGTGTCCTAGGAGAGCTTTTAATGCATTTTAACCTTTTTAAGGGACTCTGCTGCCTCCCAGGTTATTGGCAGCTGTAGGAGAAACTTTCCAGGCTGATCTTTATTAAAGGACCTCTCACTTCATTGAAACAGAGATTAAAACGGGGTTTAAATAGCTTTTATTCCAAGGTAATGTTGTGACCCTTTCTTCTGAAGGTCCCCTAACAAAGGATGCACTGGATTAACTCCTGCTGTGGATGTGAAGGAAGGTAAGGAACCTTTGGAGGGAGACTGATGCCATTGGTGTGGCTGTTCCCAGCTGGGAACCATTAACTGCAACCCTGGCAAAGCTTCTTGACTTCCCAGCCTCCATCCCTGCGTGTCTGTGCAGGGTGTCTCTATCCTATCCCTTCCATGGAACATGGATCCAGTCCCTGCTCCCATGTTCTGAGCAGTTCCTTTTGGAGCGTGGTTGGGAATCGCTGTTTGTCCTGCTTCACTTTCTGTGCCAGGATAGAGCATTCCTGGGAATTGCAGATGGATTCCTTGGAAGCCACCCAGCTGTCCCAGGTCCCTCTTGCCCTCCAGGGCAGCCTCCCTTGGGACTCTGCCACGCAAATCTCTGAACAAGCCAAAATCTCTCCCCAAATTCTGCGTCGCTGCTGCTCCTTTTGTTTACTTCCATCACTAATATTTTGCTGGAATGTTCATAAACAATCCCAGGCTCCTTCAGGAATGATCTTGCCCTTGTGTTTTCCAGCTTCCAGAGTCGGGAATTCCTCCTTTGCCTATGGAAATGCTTCCCAGGCCACCCCCAACACCTCGCTGGGAGGAGCAATGGGGATGACAACGCCCTTCAAGGTGCAGCCCTCACCCACGGTCCACACGAAGGAAGCCTTGGGTAAGGCCTGGAATGAAGTTTTCCTTCCCCTGGAGTCCCTGGGATCTTCCCTGGAAATGTTAGTGGAGCCTTTTCTAGCCAAGGGAGCTGCTCAGGGATGGGCATGTGCGCCATCCAAAGAGGAAAATCACATGACATCATTAATTGCCTGTTGGGATTATCTGGGTGACCCAAAACTTCTGACCAGAAATTGATGTTTTAACAACATCCCACAATTCCCATCAATTCCTGGATAAATCACTGCCAGGCTTCTTTGGGAGTGTGTCGTCTGAGCTGCTTTTCAGGGAATCTTGTTTGGGATGTGAGGACCTAAACCACACTAATTTGGAAGTTCACAGTCAGCTCTGCTTGATGCTGAGCTGAATAAAAATGAAAAAAAAAAAAACCCAAAAAGCCTTTGGCATTCATTAGTCCTACAAATATCTAAGTTTTCCAAAAATCTGAGAAATTAAAGGAGAATTTGCTCTCTTAGGAAACTTGGAATCTCCCCTTGGATAGGGAATAAAAAGGGCCATGACCAAGTGTGTGTTGGCCAAATTGGCCCTTCCTGTGTCTGATTGGTTGTCTGAGGTGTTTAAATGCAAGAGGGAGGAACAACTGGTTATTGACTGCTGATAAATTATAAGAATATTATTAATTGACATTTAAGGCTGTTGGAGTCAAGTGGCATTTGATTTGGCTGCTACACAATGGAAGAACCTCTGAAATTTTCTTTTTATGGAAGTGTTATTCCTTTATTATTTATTCCTTTATTATTTCCTTCTTTCTTAGGTGTTCTCATGGATATGTTCCAAACACCCTTCTTGCCTGAGCCATCTCCCCTGGAAGACAGTGAGGAACAATTTGAAGCCTTTTGCAGAAAAAGTGGTGTGTGCTCTTTATTTTCCCAATCCCATGGAATTCCATCCTTTATTTCCCATTGACACCTCCCTCCAGCCCTTGCTGTAAGAGTTGAGCCAGCCTGAAACCCAAGGGCTTTACAAGAGTGAACAGAGAGAGATTTCACATCTGGGCTTGGGCTGGAAAAATCGTCTTTCCAAGAGTTTGTAGGAAAGGTGATTGGAGTGGGAATTCTGCAGGTGCAGCTGGATGGAGCCCTGAGCACCACGTGCCTGGAGAGGGGGGAGAAGGTGGCTGTGTAAATAATCTTTGTTGGATGAAGATAACAGGGGTTATCTTTTGTTTTCAGAGCCTGGTGGATGTTTGAAAACAAGCATTGCTGTCCCTGCCACTCCCGCCTTTGCCATCTTTGAGGATGAGGAGGAGAAGGAGAATGGAGGGTAAGGAGGGGAAAAAGGAGCAGCTGAGCTCAGCTCCTTAAAAATCATGGAAAAAATGGATCCCATTCCATGGGACTTTGCTGTGGCTGTGCCAGGATACAACTGGTGGAGTGGCAGGAGAAAAGCAGGAGTTGCTGCTCTGGGATTGCACAACTTCCCTGTTTGGACAGTGCTTGGGAGTGCTTGGACAGTGCTTCCATTCCCTGCAGAATTTGGATGGAACTCTGAGCTGCTGCAGCTTCTCCAGGTTGCTGCAAATGGGGCTCTTAAAATAAAATTAAAAATTCAAGTTAGAACAAACCAACCTTTGTTGTGACCCCTGTGCCTGGGAAAGCTCCTGGGGAAAAGCTATTCTAAACTTTTTGGGTCACTTTTCAGGATCCCACAGCACAAGAACAAAGCAGGAGAGCCCAGAGCTTTTGGAGAACATCCCTTGACTGACTGTGCAGCAGAAGTGAGTGAGGATCCTGCAGGGATTAGCCTTGGAAGTGGGTTATGCACTTAGGAGGGTTACCAGAGTGGGTGGATTCACCTCTGCTCTATCCCAATCCCATAATATTCCTAGGAATGATGCCTGCTGAAGGCTGGATACTTCTTCCCATTTCTTGAGTGTTTTTGATTGTTGATTGACATAAAATTGATGGAAAACTCCACCTCTCAAATGTGTGGGCTTGGCATCAGTTTGGGGGAGGAAGAGACATTTCATCTTCCAGCAGCCACCTTGCAGCTTCCATAGCCAAGGAGATGGATAAAACTTGGATGGAAGAGGAGATCCCTTCCCATGGGATTGACTTTTCCAGGCTCCCACAGCAATTTCTGGTGGTCTGGCATTTTGCTGTGGCTTTGACTATTACCAGCATTCAGACCTAGTGTAAAACTATGGAAACGTGGGATTTTGTTTATATTTTCAGGGTAATTTTGATGGTTTCATTTTAAATCTTGGTTGTTTTTCCTCCCTAGGAAGAAACAGGGACCACGGAATTCCTGCGGGATGATTACACGGTGTGGAATGGCCCCTGCAGCAACAAGGCCCTGGCTCCCAGTCCAGACAACACCAGGGATTTCGCCCGAGCTGCCCAGCTCATGTCCACACCCTTTAATTACCTGGCAGCTCCTTCCCAGCCCCCTTTGCAGGACAGAGGTAAAATAAGGAATGTCTTGTGTGGAAAACATGGAATTTGGTGCCTTGTGACTCCATTTCTGCCCCAGTCCAAATCCCACCAGGTGCTGCCACTCCTGAGGCCACATTCCCTGTGGAACAGCAGCTCATAAGCTCTCCAAGGATTTTTAATTGGGATAAGAGGAGGTGGTGAGGGACAAGAGAGGCTTTGTGTGTCCAGCTGCTGCTGCTGCTGTGAACAATTCCAAAGGGTTGGGAATATCCAGACATTGGCTGAATCCCATCTAGGAGCACCTTTATGCTGCTCTGCCCCTTTTTAAGTCTTGGAATCTGCTCCCTGGAGAAATCCAGATGTTATTTTAACTTGGATATTTGAAATGAGGCTTTGTTGAGTTCTGGTTTTTATGGCGGCAGCTTTCAGAGCTGCTGGGTGAGAATACTCCAAATATTCCTGGTTTTGGGGACATAAACGTTGATTTGCTCTTGTTCTTGCTCCCTTTGTTCAGCCTGTAAGGAAAATTTGCCCCAGATGAATTTGGAATTCTCTGGAGAACTGCACAGGCAGCAAAAGGCCAAGAAGTTAAGGTATGCTGCTCCAATGTAAGTGTCCCAAGGTTTTCCACTGCATCAGCCTGGCTCTGCCCAGCACTCTCGGGGTAAATGGACCTGGGTTTGGTGACCATGCCCCCAAAATCCTTCCAAGATTTAAGTTCTGCCCCATGGAAATTAAAAATTAATTGGCCAAAAATCCACTGTTTTCTTCCCTTGGTGAACTTGAGAATTATTAGGGGATGGGTAAAGTGACTGGACCAAATCTAATTTTCCTTTAAAAAATTCCATTTTATTCACCTCCATGTTGGCCATGGTGACATTTGACACATTTTTGCTCCCTAAAGGTGCCAAACCTCCAAGGCAGAAGGTTAATAATATAATACTATTATAACATTATTAATGATTAATGGTGTTCTGTTTAAATCCATAGCCCTGTTCTCGAACATGTCCCAGAACAGAGAGGGCTTTGTGGGAACATCCCGAAACAAGGGACTGGAATCCAGGGAATTGCTGCAGCTGCTTCCCAACCACTGCATGAGCAGACAGCTCAAAGCAGAACTGGACATTCCTCCTGCCTTGGGGTGGATAGACCTTCCCAGGAGATGCTCTGTGGAGCTGGGCAGGACAGGACAGCGTGGAATGGGAGACCCGCAGGTACACAGCATTCCCTTCTTCTCCTCCCTGCATTCCAAGGGCTGTGCTCTGTGCACTGGAGGGAGCAGTTCCATGATTCCTGTGAGGAATCCCTGCTCACCTGTGAGGGATGTGAGGAGGGATGAGTGTGGGTTGGACCTGGATTGCACATTGCCATGGATACTCCAGAGTGCACTTTGGGAAACTCTGGATTTCTGGGCAGGTGCAGAAGATGGAGTGTCAAAATCAAGGAATACTTCACATATCCTTATCCCTCCTGGGGGTTTTGATTTATTATTTTCTTTAAATCAGTGATGCTCTCTCAAGCCCAAACTTGTGTTACCTCCTTGGAATGACACCCAGAGCTTAAACTCTTCCCTTTTTTTCCATGAAGTCCTTGTTGAGAACCCTTGGGACAAGGAATTGATTGGCAAATTCTTGTCGGAGCTCCCGGAGCCGCTCCACACCTATGCCAACTACTTTGAGTGGAAATCTCCCCTTCCATTCATCAAAGTGAAGGCTGAACTCTCACTGGGTAAGAGCTCCTTCAAACTCATCACTGTCAAGCATTTCTTGAAGCTTTTTCCAGGATAACCTCTCAGAAGTGTGTGCGAATTCAGCTTCCTTGTGTGTGTGTGTATCTCCAGATTATCTCAGCCTCAGGTTGGGAATTAGGCCTGGGGTTGCTTTGTTTGCCTTTTGTAGCATGAGCCTTTTGGATGAGGCATTTTTCCCAGTTCTCCCTGTAAACTGGGCCACAGCTCTCCAGCTTTGTGTGGAACAGCAGCGGGCCCATGTCAACAAAAGCTGTAGGACAGGGATTGCAACATCCCTGTGGGACTTAAACATTGGTGTTTACTTTTCAGGGCATGCCCTTTGGAATTTGACTGCTTCCAGGGGGTCAGGCAAAAATAGAAACACTGGGGTCGAGTGTGTGGCACGTCCAGCACTCCTGCTCTCTCCTGTTCCTAGCAGGAAGAGATTTGTAGGGAAAGACTTGATCTAGGATTAAACCATTCATATGGGCTGGTGCTTTTCTCTTTTTTTTTCTCCTGTTTTTCCTCTGTGGAGTTGGCAAGCAGGATCTAATGTTAATCTTTTTAAAGGTCCCAGCTCATTCCATGTGGACTGCTTGGTTGGAGAAGGAGCTTTTGCCCAAGTCTATCAAGCTTCCATCCTGGATGCCAGTAACCCTCAGAATAATCAGAAAGTGATATTCAAGGTCAGTGGTGTTGGGCCACAGCAGCTCTCCTGCAATAATTCTGGAGTCTGACCCTCCCCCTGGGTGGATTCACACACATCCTTGGCCTTTCCATGTCAGATCTGCCTCGGGACCTTTTTGTGGATCTCCTCTCCAACATTTAGTCCTTTAGGAAAAACTAAAGCCCCTCTTTAACCCCTGAAGTGAAACTTTTTCAGGACAGAAAGGTGATTTATGCTTTCTTTGGAGCATCAGGGATTCACAAAGGAGTGTGTGGAATCGTGGCATGGGATTGAAGTCTAGATTTGAGAGGATTAATCATGAGGAGTTTATCAGCTGAGGTTAATTATTGTGAGGGTGGGGAGGCCCTGGCACAGGCTGCCCAGAGAAGCTGCGGCTGCCCCTGGATCCCTGGAAGTGTGCAAGGCCAGGCTGGACAGGGCTTGGAGCACCCTGGGATAGTGGAAAGTGTCCTGTGGCAGAGTATGGAAGATGGGACTGGATCATCTTTCAACCAAACCATTCTGGGATCAGTTCAAGAGGGAAGATGCCTGATCGGCCATTGAAAGCCCAACCTGAGAGGAACCCCAGCTTTTACCACTCCCAGATTTTCCCAGGAAGATCCCCTCCTTTCTTCCAGGTCCAGAAACCTGCCAACCCCTGGGAGTTCTACATTGCAACCCAGCTGGTGGAGAGGCTGAGCCCCAGCGTGCGCCACCTCTACATCCGCTTCTATTCCGCCCATTTCTTCCCCAACGGCAGCGTCTTGGTGGGGGAGCTCCACAACTACGGAACGCTGCTCGTGAGTGCCACCAGCTTCTGTCCCAGAGCACCTCTGCCCTTGCAGAGCCCTTTCCTCCTCCTGATTTTTACCTCCTTTGGGAATGTGCTGTGCCTTAACCCATGCTGTGTGTCCCTGGCTTCCAGAATGCCGTCAACATTTACAAGAAGCTCCCGGAGAAGGTGATGCCCCAAGCCCTCGTCATCTACTTCACTGTCAAAATCCTTCACATGGTGGAGGAGTTGCACAGCTGCAAAATCATCCACGGGGACATCAAGCCGGACAATTTCATCCTGGGAGAAAGGCAAGTGTGTCCTGTTGTCACCAGATGTCACCACATGGGAGGAGCCTGGAGGCACTGAGAGGGGGGGTTTGTTTCTTGTCCTGGTTGAAGGTTCCTGGACAACAGCACGTGTGACATCGACGGGCTCTGCCACGGCCTGACCCTCATTGACCTGGGACAGAGCATCGACATGAAGCTCTTCCCTGAGGGAACAGCCTTCACTGCCAGGTGTGAAACATCTGGATTCCAGTGCGTGGAAATGCTGACAAACAAACCATGGAACTACCAGGTAAGGGACGGCCTGGAATCTCAGCAGTTACTGCACACTGAGCAGCTGGACCCTGGTACCAGAGTTGGAGCCCCTTGCAGAGCCTCTCCCCCTCCATGGGGTGCTTTCAGCTCATTTTTAGTGCTCTGGGTGTGGTTTTGACACAAAACTGGTGTGATTTTGGTTTAGACAGACTACTTTGGGATCGCAGCCACCGTGTACTGCCTGCTCTTCGGGTCCTACATGCGCCTCAAGGAGGACAACGGGGTCTGGAAGCCTGAGGGAACCTTCAGGAGGTGGGTGTCCAAAATATTCCCCAAATCTTTGCCTAGATTCCCTAGAAACCCACATTAGTACCACATTGCTCCGAGGTCAGGTTCTGTCACACCTTTCCTAACTGGGAGCAGAGTAAAAACGAGTATTTTAGCAGCTGAATTTAGCGCTTTTTTTGATGCTTTTTTGTCCCTTTTTGCAGGCTTGCCAATGCTGAGCTGTGGAAGGAGTTCTTTGAGAGCCTGCTGAACATTCCCAGCTGCCACAACCTGCCTTCCCTCAGAGCCCTGCGCCAGAAGCTCAAGGATTTATTTTGCAGGTCCTACGCTAAGGAAATCAAGTTCCTTCGGAACAGACTTGTTGTGTTGCTCATCGAGCACAAACGCTCACGGAAATAAGGGTTGACTTTGCCCAGTTTCCAAGGACTTGGGGTTTTATGGATGTGGAATATTTTTGTAATAACTTGGTTTCAAATAATAAATGGGTTTGGGGTTGACTTCAGCAATGATGGCTCGCATCTTTCTGTGCTTTTTTGGGGGGGAAAAATATGCTAAATTGAGTGGTTGATTTGGTTTGGGAGGCAATGGATGTACTTGGATTGGGCTCTTCCTGCTCTGCCTGTCCTTAGGAATTTCTAAGATGGAGGAAATGGAGGTTTGCAGGTCAGATGCAAGTTGGACAGGACTGAACCCAGCCTTGGCACCTCCAGTTCTGGCCTCCCCTCACATCATTATTCAAGCTCGGGGGAAACCCAGAAGACAAATGTCTCTTGTTTGACTGTAACAGCAGAATTTTGGGAAGAAAGTGTTCCTTTAAAAGGAATACCTGAGCAGCACAACCCCCATGAGGGAGGAGAGGGCATTAATTTGATTTTTGCATCTCCCCACAGGAGGGAGACAACAGCCTTTCCTACTCTCCCTTCTCCTGCTTCTGTTTCAGGGGTGTTTTTCCTCTGCTTAAATTGTTCAGCTGGATAACCACGGTGAGCCTGAGCACCTGGTAGAGCTTGGATGGTTAGGAGGAGCTGAGATGTGTTCTAGGGATTGCTGTTCTCCCTCCAGCTGGGGCTCCTCTCCCTGCCCTGATGGCAGAACCTCTCAGATTCCCCTTGGAAGCAGCCTGCTTCCTGTGGCACGCGGAAAAGCCTTGGGCTTTGATCCGAAGCAGCTGGTTCCTGACTCAGCTGGAGTGAGTTGCACCAGGAGGCAGATCAGCTGGAGCAACCTCAGAGCTGGTGGAAACATAAACATTGGATGCTGGGGTGGCTTTTTTTGTTCCCGTTCTCCCCTTAGTTGCATTTTTTTACGCGCTGAGCCGGAGCCAGCTGTTCTCTGGCCAGGCCAAAATCTCTGCCAGGCTTAAGTTTTTAGATGTATATTGTAAATTATATATTTTTAGTTCCTCATATAATGCAGAGGGATATGTGGAGGAGCACTTTTCAGAGCATTATGAGCACGATGGAGCTTTTAGCTGCAGCTCTGCCCTTAATGCTGTTATTTTACATTAAACACCCCTAAAACCAGCCCCCTGTCCCAGCCACCTGCTCCTGCCCCTGTCCCACCATCATCCCATGAGAGGCAGGGAGGTTAAAACCACCCCACGAGGGGTAAAAATGGATCAGTGGAGTGACGAGGCGGGGTGGAGGTTCTGCTGTTGTATTTTATTTAAACCAAGCTGTTACAAAACCCAAGAGTGGAGCCCAAGAGGGCCCAGCTGGCAGGGTGATGTTTCCTCGCCGGCACGCGCTGGCTCCACGCCGCTGCAGATCTCGAGGTATCCCCAGAGTCGCCCTTTAGAGATAACTCATCTCGGGGCCTCCACCACCCACACGGGAGAGGAGAGATTTCCTGGCGCGTGGGTGGGTGCCTCTGCCTTTTCTTCTGCAGAAAACCCAGGTTTTACTCATCTTTCACCCTCTCCCATCGAGCCGGGGCCCCCCCTGGGGTCTGAGGCTCTCTCCCAGCTCCTCCATCCCTTGCTGTTGCTGGCTCATCACCACTCAGCCCCGGCCAAGCCCTTTCTGCTGCCACCTCCCTGCATTCCTGGCCAAAATTCTTAATTTTTACTTTGAAGGCATTAACAGGGATAAAGTGTGAGGTTGTTGAAAGCTGCAGCCGCCTCAGTAATTAGTCAGGTGCACACTAATGAAGCAGCAGTCCTGGTCCCCCTCCTTGGGGTCACCCACAGCAATGTCACTTGCCCCATTAGGAACAATAAAAATAAATATACATTAACAGGTCCCAAATTCACTGGTGGTAGCAAGGAACCCAAGTGCCACCCCCCTGCCCAGCCCAGGGACCACTCAGGTCACAACAGGACCATTCTTGTCACTTGATTCACCCCCACATCACTGTCACTGCTGTGGATGTGTGGAGATCCCCCAGAGAGGGTTTGGGGGTTTCTTTAACTAAAATACACATTTTTTTAACAAAACCCACCTGTTCTTATCTCTATCCAACCTTTGCTGTTCAAGCACCCCCACGCTGATGACACAGGGTTTGATTTTGGGTTGGTGTTTGAAATTGGGAGCTCTGTAAAGGTCAGGCTCCAAGCCTGGCTCAGAAAAAGCCTCGTGCTTGAGGCTCAAACCTGATTTTATCTGGCAGCACGAGTGAAGTAACATTTATCATGATGGGTGCAGGAGAAGGAGAACAAGGTGTCATTTTTTTCCGTTGGTGCTTTGTTCAGGTCAGAATGGGTTTGGTGAGCACCTGCTGGCTGGGGAGGAGGGGTTGGGGGTGGTTTTCCTTGGGGGTTTTCAGGGCACTGTGAGGAGTCTGTTCCCTCCAGCCAGGCTCTGTCTTCTTTGCTCCAACCTCCTCCCTGCCTGCTTCCCAGTGGCAGGGACAGCCTGCTGGGATTGGACTGGGCTCCATGATCTGGGAGGTTGTTTCCAACCTAAGTGATTCTGTGATGGCACAGAGGGTTGGCTGGGTGGGAGATGCCACAACTGGAGTGCTGCAGCAGCATGGGATCCCTTCCATCCTCCTCCGTCCCTCTCCCTTCTCCCTCCTCATTTCCATGTGGGACGTGGGAAAGCTCCCTGCCCATGGATGCTGATGGGTGCGCAGGAGGGCTGGGATGGGGCATTCCCAAACAGCATTCCCAGGGAGCTGGGGATGGATGCTGCAGGGCCTGAGGCAGTGTTGAGGGGCAGGTTTCAACTCCCCCTCCCTCAATCTGTGCCAAAATGAAGGACTTTGGGATGGGCTTCGGTGTGAATTCCTCCAAGATGGCTCACGACAAGAGGAACAAGGATAACGTCGAAACGGGTTTCTTCCGTGAGGCTGGAGCCATGATTCACAGTGGGAAAATGCACTTGGTGCCTCTCCTGGCTCTCCAAAATCCCGAGGGCAGGAGGAGAAGGGCCAGCTCAAGGCTGGGTGCTGGAAAGGCCAGGCTGCTCCCCATCCCCTTTCTGCTCGTGTGAGCCGCCCACGCAGAAACGAAAACGACCCAGGAGGAGAAAATAGACTCAACATCTGCTGGCTGGCCCCGTGTCCCGGCAGCCCAGGTGCCTCCAGAGTGTCCCCCTCGCTCTGCCACACCACCACAGGATGCTCTGCAGGCCCCAGCCAAGGGGAAAAGCCTCGGGTGGTTCCTGGATCCAAGGGAAGCGTGAGGGAAGCGGGGCCTTGTGGAGCCCCACCAGCACTGTGCTGTGGGTACCACTGCTGGAGGGCTGGGAAAAGAGGAACAAGCCTGATTTTCAGCCCTGCTTCTCCCTCACTTTTCTGGTGTGGAAAGGCCATGGCCAGGCCTTTTTAGCCCTTCCCTTCTGCTGCTGGTCCCTGTCTTCAATTTTTTCCCTAATATGCCTTCCTAACAAGTTTTCCTAATTATTTTTGCCCACTCAAACACCCTCAGACACTTTTCCTTCCCCGCCCATTGGAGAGGCGTGAAGGGGGTGGGAACAGAGCCGGAGCAGCCAGGGATGCTCCAAGCGGTGTGTGAGACCATCCCTGGCTAAAGTGAGGGACGCGGGGATGGGATGGAATGGGGGAGCTGTGGCCACCCCGGAATCTGCTCCAGCAGCACTGCTCAGCCCCTGTGCTGGATGGGCCAGGTTCTCCCTCTCCATAAGGCTTCTTCCACCCCGTGGTCCTTCCTACCCCTCCATGGTCTTCCCCTCCACAGCTGTGTTTCTCCATGGGCTGGAGATGCTGCTGCTGCTCGAGGGATGCACCAGCGCTCTGTGTGTGTGCACATGCATGTGCAAGGGGTGCAGCAGGAGGGGTTGTGGGGCACAGGAGATGCCCTGCAGCAGGTGTGTGTGTGTAAAGTGTGTGTGAAGAGCAAGCACCTGGGTGTGAGGTGTGTGTGCACATGGGGGTGCAACAAGGCACGCCTGGGGCGTGTAAGAGGTGTGCGGGTAAGGGGAGCAGCCACAGTACACGGGGTGGGTGTAGGGGTGAACCCCGCGGGGTGAGTATTGTGTGTGCAAGGCGAGAGTGCGTGCTGCAGGGAGGGAAGGGTGAAGGTATCAGGACGCAGCTCTGGGCTGTGTTTGTGTGGGATGTGCGTGTGTTTGTGTGCGATGTGTGTGTGTGTGTGAGGCTGGCAGTGCACGTGTGCGTGTGTAAGGCCGTGCCGTGCCCCGGGCTGTGTTTATCAGTCCCTGAGCGTGTGTAAGGCTGTGCCCGAGCCCAGCCGGGCGCTCCCCGCGGGCGGGGCGGGGGCCGGGGCCGGGGCCGGGGCCGGGGCGGGCGCGGGGCGGTGCCGAGGCCGGGGCGGTGCCGGGCCGGGGGAGGCCGGGGCGGTGCTCGGGCTGTAAACACAGCCGGGGCGGAGCGGGGCCGGGGCCGCTCCCGCGCACACCCGAGCGCAGCCGCGGCCGGGGCCGCTCTAGCGGCGGCAGCACCGTGAGCGGGGCCGGGGGCGCGGGGCGGGGGCCCGGGCCGGGGCCGGGGCCGGGGCGGGGGCGCGCTCGGCAGAACAATGGGGCGGGCGGACGGGCGGGGGCCGGGCCGGCCTGGGCGCGCTCGGCCGCTCACCGCGCTCCGCTCCCCGCAGGCAGCCCCGATGGCCAAGCAGCCCCCCGAGGTGAAGGCGCGACGCGACGGCGAGGGCGGGCGGCTGCCGGCGGCGGAGGGGCCGGGCCCGGGCGCGCAGCTGCGCCCCGGCGCTCCCGCTGCCCTGCCCGGGGCTGGCCCGGTGTCCGCGGCCGCCGCGGCGCGGGGCCCGCCCGCCAGCCCCGGCCCCTTCGCCACCCGCTCGCCGCTCTTCATCTTCGTGCGGAGGTCGCCGCTGCTGCCGCGCTCCTCCAGCGGGTACTTCTCGTTCGAAGCCGAGCGCAGCCCCGCGCCCCTGAGCTGCGACAAGGCCACGCAGACCCCCAGCCCGCCCTGCCAGGCGCTCAGCCACTGCCTCAGCGCCATGGGTAAGCTCTGGGGCGCGGCTCTCCATCCTCCTCCTCCTCGTCCTCGTCGTCGCCTCCCCTCCCCGCCGGGCTCGGCTGCCCTCGCTCCCCCTCCTCACCTGGCGTGGCTTTCCTCAGAGCAGAGTTGCTGTGGGGGCGTGCGAAGGTGTGAAAGTGAAGTGCCGGGGGAGATGTGTGGAGGGTGAATACGCTGGTCAGGGGTAGCTTGAAAGTGCGGGAGCGCTTTTCCGACCCTTCACCTGGCTTGGCTTTCCTCGCCTTCCCCTCCTCGCCTGGCTTGGCTTTCCTCAGAAGCGTGGAAAACACGGGTTCTCGTGGGGTGTGTGAAGGGCCGGGGTTTGTGTACAGGTGTGGATGAAGAGGAGAGGGGTGTGAAAAGCTGTGAGTGCACAGTGCCAGGGGGTTGTTGAGGGGTGCATGAGGGGTCCTGCCCTTTGGCTTCCCTTGGAAGGATGGAGAACGCAGGTAGCCACGCCAGGCACCTGCAGCAGCACCTCCCGCATCCCACCCACCCCGTGGATTTTGGGAGCAGCCGTGCCGCGGGCTGGAGGCTCTCCCGGCGCTCTGGGATTTGTGGAAGCTGGCCGGGGCCGCGGGCAAACACAGCGCCGGGGAACTCCCGCGCGTCCAGCGCCGGGGTTTTTATTACTATGATGTTTATTCTTTTCCGGGCTCGGTCAGTCGCTGCCAGGGGAGGAGGGGACAAGGGTTGTTGAGTCCAGTTTTCTGCTCAGGGCTCGCTGTCCCAGGATGTTTTGCCAAGCAAGTGGCTCCTGGCTCGTGTGCCGCTGCCGGCTCTCCCATCGATCGGTGGCGGAGGTGCTGGGGTCGTGCATCCCGAAATCCCGCCGGGAAGCTGCCCGGAGGCGGGCGGGGGCGTGTTTACGAGTGGCTTTGCCAGGTGAAGCCTCTCCAGCAGGGAAAACCTGCCCGCGGGAGCTTGCATGAGTGTCCAGCATTCCCCTCTCCTGATGAATTCCCTGGTGAATTGGAGGAAACCTTTGAACTTGCACCAGGGCACGGTGGGAGTGAGGCATGGGGATAACAAACAGCAGCTCCGAGCTTTTTTGGGATCTCAACACCATCTTTTTTGGTTGGTGGTGTTTTTGCTCCCTCCTGGCTCTGGCTGCAGAGGCCTGGCTGTAACGTGCCCTTAGGATAGATTTTGTGACATTATTGCAGTAATTACAGCTTAATTCGTGTTTCACAACCTCGCTCTGGCATGGCCAGGCAGGGATGCTCCCGGAATTCCTCGCTGGGAGTGCCAAGGCTTCAATTTCTTTTATCTGGGAAGAAATTGAAGTTTTCCCTGAATTTTTTTTTCCCCCAAATTCCTGTGCTCTCATCAGCTGTTTTATTGGAGCCTTTGCTCTGTGAGTGTTGCTAGGGGCATCATCCTAAACAACTATAAGCAAATGGAAAATCCTCAGTGCTGTTTAACTGGGACTCTTGGATACTCCTGAACGGATTAAGCTGGGAACGTGGAGCTACAGAGCTGGTTTATCCCCAGGCTGTGACTTCCCATGCAGCTCTCCTTGGGAAATATCCATGCCTTTGCCCTGCACACCTCCTCCTCAATCCCTGTGCCTTGGCAGTGTCCAGCTGGATGCGTGCCGTGGAGTTTTCCACATGGAAGCGGGTCAGTCCCTTGGGAAGGAAGCAAAGGAGATATTTTTGTTGTGCTTTTACCCACTGATTTTATCTGTTGTGAGCAGAGGCTCACAAGGTGGAGAGTTTCTCTCGGAAGCATAAGCAATAATAATAATAATTATTATTATTTTTATTAAAATAAACAGGCGTTTCCTGCGAGCAGAAAGAAGCGACGGATGCTCCCGGCCTCTCCCATGGGCAGTGGGGAACTGCTCCAAGGCTGCTCCAGCACGGCGAGCTCATGCTCTGCCTCAAAAGTCCCTCTCTAAATCTTGCAAAACCTTCCCCAAAGGTTTTGATGAGGGCAAATAAAGGTGGAGGCAGCCCTTGGGAATGCCCAGGGTTGTGTAAGGAAGAGCTGTTGGTGTGGAGGTTTTGGGAAGTGATGCTTTGGGCTGTGCTGCCTTTCTGACAGTTCAGGGGATGCATCCAGCTGCCTCCAAAGCCGTTTGTTTTGGGAAATGAGACAAAAGCAGTGAGGGGATGCTCTGGGATGAAAGGGAACAAGGGCTGCAGTGCCAGCCTGGGATATCCAGGATGATGCTTTTGGGGGTGGGAAGGAGAGGAGCAAGGGTGAGTTGATTTGTTTGTTCTGGGGAAGAGGTTGGCAGGGATGGGGAATTCCCAGCTGGGAGTGTAAGTCACCCAAGACAAACTCACTCTTTCTGGAGGGGTTGGGTGACTCTGTTCGTGGTATTTCGTGTCTCTCCTTCATTTCCTTCCATTGGATTTTTGGTCTGAAGGCAACGTGTTTGTTCCCAACGGATTTTGGGAATGTGGCTGGAGCAGGTGCTCTGGAAATGGGCTTTCCCAGTGCTGGTTTGATCCCAGTGTGTATTCCTGTGAGGAGAGAAGCAGTATAAACCTGTTGCTCTCAAAGGAGATGCCAAATAGTTGGGTTTAAGAGGAAAACCTTGAGCTGGGAATCTGCTGGTGATGTCCTGATGCTCTTGGGTTGGAATCGCTGCTGTTTTCTCCCGGCTCTCCAAGATTTCCTTCGGTGAGGGGTTGGATACCTAACCCAGGAGCTGACGTTGCAATTTGGGCTTGGTTTCTTTGCCCTTCCGAGCCGGAACCGCAGCAATCCCATCCTGGAGCATCCCACGGGCCGGAGCCAGGCGTGGCTTCCCGGCGGTGCCGGTGCCCCGGGGTTGTCACCCTCGGTGGTGGCTCACGCTATGACTGTGTCCCCCCGCCCCCGAAAGCGCCCGTGACTGGTTTGGGGACCCGGTTATGACTGGCCCCTTTCGCTCGGCAGCGCCGCAGAAAGTCCTTTCTGAAAACCTCAGCCCGATTTCGCTCTCAGCCACCGAGCCCAGCCCGAGTCTCTGGGGCGGAGGAGCGGGGCGGGAGGGAGGATGGCACGGCGGGGAAAGGATGGAGCGGCAGCAGCAGCGCGGCTCCCTCGCGTGGTTCTCCTCACGTCCCCGGCGCTCCTCGCCTCTTCCTGCCCGGGCTGGCCGCGTGTTTTTGTTTGCCCGGCCGGGCCGGGGTGGGATTTGGGAAGCGGCTCCGCCCCGGCCGGTCCCGCCTGGCTCCGGCGGGATCGCGAGCGCCGCGCGTGGCGCGCCCGGCGGCGGGAGGGAGGGGGCGGGCGGCGGGCGCTGCTACTACAGCGTGAAAACAAAACACATCCCCCGGCCAAGCGGCGCTGCTTGGCTCGGAAACGCATTTTCCAATCAGGTTGGAGCCAGGCTTTTATTTAATTTCTTTCTTTCTTTTTTTTTTCTTTTTTTCTTTTTTTTTTTTTTTCCCTAACTGCTCTACTAATCCTTTGAATGTTTGGAAGATTGGAAGCTATTCCTGTTCCCTTGTGATTCCTCCGAAGCTGTCGTGCCAAAACACTGCTTTGTTTTGTGCAGTGTTTTTTGGTTTTTTGGTTGTTTTATTTTTATTTTTTTTTAGTTTGGTTTTTCTTTTTCTTTTTTTTTTTTTTTAATATTCCTTAAGGCTGCACTTCCTGCTTGGATCCTGAACTTTAAGGAAGGGGGGATGAGGTGGTGCTGGGTATCATACACGGTCCTGTTTCTTTTTTTTTTTTTTTTTCCTGGCTATTTGCAGGATTTATCACATGTTTAATAACTTTTTAAGATGGAGACCTAAATAATTATGTATCCTGCAGTATAATAAACACATTAACTCTTTCTTTTCTCTTTCAAGCCAGCACTTGGATTTGCTGGAAGTGTGGTTTCTTCACACATAAATCCAACTGTGGCTTTCTCCTCCCTATGACAAACCCATTGGTTTTCCTTGTTGGGCACTTGAGGATGATTTGGGGAAGAAATGTGAAAATTGAATGAGGCAGAGGGTTTTTAAGGTTAGAGAAGGAGTTGCTGGTGAAGGAAAAAAAGTGGGAAGAGGAGGTTTGGTGAGGGAAGAAAATTGGAGAGTGGCATCTTGGCTCTTATCCCTGTTTAGGAGTGACCAAAGCTTGGAGATGCTCCCATGGACATCTTACAATTAATAAATAAAAGCCTAATAGCAGTAATAATAATAATAATGCAGAAATAACCAGGAACAAAAGCCTGTTCATTGTACGCAGTGAGCCCCCACATGAGCCCCTGGGGTTTAAGAGAGTTAAAATATAATAGTAATAAAAAACAGGAATAAAATGGCAAGAGCTGATGAGTTACTGGAGAGTTTTATGTAGTAAATTCTGTACAGTTTGTTTTCCTTCCTGGGTTTCCAACTCTCCTGTTCCATGCCCCGCAGCTTCCCGGTGGCAGTCCCACTCTCCGCCCGAAGAGGTGCAGCCGGAGATCTGGATCGCGCAGGAGCTGCGGCGCATCGGGGACGAGTTCAATGCCTCCTATTGTCCACGCAGGGTAACTTTCCCCTCTTCACCTCCCGTTTCTCTCGAAGGGAAGGGCTGAATCATTTCTGGAAACTCTCTCTGCGGTGAGCATTTCGCTCACTCAGACGAGAAAAGGCTGCGCGGGCGGGGGGTGGCCTGGACCAGGTAAATCAGCGGCGGCGGCCTCAAATCAATGAAAAATAACCTTTAAGTCAATTGAAAATAACCTATTGAAATCAGGGCTGGAAGCTTTAGGGCACCAGGTTTGCGCAGGGGTTTTGGGGCAGAGGTGTTGGGTGCGGCCTGGACCTGATGGTGACGAGGAAACTTTTAGAAAGGAAGAGGCAGGGAAAGTTTGGGGATTTTGGGGGATGCACTGCCTGGCACCATTGCTTTTAGGGAAGCTTTCAGTGGGATTCCCAGCCCAGCTCCCAAATCCCAGCTGCTGCAAAGAAGAAACTTGGTCCTAGAACTTAGTTCTCTTGCAAAGACTGTTTTGAAAGAGTTTTTATAAGCCCATGAACTCGCTCACCTTGGGGTGTTGCAACCCGAGTCGATGCAGTAATGCCCCAGAGGAGCCCAATCCCAAGCCCAAGGCAGCCCAGCCCGGGGGTGAAGCAAGATGGGCTCGCCAGGATGAGCTGCTGCATGTCCCTGCTTGTGGGTTCTGCTCCATCCACTCGGGCTTGGCTGTGGGAAGAGGGGCCAGGAGCAGTTTTGGTGATGGAATGCTGGCTGCTGGATCCTTATCCATCCTCTTCAGCTCCCAAATAGCTCCTGCAGTGTGTCCTCGCTGCTCCCAGGGTTGGCTTTCCCACATAAATGGGGATCAGGCTGCTATGATCCTGCTTTTTCCACATCATCTCCAGCTGCTCCACTTTTCCCAAATGCCCTGGCAGTCCTGACCTGTGACAAAATGGTGATAAGCTGATACCCTAATCCAGAATTCAAAATCCAGAATGCGCATCTTCAGACCTCCCCCACCCAGGCTGGTCCCTTGTGATGCAGAGTTGGCTGCTTTTTGGGATGAAAGGACATCTTTTCAATGAAAGGGAGGGAGCAGGCTGTCCAGAAAGCTGGAGGCACCTGGTAGCAGCAGGCAGATCCAGAGGAGCTGGAAGAAATGCAGAGTGCCCTGGAATATCCTGAGCTGGAAGGGACCCACAAGGATAATCCAAGTCCAAACTCCTTGCCCTGCACAGCCCCAGCAATCCCACCCTGTTCCTGAGAGCATTGTCCGCATATTCCTTGAACTCTGGCAGCCTTGGGGCTGTGACCATTCCCTGGGGAGCCTGTTCAGTGCTACCCATCTCCCACCTCCTCCCTGCCTCCCGGAGCAGTGCCTTAAATTTGGAGCACTTCGTGAGGAGCAGGAACATCCTTCCAGCATTCTCCTGGCTCTTTTGGTGCTGGGAATCTCTGGGCACATCCTGCTGCTCCCTACAACCCTGTGGTGGATAAGGGGGTGAATTTAATGGGAATGGGGGTGTTTCCCAGGCAGCAGCAGGGTGAGGTGCAGGGAGCATCCCCCAGGGTCGCACGAGGCTGTTTCCAGTGCCGAGGCTGCAATTCCAACCCAGGGCTGGCCCAGGGCGAGGAGTGGAACACAGGGGACACGTCCTGCCTGCTCAGGTGATGCGAGCAGGGGACGTCATGCGTGACCCTAAAAACACTTTGTACCTGGTGCAGCCAGCATGCGACAAATTCTCACTCCCTGCACCCAAAACTGGGGAGGTTTCGGAGCATTTCAGGCACTATGTAATTATCATCCCTGAGGCACTTGGTGGAAAAGGTCCCTTTTCCTTCTGGAAGCGTTCTGGCTGCTCCTGAGCTGCCTGGGCTCCGGAGGGGAGGGTGGAAGGGCTCATGCCTGCCGGCCCTGCCTGGCTCTGAGGTTTGCCCTTTCAGCCTGAGGTTAGAAATGGGGAACTGCAGCAGTGCCAGAGCTGCACTCGCCGGGCAGGTCGGGGCTGTCGGACGGGTCCCGGCGCCTTCCCTGTCACGTTCCCCAGGGCGTGGCCTCCCCCCGGGCCTGTTTCTCGGACAGGGAAATCGGGCAATTCGTCATCCAGCCGCTCCTTGTCCCAACAAGGTTCCTGGGTCCCAGGCTTTTCCTGGAAGAGGGGGCATCCCCTGACTGCTGCCCCAGGCTCTGCTGGCTGCAGTGTTAAACACTTTGTGCCTCTGGAATATTTTCCAGGCGTTCATATAGCATGGGGGGCTTCATGCTGGGAATTAAAGTCACCACTTCGTTTTGGTTTTTCTCCTTTTTTTTTTTTTCCTTTTTTTTTTTTCCCTCCCCTCTCTGGGAAACCCCCAGGTCATGATCTTGCGCCTGCTGCGTTACATCATCAGCCGCATCTGGAGGCTCCAGTGAGAGCGCCCGGCGCATCCCGAGCCACCAGGACTGAATTCCTCGCTGGGAAAGCCCGGGAACGACGGACTCATGGATGGATGTGGGGCTCCCACCCTGCCTCTCTCTCCCCCAGGACACGTGGCAGGATGAGGGTGGACATCCCATTCCGACCGCGGCGTTTTTATGGCAGAGTGGTGTTTACTTGGTGTTTCTCTCCACTCTTTTTATTAATTTTTTTGCCTTTTTTTTTTTCCCCCAAAAGAGTCTCAGCGAAAATGTGGAATCATGTTTTGTCATCGTTCCTGGAATTCTGTGGCATGAGCCCATGGCAGGAATGAGGGAAACCTGAGCCAGCTGATGGGCAGAGCCCTCGGAGTTTGCCTTGCAGAGGCTCGGATTCCTCCCCTCTCCCTTTGCCTCTGGGGCATTTGCCCCCAAAAAAGGCTGGAAAAAACGGCAGAGGGATTTAATATCAGCACTTCTTTTACCTGTAAATACCTAATGCTACCCCAAATCCAACTTCATTTGCATAATGCAAATCAGCCTATTTCCTGCTGACTGATTTTTTAATTTTTTTTTTTTTTTTTGCGTTTTGATATCTCTATTTTTTTGATCCACTCTGAATTTCAAGACTTTGCTGTCGAACTCCAGGGTCCAAACCATCACAACCAACCAACCAACCAAACCCCAAGCCACCAGGTTGCCTTTTTTTAAAGAAATTCTTTCTATAAAACGTGTGAAAACGCTTCTGTAGTGTCTGCTATCAGATGTGGGGGACTGAGTAATCCAGCAATAAACCGTTCCGGAGGCAGGGAGCAGCTCCTGGAACGCCGCAGCCAGAGGCGACGGCAGCAGGACCTGTTGGGAGTCGTGGCTGTCAAAAGAGGTTTCCAAGATTGTGTTTTCCTGGGATCCTCTCCGTGTTTGGACGGGGATGAGCACCCAGATGCAGATGGAAGGATGCCAGCCCAACACGGATCTATCCAGGACATTCCAAGGGGATCTGACTGCTCTGTGTCCTCCCAGAGAAGTTCCCAGGTGCTCCATGTCCCAGGGCCTCTCCCCTTCCCTCCCTGGAGTCATGGATCCACGGGTGTTCCCCTTCCCAGCAGATGTTTTTGGGGGATTGGCTGCTCCAGCCATCCCATATCTATGCACAAACATCCCCCTTCCCTCAGGCTGGTGCAGGTGCTCCCCAAAAGCTGCGGGGTTTTTTTTTTGTTTCTGGTCTCACCAGCAGCATAGGAAAAGAAAAGAAGGAAAACCCCATCCCAAGCCCCCCTTGGAGCGGTTCTTCCCACAGGGAGAAGCTGCTGAGTGCCATGGATGATAATTAGTGTTAATTAATGATGGACAGACCCCGGTGGGACCTCTCTGCCTGGCGGGTCGGAGCGGGGCCTCCCCTCCTGCTCCTGGAGGATCATGGAGGTGGTTTTAACCTCGATTGCCAATTTTATTCCCTTTTTTTCCTTGGAAGTGCAAGGTGAGCAGCGGTTGCAGGAGCAGGGAGTGTTTTGGGAAGGGCATTTTGGAGCCCTTTGGGGGGAACCTTTGCACTGGTGGAGAGTGAGCGGTTCAAATAACGAGGGAGCTTGGCCAGGGCAGATCCTGCTCCTCATCCCTTGGGATTTACCTCTGGCTTTGGCTCACCGTGGCTGTGCTGCCCCAGTCAGCCCTACCAGCTGCCACCAGGGATTTCCCATGGAATTCCACTGGTAAAATTAGAATTAAAAGATAAAAATTGGCAGCAGGGGTGGGGAGACCCAGTGAGATTTTTCTTTTTTCCTCCCAGTTGAGTTCCATCATTGCTGGTGGATGAAATGGTGCTTTGGGATCTCCCAACTTTGGGCATCCCAGAATGTGTCCCTTGGAGTACACCAAAGAATCACCAAAGAGCACTTTACCCTGTCCTCCCATGGAGAAAAATTCATTTTAATGAAAAAAAAAATCAATATATTGGCAAAGTCTCCCAGGGCCTTTTCCACAGGAGGAGTTCCCAGCCAAAAATCATAGGAAAAGGAACCCTCAAAAAATAGGATTCCTGTGGCATTGTGAGGTTTAGTGAGAAAAAGCCCCCAAAAAAGCCTCAAAACAGAAGAATGATACAAAACAGGGATTTATGCTCCTTTCAGCCATGTTGGCTGCCTGCTCTGGGTCGTGTTTAAGTGTAGTGTGTGCTCTGTGTTGCACCAAAAGGATGAAGAGTTTTCCTTGGAAACCAGATTGATCCTGTTCTTGCTTCTCCTCTTTTGCACCAAACTGTAAATACTCAAATATTTATTAGAGTAGAGTACCGTATTATTTTCATCATCTGAGCCAAATATCTGTGTGCAATGTACTCCCTCTCCTTTCTCTCCTGTAAGTTTTGTACAGCTTAGAAATACTTTAAAAAAAAACTAAAAAAATTTAAAAAAAGTTCCTGTTTTTTTCCTACATTTTTTTAGAGTGGAATTGGTAAATACTGTAGGTCTTTTTTTTGTTTGTTTTTTTTTTTGTTTTTTTTTTTCCTTGTGTAATTAATGCACTCTACTGTTTAATGCTGTAACTTGTAGAAATGTTGTATATTTATTTCCTGCTTATTTAAGTTCCTGTGAAGATTTGGTTTCCTCCCTGCCAGAAGTGTTGGATCCCCTTCCAAAGCCATCGTGGTGTGGATAACAAGATTTTAATCTTATTTTTCTCCAAGTGCCTAAGTCTCCACTTCCCAGGAGTGATTTAGGCACATCAAAGACTTCAGCATTAGTGAAATTCAGTGGGAATTTGGAATTTGGTTCCTCCACCCCCCGGGATTGCTCCAGCCAGGTTTTCCTGGAGCAGCCATCCCATGGGATCCCGTGAATCACTAAATCGTGTCGCAGGACCCAGCTAATGTAGCATTTTTGACTGCAATTTCCCTGCCTTCCTTGTGTTTTGCACTGATGAATTTTGGACAGGGTAATTGCCACTTTACTTGTGCAATACTGCTGTAAATAATTGCAAGAGCCTTGTTTTTTGGGGGTTGTTTTTTGGTTTTGTTTTTAAGAATCTTTTATGTTCTTTAATATGAGTTTTATATGAATAAAAACTTTCAACTATTTGTCCTGAGTGCTGGTTCTTTGTGGGGATTGAGGTTCTCCCGAGAAGAGGATATTTGTGGCTTTATCACCAATTTTCCCCATTTTTCACCCATTCTCCCTCCAGACCTGGTGCTCCTCTCTCCATTTTGATGTTCCCCTCTCCATTTTGATGTTCCCCTCTCCATTTTGGTGTCCTGGAGCTCCAAGATACTTCAGGCCACCCAGAATGCAGCTCTTGAATGAATTTGCTTTGTCAGGTGCTGCCCTGGCTGTATCCAACCCCAAAAGCTGCTCCAGCTGGGAGTTACCTGGGGATTCCTTGGAAGTTTTTTGCTTTTCCTCACATTTCTGTGGTCATGGGCTCAAGCCCAGCTGCTGGGCACCTTCCATGCACTTCTTTTCCCCAGCTGGTTTTCACTGGCATTGAAGAAGTTTTGGGGGTTATTTTATACTGTATGTCTTGTTTTATTTTTATTTTATTATTTAATGCATTTATTAACATTATTTTGATTTTGTTATGGAACATCACTATTTCTTCTCTTTTATTATTTCATATGGCTGGTTTTATTTTGCAGTTTTAAATCTGCTCCTAAAAATTCCCATCCCACCTTCCTTCTGCCTGGACCCTCCATCCCATTTGTCCCTCCAGCCCTTCCTATCCCTCAGGAAGGGATATTATTCCTCAGCACTCACCACGTGGAAGGGATTTAAAAACAACCCCACCAGGTCCTACTTGATAAACAACCTAAAAAAATTCTGGATTTTTTTTTTTGTTTTGTTCTTGAGTGTGTTTCAAATTACAGAAGTTCCTGAAAGGGAAGTTTATTGGTTTCAGGTGCTATTTTGGGGGCTTCTTTAACTCACAAAAAAAAGGTTTAATTGCCCAGCCGAGCCTGTGGCAGCTGCTGGCTCTGCTCTCCCGCTGCCTCTGCACTCCTGTTGGGATTTGGGAGCTCATGGATGTGTCCAGGTGAGTTGTCACACCTGGGAGGTGGCCCTGCTGTGACTCAGGCTGGGAGGAGCTCATGCCCTGCCTGAACCCGGTGACCTCGGTGGCGCCGCGGGAGGGAAGCACTGCCCCTCATTGGGATCTGCCCTCGGCACCAGGTGCCAGGCCCAGCCTGGCCAAGGCCAGCTCCAAGGCGGTCATGGCCACCTCAGAGGTGTTCCCAGCCCAGTTTGGCCAGGGCCAGGCTCAGGTTGGCCTCAGCCCACGCTGGACATGGCCAAATCCAAGGTGGTCACGGTCCGGGTTGGCCAAGGCCGAGTCCAAGGGGGTCATGGCCACCTTGGAGGTGTTCACGTCCCAGTTTGGCCATGGCCAGGCTCAGCTTGCCCACAGCCTGTGCTGGCCATGGCCAAATCCAAGGTGGTCATGGTTTAGGTGGGCCAAGGCCAAGGTGCTCCTGGCCCAGACAAGGTAGTCGTGGCCTGTTGGTCGTGGCCAAGCCCAAAATGGTCACGGGTCCACCAAACTCAGCTTGGCCTCAGCCCACACTGGCCGTGGCCAAATCCAAGGTGGTCCTGGTTTAGGTGGGCCAAGGCCAACTCCAAGGTGTTCCTGGCCAAGACAAAGGTGGTAGTGGCCTGTTGGTCATGGCCAAACCCAAAATGGTCCACCAAACTCAGGTTGGCCTCAGCCCACACTGGACATGGCCAAATCCAAGGTGGTCACGGTCCAGCCTGGCCCAGGCCAAGTCCAAGGGGTTCATGGCCACCTTGGAGGTGTTCCCAGCCCAGCTTGGCCATGGCCAGGCTCAGGTTGGCCTCAGCCCACGCTGGACATGGCCAAATCCAAGGAGGTCACGGTTTAGGTTGGCCAAGGCCAACTCCAAGATGTTCCTGGCCCAAACAAGGTGGTTGTGGCCTGTTGGTCATGGCCAAGCCCAAAGTGGTCACGGGTCCACCAAACTCAGCTTGGCCTCAGCCACGTTGGCCACGGCCCAGGCCCACCAAAGCCACATCACCAGCCAGGCCCTTTCCATGCTCTTAAATTCTAGGAGCTCATAAAACCCCCCACACGATTGTTTTAAGGATGACAAATGGCCTTTATTCCTTGAAAAGGAGCAAACTCCCAGATTTTATAAATGGAAAGAGCCACAGCTCCCTGTGTCCGTCAGAGCTGGACACTCATGGCTGCCATGTGCTCATGCTGTTGGGGACACACAAAACTGGGACATTCCTGCACTCCCACACCCCTGCTGGCCTCAGGAATGCTGAGCAACCCAAGCTGAGGATGATTCCAGTCATCCAGAGCCACGGGAGCGACACCAGGCTCTCCCCACACACAGAAATAAATAGAATTTTTTTTTTCCAATGACTCGCCACTGACCTTTCAAACACCTGTGCAGCCTAAACCAGCTAAAAATACCCCCCGAGCTTTGCATTTGATTTTCATATTGCAACAAAGCTCACTCTTTCCAGCGGCTTTTCTGCCTTTCTGGCAGCTCCTTGGATGCTCAACCTCTCCTAGGGTCACACCCGGCGCAGACAGAGATGGGAACTGTTGGATACCAGGGAGGTCCCTAAAAGCAATAAAAAGATGTTAAAAGCGTTCTAGCAGGGTTTTTATAGGGTGTAAGACAAGCTCAGGGATGGCTGGACCAAGGGGACCTTCCTGCTGCCCTTCCTGATCATCCCAAACCTCTTTTCTGTGGAATTTTGAAAAAGTAAACCCTGCAACCCAAGGAAAGGCAGACAATGAGGTTACCCCTGATGGAGACACTGCTGTTCCAACAAAAGCTGGTCCTGTGGAGCTCAGGGGGCCTCACACAGCCCTTGTGGGGATACAGGGCCTGTTCTTCCTGGATTTGATGGATTTCTCCTGGCTGGGTTTGTGACAGGCTCCTCCATCCCTTTTCCCAGGAGCACACACAGGTATCCAGTGCTTCCCGGCCTGGCAGGCTGCTCATTAACCCACACCTCAATTATGGGCAGAGCGGGCTGAGCCAACCCTGTTTTGACAATCCCACACTTCTCCTGGCTGGTAATTAATGAAAATCAAGCTGGAAGATGGCACAGAGACCATTCCCTAAGGATGGAAGGGATGGTGAGCGCTGCAGCTCTGCCTGTCCACATCCTCACACCACGTGTGACCCCACGCTGAAAAAGTCAGGATTTTCAGAAATCCTTCTGATTTTCACACAACTAATCCCCCTGAGATTTGAGGGGAGAGCCGTGGGATGCCCTCAGCCCACATTCCAATGCCTATCCCTCCTGGAGCCACCAGAGTCCCCCTGCCAGCCAGGGGCAGAGGGGACAGTCACACGCGCCTGCTATTACCATTCAAATGACTTATTGGCAGAAATGGGTTTAAAAATAGGGGTTTTATGATAAACAAGGTAACCTCATACAGGAAGTGAGCTGCAAATACTAAAACATGTTGTACAAAGGTGGTAGAGAACAGAGCTGCCCCACAGAACCGAAAAAACAACAACAAAACCCAAGCCCTGCAAGGGGGGAGTCCAACATTTTCTTGGGGGTTTTTTAAATATGTTTTTTGAAGGAGGGAAAAGGGGTGAACTGAGGGGAGAAAAGGGCTGGGGACTGAGATAATTTCTCCTCCCCACATGGCCCTGAAATAAAGGTGATGCCAAGGCAGCTCCGCGATGCGAGCCCCGAGTCTGAGTGTGCCGGGACTTCAAAAAGTGTCGGGTGCTGCTGCTGCTGCAAAGGTTAAGAAGTTTTCCTCCCGAAACCCCAAGTGTGGGCTGTGAAAGAACATGGTAATGAAGAAAAATTTCCCCAGGGCTGCTCTTTGATTATCACCAAAGCCATCGAGTTTCAGTTTGAGTGATTTGTATTTATTTATAAAAACAAAGACGAAATAAGTAGAACGAAAACAAAAACCTCATCCTAATTTCTGAGCTGGAGCCTGATTTATTCGAGCAGAGACATTCAGGTAGAGCAGCCTGGGTTGAGAAAATGAGCCGAGTTACCCACGTGCTGCAGGGCACATTTTGAAGGTTAAAAAATACGATAAACCTCCCCCAAAATACATCCAACCACCCTCACCAGTGCCAAAATGCTGATTTGCGAGTCCCTGGGCTGGGCAGCAGCTCCGGCCATGGGGTTCAACCCTGGTTTGATGCCGGAGCATCTTAATTCAAGTGAGAGAACAAAAGACATTTCTCTTTTCATGTGTTTTCACTTCCATCGTGAGAGAGCTGGTTAAAAAAACACACAAAAAAGCCCTTCAGTGGTCTCTCAGCCTCCACCGTGTTGTTTTTCTACCTATTTTCTGTTGTTGGCTTTTGTTATCAGTCTCATCTGCAATTTGTGGCCGATTCTGACATGTTTCAGGCAGACAACGTGTTCCCAAAACTGCTTGCAGTACAGTGGCGAGGACAGGCACAGCAGAACCACAGCACAACGAGAAAAAGGGCAGATTTAACCCCAAAATCAGCGTTTGCCCAAATCTGTGTCCCCAAGGCAGGGACGAGCCCCAGGACAGTGCTGGGTGACACCAAACCAGCCCCTGCCCACCCCCTCAGTTTAATAGGAATTAATTCCATTCCCCCTCGCAGGAGAAGCCAAACTCAGCCCTGCGTGACACACTGGATTCTTCCTGATCCCAAACAGCATTTCCCAGCATTTTCCCACCCGTGGGCACAACCCCATCCCAAATACCCCCAAATACCCCCAAACACCCCGGGGCGAGCCCGGGTTTTGGCAGCAGAGCGTGGATTAAATCAGTGGGGCTGTGAATTACCACCGAAAGCCAACGCCGCCGACCTCGCAGCCCTTCAACATTAATAGCGAAACCAAAAAGCAAATTAATACCGCAGGAGCAAGCGGGAATTTGGCAATTTGGCTGAAATTCAAGCAGAGTCACCCCGGCGCACGCCACGCTCGGTGTGGGAGGCGATGCTGGCCGGCAGCAGCAGCAGCTCGGGAGGAGCAGAGGGGATAACCCGAGGGTTTTTTGGGGAGTTGGGGCTGCAGGGGAAGGCTCGGGGCTGTCCCCCCGCCGGGCCGGGCTCGGGGATGCCGCAGCAGCCGCGGCTCCCCGGGCGCGCCGCCGAGGGAAGCGCCGCGCCGAGCGGCCCCTGCCTGGGCACGGAGAAAACCAATTTCGGGCTTTTTCAGGGCAAGGGGCGGCTCGGCTCGGGCTGCCCGGCCGGGAGAGGGCTGAGCCATTGTGAAACGCGGCTCCTTTTCCTGAGGCTGCGGCTGCCGGCGGGAGGGAGCCCGGGGGATCCCGGGCAGCGGCTCCAAACGGATTCCCGGAGCCGGGACACCCCCGGCCGCCCGCCCCGCCAGCCAAGCACGGCACAATTTCGGGCTCCCCCGAGCGGGGAGCAGCAGCCAGCAGCTCCCTCAGGAAGGGCTGCCTCCAGCCCACAAACCCCCCCAGCCCCACATCTCCCCATTCGGGTAACTGGGAATGGGGGGGGGTCGCACCGCCCTGATCCTCCCATCCCGATCCCCCCCGGCTTCCACCGGGCACCGATCCACGCCATCGGCTCGGCCGGGAAAACGCTAAAATACAGAATTTCAAGTCAATGTCTCAGGGCTCTCCCAAAGCTCTCTCCACTTCCTGTGACAAAACAAAACACGCTTCGTTTGAAACTTATTCTTCCTCTATTTAGTGCCGAGAAACGATGACCAAAAGCGCCCTCAAAACCCTCCCGGGATGCTGCTCCCTTTCCCGAGCCACCCACAGCCCAGGCAGAGCACGGAGGGGGCTGGGACAGCCTCAGCAAGGCGCGGAATCTTTCATTTCAAACGATTTCATTTCAAATCTCGAGCTGGGCTGAATTTCCACGTCGCTATTTTCGTCTCGAGTCAAACGCTCCCCCCTCCTTCCCCCCTCCTTCCCCACGTCACTGATCTCAGACCTGAGCCAAAGGTGGCAAAAGGAGGGGACAGGGGAGAAATTTGGGGGTTGGCTCATCCACTTCCCTGCGCCGGGGTCAAACAGACTGGGAATATTTGCAGAGAAGGAAAATCGAGGCAAATCTGCTTGCTTTGACTCGTGTGGGGGAGAGTGGAACACTGAGAGCCCCCCAAAATCCTCAGGCTTTTCCCACTCCGTTCACCACGGGTGAAGAAAACAGATTTTTTGGGAAGTTCAGCACCAGGAATTGGACTTTGATAATCCTTGTGTGTCCATTTCAACTCGGGATATTCTATCAGTCACATTTCCAGCACTTCTGGGCTGCCCTCCTGCCAACACTGCTCCCTGAGCATCCCTTGGGCAGCTGAATGGGAAAATAAGGGAGAAAAGGGAATTTGTGGCTGATCTGATTTTGCTCCATCGTAATTTTTCAGTGGATGCTTGAGGGGGATCCCTCTGACCTGAGGGGGAATGGGTTTTATCCTGGGAAAAAGGTAACAGTTGGCTTAAAAATGTCCCACCCAGAAAATCGTACAGGATTTCCCCAGGGGCTGGGAAAATGCCTCTGAGATTTAAGATGAAAAATTCAATATCATATCAAGAAACCCAGCTGGAAAATCACACAGGCCTTTCCCAGAGACTGGGATTTGCCTCTAGGAATTAATCTGGAAAATTCAATACCCAGAAACCCACCTGCCATGATTCTCTCAGCAGTAGCCATTAAATCTGTGGGTGCTTCCATTTATTCCCAATCCTTGAATTTATTCCCAATCCTTGCATTTACTCCCAATGCTTCAATTTATTCCCAATCCTTTCCCATTATAAAAACAATCCTTTTTAACCTTTTTTTTTAATTAACCCCCCACTTGGCTTAATTTATATAATTAAGGACATAATTCCTATTATATGAATTATTTTATTTTCATTATATTTATCACATTACATTAATTCTATCTATTCTATCACATTCTGTTATTAAATTTAATTTAATAGATATGTTTTTATATATTTTAACTTTATTTAAGAAACAAATATTTTGATGCATTAATAACCATATTATTCAATAAACATACAAACAGTTTACATGTGAGAATACATTTAATAATTTTATTTGAACAGAAATAAATGTCTTTGCATGCAATATGTAAATATATAAAAATAAATTCACATATAAATAGAAATATATTTACATAAATTTAATTTTTATATTAATATACAAATAAAGGATTTATTTAAATATAAAAAGCAGGGGAATGTTGGGAGCTGCTGGATTTTAATTAATTGCCCTGATAGATTTTAATTAATTGCCTTGCTGGATTTTAATTGCCTTTCCTGACTTAAATTCCCCTCCCTGATTTTAATGCCATGGAAAAGTGTGGAAGAGCTCCGAGAACCTGGGAAGGGGCACCTTCATGCCAGGACTTGGTCCCAAAAATTTGGCAACTATTTTCAAAAGAAAATAAATCCCAAACATCTGGAAAGCCCCAAATCCCTAAAACATAGCCTGGGTGCCCTTGGAATCACAACACCACAGGAATGGGCTCCAGAGGGACCTGGCTTGGACCTGGGTGCTGGGATGGACATGGCAAAATCCCTGTATGGGATTCCTGGGAATTCCCAGTGGGGGAAAAGATCAGCTGCCCGAAAGTCCTGGAAATGGGCACAGGGAGAGGAGCAGCTGGGAGACGAGGAACCCCAGTATCAACACCGGCACCACCAGGACCAGCAGTAAAACCAGAACCAGCAGCACCAGCACCACAGCACCAGCATCACCAGTATAACCAGAACCAGCAAACCCAGGGAAACCAGAACCAGCAGCAAACCCAGTACAACCAGAACCAGCACCAGCAAACCCAGTACAACCAGAACCAGCCCCAGTAAACCCAGCAGCCCCCATAGAACCAGCCCTGGCAGCCACCCAGTCACTGCTGACTCATTTTCGGCCGGAGCCTCCCGGCGCTGCTGCTCCGTGGGGTTTTCCCTTCCTCCTCTGCCACCAAATTACCCAACCCCCCCATGACGTGGGGCTGCAGTTCCAGGAACTGCTCAGCTCCCCACAGCCCAGTTTCCAGCCCAGGAGCCGAAGTGGTGCTGTTGGAAGTGCTGGTGGCACCCACAGCCTCGCTCAGGCAGCGGGACACGGATCAGGCGCCCGGGATTCCCAGGCTGGGCCTCTCAGCTTGGCACTCTGCACCCCAAAAACTCATCCCAAAGCCACTCCCTGCCCTTCCCACAGAGACATTTATCCATCCCATGGAGGCACTCACCAGATCCACGGCTCCTTCCCCACATCCTCTGGAGCGTCTGAGACAGGAAGAGGGAACATCCAGAACTGGGTATGTTTGCATGGGAGTGGGTGGAAAAATCCCAGAGTGCTGACTGCACTTGTTTCCCACCATTAAATAATTGGGAAGGGGACAAGATCCCCCTTTCCAGTCTTAATCCCAGCAGGACAGCCATGCTTCTGCTGATTCCCTGGGGAAAAATAAGGAAAAAAGGCTTTTTTTAGTTTATGCTGCTCCAAAAACCTCCACTGCTTCTTCTGTTCCAGAAAGAGGGAATCACCTCTGGAGGAAGCAGCACTGGGAATGCTGGAAGCAGGAGAAGAGCAGGATTTCTGCCCCTTTGCTCCCAGGTTTATGCCGGTGGGTTTTGGGCTGCAGGGTGGGAATGATCCATGGCTTTGTGCCCCTGGGATCACAGGCAGGATGCTCCACCACAGGGATTCATCCCTGTGCTTCCCACACTTCTCCTTCCACAGCCATTTGATGGCAAGGGGTGAGGATCAGCTTCCCTGGAAAAGCCCAGCCCCATCCAGCACATGCTGGAATGTCATGAACGGTTTGATATTGAGGATTAATGGGAATGACGGGGGGATGTTGGGATGAGAGCAGAAACCTTGGCTCCAGCCTCCTTCCCTGGGCTGCAGGAATTGTGCAGGCAGAGCAAAGGACAGATAAAAAATCCATCAGCCAGGGAAACTGTAAGAATTCCACAAATTTCAGTCTCACTTTCCCTCTGCTCAGAGCCCCTGCCTTCCCAGGCACAGGAGCATCCCCCTGGATCAAATTCCCCACACCCCAGTTCCCGAAGCCACCCGTGGATCCCCTGCCATGGGATCCCTCCATGGATCCCAGAGCAGACCAGATCCGTGCCCCATCCTACCTGGCCTCTCCTTGGTGCAGCTCCCAGCCCGGGATGTGCCGAGGGCTTTTATGGCCCCGTCCCTCCCGCCAGGATGTGGGGAAGGAGATTTTCCCATGGCCCAGGGGCTCTCCCACTTCCCCCACCGGGAGAGGATCAGGGAGTTTTTTCTCATCAGAAAGAGCTTTTGCTGGGAAAGGTCTCGTTTCCCAGGGCCTGGAGCCAAATCCATGGGGACTGTTGGCTGAGGAGCTTGGGAAGGGGATGAGACGTCCCAGAACGGGAGCGGGAGGCTCTTTCACCCAGAGAATGCATCCCTGAGCTCTCAGGCACCTTGGATATTCCTCCAGCCTGGAAAACCCCGTTTTACCCACATTCCCATCTAACAGAAGTCGTGACCTCCCAGCAAATCCCCCAGGAAAGGCTCTGGCTGCACGTGAGGGACGGAAACCATCCCCATTCCCCAGGGAACAGTTCTGGAGATGCTCACCCCACTCCAAGCCATTTCCCTCCCAGCTAAGGGACCTTTTCCCTCTCTCCTGCAGCATGGGGGTGGCTGTCACCCTGCTGCTGTCCCCACTTTGGGTTTTTCCCACCACATTTCTGTTCCACGTGCTCTGGAGCTGCTGTACTTCGGGAAAACCATGCACCCCATGGTCAGCTTAGGGCAGGGCCGTGCTCCTGGGTCCAGCTGGAGTTTGGAGATGACTCAGGGGCACGAGCAGCCCTGGGAGCTGTGACACAGCAGGGAGGGGGAGCCCCGGGGGCTGACAGAGGGAAGGGGGAGCTCTGGGAACCTTTAATCAGCCTTTTCCCAATCCACACTAATCACACTCGGATTTATGGCACCGGAGAGGCAGCTGGGATGCAGAGGGGTTTGGCACTGAGTGCTCCATGGCTATGCTATGGTCCAGCTGAGCATTCCAGCCTCAATCCCTGTCTTCAGGACCTGCTGGAAGGGCTTTAACCCTTCCAGCACCATCACCGCAGTGCAAGGAAAAACCCAGCAGTGCCTGAGGGAGCTGACATGGGATGAGCGATAGCCTGGCTCAGCTGAAGGAGGAAAACCACCCAAAACCATCCCCTTTTGTCCTCATCTGTGGCTTTCACCCATTTCCCATCCAGCTCCCTCGCCCGAGACTCCAGGGATCACAAACCTCCAAATGAACCCAGGAACTGTGGAATTTTGGAGGCGTTGGAGCACCACACTGGCTACAGTGGCACCAAATGCTTGGCTACTCCCCCCAAAAAACTGGGAGATGGATGGTCCTCTTTGTCCAGTGCTTCCCACCAACATCCCTGGAGCTCCTCCCAGTACAGCACAAGCCGGTGGGAAATGCCCTTCCTGGAAGAAATAACACCACGAGCATCCTCTGGGAAGGAGGAACATGAGGATTGGGAGTATTTTCCACTGTGGTGGGAAAACACTCAGCCTGCTCCCTTTCCACCTTTTATTCCCCCCAATATTGCAACAAAACAGGAAAATATCCTGGCAGTCATTAGCATCTCCCTGGAAAATGCCAGCCCAGCTTCCAGATCCAACTCTCCAGAAACGCCCCGGAGTGGCTGCAAGCTTTAGGGAATGCCAGAATCATCATCAAAAATCCCATTTTCCTTCTAAAAAAAAGGGGGTGGAAACTGCTCCTGCTGGATATTCCCAGTGGGATGGAATATCTGCTGCAGGAGGCAGATCCCAAAAGAATCATGTCACACCACTGCCTGCATCACCCGTGGGGTTCAGCCACATCCACCTGGGCAACTCAGCACCCCAAAGGATCCCTCGGGATAGCTGGAATCCCACGGGATCCGGCTGCTTTGCTGGGCATGCCGGCACCTGCCATCCCGCAGAGCGAACAAACAAGTTGCTAAGTCACAGCAAAACCATGAAAGCAAAACCACAGAGCCCCAAAGCGCCTCTGAGTCACTCCCCGGCCGCCGCCACGGCCCCACAGCCCTCCCAAAATTCGCCGCCACCTGCAGCTGCTGATCCGTGCTCCAAAGGGCTGCTCCAGAGGTGCTGGGAAGCGTTTCCCGGCAGGGAAAGCCTCTCTGAGTGCGCACAGGATGGATGGAGGAGCCGAGGTGATGCCCAGACCAACCTGGCAGCCCCCACTCATCCCTTCTTTCCCGTAACCTCACCTGGCTTTTTTATTTTGGTTGTTATTGGACGGTGCCAAACGCTGGCGGGGACGGGGAAGGAGCGGAGCCCCGGGCAGAGAGCGCTCCCGGGATTAGTCACCGGCGGCTGCAGCGCTGCTGACATGAGTCACGGAGGTTTGGCCGCCCAGTAAACCCGGGATTTTCGGGTTCCCGGCTCTGGGGTTGTCCTGGGGACACCTTTCGGTAACCGGTGCCCCGCTCTCGCAGCCGCCTCCCGGCGCCGCTGCTTTGCCGTGGGATTCCGCAGCGGCTGGAGCGGTCCCAAATGACCGCGTCCCGTTCGTGCCTGAGGTGGGAATTGCGATGGAGTTGTGGGATGCGGGCGGGTGACAGCGGGGCCGGTGGCCCCGGTGGCGATGCCGACAGAGGTCACTGTTGCCGAAAAGTTGCGAGCCCCAGCCAAAAAAACCCCGAAGGGAACTCGGTGGGGAAGGCGGCGATGGGGCCGGGCTGGAACGGACAGCGCGTCCCAGCTGTGGGACCTTCCCGGGAATGCTGCACCGGGAAAAGCACCGCGATCCATGGGATGGGATGAGCTGGAGGAGCCGCGCTCTGCCCGCAGCCACCGCGGGACACCCCTGGACTAAAGAAGGATCAGGAGGATAATTCCCCCCTGGAGAGGGAATGTGCTGCCGCCGGATGATCCCGAGGGCGAAAGCGGAGCCAGAGCAGGAAAAGGAGGGAGCCCGGGGATGCGGAGGCCCTGGCAGAGTCCCTCAGCTCCGGGACAGCCCACGGGACACACAGGGAACCGCAGTTTGGGATGTACCGGGTGGCGGGAGAGGCAGGAGGGGAACTCGCTGCTCCCTTCCCCTGCCCAAATCCCAAAGGAGAGCCCAGAACGGCGGGAGAGGGCAGCACAAAATGCCCCAAAAAGGTGACTAAGCACTGTGGGGGCAGCATGACGCCAGCGGAGCCCGGCCTCCGCTCCCAGCTGTGCCATTATCACGGTACCAGGGAATGACTGGGGTGGGAATGTTCCATAAAGCCCACCCTGTTCCACCCCTTGCCATGGGCAGCGCCACCTTCCCCTCGCCGAAGTTGCTCCAAGCCCCGTCCAACCTGGACTGGGACACTTCCAGGGATGGGGAATGGAGTTACTCGGGCGCAGGAGAACCTCCACATCCCACCTCCCCCGAGCAGCGCTGCTTCCCTCCCTAAATTCCTCCCAGCCCCACACCGCCTCCAGCAGATCCCTGCGGGGCGATGCACCCCGCGCCAAATCCCAAACCTTCCCGCTGCTTCCATGGGGTGTTTTTTTATCCCCCGCAATTCCCGGCAGCAGGCGAAGGGAGCAGCGCCTTACCGCGGGCGGTGTGTCCGGGCCGCCCCCGTGCCGGGGGCTCCCGGTGTTCCCGGTGTTCCCAGGCGGAGCCGGGAAGCGCCGCGGCGGGGCCGTAACGGGCGCGGGCGGCCCGGGCGCGCTGTGCCCCGATCATTGGTCCAGCTCACGGCAGCCGCTGCTTTCAAATTCTGCTCGGAAGGAAACAGGAAGCCCCAGAGCTCCTCGCCAGAGCCTCCCGCGCCCACCCCCGCCCACGAGCTCGCCTCCCTGGCCAAACGCTGGGAATGGGGCTTTTCCCGCATCCGGCGGAAACCGGGAGCATCCCGAGGCCGAGGTCCCGGCAGGGAGGTGCTGGAGATGCTGGGTTTCGTGTTGCTCGTCATTTTTCATCGTATCCGCGGTGAAATGAGTCGTCGCCTTTCAGCTTGCCCGGCCACAAGGCAGCATCACCCTGGGAACGCGGGATAAACCCCGTGGATCCATCGGGACAGTCAGAGGGTTTAGGACACCTCCAGGTTTTTCAACTTTCCACCCCAAATCCAGCGTTTGGATTTTCGGCTCTTTGTCCAGCTGAGATAAACCCGGAGGTTCATTCTGGGGCTGGGGTAGAGGCTTGAGGAGGCAAAAAAAGTATCTGTCCTTGGAAAAGTCGTGGGGAATTTAATTCCCCATCCCTGGAAGTGTTTGAGGCCGGTGGTGTTGGATGGGGCTTTAAGGAAGGTGTCCCTGCTCCTGGTCTTTAAGGTCCTTTCCAACCCAAACCATTCCAGGATGCCATGAAAGCCCAGTGTCATTCCCTCTGGAAAATCAGCACTTCATGCTTCCCATTTCCTCAGTTTAGAAGGAACTTCCCTGAGCTGCACCCAATTCCTAGGGGAAGGAACATCCAGGATTGCCCCATGAGACCTCCTGGCTCCTCTGATTTCCCATCTGCTCATGGGTTCATTGAATTCACATAAGGAAGGTGCTTGTGGAGGAGGTGTGATAAATTAATTAAACTGTTTTTATTAAATTAGAGAAGTTTCTGAACAGCTTAAAAAAAATAAAGGGATGGGGGTTGGAATTTGGCACAGGCTCTGCCTCCTTCAGGACACCTCAAGCAATCGGAAAACCTCAGTTAATACACAATAAATTTGTTTTTTATAAGAATCAGGTTTGCATAATTTTCCTGCTTTTGCTCTCTTTTTAATCACTCGGTTGTCCTCCTCCCTCCATTTGACCCTTTGCAAAATCCTTAAGGATTTGGGAAAAAACAGAGAGAAATTGGCACAAATCCCACAGAACAGGATTAAATTTGGAACAACAATAATCAGAGTCCAAGCCTTTTGCTCTGGCTGAGTAATCCCTTAACCTCTGGCTGCTTTTTATGGAGTAATTCCACATGTTTGGTGACAAATTAAGGATCAGCTCTGCCTGGAACCAACAAGGAATGAGCCCTGCTCCAAGTTCAGGGGGATACACAAGGAGGAAGGGAACACAAAGTGTTTAAACCAGGAATTATTTCCATTGTCTGGAAAAAAGATCCACCACAAGCAAAGGAGTTATACAGCCAAGGAAAAGCACCATTCCCAGCCAAAGTCTTTCCCAAATTCCCCACAGAAACCACACATTTACAAACAAGCCTTCGTTACAAAAGTAAATTTATTATGACCTCACTTTTATAGCTCTTTTTTTTAAATTCCTCATAACAATTTATAAATAACTCCTGGTCGTGGGTTGCCACAGCTGGGGGTGAGTCTGCTGTTTGGGAAGGTACAAAAAGAAGGAGAATTTTGGGAAGCTTGGTGGGACTAGAGCACCATGGCCTGGGGGTTCCCGAGGAGCAGCGGGGCCAGGCGCAGGAGCGCCCGCACGGGCACGTGCAGCCTCCTCAGCTTCAGCAGCAGCTCCGAGAAGTTCCTGCTCCCTAAAAACATCCAAAGCAAAGGAAAAGTGTAAAAATGAGAAAAGTTTTGTCAAAATTGGAGGGGGAAGCTCCAGAGAGCTCTGGAGGTGTCATCCCATGGATCCGTTTGTTGTGCGCTGGTTGGAAAGTGAAGTTCTACCAGAGATCTCAAATCTCTTTGAAAAGGGATCCCAAATCCAGGAAGAAGGAGAACACAGAGGAAAAGAACAGCCAGAAGAGAGTTGTGTAACAGGTAACTGGAATCTTCCATGCCCAGACACAGGAGTCTGTGGCCCACACAGGATTCCCGGGATAGGCCCCTGATCCCTCATGGATGTGGTGACATTGCTGCCCCAGCCCTAAGCAAGGAACAGAGCTCCCAAAATTAAGGTCCAGCTGCCTTTCTTTTCCCTTAGTAACCTCAGGACTGGTGTATTCCCAGGCTGCTGGAGAGCAAGGAAAAGCTGCCCAGTGAAAGGATCCGGGATTTCCCCAAATTCCAGTTCCAGACTCACCTTCCAGGCCTCCAGCTGCCAGCTGCCCCGGTGTGGGCACAGAGTGGTAAATCAGGAAGCACGCCAGCATGCTCAGCTGGGATTCCTCTGGAGCCTGCCCGCTCAGGTAGGAATGCAGGGACACGTCCCCTCCGGCTGCAAGGGACAAGGAATATCTTTGGTGACATTTGGGAAGCAGGATTTCCACAGATAGATCCCACTGAAGTCTCCATTGCCCACAGAAGGTGGGCTTGGGAGGTTGTTTTCTGACCTCCTTCCTTCTGCCATGGCGACCCTGCTGTGGTCACCCTTTTCCCTTTTGCTCTGGGAAAATTCTCCCTGTGCAAGATGAGGAAGGAATTTTCCCTGGGAAACATCACCTTCCCTGCTAAAAACCCCCCATCACTCCAGGCAAACACAATTCTACAGGGAATGTTCCACACCACACCGAAAACACCCTCCCTTCCCTCATCAGTTTTCCACACTTTTGAGGCAAAAATCAAAATGGATTAGCAAGACAAGAACCAGGTGAGCAAGAGGGGATGGAATGAGATGGTCCTTAAGGTCCCTTCCTACCCAAACCATTCCAGGATTCCAACACTGGTTGGATTGAAATTCCTCCTTACCTTGAAGCCACTGATCCAAGGTGTTATCTATGGTGCACTTCATCACTGGCAGGAATTCCGAGTTCATGAAGAGCCCTCGGGTTGGATTCCTGCTCATCCTCTCCTGGTGGCTCCGGGAGCTGAAGAATTCCAGCACCAGCTTCATCTGCCACAGCTCAAAGGTCTCGGACATTTCCCGCCTTTCCAGCCTCCTCACGGCCTGGCAGCGGGAATCGGAGCAGGAATGAAACAAGCAAATTACTCCTCAACCCCTGCCCTCACTCCTCTGGAAAAGCACATGGAATGGCCACTATTGCCCCCCAAGAAGTGGGAAAAAGTGTTGTTTCCAACAGGAACAGGAGTTTCCTACCTGGTCGATGGCGATGTACGTGGGCAGCATCTCTGGATTCTCCTGGGTCACGCACTCGTAAAGGATGGAGGAGAAAAGATCCAGGATTTCCTGTTTCTGAAGAAAGACAGGTGTCAAGCACAATTTATTCCAGGTTCCTGCCTGGAATTAATTAACTGATTCATTAACTGAAGTTAATCCATGCAGTGGCATCACAGGAATTTGGGATAATTAATGATACCACTTGACTTCTTCCTTGGGATAATTAAACTGGGTTTTATGTCCTCCCTTAAATAATTTTAAAAGAAATTCCATAAAAAACACCTTCTGTGACTTCCCCTAAATGTTTCATGGCTCTCTGGATTTGTTAACACATTCCTCAAGGAATGGGACAAAAAACCCCAGTATCAAACCAACAGGAATCAGAGGATCACCACTGTATTACACAACATCCTGCAGGATATTCCCTGCTCCTGCTGATTGCAGGGCTAAATTCTGCTCTAGAGTTTAAGGCAGGTTTTCCCTAGTTTTTATCCATGGAATAAGTGTTGGTCCACACCAACACATCCTACCTGGCCCATGTCCATAGTCGGTTTGCAAAAATAATCGGCGAAGGAAAAGAGAGCGGGATCGGAAGTGAAAGCGGAAATTGCTTCTGGCTGGAAAAAAAAAGGGATCAAAATGAACTTTTTGAATTTATGCACAAAGGTAGCAACAACTGATTTCCAAAGTGTCCGGAACACAAGGGAGAAAACTGGAACCCACGCCAAAGGTTGGAATCCATGCCTAAAGGTTGGATTCAACGATCTAAAAGCTGGACTCAATTTAAAGGCTAGACTAGATGATCTAAAGGCTGGACTCAGTGATCTAAAATTTGGATTCAATGACCTAAAGGTTGGACTCCGTGATCTAAAGGCTGGATGCAATCTAAAAGTTGGATTCCATGATCTAAAGGCTGGACTCCATGATCTAAAATTTGGATTCAACGATGTAAAGGTTGGACTCCATGACCCTGGAGGACTTTTCCACCCTAACAGATTGCATGATCAAGCACTTCATGGGCAGGACGTGTCCAACACTCGTGTCTGCCCACGGCAGATGCACCAACACATGGTTGTCCTGTGAAAGCCCACCAGAATTCCGTCCCTCAGCAGCATTCCTGGCAGGAAGCACCCTGGGATCAGTACCTTGAAGGCCCGCGCTTCCGAGTTGCGGTGGGTGACGGTCTGTGCCAGGAGGCTGCGCCATCCCATGGGATCCTCCTTGTAGGAGAGCTGCCCAGCCCGGAGCTTCACGTACAGGATGCCACCCTTGGAAAGGATCGACCTGGAATGCCACAACAGGGCCCATTTACAGAACCAGTTCAAAGAGAGGAAGTTCAAACTGGATATTGGGAAGGAATTCTTCCCTGCGAGGGTGCGGAGGCCCTGGCACAGGTTTCCCAGAGAAGCTGCAGCTGCCCCATGCCTGGAAGTGTCCAAAGCCAGGTTGGATGGGGCTTGGAGAAACCTGGGGTAGTGGAAGGGGTGGCACTGGGTGATCCTTAAATCCCTCCCAACCCAAAGCATGCTGCACTAATGGACTGAGCTCAATTTAATCCTTCCACTGGACAAGAGGGCAATCAATGATTGGACTCATTATCTTGGAGGTCTTTTCCAAACTAAATGATTGTGGGACTGATCAATGGCAAGTAAATGACCCAAAAACACCCCGTTGCTGAGCAAAGATCGAGCTGGTTTCTCCCACCCCTCACTGGGGAGTGCAAAGATGAGAGTGATTTCCACACCCTCCCTCCACCCCAGATCCTGTGTTCCGGTAAAATCTCCGGTTCCCACAGCTGCCCGCCACGTTTCGAGCGCGTCACGAGGGTGGGCGGCACTTTGTGACATGGGGTGACACAAGAAAAAGCATTTCACAGGGCTTTGTAACAGTCCCCAACAGTCTGGGAAATGTGATATCACCACCACTCAAAACCAAACCAAAACCATGAGTTGTAGCTGCTCTCTGGTGCCTCCATCCCACTGCCAGCCTCTGTGGGTTTTACTATCAGGTTTTCCCCGACCCTGTTTTTTTGCATGAATTATTCACCTCAATGGGTGAAACCCAACTCTGCAGTTTCTTTCTTCCCCCCTAAAGTGCTGTCAGATGCACAACAGTGACTTGATGAAACCCAGGTTTCAACCCAGAGCTGTGGGAGGGTTTAAAAAAACCATGAAATACGATTACTACGAGGTCATGATTCAGTTGAGCATTAAAAAACACTTACTGGAGATGAGTCGTTCCCTTGCTTAAATCTATTAATAATTCCCAGTACCGGGGGCCCTTCACTCTGATCTGTCAATAGAAACATTTTATTACTAAATATAACCAGAATCACTGAATTAAGGGGCTTCTACTTTTTTTTTTTTTTTCAGGGTTGTTTTATAGTGTTGCCCACACAGAAAATTCAGGAGGAGGCTTGTGTCTCCTACAGGGAATTCCCTGCTGCATCAGATCTTGGGAGATCTTGATCAAGACAGAAGACAGAGAATTGTCTTTGGAATCATAATGGGACAATGTCATCCAGAGTCAGGATAAGGAATCAAAACCCATCAGATCTCAGCTCTTGAGACCTGTGATGCAAAATCCAGGTGATTTTCCATTAAAACAGAGATTTCCTCTACCTGCTTCAGTAAGTGGAGCTCTGGGAGAAGCGTGGGTGCCATCAGCTCCTCGGTGGCCTCCCCGTACCACTGCGTGCCCTGCAAAACATCACGGGAGCCACAGGTTAGAAATGCTCATTTCCATGGGAAAAGGAAGGAAAAGGGCACCTCGTGGGGAACAACTGCCCTGGCAGCAGGCAGGGGGTTCTGTGCCTAAGTAAATACAGGACTCAAGTCAGGAAACATGGACTTCCCAAGCTGTATTTTCCATGGACGGATGGATGAACACCTAACACTGGGCAAGGCCAAAACGTGAAGGTTTGGGAAGCAAGCTGTAATGGGAACATGGAGAATCCTTGCCAGAATCACAGAGACGCACCTCTTCCCCCTAAAAATTCCAGGAACTCAATTCTGAGCATCTCCCTTCTCCCATATAAAATAAATCCCACAGAAAGGACTCTTCCCTGAAGGACACCTGATGGAAGCACCAAGGAGAAGCTCCAAGTTGCTCATCTCAGAATTAGGAGAAGGCCTGGAAAACCACAAATGGTTCCAGCTACCTCTGAGCCTTTGGAAATCCTTCTGAAGAGGGAGAAGAACCTGGGTCAGTCAGGACACCCTAGAAGACTCTGGTGACTCTCCCTGTCCTCCCTTCTGCTCTCCAGGTGCAACCAAAGCACACCTGAGGTGTGAGTGGGTTCAGCCCAACCCTTCACTTATTTGTGCGGAATTCACCTCGTCTCCACCACAGCTTGAAACCAAACCCAAGACTGGAGGCCGCTCCAACGAAAACTGGGATAAATCCGAGTGTTTGGTCATCCCACAGCCCCTCGGGGCCTCTCAGCCACGTTACCTTGTAGGTGACCTCTATGAGGGCGTAGCAGGGGGTGTTGGTGTCCACGTCCACGGGAGTGAGGAGCCTGGGCTCGGCCGCCAGCACGTACAGGTGACGCAGAGCCTGCAGGTGGTACCTGGGGTGGGAACCGGGAGCTCAGCATGGGCTAGGAACGATCCCAGAACGAACCCAATTCCTGCTCCACACCCAAATACAGCTCCTGTAGCCATGGTATTGGTTAATTAACAGAACAGGGCTTAATGGAGCAGAAGCAAAAGTAATTAAAGGTCATAAATGGACAGATCTTCCACAAAAATCTTTCCAGCTAAGCAAACTGGAGCAGCCACATCACAGCAGCACAGCAGAGCTGGTGTTTCCTCGCTGCCCAAAGATCCCTACCATTGTCATTTACTTCTTCCATTTCCCACTTTTTTTTTTTTTTTTTTTTTTTTTTTTTTTTTTTTTTATGGAGAACCTTCAGAAATTGATTTTTGGTAAAAATCCATCATTTGTCTTTTGTAAGAAGATGGTTCAGCTGAAGGAAAAGGGATCCCCATGGAAGCCTTACCGATTGTCCGTGCTGTGAACAGGGAAGTGAGGGTACAGAGCACAGAGAAGAGCAGCAATGGAGGAGTTGGAAGTGCTCAGGGAATATCTGTAGGAAAAAAATCAGATTTCCTTCTAAAAAACACAGGAGGCCAAAATAATTTGGTGGGATGAGGAAAGGAATTTCCAAAAGTGCACAAAGACAACAAGACTTTCTCTGCCAACAGAAGACGCCTTCGTGCATCCATGTATTAAAAAAAGAGAAATGGAGGAAATGGAAATAAGGGTTGAGATGTGCCTTTGGAGCAGGCTCATTACCTTCCTCCTCCCAGGAAGAGGAGCCCCAAAGCCATGTGGTGAGCCAGGTGGAAGCCGTAGTTCATCTCTCCCCCCGTCTTCTTGTGCATGAAACGGCAGAGCTGGAGCACTTTGAGGTTCCCAGAGCCGGCCATGACCATGGCCAGGGCCAGGAGAAGGACACTCAGGCACGTTTCCAGGTTATAGTGACCTGTCTTCAAGCACAACAGAGAGATTTCATCACAATTCCATGGCCAACAGCACATTCCAGGTGGGATGATCCACCACTTTCTACCCCGAGCTTGAAAACCACATTCCCCAAAAGGAGGGAGAGCCAGCAAAATCCTTCAATGATGTGCAGCTATGCCACATCCTATATATCATGTGTAATCCAGGAAATTAAAAGGGCTGGGTTGGTTTCCATTGAGGTTTTGCTGAGGATCACACAAAGCCATCTTTTTGCTTGGAAAAACTTACTATGGATGCTGTCGGAGCCGACAAGCACTTCAGGAAATCCGTGGCGTATTTGTACTAGAAAGAAAAGGAATGCCTAGTGAATATGGATCCAAAAGGTGTGACAGCTCCCTGGGAAGTGATTGGAATCAAATAATCCTCCTCTTACCAGGCACTGAAATGCTGCCAGATTTTCCGAGCCAGCAAAACGAAATCCCAGGGATAAACACGCTCCGGCGATGATGTAGACGTGAGCTTGCCTAAGGAACAACACAAACAGGATATGACTAAATGCTCCTCTTCTCCTCATCTGAATACACAGCACAAACCCCTTCATCCCTTAAAAATAAAAGGAAAGAGGCTCATCCTTTATAGGATATCCCATATAACAAAACTCTGCTTTACAGGACAGTAAAATTCCCTCGGAGGAGGTTTTTGGGACACTCACGCCAGTGTTTCCAAGCTCAGGTCTTCAGAAGAAGGCAGCTCTGTTGCATGAAGAGAGATAATGTTCTCTCTTATGATCTGTAAAAAGCAGGAAAGGAAAATAAATCCAAGGGAAAACTGATGACTCATTGAAACTCTGGCCATCAAGAGCTCATAAGTGATACCAAACAGGTCTAAGGGAAGGAAAGGCTGTTTTTTCCCCAACAGAGACCATCAGCATCCTGTAGATCTTATAGGTCTTAAAAATTCCATACAATATCTTGGAATATCACTGATTCCACTGTTGGGAAGTTATTCCTCCATGCACCAGTTTTGGACCTGGCAATGCAGGGAGAAGTTTAATCCTTTCCTTTCCCTGACATAATTTTGTGTCTGGAACAATCCCATCTCTCCTCAATCATCTCCTTTCCAGTCCCTGGGGCTCCTAAAATCCAGGGATCCCAGGGGACAGTCACCTCTGTCATGTTAATGCTCATTTCCTTGTGCTCCTGACATGACTATGGAAATACCCACATGGAAAACAACCCAGGGAGGTGTAAAATTGAGAAGCAAACACACCACACATAAACAAACACCTACCTGAGGCACGTTGCTGTTGACCCACTTGGAATTGGGCAGGATGTCATCCCACAAAATCAGGCATCGAGCCAGGGTCTGGAAAAAGGGAGAAAATTTATCTATGGAATTGGGAAAAGCTATAAAAATACACCTAAAAATTAATGTGACATTCCCCATAAATTTTGTCTTTCATCTATTTCTCCCTAAATTCTGTCTCCATGGCAAGAAAGCTGCCACACTCCAAAGAGGAACTGTTGGAAGGGGTGAGTTTGGATGGGAAGCAAAGAATTCTGGACGGTGGGCATGTTGGGCTGGAATTCCTAAACATCATTTAAATAGACGAGGAATGAACCCAGGGGAAATCTTACCCTCAACAAAAGGAATTCTGGTTTGACAAAGTCCAGCAGATACATGGTGTCTGGTGCTTTGAGCCAGTCAGCAATGGATCTGCAGGGCATGGCAAAAGAAGAGGGTTTCCAGGTCACATTCCAGCAATTCCAAACCTCAGCAGAGCCAACACTAAGGCAGTTTCACCCTGCAGGAATTCCCTGGCCAATACCTGTTGTTGGTCTTCAGGTAAATCATGGCAAGTGCAAGGGTGGCACCTGGACACGTCACATCCACGTTGATGGTGTCTCCTTCCTGGGAAAACACAGGGAACACTTCCCACAGGTTCACTTGGAAAGGAATGATGCTCCCAAAGTCATGGAGACATCTCCCAGAATTCCAGCTTTAATGAGGCAGCACTGGCACCACGTACCTTGATTTGGTAACTGGGAGATTTGTGCTTCTCCCTGTGCATTCCTGCCTGGAATCTCCTGTGTCCCCCCACCATGTACTGGTAGAGCTGCTCGGGAACGTTGAGGTCTGACATCCCAATCAGGTTACTGCCATGCTAAGGAATGGAGAGAAGGAAAACATGGAAGTGCCTTCCTCTAGGAGAAAAACCCACAGGCAGCAGGGAGCCAAGGATGGAACAGCTCTTGGAATGCCAAGATCCCAGTGGATAATGAGTCTCCTAATTGCAGCTGACTTACCCCAAGGCACACCATTCCCAAGGCCAGCCCTGATGCCAGGGAATAGGACTCTCTGTCCGTGCAATATTCCATTTCTGGGCCGGGGGGACGCCCTGGAGAAACCAAACCAGCAAAATTCATCTTTGAAAATCCCAGCTTATTGCTCAATTCCTACTGAAAGGAGAAAAAAAATATCTGTCCATCTTTAGGGAAGTCCTCAGTGGAATGGCAAAGAGCTTGCAGTTCATCCATCCACTCCCAAATAGCAACTCCCTCCTAAATGTCATGGTTGGAGTTTAGAGCCATAGTGAAAACGCCATAAAAATGCCAAGTTTAACTGAGGATACTTTAAGATCCTGCACCAATCCAAATGCTGCTGCTAAAAAAGGATTGCACATACCCAATTTCTAGAAACACAACAATCTCACCCTTAAAATTTATCCCATTCCCCGTCAAATAAACCACACAGTCTCCAAGTATAGTCCCATGTAAACATGGAGAAAAGCTGTTACAAGAGCACAAGTGAGATCACAAATCTGCTGTTCACTTCAGCTCTTAAGGCCTAGTGGTTAAAAACCCTTAAAATTCCAAACATGGGAATTTAGGACACCAAATTTCCAGGTGGAAGAACTAGAAACAGTAATGATGCTGCCACCTTTCTTTTCCTAAACCCAGTGACTTTCCTTTTTATGCTGCACAAGCTCCCAAGAGGAACCATGAGGTTTGGGAAAATGGGAAGAAAATGTGGTGGGAAAAGGCGCCAAGGTCACAATCCCAACTCCCTGGTGCACACGGCGACTATCCCAGCCCTCATCCTGTTTTTCCAGCGTTGGCACCCACCTATCTCAGCCAGCAGCACCTCAGCAGTGTGCCTGTGGGCAGTGCCCTGGTAGACCAGGCCTATGCCGACCACGGCAGCCACCTGGACGTTGTGGGGCACATCCAGCTCCGTGGAGGTGGGAGGCAGCAGGGCAGGGATGTGGATGCTCAGCAGGCGGGTGATGGCCATGTCCATGGTGCCCAGCTTGGCAGCGGAGACGCCGAGCAGGAGCCCGATACTCGTCATCTCGTGGCCCTGGGTAAAGGGGACAAGGAGCAGTGAGGCACATTCCCAGTGAGGAATGGGAAAACCCCTGTCCCAGTGCTCCAGTGGCCTATCCCAATGAGCTGTGTGCAGGGTGGAGAGATCTGGTGGTAACACTGCTGGAAATCTTTGAACAGAAATGGAGGTTACTCATTTTGCAGAATGCCAGAATATTTAGGATTGGAAGGGACCTCTGGAGATCATCCAGTCTATCCCCCCTGCTCGCTCAGAGCAGGTGACACAGGAATGCATCCAGGTGGCTTTGGAATGGAGTTTATTCAGAGGCTCCATGCCCTCCCTGGACAGCCAGTTCTCCACCACTTCCTTGGTGGAGAACTTACTTACTTGGAAAGAAGTCCTTCCTCACACTGAGAAAGGATCCTTCCAACCCAAACCATGCACCATGACCACAACAAAGCAACTCAGACATTCTCCCACACCAGGAAACTCCCAATGCAGCAGATCAAAAAAACCTTCCTTGTTTTGCCTAAAGAATCCAATCCCACCGGGATCTGCCTCTTGGATGTGCCAGAACTCCTCACCTTTGTCAGGTAGTCGTGGATGTTGAGGGTGGCCAGCTTGGTGAGGTGCCCGTTGAGGCCCAGGGCCATGAGGAACCCCGCGTACTCGTTGGCCAGCTCGGCGATTTTGGGCTTGTTGTAGACGATCCAGGCGGAGTCGATCTGGGAAGCGGGAGCGATCTTCAGGCCGGCGGCCACGCCGTTGTGGAAGCTGGCCCAGCAGGCCATGTTGGGCGGGACATCGATGTTCCCACTGTTCAGATCCACAGTGGTGTTCCTCGGAGGGGCACGGCCTGCCATGGGAGAGGGGGTAACAGCGGTCAGGAGAAGCCAAGCTCCTCATCCAGTGCCAAGAGAGGGAACGGTTCCGATCCAAGAATGTTCAGGAATGTCAGGACAGCCCTTTGCAGGATCTCCATCCTGTATGACCTCAGCACTGCTTATGCCATTTTTCCACTCCTCTCTCCTTCTGTACCTAATCAAAGGTTTCAGTGTTTGATAACACCGGCCCTGACCATTCCAGAAGGATCTTCCACCATTCTAGGTGGCAGATTCAAAGCCCAAAGGAGCTGCTTCCCCACAAAACCCACACTTGAGCCGTGAAATCCTTGGTGGAGAAGATGCTATAAAAATGACTGTAATAGGATAACAGCTGGAAGAAAGCCCATCCTGCTCTGGGATGGACTGGGAAGGAACCCCTGACCAACATACCAGTGAGGTTCAGCTTAGGGATGGGCAGCTGCTCCGTAGGCACAGGATGGTAGGAGAACAGGGTGAACATTCCTCGTCCAACTGGGAGTGCCATGGTTCGCTGGCACAGCTGCAGCAACCTGGTGGGGAGGTGAATCCAAAAACCACATGGAAAATTTTCCCAAATATAAACACCTACAAACAACGGGCACTGGATAGAACCATTTTTCCCTCATTGTGACTCCTCCCTTCTCCTTTTGAACCAAATCTTTGGTCCTTACAAGGTTCATCTCCAAGATACCTTTTGGCTGTTGGAACCTGGCACTACTTTTCCCTTAAAGCTGGTTCAATAAATCCATTCCACAGACACTTCCCAGCCGCGCTGGAAGCGAGGTGAGGGGAGAAAGCCAAGAAAAGGTGGTTGCCCTGCGGGATCCTGCAATGAGTGGTGATAACACCGAGTAATAACCCGCGTACAGAGGCGATAAGGTGCTTCCAAGAATGCCGACCACAATTCTCTACGATTTAGTCTGGAAACACTTTCTAAACTCCTAAGATTACTCAGCTCCCTAGGTCAGACTCAGAACATGTTGCAGGGTAATGGTGTTCTCGGGTTTGCTTTTTAATTTGGTTTTTATAGAAGAGGTTTTCAACCCCCCCCCCCCAAAAGTGAATAAAGCAGGACAGGGATAATCGAGGCCACTGGACACAGGTTTCAAAGGAATGGGATGGGACAGTGAATGTGCTTTCTGTGGAATTCCAAGGTCCCCTGTCTCAAGACCAGCCTATCACAAAGGGTTCTCAGGCTTTAGGCAGGGCATGGATGGTTTGGTCTCTACACAGGAGGTCCTGCTTATATTTCACATTTTTTGGGCAGAGGAAAGTGCTACAAAATCCCTTCAACCCCAGCTGAACTCAATGTGCTGTCTGTCCTTCCCAAGAGCCCCCTACTCCAACGCAGCAGAGCTTTGATCCACGCAACTCCAAAGACTTGGATTAGGATTTTTTTTTTTTTTAATTAGATTCTGAGCTTCCAAAAATATCCCCACAACCTTGCAGCTGAATGAAATACTGGGGAATAGAAACAGCTGGAAATGGAGAAATTTCCAAGGCCACAGTGGTTGGGGCTTGGAGCAACCTGGGGTAGTGGAAGGTATCCATGGCCACGGCAGAGCTTGGAATGAGATGAGCTTTAAGGTCCATCCAAACCCAACCCAAGCCAAGCCATTCCATGCTTCCAGGACTCCTTACCTGTTTTCCTTCTCCTCGATGTACTCGTGGTCACTGGCCTCTGGCATCTGCACCACGTTGACGCGGACGGGCCGGGCGCTCTGGAGGAGCCTCCTCACCTCCTGCACCCTCAGGTCCTCGCTCCAGATCAGGGACATCACCTCCTCATTCATGTCGTTCATGCCATCCTCATCCTCCTCCGACTCGGCCGCTGACGGAATGTCCGAGGACAGCACCGTGCCCACGGACTGCAAGGGAAAGGGAAAAGACAATTCCAGGGGAGGGGAAAACTGTCAGGAAGGCACCACAACCTGAACTCACCCAGCACAATGTGATGGGTCTGTACACAGGAGGGATGGACACACCGATGGAGGGTCACAGCATTCCCATGCTCCTTACAGGAATTAAAAGGCCTGGAGGATTTCCAAAGATGGAAATCAAGTACTTCTGCACAACCAAATGGGATAAATAACTAAAGACAAGAGGATATGACACCCCAAATGCATTGAGGAGGTGACGTGTGATGAAGTTCTTATCCTTTCAAAATCTTTCCTTGTTTTGGAGCAGTTGTAGGAAAGGGTTTCCCTTTCCCTGCCTACTCCATCAGCCCAGTTCGTGATTATCCCAATTTGTGATCAGTCCAACCAGAGCTGCTGTTCTGCAGATTCTGCTCCAAACCCTGTGTTATTTTTTAAAGTGTTGATGTTTCCACACATCAATTTGGATTCCCTCCACAACCACCTTGGAAAAGCAAATTACCCATTAAAACAAACAGCCCGCACAGCAGAAAATCCCAAAATTCCTCACTATCAGAAAACTTGGGATTCATCACAGCACCAGAATGGTTTTGGAACTTCCACACATGAACAGAAAAGCACTAAAGCTTAGGAGGACTCTTGGAAAACCCTTTTTCCATGCAAGATTTAAGAAATGCTTTTCTAAAACTCTGCTCTCCTGTTTGCTCACATCACACAAGTGATGAGAGGACCCAAAGGGAGCAGATCTTCCCGTGGTTCTCTGGGAACATGTTGCCCCTGGAAGGCAAGTAAATGAAGAGCTGATGGATGACACTCAATTTCTTCTGGTAAATCCACACTCAATCTCAACACACAACTGCACCACCCAGAGCAGCAGCGTCCGTTCTGAAACAGGAAACTCCACCCTGCCCTCCGAGAAATGACAAACAATTTGGGGTTTGAAGCTCACTTTGGCCTTTTAAGGTCACATCAATTCGAGGCATTGTTATAAAGTCAGTGATAAAATCAAATTTATCATCGTTTTCGATGATTTGTGAGGGTTTCGGTTGGGCACAGCTTCCACCAGCAGCAAACAAAAAGGATTTTTCGTGTGGTGGCAGGTGGGAGTTTGACCTGGAGTTAATGAACCTTTCTGCCAAATTAATTACAGTTTTAATATGCAATTAGTCATAAAGCCTTTGCTGCAGAAAACTGGAATAACTTTAATATCCCTTCCAAAGCTGAGACAGCAAAAAAGGATCTTGACCAAGATGGACTTGAGATTTCAATTCCAATTCCTGACTTTGGAAAAGGCTCCAATCTTTTGCCATGATGGGGTTTTATGCCAGCTTTAGGAAGATTTTTGGTTTTCAACAAAGGACATTTCAGTGAGAAACAATTCCTTGGGATGCTGGTGATAGCCACCATCAGAAGGAAGAGAAAAACATCACATTGTTTTTTAAATCATTTTACCTCAAGATACAAATAACTAAAACCTTTTTTGGGAAAAAAAGAGAAATGTGGCAAGTGTATTTCCAAATCCAGCTCTTCTAGTGGAAAGGAGGATGCCAGCCATGCCAACACAATGAGCCTCTGACAAATACCCACCTCCTTCTCCTTCTGCCATGGTTTGATGGCAGAGCCTCTGGAGAAAGCACCAAAGAATGGGAGGAGGAGGAGGAATCCAACAGCTCTGGAGATAAAACTTTTGTCTAAATTTAAAAATGTGATTTATCTTGAGTTTTTTTCCCAGCTATCCATGATTATCCATCCCTGCTGGATGTTGCTTTTCACACCAAAACCCTTGAACATGTAAATCCTCCATTTTGTCGCCCTCAGTTTGGGAATTAAGCTGGAAATCCCTGAGCTGCTTGCTCTGCCCAAACCCTGGGATTGGGAAATCCCTTTGTGGCCGTACTCACGGATTTTCCCTTCTGCAGGCTCCCTTCCCAGGCCTGCTTGGACAGATCCTGGCGGCCGATGAGGAGGCAAACGGCTTCCGGCCAGTCCGAGGCCGGCTGCTCCCGGCACTGGTAGATGGCATCCCGGATGGGAAGGGCCACACCAAAGGGAAGAGATTCCAGATCCCTCAAGGTGAAACCTTAAAATTAAGGAGGGGGGGAAAAAAAAATCCTAAATAAGTGTTATCAATCCCAGACAAAGAGTGCTTCCTGTTATCCAAGCACAAGGGTTATTCGGGAATGTTGTTGTTTCGCTCTTACCAACACTGGTCATCCAAAGGACCAATTTTTCAGCCAGGCTGGAAACAGAAGTGCTGGATTTGAAATTGCACCTGGAAAATTAAGGAGAGGCCAATAAAAGCTCACCCAGAAGTCAGCAGGAAGTCACAAACTCAATAAAACAGCACCAAAAGTTTCCATACCGATTGTCATCCTGCTCCATCTGCTGCTTCCGTTGGCCTAGGAAAGACAAGGCTGTGTTAATTCCATGTTTTCCAAGCTTGAGACACTCCCAGGATGGAGTCAAAGCATCCTTACCTGATGTGATCTTGTACAAATAATGGGAGGCCTCATTCAGCACAGCACTCTCATCCCCAAGGATGTACAAAGCCACACTCTGGGGAGGAGAAATACCAAAAAAAAGTCATTTTGGCGGCTGATATTCCTTTGCTTCCCAGAAAAACAGGCAGGAAGTAACTGCAACACCACCTCAGAAGTGGTGCAGGTGTATTGTGAAAGGTGACTGAAACAACTGAACAACAACAAACTTTGAAGCTTTAAATTTTGGGGGAAAAAATCCGCCCTGAAACAATGCACTGAATTTTCCCTCACTGCTCCAGAGATAAAAGATAAATATCTTCCCAACAGAAAAACATGTTCCCAGTTATCCTTCTTGTGTTTCTCACATTCCATTTCTCCTGCAGGACACACACATTTTTCACTTGGTCTCCTCCACATCTTGGATATTTTGTGAAGGTTCCAAGTGAAAAGCTGTTGGGTCCAGCCAGCAAAATCCAAGGGATCAGTCATTATATTTTGAAAATTCTGGGAAAAACCACATCCAGGTAAAATGCTCTTGTGGGCTTGATGAAGATCTTTTAACTCTGAGCTCTGCAAGGGCAGATCAGGCAGAGACAGGAGGAAAATAGATCCTGGCTTTTTCTCCCTGTTTTTCTCCTTAGGCACCTCAGGCTTGACACCTCTGCTCCCAGTTGGAAGGGTTTTCCCATCAATGAGTAAGGAAGTGATGCTGACCAGGAGATACCATCAGCACTCACAGGACTAAATATTGATGTTGGGGCATGCCCAAGGAGAAAAAATGGGGGAATTCTCATTCCCTAAACACAGATAATTCCAAGTTCCATTATTACTTTGCACAAACCACAGAAAAACACAGAAGTGGTGAAGCTGCTCAGCTCCAATACATCCAGTAAATTAATCCCCCTGTTATTTCACCCCCCTTTAGAGATGTTTCACTCCCAGGAAATTCAGCAGCTGGAGCAAGCCCTGCCCACAGGGCAGTGCTGACAGAACAAGGCACATTCCCTGTCTTCCCTGTCCCCCAGTACTCACCAGTACCACCAGTTTGCTCCTTTCACAGATCCCTGGTAAGTAGGGATAAGGCTGCACTCCCTCTCCCTTCAGGCAGGAACTCAGCCACTGGAAGATACTTGGAGGCTCAGCAGAAAAAAAGGAGGGATGGAGCATGAAACCTGTTTGGACTTAAGATGAACAGCAAAGACCATGAGCTCAGGGAAAAGGCACAAGAATTCCTCACCATTCCCAATTCCTCCGGCATTTCCTTCAACAAGACAAATCCAGGATTTCCCCCCAAAATGTTACAGATCCCTCCTGTCAGATGGGATTTTATGACAGGAATGAAAACTCAAGGCATCTATTTAAGGAAGAAAAATTACTTCAAAGGAATAAGCAGGGGATAATCCTCCAGAATGAGGGGAATGTTAAAAACAAAGGGACTATCCAAGTATCACGGAATAGCCAAAGGCTTGAACTCACCCTGGTCAATTATGCAGGTCTGCCTGGAGGTTTTGACAAGGGCTGGGTAGTCCCTGTAGTAATAATCCATGTAAGCTTCCAGTTTCAAATCCCTGGAATGAGAGAGAGGGGCGTCACAGACTGGGAAAAAACCATTCCAACCTCCTAGATGCCACCTTTGGGCAGCTGCTGCTACTGGGGAAGAATTTAGAGCCATGGAACAATTAGGAAGGGTTTTAAATATACCTTTCCTTCAAATACAGAGCAGGTTTGCTCCAGTTTGGGCAATCCCACCAAAAGAAACAATTTTCCAGTGGGAATACCTCGCCAGCTGAACCAGGAGAACCACGAGGGAGCGGAGTCCTTCTCCCATCAGACTGTTCAGTTTGAGCTCCTCATAGATGAGGTGGAGAACAAAGAAAATGGCAGGGATGTGGGAGAAAAGGAGGGTGGAGGAATCCAAACTGAGGCTCTGGGAAAAGTCATCCCTGGAAGCTGAAACTTCCAGAGGGTCCAGGCGCAGAGCTTTGGCAATGGGATGAGACTCGAAATTCCTGTGATAGTCAGAGCTCAGGAGATATTCCCAGTCCTAGAGCAAAGAAACAGGAAAGAAAGACAAGACGATCCATGGTGAACATAATTTCCAGAAAGGAATTCCAAAGCACTGTTACAGAGGAATTTTTTTCCCTAAAAACCAATCCAAATATAACAGAGGGAACCATTTCTTACCTCATCTGACCCAGTTTCTGATGGCCTTGCCTTCTTTGGAGCAATGACTGGGGAGAGTGATCCTTCAAAATCGAGCTGCAACAAATTTAAGAAAAAGAAATAAAAATAAAAGAAATAAATAGAAAAATCAAATTAAATAAAGAGGTTTTTTTTGTGATTTCTTAGGAACCAGGGTTTCTTGCGATTTCTTTGGAACCAAGGTTTCCTAGGTGAATCACAACATCTGAACTCAAGCCAAGTAGGACACGATGCGGCTTGAGGTATTTCTGGATTTGCTGAACAATCCCCAGAAACACAAAATCCTCTTTAGGGAACAACAATCTGAGCTGTGACCTGTGTTTAAACTCAGAATCGATTTATTATGTATGAGATTAACCAAATTTAATATAGCAGTGTTACGTGTTGAGGTGGAATCAAATCTCCTTTTTTTTTTTTTTTTTTTTTAATAATCAGCACCTTGTAAATGTACCTCATGATAAAGACAGAATAAAACAGGCCTGAAAATTAGAAGTGAAGAATGGATTTGCTCACATTCCGTGTCCAGCAGAGCCTCTCGGTGTTGTAACCCATCATGTTCATGAGACAGGTGACAAATAAATTCCACTCTGAGTGGTAGCTGGGCCCTCCTGGGGCATTGTAGGCGTTGTACCACTTCACCAACATCTGCACAGCTGTTTCCTTGGGCAGGATGGCTTTCACCCCCTGCAGGCATCTTTTCACTGTTGGAAAAGAAGGAAATCATCCCTCAGCTCCGCTGTCCTGGGATTTGCTTCATCAGTGGTGGAAATCTCCAAGGTTCATCTTCCTGGGCCTGCTTTCAACTCTAAATAGAGCCACAAAACTCCAACAGCTCTTCCTTGAGTCGAGCACAAATCCTCCGATTTGGAACAAAAATAAGGAAAAATACTCCTTTTTTTGCTCATTACTGAAACCAGCCACGTCTGAACTGGCACCTCAGCCCTTCCCCAAGCAAAGCAAAAGCCACCTAAAGCTTTGGAACCCTACCTAATTCCGAGGTGGCGATTTCAGGAATACTGATCCGAACCATGGTGTTATTGCTGAGCTCCTGGAAAATCCAACAAAAGTGGAAATAAATCAGGAAATGCATCAAGAAAATGCAGGTAGAGTCATTTTCTATCAACTCAGAACTCCTTAGTGGGTGAAGATATTCCCAAATCTTGGCTTCTGCTACATTAAGATATGGAATTCAGGTGCAAGCTCTGTGAAACACTGGAAATCTTGGAATTATCTTGAATAATCTTTGTTATCAAAAGTGTTGCCCCAAATGACAGGAAAATACCTACTAAAGTTACTCTGTTGTGGACAGGATCCCTCAGAGCTTGGATGAAAGTCCCAAGCTGCTGGAAAGTGCAGTCCTCAACGTAGGGGGAGTCATGGAGCTTGGAAGAATCCCTTAATTCCGGAACTGGTGACAAAAGCACGCTCTGGAAAGTGGGAAAAACGAGCCCATTTTAGAGTTCAAATTGAAGTGGAATTCAGAAATAAAGTGGATCTGATCAAAGAACAGCTATAATTGTGGGGTTTGAAGTACTAACAAGAATCTTGGAAATGACTACAGATCTTTCCAATCCCTGCCTTGGAAGGTTTATGGCAAACAGAAATAAATAAACAGGGCAGCACCACAGAAATCTTCTTTAAATACAGTTTATTCAGAGGATTTACAAAACAAGAAGGAAAGATTAAACTGCAAAAGTCACCTCAGAAGATAAAAAACCACCAATCATTAGAAGAAAAAGAATATTTCCTTATTTGTTACCTCTTCCAGGGGCCCCAGGTGCTTGTTCAAAGGCTTGGATGGAGTACTGACGCTATCCAAGGGAGTGCTTGGCCGAGGCATTGGGTTGGACATTGTCAGGGATGGAGCAGGAAGCCCAGGAATAAAAACCTTTCCCACCTTTTTGGTGGAAAAGGGAAACAAAATAGTTAAGTTTTTCTCTAAAAATACCCCCCACAAAAATTATTTAATTGTCCCATTAATGCTATGGATGCTTCAGAACTCCCAGCACTGCACATAAATTAGGGACGGAAAAGGTGTCGCTTACCCGAACCACTCCGGAATAAAGCACCAGATTCCCACTGCCTTCCAGAACCAGCAGTGTGTCAATTCCCTGGAATAATCAAGCAGCACATTCAGCTCCTTGTGTTTAATTAAGGAGGCACCAGCTGCATGACAAGGACATTCCACAGGTAACAGTACCTCCACTGGAGCTGCATCCTTTGCTGGAATATTGGTGACAGATCCAAAGATCAGCTGTGATTTATCATTGCTCTCTTGGAATTTTACACACCTAGGGATTAAAAAGAACAGGAAACATAAAAGGTTTGTCCTGGGTGTTGTTACAGAAAGAAAACACAGACTTCCAACAGTGCAGTTGGAATTTTTTCTGGGTTTTGTGCTTCCTTCTTTGTTTTCCCTGCTTTGCCCAAAAGAAATCAACTTATTTTTAATTTTCTAGTTAATTAAAAGCCCTGATGTACTTCCAGCTGGGAATTTCTGGAGTGCTTCTCCTGGTTCACCTGTCCCCAAGGAATGCTCACCTCAGCTGGAGCTGGGATTCCACTAAAAAGCACAGGAATTTCTGCCCACAAAGGTCAGTGGAAATGAACACTTTGGATGCCTGGGAATTCTTCTCTCTGGAAAAGAAACACAAGGACCAGGTTAGAACCTGCTTTCCTTTGGAGACTCCATGAAACCATTCAGAAAGCCTGGAATAACACACCAGGAAAAACTGGTCTGGGTGCTCAGTTCTCTGCAAGGGAGCTGGGCACTTAGGGAGCACCATTTCCCCCCCCCAAAAAAAAATCAGGGAGTGCAAGTCCATGAAGGCTCCAAGATGGCTCCAATTGCAGAAAAACTACTCAAATAAGCTGTGTTTTCACTTTGATTCCTGCTTCCCAACTCTCATCCCAAGAAAACCAGCTGACCTCATGCTTGGGACTGTTTCTGTCCACAGGTGGTCGATGCAGAGCTCAGGAACGATCGGCTCCGTCTCCGGCACGAGGAAGGAGTCGTTGGAAATGGAGTTTGGGGAATGGGTAATGCTGGGTCTCCTTGGGGACTGGGCACTACTGGAAAAGTTGAACCTCTGCACTCCAGAGAAGGAATGGACTCCCAGGGCTGGGGAATGGGAACGGCTGCAGGCAGAGACAGGATATGGATGAGGAGGGGATCTTCAAAATCATAGAAAAATCAGATATTGATGCAGTCAAAAAGTGGATCTTCAAATTCAGGGAGAACCCCAGGGAGCTTATCCACTGACTTCAAAAACTCAACCAAACCATAAACCAGGAACTAGACCACTGTTGATTTCCTTTAGTTTTCTAGCACAGGAAAACAATTCTCTAATTATTTTCCAGGCATCTCTGTCCAAATCCAACAGATGAGATTTCAAAAGGATTTCAGATGGTCCATTCCATCAAAAATCCCTCCTAACCCCTTCCTTCTAATTTCTTTAGAGAAGCCAGCCCAAAACACTCCTGGGACTCAAACATCCCACGGACATTCCTTGATCCACGACAGAGCAGCCTCCTGGCTCTGGCACAGGCCTCACTCCCCTCCTGTACTACTGGGATAATGGCACAGGGAGGGCATTCCAAGGGAAACTGCAGGTGCTGCAACACAAGAGGCACCAGAGCCTTGGATGGAAAGATGGAGAGCAAAATGTGTCCATGCTATTCCATGGGTGCCATCCTTTGGGATTTGCTGTGGGTGCTCACCTCAAAGCAGCCATGTTGGAGATGGTGGGAGAGCGGGATTGCAGGTTGGGAGAGGAGCTGGATCTGCTCTGGCTGTGGATGGATGAGTAGTTCTGGAAAGGGGAGCCCCCAGGGGAGTCTCCTTTGGAGAGGCTCCGGAGATGAGCGGTCAGGGAGCTGCTGGTGGCCATGTGCTGGGGGGTGCCCCCCTGCTCTGGGAATTTCAGCACCAGGCTCTGCTCCTGGGAGGAAAACCAATGGCATGTGGGCAAGGACAGCCAGGGAGAGGCTTTTCCAACAGCTTTTCCCATCAGTTACATGTTACAAATTCATGCTCAGCCTACTGAGTTAATCCCATCCACCCTGCTCTTCCACTCCCACAGAAACTGCTCCAATGTTTGGTTTTTTTTTTTCCACAAAATCACAGGATTTGGTTGGAAAAGACCTTAATGCCCAGCCAGTTCCACCCTCTGCCATGGGAACACCCTCCCCTATCCCAAGCACACTGTCCAACCTGGAACATTTCCAGGAATGGAGCAGCCACAGATTCTCTGGGAAGCTCTGCCAGGGCCTCACAACCCTCACTGTTAAAGTTTTCATGGCACTAAGTTACTTTCCACTTTCCTTAAGCCTTCTGGTCCAATGTATGGAATTATATGTTAATAACATAATCCGTGACCCCATGATCCCCCTGCTCCAGGCAAATCCATGGAAAAAAATGTCTTAAAAACCAAAAGAACCAGCCCCACCAAACATCCTACTCTTATAAACGAAACAAATCCCAAAATCCAGGCATTCCTAACGCACATCAGGGCACGGAAATGCACACAGCTGTTTTCCAGGGATCTTCATTCCCCAGGGAACGTGTACCTCTGGCTTGACTCTCCTGAGGGCCCAGACTGTGTGTAAGCTCTGCACAGTGTCGTAGGTCATCACAATGGAAGGGTCAGCGCTGAGGAACACGATCCTCAGCGTGTGGTCAGCCACATACTGCACCCGGGACGATCCAAACACTCCTGGAAAACACGGATGCATCCCAAAGGATCAGCCCCACAACAATCCTATGAGCATTTCCCACACTCTCTTCCGTCCACAATCTGGGTTTCTCCCCTGGGCAGCTTCCCTGTTCATGCAGCCACTCTAACTGCATCCTTGGAAGTGACTCTTCCAGAATTTTTTGATACAGGGACACACTGGGATTTGCTGCCACCCGGAGGGACTCCAGTGACATCCAATGTACCTCCAGACTTCCAGACCAGAGGGGTGATCTCATCCAGGGGGTGCAGCATGCTGAACATCGTCGGCAAAGGCTCCCTAGGGAAAAGCCAGACAAATCAGAGCCTGGAATGTGACAGCAGGGACACAGATTCCATCTCAAAAAGCTTGTTGGATTGACTGAGTAGATTCAACTCTTCAGGACCTGTATTCCTAATCCCAGCTCTTCCAAGGACTAGAGAATCCCAGGAGAAAACAAAAAAAAGTGGATAAAAGCTGCTCATCAGTGCATTGTCCAACTGCTTCCTTTGGGATCCACAGAGGGCTTCCACAGGGGCTGGGAGCCTCAGCCTACAGGGAATGGGATCCCCACCCAGCAGGGAATGGGATCCCCACCAAAGCGGAATTTGGATCCAGCAGCTGAGAGAAAATGTCTCGATGACAATCACTCAGTGACTCTCCCAGCTGTCCCTGACAGCCTGGAATCAATTCCTAGGACAGACCTTAATGGAATCAGGCTGGTGCTCCCCAGATCCTATTCCCAGGACCAGCATTCCCAGATAGTTTTTAACACTCAGCTTTGAGTGTGCTCAAGCAGAGTCACTGGGATGGGATAAAAAGACTGGAAGAAGCACATCAATAAAATCCCAGAATGGTTTGGGTAGGAAGGGATCTTAAAATGATCCCATTCCACTCTCTGCCATGGGCAGGGACACTTCCACTATCTCAGGTTGCTCCAAGCCCCATCCAAGCTGTCCTTGAACACTTTCAGGGAAGGGCCAAACACAACTTCCTCCTTTTCCACCCAATTTCACCTTTTCCTATCAGAAACACACAGATCTTTCACCACTGCCCTCCAACTCCTCCATTCCTTATTAGATTATCCAACAGGAAACCACCCAAATTCCTCATCCCATACCTGGGTGGACTTGGAGGCACCTCGTGGGAAGAACTGCTGCGCTCAAATAACAACCCATATTTGGTTGGCCAGACATTTGCAACCTATAAAAAAAAAATATGGATTTGTGGTGGGATAAAAAAATCAACCATGTGCTGCGTTGATGATGTTTGAGGGTCTTATAGGAAAATAAGATGTTCAGGCTTTTTATGCAGAGCAGGGAAACGTAAACGTGGACAGATGCACCAGTTGTGGACAAAAAGCATGGCAGAAGTTACCTGGAAAGGCAGAGCAGCGATGTAATCCTTCCCCTCCATGCTGTGCACGTTTATGCAGGAGTTCTGCAAAATGCAGATACATTTCTCCACTGTTTCCTCACTGCCTGGCACTGGAAAGGATGGAAGAAAACAATTACACAGTGAAGTTTCACTCCATTCCAGATGTCCCTTATACTCAAAAAGAAAATTCTGACATTTCAAGCGGTGGTGAATGAGCTCCTGGAGTGTGTCCAGAGAAGGGAATGGAGCTGGGGAAGGGGCTGGAAAACAAGGACTGGCTGAGAAAGCTCAGCCTGGAGAAAAGAAGGCTCAGGGGAGACCTTCTGGCTCTGCACAATTCCCTGACAGGAGGGTGTAGCCAGGTGGGGGTCAGGCTCTGCTTCCAGGGAACAAGGGACTGGATGAGAGGAAACAGCCCCAAGTTGCACCAGGGGAGATTCAGGGTGGAAAATGGGAAAATTTCTTCCCCAAAAGAGTATCCAGCCCTGACACAGGCACAGGGCTATAAAAGGCACGTGGATGTGGCACTTGGGGATGTGGTTTTGTGGTGGCCTTGGCAACAGCCGGACTCAGCAGCCTCTGAGGGCTTTCCCAACCTAAACAATTCCATGATTCCAAGCCAAGGGAGCTGAGCTCTGAGCATTTGGCCAGCAGCACAAGAAGCAGGACACTCACCATCAGCTTTTTCCGATTTTTCCTGGGGGATAATGAAGTCACACCACAAGGCCTGAAACCCAACACAACATCATCAGTTTTCCAGAACGAGCTGCTCCCACACAACATCACCTTCCCGTGTTCCCTGTCTGGAAAGGGTCTGTGGGCTCCCCCAGTGCCCCTTTCCCACATTTCTGTACCTGCAGGACAGGGCTGTCGACGGTGAATGCCTTGTACACGGCGGACGCTTGGCTTCTGCTGCCCTTGCTCCAGATGACCACGTTGCTGGCCACGTACAGCTCCTCATCGTAGTCCACCTCCTCCCCAACATCACTGATGCCTTTCCTCAGCTGCCAGCTTTCCTGGAAAACAGAGGTTTGTTGAGGGAAAGCCACAAGAGCCATGGGTGTGATGAGTTTGGCCAGTTACGAGGTGCTGGCACAGAGATGTTGTGTCTGCTCCATCCCTGGAAGTGTCCCAGGCCAGGCTGGATGGGGCTTGGAGCACCTTGGGATAGTGGAAGGTGTCCCTGATCATGGCAGGGGGTGGAATGAGATGATCCATAAGATCCCTTCCAACCCAAAAAACCCTGGCATTCCACGGTAATGGACAACCAGGATCCATTTAGATTTATTTTGATGGAAACCAGGGAGGAATGGGTAAGGGAGACCCTCTGTAGAGTTCTGAGATTTAGAGGGAACCCCCTTGCTCCCTAAACTCCTTCTCAGAGAGGAGCTGGGATATGGATGGATCTAATCTTAGGCTCGATCTCCATCAGAGCTGGGGATGTTCACCTGGAGAAGTCTCCAAGGAGACCTTAAAACCCCTTCTAGTGCCTAAAGGGGCTCCAAGAGAGCTGGAGTGGGACTTGGACACGAGTCTGGATTGACAGGACAAGGGGAAATGGCTTCCTGCTGCCAGAGGGGAGGGTTAGATGAGACATTGGGGAGGAATTCTCCCCTGGGAGGGTGGTGAGGCCCTGTCAGAGGCTGCCCCATCCCTGGAAGTCAAGGCCGGGCTGGAGAAGGCTTGGAGCAACCCGCTCTGATGGAAGCTGTCCCAGCCCACGGCGGCGGGAGGGAACCGGACGGGCTTTAAGTTCCCTTCCCTCCCAACCCCCGGCTCAGGAAGGCTCGTACCCGGTGCCGGTCGTGGATGGTGACCTCTCGGAGGGAGCCCACGAGCCCTGCGGCGCCGTCGGAGGAGCAGAGCTCCGGCGCGGGCTGCAGCCGCCGCAGCTGCAGGCTCAGGGCGCTCGGGTGCCGCCGGCTCTGCTCGCGGCCCCGCGGCGCGAACTCCTGCAGGTCGCCGGCCGCAATCATCGTCGCCCTCTCGTCACAGTGTTCCGACATGGGGCCCCGATATCCACATTATTTCCGGGACGCTCCGGCGGCTCCCGCGGGCACCGGGACGCGCGTGGAGCGGCACCGGCGGCCCCTCACGCGGGCGCGGCCATCTTGGCGCTCCCGCCCTGCCCCGCGCGCGCCCGCTCCGCCATGGCCGCGCCTCACGTGGGGGGCCCGCGCCGCTGCCGGGAGAGCGCGGCTGCTCCCGGCGTGTCCTGGCGGGAATCCAGCGCCTCTCGGCACAGCCCGAGGGGAGACTTCCCCCAAAATTGCCGTTTCAAAGTGCCACAGTCCCGCCGAGCGCTGCTGGTAGTTGTTGGTGACTGCTGTCCTCCCGTGGCGGCTTCCGTCGTGGATCGCCCAGCTCGCAGCCTGGGGCTGTGCTAGACTGTCTTTAAATACGTTTAGACGGGATGCTGGAAAGTTAATTCTTCCCTGTGAGGGCAGTGAGGCATTGGAAGAGTTGCCCAGAGAAGCTGTGGCTGCTCCATCTCTGGAAGTGTTCCAAGCCAGGTTGGAGCGACCTAGGATAGTGGAAGGTTTCCCAGCCCATGGCAAGGAACTAGATCTATTTAAAGTTCCTTCCCACCCAAATCATCCCGGCATCCCAGGATAAAGAATAATCAGAATCCATGTAGAGTGGTTGTGATGGAAGCCAGGGGTGTAAAAGGGAGGAAAGGGTAAGGGAGATTCAGAATGAACCCTCTTGTTCCCTGAACTACTTTTCAGAGAGGAGGTGGGGTTGAAGATGTATTCAATCTTAGGCTCAATTTCCATCAGAATTGGGAAAGAGAAGGAGGAGATCTAAGAGAGATCCAGGGAGATCTTAGAGCCCCTTCAAGTGCCTGAAGGGGCTCCGAAATAAAGGAAGAAAGAATTCTGTGCTGACGCTCTCTTTTTATTGTTGTTGTTTTGTCCCTGTGAACTGGAACAAGGGTGTTTGTTCCAGAAAAGCCCTGCCCTACTTCTGCATGGCCCCTTCTCCAGTCACATCTTATTCATTTCCCTGGCCTTTAGCACCAAGGATCCTTGCCCATTGTTCCCAGCAATCCCCATTTGGCTCCATGGCTCTGTGTTTGAGCCATGGGCGTTAGCCCAGAGAATGCCCCATGCCTGGGAATGTTGAGGCCAAGGTGACAGGGCTTGGAGCACCCTGGGATAGTGGAAGGTGTCCCTGCCCATGGCAGGGGGTGAGACTGGACCATCTTTAAGGTTCTTTACGACCCAAAACATTCTGGGATTCTGGAATTCTCTGATATGGTGCTTAAGAAACTACTTTGTGGGACTGATGGGGACTGATGCGGCCACCCCTGGGCGTGGGTACAACCCTGTTCCCAACATTCCACATGCTCGTGATATGGATTAGCATAAATCTGTGTGAGTCTGGGCTCTGCTGACTTATCCCAGCTAAAATCCTGGCTTCTGGCACACAGGAAGGGTTGTTCTGTCTGGAGTAGAGGGGGATTGTGCCATCCCCTCTCCCTCCTGGATGGGAGTTAAGGTTGGGAAGGACCTTTCAGATCATCAACCATCTGCCATCACCACCACCATGTTCACCACTAAACCATGTCCTCAAGTGCCACATCCACAGTTTTTTTTAACAATTCCAGGGATGATGATTCCACCACTTTCCTGGCAGCCTCTTGCAGTGCTTTCCAAACCTTTCTGTTTTCATAGGATTTGTGCCCCATTCAACCTGGCCTTGGACACTTCCAGGGATGAGACAGCCACGGAATCTCTGGACAAGCTGTTCCAGGGCCTCCTCACCCTCACAGGGAAGGATTTCTTCCCAATATCCCATCTAACCCTCCTCTAAAACCTGTATGAAGTAGCTCGATGGGAACTGAAAGGGCAAATGATTAATTTTCATGACATGAGTTTCACAATAATCAAAGAAGGGAGAAGCTGTGGATGAATCGAAAACATACTTGAAACTGGATTTTGGGGTTCTTTGGTTTAAGCTGGGACAGAAGCACTTCTGAGAAAGGAGAAGCAGGATGGGAAAAGCCAATGTCCAACCTTTGTTTTTGCAAAGTGAATTGCAGAGCAGGAGAAATTGTTCTGAGCCAAGGGACAGGATGTGCCCGGTAAGAGCTGCAGCGTGTCCCAGTGCCCAGAGCAGGCACAGCAAGAAAAAGGCATTTTAGTGGCATCACAAAATGTTCAGTTTTTCCCTGCAAATTGTTTGGGAGCTGCATCCTGTGCCTGGGGTTTAGCACTGAGCACAAACGGGCCAGCTGCCCTCAGCGAAGGACGTGTTGCCAAAGGAGTTTGGCATTTGAATGAACAGGAGCCCCTGCAAATTGAAATAAAAATAGGCCCAAAGAGGAAGCAGAAATAAAGGAATGATTTTGCAAAATGAAAATAAAACCACAGAAATAGCCAGAGGGAATAAAACATCAGCAGACAAAAGCCCACCAGTCTGATTGCCCAGTGCCATTTCTGCTAAACAATCCGATTTCCCAAAGGTTGTGTTGACTCCGAGGTCTCCCAAAAGTCTGGTGAGGAAACTGAGTCGGTGTTCTGAAGTGAAACTGCAAAAAAGGGGTCAGACTCAGGCACCTGCATCGCTGGGATCCTGCCAAGAGAGAGCTGAGGATCCCTGTGGAGAGGGATCCTCTGGGACCTCCTCACCCAGGCAGGAGAAGCTGTGAGGATAAGGATCTCTCCCTCTGGGGCAGGACACAGCAGGAAAACATGGACAGCTCGCTGGTGATGGATTGGATAACCTTGGATAGGGACTGGTTTAGCTGGTTCAGGGCTGATCCTGCTGCTCAGACAGGCAGGCTTTGTGTCCAGGAAAGGTAGTCCCTCCTTCCTTTGACATCAGTTGCCCTTTTCCCTCTCCTGCTGCCCCAGGAGGTGTTCTTAGGGCCAAATGCCACCTAATTCCCAACCCTGGGCAGCGGGAACACAGCATGCTTCCTGGGGAGATCTGGTGAGTCAGGGTCCAGAAACCATGAGTGGTTTGTGTGGATACCCCCAGCAACTGTTGAGTTTGGGCTCTGAGGTTGGAAATCTGTCACCTGCTCCAAAAAAGGCCACTCCAGTATTACATATGCTGTGAGGAGCAGGAGGATGGCAGTGAGGTATCCAAGAGCCAAAGGGGTCAGACTGGCTCCTGCCAGCTGCTTCCAGGCCTTTCCTATCACAAACCTCACCTGAGAGCTTCTCCTCTGATTTCTCCTCTCTGAATTTTTCCTCCTTCTCCGTGCACCAGCCTCTTCCTCACGTCAGGTTGTGCAACAAACCCTCTGGAGCTGGAGTAGAACCCAACCTGCTGCAAAGAAATGACCCAAATCAGGGGATTTTGGGGAGCTGCTGAAATCCTCTTTATGGTCCTGCATGCTCTTGTTTATTTCTTTAATTCCTCTTTTGCACAAACTGCTTCTCTTCCTCACCCTGTGTTAGTGGGGCGACTGTATCCTGATGCAAGGGCCATTCCCATTCTGCAGCCCACAAAGTCCAAAGGCTTTTCCATTGCTTTGTTCCCAAAAATTGCAAAGCCAGCAGGAGCAGCCAGGAAAGCAGCCAGATCAAAGTGCATTCATGTGGCAAAGGCTGACCACAAATGACAGGCATGGGACAAATGTCTGTCCCTGGTCTTGTCCTGCTCCTTGAGGGATGCTGGATCCACAGGGAATGTGCCCAACATCTGAAGGAAAAAGCAGTGCTGTTGGATCTGCATGGAAGATGCTCTAACTTCTTGCAGCAGTTTTAGAACATTTTCCTTCTCCCCTTTCCTCGGGGCCTCCAACTCCATGAGCCCTTCCTTGGCTGCTGATGGCTTCAAGATGTGGGAAGCTGGGAGGAAAATTCAATCCCTGTCACCAAAGCCTGGGAATGTGCAGTGAATAAGCAGCTTTGCAAGTCAAAGAAGTCTGGGAGTGATTTGTTGGAGTTTTTTCGCTGAGCTTAAGGAGGTTTTTCTTCCCAGATGGAAAAGGCTTCAAAGTGGATTAGGAATGGTCCTATTCTTTGGGAAAAGTGCAGCAGGCAGTGACTCGTGTCACAGGTTCAGGGAGCAGAGAGGTTAGTGCAGAGAAATTCCAGTGCCTTTCAGCCACATCATCAGGATGCTGGTTCCCCAAATCCCAGTCCCTTCCCATGGTGGGGGGAACACTCATGGCCTTGATACACCTTGGTCCCAAATGTCCCATGCAAGGCCAGTGTTGGGGCAGGGTCTGAATATCCAGAAACTCCCTTGTTTCCTTCCCATGCCACAGGAGATGTGTTCAGTTTGCCTTGTGTTAACTGCTCATGTTGGTTTCACCTGGGTCTCCCTCCTTTCCTTGTCTTTGTCCCTGTCCCCTCTTGTCCTGCTGGTGTGGGCCAGGTGAGAAGGAGCGGTGCCTTCAGCTCGGCATTCCCATGCTGGAAGGCCAGAGGGCAATGGGGGGAGATTCCATAGCGTGAAGTGACTGGTCCTGTGCTTGGGTCACAACAACCCCATGGAGCGCTGCAGGCTGGGAATGAGTGGCTGGGAAAGGTCCGAGGTGTGCAGTGCCTGAACACAAGCCCAGGTGTGCCCAGGTGTGCCCAGGTGTGCCCAGCTGTGCCCAGGTGTGCCCAAGGAGGCCAATGGCACTGGTGTGGCCACAGGACCAGGGCAGTGACCACCTCCCTGTGTGACCACTGGTGAGGCCTCACCTCAAATCCTGGGGGTGATTTTGGGCCCTTCATGAAAAGAAAAACTTGGAGGAGCTGGAGTGTGTCCAGAGATGGGAATGGAGGTGGGGAAGGGTCTGGAGCAACAGGAGCAGCTGAGGGAAATATGGGGGCTTAGCTTGGAGACAAGGAGATTCAGGGGGAACCTTGTCACTCTCTACAAGTGTCTGAATCACGGGATGCTTTGGGTTGGAAGGACTTTAAAACTCATCCCATTCCCTGCCATGGGCAGGGACACCTTCCACTAGCCCAAGTTGCTGCAAGCTTCATCCAGCTTGGACACTGCCAGGGATGGGGCAGAGGAAGTTGTAGCCAGGTGAGAGTCGGCCTCTGCTCCTGGGTAACAAGTGACAGGACAAGAGGAGTCTGCCTCAGGCTGTGGCAGGAGAGGTTTAGGTTGAACATTGGGAAAGTTCCTTCACAGAAAGGACTGTCCAGACTGTCCAGAAAGAACTGGCCCAGCTGCGCAGGGAAACGGTGACTCCCCACCGCGGAGGGGTGTAAGAGCCGTGCGGCCCTTGGGGACAGGGCTCAGCGCTGGCCCCGCAGTCCTGGGGGAGCGCTCTCGGCCCGGCAGCGCCGGTGCTGCCCGCTCCCTCCCCCGCCGGGAGGCGGGCCGGGGCAGGCCCGGGGCGGAGCGGCGGCGCCGGCGGCCCCCGAGCGCGGCGGAGCGGCGGAGCGAGCGCGTCCCGTTCCCGGGGCCGCTGCCAGTCCTGCCTGGTGCCGGTGGCAGAGCGCTGCCGCTGCCAGCCTTGTTCCCGGCGGCGGAGCGGTGCCGGCGGCGGAGCGGCGCTGGTGTCGGTGGCGGAGCGGTGCCGGTGCCGGTGGCGGAGCGGTGCCGGTGCCGGTGGCGGAGCGCGGCGGCGGCGCTGGCGGTGCCGGCGGGCGATGGGCGGCGGGCGCTGGGCGCTGCTCTGGGCGCTGCTGGCGGCCCTGCGCCCGCCCCGCGGAGGGGCCGGTGAGTCCGCAGCGGGCACGGAGGGAGCCGGGGACGGCCGCGGGACGGGGGCGGCGAGCGGAGCTTGGCCGGGGAGCGCTTCCCCCGCGGGGGCTGCTCCGGGCCGGGCTGTGGCGGGGGCAGCACGGGCGCCCGGTGGGTCCCGGAGAGAAGCTGCGCAGGGATGTCCCGAGGGGATTCTGGCGGCGTCGCAACCCGCAGCGGGTCTGGCTGCTCGGGTACACGGGGTTTGGCTGTCCCGGGACACGCAGTGTGGCTGTCCTGCGACACAGGGTCTGGCTGTCCCGGGACACGCGGTTTGGCTGTGCCAGGACGCAGGAACTGGCTGTCCCAGGACACATGGTTTGTCTGTCCTCGGACCCACGGTCTGTCTGTCCCGGGACACATGGTTTGTCTGACCTCGGACCCACGGTCTGGCTATCCTGCTACACGGGATTTTGTTGCCCTGGAGCACAGGGTCTGGCTCTTCTGGGACGTGATTTGGATGTCCTGGGACACAGTCTGGCTGTCCCAGGACAAAGCTCTGCCTCCGCAGCGTGGTCCTGCCCCGGTACTTCACTGCCTGATGTGCCTCTGCTTGCCGGGGATACCACGACAAGCAGGGACCACAAATTGTGGCAGATCGGTGTGGGATTTGCCCCATTAGTCATGAGCCAGCTACGTAGCGATGCTGAGAAAAATCCTCAGGAATCACCACGGTTTGTGGTGCTTTGTAGTGCAGGCAGCTTGGTGGCTTTTCAACTCCATTTGCAGAAAGAAATGAGGAGATAAAATAATTTTCGGACTTTCAAAAATCCGGTGATCAGGGCTGCCCGACCTTTGGGAGCTGCTGCGGGACCTCAGGGCTGCTGGGGGGGGTCTCAAGAGTCTCTGTGCTGATGGAATTTAGCAGGGAAGAAAGGAATGTAAGTGTTTGCTTTGGGCAGGGAGGGGTTAAAGTCCTGATTGTCACAGCAGGAGCCTGCAGTGAAGGGGACTCTCTGTGGATGTAACCAGGAATCCTGGGCTGGTTTGCACAAAAGGTGTTTGAATAAGGAAGATTTCTTTGGATTCAGGTGTGGCCCCGGGGAAAATTAATTTCTTACAATCATAGAATTGTTTGGCTTGGAAAAGATCATTGAGTGCAACGTTAACCTGACACTTCCAGATCTACCACAGCTCCCAGGGGATGGGAGGCTGGATACCCCACAGGCAGGGGCTCCTCATTCCTCCTGCTCAGTGAGCAGAAGCTCTTGTCAGCAGGTGAATTACTCCCAGCAGTGGGAATTCCAGGGCTGGGGATGCAGCCAGTGTTTTGGCAGACCTGGATGCATCATGACTGCAGAAAAGACCTTGTTTCAGTCGTGATTCCGCCCGATTTTCCTTCTAAAATTCCTCTCCCTCCAGGGAGAAAGGCACACAGGACCTGTGCAGCAAGATCTGCCTCTGTTGGCCCTGGAGTTTTGCTGCAGTTCCAGGTGTTCCAGGAGAGCAGCAGTGCCCTTGCAAGTGGTTTCATTTCCACGCCAGATTTTGCCTCAGGCCTGGCTGTGGTTAGGACGGGAGCTGCTCCTGCACCCACAGAGGCACGTCAGGCTTGCAGCTCCCTGGCTTTAGCCTGGGATTTTAGAGCCAGCCTAACTGCTCTGGACTCAAGGAAGAGCTGTCCTGCCACACAGGGCGAGTCCCTTCCAAACTGCTGGGAGGATATCCCCATCCCAAACTTCTGGGGTACCCAAAGGCGGTGCTGGAGATGAGGAATTCCTGTGCTCTCATGAGTCAGAGAGGAAAGTATTTCATTCCCCGGCCAGCAAACACCTCTTCCCACTTAATTAGTGTGAAAACAAGGCTGAGATCCTCCTTGCTCTTTGCCTTTAAGCTTGAAGCAGCCCAGGGAAGCAGAAAGCATCCCAGGACACAGCACAAATCCATGTCCTCCCCAGCCAGGGGTCTGTGCCGGGGGAGCTGCTCTGGCCAGAGCCAGACCCCTTCAAATGGAGCCTGAAAAAAGCAGTTGGAGCCTGGATTGTGCCAGGCAGGGAGCAGCTCCAGCCTGAGTGACCTCAGGGAGGAGCAGGGGAGGGAAGGGAATTCGGGGTCGCTGCTTGTTTGCATTTGGCAGATCCTTTGGGAGCTCTGGAGACGTGGCTGCACATCCATGGCTGTCCCTGCAGCTTTGCAGCAGTCACATGGGCTCTGTTTGTGTTGCTTTGGGAGGCTCAGGGACGCAGGTTGGAAAAGCTGCAGCTCTTTTTGTTTTGTTGTTTTTGTTTTTTTTTTTTTTTCTGAAAGGGAAACCCATTGTGCTGCGGGAGAGGCAGGGAGAGCCTCCCCCTTCCCTCTAGACTGAAAAACCCTGCTGGCATTCTGTCCTCAAGCAGCATTTCTTGAGGGTTAAAAATAGGAAGAGATTTAGCAAAGGGATATATCCAACCTCAAAATTGGGCTGTGTTTCTTGGCTCTGGGAAAAACACACCAGGCTCGTGCCCCATTACTCACAACAGTGATGACGTAGCTTTAAAAACTTGTTGTTTGATGTTTGAGGGCTAAAACCTGCCCAAAAACAAACTCAGCTGAGCTCAGGTTCAATAAGAACTGTGCTCTCTTTATCTTTTAAACTGTGAGTGGTTGTTTGGCTTTTCTTTCTTGGTAAAGGGAATTAATTTAGTTGAAATTCCTGTCTGGCACGATGCCTTTGCTTGCTGAAAGGGAGATTTACCACTCGGCACGGGATTGCTGATGGCTGGGAAAGCCTCAGGAAGCTCAGAAGTGGTCCAGGAAAACCAGCCTCCACGTGGTGGATCCCCTAGATCTGATCTCAAAAATACACACATTTTTGGAAGGGAATTGCTTGAAGTGGAGCTGCTCTTTATCTCAGCCATGGCTGGGTGGGAAGTGCTGGGAGGGAGGGGGAAAATGCCATTTGCTGACTTGGAGGTGGGGGTATGAAGTCCTCAAAAAGAGCTTTCCCTTGGGAAAAAAAAATGTGGGAGAAGACCCTGGGAGAGCAACACTGAACAGCAGCTGGCTCCTATACGCTGTCCAAAGGCATTTCTTCATCTCTCTGCAGCTCTTTTCCTGGGAAAGGCAGTGAGTGGAGGCACTTAGCAAAAGTTGACTCAGAGCATGTCCCAGTCTCCCTGTCCTGGGAAGGGACAGGCTCCTGGCAGAGCCTAAAATCAGCAAAATTCCAGCCGGGAGCTCTTCCTCTGCCCCAGCTGAAAATGCTTCAGATGAGGCCCCGCAAGGGGTTTGCTGGAGTAAAGTCCCGTAAAGTCCCAAATTCCTGCTGCCCAGGGATCCTTTTATGTTCCAGTCCCGGGGGTGTAATGCAGCAGGAATAGCTCCTGCCTCTCCCCTTCCCAAAGAAACGTGGCTGAGTGTTTTCTTTAGCTTGGGCTGCCCCTGTTTGTTTTAAAAAGGACTTTTTTTAGAGCTGCTACCTGTACAGAATCCTGGGACAACATTTTAGGAAATGGAAACGAGCTGCCTTTAATTATTCTTGGAAGCAGTGGGGTTCTTTTGCCGTGAGGTCTCCCAAACTTGCTGGTGGTGGTGACAAACCTCAAGTGTCCCCTTGCAGAGGAGGCTGACGGAGAAGGAGGCGTGAGGCCATACCTGTTGGCACATTCCCGGCGTTCCCAGCGGAGCCTGCTCTGGAGCACCACGGAGGAGCCCCCAGGCAGCTCTGTTGGACAGCTCAGGTTCAACCCCACGGTGCCACGCGTGGTCATCAACGAGCACAAGGACGTCACCTTCAACTGCTCCATCCGAGTGCCTCAGGAGCTGCTCCGGGCCGATGCCCCGGGAATTTCCCTCTGGAAGGACGGGAGGGAGCTGCACGTGCTGGATCGCATCGCCAGCAGCCACTTTGAGATCCCCGATGAGGAGAAGGTGGACATGACCTCCACCTTCAGGTGAGTGCTGCTGGCCTTTCAGAGCGGGTGGGGATGAGGGCTGCCCTGAGGGCTGGCTCCCAGGGAAGATGGGAAGACACGAGGCCTGAGGTGGTGTCCCTCCTGTCCGGCAGCATCCTCGGCGCCCAGCGCTCGGATAACGGCTCCTACGTCTGCAAACTCAACATCTTCGGCGTGGAGGTGGTGTCTGATCCCATCCTGGTGCTGCTGGAAGGTGAGCTGGAGCAGCTGTGGGGTTGTGTCCTGGCTGAGTGACCAGGAGCTGGGAGCCAGAAATGGGGAATCCTTTGCTTCCCTGTGTCCCTCCAGGTCTCCCACACTTCATCCATCAGCCCGAGCAGCTGAATGTCACCAGGAACAGCTCCTTCAACCTGACGTGCCATGCTGTGGGGCCTCCAGAGCCTGTGGAGATCTACTGGTTCCAGAACAACATCCGGGTCAACCAGAAACCCCACATCTCCCCGTCAGTCCTGACTGTGCCAGGTGAGCTGGGAGTGTCCCTGCCATGGGGTGTCCCTGCTGTGGGACACCACAGCTGGGAATGTGCCTTGTGCTGTCCCAGAGCTGCTCCCTGCCAGGAGGGGCTGTTCCCGTGCCATGCACAGTCCTGGGGCCCCTCTGGGGCAGGAAGCCCCATCTGACCCCCTCTGGCTGCTACCAGAAATCCCTTCCTTGAAAGAGGCAGGATACTCACCCGACTCTTTCCTGAGCAAGCAGCAGATTTTTCTGCCAGCCTCTGGCTGTGCCAACAGGAACCTGGCTGCTCTCCTGGGCTGCTGGAATTCTGGTCCCCACTTTGTGTCCCTGGAAGAGTTTGGGATGCCCCCCTGTGCTGTGTGTCCATGACAGCTGCTGGGAACTCAGGGAGAAAAATCCTTGGTGTCCCATAAACCCCCACTCTGGTTTGCTGCAGAGGCAAAAGATGGGGTATTTCTTGCTTTGCTCACGAGGAGGAGGCTGATGGTTAATTAAGAGCTGGGCTATAATTGCCTGGTCTTGGCTTCCAGCAGCAGGTGGCCTTTAAAGGGCAGTGAAAGCCGGAAGAAGTGACTCATTCCTCTTGGATGTCCTCACATCTGCCTGGCACCCGCTAGGATGGGTCATTGGAGCAGAGCTTCTCCTGGCCCAGGAGCCCTGGCTCCCTGAGGCACTGCTGGGATGAGCCAGCACTCCCCACGTCCACCTTGGCATGGGACAGGCGTCCCAAGCCCGGGGTCACCTCACCCAGGCCGGGAGAATCTGCCCTCGGGTATTTCCAGCGGTCCTTCCCTGCCATCAGCTGGAGGATTTGAGCAATCCTTGACCAGCACGAAATCATCTGACCAGGCCGTGGCAGGGGCTCTTCTGCTTTCTGCCTTTCCCCTTTTGGAGGGAAAGCAACCCCTTGCTCAGGAGCTTGTGCAAGGGCTCCGTAGGAATGTCCCGTCCCCGCCGTGCTGGGTCCGGCAGGGATGGCACGCGTGTGCCCCCGCTGTGGGAGTGGGGCAGCTGGAGCCTGGGGTCACCCCCGGGCACTGGCCCCAAAAGTGTCACAGAGGGAAGTGAAAACGGGCTAAGAAAGGAAACCTCGAGTGTTTGGTGGTGGGGTTGGGATGGTTTTGGGATATCCAGGGAACGGGGCTGTGTTTTCCCGGCAGGACTCATCAAGCCGGCGCTGTTCAGCTGCGAGGCCCACAACAGCAAAGGTCTGACTGCATCCAACCCGGGCCAGGTCAACATCAAAGGTCAGCTCCCATTCCCTGTTAAACCCCTGTGTCCCACACATCCCAGCACCCATCCTTCACAAGCTGAGGGAGATCCCTTCAATCCTGTAATTAAAATCCAGCGGGGTCTGATTGTAATGTGGTCATCGTGGTTTGGTCATCCCAGCACCGGGATGGGGGAGGGAGCACCAAAATGTAAATTTGAAAGCAAAACTGTCAGCTTCAAAGCAGGATTCGGAAGGGCTGCATCGCTCCTTTCCTTCCTTCATAACCAGGGCGGTGCTCCATAGGAATTTTCCATAGGAAACAGTGGAAATTGCTGACATTCCTGATGGGAGCCACTCCAGCAATGTAAGGAGGGTGTTCCCCGAAATAGGTCATGGTCTTTAAGCTGCCCAGAGTGCTCACAAATATAGAAATGGCCAAAATAGTTCTGAAAGTGACATTTTTGTGCTTCCCTATCTGGTGGTCCGGCACATCCGCTGAATTCGGATGTGGGGTCACACACTGAGCCCTGGGAGCTCCAGGGAAAAGCCACCGTGCCAGGTTTGTGTTTAGGCTTTCAGCTGACTGACTGCCCTTGGCTTCTCCCTGCAGGAATTCCATCAGCTCCCGTCAGTGTGCAGGTCCTCAACAGGACAGCCCGTGGAATCAGGATATCCTGGGTGCCAGGCTTTGATGCCTTCTCTGCCTTGAACAACTGCAGTGTCCAGGTAAACATCCAGAATTCCCATATCCCTGCAACTCCCCCACATGGATGCTCTGAGGCAGGTAGAAGTTGGTGGTGTTTGGCATGAGCTGCACAGATTTCACGGAATCCTGGAATGGTTTGGGTTGGAAGGACCTTAAAGATCATCCAGTTCCAACTCCCTTCCAACACCTTCCACTATCCCAGGTTGCTCCAACCTGGCCTTGGGAACTTCCAGGGATGGGACAGCCACAGCCTCTCTGGGTAGCTTGTGCCATGGCCTCACAGAAAACATTTTCTTCCCAATATCCCATCAATCCCTGCCCTCTGGCAGTGGGAAGTCATTCTCCCTTGTCCTGCCACTCCATGCCCTTGTCCCCAGTCCCTCTCCAGCTCTCTTGGAACCCCTTTCCATTGGGCAACACAGTCAGGTTGTCATGTGTTTTATGGACCTGGTCAAACCTTTCCCAACCAAGCAGCATTCCCAAAGTCAGGATTTGGAGGGGCAGATTTCCCTCAGCTCCCCACTCCTGGGAAGGAGCTGAGGGATTGCCTGTGTTCCTGGAGAACTCAGGGAACACCACCTCCATGGGTAGAGCCTGCAGGCATTTTCCACCTGCTGCACGTGGCTGGCTTTGCCAGTCCAAGCCTATCTTGCTGTCTCATGGATATGATTTTTATCCTGGAAAATCTCCACTCCAGCTGGGATAACACGTGGAGAGAGGAGACCTTTGAAGCCAGGTAAAAGTGAAAGGAATTTCGGGGAAGAAAGGTACCAGGGCTAATATTAGCACCATGTCCTGCTGCTGCCTTCCAGCCGGAGCTTGGGAAGCGGGGTGGAGAGCCAAGGAATTTCCTATGACTTAACATTCATGGTCTGTCTGTAGGAAATAGCCTTTGAAAGTGGAAAACAGGAGAGGGTTTCTGGCAAAAACACAGCAGTGACTCAGCCCTTTTGCTGCTGTCCCCTTGGATAGTCCCTGGGCCCACCGAGCCAGTGACTCATTCCCGAGGGCTGCAGCTGGCCCACCTGCCAGTTCCAACTGTTGCAGTTTGCAAACATCCTGGATTTCCTCCCAGAATCCATGGATTTGATGGGTTATTCTCAGACAATTGAGGATTGGGCTGGATGTTCAGGATGTCTGGTCCTGGAAGCGTTGTGCGTGTTCCTCTGGTCACTGCTCACCTTGCTCAGAGCACCTTGTGGCAGCTTGGGGGGATGGAGGTGGCATTCCCTGACTTTTTCAGGAGACAGGCAACCCCTCAGCTCCCTCCCGTTGTTTGTAAGGAATGGGAAGCTGAGGGAAACCTGCCCCTCCAAATCCTGACTTTGGGAATGCTGTTTGGCTGGGAAGTGTGTTATCAGGACAGCAGCAAGCCCAAGCTTGCAGAGTCTTCCAGAGAACTACTTGGAGCATTTCTGTGAATTTCTCCATGAAAACCTGAGGATGAGGGCTGTTCCTTTATATTTTGGCTGTAAAACAGATGCTGAGACCATCCTGGGATACCATGGGAGGCTCTTTTGACTGAGCACAAGGATAGGTGTCCTGCCATCCCAAAATCACAGATGGAGGTTTCTCAGAGGAGTGCACAGCCCTGGGCACATGGGCTGGGTTCTCCTTGTTCTTGTTCTTGCTCTTCCCTCTTTCCCCCCTCTGTCCCAATCCAGGAAGTGCTTCCCACAAAATGAGATGTTTCCTAGAAAGCTGCAGTGGCTCTTTGGGCCACTCCATAGGGGCTCCATGTCCATAAATTTGTCTTTCTGTGAAAAGCAGGACTTGTTTTCGGGATGTTGAATTCATCCATGCTGCTAAATGTGACAAGGATTGGGATTAGTCCCGTTACATCCTGTGGAGACAAATCCTGTTTTCCAATGATGTGCTGCACAAAAAAGGAGCTTTATTTTGTTTACTTGGGATGTGCTGCCTGGTTATTTTATTCGGGGCTCATTCTGCTCCATGCCACAAGAAACAGCAAATCATCCCTCCCTCCTTCCCAACATCCCTGTAATGTTCCCAGCTCCACACGTGCTGGAGCCCTCTCCCTGTGCCCTGTGAATGTCCTGCCATGAGCTTTCCCTGCAGGAGCTTTCCCCTGCAGAGTTCAAATGGGAGGCAGGGCTCTGGATCCTGTTTTCCAACATCTCTCCCTGCAGGTTGTTGCTGACTAATCCCTGTTTGTGGACTGATTTTCCAATTAAAGGTCAGGGAAGTTGTTCCAAGAGGCAACGTCTCCCTTCAGGCCTTCCACACCTCGGTGCCTCCCCACGTGTATCACATCCAGCAGCTGGAGCCCATGGAAGAGTACAACATCCGTGTTTCCTGCGGGAATGAGGTCGGCTGGTCGGCATTTAGCCCCTGGATAACAGCCAGCACCACGGAGGGAGGTAGGAAACAGGGAGTGAGGACTGAGAAGGGTTTCCCTGCCTCAATCCCTCTGGGTGAGAGGCACCTCCGGAGTCCTGGCTGCTCCCAGGGTGGGAAAGGAAACTTCCCCCTTTTTCATGGGCTTTATGGTTGAGCTCCAGCTCGTTTTCCATCAGATTCCCACATCCCTGCACCCCTTCTCCCAGCTTCCCTCACCTCTTTTCCCATTGATTCCCACATCCCTGCACCCCTTCTCCCAGCTTCCCTCACCTCTTTTCCCATTGATTCCCACATCTCTGCACCCATTCCTCCAACTTCCCTGAGCTCCTTTCCCATTGATTCCCACATCTCTGCACCCATTCCTCCAGATTCCCTCGGCTCCTTTTCCCATTGATTCCCACATCTCTGCACCCCTTCTCCCAGTTCTCCCAGCTTCCCTCAGCTCCTTTCTCATTGATTCCCACAGCTCCAACCACGCCACCCCTGAACATCACGGTGTCCTTCAACAAATCCAGCTCCTTGCTGGAGATCCAGTGGGTGAAGCCACCCCTGGAGAGGATCCATGGGGAGCTCCAGGGCTACCTCATCTGGTACAGGTGGCACAACTCCGAGGGCATGGTGAGTCACCAGGAAATGGGGAAGAATGGCTAAAATCCTGGAAAAATCCCAGCAGGATGTCCAGATGGGTTTTGGTGTTTCCACAGATTCTTTTGGAGTTAATTTCTTTGCTGTCTTGGGCTTTCATGTGGGCTTCAAACCACTCCTGGCCTTGCATTCCCTGGATTTTGAGCTGTTTCTTACTCAGATGGGATTTTTCCCTTCCTTAGCCCCACAGCACAGAATTTCAGAGCTCGAGGAACTCTTTGGCCCAAAGGCCTCTCTGTGAGTGTATGAAATCACCTGGCGCACCCTGCTTGCCTTTTCTAGGATTTGGGAAGCAGCTGCAGGAATTTGCTAGGGCAAGGTTGGCCCGGGCTCTGGGCAAAAGATCCCATCCAGAGCCTGTGGATAACAGCAGGAATGGATCCAGCTGTGGTTTGGGTTCCTCTGTGCCAGGCTGGCAGAGTGAGCCCAGCTGGAAACAGTGACTCATCCCCTTTTTTTGTCAGATGCTGCACTTTCTGTTCCCCTTTTGCTCCCCCGTATAGATCCAGCCTGAATGAAGCCAGGGAAACAAAACCATGGTCTTGTGACTCGGAAAAAAAGTGCTGACAGGAGCTGTCTCTCTCCAGCAAAAGGCCAAACCCAGGCCTTGCCCTTTAAGCCCTGAGAGATTTATTGTTGCTGTTGTTGTTTGTTAATTTTTGTCCATTTTTCCAGCTTATGGAGTGAAATTTTTTCCAGTTCTCAAATTTTCCATGAGTCTGAGACACGAGACTGGAGTTCTGACTCCTCAAAAAGCTCCTTCTAAGGTTGGACTCGATAATCTCGGAGGTCTTTTCCAACCTAAACGATTCTGTGTGATCGATTCCATGAACTAAAGTCCCTGAGTTGTGGCCCTGCACAGGCTAAATCTGGACTGCCCCAAAATAACCACCAGTTTTTGCAGGATGAAGTCAGGAAGAAGCTGGATTTTGGTGACACAGGGCCACCTGCAGGCCTCTCAACGACCAGAAAATTCCCAAAAGTTTGGTTTATTTTCCTCCTTAACTAGCAGTCCTTGTTGGAGCCAAGGCTGCCTGAGTTGGGACGGGAAGAAATTCCTCAACTACCACAAAACTCATAAAATCCCATTAAATTTGGCAGGTCGGCCCTGCTTTGTGCTCACAGTCTGGGCTTGTCCTCAGATGATACAGCAGAGCCCTTTAGGACAGGGAAAGATCCCAGTTTCAGGCTGGTGGTAGGGAAAGGATCCCATGTGGATACCAGGAGGAGGAAGGCAGGAATGTGGGAGCAGAGGTGACAACAGGTCCCAGCTCCTGTCACTGCCAGTAGGTGCCCACGCATTCCCAGGGCATGGGTGTTTCACATCTGTTTCCGTGGCTTTTTTGGGACAGGGAACAGAAACTGGTTTCCTCTGAGAAGCTCTGAATCCCTCTCCCCATCTCTCTCCTCACCCACTGATCCCCCTTAGCTCCATTTCCTCCTCCACTGATCCCCCTTAGCTCCATTCCATTTCCTCACCCACTGATCCCTCTCAGCTCCATTTCCTCCCCCAGTGATCCCTCTCAGCTCCATTCCCTCTCCTGGCCCACTGATCCCCCTCAGCTCCTGCTTTTTTTTGTGGGAATGTTCAGGAAGGAGCCAGGCACTGCTGGGCACAGTAGCCTGCCAGATGTTTTGGCTGCAGCTGGGCAGATGTTTTGCAGTTGGAAATCGGCAGGGAGCAGCAGCAGCACTTTCTCAGCTGGAAATGACCAGGGAAGGATGGAATTTGCAGGGAAAGGCTCCTATGTTTTTACTAAGCCATGCTAGTTTTAGTTTTCCTATGTTTTTACTAAGCCATGGGACCAGTCAAGGAAATACATAAAAATATACATAAAAATATGCATAAAATACGTGGGACTATAATTAGCTGGACACAAAAGCCACAGAAGGAGTGGTTTTTGAGCCTAGGATCTACTTCCAGAGCACTTGGACAATCCTACCAGGAGCACACGGATCCTGTGGGTGCTCACAGGGCTCCAGTGGCCAAACTGGCCACAACGAAGGCTGAGGGTCACAATCCATGTCACCAGAGCCTTTCCATTCCTTGCCAGCTCCTTCCCTGCCTCTTTTCTGGCTCTGGCTGCTGCTGTTGTGAAGCAGAGAGGGCCAGGAATGCTCAGATTGAACGGGAAGCGCTGCTCAGCTCCGCTCCCGATCCCATCCGGCCCTTGCACACAGGGCCATTCTTCTCTCTAAATAGCCGGGTGCTGCACTTCCTCTGAGCTGGGAGAGCAAAGCAGCTCCCGAGGTTGCCAAGGGGACAGTTCTCAGTAAATCCCCAGGTTTCCCTGCCTTCCCCAGCCCAGGATTTCCTTCCCTTCCTCTCTCCATCAGATCGTGTCCGACAAGGTCCGGCTGAACGGCAGCGTGGCCGTGCTGCCCGTGGTGGCCACCAACGCCACCTTCTCCATCCGTGTGGCTGCTGTCACCAAGGGGGGAGTGGGACCTTTCAGCATTCCCATGGAGGTCTTCATCCCTGCCAGTGGTAAGGAGGTGCAGGGCTGGATGCTGGGAATAGCCCAGGGTGTGCTTTCCATGAGGCCGTTTGGCATCACTCCTTCAGATGCTTTCCCTGTCAGCCAAGGATCCTGATCTGGGAGCAGGGCAGCCTCACTCCTCATTCCCTTTTTTCCTTATTCCCATGTAACCCTCTGGGCTCTGCTGAAAACCCCAGGGAATCCCTGCCCTGAGCCCCAGGTGCTGCAGGCTGACTCTTTCACCGGCTCCATTAACAGGATATTTTCTTAGGATTAATAACCTCAGCCCCCTCTTCGACTCCAGCCTCCGGGAATGCCGACTCCTTTGTCGTAGTCCTGGGATTTATCTGCGGGACAATTGCCGTCGGAGTCATCCTCTGCTTGTCCGTGGTCATCCACAAACGATGTGTGGAGACAAAATATGGGTAAGGGGATGGAAAACAGGGTGGCTCCCAAGGGATGGGGGGCCAGCAGCCCGTGCTGGATTTGGGGACGAGGATTCTGTCTCCAGGAGTGATGTTGTTACCACAAATGACATTTTTTATCCCGTTTTTTAAGTGGGTTTTTCCTTCCCCTCCCTTCCTTAGCTCAGCAGTTCACCTTTTGCTCACTATTCCTATTTTCAAAGGGAAGTGAACTTGTGCAACTTGGTGGGGGATGTGTTTTGTCACGGAAATGAGAGAGCAGAGGGTGTCACTGGTCACCAGAGGGTGACCCGGACCCAAGGGAGTGGCTGGAGCTGTATCAGGAGAGGTTAGGCTGGATTTTAGGAAAAGATCCTTCCCCCGGAAGGAACTGAACAGGCTCCCCAGGGAATGGTCACAGCTCCAAGGCTGCCAGAGCTCCTGGAGCATTTGGACAATGCTCCCAGGGATGCACTGGGTGGGATTGTTGGGGTGTCTGTGCAGGGCCAGGAGCTGGACTGGATGATCCTTGCGGGTTCCTTTCAACTCCATGATTCCATCACATCCCATGTCCTAGAGAAACCCTCCTGCCTCGTCCCACGCCCGGGTTCAATGGCCCAGCATTGTTTAAAAACACAGACAAAGGGCTGTTTTCTCCTGCGATAACCCAACACTCCTCACTCACCCTCGTGACTTCCCAAGTGCTGTTTAACTGCCCTGTGCTCCCAGTTTGGGAACTGGTACCGAGTAAGGATCCCTTTCCTAACTGGTTATTGTCACTCTTTCCCTGCTTTCCCAGTTCTGGAGCATCCTGCCCTGGTTTTGTTTCCCAAAGCTGGACTTTGCAGGGCTCCAGCAGCATTCCTGCTCCTTGAGTAGGAAATGAGTATCCTATTTCCTCCCCAAAAGCTCTGTGACTCACTCCTTGATGGTTCAGTGGTGTTTGTGGAGCTGTTGTTTTGCTCAGACGTTGCAGGCAATGGTGCCGATCCAGGAAAAAGGAAATGGAATGTGCATTTCCCCTTTTCCTATGCATCCCCTGGGCTCCTTCCCCTGCCATGTTCATTCCTTTGTCCAGGTGAAGCAGCCACAGCAGATGTGTTTGTGTTCCCTTAGGAATGCTTTCAGCAGGAACGACTCGGAGCTGGTAGTGAACTACACAGCCAAGAAGTCCTACTGCCGGAGAGCTGTGGAACTGACCCGTAAGGATACGTTTTTATCCCTCTGGAAGGAGCTGGAGGGGGAAATGGCAGCAGGTGGGAGGTGCCTGAGCTCCTCCCGTCCCCCTCTCTTGCAGTGGGAAGCCTGGGTGTCAGCAGGGAGCTGCAGCAGAAGCTGCAGGATGTTGTTGTGGACAGAAACGCCCTGAGCCTGGGAAAGGTCCTGGGAGAGGGTGAGTAAAGCTCATCTCATTCCAACCTCCTGCCACAGGCAGGGAACCTTCCATGAGCCCAGCTTGTCCTCCTTCTGTCACTGATGAGGAACGAGCCTTTTGGCTCCATCTTGGAGCATTCCAGATCTTAGGGATCTGGTGATGTCCTGAAAGGTGGTGCTTTGGATAAAGGGATTCCTTCTTTCCTGTGGTGCAGGGGAGTTTGGATCCGTGATGGAGGGACGGCTCAGCCAGCCCGAAGGGCCCCCACAGAAGGTGGCTGTGAAGACCATGAAGTGTAAGTTGTCTCTCTGCCCACTGGATACCAGCATTCCCAGTACCTCTCTCAGGAACAGCATCCTGGCACTTTTTTGGGGTTTTAAAGCTCTTTCTTTCTCTCTGCTTCCCAGTGGATAACTTTTCCCAAAGGGAGATTGAAGAGTTCCTCAGTGAGGCAGCGTGCATGAAGGACTTCGACCATCCCAATGTCATCAAGCTCCTCGGTATGGGCTGTCCCTTCCCACCCTCCAGATGGGATTTGGGTGGACCTGGATCCCTTTTCCCAGGGCACTGTGTGAGTTGTCCATGTTTCCCAGGGGTGTGCATCGAGCTGAGCTCCCTGCAGGTGCCCAAGCCCATGGTGATCCTGCCGTTCATGAAGTACGGAGACCTGCACAGCTTCCTGCTCCGCTCCCGGCTGGAAATGGCCCCCCAGGTAGGGAGCACCAGGAGCAGAGGAGTGGGGTGGGATCAAGGTGGGAAGGGAATCCCCCACTGCAGCTCCTGCAGGCTCATGGGTCAATGAATGGCAGGGTCTGAGGGATGAGAGCTCGTCTGCTGCCATGGGCTCATCCATTGGGATGGCAGCACTGGATAGGGAAGCCTTTTGGATCAACACTGTGTAACCTCCACCTTCCCTCCCCAGTTTGTACCCCTGCAGACCCTGGTGAAGTTCATGGTGGACATCGCCCTGGGCATGGAATACCTGAGCAGTCGGAACTTCCTCCACAGGGACTTGGCAGCTCGAAACTGCATGTGAGTGTTTTCCTCTGCTCCATCCCGCGGGATGAACCCTGTGGATTTACAGCACAACTCTGCTCCTTTCCATAAAAGTTCCCTTGGTTCTGAGACCCAGAGCTCAGCCCTGGGGCTGTCCTGATCCCTGTTTTGCCCCAGGCTGCGGGATGACATGACGGTGTGCGTGGCAGACTTCGGGCTCTCCAAGAAGATCTACAGCGGGGATTACTACCGGCAGGGCCGCATCGCCAAGATGCCCGTCAAGTGGATCGCCCTCGAGTCCCTGGCTGACCGTGTCTACACCACCAAGAGCGACGTGGTAGGTCCCTGTGCCTGGAGGGACAGTCCCCTGGGCTGAGCCACGCCGTGCTCCTGTTGGTGTCATTCCCTGGAAGTGCAGGAGGCTGCCGGAGCCCTTCTGCTGCTGGCGCAGTCAGTTCCATGGGTGGGCCCCTCACCTCCATCCTGGTCATTCCCAGTTTTGGGAGCACCACAGCTCTGCCCGTTGTCCCTTGGATGCCAGGCAGTGACCTTTCCCCATGAAAAGGCTCATTCCATTCATTCCTCCTGGAAGCGTCCCTTCAGCCCTGGCCTTTTCCCTTTGTGCCGGCAGTGGGCATTTGGCGTCACCATGTGGGAGATTGCCACGCGCGGGATGACGCCGTACCCAGGAGTGCAGAACCACGAAATCTACGAGTACCTCTTCCATGGGCAGCGCCTGAAGAAGCCCGAGGATTGCCTGGATGAGCTGTGAGTCCTGGGATGCCAGCTGGGAAAATGGATTTTCCTAGGAACAAACCCCTTAATGTTTGCACAACGTGCCTAAGGAAAGCCAGATCCTGGAGCAGAGCGTGTGCCAGCATCTGCTGAACTGCAGGCAAAAATACCAACAAATATCCTCAGGGGAAGTAATGGGTTTGTAGGGCTGGCAAGGTCACCAGGAACAGTCAGTGCTTGGACTTTTTAGTATTTTTATTTCTTTATTTTTTGATTTGATTTGGCCAAAAAGGTCCTGGCTGGTGATGCTCCTCTTTGTTCCACAAAACTCTCTCTAGGTCCCTTCATTGACTCAAATCTATAAATCTGTGTCCCCCTGGAAAGGGAAGATGGAAAATGCACAAACCTTTGGATTTCTGAGCAGTTCAGCAAAGGTCTTTCTCCCAAGCTTCTTTCCTGAGTTTTTCTCCAGTGCTGTTAGAGCTGAGAATGTTTAACCCCCCATGAGAGCTGAGAGCTTTGAATCTCAACTGGATAAACAGAGTGGTACATTTCCTAAAAGGCTCCTCTCCGCTGCCTGTTCCTGAAGGAAGCAGTGCAGGAACCTCTAAGAATCCAGCCTGCTGGAGGGCAGAGAGGCTGGCAGGGACATGCTGGGAGCTTCCAGGGCTCCCTGACATCCAGCCCGGGAGCAGGCACCTGCCAAGGGAAGGACTGGGCATCCCACACACAAAGCTGGGATGTTCCCAGGGAACAGATCCCAGGGCTGCACTGGAAGAGACTTCTCACATTTCTAACAACAGCTTGGGTTGATAAATCCATGCCCTTGGGAAACAGCCTAAGCAGAGGGAGTTGGTTTCACTTTGATTTAATGGGAATTTCAAGGCTTGCCCAGCTTGGAGGGAAACTGGGAATTAACCCCCATATCTCCCCTAATGCAGAGAAGTGCAGGCTGCCCAGAGAAGCTGTGGCTGCTCCATTCCTGAAAGTGTTCAAGGACAGCTTGGAGCTACCTGGGGTGGTGGGAGGTGCCCCTGCCCATGCCTGCAGGGTGGGACTGGATGAGCTTTAAGGTCCCTTCCAAACCAAACCATTCTGGGATGCTGGGATCCTCTGTTAACCACACTCCTCTCCCAATTTCCAGGTATGAAATAATGTCTGAGTGCTGGAGAGCCGACCCTGCCACTCGCCCCACCTTCTCCCAGCTCAAAGTCCAGCTGGAGAAGCTGCTGGAAAACCTGCCCAGCTCCAAGGCATGCGGGGACATCATCTACATCAACACCGGCCTTCCCGAGCAGAGCCCGGACTCCACGCAGGATTCCGGCTTCCCGCAAGCGGACTCGGATTTGGACGCCGGGGAGGCGTCGGAGCCCGGCTCCCCTGGCGCGGAGGCGGCGCTGGTGGCTGTGGATGTGCATCCCAGCGAGCTGTGGGACAGCAGGTACATTGTGGAGGAGCAGCTGGCTGGCCCCGTGGAGGAGCCCTACGTGCCACTGCTGCCCTGCCAGGCCTTGGAGCCGGGGAGCCGATGGAGCCAGGCCAGCACTTTGCCGGCGTCGGAGCGGCCGCGCGCCGGGAGCTGCGGGGAGGACTCGGAAGGGCCGCTGGGAATGGTGTGAGCGGCACCATGGCAAGGACACAGAGGGAATATTTTAATAAACAGTCATCTCTTTTATTTATTATCTCCTGCACGGTTTGCCTGGTGGAGGCTGGCTCTCCCCAGGAGCTTTTTCCTGGGCTGAAGTCCCAGGGGTTTGGAATTAACAGTGGAATTATTTTGCTGTAATTATTCATCTTCTCCAGAAGGAGCAGGGCAGGGTGGGGTGGATGGGGCAGCTGGCCTTGCAGGGCCTGGTGTTTTCCCCCTTTTCCATCCTGTGTTAAGGTTTGTGGGATGGGCATCCCCCTGGATGATGAGTGCTCCAGCTCTACAGCCTGCTGGGGGATTTCACACTGCAAGAGATCCCCGTGGAAAACAGCAACGGGAGCCCCAATGGGAACAGCGGGTGCTCCCACATTTCCTTCTCCCTGATGGGTTCCACATGCTAAGGAACCATTGCTCCTGCTGCAGCACCAAGGAAACAGGAGCCTGAGGGGGTCCCGGGAGGGCTGGAGCCCCCGGACACGGCCTGGCCCTTCCCTGCTGCCCCTTCTCCTTTTGGGGGGAATTCTGCTGCTTCCATAGCTGGAGCTGCTCGGCAGCAATCAGAACCGGACCCAGCACCTTTTGCCTCTCCTTGGGGGAGACTGGGCTGGAAATGGGGGTACCGAGCTGGGGAGGGGGTGCAGGAGTTGGAGAAGGGGGTACCGAACTGGGGGCAGGGGGTTGCAGGAGAGGGAAGGTATTTTGGGACTGGGGAAAGGGATGCAGTGACTGAGATGGGGTGCAGGAGCTGGAAAACGGGGTGCCGAGCTGAGGAGGGGCTGCAGGGCTGGGAAAGGGTTTCCCTGCCCGGCACGGGTGGTCCCGGCCCCGCTGGAGTGGGGGGGCTGACAGGGGCTCCGGCACGGTGCCCGCTTGTCCCGGCAGCACCAGAAACAGCTTTGCTGGGGGAAAAGCCACCCTCTGGCACCCCAGCCGCTGTGGATGGATGCCCACGGAGCCCCGCTGGTGTCCCTGGGGATGGATGCCCTCGGAGCCCCGCTGGTGTCCCTGGGGATGGATGCCCTCGGAGCCCCGCTGATGTCCCGGGGGATGGATGCCCTCGGAGCCCGGCCGGTGTCCCGGGGGATGGATGCCCCCGGAGCCCGGCCGGTGTCCCGGGGGATGCGCGGGGCCGGCCCGGCGCCGGGGCGGGGAAGCGCCGCGTCCCCTGCACGGGGCAGCGCGGGGGCGGCGCGGGCGGGGCGGGGAGAGCGCGGGGCAGCCGGTCCCGGAGAGCGGCGGGGCCGCACCGCACCATGGCGGGGCCGCGGGGGGCGCGGGGCCGCCTCCCGCCGCTGCTCCTGCTGCTGCTGCCGCTGCTGCTGCCGCTCCCGGCCGCGCCGGCCGCCCAGGTGAGGGGGGACCGGGACCCCGGGAGGGGCTTTGGGGGGCTCCTCTCCGCTTCCCGCTCGCTCCCCGCTGCCGTGCGCCCCGACAGCCCCGCAGCGCTGCCCGCGCTCCTGCCCCGGCAAACAGGTGGGCAAAGCCCCAACCCGCGCTTAAACTGCACGTGAGCCGCGCTTAAAGCGCGCGCGGCTTCTTCTGGGCTCTTTTCGCACTTCTTACCCCACACCTGAAGCTCCCCCCGAGCAAAGAATCCCCGTTCGGGGCTTTTGGGAGGGGATTTTCCAGCTTTGCGATGGCTCAGCATCCCGCCGGAGCTCGCGCTGGCTCTCGGAGTTAAACCCAGCCCTAACAAAGAGCTGTTTATTAAAGCCAGCGACGCGCCAGCATCTATTTGCTTTTGCCTCCCTTCCTCTGGGCTCGGGGTATCCCAGAGCTGCCAGCACAGCCCGGCTCATCCCCCCGGCAGCCCGGGACCCCCGAAGCCGCTCCCGGGGAAGCAGAGGACACCGAGTGCATTGCTTGGGCTGCTGCGTTTGTCCTCTCTCAACCCTCAGCAGCTCTTTGGAAACGGGAATCTTTCCACAGTGCGGTTATGGAAAGGGGGAAAGAAATCCCTTCGACCAGGTGGGACAGAGCCCACCACCTCCGCTCGCTTTCCCGGAATTCCATAGCCCCCAGGCCAGTCCCCGTGCGCTCTCTCCTCACTGCACTCCCCAGATTTCTGAACTCTGGGAACGGCTTTGCTCTTTTTCCTCGGTTTCAAGTCAATTCCGCAGGAATCCCATAATAACGATGCCCGTCTCCGGCATGAGTCAGTCCCGTGGGAGCGATCGGTTTGCAGGCAGGAGTCCCACCAGCGTTCCTGGCCCCGGCAGAGCTCACAAGACAGCTGTTTTCCTCTTCTTTTGTCATGTGGAAGTGGGACAGGGCTGGAGCTCCTGCAGGATGAAACATGAGTTATAGCATCTCTCCCACAAAGCGATCCCAGCCCTGCCTGGAGCGCAGGCCTAGGTGGAAAAAACTCCTGGATCTGGGTAAATGCAGGGGAAAATACAAAGTCAGGGCTCTCAGGGAACGTTGGATGCTGCGGAGCTCCTGCGCCAGCCTCCTCCCATGGGCAGCAGGTTGGCTCCTGGGAGGAGTGGCAGCACAGGGAGGTCCCCATCCCTGTCCCTATCCCTGTGTCCCGCAGAGCTGCCTCAGCAGGCAGCAGCTCCTGGCTGCCATCCGGCAGATGCAGCAGCTGCTGAAGGGGCAGGAGACGCGGTTCTCCGAGGGGCTGCGCGCTGTCAGGAGCCGCCTGAGCACCATCCACGCCTCCCTAGCCAAGGCCGCCCCGGAGCTGCCCGCCGGTGAGTCCCTGGGACAGCATTCCAGGGAAATCGCAGGTAAAGGGTGGCTTGGAAGGATAGGCACCTCTCCAAACTCATCCCCTTTCCATGGTCTCACAGCTGCCTGTCCTGCCCTCCAAGCCCCTGCGGATGGGAGGAAGTTCGGCACCAAATATTTGGTGGATCACGAGGTTCACTTTGCCTGCGACCCAGGATTCCAGCTCCTGGGCTCCAGCACACGGATATGCCAGGCCAACGGCAGCTGGACGGGACAGGAGGCCCTCTGTGCAGGTACTGCTCATTGCCTGCCCTGGAATGTCCTTTGGAAAAGTGGATTTATATAAACATGGGGGGATATCGGGTCGCTCAAGGGGGGGAGGGATCGCAGCTGCCCCTCAGAGTTCCAGGGATGCTGCAGCTCCCATGGTTTTGGGGTTTCTCTGTCTTAAGGAAATCTGGGAATTACAGCTGGAGCAGCTCAGCAGGAGAGATGAGGGGAAACGGTATCATGGCTATGATGTGCCTGGTGTAGGGTGCCAAAGCATCCCGGTGTGTGCAGCATTCCTGAGCCTTGCTTCCCAAAAGGAGATAACGTGGAACGTGCCTGCTTTTCCCGCAGAGATCAGAGAGTGCTCGAGCAGCCCCTGCCAGAATGGTGGGACGTGCCTGGAGGGTCTCAACCACTTCAAATGCCTCTGTCCCCCGCAGTGGACCGGAACCACCTGCCAGTACCAGGCTCAGACTGGTGGGTGACCCTTGCTGGGGGATAAATGGGAGTATTTCACCCCCCACCTCATCCCAACTGCCCATCCCGCTGTTTTCCCGCAGCTCCTCCCACGTGGAGCGTGACGGATGACCCGGCCTTCAGCCGGCAGCCCCGCTGTGCCCAGATCGCCCAGACCCAGCAGTGCAGCTGCGATCCCGGCTTCCACATGAGCGGCACGGCTTCCAATGGGATCTGCCAGGGTGAGCCGGGATGCGGGAGGGCTGCGGGGTCACGGAGTCACACTGGAAGGGACCACAGCGGCTCAGGCCCACCATCCCAGAGCACACAGCACGGCATTGTGTCCAGCTGGTTCTGGAATATCTCCAGCGATCGGCGGCTGCTCCAAGCTCCTTCAGGAGGCTCCAAGCCCTCCATCCATGGATGGCTGAGCTCAAACCGGGCCCAGTGTCGCCCTCTGCGGGACACCGCTGGTCACAGCCCTCAAGCTGTGCTCCCATTCCCTGGATTCTGCCCTCGGCCCCTTCCCAACCCACCTCGTGCCCGCTCCTCCAGCCCTCGCTCGCTCCCTGGGCTTTCCCAGGAGGATGGAGTGAGATCTTGGTGAATCCCTGTCTCCGCAGACCTCAACGAGTGCGAGGTGTACCGGCAGCAAGGGGGACCCCGGCTCTGTGCCCACGCCTGTGTCAACATTCCCGGCTCCTTCCGCTGCTCCTGCCCCGCCGGGTACGTCCTGCTGGGCGATGGCAAGAGCTGCGAAGGTGAGGAGGCCGGAATCCACTTGGTCCCCAGTGCTCTGCCATTTTCCCTCACTTTTTTCTCCATATCCGAGGGAAAGGCTGGTGCAGAGGGGAGGGGGATGATGGAGGGATGCTTTGCAGGATGGCAGCGGATGGAGGATGTTTGGATTGGCAGGAGTTCCAGCTGGATGCGGAGCTGGGTGGGGAAATGAATCCCGGGGTTGTGCTGGAGAAGGGAAAATTCTACCAGAGTGCTTCAAAAGAATCCCTAAAAATGAACACAAAATGCTTCTCTGGAAGCAAGGCTGCTCCTCTCTCTCTCTCCTTCTCTCCCTTTCCCTCTCCCCCTCCTTTACCTCTCTGGATGATGGAGCGACACTTTGGGTCTGCACCTCCTTGAAGATGACCCCACTGTGGCTGTGGGGGATGTTCTTGGAGCAGAGAATTCCTGGGAAGAGCCAAAAGTAATGTTAAACCCTCCAGAACTCCATGATCAGTTCAGAGAGTGGCAGCATCTCTCCCAGTCCAGGGGAATTGGGGTGCAGGTGGAAGGCAGTGGGTGGGAATGGTGGGAGGCCAAAACCGCCAAAAGCCTCTTGAAAAACAGGGAATTTTTTGTGCCCTGAAGTGTTGACTGCTGCAGTTCAGGGTGAGAAAATCCCTATTTCCCCATTCCTCCCTGTTTTTCCTGTGTTCCATGGCATCTCACTCCCAGCAAATCCTCTGCATTCCAGCTCCTGCCAGGCATCCCACGGGTGTTCAGTAAATAAAAAGGGACGGTGTTTCCAAACAATCAAGCAGAAAGTTTGGAAAAACAGCTGCCTTCCTGCTGGCAGAGGGCTGCTCTTAACCCATGCTGGCCTGGGGCAGAGCTTGGGGAGCGGGGATGGAATTCTGGGATACTCCCATATTTTTTGGATTGTGTTTAACCTGTGGTTTAGCCTATTTTCTGATGTAAAGGTGAGCTCAGTTGGAGGCTTCCAGGCCCTGACGCCACTTCCCTTGTTTTCCAGATATTGATGAGTGCTCCCTATCCCAGGATAACTGTACAAGCGGGAGCACCTGCATCAACACCGGGGGGGGATTCCAGTGCGTCACCCCCCAGTGTCCCCCGGCCACCGGCAACATCTCCTACGTCAAAACCTCCCCCTTGTAAGTGCGGGGCACAGAATCAAAAACCTCCCCCTTGTAAATGCAGGTTACAGAATCCAAAACCTCCCCCTTGTAAATGCAGGTTACAGAATCCAAAACCTCCCCCTTGTAAATGCGGGGCACAGAATCCAAAACCTCCCCCTAGCAAGTGCGGGGCACAGAATCCAAAACCTCCCCCTTGCAAGTGCGGGGCACAGAATCCAAAACCTCCCCCTTGAAAGTGCAGGGCACAGAATCCACGGCATGGCATCCCTATGGATCCAACGAGGCGGGGTGCGCGGATGCCGCATCCCCCCCAAAAACCTCCCGTTGCTTTTCTTTCCGCAGCCAGTGCGAGCGCAACCCGTGCCCCATGGAGAGCCGCTCGTGCCACCAGGCGCCCAAAACCATCTCCTTCCACTACCTGCCCCTTCCCTCCAAGCTGCAGACCCCGGCGCCGCTGTTCCGCATGGCCACGGCGGCGGCTCCGGGCCGGCCGGGCCCCGACAGCCTCCGCTTCGGCATCGCGGGCGGCAACGAGCGCGGGCACTTTGTGGTGCAGCGCTCGGACCGGCACACCGGGGAGCTGCTGCTGCTGCAGAGCCTGCGCGGGCCCCGCACCGTCCACGTGGACGTGGACATGGCCGAGTACCTGGACCGGGCGTTCCAGGCCAAGCACCTGTCCAAAATCACTCTCTTTGTCTCGGCTTATGAGTTTTAGGGGTGGATCCTGCTCCCTGCTCAGCATCCCATGGCTCACAGGGAATGTCCAGGCTGGAGCTGCTCTGCAGACATCCGGCCTCCCCCCGCTCTGTCCCAAAGTTCTTCTTCCCATGTGGATTTACGCCACCAAATGAGGTGGACAAGCTCATCCTCATCCCCATCCTCATCCCAGCTCCAGAGAGATGATGTCCTGCAACAGCAGATGGAAACCACAGCCCTGATTTCCTTTGAATTCCTGATTTTTCCTTTAGGAAGCAGTGAAGCCAAGTGTGTGGGAAGAGGGAGGCTCATGGCCTTTCCTGCTCCCCTCCCTTGTTGCATCCAGTCCTGCTCCCTAAAAACACTCTTCCACTTCCCTCTGGATGCTGAGAATCCCCCTGGCAGCCTGAAGGGATTGAGGTCTGGTGCCTCTATCCCCTGGGATTGATCAGGGCTGGAACACTCCATGAACATCCACCTGGGTGCCCTCCTTGGCAAATGGGGCAAAGGAGGAATTCCAGGGCTATCCCTGCTCCTTTAACCTCTCAAACGGGGATCCCCCATGGATCCTCCTCACAGCAGAGCTTCGGCTGCATGTGGAGGTGGGAATATTCCCTGCTCCATCAGTCAGAGCCTCCATCCTGGCATAGGAATGCCGGGAAGAGCTGGGATTCTGCTTTTCCCAGGGGGATTCACCCTCCTGCTTATGCATGTTCTGCATGTTCCCTCATCCCACTGGATTTAGTACAATTAAAGGATGATGTAAAGGATGTCACGGGAGTGAAGCATCTGATGGATGTGTGGATGGGGGGAATGCTCACCTGGAGCAGTCCAAGGGGAATCGGGGTCTGGGAGGGCAAGAACCCATTATCCATGATTTTATTTTCCTGCTTTGTTTTGTTTGGCTGATAGCAGGGGGCTCATTCCCACCAGAGCATCCCTGAGCATTTTCAGCCTGCAGCATCCTTCCCCCCAAGGAATCCTCACCCTGGGAATCCTCATCCCTGAGCATCCTTTCCCCTGGGAACCCTCACTCCCTTACATCCTGCTGAGCTGCACCCACTAAAACCATTCCCACTCCTTGTCCCGGGGAAAGAGACTTCCCAAGCATCTGATGGATGTGTGGATGGGGGGAATGCTCACCTGGAGCAGTCCAAGGGGAATCGGGGTCTGGGAGGGCAAGAACCCATTATCCATGATTTTATTTTCCTGCTTTGTTTTGTTTGGCTGATAGCAGGGGGCTCATTCCCACCAGAGCATCCCTGAGCATTTTCAGCCTGCAGCATCCTTCCCCCCAAGGAATCCTCACCCTGGGAATCCTCATCCCTGAGCATCCTTTCCCCTGGGAACCCTCACTCCCTTACATCCTGCTGAGCTGCACCCACTAAAACCATTCCCACTCCTTGTCCCGGGGAAAGAGACTTCCCAAGATGGATCTGTCTCCTCTAGGGGATCGAGCTCCTGGATTTTTTGGGGGGTATAGGAGCCTGGGAAGGGGTTGGATCTCTCCAGCAGAACAAGAAGGGACATTCAGGGCTGTTGTCGGCGGATGGAGGATGTTTGGATTGGCAGGAGCTCCGGCTGGACGTGGAGCTGGGCAGGGAAATGTATCCCAGGGTTGTGCTGGGGGAGGGAAGGGAAAACTCCAGAGTGCTTCAAAAATATCCCCAAAAATTAGGAGAAAATGCTTTTCTAGAAGCATGGCTGCTCCTCTCCCTGCCGCTTCCCAGCCTGGCTGGCCATGCTCCTCCAACAGGCCATGACCCTATTTTGGGATGATAACAAAATCTGGGAGCTGAACACCAGGAATTTGGGAGAGGACAAGCTCCTGACAGGGCAGAATAGTTTCCATCTGCTGCTTTCTCTGGATAACACAGCTGGAGACGGGCGCCTGGACCACGCTCCGGAGGCTTTTCCTTGCGGCACCATCCCAAACTGACAACATTTTCCTAATTCCCGAGGCCAGGGTGAGCTGGTTTCTCCCTTCCAGCCCTGGAAAAGTTTAAGTTCGGCTCTTTGCCTTTCTCAACCTCTGGCTGCCATTCCAGTTGACTAAAGGAGATTTTTTTTCCCCTTCCCAGAGCAGCCGCTCCGGCATCTTTCAGACTTCCTGAGGTTGGAATTTGAAGAGAGAGGCTCTTCCGGTCTTGAAATACAACTTTCATTTGGGATAATAATATTTGGGAGCTGAAAAAATAGCAGGAATACTTCTGCTTCCCTTTGGTGGGCATAGCTGGCACCAGATGTGCTGTCCCAAAACCACCATTTCTCACCCCCAGAATATTTAACCAAAAATTTAGGATTCTTCCTTCGAGTCCAGATTTAGAATCCCTTTTTTCCTTGCCTACGGCCTAGGGAGATGACGCTGAGCCCTGTGGGCATCAGCTCCAGGGCTGCATCTGTGCTGATGGGGCTAATTAGTCCTAAGTAGCTCTAATGACGCTCCCCAGCCGCCACCACCTTATCCCCTGTAGGAATGCTGTTTTCCAGCCTTTTCCTTGGATTTGCCTGATTTCCCCGATGATCAGGACCCTGGGTCCTGCTTGCCTTGCTCAGGTGTGTGAGGCCCAAGGGAAATGATTCTTCCCTGAAGGATCTGAGGCTCCTCCCGCTCGGAATCCCATGGGAATTCATGCGAGTGTTCCGCTTTGTTTTTATAAAATTTATTCGGTTGCTAGCACTGAAAAAAGCCGAGTCCCGCGTCCTGAAAAGCCCCGAAAGGCAGGGAGGCAGCTGGACAGGATACAAATGTAACTTTTCCCGGGAACGTTTGATTAAACGTTATTGAAGCGCCTCTGACAAACGCGTCTTCCCTTCGCCCACCGCATTTTTATTAAGTGACTGTCTTGGAACCGCTTTATACCGGGTTTTGTCACGCCCTGACCCCGAGAGCGACTCCAGGCACCGCTTCTGTGCCGCCCTGGGGCCACACACTCTCTGTTTAATTACGAGCGTCACTAATTAATGACGCACGGGCCGGTTCCCCTCACACGCACCGGCCGCCAGGGGGCGCTGCCCACACTACGTGAGGAGGTGGGGGTGGGCGGCGGCCATGACGCAGTGGCGGGAGGGGAGGCCCGTTCCCGCGCCCGGTGCCCGTCCCGGTTCTCGCCAGGCGGAAGCCGCCGCCCTTTTCCCCCTTTCCCTCCCTTTTCCCCCCTTTTTCCCCACCATTCCCGGGGGGACGCCGCCGCCACGTGACGGGCGCGGGGCACGTGACAGCACGCGCGGCGAGGCCCCGCCCCCTTCGCGCGCGCACGGCGGCGGCGGCGGCCGAGGGGAAGCGGAGGAGGGCGGGGCCCGCTCGTGACGTCACTGCGAGGTTGACGGGCGTGGCGAAAAGCCAATGGGCGCGCGAGACGCGGCGGCCGCGGCCAATGGCGACGCGCGGGGAGGGCGGGCCCAGAACCGCGGCGGAGGAGGAGGAGGAGCGCGGCGGGCGGCGGCGGCAGCGTGAGGGGACGCGACGACATCGCGGCCCCGGCGGGCGCGGAAGACGCTGTGGCGGCGGCGGCGGCGGCGCGTGCGGGCCGCGGGCGCTGAGCGAGCGTGTGCGGCAAAGCGCCGGGGGCCGCTGCCGCCGCTGCTGCTGCCGCCGTTCTCCTCCTCCTCCTTCTCTTCCCTCAGCCGCCGCCGCCATTTTGTGCGAGTGCCTCGCGCGGGCGCCATGTTTGTAAGGAAGAATTAGGGCCGCCATCTCCGGCCAGCAGCACCTCCCTCCCCCCGTGTGTGTGTCCTCCCGCTCTCCTGTGCCCCGGGGCTGCCGCTCGAGCCGCCGCCGCCGCCACCGCCTCCCCGCAGCGCCCGCGCGGGGCGGCCGGGCCCGGGCGCTGAGTGCCCGTTAGTGTCTCACTAAGTAACCGTGAGTGCAAACCTTCATCATCTCTCCTCACTGAGGGGCCCGGCCCTCCTCCTCCTCCTCACCGAGCCGCCCCCAGCGCGGCCGTGCGCGCCGCCGCCGCCGCCGCCTCCTCCCGCCGCTCCGCACCGCGGGCAGCGGCGGGGCCCTGCCTTCCTCCACCTCCCTCCTCCTCCTCCTCCTCACCACACCACAGCCAGGCACAATGGCCTTTGAAAGCCTGTTCTCCAAACCCCCAAACCCAGTTCTTGACCCAAACATGCCCGACTCTGACAGGCAACATGCAGGGGACGAAAGGTCGAGTAACATTCTTCTCTCTCTCCGCTTCTCATAATGGTGGTACTTAGTGGGGTGATGCTGGTAATGATGATGATGATGCTGATGATGATGATGATGCTCTGTTAATGTGCCTGAGGGGGTTAACGATGTTTTTGGGGGGCAGGTCACCTTCAGGCTGGAGCGGGGTGGTGGTGGTGGGGAATGCAAATTGGGGAGGGGGGTGTCACTGCATTAAAAGTGCATTTCTTTAGCAAGGTTTTAATTTTTCCTTTTGGAATGCATGCGTTTTTACATCTTCATTGATTTATTCTGGCTGGGAAGGGGGGCTGTTTGCCATTCTTTCCATAAATTGCACTTTCCAGGGGGTGTCTGTTGAATGTCACCATTGTTCTCTGTCTCAGGCAGGAAAGGGTGCTCCGAGTTGGGCGGGTTTTTTATTTTTGGCTGTTTTTGTTGATACCACAATCTCTCACTAGAGCCATATTTAACGTCATTTTCTTGCCAGATTCCACCTTACACATTTAACTGGATCTTTTTTATGCAGATTAAGGGCTGACTGACGTTATCTTTGCCACCTCTCAATCCCCATGCGCAGAAACCCAGAGTCCTGTTCCTGGTGAAAGGACCTCTGTTGCTCCCTCCCTCCTTCCCTCCCTCCTTTTCTCTCCTGCAGCTGCTGGAAATTCAAATCCTTTCTCCAGGCAGCTCTGGCCTTCCTAACTAGTTCCAAAAATACTGTGCCAGGGTGGCAGTTACCAGTGCTTGAGCCTACACCTACCCTGAGCGTTCCTGACAAAGCTGCAGGAGTTAAAAACGCCGAGGTTTTGCCATTCCCAGAGCTTGGCCTCCCCCCACACAGCTCCACAACCATTTGTGGTACTTCAGAGGACCAGGAAACACTGGGAAAAAAAACCAAACAGACAAAAAAACAACAACAAAAAAAGGGTTGTGGGTAAATGCAAAACTGTTTCCTTGTTGGAGAAAAGAGTCCCGAGTTCTGTGTTATAAATTGGGAAGTGGTCCCAAAATGCTCCTCGAGTTTAGTGCAAGGGTCAGGGCAGAGCCCAGAGCTGCTGTTCTTGTTTTCCCCTTTCTGCTTGTCCTTGGGAAATGCTCCTGGGATTGAGTGCAAGGGTCAGGGCACAGCCCAGAGCTGCTGGTGCTTGTTTTCCACTTCCTGCTTGTCCTCGGGAAGTGATCCCTAAAATGGGCCTGGGCTTTAGTGCAAGTCCAAGGCAGAGCCCAGAGCTCCCGGTTCTTGTTTTCCCCTTCCTGCTTGTCCTTGGGCAAGGGTGGAAGTTGTGTCATGCTCTGTTTTCCGAGCTGAGTGCACACCAGGAATCCACTGGGATCTCTGGAGCTGGGGCAGAGCTGTGCTGTGGAGTTCCTGCAATCAGGCTGTGACTTTTCACTGTTTCAGGGATTGAAAATATCTGGAGTTCTCAAAACCTTGAGGACAAGCCCGAGTGACTCCGGGTAGTGCTGGGAGCAGAGTTTTTCCAGCTTGGAGTTCTCATCCTCTCACCAGCTGTTCCCACCAGTACAACCAGTTGTGACACTGGTAATTGTGAAATAGAGCCAATAAGTGCCACCTAACAACCTAATTAATTTTAATTTACAAGTGTTGCTTTATAATGTTTTAATTTATGAGGTGAACAGCAACAATACACGTGACCTGGGAGATCATAACTTGTACTTTTTCTAAAACTTCAGCTCTGTAAAATGAGTTCATTCACTTCAAAAAAGGCCCAACTCCAAAGTTTTTGTGTTACATCAGGTGTGCAACTGTAGGACCAGTAAAACCAGTCCAGTTCAGGGAACACCCATACTGGCAACCTCATGATTCCCAATCAATTTGTGCAGCAGGAATTCTGTTAATAGTTTGATTTGAGCGGCTCTGTTGAATGATAAAGTAATTACTTTTACTAATTAGTAAAAAATAATTTTAAAAACCCTGTCTGTCCACACTTTGAATATTCCAATTTGGAAGGTTTTAATGCAGTTTTCTCAAGACAGGAATGTCCTTTAATTAGTTTAATTCCTGTTGTTGACAATATTTTGGTGATGAAGGGTCTGAGCCTTCCAGCACAGGGATCCTGGACAGATTTTTCCTGCAAGGATTTTGTGAGGATTTCCTGATTCTGTGTGGGTAAATCCATGGAAGGGTAAGGAATAAGTTGGAGGCAAGTTTATTTACACACAAATCAATGCCAGATTTCCCAGAAAATAGCTTGAAATTAATTTACTTTCACTTTTTACTGCTCCCAGCCACCCTCTGCTTTTATTTGATTTTCCCAGTGAAAATTCTCTGCTATTTGGAGTTATTTTCCTTATTAATTCCTAATTTCTTAAGCAGCACCTTAGTATCAACATTTGGGGAATTTTAGCCATCAGGGAATTTTAACCTAAAGTAAATTTTTTAAATGAAATGATGGGGAATGAAATCCTCAATAATGTTTGAGGGTAAAGATTCCCAGAATATTTCAGAAAATGCATTCTGGGTTTGGATCTTGGACTTAAGGAGCTTCTGGAGTAAATCTGCTTTGGGCATAAAGAATTCTATTTTTAAGGATGACCTGAAATTAGGTCAAGGAAGGGGAGCTAAAATCCAGGTTTAAAGGTTAGAAATGAAATTAAAATACCAGAATTAGGGTTTTTTGATTCTCCCTTCTCAAATATTTGTGAACTGCTCAGGGATTTCATCAGGTTGCTTTTCCCTGGAAGGTCATTTGGCTTCTGTGCCTTTCTGATCCATTTGAGGGCTGCTCTAGGAATGCACTCAGACAGTGGGAATGTTTTCTGGGATTGTTTTCACATCTAGCTCCAAGTATCTGGAGGCTGTGGGAGAGGGGAGATCTCCTGAAAAGGAGGTTCTGCTCTCCCTTCCTGGTGCACAGCTCCAGTTTGGGATTTAAATGGGAATAAAAGCAGCTGAACCAGAAAAGCATTCCTGCCTTGGCACTTCCTTGAAAAATAACTTAATTTCCAAGAAATGGTGTATTTGACCATTATCTTTTCAATCCATATTTATCCAGTTGTTGGATTTTTCCTTCTTTTTCCTTTCCCCATCCCCTTTTTTACACTCTTGAAGCTCAGTCCTTGGAAAATGCTTGGATGTTGTGGAAAGAATTTAGAGATTAGAGGGCTTTTGTAATCTTCCCTCTGCCATGCAATCCAAGGGATTGTATTACTGAGACTGGTTTACCTGGAAAGTTATTCCAGTCCTGGATGCATCCCAGAATTGGAAATCCATGAGTTTAATTCCCATAGGAATTGAGACATGGGAGCAACTTTGTTCCCAAGGAGCATTTTCCCATAGGTATTTCATGGAAGAGGATATTTTAATTGATCCTTGAGGGAATGAGTTTAACTGATATAATCAAAACATAATTGGATTTTTGGGATAGCTGCAGGTGTTTCAGGGATAATAATGTTCCAGTTTTATTTCATTAATGTAATTCCAAGAAATTCCAGGTCATAAAGCAGTCATGTCTTCTCCCTGGCATATCCATTTATCCCAAAAATCACAGCTTTGGGTTACTTCAGAATTTTTAACTGTTTTTTTCCGGTGACAGGTGAGCTGGATGATAACATGGAATTTTATTGTCTTCCTGGTATCCCTCTTTCAGGGAAGATGGAGAGCTGGAAGATGGGGAAATAGATGATGCAGCCTATGAAGATGTGAAGGAACACGGCTCAAAAGGGGATGATAAACAGAAAAATGAGAAAGGCCACCGGAAATCCCGGAAAAAACGCAAAAAAGAGAAGGAAAAGAAAAAATCCAAAAGGAGAAGACGGGACAAGCATAAGGTTAGGAAAAACCCAACATTTTGGAAGTTCTGATTTGATTCATGGGTGTCCAGGACAAGGATCCAAGAAATTGGCAAAGGAATTAAAATGGTTTTATTACCATTAAGACTTAAACTGGTCTTAAATGTTCAAGTTAAGCGCAGGACTTGGAAGCTGAACCAGAGGGATTTGAGAGTTTTTAGGATAAGATGCACAATGTAAATGTATCACTTTTGTGCTCATTATATTAATGGGAAGAAGATGATTTCTTCAAAGTTCCCAGCTTTTTTATTCTGTTTTCTAGCATAACTCCCCTTCCAGCGATGACAGCTCCGACTACAGCCACGACTCTGACATGGAGCGCACGGAAAGGCCCCACAAAAAAAGCAGCAGCTCTTCCTACAGGGATTATGATTCCTCCTTCAGTCAGGTAGGAAGTTTCAAACTCATTCCTCATGTCCTTATTGAGGTGACATTCCAAAAGTACAGATATAAACACTGTGGGTTTGGAAGTTTGGCTCCATCCCTGTGCCTGTTCTCCTGGATTTCTGGAAGCACATCCAGTTCTCATCTCCCTGAGGAGATTCCCAGATGTAAAGCAGGATCTGTGGTAGAAAATAAGCCTGATACAAATTTTTCTTCCATCAGGCATCAGGAATTAAGGAATCTTTATTATTAAGGAATCTTTTTATTGCCTGCACTGGATTTAGGCTGGCCTCAAAAGAAAAAACTCTTGAAAAGCCACTTTTCAGTATCTAAAGTTGATTCTGCTTTTTGGGAGCCCAATTTTCTTGGCTTTTCTCAGCTGGTGAATTAAAATTATTAATTTTTCCTGAATACTTACTGATGCTTTTTTTTTTGGCAAATCTGGTAATGATAAAACAGCCCCAAAAATATATTTTTAGAGCAGTTTGGAGGGCTGGGGTTTGGAAATATGGAATTTCTTCCTAATGCAATCCCTTTCCTTACAGCATGGACACGTGTCAGGGAATTACATGAGTTCCCAGAAAATGCAGCATAAAAAAAATGTCAAAAGTAAGGAATATGACAACTACAGTCATTACAGTGATGAAAACTTTGGCAATTACAACGAGGAGGAAAAGGATGAGGATTTTGCTGACCAGCTCAAACAGTACAGACAAGCTAAAGAGACTTCCAGTGGGGATTTGGGACCTCCGTTCTCAAAGGAACCAGTGAAGAAACAGGGCATGAAAGGGATCCAGAAAGGTAAGGGGAGTTTTGGTGGCATTTTTGGGGTGGAGACCTGGATGAGGGAAGCTGCCAGGAATGGTTTTCCTGGGATATTCTGGCTGGTCAGAAATAACATTTCCAATAGTAAAAAGAGAGTGATTTAACTTAATCCATTTGTCTTTCTTTGATGCCATGAAAGAACCATTTTCCCTTAATTTCTGTGATCCTTTTAAGAGGTTATTCCTGTTTTCCAGGCATTTCCCAACGAGGGAACAACTACAACGTTGGAAGAGGGCGTGGAATGCAAAAGAAACTGAAGCGCAAAGATCGTGGCAGGGGCAGAGGCGGCAATAAAGGATCCGATGGCTTCCACGAGGTACCTGCAATTCCAGTCCTTATTCCCAGTGTCTGCATCACCGGTGCTCCAAAAAGGAGCTGATAAAATGTGGATTTTTTTTTTTTCCAGGATGGCAAACCAGTGAAGAAATGGGTTAATATGAGCCAGGAGTTCATAAACCAGCACACAGTGGAGCACAAGGGCAAACAGATCTGTAAATACTTCCTCGAAGGGAGGTGCATTAAGGTAAATTTAATTCTTTTTTAAAATAAATTTTTAGCAAACTTGGGTGTTGAAACTCAGTATTTTGATTTCTGATGTGCTGAAGATTTCTAGATGGAATTATTTGTGGAAAAACATCCCCTTCCATTACACACTTTGATGTAAATTCTAATAAAAATTAATATTTTTATTAATAAAAGCATCCTAAACTTACCCTGAGAATGATAAGGTACTACTGACATAATTTCTCACAGGTCTGGAATCTAAATAGGCAACAATTCCTGAATATATTAAATTATTTCCTGCTGATTTGGGAACTTTGAAAGAATTGTTTTGTGGTGCTAAACTTTAAAAAGTGGGATTGGTAGAAAACACAACCACTGAATGCTTTTCACTTTTATTTGGTTCCTTGGGATTTAGCAGTGGAATTTTCTGTTTCTAACCCAAATGGTAAAAATAAAAGTGAAATGTTGTGTTTCTTGCTGTCTTTCAATACCTTTGGCTCAGATGACTATTTGCTGCCACCTTCAGTTTTACAAGGGACTGAAAGAGCACTTGGTGTCTTTTTCAGGAAAATAAATCCTAAAAAATACCCAAACCCCCATCCAGCAAAATATTTCTAAAGAATAACAGAATATATTAAAGTAATTCAGTAAAATATTATTTCAGTGCCTTTTTAATGCAAATTCCTAGGTGAAGGCAGGGAACCGGGATTGTTTTCTGTCACCATTCCATCTATTCCTTTGAATTCCAATCCAGGAATGTTCTCTATGTTCAGATCCCCTCTATTTACAGTTTTTACTGTTTATAATGGAATTTAATGTTGGTAAAGATGAAAAGTCTAAATTCAGCTGAGGAGGATGTTCTTTTTACTATGGAATTAAATTACTCAGCATTTCAGATGGATAATGGTTTTTCCTTGTTTTGTTTTCTTCCAATTTATTTATAGGGAGAACAGTGTAAATTTGATCATGATGCAGAGATTGAAAAGAAAAAGGAAATCTGTAAGTTTTACATCCAGGGTTACTGCACCAAAGGAGAGAACTGCATTTATTTGCACAATATCCTTTAAAAGTACTTCTAAATTGATCTGCAATGTTAATTTCTATTCTTTTATTTCTATTTATTTTGATATAAAGGATTTGTAAAGGTGAATGTTTTTTAAGAGACTCTACCATCTACTGTATAGATTAATTACAAGATTCTTTTTCTCAAATTCTTCAGAGGAAAAAATAAATACAGAATTACTGATTTGTAACATTTTCGAAAATAAAATCCCAGGAATTTTAGATACATTTATCCACACTTTTAAGACCCTGATCTCTTCCTATTTCTCAGTATTTTGGTGTTTTCCTTTGGAATTGAGACCTTTCCCTTTTTAATCACAATTGGAAAATTAAATCTGAAGGCCACAGAAATGCCATTTTTAGGAGAATTTTAAATGGAAGTAAGCGGTAAGTTGGTTGTTAGCTTCCAAAATTCCTACCATAACGATGACTTCCTGATGAAGAATTGAGGGATAGCTGCCAGCTGGATTTTACAACCTTCCCAAACTGTTAGAAATCCTTAATTCCTTCCTCACATGAATTCCCCTGCAAGTTCTACCACACAGGAGCAAAGTGTTATCAAGGAGATAAATGCAAATTCTCTCACGCGCCCCTGACTGCAGAAACCAAGGAGCTGTTGGACAAGGTGAGTGATCCAGACACTGGGAATATTGGGATTGCTACACTCCGAGTGGGGAAGGGAGGGAGGAGCCTTTTCCTTGTGCTCTGGGAGACCCTGAGCTCTGGTTTATTGGGATACTCCCTCTCCACTCACTGCCCACCAGGCCTTAAAAGAAAAGGGGTGTGAATCCAACACTAGAAATTTGAGGGATAACTCCTTCCGCTCCTGTTTGAACTAAGTGGACTTGTGGGAAATTGTTCCTTCCTGAAATAGAGAAGTATTTTCTTGGCTGGGATTTGGTGCCCTGAAAAACAACTCCCAAAATGGGTTTAGAATTCCTTTGAATTGGATGTCAATATCCAGCAGTATTGTAGCAAATAACAGGAAAGTTGTTTATCTAAATATGGAAATAATATTTCAATAAAAGGCACAAGACTAAATTGAACTGGAATACTGAAAAACTGATTAAATGTTTGCCACGTGGCTTTGTTCCAGGTTTTGAATAATGAGGAGGAGCCCCAGAATGAAGATGAGAAGGAGCTGGAGGAACTCCGGAAGCGGGGCATTGTTCCCCTTCCCAAACCCCCGCCGGGGGTCGGCCTCCTGCCAACCCCCCCAGAGCAATATCCCTTCTCCGAGTCCGACATGGAAAATTACCAAGATCCTTCAGGAGATTATAAGAAAATCCCATCGCTTTTTGAAATCGTTGTGAAGCCCACTGTGGATTTGGCACACAAAATTGGGAAGAAGTAGGTGTTGGAATTCTGGGGAGAACTCTCCTGGATATTTATCATTTAATCATTGTTCCTGTCAGGATTCTGGGCTAAGTTGAGGATCTGCCAGATAGTTGATACCAGGATTATTTCATGTTTTCCATAGAAAGGAGCTTAGGCCTGACCTTCCAGAAGTTGACTCTTGGTTTGCCTCTCCATCTGCAGGTGGAGCAGTTTGTTCCCTGCTCCAGTCTTTTTGTAGTTGGCTTTGTTTTGGGCAAAACTGATGGAGCTGAGCAAATATTGGAAAAAATGTGGTTTTGGCCAAGTTAAGGAATGTGGAATAGGTGTAGTCGGAAATTAATGCTCCTTTGGGAATTTTATCCAATGTCAGATCAATTTAGAGTGGGAGGGGGTGAAGAGAGCCAACTGTTGGTGTTTGTAGGTCCAAAATTTGATTCCTTGATTTTCTTCTGCTTCCAGGCCACCAACCTTCTACAACAGCGCGTCACCCCCGCGGCCGCCGTTCCAGGGCAACGACCCCCATTCCCAGCACATGTACAATCCAGGCTCGAGTCCAGGGCCAGGTCCTGGCATGTCCCAAGGACACAACGGGCCCCCCATGCACCCCGGTTCTCCTGGGCACCATCCCTGCGGAGGCCCCCAAGGGCCGGGGATGCCGCAGAGCCCCCCCATGCAGGGCGTTCCCCCGGGGTACATGGGCCCGCAGAACCAGACTGGAATGCCCATGCAGGGGCAGCAGGGTGGGCCACCCCTCACCCCGCCGGGGATGGGAGGGTCCTACAATTCCCCTGGAGTGCAGGGACACATGGTGAACATGCCAAGGGACAATCACTGCCCCCCGGGGCCACAGTACCAGCAGATGCCCGGCGAGTACGAGCCCATGCAGAACCCGGCTGACTTCTATGACAACTATTATTCCCACCAAGCTGTACACAACTTCCAGCCAGCCAATAATTCTGGAGGTAAGGACATCTGCTGGATGAATTTTGGATAGAAGCTTCCGGGAATGTCTTCAGTGTTCTGGCTTTCTCGGTTGTGTTGTTAAGTCATGTTATGCTCTAGGGTGAAATGGGATATTGGGAAGAAATCCTTCCCTGTGAGGGTGGGGAGGCCCTGGCAGAGTTTTTCCAGAGAAGCTGTGGCTGCCCCATCCCTGGAAGTGTTCCAGGCCAGGTTGGATGTGGCTTGGAGCAGCTTGGGATAGGGGAAGGCGTCCCTGCCATGGCATGGAACTGGATGTCCTTTAAGCTCCTTTCCAACCCAATCCATTCCATGAGTCCATGTTTACAGCTATCAACATTTCTCTAGGATAACTGCTAACTGGAGTTTTGTCCTGCAGACGGAGCATGGCACGGAGAATTTACGGATCACCAGGCTCACCTCATGGCTCCGGAGTCGCATCCGGGCGGGAGCGAGTCGGACTGCATGGGTGGGCACATGGGCCACAACCAGGGCATCAACGTGCCCGACTTCCTGCCGGCCATGCAGAAGGCCCTGTATGCGAGGCTCAGCCAGAAGCACCAGCGGGATGGAGACTCTGCCAGCAGCCAGGGCCAGCGGGCCATGAGCAAAGATGAGGGTGAGCAGGGTTTGGTTGGAATTCTCATCATACTTAATGGCCGTGGTCAGCAGGTCGGCTGGCGTTGGCTCGCCTCATGTCACTGCTCACTGTTATTGGAAGCAGCAGCAGCTCAGTGTCTTCAGCTCTTCTTCCCAGCTTGTTCTAGGATCTTAGTGTAGGTTCAGTCCATCCTGGCTCCAGTGAATAATTTTTGAATCTAGTTGCACTTTTAAAAGGTCTTTTGGTTGATAATTACTTTTGGTTGGTAATTACAACAAAATCCCTTGTTGGACCAGAGGGGCTGTTTCTCGCTGCCAGGACTGGAAGTGCATTCTCTGTCCTGTTTCTTCAGGTGCCCTTCTTGATCTGTTTCCTCTAGAGCAGCATTTTTCCTTCTCTGATATCCTTTAAAATAAAATACTGTAATTTCTTCCCTTCCTGAATCTCAACCTCTCCTACAAACTTTGGGATTTGGATTAAGTAAGGCAGCAAATTTGTAATTAAATTTGTAATTGGATTAAAGACCACTGCAAGGGGCCATTTTACTTTTCCTTCTCCAGTCAAGACTCAGATTTTAGATACCTTTTTTTTACTAGTACCCATAAGGATTGTTTGAAAGCAGGTTACTTTCCCAAATTAATATTGATGGATATGGAGACACTCCCAGGCTGTGTTGTATTCTACCTCCACTATCTCCAGGTTTTTGTGTAATGGCATTTCTTTAATTACATGGATTTTGGTCATTTGAGGTTGTGATTTTTATGACACTGGGAGTGATTTCATATCAGATCTTTTCAGTTTGAATTTACTCCCATTAGGGAGTGTTGGATTCTCTAAGAATTATTTGCTGGAATAATCTAAATTTTGTGGCATTTCTTTGATTTTTAGATGACAATGTCAACTGGTATTCCAGTAGTGAGGAGGAAGAGGGGAGCAGTGTTAAATCAATCCTCAAAACCTTAAAGAAACAAAGCGAAAACTTTAGGAATCGGCAACAACATTCCACGGAGCAGCACATGCTTGGGATGCCGACGGATCCCAGGCTGGCAAAAGACAAAGGTGTGGGGCCTCAGGCTGCTGACCCGAGACTCCGGGCGTCTCCAAGGCCCAATCCCAGGAAACCTTCGGAGTCGGCGTCCCTGGATCCCCGGCTGGCCCGCGATCCGCGGATGCACAAGGTCAGCGAGGGCGGCCATCCCGGCCCCTCCCTGCCCGGGGCCAAGCTGGATTTGCACCACGCCCACGCCGGAGTGAAGGTCAAGCAGAAAGGGCTGGATGATGATGAGGAGGACTCGGAGAGGGAGCTGAGGGAACGAGCTTTCCTCATTCCCTTGGAGCCTCTGCCGGGCGTCACGTTACGGGATCCCCGCTCCCAGCTGCGGCAGTTCAGCCACATTAAGATGGATGTGACCCTGATGAAACCCAACTTTGCCAAGCACATTGTGTGGGCCCCCGAGGACTTGCTCCCAATCCCTCTGCCTAAACCCGACCCCGTCTCTTCCATCAATTTACCTCTCCCTCCACTCATTGCTGACCAGAGACTGAATAAACTGCGGAATTTGAAGAACGATCCACACCCCAACGCGATGCCAGCTGATCCCCGGCTCGCTGCCAAGGCCAAAAACAGCCTTGTGGGCCGGGGTGGCTACTTGGATCCATCCACAGATTCCCATGCCAGTAGCTCCAGCAAACTGGGGGATCCTCGCTTGCAAAAGAACGTTGATCCCAGACTCCACAGACTGTCGAGTGCAGACACTCACCACGGAGTCGGGAAGGATTCCCACCCTCCCAAGTTTGACCCCCGGCTTGCCAGAGCTGCTGCCAGCTCATCCCAGCCCTCAGAAGCCACGACTCCAAAATCCGACCCCGATGCTCTGCCTCCCTATGCACCCAAATTATCATCCAGTGGTGTTAGGCTGGGAACTCCCGGCTCCATCCTGAGCGGGATCAGTTTGTACGATCCCAGGGATCACAGCTCATCCTCGGACACGGCTCCAGCCAGTTCGGGAGAGAATGGAGAGAACCAGAAAAAAAGCATTTTGAAAAATTCCAGTAAAAATGAGCCGAGTCTTGCGGAAGATGCGTCCCAGCAGAAGGCTGCCTCCAACACGGAAAAACCCACGGAAGGATCAGCGGAAGCTGCTTCAGACAAGGCAAACAGCACCAGTAAATCTCAGGCTAAACACTCCAGCGCTGCCCCTGCCGTCCATAATCTCCCAATCCAGGCCCTGTCGGGGTTAATCCGGCCACAGTACAGCGACCCCAGGCAGGTGAGGCAGCCCGGACAGGTAACGCAGGCCCCGGAGAGCGATCCCAACGGGGAGTCGGATGATAAATCCTTAAAAGATGTTTTCAAGACTTTTGATCCAACTGCTTCCCCCTTTTGTTAGCAGACGGCTTTGGAGTCTTTTTACCGTTGTGGGTATTGCAGTTCTCTGCTGTTTTGTACCTGGGTTACCTCTTTTGGCTTTATTTATTTTTAAATTATAATTCCCACCACTTTTCAGCTGCTAATCTCCGAACCACACGCAGTTCTCCAGTACGCTCGAGTGTTTGCAAAGCTGTGGTATTTTCTAGAGAATCCTTTTTTCTTTCCAATTTCAGGGAGACTAATAATTGACCTGTAGAAAGGAAACCAATCCCCCCGGATCGTGTTAGAGCTGAGAAAAGCACTTTCATTGTAAATAAGTCATGGAAAATTCCCAGAGCTGTATATGTGTGAGCTGCCTCTTTCCCAACCACCACTTAGATCCGATTGCCACATTTGTATAGATCCAAGCAATATTATGTACATGAATTCCCGGGAGAGATGCCGTTCCAGGACTGCCAAACCCCCTGAACTGATGGAAAACCTCACGGAAATGATTTCAAAGGAAAGCGTCGCTCCTCCTTTTCCAATGAGTTGATGTAAGACACGGACAGTTTTTATTCCCGCAGTCAATATTAGTGTAAAAGAGACTATATCACATATTGAGGATGAAAAATGTCATATCTTTTAAAAGTATTTTATTCTATGCTGTACATAGAAGAAATTGTGAAGTACATAACTAGCAAAAGTAACTGTTCAAAGTGGAGAAAACTACATTGTCTAATACGAAAAAAAAAAGGTTTTTATTTAATTTTTTTCCACGCCTACACGATTGGGATTTAGTGCTCCAAGTTCCATTGTGGTGTTCATGTATTTCAACGTATTTTTGTATTCAGCTGCTTAATTTGTATTGCTTTTTTTGTATGGCTGTAACTGCAGTACTTGTATTCATGGTGTCTCGACGACATTTTTAACAAAACAATTAAAAAGGGTACAGTTAATTCCTGGTGATGACTCCGTGCGCATATGGTGGCAGCTGGGAGGAGGGGGACCAAAGCTGGGCTTTTTTTTGGGATGGTTCGTGGGGTTTTAACATAACCTTGTACCTGATCCCTAGGTCTCATGGAGAGAGAGTTGCCATTTTCCATCATGGAACATCCTGCATGTTGTGAATTCCCCAGGTTTTGTATGGGAGAGCACAACTGTGTCCTCCAGACCTCCCGTCCAGCCTTTGGGGCTGCTTTTTCTCCAGAGGGAGTGCAGTCATTCCTAGGCAGCTGCTTTTCCAATCAAAATGTGCCAGCCTCTCAGTCAATCATCTGCTTCCCACCCCTTTGGAAGCTTTCTCTGCTTTAAGTCTTTTCCTTGGTGGACCTTTTCCTCTTGTTTTTCCCTTGGCCAAGTGATGGTCATGGACCTTTTCCTCTTTTTTGTTGGCCAAGTGGTGTTTCCATTGGGACAACAGAGTGTTTATCCCAGATTCTGAGGTTTTGCCTTGGATGGGTGAGCCAAGGGAAGCTTGTGATTCTTGCACAGCAGAGGAGGCATCTCCGAAGGCAGTCGTGGTTTCATTTTGTCTTCCTGGTTTGCCAGAGCATGAATTCCATTAATTTTATGATTTTTTTTGTGTAGCAGAAGTAGAGAATAGACATGGCACTGGGTTGTGATTTTGGAGTAACCCATTAGTCCTTATTAGTAATCTGTTATTTCTTCATCTACTCACTGGTGTGGCTGGTTGAGGTTTTCCTCAAAAAACCAAGCCAGCAGGGAAAAATAGTGTGGAAATAGGGCATGGATACAAAGGCCTGTGAGTCCTCACAGCCTGTTGTCTCCATGTGTATTTCCTTCCTGCCTTCCTCCCTCCTTCCCTCCCCTGCTTTATCCATTGCAGATAGCTTCCCAGAGTCTCCAGTGTGCCTGCTGCTGCTTTTTCTTGGAATATGGAGGAGATTCCTCGCTGCCTTGCCCGTAATGGAATTCCTGGTCTGAGGAAGGTGGTTGGGATGCAGGTGGGACACCAAGGTGGGCTGGAATGGGCTGCAGCCACCATGGAGCCAGTTGTGATCTGCTGTGGTGTTGGATTGTGTATTCCACAGAGGAGGCTCCCTTCCACCTCTCCTGCAGAATTCCAACATGGAGCAGTGTTTCCATCGGACAATTCATGATCCTGAGACTGGAAGGATGGATGTGGAGAGCCAGGATACAGGAGCAGCAGTGTCACCAGTCTAGGATGCTCTGGAAGCTGTGAGGTAGGTGATCTTGGGGATTGAATGTTTACTCTGGATAGGAGAGAATCCTGGGGCTGAGTGGGATTTTGGGAAGAAATCTGCAGGCTCAGGGGCAGCAGGTGAGACAAAGCACTCCCCACTGCTGTATCCCTGGATATGTGAAAGAGGAAAGGCTGAAAGATGGCACAAAGCCTGAGCATCCCTGGATCATAGACTCCTGGAATAGTTTGGGTGGGAAGGGACCTTAAACTCATCCCATTCCAACCTTTGCCATGGGCAGGGATACCTCCAACACCTCCCACTGGATCAGGATTCTCCAGAGCCCCATCCATCCCATCTCACCACCTGGGGGTAAAACACTCACCAGAAGATTCCTGGCCTCCCCACGGAGCCTGTTCCAAGATTTTCCTGCCACAATGAAAAACTCCAGCATGAATCCTTCACACTGCAAAGTATCCCTCTGCTTCCAACAGCACTGGGACAAGGAGCCCCTCTGGATTTACAGATGTCTGTCCATAACTGTGTGTCCTTTCCTAGGATTGGGATGCTTTGGGATATTCCTGCTCCGAGGGGGTTGCTCTTGCACCAGAGCCATCAGGGTGGGCTCAGCCTTTGCCCCTCGAGTTTTCCGGAGCCCCAGTTCATCCCGGGCGGAATTTAAAGCCTCCTTGGCTCTGTGCTGTGTCAGGGTTTTCCTCCACTGCTGGCAGAAAGCAGCAACTTCTTCTTCTTCAGGGTCTGCTGGAGGTTGTCCCAAACCCTGTTGGACGAAGGAATTGGTTTAATGTATCCCTGTGCATCCTAAATGATGGAAAAGTCTGGATGTGCCAATGTGTGCATGATCCACATGGCATCGCTATCTCTTAATGCTTCAGAATGCTTCAGAATGCTTCAAAAGCTTCTTACAGGGAGAGGAAAGGAGGGCAGTTTGTTGATAAGCAGGGAAATTTCCAGGTCATAAGGGCTTTGGGATCTGCATAGTCAAAATTAATGAATTAATTAATTCAGCATCAGCAAAGTGAAAAATGGGCAAATAGAGGAAGTGCTAAGTTTAATTAAGCACAGGAAGAGCTTTGTCACCTTTGGGGCTGATTGTTCAGCAAATGGGATTCTAAAAAATCTGTGTTTCCTTCAAAAAGAGATGCTGATCCCAGGAAAAGCAGTAGGATTATAGAGGAGGATGGGATCCAGATGGAAATGCTGCCTCAGGGAGAGGCTGGTGATGTTTGCACTTGTTTTCCAGTTGTTTTCAGGAGAAATCTAGTCCCATGGACTTTGCAGTCAGACCAGGTGGCTGTAGATGGCAGCTGGATGGGAAACTCTTGGGAATTTGGCTTTTGGGAATAAAGAGGATAGCATGGACTAATTCCAAATAAGGGTGCTCTATGATCCAAAAATTAAGTGGGGAATGGACCAGGTAAAGGTGACTTCAAGGACAGTCAATGCCTGGGATGAATGAAAGTATTCCATGAGGAATATTTGCTCCAGCTGGAGCCCCACAGCAGCCAGATCCCAGCTGCCATAGAAGGACCTGGATGAGAAACTCCCACAGCATGGAATTGCCCTGGCACAGAGAAGCTGTGGCTGCCCCATCCCTGGAACTGCTCAAAGCTGGATGGGGCTTGGAGCAACCCTTCCCCACCCAAGCAATTCCAGGATGGATTCCACGATGGACTCACTTTGACACACGCCGCCTCGGCCGCCCTCAGGATGTGCTGGACTGCTTGAATGAGGTTCTGCACGTTGCTGAGCAGCAGCTCAGAGGAGGCCCTGCTCTCCCCAGTCACTGCTTTCACCCTTCAAAGACATTCCAAAGGATTTTATTGGAAGGACATTGGACATCCTGACAGTGTTGTTATTCCAAACCCAGCTTGTTCCCAGGGAAACCCATGGAGGGAAGGGAGGCCTCCAAATTGTTCCTCAACTCTTGGACAATACCCACCTCCCCTAGGACCTCTGGGGACCACCACCCACATTCCTTGGAGAAGGGATCCCTCTTGGATGACCTTGGGAGAGGTGATCCCAGCTGCTGGCAGCTCACCTGGCCACGATGCCGAGCTGGCTGCTGATGGATTGGGTGTGCTCAGTGGCACGGAGCAGCTCCATGGAGCACCTCTGGTCCAGGCAGTGCTTGGCGAGGATGTTCCCAAACTTAACAACCACCTGCCCATCGGAAACCATTTGCCTGGCACAGGCAACAAACTGCTCCTTGCTCTGGAATGGGATAAAAATCAATGGGACTGGGGAGAGAAGGGAAAAAAAAACTTTTCCTGCGGAACAGGGAAGGTCCAGGAGGCTCAGATACATCCTGAGGAAAGGACAGGATGCCAAGCTCACATCCAACCAGGAGGAAGGAATTTGGAGTATTTTGCACAAATAGAACTGGTGCCACTCTGCCAAGAGCTGGCTGACACAGGGATTTGGGATGGAGTTGCCATGATCCTAAGGGAAAACTAGAGGGATGAAACGCTGCCTTACCGCAATGGGGCCCTTCCTCCGCAGGAACTGAGCCATGTGGAGCCTCCTTGTGGCCATGTCCTGGGTCACCTGGGACACCTTGCTGGGGCCACCTTGCCACTTGTCACAGTTTCCTCTCTCCTGTTTTGCAGGGGAGGTGCTGGAAGGGCCATCCTGGTGCTGTCGGGGCAGTAATGGAGCAGATTCCAGACCTGGAATGTGTGGACACAGCAATGCCGAGTGGTCTCCTCCACCTGGATGTTTCTGAAGGAAATTTTGGTGAGTAAGGTTGGTGGGAGAGCTGCCCACCCCCTTCTGGGTCCACTCTACCTTCCCACCAGCCCTTCTCCCTAAATCCAAAGCCCTTGGAGCCATCTCAAAATGGGAATGGGGTGTCCTGCAAGCTGACAGTTTGCAATTAATTCCCAGCACAATGAGAGCTCTAAAGCACTTTGCTGAGGGACCTGGGTCTGTGCCAAAGCCTTTCCCAGCTCCTGACACCCATGGGAATGGAGTTGTTGGTATTCCCAGAGGGAATGTGTGGAGGTGAGGGAGAGTGTTACAGCCTCTCTGCCTCTGAAATGGATTGGGATGGATGTAGGAGAGCCTGGCCGATCGGATATCCAGGAATCCAGGGCTGCCAGCAACCTGAGCTGCCTGAGTGGCCCAGGGTCAGCCTGCTGACCTCCAGAGGCCCTGCCAGCATTCCTGCTCCATGCTGGGAGCACCAGGAATGATGGACAGCCCAGACCAACACCCTGCCAGGGAAAAGAGCTCTCGTACCAGTTCATGCGCTTCCTGCACGGCTCCACTCGCTCCTCTGCTCCTGCATGGATGAATTCCTGCTGCCTCAGGGGGCTCTGGGGCTGGGGAGAGTCCAGCTGTGCTGCTGGGTGATCCTGGGAAGCGTTCCTGCTGCAGGCATTCTGTGAGGCACCTCAGGATGTCCCTGTCAATTCCAGGGATAACCCAGAGCTGTGTGACAAGGTAGTGTGCCTTGGCCGACCAGTACCACACCATGCCTTCCAGGTGGGGATCCCCAGGGTCCTGGCAGGGATCCCCAGTGTCCTGGTGGCTCTGGAAGTGCCGCCGGGCACTTCCCACCACGTCAGCCGTGAGGAGCAGGAGGTGGTCAGCCATGGATAGCAGGTTGGGCTGTGATGTCAGTTGAGCACCGGCCCCCAGAGCACCCTGGAGGGTGTTTCTGACCCTCTGGACATCAGCCATGAGCTGATTTGCCTTCTCCTCAAAACCTTCTTTGCTCCTCTGCCTCTCCTCTTGGGGGAGGTTGGACAGAGCTGCTCCAACCACATCTTGGATGAGCTGCAGCTGTTCCTTGTTGACCCTTTCCATGTGGAGCAACAACGCCTTGGCCCTGAGGGCCACATCCCTCTGCAGGAGCTTGAAGCGTGTGGCCAAGCTGGCAGTAGGCAGTGGGGAGAGCAGGAGGGTGTTGGACACATCCAGCAGCGCTTCCATGAGCACCTGGATCTCCTCCCGGAGCACCAGGATTTCTCTGGCACCGTGATCTCCAGGGCAGGATAAGTAGGAGAGTCGGGCAGCCTCCTGCAACCTGAGGGAATTCTCAGCCACAGCAGCCAGGAGGCTCCGTGGGCCAACCTTGTTCCTCACGGCTCTGCTCAGCTCCCTCAGGAACAGGACATCCCTGCCCACGAACTGATCCACGGCATCCAGCAGGACACGCATGCCAATGGCCCACCGGACACTGTGCAGCTCCAGGATGGCCTTTTCCATCCCACAGGATTCCCCGAAGGACACTGCCTTCTCCAGGAACCCTTTGGTGTTCAGCTGAGCACGGGAAAACTTGGCTTGGAGCTGCAGAAAGCTCTCCTGGACACGAGAGGGATTGGGATTTCCCCTACTGCAGGCTGTGCCTGCAATGCCTCCTGCCGCCTGCACTGCTCCCGCTAAACCCAGCAGGGTCTCATCCAAAGCCTGCTTCCCTCTTGGAAAGTCACCTGACAGGATAAATCCAAGCACTTGCTGGGCCAGACCATTCCAAGAGCCTGCCACAGCTGCCAGGCACTCCCGAGTCTCCTGGATCCTTCCCGAGAGCCTGAGTGCCATTTGGAGAAGCCTGCCTGGAGCAGGGAGCTGCCCAGGGGCTGTTTCTGTGGCCAGGCTGATGATCCTTGGGGTAAGTGCCTTGATATCCCAGTGCTGCTCCAGCACCTGGAGCTGGGGGGGTTCAGCCACAGGCAGCGCTTCCCGTGCTGCTTCCACATATCCATCGGAGAGCTCCAGCAGGATGGAGCAGGCAGCACGGACAGTGTCCATGTCACCGGCCTGGGATGCTCCCAGGAGAGCTGTGACGACTGGGTGTGTATCCCCTTTCCATGGATCCAGGTGGAGGTTAGCTGGTGGTGAAGACGGATGACTTTGGATATCTCCTTGGAACGCTGCCTCATCCGTGCTGGTTCGTGTCCCAGCGTGGGATGGGCTGAGCTCCAGCCCCTTTTCCACCCTGGTGCTCCGCACTTGCTCCCGGAGCGGGCTGAGGATCTCCGGGTGGTTGGACCCATCCAGCCCTGCTTGGACACGGAGAGCAGAGTCCATCAGGGAGCTGGCTGCCTGGGAAAAAGCACCCTGGCTTTGGAGGCAGGAAAACCTTCCTGGGATGAGGGCCGTGACTGCTCCCAGCTCCAGGATGGATTTGGCCAATTGCTCCACCCACACCAGCAAACCATTCCTGAAGATGGGATCCGTGGTCCTGTCCACGTGCCGGGTGGAGGCTCCCACCACCCAGCGCGCCCAGCCCATGAGGCGAGCGCTGTGCCAGGAGAATCCCTCAGGATCCCAGCATTCCAGTGCTGCTTCACACCATTCCTTTTGCTTGGCCAGCTCCAGGATGGATAACTCAAGGAATTCCCTCATGCCGATGGTCTCCTCAAAGCAGCACAGAAGGCTGTTGGTGGCTCTGGCCCAGGCACAGCACAGGGCCTGGAGCTGCTCCTTGGTATTTCCACTTGTTTCCATGAGCAGGGAAGGGAGACTGGCCAGGAGGCTCCGCAAGTGCTCCACGCCCTCCCGGATTTCCCTGGCGGTTTGGGCCTTGGCACACCTGGCCAGGAGCAGATCGGCCGCTCGGAGTATCCGCTGGGCCTGAGCGAAGAAGGCGGCAATCAGGGGCTGGAGCTTCCTTAAAACTCCTCCTGGTCCTGCTGGACAACATCCTGAATGGGCAAGGCTAAGGGCACCTTCAACCAGCTGCCTCAGGGGCTCCTTCTCCTCGAAGAATCCATCCAGGATTTGGCACAGCGTGGCCCTGAGCGCTGCTCGGTCCAGGTTTTCCAGCTCCTCCCTCAAGCTGTGACATTCCCGCTCCAGTGCCTGTTCTCCCTTGCCCTCCCTCCGGCTCATGTGGCTGCAGATGCTCCTCCTCAGCTGCAGCAGGGCCCAGCAATGTTCCACCAGCTCCAGCTGCAGATCCGGCCTGGATAACTCTGCCAGCAGCATTCCATGGAGAATGACCACTTCCAAGTGGGAGCTGAACCCGCCCTCAGAGAGGCTCAGGGGGTCAGGGTGGGAGAGGAGAGCCTGGAGCCTGCTCACCTGCTGGGAGAAGATCCCACTCCTGTCCTGGGGCTCCGTGAGCATGGAGAGGAGCTCCCTGATGGTCCTCTCGGTCAGCTGGAAAACAGAATCCTGGGAGAGGTCAGCTTGGCTATCCCTGGAACGTGTCAGGGCCGTGTGGATGAGTGAGACGCACTTGTGGAGCAGCTGCAGGGTCTGGGCCAAGCTCTTCCCTGCAGGACAGTCCCGGAGTTCCTGGAGGCGCTTGGCTGTCAGGCGGCTCAGCAGGAGCACGGCCTCAGAAAAGGGCTGGAATGCAGCCAGCAGCCCTGGAGTGTCCCGGGCATCCCGCAGCACGCTCAGGCATTCCAGGAGCCAGCTGGCAGCACCACTGATCCTCCTCATCCCTGCAGCCTCTTCCAGCTGAAGGATCTAACCAGGAAACAAGGCAGAAAAGATGCTCAGGTCAGGAATTCTCATTCCCTTTCCATTCCTGGAGGGGGAAGGAGTGGTTTGCTCCATGGATCTGCTGGAGCTTCTCCCTGCTCATGTCCCTTCCCGGCGTCCCCTCACCTTTGCTGTCTCCATCAGACTCCTCCTGGCGGCCGCTGCCAGGTGCTCTCGGTGCCGAGGGCTGTCCGGATGCTCCTGGAGCTGGAATGCTGCCAGCACCACGTCCCTCCCAGCCTGGAGCAGGGATTCACCCACAGGACACATCTCCGTGCTCCCTTCCTCGCTGGAATCCTCGGACAGCCTGGAATGGAAGGACTGGGCTCAGCACTAATCCCCACTCCCAATCCTGCCTCTCCAGGGGGATGCAGGCTCCCTCTTTCCACCTCTTCCCAGCCCCCAAATCCACCCGGGAGACTCCCATCCAGCTCACCTCCTTGCCACAGCAGCGAGTTCTTCCATAGCTTTGGCTAATTTTCCTGCCTTTTCCCCCAAAGTGGGAAAGGTCGGACAAATCCCATCTTCCCGTTGCAGGGCGAGGAGGAGGTGGCAGAGCTCCACAGCCATAGGGCAGAGAATTCCCTGGATAGCTTTGTTTTCTATTGGGAGCCCAAGCTCAGAGAGAGAAAAAGGTTCCATGTCGTCCTGCCTGGAAAAGGGAAAAACCCCTGGGGTTAATTTGGATCCAGCGTGGAACAGTTTTCCAGCAAGCTTGGATAGGGATGGCAGTTCCTGGCTTGGGAAACGCTCCCGGCTTTAATTTCGCTCAGCCCTGAAACCAGGTCACTCACCTGGAATTCCTGGGACACCGGAGCCGGGACTTCCTTTCCCGGGGGAGCATCACAGGGTGTTCCCGGCACTGCAGAGCCGGCATTCCCTCACAGGGAGGGATTCGGGACAGCGGAGCAAGGTCTTTCCTGCCCAGTTCCCGCGGTTCCCGGGACGCCATGCGGGACGTTCCCATGGGAGCGACGCCGGGATGCGCCAGTGTCGCCATGGAGACAGCGGGCGCGGGGTGGTGTCGTCATGCTGCGCGCCGGCCGCGGGGCACGCCGGGAGTTGTAGTTCGACCGGTTGTTCGCGTCATGGGATTCCCTCGACCCGGGTGCGCAGGGGAGGGATCAGGCAGGAATATCCATCCCAGTTTTCCCCGTACAGGGCTCACTCCTTCCAAGGGCCTTTTTGAACAACTCAAATGTGCGCTCATGTAAGGGGGGGCAGGACACAGGTGACCCTTCTCCTGATTATCCTTAGTGTGGAATATTCCCAGGAAAGTGTAGCTTCCCTCCCGGGAATCTGAGTTTACAGGTGAGGTAATTCCCTGGAAACTCGGAGAGTGACATAAATGACCTTCAGGATAAGGACTGATCTGCTGCCACAGATCCCACCTCCAGCTGGGATCCCGCTCCCATTCCCACAGCCATCTTTCGATTTGGCTCCCGAAGGAATCCCGCTTTGGGAACAGCCCGAGGGCCGCGGCTGCGCGGGTCCCACCCGCCGGGAGGAGCCGCTCATCCCCGATCCCGGCCGGATCCCGCATCCCGCATCCTGCGCGCGCCCCGCCCCGCGTACGCGCCCGGCGCGCTCCCGGTGCCGCGGCGGAGGAGGAGGAGGAGGAGGAGGAAGGAAGGAGAGCAGGAAAAGCGGGAGCGATGGACAGCGCCGGCAAGGAGCGGGAGGCCGTGCAGCTCATGGCGGAGGCCGAGAAGCGGGTCAAGGGCTCGCACTCCTTCCTGCGGGGGCTCTTCGGGTGAGCGGCCCCGCATTCCCCCCGCCCGGATCCCGCATTCCCCTTCCCACCTCCTGCTCCCCCCTTCCAACCTCCTGCATCTCCCCTCCCTTCCCCGGCTCTGGATCCCCCTCTCCAGCTCTTGCCCCCCTTCACACCCCCATTCCCAGCTCCTGAATCACCCCCTGAGCCCCCGGCCCCCCTCCCATCTCCTGCATCCCTTCCTTCCCCATCTCCTACATCCGCCCCCTTCCCTATTTCCTGCCCCCCTTTCCCTTCTCCTCCATCCTCCCCTTCCCGACTTCTTCCTCCTTTTTCCCAACTCCTGTCCCCCAGTGTGGGTGAGAGTCTTCCTTATCCCTGCCAGAGCACGGAGGGGGGGCACACGGAGCGCTCCCATCCCGATCCAAACGCGGATTCCCCTGGATCAGCCCCTCCTGGCCATTCCTGGCCACAGGGATGTGACGGGCGCGCTCGGCCTCTGCGGCTCCTGTCCCCTCCCCGCGCTCATCCCGGCCTTATCCTGGGGGGAATCATCTCCCGGCATCCCCGGGGCTCGCCCTGGCACGGATGGGCTCTCCCGAAACCCCAGGGAACCCCGGAACCCCAATACTACGGCCGGCGTTATCCCAGAAAATGGCAGAGCGTCCTTTTCCCTGGGCCTGGCTGCTCCGGGCTCGCTGTTCCTGGGGGTGTGCCTGGAAACGGGGTGGTTTGGCCACCTCGCTCCTGCTTTTCTTCCGTTTTTGTTTTTTTTTTTTTTTTAAGGAAAGAACATTCCCGGAGCGATGCTCTGTGGAGGCCGGGAGGTTTTTATCCATCAGCCCGGAAAAATTGGCTGCGGCCGCCCGAAAATCCACAAGTTTTAAATAGAAATTTCTCTCTGGCCTCCGGCAGATTAATCAGTCAGGGCCTGCTCCAGGAGCGTAATCCGGGTGGCAAATTCCTGAAAATCCTTGGAGGGAACAGGCAGAGATTTCGAGAGAGGAATTTTTAATTTTCAGGGCTAAAAACAGATGGAGGGAAAAAAAGAGGAAGGAAAGGTGGGGGGGTGGGGGTGACTCGGCTCTTGGCATCTTCCCTGCAAACGGGATGTCCAGGATTCCCAGTGCCGGCCAAATGCCTTCTTCCCACTTGGGCTCTTCCTGGAATTGCTCCATCACCTTGCACAAGAGCTGTTATTCCTTTATTTCTAAGTTTTTGGGATTAAAAGGCTGGGACCTGCTCTGTTCCAGGGGCCTTTCCGAGTGTAGCATTCCTCGGTGCTGCCTCCATTGGCTTTGGCTCATGCCAGAGGTGCCTTCCAAGGGCAAGGAGGGATCCAAAAATCCCTCCTGTGCTTCCAAACCGACTGTGTTTGGCTGCCAGAGGGAGAGAGTGAGGGGAGAAAAGTGCCAGAATTCCCAGGGGATGGAAAAGAATATTGAATAATCCCTGTTGTGGGGTCGATTTAAGAGCAGTGTGGATGGGGCACCTGGGGACATGGATTTGGGAGAATGTTGGATTCATGGGCTCGAGGGATTTTCCGACCTTAAGGATTCTGGGATTCCTTTTTTTCTGTAGGAGCAGGGCCTCATCCCACCTGGCTCCTGTCAGGGAGTTACGGGGAGCAAGGAGATCCCCTCAGAGCTTCATTTTTTTCCCAGAGTTTCCATGAAAAATCTGCATTTCCTTTCCAAAAATGGAATCTGACCTTTGGCATCTTGGAATTCTGGGAGAGCCCCCAAATCCAGCATTCCCCTTTCAGTGTTCTCACATAGGGATGGGATCAGCCTCACAGAGCCTGAAGAGGCCAAGATTCCCAATTCCCAATCCCAGTTTTGGCTCTGGAGCCGTTCCCTCCCAGCCTGGCCTCAGGAGCATTTCCGCTGCATTCCAGGGGCAACACCCGGGTGGAGGAGGCCTGTGAGATGTACACCAGGGCTGCCAACATGTTCAAGATCGCCAAAAACTGGAGTGGTGAGTCCCAAATCCTGGGATCTGGGGGGCGTGGGTGATCCCAGACCGCTCAAACGTCTTCCTGTGAATTTTTCCATGGGGAATGGTCTTGGTCTCTGTGTCCGTGCAATTCCTATTTAAATACTGGGAGAGTGGACAAAGGGAATGAGCTGAAGGATCTTGGAGGAATTTTAAGATGCCAGCTGGTGATCCTGCTTGGGAAGCCCTCATCCCTGAGTCTCCCCAGGTCCTGGAAGCAGCGCATTCCCGCTCACTCATGGGATTCACGGGATGGGTATTCCCTCTTTTCCAGCGGCAGGAAATGCCTTTTGCCAGGCAGCCAAGCTGCACATGCAGCTCCAGAGCAAGCACGACTCAGCCACCAGCTTTGTGGATGCTGGGAATGCCTACAAAAAAGCAGATCCGCAAGGTAAGGCAGCGGGACCCGGCAGCGGCCAGGGATGTGGGATTGCTCCCAGCCAAACGCTCGCTGCTGGCACAGCCGCATTCCTGCTTTTCCAGAAGGTGCTTTGGGATGATGCAGGAGGTCAGCGCTAGCCTGGCGTCTCCTCTTGGTGTTTGTTGGGATTTGGGATGCTGAAGGGTGTTTGGGACTTTTGGCAGCTTCCATCCTGGTTTGGCTTGGCTTTAGGGAATGGCTTCCTGAGGAATGGCTTCAGGCACTCACTGGGCTGGATTGCAGGAGGAGCCCTGCCATGTTCCCGAGGCTTTCCCCAGTCCTGGCCTTTGTTGGGATGAGAATAAAAGATCTGGGATTCTTTCAACCGGGCTGTGATTTTTGGGAAGGTCTCCAATCCACTTTTCCCTAGCTAGATCTGGAAGCAAACCCCCCACCTCCCACCAGCATTATCCCAGGACACATGGGAACAAACTCAGGCTGGATAACACCCTTTTAGAGTGGCGAAACTCCCAAATTCCCTGGAAAACAGCAGCGTTTTGGAGTTGATCCCTTGAAGTTTGCTCCATTGGGTGATGCAGGCAGCAAACTTGGGGTTGGGTCATCCCGGTGTTTGTTCCCTTTGGGAATTGCTGGGGGTGCTGGGGCTGAGGTCACTGCAGAGCCCTGCTCTGTGGGCAGCTATTCCCTGGAGCAGGCGCCGGGTGGGTTTGGGAACGGGAGGTGGCTGACGCTGTTGTCTCTCACACACGCTGCAGAGGCCATCAACTGCTTAAACGCAGCCATCGATATCTACACGGACATGGTAAGGCCCCGCTCCCGGGAACGCCGCGCGGCTTCCCGGGAACGCCGCGCCTCATCCCGCTCCCCTCCCGTCCCCAGGGCCGTTTCACCATCGCCGCCAAGCACCACATCACCATCGCTGAGATCTACGAGGCTGAGCTGGTGGACATCGAGAAGGTGAGGGGACACGTTGGTGACAGCATCAGTGACGTCACCGGCGGCCCTGGCACGGCTTTCCCGGAAAACTTGTGGTTGCCACATCCTGGGAAGTGTCCAAGGCCAAGCTGGAGCAGGCTGGGATGGTGAAAGTCGTTCCCCCCAGTGGAAGGAGATCACAGTTGAGGTCACTTCCAGCCCAAACCACTCTGGGATTTCCTTGCTCTGAGCTCAACAATTCCCTTCTCCCATCCAGCGCTAGAATTCTTGGGGTAGGTGCAATCCAGCCCTGAGTTGGAGTTAGTGGTTTTCCCAGCCTGGAGGCTTTCACGGAGCAATCCCAAGTCTCTGGTGTGTCCCTGTGCCAGCAGCACTGGCCGAACGCGCCAGTGAGAATCCATCTCGGTGTTTCCCACTGGAAAAGCTCTTTGGAAGTGTCATGGAGCCATTTTAGTCACTTTTAGTTCCCACGTCAGCATTGATTCCCTCGTTCCCAATTCCAAACTCCCTGAGCAGGAATCCTGCTGCGGATCTCCTGCTGGAATTTTGCAGGATAAAACTGGATGAGATTTAGGGGTTATTTTCCAGGCAAGGATTCCTTCCTCAGCTCCGCTCCATTGGATCCCATCTCTCTCCCTGAATGTTGGTGCTGTTCCCTGGCTGCTTTATCCCAGGGTGACTGATCCCACATTTCCGTCCCCAGGCCATCGCACACTACGAGCAGGCTGCGGATTACTACAAGGGAGAGGAATCCAACAGGCAAGTCCTTGGGATCAGCGGGAAGGGCTGGAACAGGGATCCATCCCTGGGACAGGGATCCATCCCAGACACTCCCACAACCAGCACACTTCTAATTTGGGCTGTTTCAAGAAAATTCCTCTAAATCCCAGCTGTGGGTTCCCACTTCTCTCTCTGGGAAGGGGTGCTGGGGGCATGGGCTGGTGAATTCCTGGGATTCAGGGCCTGATTTTTGGGATGTGGTTGCAGCTCAGCCAACAAGTGTCTGCTGAAGGTGGCGGCCTACGCGGCGCAGCTGGAGCAGTACCAGAAAGCCATCGAGATCTACGAGCAGGTCAGGAGCCAAATCCCATGGGAATTGCACCTCTTCCCAAGGAAAAGGGCCCAGGGGTTGCAAAACTGCCAGAATCAGGGAATTGTTTAGGCTGGAAAAGCTCTCTGAGGTCAGAGTCCCACTGTTCCCTCCGCATGGCCAAGTGTCCCTATGTGCCACATCCATGATTTTCAGTGTTTCCAGGAAAAGGTTGGGAGAAATCCATAAAAATTCCCCTTTGAATGTATTTTCAACTCCCTTTGGCAGAAAATTCCCTCCTGGATTTATCAACTCTGTCTTTTGTTGGATATTTTCCTGCAAATACCAACAGTGCTGCTTGGTGCATCCAGAGGGTTAATCCTGCAGCATCTTTTTCCCAAATGGATTTGTTTTTCCATTTCCTCATCAACCAAGGATCAGCCTGGTGGGATCTGACTTCCCTTGGGATGAGTTCAAAACCTCCCTGCTTTCCAACAGCTTTTTGACATTTTTTCCATGCCTTTATTTCCCAGCCCTGTGTCTCAGGTGGAATATGAATCGGTTTAATCCAGGCTTTCTTTTCCCTTTTTTCCATGTTTTTTTTTTTTTTTTGTCCAGGTGGGAACAAACACGATGGATAACCCTTTGCTCAAGTACAGCGCCAAAGAATATTTCTTCAAAGCTGCCCTGTGCCACTTCATCGTGGATGAGCTGAATGCCAAGGTCAGTTATCCCAGAATTCCCAATTCCTCCTCACCAGCCTCAGCCGGCTGGGAGAAGCTTGATGGGCTCACAGCTATTACCCCCAAATCCCTGATCCCTCCTCAGCAGTGGCTGGAATTCTTGATGTGCCACTGTCACGTTGGATTCTTGGTGGATACTTTCCTAAGTTTGAGGATGGGAAGGCAAATCCTGGGGAAAAAAAAATAGGAATGGTGTGCGAAGGGATCTCTTCTCTCTTCCAGCTTGCACTGGAGAAATACGAAGAAATGTTCCCGGCTTTCACAGATTCCCGGGAATGCAAGCTATTGAAAGTGAGTATCCAGGGGGATTTCCCACTTTTCCAGGGGTTTTCTCCTTTATCCCAGCATTTTAAAGGACATCAGCCTCACTTTTCCCTGGGTTTGGCCCAGATTCCTGTTTGTGGTGCTCTTCACGGGTCTCTGTTCCCTGGGATGAGATGCCAGAGCAGGAACATGCAGTAATAGAGCATTCCCTAATTTTTCCTGGTGTTTTCCCAGAAACTGCTGGAAGCTCATGAGGAGCAGAACAGTGAGGCCTACACCGAGGCTGTGAGTACTCATGGGTGCACTTGGGAATGCTGCTTCTTCCTTCTCTTTTTTGGGATGCCTGTGCCCTGCAGAGAGGGGCTGGGGACAGCTGCTCCAGCAAGGTCCCAGCTTCCTCCTGTAACATTCCTGGGTTTTCATGGAGAGTTCCGATCCTGCCTGGGTTTGGTCCAGCTCCCTTGGTGTTTGACAGGAGCTTAAAGAGCTCAGGTTGGGTTTGGAGAGACTTTTCTCTGGACTGTGGCCCTGTGCCTTTTCCCTTTTTCCCCTTTTTTTCCCTCTATTCCCTTTTTTTCTGCTGCTTTCCATTGTTTCCCCCCCACTTCTTTTTTTTTTGCCCTTCCTCTTTTTCAGCCCCTTCTCTTTTTCTTTCTTTCCCTTCCTCCTTTCTGCTGCCCTTTCCTTTCCTTTCCTTTCCTTTCCTTTCCTTTCCTTTCCTTTCCTTTCCTTTCCTTTCCTTTCCTTTCCTTTCCTTTCCTTTCCTTTCCTTTCCTTTTTCCCCTTACTGTTTTTCCTTTCCCTTGTTTTTCCCCACTTTCCCCTTGCATTTTCCCCCCCTTCCTCCTTGTTTTTTTCCCTCTTGTTTTTTCCCCCTCGTTTCCTGCCCCCCCTTCCCCTTGGTTCTTTCTCTTTCTCCTCTTCCTCTTTTCCTCATCTTCCCCTTTATCCTCTCTTCCCCTTTTCCACCCTTCCCCTTGTTTTGCCCTTGTTTCACCTTTGACTTTGTTTCCCTTTATTCCCTTTTCCACTTATTTTTTCCCTCCCTTTCCCCTTGTTTCCCCCCCCTTTCCCTTTATTGTTTTTTTGCATCCCCCCCCTCCGTTTTGTCTCCTTTTCCCTCCTTCCCTTTATTCCAAGGACGAGCCCATGAGTGCCACTCCCCCCCTCCCATCCCTGTCGCATTCCCGCCTCGTTCCCTTTCCCGTCCGCTCCCTGATCCACGTTTTTGCCGGTGCCAGGTGAAGGAATTCGACTCCATCTCGCGGCTGGATCAGTGGCTCACCACGATGCTGCTGCGCATCAAGAAAACCATCCAGGGCGAGGGCGACGGCGACCTCAAGTGACGCCCGCGGGCCCTTCCCGCCTCCAGCCGAGGACTTTTCGGGAATTCCCGACCCAATCCCGCGCTTTCTTTCGTCGCTTCCCACTCCCATGGCTCACTGTGTTTCTTTAGCCCCCGCTCTGTGGTGACGCTCCGGGCGGATGCCAGGCTGGAGAAGCCCTTGGAGCGGAATTCCTCCTTCTCCTCCTCGGGTTTGGTCCCGCCCATCCCGGTGCCTGCACTCGCAGCTCCCGGTTTTCCTGCTGTTCCGTTGATTCCAGCATGTAAATATTCCATCCGGGCCAGCACAGTACCAATAAGCGCTTCCAGCCCGTTGTGTTCCCGTTTTCCCGTTCTCAAGTGTTGGATACACTTGGATTTGGGGGTCTGGAAATGGTGCTAGGCAGAGGCTTTGGGAATTGGGAATATCCCACACACCCCCACCACGCCACAGGCATTCCAGGAGCCTAGGATCCATGTCGGCCCTAGGTCCTGGTTGGTTTCCATCTTTCTTGGATTGATTTTCCACTTTAGTTCATGGTGCATCCCATCCCTCCACTTCCAAATAATTCCACCCGAGGAAGGATCTATTTTTGTACCTCACCCTCTGCGTGTGCCGGGCACAATCCCTAAATTCTGACGTGGATCCCATGGGAGCCTTGCTGGAATTCAGGTGGCAGGGGGGCACAGTTTGCTCGGGAAAAGTTGAAAAATTCCTGCAGGAATTGATGGGTGTGTGGTTAAGGAGAGAGGATTGAGCTGCCTGGTTTTTCCAGGATGCGTCGGAGGCGTCGGGAGCCTGTGCAATTTGTCACTCTTTGGGAAGAGTGAAGTCATTAATTGAGGGCTGCTCTGGAGGCTCCAGGCAGCCCCAGCCCCTCTTTCCTCTGGAAGAAGTCAGGTTGGAATGCTGGGCTTTGGATAGAGCTTGGCTCGTTGGGCTCTAAAGTTCTGAAAACCAAAAATCCCGATCCATGCCAAATTCTCCTTGGTTTGGTGTTTTCCCACCCTTCCCGATCTCTGTTTCCCACAGGTCCCTGTGTTCATCCCAAACATCCCAACCAGATGGATAAGTTGGGAGGCAGTGGGGGGGGGGGGTCTCCCAGCTCCAGGCTTGGAAGCACACAGAATTCATCCATTCCCACCCTTAGGAATGGCTTTATCAGGCGTCCAGCACTGTGAGAGCCGGGATGAGGGGAAGCACAGCTTGGAAGGCTCCACTTTTCCCGGTGTTTTTTCGGTTCTGTTGCCGTTCCCTGTGTCGGTGTTGTAGGACAGGAGGAGCAGGAGGGCTGTTACTCCATCCCTACACCTGGTAGTTGTGTGTGAGTAGCTCCAGCATGTCCTCTGCTGTATCCATGGTGAATTGTGACGGTTCCCAGGTGACAATTCCGCCACTCCCGCTGTATTCCCGCCCCACCTCCATCACTCTCTACTTGGAAAACTTATTTAAGGAAATGGCCTTAGCAAGAATATCATGTTTGGTGTGACTCTGTACATGAATAAAGTGAAAATCATGGATGGAAGGAGGGAGAAGTGGTTCTTCTGAAAAACTCAACAGGCTGGAGCATGGTGGGATGAGGGAGGCTGGGGGGGTGTGATTCCTTCAGGTCCTGTTTGGAATCAGGGAATGGTGTGGGTGGGAAGGGACCTTAAAGCTCATCCTGGTCCAGGGACACCTTCTGCTATCCCAGCTTCCAGGGATGGGGCAGCCACAAATTCTCTGGGAAAACTCTTCCAGGGCCTCCCCATCCTCACAGGGAAGAATTCCTTCCCAATAACCCACCTGAATTCCCCCTCTGTCACTGGGAAGCCATTCCCTCCCTCTTGTCCTGTCACTATAATTCCTGATGAAGAATCCCTCACACTTTCCCTTGCCGGCCCCTTCTGAGGTTTCCAGGGAACCTTCTCTTCTTCAGGTGTCAATATCCCAAAGTGTCCCACTGGATACGACCGAGTCACTGGGAGGTCTCCATATTCCATATTTTAATAGGAACATCTCAAACAAGTAACTCAGTTCCGTGTGTTCGCGGAGTACAAAACATTCCCCGGCTCCAGATCCAAGTGCTCAGCCCTTAAATATATCTACAACCCCTTTCCTTCCATTGGGAATAAATATCTCAAATATAACCTCTTGGAAATGTCCTCTGGTACAAAAATTCCCTTTTTTCTATCTTAAAGTTCCATGAGAACGCCTCCGCCATCCCTTTATCCCAAAAAATAGCTCTGTGCCACAGGTGGGGGTGGGGGGGTGTCTTTATTGCTGGATCTCACCAGGCTGGATTGTGCTTACCTTTCCCAAAGTTCTGCTCACAGCTTCAGCTGAGGAACTGCTGTGGGAATACTACAAGAACAGGCAAAGAAATGGGAAAAAGAATGGGAAAAAGCTGTGGGTTTTTACACTGGGAAGCCCATCCCAAGGTTTGAGGCATTAAACCATAGCACAGTGAGCTGCTGTTGCGAAAAAAGAGGAGTCAGCCCAGCTGGAACAACACTCCAAGGCTCCCTCCTTGCCCAGGGGAAATCCCTCAAATCCTATTCCACTCAAAATGGAGCAGGAAAAGCCTCTGAACTGAAACCCTTCCAGCACAGCTCCTTTTCACAGACTTTCTTCTAGATGTTCTGTTCTCCTAAGTTAGTGCCCAAATCCATGGGAGCTGGAGCAGCTGGAAGGTGAGAACTGACAGGATCCAAGTGCCAGACTGCTCCAGTTCCCTGCAACTGTAAAACCAAGGAAGTAGCACTTGGCTGCCACCTGCCCCTTTTTGCTGCTCAGAGACTCCAAACTCCTGGAATGAAACTCCAAAGCTGCTCCCACTCGTTGGGATCTTTGGCAAAAGCAGAGAGAAACCAACATTTCCTGAAAAGCAAATTTAGCCAGACTTCTCCTGGATGAAATTCCACTGGGGAAAACGCAGCAAATGTCATAGAGAAACATCAGTTCTCCTGATTGTCCATGTGGCATTGAATTCCCTGGAAAACAAACCTGCACCACCAAGGTACCTGAGCCACCCCCTGAATTCGCAGGGGATCAACTCCCACAAATTCCCTGCTGTGGTGCCACCCTGCCCGACCATCAGGAGATGGAGCTGGGGAAGGAATTCCCAGAGGAAAGCTGGAAACCCACTCTTTCCCAGCTTCCCACCACCAGCCTCCCTCAGGCCAAGGACTGTACAAGGGGTGCAGCCTAAGGAGCAGGAGGCAATCCCAAATTATTCCATGTTCACCAGGGCATGGAGCTGGGGCTGCCCAGAGTCCGTCTGCGTGTGGAGCACGGTGAGTTCTCCCAGCAGGGACTCCTGTGCTCCAGAGGCCTTACAGTCCGTGCTGGAATTCCCACTTCCCGGGACTGCTGCCAGGCTCTGGTAGGGGCTGTTCACTGGGAAGGACAGGAGCTTTTCCGGGATTTTGGGGGACACCTCGTATTCCTCATCAGGAAGCTCCGTTTTGTGCCCCTCGTCATTCTTTGCAGCTCCTTCCACAATGACGAGGAAGGACTTCCAGGGGGTGTTTTTATCATGGATCTGCAAAGGAATAACCAGGACAGAGAAGGCTGGATACGGGATGACAAGGAAAAGTTTGGATCGAGCTTGTATTTGATGTTGGTAGAAAAGGTTTCTGGAGTCATGGAATGCTATGGATTGGAAGACTGGATCATAAAGATGATCCAGTCCCACCCCCTGCCATGGACATGGACACCTTCCCCTATCCCAGGTTGCTCCAACCCCTGTCCAGCCGGGTTTTGAACAATTCCAGGAATGCAGCACCCACAGGTTTTCTTGGAAAACCGTGCCAGGGCCTTCCCAACCTCCCAGGGAACAATTCCTTCCCAACATCCCCCCTAACTGTGAGGTTGTACTCAGGTGTGCTGGCTCAGTGTGGATTTGTCGGTGTAGGTCCTGCACCCACAGCTTTTCTGGGAAAACTGTGACAGGGGCATCCCAACCTCCCAGGGAACAATTCCTTCCCAACGTCCCACTTAACCCCAACTTCCATCTGCTTGAACTGGAAGTCTGCTCTGGGCTTGATCCGTCAGTCCCATGGAATGTGGCCCGGAGGAGCTGGATTGTGCTCCAGGCACCCCAGGACTGTGGGATCGTACCGAGGTGTGCCGGCGCAGCGTGGATTTGTCAGTGAAGGTCCTGCACCCACACCTTTTCTGGAAAAACCTTGCCAGGGCCATCCCAACCTCCCAGGGAACAGTTCCTTCCCAGCATCGCCCCTAGCTGTGGGATGGGCCGTACCGAGGTGTGGCGGCGGAGGGTGGATTTGTCGGTGAAGGTCCTGCCGCAGGCGTTGCACATGAAGGGCTTCTCGCCGGTGTGGATGCGGTGGTGCCGCTGCAGCGCGTTCAGCTGCGTGAACTGTTTCCCACACTGGTCACAGCAGTACGGCCGCTCCCCTGGGAATGCGGCACGGGAGACAGGCTGGGAACGCGGGCAGAGCACGGCTGCTGTGCCCCGGGAGTGCCCAGCTACCCCTGGCTGACAGGGAGTGCTCAGGGAAAACATCCTGGGGGCACCAATGTCACACTGCGACCCGTCTGCAGGCACAAGCTCCTCCCAGCCCGTACAGATGTGCTGCCACTCTGGTTTTCCATGGATTTTCCATTAGAGACTCAAGTCCTGCCCATAATCCAAGTATTTCCTCCCCCTTGTTCACTCTTCTCTGAGCAAGAACCCCTGAGCCACTCCCAGCCCTGGGATCACTCTGAACACACCACAAACTCCCTGTTTGGAAAGAGATCCCATTTTCCTCCTTCCCTAGATAAACCTTCGGAGCTATACCAGAGCTCTCCATCACCAATGATCCTGGCAGGTTATAAAGGTATCTCCACAGCCTGTGGAAGCATTCCAGGGAATTGCTGTCACTCAGGACTAGTGGGAGAAGGGGAGAACATGAGACATCAAGCAGTGCACACGGGGAAAAACCTGGCTGAGAATTCCTTGCTGGAATATTGCAGCAGTGAGGGGTGTGTATCCAAGGAAAAGAGCACATCCTACCTGTGTATCCAAGAAAAGGGACACATCCTACCTGTGTGGACTTTGATGTGCTGGTACAGGGAATTCCTCTGGGCAAAGGTCCGGAAGCAAACCTCACATTTGAAGGGCTTGGATCCCGTGTGGATCCGGTTGTGGTGTTTCAAGTATTCCTTGGAGGCAAAGCTCTTCCCACAGGTTTCACACATGAATGGCCTTTCCCCTAAAAAAGGGGGGAAAAGGAGGATTAAACCAGCAGAGCTTTGGGAATGCTGTTAAAATCCCACAGAAATTCTGGAGCATGTCCTCACTGTGGGGATATTTAAAGGTCACCCAGTTCCAAACCATTCCATGGGCAGGGACACCTTCCCCTATCCCAGGTTGCTCCAAGCCCCTCACAACCCGGCCTGGAACAATTCCAGGGATGGGAATCCACAGCTTCTTTAGGAAAACTGTTCCAGGGCCTCACCACGCTCACAGGGAGGAATTTCTTCCCAAAATCCAATTTAAATCAACCCTCCCTCAGCTTCAAACCACGGGATATCCTTGAGAACCTTTCTCAGGCAAATCCCACCTAAGAGATGACAATATCTCGTTTTATCCATAAAAAATGCAGACAAAAAGCTTTTTCTGAAGGCAGCATTTTCCCTGGAATGGCTGGGATTGGATTTTCCCAGTTTTCCAGCCTCACCTGTGTGGCAGCGCCTGTGGTAGATGAGCATGTGGTTCTGGGTGAAGCGGGCCCCACACTCGTCACACACAAAGGGCTTCTCCCCTGTGTGGATCCTGCAAGGAAAAAGCAATGTTGGAACTCCAGGATGAGCCTTTCCCTCATTCCCATTGATCCTCACTGCCGGGTAAACACCCACATCCAAAAATGTTATGGTAAAAGCGAATTTTTCAAGGTGAAATGCAGCCAAATTCAGAAAATTCTCTCCAGGTTGTGGTGCCAAATCCTTTGGGATGTGAGGGAAAGCTTCTCAGGGGGTTGGGGTGGCTGCTGTTCCTAGAGAGGCCCATCCACGTGGCAAAATACATCCCCAAGGATGAGAAATCCCCACCACCGGCTACCACCACACCCAAATTAAGGCAGCATTGAGTTTCCAGTGTCCAAAATTCCTGAAAGGGCTCTGGGAACGGAAAAAAAACAGGTCTAAACCCTCAGAGAGGGTTTTTTCCCTCATAAAAATGTCTCTGTCTGAAGACAGATAAAATAACTGATAAAATCAGGTTAAACCCCTCAGAGAAAATTCTTACTCTGATAAAATGGTCTCTATCATGAGACAAGGTAAAATGACTGATAAGATCAGGTTCAAGCCCCTCAGAGTTAATTTCTGCTCTGATAAAAACACCTTCTGAAAAATAAAACTGATAAAATCAGGCTCAACCCCTCAGAGAGGAATTTTTGCCCTGATCAAAATGTCTGCTCTGAGACACATGAAATAACTGATAAAATCTGGTTAAAGTCCCTCAGAAATGATTTTTACCCTGATAAAAACACCGTGGGACAGATGAAATAACAGAGAAAATCAAGTTAACCCCCTCAGAGATGATTTTTGCCCTCATGAAAAGGACTCTGCCCTGAGACAGATTAAGAAAAGGGATAAGATTAGGTTAAACCCCTCAGAATCAACTTCTGCCCTGAGCAAAATGCCCTCAGAAAGATAAAATTGATAAAATCAGGTTAAAACCCCTCAGGGATGATTTTTCCCTTACCAAAATGCCCTGAGGTAGATAAAAGAGTGACAAAATCAGGTTAGAACCCCTCAGAGGTGATTTTTTTCCCTGATAAAAACAGCCTGGGACAGATAAAACCCAGCGGGTGCCGGATCAGCTCCGTGTGGGTGACATCGGTGACGCGCCACCTCCTCCTGTTCCCAGATCCACTGTTTTCCCTACTTCGCCCCCAAATCTGTCATTTTCCCATTGAAAACCCTGCAAAATGCTTCCCAAATATTTCCACACTTGTCTTTGTATTGAGTCTGAGGATGTGCTGGAGGAATCCCACCTGGATCTCCCTGCAGCACAGGCCTGGCCCATGCGGGATATGAGGAGAAAACAGGGATTTGGGAGGGCCCTGAGAGAGAAAACAGGGATTTGGGAGGCCCTGAGGGCTGAACCCTGTATCAGGAGAAAACAGGAATTTGGGAGGCCCTGAAAGAAAAAACAAGGATTGGTGCACTCCACATGAAAACAGGGATTTGGGAGGCCCTGAGGACTGGACTGTATTTAAGGAAAAAAACAGGGATTTGGGAGGCCCTGAAAGAGAACACAGGGACTGGGGAGGCTCTGAGGGCTGCACCCCATGTGAAAACAGGGATTTGGGAGACCCTGAGGGCTGCACCCCATATCAGGAGAAAACAGGGATTTGGAAGGCCCTGAGGACTGGACCCCATTTGAGGAGAAAACAGGGATCTGGGAGGCTCTGAAGGCTGCACCCCATATGAGTAGAGAACAGAGATTTGGGAGGCCCTGAAAGAGAAAACAGGGACTGGGGAGGCTCTGCACCCTACATGAAAACAGGGATTTGGGAGGCCCTGAGGGCTACACCCCATATAAGGAGAAAACAGGGATTTGGGAGGCCGTGAAACAGAAGACAGGGATTTGGAAGGCCCTGAGGCCTGCACTCTACAGTGAAAACAGGGATTTGGGAGGCCCTGAGGGCTGCACCCCATATGAGGAGAAAACTGATTTGGGAGGCCCTGAAAGAAGAAACAGGGATTTGGGAGGCCCTGAGGACTGGATCCTGTATCAGGAGAAAACGGGGATTTGGGAGGCCCTGAGGGCTGCACCCCATATGAGGAGAAAACTGATTTGGGAGGCCCTGAAAGAGAAAATGGGGATTTGGGAGGCCCTGAGGACTGGATCCCGTATCAGGAGAAAACGGGGATTTGGGAGGCCCTGAGGGCTGCACCTCGCGCACGGGGAGAGCCGCTCCTACCTCATGTGCGTTTTCAGCGCCGAGGGCTGGGAGAACTTGGCCTGGCACTCGGGGCAGCCGTAGGGCTTGTGCCCCGTGTGCGTCCGCTCGTGCAGCCGCAGGGCCGTGCGGGAGCTGAGCCCCTTGCCGCACTGGTGGCACTGGTGGCGCTCGCCGCCGCCCTCGTGCACCTGCAGCACGTGCCTCTTGACGTCCTTCTTCCTCTTGAAGCGCTTGGCGCAGAGCTCGCAGGGGAAGCGGCGCTCGCTGCTGTGCACGTGCCGCTGGTGGCTGCGCAGGTTGCAGCGGTTGGCGAAGGTCTGCGCGCACGTCTCGCAGCGGAACTCCAGTGCCGAGGCGATCCCATGGCTCTGCTGGATGTGCTTCAGGAAGCTCTTCTCGTACAGGAACTCCTTCTGGCACGTGCCGCACTTGAAGGCGCCGCCACGCTTCTTCTTGTCCTCCTCCTCCTCCTCCTCGCCCTTGGCGGGGTTTTCCGGGGAGGCCCCCTCGGGTTTGCCGGAGTTCTCCTCCTGCTCCCGCTCTCCCTCCTCGGGAGGGCCCTTGGGCTGCTTTTCCTCCTCGGCGTTCCGCTGCTGCTCCCGCAGCCTCCGGGTGTATTTCTTCTTGGGGATCTCCACGAACACCTTCCTGCCGGCCAGCCGCCCGCTCGCCCTGCGGATCTTGGTGTAAGGAGCCTTCAGCACTTCCTTCTTTTTGTCCACCTTCTCCTTGGACTTGGCAGCCGGCCCCTCGGGAGACGCTCCGCGGCTGGGCGCAGCTACGGAACACTCTGGAGAGTCCCGCTCGGCCTTGGCCGCAGGCACAGCGCTGGGGCGGGCGGCGCTCTCCTCCTCAGAATTCTGCGACTCCGAGAAGTTCTGCAGCTCCAGCAGCACAGACTCCAGCATCTGCCTCTTCAGCTGGAAGCAAGTCTCGGAGAGATCCAGGCACTTGAGCTTCTCGGCAATCTCCAGCATGCGCTGCACCCTGTCCTCCTCCACCTCCACGCGCGCCGTGTAGACGAACTCCAGGAAGGAGGCGAAATCTGCCACCTGCACCTCGTTGAGGAACACGTTGCTGTGGGGGCCGTCCACGGGCTCCTCGTTGAGGAAAACCTCCTTGAAGAACTTGCTGGTGGCGGCCAGCACGGCCTTGTGCGCCGGGAACTCGGCACGCACGCCCTGGTACTCCACGCTGACGGTGACGTCGCACAGGTGGCCCAGCAGCCGCAGCTGCTGCATCTCGTTCAGCAGGTTGATGGGGGAGGACTTGGATTCCAGCAGGACGGGGTTGCTTTCCATCTTCCTTCTCCCTGCTAAAGATATCTCCACATCAGCCAGCAGGATTCCAAGGGTTTGGGGCAGCTGGGGTCGGGGTTTCGTGGAATCACTGGCCTTGGGAAGAGCTCCGAGGCTGTATAATCCAACTCCAGCTCCTCAGGAAAACCATGGAGTGAATCAGAGCTGCAATCCCAACCCTAGTTTTCCATGAAACCCTTTGGGCTGTCAGAACCTACCCTTTGAGACAGAGCAAACAGAGGTGGCAACGGGAATTAAGGAATGATTCTTGGCCTCACCAGGCAATAATACAAGGAAGGCAGAATTAAGCAAAAAGTTCACTGCAATCCTAAAAAGCTGCCTAAAAATGCCTTCCACATAAAATTCCAGGCTCTTATGTGATGGATAATTGTATTCACACACTGAAAATCCCCAAAATGATGGGAATTCCTCAAAATGGACTCACAGCCTGCAGATTTTGAAGGCCCATTTCCAACCTTCCATCAGGCCCTATTTCTCAGGAATGTTTGAAGCTGCTCCAAAGCTTGTAAAAAGAGTGGAAGTTTTGGGGTGCTTTCCCAAATATCTAACCCCAGAACAAACCAGATCTCTATGGATTTAAAGGTGCTCTGAGGAATCTGTTGAGTCTAACCCTGTTCCTACTGGAATCTGAGGAATTTCTTTCCACATCCTGGGAATTAAGTGATGTCTCACCCAATGCTTTATAAACAATCAGTGATACCAAAATGCCACTTTTTTACCCCAATAAAATGATTTTTAACTACTTCTCGTGTTATTTCACAACTACCCCTCTAATTCCATTTGAGCACTGTCCATTTCTCAGGAATACTTCCCCTTCCAGAGGCAAAACTGGCTGGAAAGAGACAAAAAGGGCAGTGGGGAGAGGATTCCCAGGCAGCTGCTGCTGAAGTCATGGAGAACCCCACAGTGCCCACTTCCAACTCCATTTGCAAAGGACCCTGGATCACATGGGAATGCTGGGGTGGGGGAAAAGACGGGGGGAAAAAGGGATGAGAAAAGGGCGGAAACAAGGAGGGGAAGGGGGGAGAAGAAAAGGGAAGGGAAAAGAAGGGGGAGAAAGAGGAGGGGAAAAAGGGGGAAAAAGAGGGGGGGGGGTAGGAATAAGGGGGAAAGAGAAGGCGGGCAGGGCCAACCCGCCCTGGCCCCTGCACTCACGGCTGCCGGCCCGTTCCCGGTTTGTTCCCAGCCCCTTCCCGGCCGCTGCTCCCGCTCAGCCCCGGGCGCGGCCGGAAGCGCTGACGCGCCACGACCCCGGCGGAGGCGCGCCGGAAATGACGTCACGTGTGGCGCCGGGTGTTGCTAGGCAACGCGGCATATCCCGCCCCCGGCTTTGGAATTCCCAAATCCCGGTGTTTTCCCCTGGGAAATGCGGGCGAATGAAGGAGGGACGGGCTGGGCGGCTCTGGCAGCTTTATTAAAGGAGGAATTGGTGATTTACAGGGGCGGCACCGCGCTGTGTTTGTATCAACACACACCCCGCCCTGCCCATTCCCAATGGGATCATCCCACCGCTTTGGGGAAAATAAATCTCTGGACAGATGCAAAAATTTCAGTGGAATAAATACCCTCATGAGGAATTACCCCTTTACCACCAGCAACGCAGCTCACGAGGCAGCTGCAGTGACCATTGGGAATGATTCCCTGCATTCCAAAGGATAGCTCCCACCATTCTGCCTCCAACCGTTTTTTGTTTTAAACCTGACTTTATAAGTACAAAAGGGAGGGGTCAGTGTCCCCGGTGTTCCCAAGCCCAGGTGTCACATGTGCTGCTGCTGCTTTAGCACTTCCTGGTTTATAAAGTTTCCCGTGGTCAACCGACCAAATTTCCGGCACGGGATCTCCTCCCGAATGTGCTTCCACTAAAGTCTCTATTTTGGACCAGTTGTGGTCCTTTTTTTGTGTGAGGTCGATCAAGAAGCTTCTCCAGTGAGCATTCCGGTCATGGATCTGGGAAAAACAAAAGGGAGTGGGACAGGAAAACAATTAGATCTGATTTTTAACTGCCAAATGTTTAACTTCATCCAGAGCTAAATCCAACAATTCTGGGATAACTCCACGATCCCGTGCTCCAAGTCTCAACTCAAACACAAACAAGGCTCTTTTGCCAAATCCGTGCTGAATTTCTGGCTCTGCTGCCATGGAATACATCCAAAATCAGCTGGAATTTCAGCACACAGGCAAAATATTGACTTGGAGCTGGAAGGGAACCTCCTGTTCTGTCTGTGCTGTCACTTCCAGGACCTGGAGGTCGCTGGGAAGAGCAGAGCTCAGCGTTTTCCAGCGGAACGCTGGGAACGTGTGAATTCTTGTTAATGTGAGGCATGAGGTTGAATAAACCATCGTGTTATGAGGCTGGAATGAGGGTTAAAGCACTGGAGACTCTGAAGTTAATCCACAAAAAATCTAAAATCTCGAGTCCCTCCTGCAACATTTTAATGGAATCTTTTAGAGGAAAAGATCTCAGAGATGACGACCATCAGGAAGTGCTGTATCCAGTCACTCCCAGGGATGGTGACCCTTCCCCTAGGGCTGGGAAATGACAGGATTGGTCACCTCCAATCCAGCAGTGGGAGCTGCCGTGCTGTTGGAGCAAAATCCCACCAAGTTCAGGAGAAGATGGCAGCTTTAAGATGGTGGCTTTAAGATGGCGGCTCACCGCCGTGCCCTGAAACTCATCCTTAGCACAGCCCCGCCAGAGGGCTGGACATTCCCGCTGCCAGGGTGGTGCTGGCGGGCTGGAGGTGGCACTGAGGGCGGGGAAGGTGCCACGGGAGGATGTCCTACCGCCACGTGCCGGCGCAGGGTGGACATGTCGGTGAAGGGCCTGTCGCAGGCGCGGCACTTGTAGGGCTTCTCGCCGGTGTGGATGCGCTGGTGGCGCCGCAGAGCTCCCTGCTGAGTGAAGGCCTTGCCACACTGCTCGCAGAAATAGGGACGGGTCTCTGGGAATAACAGCGACAGCAAAGGGTTAGGGGCACTTAGGAGAGAGCAGCTGGCTCTTCCCTGGAAGGCTGGATGGGGCTTGGAGCAACCTGGGAGAGTGGAAGGTGTCCATGGCAGCGGGTGGAATGAGATGACCCCTAAGGCCCCTACCAATCCCAACCATTCCTTGATAAATATTTCCCAATATGGGCCAAGGCTACTCTACTCCATCCTCTACTCCAAATTCCTTCAGCTGTACAATCCAAGCCTCAGTTTTCTAGGACACCATGCAACGCTCCCATGAGCCCTGCTTCCCAACGGAATTTCCATCCTTGGAGGTGTCCAAGGAATGCCTGCACTCAGTGCTCTGGGCTGGTGACAAAGTGGGAATTGGGCACAGCTTGGACTCGATGACCTTGGAGCTCTTTTCCAACCTTAATGATTCTGGGATCCTCTAATTCAGCAATGGGCTGGAATGTCACCATCCACACCGGGAAGTACCACAAAGCCACCATTCCTTTTCCCAGCCTTGGAATTACCTGCATGGACGTTGCTGTGCTGGGCCAGGGAGGCTCTGAGTCCGAAGGCTTTGCCACAGACCTCACACCTGTAGGGTTTGGCTCCCAGGTGACAGCGCTTGTGGCACTTGAGGTACTCGTTGGTGGCAAAGTGCTTCCCGCACACGTCACACCTGAACAGCCGCTCTCCTGAGGAAAGAGAAACTGGACATTGGGAATTCTCCCAGTGGAATTTTGTCCTTCAGAGTCAGTCTGCAAATCACAGAACCCAGGCTGGAAAAGACCTCCAAGGTCATCGAGTCCAACCTGTGCCCAATCCCCACCTCGGCAACCAGAGCCACATCCAGCTGTCCCCTGAGCACATCCAGGCATGGGGACTCCTGTAGCCATGGTATTTTCTGAAAAATCCCTTTGCCAGGATTTATCTCCCGAAAAGCTGAGAGGCCTCAGGAACAAAATGTAAACAATGATTATCTGCTGTTGTGGAACGCAACAGGTGCATCTGTGATTGGTCTCATGTTGGTTGTTTCTAATTAATGGCCAATCACAGTCCAGATGTCTCAGACTCTCTGAGAGTCACAGGCTTTTGTTATCATTCCATTCCTTCCTTTCCTTTCAAGCCTTCTGATGAAATCCTTTTTCTATTCTTTTAGTATAATTTTAATATAACATATTTTATATTATGAAAATAATAAATCAGCCTTCTGAAACATGGAGTCAAGACTTCTGTCTCTTCTCTCGTCCTGGGACCCCTGTGAACACCACCACAGACTCCATCCCATTCCAATGCCTGATAACCCTTTCCATGAAGGAATTTTTCCTGATATCCAACCTGAACCTCCCCTGGCACCACTTGAGGACATTCCTCTCATCCTATCACTTGTTCTTTGGGAGCAGAGCCAAATTCCCCCTGGCTCCCATCAGGGAATTGTGGAAAGCAACAAAGTCCCTCCAGAGTCATTGTTCTTTTTTCCAGGCTAGAAGTCCTTCTATCCCTAAGAATTCCTTCCTGGTACTTGGACACTCTTGCATGAGTTACAAAAAAAAAAAAAAAGGGGGGGGGGCATTTATTTCATATTTCAGCAATAAAACAGGAAAGGCATGGGAAAACCACCTGAATATTGAATTCCCACCTGTGTGTGTCCTTTTGTGGCCGGTGAGTTTTCCTTTGTCAGCAAAGGAAGCGCCGCAGTCCTCACAAATGTAGGGCTTCTCCCCAGTGTGGGATCTAATGGAGAGAAAACACCAAAGATCAGTAATTAATTAGGTCTTGATGCCTAAAATACTGGATTTGAAACAATGTTTGGGTTTTAAATGTAGTGGGGAAAGGAAATTCTGCTCCCTCAGAAAAGTGAGTGTTTCCAGGTACACTCCAGGAGTAAAACTCCCATTTAAAATTTACCTTTTCCTCGCTTTCAGGCCCTAAAAAATCCATCTTTTTTTTTCCCAGACAGCTCAGAGCATGGGAAAGGAGAAAAAAGGGAAAATAACAGAAAATGACACAGAATCAGAATAATCTGAGCACAATCTTAACTTATTCCAACCCAAACAGTATGATGTCCAAAATCATTCCTGATTTTGAGCTGTCAGGACAAAGCATTATCATCAATCTTGCTCTGGAGAAAGATGGGAAATTCCATGGGATGATTCACCCTCTCCTGGGAAAGGGCACATCCACACAGACACCACCAGGCAGCAACTCATCCCGTCAAGCTCCAGCTGAGCATCACAGATTTGGAGTTGCACATGGAGATGAAATCCCATGGCAATTCCTTGCTCTGAGAGCAGGCACGGCTCAGGATCTGTTTCTCCAAAATCCCTGACTCACTCTTCATCACTGAGGGCCATCGTGCGATTTTAGAGCCTGTCCCAAATGACGGATATTCCCTGCAAGTTTGGACAGGGTATCCATGTCGAAATCCCAACCATGGGAGACACAACGTGGAGCCAAAGCCTTTGCGTAAGGGAATTAATCACGGACCCCACTGAACCCGGTATCCCGCTGTTCCTGCTCTAAGGGGCAAGGAATGTGCATGCCTGGAATCTGACCTGGTATGGATCTTGAGCTGGGAAGGCTGAGCAAACCTGGAGTGACACACACCACACTCGTAGGGCTTCTCCCCGGTGTGCGTCCGCATGTGGAACACCAGCGCCGTGCGGGAGCTCAGGATCTTGCCACACACGGAGCACAGCGGCCGCTTGGCCCTGCCCTCGTGCTTCCGCATGGAGTGAGTCCTCACATCCCGCTTCCTCTTGAAGGTGGCCTGGCAGAGGCTGCAGGAGAACCTCCTCTCCTCGCTGTGCACGCAGGCGCGGTGCTCCTTCCAGCTGGTGTAGCTGGCGAAGGCCTTGCTGCACACCTCGCAGTGGTACACCTTGCCAGGCAGGCTCTGGTGCACGTCCCGGCAGTGATCCACGTATTTTTTCCGGGAGACAAACTGCTCCTGGCACTTGTCACACTGGATCACGTAGATGGATTTCTTGTTGGCCACACTTTTGCTGGCCTTCTTTAGTTTAAACCCTGGTTCAGGTTCTCTGCTGTCCTTCTCTGTGGAGGCTTCATCCTCATCCTCCTCCTCCTCCTCCTCCTCAGAACATTCCTCGTTGTCCCTGCTTCCTTCAACTCCCGAGTATCCTGTGTTATAGTCCCCCTGCTCCTCACCCTTCACACTCATTCCACCTTCATCTTCATTCCCTCCTTCAGCTTCCTGGGATTCCTCTTGCTCCTTGCTCCTTTCTGCTTCAGCAACAGATGAATTCCCAGCATCTTCCTCACACCCTGAGGTTTCCAGTGTCCTATCCCAAGTCTCTCCATCGGGATCTTTGTCACGGCTTGTGGGGTTTGGGCCATGTGTGGGTGGAACCACCATCCAATAGACAGGCAGGAGTTTCCTCTCTTGCCCAGACTCATGGATTTTCCTGTTAAAAATGGAGGACAACTTCCATTAGGTTTAATTGAAACGTATTAATTGTTTAATTGTTCTAATTCAGGCCTTGGGGGAAGAGTCCTTTTCTTTGAATTGTTCCTTGCATCGTTTAAGAAATTCCCAGCGTGTTTGGAAAGCCTGAAAAAAGGGAGATTTTGGGAAGAGTGGGACCAGATAATTAAAGAAAATTAAAACGCCTTAAGATCTGTATTTCTCACCTGAGCGGGAATGTAGGATGGACTTTTCCTCCTAGGCCATGAAATTATAGATTTAAATCAAAGGAAATGGAAGTTAAATGCCCAGATAGAGACACAAAATTCCTACTTAAAACCCCAAATCTGAGGATTCCAAGGAAATCTGGTTGCACAAGTTCCCTTTAATCCAATGGGAAATTGCCCATCTAGGAGACCTCAATCCACACATCCTCACCGCAAGGCCAAGTGAAAAATCCCTATCTCAACACGCTTCGAGTCAGATCCAAGGAATTCTGGAATTGAGTCAGGGAGGACTCCAGGAATGATCTATCCCGGACTCCCAGGGAAGGGCATTGCCGGGAATGCCGTACCTGAGGTGGGAGGTGTAGGCAGCCCTGTGGGCGAAGCTGGCGGGGCAGCGCTGGCAGCGGAAGGGCCCGTCCCCGGTGTGTGTCCGGATGTGCACGGCCAGGCCGCACTTGGAGCTGATGGCCTTGTCACAGTAGGGACACGCCTGGGACTCCCGCTTCCGCTCCTGCCCCCCGCGGAGGGAATGGCCATCCTTGCTTTCCAGGCTGGTGATATCCACACCCAGCCTGGCTGGCGAATGTGGCTTGTTGCACTCGGGCAGCTTTGCCGGCCTGGATTTTGGGGCTGGAAAAGCTGTGGCCTCCTGCTCCAGGCTTCCTTCTTGGCCTCCAATGAGCTCATAGCCCGGCAGCAGCTCCTTATGTTTCTGCCTATCCCAAAGTCTCCTCTGCATGGGAATTGCCACGACCTGGGAAGAGTTCCTGGGGTTCTCCTCTTGCTGGATACAAGGCCACTGCGATCCCCTATTTTCACCCCTCTGCCCTTTCAGGTGGAGGCTCAAATCCAAGCCCTTCCTGCCCTCTGCCTTCACTTCCTCACAGATATCAAGCAAATCCTTGCATTCCAGCCTTTCTGCTATTTCCTTCATCCTCTGGAGTTTTCCCGCCTCGATCTCCACCTCTGCTGTGTACACAAACTCCAGGAAGGAGGTGAACTCCTCGGTGTAGATGTCCTGCAGAGTCACCGTGCACTTCTGGGTGTCCAGCATCTCCTGGTGCAGGAAAAGCCCCTTGAAGTAGTTGCTGGAAGCTGCCAGGACGGCTTTATGAGCCAGGAATTCCTCCTGAATTCCCAGATGTTGGGTGAGGACTGTCACGTCACAGAGGTGCCCGAGCCGGTACAGGGAATGCAGAGCCCTCAGGAGGTTGGGAGCAGCAACCTTGGACTTCATCAGGATTTTCTTCTTCTCCATCCTGCCAGAAGAAACAGAAAAAGGGAATGATTCTTCCTATCTTTCCGTTCAAGCCCAGTGGAATTCCATGCCCTAATTCCTTGTTCACCCTTCACAGGTGGAATTGTAGAACCACTGAGATTGGAAAAGACCTCCAACCTTTGATGGAGCGCCACCACCTGAACTAAACCATCTCCCAGGAGCAGGAAATTGAGGCAATATGGGCAAAAGAGTGCTTCCTAAATTCTGCTGGAAAAGGATTGCTCACATCCAGATTCCTACTGGGCAATTCCCACAGCCAGCAGGGATCTCTGCAATGCTCCCGACCCAACACACCTGCCAACCATTCCCACATGGAGACACAACCCCAGCACACTGGAAGCAGTGCATATCCCGAGGTTCAGCTCCAAAATCCACAGGAGCTTCCAGCCCATCTGCTGCCTCAGTGTTTTCCAGCAGGAAATCCTGGTTTGTGTGCAGTGCTTAGAGAAATCAATGAGAGCAGCACGTGCTAATTTCCTGCTGCTCCTTTGCGAGATTCCCATCTGCGATAAGATCCCGATCCGTGCTCCCATGAGAGCTCCTCTAACACCAGGATCTTTCATGGAGCCCGATGGGAGAGATGAATTCCAAGATCATCTCTGAGTTCAGCTGCTTCTGGATTAAACCTCCCCAGCAACTGAGGCATCCTTCCATAAATCCACCAATTCCCACCATTTTTTCCTTCAGAAAAAAACCCTGAGATGTGTATTTTCTGCTCCCATTTGGAAGCTGATCTTTAGTTTTCCAAAGTGCTGCCGAATCCTTAAGTCTCCAAAACACTCACTCCAAGGATTTAAACAAAATCCCCACTTCCTCCTCATTTTATGGGTTTGTTTGTAACTTCTTTCCAGTTTTTTCCCTGGCAGTTCGGGAGTAAATACTTAAAAAATATGCACACGTGTGCAAGATTTGCAGAAAGCATAATTAATCCAAGAGATTATTTGCAAAGACGCTTTAATTGCATCAGAACTGATGCAAAACTCAAACCATATTACAATTCAATTACAGAGTTCCTGATGAGGAATTGGAATCAGCACAACTGGAATTGGTACAACTCCTTTAAAAAATAAAGCCCAGCAGTGGCCTGAATCTCCGAGAAAATATTTATATTTGTATATTTTTATAATCTCCATTTACCTGCTGGAAAAATTTCTATTTTATCCACCTGAAATCTTCATTTATGAAGATAAATCTTCATTTATGATGTTCCAGAGCATCCCTATTTATCGTTCAGGATCAATCTCCATTTAACCCTCCAATCTCTATTTATTCTCCAGGAAAATCCCTATTTATGCTCCAGGAAAGAAACCGAACCAAAACCAAAACCCACCCACACACACACAAACAAACCCCAAACCAACAAACAAACACACAACCCCCCCCCCCCCCAAAAAAAAAAACAACAACAAAAAAACACCACTCAATTTGCGCTCCAGAAAAACCTCCATTTATGCTCCAGAGAATTTCCATTCTCTCTCCAGCAAACTGCTGGCCAAATTCCTCTAAAAGTCCTAAAGTCTGGGGTTTTTTTTGAAGCACAGATCACTTCGATTTCTCCCTAACCGCGTTACCTTCGGGACACCCCTGGAAAGGCTCCTCCCCCGAGGAATTCAAGGCTGGCCCAGCACCGGCGCTCACCATCCTTCGGGAATGCCGCCGTGCCGTGTTGGTCCTTTTCCTACTGGCACAGCCGGGATCATTTTCTGGATTTTGAATGCAGCCACAAGATTTTTATCCCTAGATGTCTGAGAAGCGCTGCGAGGAAAGCAGAGATAGGGAATGTTTATCCCAGCGGCAGGCTCAGCGTTCCGGGACATGAGGGGTCACCTGTGCGCCGCCGGAGGCGGCAGCAGCCGGGAATCGCCTCCCGCCCGGCAGGAACAGCCCAGATCGCTCCCGCCGCTCCCGGGGGTGATTCCCGGCGCTCCCGGGCTCCATCCCGAGGGTCCCTCCCGCCCCGGCCCGCCCTTACCCCGCCGCCGCCTCCGCCGGCTCCCGCCCGAAAGCGCCATGGCGGCCGCGACCTCAGCGCCGCAGCGCCGCCGCCATTTTGAGTGAGGGCAGGGCGTTCCCACACAGCTGGGGAAAAACCCTTTAAACCGCGCCTTAAATCGACCCGAATCCCCCCGCCAAAAAAAAAAAAAAACCTCATTCCCAAAACGACCCGTTTTGGAAACTATTTGTTTTCACGCTGTCAAAAAGCCGGGTTTTATGAGGTTAAATGACCTCAGTGATGCGTGCCTCAGTTTGCTGGGGCAGCTCCTCAGGCTCTCCCAGTGTGGATACTGGGATATCCATTGCGGATACTGGGAGATCAGTGCCTGTGAAAAACGCCAGCATAACTTTCTAACATAGCACATATAATATTCATTTTAATATTTGCAAAGAGCCAATCATAAAATACGCATTTTTCACAGTGCCAGAGTTAAGAGAGGTGTTTATATAAACCACTATAAAGCTCTGAACTTTAGTGGGATAAATCTGGGATTAGGACAAACACAGGGTCTCCCTGTTTCTTCCCACTGGTGAGCCCATATTCCTGTCTGTTATCACATAAAATAATTTCGAGGTGGGCTACCAAGCACTTCCAATCTTTTTTCAAAGATAGATTCCTCTTTTGAAGCATTTTTTCCCCACTTAAGTGCACGTTTTAAAATCTTCACATTTAAACAGTTTGTAAAAATGTTGGATGACTGTAATTCCCTGAGGAAATATAAAATAAATTACTTCATAAAAACATAAATCAGGAAAGGCGGACATCTGTGTTATCCACGTTTTCAATCCTGATTATTTTGTTTGTAGCCAGGGAATGTTTCTATTGTCCAGACACAGCTCTCAGAGCGGGAAGAACGAGCAGCAATATGAGTGATCCGTGTTGAAAATGTCAGGATAATATTCCTGTATCTTCGCACGAGGGAATGGTGTTTGCTTTTCCTTTATCGGAAAACTGGTGTGCTCGGCAGCTCTCACCCAGAGGAGTTGGGAAGCTCCCAGCCAATTTAGTCTGAATTCCACAAGGATGGAGGGAATTTCTGGATACACTGCTGGGCTGTATCTGTGTGTCCGTCCCAGGAGGGATTTTCCCAAGGCTGGATTTCGCTCTGCTCTTTGCCACCAGTTTTGTTTCTCAGGAGATTCACTTGATTCTCCAAATGTTCTGTGCACTTGGATGTGTTTCCATGGGCTCTCTAGAACCCGTGGAATTCTCCATGTCTCTCCTGTGGGGAGAGAGAAGGAAGAGCATCATAGCTGCTCTTTCCCAATCCCTAATTTTGCAATTTTAACAGAAGGGATGAAACACGTGGGAGGCAGCTGTGAGAGATGCCAGTCCCAGGTGTCCTGTGGTGGGTGAAGAATTCCAGGCGCTGGGATGGCGAAATAAAACAACCTGTTAAGCCAAAACAACAAAATCCAGGAAAGAACTGGAGCCTGGGAACTCAGATTTTATCTGGGCACTTCCCTTGGTTGGGAGTGGAGAAATACCACGGGTTTTGATCATGGTGAATAAACCAGGAAAAGGGGAAAAATTGGGAGTTGGCTCTGCCAGTCCGGTTCTGCTTCTGATCCATGGGGTGTTTGTGGCTCAAGGTCAGCCAGGACATCTCCAGCAAAGCAAGGGATGGAAGTGTTCCCAAATCCCAGGTTCCTTCCCCCTGGACACAGCAGGAAGTGGTGCCGGGGCATTGGTAATTTTGGCTCTTCCCAGCAAAGCTGGGGGACATTTTGGAGCCCCCCATGAAGCATCCTTGTGTGTTTTCCCTGGATGGATATCCCTTCCTTACAGCTCCACCAGAGGATGCTGCAGGCTTCGGAAAGAGCTGCCCGCACTGTAGCCCTGCTCATCCCCTTAATCCAGAGGAATCCGACCATGGATATCAACCATGGCACTGCAGAGAAAGCTTCCAAAAGCCTTTTCTCAGCAGCCAAGCAAACCTCCAGATCATCCATGAAACAGGGACAGAGCTTTCAGCACGGGCTAAAAATGCAAATTCCAGAGAAAATCCTGATGGAAAGCACAGAGCAGCCCTTGCTCCGTGTGTCAGCACTGAGTGCTGCTTAGCCTCTTGTCCTGTTCTCCATAAGAAATCTTGGCATGGGATCATGCTACAAATCAAACCTCCCATGGATTCTCCCCGTCATGTTCAGTCTCAAGGAGAAGGAGTTCTGTATATCCTGGCAGAATGCTTCCAAGATACCGGTGTCACTTGGAAAACACGGCAATTGAGGGAAGTCTGTGTGTGTTTTGTCTGAAAAAGAAGATTTTAGAATCCTAAAATCCAGCAAAGTTCATTTCCCACCAAGGTTCTGGTGGGAAAAACCTGAACACCAGAGCAAACCAAGGTGGAATAGGAGAATACCTTTAATGTCATCAAGTCCAGTCCAAGATCATGGAATGGTTTGTGTTGGAAGGGACCTTAAAGATGATCCAGTCCCACCCCCTGCCAGGGGACACCTTCCACTATCCCAGGGTGCTCTAACCTGGCCTTGGACACTTCCAGGGATGGAGCAGCCACAGCTTCTCTGGGAAACCTTTGCCAGGGCCTCCCCACCCTCACAGAGAAGGATTTCTTCCCAATATCCCATCTATCCCTGCTGTCTGGCAGTGGGAAACCATTTCCTCTTGTCCCATCATTCCAGGCCTGTGGAAATAATCCATGTTTCTTGTAGCTCCTTCAGGTCCTGGAATGCCACATTTGGGTCATCCCAAAGCTTCTTTTCTCCAGGCTGAACACTTGGAGCTCTGGGAAACCAATGACTTTTACGGATCAAGGCGATAAATGAATTAAATAAAATATAATTAAATAAAAAATGAATAACAAATCAGTTAAAAGCCCTTTTCACCCTTCTGTGTTCCCTGGAGTTATGGAGCGAACACTTTGGATGCCAACTCCGGTGTCCCTGATGTGGGGACACATCCAGGAGTCACTGGAAGGGCTCCCACCGAGGTCAAGACCCCAGTTTGGGAAGGTTTCTCTGGGATGAACTTGGAGCCAGCTCAGCAGCACCCTGGGCATGAAGGCACACAGGATTTTGGCTCTGGGCTGTGAATTCCGGACGTTCCCTCTAATTTTTCTCGGGAGCTCATTCCTGTGTAGCGGTGTTTGTGATAGGATGTATTCCCACAGCTTCAGGGGAAGAGGGAGTGGGGCTGCTTTGGGATTCATTCCCTGCAGTCCTGACCCTACACTCCTGACAAGTGATGTGTTAGGGCGATGGAAATCCAAATTCTGGGAGTGTATCTATGATGTTTTCCTTCTGGCACAAAATAAATCCTCGGCACAGCTCATTTACTTGTTTATCACACGTTTTTAAGCTCTTGGCACTTTGCAAACTGCTTTTCCTTCTTCTCCCAAATATTTTAACCCCTGCTAAACCGTGGGCATCCAACCCAGAAGTTGCCTCTGGAAGCAAAGGATTTTCCATCACATTCCATGGATATTGAAGGCCCGATCCATGTATTTTTAACTCCTTAACACTCCCAGTCAAGCCGAAATTGAAATTGTTTTAATTGATCTTTAAATAGCTGAGTTCTGGTTGAATTTTGAAATAGGTGAGTCTGGGGGTTATGGAATATCCTAAAGATCCCGTTTCCCCATCTGGGGTCTGGAAAACAGGTGGATAATGTTTAGTCTCAAGCTAATGGACAGGATGTTAATGCTTTTCCCGCTTGGAAAGGAGCTGCCTCCTGTTTAGTTACAGCTCAATATAAAACAAATATTCCATTAGCAATAGGAGGTGGAGAGGAAAATCCCTTTTTTCCCTCCCCCTCTTCTCCACAGGGTTCCTTCCAACTCAATACTCTGCGATAAAGCTGTACGGAATGCAGAGGATCCCAGGGAGTAAATTCAGATTCGCACCTTGCTGCCAGCCAGAAAAAATCCAGCAAAACAACCCCCAAAGTTATTCCTAAGGGCAAGAAAAGAGGGAATTCCTGCCAGATTTACGCTCCTGGTGTTCCAAGACTCTGATTAAAAGAGCTGCTGATTTCATGGAGGTGATTCCAGACAAATTCCAGCTGATCACAGCTGTTCACCGGGGAAAATTATAAGGAAAATAAATCTAAATACATCAGATTAAGTGGTGTTTTTCCAACAGCTGGCTGTGTTTTTCTGCTGTTCCCCAGAAAGCAGCATTCCCTCCCAAGATCCCAAACTTCATGTCCTCCTACAGAAGCCTCTTGACTTTTAGCCACCAGAATTATCCCAATTTTTTTTTTTTATGTAAATATCTGGCTTCCCAGCAATAATATTTTTCCCTCAGTGTTTATTTTTCCTTAGTGCTGAGCGCTCACCGTGGTTTGCAAATCCAAATTATTTGGGGGAAAAGCAGGAATCTCAGTTTATATCTGCGCCCCGAGCCTGAGTGTTTTCAGGGAGAGTACTCCTGCCTCCAGGTGCTCCTGCAAGGATGAGAAAATGCCCTTTTTTAGTCCCAGTTTGGGTGTGGAATCTTGGCACAGGAATGACTAAACATGGAAGGAGCAGCTGCCTGGAGAAACAAACACCTGGCAAAATATTTTGGGGAATTTCAGGATGAGTCATCCCGGGCCTTGCTGGGGAAGCTTGGCCCCAGCTGCAGCTCGGGAGGTTGCCTTTAATTCCACAGAATCCCATGGAATTACTGAGGATGGAAAAGACTTCCGGGATTATCGTGTCCAACCTGTCACCCTGCCCAGGAGTGCCAGGTATACGTCCAGGTATTCCTTGGACTCCTCCAGGGGTGGGAATTCCACACCTTTCTGCGCTATTCCAATCCTTAACAACCCATTCCATGAAGAAATTCCCATCTGCCTTCATCTCTTATTCCATCCCTGGGCTGTTCCAGGATTCCAAATGTCCCTGGGTAATTCCAATGCTAACATCCCATTCCATGAAGAAATTCCCATCTCCTTCATCTCTAGGAATTCAAGGACACTTCCAGGAGTGAGCTTCCAAACCTTCCCGGGCAATTCCAAAGCCTGACAACCCATTCCATCACGAAATTCCCATCTGCTTTTATCCCATTCCAGAACTGCTCCAGGGATAGGAACTCCAAAATTCCCCAAGCGATTCCAATGCTAACGCCCCATTCCATTAAGAAACTCCCATCTGCCTTCATCTTATTCCATCTTTTCTCCTTTCGGCTCTCCCGCCTGGAGAAGGTCTATGCCAAGATCCATCCCCGCAAAGCCGACGGAACACCAGGGACTCATCCCAGGCCAAGTGTCCAAGATCATTAAAATCCCAATTAATCCCTTTTGATCCATCCCCATCGCCCCCGGCACGGTCATTAGGCACGGTCGCTAAGCTTCGAACTGCAGAGTGAGACTTGAATGACCATGAGGGTCGTGCCAGCCTTCGGGATAAAAGTGTGGATTAGGGATTTCTGGAGGAGGAGGAGGAGGAGAAGGATTTGCTGAGTTTTCCCACCGCTAATTTCCCAGCTTTGTGCTTATCCCTAATAACGATCACAATAATTATCCCAATTAATTTCAGGAATGGCTTTTGGAACCATGTCCGCCTTCAAATATACAAAAATCCATCTCCAGAAGTGTTCCCAGACCGACCACTCGTCTTTAAAGGAATATTTTCCCAACTGGGATTAAAAAATTCATATTCATTGGGAGCAGTGGGGTTGGGAATGGCTGGGTAACCTTTGGAAAAGCAGCAGGAATGGCTTTGGGTCGGGCCATGAACTCTTTGTTAAAGCATCTGCTTTTACTCTGGGATATTTAATGATTGCCAGGAATTCCAGGGATGGAGGAATGCCAAGGTGGATAAAGGAAAAGTATCCCTTTGGATGGAGCTGGAGTTCCAAACCCCAGAATGTCCTGCCCCAATTTTCCCCATCTGGATTCATTATCCCTTATAAACTGGGATTGCAGGGAAATAGGAGAATGTTGCTGCAAGCACGGAGAAGGCGGAGGAATTTTCTGGGATACCCACAGGCAAGGCAAACTCCTGCACTGAAAGGGATGGATCAAACCTCTGGGACCTTCTCCTCAGGGAAAACACATTCCATAGGGAATTATAACAAACAAAAACCTGGGAGCTGGACATGATGTGGCACCTAATTCTGTCTAAAATTCCTTTATTTTTCCATATGGAAATCACAACATCAGATACTGGGTACCCACCAACATTCCAAAAGCTGATGATTTTATGGATCTGTTTTTATAGCTCAGAGGGATCCATGGAGTCAGGAGGTTTTCCAGCAGCTGGAGAGTTGGCTCCAGGTTATCCCAAAAATCTGTTGGGAGCAGCGGGATGGCTGCAGTGGGGTTGCCAAGCCTAGGCTTGCATTGGAAGCTGGAAGAACATCCCAAAATATGATGGATCTGTGTTTTTACTGCCTAACTACTCCCAGGCATGTGAACACATGGAAGCCCATCCTTAGAAAATATAAAAATAGGAAAACAGGTTGGAGCCTGAAAGTGTCAGGGAAAAATGTGGGAGAGACAAGGGAAGGAAGCCAAAAGGAAGGGAAAAAAGATCCCAAATTCCTTAAATGTCATTTTTAGGTCCATGGACCTGGTTCCAAGGATCCATGCTCATCCAGGAGATGCTGTGGATGCACATTTCCAACTTCCCAAAGGAACAGGCTGTGGAGAAATTCAGGAGTGGATCCGTGTGACTCCACAAGCACTTTCCTTTCCGGAGGAAAAACTGGGAATTCCGGACACGCACCTGGAGCTGGGATAGGAGCAGGGAGCCATTTATAGGCCCAGAAGTCCCAACTGCAATGCCAACATCCGAGCTTTCCTGCCTTTTCCCAGAGCTGGGACAAGATCACTGAGGGCTGAGCCACAAGGATCAGGCGAGAACTTTGTTCCTCTGGAAAATGGGAGTGTATGGGAAGGAAGTAGAAGCTCAGAACTCCAGAATTCCAAGGACAAGGGGCAGGAGCTGCCCCTGGCATGGAGCGGCTGGGAATGGAGCACAGGAGGGTGCCTTGGCACTTCTCCCTTCTTCTCAACATTCCCAATAAAGGTGGAAAAGCCACTTTGGTTATTTTGCTGGGAACAGAATTCCAAGAGGATCTCCACACCTTGCTCCTTCCACAGGGGCTGCTCATTCCAAGCCTGGCAGCTCTACGTGACCCAGGATAACCCCTCCTTCTCCAGGCTTTGGAAAAGTAAAGTTCATCCCAGCTGGATAGCACTTCTTGGGAATTCTTGGGAATGTGTGCTGACACATCCCATCCCGGGGGTTCACATCTGGGACACTCATGGATTCATCACCTCACCCCTGAGTAATCCCAAATTCGCATCCAGGCGGGAAGTGACGGTGGATCACGTGTGCCGTGACGGAGGAGGCCGATCTCTTCTGGGGATCTGTGTTCCCTGGGGCTTTTCCAGTCCTTTCACGCTGTTCCCAGTGAAATGTTGGCAGGAGCCAGAGTTTGCTCTGACGGAAAGAGGCTGTTCCCTCCAATCCCCCTTTCCCAAGAAACTGCTCCGGCCATCCCAGGGCATTCCAAGCAGGGAATGACCGCCAGATCCTGCTGTGTCCAGCAGCAGAAGCTGGAACAGTTCCCTTTGGAAAAGCAAGATAAGGATGTGGAGCTCATGGTAAGGAGCCCTGTTCTTGCTGCGATCCTGGTTGGAGCAAGCAGGAGAACTGGGAATGACCCCACCCCACTGTGCTCATGGAATCCAAGAGCTCCTTTCCATGGCAACAGAGCTGGGACCACAACTTGGGATTTTTCCAGCTGCTCCGGGTACATTCCAGGCTATTCCCACGGGGAGTTTGGGCTCCCCAGTTTGGCACCAAGACCTCTAGAGGAGGAGGGAATGAAGTGGGAAGTACAATCCCTAAAATCCCACAGAATTATGAAGAACAATTAGCTGCTATTCCCAGGAAACAGCTGGAATGCCTGGAGAGCAGTTCCAGGGGGGAAAACAGATCCCGCCAAAAGAAACCACTCACTCCTCATCCCTGGAGCCGTGGCTGTTTGATCCTGGATGGATCACCCCAGGATAGGGTGGATTCTCCACCTTTAGGGAATGGCATTTGGAATCCAGGTGGGAGTGTTTCAACATCAGCATTCCCACTCAGAGCCAGAACTGACAGGGAAATTTATAGTCTGAGTTCCATAGGAGATCAGTGTGGAATGCTACAGATTTGGAAATAAAGATTGGGAAATCAGGCAGGGAAAAACTCTGAGGAAAGGCAGTGCCAGCACTGCACATTCCTAAAATCATCGGCTGAGCCAGTGGATGCCACTTTTCCATCTCTTCCTGTTAAAAATCCTGGAGATGGTGCCCGGTTCCAATCCTGCCAAGGCATAGTTCAAAGGGAGCAATCCTGGTTAACGGCTGGGAATTCCCATATCCAGGATAACACAGTGGGAAGAGGAGCCATGGATGCTGTGGCAATGCCAGCAATAAACCAACCAATCCCATTTGTTTGGGATCAAATCCATCCCATCTCTTTTCCCTCTGTTTCTTTGCAAGATGAGAATGACATTCCCATTATTTTCCAAGTTGCCCCACTTCCAGTTCATGCTTCCCACTTCCCTAGGGATAATATTGGCTCTACCCAGCTCTGGCTGCCCTGTTGGGATATCTCAGCTGCCTGATAAGGCTTTTCCAGCTTTTCCGGGGAAGTTTGGAAAAACCACACCAAACCTGGGATGTTTAGCTGGGAAATGAATCGGCTCCAGCAGGATGAATTAATGGGAAGCTTGGCCTTGGCACAGCACATTCCTTGGGAAAAAGACCTCCTGGAGCTGAAGGCATCCATCTTGGATTTCAGTTGGAGCCCTCAGAAAATCCCAGGAGGATTTGGGAATGGGCTCAGCCTTTAGGAACAGGCTCCTGTTTTTTGCCATGGATTTTTCGTTCAATCTTTTGCATCCAGTGTCTCATTCCCTGCAAAACCAGGGAGGAGGGAATGTTTACCCAGTGAGGTCAGTGAAAAGCTGCCTCCAGCTGGGATCTGGCCTGCAGGTGGCTGGGAGGGACAAGAATCCAAGGATTTTATCCCTTTGGAAACATCAGCCCCCCTCAGAGCATCTCTGGTTCCTCCCCACCTTTCTCCAGCCGCTCCTTTCAGGATAACAATGGCAGGATCCAGATGCTTATCCACAGGGCTCTTCCCATTTCCACGCTGGCCTTCACCAAATTCCATGGGGAGGTCCGGAAGCAGCCATAGATAACCCGGCAAGCTGGGCTGGCTCCCCGGGAAAGGTAAAACCCTTGGAATTACAGCAGGGCAGGGAGCACCTGGAACATGATCCCTAATTCCTTTCCAACATGGGAATGTGATCGTAATTAACCAATGAAACCCCGTCTCAGGAGCTGGAGAATGGGTCCCAATCCATGTTTTTTGTGGCTGTTTCCATTTTCCCAGCTCTGCACCAAAGCCTCAGAATTCCCTTTGCTCCATCCATTCCCTTTCCATAGGCAAATCCAGCATTGTATGCCCACAGCCATGGCATGGAGGAGGATCCTGTGGAAGCACCAATAAATAATGCTGGAAAAGAGGGAAAAGTCCTTTTAAAACTCTGAGGAAGCATTTTCTTCCCTGTTTTCAGGGTTAAAGAAACCACCTTAGAGCTTGGTGTGGAATCAAGGGAAGATTTTCCTCTGGCTGTGATTCCCTGCCCAGCAGCCCAGGGAATTTTCACTTCGTATTCCCTTTTTTTTTTCCCTTGCTGAGGCAGGGAAATTCCAGCTGAGGCAGTCCCAGCTCCGGCACATCCCTTGGCAGTAGCACCCACCTCCTGTGGAGCCGCGATAAGGAGGGAAAAGAGCAGCCTTGGGACACGTTCTCCAGCCAGAAAGCTCTGCCCAGCCTTCCCAGCCCTTATCTTTATTGCCCACATTCCTGACAATCCCAAGTTTTATTTACAGAGCTCTCATCCCCAAGGTTATGAGAAGCTCTGGCGCATCCATGGGCTGGATCCAAGGTGAGGATTGACAGCAGTGCAATTCCAGCAAAAACCATAGGATTGATCCTCCCTGCCCTGAAGGCAGCTGGGAGCAGGGAGGCAGAGCTCGGAGCCCCTGGAAAAGTGCTGATGTTTTCCTGCCTTGCTGGGACCCTCCCAGCAGGAAATTGGGCATTGTACTGGGAGCGCGGAGTTTTCCGGACAAATCCTGCCAGGATCTGTGTCCTGCTCCACCGTGGGCTGGGAGCTCTTGCCTTGGCCATGGAGTGACGCCCTGGCTTCCCAAAGCAGCTCCAAGAAAACCTTGGGATGGGGTTTAGAACCCAGTTTAAGGCAGTGATTTGATCCCTAAATTCTGTTAATCCAGCCTCTGTTCAAATGGAGCGAATCCAAAGGGAGCTGCAGGTGCTGCCTGAGCAGTGGTGACCTCTGGCTGGAATCCAGTCTGGGATTCTGGGATTCTGAGATTCTGGGAAGATCTGGGGACATTCCCCTGGGCCACAGAGCCCCGTCCCAACACCAGAGGGATTGGGAACACATTTGGGATCGAATCCCAGCCACTTCTCAACTTCCCAGCTCACTCCCAGCTCAGTGACCCCAGATATCCCAGGGTCAGGAGCAGGGATTGATTCCCACCTAAATCACCAGCACAGAGCAAAGGCCATCCCATTCCAGGAAAACCTGAGATCCTGTGATGCTGCAAAAAGGGCAGGATTTGCTTCTTCCCAGAGCCCAAGCAAGGAATTAAAACCTTGCTTGACTTTTCCCGGGAATTGTAGAGCTTGTTTTGTTTTCCCCCTTTCCCAAACTTCCCAATTCCCTAACAGTTGGTTTGCCCTGGCTCCAGCTTTTGGGATCTTGTTTTTCTATCAGTTTTCCAGTGGAGTTGATAGGAGATTATTCCTCAATCCTATTAAAAAGTAGGATCCCCCCAGCAGCCTCCAGATGCGGAGCCAGCAGCTCCCGCCTTCCTCCCATTGATTTCCCAAGCAGCCCCATTTCCTTGGATAAATAGGAGGAGGAAGAGTGAAAAGAGTTAAAGGGGACAAAACCAAAGGGAAGAAAACTTGGAGCAAAAGGAAAAGCATCTTGGAATTGCTCTGGAAATCCCACCAGGCTTTGCTCAAGACTGGGAATCTTTTCCATGAAAAAAAAAAAGGAATTTTGGTGTTTTTTCCCAATCCAAATAATGGAATTGGTGCACCAACAGCAGAGGGCTTTTCTTCCCTCCTGTTTGCCATGGATTTTCAATCCATCTGTTCCACACAAACGGTGGGAACCAAGGTCACACTTGCCTGGGCTTGAAGAGGGTAAAATGGGAATTCTTTGGGAATTCTGTCATTCCAGCACCTCCCAGAAGGAGGTGGGATACTTCTGATCCTGCCACAGGGATTATCCTGCTGAGATAATCTTTCAATCCAACCATAAAATTCCAGTGGGAATATCCCATTTTCCTCACCTCCCAGCCACAAACTCCATCAGCAGAAAGGAAAACAGATGATTTTTCCCTCAGGATTCCCCTCCTATCCCTGGAATCATCAGTGCTACCCCATTCCCAGGGCAAATCCAAGGCCCTGCCGGAGTCTGTCCCTCTTCCTCCTCCTCTCCAAGGAGGAAGATTTGTGAGATAGAAGGAAAAACCTGGAAAAGAGCCCAGTGTGGGAAGCAGGAATGGTGACGCTGCTGGCAGGATCAGTCTGGGCTTTGCTGGGATCAGCTCCTGCCGGGAATGACCTCGATGTTTTCAGGTGCTTCAGGGCCATTTTCCTGCCAATTTTAAGGAATATTTGAACTTTCAGCTCCTCTCCCTTCTGAATTTTGGGATCTCTCCTTGGATGGAGAGAGGGGCTGGAGCGGCCACATCCCGACGTGGGGGCGGCTCTGGATTTCCCAGTGGATGCCAATATTTATAATTCCCTTTTTTTAATGGAATTTATTCTGTGACATGATCCAGCAAAGGGATCCCACATTCCAAACAGGATCATCTGGGGGGAGAAGATTCTGGAAAGATCAGGATCAGGAGAACAATAATCCCAGGCTGGGCTGGGTTGGGAATGACCTTAAAGCCCATGTCATTCCCAACCCCTTTGGAAAACAAGGAATTGATTATCCTGCTTCCCCTGCAGGTTGGATTTGCCCTTTTGTGGAGCCACATCCCTGTTTTTTTGGGATGTCTTCACTTTTATCCCCCTCTCCGAGCCCATCCCACGCCGCTGCCGTGATCCCGGGAAAGCTGGGCAGGGTCTGGAGGAGCCGCTCATCCCTTTGGAGAATCCCACCCTGCTTTTCCTTCCAGTTGTTGCCGCCCTTGCCGGGCAACACCCGGCACTTCCCGAGCCTCGGGTGGGTTTCCAACCCTGCCTTTCCCTTCACATTCCAGAGCCACCTCGTTCCCAGGATTTGGCACATCAGCGGGAAAAGCGATTCAGCGCAGCTGGGCTGGGACAGCGTTAAAAAAGCGGGAGGTAAATGGGAAAACAGGGAGCAATCCAGCTGGGGGTGTTGGAAACTCTGGGATCGTGCCAGGGCTGAGTCATTCCCGGCCCTCCCAGCCCCTCCGGCCGGGAACGACATTTGGGAATGGCAGCAAATCCCGATTGGCTCAGCGCAAGGTGGAGCTGGAGCAGCCGGAGCCAGCCCAGATCCCGCTTTAACCCCATCCTTGGTCTTTGCTGCTTGCGGGAACTTGGGAAGGACTGGAAGTCTGGATTGTGCCACAAATGTGGGAATTCCAGCAAGAGGGGGAGGGAACACAGGCAGGGAATTCTGTGGGATGTGCAAAGGGGGGAAATTAATATGTAATAAGAGAGCCCAGCCTCTGCTCCAGGAAAAAAAAAATGGATCTACAGATGCACCTTCCTTGATCGTTGTCCTAAACATCCCAAAGAAAAATGGGATTACCCAAATCCTCCATCCAGGATCCCAGTGCCTTTTCCAGACCTGCCTGTCCCCATTTCTGGGATCATGAGGCTGCGTCTTAAACTGCTTCCTTTGGAATTCTCCCTCTGGCACCACATGGGAATACAGGGATCACCTTGGATCCCCTGATCCTGATTTTTGGTGGAAATTGGGAATTCTGTTCCCCAGGGCAGGGAAAACCTGTTTTCAATGGGGAAAAAAGTGTGAGATAGAGGGGGAGAAAAGAAGGAATCAACTCCTCATGGATCCCCTGGAATGGTTCCTTCCCATGGTAATTCCATGTTTATTCAGGCAGCACCTGCCTATGGATACACTCCTTTTTATTTTTATTTTTATTTTTATTTTTATTTTTAGTTTTAGTTTTAGTTTTAGTTTTAGTTTTAGTTTTAGTTTTAGTTTTAGTTTTAGTTTTGGTTTTAGTTTTAGGATGTTTTTATTTTTTGTTTTTTAATTTTTTAAATTTTTATTTAATCCTTGATTATTCCACCTGGAAAACCAATCCTGCCACCAAACGGGATGAGCTAAGAGAGGGAATGCCCAGCAGAAACCCCCAATTTATGCCAAAAAAAACCCTCCCAAATATCCTAAAGATGTTCCCTCTTGCCTCCAGCTTCCCACAAGGAACAGACACACAAATCCCAGAAAAAACCACACAGGAATTCCCCATCCTTAGTGAGTTCTCCACTTTCTTTGTATTTTGGGGGAGAAAAATTCCCAATTTTCCTTTCCCTAGGCAATCCCTGTTTAGGGAGGTGAGTTGTAATTCCCTCAGGAACAGCAGGAGCTGCCAAATTCCCTGATGGCTCATTCTGGATGACCAGGAAATTTGGGAATAAGAGGGAATTTTTCAGAGCTGCAGCATTTCCCCCACTCTGGCTGGTCTGAGCTCCAAATCCCAATGCAGCCCCTCCGGATGGGTTGGATTGTTTGGAGAAATCCTGGAGTTTATTTGTGTGTGTGCTCTCCAGGTGTCCTGGTGGCATTCCAACATTAATATCCCCAAATCTCCTGCTGGAATGAAAGCAGGGAATTTGGGTTGGGATTTAATCTCCGTCCTCCCCTTCATCTTCCCCCCTGCTTTTCCAGAGCTCCCCCAGAAATATTCCTTGGAGAATCTCCTGGTGGGAGGAAGGGTCCATCCCCATGGAAGCCTCTGATTGAATTCCTGTTTTTTCCTAAACTGGCTCCATCTGGAGGAGAGGTTGTTCCCAGCCCACATTCCCACCCTGGACCACCCAGGACAGTCCAGTCAGCAATTCCAAGGCTCTGAACACATGAAAAATTCAAGAATAATAAAAGGATCCCTCAGATAACAAAGGAAGAGGGAAAACATCCCTTGGAGTGAGGATTTTCCTCAGGGTGTTTGTCCTGTTCCCACTGGGATCTGAGAATCTTGTCCTTCTTGGATGGAAGGCTTCCAGAGGCAAGATTCCCACTTTTCCAGCTGCTATCCAAGTTAATATTCCAGCTGTGCTCCACTCCTTCCACTTCCAGGAGGAAAGAGTTTGGGAAGAGTGCCCCACTTCTATCCCAAAGAAATTTCCAAGCATGGATCTGCTGGGGGCCGGTGGGATTTCTCCTCCCTGGAATCGCAGTGACAGCTTCCAAATGGAAACAGAAATGGAATTCCTGGTTTTAAGCACAAGGTGGGCTGGAAAAATGGGACAAAATTCAAGAATCATGTCCTGACTTGGCATCCATCAAATTCCTTGGAGCTGCTCAAAACACCTGGAGCAGCTCCCTCCCAGCTGGCAGAGACCCCATGGAGCTCCTGGAGTTCTGTCTTGGATTTTATTTGGAGAGATACAGAATTCCTGGAAGTTGGTCCAACGTTGGAAAATTGTGGACAGGATAAAGGGAGGGAAGAATCAAAAATGCCAGCATGGAGTCTGGACTCCAAGGAACCAATTCCCTGCTTCCATGAAAAGGAGGGAGATGCCTGGAAGGAACAGAATATTTGGGATGGGAACTTCCTTCCTTTCTTCATTTCCATCTAGGTGGGCATTCAGCAACTCCATGAAAAAAATCATGGAATGGTTTCAGTGGGAAGGGATCTTAGTTCCTCATCTCATTCCATGGGCAGGGACACCTCCCACTATCCCAGGGTGCTCCAAGCTGGCCTTGGAGACTTCCAGGGATGGAGCAGCCACAGCTTCTCTGGGAGTCTGTGCCAGGGCCTCCCCACCCTCCCAGGGAAGGATTTATTCCCAATATTCCATCTAAGCCTGCTCCCTGGCAGTGGGAAGCCATTCCCCTTCTCCTGTCACTCCATCCCTTGGGAATAATCTCTCCCTGCTTTCCTCCTTGTCTCCTTCAGCTCCTGGGATGCCACAATTTGATTATCCTGAAGCTGAGCCAGGCTGAGCAATTCCAATTCTCCTAGTTTTTACTCCCAGCAGAGCTGCTCCATCCCTCTGATTATTCCGGTGCCTCCTCTGGATTTGCTCCAACAGCTCCATGTCCTTCCTGTGCTGGGAGCCAGACCTGGATGCAGAATTTCAGGTGGGACTTCCCCGGAGCACAGGAGAAGGGATGTGAAGGATGTGAAAACCCAAACAAAGCAATTCCTTTTCCTGGTGCTTGGAATTCTGTTCCCATTAAACCCCTTCTAATTCCTGCTCCTCTACATTGCCCAAATTCCCAAAATTTAGTGTAACAGGAGCTCCCCCATTCCAAGAGCCTTCCCGGAGTTTCCCAACCCCGGCTCCGTGTCCTTGTGATGTCTCCAGAGGGAGCCGAGTTCCTCCAATTCTTTTCCCCCGCCCAGGTGTCCCCGACTCCGGCTCCATTGTCCCTCATCCCAGTCCTGGGATTTGCCGCCGCTGACGTCACACATTCCACGCCCTTTTCCTTCTTTAACCTCCAAGAGACACTTTTAAACCAATTCCTTAATTTTCAGCAATTCCCGATTTTTTCTTATTGCTTTTAGTTAACCGTATTAGATATTCCCTTTGGTGGGGGTTCCGGTCTCCAGGAGATCATTGGGATTGGATTCCTAAGGAAAATGGGGGGTTATGGATATGGTTATGTGTTCAGCCAAAGGGGGTTGGGAGAGAAAATCCTTCTAAAGTTTGGAGCCAGGACTTGGATTTTCAATGGGAACATCCAAGAAAATTTAAGGAGTGTGGAATAGTCAATAAAAATCAAAGAAGCACCAAAAATTCTCAAAAATATTCCCACGTAAGCTTGGAACATGGAGATCTTACTAAAAGTGATGGGAGGGAGCTTTCTTATCCATTAAACTCTTGGAAACAGGGATAAACCTTTATTTTTTTTTTTTTTAAAAACCAAACCCAAACCACTGGAAAATGTTTTTAGCTTTATTTTTGCAAACATTCCATGAATATTCCATGGTTTTGAAAAGGAAGTTCTTCCCTGGGACAGGATTCCTGATTGGACATCCTACACACCCTAAGAAAGAACATTCCCATCAATTCCTTGATTATCCTGGAATGACTTTTAATATTTAAATGATATTCAAATATTTTGGGATTTCCCCCAGTTTGGGAATATCCAGAGGAGCTTTAGTTAAAAATTCACAGATTTTGTCCAGGAAAACTTGGTTGGATAAAAAAGGCCAGGTTGGGCTGTGGGAAGAAGTTGTCAGTTGGAAAATTGTGGGATCAGCTGGGTGGACAAACCATGATCCATGTTTTTCCAACAGTGGAGCCATGTCCTAGGCTGGCAGCAGGGAACTGCTTCTATGCTGAGCTCTCTCATTCCAAGCCCAAAAAATTCCCCCACTCCTGGAATTCTGGATAAATCCAATTAGAAACGGCATCCAGGTGGGGTTTCTCCCTTTTTTTTTTTGGAAAGCTGTTTTTCCTCAATGCTCTGGTTTGGGAGCATTGGCTGTGGTTCCCTGAACCTTCACTCAGATGGGAGATTCCAGAAGATATCCCAGCAGTCAGGGCTTTCCCAGGAATGCTGTGCATGAGCAGGTCTGGGAATAACCCACAGTTTTTATTGGGATTTTTGGCAGCTTTTTTATTTAGGAGGGAAGTGAAGGAGCAGATTCCTGATTTTAATTTCTCTGTTGGATCACAGCCATTCCCTCAGGAATTCCAAACCCACCTAACCTGAGAAATCCTGGAATGGACAGTGGATCCATGGCTGTGCCAAGCAGGAAAAGGCTCCCCAGACTCCCAGGGTTAAATCCAGACTCCCAGGGTTAAATCCTGGATCTGCTGCTGCCGAAGTGATGCTTCAGGAGAAATCCTGGGAATGCAGGGAGGGAACTGGGATTAGCCTAGTTGTTACCACAGAGCATCCCAGCATCAGTCTGGAATGGCCCATTCCAGTGGAATTGTCCCTGCCCTGGGACAGCCCATTCCAGTGGAATTGTCCCCGCCCTGCTCATGGATGAGCTTTTCCAGCCCAAACCTCGAGTTCTGTGAGGAATCCTCATCCATGGGATGCCAGGACAGCGCTGTTTGGGATGGCACTGGAGCCCAGCCGGGCTTGGCTCCATCCCGGTATTCCCAGGACCTTCCCACGACCCAGCTCCTATTTCAGGGCTCTTCCATCTATTTAAAGAAAGGGGAAAATGTGCTGGAATCTTTGAGCATGCGCGGGAGAGGCCGCGTCAAATATTCCCTCTTTTTTAGAGGCTGCTATCCACAGATCCCACGGCTTTTTAGCCGGGATGTTTTCCTTCCCCTTTTAGCAACACGTGCCTGAAAAATCTCGGCCCCTATTAGGGCTTGGAAAACTCAGCTGCTGCCGGAGGGAATAAATCAAATTCTTGGAGGGGGGGGGAAAAAAAAAAAAGCAGGAACAACACAAAAATAAAAGCATAAAAGCAGGAACGCAGCGTGTCTTACCCAAAACTTTGGGATGGGAGCACGGAGCCGGCGGGAAAGGTGCTATAAATACATATTGTCCTGTTGGCTTTTTGCAAATATTAGCATGAGTTCTGTATGTATGATGTTAAAATAACTTTGTTTTTATTTCTGCAATTAACAAAACCTCGGACATGCCAGTGGTGGTGGCTGTGAGTGAGCGAATTCTCTGTTTGGCGGGGATAACATCCAGCAGACGTGCCATGGGGACCCCGCTGCTGATACGCCAGCTATCAGCATCTGCGCCCTGATGGAAGTACGGACCAAGGCCCCGCATTGGAAGCGATAAAGAGGAGCCCAAACCACACCCGAGGGACACGCGTGCTCTGGAGAGGCGGACCCGAGGAGAGGCCGTGCAAAACACTTCCCGGAATATGTAAACTGCCCTGTGGATATGCACAAGGCTCTATGAAGATGCAAAGGACAGAGGTAATGGAAAAGGTGTTTTCCATATCCCCGAAGGTGAGGGGGTGCTCTTGGCTGAGTGCCAGGATGCGCCCAGCCATAATCCTTGCTTTGCTTTGTCTCCTGCTGCCCTTTATTAAACTTTCTGCATTTTCACAGGAGAGCAAACGTGTTTCTTACAAAGGGAAGCCGGGAAGCACAACGGGGTGCACGCTACAGGAAGCCACGGCCTCCGGTGATAAATAGGAAAGCCTGGAGCACAGGATGTGTTTCGGGAGAGCTCGGCGGGACAGCGGGATGTGACTCCGCTGGTCATTTGTCCACTTGTCCGGCGGCATGGCCACGCTCCGGCCGCTCCTGCTGCTGCTGCTGCTGCTGCTGGCCTGGCGCTGCGGAGGGGAGGACGCGGAGGTGCTGTGCGCCGGCAGCGCCTGCTACACCCTGCACCGGCATGAGAGCAACTGGAAAAGCGCCCAGGAGCGCTGCGAGGATAACGGAGGCAACCTGGCGCCAGCGGGCAGCGCGGGCGAGGCCGAGCGGCTGCGGGAGCTGCTGGCCAGCGCCGGCTGGGCCGGCCCGGCCTGGCTCGGGCTCGCCCTGCCCCGGGGTCACTGCGTGCGGCCGCAGGAGCCGCTGCGAGGCTTCTCCTGGGTGGCCGGAGGCGAGCCGGGCAACTTCTCGCAGTGGGCATCCGAGCCGGCCGTCACCTGCGTGAGCGCCCGCTGTGTGGCCCTGCGGCCGCCCGGCCCGCACGGACCCGGCGGCTGGGCCGACCGAGCCTGCCGGAGCACGCTCCCGGCTTTCCTCTGCAAGTTCAGCTTCCAGGGAATGTGCGGGCTCCTGCCGCTGGCCGGCCGCGGCGAGGTCACCTACGCCACGCCGTTCGGGGTGCGCAGCGCCCGCCTGGCCGCCGCTCCCTTCGGCACGCTGGCCGAGGTGCAGTGCGACAGCGGCCGGGCCTCGGCCTTCGCCGTCTGCAAGGGGCCGCTGGCCGGCGGTGGCTTCGCCTGGCACCCGCCGGGTCCCCTGTGCCCGGTGGACTGCGGGCACCACAACGGGGGCTGCCAGCAGCGCTGCCTGGACGCGCCCGGCGAGCCCCCGCGCTGCGCCTGCCACCCCGGCTTCGTGCTGGCCGCCGACATGGCCTCCTGCCTTCCCGAGGATTCCTGCCATCCCAACCCCTGCCAGGGATCCTGCCGCCCGCTGCCCGGCGGCTTCGAGTGCGGCTGCGAGCCCGGCTACGCCCTGGCAGCCGACGGCCGCGGGTGCTCGGATGTGGATGAGTGCGAGTCGGGGCCGTGCCAGCACCAGTGCCACAACATTCCCGGCGGCTTCCAGTGCCTCTGCCCGCCCGGCTACCGCCCCGCGGGGCCCGCTGGCCACCACTGCCACGACGTGGACGAGTGTGCCCAGCCCCACGCGTGCCCGCAGCTCTGCATCAACATTCCCGGCTCCTTCCGCTGCGCCTGCCGGCCCGGCTTCCAGCGGCAGCCGGGGGGAGAGTCCTGCCTGGATGTGGATGAGTGCCTGAGGGATCCGTGTCCCGGCGCCTGCCACAACTTCCCCGGCGGCTACGAGTGCCTGTGCCCGCCTGGCTCCCTCCGGGACGCGGATGGCCACGGCTGCAGCCCCGGAGAGGCGATCCCAAACAGTGTCCCGCAGAGCTCCAGCATCCCACACAGCTCCAGCAGCATCCCAGAGAGCTCCACCGTCATCCCGCGGAGCTCCGGCAGCATCCCACAGAGCTCCGGCATCCCAAAGAGCTCGGGCATCCCACCGAGCTCCGGCATCCCCCGCAGCACGCGCATCCCATGGACCACGAGCATCCCGCGTTCTCTGGGAATGCCCACCGCGGGACTGGGGGCCGGCTCGGACGAGCACAGCGCCGACGGCCCGCGGCTGCTGCTCTATTACATCGTGGGCAGCCTGGTGGCCATCCTGCTCCTGCTGGCGTTCGCCCTGGCGCTCGTGGCTTGCAGGAAAAGGGCGGCCAAGAGGGAGAAACCTCCGGCCAAAAACGCGGCCGATAATTATTGCTGGGTGCCCGAGCAGCCCGAGAGCCGCGGGGAGCGCAGGTAGGAGAGGGTTAAAAATCCCAGTGAAAGGGTGGGAGGGAATGCTTTGTGCCCAAAGCGAGCTCCTCGGGCTGTTTGTTCCAGTGGGATTTGCAGTCCTGCTACTCCAAGGGTTAACGAGAGGGGAGAGGGAATGGGGTGGAATTTTGTCTCCTCAGCTCTGCTCCAAAAGGCAAATTCGGAATTGTTGGATCGCGTTCCTAAAGGAAAACTGCTCACTTGGAATTCTGCAGCCCCTTGTGCACTGCTCCCTCTGGATTTGCCTCGTTCTCCTGGCAAAGGGTTTGAAGTTGGGATGGAAAAGGGTTTGAAGTTGGGATGGAAAAGGGTTTGAAGTTGGGATGGGAAAGGGTTTGAAACTGGGATGGAAAAGGGTTTGAAGTTGGGATGGAAAAGGGTTTGAAGCTGGGATGGGAAAGGGTTTGAAACTGGGATGTGCCTCAGCAGAGCTCGAGCAGGCCCCTGCAGGCACAACCAGGGTGGGGTTTAAGGGTTACTTTTGGGGTTTTGTTAAAAATCTATCACCTGAAACCAGGGAAAACTGCTCATCATGGAGCCAAGGAATGGCATAAAGGTAGGAAAAGCTGTGTTTGGAGTAACCACCTCCTCATTTCCTGAGTATCCTGCCTAAATCCACTTCTAAACAGAGAAAACAATGCTCTCCTTCCCATCAGCCACATGAGAGGCTGGGCTTTTCCTGTTGGATCATTTGTTTTGGGAAGGATCCTTCCCGGCTCCAGGCTGAGCATGTTTTCCCTCTCTCCCTGTGTAAGGAACACGCTGGAATTGGAATACTTGCTGATTATTCTGTGTAAAACTCGTAACTCCCAAAAAAACTCTCTGGGCCAAGTTGCTCCCCAGGTACTTCCCAAAACTCCTTGAGCCTCTTCCAGCCTTTCCAGCAGGAATTCTGCCCCAAATCCTGAAGGGCACACCCAGCAGGACCTCCTCCATGGTTTATCTGTGCTATGAAGGGCTGGAAAAGATCAGCCACGGGATTTGAAGGGTCCAGCAGGTTCCTGAAGTTTCTGTTGGAGTTATTTTGTCCCTGGAGCTGAATTGCTCCAGGAATGGGAATAGAACACAAAGGAGTTTGTGGTGGGCAGGGAGCTGCATCCTGTCATTCCATGTGCTGAGCAAAACCCTTTCCTGCTTTTTTCTTGTCTTGGGGCTCCATTGTGAGCTGCAAACAGGAAAAATGGAGCTGATAGGAACGTTTTCCATGTGCTGCTTGAGTTGGGAGAAAGGGAGGGAATGCAGCAGCAGGATTCTTGGAAATCCTGCCGAAAATTCCCAAATCCCAAGTCAGCAGAGCATTGGAAATAGCTGGATCAATGAAGGAAATCCCATGTAATTATGCTGGATTGGGGTCTGTGGGAAGTGACAGCCTTGGGTTTTTTTATGGGATATAAGGCTATTAAAAAAAAGAAAAGAAAAGAAAAGGTGAGGGTGGAATCAGAGGTGGGAAATACCTGAGGTGAGTTGTTTATTCCCCAAAAATCAAAATCCTGATTTCTGTTGCAACCTTTGTGTATTCCATTGGGGAATGATGATGGATCTAGGGGAAGACAGGAATTTGTGCCAAGGTTTACATTGGATTCTCCTTAATGGAATATTTCCTGCTGTAGCATCCTCCCTCCTGGTGCAATTCCACCTGGATCCAGCCTCATGTCTCTCATTTTTCCTGCCACATCTTGATCCGTGGCCTCCTTAGGGAGTTGTCCAGGGACTGGTGAATCCCACAAGTTGGAGCAGGATAATTTGGTGCCCTGTCTTCCACAGGAGATGGGATGTTCATCCTGCTCCTTGGAATTTTTTGTTGTGGATGAGTGTTTTTCTTTCTCAGAATGAAACTCTTGGATTTACAGGATGAAATTATCCCAACACCTCTCTCTGGATGAAATTCCAAGAAAACCTGAATAAAAATGTGTTTGCAGTGGGTTTTAATAAAGATATTCCTAAAAATCCATGGTCTGGTACTCCTAATGTTTGTGTTCCCCACGGTGGGTGGGTGGGTGGTGAGCCAAATCCTTTCCTAGAGCTTTTTCCATGATCTCAGCCTTTCCCAGGATCTGTGCTCCTGGGCAGGGGCCATTCCCTTCATCCCTGCTGAGGCCATGGGGTGGGAGCATTGGGATGGGCTGTGTTGTATCCCAATACCACAAGGAAGGTCCTAAATCCGCGAGGAAGGTCCTACACCCATAAAAAAGGTCCCAAAGCCACAAGAAAAGCCCTAAATCCATGTACAGGGTCCCAAACCCACAAGCAAGGCCCTAAACCCAGGAGGAAGGGCCCAAGTCCATGAGCTAGATCCTAATCCCATGACCAAGTTCCTAAAACCACAAGGAAGGCCCATGAGGAAGGACCTCAACCCACGGGCCAGGTCCTAAGACCATGACCAAGTTCCTAAAACTGTGAGCAAGGCCCCAGTCCCATGACCATGTTCTCAATCCCACATCCAAGGTCCTGAGTCCATGGCCAAGGTCCCAATCCCATAACCGAGGTCCTGATTCCATGGCCGAGGTCTCAATCTCACAACCAAGGTCCTAATTCCATGGCCAAGGTCCCAATCCCACAACCAAGGTTCCAATCCCATGACCAAGGCCCTAATCCCACGGCCAAGATCCCAAATCCACAAGCAATCCCTTTGATTTCAGCACCTCTCTGCGCGAGAGCTTTTTTGGGATCAAATAATAGGATAGACCCCTTTTAGATCCTATTATCCCATGATATTTCATATTATTTTACATTCCATTGCTTTCCATTCCTTCATGGACAATTGCCAGCATTCCAACAGAGCAACCTCATCCCAAAACCCTGCAAAGAAGCCAAAAATTCCCCCCCTTGTTGACGCAAACTCCCGGATTCGGGGGTCAGGACAAGCATTCCAAGTGCCCGCTCCGAGCAGAGTGACAGGGACAGCCGGGATGAGTCAGAGCCAAAGGGAAAGGCAGGGAAAACATGATTAATGGGATTGGGGAAGAGGAAAAGCAGCCTGTCAGCAGGCAGGGCAGTGCTGGCACCCTGACTCAGCCTGCAGAGCAGTGGGATAAAAGGGAATTATGAAAGCGTGATTAATCCCATTCCTCCCACCCCATCCCGATTATCTTTTAGGGACAAACGTTGTCAGTCGGGCAAGGCCAGTGAAGTGGGATCATTGTTTGGGAAGGCTCTGTTTTTTCCTGGAAAAAACCTTGACAAGGAATTTTTTATCTGGCTTTGCAGTTACTGAAAAAAAAAAATAACAGCAGGAGCAGAAATTTATTGTTTTGGTTTTTTTTTTTTTTTCATCTCCACCACATTCTGTTTTCCTTCTTTTCCTGTGGTTTGCCAGGATGTTTTCCTCCTTCTCTTGGTGGTTTTCTCCAGAAAACAGAAGCAGAAGTAAAAGGAGAAGTGGAGGAAGAATTGGAAATAGTGAAGTGAAAATTGTGGGAACAACAGGTGTTCCTAAAGCCAGTAAAGGTCAGAGTTATCCAGCTCCCAGGAGACTTCTGGGAATGATCCTGCTTGGATAAATTCTTTGTTCCAAGCTCCTCCATGGACACTTTCTCCTTGAGGTTCATCCCTGCTGCTGGAATTAAATTCCATGGACATTTTTTTTTCAATATTTGGGGCAGATCCGAAACGCCCAATGGGATTAAAGAATAGTTGTTTATATTTATATTTATATTTATATTTATATTTATATTTATATTTATGATTATGTTTATGTCTATGGCTATATCTATGTTTATGTTTATGTTTATGTTTAATAATAATAATAATAATAATAATAATAATAATAATAATAATAATAATAATAATCCTCCAAACTTCCCTTTTCCCCACAGCCTCATGGGATTTACAGGAAGCACCCAGGGTTGTGAGAGGACAAAACAAACCCCGAGGGTTGAAGAAAGGACAACAAAGTTCAATAAAGTTCACTAGAATTTAATAAAGAAACCTCCTTGCCATGATCTGAGGAAATTGGGATTTGCTGCTCATCCCAAAGGCCAATTGCAGTGCCCGGGGCTGTTGGAATTCCATGCAAAAACCAGCCTTTTTGTGGAGTGGAGAAGCTTGGAACATTTAGGTTGCATTTTTAGGTCGCTCTTGGCTCTGTTCTGGCAGCAGAGGGGGATCCCCCAAGGATAAACTGATGGAATGGGATATCCATTCAGAGGTGTCTGTGGGGAATGGGGGAGATAGGAAGAAAGGTCATAATAATGCTTAATAATAATAATAATACCAAATAGTAGAACTATATAAATTATATATAACTGTAGATGGAAACACATAATTATATGTTAATTTTTTATTAAAGAAGTTTTCGTTAATTAAACCTAAACCGTTTCCCTTCATCCCGTTCATTATCCCCCGGGGGCAGATCCCGATTCCACCTGACTCCACCCTCCTGTCAGGGATTGCCGAGAGGGAGAAGGTCCCCCCTGGAGCCTCCTTTTCCCCAGGCTGAGCCCCTCTCCCAGCTCCCTCCTGGTGCTGCCGCCCCTTCCCGGCTCCATTCCCATGTCTGGACACAGAGATGCTCTGTGCTGGATCCAGAGCTGGACGCAGGGCTTGAGCTGTGCCCTCCGCAGTCCACTGTGACAGCAACTGAGTGACTGACAATTCCCAGCGGGGTAACAATTCCCAGCGGGGTGACAATTCCCAGCGGGCGCCGCTCCCACCCCGACGCCCCCTCCTGCCATGTGAAATCCCGCTGCCGTCTCCCCCTTTTCCCGAGGCTCACCCTGTTTTCCCCGGCTCCCGCGGGACGCCCCGGCCGCTGCCGCTCCCCCCGCGCAGCCGGGCGGGCCCCGCCGGGGCGGAGCCGCCGGGAGGATGCGGGAGGGGGCGGCCGGGGCGGCGGGGCGGGGGCGGGGGCAGCGCCCGCCCGGGATTCACCGCCGCGCTCCCTCCCGGCCCCGCGGGCGCTTCCTTCCCCCGCCGGGGCCGCTATAAAGGGGGCGGCCGGGAGGAGCGGGCCATGCTCAGCTCGGGGCGCCGCCGGCCGCCCCCTCCGCGGGACATGCGGCCGCTGCTGCTGCCGCCGCCGCTGCTGCTGCTGCTGCTGGGGACGGTGGCGCTGGCACAGCCGCGGGACCTGTCCCCCGCGGGCGCGCAGTGCCTGGAGCACGAGTGTTTCGCCGTGTTCTGGGCGTCCCGCTCCTTCTCCGCCGCCAGCGAGGGCTGCGAGCGGGGCGGGGGACACCTCATGACCGTGCGCTCCACCGTGGCCGAGGAGGCGATCGCGCTGCTGCTCCAGAACCGCGAGGGGCGGCTCTGGCTCGGGCTGTCGCTGTCGCCCTCCTTGTCCTGCACCGACCTCAGCCGGCGGCTCCGCGGTTTCCGCTGGGTCACCGGCGACCGCAGCACCGATTACACCAACTGGGCGCCGTCGGGGCAGCGCTGCGGCGAGCGCTGCGTGACCGTGTCCCGGGAGCTGCGCTGGGAGGAGCGGCGCTGCGAGGAGCCGGCCGACGGCTTCCTCTGCCAGTACAGCTACGGAGGCAGCTGTCCCCGCCTGGCCACCCAGCGCGGCGTCCCCGTCACCTACACCACCCCTTTCGGCGCCCGCGGAGCGGACTTCCTGGCGCTGCCTCCGGGCAGCGTGGCGGACATCGCTGACCTCGGGCTGCGGCTGCGCTGCGAGGACGGGGATGGCGCGGGGCCGCGCTGGGGCCGCGACACGCCGGGAGCGTGGCCGTGCGAGCTGGGCGGCGGGGGCTGCGCGGGGACGTGCGCGGAGGAGAGCGGGCGGCCGCGCTGCTCCTGCTCCGAGGGCGCGGTGCTGGCGCCGGACGGGCGCGGGTGCCGCTCGCCGTGCGAGGGCGCGCAGTGCCAGCACCACTGCGTGGTGGCCGACGGCTCCTTCGTGTGCATGTGCTCCGTCGGGTACCAGCTGGCGGCCGACGGCGTCAGCTGCGAGGACATCGACGACTGCGCCAGCGAGCCCGGCCCGTGCGAGCAGAAGTGCGAGAACACCAAGGGCGGCTTCGAGTGCCGGTGCCACAAAGGCTACAGGATGGTGGGCGGGCGCTGCCAGCGCCTGCCGCCCTGCTGGAATCTGTCGTGCCAGCAGCGCTGCGAGGAGCTGCCCGACGGCGACCGCTGCGGCTGCCACCCCGGCTACGCCGTGCACCCGCAGGATCCCTCCCGCTGCCTCCCGCACTGCAACACCACCGAGTGCCCACCCCTGTGCGAAATCGACGGGAAGTGCAAGTGTCCCGAGGGCTTCATGCTGGACGAGGACGACAACCTGTGCATGGACGTGGATGAGTGCGACAGCGGCCACTGCGAGTTCAACTGCACCAACACCCCCGGGAGCTTCCAGTGCCACTGTCCCCACGGCTATCTCCTGAGCGGCATCGACTGCATCCTCGTCCTGGACGGGGATGGCGACGAAACGTCCTCGGGGGATCTGGAGCTGGAACCGCACACGCCCGTCCCCAGCCGGCCCCCGCCGAAAGCGGAGCCGCTGCACCCCGGGGTGTTGGTGGGCATCGCCGGGGGTGCCCTGCTGAGCCTCCTGGCCCTGGCGGCTCTGGGATTTTACCTGGCCAGGAAGCGCTGCCGCTCCCACGGCTCCATGGATTACAAGTACAGCGGCCCCCACGAGAAGGAGCTGGGACTTCAGCCCGTCCCCTCCGCACAGAAGCCGTAGGGACAGCGGGCAGGACGGACGGACGGACATTGGACACTGGGAGGCCGAACTGGGTGACATTTATCCGCCGCTATCCTCCCCCCCACCCCGCCCTTTCGCGCCCCGGCTGGAATTTTTGAATGATAATTCGGGAAAAGCTGTGATCACATCACTCCCAGAAATACCCGCTGCTTCCCAGCCGGCTCTTGGAATGCCAGCGCAGGAGAGCGGGGACAGCAGAACACCCCGAGGCTGCTCCGCTCCTGCTCCTTGTTCCCGCTTCCTTGGCGTTCAGCTCTCCTTTTCCCGAGCCGGCGGTCGGGAAAACCGCAAGGAAAAATCCAGGAGGGACGGCTCCGTGTGCAAGTGACTCTAAATCCGTGGGATGAGGGCACGGCGTGACCAAGGCGGGGACTTTGGAAGGACTCCTTGACCGAAATCCCCCTCCCCCGGGCTGGATGTTTTTCCCGAGCTGGGAAGCTCCTGCTTTTATTTGAGATGGGGTTTGTTTGTTTTAAGCTGAGGGAAGGAGGAGCAAAGATGTGGGGAGCACTTGTCACCTTAAGCCACTGGTGACAGCAGGGACCCGGCTCGGTGTCACCAAGGTGGGACTGAAATTCCTGATTCCCATTCCCTCTCCTTATTTTTTTTTGCGGGATGTGGAGGTTAAACAGGGACACGAAGGCTGCTGGGGTGAATTTTGTAGGAAAGGTTTGTGGTGCTGCAGAGCCACATCCAGGTCCCTCCATGGCTTTCCGCTGTTGTTGCTTTAAACTCGATTGTTGGATTTTGGATTTGGATTTGACCCCTGCTACCCACAGGGATTTTCCCTGTTCCCTCGTGCAGGGCTGACTCTAGCCCGAGGCAAAACATTCCCAGGGGGCGGGATTCCAGCGCGCCGCTCATTCCCAGCCACGGCCTGGGGGGAGAATTCTGAGAAGAATCTGGTTTTCCAGCTCCATCCTTCCCTGGGGAGCCAAAGGAGGGGTCCTGCTCCGGCTGCTGTCCGAGCGGCCACTGGCAGCTTTATGCCCGTGAAATATTATCCCAGAGAAGTTTTGGAAGCCTGGGATCAGAACAGGGTGGTTCTGTTCCCCCACATTCCCCCCTCCCACCCTATGAACTTCCCAGCACTCAGCATCCCCCCTGGAATGCTAAACCTCCGCTGCAAATTCCCAGGAAAATCAAAATGAGGCATTTGTAGGAATTGTGGTTTTCCTAAAAGGTCGTTATCCTGAAGGCTGCGTAACTGAGGGTCCATGGATCCCTGGGGATGGATTAAAGTGAAACCACATGGAGTGAGGGCTGTAAGTCTGTGGATGTGCCAGGTTTATTTTAGGACAGTTTGGCTGCAGTGGGAAGGAGGGAGCTGTTGTGATTATCCATAATTATCCAGAAAGAGATATCAAAATATAAAGGTGTCACTTGGGAAAATATCCAAGGAAAAGGAAGGGAAAGAGAGGATAAGGTTTGAGAGAGGAAAGAATTCGCTGAGGCATCATCTCATATGCAGGATCTGCTTCCCATGGATCTTTCCTTGTTATCCAGCTCAAACCCCTGCTCGTTCCTTGGTGGATCCAAGGTTTTGCCACCACACCCCCAAAATCTCCTCCTCCCCCCTAATCTCATATTCCCACTGCGGAGTTTTATCTTATCACAAATTCCTTCCTTACGGTGCATCGGAGTCCTGAATTCCCAGCACTCCCTGTTTTATCCTCTCCCCCACCCCGGCCTGCTCCCCCCGGGCCCATTTGTAAATCCTTATTTATTTATTGGAATTTTATCCTGTCTGATGGAATTGTCTCATGGAGATCCTGTGTGGACACCAATAAAGTTTTGCCAGTCTGGTTTAGAGGAACTGCTCAGGGCCTGTTCTTTCTCCCCTTCCCAAAAATTCCTCCAGAAATCCAGGAAAACCCAGGAGCATTCAGGGCAGCACAGGGATGAAAATGTTCCCGGCTGGTTACTTCCCCAGTGGGATTAAAATGGAAGGAATGAGCCATGAATAATGGACAACACCGATCCCATTCCAAGGACAAAGTTGCACCCCAAATAAAGCTGGAAGTGGCTCACTCCATGGGGCCTCCATGTGCTGTTCCTCACCCTGGGGTTCCAAGCCCACCAAAATCTGGTTATCCTGGTTTGTTGGTTCTTTTGGTGGAAATCTGGTCCTGGATGTGATAAGATCCTAGGAATTTTGGGTAGGGAGATGTGTACGATGGGCTCTCATTCTGCTGTAGATGCAGCAGAGCTGATGGGCTTTGGGATTTTTCCCGATGTCTCCCCGTCTCTTGGGAAGAAATGGGGATTTATCATTTATAAATCAGGAGGGCCATGTGCTCCTGATTAACACTTTGGGATCCTCCCCATCCCTGCTGAAGGCTCCTGGATGCCGGAGTAACGGCAATAACCACTCAATCCATGGAATTTGCTCCATCCCAGGCCAGTCTTATGGCTTTTTATTTCGGAGAACGGCGCGGCGCACACGCCAGTCGGACCCGGCATCGCGGGCCCTCTCCATCCAGCATCCCCTTTCACCCCCGATTTTGGGGCCCCCTAGAAGGGGGTGGTTTTGGGGAGGAGGGCCCCGGGCGCGCAGCAGGGCTGGGGGCGCAGGGGGTCCTGCTGGCAGGGCAGGGGGGGACACACGCAGCCCTTGGCATCCCCGCGGGGCGCGGCGCAGTAATCCAGCGGCTCCTCCTCGTCCTCGCTGTCCCCCCCGTCCCCGTCGGCGGCGCGGCAGCAGCACAGGCCGGCGTCGCGGCAGCGGCGCAGCACGCCGTGGAAGGAGTTGCGGAAATTCTCGGAGAGCAATCCATAGAGGATGGGGTTGGCGCAGCTGTTGGAGTAGCTGAGCAGCAGCGAGGCGTTGTGCGCGCTGGCGTCCAGGCGGCCGGGCAGCAGCAGCTCCAGCAGCTGCACCACGTAGAAGGGCAGCCAGCACACCACGAACATGGCCACCACGGTGACCACCAGCCGCGTCAGCTTGCCCTCGGAGCGCCGCCGCTGCTGCCAGCCCACGCCCTGCGCCACCACGCGCATCTTGCCGGCCAGCAGCAGGTAGCACAGCGCCATGGCCACCACGGGCAGCACGAAGCCCAGCGCGCTGCTGTACACCACGAAGGCGGCCGCCCACGCCGGGCTGGGCCACAGCAGGTCGCAGGCCACGGCGCGGCCGTCGCGGGTGACCGCCGTGCCGGCGAACACCGGGATGGGCGAGGCCACCAGCAGCGCCAGCAGCCACACGCCGCCGTTGACCAGCTTGGCGACGCGCGGGCGGCGGTAGGAGGCGGCGCGCAGCGGGTGCACCACGGCGATGTAGCGGTCCAGGCTGAGCACGGTGAGGCAGAAGACGCTGCTGAACATGTTGAGGCCGTCCACGCCCAGCACGGTCCGGCAGAGCGCCCGGCCGAAGGGCCAGCGCCGCAGCGCCGCCGCCGTGGCCACGAAGGGCACGCTGAGCATGAAGAGCTCGTCGGCGATGGCCAGGTTGAGCAGGTAGATGTTGGTGGCCGTCTTCATCTTGGCGTAGCGCAGGATGACGAAGATGACGAGCGCATTGCCCAGCAGCCCCAGCAGGCACACCAGGCCGTAGATGCACTGCAGCACCACCATGCCCGCGATCTCCGCCGTGCTCCCGCCGCGCTCCGGCGCTCCCGGGGGCCGGCTGGCATCTCCCACTGCCGCTGCCACTGTGCTGCTGTTGGGGGGCGGCTCAGAGCCGGCCCAGCTGGAGATGCTCCAGAGGGGGATTCCGGCTGCCAGGAGCTGCTCGCCGTCCGTGCTCATGGCGGGAGGTGATCCATGGACGGGAGAGCAGCGGCGATGGGGTCAACCTGCGGGCAGGGCACAGGGGTGAGGGCTGTGGGGCGCAGAAATCCCAGTGGCCACGTTCCCCTTGGATTGGGAACCTCCATCCACCACCCCCTGACTCCTTCCATCAACCCCCTTCCTGCCTGGACACCTCCACGTCATTCCTCAGGCCGGAGGATCCTGGTTTTTTGGGATCTCAGAGGCTGTGGGGTGGGGTGGGAGTTAACCCTCCGTGGGGCTCCTCGAACCAGGTGGGATGGCCTGGGAATCCCAACCTGGCCCAGGAATTAATCCCAACCTGGCCCAGGAATTAATCCCAACCAGGCCTGGCAACCAATCCCAACCTGGCCTAGGAATCAATCCCAGCTCGGCCTGGGAATCAATCCCAACCCTGCCTGGGAATCAACGCCATCCACCTTAAGGAGCCCCTGCAAATCTCGAGGATTTCATTCACCCTGCCAAGGAGAAAGTCAGCCGGGAATATTTTACCTTTCAGTATTCCAGGGATTGAAGGAGCCTCACGACTTCCTGCCGTGGGGAAGAAGCCGCTGTGGGAAGATGCTCCGGTGGGATCCGTCGCCAACGGAAAGTCCTACTTGACCTGGATCAGATGACCGGGAAGATCCGGACCTTTTAAAGTGAAAGACAAAGCAGGGATGGACCCGCAGGATCTTCCCCCTCTCCCGCATCCCTATGCCGCAGGCATCGGCTTTCCGTGAAAAAATAAACGCGGCGCAACTTTCTGCTCCAGGATTTCCTCTGGAAAACAGCGCAGCGCCCTCCGCCCTTCTCCCGCCGGGCTGCGCTGTCCTGCGGCTCCCGGCCGGAGCATTCCCGCTCCAGCGGCTCCTTCCCGGCGCTGCGGAGGGCGGGATCCGCAGCCCGATCCCCCCCTCCTCCCCCCGCCCGCATCCCAAATCCCGAATCCCGAATCCCGCATCCCAAATCCCGCACCCCGCCCTCGCATCCCCCCGTGGCTCCGGGGAGAGGCAGGAGATGGAGAAGGAATGGTTGCCTTGGCAACGCATCCCTCATCCCGCATTCCTGCCGCGCATTCCCGCCTTCCCAGCGCTGCAGGGCCCCCGGATCCTTCCCGCTAGAGCCCTTTCCCTGCGGCACCGCATCCCAGGATTCCGCGTTTGGAGAGGTGAGGGCCAGCCCGGCCTGGCCCCACATCCCAACCCACCGGGAATTCCACCCCATTCCGCAGTCTGTGCTGGAACTGAGGGTGCAAGAAGAAATAATAGGAGGAAATTCCATCTTTTTTGGGTTTTTTTTTGGTGTTTTTTTTTTTTTGTTTGTTTGTTTGTTTTTTGTTTTTTTTTTAAATCCGTTGCTGGGTTTGGGGTTTTTTTGGATGGGAGGGATCCAGGGAATCCTATCCCTGGCATCAGCTCAGCCCAGATCATGGAATCATAGAATCATAGAATTGTGGAATCAAAGAGTAATAGCGTCATGGAATAAAGGGATCACTGAGGTTGGAAAAGCCCTTTAAAATAATGGAATCCAATGTTAACCCAGCACTGATCCAGGTCCCCCAGTGTCACATCCACGTGAATTTAGATCCCTCCTGGAATAAGGAGTCCACCACTGCCCTGGGAGAGAAATTTTCCTGATATCCAACCTAAACGTCCCCTGAGGCCATTCCCTTTTATCCTGTCTTTTGTTCCCTGGGAGTAGAGACCAGTTCCCACCTAATTCCCATCACAGACTTGTAGGGAATGAAATTCCCCCAGATCCTCCTTTTTTCCAACATTCCCTTCTCCCTCAGCTCCTCCTTATCTGATTTATCCCAACCCTGGCCAGGAAGCGATGAAGCAAACTTGCCTCAGTCATCCCAAAATCACAGCACTGGGAATTTTTGGGAATTTGGAGCTGGCTGAATGAGCCCATTTTGGGGCCCTACTGCCAGGATGGGAATAGGGATAAATGTCCATGTGATACTCCTGGGAATGTGCCTGGAAATCCTGGGAAAACAGGTGGATTTCCTCCTCGCTGCTTAAATCTATGACCGTGGTTAATGGTGCAGCTGGCACTGATCCTGCTGGGAATATCCAGGATCCAGGGAGTGCTGGCACCCCATCTCCACTCCCAATTCCATGGGGTGTTCCAGTGGGATAAAGGGCAATGGGATCCCACAGTGCTGACACAGAAATTCCCGGGTGCCAGCTCAGGAGCTCTGGGCGTTCCCGTTGCAGCAGGAGACCGGAAAACATGGAATTAAACAATGGAAGTGGCCACAGATTCCATGGGCCCCCTCCACCTCCTGGAGCAACAGGAAACCTTTAAATGCTCCTTTACTGTAAAGGAGGAAACTCCGCCATGGATTTGAGCCACAAGGTGGTCCCAGAATTCCATGGAAAAATCTGGACTGGGAGGAGCAGGAATAACTTTGGCTCCAGGGGGACAATTCCAGGTGATTGGAGCCTCGCTGTGGGATAAGGATGCCCTGATTAGGAAGTCTCGGCTTTCTTCCCATTTCAGGAGCATCCATAAAATCCTGGGATATCCCCAGTAGGGAGGGACCCACAAAGAGCCCAACTCCTAAAAATCCTGGGACTCTCCTCAATCCCACCCTCAGGAGCTGCCCCAGATCCCAACCTTGGAGCCTGATCTGATGGCAAGGGAAAAGCGGAATTTGCTCGGTGCATCCCAAGGAATGTGTGGATCTTGGGATCAGCAGTTCTGGGATTTTAAAATCCGGGGTTCGTAGGGAGCCTCAAAGTCAAGGAATTCCAGGGAAACCATCCTGGGGTTTAGTGGAATGTGTTTTCCCTGATGTCCAAGGGAATTGTTCAGCTCTCCTTATCCTGGAATCCAGTTAATTTTCCTCTTTTTTCCCATTATCCCTGTTCAGGGATCCCTGTCCCGCTCTCTCACCGGGGCTGGATCCCAAAGACTTGGGAAAAGTGGGAAAAGTGGAGAGGAGCCTGTGGTTCTGGGAATTAATGAACCCCTGAATGGGGTGGAATTTTCCTGGAGAAATTCCCATTTAAAGGGTCCCGCTCCCCTTTTCCAGGTAAATTCCCTATGGAATCCTTTTTCCTCCCCTTGGATCTTCCCTGAGCCTCCAACAATTCGGAATTAATGAATTCCACACAATCCCAGAATATTTGGAAGGGATCCTGAAAGACACGATGTTCCAGCCCCACTTCCATGGGCTGCTCCCAAATTTCCCCGCCTCCTCCCCCCCTCCTCCCTCCTTCCCGATTTTCCCGAGGAAAGCCCGACACATGGAGATTTGCTGCCCTCTCCTGGGAGCCGCCAAATCCTGGGATTTGGGATGCTTGGAAATGTTTGTAATTTTTTAAAGCTTTTAAAATTAAAATCTCCAAGGTATTCCCAGGAATGACAAGAACGGTGCCAAGAGGATCCTTCCCAAATTCCAGAAAAACCAAATTTGAATATTTTTTTCCTGGGGAAAAAAAGAATCAGAATTTGTTTTGGGAAGTAAAGGAATTCCCAAAAATTCCTATGTAGTTCATTAATATATTGGAGAAAAATTTTGGGAGAATCCCAGGATGAATGATAAGGGAAAAAAAAAATAAAAGAATTTATCCACTTTGGGAATTTATAAAGTGAATATCCCTGAAAAATTTGGGAAGCCTGGAATTTTGGTGATGTTTGGATCCTGGATGTCACTTCTATGGATCCATGGCAGCTCCTCAGGGTGTTTCCCTGCTGTTTTCTCCCTGGAAAACCTGGAAAACGTGTAAAGGCCTCCGTTTCCCTTTCCCGGTGGGAGAGGAGGTGGCGTTATCCCGGCGGGAAGTGGAGCCGGAGGTCAGAGCCTGATTCCCGATGCCAGGTGGGAGCTGGGGTGTGTTTATCCAGTCTGGGATCCACACTGCAGTTCCTTATTCCCGGCCTGGCTCTTTTCCCGGGAGCTCCTGGGCTCTGGCAGCCGCTGCCACATTCCAGGCCCTGCTCAATGCTCCTGTGTCTGCTCCTCCAAAAAATTCCCACTGGGATGGGGGATCGGGATGCAGGGATGGGGGACAACTGTGGTGGTGTCCCAAAGCTCGGGGATCCCGGGATTGTGGAGAGGAACCAGGAATGGATCCAGCCCCCGTGGGGTGGGGCCGTGACCAAGGAATGCAGGGAAGCTCCAGTGGCTCTTGCCATGAATTATCCTTGTTCCTCTCCAATCTCATCCCAATCTCAAGATCATCAGCTCCCAAGGAATTTGGGGACGATGAGGCAATTCCCACTGGCTCTTTTCCATAAACCTGCTTGAAAAGTTCCTCCCAGGTTCGGAGGGATGAGAAATCCTGATTAACATTGAAGCAGCACCTGGAATTTGCCTGAATCCTTCTGGATTCAACAGCAGTGGATGAGCTTGGATTTCCAACTTGGAAACACCAAAGGAGCACTGGGAAGCAAACTTCATGGGAATTTGGGCTGAGTGTAAGGTGTAGCTGTAATTCTCCTTGCTGGGAGCTCTGTATCCCAAAACTGATGGAAAGGGAAAAAACTGGGAATACAGAATAGAGGGAAAGCAGCGACAGCTCCATATGAAATCCCTGAATATTCCCAAGTTTCTCCCTCTGTGGTTGTGGTGAATTTTTGGGAAGAGCAGGATGGAGCCGGGACAGAGGGATGCATTATCCACCCTAAATCCAGGCTGACATCACCCCCCCCACACACACTCCCTCATTCCATAATAATTTTGGAGCGCTGGATCCGGAGGCTTTGCTGCTTCCTATGGGCTCCTGGAGGTTTTCCTGGCTTCCAGGCCAGAAGCACCAGGAATTTTTATGGAAAGCCGGCTGGGGATGAATGGAGTCCAAAAATAGAAAAGCTGGAGCAGCTCCAGAGGGAGGAAATCAGGGAGCCAGGAAGCTTCCTGTGCTCCCAGAATTGGGATGGGGACATTGGGATGGGCTGGAATACCTGGAAATCTTAGATACGCCCTCACTGGGAACTTGCTCCTTCTTCTAATTCAGACATTGATTTCCTTTCCCACTCAAATCCATGGATTCTGCCCTTTTCCAGCCATTCCCACAGCCTGGATCGCTCCTGAGTGGAGGAGAGGCTTTTCCCAGGAATCCCAGCTGCTCATCCCATGAGGAAATCCCTACTGTGCTTCCCAAATTCTGGCACCAAGCCCTCCTCAAACCCATCTGCAAACAGCTGGAAAAACCACTGGAAAACATGGAAAATCAATTCCTTTTCCTGGCAGCAGCTCCTAATTGTATTCCATGGTTTCCCCACTTTTTCAGGAGAGGTTTTCCCTTAAATCTGGCTTTTCCTGCTCGGCTCTGCCCCTGCACCCGCAGGGTGGGAAAGAATTCCCTGGTGCAAACTGGGCTGGAGCAGCATTCCCTAGGGAATGTCTCGGTGCTCCCAGTCCCTTCCCAGGATCCCAGTGTCCCTCAGGAGGCGCTCTCCTGTTGGATATCCCATGGAATTCAGCCCAGGAGCATTTTCCTCCTGTGTCCCTGTGCTCATCCTCTGCCAGAGGCTCAGGAAGGGCAGCAATTCCCAAGCTTTTGATTCCCCCGAATGTGGTTCCTGCAAGCCCCAAACCTGATACCGGTGGGAAGAGGGAATGTGAGGGATGGATCCCAAATCTGTGGAGTCCTCTGTGAGCTGGTTGATCCCACAGAAAAAACAGGAAAAAGGTGGATTTGCTGCTGGTTTTGGGGATTGGAGCAGCTGGTGGGACAAGGAGAGGGATAAACCCCAAAGGGAAGCTGGGAATATCCTGGAAGAAGCCAGAAGTTCCTGAATAAGCAGCAAATCCATTCCTTCCTGGTAGGGGCTGTTCCCTGTTCCTGGAGTCGTGGGAAGGGCTGGATTTTAGGGATTGGATGATCCCAGCTCTGCCAAGGGGCCTGACTTTTCCATATATCAATTCCATGTTCAGATCCTTGTATCCCATGGCTGGGAATCGCTGCCATGGATTTTTATATCAGTGCAGGATCTGCTGGGGAAGTTTGAGAATGCCTTCCTAAAATGAGATTAGAAAAACCTTGAATTTCAGTGGTGTTTGTATTTGCCCAAATACAAGGAAGAAAGGAAGGAGAAAGGAAGGAAAAGGGAAGGAAAAAGGAAGGAAAAAGGAAGGAAAAGGGAAGGAAGAAGGAAGGAAAAAGGGAGGAAAAAGGAAGGAAGAAGGAAGGAAAGAGGAAGGAAAAAGGAAGAAATTTCTCTTTTTCTCCTCTTTGCTTTCATCTATGGGATGAACAAATAAAAACCTTGAAGCAGGGAATGGGAAGGATGATGCAAGGAATGGGATTTGGGATGGGAACCGTGATATTGCAGGAAAATGACCCGGCACAGCAGGAATTACAATAATGTCATTCCTGTTTGCTCCGGCTCCCACTTAATCCTCCAGGAACTCTGACATTTCCCAAAGAATTCTTCACCTCGGGAAGTTTGGTCAAATGTTGCACCTTGCCAAAAGCCAGGGGATATTGGATCCTGCAGGAATAAATGGGAAGCAGGATGTGATCCATGGCCTCTGGATGGATGGGAGACAGATGTGATCCCACATCTGTGGTTGGATTGGGATAATGGGAATATGGGATCCCATGGGATAGTTTGAGGTTATCCCAGTGCCAGCACCAGTGCTGATCCCAACCCAGCTTTTCCAGGAGTTTGGGCATTTTTGGGGTGTTTAATGTGTTGGAATTAAAAACTGGGATGGGAAAAGGAAGGCAAGAGCCGGATGTTTTCCTCTGGAATTCCAGTTCCAGTGCTTGCGGTGCTCCTTTTCCTCAGGGAATATGGGGAAGGGCATCCGGGGTCTGAGCCTCACCTGTGCTGCCCCTTTTCCTTAGGGAATGTGAGCTGGGAAAGGAGAACTGGGGCTGACCCTCCCTTTTCCTCATGGAGAATGAGCTGGGGAAGAGGATCCATGGGGTGCCATGCCTTTTCCTTATGGAATATGAGTTGGGAAGGGATCCATGGGGTGCCATGCCTTTTCCTTATGGAATATGAGTTGGGAAGGGATCCATGGGGTGCTGCCCCTTTTCCTCATGGAATATGAGCTGGGAAGGGGATCCATGGGGTGCTGCCCCTTTTCCTCATGGAGTACAAGTCAGGGAAGGGAATCCAGGGCCAGATCCAAGGCAGAGCTCCGGCAGGATCCATGGAGGGGCTCATTTGCTGGGATAATTGTATGCTTTGCCCTTAAGCGTATTGATTCGGAAAAGTTAATCAGGACCATTTGGAAGCTCTTCCATGAAAAACCAGAAAATCCCATTAAACTGATTAAAACTGAATCCATCTTAAATAACCCCCTGCTCCTTAAAAATGTTGAAACAGGGAATTGTGTTCAAATAAAATTATTTCAGTCAAACACGGCCGCCAGCAGCTCCCGCCTGCCGGGGTGTGCATGGAATTCTGGGATAATGGGAATGCTGGGAAGGGAATGAATCTCTTTTTCTGGCATAAATCCTTGGGAGGCAGAACTGGGGGCAGTGGGGGAGCTCTGGAGGTGTGGCCATGTCTAAGGGAGGGATGGGGCACAACCTTTTCTTTTCCATGGATTTTAGGAGGGAAAAATTCCTCACGGAAAAGGTTGGAAAACCCTGGCAGAGCTGCCCAGGTATCCCAGTTCCTGGAGGGATTTAAAACTTGGGAATGTGGTTTAGTGGTGAGGGAATGGTTGGATGTTTCCAGCCTTTACTCTGCTGAGATTCCATGATTTTCCTTAGAAAATGACGCTTCACATCCGTTTGTTCCCGAAACATCAGATTCTGTGGTTGGGGAATGTTTCTGGATATTTTAAACTGAAACCTGGGAAGCTCCTGAAAAATGATCCTTATGGAAGGGCCCAGCTTGAGATGGAGTTTGGCCTGTGCTCATCCATGACTTGGAATCCCAAAGGATTTGGGATGGATGGAATGTGGGTTTTCCAGCCCCGGAGTCTCCGGCCCACAGGCAGAGCCGCTCTTCCCATGTGGAGGCGCTGCAGGAGGAGACTGGGGTAGAATGGGATGGCAGGGAAACCCTTGGGATGTGCCTTGGGATTTGCCTTGTCCTGGGAGCTGCCCCTGATGATGTCAGCATTTGGAATGACAAAATTCCTCCTGGGAGGAGAGAGGGGATGGGGCTGATCCTGGCAGTGTTCCCATCCCTGCCACCTTATGGAATACCCCAAAGCTCCCAAACTGGCTCTCCCCCCAAAAAAACAGCTGCTCTTGGACAAGGCAGCTCTGGGAGTTTTGTTGAAATTCCAGCATGGAGAATCCAGCAGCGGGAGCTGATTCTGAGGGGTTGGGAAGGTGTTATCTGCCCCGAGCTCAGGATTATCCCTGATTTCATCACTCAGCCAGAGCCACTGGGAGATAACTGGGATTGCTCCCAGTTTGCTTCCAAATGGGTTGATTTTCCCTTTGGAGCTTCCATGTCTCCCTCTGGATGAATCCTGTGCGTGAGCCGGACTTTTTGCCTTCCAGAGAGCAATACCCACATCCCTAGGGAATTACGGGAATGATTCCACTGGCTCCCATCCCAAGCTCCATCAGGGATAAATCCTGAGGGATTCTGAGCATCCCACTCTGGCCAGCCTGAGGTTTGATTCCCCTTTCCCAATGTTTTCCAAATAGAACAGGCTCTGGCACAGTGAGGTATAAAATTCCATAGGGATGTTTTGGAGCTTGGCATGGGAAGCGTGTCCTATGCTTCATGCCCTTGGCATGGACTTTCCTTGCCAAAAATCCCCTTTTTGGGACACCAAAGCTTTTCCACAGGCAAATCCTGTTAAGAAATGCTTGGAAAACGCCTTAAGGTACAGGGTGGGATTCTGGGGTGTCCAGGAGTGGGAGCTGAGGATCCCTGTGGATCAGAATTTTCTGGGAGACCCTGCAGGTGATGGCACAGGAAAGTGGGAGCAGTTTGCAGGGATTGAATCCTTCGGGATGGATCCAGCAGCAGCGGGATGAGCTGGGGGTGCCTTCCCCCATTCCCGCCGCTCCAACGGATGTTCCCTCCCGAATTTTGTCCCATTCCCGGTGAGCAGGGATGGATGAGCACCCTGAATTCCCAGCCCTGACCTCCCTGGAGCTGCCAGGCTGCTTTATCTCCGCCGCAGCCTCCGGATGCTCCTTGCAGCATTCCCAACAAAGGAGGTGCCAGCGGCGGCTGTTTGTCAGCGCCTTGTTCCTGACCGCGGGAATAAATCCTGGATCCCTCCTTCCCTCCCTTCCCAAGGCCGGCGGCCGGGTGCCAGCCGAGCCCCCCGCGCTGCTCCTAATCCAGCAGCGGGAGCATCCCTCGGCGGGAGCAGCGGGAAGCCGGGATAATGGGGAGCCCATTAACATCTCCATGGAGCAGCGGGATGCAGGGATGCTTCCTGAATCCACATCCTGGCTTCCCTGCGCTCCCAGGTGCTGTTTGCCCACCGAGGTGCTGGCCTTGGGAGCAGCTGCGCATCCAAGGGCCAGGAAATATCCCGCTCCTCATCCTCTTCCCGCTCCGGGGGCCCTGCATCACAAGGCCCGCGGTATTTCCTTGGATAGCGGCGCTGTGTTTGTCGGGATCCCCGGGAGCTGATGAGGTGTTAATGGGAGCAGGGATTGGGATTGGCACTCAGGGGGGCACGGCTGCATCCCGGCTTCCCAGCCAGCTGGGAAAAGCAGTGGGAAACCCCACGCCCCAAGCCTAAAAGGGCAAAGAGTGGAGTGGAAGTTCGGGATGCAGGGATGCCTCAGGGGCCAGGGGTGGTGCCTGTGGATTGGGAATGTTGTCCTGTTAGGGAGTCTTTTGTGATGGAAGTGGAGGGGGAAAAGGGGCGGGAGTGAAAGTTGTGTGCTCCAGTGAAAGTTGGGATGCTCAGTGTGGAAATTGGGAGGCTCGCCGTGAGAACTGGGATGCTGGCCGTGGAAATTGGGATGCTCGCTGTGGGAATTCGGGTGCTCATTGGGGGAATTGGGATGCTCACTGTGGAAATTGGGATGCTCTGGCACCCTCACCCTGAAAGTTGGGATATGCCTGCATCCTCCCAGTGAAAGCTGGGATAAACGCCAAAATATGAACCAGAATCCCGGTGCTCCATCAGGTGAATCCCGGTGGATGAGGTCACTCTCAGCTGCTATCTCTGGAGATAAGGAGCAGCCCCGCCATTCCCAAGTGGAGCCGGGACTGATGAGCTGTGTCCTCTCCAGAGTGGATTTCATCCCTGGTGGGAGACCTCGGGAAGCGCTGTCTCCTCGGCTGAGATTGAATCAGCTGAAAAATGGGGCTGGAAATGTTGGGAATGGAGACAGGGAGGCTGCTCCTGCAGATAAGCGGAGCCCTCAGCCCTCGGTGCTTCCCGGTGGGATGAGGGCTGGGTGGGACTGGAATCATTGCATGGCCCCAGGGAATGGCTTTTCCTTGCTGTGAAAGAGAAGGAAAACCAGGAGCTCCTGCTGTGGTCCAGCTGAGTCCCTTGTATTGGTACCAGCAGAGCTCCTGGGATTTCGGGATATCTCCTTTCCATGGTCATTTGGGACTTTAGGCACGGGGTGAGAGGACAAGGGGAAAAGCTGGAGGAGGGTGGATTCGTGTTGGATATGAGGGAAAAATCCTTCCCTGGGATGGTGATGAGGCCCTGGCACAGTTTTCCCAGAGGACCTGTGGCTGCCCTATCCCTGGAAATGTCCAAGGCCCGGTTGGAGCACCCTGGGACAGTGGAAGGTGTCCCTGCCCATGGCAGGATGGAATGGAATGGAGCTTTAATCTCCTTTCCAACCCAAACCATTCTGGAATTCCATGATCCATGACAAAAATACAATTAAAAGCTTATGGATATTCCAGGGTGTCCTGCCCCATGACTTTTCTCCCATAGGACCGGAATTGCCCGTGGAAGCTCAGGGAAGGACCAAATCCACGTGTGTGCCACGTGCCACCATTCCGGCGGCTCCCGAAATCCCTCGGTGCACACCTGGCCCAGGGAGGGCAGGGGAGGGGGGGCTCTATCCCTGCTCCCAAAAAGCTGGAAATAGCAGCAGCTCTGTTGATTCACAACCACAGCCCTGACTTCCCTGCTCCGGATCCGAGGTGTTTTATTTTTTAACAATCCTCCCTTTTTCCCGGTGAGCCGAGGGCACACGGAGCGGCCAGGGCTCCCCTGGATATTCCCAGGGGGCCACGCCAGCTCCTCTTTTCTCCCTTGGAAAAACAACCCCCGGTGCCCGGAGCATAAAAAGCCTTTGTGCCCGGATCCCTGGGGAGCGGCAGCGGGATCGCACCCTGGGAAGGGAAGGGCTGGAGCCGCCCCGGGAGCCCCAGCCATCCCGCAGGGTGATGCCTCCCCGCGCCAGCCCCGGCAGGAATGTTTGCTGTCACCGCAGCCTGCGGCAGGGAAATATTTTCCAAGGAAAAAAAAGGCCTCCCAGTGTATTCCGCGCCACCAGCTCCAGCGGGCTCTGTAGCCGTCTTGTTCTGCCGCCGCCGGGACACCGAGCCGGAGGAAGAGAGGAGGCAAAGGTGGGAGAGCTTTAAAAAGCTCTGGTTAAGGCTGTTCCACCCTCTGGAAAAGGGATTGGGAAGCTGCAAAACAGCCGGAGCTGCAAAACAGCCGGAGGCTGCTTTTGGGGGAGAGGGCGGTTTTCCTTCGTCCTCCAAATCACAGCTTCATATCCCGAGAGAAGCACTTTGGGATGTTAAGAGATAGCCTGTCTTTTTCCAAGTGGAGAATGTAGGTCAGAGCCCACTCTCCTTCCCAAAACCCAGCGAGGATGCTGCTGCTGCTGCTGCTGCAGGTTGGGCTGGAGTCCGTCCCTGCAGCTCTTTACTCTGGCACCAAAACAAAACGCACTCAGAAAACTGTGAAAAATAAGCCCAGCTCGGGAATGCAGCTGATTGGAAGTTTTTCCGACAGAAAGTGCCGTCCGATCCGCGGAAAACCGTTCCTGGGGCGGGTGTTGATTTGGGCACTGTTTCCTCTGAGGGGAAAAAAAAATCAGAGTGAGGGGGGAGAAATGTTTGGAGAGAGCCGGAGCTGCCGCCATCACAGAGCTTTTCCATCCCTCTGCAGAACAGCTCTCCCCTGGAAATGCACTGGATTTAGCAGCCCAGTAGCCCCAAAAATGTTGGATTTAAGATGCCAAAAGCACTGGATTTAACAGGCCAAAACCACTGCATTCAGTAGCCCCAAAAATGTTGGATTTAAGAGGCCGAAAGCACTGGATTTAGCAGGCCCAAACCACTGGATTCAGTAGCCCCAAAAACATTGGATTTAAGAGGCCAAAAGCACTGGATTTAACAGGCCAAAACCACTGGATCTAGTAGCCCCAAAAACATTGGATTTAAGATGCCAAAAGCACTGGATTTAGCAGTCCCAAACCACTGCATTCAGTAGCCCCCAAAACATTGGATTTAAGATGCCAAAAGCACTGGATTTGACAGGCTAAAAACAGTGGGTTTAGCAGGCCAAAAGCATTGGATCTGGTAGCCCCAGAAATGCTGGATTTAGTAGCCAAAGGCACTGGATTTAACAGGCCAAAATCACTGGATTTAGTAGCCCAAATAATTTGATTTAGGAGCCCAAAGGCATGGGATTAAGCAGGCCAGATCCACTGGATTTAGCAGTCCAAAATCACTGCAATTAGCAGGCTCAAAAGCATTGGATTTAGCAAGTCCAAAAGCACTGGATTTAGCAAGCCAAAGGCAATGGATTCACCAATCCAAAGGCACTGGATTTTGTAGTCCAAAACACTGGATTTTGTTGCCTGAAGACAATGGATTCAGTAACCAAAGACATTGGATTTACCAATCCAAAGGCACTGGATTTAGTAACCAACACCACTAGATTTTGAAGGCCAAAATCCCTGGATTTAGTAGCCCGAACCCACTGGAGCATCCAAAGGCTCTGGATTCATCTGTCTGCCATGGGCCCCCAGCACAGGGGACAAGGTCCCAAGGACACAGGAATTCTGAATTTTACTGGGAGAGAATCACTGTATCTAGGGGGAAAAAGCTTTTAAGGGGGAAGAAGTCTTGGAAATATTCTGGATTGTGGCTGTGGGAGCCACAACCATCCCACTCAGGACGGGCAGCCTGAAATTCCCTGTTTTCCGCCTTTACCAGGGCTAGGAGCAGGTGTCAAAGGCTCCTCCTCAAACTGAAAATCATTTTTTTTAGTGGAAACAAAGGATTTCCATTTGTCTGGCAAAATTAAGCTGATCCCACCCTCAAAGCTTCCCTGGATTTTAAAGCCTGAGTTGAAATGGAATATTTTTTGCCCCTGGAAAAGAGTGGAACTGAATGAAAACATCCTTGCAGGTGGCAGCGACCTGCAGGGCGGTTCTGGGATGGGGTGGCTCCGAAATTCCCACCGTGATCCAGCGGGGCCGGGCGGAGGGCGGGGGGATCCGAGTGTCCTGCTGCCACCGCGGCGCCGCCGGTGCCTCATCCCGAGGCACAGACCCGGGATTGTGCCGACCCCGAACAGATTTATGGGGTGATCCTGGCCTGCTATTAGTGGTCACGGAACCGCAGACTCCCAGACAGGGCCCGATCCCAAGCTCCCGTGGTTTTTTTGGAAGCAGAAATCTCCACTCCGGCTGTTTTGCTGCGGGCTCTTGCCAGGGACACCTCATTCCCAGGAAAACGGGGTGCCCTGGCAGCGGACTGCCAGGAGGGGACATGGAGGGTGACATGGAATGAGCGGTGCCTGCGTTGCCGAGCTCGGAGCAGCTCCGTTGGCTATTTATACCCGGAACGCGGGAATGGAGCCGCTCGGGATAAATGGAGCTATTTTCAAGGTCTTGGCCAGGTCTAACTGGTTTAAACAAGGCCGGGAATGACTCACAGGGCTATAAATGTCCGTCAGAATCCTCGGAGAGGCTGTCTCCGATGGATCTCCTTGGAAAAGCAGCCTCCCAGAGCGCTGAGAAAGCTGGGACACGCTCCTGTCTCCCTGCTCCGGCACCCATTCCAAATCCCGTCAGTTCCGAATGGCTGGGACTGGTTGAACTGGGCACATCTCTGCTTTTGTGGGATGTGTAAGGAATTTGGGAGTTGGGTCCCTTAATTCTGCTCCTTATATCATGTGCCGGACCGACCTTGGGGTCACTCATCCCCCTGCACTGAGCAGCAAATTCCCAGTGGGAATGGAAGCACCTCAGCCAGGCTGGAAGCTCTCCAGCAGCGCAGGGGTTTTGTTAGGAAATAACAGGGAGCTATTAAAGCCCAGGGTTTTGGGAGGAGGCTCCAGATTCCATTTTCTTCCTGTTTGTTTTCTTCTTGGGAACCCAAGGACATTTCAGTTTTCAGCAACTGATCATTAAACATAAAAAATAATTCCCGGGATGAACCCAAACCCTGGATATTTCAGTCAGGTGAAAATTCCCCTGCCCGCTGGGAGAAAATATCCACGGCAGGATTTTCCTGGGATGTGAGGGAGACTTTCTTTCCTTTCTTTCTTGATCTGGGCATCTCCCTCCGCTCCCATCCTTCTCCCTGTGCCGTGGGAGCTGGGGATGAATCCGTTAACTCCCGGTTTTCCGCAGCCAGCCGGCTCCTCCGGCCGTCATTCCAGATGCCTGCGCATCTTGTTTATCCAGCAAAACGTGCTGCTGGAAAGCCGGGAATGGGCATCACGTGGCCCACGGCAAACAGCCGGCAGATGCCCTCTGTTGATTTTGCTCCGGAGCTTTTCCAGAGGCTGCTGGGCTCTTCCAAGGGGGTTTTGCCCATTCCCACTGTGATCCCATCCCAGCATCCCAGGATCCCCCCCTCATGCCGGCATTGTCCCCAGGGAGCATTAGGAATGCTGTCCCAGGAAGTTGTTGTTCCCATTGGGATAACTGCTGGTGCTCCATTCCTAATAATGGGGCTTTATTCCCATTGGGATTTTCCAGGGGTTTATTTTATTCCAGCAGTTCCTTCCCTTCATTGACACATTGGATAATTACAGAGCAAGAAGGAACATTAAAACAGGGAGTGAAAATGCCAGAAATAGGGATGTATCCCGACTGTCTGGATCCTCAGGAATCCTTGTGGATGAAGCCAAGTTGCCTGCCCCTGGGATTGAAGGATATCATTCCAGAGTTAAAAGGATGGATATCCTTGGGATATTAAAGAGACAAAATTTTTGCACACTCCCGACTTTTTCTTTGTTAGCCTTCCTAAGGCCTTGGAAAATCTTTCCTGGAATTAAGCAGCCCCATTTAATATGGAATCTAATTAGGAGGGACTTGGTTGAAGAGTTCCTCAAATAGTTGAGTCCATATTGGCCGGTGTAATTGTGGGAATTCTCAGTGGAATTCTGGCACCTGTTCCAGAGCTGAGGCTCCGTGGGTGGGGAAAAAGAGGGAATTTTGGTGGTCCCCATCCGAGTCCTTCAAGTAGGTTTGCCCAGTGTATGGAATTTGTGGGAGCAGGATCCTGGTGTGTGCTCCCAAATTGGTGCTGGATGTGACCTTGGGATGGGCTGTTGGCTCTTCCTGGAGAGCTTTGGTGGGAATGCTCAGCTTAATTCCCAGCTTCAGGAATGTGAATCATCTTCGTCCTCATCCTCATCCTCATCCTCATCTTCCTGTGGTTTGTTCTGCTTGTTGGAATGGAAGCTCCTGGGAATGCTCTCAACCCAGCAGAGCTCTTGACCTTACAAAGATGGATCCTACAGGAAAAATTGGGAATAAAACCCAGTGAGAGGCAGCACGGGACCAATGGGAGTTTTCCCATCCCGCTCCACCTTCACCCTTCCCTCTTCCCGCCTCAATCCCATCTCTTCACCTCTTCCTGAAGTACTTCCAGGCACTGATTCATCCATAATTTCCGTCTCTTATCAGGGAAAGGTCTCAATAAATCTGACAAGTTGCCTTTTGTCTCCAGCAATCCTCCTGAAGGGCGGCTCTTCAGGAGACACCGTCTCCCAATTTCCTGATTTCAAGGGAAAAACCCAATCCTGCCTTTCTTTCAGTGGAGCAGCACAACTGGGAGAGTTCATTATCCTGGATTAATGATGATAATTATCAGGAGAAGAGGGATAATTATCCAGCTTGGAGGGAAGGCACCGGCGTTGCCGCAAGGGATGGATGCAGAAAAAGCCCATCCAGGCTCTGGCCATCCCTTGGGAAGTGGGAGCCGCCTCCCAAGCCTTGGCTCCCAATGCAAATAAGAGCATCATTTCAAAATTAAATTTAAAATAAATATTAGTTAAATATTAAAGAGAAGAAATCAGGTGGAGATGGCCCGGAACTCGCTCTTTCCAACCGGGAATGTTTAAATAAGACACCACAGAAATTTTTTCTTTTTTAGCCATCCTGGTATTCCTAAAAATGTTCTTTTTTATGGGAAAAATATCAATTTTCCTGCTTCTTTTCCTTAGGAGAGATGAATTTTATCCGTGTGGAAGGCAAGAAGGGAGCGGGCGGTGGTTGGATGTGGGAGCAGAGCCTCCGGAGTCGATCCCACATCCAGCCTCTTTTCCAGGCCCGCGTTGCTGAATACAAATGTTGGAATTGCTCCGTGTCCTCGTGTTCCTGAGACAAAGGCTTTGTCTGAGGAGCAGGAGTGGGATGTGGTGGCTGTGGTTGTCCCTGTGGGCACATGGAATGGGATGGGCACCACCATTCCCGGCGGGATGTGCTCCATGGGTGGAGCAGGATGGGAGAATTGTGGGACAGACAAAGGGAAAACGGGATTTAAGTGTCTGGGATGGTAGGAATGTCCTGAAGGATCAAAAATCCAAGGATTAAGGACAGCTCCCAGTCCACACCTGGATGAAAATCCTCACCTTTGGTGGGGACAAAATTCCAAGTCCTGCGGAGCCAAAGCAGGGAAGCGGCACCTGGTAAAGAGGAAAAAGCAGGAAATTGGGAAAGGCTGCCGAGCTCGGGATGGTGTCACCTCCGGCCACCCTCACGTGGAGGTGCCAGACGTGCTCACATCTGTGCCAACATCTGCCCCAACATCTGCAGGGCCCAGGCCTGAGGGTGGGAATTGCCCAGGGAAAGGCTCATCCCGGCCTCTCCGGAATCCATCGGAACAAACCTCACGGTCCGAGGGAAAAGGGGGTGGAAAACCAGAGGGGTCTCATCCAAAACCTCTGAATCCAGCCAGGAGCAGAGAGCAGGATCCTTGAGCTTGCCCGGCAGCCGCATCCCAAATTTCACCCCATCCTCCCAGAATTCCCCCCTTCCCGAGCCTTCGGATGAGCAGAAAGCTCCTTGGGAGCGCAGGGAGTGGGGGCCCGGCACTTGGGGCGCACCAGCACCTCCTCCCAGCCGGGACGGGCGCTCTGGGGCTGCGGGCAGGGGGTGCCGGGGGGGGACCCCGGGAGTGACCCCACGGGGGGTCCCTGGGTGTCCCTCGCTGCCACCCCGGGGTGTCGCTCCCGTCCCCCCGCAGGCACAGCAGGCGACAGAGGGCGCTCCGCCACCGCGCTGGGGCCGCCCCTCCCTCTTTTTGGGGTGTCCCCCCTCCTGGGGGGGCATCTCCCTCCCGGGCCGTGCTCCCAAAATCACCCAAATCCCGGCAGAAAACGCCTGGAAGGGGCGGCGGATGGCTGGGAGGGAGGTGGGCTGTGGCTGTCGCCGCGGCTATCGCGATAGAAGCGGGCGAGCGGGGTTGTTTTGCTTTGGCCATGGATCCTGAGGGATTTGGGAGCGCAGGGAAAGAATCCTGGAGGGGTTTTGGGGAGGGGTTAAAAACTCTCGGCGATGTGGGGCAGGAGGAGCCCCCTGGGGAGCGCAAGCTCCATAAATAAATAAGTAATTAAATAAATAGATTAATAAATAAATAATCAAAAAAACAAATAAATCAGGTTTGCGGTTGGCTTGGGTTTTTGGTTTCTTTTTTGTTGTTGTTGTTTCTTTTTTTTTTTTTTTTTTTTTTTATGACGGTGGGCAGATCGAGGTGGGAATTCATGGAACACTCCCCGGGAGCGGCGGGGATGCTCCCGGAGGAGCCAGGCGGGCACCGGGAAGGGGCGGTGGGAATGGGGGGAAGTCCCCCGGTGCCTCCCTGCCGCCCTTGGTCCCCCCCCGTCGCCAGGACCGCGGATTTAGACCCATGGCGGGGGGGTGATTTTGGTCACCCGTCTGTCCTTCCTTCCTTCCTCTTTCCCTCTTTTCCTCCTTTCCTGCTTTCCCCCGCTCCCGGGCGCTCCGGCAGCGGCGCTGCCCCGACGGAGCGCACCGGGACCCGCACCGGGATCCGCACAGGGCCGGCCCCCGCGGCCCCGCCGGCGCTGCCCGCCCCTTTCCCTGCTCTCCCTGCTCCGTTCACTCCCGGTTTTCCTGCCGGGAAGAGCCGCGTCCCGACCTGCCGGCCAGGCAGAGCCCGGGGCCCGTTCGCCGCGGGCAGCAAAGGTGCGTGGGGAGGGCACCGGGGACTTCGGGGGGACACTCGGCGGCTCCAGCGGGGCCGTTCCCAGCGGGAATGCTGCGGGGGAATGCTGCCGTCGGGGCTGTCCGGGCAGCGGGGTGGCAGCGGTGTCCCCCGGGAGCGGATGGGGTGGCAGCGGTGTCCCCCGGGAGCGGGGTGGGGTGGCAGCGGTGTCCCCCGGGAGCGGATGGGGTGGCAGCGGTGTCCCCCGGGAGCGGATGGGGTGGCAGCGGTGTCCCCCGGCGCGGGGCGGTGGCGGAGGCGCGCAGAGGTGCGCGGGGCCGCGGAGGAGCCGCTCCCGCCTAGGTGTGAGCTGATTATTCAAATGGGCAGCCGAGGACCTGGGGATTGGAGGCTCGCCCGGCCGCTCCGTGCTATATCACTGGGGCACCCACGTCACTGCAGCACTTGTCCTCCTCTTCCTCCTCCTCCTCTTCTTCCTCCCTCCTCCCTCCTCCTCCTCCTCCTCCGGCTCCTCCATCGCCTCCGGGCGCCTCTTCGCCGCGGAGCGCTGCGAAAACCCACCCAAGGAGCGGCGGCGGAACAAACCCACCCCAGCCCCAGCGCCGCTCCATCCCCCCCTTCCTCCCTCCCTCCTCTTCCTCCTCCTCCAGAGGCTCCGGCGGAGGGGAGGGAGGGTTGGGGACTTTTTTTTTTTCCTTTTTTTTTTTTCCTCCTTTTTTTTTTTTTTTTTTTTTTTGGGTCGCTCTCCGCCGTCGTTTGTTGTGGCTGTTAAATTTTAAACTGCCATGCACTCCACTTCCAGTATGCTGGGAGCGGTGAAAATGGAAGGCCATGAGCACACGGACTGGAGCAACTACTACGGGGAGCCCGAGGTATGGACGGAGCCGGGAGCCCCAAAACCCCGCGGTGTCCCGGGCCCCGCACGGGATTAACTTTGGCACCGGCTCGGCGCTGCGGGCGGGGGTCCCGGGGTGCGGGTGGGGGTGCGGGCGACTCTTCCCTGTTTTCCCTCCCACCCCTCCAGGTATTTTTCTCTCTCCGGGCAGGGATGTTCCTTTCCCTTTCCCTTCCTCTGCAACTCCGCTTCCCGGGACGGCTCCGCCGCTCCTGCTGCCACCGCGGGTTTTTTTTTTTAATATAGATACCAAAATATATTTGGGTTTCATTAAGAAGAAAAACAACCCCCCCCCCCTACCCCCCCTCGCCTCCCCCACCACCACCCCGCGCCGGGATTTAACCCTTTCCTCCCGTGCCCTCCGCGGAGCCCCGCGGCTGCGGCGCCTCCGGCTCCGGGCTGGGCTTGGCTGGGCTGGGCTTGGCTGGGCTGGCGCTCCCCCCCGCGCCATCCCCGTGCCCTGTGTCGCTTGTCCCCGCAGGGCTACTCCTCGGTGAGCAACATGAACGCGGGGCTGGGCATGAACAGCATGAACACCTACATGACCATGTCGGCCATGAGCAGCACGGCCAACATGACGGCGGCGGCCACCTCCATGAACATGTCCTACGCCAACACGGGCATGAGCCCCTCGCTGACGGGCATGTCCCCGGGCGCGGGGGCCATGCCGGCCATGGGCTCGGCCGGCGTGCCGGGCATGGGCGCCCACCTGAGCCCCAGCATGAGCCCCATGGGCGGCCAGGCGGGCTCCATGAACGCCCTGGCGCCCTACTCCAACATGAACTCCATGAGCCCCATCTATGGCCAGTCCAACCTGAACCGCTCGCGCGACCCCAAGACCTACCGGCGCAGCTACACGCACGCCAAGCCGCCCTACTCCTACATCTCCCTCATCACCATGGCCATCCAGCAGTCCCCCAACAAGATGCTGACCCTCAGCGAGATCTACCAGTGGATCATGGACCTGTTCCCCTTCTACCGCCAGAACCAGCAGCGCTGGCAGAACAGCATCCGCCACTCGCTCTCCTTCAACGACTGCTTCCTCAAGGTGCCGCGCTCGCCGGACAAGCCGGGCAAGGGCTCCTTCTGGACGCTGCACCCGGACTCGGGGAACATGTTTGAGAACGGCTGCTACCTGCGCCGCCAGAAGCGCTTCAAGTGCGAGAAGCAGCTGGCGGCCAAGGACGGCTCTGCCGGCGCCGGCGGTGGCAGCAAGAAAGGCCCAGGCCAAGCCGCCAGCCAGCCCCTGGGCGAGGGCAGCTCCTCGGGGGGCTCCGACGGCTCTGCGGGCGCCGAGTCTCCGGCCAGCTCCTCGCCCTGCCAGGACCACAAGCGCACCCTGGCCGACCTCAAAGGGCTGAGCCCCGGGGAGCCTTCGGCCTCACCGGGGCAGCACCTGCTGGCGCCGCCGCACGCCGGGCTGGCCCACGAGGGGCACCTGAAGCCCGAGCACCACTACGCCTTCAACCACCCCTTCTCCATCAACAACCTGATGTCCTCCTCGGAGCAGCAGCACCACCACCCGCACCACCAGCACCACCACCCGCACAAAATGGACCTGAAGGCCTACGAGCAGGTGATGCACTACTCGGGCTACGCCTCGCCCGTGCCCGCGGGCCTGGCCATGGCGCCCGTCACGAACAAAAGCACCCTGGAGGCCTCGCCTTTGGCCGGAGAGACTTCCTACTACCAAGGCGTGTATTCCCGGCCCATCATGAACTCCTCCTAAGCAGGAAAATGCTCCTAGAAAAGGGGGAAAACCCTCCCCCCCCCATACCCCTCGCAGTGGACTCTGAGCACGGTACATATCCAGTATATATATATATCTATATATATATATATTTTATTTTTTTTTCTGTTGGCTCCAGATGTTTGCATCCATTCGGGAATCTGCAGCCGTGTGGCCCCTTCCCAAATCCACCCGGGGAGGGGGGGGGGGCCTCCGTGTGGGGTGGTTTGGTTTGGCGGGGTGGGCATGGGGGGGGGGTGTTTCTCCGGGGCTTGTTTTGATTTTTTTCGTTGTCGTTGTCGCCACGAGGTCTAAATATATCTATTTTTTTGTGTACGAGTGAGGGGGGCGAAAAATAACCCCCAACCGAGGCAGAACCAACCCCTCCTTCCTTGTGAATACTCCTAGTTCGGAAACCAAGAACCAAAAGTCTTGCAACGTTGTAAAAAAAAAAAAAAAAAAAAAAAAAAAAAAACAGGAGAAAGAGGAAAAAAGGGGTGGGGTGGGGGGAAACGGGGGGAAAGCAAAAAAAGAAAAGAAAAAAAATACGTAAAAAAAAAATTTAAAAAGGCAGGATAGATTGTTGTAATTGAAGCAAATGCTTGATGTTCCCGGGAGAGTAAACTACTTGGATCTGATTAATTTATCGTTTCTGTATGCTTTATTTATGGCTTCGAGCTGTGTATTCTGGTAGCGAGCGGCCGCCGCTGCCGCAGAACTCCATTAAAGTCGTATTGGCGGTGCTTTTCCCCCTGCATCTCTGTTCCGCCGCCGCCGCCGCCCGACGGGACCCCCGCCGCTCCCGGCTGGCATCGCCGCTCTCCCTGCCGGCATTCCCGGGATCCCCGCGAGCCAGCCGGCCCCGGCTGCGGCCGCTCCGAACGCGGCTGGGATCGCTCCATGCCCGGCTGGGATCGCTCCAATCCCCCGCGGGAACCCCCTCCAGCCCCCGCTGGAATCTGCGATGTCCCTGCCGCCCTCCTTCCATCCCTTCCGGACCCCCTCCATCCCTTCCAGGATCCCCCCATCCCCGCAGGATCCCACTATTCCTTCCAGGATCCCACGACACCTCCATGCCCGCGGGATCCCCGCCAGGATCCCGCTATTCCCACCCATCCCACCCCGACAGCGCGGGCAGGGAAAATCCGCACCCCCCGCCCAAGGTGGGAATCAGGGACCCCTTTCCCAAAGCCCCGCGATCCTGGAAAAATCATCCCAGCTGCGTTAACCGGGAGGGATTTGGGACTCGCAGGGGCAGCGCATCCCTGCCTTTCCCGGGAGAGCATCCCGGTTTTTCCGCGGGCGGTGGAAAAGGCGCAGATTTTTTTTTTTTATTTTCAACACCTCCCGCATCCTCTCCTTCCATTCCCTTTCCCCCCACTTCCCAACCACTTGTTGTTTTTCCCACGCGGCGCCGGCCACGCCGCGATGTTGCTTTCCCAACTAACATCCAAATCCTTCTTAAAATTCCGCATTGTCCGCGGCGAGAGAAAAGGGGAGAAAGGGAACGAGCGGGGAGGAGCGGGGCGAGGGGGGCAGGGGGGAGCAGGGGGAAAGAGGAGAAGGGGGGACAAAAAAAAAAGATCCTTCCCAAAAAAAAAAAAACCCAACAAAACGGGGCTGAAATGTGTCGGGATCTCTCCAAGGACACACACGATGGCAAGCGGGGCGTGCAAGGGGTGGCATTAGCACATAAAAGGCTCCCGCGGCCAGCGGGCACGGGCGCGGGGGTGTCGCCGCTTTGGGGACAAGGACACCCCCCCCCCCCCCCCGCCCCCGCTCCCGGCCTCGGCCCGGCCCCGCTCGGGTCCGCTCGCGTCGCGCTCCCTCCCTCCGCGGAGCTTTCGCCTCTTTTTTCGTCCTTTCCCCCTCTACTTTCGTCCTTTCCCCCTCTATTTTCTTCCTTTCCCCCTCTACTTTCTTCCTTTCCCCCCCTTTTTTCTTCCTTCTCCCCCCTTTTCTTCCTTCTCCCCCCTTTTCTTCCTTCTCCCCCCTTTTCTTCCTTCTTCCCCCCTTTTCTTCCTTCCCTCCTTTATTTCTTCTCCCCTTTTCGTTTTTTTTCTCCCCCTTTTGTTTTTTCCCCCTCTTTTTTCCTCGCCTCTTGCATTTTCCTCCCGTTTTACTTTTTCTCCTTTCGTTTTTTTTCCCTCAGCCCTTTCATTTTCCTCTCCTCCCTTTCATTCTCTCCCTGTCTATTTTCTCCTTTATTTCTTCTCCTCCTTTCACTTTCCTCGCTCTTTCCCCCCCCCTTACTTCCTTTTCTTTTCCTCCGCCTTTTACCCCCCTCTTATTTTCTCCTTTTATTTTTCTCCCCTTTTTATTCTCCCTTCACCTTTTCTCCTTCCATTTATTTTTCTCTCTCCTTTCTTCCCTTTCTTTTCTTTCTCCTCCTCCGTCTTTTCTCCCTCCTTTCTCTCCACCTTCATTTTTTCTCTCTGCTTTTTCCCCCCGCTTTCCCCTCCCGCTTCCATTTCTTCTCCCTCCTTTCTCCCCACTTTCATTTCTTTTTCCTCTCATTTTCCCTCCCTTTTTTTCTCCCCACTTCCATTTCTTCTCCTTCCCTTCATTTCTTCTCCTCCCTTTCTTCCCTTCCTTTTTTTTCTTCTGCTTGTTTTCCCTCCCTCTTTCCTCCCCACTTTCATTTCTCCTCCCTCCTTTTTTCTCCCTCCCTCTTTTCCTCCCATTTATTCTTTCTTCTCCCTCTTTTCCGTCCCTCTTTCTCCCCCAATTTCATTTCTTCTCCCTCTTTTTCCTCCTTTTTTCTCACTCCTTTTCCCTCCCTTTTTCCTCCCCACTTTCGTTTCTTCTGCCTGTCTCTCCTCCCTCTTCCCTCCCCACTCTTCTCCCCTCTTTTTTTCCTCATTTTCCATTCCCCTTCCTCCTCCCCGCTTCACGATTTCAGTCAGAAACCACCCAAAAAAAAAAAAAAAAAAAAAAGGGAAATAACCCAAAAATCCTCCGGCTGGGCGCTATTTCTTCCCTTTCCCTCCTCCCCTTGGCATTTTCCCCTCTCTCTCTCTCTCCACACAATCCCAACCTCGCAGCCGAGCGCATTCTGCTCCTGCCTGGTTAAGCAACCGTGAGCTGTGAATAAACAAAGTCAGTAAACAAAAAAAAAAAAAAAAAAAAAGGCTAAAAAAAAAAAAAAAGAAAAAAAAAAGGACGAGGAGCAGGAGCGGCTGAGGGGGGGGGGGTGGCTGGAGCTCCAAATTCCAGGAGGGTAAACTTTCCCCACCACGTCAGAGTTCAGCAAATTTACACAGATCTTATATTGCGGCCCCTTTCCCGGCGCCCCCCCCCCGCCCGCGCCGTTCGGAGCCGCGGCGCTGCTGGAAGTGAATTTTATAAAGCTGATCGATATCTTGGTAAAATATTCATTTTTAAACGGGCGCCCGGCGAAATCTTTGCTTTGTGCTAAAGTCAACAGTGGCACAGTTGGAGCTCCAATAAATGCCGGGATGCTCCCAAGCTCCCGCACAGCCGGGCCGGCGGCCGGGGCGCAGGTAGGGGACACCCGCCGCTCCTTCTCCTGCTTTTCCTGCCCTTCCCTTTTCCTTCTCCCTTCCCGCTTCGTTCCCAGCCCTTCTTGCTCAGCCTTCTCCCCCTCAGCTCGCCCCGGAGCTGCCGGGGCCGCGGGAAGCGCCGCGGAGGCCGCGGGGGGATGGATTCAGGGGGGATTCAGGGATCCGCAGAGCCCGCGCGGTTTTTGGGGTCCCGTCTCCCAGTCTTGGAGCTCAGGAGGGATTTTGGGGCGTGGGGGCCACCTCGAGGCTCCGATTTAGCCCCAAACCGTGGGACAGGAACGGGACGTGCGGGCCCGGCTCCCTCCCTCTTCCCAAATTCTCAAATTCCCGAGCTTCCCTGAAATTTGCGAGTTCTATTTTAATTGTAGCGGATTTTCTCCATTTCCCCCTATTTTTTTCTCCCAGTCTTTTGTTCCGGGAGGGGGTTTCTCCCGGTGGCATTCCCGCGGCTCCCGCTTTCCTGCACCCGCCTGGGCCAAAAAATCCGGGACCCAAACATTCCCGCGGGTGTGTTCGCCGGGAAAACCGGGAATTTCAGTGGCCCTTCCCGAGGTTCGGGGACACGACGGGGTGGGCGGGGGGGTGTCACAGCTCGGAGAGGGTGGCCGTGTCCTCATGTCCCTCTCCTTGCCCCCCGTCCGTGTCCCCTCACGGCGACAGGTGACACGGCTAATGAGCTCCGGCTAATTAACGCTGACAGCTCCAATTAGCGCTCCGCGCCCGCCCGTCCCCCCCGCGGGGGCAGCGCCCATCCCGCCGCATTCCCGCTCCTGCCCCGCCGCTCCCGGCTGCTTTTCCCGAGCATTCCCGAGCATTCCCAGCTCTCCGCGATCGCCGGGATCGCTGCGCCCCTGATCCGCTTTCCCATCAGTTCCCCGTCAAATCGCGGGTTTGGGTTTTTGGTTTGGTTTTTTTTTTTTTTTTTTTGGATGCGGGTGGGGAATGCCGAGCGGGACCGGGCAGGGCCTGAGCTCCCAAATCAGCCCCGCTCCGGCAGCTCCTCTTCCCTCCGTTTTCCGTAGTTTTCTTTTATTTTTCCATGACTTCTCCCTCCAGGAAAAGCTACTTTTTCCCCTCTTTTTTTTTCTTTTTTTTTTCCCCTTTTAATTATCCCGGCCCTTAATGACATTCAGGGATGGCTCCAAGGACATCAAAGCACAAAGAGGACGGGGAAGCCCCGGTGGGATCCCAAATTCTCCCCCAAACCTTTTCCCCAGGATAACCCTGGAAGAGCCGGCCCTGCCTTCCCTGCCCGCAGCATCCAGCGCATTTCTGGATGATCCCAAGGAAAAAAAAAAAAAACAACCAAAAAAACCCCAAAAAACCAGGACAACTCCGGGCTGAGGATGGGACTAATTATTAATGGGGCTAAAAAGAGCTGGAACACCCAAGTAGGGCTTATCCCGTCTCCCGGGAAACTGATGGAGCCTTCTTTTCCGAGCTGTAATTCTGCTCAGGCTCAAGGCAATTCCCACTATTTCTCCCAGAAATTGCCCTAATCCTAGATTATTTTTGGAAAATCCGCTTCGGTTAATCCAAAACCCCACAAAACCCAGGTAGGGAAGAGACTGGAAAAGGGAAGGAGGGGGGAAAAAAAAAAGGTTGGAAGTTTATTCCCAGTGCCCGGGAATAGGAGAGGAAATATTAAAGGGTGAAGGGGAATCCGCCGGCTCCGGATTTCTGGGAATGTTAAACCTGGGATTGCGGAGCCGCTGGATGTGGGAAGAGCAAAAGGAACTGGCGGGGATTTTTTTTTCTTTTTTTTCCCCTTTTTTTTTCCTTTCTTTTTTTTCCTTTTTTTTCCTTCTTTTTTTTTTCTTTTTTTTTTTGGTGTTGTTTCCATATCGACCCCGCTGGAGCCGAGGAAAGGTGGCAGAGGTTGATTTGGGAGCGGTTCGGTTTCTTGGAATAAAAAAAAAAAATTTAATTAAATTAATTAAAAGACACAAAAGGCAATAAAAGGGAATAAAGGAAACCAAAAAATATCCTAAAGTGGAAAAGAAAAAAAATAAAAACAAAAGGAAAAGAAAAGGAAAAAATAAAAATAGGGGAAAGAGACATAAGGAAAAGGAATAGGAAAATAAGGGGGGAAAGGGAAAGAAAAGGAGAGAAAAAGAAAAGAAAAATTCAAAAAGGAAAAAAAAAGAAGAAAAATCAAAGGAAGCAAAAAATATACAAAGAAAAAATGGGGGAAAGGGGGGGAAAGTAGAAAAAATATCCCCGCAATTGGTTATTTTTCCCCAAAATATTCTGAAAGGAGCACTCCCGTCCCAGCGTGTCCAGAGGCTGTGTAACACTGGGAAAATCCCAGGATCGGCTCCAGACGGCGGGGACAGGGGTTTTCTGCCTCCCGCAGGGATGGATCCCAGAGGGACAGAACCGGGAAGAGGGAACGGGAGAACGGGAAAAGCTGCCCCGAGCCCGGGACCGGATTTCTTTGGGAAAAGATGGACGGAGGGATGCAGGCAGGGATGCAGGGATGGATGCAGGGATGGAAGCTCCCTCCGGGCTGCTCTGTTTGCAGCGACAGCTGGAAGTGGAATTCCAGGGAAAAGAAAGGAAAAATTTAGCGGGAAAAAAAGGAAAGGAAAAGGAAAACTGTTTAAAACCCAGGAAATGAGGTGGAGGCGGCTGCAGGGTGAGCGGATTTCTCCAGCTGGATTTTCCCTTTTCCTTTCCTTTCCTTTCCTTTCCTTTCCTTTCCTTTCCTTTCCTTTCCTTTCCTTTCCTTTCCTTTCCTTTCCTTTCCTTTCCTTTCCTTTCCTTTCCTTTCCTTTCCTTTCCTTTCCTTTCCTTTCCTTTCCTTTCCTTTCCTTTCCTTTCCTTTCCTTTCCTTTCCTTTCCTTTCCTTTCCTTTCCTTTCCTTTCCTTTCCTTTCCTTTCCTTTCCTTTCCTTTCCTCCTATTTTCCCATTTCTTTTTCCTTACTCTTCCTTTCTTTCCCCCTTTCCCTTTCTTTCCCTTTCAACTATTTCCCCTTCCCTTTTTTCTTTCCCATTTCCTTCCCTTACTTTTCCCTTTTCCCTCTTTTTTCCATTTCCCTTTTTCCTTTCTTTTTTCCTTTCCCTTTTCCCTCCTTTCCCCCCATTTCCCCCCCTTTTCCCCTTTCATTCTTTCCCCCCTTTCTCTCCTTTTCCCATCCCATTCCAGCAGCTCCCCCTCCTCACATCCCACCTCATTCCCTCTCCACCCTCTCCACTTCCCCTGGACCACAGAGCCCTTTTCCAAGGAAAATGTGGGAAAGGCAGGGATCATCTGGGATGAGGCTGTGCTTTGCCTCCCACCAAAGTGGAATTCCTGACACTCCACTGATTCCTGCATCCGGATCCCGGGGAAGGCCGGGCAAGGAGCTCTTCCTTGGGAAGGAGCACTTTTCCGCACGGTTTTCCTTCCACCAGCATTACAAGGAATGTTCTTATCTCTGTTGGAAAACAGCTGGAATGGAAAGGTGGGGACTTGATTCCTGCCCCGCTCCCCAAGGCAGCGATACTGAGGGATTTGGGAGCCCTTGGAATGCTTTGCTTATCCCTGCTCTGTGCTCCCTGCTCCCACTCTCCCTGCCCTCTCCTTTATTTATTCAGCTAATGGACACGGAGTCGGTGGCAGCGGGAGTTGGGATAAATCGGGATTCATCCATGTCCTCATCCTTATTAAAGGCCAAGATTCCCATCTCCGATTGCCTCTTTGTGTCTGTCCTCGGCAGCGATACCTGGGTCACGCTCCAGTAATTCCCGACAGGAACGGGGACATGGCCTGGATATGGATCCTGGCTGGGATATGGATCCTGCTGGCCCCCATGGAAACAAACAGCTGTAAAATCACAACAGCACCTCGGGAATGCTGAGCTTCCCAGAAATTTGGGGGAGGCATGGGGGGGGGTTTCCTGAGGAAAAATTCCAGCTGGAAAAATCTCATAAAAGTGAGTGGGGATTAAACCCCTCGCAAAGCTTTCCTGAAATGCCCCACCTTGGATCCACAGTGGGAGAAAAACAGGGAAGGGATGGAAGTTTGGATGTACAAATCCATTTCGGACTCACTCCTGGGAATGAGGGGGGAACAAATCCAGCAGCCCTGGGTGGAAAAAGGGGACAGAAGGTGGGACTTGCTTCCAAAGGGGCTTTTTCAGGAGTTTCTGTCCCCTTGGGTCTGATTGGAGCCATCATTCCCAAACCCATAAAATCCCTGCAGATGTCGAGCTGACGGCAGAGATGGTTTTTTGGGAGCATCCAGAGGAAATCTCTGCTTTGGGAAGTCGTTGGTTCATCCCTGCTTTTCCCTTTGTTTTGTCTGCTTCCACACCCTCTTCCCCATAAATTCCCAATATGGATTTTTAAGGGGAGAAGGAAGAAGACCAGGAAGGGCCTTTTCCATAAGGAAAGGCAAAAATCCTATGCCTGACCAGGAGAAATTCCCATGTGGAAAGATCCTCCAAAGAATAAATCCAGCAGGAAGCAGGTGCTGGAGCAGGGCTCCTTTTCCCAGCACAAGGATGTGAGGAGAAGGAAAAGGAGGAGCAGGAGGAGGAGAAGGAATTCATCACTTGGGATGACGGGAGCTGCTGAAATGGGATCGGGCTTTCTGCAGGAATAAAAGCCCCGGAATGGGGTGGATCTCCTGAAGTGCCTCTTAACCTTTTCCCTATCCTGTTCCTAAAGGGGAAATAAATCCCACCAGGAGCTGTCCTCGCAAGGGGGAAAAAAAGAAAGGAGTTTTATCCAGCTCTCCAAGGTGCTGGGATTCATGGAAAAGGAGGAGATGTGGGAGAAGGGAGAACTGGACAGGACAGGGAGCTTGCTCCAGATCATCCCATGGATAAGGCAGGAATTTCAGCTGGCTTTAAGTCAGGAATATTCTTCATCCAGCTGAAATTGGGGATATTTGGGATCAGGAATAGCTCCTGTTGGGATGAGGAGAGGGAGAACCACCTAGATGCGCAAGAGGCTGATCCCATGGAATCATATACAGGAATGAGCAAGGGGGTTGGAACAAGGAAAGGTTTGGGAATCAGAGGTGTTTGGGAAGGGTTTGGGATGCACCAACGTTTGGAATGGGGCAGGATTTAGGATGCAGCAGGGTTTAGGGTGTCATAGGGTTTGGGATACAGCAGATTTGGGAAGCACGACGATTTGGGATAGAGTGAGGTTTGGGATATGGCAGGGATTGGGATAAGGGAGGATTCGGGATACTGCAGGTGAGAGATTCAGCACAGTTCGGGATTCAGCAAGATTTGGCATATGGCAGGATCTGGGATACAGAAAGTCCTGAGACTCCAAACACCCCAGAATTCAGGGTCTCCCCGTGGGAGGCAGGGCCCCATCCCAGGCTTTGCTCCTGGATCCAAAGGGGGCCAGGAGCTGTATCCATGCTCCGGCAGGGAGCCCGGGCAGATCCGGCATATTTTTCCCGGTTACTCATTAACTGCAGTTCCTTTGACAGGATCAATATTCCAAGCAAACACTTGAGCAGCCCCACTCCGCTTCCCTCTCCTTTCCTCGGCAAAATGATTTATTCCCGAAAATGCAGCTGCCTGGAAAAGCGGCTCCGGGGAAAGGGGAGGGGGCTTTATCGGTGGGATATGCAAAGCACATTTATTCTGGCTTTTATCTCTCCCATTCCATGTTGATCCCATCCATACAGATGGATTTGGGGCAGGTAGATAATGAAAAGTCAAGTGGAAAATTTACACAAAGGCGCTCCCGGCTCCTGCTTTTCCAGCGGCGTTGGAATTGCTTTATTCTTTGATTCCTTAAAGCAGGATTTCAAAGCTTTCAAATATTTTATGTCTAACACAGATCCATTTAATTCCCACCTGGAATTTTTTTCCAGCATTAATTTCCTCGTTAATTACAGAGGATATTTGGATTAAACACGATCCAGCTCCTTCTCCCACTGATCCATCTCCATCTCCTTCCCGGCGTGCCCGAAGTCCTACCGGGAGCTCCCCGTGCCACCAAAACCTCCGGACCTGTTCCCTAATTCCCTGTAAGTGGCTTTTCCTTGGGCCAGGCACTTAATGGAGGGCATGGGATGGGAGAGCACAGCTTGGAACAAAAAAAAAAATTCCGGAAAAAACCGGGAGAACCGTTATTAATAAACATCTCCTGGCCATTTGGAGGCTGCTCCAGCTTAAAGCAATTAATTCAGGATCCGGACATAAACTCTCCAGCTCTTTGACAGCTTGGAGCTGGAATAAAAATGCCAGTTCTCCAGGGAAAAGCCAGGATAGTTGGCTCTTTTCCGGACTGTTTGCTCATAGGCCCAGGGAGCAATCTTCCTGCGGAATGAAATGCAAGGACACAAACAACGTTCCAGGGAGAGAATGGGAGATGGGAATGAACAGTTTGAACTATTTGCTCAGCAGAAGGGCGTCCACAATGCCGGGCCCATGGATTTTCCATGGATCACCCGGCTCCCCAATCCCTTTTGTTGTGGAGCCCCGGCCTCCGGCCAGATAAGGACACAGCTGCAGCCCTTCCCTGATTCCCTGATTCCCTTATCCCGCTGATCCAGGAAAAGCTGCCTCCGCTGGCATTCCTGAGCCAAGATCCGGGCTCTGGCCCATGGTTTTTCTGTGGATCCTGAATCCCTTTTGTTGTGGAGCCTCTTCTTTCAGCCAGGTAAAAGCACAGCCCTTCCCTGACTCCATGGATCCAGCAAAAGCTGCCTCCACTGGCATTCCCACAGCCTTGGGTTGGCATCTTTGGGAAATGGTCAGGAAACCCTTTTGGGACAAGGAAAAGTTTTAGCGGCAGGAAAACCCTTTGGGGGCAAGGAAAACTCTTGGAGCAAGGGAAAATAAACCCTCTTGGATAAGGGGAAAACACAGGAAACCTCTTAGTGCAAGGAAACATTTTACGGAAAGGAAGTGCTTTTGGGCGAGAAAAACCTCTTGGATAAAGGGAAAATCCTCTTGGATAAAGGAAAACCTCTTGGAGCAAGGAAAACCTTTTGGGCAAGGAATTCTGTCCTTATTCCAAGCAAGCTGTAGGAATGCCACCTTCCAAGGGATATTTCCAGCCTGGGCTGGAGATGCAGAGGTGCCAAATGCAGAATTCCATATTTATTTAGGGCACAATGAGCCTGCAATGTAAAAATCCTAAATATGCGCCGGCCTTCCTGGGAGATCTATCTGGGAGCCAGATGTAAAATACTGGGAATATCCTTGCTGGGTACCACTGCACCCAGGCCCCAATTCCCTGAAAATCCAGGGGAATTTCTGCCGCTTCTAGGCCTGGCCACCTCTCTTCTTGCTCGGGGCAGGGAAATGCTGGAATTCTAAACGAATTGGGAGCAAGGCCAGCAGGGATGATCCATCCTTTGCTGTTCCCACTTTTTGTCCTGTTGGTTCTGGGAGATGGGAATAGCCCTGGGCTGTTAGAAAGAATCCTGAAAGGATTTTAGGAGTGAACAGGAAAAAGGTTGTGGATTTGGCAATCCCTGAGCTCTGTTGCTGTCCCAAAAATCCATGGAATCACTGGATTTTTTGTGTTTTTTCTCCCCTTCTCCCACTTTTTCCTGCAGGGTGGTCAGACTGGAGGCTCCTGTTGTTCCTGGGCTGCCCACAGCTCATCCCACATATCTCTAAAATCCCGGAGTACCTGGATATTCCCTGATACTCTGATACTGCATTCCTGGGATTGCCCATCCCAAAATCCCTCCGGAAGAGGGCTGGATTAATTGATTCTATGAATTCCCATGGAATATCCCAAGTTGGAAGGGATGAGGCTCACCAAGCCCATCCCAGTTCCCATTTCAAAGGTGAATCCAACTGGATTTCCATTCCTGGCATTGCTCATCCCAAAATCCCTCAGGAAAGGGGTTTTATGTCTTTACCATAGTTGGGCTCCTTAATTCCATGATTTCCCAAGGAATATCCCAAGTTGGAAGGGATGAGGCTCACCAAGCCCTATCCCTGCTCCCATTCTGAAAGGCAGATCCAGCTGGAATTCCTTTTCCGTGCTCCACCAGCTCCATCCTCATCCCAAAAGCAGGATGGGTTAATTAATGAGACGTTAAAGAGGCAGAATGACACTTCCAGGAGCTCATTCCTGAGCCACTCTGCCGGAGACAAAGAGAAGGTGCCGGTGGTGCCGGGTAATTTGCGCGGCGTTCCCGGGGAATAAATTTAGGGAAGCAAATATCGTTATGCGGGATTTAAATTAAAGTTGACACTAATGTAAATACGGCCAAGCAACTCCGTGTTTAAAAACTGGGATGAGGCTCCCGCTTTTTAATCAGCTCCTCTTAACTCCGTTGGCATTTCAAATCCAGCGGTTAAATTGGATACAAAGCCAGCAGAAGGAGCTGCCGGAGGGAGCGGCTCCTTCCCGCAGGATGCACGGGCTCAAGGGGTGGGATAACACAGGGAGAGGTGGCCAGGAAGCACCTGGAGATGATCCAACATTCCCGTGTCCTGTGGAGATTCCCAGCTTTCTGATCCCGCTGCTCCGGATCCAACAGCACTCGGATCCTCTGGAAGCCATTGGCATTTGGTTGTTCCCACCTGTGTCCAGCTCATCCCAATATCCGAACTCCAGAGCCAGAGACAACATTCCTGGTCCTGGGGGGTTCTCCCAGCTTCCTGCCATGCTGCTTCCAGCCTGAATCATGGAATGATTCACGTTGGAAGTGACCCTAAAGCTCCTCTTTTTCCAATCCCCATCAAAGTTAAATCATGGAACTGGGGGAAAAAACTCGGGAATAAGAGCAGCAAAGCGGAGAGGAAGGAGCGTTCCTGCCTCAGCTACTTCAAAGCTGGGTGATCCTGAGCTCTGGAATAACAATGGGAGCTCTGTAACCTGGCAGGACCTGGAGTCATTCCTGTTCCAGGAACAATGGATTTGGCACTGGAATTCTGCTGCCTTCCTTTCCAAGGGAATAAAGTGCCCCTGGCAGCAGTGCCAGCACCGGTTCTCTGCCACGAGATAAGGCCCTGGAATGAGGGATCGTTTCAGCACCATTCCAGCACCATCCCAAAGTTTTCTAGGTCCAGCTGGATGGATTTGGGGCCCCTCATCCCCTCTTTGTGCTTCCAATATCCATGGTTGTTTTGGGAGTCAAATCCCACCTGAGGTGAGCCCAAATCCATGTTTTGTCTGTGCTGAGAATGGTCAGCTCCAACCCCAAAATAATTTTGGGAATGGTGGGAATAATAATAAAAATAACAAAAATATCCGTGGAATATCAACACTAATATTAATAAAAATCTTTAAAAATATAATTAATCCTTTCCTTGGAATTTTTTGACAGCTTGTATGGAATTCCTGGTGTCCCAAGTTTCTTGGACAATTGGGGCTCCCTGGATCCAGCCTGAGGCACGGGGGGGCAGAGACAATTCCTGTGGGGAATTGCCAAACACAGGAGGTGATGAGATCAGTGTTATCCCAGGAGGATCCCACCCAGAAGAGATGACTCCCACAAGGCATCTCCCACTCCTGGCCTCATACCAAGATCCCAGAATTTCACCTGCTGCCCTGGCAGAGGATTTCATATTCCTTATCCCAAATTATGGTTTGGGATGTCAGAGTCATACATCTCATTAATTACCCCCCTGAATATCCCAGGGATTTTAGGAACGTCCAGTTCGGGGGAAAATGCTGGGAAAACTTAATCAAAAGTGCAGATAAAAACCTGGGGTAATGTGATTCCATTTTATTGGAAAGGAAGGAATATCCCCTTCCTTCAGGAGTAGGATTTTCCTGGGAGCCATCCCCCTGCACTGGGGCTGTGTCCACAAACCCCCCACACTTCCCGAGGAGTTAAGGAGCTTCCAGACACCCATTGTCTTGGAAAATCTGATGGAAAGCAGAGGGCTCCAAGGGCTGGGAGGGGAGGGGCCGCCCTGGCTGCCTGGAAATGGGGATGGATGGGGCTCTTGGATAGGTGAGACCTTTGGAGTGGGATAATGGATGGAGGGGAGCAGCCGAGTGGCCCTGACATCCCATTCTTTAGTGGCTCGTCTCTGCTGGGAGACGCCAGGAAGGGATTTGATGGAGGAGCAGGGATGGAGGGTGATGGAGAGCAAGGAAAGGATTTGATGGAGAGTGGAGGAGCTGATAGAGAGGGAAGCTGATAGTGGGGAAGTTGATGGGATCTATCCTGATTTTCTCCCCAGGCACAGCCCTCACCTGATGGGAAAACAGGGAAGAGGTTGCCTGGGGATGTTGTTGCCTAAGCCAATTTTAATTCCATGGTTTTTCCCAGTTTTTAGGCAGAATTGATCCTGCAGGCTGGATGGATCCCATGGTTAGAGGAGCAGCACCTGGGGAGGGTAAAAAGCCCCTGATAAAGAGGCTGGAGCAAATTCCAAATTGCCCAGCTGGGGACCCTGTGGAAAATAATTGGAAGGGGAAACCCAGGTGGAGACACTGCTGCTCTCCCAAATTCCTTATGCTGGGAAAACTGTGAGCCCCTGGCATCGCAGCCCCCACTGGGTAGGGTGGGTTTGGTCACCTTGAGACAGCCAGGAATGTTTTCCGTGTCCTGGAGTGCCTCTGGAATCCCTAGATCACCTCTGTGCGAGCCAGAGATAAGGAAGAGGGTAGAAGCTGGCTGGAATTGGTTGGATGCGCCACCCCAAATCCTGGCTGCTGTTTCCGGTGACCCGGGAATAGCTCCAGCCAGGTATGCTGGCAATGTTTAACAACCCATCCGTCTTTCCCTGCTCCTGCTCCCAGATCCCTTTGTTTGAGCCACGGGGCCCTCCAGTCTCACCGTTGTCCTGCTTATCTCCGGGATTAATCTCCCAGGAATCCCAGTATTAATGTTAAACCTGGTTTTACCATTCCCAGTCCGCTGGATCCACGTTGGTGGGACTCATCCCATCATCCCAACCCCAAAATCCTGACTACCTCCCGCTCATCTTCCCAAAGTTTTGTTTGGGGGTTGTATCCCACCAGTTTTTTTGGGATGCTGCATGCCCAGCACCATCTCCCCAGCACAATGTGGGAGTGGGAGCAGCATGGAATATTCCCAGTGGGAATGGGAAGGGTGAAGGGGCTGAGGCCAGTGCGGCTGAGGCACAGGGAGGGAGCTGGGAGCAGGTGGATGTTGGGAAGGGAGGTCGGGCTCGGAATTGCTGGTGGAGAGCTGTGCACACAGCCCTTATCTCATCCGGCCCTGTTTGCCCAGCAGGAGCAGGGAGCCGGCTGATCCCGCGGGAAGGGAGCGCAGCCGGAGCCCCAGCTCCCGGTTTTTCACCATGGAGGGGCTCTGAGCTGTTCCCTTGGCTTTTGAACAAAATCCTGGAGTCTCCTGGTGCTTAAACACCCTGGATGGACCTGCTCTCCATGGCTCCAACCTTATCCATGTCTTGGTCCCATCCATAAGCCAACCATATCCATGCCTTGGTCCCATCCATGCCTTGGTCCCATCCATAATCCAACCATATCCATGCCTTGGTCCCATCCATGCCTTGGTCCCATCCATAATCCAACCATATCCATGCCTTGGTCCCATCCATAATCCAACCATATCCATGCCTTGGTCCCATCCATGCCTCGGTCCCATCCATAATCCAACCATATCCACACCTTGGTCCCATCCATGCTTTGGTTACATCCATGCCTTGGTCACATCCAGACCTTGATCCCAAGTGTCACCTCCAGGTTGCACCAGCTCCGCATCCTCCAAGCCTCTGGAATATCCCATCTGGAAGGGATCTGCCATGAATATGTTGGTGCTGCACATCAGGATGATCCATGACTTCCTTGGTTTCCTGGGAGGGAGCCCAGCCTGTCCTTGCGGGATCTGGTGGGATGATGGTGAGGGGACACAAGGAGGGCGGGAATGAGCTCTGGATCTGCGGGATGCAGGGACAGCTGCCACTGGAGTTGCCGGGATGAGAGCAGGAAGGAGCTTTGTTTGGGAAAAATCAGGTTCTGCGCCACTCACCCTCTGCTCCCTCCTGGTTGTATGGAAAACCTTGGGAAGTCCAGCTCCTGACTAATAATGGAAAATAATCCTGGAGCTGCTGGTGGCTCCTTCCAGCCTCTCCTCCATGGGACAAGGGTGTTTTTCCATCACATTAGTGGAATGGACATGCCTGGAATGTGCAGCCACATCCCGGCTATCCCAGCCCTCCAGAGCATCCCCTGGAATTCCGTATTTCCCCACAGAAGACTCATTATCCCATTAACATCGGAGTGGCTCCGGGTCACCGTGAATGTCACCAGGAAGGGGCTGATTGATCCCCTGCTGCCCAGGGGTTATCCTGAGGGGGCTTCCCGGGACATTCCAGGCAGGTTGGATGTGATCCAAGGGGCAAACTGAAGATCCTCACCCCCCTTCCCTGGAATACCTGGCCTGGAATAACCCCGTATTCCAGCAAATATCTGTCTGATTCCAGCTCCAGGAATGAGCTTTTCCAGCCCTTCCAGAGGGAGCTGTTAGAGCAGTGACCAGGCTTTTCCATGGAAACCCATTTTCCATGCCCACAGCCCTCTCCCTGGAGCATTCCCTTCCGTGGTCATCCATCCAGGGAGTCCTGACTGTCCCGTCAGTGTGCAGAGCTTGGAAAAAGCCCCTTGGAAAAAGCAGGATTTCCACCCCACAGCTGGAAAAGCGGCCCCTTCCCTTTCCCTGCCTAATTCCGGGCGGAAACCCAGCCTAGGCTGGCAAGGGACAGAGGCTTCCCTGTTTGGATTCGGGATGGGGATTTCTGCGGCTGAAAGTGGCTTTGTGATTTTTCCAGGAACGCTTCCTCCCTGGCTCCGGCGTGGGATGCACACCGCAAACGGGCTGTGGAGGGGAAGGAGCAGGGAAAATATTTAAACAAGGATTTGGGAATGAGCTTGGATCGCTCACTCCGAGAGCAGTTTCCGAGGCCGGTGTTAAAATGTGCTTTTCCCTCGGAGCCTCCGGAGTTTTTTAAGGACTGGGATTGGAGTTTTGTGGCTGGAAAAGGCCATAATTAATCATTTGTGTTCCCAGTGTGGATGCGCTTCCAGCAGGTCCTGTTTATTTATCCCATTTATCCCATTTATCTTCTCCCCGCTGGATCAAAGAGCCTTTTAGCACCCTGGAGTTTTCCTCCCAGGAAGCTGATCCCATGCTCATTTATCCATGATCCCGGGCAGCCCTGCTCCTGCTTCCAGCACACTCCAGCTTCAGGTTCAGAGTGTTAAATTCATGGCTATCCCCCAGGGCAAGAGACACATCCAGCTCCCAGCTAAAGCCTGTGGAAAGCAAGGAAAATCTTCCCTCTGGGAATTACAAATGGGAAGCTGTATCCTTTGCCTGGAAGGAGGGTGCAGCCCGGTGGGAATCGGGATATTTCCTCAGGAACAAATTATAAAATAAGAAGGAATGGCCTCAGGGGAAGTTCAGTTGGACGTCAGGAATTTCTTTATGGAAAGGCTTGGAGTGGGACACTGGTGGAGTCCTCATCCCTGGAAGTGTCCAAGGAACAGCTGGAATTGTCACTCAGTGCTCAGATAAAGTGGGAAATGGACAAAGGTTGGATTTGATATCTCTGAGGTCTTTTCCAGCTGGAATATTCCCACAATTCCATAAGGACTGAGCAAAGCAAGGGCTTCACACCTCATTCTGCTGGAGGCTGTGGAGAGAAATCCAGAGGCTCCTTCCCACCTCCCGAGGCCTCTTCCCACCTCCGCAGCGTTGGGATTTGGCAGAAAGGAGGGGAAATCCTGCTTCCCATCTTCCTGGTGGCCAATCCCAGAGAGCCCCACCCTCCAAAGGGATCTGACCTCCTTTCCCAGCTGGAATCCCGAGGGAGCTGGGGTCTGCTCCGAGGTGGGAAGGAGTTGGGCTCTGCTTCCCATATCCTGGCTCCCCAGCCCCTGTGTTTCCCTGGCTGCCTTTCCAAGGCTTCAAGGAGCCAGTAATCCTGAGGGATTGGAGCTGGAGGTGCAGGAGCTGCAGCTCCCAGAGCATTCCAGCCATGACGCGAGCATGGAGGCATTTCCTAGGCCTGGAGAGCCCTTGGGAGTCTGGCCTGGGGGTGGATCCGTGTCCTCCAAGGGCTGGAATCCTGGCTCTCCAGCTCTGGAGTGGTTTAAGTGGAATTCTTGGTCGGAGTTGCAAAAGAGCGGAGCCTCCCTGGGTGTTCTGGCAGGTGAGGGGATGGATTAAAGCTCTGCTTTAACATTGGAGCGCCAATGTTTCCCTGGATTTTAGGAATTCTGCTTTGGATTTGCTCCCAATTCAAGGCCTGATCCTTGAATTCCACCCAACCCAGGATATTCCAGCCTGAGGTTCCTGGGGGGATGCTGCAGCTCCAGGGATGGCTCGGAACTTGTCCAGACACATCCCAGTCGAGCAGGGAGCCGGTGGGGGGAGAATTCCAGGTTTCCTGGCTCCTTCCTTCGGTGACCTTGGGAGCTTTATCTCCATGAGTCACCAAGGCAAATCCTGGACATTGAAGGGAGTTTCCTCTTGGATCTGAAAATACGGGAGCCAGCCCCACATTCCTTTGTGGTTTTGGGGTGTGCCAGGATCAGGAGGGATCCAGAGGCAGAATTGCCTGGGAAAAAGTGGCCTCAAAACTCTTCCCAGAGGCTGCAACCCCTGGATAATTTTCCAAGAGTTCCGCCCCAGGCATTCCAGAGGGAACAGTGTCAATCCGTGGCCCACTGAGTTTTCCTATCCAGCTTCCAGAGGCAGCAACAGGGTGGCCAAAAAATTGAGGAATTGTTTAATTCCTCCTTAAATTTTGGGACTTGTGATTTCCACCTGCACTTGGAGTTGGGATGGAAATTCTCCAGCTGGGAATATGGGAGAAATCCAGCTGGATTTCCATCCCTGGGTGCTATAAATGGGGGGATCCAGCTGGATTTCTATCACTGGATGCCATAAATGTGGGAACGGGGCCTTGGGAAGTCCCTGGCACAGCTCCACCTCCATCCCTGTCCTGGCAGCTCCATGGAGGAGCTGTCAGGATTTGATGGAGTCAAGGAAAAGTTCAGGAACCTTGGAGTTTGACTGTGCCTCGGGGCTCAGGGAGCACAAATCACATTCCCAACAGCTTTATGGGAATCCTTCTGTCCTCCGGGGGGGGGGCTTCTGCTCCAAAATGATTTTATGGGAGAATTCCAAGGAAGTAGAGCTGTGTTCAGTGCCCAGGGAGAGTTTTCCCTCTCTGTGTCCCCCTTCTCATAGCCTCTGGAAAAACAGGGCCTTCCTCCAGAGAGGATTCTGCTCCAAGCTGGTGGAAAACTGATTTTGTTGGAGAATTCCAAGGAAATTGAGCCACTGTTGGTGCCCAGGGAGAGCTTCCCCCTTTTCCTTCTCCCTCTTTCCCACAACCCCTGGAAAAACAAGGCCTTCCTGTGTGGAGATTTTGATCCAAAATGATTTTAAGGGAGATTCCAAGGATGTGGAGCCATTTTGGAGCTTTCCCTCCCTGTGCCCTTGGAACAACCAGGCCCTGGGAAAACAGTGGGGAGGCAGAAATTTGGGAAGGGACAGTGAAGCAGGAGAGGAGTTGGAGCAGCTGCATTCCTGTCCCAGCGCCCCACAATTCCCAGGAATCCCAAAGCTCAGCGGGATATCCCGAAGGATTTTTACCCCAAAAGAAGAACGAGGTTGGAGCAGAGGGTTGGATGCGCTGCAGGAAAAACTCCTGGAAGGGCCCAGGGGTGCACGGAGCACCCCAGGAAGCGAATCCCAAGGGAAAGGCCAGCTCCAGGCAGGAGGCTGCTCCTCGGTACCTGGCTCCAGGCGCCGCTGGCAAATCTGGGATATCAAAGGCCTGTCAGGCTGGGGAACGGGACAAAGGCCGGCGCATTAATGATTAACTCCGCTAAAAGCTGCGGCTTTTTCATTCCCAAGGCGCCGGGAAGCTCCAGGCCCATGTGACAATCCCGGGCATTTTGTGGCAGATTGGGAAAAGCTCGTGAGCAAACACAGGTGCTCCGGAGTCAGGGACAACCACAAACAGCCGCAGCTATTCCAGCCGAAATTAACTCCTGTGTTTGCCTCCCGTTTTTCCTGCCGGGAGATTTTCCCTGCTTTCTTTTTTTTTTTTTTTTTCATTTGAGGCTTTCAGGGAGAGAGAAGAAAAGGAGTGGAAAAAAAAAAAAAAAGGGAAAACTCCCCCAAAGGCTCCTCACGTGGAAAAAGCTGAGGGAAGTTATTAAACAGGGAAATAAAACGCACTCCTGGTTTTTTTAGGGAATTTATTGGGGAATCCCAAGCAAACGCGTGCGTGGGATGTTGTGGGATAACCCTGGAGCAGCGGGAGGGGAGGGAAAAGGGGAATTTGGGGATGTCTCCCCACGGAATCCGGGTGTGACCTCGCTGTGGCTCAGCCCGAAGGTCCCTCTAGTGGTTTCCTTTGCTTCCATGAGGAATTGCCGGGGTTTTATTCCCCCTTCCAAGATTTATCCCGGCTCCCAACCACTGTAGGGAGCAAACAGCAGAAAATGGGGATCGAGTCCCAGAAAAGAACTTTGAGATGGCAGAAGGGGTGCAAAATTCCCGGGAGCAGCCTTGGGAATGAACAGCAGCGCTGGGATGGGGAATGGGAATGCTGCCTCTTTTCCCGGCGGGAAGGAGGAGGGGAGCAGCGTCCCGCTTTTCCAAGGGAGGGATTTGCAGCCTTGCCGCGCCAGGTGATCCAGGCTGGAACAATTCTGTGGATTTTGCTGCAGGAAGGGCTTGGCTCCCGCAGGTTTATCCCCGTGGAATAAATATCCCTGTGGATTTGCACCTCAAAAATTGGGATAACTCCCACAGAGAGAGGAGGATTCCAGTCTGCACCATCCAAGGGGTTTTTTTGGGATGGGGCTTGTCTTTGGTGCAAATAGGGTGTGGTTTTGGGATAAGGGATGGAGGGATGGGATACAGGGAATGGCTTCCCACTGCCAGGGATAGATGGGACATTGGGAATTAATTTCTCGCTGTGAGGACGGGGATGTCCTGGCACAGTTTTCCCAGAAAAGCTGTGGCTGTCCCATCCCTGGAAATGTTCAAATCCAGGTTGGATGGGGCTTGGAACAGCCTGGGATAGCTGAAGGGGAATGATCCACAAGCTCCCTTGTATCCCAGTCCATGATGAAATTCCATGATCCATTGCCTCGGTGAGTTCAGCACAAAGTGGATTTTAGGAGAAATCACTCTGATCCAGCTGCTGGATCATGTGGAAAATCCAGGAAAAACAACCAACCTGCCCTGGTGAATGGAGCAGGAGGAGAGTTGGGACAGAGAGCAGAATTCCACAAGGAGAACTGGGAAGCAGCATCCAGACCTTATCCCAAGGACAACGGCTGCAGATGGGGACATTAAAAGGGGACATTAAATTCCATGTGTTCCGTGGGATTATCCTGGAAGCGATCCCGATTTATTTTGCCAAATTGAGCTCCAGCCAATTCCTCTCCCAGGCGATGGTGGATAAATATCATTAAATTGGGAAAGATGGAAGCCAGTGATGCCCTTGGATCAGTGGGAACAAACACTCGGGAAGGGAAGGACAAAACCAGGAAATTGGGATGCAAATCATCCAAATGAGGCAGATCAAACAGGAGGGGAAATGGGATGGAGGCTGGGAAAAATGGGAAAACTGTCGGGATGTCTTTGGAACTTTGTTTTCCAGTGAAAAAATGAAAAAAATGTGTGTGTGTGTGGGGGGAAATTACGAAAATGGGTTGGGAAAAGTTCTGGAGGGATTTCTTGGAGAGGGAAATATTGCTCAGTTTGGAAATGTTGTTTCCATTGGATCTTGGCATTTTAGGGATTGCAGTTTTTGGGATTGAGGCCAGAATTCCTGGGAATGATGAATCTAAATCTCACAATGAGGGGAGTGGAAATCCCAAGCACTTCCGATCATCCAATGGGGATTACCAACCTGGAACATCCCCCTGTTTCTGCTTTTGGAAAAGCCAAATCCCTGGATTGATCCATAGCAGGTGGAATTTAACCCTTCATTTGCCTCCTTTCCAAATAAAAGATTTTTGTCTCCCATTTTTTTCCCTAGTGTGGAATTTTTTCCTATATGAATTCCCAGAATAGGTTGGGTGGGAAGGGACCTTAAGGACGATCCCATTCCCACTCCCTGCCATGGATAGGGACAACTTCCACTGTTCCCAAGCCCCATCCAACCTGACTTTACTCCTTGGCTGAACATTTCTCATTGATCCACTGCTTTTGGTTTCCAGGCAGGGAAAAGATGGAAAACTGGGATCTGGGATATGCTGGGCTGCTCTAGGACAGGGACATCCCTTGGAATTGGGAAAGATGGAGCAGATCCAGCTTTTCCTGCTTGGAAATATCCCCCTCTCCCTTTCTGCATTCCCAGTGATTCCAGACCCTCCAAGACACCAAGGGAGTTTTATCCCAGCATCCATTGGGAAATTCCAGGGGTTTTGGGGGTTTGATCCCATTTCTCCCGTGCGAATAGGGATGACTCCTGGCAAAGCTGGATTCCCAAACCCAGTGTGGAAAAGCAGAGGGTTTGAGCTGTATCCAGGCATATTTTTCCTGAAAAAAAAAAAAAAAGACAGAAAAAAAGGGAAGTGATCCCGTTGGAATCAGGATAAAGATTTCTTAGGGAGAAAGCAAATGAAGGGATGGAAAGAATTCCTTTATTGCCCATATCCTGACTCAGTATGTGATCAGTGACCTGGAATACGCTCAAATCCAGGATAAATTAGAGCTGGATGGAATTCCCGCCCCACACCCCCCCTCTCCTGCCTTTTGGGCAGCAGAGGGAGCAGCCAGTTCCTGGCTTTCTCCTCTTCCTGCTTTTCTGGGAAGTCAACAGGCCTGGAAAGGCTTGGAATTCAGGAACCCATGCTGGTTTAACTGAGGTCACTGGCAGAAAAATGGGATAGGGAATTCCAGATCTGGGGAGGAGTTGCTGTGCCAGGCTCATCCCAAGGTTGATCCTCTCCCTTTTTTCCAAGGTTTTTCCAGGTAAAAGAGACAAAAATATCCCAAATATCTCCCAGAGCCCACAAAGGGGTTTCAAACCAGGACAGATCCAATACCCCCCACCCCATTCCTGATGGATTTGCCCCTTGGAAACTCCCAAAATCCCGCCAGCTGCACCTCTGGAATGGCTCTGAAAAGCCTGGGAATGCAAATCAGCTCCAGGTTCTCTCCTCCTGGGAGTTCATCCATCCCTGGGTCCCTTTTCCCTTTGTCTCCAAATTCCCTTTGTCCACCTAGATTTGCCCCTGGATTGTCCATTGTATTCCAAACCCAAGGGGATCCAAGGAAAGGTCCTTTCAGATAAAAACAAGGAATTAGCACCTCAGGATTTATTGTTGGAGGTGGAATTCCTGCTAGGAGGTGATTTCCAAGGAAATTTGCATTTGGAGATGCCAACATTTGAGCAGCAAATTTTCTTGGAATCAGGAGCTGGGATTTGGAAAAGTTGTGGCGTTTTAATGGGAGAAAAGTTGGAAAAAAACTCCCCAAAAATTTTTAAATCCCAGATTTTATTGGATTCCTGGCAAGGTGGGAAGAAGGAATATTCAGTTGTGTTTTCCCTCTGCCTTCCAGGTTTATCCCTGGCAGTGGGAAGTGATTCCTGCAAATCTCCAGGAAGGGCCATGGATCTTCATTCCCAGGCTCATTTCCATGAAATAAATGTCACCATAAAAAACCGGGATCTCGGGAGAAGGCGGAAAACATATGGAGCTGTGCCAAGGAGGGCTCATTAATGTCCCACTTCCCAGCTGGAGTCCATAAAGGCTCCATTTCCCGGGATAATCAAGATCCAAGGGCATCAGGAAGGCTCCATGGGGGAGCCATAAAGCCTTGGAATTGCACATGGACACTGTGGAATCCCGAGAGTGGGGCAGGGCTCTGCTCATCCCAGGAATGCTTCCCAGAAAACCTGGGAGCAGCCGGTGTTGGAGGCATGGAAAGGGCTCCAGGAGGAAGCACTGAGCTTTTCCCAGTTATCCTTGAAATGCTGGGATGGGTGGCATGGAGATGAGGGTCTGGAATTCCATTGGGAAACAGCTCCTGATGCAGTTTTTCATTCCACCTCTCCCTCCCTGCATTCCCAGGGACTCCAGAGAGTTTTCCTTGGGATCCTCCCTTGGTGGACACCAAGGGAAGTGGATCCTGGCTCCAGCCATATCCAGGGGGAAATTCCAGGGGTTTTGTGGGTTTGATCCCATTTTTTTCTGTGGGACCAGGATGACTCCTGGCAAGGCAGAGGCTTTGGGATGTATCCAAGAGGAGTTTTTCCTAAAAAAAAAGGACAGGAGGGGGGAAAAATGAGGAAGTCCAGCCTGTGAGGTGGGATGCACATGGAATATCAGCCTCATCCCACCCCCTCGCATTCCTACTCTCACCCCCTCGTATTCCCACTTCCAGTCCCTCGTATTCCCACTTCCAGTCCCTCTCCCATCTGCTCTCAGCCTTCCATCCTGGGCCTTTCCATGCTGCCTGTTCCCTTTTTCCCGTATTGTTTGCTTTTCCCACCGCCGGCCCCTCTCCCTTCCCACCCTGGCATTTATTGGATTTCTCCCTCTTTTCTTTTTTCTCCCTTTCCTTCACCCTTTTCCAAGCAGGGGAAAAACTCCCAGGAGTTGCTGGGGCCTGGATGAACTTTTGACCCTCCTGGGTTTGGATTTTGGAAGGAATTTTAGCCGGGGTTGTGTCCCTGCTCCAACACCTGGATCCCAGATTTTCTCCTCCTGGGATACTGGGCTACCAGTTACATCCCAGTGGGAGGAGAACAAGGAATATGCTTGGAGAATCCTGGAAATGAGAATTTTTGGGGGTCTGGGAGTAAAGGAAAAGCAAAATGGAGCCGGTGGGGCTGTTCTGGAATATTGGGAATGCTCCCGATTTTCAGACTTATTTCAAAGCGTCATTCAAAATATCCTGGTTTTTCCAAATCCCACAATTTTTCATCCAGGAACTATTTAAAAAATATTTTTATAATTCCAAGTCCACAAAAATTAATTAAAAATTCCACCCCAATTAACTCCAAATTAACCAAAAAATGTCCCTTTTTAAGTTTTCACAGGGAAAAAATTCCAAAATTCCCAAATCCTTCCAGGCATCAGATTTGACTCCAAAAAATGAGTGGGAGACAGGATTTTAAAGGCACTTGGAGTTTCTGTGGGATCTGAGAATTCTCCCTGGATCCTGGCCAGCTTGGCATGGAAATATCCCTGACAATTGCTTCTTACAGATCCCCAGGAATTCTGTTCCCGGGTATTTAGGCCCAGCTGGAAATATCCAAGTAGAGCCTTGGCTTTTTGGGATGGGTTTCGTGAAGCAAAGAGCGGTTCAGGATCATTCCCAAGGATTTTTGGAGAGAGATTTTGGGAAGAGGAATTGCCAGGAAGTTGTTTCTCCAGAAGAAAATTCAGGAGGTGGCTCTGCGGGATTCTCTGATCCTCCCCCATCCCAGAAAAGGGGGGCAAAGGGGGATTTTTTTTTTTTCCTGGAATAGGAAGAAACATTGGGACATGGTGCTGTTTTCCTGGATTTTCCCAGTCCCAGCTCGCACCTGCCACCATTCCCACCTTCCCAAGGGTGATTTCCCATTGAACAAACAGCTGGATTTAAGCCTGGAGTGGGTTTTTTTGGGGATATCAAACCCCCTGGGTATTCCCACCCCACTGCCATTCCTGCTCTGCCCGAGCCCTTCAGGGAGGCCTTGGAAAAAAGGGGGGAATGAAATTCCATCCATTGAGCCAATCCTGCTCCTCCCAACACCCTCTGGATCCCCATCCTGCTCCATAAAGGACTTTCTATCCACAGCAACCCGGAAGCAGGAATGCTGTCCATGGTTTATGGCAGCTCCCGGGATAGGGAGCAGCTGCCCCCGGCCAGCTTGATTGGAAAAGAGGGAATGAGCCATAAATTAGGGAAAGTGGGAAGGAGAAAAGCAGGACCCTCTGGAACTCTCGTGGCTGTAGGGTCAGAATCAAAGGAAGGCTTGATTTGATCCCATAATTTCCACCGGCTCCTGGTTTTTTATGGGAGCAAGGACAAGGCCGGGCGAATTCCAGTGGCCATAATTCCCGGAGAAATACTGTACTTACATCAGGAAAAAGCTGGATAAGCTCCCGAGGTGCTCCGGGTCGTCCTGCTCTTGGAAAACGGGGATTTGGGAGTCTGGGGGACGTCAGGTGCCTGTGGTTTTGTGGGAACAGGGAATTAAGGTGTGTTTCCCATTGGTTCCAGGTGGGATGGGAATTCCAAAGCCACAATCCCAGGGATGCCAGGGAGACCCTGCCGGCTCTTTGTATGTTCCTAAAGGGAATGAGTGCCCAAAGCTGGGAAGGAGTGAGGGGTTGGAAAATTCTCATGATCTCAGATTCCCAAAGGCAACATTGGCCACACTTCTCCCTAGAACTCCAAACAAAATTCCAATGGATGCGCATTAAAGGGACGGTGGCACTGATGGAGATTCCTGGGATTTGTGGTGCTGGTGGACATTCCCAGTGTTGGGAATGATGTTTTAGGAATAATTCTCTTCCTCCCACCTTGATCCATGTATCCATGGGGACACAGGATGGAGTTATCCCAGAATCCCATATCATCCTGCTCCCAACATTTATGCGATACCTCAGCTTGGGATGTGGTTTTCCATGGTTTAGAGGCTGGGTTCCCCCACATCCAGAGGGAGATCCGACCTCTCCTTCCCCTCATCTCCCCCAGGCACCCGGAATTCATTCCTTAAGGGAGATGATCCTGGGAAATCTCCCTTTATATTGGATAATGAGCCTGGCATTTTGGGAATGGGAAGAACAGTGCTGCTGTGGAAATGCCAGGGAAACATCGGGAAAAGCCCCATCCCTAAGGAACATCCTAATTGTCCTTGCTCCCAAGCAGTCGATAGCATCCAGCAGGCTGATCCCGAGTTTCTGGGAGCTCTTGGAATGCGCTGTTTTCCCCGGGATCAAGGAATTAAGGTTGGGGTTATTTGTATTGATTCCAGAGCCTCCGGCTCTGTCAGTCACGCTTGGATTTGTGGAGCACAAATTCCTCCTTTAAATGTCACCGTGCCTCATTCCTGCTTCCATCAATAATTCCGGAGCCGGGATTTGTTTATTAACCCCCAGAGTTCCCTTCCCGCCTTGCTCCTCCTTCTCACACACACACACACAAAATAAAAAAGGGGAAATTGGAGTTCATTGCAGGAGGGAAAAACCCTCTGGTAAAATTTCTGGGCCCTCTAGCGGTTCATGGGAATTTGGGATGGAATTTTGGGACGCAGTTTCCTCACGGCAATGTTTGGATGGAATTTTGGGATGCGGTTTCCTCTCGGCAATGCTTGGGTAATGGGAATTTGGGCTGGAATTTTGGGATGCAGATTCCTCCTGGCAGTATTTTGTTAAATGGGAATTTGGGCTGGAATTTTGGGATGCAGCTTCCTCTCGGCAATGCTTGGGTAATGGGAATTTGGGATGGAATTTTGGGATGCAGATTCCTCCTGGCAGTATTTTGTTAAATGGGAATTTGGGCTGGAATTTTGGGCTGCCGTTTCCTCCTGGTAGTACTTGGACAATGGGAATGCAGAGGAAGATTCCTGAAGCTGAGACAGCTTCATCGGGAGCCTGCTGCGCCCGGGGATTCCCTGGAAAAGCGGAAGCAGTGGGGCTGCTACGTCACGCTGGGGCTGCCTCCCAAGATTCGGGATAAGGGCAGTATTTATGGAAGTTCTTTGGGATCCCTGGGCAAACAGCAAACATTCCCTGAGTCCTGGGCGGGCGCTTCCTTAAGCTCTGGCTCTATTTGGCCACGGGCCGTTTGTAAACTTGCTGATGATATCAGGGAGCCATTTTCCAAACAAAGTCCCGCTCCCGCCACCTCGAAATTCGGGAATATTGACACTGCGCCGGGCGCACGCTCCACAAACATTCCCGCCAAGGCCGCGGCCAAATCCAGCGGCGTTGTTTGGAAAACCTTTCCCACTCATCAGCCTCTCCTCACACGCTGGCACTGTTCAATTACCATCACTTCCAGAGCCTTAGGAAAACACCCCGTGTCCATGTAAATAGAGAGATCCGAAAACTCCCCGGAATGTTGGCTTTTCCAGACTGGAGGTGATGTTTTCCTTCGCTCCAATTTGTTCGGGAAACTAATCAGGCTGGGATAAAGCCGTCGGCAAATATGGCAGAGATTGACAGGCACATGTCAGAGTTTACACAGTCTGGCCAAGTGTACAGATCCTGCGGGATCGTGCGCCGGGAATGCTGCGCCGGGCACCAGGAGCCTCCGGAGTGGCTGACATGGCCTGGAATGCAAAAGCTTCCCAGGGAGGGGGGGGAAAGCTGAGGATGAGGCTGCTCTGCTGCATCCTGGATTTTACTGAGGGGCTGGAATAGGCCTGGACTGGGGTGTTCCAGGTCTGGGATGTGCCAGCGCTGGGATGCTCCTGGTTTGGAATGCTCCAGTGCTGGCATTCCCGCCCCAGTCTGGAATGCAGAGGCTTCCCAGGGACTGAGGGGAGAGCTCTGAGAATGAGGATGCTCTGCTGCTTCCCTGATTTCACTGAGGCATCAGGGACTGGCATGCTCCTGGATTCGGATGGTCCAGCCCTGGAATGTTCCTGGACTTGGATGCTCCTGCCCTGGGATTCTCATCACAGCCTGGAATGTGGCGGCTTCCCAGGAAGGATGGAGGACGTGGAGTTATTCCAGCGCAAACAGCAGGGATTGGCCTGGGATAGGGATGTTGTGCTGTTGAGATTCCACTGAGGGATCAGGGGCTTAGATGCTCCCAGACTGGGATGTTCCAGTCCTGGGATGCTCCTGGATTTGGATGCTCCAGCCCTGGAGTGCTCACCACAGCCTGGAATGCAGAGGCTTCCCCAGGGAGTGGAGTGAAAGAGGAATTATTCCAGTTATTCCATTTTTGGCTAAGTCCAGATGGGATGGGGATGCTCGGCTGCATCCCTGGCTCTCCCAAAGGATCAGGGACACAGCACTGGGCTGCTCCCACTGGGAAGCTCAATCCCCGGGATGCTCCTGCAGCAGCTCCAGCAACCGCCTGAACTTCCCCTCTGCATCCCAGTCAGAGTCACTTCCTTTTCCAGGAGGGAAATGAAGCTCTTTTCTCCCAGGATTTGCCCCTGTGGGAGCGGACAAGGAGCTGCTCCAGGAACACCTCCAGGACAAGGGCATGGCAGGAAAAAACACAGGAAAAGCTTTGAGACAAAGCTCAGGAAAAGGCTTTGCCACAAAATTCGTTGTCCTGCTGTAGCAAGGTCCAAAGGCTGGATTCCCTTGGGTTTTCCATTGCTCAATCCCACTTTTGTTGACTCCCACTCCAGAGTTGGAGCCGGCCCTGCTGGCACCTGGATCCCAAAATCCTGACTTCAGGAGGAGCAAATAAATCCCTGACGTTTCACTCCATCTTATCCAGAAAGAAAGGATTTAATGGACTTCCCGGCCTCCCCTCAACCAAGGGAAGTATCCCAGAGCCTGGATGTTTGCCTGGAGGGCATGGAGAAGGAGCCAAATTGGAATGTGTGCTGGGGGCAGCTGGAAAAAGCCCCGGGCTGGGAGCCCACAGCTCAAATCCTCATTTTTCAGCCTTTCAGGATCTTGGGATTGGAGCCGCTGCTGTGATGCCCATTCCAAACCTCAGGACATGGGATTTGTGGCTGCTGTGGGAATTCCTGATGGAAAAGTGAGGATTTCTTGAAGCATAGGGTGGAAATGCCATCCCCAGCCCAGGGATGTGGAGCTCCTCTCCTGCACTTTTCCCAGGTGTATTTTTTGGAATACCATTGCTCCAGGGTGCTGAGCTGGAAGTTTAGTATCCTGGCTGATCCTAAAAGCCGTGGATGGGTTTTCCCATCCGGCTCTGCCTCTGGATTTCCAACATAAAATTTTTTGTGATAGACACAGAGAGATAAGGAGATGCTAAAGGAAAATTCCTGCCTTTCCCTATCCTGCTGCTCCCATAGGCTGCTCCAACCTTTCCAAAGGGGCAAAGCAGCCTCTGGAAGGACTTTTAAGGGAATGAATGGATAAATCCAGGAACTGCAGGTCCATATGTGCCAGTGGTTGTGGATGGAGACTTATTTGGAATCTCATTGGGAATCAGGGTGACACCTTTGGGGATGGTGGGGATCCAGCGGGAATGGGGGAGTCCTGCAAGGGATAGAGGGATCCTGGTGGGAATGGTGGGGTCCTGGAAGGGATAGAGGGGTGCTGGTGGGAATAGTGGGGTCCTGGAAGGGATAGAGCGATCCTGGTGGGAATGGTGGGGTCCTGGAAAGGATAGAGGAGTGCTGGTGGGAATGATGGGGTCCTGGAAGGGATGGTGAGGGTCTGGCAGGGACAACAGGGTCTCAGCAGGGATGGGAATGTTCCAGTGGGAATAGAGGGATCCAGGCAGAGAAACTGGGATCCCAGAAGCGGTGACAGAAATCCCAGCCAGAGCTGGAGGCTGCAGCCAAGGGCACCTTGTCCAAGGGGAAAAGCAGCCTCTGGATAAATCCAGCGGGTCGGGGCTTTCAGGAGCCTTGTTCGGGATCACGGCGGCATCAATCACTGTCGGCTGCTCCCGGCTGGAGCGGCGGGAGCGGCGCTTTGTCCGGGCCCCGCTCCCGCCGGGATTCAATTAGTCATGGTCAGGGGGTGCCATTCTTGTCCCGCCATTCCCGATTGTTCCCAAAGCAAACAGCGCCGGGATGGGCTCTGTGATCCTGCCGTGCCCTCGGCCGGGACACAAAGGGAAGCGCTCCCCGCCCGCCCTTTGGAGCTTGTTTGCCAACTCCGCGCTGGGATGCAAAAATCCCGGGATTTTTCACCCCCGTGCAGCGCCCGCAATTTTTTATTTCAAACCTAATAATCGATGCCTGGAATGCCGCAAACCCGTGTCCGCTTGGAATATAATAATGATGGACAGCCCGGCAATTAGCCGGGAACAACCGCGCTGCCACCGCCGCGGTGTCATTTGCATCCCTGGAAAACTGTCACTCCCGGCTGGAATAGCCTCGGGAGCCATCTGGCCACCGGGCAAGCCGCTCCTCCGAGGGCCGGGGAGCGATTTCCTCCTGCCGGGGAGCTTTCCCGGGAATGCTGCTGGGCCCGCTAATTGCCTGGCACCTCCCCGTCTGTGCCCCCCGCGCCGCTGTCGCCTCGCTGATGGTGGCAGCGCCACCCAGGCCGCTCCGCCCGGGAGCAGCTTCCGAGGGGTTGTAACCCCGGCGGAGCAGCGCCTCGCCATTCCCAGCGATCCCGCGGGGCTGGAAACACGGGATCAATGGAGCAGTTGGGGTGCGAAGCCTGGGTCTAAGTAAGAGCTAAACCCTGGTCTAAAGCAGTCAGGAGTGAAGTCTTTCCTTAGGGTTTGGGCTGTGATCTCTCAGGAATCTTTTTAGCCTGGTTTTTCCAACCTTGAGGCTTGGCTTGCTGGGGGGATAAATGGATTTCCAGGCTTGGAAAACACAGCCTTTCCCGTACAACAGGAATGCAGAAGGTTTTGGTGGGCCTGAGGTGTTTAATCGAATCCCATGCTCTTCCTTAATCATGGAATGGTCTGGCTTGGGAGATCAATCATCCCCCCCCCACCTTCCATTAATCCAGGCTGCTCCAAGCCCTGTCCAACCTGGAACAATTCCAGGGATGGGACAGCCACAGCTTCTCATGGAAAAATGTGCCACCCACTCAAGGAAGGATTTCTCCCCAATACCCCATCTAATTTTCCCTTTTTTCTGTTTGAACCATTGCTCCTTATCCTATCATTCCAATTCCTGATGAAGGATCCCTTTCTGATCCTGGAGATCATGGAAATTGTGGTGCAAGGGAGGAAAATTCCTTAGGGCAGGATGAGGATGGAGAGGAGCTGCCTCCTATGTGGAGAGAGGGAAGAGGTTGTGATGAACTTGGAATCCCAGGATTTTATAAGCTGAAAAAAAACCTCCAAGACACTTGGATCCACCCCTGCTAACCGCAGAATTCCTGAAGGAAAATCACCACCGGACACTGCAACAAAAGGAAAAAATGGGAGCCATCCCCACCATCCTATTGATATTCCTGCCTTGCCCCGCTCCTCTTCCAAACCCAAAAAGAGGGAGCAGTGGCAGCGATCCCGAAATGCCAGATGCTCCCGGGGTGTCACTCAGAGATGTCCTTTTCCATAGTGGGATTCTCCCGGCCCCTTGACAGCTTGATTTAGGGCCGCCCTCGCCTGGGGGGTTGACATGACAACTGTGGGATGTGTCGTAAATATCCCAGGAGAGGCCTGGAATTGTGGGGTGGGATTGTGCGGGGGGCATTGTCCGGCATGCGGTTGAGCCGGCGGCGGCGGTTTTGTTTGGGAAAGAAAGCGGGAAGGGTGAAAGGGAAGGGGAATAATAATGGGAAAAAAAAGAGGGAGCTCCATTGGGAGTCGATTTGGGCTTTGGTTGTGGGGCTTGTTGGACCACACGGCATCTCCCAGTGATCCCGAATCCCATTGATAGCAATTAGGCTGGAGAGGGACTTTTGACAAGGGCAGGGAGTGATGGGATAAGCGGGACTGGCTTCCCACTGCCACAGGGATGTTGGGGAGGGATCCTTCCCTGGCAGGCTGGGCAGGCACTGAGTTTTCCCAGAAAAGCTGTGGCTGCCACATCCCTGGAAGTTTTAAAATCCAGGTTGGAGCAACCTGAGATAGTGGGAGGTATCTCTTGGAATGAAACTTAGATTCTGAGTTCAATTTCAACCCAAACCATTCCAGGATATTTTAATACCCAGTTTTCCAAAGAGATGGTGTTTTGAGCATTAAATTTTACTGGAACAGCAGAATTCCACGATTCCCTGGACTTCACCATTCTGGGGCAAAACAGAGCAACCCATGCTTGAAAAACACCTCAGCCCTGACACAATTCCAAGGCCTTTTCCCAGCTGGAATTTATAAAGCAGCACACACAGGTTGATTTTGGTTTCAAATTGAAATGAGACATTCCTGAAACAAAGGAAAACTTTCCTCTCCTCTCCCTCTTTTATTCCTGCTTTTATACCCAGCAAGACAAATGACAGGGAAAAGCTCCTTCCCACTTTTTTCCTTTTCTTTTTTTTTTTTTTCCCTTTTGTAATTTGGAAAAAAAGAGCCCGACTTGAAAGGAAGATGAGCCCGAGCAGCAAGGGAACAAAACCCGTCAGCGGCTCCGTGGCCGGGGATTTCCAAATCCTGGAATGCGCCAGGGTTGCGAGGGAACAACCTCTGTCATTCCCAAAGCTTCCCGAGGTGGAGGAGCTGAGGAAAAGGGGCGAAAATGGGGAATGGTGGCAAGTTAAATATGTAATATTAAAGGGAAAAAGGAGCTTCAGTCATTCCCAGGAAGGCTGGACTGCCTTGATCCCGGGAGGGGAGTGGATTTCCCATCCCAAGGAAGAGCTTGGGTAGGGCTTGGAGCAACCTGGGATAGCAGGAACTGCTCCAGGATGTGGTGGGGAAAACCTGGGTGAGCTTTGGAGTCACCTCAGCACTGGGCTAGGTGCTGGATCCAGGAGAAATCCCTTTCAGGACCTTAGGGATTATTCAAGGCACATCCACGGCCTGGAACGGGATCAGGAATCATAAATGCCCCCCCAGGCCTTCCATCCCTTCCTGGGTCATCCTGACAAGTTTTGGTTGGGGTGTGTTGGGTGTTTGTTCTTGTGAACAAGTGGGATAATGGGAAGGTTTCCAGGAGGAGATGGAGCTCTGGGATTAATGGATATGGCGTTTCCATTCTCCCTTCAATATTAGTCCAGACTGAGGTGTACTTTGTGGAGGAAGCCACAGAAAATGGGAATCCCTTCCCAAAAATCTGGCTGGACCTGCCACCAGGTTGAGAGGAGAAGGGGATGGGATCATAGGGAATGCCCAGGACAATCCTTGTCATTCCCACCTCCATCATAGTCTCCCTGATGCCATGAATCCATTCACTATGGGAATGCTAGGATGGCTGGGATGGCTCTGGGACTGTGTCACCTCTGCTCCCAGGAATCTCAGCCCTCCTCCTGGGAAGTTCAGCCCTTCTCCTGGGAATCTCATCCCTGCTGCAGCCCCTCCTGTGGCACTGGAAGCTCCAGGCAGTGGAGCTCCAAGTGCTCCAAGAGCAATTCAGGAATTTCGGGACCCCCAAGGTAAATAAAGGACCCTTTATTTTTATTTTTTTTTTGGGGGGGGGGCTGGGGGGGGAGAATCCAGACTCACCAAACCAGTCCGGGGTTTTTTCCCTTTGAGGTTTGACTCCAGGGATTTAATCCCTGGGTGGGGGGAAAAAAGAGGATGAGGCAGGAGAGAAAAGGAGGATGACACAGGATGGGAAAAGGTGCCTTGAATTGTCACCTGTGGGTCAGTCTGGAGGAGTCTTATCCCCGCTTTTCCCTGGATAAACACCTCCTTTCCCTCTCCGCTCCAATCCATGGATCCAAGATTTAGCTGCAATTTGGGATTTGGGGCTCTGGCTCCCAAATTATCCCGGAGAAGCACCCCCAAAAATCCAACTGCAACAACACCGGGAAGCTCCAAGCTAAACCCAAATCCCCCCAAAATTCATCCCGCTGGATCCTTCCTGCTTCACGCTGGCTGGAGCAACAAATCATTGGGATATTCCCAGAATGTCCAAAGGTTTGGGATACAGGTGGCAACATCTGCAGCTGCCCCGGGCAGGCGGGGAGAGGCCGCTGTGAATTATTTAACAGCGGTGCCATGACCTCCATTAACAATGGGAGATGCTTCCCGACCTGCGGGAAGCGCCCTGGGAAGCAGCTGGATCCAAATCAATCTACCGGGAGCCGGCCTTGAATTTATTATTGGAAGCGGGCTGGGAAGCAGCGAGAGACGCCGGGATTTTTCCCCGGGAATTGGTGGCTAAGCGAGGCTTGAAATCAGCTCGGAAATCACTGATTTTTCCGCGGTCTTTTTGTTTTGGTTTTTTAAAAATTTTTTCCCCTCTCCAGCACTCCAAGGCTTTTCCAAGCGAAACTTCCTAATCCCCCGAAGTCGCCACTAGACTTCTTGCCTCCATGGCAACCCCAAAGCATTCATGCAAGTGATTGGCCTCCAATGAATTTTAGATAAGGCGGGCTGGCAGGGAATTGATGGGATTTTAATGCAGAAGGAAGCGCGGGGAGGGAGGGGCGGCGGGTTCATATTTGAATAAAGCAAACACGGCGCACAAAGGGCTGACAGCTGTAAATGACATTGTCAGCACCGAAATTATCAGCCAGTTTACAATCTGTTTGCTCGCCGTGAACAAACACCATGTGTGTGGCATCCCGGCGCTCCAAGGAATGGCAGGAATACTTCCCGCCCTCGCGCCGCCGGAGCTGGGGCTCCAAGGGAGCCGCTGCAAAAGGAAAATTGGCTTTTCCCCCCGCTCTTCTCCGTCTTTTTTTTTTTTTTGCCTTTGAAATAATTCATTTTCGGGTTTGTTTTCCTCTCCTTTTTGCTCTGGTTTTTGCAGGGTTTTTTTTGCAGCATTCCTGGCTCCACCATTCCTGGCTCCAAACCTCTCGTTTCCCAGGAAAGCTGCATCCCAACACCTCTGCGGTTCTTTTCCCCCTTCCATTCTTTGCTCAGCAGATCCCGGCCTTGATCCCCAGGAAGGTCAGCTCTGCTCCCGGGAATCTCAGCTTTGCTCCCGGGAAACCCTATACTGCCGAGAATCTGAGCTCTGCTCCCGGGAATCTCAGTCCTGCTCCCGGGAAGCCCAGAGCTCCCGGGAATCTCAATCCTGTTCCCGGGAAATTCGTCCCCTGCTCCCGGGAATCTCAGCCCGGGATCTTCTGGGCCTTGGCTTTGCCCCTTGGCTCTGCTTTGCCCCAAATGTCTGTGAGAAAGCATCCCCAAAAATAAATGCCGGTTTTCCTTTGGAGTCAGGCTGGAAAACTGGTGCCCCTTCTCCTTTGGATTCGCGAGTTTTAAGGACAAAAAAAAAAAAAAAAAAAGAAAAGAAAGAAAGAGAAAAAAAAAAAAGCCGTTTTTCTTTGGGATCAGGCTGGAAAAGCAGTGTCCTTCCTCCTCTGGATGTGTGAGTTTAAGGGACCGAATAAATCCCGATTTTCCTTGGATAAAAGCTGGAAAAATGGTGTCCCTTCCCCTCTGGGTGTGTGAGTCTAAGAGACCCCAAAAAATCCGTTTTTCTTTGGATACAGGCTGGAAAAGTGGTGTTCTTCCCCCCCTCTGGAATTGTGAGACAAAGGCACAAGTGCAACAAGTTGTGGGATCTCAGCCCACCTTGATCCATAAATCCCACGATAATTTGTGTTCCTCCTTTGATCCATAAATCCCACCATAATTTATGTTCCCTCTGCCTCAGCTGCTGGGTACCTTCCCTTTTTTGGGGATTTTTAGGAAGATTCCCATTATTCCCTGCATCTGTGGACCCTGGCAAAATTCTTGCCCACAAAGTCCTTTATTCCTGGGAGATTCCTGGGAATGAGCCTCCCTACAGCCCAACGTTCATCCCAAACCTGGGAATCTGCCTTGTCCAGGTGGATTTATCCCACCCCATCCTGACCTTTCCATCCCAAGCCTGGGAATCCACCCGGTCCTGCCAGTTTTATTCCATCCCAAAGCTGGGAATCCGCCTTGCCCTGGTGCTTTTATCCCATGCCATGCCATCTCATCCCAAACTTTCCATCTGGAAGAGGCCATCAATCAATTCCCCTTCTTTCATGCAAATACAAGGGTAAAAAATGGGAAAAAGCAGGATTTATTTGCTCAGCAGGGAAAATGACTGAGAGGTGAGCACGGCCTGCTCGGAGCAGATAAAGGAGCTGGAAAAACACCGGGAGCACCCGGAGCCGCCGTTCCGGGCAGCCGAGCATCCAAGGCCGGGGCGTTGGGATGCAAAGTTGATCCAATTACGGCTGAGGCTCGCTCCATCGTGTCCCTCTTCCCATTTGAATCCAAATCACTGCTCCCTGCTCCCTGGCCTGGCAGTGGGAAGAGGGGGCCGAGCCCCCAAAGCTGTTTGATTTGGAGTCGGGAATGTTTGCCCAAGAGCGGGAATGCAAATGCGATTCCCGCCGCCGGATAAATTTCCATATCAGCTCCAGCTCACATGGAGAGAGTAAACATTCTGTTTATCTCGAGTGTCACTTGATGATTCCCGGAGAATATCAACCTGACCTTGTGCAGACATTGGAAAAGCGGGAATGAAATATGGAGGTGGCCACATACAATTGACTCCGGCAGGAGGCGTCGGAAAAGCCGGCGTAATTCAGGGAGAGGGGTGAGACAGCGGGGTCGCCGCGGGAAAATTGGGATAAAATTGGCCCCGAGGAATGGCTCCACCCTTTGGAGTCTTCTCCCTAAATCACAGCTCCGGACTGCGGGGAGATGCCGAACTCCGGGCGGGAAGGGCAAATTTAAGTGGGAAAACGACTTTCGAACACAACACAAGACTTGGATTTTGGGGGATTTTTTAAACTCCTGGATGGAGTTTTTTCCCTTTCCTGAAGTTTATTCCTGCCCTTTCCAGGCTGGCACCTGGAAATAATGGAATTGGGTGTTGTACAGGGAATTTCTACATTGCTGCTTCCATGGGGTTTGGGATTTTGGGGAAGGAATATGGAGATTTAGCAGGGAAAAATGTCATGGTTAATGGGGGAAGTCAGTGATTAATGGGGGGAAATTCAATGGATAATGGGGGAAAATTCAATGGATAAATAATGGGGGGAAAGGTCAGTGGATATTGGTTGAAAATTCAATGGATATTGGAGGGAAATTCACTGGTTAATGGGAGAAATTCAATGGATAAAGTGAAAAATTCAATGGATAATGGGGGGAAAAGTCAATGAATATTGGGGGGAAATTCAGTTGTTAAAGGGGGAAACTTCAGTGGATAATGGGGGAAATTAAATATAATGGAGGGAAAATTCAGTGGTTAATGAGGAAACTCCAGTGGATAATGGGGGACAATTCAATGGATAATGGAGGAAAATTGAATGGATAATGGGGACAACTTAATGGGGGTAAACAAGGGAAAATGGAATGGATAATGGGGAAAACTTGGTTACTGAGGGAAAATGGAATGGATAATGGGAATTCTTCCCCTGCCTACAAATCTTTCCAGGCTCTTTCAACTAGACTGAGTATTTTTATTCCCTGCTCCATCCAAAGGGAAAAGAAGTGTGGAGAAGAAGGAAGATTTTCCCCTGATGCTGCTTTAAGGAATGATTTTGGGTATTTAACAAGGAAAGGAGCCGTGACTCCCCAGAAAAAAAATCAGGAATGATGGGATCTGACATCCAAAAGCACAAGGAAGCCAAACCTATTTTCCCAGGTAACTAAATCCAGGGAAAATCACGATGGTCCCTGAAAATCTGAGTTTCCTGCGTGGCATGGGATTGGTAGGACATGAGCAGGGGGATTCAGGATGGGTGCCCACCCTGGATATGGGAAAAGCTGGAAGGATCCCCGGAGGGACAATTCCCAGTGCTGATCCCATGGGTTCAGCACAGACAAAGGCTGGAAAGGGAACAAAAGGCAGAGGGAAAGAAAGGAATTCACAGCACCTATTTGGGATCGATTCCTGCCTTATCCACATCCCAAACCTGTCAGGGCATGTTTTGCCATCACAGTTTCCCAGAATTTAGGATCCTTCATTAATTCACAAGCATTGATTATTGAGGTAATGCTGCATATCCCAAAATCCTGGTGGGGATGGTTCCAATCCAGAAGCAGGGTACCAGAGTAGGGACGAATTTGGGAAGAGAGACCAAAAATAGCCTGTTCCAAAAAAAAAAAAAAAAAAAAAAAAATCCAGGAAAAAGAAACCAAAGTGGATTAAAAAACGCCCCATCCTTGATCTGTTCCCACATTTTCCAGGGAATATTTGCACTTGTAAAAGGCAGAACAGGGCTTTGGGCTGATCCTGAGAATTCCCTTCTGCTGCTTTGTCTCAGCCAAGGGCAGCCAAGGAAAAGGGGGACTTTTCCTGGTGGGAAGGAAGGGCGGGATGGATCCTCCCTCACTGAGGGAATCATTCTGCTGGATGGAAAAATTCCCATCTTATCCATTGGGATACAGCATTAATATTTAAAGTTCCCGAGAGGAATAAAAAAGTTCCTGAGAGAAACACCCAGAATTCCCAACTCCTCTGTCTGCCCCATTTTCCTGGACTTTTGAATCCCGAAGGAGATAATTCCATTATGGTTTCTCTGGGTGTTTGGAATGCAGGGTGTTCCAGATGACAAAATTCCTATCAGTTGGGGTGAGGGTGATCCCTATGGACCCAGGATGGTCCAAACCTTCTTTAATCTTCTTGTTCCCAGGTGGTTTTCCCAAAGTTTGAGGAAAATCTTGGCTCTGTACAGGCCACCCTGGAGCAACCTCCGTGTCATTCCACCTGGGAACCAAATTCCCAGTTCTTCCCTTGGCTCTGGAGCTGGCAGAGTCCCACCGATCCTGCCAGTCTCCCAAAGCCAGGCCTGGTTGCGGAATGCCGCGTGGGAATGTCCCATCTTACCATCCCATACCTGGAGAAAGAAGGAATGTGGCCACTCTGGGCTGGCAGCATTGGAAGTGCTGACCTTTTCCCTCATGGAATCTGCGGAGTTGCTGGCACCACCTCAATTCCCGCTCCATAATGAAGGAATTTTCCTCTTTTTCAGGGAATTCTGATCGAGCCAGAATCCAGCGCAGGAGGATGGTGCCATCTAAAGGAACCAGAGCACACGGAGAGCAGCATCCATGGATTCATTCCCTCTTGCTTCCCAAGGGAATTTCAGATGGGTGTGGGACAGTCTCACTTAGGGATAATGAGGGCCCTCATTTACATGAAATTTTCTTATTCCTGACAAAGCTGGCATCCAGAGATATTTCCCACCTGGCTCCTTTTTTCCATTCTGGAAAGTCCAAAGGAATGTTGGATGTCTTGGATCCCCAATCCAAGGAAAACAGAGCCATCACCCAAAGCCCAACTGTGTGATCCCACAGGATTTAGGATCAGGTTTGGAAATGCCATATCCAAAGTAGACAAGCTCCACCCTGCCCCAGGAGCTGCACTGGAGCATTGGGAATAACCACTGGGAACCAGAATCGTGAACTTTGGCACTGAATTCCAAAAAATCCTCTCGGCATACGCAGCCAACAAACCCAAGCCAATCCCAGCATTCTGATTCCACCTTTTTTTGGGACTGGCTGCATGCTATGAAAGGAACAGTCAGGATTTATGGAGTCCTCACAAAATTCTGGCAAGGTGGGACTTCCCACCAAATTCCAGGTGCAGGAATACCTTTGGGCAACGAATGAATTTTCCCCAGCTTTTCCCTTTTCCGACCTCTCTTCCCAGGCTGCTGAACTCCAAAGGGATCAGACCACCTGGGATGAGGACATCACGTCCGTGCCATTAATCACCGCAGTTACCTTTCCACCCGGAGCATTCCCTTTGTCGGAGCCTTGCCTGGAAATCCTGGAAAAACAAAGGGACACCACCCCGCAGGGCTGAGTCAACACTGCATTCACCTCCTTAATCCACAGCCCAGGCTCAGCTAAGCCCAGCTCTAAACCTCCACAGAAATCTCCAAAGCGGGAGCCAGCCTTTCCCGCTGCGGAGAAAGGGGACGATGACAGAATCCATTGAAAAAGTTTTCCTGGGAGTCCCAAAGCCACAGCTCCGCATTCCCGTCCCTGGTGGCATTGGGAAGACGCGCTGGGACATGTTGTCCTACGGAGGTTTTCCTGGGAGTCCCAAAGCCACGGCTGCGCATTCCGATCTCCAGCGGCAGCGGGAGGGCGCGCTGGGACACGCTGTCCCATTAAAGTTTGGCTGTGGAGCAACAGGAGATAAAAGACCTGGAATCCGTCGTTGTCAGCCATCCAAAGTACACAGGATACGGATCGGAAAAACAGGTCCCGACAGGATAATCCTATTTTTAGGTGGTTCCTGGAGGAGAGCAATGTGGAATCAAGAGCCAGAGGGTCTGGGATCATCAGGGATGCATCCATCCATCCAAAGATCTTGCACCAGTCTCCTTGGGAATGGGATTCTCTGTTTGCAGGATCTGGGACTTCTTAGGTTCCTCTGGATCCTCCATGAAATCCTGGAGTGGTTTCGATTGGAAGGGAGCTTAAAGCTCATCCCATTCCAACCCCCTTGCCACGGACACCTTCCACTATCCCAGGTTGCTCCAAATCCCATCTAACCTGGCCTTGGACACTTCCAGGGATGGACCAGCCACAGCTTCTCTGGGAATTCTATTCCAAGACATCCCTGTCATTGCAGGGAAGAATTCCTTCTGTAATTCCAATCCCAAAGCCTCTAGCTCCAATCCAATCCTCCAGCCAGCCAGGTGCTCTGTTCTCCAGAATGCCAGAGCCTCCACCGCAGCATTCCCAGCATTTTTGCCTGGAAGTGTCATTTGGGGATCCTCGCCGTAGTCCCACCTACCCGAGCCTATTTGCAAAGTAAATTTACTCGGGATTTCCGATCCCTTGGAAAGTTTTTCCTCCTCTATTGATTTAAAATTACTGGAGTTGACATTAGGAACAGCTCAAACAATTAAAGGGAGAAGATAAATAACTGCATCCAGGTTCATTTTCCAAAATGCAAACACACAGCTCTCCTTACTCCATGATCCTGCAGTGAAGTGCCGTGGAATTGGCCAATGTATTTCCAATGGATAACATGGGATTTTAGCCAAAAAATCCTGATTTTTCTCCCATAATATCCTGATTTTCACCACAAAAAATCTTGATTTTCCCTTCATGTGTAAGCAGCTCAGTTTTTTGAGGGACACCTTCCTGCTGGAATTCCAAGAGTTGGAATTTGATTGGAAAAGGACAGAATCCGTGCTGTGCTTCCCATCACCAAACATCCCTCCAGGGAATGTGCTCATTCTCCGGGATGTGATTATAAAAATTGGCTTTGGGATAATCCCGTTAGGATTTAAAAAATAGGGAATAACAGCAGGGTTATGTTGTCAAGTGGTACCAGAGGGCTTGGGAAGATTGAGTTTGGGAACATCCAAGGCATATCCTGAAGGAAGAACAGGGGAAAATTAATCGTAAGTTGATGATGATGATGCCAATTAATTTCATGGAGAAACAGGAAAATAGGATAGTGGAAAAATAATAACTCATAATGCCCACCTTGGAAAAGGCTGGTGGGAAGACTGGGATTTTGGGAAGCAGGACATGGAGCCAGGATCCCCTGGAAGCGGGACAAAGGCAAGGAGAGCTGGTCGTGCGCCGCAGATCCCAGTGCTAAAAGCCAAGGGCACTTGGAACTAATTGGGGTGTAAGTTACAGATGAATCCCATCCTCAGGAACTGCAGGCCAGGAGCACAAAGGTCCGCAGGTTCTTAGGGATAATCCCATAAAACCTCATCCTGCAGCTCTTTGAAGGCGCCTCCAGCCCTCAGTGACCCAAGAGGAGAGCAGCGTCTCCCAGCAGGCTGAACATTCCGAAGGGAACTCCGGCCTTATCCCATTCCTCCATCAGCATCCCAAGCCAAGTCCAAAATCAGAGGAGCTCAGCGGAATCTGATGGATGCCACCACATTCCCCATAATTCACCACCCAGAATCCCAGACCCGGGGTGGAAACCTTGCCCAGGAGAAGCAGAGCGGGAAAACTGCAGGGAAATTATGGTTGTTGTTGTTGTTGTAACAGACAGAAAATAAAATTAATAACATTTGATAACTATAATGCCTATATTACTGTTAATAAAAACTATTGTTATCATCATAATATCTTTGTTATCATCATTATTATTGTTTTAATTATATTAATATTTTATTGATATTCCTAATTTAATGATGTTCATATTATCAAGATTTTTAATTCAATTTTTTTTTTCTTGCCTGCAACCTGGGCTGAAAAGTCACAGGAAAACATTATTTAATTAAATATTTTCATTTATTTATTTATTTATTTATCAGCCTGCAACCTGAAACATTATTATTGATATTTTTGTCGTTATAATCTATTAGGTTTATTATTATTATTATTATTATTAGTAGTAGTAGTAGTAGTAGTAGTAGTAATAGTAGTAATAGTAGTGCTACTACTACTACTATTACTTTATTAATAATCACCATCAATATTATAATTATTATTTTTGGCTTAATGCTCTCAATATTTAAATTACATTGCTATTTTATTGATACTCATATTATTAATGATATTTGTATTATCAACATTATTAAATCAATTTTTTTCTTCATGTAACCTGGGCTGAAAAGTCGCAGGGAAACTTATTGACTAATCAATTAATAAATAAATTAATTTTATTTATTTATCTCTCCACCTGCAACCTGAAACATCATTGTTACTATAATTACTGTTCTTCATATTATAATAATATTTTAATTAGTAATAATTCTTATTACTAATTATTATTATATTAATATTATATATGTTAATCATATAATATATGTTATTATTATTATTATTATTATCATCATTATCATCATTATCATTATCATTATCATTATATTTGTTAATTAGAATGTTAATTATTATTACTATTACAGTCTCTATTTTTCTGCTTGTAACCTGAGCTGAAACATTGCAGGAAAACATTTGATATAATAATAATAATAATAATAATAATAATAATAATAATAATAATAATAATAATAATAATAATAATAATAATAATAATAATAATAATAATAAGTTATTATTACTATTACTGTTACTGTTGTTATCATTGTTTTTATTACAATTATGAAGGGAAAGGGAAAGGGAAAGGGAAAGGGAAAGGGAAAGGGAAACGGAAAGGGAAACGGAAAGGTGGAATGCCATTTGAAATTGTGCCTTTAGGCAAAGCTTGGTGTGCCTGGGAATCCCCAGGGCTGGGATGCACTTCCATATTCCGGGAACTGGAATTGTCACCCTGGGCCATGGGCAGGGAGAGTGGCAGTGCCGGGCCCAGCTGTGCCTTTCCCAGTCTTCAACCAGGAGAACCATGGAGGGCATCCCAGTAAAACCTCGGCACAGGTGGAACGGGAGCTCAAAAATTCCCCCGACTCGGGCAGGATTCACCGCAGAGATCCCGCCAGGAGCGGCTCATTCCCCCAGGAATGCTCCCACCCCCTCCAGCCGAGAGTAGAGCAAGGTCCTCACCTTTCCCTGTCCTTTCAGTTTCCCGGGACAAGCCCGGAATCTCTCCAGCCAAGTGCTCTCCGTGTTTGCTGAGCCATTATCCCCTCCCTGCTCCCGAGGAGTTTCCAGGGAATCCAATCACAGCATTCCAGAGGCTTTCAGCCTCTCCTCTGGGCAAACACGGCCATCCCAGCCCACTCCAGGATTTCTCTTTTTTGCTGGAGTTCAATATTTGTGCGCAGCTCCTTGGAAAAACATTGGGAACACCGGGCACGGCTGGCCTTGAGCAGGGAAAACCTTGGAAAAGGGTGAGTGGTGGGGAAGGGATTCCCTCATACCACCCAGTGGGATTGGTCATGGAAAAGGCAAATCCAATGGGAACCATTCTCCTTGGACCTGACTTGGTGATCCTTATGGATGTCTTCCAGTTTGAAACATCCTATGAAATCCTGGAATGGTTTGGGTTGGAAGGACCTTAAATCCCCTCTCATTCCGATCTCTTCCACAGACAGGGACACTTGCATTAATCCAGGTTGCTCCAAGCCCCGCCCAATGATTAGCCAATGGTTCCATAATTCTTGGCACATCCTTGGAAAATAGAACCTTCTCCATGATCAGACCTGGCTGTTTCCAAACCACTCAAATTTCCTAGGGGATTCCATCAAGGAATAACCAGATGCCAAAGGATCCCCTTGGAAATCCCTTGGACACCTCCAGAACTCTGAGCCCAGCAAGGGGTTGGAGTGGGAGAGGGTTTGGAAGGGAATCCTGGAATTCCAGACAGATTTCATGCAGTGCACGTTGCCCACCAGCACATTCCCTCTTGGCTCCATCCCCAGTGGATCCCAGAGAAGAGGCACCAGTGGAGACTGAGGGATATCATGGCAACATCCCCCATCCCAAATAAAACCAGGCTGTGTTGGGAGTCCTGCCTTATTCCCAGATGAATTTGAATCAGGGCTATCCCATCCTGAAATTGGAAACCTGAACCTTTCTAATTGTTCCCTCCTTTAATTCCAGAGCTTGGGAATGGGAGCCTTTTGTTCCTGCAGACAATTCCAGAGGATCTGGCTGGATTCTGGAGACAACCTGTCAGAAACTAGGCTGCACATTCCCATCAAATCCATGGACTGAGGAGAGGGCATCAGCCCTGCTTTCCAAAGGGAGTTACAGCCCTGAGGATCATGATCCCAGTGCCATGAATTCCCTGGAATGGTGTCAGTGGAGCTGGATCCAGTGGCAGCGCTGTCTCCAGGGAAAAGTGGCTTGGAATAATCCAAAGAAATAAATGCCACACCCAAATTTGGGATTGGGAACGTTTTCCTGAGTAAGGGAATGATGGGAGGTGCAACTCAACTATTTGGGAAAACAGCAAATCCTTGGAATTCTAATAATGGCTGCAGCAGGTGGGAGGGAATTTTTCCCCTTAGCTTGGCCAAGGCCAAGAATGAACTTCCAAAGGAAGGGATGGACAGAGGCAGCTGGAATTCTGTCTCTAAAATCACGGAATTCCTTAGAATTCAATATTCCATATTCTTCTCTCAATAGAATGATAAAAAAGAGGGATTGAAGGTCTTTCTTTATGGAAGGTCCTGGTCACTATTCCCGAACTTTTCCCTTTGTTCCCCCTTCCCTGTGCCCAAGGATTTGCATTTAGGGATGGTCCATAAATTTGGGAACTACTGGAGCAGCAGAGGAATTCCTGGAGAGTGACAGGGTGGGAATTGGGGAATGCTGCTCCTCTTGTCCCTCTTTTCCCTTTCCAGTGGGGAAAACTGGAGCAGATTTTAAGGTGTGGTTCAGCAAAATATTGGAATCTTTCCCATTCCCACTCAGCGACTTCCAGGATTTCAGTGGATTTCCTTTTCTCTCCATGGATTTTATTCGTTGAGAGTGATGAGTTTTACACTAAATTAACTCTTAATTCATAAGTAATTCACTCTTAATGACCGAGTTATAAATAGAAGGAAAACTCCCTGGATTTTCCCTGCTGAATATTTTCCCGGTTGGAAAAATCTTGGAAAGGGAAGAAATCCCAGCCCGGCGTTAAACAAATCGCATTTGTCTCCCGTTATAAATTGATTTAATATTCCTTTGATCCAGCCAGGTCGTTTCCTCAGCCTTCCTTAAATTCCAACCCTTTTCCAGCCCATGTCCCGAGTATCCAAAGCTTTGCCGGATGCTCCCTCCAGTGGGCAAAAGATCGCAGAGCAGGAATGCTCCGATTTTCCACAGGAGCTGGGAGCATTTTGGGATTGACATCCAAAGGTGCTTTTCCATGTGAAAAATCCGCTTTTTTAGGATCTCTCATCCATCCATCCATTCCTATGGAAGTGTGGCTGACCCATCCCTGGAATGTCCAAGGCCAGACTGACTGGGTTTGGAGCAATCTGGGATAGGGGAAGGTGTTGAGATTGGAATAAGATTCCCTTTAAAATCCTTTCCAACCCAATCCATCTTGGAATTCTGTGATCCCCTCCAATTCTTACATGGGAATTTCACTTCCTAAAGAATCCACCCCAAACCAGTTCTTCCTCGCAGAGCCGATATTCCACTAAAAATCCTGGATTTGCCACCTTGGAATGGCCACAACTCCCGTTGTTCCTCATCAATTCCAACACCGGCGGCTGCCAGGTGGGAATGTTTGGTTAATGAACAATGGGAAAGGCATTGTTTGGGATTCGGGAAGCGGAGCGGGAAGAATGGTCACGGTCAGCAGCAGCAGCATTCCAGAGTTCCGGAGGAACGCCGGGAGAGCACCGTGACCCATCCAAAGGCAGCTTTCCCATTAAAGTGCGAAATGTGCTTGGAATGCTCTCCGGATTCGGGATTTATGGAGCACTCCGGGCTTGGAATTGGCCGTGCAGGTGGGTCACGGTGCCCGAGGAGGTTGGATCTATCCCAAATCTGTGGATGCTGGAAATGGGGGGCATTTCTTGGACACGCCGAGCCCGAGGCGTGCGTGGGGAATGTCATCCACGTGTTTTTACCTCCAGGAATTGATCCCATCTCCCTCTAACCCTCAGCGTTACGCGCGGCCCGTTCCCCCTAAAAAAAGCCAATTTTCCCCAGCTTGGAGCGCCTCGGGAAGGCTCTTTTCCCGGGAATGCCGTGTCCATGAGCGGGATGGCTGCGCCAGACGGGCTTAATTTGGGATCACGGCCTCTGTCATTCCTGCTGGCATCGCCTTCCCGGGAACAATGGAGCTCCCTCTGCTCCAACAAGCACCTCCAGCAGGAGCGCAATCCAAGCTTTTTCCCGATCCACCCCCCCCGCCCCTTCCCGAGAAAACGCCGTTTTCCCATTAAGCCTGCAAGCAATTATCTGGGATTAGCAGCAGATCAAAAGGGATTACTTCCAGGATTGTTTTCCAAGCCCTCGGGGAAGGCGGGATGCTGATACCGAGCGTGCCGGGATGCGAGGGGGGGATATGGGGGGGTGGGGGTGGTCCCGCGCTGGGATCGATCCCGCTGGATCCAAGGATTTCCAGCAGGCTCTGTCCCGATTTTTGTCCGCTTCCACGGTAATTTTGGGGCAGATCAGCAATTTTCTTCCTTCTGGGAAAGGACACCGCTCCCGTTCCAAGCATTCCAGTGGGAAAACACGGCCCTGACTGCCTCAGCTTCCCCATTTTATGAGGGGTTGGAACTCCCTGGGAAACCCCTTTGGGAGCATCCATCACCGATTCCTTAAAAAACGAGTGTTGCACCTCGGGAGTTTCCTTAAGGAGCAGGAGAGGGAAGCAGCCAGAGGTGCTCCCAACATCCACATTTCTCCATCCCGGTGTCCCAAAACAATTCCTGAAACAACAACTCGGGAAATTGTAAAAAAACCCTGGATGTGAGGAGATCCCGAGAGTGATTCCCAATGATCCCACACCCAGCTCCCCACTGATCCCACTCCCTTCTCCGGCAGGATTTAGTGGAATAGGGATTGTCGTTAAAGCAGGAGCATCCCGGTGCCTGCGGAACTCCATGGATTTGAGCTCCAAAGGCTCCGTGAAGGGTGGGAATAATCTGGATGCAACGGGATGAGGAGGCAGCTCCACTCCGATCATTCGGGCATGCGAGGGAATGGAGCTGGGAAGGAGCTGGAATGCCAAGAGGGAGCTGGGAAAGGGGCTCAGATTGGAGAAAAGGAAACTCCAGAGGGACATCCGCACTTCCCATAACTCCCTGCCAGGAGGGAGCAGCCAGGTGGGATCGGGATCTGCTTCCAAGGAATAAGGGATGGGATGAGAGGGAACGGCCTCAAACTGGGCCAGGATTAGGCATCAAGAGGAATTTCCTTATGGAAAAGGAGGCCCGGCATCGGAACGGGATCCCTGTCCCGGGAGGTGTTCAGGGAATGCCTGGATGTGGCACTCAGAGCTCTGGGACTCGATCCTGGAATCTTCTCCCAAATAATTCTGTGATTTCCTTCCCTTGTCCCCCCTAATATTTCTCCCTACCTCATTCCCTATCCCACCACAACTGACGATCCCTAATTTTCCTGTTCTTCCCCCAAACCAACCCTTCCTTGGCCAGGTATCCAAAGCCGGGGGAATTTTCCTCTGGAAAAAGCAATTTCCATAAACGCCGTCGCCGCTAATGGCTCCTGATCGCATCTAATTCCCACAGCAAATTCCCGCTAATCCCGTTTGTCTGGGCTGCGCTACCTGAGGGAAATAATATCCATCCTTCCATCCCCTTTTCCCGCTTGTTTGCCAGGACTTCTCCAATATATTTTAATCCCACCATTTATCTTTGTCAACGGAGAACAAGGAATCATTTGCGGGAGAGCAAACGGAGGAGCGGGAGCTTGGAATTATTAACCAGGGGAAAGCAGGTGTTCCTCAATCCCGCCTTGATATCCTGGCAAAAACTTGGATCATTCTCCTGCTGCATCCTTGTGCCGGCAGCAGGAGTGGAGGGAAATTCCAGGGGTTGGGATTTAATCACGCCAGGGACGAGGTGGGAATAATCCACGGCTTTATTTGCCATGGAATATTATTTTGGCTCCTTTCTTTCCAGCATTTTTCGGGGGGAGAGGTGCGCGACGGGATACTTTTTGAAGTGATGGATCCTGTCTGGATCCACACAGTTTCCAACCAGAATCCAGGAATTCCACACCCCCCCCCCCCCACCCTCCACTCTCCTTCCCTGCATTCCAACCGCTCCTCCTGATCCTGCTGGGAAGCAAAGCCCATTCCCGGTGTTTTGGGGACAAATTGGAATTGAACCCCCTCTGGAATGTCCCTGACCTACTTCCAGCCCCTTCCCTGTATTCCCACCGCTCCTCATTCCCGCATTTGGGAGCTTTGCCTGTTTTTTCCCCCATTCCCGCTGTTTTCTCTGGCACCGCGTTTCCCGATGCCTTTGGAGACGCATTCCTGCACTTTTTGGGAAGAGCCATCAGCAGCCACCTCTAATTGGGGCTCCTGAGCCGCTCCTGCTTTTTTTAAGGAGTTTTTTTAAAGCCTGGCTTAAATGGGGCTTTAAATGGGGCGCCCTAATGAGCCTCATTACAGCAGATCCCGGGATTTAATTATCCCGGGAAGGGAAATTCCCGCGGCCGCAGCCACCCCCGTGTCACCCCTCGTGTCACCCGCGCCCCATAAAGCATTGGAATGAGGCGAATTCCACTCAGGAATTCGCTTTCCCTCGGCGCTGTCACCGGGAGCGCAGGGTGCCGGGAGTTATGGGGTGCTGGGGACACGCGTCCCTGTCCCCAATAAATCCAGGAAAATCCCGGGATTTTAATAAAGGCTGCTTTATGGAGCGGCAGAATCCAGCGGCGCCTTGCAGTAACCGAGTGCCGCTGCCTTGGGATCGGGAGGAGCCTCCCGAAAAAAAACCCCCAGCGTTCACCATTCTGCTCCTGTCCATGTCATTCCCATCCAAAAATCATGGAAACGGTGCCTGTCGTGCTCGGAGCCACGGAATTCCCGGCTCCTAAAAAAAAAAAAAAAAACAAAGGGAAGAGATTCCCAAAGGAAAACTCTTCCCCAGATATTTATTCTCATTTTTGGGCTTTTCTTCCAGCTGTTTTCTCCCACATCCCGGGAGTTCAGGAAATCCAGGGGAGGGGACAGGGATGGGTGGCACAAGGGACATTCCAAGGTCTCCGGAAAGCAGGGAAAACCTCGGCTTCCCGAGCTCATCCCGAGCCCAGACTCAGTGAGAAACTGGGATTTAGGAGGAGGAAACGGGATAGAGGGAGGCCATGGATCGGGATCTGCTCCATCGGTGGGCTGGAGTGATGTGTTTTTTTGGGAATCCCAGCATCTGGGATGAGCAAACTCATCCATAATTCCCTCTGGAAGCGCTCTCTCCCTAAAAGTCACTAGATGGCGGCCTAAGGCATCCTTTGCCTTTGGAAAAGCGGTGGAAGTTGGGAATGCCGCAGCTGCCTCCCCCTCCCCTCCCCAGCCTTTCCCCGTTTCTTGGAATCCCGAATTTCTGACAGACCGACGGCTCAGGGGCCAGAGCGCCTCTGGATCTGCTTCATCCCAGGATCCGTGCCCCGGGAATAAAGGTGGACAGTGGCCGCAAATCCCAGGAATGATGAGTTTTCCAGGAGGAAAACGGTGGCTGAGTGTGGGAAATGAACTGGTTCTGTCGGTGAGGTAAAAAAATGCTGGAATTCCTGGATTTGGGCCAGGTTGTGGAATTCTGTGGCCACTTTATTGGGAATTCATGATTTCGCCTTTATTCCTTGCCCATTTTTGTGGGGTTCTTTCCCTGGGGCTTTTTCGTGGAATTGTCTGAAAATACAGATTTCTTATTTAGCTGGGCTTTGGGTTTTTTAAGAGGATTTTTTTTCCGGAGATAAGGGTGTTTCCCAGGAGCACGGTATTCCTTACAGGGTTGCATCCTATAAAACAGCCAGGATTGGAAGGGAGGATATTTTTCTCCCAAATTTTCCCGTTGTTTGCAGGGATTTCGTGGAGGTTTGATTCCCTCCAGATGTGCCCAGTGTCTTTGTGGATGTCGGGCAGGATCTTCCCACTCCCTGGAAGGGGATTTGGGAAGGGCAGCTCCTTCCAGGCCTGGAAAATCCATTCCCTGAGGAGAATATTCCTTGTGGGGCTGGGATATCCATTCCCCAAGGAGAATATTCTTTCCCAGCCTGGAATGTCCATTCCCTGAGGAGAATATTCCTTGTAGTGCCGGAATATCCCTTCCCCGAGGAGAGAATATTCCCTCTAGGCCTGGAATATCCTACCCCTGAGGAGAATATTCTTTCCCAGCCTGGAATAGCCTTTTCCTATGGAATTTCAGGCGATTCCAGAACTACCTTTGGACACCCAGCTCACAAATCCCAGGATGGTGAACTCCACACTCCCAAATCCATAGGGAAGTGCGCTCCCAATCCTACTCCTGGCACAACCCCATGAGGTCGTGTCCTATCCTTGACCAAAGAGAGGCTACAAATGAAAAAAATATCCCCCAAAAAAGTCCAGGATGTGCCGGAATTTTTCCTTTTTATTAAAATCCAGAGCGTGGCTGACGAGGGACCCACCTGGATTTGATTTCTTGTAATAAAAATTCCAATAATTCCCCCCAAAACAATTCCTGAGCACTGGTTCCAATCTCCCGACCCTCAAGATGGATTTTAAAGGCTCTTGTAAAAGGAGGAATATTCCAATAATTCCGGTGCACAATTCCAAGTTCACCTTTGCCTTTATTTGACAGGAAAAGAGGATTGTGCAGAGGATTTTATTTCTATTTTTCCATTATTGTTTTCCTTAGGATACAACAGGTCCAGAGAAAAGATTTCTTTAGGAGAATGGAAAAGAGGGAGGGATCCCTGGGCTTGGAATCACTGAGGGAGAGGAATCCCAAGGTTTGGAATCACTGGGAAGATGGGCAGGGAGAGGAAAAAATAAGGAAGATGAGGAAATGGTTGCAATTTTAAGGATTTTCCCTCAAAAGCCCTTAAAAAAATCAGGAGAAGAAAATATTTAGTTGACAGAATAATTTCTATGAGATTTGATTTATAATTACTTTAAAACATGGAAAAAATGGAATAAGAAAATGAAAGTTAATTAAAAATAATTAATTAGGGATTTGATATTGAAATTCCTTTAAAACATGGGGAAATGGAATAAAATGAGGAAATATTAGTTAAAAATAAATAATTAATAAGGAATTTGATTTTGAAGGATATTGATGATTTTAAACTGGAATAAATTAAAATTAAATTAACTTTGAATTCAATTTGAAATAATTTAAAATTAAACACAAATTGAAAAGTAATAATTTTAAATTTAATTGACATTAAATTGAAATTGAATTTGAACATAATTTCCAAGAAATTCCATTAAATCTAGATTAAAATAAAAACTAAATTTAAATCACATTTAAGTAGATTTTTAAAATTTAATCCGATTTTATTACATTTCAATATTTATTAGGCATATTTTATTAGAATATTGGATATTTATTATTTTATAAAATATATACAATAATGGATAAATTCTATAATGGCTAATTTATTTAATTAATTTAATGTAATGAATTAAATTGATTAAATTGACGAAATTAATTATTTCAACTAGTCAGAGGAATAAGCCCCAATTTAATTTAGATCAAGAGCTGTGATAATAATTTACTCCTAATTTTTAAATTAGTTCCTATTTTCCCCACATTGTTAAAATTTGCATCCAAGTAGGAGCTAAAATTCCCTTTCTGAGACTGTTGGGACCAAACCCAGAGGGAATTCCAGTGCTCTTCATTATTAATAACAATTTATTAATTTTTAATTCTTAATTTATTAATTTTTTATAATTTTATATTTTAAACTTTTGTTTTTAATAATTTTGGGATCTGAGAATTGCTCCTTTCATTTCCATGGAATCTTCTTCTCCCTAAAGAATGAGGAAAGTTGGAATTTCCTCCAAAACTGGGAACTTCCTGGCAACAGTTTAAACCATTTATAAATCTCCTGGATTTGGGGAAATTGGGATTGATTTTATCCTAACCTTGCAGGAAAGGGAAATCTGATGGGAAAACAAATGGAGGCAAGGGTTTTTGTGGGACTTGCATGAAATAGCAGCTGGAAAATCCAAGTTAAGAACTTCCAGAGTTTCCCATTCCTGTAATTCCCCAAGCACCAGCTGGGAATCCCTTGACATTTGTGTTATCCCTCAGGACAATCCCAAAATTCCAATGTCACCTGGTGCTTCCAGGTTATTCCCAGCTAAAACTCAGTCTTTCCAGGAATTCTTAATCCAGAAGAGTTTTTCACCTTTTTCCCCTCTTTCTCATTTTCCCGCCTTTTCCCTCCTCTGTTTTCCCATATTCCCATGTCTGTTCCATGCTGAGCAAGCAGAGGGCCAGAAAATCCCGCCGGGTTGGGATTTTCCCTACGACAGCCTCACATCCGGCTTTGAATCCCCGGGAATGGGCAGGGGGAAGGTTGGGAAGAGGCAGCAGTCACTCCAAAGCCCGTTTTCCCAGGAGAATTCTGGGAGAATTTCCAGGAGAATTCCCATTCCCTGCTGTCACGTTCCACTTCGGGGAGCAGCGAGGACCTTTCAGAAAGGACGGCCAGGAGCGAAAAGGGGCAAATGTTGTGTCTGAAAACAACACTGGCTGCTGGCAACGGAAAGGAAAAGCAAAAGAAGCTCCCCGGAAGAAGGAGGGCCAGAAAGGACAGAAGAGAAGCAGGAAAAAGTCACCATCGGGGGTGGATCCCGATCGCTTTCCAAACCTCGGTTCAGTTGTCATCAACGGCCTCGGCACGGCGTTGGCCTGATGGAATCCCGGAACACGCGGGCTCACAGCAACTTTTGCATGCGTAGGATCCTCACGAATATGCATTTAACCAGCGAAATGAAAAGGTGTATATGTAAGAAAATTGTTCTAAGCTGTCCAGCGTGCCCCTGGCAGCCTGCCGCGCCACCAGAGCTGGGCTGTCCCTTCCAACCCTGACTGAACTCCAAACAATTTTGAAGAGCGAGTCCCAGTTCTCCCGAGGACCCGGAGGGAAAGGCTGGAGCTGAGAAGGCCGGAAATGGGACCCTGAAGCAGCGCCTGGGGACAGTGCCGAGCCCTGCCACGGCACTGGACGATGATTCCACCAGGGAGCACCGCCACCGGGACCTGCCCAGCCCCTGGAGTGCCCAAGGCTCGGAAGCAGAAGTCCCCAAGTGAGGAATCACCATCTCGGAAAGCGCCCAGGAAAAGCTCAGAGTCTCCAAAAAGCACAAGGTGCAAGATCCAAGAGGGCCCCGAAAGACGACTCTCCCAAAAGCCCCGTGCCAGAAAGCGCCCCCAGAAAGCGGAGAGCAGGGTCCCCGGAGCCCAAAGGCAGCACCCATCCCGTGCTGTGGATCCTTCTCCTGCCCTCCGGCTCCTCCCAAGGGCCCCCACTGCTCCAGCCCAGCTTTTCTCTGCCGGCCATTGGTGGGGACATTCCGGTCTCTGACTGGAGGAGCTGTGCTCCCGCTTCCCGCTGCCACCTCAGCTTCCAGAAACTTCCATCCATCCACCCATCCATCCACCCACCCATCCATCCATCCATCCATCCATCCATCCATCCATCCATCCATCCATCCATCCATCCATCCATCCATCCATCCCTGTGGATGAGCGAGCCACAGCTCTGGAGATGCCAAATGCTCCTCCTAGGCAGGGAAACATTCCCAGGGAATTCCCACTTTTGGCGGGGAATCCTGTTTTTCCCCATGCCAGCTGGAAGGTTTGGATTTAATATTTTAATTCTGTTGTATCTGGATGTTGAGGAAATCCGGATGGATTGAAGGGATGCTGCTCCCGCCGGAGCAAAGCCACATTCCAGAGGGTGCCACAGCCTCTGGCACCTGTTATTCTCTAAAACAATTCCTGATGCAGAATTTCCACCCTTGGGAAGCTGAGCTTTGCTCCAAGGGCTGGGCTGAAACTTGGGATTCATTGGTTCAAATCCTCCAGATTTTATTGGTGGGAATAACAACCAAAAATATTTCCGGTTTTCCACTGGCACAAGGAAATCTGGGATGCTCCAAGCACCTGTTCCAGGCACCTTGATCCTGTTTGTCGGGGAAAAGTGGGAGCAGAGTTTTAATCTGGGAGAATTTGCTGCTGACATCCGGAAACATCTGGCTGCATCCCTTTGGATATCCCAGATATGCGCCTGGAAAATCCCCTTTGGATAAAGGAGGGATCAGGGTGGGATTGGCAGGGCTGGGACTTTTCCAAACTCATTCCCAGGTCTCCCAGGGGGGTTGGAATGGGATGATCCCATCCTAGGGAAATCCTTCTGGATGAATGCTGAAGGAAAAATGGGAAGGCGGGGTAATGAAGACCTCTCCAGGCATCTGGCTCCCATTTGGAAGCGGCGCTGGGAATCTCAGGTCAGGCGGGATGTGCTGGAGTGTCCATGCATCCATCTGTTTTCACACGGCCGGGAATGCTGGAAGCCTCCAACCCCAGAGGGTCGTAAATCCCGGCTCCGCTTTTCGCTGAAATTCAGCCCTGTCCAAATCCCGCACAAAGGCCCGGCTCATTCCCTGGATTTATGGCCTCCCGGGAAGCGTTGGGTGATTAAGTCTTGGCCACCAACACGGAGCAAACAGTAGGAACTCCGACAGCTCCAACTGGGAATGTGGGCCAGGATTTATCAAACAAATCCGGGAGAAATCCATCTCTGTTTGGAAGAGCGGGAGATATATGGTATGTTTGGGAGATGGACCCAGCTTGGGAACGTTTGGGAGGGTTGGAATTCCGAGTCGGATCCGAGCTGGATGTAGCCAAGGCAAATATACAACTCCAGGCAAGGAGCTTTTCCAAGGGTAACAACAACATTCCTGGGCAAGTGAGGTCATCCCGAATTTTCTAGGCTGGGATTAAAAAAGCCAAGGGGAAAAAGTGCTGGAAAAATACAGGAGGGGTAAAAAATAGGATAAAATATGTTGGAAGTGGCTGACAAAAAAAACGGGAGATGGGAAGGGAGAAGAAGGTGCTGGTGCTTCATTTCCAGGGAATAAAATTGTATGTTTGGGAATTTTTTGGGCTCAATTCCATTTTTTCCTGACTTAATGAATCCATTCCACTCACCAGCATCCCGGTTCTTCCCAAAAATCCTGTTGGAGGCGGAAAAGCAAAGGTAGAGAAAGGAGGGCGTGGTGGGTAAATCCTTTTGGATGGATCCAGGTGGGATCTGACTTTCCTGTGGGATGGGAAGGGAAGGGACATTCCAGGGTGGTGGGAGCACGGCTGTGCCAGGGAGGAGGGGATTTCTGGGATTGAACAGCTGGAAAGGAGAATTCCAATGGATGCCAGCATGGAAGGAAGGAATGATGGGGAGAGGGATCCCAGAAAAGTGCCTGGACATGGCTGAGGTGCACCAGGAACATCCTGGATCTATCCTTAGGGACTTCCTTATCCCGTGGCTCTGCCTGCCAGGAATGTGGAAGAATCATGGAATGCTTGGAATTCCATGATCCTTAAGATCCCTCTGGTTTTCCCCAGTTTATTAAAATCGTGGGTTTTCTCTTTGATTCCAAAGATTCTCTGGAATAATCCCGGGTTGGGAAGGCACTGGAGCGCTGTGGGTCTGGAATTTCCTTTTTCCAGGGAACAGAACCCCCACAGCTCCCATAAAATTCCCAGCAGCTGCGTTTACAAGGTGTGAAGCCATAAAGCAGCTCCTGAATTTTCCACACCTTCCCCCTGCTCCAGAGGCTGATGGAGCACCGGGAGTTGTTCCTCCCAGTCCTCATGATTATTGCACAGTGTTCCAACAGGAGCAGATTCCCAGCACGGGAATCCTAAGGATCATCCTGTGAGAATGGGCAGGGACACCTCCCACTGTCCCAGGCTGCTCCAAGCCCATTCCAGGGATGGGAATTCCAGGGATGGGAAAAGGCTTGGATGGCAAAGTTATCCCAAAAAACCTTTGTGCCATTGTTTCTCTCCCATCAGGAGAGGGAAATGTGGAATTATTTTTCCCTTGGGATGAGATGAAACTTTCCAACAGGAGCAGTGAAATCCATGTGTAGTTTAGGCTTCCCAGGAGGGAATATTTGCCTTGGGAATGCCCCTGGGGGCGGGGAAAAGTGAGACTGGGAAGAGAGACAAATGAAATTAGCTGGAATTCTTGGCAGGAGTGGGAAGAGGGAAGCACCGATGGAGATCCAGGCTCCTGCTGGAGTTCTATCCACAAACTGATCGGCAGAAGAAGGATCAGCAGCATCCAGATGGAAAGCACAGCTCTGCCTGGCTTGGAGTTCCTGCCCCAGAGTTTCCGGATCCCACGGACCTGTCTGGATTCCAGCTCCTGGGACTAGGAGCTCCCAATCCCATTTATTTCCAGCTAGCCCTGGATGCACAGGTGAAGCTCCCATGCCTGCCAGTAATTTGGGGATTTTGGGAATCCTTCGAAGTGTGTGGGGGCCACATGGAATCAAATAATTCCCAGCTCCTGGAGCTGCCACCTGTGCCAACATCTCCAGGATTTTCCTGGGAATTCCCAGTTTGGGTGGCACCAAACCCATCCTGATCTGAATTTAGGGAATTTTGAGTATCCCACTTAAATTTTGTCCTTAATTTTTTCTAGCTACAGTTCAAGCTGGTGGGAATGGCATAGGCCAAAGTTTTGGCAACCACATTCCCATTTTTCCATGGAGGAATTCGGTGGGAATCCTAAAATTCCAAACCCCCAAATTCCTCTTAAAACAGGTGCGGATATGTTTGCGACCTTTCCATGAATCCTTTGAGGATTTGGTGAAGGAAATAAACAGGGAATTTTTGGAATGGTGAATCCTTTTTCCAAGAAATCTCAGGACAACTTTGCTTTCATGTTTTATATGATTTTGGGGATTTTTTTTTTCCAGGGAATGATGGAATTTCAGGGCTGTGCTACTGCAGCGCAGTGGGAATGGTTTCCCAAGCCTGCATCCCGTTTGATTCTCAGCTCCTCAGCTGGAAGTGAGGAAAAGCTTGGAATGGCTCCCCTTGGGGTGTTTTCCATACATCCAGGAGCAGATCCATAAGGTCTCTCTGTTGCCATTGAGAGGAAAACACCCCAGGCTGTGCCAGAGGAGGGTCAGTTGGGATTCAGGAGGAATTTTTTCATGGAAATGGTGGTAAAGCATTGGAATGGGATGGATCCCCATCCCTGGGGATGCCCAAACAATGTCTGGCTCTGGGAGTTGGGCACAGGTTGGGCTCTGATCCCAGAGGGTATTTCCCACATAAACAATTCCCTAACTCTAATTCTGTGCCTCCCTTTCCAAGGAATTCCATGTGTGCCTGTGCCCTCTGCCCACTCAGCAAATTAATTCCCGACTCCAGCTGGGACAGAACAAATGGAAATTGCTCCTGGAGCTCATTCCAAGCTCTGTTTCTAAAAATTCCCTGATTTTTTACCTTCTCAATGTCCAACCACGGGCAAAAAAACTCTGGAGCCTCCAGCCCTGAGAAGCTGGAGAAGTCCAAACGAGCTCCAGGTTTTCCAGGCAGTTCATTCCTCATTTTCTGTGGCTCGGATTGTTTATGTTCCCTCCGCTTCCATGAAAACGACGTCTTCATTAAAGCTGAAAAATGGATTTTGGGATTGATGGGAAGCGCTGATTTCCCTTGGCCACAGGCAGGAATGGGAGTTCCAGGGAACAGCCCCGTGCTCGTTCCCGGCTGATGGATGGCCTTGGAATGTTATTTATTTCACTCCGGGTTTTTCAGCTGGTTGGATTAAAAATTTTTAAAAAATAAAAATAAAAATAAAAAGCGGGAAAAAAGCCAAGGAAAAGCTCAGCCAAGCTTTGGGATCACAGTGAAATAAAAGCCCGGGCATTGTTTCCACCCTGGAGCTGAGGGAGAGGGAAAAACTTTGGAATGGGTTTGGAGTCCTCATTGCTGGAGGTGTCTGAGGATTTAGGGGGCAAATTCTGGGAATAACCAAGTGGTATCTGCTTGATCATCCAAAGGAGCCCCAAAATCCTGGATCTGGATGTTGGTCCCAGTTCCTCCCCCAGCCACAGAGTGATCCCAGTATTGGGATTCTGACTGTCCCAGAAATCCCCATTCCATCCCTTTGGAGTGCCAGGATTTAAGGATCAGGATCCCAGAATTATTTGGGATATATAAGGAAAGAAATTCCCCAGCTCCCAACTGCCTCCCCTTCACGGCCACTCTGGATTCGCCATCCTGGATTCGCCATTCCGAATTTGCCATTCCCTGTGCCTCTGGAGCCATCCCTCCTCTCCCAAACGGAGACCAGGGGAAACAGTGGAAAATCAGGAGAATGCAGAACACAACCCAAAATCCCCGCCTCGGGGAGCTGTGGCAGCTTTTTCTTCCCCTCACCCAGTGTTCCCAAAATTCTGGATAATGATTTCCAGTTTGATGCGCAATGGGGAATTCCACTGCTGCTGTTGGAATTGAGGGAAAATGGGGTGGGAAAAGGAGGAGTGCTGCAGTTAAAGCCAAACAATTTCTGGTTTTATCCCACATTTCCCTGAGCCAAAGTTTTCCCCTTTGTTGGGGAGGAAAAGAAATTCCTTCCCTTCATGCTCCACTGCAACAGGTTTATCCCAAGCTCCTCCAAACTTCCAGGATCCTGGAGTCTGGACAAAGCGGGGAATGGGGTGTATTTTGGGCTAGAATGACAACTCCAAACTGGGATTTGATATGATTTTGCCCCTTTTTTCCAGGCATCCACCACATCCCTAAATCCCCACCTTGGGATCCGCCTGTATTCCAAAGCTGCTCGATTCCCTTCTGGAATTGTTGGATCTCATTTTAAAACCATTAAAAACTGGATTTTCCTGTTTTCAGGTGTTATTCCCATATTTATGCAGGTGTAAATATTCCCTTTACCCAAAAAACTGAGCTCATAGCCATTTGGTTTTCCTAACTGGGAATGATCAGGGATATAGGACAGGGAATGGATGTTGCATCCGTCAGCTGAGGACAGGAATATCCATGGGAAAAATAAAGATTAAATTCCCTTTTCCCAAGTTTTAGCATCCAGGTGCATTTAATCCAGAGAGTAAAAATCATCAGAGGAGAATCCAGGTTATCCCATTTCCCTGTTTCCTTGGTGTGGATTTGGTTCTGTGGGATTTTTGGGATTTGAGATTCAGCCACGCTAAGGGAAATGGGATGAGGGATGCGTGCATCCCAGATTTATTTGGGAAGGGCTTCTCCCCACAATGCAGCAAAATCTGGGATTGCACTGCCCCCCTGGGCCAGGGATCTAAGGGGGATTATTCCCAGGATTTTTCCTCTGCCTGGCAGCAACGCCTGGAAGCTCCGTCATGGCACATTGGGCTTTGTTTTTCATTCCAGGCGCCTCGGCTGGAAAAATAAGGAGAAGGAGGGGGAATCCAAATCCAAACAACCCAGCAGCTGGAATTTTGTCTGGAGAAGGGCAGGGAAAACTGATTTATATCGGCTCCAGGAACAGCTCCAAGCTCCTGGCATGGGAATGGCAGCTTGGGGTTTTTCCTGCCTTTGGAATTCTCAGGTGCCAGACTCCGGAGGGTGGCTGTGCCTGGCATTTCCGTGATTTACGGCTCTTCCTGGATCTCCCGGAGCTGGAATGGGTTCTGGCAGGGTGTAAATCAATCCCAATCTCCCAAGTCCTGGCATTCACAGGGTTGTGTCCCTGCTGAGCCCTTGGCTTTCCTCCTCCTCCCAGTTTTCACAAAAATCAGTGGAAAGCCAAAATGTTCAGCTGCTCCAGAAATGCTCCCAGTGGTCAAAGCTCTCCCTAACTCCATAAAGGATGGAAAAAGCTGGATTTGGGATGAGAGGTTGGGAGGGAGGAGGGCAGATGCCTTCTGGATTCAGGGATTTGGGGTTTTTTTTTTCATTATTCCTGCCTAAAAGCCACTCTCAAATCCAAGCTCTGCCTCTCTGCTTCCAGGTCAATTGAACTTTTCCTTGTTGAATCCCTACTCTTCCTCCAGTGGAAGTTGGAATCTAGGATCTCCCTGCTGCCTGCTGGAAAACTGCGCATATCACAGAAAATGGATTTTCCGGGGCTTGGGGATTTTTGTGGAAAAGCCAGAGAGTAGCTGGAATTTGGGGATTTAAGGATGATTCCTTGGGATCATGTCTCCCAGTATAACCAGTGATTCCCGATTGGCGATTCCTGGAGACCTGGGATTGTTGGGAATGGAGGAGAGAACCACCATGGACAGCAGGGGCGGGAATGGTGAAGCTGAATCCCTCTGGAATGATGTGTCTGCCTGGAGGCTGTTATTTTACCCCAGGAATGATGGAGGAGTTGGGAAAATCTTGGGATCATGGAACAGTTTGGTTTGGAAGGGATCTTAAACCTCATCCCATTCCATGGGTGGGGACACCTTCTACTATCCCAGGTTTCTCTAAACTGGCCTGGAACATTCCAGGAATGGGCCACCAATGCATTGTTTGATCCTTCCTGAATCCCAGGATAGGCTGGATTAAAACCCCGAGTTTAGGAAGTTTTTGGATTTTTTAAAGGAATTTAAAGAAAAAATAATTCCAGTGCCTTAAAAGGAAAAAAGGTTTGGGATGTGTCAGCTACAAAACTTGGGAGTTGGGAACAAATCCTGCATGGTTTCATTGGATTTTCCTGGAATTTTTATGGCCAAAAAAGGAATTGCTCAAAGGACAATGAGGAAAAAACATCTGGATGAAAATAAATTGGATTTTCCTTGAAAATTGCATTTCTAGTGGAAAATGGGCTGTGCTTGGCCTGAGGCCGTGCTGAGGTCAAGGGACACCATTCCAGATGGATCCCCTTAAATGAAAACACAGGCAAAATGGGGAACAGAGCCCAAAATTCCCTTAAATCTTCAGGAGCAGATAAAAATTCCCGAGGAACAGCTCAAAAAATGCCTCATCCTAAACTTATTTTCATCTATTCCCAAAATTCCTGTTGTTTTCCCAGGTTGTTCCTTCTGGCAGCTGGAATTTCTCCAGCCTGTCCCGAATGTGTTATCCCGAATGTGTTGGCTCCCACTCCAGGATTTCATTGGAATTGAGTGCTGCATTAATCCATTGGCTGGAGTTCATCCTTTTCCTTGTAAATCCATCCTCTCCCGCCTCCGGCACGTGGAGCCCAATATCTGGGGGGAAATGGAGCCTTTGATCTTTCCTTGATGGAGAGGTTTCCCGGGATTCCAGGCAGATCCCTTTGCCTGGCCGCTGTCCATAAAAATTTGGGAGCACCAATGGATGGATCAAGGAGGAGGGGAAGGTCTGAGGTTTTCCATAGCTGGAATTAAATATTAATTAGTTCTAATAAATTGGACATTGGGAAGGAATTCTTCCCAGTGAAGGTGAGGATGCCCTGGAAAAGCTATGGATGCCCAATCCCTGGAAGTGTCCAATTCCAGGTGGGACAGGGCTTGGAAAAACTTGGGATGGTGGAATGTGGCCCTGCCCATTGCAGGACTTGGAAGGAGAGGATCTTTAATGAGAGGTCCCTTCCAAGATTTCCCTCTGGCATTCCACTTCCCAGCCTCTGGCTGGCATTTGCTGCCTCTTCAAGGGCTCTTTTCCATGTGGCTGGAAGGACAGACCCTGATCCAAGGGTGTGGGATGGAACCAGGGAAGCACAGCTGTGCAATGCCAGTGCCAAAGGATGCCGGAGCCTTTTCCCTGGCTCCCGGGAACGCGGTGATGGATATCCATCCCCAACACGCACATGCCAAGGGATTTGTGTTTTCCTGGGAAGCAGGTGCTGTTTAGAGAGAAGGTGGGAGTGCAGAGCCAAAGAATATCTCATTCCCACATTCCTTCCGTCCTATTTTTTCGGGAAGCATGGGATGTGTCCCAGTGCCTGTTTCAAAGGGGCTCACATTCCATCAGAAGCTGCAGGTGGAGGAGCCTGGAATGCTGACAGGGTGACTCAGGCGCTCCTGAGTCATCCAGGAGCTGGGAATTGATCCCCACTCGCTGGGTACATCCATGATGTTCTGTGGAGCAGGGGCACAGGGAATTGTCATGGTGCTCCATGGGGATGTCTGCAGCATCCCTGACTCTTGGGATGCTGGTCCAGGGAAATTTGGATTACCCAGACCAGTACGAACACTGATCATATCAATCCAACCCCTTCCCATGCCAGAGTGTTCCTGGGAATGTCACAATCCCAGCCTTGGCCACTTCAGTAAACTCCTTGGGTGAGTTTTGGTTTAAATCCCTGGATTTTGGGTCAGCTCCCTGCATTTTGGGCCACATTTTTACACACAGCCACTTTTAACAGCATCAAACCCCTGGGAAGCAGCACTGCAGGGAAAAGCTTCGAGAGATCCCCAGTAAAAAATGGGAAGAGAAGTGAGAAGAGTCAAGGATTTGCTGCTTTTAGTGCTGTGCTTGTCTGAATTCCGAGCTTGCCTTGTGTTTTCCTTGGATACAGCCGATGCTTTTGGAGCTCCTGGGGCTGCCGGGGCTAAACCAACAATCCTTAACCCCAAAAGGAGCCAGCCAGGAATTCTGTGGGATGAGGGAGTGGAGCCTGGAGCTCTTCCCAGATTGTCCAGCAGCTTGGATGTGCCTGGGTTTGCTGGGCAGATTCCCATGGCACGAGGCGGGAGCATCATGGAATCACATCCCCAGGTGCCACGTCCATGTCTGGGAAATCCCTGCCAGGGCCGGACAACTGTTTTTTAAGGAATTTTCCCAATATCCAACCTGAAGCTTCCCTGGAGCAACTTGAGGCCACTCCCTCTTTTCTTGTCATTCCCTGGGAGCACATCCTGATCTGACCTGGCTGCACCCTCCAGTCAAGGATTGTAGGAAGTGGGAATGTCCCTCTGGAGTCTCATTTTCTGCAGGCTGAGCTTTTCCAGCTCCTTCCCGGTGCTCCAGCCCCTTCCCATCTCCATTGCCTTCCTGGGACATGCTCCATCCCCTCCATATCCTCTGTTTAGTGAGAGGGGACCTGGATTGCTCCTCCCCAGACGCCCATTTTGGGATGAATCCCTATTTCAGCACAAGTAATCTGGACCTGATCCCAAAAGCACAGAATATTCCCAAACCTGACAGGAACGCGGGGGAGAAATCAGAAATTCCATGGCTTTTGTCTGGTGTTTTTGTTAGGAATCATGGATTACAGAGCTGGAAAACTGCGGGTTGGGATTTTTGGCGGCTCTGGAAGTTTGGCAAAATTTAGGGAAGGTGGAAGGATCCAGTGTTTGTCCTTGGTGCTGGAGGAGATAAGAGAGGGTGGAGGAAAATCTTCCCTTTTCCCAGTAATTGATTTTGAAGGAACAAATCCCAAGGAACAAATCTGCTGGGCTTATCTCAAACTTTACCCTAAACTCCATTTTCTGGCCTAAAGGTCCCTAAATTTTCCCACTCTGGGAAAGTGTCAGAGATGCTCTCGTTTATCCTTTGCTGCCCTCTTTTGCTTCCCAAGAACCAGATATTTCCTTGGATTTATTTGCTGTGGCTCCCCAAAACTACTGGAGAATAAATAAGATGAGGGAATATTGACTGATTAATTCATTAATTAACTAAGACATCTGGGGAGGCTTTGAAGGTGATTTTCCCCTGACTTTTATTCCTTTCCCGGATTTTTATTCCCATTTCCCATCCTCCAAGGCTCAGCTTTTGCCTTGTAATCTTAAGGATTTGGGCTGTTCTCATCCGCCTGTGCCAAGAATCCAACTTGGAGAGGATGTATCCAAGGTTATAGATGGGTTGGCAGCATCCTCCCAAAATTCTGCAGCAATTCCACCGGATAATTCTAGACTGGATCCATGACTGGCTTGAAAAGAGGGATGTTTCTATTCCTAGATTGGAGTTTTTATCCATTGGGTTTCCAGGGATTGGAATGCTATTGCAGAAAACACTGCATTTGTTGGAGTTTTACTTCCATAGATTTCCAGCCTCATGGGAGTGGGAAGTGTTTTCATGTGGCCCTTTCCTTGCTGGGGTAGCTTGGGAGTTTGGGTAAGGGGGAATTTGGGATTATTGGGTAGATTTGGGGTAATTTTTATAAAGCTGCAAATCTGCCAGGGATTAAAATCAAAATCTCCCTCCTTGTGTTGGCTTTGGACACTGAAAGATGGAGTTTTATCCCTAAAAAAAAAACAAAAAAAAAAAAAAAAAAAAAAAACCCCACATGGAACAAGTCTGGAGGTGGCCAGGCTGTGCAACAGGAGCCGACTGTAACATTTTTCCAAGGATTCTCCTGGGCTCCAGATGTGCGGGCTGGGAAAGCCGTTAACGGCCCCAATTAGGCTTTAATTTATCTTTGTTTCCTCGGCCTTGCCGTTAAAAGTCACACCCCGGAGCCATTAAAGCTCCGCGTTCCCATTCCCGAGTTTTGTCAGGTGCTGGCCAGCCAACCCAGCCCCAAACTGGACTTCATTCCCACCGCACCACAAAAAAAGGTTTAAATGGGTCAGGAGCCTTTCCCTGGACATCTGCTTGAAGGATAACACGGGGATCTTTAAAAGGCTTGGAAGGAAAACAAAAAAAGGCTTCAACATTCCCAAGGAATTTCAGCCCCTCGTCCAGCCTGTTCCCGAATCCCCCATTTTGGCAGGAGAGAGATGGCATTAAACATCCAAGGAGATTTATTAGGGATAATTTATGGCCGGAGCAGCCGAGCCGTGGGTTCGGGGGAGCGGAGCTCACCACGGGCAGTGTTTTCCTTCCTGCACATTCCGATTGTTTTAGTTTATTCCAGAGGCACGGCTCGGGAGCTCATTTATTCCCGGGACACATCAACACGTGGAGTGAGATCACTCCCGTTCCTGGGGGTCGGCGGGCTGGAGGTGATGAAATAATGGATTTATCCACAGCTTATTCCAGGCGTTTGATTGACCGGGATCAATTTGGGCTGGACCGACAACATTTCCCGACGTTCCCAAACAGCCGCTAAAATAATTATCGGGATCCGGGAGCGCGGAGCAGCTCCTGACACATGTTGGGAGTGAGGAGAGGACAGTTCCAGGCACTAAAAATACATCCCAGATGGAAAACTCATCCAGCTCCGAGGGGGGAAAGCTCAACCTGTTGGAGGTTGTTATAAGTCGGGAATGGGGCAGTGAATGTTTGGGATAAGCTGAGTCCCCAGTAGGTCTTTCCTGCCATCCATGAACTGCTGACCTTTTTTCCTTGGAGAGCTGTTAAAATGGAAGCAGAGGGCAGAGGGAGTTGTTTTCCAACCCCTTTTGCGCTTGTGTGGTCTGGAAAGGGAACAGATTTTCCCTGCTCTTTTCCAGGAGACAGACACAGGGATGAGGGGAAAACAGAGACGGCTTAATGAACCTTCCCAAGGTATCCAGGGAATCAGGAGCTGCCTGGCGTGGGAGCAGCGTTTCCATCCCACCAGGAATGTTCACTCTGCTGACAGCTTTGGATGGGATTTGGGATATTCCTGGTGGGGCAGTGGGAAGCAGGGAAAAGAAGAGGGATTTGCTGCTCATGGAAGTTTAAATCTGTGCTTGGGAAGGGGTGAATTCCCTTTGGGATGCCACTCACCTTGGAGAGTGACCAGGAGGGTGGACTGTGGGATGCTGGGCATCACAGGGATGAGGGAATGAGGGAATGAGGGAATGAGGGAATGAGGGAATGAGGGAATGAGGGAATGAGGGAATGAGGGAATGAAGGACAGGATTCCTTGTGGGTTAAGATGAGACCGGAGAATACTTTTTCAATTTATTTGGGAGCTGGACAAGGAGCCAAAATAGAACAAAATGGGAAAATAAGATGAAATACATCCCAGGATTTCAGGAATTCATCCGAGGACACAGTCCTGTGGGCTGGAGCCATGGGAAGGCGACATTCCCAAGAATTACCATCCCGGGAATGTCAGGTATCCGCCCCCAGAAGGATACTTGTATCCAACCAGCCATGGAGATGAGTTATCCCAGAAAACAGTGGAGCATCTTCCCAAAATGGATCCAAAAGCTAAAACCAGGCAGTGGGATCCTTTTCCCTCCAAACAGCCATTCCCTCCCATGCTGCAATTCCAAGGACAATCCCAGGGAACACCGAGTGCTTTCAGCTGTGCTGGAGTGATGAAATATTCCAGACACACGGTCCCAGGGCTGATCCCGAGGCAAACGGTGCCTGGAAACACAGAGAAGGTTTCTGGGAATGAGCAGTGCATGGAAGTGGATTCCCAGAATGTGAGGCACATGGAGGGCTCTGGATGTAGGATTGGGGGAATTCCTCCAGGAATCTCAGGATTTAGTGGCAAACTGGAGGATTTGAATCATGGAATTCCAGACTGGTTTGAGTTGGAAGGGACCTTAAATCCAATCCCATTCCAACCCTGACACCTTCCTCTATCCCAGGTTGTTCCAAGCCCTGTCCAACCCGGCCTTGGACACTCCCAAGGATGGGGCATCCACAGTTTCTCTGGGAACCCGTTCCAAAACACAACCCAAACGTTACTCCTAAAAAATTAAACTCCCTAAAAAAATCATAACCCCTCAGAAAGTTAAATTCCCTCCCCTCTCCCAACATTTCATCCCTGGGTCTTTCCCCTTTGGAACGGCAGCACATATCCCTTGCCTCTGGATGTCACCCAAGGATTCCAGTCTGACTGGGCAAAATCCCGGTGGCTGGGTGATCCCCTGAAAAAAAGAGACAGCTTTCCCAAGGGAATTGGAATGGAAAATCCTCCCTTTCCATCTGCAGCCAGTCGTATTTGGGAGATTTGGAGCTGCAGCTTAAGCAGGAGTTGAAGGATCCACAGGAGCATGAAAACTTCGGGAAGAGTGGGAAAACTGGGCAATAAATAGGATATTTTTCTCCCAGAACGCTGGAATGCTCCAATGATCTTATCTGGCCCTCAGGATCATTGGAACAGCCTGGACTGGGGTGGGTGGTTACAAATGTGCCAGAGTTTTCCCTGTGCCTTTGCAAATCCAAGACTTTTGTGACTGGAAGGCTTGGCTTTAATGAATCCAGTCCCTCATCCAGCCAGGGCCTTAAATCAGGAATATCCCTGAGGTTGCCTTAAATCAGCTTTAAGTGACTTTAATTCAGCTCTGGCCGATTCCCGATCGATTCCAACGACTCATTTCATCCCAACTTTCACGTCCATCCATCTTCCGACCTCGCTCTCCTCTTCCCAGCCCAGAGAAATGGGATCCAGCTGTCGGTGTTTAGGTCGGGAACGGCTGCCAAGGCGGGGAATTGCAGCGTTATCCAAACATTCCGGAAGGTTGGCTCTCTGTGCGGGAGGCATCCCTGACAAATCGGACTGGGAAGGGTGTGGAGAGGTCTCCTCATCCAGCCCCACCGCAGAGCCCCTTCCTGGGAATTCCTGCCTCCATAGCCAGTGGAAGGAGCTAGCAACAAGTGGCTGGATGTATCCCAGCTCAAACCCCATTCCTTAGGGATGAATCCCTCTCCATCATCCATGAGACACTGGGATTGGGTTGGAGGGGACCTTCAGCACCATCCCATTCCATGTTCATGGAAGCAGGGATGCTTCCACTATCCCAGGTTGCTCCAAGCCCTATCCAGCCTGTCCTGGAGCAAATCCAGGGATTTCTGCATCCACCACTCACATCACTGGAGACTTAACCCAGGTTCATTCCTTCCACGGAGCAGGATAGGGATTTGGATCTCAGCCTGTTCCCCTCCTGGTCCCTCCAAGGTGTCTCCATCCTTCCCAAATCATGGATTCCATCCTTCCTGAGCTATGGATTCCATCCTTCCCAATCCTGGACTCCATCCTTCCCAATCCTGGACTCCATCCTTCCCAAGCACGCTCCAGGCTGGAGCAGAGCCACGTGTTCCATGGCCAAATTCCCAGTGATGGATGCAAATGTCATCACTTATTTTTGTGGAAATTTCATTGTTTGTTTTCCTTGGTTTTCCAGCAATAACAACTCCTCTTCCACCCCGCCTCCAGCTTTTCATCTTCTGCCAGAGGCTTCCCCTCCCGACTTTCTCCAAATTATCTTAAAAACCTGGAATGATGGACCTAAAATAATTTTAAAAGGGTGTTTGGTTGGATTCTCCAGGCTGTGGGATTCTGGCCAAACAGGAGCACAGCCGGAACACAGGAGGTCACTTCATTTTTGGCGCAGCAAATTAAAATAATCCATGGAATTCCAGCTTCTCCAAGATATCTCGCATTGTATTTGGGAGCTCTTCATAGTTCAGGCTCTTCAGTGCCTGACAGTGTTGGACTTTCAGGGGTGATTCTGTGGATTTGGAAGTTTCCTTTTCCATATTTGACTGTCAGAGCCTTAAAGGCCACACTGTAACCCAAGATGCAAAATATGATCCTAAATCCATGGATATATGGATATATGATCATGGATATATGACCCTCTGGAATATTGTCCCAGGATTGTAAATTGGATTAGCTCCCCTCATTTCCCTGGCACTGCCCAGCCCTGACCTGCCCCAGGCCTTAAGTCCAGCCTAAAATCCCTGGAATACTCAGCCAATAAATGTCCACATGCTTTGAGCTTCTCCAGCTTGGAATATCTGGGATCAAACCATCCCAAACCTGGCCCCACTGGAATTTTCCCCCTTCAGCCTCAGTTCATCAAAAGCCTCTGCGGTTCCTTCTTCTTCTCCTAATGAAGGTGGAAATGTCCATGGTGAGGGGAATTTATGGATGAAGAAATTCCAGTGGCCATCATTCCATAATAAGGCTGACAGGCCTGTAAAATATTGCCCAAAAAACCCTGGAAAAGGCTCCAGCAGCTCCCTGGAAGGTGACCCAAATATTTTATGGAGTGGGCTCTGACGACCTTCCCTTATTTATGAATTTTTAAATGAGCGGGATCTGTTTAAAGGGGGGAAAAAAAAAACCTGGGATACGAAAAAAAAAAAAAACCCAAACCAGCTTCAGATGGTGACTTTAACCTCCCCTAGATTAAAAACCATTCCATCTTTTTATCCCAATTCCAATAAAAATCCTGTCTCCCGTGGATTTAGGGACTGCTTCCAACGCCACTTAAAAGCTGATTATTTTCAGGGCAGATTTTGCACTCCAAAGCTTTTTTTTTTTTTTAAATTATTTTTAAATCCATTTTAAAGGATAACAATTTCTTTGGTACATGTTTGAGACAGGGATAATTTTACCCAGGAAAACTGAGGGAAATTTAATGGAAAACCTTTCAATTCCACCCACCCTCCACTCGCTCACTCTCCAAGCCCCATCCAAGCTGGCCTTGAAGAATTCCAGGGATGGGGCAGCCACGACTCCATAGTCCGAGAGCTGAATCTGGCTGTTTGGAATCTCCCTTTACTCCAAAGGAAGCCAAAGCTATTGGGAATGGTGAAAAGTCTAAAACACTGGGATAAACCAAGCCACTGATACCCAGACTCCTCCTCTGCCCATTCCAGAAACCACTATTCCAGCAGCTCCAGGGAGGAATTCCGCAGCCAGAAATGGGGGGGAAACGCTGCTTTTCCATCCAGGAGAGCATTTAAGGAATATTTTACACCAAAGCCCCTTCATTCCCTTCTGGAGGGGTTATAAATGGGACAATCCTGCCTTGGGATAGAGCCCTTCAAACACCACAACATCAATATCCCGGCTCCTGGAAATCCAAGGAATATTTCTCCACGTCCACATCCCATTAATCATTTGGAAAGCCATTTATGGACCCAAATTACCAAGTGCCAAAACGCCCCTGACAGGGAGGGAAATTTATTCCTCTGCTTTATTGATGTTCTATTTATTATTAGAAATCCAATAAATTCTTCCCAGATTGGGAATTTTAACGGGAATTCTTCATGGCTGGGTCCCATTTGTGCTCTGAATGCTGTGTATAAAGGGGGAGCAGGGAAGATAAGCCAAAAAAAAAAAATCCTTTAAAAACTCCTTTTTTAGGATGCACTTGATGGGAAAAAATCCCCTTCCAGCCTGGCAGTGAGGTCGGGATCAAATACAGATTCCGGGACTCTGATAGGAAAATTTGGAAAGGTCTTTAGCATAATCCTTTAATCTGTTTGCAGGGAGATCCATGAAAAATGCTTTATTTACCTGAGTAAACAGTGGCTCCCATTTCCAACGGGAGGTTAAGCTGTTTGGAGAAAGGCTTGGGAGGAAATAATTCCAAGGATTTTAAAGCTTAAGGTGTCATTGTTTGGGTTTTTTGGGATTCCTTCCAAGGAGATCGCGGGCAACTTTCAGAGGGAGCAGAATTCGCTCAAATTCACCTGGAAGGGCTGAAAATCCTAAGTTACTCCACTTTGTGGGGAGTCTCAGTGGGAATGTGCCAGTTTGGGAATGAGGCTGGAAGCTGGGAAGTGCCTGGAGAAGCATCAGCTCCCATTTTAATACGGCTCCAACACATCCCAATTTTCAGGAGATCGAATGATCCCCTTTATATTCTCCTATAATCATTCCAGCCCTTCCTCATTCCAGGCATGGTTATCCAGCAGTGCCTTCTCCTGAGATCGGGATAAACCTCTTCCCACATGCAGGAATTCTGCTCATCCCATGGAAAAGGGAGAGGGGACGTTCCCACTTAATCCTTCAGGACTCCCAAACCCTGTTGGGAATAGTGAAAGGGTGATCTGCCCCCAGGTGAATCCCCAGGAATCTTTTGGCCACCAGATGCCCCCACAGAGCCATCCCAGGTCCCTGAGGGAAGCTGGACACAATTTCCCTGGATTTTGGGAAATCTCCAGCTCCTTTTCTGCCACCCTTTCCCAGTGCCACCGTACTGCAGGGAGGGAGAGTGGCAGGGATTTCTTTGGAAGTTCCCACCACGTTGGAAGTGGTCTCCTGGACACTGGGAATGGCTGGAGGTGTCCCAGTCCTCAGTGTAAAGGGTTTTGTGGTGATGAACTGGGAATTCCCAGGATTTCTGCCTGCACCCGGAACAGTGCTGGATAAGGCTGGGGTAGGAGCAGGATAAAAGTAATGCTCCCAGTGAGTAAAGCATTTTTCCAGCTAGATTTTCCCTGGAATTCTGCACTTCAGGCGTTATCCCACACTACAGAAATCTATAAACCCAGGAAACCCTTGGAAAAACGTTCTCCAAGCGCTCTCCCTGTAAATGTCCTCACTCCAAGCTCCCCTGCCTTTCTTAAATCCCTTTGAAAGCCAGTTCCTGCTTCCCTCCATGCTCCCAGTGCCTTTCCCTTCTCCAGAAATAAATTGGGATGTCTCTTGAACTCATTTGTGCTCCTTGCTGCCTTCCCGCTGCCTTCCCGCCCTAACTCTTTCCATATGGCCGCGGCTCCTTCCATGGAGCGCCTCCGCCTGGCTTCCCCCGCTCACTTCCAAGCTCCTTAATTTTATGAACAATTTCCGAACAATTAGAATGTGGAAAAGTCCTCCGAGGGAAGCTGGAGGATCCCTGCCCCCGGGGATAATGCAAATGTGGGCCAGACAAAGCCATTCCGCCCGCTCCCTGCGGAACAATCCTCGGATGGGCTGAGCTCATAAAGCCGAGATTTTCCATCTCCGCATTCCAGGGGCTGGATCCTCCTCCCAGTGCCACCAGAGTGACGTGGAATCACTTTGGGTTATTCCGGCTTCTTTTCCCAATTAGAGCCACTGCTTCCCTCCCCTGTTCCCTTCTTCCCGTGTTTATTCCGAGTAATGCCCGACACATGCTTATTTCATGCTATTCCAGTGCAAGGAAAACATCGGGAGTGAAACCAATCCACTTTTAATGGATCAAATACCGGCCTGCGAAAAGCCACAATTTTCCAATCAGAGTTTGGATTGAGGCAGCCCCTCAGCATCCCATGGAATCCCAACAGTTTTCCAACAGCCCCTTTCCTCTTCTCATCCCAACCAGGTCATTTTCCAATCAGCCCCATTACACTGAATCCATTTATATTCCCCAAAAATACATAATGACGGGAATTAGCCCCAACCCCAGGCCTTTTTTTAATCCCTCGCCTGTTAAGTGGAACCACATCTATCTCCGAGCGGGAATTCTTCCGGAGCCCGATGGAAATGGATTCCAAACAATGCATTCCTATTCAAATTCTCCTCCGTTTTAATCAAAAAAAGCTTGGATTATCTGCTGCCAATATCTCTGAAGGCAGCCTGGAGTCAGGCCCCCTTTGCTACCCCCCTGGTTTTTATGGAATACACGGAATATATGGAATTAATCCATCTGAATATCCAATGTGATGCCTAATGACTTTGGGATCATAACACAAGCGGGTTGTTTGCAGTCCATAAATAAGGAATGGCTTTTGCTGGGATTTCCCAAACCAAAACAGGCTTTGATTGGAAACAGGAGGCAGATCCAGCTTCTCCCTTTTTCATGGCTGAGGGAATTTGGGCTGGGAGGATGGAGCACCCACTGGCAATGCTTGGCAGGGGTTACTCCCAATTCCCGCTCTCCCAAAACCATGGGATGATGGGAATCATCTCGGCATGGCAGGGACTGGGACGAGATAGGCTTCAAGTCCTTTTGAATCCAAGCCATTCCATGATTCCATGATCCTGTCTCTACCTGCCTGCAGCTCCCGCTGGATCTTCATCCCTGCCTTGTGGTTGTTGGCAGAAATTCCGTCTCCTCTCCCGGCTGGAAGATCCTTTCTCCAGGATATCTTGGAGCTCTTCTCAGCACTGGCTGGGCAGCTGAGCTTCCTCGCAATTCCTGAATCCCAACCCTGAGTTGCAATCCCTGAATTCTCTGTTAAAGATCTTCTGAAACAGGAATAAAATCTCCCTGTCTGGGTGGATTTACTCCCCACGATCCATCCCCTCTGCTATCCACCTTTTCCTGCCTGGGGCTGAAATTCCAGCTCCTCGTTCCCACAATTATCTGGATCTCACCTGGCTTTGGATCGGCCTGAAATATTTGGGAAAGAAAGGTGATTCCATAGAGCAGCTGAGATCACTCTTGGGAGATGCTGATCTTCCACCAGGACCATGAGAGGGGTCAGGGAACAAGAGATACCCGGAGCACAATTCCTGGGAATGCTGATCCCTGGATAGTCGGCGCATGGACAATGGGAAGGGGACAAGATGCAGGAGTTTTCCCTGCCAGATCCCAGTCTCCATCCCAGGCTTTTCCTGGCTCCTGCTCAGGATGGGGCTGGCATTCCCATCCCCCTGGACAGTGGGAAATTCAGGAATCCTGCCTGGCTAAATCCATTTATTCCTCTGCATGCTCCTTGGTTCCTGGAGATGCTGAGCCAGCTTGGCAATATTCTGGTACTCCAGTAAAATTAAAGATTAATTTCCCTCTAAATGCTCCATAATTTGATTTTATTAAAACTTTTACAAGGAGACAAAAGGGGGAATTTCTTCCCCCATCCCAAATATTTGCCAATAAATCCTTTACACCCCTGCAGGGTCAGGTACTCCACGGTTGGGAAACAAATTCCATGTAAAAAAGTAAATATTAAGGGAAAGGATATAAAACTTTATTGGCACTAAAATTCCTACCCCCCTTCTTTCAGGGACCCAAAGAGGGAAGGGAGGAGAGAGAGAAATAAACCCTTTGGAAAACAGGGGGATTGTTGAGAGCGCTTCGTTTTCCCTGGGAAGGTAAGACCTGGATTTGACAGCCTGGGGCCCCGGGAATTGAGGGGGGATTAGAGGAGAGTCAGGCCTGGCGTGGAGGGGCTGGGAAGGGAAATTCCTTGGCTGGAGATGGGAATTCCCAATGCAGAGGTGTTGCAATCCCAGCATTCTAGGAAGGCCGGGGTTGGAAAGGTCCTTAAATCCTCTCCAGTTCCACCTTCGACTATCCCAGGTTGCTCCAAGCCCCATCCAGCCTGGTCTGGAACATATCCAGGTGTTTTCTCTGGGATTAAAAATCCCCTCTTGGTTTTTCATCCCAGAGTTTTCAGCCCTGCTTAGACGTTTCTTCTCCAGCAGCTCTTCCAGAGTTATCCAGCTTGGATAAAACGGAGTAGCCACTCCTTATTGGAACTGGCCGAGCATCTGCTCCAGCTTTTTAAGTTTTTATCAGGAAAATTTGTTTCCTGGGTGAAGGAAACACCAGCAGTGCTTCCACGGCTCTTATTCCCACAAATCTTTAACATTGGATAATATTCCTTAATAAAAGCTGTTACAAGGTCCTTAAGAAGCTCTTTATGGCCCTTCCAGGATTTATGTCCTGAGGAATCCCCGGGATGCAGATGTTTGATGTTATTCCAGATATGTAAACTGATATTAATTGTACACATTTCCCCCTGAAAAAACAGGGATATTTTTTCTCTTTTTCCCTTGGCTCTGGAAGCAGACATCTCATAATTCCTACAGCAAGGAAAAGCGGCACATGGAGCGAAAAAAAAAAACTGGATGAAAAATGTTTGTGCAGCTCGGCCTTTCCTTGGAAATGAAAATAAATGTCCCTAAATGCCATAAATTTCAATTCCTGCCAAGGCCAGAGCCCATCTCAGGATTGAATCCCGAGGAAAAATAGGAAACATTTGTTGGATCCGTCTGCTGAAAGCAGCAAGGAAATGATGTCATGGTTGGGAAAAATGAAGTTTTGGAAAAATCCAGTTAACACACCTGGCTTTGCTGGGGAAATTGGGATGGCTGGGAATGGGGGCTGCTACTCCATAGCAGGGTTTTCCAGGGAATATCACTAAATCTGGGGGTTTTTGGGAGGAAAACACCCATCATCATCCTCGGTCCCACTTGCTGTGCCATAGCTGGCAAAACAGTGGGATACAGGATTATATCCCAGATCACCGGGAATTGCATCCCAGCTTTCTGTGCATGCAGGATTTTCCAGCCCCAAATCCATCTCTGCAGCTTGGGAAGCCCCAGCATCCCAGAAAAGGCAACTCAGTCCAGGATACCTTTCTCTTCCCATGGGATTTGCCAAACATTCCGGCATCTGGAGCAAGGGACATTCCCTTTGATTATTTCCTGATGAGATTTATTCCATTTGTTGTCCTTAATGCTCTCCTTGTTTTCCCTTCTCTCCCTCTGTCCTTCCCTTTCATCCCAGAATTTCTGTCCATTTGTCAAGCACAGGGGAAAATTCAGGGAGACAGAAATAAAGATTGAAATACGTCCCCAATGAGGCTTTTCTTTTCCTTTTTTTGGGAATCTGCCCAATCCCGGGCCGATCCTGCAGCAGGGGAGTGGGAATTCTGGTGAGATCCCACCTGGAATCCTGCATGGATTCTGGAGCAGAATTGCACTTAGGCTTAGGATATTTTTTCATTTGCCAATGAAAGCAAATCCATTAAAAAAAATAAAATTGCAGAAGAAAAGAGAAACTCTTCACACTTCAGGGTCAAGCTCAGCTATTGATTCCAGCTCGGGGAAAGCACGGATTTTCCCTTTCTTTTTTGAGGGAATGTCAAAACATTTCACTGCAGGCTCAGTAAAACATTTGACATTTCCCAAGCAAAACCTTTTGTTCCCAAAAGCATTTGTTTATTCCCGATTTGACCCAAATTGAAGGACAAAAGAGTTCAATAATTCGGGAAAACCAAACGAAGCCCTCGGGATGGTTCAGGCTGACCCAGCGTGACACAGTTGGGATTGGAGATTTTCCCCAAAAAAGCTGGGATTCAAAATGTGCTGGGATTTTTTTGGCCAAAAAATCCACTGTGGGCTCAGCTTTTCCAAGGCTTTTATGGCGGGGGGGAGATCCCGGTGTTCCTTCTTTGGGATGGGAATGGGAGGGGGAGAGGAGCCCTCTTGGATAGTGGGACAACACATGGAAGTGGAGAGGAAGGAGATTTTAGCTTTGGTGAGATATTAAGGAAAAATCCTTCCTTGGGAAGGTGGGGAGGGACTGGAATGGAATTCCCAGACCACCCGTGACTGCCCCATCCCTGGAAGTGTCTGAGGCCAGGTTGGATGGGGCTTGGAACACCCTGGGATAGTGGGAGGTGTCCATGGCAGGATGGAATGGGATGAGCTGTAAGATCCTTCCCATTCCCTGCACTGGGAATTCCCTGCAAACCATTGTGGTGATTGGAGGTGTCCCCATTCCCAGGAATCCACATCATTCCAGGAGGAAAGTGACGCACCCTGGCCAAAGTGCAATTCCCAAATTCTCTTTGCTGGGACAGTTTCCTGTGGAAAACAATCCTTCCCTAAAAGTGCATTTCTGCCCCCATATCACTGCTGCAGGATTCAGGAATTATCCTGGCCGTGCTCCCGCATGGATCAATGGGGGAATTTAATCCCAGGAGATAACGAATCCCAGCTCCTCCCAGCATTTGTTGCTGGCATTTCTCAGGTCTTCAGGGGATTTCAAGGAATTATCTGGAGATCTGGCTCCTTCCAGGTGCTTTAATTAACTCCAGTGCTCCTTGGATACCTTGGAATCCAGGAATGCACTGCCCATCCCAATTTTCCTCCCAGGTAGCTTTAGGAAGCATTTCTTAGTTTTCCCTCCAAATTGGGAATTTTGTAGGGAAAAGGTGGGCCAGGTGAATCAATAACAATAATGCTTAAATTAATTTATACCAAAAATTATGGAAAATATTAAATTATATCAGATTGGTTAATTAATTAATTAATTAGTATTTAAATATAATATGATTTTATTCCAGTTTCATGGATATCTCTATTAAAATAAATTCTGGGATTGCACCAGTTAAAATAGAAATTGGGATGTTACCAGTTAAAACAACTGGAATTCCACTGCCTTTTTCCAGGATTTATGAATGAGTGGCTTCCACAAGCACCTGGGTGCACGTTACTGTGAACTTCCTGCACAATTCCAGGAGTTAGCAGGAATTCCTTCAGCATCCTAGCATGGATCATCACCATCCCATCCACACCCCCTGCTCATCCTCAGTATTCTCCGATTTCCCTGCTCTGGAGGGAAGAAAGTCCAGGACATATCTGGGATTTATGGGCACATTCTGGTGCTTTGGATCCCTCATTTCCCAGAGAGCAGAGAATTCCAGGGCTCAGGACCTATCCCTATGGAAGGCTGAGAACCTTGGAGCTGCCTTCCATCAGATTTTCCAGCGGACAGAGCACGTTCTGCTCAGAAATCCATCCCCCCTGGAATATCCAGCGTATCAGTTTTATTAACCAGGATCCAAGGAAATTTAGGAGCCTGGCTTAATTTGGGAAAATTCATCCCACTTAAGCATTTTTCCATGTCCTGCCCAAGCTGGTTTCTGATTTATCAATGACCTATTTCCCATCTATCCCAGCTTTCACTCCGTAAATCACATTCCTGCTTGGAGAAACGCCGGGTTTTTTTATGATTCTGTTTAAAAAACCCCTCATCTCTTTCTCGGAGGCTCCATATTTTCTGTGGAATATTGAACCATCACTTCCAATAGCGATGAGTCTGAGGACTTGTGGGATGTTCCAGAGGCTTCAGCGACCTTTGGAGCATTAATCTTTCCTACAGATAATCCTCATTCCATCCATAACTGCCTGGGTATTTTTTATCCTTGCTCAGTATTCTGTATTTTCTGGGGAAGCAAGCATTGCATGGAAAGGGAGCAGCCCTTCCATTCCAGCACTTTCCATGCAGGAAGGGAGGTCTGTGGGAGTCTCTCCCACCCTGAGCCTGATTTTGGGAAGCGCTGCCTGGAAAAAACAAACACGAGGCTCCAATCCCTCTTCCCATTCCCAAGGGATCCAACCCATTCTCTCCAGCAGGTGCTGGCCCAGGCTCAGGCTGGGTGGGATAATTCCAACAAGGAAAATTAATATTTTGGGAGGTTTGTTGTCAATTGTGTCCCATCCTGAGCCACACTCGAAGACTTTCAAAGGCACAATGAAAAAAATCCTGGCTTCCCAGAGGAAACTTCCATGGATTTAATGAGCTCCCAGTCTCTCCCCATGGCAGGTTATTTATGGGGTGGTTCCATGAAGCATTGGCTAATGGATATGGGGAAATGGCTCTGGAGGAGAGTGGGTTCCCTGCGGTGCTTGGAGCTGTGTGGGAATGGGATATTGGGCTCAGTCCATCCCAAAAAAACGGCGGGTGAGGGAAAAAATAGGGAGAAAGTTGCTGGTTCGTGGTGTCACTCCTGTGGCATCAGGAAAGGGAATGATTTCTTGGCAAAAATTCCTCAAAAAGCAGGACACCTGTGGCGGGAATGATCCAAGGTTGAATCCCACCACAAACCTGAGAGACCCACAGGGATCATGCAGAGAACCAATGCCATGATTAAGGGAGGGATCCATGGATTCACCTGAAACACAATCCGGGGTGAAAACGCTTTTATTGGGAGGTTTGCACATGGCAAGAAAAGCAGGACCACAGCTCAGGCTGAGGATGTTGTGGAAACCTCATCCTCCAAAATAATTCTAAAGCAATTCCAGAGGAATCAGCGGCAGCATCCAAGGGGGCTCTGCCAGGCCCCAGCTGGGTGCAGAGGTTTTGAAATGGAAACAACTCAGAAATTCCTAAAATATTCCCAGAAAAAGAAACATTTTCGCTTTCGCCCCAGCTCTGGTCTTGATTTTCCAGGCTGGAGGAGGAATGTTGTTGAATTTTATGGAAAGTGATAGTGGGACTCTCTGGAAGTGGCCATAAAAGATAACAGATTTTGTTTTAAAGGCAGATAAAAGTTACGGGCCCGTGTTCCTTGGAACAGGAATTTCCTTGGATACCAATAAAAATGTTGGTTATGAAGCATTTCCTGAGGAATGGCTCTAACCCTGAATGATCCTGGTTATTTGCTGAGGAAAATGGGTTTTATCCTGGACAATAAACCTGTGGAGATTTATTAACCTGGGAAGCACATTCCAGGCTCCAATCCGCTCCCAGCCCTTGGAATTAATACCGTGGATAGAGTGAAAAATCCCTCTCCTGCTCCAGAGCCATTCCCTGCAGAATGTCTCCCATAAAAGAGTTCCCTGAGCAGCCCTTGAGCTGGATTTTCCCGGTCTTTGCCTGGGTCCTTCATTCCCAAAGCCCGGGCTCTGTTTTAATGGGAATATTTCCTCTGTATCGCATTACTCTGGCACTATTCCCTGCAGGAATAACAGAAAAAAGATTTGGAATAGGAATATTTGAAACAACACATTTGCGCTGTCAAGGTGATCCCAAACCTCTTTGCCTCACCCAGAGCCTGAAACCCTGGTAATTCCATGGAAAAATCAATGGGAGAGGGTAAAGGGAAGAGTTAAGGCGTCTCCTTTCTCCACAGCAATGAAAGCTCAGGGAATCCCACAAAATATTGGAATGGAAGTGGGAAAAAGCACAGGGAGCCCCCAAAATATTCCAGCCTCAGCTGCCCCGGGATGCTTGGAACGGGAGTGGGAGGGTTAACAGAGGAATTGGCATTTTGGATAAATCAGCACATTCTGCTCCTAAAAATGCCTGGACGTGGAATGGGAGCCGGGGCAGGCCCAGCCCTGGGCTTTGCAAAGCTTGGCCCAAGCGCACAGCCCAGCCTTGCAGCAGAACAGGTAATTAGTGTTCATAATCAGTTTGTAAAGCTCAGGCGACTCCAGAGTGCCGGGCACTCCAGGAAAAAAGGGAATTTTCTCCTTCGGGATGCATGCGAGTGCCAGCGGAACATCTGCACCCAATCTAGGCTCTGCTCAGCCCCCAAATATTGTTGTGGTTATGGGCAATTCCCTTAAAAGCCGATCCCTTTCCAACCCCGCGCTACTCAGGATGAAATGCTTGCTGCTCCTTTAACTCTTTTTAGGGTTGGGGTTTTTTTGAAGTTAGAATTCCGCATTCAGGGTACTCCTAACCCTGCTGCTTCCCTGTTTCCCTGCAACGACGGAGTTTTGTTTGGGAATCTTTGTGCTTACTCAATCCTTCCAAGCTCAAAAAGCAACCTCACTCATTCCTTGAAATGGAGAGGGATCCGTGGTGTTTGGAAAACAATCGGATTCCTGACAGCTTTTCCATAGTGTTGGTGTTTTGCTATTGCTTGGGAGACGGGAGGGAATTTAATCCCAGAGCAAGATGGAGTTTGACAGCTCTGGCTCTGGAAGCTCTTTCTGGCATGGAATTTTTCCTGGAGGTGATTCCCAGAGTGGATAGAGCCCAGGTGGCCCTGCCTCATCCAAGGTGGAATGAAGGAAGGGGAATGTTCACGAGGCAGGGAAGTTCCTGGAGGTGCAAAACTCCTTGGAAGGGTCTTGGGATCAACCCAGCAGGTGAAATGCAGGGAATTCCAACCATCCTTCCATGGACTCCCTCGGTGGTTTCTCACCTCCCCCTTCAGCCTTGCTTGAGGTCTCCAGGCCCTCCTGGAAGGATAGAATTCACCCAAGATCCAAGCTGGGAATCCCTTAGGGATGTACTTCCAAACCCCACGGACACAGGGCCCTTTGCTGCCAGTTCCGGGTAGGGCGTTGGCTTTGAGGGACGTGGCTTTGGAATTCACCGGCTGCCTCCAAGAGCAACCAAGTTCCTGCCAGAGGGAATTTTATCCTCCCTTTCCAGCAGATTTACTGGGTTTTTTCCCACTTTACTGGGTTGTTTTTTTTTTCCTCCTAGCGCATTTCATCCCTTTCCCCAAACCTCTGGTTCTCCAGGAGAGGCTTTGGAGCGGCCTCATCCATAACCTAACCTTGCCTCCTGTCTCATTTGCTCCAGGGGCAGTGCCTGGATGCTGACAGCCATTCCCAACCTTAAAATATGGCTCTGGCAATCCAAGGGAGCCAAAAGACGAATTCCCTGCTGCCTCCAGAGTGTTCCTGCAGGAAAAGATTTGGGCAGCTGGGATTCTCCAGCGCTGCCTGGTTGATTCCCACTTTATCCCATGGGAGCGTCAAGCAGCCCAAGGAATGTGGATCCACCTCCACGAGCCTCCTGTCTCCTCCTAGGATCAGGAAAATCTTTGGCTCCTCACCATCCCACAGGGCATGGATACTTCAGGACCTTGGGTCTTTCACTTCCCAGGGATTTTTCATGGATTCATGAGGCTTGGCAGCTCCAGGATCAGCTCCAAGCCCCTTCCTGGCAAGGGGAGATGTTCCCTGTGGGAAGGTGCACAGGAACAGCAGTGGAACAGAGCAGAGGGAATTACAGCTCCTGAGGAATGAGCAGGGACTATTTTAGGGCCTCTTCCCAAGGTTTGGGAATCCAACAGTGCCCATCAGTCCATCCCAGCTCCTCTTCCTCGCTCCTTCCGGCGGCATCCGCAAGGTTGGGACGGACGGAGGCTCCAGCCAGCCCCAAAATGAAAAACGTAAATATGGAATATTAAAACCAGACCTGCTCCAGAGAGGAACTTTGACATCGCCACAAATCCGAAGAAGAAAGGGAAAACTCTGGCACAGAAATCCCACATGACATCATTTTCTGGGATCACGGTGCCAAAACGGGGATATCTCCAGGAGTGAAAGCTTCGCTGCTCCTTGCCAGGTCCATATAACTTTGGGATTAAAAGGACTTTCATATTTCTGCTGCAGGAGATGGGATGGCAAGGAGGAGGGAGGTTTTCCCCATGGGAATGATTAAATTCCTATCAGTAATAACAAGGAAGAAAAGTTTTGTCAGCCATGTCATTGATCTTCCTTCACAATTCCTCCCAAATCCATGGAAGCTTCTGCTTCCATGGAACCCCAAAGCCACAGAGCTGCTTGGTGGTGGAGTGAAACTATTATTAGGGTTCGGGGAAATTTTTTCCTGCCATTTATCATCCCCAGTTTTCTACAAATTATGGAGAGTTCTGTCAAAACTCCTCCAGGGCCACACTCCTGCAGCCATTCAATCCCAGGGAAGGGCTGATCCCACACATCCCAGACCGATCCTTGACCCTTCCCCTCAAAACCTTTCCATTCCAAACCTCTCCCAGCAGCTCCAGGGAATAAAAGCCCCTTCTCCAGCCTCTCGCTGGGAAATGAGGTGGGATTCTCCTGGGCCATGGGCTGGGAGCAGCAGAAAACTTTTGGGGAAGGTTTCCAGAGGTAAAAACCTGCTGGATTCCCCGAAAATTAAAAACTCCCTATTAAGAGGGAATGTTATGAAGTGCCTGAGGGAGCTGGGAATCAAATTCCCATTTCCAAGTGCAACTTAAGGAGTTGCGGGCAGGTTTATAACCCTGCAAATGAGGGGGGGGATTTGCAGCTTCTCCGGAGAGCTGGGCACGGATTTTTCCAAGTTCCTGCACAAGGAGGAGGATTTAGCTCCAAAGAACCCAAAGGATTTGCACCAATCTGACTTTTGGAACTTTAGATCAGCTCTTTTCCAGCCTGGGCCCAGTCTTTGGTACCTTGGGATCATCCACAGGATGATGAGCCTGGATCTTCCCTGGGCCATCCCTCATCTCTGAGGAGATCCCCTCCAGCCCCTTCCAGCTTCTCCAGCCACAACCCGGAGTGAGGAGCGCTGGAATCCTGGAAAAGCAGACCCTGCGCTGGTGCCAAACATCTGCAAGCCCCAGTCCCCCAGCCCCTTCCTACAGCAGAGGGATGGGTTTAAATCCTTAGGATTCCAAACACACCGGGAAAGAAATCAATCTGGGGTCCACCAGCAAGTCTCCAGTAACATTCCCCATCCTGCTCTGCACTCTCCAAAGGGTGCTAAAGATATATGGAGTAGGTAGAGCTGATGGAAACAGCTCCAGCCTCATTTTTTTTCCAGACTGCAAACCCCATTCCATTGGAATTGCCGTGTTCCGCGAGATGGGATCGATTTTGACAGGATCATGGCTGCAGAAGTGTCAGAGCTGATTGTTTCCACCCCTTCACTTTGTTCCCATCAATTCCAAAAGTTTTGCTCCCATCAAGTCCAATTTTCCCTAGATCCTGTCAGGCTGGATCACCTCACCTCACCCTGCCTAAAAACCCCATTTTATTTTATTTATTTTGGGGATTTTTTTTGGGGGGGGGGTCGGGTCTCCATTCCCAGGATTTTCCATGAACTGAGGTGCATGGTGCAGGCATCGAATTTCCCCAGGGATTTTCCCCTTGCCCCCATGGGAATACAAGTCCTGAGGGTGTTCTCCCCCCCCCCAGCAAAGCTCCTCCTTTATCCCTCCTCCCTGGGAATCCCAAGCCACAATGTCCCGGACGCTCCTAACAGGTGCCAGCTGGTTTAGGGCCTCTGGATTGGGGTTTTTGGTGGCTCTGCCTGCCCCAGGAATTCTGCTGGGCACAGGGAAATATTTTGGGGATGTTCAAGGAGAAAATCCCTTCTCCACAGGAAATCATGAAAATGGCATTTTTAATCACAGCCAGGGAGTGCCCAGGAATGGCCACCTTTGCCTTGAGGCTGTGCTCAGCATCCAGCTGTTTTTCCAGGGTTTTGGCAGGTCTATGGCAGTCTTGGAAGGGAATAACTCAGGTGTTCGTGCACCATCCCGGCAGGACAAGAATGGAAAGGATCTGACTCCAGCCTAGCACATCCCAGAGCCCCCAGTCCCGTATCCACAGGGATATCCCTGCCTGGGATGGGGGAATGAGGAGTCACATCCCAGCAGGACCAGGAGGGGGAAGGATCTGACTCCAGCACCGGTGCCTTGCTCATCCCAAAGCCCCAGTCCCATATCCAGAGGGACATCCCTGCCTGGAATGCAGAGATGAGGAGCCCCAGCGGATGCTGAGAACTGGCACACAGCAAACACCACACTTAAAGGGTTTTGCTGTCCCTCAACATTCCCACAAAGCTGCTCTTCCACACGCTGGAATGCAGCTTTTAATGGATAAACCCGGCAGGGGACGGGCCAGGGCCACTCCTCCTCTGTTTCAGGTGTCTCCTCCATCCTCACACCCCTAAAATCCACTCAGCCGCAGTCGGTCTGCAGATCCTGCCCTGGGACTGTGCTCTCACCTCCTTGGATTTCCCGGCTTCCCTCCCTGCCGAGCTCTGCAGTGGGAATCAAGCCTGGCTTTAGCAGAGGCAGAACCGAGTTTTGCCACGCCGAGGCTGGAGACAGAGTCGTGTCCCGGGCTGGGCTGCGTTGGCATCTCCCGGTTCCCTCCCTCCCACCGGGACGCCCTCTCCGCAGCAATCCCGGCGTGTTTTCTCCTGCCAGGATCTTCCCTCCCTGCCCCGCTGCAGGACCTGCCCCTTCCCACACAATGGAGGGACCGACGCCAGCTGGAGGAGCCAGGGAATGCGAAACCCCGTCCCGAGCGCATCCCAGCCGGCTGCCGGGCAGCAGCGCGGGGACACGGGGACAGCGCCCCGGCCGTGGGCAGCGCCCCGGGCCGGGTGATGCGGCGGGGAGGGGGTCACGGAGCCCCGGGATGCGGGAGAATGCCGGGAGGAAGCTCAGGGAGCGATTCCAAGGGATCCTAGAGAGTCCTCCCGCTCTCGGAGAGCTTTGGAGGAGGGAAGGTGCTCACCCTGAGGGAGGGAGAGAGGGAGGGAGGTCGCTGCAGTGTGCCCACGGCTGTCGCTTTTTATTAAGGTTCCTTATTATAGAAATATCCCGTAAAACGTCCTGGCACTTTTGGTCCATTTCCATCCCGGGGCAGAGGCACTGGGAAGGGGCTGGAGAAAGGGCTCCAGCACGGAGGATGCTCCTTGGGGAAGCCGGGAATTGCTCCCCTGGGCTGGGACAGAGCCGGGAATGCTCCCGGCAGTGCCTGGGGACGGAGGGAATCACGGCATCCAACAGTCCTCGGGAGGTATGGGGGAGGAGAAGGAAAAACTGAAAGCAAGGGGGAGAAAATACAATAAAATAAAATAAAATAAAGAAGGAAGACCGAAGAGTCTCTTCCGTCATCCCTTTCCGATCCAATGGAGGCTAAGCGTCCCTCCGGGAATGTCCTGCCGGGGATTTGCCGAGGCAGAAAGTCACCTGTCACCGCCCGGGCTGTCCCCGCGTCCCCACTCCGGGCTGCAGGAGCTCATTCCAAGGTCCCAAGAGTCCCTGGGCAGCTGCTCGGCGGCTCTAGGACGAGGAGGTCGGGATGGAGATTCCATGGATGGCGCTCAGGGGCTCCGGAGCTTTCCCCGCGGGGCTGGGGGGTTTCCTGTCCACCCCTGCAGGAAGGGGGAGAGGGAAAAAGGACGGGCGAGGCAGGGGATGGAGGCGCTCCGAGCACGGGGGGACGCCCCAAAAACCGCCTCCAGAGCCCCCAGCAGCGACCGTGACCCGCCGGTGACAGGGACAGCGCCGGTGGCACCGCCAGGGACACGGGGCGGCCCCGACCAGTCCCAGCCACGCACGGAGCGCATCCCTAAAGATTCCTAAAATTTGGGGTGTCTTGGGAGGGGACTGTGCCGGGGAGGGAGGGGAAGGGGACAGGACCGTGCCACCATCCCTGAGGTGATGGAATTCCTGCTGAGCTCCGTCCCACCCCAGCTCAGCCCTCGGGAATTCTGCTTTCAGGGACCAGGATATTTATCCCGGGGCTGCTGGAGGCACGGGAATAAGCAGGGAGGGGTTTCGGGGGAAATCCAGGAAATTGGGAAAGGGATGAAATGGTCTGGCTGGATTGTCCTTCCTTCTTTCCAGCCTTTTCCCATTTTTCCCACTCGCTACAGGTACTCCCAGCCCACCCTACCCTTCCTCCTCCAGCTCGTTTGTCAGATAATCCAACAATCCAATTTTAATCCAGTTTTCCAACTGGCAGAACAAGAAAACCGATCCAAAGGGAAAAAATGGGAAAATTTTAAAAGAAAATTTAAAAAGAGAAAAATAAAAATAAATTTTAAAACCACACGCAAAGAAACCCCACCAATATATCAAAAACCTACAAAGGTTTAGAGAAAGTCTGGGGAAAAAACAGCTTAAAAATTGGGAAATCAGAAAATTCCGACTCCAAATAATTTTAAATATCTCGAAAATGTGTTAAATGTGCAAAGGTGGCTGTGATCGTTTTATATCCTTATTTTTTTCTTTCCTTCTTTCTCGTGTTTTTTTTTTTTTTTTTATTCCTTTTCCTTCCTTCTCTCCCTCTCTTTTTTTTTCTTTTTCTTTTTTTTTTTTTTTAATCTTTAAATAATCGGTTTGAATTATTTATTTTCTCCCTCAATCGCTCCTCCCCGGCACAGCTGAGGTTACGACTCGCAGCAGGTTAGAAACGGTAAAATTATTAAAAAACAAATAAAATTATTAAAAACCAAATAAAAAAATCAATCAATCAAACAAACAAACAAAAAAAAAGAAAACAACAAAAAAAAATTTAAACCCCAGAGAAAACAAAATAAAAAAGGACGAATAAACAGGGAATTAATTGCAAAATAATTAAAATAATAGAAAGTCAAATAATGCGGGGAAAATGACAAAAATGTCGAAGGGGATTTTATAGCCAGGGCGGAAAAATCGAGATTTTTAAAACGAGGGAATCGAGCTCTATTAATGAGGCGAAATAATTAACGGGAGATAAAAGCAACGCCCCCTCGGACAGCCTCAAATTGCTCCCGTGGGATTCCCGGCGGAGCGTTCGGAGGGAAATTATTCATTAATAACCCCGGGAACCAATTAAATAAAATAACAGTTAATTATGATAACTAATAACTATAAACAAATAGATAAATCACTGCTGTCTGTTCACAATTAATAGGTAATTACAAGGAATTAATGATTCCCTGTCAAGGCTTCTGCTTTTCCAGAAAGGCTCCCGCTTTTTGGAATCGGTGGAATGGGGGAACGCGGGGAAAGGCCCCTGCTCTGTCCCCCACATTCCCGCATGCCGGGGGAAACGAGCAGCCCGGCAATCCTCCCCATTCCCGGGCGCTTCCCAGCGAGCGAGCAGGGAAATCCCAAGGCAGGCCCGGTACGCGGCGGGGACCCGCGGAACACCGGGCTGGGCACCGGGACGGATCCGCTCCCATCCCCGGCGGGGCGGCCCCTCCTGAGGCCGGGGCTCCCTCCCGGCCCTGTCCCCGCGCTGTCCCCGCGCTGTCGCCGCTCACCTTGGCCGCCGGGCTGCTTGAAGGCCATGGCCAGCTCGCCGTGGTGGCCGTGGTGGCCCAGGGGGGTCCCCTGCGGCTGCCAGGGAGGGCCCGGGGCGATGTAGGCGCCGGGGGAGCCGCCGTAGACGCCGGGCTGGCTGGAGGGGGGGTACGCGCAGGCCGGCAGGAAGGTGCCCATGGAGGAGAGCCCCGCGCCGGGCTGGGGACAGGCATGGGGACACAAAGGGGACAAGGGGCTCAGAACAGCCCGCCCGGGGGGCGGACGGGGCTCCCTGGCCTCTCTCCCCACCTCCCTGGCCCCTCCCTGCTCTCCCTTCCCTGCCCCATTCCAGCCCCACTCGTGCCGCGCTCCCCTGTCCGCCGTGTCCCCCCAGCCCTCACCTGCGGGTATTTGATGTCGCCTGTCCCCTCCTGTCCCCCCAGCCCTCACCTGCGGGTATTTGATGTCGCCTGTCCCCTCCTGTCCCCTCCTGTCTCCCCAGCCCTCACCTGCGGGTATTTGATGTCGCCTGTCCCCTCCTGTCCCCTCCTGTCCCCCCAGCCCTCACCTGCGGGTATTTGATGTCGCCGTCCATGGCAACCTTGTCCAGCCCGTTGACCGCCTGGCCCGGCCCGGGAAAGCCGCTCCTGTTCACGCTGGGCCACTCCTCCATTTTTGGGGGATACGCGGCCCCCTCGGTGCCAGCCAGAGCCCCTGGGGAACAAAACGTCAGCCCCGAGCCCCCTCCCCCCAGCAGCTTTTGGGGTGAAACAGAGGGAATCCCCGCTTTTCCAAACGCCTGGCTGTGTAAACCCAGGGGCTGGGGGCACAAGAATCCGCGTTGCCTCCAGCATCCCGAAATTTGGGATCACAGCGCGGGGAGAGGCTGTGGTGTCCCCCCCCAAAACCCGCTCGCCGTCTCCCCCCTCCCTCTCCCAATTCCCAATCCCCGATAATTTAGGGGCTCCAATTTCTCTCCTGACGAAGGGGATTTGGAGAAGTGACATCGGAATTTTAAGGATAAATGATTGCGCGGGGGGAAACGCATGCGGTTGATTTACTCGGGCTTTTGGAAGGATAAAAGGACCCGCAACCCCCTGCCACGGCCCGCTTGTCCCCCCTTGGAGCCGGCGGGGCTCGGCCCTGGCGCTGCCGGTGCTCCCGGAGCCCCAAAATTCCCAGATTCCTCGGAAAAATCCAGAAGGCCGGATCCGAGTTTCCTTCTCTTCCCTTTCCTCCCCGATTTTTCCTCTCCTGTTGTTTTTCTCTCTTTTCCCCTCCTTTTCACATATATATATGTGTGTATATTATTTTTTTTTAATCCCCCTTTGCGGAGCGAAATTCAGGGCTCCGAATTTGCGGTCGGCAATCTATCATCCCTAGGAAAATATTTTCCACATTTTTCATAAAAAGTTCAAGATGTGGCTGAGCCGAGGCCGCATCTGGCCCCACCGCCCCGATGGGCTGGTGGAGCAGGGGGAGGCCCTTGGGAGAAAAAAAGGGGGAAAAAATGGGGGGGTTGGGGGGGGGGGGGAAGGAAAATATACGAAACAAACAAACAAAAAAAATCGGAACAAACAGCAAAAAAACCCGAAAGAAATAACAACAATTCGAAATAAACTAAGAAGCTGAAACTAATAAAAAAGAAGGAAAGACGCGAAAAGGCACGAAAGGAGCAAAGAGGCACGAACCAAATAAAAAGCCGAAAAGCCGAAAACAAGCAAAAGAAATCCCCGAACGAGCCAAAAGGCACGAAACAAACAAAAACCCCCGAACAAACAAAACCCCCCGAAACAAATAAAAAACATCGAAACAAACAAACAAAAAACAACAACAAAAAAAAAAAAAAAAACCACCCAACCGAACAAAAAACCAAAGAGACAAAAGAAAGAGACCAAAAAACCACTAAATCGACCAGAAAAACGGGCCAAAGGAAGGACGGGAGGGGCGGTGGGGAGTGGAACGCACGGTACCCACCCGCCTGCTCCACGAAGGTGCGGATGCCCAGGATGTTGGTGACCGAGTGCGCCGAGGGCCAGGAGCGGGGCAGCGGCACCGGGGGGGCCCCGAGGTGCGGCCCGGGGTGCGGCGCGGCCTTGGCGGGCGGCGGGGCCGCGGGGCCCGGGTACGGGTACTGGTAGATGTGGGCGCAGGGCAGCGCGGCCGGGGGCGGCCCGGCGGGGGCCAGCGGGCCGATCTTGTTGCGCAGGATGCGGCTGATGGAGCTGACCGAGGGCACGTTGTACTTGTCGCACACGCCGTCGGCCAGCAGGCGGTCGCGGATCTCCCAGGCGAAGATGCCGGGGTCGCCCTGCTTGTAGTCGCGGATGTGCTTGACCACGGCCGGCGTGGTGACCCGCGGCTTGCTGCCGCCGATGGCCCCGGGCAGGATGGAGCCCGTCTCGTGGTAGCGGGCCAGGATCTTGCTGACGCAGCCGTGCGACACGCGGAGCTGGCGGCTGATGTCGCAGGGCCGGATGCCGAGCTGCGCCAGCTCCACGATCCGCAGGCGGATGGCGTTGGGCAGCGGGCGCCCGTTCACGAAGACGCCGCCCAGCTGGTTCACCTCGCCGTAGGTATGCTCTGCGGGGCGGGATGGCACGGATCGGCATGGCACGGATCGGCATGGCACGGGTAGGAGCGGCGCTGGTGCCCGCGGGATGGGGATGGCGCTGCAGCGGGAAGGGGAGAGGGAAAAGAGGGGAGAAAGGGGAAGGGGAAGCGAGAAAGGGAGGGGGAAAGGAGAAAAAAAAAAAGGGGGGAAGAAAGGAAAAGGAAGGGAAGAAAAGGAAAGGGGGGGAAAGGAAGGAAAGTTGAAGGAAAAAAAGAAGGGGGAAAAAGGAAAAAGGGAAAAAGGAAAAAGGGAAAAAGGAAAAAGGGAAAAAGGAAAAAGGAAAAAGGAAAAAGGGAAAAAGGAAAAAGGAAAAAGGGAAAAAGGAAAAAGGGAAAAAGGAAAAAGGGAAAAAGGAAAAAAGGAAAAAAGGAAAAAGAAGGGGAGGAAAAAAGGAAAAAGGAAAAGCAAAAGGAGAATGAGAAGGGGAAGGGGGAAAGAGAGAGAAAAAAGGCCAAGGGAAGGGGGAAAGAAGGAAAGAGAGGAAGGAGAGATACAGACAGAAAAAAAGGGAGGTAAAAGGGACAGTAAAAAAAGAAGGGGGAGGAAAGACAGGGAAAGAATGAGAGAAAAAGAAAAGTCAGAAACGACGAGGGTGGGGAAAAAGGACACAAAAAAAAAAGGAGAGCGGGACAAAAGGAGAGAAGGCAAAAGAACGAGAACGGGAGAAGGAATCTCAAGGAGGGAGCGGAGCGAAAGCGAAGGGAGGCGCGGGGAGGACGGAGCAGCCCGGAGCCCTCCCGGCCGGGCACGGCACCCCGGCATCCCCAGCCGCCTCCTGCCCCTTCCCGGTGCCCTGCTCCGCCAGGAGCCCGTCCCGGAGCCGTCCCGGAGCCCGTGCGGGGCCGGCCGCACTCACCCATGGCCCGGCGCGGGGAGGGGGCAGCGCCGGCATAGAGAGCCCGGGGGGCGGCCGGGCCGGGCCGGGGGGTCCTGGCGGCGCCGGGAGCGAGCCCCGCTCGCGGGGAGCCCCCGCCGCTCCTCGGGATCAATTTGACGTGGGAATCACGTCAATCGCGGCCGTCACGGCGGCGGCGCCGCCGCCCATTGGCTCCCGCCCGCTCCTAAATGGCCGCGGCCGGCGGGGCCGGGGGAGCCGCCCCCTCCGCCCGCCCCCTCGGGGCTGCGCCGCCGCCGGGGACCCCCCCCGAGCGCCCCCGAGCTGCGGGAGGGCACGGCGGGGACACGGCGGGGGAATCACGGCCCCCGAGCTGCGAGTGCCCCCGTCCCGCCCCGAGCGGTTCCCAAGCGGGACAGGGACACGGACAGGGACAGTGACGGGGACAGGGACACGGACAGGGACAGGGACACGGACACGGACAGGGACACGCACCTGCCCCGCCTCCGGCCCCGACGGCAGCCGCGGGTGGGGCATCGCCGGGGCTGCGGGACGGGACGGGACGGGACGGGATGGGACGGGAGCGCTTTCGGGGGACACGGAGCCCTGTCCGGGGGGGCTCCTCCGAGGAAGCGCTGCTGCCCAGCCGCTGGAGGCGAAATCCGCCTGTTTCGGCCCCAAAAACCCCGCCCGGGGGTGAATCCGTCCAACGCGGCTCGGACAGCGGCCGCGGGATTCCCGGGGATTTTTATCCCCCCTCACGGAGAGCTCGGTGGGAAGACCGTGAGTGTTTCCCGCAAAAAACTGGAAGGGTGGGGGGCTCGGGTGGGGGGAAGCAGCGCCTGGAAAAGGGGGGGTGTAAAGAGGGGGGCTCGGGCAGGGGCAGCGCCCGTCACCCCCGTGTGCGGGCAGGGGGCACGGGGGGCACCCCCGGATCCAACCGCAGCCTCAGTGCTGGAAGGAGCCCTGGGAAAGGCAGCGGATCCATTCCCCGGGAGCCTCGGCTCGCCCAGGGCGGGGGTCCCGCGGGTGCTCCGCGCCCCCGGGGCAGCCCCGAGGCGGTGAAATGGCAGCGCTCGAAAAGCGGCCGGGCAGGGCAGGTGCGGCTCTGACGGCCCTGCGGATCCCCGGGGATGGGTTTTTGGGGAGGTCTGGGGGTCCCCTGCCGCCGGCGGAGGAGCCTTTTCCCCCGCACGGCCCTGGAGCATCCCTCGCTCCCTGGGGATGAGGCTTTTCCAAGGAAAAGGTCCCGGCAGGAAAAGATTCCCCCACCTGCTCCCCACACGCCACCCACGTTCTCCGAACCCTGCCGGGTTCCCGGGGACATCACTGGGATCCAGCCCCCTCAGGAATGCACGCCTGGATATAGCGAGGGTGGAAAGGGAGATGAGGCAAAAAGGGAAAGGGAAAAAAGAGGGAAGGGAATAATTGAAAAGAAACGAAGGAAAAGATGGGGGGAATCAACCTGAAAAGAAAACGAAGAAGGAAAAAAAATATAAGAAGGGAAGAGAGGTAGATGATGAAGGGAAGTTAAGCGGGGGAAATGAAAAAAAGGGAGGGAGAATAAAAGTAAAAATAAAATCGTTTTTAAAATTGGGATAAAGAAGAATAACTAAGGAAAAATAAGGGAAAACAGAAAATTATTAAAAGGAATGGGAAAAGAAAGAGAGGAAAAGAAGGGAAAGGAAAGGGGCGGCTGCTCAGGTGAGATGTGGCAGGAAAATCCCAATTAATTTGCTCCCTGTCCAGCTCCCCGCGGAGCTCCAGGAGCAGCACCGGACCCCCAAATCTGCTCCCCCTGGCCATTCCCTGCCCTGCCCTGGTCGCGATGGTTTCCATCTGCTCCGGCTCCTCTTTCCCTTCTCCAGCCCCTCTTTCCCGGCTTGAACACGGTGCGGCGATTTTAAAACCCTAATTTTCCCTGTTTTTGCCAAAGATGCTGGAATTTTGTGGGTATTTTTATGCCGGGCTGAGCCTCGGGTGACAGGCGCGATTTTACGTCATTAATTTTGCTGAATAAAAATCCAGAGGAGCTGTGAGCTCTGGAAGCTTTTCCTTTTTTTTTTTTTTTTTTTTTTTTTCCTTTTTTTTTTTCCTTCAATTTTTAAATAGATTTATCAGGAATATTGGATGGAAATATCAAGGATATTGGATAGGAATGTCAAGGATGTTTTTCCGCTGCAGCAGCTGGAGATTAGAACAGTTAAAGGTAGGGGGTCCTGGGTGTTTCACCAGTATTTATTCCCGACTATTTATTGCAAAATAATATAATTAATATTATACTGTAATAGAATAATGCTGTTGAATTATTATTCAATAACAATTATATTGTTGTGTTGTTATCTGATACTGCCATCGTATGCTACATTACTTTATTATTATTAATTGATTACTGATTCAGGAACGCTGGGGCTCTTGCAGGAGTTTATGGAGCTCCTTTTCCATCGGGATCAAACCAAACTGGAAAATCCTGTGGGATCAGACACTCTGAAAACCCCCAGAAAGTGCTGGGTGCCTCAGCCTGTGCTTTGTGTGTCAGAGACATCACAAAATTCCAACAGGATTTTTTTTCTCCAGTCTTTTGCCCAAACGCGGGGAGTTGGAGGATCCCAAAAAAATCTTCGTGGTCGCTGAAGAAGGACGTTTGAGAGCTCAGCAAAATAAAATCCTGCTCCAGAGCTTCCCTCTGAGCATCTCTGTCAGGTCTGTCAAGGCCACAGCTTCGATAATTAACAATAATATTTGTCAGAAGCGATTTTCTTCCGTAAAATCCCTCCCTGCCAGAGGCTCCTCAAACCCACACGGATTAAAACCGCACCAACCCCCCCGGGAGTTTTTCCATTTGAATTTTTTTTTTCTCCCCCTAAAAAATCCCTCTGCGTTCTGTGATCAGAGATTCTCAAAGTGAAAACCAGAGCGGGATCCCGGAGCCTTTAAATAAAAAATTCCTGATGGGAAAGGTTGCTGATCCGAGGGCAGCTCGGAGCTTTGAAAATCCTCAATAAATCGCACGGGTCCATCCTGCTTTTCTCTTTATTTGGATTTTCTCCTCCTTTTCTGCCCGGGAACCGTTTCAGTGGCTTTTTTGTGGAATCTCATTTCATGCCCTGAGCGCAGCGTGGGCACGGGCAGCTCCAGCCGCATCCCGCAGCTCTGGATGCGCCCCATGCCAGGGATCCCCTGTCCTTCCCAGGGCTTGATATTTAAAAACACCGAGTATTTTGGGAAGAATCCCGGTTAACGGCGGAGCCTGGGGCTGGAAGGAGCTGGGGGCATTGAGGGTCGGTCCCTGCAAATCCCGCTCGCCACATCTGGGAGCCGCGTGCGAGGAGGAGCCGGCAGGAGCAGCCTCTGGAAGGGACTCGGAGAGCCGGGATCCCGCACGGAATGCGGCGAAAGGACAGAGCCGGGCTCCTTCCTCTCCCTCCCGCTATTCCCGGGAAAAAACCGGCACCCCTCTGCTGGAAATTCCTCCGGGGGTGCTGGGAACCCCGCGGGGCCTCTGGTGGGAGCGGGAGGTGCCGTGAGGCACGAACGGCTCCTTCCCACCGGGAGCCCCCCTGGAATCCTGGAATCCTGAAATCCTTGAGGCTGGAGAAGCCCCCTCAAGACCATGGAGACCAGGTGTCCCCCTCTCTCTCTCTGGGGAATGAATATTCCCTGGCTCCTCCAGTGCTCTGAAAGAGAAACAAAACTCCCTCCCGGTATTTTCCTTCGGCTTGAGCTCCCGTTCAGGGCTGGGCAAGCCTTGGCTGGGTGTAAATCCAGGCGGGATCAGCTCCCGGCTCTGCAAACAAACCCCACACGTGCTGGGGCCGAGGGGCTGCTAAAGCCATTCCCGTTGTTTTCCTAGCGGGATGGATCCCCCCTCCCGGCCACCGCGAGGCCGCGGGCTTGGCAAGGAGCGGGATGTTGAGTTGTGCTCCTGGAAAAACACCTCGGGGAGGCTGGAATAGCACCGGGGGTCTGCTGGGATTGGCGCGGGGCATCCGGAGAGATGGGGAGAGCAGGGAATTTGCTCCTCCTTGGAAAGACTTGGGAGGAGATTCGATAGGATTTGGTAATGTTAAAGTCAGGTTTTAGGGCATGGATGCATCCAGCAGTGTTTGGTGCAGGATCTTCTCGTCCTGAGAGAGTCCCGTAGGAAAGAGGGTGGCCTGAAAAGTGGGATAAATAATCCATAGATTTCCCAAGGAATGGCTCTGAACCTGCCGGGCTGCTCAGCCAGAAAAAGGGGAAGAAAAAACCTGAATTCCCTGTTGGTTTTCCTCAAGGTCCTTCAGCTTTGATGGTGGAGGCGGATTTCAAACAACATTTTATAGGGCTGGATATTAATTTAATAGTGCTGAATGTGATATTACTGAATATATAAACACTGAATTCAATAGTCCTGGATTTTCCAATCTGCAGCTCTTCCCTCTGGAAGAGGGCACCAAGCCAGGGCTGTGCCCAGGGTGCCATTCTGGCCATCCCAGAGCTCCCTGGTGCAGCTCCAAAGGATCTCCCGAGGGTCTGGAGCCATTTGGAGGCAGGTAAACTCTTTTCAGGGCTCATTTCCCAGCAGAAACTCGTCTCAGTGTGAAAATGCAGGGCCAGAGCAAGGTGAGCAGCACAGAACATTACAACCACCATAAAGGCCCCGAATAATCACAGCAAAACTCTGTTTATTTCTCCCCGTGTGGGAATGGGGGATATAAAATGGGATTTAAAGCTGTGAAGAGCTGCCTTGTCCGCTCCAGCCAATTCCTTCATCCCAAAAGTCCCTCTCCCTCTGCTTCCCATTCCTGCCTGACAGCTCCTCCTTGAACATGGTCTTTAAAATTAAATACGGGGGGGTGGGGATAAAAAAGAACTTTTCCTCGCTGCTCTGCCTCCCTGAATCTGCAGGAGACCATCCAAATAAACCAGAAAATAATTATTTACGGCCTTATAAATTTTTGTCACTGATTTCTCCAGGAGTAAAAACACCTTTTTGGAGCAAAATGGGATTTTTCTGTGGTTTTTATTTGCAGGTGTGTGGGGTTGAGTAGATATGTTTTGAGCTGAGAAAGATTTGGGGTTTCAGACCTGTTTGGCAAGAGAAACAGGTAAGAGAAAGCGGCTGGGAAAGTTTCATTTCATTTGAGAAAATTTCAAATGAGCTTTTTGGTTCAAATGGGCTTTTTGGTAAGGTGAATTGCGCTGCTCTCCTGGAAGAGCAGTGGTGGGATGGAGCCTTGAAATGGGAATATCCGGGATGGGGAGCATGGACTGGGAATACAGTGGAATTCCCCCCCTAAATCCAACACTGGGAAAGCACCCGGGACATTGGAGTTATTGTGCATTACCGGAAGTGCTCCGTGCCAGAATTCTAAGCCAGTAATTGGGATAAAATGGGAATGAAATTTCACATCTTGTCCTGGCAAGAGGGAAATGGGAGCTCCCTTTGGAAAGGCTGCACACAAACAATGCTCCTGCCACTCATCCCGTGGCATCGCCAGCCCAGCGCTCCGCGGGCACTGGTTTCCATTTATTCCCCGGAATTCTGGGAGATGTCAGCAGAATTTAACACACATGATGTGGGCAGATGAATGAGCTGGATCCTTTTCTGGGAATGAGAGTTCCTGGGGCTCTGTGTGGTTCTGCAGCTCCAGAGCTGGGGGGATTTATCTTGGGAGATCTGGACTCCATTTCAGGCCGGGAAAATCGCGCTGAAGCCAAGGGAGAGCTTCCCACTCCCATCAGCAGGTCCCAGGAATGCATTAAAACCCAGGCTTGACTTTAAAGCCAGGCTTAAGTCTTGCTTCTGCTGAAAGGTGAGGGATTTAAAAGAGCATTTCTGGGCTTACCTGGCTCTGGGTTTGTAAAAGAATCCTGCAGGATGCTGGAAGTTTCATGGATCCAGGTTGTCCCTCTGCGTTGTCTGGGAGCTCTGATATCCCAGAATTATCTGGATGAACACCATGGATATGCCCAGCCAGCATTTTTGGAGAGCCTGCCTCATCCCTCCCCTCCCAGCTGTGATTTCCCCACGGGAGGTGAGGGATTTCCAGCCCAAATTCCTGCTCGTGCCCCTCTCCACCTTCACTCCATCCAGGATCAATTCCTGCTCCAAATCTTTCCTCCAAAGCAGCCCAGGTAGTGAAGAAATTCCCCCAGGACATGGCCTGGATCAGGCCATTGTCCCCCAAAACACACTTGGGAGTGCCTGGGGCTGCAGGAGCCTGATGGCTCCAGATCCTTCCGTGGACAGCAGGATCCAGGGAAAGGGAGCATCAACACCAGGGAATAATGCTGGGAGCTCAAAACCCAGCTCAGGCAGGGAGACAAAGGAACTCCCTGGGATGGAGGGAGCGGGAGAGCGCAGGAAACCATCTGCCACGATCTTCTTTTCCCTCTCCTTACCTGCTCCAAGCTCCAGCACCTGCAGCGATTCATTTCCTCAGGATGGAATTCCTCTGATTGAAACCAAGAGATAACAGCCACGGAGGGGAAGCATCCCCATCCCTCCCGAGCCCGGCTCTGGCATTCCCCATTGGAAATAATTTATATCCTCTGGTCTGCTGGGCTTGTCCCACCAGCCCTAATGACTGGTTCTGTTTAATTTTCAGCTGCTTAATTGCAGCCGAACACTTCAACACCACTAAATTAAAACAAGCTCCCAGCGTTTCCTTGCCTGGGCTGCTGGCCCCGCTCCAAGGGGCGCTTAAAGCAACCTCAGATGGTTTATTCCTGCCACACAGGCTGCTCCCTTCCCAAAAAAAAAGCCTCTGTGTGCCTAAACCCAACAAAGTGGGAGCATGGAAAACAACTTCCAGGCGGGACGCGACTGGGATGAGGCCGTGTTCCCTCCCCCGAGGGTACCCAGCCATTCCCGTGGCTTGGAAAAGGGTTTGGGGGCCAGGAGCATCCTACAGGGGAGCAGAGCCCAGCCTGGACACACTGCCCTGATGGAGAAGCTGCTGTTGGTGGGGGTTTTTGCCAGGCAATTTTACGTCTTGGACCAAATTTCCCAGTGTGGAAGCACTGTGGGTATCAGGTACCCATTAAAAAGGAGCCAGAGGAAATGGAGCTCCTGCAGCAGTTCATATTCCAGGGTAATAATGGATGTTTAGGGTTGGGATGTGCCCTTTCCAGCACCATTCAGGGGGGATTGTTTGCTTTGGGGGGGGGGGGCTGGGAATCCATCAGCAGTGCCAGGCCTGGGACACGGAGCCGGGAGAGCAAAGGACAAACAGGATCTGGCTCTGCAGAGAGTGGGGAGAAATGAGCTGAGGCCAAAGCTGGCCCCTCTCCAGCCACAGGAGCCTGATGGCTACAGATCCTTCCACGGGGATCCCATCCCATCCCATCCCATCCCATCCCATCCCATCCCATCCCATCCCATCCCATCCCATCCCATCCCACCAGGAGAGAGGGAAAAACTCAACCTCCGAAGGAGGGAGGGAAAGCAACCCCCTTTAATTGGGGGGTAAAAATAACCCAAACCTGCAAGAGCAGCCCATGGAAAACTCCTATAAAGTTGAAAGGCCCTGGAAGCCGGGCAGGCTCCTCGTGCCCATAAATAATTTCCTCGTGGATCAGCGGAAACAATGCAATTAGGGGCCGGCTGCTGCAGCACGGTGGGACTGCAGCCAGGCAGTCCCTGGGAATGCTCAGACATCGTGCGGAGCTCCTCCCAGCTGCCTGGAGCTTTTAGGGCTTTAACAGGGTTTTTCTCAGGTTTTCTGTGCTTGAAATGACCCCCAAGGTATCAGAAGGTCTCTTTTTTCCCAGCCCTGCGACAGCAGAAATTGAGATTCGTCAGTTCTGCTTTTGAAGGTTGTTTATTTTTCCTTATCTATAACTATCTATTCCCTTATCTATAACTATCTATTTTCTTTTTCCTTATCTGTAACTATCTATTTCTTTATCTACAACTATCTATTTCCTTATCTATTCCTATCTATTCGTTCTCTGACCTGCTGAGGTCTGTCCTGCAGGTTGGTTCGTGGCACACTGACCGCCCTTGGGGTGGTGTTAACTTTTTATACATAAACTACGTCTAGTTTATTTACAATAATTTTCCAACACCTATCACCTATGTTAGGCACTCTGTCTCTACTGTAAACCAATCCAGAAGTGCCACCATCCCAGCAGAAGATGGAGGGCAAGAAGGAGAAGAACAACAGGACATGCCCAGATTCCTCCATCTTGCCTCTTGAACCCCCATTCTAAAAACCCCAAATTCTACTTTTTCACCCTGTGACAAATTAACTATCATTCTACTCAAACTCTCGTGGTTTGTAAATCCTCACACACAAAGTTGGTCATTGTTTCCAAGGGCTAAAATCGAAGGCACAGGTGTCTTTGATTCCCTGCCAAGGTCTCTGAGCCCCCTGGCAGGGTTTCGAATCACCCAGGGCAGCCAGAGGAATGTTCTGGGTCCCCACAGGTTTTTGCCCTCTTTAGACAGGACAAGGGGACAAGGGCCAGGCCTGGCTGCTGCAGGGACCGAGCAGGATGGCTGGGATAAGGGATGGGACGGATTGGGAAATGGGAGTGGTGCGGCTCAGCCTGCCCAGGAAGGAGCTGTGGGATGAGGGGATGCTGCTCCATGGGGCTGTGTCCATCTTCTCCATTTTCCTACCCCCCTCAAAAAAAAAAAAAAAAAATCTTTGCAGAAACCTGGGGGGAAAAAGGGAAGAAAGGAAGTTAAAGGAGGCCTTGCATGGACACCTGGACACCTGGAGGAAGGAGGAGCCCGGAAAAAGCCTGAAAGCCGAGATTGTGGCAGGTTACCTGATCCCGGTGCGGGCTGAGGCGAGAACAGCGGCTGCCTGATCCTTATCTCGGCAGGAGCCACAATGGCCCGCGCCTGTCTCTGCGCCAGCACCGGAGAGAAAACACCTCCAGTGCGCTTCCTTCTGCACAGCCCCTGGCCAGCAGCAAGGAGAGGAAGCCCAGAGCCAGCGACCTGCACGGGATCTGCTCTCCTGCAGAAAATTCCTTGCCCTGGGATTAGCAAAGCCGCCAATAAACCTGAGCAGGATTGATTTTCCTCTAAAAGCCCAGCGGTTCAGATCCTCTGGGATTCCTTCTAATCTCCCTTAGGAGCTGGACTGGCTCCTGCATTTTCCCAAGGGAGTGAGAGTGACAGGGGACATCCATCCATCCATCCATCCATCCATCCATCCATCCATCCATCCATCCATCCATCCATCCATCCATCCATCCATCCACCCGTCCATCCTTTGGATCCCCATTGCTCCATGCCCACCCCCTTCACCATCCACTGGCCAATCTCAACCCCCAAAATCTTCATTTCTTCCCAGTGGGACACAGAACTGGGGGTGACCCCAAGCTGTGCCCCCATCCCAAGGAGGGGGCTCCCTTAGGGAGCCACTGGGAAAATGGAAAAAGGCTCCCGAGCTGGTTGTTCCTCTGTCCAGAGGGATTTTCTCTGCAGAGGGTTCAGCCAGGATCCTGCCTGTGGGCGCTCCCCACAGCCCTTCCAGAGGCATCAAAAGAGGGATGATCAGCCCAAGGAGGGTGAGCAAATATCCCAGGGTAATTTGGAATGGGGGGAAGGAAAAGGAGCTGGAGGGAACACAAGGAAACTCCCTTCCCACCAGCCCGTTATATCTCCACGCTAAGCTGCAGTTCCCTATCCCTAATTTAGGATATTTGAATCCCAAACACCATCTGGCAGAGCCTCCAGGGCTGTTTTCCAGCCTGGATCTGCTCCCTGAGGGCTCTGGTTCTGCTCCATCCCGGGTGGAGGGTGGCAAAGCTGCGCTGGCCCAGGAGATGGAGCCACCACATCCCTGCCTCCGGCTTCTCCTGGAAAACCCCGGCGAGCAGGGGCCTGCCGGGCAGGAAAAGGTCCCCTGAAGGGGATATCTTTCACCTCTCGGTGACTTCTTCCACAAATATCCCGTCCTTCAACACCTTTTTGTTGACAGAATCTTTGTCAATAGCGCCTGAACTTCAAGCTCGATCCCAATCTCCGCTCCGGGGGGGAACCGGTTGTGCCAGAAGTGCCAGCCAGAGGTGTCTGGGGGGGAACCCGGCCCTTTCCATGGAAAAATTCCTCCTCAATTCCCTGTGTGGAAGGGGATCTCGCTGTGCAGATTCCCGGCTATGGGACGCCCAAGGTGCTCAGAAGGGACAGGAGAGGTGGAGCTGCTCCACGAAGGTGTTGCTGGCATAAAATACATTTAAATTCCCAAAATGCTTCTTGGATTCAGCAGCACGTGGAGGATAATCCACAAAGAACCCCAGAATCATTTGGGTGGGAAGGGATTCTAAGGCTCATCCCACTCCATGGGCAGGGACACCTTCCTCAATCCCAGGCTGCTCCAGACCCTGTCCAACCTGGCCTCGAGCATGGACAGGAAAAGTTGTTTATTACTGTAAAAGTGTCCCTGAAAAAGTCTCTGGAAAATAAACAACAGCAACAAAATTTAAATACGCAGATTTTTACCTTAAAAAGGTTTTTTTAAGTGTTACTGGATTTAAGGAAAAAAACAGAGCAGCAGAGATGAAGGAGGCACCTTAATCCTATCAGCCATCATTTCTGGAAAGGTGAAGATCTGAAATTCAGGAATGGAGATAAAGTTCACCAGGGTTTCTCTGGAAAGATTAGAAATATTGATGGATTGTCAGCACTACCCCCCCGTTGTGCATTTTCAGTAAAGATTTATATTTTTTTTAAATAAGAGGGGAAAGTAAATTTTTCTTTTAAAATAGTTTTGGAGAGGAAGAGCTCAGGGCTGGGCGGGTTTTTGGGAAGAACCTTTTTATGGCTCCAGTGGGAGGCATCATGTGCCTCCATGCACAGCTCCGGAACAGGTCAGGTGTCAGAATCCTTGGCTGGGAAATCTCCTGGAGGGGGGGGAAAGAGAGGAAAAAGCCGAGAAAAGAGGCAGGAATGCGCTGCCAGCCTGGAGGCTCCCTCTAGCGCCGCTTCCCAGAGCTGCCAGGGGCCAGGGATCCTCTCATCCCAGCAGGAAAAGCTGTGGATGGGACAGCCAGCAAAGCTGCCCTCCCCAGCCATTCCCTGCTCCCACCCTCAGGACACTTTTGGGTGCCCTTTTCCAGCTGGTGCCACCAAAACCCCGGAGCAGGGGCCCTGAGCAGCGTGGCCTCAGCCAGCCTGGCCTTCCCGCCCGGATCCCAGCGTGGCAAATCCCAGGAAGAGCGGGAAGTGACGGCTCCCAGCCCCGGGGACATCCCAGTCTGTGTGTCCCGTGTCCCTGCCAGCACACACACAAGTGCCCCTCACCCGTATTTCCGTATTTGCCCTGGCTGAGCTGAGATGGAGCCATGGGGCAGTGTCTGGAGCCAGAGTCTGGTTTTCCTGGATCCACATGGACGCTCAGCTCTGCCCCACACACGTCCCCTTCTGTCCTGTCCATGTCCCCGAGGAGGGAGGGGCATGGGGACAGCCGTGGGGACGGTCATTGTGGAACACGGGACAGCCAGAGCCTTTTCCAGCAGCTCAGAGACTGCCCCAGATCCCAAATCCCCATCCCATGAGGATCAGCCCCATCCCACTGTGCCCTGGGGGATGTGACTCCCCCAAATTCCCAAATACCCAAATCCCCATCCCATGAGGAGCAGCCTCATCCCACTGTGCCCTGGGGGATGTCACTCTCCCCGGTCCCAACTTCCCAAATCCCAAATTCCCATCCCATGAGGAGCAGCCCCATCCTGCTGTGCCCTTGGGAATGTGACTCTCCCAAATTCCCAAATTCCCAAACGCCCATCCCATGAGGAGCAGCTACATCCTGCTGTGCCCTTGGGAATGTGATTCTCCCAAATTCCCAAACGCCCATCCCATGAGGAGCAGCCCCATCCCTCCATGCCCTGGGGGATGTGACTCTCCCAGGTCCCAAATTCCCAAATCCCCATCCCATGGGGAGCAGCCTCATCCTGCTGTTCCCCGGGGGAATGCCCCCACTCCAAGGCCTTCCCAGAGCTCCATCCCATGGAATTCGTGTCCCCACCCGGCACCATCTCCTCCCTCTCCCTCCAGGACCGCAGCTGTTGGAGGGCAGAACAAAACGGGACAGGGGCCTGGGGCTTCCCAGAGCACGGAGGGTGGGATGCGGCTGCTCTCATGCAATGGGAGCCCGGCCAGGCCGCTCCCAGCAGCGCTGCAGCATCTCCAGGCGCCGGGAGATGGCAATCTCCATCTTCCGATGGCATTCCCGGCGCCGGGAATGAGCCCTGATGGGGCCGTGGCACCCCCGAGCTCCCAGCTCGGCCTTGCTCGGGGAAATCCCGCTCCAGCCCTTCCAGAGGAGCGGGGTTTATTCCCTGTGCTCGAATCAATATCGGGTATTTACCCTGCGCTGCTTTATCCGCCTCCATCTTCCCGAATAAACGGGGGAAAATTGGAGCACGGTCCCCGTTATCTGTTTGCCATCTGCCCCGGGTTCAGCGGCTGCACGGACTAAGCTTTGGATCAACAAGGTTTTATTGGTTCCTGTCACTGCGGGCCGAGCTAAATGAGACATCAAACCTCCCTCCTTCCCTCCTCCCTCTGCTGGGCTGCGCCATCCAGGCAGCCACGGCTCAGCTTCTTTTTGGGAAAGGGAGGAGAAAATGGGGATTTCACTCAAATTTCCAGCGTTCCCTCCCTTCCATGGCGGCTGGAAGAGCCGGGGGTGCTTCCCCTTCCTGGCAAAGGAGGAGGGGGTGGGCACAGCTCCTTGTTTAATCCTATTTCTAGGAATAAATATGGGATTTTAAAGCAGGCTGGGAATCCAAACCCTGCCTTCCCGAGATCCCCGTTGCTCCTCTCACCTCAGGAAGGTGGGGTGGGACACGTGCAGAGACAACCACAGCAGAGCAGGAGGGCACAGGGATGGGGCTGGGACCTCCGGAGTTCTCCTCATCCCTGGAATTCATCCTCATCCCTGGGTGGGCAGGAAAGGCTCTGCCAAATCCCAGGGACACGCAGCAAGGGAGCCTCCCTGCCCAATTCCGAGCAAATTTGGGATGGTTTTAAAAAAAAAATGGTGAAAAGGTCACCCCTGGAGGCCTCATCCTGATGTCCCTGCCACAAACCCAGCAGGTGACAGCCACGTCTGGGTTTAATGACCGGTTCCATCCCAAAAATGGGCAGTGAGGGCTGAAATCCTGGTGGATCTTGAGTGTCGTGGTCCCACACATTTCCAGGAGCAGGGGATTGGTGAAGCGGCACATTGGCTTTATCCAGTTCCATCCCAGCAGCTTGGCTGACTCTCCCAGGTTTCTGAGGGGAAAAGAACCATGGGGATTTGATTTTTCCATCATTATAAAGGGAAAAAAACCCCCAAGTTTACAAATAGGAAACATCATCTCTACGGGGGATCCCACATTTTACAGGTGGCATCTCCCTTAGCTGGCTGTGAGGTGAAAGGGGACACTCATCCCCAAAAAACTGCTTGGAAGCACAGCCATGGCATGTGGAAACACATTTCCTACTTCCCACTCCCTTTTTTCTCCCTTTTTAAGGGTACAAATGCCATTCCAGCAGCCCAAAATTCACCTGAGGGGCGACAGCAGCCCAAAACTCACCTGAGGGGCCACAGCGGCGCTGGAGCTGAGCTCTGGGAATTTGAGCCAGGCGAATTCCAGCCTAAATAACCTGCGAATGTGCGAGTACAGGGCGAGCAGCCAGGCTGCTCCCTCCTCGCCAGAGATGTCCTGGCTGGGTTTTTCTATTACTGCTATCAGGAGGATCTCGGCAGACAGATGCATTTACTGTTTGCCGCCCGAAGATAATGAAAAGAAACAGTTTATAAAATCAGATTAGGGGTGGAAAAATTGCCTAATGATTATAATTCCCAACCCCGCCGCTGAATAATGATGTATTCAAGAGTTGTCACCGCGTGATGAAAGGGGCCTCATATGAGAGATGCTCGCCTCTGAAGCATGACTGCGGATGAATTGCAGCCAGATACAATCCCGAGATAAGGGACAATGAGAGCCTCGAGAACACTTCAGAACGGGCTCCTCAGCACGGAGCCGGAGCCGCAATAAAAAGCCCGTGAATTTAAAAAAAAAAAAAATTCTGAACGGTTTCCGATAAAAGACGAGCCAAGGTGAAGGGGGAAAAGAGGGAGAATCCCTCGAAGCCTGGTGAGGAAAGGAAAACGCACTCTGTAGGCTCCAGAGGATGGGTTGGAAAGGGAATGTTGCTGCTTCTCCTTGGAAAATCTCTCCTGTAGGGTAAATCGGGGTGTGGGTGAGTGCGCCCTGGCTGGAGGGAGGGATCGGCTGCTCCCAAGGGCAAAGGATGGATCCGCAAGGAAGGAGGGAAGCGTGACTTGGGCATCTACCAACTCCTTCCCAGCCCAGGAACCACCCAGCTTCAACCTGCCCCAAATCCCTGGATGCCATTAGGGATTAAAGAGCTCTCCAGCTCCCAAGGCCTTTCCAGGAGCACCCTGGGCATGAAAAAGCTCCCAGAGCAGCACCAGGATGTGTTCCAGCAACGTGGAGAAGCCAGGAGCCCACATTCTCCAGCCCCAAAATGAAAGGAAGCCAAAGGATGGGATTGGAGTCACCCTTCCCTGGGGACCAGCAAGCCGTGATCCCACCAGGAAGGGTGGAAAAGATGGATTTTGCACATTCTCCATGGTCTGAAATGCAGATGTCTGCACTCAAAGCAGCCGTGGCACCAGGAACGGCGATGATTTATGGGAAGCTGCACCAGCATTCATTATTCATGTGGAAAGCAAGGGAAGGGCGTTGATAGGGATCGGGAAAAGCTTCAAATCCATGGGGGAGATAAACTTGAATGGATGGTGTCACCCGGAGCGGGGGTGGAGCTCTGGGGCACATCTCACCCAGGACAGCTGCACTCCCAGGACAAGGCGGGCACTACTTCCACAGCTGCATCCCAAAATCCCAGCGGGAATCGCTGCTCCAGATTGATGCCAAGGCCCTGTTTGCTGTGGGTGCCCACAAGCCTCCCTTAGAGCACATTTCCCTCCAAAATCCGCCGACTTTTAGCTCCAAATTCCACCAGCGACCCCAAACTCCGCCTCGCCCGGGCGGAGAGGGAGTGGCAGGATCCGTCAGGAACCTGGAACGCTGCATCCCTGAGGTCTCCTGGCAGCGCAGGCACTGCCTAATTACAGCTCGGTTCCCGCTAATGAGGGGACACCCGAGCGCCGGACACTCCGCTGGTGGCCAAGTCTTCCCTGGACGCCCGCAATTAGAGCGCTCGCTGTTAATTGCGCTCATTAACCTCGCCCGAGCAGCTGCGGGAGCAGCGGCTCCAGGGCTGGCGGCGTGGTGGAGCATCCCTGGATTATCCCACTGGCATCCAGGACAATCCCGTGACAGTGTCATGATCCCAGATCCCAAAAGGCGGGAAAAGGCAGGAAGTGGATTTTGGGGACAATCCCATGGCAGTGTCATGATCCCAGGATGACCCTGGATCCCAAAAGGCAGGAGAAGGCAGGAAAAGGTGAGAAAAGGTGGGGAAAGGCAGGAAAAGGCGGGAAAAGGCAGGAAATGGATTCTGAGGACAATCCCATGGCAGTGTCATGATCCCAGATCCCAAAAGGCGGGAAAAGGCCGGAGGTGGATTTTGGGGGACAACTCCATAGCAGTGTCATGATGCCACGATGACCCCAGATCCCAAAAGGCAGGAGAAGGCAGGAAAAGGTGAGAAAAGGTGGGGAAAGGCGGGGAAAGGCAGGAAAAGGCAGGAAAAGGCAGGAAGTGGATTCTGGGGACAACCCCATGGCAGTGTCATGATCCCAGGATGACCCCAGATCCCAAAAGGCAGGAGAAGGCAGGAAAAGGTGAGAAAAGGTGAGGAAAGGCAGGAAAAGGCGGGAAAAGGCAGGAAGTGGATTTTGGGGACAATCCCATGGCAATGTCATGATCCCAGATCCCAAAAGGCGGGAAAAGGCCGGAGGTGGATTTTGGGGGACAACTCCATAGCAGTGTCATGATGCCACGATGACCCCAGATCCCAAAAGGCAGGAGAAGGCAGGAAAAGGTGAGAAAAGGTGGGGAAAGGTGGGGAAAGGTGGGGAAAGGCAGGAAAAGGCAGGAAGTGGATTCTGGGGACAACCCCATGGCAGTGTCATGATCCCAGGATGACCCCAGATCCCAAAAGGCAGGAGAAGGCAGGAAAAGGTGAGAAAAGGTGAGGAAAGGCAGGAAAAGGCAGGAAAAGGCAGGAAGTGGATTTTGGGGACAATCCCATGGCAATGTCATGATCCCAGATCCCAAAAGGTGGGGAAAGGCGGGAAGTGGATTTTGGAGCTCATGAACATCAAAGGCTTTCCCATTGCTGATTCCCTTGGATAAAAGCAGTTGTTTGTGGGATCAAACCCAGGCCCACAACACCCAAAACTAGGCTGGCATCCCAAAAAAGCCAAATCCCACAGGAAGCAGAGCCAGCAGCACATCCCAATCCAACCCAACCCATTTTCCCCCCTCTCCCTTCCCAGTGCTGCCCTTGCTCAATTTTGGTTTGGCTGATTGGGTGTTTGTATTTATTCCTCTGGCATTATTTCTATTTTTAGCTTCCCAGACTGCAGGGAAGAAGAAAAAAAAAAATAAAAAAAACAACCAAAACCCCCTTTAACTTTCCTGTGGGCTCTCCAATTCTCGCAGCTCATTCCCAGGGAATGCAGCAAGGCAGAGCCCAGGAGCCCCAGCACCTCTCACCCGAGCACCCTGCTGGGCTTCCAGGGGCAGCACGGCCCTGCTCCATCTGGCAGCCAGGCCTGGAATTTGGGAGGAAGGAATCTTTGCCTCGTTCTCCCTGTTTCCAGCAGGATCTGTCTTTCTGTCACCTCGTTACAGCTCCTGCTACCGAATCCCAGCTGGGCTGGAGGCAGAGCAGAGAGGGAACAGGAGATCCCACAACTCTTTCATCCCAAATTTTCTGCCCTTTCAGCCTTCCTCCACAGGACTTGCTCCAGCAAAGGCTCCTGATCCAGAGGTGCCCTGGATACAGACACTTCCAATCCCCAGCACTGGGCACAGATTTCAGCTTCCCAGCCCTGCCACATCCCCTGGGAGCCCTGAATTCCCTGGAAAAGGAGCTTCTCCAGCTCCAAACCAGCTTCCCTGGGAGAGGTTCAGTCCCTTTCTCCACCAGAATATTCATTTTTTTCCCCATCCATGCTTTATTTTTAAGCCCTTTCTCTCTCTCCCTTCCTGGTTTTGTTTCTTGGTGGGCAATTTTTTTTGTTTGGTTGGTTTTTTTGTTTTTTGTTTTTTGTTTTTTGTCTTTTTGTTGTTGTTGCTGTTGATTTTGGTTTTGGGTTTTTTTGGGGTTTTTTTTTGGTTGGTTTTTTTTGGGTTTTCTGGGGTTTGGGGTTTTTTGTGTTTTTTTGGTTTTTGTGGGGTTTTTTTTTGGTTGTTTTTTGGGGGGTTTTTCTGGGGTTTGGGGTTTTTGTGGGTTTGTTTTGTTTTGTTTTGGTTTGGTTTTGGGGTTTTTTGTGTTTTTTGTTGTTTTTTTTTTTTTCTGGACAGCAAACGTTCTCCTTCTGTCCCCGCTCAGTCTCTGGCCCCGATCCTGTGACAAATCATTAACACCCGAGCATCTGAAGCGGCAGCGGCGGCGGGGCCAAGCCCGGCTCCCTGGAGCACAGCCCCCATTCATGCCCTGCGCTCACCCCGTGACTGCGGCGGGACAAACTCGCAGGGCAGAAAAGTTGTTTGTTGTCCCTCAAACGCCTCCATTGTCCATTGTTGGGGCTCCTTCCTGAGCCACAAGGCACGGCGAGCGCCCTCGGGGCTCCTGGCGTGGTAAGGGGACATCTATCCTAAAATTCTGCCCCGTTTGGGAGCCCCGGGTGGGAATCTCCCCGCCTTTATCCGTGGGGTCGTGCCGCAGAAATGAAGAATAAACTCATTTTCCACTCAGCCAGACCCCCCCCTGCCCGTCTGCAGCCCCCAGCCCCATCCAGCTGCATCCCAAATGTGCGGCTTTGCCCCCCAGGTGGGCAGAGCTGGGCTCTTCCCTGCCAAATCCCTGTGGCTGGAACAGGCTGAGGAGAAAGGGCCTTTTCCGAGAGTGGCTGAATGCATCGGGCATGGTTCCTCTCCAGGGCCTCGTGCCTGCCCAAAGGGGAGATAAAAGGTCCTTGTCCTCCCCAAATCAGCTGCCTGGCGGGAACAGGGGGATTAAAAATACCTAAAAATATCCTGGAGCAGCCAGAGCCGGGCCAGGAGGGCCTTTCTGGGAAATCGCTGCATGGTTTGGTATGGAGGGGAGCCTAAAGCTCATCTGGTTCCACCCCCCTGCCGTGGGCAGGGACACCTTCCACTGTCCCAGCTGGCTCCAGCCTGGCCTTGGACACTCCCAGGGATCCAGGGGCAGCCACAGCTTCTCTGGGTACCCTGTGCCAGGGCCTCACTAGACCCACAGTAAAAATCCCTTCTGATATCTTATCTAAATTGGCCGCATTTCGTTTTAAACCAAGTTGAGTTTTATACTGTACAAAAAAAAAGCCTGAATCCAGCTCGCTTGGAAGCACTTAAGTGCCCAAATCCAGCCCATTTGGAAGCACGAAAAGTGCCCAAATCCAGCCCATTTAGAAGGACTAAAAGTGCCCAAATCCAGCCCATTTGGAAGCACTAAAGTGCCCAAATCCAGCCCATTTTGAGGGAAGCATGAAAAGTGCCCAAATCCAGCCCATTTTGAGGGATGCAGGGATCCAGGCACGAGGCTGGCAGGGTGGCGGGCCAAGGGCCATCCCCTGCCTCCACCGGGTGACCCTTCCCTGGGCTGGGAACATTTCGGGGATGTTTCGGGGCTGTTTGGGCTGAATTCCCCCTTTTGCCGGGCGCCGGGGCGAGATGCGGGCAGCGGCCACACGGTGTCAGCGCAGATCGCGACATCGCGGCCCCGTCCCCAGCCCAGCCTCACCCGGACACGCCGAGGGGGACACGGGGGTCCCTTCCCGCTCCACCTGCGCTGGGGACCCCGGGGGGACAGCGCTGTCGCCTGGGTGGGGTGGCAGCAGGGCTGAGCCACGCTGTCCCCTCTGTGTCACAGCGGACGGGGCCGACGGGTCCCAAGCCAGTGACAGATGAGCTGTGCCAGCATTCCCGCTGTGGTGTGGTGATCCCAGAGCCCCCCCGTCCCTTTTCCTGCACGTTTCCTTCCAGTCATTCCAGTCTCCTTGGCGCTCCTTGTCCCACCCATCCTCCGCTGCCACATTCCCGGAGCATTTCCAGCCCCGGCCTCCTCTCCTTGAGCCAAAACTTCTCTCTGTCATGGAATGCCAGAAGGGTTTGGATTGTAAAGGAACTTAAAGCTCATCTCATCCCAGCCCCCTGCCACGGGCAGGGACAATGCCATGATCCCAGGCTGCTCCAAGCCTCATCCAACATTTTCCTTCAATGGGGTTTTTTAGTGGCACTGAGAAATTGCCCAGCTCCACCCCTCTCGAAACAGGGCGTGCTCCGGGTCCCTCCTTCCCTGCACACCGGAATTCCCGAAAATCCATCGGTGCAGGCGCTGGCACAAGGCAAGGGGCAGCAGAGCCCCGAGCTTTGCTCTGAGGAGCAGCACACGCCAGGTGGGAATGTTCCATGAGCTTTGGGTTGGGAAAAAAAAACCCACCAAAATTCCTCTGCTCTGCACTGCAGCTGTTTTGGGAACCTGGTATTGACCAAAACTCTGTTTTCCTGCCCACACTTCCTCAGCCTGGGAATTGATGGCACTTAAGGAACGAGGCCAGACTCCCTCATCCATTCCCTGCCCTGTCCCTGCCCTGGAGAATTCCAGGATAGAATTCCGCCGGCACGGAGGGGGCTGTACCGGGGGGAATTCTCGGAGCAGAGAAACAATTCTGCTTCAACACCACCAGGTATTTGGGTTGGGAAGTTCTCCCCGCAGGAAATTCCAGTGGGATTTTCCCCCTGGGGCAGAGGCGGTGAATCGCTGCAGAGGGAGGGGAAACTTCTGCTCCCACCTTTGGGATTCTCCTCTCTCTGCCTCCAGGGGATTTTCCATGTGCTGACAGGGCAGGGAACAGGAGGGAGATCTGCTCCAGGTCGCGAGCAAACCGCAGCCCAGATCCCCTCAAAAAAGCCCTCTCTGAGCCCAAACCCTCAGGGCCCCAGGGACACAACCCCGGGACGAGCGCTCGGTTTTGGGGGGCGAGGGTGGAACCCGCTGGAACGACACCCGGACAATCTGCCAGGCACTGAGCCGGAGACAGGAGTGACTAGGGGACATTTTGAAGGGTTCTGCGGTGTGACAGGGCGCGGGGGCAGCCCGGTGAGACCCCGGGAACAAACCCAGGCTCTCCTAGAGCCCAGGGGAGGCGTGGAACCCCCAGGAATTGCCAGCAGCACCACGGCAGGTCCCATGCTGCGGGTTCCTGGTTTGTGGCACCCTTCCGAGCCCTCCATTCCCCGTCCCCAGCATTCCAGGGAGTGTGTCCCGGCCGGTGCCAGAGGGATGCGGCTGGAGAGCCGCGCAGGAACGCGGCTGCCAACATTAAATTCTGCTCCAGCTCTCCGCGTCACCTTCAATTTCTCTCTAAGCCGCCGTGTTTATTTAACCGAATCTGCCTCCCGTCACTCGGAGCAGCAGCACTCAACCTTTAAACAGCCCAAGAGCCACTTCAGCCCGCGGCGGATGCCGAGAGCTCCCGAGCCAGGCAGGCACAAAGGAGCCGCCGCTTTGTGCCGTGGGCGCCGCCAGCCCCGCTCCATTCATCCCGCCCGAGCTGGAGCTCGTCCCGAGTTTTCCAGCCGGAGCTCATCCCGAGTTTTCCAGCCGTCCTTCACTGGGGAAAGCTCCCGCGCCGCCGGTGAGTGACCCACGGCAGCTTCTGGGCATGGTGTGCCACCACACACCCGCGGGCAGCTCTTCCCGTCACCATTCCATCCCCAAATCCACTTCCCGATGGATTGTTTGGGAGCATCTTTCCTGTGCATCAGCCTCCAGAGCAAAATTCCTTTTCCCAAGACTCTCCAAGCACCCAGAACTTCCCAGCCTCCCGAGGAGTCCAAGGGACACCTTGGGCTTGTCCCCAGTGGGAGCCCCAGCTCCCAGCAGCTCCCCAGTCCCACTGGAACCTCCCTCTCTGTGCCACAAGGGACAAATCCAGCGGGATCTCAGTCTTCTGCTCACACAGAGGCCCCAAAAGCTGGGAAGCCTCCCCAGGCACTTCCCAAAGCTTTGGGCGCTGGGATCAGCCCTTCCCTTGGCAGGGACTGAGGAGGGGACGGGGAAACCGAGCTGTGACAAATCCATCTCCACACTTGTCACCCTGGGAACGAGCCCAGCTTCCCACACCCATTCCCGGGAGTTTCGTGCTGGCTCCGGGTTCACCACGAGGCGTTCAGGAACGCCAACGCAATTTGTAGGGAGGAAAAACCTTGGCTGGCTCCGCTGTTTACACTCGTCGAGCATAATGAAAATGTTAAAACGCCGAGTCACTTGACACCTGCCACCCCGGTAATGCACTCGCTTCACTTTTTTTTCTTTTTCTTTTTTTTTCTTTTTTTTTCCTTGTTGGTTTTTTTTTTTTTTTTTTTTTTTTTTCCCTCAGGAGAGTTGGTGAATTTATTTCAAGCTCTTCAATTGCCTGAAGTTGAGGAGGACTCGCTGCATATTCAGCGAGCCGCCGCCAGTGCTGACACGTCTCACGTCCTCTGCCGCGTTAAGTCTTTTCATTTATTCTCTCACAGACAGCCCCCGTGCTGAATAAAATTATCCCGGGTGTCCTTCAGGAAAACAATGAGGGGCTTTTGGAACGAGTGCGGGAAGTTCAAGGCGAATATGCCAGGTGGCCAGCACGTGAAGAACAAGTCATTGAACCTGTCTCACGGAGCTGTCATCTCCTCCCCGGGCTCGCCTGGCTGCAGACAGGCTCCCGCCGCGGTGAGTGATGAGCAGCCCCGCAGCCCCCGCCATGCCGCTCCCGACCCTGCTGCTCACCTGCGCGACACCTCCCTGGGCGGGCAGGGGGCGCCGAGGGCTGCGGCCCCCGAATTGTGGGGGTCTCGGGGCCAAACTGGGGCGGCCGTGGCTCAGGAGCGGCTCCGAGCCCCGGAACCACAGGCACGGGGAGGCAAGGCGAGCATGGGCTGCGGCCGCTGAGGGCGAGGGAGGAGATGCCTCTGCTGGGGTTTCTCAGGGTTTTTTTGGGGGTTATTCTTTTATCAGTAATGATCTTCCTCCTGCTTGCCGGTTCAGGGAGAGGCAGGAGGGCAGAGGACGAGCACTGCATCCCACAAGGTGCCCCTCTGGGGAGAAAACGCCGCCTGGGCATCCCTGGTCTCGGATCAGCTCTAAACCCGAAGGAAACCAAGATTCCACATCCACAGACTTCCCCTTCCACTTCGCCAGCTCCATCCTGCTGGGAGCTGGAGAAACGAGAACCAAAGGGAGCCTGACTTCAGAAACCCCAACCCCTTTTCCTGCTTTCCCAAACTCCCCCTTTCCCAGAGAGCCTCTGCTCTCCCCGCTGGAGCCACGTGTTTTCCACAGCTCCCGAGCCCCGGGGTGCTCCCAGTTATTGAAGGTGGTCGAACCTCTGCCTTTTGTGCAAACCCGAGCCCGAGCAGCCCGGGAGAAAGTTGATCTCGGTGTTAATTTGGATTAGGGATGCACACACGCAGCAGAATAAAGCTGGGGCTGCGGGCTCCTCTCCCTGTGTAATTTGTTCTCCATTGTCAGCGTCGTTGTTGATCCCGAAATTACAGAGCCCGAGGAGTTATTCAACACGAGATGTTGGACATGAAAAGGGAGAGAGGCTCGGGAAATGACCGCGAGGAGAACATTTAAATCAACCCCGAGATTACAGAGGTGCAGAGCACAAAAGGGACTCCAAGCTCCTTCGGTTTCCTTCCACCGCCTTTGAGTGTTACCTGAGAAGAGAAAAAATCCCAAATGGGTTCAGCACGGCGAGGAAAAGCCCAGGAATCTCCTGCCTCCCCCACACAGCCCAGTAATTACCCCGGGAGCAGCACAGGTCAGGCATTCAGCACCCAGCTAATCCCCAGCCAGGAGCTGCATCAGCTCACCTGCGTCCCTGCTCCCTGGAAAAGCTTGGACTGGGGAGGAATTCACGGAGCCATCCCAGAGTGGTTTGGATTGGAGAGGCCTTTAAATCTCACCCAGTGCCATCCCTCGCCATGGGCACCTTCCGCTGTCCCAGGTTCCTCCAAACCCCACCCGACGTGGCCTGGGGCACTCCCAGGGATGGGGCACCCCCTGTGCAGCTCACAGTGCTGGTGGTCCTCTTTCCCCCTCTTTCCCATGCATTTTCCTCCTTGTTCCGGCCTCCCTGCTGCTCTGCTCTGCCTGCACAGCAATTGAAGGCTGATGTAATTCCCATTTTCCCCCCAAATTTCCAGCAAATCCCTGGGGATGGAGCCGGGTTTGCCAACGCCGCTCCTCTCTCAGCAAAGACAAGAATCACCCCCTCCACACTCCCAGCCAGGAGTATTTTCAAGGCCCCCAAATTCCTGGAAAATCCCAAATCCAGCCAATTTCTCCTCTGTCTCTCGCTCAAATTGGGTTTTTGTGAGCCCCCAGCCTGACAGGGGGGAGGAAACCAGACCTCGCTGTTGCTGTGAATAATATTGGTGATAAGGAAATCTTTTGGCTTTACTTCCAATTATCTTTTTTTTTTTTTCAAACAGCGAGTTTTATCTCAAAAAGAATCAACTTTTCTCCACCTTTGAAGAGCAGAACCCTCCTGATATTCATTACATGACTCAGAACCTTCCCTTTGATGGAAAACTTTGGATTAGAGGCAGCATTCGGCATCCTGATTAGTACGAATGTGACCTACTACTGCAGGAGTTTGCTCAGTGGAGCCAAGAGGAGGAAACAAACCCTCAATGGGCATTATCCGGCATAAATACTGAATTTATTAAAGGAAAAAAAAAGGAGGGGGAGAAAAAAAACAACCAAAATGGGCACATTTTTCCCGTTGGGACTGCAGGAGCCCATCCCCATTCACCCCCTTGCCCCGGTGGCTTCTCCCAGGGTTTGAGTCCCAATAATTCAAGTCTGAGTGGGTAAAAAAAACAGGGGAACATCCCTAAAGGTGCCTCCACAGCCCCAAAAGCCCGAGTCCCACTAAGGAGAAGAGCCAACCCAGGTGTTTTTTAGTTATTCCTGTGGCAGGGCTGTGTGGGGATGAGCAACAACCACCCAAAACCTTGAGCTGAGCACCCTGAGGGAGCAGCACAGACTCCTAGCATTCCCAGGAAAAAGAGCAGGATTTAACAGGAAAACAGCCTCTGTGCAAGTTGGGCTTGGTCCTTTTGTCCCTCAGGCTGCTCTGTGCCCACAAGGAAGCATTCGGGGGTGCTGGAAAAACATTTATCCATAAAAGCCGAGGAGATCAAACACTGTCCCCTGCACACCCCAGCTCCTGAGCCAGCCTAGCTACTGGGACATCCTGGCGGGCAGGAGCAGCGAGGGCTGGGGTTACACATTAGCCAGAGCAGCCCGGGGCCGGGGCTGGTTCCCGGACAGGCGGGGAGAGCAGCGCTGCTGTCCCGGTTAATGTGTAACAGCGGCTCTGCCACGGCTCCCGCACCTTCTGCTCGCCAGCAGCTGCCAGGGCAGGCACCAAACCTGAGCCAGGCAGGGCTGAGGAGCCCCTCAGGGGGAGCTGAGGTTGCAGGGGGTGAGGGAGGCGTGGGCAGGGAGGGGTCTGTCCTTGGGATCAGGGGTGGGGGAAAGCTGGGGGGGTTTGCTCCCAGGTCATCCTGAGTGGGCCAAGTCCTGCTCAGAGCCCTCCAGCTCCCTGTGCCTTCCTCAGATGGCTCCCACGAATCCATGTCCCGTTCCCACTCTCTGTGTGTGTTTCCCTCATCCTCCTCATCCTCAGGTTCTCCTTTTCCTGGCTGAATGGCTGTGGCAGGAACTTCCCTCAGGGCTGGGCTCCAGGGCACAGAGACCCCAGGGACAGATTTTGTCCCTCCTCCCACCCCACAAGAGCTGCCCTGTTCCCCTGGGATTCCACTTTTCCTATCAGCCATTCCCACAGAAGTGGAAGAACCTGGGAATGAGCTCCTCCCAGCCCAGCTTTGAAGAGCCCCTGGAGCTCTGCCCTGCTGTCCCTTGGGATGTGGCAGGGTTTGCCAGGAATGTCCTTGGGGCACACAGTGCTGTGATCTGCTCCCGCTGGGATCTGCCGTAGCACACATGGAATTCCTGGGAGGGTCAGCAGCCAATGCTCCCACCAAGATTTTCCATGTGGAAGCCATCAGTGAGGGGCAAGTCCCGATGGAAAACGAGCCAAGCAGCACCCTGATCTCCCAGAGTGTCAGAGAATCATGGAACATCCTGAGCTGCAAGGACCCACCAGCATCATCCGTTCCAGCTCCTGGCCCTGTGCAGACACCCCAATAATCCCACCCTGAGCATCCCTGAGTTGGGTTGGAGCCATGACCATTCCCTGGAGAGCCTGTTCAGTGCCTGACCACCCTCTGGATGAAAAGCCTTTCCCTGATATCCGTTCTAAACCTTCCCTGTGGCCCTGTGTCCAATAGGGGGACAATATAGGAATGTGCCCCTTGTTGATGGAGTGACAAAACTATCTTTTGCCTCTTTAAAAAGGAAAAAAGCTTAGAGGTTTCTTTCTTCAATTAGCAAAAAAGACACCTCATAGGATTTGGGGAACTTCACCTCAAACTTAAGGATAGCCAGTTGGACAGAAGCCAAAAGTCTTGCCTAAGCAATTTACCAGAAAAAGAAGAAAACAAAGAAACCAATGGCTTTTGTGAGGTGTTTTACCAGGGGCAAGAACTTCTTGCACCTGGCTCGGCTTTTCTCTGTAAGGAGCTCTGCTATTTTGCCTTTTATTAAAACTTTTATGTCTCTAACATTAGCACAGAAGCCATCTTGCTGGTTTTATGCCTTCTAAGGTAGCTGAGTGTGATACAAGGTAGCTTGGGTGTGATATAGATCTCCAAGAGCTTATGAGACCTGGCTTGAGGAGACCAGACACCATGAGAATCCCGCCTGGTGACTTCCCGGGAAGCCACCGGCCGGTGTTGAGGCCACCACTGTGGTGTCCCCTTGGGCACAGCATTCCCAGCCTGGCTGATGATCCTGGCTGCTGCTCCTGGCTGACAGTGATCCCACCGCGCGTTCCCACCGCTCTGGGGTCCGGGCGGTGGGAGACGGACGCGTGATTGATGGGGCGCCCGCGATACGGCGCGAGCGCTCCTTATCTGCGCCTCGCCGGGGGCTCCACGTCGCTCCCAGGCTTTATGGCATCACTGTCACTTGCCTTGCCTTTCTTTTTTTTTTTTCTTTTTTTTTTTTTTTCCCACCCTGCTTGGTTTTTCCCACCAGGGAGCCTGTTTCACCTGCAGGATCTGTGGAGTTGGGTGAAGCGTCCCGGGCGAGTCACCATCCGTAAGCGTGGGTGGGCACAGGGGAGTCGGAGCAGGTGCGTTCCATGGCAGGGTGCTGGGAGCTAAATCCATCCAGACCAGCTTCCTGAGGGATTCCAAGCCCAACACTGCAGTGGAGAATTCCATCCAAAAGGTTGGGTGTGCATGGCAGGACCAAGGTTGGCTGTGGAGACAGGGGAAGAGGGGAGGAGAAAGCCAGGCAGAGTGAGAATGTCATTGGTGTCACCGGGGCATCCTCCCACTCCCTCTGCTTCCCCAGGAGCATGGCCCTCCACCTGGAAATGCTGGGAAACCTCCCCTGCTCTGCCAGGCTGGTGAGATGAGGCCAAGGCTACAGTGTCCCCATGGTGTCCCCAAGGCCACAGTGTCCCCATGGTGTCCCACAGAATTGCTGTTGTCACAGGACCCCCTCAGCCCACACATCCTCCCATGGGCAAGCGCTGATGTCCCAGCCTGGGGCTGTTGTGTCCCCACCAGCTCCAGCCAGTTCCTGCTCCTGTTCTGTCCCAGGGCAATGCCCAGGAAAAAGCAGAATAATGTGAAATAAAATGAAATTCAATTCTATATTTTACAAAGTGAGAGTGGGTGCTCGCTCCCAGCCAAAGCCTGGCTGGATGGGGCAATCCCCATCTCCCTCTGCACAGGTTTCCTCCTTCCCTGCCCCGTTCCAGGTGCCAGGAGCAGGAGCTGGAGCGAGCTGCAGCAGATTGTGCTGTGTGCTCAGCCTGGGGACAGCCCGTGGCCATCTGTCACCCCCAGGTGTGTGCCCAGCCTCACACAGGGACAGGGCTCGGGCTCCTCAAACACAGCAGGGTTGTAAAGAGGGGTGTGGGGCTGTGGGGCTGCTCCCCCAGCCCCTCCACCTGCTGCCTGCTCTGGTGGACTGGGCACCTTTCGAATTCCTCCTGCAAACCAGGCTGGAATAAGGAGCTCAGCCCAGGCTTCCCAGCCCTGTCCCAGCGCTGCTCTGCACTTGGGGCACTCTGGATTCCTTCACTTTTGGGAAAGGGCTGTGGATGACAAGTGGGAATGCATCCCTTCAGCCAGGGAATTTTTGGGGGTGTTTCACCCCCTCTGGGCATTCCAAGCCCAGAGCTCCCAGGCTGCTCCCGGTCCTGGGACACCAAGAGGCACCAGCAGACTCCGCTGGAGAGGAGCTGGGTGACTGCAAATACTTGGGAATAAACACCCTGTCACGAGGTGGAGCCCATCCCAACCTCCCCAGACTGGAGTCCAGACCTCCCACCTTCACCCCAGCCCCTCCAGGAGATTCCACACGGGATGTTTGAGGAGCAGAAAGAACTAAATTCCCAAGGCTGAGTGGAGCCCGCTTCACTCTCCAGTGCCTGGGCCTGCTGGTTTGGTTCCAGCAGCTCTGGGGCATGGTCAGATCCACGCACCAGGCGCCAAAACACCCTCAAAGTATAAAAATAATGAATAAAAAATGGGTCTATCAATTAAATAGGGAGTTCTTATTAATAAAATAGGAACTGGTTTACAGCAGAGCCCAGGTTTCACAGCACAGTCTAGGACAGTTGTCCCAAGGAATGCCTGTGGGGGCCCAAATGCAGCTCCTGCTCCCTTGCCTTTTCCTGCACTTTCCCTCCTCCCTGGATGAGGGGAGACAGGAGCTGGAGCTGCTTTATAACCAAACTTACAGAGTTCCAATCCCTCTGCCCAGCATTCCCTAGGAATGGAGCGAGATGTGGCCTGGACATCCAGCCTGAATTTCCTGCTGTGAAAGAGGAGACCCTGCAGATTTATGCAAATGAAGATTCTTTATGCAAATGAATATGTCTGCAAATCACTGTCCTTTGATTGGTATTTTTATGTGGGTGACATAAAATTACAGAATTATTTTCTCCCCCAGTTTCACTCCCTCACTCAGCAATCCAGGCACTTTATCCAAACAAAACAAGCTTGGCAAAGTTATTAATTGCCTGGAATGAGTTCTCTATTGATCGGTGTGGGGATCAATCACTTTATCTGCGGGCAGCTCTGCTGGAGCTGCCTGTGACCCGGGGATTTCACTGAGCCACACCTGACCCGGGACTTTCACACAGGACTCCAAGGTCTTTCCAGGAACGGGGCAGGTGCTGCGGAGGATCCGGGGCAGGTGGGATGGAGAAGGGGCTCTATCGCCTTCCCACTGCCCCCAGCAGCCAGAGGTGTTTGCATGTCACCCACAAAGCCTTTGGAAGGGCCGTGGGATGCCCAGGAAGCCCTCGCGGCCGGCTGGGAGCTCTCCATCCCCTCTGGAATCCCAGCGGGATCGTACCTTTGGCAGGAGCCTCCTGCGACCGGGGGCGGCTGGGAAGCGGCCGCGGCACCAGGCTCGGGATGTTCGGAAAACGCTCCGGGGCACGTGGGGTGTTTTTTTGGGGGGTTGTCCCGGAGCTGGGCTCCGTGAGCCTCGACTCAGGATGTTCCAGCACTCCATGACCGCTCCTCACCCTCCAGGGAAGTCGGGCAGCACCACCCTCGGTCGACAACTCCATCGCCTTCTTTCCGAATAATAATAATAATAATAATAATAATAATAATAATAATAATAATAATAATAATAATAATAATAATAATAATAATAATAATGTTAAAACCCAAAAAGAACCCCGGAAAGGGGGGCAGGGGAGGGGGCAGCGGCCGGAGGCGGCCGCGGCAGCGCGGCTCGGATCTCCCGCACACCGGCGCTATCAGCGGCCGGATCAGGCGCGTATCTAATGTAAACGAGCCCCGGCACATCAATACCGTGCCACATCAATACCGTGCCACATCTGGCTGTTTGGCTGCGCGGCGCCCCGGCTACCGAGCCATCCGCGCTCGGCCAGCGGGACCGGCCCGGGCGGGGGGCGGGGGGGGCCGCAGCCAGCGGCTCCTCTGGGGAAGGGGGGGCCGGGGGGAGGGCTCTGCCCCCCGGGGGGAGAGAGGGGCCGGCTCAGCCTTAAAAGAGCCACCCAGGAACCGGCGTGTTTGTGCTTCTTCCCAATTTATGGCCGCGGAGCATATGGCCGGTGTTCCGCCCGGCGGCAGCCGCCGGGGACGGCAGCGAGCGGCGCGGGGGATGTGAGGCCGGAGGGACGAGGAGCGGCCCCGGCACACGGCGGAGACAATGCGGGAGGCGGGGGGCCGCCGCCGGAGCCCCCCCTCCTAGGGACCCCCCGCCTCGGGACCCCCGGCCAGGTGAGCCCCGGCAGGCGGCGGGGGGACGCTCCTCTGTCCCAGGTGGCTCCCCGGGGGACAGCGGGGGGACACCAACGCCGAGGGACCCCGGCGCAGGTGAGTGCCGGGGGCGGCGAGGGGCTCCCCCCGCGCGGGGACCCGCCCAGGTGAGCCCCGGCAGGGAGCGGGGGGACCCCGGGCTGGAGCGCCGGGGGCAGAGGGGACACAGGGGTCGCCGGGGGCGGCAGCAGCAGGTGGGAAGGCTCATTGGGGGGCCGGTAAGAGCCGGTGCCGAGAGCCGAGGGGGCGCGGCCCCGGCCCCGACGGCGCGGCTGCGACACGGCCACGGCCACGGGTGGCAGCGGGGCCGGGGCAGCGCCGGGAAGGGGAGCCCGGGGCGCTGCCCCCTGCCCCGGCCGTGGGACACTTCTCAGCCGCGACGGCAGAGTCCGCCAGAGGACCGGGAATGACCGGGACTGGCCCCGGCCCCGGCGGCGCCCCCTCCTCCTTCCCCCCTGCCCTGCCCTGCCCGTGCCACGCGTGTGCCCCCGGCTCGGGCAAGGCTTTCGGGGCCGAGCCCACGCGGGTGGGCCCATCCCCACGCAGCCCTGGTCCCCCCCAGGCCGGTGCGGGCTCCGGGGCTCCCCGCAGCCCCACTCGGGACCCGCAGCCGGCGGTGACCCGGGCGCGGAGCCCTGCGCGGAGCGCGGAGCGAATTCTGATAAGGGAGCGAACCCCGCCGCGCTGCCGGCGCCCCGGGGCCAGCGGGCCGGCATCGCCAGGCCCGGCAGGAAAAAAAATCATTTCTGACAAAGCTTAATCTCGTTGGGACACGTTTAATCATTAGAGACGGGGACGGGCAGAGCCGGGGGGCTCCGGGGGGGACACCCCCGTTTGTCCGGCGAATAAACCGGTTTGGAATAGGCTGGGAAGGGGAAGGGAGCCCCGGGCCAGGCTTACAGCTCCCCCCGGCACAGGGAGGGGAATTAAATAAGACAAAATGTGGGTCGGGGGGCTGCGGGCTCCCGGCTTTGTGCCCGTACCCCACTGCCTCCATCACTATGGGCAATAATTTCCAAAATCTCATTAAAGTGCATTTATCAAAGCCCTAACATGTGCCCTCCGGCTCTGCCATAACCCCGACGGCCCCCGGGGAGCAGGGGGGGGGTTCGAGGGGGGGGGAAATCCCAATTTCTATGACAATTCGCCACCTCGGGAGCTTGGCTGCGGGGCAGATCCGCATCTACAGATTTATAAGGAATATCGGTGAATTGGAAGGATTTCTCCGCCTTTGAAGCTTCGGGGGGAAGGAGATAGAGCAATCGTGAGAATAGGGAAGCTCATTTAGATTCCTATGTCCTGGAGAAGAATTAATTGTCTGCTGGAGAAAAGCAGGCCGGCGCCGGGATTTTGGGGGGCGGTGGGGGCTTTCCCTGGAGCTTCCATAGGGAATGCTGCTGCTGACTCCCTTCCTGCGTGCGGGGCGATCTTCCCCCTTTTTTTCCCCCCCTTTTTTTTTTTCCTCCCTTTTCTTTCCCCCGAAACATCCTTAACGCCTTTGCTAATGCCATTTTTTCCAGCCAGGAAACGAGCCGGGAATTTCAGCCCGCAGAAACTCCGTTACAATTAAGTTCCTGTAAGCGCCGGAGGATTCGGGAGGCTCCGGTTCCCCTTGATTTTAGGAAATACGATTTTTTTTTTTCTTTCTTTAATGGCGCTCTCTCTCTCTCTCCCTGACCGGGCTGCCGGTGTGCGAGGCAATCCGGTGGCGTGGGCTCCGTGCCCACGGCCTGGCGTGGCCAATCCCCTCCGAGCCGGAGCCGCTGCCGAGCAGCAGCAGCAGCAGAATTTCCTCTCCAGGGCTGGAAAATGCGATTCAAAGCCCTCCGTGCGAGGGATGTTATTTCGCTGCGATGGTTTTACTCTGATTTTTTATATTTTGGTTTTATATTTTTACGGCCGGGGAGAGATGTCCCCTTTCGTGTGGCAGCTCTTCTTCCCTCCTCCACACTTTAAAACAAAGAGGGTGTTACTTACAGGGATGCTCCCGAGGTGAAGCTCCTCACGACAATTATCAGGACACGGGCTGCTCTTCCCTTTCCCCATTCATTCCAAGTGGATCTCATTCTAGGAGATAAAATCAACCTGTCCCTTAACAAAGGCTTTGTGTGGGCTCCGCTAATCCGGGCCGAGCGGCAAGGTGCAGCCCCGCTCCGTTTGTTTATTTGCGGGCTGGAGGGAAGGGAAAACAATGTCTCGCATCTTTGGCTCCATCAAACAATAAATTGATCCACTTGTCGGCCGCTCCCGGAGCCGCGGAGCGGGAGCGGGAATGGAGACGGGCTCGGTGCGGGTAGGGAGGGGAGGGAGAGCGGCAGGCTCCTGCCCAACACCCTTTCCTACATTTCTCCCTCTGCCATGTGCCATCACACTCGGGGGTACCACACCGTGCTCTCCGCGCTGCGTGCGTGGGATCCCGCTCGGCGGAGAAGGGAACGGAGCTGCGGCTCCTCCGGCTCAGAGCAGAGGGGGAACCGCGGCGCCGTGCGGGGACCCTCGGGCCGCGGCCGGGAGGAGAAAGGCGAGGACACCGCTTAAAATCGTCCCCGCGGGCCGCCCGTGGCGTGGCGAGAGCTCGCCAGCATTGGCGGCGCCCGGGCCCACGCGTGACTGCGGGCAGCCGCTCGGGAGGCCTCATTCCCCCTCCTTCCAGCAGGAACTGTCCCTTTCCGATTCTGGAAAATAGAAAAATCAGCCTTAACCCCGCGGGCGAGGGAGCCATCCGTGAATCGGTCCCTGTGGGCAGAGCCCCTTGTCCCCGAGGGCCGCTCGGCCCCGGGGGCTGGGGCAGGAGGGCACCGGTGCCCCCGGCCTTGTCACCGCCTGTCCCGGGGCTGGAGCATCCCCGCCACGCGTGGGACCAGTCCTGGGGCGCGGGGGGCTCGGGGCGGGGACAAGGCGCGGTCCCGGCTCTGTCGCGACAGTCGCGGCGCTGCCGTCGGGTTTTGGCTCCACGCAGCGCGACCCCAGTGCAGGGCAGTGTCCCGGCCTCGCGACCCCTCCTGACGTCATGGGGTCCGCGCTGCTCTGACGTCACACCCTCCGCCGGTGACGTCACGGTGTCCCCGCGGTGCGCAGCGCTTTCGGGGAGGGGGCCGCGACCCCCGGGGCTGTGTCCGGCCTCCTCCCGCGGGGCCCCCAGGGTTCTGCGGGACGCTCTGCCCGGGCCGCACGGGTGTGGGAGTGTTTATCGTCATCACCATCATCACCATCATCATCATCATCATTATTATTATTTTTATTATTATTATTAAGCTGACAGCCCCGCGGCGCCCGGCCCACGTTGGCTGCTCCGGGGATGCTCTGCCCTTCCCTCCCCGGGCTTGGCTTCTGTCGGGGTTCTCCATCCCGCCACTATCGCGATTATCGCCGCTCTGCCAGCTCTCTTTTCTCCCCTCGGGGGAGTTAAACCCCACCCGGGCCGGGATGAATCCATCGGTAACTCCGAGATTCAGTGGGAATTGGCGCTGTCGGAGCGGGGCAGAGGAGCGGGCGGGGGCCGGCCCGAAGGAGTTCCCTCGATATCGAGGAGGACTCCGCAATGGATGAAGAGATAGCCATTGAGTGCGGTTGAATACCATGACAACTAGGAACAACCTCAGATTTATTCCCAACAGTTAGGGCGCGCTGAAAGAGGGCGTCAATCACGTATTATTTCGCCACTGAAATAAATGCAAAAACTGCGCCGAGACAAAGGGTTCCAACAGGAGCCGGACATTTGTCTACATTGCGGACATTGTCCCCAGCTTAGCCGTCGGGTTGTATTTGTGTTTGCGCGGGGCCGACCACCCAGGATGCGCGCTGGGGCTCGCTTAAAAAAAAAAAAAAAAAAAAAAAAAAAGGAAAAAAAAAATCCCTGGGCATTGTCAGCCACATCACATACTTTATGGGAGGCAGGCTGGGGGCTGGGGCAGGAAAAGTGGGGGGAGCGGAGAGGGAGAGGATGGGAAGGTGCGAATCCATTGATGGGCGCGGAGGAGGAAGCCCGAGGCGGCGTCTGCCCGGCGGCGTTGCGGCTCCTTCCCCCCCGGAAGGGAAACTCGGGCAACTTTTCCTGTCTAGAAATGAGGGGAGTAGGGGGAGCCCCTTCCCAGATTGTCCAAACCCCGTGTCCCGCACATCTCCATGGCCCCCGCGCTCCCGGGCGGGGCTCGGGAAAGGCAAAGGGATGGAAAACAAGCGAGAGGGAAAAAGAGTGGGAAAAGGAAAGGGAGGAAGGAAAGAGAGGAAAGAGAGGAAAGAGAGGAAAGAGAGGAAAGAGAGGAAAGAGAGGAAGGAAGGAAGGAAGGAAGGAAGGAAGGAAGGAAGGAAGGAAGGAAGGAAGGAAGGAAGGAAGGAAGGAAGGAAGGAAGGAAGGAAGGAAGGAAGGAAGGAAGGAAGGAAGGAAGGAAGGAAGGAAGGAAGGAAGGAAGGAAGGAAGGAAGGAAGGAAGGAAGGAAGGAAGGAAGGAAGGAAGGAAGGAAGGAAGGAAGGAAGGAAGGAAGGAAGGAAGGAAGGAAGGAAGGAAGGAAGGAAGGAAGGAAGGAAGGAAGGAAGGAAGGAAGGAAGGAAGGAAGGAAGGAAGGAAGGAAGGAAGGAAGGAAGGAAGGAAGGAAGGGGAAAGGGGAAAGGGAAAACGATAACGATCCTGGCCCTGGTCCGTGGAGGTGTGCCTCCTCGGCAGGTGCAGAGAACAGGACGAAGGAAGAAAGGCAATGAAAATAAAAGTTGGTGGCAGACAGAGAGAAGTAGGGGCGGTCTGTGCATCCCGCGCCGGGCAGGGCGAGCCCCCGGAGCCGCTCCGAGCCGCTGCGGGCTCCGCGGGGCCGGAGCCGAGGGCTGTTGTGTGCTAGCGTGGTGACACCTGGGGTGCCGGCTTTCCCTTGGGAAGGAGCCCCTTCTTTGCCCCTCTCCCTCCTTCCCCAAGTCCTGAATAAGAAAGAAATAAAGAAAGAAAGAAAAAAGAAAGATGGAAAAGAAAAAAAAAAAATCCAGTGGTGTATGAGTCCATCGGGCTGCAGCCCATCGAATGATCCCAACGGGCTGGATTCATTCCCCTGGAAGAAGGTGGCAAAATCAATGAGACCTCTTCAAATAAGCACACACTCCCCCCCTCCCCAATAATCACCTCCCGGATCTCGTCGGGTCGCGCCTGACGATCGCGTTTTGCCAGTTCGCTTAATTTCGGAGCAAACTAGAATCAATTACTCGCTGTTTAATTTCCAGCGCTCATCCCTAAGCCCCAACCAAAATATTGACCTAGGCGGGTTAGATAAGTTGGGCTCTTGCCATCTGAGCCGCTTCGGTCCCGAGCGGGGCCGGCAGCGCTGGGCGCGCAGCCTGAGCGGCTGTGGGAACAGCAAATTATTATTATTATTATTGTGATTATTATTTTTTTTTAATCGGAGGAAAACACGGGTGGAAAACACACTTTGGAGCGTCCGGAGCGTCGGGGCTGGTGCGGAGCTCTTTGTATGTAAATAGTGCCCTTAAAAAGAGCTGGGAAGTCGCCCCCTCCCTCCCTCCCTCTCTCTCCCTCCCTCCCTCCCTCTCTCCTTCCTTCCCTCGCCCCCTCCCTCCCTCCCTCCCTCCCGGCGCCGCCGCCCGCCCCCCCCGCGCCGAGGACCCTCCCCGCGCCGGTAATTAACTGACACGTTATACCACTCATCACCAATGGTGGAAGCTCGGAGCTCGCCCAAAACCCGCAATTTCACATCTGCAAACACTGTCTTCATCCACTTGACTTCCAAGACCCGCCCACACGTGGCCAACCTTTCCTGGGTTTAATGTAGGTTTTTTTTCTCCCTCCTCTCGGCAGGTTCATGTGTGGGGACCAGCCTTATATGGACTCCTCGCTCCAGCAATGGCTCGGGATTTTCCAGCGGCAGGCGCGGGTTCGGCGCGGCTGAACAAGATCCAGAAGTGATCTTTTTTTTTTTTTTTTACTTTTTTTTTTTTTTTTGGTGTCTCTTCCCCCCCCCCCCCCTTTTTTTTTTTTATTTTTTTTTTTTTCTTTTTTCATTTTCTTTTTCCCCTGGAGTTACAAACTATTCCCGAAACCAGCTGCTGCTGCCGCCCTCGGAATTTTCCCCCGTGGCTGAACAACCACCACCGCGCAGAGACCCGTCGCTGCGGCCGCTTCTCCCGCACAACCCCCGCCGCTTATTTTTCTATAAATCCATATTATTATTCTATTTTTTTCCCCCCCATTTCTCCACGCGTGCCGTGGCCCCCCCCCGGTCCCTCCCCGTGTCCCTGCGCAGTGTCGCTGTCGCCGCTCGGCGTGTGCGTGCCCAGCCGTGACCCGGCGGCTCGGCCAAGCCGCGGCTCCAACTTTCCCAGGCGGAATTTGGCCGGAACATGTCTCTGACCAACACAAAGACGGGCTTCTCGGTGAAGGACATTTTGGACCTCCCCGACACCAACGATGAGGACGGCTCGGCGGAGGGCGGCGAGGAGGAGAGCGAGGCGCCCGAGCCGCCCAGGAAAGCGGGAGTTTTGGGACAAACCCCTTTGGACACTGTTCCGACGCTGCCTTTGAAGAGTCCTTTCTATGATAACAGCGATAATCCCTACACGCGCTGGCTGGCGAGCGCCGAGGGCATCCAGTACTCCCGTGAGTGCCGTGGGGACGGGGCAGCCGAGATTGGGGGGCGCTGGGGGAGGGACGCGGCTCGAGGGGGGCACTTGCGGCTCGTCCCGGCCGGAGCTGGGGAGCCGTGGATGGATGGATGGATGGATGGATGGATGGATGGATGGATGGATGGATGGATGGATGGATGGATGGATGGATGGATGGATGGATGGGTGGGTGGGTGGATGGATGGGGGGGTTGCCTCTCTCCACGGCCGGCCTCCATCCCGCCAGGGCCGGGCGGCGGGAGGGATGCGGGGGGTGGCGGAGGGGCGCTCCCCCGGCCCGTCGCCCTCCGCTGACCGGGCACGGCTTGTCCGCAGTGCACGGGCTGGCGGCCGGCGGCGGCGGCGGCGGCCAGGACCCCTCGGCCAAGTCCCCGGAGCCGTCGGCAGACGAGTCGCCCGACAACGAGAAGGAAGCGGTGGGCGGCGGGGACGCGGGCAAGAAGAGGAAGAGGAGGGTGCTCTTCTCCAAGGCGCAGACCTACGAGCTGGAGCGGCGGTTCCGGCAGCAGCGGTACCTGTCGGCGCCCGAGCGGGAGCACCTGGCCAGCCTGATCCGCCTCACCCCCACGCAGGTGAAGATCTGGTTCCAGAACCACCGCTACAAGATGAAGCGGGCGCGGGCCGAGAAAGGTATGGAAGTGACTCCTCTCCCCTCGCCGCGGCGGGTGGCCGTGCCGGTGCTAGTCAGGGACGGCAAGCCCTGCCACACGCTCAAAGCCCAGGACTTGGCAGCCGCGACGTTCCAGGCGGGCATCCCGTTCTCGGCGTACAGCGCGCAGTCCCTGCAGCAGCACATGCAGTACAACGCGCAGTACAGCGCGGCCGGCAGCCCCCAGTACCCCACAGCGCACCACTTGGTACAGGCGCAGCAATGGACTTGGTGAGGGCCCCGCGCACACGCCCCCGAGAGCGGAGGAAAACACAGAATTAACAGGCACAAACCGAGAGAGAGAGAGAGAGAGAGAGAGAGAAAACAAACAAAAAAAGGAGACAGACTGATGCTCCGAAAATTAAAAAAAAAAACAAAACTGCGGGGGAAGGAATGGCGAGGGAAACGCTATTATTATTATTATTATTATTGCTATTATTATTATTATTGCTATTATTATTATTATTATGGGTTCTTTCCCTCTGCCGTTTCTTTTCCCCTCCATTTTTTTGGGGGGGTTCTGTTTCATTTCGGGGGGAGGCGGGGGGTAAGGGAAGGGAGGTGTTTTTTGTGCGTCATTGTTTACAGAAATTTTTGCGCCATTCAGAGTGGTCCTGTCTACCTACAAATAAAATAAAAGAGGAAAAAAAGGGGAGGGGGGGGAGATCGTCAGAATTACAAAAAAAAAAAAAAAAAGAAAAAAATAAAGAATAAAATCCCCCCCGCTGCTCCTGTGATTTTGTGAGGAACGGGGGTGCGGCCGCCGCGCGGGGCACCCCAAAAGGGGAGCTCGGGCGCTGCCCTTGGAGCGCAGTTTGCGGCCCCGACAGCTGCTGGCGGGGGTGTTTTTGCACCTTGTCGCAGTCGTTGTCGCTGCCGTGAGCCGCGGCCGGGGCGCTCCGTTCGCTCTCTCCCATTTGGGGCTCGCCTTAACCATTCCCGAGCGGAGGAAAAAGCCCCGCGGACGCTGAAACCCTCTCGGCCCGGAGAGCGGCCCCCTGGGCACCCCCGCCCCGCCCCGGCCTCCCCGCCATTTAATACGAATTTTATTATTTTTTTTTAAAGCTGCTTTTGGAGGGAAAATAGTAGAGAAGGAGCCGATAACAACGACGGAAAGTCGCGGCCTCGGCGGCCGCCCCGCATCCCCCGAGCCAGCCTTGCCTGGGCCCGGCCGGGGTGACACGGCCGAGCGGGGCCCCACGCTCGCCCCTCCACCCCCTGAGCTTCTTTTTTGGGGGAAAAACGACTTTTTTTTTTTTTTTTTTTTTTTTTTTTTTTTTTTGGTGGGGCCAGTCGGTTTCATCCGCCGGCGAAAAACGCGGAGCGGGGAGAATTTATATTTTCCTGTTTTCTGTCTGTGAGTGCGCTGTTCTGCTCCTCGGTGCTGCTGCGATTTGGGTTCTGGCATCGCCCCGGTGCCCCCTCTCCGGGCTGGAGGGAGAGCCAAACTTCGGGGTCAGCCCTCGGGGATGCACCGGCGGCCCAGGCAGGGCAGGGGAAAGGGTTAACACCGGAAGAACCCCCCCAAAAAACTCGGAGGAGGAGGGAAAGAGACAAGGGGGAGGCGAGGCGGGGCTGGGCGGCTCTGCCGGGCTGTAACGGGGACCGGGACCGAGCCCGGCCCGCGGCGGGTTGCGGCAGAGCTGCGGCTCCTCGCCCGCTCCTGCGGCTTTCAGGCTGCTAAAGATGCTTCAAAAAACGAAAACAAATCCAAACAGGCTTTTGTCAGGAGCCGTGGGGCCGGTGCAGAGCCCGCCCCGTCCCGCGGGGCTGAGCCCGGCCAGGACGGGGCAGTTCAATGCCAAAGGGACGAGCGGTACCGGCCCCGCAGCATCCCAATCCCGCACAATCCCAATCCCGCAAAATCCCGGCTCTCCAACGTCCCGGCCCCGCCGCCCCAGCGCATCCTGCAGCCTCCGCTGGGGTTTTTTATCCTTTTCCTACATTTTTCCTCCGCTCTTTTCCCATCCCTACTCCTATCCCCAAAGCACCGAGGCTCCGCGCAGCGGCGGAGCAGCCGCGGCCGTTCCGCGGGGCAGCCAAGCCCTGGGGAGCTCCGCTGCTGTCCCACACCCGAGGGGGACACGGCGACGAGAGCCGGTTTTCCCTTCTCCAAACCCGGCGTGCGAGCCAGGAGCGGACAGACGGAAAACTGTCACTTTTTCCTCCTTACTTTTTTTTAATTAAAAAAAAACCTCCCCATTTTCCCCCCGTTTTTCTTTGTTTTTTGGTTTGGGTGGTTTTGTTGTGGTGGTTTTTTTTTTGGTTGGTGGTTTTTTTGTTTTTTGTTTTTTTTTTTTTCCCCTCATTCCCCTCGGGCTGTGCCGAGTCTATCAAACCAGTTGTGTGGCCCTAACCTCCGTGGCCTTATATCTGCCGTGCTGCCGGGCCAGTCTATCTTTGCACAATATACAGTAGACTTCAGAGAGCAGCACAATGGGGGAGGCAGGGAGGTGAGCATGTTAGAGGCGTGCATATTAACGAGCCGCAGCCAAGGAAGCCAAAGGAGCCGGCGAAAAACCGGGAGAGACGGTGCGGGAGGAGCGGGGGGGGCGGGGGGACGCCCTCCCTGTGCCTCGCCTGCCTCGGCCTTGGCTGTTTTCTGTTTTTTGGGGCTCGGCATTGATGCGGAGCGCGGAGTCAGGGAGCGGTGTCCTCCGCGTTTTGTTCGGGCTGTCACTCGCGCTCATTGTTCGGCATGTTCTACATGTTGTATCCCATATGGCCAGCTGGGCCGGGGACCCCTCACAAAACCCAAATTGTGCCCAGCTTTCAAACCCAGCATTGTTGTCTGTGAAAGGCAGGCGAATTAAAAATTCGTGCTATATCTATTCTGGAAAAAAAAAAAAAAAAAAAAAAAAAAAAAAAAGAGAGAGAGAGAGAGAAAAGGAAAAAAAAAAAAAGAAAAAAAAAAGAGGGGGCGCAAGGAAAAAGAATCCCGCTCTCTCTTTGAAGGCCAACAGAGACTCTCCTCTTCTCTGACAAGTTTCTCTCTCATTTCACAGGAAATTCCCCCCCCCCCCCCGTCCCCCTCCCCACCGAAAGCCCCGAGCGCGTCCCCTCGCAGGAGCCCGCGGAGCCGCGCTGCGCGGCCGCGGAGGCCGGGGCAGAACAAGGCGGCATTGAGGGCGGGCTGGGCTGCAGCTGCCGCCTCCCTGCGCGGCCCGGCCGTACCGCCAGCCCGGCTGGCACGTCCCGCTGCCTCCCGGAGAAATGGCCCTTTCTTGTCCGCGCTCCTGGTTGTGCAAGGCGGGCCGGCTGAGGGAGGAAGGGAGGGAGGGAGGAGGAGAGGGAAAGGGAGGGATAGAAATTAAAAAGTAAAAAAATAAAAGAATAGGGGGAATGATTTATTTCATTTTAAAAAGAAGGAAGAGAAAAGAGGGGAAGAAAGTAACGAAAATGGGAAAATGAATGAAGGAAGAATGAAGAAATTTTAAAAGGAAAAACGATTAATAGAGAAAAAAAAAGAAAAAGGGGGGAAATAGAAAAATAAAAGGGAAGAGCGGAAAAAATAACGAAAAATAAAAGAAAATAAAAAGAAGAAGAGAAAAGAGGAAAAAGAAAAAGATAACAAAACAAAATAAGAAAAAGCGAAGGAAGAAAAAACAATCTGAGAAAGCAGAAAAAGAAAAATAACGGAAGGGAAGGAAAACAGGGGAGAAAAGAGAAAAAGAGCGGGGAGAAGCCCCCAGCCCGGGCATCCTCCGCGCTCCGGGCGGGACGCGCTGCGCTGCGCGGGATCCTCGCGGTGCCCGGAGCTGCCCCGGGCTCGGAGCGGGCCCGCAGAGCTCGGACGAGGCTTCCAGGATGGGGCTCCGGCCCCTCCGGCCCCGGCAGCCCCTCTCGGCCGCCAGGGCGGGGCTGGGTCTCGACACGACCCGCGAGTCGGGATTTGGGGATTTGGAAGCTCGGGCCGAGCTTCAGGCCCCTCTCCATTTCCTTTTCCCGGTTTTCTCCCCGCGGAGCCCGGCGGTGGCTTCCCCCCGTCCCCTATTGACTGTAGGGCTTAGGCGGCAGCGCTGTGGGTTTTTCGGGGCTGCTCGAGGAGCCGCTCGAGGGGAAGCTAAGCCAATATTTACCGACCGCCAGGGCAATTCTCGGCGGGGTTCATTAAGGAGCCGGGGGGGCTCGAAGGGCCGGGGGGCGGCGCTGGGGCGGCGGGGAGAGCCGCGACCCCGGGCCGCGTTCGGGGAGATTTGCGGCGGCTCCCCCGCGGATGACACCCTCCCAAGCTCCACGAGAAGCGCCCCTGGAGGGGTTCCTTGCTCTGAACGAGGGGCTGCGCTCGGTTTATTTGCCGAGCCCAGGCAGCGGCCGCGGGGAGGCAGCAGAGCCCCGCGGAGCCCGGCGCTGGACGGGGCGGAGGCTGCGCTGCCCCTCCGCGCCCCCGGGCACGGCAGAGCCGGGCACCCCGAGGCTCCGTGTCCCTGTCCCCAGCGACACCCCCGTCCCCGGGCCGGGATGGCCGCGCGGCGGCGCTGCTGGATAAGGGACGCGCCGTCGGGGCCGCCCCCTGGGACCCCGAGGGGAGGGGACCCTCGCAGCCGCCCGGTGACACCGAGAGGAGGGACGGGACGCTGGAGGGGTGGGACAGGCCCCCCCGGCCTGCAGGAGGAGCGGCCTGAACCCTAAACCGGGGGCGTCGCTTTGAAATGCAGCGCGGAGCTCGGGGAGTGACGAGGTCTGGCCCCTGACCCTCATGGGGGACTGGTGCCACCCCTCAAACTCCCCAAGCCCCAGAACCTCGCCTTTGGGGCAAGCAGAGAGTCCCAACCCCCAGAACCTCACCTTTGGGACAAGCAGAGTGTCCCAAGCCCCAGAACCCCGCCCTTGGGACAAGCAGAGTGTCCCAAGCCCCAGAACCCCGCCCTTGGGACAAGCAGAGTGTCCCAAGCCCCAGAACCCCGCCCTTGGGACAAGCAGAGTGTCCCAAGTCCCAGAACCTCACCTTTGGGGCAAGCAGAGTGTCCCAAGCTCCAGAGCCCCGCCCTTGGGACAAGCAGAGTGTCCCAAGCCCCAGAACCTCACCTTTGGGGCAAGCAGAGTGTCCCAAGCTCCAGAACTCAACGTTTGGGACAAGCAGAGCGTCCCCAAGCCCCAGAACCTCACCTTTGGGGCAAGCAGAGTGTCCCAAGCCCCAGAACCTCACCTTTGGGGCAAGCAGAGTGTCCCAAGCTCCAGAACTCAACGTTTGGGACAAGCAGAGCGTCCCCAAGCCCCAGAACCTCACCTTTGGGGCAAGCAGAGTGTCCCCAAAGTCCGGGCAGGGTTTGGTGCTCAGCTCTCGCCCTCTCCACGCTGGAAGAACAAACAAACCGATGGCGAGGACGGCGTGGAGCTCCGGAGGGCTGGGGAGGATGAGGGAGCACATCCACGGCTTCCTCCCGGCCCTCCGGCCCCATAGGGAGCCACGGGGACAGCTCCCTCCCTGCACTGGGGACACTGGGGACACTGGGGACAGTGCAGCCTGAACACTCAGAGGGAATCAGGCACCTGGGCACGACAGGTGAGTGCCTCAGGGCAGCCCTGTGCTTCTCCCTCTCCAGGTGATGCCTCAATGAATTTTGGGTTTCATTCAGTGCTGGCGAATTTACTGCGTTTTGCACAATGCCGTTAATTTACAGTAATAATTTGTAGAGAATCAGGGAATTTCTCGTGAGAGAGACACAGGAGAGACCCCTCCATTCAACTCCCCCATGGCCCTTGCAGGCAGCAGCTTCCCTCTATTCCTCTTCCTCTCTTCCCCTCTTTCCCTTTTTCCTTCTCTCCTGCTCTCCTGCTTTCCCTCTCTCCCTCTCTCCTGCCCAAGGCTGGGGAATGTCCCCACCTCCTCTCCCTCCCCGATATTTAAATTATCAGTAGACTCAGAGAACCTGGGATGCTTCAGCTGCAAAGGACAAGCACTTGATTGAGGGGAAAAAAAAAAAGAAAACAAGAGGAGGATTTAAGGCTGCAGAACGGTTGGGTGCAGCATCCTTCCTTCCCACAGGCCCCACAAGTCTCACCAGCCACAAAATTCAAAGTTTGTCTGAACGTAATTTTATTGAACATAATTTTATTGGGTCATACAAAGGTTTGGGCAGTTTCAGTGGGGTTCATGCACTGTCCTGAGTTCCACTGACATATCTGGGATTAAACCACCAGGAGTCACATCCACGCTCTCAATGCAAAATATCCCAGATCTGCTGGGAAAAACCAAGAGCTCAGGCAAACCTCCCTGGGATTTCTCCAGGTTCACTTGGGCAAACAGAGTGCCTTAATCCTGCCTTGGGATCTGCTGCTTTCTGTGGGATTCAGCCCCAGTTCAGAGAGAAAGTTCTCCATGAGATAAAAACTGCAAGAAATAAATTGTGTCAAATCACGCTTGTCAAATCACTGCCTCTGATTGGGTCTGGCCAAGCAGGCTCAACTATTTCAGGAAAAAAAAAAACAAACAGGTTTAAGAAGTGGTTGTGTCTTTGGATGTGCAGGGATGGAGCTGCTCCTCCCCACCACCTGTGGGATGCACCACTCCTGGCTCCTACACACATCCTGCAGGGGAGAGGTGTCTAAAGAGTTCAGCTCTGGTTGTTCAAGAGCCTAAAAAAAGCATCCCTGGAAGATTTCCCCAATTGTGGAGCTTCCCAGCTGTTATCCAGACATTATTTCTCCTCTCTTCAGTGAGAGCTGTCACACAAAAAGTCACTGACTCCTAAAAGAGATGAAAGCACTACACAGGAATCTTAACCCAAAAATCAGGCCAAGCGATTCAGCCTCAATAAATTTTGGGTAGAAATGGCCATGAATCCCTCATATCCTCAGGGATGTGTCTCCATCCTTTGCCACAGCACAGAGGAGCTCTTGGCAGCACATCCCACGGGTAACACGATTTCCCAACCCTCCTTGGTGCAGGTGTTCCCTGGGGGTGCAGCAGCGTGGCTGAAGGCTTTGCTCATCCTCTTCCTCCCCTTCACACTCCAGTGGCTTGGGAAGGGCTGCACTCTCCTTCCACAGCCTGCACACGAGCAGGAGTGTTATTCATTCCCAGAGAATGGCAGGGATCAGCCTGAAACATTTCAGAGGGAGCTGCAGGAAAGTGACCCCTGAGTCCTTTCCCCAGGTGTTTTCCCAAAATCCCACAGCAATCCCATGAAAGTGGTTTTGGAGCCCCTTTGGCTGAGGTAGAGCCCATGGGGTGAGCCCAGGACTAAAGCAGTGACTCCCAGTGATTCCTAGGCCAGCCTCGTTGTGCCCCAGGAGTGAGGAGATGCTGTCCCACACGTATCCAGAGGGGCTTGGAATTCCCCCAGCAGGGAGAGGGGCCCTGGCTGCACATCAGACCCATCACAGGTGAGGAAGGGAAGGGATCAGCAGTGATTTTGGACACAAACCCAGATCCAGGGGCCACCACCCCTTCAACACCTCCCACTGGGAATTCCCTGCCACCCACTCCATCCTCACAGGCCCTTGGCCCCACTGGTGCTCGTCCACCGTGGCCATCCCAATCTGTCTGTGCTCCTCTGCACCAGATCCATGGATTTCTACACCCAAGGGAATGCTGGCAGTGCCAGGCATCTCAACAAGCTCCTCCTGCCACATCGCAGCCAGGATGGAAACTCCTTGTGCGATCCTAAATATCCAAAATGCCCAAAGACAAAGGCCTTAAAGGGAAAAACCCCCTCCTGGCTCAGGGGATGCTTTTTAAGCTATGGATAAGTGCAGGACTTGCCTTTGATGTCCCTCTCAGAGTTAGGGAACATCTGGATGGAAACCCAGGACAAAAGGGAATTCAGCGTTGTCATTAGCGGTGACTTGGGGTGGCAGCTGTTTGCTGTGCGTTTCAGGCAGCTCCTTGATTGGTCCCTCTCGAGTGAGGCCACTTAAAACTTCATATTACATGGAAAAAAGGCAATGGAAGCATCCCCAGCTTTTTGTATTTCAGTTCTCTCAAGGGTTTCTGAATGAGGTGAAAATAAAACACCCCAGAGCCATAAAAGAGCAAAGCGAGCTGATTGTGGCGAGGAGGGAGGGAAAGGAGGAGGAATGGTCACTCACTGTGCACCCTATTCCTTCCTGGAGCATCCCAGAGCACTCCACACACAGGAAATCCAACCTCCTTTCCCACACAAAGTCTTGGGGAAAGTTAATCAATAAACAGATTGCTCAGTGTAGCTAAAAAGTCAGAGGAACGGTAACTTTGGAGGTCACTTCGCCATGGTGGAGTCCATTCAGGATAAATTTTTATTTCCCATGGTGGAGTCCATTCAGGATAAATTTTTATTCTCCTCTTTTCCTCTTGAACCCAGAGTTTGCAAATAATCAATAAATAGTGAATGCCTCATTATGGAAGAGCAGCCCCAGTGCTGTGTGGTCCTGCCTGACAGAAACCCACCCAAAATTTGGCCCGTCCAAAATCCCTCTGGAGCACATCAGTGGCTCCCAGCTGGGCCACACGGCCACAACATCAAAATGTTGTCACCTCCAGCGCCAGCAAAAATGTCCAGCAGGGATTTGGCAGTGTTGTGGCAGACCTGGGAAAACCCCTGTGACATCCAGCTCCACCTATCCTGGTTTGTGTGGCTGCCCAGAGACACCAGCTCTCCTAATTTGTCTTTGGGAGGCTTTGACTTTGGAAAATATGTTGTGTTGTTTTATTCCCTGGATCTCCCAGCACCTGTGAAGGGATAAATCAACTCAGTGGCGTGCCTGAAGCCATCTGGCTGGGCACATCATCGGGTTTGTGCCACTGGCATGAAGAAAACAATAAACAAGCCCAGATTTTCCATGTGGCTGTTGCCATTGTGCCGGGATTCAAACAGGAATCCGGGAGCAATCCCAGTTCAGCTCCACCCTGTTGTTCCAAAGCCGGGCTCTGTTCACACCCCGAGGGCAGGGAACAGCACCTACCTGGGTTTGGGGTTTTCCTGCTCCAGCTCAGCCACAGGGGAGCTGAAGAGCTTTGCTGCTCCTGCTCCCTAATTGATGATTACCACTGATTATCAGACAGGGAGAATTCCACGTGTCCTTCCAGCAGCTCCTGCCCCTGGTCACCAGCAGGGACGCTGGGGACCTCTCCAGTGCCCCATGCAAACAGCATTTACACCCCTAAGTACTCAGTCTCTCCTTTGTGCAGCTCGATTTTAAAGGCAAACAGCAGCTTTTCTCCATCAATAATTCATGGGCCACTCCAGATAGCCATCAAATATGTAATCAAATTAAGTTAACAGTGTCTTGAGGTTTGCAGCCCAAGGTTTCCTGCCTCAGCCCGCGGGATGCCTGCCTCTGTTTGGGTTGCCACTTAATCACTGCACAATATTTGTTTTGGCTTGGCTGTATGTGAGGAGAGATTTATTCCATCCCATCTGGCTGCAGCCTGGGAGTCAGCAGGGGGAAAAGCCACCCTTAGCTCCCCCCCTGGCTGCCTTGGGCACCTTTGGGAAGGAACACCACAGTGGAGCAGCTAAAAATGTTCCAGCTACCTGCTTGGACAGGTCGTTTATCCGTACTGTCAGTTTTTAAGGAATAACTCCCACCCCTCCAGGCTTCTTCTTCCACCTCCTGAGCTGCCCACGCAGCTCTCAGAGGTAATTGCACTCAGAGCAATCCCAGCTTTGTCTGTGCCCCTTGAAACCCCCCCAAAATAACGACAAGGGTTTAATCTGCATTTATTTGGGATGATTTCAGCACGGCTCAGCACGGCTCCCAGGGAGCTGGAGAGGAACAAGGAGCCCATTGTGCCTCGTGTGCCACACTCGAAGCCCATCAAAGCCAGCGCCAGCCTGGAAGAGTCTTGACTTGAGATCCACTGGAAAAACTCCCAGTGACTTCAGGAGACTTTGAATCAGGTGCTCCAAGGAGGAGAAGCCACGCTGGTAGCGGCAGGCTCCGTGTTCATTGCCGTTTGGAGATGGAACAAGAAGCTCTGAGAAGCCACAGAGGCAACAAACCAGAAAATATCAGCAATAAACCTCGACAGCGTTATCTGTAATTGAGTATGGCACGAGTGGAGAGAGCACTGAGCGCTTCCCAGATCTGCCCTGAAAGCTTTGGGACTGGGGAGGAGGGTGAGAGCAGAGAACTCACACAATGCAGCTGAGTTTGCCACGGCTTGGGCACGGAGCAGCTCCTGGGAGGGAAAAATGGGAGCAGGGAGATCATCAACTCAGCCCAGCCCAGCCCAGCCCCACCTCCTGGGTGAGGCACAGGGGAGGAACCAGCCCCTAAAACAACAAAAAGCAAAAGCAGCAGGGCAGGAGCCCCAGTGCATCCTCCTGAGGGACCAGCACCTTCCTCAGGCAGCTCTGCATCCAGAAAACTGCCCGGGAAACCTCTTATCCTTGGAATGCTTGCATGGGGTCTCCAGCCAGCGCCTGGTGGGGAAGAAGAGACAATTTCAGCTGTTATTCCAAGGGAGGGAAAGCAGCGCCAGCAGGAGAGGCTCCACTGAGCAGCAGTGGCATGGGAGGAGCAGTTTTACTCCCCGAGTGGCATCTGAGGCACCAGGGTTTGTGTTTCTGAAAATTCCTGGCACCCGACTCTGCAACAAAAGTCTCTCCACGAGACCATCCCCAGGCTCCATCAGAAGGGATCTTAACTGCCACAGAGACACTTTTCCCTCCCACCTCTGGATCTGCACTCGGTGGTTCCTGCGCTGGGGAAATTGCCGCTCTCTCCTGATTAAGTGCTTAATTGTGGCCAGAGCTTCCTCAAGTGTTCCCAGCCCTGAGCTGAAGTTCCACTTCAAACACGTGCTGTTATTGACTTCCTTATCAATTTCCTCCCTGGGAATCCCTTCCAAAGGATGCCTGAGGGGCCCTGGGTGCATCCCTGTTCTGCAGGGAGCCAAGTGGAGAGCTGGGTGCACAGAGAGCACTCACTAACTTGGGCTCCAGCAAGATGTTTTCCTTCCAGGAAAACCCAGACAAAACCAAAGGAATTTAACCGTGATTTTAACAGGTGTCCATCCCTGGGAATGCTTGAGGCCAGGTTTTGAGAATCTTCATTCTACTGGAGGCAGTTCCCACCTGTGAACTCTCACCCACAGCTCCACAAAAAGTTTCTGGCCAAGGGGAAAAGCTGAGGTTAAAATCCCCAGAGGCCTCGCAACAGTGACACCAGCCCCGGCTCAGAGCTGCTTAATGGTTAATGGAATAATATTTCCATCCGTTGTAGATGAGAAAAGATAATTACTTTCGGGGTTTAAGAACCAAATGTGTTGATCCAAATGTAATCTCAGTGTTTTAGCATCTGATTATTACATCAGAAACACAAATGTCAACGGGCTGCAGCAATGGGGTTGTCAGGAGGGGGGGGAAGGGAGATGTGTGACTTAAATCACACACCAGGGGAAAGATGCCCCCAGGGGACTTTTAACTTGAGTTAATTAAAAATACTCTACTTCCCTGAAGCATTTTGGGGGCTGGGAGCTCATGTTTTCCCTCAGTGATCCTTCTGCTTCACCCAGAACAAGGGACAACCAGAGGGGACAACTGTGGGTCATTCCCTGCTCACCCAAACCAGGGATACAAATCCCAGATGGATCATTCCACACAGGAAGGAATGGCTGCAGGAATGTTATACACTGAGGCTGCTTTGGTGCTTCTACCCCAGATCTTTTTTCTGGAATTCATCCTGTCACCTCCATGGGCCCAGCTGGGCCTGTTTGTCCCTGCTGTCCCAAACCTGCTCTGCTGAATCTGGAGAACACAGGAGAGATTTCCTTTCCAACCCAAACCACCCCAGAACCTGCAGCAGCAACCCATCCCTGAGGCAGCTTAGACAGGAGATGACAGGAATCCCTGTTCCCCAGGAATCCCTGTTCCCCAGGAATCCCCGTTCTCCAGGAATCCCTGTTCTCCCTATCCCAAAAGCATCCAGCACACACAGGGACCAGCACACGACGTTAACACGAGCGTGCCGCCAAGAACCAACTGGAATCGTGGTGCTTTGCTGCTGAACAAAGCCCTTGCCTTGATTTCTCAGCCAAGTTCAAGTTCCCAGCAGGCTGATTGTCCCCCACCCTGTCCCTGAAGCACCCAGTGCTGCATGGAATTTTATTAAATTGCCAGCACGGGCGGCCGCTCAAAGTTTGTGTGGCTTGATGTGATCGATGGCAGCAAAACACGGGAAGAAAGGAAGGAGGAGGGGGGGCACCCCTGTTTGTTAAAGCTTTTTCTTTTCCCTTTTGAATAAAATGTCAACTCCATTATATAGATGTCAACTCCATTACTGCAACACTCCCGTGGCAGCCTCAACATGGAACTATCTGCTAATAAAACAACTTTCTCGCAGGGGGAGCAGAGGGCAGGTTACCTGCTGGAGGTTCCAATCTGGTTAAGAAAATTCCTGTTTATCCCTGCAGGCACAAACACCATTTCCATTATCCTGGTTTCCTCCTCGTCTTTGTTGGCCCCAAAGGAAAAACCTGCTCTTGTATCCTGATGAGCTTGCGGTGGTCACGGACCTTTCCTCGTTAGAGAAGGCGGAAAATGGGGAGAGCAGTGCCTGCTGTGCTGCAAAAAAAAAAAAAAAAAAAAAAAAAAAAAAAAAAAAAAAAATCTGGGTTAGAATCGTGGAATAGCCTGGCATTGAAGGCACCTGAAAGGTCCCCTTGTTCCAGCAGCAGCCAAGGTGGGAAAAACAGAGGAGCAGCTTCCCGGGGGTCCTGCTCCAGGGGGATGTGCTGCCAAGCCATCTCAGGGGGGTCTGGGGACAGGTGCCCCCCCAAATCAGCAAGATCTGCCCACAGGCAGAAGGTACCACAAGCACCACCCCAAAAGCACTTTCAGAGAAGCCCCTGGACTGGTTTGGCACGTTTGTGTGCCTGGGAAACCAGGATACACTTGGAAAGAGAATTTGGGAGTGTGAAACTGGGGGGCTCCCATCCCTCCACAGCTCTTTTGGGATATAAATTCTATTTTTAAACAACCAGGAAGGCGGGGAAGCCCCTCAGCCTTGCCAGGCATGGGTTGTGAGAGGCCAGGGCTCCTCCCTCGCTCTCAGGTTCGCTGGCTGCACACAGCCCCACGCAGACAGACAAAGATGAGAACATATTTAGAAATGAATAAAGAAACCCATTCCACAACGGGAGTTGTTTAGATAATTGATTTCCCTTGGACTTACAAGCACTAAATAACAGCCAGGCAGGCACATCTCCCAGATAACCTTTTCCTTCAAATCTCTCTTCCAAAGGATTGGCCTTTGACAGAGGCGTCTCTGGGAGCGCAGCTCTGAGGCAGCTCGTAGGTAGGACCTTGCTGAGAGAAGGCTGTGACTATTCCTCAAGCAATTATTTTTTCCCTCTGTATCCTTTGCATAGAGAGAGCTAATTAACTGCCTGCCAGGTTCTGCAGATCCAGGGCGCAGAATGAAGTAGCACAAATGTCATAATTAATTAGCAGTTTAACGCCAGAACGAACACGGCAAAGGTGCCCTGTCAATATTCTGGCACTGGCATGGGGAGCATTCCACGTGCCAGGCACTGGGGCAGATCCCAGCCTGGACAGCAGAGGGAATTTCTTCATGGGAAGTGTGGTCAGGCATTGGAAGTGCCCAGGGAGGTTTGGAGTGGCCATCCAAGGAAGGGCTGGAGGTGGCACTCAGTGCTGGGGACAAGGCCGGCGTCGGGCACAGCCTGGACTGATGGGCTGGGAGGGATTTTCCAGCCTCAGTGGTTCTGTGATCACATCACAGAGCCCCAAACTGTTGGAAGCTCAGCTGGAATCACTGAGAAATGAGGAATAACCTGTCATGTCCCCCTGTGGAGCTGGGCAGGGTCAGCCCACCCCAGGCTGGGATCGTCCCTGTCCCTGTGCTCAGCCCCAGGCCCTGCTCTTTCCCAGGGACAACACCCATCCTACCTCTCCCTCATCCACCAGGACCTTTTGTTTCCCTGTTTTTAGTGAGAATGACCCTGGCAGTGGCCACCAGGCAGCCCCCAGCCCACCTTGCAGTGGGGACAGGGGTGTGTTTGGCACAGAGACCCAAAGCTGTCACACAGACCCGAAGCTGTCACACAGACCCGAAGCTCTCACACAGACCCGAAGCTCTCACACAGACCCAAAGCTCTCACACGCCTCCCATGGACCCCAATTCCTCCCCTAGGGATGGAAGAGGGGCTCAGCAGCATGGAGTTACCAACTTCCCCCTGGACTAAGGCTGACAGAGCAGGGGTTAGACCTGGGGCAAGCCCAGCACCAGACTTGCCACAACAATTAAAACCAAATCAATTAGAGTCATCAAGGCTGGCTCCTGGCAAGAGCCAAAACCCAAGAACTCCCTGAGAAAGCTCTCAGCCCTACCCTTGTTCCCTGAGCAGATGTTCCCAGTGCTGCTGTGCGCTGGGGAGTGTATCCCACATACCTGGAGCCCAGCAGGGGACAGCTCCCCATGGGACACCCCAAATCCTGCCCTTGTGAGATCCACTGCCCTGAAAGTAAAAACTCCAGTGTCACCGGCACATTTTCTGGAAAAATCCCTTTGCCCAGGATGTTGCTCCTGGGAAGCTGAGAAGCCTCAGAGAGAAAGGAAAACAATATTATCCCATTTGCTTCTCCTGCGTTTTGCTGCTTTGGAATGTGGTTGGAGATTTTTTGTCCAACACGTGAATTGTTTTGACTTCATGACCAATCACAGTCCAGTTGTGTCAGGACTCTGGAAGGAGTCACAGGTTTTTCCTTAGTATCTTTTAGCCTTCTGTCTGTATCCTTTCTCTATTCTTTAGTATAGTTTTAGTATAGTATTTTTTAGTATTATATTTATTAATACTAAAATACTATAGTATTTTTTAGTATTATATTTATTCAGGTGCCTTCAATGCCGGGCTATTCCATGATTCTATTATATTTAGTGTTATATTTATTTAGTATAGTATCTTTAATACAATATAGATCATAAAATAATAAATTAGCCTTCTAAGAACATGGAGTCAAGATTCATTCCTTCCTTCCCTTGTCTGGGCACCCTGAAAATACCACACCCCAGGACTCAAGCATGATTCCCAAGGGCTCCAGAGCAGGGCAGATTCCTGCAGGAAAATAAGAGGGAGGACTTACAGGCATCCATGTCTCCTTCCATCCTCAGCTCCCCCAGCTCCACCGTGGGAGATCTTCAGGGGGAAAAAGCAAAGCGAGGGACGAAGCCCCTCAGCCCTGCATCCGTTTGGGATCATCCCGCTGGCAGTGCCGGGGGAAGGCAGCGCTGAGCCCGGTTTGGGTGATTGAAATGCCACTCCTGCCTTGCAGAGCCAACTCCATGGTGACAAACAGCTCCGGGGAGCCGTGACACCGGCGGGTCAGAGCCGGCACGGCAGCACCGGGAGGGAACAATGAGGCGGAGCAGGAACCCGGGCTCTGGGAAAAAGGATGGCCTTGAGGAGGAGAAAACGCACGGCACGCAGGAGAAGGTCCTTAACTTCAGTTTCCTCTTTTTTTAACCTAATGAAGTCTTTTATTAACCCCATCTGGAAGAGGCCAGCACCTCTCCAACATCTGCTCGGGGGCTTTGTTCAAGTGTGAAACTTCTCCGCTGTTTTTCCAAGCGTGGCTTATTCCAGCACTTCAACAATGGGATGTTCCCAGGGATTTCTGCCCCCACAAAGTGCTGACTCTTGCAAGTGAGAGCCCCAAACCCGTGGTTGGGTAATGTCCATCAGTCCTGAGGGACTCTGCACTGCAGAGTTCCACACGGGAATGCTGCTCCTTGCGACAGCAGATTCCCAAACCTGGGAAGGCATCAGCAGGACACTTATCCATCCTGCCACTGCCTCCCACAGCCCAGAGGGAATTTCCCTGTGGAACAGCTTTGGATCCAGGCAAAGGTCGCTACAGCAGCAGGGATTTCTGTGGAGAAAGCCTGGGAGACATCTCCCACCACCACGTGCTCGTTTGAGAGCAGAACTTGTCTCCTTTGGGGCCACATCCTTCATAAATCCAGTTTAACAGACTCCTTCTGGCCCTGTCTTGTCCTGCTCTGTTATTCCCAGCTCTGGCCATTCCCCATCCGGGATCTGGATCACTTCCACACCAGGCTGTCCCACAAACCCCAGGACGCAGCCCCGCAGCCTCCCTGGGTCCCTCAATGGGATTTAAAGGATGCCTGTGTGGTGTTTCCCAGCCCTGCACAGTCTGGAGCTGCTGGCAGGACCCAACAGGGCCAGGAGAAGTCGATATCCAACATGGAGAATCCAGCAGCACGCAGGATCCAGCAGCACAAGGGGCTCAGGGTCCCTTGGACAGGTCCCATCTGGAGGTGATCCCACAGCACAGCCTCAGCTCCCACAGGTTTGTCCCAGGCTAATCCCACCTCTGCCATGTCTGGGCTCCAGCTCCTTCTGCTCCAGTGACAGGGAGCAAGCCCTGAAGCTGCTCCTCAGCTGCCAGGGGGATAAATATCCCAAAATCCCAGTTGATCCCCATTTCATACCCACAGCTGCACCACTGGACCGTCTTCCCTGGCTCTGCACATCCCTGGGAAATGACACATTCCCTATTCCTCTGTTAGGTCCTGCACCCATCAGACACAATCCTACTCCTCAGGGTTGCACAGAAAAGAGGGATGGATTTTTCCTCCAAAAGAGGGGATTTCTCCCCACTTTGATGCTCCAGGGCCCCGAGTCACTATGGTTACTCCTAACCGTACATGGAATATTGCTCTGATTGTAGAATTCGTGGAGATCATCCTTCAGGGAGTGTCTCTACTTCATTACTTCCTCACACTGTATCTAAACCAAACCCAAATGGAGTCTTTTCCATCTTTTTATTTTCCCCTTTCCCAAGAAAACCCATGTGCAGATCCAGCTCTGTCAGAAGTGAACTTCCCAACTGGACACTGGCAGCCTCTGGCTCCTTCACCCTCCCTGCCAGCACAAGGATCTCTCCTGGGCAGCAGAGACAGGGATAAAGCTCACCCCAAGTCCCCAGCAGCAGCACAGTGTCCTGGACATGCACTGAACCCAGCAGCCAGGAGCATGGGAATGCTGGATAACCCTGGAAGTGCTCCAGGCCAGGCTGCACGGGACCCTGGCAACCTAATCTGGAGCTTGGCACAGGATGGTCCTTCCAGTCCCTTCCATCCCAAACCAGGCAGGAATTCCATGGTGATCCCACAGCCCAGGCCAGGTAAAACCCATGGAAAAACATCCACCATGTGGAAGGGCTCCCATTCCAAAGGCAGGTGCAGTCACGAGCAGCACAAACCAGGAGGGAATTTAAATCTGGGAGTAACTCAGGAGCCTGGGATTCCCTGGTGTTCCCTCACCCATGCTGCAGCCACAGGGAAAGCCAGCCTTGTTATTCCCACTAATTAAACTGGGAAAACCATATGGAATGAAAAACAGAGCCTCAACAAAGGGAGAGAGGCAGTGAGCCCAGCACAAAGGAGCTGGTGGCACACGCTGCTGCCAGGTGGGATGGGGCAGGTGTCAGGGATCTGCGATCAGGGATCCAGGATCAGGGACCCAGGCATAGAGTGGTGCCAGGGAAACATCCATGTTCTGTAATCTGAGGAAAAGCTGGAGGAGATGCCTCAGGAATATCACACAGCACTGGAGCATTTCCTGCCACCTCAATAATTAGGAAAACCTTAAAAGCAGCTCTGGGATATTTTGCCTGCCAGCTGCCTGCACTGGAACCTGCTCTGCTCCCATCCACACTCTTTTCCCTTTCCAGAAACTTCTCCCAGCTGGATCTGAGGACACAAGGCATTTACCTGGGAGCTCAGGAGCTGGAAACATCCCCTTTCACAGGCAGGATGAAAGCTGGCTTGTCACCCAAACCCCACGGGAAAACACATCCATCCAGCAAGCAGGAATTCCAGGGAAGGCTGTGTGAGACCAATATATTTATTGGTGTGGGGGGGTGCTTATCCCAAAAAAGCCACATAAGGAAAACCAACAACCGCAAGGATAAACATCATGCCATGACAGTTATCATCACGTAAACAGGGGCAGGGGGCACAAGGAGATAACACCCCCTAAACCTGACTTTAGGGCAGACCAGACCTGTCACAGAGTGTGCTGCTGCGGCCGTGCCGGTCTTGGTGGGCATTCCTGATGGGCATTCCTGCCGGGCATCCCTCCTGCGGGCATCCCAGCCCGCAGTTCCCGGCTCAGGGCTCGATTTCCCAGGCAAGGCAGAGGGGCGGCCGCGGTGTCCCGGTGGTGCCGGGTTAATTTCTTGCCTTGCCTGTGAACAGCTCATTTAGCGCCACTTCAAACTCCTAATTCCGGGGTTTACGTGGAAATGGTTTTAGAGTGCGCTGGAAACCCCGGGTTCCTTTTCCAATCTCGCCACGTCTTTACAAAGCAATTCCTTAAGCCTCCGTTTCCGAGACCCTTTTAATCTCAGCAAATTATTGGTGAGAGCCGAATCGAGGCAAACTGCCACCACAGCGCTGTCACCGCGCAGAGAGAGGCCACCGCTGATTATTTAGAGGAAACCATCGCTTTTCGGGCCGAGAAATAAATTAGCATTTATACTGGATTATTGAAAAACGCCCCCCCAAAAAAATCAGCCTCCATCTCCGTGTCAATTGTGGCTCGCCGAGGTCAACACCTCCGCTGTGACAGGCACGGGTTCGCACAGCAAAGGACAACTTATGTGTGGAAATGAGCCCCGAATGTGTCATTATTATCCGGGAGACAAGGCGGGCTGGGAAATAACATCTGCACTCCTGCAAATAACATCTGCACAGCCCGGGATCCGGGCGACCTTCCGCGGAATGGGGGTAATCAGGGAGCAGGGAAAATCACCCCCAAAAATTAACACCCAAGAGTTTGGCTTCTTGGCTTTTTTGCTGTTGCATTTCCTATGTGTTTGGGTTTGTCTGTTTGGGTTTTTTTCTGTTTTTTGGGTTTTTTTGCCGTTGTTGTTTTGGTTTTGGGGGTTTTTTGTTTGTTTTGGTTTTTCTCCTTTTTGTTTGTTTTGGTTTTTCTCCTTTTTTGTTTGTTTTGGTTTTCTTTGTTTTTGTTTGATTTTTTTTTAAATTTGCTTTTAAACTACTTCACATGGAATCTGCAGCTTGATCCTCCCAGGGCAGGGAAGGAAAAAGTCCTGTTTTGCGTGGAACCTGCAGGTGATGGAGGGTTAGGTTAGAAAAACACGTTCTATAAGTGACAAAGATTTCAAGGTTAGTGGGTTGTTTTTTTGGGGATACATTTGCCACATCAAAAGGAATTTCTTTACACCCACCGCTGAAATGAAGTTATGCTTTTTATCCCAAACATCACTGATGAGGGGAAAATTCTGGGGTGTTTTCAGTGCAAAACGGCCACGAGGCGTTCGGCTGGCTGCATTTCTGCCAGCTCCCCCCGGGCTGTGCTTCTCCCTGGCTCTGTCAGGGGATGCAGCGATGCCTCTGCCCCCAGGACAAGGGTCAGGGGCGCCCCGGTGGGCAGGGCATGGCTGAGCCCCTGCTGTGCCCCAGGGACCCGTCCCAGCCCCGCCACCAGGGAAGCTCCACCTGGCTCCTCATCCCAGCTCCAGCAGCAGATCTGGGGGCAGCCGGGGTGTTCAGGATCCCTTTTGCCCCAGCTCCCCCTTCCTGGGCTGCTGTCCCGGGACACCCTGGCTGGATTTCTCTCCCTGCGCCCCAGGTGCCCAATCCAGGGTCCTGGTGAGTGAGCAGGGGCTGGTGACACACCTGTCCCCTGAATCCCTACAAACCACCTCGCTTGTGCCACATCCCAAAATCCCGGCTTACGGGGCCAGTCTGACACAAACAGCACCAGTCCCTCCCAGCCCTTCACCTTATTCTGGCTGGTTTGACCCCAAAGCAGCACTGAGGCCTCGGGGAGATCCTAAATGCCCCAGTGGCTTGCAGGGAATCCTCCCTACAGCACCAGGAGCAGCCTCTCCCTTCCCAGCGGGAAGCAGGGACACCACGCTCTGCCTCTCATCCGTCCATCCATCCATCCATCCATCCATCCATCCATCCATCCATCCATCCATCCATCCATCCATCCATCCATCCATCCATCCATCTCCAGGGCACGGTTCCTGCTTTGCCAAGCTGCCCCCTGCCCCAACAGCACACGGGCACCTCTGTGTCCAGGGAGGAGGGAGGTTCCAGCAGCTCCTTCCTGGAGTGTGAGCCCCAGAAAAGAGGGGACCTGCTCCAGTAGGGATGGAAAACTACAGGTGCCAAAATAAAATAAAGTTAAATAAAAAAAAAAAAAGTAAAAGTAAAGTAAAATAAAGAAAAAAAAGTAAAGTAAAATAAAGGAAAATAAAATAAAATAAAGTAAAATAATGTAAAGTAAAATAAAGTAAAATTTAAATAAAGTAAAAAAAAGTAAAAAACTAAAATAAAAAACTAAAATAAAAAATAACAGTAAAATAAAATAATAAAATAATAAAATAAAATAAAATAAAATAATAAAATAAAATAAAATAAAATAAAATAAAATAAAATAAAATAAAATAAAATAAAATAAAATAATAAAATGATCAGCCTTTGGAGGAAGACTCTGATGAAGGAAGAGCTGGGCTCAGACAAGGTTCAGCAGTTCACTGGTACCACTGGTGACACTGGCGGGCACCGGTGGCTGTGCTGGGGGACAGAGCTGTGTCCCGCCCTGGGTTACCCCGAGGGGCAGCAGTGGGGCAGCCCCTGTGCTGCTCTCACACGGATGTAGAGAGGCTTTTGCTTTTTCTCTCATCTTCTTTTTTTTTTTTTTTTTTTTTTTTTTTTTGAGCAGGGGAGGGGAAGAGAGGTGCAGGGAAAAAGAAAAAGGATGGAGGTGCCAGGAATTCTGCCCGAATGGTGGGAAGACTGCAACTGAGTAGAGCTGTCGGGAAGGCGGGATTTGGACGGCAGCACGTGGAGATTCGGGACCCGTTTAGCTCTTGACCCTCACCGGGGTCTCAGAATTTCAGCGTGGAGCACGAAGTTTAAAACGCAAAACTGTGCTCCGATCTTTTATTTTTAACAATCACCACAGAGCTGCAGGTGCCTTGCCTCCAAAAAGATCAGGAAAAGATGGGGTTTGAGACGGGAAGGGTCCAGTCTGGAGGGTGCGGGGTACCCCTGGCTCCCCAAAACCGGCCTCAGTCCCCGTAGAGGGAAGTCCGTGCGCGAGCACCGGCAGCACCTCGGGAACCGGTGCCGCTCCGGAGGGAGGCTGCTCACTGAACACCCCGAGTTTTATCAGTTTCTGGGGAAGGCGCAGCGCCGCGGGTCCCCGCGCACGGCCGGGTGCGCACCCAGCGCATCTCCCCGCGCTCGGCTCCGCCCGCCCCGTCGCGGCGGTGCCCGGCCCGGGGGAGCGGGAACAGCTTCGGCCCCGGGGTCTGGCTGTGCCCCGGCCTCTGAGCCCGGCCGAGACCCCGCTCAGCCCCGGAGCGGCCCCGGGAGCGGCCCCGACGGGCGCGGGGTGCCGGGGCAGGAGCCCCGCAGTCGCTCCCCGGGCCGGGGGAGCGAATCCCGCAGCTGGCCCGGCCCCCGCCCGCGGGCTCGGGCTGCTCCAGGAGCGCCTTTCGTTGCGCCAAAACCAACGAACAAACGAAGAAAGACCGAAAAAAACCCGAAAACGCCACCGCAAACGAAGCATCGGCCCTAAAGGGGCCCCGGTGCTGCGGGGGTCCCCGCTGGCCTCGCACCCCGCGGCAGCGGCTCCGAGGGGCCGGTACCGGGGCCGGGAGCCGTGCAGCCCGGCCGGGAGAAGGGATGGGGCTGGCCGGTGCTGCCGTCGGGGCCGGGCGGGAGCCGCTCTGCGCCGGGACGCTGTGCCCGGGGGTGGCCGCGCACCGTGGCGAGGGGCTCGGGGGAACGGGCATGTACTTACGGGCGAGGGCGGCGGGGCCGGGGCCGCTCGGAGCCGCTCCGGCGCTGCCCTGGCGTGGCCGGGCTTAAGAGCCGTCGGGCGGGCGCAGGACAATGGCCGGGAGGAGGGGGCCGGGGCCGGGGGCCGGCGGGAGGCGGGGAGGGGCCGGGGCCGCCCGCCGCCGCTCCGCCCCCCCGCGTCTGGCGTAAACCCGGCGCCGGGCTAAAAGAACCGGCGAGCTACCGGCGCCCGGGGCTGGTGGCCGCCGCCGCGGACGGCTCGCCGGTGCCGGCGGCAGCGCCCGGCCCGGCCCGCCCCGTCGCGTCCCGCCCCGCCGCGCCATGTCGCTGAGCCCCAAGCACACGACGCCCTTCTCGGTCACCGACATCCTCAGCCCGATGGAGGAGAGCTACAAGAAGTTCGGCGGCATGGACGGGGCGGGCGGGCTGGGCGCGCCCCTCGGGCCGTACCGCCAGGCGTCCGTGCCCCCCGCCGCCGCCGCCGCCGCCGCCGTGCCGCAGCACGTCCCCGCGGGCGCGGCCGCCTACCACATGCCCCACGGCGTCTCGCAGTTCCCGCACGGCGCCGTCGGGGGCTACTGCAACGGCGGGCTGGGCAACGTGGGCGAGCTGCCCGCCTACCCCGAGGGGATGCGGGGCGGCGCGGCGGCGGGCGGCGGCTGGTACGGCCCCGGCGGCGACCCCCGCTACTCCAGCAGTAAGTGCGGGCGCGGGGGGCGCGGAGGAGGAGGAGGAGGAGGATGATGGGGGCGGCCGGGCGCGGGGGGAGCCGCGGCCCCGACGGGGCGGGCGTTGAGCAGGCCGTCCCGCTCAGTCTCCAGGTTCATGGGCCCGTCGGCGGGGATGAACGTGGCCGGCATGGGCGGCCTGAGCGGCATCGCCGAGGGCGCCAAGGCCATCGTGCCGCTGCACGCCGCGCCGCGGAGGAAGAGGAGGGTGCTCTTCTCGCAGGCGCAGGTCTACGAGCTGGAGCGGCGCTTCAAGCAGCAGAAGTACCTGTCGGCGCCCGAGCGGGAGCACCTGGCCAGCCTGATCCACCTGACCCCCACGCAGGTGAAGATCTGGTTCCAGAACCACCGCTACAAGATGAAGCGCCAGGCCAAGGACAAGGCGGCCGCCCAGCAGCTGCACCCCGACGGCGGCGGTGGCGGCGGCGGCGGCGGCAGCGGCGGCCTGTGCCAGCAGCCCTCGCCGCGCCGCGTGGCCGTGCCGGTGCTGGTGAAGGACGGCAAACCCTGCCCGCCGCCGGGCAACGCCACCCCGGGCCCCGGGCCGGCCGCCCCCGCGGCCCCCGCCGCCGCCGCGCCCGCTGCGCACCCGCACCCCGGCTCGCTGGGGCAGGCGGCCGACCTGGAGGAGCTGTCGCCCAGCCCGCCGGCGCTGCACGGCCCCGTGGCTCCCCTGGCCCCCCTGGACTCGGCCGGCGTCGACTACAACGGCGGCATGGTCAGCCCCAACCTGCTCTACGGCAGGACGTGGTAATAATAATCGGTGCGTCCCGTGTGTGTGTGTCCCCGACTGCCCCGCTCCTCCGGCACCGGACGCTCCGCCCTGCCCGATGCCCGCGGGGATCGCCGACGGCCGCCCCACCCCCGGTCCTCTCCCGGCCTCCCTTCGAGTTTTTTTTTAAGTCTCTCCTGTTTTGGACAAACGGCCCCGACGGCAGCGCCAAGTGCTTGCGTGAGTGCGAGTCGGTGTGGATGTGTGTGAGTGTCGGCGTGCACGCGTGTCCGCGCCTCCGTGTCCCGGCCGCCGAGAGCTCTTCCCGACGGGGCGGGGGCGGCCGGGGCAGCGCGGGGCTCCGCTCCGGCCCGGCCCCTCGTCCCGGCGGCAGCGCAGCCCGGGAGCCCCGGCGCGTCCCGCGATAAACCCTCCGAGGCGCTGCTCGTCGCGGCCGAATTCATGTCGTGGGGGTGCCCCGGAGCGGTGCCATTCCGTTCTTATCTCCGTCCGAGGTAAATTGGGTCGCAGCTCAGTTGAGGCGGGAGCCGTGGCAGGAGAGCCCTGCAGCGCCGGTGCTCGGATTTAAGGGGAAAACCCCGTTTTTCTCGTTGTTGTTATTAAATACCGCGCAGTTAATGAATGCCCGTGCGTGGACGGGGCGCGCGTCCCGCGGAGCCGCCTCAAGCCCCCGGCCATTGGCTCAGCTCCCGACGAGCTCGGAGCCCTGCGGAGGTGACGGAGAGCCCGGGGATTCCCGGGGCTGGACCCCGCTTCCCGCCGGGATCGGACCCCGCAGCAGCCGGGGCCGGAGGATGCGCGGCGCCGGAGCCGGGTTTATCCCCGCGCCACTTTCCGAGGAAATCCCGCACGTCGGGAAACGCTCCTCGGGACTTTCCGGCAATTTTTCTCTTTTATTTTTTATTTTAATTTTATTTTAAACAATAAAAGGAAGCCTTGTTCTCACAACTCGGCTGCTTCTTTCTCGGTGTACGGACTGAAGGACAACCTCAAAATCCCCTTTTTTCTGCCTCCCTGTCGGCTGCTAAGGATTTAATTCCGCGTCCCTCCCGCCTCTGCCAGGGTCCCCCATTCTTGGGGGACCCGCTGAACCCCAGCCTCGGTGGGGCTCCCCAGCACCTGGTGCTGCTCCACTCCCGGCTGTGCCATGAAGGAATGATTCTGAGGTGAAAAATCGGGATTTTGGCCTCTGCAAGACCACAGACCCACTCCCAGACCCGTCCCCAAGCCTTATGCGGGAGCCTGGAGGGGAAGGGAATCTTCACCGTTCTTCTGGAAGGAGACCCTCTTCCCTCTGGCTCCCTCCCCTTTCCATGAGGGAGAATTTCTCCCTGCTGGGTCCCACGGGAAACAGCCCAGAGTGTCTGGGGTGGGACTGAGCCCAGCCTGGTGAGTGGCTTCTCCCTCAAACTCTGTTAAATCCAAGGGGATATGTCGGGGTCAGCTCCAGCGTGGGGAAAACAAAATATTAACCTGTCAGCAAAGCAGCCTGAGGAGCTGCACGGGGATGCTGTCCCAGGGTGACCCCCAGGCCCCCCAGCAGCTGGGGGCTCAGGGAACTGCAGCAGAGCCCCAGGAAGGGTGGTGGTCCCCGGCCCGGTCCTGCATGCCAGCCCTGCATCTGAGCCGAGGAAAGGAAGCCCCAGACCAGCGCGCTGCTCCAAGGCGGCAGCACAGCTCCCAGGGCCCAGGCTGGCTCCGCTCGGGATCACACTGCAGGGGGTGAAGGGCTGGGCAAAGTGAAGCCTGCAGGGATGAGCCTTTCCCACAGCAGCCCCCCAAATGTCTACCCAGACTTTTTGTGCCCCAAAAAATAGGAGCAAGGGACAAAGCCACCAGCACGCGGGTCCATCCACCTTTGGAATGTAGGCGACCCACCCCACTCCTTCCTCCAGCCCATTCCCGTGAAAACTCACCCTCAGAGCTGGTTTTGTCCTGCTGGAAAAGCAAAATGGTTCTTTTTGAGCACCCCAATCTTTTCCTGGCCTTGAGAGAAGGCCCTGGGGAGGGCTGGCAGCTCCCAGCCCCAGGAATGCTGCATCACAATGAGGGATTCTGCTCCACCTTCCATCACTTGAAAATAATGAATCCAGGTTGATTTCTTCCTTCCAAGTTAAAGGGGGCTGTCAGGGCTTTTCCCCCAGCTGCTGGTGATTAACACCTGGATGTTTGGAAAGAAGGGAGCACCAAGGAGTGCGGGGCTGGGAACTTTACACAATACCTGGATTTAATTGAAAAATCCAAAGGGAAAGCTGAACTGGATGCTCTCCTAATTTTCTTTTTTTTATTATTACTCAAAGATTTTAAATTCTAGAGGTTGGGTGGAATTATTTTCCAATAAATCAACAGGAATGTGTGCACACAAGTAAAAGATCCAAACAGGCTCTGGAGGGGGCTGGAAATTAACCACACGCCACTGCTCAGAATTTCAAAAGCCACTTTATAAAGCAAATAAAAATATTTACTGATTTGGTACACTCACACAGAAAATCCCTAGAAAGAGTGCTAAAAACGAATGGAATTCCTGCCCTTCGCAGCCGTTTTAAATTAGGTATCAAACAGACAAACCCACGGCCCCTGCCTGGTTATGCCATGACAAAACCCACGCCAGAAACGGGCACACATCCAAAAAGTTGAAATGTTTTACTTCAGAGTCCGAGAAACTGAAGGAAGCATCTGCCAAGGAGCAGCGAGGGCCGTGTCTCTCTCAGTGCCGCTGGCTGCCTGCTGGGTCTGCCCCGAGAGTCCATAAAATCCCAGTTCTGGGCATTCTTTCCAACTCCTTGTCTGTTTTCAGGCTCTTGTGTGTGGAGTAGAGGATGTTTGGAGTTCAGAGGGGCGGGCAGCGCTCGGCACAGCTTGGGTATGTATGGAGGACAACGCAGCACTCCCACCTCGTCCGACGGCAATCCGCTCTTCCCAGTCCCTCCCAAAAAATCATCATCAGGTCCGTAAGAAATGTGCACATTTAAAACAGGCATCCGTTTAAAAACTACAGGGATGGTGCTTAACCTTAACAACTTCATTTTTTTTTTTTCCCCTCGCACCACAAATAATAAAAAAGAACAAAAGCAAAAAACCCGGACGTTTTCCATGTTTAAAAAAACCCCCAGGAGGCAGGAGCTAATTCCAGCTGTACCTTCCTGCGGGATGCGGGAGCGGGTAGGGCCTCCCGGGGCCGTACGCCTGCAAACAAACAAACAAAAGCAAGCATTTATTTTTGGGATTAGCAGCACGAGTAAACAAGTGGGGTGAGCTGGAGGCGCCATACGGAACGGGGACAAAACATCCTCTGCTCAGAGAGGTGCCAGGGGCAGGGCTGAGCATCCCTCATCCGGCTGTGGAGTCTCCCAAAAACACAGGCTGGGGCTGGATCGCCTGGTGCAGAGCGGAGCTGCGCTGCACAGGCTTTGGAATCCCAAATAAATCCACCCCCAGCCAGCACCGTGGGTAAGAGACTTCCCACCTGAGACACTTCTGCTGCAAAGGGACAAATGCTGGAGCCAGGGACATGGGGCAGCTCACACTCAGCATTTTTACACAAAAGTATTTTAAGGAAAAACGAAAGCTGTATTTGTTGCAGAAGAGGTGTCTTCCAGCACTCGTTCTCTTTAATAAGAGGTCAAAGAGATCCAAATCTCACTTTGGAAATTACTCCAAATCAGATGTATATTTGTACTTAAATTCAGGCATTTGCTACATCAAGTATCCAAGGGAAAAATCTCTTTGAAAATTTCACAGAGCCCCAATGAAGCATTTAAAATTATTTCCAAACCTGGTACATTGCAGAGACCAGCAAGTTAATTAAAGGTGATGCACCAACACCAGCTACAGCCTTGGTTTGCTCTTTACTCAAGGATTTTGGGTGTGGAGGGAAAAAGCGGCTTCCTTCCTTTAAAAGAGAAATCTCTCTCTGTCACAGCACACGGTGGCTGGGATAAAAACCGCGGAGCCGGCGAGCAGACCTGCCAGGGAGGCTCCTGCAGCCTTGCCCATGCAGGGAGGGTTTGTTTCCAGGCTTGATAAACTCAATTAAAAAAGGAAACAAGTTGGCTACATCCCTTAAAAAACCCTTCCAAACCATCAGCAGGGAAGGACAAAGCGGAGGCCTGGGAGTGCTGCAGCAGCCGCGGATGTGGTGGACGCTCCGTTGTGCGCTGCTCCAGGCTGGAATAAAACTGCCCAACACCTGCACCACCCCAGCAAGCTCATTCTTTGCTTCTCTGGGAGAGCTGGAAGGCAGCAAAGCCCCACTCCCAGGGAGCCCCCCAGATCCATGGCAGCTGCATTAATTTTGTAAGCACTCTGCGGCAGCGCGTTTATTAACCTCTTCAGACCATGTTCTGTACGCTGTAAAAAAAGAATTCAGAGGTGAAAGGGCCCAAAGATAATTATTTATGCTGCTACGTGTCACCACTTCCACTTGAATCCCTTTTCAAGGCTTTAAAGCTTTGAAATTTTCAGGCAGCAAGGCCGGATTCAATGATTAGGCTGGCACCCTAAACCCTTTCAGGTACTTTCTCATTTCACTCCAGCCTCGAAGAAATAATGACATCTGAAAGTTCATTTAAAAATAACAAGAACAGAAAAAAAGAAAAAAAAATTAAAAGCAGATAATCAGTTGCAGCACAACTGCAAAGGGATTTTTTTAAGGAAAAAAAAATCACTGGAGCTAAAAGATTTGTGTTTAATCATGAACTCATCATGTATGTGAATAAAAATTAAAAAAGGTTTGTCACTGCTGGGTTAAATGTTTCCTGCACCCACAGGTGGGTCCATGCCAGCACCAGTGGAATTCTGTTCTGGGCAAGACCACATCTTTACCCAGGCTGTGGATGTCCACAGGGCTCCAAAGTGGGAATTAACAGGGATACCCTCCCTGGGCCCCCACTGCAAACCCTGCTGGGAAACCATTCCTGCTCCCCCTCACAATTCCAGCTGTTGGGCGCCACAATTTAAGGCTGGGAATGAAGCACTCCAAGCACAGATTCCTTTATAGGTGTATCCTGCCCGAGATGAAGGGCAGAGCAGGGTGTGCCATGGCATACAGACTTTTCCAGGAGTCCATTTGCCAGACTAATTAAACCCTGCCCAGACTCCAGCAGCACAAAGATCCTGCCCCAATTTTCCCCCGGGAGCACAGCAGCCCCTGCTATGGATTAGTGCAATCGGGGATTTATTCCTCTGGCTCTGGGGTTTTGGGTAAACCTGTGTGGCACAAAACAAAAGATTTCTGAAATCTGATCCTATCAATGCACCTCATCCAAATTTAAAATGTATTTTAGAGCTCCACTGGTTGGGCCAAGGTTCAGGCCCCATTATTTCCCCGTGATTATAACCCATGTTGTTGAGTTCTGCCTCCAGTCACAATCAGTGCTGGCAGGGCTTGTACTGATGCTGTGCCACGTAACACACATCTGGGTACTGGGCAGGTGAGCAGGCTGAGAGGAAGAACATTAAAACTAGGAGTGACTAAAAAGTGACTTGTCCTGAGCTGAATCAAGCCCCAGCAGAAGGCACATTTCCAACAGTTTGTGCCTTAATTTCCACATAAAGGACAGGGCAATGGGGCTGTCACCTCCTCCTCCCTGGGACTGGTTTTCCCACAGTTCTCACTTCCATAAACAGCAGTAGAGCTAGGAGTTCAACCTAGATATCCAAAATTTATTTAAAATGAGTGTTTAGCAGTGTAAATACCCAGAGTTCTGGTACAATATGCAGATCATGTTTTACTGGGATCACACCCCCAAAAAAATTCCCTAAGCAGAGTCACCTGCTACTTTCAAGCAGCATTTTCACTCTGTGGCATTTTCTTGAACTGCTGACCAAGTCACCTGCAATTTTGGATGAAGTTCTCCCCTCACAATTGCTTGTTTCCTTTTAACTGCAGAGAGCTATTTCCACATGTTTATTCCTCTGGCTAGGAGAACCCAGCATTTGCATTAAGCAGTTTTTCAGCTCAGAGAAAGCCAATAAAAAATTCAGGAAGGTGTAAGAATCTACATTTTCAACATGCTGGGGAGAACCCAAAAGGTCCAGTGGGCAGATTTCCTTGTGGAAGAGGAAGGCTGGTGGGAATGCTTTCCTCAGGCTGCAGGAGGAGAGTGACCATATCATGGACACTGGTGGTGCAGTCCCAGCAGAGGCCTTGTGCCAGGGCTGGCCAAGGCTGGGCAGTCACCCACCTGTGTGTGGTGACACAGTGACACTAAATCCAGCTCAGCAATGCCTGCCCATGCCACGCTCCCTCTCCACAGCCCAAGCAGGGGGAAGCCTTGGCTGGGAGGGGAGCACAGCGCATCACGTGGGGCCCCTCTTTCCTACCTGTCTGCCCCTGTCCATGCGGTCCTCGGGTCTCTGGGGGTATCCCATGGGCCCCATGCCCTGGTACTGGGCTGGCTGGAACTGGTTTGGGGACTGCATCACGCGGTTCCAGGCGAGGAGAGGAGCAGCTCCGGCGGTTCTGCGCAAGGAGAGAACTCTGCAGTGGGAACTGGGCTCCTGCAGAGCGTCCCACAGCATAGACCCACTCCTGGCTTTGTCTCTGAGCTGAGCATGGACAGCCCAGTGCTAGTGAGAAGCCAGGAGCAGGGAGCATTTTCCCAAATCCTCCCTAAAGGCCGCTTTGCCGACCTCTTCCTTCGGCACAGCTTGGAAGCTGCGCTGCCACGAGCGGCAAACCCGGCTGCACGCAGCAGATTTTTCCAATTCCCTGGAAGGCCTCCGTGCACCTCTTATTGCAGGGGCAGATTTGCTGATCCCAAAGGCTCCCCAGCACCCCAGGAGTAAACATGTGCCACATGGGAGCCAGGGGCTTTCTTTGAACGCCCAGACTCTTTCTGGGAGCCCATTCTTCCCAGTTAATTGCAGGTTGCAAATGAATTCTTACGGCGAGCATTCGGAATCTAGGGTAGGGGCCTTGGCTGCTTTTTCCCATCCATTATTCTGCTCAATATGTCAGGAGGTCTGATCGGGAAGAAACCTTTTCAAGTTCTATTGATGCCGTTTTCAATTGACCACGGTGACCTAGCAACATAAGCACTAATTGGCACGGGCTGACTGACATTTGGTGTACAGTTTATATGGGAACGCAGATCCCACATCCATTATGGCCCAGTTTGCCATCCCGGATTACCCACAGCAAGAAATGTTTTCATTTCCTTCAAGTACCCATTCTGACATGATAATTAGAAAGCAACAGGTAGAACACGTCCAATATTGTTTGATTCAAAATATTTAGGGAAATGCTACAGCCGTGATCTGGTTGTTACAGCTGAGCACGGCTGAGGGACAATTCCTTAAAGGATTCAGAGCAGGTGGGTCCTGCAGGACAATATGATGTTGTGAGGGAAAAACATGGAGAGTGGAGACAGTTAATCCTTCCTGACCCCTGCTGAAGAGGGACTTGGCTGAGCAGAGCAGGGCCAGCCTGGAGGGAGACAGGGACAGCAGAAAACAGAAGCTCTGCATCCCAGGTTTGGGATCAGAACAGAGGCTCTGCATCCCACGTTTGGGATGGGGGACAGCAGAGAGCAGAGGCTCTGCATCCCAGGTTTGGGATGGGGACAGCAGAGGCTCTGCATCCCAGGTTTACCTGCTGCACTACATGCCACCCCTCAGAAGGAGCCATGCTGTAGTTAAAGCTAAGAGCACTTTACATTTGTGGGAACTAAACTCTCAAAATCAACATTTTAAGTTCATCCTTTGTTCATGATAGCTTCTCTGGATTTAGTATTTTGAGTACTAAGTTTTTTCCCCTCATGATTCCTAGAAAACAGCAGACTCTCCAGGAAAAGTGCACTGCTCAGCCATAAGGAAAGCTGCAGAGAATTACCTATACAGCCCCAGCTCTGGGGCTTTCATTAACAATCATTCTGCCTCTACAATAAGCGCTGGTGATAAAAATGACTGAGGCTCAGAGGCCAGCTCTTGCTCCATGCCTGGAATGGGGAAGTTTGACACAAATTTCTTTTGACATTAATTTTTATTTGGCACAGAGTTTAAACTTTTAAAGTGCTATTTAGTGAAAAGTTGAGCTATTTAACAAATTAAACACAACACCACTACCATCACTGCTTTGTTGGGCACTGGTTGGTGATCTAAATCACCTGAGGGTGGAGATCTGTACACAGCAAAGCTGTAACCAAAAAAAGAACTGTGCCAATTGGAATACCCCAGGAGCTCACATAGGCACTATCCAGAGTTACATCAACTCAAACACATTCAGCCAGGTCAACTAAATTCAGGAGAATTTATGCAGGAAAACATTCCTGTCTTCACACCCCAGCCACCTTGGAAATTATTTCTGTGAATAGGTTAAGAAAAAAAGATCTGTTCAACCAGATGACACATTTCCATCAGCCAGGTAGCAAATGTCTCTCAATAAACTCTGGACTGGCTCAAGAGCATGGAAAGGACCTCTGCAGTGCCCAGGAATGTCAGGACAGGGGAGAGGGATCCCAAAATTCAGTTTCCCTGCTGCACACCAAGGTGCACCACTAGGTTTAAAAGCAAGAAACCCTGCACAGGAGACAGGAATAGGTGGATTATGGAGCAGCAGCTTTACACTCCTGGTTTTTCACCCCAGGCCTGAAAAGGAAGAGCCAGTTTAGCCCCTGCTGCACCATTCCACCCCTGAAATAGCACAGCTGGCAGGGACAGGGCTCCTTGCTTATACCTTAGTCAGAGTGGTGAATCCAGGATATCCCAGCCTCCTGCCCACCCACTCCATCCCACAGGGCTGGCCTCTCCCTCAGCTCCTGCCCTCCCTGAGCAGAAATCCCTGGCTCCTCTCCCCCATGGCACCTATTGCTCCTGGAGAGCTGCAGCAGCAAGAGGGGCGGGAGTTTGGGGAGCCAGCAGCTCCCAGGGAAAGAATAGGAAACTCAAAATGCCTTCAACAGGTTCAGATGCTTTTTCCTGTACCAAGTGTCTCTGTGTTTAACCTTCTGCTTAAGTCTCTGTGCAGCAACTCAACACCAGCTCTAAGCACGTTTGATCTGCTCCCCAAATCCAAAAACCTTCCAAGAACACGGCAAAACTACTTATCCTCAGTGCTGGCAGAGCTTTTCAAAAACCCTGCACAGTGTAACAAAGGGAAGGCAGTGACAAGTGACAGACCTGCAGCAGTCCTTCAAAAATAAAAGTATATAAATTGGATTTAATTAAGGGGTGGGAGTGGCAACTCCCATGGCCCAAGCAGTATTAAAGTTTGCATTATGAATGAATCTTGCCTTGCAATATTCCACACAGATGAGGCACAGGACAAGGGAGCCAGGCTTACTTCAGTGGGGATCAAAATGGTTGCCATGGAAAGTGACTGTGGAGAGCTCAATAAATTCCCCCAAAGCCCATATTTTCAATGGTGAAACATTTGCAAATAAACCCAGGGGGAAAAAAAGCTGGGTGTTGGAGCAGAAACTTCTCTCCCTCCTCCATAAGCATAAATAAATGTCATTATTCATAGCTGACACAGGTAGCCTGGGCTTATTGAGCCCACCCCACCGGAGGACACACAAGCCATCAATGAGGGGATGCATGTAAAACATCCCTGATTATCAAACCATGTCACATTCCTTCTATTCGATGGCACTTATTGGGCTGCAGATTCCATAATCCTTCCCTGAGTCCCTTCTGCATTTAATTCAGTTCAGCCTTAAGTAGTTAAAGAAACTGTTTTCAGTGGCAACTAATAACTACTGACCTACAGTGACACTGCCCTACAATGGGCTTGTCAGGCCTGAAAAACTTGTACCAAAGAAGCTGATTAGGACTTCAAGAGGTTTGTAGCAAGAATCAATGGCTGGTCTGTGCTAATGCTGCGGCTGTGGCACAGGAATGATAAAAGTGGAACACCATTAGTTATGCCTCATTAAGCTCCACAGCCCTCCTAAAAAGAAATTTGTTTAGCCTGTCCAAAATCTAATGCAGTTTTAAGCTCTCTGTGTTCAATTTCATAGTATCTCAAAAGCTTCAATAAGATAAAGGCCAAAGAACCAAGAACGGTACCAAAGCACCAACAGTAAAGTTAATTTTGAAGCCTGAGTTTTAATGGAAAGTGTTTTTCCCTCCTTTTTTTTAATACAAAGTACTCGAGCCTTTTAAAGGATGAACACCACGTAGTGGGCTCTCAAAACATCAATAAATCATGGACATTAATTAACTCAAAAAAACCTGCTGCACCAGCATCATTTCCACAATTTCTAACCACAATACTGCAAACAGAGAAGGGAAAACCAAACATAGGGAAGGCTGGCAGAACCCAGTCCACCCTCCTGGGCACGTTTCACATCCCTCCTGCCTTACCTTTGTGGTGTCTGCTGGAACAAGGGTGTGGGACCTCTCCAGGACTCCTGGGGCCGAAGATCTGGAGGGCAAAACGAGATGGCAAAATAAGAGAGAGCAAGAACAACTCATGAGCCACGCTCACTCCTCTGCGTGCCCCAGAGATGCTTTTGAGAAGCCAGACAGGAAAGCTCAGGCTGGATGTGCCACAAACACACTCCAAGTCATGGCTTCCTGCTGCTGGCTTGGACAGAGTCCTGCTGTCAACGGAGCAAAAGCAACTTTTTTGGCTCTAGCACACCCAATAAGCTTCATAATAGAGATTTATGAATTTTAATTGCTAGAGTTGGCGTTGGTTAGTGCTCAGATGCTTCGCAGGTGTCTCCTCTTGAATTTTTGAAGATGCAAAACCTCGTCTGTCACCCTAACAACTCAGTTTAATATTCATGTATCTTACCAGTACATTCATTACTGTATAAAAAATACAGGCACTCAAATACACTCCCACCACTGTGTTACCACAACACACCATGTTTGTGACCAATAAAGTCAAAATATGGGCCAGTTTTCCTGTGACTGGGCTAAGTTATTCCATAAAGGCAACTATAACAATGGCCAGAGCATGGAATAAAGTGGATGATTCTGTTTTATTCACGTTTAGGTAAATATAGCTATATTTAGGATACAAAGGGTAAAGTATTCATTAAAACAAAATATAAATACATTATCACTAAATATACTAAAGGTACATTTAAAAGTTACTGCAGGCAGTGATAATACACTAATAAAAACCTATTAATGATGTCTCAGATAATGGAATCAGACTGAATTAAGCCTTTTTGGGTAAAACCTTGGCCGGAGCCCCAGTGCTGGCGTGCAGGAGACCACCCACTCACCCATTGTGCAGGGCTGGTTTGGGTGGCACAAACAAAGGCCAGGCAGGAGCAACGCTGCTTTAACAGGGCCCGCAATTAAACGCTTGTTGTCCTTCTAAATAACCTGGTCAGCAAACAGGATAAAAGCAGCAGCTCCTCAATAGCACCCAGGCAGCCCCCAGCACTCGGGGCCAGCGTCAATCAAAAGCTCCAGTTTCACTGACACCTTTGATGGCTTTCAATGGCCTTCAAGTGTGACCTAATTCCAACAGCTGGTTCCAGCAGCTGGATAATGGCCGGCACACGGACACCCTGCCGTGCTGCCAGGGGCCAGGACATGGAAGCCTGGCCTCCCCTGGAAAGGGGAAGGGGGAAACATAAAATAAATAAGTCTGTGCCTCTCTCCTAGCTCTGGCTGGATTGTCTGTCCCAGCCCCAGCGAAGAGAACACCAAATAAATTCCCAGCCCCAGCAGCACTGCTCTTTCCAGGAGCCTGCTGGGCAAAGCCAATCCAGCCCATAATTCTTCATTTATCCCCCATGCAGGGTTATTTATTCAGCTTTACACCTATACACACAACTACATCAACCAGGATATGAGCCTGGTTTTACACCCCCAGACACACACAGAGCTACCAACCGATGCTCCTCAGCTCCTCTTTTCCAGCCAATTTCCAGCCTGAAGCAGACCAGGACTGAGGGTAGGGAAGTGGCACTTCCCTGCTGATCAGCCTGGGAATCTCAAGGGCTTTTCCAGGCCTGAACAGGCTGCACCCACACAAAGCCATGTTTATTTTGGAATACAAGGGGAGGGCAACGGAATCCACAACGCTGCTTTAGGAGAAAATGAGCAGTTTTTCAACTGGAGCTTAAAGCATTTTTAAAAGTTTTGGACAGCCCCTGAGTGGCACAACTTTCAATCAAAAATATCCTAAAATGACACTGTTTCTGGTAACTTTCAAGTTTCATAGACAGCAGCAGCAAAGAAATACAGGCAAGATCTTGTTTCCAGACCCTTTCTCTCCATGTGAGCAAGGACCCAAATCTCCTGCTGTAACCACACCTTTCTGCAGCTCAGTTTAAGCAAGACTTCAATGAAATCATCATCAAAACATTTAAAGCCCCCCTATTCATTGGTATGGCTGACAGAACAACCTTGGAGGGAGAGAGTCTGGAGCAGTGAATTGCACTTCAGAAAGTTACAGAATGGGAGAAGGAATGACACTTAATATTTTCTTTAGCCTGCAAAACTTAGGCATTTCCCAGAGCTATAAGGCCAAAGAAACTGCCTTGTCTAGCAGCTCCTCAAGTAACAATTTATCTAATCAGGGTGGCAATCAAAGAGAAGATTTTGTGTTTACTGATTGCACTAATCAAAATCACTTTTCCAAGGCAGCTAATTGACAAGTTTACTGCCTGCCACACAAGTCATAAATCAGGTGTCCTGCTCTGCAGGAGCCAAACCTGCCATTCCCAGAGCGCTGCCACCCTGCACTTGACTCCCCAAGTTATCAGCACAGACAATTATTCATCAGCTGAAAATTGGCACATCCAAGGCAAATCAGGGAGCACTGGTGAGGAACACCCCCAGCCCCCAGGCTCTTGAGGAGGAGCTGGCTCCTGGCTTGACCGCATCGCCCTTCTGGAGGCTGATTTTACTGCAGCATGTGCACGAAAACACCACACACCAAGTGGAAAGTTCCTCTGCATCAGTCCCACTGAATGGGGGGGTTTTGACCACATCAGCTGTGGGTTTTCAGGGATGTGTGGGCTCCAGGTGCCTCCCAGCACAACTGCAGTTCTCTGACAACTGTAGAGCTGATGAACACAACTTGCACACTGGAGAGAACCTTGTGTCATCCAAGAGGCCTTCCCATTTCTCCTGATTTGATCTTCCAGCTGAAGGTACCAGTGCTTTGATGAGGATACTCGGGGACTGAAGAGGTGACTGCAAAAGGGAAGATGCTGTGATCCTGACAGATCTAGGAACATCTCTGGGGATTCCAGGCAGAACATTGTTGGGGGGAATTGGCCCAAGTGCTCATGAATTCCCAGCCACACTGTGCAGGCAGACTGCTCCTATTCAGCAAGAGCCTCACTGCAGTGGGGTTTGGGGAGCTGCTGACACTCCTCATCTTCACAGGTCTGCTCAGCACCAGACCCACACAATCCGTAATCCAGGATGTGTCATGATCTTTGGGCAGGTGAACATCCAAAAGGCTGATCCCAGCAGAAATCCAGGGTTATGCCACCTGGAGGTGTTCTTCTAACAAGGGTTTAAGCAAGTCTGACTCTATCTGGTAGAAGAGGAGCTGAGGCACACGTGGTTCACTTGGCATTGACAGTCCCAGGTGGGTCAGGCTGGGGCCTGACCCTCCAGCCAGGCAGCATGATGGGTTTTGGGAATGGTTCTAGGGAGCAACACAGCCCTCAGGCTGTTTGCTCCATCCTCCTCATGGACATGAGCTGTCCTCAGGCCCCAAATAACAAGGCACTGAAAGAAACAATCTCCAAACTCCAAGTCAATCACTGCTGCAATCCCTTGCAAAGACCTGACGCTGCGGTCAGCGCAAATGAGGAGCTAATTAGAGTCTAAGTCTAATCTCCTAGGACAGCTTTAGCAGAAGAGGAGGAACAACACCACCCAGTGAAGTGCCAGAGGACACGTTTGCAGCATGCTGCACTGCGGTGTCCCATGAAAGCAGAGTGCCAGGAAGTGGCTCCGGAGAGCGCGGCTGGCACACGACCCCGCACGGTGAAGGAGCCTCCACAAGGCAGCTCCACCTGGCTCCTCTCCCTGCTGCTCCACACAACAGCAGCACAGCAACCTCTGCCTCGTGGAAAAAGCAGCACAGGGAGGAGGGAAGAAAAGCCCAACCAATTGCTCTGTGGTTTGCCAGGCACACCTGCAGAACAGTGACTGGGGATGGCTGTGGTGCTCCGAGGGGGAGGGAAGCCCACATCAAAGAAAGCCACCAGACAGTTTTCCAAGGCCAACAGATGGACTGGGATTTCTCCTCTAGCAGGGGCTCCAAGCCTCCTCAGTTTGAACCAGTTTATGGCACTGGGGGGTATTTGTCTGCAGAGTGCTGCCTGTTCAGCACAAGGGGCTTGGGTGCCATGAAGATGAGAGCTTGGGAGCACCTCATTGGCAGGACCAGGTCCAGGGATGTGGGACAGACAGAGCACATTGGAGCATTTCCCACAACACATCAGGACTCAGCAGGAACAGCAGCACAGGGACTGCTGGGCTCCCAAAAACCACATAAATATTCTCTTTTTGGAGATGAATTTGTATGTCTGTCTGCTAGTTCTGCCTTCCCATTCCCCACATTCTTCTTTCCAGATTGTATTTAAGCACAGATAAGTAGGTGAAATAGATGGAGAGAGATGATGTTTAGACCAACCCAGCTGTGAGAAGCAGGAAGCAGAGGGCACTTACTTGACAGCAGTTTGGGGATCTGCTGCTGGCTGCCCATGAGGGGCCTGGCGTAGGGGCTGCCGTAGGCTCCGAGCGGCACAGCGTTGGGGTACATCCCTGGCATGCCCCTGTCCCTTGGCATTGTGTGCCTGTTATGGGAAGAAATGGCAAGGCAGCAGGTCAGGATGCTGTGCTGGGCTCCATCTCCCAGCACAGCTGCCTCCCAGCCCATCCCAAGCCCCCTCTCTTTCCTCTGGGCCAGGGATGCACTGGTGGAGCGGGGCCCAGGCACATCCCGACACACACACACCGGCCTGAGGGGCTGCTGCCAGGGAAATGCTCAGGTTTCTAATGGCACAGCTGCGCTTTTTATTGTGACTGTGACATGCAAAAGGGTTCTCAAGTGCAGCACAGGACAGCTCTGCTTTTCCTTCCTAAAAGGGAGTGCTTTTCCTTCTTGCAGCTCCCCCAGAGCCGTAAGATGAAGAAGGTATTTTCTCTTCCTAAGGAGACACTCCAGAGTCCAACTTTATTTGCCAGTCTCCTTTAAAACATTCTCTTCTCTGGCTCTGATAAATGCATGGCTTCTTGCACTCCCCAATATGGAAACCCATTTAATTTTTAAAGCATTTTTGTTTATAAAAGCTTAAAAGACATTCCTGTCTTCATTAGCAATCTTAATTATCACTTGTGCATAATATTCTCATTGTACCTACAAACAAGCTTCCACCAAACAAGTTTTAAAAAACCCCAAACAGCAGGAAAATTACTTAGAACTGTCTAGGAGGGGGAAAAAAATCAAAAAGCAAACAAGGCTTTACTGCAAAATCGCTGTAATGTTCAGTTTTCAGCAATATTGAATTTAAGTATCACATGCTGAGGCATCCAACATGGAAGACCAGCACCTAAGCCTGGACACTCCATGCCCACCCCTTTCTTTTTTTTTAATTTAAAAAGGGAAAAAGAGGTCAGTCACCCCAGCAAGGCAGCAGTAACCCCACAGCCTTACCCCAAGGTTCTGAATGCTGACTGGTCCAAATGCACTGGTTTCCTGTCCCTGTTAAAGCCAAGCTGTGGTCTCCAAGGCCTGCCATCATTGTTGGTTTTTTCCCAATCTCCTGGCTTCAGAACTGGAGCAGGTTTCCTGAACAATAAGAATAGTTCCATAAGTACTTGTCAGAGCAAATACCTCAGATGGATAAATCAGAATTAAATGATTTGCAAGCTGACAGCTGACACTTACTTTGCCCCAGGTAACACTGTGGCCTTGAAAACAAAGTCTTCAGCAAATTGTGGATCTTTGAATGAGATGCTGGAAGAAAGTATTTGAGGATTAGGTTTGTTGCATAATGGAGACAAAGTGAAATAGCAGTCACTGCTTTATGACCAAGAAAGCTAAAAGCAGACAGATAAACAGAATAATCTCACTCTTCCAACTGGAATTCATGTTTTCCAGAACCAAGAAAGAATGAGGCTACAAGGAAAGAGAATAATGGCTCCCTGCAAAATTCAGCCTGAGTGACACAGCCTGAAGAGCAATGCCCTGACTGCACATAGCACCTCCAAAGACAGGAGGAAAAATCCTTGTGACAGAGAAACAGGGAGCAGCACAGAAACAATTCCGACCTCCTGACAGTGGCAGATGGAAAAGCCAAACCCTTCCTTTAGCTGATCACTCACAGGAACTACATCCTCATTTAGGACATCCTTCCTACAGTGCCCTGACAAAGTGTAACTCAGCATTATATACTTCTTTGCACAGCTGTTGCTCTGGTTGAACCAAGCTGTGCCTCTCTGGAGGTAAAAATGACATAGATCACAGGTGATTTTCAGTGTTTTGGGTGCTGCACTTTGCACACCCTTGCATGGAAGCCCACAGTTTACTGACCTGACTGCAGAGTTCTGTGTCAGATCCCGCAGCATGGGAACAGGAGACTGCACCACCCTGGTGAAGAGAAAAACCTCTGTCAAAACACCACCAAACACATTGCTCACCATCTGCTGCTCTGCCAACTAAGCCTGCAAAGCATTTATTTCAAAGTTAACTTGCCCTTCCCCTAAACCAAGTACTTCTCTAAGCACTGGAGTGACTGAATCCTTATTTCTTAATGTCACCTCTTTTGCAGCAGATGTGTGGGGATTCTCTAGGGTCTGTCTAGGGAAATCAAGGCTGGAGGAGGTTTTTTTGGTCCTGTTCTGTCCAAGAACAACTCTAACTTGGTGATATTCTTCTCAACCATGACAAGAATGGAGAAATGTCTATTAGAGTGATCAGAGGTACATTTTCTGTCCAACCAAGCTGGTGTTTGTGCACTTAATGCAAATGAGGCACTGAACACTTGCTTGTATCTCTGAGCACAGTCAGAGAAATGAGTGTGCATCCTACAAGGAGAAGATTACACTGATCATTCCTCAGACTGGATGCACTCTCAAGAAAACTAAAAGTATAAACATTCTTAGTTTGTGTAGCTGGGAACAGCCTTGATTTTAGTGCTGCAGACTAAATGGAAAAAGCCAAAATACATCTAAGCCAAAATATATCTAAGCTATCACTACCTGGATTTTTCTCTGATGTAATGCAGATGAGCATATCAAAAGCAGAGTTTTGGGGTTTTTAGGCAATGTACACTAATGGGATATCACAGCAGCCCACATTAACATCCACACAAAGGCAGAGAAGCCAAAACATGTCCCTACTGAACCAGGCCACTGAGCACTACCCTTTTTATTACCCAGGCCTTGTTTCCTCATAAAACAATAACTAAACACATAAAAATCAGCCTTCCACAGGCAAAATGACAAACAAACAAAGCTTCCTCAGCAAATAAACAAATGCATTAGAGCATTTTAAAGATATCTGAGGCTGCTTTAAAAGCCAAGTTGAGAGGTTAAAAAATGGGACCATAGAATGCAAATTTCACTGAGCTGGAGGTAACACAGGCCTGCTCAGAACCCTCAGACCTACACATGTGGCTTTGTCTGGAACTTTAATTTAATCCTTGTGGATACAGAAACATTTCTGCTGCCATAAGAGCAGGAGGGGTCCTCTAGCAGCTAGAGCCCACCCCAAAGGCCACACTCACTGATCCGGCAGGACGGCGTTGTCGTTCAGGGTGAGCTTTCCCTGGATGCCGTGGCACAGCTCCGGTGGGATGTCCACTGCCTAGGGAGGAAGTTTTCAGCTGCAGCACTTCAGACCTCCCATCTCACCATTTCCCCTGAGCAACAAGTGCAACCTACCTCTGTGTTCTTGGTCTTGTACTGCTCCACAATGAAGTCACAGAGTGGATGGTGCTTCCCGACAAAGAGAACATCACCGCCGAGGCTGTTCCTCCTGGCTGGAGAAATGATGGGAATGGGGCAAGAGTTCAGGGGAAAGAGGGAAGGAAGGAATGCAGCAAACCAGCAAGGCTGTCCTGGTGACACCTCCACAAAAGCCAAGTTTCTCTGTGATTTAGGAGAAAGCTCTGAGAACATAGGAAAGACAATGTCCCCCAAGAGGAGGATGTGTCTGGTCCCAAGGACAGCTGGCAGGCAGCAAAATAATGGGAATCTTGTGTTCAATGGAGGAATGCTGAATTTAGAATAGAGTAACACTGCAGATACAGACAGAATTGAGAAAAAACAACCCCAAATCCCATACAGCTCCACATTTTACCCACAAGAACCAGATGTTATTTCTGTACAACAGAGAAACAAACATTAGCCTTTATAAGCTGAACAAGTGTTACAAAACAAATCCACTGAGGATCTCTCTGATTACCAGCAGCACCCCTGAGAAAGAGTCTGCCGTAAACTCAACCCAACCAAACATTCAGGACGCCTTCTTAATTCATTTACAGTGAATTTCATAGGTGGCAACAAAATACCCCAATTCTTTAGCTCAACAGCCCAATTCTTACTCTCTTCAGGTGTGAGGTCAGGGTACACTTCCTCCAGGGCAGCTCTGAGGCGTCGCTCATCCACAAAGGGCAACAATGCCACACCTGGCAAAACCAAAACAGTGTTTCCTCCCACTTGTTGAAAAACCCAGAGCATCCCCAGAAACAGACACCAGCATGGCAAGCACTGATATGATTCCTTAGCCAAGAAACAGCCAGAACAGTGTGAATCTGAAGTAATCATGTTTTTGCTTCAGAAGTCAGATCTTTCTGTGGCTTTATTCAAACAAAATCTGTCGCACTCAAACTGAAAACTTTAACTGCAGTGTAAATTACACTCAGCCACAGAATCTGGCAGACCTTGGAAATTAACATTCTCTAAAGAAAGGAAAAGTTGAAAAAGAGCTACAGCATTTATGCAATTTTTTTGTATGCTCCAAAATATTTCTATATTCCCCAAAGTATTTTTGGCACAGTACTAATGAGCCACTGATTGTGCAGAACAAGATCCATTAATTAAATGCAAAGGAGACAAAAGACAATTACACACTGAGGCTGATAAAAAGAGAAGAATGATTACTCTAGTTCAGGACAAATGAACAAATCTAGAATGACTGCTGAAATTACCAATAATCATTGCCAATCTAAAACCAGTTACTGATTCATAATTTGCTCTTCATTTCTTTACAATGCTAATTTCTTTACAGAAATACACCTGCTATAAAATCCTTGTCCCCACAACAAGTAACACAAGTTACCTCTGTGGAGCGTTTTCTCACTAAGATAATTTTTCAATTTCTACTTTCACATGTTTTTAAGACTAATGTCTAAAAATTAAAAAAAGGAAAGTTGAAGTTTCACCTTGCCAAGCGTACTTCTTCCCATTCAAATCAATAGCAAAATCTTCAGGGTAGAAGTCAATGATGCTTGATTCCTGGAATTGGAAAAACAAAAATCACCCTTAAAGCCAACTTTAACATGGGTTCAGAATGTCATGTGGTGTCAAAAAGAAAGGTCTTTGATAAGAGAAACAGCTTTCATTAAAAGCCATTTAAATACAAAGTGAGGATGGGCAATTGTGCTACTCAGAGATTTAAAATAAGAAATTAAGGAGGAGAGAAAAATTAGGATAAGGAGGAGAGCTAATCAGGGTAAGTTATCTGGTCCCCAAGTAAGTTTTGGAAGATTTCTGGAAGAAATTACACCATTTCTTCCAGAAGTGTAAGAGAGCTGGGAAATAACATCTGAATTCCAAGAAATCACTTTTAAGGATTTTGAAAAAATCCTTGCAATCTACCAAAACCTTTCCCTCCTGGTCTGCAGCCTTTCTCTGCCTGAAGTGGGAAGCAGCAGGTCCCCCTCACACCAGTGCAAGATGACCTCAGCTTCCAGAGAGAGGAATACAAGAGGGATTCTCACTGGGTCTGTCATGAGTTTCCTCCACGTTGGCGGCAGGAAGTTTCCACTGGCGGCTGGGAACACCCCCATCAGCTGCTCAAGAGGCTTGAACTGTTGACAACAGACAAGCAGGTGTGAGACTCTTGGAATGAGAGGGCAAATCAGCAGTGAATGAGTTGATAAATCAGGAGCCCTACCGGTTTGGAGCCCTTCTCAAAGTCTGAGGGCATGTCTGCAATGCCCTCGAAGTCCGAGGCGAAGGGAGCGTAGTGGAAAGGGTAATACCAGTTCCAGGATGCACAGCCCTGGTGGGAGACACAAAAATCAGACGTATCAGCAAATGAAAATCACGCAGCCCAGTCACCAAACATGACAAGATGGCAGAGAGCAGTTTACACCCCTGTTTTCCACAGCAAAATCCCGATGCTAACTTGGGGAGGTATGGGAGCAGAGATCCCCAGCACGCCCTGCTTGGTGTGTAAATGTGAACAGTATTTGCTGCAGTGCTGAGAAGCATTCTGGTTTTCACTGGTGCTCCTCTCTCCAGTACCAGCACTACTGCACACTTGGAGGAGCACTTTGCTCTTCCCCTCTCCTTCTCCTGCCTTGAGCATTGGGGAATACAAAGTGTCTCCTCAGAAAGGAGAGAATCAAGCAAACTCAAAACACACCAGAACACCGTGTACCTCCTAAAGGAAACGTGGCTCTAGAGGGCCTAAGTCAAGTTTTCACCTCCTCAGCTATTTTTCTTAGCAGCACCACTTGAAACAAAAGCCCACTACTATTTTGACTTCCAGTTCTGAACGATTAAATGTCAACAAGGCTCCTCCAGTGATATTTTTGGTATACAAGTACAGAACCTATAATTATTCTCTGCAGTCCTTTGGACAGACTTGGAATATTTCAAAAGCCAGGTGGATTGCCTTCATTCTTCTTTTTTTCCCCCCCCCCTCTCCAAACAAATGTTCCCTCTAGTGGGACATGCCCTGCATTATTAGCTTTCTGTAGGAACAGAAAGGCATCCAATATATTCTGGCACAAGTTTTATGGACAGCCAGCAGTAGTTACTGGAGTCAATTTTTATTACGGTGAGAAGAAAAAAAGCCAAACAAAGATCCTCAAGCAAACCTGTTTTGAAGTTCCCCCAGCCCAAAGGCTTCCTAACCTCATTTCCATATCAGCAGGGAGTGATTTTCCAGCTGCTCCATCCCCATACAACAGACTGGAATGGTCTTGTGCTCTTGTACCACTGAAGGGCACACTTTTACCCACAGCTCACCTGAAGGCTCATTTCTACCCTTGGAGGCAGGTAGGCACATAGAGAGTTGTGGGAAAATACCCTGTCATGATTAAAAAAAACACAGTTTCCTTGTGCCCAGGATCCTGATAATTCCCACCTATAAAGGCATCCAGGTGACATCTGTCCTTCACAAAAGGAGGTCATGTACACAAGGATGTGGGGAAATCAGCTTCCCTGCAGACGAGCTGCACCAGAGCTTGCAAACCTTGAACTTGATGATTTTCATCCCTCATAACAGATGAGCCAGAGTTCAAACTCAAGGAATGGTTAGAGCAGGAGGGAAGGGGACACATTCCCATTTTGTTCCAAGGAGGGAGTGAAAAAACCTATTGGAAACTGCATTTTGTAGGCACCTGAGGTATCTGCCCTGCCTGTGCTCCCAGCTGGACAGGTGGCAGCCACTGAGGAAAAATACAAAGTTTTAAGAACACAGCCCTGTGTGGAAGCTCCAAATTCCTGCTGAGACAGGACAAACTCCCTGGGCTGGAGCACACTGTGCTCCCAGTTCACACAGCCAGTCTGACTTTGCCTTCAGGGCACGGAGCTCCTCATTAACCATCAGTGCAACAAACCTCACCGTGGCCCACTAATCTCTTGCCAATCTGACGTCTCAATTATCAAAAGATTTAAATCTGATACAGATTACTTCAATCACAACACACTTCATGGAGCAGCATTACAATCTACAGAGGAGACTGACAACTCTGTCCCTTGCAAATTCCTACTGGCATTTCAAGGGCTTTGTTCTCTCATTTAGGCATCTGCAGTGTCATTATTTGTGGGAAAGGGAAAATAGCAGCAGTTCTTGCTGCACCAAGCGCTGCTGCCGGATGTGAGAACCAGAATCCTGGAATCACTGAGGCTGGAAAAGAGCTCTGAGATGAGAGTCCAACCTGTGACCAATCACCACCTTGTCAACCAGATCAGAGCACTGAGTGCCACATCCAGTTGTTCCTTCAGCAGCTCCAGGGATGGTGAAACTGCATTCAAACACCCAGCGTCAGACAGAATGGGCACATGTTTGTTTTACACCTTCAAAAAAACCCCACAGCTTTTCCAAAACGAGCAACAGACTGAAACAACTTCAGACAAGAAACTTTGGGGTACCTGATAATAATATCTGAGAACCCAGCAAAGCCCTTCCACGTAGGACTGCACAACCTTGCGTCGGAATTTCTCATCTGACGCGTCCACATCGAATTTGTTTTTATAGTAGCGCTGCTTCCAGCCAGTCTCCCACAACCTGCAACACAACCAGGCACAGGTAACATGTTAACATGGATGGGCACCTTAGCAGATGCACATCTGCAGGTCTGAATAACACTGTAAAACAAAGCCACTTGCTACTTCAGTTGCCATTTTTATACAGTTTAAATCAAAGCAGAAAAAGCGATGCTCAGCAGCAACAGAATAAAATGTGACTGTTGGCAGAATTGACAGAGTTTTCCAGCTACCTCTAATATAAAGGCAAGCAAATGCATAACAATTTCTGTTCTGTTCAGACAAGCTGTGATTATCAGAGGCACTTCTGCAGCTCAGCACCCTGTGCTTGCTGCCTCACATCAGATGAGCTCCCTCTCACACAGGATTTTCAGTCTCTCAGGCCAGAGGTGGATGTTGGGATCACAGGAGCCACCTTGGCCACAGTTCATCCTTCCTCACACAGCTCCCCCTCATGTCTGTCCACAGATGGGGCAGGGAAAACAAACACTGGGTCCTCTTTCACACACGGGCAGCTGCACCCTTCAGCTCTGCTGTATCATGTCAGCAAAGAACCAAACTGGTTAAACCACATAATCCCTTAATAATGATTTGTTTTCTTACACGGAATTTTATTCCAAACCACTCTAAGAGGTCACCTCAAGCTGACACTGGTCAGATCTCCCAGAGCCCTAAGTCCTGTGTATGGAGCTTTAGGAGAGAGCCACAATCCATTTATGCTTCCTTACAGGATGCACATCCCTTTGGCTCTGCAAAGAGGATCTTCCCTTGCTTCTGTTTTGAGACAGTTGCTCAGGACACTTCCTAAATCCTTCCAAGACCATTCACACTGATGAGCAGGCAGAGAAGCCAAGAGATGCTTTCAAGACTCCCATAAAAGCAGGTAAGCAAGAACAGAGCTCCTGGCACTGAAGGCTTGAGGGAGGGAGTCAAGAACATCTGCAGGCTCTGAGCTGCCTGGCAGACAGACACTTGCATAAATTCAAAAAACCTTTCTGTGAGATAAAACCCATCTGTAGCCGACTGCAACAATTTGTTCTGGTTTCAAAGTCATTGTAAATACAGAATTTATTTTCAGAAACAGTGTGGTCGTATCTAGGACATCAATGCAGTTCTTTTTATTTACAGTGGCAAGCATAGAATTAATTTCCACTCAGAAAAGGACATGAAAAAACATTCTGAGCTACAAAAGCTTAAAAAAACTGTGGTTGAATGTAGCACATCCTTTTCCTTGGCAATGCCAACCCTGTCAGAACCACTGCTGCTCGTGAATCACCACAGTTCACTCATACTGCTCAAGCTTCTTCTAGCAGTTCTGCTAACACTCAGATGGAAATGAGATGGAGTAATTTATCCTTAAAATTTATGATTTTATACAAAAATACTGCTTGATAGATTAAAAAATACAAAAAAAAACCCCAAAAACCAGTCTGTTCAGATATAGACACACTGGAAAGAAAATAAGAATGAGAGCAAGAATTGTGATATTGCTAGAGCTGATGGGCTACATGTCACAAATACATTGTGATGACTGTGACCAGAACTCCAAAAGGAAAGAACCCTGAGTGTTAGGCCATGGGCAGACTCCACAGAAAACAAACCCCTGTGGCTGCACTTCTCAGGAACAGCTGTAAGGGCCTTCATCCTCAACACAAACAACAAGAGTTTCATTGAAACCCTTGACCAGTGCAGACTCACTGGTGGTTAATTCCCAGAAAATTCCTGTCTCAACCATCCCAGGCTCAGCCCTCCTGAGACAATGCAAGAACTCAGAGACAAACCAGGGCCTGCTGCAACCCAAAGATGGTGGAGAGCACTGACACTGCTGCCCACGTGTGGGTTAAACAGCTCCCAGATTCCAGGAACATAACAGGAGCATTCTGCTCACATAATCAGGGAATGTCTCGCCAAGCTCGGTCTCAGAGGGAGCAGTGGCTGGGAGGCTGCAAACCTGCATGCATACTAATCTGGATACTTAGCTTGAACAGCCAGAGCTCACCCATCTCACCGGAATTTACTGGATATCTTCACCCTCCGCGTTAATTACCGCTGGATAAAAAGATCACAAAAGCATCCGAAGGCAGCGCTGCACTGAGCTAAATGGCATTAATTAGGCTGCATCTATCTCAGCAATTTGCTAACAAAGTGCTACAAAAAAATGGCTTCACCTGATATTATCCTCTGGCTCAGGTTCACTGTCACTGTCCTCAGGTTTCCGCTTAATTCCTCCTCCCAGGGACGGGCTGTTGTCAGGAGTCAGGCTGGTGTTGGGAGATGCTGAAGTTGTCTAGGGTCAGAATTATTAGAGATAAACAGGGGAAGGTTGTGGGGAGGAGGGGGAAGAGGAAGATTTATTAGGCTTTTAAAAATGAAGTTAAAATTATCAGCTCTGTGATAATCACAAGCTTTCTCTTCAGTTCTAAAAAAACTCCAGGCAAAGGCTGCACAACCCATCATAGTCAAGGGGCAAAAGGGAAAACCACATCCCTGTTAAAAGGCAGGCATTGATGCACACAGGAAAAGATGTCACTGGCTTTGAAAAAGAAACAAGTGCAATAAACACAGTATGAATTGATTAAAACTGCCATTCTGGATATAGTCCGATTTTGGAACACCACTGCAGCTTCTGCTGCAACTTCCTTTTGTGGCACTAGTGAAAAAAAGGTGCTTCCAACTCAGAACTGCCAGAAATACTCCAGGTTCCTTCACAGCTGGTCTCTTAAACTCCTCTCAAATTTATCTATTTTAACATTAGAGCCTAAAGGAAATGTCTCCCATTCCATAAAGGAACTAATTTGTGTATCTCACGTGCAAAAAAGTTTTGAGATTAAAAGAGAAGAGCAGCAGAAATTAAACCTTGAAAAAGCACATTGTATTTTGACTTCAGAGACAGAACACACATCTCTGTGATGAAAAAGAACTTTTAATCTGTTCACTGTTTGGATGAAGATTTATACCAATAAAAAAAAAATATTTATCATAATTGTTATTTAAAGCTAACAGGACTTCTAACAGAGCACTTCTTTCCAGTTTTTCCCTCACTAATACCTTGCCCAAAACTTCATCCAAGTTTCTCCCTTCCCCAGGGAAAAGCATCATTCCAAGCAGAAATAAAGACGACAATTTTATTCAAGCATGCTTAGAAAAATCACTTATTAAAACCCACTTCCTTGAAGAACAATGTTTGAGGTGCCGGCTTTTCAAGAAAACTCGACAGAGCGCACAAAAAGATGCCTGGAGTAACACAGGCTGCAATTCTTTCCTTTCTCTGTGCAGATCCACTCACCGAGTTCTGCCTGTCGTGCATCCTCATCTCAAAGGCAGCTTGTCGAGGGTTACAGATTGCCTGAGGGCTGGATCGATTTCCCAGGGCTTGAGGGGAAAACTGACCACCAGGAATAAAGGAAGGCTGATCCCTCTGCAAGATAAACACAGACAAGGCTGCTGAAAGAGCTGTGTGATCTCCCCAGCACTGGGATGATGCTCTCTCACCATTTTCAGATTAACATTATGGGGAAATGAATATAAAAAGGCACATTTTTTGAATATGGAATAAAAAAAAAAATCAACCTAATTTAATTTTTTTTAACTTTGAAATAGTTACATACAAGGCAGAAAACACCATGATTACACCTGCAGTTCCAACATCCAGAAACTAAAGTAGACATTTAAATTCTTGCTAGTTTCTGCATTGGGTAAGGAATTCACTTACCTTCAATCTCTTCCTTTTTTCTTTTTGTCGTCTTTTAAAGTTATCCTAAATGAAGAGCAAAGGGAAATAAAGTCAGTTAAGGACACAGACTCCGTGGCAAATGATTTCATTATAATCCTCAACTGACCACACCATGAGGTTTTTAGGGAATGTTCTGAATAAGACATGGGTCAATTCTTGTGTCTTTAATCCAAAAGAAAAGGGATAGAATTTTCTACCCTAGCCTGAAAATCTATGGGGGAAAAAACCAGCTCGGTACCCAAAGCTCCAAAACTTTGGTAAGGATTTAAATGATCTACTAAATTTAGCTGCAGCCTTATTTGGGGGTGACAGCAGTGTCAAAGCACACAGACTTTTTGCCTGCACTGCAGAGCTGCCCCAAAAAAATGTCAGAGAGACATTACAGTCTTAGAAATAGGAAAAGAGACTCAAGGAAAGATATTTCTTATTCTGTGATTCCTGGGCCAACTGAAAACTTGAACGTCAAACTGGCATTTTCAGGAAAAGAAACTCAGCTGGAAGCACAAGTTTCTTTTTTGAGCCTGGAAGAATTCACCAGATATTATAACAATGAAAATACAAATTTCGGGTATTTTACTTTTTCTTATTCTCTTAGAGGAGTGTATCTGGCTAATAGTAAGTGATTAAAACCTAACTCCAAGAATGTCAGAACAACAACAGAAAAATTACATCGTCATCTTTCCTCTTTTTGAAAATGCTGTCTTCAACTTCCCCAACAGCCAGCATGATCATCTGGACCCGATGCAGGTTCACAAACCCACTTTCAGTCAGGTAGCCCTGCAAGTCAGAGAATAACAGAGTTGAAAAACAAGCCTATTTTGTGGCAAAGACCCAGATATTTTTAGAGGAAAAGGAAAAACTCTCACCCCGGTTTTGTGCACCACGTTTTTATAGATGTTCACCAAGCGATCGATTGCTCCCTCCCTAAACACAAAGCACAGGGTGAGATTCCTGGCAGTGAAAAGCACAGGAGCTGTTCTTGCAGGAAAAGAACACAGATTCTCATCTACCTGATCTCTAGAGATGGCAGGTGAGGGAGGAAGTCATTCCCCACAAAGAAGCACATGAAGACCCAGTCATCAACACTCCTTTCAAAATCAAAAGTGAAAGGCAAGCTGGCCATGGTGAGCTCTCTCTCCAAGTACTGCAACACACACACACAAGCAAAAGGAGCTCAGAGAACACTGCAGGGGTTTGGATGGAATTTATAGGAATTTATACTTTTGGTTGGAATTTATAGCACCTCACCTCTCGCAGGACACACAGGCGGATGAAGATGAACTCTTGCTCTGAGACCGGCAGGGTGTCGGCAAACTGATCGTGCTGAAAAACCAGAGGGGACTCACATCAGATCCAAGGGCATCCCACAGCTTCTCCAGCCCCACTTGCAAGGCTTGCCTCAAGAGGAGTTGAGAGAGATCCAAAAACAGGCTCCTGAGCCCTCGTGCCAAGCGTGTATTGTGCTGCTTTGCACATCTCTTCAGTTACTGATTGTTTGTTCTCATTCAGTGGGAAAAAACCCCAAATAACAAAACACCACAAGTGTGGATATCAGGCTTGGCGTGACACTTTGTATTTTTACTTCCAGGGGGAAAGCTAGGTACTCCCAGCAACAATTTGCACCATGCTTCAGCTAAAACCAGTAGCAAGAACGATTTGAGAATCTCCTTATACACTACAGATTAAAAAAATCCTAGAAATAGCAAAATTCTTACCTTTCCTTGTTTCTCTCTGGGCAGACCTTGGCAATCCTTAACCTCATGCCCCATCTGGTTACAGAGAGCACACGGCTTGGGTTTGTTTGGTTTGAATTCTTCCCTAATGATGGTGAAGTTTGGTTCGTGTGTAGCTAAGCCAAGCATGATGAGATCAGCTACCAAGCAAGGGAGAAGAATAAAATGTGATTAAGAATAAACATAATCAAGTTTGGTTTTTTTTGTGGTTTTTTTTTTTTTTGTTGTTGTTGTTTTTTTTTTTTTAATGTTTAGAAGCAAAGTGGATTCTGCTTCAAGCAAGATACTGATGTGATTACCCAGGAACCACAAGCAAGAGAGAACTCACCATCAGCCCCACACAGACAGTGGTGAGTGTTTGGGTCGTGGTTGGGTTGAGCTGCACAAAAGAAAATTACATTTTGTCAAAGTCATGCTAAGTAAGTTATTACTGAGCTTAACTTAAAACAAAATGTCCACATTAATTGGAAATTTACCTCTTTGTCTCCTGATGTAATCCATGATTTTATGTTCCCCTTCACCAGGAGCACTGGCATCTGACAAAATAACCTGAAAAGCATTCAAATCATGGCAACAATTAATACTGCCACAGGAAAAAAAACAGTAATATATATACTGAACACAGCATCTGACTTATGAATACTTGAAATTCTAACTTGTGGTTTGAGCTAAAATATTGTGATTTAAGATGAAATTATTTACACGCAAGGAGCAAGTGAAGAGACTTTCACTTTGCTCTACCAGTTCCAGGCTGAAACTGACACTGCTTCAAATTCCACTGAAAAGATCACATCACATTTGATGTGCCCAATAAATTATCAGGGCAATGAAATGGGCACTAGAGAACTCCCAGTTTCAGCTCATTGATGCACTGAAACACGATCTCCTCACCCCCTCCTCGCCCTGACGAGAATTAGTGTTTATAAAACCACTGTCTGATGGGGGGAATCAAGCAGAGCCAACTGCCCTCTAATTAGAGCACTTGAACAGTCAGCTCGGGCCACATAGCACAGGCAGCTGCATTTCCTGCCTGCACTGCTCCTTGTGTGCAGCACACACAGGGCTGCCACAGACAGAACTGGGGGAGTGGAGCGGCTGGGCAAGGCCAGGGGAGAATCTCCAAGCGCAGGAAGGCAAGAAAGCTGGCAGGTCTTATTTTCGCGGCCTGCCATTAGAGGAACAGAGAAATTGAGCCTGCTGAGGGAGCAATTACAAAAAAGAAACAGTGCAAAAGATACAACTACAATGTATCTTGACACTTCCCCCAAAAGCAGAAGAAGTATTCCTAAAGCCCTGTCTCCCCATTACATGAAATTGTGGCTTCCAGCAGCAAACCTGCTCCTTGTCCTTCAACAAAATCACAGCAAATGGTGCTGGGAGATGGAGTTATCAGCACGGAATGGATCTCTGAAGCCTCAGAGGGATGTGCATGTTGGCCCGCTGTTAATAACAGCTCACAGCCAGGCCAAGAGACAAATCTGTTAGATTTCTACTCTTCAACTGGACCTCAGCCCAGCCCGAACATCTCCTTCATCTCCCTCAAGTGTGAAACTCACCGTCAGGTTCTTCCAGCCCGGATCGCTGTTCAAGCGGTCAGCGATGTAATAGCGGAGGCATTTAGCAAGATTGTCCATAAACTCAGTTCCCTACAGAGGGTTGGAAGGAAAGGAATTAAACCAACATTCAAGCCCCTGGCAATTGCTGGGTACAGGGCCAGGCCACTCACCGGGGTGATACAGTTGCTGTCAAACCTCTCCTTCACCTCCTCTGGAGGCAGAAAGCCACCTGGAGCAACAGAGAGCAGAGTTACATCCAGGTGGACCATTGCCAACATTTTTGCATGGCAAAATCCAGACAGCTCTCCTGGGAATAATGAACTCATTGAAACCAGGTTGTTTAATAAAATTCCCACAAAACCAAACCAACTCTTACCATTGCATTATCTCCATCCTACAAGGTGCTGCCACATTTACAAACATTGTTACTTCAGCAAGGTGATTTCAAAGCCCAGCCAGCAGCAACACACTCCCCTCTCACGCCAGCTGTGTCACCACCACCCTCAAAGTTGCTCTGACTTTTGTTTCCTCACTGAATTGAGTTTCCACTAACTAAAGGGGAGTCAAGTAACTCTCCTTGCTGGCAGCTTATTATCCCTGTAGAGGAGTATTTCCATCTGATCCCTGCTTTTAAGCCTCAATCCTCCTTTCATCAAGTCCTACAAACGTGTACTTCCTTCCAGAAGGGTTTTGGTTGTTTCTCACTGCATTTATCCCTGCTCTTCTGTTCAATTTATTTTCAAAAGGAATTAAGAGCACTCAACACAAACTCATTTCAGGCAGGAGACTGAAGAAGAAAAGATGACATTTTGTTTTGTCTCAGTTCTTAACTTTGGAAAACACAGATACAGCCTTCTCCAGGCTTGCTCTCCCCTTCTCCCAGCAATGTACACACAGTCCTTCTCTAAACCTTACTGAGGTGATCAAACAAGGTGATTCTCATAGAAAAACCTCTGATAAGGCCACTGCCCTACCTTTGGCCAGAATTTCTTGTCGGATTTTTTGCTTCTCCTCGGCAGCTTCCATGCCCTCCTTTGAGGCTCTGAATCTCCTGGACCGCTGTTGATTCATTTTGGCACGTGGCGCCTAAAAGAAGTACAGGAGAGCTTGGGTCATTTTTTTCATCTAGACAATCTGTGTCTCTCAGCTCCTGAAAGCTGCTTTAAGTCACAAGTTATTACAAAGAGTTGACTTCTCATCAGACCTACTGATGGCCAGGTTAGATGGAGCAACCTGTGCTGGTGAAGATGTCCCTGCCCATGGGGAAGCAGGAGATCTTTAAAGTCCCTTCCAGCACAAATCATTCCATGATTCTGTGTATTGAGGGGAGGTGAGGATTTTCCAGCTGGAAACCCAATGTGTCAATACTCACCACTCCATCTATGGCCATGTAAAGGAGTCTCCTTGGTCTCACAATGTTGAAAATCCTGTCGATGTACTCAAAAATGGCCACCATCATCTCATCTTCATTTTTGGGCGCTGGCCTAAAACACAGAGCATTCAGTTTAATACTTGAAATGCTGTGAGAGAGAGATGCCACCTGCAAAGGGCCAAACAAAGAGCCTTACTTGTCCTCTGGGTGTGTGCAGGGGTGAATGATGCCGTTCATGTCCAGGTAGAGGTTGTCGAACTCCACCTCGTTGGGGTTGGGCTTGCTTGTGTCAATGGGGACCTTGACACCATTGCACTCTTTGGCCTGGGGATGCAGTGGGGACAAGGATTTCAGCTATTAATGCACAGGCTCATCAAAGTCTCTTTTGGTTTTAACAGCAGCAGAAGAAAATGAGTACCCACACTAAGTAATAAGTAATTATTACTACTAAAATCAAGTGCCAGTAATAAGTACCCACACTACCTGCATCTGCACTTTTCACTATTAAACAGCACTTCTTTTTACAGCTGCTTTTAACCAGAAAACACAACGGTGGGTTATGGAAGAGCTGTTTTTTCCTCCTGACAAGAAGTTCCCATATCTCACATTATTTCTTCATCCTAAACCATCTAGAGCCACCTGTGTGCCAGGACTGCTCCAGCAGTGGATTCTTCAACATCCTCAACAACCACAGTCACTTTTGTTTCCTCACCATAATTTCAGGTTTGTTTTGTTTGGGCCTTTGTTGTCCTTGGACTTGTGGTTTGGTTTTGTGGTTAGTTTGGTCAAAAGGAAATCAGCAACACTGATTCTCCCTTCCACCAGCCACAGGCATAACACACACAGATTAAACCTCAAGAGCATGGAAGAGACAGGACCTGGGCAAGGAAAAGCCTGATGATTTTCAGAGGAATTCTGGCTGGAATGGGTTATAACACATCCAAAGGTGGAACAAAGTGTGCTCTTGAACAGCTGGGCATAAAGCCAAGTTTAAAAAGAAATAAAATGAATGGCATGTTCTGAGGTGAAAGCTACAGGAGTGCCTGGGATGGGGAAAACCGGGATACCCCTGGGTCTCCCATCACATGGAGCTCAGCAGCTGCTCCTGAGCCAACATCAAGCCCTTCCCAAACTTCTGTCTGCAGACTGCTACTCACTGAGTGAGTTCCCCACATCTCTGATAGAGATTCAGAGAGAAAAAACCCCAAAACTTCCAGATTACGCTGTCAACTTTGGACAATTTTCCTGCTTAAAGCAGCAGCAGGACTGGCTGACATCTTACCCCCAAAACGAAACCCAAGTTTCATGTCATTCATTTCTCAAGACTTGATGTTCTATTTACATTTGACACAGTTATCCTGAGAGATGCTGCCCCCAAGCACTGCTGTTTGCCTCCTTCACTGAGCTCTCCAGATGCACATACACAAAATGAAGGTGTCGTTAGCAGAAACTAAGTGTCAGCGCAAACATTGTACCTTCCTCTGGGCTACCCCCCTGGATTCTCCTTGATCCCCAGCCACCCTCTCTCCAGAGCTAAATGGATTCAGAAGGAATCCCAGCTCTGTGAGGCAGAAAAGGAGCCCCCCTTCACAAGCCCACTGGGGTTCTCATGCAGCAGCTGTGTGCAAGGAAGGCTGAAGTGTGTGGCAGCGATATCTCTTGTGATAGAACTAAACTGTTCACTTCTCATCTCCAGCCTCTTTTGAAACCATTGAAAACAGATCTTCAAACATGATACTTTAGCTGTAGCTTTATTAATTCCTATCCATTTGATTAAGAATATTCTCTCCTGGTTTTTTTATTATCTTCAAGATCTTCCTCTCATTCTTCCCGCTCAGCTTAAGAAGAAGATTATTTCTTTTTCTTAAATCTGATTAATCTAGCAAGGTAAGAGAACAAGGATCAACTTTTCAATATTTCAAAGAGACAAGCTACCGGGAGATACAAAATTTCTGATTAGAGAGATTTACAGCAATCCTAAAACACACACGGAGCTGATTACAACGTGAGAGAAGCTTAAATTCATCGACAGGAAGACAAACTACAGCTTCTCCCTGCTGTCCTAGTCCACTCTCAGATTTATGACCAGATTTGAATATAAAAAATGTTAATGAATATGATTTACCCACGTGCTGTCCTGCCTGTAATTGCAACGTGCTCTTGAGTTGGAACAAGGCTCCAACGTGCATGAGGACAGCAAGAGCTGCCACTTCACTTATGGCAAATACAACTCAAGGAATTTGTTGTGTCTTTCCACTTATTAAAATAAATAACTTTGGCTGGTACAAGCTCAGTTATTGAAGACTGAAAAAAGAGACACACAATCATTAAAATCGGGGCTATGCAAACCTTTGTTTTGCCTAAATGTGAGAGCAGCTTTGATTGCATAGAGATTAATCTAACGTTAACAAATGTGCTGAAAAAGGCAAACCTGCTCTTAGAGACAACTGCTCCAAACTGTTACAGATGTAATTGCTGTTTAAGTTGTGTCTGCTTTTCAAGGACAGATCATAAAGGGTTATCTAGGACAGCCCCTAAACTGAGGGTTTCCAGATCCTCAGGAGAGGTCACATCCAGGAGTTTGGTGCAGAGACCAGAAGAGCCAGCGCTGCTGGAGCTCAGCATTAAGGGAAACTGTAAAGCCCTTAAACAACTCCCCCATTTTTTCCATAAAAATTCCCAGGCAGATTCTTAGATCTTAATTATCCCCAATTAAAAATTCATTAATCTCGCAGCGACAGGTAAAATAAACTTCCCATCTTGCTGAGAGGGCCGGAAATCACAGCTGCAATAAAACCTCAACAGCAACTCACTAATTTTAACCAAACCTGTGCTCCACTGCCTGAACCTGAAACACAAAAACGGCCTGGGAAAGCACAGAGCTGAACATCCTGCTGCAGGCAGGGCACACCTGCAGCCTCAACACAGAATTCCACCACTTCACCCTCTTTTCCCTGATCTCCTCCACCGTGCTCCCACACTTTATCCCCTTCTGGGTGCTTCCCCAAGGTGAGCACACCTTCGGAGGAGGAGTAGAGAGGCAGAAGCCCCAGCACATGCCCTGAACTTTCCAAACCAGCAGACAGACTGCAGCCAGTACAATCTAACAAAACAGAACACAAATCATCATGGGAAAAGCAGCTTGGGAAGCAAGAACTCCAGAGTCTGCCTCCTCAAAAAGGCTTGAATTAACCCTGAAGAGGAGAACTTGCCATGCCCAGGGCACAGTAAATCCACCACGGTGCCACTGAAGGGAGACCTCTCCATCCTCCCTGTCCCCTCCCACTGTGTCCCATAGGATGGCACAACATCCTCGTGCCTGCAGGGATGTGCCTGAAGGAACCAGCCCAAAAAACCCCACGTAAACAAACATAATTTCAGCTGCAATGCTGCCTGGAAAGGCACCTGTGGAACCCTGTATCTGAGCCTTCACTGAAACCTCCTCCTGCTGCCACTGAAAGCCAGATTTTAGAGGATGTCTTTGGAATAATCAGCTCCCTGTTTGGCCAGAAGATTATCCTGAACTAGAGTTCTAGTTCAGGAGTTTATCCCGAACTAGAAATCACCAGCAATGAGACAAAACCCCCTGAGGCTGCTCTAGGTTAGAGCACAAGCAGAGGCTTGGTGTAAGCCTTGGACAGGCAGCTGCACTCGTGTTTCCAGCAGGTCCCGAAGCTGAGGCTTCTAATTCCAACCCAAAACAAAACAAAACAAAACAAAACAAAAAAAAAACCCAAAAAACCAACAAAAAAAACCTAAAAAACTTGTGGAAAAGCAGAGACTGTGAAAATCATTCAAGAAGCAGCAAAAAGCGCTCCCACTGCTCCCTACTCAAATTTCACCAGCGTCTCAAATCCTACTTTTCCGGGTCTTCCGGGTCGCACGAGCGCAGAGCCGAGGGCGTCGGGAAGGGCTGGAATTCCAGGGAAGGAAGGAATTCCAGCGAAGCGGCCGGAGCAGGGGAAATAGGAAGAGAAGCTCGACTCCCTGCTCCGGCGCCCATTCCCACTTCCTCCACGTGCCCATTCCCTCCAGGAGCTCACACGCACCCCCGGCACTGACCGAGGCGCGGGGACAACTCCCCCCGTAGAGCGGCCGCTTCCACCGGGATTAAAATCCGGGAAAAACTCCAAAACTCCCAAAAAACCCCCAAAGCTCCCCCAATCCTAAACAACACCCGAACCAAACCCAAACAAAGCCCCAGTCCACCGAGCCGCCTTGGAAATGCCCCAGCAGCCCATAGGGGCTCAGCACCAGGGGCTGCACTGGTGCGGCCCCACCGGCCCCGACCCCCCGCGCCCGCCCCGCAGAGCCCCGCCGCGACCACCAGCGGGCCCATGCCGTGCCGGGCGGCCGGCTCACCTTCTCCTCGACGCAGTTGACGATGATGGAGGGGTACTTGCGGCTGAGCCAGCGGAAGAAGGCCGGGACTCCCATGGCGGGAGCGGGACGGGCAGCGCCGAGCGGGACCCGCGGCGCCGGCGGCACTTCCGGGGTCGGGGGGCGGCGCGGGGCACGCCGGGAACGGAGGGAGGGAGGCGGGGCGGGGGCGCGCGTGCGCGCGGCGCGGCCCCCGCCATCTTGGGTGCGGGCTGAGGGCGGCGCAATGGTGGCCTGAGGGGAGGCCGGGAACGTCAGGGGACAGCGCCCCGTAAAACGTGTCTGGGCAGCTCCTGGGGGAAGAAAGGGACGCTCAGAGGGGAAAACAAAGCCAGAGGGCACAAAAGTGATGTCCAGGAGGAAAAGCGAAGCCTGACTCCTGAGACAGCCCCAGTGCTGCCCTCATGCTCAGCCAAGACACAGTGTGACAACTTCTCTTCAAAAATGGCCCATAAACGTGCAGTTTAACAGGAGAATCACCCTCCCTTAGCACCTTGTTAAACAAGCATGGGGTGCTGCTGTGGGGTGTCACTATAGGACACATAACGCGACATGCACACACTGCTGTTCTCAAGGTGAAAAAAGGGAAGTTTATTTTTTGACTCCAACGTTTATAGATTTTCAAAAGTGACAGTGGATTGGAGGGTGAAAGTGCCACCTTTCCAATGACAAACCAACAGTTCATCAAAATTTTCTTCCTCCATAAAAGAATGCAAAACAATGAGTTATTTTCAGAAAGTGTGTGAGAAAGTTTGTTATTAAAATGTAAACATCAGAAGGCTTAGAAAATCTTAAAAAATCACGGTGCCAGTGGGGTGCTTTAGGCTGCACACACACGGCAGTGTTGCCCAACAAGTCAATAATTAAGAGAGACATTGATTATTTATTTCAATGCTGCGTGAGCTGCATGCTCAATATATTCCCTAAATCCAGCACAACCACTGTTACTTAGAAATCCAGAGCTGGCAACTTCCCCAGCACAGCCCCTCTTTTACGATCCGTCAGTAATTTCCGCGTGAGTTACGCAACCCCAGCCAACTCTTCCACCTGCTCAGGGTAAGGGTCTGCACCTCTTTTTGACCTGTAGGTGTGAGTTTTGGTGTTACAACAAACACAGTTCAGCTATAGGATACATGGAATTTGGGTGTTTTGCCAAGTTAGGAATGCATACATAGGCACCAACATCTGGATTTACTACATCCTTAAAGCTTGGTGGTTCCAGGGTGTTCTTGAGGAAGGGATGCACTAATTAGGTCTCTGCATGAAAATATACAAAGATCTTACATTAGAGAACATCCTGACTTCAGACAATTTTGACTCATCCTGTGTTGGGCAACAACAGGAGCGATTCAGAGTATGGCTGCTCTGAGCACTCTGAGGGGACATTTCACTCGGTGGGAAATGGCTCCACGTAATTCCTGAGAGCAACACGAGGCAAAAGAGCCGCCGTCCCCTTGCTCTGCCTGGCATAAGCAAATACTGTTAATTTGTGCCCATTTGATGGCACCAAAATGGACTTAAACGGCCGGGAATTAAACGGGATTAGCACGAGGCGGGTTTTGCTCCACCGTGTCCCGTTGCTGCACATCAGCTCTGTTAGCAGGGCAGCCACAGGGCCGAGGACAGGGAACAGCAGCCTGGGAGTCATTAACAAAAATAACAAAATCTCAGCAGTGCTTGCTGAGTCAACGCTGCCGATTTGGGGAGCAGAGGGGAACCTTGGTACCTGGCTAATTTGCTGTAGAATAAATTAACCCGATATTGTGTCTCTCATTATTCTTATCCTCACTTGGCTGTTGTTAAGCCGTTTTCTGTTGTCATTCCTCTCAAAAAAATCTGTGACTTGAATAAATTTCCCTTGCAACTTTGTAGTGGCACCACACCTGTGGTATCAGCTGAAGATTGTCCTTTATCTGTTCCTTACAAAATGTTCCCTGATTGAAGCTTCCTATTGTATTCCTTCCAGTGCTTCTCCTCCCGGAATTTTGTAGGGAGCACGGCAGCTTAGCGTGAACATTTTGTTTGTATTGATGGGCAATCAGTTGTTTTTCTGATAATGACGAAGAAAACAGAAGGCTGGCGGACGCAAATGAAAGGCGATTGTCTTATCTTATAATTGCTTGGGTAAACAAGTGCTGGAAAAATTAATACTGCAGCAGACAATTCCTTGAAAAGTTGATCTGAGCACGAGGAGCTGCACCGGGCGGTGAGCCCAGGTCTCACCTGCCACCTGCACATCCATGAGCCCAGCACAGAGCGGCGCACCCTGGGCAGGAAGGAGCAGGGAAGGCTTTCCCGCTCGGGCACTTTCCTTGGATGAGTGGCATGCCGATGGGAATCTGCTCGGGGTGTACTGATTCCAGTCCCCCTGTCTGTCAGCGTCACCTGCCACCAGGGCCAGGCTGCTGGCGTGACAGCTGTGAAGGAGCACGGGGAAGTTGACTGGCAGGATGTTTTGCATCTAATGAGTCTGTGCACAATAAGAGTATCACAAATAACGCTCCGGAAGAGCCCGGCTATCGCTCCGACACCAAGAGGCAGAGATTGCCTGCATGTGGCTCTGCAGCAATCTGTCACCTGTCATGGGCTGCTCTTGGGGCTGAGCCGGACTGTGGCAGTGGAGAGCCCCACAGACTGGTGTCAGGCAGCAAAGTGGGCTGACATCAGCAGCTCGGAGTCACTCAGGAGGAGCCAGAGCTGCAAAGACACTGCGCTGCTGAGGCAATGTCCCTTGGCACTGCAAGCTGCTGGATTTTTCCAGTGGGGCTGCTCCTCCTCTCCACGCTCCTCCCAGGTCTTGAGCAAGATACCCACCTCACAGCACAGGCAGAAGGCAGCAGTCCTACAGGACATGGGGAGCTGGTGTGGCAAACAGGACATTAAAGCCCTCAGTAAAGTCTGGCTTTAGTCACAGAATCACAAGGTTGGAAAGGACCTTTGAGATCAGAGTCCAACCCATGCCCTAACACCTCAACCATGGCACTGAGTGCCACATCCAGTCTTTTTTTAAACAGGTCCATGGATGGTGACTCCACCACAACCCCAGGCAGACAATTCCAATACTTTATCACTCTTTCAGTAAAAAACCTTTTCCTAATATCCAACCTATATTTTCCCTTGTTGCAGCTCAAGACTGTGTCCTCTCATTCTGTCAGTTGCTGCAGTCCTTTAGTCGAGCCCAGCAGTCTCCCAGGATGTCAGCCCTGGTCACAGACTCACCCTGCTGCATCCTTGGTGTAGCAGATTTCCCAGTTCCCAGAACATTCCAGGCTGCAGCTTCACTGATGGCAGACTGAAACCCACAGCAGCCAGCTGTGCCAAAAGCTCCTGCTCAGTTCCAAGTCATTTTGTGCTGTTGAGCTCTCAGCCTACAATGTTCCTCTTATTAAACTGAATGTTGTTCCCATTTCTAGCAGGGTTTTGAGGGATGGGGTGCAGAGATTGGTGCCCATGTTGGGAGACATGGGGATACAGCACAGCACAGCTTAATTGGGGTGCTGCTTTCTGCTTTTGAACTTGTCGTCATTTATGAGCAGCTTTAACATGTCCCCTGGTTTCTCCCTCCCAAAGAAAATCTCATGTTTAATGAACTTAATTTTAGATAAAAGGAATGAAAAGAAGAAAATTAAAAATGCATGAAGCTCCTGGAGTCATCCAATTACTGTGATGTCCACACAGCAACGCCAGCACGGATTTCACAAAGCAGGGAAGAGCAGGAAAGCACTGGGGCTTGCCACATGTAAATGCGGCTCTGTTCCAAAATGTGCTGAATTAAAAATGGACATTTTATGCATTTCTTCTTCTTGATCTGCTGCAGAAGAAGATAAAGATCAAACATGTCAGCCCACCCCAGCAGCGCCTGTCTGCATACCCACAATGCTTGTCTGCTTCTTCCCAAACCCTGTCTAGCGCTGGAGTCCCAATATTGGGATGCCACAAGCCTCGGGAGGGGACTGTCATGGGGCAGGGTTCCCATCAGAGCAGGAAAACACTGCAGGTCAGAGAGAGCACACAGACAATATACAGGACCTAGTATGTTTATTTGGTATTTAAATTTTCTTTGCCAATTAAGTGACAGGCAGTGCTTCAGCCTGTGGCACACTCACTGTGTAAAGGAAAACAGGGTTTGTTTCTTCCCAAAAGCCAGTGGGAGAATCTCAGTCATAGAAGTCATCAAAGTCGTCTGAATCCGTGCCATGGGTCTGTGGGCGCAGGGCAGCCTCGAGCTCGGAGCTGCTGTCATCAGATTCACCCCAGAATGCTGAGGGTGAGAAGATGGAAAGCAGAGGTGTAAAACTTTTTCTGTGGCTGTGCCACTTGTCACAGCCATGAGCATGGGGCGGGTCTCTGAGACTGAGTGAGGGCTGGGAGTTTGAGCTGCAGCCCCAGGTGTGCGTGTCTGGCGCAGCGTTCGGCAGCGCAGTGGCTGTGCTGGACAGCGGCCTCATTCAGCGCTCCCACTCCATTGTGCTGCAAGGTAGCTGGGCAGAACATTTCCACTCCAAGCAATTTACTTGACCAGCTGCTGCCTGAATTGCAGCTTTGTCTACTCTCTTCCCCTTTCTCCCCACTACTTGACCCTACAATGAAGTCACCAGCGGGCCATGGCATCAGAGTTGGCACAAAAATGGCAATGACATCACAAATGAAAAATCACCACTTGGAGATCAGAGCAGATCCAGGCAGGCCTGATCTCTGTGGAGCACATGGCTTTAACCTTAGGCTCTGGGAATCAGCAAACCCTTTCACTGACAGCAGCAGAATCCCACGGCAGTTCAGAGTGCCTGAGAGATTTCTGGAGATGTGAATTCTTCCGACCCATGGATAGGACAGAGCAGGGAGTGTGGCACATGATGTCAGGGCCACAGTGGCTGCCAGAGCCGTGCTCTCTGTTCCCACCTAATCCAGAGGCTGCTGGCTGTCCAAAGGCAGCGGGGATAAGGCCCAGGGCTCAGCCAGGGACAGCGGGAGGAGGAAGGCTGTCACACTCACATAGACGCTGCAGCTTGTGTTTGAGGCACTTTGGTGCCTCTGACCCTCTGACAGCACCAGCTCCATGAACACCTTATCTACAAATGCAGCATCTGCATCTTTCATCCTCCATCCCTGGCCCCCTGGGCTGCAGGAACATCAGAGCCAGTCCTGTGCTGCCTGCCACGCTGAACAGCTCCAAGACAGGAAAGGGGCCAGGCAGGCCAGAGCCTTTCAAGTGCCACCAAAGCAGCCGTCCTTGATGGCATCTGTACCTCAGTTCAATGCCACACCTCTAAAAGTGGGCCATTCTGGACTGCCAGTACCCAGAGCAGGGCTCCTGCAGAGAGATCCTGGCTCCCAGCGCTGCCCCGCTGTCAGGACGCTCCGTCAGAGGCGGCTGCAGGCCCTGGAGGGCCTTGCAGGGGGTAAAGGGGGAACTGGAATGTGTGGGCAGCAAAAACACACAGGGTCCAGACACCAATTCAGAATAAAAGCAGCCTGGCCATACACAAAACCTTCCAGCTACACCCACCCACATCCCAGGTCACAGGGAAGACCAAGGAACCCCCAGGTTTCTCCTTCTCTAGGTTCCTTCACCTGCTGTTAAGTGGCGTTTGATTAAACCCTGCAAAGATCCCAACCCGTTCCACACCACCCCGCCACAAACACCTTCTCTCTGCCCTGGATCTGTCCTCCTCAGCTCCCTGCTGGCTCCCACTGGAGACAGGGAAATTCCATGCTTCCCCTTCTCTCTACCTTATACAGGTCATAACATTGTTCTGAGAGGGCTTCTACAGTATAAATTTAACTAGAAAGACACTGATTTTCAGTAGTGTAACATTTGTCTCTTACCTTTGGATTTTATGGCAGGTACTGTTTCCTTCCGCAACTCAGTCCTGTAAAACATTTCAAACAATCAGCACAATGTCTCCAATAAAAAAAAGTGACTTTTAAAAAAATACTGTGAAATGGTTTAAAAAAACCAGCAGCCCAGTAACTTCTGTAACAATTTTTTTTCAAGTAACTATTTAATCATGGACTTCTTCACCTAAAAGGTGGAGAAATTCACATGCAGGAGGGACACTGGTCCAGCTGTTCCTGGAGTCATTCCCTGGTAACAGCACTGATTTACACCAGCACTGAGTTAAGGTACAGAGGAGCAGGGCCCTGCCAAGCTGCTGCTGCCTTTCACAGCACGCAAAGTACAGAAAGACAAAATCCAAACAAAACCAAATCCCCTCCAGTGCTGCTCCCTGCACTTCCTCCAGGTCCCAGCACTGTCCCCCAGCCCCACGGCAATGTGCAATCTCCACTGCCTTTGATCTACCTTGATGTGTGTGCAGCCCGCGCCTGCTCTGCTAAATGGCTGCTCTTGTGTCTGGAGCATCACAGGCCCTTTTGAATCTCTCAAACAAGCTGGAATCATTTTGATCTTTTGTGTGCAGCGCGTGCATTGTGCTGGGGCTGGGGAATAATCGCACGGGGGCAAACATGGGGGAGAATTAACTGTTACAGCAGCAGTCCTGCACCAAGCTCCAAAAATAAAGCCTCAGCTGATTTTAATAAGGAAGATCAAATAGATATCTGGGACATCACTGGGCCTATCAGTGAAATATAAGTCAATGTCAAGGTGCAGTTTAAAGCTGTGGCCTCAGTCACAACAGGACTCTGAAATGTCTGTGATTTGCTGTGTTTCATTTAAAAACGTGGCAGCCAATACCGAAGTGCTTAAACTGGGGAGCTGGAAATATTCCACTATTGAGGAGGGATTTGTGAAGGAGACAAAAAAAAGCAAAGATGATTCCTTGCTTGCAATACCCTCAGTATTCAGTCAGAATTTGGGATTGCAGCTGGAAAGGCACATGTAAAGTTTCACACATAGCAGCTACCAGTGGTGTAGCCACTCTTCTTTTTACCCAGAGAAAGCTCCCACTCTTTAAATCTCATTTCTTCTCCAAAGGCTCCTGCTTTGTGGACAGAAATTCCCAAAATATTAAACACAGCCCAGGTTCCACCAAGGCACCAAACCAAGGCAGAAGTGCCAGTACCAAGTGACAGCTCTAGCAGAGTACTAACAGTGATGTAACTCATAATGACCTTATTCAGTGAAAAACTTTAAACTGTTGGGCTTCAAATGTTTCTCCATCATTCCTTTAGTGCACCATCCCACTGGCTTTCCCTTTTATTCCAAACAAAACTCCACACTGCCTCATACTCTCACTTCTCCTTCAAAGGCTTTCACTTGACAGGATACCCAGAGAGGATTTGAAGCTGGAGCCTCTGGGCTGATCCTGCTGAAGACCCTGAGCTCCTGCTCCCTTTGCCATATCTCCTGGTCCTCAGCACTTTCCCAGGAGGTGCTCCAAGCATCCCATGCTCAGCCCATGAAAATGTGCTCAAGAGGCTGCACTGTTTTCCCTGGGGTATGGAGCAGGAAACCACTTGTTGCTGAGCTGTAGCTGGCAGGTTCCTCCTGTGGATGCTGGCACAGGAACCATTTCAAGAAGCTGAGGAGAAGATAAGGGGGCAGCAGCCACTGCTTCCCCTTGGTCACATGCCAGCCTGCTGCTGGAATGGGAGTGGGGGTTCCTGGGATTTTCAGTTAACTTCTCACAAAAGCCATTTGACAACTGAATTTTTCTCAGTTCTGTCCCACTCCTCTCTGTGGTTGTTGTCCCCACAACAAACACCAGTGGGTCAGTGGTTTGGGTCCAGTGCTGAGGATCACCAGGAAGGACTGCCCACATCTCCAGAGCTTGGTCTTCGAAATCCAGCTGAGGGATCCATGGAGAAAGGACCACCAGGGCTGTAGAAACATCTGGAGACCTTCCCACTGCCACCAGAGCTTCCCACGAAGAGAAAGATCAAAGCTGGCAGGAGAGCAGGGAGAGAGATGTTTGTGTTCTACTGAACACCATCTGTTCCCTGGGGTTCATCTTCCAGGGCTCACCCACCAGGTGTGGAATGGGGTTCACTCCCCAAAGAGCCTGGAGCCAAGGCCAAGCACAGCCACCCCCAAAGAAGGGAGATGGGGATAGGGTGGCAGCAAAGGCTCGGCACAAGAGCTGTGAGCACAGGGAAACGCTGGGCAGAGAAAATGGAGCGAGGACATCAGAAAGGCCAGAGGGGGAACGGCAGCTCCCCCAGCCCAAACCTGGGAAATGCAGCAGGGGATAAATGCTGGGGTGAGGTGTGTGCAGCTGGGGAGGTGCAGCAGCACCTTGGCGTGGCGCAGCAGCTGCGCTCACCCGCAGCACACAATGGGCACAGACCTCCGCCGAGACGGTTTCGGGCTATAAATGGAGCCAGGCCGGTTCCAGCGCCTCCACTAATCCCCCGTCGTGACCCTCCAATATCCATTTACACATTTGCTTCTTCCCTAAAATAATTCCAAACTGAACCCAGGCTCTGACAAAGAGAAAACCCAAACCAGTTTCACTTCAAAGAGCCTTTTAATCTCTCCATTTCTCTGATGAAACAGGCTTTTTGTGTATTGAAGATGCTGCAACAGTAAGGAATGAAAAAGCTCCAAGAAAATATTTTTTCCTCTATAATGAAAATTAATATAAAGAGGATGATGCCTTGTGAAGGCTGACCTAGAACAGAGGCTAGATGGAGTTAAAGAATAAAGTAGGTATTTATTAAAGGATTTCCTCAGTGGATACACCATGGGCAGTACAAGAGCCCAGCCAGGGCTACACCCAAGATGAACCCAAAATGGTCACAAAAATGGATGACTGGTCACAAGGTCTCTCACTTTTGTAAGTTCTGGTCCATTTGCATATTGGAATTAATTGTCCAATTATAGCTTTAGGTTATGAAGTCCCATCTTGCTTGTTTTTCTCTCTTCGTTCTGCTACTGTTTGTGCTCTTGGGCCTGAGATTTGGATCATTTGTCTAGTCCCCAGATAGAGAAGGAATTGTTTTGTCTCCCTACTCTGTGAAGAGAGCTTGCTATCCCTTAATATGAAGCTCAGATCTACACACTAAAGCAGTATAGAATCTGAAAAATATAAAAGCTAAAACCTGAGGCATCAAGGAAAATTCCAGGACAACACAAGCAAGGAATAATCAAGGGGGCTTGCTGAAAAACAGCAGAAAACGTTTACTGTGGCCTGAGGGTCTTCTTGTTAATGCACCTGTTGAGCTTCTATATTTTAGTGTCAAGCAAAAAAGACGCCCAAAAATATGTGAAATCCTAAATGCCAAGGGAGGAATTTTCCCACCCTGGGAAACCAAGTACCTACAGTACATATTCTGCACAGTGTCACATAGGCAGTATAAACTCAAAAGTCCATTCATCATGCCAGAGCTGGAGTAATAACATTGAATTTCAGTAATTACACTGTGAGGAGGACGACCCTTATTTTAGGATACAAAGATTTCTGTCGAGCTGTGTCTAAGACCAGTCTCTGTTTGGATTCACCACACTGGAGAAAAAAACCCCCACTGACACAAAGATGCATCACAACGCCTCAAGGAAGCTGTGCAGGAGAGCGGGGCAGTGCCAAAAAATCCACTGTTCCCTCTGTGCTCAGCTGGCAGATGTTGGTGCCTCTCCCCACACACCTGGCAGGGCACTGCCATCCCAGCAGCACGGCTTCTGCAACAGCTGGGGGTGCAGGCAGAGGAAACAAAGCTCACACAAACAGCTGGAACAGCAGAGAATCCTGCTGGAATTTTCAGTCAGCTTCTTACAGAAGCCATTGGACAACTGGGGGGACAAAACCATCGGATCCTGCCTCGTTTCTGGGTACACCTCCCAGGAATCCAGACCGACACCATGGCACTTCTGGATTTCCAAGGGAAATGCATTTGTGCATATCCTGAGTGCTGCCAGCCCTAAAGCTCTGTTATGTCTCCTCAGAGCACAGCAGAGTTTTCAGTGTCAGGACTGGTTCGGGAAGGGGGAAGTGGGGGATGCACAGAGCCCGAGTGCCCCCCGATGGCCAAAGCCAACGGGCCCAGGAACGATTAAGAGATGAATTCGACTCTGCCAACTTCTATTTGCATGTCACTACAGCTGTGTTGGGCAACAGAGCTGAAAACCAGCCTTCAGAGACCCCCCCTAGAGTCCTTCCAGCAGATTAATTAAAGTTTAAAAGACTTTATGCCGTGTTGGTGTCCTGACAAATCCAAAGCAGGCTTTGGTTCTCAGCTGATAACGCACCTTTAATCTCCAGATTATTTGGAAACGAGACAGCGCAAACAAGTCAAAGAAAAATAAAACGCCTGCATCCGAAATGGGGAATTCCCAGAAAGCGAGTGACCTCCACTGGCTGCATCCATCGCTACAGCCCCCCGGAATGCCACACACATAGCTGCCCACCCGCCTGCACTCGCCGGCATCCTCAACCCTGACTTCTGATACCTTCTCCCCCCAGGACCATGTCACTTAATGCTCTCTCGCCTGCTGCAGCACCCTGACACCCCACCCAGAGGTGCATCTCTGTGCGTAGAAATATTCCCCCGGGAAAGCAAAGGAGCCAGGGAAAAGCGGTTTTCTTGCTGGAGGTAGAGCAGGCGGCATTTGTGGGAGAAGAGGAAGCTCTGGCATGCACCGCTGAACAAAAGGGAACAAGTGGTCTTTACTCGGAGAGCAGCTTCCTATTAAGACTCACTCCGTCGTACATTATGCCTTTCATCCCCACTCAACCACAAAATGATTTTGCTGTAGGAAATACAATGGCAGAAAAAGATTTACATTGAAAGAATCTTTAATAATAAACTGTTGCAGATCTGCCTACTTCCCCATGATTTATAATACAATAAACATCGGATTCTATTAAGTCTCATGCACTGAAGACATGCACTGAAAACCCGAGTATGAAAGCCCTCAATTCTTCCCTTCTCCAGGCCCATAATAGTGAAACGAGCATGGATAAATGTGCTAAGAGTATCTCTTTGCATCTTTTATAGCTTGTGTGTATCAATCTGTAAAGCTTATTAAGAAAGTCATTGCTATGCAAAACAGCACCCAATCTCTTTCTCTTGCTTTTCAACAGCGCGCAGTGTTTAGCCAATAGGGCCGGGCCCCGGCCCCTCATTCCGCATTCATAACATGCAACATTTGCACAATGTGTATCTCAAAGGCTGCTGAATAGAAAGCCTTAATACTCATGTAAACAACTGCAAACCAATTACTTAATGAATCAGGCCCACACATAATGAGGTGCCAGACAAAGAGCTATAAATGCATTTTTGCGCCCGAGCCTCCGCTTTAAAGTAAAATCCCTCAGCTGTAGTTTGGGCTTAACTGGCACATGATAATTATTGTCTGGGGGACATCAGAGGAGCCACGGTTTTTATTCCGGTCCGGCGGGGTCCGCGCCGAGGTCACTCATCAGCTCAGTGACAAAACGCGGCAAAGGAGAATTTATAAAGTGCCACGGCCGAGCTCGCAGGGATGTTTATTCTCAAGTAGTGGGTTTGAGACCACTTGTGAAAGCAATAAAGCCCGAGGAGTGGCTGCTGGGAGCAGAGCTGCAGTGCCGCAGAACTGCGGCACGGCACGGCACAGCAAACAGCTCTGCCTCTTCCTCCTCCCTGTGCCACGCTCCGGGCACCCAGGGCTGCTCCCAAACCCCTCTCAAAGCTGTGGCTTTGAGAAACTAACAGAAACATTTACAGAAACTAACTCTAGCACTAACTTACAGATTTATTACCATGGCTTTGTAAAGCAGCATCATCATGTGTCCCCGCACAAAGTGTGCTGCTGCTGAGAGGCCTGGAATTATAGACCAGAGGGAATTATTTGAAATCTATTACAAATCAAAACTGGAGAAAAAGAAAAAAAAAAAGGAAAAAAAAATGTACAGCATCTAACTGAGGCAGAAGTGGCTGCAGGCACGACTGGCCAGCAATGTAGCAGCAATAGTGTTTAGTTTGAAGAGCTTTAATTTTAAATTACACGTTTTACTTAGCCGCAGTGATCCTGTAAGTTCTCAGGCCCTTATCCTGCTCTTCCCAGCTTCAGGGAAGGGCTAAAATATAACATTTCAAGAACTCATTTACAGGAACACCCTTGCATTTCATAGCACAAGGCAGGATAAATCATTGGCTCATCATTCTCAAAGTGCCAGAAAATAAAAAAGAGAAAACAATTGAACCTAAGATGGTAAGAATTAATCCCACACAAAAGCAGGAACACCAGTCATCAATGCTTGGTTACAGCTCATATTTAATGTGCTTGAATTATAGAAACTCTATGATTTTAACAGCAATTGCAGAATCAGAACTGGCCTCACCCACAGCAGCCTAAAAATCCGTGCAGCAAGAAGATTAAAAGCAAGGAGGAGCTCATATCCTAAGGTGTTCCAAACCTACAGTGTTTGATTACAGAAACAGCAACCTTAACCCTGGTCCAAGTACAAAAAATAAATCAGGGGAGCTTCAGCCCTTTTTTCTTGGGGTTTCTCCCTCATGGAACCATTTCCAGTGTTACAGCCTTACCTGGAGAAGGGAGGAACGCTTCCATCCGACAGGGAGCTGCTTTCCGAATGCGTTCCCAAACTGTCGCTTCCTTCGGGACTGTCGTGGCTGTGATCCCCACCTGTGCAGGAAAAACAGGGACTATGAACCTTCCAAGTTCAAATTTACATTAAGCAGAAAGGTTATTTTTGCTCTCCTTCCCCTTAAATGTAGATTGCTTTGGAATGTTATAGTTCTGTCAATGCTATTTGATACCTCTGTGTTTTCAACCATTCTCTTGAATTAGACAAAAATAAATAAATCCTATAAAAATCAAATTGAACACATATCTTGAGATTTTTGTGACTTAAAACAGCCAAATACACAACTATTTCAAAACCTGTTATCCTCACTTTCCTTTCTTCCCTTTCCCCCTGCTCTGTGGATCTCATTTCCATTCTGTAAAGATTGATTTAAAAAAAAAAAAAGAAGAGGCAAATGGATTCATTCACTGGAGTCAGACAATTGCTCATCTTTGTATTCGTTTCCAAAGCACATGATGCTCAAGCACAAATCCCACTTTAAAAGGCTGCTTTGCATACATATATTTTCTATATATGTTTTTATCTACAGCACTGAAACTACAACCAAGCCCTGCTCTCACCAATGTCCCTACCCAGGATAATTCAGTATTTCTGTCGACATTGGATTCTCCACTTCCTAACTGGCTGTGCACATTCCCAGTCCCTTCTGCACTTGGATTACATCAGCAAAAGTCCTGCTTGGTCTCAGGCACTTCCAGTAAAGAGGTACCAGAGCCTGCCCAGGAGGAGAGAGAAATCAAGAATGAGAGGGGAAAAAAGATAAAGGGGGTTAAAAAAAAATTATCCCCCCTTTCCCTGATGTATCACAGCTCATGGCATTGCCTCTCCCCCAAAACCAGCATTCAAGCTGCTGCTGCCTCTACTTAGAGATGGATGAAGAATTTCCACCCAGAATTCACAATTTCAGAAAGACTCAGAGGTCCTTTAGGAACTTAAGAGTCCAACATGAGCTGCTGGATGGCATCATCCACACTGACCTAAGTGCAGTGTCCAAACTGGTGCTGGCCTGAGGGAACTTCCTCCATCCCAAACGTATCAAATGATATCAAACAGAGCAAAAGGTTGAGTGAGGCTTATTAAATGCCTTGATTGGTGCACTCCAAGCAGCACCTTGGAATCCTCAAAGAAGGACCTCACCAGGAAGGACATGTGGGTGTGGGAAAAGTGGTCACACGATTGTTGGCTCATTAAAGGTGGCCTGAAAAGGAAGGCAGAATCCAGCTTGTGCTCCTTCATGTTCCTATATAATACATAAAGAAGGGCTGATTTTTTCTTTGAAATAGGGCTTTTTCTCCTTATTCCTACAGGAGATTTTAGACCTGGAGAGCAGCCGGGGGTGCCATTCCAGCTGTTGTAAAGCAGAGCCCAAGGAGTGGAGCAGTGACACCATTTTTATTCAAATCCTCTAGAGCCTTAACGCCTGCTCAAATCAAAGACAAGTGAAGGGAAGAGAGAGAATCTGGTTTTGTTAAAGATTTAACAAACCTGCCCCTTCAATAAAATCAGCAATTTCCTACTCATAAATGAAACTCTTAAACAGTCATCCAGCAAAACAAGAAAGAATGGGTTTTATCCTTCTTAATCTCGCATTATTCACCTACCTCAGGAACAGCAGAAGAGCCGAAGAATTTCTTTTGCGTCTTCCCCATAAAAAAACAAAGCATCCGTGGAGGAGCTGAGAATGAGCCCTGCTCTCCCCCAGTATCCTCACATAACCTGGTACCACAGGAGCCTGCTGTTATCAGCCAGCTCCTCTCTGGGACAGCTGTGGACCAGGTACAATCCCTTTAAAGCCCATTGTCCACAGGTGGCCACCCATGAGCTCTGGACAGAGCATTAAAGAACCAACACAAATACTTCTGGAATATTTACAGATATTTGAAAAAATTAATGTTTTTGTTGTCTTTTTATGTGTCAGAAGTAAAAGAAAAATGAACCAAAATTCCAGAAGTGTTCCCAAAGTGCCATCCTAAATGCTGCTTGGAAGTGTGTCCACACAGCTCTCACAGTGAAGCCTATCAAACCCCAAAGCCCCAAAAAGCTTATGGTGTTTCAAACCAACACTTAAAAAATGCAGCAAATACTGAAATTTAAAAAAAAAATCAACCCAAATTTGTATCCCTTAAGCTCAGAAAAAGTCGTACAGCAAAACAATCATGTATGGATGGCTGTCAAATATCAGTTCATCTAAACCCCTCAAAACAAGTTGTTTGAGCCCAAAAGCCAACACACAAGAGATGTGGCTTCTATTTTAGGCCCATAATGGCTCCACAGCCCCGGGGCCACAGCAAATGGTGATGATAAAAGGGAATGAGCAGCTGCCTGGCAGGGAGAGGAGGGGAGGGGAATAAGAAGCCCGCAGAAGATCCCGGGCTGAAGATGAATCATGTCTGAAAGGAGCAGCTTGGCTTTCAAGTGAGGTGTGAGAAGCCTCACTCCCAGAGACAGAGGAACAGCAGAGACAGCTCCCTCGCAAGGGACAGGCTGGAACTGGGTTACTGGGTTTGGCTGAGGAGCTTCTTGGCATTTTTACACACAGCAAGCATTAGCAGTTGCACGTCTGCTCCGTGAGAGAGCCAGGAGAGGTCAGGAAGTCTCAGTGATGGCACTGGCTGGAGGGAGCCACTGTTATCAGGCAGGAGGTAGTACTTGGTACAGGAGGCAGAGAGGAGAAGGCTCCTGGCTGGCACAGGCACGGCTCCTGCCTGGCAAGGATCTGCCCCATGCTTATTCTAATGATCCCCAGTCAATTACTCAGGGAAAGAATCAAACCAGCAGCCTCTGGAGTTGCCATATAATTACTGGATCTCCACCACAGAGACTGACCCCTGTAACACGGACGGCGGGCCCTGACAGGCTTGCAGAGTGGATATTCACATGGTGAAACGTGGAACATGATTACAAGGAATTAAAGAGGCACCGTGTTCCCCACCTTTGTTTCTGCCAACGTGGGCCCTGGGATGTGACATTTAATCTGTGCTCAGGGCGAGCAGCTGGGTTTGCTCCCTCTGAAGTCGCCCGCGGCACGGAGCTGCCGGGGTGTGATTGTATAACCCAGTCGAATGCTGGGCCTGAGGTCAATATGCAGCCACCCCTTCCACCTGTAATGGGAATCTTTCCCACCACACTTTCTTGCCTGCTCTCATCTTCACCCCAGCCTGTGACTTCTGGATGTGAACACACCGTAATGAAACCATTTCAAAGCGGCAGCCATCAGACCGCTTTGCTTGCTTTTAAGCCCTACTCCCTTTAATTTCCCACTTTTGTTATCTCTTGTTTATTGATCTAAACTATCCATTACTGCTCATAAAAGCAGCGCCCACTGGAAACTTGCTACCCTGCCTCTCTGTAGCTTCCTCACAGAAGGACAAGCCAACCAAATGTCCTGAGGAATTGAAGACCCTATAGATTTGGGAAACAAACAACCTGCAGCAATGCCTGGTGGCGGTGGCGTGTGCCAGACCCACTGCAGGAAATTAGCTTAAATCAAAGTCTGGGTCGCCCCTGCACATAAGAGTGGCGTGGATTTCGGAGCCTGGAGCAGCCTGTTTGCATTTGCTGTGCAAAGAGCACAGCAGCCTAATTGCCTGCTGCTGCCAGACTCCGATGGAAGGGGTGCTCCAGGAGCAGAGCAAGCGAGCTGCCATCACTGGAATAATGTATTTCCTCCTTGTGTGAAGGAACGAACTGGGCTCTCCCCGACACCAGCACGTCCTGAGCTGGGAAATGGCCCCACATGAACCCTTTCATTTTGGCAATTCCTTCTGCAGTCTGGCTTTGTCACAACAGGCAGCAAATACAGCCCCCAGTTCCTAAATGGGAGATGCTTTGTAAACATGCACACAGAACTCACTGATCCATTTCATAGTGGCCACAGGACCTTGCCTTTCTTCTCCTGCAGAAAAACCCACCACCACAAGCATCACTTAGTTTTGGGAAGCCAGAATCACAAAGGATACCAAGATATTGAGGAAAATCCTCCAAATCCATCACAAATGTACATGGATCTACCAGTACCTATGTCCCAGTCCCTTGGAGGTTTGGACAGAACTCCCCTGCCCAGAGCAGGAACCTGGAGTGGCAGCCAGAGCTGGAACACCCCTTACCTGCTTCTCGCCGTGCCAGTTCCCCCTGCTTTCCTTCCCCGCCGTTGGTTGGGATTGATGGCAGGCCAAGAGAGGATTCATCACTCTGCACAGGTGGCTCATCCCCACACTCTCCTGGAAGGGCCTCTCTCAGCACAGTCTGAGCATTCAAAACAGAAACAGCCACAGCTCCATTATCCTCCCCCTCAAGCGTTTTCCAACATGCATTCAGGCTAATTCTACACTCCCAGGGTAATCTGCCCTCAGGGTGTTTCTCTTAGATGTTCCACTACCTGAAATCTAGGGTGTTCCTCTGGGGCTGGTTTTGGGACAGAAATATGGACTTGAGTCTGTAAAATCTACTCTATGTTCTGCCCTAACTCTCTCACTGTTTAGTAAATCAGTTGATTAACAGCACAGTAAGGGGCTGGGGCACTCACACCCTATGGAATACCATTTCAATTGATTTATTTAAATAATTGGCTATAAACTTTTGCATTAACTTAGAAAAACCATGAGTGTGCTCCCTTTTATAAAATGCTCTGTGTGTTCAGCACCAAGGCTCCACAAGGCTCTGCTTTAAAAAAAGTCAAAATACATCATTCATTATAAAAAGTCATGGAGAAAGACAAAGATAGTAGCCTCATGATGGTTTGCACCAGAGCAAAGGGGTGAACTTTTTCCAATCCCTGACTGGCATAAAGGGTGGGAACCTTCAAAGTCCCTTTTCCTGTGGGATGAAGCACTGGACATATTTCCCTGAGACCTCAGGGCTGGTTAACCACCGACTGCCCCTGCCCTTGCCCTGACTGCCACACCCCACCAGGGCACAGCCACAGCAGTGCAGAGCCTCCAGTGCCCCTGATTTACCCAAGGTGTCAGTGCCCACCTGGCGGTCCTGCTCCTCCTCTCCTGGAGCCAGCAGCTGCTCAAACATCTCTGCCACCTGCTCTGGGAGCTGAACCCGGTGCTGCTTCAGGAACAAGCCATGGCGGCTCAGAAGAGTCCGCAGCGCATCCGTGTCCCTGAGGAACAAACCGGCACCCTCAGTGAGACATCCCACCCACACCTGCTGGGAAAGGCCACCACCCATCTGGTCCTTAATTCCCAATTTTTCTTTTAAAAATGTTCAAAGTGGAAAATGTAGGAAGCCGCTTGCGAGTTCTGCAAGACGGGCAGAGGTGACCCCCATCATCATCATCATCATCATCATCATCATCATCATCATCATCATCATCACCACCATACCTGCCCTGTCCTGAGGCTCAGGATCCAAAGACACAACCCTGGTCTCAGCACCTCGCTTACTCCCTGGGGCACAGCCTGGCACCCACTGCTCCAGGCTTGTCTTTTGCTCAGAAAGAATAAAAAAGGAAAAAAAAGCAACTAAGGTGTCTTTTAATGTAGAAAATCTCAATCCTGCAATCCTTTTGTTTGCCAAAGCTGTTTTTTTTTTTTCCTGCTGCTCCAGTGAAGTTTCAGAGGAGTGAATTCCAATTAACTCTAGGAGTGTTTGTCCCTAAGAAACCATTCAGGAGACACAAGGAGCTGTTGGTGCCCGCAGGCGTATCAGCCTTGCAAGAGAGGCAGGTACTGCAGAGAGACCCTTCTGCAGCGCTCACAAGTGCCCCGATCCTGCCAGCACTTGAGCACTGCGGAGCCTGCGACAGGGAGGGAGATCTAGACAGAAGCTAAGCAAGGCAGAATGGAAATTGTTTTCATTCCTGGGTTAAAGAGACCTGAAAAAAAAAAAAAAGTAATTCTCACTTGTCCTTGTGGCATATGCACGGGAAAAAAAAAAACAACCATTTTGAATAACTGCACTTTGTTGTTTTCAAAGGCCACGTGCATCTTCTGTCTCAAACAGAATAATTGCCTTCTCAGAATTACATTTGTTGGCCTTACTTTCAGATCTTGGGAATGGCTGGCTGAGAGGTGTTTGGAGTTCTTGCAATTCCCTGCCTGCCAGAGAGTGGGAGACACTGTGGACCAGATGAGCTGGGGGGACTCCAGGGCTGCCCTGTGGAGCAGGAGCCACCACTGGGGAATGGGAGGGAAATAAATGAACTCCTGAATGCTCCCACTGCGAGTGCCACAAGGCTCCGCGCTCCGACGGCTCTGTTTGCCAGTGCTGGCCTGGCTGCCTCGGTAGATCCAGGGCAGGGACAGAGATGTTCCTCAGCCCTGGTGGGTCCTGTGTCCCCCATACCTGGTGTGCTCCTCGTGCCCTGCTCTGCCCACGGCCTCGTCGGTGTTCTCCGGCGGGAGGCTCCCGCTCTGCGAGCCCTGGGACACGGCCTGGAGCTGCCGCAACACCATGGCTTCCATCACCTCGAGGTCACCCTGAGCCAGCCTGCTGCCCCCAGCACAAGCACTGCAACACAAAACAGGGGGGGACAAGCCCTGTGAGCACAGCCCATCCCAGCCTGCAGACAGGACAGCCAGGGGACAGCCAGAGGGACAAACAAACATCCCTGGTGCTCTGTGACACATGTGGGACAGGACAGGGAGGTCACACTCAGCACTTGGAATGTACCAGGTGCAGCCACCCAGGGAGAGGGAAGCTGAGCACATCCTCTCCAGTGGCAAGCTGGGGGGCAGGCCTGTTTGGGGCTCCTCTTCCCTAATTCCCGAGGAATCATCCAATCATCAACTGCCTACAAGAGTCCCAGTCTGTGGAGGCTGTGCATCGTTGTCAATAAAGTTACCAACAATTCCCAGTTCTGCACCTAGGGGCCCAGAGGCTGAGGAGGGACAGCGAGGGCTCTCTGCCACTGGTTTTGGCAACACTCAGTTCTGGGGATTCCCTTTGCTCTCTTGCTGCATTTGCTGTGTTTTTCTGGCACGGGCTGTTTGTTACCCGGGCTGCACTCACTCACCTGGGCAGCTCCGCTGTCCCCGAGGGCTGGCCCTGGTACAGCGCCCGGTGCTGGGGGCTCATCCCCTCCACCAGCCCCTCCAGCAGCTGCAGCGCCTGGCAGAGCTCCTGGAGCTCGGCCTGCATCCCGCCGGACCTGAGGATGGACAGACAGGGTGGGAGTCACCGACGACGTGTGACAGCGCTCGTCAGTGCATTCCCATCTCACCCCCTGGGAAAATAAACAGCTTCGTTTGAGCTTTCCAAAGCCAACGGCAAGAACCACGTTCCCGAGCTCTGTAGGAAGGAGTGTGGGGGGGAAAGCACATGAGCAAACAAGCCATCCAAAAATCAGCCCGGGCTGAGCCGCTGCATGGAAATTACCCCCGTGCCGAGCACTTTAATTCCTTCACCTCCACAAGCGAAACAAATCTGGTGACCACCTACAGGTATGGGGACAGCCCTGGAACCTCAGAGGGGTTTTGATGAAGCTGCACCTCTATAATGATGCAAATGAGGACTTAACCACTGAAACAATGCCGCGGGCTAATCCCGGGACAGAGGTGTAAATGGCTATTCAGGTCCCCGGCTGCCTCTTTGTGGGGCTCCCAGCCCAGGTCTCGCCAGCAATGAACACCGCAGCTGGGGCAAAAGAGAGTTTTCTTTCTTTCTTTCCCCCACATGCAGGAGCTGACATGTTTCCACAGTTAACCCTGGCTTACTCTGCCTCCAGGGAGAAGCTCTGTGCACAAAAACTTGCAGCATTTGCACACTCGTGCTGAGCTGTGCCCAAAGCTGTGTTTTCCCTCCGAGTGTTGGGCAACAGTGAACAATTAAGTGGGGGCTGCTGTGTCTTTAGCCGAGTTTCCTAGACATTTAATAAGCAAAACAATGCCCGGGAGATCACATAGGCAGTTAAACAGTGCTTTCTCTTTTCCCCCAGCCTTACAAACCCTGTATTCCAGCGGCCGGCTCGTTTCCCATTGTTTTCCTCCCGCTGGGTGGTCCTTCCAGGGTGCCACTCGAGAGGGATACAATAATAAAAAGGGAAGGGGAAGGAAGGGACACCAACATAAAGAAAAACAAAATGTATGACAATCTGCAGCAGGCTACGGATCAGAGGTCAGCAAACAAGAGGTCCTTCTCTTTTACAGGTTGCTTCCTGGAAACAGTCTGATTAAGCTGACAGCTTGAATTATGTGTTACATTTTGTAATGCACAATCCATCTGTGCTAAGTCCTCCTCAATGCAGCTGAAGCAGCACAGGCATTAGCTCTGCCTTTTTCCACCCCCTCAGCTCAGGCCTTAAAATAGTCATCATCTTTCTCCACACTAATTCTCAGAGACCCTCTCCCCCTGCCTCCCACCCCCCAGGTTTAAGCCCTCAAAGAAAGGGCTGGGTGCTGCAGGGAATGGTAAGAGGACACGGAGCCTGTCCCCTTGGATCAGCAGCTCCATGGGAGGGGACATCAGGAGCCTTCATGAGCCCCCGTGGTGCCAGCGGGCTGCTGATAGGAAACCCATCCCAGGCTCTTCCCCTGGGGCTGGGTGTGAGGAGGCAGGGGAGCAGCCTCTGATCCATCGGAACATTGCCCAACAATCACCAGTTCTGATAACTGAGGCAGCAAAGCTGCAGCACCCTACTGTGACCTGCAACAAGATGGAAACCTTCTGCTCAATCACCTTTCCCAACAACATCTCCCTTCCTTGGCTGCAAAGATTTCACTGCAGGAGAAAAAACACTAAACCCCTTGAAAAACAGAGGCTGGCATCTCTGCAGTAAGACAGGAGAGGCATTTGCTCTAAAGATAAAAATTTGTGGCTTCCTGGCACACAGCAAGGACTGGTTTTGCCTCTGGAGTCAGCCATGGTCTCCGCTCCTTTCAACACCATCCCTTGTACTCATTTCAGATAATTCACCAGAAGTGTATGAACAATGCTTCCTTCTGATGCCACAGTGACACTGCTGCAGTGGGAGAGTCCAAGTTACAGATATTTCAACTTAAGGCAACAAATACACAGAATTTGGCGAATTTCAGCACATTTCTTCAGCCAGCACAGGAATTTCGCAAGAGAAAACCATGGGGACTGGAAGGACATCGCATGTTGTGAATCCCTGGTGTGACAGAGCAGAGGAAGCTGCATTCCCATACTTTGTGTAACATGTAGAATTGAAATTCATGCACTAATCACTTGCAAGCTTTTCCACAAGATTTTTGGCCAATTAATTTTGCAAGGCTCGAGTGTGCACGCTGCATTCCAGGTGCCTTGGAAAGCCCACCTGGCTGTGAGCACAACAAGGGAACGGCTCCTGCTGGTGGATCTGCCTTTTCATTTTTCAGGTGAAGCAAATTAAAACCTGTATCTTTTCTGCAGCACCAGCAAGCAGTGGTGATCCCACTTCCATGGCCTTGAGAAGCAGAGGCATTCAGCTTGGCACAACGGGAGGAGAGCTCTGTGCTGCGGTTCCAGCCGTGCGCCGGGGACAATGCAGGCGCTCAAACCTTGTGTGTAATTTCCCCGGGCCTCAAGAGCTGCTCCGTGTCTCCTCAGGCACTGCACAGCAAGGCCTTGCAGGGAGGGAACACAAGGTTAAACTGCTGGTGCTGGGGTCGCCTCTGACTCCTCTCACAGACACAGGCACTGGTGCTCTCCTCTCGCCTGCTCTGCTGTGATTAACAGGTGGGATACAAAGGGAGGACTGGGGGAAAGCTTTTTACATGTAAATCAGATGATGTTTCCATAGTGAGCAATAGCCCGATGCAAATAGGAAAGGATAAAGTTACCAAAGTTTCTGCCTTGGCCCCCAGCTTCTGCTCAGGTGTCAACACCCAAAGCAGCACTGACATCAGTACCACCACAACATGCCCAGGAACAGAATTAACAGATCTAAATACTGCAAACAACCAAGATGGGAAAACCCAACCAACTGGCAGAAGAAACTCCTTCTGCAGGAGACTTGTTCTCCAGGGGTAAAGTGCTGTTTCCTTTGCACCACATCCTACTACAGACCTGCCAGCCCTCCTGGGTGACCCGGGCCAGCCCTCCTGGGTGACCCGGGCCAGCCCTCCTGGGTGACCCGGGCCAGCTCCGGGGACCATCTCACTGTGGGCACTGCCCCACCAGGACAGGGATGCACCTCCCTGTCTCATGAGGGCGTTGCGGGGCTGAAAATCCTGCCGGGATGGATTTAGCCCGATGCAATGGTGCTGCATTTGTTGCCCACAAAATCCTGCAGCAGAGGACAGGCCCTGTGTCTGCACTGTCCTCATCCTCTCTTACTCTAATTCCAAACAAAATGTTCAAACAGTGGAAGTTTTACCAAGTAGAGTGACTGGAATAAGATTTCTGAACATTTAAAGAACATCGTCTGCATTTTAGTAACAAATCCTTTTAGTAGCAAATCCACCTGCCAGTTCTGACCCCAGTGAGGTGCCCGAAGCCCCTGATTGCCCAGCACAGGTACAAGGTACTAAAGAACAGGGGAGAACTTGGTGTGAGCTTCAGTGCCCTGACCAGCCCAGCTGACCCAGGAAAGAGGGAGGTGGTACCTGTGTGGTGCTGAGCTGTCCAAGGGCTCCTCCTGGGCTGCAGCAGGGTTTGGTGGGGGCAGCAGGGAGCCCTCTGGAGCCCGGGCATCCCTGCCCTGCTCCTGCCGCAGGCTGGGAATGCTTGGCCTCGCCTCCTCCTCAGCACCAGCAGGGACCGGGAGCTTGGCACTGCTCCCCTCCCTGTGAGCCCACCAGCTGCTCAGGCTAGGCTTTGCCCCTGTAATAACAATAACAAAAAATAAATCAAAGATATAAAACCTGTAATTATTCTTCTCGAAACATCAGCAGGACCATGGAGTAGCTCACAGTGAAGGGACTGAAACCAAGCGTACCCACATTGTTCACCCTGTGTGAGAGAGCATCCATCCATCCATCCATCCATCCATCCATCCATCCATCCATCCATCCATCCATCCATCCATCCATCCATCCATCCATCCATCCATCCATCCATCCATCCATCCATCCATCCATCCATCCATCCATCCATCCATCCATCCATCCATCCATCCATCCATCCATCCATCCATCCCTCTTGTCTGTGGGCTTCCCTGCCCTCGGCCCCTGTCCTTCCACGATCCTCTCACAAGGGGGAGTCCAGAGAGGCTGCAGCCTTTGGGGTTTGGGAACAAACCTGGCACTTCTCAGAAACCCCCTCGGCACAGAGACCAGCTAGCTGACCAAATTAGCTCTGGGGGAATCAATCAGCTATTGTGCACCTGCTCTGAGGGAGAAGGGAATCAGCCTGACCCAGAAGTGACTCCTCTGGTGAAGCAGGTTCACATTACACCTCTTCACATGAGGCTAGACTATGCCAGGGCCTCTGTGGGCACAGAAGTGAGGAAATCTTCCCTCACAGTGCCCCTGACCAGGATCAGCCCTCAGCGCATCCTTCCCTGTCCTGCTGAGCAGCCTGGGAAGAAATGGAGTTAAAAGGAAGAAAGAACAAAGAGAGGAAAAAGGAGCAAGAGCCACCACGCTCCAAGCCCAGTGGCAGAGGAGCAGCAGCTGTGGGCAGGCTCTGGCTGGGGTGGAGGCATTCAGGGACACACACCACTGCCATACCTGGAACACTTCCCAGCCTCGGGGGGGCTGCTTTGGCACCAGAAGCTGAGGTGAGCTGCTCAGAGCCTTCCTCACTGGCAGCCAGGTCCCCATGTCCTGCTGCTCCCTCCTCACTCCCTCCAGCAGCGCTGCCACTCTCAGGAGCGAGCCCATCAGGGGATGGGGAGTGCAGAGGGGGCTCCTGCTGAGAGCCCAAACCTCCTGTGGCTGGGGCAGCTGGTGTGGGGCAGCCCAGCAAGGCTGCTGCTGGATAGCCCAGCTCTCCTGGCACGGCTGCATTGGTGCCAATTCCCGCCTGTCCTCCGGCCTGCAGCACCTGAAACACACAGTGGGACATGGCTGAAGGAGACAAACAGGAGACAAACTGTGTGTGGCAGCTTCTTGAGGGTGGCATGCTGGGTTCTGAAGAGAAAAGTGTCACAGAATTCAAGACTTTGCTGTGGCATTAATATTACACAACCCCTGGCACACAGCCTGTGCATCAGAGTGTGAAATGAGGGCCCAGGCCTGCATTAAAGCTCCGTGAGCCAAAACATCCAGTGGCAGAAGCTGCCTGCACCCCCAGCCCAGCCAAAAGGGACCCACACACATCAAGGATTCAAACCCATCTAAATGGTGACTGGATTTTACAAAGAGACAAACCTCTGGGATTAGGATCCTACACAGGTTTGGAGACCCTGGACAAAAGCACCACATTTAGAGTTGCCCACAAGGCCCAGAGGGACCATCATGCTCCATGTGTGAATCGCTCAGCAGATCCAGCTTCCCTCACACCACGGAAAAAGGCAAAACTCAGTTTCACTGTCTCCCTCCTGCTCTTCCCATGGCAGTGACATGGCCTTTCCCCCCAGGTGACACGGGACATGGAGCAGACACATTTTGAATGGCACTTTTCTCCAAGGACTGTTGAACTTGCACAAAACCAGCTCCAGAATACAACCACTCTGCTGCCAAATCCCTTTGTTTTAACACTTGCCTCTTCTCCTTCGCAAAGCCACTCAATCAGGACAATTTAGGAGGAGTGGCTGCTGTCACCACAACTGCTGTAGGGTCATGGCCAGTTTGTGCAAAGCCAAAATTAGCCATCGTAATGCCGCTGTTCACACTGAGCAGGGTTTCCTCTCCAACCCCAAATTCCAGCAGCACAATTTGCAGTCACCTCCACACCTCTCCCATCTCTTTCACTGCCTGACCTCTTCCTCCCACGCCAAGTCAGCTGCCAAGCCCAGCTGAAAGGAAACAAAGGCATCTTGTCTGCTCTGTGACTAAGGTTCCTTAAAAAAGCTCAAATTCCACGTAACAAGGAGCAGAACAAAAAGCCATGAAGTCATTTTAAGCAGTAGTAAAGGTTTGCCACTCAGATTAAGTTCACAGCTTATTCCATCACCACTGCTCTCAGGTTCCTCCTAATTACTTCTCAGGCGTGGGATTTGGTGCTATCAAATGCCTCCTGCCAGTCCTGCACGACTTTGGCAGCTCCTGGATGCAGTGTTCCAAAACAAATGGATTTCAAGCAAGCACGGGAACAGCACATTCCTATCAATCCCTTTCCCTGGGAAGGGACTCTGCCACCCACAGGTGTTCCTGGGAGCTTCCAGCATGCCCAAGTCCAAAATCTTCTGAAAGCTCCAAGGAAGAGGTTCTAAGCTGACTTCCCAGCACAGGGGATCCAGGAGCCTGGGCTGTACAGCTCTGCCAGCTGGGAAGGAGCTCTTCAGGGTGGGACTTCTGAACTTAAGGACTCCCCTTGACACTGGGAACCCAAAAGGGCACATTTCCCATGGCTCAGGAATGTGCCAGACATTCCTGGAGGTGTTTCAGCACTGGGATACTGCTGGTTCTGGGATTGTCCTCCTGAGTCCCCAAGGCCCAGAGATGACCCCCCAAGATGTCACTGAGGGAGTTATCACAAAGTCACTGCATCCCAACCAGCCTAAAGGAAGCCATCCCAATCCCAGGGCTGGGAAATAAAACCAGTTCCACAAGCTGTACCCTGGACATCCCACATGCTGACTGCACACTCTCTGTGACTGACTCGGTGCCACATCGCTGAGAACAAACTCCTTTGCTTTGGACAGAAGAGTCAGCACATTTGATGGGAAAAAAAAAAACAGAATTAAGAGCTGAAACACACCCCAGGGACATGACAAAAATGCACAATGTAGCTGAAGTTACCTGTTTTTTAGGAGGGAGGAGGAGGAGGAAGAGGACAGGGGATAAAGGAATCCACAATCCACTACATTATTATACACAAATTGACATTTTTGGGTGCACACCACACTGTCATAGTGCCAAAAACCTGCCCACAGTTTTTCAACCCTCAAGTCACAGCACAAGCCTTTGATGCTCTAGTACTGATAACAACTTTTCCATCAGCTGGAAATCCCATCTCCCACACTGCCTGCCCTAATTGGACAGCTCACATTCCAAAATAAACTCACCTTTCCCCACAACACCTCCCAGCTCAAACCACAATTTGCACCCTGCCACAGGCCTGCCTATATAGGTCAAGGCTGCTAGGCTTCACTGCTTTGTGTATTACAGTTTAAAGAACGCTCTAAATTCAAGGTTTTTAACTTTTTAATCTATGGGGAAAACTTCCTATAAACTCAGATTAACAACTGCTAATGCACTGAAGAAAGGAAACCAAAAACCTTTCTCCTACTATAAAAACAAAATAGTGTGGCCTCTGTTTCTTTTCTGATAAGAGTCTTAAATACCAAACATTTAACTGCATAATAACATTCCCTGGCAGCCAGCAGCCTGCTTAGCAGATACATAAAGCAGGTAAAAGGGGAAAAAGTTAATTTCTTGGCTGAATGATTCCATCGGTAGCTATAGGGCAAACTAGAAAGTCTTTTAGTAAAGTAGCAGTTGATTCTTCTATCAATCTGCAGCACACACACTCTTCCAAGGAATGCATTAAATATGAAAATCATATCCCGTTATCATCTGTTCCCAGCTTTCAGCCCAGTAAGCTTTCCTTAATGAATGCTGTAGCCTAAGGGACGCGCGTGCTGCCGGCTCCTCGGAATAATGGAGTGATGCTCCCGTCCTGCCTATTCCGGCGCCGCCTGGCTGAGGGGCTTCCACACACAGTCACAAGTGACTACTCTTGCCAGCATGCTCCAAGTTATTACAAGATGTTTTTAGACATTTCATCTAAAAGAGCTTTGCTGCTTTTAGTGGAGAAAACAGCTCTGGTCTTGAACTGTATCATTTATATGGAGATAGGAGGAGGGATTAGGAGCCTGCATTACTGCAGATATATGACAGCAGATATTTAAGTATTCCTTGTCAGTCTTTTTGTCTGTTCCTTAGATATGCAATCTCCTTCTGCTCCTTCTGAGGAAAGGTCAAAACACACAAAATTATAAACACAGCACACGGCTCCTCGGCTGCAGTTCTGCAAATATCCCTCATTAGGAGCATTTCCTCCTCGGTCACGACCATCTCCACACCATCCAGCACAGGAATTATAAAAGCCAACAAGAGGACGTGTGCAAACAGTCAGAGGTTTTTTTAATTCCAGCTCTCCGGATGAAACTATTGCACTTTTTACTGGTGGTTCTCCTTCTCTCAGGTGCTACACGCAATTTCACACTGCACATGCCAGCATGGCAATCCCCACGGAAAGGCTGCGCAGCTCCGTGGAGAGCACGGCATTGGAATAAAGCCCATTTCCCCCCTTTACCTGCTCGCTGGGTCCTTCCTCCTTGTCACCTCCTGTTGACAAGCTGCCCTCTCGAAGGGATAACAGGTTTTTAATTTCCCTTCCATACCGCTCCTAAAAGGGAACAAATCCGTCACACAAAACTGGAGGCCGAACAACCCCCCCCCCAGCCCAAGAGACTCCACTTTGCAAAATGTGCACCTTTAAATGCAAAGCCCCCACAGCCTTTTTAACTCAGACCATATTTAAAAGCAGGGATCTCATTTGCTCCTCATTTTTCCGCTCCCCTGCCCAGGCAGCGTGGCCTGTACACAATCTGCTGCAGGGCTTTCATACACATTTATTCATCCCCATCATTTAGAATCCCACAGAACAGCAATAACCTGTTGGCTCGTATTATTGTATTTATTTATTTATTGTATTTATTGCATCCCAACCAGCACCTGTAGCACCGAAATATTGCTGCTGCCCCCAGACAATGACTCACTTTGGGATGAAACACAGTGAGCTCCACAATGTGTTTTTCACACCCCATCTTACGACTGGCTGGGCGTTGTGAGGAACCATCCCTGGCAGAATTTCCAGAGAGCAGCCAGGCAGCAAAGGCTCTGTGCCGGCTGCTCCAAACACGGCTTGCTGCACTCTGGGGTTTATTGGAGCAGCGCTGGGAGCAGAGCTGGGCAGCACCTGCAATTAATCCTGCATGCTCCTAACTGCAGCCCCCAGCAGCAGCACGATGGGGCTGAAAGAGCTGCAGGACCCGTGCTGCATCAGGGAACAGGCATGGGAATGAATCCTTCACACAATTAACTCGCCCGCCTCTGCCCTTCACTCCGCTCCCAGGTTGGAGCCGCTCGAGAAACCTGAATTTTAGGGAACAAAACCTCACCACGTGAGGAGTCGAGATGCTCAAAAGAAACTCAGATGTAACTCCTGGGTTTTGCTGAAAGCTGAAGTGAATTTATACTCCTAAAAATTACTGACCAAACACAGGGAGTAAAAGTACATCTTTCAGAAACAAAAGGAGTTTTGTGAGCTACAGCCACATAATAAATGTGCAGAGAGTTGTGATAAAGCACTCCTAAAGGGCATTCTCTATGGAAAAAAAGGAGAGAAAACAGCAATAATTTCTTTCTGTGTACTCCCATGATAGATTAAATGATTGCATGCTCCATAACTCTCCTGCTTTCCATAACTTAACACGGAGGAGATGTCATTTGTTCAGCAGCTCTGAAAAGTAACTGTAACTTGGCAAAGATAAAATGGGTGGCACAGGAACACTGAAATGGAAGGACTGAACAAAAACCCCACGAGCAGCTCGACCTGTGGCACTGGGACTGGGACTCACAGAAGGTGTCAGAACCACCATCCCTGACACTGGGCAGACTGGTGTGCACCAGGGCTGCTGAGGAGGAAAATCCCCTTCAAAACAGCAGGGGAAAGCTGGCACTGCAGCACAGACCCCCTCCTGCTCTGCTTCAAGTAACAAGTAAAAATCAGAGGCAGGGAATGGCACACCCCAGGGACAGGCTCTGAATTCTGGGCTACTGCACTGCAGCCAGGGAAGGATGCTCTGGGAATGTCACCAGATCTAACAGGCTATGGCTGTGTGAGGAATAAACACAGCCAAGTGTTTCTGAGGAGTGCCACTGCTCTTAGAAAGCAGGAATGAATTCATTTCCCTCCCAGACTGTGCTCCCTCAAAAACCTGGCTCCATGCATCAGTGGCATAAAAAGATGTTGCATTTTCATTTTTAAAAATCTGGAATCATCACTTTGCAATATCCCAAACTGTACTTTAGGGAAAAACAACAACAACAACAACATAATAATAATTATAATGTGATTCAAGAAGCCTCAGGGCTTGGCTTTTTCTTACAGCATCTGTTGAATCTGGGGTACTTCAGACCTGTCTATCCCACGAGCTGAAATACAGACCCTGATCGAGTTTGCTTCCAGCTCTAGGACATACCAGGAGATTCCTGCATAACAACAGCAAACACCCATGACCAAGTCTTATAGGAAGATACTTCCATCTTCCAGATGCTCTCCCAGCCTGTGGTTTCCATGTGAGCCTCCAGCTGCAGGAATTCCCGGTGCAGGGCCTGGTTCCGGCGCAGGGCCAGCTGCTGCCGTGCTGACACCGCTTCCAGGTGCCTCTGCAGATTCTGCCTCACTCTGCAGGCAAAGAATGGGCACTTAAGGTGTGAAAATAAACCAAAAGCATCCATCACTCCGCCTCAGACACATGCAACAACACTGAGGGGAGCTGCCCCAAACACCAAAAAGGAGAAGATTTGTTCTTCTGCACACCTACATTTATATAAATATATATGTGCCACTTATCTGCAGATTTACACAGGGGGGCTTTGGTGTTCCAAAGGGTAAACACATAAAAAATCTTCTCTAATTGTGTTTTAAATGGATTATGTGCTAGTCACTCCTATCCCATTAAATCAAAATGAAAACTAGCAGAGGAACGTGTTCTGAAAGTCACCCAAACGGGAGCAGCGAAGCTGCGGTTTCACAGCTGCCTAAATCCATGGTGCCACCAAGAGGGGCACTGGAAATCCATCTGACCCAGCTCTCTCCTACCTACAAACCAGATTCCCTTTCCTGATGCCAGACCTCTTTCCTGATGTGCCTTCAGGGCAGCCACATGGCATTAATGCCAACACAGGGAAATGGGCACCAAAGATGCCCCTGGCTCACAGCTCCACTTCAACCAGGAGGCAAACTGCAACCCAAAGCCCCCAAGATGTCCAGAGAAACTGCAGTTCTAAACCTGTTGGATTAAACCAAATCCAATAAAATCAGGAAACTAAGTAGATGTGATGCTGCCCCACCTGTCCAGACATTTTTTCTTTAATTTGTATCTGCATTTTCTGCCCCTTTCAGAAGAGGGGCTCCCACAGCACCCAGCACTCAGTCCCTGGAGATTTACAGAACACCTCTGAGGAAAGGAATGGAACATTGGTGGAACATTGGATGACACTTCTCAGTCCTGTCTGGTTGTTAGACTTCTGGAATTTTTTTTTTTTTTGCTTTGGTTTGTTGGGATTTTTTTGTACAGACTCTCCATGCAATTTAGATTAAATAGACACTGCAGAAAGAATCCAAAGAGCAGGACCAGAACCTGGAATATCCCCTAGGGCTTCTTAAGGCTTTCAACTTTCTAAGACCCTGGGATTCTCCAGCATGGACTAAGCTGTGGTGATTTTGTAAAAATAGGATAAAGCCAACCTGCTTGTTGGTTATTCCCAAGATTTTAGTATCCACAGAATGAGGCATTTATGTTACTGCTGCAGCTATTTCATCAATAACTTGAAGACATGAATTTTGCATTACACTTAACATGAATATAAATGTATTATTACTGAAAAACCTTCAAGACAACATTCTAAAGGAATTCCAAGATAACTAAACCTTTGTAACTAAAATAAAATAACTCCTAAGAAGCTTTTAAACAGGCTTACAGGTGTAGATCAGCCATTGTGTATTCCATTCTCTGCCTTCCTAATTCCAGCCTTCTGGTTTCACTGGAAGAAAACAACACACAGTGAGATAAAAGTATTTCACCATCTGAGAACACCAGAACTAGGGGGTTTTGCAGAGCACAGCCCTTACTGAGCACAGAGGTCAGATTTGCTAGGAGTTACAGACTCATCTGCCAGCCCAGCTCTGAACAACTCCAAACTTTCACCCCTCTCTCTGTTCCTCACTGGAACCGGGTTGCTGGCAAGGGAAAAGATTCCTGAACACCCACATGGGACCCACCAAATCAGCCAGAGACTCCAGACGGCCCAGGAAGGGCTCTGAACCCCGTAATGGGCAGTTCCCAAGCCCATCCCTCCCCTTCTTGCCCCACAATCCCACAGCAGACCCCCTTCCATGCAAGAAACACTTGGCTGGAGTTGTTCCCAGGACAGGCTCCCCTGAACCTGCCACAGGGATGGATTAGAACACAATTCCAAAACCCTTCCCAGCTCACAGACCCCACATGCCAGCCAAGTCTTTTATTTAGGCACTGAACTTGAAACCAAGCTCATATTTCCCTCCTGGCATCCAAGCCAGGTGAGCCCCACTTGCAGCACTGCTGCAAGTGTCCACCAGGTATCCTGGTGGTGCTGAGAGCCTGTGGAGCCATTGGAACTGCCCGGAGCAGTGCCAGGCCACCAGGCATGAGACAGACACATGCCAAACCACAAAGTCACCCACACCTCTCCCAGAGCCATCCCACAGAGAAGATGTTTTGGGGAACAGAATAAAGCTGCCATTATTGAATAGCTCCAAATTGCACCTGAGGATGAACAACCGTGCCCTGAGGGAAAAACTGAAAATAACCAAGAGAGGCTTCCAGCAGATTCTCCCTGCAAACCCTGCCACAAGCAAAGCCTCTTCAGGAACAGCATCAGGTTGTCATCAGACAGCAAAGGGGACATCACACATCCAAACAAGTCTTGGCACACTTTTTTGTGTATTTGGGCTCTCCCTACACACATAGACATTCCTTCACAGTTTCCCTGCCGAGAAGGGAGAGAGGAAAAGCCCTTCCTGCCGCTCTGGCTGGGAGATCAAGGCGTCCCTTTTAGCCATGTGATCCTGCCAGCGCCTGGAGCAGGATTAGGGCTGTGTGTCATGTGCACAATTTAACAGCCACGCTCCATCTGGGATCTCATCCCTTCAATTTCCTCTTATGCCACGGACAGCCAAGCACACGCAGACGTCAAGATCTTGCTTTTACACTTCTCCAAGTAATTTTCCTGCACACTTCTCCAAGTAATTTTCCTGCTTCAGTGGAGAACACCGATATCCTAAGGGACGCAGAAGCCGAAGGATGTGACCTGATGTGTGCTCTGATCCCATTTCCCACTCCCCCATCCCGCAAGGGAGCACACTGGGTTCCTCGGCTCCCCAAAACCCATTCCCTCCCCACCAGAGAGATTTTTCAGTTTTTTCAGCACCCCACTGGCCAGCCCGCAGCAGCCACTCAGGCAGGCAGGGATACCCAGGGAAGGTCTCCTGGGGCAGGCACAGCAAACAAACCCCCGGGCATGGGGCTGGACAAGGGCCCAGCACCAGAAACAAACCCCGGCTATAAACAACCTGAGAGGGGATTTAAAGTCCAGCTACACGTCCCGGCGTGGTCCATCGGTCAGGAGCCGAATCTTTGGTGACTGACTTCCCAGCCGCTCCAGAACTTAGATATCGAAGGGGAAAATAAAAAGGAGATGGATGAGAACAAGGACGGGGAAAGGATCCGCCCGTCCGGGGCGAGAACCGAACCCCAATCACCCTGCGGGGGGACACGGCTCACCTGGCGCGGGGCTGGCGGACGCGGGGCTGCGCATCCCGGGGCTGCCGGTGCCCGGGGGCGGTCCCAGTGGCCCCGATCCCGGTGCTGATCCCGGTGCTGATCCCGGCGCCGTTCCCGATCCCGGTGCCGATCCCGATCCCGGTCGCCCCGCGCGGTTTCCGCCGGTGCCCACGTGCGGCTCCCGCCGTGCCCCGCGCGGGACCCCGGAAGTGCCGCCCCGCGTTGCCATGGGAACGGGCGGGCGCGGCCTGCGCCGCCCAGAGGCGTTTTGGAAGCCTTGAAGACTTTTTTTTACCCCCTTTTTTTTTTTTTTCCTTTTTTTCCCCTTTTTTTTTTTCTTTTTTTCTTTTTTTAAATTAAATAATTATTTATCGTCTGCCCATCTCTCACCACCACGTTGTTACCGCAAGTATTGAGCCCCCGGCTTGGTGCTGGAGGGCACCTATCCATGTCACAGGAAAAGGGGGAAATTTGCAAGGCCAATCCAAAAAATAACTGGGAGCTGCTGAACAGTTACAGTTGGCTTTGCCGGGTTTATTAAACACCATGGTTTTCAATTAAAAAAAAACCTGATTTCCCCATCCTCTGGAGTGCCACTGTGTCCCTCTGGTGCTGTCACCTCTCCAAAATTCATATTGGAGAAGCCACAGTCACGCACAGCCATCTCCAGCCCTGCATTCACATCTCCAGCTGGAGAATGAAAACAGAACGCCCGCCTTTCATTTCCAGATAAAAACTTCAATCCCTTTGAAAGGAAGTTGCCAAATGAGTGCTTAAATTCCAGGGCCCCAATAAAATCTGAATACCGCGGGAATAATTGAAATGAAGGAGAAGCGATACATCAATAGACAAAATTGCAGAGAGCGGTGAAATGCTTAAGCATAATTAGGATGGCAATCAGAGTACAATTAGTGCGAGATCATCACAGTAATTACGCTTCCTTAGAACTTCTGGCCAAGAACAGACACATGAAAGCTCAGCTGGAGCTGGAGGCTCTGGCTGGGGACATGCCCTGGCCTTGGGGGGATCGGGAGCTTTTGGGGTTCCTAGACTGGGTTTGGAGATCCAGCAGCATTCCTGATGTTTCCAACACCTGCAGCCTCCAGCTCAGCCTCATGGATTTGAACTCAGAGTGAAAAGCTCTGTGGAATGGATGTAGTGGCACCCAGCTGCCCCCAAATTAGCCTGGCTCAGACCCCATGTGTCCATCTAAATACCTGGCTCAACAAAGTATTGAGAACATTGGCTTGAGTCAGAGCTTTCCCACTCCAGGAATGCCCAGCAGGGGATTTGGGAGCCTTTTAGTACTGCATTCCCATATAGAGCACTTGTCATGAAGACTGTTCTCCCCCCTTCTTCTGTTTACTGAAAGCAAAGATGTATTTTGGAGGTCTCCCTCACACTTTCACAGGAGCCCACAGGTGAAATCTGGCCCTGCTTTCAGAAATATTTATGCTTGCTAAAAGAACACCTAAAACAGTGTAAAAACTTCCCAGCACCTCCAGCACTGTCTGAAATCCTGAGCCCACGGGAAGCCTTATTCCCAAACTGAAAAAATAGGACACGTTATTCCAGTTTTGAGGGTTTGGTGGAAAGGAGCTGATAGTCCCTGACCCACTGGGCTGCACAGTTTGTCTCCTGGGCAGCCCTGGGAGGTTTTAATTCACTATGAACCTCAGGTTGGGGCTTGAGGGTGTTGAACCACAGCAGGGCTCACCATCCTGCTATTTATTTAACAAAAAATAAGGAATTAAGGAGCCTTAGCCTGGTCTCCTGATGTATTTCTCACTTTGTTCCGTGTCTTGGTGCTCACCGCAGCCCCTGGGCTCATAACTGACTCAAGAATAATCTCCATCCTCCCATCCCTGATAAGGAATGTGGTCCCTTCCCTGAAAGCCTACAAAGAGGAGTGTTTTATTTGTGTTCTCCCTGCAGTACTTCACACTTCTTTTAGATTGTTTTAATTTAATTTTGATGTAATCTGATAAGAGCTGTAAAACTGTCAAAGGAAGCCGCCTCCTTCTGTCGCATTAAATACACTTTGAACGAAATGGTGGCTTTGTCCCCAGTGCTGCCAAACCAAAGCATCTCTTGATTCCAGTGCAGGGATTGATGTGCACTAATCTGAACAGCTTTACACTCTTTTTCATTTAGGGAGACAGCCACGTGTCCTTTAGCATCCCCCTCTCCTCTGGGAAGTAACCATATCCCAGAAGGTGCAGGATTGGCCTTACGGAGCTGAGCACTTGGCCACAGGCCTCTCACCTACCAGAGACCCCTGGCAAGCTTTTCCAGTTTTCCAGGGCAATGGATCCATGTGCTGCACATGCCTGCTGCAGGGATGGGAAGCCCCTGGCTCCCAGAAAAGTGGGAAACTCCTTACAGAGCAGGAATTGTTGGTGTCCGTGGTAGGGTGTCATGGGACATGCAGCAAGTGGGGTGGGGGGGACAAATTGCACTGGAAAGGGATTTGCAGAAACACAGAGATGTGTTAGGAAGAGCTTTTCCCTCTCTGTGCCTGGGTGACCCCTGAGATCCCTCACCCACAAGCCAGGGCAGAGCCAAATGCATTTGCTTTTCTTTTTGTCAATGAGACATATAACACAGGCCCTGGTAGCTGTGTGAAAACATACAGAATTTACATAATGCCCAATATGAGTCCTTTTTGTTAATGACTCAAGTCCCAAATGCAGAGCACTAATAACACACCAGGAACCAAAGAGCAGTAACAGCAGTGAGTGATCTCAGCAGAGCAATTGTGAGGATCCATTTCCTGTCAGTGGCAATGCCTGGGAGCAGTAATTAGCGCGTTGAATTTAATGTTCACATTTTAATACATTTAAATGTAATAAAATGCTTTTATTAAGTGGTGCAGTTCCTCCAAACTTGTTATTACTCGTGTCTGATGCACAAGCAGCGCACACCACGTCTGGCCTCAGATCTGCTGCCTTGGGGAAGGTGAAAGAGTTCCTCCAGCAGGAACCTGGAATGCAGAACACAACGGCTGAGTACACAAAAACCTGGAGACTGCAGCAGTTACAAGCATGTCATGTTTATTACAAATGTAAGGGCCTTAGCCAAAAGTGACATAATTGAAAAGCCCCTAGGCATGTCACTGTCCGTGGATTTTGAATTAATCCTGGAGAATTGAGATATAAGCACATACCACTGATATTAACGAGCCCCAGAAAAGCCACGGCACAGGGAAGGGCCTGGTTTAGAGATCATTTTCCAGGAAGCCCCAGCCTTCTCCAGCCATCTCCAAGTGCTTTTCCAGTGTCCTGTGCAGCACAAAAGGCTCCACGAGTGGAAGGGAGCAGGTGTGCCACGAATGAGGCTGTTCCAAGGCCAAGCATCCAGAGAGGATGTCAGGGAGATTTTGGGTCTCAGTTGCTCGTGTGGCCAGGCTGTAAACACGAGGAGTCTCCATTCAAGTGTCTGCTGCTGTCTGAAGAGGAAAGAAGAAATTGATAGTGTTGAGTTTCCCTGTCCCTGGAAAAATGAGAACTGAATTCAGGCTTTTTGAGATGTGAGCCCAGAGGCTGAATTTGAACCCAACCACTCACAGCCAAGGGGCTCAACCCTTATCTTCCCTGAAAGCATCTACACCTCACACTCGTGAGTGACTTGTGCCATGGCTCCTTCAACTTGTGTTCCCCAAGCTGAACCAGCTCTGGTGTATTTCTGTTCAGGAGAGGGTATTTTGGCTCATTCAGGCCTGCAGTGATCAGACTGCAAGCGGCAGAAATGGTTCCCAACACACAGCCAAACCCAGTGCCACAAGTGCCTGTTGGGGTCCCATGGCTGCGGGGGACCGGGGTCCTGCTCAGCTGCAGCCTGACCCGAGGAGACAGAACCCAGCACAAGGCAAAGCCTGCCACAAGCACCACGAGCTCCCCTTCTCACAGATGTGGGATGGAGACCATCGCTCCAGGGGCTCTCAGCATTCCCTGTGCCCAACTGTCCTGCTGCAGTGAGGAAAAGGGGACACTGCAGTGAGGAAAAGGAGACACTGCAGTGAGGAAAAGGAGACACTGCAGTGAGGAAAAGGGGACATGCACCCACACCTGTTCCCAGCACACAAAGTCCTACCTTGCCTTTGGCGTGCCATCTCCTGCACCAAGCCACATTTTTGCCAGGATCCTCTTTCAGGAGAACAGCCCCTTCACCACCAAGCTGTGTTCCCTCTGCTGTCCACTCTGCAGCTCCTGCCAGCGGGGCCACAGCTTGGCCAGGCCACTCCATCCTGCTCGATCTCAGTGCTTGCCACTGCTGCTGCTGCTGCTTTAAAGGACACAGATCTATCAGGCTCTTTCATTAGTGTTTTAACAAATTCCTGGATTGATCTCATGTACAGACGGAAAGACTGAAAAAGTTTAGCTTCTACAAGCCATGAAAAATCAAAGGGAGAATATAAAATAACTGGGGAATTCTTTTAACGGAATTAGACGTTTTCCTGTCAGTCCCACAGTTCAGAGCCATCGGTTTTGAAGAGCTGCTGCCTGCATTGACAGGGATGAAGCGTTTGGACAAGGTGAAAAGCCTGGAGGATCCCAGCACCAGGCTTAAAGGGATGTGTCTGGCCCATTGTCTGGTGTGATTAATGAAGCCTTTGCACAGCGAGATAATGCACTGTTTGCCGTGCCGGGGACGCTGCTGCACAGCACAAATATCCCAACTATGAGGAATATTCAATATGATAACAGCAACAACAAGCCCATCTATGTATGACTGCATTCCACCCAAAACCACCTCAAATGATATTTGTTTATTTCCTAATTGTCAGCCACTTTGATGCACTTGTGGTCAGGTTCAACAAGTGCTCCAGGCTCCAAGAGTTTGAAACAAAGGGAGGCACTTGGGCGAGCTGTGTGGTGTGCGGGGCCAGGATCCGAGATCTGGCGGCACGGGCAGTGGGGCGCGGCTCTTGGGACAGACACACAGACAAACACGGGGTCCCTGGAGGATCCCTGGCCTCCTCACAGCCCAGCATTCAAACACTGCCCACCACCACGTCTGTGTCTCAGCAGGAACACCTGCGGGTCAGCAGCGACTCTGGGAAATAAAAGCGAGCGGATCAGCAAAAGGGCCGTGCAGGAGGAGAGCAAACGTGGAGCTCCGAGCTCACTCCATAGGGAACCCCAAGCTCCTGCCTGGGCACGGCTTGGCTGCTGCCCCTGTTCCAGTCTCACTTCTGCCAGAGGTCTGGAGCTGAATGCCCGGACCTGGGAGCGCTTTGAGGAAGCACTGTGTGTGCAGCCAGCCCAGGTCTCACCTGGGGCGAGTCCTGCACTCTGCCTCTCCCAGTCCTCCAGTGCTGTGAAATCCAGATTTGAGTGGACATGGTATTATTTTTCACTTCCCACCCCAAACCACTGTGCTGGTTTGCTGTGACTGATTAGGCACTTTCCCCCTGTCCCATGCAGAGGATTGTTCTGGTGGTGAATGAAAGGATCCACACATATCAACTGTTCATTTGTTTGTAAAAAGCAGGAGAACAAGCACGGGACTATTCAATTAACTAAACTCTGCCTGCTCATAGCTCAGCACCCCTGGGCCCTGCACTCCATTCAGAACATACCAAACAGAAATAGGAACCTGAGGCTGAAGCTGAGAAAAAGGCTTGAGCAGAGATGGAAAAATCTTCCAACAGCGCATTTTGACAGTGCTGAAAAACACGTTCTAACATATCTGTGAGGCAGCATGGGGTGGGCAAAGGCTGGGGCTCCCCTCCAGGCTTCAGGTTCCAAATGCTTTGCCCGTTTGCAGACACACAAACCGCACCAGCCTCTCCTGGCGGCCGGGGGGGTGACCTGTGCCCTGTTTTCACCAGGACCTGACCCGAGAGAGGCGCCTGACCCCGAGCATTCTCCTCCTGCTGCTCCCTGCAGCGTCCCCGCTAGTTCAGCACAGCCACCTCCCGCTGTTACGGGTCCGGGACAAACCCTGGCCCCCGGGAGCACAGAGATGCCCCAGCCGGGACACTCCTGAGCGCCCCAGCCGGAGTCTCGCTCCCTCAATACTCGCATTATTTTTTTTTTCTTTTTTTTTTTTTTTTTTTTTTTTTTTCAGGAGGAGCGCGTTTGTTCTCTATGCCCGAAGCGCCGGGGACGCGCTGCCCGCCAGGGCGAAAGGCTGACAAAGAAAGGCGGAAAGGGGAAAATCCCCGTCCCTGTACCCGCAGCTCCGGGCGGAACCCCGGCCACCCCACGGGGGCGCGGGAGACGCCCCGATGGAATTTGGGGGAGCAGCTGCGGGGCCGCCGCTCGCCTTGGGCTGCCGCACCCGGAGCGTTCGGTCCCCGCTGTCGCTGCGGCCACGGAGCGAGCCCGGCCCCGGCCCCGGGGACCCGCGCCCAGGTAGGTGCCGCCGGTTCGCTCCCGTCTCCCCTTCACCGCCTTCCGTCCCTTTGGATTTTCCCCCGCCGTTTCCCTCAAAGCCATTGAATTCCGGCGATTTTACCATCGGGGCAGCGCCGCGGAGAGCGGGGGCCGCCGCTCCATCCGCTACCCGGGGATCCAGAGTGAAACCGCCCCTGGTCCGGCTGCGCTTCCAGCGGCTCCGGGCAAACGGGACCGACCGCAGGCGGCAGTGACCGCAGGCATCGGTGACCGCAAGCAGCGCCTGACCGAGCGCGGCGGGGCTGGACCGGGGCCGCGGGAGGTCGCACCGGACCCGACAGCCTGGGCTGGGGTGATGCGATGCAGAAGGGTCCGCTCGGAGAGCGGCTGCCCGCCGGGGCACGGAAGGGCCCGGGTTCCCACTCCCCGTCGCCCCGTAGGTTCCTTACCTGGGCTCCGGGCTCGGCTCCCCCGCCGGTGTTGCCGCTCCCGCCGAGGCATGGACAGGCAGCAGCCACAGGGAATTTAGGGTCTTCCCGAAGCCCTGCCGCCCTTCCCGAGGGGGGTCAGTGCCGGGGATGCCTCCCCCCGGCCCCGGGATCCCCCCGATCCTCCCCCCGTATCGATTCCAGTCCGGCGCTGGCAGCGTTTAGGCCGGGATTGGGGGATAATAGGAATATCATCTGGAGACAATTACCTTTGGAGCGCGCTCGCTTCTCCTCCCAGACACTGTTATTTGAGCAATAGGATCATTTGATTTCATATCGCACTAAATAACCCCCGGCCGCCGCAAATTGCCGCCTTCTCAACAGCCACCCCTTGGAATAAATTGCACAGCGACTCCTTGGGCTCCAGCTTCTTCTTATTTTTTTTCCCCCCTTATTTCCCCCCTCCTTTTTCTCCTCTGCAGAACGGTATTTCGGGAGAAGCAGGGACAGAGGCCCGATGCTGGTGGATAAACTGCGTCCAGCAAAGCTCCAGCTCCCTTAATAAGCTAAGCAGCCAAGCCCTACCCGCACTGCTTTTCCTCATGTTTTTCTCCCCCTCCCTCGTCTATTTTTTTTTCTTTCTTTCTTCCTTTCTTTTTTTTTTTTTTTTTTTTTTTTCTTCTCCCCCTTTAAAGCAGTTTTTCCCCTGCCAGGTCCCACTGACTGCAGGGCTCGATGCGCCTTTAAGGCTCTGTCAGCACTCGCCTGATAATCTGGTCATCACCGGCCTCATTAGATCTGTATTAATGTCAGCCACGGATTGCTAATTAGATTTGCGGGATAAATGAAATTACCCGAGTGGGCGGCGTGGGAGGGGGAATGCAGTCTCCCAGCGCTTCCCAGGATTTACGGGGGGAAGAAAATAAAAAAGGAAAAATAGAAGGGAAAGACATAATTTTATTTTCCATTCTTTTCTCCCTCCTTTCCCCCCCTGAGCCCCATCCTCTCCTCAGGCTCCCCTGTGACAGCCACTAACCAAAGGATTCCCCAAACTGCTCCGTAGCTGGACCTGGGGGTTCTGCTAACAGAGCCCATCGGTGCCGCATCGGGTGCTCCATGCCGAGGGATCCTGCTCGCCTTGGATTCATGGATCCCAGGAAGCAGCTCTGGGGCGAACAGCACTGCACTGCTGGGGTCTCACAGGGGTCGAGGGAGAGACCGATGGCATTATTCATCCTGTTTATTTATCCTTATTAGAAAATGGGATGAAAGAACAGGGCCCAGCGCCTGCCTTTAAGCACCGGCTGAGCAGCGCACACATAGCCCCAATTAAACACTGCCCGGACGAGGCCTTTCTCCATATTGGAAACCCAGCTCTGTTTAACGAGGACCAATTAAACCCTGCTTCATTTTACCTGGGATCTCACAACAAATTCCTTTTCTTCTTCCCTGGTAATTACTGGCAGAATCAGCCCCGCTGTCGGGGCAGGAAGCCCTCCCTGGTAACCCACCTGAACCCCGGCTGGATTCCAGCAGAGCCAGGGGCTCCTTCCTGCCCCCAACCCCACCAAAACCCAGCTGGGATCAGCCCGGGCCTCCAGTCCTCTCCCACTTCAGCCCACCACAGTGCTGGCAGAGTGGGGCCCCTCCTGGGGAAGCATGTGGAGCTATTCCAGCCTGGCTCTTGCCTACATTCCCAGGCCTCCCCTGAGCACCCCACAATGTTAAAAACTGCACCCTGTCTCCCAGGGGACATCACTGCAACCGGGACATTCAATTAAATAATCCTGGCCCTTTGCACCACAAATAAATGGCTTTTTTTCTTCCCACAAATATTTCCTTTCCCAAGTTCCCTTTCAAAAGGGAAAAAAAAAAACCAACAACAACAAAGAAACAAAACCCCAAACTGGAGAACAACAGGAAAAAAAGGAGAGGGGGGGAAAGAAAAGAAAGAAACTGTTCTCCTTTCTTTTCCCTGTGTGCAGGGTAATTGATAGGCTCTATCAGAGGTCAGGATTTGCATAAGAATTAAGAGCAGTAAATTAATTTAATATTCCATGCACATCTCCAATTATTCCTGCAGACCTTTGTCTCCCCGGCTGGCAGAGAGAAGGTTCAGCTGCTCTTCAACCAAACAACATCTGTGCAGTTAATAATTTGATAAACAGCTCATACAAATAGTTTCTGAATTATCTGCCAAACCAATGACTATTCAGTTTGGAAACACTCGGCGAGGGCTGTGCCGGCGGCTTCGGAGCCCCAGCCCGGGGATTTGGCTGCGCGGACAGAGATTCGCCCTGCGTATCCCTAAAATATCAGCAGCCCTCTGCAACAAAATCCCATCAAGAATGACATGTGAAATAAGCTATTGGTAGAAATTAATAAGAGCCCATCCTGCACAGTGTGTGCCCACCACCTGGAGAGGCTCACACGTCCCCCAGCTCCGGGCAGGTGGATCCATGTGAGGTCTGTGGCCTCATGAACTGCTCTCGCTGGGTGCAGCATTATCAGCCCTTCAGCTGCTTCCTTCCCTACACAACCCCCTGGAAAGGGGCTGGCTTCTCCTGGCTGTCTCCTTGCCCCAGTCTCCAAGGAAGAACGGCTGACAGTTGCCCGGCTAAATCCAAATTTCAGTGCAGGAAGGACATCCTGATTTTCTGCCAGGGAAACCCAATCTTACAGTAAAATTGAGGTGGCTCCTTCATCCTTACCCACATGGATGCAGAGGTCCAGATCCAGGCTGGCCAAGCACCACCAGTTTAATGCACCCCCACGGGCTGTATGGAAAGATACAGTGCTTGGCTGCTTCTGCCCTGGAGCTGGGCAGTGGTTGAATCCCCATCCCTGGAGGGGTTTAAAAGATGTCTGGGTGTGGCACCTGGGGACACTGTAGCCTTGGCAGTGCTGGAGGAATGCTTGGACTTGGTGATCTTAGAGGGCTTTTCCAACCTTCACAATTCCGTGATTCTGTATCTGCATGGGCTGTGGTTCCTGCAGCACTCGCAAGCCTGACCTTAAGTTAGATTGGCAAAGAGCTCCACTGGTGCTGCCACTGCCACTGCTCCTCACTCCCCTCAGGCATTAAGCATCATTCAAAAATTAATAAAAAGTTGATTTTTAAAAGATGATGAAGTTCTCCAAGCTAAAGGAAAGGTTAATGCACTTCTCCATAGTCATACAACTTTCATGTCTGCTGTCATAAAGAGCTGATTTTTTTCTCCCATTTAAAAGGAGAATTTACATCATGAACAGAAATCCAGTAACGGGGACACAAACAGAAGGGATGAGGTGCCAAATTTGGAGGGATGTCTGGGGCTTGATAAACCACTGCAGGCTTAACACAGCCAAAATAAGGCCAGACTCCCCACTGGGACCATGGGACAGGCCAGACCTGGTGCCTCCCCCGGGGGAGGGAGATCCTGCGCCCCAGTGGAGATCCCACATTTGGGATTTGGAGCTCCCAGGCTCCATTCCTGCTGTTACCTGGCTGCAGCGCCGGCTCCAAGCTCACTGTGGGGAATCAGCCCTCTGAATATTCAACACCCGCAGCTCCAGGGCTGCCCAGAGCCAGGGATTTGCTAGGAAATGGAAGCTTTTTCTACTCCTTCCCAAAATTCAGATCAATGCACTGTGCTGTCTCTGGAGCCTGAGGCTGGTTTGACCTGAGTGTGTGTTTTGCCTCAGCTTTAATTAAACAAACACATTCCAGTTTTTATTTTGGAAGCTAATTGTGTTGTTTTAAGGAATTCAAATCCCCCTTTTTCCAGCCCCCAATTCCCAACGCTTCATGTTGTAAGGAGGGAATTGAACCCTCAGCTGTTTTCTGTCACCCAGCACGGGCATCCCTCCCTCCTGTCACATTCCTGTGGTTTGGCAGCCCAGGGCCTGGCACGGTGGGTTTTGGGACTGGGGAGATGCAATGCTGGCTCTGGAGAGCAGGATACTGGAGATGTGGTGCTTTTGGGGCTGTGGGTTCACCCTTGGAGCACTTTAGCCCTTCTGGTCCCTGGATTTAACCCCAGCAAGGGGATTTCAGCACTGACACTTGCCAAGGGGCGCTGGGCAGCTTGATTAACGTTTGCAGAGCTCTGGGCAGAGAGTGCCGTGTGTGTGAACATTTTATCATATTCCACCTAGGCCACAGTCCCCCCGGACATCCTGGCACTGCCTCATCAGCCACATCCATGGCTGCACAGAGATTCCTTTGGCATCTCAGCCACCCTACCACCACCAAAGGCTGAGGAGGAAAAATCAAAACCCCAGCTTGTGCAGATTTCTGGTGCCCGGAAGCCACGATCCCAGCGCCGCTTTTTGGCACGGAAGATCTCTCTTTACGGACTCGCTCGTCGAGCTGCCGCGCCACTCTTTTCTTTATGGAGCCACAGAAGTGTCTGTAATGAGAGATTAAAATAGTAGTCGTGCCCCGTGATTTATTTTTGAAGTTCTCGCCTCTCCGCGCGTGTAAATACCCCGGGCTGCGGGCCGGGATAAATAACGCAGCGCAATATATTAACGGGGGAGAACACAAAGCGCCGGAAAGATGGAGAAGGGGGAAGGCATTTGCTAGGTGGTAAGTTATGGGGCCTTTGGAGGCAGGGCAGGGGGAGGCTGAGCACGGGGAGGGTTCGCTCCTGCCTTCCCCCCACCGATAAATCAGCAGTCTCGCGGTGCTGGAATAAAATATGCCGGGTCCCTGTGGCGGGGTGGCACGCGGCGCGGGAGCGCGGGCCACGCAGGCTGACTGCAAATGGGGTGGGCCATCAGACGCTGCCATAAAACACCCCCTTGCCTCCCCCAGCTGATTATCAACTTCATGCATAGCAAATGACAGAGCGGGAGCGCCAGCGGCGCCTCCACCGCTCTGCCCGAGGTAAAAAAAAAAATAAAATATTTACAGACTGACAGGCTAATGGACACTTTGCCAAAGAGCCGTTCGAAAGAAGTAGTAAATGGGCCCGTGCTGATGCAGGGTAGCGGGCCCGGTCAGGGATCAGGACACACAGCACCGGATCGGATAACATCTAATTGGCAGGTCACATCCAAATGAGTGTAGTCATGCATCATCCGGAAGGCTTTCTGCTGGTTATAAAGACACTTGTAAACAATTCAGCCGCTGAACATGGCAATAATATGTTGATCCGGCATGTAATGAGGTGTTCCTGGAATCAATAAACTAGTCATGAAGAGCAGGGAGCAAGGTCAGCGCCTGCCTTTTTGATGACCTTTGCTGGCTGGTGAGGACATCATATACTCTGAAGAGGACTTTTCTCATATTGCAGAAGGCGCCGAGTGTCAGAACTTCCATTCGCAGCAAGCAAATGAACAGCCGGGCTCTGCATGCTAATGAAGTCCAGGCTATTTTCCACCTTTTCATCTGCACATTATGCTCTTGACTTTGGAGAAGGTGGGAATTAGGTTGGACCCTCGTGTCAGACTGCCTGATGGCTCGGCTCCGGAAAACTGGTAATTGAAGCTGATGACTGATGCGGAGGAGGCCTGAATTTGGAAATAAACAGTTTCAAGCACTGCATGTCATTTCTAGAGAGACTGCTGAGTGAATGGAAATGAGCTCCGTTTCGCCGATCTAATGCAGTTTCTCAGCAGGAAAAACACTGTCTTTGAGACAACAATGCCAATCAGTGAGATTTAAATGTCCCGGCGATAATGTAAGGAATAGCACCTGCCTCAGCAAACAGCACTTAGGGAAATGCTGCCCGTGCTAGGGCCTGAGACTTGTCTCCAACCCCCAGCACCAGGCTGGAGGAGCTGGGATGCTCTGAGGCCAGCAGCAGGGACTGGTCCTTGCCACAGAAAAGCCACTGGTGACACTGAGGAGCGTGGCTTTGAGTGATCCTAACTGAACACGGTGATCTCTGTGCCACGTCTGCCCTGCTGAACTGCTCCTCCCTGGCAGGAGAGAAATCCTGCTGGCCTCAGCCCCACCATTGCTCTCCTTACCTCATGCCAGCCCAGCTGCTGGCCACACAGGGATGAAAAAATGGGGTTTCTAGACAAGGTACCCAAAGGCCAGTAGGTTCAGCCTCAACTCTGAACATCCCAGCAGCTGGGAAACAACATGGCAGATGTTATAAACCCTCCCCAAGTCCTGCTTGGGCGTGTGGAATGGGGCACAGCCACTCGTGTGCTGGGGCAGAAGTAGTCTCGCTGAGGCTTCCACAGCTTTGAGGTGTTTTCCTTCAGACACAGAATCCTGGCTTGGAAAGACCTTAAAGTCCATCTCATTCTACCCCCTGCCATGGGCAGGGACACCTCCCACTATCCCAGGTCGCTTAGGCCCTGTCCAAGCTGGCCTGGAATCCTCCCAGGGATCCAGGGGCATCCACAGCTTCTCTTGGCCCCTTGTGTCCTCTGCAGGTCCCCCCCAGGCACAGGCAGGACCGTGACTCACCTGCCCCATGTTTCCCCAGCAGCCAGGCACCCACAGGTCCGTGCTGGAGGCACGAGGTGGGGTGAGCTGCAGGCTGGGGCTCCCCAGAACCCCTCATGCCCCCGAGCAGAGGGGGCCAGCATCCCCCCGAGCGGCCACATCCCGCTCCCCGCTGCCGAAAGCCGCCGGCTGTGCCCTGGAGGTGGCTGCAGCAGGAGCGGGTGTGTTTGTGTAATAGTTTGCAACCCTTCAACATGAAAGGATGGAGACGGATGCGAGTTATTATTATGAAAATGAACCGAGCAACAGACAAAAATATTCAGGAGATGTAATCTGCTTCCCTACAATGCGCTCGCAGAGAAGAGCACTTGGCAGACAGGAGAGTCGCCGTCAGATACATTGCCTTTTGTTAAATTGCTTTTGCTCTGACAATGCCTTTTAAAACCACATGCAATCTTAATTTAAAATACCCAATACCTCAAGGTATAGGGGCCCAGTGCTGGTCTCCAGCTTGGGATTTGTCCAAAACTATTCCCTCAGCTTAATACTGCTATTCCTCATTTTAATCACACAACAAATGCAGGAGCCTGAATTTGCTTGTAAGAATCCATCACTAAAAATTAATGGGGCATGGGTTGATTCCCCTGCCTGCCACCTCAGTGTTGCCCAAATCCCCAGAAGATTTGCCCAAGGTTTTCCAGAGGGGCAGCTTTGACACGCACGATGGGCGGAAAGCAAAGCTCAGTTTTTTCATCCTTTTAGGAAATGGTTAATGGTGAGGAAATGCCAAATGTGGCAGGGCAAGACACTACTGCATTTTTATTTTCAGAGACAGAGTGGTGGGGAAAAACCCCCAAACAAACCAAGCAGCACTTGCACGTTGCTGCTCCCTGCCCTACTTCACTCCTGGCTGCTCCCTGGCACGGAGCACAAGGCCTCCATGGACCAAGGGTTTGTCTGTGGGTGCCAGCTCTGCGCTGCTTCACTCAGCACCCAGTAGAACACCCCACCACTCCCTCAGAGGCCTTCGTGCCAGATTTATCCTCTGCCCATGGGAGCTGAGAGCCTCGAAGCGTGTGGTGGCATTTTGAGGGCATCCTGAGGAAGGGCAGGCACGTGTGTCCAGGCACGACGCTGGCTCCAGGCTCAGCCCATCCATCAGAGCTCCTCCGGCCTCCCACCTCCACAGATAACCTCCTTCCCTATGCTAATTCCCTCAGAACATTATGCAGACTGTTTATATTTCTCTACAGCCAGAACAGGCTGCTGACACAAATCAGCCATTAGCCATTCACACTGAGGAGTCTCCGCTAATTGTGCAGAATGTAATTAGTGATTATGTAATATCTAAGCTCTTGCAACTGTCATTAATGTCCACTATTCACCAGAGATAGTTCTTACTGAATTAGGGAATGATTACTGCATGCTAAATCTACTTAATCCTAAATATGCTAATTAACACCGCCTGCACTTTAGACAGTGGTTAAAAGCACTAGTCACCTCAAAAAAAGGCTCTGATACACCAGAACCCAAATTGCCTGCAAAGGATTTTCCCTCAAAAGGTAAATTTGTTTAATTAAATGCTGTAGTAAACTGTTGGGCACAGCCCTTGATTAGTGCAGCCCAAGGAGGGGCCTTCTGGAATGATCTTGTGAGGTGCCACTGCAGGGCAGCAATGTCCTGCAGCATCCCAGGTCTCCTGCAGCATCCAGGTCCAGGCACTGCCTTTCCCCCACGCCTGCCAGTGCTCCCCAACAGGCCTGACATGAGCAGAGCCTAATGTAAAACAGCTTTCCAAAGGCTCTCCCTCCAGGATTAACCACCCCACTCCTCAGGTCATAAACAACAATATTCCTACAGGCAGATATAGGAGCTTCCCCTCAATAAATTCTGGCTTAAATCCTAATTTGAAGATCAATTGTGTAATGTTAAGATTGATTGTGCAGAACAGACTCCAAATATTAAATGCTAAAGGAATGGGATAAACAGAGCAATTGTACAGGTTTGAAAGGCCCCTTTCCAAGGCCTGGGATGTTTAATGTATTCTGTGTTTCTGTAGGAAAAAAAAAAGATATGGCTGTCATGAACCCCAGGATAATAGCAGCCTGTGATTTATGAAGATTCCTCCTGCTTATATATTTTAGATAAATAATGCCCCTGTGTGTCTCTCTGCACTCATTCATAACCAAAAGCTGCCCGGGCTTGTGCAGGAACCTTTGGAATCAGCTCAGAGGGACGGGATAACTCATGGATCAGACACTGAATAAGTCACGGCGTGACAAGGCCAGGGGTGCCCCGGGCAGAGCCACGGAGCATGGGCACACCTGGAGCCAGGGGTGTGCTCCAACAGGAGCAAACAGAGCCAGGGGTGTGCTCCACACAGGAGCAGAACCAGAGGTGTGCTCCAACAGGAGCAAACAGAGCCAGAGGTGTGCTCCACACAGGAGCAGAGCCAGGGATGTGCTCCACACGGGAGCAAACATGGCCCAGGGGGCAAACACGGCCCAGGGACCTCGGCTTGCCCACCATTGCAATCACCACCGCCACGGAAATGAAAGAATTAGCCACACAATGAACCCCTAATTGCCTGGCAACAGCATTTAGGCCCCATTAGGTAGATTTGTAACTGCTTCCAGAGAAATAAACTCTGTGTCATTAGATAACAAGGGAAGAAATAAGTTATTTCCTTTTTGAAAGGTATGAAAGCTTCCAATTGCCTGATGTATGTGCTCAGTAGATTATTTTCTGTCATCTCAGTTAATTGAATTTTACCCATTGCTCTTAGAATTCCTCCCTTTCGTGTAAAGGTTAAAAAGTTCAGAGGAGTCATATTTTTGAACGGCGTCCATTTATCGCACGAGCCAACCCCAGCTGCACAAAGCGCGCCAGGAGAAGGGAGCAGCGGCCAGCAGTGAGGGGATGGCTGCAGCATCCGGCTGGGCTGGCCTGGGATCAGGGAAAAACGTCACTTGTCAGGCAGCCTCCAGCTGGGACACGGCCGGGAGCCACCGGAAGGCACCTGCTGCGAGCTCCGTGGCTGCTGCGCGGTGACTGCACCTCCTCCCCTGCAAAACCAAACTGGAGAGCCAGAGTTAAACTAATTGCTGAGATTGCCCTCGCCAGGGTGCCAGCTGGGATGGAGTGCCACGGGCATCAGCCAGGCATGGGAGGAGCCCGTTATTCCAGCCCCGCTCCAGTGGTGGCTCTGTCACCCTGTGTCACTCTGCCCACCATCGCCAGAGGTGCCCAGCCCTCGCTCTCAAGCAGCCCCCTCATTTCTGCCTTTCCAAAGCAAACCTAGGCAGACATTCTTGATAAATCCAGAGCATGTGTCATTCCTTTTATCATTGCTCAGGCTGCTGCTCTTAAACCTCACCATCTCCCCAGAGTCACTCCCGAGAGGCAGCAGCACCTCCCATCCCCAGCAGTGCTGCCCTGGGGAACTGAAAACCAAACTTAAACTTCTGTAGGGAGCTCTGGTTTGGTGCTGTGGGACATTTGCTTTGCAGACCAGCATCTCCCAGTATGAAAGGGCTGGCTTGGCCACAGAAATATTACCGAAACCATCATCTGGTGACTCCAGAGCCACTTAATTTTAAACCCTCCTGAAAAGCCGGCTCCATTTTCTGCTTTGGTGGAGACCAATTCCCCGCGCTGGCGTAGGAGAATAGATCAGCCCCGGCAGCGGGGCGTTGTTATCCAGCTCCCAACTATTATGACATAGTTTCTATCAGAGCAGTTTTCTTCTCAGCCAGTCGAGTGGAATGATCCCTGAAAGCCGTGGTTTGCGGCAGGGATGCGCTCGGTGCTGTCAGAAATCCGTGGCTGCCCACACGCAGGCCAGCAGCCGGAAAACAAGGACGTGGAAAAGGGCCTGCAAAGGCACTGGGCAGGGGGCAAGCAGCAAAAAACCCAGGGATGGGAGGAAGAAAAATAAGTATGGAGAGATGAGTAATGTGGAGCAGCCAGGCCCAAGGAATGCTCCTTCCCCAAGTCTCTGAGGTGCTGTGTGTGTCGGGAGCTGGGTGTGCCTCCTCCTGCCTGCCAGCCCAGCCTGGGCACAGGGAAATCTCCTCAACACCACAGGGGCATCTCAAACCTCAGGACTGGAGGGGTCAGCCACTGCTCCTTTTCCCCAGGACTGAGGGATTCAGGATTGGGAGGCCTGCTTTGGAGACCTGGATGCCAATCCAGCCTCTTCTTCGGCTGGTTTATGGAACTCTTGAGGAGGACAGGAGAGGCCCCACATCACCTCCAGGGCCATCCACCTCATTTGGAGAGAACGGGATTGGGCTTCTGCTGCGCTGGGGCTGGTGGTCCCCAAAACCCATCCCTGGTGGGCTGGAGAGGCATCACAGACACCAGGGAGGGGGAGAAGACGGAAGGAAAGAGCAAGGCTGCGCTTTTCCATGCCGCCTTTTTGTTTTATTTGGTTTTAATTGCACCCCAGAGCCCCTCGTATTAAACATCCCTAACTAAGGAGGGCCAGGGAGCGGGTGGTGGCCGGAGTGAGGCGGGAGGCCAGCGCTGAGCCCCTCCACCAGCAGAGCAGTGCGTGGGGATAACCTTGTAATCTACAGAAATCTGGGAATTATGATGGATATTACATAAATCAACCCCCCTGTGTCAATAAGGAAAAAAACATTTTTTAAAAGAAAAGCAGCTGATAATTAACCCTGAGAGCACGGGTTTAACCCACATCACCTTGGGGAAGCGCCCGGACAAAGGCAGGCATTCATCCCGGCCTTTCTCATTTAAATAACCCGGCCTTCATTGGCTCCTGAGGGATTGCTCGGGAATTGCTAAACCGGAGGTTTGTTCGGGTTTGATGTGTAGTCGCATTGATTTCCCCCTCCCTCATCTTAATAAAAGGCATTTTATCGAGCCCTGGAGCGGGGCAGGGCGAGGCATCCCGCAGTGGGTGTTTGCCAGCCCACAGGAGCTCTGCTGACACCTCCAAGCTCATGGGGCTGCAGGATGGCTCTGAGCAGCATCACCAGCCCGTTGCTCATTAGGAAGAACCTAATTATTACTTAGCAAACCAGCTTTGCCCGCAGAATCTGTGTCTGCCCCTGGATGGGGCTTGGAGCAACCTGGGATTCTGGAAGGTGTCCCTGCCTGTGAAATGAGATGAGCGTTAAGGTCCTTCCAAGCCAAATCTTTCTGTGATTCTCTGCATTGATTTTGAGTCTGCCTTTTGGCTTTTTCAGAAGCCAACAGGATCATTTAGTTTGGAAAAGCCCTCTAAGATCAAGTCCAACCTTTCCCCCAGCACTGCCAAGGCCACCACTAACCCACGTCCCCACGTGTCCCATCCATGCATCTGTTAAATCCCTCCAGGAATGGTGACTTCCCTGGGCCGCCTGTTCCAATGCCCAACAGCCCTTCTGGACAAGAAATTTTTCCCAATATCCAATCTAAATTTCTGCTGCTGCGACTTTTGAGGCCACTAATCCCACAGTATCTCCTCAGACAATCATCCGGCCAGTTTTGCTCTCAAGGCACCCAGCAAACGTGCCAGTCCCTCACGTTGGTCAGACCAGGCCCCAGGGAAGCTTCTCCAGCTGATTCCTGCCTCCCTACCATAATGCTCCTCACTTTTCCCCTGCATCCATAATTATTCACAGGGCAGCACCTGAAAACTCACACCAGTCCTGGTCCTTCCTCTCGTTTTTCCTCTCTACAAGCCATCTGTGTGTGCGAGTGCTGGAACTGGGATGAAACACTGATAGCTCAGGGGAGAACGCTGCAGGCTGGAGGGAGAGCTCCTGCAATGCTCTTTCCTCCCATGGCTGCTGCTGGAAAGCCTGGCAGGGATGTTCCTGCGCATGGCTCCGCAGTGCCCACACAGTGCCAACACCTCCTGTCGCCCACAGGGAGCTCCCTGTCCAGGTCAGACACTGCTGGCAGCCCCACATGGGCCAGAGAAGCCGCACACACAGCCCTGCAGGGAGGACACACAACCTGCCTGCGTCGCCCTGCTCGCAGAGGGCTGCTGCCAGTGATGGACACATCCTTATTCGTAAGTATTTAATGTTTCTTAGGAAGCACTTCTAAAAGAAATTGGTATGTAATGACAGCACTCACTGGAAAACAGGCCGATTATAAAATGCACTAACTTATCTGGTATTCATTTGAAAAGTAAATGGATGCAAGTAAAGGTGAGAGTTCACTACCAATTCAAATATTTTGCTCTAACAGGCTCTAGCACTCCTACTTTAATTCAAGCAGAAGCACAAGTATGAATAATCAAACTGGATGATGCTCATCAAAACCTTTGTGCCTTGCACCATTTCAAATGGTCATTGAAGCTTAATGGCAAAAAATTTACATTATTCCTTTAATTTGTATTCTGTTCCTTCCTTCTGAGTGATGTGATTGTGATTTTCTGTTGCCGGCTGTATTATTTTGATGCAAATGTTATGTGCTGCTACAGTCCAATTTCCTGCTTCACCCTCCCCTTTTCTTCCCCCAGGAAAGAAACGACAGCTAAAATAGTTCAGAATTGGGGAGGGATTCTGAAATAGTTCCTTAACTACCGCTCCCAATTAAAGCAAACAATGCAGGGTCTTGAAGCACCCTGAAAAGCTGAAAATTAATTATTAGCTGAAGGGGGAGGGAAGTGGCTTTGCTCCCCGGACCTTCAGAAAAAAAAAAAAAAAAAAGAAAAAAAAATAGAGAGAGAAAAAAGTGAGGGATCCCAATTCTGCCTACAAAAGAATTAGAAAAGAAAATTTGTAATTCAGTTAAAAACTCCTTTTGCTGGCACATAATCACCTAGGGATGAATGCTTTATTGAGAGGCATGGGGCTGCAAACCAAAGCTTTGAAAACAGGAGGCCCCCGGGGTGCTCCCGGCACGTAATATATGCACCGACTAATTTATTGCGCTGTGACTAATTTCCATTCCTTGTGCTCGGAGTTGCCTGGCTAATTACAGGGATGTTTTCTTAACTTGGGTAATTGCGCTGCCCGTGCGCCAGCCCCACGCTGGCTTTGATGCGCCCCCATGGGGTGGCTGCGCGGGGCACCGCCCTAATTAGATTGGCTGCCTTAATTAGGGGAGATGGATGTGGGGGTGCCCAGCTCCCCACCACGCAGGCACCAGCCTGGCAGGGCACCAGGGTGACACCCAGCCCCAAGCTGGGCTCTTCCAAAACCAAAGGACATCCCAGCATCCATGCCATCACCCATCCCGTTCCCACCAGAAAGGCCAAGCTCCCAGCAGGAGCATCCCTCCAAACACACAGGGGGGGACAGCCCCGTGTGCCTGTGTCACTGGGGACAGCCCCGTGTGCCTGTGTCACCACTGCTTTGCTCAGCCCAATCCCAAATCCGCTGCTTTGGTTCTTTCTGTGGTGGTCACGCAGTCGTTGTTAGGCAGATAATCACTTCCTTGAAATAATTACAGCACTCAGTTCTAATAAAAAAGATTTCTTAGCAAGGACCCTCGGTGAAAGGGGCTCAGCGCTGCTCCCTGCACGGTGTGGGTCAATTGGGTTCTGCTCTGTCCTCTCTCCAGCCCAACAATTGCCTTTCACCCACTGAAGAGTGGCCCAGGACAACCATCCAGGGCCAGTCTCGAACACTCACCTTAATAAAAGCTAGACATCTGAAATTCTGCTGCTTTACTCCTGCCCTAGCAAAGACTTGGTCAAGATCCTGGAAAATTAATGTTATATTGGTTAAAACCCATCCCCTGGCAGGGAAGGCCAAGGGAAGGTGGCAAACACCTCAGTGCCAGAGGCTCCTGCAGGGCTGTGGTGATGGAAATGTGTGGGAAGCGGCGCTTCCCGCTGGGATGTGCCAGCCTCTCTGCAGGACTGGGCCATGGCCGTGTCACCCACACCCATGGGATCCTGGGAGAGATGCCAGGGAGAGGCCATCCAGCTGAAAGACTGGGCAGCACCAAGAGTCCCCAGGTGGTGCCCAACCTATGGAATTCCAGCAGTGGGCTCTGACAGACCCTGCACTCCTCCAAGGTGACTTAAACCCTCATCCAGCTGCAGACACTTTCCTCCGAGCACTTGGAACCTCTGGCAGCTTGGGGAAACAGTAATTTTTTTTTTAATATTCAAATAAACAAACCAAGTGTTTCAGCTCCTGTTCCAAGGACCTAGTTTCACACACAGAGACACCTGAGAGAAGGAAAAATTCAGTGTCTCTACCCCAAAGTGAATTGACATGGACACCCGGGCAGGGGTGGATCCAGCACCACAGATTCTCTCCACAGCTGCCCAACCAGGCTCTGGGTGCAGCCCTCCAGCAGCGCCCTTCCCAACACACCAGCAGGATGGAGGGCTTGGAACAGGTTTGGGAGCTTGGTTTGTTCACCATGAAGCCAGCTCCATGCAGCCTGTTGTGCAAATCAGCCATTCCCAGGTGGATTTTGGGGCGAGGAGGCCGTGGCTGCCGCCACGCAGCGCACGGGGCTCTTGTGGCCCGCCGGGCACCAGGGGTGCATGGGAGATGCTCACGTGTGTGAAGCATCTTCTCAGGCTCATGCTTGCTGTGAAAAAGGAAATAAAAAGAGCCTCCCCCCCCTCCAGCTGCCTTCGGCATCTCCTTTCTAATAACTTGGCATATTCACTTAATACGGGCCAGCTCCTTCCAAGTCGTTAGCGGCGGCGGGAGACACAGCCGGAACGCTGACCTGGTTTGCTTGCCAAGACAGAGCAAAGAGAAACCTTCACATAATCATTTCCAAACATTAAAATGGCTCCATTGTCATTATAGCTGAGAGATTGAATTCGCCTCATCAAAGCGGCGTATGACAGGTGACTCAATAGGCTGGTGCCAAGCGCGGAGGCAGGAGATTAGCAGGGCACTGATATCATTATTTCCGCCTATCACAGATTCGGCAGGGAGGCAATTGTAATTTCTGGGCTTATTAGTCTGCATTCGCAGGAAAAAACCTGGTGATAAACCTCAGTGTGACAGCCAGGCATTTGTGCAGCAAGTGCTGTCACAGTGACACTTGGAAAATGCCAATGTGGATACGTTCTCCTAATCCCCCCTAATGGAGGTTAAAGCCTGGCACAAAGGCACTCTTATCACTGATCGGGACACTAATAACATTTGCATTTTTAAGTTAAATATAGTAAGTAAAGAGTAAGTCTCCTCCTCACCGCTTCAGCAATTAACTCGGCCTCGGAAGGATGAGAGCCGTGCGGAGATTCCAGCCAGGAGCGCTCTCTCCCACGGCAGGTCAGGATTCCCAGAGCTCCCACCTCCACTCTCGGCGGGTCAGCATTCCCAGAGCTCCCACCTCCACTCTGGGCGGGTCAGCATTCCCAGAGCTCCCACCTCCACTCTCTGTGCTCTCCGTGTCCTGGGATGGGACCTGGCAAAGTCAGGGAATGCTGGCTGGTGGGGGCTGAGTAGGGCTGCTGGCGCAGGGCTGCCCTTTCCCCCAGCAGAGGAGATCCTTCCAGGGCTTTCACACACTTTTACAAGTGGTTTTGCTTCAGATGGACTCTTAAAAAACTCTTGGGGTTTGTTTTCTGCCCCACGGTGCCAGCTGGGCTTGGGGCTCCTGTGGGAATTCCTCCCGGACACGAGCCCGGCACGTGTGCCACGGGCGTGCACACACACGCTCTCCACAGGAATTTCTTAAGGAAAAGAATAATTACAGGTGGTAAACTGTTACTTTTCCACATTTAAATAAGAGACCAATTAAGAAGACTATGTAATTCAATTCTGGAGTGAGTGCCACTGAATTCAATTTGTTTCAGGTCAATGAATATAATGTGAAGTTATTAACAAAAAGGTCAGGGACTGCATATAAAATATACACACATGACACAGGCAGAGTAATTAGTACACATTTCACATGTTCTGCTGCTCAGACATATGGTGTAGAAAACCTGAGCAGGATTAGATGGTAATAAATGTTCCCCTCTCCCTCCCACCAGCTCCCTATTTAAATAGGGTTTATGGCTATTTCCCCGGTGTTCCTGGGATCTGCCCGAGGCTGAGGACCCACAGCCCACAGAGCAGCTCTGGGGTGGGGCCCTCAGCCAGGGCAAAGCTCCCAGGAAAGCTGGGACTCTCCCAGGGCGAGAGATCCCCATGGAGCAGCCCAAGCCACAAGCCAGCATGTGATGGTGCAGGGGCAGTTTTTGGGGATCCCAGGGCATGCCAACAGAGCCACACCTTTGTGGTGCCCTCACCAAGAATCACTCTGTTTCTCCATGTCTGTTTGCTACAAGTGCACACTCTGTGTGTGAAGTTACTGCATTAATGATAATAAAACTGTCAAATTATACAGTTAAGCGGTGGTTGAATTTGAACAAGTCCACAGCACACATTAAAAAAAAAAAAAAAGAAAAAAGAGGATAATAAAGCCCCAAATTTGTTTTTGACCCTGAGAGTGAGTATTGGACACATGGATTCTCTTGCAGGTAAAGATGCCTTTCATAGGGGAGGAACACGAGGACTTGGGGAAAATTCCTCTGAAAGTTACTGGAAGAAATCCCAAGGTGCAAGAACTCTGCCCAGCACCAGAGGTGCTCTGGTGTCCAGTCAAACCTGCTAGGGACTCTCTGCTGGTAAAGGACAACCCAGATGTTATGGTTTGTGTGCTCCAGAATTTTCCTTGGCATCTTGTGTTCAGAATGAGATATGCAACCCATTTCCCAAGTTATGCTTTACCTCCAGTGCGGCCTGATGTGCTAAGGAAATGAAGTAGTTTGTGTATATTGATTAATAATTACCATTTACTACTGAACCTGGGAGCAGAATCCTCAGCTGGAGATATTTATTTTACCCATCATTCCTGTCTGGGTTTTGTACAGCTGGCTGCAGAAGGTAACAGGAAAAGCAGGAAGTGGAGAGCTCCAGGAATGGTAGGGACAGCCCTGGATCCACACACGTTTAGGATTTGTCTGCAAAGAGGGAACTGTGAAGCGACATTGGCTCGTACAGGTTCAGGGGTGAATTACACCTGAGATGGGGGTGTTAATTAATGTTGCATTGGCCAGGTACTCCAGTCAGGATCCCATCCCCAGAGCAATCAGCAGGATTCTCTGGGTTTGCTCTGAGGAGACCCAGGTTAGTGCTCACAGGATAGCCTGTCCTTAAACTGGGCAGAGGGGCCTTGTGAGGTCTGGACTGGCCACAGCTCAGCTCTTCAGCTGCCTCAGTCTGTCCCTCACCCCATTCCTCCCTGCAGCAGCCCCCATGGAGATCCCACTGGGAGATGGGGCTGCAATCAGCAGCAATCCCAGGCACAGCAGCAGCCACCAGGACTCCCCACAGGCAGCGCCTCCCCAGCACAGCTCAACCTCCCCAGGCTGCTGAAACTGGTGGATTTCTCCCCACTTCCCAAAATCCAGCATCCCATATTCATCCACAAGAAGAGGAGTGGACAGAGGAAGGACAGCTCAGCAGGTTGCTGAATATACCATGTGGAGACGCCAAAAAAAAAAAAAAAAAAAGGCAAACAAACAGGAGAAATCTATTTTGCTGTTAATTAAGAAGTCATCCCCTCCTAACCGGTTTGCTCTCCCCCTGATTCCTTGGTCTTTAAAAGCACTAAAGCAATTTAGTAAAAAAGTTAACACAATTTTACTGTTTGGCTGTGTTGGAAGACAACAAGCAAATAAAAAGCAGGGAAATAAATACCTACACAAAGCCTTTGTTTTTTTCTTTTTCCCCCACCTCTCCTTTTGAATCTTCTGTTTCTCCACACTAAAACCCCACGGCGCGACTCCCCAAACCTCCCCACGACCACAGCGGCTCCCAGCAACATCTCTATCCCTCTCCATGCCTGGGGCTGGGTTTTGTGGGCACCCCAGGGACGTGCCCAGCGTTTTCCCATCCCGGGGGTGGGAGCAGACCTCCCAGGCTCGGGCCACCGCCGGGGCCACGCGTGTTGGGGACAGGAGGGGACAGCGCGCTCCCCGCCCGCGGGGTCGGCGCCCCCGGCCCCGGCGCCTCTCAGCGCCGCCGCTCCCCGGCGCTCTCATTAACTGAGGATTGCGAATGGGTCAGCAGATCTATACACTCCTGTGTTCCCCGGCCTGCTTTATTTATTTCTTTCTTTTTGCAGGATGCTGAATAACTAACCTTTCCCTCAATAGGCAGATTTAAAAAAAAAAATAGGATCCATCGCACAGCAGCAGGATAGCCTTGCTCTGTTTTGACCTTTCTGAAATTAATTTCCCAATCTTAGCTTTCAAAATCAGAGATTGAAAAGACCTATTAGATCAGCCAATCCATCTTATCACTAGCACGGCAGCAAGCAGGGACCCCAGCCAAGTGCTTCTCTATGCAGGGAAAATATTCTGGAATAAGACAGGGCATGAATTTAAAGTGAAATACCTGTTCCGGAATATTCTGCACGTGGACACATACTCTGGAATAACTGCAGCTGATCCTGACTTTGCTCAGTTGACACCTGGAGCCGTCCACTGGAACAGAGGGGAGAGAAAAAAATAATCCTATTTTAGGATAAGAAGACATTTTTGTGGGGCAGGTCTGGGAAATAATTCTCCCTCGACCCTTTTTTCCCAGGCAGGCTGTCGCTCACAGGGCAGCACCACCAGGGAGGAGAGGGATGGGTGCTCAAGGAAATTCTGCCCTGACCTGCAAGGGTGTGGATCAGGACGCAAAATTCTGGTCTGCAGCTACTCCAGGAGCCTGGGGTGTTAACAGGCACCTCTCCCAACCTGCAGTGTAGCTCCTTTTCTGGGAACACTGCTCTTTTCAGTGGGTCCCTGCTTTTCCAGACAGCAAAAAACTTGGGGGTAAAACCCTGAATTTTATTGTTTGCTGTCCTGGCCAGCACTGCCAGCCCATGGTGGGGGTCCCCAGGAAGGCCCCTTGGTGAAGGGAGTGCTCCTGCTGCCATGCATCCCTCTCCCCCCATTGCCCTTGGAATACCTGGGGCTCTGAAGGCCGTGTTTTAATGCCAGCAGTGTTGATCTGGAGGGAACAGGTCACCACCCTGTGCTGACCTTGGTGTCCACCTCCACCCTGCCCCTCACTGCCCAGCAATGCCTGACAGGCTTGGACATCTCCAGTGTGGCATTCCCAGGGCTCTTGCGGATGTCTGCAGGGTTTGATGCACAGGGCAGCATGGAGGGGAATCCTCCTTCTCAAAAACGAAGCAGGCCTTGCAGCAGGTCTGGTCACACCAACCTGCCCAACCCTGGCCATGCCCAGGTGGCTCAGGGAGGTGGCTCCAGCAGCAGCAGCACATGGAGCCCAGGTGTGGCCTGTCCCCTCCAGAGCGACGCCACTGTCACAAAGGGACAGGGGGAGTTGCTGGCGACGCCGAGCGGAGCTGTGGCTGTCACGGATATCGGTGCTGGGAGACAGGAGAATGCATTCCAGGTGTTTGGAAAGCAGCTTCTCCCCATGAAATGTGACGGGAAGGAGCCTCTGCCAACACCTGCAGCGAGCGTGTGCGCCGAGGAGCTGGGAGTTAACACCAGCAGGTGCCTGGCAGTTTAAAGCCCTGCTACATTTCCTCTCAGCTCTGTGGTTTGGTGAACAGCTCCGAGTCTTTTTCCCATGGAAACCCCTCTGTTCCGCCTCAGCACCCACCATCCCGGGGGGAAGAGCTGCCACCACCCCCTGCTCAGGGAGCACCGAGAGCACACAGCAAACTTTGGGCACTCAACAAGTCCTCTCCGCACACAGCCAGGGCCAAAAGATCAATATTGACACTTTAGATGATTTCTCTCAATTTGTTTTTTCTTCAATTGTTGGGGCAAAGTTCCACTTTTCCAATATCTTGGGTTCTCAGCTAATAGAAACAAATAAAGCGAAAGCTTCTGTCCACAATGGGTGAGGAGCATCCATTGTCAGCGGGCGCTAATCGGATTAAATTGGCTCCTGGCTCTATTGCTCGGGGATAACTCACTCCTAAATTTTTTCCCATCTCAAGGGGATGGGCCATTGTTGCTTTTCCCCCCCCCTTTTTTTTTCCTATTTAAATCTGACAGATAGAATGAGGAACGGCTGGAGCTGACGGCTCTGGGGAACAAAGAGCAGAGCCCAGCCCGGGGCCCTGCCTGGTGCCGGCCCCCCAGGGCCCTTCTCCCGCTTGGGCATCACCACTGCTGCCCTCTGGAAACCGCATTTAAAGCCTGGATGCGGCCAAGCAGGGAAAAAACCTGCGGCTGTCCACGCTCAGGTCACTCCCCATTAGCATTTTAATCCGTACCCCTGGCACAGCCCCTTGGAAGGAGCTGCTGCTGCAGCAGCAGCAGCAGCAGCAGCAGCCACGTTCCAGCGAGCAGCCCGAAGAGAGAGACGGCCTTAAATAATGCCACCTTCGCAGGGAGGCCCCGCCAGCCGCCAGCTACATTTTTGCCCGGAGTCTGATAATTTTCAAAGCTATTGGCAACCTGGGAATTTTCCTGCCTTATCACCAGGGCTCAGCTAACTTCACTAACACTAATCAGAGCTGGAATCATTCATTCAAGGATTGCATGATCATGTTTTTCTTTAGCGGTGACAGCTGCCTGAGCCGCATTAGCAATGCAGATGAGTCAGCCTAATAGGTTAATGCAGAACACGCGAAAATTAGGTTTAATCCCCAGTGAAATAATCTAACATTTTCACATTTCTTGATGTTGGGATAGAGACATTGGTGGTGACTCAATTAGGTGTAATGTAGATCAAAGCAAATTTACCTTCTGGCTGAACCTTCCCCGTAGTTTAGATAGAAGAATATAAGGGTTCTTTACTAATTGGCCAGTGGCTGTGGGGAGAATTGTACGGAAAGGGAATCGCGCTCCGGATCGGGGTCTGGAACGGGGCACGGGCTCTGCCGACACCAGGCATGGTGCTGAGAGTGCAGCCCCTGCTCCTCTCCGTGCAGCCTCACAAATGAAGACGTCTGGGGGTTTTTCTGCAGTTTTATTTTACTCCCCCCCCTCCCGCTCCCCCATTCGTTTTTAATGTCCCGTGCCGCAATATCCCCGGCGAGGTTTGAAAGACCTTGTGCGATAAAAGGAGCGTATAAAGGAGAGGAAGAACCCCACCCCGTCTAATGTTTCCATTCCCGGGGAATAACATATCAAACAGCAATCGCTTCCAGTCGTAAAGGGAGGGGAACAAAAAATTACATGCCCTCAGTTGCCAAATTATTTTTTTGCCTTGACATCTTAATTCTTAATCCTTGTGTGTGGTCAAATCAGCCTACTATAGACAACCAATCAAGCAATTATTCCTAAATTATATTTGCCCAGCTCACATTGATTGGTTATTCTTTTCTTATTGGGTAAGCTCATTAATTCCGAGCAGCTTGCTTATTATGCTTTCCACATCATTTTCCTTCGGAGCCTATCTACTCACACCAGCCTGCTGATGTTTCAAGATGCCACGCAGAAAAAAAAGGCCGAGTGATCTATTGCATTGTCTCTTCCAGCAATTACAATTCACATTGCTGATTAACTTTGATGTGAAAACTAATGAGATAAGGCAAGTTATCAAGGCGGACCTGATCGTCATCTCATTTATAGAGCATTTGCCATCAGTGAATGACAAAAACTAATGAAGATGTATCTGACAGCAGGCTGAGCCGCGGCCGAATTTCGTTTCTCATCAGCGAGTGCTCTGCTTCGAACTCATCAGTCTATCTGAAACATGTGGAAATTAGCTTAATAATGAAAACACTTCATCCAAATAGACAAATGTTTACATTAAAACAGCTACGTGATAAATAGATGTTAAAGATTTTATGCCTTCTTGAGTCTAAACAATGGAGCACAAAATATGTTCTCATATTCACTAAATCATGCCCATAAAAGCTCCCTCCCCACGTGCCGCCGCCGTACCTGCAGCGGGCTCCCCTCTCTGTGGCTCACGGAGATTCCCGGGCTGCGGCTGGAATCATTCGGGCTCCAACTCAGGGATGCCCGTGCCAGCACTGGGCAGGGACGGGGGGGCTGGCCCTGCCCACACCTGGGGCACACGGCTCCCAAAAGCCGCTTTTTTAGTGCTTTTTTTACTTAGAGGTGCTGCGCGCTGACATTTACCCAAGGTAGAAAAAAGGGATCCGGTTGGCCCCCGGACAGAGTGTAAAGCACAGGCATAATTCATGTAAATACAGCAGCGTTTCTTTCCTGAGCCGTCACCAAAAAGCCGCCTGCGGTATCAGTCTAGTTTAGAAATGTTGTGATAAAAGGGAGGCAGGCAGAGCTGCTCCCATTTTTAATATTGTGGCTTTGGTATCTTTATTTATGAGAGACTATTTCATATTTGTCGGGCACTATTTCACACGCTTCTGCTATGTCCAAACGTATCCCCGAGATGTTTTTGCATCTGGAATAAAATACCCGTCCACAATGCTGGTACCAGAACAACACTATTTTTAATAAAAAAGACAGGCATCTGCAAGGCAGCAGGGTGAAACTCTCGCTTCAAAAATTATTCTAAAAATTGCCATACTTCAATTAAAAAAAAAAAAGAACTGGTAAAAGATTCTCTTCCTTTACCATGATATTTCCCTCTCCCTGAAAAATCTATACGGACAGGCTATGATGCATCGCCTCTTTTAGGAAAAAAACAACCCCGAGCACGTTATCCCCAATGTAAGAGGAACTTTAAATTTGATTTTAAAAAAACGATTATCCAAGCGGCTTGGGAAAAAAAAATAAAAATTAAAAATAACTAGAAAAAGAGAGCGTTTGCAGGAAAGGCACAGGAGCTCCTATAAATTCCGTGCGGCGGCGGCTCCGTGGAACACCCAGCGGAGCTCCCGGCCGGGTCGCGGTGCCCCCAGCCCGTTCCCTGCGCCCCGCACTCACCGCATCCCCCGGCTCGGCCCCGATCGGGCTGCCCGGGCATTGTGCGGCGCAGATTAGCCCGCACAAAGGGCCCGCATCCCGGCTAAGTTAAAAGAAAAGCCTGCTAGGAAGCGCCGGCGACAAATTACTACTTCAGCGCTGGATTAAATGTAAAAGCCCTTCACAGAGCTGCAGATAAATCCTGCGCGCTAGAAGGAACCATAAAAGTACTCGTTCAAGAGCTACAGGCACAAGTGGAAAATTGACCCCAAAGATTTTTTTTTTTTTTTTTAAAGTAGGCGAAGTTTATAAAATTTCTGCCGCCGCAGCAGGGAGAGGGTCGCGGCAGCGCTCCCGGGCACCGGAGCTGGACGCGTCCGCGGCCACCGGAGCGAGCATCCCGTGAAATCCCAGCAAGGTTTGCTTGGTGCCTTGGAGGGCTTTTGCTTTGTGCCTCTCTTGTTTGTTTGATTTGCGTTTTGTCGGGTTTTTGGTCGGGTTTTGTTTGGGGTTTTGGGTTTTTTTGGTTTTTTGTTTTTTTTTTGTTCCCTTTTTTTCTTCCCCGCTTTCTCTTACCCAGCTAATGAGGCAGAATGGTTTCGCTTTCACCACTCGCGCACAGAGTGGGAAAGCACTGCTCCCATCCTCATTTCTCTTTTCCCTACATCCTTCCCAAGGCTGCCGTGAGACCCCCGCATCCCGCGGGATGCTCCGGGCGGGCCGGACGCCGCAGCCGCGTCCCTCCGGTGCCGAACGACTCGTGTCACCCGGGCACGCTGCATCTCTCCGGCTGCACAGCCATTGTTTTACATGTCTCAAGTGCCATCCCGGCCGCGGCAGCGGCCCTGCTGGCTGCCCGGGTGTGCATCTCCGTGTGCCCGCACGGAGGGACGGACGGGGAGAGACGGGGATGCTGCTCCTCCCTCCCCCTCCCCGGCCTTCATCCCGGCCGCCTATTTTAATAAATAATTATAGGCAGCTAAAGGATTTCTTCATTCCAAAAGGTCTCCCCTTCACATTTCTCAGAGGTTCAGCTCAAGGAGACACCATGATAATAAGGCTGACTCGGGATCCCTACTCCACAATGTCATTATGAGCTACCATTTAAAATGAAAAAAAAAAAAAAAGTCTGTATATTATACCTAAAAGCATTACAAGGTTAGTGTCTCAGCTTGGGGAATATTTAATGCTGCTGGGAAAGCAGCACTGCTGCTCTGAGGAGGAGGAAAAAGGAGAAAAAAAAACACAACGAGAGAAAAATCCTTTCTGAAACACAAGCCTAGAAAAAAGATGTTGGGAGCGAGCACGGAGATCATTTGCATTTCCAATGACTAGGACTAATCCTCCACTACCACATTTATATTTTCTTATTACTTTTCCTAATTGTCTCCTTTTTATTTTATTTTTTTTTCCCCCGCTTGTAGCTTTTCCTCCTGTTTCTGTTCCCAGCTCCCGTTATTGTCTGGCTCAGGGCTGGATCACCCGGAGCTGCTGCCGGCCCCTCCACACTGCCCAGGCCACACAGCCAGGAAAGCCTGGGTGCCTCACACACACACGCAGCGCCTGGGTGACGCACCAAGGAGCTTGGCTCTCTTAGAGCTTGCTAAGAAACATTTCTGGGGGCAAGGAAGGGCTTTTTGTCTGGTGCCCGGGGCATGGCGCAGGCAGAGAGCAGCCTCAGCAGTGTCCCACCCCTGGCATGGGCACCTCAGGAGCCAGCCAGCCCTGTCTTCCCCTGAAAGCCACCTTGGGCTGGCAGGGAGTGGAGAACAGACCAGCCCGAAGCCCTCAGCAGAGAGACAGCACCCACCCAGGGGGGCTGTTCCCAAAAACCCGGGCTCCCCAGGCAGGGAGCATGGCGTAATCCCCAAACCCTGCTCCAGAGGCTCTCAGCTCCAAGCACTGCCTGAACTGGGGCTGTGTCTCACCCCCAAGTCACAGCCTCTGTCTCTGTTGAGGAAATTACACAACTAAATGCCTGCTCGAGACCAGCCACTAAACCGCTCCCACAGTATTATCCTAAAATTTGCTAATAGTGGCTCTTTCACATAAATTAAGTGATAATGAAAAAAAGCCTCCCTTTGAATTTATATATATTTCAGCAGAGAATAATGTTTTATTTAAAATAGTTACAGCGTGCCTTTTGATTTGGAGTTTAAAGTAAATAATATTTGTACATCTAAAACATACTCAAGACAAATGAAAAGCCTCTAGATGCTTTTGTATGAGATGCTGAAGAGCTCTACAAACTTAAAAGCACAACCTCAATTAAGCCCATCTTCATCTGGAAAAAAAATTAGCAACTGAAAGCTGAATATATTAGATAATGCACACTTGCAGGAGAGCATTCTCTTAGCAAAAAATTCTTGATAACCAACCTAAAGCTGGCCTTCGAGTTGCTCGATGCTAATTTTGTTTGAAACTGTTTAACTAACTCTGAATAGATATCCATATTCAACAAAGACATAATTAATGGCAACCTTTTCTTCTGCTTAGAAGACATCATAACAAGCAGAAAAGTACAAAAAGATTTTTATAGTAACTAATTTAAGGACAAAGGGTTGACCTCTAGCATTTCATTAAATAAATGGAGCGAATGAAAGAAGAGTGACAGTATTCATCCTTGTTCAATTCAAGCAGCCAATTTCAAAATGCAAATCATAATCTGCAGATGTTGGAGCCTGATATATTTTTTTAAAATATTATTTGTTCAATTTAAGAACATCAGACATTTGAATTTTAAATTAAAAAAAAAACAACCCCAAAAACACAAAAAACCAAACCAAACCAATTCCCAGCTCCAGGTTTAGGCGCAGCGTGACTGCACGCTCAGAGCCGGGGTCTGCCGGGGCTCTCCTCCCTCCCCACCTCCCCAGCCATTCATTTTCGACATTATTCTCAAAACCTTTTAATGGAGAAGTTCTGCTAAGCTGCACATTATTCCTGATTAGCACAGCTGGCCGGTGCTGCTGCCTCTGCAGCCCGGGGATGACCGAGAGCAGCTCCGCGTGGAGCCCGGCCAGCGGCTCCAGCCTCCCCACCTGTGGGTACCCTGCTCCCAGCGACCCAGGGGGATGGATTGTCCCTGGATACGCTCCCATGGCACAGGGACAAGTGTCCTGGCTCTGGTCCCCATGGATGGCAGAGCTCCAGGAGGTGACCAGAGCACAGGTGGGGATAACAAGGGGAGGTGAGCTGGCTCTGAATTTGGGAACACAACCCCAAACCTCCAGAGCCGGGTTTTCTTTCAGGTGCCAAGGTGCAGTGGGAATGGAGGAGATTTTGGTTGGACCATGGATGATCTGCAACCCTTTAGCAGGGGAGGGAGGGATGAAGTCTCAGTGTCCAGCTTGGCACACACCTGTTCCACGGGGCTCTGTGGAAGTCAAACATGTGCCGAGGCACACGGGGGGAGCCCAGGGGAGCAGCTCCAGGCCAGTGGGTATCACACACTGCCATGAGTACAGATCCATGGAGGGCTTCCTTCCTCATTCCCTTCAATCCCCTGAGAGGGAAGGAAATTCATCTTTCTCCCCCAAGCTCAGTAGTGACATTAAGGGACACTTTTAATGTGCCCAAGGGGACCAAAGGATGCCTGGCCACACCTGACACAACGGCAGCATGAGTTCCTCCCTTCTCCTTTCTACACCAGCTCAAACAGCTGTTTCCAGGCTTGCAGGGATAACCCACAGGGCCTGGTGGCACTGTTGAGCCTGGACATGTGTGGGGTTTGGTTTCTCCCAGGAAATGGCTTTAGGGTGTTTGGGAAGTGTTTTTGGAGAAGCATGAGATTTTAACATTTATTTTGGCCATTGAAGCACACAGAAGTTTCTGGCCTCCCTGAACTGGGTACAGTGGACCAACAGTGACATCTCCTCAGTGAGAGCAATTCCCTTCCTTCCTTAATAAATGGAAAAGATCCCACATTCCCACCAAAGGGCCCCTAGCTACCGCTAAGTTACAGTGAAGCACAACGTCTGCAAAGGCATGTATATTAATTAAATTGCTGCTGATTAGGACCCATCAGAGTGTGCAGAGAGGGACTGAAATAAACGCCCAGGAGCATCCCTGAGGAGAGAAGAGTGTGCAGAGAGGGACTGAAATAAACGCCCAGGAGCATCCCTGAGGAGAGGAGAGGAGAGCAGCAGAGAGGGACTGAAATGAACGCCCAGGAGCATCCCTGGGGATAGGAGAGCAGCAGAGAGGGACTGAAATAAACACCCAGGAGCATCTCTGGGGAGAGCAGAGGAGAGCAGCAGCGCTGTGCCGTGGCCTCACCCTGAGCAGAGCAGAGCCATTTCTGAGGGCAGTTTTGTCCCAAGCCCTTCCCAAAGGCCACGAGCCCATCCTGGCCCCAGTGGAGCTGGGCACGGGCAGGAAGAAGGGCAGGGCTTTGCCAGCCCTCCTACACAAACAGACCCTGCAGCTGTCGCAGGGCAAAATAAATGACTTCCGGAGGTTAGGGAGAATAAATGAATCCATTCAGGCATGAGTGAAGGGGACATTGTTTTCCCCCTCGAAAAAAAAAAAAATCCCTCCCCAACAACCTATATATTAAGGTATCAATGAACAACAAATTCATTCAGTTATGACACAGGAAATCTAAAGCAGAATGGGCTGCAAAACAAACTCGATTTATCTGCGCCACACACGCAAGAGGAAAAAATGCCTCTTGTTGGCTGCCCTGCCAGGGCTAGGGCTCCTCTCGAGGATTCCAGCCACACACAGAGTGTTTTCTGCCACTGCTTTAGCTGTGGGTGCGAACTTCTGAGATTAAGATTGTTCCCTTAGGTTTATCCTCTTCAGGGACAACGTGTGCACAATACGCCTTTGGAGCGCATTTAAAGCCAGGCTGCAGATGCACATAATCTCCATCCTCCTGCACCACAAACAGGAGATGTGGAGGTTTTGGTTTGGTTTGTGGTTTTTTGTTTTTTTTTTTTTTAAAGGGAGAGGAATTACCCATTCAAAGAGAAACCGAGTTTTTTCACTGTGGAAACCTTCATTTTTATATTAGAAAAGGAGAAGCAAAAACTAAAAGGCTCGAACCAGACCTGATTTCTCAAAACAAGCCAGCAGCTCCCTTCTCTCCCAGCTCTCAGCAGCAGCCCTGAGCCCACCCAGGGGGCCCCATCTGCTCCACTGCATGTCTGGGCACATGCTGAGCCTGAGGGGACACCCCCAACTTCCAGAAGGACAGAGGGACAGTGCCTGTCCTACCCTTGGCATTGCCACGGACTCACTTCCCTGAGCCCACTCCCCTTTGCTGTCCAGCACTACAAACCCGAAACGTGGCTGAGAAACAAAGCCCATCCTCCTCTTATTTCTGAAACATTTATGCTTACAGCTGTTTTCCCCAAGTAACGTTAAAAAAAAATCTCTTAAAAATGAGTGCAGCGGGTCAATCCTGCTGTAGAAATGGAATTGGTACCCAGCTGCAAGGAGCACTCGGCGTGCAGGGGAATAATCCAAAAGGTTTTAATTAGGCAAAGCAGCAATAAATGAAGGAATATGAGCTTGGATGAGAACACTCAAACGTATAAATAACTGGGAAAGGCGAGATACGGAAAGGGGAGATCTCCCTCCTGCCAGGGAGCCCCAAAACAAGGCAGGGCACAGACCCCGGGGGCTCTGCGGGGCGCATTAATGCCGAGCACATCCCCGACCCCATGAGCAGAGCCAGCAGCCCACCCCTTCCGTCAGCCGCTGACTTCCTCCGCGTCCCGGACAGCTGCACGTCCGTCTGTCCGGCCGCGGCTCCCGAGCTGCCCGCCGTGCCCGGCTCCGGAGGGGTCCCCGACAAAGGCGGGATGCGCCGGGCGCGGGGCTCCCTCCCGGCCGCTCCTTAGGAAAGCAAGTCACGCTCCCGCGACAACTGCTCCTCTGTGCCTGTTTGAACTGTCCCTCCCAATTAGCAGTAATAAGGGACTCTGTAAAGATGAGCAAACACAGCGCATTCATTAGTCCCGGCGGCCCCCGCCCTCCCTGCTGGCAGCCCCGGGAGATCCCCAGGGCACCGCTCCCGAGGATGCTGAGCGCATCCCGCCCGGCCCCAAAGGCAAATTAATGACGAGCCGCTCCAAGAGTTTGCCCGAAATTATTTTATTCTGCCCGGGAATTGATTACTCCCGGCCTGGAAATATGTCCAAATCAATACACCGAAGCTCAGGACGAAAAAAAAGACATGCTCTAGCCCCATTTATTTATCCACTTTTTTGAGGAATGGCACATAATTTACTGGGTCGGAATTGCTAAGCCTTTCCAGAGCGAGGACTAATGACCAGCTGAAGGGAAGCAATGCCTCCCATCCATCTCCCAGGCGAGTCACGAGTCCCCACACGCTGCTGGTGATGACCTTGGCAGTGGCCAAGACGCCCACGGTGACAGAATGTGCCTGAGGCCATCGAAACATGTGGGTCGAGGCAGCCACCAAAGGAAATGCTTTTAAACCTCCCCAGAAGGATGACTGGTGCCCAGGTGGGGGTCCCTGCACAGCCTGTTCCTGCCTGGCCAGCTGGAGTAGTCAGTGCTTCAGGGATGAGCTGAAAGCGATGCTGAGCGTCCACCACAAACCCTGAAACTCTTTGGGCAGCACCTGTGGCCGGGTCTCAGCACTGCACAACAACAACCTGCCCTACCCAGGGCGAGTGGATTCAGCTCCCCAAAGCAAATGGCACGAGGGACACCAGGGGACAAGGACACCCGGGGGCTGAGCCCCAGGCCTGGGGGCGGTGGCAGCGAAGGCTCCCCGCGCACCGTGCGGGTGACATGTGTCCCCATTTGCCAATGCTCTGCATGCTCCACGGGGTCCTGCATTTTCCAGGACATTAAACCCTCCTATCCCCCCTGGAAAGCTCGGTGGCAGCTGTCACGCTGCTCACGGCAGGTGGGCTCCTGCTGCACACCATCAGTGTCACTCCCCAGCCGCTGGCGGGTGAAGGACGAGGTGGCCCCGGTGGCCCCAGGAGCTGCCAGCACCAGCACTGAGAGGCAGCTACAGCAGCACATCTGCATGGACACTCACAGGGCCTCCTTTGCACTGCCACCCATGGAAAGGACACTCCTGATTGTGTTAAAACAGGAGAACTCAAACCTTTCTGCCTGTTGCGAGCCCTTCAAGCAAACATCTGCATGTAAAACAGAGACATGAAGCAGCAGAGCACTGCAAAAATCCAAATCCAGGGCTTGCTGGCTTCCCCTTGAGCAAAGCCCTTCCTACCCAGGCTGCTCCAGACATCTCTGAGGGCATGGTGTCCCCAGGCCTGGGCAGCCTTGAGCTGGAAGAGAATTCCCCGTGGCCCCATCTCACAGATGAGAGATGCCAGGGTAGGAGAAGAAAACCAAGGAAAGAGCAGAACACAGCGGGGTTTGCAGCGAAGCTTGCTGAGCCCCAGCTCAGAGGCAGGGCAGGGAGAGGAGTGGGTTTGCACCCAGGGAGCCCAGCCAGGCTCTGCCTGCCTGGCACTCCTGGTGAGCCCGAGCTCCCCAGCCTGAGCCCATTGCCAGGGGCTCCTGGGCACAGCCCCAGCTCTCGCCCTCCTTCAGCTGCACTTGGCTCTGCTCACAGGGGATCCTTCTAGACTGAAACGCTGCTGCTCCCCCATTCAGAACGGGAACATCTGTGAAAAGGGATCATTCATAATAAACTTGTGAGTGCTGGGTAGGGGAAAAAAAAAAAAATACTCGTCCCAGAAAACAACACGGCCTTTATTTTTCGGTGCGGCCGCCTGAGCCTGCAGCACCCTGGAGGGTGGGGCAGGGAGGGCTGGGGGGCTCAGCTCATCCCCCTGCACCCCCAGCCTGCACAGCTCCCCAGGCACAGCCTGGTGCAGCAGGACAGGACAGCAGGGACGCATGGCAGGGCCCCATTCCTTCACTCGCCTCCCTCCCAGCCTAACAGGCACAAATCCCCCCATGTGGCAGCAACACAAACGAGTTTTATTACTCAATAAAATATTTGAAACAAAATAAATGGTTTTGTCAAACACTATATCTCCTCAAATAATAATGATGCACCAGCTCACCGGGAAAAACAACCGACATTCATATTCTGTGGCAAAGGTTTATTTCGCCTCCCCGAGGAGAGGGGAACGGGCATCTCAATTCGGAATTCAGACACTGTATGGGAATACAGTAACTATAGTTCTCGGAGGGTTTGTGTAAATGCCAGCAAAACAAACCCCAAATCAAATTTATTAGCTGGTGGAGATCTCTAACAATCTTACACAGTGACTGATGAAGCCGTCGGGGAATTCCTTTCAACATTTAGTGATTTAAAGCCCCTACAGAAACTTCATTGTCTGCTCCAAGACAGAAAGAGTTCCTCGGTACCCAGTGCTGCTCTGACAGCAGCACTGGGGTGGGTGACATTGCCAACGTGTGCTTTCTTTCATCTGGAAACATTTCCAGGAATCCTAACATCCTGTGGAGTCCTGTGGAGCACCATAAAGGGAGGAAGCACAAATGAATTAAGAACTGCAGCCTGTGTCCTGAAGGGCCTGCCTGTGTTTTGATGGCAAGGTTGGGATGTTCACTTCTGCCCCAAGTGTGCTTCCAGAACCAATCTGGAGGTCATTCCCCACATGGATCAGCCACTGGCCACCCACAGTCTGCTCGGCAGGGACAGGGCAGAGCTGCAGGTTTTGGACACAGCCAGGTCCCACCAAAGTTCTGGGTGCCAGAACCAGGCTGGCTGTGCCTCAGCAAGTCAGAGCTGCTCTCTGGGAAAGCACCAGGACTGGGAAAGCACCAGGCTCCCACTCCAGGTGAGGCAATGCCCTTCCTGAGGATGCCTGAGGGGAGGAAGGTGAAGGTGAAGGCACAGCTGTGCCCTCAGAGCACCCACACCAGGCCCGCTCCCACAGAACTGCTTTTAAAAGCAAACCCTGAAATGCACAGCTCTAATTGCCAGGTTTTTTGTCATGCATGTTCATCACTGGGTCATTTGCATTTTAGCTGCTAAAATATCAAGGGGATGTTACTTAATCAATCACCGCAGCTCACAAAGTCCTAAGTGAGAGAATATTTTTTGATTGTCTCTGCTTGTATCTAAACATCTCACAAACCCGCCAGCCAGTTCTTCATTTCAATTAGGGCAATGCTGATCGTTAGCTAACTAATAAGGACCAATTTTCTGTCACAACTATTTCCTAATTAAATTCAAAACAGAGATTTCTAACCCAGATGGTCAGCAATGCTGCAGATTTGTTTAAATTTGGTATCACAGTAACAAACTACTAATTAGGGTTTGTAAATACGCCAATTCCCTTATGACTTAGTTGTTAGTAATGCATACAACCGGTTTATTAAAGCACTAATTGTGTCTGGCTTTACTTGGGCCTAACACATAATCCACTTATCACATACTGGTACCAACTCATTTTGAAGGGATTATGAATGAAATCATAAATGAGGTCTCGCATCCCTTTCCTGGTATGCTTAATAAAGGTTTGCTGTCATATTTAGATGGCATATTTAGATTTGCTGCCTCTGATGGAGAACGGCCCCGCAGTGACGCCGATGCTCATTCCTCCAAAGCCTGTTTGACACAAAAAGTTTCTGCCCCAGCTCCATTGGGCAGCAAATTGTCCCAGCAGCCAAGCTACTCCCAAGGAGCTCTGGCATCTCCCAGAGAAAACACTGAATTGTTTATTTCTGAAGTCAAGCTCAGCCCCTCCATGGGGCTGGGGGCTCACAGGACCCCCGTCCCTTTGCCTGGAGACCCTCATGAGCCTGGACCACCTTCCTGTAGAGGGATGGAGGGCACCAAACCTCCTGGATTTGGAGGATTCCCTCCTGCCCTTGCAGAGGGACAGCCCTCTGGAACAGACCCTGTTTTTGAAGGAAGGCTTTGTTCCGAGGAGCCCAAATGGGTGACACCCCACAGCTGGGGCACTGATGCCCCTCGGCACCACGGCTTTATCAAGAGTGCACAAAGTAGGAAATAAATGATAGATAACTGTGAATTGCAAGGTTATGTAAACATGGAGGGGGTTCCAGAAGAATCCTATTAAAGCATAAAAGAAAAGCGTGGATGGTTTATCACATCACTAAGACCCAAGAATGCATTAATAAATAGAAGAATAGATAACGAACCGTGGAGTACAAGGCTAAACTATCCGCTATTGTGAGGATCCTGTGACAGTAGAAACAATGAAGGGGAAGAAAAAAGCTTTGTTGGTCTGCCACCAGAACCTTGTAGTGTATCTTTTATAGCCCATTTTTAATGAATTCACAGCACCTATCAGTTATTCTCTGCCCAAATCCCTCATTTTCCTCCCTCTTGAATGCAAATTCCCATGCTGCACTCTGCCTTCACCATGACTTCCCCCGTTAAACTCGGGGGCTCTCTGGGTTTCAATGGCCTTTCAGCCACAGCCAGAACAGGTTTCTGCTTTCATATTTCCAAAGGGTTTTCAGGATGGTAACAAAAGTGGGGCTTAATGCAAGGCAGGAGTACCTCTGAGCCTTGCTGCATCCTTTGCTTCTTCTGTGACAGGAGGGTGAATGCTCAGACAGGTCTGATTCAGCCCAGAGTGATGATGCCTAGACGTGCCTGCAAGGGAAAAAAAAAAAACCCAAACACATGAAAGCTGCTGCTCCTCTTGCTGTTTTCCAGCCCTCTGCAAATAACGCTGAGAATTGTTGGAGGGGACTTCATATTAATCCAAGAGATAGTACCCTCTTTGTAGACACTACTGAGACTCACTAACAGTTTATTTTCACTGCACTGAGGGGGTTTTATCATTAAATAAGGACCCGGGATACATTTACTGTAGATTACTTTTATTTTTACTACACCGTCGTTAGGTACAGAGCACTAAGGAGCCAGGGCTGACTATGACACACTCTGCAGTAAAACCCCACTGCCTCCAGCAGAATCCGAAATCCTGATGGACTTCCACGTAAAAAATCCCAAGGACTCTGTGCTGCTGCGCTGGCAGCTCGGTGTGGCACCAACATCTTGCAGGAGCACGGCCTTGACAAGGCTGGCAGGGGCAGAAGAGGGTCTGTGTTAAAGATGGGCACAGCACGATGGATGCCCAAAGTTTCAGAGCTCTTTTGGTGGCATACCCCACCTGCTGCAGGTCCCCAAACTGGGCCTAGTTTGAGGCTCACACTGGGAATTCCTCCTGCCTCCTTACTCTTCACATCCCCAGAGGATGCTGCAGGTAAGCAGGAGAAGCCAGTTGCCTTTCCCCACTCTGAGAAAATGGAATTCAAGAGACCTGAGTGAATCCCAAGCAGGAGGCAGGAATCTGGATTTGCCTTTTTCTGGACAATGCCCACTCGAGATCCCAGCAGCTCTTGGTGCCTGTCCCACCAGCGCATCCCTGTGAGCTTCCGGGGGGTCCTGCAGGACAGCCACACCACAGGGTCCCTTGTCCCCAGAGACAGGACAGGGGGACACCTCCCTTCTCCTTTGCTGGCTGCCAGAGGCGAGGCACAGGCAGGGAGGAGACTGCCCTCCCTCCCCTCAGCCTAGAGCCTCTCCTCTGACCAGGAGGAGCAGAGAGCGGGCGGCCGCTCTCCCAGGCACACTTCAGGCCAGTGAGGAGTACAGCCGAGTGCTCAACAGGCTCTGGAAATAAGCGGAAGTCAAATAAGTTTGCCACTCTTTGTCCCCCTTTCAATATCTAGCTTTGATCAAAATCCTTGGATACTCAAGTGGTTGTTGACTTAATGTAGTAATGAGACATAGCCTTAAGTGAGGCCATTTCCGTGCCCATTCAGGCTCTCTGAGAGCAAGGGATGCAGGAGGAAAAGCCTCTCCTGGTCTCTGGGAGCTGCAGCAGAGCCCAGAGCAGAGGCCTGGCTCTGGCTCCCAGGAGAGGCAGCAGGAAGGCCTGGTGGCCACAGCTACACGAGGCACACTTCAACGTCCTTTTTGTGCAACACAGCCTCGCTGGCATGGTGCTGGGTGACACCAAGAAATCCACTGGAAACACCTCCTCCAAAAGCTGCAGCAGGTGGCCAGCTCCAGTGGACACCAGACAGCATTGTCACCATTGCCTCCTCCTGGAGACCACTGGGGAAGAGGGTGGCACCATCCCAAGGACGTGGACTGGACGATCCTAAAGGGATCATAAAGGGTTCTGCGATTCCCTGGCGCAGGCTATCGACCTGAGCAAGGCAGCAGGGAGGGAAGAGCCCAGGAGCCCTGAGAAAAGTTAAAAATTCTCCAGGTGACGGGGAGCAGCTCAGCCAATTAGGATTTTAATTCCCCTCGTTATGCACAGCCAGTCAATAAATTCTGCACCAAGCAGCTGCTCTAATTCTTAAGCCCATTAAGCCCTACATCTGATAGGCGGGCGGGAGGGGCTGCCAAGGGGCACAGACGGTGCTCCTCGAGATATGAAACATTTCCTCTTGTGCATCTGGGTCACCCCACCCAGCCCCACTCCGAACGGGTATTTTATGGAGGCAGCGAGCAAGAATTTATATAAATATCCTGCCAGAGACACACACACACCACATATGGAGAGAATAAAGAGGTGACTGCATGAGGGAGCGCTGGTGCTGCAATGGAGCAGGAGAGCAGAGCTGGAGGGGAGACTCTGGGATGGAGCAGCAGGATTTGGGTGTCTGAAAACAGAGGGAGATGGTCCCAAAGAGCTGGGCAAGCAGCCAAGAGGGAAGAAAAGCAGGATCAGAGATGCAAGGAGGAAGAAAACTCCTGGAGCAGCATGGCAAGGCCGGAGAGGGCTGGCTGCCTCTGAGGTGGGAGGAGGCCAGGAGCCACAAGAACAATTGCTGGATGGAAGGGGCAGATGGCTGGATTGGAGGTATTCCCCCCACTGCAGAGATGAAAGGCAGGAGAGAAAAGGGAATACACTGGGAGTGGAAAAGCCTTTGGCAGCCAAGACGGTTTTGCTTGTTAATTGGCAACAAGCTAACACATTAATTACAAGCTAACACATTAATTACAAAGTTACTGGATGGTCAGGAAAAACACTGGCAGCGGAGCAATTCGCATTCCTCCGGAGACTGAACAGAGCCTGCTCTAGGCATGCTGCCTCTGCCCACCCACATCCAGGATCTGAGCACCCCAAGGCCCCAGAGCCAGGCAGAACATGAACAGGGATTAAAAACCATCCCACCTTCAGCTGAGATCTCACTCATCTCAGATTAGTGTGAAAGATTAATTGCAGGACATGTGCATCCAGACAAAATTTAATTTATTCTCTTTTCATCCCTTAGACAAAAATTTGACAATAAGCTGCCCACTGCACATCAGGAAAACACCAGCCCTACAAGGCACTGCTCTCCCTGTCAGCTCCACAGGGCCCTGGATGAGAGAGCAGCCCTTAAGCCTTGATCAAGGCAAGGGGCATAAATGAAAGTTTGCCCTCCACTGATCTCAAATGGAAGAATATTTCGCTTTTCCCTGAACCTCCCAGCAGCTGGAAGCTTGGCGCACTTTGGTTTGGATTCAAAATCTTCTTCCTGGAAGGAGCTTATGGGTTCCAAAGCACCAGCATTAGGAAGAAATTATTCCCTGTGAGGGTGGTGAGGCAGTGGCGGAGTTTTCCCAGAGAAGCTCCATGTGTTTATTGCAACTCCTGCAAACAGCACTAATAAGTTTGCTAATAATGGCACAGATCAGTGGCTGCTGCTGGTAAATTAATTAGGAACGGCATCACTGTGCTCTGATTAGTTGCCATCCTTCCACCTTGTAATTTTGTCACCAGCTCACATTTCAAACGCCACTAGAAGCCCACTCGAGCAAGCCCATCCAGAAGGGGGGACCTGCAGTGTTGGGCACATGCTCAGAACTGAGAGAAAATGGCTTGAAAACCTTCAGAGCTTGTCAAGGCCAGTTTATTCAAGGTAATTAATCTGTCGTTTTGAGAGCATTTTGTATTTCCTGCACAAGCCAGCTGACAACACGAGGCTGCTGCAGAAGCATCTCAGTGTAGCGGGCCCCAAGAAGCTCAGGGATCAGCCTTTCCCCTCCCAAAGCACAGCTTCAGCTGGAAATTCATCATTACGTGGATTGGCTTCTCTCCCTTGCCTGCTGGGGTTTGAACTCAAGGCTCTCTGTTTCCTCGCAGCTGTGAGCACCAGGAATTAAGTGTAAGTTTTAATTCCAAAGCCCACTGAACACTCCAAATCCAAGGAATGCACCTCAAAGGCCTGTGGCTGCAGGGACAGGAGCCAATACTCCAGATCTAGAACTGCATCCCTCGCCACCTTAGCTGTGGCAGCAACACAGATGGGGGCACAGAAATCTTTCTGTCACTTCTGAGTTAATAATTTAGCAGGAAATGGGGTTCCTGCCGGTCATTAGTATTAATTATTCTGCAATGCCCTGCCCCTGAGGAGAGACTGAGGACACTGTGACACACCCAGTGATGCACTGATGTACCTGCCTGCCTACCTGCAGCAGAGAGAATTTTAATTGAGTGGAACCAGAACAGCCTTCTGAGGTTCTGGGGGAACAGGCAGCAAGCCCTGCCAGGGCTGTTCAGATGCTCCGTGGCGCAATCCCTGGGTGCTGCCACGGCAAATGGAGATCAAAAGCAACAATAGTCTGCAATCAAGGATATCTGCATAATAGCTTTCCTGAAGGATGTTTGTGCAGGTGAGCGAGGAGTAAAGCATTGTTTCATCAAATGGTAATTTCCTTGTATCGCAGACAATGAATCCCATTCGCTTGCCGGGGTATAATTCAATTAAAGGGGAGAACCCCACGCCAGGCAATGAAATCTATTGGTTTGACTGCCATGCTGCAAATCACACCAAGCAAGAAAATGGCGTTTGGTCCTGACATCATGATTTATTTCCTACTCAGTATCTTATAATTCTTACAAGATAAGCCAGGGCAAGAAATTATCACGTGTGCGTGGGGGTCGTGCCTGATCCTCTTTATTTTCCCTTCCCAACTGCAGGACTGTGTGTTTCAGCCTTATCTTTGAAGAGGCCAGTAAAATAAATGGAAATATTTCACAGAGGCCTAGCAACCCTTGCTCTGCACCCATGGCTGGCTCAGGCATCTCCAACATCCAGCCACGTCCAGCATGGGACCAGAGAGCCCCACTGCTTCTCTTCCCCCAGCCCACTGCCCTTTCCTCAGGAGGGTAGAGAGGAAGGAATGCTTTGCTCCATGGAGAACTCTCTCCTCTCTCCCACCACAGGGAGAGTCCCCAGCAGCTTGGGAGTGACAGGGGAAGGCTGTCAGCTGTCCTGGATGAGGCCCCAGCATGGAGCCCTGCCAAGGGGAGGCTCTCTGCCTGCCAGCCTAGGGACACTGCCCGTGCCCCAGCTGTGCCCAGCCCACCTCGCCTGCCCAGATTCTTCTCCCCTCCCTTGGCAGCTGCCTGTAAGGGCACCTCAGCACATCTCCTTGGCTACCAGCAGGAATGCCCGGGCAGGGGGACGTGCTGTGGGGCTGCTGCCCTCCTCAGTGAGCGTGTCAGGAGCCCTTTTCCATGGACAATCTGTGAATTCATTGTCCACCCAACGCAGCTCGGCTCTTGGGCTGCCCATGTCACAGCCACCCTTTGCACGGCACCGGGGGGAAGCTGTGGGCAGCGTTACCAGACACACTTGGCTTCCTTCAGAGAGACTTTTTTAGCTAATTGACCCTCATCCTCCTTCTTTGCTTTCAGGATCTTAAAATCTTCCCCCTCTCACCCTCAGCGGAGCATCTTTTCCTCTCCTTGCCCACAATCCAAATTCCTGAGCACAGGTACACAGACATTCATTCCAGCCTGTCAGCAGGCAAGGAAAGCTAATTAAAGTATTGGTAGCACTGCTGGATGGCATTGCAATCCTCTGCAACTGGATCAGAAAGCTGTCTGGCCAAAAATAAGTGGTATTTGAATTTATTGTATTTTTATTGTATGCAGTTTGCCCCTTTACCACCACTCCCCATAACACCTCTATCACAAAAATGTCCCCACTCCACGGAAATCTCTTCTCCCAGACCTTCCTGAAGGGCTGTGTGTCCACACAAACCTGACCTCTCAGTGAAGGCTGTTTTCTCCCAAGTGCCCTAAAAACTGTGCTAACAATGGGTGTGAACAGACAGGCTGGGGAAGCTGCAGCAGAGGACAAGCCACCCAATGTGAGTCAGAGGAATAGATGGGTGACAGTCGCCTTGTGCTTTCCACTTCACCTGTTACCTGCCCGTGCTTTTCCCTCTGGGAGACACGGTTGCACCGAGTCACTCCAAGTTCTACCCCTGAACCAAAAGTTAATCTGAGTCTGAGAACAAAAGCAGTGCTGTGTGTCCTTGCATGCCAAGGACTATGACTATTGAAAGGGTTCCTCACTACAGGCTTGTCACTGTCCCTGCTTTAATCTCCTCCTCTCTTCTGCTCCCTGCCTCCCTCCCACTGCTCCAGAATGCTTGGCCAGGCCAGTAGGATGCTCTGGGTGAGCCCTGCTGGGGAGCCCACGGCCCCTTCAGCTCCCTAACAAGAGCATCACCTCCTGCCAGAGAAGAAACTCCCACCAAAAATAATTCTGATATCCAAACCCTGTTACGAACTGCTCTTTGACACAAACGGCCTCGGCAACCCCAGCAGATCCAAGCGCTGCTGCGGATCAGACGTGTTGTGCCTCCAAACACCTTTCTGAAATTCAGGTTTCCTTTTCCACAGAATTTATTGTGTTCATCTGCCGACAGAATACGGCAAAACCCGCAAACAGCCATTTTTAAGACACCCTGAGCATTTCAGGAGCCGGGGCAGGGATGTCACACACATTAACAGCTGGTGATAGCCCAGCGCTGTCACATTAGTCAGCGCTGCAGCAGACAAGCATTATTTGCCCATCAGCCTTGAAAGCTATCGCCACGACCTGGGAAAGAGACAGAGACAGGGAACACATGGCTTGGATGGAGTCACACAGAGCATCGTTATCGAAGTGAAAAACAGCTCGTTTCTAAAGCTGTTGGCGGTGGAATTCTAGGTTATCCAGGTTATCTCCCGGCCCGCACAAGGAAATCTTGGTGCAGCCATTATCTGAGAGCAAACTGGTTCTGTAGTTTGCAAAATTAATAATATTTAGCCCGCTAGTTTCCGTAGTAACCAGCCTGCCATCCCTCCCTGCCTGCCCGTGGCAAGGTCTCTGAAGCATTTCACATAGCACTTATCCATTTTCTTGCTCTCACCTCGCTCTCACCTTTACTTTCAGCACAGAACGCAACACAATCCACCGCCACTAAAGACTAGGCTGAGAGTCAGATTAAAATTATCCCTGTTTGCCCTGACCTCTTTTCTCTGCAGGTGAGAGTGTCCCCATTCAGCAGCTAAATGAAGCAGAAATGATGGAGTGTTTGTTTTCCCTGACTTTTCCTCAGCTTGCCAGTAAATTTACAGCCACGAATATGAAGTGTTAATTTAATGTTCCCACTGAGCATCTCATTGTCAACAAAGGCTTCAAACCCTACGAGAGGAAAAGGTTAGCTCATGCAGAAAATGACCCTTATGGCTTGATTGCCTTCTGGTCCAGACTCGCTGCGAGCAGAAAGCGGAGGGCTTTGACTCGCAGCTTAATGCATTTGATGGCGATAAATGGGAGCTCTCTGCTCGGCGCAGGGACGGAATCACCTGTAATGCTCACTTATTTGTCTGCACACACAATCTCCACAGCCCCAAAGGGAAGTGGCCTCGTTGGGCCCCCCCAGCCCCTCCTCCCCCCCCAAACTAATTTGACAGAACCGAAAAGTTAAACCCTTCATTATCCTCCAACTTCAGCGGAAGGGGCTTGCTGGCTGCAGATTACAACAGGACAAATTAGCAGTGGCGTGAAGCATGAAATTGCTTTCTTCACTTGGCGCTTCAAAACTTTGAGGCCTCGGCTCTGGTGACGTGCAGAAAAGAAAAAAGTTCTTCCAGGGAGGAGAAAGAATGAAAGAAAGAAGGAAGGGAAGGAAGGAAGGAAGGGAAGGAAGGAAGGGAAGGAAGGAAGGGAAGGAAGGAAGGAAGAGAGAGAGAGAAAGAGAGAAAGAAAGAAAGAGAGAAAGAAAGAGAGAAAGAAAGAGAGAGAGAAAGAGAGAAAGAGAGAAAGAGAGAAAGAGAGAAAGAGAGAAAGAGAGAAAGAGAGAAAGAGAGAAAGAGAGAAAGAAAGAAAGGAGGGAGGGAGGGAAGGATAATCAAAAGCCTCTGTGGGCTTTTTGTGGCAGAATTATACATGCAGAAGGCTTCACTACCAGCACATTTAGTTACTTTGCTTGGAAAAAAGACCTTAATACTCACTGTAAGTAACATTTACAGAACTAACTTGTGGACCAGTTGGAGCAAGAGCCACAGCATGGTTTGTGCTACACTAACCCTGCTTGGGATCTTTAGGAGAAAAAAAAACCCTGATGGTGGTGTGGAACAGGACACAACAATTCAAAAGAGACTCAAATACCAGATTTTCTTTTTCTTACAGCTAAAACCAAACCTGGAAGCATGACAGAGATTATGACACATGCTAACGCACACATGGTGGGACTATTCGCTGGGAAATCAAGCAAAACCCTCTATTAGCAGCCAAAATGTTAAAAAAAATAAACACCCCAACCCCAGCCAGAAGCTATTGACTCAAAACCTACAAAAATGCTTTTCCACAAGCGTTTCTGAAAGCCCAGTAGCAGAGAGGATTTATTTGGGTGAAACCCTTTTTGCACTGCTGGCATTTGGACTTCCAAAGCCTGCCTGGAGTCAGAGGTACAGGTAGAAGAAAATGTCACCCACTGGCCCAGCAGTTTGCAGCCCATCTCTCAGTGCTTCCCAAGGCAGACAGGGATTTCAGAGGTCACAGCTGAAGCACTGGCATTTCATCAAGGACCTAAATTACACAAACGAGCCTCTAACTCACCCGGTTGGCTGTGCACCTGCTGGGAAGCAGCCCCTCGCATCCCACATGAACGCACCACTGAAATACCAACCCCAGGAAAGCCAGGGGAAGCCAACGGGGCTCACGGGGACGCGGAAGCATTCACAAATGCGGGAATTGAATTCCACAAGTGCCGTCTGAACAGAATTTCCTTCAGCAAGGAGCAGGCATGGGTGTCCCCGCGAGGAGCAGGAGTGTTTGCAGACACACAGCTGCTCCCAGGCCCCGATGTTTTATTCAGTGTGTGCTCAGCCATGCCAGGCTGGAGCTCCACGGGCTGCTCCCAGCCACGCTGCCTTTGGGAGCCATTTGCCGGTCACATTGTCAGTTAACAGGAGTCATTTTGAAAGCAGCAATTCAGTCTCTACAGTCCTTTCCTAACAGCATTTTCAGCCTGCAATTTGGATGATAGGAAAATTACAACCCTGCTGCACTATATTATGTGATATAAATGTTATTGCAATTAAGCCGATGAGGAGAAACCCCAGAAAACAAAGATGTGTCGTCGCTGCTTTCTCCGTGCTCTCTCCCCAGAAGCTGAGCAGTTATGGAAGGGCAGTGCAGGGGAAGAAGTGTTTCCATGAGCTGCAGGGGCTGCAGGACCATGGGAGCAGCACAAAGCCCCAAGGACATGCTGGGATTTCGGCCAACAAGTGATTTCCCTATGGCACACACGAGGGAGAGCTGCTCTGAGGAACAAGGTACGGCCAAAAGCAGTCCAGGCATCCAGGCATCCTTCTGGTGATGGAATAGGACATGGCAGGGCACTCTGGAGGGGATTTCCCACCAACTATGCAGAGACCTTCATTCCTCATCTCTTCAGCACCCACCCATAGTTTCCTTCTCCCAGCCCAAGCTCCAAAGGCCTCTGGAGCATTTTGATGTATCTGGAGGACATCAGCCCAGGTAGCATAGCATCACCTCACTGTGCGGAGCAGGAAAATGGCAAATTATAGGATACCTGTGCTGTGGGTGAGCCAGCCCTGTCCCAGGGTCACCTGCAGGCAGTGCTGCTGCTCAGGGACACAGCCTGTCCCAGACACCCAGCCAGCTCTGCAAAAACCTGGCACCTTCTCCACAAAGCCTCAGCTGGACGCTGAGCAAATGTTTACTGACAGGAGCACCAGCCATAGTAAATGACTTTGATTTCACTGTTTCTGAAGAGGGAAAAAAAATAAAGCAAAAAAGGAGTCCTAGCACTCATCATTTACTCCAAGGTGCTGTAACCAGGTAGAAACTTGTCTTTTATATGCTGAACTGTGTCCATGAAAACACATTATCTTTAAGTGGGCACTGGAGGAACCACACTCAACATTGACTTCTTCATGCCATCGCTAACACTGGATACTTCAATCATTTGAAGGTTTAAGTGGAGATTAGCAGAGACCTCACCTGCATCTCTCTCTGGCAGTTCAGCATGTTTTGGGCATGCTCTGCAGCAGCAAAGCCCCTGAAAGGCAAAGCCCTGCAATCTGCAGAACAAGGTCTCTGTCACAAAATCAGAGCCTGGAGAGGCACATGCCAGATCCCGCTGCTCAGGCAGCTCCTAAAGGGTGCCCAGCCCTTCCCCACTTGGCTGCAGATCCCAAGCCCGGACAGCACCTCAGCAGAAATCCTGTTTCCTCAGCAGTGGATGAGCTCAAACGCTTTAAGAAATATCCCAAGCAACTCTGCCACACAAGAGGCCTGAGAAACAAGACAGTTATTTCTTCCTTTTTATTCTTTTTTTTTTGGGCTGCCAGGCCTGGACACTGGAGGATTCCAGAAACTGGCAATGGCATGTGGCTTCTTTGAACATCAGGAAACTGTGGAAAGCGCTGGTTCCCATGATTTTGGGTGGAAGATCTCCAGTCCTCCAGCAGACGGATCAAGCCCCTTGCTGGCAGGGAAGCCGGGGTGCCCGGAGCAGGGCACGGGGCTCAGGCCCTGCAGGCTGGATGCTCCCCAGCCCTGTGGAAACCCTCCTGGTCCTGCCCCTGCCCTGGCAGCGAGGGGACTGGCAGCCACACGTCCCTAATGGCCGGCTGGGATGTGCTGCCACGTCCGGCTGATTAGCTGTGGGTGATCCGAAATGTCAAACCATTATGTGCGACAGCCACCGCCACCGGCGCACAACGCCCTCCTAATCATGGCCTTGCTGGCTGTAAGTGGGAAAGGTGATGCTTAAAACACAGAGAGGAAATCAGCCTGAATTACTGAAACAAACCAGCAAACCCCTTTGTTCCTGTCAGCCTTTCCTAGGCTGGCGGAGGGCTCGTGTCCTCGCAAGGCGATTTGCAATATTCTAACTAAGATTAAGGGCATGAAAAGCCTCCTGTCCAACCCCTGCACCCAGGTACCTGCACACCTGCCCTGCTATGGGTCCATAACTCTGCTCTGTGAATGCTCCCACCCCTGGATGGGAGGAAAATCCTGCTGAAGGCAAGGGGGACAAAGCTCCTCACAGCACCTGCAGCCCATGGAATAAACACCCCCTGGTGCAGGGCAGGACGGGGGCAATCAGCTCCTCCTCACACCATTTGCTTCCAAACACAGCTCCTGTCCACATGTGCTCTCACTCCAGCACTCTGGAACAGGCAGCCTGAAAACACTCCTGGCCAAAACCAGACCCAAATGATGCCGCATTCAGCTACCGTCATGCTTGACACTTCTCATGATTTCTTGGGAAAATGTTAATTTGAAACATTTCTATACTCCACGCCAGTGCCACAGCAGGGAATAATCGCCCCATTTCAAGCTCAGAGCAAGGCTCAGATATAGGGAAATATTAAACAAGGATAAGAGCAAGAAACTGTTAAATGTCAAAAATATTTTACTGCCAGTTCAACAACAAAGTCTGGAGGAGATAAGTCTGTGTGTGTACTAATGTTATATAAAAAAGTGATTATTCAGCCCTGGGAACAGAGCTATTGATTCCAGTAACAAAGGGCACTATATAGACTACAGTGGGTTTGCTCTTTTTAGCCTGGGAAAATTGATTTTCTTAAACTTTCCCTTGAACCTGCAGTAGGGTTTAATCTGAACCTAAAGGAGCCTTTTAAGAACTCCCATAAATTAAAATGATATCTCTTCATTTGGCACATTTTGGGTTCCTGCTGTTCCAGCAGAACCACGAGAAACGCTGGAGAAAGAGGTGGGAGGAAGTGATAAGAGCATTTTGTGACAGCTTCCCTGCACGTTTGTTTCCACACACTAGAAATAACATGTAAACATTTAGATGTTTGTTTCTATACATTAGAAACAATATGAAAACACTGAAAGTGACAATGGGTGAAGGTGTGAGCCCCTCACACCCAATTCTGTGACCATGGGTGAAGGTGTGACCCCTCACACCCCATCTCTGTGACCATGGGTGAGAGTGTGAGCCCCTCACACCCATCTCCATGACCATGGGTGAAGGCGTGAACACCCCACAACCCATCTCTGTGGCCATGGGTGAGGGTGTGACCCCTCACACCCATCTCTGTGATCCTAAATGAAGGTGTGACCCCTCACACACCCATCTCTCTGATCCTAAATGAAGGTGTGAGCACCCTCACACCCCATCTCCGTGACCTTGGGTGAAGGTGTGAGCACCCTCACACCCCATCTCAGTGACCTTGGGTGAAGGTGTGAGCACTGCACACACCCCATCTCTGTGTCACTGGGTCCAGGGAGATGTGACCCCTCCCAGAGCCCCTCTCTGTGTCCCTGGGCCCCGTGGAGGTGTCCCCCTGCCAGGTCACACCATCCCCTGCCCCACACCCGTGGTGTGCCCTGTTTACAGCTCCCGCACACCGTCTCCTTTGTGGCCCCACTGAAAACCCGCAGTGTGCAGCACACCACTGTATATTTACGCTCTTGTTTTCCCCCCAGTGAGGCAGTAAATGACCTTTTATTCAAACAACAATTCCTAAAACAAAACCAAAAGCCAGCCCCTGGTCAGATGTGCGCGCGGCGAGGCAGGGTTTGTTATTTAAGCGGCAGCCAGACTGTGTGCTATGCAAACAAACCCCACGCTCTGTTCTCCCAACCTCCTGCTGACTTTGCAACTAATTTTGTTAGCGAGGAGAACACACTGAGCCTGACATCAATGCAGCAAAGAGCCCCGAGACGTTTGTTCGTAACTTTGTAACAAACATTGATCAATCGATTTTTGCCCGCGTGGGGAGGGAAAAGCCCACAAACAAAACAAAACACATATGGGGAGATTTTTTTTTTTAATGGCACAAAGGGCAATTAGGAACCCAACCTTCCAGTGAAATGAGATTCCTTACAGTCCTCTGTGCTTTTAAGTCTTCCCCTTATGCTCAATGGAAGCAAAATCTACTGCCAAGCCTACAAAGGAGGAAAAAAATCAGCTGCAACCAAGAGATGGTTGGTGGGCCTGGCGCAGCATTTCTGAACGCGACAGAACAAAGACAGGTGAAGGCTCCTGACAAAGTGAAGGACACCCTATCCCACGTGCACAGTCTTTTGCACTGTGTATCAGATCAATGCAGAACCAGCAAAACAGAGAAAACACTAATTAGCTATCCAAAATAACTGAGTGCTGTGTAAACAGCGCAACATGAGCGTGTTTACCCAAGCCCACTCCTCCAGCTGTGCACCACAGCAGCACAGAGGGACCCTGGGGCTCCTCATCTGGCCAGGCAGGACAGGTGGCACGAGGGTCCATGGGGGCACAGCTGATCCAGCCTGCATTCCCTGTGGTGTCTGGAACAAGCTGCTCCCCGAGCAGCCTCCCAGCCCCTGGCACTGTGGCTCTGCTCAAAGGCAGCTCATGGGCACATTTGATCACAGATCTAGGCAAAACTTGACCTGGGCATGTTTCAGCCAAGCTCCAGCCCTCAGCCTGGACATTTCATCACCCTAGGCAGGTGCCCAGGATCCTGCCTGCCCTTTTCCCAAGGTGTTCCTCAGCACTATGGGGTCAGCAGCCTCCCACCCCTCTCCTACAGAGTGGGACTGGAATGTTGCAAACCCACCTGGAACAGGAACTCCCACAGGAGGGATGCTGAGCCTGGAAAACCAAACAGCTTGGACACTGCAGGGCCCAGGGAAAACACCTCCTGCATGCAAGAGCCCAGGGCTGCCAGACACAGCTCCAGGGAAAACAGCATTGTGATTTCAGATACAACAGCAGCCAGTGGAAAAGAAAGACAAAGCACAACTTCCAAAGTTTACTCTTGCAGCCCAACTAACAGCTCGCGACCATACTTCCTTGGCAAGCAGCTGTGACCTTATTTTTCCTTTGGAAACAGCCCTGAGGTTTCACTGACACAGACGATCACCTGCTCATTAGCAGGTCCCTGAGCAGGGAAATGCCACGGGGTGATTCCAGCACTGCCAGGCTGCTCCCGGGGAAGGAAGGAAGGCGGCTGCCCAGACTGTGTCCCTCCTACGGCCGGTGACATTTAGCCGGTCCCTGGGAGCTGCTGAGCCACAGAGCCCCTGGCTGTCAGTCTCCTGCTCTGCATCCCTGGATGCTGTAATCACAGCAGCACCCCTTCCCAGCCCTGCCCCTCTGCCCTCCTGGTTCCACACAATCCACTGAGACCCTCTGCTCCAACTCCATCCCTGCAGCCACTCTGCCTGGAACTGCCCGAGAGCAGGCGGTGCCACTGGGCAGGGAGAGCAGGGTTTTAAAGCTACCCCTGATAAAATGAGTTCTCCTAATAGTTCTGAGCACTTCTACATTTATAAATACTTAAATTTTTTATAAAACAGCACAGCCTAAAAGATTTCTGGTGGTGGTTGACAAGAGAAAACAGGAATGTTTTCCATAGATTGACCAGAGGAGCACTTGGTTCCTGCTGTGCTCACAGGCTCAGGTGCTCAGCCCCAGTGAAGCAGCCTCTCTCTCGGGACTTCTGCTGGTCAGAGTGACCCTGAGATAGGTCAGAAAGTCTCTTTTTCCAGCCTGGCGGTCAAAGAAGGAGTCAGAACTCTTCAGTTCTCGGTCTCAATGTTGTTTATTGTTTCCTATCTATAAAATTCTTTCTCTGGCCTGCCGAGGTCTGTTCAGCAGGAGAGGCAGAGGCACTCTGGCTGCCCCCGGGGCAGTGTTATCTCTTTATACTAAAAGCTACGTGTACATTATTTACCATAACTTTCCAATACCTATCACCTATGTTAGACCGTGAGTTTCTATCTTAAACCAATCCAAAAGTGCCAACATCACAACAGAAGATGGAGGCCAAGAAGAAGAAGGAGAAAGGCTGGACACACCCAGATTCCTCCATCTTGCCTCCCGAACCCCCATTCTAAAAACCCCAAAAAATCTATTTTTCACCCTGTGACAAACTAACTATTATTCTACTTAGACTTTCGTGGCTTGCAGATCCTCATATAAGGTTGCCAATTTTTTCCATGGGTCATAAACAAAGTGACAGGTGTCTTGGGCACTGTGCCAAGGTCTTTGAGCCCCCTGGCAGGGGTTCCAGCCAGAGGGATGTCCTGAATTCTGACACCTCTCCCCAGAGGCTGCTGTGGATCACCCAGGCTGAGGAGCCAGTCAGGGGAGCACAGAGCACCACCATCCATCCTGGCTGAGGGTTTTGGAGCCCTGTGCCCTGCGTGCCCTGCTCAGGACAGAGGTGGCACAGGGACAGACACTGGCCCAGCCGGCGCTGCGGCCGCACAAGCTGCACTCTGCCCTGCCACTATTTACTCACAGCTACAGATGTTGACACAACAAAGAGCTACAGACAGACGGACAGAACAGCAGCAGTGTTGGGGCGCAGACACTGCGGGCTCTATTCTTCAGGGAAGCGCCTCTGACTTCCCCACCCAGCTCTGTGATTCCTTTGGGAATCATCTGGGCTGGTGAAGCTCGCTTTCCTGTCTTGGGACAAAGCTGGTGGGAGAGAACATCAGCCTTGCTGTTTGTCCCTGTGCTGAACAGAGCCCTTATCAACCCACAGAAAAACCAATTGTTTCAAATCAAGGGGCTGGAAGCTTGGGGATGCACTGGCAGCGTGCAGCTTCTGCTTGTCTCTCTGAGGAGCCACACAGGGAAAATCCTAGCTTTGCACTCTTTAGAGAGCCAAAATTAAAGGGATGACTTGTTCCACAGGAAAAAAAAAAAAACCAACCCTCACACCTAAATACTTTTTGGGACACACCGCCTTGCATTTCAAAGCCTCACAACTACACGTGAAAACGTTCAAACAGCAAAATGAAAAAATTTTGAAAAACACAAGAGAGTGGCCAGAGGGGCAGAAGGTGGCAGAGCTGGGTGTGGGAGATGTGAGCAGCACTGCCCAAACTCTGCACAGACTGCGCTCAGTGCTGCTCTCCTCCTGGCCAAGACGTGCTGGGATGTCCTGAGAGCCCCGTGCTGCCAGTGACAGTGACACGGGCACTGACCCCCACTCCGAGCCCATCTGGGAAAGCCAGAGCCCCACAGCAAGCCCTGCAGGTCCAGGGCACTGCTGTGCTCAGGGGCTGGCTGTGGGGACACGGCGTGTGAGGGGACATGGCCTGTGAGGCCTCGGATGCCTCAAGCACCCTGCAAGCTGGGGAAGGGATTCAAGTTTTTAAACAGTTGCTTTTTTAAGCTTCTGGTGTGAAGCAAAGTTCAGATCCTTCACAACTGGTAGGAAAAGATATTATTGCCTGGAACCATGCCCAGAAAAACTCAAAGCTGAGCTTCCTCCTGCCTGTGCTGGCTGCCAGCTCCCAGCGCTCCACCATGATGCCATCTGGTGCCCACAGGCAGAACGGCCAGGGCTTCTCCTGGGCAGATTTGGGAGATGTTCAGGAGGGAATCAACAGTGCCCAGGCAATAACTCACAGCATTTGCTCTGCTGGAAGATTAACACTGCCCTTGCACTGCAGCAGTGTGTCTGAATGGCTCAGGCTGGGCTGCCAAGGAGAACATGGGGTAACAGTCACTCCCAATTTTGCTGCTGCCTCCCCTGGATGGGGATTTGCAGTGTTGCACTGCAGATATCCATCCCTGCTGCTGGAGAGCTGCCCTGGCACAGCATGCAGCCCCAGAGCAGCCTCCCACCCCACAGCCACACACCAGTGGTCCTGAAGGGGCTGTAAAGAGCCCTTGTGAAGAGCAAATAAATGAGTTGACTTCATAAAGAAAAGCAGGGAGCCAAGTATCCTCCTTCCCTCAGAGAAATGAGACTGATTATGAGGTAGGTGGGCTTTGGAGGACCTGAGAGCAGCAGCTTTGTGCGGGGTGTTCCTCAGGCTGTGGCTGGTGGCCAGCAGACCCTGTGCCAGGACAGTGGCCACAGAGAGGAGAGCTGCTCTGACTGGCCCTGTCACCCTCCAGGGTCCCCCCAGGACCCCAGCACCTCACAGATCCCTCCCCAGTACTGGGTGTTGCAGCAGGCACAGCTGGGGACACGCCAGTCCTGGGAGAACCCAGAATTCCCTTAAATTTAGCCCATCTCCAAAGCAACACAACAGGAAATAAACTCGGCACCCTTTTGGAGATCTTGCAGGATGCTGTTTCCCAGCATCCCTGGGGATCATCAAGATCTTGATTTACACTGGATCTGCCACTTGATTTACACTGGATAAAACCATTTTGTCCCCATCACCAGTCCACTACTGCTTGGACAACACACTAGTAGGTCCTGCTGTACCCCAGAAATGCACTCCTTCCTTCAACATGCTCTGCAAACATTCCCCACCACAGGCCAGGGAAAGTGGAGGAGAGGGGTGGCTGGGTCAGAAGCTGGAGAGCTCCTGCCATGAGCACCAGCAATGCTGGATGCACAGAAACCAAAACAGATCCCCAGGGAGGAAAGGGGAAACACGAGGCGAGATGTTTTCCAAACAATCCACAGGGAGCATCCGAGCCTGAAACAAACACAAACTTACTGAGTATATCCACCAGCATGAAACAATGCAGGAGGAGGAGATGTTCATCCCTACAGCTTTTTTTATGAGTCCTGGGAAAAGAAAGACACATTTTTCACATGGAAAATGTGCTCGAAATCCTGCCACAGCTCCTGTGGGAGGCCAAGTGTCCATCCAGCCGCATTTCAGGGCTGAGTGACTGATTCCTGGGAAGGGCCAGCTTTATTTCCTGGTGCACATTGCCACCTCGTGGCTTTCCTCCGACTTCCAGAAGAGGCTGCAGGAGCCAGAAGTTGTTGAGAAATACTTCCATTTGTTCCACCACAACCTGCAGATGCAGAATGACCAGGCTCTGGAATATCACTGGTTATGCTTATAGAGCTCAGCCTCGAGAGCTTTAATTCCACAGCAATGTTTTCCCCAGTTCCAGTTTGTACTGTCTGACATTATGGTAGGAGATAGAATGAGGCAAGTAAAGAATTTTAGATAGAAAAATTATAAATAATTAATTAAACCCCCCCAGCAACTGCATCTTCCGCATTTCTCCTGTTCCTCTGCTAATTCCTGGGGAAGTTAAACAGGTATGTTAGCTGCATAATTATTTGTTTGCAGAGGAGGTTGACACTGGTTTACAGAGTACAGACAAGCATGTAATTCCTCTGTAGCTACATGGTAATTATTGCACTATTATAGAGTAATTAAACATGCAAATAAGCATTAAACCAAGGGGTCTGTATGGTTGCTGCCAACAACTGCAGGACAGAAAATCAATAGTAAATCAAATTACAGTGTACTACAGTGGTACCAGCTATAGCAGGTAGTTAAAGAGCATCATCTTTTACACTGCAATTTTTGTAGCTTTTCTGGCTGCACAAGTGTCCAGCCTAATGACCCAGGAGAGATCTAATTTTGCAAGTTCTCTCTGTGGGTTAATCATTTCGCCATCCCATTATGCCTTTCCTTTTCCTGAGGATGGGAACAAATCCATCACTGGTCCTAAGACTGGCACAAACCCTCCAAAGAAGAGTTCTCCAGAGCTCTGTGACACATGAGCTTGGCTTTGCCCCAGTCTGTTTCTTTAAGAGATAAATCTGAATATGAACATACCCCTGTCCAGCTGTGAGCTCGCTGCCCTAAACACAAAGCTCTTTGCTGCACATCAAAGCCAAAATGTTCACAACGAGACCTCAGACCATGTGCAGGGGTAGGACCTGACAAACTCAAATCTCAGGTTCATTTTTGCCCAGAGATTCTCCTCCTGCCTTTTTTACTTTTGTGAATGTTTGAGCACAACCTACCCCTAAAATTAGGGGGATGTGTAGGAAAGATCACAACACACACTGGGACAGAGAAGCTTCCCCAAGTAAACCAGTTGTATTTTTACTCCAAGTTTGCACCCAAGCCCGTGAGCCAAGCAGGCTCAGAAGGATCTACACCTTTAACATCCTTTCCTAGGGATCTCTGCCCTGAAAGGGATATCTGCCCCAAAATAGCAGCTCCCTCCATTTAGTCAGCAACTTCCACTGCAGAAGCATCTCTGCTATGCCCTGGCTGTGGACAGTGACGTGGCTCTCTTGCACCAGCCCAAAATGCACAAAACCAGACTTGGGGCAAGCTGGCATGAGCTGTGGCCACTGCATTTTCTGGACCTACTTGACACACGTGCCATGCTTTTCCAGCCCTGGCTCTTAACATGTGACAAAGACAAATAAACACCATAAACCATTTACACCTAGGGCCAAAATACTGCAGTTTCCATGTTATTTTGTCTCCTCCAGTGGGCTCTTTGCAGGGCTCAATCCCACACCTGCTGCAGTCCAGGGGAAGCTCTGCCTCCATCCCAGGGGACCTGGATCAGGGCCCGATGTAAAGGCAGGAATTAATGAAAGCCATTTCCCTTGCACTTGTCTGCAATGAGCTGTTCCTCACAGCAGTTGCCCCTCCTGATGCTGTGCTGCCATTGCCAAGGCACAGGCACTCAGTTAAACCTTATTCAGGAACCCTAGCACAATTTTAGATATTTCTACATATTCATTCCCAGTGAGCAGCTGAAACAGACACGTTTATTTTGACCACTTTGAGATGCATACCAAGGCTCTTCTGACCCTTGGTTTCCCTACTCTGTTTCCAAACACAGAAATCCTGCATGGTTTAAAAGCAGGCTCTTGCTACCTTTAATGCATATATTTGTTAAGGCAGCAACCATAATCACAGCCACTGTTACCCTTCCCCTTCTCTGCCCCCTCACTTAGCAACAAGTCTGAGTGCTGCCAGAATTATTCTTGGCCTGCCAAGGAAACTATTTCTGCCCCCTGAATTTCATTTCCTAGCAGAGTTTAATTTATATTTTGATGCTTTCTGGTTGTCATGAAAACCCTCCTTCCCCTGCTAATGACAAGGAACTCTGCAGCCTCCTGCTTCCACTCTGCAGATCCCAGCTTCTACCTCCATCCCTGGGACTGCACCCACAGCTTGCTGAGGATCACTCACTTGTCAGTATGTGTGCCAAAAATAACATCTTTTTGGATTTCATCCATTGGTATCTCACAGGAGACTTCTCAGGAGAAAGGAGTTTTCTTGCCTCTACACTGAGGACAAATCCATGCAGCTGGAGTTCCCTGCAGAGGGAGCAGGCTCTCCATTCCATCACAGCCAGGGATGGGAGTGGGAATTCCTCCTTTCAGATAAGCATCTGTCACCAAACTTACCTGCAGTCCCTTGCCAGCTCCATCGGGGTACCTTGCTCTCTGTGTGGGAACTAAACAGAATTCTTGACTCAGGCTCCAGGTTCCCCCACTCAGCACCACTGGCACACCTGCAGAAGGGAAATAACTTTCCCACACTGCTAAACTTTTCCAGAATATTGGCCAAGTAGTGCTGGAAACAAGAGCTTTGGGCTGGAACAAGAGCTTTGGGCCAAAGGACTTGGAGGGGGTCAGACCATCACATTTCTCCTCCCAGGGTGCCCTGCTCCAGCACATGCTGGTTTTTGTGGATACCCACAAGAAAGGAGGGAGCTCCTGAAGGCAGGGGGGTATTTTACCTCTCACACCCCAGCACAGAGCCCCTGAGTCAGAGCAGTCCTGCAGGGACCTCCCGCATCCTGCAGATACCCATGAGCTCCACCTGTATCCTGCTCTCCACAGCTCATGGTGGGTCACTCCCAGGAAAAGACGAGGCCTTGCCAGTGGCATCACTGGTGATGCCAAGCAGGTGCCAAAGGGATTTAAACCTTTCCACCTGCCAAGAAGAAGGAAACACCTCTGTAACGTGAGCCCAGCACGCGGCATGCACGAGCGCTCGCAGCCAGCAGCACCGGGGTACACGGGCACGTGGCAGGACCTGCTTGTACCAGGTCTTACCTGATTTTTACACCAAAGCAGCTCCTCCACAGGCTCCTGAGGACCTGCTCCCAGCACCACAGGCTTCTCTACTGCTCCTTTGTGCCTTAGGGCCCTTCAGAGCACACCAAGCCCAGCCCTGGGTTTTGCCCCTCTGCCTCCTCTCCAGGTAAGCAGGAATGCTGGCAAAGCCAGGGCAAAGCAGGGGGGAGCTGCAGCCTCTTCCCCTCAAATACAGCTTCCCCTAGCAGCTGGGCAGTGCATGAGAATAATTTGTCAAACACTGAACTGGAACTGTGGATAAGAATCATGCTTTTTGTACAGAAAATTGAAAATGAAATAGTGCCTAGAACTGCAGCTATTACATGGCACATTATCTTGGAGGGCTTTGGTGTAATTTAGATAAAACACCATATCTCTGATTTCAGAAATGTCAACATCATTCTAAATGTACATGTGTTTTTCCATCCTTTTCCTCAGAACTCAGAACTCCACAAGCCCCTCTCTCTCTTGTTCTCTCCATTTTCTTTTTAAATTGGCAAATGAGTATTCCATCTTTCAAAATTTCAGGTACATTGTTATATGTGGGAAAAGTGCATGTTCAGAGATGGCCTTGAATGGCTCCATTATGGATCTCATCAGCTGTGACATGCTTTCTGAAATAAAATCTATGCATTTGGATGAAACAGAAAAAATTAATACAGAACAAGGATGAACTGTTTCACTTCCCTCCTGTGCCCCTCATATTCGTGTTGCACTTCATCCCTAATGCTCTGCACCTTTTCTTCAAACCTCCTTCAAAGAGGAAAACACACAAACTGCAACACAGAAAATTCCATTCAAGCATACAAATCCCCCTTTTTCTGGTGGCCCAGGTTATCTGCAGAGGCTGTGCAGGCTCCATCCTTGGACATATTCCAAAAGCCAACCAGGCATGGATGGTCCTGAGCTCCCTGCTCTGGGTGTCCCTACCTGAGCTGATCCCCAGAGGCACCTGCTGGCACCACCCACTATGTGGGCTCCCGTTTCATTGGAAAATGTGTACAATCAACATGAATTTTATCTGCTTCTTGCCATCTCCAACCTCTGATCAGGTTTCAAGAGTGTCCTACACTCTCCTGCTAATTGTCCTCCAATGGCTTCACACTGTTCTCCCGGGAGAGGGGAAAACAGGGCTAGCACAAAAAACCATGGGGATGTACCTCCTGCAAATGCCAGAAAGCCAAGAAGGAGGAAGAGGAAGGGAGGGTCAGGCAAGGGGGCTTTGCTGCCGTGGCTGCTGCATTTCCAGCACACCAGCTTTGGCTCTGCTTGCCTTTACCCCAGTCAGCAGCTGGGCAAAAGGAACAGGGCTTTCCCCCTAGCACATTTACATTTTTATTGAACTCTCAGCAGTAAAATAAAATAAAAATAAAATAAAATAAAATAAAATAAAATAAAATAAAATAAAATAAAATAAAATAAAATAAAATAAAATAAAATAAAATAAAATAAAATAAAATAAAATAAAATAAATAATCCTGGTTGAAATGCCCTGGGAGTGGATAAAGGGGCAGATGCCCACCACATGGCTGTTTGCAGTGACACCTGAGTACCCCAAGCACTTGTGGCTGTCCACCACTCCCAGCAGTGCACGACACAAATAAATAAAGGCGTTTCTAATTAGATTAAGGCTGATCAAAAATACATAATGAATTCCCATTCTTCTCTTTTACAAAGACAAACACTTTGTGAGACAAATGCCATCACCATATAAGCCTTCAGGAGCTCCTTACACGAAATCTTGCCACTTCCAAAGTGCCATGGACAGTTCTGAGCACCTTTGCTCACTGCCCCTGCACACACACAGACAGAATCCACCCAGGGAATGTTTACAGGGATGCAAGTCTGCAGCTTCAATTTACAAGTTCATTAACAGTGTCCCAGCAAAGATCAGGTTTTTTTCAGTCGGAGCCCTAATTAGCAATGAATTCTCATTATTTTTCATTGAAATCCCAAAGCAGCTTTGGCACATTCCCTTTGTTCTCTTGAAAACAGGGAAGTGGAGAAGCGTAAGGAAGATAAAGACACAGCTGATGATATACTGGGGAGGAGGGGGGGTGTGTTTTCTCCTTGAGCCATTCTTCCACTTTAATACACTTTGCAGCAATTTTCCTTACTATTTAAGATTTGAAGAAATATCTATTTCCATAAATAAGCACTAACACCACTGTTGGCTGCCCCTCATCCTTCCCAGAAGGATGTGTCCCTAGGATAAGGTGCAGAAGGATGTGTCCCTAGGATAAGGTGCACCCTGTGATGAGGTCTGCTCTTCATTCTGTGCTCAGACAAAGCCTCCATCGATGTCCAGAGGAACTTTCCAAGTGTGGGGGCACGAATCCAAACTGTGGCCATGAGAAAAAGCCTGAGAAACAGCCAAGCAGCCCCTGACTGCAGTGCAGCAGCAGCTCTGACAGGGAAATGTTAATCAGGGGGAGAGCTCTGCCAAAGCTTTCATTAGCCCTGATGAGGTCAGGGCCTGGAGCAGGCAGCTGGCACTGGCACTGTCCCCTGGCAGCTCCAAGGACCAGGCAGAGGTGGCTCTGAAGGTGGTGGGCTCTCAGAAGCTGCCTGAGCAACCTCCCCCCCCAGATTTGGGGCTTGTCAGACCCTCACTCTCATTCCTCCAAAGATGTAAATGCAAAATATCAAGCAATTATAAATCTAATTTTTCCTTGGGTTTGAGTCTTTTCGTAGCCCAAGCGCTTTGGAAGAGCCACAGCAGGAAAATCACCAGTCCCAGTAAATTTGATCTCTCCTTTTTTTGTGCAGCTAATGAGCAAATAATGGAATATAGGCATAAACTTTCCCCACAGAAGAACAGTGCAGCACCTGGGGGCATCTCTCCCTCATCCAGCCTGCACTGCATCCACTCCTGGAGCTGTGTGGCAGCACAGGGACATCTGGCAGGGCACTGAGGAACACAGGCACAGCAAGAAATGGGTGCCCTGTGCCCACCCTGGAGACAAGCAGAACTCAGCACTGGGGGAAAGGACTTGTGCTGCTGGACCGTGCTGGTGTCTGCTCCAAACCCAGAGATGTTTTGGGCTCTTGGCAAATTCTGATTGTTTTTTGCCAGGGGGATGGATAATCATCACATTGTTTCCACAGTCGTCCTACAAATTATTTTGATAATAAGGGACCTCCTGTGACATTAAGTACATTTTAATTACAACATTGTCTGTAATGCATATATCTAATTGCAAATAATTATTTTATCATATTTTGTCTGTAGGCCTGTTAGATGCATCAGATATTATCTTCTGACTCAGTGGTACAGGTTAATTAAAATTTCTCTTTTAATACTGTTTCAAAGCCAACCACATAATTTCATCTGAACACCAGCTGTGTCAGTAAAAAAATATTTTTGTTAGTTTTTGTCATGCTTGTCCATGGAGGAAAACCCGAGCTGTTTCTGCAGGCTGTAATTACTGCACTGCTTTCTGCAGTTGTTCATTTGTAAAGGAAGAAAAGAAGGAAGAATGTGTGGAACATCAGTGGCCAGTGGTTGCTTTGTGTGTTACTGCTTCATTTTGAATGATTTTTTTTTTGTTCTCCTTCTCATGTACAAAAAAGCATTTGAGATCTTCTCTTCAGAAGGAGAACTGAAGATACCACACAGCCTGGTTTGTCAGAATAAACTGCACTCAGGCCTAAGACAATCACAGTGGTGATTCTGGGTGCTAACTAAGCCCAGCTTAAGGGTGATCCCAGTCAGAGTGGTCATTCTGGGTGCTAACAAAGCCCAGCTTAAGGGTGATGCTAGTCAGAGTGGTCATTCTGGGTGCTAACAAAGCCCACCTTAAGGGTGATGCCAGTCAGCTGCTTCCTCCCTCATTAATTTTTCCTCTGACTGATAAAGACCCAATGCGAGATGAGGGAAAAACGAAAGTATGAACATAACGTTCAGTCAAAGAAAAAATAGACTTTAGGTTAAATACACAGCAATATAAACCCAAGGAAGCTGAGGAGGGGACAAGAGGAAAACAAAGACTCTTCCTGCAGGTGCCAGGACCCTTCCTCTGTAACTTGCAGGAACAAGTGACCCTTATTTCCCCCTCTGAGCACCATTTGCTGGGACCAGAAGTGTTTCTGCAAGCCTGCCCTCAGCTGTTTCAGACCCCACGCTCTGTGCCCGTGTGCTCAGAGCCAGCCCTGCGGACAGGGCCGGCAGGGACAGGGTTAACAGCGTCCCCAAAGGAGGGGACCGGGCTCTGCCTCACCCGGCCAGAGGTGAACGCTGCCAGGAGGAAATTGCTGCTGCAGCTCCAGCGAGATCACAAGCGACCTTTCCTCTTGGAGAGGGGTGAAGTAAACAACACTGATCTGGGATTTAATGCGCTCGAGACAAGCAGCGCTTTATCTCTGCTCCACACCACAAGGAGCAGGGAGGCACAGGGATGATTTTCCTGTTTTTACCACATAAGCCACCTCTTAGCCCAGCCCTCAAGTTGAGCTGAAACATTTCCTCATGGAAAGATCTGTCTTGGAGCAATAGGTTATGGGCTTGCACAACATGCCACGCAAAACTTCTTCGTGCAGTTCAACCTTTGGCAAAGGCACTCTGAGCTCTCCTTGGTGGGTTGATATTTTTACTCCATGAAATTTTCACTTCCTCCAGACTGTTTCCTTTAGGAAGGTATCAGGGGACATGCAATCCCTGTTCTTTCTATTTTGGATTTTTTTTCCATCAGTAGACATAAATCCTTCCCTTTCCCCCTCTACACAGTTGGAGATTCTGGCAGAAGGAAATCTGACAGGGATTTTTGACAGTGGATTTCTTCTGTCTATCATTTTTACTACAAGAATGACATCTGACTGCCTCACATGAAAATATGGAAATTTTCCACAGGATTTTCCTAAATCAACCTCCACAGGCCAAGAGACAGTGAGAACTCCTTTGGGTGCCAAATGAGAAGGGCTGGAGGAGACCCCCAGTGAGGGTTAAATGCATGAGACACCTTTGCCTCCATAAACTCCAAACCTTTGCAGAGATTGATCCATGGAAATCAGATCACAGGATCCAGACTTAGAGGAAATCAGGCATTCAGCAGAAAATCATCACTTTCTGTGTGGTTTGAGCCTGAAGCAGAGCTTTGCAGGAGCAGGGGTCCACGCCTGCATGCCCTACAGGAACACTGCTAGGAAAATAACCCCTCAAACCTGGAGCCCACTGGAAAAGTCTTTTCCACAGGCTTAGTCATACCAGGGCAGAGAGGGCAGAACCTCATTTCATTATGCAGCACGCTGGCACAGCACCAAAGCTCTGCCAAGACCTGCACCTGAGCCAGGAAGCATCCAGGGAGCTGATTCCAATGCAGGGATAAGCAGCTCAGGCACCTTAATGGATGTGCTGGACCAAGGATATGCAAGAGGACACAAAACCAACTTTTGAAACGCAATCTGAAGCATTTGGTTCAAAGGACAGGAAGTCAGTACTGGCATTCCATGCTAAGGAAACCATTACCTCACCTGTAGGTTGTCTCCTGAGTTTGCTTTTCCCCTGGGCTCAGTATAAAGTGTTATATTGACACAAGCAAGCGGAGAAGTTCCGTAATTTAATCTCTGCCATTAAAATTTCAGGCTCCACGGGAAAAGAAACCCTGCCTGTTCGTCAGGTCCAGCAAAATTCAGGTGGCAGCCGGTGTCACATTTCCACAAACTCCACAAACTCTGCAGCACCAGGCTGCTTCCAGCATGGGGGGGGAGGAAGGAAGGGCATGAGCCATGCAGTTCAGGGAGAGCGTGCTGGCCTGCAGTGCAAACTCATGTTAATAATTCAGGCCACTCTATTTTGGACTGGAAACGTGCTGCCCCTCACCTGTACTGCTCAAGGCAATGCCTGAAATAGAAACTCCAGCAGGAGCAGCCCCGAGGGCAGTGCCAGCAGCCTGGCAGGGCAGTGCCAGCAGCCTGGCGGGGCGGGCACTGCAGGGACAGCCTCTGCAAGGTCAGCCCTTCCCTTTGGTCAGGGAGTCTTGGCTGAGCTGTGAGAGCCCAGAACTCTCCCCCAGACTGATGGGTGCTGGTCTGCCCTCCTGTGAGCCCAGCCAGGCAGCCAGGAGGCAGGAGGAGGATTTTCCCAAGGAATACTGAACTCCTGCCCAGTGCTGCCATGCCTGTGCTGGCACTGTCACCTCCCTCAGGACACCACACGGTGCTGGGGCCTGTAACAGCTCAGCCCTGCCACAAGTGATCCCTACTCTGCTGCCTGAAGTGACTGCTTTTTATAGATTTTACCTCAGATCCTGAAAGCTGGATGACCAAATCTCTTTCGGGAAATTATTCTACCTTAAGCACCGGCTTTCGGAAACGCATCATCTGACTTTCTGGGAAATTGCAAATGCTGCATTGTCAGAAAACACAAGTCACAGGGCTTCACAAGTGGTTCTCCTGCACAGGCTGAAGTCACTGCTGCAGTTTTACTGGCATTCTCTGGATTGTGCTGTCCTTAGCTAGCTCCTAAGTGAATAATTTGAAAAGTTGTATTTGATGTGGTTGAGCTCAAAGGGAGAGCAAGGATTGTCCCAGAGCACTGTCATTCCAGGCATGGCATCTCTGCTCCCTGGAGCTTTTCACAAGCAGAATTTCCAGCACACCTCAAACCACTGAGTGCCTAAAGCTATGCAGTTTGGTGCTAAGCACCACAACGATGCCTTGCTTATCACACAAGTTATCAGACATCAGAGCAGCTGTGGCACCACAATTCCTGAATCTGCAGTGGCTCCTTTCTTAACAAAGCAGAACATGAAAAAAACTTGGAACAACCAGAAACTGACAGAAGAAACAAACTGGAAGCTGTTAGTTTTGTAAATCAATTAAAATAAAAGGGAAGGAAAAAAAAAATAAACAAGAACAAGCCAAGACTTCAGCAACGTGCTTCCTTCTGCCAACTGCAGAAATTGATTTGTGCCAATGGAAGGGGAGAGCCAGAACAGCCCAATTCACTCTCCTCAGGAAGATGCTGATGCTGAAATCAGGCCACATGACCCAAAATTTGAGACAATTGCTGGAGAATGAGAACTGCTCCAGAAGGAGATGGTGTGTCATGGTGTGATGGGAAGGGTGTGCAATAGGAATTACCTGGGATGGGAAGGGTGTGCTACAGGAATCGCTGTAAGCCTGAGCCCAGCTCCAAGGCAAGGGACGATGTGACAGCAGTGAATTCTGACTCCAAGCACTCAGCTTTCTGTGTAAGAAAAGGGATTAATCAGTTTTTTTCATTTTCAACGCTGTGCATCATCACTACCCACCTTCCTGACTCCAACAAGTGATTCCTCACTTCTTACCACAGGGTTTGGTGGCACAGCCAGCCCTTGCTCTGCCCCTGCCAGAACCCAGCTGTGCTGCAGAGGGGGACAGCTGTGCCATGCTCAAAAGCAGGGCATGCAGGAGCACTGCCTGCAGGCCCCTCCTTCTTCATTTATGTATTTATTTGTCCACTGCAACTTCCAAGCAGAGCCTTTCCCTGCTCCTGCATGCACAGGAGGAGCTGGGACTGCCCTGTCCCCAGTGGGATGTGTTTAGGGCTTGATGACCTGTTGTTTCAGTGACCTCAGGCCTCTGCAGCAGAAATGATCGCTGAGAGGGCTCAGAGGAAGTGAGATTTCTGCTTCTAACAATAGTAATTCCTGTGATCTTTTATTTCTATACCAATTCATGGCTGAAAAAACAACTTATATGTTATGTGTAAATTGATTTTTGAGCCATTTTGTTAAAAATAAGAAGCAAATATGCAAGTCACTTCCCTGAAACCCCTTGTTTTCTTTTTTAGGACCACAGCCTGCTTTGAAACTTACTAGAGTTTACTTTTTCGCCCAGGAATTTTACTGGGAACATCCGCTGGCTTCTGCTTCTGGGATGGATTGTGCTTTTGTTGCTTAACTATAAGCCTGCTCTTTTACCTTCCCTGGGTGTAAAGACAGGGAAGAAATGAATACAGAAATTAATAATATGTCTTTACACAGAATATGTGTAAAGACATATTATTTATATACTTATATATATATATACTTACAAGTGCAAGTGACTATTCAAAACCTGAATGTTTTCCAATGGAGATCCACACTGGATATGGGGGAGAATTTTTTCCCCGTAAGGATGGGGTGGCACAGGATGCCCCTGGATCCCTGGAAGTGTCCAAGGCCAGGCTGGACAGGGCTTGGAGCACCCTGGCATAGTGGATGCAGTCCTGCCCATGGCACTGGAAGGGCTTTAAGCTCCTTCCCACCCAAACCTGTGGTTCAGCGGTTCCATGGCAAATCCAGAGCCTACCTAGGAGCCAGCTCCATCCCAGCTGCCCTGCCCGGGGCATTCCCGCGGCTCTCCCGGGATGCTCCGCTGCGCATCGCGGCGGTCCCTGGGGCCGCGCCGTGCCCGGGGGTTCCTCCCGGTGGTTCCCGGGGCTCCTCCCGGGGGTTCCCGGTGCGCGGGCTCCCGCCGGCCGCCCCGGTGACGTCAGCGCCACGCCGCGGTGACGTCAGGAGCGGGGCGGGCGGCAGCTCCCGGCGCGCCCCGCGCAGGGCGGGGGGCGGGAGCGGCGGCGCGGGGAGCGCGCCCGGCGCTGCGCCTCCATCCCTGCCCGCCGTGCCGCCGGCATGTTCTCCAGGAAGAGCCACGCCGACGTCAGGAAATCCACGCAGAAGGCGCTGGACCCCAAGCGGGACGTGCTGACCCGCCTGAAGCACCTCCGCGCTCTGCTGGGTGAGCGGGCGGTGGGCGCGGGGGGAGCCGGCCCCCGGGGCCCTCAGCCCCTCGGGGGGTGCCCGGGCAGAGCCGCGGCCACGGGCGGGTCTGCGAGCGCTGCTCGCCCTCCGCTGCCGCGTCCGGGAGACAGCAGCGAGCCCGGGGAGCCGCTCTCCGTGCTGCGGGCAGGGAGCCTCCCCAGGCAGCCCCGGGCTCTCCCCGCCGCAGAGGCGGCCCCGGTGCGCGCCCTCCGTGAGGCGCTGCCGGAGAAAGTTTGGGGTGCCCGGGGAAAGTCGCGTGTGCCGCTGTCCCGGGGCTCGCCTTGGGCTGGGTGTGGAATCGCAGGGAAACGCGCAGACCTGGTCAGTTTCGGAGACGCGCTCGCAGAAGCTCCGCTCTTGTCAATATCATCAGCTCAGGGCGCTTTGCTGGATGTTTGAACTCTGAGAGAAGTCGCGCTGTGGCGTTTTGTGGTGACTCCATGCTTGGGGCAAGGCTGTCCAAGGGCGCCTTGCGGGTGACGGCTTCCACCCTGGTCATGGTGGAAAAGCCGCCGATGAGTTTCAGCTGCGATCCTGCTGCAGGTGGCAAAGCCGCCGATGAGTTTCAGCTGCGATCCTGCTGCAGGTGGAAAAGCCGCCGATGAGTTTCAGCTGTGAGCCGCGGTTCGGGAGGGTTTGTGTGGCCTCTGTTGGCTGCTCACACGCGGCAGGAGCAGGGTGTCCTGAGGGGAAGAGGCTGTGCCCGGTTAGTGCTGTACCCTGCTGGTTTGTTCCAGGTGCGGGCGATCGTCGCCGATGTGCCACCGATGTTCCTTGGGAGCTCCTTAAGGAGCTGGCTGGGAGCAGCCGCTGGGGGACAGAGCGTGGGGTAGATCTGGCCTGGACTTCTCGATTAAAGTTGTTTGCGGGTGCTGGTTTCAGGTGAAGGCTGTTGTGGGGCTGGCAGGGGCTGTGGTGTGTCCAGCTGGTCAGTGCAGGCACTGTCCGAGCAGCTCTGGGTGTGCTCCTGATGTGTCTGCTCTTGGCAACTCCGGTGTAAACATTTGAGGTAGCACAGGAGTGGCTTCTGGAAGATGCTCTCTTGAGAGATACCCTCGCCTGGGTGTCTTCTGTTCACCACAGAAAAAAAACTCCACGCGTGGGAGTTGTTAAAAAAAATCTCCAGCATGTAAAGCTTTTGCCATAAAGGCTCAAAAGTAGTTAGATTTTTTTTTTCCTTCTCCCCAGATGTGTCTCTCCTTGCCCTGGCCAGCAGTAGGAATGTATGTGTCTGTCTCTCCAACTGCTTCCCTTGGGCCACAGTGCCACACATCCCCCAGATAGCTGTTCCTTCTCTCCTGTTTCCTTGGGAGATGCCAACTCCCCTTCCTTTGTTAGTTTAAATCACAGGAATTTAATTGTAAACAAAATGTCAGTTACTCCTCTGTGATCCCACTGATCTGCAGGAGGATACAGATCAGAGGGAAGATGATCATAGGGGAGGGATGAGCAAAAGGAATGTGTGTTTCCATAAATAAGGGCTCATGTGAGCTTTGGATTGCTTCAGGTCCCTTAGTGGCACCTCTGTAAGTTTGTCCAGTGCCCAAAGTGAAAGAAAAGATTCCGCTTAAGTTGGTGTTGGTTATGACATCTCTCATGCCTCCTGTGGCCTTTAGGACCCAGTTCCAGCTCTGTGGGGTGCTCTGTCCACGTGGCAGGGCAAAATGCTACCCAGATCAACAACAGGACTTAAAATTGGGTGTTTGGTTGTGTTTGAGAAATGACCAGAAAATTTCCCGTATTTCTTTATTGCTATGGAGATGTTCTCACAGCCAGAGCTTCTGTTAAGTTAGTAAAGTTCTAAATGCAGCTTGTGGAAGTGCCTTTTAGTAGTGTGGCCTTTTTTTTTTTTTTTTTTTTTTTTTTTTTTTTTTTAGGATAGACTTAAAAAATAATGGCCTGACAAAGAGTAGTGGGGATGTGCAGAGTTGGCTCTTCCCCACTGCCTGGCCATAAATGAAGCCTCTGCTCTTTCCCAGAGTGGTTTCTGTGGGACTTTCGTAGGACAAAAACGGATCAATGCGCCTTAAGAATTTTTTCTGCGGCTCTTCTTGGGTAAAAATATCCTTTTTATATTGAAACTTCTCTTTCAATAGTGTTTTCTCCTTTGGCACAGGAATCAGAAGTGCTGCTGCTAAGAGATGTGGGATGCTGCTTTGTCCAGTGCTTTCAGTCCTTTCTCTGTTGAGCAAACACGTGGGAGATGCACAGAGTTAAGACTAAATGTGAAATTTGCAAGGTTACCAAGTGCAATCCTTGTTAATTGTTGCCTTTAAAACGTACCCATTAGGAAAGCCCATGCTTTCCATGGAAGTGCCTTGATCAGAGATGGGATAACAAAGGAGAGTTAGTGGGGTTTTGGTTCTGGCACTGCTTGACCTCTTGTAGTATTCTGCACAGCTGCAGGACCAATGCTGGCTGGGTAGAAACTTTCATTTACTGACAGTCAAAAGGGGATGTGTGCAGACTTCCTGCTGCATTCAGGGCTGGGATTGTTCTGCAGAGCTGGTGTGAAATTGGAGGTGTCAACATCATTTTGGAAGTTGTTCCAGTTGGAGGGGTGTTTTGGTAACGGGCTGTTTCACGCTGACATACTTTTTTTGAAGATAAGTAAGAATTGTGCATTATTTCTGGGGTGAGGTTGGTCATAAAGGTTTATCATTAACCAGGGTGTGGCTGCAAAATCCTCTTCATCTCCTTTAATTTTTCAAGTACTTGAGGATTAAGAGAGCTTTGAGGAAATAGCATGAAGTGACTTTGGAAGTTCATGGAATTAAGGGATGATTTCTAACAGGTGCCTGTGATAACATTTGCCAGTTAAGAGGAAAATAAAAGGCAAGTCCATGTGCTAAGGACATGCTTGGTGTCCCCTCTGGGTTTTTTTTAGTATGAGGAAGAGCAATGAGAGTTTGGCAATAGACTCAGGCTCTTAAGTGGCACCTGAGTGTTACCCTAAATTTTAAATTTATTAGTAAGGCGAGTCAGTGTGACTGACAGTTATCAGTGTGCCAACACATCCTATTTATAGAGAAGAAATAGGGTGTGACCCTGCTGAGTGTCTCAGTGTTTCCTGAGTGTTGCTGCAGCAGCTACTGTCAGGTGTTAGCTAGACTTGTGAGCTTGTCCTGTGTGGGAAAGGGGGAAATTATTTGGGTTTGGGGTGGCTGCTGGTGCTTGCCTGAGGGGTGAGTGCTGCATGCCCGCGTGCAGCTGTAGTAACCTGGGAGATAGTTCCATGAACTTACTCTGGGAGTAAATACAAAAATAAACCCAAATTCCTGCAGTTCAGCCCCAAGCTTGCTGCCTCATTTCCTCGGGTGCTTCTGAATACTCCTTCAGGCAGTGCATTTCTCCAAAGTCAGGGTTTTATCTCGTTATTATCTCAAGTGATAAATGGCACGGGAAACTTTCCCCCCGTTTTCCATGTAAGAAGCAGGAATGGGCCCTGCTGCGAGTTAGACACATCTGTGAGAAAGGGCCCTGGCTGTAGGGATGCCGCTCAAATCACACTCACCCCTGAGTCACCACCGAGATGCCACATTTAGAAAAAAGGAGGATTTGCTTTCTTGGTGAGGCAGTTCCTTTCTCTTCCCGTCGCAATTTAGAGGGAAAGTTTCCTTTTTGTTTAGAATTTAATGACCTCATTCCCTCATATGAAATCCCTGTAAATGAAAGCCTTGTTTTCCCCTGGAGTTGTGTTTAACAGGATGCATTCATGGAGAGGAATAATTGCACTTAGCTTGCAAATTCAGACCAGTAGTTTGCAGGAAACAAATATCACGTTAAAGAGTTTCCCTGCTCTAATTGTTTCCATAGTACAAGCAGCCAAGCAGAGCTTTACTGCTGGAAAGGTACTGATTTAAATAAAAATCAGGTTGTCCAGGACTAAAGGTATTCTTTCTTCTGTACTTGTGGGATATTATTGAGCCCTCTTGCTGGAATCAGCTTTATTTTGGGTGACAAATGGGTTTCTTGCAAGGTGAGGCTTCAATGAGGATATTAATATTGATATTAATTTTGGCCCTTCACCCTCTTCTGGGGGAAATGACCCAACTTTCCTTTACCAAATCAGTTGCAGTAAAGACTAAAGGGAGGAAACTCATGTGTGTTTGGCAAGTGTCAGGCTTAGAAAACAGTGGACTTTTTTATTTGTAGAAAATAAACTTATTTCAAATTTCAGACCCAAGTTAACACTTAGGAAAGTGCTACATGCTCCAGTTGCCATTATTCTAAGAAATGAATTGAGAATATGCTGTTTTCTGGTTTGATCTGCTAGCCAGATGAATGCAAGAGCTGAAATTGCATCCAAAAAGTTTTGCTGGTGTTTTTCTCCAGCAGTACCTGTTTGTTTTGATGCTATAGAGGCCATTTGGTTACACAGCTAAGACTCAACCCATCTTTTTTTTCTTTCTTCTTTTTTTCCTTTTTTCCCTTTTTTCTTTTTTCTTTTTTATTTTTCTTCTTTTTTTCTTTTTTTTTTTCTTTTTTTTCATTCTTTTTTTTTCTTTTTTTTTCTTCAATTTATTTTTTAGTGGAAAGCAAATGAACCAAAGCCCTACTGCAGACTTCATAAATTCAGTGAAATTCTTTGCAAGGATGGACCAACAGTTTAGTACAAAATACTCAGTGAACTCCCTAAAATGGTTTTGTATTGCATTTGTTTCATTCTCTAAAGCTAAATTTGCAGAATCCCTGAAATTCTGGTCTTTCTGCTCTTGTGTAATTGCTTTGTTCCTCTTTTCAGATATTGTGGATGGAAGTGACCTGAAACAGTTTTTTGACAACAATTATTCTCAAATTTATTTTATATTCTATGAAAACTTCATAACACTGGAGAACAGCTTGAAACAAAAAGGTGAGTTTTAGAGTTTTTCCAGCTGCTGTTGGTCAGTGTTCCATAACTGTGCTCCAAGGCATTCCATTAAAGCCTGTCCAATGGCTGCCTAGTCCTCATTTTTCTGTATTTACACTAATAATTTCCTGCAGTACAGTGTGAGTATTAATCACTTTAATTTTATGGTAGCAGGAGAGATGAGCATGGAAAATCACTCTGCAATGAGAGCAGCAGCTGATCACATTTCTGGGTTCGTTTCAGCATTTACATGCCCGTCCTCTCAGCTTGCTCCAGGCTCCTGCAGCTCCCTCTGCTCAGCTGAGACACGGCCAGAGCAGAGAGGGGCACTGCAGCCTGGGCACAGCTCGCACTTGGGATCTTTATTTAAGATTAGAAATAAATTGAGTGGCATCTTTGACTTTAGCTGAGCAGCAACAGCCTAATTCTGCTGTCCTTTATTGTATGTTTCTGGCAAGCAATGTTGTTTTGTGTCTTGCAGGGAATAAATCACAAAGGGAGGAGCTGGACTCCATCCTCTTTCTTTTTGAAGTAAGTTTTCCATACCATGAAAACTAATTTGTGTTTTGAATCTCACTGTCATTCTGTGGCTGCTTAGAGCTTTGCAGTGAGGGGTGAAACCAGGTGTCAGTCACCTGAATTAAGAGATGTTGTCAAAATGCCCTGGAAATCCAGCAAGAACACCTCTGTCCTGAGCATCTGGGAGCTGATGCTCTGAAATCAAGCCAGGGATTTTGATGGAATTCGGGAGCACTACTGCAATCAGTATTTGGTTCTGTTATGCTAAGGCTTTCAGGAAGTCTGCTTTCTGCTGTTTCTCTTCTGTTTCAATGAAACAAGAGTTTGCTCCTGTGTTTCATGGAAGGCCACTTCAGAGGAGCAGCACTTTCCCCCTGCTCTCTGTTTGTTTTGCATGTGTCCCAGCAGGAGGCTGGGCTCTGCTCCCCTCGCCTGGAGGCATCTGTTGTGATTGCAGTGTTGGGTCTTGCAGCTCAAGGGAAATAAAAGGACAGGAGTTGTCAGCTACTGCACATCGGTTTGATCTGAGTGTGTGAAATGCTGATTTGCTAATTTGTTTTTTTTTTTTGTTCAGTATAACATCTTTCATTTCCGTATCCTTCCCTCCTGCCCAGCACTGGCCACCAGAGCATTGGCAGTGTCTGGGGAAGAAATGTTACCTAGTTAACTTTTGCATAATCAAATTAGGATTGCTTTAATTTAAGCGAGAATAGTCTGGGATAGATCATTTTCTAAGGTACCTCTTTGACTGCGGTTATTACCTAAATGTATTTGGATGTGAGAAAATATCACTGGACCAGATGAAAGCCTGACACATAAAAATATTCTTAAAATGCACGCTGAAATTCTCAGCTTAAGCTCTGCCTGTCTCTAGTCAAAAAGCTCTGGCAGTTAATTAGGTAAATAATTGGCCAGATTTCTCTCTTAAGGTTAAACACACATAATCTACTGATTTCTTTCTCTTTTCTTTATTTCTTTCTCTGTTACTCCAGCTACTAACTTTTAACCTGAGTATTACATCACAGAAATGTCATTTTTGTTTATATGTTGGGGTTTGTTTGGTAGGAAAAAGCCCTTCAAACTTTCAGTGGGACTCTAGAAATTGAAGCTAAAGGTTAATTGTTCTCAACTCCTCTCCCTCCCTCTAAAACACCCCCCAGACCCTCAGAAGTATGTGTCTTCATGGTTTTGCATTAATGAGTAGTTTGTGGTTGAAATGGAATTTATAGTGACAAGAAGAATGATGCTGTTTAGCCTAATGTGCCTGTTGTGGGAAAAATGGCCATGAGAATGATGACATGGAATCCTGGGCTTTTGTGATCTTGAATTCTCACTTTGCTGCCTCCTTTTCCTCCTCTCCCTCATTTCCCCCTCTGTGAGACCGGATTTTCACCCTGAGATCCAAGCTGTGCTTTCTGCTCCTTGGGACATTAGCACGGGTCTGCTCTGGGGTTGTGCCCGAGGCAGTGGCAAAGAACACAAGCTCACAAATTTGCCAGGGCTGTTTGGGGCAGGAGAAACTCTTCCTCCTCCTCCTCCTCCTCCTCTTCCCCCTCAGTGCCCAGCCCAGCAGAGAAGGTGTTGCTGTGCAGGTTAATGGAAGCTCGTTAATACGCTGGGGCCTTGAATAAGGAATGACATTGAATAGGAAATAGCCAATGCTTGCTCATCTGGGTGGAAGGAATAACTGGGCATTCCCAGGGCTTGGAAAGGGGTGGCCAGTCACCACCCCTTAATACTCCTTAAAAGCAGTGGGAGGACTTGCTGTCTGAAGGAGAAAAAATGGATGGTTGTGTCTGAAGCAGGGGCTGCTTGGGGTCCCAGTGGAGGAGAGCTGTGCAACAGCCTGGTCACCCTGGGGGAGAGGAGATCCTTTCAGTGTTTCTGTGGGATTCAGAGTGATTCCCTTCATGGTGGGGATCTGCTGGGTTGAGTGTGCAGTCCATGGATAGCTAACCCTGGGTGAGAACAGCCCGAGAGCCTCAGCACAGGACTGGGAGTCAGAAATGCCAAGTGATGAAACATTCATACTCTAAGCCATAGGAAACAGAACTAATTGATTGTTAAGCTTTCCATATTTAGTGTGATGTCAGCAGGAGCCAGGGGGATGTTGCATATTCTGCTAATTAGCTAAATGGGTAGTTACTTAGGATTAACAAATCCTGAGTCCCCAGGCTGAGGGTCAACAGCTTAAAAATCAATAAAAATATTTATGAGGGAATTGCTGCCTTTGCCTTTCCTGGAGGTTTACTGAGGATTGTGCTGCTGTTTTGGAGTGACACCTAGTGTGTGTATTGGGCAGCAAAGCTTTTCCCACAAATCCTCTGGAAACTGACTTGGCTTGGTAGTAATTTATGGAAGTTCTAATTTTACACATAAGCTGCACAGCTTGGCCACACAGTAACTTCAAACAGCATGTTACTCAAAGAAGAAATGTTAGCCAGCAGGGAGGAATGCCAAGGGTTAACTGTTGCAATTAATCCTGCAAAATGCTCGGCTCTAACTCTGTAAGATGCTTTGGCCTTGTCTTTTCCCAGATAGATATTTGTGAAGTGATATGGCAGCAGTACTGTTGTTTTTCCCTGTTTCAGCTAAAAGCTCAAAATTATGTGACACACAATTTTTTTTTCTGCCGAGGCATGGCTCTGTCTCTATTTCTCTCTTTGCAGTGCATTTGCAGAACAGGTTGCTGTAGTTCCTTGTGTCCCTGTTCCCTTTTGAGGGAGCAGCTCGAAACCTCAGGTTTGAGGGCAGCCCTGAGCCCTGTGTGTCACAGACCTGCCAGGAGGTGCACTGTATTTGTGTCCATTTTTGGCACCAATAACAGTATTGTTGGTTATATATTGGTTATATACATATCTGTTTGTGAAACTTTGGGGTTTTTTTTTTTTTAATAATAAAGTGTTTTTTCTTTCTTGCAGCATCAGATACTGATTCCTCTGACACTGTGGTTTTTTAATCACTAATGAAGTAAAAGCAGATTGGTGGTTTTGTGATACATAGATCAATTTCCTCCCACTCTCTATAATTTTTCTTCTTTAGTTAAGAACAGTCACATCTGTTGTGATGGTGGTGTCATAAAATTCATTCCACTGATCTAACAAGTTCACTGGATGAAATGTTTTATGCTCAGAATTTTTCAGATGTAGGAAAGCTTCCCCAAGTCCATGTTTTGTGTGAAGTTTGTGGTTTCTTGAGCCTGATGCAGATGTGAATGCTGAGTCTCAAGCTCAGTAGAGTAACAAAGGGGCTTTTTTGTTTATAACAGCAAAAGTGCTTGTAGCTCTACTTTTCTACACACTGAAGATTACTTTTGGAATCATTTACAGTTTGTTCTGCCATAATTCAAATAACATTGCTGCTATTATTACAGCATTCTGTGGTAAATTCTAGCTACATGTTTTACGTGTTTTACTTCAGAGATCTTACTGTTTCTTGTTATGCCAGGGGCAGTGATAAGTGCCCTGTGTGCTTTGGGCAGACATTTTCCCTCAACAAATAACTGTAAATCATTTATTAATGCAATAAATTGAGTATCCCTTCATTGAGCTTGAGCTGATGCAGGCACACTGACTCCATTGGCCTCTTGGCTTGTCTGAGTCTGCGAGTAGGAGATGGAAAATTCCTAAATTCGTGCAAGCTTTGGTAGTTGAACACCCTGAAACCACCAGCAGCCCTTGAACACAGAGGCCTGGGAGAGCTCTTATGCCTTGACTTGGCTTGAAGTAGATCCACCTGCCACTGACTCCTGGAAATTGTGAATCCATTCCCTTGGAGGGAATGTGATGCAGGTTTGGCACTGGCACTGCTGCTGGTTCTGCCTCCAGGGGTGGGTTTGCCCAGTGAGGGCACCTTGGGGGTGGCTGTCATTGATCCAAGACCATCCTGGCACGTCCAGAGCAGCAGAACAATGTCCCCCCATGGCTGTGGGGCTGGGAAACATCTTCTGGGATCCCAGGTGAGGTTTGGGCCAGCCTCAGCCTGCCTGGTATCCTGCAGCAGGTGATGGGCACAGAGCTGCCAGTCAGGGCAGGATTCAACCAGGGGGGCAAAAGCAAAAAGCTTTGAAAAAGAAATAGCAGTTTTGATGAAGTCAGAGGGAGTCTGTCGAAATATGAGCCTCGGTGGTTTTTATTTTGTTTCAATAAAAGAGAGAGACACAGCTTTCAAAAAGCAGCATCCTGTGTAAACTAAGATTTAAACTTAACATTATTCCTAGTCATGCAGGAAGTCCAAACGAAAAAGAACTATGGATAATCAGTTAAAAGAACTGACAGATACCCTGATGTGTTGATCAGTAGTAATACCTAATTTCTATTTCAAGTGTGTTATAATGGATTACCATATAGATGCAGCAAAGCACTAAGCATTAAATAGATCTATGTGTTTTCTGAAAAAGCAATATTATTTTGCACTGTGGGGTTTCTTAAAATATTTCTTATTAGTGTAGTGTGAAACTAGGAACAAGATGTCAATAGCCAGCTCAGATTCACAGCGGTGTGGCTGACAGCCTGGGCTGGAGGGGAAGAAACTCTCATTTGTTACATAGCAATAGCAGTGCATGTTCTTTAGAGCACCAGGGGTGGGGAGGGTGTACAAAATGTTGCTGGAAACGTGAAGTTGCAAAGGAAACAGCTGGAGCTGGTTCGCGACTTGTGCAGTCTCATGTCACGCTGCAGCACCACCTCAGTCTGGGACTGAAGGGCAAAAACCACCAGCTGGAAGCTGTGCTGGTGGGACTGGGGCTTAGCTTGTAACCTTCAGAGTTTATATTCAATGACGTAGACTTTGCACCTGGGTGACTTCTTTTTGCATTGCCGGAGCAGAGGCGGGTTCTGCATTCATACCATTTAGGGTGGCCCTGCTCTGCTGCAGAGCTGTGCTGTCTGCAGTGCAGGAGGGGGACAAGGTTGCTTTCTGAGGGTGCCTTGCTGTGGGGCAGGACCATGCAGGTGATCAGTCACACCCTTGCATTTTTTCAAGATACATAGATTTATCGTTTTCCTGGTTTTGAGATGCTGAAAAGGAGAATGCAAGGGAAGTGACTTCAGTGTCTACATTTTTTTTTGCTGTGTGAAAAGACTTTGGGATATGGGAGCTTTTCTCAGATAGGAACTTCTGTCCTCTTACTGATGGATTGAACCCTTGCTTGTTTTGATTCAGTCACCTGACAAGGGTGTTGGATTCTGTGTTTTGTAAAGAGAACAGAATGGTAAGCTTGTTGTTTTCTGCCCTGACCCCCCCAGTTTTGTGCAGTTTAGAGTTTAGGCTTGTTTTTCCTGTTCGTTGTTGAACTGTGCAGCATTTGTTTTTCTGCTTTTCTCTGGATACAACTGCATCTTTGCTGCATCTAAAATTCTCTGAGACTTGGATGTGAAAATTGTTACCAAATTCTTTTTCAAATGGGTCTTTATTCTGGAGCTTTGCACTTTTCCAGCCTATGAAGCTCGGACCTCATCACAGCTCACTTTCTGGAAGGGAGCTTGGTGTTCAAATTTAGATGAAACTGTGTAACAGACTAAAACAATGGAAACAAAATACTTGTGCTTCTGTCTGGTTTTCCATGATAAATGTGCCAGTGTATGAAGCTTCCTTCCTGCAGTGTGACACCTGAACCCAGCCCTGTTTTTGTTGCTGGTTTGCCGTAGGGTTTTGTTTCCTGGAGCTTTTCCTCGCACACCTCGGGCACACGGCTTGTGGTGAGCCTGGGCACAGACCCAGCTCCCACGCAGAGCTCCTGGGTCAGGTTGGGTTAGGAGTGCTCCTGGGTTAGCTTAGGACTCCTTTCTGCCCCGTGCCCAGCTAATTAATGATTAATGCCAGAAATAGTCTGGAGGAGTGGTGGGCTGCCAGTGTTTTAATGTTTAGATGGATAATGATAACTCTTTGTCCGTGGATCCTGCAATCTGATTGGCAGAAGCCTGGTGCTTAACTAACAGGTAAAGCCCCAATGTGAGTCATGGCCTCATTTTTAGCCAGTCAGATCCTTCATCCCAAGCATTCCTGCTGCCCACAGACAGGGAGCTCGACCTCTGGACCCTCTGCTCCTGGGGTCCTGCTGCCATGGTGTGCTAGGGAGGGAGCTGGGGGAGTGACACTGAGACAAAGTACAAGGAACATGGAAAGGACCTGCCTGGTTTGCATTTTTATTCTGATTAACCTTTCAGAAGTGCTGTTTACTGTGTGGGGAACACATGCTATGGTGGAGGTGTGGAGGAGGACCAGCCTGTCTGTGACCTGAGGTCTAGCTCCCTGTGTCCACAAACTTGTCATGACTACCATACTCTGCCATGGAGAAAGGAATGTTCCATGTCCAAAAAAGACTGTTCTGAGTGTTGAATATAATTTCTGAAGCCCTTTATTGTCAAAAGCAAGAGGTCTGTCCGGCTCCATGTCTCGAGCACATGCTCTGGCAGTGGTTGTGACTCTGTCCCCCGGCTCCCAGGGGTGGCCCACAGTGCCAGCTGCTTTCTGGGCTGTGATGCTTTGTTTTTTCCTGTGAGTTTCTGTGTGCAAAACACCCTCAAATGTGTCACTGTTGCTTAGGTGACCTATCATCCATTTGAATCTTGCATGTGGTATTACTGAGAACTTAGAGGTGCTTTGTTGTGCAGAAACTGGTGCCAGTCGTTTTGTGTGATAATTGCAAGGAACTCTTGACTGTCAGTCACTTATAATGTTGTTTAATTTCATTTGATTTCCAAACGGAAGTGTTCAAAACTAGTTTCCTGTTTAAATATATCTTCCTAATTATTTCAATGGCTGAAAAGTTGTAAGTTGGAGACATTATTTGTGTGAAGCCCTGTGTGCTGCCAGACCTTTGTGAGGTGGAGCAGCACTAGGTGAGCTGTGCTGCTGCTGCCACACCCGTGGCTGAGCCCTAGTCCATGCTGCCAGTAGTTTAAAAAGAAACTCTGTTTGTATTCCCATGTCATTTGTATGTCGTGCATCTGTTTCTCTGTATCCTCTGATGAACCAGTTTTATTACAGATAATTTGACTAGTTTTGTTTCCTGCAGAAAATATTGCAGCTGCTACCAGAGAGGATTTTTTATCGATGGCATTTTCGCAGTATAGGTAAGAAGAAATTGTTTAAAAAAATTCCGACTTTTTAGTAGTGTTTTCAGATCAATTTTTCTTTTAATGAACATTATATGAGTAGAGTTATGAATACATGGTATTTCTGCAAGTTTGGCCCCAGCTGTCTTTCCCAGATTCTCATGAAATGGGGGATTTTCCCAGCATCCTGTTAGAATATGGCCTTGGCCATGACAGACAAGATACTCATGGGTGGCTTCCTCAGACCAAGACTCTTCTTTCCTCCCACTCTGGTGGTATGGAAGCTTCTGGAAGAAGAGAGGGAATAGGAGGAGTCTCGCAGAGAGCAACCTTGGGTGGCCAGAACACCTTGAAATCCAGTGAAGTGGTTTAACTTGATAATTTCCTCTGAATCAAATGCCTTGAATTCGTCAGTGCTTTTCAAATTCTGCTTCCAAATGCCACCAGTGTGGCACCAGTGGGTTTTTGTGCTGCTTATTAAAATTTTATGGGGGTGTTCTATTCCTTTTAAGTAGGACTTTTTGGTTGAGGTTGGTTTGCAGCACTGTCTGACCAGCTGCCATTTTTGTCATCAGAACAAGGAATTGCTTTTGCAGAAGAACAATGAGCGGAAGTTAAAGGTCAAGGGAAGGGCTGCTGTCACATTTCCACTCAGCACTGACAAAAACAAGAGGAGACATCTGCCTGGCCACTTCACAACAGTTCAGCTGCACTAGTCCAGACCAAATTGGTTCCACTTGGTTGCTCTGTAGCTGATACATTCTTTATGCTTCTATTGAGTGGTCTTAGTGGCAAAATTTTTTATCTGTGTCCATAAAGTGATGTACAAAATTTGGCAGAGCATTTATTTACACCTCTGCCTTGTGATTTCCTTTTGTTTAACATTTCATGTGCATTAATGTGAATTTCCTATATATATATATTAATCATTATTATATAATCTTGTGAAATGGCAAGATCTTGCCATTATACACATTCCTTAAATGGGAAGGAGCCCATTTAAGGAGTGTGTATAATTCACAGATCTTACTATAAATGAAAATAATTTGAGACATGGTACTCTGAAGAAAACCCAGAGGAAAGATACATCACAGTTAATCTTGGGTGGTGGTGATTGTAGCTACATTCAGTTGGGGTTTTCCCTCATAGTTGTCTTAATACCCAGTGTAGTGGCCCCAGAATAAATTAATGTAGGATTTCATGAAATATTTTTGAAAACATTGTGGTGGGACGTGTCTGATAATGTCTCCTTAATTTTCCTAATCCAGGGTCGATTCTGAAGAAGCTTTTGCACACTGGAAATTCTCTCAAGGTATCGTGTTGATGTTTTCATATTTCTTTTCAATTAAGTTCCTGTGAAGTATGCTGCTTTGCAGCCTTCCAATAGCAGTGTTTTTCAGATTGTTAGGCTTTGTAATGTTTTCTTGCTCACCTTTTAATCTTAAGTTTTATTATTGTGATCCTTGATTATTTTAATATGTCTTTTCAGTCATTTTGCTGCTCTCATGACCTTTGTGAAGTTACCTGGAGAAGGATATTGCTTAATACCTAATTTTGCTTAGTACCTAATGAGGCAGTTAGGTATTGATATTGCTTAATACCTAATTTTTTGAGCTTTCTCTGGCATTAGAGCTAGGTTATATTAATAATGTGAATACCCTTGGTATGATGGCTAGACCTTGCAACACCTAGCTGGGATGAAGCTCTCGCCCTGCCTGTTGTGAACTATTTACCCATGTTACTGCGCTTACAGACCTGTGTCACTGCCCCTTTTTGCCCAAATGCACCCCCTTGCAGCTCAGGTGTGAAGGAATCCGCCTGTTCCTGCTGTGGCTGCAAGCCCTGCAGACCAACTGTGGTGAGGAGCAGATCCTGATGTTCGCCTGCCTGGTGCCCGGCTTCCCCCCGCTGCCGTCCTCGCGCGGGCCCTGCACGCTGGAGAGCCTGGTCAGCCCCCCGGCCGCGCCCGACGGTGAGCCTGCTCCTGGGGGCACATGCAACCCCTTCTCCTCTGGGATTCAGTCTCTGAACCTGAGAGGAGCAGGGAAAAGAGCGATCCAAACCATTCTTATCTCATCTGCTGCTCCTGTGTTGTGCCAAAGTGGGATGCAGTATGGAGGTTGTTTACCCGAAGCGATGGCGTTTTGTTTCCTTGGCCTATCAGGGCCAAGCACGTGTCCAGACTGTCGGTCAGGAGATTTTGTTCCGTTGAGTTCTTGTTCAGTTTCAGTTTAGGTGTAGTATAATACAGTATAGAATAATAGTATCATAAAGTAATTAATTTGCCTTCTGGTAGCAATGGAGTCCTCCTCATCATTCCTCCCGCCAGTTGGGCGAAATTTCAATGATAGGGTGAAATCCTCCAAGGACTGTGATGGTGTTCACAGGGGTCTTAGGATGAGGGAAGAGATGTAGATCTGACTCCATGTTTCAGAAGGCTTGATTTATTATTTTATGATATTTATTACATTAAAACTATACTAAAAGAATAGAAGAAAAGGTTTCATCAGAAGGCTAGCTAAGCTAAGAATAGAAAGGAATGATAACAAAGGCAGCTGTCTCAGACTCTCTGTCCGAGCCAGCTGGGCTGTGATTAGCCATTAATTACAAACATCCAAGATGGGCCAATCACAGATGCACCTGTTGCATTCCACAGCAGCAGATAACCATTGTTTACATTTTGTTCCTGAGGCCTCTCAGCTTCTCAGGAGGAAAAATCCTAAGGAAAGGATTTTTCATAAAAAGATGGCTGCGACATAGGACCTCCAAATCCTCCAGGGGGACATCCAGGTCCCCCTCCTGGAGGAGGAGACAATGGGTGCTGCCCGTGAGCCTTCTCCTGGTGTGCCTCTCCTGGAGGAGGGGACAATGGGTGCTGCCCGTGAGCCTTCTCCTGGTGTGCCTCTCCTGGAGGAGGGGACAATGGGTGCTGCCAGCTTCCCCTGGAATTCCGAGCTGGCCGCAGTGTGTGTCCGGCTGCTGGGCTGGTGCGGCTCTAGAGCCGCCTGCTCCTGTCCCTCTGAGGGCTTGCTCTTTGGCTCTGGGGTGGTTTTAATTCAGATGCAGCAGCAGCAGGAGCATTTTACTGCCCCTCAAGCAGGTGTGGAGGTTTCTTCCTTGTTGGCTCACTGCTGGTGTCAGCCCTTCCAAGCCGCCGGGAATCTGGTGTCATCCTCGCTGGGATGTGCCAGGACTTTGGACATCTGAGCAGCTGCTGGACTTGCACAGCTTGATAGTGCCCTAATGGTTATTTTCAAGTCAATCTTTTACAGAAAATAGCTTTTATTTCAGTATTTTAATGCGTTCTGTGCTTAAAATATTTGATTTTAGCCAAGATATTTCCAGAAGAAATAACGCCGCTTTTGCCAGCTGTCTCTGGAGAGAAAATTGCAGAAGACCAGACCTGCTATTTTCTCCAGCTCCTGCTAAAATATATGGTAATTCAGGTGAGGAGGATGGATGTTTGAAACTGTTCATATTTGGAGGATGTATTTGTGGTAGAAATTAAGCCTACACTACATCTGTGCGGAGCTGGGTTTGCCCTTCCCCAGCACATTTTTTACTCTTAAGTGGAAAATCATCCCAAAGGTATTTCCTCGTGCCATTTTTGGTGAAAATAAGCAGTTTGTCACACTTCTGTGATAAGAGTTAATGAATGTTATCCAAACTTGCAGAATAACTGACTGTTTTATGTGCTCGTGGCTGCATTTAGAAAATTGATGTGGGGTAAAGATTCAGTTTGTTCTCTTTGGACACATACCTAGATGAAAAGGAATGTAAAGGACCACTGGAGGAAGAGATAAAGAGAGATGGCTTCTGTGATGTTTTTAAAAGGATGCAAGTAACATGTACAAAAAATTTAATTAGAAGTAGATCAGATGAATCTGTACAGGAAATAAATTAAGATAATGTATATATTTTAAAAGTACAAATTAAGCAACATTTTGAAATAAAGTGGAAGCTGTGCAGACAATGAACATTAAAGAGCCTTGTTATTAAAAAGAGATAAATTATAATTAAATACTTTGAGATACACTTTTTAGTATGAAAAGGCAAGACCAAAATAATATTTGGAAAGGGTTTTGTCATCTTGAATAAATGCTTTATTTTAAAAAGTGGCTGTATGAAATTATCAGCTTCCTCCACAGCACCCTTTGTTTTACATATCAGAGTCTCACAACACTTCAGTTAAAGACAAAAATGTCACTCTTCTTTTTATACTCTTGTTACCTGTGTGGGGTCTAAACAAACCTGCTTACTCTACAAATCCCACTGCATAGTGGTTCCAGTGTTTGTTTATTTGTGTTTGTTCTGACAAAGAAAATATTAATGATAAAAGCAGAGCTCAAAGTGGCTTTGTCAAAATGTAAGAAGCAAATTTGTTTGGAGCACAACAGTACAGTTGCTCTTCTCCTCTGGTTAGAACAGCTCAAATCCACTGGCTTCCACTGAGCTTGCTGGCTTTGGGGGGATGCTCTATTCCTACTTTCCATTCTTACTGCAGTTTGTAAAGGTACTTTGGGGGCTGTGCTGCTTTTTCTTTCCTTGCTAAAGTGTAGTTGCTTGTTTTTTGTGTTCAGGGGGAAACAATTGTCAGTACAACGCATTAACTTAAAGCTTTTTGTTTGTTTCTCTCCAACTGCGTGACAAAGGCTGCCAGCTTGGAGTGGAAGAACAAGGAGAACCAAGACACTGGGTTTAAGTTTCTCTTTACTTTGTTCAGAAAATACTATCTTCCTCACTTGTTCCCATCTTTTACAAAGCTAACCAACCTCTACAAACCTGTGCTGGGTAAGTAGTGGGTTTTGCCTTTGGAGAAGAAAAAGATACTGCTCTCAGCAGCATCTCTGTTCCCAGCTGGTGTATCACTGCAGCTCTGTGGGATGAGGAGTTTTTTTCTCCCTGGTTTCCTGTAAAACTAACTTACATTGTAGCAGGGCTGGTTCTTTGTTTCAGCTTTTGCCCTTCTTTTTGCAGCTCTTCTCTTTTGCTTTCCTTTGTTTTGAGTGATACAAGTGATAACCTCAGGAAGGAGCTGTGCTGTTATGTTCTCCTGAGGAGCGATAGAGTTACGATAGAATACAAGCATTAATAAAATAAAAGCAGTCAGTCATTGCATCTGTTATTTTTTTGGTGATATGCTCAGTACATTTAGCTAGAGCTGGGAAGCAATTACTAAGATTGCACTTTGTTTCTCTCTTCCTTTTTGTCCTCCCCTCAGACATCCCTGATATCAGGCCAAGGCCGGTGTATGTCACTGCAACGCGGAACAATGAGAGTGTCTACTGCACAAAAATCCCCTACATGGCAGCTCGAGTGGTTTTTATCAAGTGGCTCGTTACCTTCTTCCTTGAAAAGAAGTATTTAACTGCTGTTCAGAATACAAAAAATGGAGGAGAAGTGCTCCCTAAAATTATTCAGGTGGGCTTTAAAGTTTACCTCGCTTCTTGCATGTGTGCTAACCTTGCAGGTGATCTCACTGCACTGACAGCTGAAGCACAAAGAAATGCTACCCCATAGTGAATAAATGATGTAGCTGTTTATTTGATTTTTTTTCCCTCATAATTTGTTTCATTACCAGCTTCAGCAGTATTATATTTAGACTTTTGGAATTTACTCTGTTAACTGTCATACTTGGTGGTTCCATGGACCATTTCCCAGTGACATCAAAGGCTGCTTTGTTTTCCTCTCAGTTATAGCAGCTGTTTACAATGAGATATTAGAGAAATATTTCATTTATAAACTCATGATTGAGACTCCTCTGGCATTGGATGCCTCACAATGAATTTTATAAATCGATGGTTTTGAGAGACTCTCCAGCTTCCTGTAAAGAATTTAGAATCAATCTCAGCTTACATTTGGTCTTGAACCATAAGTTAGTGTCAGCTGTGGGCTCAGCAGAGAAGCAACACAGTTTTAAGTAATAGTAGCCTTCTTGAGCCATGTCTCATAAGCTCTTGGAGGTCTATTACTCACCCAAGATAGCTCAGCTACCTTTGGAGGCATAAAATCAGCAGGATGGCTTCTGTTGTAGTGTTGGAAGCAAAAAGGTTTCATAAAAGGCAAAATAACAGAGAAAAACTGAGCCAGGTGAAGAGGTTCTTGCTCTTGGTAAAACACCTCACAAAAGCGATTAGTTTCTTTGTTTTCTTCTTTTTCTAGTAAATTGCCCAAGCAGGACTTTTTAGCTTCTGTCTAATTAGCTATCCTTAAGTTTGAAGTGAAGTCTCCAAAGTCTTATGAAGCATCTTTTTCACTTAATCAAAGAGAGAAACTTCTGAGCTTCTTTTCTTTTTGAGAAGACAGAAGCTAGTTTTGTCACTCTGTCAACAGAGAGCACATTCCTATAGTTTGAGAGGTTGCAAAACGCAGGCAGTGCCAGAGCAAAACCTGGCAAAAAGTGCCCCTGTACTTGGCACTGGTGAGGCCACATCTTGAGTGCTGTGTCCAGTTCTGGGCCCTCAGTTTGGGAAGGATGTTGAGATGCTTGAGTGCATCCAGAGGGAGGACAGCAAGGCTGGTGAGGGCTTGGAACACAAGCCCTGTGAAGAACGTTTGAGGGAGCTAGGATTGTTTAGCCTGGAGCAAAGGAGACTTAGAGGTGACCTTATTGCTCTCTACACCTTCCTGAAGGGAGGTTGTAGACAGGTGGGGGTTGGTCTCTGACAGAACCAGAGGACACAGTCTCAAGCTATGTCAGGGCAGGTATAGGTTGGATATTAGGAAAAAATTTTTCACCGGAAGAATAACGAAGTACTAGAATGCTGTTCCCAGGGAGGTGGTAGAATCACCATCTCTGGATGTGTTTAAAAAAAGACTGGACATGGCATTTGGTGCTATAGTCTGGTTGAGGTGTTAGGCCATAGGTTGGACTCGATGATCTTAGAGGTCTCTTCCAATTCTGTGATTCTGTGCTGCGCCTGCAGAGCGTCGCCGCGGGCCAGGAGAAGAGCGCGGAGCTGGAGGCGGGCGCGGCAGTGCCGGCGGGCGAGCAGGAGCGCGGCCACTCCGGCGGCAGCAGCAGCAGCAGCCTGTCGGACAGGAGGCTCAGCAGCTGCAGCCTGTGCAGCGTGGAGGAGCAGCACCGTGGCGTCTATGAGATGGTGCAGGGCATCCTGCTCTCCACGCGCGGATACGTCAACTTCGTCAACGAGGTGTTCCGCCAGGTCTGCCCGCGGCCGCTCGCTGCCCTGCTTCTTGTTTCTGTGTGAGACAAACCCTGGGGGGCTGGGGCTGGGCAAACTTGGTCTGTCACAAAACTTGCTGATCTGTCACTGTCATATTTTCTGAAGAATTCTCTTTGCCCAGGATTCTTCTCCTGGGATTCTCTCTTTTCATTTCTCAGAGAGAAATGAAAACAATAATTATCTGATTGCTTCTCCTGTGTTTGCTGCTTTGCAGTGTGGTCTGGAGATTGTTTACCAGCTGGTCATTGTTTGATTGGTTTCACGTGAATTGTTTTAACTTAATGACAATCACAGTCCAGCTGTGTCGGGACTCTGGAAGCAGTCACGAGTTTTCATTAGCATTCTTTGTAGTCTTCTGTCTGTATGCTTTCTCTGTTCTTTAGTATAGTTTAGTACAGCATTCTATAATATATTATCATATAACCTCATAATAAATTAGCCTTCTAAGAACATGGAGTCAGATTCATCAATTCCTCACTCACCAGCAAATACCACACTGGTCACAGCAGCAGCCTTTGAGATCAGGCTCCTTCCTAGGTCTAGTTTAACGACCAGATTATGGAATTGTTGAGGGAACTGAAGTTTGCTGCTTAAAATCGCAGTGTGGGTGGTGGTGTGTGTGTTTGTATGCATCACTTCCGTGTCCTGTGTGGAGTGAAATCTGTGAACTTTCCTTTTCAGGCGTTTTTGTTGCCGCCTTCTGATATCTCCGCAACACGGAAGGTGGTGAAAGTGTACCAGAAGTGGATACTGCAGGAGAAACCTGTGTTCATGGAGGAGCCAGACAAGAAGGAGGACAGCCAGGATGCTGTTGCTCCCTTGGAAGACTCCTCAGTGCAAACAGACGGTAAACATGTATGGTATCCCCTGTTCCTTACTTTGTCAGCTGCAATATGGGGCTTTTCACCTCACTCTGTAGAGGAGTAACAGCTTGAAGTGTGGGGAAAAATAGGGGTTAAAAAATGCTTTTAGTTAAGGACTCACAGTTGAAATAGTTACTGAGTAGCACTTTGAGTGCAGGGACAGTTGCAGCTGGTTTGAGAAATGTAATTTGTGGTTATTCCCTGCATGTGTAAATATGACAGCAGGAACTTCATGGAAGAAACACTGATGGGTCTTGCAGTGCTAAAATTCACTCTTGGGTGGCCTAAAGCATGGAAAACCGTTTCATTTTGGTGGCGCGTAAAACTTGACAATGTGTATTAATTCCTGTATATTGTAACTGGACACCTTAATCTAGAAAATTTACCTGTAGATAAAGTCCCTGTGCATCATCTTTTAATATCCTGTTTTGAACCATCAGTAAAAGTTCTTTGACTCTGTTGACACTGCGACACTGTTTAAAGGGAAGTTTGCTAGTACTGAAATAAGAGGTTTGATTTGTAAAACAGTGAGAATTACAAGATTTTTACTTCATTTTGTAGAGAATTTATAATTTTGCCAGACTTAAATTAACGTGTTACTACAATCAGCGACTATGAAAAATGGTGAAAAATATTTTAAGTAACATACCTTCTAAAACTTTTATGAGCCTTCAAATTCCATGTGCGGAAATGAAGAAATAATAGCCAGGAATTCCCTGTGGAAATGAGTGCATGCCACGCCAGTTCCCCTGCTTAGGCTGCTGACCTCAGGGGTGGTTTTGTTTCAGTTTGGTGTGTTCCTTTGTGCCCTGCCTCTAACCAGGCTGTGTTTGGCAGCTCTCCTCAGAGCCCTGCGGGCACAAGCGCTCCTCCAGCTGGGGCAGGACCTACTCCTTCACCAGCGCCGTCAGCAGGGGCTGCGTGCTGGAGGATGAGGACAGGGATGTGAAGGCTGGAGCTCAGGCAGCACTGCAGGTGAGCTGGGTGGGAGGGGGACATTGCAGGGCTGTGACCTGCCTGGCCTCAGAACTTGCACTGCAAATTACATTACGATCTCCAAGATGGAGGAAAAGAACTACCGGGGCTTGATTGGTTCTGTAAGACACAATTTGGGCTTTGTGTGTCACTCTGAAACGTGTATATTAAACCACATGACCACGTCTTAAGGCCAGAGATCTGTATTTTAACACAAAAGGGTAATTTTTTTCTTCCTGTGAGTACTAGAAATTGATCAGAACCATGCATTTACTTTTTCTGAACTTGATTTATTGAAAATACTGGTGGCTGTTTAAGCATATGATGGCAGGAAATGATTTGCTGGAGGAATGTCCTCTTGTCTGCCCAAGCAGAGGAGACACCCACAAACCACATGCTGAGCCTTGGTGGGTGTGTGATGGGAGCCACCTGGCTCCTTACTGGAATAACAGAAAAATAAAGTGATGGGTAAAACATGAAACCTCTTCTAAGGAAAGGGGAAGGTTTAACTGAAGAAGCACAGGTGTTTTGTTCTAAGTCTCGCCTGTTTTCATTCCTAACACTGTTCAAATGGACTGTCAACGCCAGGTATTCCTGACAAACTCTGCCAACGTTTTCCTGCTGGAGCCATGCACTGAGGTCCCTTTGCTGCTGAAGGAGCAGGTGGATGCCTGCAAAGCTGTTCTCAGCATCTTCAGGCGCATGATAATGGAGCTGTCCATGAACAGAAAGACGTGGTAAGGTTAACTTACTGTCATTTAAGAGAAAAAGTTGTTACAGTCCACAACCAACCAAGCTATTTTACAAATGATCTGTGAGGTCCGAAGTGTGACTGTATTCTCAATGAGTAAGGCTTTGCTGCAGGATTAATGAGCAGGTACAACTAATGGAACACAATATTTTGTTTTGGACTCAGGGAACAGATGCTGCAGATACTTCTCAGAATAACAGAAGCTGTGATGCAGAAGCCGAAGGAGAACCAGACAAAGGACACGTTTGCTCAGAGCATGGCGGGGCTGCTCTTCCGAGTGAGTGAGTGGGGCTGCTTGGTTTGCTCTGTCACAACTGCCCACAGTTTTAGTTGAGTGCTATGAAACCTACTTGTATTACTGTGAAGGAGGGGTTTCTCACGTCTTGCTAGTAATTATTTTGTAAACTGTTACTAACGGAGGGAGAGTTGAGTTTGCTCTGTTCTTCAGGGCTCTGTTACAAACTGTGGTAGCACAAATGGGATATTTTCAGTGAGTGTCTCTAAAGTGTACGAATCAAGTAACTGTTTTCCTAAAAGTCCAGCTGGCAAGTCAAAACTGAGTCACACTGAGTGAAAGAGACATTTATGCTTCCTACTATATTTCCAGCCTGGATAGTGTAACTGGGTGTGTAGTGCTGCCCCAGGGCTCAGTCATTCTGTGGGTGTAGGACATTCATTCATTCTGCTGTTATTACAGAGTGTCTTATTTCAGTTTGCCAGACAACATTTAGCCTTTTTTTTTTTTTTTAATTTCCTTCATCAGTAACTTTCCCCATTATTTCTGGTAGTGTTTTTTGAGGGAAAATGGTGAGGCGCAACTGATGTGCAGCGCTAAGAGTCTGTGCTGATGTGCAGGTCGGAGTTGTGGGTTGGGCTTGGTGTGCTGAACTCGTCTTGTCAGCCCTGCCCGAGCTGCCACTGGTGTCTCTTCCCTCAGACCCTCATTGTGGCTTGGATCAGAGCCAACCTGAGCGTTTACATCTCCCGGGAGCTGTGGGATGAGCTGCTCAGTGTCCTGTCCTCCCTGACCGACTGGGAGGAGCTCATCAATGAGTGGGCCAACATCATGGACTCCCTGACAGCAGTGCTGGCCAGGACTGTGTATGGTGTGGAGATGACAAACCTGCCCCTGGACAAGCTCAGTGAGCAGAAGGAAAAAAAGCAGAGAGGCAAAGGTTTGTCTTTGTGCTTCAGTGCTTTTTTTGTATCAAACCAGTTAAATATTGAAGCTTAACCTTAAAAATTAATTTAATGTTAAACACTACCTAATCTGGTGTAAGAACCTGTTTAACCAAATGTGAAGCACTTGGGATTTGTGTCTTGTCATCCTTCACTGGGGAGGAGAGGTAGTTGGGGGAAGGCTGGGGTCTGCACCTACAGTCAGGGTTTTTTGGATGGCAGAGATTAAATGTGGTTTCCTGTGCTGTTGGCTGGCACTGGCAACTCTGTAAAAATTCCTTTCTGTGTATTTTTAGTAAAGTCTCTAATTGACAGTATTTTAGCTGCATTTGCATGCCACCTTGAGATCGATGCACATAGTTTGAACTGCCAGTTGGTTTGGATTAATAGTAAAAGTTAACCTGTTGTTGTTTAAAGTATTAATATTTGCCATGTCTGAGTCCATTTGTACTTCGGCAAAAATACATGCCAAAGCATCCAGTGCCAGAAAACTTTGTGTTCTTTGTCCTAAGGTGGTGGTTTAGAGCCTCAGAAGACAGCTGTAGTAGGAAGATCTTTTTCCTTAAGCTGGAAAAGTCACCCTGAAGTTGTGGAGCCAATGAGATTCAGAAGTGCCACAACCTCCGGGGCCCCGGGAGTGGAGAAAGCAAGAAACCTTGTCCGTCAGAGAGCCACAGGTTAGACCACAGCTGAGTGCTTTGGTGGCCAGGCACTCAGTAACACTCAGGTTTTACATCTCCCTCTGAGGGGTGGCTGCTGCCAAAAGCAACTCAATAGTTTACTGCCCCAGCAGAGAGGTTGCACGTCCACGTCAGGATGTCTTGGCCAGTGTGAATCACAAAGTATTTGGGGAAATTCTCTGTGTAAGCTTTTAGTTACAGGACATTGAATTGTGAGTTAAACCTGTTCACTTTAGGGGTTTTTTTAGAGGTACATGGCTATTTTTATCAGTTCCTTGGAGAGTATTTATTACTGACAGGCAGATAGCAGATACTGATGCAGCTTTTTCCTGGGAGCACAAGGTAAACCAGATATTTAATAAATAATATTATCCTTTGATAGTTGCTTTATGTGCTCTGTTTTTCTTGGTATGATGAGGTTTTGCTCTCATGTTTACTTCTGCAAAGAGAAAAGCAGGAGGGAGACTGGGGTGGGGAATGTTGGAGTAATGACTGAGACCCCAGACATGGAACAGATCTCAGTTTTTTCAAGCTTTTCAAGCAGCCTGAACATGGCCTTTCTTTATATCATGTCAGCATGTTTCCATGTGCTGGTTTGCTGGGTCAGACTCCTGTGGAAGCCCCCTGCTTTGAGCAGGAGCTGCTGGGCTGCACAGCTCCCTCCCCAGTTCCTTACCAGGAGAGCTGGAAGGAGGGAGAGCACTCCGGGTGGTTTGGGGCTCCATGGCTGAGCCACGGCCTCCAGCCTGGATCACTGAGTGCTTTGGCAGTAGAGCCAGCTCAGTCTTGAGTTTTATTTCTAAACTCAGAGAGTCCCTGGTGGTGCTCCAGTGAAGGGTTCTCCCTACTGCTGCAGCATTTTCCCCTTTGACTTCTTGCCAGAGCAGTAGGGAGAACCTGGAAGTGTTGATCCACAACATTTCTTGTTTGTGTGTGTTCAAATAAAAGGCACTTCCACACTTGCTGTGGATCAGAAATCCCTGATTATTACCCTTTCAGTGTGAGAGAGTATTGCACAATATTAACTTACATCTCAGGGGAGAAGCCCCTGGGCTTTCTGTTGAAAAGCTTTATCCCAAAACTCTGGGTTTTGTTGTGTTGTGACACTCAGAACTGCAATATTTCACTGTGTTCCTGATGTAATTATTGCTCTATTTTTTCCTGTAAGCTAAGCGAAGCCAGTCTATCAGCAACTGTGTCCATCTTTATGAGGCTTTGCCAGCCACTAAAAGTGTACCTCTTCTGCTTCACACTGTGAGCTCTCTCTTCCCTGGTATCTCTTACACTTCTTGCTCTCACAGACTGTCAGGTACTGTACTTTAAAGTCATCTTGTATATCAATGTTCTTTATATTTTTTAACTGTTCTCTCTCTATTCCCTTTCTGTCCGGTTGGTTCTTCTCAGAACGTTGGCAGCACTGCAAGCAAAGCAATTTTTGTTCATGTTGATATTGAAGACTGCCATTAATTGCAATTAGATCTATATTGCCTAGTAACTAAAGTGAAAATACCCATGTTTTGCTTCCTGGGAGGGATTTGTGACTCCTGAGTCCTGCCCAGACTCATTACCTGCAGTAGCAAGAGAAAGGGGAGATCTGTACATGGTGCTTTATGGCCCTGTGGGGATTCCTGCTCAGTGAAACATCTTTGGTGTGTTTTCATCTCAAGTTATTTTGGGGGGAAATGCTGAAATTGTTCCAGTTGGTGAATTGCATTGGATGTTTTATTTTATTGCTTTCTGTAAGACATTGAAAGTCAGCTGAAGTCAGTCAATACCAGAAACGTTCGTTTTTGTGCACGTGCCTCCTGAGATAACTTTCTGAGATACCTACAGAGTTTATTAAGTAGTAAAGCAATATTAAAACTTGCACACTGCAGAATGGAAACACTGGAGTGTTACTAGATTTTTTTTTTCCCAAATGCTAAGATAAATGAATTTCTCAAAGTGCTGTGTTGCTCTGCAATCTCAAGAGTTCCCATTGCTCCTTCCCCAGCATGGCAGTTTATTTTCTCTTGGGGATTTTCATGCCTCTCTCTCCTCCTTTTGTTTCTCATTCACAGTTACAGCCAAACCAAAAGTTGCCTGGTTGGATTTGTCCTCACAAGCTAAACCCAAGTTATATGTAGCTCAGAGCTTTTTTTACTCTAAGTTTTTGTCTTTCTTTATTCCTCCTCCTTTCCCCTCTTTCTGGAGGCACTCAGGGAGCACAGCCAGCTTCTCTCCACACTGCATTTAAGGGAGTTCTGTTGCCTCTGCTCTGTCTTTCTGTCTCAAGAATGAACAGGGCCCAGTTGGGATCTCCAGCACTGAAAACCCAGCTTCGTTCATGGGACCTGCTCCTCTTTGTTAACTCCCAAAATCACTTCTCTCCTTTTCTAGACCGTTTATGCTGCACATGCATCTCTAAACTTTATGGGTTTTCTAAGGTTATTTTAGAGAACTTAAGTTATTACTTGTAAATTTTACCTTGGGAATTTTAAATATTTGCAAGGATTGCTTTTTCATAGAGCTTAGGTGAGGAGTTCGCAGATGTATATATGAGCTCCTGCAAATATTTTGTGTTGTAATTAAATCAACAGAAGTTGAAGAATCTCAGCAGCTGGAAAATTCAGAAGGAACAGAAGCTGCAGGCCCATTTGCAGACCAAGAGCAGCAGCTAACTCGAAGCAGCAGCACTTCAGATATTGCAGATCAGATTCCATCTGATTTTTTTCAAGGTAATTCTAATAAAGTGCAGCAATACTGTGTTTTTCAAAGAAAAGATCTGGGACTAGTTCAGCCTCACAAGTGCTGCTCTTAATTAATTTGGTTTCCAACTCTTCTCTAAAATATGTTTTTAGCTCATATTCTTAGTTGCTGCATAGTTGGTAAGTTGTTGAAAGAACTTTTTTAAAAGAAGTTAGAGACTGTCAATGCAGGATGTGACCTTTTGTAAAGCAGGGAAAATGAAACCTGGAATGTGTGTGCACTTTGTATGTAGCTCTTTGACTTTTCATCTGACTTGCATTTGAATTTTGTGTATTCAAGCTGCAGTTGGAGTTCACTTCCTCTCCTGTAAGTATGTTATGCTTCTGAAGGATTTTTCAAAGCTTCTTGTATCCCATTTAAGTGTTGTATAGCCCTTAACTATAAATATGAGACGTGTAAACATAGCTGAAATTTACGTGAGACCTCTTGTGTGTTTTGGTCCTGCAAATGTTTATAGTTCTTGTTTCCTTTCTGAAACTTCTAGGCAAAAAGGCTGGAAATTCAACTTCAGACTCCAAATCAGTTCAAGAAAATAAGGGATATGTAAAGGAGCATGAAGCTGAGCAAGTAAGGCAAACCCAAAAGTAATGTCTGTAGAGATCGTAGCAATGTTTGCTTTCTAATCAGAAGCCTTTTAGCATTCAGAAACTCTAGGAGGTGAAAGTGTGAAAAGTGATTAATCCCATTTCTGGTGTGGCATCTGGAAGTGAGCCCTGTCGCAGGTTATTGTCCTGCTGGGTGTGATCAGTTTGTGCCTCCTGAGCTCATCAGCTGCTTCTGCAGTTGTAGCTCTGTTCTAGTCTTACACAAGGCTTTGGTCTTTTTCTGAAATATCAACATGAAGTTTGTACCTTTTAAAGGATAAATAATTCATGGCTATTACAGAGCTACAGTACACGGGAATAAATGTTTGATGGTTTAAAGCACTGATGAAAATGCTTCTGTTCAGCACAGTTCCTATCACCAGCCGTGCATGGCAGATGTTAGTGTGAGTTGACATCAGCACAGGCAAACTTCATACATTTTTAATGGGAACTTTTGACTGAACAGTTGAAACAATAAATGACTTAGCCTGATCATCTCTGTGAAATATGAATGCTGAAAGATTTTTTTTTATACCTTAACAAATTATTTCAGATGTGTTTGAAAAACATAGGTAAAAAATCCTGCTTATTGGTGTGAAAACTGAGGTTGTGAAAGGGAGGATAAAGAATTAAATGGAAAACCTGAAGTTTTCCTAAGGACACTGACAAGCACTTGGGTACTCTGAATATTCATGAGAATGTCTTGACCGGGTTGTGGTTAATTTCTAATGACTGTGTGGGTGTGAAATTTGCTGGAGTGTGGTGTAGTGCTCAGAGCCGTATAAGCTAAGATGGATTCTTTCCCTGCAGGTGCTAATGCAGAGGAGCAGCAGTACAGCCGAGTTGGATCTGAAAGCAGACTTGCAGCAATCTCACGGGTATTACAGAGAGAGGGAGAAAAGTGAGTGCCCCGAGAGTGCTTTTGCCAAGGGCAGCACCTGAAATCTGCTCTGATTTTGCTGCAGCCAGCCGAGACGCTTCTCTGGGGCGCTCTGCTGCTGCAGCTGTGAGCAGCACTGTGCTGTTTGCAGGTGAGAGCGTGAGCAGTGACACGTCCCTGGGCTGTGGAGCTGACGTGGACATCGCCCTGGTGGCCTGGCAGGCAACTGAGGATGAGCCCGAGGCGGGGCCGGCTGCAGGAGCGGGCGGGGATCCTGCGGCGCCGCGCTGGCTCCAGCTCAGCCCCTCGCAGGAGCCCGCCAACCTCACAGGTACCGCGGGCCCCACGCTGGGTGTGTGAGATCACACCTGTGCCCCACGGAATCTCACAGCATAATGAGGCTGGAAGAGACCTCTAAGATAGAGTCCAACCTATGCCCTAACACCTCAACTAGACTATAGCACCAAGTGCCATGTCCAGTCTTTTTTTAAACACATCCAGAGATGGTGGTTCTACCACCTCCCTGGGAAGAGCATTCCAGTACTTTGTTATTCTTTTGGTGAAAAATTTCTTCCTAATATCCAACCTATACCTTCCCTGAAGCAGCTTGAGACTGTGTCCTCTAAAGAGGAGCTTGTGCCCCTCGCTTGGCTTATGTGGCACAGGGCACCAAGGACCCTTCATTGTGCTGGTTCAGAGTGGAAGGGGTTTGGATCATCCATTGATTTGCCAGTAAATGATGATCCAGAAAGCCACCACCCACCCAGCTGAAAATAAATGGGCTTCTTACAGTGCCTAGCTGGGCACTCGTGGGCCTGCCCATTAGCACACTAATAAATGTTTCAAGTGAACAGGTTTTATTACCATAGCAGCATGGTCTGAGGAAATGCCTTACTGTATTTTTTGACTGATAGGAAAGAAGTGGTTCATTCTTTGCCATTTGTAAAGGTACCCTTCTTCTGGCAGTGTGAGTCAGATATTAGGTTAGGAGCTAATGCAGTAATGTAGGGATGTCTTACAGGCTGCCTTCCTAATGGATACAGAATTTCAAGGGTACTTTTTCATGTTGACTTTTCCTTTGAAATATCTGTGCTTTAATGAAGCAGCACACACCTGGTCCAACTGCTGGGACTGCTGCTGTAAAAAAGGTAATACTGCCCATGGTAAGAATGATCGTGTATGATAAATTCACTGTTGGTGTGGTGCAAGAATTGCTCCTTTGGGGGTACAAAGAGAAAGAACCTCATGTTGCAACCTGGCAGGTAATGTGGAGTGAAAGGACAAGTGGGTAACAGATGTGTCATTGCCCAGCAGACCCAAAGTGCCCTTGACTGCATTCCTGCCTCAGCCAAGTCACAGCTTGCTCCGCTGTGGAAACCTGATAGGGTAAGACAGAGCAACACTGCCACCGAGCAGCAGAGATGCCACTTCCCTGAGCACAGATCTGTAGGAGGTCATTCTAATGTGCTGGATAAATAACATGTGGTTTAGCACTTTGGGACTTTGTAATGCTACAAAACAAAAAGGGGGAAAAAATCCCCAAAATTGTTTTTAAATATATTCAAACATAAAAGCATCTGAAATGCCTTTTATTTCACTAACCTTCTTTGTGTCCTCAGAGGACATGAGTTATTTCCTTCTGCCTGTCTAGAGGTTTCCTGCAACTTCCTTCCATGCCTTAGTTGCTGCAGGTATGCCAGGAGCAGCATGGCTGTGCTGCTGCCTGTGACAGGAGAGCAGCTACCAGCTCTTGTCATTAAAATGTGCACTTCAGTGTGGATTTGTACTGTTTAAGAGCATAAATCCCATTACCCTGACAGCCTTCTCCAAGCTCTGCTCTCTCAGGAGCTGCTCTGCATCAGTGGTGATGCCTGAGCACATTCCTCAAGACTCTTCAGCCGTGGCTTTTTATTCCTTTGTCCAGTTGCATTGCCAGGTCTTGCTACACCGTGTGATCTCAAAAAAAAAAAAAGAAAGGGCTTTTATAAATATAGAAGTATTACCTGTAAGAGTGAGTTATTGATTGAATACATCCCTCAGGTACCTGAATATTGCATTTAGCTGCATTTGCCTCCCTTGCTGAAAAGCCCTCTGGGGTGGGGACAGTGTGGAGTGGCAGTGCTGTGCCCTGTGGTGCTGTCACCCATGAGCCCCTTTGCTGCCGTGTTCTCCTTTGATTCAAAAGCAGCTCCAGCAGTAAAAGAGATGGAAGATGGTTAGGAGGAGTAATGACCAGATTTTGTTGACCAAGTTCATGCTTAGACTGCACTTCTAACTTGTGGAAATGGCACACTTTAAATTTGCAGACAGCAGTGAGTTCCTGGCTGACGATTGCAGTATAATTGCTGGTGGAAGCCTTATTGGTTGGCATCCTGATTCTGCTGCTGTGCTGTGGAGGAGAATCCTGGGAATTCTTGGAGATGTGAACAACATACAGTCACCTAAAATCCATGCAAAAGTTTTTGGCTACCTTTATGAGCTGTGGTTTAAACTTGCAAAGGTATGTGGTACTTACAGCTAATAATAACAACACTTTTCTTTTGTTGTGGAAATGATTATTAAATGGGATTTAGTGTTAACACCTGGAGCATAAACATGGCATGGGAGGGCTCTGCTGTAAAGGAAGCTTTGTCTTGTTTGGTTTCCAGCAGAGAATCCTGTCCAATGACAAGAGAATTTAAATGGGGTGAGGAAAACAGTAGCAAAGAAAAAAGAAGTACAGACATTGGTATTTGTGTAAAGGCCCACAGTGTGACTCAAACTGGCAATGTTTGCTTTGGCCAGGGAGCAGCAGCATAGACCAAGCTTTCCTGGTGGCTTTGGCTGAAGTGGGAGCTCTGGATAGCCCCAGCTGTAGTACCTAAATATAAATAAAATAAAAGTAAAACATAATAATGCAAAAAAAAGAGCATTAAAAAAAGATACTGGTTTTATTAATGCTCTTCTTTAAAAATCATCAGATCCGAGACAACCTCGCTATCAGCGTTGACAATCAGTCAACTCCCTCTCCTCCTGTCCTGATCCCTCCTCTCAGGATATTTGCATCATGGCTGTTCAAGGTCAGTTCTGAAGTTCTCACACAAGAGTATTTTCTTCTATATCAGAGCTGAATGGGTGTGCCCTTAGTTGCCTTATTTTTAACTTCCACCATCACTGCTGCCCAAGACAGCGCGTGCCCTCCAAAGGCTCTTTGGAGCTGAGGTAATGCTTTGTGGGAGGGCTGCTGGGCACGCATGGCACGGGCTGGCTGGTGGGGGAGGCAAGGAGTGATGCAGGCTTTGTTGCTGTTGCAGGCAGCCATGCTGCCCAGCGAGTACAAGGAGGGCAAGCTGCAGGCGTTCCGGCTGCTCTGCGCCATGATGAGCCGGCGCCAGGACCTGCTGCCCAACTCGGACTTCCTGGTGCACTTCTACTTTGTCATGCGCCTGGGGCTCACCAGCCAGGACCAGGTATGAGCTGTGCTTCCTGTGCCACTGCTGAACCATGCCAGGGCAGCAGGAGATGCTGCCAAAACCTGCTGCTGTGGGCACAGCAGTTGTTCCGGGTCTCCCTGTCCTCAGGAATAAAGCGTTCGGTGCAAGGTGAGGAAAAAGCTTAGTTGGCCTGTTAAATGATGGTTGTCTCACAGAAGCAGCTCAGTGCTCGTGGAAACTCTAAGAAATATTCTTTGGACAAAATACCGACTGTCTAAGAGCAGTTGCATGTTTTTATAGCTATAGGAATGAGAGCAAGGGCTTGCAGCTCTGCTGGGGGTGGCAACAAAGGGCACAGGGACCGCTCAGGAAATCGTGGGAGTTACTGATTGTGCCTTTAGGAAACCAGACAGGTTTGATTGTTTCTGAGATGATAGAGGGAAAGAAGGAATTGTTACCAGGTTCTTGCCCCTTGGTTTCCCACCTGAAAAGTTAGAACATTTGGAAAACACTCCTTTTTATATAGATAAGAGTAGAGAGACAGGGGTTTTCTCCTGGAAAATCCTAGAAGTCCTGCTGCAGCTGCCCATCACTCCAGGATTCCCCAGGTATTTTGTATCCCTCACACTGCAATCCCTCCATGGTTTCCCTGGATATTTTGCAGCCCCACACTGCAATCCCTCCATGGTTTCCCTGGCTGTTTTGCAGGCTGCTGCTGCTCTTTGTTCTTGCTCCCCACTCTCGTGGCTGCATTTGCCTCTTGGTGGCACACTTGACCACAGGTTGGCTGCTGTGTGTGTGTGTCCTTCCCGCCTGCTTCCCTTAGCTGTGGAACTGGATGAGGTGTTAACTGGCAGTGCCTTGGAGCAAGGTGTTGATGGGAAGCAGGATCCTTATTCCTGCTCCTGTATTTCCAGGGCGATTGAGTGCTCGGAGAGTGGGAGTCTCTTTATCAGAGAGAGTGTGGGATCACTGGAACAGGGATCCTAGCATGCTTTCCAGGATTTCAGAAATAAAAAAAAACAACTTGGTTTGGCCTTTTTAACACAGAGTGGGTTTGTCTGCTAAGCACAGGCATAGATTTCTCCCTTGTAAGGAATGTTCACAGAAGGAAGGGTAGGAGGTGTCTCATGGAGGAATTTTCCTTCTGTATGGATCACTACTGCAACTTCTAGCATTTATGTTGGAAAGCCACAGAAAAACACCCTAGCTCCAGGCAATCACCTTGGCTACTTCAGAAGAGCTTTTTTAGGTGGTTACATAATTAAAAGTATTACAGTCAGGAACCTCTTTGACCTGAATGGTTTTCAATATTTTAGTTTGTGTGACAAATGTTTTTTTGAACTGTATTTCTCTTGTCACTCCTCACTCACTTAAGGATGCAAAAATAGGAAATTGCTGCTGCGTGGTGTAGCTTTTGGTGCTGCTAGAAAAACAAAACAATCTGATTTTGGATATGCTGTAAATGAGTACAGTGTTATTCCAGCAAGTGCAGCTCAGCTTTGCAGCCTGCTCTTGGGGGGTGCATAAAAGAGCAGTGTGAGGAGGGTGTATTTTATAGGAGGCTCCCTTGGCTCTCTGAGCCCTGGATGTAGCAATTAGCTCAGCAGAGGAGACAGCAGGGTAATGAGCTGCAGCTAATTTGTCCATGTGGAAGTGTCTAACAACAAACATCCCTGGAGAAGTGAACAACTCTGTGCAAGAATTGCATCACCTCTCCAGGTGGGAGCAGCCGGCTGCAGGGAGCGAGCTGCGGTCGGGGAGCACAGGAGGGGCCCAGGGTCAAGGGCCAAGTGACCATCTGTGGGGTGCCTCCCTCCTGAACTGCTCCAGCCTGTGGCACTGCTCTGCTGCTGGCCTAGTCTGGGCTTTTTTCCTGTTTTTTTTTTTATCAATGACATTCATTCAGGCTCACAGCTTCCCTCCCTGGCCTCTGGCGTTGAAGGAAAGAGACCTGGGATGTTCACTACGACACTGGGGGCTAGGGAAGGTACTTTACCCATGGTTAGGGGGTTGAAAATCAGGAAATGTTCCTGGGGAGTGGTTGGTAGGGATGCTGTGGGATAGCCTGCTGCAGTTTGCATGGGCATAGCTGCCTTCTGCTGCCAGGTGAGCCTGATGGTCAGAAAACTCCTGTTGGAGCAAGTGCAACCAGGTGTGTCCTTTGGTTTGGGTAATAAATGCAGCTTTATTAATCAACCCAAAATTTGACATTGCAATGCACAGGTTTTTCAAATACCTGAACCAGGAATAGAGATATATTTTATTGTTGCTGGCTGCTTACTGTAACATTACTTTTTGCTTCATTCACCTGAAAAAGTCGATAAGTGTCTCCTTGCTCCACAGCTTCCTCCTTTTTCCTGAATAACAAAAGGAATAAAACACAATCCCAAAAAGCTACCAACACTTCTCAGAAAATCAACTGTTGGCATAATTGGGATTCTTCAGCTGAGGTCTTTCTGGCACTTAAATAATCCTTTGAGGTTGCTGGTGGTTGGCTCCTGAGAATTCTGTGGGCTTTTGTGTTGCCGCTTCTTATTTCTGTCTAAATTTCTGCTTGTAGTCTGAGAGGAGAAACGAAGTGCAGGTGAGGCCCTTACCTTGTAGGGACACTGTAAAAAGAGGCAGGTTTTCAATCCTTTTTCAGGTTTCAACCCTCTGCTGCTCAGTGTCATTTTTTAACCAGTCTGACCCTATTACCATGGTGAGCATCAGTTACTGTGCCTGGTGACACCTGTCACCAACGCTGAGGTGACACCTGGCACTCAGAGGGTACCTGCAAAGTGAGCAAGGGGGTCACTTGTATTCTTGACTTTGGCAGTGAGTTTAACAAATATAATTTAAAGTATAGTCGTGCTTACTTGCCAGAGGACCTCTGGAGGAGGATACTTATGTTTTTTGAGAATATAATCAAAGGTAGAGACTTCAGAGGTTCTGTGTGGAAAGGACAGTGGATGGCCAAGGGAGGAGACTTTGCTGGTGGCTTTTTCAGTTCAGTGATATGAGGAGCAGAACAAACTTTAAATATGGAATAAGAGGAAAATCGCCACAGTCCAGCCAAGCTGGCAGATGTCCTGGGTGATTAAATGTCAGCACAAGCAGCAGGCCTGCCTGTGGAGCAGAGCCTGGCTGCAGCCAGGGCACTCAGCAGCTTTGTTTTAGTTCAGTTCCTTTTAGCAGTGCAAGGATGCTGTGGATGAGAAGCTCTGTCAGTAGAGATGCTGAGGTACCAGTGCCCATTGTCCCAAAGTTGTCCCAAAGTTGTCCCAAAGTTGTCCCAGAGCCTCTTAATTGTTCCAAAGGCACTATAGGTGATGAGGGAAAGGAAGCTGCAGCAGCTCTAAGCTTCTGTAGGAACACCCACTGGAGCTCTCTGTGTGGAAAATGGCTAATTTGTAATAGGAAGCATTTCTCAGCAGAGCTACTACCAGAGAAGTCATTAATTACCTGTTTGTGTTAACATTGGTCTGACATTAAAAAAAAAAACAAACCCAGCATTTGTGGGCTTTGGTATCTTTCTGCCTGACAGTGGAGGTACAACTGGCAGCAAAGAAGGCTTCAAGCATCAGCACTTTCTCGTTCTTCAGTAGAACCTTTCATACCCTTCATCTTACATGCACTGCACCTGTGTGCCCTCTGTTCCCTTTGGTGGTTGGTCAGTGCACCTGGGCACTGCATGGCTCATTGCTGTCAATCACAGCTGTACCCGTTGGGGGTGAGGCTGAGCCCCATCCCCACTCCCCATCACCACAAACTGAGTGCCTGCATCTGCCCAGTTGTCACTCAGCAGCCTGGAGCAGCAGCAGCTGTGTAAAGGTGCAATAAGTGAGTAGCTTTGCTTTTGTCCCCTGTGGAACGGCTGCTCCTTGCCTGAGTTTCTGCCTGATGGTGTTGTACAGAAACCATCATGCTGTTTAGATTCTTTAAACTGCCATTTAAAAGGAAATAACCTTAATGTAGTCTATTAAGGCTTAGATTCCCCTATTTTAGCTTCTCGAGACTTCTTTCCAATGGATGCCATGATTTTCTCCCTCTTTTAATCCCCCCCTTATCTCATTTCCTGTGGAAAATTTGCCTGTGTGCTCCCATTATGTGCTTTGAAAAAGTGTTAACAGACAGCATGTTTCCAGTAGGGACAAACAAAAGTCCAAATGCCAGGGTCTCATAGGAACTCTCACATCCCCTCTGCTTGCCCAGACCAGGCTAAGTGGGAAGTGCTGGATAAAAAAGCTGGAAGATTGACTGGGAGCAAGGGGGAGCCAGGTCCTGCCAGCTGCAGGAGCTGTGCACTCTGGAGTGATTTTGGTAGTTTTGTTCTTTTCTGTTTATTTTGCTGTAATTTATTTGTCCTTCCTAAGTTGCATCCATCCCACCCAAATTGTGCTCTTGTGGTCTGTCAGAGCTTGGAGCAGCGCTGCCACTGGTACTTGGGATTGATGTGCATGGGGACACAAAGCCACCTCCACCTTCCAGGCAGTGCCATGGCCTTGGCACCCACACCCTTGTACCTGGATCCACTGCGTGCTCTGTGTGTGCACAAACCAAAACTTTTATTCTAGTCCTTTATCCTATTGCTCTCCCCACTTGTGAAAGTATCAGACATGCTCCAAAATAGGAGAAATTAAGAAAAACTCCCTCTGTTGTATTCCAGCCTTGAGGGATTTAGGCTATAAAATGTAACTGTTTTGGGGTTAGGTTTTTATCTGGCACCTTGAAATGCAGCTTTCTGATAAATTAATCCTAGATCTCCTGAGGTTGTCAAAATAGTTCATAAATTTGTGTTGCAACTTAATTTTTCACAAGTTAACTCCTACCTGAACCTTCATGGTAGGTAGGAATACTTGGCATAAGTAAATAGAAGCATTATTTCCTTTAAAGTAGAAAAGTGAAGTCTTAAGCCATCTGTAAATTAATAATCTTTCCTGTGCTGTAGATCTCAGCTGCCAGTGAGGTGTCTGTCGGTGAGGAACAGAGTGAACTTTCAGTGAAAAATCCATGTTGTTCCTGTGGAGGGACAATTGGAAACATGAGGAAGGCAGCTGGCAGGCTATTTGGTTACACCTGTAATCTGCAAAATCTTCAACAAAAATTAGGTGAAGAATATTTTTGCAATTGACCTTTCAGTGAACTTGCATAAATTTATTTCGCTTACTCAGTGGATGTTTACGACCTTATAATTTGAATTACTAGATTAACCTACACTGAAATATGATGCCATTTATAGGGTTAATGCATTTGAGAAGGACATGCATGCAATTGCCCCCTCCTCTCCCCTCTTCCCCAGCTTTAACACCACAGAGCATCATTCTGAATTGAAATAGTCCATAATGGTCCTTTTTTTCACTTTTCTTTAACAACATGAACACTAAATTATAGCTGTGCAATTATGTAAACAATGGAAATGCTTCCAGAATGAATACTTCCTTTTAAATTTTCATTTTGTGTAATTGCTGAAAGGTTTGGAGCCATAATAAACCAAAATTATTTTACACATTTATCGTTCTAAAGGTCAATTATGAAAGAAGTAAAGCAACAACACTGTGCAGAATGAGTAAACCAATTTCCACGGCCATCACCATATGTTTTTCTTATGGCTTGTGTTTTCCAGTTGCTGTGTACATAGCATTCAATTAAAGTGATTCATTGACCAGGCTGGGAGCTGCTACCCGGAGTTTACGTTTGCAGGGAGGGGAGGAAGCCCGGCTCTGTTTGAATTACCTGATTTTGCCCTATCACTGATAGCACAGATGTCCTGGCTCCCTTGCTCTCTCACAAGCCTCCCTCTGCTGATAAGCTCCCTGAGCCCCCAGATTGCTGCCCCAAATCCTGTGGTGCTGTGAGCTGGGCTCTCTGCTGACTGGGAGAGGGGACAAACCTGGAAGGCTACCTGTGAGCGCTGTCCTGGGCTGGTGCTGACCCTCCCCAGGCAGGGGACAGCCTGCCCAGCCCCAGCTGAAGTGCAGTGACCCAAAATGCCCAGGGTGATGTGCTCAGTGCCTGGGGTGCGCCTGGCTGAGCAGGTTTGTCTCCTGCCCTCCCTCGGGAGATGCGTGTTGTGCCCTCCCTCCTGGGTGTGTGTCACTGCAGCCAGCAGCCTGCACTGGGAATTTGAAGGGAAGCCGAGGACTGCTTCAAGAGCTTTTCAAAGGGAATTTTTGAAAGGTTTCTTGCTATGGAAGATGATTTATTTTTAGCAGCTCTGCATCTCGTAACTGGCGAGTAAATCCCTGCGGCCTTTTTGGACCGTGCGTGCTGTCACAGCATTCGTGTGTGACAGTCATGTTCTGTGGATCTCCTTGCCCCTCTGTGGGAAGTGTTCTGTGCAGGGATCCGTGCCCTGGTGTGTGACAGATGGGAGCTCTGGGGTGAGGACAGGAGTTAATGCAGTTGTTTGGAGCAGCTCCCTGTGCCACCGCCTCCCCAGCCAGGTTAGCCAGGGCTCTTTTATTGTGGCACATGTCAGCAGCAGCCTGCTCCCATCTGCTGCCCTGCTCAGGGCCAGCCCAGCCTTACCTGGCCCTGCTGTACAGGTGTGCTGTGCTGGACCAGCACGGAGCGTTAATCAGCCCTTAATTATAACAAGGTATGTCCTTTGTTCTGCGCCGACCGAGAGTTTGCCACCCGCTTTATGAGCGGCTGCATCCATCTGCTCTGCTTCTCAATGTTTGCATTAACCCATATTGACTTAAAATGTATCAAAGGAAGTGATTAAAACAAGTTTAAACATTAACTTGAGTGGCATTTTATCTTATTCAGGAAAGTGAAAGCATTATTTGCTACTATGTTAAAAACTAATACTGTTTATTTGAATGTATAGCAGTTTCTTCATAGGATACTGGTGTTGCAAACACTTAGTGGAACACGAAGTAGGAGCTGTGCAGGTGTTGAGAGAGCTTTGAGAAAATAGTAGTGATGTTCAAGCATCTCTCTGTGAAGAGAAAATTGGGTTTGTCAGCTTTAGCTTCTGCTGTAGAGATTGAGAGGATGTTATGGGCGTCTCTAGCTCAGGCTGTCTTTGACACATCATGAAACCAGTAAGGATGGACATGGAAAAGGGTTTTCCTTTTGCAACTTTTCAAAATTTTATTGAGTGGAAAAATAATTATCTACTCAGTATAGAAATAGGTTGATGTAACTCTTCAGCAAATACAGTGTCACAGGTAAAGGATTATATAGATTTTATGCCTAATTTGAAACCTGCTGAAAGCTTGCAGGGAAGAAATCTTAGCTCAAATATAGGAACTTTGCTCTGGTTTGGAGAGACTGTGAAGACTTAAAATGTGGAAGGATTAGAGATGAAGGGCTTATCTGGAATGTGCTCTGTACCACAGGGTGATGGTGAGCAGAGCTGAGGTTGCTGCTCTGTTCCTTCAGGGCACCTGAAGCAGTGAGCAGGCCTGGGGGGGGCAGCTCATGTTCTTGTGGCATGGAATTCTGAGGGATTTGAGGAACTCACTCCTCTGGACTGCTGCAGTGCTTCATCTTAAGTCCATTCAGTGTTTGGATGCTTGAATCCGAAGTCTTGTTTAACAGGATGGTTGTGTTTAGGCACGAAGAGACATGAATGGCGGTGTGGGCTTTGAACAGGAATTTAGGGCTACAAATGTTTCCAAAATACCAAACGCACTTTGGCTGCTCCACACACCTGAAGTGGGAGGTGGTGATTACATGGAGGTCAGTTTGCACACAGTGCTCTGGGAATTTGCACCAGCGTGGGACCAGGGAACCTCAACGTTAAATCGTCTCGAACCTCAAAGTTAAATCTTCTGACACTTTCCATTTTGCTTTCGGGCTTCCTGGCTTTTCTCACAGGTGCCTTCTCTTGCAGGACATCCTGAACACTGTCATAAAGCACTGCCTGCCGTGGTTCTTCTTCCTGGGGCTGCCTGGCTTCACGATGCTGATCGGGGACTTCCTCGGCGCGGCGGCGCGCGTGCTGAGCGCGGACACGCCGGAGGTGAGCGCGGCTGGCTCGGCACAGCCACGCTGACTGGGCTCTCAGGGGGATACCGGGGTGGGAAATCCTGGGAAAAGGCAACACACTGGTGCTGCAGAGGTGTTGTATCCAAAGGCTGAGGTGTGAGGAAAGCATGTCCTGCACACCTGCAGAGCCCCGTGAGCGCCACTGCAGTGAGCAGACAGCGAGAGAGAGCAGGGAACTCTCTGGGTGAGGCAGCATCTCAGGCTAAATGTCAGCACTAACAGAAATGTGACTCTAAACGATCAAATTATCGAAGGATAAGTAAAATAGCAAGTCAATGAGGGGTTGCCAAAATAAAGGTAAAGGTCTGGCAGTCCTGGGAGAGACAGGAAAGCTTTGTTGCATGTGAAGCACCAGCTCATGGGGGACCTTTCAGTCTGTTCTGGCTCAGGGCTTTTGCTGCTGCTCTTGACATTTGTGTGGCTGAGCAGGTGGCCCTGTGCAGGGCCACAGCCCTCTCCTGTTTCAGCAGAGCTGGAATGGTTTTCCCGCCACACTTCTTCCATCAGCCCTCAAAGAGCTTGGTCAGCCTCACTGTTGATCCAAAGCTTAAATGCTAATAAGAAATGGATGCTCAATTTTCCAGGGAAAAGCCATAAACCAAAACACCCCCTTCCATTTTTCCTGCCTGCATAAAACTGGGTGTGCATTGCATTTTCAACATTACACAGTAGTTAATGTGTTTATAGCTTGTGCTGTGGTGCTTTTGATGGCTCTGTTGGAGCAGGGATCTCTCTGCACATTGGTATCACCTGTGCAGCGAGTGTGAGTGATCCTGTGCCACAGGATCACCTCACAGCAGTGCTGGATTAGTGCTTCACCTCCTCACTCAGCTGTTCTTCAGGGGGTTCTGTACTTCCTGTTGGCATCAAAGGGCTGATTGTGAGATTGAGTAATGAGGGGAAGTATTAAAGATGTAGGATGTGTTCAGGAGTGGGGCCAGCTCAGCCTCACGAGGAGAACAGAGCAGCACAGCAGGGAAAGCAGGGGCAGGAAGGTGTGTGTTAGGTACTGCTGGGCTGTATTCCCTGGAACAGCTGAATGCAGCATTGTGAATCTAGCAGGCTGAGTATGGCAGTGCACACTGGCCTCAGAGCTGGGGGCATCTCCACATGTGAAGGGTTTTCAGTGGCTATTTCAGGGAATATTGTTTAGTGACTATTTCTGCCTGCTTGCCCTTCACCAGGCTCCCCGCTCCGAAGCTCACACCATCCTTGGTGCTCTTGTGTGCTTTCCCAACACCTACCAAGGAATCCCACAGTTGGGACCCATCTCAGAAGCTGGTGAGAGCATCACAGGAACTGGAGATTTGAAGGTAAAGCCACATTTATTGTAAATCCTTAGGTGGCCTAACCTGGTTTCCCTATGCAGTGACTTCATTCCTGCCCAAGTGGTTGCCTTCACACAAATCTCTGTTTGATAAACGTGAGGCACCACAGTGATCCACTGCTCAAAATTAGGGATGGCTGGTGAGGAATCTCTGAGTTCCTCATGTGTGGCCTGAGGAGGCAGAACCAAAGGGAATGCAGAAATGCCTTCACATGCTTGGCTCCTGTTCTTGCTTCTTCATCAGGCCTTGGAGAGTCACTGGAGGTGTCTTAATTCTAAAACTAAGACAGTTTTGTCTTTTCTGTACTAAATAATACCCGGAATTTTTCTTAACATGTTTTGGTTAGAACCTGAACACTACAGTCTGTATGGAGTGACCACCACTTGTTGTTTGTAACTGCCCCTTGACACTGTAAATTAATTGATTTCCTCTTGCTGCCTGTACATTAGTTGTAAGCTGATTTGATTTGTCCTCAAGGACCTGTGTGTTTGAGTTGTAATCAATGTTTCTCCCTTGACAAAATACAACTGGCATGAGGTAAATATGCTTTAGCAACAGATGAGGAATTAAAGTGTCTTCACCTGTAACTATGTGAAAATTAAACAACTTTAAAGAAGATGTATGAAAAAGATGCTTATTCTATTTTGTTGTTTTAGTGGTGCCTCATAAATATTTTATTGAAGAATGCCACAGAGGAGCCATGTGAAGCTGCAAGGTAAAATACTGAGTTAAAGAAATGGGAAAATATAGAATTGGTTAGATTGGAAAAGATCTTTAACATTATCAAGTCAAACCATTTATGGCTTGGAAAAGTCTTTTTTGCTGCTTATCTTCTGCTGCTGCCTTGTGGTTTGGTCCTGTGATTTTGAGCCTTACTCTGCACCATGAAGGTGCTGGCCTGTTGTGCTGCAGGGGAAAGAGAGATCTCATCTTTGTGCATTTTTTTTCCTTTTTTTTTCCCCCCTAAATATTGCTCTAAATCTCCTGACCAGCTCACTTTTCCTTTTCCCAAAGATGCATAGCCATCTGTGGCCTCGGCGTGTGGATCTGCGAGGAGCTCACGCAGTGCACAAGCCACCCCCACGTGAAGAAAGCCATCAATGTCATAGGTGTGACACTGAAGGTATTGCTGTGGCGGGCTCTGATCAGCATGCTTTGGGGAAAAACAGGCATTTCCACTTTGCAAATAATCACTGATAATCTGAGGCACTGAAATAATTCAGTTCATGAGCCACCCCCACGTGAAGAAAGCCATCAATGTCATGGGTGTGACACTGAAGGTATTGCTGTGGCGGGCTCTGATCGCTGTGCTTTGGGGAAAAAAAGGCATTTCCACTTTGCAAATAATCACTGATAATCTGAGGCACAGGCTGCTGCTGTGGTGTCCTGTGCAAGCATGCAGAATACTTGCAAAAATAACCTGTGTGCCTATAGACTGCTTCCCCAGCAAACTCACATAAAAGATCACACAGACAGTGTCAAACCTGCTGGTTCCTAATGCTGACCATGTCATCTCACAACACTAATGTTTTTTTATTCTTTGCAAAGATGCAAAATAATGAAACTTAGAAAATCTGAATGCAGTGTATTGTATCTGAATATTTTATTTGGCTTTTAATCACCTTTTTTCTTGCAGTTTTCCAACAAGCTAGTAGCTCAGGTAGCCTGTGATGTCCTTCAGCTGCTGGTGTCTTACTGGCAGAAGCTTCAGGAGTACGAATCCTCCCTGTGCCGGAAAATTACGGAAGTACGTCAGATTCTTTAAAATGTTTGTATGCAAAGTTGTCTTAATCCTTTCCTTGGGCAGCTGTGATTTTGTTAACTCCTCCTTTTTATTTTTATTGTAAGAGAGGTACTTGCTACACTCCCTGGACCAGTGTAGGTCCCTTGTTTGTAGTGACTTGTGTGCAAAGTGCTCAGTAAAATGTTCTCATTGGTTGGCACGGGCAGTTCGGTGCTCCTAGGAAAACTTTTACCTGTTCCACACCCTGTGGAACTGTCTTCCACACCCTGTGGAAGGTCTGTCTCTGCAGAGGAAGAAGCTGAGTGCCTTTCTGACACTTGGTTTGTTTGGCTGCAGATCCTGGTGGCCACCATCGCGTTCCTCCTGCCCAGTGCCGAATACTCCTCCATGGAAGCGGATAAGAAGGTGTGTCACTAAAAAGAGCTGTCTCCATTATTTTTGCTGTTTGAGGGGGGTTTTAAATGAGGTTGCTCCTAACCAGAGCTGAATTTTAAACTTTCCAATTCATACTCTAAAGTCTGGGTGAATTTAATAGAGTGTACCTAAGCACCGTGTTCTTGTTCAGTTCATAGTTTCACTGCTGCTTTGCTTGCTGGACTGGTGCATGGCACTGCCCATGAAAATGCTGCTGGAGCCCGTGTCTGCTGGTGCTGTGGAGGACCAACATGCATCCAGAGCTCCTTTGCTGGATTATATTTACAGAGTGAGTAGGGGGAAGGAAGGTGATTTACTCTGCCTGGCTGTTTAAAGATGCCTTTCACACATCCAGAAGGCAGAGAAGCAGCTTTGTCAAGCACTAGAAAATCATGTCATCCAGGTGAGAAGCTACAAATGCAAAATGTTAAGAAGATAAGATTAGAGATGTAGAACAGATAGGGGATGGTGAAGACAAAGGCAAAATGCTTAAAACAACAAGCTGGGGGAAATAATCTTTGCAGAAATATTTGCATTATTTGAAGTGGGCTGTTAAAATACAGAGCAAGCCCTGAAGTGAGCTGTTAAAAGCACAGAATCAATGCAGATGGAGACTGTTAATTTAGAAATGCTGAATTTGGACATGGGTGGGTCGTGTAGTGTGTCAGAACTGGGGGTCCTGCTCGCTGGGTGTGTTGGGGACTGTCCCAGGTTGTCACTGGCTCCGTGTCCCTGCAGGTCCTGCACTGCTGCATCAATGGCTCCAGCACCTACACGCAGCAAAGCCACTATGTGCTGAGCCTGGCCGACCTCTCCTCCTCTGACTACGACCCCTTCCTGCCACTGGGGAACGTCAGGAGCTCCTCAGAGCCAGCCCAGTGCCCCTCCTCCACCGATTTGGGCAACCTGCTCACCGTGGCTGAAGGTAAGGGCGTGCCCAGAGTGTGGGCTGGGCCAGCATGTGTGTGCAGCAGTGGGAAACAGTGTTCCAGGCTCCATCTCTGCCTTGGAAATGTGCTTCTCCTTACTGCACGTAGCAGCTGTTCCTTCAGAACTGGGCACAGCTCTCCCTGGATGAATTCCAGTTGCTTCTGTGGTAGGATGTTTGAGTTCATTGCCAACGCTGCTCCTTAGAACAAAATTATGTTTAGAAGGTGTAAAGGGAAGGAGAAACACTGTAAACCACAAGGAAATAGTTTTACACTGAATATGAAAAAACCTAGAAATGAGCAGGTTTCTGGCTATAAAAGGAGTAACGTTCCCATGGGAGAAGAGGAGGCACAGCAGTAGCTCAGAGCACAGTCAGTTTATGAAATAACTGATGGATGTGCCTTTTCTGAGGGGACCATCTGAGCATCCAGGAAGTCTCTCCTTGCCTCACTTTTCCACCTGCCAGGGATGGAGGAGCATTGCTTTGAGATGTCATCTCTGGTTTGCCTTGGCTTTTCTGCCATTCCACCCTCCTGTTCTGAGGGCTGTGGGGATGTGGTGAAGTAAAATAAAACTGTGGAATAGGTAGGATTTCTTGGAAAGCTGTTGGAAATACTTCCTTGAACAGGAAGGATCAACAGGTCACATAGGGCTGAAATCTGCAGGTGCTCCTTTTGTGTTGCCTCTGGCTGCTCTTACTGATCCATTGTGTTTTCCCTGATGGTTTCAGAGAAGAGGAGGAGGAATCTGGAACTGATCCCTCTCACAGCGAGGATGGTCATGACTCACCTGGTGAATCACCTGAGCCACTACCCGCTCAGCGGGGGCCCCGCCATCCTCCACAGCCTCCTGAGCGAGAACCACGACAATTCCTACGTGGAGTCCTCGGAGCTGTGCTCGGAAGTGTTCCGCAGCCCCAACCTGCAGCTCTTCGTCTTCAACGACAGCACCCTCATCTCCTACCTCCAGATCCCCGCCGAGAAGAAGGCGGGCGCCGAGCCGCCGGCGGCGCCCTCGGACGTGCGGGTGATCGTGCGGGATATCTCAGGGAAGTACTCCTGGGATGGCCGGGTCCTGTACGGGCCTCTGGAGGGCTGCCTGCCGCAGCGCAGCACGGCCACTGCCTTCGCCATCTCCAGGGACCCGCAGCAGCACGGCCTTTCCCAGAGCGACGGCTCCCAGGTGGAGGAGGGAGAGGACGCCCTGGACCAGCTGCTGGAGAGGATCGGGAGCAGCAGCCCCGAGTGCCTCCCGCACCCGCAGCGCAAGCTGAACGAGCCGGCGCCGCCGCCCTGCGGGATGAGCGCCGAGCAGGAGCGCGCCATCACCGAGGCCCTGCTGCAGCAGAGCGCCCGGGAAAGCGAGTTCATCCTCAAGTGCGGCTCGGACTGCAGCATGAGCGTGGCCCGCCAGGAGCCACCGCCTCCTGCCCAGCCCCAAGCCTCCTTTTATTTCTGTCGGCTGCTGCTGAATGACTTGGGAATGAACTCCTGGGATAGAAGGTAGGAAGAGAGGATCTAGAACGTGCTTCAAGTACTCTCCTCACTTTTTTCCCCTGACACACTTAAGAAAGTGAGGCTCATGTAGCTGGGGGTAAAAGCAGAGTTTTGAACTTCAGTGATGATTTGATATACACACCAATAAATTGTGTATAACAATAATTCTAAGAAATCATATCATGCTAATTCTCTTAGCTGTTGGATGATGAAATACTGTGTCTCCACTGTGTTGCATTTGCCTTCAAACCTTTCCTATTTCTTTTCAGAAAAAGCTTTCATCTGCTGAAGAAAAATTCAAAGTTGCTGCGGGAACTGAAAAATCTGGATTCCCGCCAATGGTAGGTGATGTGTACTGAACACACCATTGATAAGGTTTGTGTTTCCCAAGGAAGAATGAGTCACCAGAACCAAAACTTCATTCCTGTTGAATCCAAATATTGGTATGAAAAGTGGACTGTTTGTTTCTCCAGAGTTGTGTAGCCTGAATGGAGAAGCCATCTGCGCTGACACATTCTCTGTGTACCAAGAACTCCAAATCAGTGGCAAAGAATAAGAGATTTTTTTTCAAGTTTTCTTTAGCCGAGAGGGGAGGGAATCAAATTGATTGTGACCTGGGTACAGCTGATACAAAACAGTATTTTGTACAGAGTGATTTCTGTGTCAGGAGCAGTACTTTGAGGGGTAATCCACCCAGAACTGCTCCCCAGCCAGGAAGTGGCAGAATGAAGTTCTGAATGTTACAGGGTTTTTTTCATTACTTGACATAGAGCTGTTTGAAAAACATCTGCAGCACTGCAGAATTCTGAGTTTCTTCTATCCCAACAGTTTCCACATCAAATGCACTTTGCATGTTTTCAGATAAGCCAACTGTCCCTGTCAGCCTTGTAGAACTTTGCCCAAGGTCTGAAAGTCAATAATGCCCCTTCTGCCTAGTATGTCATCACCCTGTAGTTAAAATTCTGTGGGTCAAATTATGCTCCCATTAACACCTGTGCCACCTCGCTGTCTCTGCAGTGCTGCACAGATCTGAGTCATTAACCCTGTAATTAGAATTTGGCCACCAGTTCTGTGGCTGATGTACAGGAGGACCAGGCTTGACTCTGCTCTCAGAACTGGGGTGTCTCTGCAGTGAGCTTTTGGTGGCCAGAAAAGGGGAAGAAATCCGAAAGTGAGTGGTGTATTTGTGTGCATGAAAGAAATTGACACACAGAGCTAAATGTGGGCACCTGGTCATATGTTTGATTGGAGTGCTGGGGGATCTGAAAAATAGTTTTGAGTTGAAGCTTGTTTAATTTTGATTTCTTTTTCTACCCTGTGGCAGCCGTGAGACTCACAAGATCGCCGTGTTCTACATCGCTGAGGGACAGGAGGACAAGTGCTCCATCCTGGCCAATGCCAGGGGAAGCCAGGCCTATGAAGATTTTGTGGCTGGGCTGGGCTGGGAGGTAACAGCCATAATTCAGACAAGCTGCCTTGTTGCTGGTGGCACTACACAGTTTTTAATTAAAAAAAAATATTAGCTACACACTGATGCATAGCTGCTTTTAGCTCTTGCCATGGTCAGAGCACAGGGGTTCTTTATGACATGTGTGGGTTTAGTTTGCTTTGTCAAAGTGGTGTGTCATAATCTAAATGCCATGGACATTTTGGTGTTTGGGAAATCCAGAGTAGCTGCATGTCACATTTAAGGATCCAAGTGCCACAGCGAGATGCAGCATCCTCAGGCTGGTGCTGTTGGGAAAACAAACAAGCCTTTGGACTCAGGCTTGACTTCAGAGAGGTGTTTCTTCTGAATGAACTTCTGGAATAATTTATTCTAAGGGTGTTTTTTCTGTACAAATATTCAGTTTCTTTTGCAGTTTTGCTGTTTATTTCTCTCTGCCTTTTGTGATGCTCCTGGCAGTGGGAGCTGCCAGGCCACAGAGCCCTTAGCCAGCAGTCTGTGGCAGAATGCTGTTGTTTCCTTGCTGCTGTCTGCTGGAGGAAGGTAAAATAGCTGGGTAGATAATGACTCAGAACCTAGTTCAGAGAGATTTAGTTTTAGTAAATGTCAAGTACAGGCACGGGAAAGACAAATCTAACGGAAAGATCGCAGAGCTGTAGGGGAAGACTTTCTCTGGGATAGCTACGGAAACCTAGGGCGGTGATTTCATTAGAAGCAAATCCTGCTGATGTGTCAGTGCTTTCAGGTGGCTGCTCTTTGTGCCTTTGGCTCCCTCAGGTCGACCTGTCCACGCACGGCGGGTTCATGGGCGGCCTGCAGCGCAACGGCAGCACGGGGCAGACTGCGCCCTACTACGCCACCTCCACCGTGGAGATCATCTTCCACGTGTCCACCAGGATGCCCTCCGACTCGGATGACTCGCTGACCAAAAAGGTAAAGGCTTTGCAGTGTGTTTCCATCAAAATCTGAGCTGGGAGCAGCCTTTGCTGGCTGGTCCTGGCAGGCCGTCCCTGTGTTGCCACGTGGTGCTTCTGCAGCTGGGCTAGCTGAATTAAATGGCATCTAAATTCTGGGTTCTGAAACACAATTAACATTTCCATGGTAGCCTCAAATGCCACCGTGGGTAATAATATTAGCAATAATTTCATTTGTACATTGTCTGCCTGCCAAAACTGCTGTAGGTCGGTAGAACAAAGCAACCAAATGCAGCATCATCAAACTGTCCTGTGGGGAACAGCGAAGGGAAAGAGGGCTGACAGGCTCAGGAGCCCAAGCTCAGAGTTCAAGACAGCAGCCAGTTAGGCACAAGTCTGACAGGCAGCCTCTGCTTCAGACAGCCAGAACCCAGCACAAAATTCTGTTGGTATCAGTACTTAATTGTTCATCTTTCCTAGCGAGGTACAATTTCAGGTTATGCTGTTTGCCAGCTGCTGCTTAGACCCAAAGATTTTTGGGGCATATGAAATCTCTGCCTTTTTAATTAGGATGGGCAGCTTGTCCTGCAGTGGTTGTTAGCATGTATCAGTAATGCTGCAGCAGCCATCCAGCTGGTTTCAGAATTATGTGTGCTTTTCTTTGAAATATGAAGGTGGAATCTCTGATTACTGGTTCTGAAAAATTGCCCAGTGTTTCGTACTAAAGTCAGATCCTGTCTTTTTATTGTGATATCTGTCCTTAAGAAAAAGGAAAACCAGCAAAATGACATGTTCCTCTTCATGGATGCAAGGCTATGGAGAAAAGTACTCTGAGTGCTTCAGGAAGGAGCACTGGGGTAGTGGTGTTTAGGACAGGGCTGTAGAGTCTCTGTGACCATACCAGTGTAGGACTGTTTGTATTTTTATTATTCCTGACCAGTATTTGTCAAGCTGCTAGACCAAAACTCCAGTGATCAATGATTTACAGTTGCCCTAGGCAACATATTCCATATTCCTGTGCTCCACTTCTTGCACCACGAAAAAATCTCTGGTAGTGCCTCCTTTGCTTCAATTTAAGCCCATTGGTTCTTATCCTATTTCACATGGATATGAAGGGCAGATTATTTTGCAGCACACTTGTGCATGTCTGTGAACTGCTGCCATGCCTTTCCCAGACTTAGTTTTCCTACACAAACTGTGGCCACAAAGGGAAGTCCAACCTTCCCTTGTAAGTCCTGGGTTTTGTGAAAGCCTGGCAAAGACACTGGGATATGGTCTGGCTGTTGAGTAATTCATGACCTGGGAGAGGAGAGCACAGTGTGGCAGAGCTACCACAAGAGGAAGAATGGGATTTAGCTGCAAACAGTCCACTTATTCTCCTTATTTTCATTTATGTTACGGGTTATCACAGGCACTGAGGGTCTCGTTATTCTATTTGTCTTCCCTGTGTTTGCTCTAAGAGAATTCCTTCTCTGAGAGAAACAGAAACCAAAAGCATTTAGTAGCTGTCAGTCTCCAAGTTTTGTAGTGCCAGGAATCCAGGCCAGCTCCAGCACATGCTGCCTACAGAAAACAACTACAAAGGAATTGCTCTGGGACCTTTTCAGAAAACCTGAGATCTGCTCTAGGAATGGAACCCTGCAGGGATCAAACTGGGAATTCCAGTGAAGGACAAATCTCTGAGCAGGCTCATGGACCCGAGGAGCTGCAAGGAGTGGCTCAGACCAGATGGCTTCCAGAGGGCTCTTCAGTCATCATGTACTCATCCATGGTTCCACTCACACCAGTTTCATCCCATTTGTCACAGCTTCTGTTGTGAGCAGACATGCAGTCCTGTGCAGATGAGCAAGGATTGTGGGCAGATTTTGCAGACCTGCAGCTGTGAGTGGAGAAAAGGTGCATTTCAGAAGCACTGCACTTTCTGGAAGGTGGACAGTTCTCTCAAGGGCTTAGGTCCTTGCCTCACATTGTTGGGGCAGAATGTCCAGGTTAAAAAGATAATTTCTTACTTCATATTTCTTACTTCTTGCCATCAATGCTTTTGTTTTATGGGAGAGTGGGAGAGAAAGGTGGAAGCCCATGGCATTCATTCGGTTCCTGCTCCTACAGCTGAACTGTGCCTGGTGATACAGGACAGTGGTGCTGGGAGGAGAGAAGTTCATCAGGATGCAGTGGGGGCCACAGCTTCTTTTTTCTTGCCCTCCCTCTGGGATCTAAGGTCCCCCTAATCTCTGAAATCTTTGTGATTGCTGGAGTTTCTTCTCTGCTTGTTTTGCCTCAGACCAAGAGAGGCTTCATCCCTGTCAGCACACTCCCAGCTGAACAGAAGGACTGACCACCTGCTGCCCTGGGGAGCCATAGCAAGGCCATAAATTCTGGGGGCTGGGGAATTCAGCAGATGTAGTAATTTTACTTAAATATGTTATTGTGGTTCTTTGTTTTTACTGAATGCAAGGATAAATTGAGTTCTGGTATGAATTTCCCAGAATAAGTGCATTTCCACTGGGGATGAGCTTGGCCCCTTGTTTTTGTGCAGTAGAGCTGTGATTTGCAGTCTGCATTTTTTTATTTGAGATACATGCTGGTATTATATTGCTAATTCAGGAGGGAAGAAAGGAAAAAATAAGAAGAAAGAAAAACCCCTCTCCAAATAAGTCTTGGCCCTGACAGAAATCTTTCCTAGTGGAGTAAACAAAATTCAGCTGATCTCTTTTGCTGCTGCAGGGTTCAGCATCATTGGTTCCAAACTTTATCTGTCTGTCTTGTGGCAAGAGTGAAAATCAATCCCAGGAATGGCATCCTACAGTCCCTGTCTCCTTTTGCTCAAATTGTGCTTAACGGTTTAAAGATGTGCTGCTGAATTTCTCAGTGATTTATTTCATCTTCTCCATTGTCAGAGCAGAACTTTTTCAATTCAGAAATCTGGTTGCAGCCCCATACTGAACTCTTGCTCCTTTGCTGCAGAAATTTGTTAGCTGGGGCTAGATTAGATTTTTAGCAGCTAATCTGACTGCTGTAGGGGTTTGCAGAGTGGGGACAGAGCTGTGCTATTGGATTTGTCCAATTCATTTGACTCCAGGACTATAATTGCACTTATGTCTTACAAGGCTTTTATGGCCTCGGGCTGGCGAGCAGCAGAAAAACAAATTGGCAGTGATACAGTGAGAGTGAAAGGGAATGAAAGGCACACATTATCAGTCTCCAGGCAGCCCTGCTCTGGCAGGAAGTTTCTTGCTTAATTTACAAATAAAACTTAGATTTTAGGATGGGCACACAGTCAGCCAGACAATGGGGATGTCAGGCCCCACTGTTACTTAGCGAAAGTAGCAGCCATGCCTCCCCAAAAGCAGGAATTCTTCAGTCAAACAGACGACTCCTCTCTGGAGCCAGCTGGCTGTGTAATGCAATTAGAAGGGAAGGGAGGTCATGCCGGAGGTGTGCACCGTGACCAGTGTCACCCACAGAGCCCAGGGCCTGGGCTGGAGAGTGCAGCCCTGGGCAGGGACAGCAGGGCTGAGCCGGGCCTGAGCCTGGGGCCCTGTCCCAGCACCCCGTTAGCCAAACCAGGGCCAATTCCTGTGCCCACCAAAAATTCCTGTGCACCAGGGAGGACACGCTGCCAGGGCCAGAGCTGCCTTCCCTCCCTGTGCACATCACTCCAGACTGCTGTTGGGGTTTGCTTCTAAAACCAATCTGATTTCATGTCTGCTTTGGGATTTTTTTTTTAATGTAGCTTTTCTCTTTATTCCCCCCCACCCCTAAACTGGGTGGGGAGTGCAGCGTGGAGCTCTGGCTCTGCACGCATCAGCTGTGGGGCTTTGGACATTTCAGCACAACTTGCTGAAGTCCTTCAGGGCACTGAGTTTGCCCCACAGCTGCTGTTTTGAATAAACAACACAGGAAAATAGCAGCTGGCTTATTGTCACTGATGAGATTATTGTAACGGCTTTTTATCAATGGAGTTACCTCTCAGTAACAAATATTTTTGATTAATGCCAATTTTTTTCCCTGTAACATTATACCTTGTAACTGTGGTGCTTAAGGATGTGTGGCTTCAAAACAAGGGCAGTAACTCAAGCTCTAAAACAAGTTGCTGGCACGCACTAGGGATTGTGGCAGACTCATGAGCACAGCAAGTGTTGGTTCAGCTAAGTTCCCTTCTTCACTGAATTTTGTTCTGAAGGCTGCAGTATCAGTACAATATCAGTACAAAGTGTTTGATTATTATCAGAACAGTTCCTTGGGATTTTAAAAAGGGTCCCTCAAGCAGTATTTGGACATATTTTGATGACTGTTTTTATAGCAGTATGTGTTGTTTCTCACCCCAGAAGCCCTAGAAGGCACAGCAGTGCAGAGACTTTTCTTCAAAAGAGCTGAGCTGGGTTTGTGAATTATCCTCTGCACCTGGGCAACGGAGCTGCCTTATGGAATTTTGTGTCCACATTTATTTCTATTTCAGCAGAGTAAGGTTTGCTGGGTGCCCCCATTGCAGGCTCTCTGTGCAGGGAAGCCAGTGCCAGAGCTGGCTTGGGCTCAGCCTGGCAAACGTGGGCACTTCCAAATCCCTGGCGGGGGTTCCCTGAGCTCAGCTGGGCTGAGCTGGGCCCATCCTGGAGTGGGACAGCCTGGCCAGGCATCCTCAGCATCTGGGACCTGCTGTGCACACCCAGATGGATTTTAGGGGTGTGTCTGACTAAACCTGACATCTCCCTTCTGATCACTTTGGAGGTGACCTGGCTGCAGCTGGTCACGGAGAGTGAGATCAGGGTTTTGTCCTGTGTGTGAATTCCTGCTGCTTTTGGTATGTGTCAGTTTGTGACATTCCCAACGTGAGTGTTTTCTTGTGTGTTGCTTTGTTTTTACTAAGCTTCTGCACAGATATCAAGGTGACCACAGGAACAGCAATTTCTACTTGCTTTGTACGTGTAAGAAGCTCTAGTAATAGTATTGTTAATGTTCCCATGTTTTTCCAAGATAAAAATGGTTCATGTTTTCTTCAAACAGAGCTAAAATTACCTTTATTCCATGGGTGTAAATAAAACAGAATTATTATCTTCTGTTTAATTTAAAATAAACTGAGAATCTCAGTCCTTCTGGGAACTGAGCTTTACTTCATTCTGCTGGAACATGAACTGTAAGCCAAGTTCACAGTTGTAACTTTTAAAAATTTTTCACAGTGTGTTGGTTTTGCCACGTTTCTCTCGTGACTGAGGGGTCCAGTTTGCCACCAATACGGAGGAGTGAAAGTTTTTCCTTCTAAAGGCACTGCCTGGCTCTGAATAGGGAAGCCTCATCAGCACAGCGTAGGCTGATCCAAAGCGTGTTGGGGTTAGTTGTTATTTACCAGTGAAAATCACCACCTTCTTTTCCCTTTTTTCTCTCCCCCTACACAGAGTGAAGTAGCAGAGCTTCGTTTTGGCTTCTTTGTTCGGTCTGTTGTGCACATTGTTCCGGGGGTAGCACCAAATTGGAGGGGGGGGGGGTGTCTTTTAAGCTTTAAGTGGGACTTAAAGTCTCTTTATGCTTGGAGCTGGCATTGTGTGTGTGGATTACATTTTAACTTTAAAGCTTACAGTTGAAACCATTGTGTGAGGCTTGTACGTGATTGCCAAATAGTTTTTGCCATCTGTTAGATCACCTCCAGCTCCTCCAGCAGCAGAGCAAACACACACACACACAGAGGCTCTCAGAGGCTTTCTGTGTATGTCATGTTTAAATTTTATCTGTATTTCATGCAGCTCTGCTCCAAATGAAAAGGTGTAACTCCCACAGTATTTCCCGTTCTTCTGTACTTCACACTGCCCAGATATTTTGCTGACGTTTCAGGCAGGAGACCCCTCCAGACACAGTCAGTGAGGAGATGTTTGTGGATAATAAATTCAGTTATAGTGGTTCATGACAGGCAGTTTCTTGACATTCTGAGTCAAGGCATTTTCATATTTCTGTGACAGCTGCCTTATTTTAGCTGGAATACAATGCTCCGTTGGTTAATGCTTTGTTCCAGTAATTCAGTTTTCCATCTTAAATCACTGTAGGTAATGTACATTTACATATCATGCTAATGGCTAGTTTGATAATGACTTAATTAAGCCATCAGACAACAATGAGTTCTAAATGAAGCAAATTATTGAGCCGATGCTTTCATGAGCAACTGGAGAAAAACAATATTTTAACTTTTCCGTAATGAAATATTCCTGCTATCGAGCATTGTAATTCAATTTGTGAGCCGTGACCCCTGGTGCAGCGTGGTTATCACAGGGATTAATAAAGAGCCAATTTGCTGTTGCAGCTCCGTCACTTGGGGAATGACGAGGTGCACATCGTGTGGTCCGAGCACACCCGCAACTACCGCAGGGGCATCATCCCCACCGACTTCGGGGACGTCCTCATCGTCATCTACCCCATGAAGAACCACATGTTCTTCATTGAGATCATGAAGAAACCCGAGGTACGTTCTGGGTGCCTCGCTGGCCCCGCTGTGCTGTGCCACTGAGCAGCAGTTGTGTTGCTTTCAGCTGGGCTCAGTGGTTTAGAGTTTGGGGGTTGTTTTTTCCCAAATTAGCCTGTCCATGTCAGGTGAAGGATAAGCTGAGCAATGAGCTGACTTTAAAACTGGACTTGCTCACGGTGATCAGAGTGATTGCTCATTCTTTTTATAGCCATACTTAGTGCTGAGTGAAACACTCCAGAATACTCAACCCACAGAAGTTACTGGGCAAAGAACAGTATTTAAGCTATTGTGGATGTCCTCTGAGGCAGTGAAAGCAAACCATTCATGATTTGAGTTCCTTGTGTGGTGCTGGGTCACTGCTGTACACACAGCACTGAGCAGAACCTCACACGTCTGTGGGACTGTCATTGTCACCTGACTGGGTGGGATGATGCAGACACTGGACATCCTGTCATCAAACAAAGTATGAGAGGTTCACAGCTGAGACTTTTTTGGGGAAAAAAAAGCATTTTTTTGTGAAACGTCAGAGGTGTGTGTATGTACATCTGTGCATGTGTGTGAAAAAGCCACCGCAGTAAATACTAGTCTGGTACATTATGGATGCAAAAATATGTGTAAAATATACTTTGTGCAAGTAGTCATTGTGATAAATACCCTTAGCCATATAGGAGGGACAATGTTTGTCCAAAGGAGCAGCCAACTGTGGTAAATGCCTCCATCACATTCCATATTGACCAGGTGTAGACACTATTTTTTGAGTTGTGCGTGATGGAGTTGTTGGATACTGACAACCAGTGCTTTGTCAGTAGACATTTCAAACTTGAAAATTTTCTAGTAGTGGGCTGTTGGGTGTTTTTTTTACATATGGTGTTGAGCTGTGCGGTTTAGTTTTCGAGCATTTTAGCTTTTAGCTTTTTTTAATGTTCCATCAGGGAAATGAGAATTTAGCGTTAGGAACACGCTTGAGACTTCTCTGGAGCGACGGAGAAAAGCTGTGTCATCTTTCATATTAGTCAAAACCACCCAACGGGCAGCCAGAATAAGAGCTAACTGGAAATTTAGTGTTATCCCTACATTTAAAGTACAAACCATTACAATGTAATAAAATTAATCCAGACATTTCCAGGGCAAGTGTGGCTGACCTTTTGTTCACCAGCTACTGACCCCAGGGTGAATGAACGAGCCTTGCAGAGAGAAATGTCTGTTGTTTGGCTTCAGTCCCTGGCATTTAAATTGCATTCCCTAATCGAATGAAAAGGCTGTCCTCTCTATCAGGTTACAGAATCCATGGCAACATTTGGCCTTTTATATCCATAATGTTAGCCTTTTTGTTTGCAGCCAAGTAGAGACACCTGGAGCAATGTTAACATTAACCGCTTTAGCATTAATAGCTTCATTATAGAAGAATTTCTGATCAGATAGCTGTTACTTTTGTTATATTGCTTCAGCTTGTATTGTTTTCATTTTTGATCTCCCTGCTTGGCAACCCGGCAATGATTTGCAAATTTTTTTGTCTTGATTAATTAAGCAATATAATTATCAGGAACTGTGCTGCAGTCTTTGCCCGACAAAGCTTGGGAGGGAAGACAATAGTAAGTCTGTTAGTGTGAATGCATTCCACGCGTCACAGATGCACGAGGATATTGGGAACAATGAGAGGAAAAGCTGCCTGCGAGAGGGGACAAAGCATGCCAGGCAAGCTCCGCACTGCACATACCGCCAGGGACATGCTGCGGGTTCCCTGGGACACAGATGCCTCGTTAGATTGCAGCTCGTCATCAGAGATTAATTCTCAGCCATTTGGTACAATAATTTACCCATTCCCCACTCTTTTAACTAGTGCTGCTTGCTGTAGAGGGGAAGTCTTTGTGCTCAGAAGGTTTATTTAACCTTGCCTACTTTTACTGCGGGCAACAGAAATAATGATTTTGCTGTTGGAAATTGGAACGAAGCAGGTGTTTGCAGTGGGCTGAATATTAATTTTTGTTTCACGGATAACTTGCAGTGACATTTGGAGTACTCACAGAAGGGGATCTTTCCCTCTATTTTTTTTTAATTGATTCCTGTCAAAGCGGGCTGTTTGTTTGTGGTGGCCACTGAAGCCCTGCTCTCGCGGGCAGGGTGTTGGGTGCCGGACTCGGAGCGGAGCCGAGCGGGGAGCGCGCCCTGCGCGTTCCGCTGGCCTCCCCCCAACCCTTGTTAGGGCAGGGCCCCCGTGCAGATGGAAGCTGAGGAGATGCAGCTCCAGTGACTTTAATGACCCTTGGCGAGGCCACTGTGTGTGCTGGGGAATGAATAATTCCGAGCCCTGTGTGCATCCGGCTCGGATCGAGGCGGGCTCCGAAGCCCTCGGCTCTGCTGCTGCTCCTCTCCCTGGCCAGGATACACTCACCCTGTCCCTGGGTTACGTCTGTAAATTCTGTGGTGCAGTGGTGAGAAAGTCTGCCCCGCTCCCCAGCTCCTGGTGAGTGTGAAACTGTGAATGCAAGTGCTGTAAGCAAAACCTACTTGTCCAAAAAGCCCAGCAGGGAATTTCCCTGCCCCAGTAGCATCTGCTGATCTGACTTTACATATCTGGTATTTGTGTGGTGGTATCACTTCAATACTAGTATGTACTTAACGTCCTTATCTGTATTTTTTGCATTCTTTTCTCTTGCTGTCGATGCTTCCAGACAGTGCATGGGATAAAAATTTCACTTAAAAACATTACTGCCTAGAGAGGCAAAACTTGATGCTCCATAATGTTATCATTTTGGTGGCATTGATTTTCCTCTGTCCCCTTCCCTTCCAACTGCCTGGATAGTAATGCCAGCAGAAATGAAAAAATTGAAAACAAGGCAAAACCACTATGGAAACATTTTTCACTTTTCTGTTTTATTGGAGAGTGGGTAATTATTTTAAGTAAAGGAATGACAGAATAAGTGTGTGCACAGACAGCTGTCATTTCCAGATGTTACATTTAACCAAAATTTCTTCTGTAATTCATTGCCACTTCTAATTAGAGGAATTCCCTAGATGCAGGGGATTTATATTATTCCCTTTGTCCATTTATTGAATGACTGTCACAGTCACCCACAAGCAGTTGGAGAAGAATAATAGAGGGTATTTATTTATGTGATAAGCCTCTGTACAGATGGAAAAAATCCGTAGCTTAAATATTGATAATTGTTGCTGGCTTCTGTCTAGGGCTTTAGTTGGGGGGTTATTTTTTTTTTCATTTTGAGTCTCTGAGAGGGAAATTAATTTGAGTACTTGCAAGTACTGAAAGTTGTGCATTTAAACATCAAAATTTTCTGGGTTGGGCAGGCTCAGGTCTGTTTTGTGTCTGCAGTTCTGGACAGGGTTTACTTTTAGAAAGCATCTCTTGTTCGTAGTGTGGTCTTTATCTGCAGAGCCTCAGGTCACCAGAGGATGTCACACAGGGGTTTCCTGTGGAGATGGCCTTGAAGGAGCAGCATTTGGGCACCTTGACCCACTGGGCCCACTTGTGCCTGTCCCCACCCTGTGTCCTGCCCTTGAGAGAGCCCCTGCTCTGTCCTCTCCTCTGCCTTCCACACACCTCCTGATCTTGGACCAGCTCAAGGTTTTTTTCTCTTCTATGAAGTCCATGGAAGGAGTTTATAGAGGATTATCTGAAGTAAATACGTGTTTGCAAAGCCTCCTGCCAATGCTGGAGTCAGCCAGTGAATCAGGGTCTCCTGTTGGGATCCCAGATGGAAAACAGCTCCTAATATTCACTGCCAAAGGCATATTGATGGCAAATTCATAGATGGCCCCAGTTTCTACATGTACCAAGTTTGTGCTTAGCCAGCAGAATGTTCTGAGACCTGTGTGTGTCTGTGCAGTGTGCTGAGGGCAGTCACGGGGGATTTAAACACTCGCCAGCTTGCGAGATGAATGTCACACTGCAAGTCTCAGCATGGAAAACAACGTGGCCGCGCTGTTTTCGTGGCAAAATGCTGTACCAGTCTCCTGCAGTGGTTCTGAAGCCTGCTTTTCTCTTTTGGGGCGCCCAGGTGCCGTTTTTCGGTCCCCTCTTCGACGGCGCCATCGTGACGGCGAAGCTGCTGCCCAGCCTGATCTGTGCCACGTGCATCAACGCCAGCAGAGCCGTCAAGTCCCTCATCCCACTCTACCAGAGCTTGTATCCTTTTCCAGGGGGCAAGGCTCCCCTTGCTAGGGTTCTCACTTGGAGCATCATCCTGCAGAGAGGTAGGTTGGGATGAAAATCCCTCCTGTTTGATTTTATTAGGAAAGGTCAGAGCTTTCTTTGCATGCAGCTGGATGTTCTCAGTGGCTCAGACGCAGGTGCCATCCCGTGTATTCCAAATTGGAGTGGTAATAGCGCTGGAGTCTCTCACCAGCAGCTTCCACTTCACTGCTGGTGGGCTTGGGCTTTGGTCTGTGAGAAAAGGTAACTCCCAGCTTGCTTTCACACTGATAGAAGTTGTGGATTGTGTATGTCAGGCTGGTAGCCAGAGCTCAGCCATGCTTTTATCCTATCCAATTAACTTTACTTGGACTCACTACATTAATAAGGCAGATGGGATTTGTCCTCAGATACAGATGTTTCACGTCCCTAATTCCAGTTTCTTTCCAGTCACACCTGTCTTTGGGCATTTTCAGAACCTGTTTTCCACCAGTGGCTGGAAGGTAGCTGGAGATGTGCTTCTCTGGGACAGGAGTTGTGACACAGACTGTGGTTCTTGAGTGCTACTCAGAGTTAGCACTGGTTTGCACCCATGCTGGGGTCTTCTCATAATGCCATCATAGATTTCATAGCTTGTTTTGCCAATCACATCACTTACCTCAGGACAAACACTCACTGCACTTTGCTTTCCCTGGGGAGCATTTGATTTGAGTATTTTTCTAATCACATGACTTTGAGAAAGAGTTTGTGAAATATTTTGATCTTTGAAAGAACATTGAGGAATTAGTTTAAGATGCACATTTTTAAAACATGGAATATCCTCAAAGTGCTTGTTAGGGTTTTGTTTTAAAAAACTAAATGAAAATAAATAAATTTTAACCAGTATACTTTGCAAAAGTAATCAGAAATGAAAAGTATCATTGTAGTTAAGTAGATTTGTGTTAATAACTAATTGTTTACTCATTGTAAAGCAAATGGTGGTGGTTGTGCAAACTGTGGCAATGCCTGACAGGTGAGTCAAGGCTGGCTCTGTTTTCTTCTGTTTCTTGAGAGAAATGTAGCAAATTCCTGAAACTGTGCTGTGCAGAATTTAGCTTAACCTGTCTGTTTCTCAGTGTTCAATACTAAAGTAACAGTGTATTAAAATGGACATAAGTAGCAGCAGTTACAAGAGCGAAGCTGTCCCATCCCCTCACTCCCAGCTGGAGTCCTCCCATGTTTTGGCATTGAGCATTTTGTGAGTGAGCAGCACTCACCAGCTGGCCGTGCTCCTGCTGTCCAAGGGGGTGTCCCTGAGGGTCCCTGTGCATCCCTGGGGGGACAGAGCTGCACAGACACTGCGGCACAGGGCACTGCTCTGCACAGGTCTGAGGCAGCATCTGTCCCCACATTCTTGTCCGCCTTTTTCTGCGTCTGCTTTTGCACCTGTGCTGTCCATAGTGAATCAACTGCCACTTGTCTGTCTGATAAATGAAAATGGATTGAGAAACTCCTGAAATGGCACAAAGGGGATGTGGTGGGCAGATCCCTTTGGGGCCACACTGGAGCAGGAGAGAAAGCTATCTGTAATTCATTCCCTAGATAGTGCAGACTCTGAGATGCACTACAGCCAGCAGCTGAATGTGAGTGTGTAGATGTGTAAAGGTGATGTTGGGCCTGTCCAGTGCAGCTCCCAAAGGGTGAGTGATTCAGGTCCAGTGTTTGCTGTGCCAGCTGCTGTGAGCAGGACACGAGGCAAACAGACCCAGCAGTGCAAACAGTAAATGGAAGTGCCATTATCAGACTGGAGATGGAAATAACTCAAAAAATATCAGTGAGAGGGAGAAATAGAAATCAATGTCCCTGGCAAAGTGAGGGATGATGTTTGGCACACACCAGTCACACCTGCAGTTGGGATAAGGACTGCAGGCTGGAGTGAGGCAGATCTAAGGAGGATCTGCAGCTCCTCTTTGGCTCATGGGTCATGTTAAAAGGCAACATCCCTGCTAAGGGTCCATAGCTGAAGATGTTTGGACTCCGGTGTGGTTACAAACAGATCAAACACTTCAGCTGATGTCAGTGGTTCCGTGGGGATGAGGTGCTGCATCCATGCTGCAGCAGTGGCAGGGTGTGAAGAACCTGCAGAGACTCATCCCTGTTCTGCCCTGGTGGTGCTGGGAAGCCGGGGCAGCATCTTGCCAGCAGTGACAGCTGAAGTCACTTGTTGGAAAGTCTGTAAACTCCGGCTACAGCTGCACTTGTCAGGGGCTGTAAGGGAAGTGTAATCAGCCACAGAGATTAATTTGCATCTCAATTAGGAAAGAGTCAGGAGGAAGCTGTAGGGTCTGTTGCTGGAAGGTTGTGGAAGAAATCTCATCAGGCACAAAAGGCTCCCGACTTGGTGCTCCATCGAGCGGAGGACAATATCAGAGTCTGGTTTCCATGGGGACCGGGACCGCAGAGCCGCGGGAGCATCTCGCTGCCCGCAGCCGCTTGGTCATGATGACACAAATTCCACTGCCGTGCCCAAATACAGATTTCTGTTGGAAATCTCTTTGAAAATTAGGAAGGTAACTATGGCAGACCACATCAGATTTTTTTTAATCTCTTTTTTTACGTTTATGTAACGCTTTTGGTTTTAAGGAATTCATTAGGGCAAGAGATTCGTTAAAATATATTATTAAACTTATATAAACTCTTATATTTAAACTTCAGATTAGAGTTGTTCTGGCTACAGGTTCTTTGTGCCCATGGAAGGGCACATGATGGCACTCCCAGGGTGCTGCATGCACAGCTCAGTTGTCTTTGGAACAGCGCTGTCTCTGCCACTGCCGCAGTGCTTCCATGGGCGGGGATGATTGTGCATCAGTTTATGTTCCAAATTCCCATTTTATTCCTCCTTGGTGCCATGGAGCAGAGAGGCTGAGTGGCTGCAGCCCCTGCTAATTGGGACTCTCGCCATCCTTGAGTAACTGCTGAGCATGAGGCAATGTGCTCCAGCAGCCTCTCCAGGCTGCTTTTTTCAGGCAGTGTCTGACTTTTAATGTGACTGGGACTTACAGAAATCATAAGTAATAAGATTACTTCAATTTTACAAGAACAAAAAATAATATTTAACTATAATTGTTGTATTGAAAGGAATATATTTATGCAGGTTTTTGTGTGCATCCAAGCCTCTTTTGTATGTGCTGTGGAAAGAGGAACAACCTCTCTTGCAAACAATTAATTACATGTCATAACTAAGCAAGGGTCTGTTGTGTTTCCAGCAATACTGAATTTTTCAAAAACTGGTGAGAGTGGGGCTGCAAAAGTGCATCTCTGAACCCTCTTCCAGCTTGTGTGAAACAAGCTGTGTGCTGGGAAGGATTTCTGAACACTTGTGTGATCTGGAGTGCCGTGGCACTCAGCTGCAGCAGAGCTCCTCTCTGGGAGCTGCTCTTGTCTGAGGATAAATACTGGGGGAAAACAGGGTTTGGATTGAAGTATTACAGCTCTGCTGATTGAAGATTGGCAGCTGCTGTCTAAGCTGACAGTTCCTAAGCTCAGGTGCTAGTCAGCCTTCAGACATGAAAATGTAGCTAGTTTGGCAGGTATCAGGCCTTTTGGTTGGCCCATAATTCAGTCCTGGTCTCCAGAAAGACACTGGGATTTGGAGATAGTGATGTCTGAGAAAAAAGCTCCTCCTAGAATGCCCAGGGAAATGCAGTTCTCACTGCCCAGGTTATCTTTCCAAATGGAGTCATTTCTTTTCTCCTTGGATTGAATTGGTTAAATTTAAAAATTGTTTCAGTGTTATTTTGAGTATCTCACCACTTTGTTTTTGTATTTCCTCCACCATTTCAAATAACTCTTTGTACTCTCAGTCCTTCCTGACTGGGATGCTAAGTGAGTTTAGAGAAGAGTAGGAAATACCCCATCGTGTCTGAAACGTTACCTCAGCTTTGAGGAGCTCTTTGTAATCTGCCTTGGGGAGGATGGAATGTGTCCTGTGTGCCAGCACCAGTGGGCTTCTTCCCTGTGTGTGTTTTTCAGTGACTTCTGGTAGTCTTCAAGTTGTGTCCTTAGCAATTCAAGCTACTTCATGTACTTCCTGTGAATGGGTAAATAGGGAGCTAGCTCTTGTTGGGGTTTATTAAGGCACTGATTATAAAATTATCTCTGTGCACAATCTCACTCTTGGGATGAGTTGTTTGTTCTTATGGGCAGCAGAGGGGTTTGACCTCATGCTGCCTGTTGACTCCTGCACTCCACTTTGCTGTGACACATCAGGCTCTGACGGTGTCTGTGCATCGGGACAAGCACAAGTGAGCATGGTGGGGATGAGAGCTCCTTATGTAATATCTCAGCACTGGATGTCACCGTTTCCCAGCTCACAGTTTGCACTCCTCTTTGTGGACCTGAGGAAAACACAGCCCTTACCCGGGAGAAGTAATTTGATACATGAGTAATTCTGCCACTGTTTTCTCCACTGTAGTGGCAGTGGTGTGCCGGCTGACTTGTGCCAGCCAGCAGCTCACTGGGGTAAAGCCAAAACTCCATTTAAACACATAACTAAAAAGACATTCATAACTTTAATTCATTACAACTCATCCAGATATTGACATACTAATATATCCTGGATGTGTTAATATCTGGAACCAAGAAGATTAAGCCAAGAACATCAGCTTCAAATTCTGAATTAAATCCCTTTCTTGGCTTAAGCCAATTTCTGATTAACCTAATAGAGAGTGCCCAATCTGCTTACCTGCTTTATCTGTGAAAGAAAGGTATTTGCTATGATGGACTTAATTGTGTGAATGGCTGTCAGATGTTCTGGAGGCTCGTGTGGTGTCAGACACGTTTTGTGTCCCTCTCAGTGTGTGTTTCGTGGCACTGGCATTTGGAGCTCTGCTGTGGGTATAAGGCAGTGTTTGATCCTGCCGGGGAAATGAGATGGAAAGCCTGTTATTCCTTTCAGAGAGGGTTCACAGTTTGTCCCCTTTATTTCATCCAAAGAAGTGGTGCCCTCCAGCTATATCGATGCTGATAGGAATGGCTATGAAATTCTAAAGCATGTGTCACAGGAGCTGTGACAATTTATGTGACATGGCACCTGACGGTGTGCTGCAAGCGGCCGGCCCTGGCTGGCACGAGTGCCTGTCAGTGGCCAGTGTCTGTGGGCAGCAGCAGGTCCCTCTCCCTGCCCTTGGCCAGGGATGCCCAGACCCGAGGGCAGCCGAGGCACTGGCAGCTCTGCCCTTCATCTTGCACAGCCCCTGCTGCAGCCGATCAATGGCCAGGCTGGCTGTGTCCTCTGCCTTCCCTCCTCACAGCCAGAACCTTCTCCAGGCAGCAATCGATGCCTCTAATCTGCTCCAGCCTGTAATAAGTCATGCGAGGCAAAGCTTTTAGGTGGCATTACATGGGATTGCGGAGGCGGCTCCTCAGCTCTCATTCATAGAGCCCTTCATGGACTCGCAGAGAATCCACTGCGTCCCCTCGGTGCATATCTAAAGAGTATGAAATGCTTCTGCAGGTCTAAACTCCACATGCTGCTGCACCGTGCACACACAATGGGATCACATTTCTCTATTTTCTGTTTCGTGTCCATTCCTGAGCCTGCTGGCGGGCCCTTGTTAGACACACAGCTTGTGCCCGCATTGCTGGGGTAGCAGGGAGCAGCCAGGGGGGCAATGGTGCAGTTTATTTTGTCACTATAACATGAGGCACCACTGTCCTCCCCCGCGGCTGGGAGCTGCCAAGTTTGCTGAGGGCTGTTGAGAAAAGTCCCAGGCTGATTCTGACACGGAGTTTTAAACTGCTGATCTCTGGGCAGTAGCACCAAATAAACCCCAGCACTAGTAGAGGCTCTTCTTTGCTGGCTGATATCATGGAGAGTTCCAAAAACAAACCTGGAGTTAAGTGACATCGAGAATGTAATGTGTTTTTAAATGAAAAGTGAGTTCACTGTGTCAGGGGGAAAAAACCCAACAAAACAAACTCAATGTTGTATTTCTAAATGACATGCATACTAGTATATGTGTGCTGGTTGCAAACAAGGGTCCTAAACTACACAGCCATGCCTCTTTATGCCCTGCCGGAGACTGGGAAGTTCTGATCTTGCTGGAAATGGTGTGGTTTGGGTGGTGTCACCGTGCCCTGCCGAGGCCCTTCCCAGCAGCCCGGGCTGGGGATGCCTTGCAGGCAGCTTGCAGGAGCACACAATGAGGTACAGGGCTTTGTTTATGAGCAGTAAATATCCCTTCCGCGAGAAGGTGTGGTGTACACAGAGGTGCAAACACCTGTCCTGCCACGGTGCTTAATGTTTTCTCCTGGGTTACACAAAGAGCCCCTAATTTGTGTTTCGTGAGAGGCACTTGCTCATTCTTTGGTTTTTTGACAGAAGCAAAATTGGTATATTCGAGTTGCTAACAACTACTTCATCCCATCTTGTGCCGGTTCTTGCCTGTATGCGAGGGCTTCACACTCTGTGTCTTTGCAAAGCAATTTTTGCCGTTTCCCCCCCATTAACTTTGAAGGGATGCGCGTAGCTAAAGCTGCATTGTGTCTTTCAGGAACTTCCCTGTGAATTCCCGCTCGGGTTTTGTCGCAGGCAGGCCGGCGAAAAGCGGAGCGCGTTGTGTTCCTGCGGCTGGGCCGCGGGTGCGGAGCGGGGCCGGCCGTGCCGCAGTCGGAGCGGGCGGCGGGGGCGCGGGCCGAGCCCTCGCAGGGCTCCCGCGGGCCCCGGGGTCGCTCCCCCGGGCGCGGGGCTTTGTGCGGCCGGGCCGGCTCATTAGCATGCGGGCCGGGCGAGCGGGGCTCTGCTGGCTTACCAGCTGTTCCTGCTGCTCCCGACAATGTCCGGCGGGCCGGGCTGGCCGCGCTGCGCGGCCGCCGCTGCGCTCCAACAGCCTTTCCGCTGGGGATGCCCACGTGGCACCGCAGCGCCGGCCGGCCTCGCATGGCATATGGTGTCTGGATTCATACAAGATGCAAAACTATTCTGCCGCTAATGCACAATGACTCATAGCATTGCTAATTTTTCCAACAAAAGCCCACTTCCACACCCACACTTTTAACCCCTCAGGCTAAAAAGCCTCTTCTTTAGTTTCAAAGCCATGGAAATGTAAGGAGGTGGCTTCTGGATCAATATCTGAAACCCTATATTTATTTAAAGCATATGCACGCTCTAACGCGTATTTTAAATTTCTGTGAAAGCCAGTTTGCAAATTGCCACTATAACGTGCGGCAGGTTTTTTGTTCCAAAGTGGATTCGTTGTCAAATGCTGGGGTTTTTTAATTTTTCAGTAGTTAACATATTAAAAAAATAATCTGAAATCACCACCATAGATAATAAAAGGTTATTTTCATTTAAGAGGAGGGAATCCAAGCATTGTAGCCAGTGGACCTACAAGGATTACGTATTGCAGCACAAGTTCCCAAGCCACTTGGTGTAAGCAGTTTGTAGTATTTGGGGATCTTTGCTGTTTACCGGCTCTTCAGGGACAATAATAATGCACTTTCCAACTAGAGGGAGCTGCTGGTATCCCTGATGCTGATTCTTAACCTCCCAGTCTAATTCCTTTGTGCAGAACGTATGGCGATCGTTCGGATGTTTTAATAAAATCAAGTTAAATTACCCCGAGTCGTTTAGATTAAAAGGCTGCCTCTCAGTTCTTGCAGTGCAATCATCAAATTAAACAGGGAAATTCGGGGAAAACTGAAGCAGATCCTCGTTGCTTTTTGTGGAATTATGTAGGTCGTGAAAAGGCTGGCGCAGAGCGCTCCGAGACAAAAAGCGTGCGGGAGGCAGGAGTGCGGGAAGCGCCCGCTCCCGCTCCCTCCGGCGGAACAAAGGAACAAAGGGACCTGTGGCCAGGCTCCGAGGTGGCCAGGCTTGGTGCTCAGGCTCCCCAGGAGCCACTTGTTACAGGGTCCCCTGCGGGCAGCGCTGCAGCAGGTGAAGGCTCCTGCCGGCAGGGATTTAGGAAGCAACTTTGCTAGGGAATGGTTTGAGCGCTCCTGGGAGGCTTCACGGTGGCCTGTGGTGGGATACGCTGTGTCCTAGCCAGGGCAAAAGCCCAGGTGCTGGCTTTGGAAAGGCACTTTCCATCCAGCAGGGCTGCTCCCTTGTCCCAGAAACAGCCGGGCAAGGCTCAAAGGCTGCAGGAGAGCAGATCCACGTGTGGGCATTTCCATGGGTACTTCCCAGCACTCCAGGGACTGGTGGTAACACAAAACATGCAATCACCAGTACAGGTTTATGTCATGTTTCAAACTTCTCTTTTGAAGAGACCCTGACTTCAGTGTGTGGTTCTCATCAGCCATGCATGCTGGTATTGCTTAATGAAAAGTTAAGGAATAACTTTCTAAATGGGAAAAACATTTTTCGGCTTAGGTTTGTTTTCTTTATGACTTTGTTTCTCTGCTTTGAAAATGAGTGGCTGAGTTGAGTGCTGGCCATGCTTTGAGGAGGTGAGACAGATCTGACTCCCTTCCAGCCTGACTGGCTCTGTGCAGCTGATACCAAAATGAGGCAGGCACAGAAATTTTTGTGCATGCTATATAAAAGATACTTTGATGGGCAGCACCATAATCCTACATTGCCCTTTAGAGAGGGAAGGCTTCCCCTCCACCTGCATTTGAAAAGCTTTGAAAGCCATTCTGTTACTGTGGACATGAACATGGTGACATCAAGTGAGATGAATATGAGAAAATGTGCTACAAAAAGTAGCTTTCTGGCTGGCATATTCAGTTTATGGGGTTTTTTCCTCAGCATCACAATTGTGTGTATTTCCCAGTGCTTTTAACTGTCAGGTTCTACTGTATAAACAGGAGCAGATGGCTTTTGAGGATTTCTTAAACCTAATGTTTAGTAACAATCTAGTGCATGTACAGTATTTCCTGTTAAACAAAGTCTCAGGTAATTTTCTGGGTTTTAGTACTTCTCTGAATTGGTGTTTTTTGGAGAACGTATGGCGTTGGTCTCTGTAACTTGTGCTGACCAGCTGCATTTATGGCACCTCTTTAGGGTCATCCACCTGGCTGATTTTCACCCATGAGACAGTGTGGATTACTGCCACCTTGCTGGTCTATGGTTTGTGGCTTCCTGAAGTAAAACAGGCCTTCCCCTGCACACCTTCCAGCTGGGAACCCCTGAAGGGTTGTTTGGGGAGCAGTTATTTCTCTGAAGTCTTAGTGTCACCTGGGTAACAAACTTGGGGTTAGCTCAGTCCTGTCTCAGTCCTGCAAAGCCTTGAAACCAAAAATGTGCTGTGACATTGAATCCATTGCAGCTTAGGGAGAGAGCTCAAGCTCCCAGGCCTTTGCTTTTCTGTGTTTCTGAAAGCTCTTTCCTGAACTTGTGCCATCCCTATGACCCTGACTGGCTTCTTGGTATTGAAAGGGGGCTTGTGAGGACTGTGCTTGCCAGACTGGCACCCTTCAGGCAGTGTGGCAGGGCAGGCAGGATGACAGAGACCCAGAGCACTTTGGAGAACAAGCCCTGAGGCTGATGCTCAGACAGTCCCCAGATCATAAGTGAACAGGGCTCTGCACTCTGAATTTCTGTGTCCAGCCCACCACCTTCCTCTCCCTACTGCCAGCCTCTCTCAAAGCTGGGGAATGTGATGCCCTGAAAACACCTTTTCCCACAGCAGCTCTGGTGGTAAGAAATGGAAGATTGTTCTGTCCTTAACTGTTAAATACAAGTCTGTATTATCTGAAGGTCTCAAGTTGTAAGAACAGCAGTTACACCCACATGTGCCAGGCTGAGTAATCAAGGGAGAGCACAACCCTCATCGTTAACTCCCTGAGCCTGGCAGGAGAGAGGGATTGTTCCAGTCCAGGAGAACTGTTTGAATTCAGAAACCTTTCCTTTCTAGGCTTTTGCAGAACCTGTTGGGTTTTGTGCTCCCATGTTTTATGACTTGTTGCCATGATAATTCAGCTCATCTTACAGGTTTCTCTAATTGTGATTGATGTGTAATCATTCATTTTATTGAACCTCATTAAGGTCTGTGAACCTCTGTCCCAACTTGCAGTAATTAGAGCCCAGATAGCCATTCCATCTGTTCCCAAGCACTGGTTAATTAATGAACTTTTAACGTGTTCTTTGCCTTGTAAAAGCCCTCAGTATTCTCAAGTTGCTGAATAGGATTTGCATGCCAGCATTTCCGTTTGTTTCAAATGCCACAGCAACGTGCAGTTTGGAATCCCAAAAGTCAACACACAAAGTCCCAGGATCTCGGAAAGCAAAGTGGAGAGATTTTACTTTCTGTTCTCACTTTGTGCATCAATTACAGTATCTGTGAAACTGGAGTTTGCAAACAAATGCCTCATAGGGTCTCCTGTGTTCTTTACTGCCCAAACCAAGGGGTTTGAATCTTCCTTTATATTGCTAAAGAGACTACACAGACATCAGTAAACCAAATGTTTCATTTTTCATGGTAGTACTTACTGGAAGAACATTAGAAACATGATACCTACAGACACAGGTTTTCCTGCCCTCATATTTCATCCTTTTGTTACATTTTGAGCATCAGGCCCGAGACAGCTTTGCTAGTTTTATGTAGCATTCACTACAAGGAGATTGTTAGAATGGAGCAGAATCCAGCACTGCTGCTGGAGTTGTCAGAGAGACTGCTGTGGTCCAGGACTGGGAGAAATCAGCAGGACCCAAATTTCTGAGAGTTTTTCTGCTTCACCTTTGTGCATTCTGACTGTGCAGTAACATGCTGAGTCAGTGATCTGTGTGCAGAGAATAAATCATTGCATTTGAAAAAATTCATTCGATTTCTGTTTGCTGAGCAGACTAGAGAGGCAGCATTTCCAGTGGCAGGAGTTTAAAGAAAATATTAGGGTTTTTGTGCATTGTTGCATTTGTGATCTGCTGCTGGTTTTTACACACAGGACTGTAGTGCAGGGCTGTAGCTGTGCTCTGCCTCATTTGGATTGATCTGTGTTTACCTTCAATATTCAGGACAAGAATTAAGTCATACTGCTCAACTCCCTCAAAATCCCTTTCAGCATCCAAAGGCCAACCATCTGTCCAGTCCAGCCATTCTTTCCTCCCCCAGTATGTGTTTTAGCCAGTGCTTTGAGCAAGGCTGTATCCTGAAGGAGCAAAATATGAAGGGAAATAAAGGTCTTGGGCCTGGGGCCATGTTTAGCAATGCAGACCCTGTAAATTGCAGATAATTTTTGTGAAACAAGTGCAGAGAGCCCCTGGTTCTGTGGTACTTCAGCGCGCTGGTCTGTGGCACGGTGGGTGTCCAAGGCACAGGCAGGCTTCTCTGTGGAGAGATTTCCAGAACAGCTACTTTTATTTCCTCTTCCAATATTTCTGTGTGCCAGATCCTCATCTCACCACTGATCGCACATTTCAAACAGTCTGCTTGGCAAATCCATGTGTGCTCCTTTTTAGGACTGAAGCATTTTAAGTTACTGGCAGATATGCAAGAAAAATGGATTTCTTTCTCAAGCATTTTGGGAAGTGCAGGTGTTTTGTCCGGAAATGTGCTGGCTTGTGTGCAGTGTCAGGTGTTTGGGGGCTCAGTCATGGTGCCACCTCCTCCCCATTGCTGATGTTCTGCAAGTCCAAGGCTGGGATCTTGTTGAAGTTATTCCAACACGTTGTTCCTCTGGCTGAGATTTAGTCAGAAACAAATCCATTCAGTGTGTGCATTTACTAAGGTGTGTTTGTAAATCATACCACTCCATTACAGCTGATATTTAGGGGGTGCACTTCTGTTTAGATGAAGAAAACTGGGATGTTCTTCCTAGGCAGTCCCTCTCCTGCTCTCCACAAGCCTTTACACTCTGTTTAACACACTCTCAGATGAAAAGATGTGCAGGCAATCTTGGTGAGGTTTGAGCAGCAAATAGGGCATCCAGGTGAAGGAATGAGAGCAGGGACCTCTTGCCCCTCTCTGGTGGGATCCTGCTTTTGCCTGTGCTCTGGTTTTCTGGATATGCAGAGATGTCCCCAGTGTTTACTTCTTGGGGCTGATGGATGTGATTCCTGCTGCAAGGACACCTACAGGCACAAATCTGTGCTTTAATGCAACAGAATGAGTTTAGATGCTGCATACGTATTTTAGCAATATTTTCTTTTAAATCTGTAAGCAGGGGTTGCATTCCACCTTTAGTTAGGTAAATGGAAGGGCTAATTAAGGGAATTACACTTAAGGCTGTTCTCTGTCAGGTAACTGATTTTATACAATAGGCATTTACATTAAGATTTTAATATTGCCTGTATTTAGTTTAATACTAACTTATTTTTATTCTTGGATTAAAATATTTTAGCAGCCTTTCTGGAGGTTGCCTTTAAAATGTTTGATGTTATTTGGGTTTATTAAGAGAGATAAGAGGGATGTTGTTCTATCAGCTGTTAAATATTATTGCATGTTAATCCATATTTTAAAAGTTCAAAGTCTGTGCTAGCTCGTGTTTCTCTGTTCTTGTTGCTGTTGGTACAGAAGTGCTCGTATGGAGCATTCCCATTTGTGTGAAAAATAGAATTCAGCTCAGGCTATGCATAGATTGTCAGAAAGATTAAAGTGTGCATCGTGCAATTTTTCCTCTTTCAGAAAGGGGCCTTTGATGTGCTAATGTTCACTTTCTCTCTTTTCATGGCAAAGTGCTGGGCATTGTTTTCGGGCTGCAGAGCAGTGTCTGCCTCAGAGAGGCAGATTCTAACGCCCCAGAGCCCAACCTTGCAAGGTAGCAGCATCTGCAGGGAGACTGCTGGCATTGTCCAGGGGATCAGATAGCAGTGTGCCTGCACAGATAAACACCAGGGCAGGCACGGAGGAGAGGTGTTGCCAAAAACAGCCAAATATTTAATATCCAATATCCCACTTCTGTGTGCCAGTGTTCCTGCTGTTACACCGAGTCACACGCCGCAAGCCCAAACTGAAAGCTTGGCAGTGCAAGAGGCGCTCGCTGTAGGCTCTGAAATCACACCCAAAGACAAGGCTGTCATGTATTTCCAAAGTTATTTGGCAAGTGAAATTATTTGGATGGGCTCATCTTGGGTTGCAGTGGGCATTTTCCAGCTAATGGATGAAATCCTGCAGGCTGCTCACAGGGCCAGCTTGAGCTGATGTAGCAGGGGCCTGATTTGAGTGGTGACAGTCACAGTGACAAAGGTGTGTGGAGAATGAGCAGCTATGAACAGCCTTTCTTATGCCAAAAGACACCAATTCTCCTTTTGTAATTGACTGGGAAGAAATAATTTCCTGAGTTCCTCAGAATGTAAGTATGGGAAGGGACAGTGTGTAACTGGGCAGGAGTGAGTGAGCGCTAGTTGTGTCCAGCAAAAGACGGATTAGTTGGTATTTGAATGATAAAAGCCTTTCTTTTCAAACTGGTTGAAATTTGAGACAGTATGTTAAACAAAACCTGGAATAAAACTTTGAATACAGGAAAACCTGACAGCAGCATGCAGTGTTCCTGCTGTGTAGCTTCTTCCCCGGGTCGCTGTCCCTGCATATCCCCCCCTTCTCCTCTTCCGCCAACTTTGATGCTTCATTAAAAATTCATCCTGTGCTCTGTGCCTTCTCTCTGGGATGCTCACGATCTCCTTTTATACCCAACATGACTCAGCAGTTAAGGATGTCAAAGAGCTTCAGAAGTTGAGCTTAAAAGGGCACTGGCTGCAAGCAGCAGTGAGAACACTGAGGAAGTGATGAGCTTCCCAGGTTTGTGCTCGGGCTGGGTCTGTGTGGAGGCTGTGCCACCTGGGCAGCAGGAGGGAGCTGCTGGGCACACACGCTGCCTCGGGGTCCTTTCTGTGCTGTGTGGAGCTGCAGACGGTGCTTGGAGGCACGTGCCGGGGAAGGGTCGGCCTGTGCTGTGATTTGTGGTGCCCTCACAAAGGAGCGGCTCTGTGCTGGCTGCAGAATGAGATGTGTCACAAGGGCCTGGCAGGAAGCAGATGGAAGGGGCTGTGTGGAGCAGAGTGGCTGTCGCCGGGGGCTCCGGGGCAGGTTTTTGGTAGCCTTGGAAAAATGACTGGAGCAGCTCACATGTCACCAGTTGCCATCCACCTCTCCTGCCTGCGCTGGCTTGCAGGGACCGGTGACTTTCCTGCAGGATTCCCCCCTCCCATCACAGCTGTCTGTGCAGCAGCACTGCCTCGCTCATTTGCCATCTCAAATCAGATTAATTGTCCATTTTAACAAAGTGCTGCCGCTCTGCGAGTCGGCCGTAATCTCATCGGGGTGGAAGTGGGTGCTCCATAACCCAGACACCTCGGGGGTGCAGGAGTACAGAGCTCCAGTGCTTGCACAGCACAGTTGCTCACTGATGCTCTTCCCTGGTGTATCTGTGTGACCCCCAACCTTGTGAGCACCTGGGGGTCTCACACAGGCCATTGCACATCCCACTTGGTGACATGCAGCTTCCTGAGCCCAGCCCCAGCCTGCTCTGCTCCTGCACTGCTCTTCAGCAGCTTTTAACCTGCATATGCTGAATGCCCCCAGCTGGGAGGGCTCCAGCATCATCTCAGCTTTTCTTTGAGACTACCTTGTGATTTGTCACTTTCTGTTTCTGCCATGTTTATTCCAATAGTCAGGAGATTTTCTTTTACACTGTTCTGGGGTTCAGCACTTCCATTCCCCTTCCCCTGTGAGTTAATAGCTGTATACAATATGTACCTGTATACCATAGTCTGGTTTCTGGTCTCATTCTCACTCCTTTCGAGAGCTGGTTTGAACCTGGTCAGTCCTGGGTGCTAAAGCAGGCTGTCAGCTCAGGTGTGCAGCCAGCCAAGCTGCCCTCCCCACTGCCCTCTCTCACTTCCACCATCATTTCTCTTGTGCTTGGATTTAGAACTTGGTTGTTTAATAGTGTATTGCACTGCTCACTCAGGAACTTATCCTGTAATTAACTGTAATGATAAGACTTCATGGCCCCCCTGAGTTACTAGAAACTTCCAGGAAAATTTTTTCAGGAACAGTAGAACATTTAGAGGAAGTTATCAGCAGTGAAACCAATGCATTGACTTGCCTTTTTGTGAAGGAGTCACTTATATTTTCAGTTTTGCTCCCTTTCCACTCACACATCCCACCTCATAAGTGTAAAAAACCAGATTTAATAAATATGCACCAGAATTTTAATTTACTCCTCTGGGAAAATGGGGAGCCATCACAGCGTACACACCGGCTGAGCTGTGCTGTGGAAGTGGAATCCAGTTTCCCTACTGGGAGGTCACTTTCAGGGGGAAAAAAATGTTATTATAAATGCTGACTTAATAATTTACTTTTGGGGATGCCATTCGGCCGAGGCAGCCGGCAGTGAGTGCGTGCTGCTCTACCTGTTGTGGGCTGTCTGTTGGAAGGGTATGTTCATTTAATGGATTTTAAGCAACATTATTCAAAGATCAACAGAAGGCATTCTGTGTTATATGAATAAAAGATTTCCCCGTGCTCCTTGTTAACCCTACAATGACAGTCAGTGTCATTGAAGTGCAGCCACCTGGCAGGGTGCTCTGGCCTCAGCTGCTGCAGGGCCTGGCTGGAGGCAGTGCCAGGTGTTGCTGTGCTGTGCCAGCCACTGGTCAGCATGGCCAGGGTGGCCAGAGGAACCTGCTGGGGGCACAGGTACAGCAGGGCACTAAAAACGGAGCCCTCACTGAGCCCTTGGTCAGCCCTGGAGGTGTTTCTGTGCCACCCACAGCCCTGTGCCCAGGGCAGCCCATGCTCAGTCCCTGCTTTGGAATATCCACAGATGTGTCAGGTGATAATTTTAAACCTCTGTCCTCCTTACATTGGTTTTAGTTTAAAGCCGGGAAAGCCAAGAACAGCCCTGCTGTTTCTTGCTTGTCTTTCTCTGATTTGTTCTTCCTTCCTACCCTCTAACATCGAGCAATTTCCCAGCTTGTCTCACCACAGCAACAAGTCTGTTTTGTGTTAAGCATCTTGCAAATGGTGTCACTCATAATGGATGTGATAATAAGCCCCAGTTACTTGTCCCTGATTGTAATAAATGTAATATATAGACCTATAATAGACCTGAAACTGAGCCATTTAGTGTTAGACCCAGAAATAATGAAAAGGTCTGTAATAAACTAGAAGGGGCAAAATTACTTTGTGTAATTGTATTTTGTTCAGCTTGTAGCTGCCAGATCATCATACTCTTATCAAACTGACAGGGTTTGGTAACATTTAGTAGGTGATAAAATATATTTATAAATTGGAAAGACTTGTTCCTTAATGAGTGAGCTTTGACAGTCCATCAGTTATATCCAAGGCACAGAGGTGCCCCTTTCTGAGATGTCGTTCCACTGGCTGTGATTCAGTTAAAACTAAATTAATTGAGCTTCTTTTAGCAACAAATTCATTTGGCATGTGCATTTATATTCCATATAATTCCAGGAATCCCTCTATCTGTGTGCTGCTCAGCAGCAGCTCAGCGAGGCTGGTCTCCTGAGCGCACAAAGCCACCTTAGTGTCACTGCAGTTGTTCCACGGGGTGGGAATCACACCCCATGAATGGCAGCGCAAATAATTTTGTTCTAGACTGTATGTAAACAAGTTTGTGGCATATTCTCATTTAGAAAGAGTCTGGCATTATCTCCCCTTCTCCTGTCTCTGGCAATTTAGGTTCAAAGCTGGGAATTGCAGAGGCTGGCACCTTCAGGTTCTGAATGGTTTGGAGTATGGCATTATCCCAGGAGATTCCCAGTTGTACCTTCACCTGGGTACTGCTGTGATGGAGCTTGACCTGTTCCTTGTCTCCAGGTGCACTGTGGAGCAGATCTCACATGGCATGTGAACTCTTCTAGTGACATTTCTGGCTTTAGAATATCCTTGTGTTTGGGGAGAGGAGTGGCAACAAGTGTAGGAATGTTAAATATACATTTAACATGGCTGTTAAACTGGAGACACTGCAAGTCTGTTTGTGTGCAATGTGCAATGACTAAGGCATAACAGCACCAGTTCAAAAACCTTTATAACCCTCTCTCTTTCACTTTTTTGGGCTTTTTTTTTAACTATAAAATTTTAAGATATGAGTGAATACCAACAGCATTTTTTCATCAATAGATATAATTCATAAAATAAACTCACAAACCTTGTGGGCAAGTTCATGCCTTTCCTACATGTCTGGGCACAGGATAGGAAGGTGTAGCTGGCCCAGCATCCCCCTGCCAGCAGCTCCTCTTCATTTATGGTGGGAGAATCTCATTGCCCAGCTGTCCTGGCTGCACCACCTTGAGATCTGGAGCTTGGCTGGATCCCTGTGAGCTCCACCTGGATTTCACAGTGGAGATAGTGTGGATCCTGGCTGAGTGGCTCGCTGTGGTCCTAGCATGGCTTCTTGCTCTCCCCAGTGCCCTCAGGAGAGAGGAGCTCAGCATCACTGCTCTGGGGCACTGGGAAGGTGGCTTTCAATTAGATTGGGCAACTCCTGTCCCTTTATCTCTCAGGATTGAGGAGGGAACTGTATGGCTACTTTCAGAGAAAGTACATTTGGGGGGAATCATGCCCCACTAATTTGCTGGTGGAAAACCTTGTGTCCAGGTGTCACAATACAGAACTCTTTCATAAGGAGCCTCTCAGTGTGCCCTGCAGAATGAGTTACCAGTCAGGGCTCCTGCAGCTCTGAACTGGTAACAGGCCTTTATGTCATCATTGTAATTGAAATATTTTCATCCAAGCCGTGTTAGTACAGTGGTAAGCATGGAATGCAGTGGCCAACTGGACCTTGGATGAGCAGAGGGCTGGTTGCAAAATGTAGAGTGCCATGTTTTGAGCACAGTTATGTGTGGTTTGTCACCTCTGTAGCACACAAGGAACATGCTTAATGGGAACAAAGTTAATAAAGGGAATGAGGTGCAGGCCCAGCTTTTTTTTTCAACAGAGCAGGTACAAGCACAACTGGCTGGGAGGAGAGCATTGCAGGGACTCTGGAAGAATTACAGAGCTTTGGGTAGGGATGAGCTCTGGTGCTGTCACTGTACAGAGTGGCATGGGAGCCGGGGGTGACCCGGTGTCCCTTTGCTCCAGCTGCAGAGCACTTGGTCTGTAATGGCTCGTGTGTCTGCTCCCGAGGGCTTCCCGCCTGCAGGAGTGCTTGGAAATTAAGATGAAAGCTTCTTTTCTGCCTTATTCATAATAAATGCAAGGTTCTCCCCTGAAGCACTTGGCATGACTAATGTGCCACATATTCTTGCTATCCCAGAGCGGTAGGCGAGTGCTTCTGCCAGACCAGGTGCTCACAGCACACCTTGGGCCCCGCGCTGCCCAGCAGCATCAGGAGCCAGGCGCCACCGTGGTGGAGCTCCCCACAGACAAGCGTGAGCTGGAGCCTTTAGCCTCAGGGCACCTTCAGTATGGCTTTGCTGTTACACTGCTTGATTTCCTCAGAGATGCTCTGAAACCGTGTGAAATGTGTTCCTGTTGTTGTTGAGCTGCACTTTCCCCTTTAAAGCAATTACTGGCGACCGTCTGCGTGGGAGCTGTGTGCACTGGGAAATGCTCCCTGTGACTCCGAGCACTCACAGGTTCCCTGAGACCCACCTCCATCAGTCAGCACTAAGGTTCTTTGGTGATCTTTGTGATGGACCCAGGTCCTGCTGCGGGGAGGGAGGTGGCAGAGCTACAGGTACCATGCCAAGGTGCTGGGAAAACAAACGCTCCACAAATGAGGAATCCACTTGCAGACCTCTCCGTACCTGTGGGTCTCAGGGAGAGTCATGTCTCTTCCACACCAGGGTGTTCTGGGCTCCAGCCATCCTCCTCCAGCACAGAGGGCTGCCTGTCAGTGTGATTGGTGGCACAGCAGCAGAAAATTATGCCGCAGAGAGGATGAGCTCTTGGTTTTGGCAGCAGAGAATCGTCTGCCTGTTTTGGATAAGGAGGAGGAACAGCAGCCCTGGCACGGGCCGGCCCTGCTCCGCCAAGGGAGCCCTGGCTGCCCCGGCTGCAGTGTGGACAGATGGCCGTGATGGGGGCTGGCCATGGGGACAGGGGCCCCACAGACCCCCTCGGTCACACAGCCTCTGCTCGCGCGCGTCTCATGTGTTACATGGACCGATTCAAGGCGGGCGTCACTGGAAAGTTTCCATCTCAGATGCTTTGGTTTATAAAAAGCACATAAGTCTGTGGTGGCTGAGAGGTACAGTTTGATTGCACCTGTTTAGTGAAGGATATATGTTACTAAAATTCCCCCAAAAGTTCTCGGTGAAATTCATGCGGTGGTGGTGGTCACTAGACCATAAATGATGGCGAGCCCAGCCAAGCAGATTGAGTTTCACACCAAGACTGCCTAACACCACATTTTAAAAGCACAGTAACTCCATCCTCCTCAGAGCTGGGGAGGACAATTAGGTGCAGAAAGGTCATCAGCCAACACATCTCTGCTAATCTCAGTTTTACGGTCCTGGCTTTAGTCTGCTTTGGTAAGTCCCAAACATTTATGTTCTTGTTCTTTTCCAAACCGCTGCCGCAGTGTCAGGAGCAAACCCTTTTTGTGAACCATGATACAATCAGGAGGAAACTGAAATAGATATTTCTTGCATTGAACAGTAAGTTCAAAGATTTTCTGCAGGTCTCTCTAATTGGATAAAGAAGGAATTGGCACTGTGGACGTATATCCAGCCTTGATGTCCGATGGGCTGGAAAGAGCTGTCTCCCTCTATACTTTGAGCTTCTCCACTGGCCTGATGCCCCAAAAGCCCTTCTCTGGGTGGGCTGCACATCACAGATGGGAGTTGCAGCAGGTCCATGCCAGCAGGCCGCATTAGGGTCCCCCTGGAGCTGCAGGAACAGGCGTTGCAGCAAGTGCTCCCGTAGACCCTGGCTGTGTCCTGGGTGCCAGGCATGGCACTGGTGCCCTGTGGTGTTGGCACAACCTGTGGGCCATGGAGAGCAGCCAGGCATTTCTCCCCAGCCTGGGCACAAACCCACAAACACTCCTGTCTTTTATTTGCCCGCTGTGTTAGCAGAGCACACTGTTCTTTCCATGTATAGTGACAGTATATAAATGCTGCCAAAATGTTTTTATTTTCAAACAGTAGTGTGGGGCAGGATGGGGTGGCCATTACTATGAGCAGGAGTGAGGCCCTGAGAGTTTTGCTTGAGGTCAGCATGGAGTTCAGGTTAATAAGCAAAAGTTCTGTATTTTCAGGATCTGCTTGAGTCATCCTCTTTATATTCCCTTGTTTCTCAACAGGGCAGTTTGGTATGGTTTAGTGTTGTGTTTGTGTGCAGGGAGGGAAACAGTGGGAAGATCCTGGCCCTGGGATGGCTCAGGTCACCTGCAGAACTCAGATTATGAGGACTTTGAAGGGTTTTCAAGGTCATTATGTTTTAAACTATGTGTCTGAAACTGGCTCTGTGTTGTAGAGGTTAAATGTGGAAGTGCTGCTGGTGCTGGCTGGTATCTCCCTCTCCAGTGAATTTTTGAGAGCTTCTGCCTTTTGTCTTCCTTTGCATCCTCCATCTGGAAGGATGTCCTGTGTGTTTCACTTTGCAGGTCATCCTGCTGCTACAATAGGATGTTGCGGTTTTTTGCAAATAGCTGATGTTTACATTTTAATATGTTGGGGTTTTTTTTCAAACAGCCTTCAATGTGTGGTTGAAATGTTAAAATTATTGGTATGCTGATAAAAGACTACTAAAAGCTCATAATATTCAAATAATGAGATTTGATTGCTGTATTCAAATAGGACCTAAATTCCTGCTCTCTCACAGTTTTATATGTCAATATATATCAATAATTCACACCTTGTCATGGCTCTCAATGTCATTATTTCATACAAAATGAAAAAAAACCAAACCTGTTTGTGTCTGTCTAAAAGATTTTGCTCTGGAGTTTTGCCTTGGCAGAAGCAAAATGTAAAATAATGAAGCCGTGGAGGGGTGGGTCAAATTGCCGTACATATTAAAAGAGGAGCTTTTGATCAGCTTCTTTGAGGGTCTGGTATAACTCCATTTATCTGCAGATCTCAGGGGACGCCCCCAGCCCCCAGATAATGGGGGACTTAGTTAATCAGGGCAGCCAGCTGTCCAGCTTTCCACCGGGGTAGGGTTCAAGCTCACAGCCCATCCTCTGCACCCAGGCCTGCTGCAGCAGTGGATTTGTGTGTTCCCTGCAGCGCTCCAGCCCTGGGGCTGCTCTAGGAAAGCCAGCCAGGCACTTGGGGCTCCCTCCCAGCTCTGCTCAGAGCTGGGGGGTTGCTGATCCATGGTTGCATTTGAAAACCAGTAGTTTGTGTGGCACTTGATCTAAATTCTGCTTGGTGTTGGGGGCACCTTGGTGACAGAGCTTGCAGTAGAGCTGTGACACAAAGGTCAGGTTAAAGAGGTTCAGAGTGAGGTTCTGATGTTTGTAACTCAGTGATATTTTTGTGGTTGGCTCTTAGGCTGAAGGCACAGCACATTTCTGTGGGGCAGCCCTGACAGAAGTATTGCTCCAGAGATTTTCAGGATAGACTCGTTCCTACAGGGCAATAAATAGGAAATCTTGTGATGCTTTTTTTACAGGACGGAGGTGTTTTCCAGAGGGTTTTTTTACAGCTTGTTCACGATGCCTCCACATTCAAATTCCTAAACTTCAGTAAAATTTCAGTTGACTCTTTCTTTTTTTAATGAATCCCAACTGTTCTCCCAAATGTGCGTGAGACAGATATAGCAGGGAGTTTAATTTCACTCTGCTGCGGTCGCTTACCTCCCTTTTGATTAAGCTGTGAGCACAAACAAGCACGGGCACCCCACTCGCTGCCCGTATGGCAGGAGCTGCCGTGCTCCCGCTGCTCCAGGGAGCCCAGGAGGGCTCGGGGAGCGCCGAGCCAAGGTGCCTGGTGGGTGGAGCTGGGCTGTGCAGGAGAGGCCTCGCTGCACTGGGGGTGTCTGCACCCACTGCTTCTGGCTTTTCAGCCTGCGGGAGAGGCGCTAAGCTGGGGTCTTCCTTGCGTGCCTCCAAAGCGCCGGTGGATCTGCAGGGCTCTCCCCATCTTGGAGTGTTCCTCCTCAGCTGCCTCTCCCGTAGCTGCTCAGCTGTTTGTCCGGGCGGTTTTTCCCAGTCTTTTGTGTGGTGAGCAGCATCCTCCAGCTCATCAGTAGCATTTTACCAGGTGCAGAGCAAACCTGGGCAGTGTTTCCGTGCAGCATTTATCTGAAGCGGGCAGCCCCGTGTGAGCTGTGCCGAGCCGTTCAGGACCCAGCAGGGCATTATCAGGCAGAGCCTTTTCCCGGCTGGGGCCGAGCGATGAATCGAGCGCGCTGCCGGCCGGCCCGCAGGCTCAGGTGGCCGCTGTCCCCCGGTGTCGCCGAGCCCTTTCAGCGATTTGTCACGGCCGGCTCCGCTCCCGTTGCGGCAGCACGTGCCAGCTCCATGTCACAGGGGCTGCTGCCAGACGGGCGCGCAGCCCCCGACACCCCCGGCCAGCGCCCGCCCGGCCGGCAGCAACGCGCTCCGCACGGCCCTGGCAACAGCCCAGCGCCGAGGAATCAGCATCTCCATAATGAGGAGTGAATGGCATCCATCAGTCCCTTTAGAATTGGGCCCAGGCGTGTGCCTCCTCTCCGAGGAAGTTTGGCAGCCTATTCATTAACAAGAGTCATCAGGAGTTCAGCCCATAAAGGGGAGGCAGCCCCGCACGCTGCGGGCTGGCGCTGTCAGGAATGCGTTCTCTCCCCGGCTTCGGGCAAGGCAGGAAAACTGAGCAAATAACGCTGTCAGCAGGTGCAAACGCTGAAATGCTGGCTATTGATTTTCTTTATTTAGGCTTCCACGGGAAGTTTATAAGAAGATTTATCACATATCAATCGTCCTCTGCGAGCCTTAAATGCAAAATTCTTCCTTTCTTTCTCTTCCCTTTGTTGCCACCACGCCTGCAGGAACTCGCCGTGCAATGAGAAAGTGCTTTGCTTATTCCCTTCGAGGTCAACACTAGACCACTGTCTCCTGGCTTTAAGCACTGCTTTTCTCTGATTTTTTTTTAAATAGTGTTTCAGAGTGGTTTTGTTAATGTACTGCAAGTCACAAATGGCACTTCAATATTAATTAGTAATGCTTTTCAATTCTAAATACCCTCACCTGCATTCTGTTGTCACTGGTGTTATTCTCCTGCTCCTAATTTCTAAATTCAGCTTGGCCTTTGCTCCCACCGAACAGCCTTGCGGAGCTCGAGTGCATTTCCCCATAACAGAAACACAATGAGGCGCTGAAAACTTTTGTTTTCACTGAGGAAACGGAGAATGAGATGTCATCCTGGCTCCTTCGAGCCCTAATTCATAAAGTCATACATGAGGCTCTCCAGCCCATTGTAGGTTTGTCCCAGGCGTTATCCTGTTATTGGAAGTGTATGATTCACCTTCTGAGCAGACAGAAGCTGCACACAAAAGGGGAAGATTTGCTTTCTCCGCTGTGAAAGGCTGCCGCAAGCAGGGGTCCTATTAAGACAGCTGGAAAGTTGCTTCAGCTTGTTACGCTTGTAAGTTTTATTGGTGACTGGTTTTTGATTACACATTTGAATGCTGTGTGTTCCAGGTTGCCGAGTTTTAATTAAAAGGCAATAGTCTCGATGTTAGCTCGCTTTGTTGTCTGCATTATTCAGGCCATAATGCATGCAAGTTGTGGGCTGGGTTTGTCCACTGTGCATCATTTATTTGGGATACATAAGGTTGCACCTTCTAGCACCTGCCCTAAATACAACCGTCACGCTTTTGGAATTGGTTTATTGTCCTTAATTTCTTCCAAGAAGTCCAGTGATCAAATGAATGTGGGGGGAGGGGGGTGTATTCCTCTGTCCTGTACCTTTTTTTCTCCAATCTAGTTACTTTTCTGGTCATTGGAACAGGAATATTGAGTGCCAGGAGCTTCCCATAGTGCCACAGCCTGTCTGTGATGGTGGGTTTTGATCTGGGGCTTTGCTCCTGTACTTGGCAGCTCCCAGGTCACAGCTTCTTAGTCAGGAAGAGGTGTTATCCTAAATTTCCAGCCCTGAACGTATCCCCTCCTTGTTGCTCCCATCCAGAACCGTTGGGCAGTTCTGGTCTGGTTCCCTGCCCGTTCCAGCCTGGTCACTGTGGACGTGGGGCTGGGGGCTGGTGCTCGGGGATGCCGTGGGACAGCCTTGAGCTCTGCACACACCTTTCCTTAACGGGGCGTCGCAGCTACGAGGAGAGAGCTCTGTACCTCGAAGCCATCATCCAGAACCATAAAGAAGTGATGACGTTTGAGGATTTCGCCGCTCAGGTCTTCTCTCCCTCTCCCAGCTACTCCCTCGGCGGAACTGGTGAGTTCTGTGCATTAGTCTTCTCTGTAGCCCAAAGAAGCACTTGAGCAGCAGATGTACACCTGTTTTTTGTAGATAAATGCTTGCAAATTTAAGGCGACTATTCTTCCTCTGAATCAACTAATGAATATCAAAAGGAATGATGACATTCATTTTAATTTGTTTTGCATCAGAGCTATTCACACTGCTCCTTTCTTCAGCTATCCTGTTAACCTCCAACTCCAGCAAGGTTAATGAACTTTCTCGCAGTGATGGGCTCGGGCTCATTCAGGACTCCGGGTTCTTGCTGAGCTGGGAATATGTTGTTCAAAAGTGAGGCCTGAATCGGGGCTCACTTATCAGAAATAGTTCCTCACAGGGGAAGCTGCTGTTAATGCTAAATGGGGATTATGCTGCTGAGCTACCAGGGTCAGGGATTAATGCACAAGAAGCGCAGGATCGGGGTGCTGTTAGGGAATCGCAGCGGCGTGCGGGATGCAGGCATGGAGCGCGCTGCAGGCTGCCCTGCAGCACCTGGCCTGGAGCCTCTGCAGGGTTTGCTGTGGGGGTGTGAGGGGGGTGTGTGGTGTCTGTGTGTGTGTGTGTGTGCATGCGCATCAGTGCTCATCAGTCATCTGCCTGCTGAGAGGTGACAGCAGTGTGCTGAACTCGGGGAATTTACTCCTCATGTGCCTTGTGGAGGGTTAGGTTAGTGTGCAGTCACAATCGCTGTCCAGCTGGTTTGATTAAGTTTAAGTGAACCTCTCCTGAAAGGGAGCTTTAGCTCTGAAATGCACATTTCTAGTGCCTTCAAAATGTGGTTTTTTCCAGCATCCAGAATGTATCTGGTCACCATGTGCTGGACTCTCAAACAAAGATTCCTTAATCTGTCGTTGACACTCCTAGGGTGACACTGGCACTTTCTCATCATTCCCTGCTTCTCTTTTGGATTGCTGAATAGATTACTTCCAACCTGTATAAACGTTGCAGGACATCTGCTCTATTTCTCTTTAGCCTGACTTGTTAGCAGATATCTTCCATCTAAACTGAAACACTGAAGGAAGAAATTAAATTTGCTCACATAAATCACTTAGGAATAAAACCAGCCGTGCAGCATTGTCTGGCATTGCTGGCTCCAATCCTGGCGTGCTTGGAGCTTTGTGAGGAGATAAGAGGCCTGTGCTGGCCGGGCAGTGGTGGCCAGGAGCAGCAGGCAGAAGGCTTTGGAGATAAGCACTGGCAGGAGGGGGGAGGAAGCCGGGGCCATTTACATAATCGCACCTCTTCGTCCTGGAGAGGCGTCAGGGAACATGGGATGGATCTATTGATCTCTGCTGAACTGGAATACTAAACAACGCTAGGAAAGCTTATAACTTAAAGCTTTGATTAATGTTTCCTACATTAAAAAGTAGAACAGCTGTGCATTAAATTCTTTTATACACTCTGCCAAAAGTCTGAGACAAAAAAATCACCCATTTCAATAGGAGCGCGGGCGCGTGCCCAGGGCTGGTTGTTAGCACTTGAATCATTTATCTGTGGACGTATCAGCGAATAGAAATGTAGATATAGTGATCTGGTTTTGCTCTGTGCATAGCTGTGATTCATTTTCATGTTGTTCTTAGCACATGGTGTTGTGTCACATGTGGTTTGACAGGGCAGACCTCTCCGCAGCCCCACTTTCTGAGGGATAAGTTGTGTATGCCAAAAAAAAACCCAGTAGCTGTACTCCAGTAGCTGAGGATTTCAGAACACTGTTAAATCAGGAGTACCCAGGTATGATTTCATTATTTTAATTGCTTTTAAGTGCAAAGCCTCCCCCAGTCAGGTCCCAATTTTCAGACTTCTGAACCTTGGAATTAATTTCCCACTCATGAACTGGAGGCCGGCCATGACTTCTGGTGTCAGAATCTCCGCTTCAGAGAGTCTCCTCACATTACCTGCTGATTCTCCTGCATATTTAGTCAGTGATGAGCAGGGGCAGTGTCAGCTGTGGCCATGGGGATGTGTTTTCCATCAGATGCTCCTCAGCAGTCAGCAGGGAGGCTGGATGCAGTCCCGGCAGCTCCGCTGTTCCCCAGCCAGGCCTGCTCCAGGCATAGATCCACCTGTCCTGCACCTGCAGGAATCACCTGTCTGCCACTTTGGAATACAGGAGACATTTTTCTATTCTGAAACAGAAAAAAGGAGTCAGGGAGCAGTTAATCAAAAGAAGCACTTTTCTCTGAAGGAGTGGTCAGGCACTGGCACAGGCTGCCCAGGGAGGCACTGGGTTCCCCGTATTTGGAAGTGTTCAGGAGGTGTCAGGAGATGATCTCGGGGTGATGATGGTGGTACTGGGTTGGCCACTGGACTTGTTGATCTCTTCCAGCCTTGATGATTCTGTGGGATGCATGGAGCTGGCACAGGTGGCAGTACAAGCCAGCTGGTACTGCTGATTCTGCTGAGCATAAACTGTTCAGGTAAATTTAAGATTAATTCTCATCTGACCTGATTCTTGTAATGCCCTTCAGGTGTGATGCTGTCAGTGCTGCAAATGCATGTGTGCAGCAGAGAAGGGTCAGGGAGTAAGGGTGCTGCTTATCACAGTGCAGTGTTCTCAGGAGTTACCCCAGCATAGGGAGAAATCAAACACAGCTCTCAGTGACATACTGGGGTATTGCTGACTGAGATACTCTTGGAAGTGGATGTTTTTGTGTTTTCTGATGCTGCCCCTGAGGATGCATCCCCAGACTCACATGGGATGTGGTTTTCCTGCCCTGGCTTAGTCTCCCTGTCACCAGTCTTGCAGGTGCTGCATTTTCTGCATGGAAATTGTCCAGTTGATGTCCTTTGCTGTTTTGAGGAGCAGAGCCTTAAACTCCCGGTATGGATTACAGATATCCCTGATACCTTCAGCGTTGAAAGTGCAGCTTCATAGGCAAAATGGCCATCCCCAAACTCATGCAGGGGATGTGCAGATTAGGAACAAAAGCTGGGAATATGGCCCTTTGTTGTTAAACTGGTGCATTACATGCTGTATTTTAATTAGGCAGGGTTTGAGAGGCAGCCCAGGAAATCCTCCATAATCCAACACTATTGAATTATTCTCATTCTTTCCCTTTGCAGATTTCTCTCCTTTTAGTGGACAGGCTTTAAGCTGCTGCTCTTGCTCTCTCAGCTAAAACCAGAAATAATTATCGAACAAAATACTTGTGTGTGCTGTAAAAAAATTGGTGAAGCTGAAGTGGGCAGAGCAGCACCTCGACTTCATCTGCCTCTGTGGCTCCTTGGGGCTTTGGTCTGTTTTAGTGTAAGATCAGCAGCCAGAAGCACGGTGTTAACCTTTGGAGGTATATTCCAGGAGAACTCTGCAGTCATAGCTTTCCCCCACAAGGATCCTGTCCGAGGGGTTTGTGCTGGCCAGGGCAGGTTCCTTCGTCCCAGGGACCCCCCTAGCGGAGCGCTGCCGGCGCCTCAGGGGTTAATGGGAACGGGCACACTTGACTGCTGAGAGGACTGATCTAATCACTGCCATATCCAAGTGCATCTGTTCACCATGAGGTCATTCTTGTGCATGCTAATGACTTGGAAAATAAAGCACAATGCTCAGCGTTATCAGGGAGGATATAGTGTAAATCTTGGTTTTTTTAGTTGCTAATGGGTAGTGTGGAATGGGCAGAGAAAGCATCTTGGATTCTCCAGCTTAATGTTTTTAAAGAATCCTTTTCAGTAGATCATCAGAAGAACTGTGCTGGAAAACTTGGACATGTGGTATCTGTTGATAAATGGATTCTTAAATGAATATTATGGCATTGCCCAAGCACAACACTTGAGTCGAGGAACTATTGAGGTTTTCAGCATTCCCTGGTTTTAAAGCCCTGGGAGCTGTGCCTGCTGATTTACATAAAACCGAGATTTTGCAGCCTTTTTGTTGCAAAGGTGACACATGCTTTCCTTTTGTCTCTGGACTTTTACATGCGTAAAGTTCTTGTAGAAAATATTTGAATGCACAGCAAACAAGATCTGGCTTATTTTAAACCACTTTTTGTTCAGTGCTGAGCTTTATCTTTCCCACTTTAAAGCAAAAGGATTACTTGAATTGGACATGCAGATTTAAAATAGATTTTTGACAGAAACAAAACCAAACCCAGAGTAATTCTTGTTTCAAACAGGACTGATGCTTTTTGTAACAGTAATTGAGCTAAGGATTCATTTTGCTTTAGCTTGGTTTTTCTGGGGTTTTTATACTACTTCAGGGGTTTTGTTATTTTGTCTTTTTCCTTGAAGCTCTGTAGGGTGTTTTTTCAGATCTGTGTCCCTGTTCTGTGTGTGTATATATATATATATATATATATATATATATATATATATATGTAGTATTTTTGCCTGTTTTCCTGGGAATTTTAAAAACAGACACATCTGAAACTGAGTAGCTGTGTCCTGGTATCAGAGCACGTGCAGTGTGTGCCAGGGGTTGGGTTTAATCCGTGTGTCAGCATTGCCTGAAACTGAACAATTTGTTTGTAATATATGGGATTTAGGAAATTCCTGACTGTCCTGGTTACTGGCAGAACAGGGAATTGCTGCTAGCATGGAGCATGGGTGAGGTCTGCTGGGTGTGGTGCTCAGCAGGTGGGGTGGGACACTGTGCAGCTGCCATGGTGTGGTGCAGGTTGTCCAGGCAGTGAACAAAGAGGAAAAGCAGAAGAGCCAGGACAGTTATCACAAGAGGCAGGACTCAAGGGCTCTCTCTTCTTCCTCCTTTCCTGTGAGGACTATTCAGGATGAGGCACGGGAACCTGTCTGGCTTCCCCATCTGTTTAATCCAGGTAGTTCCTCATCCTCAGCAGAGTGGAGCCTGCCACAGCTGGGCTGCCCTTGGGAAGTTCCTGCAGTGCACCAGCAGATGTGGGAGCTGCTCCTTGCCTTTGTGCTCTTGCTTATCAGTGCTCTGCCCATCATTTTCCTGCCCTTTTGGCAAGGCTGCTGCCTTAGTGTCCCCATGAGGGTCAGGAATGGTCTGGCATTAAGCAGGGCAGGGTCACAGGTACCACAAAGTGCTGGGGGCAGCAGCTCTGTCCCCCTCCAGCTCCCAGGCTGATTGATGCAGTGTATGCCCAGGAGCCCAGATCCCTGCAGAGCCCTAAGGAAGTGGCTGCCTGCCCAGTGTGCTGGGGCTGTCCCTCGTGCCCCCACTGAGGGTGGACAGTCCAAACCTGTCCCTCGAGGCTGGGCAGGTGCTGGGACTGCTGCCCCCTCAAGCCTGATGTTCCCCTCGGGATCTCCAACAGTGCAGGGGGGTGTGAGAGCCACATCAGGGTTCTCAGCCTGGCCCCCTGCCTTTTCCGTGTAATTAATTGGCTCAGAGGGTGCTCCCCCAGCTTCGCTCTCCAGGAGAGGAGGTGCTGAGGGAGGGTTTATCCTAGCAATCAGTGCTGGGATGGGCAGAAATATGAGCTTGATGGGCCGTCTCTTCTGCCCAGTGACAGCTCCAGCTGCTCGAGCTGTCAGCTCGAAGAAGGCTCCAGGCAATGTGGCCCATTTGCATTTTCCCTCTGCACTGAGGCTCTGGCAGAGACCTGCAGCAGAGGCAGGGCAGAAACGGGGCAGAGCTGTCCTGCAGCCTTGTGCTGAGGGCTTGGGCTGCCCACATAACACCCACATTACCCTCAGCACTTGGGGTCCCCCTGCCTGAGGCTGAGCCTTGCAAAACTAATCAGCAGCTGCTCCAACTCGAGAGTAATTAAACTTCAATGTGTACATTTCAGGCTTATTTCCGAGGTGCTCAAACCATGGAGGCCCACAGTGGTGCCAGGCACTCCCACCTGAGCTGGGAGCTGTGGGTGCTGTTTTAAGGTCCATTTTGCCCCAGTTATTAACCTGTAGTGTCAGATTCTTTTTACTGTGTCACTTACAGCTTTCCAGGGCACTGGAGGAAGTGTGTGGCTTTGATTAACCCAGCTTCAGTTACCCATGGGTTTTTCTACACAGGCTCAGGATGCTGCTTACAGTGTACTTGGAGCCTGTCTTTGGGAGTTGGAAGCAGGAACACTGTGCAGATTTATGACAACAATTCTCTCTGGAATTTTATTACCTTTGCGTTTACTAGGAAAGAAAACAAAGATTTCCACAGACCTGTCCTGGCTGAAAGGTTAATAGGGGGCTGGAACAGTTCACAGCCCATGTGAAAACTTCATAGTTCTTCTCAAGTACCAGTCTTCAGCATCCTTACAAGTCATGGTCTTACCCACCCTTGCTTTCAGGGGTGTTGAGCTGCTTCACGAGCAGCAGATAAAATGCCATTCCTAGAGCTCATGCCCTGGGGAAGGAACCAGGTTTATTCTATGGACTGGATTTAAGATGCAATATACCATGTCTCTCTGGCTTCCTGCAATGTAACCTTGCATTGAAAGTGCCATCATCTATATTTTAATTCAGTTTTTAATCCCTCCTGCAAGAAATGTATTTTAAAAGCTTAATGCTCTCTAAGCAGCCTCAGCTGTGAGAGGCCCTCCACTGTGTGTGTGTGTGTGTGTGTGTGTCTTGTCTGAGTGCAGGTGTGTGACTGCTCATGGACAGGTTTTATGCATTCAAGGACTTCCTCTTCTGGCACAGGATCACTCTGCTCCTCACTTCTACAGCCACTTTTAACCTGGCTATAGCATCACAGACATTTAGGTCTCCATGAAGCCTCAAATTTTAGCCAGTTTCAAATGGTGTGACCAGCTACAGTGCTGGATGTGGAGCTGAGGCATGAAGGAGCTGCACACCACCATACCACAGCAGCAGCTTTGACAGAAGATGAAGCACAATGAATATTCATTCCAATCTTTGCCAACATTCCCTCCCTTGGCTGTTCAAGTCCTCAAACCCCAGGAGAAAGTGGCATGGGTGTGTTTTTCTGCAGGTCCCTGAGGGTAGCTCCCCTTCCCGCCTTTAGCAGGTGTGCTGTGTCAAGTTGATGCAAACACAGCAGTCTGCATCAACTGCAAACACTGCAAACACAGTTAGTACAGGACCAGCACCCTGTGGTGCTGGTCCTGTACAAACATGGTTTTGTTCCCCCCTTTGGTCCTGCACTGACATGGTTTTGTTCCCCCCTTTGGTCCTGCACTGACATGGTTTTGTTCTCTCCCTTTAGATTAGAGTGTTAATGCTCTCGGTACAGTAACAGCCACAGGTAAGAGCTTCCCGCAGGCCCCTCTGCTGCTGCTGCAGTTCATCAGTAACAGCTCTCCTTGCCCTCCTCCTCCCTTGCTGCCTCTGCTCCATGCTCAGCTCTATCTCCTGTGCTCCATGCTCAGCTCACACCTCCTCTGCTCTGCCTCCCATGCTCTGTGTTCACCTCGTACCTCCCAAACTCTGCATGCAGTTCTGCCTCCTCTGCTCTGCACTCGCCTCCTGCGCTCCGCACGTGGTTCTGCCTCTAGGGTGCAGTTCTGCCTCCTACAAACAACACAATAATGCCTCCTGTACATTAATGCCCACAATATGTGTACAGTAATGCCTCCCACTATCTATGAACAGTACAAACTCTGTACGTGCCAGGTAATGCGTCCCGTGATCCACACGCGCTAATACATCCCGCGATACACGCCTGGTAATTATTTTTTACTTCTAAGCTGCTTCAGCTTGTCCATTTGGAGAAAACTATTATTTTGACCATCTGCCATTCTGCCTCACTGCAGGAATGTCAAGCACAACACCTCCCTCGAAGCCCTTCCCTCCCCCACGCTTTTCTCCCCAGCCAATAGCACCACAGGTTTTGTTTTAATCCAAAGTTGACAGCTCTCCATTTTTCACAGAAAATGCCTTTACAGGATAAGTCACACTTTCCACCTTTTTAAAATGTGCTATTTCCCCTCAGTCACTTTTCTCAAAGAACCAATCTGGTAAGTAAGGGCTGTCTTTGAGATGCAAACGCAGGGCTGCAGGCAGGCTGAGGGGGTTCACACTTCGGGCTGTGCTGCTGCTGTTCCACTCCTGCTTTCAGTCACTCAAACACCCAGAGCTGCTCAAGCAGAAGCACAGGTTACACCTCACCTTGGAAGTGCAGCCCAGAGCCAGGGCTCTGAGTCTTTGTCCTCAGACAGCAGCTGTGGGCTCATCCTGCTGCCACACTGACCTGTGGCCATGTACCCATCTGTCCTGCAAGCACAGTGCCCTGCTCACCTGTACCTGAGGACCAGCTCAGCCATGGGCACCTTCACCCAAGGCCCTGCTGCGTTTTGGGGCATTTTGTGCACGTTTGAGATTTACCTGGGCTAGGAAGGTGAAGGGAGCAATGAAGAGCTGTGGTCTGGCCAGGCACAGCTGAGAATGGAGTCAGTTGTTGCACTGGAAGTAGGTCTATGTTTCAAAACACAGCCATCCCTCAGGAGGTTCAGAGGGAGTGCCAATGGTGCCAGCCTTTAGAGAGGTTCAGAACATTCCTGTGTGCTCCCTGCCTGGCTCCAAGGCTGTTCCTCCCTCCTACCTGTAATAAAAAACTTGTGTTTACACTTCGGGAGAGAATTGCAACATGGTTTAAAAAATACTGTTTCCTTAGGGAGCTGATGAAACCTGTTCCCCCTGGGAAATGCCTTGGGACAGGCCGAGCCCTCAGGAGCAGGGCAGGGTGTGTCCCTCACAGAAGCTGCACCTGGGTTTGTTCATTAGTGTCTCCTTTAATGACCATGTGCTCACCTGTTCCCCCTCAGCCAGCCTGGGCAGGCCTGGCCTCCAGGGAATAACCAACAGGTGACTCCACTCAACAACAAAGCATAGCCCCCCAAGACCCTTCCCCAGTGGTGACCATAAGCACCAGTAACAGGGGTACCTGTTATGTAGTGGAAGAAATTGTGATTCTTCAGGATTTTTCCAGAGGTTAAGGCACCTTCCTTAGGTGAATTCTGAATGGAGAATTCTGTGCCAGCCCTCACACTGGGAATGCTCGTTTCCAGCTCTCTGTAACAGGCCAAACACACAAGAACAGTTTAATGACACACAGCAAAAAACAGTTTTGTATCACCCACACAGAACTATTTTATGTTGGAGCTTCAAGTGGGCAGGACAGGACCTTCCCACCTCCCTCCCATGGGGCTGTTGGGGCGCTGAGAGCCATCAGGGGCTGCAGGGGCCGAGCAGACCAAAAGGGGGTGATGCAGGGGGGCTCAGTGCTCACCTGGACACCCGTGGCCTCTCAGGGCTCCTCACTTCTGGGAGCTGGCAAAAAGCAATCCCTGGTTTCTCTGGAAGTGCAGCATGGCAGTTCTTCAGCTGCCTACAGCAAATTCCTCCTCTGGAGGTCAAGTTCACCTGAGTGACCCCAGGAGAGGCTGGGAAGAGGCCAGGGGAGGGGCTGTGCTGTGCCATGTGATTATTCTGAGGACTCAGCTGTTTTTCCTGACTGGGTTTTCCTTGCCTGCTCTGTTTTCCAGGCTGCCTCACCACAAGTGCAAGCACTGACCTCGCTGACACCGCTGGCGTCGAGCTGGTGGAGCTGCCCTTGCTGCCTCCAGGAGCAGGGTCTCTGGGAAGCTCTGCCAGCACCCTCAGCAAGGTGTCCACCTGAGGTGTCCACCTGAGACCCTGGACAACAAAGCTGTGGCTGGGGCAGCCCACAGCACCTGAGCACAGATCAGAATGGGCAGTCTGGGTGAATACGTCTTGAAGGGGCGGGGTGAGGGGTTTGCTCTGTGAAACGGCCCTTCCCCAGTCTGGTCAGACGTGGCTGGGGATTGGATGTCACCTGTGTCCCCATCACCACTGCACTGGCACCAGGTGAGCAAGGGTCCCAAGCCCCTGGGTGCAGGTGCTGCAGCCAGAGGTGAACCAGCACCGAAACTAGTTATTTAATGTACCCTTAGAGCATTGCTTTTGTCATTCCAGGCAGCACTGACCTGTGCATTAGGGAATTTCTTCTAAAGAGGTTTTCCTGTGACTGGCCAGGTAGCAGAGGTTCCCTGCTGGAGCACAGGTGGATGAGGGAGGAGCTCTCCAGTTGGTGCTGTCCCACTGTGGGAGTGCTGTGGCCTTTCTGTGCTGTGTGCAATGGCTCTGCACTGGAACTGCTCCCTAGAGAAACAAAAATATAAGCAAATCCCTTTTAGAAGAACAAAAGCCACACTCCTGCCATGACCCCTTCCCAGCACAGTGTGAACAACTGGGTAACCTCCTCACCTTGTCTCCAGCCAGAGTACAACACAGCTGAAGGCTTCTGAGGACTTGGGGTGTCCTCCTGGCACCTGCTGTAGTGAGCAGAGCTCATGTTGGCAGTAGCTGATCTGTTTTGGTTTACACGTGTCATAGGCTGATGGGGTGAAAATTGTTATAGTTCAATCCCAGGTATTTTAAAGCAACAGGAATCTGAGATCCAGCAGCCACAGAGCCCTGTCCTGATGCTGCTTGGTTGCTCCTGGGCACACACACACACGCACACCTCCCAACAGAATGGGAGCTGCTTTAAGCAAAGGGAATTGCATTTTTTGGGAAATGTGCCGTTGGGCCCCCATCTGTTTTTGCACTTACACTTGGTGTTACAGCCATCTGTCTGTCTGACCATCTGAGTGCCAGCACCTGGCCAGAGGCCACCCTGTGCCTGTGGGGCACATTCCAGCCATGGCCAGTGATGCCAGTGTGCTCTGTGCCTGAGGGGCAGCAACTCAGCCTTGGTGACAGGAACTCACCTGGTGCAGCAGCTGCAAGGAGCCTCTGTCACTGAGGGCTTGAACAACTGGTTTGATTTTCTGCCTCAACCCACAGTTGGGTTTTGCTTTCTGTTGATTTTCTGTCAGTGAAGGAACCTAGAAAATAAAACATGTATTTTAATTTATTTTACATTCAGGGCCGGACAGGCAAGGCTGTCTGGCACTTAGTTATCCAATAGCTGGTCTGAAACAATTTCAAAGGCATCCTTCTGAGTAAGGAGCCCTTTCTCCTTAGAGCAATATGTACCTTTACTTCAGGGAAGAATTAAGACATCACTGAAAATCATGTTTTCCTGATGTCAAAAAACTATTAATTTGTATAAACTCCGCTGTGGTTTTGCACCCTGAACTGGATGACAAAGCCACTTTGTTACCCCTCACAAAATGAACAAATCTTTGCTCACAATAAAATTTCTCCCCAGAGCAATAAAAGGCAGTACCTGTGTGGTGTGTGTGGCGGCGGGTGGCAAGTGCTGGGGCTGGAACTCGACGACACTGGTGGTGCTGCTGCGGTGCCATGGGTGTGCAGGGCTGGCTCCCAGGGACAGGGACAGTCCCTGCTGGACGTGGGTTCTGTCCCTCTCTGCAGGAACACCTGCCAGGTGTGGAGCAGGCAGTGGTGCTCCCAGACCGGAGGGCTCTTGAGGAGTTCACGCTGTGACTGGCACAGGGGCACCCACGCTCGTGCCCTGCAGACCCCACATGGCAGCAGTGCCCTGCTGCCAGCCCAGCCCTGCCCACGGTGCCAAGCACAGAAACAGACTTTTGGGGTCCCCAGAAGCCACTGTCCATAACCTGCTTCCCTGCAATATCTCATGGCCCAACTAAAACCAGTTTTTAGTGGTGATTTTGTACTCTACAGTGACATTCCTTAAGCAAATGCAGGGGGCTGCACTCAGCCATAACAATGTCTGAAAAGACAAAGGAAATCTCCCTCTGCTGAAGAGCCACAGCAAAGTCCACTCCTAAATTGCTTTCAGGTGCTCTAAGCAGAAATGGAGAGTGAATCCAGCTGGCCCCAGATAAAGCTCCCTTTGCAGAAGTAACTGCACACACTAACGAGCTGTTGGGAACCCAGCTCCCACCCACCTGTCCCGAGGAGGATTCCAGGCCCAGCACCACCACCCTCGAGGGAGTGGAGAGCAGGCTGGGCTGGCTGCTCTGTGCACTCAGGGCTGTGCTGGCAGCACTCTGAGCCAGATGTGCCCCTCACCAGGGCTGGCACCCTGGCAGCAGCCAGAGCAGGGCAGGCTCTGGCTGGAGGGCATGTGGCTCTGCACAGCCTGGCACTGGCACCCAGGGGACTGGGGACACAGGCAGGACACAGCCACAGCCTGGCACTGGCACCCAGGGGGCTGGGGGCACTGGGGACACAGGCAGGACACAGCCACAGCCAAGGGCTACAGTGGCACTGGCAGAGCCAGCCCAGCATGGGGCAGGAACATGGGCCCAAGGCACCCCCAGCTCCACACCGATGGCAGCAGCTGCAAAAATGGCATTAAAATAATCTACTAAGTTAAATAATATATGGACTAGATTATACTTACCATGGAGTCCCAGAATGGATTGTGTTGGAAAGGAACTTCAGTTCATCTCATTCCACCCTTACCATGGGCAGGGACACTTCCCAGTATCCCAGGTTGCTCCAAGCCCTGTCCAACCTGCCTTGGAACACTTCCAGGGATAGGGCAGCCACAGCTTCTCTGGGCAACCTGTGTCAGGGCCACCCCAACCTCACAGCCAAGAATTTCCTCTCAATATCCCCTCTAGTTATACCTTCCTCCAGCTTTAGAAGGATGCCTAACATTTTTTAAAAACATTTGTATAGGTATTATCTTATTCCTACACCTATTAAGAAGCTCTCTTTAACTATAGAAAATATATTAGGGATCTCATCCTATGTTCTACATATTGTATGCTACAGTATTTCAAAATATAAATCTAATATTTGATGTTATGCATGTCTTTATGCTTCTATTAGCTTGGGTATATGTTATAAATACACACAGATACAATATATATATTATTACATTAAGGAAAATATATGCAATCTGTCATCTATAATTGAGGTATAATACAAGATATAAAATGTGATATGCATGATATATTATACAATATATCATATATGCATATATTTTATACTATTAATACATAATAATAATAGTAATCATAATAATAATAGTAATAATTTTATCCTATTATTACCTGCTAATATAGTCAATAAATATTGACTATAAAGGTAATAATCTTATTCAAAATTTGGTTTAGGTTACCTATATACAACATATTACCTTTACATTATACATGTGTGTCTACATATGCACACATCCCTGGGATATATTTCAGCTGTATGTACATATCATGACAAAAACTGTAACATTACATTGCTAACTGTAATACTGTGTGCAAATACATGCAGTATGCTTTTCTTTAAAATGTATATAAGAAAATCATATAAATCATATCAGCAATGTATGGATTCTATATAACATGATATAATGAACATGTAATATTTGGCACATTCATGATGTGCACCATGGAGTATTCAGTGCACTGTATAGATACAATAGCAGTATTTCAGACCATGATTCACATGTATGTATAGTGGATATGCCAGGTGTGCACACCTACACCCTGTCCTCCACAGCACACAAATCCTGGCTGCAGAGCTGACAAAACCTCCTGTCAGACCAGAGTGTTTCATTACATCAACATTGGTAATGTATCAGTAATTATGTATAATGCATAGATGATATTATATACTGTAGATAATATATTTAATATGCATTGTCTAAGTGGCAATATATAACAGACATATATTAGCATCTATTGTATAATATAATATAATATAATATAATATAATATAATATAATATAATATAATATAATATAATATAATATAATATAATATAATATAATATAATATAATATAATATAAATGCATTGATATAATACATGTAATATATTATTACATTTATATATATAGTAATATATTACTACATGTAATATATTATTATATTACCTGCATATTACCTATTATTATTACCTATTACATTACCTGTGTTATTACCTACATATTCGGAAGTTTACTTATATAAACCATCTATATTGAATATACTGCTATAAAAGGAAAATATTTTTTACATTTATTTTATCACAGAATCCTAGAATAGGATTTCCTTTAGGTTGGAAAGGCATAATAAAGCTCATCTAATTCTACCCTTACCATGGGCAGGGACACCTTCCACTATCCCAGGTTGCTCCAAGCCCCATCCAACCTGGCCTTGGACACTTCCAAGGATCCAGGGGCAAATGCAAAATATAATTTATTCTGTGTAATAAATTCTGATTTTCTTCTGTGTGTGTGTAACTAAACCAAAACCTCCCAGCTCAGACACCCCCAACTGTATATAATTTTCCTCACATTTGTCATTGAACTGGTAATTCACTATAGGTAATTGAACTGGTAATTCGCTATAGGTAATTTCCCTCTAAAACTGTACAAATGAGCCAATAAAAACCGTGGTCCCATACCCTGAGAAAGCAGAACCTGTTTTAATCTGCAGCTGAGCCATGCTCCTTTGCTCTGGTTAAATCCTCCCTGTCACTCACCTTCCCCATTCCCTGAGGAAGGCTGAAAAGCCTCAGCAGAGCGCTACAGCACAAGAGCCAGGCAGGAACAGGCTGGGCTGTGCATGCCCTCGCCTTCAGAGCTGCGAGGGAGCTTTATTAGAGCTTAAAAACAGTGCTTCTTTTTTAAGAGGAACAGGTGGTTTAACTGGGCCTGGCTGCTGCAAATAATGTCCCAATTACCGTGTTGGGAGGCTGCGCTCCTAGGAGGGCTCCTGTGCCGGTGTGGGGCTCCTGCTGCTGCCACTGTGCCCATCTTTGCCCAGCTTCAGTCCCTGGCTGCCTGCTGAGGAGAAAACAGCATGGTCACAACAGCACTGGGAGCAGCCCAGCCCTTGGATCCAAGGTAAGAACCTTGGTAAGAACCAAGTCTGGCAGTGTCCGGGGTGGAGCTGGTGCCACAGGACAGCCCACGCTTGGCATGTCCCATCTCCATGATTAATGTTGCCAGAGGCAGACCTTTGTTATGTGGACTGTAAATGACATTTTATTGAAACCATTTATAGCCCTAATGAGGCTTCTTACCTGCATGGAAGGATCTGAGGTGTTTAATGCCATTTGCAAGGATGCACCTGCAAACCCAGATCCTTCACCAAGGGAAGATGCCTGGATGCTTCAGGGAACTGCTGACCCACCCAGCCTGAAACACCACAACCCAGCACTCCTGACCCGGGAGCAATGGGGCAGGAGGTGTGTTGGCACCAGCACACCACAGCACCCTGTAGCACCCTGCAGGCATGCTACACCCCAGAGAAACACCTGTGACTCCATGAGCCATTTCCCAGCTCATCAACAGCAATACCTTTTTTTAAACAGGCTTGTGTTGTTGAGGAAGAGTGAAATCCAAAGCAAAAGCCAATGTTTGTCCTGTTTCCAGACTTACCCCAATCCCATGGATAACTCCCAGCTGCCCACCCCAAAAACAGACCAGGAGGTGCTGGGCAGGGCCCCCCAAAACCCTGAACTGTGCCCAGCTGTGTTTCCCAGTGAGTGCATCCAGCAAGGCAGCTGACAGATGCCTTACTGCACTGATGGCTACGAGGGACAGTGGTGTGGGTACCAAAACTTGTAAAAACCTTCCCTGGGGACAAGCATCCTCCAGAGAGTCTTCCCCTGTGGGCAGGAGCAAGAGCAGGGCAAGAGCAGCTTGCCCCAGCTCCCCAGCAGCTCTGAGCCCATGGGGCAGGGATGGTGTCCATGCTGTATTTCTCAGGACCCTGCAGGTTCCTCTATCCAATCTCCCAGCTCCTTTCCCTGTGCTCACAGCACTCGGTCCCAGACCACACATTTGGCTCTCAGCATGCTCAGAGAGGAGGAAGGCTCCAGCACAGCAGGCAAACCCCTCTGCCTGAATGCACAGAGCATGAGCAACCTCTGCACCAGCTGCCTCCACTGCGTCATATTTGGGGCAGGATCAGTGTTTTCCATGGTGCCCAAACCTGTTCCTGCTGGATGCACTGAGAGCCATCAGCAATTGATTTGTTAGCTGACGGCAGGAGGCTTTGTTTGCGCAGCGCTGACTGGCCGTGCTGCCAGGTGGCCGGGACATGGCACCCACCAGGTAACACCTGCATTCCCAGGGTCTGTACTGAGAGCACTCTGGGTTCAGACACACTGCTCAGCCCCTGGGACAGCCACCAAGCCACAGTGGCCTTGGACCTTCACAGACACACAGCAGGAGACAGAGGCCCAGTGCTGGGGGCCTGGGCAGTGGGACAGTGCAAGGCAGGAACTGGCGAGGGGCAAAGACAGATCCATCCCCAAAATACTGTCCAAAGGATACTGGTGTGAGTGGGAGGCCTTGTAACCTGTCATGGCAGTGCAATGCCCTTCACTGCCCGGTGGCATGAGATGCAAAACATAGTGCTGGTGGCTCCCTGCAAAACCTCTCGGGCTGGGGCTCATCCTCATCACAAGGAACCTCTCCAGAAACTCCTCAGGCCATCAGGGCTCACCCCCACAAGGAACCTCTTCAGAAACCCCTCAGACAGTCAGGGCTCAGCCTCACTAGGACACAGCAGTGCAGATGAGGGGATACAGGCTGCAGACACAAAGGCACAGCAGCTCTGTCCAGTTTGCTGCAGATGTCAAAAGCAAATTACGTCCCTTTTACAGGATGTTTGTGAACAGAGCAATTTCCAGCATACTCTGCTGTCACCTCTCCTCACTCCTCCCCAACACAGGAGTCTCCACTAACCACCCTTCCTGCTCAGCAGGAGATGCAACACATCAGAGCCATAGGTTACCCAAACAGTTCAAAAAACCTGGGGAATTCTGGCCCTCAGAAATTTAAACTGATTCTTATCAGGAGAGACATGGATTTATCTGACTATCGGGAAATAGACAACGGTATGAGGCTGTCGTTTTGTGGCCTGCTGCTGCCACAGGCTTTGAGCACGGATTTCAGCAGGGACACTGCTGTGACAGTGTGGATGGAGCCTTTAGGCTTCTCTGGAGGATGTGCTGGGCATGGTCTGGAAATGGTGTCCAGTGGCCTGAGAGGACAGCCATGTGTGCTGGCAAAGTCCCCTCGGGGAGCAGAGAGCCCGCTCCATGGACAGCTGCAACACCGTCTGCACCAGCCCAGGATCTGGGGCTTTCCAAGGCCAGGGAAGCCAGGAAAGGCAAAGCTGCACCTCTTGCCAGGCAGGCTTTGCTGCCTGCATCTCTCTGGCTGTGCTCTTTTCCAGTGTATTGATTTACAGCTAAAACCACAGCATTGCCTAGGTCTGAAGTCAGCCTTGGTACTACCAAGTCAGTTTCCTAGGAATCAAGACAACAGAAGCATACCCATACACTGGTACTGTTCAGCCTGACTGAACAAAAAAACCCCAAAAAACAAAACAAAACAAAACAAAACAAAACAAAAAAACAAACCCAAAAAACAAGAAAACCCCAAACAAATCTTTCTCTACAAGCTTTGCTTTATCATAAAATACTCAGCCAGTTCCTGGAAATTTTCCTCCAGGAAGCTCCACCACCCGTCTTTCCCACAGTGAATCAGGGTTAGGAGTCTTTAGGGGAGAGAAGATGGCAGGAACAGGCTGGTAATGTCTTCCAGGGAACCAAAGCCCCAAAGTATTGCTACTCCAAGACAGAGCAGCCTCTATGCCCACACCAAGCCCTCACAGCCCCCTGGCCCTTCACACACACCAGTTTGGGAGCAGGAATCTGCTCCTGGGGCAGGCCAAGCAGACCTGCATGCCGTGAAGTTGGTTCTGTACCTGCTCCTACTGGCAAAGTGGGAGATCCTATAGGTGCAAACAACACCTGTCTGTGAGAGGGGTTTCACAAACCCAGCATGCACCTTCCCCACTTACACAGATTTTACAACAATTCTGACCAAACCCGTCAAGATTCCCACATACAAACACAAGCTCTGAAGATAGATCTATCCGCATAGATATGTATTTATCTATACATACAATTATCAAATGCTGCTGCTGCAGGGCACAAAGGACCAGGCAGGAGCTGGCTCCAGCCCTGCTAAGAAGCAGAGAAATGCCTGGCCTTCCTTGCACCAGCTCCACAGCTCATGGCCAAAGCAGGGTGATGCTGTCCTGCCGAGCTCCACGCCTCAGCGCTGAGCACACGCAGGGATTTCTACAAGTTCTCCACTTACAGGTGCTGCCTCTCCTCGAGCTTTCCCTGCAACACCTTCCAGGGAAGGCACCTGGCAGCTCTCCCCAGCAGCAGAGCACAGGGCAGGCTGTGCCCAAAGGCGGCCAGAGAGCAGGGGCAGGGCTGGGGCTCCAGCCCACGGCCAGGGGACCCCTTTGCTCAGAGGGCAGCCTTCGCCCAGAGCAGCCACGCTGCACCCTGCTCTTCTCCTCCCTTTAATTCCTTTTTAATTAATCTCATCAAACGGCGCAGAGCAGGCTGGTGCCTATGGAGGCACCCTGCCAGCTGCAGTGCAGAGCTGGGTGCCAGCCCCCTCCACCCCATCCTCCCCGAGCCCCCAGGGCCAGCCCGGCAGGGAGAAGCAGGAGGGGTGGGGGCATGCTTGAATTTGAAAATATTTTATTCGAATAGTAAATAATTATACAGTTGAAACAGTTCTATCGAAGCACTCTATAAATAGCTAACAGTTAAGAAAATAATGTGTGTAGAAAAAGAGATTGCATCTAAAAGTAAGAGCTGTTGGTTGCACGGGATAAAATGGTTAAGATCATGTGTTATTCTAGGTATAAAAGTTAAAACCTTTTTAGCAGATCCCTTAAGAAAAAAAGATCTTCTAAAACGCACAGTGAAATGGCAGGTGGGGAGACAAAAAAGCGCATTAGAATATCTGCAATCAAATAATATCAATCTTCATAATTAATATAAATAAATAACGAATAAATAACATAATTACTCAAACCAACATATACAGATAGACAACTCATGAGCTACCTTAGAAAGGGCAAACGAACAGAAACAGAAAGTTGGCATGTCACAGTTAAGGCAGTTTCTACAGCATTTTCTGGAGACCATCAACAGCAGAGTCAAGGCATTTGTGGCTACACTAAAGGAAACGCTTGTTTCTCTCAAGCAGTTTGATCTGTTCACATCGATAAAAAACAGAGCAAAGGAACAAAATTTTAAAAAAATTAAAATAACAAAAAAGAAAAAAAGAAAAAAAGAAGAGAGAGACCCCGGGAAGGTAAGTGTAAAGCCAGATTCCAGCAGGTCACAAGCCGTATTAAAGCTAATCGTGTGGCGGCCCCGGGGGAGCAGCGCGGGGCGGCGGGGAAGGCACGGGCGGCTCAGCAGGCAGGGCGCAGCGGCACCTGGAGCAAGATGACCTGCCGGTTCTCCGAGGGGTGGCACTTGTTGATGTGCCGGGTGAGGCCGGGAGAGCTGTAGAAGGTGGCCGGGCAGTACTTGCAGGGGAAGACCTGGGCGGCGTGCAGGAGGCGCAGGTGCCGCTCCTGGCTGCTCTTGCTGGGGAAGGTCTCCCCGCAGACGGGGCAGAGGCGGCACTCGGCGGCAGGCAGCTCCTCGGCGCTGGGCTCCGGGGCCGCTGCGGGTACCGGGGCTGCCGTGGATGCCGGTGCAGCGTGCCCCAACAGGTGCTTGCGCAGGTAGGCTTGCCGGCGGAACCGCTTGGCGCAGCGGGGACACTCGAAGAGCCCCTCCTCGGAGCCCGCCTCCGAGGCTCCGCCGGGGCTCGGTGTGTCCCGCTCGCTGCCGCTGCCACCGCTCGCCTCCTTCGGTGTCTCCTCCGCCGGGGCCGTGCCCGGGCCCGCGGCCGGTGCCCGGCCCGCCTCGGGGCCGCTCTTGGTGGCGGGCGGACGCGGTTTGTGCCAGCGGCGGTGGGAGGCGAGGTTGGCGGGGCAGGAGAAGACCTTGTCGCACTCGGGGCAGCGGTACTCCACCCGGACGATGCGGGAGCAGCGGTGCTGCGCCAGCGCGAAGGGGTCCCCGTACTCCTCCTTGCAGAGCTGGCAGATGAACTCGCCCAGCGGACGGGCGCAGCCGCCCCGCGCCTTGGCCGGCACCTCCACCGGGCCCTCCTTGATGCGCAGCCCCAGCACGGGCGAGGTGGTCACTTCGTCCTCGAAGGTCAGCTTGCGGATCGCCTTCGTCTTCTTGCCCGACGGAGCCTTCTGCCGCCCGGGTTCGGAGGCACCCGGCGGGCGCTTGGCGGGCAGCGGGCGGCCCGAGGCAGGCGGCGCGGCCGGGGCGGGCGGCGCGGGGACTCCGCCGGGGCCGGGGTGGGCGGCGGGCGGCTCGGCGTGGCCGGCAGCGGTCCAGAGCTTGAGGTCAGCCGGGGCGAAGAGGATCGGGTCCATGGTGCCGGGCACGGCCGGCGCGGGGAAGGACTCGGCTGAGACGGGCGAGCCCAGGCTGAAGCCGCGCTCCAGGTACTTGTCCCTGCTGACGGGCCGCGTGGGGCTGTACAGCGCCTGCACGGCGGCATCGGGCGTCCCGAACGGCACCGGCGGCGGCGAGTCCCGCGGCAGGGGCGGCGGAGCGGCGGGGCAGGCGGGCGGCTGGGCGGCGCCGGCGGGGAGCGGCGGGCCGGCGGCGGCTTCGCGGCAGCAGCGCGCCCGGTAGGACACGGGGGTGGGCCGCCGGCTGCGCTTCACCAGGAAGCCCCGGGGCATCTTCGCGCCGGCTCCGGGCCGGCGGCGGCCACGATGGAGGCTGCTAGCTCTGCCCGCGGCGCGGCCGCCGCCGCCTTTAAGCGGGCCGGGGCCATTGTTCGGGCCGGCGGCGGCGGGACGGGCCAATCAGCGGCGGCGGCGGCGGCGCGGCCGCACCTGAGCCCGGACCGGCACACGCCCGGCCCCGCCCCCGCCCGCCCGGCACGCGCGGCCTTTGTGTGCCGCCCCCCGCGCCGGCGGCGGGGCCGGCACCGGGTGGTGCTCTCGGGCCGCCCGCCAGCCCGGGCCGCGCCGCCGGCGAGCTCGGCACGGAGCACCGTCCGTTCCCGGCGGGCCGACTGTTTGCGGGGGCGGCCGGCACCGGGGCGCGGGGAGAGGGGAGTTCGGCGCAGCAGGAGGCGAAAGTGGCGCTTGTGGCGGCGGCACAGAGGGGAGCGGGGCTGCCCGCCGGGGGTGCTGCCCAGCGGCGGCAGCAGGTGGCCAGCGACGGCTCTGTCCGAGCGGGAGGAATAACGAACGGGTCACCAGGGCCCGGCCGAGCCGGCAACCCTGCGAACGGAACAACTCCGCGCTGCTGCGGGGTCGGGGCAGGCGGAGCCACAGCCCCGGCCCGCTGGTAACCGAACCTGTTACTCTGACCCTAACGGGTCAGGCCCGGTTCCCGGTACACGCAGGGACGGCGACGGCGGCGCTCGGTTTCAGCCCGAACCGCAGCGCGTCGGGTACGAGGCGCGACGGGGAACGGGCTGAGGGTCCCCGCTCCCTGCGCTCGGTGCCTAAGCAAAGACGCCCGAAGCCCCCGAGGATGCGGCAGGTGCAGCCGTGGCGGGGAGAGCCCCGGGCCGCGGCCCCGCTCCCGCAGCCCTTTGTCCGCGGCGGCGCGGGGCTGCGCGCGGGGGGTCGCGGGGCCGCCCCGCAGGTGGCGGGACCGGGGGATGGGGGGGGGGGGGAGGGAGCGGAGCCGCCGCCAGGCCGGGGGCGCGTGCGGGCAGCGCCCTCCCCCCGCCCCCCGCCGGGCCCTTTGTGGGGGGCGCGGGGCACGCGGGCGGCACGCGAGCGAGCGGGGCCCCCCCGCGCGCGCCTTTGTGCGCGTCATTAGCATAAAGCTGCGCGACCCTCGGCACAAAGGGCGGCGGGCGGGGGGGCGCGGGGGCCGCCGCTCCCCCGGACACCCCCCCGGCGGGCCGGGACAGGCGGCGGGGCAGGCAGGGAGGGAGGGGGGGGGGGGGTTCGAGGGGCCGCCCCCGCCCGCCCGGGTGGGACAGGCGTGCGGCGCGGCGGGGCGGGGCGGGCGGCCCGCGGTGCATTAGCATACAGCTGCGGCCCCGCGGGCACGCGCCGCCGCCGCCTCCCCGCCGGGGCTGCGAACCGACAGCTCCCTTCACCGACGGGGCTGCGCACCGAGACCCCCCATCACTGCCGGGGCTGCGTGCTGAGATTCCCCCCTGCGCACTGAGACCCCCATCACTGCCAAGGCTGCGCACCGAGACCCCCCTGCCCACCGCGGGGACTGCGCACCGAGACTCCGTTGCCTCTCTCCTACCTGCGGGCGGGAGCAGTCTGTAGGCATCGGTCGGGGCGTACACGGGCAGCTGGGCGCGGTGGTGGCGCAGGTAGCGCAGGACGGGTTCCCGAAGTGATGGCCGGCCGGGTTTCAGCCTAGGCTGCTGCCCGGGCACCTGCAGGACAGAGCTGTCAGACAGACGGACAAACGGGATTCGGGGCACACTCCGGAGACACGGAGCGTGGCAGCGGGGTCCCAAAACATGTCGGGGCTAGGATACAGGCAGCAGTGGGGTACGGAGTGGGGCTCACACTGAGTACACCCTGGGACCGGTGGTGCTCGACTGTTTGTTCGCCTCTCCCTCACAAATACGCAGCCACAGGTGCAAGGGTTGTGTGGAACAAACCCGTGTGGAACCCCTGTCAGAGGGGTTTCGCCAGAGGAATTCCACACTTCCCCCTTCACCCCCCCCCTCCAAGCCCTATATTTACTGTGGCTTTTAACCGAGCCTCAGCACGGCCCAGCTGCAGCCAGAGCACCAGGCCATTATTCCTGACGGACCACAAGTGCTGCTCCGGTAGCTCTGGCACGGCACGTGTGCCCAGGGCGTGCGGCAGGCAGCATCCAGCAGCTGATGGAGGTGCAGCCCCCAGCCCTGCCATCTGCATGTTTGCATCGCCGGGGCTGCGCACGCCGCCACAAACACATGGCTGCGATCCCCGAGGGGTAAACATGGCCCGTGCCAGCGGCCCTGCCAGAGCCCCGCGCTGCCAGGGCAGCCTCGGGTGACAATTTCAACACAGGCTAAATGCACAGCCCGTCCCCAGAACAGAACTGGCTTTTCTGTGTCTGTGCAGTTAGTGCTTCCATTAGCAAATATTTCCGTAAATTTTATCCCCATTGCAGGACACTTTCTCTTTTTTCACTTTCCACTTTCTCTGGAAACTAACCAGAAATATCTGACTTCTATGCATTTATGCCCACAGCTCTTAAACATCTCTTTCCCTCGTTTTTACACTTCATTAGTAATTTTTCTGCATGCTGAAATGAGCTAGAATATGAGCATCAGGAGGCAAAGACAGTAGGTCTCTTACATCATACAGAAATACAACCAGTCCTGAGGCATTTAAGAGATACTCCAAGAGTACACGGTACCGGCTCTGGATCTGGGAATGTGCCCAGAATGAACACCCAATGAAAACATAAACTGTGACATTTAGTAAATATAGTTAAAATCACTGTGAAAAAAAATAAAAGTCCAAAATGCCAAATTTTCATTCAGATGGAGATACCATCACCTATGTCCACAGGAATCCTGACTCAGAGCTGCTTCCAGGCCATGCAAGGAGACTCTCTGTGTCAGGACTGCTGCCACAAAGACAGGGTAAGGCAAGTGTGTCCTTCATTTGTAGGGCACAAATTCCCCTCCCTCAAGTTGTTCACACTTACAGCATGACAAACAAGTTTGAATGATGGCAAGAAAAACACTTCACATCAGGCCCCTCATTCTGCACAGAACTTAATTTTGCACTCTTTTATAAAGGTCTTCCAAGAGAACCCAAATTAAACTGCACCAAGGCCCTTTCTGGGTCAGAACAAGAGGAGGCAAATAGCTCTGAGCCCTTTGGGGACAAGGCAGGGCTGAGCACATGTGGCTGCAGCTGGGATACAGCAGCATTGGGCTCTGGAGATGGGTGGGCCATGGGCTCCACTTCCTCCTGCCACCCTGCCTCCATTTACACTCAATTCCATTCGTTTTCTGCACAGTTAAAAACTCAGTGAGCACATGTTTAAAAGCCAGTGCCACCATCTGGAACCACATGGGGTTTAACAAAGGTAGAGCAGTGTGGGCAGAGACAGGGTGAACTGGTCCCGGGTAGTGGGCTGGAAGCACCAAAATCAGACCACAAAATCTGTTTGGGATCAGCCAGAAGTTCCTCAGGAGGTGGGGAAGGCAGCTCTAGGGGCTGCCTGACACCTGCTGTTGTTGTTAGTTCTCCCCATGGAGCACAGTGACTTTGGATTTTGGGCAGGCAGTTCCTGGCTGCTGAGGCTTTATGCCTCTGTTATGGTGCTAGGGCCAAAGCTGTAAAACAGCATTAGCAAACATTTTAATTCCATCCTTATTCAGGAAATCCACTTATCACTGAAAAAGCCAGTTGCTTTCACCCTTTGGACTACAAAAGCCATTCCCTGTGGGTAGGTGTTGAAAAACCTACCCAAGGCTCAGCTGAGAGAGGGGTAGGATGGCCCGTAGCATATTCCTATTAGGGAACACTCCTAAACCCAAGGGGGATACGTGGATAAGCCAGGCTCCAGATTCCACTTGTACAAAATTGCAGCTATAATGCAAAAATTCAGTCATGGACAACAAAACAAGTTCGAGTTCTACTGGCAGATTTGAGAACACACCCAAAGCAGAAAACTGAACACTGTGCTGTACATGTTGATCCCCCCTGTGAGGTACACAGTCTGCTCTGGCTTCCCCGAAGAGAGAGGTAAACAGAAACATAAAGCTTCAGGATACAGATGGGAGCAGAAATCAAAGTGACCAACACCAACAAATTACCTAAATAATAAAATGCAGTCGCCAGTCATTTTTCTTACCTCTTCTGACATCAGGATTTGGTGCAGTTCCTTCTGCAGATCGATAAACCGATCGTGATAGATGGCCAAGGACCAAGGTTCCCTGAAGTAGCTGGGTAAAAAAGAAGAAATTTAGTTATCTTGTGAACCTCTCATTAACCACTAATAAAGTATTTACCTGCTTTTTTGCCTTTATAAATTACAGTTCTGGACCCATCGTGATCGTTTGTTCATAAAATGCCTCCTTGTAACAGCATGGTCAATCAATTCTTTTAATGGATGTTCCTGATGTACAGCCAGCTTCAGTAATTACATTTAAAGTGGCTTAATTCAGAGCTGTGGCAAGACCCAGTGAAGAATCCTGATTTTATCAGAATTTAAAAGCCTGAAGACCTGTAAAGAACGGTGTCTCCATTATCTGTCCTCATTTGAGAAAAGCAGATTGCAGGATTAACTGAACTACTGCATAAACAAATTAAATTTGTGTAGACAATGACACAAATGTTGTTCATCATTAAGGTTTCTGGATTAATAAAAGCCAGAAAAACAGGCCACCACAGCGCTGCAATATGTTCTTTGCACTAGTGTGATGAAGCTAAATTGAACCGATTCTAGGAGGAAGCTCTTGTAACTTTTTCTTTCCAGTGACAGCATTCACAGCAGCATTCTTCCATGAAAAAGGAGGAAAAGGATGGAGAGGGCACTGCTCCCTGTAGAACCTCATGGCTATAAATATAACTGGGGGCAGCCAGATTACAAAGCTGTGATTTACTTCTCTCTATAATGAAAGATAAATTTTACAGCGCGGGTGAGATGCTGGGAGTGTAATTCTTGTTAATGCTCACAGTGGTCAGGAGGTGCCCCGTGCTCATCTTCATAATCACTGAGCAGATGTCAGCAGGCTCACCCAGGAAATTGGGAGAGGGGGGAATTTGTGTGGTTGCCGCCACCACCACTCATGCCTTGGGAATGGCAGCAGCCCCTGGCACTGCCCTCTGGAGCACAGGAACCTTCTCACCTGGTTCAGCTGTGTGGCCTTTAAGTGAGCACCTGCATAAGGCAGCTTAAACACGCCACACTGATTTAATAATCCTGAGATACCTGTCCACAGAGAACTAATGAGCAGTTTCCTCTCTGCAGATTTTACTTCCTCCATGTCCAAGGGCAGGATTTCCCCCTCCTGGCTCCAAAGACACCTCAGCTCTCCCTCACACCCATTAAAATGCTCTGTGCACCTGGCACAGCTTGGCTGGATGTCCACGTGCTTGGTCCCTCTCTGCCCCAGCACCCTTATTCCCCTCTGAGTGCCAGGCTGGCTGGGGCTGCCTCTTGGAATCTGCTTGGTCTGCAGCACAGCAGGGCTCTCTCTCTCCCATAGACCTTTTCACAGTATAAATATTTATGGACACCATTCCAAGCATCATATCCTTGCTATAGCAAGTGCTGCCTAGCCCAGGAGTTACTGGGACTGATGCTTGCTTGTTCATTTAGATATGCAGGTTAGGATGAGCTCAGCTTTAAGGATCCTTTTTTCAGTAACTGCACACCCCAAAAGTGTGCAGAGAGCTGGAGAAAATAACAATATCCCCTAACATTTAAAACCTCTTCAATTTCAGATGAAAAACCCCACCCAACACAAACCTTTAACTCACTATTGATAATAAATAGCAAAGAGAGAAAGAAAGGTGTTACACAAGAATACATTAAGGTAATTAAAGACTATTTTTACTGATATGCTGTGGTAAAAGCCATGTTCTGCTGGCCAAATGTTTTGTCTTCAAGCTGGCATCTTAAGACTATAATCCTGAGCAGATGATTTCCCCTCTCAACTGAGGTGCAACCTTCCCAACTGCCTTACCTCAGTTAAGGGGCTCACCTGCCTCACTGAGGTGTTGCACTTAATGCTCTTTATAAATGTTTCAGGGGCGCTACATATTCCTGCTATTGTCACCAGCTCGATCTATAATCACAACTTTACTGTTCTGGTCAATATCCACAGATTTGGAGCTCAAAACCTGAAATGTGCCACCCAGTTTGGAATCTTAAATGCAAGATTTAACGCAAATAAACTGCCTGGTTTTGGGGAGCAGAGAATGCCTTGTCCATATTTTGTAGATAGACTGCCAGAAGGAGCTCCTAGTAACCAACGTTTACTCCCAGACTTCCTTCACTTCCCTTCACTTCAAGAACACTAAGGGCCAGTTGGAGATTCAGCTCACACAAACAATTCACTTTCTTTGCCGGCTCTGTGCTTCCATCTATTTATCTTTTCAGTTCCAATCACCTTTCTCAGGGGGGGTACACGGTGTTTTTGACAGAGCAGCTCTACATATGGCTGCTAAAGGGAAGCTTAATAATGAAAAACCCCGTTTGAAACCAACAAGTTGACTTTCTGAGGCTCATTCTGAATTTTATTACCACTTCAGCAGCAGTCCCTCAGGGCAAGCCGTGGAAGGCTTCAAAGTATAAAGCTCTTCAGTGTACGAGACGGAGCTGGCACACTCCCAACAGGGGCTCAGCGGCTCCTCCGCTATCACAAGAACGGCATCTGCCACATGTGTTTGCACCATTTAGTCTTTCATAACCTGCCAGAGTGATCAGGCTAAATGTGTACAAGATGACAGTGTCTGCCAGGAACATAAGGGGTGTGCAAACTTGGTCACTTCCTAGCGGGGATCCCTGCTGGAAGCCTTTCTGGCTATGACAGCGATTGCGGGAAGGCGTTTGTGACGGGGTGGGATGGAATGGGCTCCTGCAGAAGACAATGAACAACATCCTCTGTGTTGCTAAGGAGCTGGTCTCACCTTTCATTGACAAACAACATTTCAAGTCTGTTCTGCCTCATTTGTGAGGTGCAGCCTACATTAGATGAGAGGCAAGGAGGAAGGAAATATTTTGTGGCACAGAATCCTTCTCTTTGCAAGAGACATAAATAAAATGGACAGAGCTGGGCAGTGCTAGCAAGCAAAAACGGAGTGTACACATGGCTGTCCATCTGAGAGCTGCTTAGAATCACTCTCCATTTCATTTGCAGGAACACACCACATTTGGAGAAGAAGCCTTCCCCCTGTGGAAGACTGTTCTATGTCCTGGACCAAGCAAAGACCCAACACGGACCTGCCAACTGGGTCAGGTCTGGTGGCAATGGGATATAGCACTGGCAGCAAGGTGTGAAGCCAGAAAATCTTTAAAACTGAATGAAAATATGCAAGGATGAAACAAAAAGGAAGTTATAAAGATTAAAAAAAGAGATGAGTGATTTAAGCTCTGTGCTACATCCCCTACCTGCAGGGGAGCTTGTCCATGCCAAATGCCCCATGCTCTGGCCCAGGGTCTAGTTCCAGGGATCAATCCTGACCCCTGAGCTGTGCCTATGCTCTGGTGCCTTCTTGCTGCAAGGAGGCTGGGGTGAGGAGGGGATTTTCCACTGCTCAAAGGGCAGGTGGCATCTTGTGACGGTGCCTTTGAGAAATCCCTCTTCAGACTGGAGTGTCAGTGACTACAGGTTTGGAGGATGTTGTGTCCATATCTCTTTTTATGCTTGCTACTCACGACTTGCATGGAGGGAAACAACACACCCAAATTAGACTCCTTGCATCCCTCCTACCCATTTTTCCACTAATACACACACTCAAGGGAAGTTCAGAAACTCTGACAGCCTATGATGTGGGTTGAATCTGCAGCTCTCAATGTCTCTAAGCAATCCTGAATACAGATCTCTTGAAATCCCATTTGTTTCTTCCCAAAGCCATCCATGAGTCACCAGTCCCCTGCCCTTGGTGCCATTAAGCCCAGTGCCCCTTTGGTGATATCTGTGCCCTCAGCACCAGCACTGTGAGCACACACAGAGCAGCACTATGGCTTTTAGTACACAATACAAGCAGAGTCACTGATCAACTTAATCTCCTGGTAATCTGTAAGGATAGAGTCTCCTTTCCTCTCTGTATCTTCCCAAGCTTTGTACAAGGCAGGGAACTTTTGAGATAGACATTCACCTTCCTAGGTTGAATTTTTTTTCTTAAAAGAAATATAATGCTTGGAATGCAAAATTCTCCAGGCTGTTCATCTGGAAGATACTCTATCCCTTCTCAAATCCTCAGACTTCAGGACATACAAAGTCATTCTCCAGCCCATGTGGATGGCTCTGGTGGTGCCTCTCAGTGAGTTTCTCAGTGGTGCCTTTGGCACATGATAGCCAAAGCTGGGAGCCTAGTCAGGCAGGGAAAGGCTGCTGCTCACACATCCCAGGAATCACCCCAGGAGAACAAGCACAGAGGAGATTGAAGCTGTTCAGCTGACATGGGCTCAAGTGGAACACAATTACGCCAGGAGTGCCTAGACAGAGCAGGGACTTCCACTTCTCAGGAGTGGGAAGAGTAAAGTGTTGTGGAGGGATGGGATGCAATGCAATTTCCATTTTCAGGCCATCCTGACAATACTTCCCAACCACAGCTTGCAGATGAACAAAAGTCTTTTCTCCAACACAAGCACAAAAGATGGAACATCCCATCTTGCCAGGAAAATTCAAAATGTGTTGTTTTGAGAACAAGGTATGCATGTCTTTAAGACTCTTAATTACAAAGATATGGTAATACCAGCAAAAGATACAAAATGTTTCCTGATATACCTTGGATAGCTGGACCAGGAATCAGAGTGTGTTAATTTAAAGACAATATATTTATATGCTCCACTGAGCATTTCCTGCATTCATATGACCAATAATTTCAAAAGACAGCTTGTTTACATAGGTAAAAAGCAAGACCAATTTGTGTAAAATCCCCTAGAGCACCACCTGAGAGCATTGTTCTTCAGCACAAAGGACATAATATATTCCCTGACCTGCAATGTCTTAACATTCACCTACAACTGCTGAACAGCAAATGCAAACCAACAGCCTGTTTGTAGCAAGAAGGGCCTTTACTGCCTTGCTCTGCAGTTCTGCTCCCTGAACACCTGCTTGTCCAGGTGTTCGAATATCTCCTGGTAAATTCAGTGATCCAGGACTCTGTTACTGCTCTCACCTGGTAATTAGTGAAACCAACAGCCTTATGGACAACAAATCTGTGAGCGAATCCACCGAGCAGGTTCACAAAGTAACAACAGTGCTCACCAATTCACAGGCTGACATTTCTTTTGTCCCTTTTGAGAAGCAAACCCTGGAGAGGAAGCCTGTGCTTTTTTACCTCTTCTCACAGAACCTGCAGTGTCTTGTCTTTGGAAGATGACGGGTTTAAAACTCGTGGTTTACAGCTCCCTTTTAAACATTACTGCAATGGCAAACCAGAGCAAAGGACAACTGCTCTTGCAATTCTTGTTCTGGAAAAATGGCCACTGGCTCCAGACCTCGTTGAGGGGAACACTGCTCCTGCTGGCCCAGACCCAGCCTCCCCGGGGCTGCTGCAGGGACCTGCTGACGTCAGGGGGTGACACTGTGAAACTGCACCACTCACCAGCATCCTCCCTCCGAGTATGCTGGTGATCCATCATGACTGATAAATCAGCTCTGCTGCAGTTTTAATATCCTGGAAATGTTACAGCACTGTACCCAGAGGCACCTTCAGAAAGCAGATCCTGGTATTGAGATAATGCAGCCCTTTCCTGTTCTCCTAAGTGGCCTCAGGAGAGACTCTCTGTTATTTCAGCACTGGCATTTGGTAAAGTTTAGACACCTTAGTAGATCACAGCAGTTGTGGTGTACCAACTCTCACTGAACTGCTCTCTGAACTTTCTAACCTCAGTGTTTTTTAAAGCTGCTGTCTGTGCTCTCTCTATGAGCACTTTGTGGCTCACCCTGAAATCAGGCTTACTGCATTTTTTTCACGTAGTGTTATTTCACACATAATGTATTATGGAAAATGATTTAAAGGAAATTAAACCTGAGGCACAAAACCATCAAACAGGCTGTGTGCAGGAGTATGATTGCTTTTCTGCAATTGTTTATGGATTCAATCATTCATAATGGTTTGCATAATTACTTGTATGAATCAGCAAGGTTTGGCTGCAAATTAATGTGGCAGGGTTCAGCTGACAAGCTTTAACTTACTAATTTGAATGTGGGGTTTCTTAGTAACATGGCTCTTCATTGGCAAGTTAGCTGCTCCTTTAAAGCTACTTAATATCTGGAAATCTCCAGCCATTTGTATCGATTTGCTCAGTAAGTGCAGCTGTAGCAGTGCACTGTGGGGTTAGCGGTTAATTCCGGGAGCGAAAAAGCCCTTGGTGCTTTGATATCCCTTCAACGTGTTCCTCTTTCCTTACCCTGTCTCTCTCTCTCTCTCTTCAGGAAAAGCATACACATTTCCCTCTAATTAGGCTGCAGAAGGTACAGAGCAGCACTAGTCCCTCTCAGTCACACTCACTACCTGTTCCAGAGGTCCTTTCTGGTCTTTTTTAATCCTGCAGAAAAAAACATCTCAGAGTCTGCCTGATGAACAAAAGCCTACAGCGGAGTCCCTCAAATGTAATCCCAGTGTGCTAATGGTGTGGGATCCAGCAGATTCCAGACAGCAGCAGGGCATTCTGGTGTTCCTCTTAACAAACAACCACTCTTCATTTCAGAAAGCTTGGGTTAAAACCAGCTTTTCCATGTAACATGCATTTCATGTTTAAATAATCACTGATTATCCAGCCTGTAAGTAATCAAATTCTCTCTACCTTTCAACAATAATGCTGAAAACATTAAATGTTCTTCTTTTCCTTAATGCATTTGTTATATTGTGAGCTTTATTAGTGTTGAGTCAATAAACAGTCCAGTGTGGTGTTTCTGCTTAACAGTCTCACTGAATGAGAAACAACCAGCATTTTCTGCAGGTCATGGCTGCCAACGAGTTCATTAATACACAATTACAAAATCCCAAGTAAAAGCCACTCACACCTCATTTGCAAAACAAGCTCCTTAAGTATTTTAGAAACTAGTGGGTGAGATTTTTATGCATTTATGTTAGATTTGACTTTCATTAATGCCAAATGAACCTTACATGAAGCACTTCTATCTCATATTAAAGGCATGATGCCAGTGAGCATCCATTTGGTTGCTAAGTATCAGGAGATCCTCTAATTATCTATTTTGTACTTAAGATGCAGCAGAGGGAGATTCCACTGCTCTGTGGACATGCTCCATAACTTGGCAACTGCCTTGCAGCTGCCTTCAGCTCAGAAGGACACAAAAGGAATGCTGGTCGCATTCCTCCTCTGTGAAATAGTGTGGAGGACTGATGACCAGTAAATCTATAAACTTAAAAAGAAAATAAGAAAAGCTTCAGACCTCTCTCTCCACCCCTCTCTTTTATCTGCTGCTAGGGCAATAATGGAAATAATCTGAAGGCCTTTCAGCAAGTGAGGGAGGCCAGGAGCATGGTGTACAGCATGCTATCCCTTCAGGGCACACCACCAGAATTTGCTTTCTTTTTTCTTCAGGAGAAGACTCCCTGCAAAAAAAGAGCCTTGTTCTTGGGGACTCAAATTCTAGTTGACTTTTTGAGATGCAGCCTGGTGGGAAATGAATAAAAATTGCAGAAAACTCCTTCCTGAAGTGGATTCCAAATCTACTGAGTAATGCCATTCAGCTCACAGGTGACGTGTCTTTGGCTCCTACATTTTTTCCTGCCCTGGCATAGAAGAACTGCACTGTCAGGCCCCTCTGCTGAGAAATGCACTGGCTGCAGGCAAAAGTGCAAGGAGAGCACCCACTGCATGGCACGAGGCAACTAGAAGGGAGGACAATGTGTGCCTCACCTCCTCCAAGAGTCCAGGCAGTGACCAATCCTTCCTTTGGTTGTGGGTCAAGTCCTGCAGCTTTTAAATCCTGATGAACTCCTACCCAAATCAATGGAACTTTTCTCCAGACAAAAGGAAATGTTGTTTCCCTCATTATTCCCATTAGCTATGGTTCTAGGCACACAAGCAGAAGGGATGACTTTGTCAAGTTTGCTGGATCTCCGGGGCCTGTTGTTAAAGCTAATTTGAGAATGGCATTGGCACATTCTGGCCAGGAAATCCAGTACCATGGGGTTAACTTTCAGCTCTTACACTGAACGCAAATCAGTGAGGAAATTCACTGCTAGGTGCAGTCTCTAATTATTTAAAAGATAATTTGCATGCTACACAGAAATAAATTAGCTCCCAGGTGACAGCTGTTCCACTGTGTCCATTCCTGGAACTAGATGCCATGCTGGGAAATCTAAATGCAGACCAAAAGATTAAAACACTGCATTTTCTTGCCTTGTAGGAAGGCTCTTCCCAAAAGAGAGGCATAAAGAAGAGAGGAGGGGAACAGATGTTTCCAACCATCAAGTTTACAAGCTGAACTAGCACACCACATTTTCACAGTCTATATTTTCGTTTCACTAAGGGGATTTCACATCTTGCCAGTAGACGTGGATGCAAGTGTAACAGGTACTAGTTTAAAAGGAAGGTTTTGAAATCCAAAGCCAGGAGCTCAGTCCTAACATCAGGTTTGTGTTCATGTGGGATCCTTACAGACCACATGAACAAGGCCAAAAACAGTTGTTTTATCACACACATAGAAATCAGTGAATGCATTTTCCTATTCTGTACCAAAAGCCAACCAGGCACCACTTTTTCTCTACATAAAAGTCTCATGACAACTCACAAGAGATGCTAAACCATTTTTTAGTGTAATGGTTTTCTAACAAACAGTCTTCTCATGGCTTGGTTTTAACAGTGTCTATTGCACACTGCACGCACATGTATGCACATTTTATGTGACACTGTGGGGAGGTAGACAGGTTGCAGATGTGATATATTATGAGAGTACATTATACTGCCAGCCTTCCTCTGTTGCTCCATCTCCTTCTGAAAGCATCAAATTTCTTTGCCAGCTTGCTGTGTGCCAGGACTGCTCTGTGGGGATGCCAGGGAGTTTACCTGTTACACCTGCTGGAGAATGCTCCCTCCTCACAGGGTGGACATGTGTAACAGGAACACCAAGCTGGGATGAGTGGGAGTGTCTCTCTGTGTGTGTGTGTGTGTTAAAGTGCCACAAGAACCACACAAGCAAGGATTAAAGAGCAGCATATGTTCACTGCTGCAGAGCAACATATGGGATTTCATTCATATGACCAAAGAGCAAGAAGAGAAGGAACAAATCTATCTAAAGATAAGGTAGAAAGAAGACTGAAAACAACTGGAGGCAATAAAAAAAAAAAAACCAGATAAGAAAACCTGGCAACTATAATTCAGGAATTCTGCCACAGGCTAATGAGAGGTGAGATAAAATAATGAGGCAAAAGGTCCCAAACAACATCACAGTCTAATGGCTGTAAAAGACAAGTCCAAAATTAGTTCATCATCACTAATTAAGGAAAGCTGAAGGGATGTGATGAGGCCCTGATACGTGGTATCCCTCTGTGCAGCACGCCAGTGATCCTTTGGTCAAGGTCAGGAAAATACTGCTACCTGTGCTGCAGGCTGGAATCCCAAAGCAGGATGATTTATTCTTCCAGATGTTACTACTGGTGTGAAACCTGCTGGTGCATCTGACAAATGCCCCTGACCACACCTCAGTGTGGTTCACAGAAAAGGTGAGCTCTCAATGTGTGTGTGCACACTGTGATGCCCCCAAAGGACTGATGGTACCCTTGCACAGCCTAAGGAGTTCTTCTAGTGCTCCAAATGTACCATCAGCATGAGCCATGACAGGGAGAGGAAATCAACTGCTCAGCCCATCTCTCATGCACTTGTGCCACCCTCCTTCATTTCCTCGTTAACACTCACTGACAGTGAATTTCAGGTGAATTTCAAATCTGCTGTGCCCCGTTCCTCTCTTGTAAAACAACCCCAACATTTGCTACAAATCATAATCAAGCCCTATGGCAGCAATAGTCACAAGCATCTTCTGGACCACGGTACACTCTTCACAGCAAACTTTTACAAACTGTTATCTAAATAACAACATTTAATCTGAAAATTTTGATACCATTCGTGCCTTTCTTCTAATCACTTGTAAATAGAACAAAATCAAACCTGGAAATGTTTCAGGCACCACTTTGTATCACAATAAAAACTGATCATTTGTTCCTGAGCCTGGCTTTCTGTCTCTACCCAGCTGATGTAAGGCAGTACTTCACTACTCCATCTGTGAGTTTCTGTTCCAAAGCATCATTCGTGAGGGATTTCTTCAAATGAAAATCAAAAGCAATGAAACATTCTCTCAGAGGAGATGGCACATGGCTAGAACTAACCAGGCCTTCCAGTCTTCTCTCACCAGATAAAAATAGGCAAGTTGCTGAGTGTGACTATCACCACAAGTTATTTAAAATCTCCCTACAAACCTCTAACTTAAAAATTTGATTCAAAGCAACAAAAATACTTTTAAAAGCAACTTTTGAACGTGAGTCTTCAGTAATAAAGGATTGTTCAAGTTCAGCTTAATGATTAACCTACTGAATATTCTAAACAAAAGTGATAAAGACACCAAAATGCTCATTCAGATGAAAGATAACCAAGTAAACCATTGCTCCTCCTCTAAGTAAATCTCAGATGCACAGCTCTTTCCAGGAAGGTCTTCGGGACTTACACTTTTACCGACAATTCTGCTAAATAACGGAAAATATTTTTAAACCTATTTTTCTACCTTCTGTTCCAAGGGAAAACAGCCAAAAGACAAAGCACAATAAGACAAACCTTACATTCTGCCAGAAGGTAGATTTTGTGCCCAACAGTGAGCTCCTCTCACCTGTAGAGGTCTGTGAGCTGCCCGGCCCTCCAGCGGTAGTACAGGTCATTGAGGAGGCGCTCGTGCTGCCCGTACAAGCAGATGTAGTTGGACACAGGGAAGGGTTCCTTGGAAAAGCAGGTGATGCTGTCCACCATATTGTATCTGCTGAAGTGTATCCTGAAGTAATTCCCATGACTGGCGTCCCCAGTTACAATCTCCGTCCCCTGGAACAGAAAACACCAGGAAAGCTGTGGAGACAGAAGAACACCTGACCTGGCACACGTACAGGGTCAGCTTCGCTTCCCAGCCTGTAGCTCTCACTGCTTAATATCCACAACCCTCCTGTTAAAACTGAGAGACCACTCCTGGCACAGCAGTTCATTGGGCATGTTGCTGTAGCTTGGACACAGATTTTCCATGTGGTTTGGTTACTGCCCATCCCACTGTCACTGCAGACACCAGGGGAACCCAGGCCCTCTGGCTGTGCTGGCAGCGTGACATCGGATCCACAGGGACCTGTGACCTCCTGGAGCAGCAGCTGGAGTCAGGAGGGATGACCTGGGGCATCCCAAACAACACTGGACAGCTCTGTTTGGGTAATTCAGCTGAACTCTGTTCAGCTCCTTTATGACACAGAGCACACACATGACATATCACATTTACTGTCAATAAAAGATCATCAATATTGGACATTCACACTCAAACTGTAGCATTTAGCTTCAGCCACTTAAATCAACCACTTAGACAAAAATATAAAAATTTCCTTCAAATCTCACATTGCAGTGGGATGATCAGATAGCTTGAAATTATTTTTTCCAGCTGTATTCCTGTCACAGTTTTATACATTTCTACAACCTGTTGCTAGGCTACAGAAACCTTTAGTATTTCCACACCTAAGCTAGTACCTTTCACTAGCTTCTCTTACTTCTTTCTTAGAAAATTCTTTTAGGATTTTTACACAAAGTTTCTGAAGTGGCTTTAAAAAATATCATCCCTTTCCAGGCAATCAGCAGGTAATCAGAGTGGCAGCAAAATAAGTCTAATCATATTCTAGCAATTTGGAGTAACAAAACCAATTCCTCTCTCTGATAGTCCTTTCTGCTCTCCACTACATGCTGCTCTGGATGGCTCATCCTGGATCTGAAAAGCAAGGTGAGCCATGCTTTGATTCCTCTCCCTAAACCTTTTCTTTTTAAAAAGCCCATTTGTTTCACTGCTGTTCACGTTTTAGAATAAGCACTGAAGTAGCTTTTTAAAAGCTGCTCTTTAAATCAACTGCAAAAATGGGCTTGATACAGAAATTCCCAAGGAAAAAGGTAGAATCTATGTGAAAGAGGATCTTGCCTAGGTGGAAAGTCCTCTCTGGGTTTAAAAGATATTAATCTAGTCCTTTTCTTGCCTCAAGTTCTCCAGTAAGAGAATGTAGCCCAGCATGGGGAGTGCTTCCCTGGGCCCTGTTCCAAGACAACTCTCACAGCTGCAGGACTTGCTATTTTCTAGCAGCACAGAGCATCTCTTCCACAATACTTCCTGCTCTTCTAGAAATCAGCTGAACTTCCCTGCCAGACTGCTATCATCTGTATGCACTTGCAGCACCATACTGCAGGGAGCAAAGAAGGCATGAAATGCTGCTAATACTCTCTTGTGTCCTCTGCATGGAAACCAGGCATCTTTGGAGAAAGTCAAATATCAGGAAGTGTGGAAAGGAACACCCAAGAGGTTGAGTTAGCTCTGTGATTGCTCCTGGTTTTCTCTCCAGCTGTACCTGGTGTGTACTGTGCCTCCAGAACCAGCTACCCTAAACAGGAACATTTTTCCAAACAAACAAGGAGCACAAAACAAGAAAAGTTCCATTATTTAACTTACACGATCACACGGGTCAAGTTCTACATCCAAGGGCACGGAGATTCCAGGCTTGGAAATGTGCAAGTAGTTATAACCCCCAGGAAGAATACCACCTGCCATAAATGAAAATAGGAGATTTATTATGTCATTAACAATGAAAAAAATAATGTATTTGTTTGTCCTCCTTCTGCCATTATCTTTTCCCAGTACATAAGGAACCTTGAGTGCTGTACTGCACTGGTTTAGATGGTTTTGAAATGTTTTGAAAAACCATCATTTCTAAATGAGATGGCACCTGAGGTGAGATAGACCTGCCTGCACTATAGAAGAGCAAAAATACCTGACAGGGGATGGAAGTGTGACAGAAATCCAGCTGGACATACCTTGAACTTTACACCTGCTGTATACGGGGATGAGTCTGTCTGAGCCTTCTGGTGGCTCAGAACTGGGCTGAGGGGTTGAATCAAAGAGACTCAGCATGGAAACAGCAAGCTCAAAGCCAATCTCCTTGGAGTTGAAGTTGCTGTGTGTTAATTCATCTCTATAGTATCTCCTGGAGAACTTTGTCAGAGGACCTGCAGCCCTGATGCTGGCATCATTGGTGTGGAATTTGGTATCAATCACAACTCTTCCATCAAAAACAAGACAAGCATCAGTGACAGCCTTAAAGATGTCATAATCCAGTGTCCTGTAGGCAAAGCTAAAAAATGCCTAAAAAGAGATGTAAATAAGTGAAGATAATTGTATATTACTTGCTGGCTGATTTCATAAATTAAAACCCAGCCCTTATTCTGAATGTTATTTTACAAAACAAGAATGTGAAATACAGTGTGATTTTAGCCCCACTGTCACAGCAGAGAGATCCTTCTGATCCAGCACTTACAGTTACCAAAGTTAAGACTAAGACAGTAGAAAGGAGAATTACTAAACTAGACTCATCTGCTTCTGGTTATTAGATAAGTTTAAAAACTCCAACATTTGCCACATCAAACAGCCTAAATGGCTCTGCATATTTTCTGTGTTAGTCCAAGCATGGAACATAGATATGAACCTTTTGTGAAGTTTGTTTTCTTTCAAATGCTCAAGCCAACCTGAAACCCCCCGGAACAGAAAAGCACCAATGTATTTGGAATTTAGCAGGATAATTGTGCATTACAAGTGTTTTCCCAACTGTTGAGCCTGTTTACTAACAAACTGAGTTACTTTGGCTAACCAGCACAGGGACAGTCAATGAAATGGAAAGATCAGAAATTAAGCTTGTTCAGAGGGAAATGTCATCATCATTCCAGCTATAGCAGCAGAATTTCAGTCAGTGGAAGCTGCAGAGGCTAAGGATCCTAAATCCATAAATTCCTGCTCTAAGTCTCTAAGAAAAAAAATCAAGTGATAATTCTCTCCTTTTGTTTTCTCATGGTGTGGGCACAGTCCCTCTCCTGGGGCACAAGGAAGCTGAGCTCCTCTCCCCCCACAGAAGCTGGGGCAGTGTGACCAGCACTGCAAAGCAGGTGGTGCTGGGAGCAGACAGCAGATGGGGGAGAAGCAACAACCATGAGCAGCATCCTCAAAGCTCTCTCTGGCAAAGGATAAACTGAGAGCTGGCAGAACATGATCCCCGAACAAATGTAAGTCAAGAGTGCCCACTGGCCACAGAGGGGTGAAAGGAATAAGAATGAATGACAAGGCTGAGAGATGTTATGAACACAACCACAGTCTGCAAAGGGCCCAGATGAAGACACTGTCCCACTGCTCCAAGGGTTTGTGAAGTCCCAGAGCCCTCACTCAGAGCTTTTCCCGTGTCAGTGAAACTTCCAGGAGTGAGTTTCAGTGCCTTCAGCTTTTAAAACCATCTGACAACAAGTTGCTGTCCCTCCAGCAAGAAATATTCCTTTACTGGCTGAGGAGAGGGTGGAAAGGGTCTCAGATGAGCACATTTTCCCTTGCTGCCTTCATTCTGAACAGCCCAAGACTTAATTGTGCCAGGCCAAAGGAGCATCTGTAATCTGTCCTTCCCTTAGCACCAGCTCAGGATAAATCTGTGACTGGGGTAAAGTTGTTACCCAGTTGTACCCCCTAAAATGCTTTCTTAGGGACTAAGGGCAAGTGTCAGATACTCGACTGCCTGAAAGAAAAGGCACAGGGAGCTGGAAATTTTAGCAGCACTGGCATAAGCAGAGATAAGCAGTGAAGGAGCCAGAGCCCCTGGGCTTGCTCTTAGATAAACTGAGTGATGAACTATGCACAGCTAAGGGAATTCTGACCATCTCAGGGAGCCAAAAATCAAGGAAGCTATGCCCATGAGGGCAAGAGGACCACACAGCCCCACATCCTGCTGGCTGACAGGCAGGACAGGGTCACTAGAGGGGAGGGCTGCAACCTCCAGGTGGGAGCCATCTGTCAGCCTGAGCAGGAGGTAGGGAAGAGGGAGGCTGCTGCTGTAGGGAAAGAAGAGATTTTCTCCTGTTGTTTTTATCCTGCAGGACTCAACAAATTAAGTCCCCAAGAACTGCCAATCAACAGTTGATACTGCTGAAATCCCAAAAGGCCCAGAGCTGCTGCACAGATGATTCCTGCAGAGCCTGGTCTCTCGTGAATGCAGCTGCTTTCCTGGCGGAGCTGCTCTCCAGAGCCTGCTCCTCCTCTGAATCCAGCCTCCCACATGGAGGGAGACACAGGAGCCTTGCATGGCAGCTGAACTAGTTTTGGAGAATACAAAGCCCTTGACATCACAAGTAATTGCAGGTCTTTCATGTTAGAGGCTGTGAAAGAGAGACCTCCACAGGGAAGGACCGTGGATGGAGGAAGGAGGAGCATGGGGCACAAATGGGCAGGAGAAAGAAACCCCAAGGCAAGGGGCATCTGAAGGAACAGTGCAGGATATGCAGACAAGGTGCTGGGGAAAATGAGGGGGTGCTGAAGAGGAGCTGGTCAGTGGATACCAAGCTGCAAAAATAAGAACCACATTGAGATCTTTGTGGAAGGATAAAAATAGAGAGATTTCAAGGAAAAAGAAGAGCATGGGAGGAACATCACTACTGATATGGAGACCAAAGTCAGGAGACAGCTATGGATAGAAGTGCTGTGTGAGGTCTTCACCCCAAAACAAAGGGCTTAAACATCCCTATGTGAAAAAAGAGAAGGGCTGCAGAGCAGGGGGGGGCAGCAGGGACCCCAACACCTGGGGAGCTCTCTGTGAGAGGCACAGGGCTCACCCTCTCCACAGTTAACCCCAACAGCTGCACAGAGGGGAGAGCAGAGGTCTTGGTGGCTCCCTATAGATACAGGTTTTTAAGTGCCTCACTCCTGAGGATTAGCTCAATAAAGGAAAACAGAGCTATGCTGGCCCTTAGGAAAGGCTAGAACCTGCCCCCAGGCTCAGAGCAGAGCCACACCAACAGCTTCCATAAAATATTGGTACTGGAAGTGAAAAAAACTGATGTAGAGGGAAAGGAGCTTGCTTAAAATATATTTTCATTAAGTTACATACTATCCCAGTGTTTTTGGCTTCTACTATGACAATTAAATGCACATAACTATAGACTGGAGTAATTGCACATTTAAATAAGAAAAGGATTTCTAGAATTACTTTGAAAATGAATTAAGACTATTTGTCACTCAGCAGTCACAATTACTTGTGTGTCAGGTGACTTAAATAAATTTTAATCCAAATCAATCAGAATATTGGTAATAGGTTTATTTGGATTTTTAAAAAAATAATCATTGAGACCAACAAGCGAACATTCAATCTCCTAGAAACAATGGGGAAATAGATAAATCTGTGAGGGAGCAGGTAAATGTTATGGCTAGATAAATGTCCAATATAGCTGGACAGGATGTGCCTGAGCTTGTCTGGCCCGTGCTGCTGAACCAAATAGTGGCAGCTGTGGTGTTTTACCCCAGAGACACTTTTGGCTGGCTGGATGCTGCAGCTGGGCACTTGGAGACAAGTCCAGGCATGCAGGAGCTCTGGTGGTGGTGGGATGGAGCCTCCTCCTTTAAGAGGGTCTGTTCCTCAGGTTTACCTCTGGCGGAGAAGCTTTAAGGGGATGGTGAAGGAAAGGAGTTGGTTCTGATGGAGGGTTTCAACCCAGAGCTTTATTCTGGCCCACAGGCCACTGAATGCAACAACAGCTCCAACAGAACTCCCTAACCACATGGTTGCTGTTCTTTTTAACCCTGGGGAGAGGGGAAGGGAAGGGGTAGGAATCCCACCAACCAGGTACAGGAGGGGAGGTCTCAAGGGACAAAGGACACCTGGATGGCCCAATGCCCCCCCCCCCCAGGAGTAGAGGGCATCCTCTGAATCTGCCAATCACTCGAGGCCCTTCTGGAATTCTAGGACTGACAGACAGTGCTTGGCAGGGGTCAGGGAGGGGAAAGGAGAGGTGATTGACACATCTGGGAGGGAATCTTCAGGGGAGGGACCCAAGGTTCTGGGGTAAGCCCTGAAATCACAACTCAACAGCTTTTGTGTTGAAAGCCCAGCCTGAAGGGAAGGCGCGGGCAGCGCGTACTTACAGAGCACTGCAGGTGGAGGAGGCTGGAGGCAGTGGTGAAGGCAGCCCAGGTGATGAGGCCATTGTCACCGTGTCCCCACTGTGCCAGGACGCTGTCAGGGTGCACAGCCACGCCTGCCCCTGCCAGGGCCTCGCCCACTGCCCGTTCCAGGGCGGCCTCGGGCAGGCAGGGGCTGGCAGAGCCCAGCGGAGCCTGTACCAGATGGATGCGGGAACCATCAATCCCAAAGGATAAGAGGGCTCCTACCGTGGTGTACGTGTCAATTGTGTTCCCATAGACAATGATGTTCCCTAAGAGGGAAAAAAAAAGGGTGAAAAATTTCTAAGACATACAATGAAAACCTTATTAGTATAACTCAGATGATAATAATGTGGAATTGCACTCTTTGACCCTCTTGTTTCTCTGATGCTATGAAGCAAACAATGTTACCTAGCAACAGCAGCTAAGACAATTTAGTGAAGAATCTGTACAAAACATCCCACAAAGTAGGCAAGTACTTAACACAGAAATATGATATTCATCCTGATCCCATAATCTGAATTATTTTGATTAAAAAGCCTCTAGGGGCAAATAAATAAATAAATAAATAAATAACCATTTTTATTTTGTTCTCCCCCTCTCCCTAATTTTGCTCATTCAAAGGACTGATAGAGGGGGGAGCGGTCAGAACCAAATTCAGTACAACATTCAGAAAACCCCACAAACCATGGAAAGGCCAAATTATAGAAAAAAAGCCCTTGTGCCACATGGAGGTCACCAGCGCTGCCACTCCCTTCTGCCAAAGCCTGATCTCCAGAGAATGGGGATGTACCTGTCCCTGGTGGTGAGGAGAGCTCAGCACAGCTCTGAAGGCAGCTGCACGTGGCACAATGCCCAGCCCAGAGCCAGTTCCATCCCTGCTCACTGCTGGGAGCTCAGCAAGCTGCAGGCAGCCATCCATCCGAGCAGCTGCCATGACAGCAGCATGTAGGAACTGCTGCTCCTTCTGCAGAGCATCAGCACCAGCACAGAAACAGCTCCTGAATCCAGCCCCATCCTCCTGCCCTGGGCAAAGGGAGCTCAGACCTGATCAATCCCTCCTGCCTGGCACTGCACAGCTGCAGGGCAGGGCCCTGCTCATTCTTGTCCTGAACTGCTGCCACTTTGAATGGTACAGTCAGAGCTGAGCAGGAACATGAGGAGGGGAGGGTCTGTTCTGTGTGAGCACCATAGGGCTCTCTAGCCTAAGGGCTAAAGCCCTCCTGACAATAAGAGAGGCAGAGCTGGGAGGCAGCAGAGCAGCTGTGTGTTTTATCTCAGGATGGTTTCATATAAAACCCTGACATTCCTCTGAGCAAGACTGAGACGTGCTCCTCTCCCTTTCCTTCCCTCTGCCCTCTTCTTGGAACAGAAAGCATGTCACCCTGGTTTTTTAAGACTTTCTAAGCCTACTGATGTTGACATTCTTGTAGTGAACTTTCTCACACACTTTCTGTAAATAACTCATTGTTTTGCATTCCTTTATGGAGGAGGAGAGAGTTGATGGACTGTTGGTTTGACCAGTGTCATTGGAGAGGTGTCACTGTCACCCTCCAATCCGCTGTCACTTTTGGAAAACTATAAATGTTGGAGTCAGAAAATAAACTTCCCTTTTTTTCCTTCACCTTGAGAACAGTGGTGTGTGCTTGTGTTCTTTCATGTCCTATAGTGACAGAAGCATTTGTCTGTTGTGTGATCCACTAAGCCTTTAAGCAATCCAGGCAAAATGGAACTCCTCTCCTGGGGCTAAGGACCCTCATCTGAGGGTCAGAGCCCAGCCCTGCAAGCTCTCTGTGCACCACACACCCCACAGCCATGCCACACTCAGCTGCCCCAGCCCTGAGCAAGTGGCAGGGTCTAGAGGGAGGCAGGAACACCTCCACCTGCCTGCCCACATCAGCTCCTGTGTTTCAGATGTGTCCTGTCAGTACAAGGATGCCCAAAAACCACTTTCCCAGTGCTTTCATGTTTCTCACCTGGGCAGTGCTGCAACCAACCCACGTTTGTCTCAGTGGTGGCATTTCCGTCTCACCACAAGTGACAGCATCCCCAATGCCCTGAATTGTATTGTTTCATGGGGTAAGCTAATCTCACTGGACCATGTTTTACTACAATACTAATCTGAGCATGCACACAGCCCCAGCTCCCGAGAATATTAATGATAAAAATGTTAACAGATGTTCTACTATTCCCCTTTGACTACAAGGTTATTTCATCTGTCCCCATCAGTTTGGCTGCTTGTAGGTGCCAAAGAAACATCTCTCTTCATATCTGCCAGAGAAAAGACTTGCCCCATGAGGACACTGCACACCAGTGACAGAAAACATGTTTCTACTGTTCACAGCCATGACCCGAGGGACAGAACCATTTTACCTGCAAATGTACCAATTTGAAAACATAAGAAGAAAGAGATCTTACTACTTCCATAAATATCATATAGAATACAGGAATGCTCCAGTGTGTCCATCACTGGCCTGACTTCCCAAGCCACAAGAATCTATCCCATAGCTTGTGCCTGCCAGGACACCTGGCTGCAGCTACACTGGCCTCAGCAGAGTGCCAAAAGAGAAGACAGATGTAAGCCTAAGCCTGATTGTTTTTCCCTGCTACAGCAGGGTGTAATGCAAGAAGCAGCCCAGCAGAACCAGTGGGTAAAGACCAGCTTTGCTCTACTCATTTGTATTAAATCCATGTGCTGACAGTGCAGGCCAGGATGTGGTGTGCAGGTGCCAACAGCCTCGTGCTACATTTACATGTTTTCAACTTGCAGGTAGTGAAACATATGAGGAGTGAAGAGGATGCTGTGGCTGGAAAAGGAGGATGAGGAGGGCTTCCCTGAGGCAAAGCCAAGAAAAGCTCCATTCTGACTGCAGGGCAAGGCTGGGCTGAGACCTTTCACCCTTGGGCAGCACAACCCCCTCAGAGAGAAGCTCAGTTCCTGCATTAGACACTGGCATTTGGGGATGGACAAGATCAGATGAGAGTCCTACATTTCTCAAGGAAAATTAAAATTCTGGTTTATATGGTAATATTAAATACAACTGCATTAGATCAGGGAAAGCAATGTTCCTTTATTGACCTCTTGTAAATCAACAATTTACTGCTTCTGCTTATTACAATATTAGTGGCTTTTTAGATGACAGTGCTAGTAGTCTAGGAACTGCAGATATTCATTATGGACTGAAATTATGTCCACTGAACAGAGAGCAGTTCCTCAGGATGCTTTTATTATTTAACTACATGAAAATGTATGTATCTGTGAGTAAACATAATAACCTTCTACAGAAAAAACAGCCATAAATAAAGATCATTACAGTAGTTTTATCGTTTATTACCTGAATGTCAGCGTCCTGCTGCAGAGCAGACTCATTAATTTTCCACAAGTAAGAAGCACAAGATTTCAGTGACCCTAATGTGACCTGAATCTTTGCAGTTTGCAAAAGCCAAAGGAGAAACCCAGTACGAGCTAAAGCATTGGTGCCTCCAGTCAGTGATTCATGCACTGGAATTTTAATGCAAGAGTATTCCTACAAACACACTTTTAATAAGGCAATAAACTATGCTTAGGTGAAGAGAAAAAAAAGAATTGCTTCATTTTGGGCCATTAAAGCAGTTTTGTTCCTTACTTTACTTCCATCCTACTTTTATTTCCATGGAAAGTGCAGAGCTAATAGGAGATGACTTTCAATTAGTCCCAATTACAGCTGTAATAGGTTCCATGCATTAGGTGGCTGGGTTTCATCAGCAAGCCACAGTGGCAGCCATGGGGCTAGTGCTTGCCCTGCTCACAGGCCCTCAGCAGCAGAAAGCCCTCCCAAAGCCCTGGCACCAGTGTCAGGACTGAAGGAACAATGTTGGTAAGAAACACAGCTGGAAGAAGAAGAAGCAAGGTGAGGAATAAGAGAAACTGGGATCAGTGGAGGAAGACCTCTCCAGCTGGGCACTCTGCACAGCAGTAGAGAATGTGATGGGAAGAGCAAGGAGAGGGAATTGAAGCCAGAGCAGGGGGAAAGGGGATGGTGTCACATCTCCAAAAGTGCCTCCAGACCAACCTCATGCTGGTGTGAATTTACCTTCTCTACGCATGAGGCCAGGCCAGGGCCTCATTAAGGGATGCAGCTCCACCTTGCAGCCAAGGCCAGCAGCAAGAACAAAGTGGAGATGAACATCCCATGACTCCAGCACTGCTGCTGGAGCAGGTGCACTCATGCCAGGGCAGGTGAGACAATCTGATTGTGCCATTTTCTGCAGAGTGACTGATCCTCCTGGCACCTGCATCCCAGCCAGCAGCTGCTCCCAGGCACGATCCTGCACAGGGGCACCAGAGCACATTCCAGGACTGGGCATGCATGAAGGACTAGCAGCAGCAAACAGGGAAAGCTAACACCCTCATCTGTCTGTGCTGCTGTAGCAGCTGGAGACCAGGTAAGGCTATGTGGGCAGGGCTGGCACCAGCTGGAGGACAGGTGGAGCTGGACTGCTCCAGAGAAGCTGGCCAAGGAACACTGCCATGTTTATGAGCCCCTGTGCTCATCACAGCAAGACCTGGAGGACGATAAAGGAATTCCCAGTGCTTTTAGAACTTCCCTAAAGGGCTGCCAAGCAGGTGTGAACCTTGCACTACACCAAAGCACTGCCAATTCTCATCACACTCCACAAACAAGGCAGGTAAAACACATCTTCAGGAAAGTCCTGCTCTTGCACCCTGCCAGCAGGAATTCCCCACAAGGATAGCTTTCCTGCTCTGAACTGTCCTGACTCAGAGCCAGCAGGAACTGACATTTCATGAACTCATTGACTCTTTGGTGTCTGTTTTTCTATTCAAAGCTGACTCAGAAAACTGGATGGTCTCGGGTATTTTCCACAGTGCACACACTAGTGAACATACAAACAGAGAACACATAACAAGGTTGAGGAAATACAGGGATGGTGCACATCAGCATAAATGTCTGATTTTAAGGGTTAAAAAGTAACAGGAACTTGCAGTTCTATGTGAAAATTTGTCACTGATGCAACTGAATACAATGCTGACAGACACTTCCTAATTTAGGCTTATTTTCTTTGTGTTATGCCACAAATCTAGATATTTTTCTATACAGTAGAAAACCACATCCACTAATTAAATTATTATTTCACTGGTGAATTATTGACTCCAGACAGATTTGCATTTGGGACTCATTTGGTTTTCTATAATAACTGCAGATAATTAATCTATCTCAAACCTTTCTTTCCCAGCTAAATATGCTGGGTATCAAAAATAACGAAAAATTCTAAATTAATCTGGAAAACAAAGCACAGCAGATGAAAGACTGTTAGAATTCATCAGGCACCAATTATGTCAGAGAATAAAGGAAGTAATAAGCCTAAGAAACATTTCTGTAGATGTGTGTGCTTACCTGTGGACCTGATGAGGTGTTCCTCCAGCCAGAGTGCTGCCTCCAAGCAGTCCTGGGCATCATTGAGAGTGAAGAGATTGGAAGGGACTTTCTCTGTGTATCTCTGTGGCCACTGACTCGTGATTTCACTGATATATTCTCCCATGGGAGCCAAGGCCTGGAGAAATGAGTCAGTGAGTGGATATGGCACAGAGTTGGAGATGTTAAAACACACTGACACCCTCACTTTGGCCACCTGAGGGCTTCTGTTCTGGCACATCCCTACCTTTTGTCACACTCAGCAGCAGCAAACGCACCCATGGCCACAGGGAACATGGAGTGTACACGTGTGCATGTGGTCCCTGTTTCCTGTGGGATGTGGGTGATCACTTCAAACAGCCCTGTCAGTGCAAGTGCACATGGCAAACGCCAGGGACTGCACAGCAGAAATGTCCCAACACACAGAAGGCGATGTCAGCAGCTCTCTGAATGACACATCACTTTTAAAGGCTCTGCCTCCACCTTTTGTCAGCAAAAATCAACCTTCTACAATGACAGATTTTTGTCCCAGAGAAAGGGATCAAAACCTGCTTGATAGCTCAAATGAAGATTCAGTAACATGGTCACTGTGTAATGCTGCTTTACAATAACAAACTCACTTTGAGCTGTACAAAACAAAAAGGCAATCTCATCTCTGACTTCTTCAGCACCACTGAGCCATGTCCTGAACCCTGTTCTCACTGCCAGCCAGATCAACTGAAATACTGCTGGGTCATATAAAACCAGGCATGACACCAAAAGATCTTACTCAACAAGTACATCTCTAAATCATAACACAATATGTTACTAAGCATTGACTGCTTACCAAATAAGGAACAACTTACAAAAAGGATGGACTAGAGCTCTGTGTAATAAAACAGAAGCCACTCATTTCTTCTTATCCTTTTGTATAGCTTGAAAGTGAGAATAGATGATAATGATGGAATTTCTCCTCAAAGGCAGATAAAACCTGCTTTTTCCCTTGCTATCTTTACCTTTCTCTCCACTGCAGGTACTTGCCATAAATTATATTGCAAGTCAGAGTTACCTCCAAACCCCTTTTCCTAGGAGCACTTTTCCAGCCCACACTTCAGTTTTTGTTTCATCCCTGCTGAGCAGTGCCCATGGGCTGCTGTTTAAGTGTGCCTCTGCTCTGAGAAGGGATCACAGACCACACAGCCTGCTGCACACAGGCAGCCAGACACCACTGTGGGATGTGGTACAGCATGGCAGATATTGCTCATATCCATCTCCTGATTTTAAAGGCAAAATGCCTTGCTCACAACTTCTACCCCAAACCACCCAGGTAATGCAAAGCCCTGCAATAAAAGGGCTGTACCAAGCTGCCTGTTTGGTTATGGGGCCTGATGGCCTCATGGGGATACAGGAGGCAGAAGCCACCCTGCCCAGGGAGTCTGAGTGGAAGCTAACCCTGTGGGGCTGGAGTTCAAACTTGATTCCACATCTCCCATGCAGCTAAGGGTCTGCTTCAATCTCACTGGAAACTCAGCTCTGTGCTACAGCACCAAGCAGCACCATGGGCATGCCTAGGCATGGTCATCACGTGAGATGAGTAATTAATTTGATAAAGAATTCTCTCCATTTCCAAAACTAGGTCAAATGGTGTTAGACCAGCTGGAGTTCAGTCTCCTGTGGCTGGGACCACATGTCAGTTGAGCCTGCTCCTCAGCAGGTTTAATGGTTATGGTGGCAAAAACACCAGCAGCTTTGCCTCCTGCCCAACCCTGAGCAGTGAACTGTCCAACCCTCCTCTCTTCCAGCTTCAGAACCAGCACTGACACAGCCCTACAACCTGCTGCACTACAGGGCTGCAAACTGCTGCTGCTACCCTTGCTAAGGCTGCTCTGCCTAATCCCAGGAACACCACTCAGTGTAGAAAAGCTGGGAATACTGTGCTGCTCACTCTGCACACAGCTCACCTGGTAGCTCTGTCCCGTGCACAGAACCAGGTAGTCATAGGGCACTTTCTTCTCAGAAACGACGACGTATTTGGCACTGCGGTTTATGCTCGTCATTTTACCAACCACAACATTAACCCAGGAACAAAGTGACATCTGTGCATAATCTTCATCATTAAAACAGTGGCTGCAAAGAAAAAATATCTGTAAGTGACATTTCGGCAGCTGACAGCAGGCATTAATTAGACATCTGGTGAGCTCAGCCCAGGCCCCCAGTGGTTCTGCCTGCTCCCTTGCTGTGAGTTTACTGCAGCCTATGGCAAAAGATTAGGCATTAGGAAATACTCAGTTACAAATTGACAGCTTTCTGCTGAACCCAAACAAGGCCTTCCAGCACTGGGCCTTACAATCATGTCATTTAAGAACAAAATCAGAAATCTATGCTTTACTCTGCTTTTCCTTTGCAGGCTGATGTGAGGTAGAAGGTTTTAAACCAGCATAGAAAATAATTCAACAGTCCAACTCTTTCTCCAAGACAAGACTTCTTTATTCAGCTTTTCCTCAACTTTCCTTCCTTTGCTATTCAACTTCAACAGTCATAGCTAAGGTAAGACACAAATGCAGGGAATACACACTACCATTTTAGCATCTGTATCCCAAAGTATTAGTCCAGAAAGTTTAAAAATAAATAGAAAGCTAGAAAATGGTTGTCAGAGCTAGAAGTAAAAGGCAGAGATCTCAAGTCTCCTATTGGTGAGAAAAATCTCCTTTTCCAAAAGAACTTTTCTACAATGCAAGAATGACAAATACTGAAAGCACACTAAACTGGTCCTGAGTGATGCACTCCAGGATGTTCTGGGTGTGCATGGAGCACACATCACAAGCAAGGTGCTCTGACAGTGTGAATTCCATATCAGTACCCTAAAAATCATGTGTTGGCTTTGACAGTCTCAAGCAAGGTTTGCTTTTCTCATGTTTTAGGGGTGTTACAGCCTGTTCCAAGCAAAAACCATTGGATATCCCTATGTGTGGGAGAAGTATAAAAGATCTGGAAGCTGCTATTTAAAAAAGCCAATCTTAAAGCAAAACCCAAATGGAACAAAACCTCTTTTAATGCCTCAGCAATGAAAGTTACAATTATTTCCAAAGGCTTGGAGTGTGCCCCCACCAAGGATGTCCAGCCAAGAAAATACCAAGACACACTTACTACTGCATCTGTACCACCCTCTCTGCTCAGAGAGGGCAAAGACAAAGATTCCTGAAGATAAAATACTTCCACAGAGATGTGCAACAGACACTATAAAACATGAGGAGAACGTTCCCAACTAGGTCCATTGTGACCCCTGAATGCCACTGAGCCTGGCAATGGCCCACCATGGAAATGCACAAGAGGTTGCTGGCCACTCTGCAGATCCAGCTGGGCTCAACTCCATCCCTCCCCAATACTGATAACCTGCACCAGGCAAAGCCTGTTCAGTTAGATTCTTTCAGTGGAACTGGACAAACCCATTTATAGCTTTGTAGAGCAATAAACCCACAGGATCTAGCAAAAAAGAATGCAACAGGTTTAAAACATGCAGAAAAAAGAATGGCTGGTGTCACACAGGTGTCTGGTTTGTAAGACCAGAGCAGCTCTGCAGGAAGAAACGCTGTGAACAAACTGTGTGAAAGAAGCTGAGCCTCACCCCTGTCGGACTTCAGGAGGGGAATGGCCAGTACAGAGACCCTGGGCTTCACCCAGGTGTCAGCTCAAGTCACCACAGAAAACACACGGCCATTAAGAGGCCCAAAAACTTCACTTTCTATGTATAGAAAGTGATGAAAAATATTCCACTTTCTCCCACAGGCCTCAAAGTGATTGAACAGAAGGGGCTGGGCCTATGCTCAAGCATTTGATGCTTTCTGTGGCACCAGCAGCTGCAGCAGAGAGTGCAGGCAAAGACCAGCACTGACAGCTGCTGCTTTGCCATTAATACCAGGACACCCATCCCAACACAGAGCTCCTGGTTCCATGTTAATCATTGCTATTAAACTCCCAAAACTGACATTCAGGATGCCACAGGAACAAATACAGTTGATTTCACAACGTGGGGAATTTTAGGATTGAATTGCCAGGCTTTCTGTGATGCTCTGGGTCCTTTGTACTCAGAGATACCAGTGTGAAAAAAATAAGGGAAGAAAACCACTGACAATACTGAACTGTAGTAATGCAGAAACCTGTAAATAAAATGGACATTAAGGACAAAGGAAGGTTTTCAAAAGCACCTCTATAATTGAGGTGCACAGCTTCCAGGAGACTAACACTCAAAAATCACAGGGATGCTTTTAGAAATCATACCCTGCAGAGTTCAATTTTCACTCTTAATCTACTTTCAGATTTTAACAGCTAAATCTGTTGAGGTGGCTCTGAACTGTAACTTTCTGTCAGGAAGGATGCTTTGTTAGTATAACTCTTTTCTACAGTGAACTTAGGAAAGAGACTGTGTGCATTTATGTGAGACTATAATTCCTTCATTTGCCAGATTTGCACTTGAACACACCCCTTTCTACAGTACAAAAAGTAATACAGGCAACTACTTTTATGAAATGTCTTGTCAGGGCAAAATGAGATCAGATGGTTTTAAACAGGTTCCCACTACATTATTTTCACATCTTTGTAGAGATTCAATTTGTAAGGTTCAGCAAGCAGACATGGAGCTGTTTTGTCACTTAAAGAGCCAGCCCTTTAGTACACTGCTGCTCATGGAGGAAAAGATTTGGTGAAATACAATGTAAAGTCTCCAAAGAGTCACAAGCCAAATCTAAATAACCTAGTATAAGTTCATTCCCCAGCTACTCAGAATAACTGATGCATTTTAATTCTATGCTTCTCTATGTTCAAAACAATCATCTTCAAGTCCACAGTGATGATTTATCCAAAACAAAACCCAAAAATACTGTATTTAAATGAGAACTATGTACTGTGAATTTTAAAGAGGTAAGATATTATCTGACTAAATGGAAGCTATTATATTTATTGGCAAACAAGGAAGCCTGAAAAGTGTTTGACAGTCCCTAGACAAGGCTCTTCCACCATTTCCCTTCTGCTGTACACAGCCCTGGTCTGGGACAGCTGAGAATGGGGACAGACTGCCACAGCCCAGGGACTGGCACTCACAGCCCACAAGCAGCAGAACTGATGCAGAACAGTTTTGCCAAACCGATCAACAGCAACAATTCCCCTCATATACAGTGAAATCCCCACCAGCATCGGTGGGCTCTGCATCCCACCACACACTGCCCAAAGTCAGTCCCTGTCACATTACCAACATTAATTCTTGTACATTCTTTGGTTCAGCATTACTTAGAACAAAACTCATGGAAGCTAAAAACCAAAGAATATTTACAAAGTAAGCAGACATCTTGTGTCATTTGTCTTCAGCCTGGAGATTTAAACAATCTAAAAAGCCTCAGAAAGCTGGGCCCACTGTCCAGGTATAACACAGTGGATTCCTGTTCTGAAGTTACTGCTTTGGCACTATTTCCCTATTCATAATTCTATCCAACTCCTCTTGTAGGTGAGTGCATGCTGGATAGACAGACTAGAGTATTTTGGGGCTCTCTACAGATGTATCTAAAATTTAGGACAAGTTCACAAGAATTACAGAGTGTTATGTTTTCTGCAGGAGCTATGGAAGTGTTTAGACATGAAGTCAAACCTGTTAATTAAAAATCTTCTATACTTGGAGCTCTGTAGGTCTTTTCCTGGAAGGCCGTGAATGGAAATCAAGGTCAGGTTGTTGAACTTCAGACGTGGCCTGTGGAAAGAAAAAGAAATGGCCTCAGTTGGAAGAAATTCAGAGGGCACATCCAAGGAACAGTATAGCTCAGAATTCCATGTTCAGGAGGATACAGAAAGCAATTCCTTTACACAGGGTCAAAGTGTTTCACTCTGCCCAGATGCAGGTGTCTCTGGATACAAAGAGAAGAACAATTTCCACCACAGTTTCAGCAATGCCGGGGCGAGGAGGGGAACAAGACTGACAGTATGTTGAACTAAATGTGATCTGACATTTGAAAACAAGTAAATATGATGAGTGATTAAGCCTTCTAATCTTCAAGGCTTTCTGTAAGTTAAGGATGGATTGATGCAAATGGTACAAAGGAATCAGAATGTTTTTTATCAACCAATGTTAATTTGTTATTCATACATTTAAAAAATATATTCAAACATAGTTAAAGGTCATACTTAAACCAAGGAATTTCAAGGTTATGGCTGCCCCTCTCAAAATGCATATTAATAGTTTAATTCTGGATTATGGATTATCTGTGGTAAATCTCCATGCATACTCAGGCCAAACACAAAGTAATAAATAACCTTAATGTAACAGAGTGCATATATTTATACAGATTATGGGCCTGATTCTCATTTAAATTAAGGTCACTCTGCAAAGGTGGATGTAAATAGAATTTGCTTTTCATTTATGGCCACCTTATGCTGCCTGAGTGATACAAAATGGTCTTCATGTAAATGGGAATGAGCCTGATCCACAAGGCTGAAAGCAGAGTGTTAAAGTGATGCCATCTGCACACCGGGAACGTCGCTCGTGGGGTGTGAACAACTACAGGAACTTCACACACCAACAGAGCACAGCTCCTTGGCATTTATTTACAGGGGATCAATTACATAAACACCCTACACATCCTCCCAACCTCAGAGCAAGAAGATTTCATTTCAGTGTGGAGCTGAAGTCATCTGTACATGCTGCATGGTCTCTTACCAACGGGTGCTCAAATCCAGGGGCTACAGTAACATTACATTTAAATACTCTTAATATTTAGGATGGAAACTTTGTGAGCCAGCACCAGAAACATGGCATAATCAAAGTTTTAGGCACTATTAATATGCCTCTTTTGCATGACTGCATGATGATGCACTTTATTGATCTGGTCACATACCATTTTCCTCTGCAGATGCTCTACCTCTATTGAGTCCCCACGCAGGCATCCAGGATTTCCCCAGTCATATGGTATTTGTTCCCTTCTTTCCCATGAGTGGGAGGCTTCAATCAGGCCTTTCAGTCAGTACAATTTACCACCTTATGATTTACTTCTACCTCAGCACTCCCATGGCATCCCCATATTAATTCATGTTTCCCACTCATTCATCTCGTAGGCATCAAAACGTTGATTAGCATCTTCTTGGATGAAATGAGACGAAACGAGTCAAATCTTTGATTTCCCCTTCACACTGAGGAAAAGCCAGGCACAAAGCATGGTGGCTGGCAGCTCCCCAAGGGCAGGGTGGTTCAGGGGCAGAGCTGCAGAGCTGCTGGGGCTGGTGCCTGTGCTCCGAGTGCCGCATGCTGCCCCTCTGGCTCCACACAAACAATGGCCCCATCTCCACACACAGGCAAACCTCTGCTGCTGCTAAGTGTCACAATTTGGTCAGTGTTTAAGCACAGGCTGGAGGTATTTGTGCAAATTATCGGAATCTTTAAATAAGTAACAAATGTCCTACCTTGTGTTCCAAAGGCCTGGCTCCAGAAGCGTGGCTGGCACGCGTGACCCCAGGATTTAAAATATATTTACACACACACACAGGCACTAAAGGAGAAGCCTGAGCACTAGAGGGGAGCTGCAGCTCCTGCTGGCACTGTCAGAGTCACCACAGGGTGACAGGTGGGGGATTTTGTGCTTTATTATTTCTAGGCTAACAAAAGGATGGCTCATTTACCACAGCTTGGGACTCCTTAACTGGAGAACAATCAAGGCCCTGGACATGGGCAATGGTGTCAGGACAGGGACTGACTTAGATGCTGCTAATAACAATGCCCAACATGAAACAGGGCAAAGTGGAGGTTCCCATTTGATGAAAAAGTCTTCAAGAGCCTGAACCAGTGCAACGTTAAACAAGTGCACCTGCATTTTAGAAGCAAATAATTCCAGCAGGGATTCACGTTGCTGTGGATACAGAGGAAGAACAGCTCAAAGATACTGGTAAAGCAGGGAGGGATTAGAGTATCTAGGGAAATAAGTAAAAGGTGTTAGGTTTCAGTGCAGAGCTCTAGAGGACAGCTACAAAAAGAATCTCAACACTCTTGTCCTCAAAATAAAACAGGGTTACCAATCTATTGAGCATAATCAAAAGGACACAGAAAAGTTTTAGTACTCTTTTTACATATATCCTGGTGTTTGTGAATTTGTTACAGTATTCTCTGCTCATTTTGCTGGATTTTTTTTTTTGCCTGATGTCTGTTTTGTTTTTTTTTCCTTCTGTATGTGGCATAATGATGGAGGCTTAGATGGTGGAAACTGCCTGAGCAAATAATTTAATTACTTGCTTTCATTTAACCCCTCATTATCACAACAAGTCAAACCACTTTTGTTACAAAAAATAAAGTGCAGCAAAGCAGTCTCCATGAACCCAAGATCTCATTTTATTTGAAATCTTGCATTTTATAAGATTATTTTCCCAGTTAGCAATAAAAACTAAAATAAAGGAGTGACAGAAGAAAATGCTTTATCTGCCTCCTAAAGTTGGTAACTATGTGAGCTGTTCTCCTGTGTACATAATCTTTAAACAACAATATCTGAAATTATAACCTATCCAAAAGTAAAGTCCTAATGACATTGGATCCTCAGCTTCACTGCAGCAGAGCCCTTATAAAAATGGCAGCTCAAGATCATTCTGAAAATGGTAAAAAAAAAAATCTGGAACACTAAATTTTTGCAGGGAGGAAGGAGCCCAGAAGCAGAGATGATAATAAGAGTCCAGGTGTCACTCTCACTGTTCAAGGCAAATGAAGACAGTTCTCCTTTTCCCCACAAATGTAACAATTTATCCAAAGCAGGACATTTTTTTTAAGGAAACATTTCAAGAACACAGCAGTCAGGATGTGACTTGGAGAAGACACTTCTCCAAGAGGAAAAGGTATTCTAACAGATTACCCAGCCCCACACCAAACTCACACAGTTTAACAAAGATTGCCCATACAAATAACTAGAAAGAAGCCCCACTCACTCAAGTTGTCCCTCTAGGATAAATGTGCTGCTCAGTACCACAGCCCTGCTTGCAGCCCCTCCACAAGCAATGTGTCCCCATGCTGTCTCTCCATTAACTCCTTTGCCAGCCCCAGTGTTTTCCTTTCCCTCTGCTGCCTCTGCCTCCCCAGACAGCCACACTTCGCTGCAGCAGCAGAAGGGTTTGTTGTTTGTATCAACACCTACCAAAAGCACCTCTTCTCAAGAACCTGCTCTGAGGACATCAATTACAGCCCCTAGAGCAGGATTCCAGATTCACTGCTGACCAACAGATGTTCATTTCCAAGGTATCCCTCTTCAATTACCAGTAAACAAATATTAGCCAGTTCTCCCTTGGATTGACCTTAGGAAAAAGTGTTTAAATTGTGAATGAATTTACTCAACAAAAGAAGGGATAACAGCACAGTGTTCACTGGAACACTTGTCAATGCAAGGGTCAAGGAGGGGCTTTCCACACAACCTGGCCCATGACAACTCTTCCTCTCTCAGCAAAATCTTTCATCATGCCCTAGTTGCTTCCTCCTGGTATTAAAACAACAGGGTCCCTTCAAAAACTTCTATTTTGATGAAACAGTGCTTTGTTTTTTTGGTTTTTTTTTTCAGAAACTTCCTGCCAGGTTTATTGGTAATTTTATCAGATGCTGTCATCCAAAGAAGAGCAACCTCTAAGCCCAGGCCATGAAAGCCACCACTGTTACGATTTTCAGCATCTTAGCAAGAACCCATTAAAGAGCTAAAGAACATTTCCTTCACCCTTTGACTAACACCCTTCAGGGATGCTTGGGAATGCTTCTCTCTCCACCACTGGTAGCTGGGTGTCTCACCAAACTTTGAACTTGATGGTTCACTACTTAGTAACAATTACGTCAGTGAGTGATTATCATCATTATTCTCATACTCCATCCAAACACGGCTACTAGAGAGCAAATTAACTCTATCCCAGCCAAACCCAGGGCAATCCTGTCTTAGAAGCTGTTCCTCTCCAGTTAAATTTGGATTCTCCTGCTAGGTCTACTCCTCTCACTCTTCCCCTTTCAAGTGATTAGCCCTAGATTTCCTTCTTTGTGGTTATTTTACTGTGGTTATATTACTTGTCTCTCATCCTCTGTGCTGATCCTTTGCTAGACAATATAATTAAAAATACCAGCAACTCTGACTGTTGACTTCCAATTCCTTTACTAATTCCTAGTTTTTTAGGTGGCTTTGCATCAGCCTACAATCTTGATTTCTTGCTGAACATTACCAAACATGTCTTTTTACAGTTTCTTCTTTTGAATTCCCATCCACCTTATAGCTCCATCCACCTTGTCCCCCTCCTGTGGCTTCATTGTTTTTGTCCCTTCCAGTCACCTCTCACTTCCTAGAAACAGGTTTTGCTTACAGAAACTAGAGTATCCACTCAAGATTTGCAGCATTTTCACAATCTAGGTTACTAAAACCAACATGGCAAAGTTCCTACAGTATGAATTGTTCTGAAACAGGGCAGGGAAAACTAAAGAGCTCTTTTCCTTGCCCACTCAAAACACACAGCTAAATCAGACCCATCCATATCCTTCCACAGTCACAGCATTCAAAAGGCCAGCCCTGCCATCCTAAATCTAAGTTAGCTTTGAGTCTGACCTAATCATAGCATTATCCAACCACTGCTTCAGTGAGAGCACTTCCTTCCTAAAATTACGATTTCCATTCCACAAGTGTTCCAGCATTTCATTTTCTTTAAAAATGGCAATTATTTTTCTAGATAGAAAATGAGGGATATCTGATGATGGCCTTGGTAGCTACAGTCTCTTGCTGTTTAATCGCCTTGCAGATTCCAAACCACATCTGAGGGACATCAACACCATTTCCCACAAGCAAAGGTACCATAAATTGGGCAGTAAAACTAAAGTGTGGTAGAAACTTCACCACTTTGCCCACTGCTGTGCCAGTGCTTCAGTGAGTTACACACAGTTGCAGATTCCAGCTTGCTAATAGGACATGTTCAATATTATTGGCCAATTACCTATGTTTAAAGCTAAGGTGATAGGGTTTTTATGGCTGTATACTAGATTCCAATTTTCCAAACTATTGCAGAGAAGATAAGTATTCTGACCCCATGATGCAAATCTGGCAATGCTGCCTTCAGAGTAGGCACCCTTGAAATGTTCCCAGATGGCACCAGGCAGACAGCTCTTAAACCTGGAAAAAGTCGAGGTTTAACCACATGTGCTCCTCCTGCCAGCAGGAGAAGACAAAACTCATCTAAGTTGCATGTTCTGAGGCATCCCTGCAGTGCCAGGTCCTCATGACATAAGGCTGGCAGCCCGGGAAGGACAGGGACACAGCTGGTAGAGGAATCAGCTGGGCCAAAACTCCTGATCCCAAACCTCTATCTTTCAATTACTGACCTCCCCATCACAGCACCCTCACTCTGGCCCTCACAGTACACACACACACACAGAGGAATCAAATCCATGCTAATCACTACTGGGAAGAATCACAGCTTAGCCAGACAAGTCATCTTTTTCTCCACTGCAGCAGCCTGCCCAGTCTGCTGTGCTTCCAAGGCAGCCTGGAGACTGCTCTGGAGGGCTCAGCCCTGCACCTTCTCCACAGCTCTGGGAACAAACTTCAAACCAATGAACAGAAGAGAAAGTGGTGACATCTCCATAGCTTTAGCAGAGAGCTGGAGAACCTGGGTGCAGTGCTTGCACTTGGAATGCAGCTGTATTTGCTCTGAACTGCATCAATCAGAGGCACCAGGTTACCAGGCTCAGAGCTGTGGATGTCCTGCTGAGTCACCAGGAGGAGATGACGGATGCAGCCCAGCATTCTACAAAAACCCTTGTGACTCATTCCAATTCTGAGCAGGCTTTTTATAAGAAAACTACTATTTCCAAGATCAGCTTTAATACTGACCAAGAAGTAAGGAATATTCAAATATAAATAGTAACAAGAAAAAAAATCTACAAATACTTACAAATTTCAAATGTGAAAGAACAGTTTGGGCTAAGAGATGTGTTTGCATATGTTCCAATGGCAAGTATTTCAAGTTGAAAAAATCTTATTTAAAACTGCAGACAGTCTCAAAAGCAAGATTGTAACGATAAAATAAGCCCATATTGATGCTAATTGAGCCTCATTTTCTGGCAGAGGCTGTTAGGAAGGCTGCTCCTGACCCACATCCTCTGCCCTGTTTATGGCTTGTATCAGTCACTGCCAGCGTTCATTGTGATGCCGACTGCGTGACAAGGCCAGCTCTGACCCATCTGATTTATCTCTGTCACAACTTGAGCTCTGCTCACCAGAAGTGATGGAAGGCAAACAATGACTGAGGGATGCAGCCTGGTGACACTGAGCACATGGCCTGGGCTCGCCTTGCTCTGAAGGGAAGGCAGAGGGAAGCACATGTGTGTCAGCTCATGTGGCAAAGACAGATAGGACAAAACAGTGGGCATCACTAACCCATTCATTGCATGTTAGCTCTGTGATCAGCAAGTAAGCACTAACTATTTAATTAGTCAACTAATTAGTGACAGGCAACATGGAAGGCTTCAGATGTTCCCAGACAAATGCAAAGATAAAAAGCCTAATTAACGATCAAGCATTATGCTAACTACAGCCAAACAGGCCAGATGTGTGGGATATTGTGTGCCCCAGTGCTGCCAGATAACAGGCTCTGACAGGAACCCTGCTCAAACCCTGCCACCTCAGAGCTGATCCTGGGTACACCAAGCTCCCAGCAGGAGACACTGTCCTGCAGTAAAAAATCCAGGCTTACTGTGCTGGATTCCAATTCGACTTTGAGAAAAAAAATCCAGGCTTTTGATAATAATGTACTTTAATCCATCTGGTTCTTAAATGCAATAATTATTTTCATGCGCCCATAGGAAGAAGGAAATAAATTTCACAACAATTTCATATTAAATATTGTGATTTTAGGCACCATTCCTTTATAGCTATCTGATGTAGCATGTTCTGTACATTCCAATATCCTCAGAGAAGTCATTGTTTACATCAGGTTTTGGATTAAGGACGTTTTCAAGACCATGGATTAAAAATGGTTTTCCCTATAATCGAAGACAATAGTAATTTCCACAGCTGTATGCTAAGAGGTGGATAAAAGCCAATGGGTTCCCAACACTGGAACCAGTGACAAGACACTGCTGGGAGCAAGCTCCACAATCCCTAAGCCAAACTTGCATCCCTGCATTTTGCTCCAGGAACCAGGCATTGGCACTAAGTGGAAACAGTGGGGTTTGTAACCCTATGTCCTTCTGGTCTAACCCTACTGCCCTGCCCATCCCTTTGAAGCTAGCAAAGGAGTGAAGAAAAAAAAAAACCAAAACAACCAAATAAGAACCCACCCACTGTCACATCTGCACCCCCGGAGCTGCTGTCACACCAAGAGCTGGCCAGGCAACGGGTCTGTCCCTGCTACTGCAGTGCTGCTGCCTCCATCAGGCACCTGGCCCTCCAGCAAAAAACAAAAAATCACTGTGCATCCTCAAGAAAAGAAGCTCTACAGCTGAAAACATACCTGCACATGCTGCCTGAGCAGCATGGGAAAGTCTAAAGCTCCTTTGGAGTTTGGGTGGGTGAGCAGTGGTGCCATGACTGCCCTGTGGCACTGCACCCCGGGATGTGCTGCCCATGGCACAACAAGAAGTGTTCTGCCATGGGGCAGCAGAGCTCATTCTCAGGGTCATTTCTCTGCTTAATGCAAAATGGATCTCTTCAGTCTCAAAGAAGTTGAAAACACTTGCAAGATCGAGTTTCAATAATTGCCACATCAGTAAGTGAATTATATTTATGTGTTTCCATGGTGACTGGTAATGAAAAATAATTAAGTATGAAGAATAATGATGAGAAAACGACTTCCTCTTTTTAAGGATTAGGGCTCACAAATTGATTCAGTCCAGCTATTTTTAGTGCAAGTAACCTTTGCAGGGAATATTAGAAAATTATGAGTAAATTAAACTAAATTGTTTTTAAAGGCCTTCACACTGATCAGGAGGCTATTTGCTGCTGATGTGAAAATTAAAACCTAATCTTTTGCAAATTTATCCCTCTATTAATATAAATTTTGTGACACTGCACTAAGTGCTGGTTCTGAGGTTCTCTGAGCAGCACCCCATGTCTGACAAGCCAAGACAAGCTCAAGGAGGATGTGTCCTGCAACAACTCTGCCAGAGTTGGGTTCAAATTCAAGCCCTGCTGCAAAGGCTCAGCCGAGGGAGCTCTGAGGGCAACACCTGCAAAGGCCTGTTCACTATGAACAGACTCAGCTCTAAAGGTCAGGTTTAACTGAATTTGGGGTGGAACTCAAAGCCTAAAAGGTGCTGAAAGCAAGAGGATGAGGGGAAACTATTTACTCTAAGATGAGATGCTTTACAGGAAGTCAAGAACTAAGAGAAGGGCAAGAAGCAGAAATTTTCTTCTACACTGCTCCAGCAATACAACATCTATATACCACTTAACTTATTCCTCTCTTGATGTATTGAAAATATCATTTGTGATGTTATCAATGGTTGTTGTAGAAATACAAACTCTTGGCTTAACTGAAAAAAGAAAAAAAGGCAGAATTTTCCATTCTCCGTCCCCCACAAAAGCACCAGACAACTCTCTCAGTTCTTGCTGCATCTTGTAAGAATCATGTTTGGATTTTGAATTTTATATTCATTTCTGCATGTCTTTCTAGTATGTGTGATTAAACTCTGCATCAAAGGAACTGCATTCTCACAGTCTGACTGCCCAGTAAGCCCCTGGGGAGTCCCACAGTGAGACAGCAGAGAGAGCACCCTGTCCTCGTGTTAGGAAGGCTGTAAACAGCAGAACTCATCCACAGGTTTCCCTGCCTTAACTTAGGGAAAGGGGGATCCAGACAGGTTTGGGATCCCACCAGGAACAACTGGCTTTAAAGGACAATACTGCTTGGGGCCATTGACTCCACCTCCCCTCACAAGACTGCAGTTTAAGAACAATGGCCAAAGCAACTTTAGGTGTTCTCAACACACATTTTCAACATGCCTTCACCTTAAGGTGCAACCAGGAGTTGCTTGGAATCCTGTGAGTCCCAAGGCACCCAGGATGCCAGCACCCATCTCTCCATCCACACTGGAATCCTGTGAGTCCAAGGCATCCAGGATGCCAGCACCCATCTCTCCATCCACACTGGAATCCTGTGAGTCCCAAGGCATCCAGGATGCCAGCACCCATCTCTCCATCCACACTGGAATCCTGTGAGTCCAAGGCATCCAGGATGCCAGCACCCATCTCTCCATCCACACTGGAATCCTGTGAGTCCCAAGGCACCCAGGATGCCAGCACCCATCTCTCCATCCACACTGGAATCCTGTGAGTCCCAAGGCATCCAGGATGCCAGCACCCATCTCTCCATCCACACTGGAATCCTGTGAGTCCCAAGGCATCCAGGATGCCAGCACCCATCTCTCCATCCACACATGCTCAGACATTTAACACCCAGTACATTGAGAGAGACTCAAGGAATGCTTTAAATGCAAGAAACACCCCCCTTGATACAGAAGGGAACACATCCTTTTCAGCAAAGGAAATAAAATTAAAAACTTACCAAAAAACCAGTGTTTCCAGAAAAGAGATTCCAACGTCAGATGCACCAACCACCACAATTCTAGTATTGATACACACTTTTGGTTCCAGCACCAGCTTTCGATTTATGAGGTTCAAAGAATATTTCAGCTGTTAAAAAAATACATAAGACATAGAAATGCATTTAAAAAAACAGTCAAAGCCTGCTAGGAATCATTAAACTCTCAGTGATGCATTGCCTTGCATTCACACAAAACTTCTTATGGCTCACTGACATGACTAATACCATTTTTCTGTGGACAGCACCAGATAAGTAGTACTAAAATATGAGGAATATGTGCATGTTTAATAGGTCACAGAAAATTACAAGAGCTGAATGGTCTGGTTTCTGCTGAGTAAGATGCCCTGTAATCCTTGCAGGAGAGGACAAAACACTGCCTCTTCTATCACTCACTGCCATTTATCAAACACCTCAAGAACTGGTATTTAGGTACTGCTAAGGCCATTTTTATACCTCCTAGAGCAGTTTTTACTCTTGCTGGTTTATTTATGGAAATGGTTTTACTAGTAAATTAATTAGGAACTTACATTTTGAGTGGTTGTGTGTTTAATTGAAAACTCCCTTTCCAAAATTATACCTCTCTTTTCTTAAGCACAGAGCACCTACCTGGAAAGCCAGGTTGCCACACAAGTAAAAGAGGAGCTCAATGCCACTGGGACCAGTTCTCCAGTCACAAATCTTACTGCCACGTTGGTAGTTACTAATTTCAGCTTCCACATCACTTCATGCACATTCTGACTAGGGGAATAAACTCCATGAGGGTTTTTTCCATGTGTCTCTAGGTCTCACTACCTAATAGGGATTCTCAAAGCAAATATGCAGCTAAGAGACAAGAGATATTACTGCATTTGACAGGTTGGTGGCTTTTTTTCACCTTGACTATATTTAGGTTTCAAATTTCTGATGAAAGACAAGGAAATACTTTCCATCTCACAGTACAACACACTTAGCACTTTTCCTACTGCTCTGGGTTGCCTATATTCCCATTTCGCAGAATGGATAACTGCAGGTTCATAAATGTACTGGGAAGACCAATACAAAATGGAGCCACTTTTGTTATTTGTCAGACACTTCTCCTATAAATTCCTGCTGTGGCACTCAAGAAGGAAGCAATCTAAGGCTTCTAACAGGTTTTCCTCTACTACAGATAGGAGACAGCACCAGTAAAATTAAGTCCTCTAAATTCCTCCCATGGTAGTACAGTAGAAATACATTCTCTATGTATCAGCTGACAGAGTAACTCACTAGATGAAGAGTGCTTTCTTTAAAAGCTGTGGTAATTATATGGGCCTTCTCAATAAGTACATAGCACGTTGAGATCCCCAAGAGCTCTTTAGTGCAATGTCTTTGCACTGGTGGAACTCCACAGCTGAGGTTTCAGCACAGCCCCACTACACTGTGTAACTCCCGAGAGTGCTGTCCTGTTCCCCTAAGGAAGCATTATGGATCAATTCCCTGCCCAATGGCATGACTGCACAGCAAGTCATTCAGAATGTGGCAAAATTAAATGTCACCTTTGGTCAGGCAACATTATTTTTTACTGCCAGATAAATGTTCTTTGAGGTGCAGTTCACCACAGTGCAACGATGACATCCAGTGGTGAGCCAGATTCATCTCAGGGACTGGACTGCCCTGGGAAAATTCCAGAAGATATCTCAAAAAGTATGCCAGCCCAGGGTGGCTGCTTAATGGTGGTCAGCTGGGTGGCAGCCAGCACAGGCCCTCAGTGAAGAATGCCTTGCTGAGGAACAGAACCACTATGCTACTCCAAACCAGGTTTGCACAGGACACAGGCAAGTCCCTACAGAGAACCTCCATCATCCCATTTAAAGCCAGTGCTCTTGAAATGGTTGAACACTTCTTACACAAGGCTCTGCCAGCAAAAAGGGTTTTAATCATAAATTAAATAATACAGACTACATCTGTAACATTTCCACATTTCAGAAGCTGAAAAAGCCCTTTGTATTTCCCTGGAAGTGTACATCTTTAGAAAAGATTTTAGGAAATGAGAAGAACGAGCGCCAAGTATTACAGACATCCCCCACTACTTAAAATCAAACTCAGACTGCATTTCTTATGCTAAATGGTTATGCCCCAGCTACAGGAGTTCTTGCTCTGCTGACATGTGTGGAGCCCTCCCAGTCCCACAATCAGCCATGGAGGACTCTGTGCCCTCACCTCAGTATTCACATTCCTGGGATTGGCAGACAGCAATTCTGACAGGCTGGGTTTTGCTGCACACACAGACTTGCAACTTCCTAGAAAAGCAAGAGTTTTCCTCCTTCTGGAGGAAAAGTGATTAAGTGATATTTGTGTTGCAATGGAGCTCTTAATAAATTAATAAAATGGTAAAAAAACATAAAAATAAACTACTTGTAATGTACCAAATCAATGAAAATAGGCAAGAATGCCAGGAGAAAACAGCACAAACCAAACAGGCCTCAAGGCAATGCCAAGTTCAAACATCTCCTACTGCTGTGCTGGTGGTTTATTTTAATGCACTGCAGCAATGAAAGCAGGAATACAATTTCCCTGCAAAGAGTTGTCCAATTTACAAAACAGCCCCTGTATCAGTGACACAAAGGCAGCCTATGAGCAGAATATAACCTGGTTTGTTCCCTACACAACAGCCCCAGCACCAACAGCTGTCATGCTCCAGAAATCACCTTTCTGCAGCTAAGCACACTAAACAGCCCCAGGGAGTAAGGAATTAGATGGACTGGTCCCATAATACCACCTATTTTAACAAAATGTCAGGACAAACAGCTACCTGTGCTCCCCAGAGGGGTAATCAGACATCATAATTGACAGGTCAATAGCAAACTAACATGTTTGTTTAGTATCCAATCTATTAAATAAACCAGCAATCATTAACTAATGCAAGGCAAAAAGCATTAATTGCCATTGGTAGAAAAGGCGTATGTAGAAAGGAGGATTTTCTTTGGTTTTCAGATGATTATTTGGGGTACTGGCACCCTTACCTCCCATGCTGTTCCTGTCTGGATGCAAAGGAGCTGGCAGGGGTGGCCATGGGTAGTGCTGGCCCTTGGCATCAGCCCATGGGGCTATTCCTGCACATAGACAGCCAGGGCCATCACTCTGAGCCTTCACACTGGACCTTGTTAAAACAGTGATGCAGCCCCCAGACAGTGACAACACAGCCCCTGCATGGAACCATGGCTTTCACTTAAAATCTCACAACACAACATGGGCCAGAGCAGGACTCATCTATGGCATCCAGAGCCCACACATCCTTCTACCCCAAGCAACCAACGGAAAAAGAGTCATGAAATATTGATTAGGTTTCAGCAAACACATTGTTTCCTTTGCACTTTCCAAACACATACAACTTCATGTCCAGCTTTCCTGTTTGCTTTGCACATGCCTTGGGAATGGATTCATGGTACATTACTCACGACTTTATATTAGATGTTGATGGTACAAACTCACATCCAGAATATTTTGAGGCTCCTTTTAGTTCTGTTTTTAAACATTGGACCTTGGGATAGCTGTAGGTTTTCAACATATATTTATAATAATTGTTCTACAATAAGTCAGGGTTTACATTAGCTTCATTCTAACAAACAAAACCATGGAAATTGAACACCCAAAAATACAAAACCAAAAATTTGGACAAAGTATTTCAGCCCTGACAGGAAGAAAACAGCACTGTGTTCTGAACTGGGCACTGGAAAGTCTATCCCAGTAACACTCAGCGGTGTGTCAGAGCTGCTGCAGTCCACTCTGGGGCTCCATAATGTGGCAGAATTTGCAGCATCACAGAATCCTTTCGTTTGGAAAAGACCTCTAAGGCCATCAACTCTGACCTCTGACCATTAAACTTAGGCTTGACTTTATTAGACCCTGAGGATTTGGGCTTTGCCCAGCTAAACGCACTGAAGTGTTGGCTGCAGTTCAAGTACCTAGCAGCGGTTCACAATCAGAAGGGCTGCTCGGGGCACTGCATGGCAAACACGGGGCAGCCTCGTCTGTTGTGTTCTTGGCATCTTCACTGATCCATCACTACGGCTTGGAGGGGCCTTCCCAGCCCTGGCTTGTGGGATTCTACATCTGCCTGCAGTGCTTTTGTTTTATTTCAACATTTGTTACTGAGAAATCCCAGTGATAGTTACTGCTCTGGAGGATCCACATGATATGAGCTGTTACTGCAAAAACCATCAGAAGCAGTGAAAGCAATTAACAAAGCTGTTAGCAGAGTAGTGCTGAGCTCAGCAACAGCGACAGGCAAACAAGAAGGTGAGCAAACAGCTATTTTAATTTCAAGCTCCATTTGAACCACAAGTTAAAAAAAGAAACATCAATGTTTACCAAGGCGATATGAACAAAACAGATTGGAAAATGCAAGCTTTTCCAGCCTGCATTAGGAATTGTTTTCTAAATACTAGCTACATTCCAAAAAGCCTCATTAGAAATCTCTGTAAACACGTTTTCAAAAACTGTTTCCAAGCATTCACAGACTTATACAAACACCAGAAACAGCAGTAAAAGAAACAGAGATGAAGAGTGCAGCCTTAATTGTTTTGTCTTCGTCAAAGAACCCATCTTTAGGAACTGTGGCTTGGACAGATAACAGCTCACCTCTACAGAATATTTTCATCTACGGATCCCCAAAGCCTTTTTGGATGAAGTCAGTATTATTACACCATTATTATGCCTACATGGGTAAATGCTGATCTTCAGCTTCTGGAAAAAGCCACCTCTATACTCATAACCAATCATATGCCAGTCCCTATGGCTCCATACAAAACCAGGGATTTCCTGCTTGACTCCAACCAGCAGCAGAAGAGAGCAGAGCATGGACACATCTCTTTAATTTCCTCATAGAACCACTGTTACCATGGTAAAAAGATGCTCTTTTTCCCTTTGAGCACTGACATTTGGATCCCCAGCCCAGAGAGGGCTGGGCAGTTCACACTCCTGTAAGGACCTGACTATTGCTTGCTGCTCTGCTTCAAAGGCCAAAGAAATGAACTCAGAATGGTGCCACTTTCAGAGAGCTCAGTTCTCCCCTGTTTTTCTGGGAAGAAAGGGAAGGACAGGAAGGCACAGGAATTCAATCAAAGCATTCAAGATGGCAAGGGGGTAAAGCACATGGCTCTAGTCCTCTTGACAGCAGCCATTGCTTCCCAGGTCATCTGTCTATGGCTTATTCTTCAAGGCAGGAGGAAAGAGAGTGGCAAATACAAACTTGGGGCTTTGGCCAAGGACTGAACCCATTAGCTCCACATCCCTCTGAGAGAGAAGCAAGCCTGACAGTCCCTGGAGAAAGAAGCCCTACAGGGACCCCTGGCCTGAGCACCGGAGCAGCAGACAAGGGGCAGCTTGCACTGGTCTCTGGTCACACTGAGCCAGCCTGCACAGGCAGCTGCCCACACACACCTACAGCAGCGACAGAACAGAGCCAGAGCAAGAGAAGGCACAGACACCTCATGTACAGACTCAGGGCAGCAGAGGAAGCAATTTAAATATACTGAACTCACTGAAAAACATAAGAGGTATAAAGTGAAAAGCTTGAAAAAAACAGAATAAAAATTATAACATTTCATACTGAAAATAATGGACGTGAGGTAACAAATAATAGTCCAGGATATGAGGGGAGATTGATTAGTAGGGTCAGCAAATCATGTTTTAGTGAAAGCAGACTTCCATGGCAAAAATAGTTGTTTCCTCCTTATAAACTGGAATTACCAATCTAACAAACAGCTTTGAAAAAGCTTTAAGCCAAGTCTGACCTGTTTGTAAGCAGAAGTGCCTATTTCAGTTTACTGCAAATGTCATTAACACCTGTACAGCACTGACACCAGGCTTTCAAAACAAAGATAGGTCATCTTACTTTTAATTTCACACATGCACATAAGTGGTAAACATTCCTGTTAATAATGCCATCTGGTGCCTCCCACAACGGTGTGACACTCAGCCTTCCAAACAAAATGTAATGGCAGCATCGCACAAACCCCACTGACATTTACAGTGAGGAAATTTGTTATCAGCCTCACTTCAGAACGCCTGTTTGTGTGCCTACTGGTGCCATAAAACCATCACCTTCACCAGTCAAGGGGAAGAACAATAAATAATGGATTTTCATCCATGCACATACTACAAAAGCATTAAAAATTCATTACTCAAGCACATGAACATCTTAAGCAACAGTTACTGCTTTAAAAATTCATACTACTTCCCTGGTTAAGTGAAAACTATCCACAGCAAGCCTTTGTTTGTAATCCCAGCATCCACACACAAATTGTAACATGAAGGAACTCTGCCATTTTAACTTTGATACATGAGCCTTGATATTTAAAATGCAGGGAATTCTCTTGCCCATCCTCCCTAAGCTCTCTGCTATATTTGCTCTTTATCTTAGTAGAGGCCTAATGATGAAAACAAACCCCAAACCCTGAAAAACCTACCATATTTTAGCCATATTCAGTACATTCCAGTGCTTCAACTGCATATAAATAGAACTGAAACTGCCAGAATGAACTTTTATTTGCTACAGGTATGCTACCAAGCCAGTACACACTTAGCTCCAAGGCAGACAGAGGGTAAAATAGCAGTGACTGCTTCCCCTGAGTTACTCCAGGCACTGCTGTTCCAGAAGCACCTCCTGGAGCAGAGTTGGCTGCTCCTGTGGCCGTGCCTGCAGACCAGAACAGGGAATGGCCAGTGCCCAGCATGGGCATACACTTCAAAGCAGAGGCTCTGCTGCTTCACAGAACTTGTGCCTCTCCCTCTCCACCTTCTTGATATTTTTCTGTGGATACATAAGGTGACAAACCATGCAGTTTGCACTCTCAGCTGCAGTTGGAAGCAAAGAGCTTTGTTTGCTCAGAACAGATTGTTCTGTGGCAGCCTCTGTGAACAGCCTCTCCATGTTTTAAATTTTGATTTTAAGTCCTTTGAATTACAACTGAGCTAAAATTTTCAGGCTGTACACTGTGGTCTGGCTGGACAGCAAGGAGTTGTTAACAGTCAAATTATCAATTCGGAGTCCTTTCTGTTCCTCTGCCTGCACAGGTCAAGGTAAAGGCTTGTGCTCAGTCTGGGCACTAATGAAAGGTTCAGACAGCTGGTAATGAACAGGTCTAAAGACCAGAAAGTAGAAGCCACAGAGAGTAAGTAAATAAAGTAGAGCCCCAGGAGTTTGTTGGAGGGGACACCAGCATCTAGGGATGAGTTTTCTATAGAAACGCTCCTTTAGATCAATTTCATTTTTGTTTTTTTAAACAAGCTTCCCCACAAGAGAAAATTTGTCAAGTTCAAAAATGTTTTGGATTTTTTTCTGGTTTTATCTGATAGCTAATTTCTCCTTTTTTTTTTTACAAAACATGGTAAACATATACTCTTTTAAAGTCCTGCAATTTTATAATGGACATAAAAACCTCAGAGAATAGAGAATCATCCAGGATGGCTCCTACATTCAAACTCATTTCAGTATGTAGTTGTGAACATACACTGCTATGGAACTAGTTCTAGGATGAATATAAAAGCAAGGTTGTATTTTCCTTTCATGTTCTTGTTTTTATTATTTTAAACTGCTCTCAGGCCATTTACTCAAAGCCTTTACCATAACCATCATCATGGAATCAAACAAACACACAAAAATACCACCACACTTCCACTGGAAACTGTTGACTTTGACTTTGCAGTGCCTTGGCCTCCATTTTCTATTTGAACCTCACACTGAACTAACTAAATTTATACAACACTTCATGGGCTTCAGCAACTGTTCTGTCTTTTTATGAGCTGGAGCAGAAAAAACAATTCTAAACTGTGCAATAGAGCCTGACAGCTTGAATGCAGCCATGAAATAAAAACATAATAAACCCAATAGCATGAAAAATAATAAAAGGGCAAAAACAAGGAAATAATTCAACAGATGTGTGCCATTTTTGTTCTTCATTGTGGATCAGTTATTCTTGTTAATTATATCACCTATTCTTCCCTTACATTGATAATTACATGAAGCAGATGGAGAACAGAATGCTCCCAGATGGTGAGAAAGCAAACAAGTTTATAAATTGTTTATTTATGAAGAAATAATTAAGAATTATTTCATTACCTATAGCTTTCTACTCCACCAATAATGACATGCATCGTGAAGGCCAGCAGCACTTTATAAGATATTCAGGATTCTGTTGTAACCGACTGTTTTTCGTGTAACATGACTGCAGTGACTGACAGATGTGCAAACCAGAATAATAATCTAATCTGTTTTAACACTGAGGGAATTAAGAGTTTGGATCTTTGGATCTCCTGCCAGTTGGCACTTCAGCACTGGTTGCTGATCCAGAATACAAAAATTAGATATTTCCTTTTGCTCTGGCACAGCTGTACAAAGTGTTTGATCTAATGAGTAGGGCAGGAGCTCTGTCAGGTCTGTGCCCTGAACCCCAGCAGAGCAGATGTGTGGCTGATGCAATTCTGAGCCAAGATGTGGCACCTCTGCCACACTTGCTGCTCAACAGGTGTCCTAAAGTCTGGACACCTCAGGAGTAGATGCAAATTAGCAACTGTGTCATTCCTGAGGGCTGCAGGACTTAATGGGAGGCAAGCTTAACATCTCCTGCTTTGTGCCTTCTCAGACTAGCCTTACCCAATTTATCCAAATCTCTTCAGCAGAGCAATGGGAGACAGAATTTGGTAGGAACAGACACACAAAATCAGCAGCAAAATGTATTTCCAATCTCAAAGTAAGGAAGAATTTACAGCCCTTCAGGAAATGGAGCCACTGCCTGGGGAGTGGCAGGGTTCCTGGGGCAAAGATGAAGCAGCACAGAGCTGTGGTTTAAGAGAATAAGTGAAAAAATGTGTGATGGCCTTAAAACCTACAGCAAAGCATTCATGAAAAGGAGAGGAAATAGGAGAGGAGCAGGGAGAGCTCCTAAGCTCTGTATTTCTCTGGAGTCATAATCATTTTAGCAATAAGCCACCACACACACCAAAAGCCTGTCTCAAACCAGAAACAAGACTGAACCAGGGGAAATGCCACAAGGTCCTGGAGAGAACAGGGGGAGTGGAGAACTGCAGGTAAATGACCACACAGGTAACAGTTGGCTCTGTGGAGTTATAGGGCAAGTTCCCGGAGTTTAGGAGCACCCTTCTCCAGCTGACACATAGCTCTGACAGAGAGCCCACAGGAGGAAGGACCTATGCTTCCTTTAAAGCCACAAACAGCTCATGCTCCCTGCATGACACAGGAGGGAGCAGGCCAGGAATCCATGGGAGAACAACACATGGCACCTCCCCTTTGGTGGCTTTTCCAGACACCACAGAAGAATAGAGAGAGTTGACAGAGGGACAACAAGAACAAGTTGCCACATATTGTGCTCAACTGATCCAGACCTGCAGAAAAAGCACCTCTCCAGCACGGACAAGATCTACATGGACTGGCAGTGCTCAGGAATTAGTTGAGAGCAGAGCTTCTGTGGTTTAGATGGATGGTTTCTCTTCTGGCTTTGGAAGAAGGAAGCAGGAAAGAGGCCATGCTGCGTGCCCTGGATCTGTATCTATGAGTGAATTCCCTTTGTGCCCTAAGCAGGCTGGAATGTCCTTGGAATGTCCTGGAGAGACAGTGACTGATGGAGCCCCAGGGCTCCCACCTGCACTGAGATACAGAGCCACTGACAGCCCACAGACATCCACACATAAATCAGGAGCCGTGCCTCCACACAGAACTGCTGAGCTGCTCAGCCCCAAGCTCTTACTGGGGAAAAAGACACTCTGCAGCTAGAAAAGGGGAGCAAGAGCCTTTCAAAAAGGGCTGGAACAAGAGGAAGGCAGCTGAAAAACCACCAGATGAGAGACATGTTGATTTGTTGATTACTAGATATCAAGGGGCATCTTGTGGGTATCAAAGCAAGAATATCACCACAATTATCCCCATTACCAGCAACAGATACTCAAGCAACCAATTAGGGCAGGCAATCAATGAAAATTTTACATTTCTGAAATCAACTTGCATTTACAATCCTCATCCTCTAGTTCATGTGACAAATCCTGCCACTACTCCAGAGCACTCTAAAGCAGAATTACAGTGATAACCTGCCCTCCAGCTCATGGGAACAAAGTGGGCACAGATTCACCTCTAGAGGAGCTGCTTTCAAATAGGAGAGGGCAAAGCCCCCTCAGTTTAAACCAGCTTGGTGAGCTGGGATAGAGACACGGGATAAAGAAATGAGAAGTGGTCTCAAATGCTTGGAATCCCTGCTTGCCCAGTCTAAACATCTTGCAAGATCCTGCCCTGGTCTCATTTGAAACCACCAAAACAAAGATGATAGGAGACATTTTCTCCTTACTCCTCTGCAGGTGCTGGCCTCAGACATGTTCCCACTAATTCCTACTCCAGACTCTCTGTCTGCCTTTCACCTTTCTCCCTCTCTTCTCCACACTTTCCTCACAACACAGTTCTCCCACGTCCTTTTCCCCTCACTTCCCAGCCTGTTAGCATCTTCTACAACCAAAATGTGTTTCACCTTGTCTCACTGTATTTCATAAGGTGACACTTCTCAGCCTTTCTGTTCTTCTGAGCCAGCACATTTATCTCCTTGGTGAGACAGGTTGTTCTCTGCCTCACAGATTGCACCTTACTGTTTACAGTAGCTCTGAGAAGCCTTTTAATCACTACAAAAAGGCTGAAAGATAACATTGTGCCTTCTGAAACTCAGTTATATTCATTTATAAGACACACCTCAGTTTATTTGTAACTTCACTACAGTATTGGGCAAGGTAGTGCAAGATCATTGGATGGGGATCAATCTTCTTTTACAAGGCATCTGAGCAGAGAGAGAGGGCAAATGCCTTGTGCCTGGCTGCAACCCAAAGTCTAAAAGCAGCACCACCTCCTTACTGATGAGTACACTCAGTTTCCCATGGCAGCCTGCTCCTTATGTTACACAGCTTCCCAACGTAGGGTGGCCAAAGGTCGCTTCATTCACTCAACAGAAGAGTCAATTTAGCTTTACATGGTTTCAAGTTCTTGGTATTTCAGAGAAGCCAGCAGCAGCAGCAGACTAGCTTTATCCTCAAGTTACGACCCAGCACTTAGCCCCAGATGTCCATTCTGATAGAGCACAGTCTGTCAAAAATCTATAATTCATGTAGAGGCAGATGCATGGATACTTGGCTGGCCTTGAGTTGGGGTTTTTCCAGTATAACTTCTTAGCAAAAATTTCACACATTCTATTAAATAGGAATCTGAATCTGAGATTTCAAACCATTATGCCACTACCCACAGAGAAGCTCAGAAAACCTCAGGAAGAACACAAGCAGACAAAAGATTTGCAAATTTTTCAAACACAGGATGTCTGTGATTTTCCAGCTTCAACAAAAATACTAAGATGAGCTCTTTTAGGAAGAGAGAAATCACTTTAAAGGTTAAGAATAAGAAGTAGTTTAAAGAAAAGCATCAGAGCTCATTCTGCAGATAAGAGAAAGGCAGGGATGTGCATGTGAAGGGAAGGCTGTTGAACAAAGCCGAACCCAGACCAACAGCCTTAGCCATGTTCTGGATTTCACGTTGCCAGCTGCTGCCTAATTAAGAGTTTTAGGTGCCAAAACCTACTGACTAACTGAGAAAAGGATAGCTCTAAAAATATTATATGGAAGCCCACCTCAGCCAACTGGAAGTTAGTAGACAGACATAAAGCTCCCTAATTATGTTTCTCACAAAATTATGACTACCTACTGAGAGAATCCATCACTAATTGTGTTTTTCTTCATATTTCAGCTTCACTAGCTACTCTTTTGAGGAATCACCTTCATGCCAAATTTTAGTTACTTAAAAAATGTAAGGGAATTAGGTGTAAGTTATTGTAAAAATGAAACTTAAAGACACTTTTCATTTAGAACCTCCAGGCCGCACCAGTTCTTTGCAAGTAAAACCATTTGCTAGTGAAAACAACCTTTTCCTTTGCTGTTAAGTCACTTGATGTTTTAGGGGTAACTTGTGCATGAAGAAACCTGACTTTGGGATTAAAAAATAAAATGTACTGAAGCAATCTCTACAGAAAGAGTCAACAGCACGACATTGCCTTGTTTCCACTTGCAGAGCACGACACCTAAATAAAGCCAGCAGGAGCAAGGGCTCAGCAGCAGGCAGAGCATTTAGAAGATGCTGGGAGGCCACGACAAAGCTTTGCCACGGTGGGCAGCGGAGCGGGAAGGGCTCTGCTCCAGCGGCTGCCGCGTGTGCCGGGCGTGGCAGCGGAGCAGGATGGGGAAGCGGGATGGGGATCGGGCAGCCAGCACGGCTGCTGTAATTAAGGAGCAGCCCGTGAGCACTGGGAGGTCAATGCCAGCCCATCTGCCAGGCCCTGCACGAGCTGGCACCGTGCCTCCCGCCTGCTGCCACTGCTGTTACCCACCTGATCCTTGGAGACTTGCTCCGACGGAGCGCTCACGCCAAGCTCTTGCAGAGGATAGACAATCTGTCGTCTCGGCCGCACGGGAGCCATGTAATGAAGGGCAGATGTCAGGGAATGAGCACAGGGATGCTGGAACTGAAAGACAGCAATCCATATTTCAGCAGAGAGAATGTCAGAGCAGTGCATCGCAGATGTCTGCTGCATGGCTTCACAAACACACAGTTCTTAGTTCTGTTGGCTAAATCTGAGACAAAAATCAGCAAATAAACAAACATACTCAGAGCAGAGAAATGAATTGCAGATAATTCCTGACACTAATGAAGATAATTATGAGAGTAATTACATTACTATCTCTGTGGGAATGACAGATAAACAAGTGGTTTGGTTTATGGGATTTTTCAGCACAAGTATTTTCCCCAGGAGGATATTTTTCTCCATAGTGATCATGAATCAGCTTGATTTGACCTCATTAAGCTGTGTTATCTGCTCACTGCTAACCTTTGCTTGCCTGGCAAGGAACGGAGATGAATTTATATAGAAATTCTATACTGACTGAAATGTCTGGTTCATCCAAGTGATAAATGTTAATAAAGTGCCAGAGATTTGAAATGAACAAAACCCTAACGCTCATCTGAACAGCCTCGATCATTAGAAATAGATGTATCTGTCTATTACACCATGACTGTCTCTGGCACAACTGACAACATGGAAGGGAAGAAAATAAGAGAATTACAGGAAATACAGAACTAACATTAATGCAAACTAAATTACACTCAAGTGCCATTCCATCCACAAATACTAAAAACTTGAGGTTACTATGTTGAGAACTAAGTATAATATCACACTTAGCACTTATTAGATAATAATATTAGCTAAGCTTAAGTAACTTAGAGTAACTCTGTAGCCTGGAAACAGTCAAAACTGGAATCACTGGTAAGACTTAGCTTCTCTTCCATCCAGTGCCATTAAACTGCATTTCTGTGAGTGCCTCTTCAGAAACTGAGAGCCTAATGCTACGCAGGAACATTGGTTCCTCACGGGAACACTTAGAGCTCCACAAAAGGGCATAGGAAAACACATCCTTCCTGCAAATGTACCAAAGTCTAACCTGTCAAAGAGCTCCCACGTGAAAGCCAGTGGTGGTTTCAAAAACACCCAAGTCACCAAGGACACAACTCATCTCAGTCACCATCTAAACACCAGGTGCCCAGTCCAGCCAGGCAGGCAGCAGCCCAAGCTGATGGTCAGTCTCCAGGGGAAAATTCCATCTGTCTCAAGACAGCCAGGTATGACTGAGGGATGAACTGCCCTTTGGATGCACTGTGTGTCTCCATCACAGGTGCCAGGAGCCTGGGTGATTGCCCAGGACAGACAGCAGCTTCAGACGGCTTGCAAATTTTACCTTGTGCTGCCTTTTCTCCCATGAGACTGATGACAAAGCACATGTGTGAGTGCTTCTGAATTATGTTCTTCTTAGAAATGGATTTTCTCCACTGGAAGTTCAGTTCTTACAGTTCTCCCATGACAGTTGCAGGAACACAAGTCCCCCCCCCTCCAAAAGCCAATGAGGTGCCCAGGTCCCACTGACTTGTGGTGAAACACAGCCTAGAGTGGCTGAATCCCTTTAGAAGGGTTTTTATAAGCTACCTGGGTGTGTTTAGGATGATCCCCTTGCATTTACTCAGGCTGCGTCACCCTTGTGCTGGGCAGGAAGCCAAGGCCATTTCCACTCTCTGCTCCCCACCACACTTCCTGAAGACACTGATGGACACCATGGATCAGCCCTGCTATGCAAGAGCTGTGTCCACAGGTCCAGAATATGTCAGGCAGGAAGAAAAGAAGGTACAGCTTGCTGCAGATTGACAAGAAAAATCCCTGTTTGCAGTCATTCATGGAAGCAAAGAAAAAATAATCTGAGAAAATATGGCAATATTTAATACAAGAAATACTAATCACACTCTCCTTACCTTGCCCTCCACATATTCTGGATAAATAGGGTAGCAAAGAGAAGATTTGTGACCCAAGCGAAGAATCTCCTTTAGAAAGTATTTTGCATAGTGATGAAATACAGGATTCAAGACAAAGTGGCAAAGATGTCCGTGTTCCTCTTGCTGTAGGTGATTAAAATGAATGAAGTCCTCAATATTGTAATGTGATCGAATATACTCAGTATCCTGGAAAATTAGGAATTTCTGAGTCAGCAGTGATCAGCAGCTACCTTGACAGGATTTTAGCAAATACCAACCAATGAGTGACCTTCTATCAATCAGGGAACTACATCTGAAAACTGAAATCAAGTTTCTTTGACAGCTGTCCTCAACTGAAGGGCACTGACTGAACAGATTTTTCTTGAAAATCTTTTCATTGTATCAAAACCTCTCCTTGCAGCTTGTCCCTATTTACAAGGAATGCGCACCTGACCCATACCTCCAATGCCTGATATAAGTTAACAGACATCCAAGGTGGGAGGAAAAAAAAACCCAACTGTTTTTTCTGCATTCAAAGCACAGAAGCCCAGGCCGTGCCTCTCACTAAACTCCAGCTGAAAAAGGGAATTCCACAGAGCAGAGCTGTGTAAGAAATGCCCTCGGACAAGTCTTCCCTGTAGAAGTGATAAGCTAATACTTTTGCACATTTGTTCAATCTATCCTCTTAGTTCTTAATATAATCAAGAGAATTGCTCTCAGAAACAGGAGTGACTGTTCTATTGTAAAAACTAATCATTAGAACTGCTGAACAACCTAAAATCCACCTTTTCAGTCCTAGCAGAATGTCACAAAAGTAAGACTGGGAGAATGTTTACTATTCAATAATAATGTGCAATGTCCTTTTTTACTCAGTCAGGGAATAGGCTTTTATTTTCAAGTACATGATTCACAATCACTTAAGACTCTACTGTTGAACAAAAAAGATATGAAAGCAAATCTGGAAGAAGAATTACTGCTCTTTGCAGGATTTGTGGCAAAGCTGCTTATTGACTTGGAAAGTAGAAGGGAAAGAGGTGATTAAACACCTATTTAGAGGCAGAATAGCTTTGTGTTAAAGCACAAAAAAGTTCAGGAGGAAAACTTTCAGGACATAGCAGCAACTTCTTGAAAGTAACAGGATTTCTTTTTTCATCTGTGTGTCAATCATTATCTATGAGCAGAGAAATAATACAGTGGGCATAGGCTAGACAGTTTCTACAAGCAGTATTTTTACAGACACTTTGTTAGGCACAAGTAGAGTGCCAAGCACAAAACTCAGCCTTACTGTGAGCACCAAGCACCACAGAGCTCATGGAACACAAACTGAATTTACCATTTCATCCCTAGTGACAGCAACACCGACGACTTGATCCAAAACTTCCGCTACAAAAGTCTGTACTGGCATCCCATCCTGCAAGGTAAAGGCAACAGATGCACATTTCCAGTTTCAGTAGAATCTCTTCCTAATGGTAACTGTGTATTTCACCACAGAATTCCAGTTAAAACACTCTCCTCCCAGTGCAGCTCCCAGGCACCATCCCAGTTTAACCAGAAGGCTCCCCAAGAGGGCCCTGTTTGAGCCAGATATGTGTGGCTGGACTCTGGACCACACAGACCTTTCCTCACTGACACTTCAGTTTGGGTACAGCTGCTGCAGGAGTGCTGCAAGCTCAGCCACTGTTTCAGTCCTGATCTTAGGACAGAATTGAACACATATCACCAACAAATACTCACTGGATCCTTGCGAGTCTCAGTGAATATCTTTGAGTCATTCCACATATTTTCATTCAAGCTAAGAGTTTCAATGAGCATTTTGACACCCTGTAGGTCACTGCTTGCTGCTTTTCTTACATTAAATGATCTAAAAAAGGACAAAAAAAAGAATTAAAGTTGACTCTGTGACAAAATAAGGACAACTGCCAAGCTTAAGACAACACCCCTTCACAAGTACCAACAACACCATTCAGGAACTGTAACTGATTGCTAAATGACACTTGTTCCAAAGGCAGATATGAACTTATTGCATGTAATAGAAAAAATCAGAGCACCTACTTGAGACAACTCCAGAATCCTGCTTTATCTGCTATTAAACACTCTGCCCAATCTATAACCCAAGGTACCACCTGTCTTCAAGTCAGTAAAAGTCAGCAATAAAGGCAGGCAAAGAACCATAAAACAAATGTGGAATCTGTAGCTGAACATTGTGGCACATGGGGAAAAGAGCTAGATTAGAACAGGGAAAGACAAGAAAAAATGAGAAGAGAACAAAGAAAACTAAAACTGAGCCAGCTGTCATGGTACAAAGCAAAGCAGGAACATAATTTCTTTGAGAACCAAATTACTAATTTTTGTGTTAGGCCTTGGTGCCTCAAGCAGTAACACATCAGGATAAATTTACATGATTGCAACACTTCTGCTAAGGATGGAGTGCCAGTTTGTTATGACACAGTAGTGACCTGGTACCAGAATGCCTGTGCCACACGTGGAACACCTCACCTACAGACAGCAGTAAGGTGGCACTTAGCTCATTTACAGACTGTTAGCAAACACCTTCTCGCCCAGTAGTTAGGAAGAAAATTCACCTCACACTGACAGTCTATAGCAGCTGAGGGGCTCTCCCAGTGTCTGTCAAAGGCAGAACCCCTTCCTAGATACACACAGCTCATGCAACCCACACTCGTAGAGTGGTGTTCAAGAAACTGAACCACAGCTTCAGTTCTGAGAAAAAAGTTCTTTCACCCACAGATAAAAACTTGCAATTCGTGTAGTAGAATCTTTTTAATCCTGTTCTTCTGGCTTTCAGTTTAAAAGTGGATGTGCTATTCTTCAGCCTCAGTCATACTGAGAGGCATCTTGTGGAATACAAGCTTAATGAATAGCACTGGTACCTTAAAAAAAAACAAGATTCTGGTATGTTATGAGAAATTTCACAGCTGAATTCACTGACCATTTTTGAGTGCTCAAAAGCACACATTTGGTTACTAAATAACAAATTAACCCTGACCTAAGCGAGCATCAGCTGAGCTTCTGCAGCTTCTCAAACGTTTCCACTGTGGATTGCAAGACCCAACAGTGCTGAGAGCTGCAGCTCACTCTTGTGATAAATGCATATTATATGGCTCTACACAGATATTTACTATATATATAATGATATATTGATTAGTAGTGCTGTATTAACATTTTAATAGCGTGGGTAATGTAGTTTTGTAGTTAAAATGTAATTTTTGCTGCTAAAATAGAAACTATGTATGTGGGATATTTTTTTAAATAAAGGAATGAGGTACTCACACTGTGATAGCAGCCATAGGACACCTAAATCTTTCAGAGAAAAAGAATTTATTGCTCCATTATCAGAAGAAACCAACTTCTTCCCACCTTGATCAGCCCTGAAGATGCCATCAAGATTAAGAAGAAGCAGTTGCCACTGACCAGAGAGAATCCTTTAGTTGAACAGAATTCATGCATCATGTATGAGATGTATAAATATGCAAACAGGCTATCACTTTTAAGGGTTAATCCTCTGTTAACATGTGTCTTTTTTCAGGCTTATTTTGCCCAGAAAGAGGTACCTGGACTGTCCGTAACTCTTTGTTTTTATTGTCTCATATTGTCCTAACCCCAAGTGTTCAAATTTTTATTACTCTAATTATATTACTATTTTTACAACCATTTTATTACTATTAAACTTTTTAAACTCTAAAAACGAGTGATTGTTGTTTTCCACACTCTGCAGCCCGAGTGCCCTCCTCCCACCGCTGCCCAGCCCACCAGCTTTTCCCCACCCATGCCCCAGGGAAAGCAGCTGAGCCTACAGGGAGCTGCATCTGGAGCATCACAAAAACAGAATATGTAAAAAGCTGAAATTCCCTTTTTTTGTTTAAATAAGCAGATCCACCAGCTCCACTGGGATTATGGAACAGGAGGAAGGACTATCCAAGGTCTGTACTCCTTTCTCTCCCAGCAATGAATTAACTCATTCTAGATGCTCAAGTCCTTTGACTGCTCAGAAACAAGGACACTATTATTATTATGCTTTTTAGTGAAAATTGAGGGAAAGTACCCATTAAGAACCTCAGCCTATGCCTTGTCATCTGTTATTTTTTTCTCCTTCAGTGTTAAGTAGCAGACTCACAGTTCCATTTGCTGCACTCTTGCTTTTTGTGTACTTAACACTTATTCCTTTTTACTACCTGTACTAATCAAGAGTTCATTTTGTGCCTGTGCCTCTTCTGACTTTGCCCTTTCACATCCTCATATTCCCCCCCTCTCTTCTCACCCCGTTTTTCTTTTAGTCCATTTTCTGTGACTTCCTTTTCACTCACATGCTTTTGAAAGCCGTAGGTGCAAGTACAATGTGTTGATCTTTCACAGATTTTGGCTATTTCCAAGAAGGTATCTGCTGTTGCACCCTGTAGGTTTTGTTCTGCAGAAACTTTCCAAAACCTTTCTCTGGTTTCTCCCAAAGAAGAGGGAGTGAGCTAAGTGCCACCTTACTTTCTGATCCTGAACCTCAACAAGCAGCTATTTTCCCTTACTTTCCTGCAAAGCTGCAGGGGGATTTGGAAAATGCTACTGATGACCCTATTTTGCTTTCATGAAAGGACTGGTGTCATTTGGAATATGCACAATGTAATCAGGATGGTAACTTTTTTTTTTTTTAAAGAGCCTTGATAACAACTTGAATTTTGCCCAAAATTGCAAGAGGACATATGACTCCCAGCCTTACTGGTGGATTACTGAGCAGCTGGGCCTGAGATTATCAGGAATTACTCCAGCAGCTCTCTTTCCAGCCAGCTGGATTTTTACTCAGGACCCAGAAGGAGAAGTTTCATCCCAGGGCAAACAGCTTCTGCCTCAGTCCAAGAGTAGCTGGCCAGCTCTTGCATGAAGTATTTGTGTACCACCAGAGGTGATTAGGTACACAACTAAACCTAGAAGTACTTTGCTAAAACCGCACAGTATTTGGTACATTAGGACCAGAACCAAAAAAAAAGAAAATCTCTAACTATACCACAATTTAAGCTTGGTGTTTGGGCCAGAATAGGCTTGATATGCAAGCAAAGCTTTGGAAAACTCATTCCATGTAACAGAAATCACAGCAAGAAAGGTTTGGTGTTGCAGTTCACTGATATCTCAGCCTACAGAAGCTTTCAGAGGATCACAGAGACTGAAGGCATGAAATAAATGATTCAACACCAAAAGTAAAAGAGAAATTATATAGAACAGATACTCAACAGTGTTCCTGCTATGATCTGTATGTCCCAGAAACACATGACTACACATGACTACTAAGCTTTCTCTTAAGAAAGCTACATGACTACACATGACTACTAAGCTTTCTCTTAAGAAAGCTACATGACTACACATGACTACTAAGCTTTCTCTTAAGAAAGCTACATGACTACACATGACTACACATGACTACACATGACTACACATGACTACACATGACTACACATGACTACACATGACTACACATGACTACACATGACTACACATGACTACACATGACTACACATGACTACACATGACTACACATGACTACACATGACTACACATGACTACACATGACTACACATGACTACACATGACTACACATGACTACACATGACTACACATGACTACACATGACTACACATGACTACACATGACTACACATGACTACACATGACTACACATGACTACACATGACTACACATGACTACTAAGCTTTCTCTTAAGAAAGCTACAGTGTACTTCCAAGAATTAAACCTACACCAGGGTATCAGGTGCCAGTGTCACACAATCTGACCCACATCCCCAAGGCCAGCACCGCACTTCTCTGCTGGCCTTGGCCCACAACCAGGGAGCTCGGAGCCACTGGTCTATACCAATGTCCATCTTCCCTACCTTAGTACTGTATACACAAACCCCAAATGAATCCTCTCACTGTGTTTGGACTCTACTGAGAGGACCCTCCCTACAAATGCTGGCAGGTGTGTCCCACAGCAGGGCTGTCCCAGGGCACGACTCACGTGAGCAATCCTGCCCGGTGGAACACGTACAGCTCCCGACCCAGCCTGGACGGGCAGGAAGGGACAGCCCGAACAAAGCTCCGGATCAGCGGGAACTCTGGGACATGATGTGGCACCAGGATGACACACAAGTCTCTGTCCTGAAAGACATTGGCAGGCAATAAAAGTGTTGTCTAAGCCCTCTGAGGGGTCAGACAGCCCTGAATGCAGGTTTTACACTGCACACCACCAAGCACTGCTCTGCCTGGGCAGCACCAAGGAGCTGACAGCTCAGAAATGGCTTCACTTTAAGCAAACTATGGGATGAATCTTCCCTACTACATCTGGTGATTCCATTGTGACATTTTATTTCAAAGACTGACATTGTTGGATGGATAAATTATGTGAATTTGAAATGCTTTCTGGGTCAGCTCTCTCTAGGAACTCTTTGGTGGTAAGCAGTGCTTTTGACTGTGCTGCTTCTTAGGGCCAAGACAGTGCCTCTGGTACCCAGGGCCTGTCTCTAAGGCACACTGCCATGCAGTTATTTGTTACATGACTTTACAACACTGGTGTGCATTAATAAAGTCTCAGAAAGTGGACTTTGTTACCTCAGACAGAGTGATCACACAGGGCATGAGTTGGAAAGATACTGCACTGTGAATCCACAGTGCCACAGTTCAGTTTCTAGGTAAATATTATGAATCTCCTTAATACCATTGTTTTATAGGTTTTAACTCCATCTCCTTTAATAAATTTTGCTGATTTTGTTTTTAATGTAAGTGCAGTCTGGATCTGTACATGGTTTTAAAGGAGTTTGAAGCATTTCTTTTCTAAATCTGCATCTTAGAGAAGTCCCTATGGAACATAAACCGGGGAGACTACTTACAAGAGCACATAGTGGCAGAGCAACACCTTCACACTGACAGAGAGCAGATTTAGATTACATGGTACAGAAGAATTCTTCCCTGTGAGTGTGAGGAGGCCCTGGCACAGGCTGCCCAGAGAAGATGTGGCTGCTCCTTCACTGGAAGTGTCCAAGGCCAGGCTGGACAAGGCTTGGAGGAATCTGGTCTAGTGGAAGGTGTCCTGCCTATGGCAGGGGTGGAACTGGATGATCTTTAAGATCCTTTCCAACCCAAACCATTCCAGGATTCTAGGATAAACAGAGGACTTAGGTATGCATTTCATGAAGTCCAGAAGCAGCCAAGGAGAGGAGTAGCTCAGCCCAGGGTAACCAGACCCAGCACACTCATGTGGGGCAGACCCACTGGAGCAGTAGACCACAATCCCCTGGCTGGCAGCTGCACTGCTGTCCCACCACACAAAAATCATTCCAACTTTCATTATACTCACTGGGAAAACGCTGAAAGCATACTGCAAAAAATCCAATGACCTGCAACAAGAACGAATATTAGCAAATAAAGCACATATCAGAATGATCTGACACACTGTGATATTGCCATTGCTGCAAGTGAAGGAGCATTTATTCAGAGCTGATCAGACAATCCCAATAGATCATCAATAATCAACTGCTGATGTTGCATGCTGCACAGCAATTTCTGACTTCTAGTGCTCAAAGCATCATTATTAACAAGAATACCAGGATGTTTGACATAATTCACGAGGCTCCTCACTAAAAGGGCAGGGAGAGGAACTAACAAAGCATTGGCTCTCATGTTGTTGACTCCAGCCTCTTCAGAAGCCATTCCTGGACTATCACAGCAGCATTAGTATATAGCAAATATTACTTCAGGTTACAAACAGTTGTTGCTATGTTCTACAGTACTTTCAGCCAGCACCAAGGGCTCTGTGACTTTGCACTCAGGAACACCTGTCTGATGTGCTCTGACAGGCTAACAGGAACATCAATACTTGGAATTGTTTTTAAACACTTCTTTTCACTTCTCACCCACTGACTTAGAGCTGTCCCAGTCTCTTTTCCATGGTGACAGCAAATTGTGACATTTCAGTTTAAAAAGACTTGAGAAATCTCACCAGAGCCCTGCTGTTTCTCCCAGGTCTAAGGCTATCAAAGAGCTCAAAAGACAGTTATGCTGAAGTTTCATAAAACACTTTTCCACCACACAAGATGTATATTTTGAAGAAATTCATACAGATATATGTTACCTTATAAATACTGATATTTATAGCCATAAATAATAATTTATAATATTTATAATCCTCTCTTCCTTTCAGAACTGTAATCAAGCTCCCTTTAATTACCTCTTTAACAATATTACTTAAAAGAGAAATAATTTTTAATTGCAATATTTATATCTGAATGTAAACTTAAAGTTGCAAGTACAGATCAGGATTTGGGCATTATATATTCACCTATATAATACATAACTAAGACTAGTTCACAGAATAGCTAATCAGGGGAAAGGAAAATGCCATTGCAACTCTACTGCATCGTAATTTTCTCTCTGGTATCCAGGACCTTGTTGGCAGCAAGGACCACAAGAATTGAGGTGGGAGATTTTTCAGGGGGCTTAGAAAAGTATCAAATATCAGCAGATAAGCCAGTAGTGCAGTTCCTTCCTATTTCACTCTCAATGCACTAACCAGCCATATAACAGCTCTGGGTTTAGGAGATGGAAACATTTAGCAGCTTTAGTGGGTAACAACTCCCAAGGAGCAAACTTCCCTCAGGGCTAAGATGCAATCACACCTACACTTCAAGCCAACTGCTATTTCTGGGTACATGCTGTGCAAGGCCAGCAGGAACTCCCTCAGGACAAGACTCCAGGAGGCAGTCAGCATCATCTGGTGTCCTCCTTTACATATATTTGCTTTGCTAATATTTCTTCTACAGGCAGGTGGATCAAGCAAAGGCAAGCCAGAGAAGCATACAGGCAAAATGTTTGAAAACAAGATCGACAGATTCCTCAGTTCTGTATGAGGTAATTGTAGGAAAAGTCTTCAGGCAGAAATGCTGTCTCCTCCTGATACCCACCTTGGAATCCATACTGCTCCACAGATGTCTGCAGGTAAAAAAAACTGGAAGCACAGCATTGAATGATAAATGCAGTGAGAAATGTCTTGAACAGAAACAGCAAACAAAGCATAGAGCTCAGGAGGCAAAAACAGACAGATCCTTAGGACAGGAAGCTATGAGCAGAGAACTCAAGAAGCCTACAGTGAGATTATTTACTGACATAAATCTCTAGCAAAGCTCTGAACTACTGTTTCAGTATAATGGAATCATTCCAGAGCAAGCCCCTTGCCTCTCTAGTATTTTAATATAAAGCTTTCTTATTCTGCAATAAGTATCTTGCTTGAATTTTTACACTAGATTGTCCCTCAATTAACTGTTCTGGCACAGTCTCTTAGCAGTGCATCACACAGTTCTGATCACACATTAGTTGGTCAATGTTTTTAAGTACAACACAGATCTTCTATGTTGACTTCCTGCACTTCACTACTTAAACTAGGTCTTAAACTTGAGCTCTGTTACTGGGTATATCACTTTGGAAATATGTAAACAAAAGGCAATGTCTTTGCTTTGTTTTGGTAACTCTGTATATTTGCATTTGCAGCAGATTCAGTGTTCAATCCCCTTGGGTAGGTGCCCTCCTTAATCAAGAAACTGCTCAATAAATAGAACCAGTTTTCAAGGAATTCTCATTTTTCTTCTCAGTGAAGTTTACTCTAACACTTCTTTTAAGCCAGAGTTCAGAAGTTGCTACTCACCAATGACTGAGCAGACAGATGTTTTTTCAAACCGTACTACACATGTTCAACTCATCTATCAAGCCCTTATCCTGATGCCTGCTGTCTGCAGATATGACATGAATTTGAATGCATGGAAGATCCTGGGTGTGCTCAGCTGCTTCATCTATCCTGTATCTTCCTATCTACCATCACATTGAAAAGGAAAAAAGTTCCTGGAGAAGTTTCTGCTGATATGGTTGAACATATTCAAGTGTGGAGAGAAATTTTAGAAAAAAGAGTCTAAACCTCATTTATAGCCCTATTCTTATCCACCAGGATCTAAGAGTGTGAGGTCAGCAGCAGCAATCATGGAGAAAATCCCTTTGTCTCCCCCAGCTGTAGAGGATTCTAGAACACAGAAAAATTTCTTTCAGTGACTAGAGACAGTGTTTAGAATGGGAACAATTACCTGCAGAGCTAAGAACAGCTTTATTGCCCCATGCAATGAGATGAGAACTACTCATGTAGCTCCTCTTGCAGCTAGCCAGTCTCAGAATGAGTGTCTCCTTAGAAGGAAACATCAGCCTTTTTCCACAACCTCAACTCACATTTTTTTCCAACAAAAATGAATTTTTCATTTTTCAAATGAATTCATTTCTAGGAAAAATTCATTTTTCCTAGACCTGTCAGAGCTAGGAAGTTACAAGTTGAGGTTGAAACATTATTACTGAATATAAAAGAAGCAGACAAGACAGAGGTGAGAAAAAATCCCATCTAACCACTGCAGGTGCTGCCACTTTCTGATTTATCCTGAAAACATGACCTTGAAAATGGTTATTAATGGGAAAGCAGCGACTCTTTCTCCGTACTTACCTACTTTCATACTCCTCATCGATACAAAACAGATGGATACTGAAAACATTTGAAGCTCCTCCGCTCACAGGATGCAAATCCCCCTCCTCCAGCAGAGGTGCTGCTGAGCCTTTAGAGCCCACATCGATGACATTACCTACTGGCGGTTCAGTCTGGGAAACGGTCACACCTCCACCTTTCTGCAACAGTAACAGACAAGGGCTCCCTTAAACACTCGACAAAGTGTTTTCATTAGTTAAGTCTCATCCTTTCTCACCTCTCTGTGACCTTTTCTTCCCACCCTGATGGCTGCTCATGGGGAACTGGATGGGTAAACTCACCCTGACCAATAACTCTGATCCCCTCCCTCCAGACCCAGAGCAGCTTCTGACCCCTGCCCCACAGCAGAGGTACACGTGGGCCAGAGCAGAGGATGGGGCAGGAGGGAAACCCAGCAGTATTTGCTTGTCCTCATCTCTGCCAGCCTTGCTCTTGCTCTGTATCAGCTCTGAGAGCCAGCAGCACTGCTGGGTGTGTGCACAGCAGCACTGTGCAGCATTACCTGCACAGCTGCATCTGCACCAGGAACATGTTCCAAGTTTTGAGAAGAAACAGGCTCTGGCTTTTGACTTGTTTGGTTGCTTTCATCTTCATCTGAGTAAAGTAAAAGTGCACAAGGTTTAATAATGTGAGCTTTACTCTCAGAATCACAGCAATGAAACCGCTATCAAAAGGTTTCATTTTAACCACAGTTAAAGCAGACCCTCCTACAGTTACTAGGCTAGAGCTTCATTAGACTATTTGATTTCAAAGCAAAAAAAAAAAATCAAAATCCAGGGAATTGGTTGTAAAATAAGAGACCTGAACAAGACAACTTGCAAGCAATTCCTAACTTGTGTTTATCCCTGTGTCAAATCTTTGCCCCGTCTGAGCTGAAAAAGGAGTCAGTGTATTGACTGATATCTTAAATCCCATGTGTTGCTAATTTGCTTTCTGGTGATCACAAAGACAAACAAGGGCTCTTCATTCTCAGACTAGGTCTCCTAAAATAATTGAAATTCAGGTTAAATCCCAGTCAAACCAGAGCTCTTACTGGTGCAGTAAGAGACAAGAAACAGGGATTGTAATTCCTTTATAAATTTTACACAATAAACTCCTGAGGTGTAGGTGTTGCTGCTGAAGAAAACTCATCAAGCAAGGACACCCTTGCATTTAGAAAATCCAGTAACATTAAGGAAATAAAGGTTTCTGAGTGCCAAGAAGAACACAAAATAAGCTTCAGAAAACAACAGAATTCATCCCTTCTCCCTCTGAACTTTACCTTGGGACACCCACATAAACTATATTCATAGACAGAAGCATTTCTTCACACAGTAATGGGCACTTAAACACCTCAAGGGTTTAAAATAAGCAATTAGAAAAAAAATAGCCAGAAGCAATTAGAAAAAAAAATCTTCTCTCAAAATCTGTTTCTCTGTCAATAAAAGAGTGCAGATGCAACATGCAGGGCAAGGAGAAATGCGGGGGCTAGGAATCGTGGATTCTCTGGGGGTATCACAGATGTGAGCCTTCACAGAAATGATCAAATGTCGTCTTGATTAACCAGCTCCATTTCTCATTACCAACAGCCTTGCAGGTGTCAGAAGTTAATTAATACAAGTCTCTTGTTGTCATGTAAATATTGATATGTTGTTCTGACTTCATACTAAAATGCAAATCCTTAATGGCTCCACTATCCACTCCTGTCAGACGTGGCTGCATTGCTGTTTACAGACATGCTGTACATGAGTGATGTGAAGAACTGCAATACTATCACTAAATCAAGTAAAGACCACAAACAAAGAAAATTAAAATAATTCTGTGATTGCTGGGTTGTTAGCTGAGGTACAGTCATCAGGATCAAGAAGCCAGTTCACCATGAGGCCTGATGAAAAGCCCTTGAATCATTCCCACTGCATCATGTTTTCTAGCAACTAATTCATGACACCATATAGAGTAACAACCAAATTACTGTAATTACCCTGAAACCTAAGTGGCATATCAGTACAGACTGTTATATACTCTTTCATTATTATTCAGCATTACATTTTGAAAGGAAAAAAAATATCAACCTGTGGTCTCTACTTAAAGCTAAAGAGCTTGAAAAAATAACCTTTTTATATGTAGGAACATAAAATTACAAAGGAATGCAGCTTACATTTTAAAATTTCCAGCCTTCAGATTCCATAAAGCCAAGTCCAGATCTTCTATTGATGTCAGGTCACTGAACCCCGCTCTGCCCTCACAGGAGGACACCACCCAGCAGCAAGTTTTCAATGGAGCCTCTAAAGCAGCCTTCATGGAACAGGCAAAGCTTTGCAATACCCACAAATGCAAACTACATGAGACGAACACCACAACAGATTTCAAGGACGCAGGCTGGCCTTTATGTTGGAAAGACTTAACAATGGACTACTGGGATGCAACTCTTCTATTCTAAAATGTGCAAAGCTACAACAAAAAATTTAACTACTATTCCATGATAACAGAATTAATGTTCCTGAGCAGTGAAGGGACAACTTTGCTATTAGGTTTCTAGTGTCTCTCTCTAGGAATAGCACCAGAGTCAGGCTCTCATCTTACGATACTCAAGTTTCTCCTCATGCACCCAAAATCATTGTTGTGGTTTAACAAAAGCCTGATTTTTCAGTTGGGGAGGGGGAGGGTGGTTCCCTGGGGGGACCTGCCAGAGGTAATGAACTGGCTGGTTTTGAAGGGCCAATCAACCGGCTAAGTTTGGAGATTGACACCCCGTTAGACCACTTGAAGGAGTTAAACACGCACCTGTGGAACAGCACATTTAAAAACAAAGGAAGCCTGGGAAAAACTCTTGGCTTCTGGCCTTTGAACAGGTTGGGCCAGGCTGGCCCCACGCAGGTCGGTGCACTGCTTGGCTGGGATTTTCGCCACCTTGCCATGCCGCCGGAACCGTCCTGGCACTGCAGGTGAGCACGCAGCCAGGACTGCTTGGCCAAGGCCAGCACAGCCAGGGCAATGCCATACAGCCAGGACTGCTCTGCCAAGGTTGGTGCAGCTGTGGCCACACCACACAGCCAGGCAGCGCCGTGCGACCACAACTATTTCAGCATGGCTCGCTCGGGGACCAGCACTGGGAACAGCCGCACTGTCAGCGCTGGGGTCAGCCCCGAGGCTGGGAGGGGCTGGGGCCAGGAGCAGCCACGTGGTTGGGGCCATGCAGCCGGAATCAGAGCAGCCAGAGCAGTGCCACACGGCCACAGCTATCTTAGAAAGACACAGGGGTGTCACTGGCAGCAGCATGACTTGCATGGTGCCAGTGGAGATGACCTGAGCAGCAGTGGGAGGCATGGCGAGCAATTTCCTCAATGCAGAGCCTGGATGAGATCAACCCTTCAACATTGTAGAACTCAATAAAAAACTGCTTCAGTTGATGAAGCTTGAGAGCAAACGAACCTACGAACACCAATTTCTCCCCCAAATAAGGAAAAGGAAAGAGTGAAGACACATAGAGACAACAACATAGGACTCTGAGATCAGTGAAGAAAGAGGCAAATTCTAGATGGGAGTGGATTGAGGAGATGCCTTATTCTTGGGCTGAGATCCTCTTGTAAGGCTACAGAGAAGATATAATGGATACATCAGACTTTTTTTTCCCCTGTAACTCATAGAAATGCATTGAGGGGACATAGTGTTCTACCACAACTGTAAGCCAAGGCACCAGTACTGAAGAAAATAGATGTTACTGTATTCCAATAAGAAACTTCAACAGAAAGAGATGAGAAACTTTGCCCCAGAGGTAGTAGTAGAAAACCTCTGCTCCCAGAGATGCATTAAAAGAACTTCTGTTTTTGTTAGAACAGCTCATCCTTAAAGTAGCACCCTAATAAGTTGAAATGGCCCATGAAAGCAGCTGAGATAGCTGCAAGGTATAGGAGGGACTTTTCACACTGCAAGCAGATTTTTCCTTTCCCAGGCAGCTGATTCGCTGTGACATCGAAGCCACAAGAGAACTGTTTCTTGTGGCAAAGTCTCCATAGCATAACAAGAGAGATTACTCTCCCTAAGTAGACTAAAGAAAGACTATCCTAAGTTTTGTCTTCTTATGTTGTCAGTGGGAAAGGAAAAAAGGTGGGGGGGAGGGAAAGTGTTCTGAGGTTTTATTCTGTTTTTTTCTTATTTTTCTCTTAATTGTGTTAATAAGGTTTTCCTTATACCCTTTAATGTTTGTGCCTGTTTGGCCCTACTACTCCTAATTCTTATCTCACAGTAAGGAAATAAGTAAATAAATTCTAATAAGTGCACTGGCACTTAGCCAGCACTAGACCCACTACATAACTGGTGCATTGGCCAGGAAATCGAACAATTGGCAAGCCAAAACCTCTACAATCATTAATGATTTGCACTCAAGCTACCCGAAAATCTACAAATAATTCTTTTTCCCCAGAGCTGCGCTTGTCATTCCAAATAAAGGGATACTACTACTTTAAGAAGTCTTACCTGAAGGCAACCCACAGGACTGCAACTACCATCAAAACTAATAAAGTTTTTAAATGAAGAGAGAAAAGAAGAGAGATAGATTCACCGAACTGCTAACCATGCTGCTTAAAAGATTTCTAAAAAGCACTCAGATGTCAGATTCTCAAGAAACTGAACAGAACACAGCTGCTCATGCTAAGTTTTAACATTTAGAAGTTCCACAGATTTCCTAAATGATAAAGAACACATAACAGCTGTATTGTCAAACCCTGTAACCACATTCTCACTGAAAAGCTCAGCAGCACAGAATTTGCCAGAAAACACAGACCTACAGCTTGCAGGCTCTGGAGAAGGAGAGAGGACACCAGGACAGGAACAGCCCTGGGATGGGTAAGGCTGGGAGAGAGCCGGGGGGGTCAGTCACCTTTGCCCAAGCCTCTGCTCAAGCAGGGTCACCCAGAGCAGACAGCCCAGGACTAGGCTCTGCCTCCTGAGCATCTCTCCCCCTCCTCAGTCTCATTCCTCCTCCTACCCACATCTGTCACCTCTTCTGAACTAATACTCCTAGAGCTGCAGGAGCACAGCATCAAACAGGAGACAGGCAGCTTCCTCCATCTCCTATGTGCAAGATGCTTCCTTGCAGGGGAGGGGAAGTCCACAGGAGCAGCTACAAGACCTGTTTCTCTCCCTTTTCTGTTCTGTGACTGCCAGCTTCGAGGTACCAGCTGGTGACAGCCCTGCAGCTCCCTGGTTGCCTTTTTTGCCTGCTGCTTTGTGTTCAGAAAAGCAGATACATAACCTAGTGGTGGTGGTGTTTTATTCCACTACTGATAATTAGTAGATAGCAAGATGCTGCCCTTCTGCACAAAATGCCCTTTGACACTGAAAAATAGAGACAACAACTGTAAATCATTTACATGACACTTCTGTTCTACAAACAGGTGACATATTTGTGCTACTGGTTTTTATCACTCACAGGAAGCAGCTAGCACATGTGTTGCTATATTGGGCCCAATATAAAAGCAGAATAAAGAGACAGTCCCTGATCTCCCAAAATCTGGTAACCCAGGAGACCGCAAACAATAAGCAAAGAGCAGAAGCTGAACCACAAGGAAAAAAGATGACATAAGTCAACAGGACAATGTAACAGGCACAGTTAGCCAGCTGCTCAGCTACCAACAGACCTCACTTCACCACCAGATTTTACAATCACATCTTCCTTTAGCAGCACAACTGTATCTGATAGACAGTATATACCACACAACAGCTTTCTGAAACTTCAAGCCCAAATTTATCCCACAGTTGGTACAGGCCAGCTCCCCACAAACAAAAATCACTTCTGAGTCAGAGACCAGGGCTATCAAAATTCCCCTCCTCAATTAAAAAACACCAGGCATCCTACTTCAAAGCCAGGTATGTTAATTTGTGTTTTCTTCCTAGTAAGCCTAGATATCCTTTTCCAGCCTTCTGCAAAACCTACTCAGAAGCTAGGCACGAACACACCTTGTATTTATTTAGCACTTTAGAATATAGATACCTCCTTGAACGCTTGGCTTCCGTGGCACTTCGAGAATATCCTCAGGATGTGGTTTACAGAGCCCATGGAAAGGCCCTAAGTCAAAACACTCTTGAAACAAGGAAATGTTCACATCAGAACATAAGCTCATGAATCCTACTGCAGTGCCACCAACCTGGAAGATAAAAGCCATGTCACATGAACCTGCCATTGTAGGAAAGCACAAAAAAAACTGAACAAAAAATTTCTGAAACATCAACTTTTATGTTCCATCTCTGACTGTGCATAATGGAAAACTATAAAGGAAATATTTCAGCAAAAGTTAAAGATCTTTTATTTTTTCCTTGTAACATATGTACTGGGACCTCTATAGTAGATGTTCTAATTCTTTTTTTTAGCTATGACTTGCAGGAGTGTTAGGTTTATATATATATATAGGCCAAATAATGACCTGGAGTTTCAGTAAAACATTTGCTATGGCAAATACACAACATACTTCCAAAAATGTATCATTTTGTTTAAAGTTACAGTGCAGCTGAAGTAGAACCTGATTCAGTTAGCCATAATAGCTGGCTCATTACTGGACACTGATTTGGACCCAAATTGGGGTCAAACTGAAGGGTATATTTAATTCTCCTAAGAAATTAACTCAAGAAATCAATTCTGTATAATATAAGGAGTACCTAATGCAGTACGAATTATTTGCAGCACTTATAACCCCCAAATATTTCTGTGTTCTGAAAAAAGCCCAAGAGCTAGTCTTAAAACCCAAATGCTCTGGCAAACATGAAAGTGATGGGATCCCTGCAATGCTGGCACCCACAGTACTCTGGATGCCTGATTGCTGCTGGAGTTCTTAGCAAGCTGCAGCCCTCAGCATGACACACACTGGGACCAGGGAGAACTGGCATGCTGGAGAGCTTCTGGCTTTAACTGGGACAAGTCTAGAAGAAGGAAGCGCTCAAATTTTTAGTAGTGTATCAATTTTCTGGTGAAACACATTATCAAAACACATTTTTGTTCCTCCTCAATACACATAATGAAAGCCTTTATAAACCTAATGAAAACTCAAATGCTGGATTTGTACAGCTGTTTTATCAAGCTATCAGCACACCAATAAAGACTTGAAAAAGTGTGACGTTTAATTTTTCTGCCCTCAAACAACAAGTGATTGTTTGTTTGCGTAACCAACAAAGCCGGGGTGCCACAGTTGCCTGGCTGCTGTGTAATTTCAGGCCCAAGGCTCAGCAGAGGCTGATTAACCAAACCATCTACCATATGTGCAAAAAGAGGCTGCCAGCTTCCTTCTCCACAGGGGAAGCTGGCATCCATCATGGTTTGCGTGGAGGTGCTTTCCCAGCCCACCGTGGCAGTGGCAGCTGGGATAAACTGGGGCTTGGAACACCTTTTGGTGGTCTCACATTGAGCTCTGAACATGCCACTGGAATGTCTTATTTATAGCAACAGCCCTCTGCAATGTGCCATTACACTAATGGTGCATTGTTTCCCATTTGGCTCCCAATGGCAGTGATTACATGTTGCAATTTTATAAAACCATTTGCCACAAAAAGCAGATTTCAGGAATTAAGGAGGTTATATTGCCTATCAACTTGCACTACCATGCACAATTACCAACACGTGAAAATCTTAACAGGAATTTTCAGCAGGAGAACTATTACCACTCCTTTCTTATTTAAATTAATTCCTGGGTTTGTCTACATGTTAGCAAAAATTTATTTGAGCCAAGAGAAAGAAAAATTATCTACAGGACTTAAAACTGTGAAAGGATTACTGGCTACTCATTTTCACATGCAATATTAGCTTTCACTGGGAATGAAAACAGGTCAGCTATAATGCAAATGTCTAAAATGACAACATGGCTTCATCAAGACAATCTGTCCAAATAACTTGAAAATTACTGGAAATTGCTGCTTCATTTCTGAACTGGAAACATCACTCCTGAGGACAGATACAAACTACATTGAGAAGGGCACTCACTGTGTGGGTACAGAGCATGAATTCTACTTTTCACAGGTGGGCTGCTGTTTTTATCCCCTGAGCTAGAGTGAGCTGTCACACAGGACATCACTAAGGCTGTGATCAGACAAAATCAGAGGTCATGGCAGACTAACCTCACAAACAGCTGCCTGATTTTCTTCACCTTCACGTTCTATGAGATCAACAAGGAGATATTCACCATAGGTTTCCTTCAGAGTATCACTTTGACGTGTCCAGATTAGCATGAGATCGTCATAATCTTCCATCCTACAAAAAAGAGATCAGGTAATGTCTTATGGCTCTGCCATTAATAGGCCCTGGTACTTCTGTTCTAATCCATTAACATATGGAAAAATACTACAAATACTTGTTCCAAAGCCTGCACCTACAAATCACTTCACCTAGGACACATTCCCAGTGCACACTAAAGTGAGAGTCTCAGCACCAGAGACAATCACACCCAACAGCCAGCAGAACCCACCAAAATCTGCACTGCTCAGTGGAGATGCTTCTCTTGCCCTAAGAAAATATACAGGAATCCCAGCTCAAGATTTTCCAGCCTCACTCTCCTACAACTGTAGTAGAGCACTCATACAGGTCCCAACCTACATGGATTTTTATATAAACAGGCAACAGAGACTCTTTCCCACTAGACTGCTATTTATAGCCAGGGTCAATGTAACTCTGAATAAGAAAAACCAGCACTTTTATCAGAACAGAATTCCTGAGTCACCCATGCTGAGACTATGGCACAAAGGTGGGTGGCAAACCACCTTTAGCACTCAACTGCTATCAATAACATGAAGCCACTTGTATTTATCTCTCGGAAAAATGCCAGAATTGAGTGGTGCAGCCAAAAGCAGCAGAGAGGAAACTTCGCCTGCGTTGGGCTGCCAGAAGGAACAACTGCAACGAACTACAGGGGAAACCCTCCCTGCTCTGGGCCGGGAGCAGGCGGCTACCTCGGCTATCACACCGACACGCCAGGAACACCCGGCTCCTGCCCCGGGAGGCGACACCGGGGCTGTGGGAGCCCCGCGCGGTCTCTGCCGCCACCCGGCGGCCCCGCCAGGCACGGGCAGCGGCTCCTTGGCTTCCTTAGGACGCGCAAACCTCCTCCTCTTGCTGCACGGGAACCGGGACCGGCCCGCGGCGCTTCCCTCGCTTGTCTGGGATGCACAAACGTGCTGTGCCAGGGAGAACCAGGAACTTGAAGAGCTTCCCGAGGTTTTGAGGAAAACTTCTGCTGTGTTCCAGGGTCCCAGTGGGTCCCCCATGCCTCTATGTGATACCTGTAAGTTGGAGATCATTGCTCCACACAGGCAGGAACCCAGAAACAATAAACAGATTCTCAGTGCTACTCTTTTTGTGTGTCTGGATTTGGAAGGAGCCTTAAAGAAAACACAGATAGGCAAAAGAGCTTCTGTTTCTCATTGTATCAAACACTGTGTTCCTAAGCACTGCCTGACTCCAGCACAGGAGAGGTGGTCAGGGGGTCTCTGGATGCTTTTGCTGCTCCTGCACACCAGAATGGATGTGACCTCTGGATAAGGCCACCTTTATCACCAAGGCTAGGGACCTCTTGGATTCTGACCTTGTTCCCGCCTTTTTTTTTCCCCTCAACTAAAATGAAGCTCCAGCAACAATAAAAACTCCATAAAAATTTACAGTAACTCATTCCTTATCCCTCAAACCAAAGTGGTTACCCCTCATCTCCTTCACAGGAAGTATCCCAAGGGAAAATCTGCAGTGAGGTTTTCTATTATCAGAACATCACCACCTCAGCACAGTTAATTAGTTCAACAAATCTGTTAATAAACTCTCAAACCTCAAAAAAACAAACAAAGAGGGGTAGCAGGATGAGACTGTATCCTAATTGAACCCTCTTACTTCATGGAGTCCATAACAGACACACACCCCCTCCAAATGGAACACTGTGCCAGGTGTTTTGAGTGCCCTATGTCATTCTGCTCTGTGGGACACAGGATAAGATCACACACAAAGGTGCAGATGGCAATTCCTGGAGACTGACCCTGTGACAGTCAATGGGACTCTGCACAAACCCATTCAACTCCCTGGACACTACTCTGTAGGAACACAACCATTTTAACTTGCTTATTCTGCTTTTAGTATCTTCCACCAGTACCACAATATTTAACGAAGTAAAGAAACTCTCCAAACCCCAGTAAGCTTTCCAATATAAAAATGCCACAAAATTCCTCTACTGCGAGTGCAAGCACAGAGTTGCAAATCTGACTCATGCCTACAGGGCACAAACCCAAGAATGGCAGGATCTGGACAAGACACCAGCAAGAACCTTAAACATCAAAGTTTAGTGGGCTGCATTCTGACGCTGCAATGTCTCCCATTATAGAGGCCAGACAGAGAATAAGTTCGAAATTGATGCTTAAACAAAGTATCAGTTTACAGCTGCTTTTCCCCCTCTGTGAGCAGGGGAAGAGGGGACAGAGATTAGGCTAATCTCCTCTCACTGCCCCAGAACATGTTGCTAGGCAGGTGGCTGCAGACAACATCCACAGAGGAGGAGTCTCTAAGGGCTCCCACTGACTGTTACTATGGATGCCAGTGAAGCACAGGGTGAATGCAGAGAGAAGGGAAAGGCAGAGCTCCTTCTGCAAATGGAAATTAGCCTTACCTGTTATCCACTGATGGGCAACACTGGAGTATGAATTTTGTATCACCACTGTGTAATTTCAGAGGAAAACCGGTTTCCCAGTTAATTTTCTATTAATACCAAAGCTATTTTTACTTTTTATAACAAACTACCAAAATCCCAGATAAGATGGCACCTCTTATCAGGAATATTGCTATGGCCTAAGTGACATTTCCAGCCACGCAAAAGAACATTTCAATTGACAATATCCAGTGACCACAAAAAAAAATTAGCTTAAACTGAAAAAAAAGACAAACATGATAGTCAGAACCAAGATATATGGAAAGACTTTTAATCTTCAGGCATTAACTGACCTATTAATGCCTTCTCTAGATAAAAGTCCATTCATTTAGTTATAGGTGAGAACTCAAAAAAAACAGTCAAAAAGCCTAGGAATTGTACATCTAGTTAGTATGAGAGAGATTTTTAGCATATTGAAATATCCAGAGCACAGGAGGAGGACGTGAAGTGGCAAAGATCAGGCCTCAGGCCTTTTTCTTAAAATGCTCAAAAGTCAAGCAACAGGAAGAGCACAAGCTGAAGATTTGCTTCAGACCCATGTGGTAAAATTCAATATATACAACAAAACACCTCTCAGAGACAGGCTCCTGTCAGAACGCAGTCCAAGCTGGCAGCACAAATCAGCCCATAAATAAATGATAAATAAATGGCATGGCTTTACCAATCAGACACCACACTCAACGCAGCATCACCATCTGCAGGTGCTGGTCAGTACAGACCCCCCCCACATCCACACCATGTCTGTGTCTCCAAGGAATACACTGCTCCCTAAACTTCAGTCTCCACTGTAGGCATCACAAATGCTCATTTAATCATCTCTGTTACCTAGCCACAAAGCAACACTTATATTTACTACCTGCAAAAACTCCAGAATAAATCAGAGTTAAATCGAACTACTGCTTCATAAAACATTACCCTACCAGCAGTCTTCCCACAGTGAAGAGGACAAGAAGTAACCCAAAATTTGATGGATGCATGTTCTATTTCAACCACCCTACAAGGAAGCATCTCCACAGCAACAACAGGAAAATCTCCAGGCCCCTGGGTCAAAAACTTGGCATTTCTCATGTCCTGGATGCAACACTAGCACAGGCAGAACACACATGGCAGGAAAAACCAAGAGTGGCAACAGCAGTCTAATTCAGCCAGCAGATCACAGAATAAACATCGCTAACAAAAAAATAGTCTTCCTACATAGCTAACTAGCATTTGAAGATGCACTAGCATCTTATGATGAAATAGAACAAAACCAGCATAATCCTAGAACTACCTAGATTGGTTATTGTAGAAAACTATCACCAGATGGGGGCTATGTACAAATCACAAACAGGATGGGACTGCTGGGAACGTGCCTTGAGCTGTTTTATTTTCCAGCATCAGTATCATTACATGGTTATGACAATGGGAGGATGCTGTCAGCTCACATCCCAGGCAGCAGACAAAGTACTTAATGTTACAACTTATAAAGTAAGTTTTTTGACCAATCACACAAAGCAAAAGCATATTGACAGCAGTTCTATCCAATCACTATAAGCACACGTACCTTTGGTTAAAACAATGCTTGAGAGGATTGTTTTAGAGCAGCCAAGCTAAGCTACTGATGCTGCTAACCAAACAAGGAAAATGCTTCAGTTTCCCCCAGCCAGATGTGCTCAGGGAAGCAGGATCAAGGAGCTGTGCTACCTTGCTTGGCGCACGTACAGCTGTGGGTGACACCGATGCCTCGGGCATGCCAGCAAGGTGAAACGTCTCTCCACGTGTGAGCCTGGAGCAGGCACGAGCCTTTCAAAGACATCCCCCAGGTCCAGCTCTGAGTGGCTAAAACCTGTCAGGGCAACAGAGAAACTTCATTATGCAAGCTTTAAATTAGCAGCAAACTGTCTGAGGAAAATGGAGTTTCAAACTTAAACCACAGATAGTAAAATGCTCCAAGTCTTGTAAGTTAGGCAATGAGGCTGAAATGACAGCAGCATAAATGTGTGACAATCATCACCAAAGTTATCTAATTATTCCAAACCTGAATAAGCTTCAAAGCAATCAGAAATTGGTAGAAAACAATCCCTATAAGAAGAATACAGCCAATTCTCTATGCCTCTGGAGAACCTCTGTCAGCACTCAATGCTGAAGGAAAGCTGATGTTGGTTGCCTGGGTGGATTTGACAAAACCCTTACTTCAAGCCCTGGTTTCTGTAGTTGACACACCATTACAGTCTTTTAGTGTGACTAGGAACCAACACCTCTAGAGCCAGCACATCAGAAAAGTTCTAGCTCCCTTGTCAGCTCAATTAAGTGCATGCTTGGTTTATTAGTTGGAATTCAGGACCAAAATTCCATATCTGGTGCTGTCTGCTGATTAACATGTATTCTCTACTTTTGTACCTCTGTTCTAGAGGAAATAATCCAAGTTTCGTTCTATGTCTCCAGAAGCCCCTCTGAGTCTCACCAAAGTGTCCTCTTCCAATCTACACTGGCTTGGCTAAGTAAGAGAAAGTGCCCCATTTCAAGTCTCTTGGCTGTGTTCAACCAGACATCTTGACAAAACTCGCAGGTGTTGATTTTTGAGATCTTTACTCCTTTCTGATGTGCTGTTTCTGGCAAATTTAAAGATTGCAGGGACAGGACAGACTGCTGAATGGCTGCTGGAGTGAGCATGGAATCTCTTGCACATGGGATCTTCACAAGAAGATACTTTTAGACTATGTTTTTCACATGTCTAGAAACTGATAACTCTCCTCAGTACTAAAAAAAGAACACCACAAGAAGCTCTCAGTGCATATTAATTAGGTTTGCAATTGCTCTCACTTCAAGAATAAAACAGGTTTAAGCTCTTACCTAACCTCTTCTCAGCTGGTATAAAGAGAAGTATAAACTGCAGTTCTGGTAGTAAGATGAAAGCTTTCCTGGACAAATAAACATATTCAGTCTTTCATTATTACACTCAATGACAGACAGCAGCTAGCTTTTTTAATATATACTTTTTTTTTCCCTCCAGTGTCTCCAACCTTCCTTCATAAGTCCACATGGATCAACAATTAAAACATTTCTGACAAACAACATCACTTGAAATTTATCTGGGTAATTTTGACTGGCTTTTCCTGCCTTATTTCTTTCAAATTTCCCAATCTTTAGATTTCAAACATCCTCCTTTTTTATAGCAGTTTCCCAGTGGTGAAATATTTAAGATATCAGGCCTCTGCTGGCAAATCTCTGATGGGGCATATGGATGTGACTGCTTGACTTGACAGCAGGAGAGGGCATGTGCCTCACCACCCAAGGCTACACAGGAACTCACCTAACAATTTCTTGGGAACATCCAGCTGCATAACCTTCCTTTGCCACAAAAAGATGCACAAAGAGCGTGTTCAAAGGCTGCAAAATAAGGAGTGAAAGTCTACACACCATGCAGCCCATGTTTAGTCCATCAGCCCAAGTATTAGTACACATATACATTTCCAACATACGTGATCTGCACTCAAGGAGCAGCAAAACAGACAAAAGTGACTTCAAAGCATGTGTGGGTAAAGTTATGTGATTAAAGTGCTTTATATGATTTTGTGCTTCTGCAACATTTTTTCTTTCTACTCAGTTTATTATTGTTTGACTGCAATATACACTGTACATTTCATATTGAACAGTATTAATTCTTGACTAACTACATTCAACCACATTAAACATTCAACACATGTCTGACATTCTTTTAGGGTTAAAAAAAATCCTCAAACCAAAAGCTCACCTGCTTCTCATAATCCTAAAGTGATTTTTTTAAAGGTAGTGAGAAACATCACATATTTTAAGATGACATTATTAGACACACATATACCAGGCAGAAACAAGGCAGACTAACAGACCTTTATCTTGTGCACTTCCAGTAAACATGGAAAACCCCTGTCCTGGAATGGCAAGGGCTATTAAATCAGCTGCTCTCTAGCATATTAATTACAAGTGCTGGGTCAGGGAAGGTCTGCCTGTAGATAAAAATACTTTAAATGGAAAACTTGGGATCTTCTGAATAGTATAATGTTCAAATAAAATACCATAACTAGAGGTACCAACAAACTTCAGCAATTTAAGAGCAACAATGATTTCAATAGAAGCTGCAGTACATGGACCAGCATCAGGACAACAAGCTATTGTAACAAACATCTAAAGACATCCCTAAACATCAGGTAGTTTGTTTGTTTTTTTTAGAAGCAAAGGGAAGAAATAAAAAAATATATTACTGTTGTGGTCTGAGAGGACACCAAGTAAGCCAGATGTGGACTGTAACTGTTTCTGAATAGTGCTGGTAACCAGACAATCCAGTACAGCATCTTCACTTATTCCTTTCTGCAGAAGTCAACTCCCACTTCAGACCCTGAAATAATTTCTGTACTCTAGGAAAAAGACAGGTCAACTGTACTTCACAGAATTCCTATGTTCAGATGACCTCAGTTTTGAAAAGCACACCTGCATGGATTTAACCTACAGCTTACCAACAACATCTCATCAAGTTATACCCCAGAAAACATTCAGAGCTTCTGCCAATGCAGAAGCATAAAACACTAGATCTTCTACACCTACTTTAGCAAATAAACTCCATTCCAGGAAAATAGAATGCTCCAGGTAACTGATGAACAAAATGCCCAGAGATAACTGCAACACTGCAAACACTTTATTATAGCACGTGCTGCATACCTCAGGGTGCTTGGGGTTTAACGTTTTCTGTATTTTCTCAACAATCCCACAATCTAGTTCCCAGCTGGACTTGGTGATGGGGGAGCATGTGAGTGCTAAACTCATAAGGGCCTGTTTCTAGTCTGTAGATCCTACCAGAAAGTCACAAGCAGCAGTCTCCCCACCAGCACTGAACAAAATCCACCACAGAACTAAGGCTCCCCTTGTCAGCACAAGGGTTTGACTAGGACTCCATCACCTTCTGTATCCTGAATGCCTCAAATCTACTGGAAACAGGTTGTAGACACCCACGTGTATTTGCTATACCTGAGCCTTAAATGAAAACTCAACTAAAATCACACAATTTACTTACAGTGCATTTATTGTTAGGGTAGTTTTCATGCAGGAATGGTTCCCATTCAGCCTGATCAGTGATATTCCAATTTGGATAGTCCAGAAAGGCAGCATGGGCTATAACCTCATTCTTCTCATTGCAGAGTGTCAAAGCAAGATTTGATAATTCTCTATGAAAACAATTTAATTATGGACAAGTTGAAGAAACTCCACATAGAAAAGTAACTGACTGTGAATTCAGCCTGCTGGAACAGCAAAATTAGCCATGTTCAAGAGGGTTCCCAAGATCAGGCCTCAATAAAACTTCATCATCCACATGCTAACTTGGAATTGTTGCTTCAGTTCCACATATTTGTGTTCTAACACTGTAAAATTCAGGTGGATTTTCAAATCCTCAATCATATTAGTAAATTTGAGATGCAAGACTTAAACATTCCCTTCCATTTGTATGTTTCTTCACACATCTCTTTTTTCCCCCAAACAGCTGTTATCTGGGATTTTTACTATTAAGGGGGGAAAAACCTGAGTGACTCACCAGTACCTGTCTGTCACACAGCCTGCCTGCTGATATTTTTTTTCTAATAGCATTTCTTCTGAGCTTTTACAAAAGGAAGCTAATACAGAATTAAACCTTGTCCACCATGGCAGAGACCCAGGTTTGCACAGTCATGTACGTGGACAGACATTAAGGTAGATTTTCTTACCATTTTTAGAAACAGCACAAAAAGTCATTATATCACGCCATGTCAAGGCTCAGAATGTTTTCTGCCGTTTTAAGCATAATTTCCCAAAAGGTGACAACCCAAAACACCATTACTTACAAGAGATAAGTGACATCCATCCTTCCAAAGACGTCTTCTGTGACAGGGCTGAAGAGGCTGATAATGGCTGGGACATCCCGTGACTCCGTCCTTCTGACAGTGACCACTTCTGTATTTCCACTTGAGGAGGTTACTGTGGCCATCCCACCGGCTGCCCTGAGAGCCAAGGAAAACACTGCTGGCTCCAGCCATCCCACTGCCACCCCCTGCCTGACACAGTCACTTCAGGGGGGTTTCCATAACAACTCTAAATTGGGGCAGCTTCTCTGGATTTGGTGCCTGGTTCCTGCACGCTTCCACAGAGATATGCACTGCCCATCCAGTGCACACCTGAAATGCAGCAGGCAATCACTCCTATGGTCTGGATCCTACAGAGGAAATTAATTCTTTTAATAGGCTACAACTGCTTTCCTGTTTATTCATTTGCATGCCAACCAGCTCATCACCAAGAACTTCAAACTCAAAGCCCTTCAGTGGGAGGCTCAGCTGTGGGCAGTCAGGAGGCTCAGCTGCAAACAATCAGGGACACAGCCTCCCGATTAAACAGCACCTTCAGGTGAGTTAAATGTATTTTGTCCAAAACCGCTCCTTGAATTTATTTTGAGGTCAACAGCAGGGCTTAAATTTCTGAAGGACCTCAAAGTTCTGTGGCTAGTCAAAGTTCTACTGCTCTCCTATGCAGAAAAAAAAAGGTTAAGAAGTTTTTAAAAAAGTGGGTTTATTTTTGTGGTTCCTGATTGACAAAATGCGCCAGGCACAGCTGATTTGTTGATCCCTCCAGAAACTTTAGAACACACGGGGCAGTAGATCCTCAAAGCACCTGTGACCATGCCCTCGGGTCTAACACCCTTCAGCTGCGTGTCTCTGCTCAGCACTGCAGCCAGCAATCAGGCGCGTGAAATAAAGCAACCAAACAAAGGCCCCCCGCAATTTCTTAAATAGATGCACAAAATATAGCAGCACTAACTAGAAAAAAAAAAAAAAGCCTAAACCAACTCACCTATATCAGCAGAGCAATCTCAGCGCTCTGCCAAACGCAACAGCCGCTTCCAACGGTGACTCCAAATGCAAAAGGGACGCTCAGTTATTAGGCACCGCAATTCCCAACTAAAACGAAAAACCAAAAGTAATGCAGATTTTCGCACCTTTTAAACACAGATAGAGTCACATGCACTCCTACATCTTTCACAGACAAACAGGACATTCCAGCGCCGGTCCTGAAATTAACCTGAAGCGACACATTCCCTGCAAACACGCATCAATTTAACAAATGAAAACTAACACGAACTTTACAGGGCCATTCACCGGCTGATGTTTAGCGCACTAAGATGACTTCAACTGAGGAAAACCGCTTGCCACATTTTCACAGTCAATTATTTAACTTCACGCAAAAAAAACCCCAAAAATACACCCACATCTCCACCAGCTCCTCTAAACGCTCCCGCAGACAGCAAAACCAGCCTTTTCACAGTAAAAATGTACCCTTCTCGTAAGGAAATGCGCTGTTCCTAGAGCAGCTCCCGCACTCATCCCGCTGAGCAGGATCCCAGAGACGGCCAGCAGAAGGAGCAGAGAAGGGCGGTCCCCTCCCGAACTCAGAGCAGCTCCTTCCCACCTCCTCACACAAACACTTTTGAAACACAAATAAGATTCCAAGCGGGTTTTTTTAGAGTTTGTAGCCCAAAATGCACCGAACACACACATACCTCAGGAAGGCTCTAAGGAGCTACAGAAGGCTGCGGACGGGCGGCTCTTAAGGGGCACCCCCGGTAGCATGGGGCGGGGCCAGACCGGGGGCGGTACCGCGGTGTTGGGCGGGGGCCTGGGCACCGGGGCTGGATACCGGGGGCTGGACACCCGGGCTGGACACCGGGGCTGTTCATGGACAGACCCCGAGGCGGCCTCACGGACCCCCGGGCGCGAGTGACCCCCTCAGGCAGGCGGGCCACGCCCCCGCACGCGGACAGACCCACACCGCCGAGCCGCCAGGGGGCGCCCCGCGGAGCGCCGGGAACTCACCTGCCCTGTGCCCGGCGCGGAGCGAAGCGGCCGCAGAGCGTCCCAAGGACAGGAAAGACCGGGACAGATGGAACAGACGAGCCCACGGACGAGACAGGCCGAACAGGCGGCCCTACGGACGGAACGCACAGTCCCGCCGCCGCAGCCGCCGCCGCCGCCCGGGGACGCGTCGCCGTTACCGCGGCAACGACGCATGGGCGGTGCTGCGTGAGGTCAGGGGCGCCGGGGCGGGGCCTGCGCGCACAGCGGCGGCAAGATGGCGTCCACGGCGGCTGGGAAGCAGCGCATCCCCAAAGTGGCCAAGGTGGGCGGCGGGGACCCCCCCCCGGGACCCCTCGATCCCCCTCAATCCCCACTCGCACCGGGCCTTCGCGTTCCGGCGGGCTCCGGTCCCGTTCGCGGCGGGCACCGCGCGTAGCGAGGCGCCGGAAGAAGTTGATGGTCTCGGTGCTGCGTTGGGAAACGTGAGCCGAGCCCCGCTTGTATTTGCCTTGCAGGTGAAAAACAAAGCACCCGCCGAAGTTCAGATCACAGCGGAGCAGCTTCTGAGAGAGGCAAAGGAGAGGGAACTCGAGCTTCTCCCACCGCCTCCGCAGCAGAAGATCACAGATGTTGAAGAGCTAAATGACTATAAACTCCGGAAGAGGAAGGTACGGTAGAAAAACAAACAAACTGGTTTAATCTCGACACTCACATAAAGCACTACAGTTCTATTGTTTTTAACTTAAACAAGATGTAGTTCCTATTCCTTGTAGACTTTCCAGGTAGACACCAATTCTTTAAAACCCCTCTTTCATGCTACTCTTTAGCAGAGCCTGCACTTTAGAGATGTGTTGCTTGACAAAATCTGGTAGCAAGCTACATCTCCCCCGTGCCTATGTTGAGAACACTGAAAGGGTAATTACTTACACAATTAATAGGTGTTTTCTTCATTACCAGCAGTATCTGGCCAGCCACTATAAAAACATGAACAAAGTAAATAACATTACAGTAATGCTGAGTTATGGATCTTATTTTGAAATAATTGCTTTGCTTGTGCAGATTCATCCATGGTTTTACTTGGCTTTTTGCTTTGAAAATGCCTAAGCAAAGGAAGCATTTTATATATATTATAATACCCCATAAGCCATTTTTTACGTGAATGGGGTCTGCAGAAGGATTTCTGACTTACAGATGTAACTTTCTCCTCAGACTTTTGAAGATAACATCAGAAAGAACAGGACTGTTATCAGTAACTGGATAAAGTACGCACAATGGGAGGAAAGCCTGAAGGAAATCCAGAGGTAACGACGCTGCAGCTGCAGGCATCTCTTACAAACCTTTTTAGACCCACACCAAAGCCTGGGAGGCACATTTTACCTGCCCTGTGCTTGTGTTTTCCAGAGCCCGTTCCATTTACGAGCGTGCCCTGGATGTGGACTACAGAAACGTCACCCTCTGGCTCAAATATGCCGAGATGGAGATGAAGAACCGCCAGGTCAACCACGCCAGGAACATCTGGGACCGGGCCATCACCACCCTGCCCAGGGTGAACCAGTTCTGGTACTGTGGCTGAGCACTGAGATCCCCTTCTAGCCCCAAAAAACCCCCTGGGGTTATGCAGATTATCCTGCTTCTCCACGTCTTTAGGCTAGTCTGGAAAAAAATGGAGGAAGGTTGAAGCTTTTGGAAAGGTTTTGTACTTTATAAGTGTCAGGAACCTTGGGAGAGAAGGATGTTGGTGTGCCTGGGTGCTGCCAGTCACTGCTGTGCTTACAGGCATTTCTGGGGTGAGGGGAGCTCAGGGATGCACTCCAGAAATCCCTGAAGGGAGGTGCTCACCATGTGATTGCAGAAACTCCATCTGCTTTGCCCAGGTACAAGTACACGTACATGGAGGAGATGCTGGGGAACGTCGCTGGCTCACGCCAGGTCTTTGAACGGTGGATGGAGTGGCAGCCAGAGGAGCAAGCCTGGCATTCCTACATCAACTTCGAGCTCAGATACAAGGAGGTGGACAGAGCACGAAGCATTTATGAGAGATATATCCTTTCCAGAGCCTTGTGACTCCTGACTGGGTTTAGATCTCCATTCTTTATTTCCTTTCCAAGTATTCCGTGTCTGGCAACCTTGCTGTACTCCTTTTCCCTGTGGTGTGCTGAGAATGAGCCAGCAGGAGGTGTTAAAAGCATGTTTAGGGAAAGCCTCCAGATGCAGTGCAGTGGCTGTGGGTCCTGCCATAACAGTGTCTGTTCAACTGCACTGCTCATGCACCCAGCTTTTGTAGCCATCCTTTGTTTTGGGTTTCTCCTCAGATTTTCCCTGACCTGTTGCAGACATCTTTTATGAAAAATCCTTTCCTTAGAATTTTTCCTCCTGAAAAGCTGAGAGGCCTCAGGAACAAAATGTAAACATTGATTATTTGTTGCTGTGGAATGCAACAGGTGCATCTGGGATTGGCCCATGTTAGATGTTCCTAATTAATGGCAAATCACAGCCCAGCTGGCTCGGACAGAGAGTCAAACCTTTGTTATTCATTCTTTGCTATTCTATTCTTAGCTAGCCTTCTGATGAAACCTTTTCTTCTATTCTTTTAGTATAGTTTTATTGTAGTACATATCATAAAATAATAAATCAAGCCTTCTGAAACATGGAGTCAGACCCTCATCTCTTCCCTCAACCTGAGATCCTTGTGAACACCGTCACACTGACCCTTATCCCTTTTTAAGTAAGGCACAAAACCTTTTGCATGCTTATACCTATCAGTGTCTTCTTCCCAGCTTCTTCCCACGTGTGTGCCATGCTGGGAGATGTCCCTGGGAAGAGCCCAGCAGGGGATGTGCCACTCAGGCAGAGAGCTGTTTCCTTAACAAGAGCTGTACTTGTCCTGGTTCACCCCGAGGTGAAGAACTGGATCAAGTATGCGCGCTTCGAGGAGAAGCACAGCTACTTTGCCCACGCCAGGAAGGTGTACGAGAGGGCAGTGGAGTTCTTCGGGGAGGAGCACATGGATGAGCACTTGTACGTGGCCTTTGCCAAGTTTGAGGAGAACCAGAAAGAGGTAAGGTCTTCATCTGAGTCGTGCCAGTGTTTCTCCTTGAGTATCAAAGGCATTCAACCTTCACTGCAATACTTGCGGTTCCCAGCACCTTGTGACTGCAGTCTGAGTTAGGGGGACAGTTTTTTGCTCACCTCTGGTTGCCTTTGGTGACATCAGTAAAATGTACTCTAAGGGGGATCTGCCAAGCCCAAGACCAAGAGCATTTGCTCAAACCTGTATCCTCAGACTGGAGAAGTTCTGAGAGGTTTTGGGCCTGCATGATAGAAAACTGGATTGGTCCAGATGTTTTTCACAGTCTCTAAGGTTCCCAGGCTGTTACGAAATTGAAGACATTCTGTGAACCCCAAACCACAACCTCTTAAATTGGTTTAAATATGCTAAACCTGTAAATGAATAAGAGATGATGGGTCCTGGCATTTTCAGGTTTATTTTTTCCCCCTCAAAGTTTACTCAGCAGAGAGATCTGTGTTAGTCCTGTTCTAAAACAATTGCTTACCTTAGGATGACCCACAGTTCTGTATTCTATTAAATATTCCCAAAAGTTTGTTGAAAAACTGTCAGGGAGGACAGAAATTGCTTTGTAAATATTTTTCTAATTATATTTAATATTTTCAGTTTGAAAGAGTGAGAGTCATCTACAAGTATGCCTTGGATAGAATTCCAAAGCAGGATGCCCAGAATCTCTTCAAGAATTACACCATCTTTGAGAAGAAGTTTGGAGACAGGAGAGGAATTGAGGACATTATTGTCAGCAAGAGGAGATTCCAGTATGAGGAGGAGGTGAAGGTATGTGGGACAGGTACCCTCCAGGTTCACTGTACATCCAGCTGGTGCTTAAGGGACACGAGTATTTTGTGATATCAAGGCTGATGAGTTTCAAGTTACCCTTGAAAATCGGTCCAAAAAACACCAAGGGAATGTTCATTTTAGAGCCAAAATTCCATCCCTGGGGAAGAGAATGGTATCTGCATTCACTGTTTTTTTTGTTTCTGCTTTCTAATCTAGATTGTGCAGGTGAGGGTTTTGGATTGAACTCAAGGCTTGGTACCCTTAAGGATAATGCAGTTTAGCTTGTAGTTACTACTTAAGTTAGGGAATATCCATTTCAGGACACCTCATCAGTGCATAAATACCTTTTTGTGAGAAAACACCTGTGCCACACCTGTTAAAAATGGGAACAAACTCCTAGTGCTAAAATGATTTCAGCATTTATTATAATAAAAAGAAAGGCCTAAAGCAAAGGGGCTTGCAGGCAGAGCAGGAGCATTCCCATCAAGGATGCTGTGGCGCCAGCGCTGGGGCTGCTTCAGCAACCATGTCCCGAGCTTCCAGGTGGAGCAGCACTGCTTGCCTGGGTCAGATGGCCCTTTTTATCCTGTTTTCTGTCCCTGTGGATTGGTTTCTTTTTGGATCCTTCATTTGCATGAAGGTTTTAGGCACTTGATTGGCCCATTACAGTTCCGTCCAGGCTGGCTCCTTTTGCTTGGGAAGGGGTGCACTTTACTTAGGTGTAATACAGTATGTTGAGTATCATAATTCTTATAACTACCCTTTTACAATTACCAAACTAACAGTACATGCTTAACAATTATCAACTATTTTACAAGAGTTTCTAACCTATTTTTAACACACCTGCCTGCTGTTCAGTCCACACTCCTCCTCCCTTCTCACACTTTACTTGGATTGCCTTCATTGAGACAATGCTGAGGGCAAAATAAAACAAAATTTAAAGCAAGGTCACTTATAACCCAAAAGCATTTCATCACTCCTCATCCCTTCTCACACTTGGATTGCCTTCATTGAGACAATGCTGAGGGCATCATAAAATTTAAAGCAAAGTCACTTATAACCCAAAAGCTCCACCATCAGCATCCCCAAGACTGACAGTTTTCGTTAATATTCCAGTGATCTGTTTTAAAGGGGAAATTTAAAGGGGAGTTTACTTATCTAAGTAAAGGATGAGGCTCTGTTTGTTGTAGTGACTGCAGTTTGTTTGCTGTTGCCCCTGTCCCCTGTCTCTGGAAGGCAAACCCCCACAACTACGACGCGTGGTTCGATTACCTGCGGCTGGTGGAGAGCGACACGGACGCCGAGACCGTGCGGGAGGTGTACGAGAGAGCCATTGCCAACGTGCCCCCCATCCAGGAGAAACGCCACTGGAAGAGGTACATCTACCTCTGGATTAACTATGCACTCTATGAGGAGCTGGAGGCAAAGGCAAGTAGTGACAATTTGGGGTTTCCCTTTCCTTATAGGAAATAGCTGCTGGTATTTTAATAGGTAAATCAAGAGCTAAGTATTGTCAGTGTTACTAGTTTTGTGTAGCATGGTACAGGATTTACTGTTTAAATACAGAGGATTTTTCCTCTTCCAGTTTTCTCTCCTGCCATAAGGGAGGTGTGAGAAATAGCTACTCGCTTTTCATAGTTTAGGAAGGTTCATTAAACCTTATCAAAAATACAACAGAAGACTGAATAAAGAAGAAAGGTTACAGTGCTGGGAGCTAAAGATTTTCCCTGCCATGTGCTCACCCACACAATGGAAGTTTTTCCTTTTTAAGCCTTTAACCCCTCCCAAAGTTCTGTCCATCAACCCCTTCTTCGCTGTCCAGTGGTGGAGATCTCTTCCTCAAATCCTGATTGGGGGTCAGATGTCACCATAGTGACAAGCCAGCCCTCCCAGATGTTCCAGCTCCAGCTGTCCCTTGATAACCACACGAGGGGGTACAACATAACTATAACCTATAAACTTTTCTTAACCTATAAAATTTTCTTAACCTATATAAATGATATTTGTCCATTAATTGTGAGAGTCAATCATTGCATCACTCATCTATCACAGAGGGGAAAAAACAAACTTGTTTTACCCCAATTCATTCAGAAACACACTGATAACAAAAGCAGGAGTGGGGATTTCTGGTGGCCTTGGCTGAACTGCCCATGGCAGACTGTTACCTGAACTTGTGAACTAGTTTTATAGTTAACAAAAGCTGTTTGTGAGGCAGCCACATTGTTGCTATTGTGACCTTAGAGGCTGTACAAGTATTTATTGGAACATTAGAGCTGCTCTGAGTATGAAACACTGTTCAGTGTCTGTTAAAGGAAAAGACATATTTTTCCTCCCACAACTGGGACACTCCTTGTTTTATTGCCAGCTTCCTAGCACTGAACCTTGTTTTGAAAAGGTGAGTCTTGTTGATTCAGAAGCTACCACCTTTGAATTGTGCAAACTAAGTAGATAAGCATTGCTGATTCTAACCAGCTTGACTGAGATACTGTTCTGCAGTTTTGCAGTCACTGCAAGATTCAAATTCAGCATGATCTCAGCATTAACAAAGTGTTTCACATGCTGCCTGTTCTTACAGGATGCAGAGAGAACCAGACAGGTGTACCAGGCATGCCTTGAGCTCCTGCCCCACAAGAAGGTATGGTTCCTCCGTCAGTCTGGCTTGAGTTTTGGGGTAAAATGCCCTAGATAAGATCCTTTAGTTCTCTTCCCCCCCTTATATTCAGGAATGTAAGCAGCTCCAAAGGGCTGGATTGTGGGTTCATGAAGACTTTGCTTAAAACTTCAATTATCCCTTCCAGTTTCTCAAAACATCCACCTTCCAAAATGGTTTTCCAGTGGGGCCTCCATGGTCATCACCCCTGAGGCACCTGCGTTTGACAAAACAGCTTTCAGGTCTGTCTTCCCCATTACAATCGGTCTTCAAGGCTGATGGATTGGGGCTTTGTGGGGATTTTTTTGCTTGTGAACTCTAAAATATCCCTGTGGCCAAACCTTTACAACTGCATTGACTTGGAATGTCAGAAAATCCATGTTCGTGTTCTTTTTCTAGTTTGTTATTTATTGTGTCATCTGAGTGTCAGATTAATCTCTAGTTATTAAGAGCTGATTGGCTAATAATTGATTTAGCAATAGCTTATGTCTTGCCCTTTGATGATTGGTTTAAAAACTATTTTCTGTGGTTTGAAAGACATCTGTCCTGGCCATTTTTGCTTTCACCCCAGTATATTGTCCTGTCACAGAAGTAGATAATGAACCCTAAATCTTTCAGCAGGAAAACACTGAGATCAAATGAGATTACCTCAACTGAGTTACCTGCAGTAACAGTCATGTCTTGTATAGAAAGAATGCTTATTTTTTTAAGCAACATGTACAGTATTACATACTGACTTTCCAGCCTAAATAGCACTTTGTTCTTTTTCTTCCAGTTTACATTTGCTAAAATGTGGCTGCTATATGCACAGTTTGAAATTCGACAGAAGAACCTCCCCCTTGCCAGAAGGGCTTTGGTAAGCTTTTGTCAGAGCCATAATTGACTTCACTAATAGTAACACAGGAACAGCATTAAAAGATCTTAAATTGTCCTTTTTAAGTTGCTGATTTAATCCACTTAAAATAAAGCATCCAAGAAGTCTGCAGGGGCCAGCATTTACTGTCATGTATGATTTAAAAAGAAATGTAGCTTGTTCTGATGAATTAGCCCCGGGCAGAAACGACAAAATGCTGCTCTGAATGCAGAGCACCCACATCAGCTCAGTGCTCTTACAAGTTCTTAGCTGCTGCTGAAGGCTTGCAGTGATACTTGCTCTAACAATAGGGTTTTAAAAAGCGTTGTAGATGAATGGGAGGTTTGCTTCTAGGAAATTAGGACCTGCCAAACTGTGTGCCAGTCCGAGCTGCTGACAGAAGCAATCACAGGGATTTCAGGCAGGCTCAGGAGCTGCTGAGCAGGTTCACTCTGAATGTCAGCACGAGGGGACAGCAGGGTGTGATGGGGCAGCAAGAAATGGCATCTTTTGAAATGAAAAACTTCCTTTCCTTTCGGTTCAGATATTCTTAGTAAGCTCAGGGATAGCATCAGACATTTTGAGAGAAAGCCAGTGCTGGTAGCAGTTGGGGTGGTTTGACTTTCAAGAGCAATCTGATGGGGTTTCCACCCAAACAGTGATGGAGGGCACATGGAGAAGAACTGAGCACATTCTGAAATACCAGTGACATCTGCAGAGCTGGAGGCCCATAACAGTGACCAAAGTGATAATCCCAAACTGATGGTTTCCTCCATTTTTCATAAATTCCAAGGTACTAAACATGTAGGAACATTGTGCAGGAGAATTGTGGTGAGGGAATTCCTCTCAAATTACCTCACATTGGCTTGAGGGAGCAGAAGCCACATTCTCTATAGAAGTGACTCCAAGGCCAAGTTCACTATAGCCTGTCTCAGGTATAGCCCATTCTTAAGTCTTGTTTTAAGAGTTTCCCAGACTGGGAATCCAGAATTGCCTCTCCCAGCTTGGCTCAGGATAGACAGTTTTCTTCAGAGACTGAGGTGCATCAGAAAGAAAGTACTTTGTAAAGACATTATTCTCCACCTGTCCAGCCATTCTCTGTGCCAGGAGGAACAGTGTGGGGCCACAGTTTGTTTGGTGTCACTTGTTTTATGAGATGCTTGGGAACTGCTTACCTGGCAGGCTGGTACTGTGCAGAAAAGCAAGTTGTAGTTCAAACACTTAAAAAATCAAGTGGGGGTTTTATTTTCCTGCAAGATCACGGAGAGTTTTCATTTTTGGTTGTTTTTTTTTTAATGCACAACAGGGGACATCCATAGGAAAATGCCCAAAAAACAAACTGTTTAAGGGCTACATTGAGCTGGAGTTACAGCTGCGTGAATTTGACCGTTGCCGAAAATTGTATGAAAAATTCCTGGAGTTTGCACCAGAAAACTGCACGTCCTGGATTAAGTTTGCTGAGCTGGAGACCATCCTTGGGGACATTGACCGTGCCAGGGCCATCTATGAGCTGGCTATTGGCCAGCCCAGGCTGGACATGCCCGAGGTGAGCAGGGAAGGATTCAGTTAAGGTATTTATTGCACAGTGTGGCTGATGAACGTGTTGTTAAGAAAATTAATCCACAAACACCAGAGCTTTATGTCCAAAAAAGGAGACAGAGGAGTCCTTTTACTTTATTTGAGTAAAGATGGGGCATTCCCCTGGGATTTCAAATTTTTGGAGGACACAGCCTCCCTTTTTATCCCAATTTCCTGGCCACATTTCTCTTCTCTCTTTCCCCATTGAGAAGTTCAGGCTTCCCGATATGCCTGATCCCAAAGATTTCCCTCTAATGTATAACTCTCCCTTTTAATTTTTAATTCTTATGGAATTTAGGGGTTTTTCTTCCCCATTGTTTCTTTCATCTTTCAATGTCTAATTTCATTTATCAGCAAACCTAAAGTTTATTTATAAAAGCAAATATCTTTTTCCATCCATCAATCAGTGGAATCCTTCCCATTGTTTCTTTCATCTCCCAATGCTAATTTTACCTACCAGCAGACCCACAGCTTGTTTGTAAAGACAAATCCCCTATTCCTCTCAATGTCAATAATCCACCAGATGAAACATGAAGTGAAAGTGAGTGGTTAAAGGGCACCAGGTTTGGTGCTGCTCAGCCCTAATCCCAGCCTGTGCTGCCAAACTATCTGATCCCTAACCTTTTCTTGTGGTATTTTCAGAGTTCCCCATCATTGGGAAGGAATGATTGAATCTGACTCCATGTACTTAGAAGGCTCATTTATTATTATATTCTACTATAAAATGCTATACTAAATTATACTAAAGAATAGAGAAAGGATACTTAGAGAAGGCTAAAAGATAATAATGAATCTTGTGACTCTCTCTCCAGAGTCTGACACAGCCTGGACATCGTTGGTCATTAAGTTAAAACAATTCCCATGAAACCAATGAAATAATGACCAGTTGGTAAACAATGTCCAAACCACATTCCAAAGCAGCAAAACACAGCAGAAGCAATGAGATAATTATTGTTTTCATTTTTTTTCCCTGAGACTTCTCAGCTTCCCAGGAGAAGAAACCCTGGTGAAGGGATTTTTCAGAAAATACGACGGTGACATTTTCTCAGGGAAATTTTACCTTTATCTGTTCTTTTCCCCTGCCAGTGTGCTAAGGAATGGACATGATAAGAGGCTTCTCTGTTGCAGGTGCTTTGGAAATCCTACATTGACTTTGAGATTGAGCAAGAGGAGTATGAGAAGACCAGGAACCTTTACCGGCGGTTGCTGCAGCGCACGCAGCACGTCAAGGTGTGTATGGGCACCCAGGACAGGGAAAGCCTGAGCTGCCTGGGCTCACATCAGCCCAGGTTCAGGCTCTAAAGGGGGGAGGGAAATTCCTGAATTCCATACAACAACAGGCCTATCTCAGGCGAAAGAAGCTTTTCCAAGCAGCCCTCTTCGCTGAGCAGCTTTGGTTGCTAAAACCTTACAAGGAAAACTGTGATTTTCCAGTGTCGCTTGGTGCTGTCATTGACAAAATTCACACAGATTTCTCGTGTCTTGAAACAGCCACAAGAAATTGATCCACATGTGTCACTCTTGTGCTGAGAATGACACAGGAACAGGTGAGAGGCAGTATTGTAGAGAGAGGAAGAGAAGGCTTTATTCAAGAGAACTACATGGTTTTATAGAGTGATATGATAGATTCAGATTCTGTTTGATTGGCAAACTAACAAAAACACCTTCCTCATACACCATCCTTGAGGAGAACAGAAAAACAAAGTAGAAAAACACTACCTGCAGATTGTTCATACTTAACAAGTTACCACATCCTTACAACTCCCTAAAAGTTCTCACAAGCCCCTGTGAGAAACTCTTGCTGTTTCTCTCTCTCTGTCCCATGGTGTCCACACACATGCCTTACATGGATGCTGTGTCCTGTCACAGACATCTTTTATGAAAAATCCTTTCCTTAGGATTTTTCCTCCTGAGAAGCTGAGAGGCCTCAAGAACAAACTGTAACCAACGGTTATCTGCTGCTGTGGAATGCAACAGGTGCATCTGTGATTGGCCCATGTTGGTTGTTTCTCATTAATGGCCAATCACAGTCAGCTGGCTTGGACTTTCTGTCTGAGACACAAACCTTTGTTATCATTCCTTCTTTTTCTATTCTTAGCTGGCCTTCTGATGAAATCCTTTCTTCTATTCTTTTAGTATCGTTTTAATATAATATATATCATAAAATAATAAATCAAGCCTTCTGAAACATGGAGTCAAATCCCTGAATCTTCCCTCATCCTCGGACCCCTGTGAACACCATCACAGAGTCCTGCTGAAGTGGGGCGAATCTTGCGTGAAAAAAATTATTTTCTGGGCACCTGCTGGCATTGATCTTTGCTTTTCTCTTCTATTTTTTACTGCTGCTTTGTTGTGTTTGGCCTGTGCCCTGTGCCTGGTGGCGCAGAGCAGAGGCTGGAGCTGTGCTTGCGTGTGCTGTGCCCGCAGGTGTGGATCAGCCTGGCGCAGTTCGAGCTGTCGGCGGGGCAGGGCGAGCGGCTGCAGCGCTGCCGGCAGGTCTACGAGGAGGCCAACAAGGCCATGCGCAGCTGCGAGGAGAAGGAGGAGAGGGTCATGCTGCTCGAGTCCTGGAGGGGCTTCGAGGAGGAGTTTGGCACTGATGCCACCAGGGAGAGGATAGATAAACTGATGCCTGAGAAAATAAAGAAGAGGAGGAAGCTGCAGGCCGAAGATGGGGTAAGGAAAAATGATGGCAGTAGGGGCTGCGAGCCCTCGGTGGCTTTGTGCCCGTGTGCAAACATGGGCTTTAATTTTTTGTTATTTCTCTGATATCACCCTGACTTTTTAGGATTTTCTATGCCTTCTGATGTTTACATTCTTGTAACAAACTTTCTCACGAACTTTCTGTAAAGAACTTATTGTTTCTGTGAGGAAAATTAATCCACAAACATCAGAGGTTTATGTCCAAAAAGGAGACAGAGGAGTCCTTTCTGGCTTTATTCAAATAAAGGGAGAGGCCATGGGGCATTCCCCTGGGATCTCTCCAATTTCTGGAGGACGCAGCCTCCTTTTTATCCCAATTTCCCAGCCACATTTCCCTTCTCTCTTTCCCCATTGGCTGAGGCACTTGAGAGGTACAGACTTCCTGCAATGCCTGATCCCAAAGATCTCTCTCTAATGTACAACCCTCCCTTTTAATTTTTAATTCTTATGGAATTTAGGGGTTTTTCTTCCCCATTGTTTCTTTCATCTTTCAGTGTCTTACTTCGTTTATCAGCAAACCTAAAGTTTATTTGTAAAATCAAATATCTTTTTCCATCCATCAATCAGTGGAATCCTTCCCATTGTTTCTTTTCTCTCCCAGTGCTGGTTTTATCTACCAGCAAACCCACGGCTTGTTTGTAAAGACAAATCCCCTATTCCTCTCATTTTGCATTGTTTTATAGAAGAGGAGAAATTCGATGGACTGTTGGTTTGTCCAGTGTCATTGGAGAGGTGGCACTTTCACCCTGCAATCCACTGTCACTTTTGGAAATCTATAAATGTTGGAGTCAGAAATTAAACTTCCCTTTTTTCACCTTGAGAACAGGTTTTTTGTGTCCTATAGTGACACTCTAATTTCTCTTTCTTGTTAGAAGCGCCTCCTAATAGCCAGTGTTAACATGCAAATTAAACTCACTTTGTGGTATTTTTCTCTCTAGTCTGATGCTGGATGGGAGGAGTACTATGATTACATTTTCCCAGAAGACACTGCCAATCAGCCCAACCTCAAACTCCTGGCTATGGCAAAGCTCTGGAAGAAACAGCAGCAGGAGAGCGAAGCTGCAGCCATGGATCCTGACAAGGACATTGATGAAAGCCAGACTTAATGCCTTGCATTTCCCCACCCCTTTCTTGGGCCATTGTACAGTATTTTCATCGGTGATAAATAAATGTATTTGGAGAGTTTTAGTATTACTGACTTGAGATGGGTTTTGTGTGGAAGACAAGCACCATCTTGGGGTGGATTCCCTTTAACAGTCCTGCAGGTGCCCATCAGTTAAAGGGCTCTGCAGCTGGCACCAGCGACAGGAGAACTGGGAGAACCAGGCAGTGACTTCACTTTCAGCACAAGGACCTGTCCAAGGCTCCCACAGCCTATCCCAGCACTGTGCCAGGGCAGCAGACCTTGAGTGAGAGAGAGGTCTCCAGCCATCATCCCTGATGAATTCTCCAGTAATTCCGTTAAATTCAGTCTGTGTTTGAGCACTTCCATGTGCTGGCAGACCCCAGCAGAGCTGTGTCACTGCTCTGGGCTGGCCATCACTGTCCTGTCCAGATCTGACCTGTCCAGCTGTGGCCAGAGCAGCTTTTTTCTGCCCCACCTGCACCTCTAATAACATGTGCTTCCCCTCCCCTGCCCTCTCATCTCTGAGTGTTTCTGCTGACCCACACCCCATGACATTGTAAATCCCATTTCTATTTTGCCTCTTTCAATCCCTGCTCTGAGCCCCGTTGCTTTTCACACTTTATTTTGATGTTTCCCTCTGTCCTACTCCCTATCTCTGCTTTTTAATTTCATTTAATTGAATTTGTTACAGAGTTTTCAGCGGTGCTAAGATTGTTTTCTTGTGTATATTTTGGTGAGGGTTTTTTTGGGTGGCTTTTATTTTGTGTGTGTGGGGAGAGGTTTGTTCGTTTCTTTGTTTTTGTGTTGTTTCATTCTCTGAGCGCTGCATTTCCCAGGAATTCCTTCCTTTTTAGAAGGTGGAACCTTGCCTCTTTTTTTTCCAGCTTTGCTGCATACTGTGTCAGTTGCTGGTATTATCTCTCTTGATAAGGCCAATAGTGAGGTTGTCAGCAGGGGCTCAGGTGAGCATCTTGTCTGTGTCAGCACAGAGAGCTTTAGCAGCTCTCCAGAAAGCAGCAGGGCTGCAAGGCACAGGGTCTTGCAGGGGAAGAGCCATTGTTAAAAAAAACAGAGTTAAAAAACCAGACTTTTGGATTTTCAAGCTGGGTTGATTGTCACGGGGTGGTTTTTTGTAAGAACAGGATTTGGATTTTTTTTTGCCTTTTCAAACCCTGAAACTCCTGTGAGGAGTGATCTGGACTGACACCCTGAATGCAGCACTTCCAGGAGTTAAACTATTCCCCCTTTGGAGCACTAGTGACACTTGGGGGTTTAATGGATTTTTCTCCTTCCACAGCCGTGATCCCACCCCATTTCTCTCCCTCTGCCCTCCCATTACAAGCCCATCTTGAAAAGGGCAAACAGGAGGTTTTTGTTCCATAACAAGTAAAACAAAACCTATCTGCTCATGTGACTTCTGGGCAGTGAGTGGTTCCAGGGTTGAAGCATTACCTCAGGAGTGATAATGGACACAGATTCCTGCCCTGTGGACCAGAAACTCTGTGCTAGAGATGTCACAACTCTCCAGGAGCACTTGCCCATGTAACTCATGCCTCTGTTACACCCACCATGAACCTGAAGTGTTCTTTGAACAATTTCAGCATTAATCTTTTCCACACTTCCAAGCCCAACAGTGGGGGCTCAGTTTTCCAGGGATCTACAGCAACAGCTTTCCCTCACATTGCTGAACTGAAGAAGGAAGGAATTCTTCACTGTGAAGGTGGGGAGGCCCTGGCACAGGATGCCCCGAGAAGCTGTGGCTGCCCCTGGATCCCTGGAACTGTCCAAGGCCAGGTTGAAGGGGGCTTGGAGCACCCTGGGATAGTGGAAAGTGTCCTTGCCCATATCAGGGGTGGCACTGGAAGAGTTTTAAGGTCCCTTCCCACCCAAACCATTCTGGGCTTCTCTCAGTGCTTTGTGCCCTGCTGCCTGACTCCCAATATCCTCTGTCCCCTCTGAGTTTGTGCTCTAACAGGTGCTGAGATATTCCTGCCCATTTGATTTTTGTCCATTTGCCTCGCTCCTGCAGAGCTGCTGTTCCCACGTTTAACTTCTGAAACCCCAGTGCCCTCCTGGCCCGTGCCTGCCTGCCTGGATTTATCACCAGGCTGGGTGGAAGAGAAACATTCCTGCTGGAAAGGCTTCTGGCAGGGAGAGGAGAAGGGGAACACCCCACTGGGGAAATGGCACCCCAAGGTTTAACCCCTGCAGCAGCCTGATACCTGAGGGGCTTTGGGAGAATGGCACACTTTTAGAACTGGCAAAAATCAAGATTTTTGCAAAAATCAGGTTTTCATGTGGAAGAGGGAACACAGAGTGTGGATTTGCGTAGTGGAAAGGTGATCAGCTTGCCTGCTACCTGGTCCACAGGGTGGGCAATGGAAAGACATTGGGATTTAGGATGCATTTATTCTGGGACAGCTATTTCAAACCAGATTTGTACATGGAGTTGCTTGTTTAAGAGAGGGCTGACTCCATCACTAAGATTTTATGCTCTGGAACTTCTTGTGTGGCACAACTTTAACTGTCCCTGTCTCCCACCAACTGAGCAACAGCTGCTGCTGTGCTGGGGTCTGGAAATCAGTGACTTCACAGGCTGCAGGCTACCCTTGGGTTTTTAGGGAGCATATTTTTAATGTCCTAACTCTGTTCTGCACGGTATCTTTTGTGAAGCTGCCTTTTCACCTGTTTTTTTTTATGAAAAATATCCTTCTTCGTGAAGGATTTAAAGTGTTTGTGTTCGTTCCACTTCTGTAGATACCATCAGTCAATAAAATGCTGCACTTGAAAGAAGATAAATGCTTGTCTGTGCTTGGAAGTTGTGTTCTATTAGTGGATGGTTTATCTGCTGCTACAAGAGCTCAGGAGGGAGATAAATCCGAGGACCAGGATGGAAAATCCTTCCTCAGTGGGAGCTGAGCCCTGTGCAGGTGGGAGGTCAGGGCTCCTGTCACTCTGTTGGTGGCAATTTGAGGGCAATTTGAGCCGTTTCCTCCTACCTGTGCCACAGGCACAAGGGTGGGCAAATCCCTGGTGGACACAAGGATGTCCAGGGAAAGAGGAGGGGCTCAGCAGTGAGACCCTTGAATAGAAATGGAGGAAAATCTGAGCTGTTTCATGGGAATGGGAGTAAATTGGCTGAACGTGTAACATCTGAAGAGACAAATTGAGGGTAGCATGGGTGGGAGTGGTGCCATTGCTGTTGGGGGAGAATTCCCAAGAAATCATGTTCCAGAGAGGGGAAGATCAGGGATTTCTTTTTGCTCCTGGCTGTGATACAGAAAATGTGACATCTCTATTAATGGTTTTTAGCAGTTTTGCAGTTCCCAGCATTATTCTGTGAAGTGGGTTCAGAGAATGCCTTTTGGGAGTTAGGTGTATCCATTTGGATGACATTGGAAAATACTGATTTTCATGGAGAGAGTAAGGGCCTGGGGCAGCAGCTGTGGGATGGGATCTGGATCCAGAGGCTGTAGCAAATGTCTCTGCTCTCTCCATGAATGTCCATGTAGGGCTCAGCTAAGGTTGGCTCTGCCCAGGATGATTTTTGATTCTTCCCATTTGGGGGAGGCTGGGAGTGGTGGAATCTGTCTGTTTTGTGAGGAATTTGCACCCAGTGAGAGGCAGCCAGTAAGGAAGGGAAGAGGGAGAGTTTTCTGAGGTTTCTCAGGAAAGTGACATGGTGACATCTGAAAAGAATAGAAACCTTTGAGAGCATTATGGATAGCTATGGAATTCAAATTGGGAATGTTCTGTGCATTTTTCATATCCCTGCCAGGAGGAGTATAGCAGATCTAATGTTTAATGCATGGACAGTAATAGAAGGCTGAACTGATCTCCACAAGCCTGTTTGTTCCATTACTGTCCAGAAGGAAATAAATTAGATTCTATTAAGTTCTAAACTCCATTTTATGCTATTTGGACCCAGATGCTGCAGAGGGAGAGGTCAGAAGAAGGAAAGCTGAGTTTTAGAGGGTTGATGTTTGGGTGGCATCAACATAACACGCCCAAGGTGCAGCTTAGTTAAAACCAACACCCAGTGAGTGCTCTCTCCTTTGGGAGTGTGCACAGGAACCTAAGGCTGAGCTCAAAAGCTAAAGGTCCTCAAGAAGAGCCGTTTTATTCATAAGAGGATTTTACATTTGGTTGGACTGATGTGCTTGGTGCCCAGCATGCTCCAAGTCCCAGAACTTGAATTATGGGAACATTTTGGAGACAAATGATTGTGCTGCTCAGTCTTTAGAGAGGCTGGTAGAACAAACCTGGGTTTTCTTGTTGGATGCTGTGACTGAGACTGTTGAGAAGAGTTTTCAGAGGTGTCTGTGGAGTTCTGATCTCAGAACGGGCATCAACTTGCACAAAAAGACCAGAGGAGATTTTGGACATCTTGGGGTATTTAAAGCATCAGCTTCTATGCCAGTCTCTGGACAGACAGAGGATCTTCTCCAAGATAAGGAAATCACCCTTTATACACACTTGTCTGCCCCATTTTAATCTTTCTTTCCCAGTTATGTAAATAGCACCAGACTAATATTCCCTGTGTACCACTGGTAAGCTGATTCGCTCGCTCCACTTTATCAGACACAAAAGCACTGCAGGGCTGGTTTGTAAATTGAGTTGGATTTGGTTTTTTTTTTTTACATCTGTGTTATTCCAAGCTCTTATGTAAATACTTGGAAAGCAATTTCTATATATACTCAGTTTGTTATGCAACTACTCTGTGCAGTGATGCCAAAGGGATTTAATTTTCTTGTCGGTGGTTTTTAGAAGAAGTGATCAAGCATTCTTTCTGTGGAAGGCTCAGGGAATCACAAAGTGAAAACCAATAATAAATGGCAGAAAACAAGGGCAACTACAAAATTAAAAAGAGGGAAAAAAAATAAAATGTTCCTGAGTTACAGAACTATTTAGGGGGGCTTTCACTGAAGGCCTGATTATTGCTCCAGTGTGAGTTGCCTTTGTTCTTTATGGAAATTATTGAATGATTCAATCCTTACATCTGTGTTCCAGCCCTGTGTGTGTGCTATTGATGAAACATCTTAGAGCAGATGTTGCTGGGCTGGCCACTGCTGACCACTGCTGGCCACTGCTCTCCCAAAAACCTCTTGGAAACCTGAAAACTCCTTGACATAAAAATTCATTTTTAACTGAAACCGATTTAATTTTGCCATGAATTAATGTGTTACATGCTGAGAAGAGAACACTGAGGGAAAAAAGAAGGCTGAAGCTCCTGAGGCTGCTGTAGCAAAGCTCCTGGAGTCCCAGAGGGCTTTTCTGCCCATCTTACAGCCATCCCTAGAAAGCCACTGGAGAAACTGAGTCCTGATTCCCAGCAGGCTCCTGTGACAGAGAGCTCCCTCCCTGCATCCCGAGCTCACAGCTGCTGCTGAGGGACATGGCTGGGGGACAGCTGGGCTGCTCCCCATGAGCTTCAGGCTCAGTTCTGGGACCTTACTATGGACAAGGAGATGATGAGGAGATGCTTCCACCAGGAGCCGGGCTTTGGCCGCCAGCTGATTCAGTTTAGCATCCTCTGTTGGGTTTGCACAGCTCTGGGAGCCCAAAGTCCAACACATTGTGATAGATGAGTAATGCAATGATTGAATCTCACAATTAATGGACAAATTTCATGTATATAGGTTAATAAAAGTTTTATAGATTAATAGTTATGTTGTACCCCATCGCGTGGTTATCAAGGGACATCTGGGGTTGGGACATCAGGATTTGAGGAAGAGATCTCCACCCCTGGACAGTAAAGAAGGGGTCGATGGACAGAACTTTGGGAGGGGTTAAAGAGATAAAAGGAAAAACCTCCATTGTGTGGGTGAGCACATGGAGGGGAAAATCTTTTGCACCCAGCACTGTAACCTTTTTTCTTTATTCAGTCTTCTGTTGTATTTTTGATAAGATTTAATAAACCTTCCTAAACTATGAAAAGTGAGTAGCTATTTCTCACAACATCATTTGCTTAATCCTTTGGAAGTCAAAGCAAACACATACTAAGTGGATTTTAGAAATAAAAGTCTGAGTTTTACACATTTCTCTTTTCAAAGTAACCATGCAAGCTGGAGGTTAAACTGCAGCAAAACCTGGGTGTCTTTTGCCCCCAGAAGGTGTGAAAAACACCAATCACTTGTTTTTAAAATTTTAAAAGTTTAAAAAGAATAAAATGGTAATAAAAATAGTAATACAATTAGAGTAATAATAATTTGGACAAATTGAATTAGGACAATATGAGACAATAGAAACAAAGAGTTAGGGATGTCCAGGTACCTTTTTCTGGGCAGCACAATCCCAAAAATGGACACACGTTAACAGAGGATTAACCCTTAAAAGCAGCAGCCTGTTGCATATTCATACACCTCATACATGATGCATAAATTCCATTCAAACATGGGATTCTGTCTGGTCAGTGTCAACTTCTTCCTCTTAATCCTAAACAGGATTCAAGCCTGAGCGAGGCAGGAAGAAGTTCATTTCTTCTGATAATGGAGCAATAAATTCTCTTTCTCTGAAAGATTTAGGTGTCCTGTGGCTGCTATCTCGCCGCGAGTCCTTTCTTTAGAAAAAAGTATCCTACATAGCATAGTTTCTATTTTAACATTTTGTTATAACCTAAAACTATATTTAACACAGTACTTAAGAGAATTAATACAGCATAACTTTCTAACACAACACATATAATACTCATTTTAATATTTGCGAAAGGCCAATCACAAAACACGCATTTTTCACAAAGGGATGGGAAGAAGACAGAACTGCATCTCTTGTGCTCTGGAGTGGTCCTGCTGATTTGGCTCGTGGCTGCTGTGTCCTGCAAGAGCAGCAGAGCTGATGCAGGGCCTCTTGGGCATTAACCAGGGAGATTATCCAGCAGCTGCTCCATCTGCGCGCGCCTCCGCTGGGAATGACGCTGTCGCTCCACGTCACCCACCCAGGCTTCTTCCCTCTCTTCATCAGCCATGGCCTCATCCAAATGCCATCATATAAAACTGGGGGGGGGGGTGCTTGTGGGGTTGGTTTATGGCTGTCTAGAACCCAACTGGCTTATTTCCTGGTTTACATAATGTTTAGAGTCCCAGGACAATCTCTGCAAATTCAGATGTGTCTAAGTTGCCATGGGCTGTGGGCAGGAAATAAATTTGCCCGTTCGTTCTCAAGGCTGATGTGAATTTCGTTTAAAGGGGAGCTAAAATGATTTATCTTTAACTTCACTGCTGAGTTAACAGTTGGACTCTATGGTCTTAGATGTCGTTTCCAATTTAAGTGGTTTCCTAACTATAATTTTCTGTATTTGGAGAAGGAATACATCGCCCTTTTACATCTTAAAAACACTGCTCCTTCTGCATTTTGCTCTGTTTCAGTAATATAAATAATGGCATTAATTTAATTTTGTATTAATGTTCTCATGCATGAAATGAAATCCAGTTTCCTTGTTAATCCTTGCAATCTAAGCAAACACGGTATAGGACCATTACAGGAGAACACTTAATCCCCCCTCTTGGTTCTCTCTAATGTGCTTTTGACGATTTTAAGGGTGAAATGAGAGTGTTTCTGTGCAGACAAGGCCAGGAATTACCCTTCCACCTTTACTACCCAATCTAAGTTGTTGATGTGCTGCTGATACACATCCAGCAGTTGGTGGTGGTTTCTCTCTGTACAATTTTTGTGACTCTTGTGTGCTATTGAATTTTGTCAGGATAAAATTTGGCAGAGGAGCTGTGAGCCCAGTGGCAATCCTGACCTTTCCCAAGGTGGCTGCTGCTCCATGTTTAAATAAGAACCAAATACAGAGACCCTGGGGTTGGGCTGAGCTGAAGCAGAATTAAGGCTCTGTATCGAAGTGTCACCATGATATTTTCTGAAAAATCTTCTTTGCCAAGGATTTTTCTCCTGAGAAGCTGAGAAGCTTCAGAAAAAGAAATGCAAGCAATAATTATGTGATTGCTTGGAATGTGGTCTGGAGGTTGCTTACCAACAGGTGCATCTTTGATTGGTTCCATGTCAATTGTTTTTACTTAATGACCAATCCCAGCCCAGCTGTGTCAAGACTCTGATCTGTCACAGGTTTTTATTATTCATTCTTGTTTAGCCTTCTGATGTATCCTTTTTCTTTCTTTAGAATAGTTTTAGTATATTATATAAATGATTATATATATCATTTCTAGAATAGAATAGACTATATAAAATAGAATAGAATATATGAAATATAAAATACATAATAGAATAGAAAAAATCTAATCTAATCTAATCTATAGCATATAATATATAATAGAATACAAAATATATAAAATATAAAATATTATATACAATATATAATATATATAATACAATATATAGTATATAGTGTATAATATATAACATATAACATTTAATATCAGCCTTCTGAGAACATGGAGTCAAACTCTCATCTGTCACCTTGTCCTGGGGACCTCACAACCCCACATTGAAGGTCTTACCCACTTGCTGGTGCCTTCTGTAGCTCTGAAACTCCAAAATCCACAGCCTTCATTAGCTCTGCAGAAGCCAGTTTGATTCCATGGGGGTGCCCCCCTGAAGATGTCTGCTGGCCCTGGAATGATTTATGGCTGTGCTGGATTTGGGGTGCCTGTGGTGAAGCAGCTGAGAGATGCAGTAGATCACAGAGTCTGGCCAGGCTGGTGAGGTGCCCCAGCAGAGCATCCATGAGCACTTTAGGAGCTGTTGATCTGTGGTGTGCCCAGGCCTGCTGCACCCTGCTCCTCTGAGAAATGGGGGAGAGAGGGGAAGGGATGGCCAGCTGCAGCTGCATGGCCACCCAGCACTATCCCCACCCCACATCCAAAGCACATAAGAGGAAAACTACACCCCAGCCAAACCTGGGACAATCACAGGGAGCATCTCATGGAATATTTTGTCTGTTTTATTGCTGCATGCACTGGGAGCCTGGGCTGCCATTTTTATAGAAATGCTAGAATTTATCATTTCTTAAATCTCCTGCGAAGACATTTTTATTGCCTTTGGTGTTTTCTCCTTCTCTTTTCTTTGTGCATAACTAATGAAACCTCTCAGAAACAGCGGCAGGAAAGAGAGAAGACCAGAACAAAGTGAGCAAGACACACCCTGTGGCAAGGGTGACCTCAGCCCAGCAGGAGCAGGTGTCACTCAGGGAGGACACTCGCACAGAGCCCCAGGAATGTGCCTCCCTCTTTGCAGTGAAGCAGAACCTGGAGAATGGCCTGGGATGTGCCAGAGGGTGAATGATGACAGTGCTGTTAATTCTGGGCTGGCAGCAGGGCTGGGGAGGTGCCCTCACCCTGACATCACCCTCTGCAGCAGCTCCCAAGTCCTGAGTTCCAGGCACCACACGGGCTGTCCTTAAGATGCTTAGTGGGGTTTGGGGTTTTTTTCCCTTCTCTTCCTGACTCAAAACTTTGCTTCTAGGTGTCTGGGCAGAGAGCTCAAGGACTCCCCACTTCCCTGGGAAGGGAGCTGAAAAGCACCTGTACATTCAGCATGTGTCAGGCTGTCTTCTCAGGCTCACAAATAATGAATTGTGTGGATTTGAGGCTTCCTCTTGAATCATAACACCTAAACCTGGGCACTCAAAATGTAATTTAAACTTCAACTTTGAAGATCATCCTTGCTCCTGTCTAATTTTAGATGTTAAACTTGTTCCCACCTGCTCTCTAAAACCAGTGGAGGTGCCTGAGTGGGTCTCCTCTGCTGACTCCAGAGCAAGCCTCAGGGTGGGCTGCTCCTGACACCCCTGGCAGAAGGTGCCATGATCTCAGGAAGTAAAGGAGAGCTCTGTATTTTAATCTCTTTTAAAAGCCTGTCACCTCCTCAAAGTGCATGAAGGCAGACCATCTGCCTTTTTCCTTGGTTTTTGCTAATGATGCCTGTGTATTTTCACTTACTGGTTCCCTCATTGGGCTTCAGTTCTGCCGGATGACTCATGCCAAAAGCTCAGAAAGCCTGCAGTAAACAGCCTACTGTTCATCAGAGCAATTTGGGAGCTCCTTCTGGGAATATTGCTCATGTTCCAGCCCCAGGGGGTGTTACAGTACTGCTGCTTTCAAAATCATTGGAAATCCTTGGGTGCTCTATATTTTTGTTCCTCAGATGTCTAAGTGTGATGGTTGGAAGTTAATAACTACACTCCTTTCCTTTTGAAAGCAATTCCTGCCCCCTGAGTCTGGTGCCCTTTGGACTTGAACTGCTCCTCATTAATGGAGGTGTCCATGGAATCGTGGCATGGTTTGGGTTGAAAGGGACCCCAAAGTCCACCTGGTTCCAACTCCCTGTCTGGGCAGGTGACTTGTCCAGCTCTCTGTCCTTCCTGAGTGAGAGGAATAGCAGACTTGTCTTTACAAACAAGCCGTGGGTCTGCTGGTAGATAAAACTAGCACTGGGAGAGAAAAGAAACAATGGGAAGGATTCCACTGATTGATGAATGGAAAAAGGTATTTGATTTTACAAATAAACTTTAGGTTTGCTGATAAATGAAATTAGACATTGAAAGATGAAAGAAACACTGGGGAAGAAAAACCCCTAAATTCCATAAGAATTAAAAATTAAAAGGGAGGGTTGTACATTAGAGGGAAATCCTTGGTATCAGGCATATCAGGGAGTCTGAACCTCTCAAGTGCCTCAGCCAATGGGGAAAGAGAGAAGGGAAATGTGGCTGGGAAATTGGGATAAAAAGGAGGCTACGTCCTCCAAAAATTGGGGAGATCCCAGGGGAATGCCCCATGGCCTCTCCCTTTATTTGAATAAAGTAAAAGGACTCCTCTGTCTCCTTTTTGGACATAAACCTCTGGTGTTTGTGGATTAATTTTCTTAACATGAGGAACCAAAATGGGAACCCTTGTGAGGGTTGCAGAGGCGGCACTTCCTGCGCTGTTCCCGATGCCTCCTGGCTGCTTGTGGATGCCCCCAGTCCCGTCCAGCCCTGATTTCAGACTGTCAAACATGCACGGAAATGGTGCCAGGCACTGAGGGATCAGTGCTGCTCTCATCTGGGTAATTAAACTCTCAGCTGGCTGCTCAGTTGGATCTGAGCTGTTCATCAAACCCCTCCTTCCTATTCCCACACGTGCAGCTCAGTCTGGGCTGTGATTTACACAGCCCAACATCAAACACTGCTCACAAAGCTGCTGGGAATTTTATTCTTTATTCCTTTTTAAATCCTCCCTGGCAGTCAGAGATGCCTGGGGGAGATGCCTGGTTTTTTACACAGGGTCATCTCCTCTGTGTGGTATCAACTTGAATGAATTCGCACAAGGTGTTGAGTAGACTTTGGGGAAGGTGAGAACTTGTTCAGGATGGAGCTTCAGAAGGAATCAGGACAACTTCCAAGCCACTGCTCCTGTTTTCCCTGGGCTCAGGGAGCAGCCCTGGCCACATGGGAAGGGCTGTTCATTCCCTGGACTGGCTGTGACACTGCAGTTGTGTAACACAGCAGCTGCATCCGATGGGCTCCTGCTCCCGTGGGCTTTGTACTCCACAGCCAGCAGGCTCATCCATGCTCCTCTCCAGGCCAGGGCCCTGCTGGGAAGGAGAAAGCAACCTCAGAAAACAGAGGGGAAAAAGGCACTGCTGATCAGCAGCTGCTGGGGCTTCCCCCACTGCTCCTGGAGGTCTGCTGGGAACAGTGCACTGCCATCAGTCTCTTCTCTTCAGCAGCATTTAAAAACACGGAAGCTGGGATGCTTTAGGGATGTTAAGTAACAGTTCAGCACTGGTTTTCATGCCATGACAATAAGATGCTTTTTTTTCAGCTGAAAGAATCCCATTTTCCCCTCTTTCTGTTTGTTTCTCTGCAGCTCTTCCTCATGCAAAATCTCCAAAGGACCCTTGAAGGGTTGACAGGAGGCCTGGCCACTGCTCCCCTCAAGGCCATTCCCCTGGCACTTTGGAAGAGAATAGAATTTAGGAAGGAGCAGCAGGACCTGAGAAGGCCAGACTTTCTCAGTGTGCTGGAATGTCCCAAGCCAGGTGTTGGGCTTGTGATAGATGAGTAATGCAATGACTGACTCTGACAATTAATGGAAAAATATCATGTATGTAGGTTAAGAAAAGTTTATAGATTTATAGTTACACTGTACCCCTGGCATGGTTATCAAGGGACAGCTGGAGTTGGGACATCTGGAAGGGTCAGCTTGTCACTATGGTGACATCTGACCTCCAATCAGGATTTGAGGAAGAGATCTCCACCCCTGGACAGTGAAGAAGGGATTGATGGACAGAACTTTGAGGGGTTAAAGGGTGAAAAGGGAAAACCTCCATTGTGAGGGGGCTGAGCACATGGAGGGGAAAATCTTTTGCTCCTGGCGCTGTCACCTTTCTTCTTTATTCAGTCTTCTGTTGTATTTTTGATTAGGTTTAATAAACCTTGCTAAACTATGAAAAGTGAGTAGCTACTTCTCACAGGCTCATGGCTGAGACCTGCAGGAAGATGCCTGCAGGCAGCTGCTGCTGGGAGAAGGGCTCCTGCTGCACATGCTCTGCTTCAGACATAAATCCCAGTTTTTCCTTAAACTCCAATCCCAAGCACTGCCAAGCATGGTCCAAGCTGAGTCCTGCTCTGCAGTGCCACGTCCTGCCCATCCCTGTGGCCACCTCTGGATGCAGAGAGTTATCACTGGGCTCTGCCATTCACATTCTCTGAAAAAAAATCCCTTCTCCAAGGATTTTTCTCCTAGGAAGCTGAGAAGCCTCAGAAAAAAAAGAAAACAAGTCTTACCTCATTTGCTTCTCCTGTGTTGTGCTGATGTGGAATGTGTTCGGAGATTGTCTATCCAACAGGTGATTGTTTCATTGGATTCTGCTCTGAGTTGTTTTCACTCATTGGCCAATCGGGGCCAAGCTGTGTCGAGACTCTGGAAAGAGTCACGAGTTTTTATTATTATTTTTATAACCATTTTATTACTATTAAACTTTTAAAATTTTAAAAACAAGTGATTGGCATTTTTCACATTCTTAAAAATCCATCCAGGGCCTCTTGCTGGGGTGTCTGTAAGCCCCCGTGGTGCCCACGTGTGCCCAGTTTTTCCTGCCAGTTTTCCTGTTGGAAATGCCCACCAGTTACCAACACAATGCCAATCTGAATACAAACCTTTTTTAGGACTTCTGTTAAGTGCTGGCAAACCACAGAGTGGCTGCAAATTACTGCTATTGAAATTCACATTCACATTCCTGATTGAGCAATTTACTGCAGTTTTCTTTAAAAACTGTTTTTATTTTCTCAATAGAAAATTCCCCAAGGAAATCTCCATAGTAACCAGAGATTATGTTAGGGGTCCTATGAAAATGTGCTGCTGGTTTTCATGGACTCTTGGAAGAGAAAATAATCTTACCAGTAAAAAATCCTGATCAGTTGGTATCTCCCAAATGTTTTGGTCCAGGTGCTGAACTGAAGGGCCATTTTGCTCCAAAAATCAGGATTTTAAGCATGGAACAGCATGAAGAAATGATGCTGCTCTGGCAGGCCAAAGTTACTGGTAAAAAGGATTGGAGGTGTTTAATTTGATCCATAAATTAATTTGATGGACTAAAAGGGAAATAACTTCTGGCTCTCAGTCAATAAGACCAATCTCCAAGTGCCATGATTAAGGCGGAATGGATGAGTTTGCAGGTTCCAATCCTGAAGACAGTGTGAGCAAGGAATTAAAAAATGGTCTGATTTACACCAGGTGGGAAATAATTAGCATAGACTCCTCCATGATTCACAGAAAGCTGATCAATCTCTCTTTATTATATTATTATTATTATTAAGAAACCCATTGCTTTTATAGACAGTTACAATACAGGTAGACCTAATTGGTCCTCCAATCCAAACACCATCACCATTGGCTAATTAGGAAACCACCCTTTGGTAAACAAATCTCCCTAACACATTCCACACGTTCACAGCAACGGGTGCAGCAAGTGAAGATAAGAATTGCTTCTCATTCTTTTCTCTGATCTTCTCACAGCCTTTCTGAGAGCTGCTGCCACAGGTGTGGCTCATGTTTGATCCCTGTTGGGAGCATCAGCTGCCCCTCTCCATCCCACACCAGTGGCTGTGTGACAAACAGGTTTTGGTCTCACCTTCATTTGGGGCACTGCCCTAAAATCTGTCTCCAGGTGTTCCTGTAAACCAGGGCAGCTGTTAGTCTGTCTGAAAGTGTGCTGTAATTTCCTGCTGAAGTGCTCCCAGGGTGCATAGCAGTGTAGAAACAACTCTGGCTGCTTTAGGGCAACTGGAATGGGAATGGAAATGGGAAAGAGGAACCGATGCTCCAGGGCAGGGTTGGCACCACCACCTCATCTCAGGTCTCCATGAGCTCCTTTCTTCTACTCCTTCCTTTAGAACTGTCCTCCTGTTCTCTTTAGAACTGTTCTCCTGTTCTCCTGCTTGTCCAGAGAGGTTGTTGGGGTTTTGTAACATCTTCCCTGCTGGGAACAGGAATATATTCAAACCCGGTGGTGGGAAGGAAGGCTGGCATACTGTTGAGTCAGAGCTCCATGGAAGCAGCCCTGGACAGCAATCCACTGCCCTGGATCCCAGGGATTTCTGCATTAATGGGCAGTGCTAGAGCCATGACTCACTGGACCACCACTACTGTTGTCTAAAAATACCTCAGGAGAACGTTTCAGTTTCAGATGGATATTGCAAGTGAGTCACTCTTCCCAAGAAAAGGGCTTCAGGAAAAGTATGTGTGCTGATGGAAATGACTCTCATCCCCAGGGCAGAGGTTTTCAGGGAGCACACAGGCCTTGGGCATCCCACTGCATCCATCCCAGGCCCTGGGGCCTCTGTCCTAGAAGAATGAGAACCTAATTAGAATTGAAGGTGAAGGGATCAATAACCAATAGGAAACCAAACAGTAAGAACTGTGTGACTTGGGACCAATGAACATTGAAACCAATTAATTTCTCTGGGTTTAGACTGTGTAAGTATGGGAAAGATCTAGTAAAAAATTCTGTGTGATGGAATGATTTTCTCTGCACAACCCAGGCAATATGTGGATTAAATTATTCGTGTTGCACATCCTGGCCAGAACAACATCCTGGACAGAATAAAGTAATGACTTAATTCTCTAACATTAAAAATTGTTGTTGGAGAGTTTTTGTTTTTAGCCTCAGTTTCAGTAACATCCTTGGAGCAGGGCCACTGTCTTGGTTTGGAAAGACAGGTGTCTGCTAAAGAAGGCAGGAGCCTCCCCTGAAATGGGAAATTACACGTCCCTCCAAATTGTTATAAATTTGAAATTAAGGGGGGTTCTCAGGCAAAAATATGGGAGCAGGAATAACAGATCTTTATTAGGGAAGAAAATAAAAAGATAAAATAAACAATGCAGTAAACCAAACCAACACTGACAGAGTCAGAATATGACCTGACACCCTGTGGGTCAGGGTGTTGGTAGCAGTCCCATTGGAAATGTGGCTGCAGCCCTCCTGCAGTGTCAGGGGTGGTTCTGTTGGAGCAGGGATCCTGTAGAAAGGTGCAGTCTCTTCCTCTGAAGATCCAGTGGCAGAGACAGCTGGTCCTCTGGGAAATCCAGTGGAGAAGCCGTGCTGGTGTTCCAGGACTCCAGATTATATCCAGGTAGGAATGCTTGGCTCCTCCCTCTGGACGGGGCATCTCCCAATGGGATGCTGTAGTCCTTATCAGTCATGTGGTGACATTCAACAGCTGTTATCAGCAGATGTCTCCTCAGAGGGAGGAGTGGGTGTGGAAGAGGTAAGGAAAACTGCCCAATTAACAGAAGACAACTGCCATACAGATGGCAAATAGATACAATTTGCTTGGCAATCCAGGACAGCCATCAACAAACCTGGACCAGCAGATAGATGTTCCTTGCAGTCCCAGCCTCTCCCACGGGCCTTTTCCTGAGGGATTTCCAGCACAGCTGATGCCTCCCAGTGTGGGCAGCTTGGAGATCCTGCTGCTCTCCAAGCAGGGAAGCTCCTGGGACAGACAGTCCTGGATTTTGAGCTCTAGGAGCTCATACTGCTGCCCAGCCTCGTGGCCACTTCCATGGGCAAACAAGGGTTTAAAGTGGAGGCTTAAACCCTGTTTGTACTGATAAAACCCCAGAGTGTGTCCAAGGGAGACTCCTTCATAGTGCCAGAGAGGCTGTGGGTAAGTTGTTCAGTTTCCTAAAGACTGTGAGGAGCAGCTTTGGAAGCAGGCAGGGAAATGCCTGCTGAATTCAGGCAGCTCCATTTCCTCCTCTTGGACTGCTGCCTCCCATCCAGGATCCTGAAAAGCTGCGCTTGGAGTGTTAAAATCTGCTCTTGGAGTGCTAAAATCTGATCTTGGAGTGTTAAAATCTGCTCTTGGAATGTTAAAATCTGCTCTTGGAGTGTTAGCCACAGCTTTAAAAAGTTTTCCTGTGCCACTGCTCACAGGGACTTGCTGGAGCCCAGTGCTCAGCCTGGACAGCTCTGGAGCTCAAAGTGCAATTTATGGTGTTGTTTGGTCACTTTCTGACATTACTGTGTTCCTTGGAGATTACATTCTTTTACAAAATAGCTCCAAAATGAAACACTGCTGTTTTCTATGAGTTTTTATTGTGGGTAGGAAAAGAATGGGATGGGCTGGGATCTCGCTTGAGGCAGTTTGTTAAGCACAAGGAGAAGGCTTATAAACAAAAGGACAGTGAGGGGCTGGAATAAGGCTTGGGGCGGATTTAAGAGCAAATTTCGTAATTTTTTCCAAACATTAAGAGATTTTCTCCATCTCTACAGCTACTTGAAAGGAGGCTGTGAGCACAGGTGGGGCTCAGCTTCTTCTCCTGGTTAACAAGTGGCAACAAAAGAGGAAATGGCCTCAAGTTGTGTCAAGCCCTCAGACACTGCCTGGAGAGGGGTAGAATGAGGGGCCAGGACACACAAATATGGCAACTGTGCAGAAGCCTCCTTATGTAGCTGGCTGGCCACATAAGGAGCAGAGCTAGCACATGGATGCCTTCACTTATTTGGGCTGCTCCTCGTGCTCCCAAGCAGTGGAGAAATGTCCTTTGTTCCTTGTGGCAAGGTACAAACATTCACCCTCTCCTTCCTGACCCCATCACTTTGATCCCTGTGCTTTTCCAGCCATGCCTCCTGGCCATGGAAAAACACATCAGCCTGAGCTGATCTGTTTTTCCTCTACAAATCAAGTGAATTTAGTCCTGGGAAGTGGGACAGGGCAGGGAGATCATGGAGCTGCAGGGCAAAGCAGCACACCCCTGACAAGGCTTCAGGCATGCCCATTGCAGGCAGTGGGGATTTTGGGTCATGCTACTTCTGCTTCTTGGAAATATTTGCTGTTTCTTCTTTGGTGCCAAACAGGAAGCTGTTTGTTGCTCCTTTTGCCATAAGGAAAACAAACCCTAAGGTGTGTAATGACTCTGCCCTCTCTGAAGGCTCTTTTGCTTCAGGAGAGAAGATTAACAGGAAAAGAGAAACTTAGGAAATGGTATCAGCATAATTCCTGGGGCCAGCCTGGGAGTGAGCAGGGATCAGGTGCTCCTTTTCTGGATCCATTCTGTTGCTTTTGAGTGCTTATCCCCATTCCTTCCCTCCCCCTAAAGCTTGTGGAACATGAAGAATGAGCCCTGCTTTGTGAATCTCACAACCCTGAAGGGAGCCCCAGGATTTGGGGGGCTTGACACATAATTTCTGCATAGCTGGGGCTGGCAGCTCAGCATTTAATAGCTGTGTGCCTGGAGGAGTGACTATAAAAAGTCATGTTTAGATTTCTGCAGCATTCATCATTTATTTGAGAAAATACAGCAGCAAGCTTGTAGGCAGCCCCAAATATGGTAATTGCTCTGCCATCTCTGTCCCAGACAAAGGAATAATCTGTGTTCCAACGCCTTCTCCTCACCCCAACCCACACCTGACACTAGCCATAGATCTGTTAAGGCTGTTCAGCATCCACCATTAACCACTGAACTCATGGAAAAGCAGGCCCAGCAATTAGCAGTTTAATGCTTAGAGCCTTGGAAATATTTTCTTGTTTTGTTTCTGGTTTGTTTTTGTTTTGTTTTTCTTGTCTATGTAAGTGGATTGCTTAAACTGAATTTAACATACACGGGGTCAGTCCTCTCTGATTGAAAGCTGTGTTAATATTATTTAAGTTTGGAAATGACTGGAGGTAAATCAAATTTAGGTCATTTTGCTTCTGAATAAGAACTTGCATTGAGGGATTGAATGCATTTTAACTAATCCACTTAAAGTCAAGCAGTGACTTAATTTAGATTATTTTTCCTGAGCAAGTCTGTCTAGGTAAGACCTTGCACTGCTTTCCAACCCATCCTGCTTCACTCTGGTGGAGCTGTGTGCCACCAGCAGAATGAAATCCACGTACACAAATCACAGTGCTGGGCTCCAAAGTGTGAAATTAAATACAAAATATATATCTGGGAGCATGAACTCATGGTCTGGATGAGGTTTTATTTCTCTCCTTTCTAAACAGCCAGTAGAAATACAGCACATGTCTATTTGGGGAAAAATACAGTGCATAGGACAAGAATTTGAAGCAAGTCCAGAGACTGTCTTTGCTGTCCCTGAGGCAGCACACAGTGCAGCAGCTGGGTAAGGGTCTCAAGTGATTTCACGGTCTCACCTGTCCTCAAAATACTTCTTAATCTGTTTTTTACAAAATACAGTGTCCTGATAAGTGTCAGCTTCTCATATGTGGTGTTTGCATGGCAGGCTGTTCCAGGTCACCCAGAAGGACTGGGGCTAATTTGTCACTGAAACAAACAAGAGCACAAGTGGGTGACGTGGCTGCCTTTCTTCTTGGTGGGGTTGCTCACTCAGGAGATGGTGAAAGCGCTGTCCTTCACATGAGCAGAAGTTTTGTTTACCAGTGCAAGCAAGTGGGATCCTGGATGCTTAATTAGGAGTTCATTTCACCACAAATTAACCCTCTTTGAAGTAGGGACGGACTGTGCTGCTTTTCCAGCACAGCTTCTTTACACAGAACCACTTAGGTAGGAAAAGCCCTTTAAGACCATCGAGTCCAACCATTCCCCCAGCCATGTCCCCAAGTGCCACATCCACATGGTTTTTAAATTCCACCAGGTATGAAGACTCTGACACTGCCCAGGGCAGCCTGTGCCAAGGCTGGGCAGCCCTTTCCATGAAGATATTTTTCCTAATACCCACCCTAAACCTCCCCTGGCAGAACTTGAGGCTGCGTCACATCAGGGTCTCCCTGGCAAATGCCAGCCCTGGGCAGCTCAGTGCCACAGCTCCTCGGGAGGAACAACCCAGCTTGTGAGAGGTGTTACATGAAAAGGCATTTGAGGAATAAGCCCAGAGCTCACAGACTTCCCTGGCTGGCAGCAGAGCTCGTTGTTTGGGCTGGATGTGCTGGCTGGTTCCTGCTGGCCGTGATAACGTGTTGGGAATTGGGAACGGCAGTGTTGGGAGCCAGCCTGGGATTATCAACTCCTCACAGGGCTGCTGCCCTCTTCCCTGTGGCTAAAAGTGTCAGAGGGTTGTGCTGCATGCTGAAAACGTGCTGGTAACAGGAACTCTTGAAAACAGAGCAGAACTTTTGCACTTGGATATTCATTTCTGAGAGACTTTGGAAATAAAATTTAATTTCACGATAAAGATTTGAAATAAATTTGGCTAAACTGCAGATACATTTATGCCTGAGAACTGGTGTCAATCTAGTTAAACCAAACAGTAATGTATGTCAGAGTGTAGTTGTTTTATGTAGGTCAGGCCACACCACTTGGGAAAGTGACAAAGTGTTGCTCCAAACTGTCACCTCCTGACATCTGAAGCACATTGTGTGTTAGAACCTGGGCCAATATTTTGGCTAAATTAGGTGTCATTGAGGAGACAGCAAGGAGCTTTCTTTTTCTTTTCTTTTCTTTTCTTTCTTTCTTTCTTTCTTTCTTTCTTTCTTTCTTTCTTTCTTTCTTTCTTTCTTTCTTTCTTTCTTTCTTTCTTTCTTTCTTTCTTTCTTTCTTTCTTTCTTTCTTTCTTTCTTTCTTTCTTTCTTTCTTTTCTTTTCTTTTCTTTCTTTCTTTTCTTTCTTTTCTTTCTTTTCTTTCTTTTCTTTCTTTTCTTTCTTTTCTTTCTTTCTTTCCTCCCTGACATGCCCAAACAGTGGCTGTGAGACCCTGGTATTTGCTGTTTCTGAGTGCTGAAGGACTCAGTGACCAGAAATGATGGAGCTGCTTCACCAGCAGTGTCCAAGAGCTCTCCCACAGCAGCTCTCCCTTCCCACAGGGACATTTTTGGGTGGCTGTGCTGGTTTGCATTACGCTGATGCCTCACTAGATGTCTCCAGGAGCAATCTGAGATTCATTGCCTGATAAATCCGGGGCTGGAACGGGGCTGGAACTGAGTCCAAGCGGGAGCTGGCCTGTCTGCATGCTGACACTGCCTCTTCTGGAAATGAGAACCCATCTCTGCAGCATGCTTTGTTGCTGAGAACTGTGACAAATTCTGTCATGTAAGACATTTATAGGCAGAGAAGTGAGGGTTAGGGTTAGGGTTTCCCTGCTGGGCAGGGGAAAACATCCTAATGAACTCTCTCTTGGTTTTCTGTCAACCCAGGGAGGTTTCACTCACAGTTTAGGATGCCAACAAAGCTTCCTACATAAACCACCCCTCCATCTTCCCCTCTATCTGGAAATGAGGAAAATAAATGGTAAGCAATAAACCATATCTCTGCTCACAGGAAGGATGATCACAGCTTCCTTCCAGTGACTTTAATTAAGCCACTGTGGCTGGGCCAGTAAGTTCAGCTCCCTCAGCCAAGCAGCAGCACTTCTCCTTGTAATTGTGAATTATCCCAGGGAGCTGCAGCCCTGCACTCCGATTGCATCAGCTCATGTGTGAAGTGCTGATGAGCTGGTTTCAGATGGGGACCCAGGACAGTCCCAGGGATCTCAGGGAGCTCTGTACAGGAACTTCCAGTGCTAAGGGAACAAACAGCCCCCGAGGCTGGAGGCTCTTGCACCTCTCCTGCAGACCGTGTGCTCCTCTCCTGCTGGCAGTGGCCCTGTCCAGCCTTCTCTAAATCCAGGCACACTGCTGGGAGGGTGGAGGGGAAGGAGGAGAGGAACATTTATCTGCTATCTGAAGGGAACTCACACAGAGTGGCCTGGGAGAGGCCACTGGAACCACCCCAGGGCAGCCACCTCTGCAGAGCTGAGGCGATGGAAACCCTGGAGGGAAGCTCTGGCCACAGGCTGGTGCTGCTTATTCCTTATGAGAGACCTGGGGATGGTCAGTGCATGCCCCTGGCAAGCCCAAGGACATTCCCAAGCTGGGGAACTGACCAGAGCTCAGGAAGGAGGCAGGGCTGCCATTCAGGGCACGAGGAGGAGCAAAGTGCTGGTTTGCTGGACGTGTCCCTTTTGTGGTGGGCAAAGCCTCTCCCCTGTGCTTGCCATGGCATCCTCCAGAGCAGCCCAGTGATGGTGTTTTTTGGAGAACAGCATCCCTCACAGGCAGGCCACTGGGGAGGAGCCCAGCAGTAAAGGGGGGCAGAAGCATTGGTGATGATCCAAGATTTATATTAGATTTCATGGTCCTTTTTTGTTTTCTCAGACTTTTACGAGCTGTAAACTGTGAGCTCTGGATATACCAATGTTAGGATTCATTCTGACACTGCTATTTTCAATATTTACACAGCTACCTATCCTTCTTCTGCATTTCTGAATTTCTTTTTTGGCTTCAGAAACATCTTCCTGTGGCAAAGGGTCCTCCAGGGCAATTTCACTGCATGTAATAGGGTTTCATTTGCATTTGTTTTGAATTGTCTGCTCTTTAATTTTATTAAGTGTTGCTTTTTTTTTCCAGTGCCATCAGGCAGGTAGAAGAGCAGAGCTTTCCTCTGGAGCAGTTGCTATTCCCTGGACTTTCCCGAGGTGGGATGTGCACACACACACACCACCAGCCTGCCCTGTGCCCACAGAAGGGCAGGACAGCCCATAAGGGGACACAGAATCACTCTGTTTGTAAACCTGACCATTGATTGGAGAGCAAACAGGCTGCTGCTGAAAGAAAAAAAAAAAAAGTGTCATCCTGAGGCATTCAGCAATGAGCTATGCAAGGCACAGCCTCAAACCACAGGAAGCCCTGATATCCCATGAAGTAATAAATATTTTTCTATAAATACCAGCGTTTTTATTGCCTCTTTCATCCAGAAAGAACCCTAGTTGGCTTTTATGCACTGCATACTCAATTTGGTAATTGCTTCTCACCACTGAAGCACAAGATATTCCCAGAGATTCAGCAGTAGCAGAGGGATAATTGCTGGGGCAAGCAGCTCCAGCAGGGGAGGGCTGTCCTGCTCCATCCTGCCTCTCTGGCTCCCACCCCACTGGCCTTGGTAAGAGAAAACAGCACCCTAAAAGAGGGCTGCAGGAGAAAATACCTCCAAGCCTCAGAAAGGGACAAATACACATACAAATACAGGGTATGCAGCTTCTTTAGTCTGTTCGCTCATGTGTGTATTTAGTTGTGAATCAAGAAGAGAGGATGTGGAAAGCTTTAGAAAAATCTGTACCCAAAGGAAAGGGTACAGATCAGAAAAGGAGTGAGGAAACTGGGTGCTGCTGCTTTCCTTTAGCTGCCAAAGACCCCCAAACCCTCTGGCAGAAGGAGAGCCAGAAACCAGCTCTGTCACAGCCCAGTTTGTTTTCCCAGAGAGCTGAAACACGGCGAGTGTGTCCCCTCTGCTCCCTCCTGTACCACAGGCCTCCCTGAAACCCTGAGCTCACCACAAAGCCTGTGAGTACAAACACTTTTGTACAAGCTTTTCAGAGAGAGGAGAGAGCTGCCAGCCTTCAGGAGGAGGACACCCAGCTTTATCCAAGGCTGTGACCTTAAGCTGTTTCATCTAAGCAGATGCAAACTTATTTAAATAAGTTCTTAAATAAAACGGGAACAGGCGTAGCCTAAACTCCTGTAAACTATTTTTACATTAAAATCCCATCAGCAGGGCAGCCTTTTGAACCAGCCTGAACCTGGAGTACGGGTGTGTGTGACTGGAGGAGGAGGTTTGTCATCACTCATGAGACACTGATGCCAGGAGCTGACCAAAAGCATCGCTCCTTCAGCTCCAATGACGTCCAGGTGCTCCCTGGGCTCCCTCGGGGCACGGCTGGCTGGATTTGCTGAAACCAGCTCATTCACATGGGCAGCTCTGTTAAAAATAGGTTAGAAACTGCTGTAAAACAGTTGATAATTGTTAAGAGATGTACTGTTATTTTGGTTGTTATATTGTAAAAGGGGTTAAAAGGGTAGTTATAAGAAATAGGCACGTACCTGTATTACACATAAGTGCACCACTTGAACCAACCTGGACAGAACTGTAATGGGCCAATCGAGTGCCTAAAACCTTCATGCAAATGAAGGATCCAAAAAGAAACCAATCCAAAGGGACAGAAAACAGGATAAAAAGGGGCATCTGACCCAGGGAAGCAGTGCTGCTCCACCTGGAAGCTCGGGGACATGGCTGCTGAAGCAGCCCCAGCACCGGCGCCGCAGCATCCTCGATGGGAACGCTCGGCCTGCAAGCCCACATGCTTAAGGGGGCTTTCTTTCTATTTTTATTATAATAAAGGCTGAAATCACTTTAGTACTGGAAGTCTGTTCTCGTTTTTAACAGCTCTACCTGGGAGCAGGGCACTTGGGCAGGCTTTCAGCTCGCTGAGCAGGCAGGAAGGAGAGAGCAGGAGCAATCAGTAGCGCGTTTAATTGCATCCTCTCTGTGGCTTGCAGAGGATGCATGAGTGTGTCTAAGGTTTGTGGCTTGAACAGCTGGTTTAAGCCAGCCCCTCTTACCTCACAGGAGAGGCAACCATGCCAAGCCACCCTCAATGCTGCTTTTAACCTGGAACTGGAGCTCAGCCACAGCCCTGGCACCGAACCGCTCAGGGAGGAGGAACAAGCAACTAACACATCCAGCAGCACACACCTGAGGTGAGGGCACAGCTTTCCATGTAGGCAGACACTGGCAGGGAGGGAACAGGAGCTGTGATGCAAAGGCAGGCCCCAGGACTGGAACCTAAGGCAGAGAAGCCTCCTGCTGTCCTCTGAGACCCAGCTGGAGTGCCTCTGCAGCAGTTCCCTATGTGTGGAATGCAGCATCAGTGAGACTTGGTGATTCTGCCATGCAGGTGCTCTCAGTCCCAGCCTCATAGTGCCCCTGTCCATGTTTGGCCAAGGCTCCAGTGCCACTTCAACCCTTCAAACTGGCTTGGGGTGCTGCCCGCCAGCTGGGGATCACCTTCACTGGCAGCTGGATTCTGCCCGGCCAATGCACATCGATTGTGCTCTGCTCGAATCCCAAATATTTTTCTCCAGAGTTGAAAGCTCTTTGTGAGCATAATCTGTGAGTCCAAACAGAAGAAAAATCTCTGTTTGGTCTGAAGCTCAGAACTTGGCGTGGCTTGCAGGGGAAGATGCCAAGTACGCGAGGGCTGTTTGCTCTCCTTGCAACAGTCACGGCTGCTCCTCAGCTCCGCTAAGGCACATCTGGCTGTCATCTCTGCACATCTGTACCCTGTGATTTACACAGTTTTCTCCCAGTGCTTTATGTGGTTTTGCACTGTGGAAGGAACAAAAGCACATCTTTCTGCCCCTCTGAGAGCCAGCTCTGTGGGAACCTTCCGAGGGCCTCTCTGCAGAGCATCCGTGGCCCTCCGTGGAGAAAGCTCTGCATGGCACCAAGCGCGGCAGAGGTGCCACAAAGCAAACCCTGTAATGCTCATCAGCGTGCTAGTCATGTCTGGTCTTTAGCAGGTTTTTTTTTTGTGCAGAAGACTCCTGTAGAAGGTAAATATAGAGTGTTTCTTTCAGAAGAGTAATGTCCACCACGGTTCCCTTCCTTCTGTTTCTTCCAGCAGACGGAGCCGCTCAAAGCCTGCTCCACCCACACACCAGTTTATCAGTGGGAGAGAAAAGGGAATTCTCCTGTCTCGTGCTCCCCAGAAATGCACATGCTTCAGGAGCTAGTACTCACTACACTAGTAAGGCATTCTTGTGATTCTGAGTGGGAAATTTGTTCCTGAGCTTCCCAGATAGTCCCAGTCTCCATTCTCAAGACAGTGAGCTCTCACCTGGTATTTACAAGCAGCCCTGCAAAGGGACCAGAGGAGGCTTATGATGGAGGCATGAGTAATGATTTTGCAGTGACTCTCAGGGTCGCATTTTCAAGAAGTTTTAGACTTCAAAGGGACATTTAAATTTAAAGGGAGTACTTTGGGAACACTATCACAGTTCTCTGTCATGTCAGCAATGGGGCTTTCACCCCCAAGCCTCTCTCACCCGTGACTGCTTTCCCACGGCACCAATTGGTGACAGTCAGGATCTCTTTCCTTATCTGGAGTGACTTGCTGTAGAGTTTGACAGTGCTGCAGGTTTCAGAGTTGTTTACCATGGGATAAAACCTGCCCTGCCAGGGGGGAGGGAGTGTGTCCTACCCGGAAAAAACACAAACCAAAACAAAACCCTTCTCCCATAGTTACATCCTAGGCCAGTTCTCAGCTCCGTTTACTGTCTGGGTGGGAACTGGCTCTGCCTACCCCTGGCCAACAGAGACACCTGTGTTGTTAAAGTTGTGTGTAGGAGCATAAGCAGTAAATATGTAAGAGTAGAGTTGGAAACCAACATCCTGGTCAAGTTCAGAACCGGCAGAAATCCTTTCAGGAGAGGGTGGGTGCATGTAATTTGTTGCTGCCCCAGAATGAGACTGTCTTCATTGAGAAAGGTTGGTAACTGACAGAGCTACTGACAGTGATGCTCACTTTCATTTCAGTCTGTGTACAGCATGCCATGGCCGCTCTTGGGGAACAGTCAGACCTTGGTAACAGAGATATTTGTTCTGCTGTCCTATTCATCTTCATCTCAGCTCAAAGTGGCTCTTCAGCCAAAAAGGTCGATCTCTCATGAAACTCCAGGGCCCCACCTGGATAATGGTGTGTCTCCACAAGTGTGGGCCCTGCAGGGGCGGCTGTTCCCTGGTGTGTGCACAACGCTCTGGGCTCAGCACAGCCTCTAGGCGTTTGTGTCAATGTTCCAGCAGCAATTACGACATTACAGGAGAGAGGGGAAGAAAGGTCCTGGCTGGCCCAGGTTTCTTGAGCACGGCAACCCCAGCAGAGGAGGGCTGGGGTGGCTGTGCGTGGGCTGTCTTGTGTCCGAGCAGGTGGTGTGTGAGCCGGGGTGCCAGGGTGCCCAGCAGAGTGAATGGGAAGCAAGAGGGCTCACACAGGACCGGGATGAAGGGCAGATGAGTGCTCACCCGGCAAAAAGTTGAGGGCAGAGTGTGAGAAACGGGAAAAAATCCCCAGCCACCCGCAATGAGAAACCTCCCGGCTGTCTGAAAGGCAGGGGGGGCAGCGAGGGCTGTGCCCGGGATCACAGGTGAGGGATCAGCGATGCGCTGGGGCTTTTCTGTGTCCAACACTGCACAGGCCATAGCCCAGGCGGTGATGCCGAGAGGTCCCCAGCGGTGGCGGGAGATGCGATGGGTGCGACGGAGCGACGCCGAGCGAAGGCGATGCCCAGCCAGCCCCCTCCCAGGCAGGCAGCCGGCAGCGGGCACCGCGCCGCTGTCGTGCCCGCTCCGAGCGTTGCCCGAGGAGGGGCCGAGCCCCGCCGGCCCCGCCGCCGCCGTGCGGCCCCCGCCCCGTCCCGCCCGCGGTGGGCGGGCGGAGGCGGCGCTGCGGCGCCCGGCGGGGCTCGGCGCGGCGCGGGGAGCGGTCGGAGCGCAGCGGAGCGGCCGCGATGGGCGCCCCGGGCACGGCGGCGGAGCGGCGGCGGCGGCGGCGGCTGCTGCGGGGGCAGCGCTGCGCGCTGTGCTCGCTGGCCCTGCTGGCCCTGCTGCTGGCCGGCTGCGCGGCCGGGCGCGGCGGTGAGTGCGGGGCCGCGGCGGGGGGCAGCGGCCGGGCCAGCCCAGCCCGGCTGCGGAGTGGAGGGCGGCGCCGCGGGGGCCGCGCCGGCCGGGGTCCCTCCCTCACGGGGTCCGCGCCGGCCGGGGCTCCCTCACGGGGTCCGCGCCGGGGCCCTCCCGAGCCGGGGCGTTGCGCGCCGGGGGCGGCCGCGGGAGCAGCGTGAAACTTGGCGGAGCTCGGCGTGTGGAGCGGGGCCCGCCCGCCCCGGGGGTCCCGGCGGGCACCGGGTGCCCGGAGCCCTCCTGCGGGGCCCCGGGGTTCCGGGGGTGCCCTGCCCGCCGCGCTTCGGCTGCGCGGAGGGCGGTGGGAAGCGGTTCGCGTTGTTGCTCTGCGGAGCCGCGAATGTAAGCAGAATTTAGGCAAGGCTTATTTGCCTTTAAGGAAAGAAGAGCGTACGCCTCCGTGACTCGAATTTGCTTTTTGAATAAACAGACGTGTCTGAAGGGTTTCACGGTGTCCAGCATGGTGTGAGGAATGCTCTGATGTTCAGGGAAGAGCACAAACACCAGCTACAGCTTGAACGCAGTGGAGTATTACGATGTTGGGATGTGTTTTGAAGATTCGGGACTTTTATGTCCTCAATTTAATCGAATTGTCTTTTTTTTTTTTACATGTCTTCTAAAACTTACGCTTTTTCTTACAAACGTGGTGATTGCTTCCAAGAAGTAAGGCCAGGAAAAACATGAGCGTCGTTGTAAGTAAACAGGAGTTTATGTATGTACTGAGGTATATTCAGGTCTGCCAGCGCGGAAGATGCAGATGTGTGACACCAATATCCATCCTTCCTTAACCTAAACTTCAAAGGCAGGCGGGGAGAAGGGCTGTGGTGCTGGGGCCACACCTGTGCTCTCTTCCCCCTTGCCGTCAGCGGGAAGATGAAGAGTGCACTCCTCTCTCTTGAGTGCAGTGCTCCTTCCCATCCTGTGTTTTGGGGTCCCTGCCTGTGCAGAAGGAGCTCCATCTGCTGTAAAGGCTGGTGCCACAGGTGCCTTTGTGTTCCCCAGCTGGTGCAGCAGACTTGTGTCAGGGCTCTGGCTGCTTTGCTTCAGTTTGGGAGCCTGTTGTGATCAGAGTTTGCTCAAAGTTAATCTGAGAGGTGAGGAATGGCGTTTGCCAAGCAGAGCCAGGAGGTGACAGGGAGAAGAATTATGTCACAGGGGGGAATTTTCCACAGCATCCACTGCATCCGCTGGCGCTGCATGGGCCCAAAGTGAGTGGGCTCTCTGGGAGCCTTGGATACAGCCTGATGCTCTCCAGCATTTGTGTTGTGCTCAGAAGGTGGAAAGGTGTATTTTTCTGTAGTTGTTTCAGTATTTTTCCCACATAAAAACAGCATTTAGGATCCACAGCATAAACTTTTGACTAGACTGCGGTGCTTTTGTGTCAACTGGCATCTCTCTCTCTGCTGCTCTGGCAGGAGGCTCTGGGGTGGTTTTCACTGTGTGCTGTTTGGAGTGCAAGTGGCATATGCAGCTCCCAGCATCCTTGATGCCAGAGGGACCGGTGGCAGTGTGAGGTTGGGCACAGACTTGCCCGGGGTGCTGCAGTGACTGCTGCTCCTGGAGAGCCTTGGTGTCGAGGTGTGATCCAGCTCAGAAACCTAGGCTTGAATCACCTCTTTGCATGATGCACGCTCGTTTTGAGTGCTGCAGTTTTTCTTTGTCAGTCTCTTTCTCCTCAGGCACCGTTTCAGCCATGGCCTGGGTCTGGATCTGGAGGAGCCAGGCTTTTGGGATCACTGCAGACCTGTGTGTGTGTGTGTGTGTGCAGAGGGTGTCGGGTGCCAGAGCCTCCTTGTGAGGTGTGTGTGCTGGCACGTCTCCGCAGGAAACAGGCAAGAGCAGGTAACCACAGCGGTCTAGTTGCTCCATATGGAGCAGGCAGCTCTAGGGGACAGGGCATGAGCTCTGGGATTCTGCTCTGGTAGCTCCCACTGCTTTTCTGAGGGCCTTAATCAAAGCTCTCCATGTCTCGTTTGGCTGGGTCTCAAAAATAAGGGTACTTTGTGAAGTGAGTTTGAGATCTCCTGATGCTAAATGATGTGTAATAACAAAGTGTTAAAACATTATAGTGTTCTGTGAGGCTCATTCCAATGATCTCTCTATCCCACAAGGGTCAAGCTTTTGGAAATAGATCTGGTGCTAAGAAGAAATCCAAGTTCACAGTTTGTCTGGGCAGTGATCATACAGCTGGGGTGCCCCTTTCTTGCTTGCTGGCAGTGTAAGTCTGTGGTTGTGCTCTGGCATTAAGGAGGTCACACTGGTAACTGAGAGGTGTAACTGAGACCAAATACAGCCCTGCAGACCCCAGATCCAGCTGCCAACCTCTGGCTGCTCAACTGCCACCTGCACAGAAAGGGTTGAACAAAGTGTGAAGTTGGGTTTATTTTTTCCCCCTTATTTATCCCCCCATCAGTCTGACTCGAATTTTCTATTCTAAAGAGAGGGAGGAGTGGAGACCTCATTATATGAGACTGCCTTCTAAATTGTAATGATTCAGGTTTTTCAAGGGAGGCTTCTGAGTCAGGCCTTTAACCAGTTTGCTGTCACGGACAGCAGAAATAGCAGGGGCATCAGTCAGTGGGATTTTTCTCCTCTTCTTTGTGTCTGTGTCTTTGGCAGGATGGTGAGGAAAAGCTGGGTCTGATTCTGCAGCCCTTACTCATGGGGATGGGCACATCCAAGCACATGGAGTGGCCTGCGTGATTCAAGTGTGGAAGATTCAGGTTTCTTTTAAGTCTTGTTTTAACTTGATGGGAGTGAAGTGTCCAGCATGGTGGAGCAGGGCCTGCCAGATGCATTTTGACTGGCTCTGAGACTTACCCTAAAAACGAAGCTCAGGCTGTTTTCACAGGGCTGGTATTTGCCCGGTCCTTGTGGGCTGTGGTGTGTTGAAAGCATCCATGTCATGAAAGCACACTCTTAGAAAGCCTCTGAGCAATCCTGGGTGGTGTGATGAGAGATGGGGAGCAAAGATCCCGGGCACGTCCGCCTTCCACCCCTGTGCTGGTTGGAGGATCTGGAATGAGCCACGTCGGCTGTTTGCTCCTGACCGCTTTGTCACGGGCCCTGCCTCAAAGGGCTTTTCCTTACAGATCTCCTTACTGCCAAAATAACACAGAAGAACCTTGGTGGGACAGATCCCGTTCCTCTAGCTGAGAGTTAAAGTGAAAACTCCCTGATTGGGGTGTTTTGGTTTGTGTGAACCAAGAAACCCAAACCGAACTTTAGAGGTCACGCAATGAAAGCACGAAAGTAGTTGTTTTCCTCACTTCTTCAGTGGAGTGTAATCCTAGCTTCAGCCTGAGTAATCCTAGCCCAGATGTATTGCTGTAATCGTTGGACCCCTGGATATGGGAATTTACCCTCACAAACTCGGGAGAGGCATCAGGCCAGAGTGTGGTATGTGACCTCTTTGGCAGGGAGCGTGTTTGGCCTTGCAGGAAATGACTTGTTCATTTATTTAGTACTTGTTCAAGGTCCTGCACCCACAGCTGACTGAGACTGAGCCCTTGTGTCGAGCAGCTTGGAGAGCAGCAGGGATGGGACTTGCAGTGCTGCTTGCAGGGCTGAAGGAACCTGACCAGAATCAGCTTCAGGTGCTGGCAGAGCAGGGCTTGCACAACTGGCTGTGGCTGGAGAACTGCCTTCAGAACACCCCTATCTCAGGGTCTGTGTGCTGCCCACTTCATTGAAGTGCTGTGGGAGTGCCAGGCTGCATGCCAGGCTGGCTGGCCTGCCAAGGCTGAGGTGGACCCTGGCACAGCACCTGGAACCTCAGGGTCAGGGTGCTTGGGGTGGCCATGCGGGATGCTCGGGATGCTCAGGAGCTCTGGCTGCAGCAGGGTGTGAGGGCAGAGGGCTGCTGGCTGCCCCAGCTGCTCAACAGCAAGGAGAACACCAGGCTGGCAGAGGGTGAGTTGCAGAAGGATTCAGCAGCTGATGTTCCTTTGGCTTGTGCTGCACACTTGTCTGTGCTGATGGAGCTGTGCGGGCTCAGTCCTGCCCTGTCCATGGCTTTTGGCCACTCCTGCCCTCATTGGTGCCTCCTGCCTGGGCTCTGGCATGGTGGTGGCCCTTAGCTGAGCCTTTCCAGCAGGCTAACCCAGCAGAAAACTAGCCCAGGACAAATAAAGGAGGTTTATTGCCAAAACAGCACACTGAGATGACTTGGTGAGGGGCATTAACAGAGAGCCCTTGGGTGGTGGCTGTGGTCAGAACAGCAGAGCTCATGAGGAGGTGGGCATGCTTGGTTGGTTCTTCCCAGCCTTGTCTCAGTACTTCCTTCCTGCTGCTAATCTTCAGTAGTCCATAATTGGAATAGGCAGGCTGGTCACACTGTCCATTTTTGGTCAGAGATGCTCAAAAGACTCGTCTGAACCTGTCATATATTCATGTGGCAGGTATTTTGTGCCTGCATCCTCTTGGAAAGATACAGACATTAAATAAAGTCTGTGCTGATATGGGACAGGGTCATTTAGGAGATCAGCATCCAGCCCCACAGTTGGAAAACTCCCCTCACCCTGGACCTGACCTGCTTCTAGGTGTTAGCCTGTCCCAGGGTACTTCACTCTGTTTTGTCTCTTGTTCTTTAAATTGATGGCAACTCTCTGGTAGTTAGGAAGATCATTGGGTTTTTTTCTGGTTTCTGTTCCTTTGGAGTGGTTTAAGTTACCCCTTCTGGACTTCCTGTTGATAAAGCCTTCCCTAATAATAAAAGCTGAAGAAAACAGCCAGGTTTTGTGAAACCTGAGCCTGAAAATTTCAGAATTTTATGGTTTGGAATGGAAACCACATGAGGTTCACAGGAGTGCAAGGGTCTGAGGGATGCACCTTAGGATCCAGTGCACAGCTTGGTGATGGGAGCTGTACTGTGCTGTGCTCTCTCTCCCAGCTGCCTTTCACAGCCCACACTTGAGCTACAGCAGCTAATTTTTAAAAACAAATTTAGAGAGTTTAAAGCTTTTACTCTTTTTCTAGCCTTGCCTTCCTTGCCCTTCTCTAGAGCAATCTTTGGGGTTTGGAGAGCACTGGGGATGTTGAAAAGCTTTGTTCTGCTCTGGGTTTTATCAGCAGGAGCCAAGTCAGACCGATGCCAAAAGCCACTGGTAACCTCATCCTAATTTTTTTCCGCTGCTGTGGCTTCCGGGGCAGGATTGGTCAGGCATGCCCAGGTGTGGGCAGCGTGTTCCAGGTCCTTCCATGCTAATCATCCCTTCCTGCAGACATGCTCTCAGGAGAGCAGGGCTGCACGGTGAGTAAATCCTTGTGGCTGCTCGGCATTACTCACACCATCAAAGGGAAAGCCTGTGGAAACAAGGTGGTAAATGTGTGTAATTTGCAGCTCGTGAACGGGTTCTTGGCTGTCCCTACAGGGATGCAGGTGTTCTGTCTCTCCTCCCTGTGGGATCCTTGCTGGACTCTCAGACTCCCGCAGCCCTGAGCAGCCTGTCCTTGTTATTTACTGCCAAGGGCATCTGCATGGGGAGTTTACAGTGAGCTGGAGATCCCTCGGGGTTGGATCCCTTTGTCTTGTCCCATGGCAAGGTTCACATTCCCTTTCCTTGCATCACCTCCTGCAGGAGGTCTGGTCTCCACAGCAGTCAGCAAAGGAATATTCAGGTGAGAATGAGCCCTGATTTTGTCGCCTTGGGGTCCATAGCAGTGGAGCTGCTGGGACAGCGAGATGGCCATGGGATGAGCCTGCCGTGCCCAGGAATTTGGGAGGGTGTTGAGGCCTCCATCACTTTTGGGAGGATGTTGAGGCCTCCATCACTTTTGAGAGGATGTTGAGGCCTCCATCACTGATTTAGGAGACAGCTGAATCAGAGGACCAGCTGTACCTGTGTGAGACAGGAAATAGGTGCAGTCCCTGTGTCCGTACTGTCGCATGGCTGGATTTCAGCTTCATGCTCAGATTTAAAATTGAAGTGGGTACAATCTCTAGATGCTGAGCTTTTCTTTAGAACCAGGCTGAGAAGACTCTGGAAATAACAGGATTTCTCAGTGTGCTTGATTGTTGGAGGGAAGAGAAGGGAAGGGAGTGGGACAGGATGTTACATCCAGCAGAAAGGGCTGGACTCCAGGCCAAAATAAAGACTGAAGCTTGAGGTGAACTGGAGATGTTTAAGCTGGGTTTTTCTTGCTATCTTTCTTTTTGGTTTGTTTGTTTGTGGGTTTTTGTTTTGTTTTCCATTTTAGGTTTGATATTTTGTTTTTGTGGGGTGGGGTTGGTTTTTTTTGTATTCCTGGGACTAGGAGCATTGTACCAAGGACTCCAGGGAAAGGTCCTGGGCCTTGTTCTTCTGGAAGAAGGGAGGCATTGAAGAGGAGTCCAGATGTGGTGTCCAGGGAGAAAGCTGTGTGAGACAGTACTTGCTGGGACTTTATTTGCCTTTTATGGACTCTTTTGGCTAACATGGAATGTCATCTGCCTGTAAGCCTTGCCTGTGGGAAGCAAATGGTCCCCAGGTCCTGGCTGGGACCTGGGAATGGCCTGGAGGAGTGGAGGGGAGCAGGGTGTGTTTCCAGCTGTATCTGGTGCCCCACATTCTCCTCCTGCTCAGCTCTGCAAGGCCAGGGTACGGCTCCTGCTCAGGATGTGAGTGTGTGTTGGGAAGAGGAAATACCTTCTTTTAGTAGGGGAAAAGCTCTCTGGGGCACAAAGGAGTGTCAGGTGGGGTTTGGAGGCATGGGTTTGGTTGTTTTGGGACGCTCCTGTGCCGAGCTGGTGTAAAGTGGCTGGGATGCACAGCCTGGCATCCTCGCTGCTCCTCCTATGATGTGAGCAGAGCTCAGGGCTGCGTTTGTGTCCACAGGCAGTCGGGATCAGGGCTTGCCTTGCAGTGTGTCAAGTGCTGGGGCCCAGTTCAGGTGGTTACCCCAGCCCTTCCCCACTCTGGCCATTCCTCAGCCCCCAATCCTGCTGGGGCAAATGGGAGCAAGCGTGTCCACAGCCTGCGAGGGAGGGAAACTGAGGCACGAGAGAATTTGTGGGGTTCTCCAGGCTCGGGAGTGACAGGTACCCAGGTGGAGCCCTGGTCCTCAATGTTCTGCCCTGTCCCTGTGGATTAGCCCTGGGAAGTGTGCCTGTCCCCGTGGTGGCTGAGGGATTGCAGTGCACAGCAGCAGGCATCACCTATCCAGTGAGAACTGCAAACAGATTTTAATGGTTCGATTGGGAAAGAGCTTGCTGAAATCCAGGAAAAAAATCTTTTTGATATGCAAGCCAAAAACATGCTAACTGAGCTACAAACAACTGAAGGGTCTGTTATTAAAATCATCCTTATTCAGAGATAGACTCAACTGTTTTTTTTTCCCTAAGATGGCCAGAACATCCTGTAACATAAAGCAGGAGGAGAAACGAGCCTTACATGGACATTCCTTTTTCCTCTGACAAGACCTACCCTCCAATTCTCAGTGCACATATACATGGTAGTTGATTTGTGTGTTGTTGAGAGGATGGGGCAGAAAGAATCTCTTGTAAACGATTGCAGCAATTCACTTCAGGAGAACCTGGTCCCAGCCGTACACAGCTTGTTGTTCAGCAGGTTCCATCAGCTGTGCTCACAGCAAGGTGCTGCTGGCTCTGTGCTCCAGCTGGGACAGCAGTGGCATGGCAGGAGAGGCAGGCAGCACTTAAAAACACCCTCAAGTTAGTTAACTTTGCTGCTGGCTGTTGACAGAGTAAAACAAATTGAGTTTGGTGTTCTTTGGATTTGTTCTTGCGCTAAATCAGAGGAGGCAGCAAATCAAGCTTGTTCAGAAGTGGAGGAGTTGTCCAAGAAAGTGACTGAGTAATGTAAAAGCCTCTTGAATGAAGAAATGATCCAAAGGGAGATTGCAGGGCTGCCAGTCTCCATAGCAGAAGCATCTTTGTGGCCTCCTCTGGACTTGCTCCCTCAGGTCCATCCATCCTTCTGGTGCCGGTGGAGCTGAATTCCAGGTGGGGCCTCACACAGCAATATTTTTAGAGCTTTGATCATAAGGCTATTTAAAAAAAAAAAAAAAAACAAAAACCAAACCAAACCAGGCATTTTGTTTCATTTTATGAAAACCATGTAGTGTCCAAGGCAAGCGTGAGTTCTCTTCTTGCCCCCCACTCGATGCCCCTGGGGCGTGGGGGTGGCAGAGCTGCTCAGGGGAGAGGGAGGCTGAGGACCCGGGGCTCTGGGGCTGGCATCTCAAATTGTTTAAATTGCCTCTGGTGGCACAGTGCCAGCTGACACCAGCTGAGAATCTGGACAGAACAACTTGTCCAAGGTCACCTCACGGGCTAAGAGTGGAGCGGTGAATTAAACCTGGGTCTGCAGAGTCTCACTTTAGGGTAAATAAAGAATAAAGAGCTTCTTGGAGGGTCTGCCTGGCTTAGAGCCTTATAAAGAAAGGACAGCCTCAGACACTTGATTCTGGTATGATGTGGAGCACTATCCTTTTCTTCCAGGACCTCTGGTTAAAAACAATTTTTTTTTTCCTCTCTGTAGTGTTATTTATTTCCTTAAAACACTTTGTAGCATTCCAGGCTGGCTTCGTTTCTCAGAGAAGGGCAGGGTGTGCTGCTGGGGACTGGTACCTGCTGCCTTTGTGCCTGTCTTTTCTAGCAGGTAGGGAAATTCCCAGGTGGAAAAAGTAAGAGTGCAGGTGCCAGTTTGGGCAGGGATTGCATCCATGTTATCTACTTTTAGGGGCATTTCAGGGATCTCCTAAGGAGCCTCTACAAGCTTTAGCCAAGCTTTAGACAGATCTCCCTTGAAAGGCCTCAGCAGCTTTGTGCTCCTGGGCCACCCTGATAAGGACCAGTGCAAAACCTGCTGAAGCCAGGGATAGTTTTTGATAGTTCTCTGCATTGATCTGTGGTGATTTATGAGGAACTTCCTGGATGTGTCCAGAGAGGCTTTCGCTTTCCTCGTCCCTTTCCTCGTCCCTTTCCTCGTCCCTTTCCTCGTCCCTTTCCTCGTCCCCTTTCCCTTCCTTTCTTTAAAAGTGTTTTTTTCAGTCACCATTGTATTGGTTTGGGTATGGGAGAGAGGACAGGAGTCCTGTTATAATTCAGGCTCTGCAGCAGAGGGGCACCAGGCTGGGCAGCTGCCTGTTGCTGGAGGGATCCCAGGACTGATTCCCTCCTGTGGGACTGGGAAAAAGGACCTGGAGGCACAAAGGACAGTGGGGTGAGCAGGACCTCCCTGCCCCCTGAGGCTCTGCCAGTGCTGGGGCTGGCACCCACGTGCTCAATGATCCTGGGCTTCACAGCCACATCCACCAGCAGGGAAATGGATGTCACGGGAGGGATCTGTGGCAGGACAGGACTTACTTTTTCCAGCTAGCCCAAGCTGGCAATTTTAACTGCAATGTGCCTGGCTCCAGCTCTGCGATTCGCAGGCTGCTTGGCCACGTCCCTCTCTTCCCTGACTACCAGATTTATTTCTAGATATGTTTGCTTACTCCTAATAAATGTTAGAAAGAGATGTCCTGAGGCTTATAGATATATTTGTCTGTAATTAAGGTAGGATTAATTGCTTAAAATTGTGTATAAGGGCCTGTTATGAGATCAGCAGATAGGAGCATGGGATAAAATGCATAATGAATACCATTATGTTATAAATAATGGACACAGCCAGTGTACTGGCATCCCCGAAAGGTAATAGCTCTTTCAATATTTAATGGAGTGGCTACCTGAGGGAAACACTCTCTTGTCACTAAGGTGATTTTCAGCTTGGCTTGGGGACATACAGATGGGTCTGAAGGAGGGCAGGAACCCCTGTGCAGTGGGGGGCACTGTTTGTGGTGACAGAGGGGTGTGGAGGCAGGCTTTCCACCAGGATGCTCAGGGTCCCGGGTGCTCCCTCCTGCTCTCAGAGCCACCAGATCCATGTGCTGGCCAGTGGCAGGGAACAGGACCACAGGGAACAGGACCACAGGGAACCTGCGCCTTGCTCTCCCATGTTAATTCCAGCTGTTAATTCCTGGGAACCAAGCTGCTTTGGTGTCAGGAACTCAGTTTTGCTGGGGAGGAAGGCACAGCATCAGTTACAGGCATGTTCTCAGCACTGACAAGAATCATCTCAGGGGTTTTCTGAGCAGATGCAGGAAAAGGGGAATTTCCAGTGCTCCCTCTGCCAGGCCTGGGTTCACACCTCTGTCCCCAGCTGCTTGTTTCACAATTCCCAGCTCCTCCACACTCCTGTCCTGCTATATTTTATCCCTGTCCTTTCACTCTGTCCCTGGAGCTCTGCACTGCTTGGGAGGGCTGGCTGTCAGTGAATTTTCCCCATGTTAGGAATGCTTTTGGGCAGCAAATCCAGACTTGGTACCAAACAGTGGAGTTAAATACCAGAGCCAGTGTCTTGTCTGGGGCTGAGACTTGTCTCTGTTCCCCAAGTGCCTTTCCAGCTCTGTGGAAGCAGTAAATAACAGCAATTAAACAAATACCAATTACAGATTCATGTGGTGGTAGTACAGGGAAACACAAGGGGAAAGGAGATGTAGGGCAAAAGGACAGGAGAAATTGTCTTTTCATCCTTCATTCTTGTTTACTTTTATGCAAGATCCAGTTTTTTCATCATCTTTTGTGGAGAAAAGCATGAAAAAAATCTCTTTTGTGATCTTTCCCCTATCATCAGAGATACCAGAGTGGGAGACAGGGCTTATGACAGTCTTTTTTTCCTTTTCTTTCTTTCCTGGAAGGGGTGGCTTGTTTTTAGTGCTCCTTCCACTAAATCGTGTTGCTCCAAGCCCTGTCCAGCCTGGCCTTGGACACTGATAGAAATTGTTCAGGCAAAGCTACAAGGGTGTCACTTTTCAATTTAACTGGGATAAAGTCATGGCTTCCCCCATTTTTTGTTTTGGTTTTTTTTTTGGGGTTTGGTTTTTTTTGGTTTCTTTTCCCAGCACATTTTCATGGTATTTTCAGACTAAATTGAATTCTGCAGAATTCTATTTAGCTAGAAGTGTAAAAGAGAGCAAACCAAAATGAAATATTTTATTCCACTAAAACATTTCATCTGACCCAAAACCGTCTTTCCTCCCACTGCGTCAGCTCAAAATTAGGAGAGAAATTCATAAATGTGGGGGGAAGGAGCAGTGACTGCTCAGCTCCTGAGCACAAACCCCAGGTATTCACCCCTGTCACAGGGGCTTGAAATACACTTTGTTTTTTCACTGCTTTTAAAAGTGAAAAACTGTTTTTTTTTCACTGCTTTTAAAAAGATAAATGCCTTCTCCAGAGAGTTAGCTCTTTCTGTAACACGTTACCCAATCCTTCCGAGAAACAAGGGTCTGTCTGGTAACAGTGAGGCTCTCAAGTGCTCCTTTTCCAGCCTTGTAAGGTCATGATTGCCAGGTTCAAGCAGCCACAGGATCTTGGAATGGTATAAAAAGTAGCTCTGTTAGTGATGGAAATTCAGCTGGAGATTAATTCATTGCTGCTCTTTTTTTTTCTCCTCTCTTGTCTACCATGAGGAAGGGAAATCGTGATGGATGGTTTTGATAGGGATGACCCAGATGTGCAGCCACCTGTAGCACAGCCCTGCTGCTGTGACTCCTGCCTTCTGTGAGCAGGGTTTGCTAGTGGAATGTGGGAAAGGGAGAGAGCAGGGGCTCTGGATGTGCTTTAGGATTCCCTGGCATCCCTCACTGGGAGCAGGGATGAGGGCGAGAGGCACGGGAAGGAGTTTGTCAGGGAGGGGAGCTGCCTCAGGGATGTGTTGGAAAGGGGAATTTGCTCTCCATCTCCCTTTCTGCCTCTGAAAAGTTCATTTCTGTTTATTTGGGGCAAGGGGGAAAGCATTGGCGCCTGCAGCAGGGTAGTGTGAAGGATGCTGCTTCACCTACTCCTGCAGTTTTCCTCTGTGACAGCCATAAGAGCAGGAGGAGGCAAAAGCAGTTTTCTGGCTGGTGTCAGGAGACTGTTCCATGCTTGGGACAGAAGGCAGAAGGAAAGGGCAGCAGCTCTGTCAGGGGAGACGTGTTGTGTTGTGTTTGTGAGGTCCCCAGGACGAGGTGAGAGATGAGGAATCTGACTCCGTGTTCTCAGAAGGCTGATTTGTTATTTTATTATATTATATTAAAGAATGCTATACTAAAACTATACTAAAGAAAGAGAAGGATACAGACAGAAGGTTTAATAAGAATGAATAATAAAAACTCAGGATTGACTCCTCAGTGTCTGCCACAGCTGATGGTGATTGGTCATTAAGTAAAAATAATTCACATGAAACCAATCAAACATGCACCTGTTGGTAAACACTCTCCAGACCACATTCCAAAGCAGCAAAACACAGGAGGGAAAAAATGAGATAATACTGGTTTTCCTTTTTCTCTGAAGCTTCTCAGCTTCCCAGGAGAAATCCTGGTGAAGGGATTTTTCAGGAAATGTGACAGTGCCAGTGCTGTGCCAGCGAGCTCTGGAAATCACGGCGGGCAGTCCAGGGCTGTGAAGCACAGAGACGGTGCCAGCAGTGCCCAGACTTTGCACTGTGCCAGGTGAAATGCTAATGGGATGAGAGTGGCAGCAGGGAGTGAGATATCCCTGAGAAACCAGAGCAGAGAATCACAGTACCCAGAGCTGTTGTACAGACCAGCAGGAAGCTGCTGCCTTGAGAATTATCTGAATTTGGGCAGGGTCACAGAGGGATGTCTGTGGTAAAACTGGGGAGTTTGTAGAAGCATGAAAACATTGTCAGGAGAAGTAAAACCCTGTTTACTTTAGAGAGGAGCCGAGTCACACGAGGCTGTGACAGGGAGAAGTAAAAAGTGGTATTTTTTACCAGGTGCAGAACTTTTTTACTGGCTTCCTTTTGCACTTTATTGTAGATCAAGAAGAACAGAATGGTCAATTTCATGGTCAAACTGATACAAATACTAGAGAAAACATAAGTTGCTGTACAAACTGGTAATGAACAATCATGGAAGCTTGGAATAATGACATTTTCAGTAACAGTTTTTGGCACAACACAGAAGGTAATGATTGACAGAATTTTATCTTCACTTAACTAAGCTTAATCCAGCATCCTCTGGGATGCAGGAACCAAGGAGTTCTTGGGGAGTCTGTTCATCTCTTGCAGGGATACTTTTCCATCCCCTGGGCTTTGCTGTTTGAGGTGGTGCAGGCACTTCACCTGGAGCTTGATGAGCCATGAGTGCATTTCTGCTGAGCTCTGCCTGTCCTTGAAGTTTCTTTGCTCTCAGGGTGGAGCAGAGGCAGGCCCCAGCAGCATGCGTGTGGAAATTTCACTTCCAGAGGTTGGGCAGCTTTTCAGAGTTAAAATAAACCAAAAGTCACATTTTGCTGTTGCCATGAGAACTGTGGAGCTGTTGTTGGACCTTCGGAGTGTGCTCTGCCCTCCCGACTCCAGCTGGGCTTTGTTGAGAGCAGTGCTGGGCTGGGAGGGGCAGGAGCTTTGTGGGACCCTCAGTGGGCTCTGTACTCCTTAGGAGGGAGCTGGGGAGCCTCCCTGGGGGTCTGGGGAGCTGTAGGTTTTGTGGGGGCTGTGGGTTTTTTTCCTACTGATGTTGACATAGAAAATATGTCAGAGGGTGTGTGGTGAGGGGCTGTTGGTGCAGGGACCCTGCCCTGCTTGGGTGCTGCCTGCAGCTTGGCTCTGCTTCTGTGCCTCACTCCTGTGGTACAGGTATTATCAGCCGTGTGCTTTCCTGCCCTTCTGCACCTTTCCATATAGGTCAGGAGCCATGGAAATACAGCTTTGAAATCCATGGAAATACAGCTTTGAAATCCATGGAAATACAGCTTTGAAATCAGGTGTAAGGAGCAGGCTGCTTGTCAAAGCCAGGTGTAGGATTTCTGGGGCTTTTGTTGTTTGGGATTTTTTTTCCCCTGAGGATGCTATATTTATGGTCCTGCCTGCTGATGATTTTGGAAGAAAAGCATCTCCCAAACCAGCCTAGGCAAAGGGCTAATCCATTTATGACCTGTTTATGCAATCGCAAGCTCAGATCCTGGTGGTGGCTGTCTGCAGTAGGTCTGGTGGTGCAGGGGCTCACTGGACATGTCCCTGAGGGTCTGGGGCCACAGGGACAGGGCTGTGGGAGGGCAGCTGTGGAGCAGGGCTGCAGCTCCTTCAGCTGTGTGCTGATCTTCCAGCAGGGCTCCTCATTCTGTCCTCAGGCCACCACACCACTGCTCTCCACCTCTGTGTTGGCTTATGCAGAAGCTCATGCTTGTTCCAGCTTTTTTTCTTCCCCCAAAATATTTCCCTGTTGTAATAACTGCAGGAACGATTCAGGGAGACAGAGATAATTCAGCTGGTTGTGAAACCAACCCTCCAAAACCCAAAGCTGCCACCATGAGAACAATAGATAAAAGGGACAGACGAGAGAGGAGGAAGGGCAAGCATATTTCGGAAAAGCTGTGCTGTTTTTGGCTCTGGCCAACAGTTTGCATAGAAAGTAGTTTATTGTCAGTGGGAGCTGTGGATACCTGCCAGCTCTCCTGTGCAGCAGTGCTTTGTGCCAGAGAAAGGCCCTGCCTGTCAGGTCTTCCCTGCTCCAGCCCCCTGCCCATCAGCTCTTCCCTGCTCCAGTTGGCTGCTCACAAGCACTTTTCCATCTTTGTTGCCTTTCTTCACCTCAGCATTGTTGAGCCGAACCCTCCACTGCAGTGGATGAGTTTTTTCTCCTCTTCCAGCTCTGGGGTTGGCTGCTCTTGTCTCCTTTGACTTCTTGGAGCTCCCTGTCCCATGGGACCCCCATTTCCACACCAGCCTGCTTTGTACCCTGCAGGAGCTGGGTGTCTGCTGTTCCATCTCATTGGGGTTCCTGTGCCTTGCTTGTTGCTGAAAATAAATGTGCCTGTGAGATCAGAGTGCAGTTGGGGAACGTGAGGATGTTGTTCAGCATTGTAAGGTGGTGTTCTTCGTGCTGGGAAGTGCAGCCAGGATGAGTTTGGCTGTGTTTCTGCAGCACTGAAAGTTGTAAACTCCAGCCAGAGCCATCTGGAATAGCGTAAGGAGCTCCTGAGTTCCCACGTGGAGATCTGGGTCACACACAGAGCCTTTCCAGGAGTTTTGAGCTGTCTGATCCGTCCTTTTTTCCACTCCACCTCACTTCCATGCTCATAAGTGGAACAGGTGAGCAGTGTTGCTGGAGAGGCTGAGTCTTGCAGGGACAGGAGCTCCCGGCAAGCACACGCTCGTGCACTCCCTGTCTTATGGAAAGAGGCTGCTCGAAATGCAGCGTCTGCATTGTCTTAGTCCTGTTATGAAATGCAGAGCAGGCACAAAGACAGGGAAAAATGACTCATGGGCTTATTGTCCATGGGAATATCTCGGGGAGGAAGTGCAAGTCAAGCTCTCCAGAACCTGGGTTCTGAGTGTGTAATGTAAAACTGGTGCTGGGTAATTGTGGAGTTGTGGAAAATACCTTGTTGCAACGTTCAGTGCTTGGAAAAGTAATTCTCTCTCTTTGAAATACGCTATGGTACAGAACTTTGGAAAAACTCTTCATTGTACCAGAGCTTTAGAGGGTGTCACAGTGTTGCTTTACTATGAAGCCAGCAGCTAGAACATTAATAAGAACAGCATTCCATCTCACTAGCCCAAAATGGCACTGCAGCTGAGGCAGGATGTTTATCAGTCTTTACCTCTGCTGAGAAAATGAAGAAAACTCTTTGTTCTGGTTCCCATTAAAAATCATCCAATCCTGAATAGCTACAGTTGAGAAAGAAAACTGTTAGCTTCCTTTTTTATAAGTTTTCCTGCTTTTCCTTAGGAAGAAGAGTTTGGCCGTGGTGGTGGTGGCCTGGCAGCCCTGCTGTGGAATTCTGTGGCCAAGGTGATGCCCCTGGTGCTTGTGCCTTGTGCCAGCACCTAAAGCAGGGCAGGCTTGAGCAGCCTCCACCACACCACAAGGAGACTGGTGCCAGCACATGGGGAAACCACAGGGACCCTCTTATGTGTCACTGAGTGTCCTTGTTAGCAAGGTTAAAATCTCCATGTGTCCCTGTTTTCACAGGGAAATCCTTGGAAGGCCAAAGCTCTGAAAAAGGCTCATCTCTAACTTCTATTTTCTATTGCTCTGTTGAGTGAAATCTGTTTTAGAATAGAGATGCCCTAGGCAGGATTTTAGGGGTGGTGGGCTGCAAATTCTGCTGTGGGACAGACAGCTGGCCCTGTTCCAGCCTGGAGGTGCCAGAGGAGAGCTTTTCCTGGTGTCAGTCACTGCGTTGGGCTCGGCCGTGGACCAGGTCCACTGCTATTTACTCTGATTTTTGCCAATGCTGGATGTAGCCTTTGTAAACACTCCTATTGCCAAATTAAGCTTTTCCCCTTCCAAAGTCACCTTAAATGACATTGTTCTTCTTTACCCCTCGCTTGGAAGAGTTTGCCACCCGAGAGAGGCAGAGGCTCTGCCTGAGGTCAGGGGCCGTGGCAGTCTCTGTGTCCTCCCTCCCTCATGCCATTGCTCCATGCAGTGACACAGAGAAGCCTCTCTGGCTTGGAAAAGAGTTCCTCTGCTTTGAAAGCAGCTTGTATGTGGAACTGAAACTGCTTTGCTCAGGCTACCAGAGTGTTTGTTGTTAGGGGAGATCCCTGATGCTGCATTACCGCTTGTGCTCCTTCTTGGAAATGCAGCCCGCCCGCTTCCATCAGCTTAATCTTACTGGTGCTCACAGACTAAACTGACAGCAAATTCCATTCTCTAACATTTGTAAAGCATTGAAAGGACAAAGTGTTTGAAGCTTCAAATGATTGCATTTGGTTTACCAAGGTAAATGGGGTTTTTTTGCTTAGAAAACAGGGGTACTTCAGGCTGCTTTAGGCTCTTCCCCCAAACATGCCCCTAGATGACTCCTGTGTATCCTGAGAGAATTGGTCCCATTTACTGCTGATGGCCTGGGATGCAGATTCCCAGGCAGCCCTTTCCCAAACATTGCCTCCTGGCATGGCATGGAGTGGCCTGAGCAGAGCATGATCTGTGCAAGGCAGACGAGTCTCAGGTTGGGCAGCCCTCTCAACTGGATGTGCCAGGGAACCTAACACAAGGCTTGGAACCTGCAAAGAACCTTTTCCTTTGTCCTTAATCACCCTGTGAGGCATTGGCCCAAGATTTGAATCTCTACCCCACTGCTTTTTTGCCTGTGATCTGTTTCCAAAGTAGTGGACAGAACTGGGAATAATTCAGAAATCCTTGTGAGAGAGCCCATGTTCTGCTTGTAGGGAAGGGGATTAATGGGTGGGAGGAAATCCCTCTCAGATGCTGTTTGTTACTGGAGGCCTGCAAGGTCTCCATTGCAAGTAGGCTGATTTGGTGTGTGGGTATCTTCTGGCTTAAAAAAAAAAAAGAAGGGTTTTTTCTTCCTCCCTTGAATCTGAACCAGCATAGGAGGCGTGGAACTGACACATGAGCACGTTTGTCCAGCTGATTAGGCAGACATGGCATGTCCAGGGCTGACCAGCCTTGTGCCAGGAATATTGTAGAAATCAGCCAGCTGTCTTGTTGACATTGCTAAAACAGAGCTTCACTTAGCAGCACCAAGGAAAAGCTGAAGGGGAAGCAGAGCAAGGGTTGAGTGAGTCAAAGGTAGTGAGACAAGTTCTGCCCCTCGTGTTCACGGATATTTCTTGTTACTGGAGGTGTGGAAATGAGCCAAAGGCATGCTCTGGCTTCAGTCAGATGGTGCTGGGTGGGAAAGCAGAGATGCTCTCCTAGGATGAACTTCAGGAGCTGTGGAGGAATGCACCTGGCTCCCGTGGGATGGGGAGCTGCTGGCAGTGTCCATTCCAGTGGGCTTAGAACCACTGCCCTTTCAAACCCGAGGGGGCACGGGACCTTTTAAAATGGAAATGTTCTGGCTGCTTCAAGATGATCAGGAGTTGCCTTTCCTCACGTGTCCACTGCTCTTTTCCTTCAGGTTATGATGCCCTGAGCTATTCTGTGGGAGATGGTGACAAGTGGAGCGGGCGGCAGCTCCTGCAGGCACGTGAGCAGAACGTGAGTGACGTTCCAGAGGATGGGGGACAGCAGCTCTACATCAGAAACTGCACTGAGCCAGGTAGGAATGAAAGCTGCCTCCAGCTCCTCAGTCCTGCTGGTGGCTTCCTCACATCTCTACTGCCAAGACTTGCTTATTTTTAAGTCCATAAATGCATTTCCTCAAGTTTTGGGGAGAGGAGGGGAAGGGTTTTTTTCTCTGTTCTTCAGGACTAATGTAGGTTACATGCCCCAGGAGAAATTCTAACAAATCCAGTTCTGGCTGCACTTCTCTGCCTATAATTTTTCCTCTGCCATAATCCTTAATAACATTTCTGGACAGATGGATGATTATGGTCTTTTTTAGACAGCAAAAACTTGTACAAAAATTCTTCTTCCTCAATTTTTGCTTGTTTGCATAACTTTAGCACAGTGCAGACCCAGTGTTGCAGCCTCACATCAGCAACTGGCAGTAATATTTTCCCCCACTGTGCTCAGCACCTTCTGTTTCACTATTGCAGCTGTTCCTGCTGCCCTCACCAAATAGAATGGTCTGTAGGAAGCATGGGAGATTTTATTTGTGGTGAGTTTATTTGTGGGAGATTTTATTTCTCCTGGGTTTCCCCCCCGCTTTTTTCAGAAAGTAGAACAATAACTACTGAGCACCCTGTGTTTTCTCAGGAGAGAGAAAGCAGAAATACCTAGATCTGTGAAATTACTGTTTCCTCTTGAAATTGTCATGATGTGGCATTCTGTAGTAGAAACTGATGCAAAGTAGTGCAGAAAGGAAGTGAAAGTGACAGAGTTAAGGTCCTGCCTGTGGTTTTGTCGATTTTGTTTGGGTTTTCACACTGCAAATGCAAATAACATTAAGTAGTGTTAAGTACTGTTGGTGTTAGGCCAGGTGGCAGTCAGAAGCATTTGGGAGTGTTCCACTCCCAAAATTCAGTGTCTGTGGGAGTTACCTGTTGAGCTCAGAGGGCTGAGGGTGACCTGCAAGGATGCATCAGTTGTGCTGCTCAGCAAACAAGTGAGTAAAAGAGCTGGCAGGAGGGCATGGGCACATCAGTGACAGGGGTGCTGCCTGTCATCCTGCAGCAGCAGAGAGCAAAGTGCTGTTAGCTGTGCTTTCATGTCTGAAAGTGTGGCCAGGAGTAGGGTGGCTCAAATCCTGGCACAGCCCTGGCAGCAGGAACTGTGCTTGTCAGGCAGAGCTGCTGGAAAGCTCAATCCCAGGGCAGCACAGCCCTTCCCTTTGGATCAGGTCCCAAATCGTGGCACAGCACTTGGGGTTTCACCAGGCATGGCTGCTTTGCCTTCTCCAAGGGCTGCTCAGGGAAACTGGGGCAGTTTGTGGTGCTGTTGCTGAGCATAATGCATGAGTGCTGTGTAACCAAAGGCTGGGGGCCCTTGTGACCTGGGAATCTGCAGAGCTCAAACCTCCCTTCAGCATCAACTGTGCTGGCCTGCAGGTGCTTCTCTTTCCCTTGAGCAGGTGTCAGGAGGGAAAGGCTGCCTGAAAAAGAGTTTTTTTCCTGCTTACTTCCCAAGTGAACCTGTATAAACACCTTGCAGCACGGCAGAAATGGATTGTTTAAGAAAGCAGTTTTACCTCACCTGCTGGTGGAGGGGAGTGGAATGCCTCCTGTTAAAATGTGCTGTGGTTTTTTGCAGTGCTTGGCTTCTGTGCTGTGTTGGCAATAAACACACCTTGACCTGCTAAAGGGAGGATCTGTGTCCTTTAGCTGCTCGGGTGATTGCAGGCTCATTTGAGTGCCTGCCATGACATTTGCCAACTGCTGCTTTCATTTCCTAATGGTTTATCCAATGACCTATCTAGCATCATTTCATCATCAGAACTGCTCCAGATAGTGGGGGTTTTGCTCTCTTTGCCATTGCAACAAAAACTGTAGAAATATTAAAGTGGCGAAATGGACTGATTCCAGCCTAAAGACCATTTTTAGGATTTTGTTTTGTTTTGTTTTTTTGGCCTTTTTCTGAGAAATGCCCATCATGGGCTCTGGCCTGGTCCTGTGGCTGATTGTGGTTGTGTTGAGTGCCTGTGGAAGCAGAACCACAGAGCAGCCTGCTGTCTTTTCTAAGGAGCCTCTTGTCTCTTGGTGCCTCTCCTCTCAGTGTCCAGCCCTGCAGTCAGGGCTGCTTGTCCCCTCCCTCTTGGATCTTGGTGGCTTCTCATGGCAGTGTCTGCTGTCTCCTATCCATCCCCTTGTCCTTGTAGTATCCACGTGAAGGAACTAGAGATGGGCAAAAACAATTTGGACAGTTTATTCACTGGAGTAGTGATACAGTTTAAATGAAACACTTGTGATTCTGGGCCATGTTTGACAGTTTCAGCTCATGCAAAAGATGACGAGGAAGGAGTGAGAATGACTTGTGTCAATTCAGGCAAAGTATCATTTACTCACCCAGTCCTGTTCAGAAATGTGATTCACCCACTAGAAGCCAAGAAAAAGGATTAAGCTGGTTTAATGTTGGGTCAGGTCCCTGTGCTGCCGGATTCAGAGCTCAAATTGCACTGGAGGAGCTCCAAAGCTTGCTCTTCTTTCTTTCTTTCTTTCTTTCATTAGCTGCCAGAAGGTGACAGGCTCTGGGGCTGTGTCAGGGTGGCATGTCACATGTCTGGAGGTTCAGGTGGGAGGGGGTGCCCAGGTCCCTGTGCCAGCTCCTCACCAGACATATGCTTCCTCTGATGAGCTGTCATCACCTTCTTTCCTCCCCCTCTTTAGCACTTCCACTCCACCTCACAAAGGCTGCAAATAAAGTAACAGCCGTGCTTAAATGTGCTGTTTTAAAGTCATTATCAGTAATGGCAGGAAATACTTGATTGCTGCAGGAACAAAAAGGTCTCCCTGTATTCATTTAGACCCTCAGGCATAAAAGTGCTTAAATTAAACAGCCAAAGAAGTTTTTGTGCAATTATTTTTTTTTTACATTTCCTCATCTTATTTCAAAAGCAACTTTATCAATATTTCTCCAGTGAGTCACAGCTCATGGTAGTGTAATTTGTAGTGCTTGGCTGTGGAGCAGGTAACCCTTGTTGAATACTTACTTGTGGCTGTGTTTTTGGAGCCCCTTTGGCACTGAACCACACACCCAGACCCCCAAGGGTGGAGCTGAGCATTCTGATCTCTTTCCTCTCTATTGTTTATGCACGTGGTGGGCTTTATGTGGTGGGAGTTCTGCTGGGCTGTCATGTCCAGAGAACTGCAGAGTTTAGAAAGGCCTTCTTCCCAAGCAAATACAGCATCCTATTCACTCTTCACATGAGTGATTTAGTGTTTTGTTTTCCTTTTTTTCCTGTTCCTCCTTGAGCCTCAATCCAATTGAAAGTTGCCTTCCCTCAAGCAAAATTAATTTTATCCTAGCAAAATGAAAAGTAAAAATTTGTTCCTGCCTTGCAAGTTGCCAAACCTTGCTTTCACTTGGGGGAATGTTAGAAAAATAAATTGCTGTAAGTTTAGTAACAAAATATCCTTGAGGAATAGCAAAAAAGATGTTCTCCTCTCACTGAGCTATAAGTTTGGTGAATTTGACAGAAATTTGCTCGAACTTCTGCTTCCACACTTTGCTTCTGTTTGTCAACTTCAGACCTAAAGCGTCAGAAAAACCAGAATGTTGGGGTTAAAACCTCAGAAATGCAAACAAAACCACACTTATTTCTTCTGGGTTCTTGTGCTGGCAGGGAGCTGGGTTCTCCCTTGGTGCAGCCAGGAAGGAGAGATGTTCTCATGGTGGGGACCAGGGGCTGAGCTTTGGTGCTGGGGCTCAGGGAGGTGGGTGCTGGTGCCCAAGTTGTGCCCAGACACTGGATTTGGCTGTGTCCCAAAGCTGCACCTCTGTCTGAGTGAGGGCTCTGGAGCTCTCCTTGCAGAGCTTCCTTTGTTAGAAACCACAGTGGAGGTTTTCCTTTTCTCTGCTGTGCTCTGGACTTGCTCGGAGCTTGGGCTTCACCTTCTGGGCTGGGCTTTTTTGTGGGACTGCTGCATTGTAGGGTCTCTTAGCAATGAGAGGTGGTCCCAAGTATTTTCTCTGGGATTTTTCAGCCTTCCAAAGTGTGGCTGAGTGCAGGGGAGTGCCCTGAGGCAGGACCTGGTGTGTTCTACAGCAGGGCTGTACCTGGACAGTGTGCCAAAGGGGAAGCTCAGAACAGCTGCTTTTGGCTGGGTACTTGAAAACTCTGAATTGATCACCAAAACCATGCAGTTCCCTGTAAAACAGGGCCCTCTGGACATACACAGGAGGCCAGTGGTGTTCTTCTTGCTAAAATTTTACCAGTGTTCCCATGTGATTATGTGTGCAACTCCAAGAGCCAGAGCTTCAGGGAGGAACATAGCACAAAGGTTGTGAGATTAAAATCAAGAGGTGGTAGTGCTATTACCCAGTTCATCCTCGGTGTGTTCTGTTGCATCAGTGAAACAAAAGGAGGAGAAAGCAAACTCCAGATTCCAAAGCCAGCTTTGTCCCTGCAGTGTGCAGACTGAGGAGAGGTGCTGAGCTCCAGAGTGTCTTCCCCAAAAAGCTTCTGTCAGTTTTTCCAGAATCCATAACTACACACATATCAAACAGCTTTCAGCCCTGAAACTTGAGTTAATGCTTGAAGCCCCTGCTCACACATTCATGTTTGATCTGTGAAATACTATAGACACACCAACATTTAAAGCATATGCTGATAACTACTTGCTCTGATTTCCTTCATTATCAAGCTTACTCCCTCTACCCTTCTAGCATCATAGACACACTTTCAAACAGCTTAGGAAAGACACTGTCCTTCATGTGATCTGCTCAGGAGCCTCATACTCTGTCCCAACAAAAACAACTCACACATTTCACATGGCCCGGGGTCAGCAGGCACCGAGGCAAATTCCTTCATTCCCAAATTTCTTGGTACTGCAAGTCTAAAATTTTTAACAACCAAAAATTTACAGCAGCACAGTAATTAAACTGCTTGTTCTGAGGGAAAAGAACCTTGGCTCAGCCTTCAGAGCCTCAGCACAGCCGGGATGTGCACCTGTAGTGTGGGCAGATCTCTCAGGCTGGGACTTGTTTGCTCCACTGGTGATGCTTGTGATGAGTCTGTTTTAATTGCTTAACTGTTTTAATTCCTGCTTTAATTGTTGTTCCTGGTGGGAAATGCTGTGTTGTCATGGGCTGGCTGTGCAGGGAGGGCTCACAGAGCTCTGGGGGAAGATCAGTGTGGCACGCTGCACAGGGAGTGAGGAGCACCAAAGGTTAATTGCCTGTTGCTGCCCAAGAATCATGTTCATAGTCTTGAGAAGTGATGGCAAGGGGGGAGGAAGAAAGGAGTAATCCTTGTAGGTAAAAAAGAACAGAAGCTGTATACTTGCTGCTGCCCAAGGCACAGGAGGAGGAGATTTGAGAGTCTGTCAGAAGTGCAGCCCCATCTGCATGGTAGCTCTCCATTGGTGGAGTGGGGAAGCCCTGTGTCCTTTTTTATGATTATGTTTCCCCCCTCTGGAATAACTTTAAAACACCCAGAAATTTTCTTGGTTTTTGGATTTATTTTGGCTTTTTTCCTCCATTACTTTTTTTGTTTGTTCTTTGTATCTAGAGGAATGAGGCTTGCTTCCTTGACCTTTCAGCAAGCTTTGAGTAACCCAAGCTTGGTTATTTTGTGTTGTGGAAAAGACAGCAGAGAGGCTTGAAATACTGAAAGGGGACCCTTGCTTCCAAATCTTTAAATGCCTTTGCATTTAAAAGGTGTTAAGCAACAAAGCATGACTTCAAATGTGAATAAATATCACATTGTGCCTCCCTGAATTGGGTTTTACTTCTCTGACACTTGAGGATGCCAGGCTGCTGCTGTGCATCACTCTGGTAATCTGAGAAGTCTTCCATGAAGCCTGTGACCTGAATTTCTAAGGAGGCACAGAAAAAAAAAGAAAAAAAAAATTGTCAAGTCAGACTTGCTCCTTTCTCTGGGAAGAAAATGCACTTGGATTTTCACATGCTGAGCATGGAAAGCAGCACCAGTGGAGGGTTTGGGGCTGGCAACTGGGAAGAGCCAATGTGGTCGCCTTGTTTGGTGGCTCTGGCTGCCTCAGGCCATTGCTGAGGTGCAGATGGCTGCTCACAGCTGCAATAACATTGCAGTGATTGTGTACCAGATGTAGATGTTCTAGACTGGCCAGATACCAGAATGGTTTATTTTTTTTTTTCCCACACCTGAATTATTCGCCTGGTGTGATAAATGCAAATTGTCCACTTAGCATTGAAAAATACATTGCTGCATTTTTGTAAAATGTCCTGATTCTCCCCAGGAAAATTTGTGCTGCTGTAAATTTTTGGTTGTTAAAAATTTTAGACTTGCAGTACCAAGAAATTTGGGAATGAAGGAATTTGCCTCGGTGCCTGCTGACCCCGGGCCATGTGAAATGTGTGAGTTGTTTTTGTTGGGACAGAGTATGAGGCTCCTGAGCAGATCACATGAAGGACAGTGTCTTTCCTAAGCTGTTTGAAAGTGTGTCTATGATGCTAGAAGGGTAGAGGGAGTAAGCTTGATAATGAAGGAAATCAGAGCAAGTAGTTATCAGCATATGCTTTAAATGTTGGTGTGTCTATAGTATTTCACAGATCAAACATGAATGTGTGAGCAGGGGCTTCAAGCATTAACTCAAGTTTCAGGGCTGAAAGCTGATGTAGCTCTAAGATCCAGGACAAGCCTTTCTTAGAGTTCTGTTTTAAATTTGGTATTTTTGAGCTATTACTGCAAAGGAAGAAAAATAACATCTGGCCCCATGTTGCAAACTGGATTTTTGTTGCTTGTTTTTTGGTTCTTGCCAGTAGTTAGTAGTTAAAAATCAAAGGTCCAGATTTTCCACGAGTGTAAATTATTACTGGCATCATTGACTTCATTGCATTTACACTAGATTTAAATGACCAAGAATCAAATAAACCATCCCAAGTCAGGTTTTAATACAGTCAGGGTGGAGTTTTTATCATCTGCAATCTGCATTTTAAGCAGTGCTTAATTGTGTAGTTTTTATATCCAGACACGTGTGTAAATTCACTTATGCATGCACAGAATAATGGCTTCATGTATTAATGCTGAAGCAGTTTGATTTAATGTGCAGCAGTGGGTAAAACAAAAGTATTTAATTAAAATGCCCTTTTTTTTGTGGACTGCATTAAAAAGAATTCCCAGATTAGATACTGGCTGCCCCTATGTGCAGGTCCTTTGTCATTTCCCTGCTGCTCCTGTTAGGAAATGGAGAGGTGAGTGGTTTTTCTTTCCCAAAGATCCAAAGATGCCTAATGCTGGCAGGGGGGTGGAGAGCTCCTGCTTCAGCCCAGCCTCTTCAGGGGCTCTATCTTGGGATCAAAGTCTTCTGTGCTGGCTGTGATGAAACCACACAGAAAGGGGGATCACCCCTCCAGTCCAGAACTGTCCATGCCAGCAGGGCACGCTCCAGGCAGATGGGGGGAGTTACAGAACAGGGTGCCAGCTGCTTGGAGTGTTCAAACCAGGCACACACCCCATGGTCACCAGCATGGAGAGCACTCTGTGGATGCTCATCCAGGGATACTGAGTGGTTTTCAGATTTGGTTTCGTTTCCATCTTGAATGTCAGGATTTTAGAATATGGTCAGATACCCTAAAATTTCAGGATTTCAGTGTCAAATATCTTCTAAAAGGCTTATGCTGGAGCTTTGGGGAAAAAAGTACTGATTGTGGGGCAGCAGCTGCCCCAGTGCTTCATGAGCTGTCTGGCAGCTTCTCTCCTGGGGGAACTGCTGCCCCCCAGCTCATGGTGTGCCTTTGCCAGTGACCAGAAGTAGTGTCCAGGCAGTGCCACAGCTTTCTGTCCTCAACCCTGGTCTTGGCAGTGTCCCTTATAGGCATGAGCTTGGATGAGGATCTGACAGAAACTCTCAAGGTTGTTTGCACAGTCGTGGTTGTGCCTCTCTGCTGGAGGGGGAAATACTTTGGAATAAACCCTTTCCTTGGTTTTATATGTATGTGCATATCAAAAAGAGAGGTGGGATAAAAGGAAGCAAGCAGTCCTGAGCAGAGTGAGTGTAACCAAGGCCAGTCCTGATGAACACAAACACAGGAGCAGTGTCAGCACAGGCACCTGGTGATGGATGGGCAGCTGCTGACAGCCTGAATGGCCACTTCTAATTAGCACTCATTAAAAGTATCAGAAGAAACCAACTGGAGGATCAGCTCCTGCCCCCATGAGTGTGAGTCCCCCGTGACCCAAGCTTGGCAAGCTGTGTGGCCCAGGAGAGCATCCTGGTGATTCCCCAGCACTGCAGCTCCACTCCCAAAGGGCTCTGAGGAATCATGAGCCAGAGGTGTGCTGCCTTCCCATCTCTTAATTGGCAGCAGAAGAGGAGGAAAGGAGAAAGTGATCATTATTTTATGTTAAAACAGAGATAATTACTACTCTAGAATTTCACCAGAAAACAAAGCGGCGATTAATTATTGATCGTCAGAACTCCAGCACAGCTCAGCAGAGTGGGGGTTCACATGTCCTGGGGGCTGGGACACGGGGAGCCCTGTGCCTTGTCACTCTGCAGGGATGGCTCCCTCAGGGGGAGGCTGCTTTGGAGTCTCTTGAGGCTGCTGCCCACGGGAGCTCAGCCTGTTGCTCCATAAAACCTGGCTGCAAGCTGAGTGCCTGATGGGATCCCTGCCTGTGCTCGTGGTAGAGATGTCAGTGTGCCACAGCATGCCTGGAGAAGGGCCCTGGCAGTGGCAGAGGTGGCTGCTCAGGCTGGAGGGGTGTGTCTGACCCTGCCTTCTGGCTCCCTGTACACCCAGTGCCATGTTCACTGGGAAAAGCGCAAGCAAAGTGTAAGATGTGTTTGCCACCGGGATGGGGCCAGTGGCCTGAGTGACACTTCCCCAGTGCACTCTTGCATCTCCCAGTTACCAAGTCAGTAACTGGTATCTCTGTATGAAATAGCTCCTTGTGTCTCATTTTCCCTGGGAATTTGAGTGTTTCCTGTACCCTGTGCGAGCCTTTGTGCTCCACAGTAAGAGTTGCTGAGCTTTGTGCTGCCTCTTGAGAGGAGGCCAGTGTGATGAGGAAAATGGAAGGAGGGGGCATGGATTTTCTGTGAGAGGACACCAGAGCCACTCTTGAAGCAAGCAGGATCTCAAGGATGTCCTCCAGGGCAGTTGGTTGCTGCAAGGACCCTCAGTGAGGCAGGATGCTTCATGCAGGGATACAGTGACTTTCCTGTAGCCATAGCAACAGCTGGAGATGTGGTGGTGGCTGCCAGCATCCCTGGTCTGATGGGTCTGTGAGAGAGGTGTGGCTGCAAGGCCAGGCAGGGCAGGGACCCACAGCCATCCAGGTGAGCAGGGCAAGTGTGCTGAGACTGTCCAGCTGTGCTGACAGATCCTTTCTGGTCACTGCACTGTGCCCCCAGCCCCCAGAGCTGAGGGGTGGGCAAGGGACCAGACAGGACAGCTCAGAGAGCAGTGGACAGGGCAGTGCAGATGGATGCTATCCCACGAACCATGTCTTGGAGTGAGACTGTTGGATCCCTGTGGAGCCAGGCTCCTGTGGGTAGTGCTGAAGCTCGCCCTCTCCCCCATCCCCAGGTACCAGGATTACAGATTTAATCAGGATGCAGGAGCTGACAAATACCTGGACTGGGAGATGGAAAGTTCCACTGAGCCACCACCACTCCTGTGCTTGGGGGGAAGCTGGCAGTGGGGGGATGGAGCTGGTCATGCAGCCTCTGCTTGAATTAATTTTATGTTCTTCTTGCATTTGGGTTCCTCCTTTGGACATGTCTTTCCAAACTCACTTTTTCTTAAAAAAACCCCATAAATTCCAAGTGAAGCTTTTGCTGAAAGCCAGTACATCTTCTGCCCTACCTCCACTGCCTCTGTGCTGAATGGTTTGGATTGAATCTCTGTCTCCTGGGAAAGACTCACAGGGACATTTAACCTGCCCTCAGAACAGAATCAAAGAGTAGGTGAGCGCACAGGGAGCCAGGAGGACCCAGCAGCCCTCAGAGCTGAGTTATGTGATACATCCTTACCCATAACCTGCCTGGCCAGGTTTCCTTGGAGCTCCTGGTGGTGTTTGGTGGCTGCTGGAGGACCCTTGGTGTGCAGGCACACGTGCACCCGTGTTGGAGCACACATGTGACAGCCTGGGTGTTGCTTGCTCTGCAGAGCACTTGGAGTGCTCTGCCCAGCCAGGGACAGCAGAGCTGAAGACAGGATCGACGTTTCTTCCCCTGGCAGATTGTTCCATGTAGGAAATTCCCTGCTGCTTTGAGCCTATAAATCAGCATCGGGTGGTCTTTTAAGGGTGTGTGCTGTCAGTCAGTTTCCCATCCTATTCTGACTTTGCAGATCCATGGCACATTCCCAGTGGAGGTGCAGACTTGCCTGCAGCCAGTGGGACTAGAGAAAGTCTCGTTGCTTTGACTCCTTTTCCCAGCCCCATGGATTTTTGATCCCACAGTGACTCTGCTTCTGCAGTGGAGCTGGGGTGTCACTCTGGGGGACAGGGCTGGTGCCATCCCCTCCTCCCACAAACGGGGTGCTGCCAATCCTGCTGGAGCTTGGGCAGGCAGAGGGCTGGTGGGGTTAAAGCAGAGCCTGTTGCCCAATTTCAGAGGGAGGAGGTTTGCAAGCAGACCGGTTTTAATTTACTGCCTTGTAATTAATTGTTGTGGTGTTGTTGTGGGTCCCGGGACGAGTGAGAGATGAGAATTGACTCCCAAGTTTTTAGAAGGCTGATTTATTATTCTATTCTATTCTATTCTATTCTATTCTATTCTATTCTATTCTATTCTATTCTATTCTTCTAATGCTATACTAAAACTACACTAAAGAAAGAGAAAGGAGACATCAGAAGGTTAAAAAAGAATGATAATAAAAATCCTGTGACTGACCAGAGTCCTGACACAGCTGGACTGGGATTGGTTATTAATTAAAAACAATTCACATGAAACCAATCAAAGATGCACCTGTTGGTGAGCAACCTCCAAACCACATTTCAAGCAATCAGATAATTATTGTTTACATTTCTTTTCTGAGGCTTCTCAGGAGAAAAATCCTAGCAAAGGGATTTTTCATAAAATATAACAGTAATGCTGCCTTATTTTTCTACTCCCACAAAACCAGCAGAAGAAACACATACTTTAAAGTTTATCTGTAAAACTCAAAGAACTAAGTGAACTGCTCAAAGGATATTGCTGTGAGTGTATGGAGAACTGAAGCAACCTGGAGGCTTGTGCTTGGTGCTGGGAAGGTGCCAGGCTGTGTGCCATGCCAGGTTTGTGCTGGAAATTGCAGAGGAGGGAGGTTCTGTGCTGTGCAGAGATTCCCCTGCTGGGCAGGACAGGCTGTGTGGGAAGCTCAGGAATGGTTTGGGGTGCTGTTGCCCATCTGACAAGTTGTGTGGCACAGCAGCAAGGGCTGGGGCACTCAGGGCTGTGAAAATGAGGTCATCTGATTTTTTTGGGGGTAAACAGAAACTGCTGGGGTGGTTCTGTACGGAGCCTCAGGTGTGGCTGTCAGGGCAAATCCGTCCTTATTTCTTGACATGCTTAGCAGCAGGCACAGTGGGATGGCCTCAGAGTGCTGACACAGGCAAACACGCTCTGGAGTGGCTGTGCACTGTTTATATGGAGGTGAAAATACTTACAGGAAAGGCAGAATAAATACTTCCCTCTGTTGCCTTTATTGTTCTCTTTTTTAAAAACATTTTTTAATTTTTTTTTTGGCTTTTCTGTGTAATACTGTTTTGTTCACTCCAAATTTCAACAGAACAGTTTCACCTGCTTTTTAATTTTTGGGTGAAAGTGCTTGAGACCCTCATATTCACGTTTCAGCATGATGGTGCCACAGGTGATGCATCCTGTTCCCAACCCAGAGTGTCCCCTCAGGAGGTTGGGAGCAAGCTCCAGGATCCTGTGGAAGGCTGGAACAGCTGAGGAGAAACCTGTGCTGTTCCAGCTCTCCTCAGGCAGTGTGTCCTGAAGTGGGAGATGGAGCTGCAGTTTTTGGATTGAAGCACTTTGTTTATAACATTGGCTGCAGCAAACAAGTCTGGAGAAGCATTAAATCCTGAAGCAATTAAATGTATCTGCAAAGATTTTTTTTTTCCTTTTGTGAGATCCTTTTGCCAGCTGTTGTTTATGGAAAAAATCTCAATCTTTTTTATGAGAACTGTTTTTAGGTTTCTTTGTGTTTGGGGCTGATTTATACATTATGCATTAGCTCGGAAAGGCAAAACATTTATTTACCAGCCTGAATATTTAGAGGAAGAATAAGTGGGAGTCAGTGCAAAGCCTGTATGGATAGCTTAGCTAGAGATTCAGAAGAACTTTCCTGGTGTTAGGAATGGCACAATTAACTTGTAAGGGAAGAGTCAGACAATAAATGGACTTTCCTCTGCCTTTGTGTGGGTGACCCCTGTGGTGGTGTTCACAGGGGTACCAGGACAAGGGAAGAGATGAGAATCTTGACTCCATGTTTCAGAAGGCTGATTTATTATTTGATGATATATATTATAGTAAAAGAAAATTATACATTAAAACTATACTAAAAGAATAGAAGAAAGGATTTCATCAGAAGGCTTGAAAGGAATAGAAAGGAATAGAAAAGAATGATAAAATTTTGTGACTGACCAGAGAGTCTGATACAGCTGGATTGTGATTGGCCATTAATTAAAAACAACCACATGAGACCAATCACAGATGCACCTGTTGCATTCCACAGCAGCAGATAATTATTGTTTACATTTCGTTTCTGAGGCCTCTCAGCTTCTCAGGAGAAAAGATCCTAATGAAAGGATTTTTCATAAAATATATCTGTGACAAACCCCTCTGCCTGCAAGGCCTTGTGCTCCATGGTTGCTGCACAAAGATTACAGAAACCCCTCTCTCTGCTGGATCCTGGGGACTGACAGCAGCTGGGGATTTCTCTGTTGTTGGAGGTACTGGCTTCATGGAGGCCAGGGAAAGAAGGGACACGTGGAATGGTTCCTGACTGGGCTGGCTGTGTTTGGGAGGAGCTGAGGAGGAGTGGGTTTTCTTTGTTTAGGTTTGCTAAATGGTGTTTTTGAGGGAGTTCTTTTATAAGGCACTGTGCTGAGAAATGCACTGTTCTTTATGCTGTTCTCTTTTCTTTTTGCCTGTGAATGAAAGGATGTTGATTAGAGCTGGGGCCGAGCAGCATGCCCTTGTCTGGGATGAGGCATGCCATAGGAATCCTGCTGCTACAGAACGAGGCTCAGAGGTGATTTTATTGCTTGCTGACTGCAAGAACTTGCCACCAAGTGATAGTTTATGAGAGCTGGGCTGTCTTAGGAACAAATGGAGTAAGTGGGTTGGAGCTGTGAAGAAAACAAACAATATGGGGGATAATACATCCTTACAGTTCAGAACATCAGTTTCAGAACAAGGAAGTGACTTCCCTGGGAGCAGGTCCTTGGCTGCCTCAGGAGCTGGCAGGAAATTGTGACGTGAATTTGAACAAAATGCAGCTACCAGCAAGCAACCTGAGCTGTGAGACCTGTGAGCATTGCTTCAGCATGATGGCATTAAACAGAGAAGCTGCAGACCTTCCTGAGCATCATTGCTGTGGGAATGAGGACTGAGCCGTGGCAGTCACGGAGCAACGCTGTGTGCTGTTCCCTGGAAATGCTGCAGGAACACACAGCAAGCAGCCAGAAATAAGGGCTCAGAGAGGGAGGTTTTGGTGTGGTCAGGGAGAGGACGATGTGTGGCACAGGGCAGACTCCTATGGCTGCCCAAAATCTCCCTGTTGTGCTTGCCACTGGTGCTTGGCCATTTCATTGCTTTTCCAGGCAGGCTTTGTGAGGCTGCTGTGGCTTCGCTCATCTTCTGCTTGCACTGAATAATGATCAAGGTACCTGTGGAGGTGCACTGAGCCTGGCAGAGAACATGGGGGGGAAGAAAGCAAAGCAAACCCCGCCTGGGCCTTGTGTCTGAGGGTGTTGTTCAGTTCTTTGAGGGGGATGCAAGTCTGGTTGGCAGGAAGCACATGGTCCAAAGCAGCCAGCCCCCAATCCAGAAGGGTTCATTTATTTGCCCCACAGCATGTCCTGAAATAGTAATGTTTGGATGATGTTTTGGGGGTAACTAAGCTGGAACATGTGTATAACTGTTCAAGTTGTGAATGCCAAAAAAGGGAATCCATGTTAAGCTCAAAAATCTGGACTAATCATGGAATTAAAAAAAAAAAAGTTACAATTGCAGTTGGGTTTTGTTGCATTGTGCTATAGGCTTTTTGGCAGGGATTCCATGGGAGATGAGGAAACAGCAGCTTGATGCTTCCCTCAAGCTTTTTTGAGCCTATTCTCTCTTTTACCAAAGTGTACGTGATGCATTCTTAAAAAATCCATCTTGGGTTCCTCGGCCTCTGCTGGAAACCACTCTGGAGGGTAAATGTGGGACAAAGCAGGTCTTGGATGCCCCTGCTCCCCTGCCAGGGCTTTGTCTTTGAAAACCAGGGTGAGGGGCTGCGTGTAAGCTTGGTGAGGAAGGGTCTGGCCCTTCTGCTCAGCTGGACCTGGTGTTCAGGGAGGCAGGGGAAGTCCTGGCTCTCTGTGCTCCTTTGGGGAGCATGATTTGTGTGATCTGCAGTAAAGTCTGGGGTGGTCTTCAGTGTTGGGGCTGCGCTGAGCTCTCCCAGGGGTTTCTACCTCTGCATGTGGGCACCAAGCCCAGGCAGAGGCGCTGCATGGCTCTGAGCACATGGAGTGGGTTTATAACCCTTACATAAGGGTGTGTCAGGAGTGCCCTGGATGGGGAGAGGATGATTAAAACATGCAGAACCCTTCAACAGGGGGAGTTTCTCAATTTCTTTGAGGAAAGATAAAGTCATAAGGGCCATCCTTTTGCTGACATCGTAAATTAACACAGAGTTTAATTTGTTGCATTTGTTTTAGTTCGTCAGCTGAGCTCAGGCAGAGATACGTCAGAAAATTAAGCTTTACTCCTTAGAAAAAACCACAAAGCCTTACAGCTGCAGGAATAGCAAGGTTGGTGAGGAGAAGGGAGAAAAAGAGATTTTTAAAGCCAGTACATTTCTTCTTTTAGTTGCTTTCAGGTTTGAGAAACTTGAAAAACCTGAGGTTTTCAAGCTCTTTTCTGCAAACACGAGGATTCAGGAACACTTTTTGACGTTCACTTGTTTTTCCTGGTTTTGTTTTTTAACTTGCTTGTGATGAAAATGAGTTTGACCCTCTGGCAGTGTGAGGTGGCACTGAGTGAATGCTGCCAGGCTGTCCTGCAGGGCAAGCTGGCATGTGGGATGGGAGCTGGGAATGGGGACAAGGATGTGCCTCAGAGGGAGCCAGGACTGAGTGTCCCCTTTTCTAGAAGCATTGCCTGGTCCTTTAAGGGGTTCTGGTGGGGAGGTCTTTTGGGCACTGATGGTTTTTATGCTGGCATGGCTGGCTGGGGAGCAGGGGGAGCTGGGGTGCACCTGGCGGGGCTGCAGGAATTTCTTCCCAGTTCTCCCCAGCTGTGCTGCTGGGGGCATTGTGCAGAGGATGCTGGGCGCTGAGAGCCACAGGCATATGCCAGGGGTAGGAGGGGTTTCCATGGAAACCTTTCAGCAGCATGACATCACCAGCACTGTCACATTTAAGCTTTTCAAGGCTTTTTGGATTTTAGGGATTACATAACATTGGAAGGGTTAGGCTGGGGCTTAGATCTAATCAGTATTCAGGGTCTTAGTTGAATTAAATTTTTAGAAAATCCAAACACCCCAATCCAAAAGTGGCCAGCAGCAGTGGCAGCAGCAGCAGCAGTGGTTTTTTAGTGGTCTTGGGCAGGCTCTGTGTGAAAAACGCCAATCACTTGTTTGTAAAATTTTAAAAGTTTAATAGTAATAAAATGGTTATAAAAATAGTAATACAATTAGAGTAATAATAATTTGGACAAATTGAATTAGGGCAATATGAGGCAATAAAAACAAAGAGTTACAGACAGTCTGGGTACCTTTTTCTGGGCAGCATGAGCCCGAAAAAGGACCCACGTTAACAGAGGATTAACCCGTAAAAGCAACAGCCTGTTGCATATTCATACACTTCATCCATGATGCATAAATTCCATTCAAACACAGGATTCTGTCTGGTCAGTGTCAACTTCTTCCTCTGAATCCTAACAGCGCCTTTGAGGCGGGAAGAAGTTGGTTTCTTCTGATAAGAGGGCAATAAATTCTTTTTCTGTGAAAGATTCAGGTGTCCTGTGGCTGCTGTCTTCCTGCAAGTCCTCTCTTTAAAAAAAGTATCCTACATAGTATAGTTTCTATTTTAACAATTTTTATAACCTAAAACTGTATTTAACACACTACTTAAGAGAATTAATACAGCATTACTTTCTAACAAAACACATATAATATTCATTTTAATATTTGCAAAAAGCCAATCATAAAGTACATGCATTTTTCCCACTCTGCAAACCCTGGAGCCTCAGGGGCTGGGGCAGCAGGAGCCGCTAGGCTGGCCACTCACACTCACACCCACCTTTGTGTAGCTGAGTCAAGGGTTTTTTGCTTGGAGCAAAAGGAGAATCTTCATCTTGCTTCTAGGTGTCTGTAATAATTTCCTTGTAGCTGTTTGTGTTCATCGTTCTGCCCAGTAACTTTTCTTATACGTGAACTTGAGGAAAATACTCTGTGGTTTTCTGTGAAATGTAACTTGGTGTTTTTGTGAAACATTCAAGACTGAAGAGCCTTGTGGGAAATTTGGAAATAATGCAATAACATTTAGTGGGGCAGTAAAGCCTGCAGATAACACAGGGAAAGTCTTGAAAGATGATGGATTTGTTTTTAACCACAGCACAACTGCTCCAGACTTGGGGTTCCTGACTCAGCATTCCTGATGGGAACAATTTCCAGCAGCAAAAGGCAAGTTAGCTCTAGGATTCCCTGGAACAAAAAGGTTGCCTGGGCTGGAAGGGAATGACTTGTCTTGCTGAGAGGAGGTGCAGCATGAAAAGGAGGGGAAAGACTGAAATCCACAGTAAATGCTATGAACACCCTTCCTGTTGTCTTTATTCCAGCTGAAGAGCCCAAAGCTCTTCTGCTTGCCAGGTCTCAGGGCCAGATGTGCCTCTGAGCCACAGGAGCAAGTGCCAGGCAGGGCTTAGGATAGAATCCCTGACTGCTTTGGGTGGGAAAGGACCTTAAAACTCATCTCACTGCCCTGCCACAGGCAGGGACACCTTCCACTGTCCCAGGTTGCTGCCAGCCCCATCCAGCCTGGTCTTGGACCCTTCCAGGGATCCAGGGGCAGCCACAGCTTCTCTGTGCCAGGGCCTCAGCATCCTCACTGTGAAAAACATTTTTTAATATCTGATGTAAACTCACCCTCCTTCAGCTTAAAACCATCACTCCTTAGCCCTGATTGAGGAATGAAGGGTTCTGTTGCAGCTTTGGGGGTTTATGGAGTGTTACCTGAGGGAAGGTAGCTTTTAAGCCTTATTTTCATTTATTTCTTTATTTATTTTAGCAAAACACATTTGTGTATGTCAAAAGATGTATAATCTGCCAGAAGAGTGTCATAGCTAGAATATGATTCATAAACCAGATGGCATTTGTCTGCCTCTGGAGAGTTAATCTCCTGATCTGTTTGTCTTTTACCTGCAATTGTGTACTGCAGATAGTTATTTTAAGGGAAAATTATCAAACTCCCTCTTTTTACTTAGCTAATACCATTAGAGTGCACATACAACATTTTGTTTTGCTAACAAGAAATTCCTGGGACTGCCTCCAGTGAGAGAATTATCTGTGCTGGTAGCAGAATCTTTTCTGCAAAAGATTATGGTTAGGAAAGATCAGGCTGCTTTTTTTAAGGAGTCAAAAATGTTGCAATTCAATAATTGTAGCCAGAAATAATCGCACCTACCTTGCTGAACAGGAGGATAGTTATGTTCAGTAAGACAGGGGTCAGTTGTAACCTTTCCAAGCCAGCCTTTTAGGGGATTTACTTTACTTTACCTTTGTTATCCTGTGCCAGCTCTTACCTGCTGTCCTCCTGTGCTTGTGTGGTCTGTCCCCTCTCCCTTGCTGCCATCAGAAGCAGCTCTTCACTCCTGACAGGAACACGAGGAGAAGTACCTTGGTGAGGAGCCAGGTGAGTTTTATTGCCGCCTGGGCATCCCCAGGAATGTTGTCTGGTCCCTGCTGCTTCCTCAGCCCTCAGCATGGTGTTGGTCATGGATCAGAGGGGACAGCTCTGTGAGGTGTGGCCTGAGCCACTTCTCCAGGCACACATGGGCTGTGGTGGATGGCCAGAAGGAATGAATGCCCCCTCCATGCTGGCCATGGGCCTGTGTCACTGTCACCAAGCTTGGCTGGCTCTGGAGAACCATCCCACTCCCCTGGACTCTTTCTCTTGTTTATTGCTACCTTATCTAGAGTTTTGCACCAGGCTCAGTGCACTGGAAAAGCACCACAAAAATGGCCAACAATCTCTTGTTACAAGGTCTTTTAAGACTAAACTATCCAATGAAGTATGGATAGATAGTATAAATACCTAGCTTATTTCCCTTTTAACCCAATAACTGATCCCAAAGAGCCCACAATGTGGACTTTTCTGCCCAATCACAAAATGCCACCCAAACCCATGAAGAAGAAGGAAGAAGAAACCCAGGATGACACCCTGTGCCCTCCATCTTGCTTCCATCCACAACATACTAAAAATCCCAAAACCTCAATTTCTCACCAAGTAATACACCTACACTGCTCTCTATAATCTATTTCACACCTTAGTGGATTCTGGTCTATTCTGGAGTTTAGGAAACTTTCTCCGTGAATGAGGGTCAAAGTCAGTGCTCCCCTGGGGGTCAGAGCACCCCAGAGCAGACAGAGAAATATTCCCTGTGCCCTGGGTTTCCAGATATTTCCACAGCACGGGGAGAGGGTCACTGTGAAGTGGAACTTGTTGGATAAAATGCACTCTGAGCTCTTATGGATGTATGAAGTAGGGAAAGGATGCACAGGGTGAGTCCATGCCTTTTCCAAGCTCCCTGGGAACCACTGGAGGAGTAAATCAATCCCTCAGGCAGGATCTGCACTGCTCAACTGTGTGGCCCTGAAGTTTTATGCTCCTGCAGAAGCAGGCAGCTTGGAAACAATTTAATAGATGAGTTAATCCAGATTTGGGTTTTCTGGATTGGTTGTTTTCCATGTATTTGGTGGTGGATTGTGTACAGAGGTTGGAAGGCAAGCAGCTGTGAGTTGGGATGGAGGAGAACCAGGTTGCCATGAGGATGAGCACAGCAGCCACAGCTGTGAGAGGAGCTCCCAGCACAGCTCCTGCACAGAGGGCAGCCAGTGCCTGAGCTCTGGCACATGAAGCATTTCCAGCAGGGATCAGAAAATGTTCACAGCCCACAGCTCTACTGAGAGCTTGTTAGGGCTGCTCGCTGCAACAGTGTCAGCACACTGAGGAAGGAACTCAGGCTGGAGCAGGTAAATGGAAAATACTGGGATAATCAGGGGACAGTGGAGGCTCAGAACAAGAAAACAACACCTTGGTCTTATTTGGTGCAATAGTTAAAAAAAAAATAAAGTGCTATCTGTGCATACCCAGGAGTGAGCACTAAACTTGTGAGCAGGATTGGCACAACAACAGGGGATAGGAATGGGCAATGGATAGACACAGGCTGGAAACAAGAAATTCCTAGCCACAAGATGGGCAGTGTGGAAGAGCTTCCTAGAAAGGGTGGAGAGGGAAAACCAGCCCAGCCCCAAACTGGGACCAGTGAGGTCCCAGCTCAAATCCAGTGTTGTACAGAAGGGCTTTGCAAGAGTACAGGGAGGTGTTCATGGTTCATGGAGGTGCCAGACTGGAGCAGCTTCCTCAGGTGGAGGAATCCCTGCCTTGGGAGCTGGGGGCTCTCAGGGACCCTGTGGATGCTCTGCTGTGTTTCATTCCTAAGCTGAGTGGCATTGCTGGGCCAACAGGAGAGAGCTCTGGCAGCTCAGTGTTCAGGTGGGAACGTGTTTCTCTTCTGTTTAATGAACTGCCATGAGACAAAAAGGTGAGCACAGCTTCAAGTAACTCCATCACTCTGTGGGCTGGTACCTTGGTGTGCTGAGAGTGCTTCATCTAGAAAAAAACATGCCTTTTGCTTGCAGCCCAGGGTCCCATGTGCTCACCCACGTGTTGAGAAACAGCTTGCAGATCATTATCTGATTGGCATCCAGCCACTAAACTTCCAGTGACCTGCCTGCTGATATTATTTTGTGTGCTGTGTTCTCCTGACATAGCCTCGTTGAGCACGTTGTGTTGTTTTTGGAATAAATATGAGGGTAAACAGTAAAAACTGCAAACAGCTGCCAAGGATGGAGGTGAAACATAAACTTTGTGGCTGGTGTTGGAAATAGGATCTTTGGTCTGGCTGCCCTCTCTGGAAAGGGGCAGGCTTGCTTGAGCAGTGCCAAAACAAAGCACACTTGACCTTTGCCACCGCTGGGTGCCAGCTCAGAAGGCATTGTATGCAGAATCTGGCTATTTTTGGATCTTGCCCCACAGAGAAAGTGCTGCAGGTGTGTGGCTTGGTGTATTTAGGAGGTATAGAGAGTTTCTGCAGTGGGCTAGGCCAGAGGTTGGTTTTACTATCCCAGCTCCAGCAGAACTAGTTGCTCTTCAGCAGTTGTGCCTAAACTGAGGAGTCTGATAGGCACTGACAGGACCTGTCTCCCATGAGTTAGTCTAATGTGCTTTTTAAATTGATCTCAACTTTTTGATTTAAACAAATCTAAACCTCTGCAGTGCACTGAAATGCAGCACCAACCTAATGAGTGTCAGCCATCTCTAAAATCACAGGGAGCTGGGGCAGCCTTTTGTGTCACACAGGGCTCATCAGATGTAGGACTGGCAGCCAAAATAAATCAGCAGAGCAGGAATTTTGAAGCTTTTCATTCCAGATCTGCCACCAGCCATCTGGGTGACACTGGGAGAACCCTTTGGCACATCTGTTTTGTTCACTAATAAAAGGTGCAAAGTTGATGTTGCTCTCCGTGCCGGGCCCAGCAGAGCGCGGTTGGTTCTCGGGTGAAGCCTCCTGACTCTTTGCTGAACAGTGAGGATGTTAACCATGTGTTTTTTCTGTGCTCATGTCCTGTTCTGGGTGGGGAAAGGTCTAACCTGGAAAATGCAGTGAGCAGAAGTGGCTGATTAGCAAATCCCTGTTGTGTCTGTGATGTGACAGCAAAAGGCAGATTGCTGCTGCTGACCGTGCTCCTGTGGCATTGAGGGTGGCCAGGCAATAAAAGTAAAACTGTAAATTGCACAGTAGGCAGGAAAGGACAAGAAGGAGGTGTGATTTGGGAGTGCTTCTGTATTCCTGATGTTTCTCCAGTGTTTATGAACTGTTGATTTTCTTGCTTTGAGTGATGGGACCCTAGCAAAGAGTCTGGGGATTCCCTCCATGGCCTGGTGCCAGGGAGATCATGGAAGGTCAGCTCAGGTAAAGCCTCACTGGGGAGCTTGACAAGCACTGAAATACTGCTGAAATGGAAATTTCAGTGTTAGGGAGTTTGGGTGGTTCTTTCTTCTGTTTGAAATATAGCTGTTGTTAGAGATGTTTCAGCCAGACCTGCTCGCCCTGGTCCCTGACATGGGAACAGCTAAAGCTTCACAGATCCCTTGCAAACCTTTCCACTTCCAGTTTAAATGAACTCATTATGTTTCAGCTTGGCAGCAATAAGAGGATCAACGGGGAAGAGGGAAAAATCTCAGAGTTAAAAGAGATTTCAAAAACACCTTAGGAAATGTTCCCAGCCAACCACAAACCCTCCCTGGGGATCCTATCCACATATTAGACCTCCAGCTGTGTATATCATACCGCTGAAAAAGGAAAACTTGGCCTCTGCAGTGCTTGGATGGAGAGCAGGCTGCTGTGGTGGAGTGCCAGAGAGCCTTGTCCTGTGCAGGAAAAGCTTCCCTGCTCAGGGCTAGGAAGCCTTTCAGGAAACTCATCAGAAAATACATGAGGTGGGGATGGTAATGCCTTCCCCAGGCATCATCCAAGGGCATGCTGCTTTATGGATTAATTCCTTCCCCGTGGCTGGGGCAAAAATATTCTGCTTTGCTGATCAATGGAGCCTTGCTGTGGGAAAAGCACAAAGTGTGTCCTGTTTTCATGGCCGTGGCACAGTGTCAGCAGTGTGTGCTTTGGGAAGAGTGTGTGCCCTGTGGGATCTGAGGCTCTGTCCCAGACACCTGCACAGTGGGCCGGGGAAAAGTCAGGTGTGGAAAGGGAAGAGGGAAAATGTGCTTCCCTGCCTGGCATGTGCCAGATCTCCTCGCACCAGGGTGTTCCTGCTCTGTTTTGGTGAACACTGGGCAGGGAACTTCTCCCATCCAGTCATTCTGTACAAGTGGAGATGCCTTTGGGTAGTGCTGGGGGGTCAGATGCTGCTCTCAGTCTCAGCTCTAAATTATGGCATTGACAGCAAGCTGAAGTGCACATCCCAGGTTTCAACCCAGCACTGGGATGGGTCAGATCCTCTGTCCCTCAATGCCTGAGCTGTATTCCACATTCAGGTCCCCTCCAAGGAGTCCAGACCTCTGAAGCTGTCTTATTTCCAGCTTGCACTGTTGCCCTAGAAATCAGCCAACCCTGTACATTTAGGGCTTCAGGTGGATTAAAGCAGTCAGCAGAAAAACTTCCTTTGATTTTGATTTGCTCTGGCTGAGCCAAATTATGATAGGGAAATTCTCAGCAGAGAGCTGAACAAAATCAGGGCTTTTGGAGGAAGGAGAGAGGCATTTAATGAAAATAATTTAGTTTTCTATAAAAGCTTTGTGGTTTGAGTCCCATAACATCAAGCTTGCAGGGTTTTTATTGGGGTTTGGAAGGGGTGGGGCTGTTTCTGGTGATGATGCTGAGCCTGGTGGAAAGGAGAGAAAGTATCTCAGTCTGTGCATGTGCAAGGCAGTCCCTTGGTTTGGTGCTGCTTTGACATCTCATGAGTCACTTCGTCCCCCTGCACATCCGTGCTGCTCAGTGGAGTGACAAGGGTGATGCCTGTGCTTCAAGAGGATTAATCAGCTCTTTGCAGCAGTTTGGGAAATCTCATGGAAAGGAGCCTTGGAAGTGGAACAGATGGGTATTTGTGATCCAAATACTTGGTTGCTTCTTGCCCAATTCCAAATTTGCAGCTGCCAGCAACTGCTGTGTGCCATCCATCATTTTGGAGCTGATTTTGTGCAGGAATGTAGGGATGCACTAATCCTGGCCAGCAGCAGGCTGTTGCCCTCCTGGTTTGGTGACCCCAGCCTCCTTGCTGGGCTCTGTGTCAGCAGAGATGTGCTGGGTCACTCTGGTCGCTGCCTTCACAGGGCAGGTTTCTGTTGGTTATGTTAATTATCATAGAATCATGACATTGTTTGGTTGGAGGAGAGCTTTTTGGCTTTCAAAGAAAAGCTTTAAACAGCTTTTTGGCTGTTTTGGAGAACAGAGCAGGAGATTGCCAAGCACCGTGCTGTTATCATTGTTATCACCTTGTTTTCCCTGAGATGTCCCTGCATCTCACCTGTGTGACAGTGAAGTCTGCTGCTGCCCCCTGTGCTTTAGGAAATCCAGTTTAGCCACAGTGTGTAGCTAAAATGTCGTAGGGCTTTTCCTTCAAAAAGGAACTAAACACTTACTAAACATGTCTGAGCCAGGACCTGTTTGTTCACTGCTCTGTTCCTGTGTGGGATCTCATGGCTGTGCTCGCTGTGGTTTGTCCTCCACTTCCCTTGGTGGGGCTGAGAGGGGTGTACAGGCCAAGGAAGAGCCTTGGGTGTGGAGCTGTGAGTAGAGAGGTGCTGCTGTGCAGAGTGCCCTGCTGTGTGTGTGTGGCTGGGCAGGGCACGAAGAGCTGCTGGCTGCTGGGCCTGTGTGTGGCGCTTCTCCTCGGAGAGTGCTGGGGCGCTCTGCTGTCGCTCCAGCCATGGAGGGCCCTGCCATGCAGCAGGTTGTTAGCATGCACAGCCATGCCTTGCCTGGCTCTCAGCAATCCCCTTTTCCCAGACCACTGCAGCCCCAGGATTCACTGTTTCATGCCCAAGGTTTGTGCAGCAGCACAGCCCTGAGCTTGGCAGTGCATAGGGTTGTGATGTGCCCTCAGTCTCTGCAAACACCCAGAGTTTCCCCTGCCCTGCTGAAAGGACTCCCAGCTGCTCTGCACACACATTTCTGCATCTCCACTGCATCCTCACCCTGCTTCTGACCAGTAACCAGGCAGAGAGAGGTGCTGTGCTTTGGGTTTCTGCATGGCTGGAATGGTACCTGGGAATAACACCCTCAGAGACTGCACTGGGGTGCACAGGGTTCCTTAGCAGGTGTGCCCCTGAAATAGCTCATGCAAGGGAGATGAGAGGCCTTTTTAAGGCTGTTTGCAGATTATTGATGGCAGAGAAGTGTAACAGCTATGCAAAGGTTATGCCACCAAGGGAAACGTGGTATTTAGCTGTGTGATTGCCACTGAAATCCATTGCCCTTCTGGCTAAACCTCCCCAAAGCTCTTTGAAAGTGTCTAGCATGTGTTCCCTGAGTGTGACACAGCAGTGTATAGGTCAGCAGAGGAAATTAGCCTGGATCACTGTGTGTGGCTGAGGGAAGCCTCCTCCTGACAGGATGAATCACTGGGAGCAGCTCACAGCCTGGTTCTGCAGCTGGTTCTGGTGTGTCCCCTCTGTGTCCCTGCTCACATCCACGCTGGTTTGTGTCCCTCACTGGGTTGCCTGGCTGTTCTGTGCCTTTAGCAGCTCTCTGGCTCTGCATCTTCAGTGGTACAGTGCTTTTCTGTAGCCTGCTGAAATGCAAGGAGATGCTTACCATCCTCCCTAGCTTTGCTTTAAACCTATTCTGTCTCCTTGCAGCCATTAAAACTAAAAGCCACGTGTTGTGCAAGTGGATTTTCTCTATATTAATGCTTTCAGGGACTCTGGGCCACTTTTTACTGCAGACTGTATGTGCATTGTTAGGAAGTGGAGTTGGACTGTGAATTTACAACATGAAAAGGTTGAGGTTTAAGCATTTGCATTTTCCCTGTGGCTCAGGAAGGTCCCAGTCCTAGCTGAGGAGCAAGTTTCCATAGCAGATTGTAGGAATCAGCGCTGTCCTGCCCAGGTGTTTGTGCAGCAGGCAGCAAGGGATGGCTGCTGGTTTTAATGAGCTGCCCTCATGAGCTGTGTTGGGAATGGGTGGGATTGATGGATTTCCTGTAAGTCAGGGCACAGGCAGCAGCACACAGTCAATATTTGAGCCCAGCAGCTGGAGGTGGTCACTGCCCTGTGTGGGAGCCTGTTCTGGACCCAGTGGGGTGCAGGGGGGTCCCTCATCCCAGGAGTGCATCCAGAGCTGCCAGAGAAAGAAGGATGTGAGCTCATGGCTGTGGTCTTTGGGAATCTCTGGAATTTGCTCAGTGAGAAGCAACATGCAAAGGGGGGGTTCTTGTCCATGATGTGACCCCTCTGCCATTCCAGCCTGTGCAAAATGTGTGTCATGTCTGGCTTCCTCAGGGATCAGCCCTTCACACAAAGGGACTTTCCTTGAGGATAGGAATGCCGCCTTCTTGTTTTTCCCTCTTGGAAGGCAAGGCAGGGTGGCAGGAGAAAGAACAGGGTGATGAGGTGGATGATATTTGGTGTAAAATGGAAGGTATTAGGTAAGGCATTGATGGGAGAGCATCTCTGGGGTGCTCTTTTTCTGTCTGCAGCTGTAGCTGTAACATCAGCAGTGCCAGCTCCACCCTGACAAGCTGACCTTTCCATGACACAGGATTTTGCTGTGGAAAACAGAGCTAGGAGGGGCTGCAAGAGGAGAAATAGTTTAAAAGCCCCCACAGATTGCTGTGTCACGGTTCCCTTCCTGCTGGCTGGTGGCACCTCTGGAACCAGGACCACACCTTCCCTCCTCCTCTGGCAGGTCTGAAGCTCTGGAGGGGCACCAGAGAGAGGTTCTGGGGTGCTCATCAAAGGAGAGGCTGGAGGCACTTCCCCTGAATGCTTCTCATTTGTTGCCTGGTAAATATAGGCTCTTCCAGAATAATGAAGTTGTAAGTGTATCCTCTGGAATTGATTGAAAGACTGGTTCACCGTTTTAAGGTATTTAAAGACTTTAAAGACTCTCTCATTTGAAAGCATAATCTTATTTTAAGACTCTGGATATTACCAATGCAGTGCTTCCATTTAGGGAGGAAGGGGAGGAAAGGATATAATTGGGATGAAAAAGAAAATTAAAAAAGAGCCTAGTAGTACCTTAGTAAAACAGATGGTCCTTTCTCCAGCCACATGTAAAAGTGTTCTGTCTGTGTGGGGATTTAGATGTAATTACAGCTGCCCTTGGAGCTCCCTCTGATTGTTTGGAAGAACAAATTCTTGGGGGATCCACTGAAATGAAACCTTTCTTGTGTCCAGCTTTCTCTTGTCATGTGAGGGAGATGAAGGGGTTCCTCCTTCCTCTCTGCTTCTCCTTTCTTCCAGCAGACAGCAGTGAATGCTTTTTCCATGTTCACATAGAAAGTATATTAATGTTTGCATGTATAAAAGACATGAGAAACTTAAACCATCACTATTCTTTCACTTCTTCATTCTGATTGATCCTTTAAGGAGTGGTCTGGGGTACAGCTCATGGAGAGGAGTCCCACCTTTGGGACAGACCTTCCCAGCAGCCTGGTGTGGTCAAGCTCCAGGGAGCTGGCCTCATGCACATCATCATTTGGGAGCTCATAAGCATGAGGCATCCAGATGGCAGGAATGATGTGTGTATTGTAGCAAAACTAATGCTAAGGCCCAGTGGTAATGCAATGTTCCTTGGGTATCAGGAGCGATGTTCTCTTCTAAAATGGTAATAAAGGGCACATTTGCTTATTAGTAATGAATGTCAAGCCATTCACCATCATGAAAATATCCTATTCCCATGACTTTGATAAATAGCTGCTGAAGCTCATGAATTTTTAACAGTAGTCCTATATTTAGGGGCTTTCAGTTTCTGGGTGAGATGAAAGGCGCTTCGGAGATGGAGTTCTGGAAATGCCTCGTCTTCTGCAACCACTGGTACCTATTTAAAGCCAGTATTGTCTTTCTGATGTATGACTAGTATGTTGACATTGATTGATGTGATTTTTATGCTGGAGATTGGGCTCTAAGCCTGCCTGTCACCATAAAGCAAAATGCATAACTGCAGAGGGACCTGCTGTGTACTTTGCTTCATCTGCATGAGCTGCGTGTTCACTTTTCCCCACAGTCACAGAATAAACTGAACCACTTCTTCTTCTGTGTAGGAACCAGCTAGGAGGAAAAGAGGAAGCAAAACTGAAATCTGGCAGTGGGACCCCGGAGGAAAGGGCAGGACCCAGCTCTGCCATGTGACACAGGACAGAGCAAAGCCTAGGTGTGGGTTTTCCCAGGATCTGGACCCTGATGGTGCTCGCTCTCTGGCTCGGTCCCATGAGCAGCACTGAGCTCCTCTGTCAGGGATGCTCCCCTGGACAAAATGAGAGTAAGAAGGAAGAGTGGCACTTTATAGATAATTACAAAGGAGACAAAAATCTCCCGAGCTTCCTGTGCAGTTCAGACGTGAGGTGTGGGGAACAGCAAGTGTGCACTCTGTCAGGGCTGTGCTGGAGAGCCAGAAGCCCCAGTTTCACTGACCTCAGCCCTCTGAGGGCACTGATTCCAAAGGGTGTTGTGACAGCCTTGCTGTGGGAGTCACATTGGTCCTTAGTCAGTGCTAATTGCTGGAAAGCAATTAGTTTGTTTAGACAAGGCCGTGGTGGTTCCCATCCATGGAAGATCTTGCTTGCTGCATCCTCTTCTTTCCACAGCCATCCCCAGTTCCCATCTCACTCTGCTCAGCAGAATGATGTGCAGTTGCCTGGACTCTTTTTAGAAATAATGTGTTTCATCCCATTTCTTGGGACAGCATGTGTCCCAGTCTTCTCTGAGATGGTCATTGCCAGGTGCATGATGAATGCATGCAACACTGAGAAAATTGTTGAAATCTCAGCCTGGAGTAAGGGAATTGCTGGTGGTAGGGTAATAAGTAGGCTGAGAAACCTCCCAGTTGAACCTGGACATTTTCAGCTACTGCATCACAGTGCAGTAAAACTGGAAAAATTGGATTTAAAATTGGATTAAATAATGTCCAGACCATGAGCAGGTAACTCTGAGGAACCTGTCAGGTGTGCAGTTGGTGTGAGCTGAGGGTCTGAGCTACGCTTGGAGGAGCAGAGGGGTGTTCAGAAATACCAATGAACTGCAGAAGGAGCTCGAGAAGATGTGGTGATGCTCAAAGGGCACAAGTAAGACCCCTGTGCTGTGGGTTTCAGCCAGCCAGAGAGCTGACTGCAGCTCTCTTCCAGAAGAGCTGGGCTTGTGGCTGATCCCAAGCCAAGCTGAAGCCAGAGATGTTGGGATGCCTTGGAAAAGGCTGGCTGTCATCCTGAGAGCTTTGTCACCTGGAAATCCTTCCCATGCTAATGTTTACACCCCCAAGAATTCCCTTCTAATGTACTTTTATTGCTCTATCAAAGTAAAGAATTGCTCTAATTTCCTTTTATAGATGCTTTAGGTAGGTGTAGCATTTTAACCTTGCAATCTTGGAATGGAAATTTTCTCTGCCAGTTTTATATGCAAAGAGCTAAATGATGGATGTCTGAAGTATGGAACTGTCTCTGATTTGCTAAATATAATTTTCATAAGATTTAAGTGCCTGAGCACTTTAAACACCTTGTGTTGGGATGGAAATGGGAAAGGAAAATTGCTTCTGTTGTGGCTGAGAGGGGAAGGGACCAGATCCTCTGGGTGTCATTTAAGCTTAAATGGAAAGTCCTAACACGCTCTGGGTCCTGTCCTGTGCTCCCCAGGGTGTCAGGACAGGGGCTCCCTGTCATGGCAGGGCTGCCCTGCCTTTTCAACCAACTCTGGCCCTCTAGAGGAGACAGGCCATGTGTCCTCATTATCCAGAACTAATCTCCAAATAATGGTAAACACTGATTATATCAAAGTAAGAAAATAGTTAATGGGATGCCTAACGTAAAATAGCAGAGATTGTAATAGCTTTAAGCATTTATACATTCAATGGAGCTTAAAGCATATTAGAGCTGCTCCACAGATGAGCCTGGACAGTTCAAATGTTGAAATTCATTTGCAGGCAGTAAATCCCTGCCCTGATGGCTTTGGGGGAGGCCTGGAGCAGAGCCTGCTTTGCCAGGAGGGCAGTGCTGGCTTGGGGGCTGCACTCTGTGACCTGTGAGGGCTTTTCCAGCCCAAAGAGTTCTGTGACTCCAGGATCTCTGTCCCACTCACATCCTCCTCTGGTCCAAGGTGCTGTCCCTGTGCCACATTCCAGGTGCTCACAGTGGCATTGCCCTGCTGCTCGCCAAAGCCAGCCCACGTTGAAGCTGCCTTTATTCCTGGACCACGTGTTTAAGCCACAACTTTAAACATGTTTCTGGCAAAATCCAAAAGTTTGGTTCTTTGCAGGAGGCTGTTTTGGTTGTTTGTTTTTTTTTTTTTTTTTTTGTATGCTCCAATCCAGGTTCCCAGCTACCCCTGTAATGGGGCTAAGACTGAAGCAGACAGGGGAATTTGCTCCCCTCCTTTGAGCTCATGGCACCCCTGCATCCAGTACTTGGGATGCTGAGAGATTAAAAAGTCCCTCTCTTTTTCCCCTTCCCAGAAAAGAAGAGAGGTGCCAGCAGCATCTCTTCCTTTCCAGGTGGCTTTATAGAAGTGCTTCTTGTAAAGTTGCCTTTTTTGGTTAGCCTGCCCATGGATATGAACACAATATAAATATTTGTTACCCAAAATAAAGCTAATGAAAGAGGGACTGTATTCCGTTCCAAATCAAAAGAAGTCTGGGAACTCCAGAATAGCTGTAATTAAGCCAGTAAATTATTAGGAATTTCTGGCAGTTCGTGTGAGGACAGGAACCAGCCAGGGATTTGTTCTTTTCTTGCTTGGCTTTTGTTCTTCTTGTTTGGTTTTGCTAAGAGCCTTCCTTGTACCAGCTATTTCAGCCCAGAGTGCATGGCTGGTAATGGATCACTTTGCAGAAGCATTTGTCAAGGGTAACATCTTGATCCAACACCAGCTGTGCTCAGGTCTGTAAAAGTTGTACCACTGGCACTTGTGCTGATAGCTCCCTGTGCTGCCTCTCACAGGGAGCAATTGCTGCTCAGGATGGGGCACAGAGCAGAGCAAAATCTACTGCAGAACCCAGAAAGGTTGGAAGGGACTTTAAAACCTGTACAGTGGCACCCCCTGCCATGGACAGGGACACCTGGCACTATCCCAGAGTGCTCCAAGCTCTGTTTAACCTGGCCTTGGACACTTACAGGGATCCAGGGGCAGCCACAGCTTCTCTGGGCAGCCTGTTCCAGGGCCTCCTCATCCTCACAGGGAAGAATTTCTTCCTGCTATCCAATCTACCCCTGCCCTCTGTCAGTTTAAGCATACATTTATATATATATATATATATATATATATATATATATATATATATATATAAATATATAAAAAATAGAAAAACATATAAAAATATATAAGCAGCTTATATCTATATTATATATATAATATATAATATATTATATTAATATAATATATATTTTATATATAATATCTAATACATAATATATTATTAATGTAATATATAAAATATATTTATACAAATATATAAAATATATTTATATAAAAATATATATTTACACATATAAATATATATATAGTGTATATATTTTTATATATATATAATATAATATATACTGTATACTATATATATATTTTATATATATATAAAAGCAGCTTAACTATAGCATGATCAAGTGAAACACAGGAATATAAAAGCTCAAAGATCCTGGTAAACAATTGCCAGATTCTTGCTGTGACAGAAATTAGTTCCTGTACTGAACAAAGGAAAGTATACCCTTCTCTTTAAAGGTCACTTGCTGCTGTTATTTGACTTAAACTCTCTCTGAACCATATGCTGTTGCATATTATTTATTATTTCTGATTTCTCCCCCATTTTTGCTGAGATATATGTGCTTGTTATCCTTGGATCTCGATGCACCTCTGACCTTGCAAGCAACTCATTTGCACTGAAGCCAAGGCAGAACCTTTTTGACTTCACAAGGGCTCTGCTTGTGTTTAGGGGTTTGTTCCTTCAAGGCTGTGCTTCCTGCAGTGGAGGAAAGCATCAGGAGAGTGTGTGTGCAGCTGGCATAGGGAAAGAGCCCCATGATGGAGCAGGGCTTGAGTCTGGGGGCACAGTGTGACCCAGCACACAGCCAGGAGAGTGTAGAGAAAAAAGGGAGCACACAGTGTGGAGTGTGCAGGGGCTGGGCTGTTCACATGCTTCTTTCAAAGGAGATGCATTTTGCAAGCTCTGAACATGTTAAATTCTGGAGAATTATCAGCCAGGTGTGTATGGAATGACAAGCTGCTCAGATTTTGGGGAGACCCACAGAACAGAACCATGCATGCTGTGGCTGTGTGCATGTTCATTCACAGCCAGGTAAAACAGCCCTCCAGCCTGGCCAGAGCTGCCCTTCCTGGACTTGGTGCTGTGAGGCAGCAGTGGAGCTGCTCCACTCCTATGGGAGTGGAGGGCCCTGGGAGCTGCTCTGGCAGCTGTTTCCAGGCTGTGATTTCTCTCCAGTGCTTCCTCCAGAGTAGCAGGGACTAATGTTTGTTCTCACTTCCCATGCAAATGAGCTGCCAGTTCTGAATTCCCCGTGGTGCACAGGGTTCACCATCTCATATTCCTCCATCTCCTCCCTCCTTTCTTCCCCCAGCCCAGGCATAAGTTGCTCAATAGAAACTCAGACCTGTCCCATTCTGTTCACACCACACCTGCTCTGTCTGGCTCATCCCTGTGAACAGGTACCTGGCCAGCCTCAGTAGCTCCAGCAGGGGTGAAGCTCCCACTCCTCTGCCTCTTGCTGCCACCTCTGTTGGGTGCCTGTCCCCCCAGGGGTCAGGCACAGAGCCTGGAAAAGCCCCTGCAAGGCGTGGGATGGTTCCTCTGGGCATGCTGCATGATTTACTGTGGGCTCTGAGCCCCTTGCTGCTTCAGCTGCTGCTTTTCAGCAAAGTGGAGACAGGAGTGAAACATTAGCAAAATGTTTTATTATTGATGTATCACCATAGTTTGGCTCTCTTTGCATTTTGGCTTATGCCACTGCAATCCAAACACCCTTTTCACTTAGTAGAGAGTAAAACATTATTATATATATTTATAAATGAAGGTACTGGCCCTCCCTTCAGGGAGAATTTGACTGACCTCATTGATTTTAAAGGCAGCTAAAGGTGTTCACAGTCCCTTACCTGTGCTGGGTGATTAATGTTGCTCCCCCTGGGAGCAGGGTTTGGTGGGCTGTGTGTGTGTGCCTGAGCTGGTCTCCAGGCAGTGGCAGCTCTGATGCTGCACAGATCCAGCAGTTCCTGAGCCCTCTCACCTCCTGGCTGGTCCCTGCTCCCTGTGAGGGACAGACAGACAGCAGGGAGGACAGCTGGTGCTGTCCAGGGGTGCTGCTGGGGGTCAGGGAGCTGGGTGAAACACTCTGCAGGCAGGTGCAGAATGTGGTATTGTTGTTTACCCTGAACACAGCAGCAATCTTGAGCTTGAGTTTAAAACAATGGTTCTGAGTGTACAGGGAGAAAGGTGACTAATTGCTTTAAAGTTTACTTTTCTTTCCCTGTGTAAAAAGCTATCAGCCTGGATGCAAAAGACATTGTCTGGGTTCACATCACAAGGTCTGCTCCACTAACATCTGTCCCTCATAGGTGACAACAGCAGAATTCACAGGGAAAGAATTGTGGGGACAGCATGAGAAAATGAACCAAGGCTGTAAATATGAGTTTTCTGTGCTTGTAACTCACTGAATGAACATCTTTCATTTCTTAAAGCTGTGGGAGATTTCCCAAGGGTTTTCTTGTCCTCAGAATAGAAACACTGGCTAGCAATATAAAAACTTCTTAAAAGAGTAAGTGGATGTCTCAGCATTTGTAACTATGGATCCAGTACAGTGCTGGATTTTTGGAAAAGTAATCCTTTTGAAGAGGTGGGAACATTAAATGTGAGAGGGAAAGGAGGAGCTGGGAAGAGGGTTCTGAAAAGTGCCACCCCCAAGGAGTGGTACAGCAGCACCTTCCCTGCACACCTGGCCTGGGCAGAGACAGGTTTGTGTTGTGCCAGCCAGTGCAGAACCTTCTGTAAGTCACCTGTGGCCTGGCCTGAATAGGGTTCCAGTTTTACAGAATTGCACACTGACTGAGAATAACAGGACAAGAATTAATTCCAGCTCATTGTATTATGACCAAAATAATTTTCTCTTGGTGGGTGTAGATCCAGACTTTTCCTCTGAATCTGGCCAGACCCTTTTGATGGTGTCTCCAAAAGGTGTGGGGTCCCTGTGCTGCACAGCAGCCTGTCAGAACACCTGGGGTCAAGTGCAAAAGAGCACAGCTTCTCACACCTAATGCTCATCTGTTCCTGCAATGTTTAGCTCCCTTTCCAAGGCCAATCCATACCTTGCTAATGGCCATCTAATTCCAGTTATGTGAATAATCCTTATATTCATCCACAGTTCTACAAGTTGCCCTCGTGCAAGGTAGAACTGCACCCCTGGAAGGAGTGTTGTTCAGCCCTTGGTTTTCTGGGAATGTGACCCTCAGGAACTGAAAACTGAGACTGAGTTGTGTATGTCCAAGGGCTGGAACCCCCTGGGAATGCCCTGGGAATTGTGCCTGATGCCCACAATGCAGGAGGTTACTGGGGAGGTGCTAAGCTCTGTGAAGATCCTGCCCTTCTGCTGCTCCAATCTGATACCTGCCAAGTCTGCAGGACCAGAGTGGATTATCAGGCAGAAGTCTTTTATTCTTTGAGTTTAGGTTCATTGGCAGGGTGGTTGGGGTTTTTTCTGTGCAATCAAAATAAACCTGGCAAAATCTGCACCTATTTTCTGACAAAGGCTGGGGACTCTTTTAGTGAAATAACAAACTGTCTGGGCTTTTATAATCCACTAAATAGGGCAGCTGTTGTTGGAGTGGTGTTCCAGCAGCACCCTTTATTTCTTCTTAGAAAGGAGCTCCTGTGTTTTGCAAAGCTCTCCTCTTATCTGTACTCATCTGCACCTGATGCAGCTAATAAAAATGCAGCAGATTTCAAATTTGCATACATTAGTTTATAATTGTACGTTTCCCAGTGTAACCCACTGAATGTGTTTGTGTTGGGGACAATGTCGTGGAGGATGTGCTGATGGACATTTTGGATTTTCTCTGAAAAGCAGGTGCATTTCCTGCCAGTGTGGGGTGGGAACCTGAACCTGAGGGAGCACTGGGCATTTCTGCTGTGCACAGGAAGGAGGGCCAGGATTCCCAGCCACTACACTAGAGACAGCTTATGCTATTTTTGTACTGGTTTTTCCCCATATGCCTTTACCTTAGGTGCACTTCAGGCTCCTTGAACCTCCCAGAGACTCTTGATAAAGGGATTGTGTTTTTATCATCTGTCTGTAATGAATGTAAAGTCTCAGAGGCAGCTGCAGGAGGAGGGGAAGCACACACACGTGTATTGGCAAACCACTTTGCATATTGCTGCAGGCAGACCTCTCTGTGTTTCCTTTGGTCAGGAGTTTTTCTTAAAGCTCTGAGGGAAACACTGGATTTTGACATAATGATGTTTTGCTGAGGAAGGACAAATCCTTTCCACCTGCTTTACCTTTGTTGTCTCTCAGCTTCCACAGTGTTGTGTGTTGCTTGTTGGGGTTTTCCTGCTGTCCTGTCCTTGAGCTGGTACCTCCCTGACTAATTCCTTAGGCTGCACACCTAAAAAAGGTGTTCCTGGCAACCTTTGGCAGCTCTAACACAGCAGATGTGCTGGGGTGGGAGGGGAAGGCAGCCTGGCAGGACTAGTTCTGCCTTGGAAGGAAGGAATCACAGCTCCTGGAAGTGGTCACAGCTCCTGGTGGGTGAGCTCTGACTGGTGATGAAAAGTCACAGGCATTGCTGGTTCCCATAAAGGAGAAGGATATTGCCGTGTTCCTCTGTTGTGGATATTTTAAAGATGCTTCTGCTAGTTTGTTAGGACTCCTTATAGAATTTTCCAATCCATAGGAATACAATTAACAGCCATAACCTGAGCCTTTGGGTAAAAGACTGTATGTAAAAAAGAGTTTTTTCCTCCTCTGGTGCAGTGCCTGGGTAGAGCTGTTGCTTGCATGAGGAACAAAATTAAAATGCAGCTGCCTTTTGCTCAGTTATTGCTTCAGAGGCAGCAAAACCAGGAGAGTGAGATGGATTGTTTTTCCATTTAATCTTCTGTGCAATTGCTAATTAAGTCCCTATTGCTGGAGCTTTATTAATGCTAAAGATGTGAAAAGCAGAAAGAGCCTGCTAAAGATGTGAAAGGCAGTTTGATTTTTTCCAGCTGATGGCTGAGTGTGAAGAACTGACCATTAGAAGAAAGCTGTTGTTTCAAAATCTGGAATTACTGAGAAGCACTTGAATGTTAGAGCATCGTCCTCACACTGGCTTTTTGATTTATAACCCAAAGCCATTCCTGCAGCCTAATTAACAGGCTGTTCTTAAGACATTCATAATCCAATTAACATCCAGAGCAGTAATAAGGCATTTGAGCAAATGGAGGGAAGTTGTCTTTCAGTGACTTGCAACAGTGCATTTGCAGCAAAGGCTGTGAAGTGCTTGCTGTGCTCCTCTCCGTGGTTCTGTGCATTGTTGGGCAGTGGGAAGAGAGCTGCCAGCCCCTCCAGGAGATACTGCACCTGCTCTGACTGCTTCCCTCAAGGAAGGAGCCATGCTGTGCTCTAGGGGAGCATCTGTGGGTCACTGGGTGGTGCTGGCCACAGCAGGAAACGGCACAGTAGAATTTGGGGAAGGTGGCGCCTGAGGACAAGGTAAGCTGAGCCCCAGGGAGGTGAGGCAGAGCCTCTGGCAGGTGGCTGCAAGGCTGGGTTGGGCAGCCTCTCTCTGTGCTACTGAGCAGCTCGTGGGGTGGGTGTGAGGAGCTGATTAAACATCTGAGCTTTCTTTCCCCCTCTCCCTGCTTTTTGCAGCTCTCCATGAGTTCCCCAATGACATCTTCACGAACGAGGACAGGAGACATGGAGCTGTTGTCCTGCACGTCCTCTGTGTAAGTGTTGTGACTTTGCCTTTCTTCTCCTGCTGGCATGGACAGGGCCCGGTGTGCTCAAGAGCTCTGATTGAAGTTATTTTCTCTTTGGTGCATTTTCATCTCCTGTATGGACTGTGAAGTCAGGGATGTGATGTTTTTTTTCTTCTTGGGATCTTCTGATATAAAGGAGTCAATAATGGAAGGATGGTTTAAACTGGCTTCCCGTTTTCATTTTTTCTGTAGACACCATCAGAATGTCAGGCCACAGTAAAAAGAAAGTTGTCTCTGAAAATGGGACAGTTTGGCATCTTTAAGATGAAAACTAAATGTCAGAGAGCTAAAAGATACAGGAGTTCTGCAAGAAGTAACTCTGGAACATGCTGAAGTTTATGGGATAGAATAATTGACTTAGAAATATCCATGGCATTACATGGATTGGAAAGTTTGCTTTATCAGCTCTTTGAGTTACATTAGAGGCATTCTTAAGCAGCCAAGAAAATACCTACTCCTAATGAATGTTTAGAAGCTTTTAACAATTTTTAGTCAGCTTAAATGAGCAGTCACCATTAGCTGTGAGAAGTGATTCATGATTTCTTTTTGAGCATAAATTAGATTGTATTGTGTATTTTAATATGAGCCCTCTGTGTAAGGATTTTATTTTGGCTAAATAGCTGCAGAAATTTGTTGAGTAACGTTGCTATTGACCGTGCCTGGCAAGTTCAAGAATCTCAAGTTTCCATGGGAACACCGAGCTTTGAAATGTTTTGGAAACTGAGCACTGGACCCGAGCTGGATTTTATATCACCAACAAGAATACTCCTAAAAATTCATATATTAATTCAGTTGTGAATGTGCCTTTAACATGTACCAAAATGGAGCCTGGAGGACTGAACTGTCTAGTTCAGAATAAAGAGAAAAATCTGTTTTTAATGAGAAGTAGAAAAGCATCCACTGTCCCAGCAGAAATGTACTCAGTTTCTTCCCTGCTAGCAAACAGCAAGGCAGCTCCCTCAATCCATTGTTCCATGGGTGCTCCATTGTTCTCTGCAGCAGTTTGGTGGACTTAGGAAAATTTACTGACCACTCTTTGTCTTGTGGTCCTTGAGGTGCAGGACCTGGCTGGATTCATCCTCTCTAATACTGGGATAGCTGGAGACAGCCTCTTGTCAAAGAAAAAATTGATGCTCAGAGAAAACAGAGCACTGTTGGCATTTAGCAACCTGCCTCTAATCTGGGTTGGAAGGGGTGCTCTTTGTACTGGGGTAATGAACCTCCAGTTCTGTTTTTTACCTCCCAGAAATAGTTACCAAACGTGTGATGAAATCAGAGCAGAAGCAGAAATGAACTTTTTTGGGGGAAGGAGGATACAGACACAGAGTTTTTTTGCCTCCACTGAGGTTTCTTCATGGGTTTGAGGAAACTGGACTGTAAAAGGAGCTCTGTAATGGTAGGGAGAACAATGCAGTGGTGATTAGAGGTCATGACAATGCTTCTCATGTTAGTGACCTCCCCTTAAACAGTTTCTATTCATTTCAGTAAAAATGTTGTTCTCTGCCCCTTTGCCTGTACTTTCATGTTTAATTCTGAAAGACATCAAGGCAAAGCTGGTTTGCCAGAAGCCAGAGGAATGGGGCAAAAGCTATCACTGGGACCCTGGGGAAGAGCAGGAGGCTTCCCAGGGCATCTTCTCCCTGTTGTTTAATAAAAAGGGAAAAGAGACCCCAGCAAATCGTCACAGTGGGGCTGTGTCAATTGCTAAACATGATCTGATAACTTCACAAAGATGAAAGTTAATCTCTAAACACTTGAAAAATCTAGGAAAAACTGGGTAGGTCAGCAAATTTTAGGTCTGACCTGAAAATACTTTGGTTTGAAGGAGAAGTGGGCCACTGAAGGCGTATTATTACAGGTTGGAGTCATGCTGTTTAATTTCTCCTGGATACTTTTTCAGAGCTCAGCAGCTGACTGCTTCACTGCCATTCATGATTTCCATGTCCCCTCTGAGAAGAGGCTGAGCTGCTGAGCAACTCCCCACTAAGTCACTGGTTTGGGACGTTCAGTTTGGAGGGGCCAGGGTTTGGATTTTAAGTCTGGTGCTGTTCCTGCAGCATGGGAGCTCCCTAGCACCCAAGAGCTTCTTTTTGCAATCTTAATATTGTTGTTTGTAGAATCATAGAGTGGGTTGGATTGGAAGGAACCTTACACATTATCCAGTTCCAGCTCCCCTGCTATGGGCTGGGACACCTCCCACTATCCCAGGTTACTTCAAGCTTTGTCCGTCCTGGCCTTGGACACTTCCAGGGACCCAGGGGCAGCCACAGCTTCCCTGGGCAACCTGAGCCAGGGCCTCAGCACCCTCACAGGGAAGAATTCCTTCCCAATACCCAATCTACCCTGCCCTCTGTCAGCATGAAGCCATTCCCCCTTGTCCTGTCACTCCAAGCCCTTGTCAAAGTCCCTCTTTAGCTCTCCTGCAGTCCCTTTGGGCACTGGAAGGCTGTGGAGGTGCTCTCTTAGCCTTTTCCTGGTTTTTATTTTGTTCCAGCTGACATCCCCATGTGGATCTTCAGCCCTGCCATGCTCAGGAGCGCTGGCAGCAGTTACCCCCTTGAGACAGGGTGATAGTGGAGCCCTGGAAAATGTTAAAGATAGACTTTGAAAATGTTAGGCTTTGTGTTTTCTCAGATCACTGCACCTGCGTAAGCAGTATGATAAATGATATAATTGTTAGATGTGATGATTGTTTAGTAACTAAATATAATTATTGTATAATCATAAGAAGAATCATGAGAAACTGTGTTAGAAATTTAAGGGGGAACCATGAGAAGCCATGCTTGACTGAAATCTATGTATACAATAGAACAATATAAATTTAATAATTAACATGAAAGTTATATAAGGATAGAATATAAAAACACTATCACCTTGAATGTATGGTCAGAGTCAGATTTGAGTTGAATACTCCTGACACCCAGAGCTCTTCATAAAAGCACCTGCATATGATCACTTATGTGATTATGTGTTTCTGAATGCTAACAAGGGGGGAAATGGCTTTGCTGAGAAATTCCCAAGGTTTTAGCTGGCAGCTGAGAATGGGAAGTTTGGGTCTCTGCATTACCCTGGTGTTTTTGACTGCACAGTGTTGGTGCCTCTCTTTCCAGCCTCCTCCAGCAGGTGTGGAGTGCAGAGCCAGGATATGTTGGCTTGCCAGTGTGAGGAGCCTGTGCACGGTCAGAGCTGAGCCTGTCCCTGGACTGAGCAGGCTGGAGGAGCAGTGTGTGTGCTCAGCCATCCCTCCTGCTCCTGCCTTGCCACTGCTTCCTGTAGCCATGGGAACAGGGCTCTGACAGGCCCCTGCCTCCCTCCTGCCGGGAGCTGGGAAATGTAGGTCGCCCTGGACGGGTCCTGTCTCTGTCTATTTCTGCATCGGGTCAGTGGCCAGACACATCTCATTCCTGCAGCACAGGGCTGTCTCCTTAGGGGGTTGATTTCTCCAGTGCCCTGGCCATCTGTGGGAGCACTGCTGGGCACATCATGGTACACAAACCGCTGGACAGAGTCAGCCCAGGCTCTGTGGCTCTCCCTGCCTTGGTTGGGGGTTTTTAATTTCCCTCCAGCAGTGGAGTTTTAGGTGGGTTTGTCTCAGAATCTCTGCTGGTCAGAGTGACCCATGGATGTGTTAGAAAGTCTCTTTTCTCAGCCCAGCACTCGAAGAAGGAGTCAGAACTCTTCTATTCTCGTTCTCAACGTTGTTTATTGTTTCTTATCTATACAATTCTTTCTCCTGGCCTGCCAAGGTCCACTCAGCAGGACAGACAGAGGCACTCTGGCCACTCCTGGGGTGGTGTTATCTTTTTATGCTAAAAACTGTGTGTACATGATTTGCCATGACTTTCCAGTCACCTACGTTAGATAGTAAGCTTCTATTCTAAACCGATCTAAAAATGCCAACATCACCCAGAAGATGGAGGCTGGGAAGAAGAAAGAAGAAGGACAGGGCATGCCCAAATTCCTCCATTTTTGGGACCCCAAGCCCCCATTCTAAAAACCCCCCAAAAATATATTTTTCTCCTGGTGACAAAACTAACTATTATTTTACTTAAACTCTTTTGACTTGTAATTCTTCATATAAAGGTTGGTAATTGTTTTTTCCAAGGGCTAAATCAAAGGCACAGGGGGTCTTGGGCTCTGTGCCAAGGTCTCTGAGCCCCCCGGGCAGGGTCTGGAGCCCTCCAGGGCAGCCAGAGGAATTTCCTGGATTCCGACAGGTTTGTGATGCAGTCAGAGTTGAAGAAAAGCCCTGTGCTTGGTTAAGGTGGTTTCAGGGGTGGCCCCTTGCTAGTCCTGTCCCCCAGGGCAGGGTCTGTGGGGCAGCAGCAGGCACCCCACCCCTGCTTTGCTGCCAGCAACAACCTCAGGCTTTCACAGCCCCCTGGGAAGAAGGCAGGGCCACATCACTCTCTGGAGCCCTTTCTGATCCTTGTTCCTATCTTCCTTTATCTGTGTTGATACAGTTGGTATTGTGTCAGCGGCTGGTGCTCCCTTTGCAAGATCAGGTTCTTTGCTGCACCCAGCAGAGTTGGAGACCTGGAATTTTGCTTACTCTTGTGGCCCTTGGGGCTGTTTTGCAGTGTGAGATTTTCAAAAAGCTTAAGTTACACTTACTCATGTTTATGATGAGGGACAAAGAAGCACAGAAACTATGCAAGTGACATTCTAACACCTGTTGTGTCAAGATTGTGCCAAAATAATTTGTTATGATGAAATTCCCATTTCTAATCCTGATAAAAATACACTTGAATTATTTTTGAGCTTGAAAAGTTTTCATGGGCTGAGATGTACAGTAATTACTGGCTTTTTTGCAGCAAAGTTGTAATTCTGGCAAATTAGAATCTGTGGTTTTGGTGGTGCTGGGGGATTTAAACCTGTTCCTGGAAAATCAAAACAGGATTTAAACCTGTTCCTGGAAAATCAAAACAATAACAAAAAAACCTGGAGGCCACTTTTATTGCTGCTTTCTCTCCAGAAAAAAAATACTCTGGTCTCCTTGCATTACCTGAACTTCTGCAGGACTTCAACAACAAGCAAAGCCAGAGGATCTGTTGGTGATGTGCTTGGAACTGTGGTTCCCTAGGATTAATACACTGTTTTTCTACAAATATTGGCCACTTCTCTCAGCTGTAGTCAGTCACTGGAGCTGCACTGCTTGCAGAAGTAACTCTGTGCTAGTCCTTGGCAGGTGTCACTAAAAAGGTGGAGCTGTCTTTGAACCTTGCAGCAAGTCTTGGATGTGTCCATGCAGAAAACCAGCGTGGGCTGGGAGGCAGACTCAGCCTGGCTGGGGGGGTGTGCTCTGCTGGTGCCTGGCAGGCTTTTCCCTGGTTTTCCCCTATGCCAATGGGAATTTTCCCATCCAGTGGCAGTCTTTGTGTTGAGGTGGGGAGTGAGCTCCTCCTTCCCTGTGGGCAGGATGGGCCAGGTTGCCCTCCAGGGCTTTGCTGTGTGGATGTGAGCCACACTGTGCTGTTTGCCTCTCGGGGCAGAGATCAGGCCCCAGCACATTCTGTTTAATAGCACAGAAACCCAGATTAAATGCTTCTTGCATGAAATTGAAGAACTAATTGGCCCAGTGTCTTTTTGAGTCCTGTGTTCCCCCTTGGTTTTATTTGTTCCTGTCTGAAATGTACCACTGGGACCCAGGTGACATGGCAGGGCACTTCAGTCCAGAAAGACAAGCTCCTTTTCCCTTTTTCAGAACACTGGATTTCAGAAATTACTCCTCCAGGGTTTAGATTTTCACAGAACATAGTGATAAAAAAGCCTTGCACTGCCCAATGGGGGGAAAAAGGGAAGGCAAAAATACTTCAGTGTGGCTTAGCAATGTCCAGAGAATTTAAAAAAAAAAAAAAGAAAAGAAAAAGAAAGAAAAAGCAGCCTTTATGGTGAAGATAAAATGTTGGCAGTTTTTGATAGTTTATAAGAACTTTCGGATAAATACTCCACCATCTTTCAATTAAATCCCAGACAGCTCTATGAATTCTTCTTGCAAGAGCATTTTATTTTCTTGAAAAGTCTGTACCAAGTCAAACCTGGGATGGGTTGGGATGCTGCTGTTCAGTTCTGTGTGACAGTCTCCAGACTCAGCCCTTTCTCTTCTCCCTTGCAGGCTGTGTACATGTTCTACGCCTTGGCAATCGTCTGCGATGACTTCTTCGTCCCTTCGCTGGAAAAGATCTGTGAAGTGAGTGTTAGATGTTCTGTTCCTTCCTCTTGTGCTGCTTTCACAGCACTTCTGGAGAGCCTTGGGCTGTGGTGATGGTGTATTTATTTGCTGTTGTCCTGCAGTATTGCCTGTGCTGCCTGTCTTGTTGCTCAACATGACGTGTGTGCGTTGACTCAGCTCTGTGTTCTTCCTCGCAGGACAGGCTCTCCAGGTGCTCCAGGCATTCACACTGGGGTGGTTGCTGCTGCCTTTTGTTTGTGTGTCTTTGCAGATGTCTCTGCAGAAGCACCAGGCCCTAGCCTTAACTGACAGAAATTAAAACTCTGGTGATTTACCCCAGTAGAAACCGTGGATCTTGTACCCTGCCCTCACAGTCATGACTGTCAGACCTTGTGTTGTGTGGGTGTAAGTTGTAAAGCAGCAGGGACAGCTAGGTCAGCTGTAAAGAAGCTTGTGAATGCTTCCAGCAATTACAGAGGACTCTGTTTCTCTTTGGTAAGGTCAGGATGCCTAAATTTTAGAAGACAAGGAGTACATTTTTGCCTAAATCAGCTCGGACAGCCACGGAGCAAACACAGACCATGTGCCCAAAATTACTGCGAGCCGTATCTGCTGTCAGTTCCAGGGCAGTGAAATCTCTGTGAGGGGAGAATATGGCTGGTCTTGGCACTGAGAGGTCTGTGCCATTTGTAGAAGACACCTGTCCATGTGCCTGGGAGCAAGTGTCACCCATCAGGGCGTGGGCTGTGCTTGCCCTGGGAGAGATGTGGAAGCTGACAGGGCAAGTAATTTGTGCTGACAGCACTGATGGAGGCTGTCTCCAAACTAACCTGATACTTGAAGTTCAGCACTCTGCTGTGTGGGCCTTTTTTGCATCATCAAAGAAAAAAGCCCCCAGGAAATTCCACTTTTTGGTGCTTAAGTATAGAGGTAACTGAAAGGTAACAACATAAGGCAGGAGCTTCTGTCCTGCGGAGTTGCTGCACCTTCTGGGGCTGAATCTGGGGAACCCCATTGCAAGGTTCAGGAGAGGGAACACTGGGGTGGACATGGGGATAGGAGATGCTGGGGGATGTAGACACACTGAGTTCTTTGACCTCCCCTCTCCCAGGCAAGTGAGCCTGACTGGGCAATGTGGCTCTAGAAGCTGGCTCAGGTGTCTGTGGATGAACAACACCTGGGCTGAGGGAGCAGTGTCTAGGACAGGCTTGTATGTTGGGGTATGTTGGTCAATATGCCCAAGGGCAAACCACCCCCCCAGGAAGCCAGCACAGCTGGTTGGCTTGGCTGGTGGCCTTGCTTTCAAGAGACCACCATGAGTTCCAGCAGCTGTTGTAGGATGGATGTCTCCATAGTTTCATAGAGCATCCTGCAGAAGAACCTGGCCTTTGAGGCTCTGCTTCTGGTCCTGTGAACTTCTTTCGTGATAGTTTTAATCCTGTTTAAAATAGTTTTCCATAAATCTGTATTTTATCACGTTCAACAAGCTTTATAGCAACTCCAGCAGTGCTGTGGTCTTCTGCTTCAAAGGCACTCCTGGTGAGGGCACATCCTGTCCTTTTCCTTGTCCCCATAACTTACGTACAAAGGATTGTTACCTCTGTATGGGCAGTGGATTGAGTTACCCTCCCTCAGGGTTGAGGAATACCCATTGTGGAATCTTCAGAAAAGGCTGCTGTGAGGATTTCTGCTCTCTTGTCTCTGTGCAAAGGTACTTGGCCAAGGAGGAAACAGCAGAGGAGCCCTGCAGAGCTGCAGGGAAATGGAGACAGAGGGAGGTTTCCTGTGTCCTGCCAGGCTGGGGGGCTGCCTCAAGAGCCAGCTCTGCCAGGGACACTTCCCACCACCCTGAGCTGCCTTCCCCATGCTCCTGCCTACCTTTCCTGTGCTCCCACAGTGGCAGCTGCTGTAGTAACAGCTCGGGGTGGTGGCTGTATGGCAGGAGCTGGTGCTCCTCTTCAGTGCCTTGTGGCATCTGCTGAGCAGACGCAGATGGGTGCTGGGTCCCTGGGAGCTGGTGCAGATGGAACAGTGGGAGTGCAAACACAGAGGGTGTAATTAACCAAGGAAATCTGGAAGCAGCATATGCTGATGAAGTTTTTGTAGAACAGTGGGTCCTTTCCCTTCCAGAAGCTCCCAGTTTTAGACAGTCCCTGGGTACTGCTGAGGGACAGGTACAGGAGGTCAGTGATGTAGTCCAGGAGAAAGGGGGTAAGGAGAGGGTAAAGCAAGGCATAACTTGTGCCAGGGAAGGTGGGTGGAGGTGAATAAAGCCTGAGCCCTAGCCCTGCCCTTTACAGGTGAAAGTGGGAAAGATGAGGTGTGTGTTGCTGGGGTTGTGGAGCACACAGACCCATGAGTGGTGAAGCCACCTTCCCTGTTGGCTGGCGTGGTGACCTTTCCCTCCTCTCTAAAAGTGTCCCTGGCATAACCTGCCCTCTCTGCCAGGTGATGCTCCCTTCAGTAGCCAGTGCCTGTGGTGGCTTTTCCCCTATACTTAACCTTTGTTTACACAAACCTTTACAGGTGCCCACTCTCAGCAGGCAGGTTAACGCTGGGAGTGGGATTCCTTCAGCTGCTCAGTGTGCTAATCAGTGACTCTGTTTCTCTGCAGCGCTTGCATCTCAGTGAAGATGTGGCTGGGGCAACTTTCATGGCAGCAGGAAGCTCTGCTCCTGAGCTGTTCACATCTGTCATAGGTAAGGAGCCTGCTGCTGCTTCCCTAAACCTGCACCTTTCCCTGGTTGTTTTCAGAGCTGAAATGGGATTGCTGTGTGCATGCAACATTTGTTATAAGCCTTCCTGGGCACACATGGCACTGGCTGTGGGGAGTCCTTGCCACAGTCAAGGTGAAGTGACTCTGGGGGTACTGTTACCTTGGCCCTGCCAGGATCAGTGGGCACTTTACCATAGCTGCCCATTAACCAGGTTTCACCTACAGCATTATCCTCTCCTGTCCACTTTCCTGCCCCATCTGCCACGCTGTGGGAAAGGATTTCCCCCAGATTTCCCTCTCTGGTACCCTGGCACACTGTTATGTCCTCAGTGGCAGGTTTTCTGCTATCACCTCCCCTCTGGTTAATCTTCCAACACTGCTTTTCCCTGGAAAAGCCAGAGTGGGGTGGAGAAGAGGATTTGAAATGCTTTCTTACAGCAACAGGTTGGTCAGAGCACCACATTTCCAAAGCAGCTCTCTGCTTATGGGAAGTGTGATGAAGGGATTCAGCCATCCTGAAGTGTGCAAAACCTGGGGAAACTCTCAGTGCCCCCACAGCAGTGGGGAAGGGGGACTGCAGGCAGTGTTACAGAGTGATGTTCTCCCTAACCACATCAAGAGGGTGAAGTGTTCCTGCTGTGAAGCTGTGTGCTCTGCAGAGGTCTGATTGCACAAGCAAAGCCTTATCATTTGGGAGCTTAAGTTGGACCAAGTTGGGATTGTCCTTTGGTTAAGGATAGTGCAGCATCAGGGTGAAAATAAAACCAGATTCCTTCAGGTGACTTAGAGAAGCCCTGATGATCACCAGGATAATTTTCCTGCTGTGGTATAACCTGCCAGGTGCCCTGTGTCACTTGGCAGGTGAGGGCTTCTGTGTTTCTGAGAAAAGGATGAAGTTGGAAAAAATATGTGAACTGGTGTTGTAACCTTAAAAGCAAGAGGTGAATTTAAACAGACTGACAGCTAGCAGGAGATGGAGTGTTATTTTTAGGCTGGCTTCCTAAGGAAAGGATTTTGTGCAGCACAGTGATGCGTGTGTCTGTCAGTTCATCTCCCTCACCATTAACCTCATTGGCCAATTTTAACCAAATTTGACAGAAGAGCTCTGAGAAAAGCTTGTGGCATAGCCCTATAACTCATCCTGAGAGGCTTGTGAGTAGCTGTGGCCAGACAGCTCTGAATCATCTCCAGCTTCTACTGAAGCTTCATCCCACTGAATGATGTTGGGATCATTTGGGATGGGGATATGGGAAGGAGCAGAGTACTGCTTGGGGAATATCTTATGGGAGACAGTTTCCTGTGGATTTGTGTGCCACCAGCTGCTGCCATGAGCTTCAGTGTTTTGTGATGTGTATTGCCATAATGTTGGGTCACAATACCAGGAAGTTAATAACTTGGATGTGCTTGGTTTCCATCACACAATCCATCCAGGTCCCCTCAGAAAGCAACTCTCTGCAGTTTGCCTAGTACCTGCCTTTAGATTCATTAATAGGGTGTGGGGTCTGCAATTCTATGTGAGAAAAGTCAGCATTTCCCATTTACACAGCTTCTCTTGAACTTGTTCTTCAGGTGTTTTTATCACAAAAGGAGACGTAGGCGTTGGAACCATCGTGGGCTCGGCTGTATTCAACATCCTCTGTATTATTGGTGTGTGTGGGCTTTTTGCAGGACAGGTAAGAGCATTTAATGATTCCTTACAGTTCTTGCTTCACCCTGTGCCTTGGCTGTACTGCAAAATCAGATGCCAGGTTCACCACCTTGCCACAAATTTTTCTGGTTTTGCTGTTTTTAATAGGGCCCTGTGCCGTTTCTCCTGCATTTTTGAAATGAAAAGCAGCAGCAGCAAAGGTCAGCTCAGGCATTTTGAGCTGCCCAAGGTGTGTGGGTGGGCAGAGGAATAAATGTTGGTTGTTTGCTCCTCATGTAGTTTGTGACTGCTCTCCAGCGTGTCAAACCACTCCTGACAACACAAGCTGTTCATCTGAAATTAAAGCAATTAAGCTGTGAGATCTGAGCTGCTGTCTGAATTGCAGACATGATTGACTGTATAATTAAATACCTGAATCTGCATTTACCTTTGCACTTGCCAACATGCCAAGTGTTTTTACAATCTCATAAATGTTCTCTGGCGTGTTACTGTGCAGATTTACTTGTAAAGAGGAGAAGCAGTGTCATGTTACCAGCACAGGGCAATGGAAGAAGAGGTGAGAAGACCTTGGTCAGTCTGGGAAAGCATGCAGAGAGATGGGGTTTTCCTTATGATCCAGTCCTGTTTTCCTTATGATTCAGTTCTGTTTTCATTAGCTGTGAACTTCTACAGGCTGAAGGTGAACATTTTCAGTGTGAGGAGGCCTCAGGATAAGGCCACAGCAGTACTTTATAACCACCCACGTGCCCTGATTTGCATGCAACATGCAGCTGGCAGCTACAGATGCTCAGCGTGTCAGTGGTTCTGCCGTAACTCTTACTGTGAAAACCCAGTTCATTGAGGTAAATTTTCAATGACCAAAGCCATCCCAGGGCATGAGGCTCTGCTCCCCAGAGGTATTCTCCTGTCATCAATAGGACTTCCTTCTCAGGCTGCTTTTTTCATGCAAATGAAGGTGATTAACTGTCTAGCAGTTAATGATGGCAGAGGAGCCAATTCTGATTTTTACTCTCCACAGTATTGATTGCATGCCTCAAACCTGCTAAAAAATGGCTACAAACCACAGCTTTGGAAAAGGTCTGCTAGAGTTTGGGGCTTGACAGAGAATGTCAGAATGTCAGAGGCCTTTTACAGATGAGAGATTGTTGTTTCAGAAGGATAAATCACAGCCAAAATGCCCTTGTAAAACATCTTCAGCCTTTCAGCCATGGTAGCTTTCAGGAGTTCAAGTCATCCTAGGCATAGTCTGTGAGTTGCTTTCAAGCCAAGCGTTGAGATTTTGACTGCTTTGCCCCATCTTTGTTTTCCTTGGGACTCTGCTGATGATTTTTGTGTGGTTTTGTCACGTCACATAACCTCTCTTTGCTGCAGTCTAACCCTCAGAGGGTGGGTGAGCACTGGAATGATTGACGTCACCGTGTGGAACTGTGATTTTAGTGAGCAAATAAGAAATTTCAGCGTCAATAATTGCAATGTTTTATATAAAACTCTGGATCAATTTATGCTTTTCATTGTTTCCCAGCCTTTCACCAAAAAGTCATTCCCTCTTAGTGGTGTGATTCATCATTTGCTTTGTGTTAGTATGAGTAGGAATTCGATTTTATTGTCAACAATGTCTCTACAGAGGCACTAACATAGATGGTAAATTTGGTTGTTGGTGAGATTTCTGTTCTGCTGGGGACCTGGATCTCAGTGGTGAGTTGCCAGGTGAGCCTGGGGGCTGGTTGTTGGTCAAAGCTGCTTGCTGTGCTCCAGGATTTTTTCTTTGAGCTCAGACCTGTGGATTGAGCAGCTGGAGCCCTCAGATTTTGAGATGCATTGCCCATGGACTGGGAATCCCAGAAGTCAGACCTGCAGGGGCCTTCTGCTGCATTTCTGTTTTTTATTTTATTTTTGACTGGTAAACAGTTGAATTGTAAAATACTGTCCAGCCCTCTCCAGGATAAGTTTTATTTTTTAATTAGGTTGTAGTTTGTATGTGCTGTGTTGAATGTGTTGTTCTTTGGCCTAAGAAAAGACTGGTTTTGAGTTTGTGCACCATGTTTAGAGAAAGAACCAAATGCACAGCCCCAAAAAGCTGGTATGCATTTGCTTGAGCACCAGCCCTAATTGTTTATTCTTCCAAGCCTTTACTGGCTGTATGCACACACTTTTCTGGATAAATCAGAATAAGCATCCCACTGCTGGAACAGGAGAAGGGAAGCGTGCCCACGCCTCTGTGTGATGCTGCACACCTAAAAAAGGCATTGAAAGAGCATTGTGAGGGTTGAAAGTCAAACGCTGCAAAGTTAGAAAATAGCAGTGTGAGGGTTCCCTGTGCACCCTTAATTTGCCCCCCCAGTGTGTGTGCATTATTATCCAGGCTTTAATTACAGAGTCTCTTGCCGGGTTCTCCACGGGCTCCCTGCCTCCCTCTGCACACAGAATGGACTTTGCTCACTTAATGAGCAGATATTCAGGATTTTGTTTTCTCTTATTGTTCACTCTGTGTCCTTCTGCCTTATTTACCAGGCTCTATTCAAGCCCCGTTCCAGAGGCAGAATTATTAATTTCCTCTTGAACTTCTGCCGATCTCGGCGCTATTGTATCTGAGCAGTTGATGAGCAGTTAATTAATCTTCCCCAAACCTCTGCGAGATGAAGGGATGCTTTAAAGATGGGGAAACAAAGCACAGAGAGATTAAATAAAAAAGAATAACTTGTCTTTTTAGGGGCCAATTAGAGCTGGCACAGGCCTGCTCTTTCCCCTGGTGCATAGGATTCTATGGCATGCTCGTGGGTCCTGGCTGCAGGAGCTGCTCCTGCTGCTCCACAGGGCTTTCCTTGCAGGAAAGCCTTGGTTTGAGTGGCCATGTCAGTCTCCACACAGCCCAGCTCTCCTCGGGAGCATTCAACTCCTTGAGCCATATGAGCGCCTCTTCTTCTCCTCATTCCCACCTCCTTCCACAGGGCACCACATGGAATGCCTCTGTCCTGAGCCCTGCCCTCATCCCCAGGGCTGCTCTTGTCTGGAACTAAGCAAGTGATTTAACATCTCCTAACATTTAGTGGTTGCTCTTGCCAGTGTGGTGGTGATGATGTTCCTTCTTGTCACTCCCCCTGCTGCTCTCGAGGCCTGAGAGAAAAACTTTCACCACATTCCTCCCTTGGGTCATGCATCCACCCATAGCTGCTTTCTGAGCATCCAGCTTTCTTCCAGTGGTTTTGATCCCTTCTCCTCTCCCCAGTCCTCTGCTCTATGTCTCCTTCTCCTGGCTAATGTTAGCCATGCCAGGCAGACACCTCTAGAGATGCAGGAGTCTGCTCTGCAGCCAGGGAAATCGTATTTTCCACTGTTTTCATTTCCTCCAGAGATTTTAGATTGGCGGAATTTAAAAAGTGACAGTGGATGCAGGCTGCCCTTGTGTTTGATGGCCAGACAAGAGCCATCCCATGAAGGCTGGATTTTCTAAATTAGCATCCACATTCTGAAAATCAGAGCTTTCAAATATAGCTTAATCTGGGCCTCTGCAGAAGCAGAAGAACTTCATGTCTGGTGTGTGTTGAAGTGTTTGACCAAGGCATGTTTAGAGAGAGAGCTCAAGTTTTCCCTGTGGATAGTGAATGCTGCCCATGTGCCTGTGGCAGTGAGCCTTAGAAGCTCCTCCTGCTTTCTTCTTGCAGCCTGTTGAAATATTCTGCATAGCACTCACACCCAGAGGAGGATTTCTCTTACTTCATCCAGGCAGTAGATGAAAATAAGTGTGGAAATAAGTTAGGAACTCTTCTCATTCCCCACTTGCCTGTGCAGTGCAGGTTGGATGTGTCTGCAGCTGTTCCCTCCTATGTCCCTACACCTTGGACACCAGCACGTCTCCTTGCAGGTAGGCAACTGCTAAGGCACATAACCCAGCTGTTGTTTTTCAGCTGCTGTGTCTGCTTTGCTTCCTTCTGGCAAAAGGGGGAACGAGGAGGTCAGGGAACATTGAGGGAGAATGAAATGGCAGATGCAGCCCTTCAGTCAGTAGTCCAGCAGCGGGGACACAGGCTGGATAGCAGCGAGGAGGCTGCTGTCTGCCTTGTGATGGATTGCATCGGGCTTTTTCCATGCTTGCAAGCCAGCTGTGGATGGGGAGCTTGACCTTAACCTGGGGTCCCCTCCAGGCCTTGGTTGAGCTGTCCTGTCTTCTCTCACGCTCATGTTTGTGCTTCTCAGGCCCTCCCCTCCTTCCCCTGCCCTCTCGCTGTCCTTGGCGGCAAGGACGCGGCATTCTCGGAAGCTGTCCTTGCTTCATTCAGCTCTCATTCAGGCCAGCACAAGCAGAGCTTGTTCACTTTTGGACATTCCCCCATCCAGATTCATCTTGTTTGCACAGCTCTGCTGCTCTCTCCTCGCCATCCTGTCCTCCCAGCACTGACCCACAGTGTTTTGCAGTGCTGCAGAGGAGGCTGAGAAGTGCTTATGTGAGAGCAGCATAACCACGAGTTGCAAGTCACTCCATGTAATTTTGAATGTGCATGGCTTGATTTGTTAATTTGTCTTTAACTGCTCTGTTTTTTAGTTGAGTCCAAGTTTCTCTATTTTACCTTTCCCCAGAAATAGACAGACTTCTCTGGGTGGGGCAGGGGACCAGGAATGCTGGCTTGTGCCACAGATCCTCTTCCAGTTATTGGTTCTGTCAAGGGGCATCATTCCTCAACGTACTGGAGCAGAAGAGGATGGCAGTGACTGTCTGACCTGCCTCTTTCTTTTCCAGTGGGATTCTTTTACCTCAGGAATTAAACTAAATTCAGCAGGCTCTCCTTTGTCCAGGTCACAGAACCCCTGTGCCAGCCGAGGTGCCTCTAGGAATTATCAGCTGCCATGGGTTATGTCAGTGGAAAATACGCCTGTGTTGGGCATGTTGACCAGGACACTAAACAGAGTTTAATAACCTGGTAGAATGTTTTTTAATGAAGCAACTGGGACTTCTGTAATCTGTTTTACCCCACTTCTGCCATTCAGCCAGCTTGCATGCTTCTTAATCCTTTAAGCTTTAATTTCACTCACAACTCAGACTGCAGCCATTACTGACTTTGGGCTTTGATTGCATTCATGAGCTTTTTTATTTTCCTCTTCTTGACTGTGGAGAAGTTTTAAAAGGTGAGAGTTGGAATCCTGTTGCTTTTTCTTCACTGATCTCTGAACATAGGTGGAAAACATGTAAAACTCTGGGGAAGTAGTTTAAGGAGAACTTAGTGCCAGCTGTTGGGACTGTTCAGTGCTCTCAGAGCCCAGGGCACTTTGGGGTTTGGTGCTGGCAGCGTTTTATAGTGACCATGAGCCTGGTCTTTCACTGACACAGGGCTGTGTTGCAGACATGGGACACACTAATAGGTCAGACTGAAGTAGTGCAGAGGCCAAGGCTGTGGTCCTTGGGTACCTAAAGCTGCTGGCATGGCACACACAGTGGTGTGTGAAAGCCCAGGTACAGGGGAAGCAGGGGGGATGATGGCAGGATGCTGTGCAACATCAGGCAGTCTGTAAGGTGCTGAGAGTGCAGCAGGACAGAGAGGTGTGAATGGAGTTTCAGGATAGAGAGGTACCATTAATTAGAGATGCTGCCCAAGGCAATCAGAAGAGTTGCAAATGGATTCCTGTCAGCATCACACCAAGGCTACTTCCTATTTGTCACAAAAACCATCACCATTTTTGGTTTTCTCTGTCAAATTGACACACAGATCAATACCATGGATGTACCATTTGTATGATATTTTCTCTAATCATTTATAGTGTAAAAGCAAGGGAGATAATAGAAAATCTGTTTTTTACTTCTGACAAGGACTGGCCAGTCCAGAGACTGGGAGATGTTTACTCTGTGCACGCTTTCCTGTCTGCAGCTATCCTTGAATTCTGCTGTGGATCTTGTGGTCCAGCAGAGGCCTTGGGGTCCTGCTGCCTCAGCACTGTGGGAATCTGAGCTAAAGAGACATGCTGGTCCAAATAACTCATGGATGATTATAACCACCAGTTGAGCAGGGAAATATTTCTGGCTTTGTCCTGAGGTTTGGAGAGTGTCCACTGTTTCCATTCTGAGAATGTCACATAGACAGATTGCTGCAACAGTGATGAAAATATCAAGAGAGGCCTAAAAAAGCAAATATTCTTGGGGAAGTAATGAGAATAGATGGAGTTGGTGCACAGTGTACAGACTGGGAGCCAGAGTGACAGCTGAGCTTTGCAGAGAATGGCAAACCAGAGGTGAAATTAGGGGCTGGTAATTAGAAGGAGGCTTTTCTCACAGCAGGTCCCTTAGATCGTGGCTGCTTTAACTGCCTGAGAGAGATGGATTAGGCCTGGATTTTTCTTTGGCCTGACCTGTGCTCATATTTGGTGCTTTGCTGAAGCTGGGAGCTCTGGTTAGTATTGGTCAAAGCCTCAAGCAAGCCCTAATGCTGCATCATGAGACCCTGGGGTCTTTGGCCAAAATTATGGTCTGGAGACTGAGCTGGATACTTGTACTGTCCTGGGATATTCAGACATGACCATGGGGTATAGAGAAAGTGTCACTTAGTCCAGGACATCCTGCTGTGCAGTCTGTCCCAGCACAGGGCCCTCTGGCTGATGCTGGCTGCCTGCTGGAAAGCCTTTCTGGCTTTCCTGGGGCTGTGCAGAGTGGTTCCGTGTGCCAGGAGGGGATGTGGGATCAGGACTCCTGCTGTGTTGGGAGATGGCACCTCTAGGATCCTGTTGGACCTGCTTAGCTGATTTATGGATGTGCCAAAAGTGCCATCAGGAACCCACCACCCTCCAAACCATACCAAGTCCTGCTTGTGTCTCCCAGGAAAGGTGCAGAGGCTCCACAATGGCTTCTTGCTGACAGCCACAGATGGATCTACAGCCTAATTTAATGTAAAGATGAGTATAAGTAAAGCACTATCGCACTCTCCTATTAATCTGAGATGCTTCACTGATACCTTGACCAGTGAGAATGAGCAGGCAGGCAGCCGGGTCCTTGGAATTACCTGAGCTGAGCAAAGTAATCAGCTGCAAATTTTAAAGGCAGAGCTTATGCCCTGATACCTGACGTAGAGCCCTTTTTATTTTTGTACAATTCTGAATGCATAAGACATGGATTAACTGCAAACTATGGCCAGCCTGATTCCTTGAAAATCTGTCCCAGACCTCCACCTGAGCTCACTGCTTCCTGTAACAGTGGCCAGCAGTTGGTCATTTCTCTTGCTTTGGCTTGAGATCCTGCTGTTTTACCATGGAACTGATTTGAAATCGCATTGAGGGTTTGCAGAACAGCGGTGTCAGGAGCACAGCCCTTTCTGGAGGGGACCCCAACAGGCTTCAGAAGGCTCCTCCTCAGCTCTGTGGGCAGCTCCTGCAAGCCAGGAGCAGCGTGTGAGGAGGTTCCATGGCACAGCTGGCTGCAGCTCACCCAGGGGGCTGACACAGCGTTTGTGGGCCAGAGGCTTGTGAGGGATCACAGCGAGCAGCAGCTCTTCAGGCAGCGCTCTAAAGCCAGATCCCTGCATCTGCTAGGCTGGTGTAAGAGCTTCCCTAATCACTTCTGTGCAGTCCACATCAAAGAGGGGCAGCATGAGGACTGACCCAGATTCTCTGCTCCTGGATGCCTTTTGATGGTGGTGGATTCACTGCTGGCACATCTCTGTTGAACTCCATAGGCTCACGGCTAATCGCTTGCAGGGATTGTCTTTAATCTTTTGACACCCTAGTCCAAGCCTCTCACCCTTCCTACCTCTCCACATCAGCAAATTAGGTTATTAGCTCTTAATACCTCAAAATCTAGACCTTCTGTGCCAGAGGGTAACAGAGAAACAAGATTAGGGAGATTGCTTCCAAAGCCTGGCATTTCCCAGCAGTGTTAGTAGCTGATCAACGCTTGAGAATGTCAAGCAAAGAACTGGCCGTGAGATGAGGAAAACCCTCAAAACAATTCAGAGTGAAGAAGATCCCTGAAGAACATGGATGGGATTGCATGCTTCCCCTGGAAGTTTAGCAGCCAGAATACTCAGGAGTGCACATGCCTCTGGACATCCTTGCCAGGGAGGGAGCAGCAGCCCTGTTCTGCCACATGTGCTTTGTCTTGGGCCTGTTGCTGCTGTGGGCAGAGCAGGCTGGAAAACAGCCAGCTGGTGATGGTTGTCTCCTGGATGGAGATAAAGCTTCCATGCTCCTAAGAGCAGAGAAACAATTTGGATGAGCAGAAGAGAGAAGGGTCAGTTTTACAGAGGATAAAAAGTGAAGTCCTAGGATGAGGCGTGGGGCATATTGCCACTGAGGTCCTGGTTGCCCTGAGCCAACTTCAGTGCTACAGGAAGCAGACACCAGTGTCTGATTTTAGGGGAGATTTTCCCACTGGTGGCTGATCTCTACACATGTGCTATGTGGAGGAGGAGCGTGTGCTGCACAGGGCCGCAGCTTCGGGAGTTACAAACCTCAGAAATCAAGCTAGAACTGAGAAAAATCTTGATTTTTCTGCTCTCCAGCCCATCAAAAAGGGAAGTAAGCATTCTGAGTAGTGAATTTTATATGTAGGATTTTGCAGGGTGAAAGTTTACCTGTGAGAGACCAGGTAGCTATTATGGGTAAGTTTACCCTTAGGAGTGATGCTGTAGCATGCAGGGGAGCAGGCTCAGTGCGTCTTGTGTGGAGCCATCAGGGGATGCTCTCATTCAAGCCTTGACTTCAGAGCTTTTCTTTCCAGCTCAGGTGAACTGGGTTCAGTCCCCACAAAGTGGTCAAGGAACAGCTAAGAGGCATTTGTGTGGTGTTTGGATTTCAGGTACTCACTTCAAAAGGAGGAAACGTCACTGCACTGACAATCAGAGGCTCCACAGATGCCTCCTTATGCTCAGCTCCCACAGGACCAGCTCGCTGCTGGGTTACAATATGACATTATTGCTGATTTAAAACTCAAATTTGATCATGTTTTTACCCAAGCTGATTGCTTCCCTCATTTCTTTTCTGCCTTGCTGATCTGTAATTTCAGTGGTTTACAGCATGTTAAGGTTTATGTGGAGTCCTTGGTGGCTGCAAGGCACAATTTATGCCCTCAGGAGCTCGGTAGTTCTGCCCCAGGATGTGCTTCTGACCAGGCTGAGTGCTGCCATTGCTCTCTCAGTGCTCATGAGCTCCTTTCACCCTCAGTGCATGGTTGCCCTTAACTGTGTGGCTTCCCTGTATCACATGAATCAAATGGCTGAGAAACTTCAGCTAGGTGACTTGGGCCCTAAACACGTCTGAGATTTAGCTGCCCAACAGTTATTGCATCAGGGAGACCCATTCTGATGTCTGTGAAATGTGAGCAGCCTGTACAGGTGCCAGGCATGAGCATGTTCCCCTACAATCCAATCTGGAATCAGCACAAGGGTCCTTGTGATTCCCACAGGATCTTGGTCTATCAGTTCTGTGCTGTAGGTCCCTGCTGGAAAGCTGCATTTAAGCATCTGGATCTTACTGTGCTCATTCATTTGCCTGAGGAAAATTCCTTGGGAAAATATTATCCTTTAAGATCATTGAAGAATACCAAAGAACAGGAGGAAAGACTACCTTGACTCCTCATAGCCAGGCACCTTGCTTTCACAGGTGTGCTGTGCTGCCTGGTGACACCCCTTAGGCCAGGGACAGAGGTTAGGAGTCAGAGTCTTTTCCTGTGGGGGCTGTCCTTTGCTTCAGAAAAGTGATTTCTGTGTGCAGAGCTGAAGTTACAGCTGTAAAATCCCCACCAGCATGCATCCCTGCTGAAGCAAGTGCAGAGGACCTTCAGCAGCATCCTGAAAGCTGAGTGGAATAATGTCCTATCATTCTATAAACTTCCTTGCAAAATTTGCTCAATCAGAATGAAGGATGTAAAATGTGAGATTTAACTGAGGATCTCTGAATAGAATTATGAACCCAGCTCCAGGTTTTTACAATTGGAAATTTCCATGAGAAAGCATCTCCGTTTATCTATGTCTCTGTGCCTTGGAATGTATTGTCAGCTGGTAGAAATCTGGTTTGACCCAAGGGCTTTAAAAGCCTGCTTTTTTGCTTCATGTAGGAGTTTCTAACATGTAAATGGTTGCATAAAGAGACTTTACACTGGGCATAAATCACATCAATTTTTTACAAAACCATGCTACTAAGAGCCTGTAGATATTTTTCAGGTATAATGGTCAGTATCTTTTTACAGCATTTGTTCCATTAGCAGTTTTGGAAATTCCAATATTGGAGAAATTTGGGAAATTTTTGCTGACACTGAAATAGAACTGAAAATGATGTTACTGTTCATGTGACTGGATTCATGGACAAGCATGACTGGAGGGTACAGTCAGAAAATTAATGTATATGTTCAGATCCAAATCAGTGAAAATGAACTATCTCCCATCTTCCTCCTTCAGCTTTACACCTTTGAAGGATGTGATCCAGAGTGTTTGAAATGCACTCCAGAACTGGGAAATACAGATTTGAGGAGAAGCTTCTACTGAGGGGACTTCCTAGAGCTGCAAAAAATAGAATCATATTGAAGATGTTACTCCACATGACTGCTTTTAATCTGTCCTTTTGAATACTATTAATGAAATTAAAGATTAATTTGTTCACTGGTATTTTCTTCTGAGTTGCAGGCTCGTGCAGCCTGCAGTGAGAATTCTTCCTCATTTCTGTGGCTTTGGAAAGTGTCAAGTGACATGAACTGCACAGTGATCCCTTTTTATTCTCCACTGCATCCAAAAATTCCTGAGTTTTGTTCATAACATTTTGCTGGAGTGTTGACTTGAGTGTTTGTCCCAAAACCTGTGTAGGTGCACACAGAGCTGTAGTGATGCTCATCAGTGTGGTCGTGCTGAGCTTTACAAGCAGCAGCCCTCACAGATTTTGTGGGGACACACAGCCCGACGTGAGGGACAGCTGAGTCCACAGGTACTTCCAATGTGGCAGTTCCTGTCGCCCTTGCAGCTGTCCCCCCACCAGCCACAGAAAGTGTTCCCAGTCTTAGGCCTCTTTCTTGAATTCCCAGCATGTGTGGGGACATCTCCCCACACAGGTGGCACTGGGCACACTCTGCTGGTGTGACAGTGGGGACAGCTCCCCCAGAGTGACAGGTGGCACTGGGGACACCCTGCTGGTGTGGCAGTCGTGCTGCAGAGCCTGGCTGACACGCTGTCTTTGCCTCTTTCCCCAGGTTGTTGCGCTGTCATCATGGAGTCTCTTGAGAGATTCGATCTACTACACGCTGTCTGTTGTTGCACTCATCGTGGTAAGTTTGTGAAGGTTTTGGGAGCCCATGTCTGCTGTTTGTGAAGGTTTTCCATCTGTGGGAGCCCATGTCTGCTACCACCTCTAAAGGGAACCTGCCATGGCAGAGCAGTCGTGTAGCTGAGATCCCAGCTCAGGCACTCACAGGGATTTCTGCTTGTGGAAAACTGCTCGTGGTCTCCCTGGTTCTGCTGGGATGCCTGGCCTGAGGGCAGGAGGTGGAGGAGTGTCTGGAGAGCCCAGAGGGAAAGCTGGGGCAGGGCATGGTGGCCCAGGGCAGACATGGGGAGCAGAGCTAAACCCAGCCCCTGGGCAGCCCTGCAGTGGGTGGGTCAGTGCTCTCCTGGCCCTCATGACTTCATGAAATGCATGTCACTCACCTGTAAGGAGGCAGAACTTATGCCCAGAGGAGAGAGATCCTGAGCAGCTACTGCAAAACCTTCAGGTTAGTTTTTCCACACATAACAGGGGAAGGTTCAGTGCATGCTTACAGCAAGTCATCTAACAAAAACTACACTTTCAGCACTTCTTAGTGCCTATCCCAATTTTCATCAAGCTCAGAAAATGCTCCAAATCTCTCAGAATTGGGCTATTCCTTGAAAAAAATTTGGCACAAGAGTTAAATAAAGACACTGCTATCATTTTAGTATTACCTTTGTAACCAATACCAAACAGTGCCAGGAAATGTAAAAATTGAATTTTCAGGTAGCAGTTGCACATCTTTTTTTCTCCCCACCCTAGCCTAGTACCCTAGATTCCCTAAGACAGGAAGAGTGAATTTGGGAGGTTAACTTCCATATGTCAGCAAGAAGGGGACTTCAGAGTCAGAAGAGGGTTCCTTGCAGTCTGGGTTGCTTTGGTTAGTGTGTTTCAACAGTGGGGTTTGGTTTGTTTCCTGCTGAACAAGCCTGTGTTTCCACATATACTCTGTAGCCGCAAAGGCCTCTATCTGCCTTGTCCCAAACAGGGGATCTCTCTCAACCTGTAAGTTTGTACTTTTATTCCCCATACTGCAAGGCCAGCCATTTTGTACCTGCTGAAAAATAACTTTTCAACATAATTACTAGCAATGAGCTGCAAAACAAAAAGCTTTTTTTTTGTTTTGTTTTGACATCTTGACAGTAACCTCTTAAAAGACACTTCAGTGCTTTGTAGGCAGGGATAATTTTTCCACATGAGGGCATTGAGACTTCTCTGCAGCTGGAATAGAGTCATCAATCTTGAAGAATTATATAGTTTGTAGAAGTTTGTTCTCATGGTGTTTTAAACAACAGCCTGTGGTGCTGTGTTAAAAGTTGCACTCCGCTGGTATCTTTAGTAATCATAAATACACCTGAGGGGAAATATATTCCTTCCAATGCTGAGATACAGCAACTCTAAAAAGCTTGATACTGTGCTGGGTAAATCAATATGACTTTGTCTCTATTTGCACTAGAAAAGGAAGTATTTCTTACAATGCTCTTGTAAGAAATAGAGCAGTATAGACTCACCTGTTTGCTGCTCCAGGCCATTTGATGAGAGAGAGAGTGAACTCTGAACCACAGAGGTTAGAAGTGGATATAAACCACATTTACCATACTTAATTCATCTTTATTCAGCCCTATTATTTTTTAAACTTTATTATAATATTACAGTGCTACCTTGTCTTCTAGTAGAGTTTGGCAAAACTTACTCCTTATTCTCTTGAAAGGAAAAAGATGCATGTATATCTTACCTTGAAGGGACACGGTCAGAGTCATTAGAGGCAAAATTGAGATGGGTGCTATTTTTACACACAGAAGTCAGTGCACATGCTTTCACCTCCCATCACACCAAAACATTGTAACCTAAAACAGGCCTTGTCAGATTAGATCACAGTGACTGGGAACTGTAATTTACAACGCTTTGTGGTCACGTTTTCTTCCAGTAACCAGTATAACTCCTGCCTCGTGCCGGCTGTCACACAGGAATTGCTATTTACAGCTGTATGGCCAAGGGGAAGTGTTCACTGTGCTTTCAGGGCCTCGTTCCTTTTCCCTCCTGTTTCCCTGGGGCACAGCCATGGATCTGTAATCCCTGGTGCAGGCACACATTTCCCTGCTGGTGTTTTGGAAGGGCTGAATGGACCACAGCCTGTCACTGGGGCCATGAGGGCTGCATGTGATTCCAGCACCAGACTCCTGTGGAGGCACCATTACACCGCGGTGTGACTGTGTTCTTAGGGGTCCGAGGATGAGGGAAGAGACGAGGATCTGACTCCATGTTTCAGAAGGCTTGATTAATTATTTTATTATATATATTATATTAAAACTATACTAAAAGAATAGAAGAAAGGATTTTATCAGAAGGCCAGCTAAGAATAGAAAAAGAAGGAGTGAATAACAAAGGCTTGTGTCTTGGACAGAGAGTCTGAGCCAGCTGACTGTGATTGGCCATTAATTAGAAACAACCACATGAGACCAATCACAGATCCACCTGTTGCATTCTACAGCAGCAGATAATCCTTGTTTACATTTTGTTCTTGAGGCCTCTCAGCTTCTCAGGAGGAAAAATCCTAAGGAAAGGATTTTTCATAAAAGATGCCTGTGACATCGCAGGGCCCTCTGCAGCCATCCCGCTGTGGTGGGAGCAGGACTGGAGGAGGCATGAGGAATAGCAGGGCTGGTGGAACATGGCAAGGGGAATGGCCTGGTCATGGAGCATGGCAGCCACTGCCCCTGTGAGCCTTCAGCCACTGCCAGTTTGAGCCCTCAGCCGTTGCCAGTGTGGGCCCTCAGCCATTGCCAATGTGGGCCCTCAGCCACTGCCAGTGTGGGCCCTCAGCCACTGCCAGTGTGGGCCCTCAGCCACTGCCAGTGTGGGCCTTCAGCTACTGCCAATGTGGGCCTTCAGCTACTGCCAGTGCAGGCCCTTCCCTCACCCCTTGCCATGGTGCTGCTGCTTCCTTCACAACCCTCACCATGGCGCTAGTTCTCCCTTGACACCTCTCACCTAGGCACTGGTCCTTCCCTCATGCCCCTTCACCATGGCACTTGTCGTTCCCTCACGCACCTTCCCTCACACCCCTCAGCATGGTGCTGGTCCTTCCCTCACACCCCTTCCCTCACAACCCTCAGCATGGTGCTGGTCCTTCCCTCACACCCCTTCCTTCATGACCCTTCGCCATTGCTCTGGTCCTTCTTTCACACCCCTCAGCATGGCGCTTGTCCTTCCCTCACACCCCTCAGCATGGCGCTGGTCTTTCCCTCAGAGAGGAGGTGCATTCCCTCAGGGAGGAGGTGCATCTCCAGCACTGTTGGGGAAGCCACAGTGCCTGTCCATCAGCAGGTGTGCCACAGGGGCTGTCAGTAGCTACAGTCAGCTGGGGTGATGGTCACCCTGAGCTGATGGGAACAACACCCTGGGCCCAGCAGGACATGGCAGCAGCTGCAGAGCTTGCTGTGGATCTGCTGGTGGGTCACTTGGCATCCAGCTGGGAGCCAGCAGGAAGGAGGCCATGTCTGGTGAGACAGCCAGGTGGGTCAGAGGGGTGCAGCCCTGTCTCTGGTTCACCACTGCTTTCCCTCTAACTGCTGCACAAGGACCCAGTGCCATTTGGGAAAGGGGTACCTGCTAGCCTTGACTAGGTGAGTGAAACTAAGGGGTTAAGAAGTTCAAAGGCTGGGCAGGAGGGCAGTGCCAAAATACACCCGAGCTTGATGCCATTGCCATGAGCCCTGGCTTGCTTTACTCTGTTCCCTGCCTCAGGTGATGCGTTGTTTTCAGCTATGGTTTTGTGTATAACATGCTATTTTTAAATCTTTTCTCCACAGTTTATTTATGATGAAAGAGTTTCCTGGTAAGTGAATCCCTTTTCTTTTCATTTTTTCTGGTTATACCACAAAAGCTTCCATAATTAGTATTTATGAGAAGGAGAAAGCTAAAAAGTTCTGCAGGGCAGCTATTTGCTGCTATGTGAGAAACGTCAGCATGAGACCAGCCAGAGTAACTAATTTTTTGAGCTAGAGAAGAAAGCCCAGGATAATCAGATTGTTCCTGGTACAGTGGCAGCAGAGCTGTGGGTGTGCAAGAAGGAGCTACCCAAGTAGTTGGGTATTTCCTAATTTAGTGAATGACCAGTTAAAATAAATAATAAAAAAATCCCTATTAATGTGTTAAAGTGCAGCACAGTAGGTATGGTTGTCTAGGAGGGCTGCAGATACTTTTCAATTGCCTTGGACTCACGGTTTTGTTTCTGGCACATCCCAGAGGTGATGTGGTGACATCTAAAGGTGACAGTGGAGGTGACAGCTTTGGCTTTGGTGTCACTCCCAGCTGGTGTCATTTGGATTACAAGCACTAGGGAGCGTCAGGCTGCTTGGGCTGGTGTTTTCCCTCACTGGCTCTTGCCCATTTCAGAGGCAGATTTCAATCACCCATTCTTGGCAATGGCCTGATTTTCTTTGCTGATTTTTTGTGTGGTTTTTTTTAACTGAAATTCACTCGAAGGCTAATTGTATTTAACTGAGGTCTAAAAAAAACCCCAAACCACATAACACAGAAGCTGAATGTTGAATCTTAAGAAGCAGGGAATGAGACATTGATATAGTTAGTGCAATATCTCAAGATCCTTGTGGAGAAAATGTTCCATGAATTAGTTTGATAATGGATGATTTTCACAAGGACTAGCAGCTTGCCATGGGGAACTAAGCAGAATACAGCATTTTGGACAGTGAAAAAGATCACCTAGAAACAAGCTCTAAAAGCCATATTGTAATTTGTTTTCATACAAATTTCATTATTCCTTAGTTTGACACAGAAACAGCAGAGGGAAAAAAACCTGTCAGTATCTAATCAGCAGTTTGAACTGCTGCCTGCTGCATTCTCAGCACTCACGCAGCAGCAGTAGTGGCAGAGCAGCTGCCCCTTGCTCAGCTTGTCTTAGCACAATTGGCTTTCCAAAGCCCAGCATCTTGCTCAGGTTGTCTCAGCACAATTGGCTTTCCAAAGCCCAGCATCTTGCTCAGGTTGTCTCAGCACAATTGGCTTTACAAAGCCCAGCATCCTGCTCTACACTCCTGCAGACACAGCAGGGTGGCTGCTCCCCTCCCTTGGCCGCATCCCATGGTCATTGTCCTTATGGAAGTGTTGGTGGTCCTTGGGTGTGTGATTTGCTCACTGAACTCCTGGGTTTTGTCTCTTGCTCTTAGCTGACAGGTCAGTTTGGCCAAGTAAAATCACAGAAGTCAAGAAAACAAAGGAGGATGTGTGAGCCATTTCTTTGTGCATCTCTTTTTTTGTAGAGGAATATTAAGGTAGCCCAGGAGGATCAAGCCTTTCTGCAGGCTTGTGGTGTGTCAGAAACACGGGGGAGTGGCTGAACAGGGGCTGCTGATGCCGTGCCCTGCTCTGATGTGTTTGTGTTGCTCTTGTTTCCAGGTGGGAGTCCTTAGTCTTAGTCCTGATGTATGTGATCTACATCTTTATAATGAAGTAAGTCAAATGTGCCCTCAGTTTATCTAATTTCTAAGGCTCCTTGCTCTCCTTGCCTTACCTAGCCCTTACAACAAGAGGAAGAAGCAGCCTCCAGTTCTGCCAGAGGAGGTTTAGCTTGGCTATTAGGGAAAATTTCTTCACCAAAAAGGTTGTCAGCTGCAGGAACAGGCTGCCCAGGCCAGTGTTGGAATCGCTATTCCTGAAGGGGTTTAAAAGATGTGCAAATATGGTGCTTAGGGACATGGCTTAGGAGTGGGCTCGGCAGTGCTAAATTAACATTGGACTGGATGACTGTGGAGGTTTTTTCCAACCTAAACTGTCCTGTGAACCTGTGCTATATGGATCTCCTCCTGTGTGAACTGACCAAAGCTAAGAGCAAACCTGTGGCAGAGCAAGTCCCACCAAAACAATCTCTTCTGACTTCACTTTAGCATCTCTACTTGGAAATAAGCAGGAGTGAGATTCCAGTCCACTTTTCATGGGAGCAAAGCTCTGCAGCAGTTCTTGCTTGCCTGGAGATCAGTGATAAAATTACAGCATAGTCAGCAGTGATTTTCTGAGCATCTGGCCTGTGTGACTTCTTCCACACAAGTTCTTGCTAGTAAAACTGGTCTGTTCTGCTGTTTTGTTCACCTCCTCCTGTCTTGTTTTCAAAAGCCAGTGGAAAGGAAACCCAGATTCAAACTGGAACATTCAACAAAACCTTCCAGCTGCCAAACACACCAGTGGTCTTGTCTCCACAAGTAAGACTAGAGATTTGTTTTGAAATGATGAATAGAGTAATATTGTGAGAGCAATTCTCAGTGAGAACAGCAAAACACTCAGGCTGGCTGAAGGGAACACAAGTCAGAATTCATCTATTAATTAGAAATTTTGACATGGAGGGTAGCTTTTTACTCTTGGAACATTTAACTGACCAGCAAGACAGTTGTAATGTGTGCATTTTTTTTTTTCTAAAAACAATGTTGTAATGTGAACAGGCTTTTCAGACCTGTTTGGATATAGCTTGAAAGGTTGTCAGCCTAATTAGGGACCTCTGCCAGGTGTTTATAGGGGTCTGCCCTTGCCTCTGAGTGTCATGGGGAGAGCCTTGGCTCATATTTGTGTCAGCTCCCAGATGCTCCAAGAAGCAAGGATTATTCCCCACCCCTGCCAAAGCTGAGATGAATTTAGCATAAGGTGTTGTGTTTCTGGGTTGAGTCCTCCCTGTAAAATAATGCTGATTCTCAGGTGTGATTGTGTGATAAAAAAATATACTTGGATAATGACAAGCAAAGATTACTCATGATACAGAATATTCACCACACCTAACATATAAACATGCATGTCATTCAAGATCCATGGGTTCTATCTTTCACAGCCTTCTGGGTATAGAGAGACTGTGTGATGTACAATCAGCTCTGGGATCCTCCTTATATCCAGAGGAGTTTACTTCCCTCCCTTAGCTGTATTGCACAGGATACAAGGCTAGGAAAAGAAGACTGTCAAGAATTAAAGGTACATCCTGAGTTTGTTTCGTTTGTGCAGGTACAACTCAACCATACATCACTTCTTTGAGAGGAAGACAAAAAACTCTGCAAATATGGTGAATGGTTTAGCAAGTAACACAGAGATGGATGACAACAGCAACTGTGATGCCACAGTGGTGTTACTAAAGAAAGGTAACTGTTCCAGTAAGTCACCCTGTCACTTGCATCATTCTGGGTGTTCTCTCCCTGCTCACACGGGGGGAACTGCTGCTCTCTTGTAAGCCATGAAACAGGAGTGGGCAGGTGGTCCTTTTGGAACCCCTCTCCCAGATGGGGGACACGGTGTGGTGATCCCAGCCACCACAGCCTATGCTACTGGAGGTGGCTGAGGCCTCTTGTGGCTGATTCTTGCTGCTGGACAAGTTGCTTGGCTGCAAGGACTCCTTGAAGCCCAGGGGCTGCTTATCTGGCCTGTTACAGCCTTTAATTCCTCCTGTGGATGCTGTTACTCTGCACTGAAGTAACATGTCCAGTTAAATTTAACTCCACTCCAAAGGGACATCAACTGAGCAAGAAAAAAGGCCCTACTTAGACCAGTGTACACTTATCCCCAATGAGAGGAGAGTGGGCACTCTCTGTGGGTCTGGGTACTGTGCTCTTACTGCACATGCTGGCTTTACCATGCACAACTTTTCCATGTGAGTGGTCTTTAAGGGTGTTTCACTTTGGCTGACACCTGATCCAGTTTGACTTTAGTCATGATCATGTATAAAAATGGTTGTATTTCTTCAGCTTAAAAAAAAATTCCCCCATCCCTTAGCTCAGCAGCAGTTGTTCAATGTCTGCATTTGCAGGGATGTCCTAAACTCTATTCACAGTGGATTTATTTTGTCGTTAAAGCAGACAGCAAGCATGTGCAGTATCTGTTTGGGATGTATATGTACCTGTTCTCAGGAATAACACCTCCCCTTTTCCTGAGGCACTGACTTAGCCTGAGAAGAAGCTCCATCTTGTCAAAATCAGTCCTGGTCTCTGACCACAGATGGGCTGCCTCTTTTGTTTAGCTAGTTTTTCAAAAAACCCCAACCAACCAACCAACCAACCACCCAAAAATAGGTTTCTTTTCCTGCAAATGGGGCTTGAGAGGCACAGTCTGTATCCAGCAAGCAGTTAAGCATGAAATGTAGTGAGGTTTATTTGCAGCAGCAGACGAGTCTGCCAGCTCTCAGTTCCAGGCCTGTTGCAGAGGGAAGGCTGTCAGCAGTGCTGTGCACTCTGATTTGGAGAAGCTGCTTTTTTGGGGACAGCTCTCTGTTGCCTGGAGCTCTCCACAGCAGAACTACGCTGGCAATTCTGTACCATGAAATCTGGATTGGGAAACCTCAGTGAGCACAAACTCAGGCCTTGCACATCCAACTTTACCCAGTGGGATTTGGTTTAAATGTTCCCACAATGGGTTTTTAGCATACTCTGCTGATAACTTTTTGATTTGGACACTTGTGGTTACTCACACTGGCCCAGGAAGGAAGATGAAAGGGTTGCTTCATCTTCTTGCAGATTGTTCCTGTATTTCCTGGGGACTGGGCCACAGCAAGCCTGGAGGGGCAAGTGGTGCTGCTTTGTGTCCCAGCCAGGGGTACAGGGCCACCAACAGCACCTGTTGCAATGGGGTGCCTGGGGGTTTCAGACTTCTGAGGCCTTTTCTGAAACCTTTTCTGAACAGAGGACCAAAAAGTCTGAAACAGAAAGATTTCTGTGTTTGGCAGTTTTTCCAGGTGCCATTCGACAAGTGCCAGTGTGGAAAAACTCACAAGGAAAAGCTTTGTGGTTGGTTTTTGTTGTTGGTTTGTGGTTTTATTTTTTTAATATGGAGGAGCTCACATATCTACTGTACTCCATGAAAGCCTCAGTAGGCAAAAAAAAAAGTAACATAAAGGCTGAGGAGATAGTCTTGTGTAAGACTAACAGTGATGGTTAAAAATGGTAATGCCACAAAACATTTGCCAGGTGTTTAACACTGGTTTTAATAAACCTGTGGAGAATTGTGTTGGAGAAGGCCTCAGGTTTCCCTGCTGCCAAGTCCCAGTCCATGCACAGAATTCAGAGCCCAAGGTGTCATCCAGGTGAAGGAAGGATGATCCCCAGAGGCAGTGGGCATCGGCACTGTGCTCCAGGTGGAGCACGATCCAGGGACCAGCCTCTGTCTCCTGTCCCTTTGCTCCCACGCTGTGGATTGCTCTGGCACTTGCAGTTGCTGCTGGATTTGGTGGCAGTTCCCAGCCATGAGCTGCAAGCCCAGGGTGGAGGAATGTTCTTTTCATTTGTATTGGTACCTTGCAGGAGCACAGCAGTGGATGATGAGCACAATATCCTCACAGAAGTGCAGGTTGCAACTGGAAGTAGCTGCCTGGGTGGGATAGCTGCTGTGGAAGCAGTGGTGTGCCTATCACAGGCCTGTGATGAAGTGTGCTGAGCTGATGTAGTTCTCTGTAAGGAGCATGAGCGGTCATACTATGTTGACAATTTATTTAAAAACAGGAATATAAGGTGTGTAGAAGGCAGAAATTAAGGACAGATGAAGCCTGTTTTGAATGGTGTAGCTGAAGGAATGGTTCTTACAGAGAACTTCTGGAACCTATGGGTTCATTCTTCTTAGAGCCACATAGAGCAGAGAGGGAGACTGCTGGAAGAAGGCTTCAATTTGTTTTTGTTCCTTGGCTGCAGGAAATTTCCACCGAAAAGCCTCAGTGATCATGGTTGATGAGCTGCTCTCTGCCTACCCACACCAGCTTTCATTTTCCGAGGCTGGGCTCCGGATCATGATAACCAGCCATTTCCCTCCCAAAACACGTCTCTCCATGGCCAGCCGCATGTTAATCAATGAGGTGTGTCTTTTATCTCCTCCCCCCCCACCTGCCCTGCTCCTCCTGAATTTGCATTTTCCTGTAGCAGTATTTAGCTTGAAATGGCAACTCTGGTGTTTCTTCTGGATCCCTGATAGCGCTCTCTGAGATTTTATCCTTCTGGCACTGACTTCACTAAATGTCCTTTGCTCTCTGTGCCCATGGAAATTTTAGCAGGGGTTGTTATGGTGTTATATTACATGTAGCTGTTGCTCACAGGAGGTGCCCTCTGCACAGATCTGTTTGATAATATGTTACTACCCCGAGACTGCACTCAGCGTGTCTTGCAGTACTCCTGGAGTCAATTCTACAGCCACTGGACCTCCTCTTGTAAAAGTTGTACATGTGAGATTTTTCTAGTGGTCTGCAAGCAAGCATCATGTTGTACTTGTTGAAAATTATTCTTTTCCTTTTAAAGATCAATTTTTAAAGACTTCTGCACACCTCTCTTTCTCTGTTCCTTACTTTTTGCTTAAAAAAACGCTCAAATTTAAAAAAGTCTTACTTTTCAGCAAGGCTGCCTTTCTTTACAGAGACAGAGGCTGATCAACAGCAGGACTTACACCAACGGGGAGTCAGAGGTAGCCATCAAAATCCCCATCAAGCACGTGGTGGAGAATGGAACAGGCCCCAGCAACTCTGCTGAGCGTGGCGTGAACGGCACGCGGCGCGACGAGGACGCGGCCGAGGCCCGCAACGAGAACGAGAACGAGGACAACGAGAACAACGAGAACGACGAGGAGGAGGAGGATGATGATGATGATGATGATGATGACGACCATGAAGGGCCCTACACGCCTTTTGACCTCCCCAGTAAGAAGCTCTCCCGCGTTTGTGTGGTGTTTGTTTGGATATGGTGGAAAGCATTGCGGGTGGATGTAGAGGTGGAAGCGTCTCTGAGGGCTTCCATCAGCTTTCACTCGGCAGTGAGGCTCATGGCCACATGTAAAAGAGATGGGGGACTGGGAAGCAGCAGGAACCTCTCAGGGTGCAGACTCCTGGGGTTGGGCACACCTCTGCTGCAGCTCCTGCATTGGCCCTGTGCTGCTTATTGGAATAATTACCAGCTGCTGTTGCAGTTACAGGGGAGACACAGCAATCTCCACAGGGTGGGTTCTGCCCCCAGAACATGGCTCACCCCCTGGAGAGATGGATCTCTGCTCACTGTGGAGGAAGCTGAGGGTGGCTGGGCTGCTGGCAAGGAGCCTGAGTGAAGGTCAGAGTGAGGACCCACGTGTGCCTCAGGCTGCTGAGCACTGCACCTGCAGGATGGAGATCTCCTTTTAGCCTAGTGCTTCTTACCACATCAGGGCTCTGGTCCTGGGGTGCTCATAATGTATCCCTGTCCTGCCTTTGAGTCACAGTTGTCATAGCTGGAAGGATTTGCTGTGTTGCAGATGAGCTGGAATACCGTAGGGAGTGGTTCTGCCCTTCACAGTCTAGATACAATTTTGGGAACTCCTGTTCAGGTCTCACTCAAACAGCATTTCTGTAGTTTGAGTGAGGAAAAGACCTGAGCCTTAAAGTTTAGATGTCCTATGGACTTTCATAGTATGTGAAAGGCTGGACCTCTGGAGATCTCTGGTTCCACCCCCTGCTCAGAGCAGGTCCTCCTCCAAGCCTGTGTCCACTTGAGTTTTATTATCTACAAGGATGGACATCCCACAGACTTTTGGGTACCTGTTCCAGTGTTTGACCAACTGCTGCCTCCCCCCACCCCAGTAGGAAAAAAAGAGAAAATTCACAACTCAATGTACTATCCATTCTGAATTTCCCTTATTGGAAGTTGAGTCCATTGGCTTTTGTAATTCCCTTGTGCAAGGAATTTTGTAATTCCCTTGTGAAGGGCCTGCCTCCATTTTTTCTGTACCCTCCCATTAGGTGATTGAAGGTGAATCAGATCTCTTTCTTGGACTTGCATTTTATGTGGGTTTGTAAGAACTTGACTAGGGTGCACATGTGATCTGACCCATTACTTAAACTCTGAGGGAGTCCCTTCATACCCCTGTGCCTGTCTCTGCCCTCCTGTCTGCCATCACATCATTATCTTCTGAACAAGGAATGGCATGTTGGCATAACAGGCTGAGGTGTCCCTGGCATCTTGTTTGCACATGCTAACAAAATAATAACATTCTGAAATGTGATTGTTTCCCTTTGTTTTGTTGTTTGGCAGCTGGCAAGATAGAAATGTTGAAGTGGGTCTTCACATGGCCCTTGAGTTTTGTCCTGTACTTCACAGTGCCCAACTGCAACAAACCCCACTTGGAAAAATGGTTCATGGTCACCTTTGCTTCTTCTACCCTGTGGATTGCAGCTTTTTCTTACATGATGGTGTGGATGGTACGTACCAACTAACCCAGAAACCACTGCCTGAGAGAAGCAGCAGCAGGAGGGGGTTTGGCAGTCTAGAGAAATGCATAGGAAGTTCTGCACACCTGAATTTTCAGGTGAGGGACCCTAGGTTTGCTTCTATTTCTTTTGGACCTGTCCACACTCAGAGAAGAAAATTAGGGGCCAGTAGCCATGGCCTTTGATTTAGAGCTGGCATTTCATCCAGATTCTTTACCTTGGGCAACAATTACAGCTGCACAGTGGAACATCTCCTAGTCCTGCAGGGTAGTGTGAGGGGTGCTGAGTGACAATGTGGCCACAACAACTTTTCATTCTCTTGGAGCAAGCAAGCTCAAGAGACATGGAGTTGTGAATGATAACACTTTGAACTTAGCATGAACAATAGCATGACATTCAGTCAAATTCCTGCAGAACTAGAGCCATAGGGTGGTTTTGTGTCTGCTTAGCTGGTATTTGTGTACAACAATGTTTACAAACCTCATCCAAGCTAGTATTTGTATATAATAATGTTTACAAACTTCATCCAAGATCAGGAGACAGCTACCCAGGGTAGTGAGCCACCATACAGTCTCTTTTCCAGATTAGTATCAGGAAAACTGTGGAGGAAATGTATGGAACAGCTAACCTGAGAGGGTACACAGCAGGTGAGTGCCATGCCCTGCCAGTTGATGAATATACCAACAAAGCCTGTAACTGCCTTGGTTTAAAGGAAGTGTGAGTTTGCACTGAGAGATACTCTCTGTCTCAGCATCTTGCAGATTTGGGCCAAGTTGGTGTCAGCTCTTAATTCTTGTAAACAGCTTGACAGTTTCTTTCATGCTCTCCTTAGGTGACAATCATTGGGTACACACTGGGAATTCCAGACGTGATCATGGGCATCACTTTCCTGGCAGCAGGAACCAGCGTGCCAGACTGCATGGCCAGCCTGATCGTGGCCAGGCAAGGTGGGTCATTGCAGGGGTGGCATCCTGCTGTGGAGCTGTGTCCTGACATTCTGCTCCTCCTCAGGTAGCACAGATGTTTCCTCAGCAGGAGAATATACAGAGCTCTTTCCACAAACCTGGAATTTAAAACAAGAATGAAGAAGGAAATAAATTGTGCTGCTATTGCAAAGCAGTTAACAGGTTCTCAACAGAAGTGTGGAACAAGTTCTGGCAGTATTGTCAGCTTCAAGCCTTCATCAATAACCACAGTAATTTTCTTAATTTGAGTATCAGTGGTATAGAACTATTTAATGGCATAAGAATCTTTCAGGTCACCTTCCAGCTTTTCTTCACAGTCATAAGGACTGGAAGATACTGCTGTTTTTAAGGAAAGCAGCTCCCCCATATTTGTAGCCCTTGCAGCAGGTGTGTAAAGAGGAAAAGCAAGAAGCCAGTACTGCTCTGGGGAGCAAAACCAGTGGCTTGTCACTGAAATAAGCAGCTGCTGAAGAGATGACTCAAAGACCTTTTGCAGTTAATCCAGTGCAGAAGCTCATGTGTCATGGTCACAGTAAAGGGTCAAAAGTCCCCCTGAGCATGGCACCAGAGGACTGGCAGGTCACAGCCAGCACAGCAGGTCCCCTCAGCAGCAGAGGATTAGTAGAGGGGAATTCTCACATGATCCTCGAAGCTGGATTAAGCCCCTTTAAGCCTGCTGGCCTTGTGTGATGGGGGGCAAAGGGAAGGGAGGGAGTGAGGGGCATCTTCCACAAATCTTGGCCTTAATCAGGGGAAATTGCCTGGATTACTTCAGATTAAAGCTGCAGGACTTTTTTGAGACATGTCTGAGTGTTTGTGGTTTCCATTCCTGCAGGTATGGGGGATATGGCCGTGTCCAACTCCATCGGAAGCAATGTTTTTGATATTTTAATTGGCCTAGGCCTTCCATGGGCTTTGCAGACCCTAGCAGTGAATTATGGATCTTATGTAAGTCCTGCATTTGTTCACATCATTGTTACTTATTTATTACTTATTTATTCATTTTTAATAAGCCAGATCTCTCTAGGAAAATAAAAAGTCCAAAATTCTATGGATTTTATTTGAAAAAAAAAGTAATTTTCTCTGTTATGATATGGGAGAAGTAGAAATTAATTGTCACTGGACATCTCCCATCCTTTTGAGGACAAGTACTTCCATTTCTTCCTGGAAGACAGAAGTCTGTGCTGGAGTAAGCTGGCTTTACTAGAGTGGACTGGATTTTCATACTCTTGAATGTATTCCAAGTAAGAATGACTCTGTTTTTAATAAGGCAGAGGGGATAAACACACAGGTGAAATATAAAATGTAGATGAGATCTGCAGGGCTTCTGCTAAGAAAAATTCTGGCATTACTAAACTGTTAACACACTGCAATGTGAAGGAAGCTGTTAAATAATTGCGTGTTTCAGAGCGTGTCCGTCAGCAGGAAACTCTGCAGAGCTTTCCTGTTTAAGACAAAACTACCAAACACCAATGAACTTTTATCACTTGGGAACTAAAGGATAAGAGCCAACCTCTGCCCCAGAGCTGCTGCAAGGTTCCTTCTGAGAAGTAAAAGCAGGAGATGCCACAGAGTTCTAGAGGGAAGTCACTGTGGCTGTTGCTGTTACCTGGACCCCACAGACAGCAGGGTAGGGCAGAGAGAAGACTCTTGATTACAGTCACTGAGTGAATGCAAAGTTAAAAGGCAGGAGAATGACAGAACTGCTGAGCTTGACAAGTAGCTCTGGAGATTGTCCAGTCCCCCGCCCTCTGCTCAAAGCTGGGCCAGCTAGGGCAGAATGCTTAGGACTTTGTCCTGTTGGGTGTTGAGTACCTCCAAGGATGGAGTCTGCACAGCCACTGTCAGCAGTCTGTTTGATTTTTAACCACTCTCAACAGTCAAAAGCATTCATATATCTCTGCATTTAAAATAGTGTGGTTCCTCTTGTCCTTTCAATGGATATCACTCAGGAGAGTCTGGCTGCACCTTCTCTGTGTTCTCCCACCAGGTATTCATGCACATGTCTAAGATCCCCCTGAATCTGAATCTTCTCTTCTCTAGGCTGAACAGTCACAGCTCTTTGAGCCTCTCTGTATGTCAGATGCTGCCATCCCTTAAATCTTCCTTGTGGTCCTTCACTGGACTTGCTCCAAGTCCATATCTTCCTTGTATTGAGGAGCCCAGAGCTGGACCAATGTGAGCAGAGAAGGATCATCTTCCTCTCCCTACTGGCAACTCTTCTCCTGATGTAGCCCAGGATGCTGTTGATGCTCCATGGCAGAGGGGTGCATTGTTGACTTCAGCTTGGTGTCCACCAGGATCAACAGGTCTTTCTTGGCCAAGCTGCTTTCCAGCTGATCTGTGGAGTTATTCCTTCCCAAGTGCAGGGCTTTTCATTTCCCTTTGTGAGTTTGCTGCCTGCACATTTTTCCAGCCTGTCCAGCTCCCTCTATATGGCAGCACAGTCCTCCAGAGCATGAGCCACCTTCCTTGGTTTCATATGGACTGTGAACTTGCTGCGTCTGCTCTCTCCTCATCACCCAGTTCATTTAAAAAGGCACTAAAATCTCTCTCCCCATCATCCAGTTCATTAAAAAAGGCACCAAGCAGTCCTGACCCCTGGGGTAAGGCCCTAGTGACTGACCCCCAGCTGGCCTTGGAGCACAGTGCTTTGGCTGCTTATCAGGCCATTCCACTGGCCACTTTTCTAGACTGTTCTTCCTCTGTTTGTCTCTGAGGATGTTTGAGAGAATGCCAGAAGCCCTGCTAAAGTCAACATAAACAATGTCTGTTGCTCTCCCCTCACCCAGCAAGTCCCCCCTCATCCTACAAGGCTGTCAGGCAGGGTCAGAGGGATTTCCCCTCCATAAATTAGCATGTCTGTCCTTTGTGTATTTAGAAGTGGTTCCCATGATCATGTGCTCTGTCATCTTCCCAGGGATCAAGGTCAGGCTGACCAGCCTTTAGTTCCTCACATCTTCCCTCTTCTTGGATATAGGAGTGCCACGAGGAAGTAGTGCTGTAGGAATAAAATCCCCTTCTTTAATGAGCAATTTATCTGTAGCTCATCTATATTTTTGTGAAAAAGGATGAAAAGAAGAGGCTGAACAGAAGCAGCTAGCTTTCATGGAGGCATAACAGTATCACTACTGTTTTGCATACCCAAAATGTCCATTGTACAGTGTGATCACATGGTTAGAAAAGGCAGTCTTGGAAACTGCCCCACAATTAGCAAAAGAGAGTTTCCTCAGTTTTCACTTGCTGTTCCTCGATTTCTCTCCAAATTCTTGGGTAATTGGACTTTAAAACAAAGCAAGCCCCCCTTCCTCACCCTGTTATTAGTAATTAATTTTTGAAGTATTACTACCTTGCTAGCAAAGGCTGGCATTAGCTGGGTCAGGTGTACCTTGGTGACAGTGCCTAGAGCTCCAAGATGCTGGTTGTTATTCCAGGAGTGTGGCCATCATCCCTGGCACCCAGGTCAGAGGGGGCAGCAGATGTGGAGCTCCAGCTCCTGAGGTCTGTCAGGCTGAGCCTTGGGCTGCTTGCATGAGCAGGCCCTGCTAACTGCACTGGGGCTCGTGGGCTCAGGCCAGCCTGGTTGTCCACTGAATATCACTGGGAGTCAGAAGTGCTAGGTGATTTCTGGGCTAATTGTACAGGGTTTAGTACTGCTCCTTTGGTGTTTGGCAGGACCCAAATGTGTCTCTGTAGTATCTCCTCTTGGTAAGTGGCTTCATGTGGAATTGACTTTTTGTTTAAACAAGCTTACTCCATGGGATAGTGTCTGAGTGGGGAAAAGGCAGCTTTGTGATCTAACAGAATGAGTCAGGAAAAGAGCAGGAGGGGGACCTGTCAGAGAGACAAATGGGCTTGCTGGAGTCACAGTAGGTGAATTCCAGAACTGGAAATAAGCTGTGAATCCCTGGAGACACGTCCTGTGTCTAAATCACATTTTGATTGAGTGCCTCTCTTCTGACTGCTGCTTCCCCAGCCCTGTTGTCAGTTTATGCTTCAGCTTAGTGTTTATTTTATTCTGCCTTCCTTATTACAAGAAGGGAGAGGAAAACCATCTTACGATTCTCAAGCTGCATCTTGGAAGCATCTGTCTAGAGAAGGAGGTTTTCCTTCTGTGTTCCTGCTTTAAATGAAACATCTTCCCCTAGGATGTGGTTACACTGCAAGTGCCTCACCCTCTGCCTTCAGCTCAAGTGTCAGTTCCAGAATTCCTGGCTTGGACCAAGCCACCAACCCTTTTTCCATGAAAAGGCAGATCTGTTCAGGATTAAACTTTCCACATCAGATCCCTTCTGTTTTTACATTGCCCTGTCTTTAACCCAACCATATGTTTATTATTTCAAGGGTCCTTGTTTCTGAACCCTCATTAATGTCCAGATACTAACTCTGCCTTCCTCTGCTTCCCACTGGAGCTTCCACCTCCACTGCTCACTTGGCCATCCTCTTGCAGCAGCTCTCCCCTTCTGTTGTGTACACAGCTAATCTGGCAGGCCAGCAGGGCTTTTGGAGCAAAAGCAGCATCCCTCTGGACCTTGAGAGTCCTTTGACATATTCACTCTCTCCTCTCTTCCAGCATTGAGTCCTGGACACGTTGCTGACTCTGTAGTCCAGTAAGCATCCTTCCCCAGTGCACCTGGCATATGCAGAGTGGAAGGATTTTTCCTCCTTATTTTCTATCCAGTTGCTTTCCTCTGGAATATTTTGTTTTGCATGTAAACCAGACATCATCCAGCAGTATTTCAGAGAACAGGAATTTTAGCCTAAGGATAAAGAGCCAGGTCGATTTGATCACGTCAGCATTTGGGAGTATAATCGTGTCAGTCCAATGTGCTCCTTTGCCTGATAACTTCAGGCAGTTTCAGCAAAGTTTGACAGTCTGAGAGACCTGATACTGTTTCTACCCAAACAAGCAGCTTGAGACAGCAGAAATAATCCCATCATATTTAGGCATCAGAGGATCCAGAGGGAAGCAAATGCTTGCAAAGCACAGATGGAGATGGGAAGCCACACTGCTCTGCTCCTTGCTGACCAGTTGATTTTCATTGGTTAAATTCCAAGGCACTGTTTGTTGGGACAAAGCTGGCTCCCTGGCTTTGTGGCAGAGAGATTATTGAGATGATTATGCTGTAGTAGAGCAATATTGTCCCTGCCAATCCTCCTGTCATTACAGGAGTTCTCTCCAGCTATAGCTCCTGCACCTCCTGCATGATAATGTGAGTGGTCATGTGCAGCATTCCAGGTGTGTACCCTCTGCAAAATGAATTTTGTGATATGGAGCAAAACAGGAACACTTTCTTAGAGGTCTAAAAACAGGTTTGAGAAGGAAATTCCATTTAAACATGCGGCAATGCATCAATGTTTGAAGTTCCAGTTTGCTTAGACTGCTGTCTCATGGCAAGACCTCAGGAATGCTGGATCTAGACTGTATTTCCATTGCCAGGGAGAGACACTGAAGGAGAAGGATACCCAGACATACAGAAGACCTGCAGCTTTTTCAGCTGAGGGACTGGAAACAAAGCATAGCCCTTCTGAAATTCCTTACTGGGGTAATTTCTGTCATATTAAGGCCCTGAAGCGAAACCAGTGTAGGTTTTGGCAATGGCTCCTTTTTTTCCCTTAAGCAGCTGCCAGCAAAGAACTTAAGAATAGAATAACTTTTATATCCATTGTTTTTCCTCTGCTGTTTGGCTTCAGCCTTGGTTACCACAGCAGCATGGGAATGGCTGGAGCTGGTGGCAGCCTCTTTGCATTTGCTGCACAAGCAGCAGGGAGGTGGCCCCCCCTCAAACTCTGACAGAGGAGGCTGTGAATGTGCAAACCTTCTGTGCATGATCAGCCAGAACAGCATTCTTCTGCCTTGCTTCAGCCCCTACACACAAGCCAGTTCTCAAAGGGGAGTTTGGGAATACTAATTTTTCCTCCTTGCAGCATGAGGGAGTGCTTCTTCTGCAGCCTGTTCTCTCCTGGGGAAGAGGCACTTCCTATTCTTAAATGAACAGGGGACTGGACTTTTCCTTATACAATTAAAAGGACTCCAGCTGAGACTCATTTTCCAGTCTTTGCCAAAACCTGAAATTATCTCCTCCCTTACTGTGAGTTTTGAATGTTTTGCTGCCCTTGTTTTCCCTGAGCTTGCACATTTTCACATATCCCAAGGAAATGTATTCTGTTGCCTCTTGCAGGAAATGCCACTCGTCTCATGAGAGGGCTGCTTGACTATTTCTGCCCTAATTTGACAGATCAGGGACACATTTTTCTTAAGCTTCTGTTTCAAATTTCAGAATCTTCTGGGCTTCTGTGCTCTTAGTTAAAAGTCATGATAAGAAATGGGGTAGGCTGGTGATTACCATAGGAGTGGAATCAGTTAAATCTGTATTTCCAGAGCTGTAGACTCATGGGAAATTTGTGAAACAGCAGCGGGTATTCCAAAGTCAAATTCAGGAAAAGAAAGGGTTTGTCAGGAAGCTCATTTGGCTGAACTAGATACACATTACAGCTGGAATTTCTGGAAGAAAAAGTGCAACTATTTGAGTAAAAAAAATATTCCTGGTGAGCTCAAAGTACTGGGAAAGGTGTGAAGAATTCCAGATGCTTCTACTGAGGCTCAGGAGGTGATGTATGCGTGGCCCCTCTCTGCCATGGAGCAGGTAGAAAAGGACAGAAACCATATTGTGAAAAGGGCTATAAAACAATTGAGAAGCAAATAGGAAATAACAGAAGGACAGCTGGAACAAGTGGTGCTCACACTGCAGAAGGGGCTGCCACATCTGCTTGGCCCACACAGGAACAGCATGGTGTGTGTGGCTCTTACATTGGTAAAGCTGCTGTAAATAATTAGCATACATTTTCTGCTTTTGAATTATCCCTAATGGCATCTTTTATTCCCCTAAATGACCTCCAAGGAAGAGCCTTGTAGATAGTCTGAAGAAAGCAGCACCAAACATCTCTTTTTTTGAAGCACTGTCCTCAGCAAATTAGACACAGAGGCCTTTGGAATGCTCTGCTGGTTTTATGGAGCGTGAAGTTGTAACTGAGAAGCAGCATTAAGGTTAAATTTTTGCACTTTAGGTTAAATTCAGACATTTTCCATGATAAAATAATTCCATCTTCTTCATTTGCTTCCTTTTTCTGTAGATCCCTTTCCAATTGATACATTTTACACTGACAGCTTTAAAAAATATTTGCACTAGTCAAACAAAATTCCTGACCAAAATCCAGACAGGAATTTATTGTAAATATTATCTCTTTCTTAGCCAGCTGCTGTTCATTTGGGATATAGCAGGGAAGGCAGCTTTAAATGTGTATTTTAGTTTCAGTACACAGAGTCAGTGTAGGGCCTTTTTGAACTGTATAATAATGGAAATGCAGGTTAACTGTTACATGTGGGCCATTCTGATGGGTGGAAAGCAAGAGAGGAGGAGTGGATGCACAGGAATGACCGAAGCCAAGAGGGCTGGTCCATTTCTGAAGTTTACATTAGCAGTGGGATCATGACATTTTTCATCTTCAGTTAGGCAGACAGTCCCAAAATCAGTCTTCATGCCCTGAAGTAATCCAAATCCTCCATTTCTTTGAGCAGTCTGATGAGAATATTGTATATAAGATGTAATGGCCATAAGAATGTAATGGTCCTGCTGTCCCTTACAGCACATTCATCCTAAAGAAATCCTCCATTACCTTTCAGACAAAGTGATCATCATGGTTGTAGCCTTTTTTATGGTGTCAGCAATCAGTAGGGAAGGGAAGGGTGCCATTTGTGTGAGCTGGTGTTTTAGGATGTGTACAGGGAACAGCACAGCTCAGGCAGCATGGATTGGCTTAGAAGATCCTGGGTGTGCAGAGAGCAGGGCAGGTGAGAGTTCCCAAGTGTCAGGACTGATCATCCTTTCTGCCTTTCCCCCAGTGGTCCCTGGGGAGGGAACCTAAATCATTATTCTGGATTTAGGAGCAATAGTGGGGTGAAAAGGATTTCCTGGCTCTGGTGCACAATGATACAAGTGTATCTGTATTCCTGCAATCTTAAAATTGTAGTGCTGCTTGACACATTAGCAATACCCACTTCACTTGCAATTTGGATTCTTTATAATCTAACTGGAAGGATGGGAGCACTGAGAAGCCAACCCTTCCTAGAAGGATGTCCCCTCCACACAGTAGCTCCTGGAGAAGTGCCTTGAGAGACTCCACTGAGTGCTGCCCTGATGGTGCTGTCTGAGGTCATTTAAAAATGCCAAAAGGATAATTAAGTTCCCCAAGAGAAGGATGGGAAGCCAAAGAGAAGTGTGATTCTAGCTGAGGAGCAGGATTGGAGAGATGGCTTTACTCCCTGTAGCCTTCCTTTATAACATTAGGTTTGTGTCTCACAAAAATCACTTTTTAAAAAGTATTTGGGCCTTAAAGGTGACTTCATTAGGTTAGGCTCAAAGCCTCTAAAAGTGGCAGTTTAATGGCTTCCCAGCTTCATGCACCTGCATCTCAGTTCTTCTCATGGACAGTGACTGTAACTGGGGCTCTGCCATGAAGACAGCTTGCACCAGAGCCTGTGATGTGCCTGCTACACAGCCCTGCAGGCAGGAAGGTTTCTCCTTGTCTGATCTGCCTCAGTGCTAAATCATGTCCAGCCTATGCTAGTGTGCCATGATGCATTGATACTGACAATTTTTCAGCACCTGAGGCTCTGGTTTTGAGATTACTGACTTGTTCCCTTCACCAAGAGGAGTAAGATTAGAGAAGAAATAAGGTGAGAGTGGGGAAGAAATCAGGTGCTTGTGTGTGTCCTTGTTTATTTTCTCCTACTGTGAAGCCTTAACTGGTGACTGAATGCAAAATTTCCTTTCCCCTGTTTGTTCTTACAGGACTCTACAGGAGTTAGAAAATGTCATGATATAATAGTACAAGGGATAGCAAAGCTCACATGGAACACTGTGAAATGTTGTCAGGTCCTAAGGATGCTCCTCTAATAACACTCCTTCTTTGGCAAAATAGGGAGAAGACAAAGTTATCTGCCATGTAATGGTCTGACTTGGCATTTACAGCTTGCAAGCCACTGTTTAGCAGCTCAGCAGTTTAGGATTGTGGAAATATAAGCAGAGAGGAATATTGTTTGAAATTGTGAGATGGTTTGATAAACTTCCTTCTTTTACAGATTCGGTTAAACAGCAGAGGACTTATATATTCTGTTGGTCTCCTGCTGGCATCAGTTTTTGTCACAGTATGTATATAGTCTTTTGTTCTTCTTTTCCAAAAGAGGGATTTTTATAGACATTTTCTTCACCTGCTCCTTTCTCACCTCCAGCTGAAATGGTGGTTGCAAAGTCTGTTGTTATGGGGTAGGGGTGCTCCCTGCTTGAAAAGCTTCCCAAGGCCTTGATTTGGCTCTTTGCAGGAGCTGTCACTCCCACGGGTTGACACTCCTGCCTGTGTGTTTTCCATGGGAGGAGCCATTAGGAATTTCTGTGCTAGAGCTGAAGCAGATCCTTTGATGCATGATGAGATCCACTGTCCTGTGACACAAGCAGACAAAATGCTGAGCAGGTTTCTTGGCCCTCTCTAGGATCCTTCTGAATCACAGCACAGTCCAGAAAAATGTGCCTGACAGTGTTTCTGTTGAAATCAGTACTTGGTGTTCCCTGACCTTTCCCAGAAATGATAGAAGAGGAATGATGTGACATCTTCAAATCTTGAGATGGGAGGGGCAATGCACACCAACACAATTCCCACATACACAAGGTGTTAATCTTTGGTGGGAGCAAACTATGCTAAGTCAAGCAGTCTTGGACTGTGTGGCTCTAGATTGAGATGCAGAGGAGCATGTGAAGCATTTTCAGTTAAAAAAAAATAAAGGAACCCAGCCTTTAAATCCGTTTCTGATTTAATGAAATGGGACTGTTCTTGCCAAAATTAAATTCATTGTAGAAACCTAAGGTGAGGTGATGCAAGTCAGGGTGGCTTTTGTGACTGTTGCTCTGATTTACTTGAGCTGTGGTTTTCAGCTCACTTGGTGCAGTTTGTGATTGCTTCCAACTAATTGTCATCAGTAAGGGGACAGCCCTCTTTTGGCTCCTGTAGCTGAGGAGGGGATTTACCACTTTATTCCAAATGTTCCTGCTGTGGTGGCTTACTCTGTGTTTATTGTAGGTTTTTGGTGTCCACATGAACAAATGGAAACTGGATAAGAAGCTAGGGTGTGTGTGCCTTTCCCTTTACGGCATCTTCCTGTGTTTCTCCATCATGACAGAATTCAATGTTTTCACTTTTGTGAACTTGCCAATGTGCAGAGATCACTAACCCAGGTGGCAGACTGTCGGGAGGAGCTTCCTTTTTACCTGTGCAATACAAGCCACGGCTGGATTTCCTGGATGCAGTGCACCTCCAAGTCGTGACCTATATCCTGTTCACTGTTCATAGGACCCGTGGCCCCGTCTAGGTTTGCCCTCTCCCTGGCCCCCACAGCCTGGAACAATCCTTCATCGATGTGAAGAGCTTTTTCTCAACATCCATGTGATTTCCTTGCTCAGTTTTTGAACAGTGTGACTGAGACTCAAGATGAACTGGCTGCTAACTGGCGTTAAGCCAGTCAAAACTGGTCTGCTACAATTCCTTCTTTTTTTAAGTTATTTGATGGAAGACTAATTAATTTATGACTTAAGACTATTGCTACAATGCAGGAGAGGGTACGTCGTATGGAGGCTGACTTTCAAGGAGAATAATTTTTTTTTTGGTTGTGGGGAGTGTTTTTTGTTTGTTTTTAGCTTTTAGTTTCGGGTTTGCAGGTTTTTTTTTTGTTTGTTTGGGGGTGGGGGTGTTGCTTTTGTTCTTTTTTTTTTTTTTTTTTTTTTACTTGCCAGAGATTAACGTCGTCTCTTGCATCTTCTCCTCCTGAGTGCTGGGTCTCCTATAACAATCCAAAGGCCACAGGGCAGTGTAAAATGGAAATGCAATTCAAGGTACTCAGCATAAGAATGGATAAAAGAAGATTGTCAAGGAAAAAACTGATGACTTTTTACTATAAATAATTAACCTTGTACAGGTTTGTTAAAGAATGCAAGCTAAATGTGGATTCAAAGGGTAAACACTGCTACCATTTTACTATGAATGTTGGAGTTTTATTACTAGGGTGTTTGTTATTTCCAAGCAATAGTTTGATCTCCAGCCCAGAAGGGCTACCAAGGAGGTGGCCTGGTTTTTAATGGTCTGCACATGGAAATGGAAGGTCAGAACTTTCTCTGCTTCATCAGATTTCTTGTTTTGGGGGGATTCAATAGTTCATGTCTTACTTGTTCTGAGAAGGACATAAGTACATGTGAAAACTTTTCTAAATGAGTTACAGACACTGGTTTCTTTAAGAGGAAAGAGGCATATTTTGCACAGACATAGTTACTGAAGTCATAATTTGCCATTCTTTAAAGAATACACTGGACCTGGCCAGATATTTTTCGTCTTAAGCAGTTGAACTTATCTGATAACAGATCATGTGGATTCATCACCTCTCCTTTTGGGAGGGAGGAAGACACAGACAGAGATGGCACATTTTAAAATGTGGAATATCTTCAATGCAGACTCACTCACAGATCTTAAGTTATTGTGGAAGTTTAGCTATTCATTGTTCAAATATCCCTGCTAGATTTTGTATAATTCTGTATTAATATGCAGGCAGATTCCACCCCTGAGAAACACCATCACTGCTTCATTTGTATGTATTGATACTGTGTGTTCTTGCCACTGCAGTTCTTGTATTTACTTTAAGCACTGATCACTTCTGATCCTCTTGTATATGTTCTGCTATGAAATGTATTAAGAGACTACCAGCTAGGTGAATGTTTTTGTCTATGGTACAAACAGTGGCAAATAATGGTAAAGGTACAGCAAACCCTACATAACAGAAAGAAAGGAAAAAAACCCGAAACACCAAACCCTAAACTATAGCAGGAAAAGAAAGCGCTCCAGTTTAAAAGAAAAAAGAAGAGAGCCATGTTGTGTTCACAGATGAAAAGCCAATTTTTTTTTCATTTGCACTTTTGGAATTGATTTTTTTCGATCTGATTTTCTTTGGGCAAAATGTGGTAAATGAAAATATTTACACCCTGTGGTTTCCCTTCAGCTGAGCAGCTGGTTTTCTTTGTTTGTTACACCAAACACGGGGAGGCACTGGCAGCTCTTGCACTGTGTGTGGCAGCGAAGTCCTGTGGAAAAAGCCACGTCCCACTGGCCTCGCTCAGGGAACAACATGTGCCTGTGGATCCCTGGCAAGAAGAAGAAGAAAGGGTCCAGGGACAGACAGCAGAGAGAGTGGATGACATGCCTGCATTGCCAGTTTTCATCCTGGAAAGCAATTGGGATGCTGCTTGTTGAGCTCTGCAGCTGAGGTTTGAGCAGCCTTCTCACAGCTGTGCCCACGTGACATCCTCTTGTGTTAGGAAGCCCACTGTACCTTTCTGTTGCTGGGTTTTTGTTTCTTTTGTTGTTGTTGTTTATGAGATGAATAATAATAATAGCAACCACTAAAATGCCTAAAATACTTCTGTAAATCAAATGATGATTGCAACGATGTGGCACGTGTCACTAAAGCCACCCCACAAACACGCAGCTTCACTTCATAGCAAGATGCAGTTGCTCCTAAGCAGAGTGTGTTCTTGCTGATAAGGGGAAGGAATAAAAGAAGTTTCATATCAGGGCCTATTATTTCTTCTATTTTGAATATTTATACTGCTGCTCCAATGGAGCCAGTTGGATCTATTTCTGCGAAATAGCCATTACCTATCCCATGGCACAAAAACTACACATGTATTTCTTAGGAACTTTTCCTACTGGTGTGCGTTAAATACTGTAGCAATTGTAGTTTTGTGTTGTGTGTAAAACCTGAAATACCTTGCTTTGATACTTGTGTGTGTTGCCAGAATGTTCTGCAAGCAGCTTGTTCTAAGCAGAAGCAAAAGGTACCTTGAACTGCCGTTACCTGTGCCGTAGATGGCTCGATAAGCACATCCTAAAGCAATGCTTTCTGATAGATGTGCTGATGATTTGCAGTGAAATCATCAGGTGCAGGCCTGGTTTGGAACAGAGCAGACCAACTGAGTGTGCCAGGAGAGAGAACGCCTCTCATTCTTGTTAGCACAGTCACAGCCTGTGTGGAAGAGCAAAAAACAGGCAATTTCTGGCATCCTTCCTGTACGCTGCCTCCAAAAGTGGCATGGGCAGTTCTCTTCCAATGCAGGGCATACTCAGAGCTTTGCTGGGCCTTGCAGAGGACTGAGTCTCCCAGGAGTTCTCTCCTCCCAGGGGGGTTCTCTCTCCCCTCCCGAGGTCAGGCTCTGGAGGACAGCCAGTGCCTGGCTGCAGTGTCCCCGTGGGAGGCTCTGCTTTGACCGGGGCTGCGTGCAGGGCCTCAGGAGCCAGCCAGGCTGGCACAGCCACTGGGGTTGGAAAGAGGGAGCTGAGGGACTCTGAGGCTCAGGGTTGGGGGCTGCAGGGAGCCACCAGGGAAGCTGGGTTGTGTTGGGTATTTTTAGCATGACTGTGATTCATTTGCGGTTTTCATCTTCTGAAAGCAAGGGTCACCTTCGCGTCCGAGGCTGCTTTGGTTCTTGGACCAGGCGACTGTTTTTGTTTCCATTCCTAGCAATTTCAGATGATCTTCAGTGAGTATTTCAAAGGGAGATTAAAGAGCCTTTTTCTCCATGGAGAGGCTTCACTGCAGTTCTTACTTTGACTTAAATTTGTGACCCTTGTCTGGCTTCAGATCTGCTTGACATGGATGGCCTTCCTTTGACAGTGGTTCAAAGGCAGAATGACAGGAGAGGGTATGATAAGAGATGGTCTTAAGACATGCTGGGAAAACTGCTTTTGTCCCTACCAAAGGTGAACTTTTTACTTGCCTTTTTTTCTCCCCCCCTTTCTTTTAAATTTTATTTTGCATGTGCTGCGCTTTTTAATAGACTTTTTATGTGATAGGAACACCAATATGAAGTGTGTGCATGGGAGATTTTAATTTGCATAATTTGTTGGTTTTGCTGTGATGCCACTTGCATGCTTAGTTTCCAGATCTCTGTCCTCAGCTGTGTCACTGAAATCAATTGATTAGCTTTGGATTTGTGACGGTGGTGCTCGTGAAGAATGAGGTGCGGGACTGGTTTTTTTCCTTGACAAAACAAATCAGGTAGAACGGCAGTCATGTTTTAGAAAAGACAACATTCAAGGCAGGTGGAGTAACCTGAAGGTAACTTTTAATACCCTGATGTCAGAACAGGGATTTTTATGTCTTTTCCAATTGATACTTGTGAGATAAAATGTACATTCAGTATTGTTGAGTAACTTTTTAGAAAACCATAGCTTTCTGCTGACTGACAAATATTTCTTATATTAAGATTTTTGGAAACCCTAATCCTTTCAATTATAGTTCACAGAGATGCAATAGTGTGAGGTTTGTCACTTTCAAAGTTACACCACTGGAGCTTTAAACTTGTTTAAAAATATATTTTAAAAATCAATCTCAGTGGACCATGCTTACCTGAATTTAATTCTGCCTTGTACTTTCAAAGTTTTGCTTGATCAGCAGCCACTGCAAGTTAGTCTAAAAGAGACTTAAATCCTGGTAAGAATGTCCCTTTTAGACTGGTACAACTTTAACTGAATCAGTTTAAAGCCATGGTTTTAAGGAAGGCAGTGGAAGTTTGAATATTTGAAAGACCTCAGCCACTTCAGATTTAAGGAGCTGCAGAGTCTGAGTGTGCTGAATGGATGTACCCAGCAGAATGCAGGGCTTAGTTTCAGGAAGGGAGTGTTCAGTATTCAGGGACTTGAGTGAAATCTGACCTTTGTGAAATCAGGGACAGAACCCCTGTGACTGTTGTAGGGTCAGTGCTGTGTTTGTAGCAGTGAGTCCTGGGAGGGTTGGGGACACTGCGTTTTTTTGGGTGAGTGGCCTTTTTATTTTCTTACCTGAATAGATAAATGACTATTAATTAATAAGACCAAGCACCTTTAAGGGAATTTACATGAATACTCTGTTACCACTTAGTGGCCTCAAATCTGAAGCACAGTTCCAAAAAGCATCAACTTCTGCCCAAACTGCTTGCACTTGTCTGGCTGAATCTGCAGAATCAAGCTCTGGTGAGGATTTGATCCCTGCCTTTTGGAGAAGTTCCAAAAGGAACTTATTATTTATTTATTCTGGTAAAGCAATAGGGTAAGAAATGGAAGTCTGTTTAGTTGTGCCCTGGGGATGTAAATTGGCTATGAAATTGATTATTTGCTGGCCTGAAACAGTCTGACATCTAGGCCAAGTTATCCAAGTTTGGGTAGAAGCACCCAATTTCAGGAAGGCTTCCAAACAAAGCAGATTGTTTTAAGCAATACATTTAAAATGTATTTATGTAGCAAAAATTATTTTATTGTGGTATTTTTTAGATAGGTTTCTGTTTTTCTAATAGACTTGCAGAACAAGTTTGAAACCCCCCAAACCAGAACAACCTGACAGAAATCTTGTCAGTGTAATCTGTCTCTGCCGGGTAGGATTTGAATGGTGCTAAAAGTCAACATGATAATTTTACAGCAGCAATTCAACACAACATTTTTACTGCCAGCTGAGGAAAACCACACCACTGTATGCCTGACCCTGTGAGGATGTTTGTAGCTGCTTACAGATCCTCTCCAGTGCTGAGAATTTGTCACTGAGGTTTTCCATTGGCGTGCCTGACAAGCAGAGCAAACCTTGGTTCCCGGAGGAGCGATGCCTGCTGTGGAACATTTTGTTCTGTCAGGAGAGGAGAGGGCTGCAGGGGCACAGGCCCCTTGGCTACTGGTTACTGCTGCCAGCCTGGGATTACACTTGCCCCTTTTTTCACAGCAGGGCATGTGTTTTCCTGAGGATCAAGTCTTTCCTTAGCTCTGGTCAGGGTTGCTTTTGACTGATAAATGCTGGAGCAGGGGAGGGAACAAGGGCTCCAGAGGAGGATGGTGAGTGGCAGATGCTGTGTCACAGGAGGACTTTGGATGAGCCTGTATAAATAATTGGGATGTTCCATGAAATCTCTCCCAGAGGCAGATGTATTCCTGTACAGCCAGTTGCCACCCACTTTGCTTCCTTATTTTATCTTGCTCCTTGTGTTGGCAGGATTCAGAATTTTGCTTCCACTTTCTCATGAGCTGTATCCCTCTGGCCCATGTGCTGCTTTCTGTAACACAGAATTAATGCACTGGGCTAGCACAAATAGTGTGCAGGTTTTGATCCAGTAAGCTGATGGGAGAAAATGCAAGGAGATCCTTGCTTGGCACACCAGCCTCTGAGCACCTGACTCCAAACAGCACAAACTGCCTGCCTGGAAAGTGCCTGGAAAGTTCCACTGGGATAATCAGGCACTGCACAGGACATGGGAACACTTCTCACGTGTTTTCAGAGATTCCCTCAAGGGAATTTTGCACCCTGTGCAAAGACATGCATTATACAATAAATATAATTGATCTAATTAAGGGATTTTAGATCTGACCTGGGCCTTTTACACTTTGTGAAACCAGATTATACCATGGGAGTTTTACTGAGGGACTTGGTCACAAGTTTATATAGTTCATTGTCAGGTTTTTAGTGTTTTGTTTTTTTTAAATATGAACATAGATTTGTATTCAGGCAAAATACAATATTTATACATTATATATACACTTTACCTAGTAAAGTCTATGTGTTAACTGTTGTTAAATTGAAGCCCCTGTGGTAACCAGCTGTTTCTGCATAGGAATAAATTCTTACCATGGTAAGTGCTAAGATACTATAGGTGTATGAGTACTTAAGACAGTCTTACACATGCCTATTTATAAACTCAAGCAAAGTTTTTATTTGTTTTAGCAAGGTATTGTGAGTGGTGCATGGCAGTTGCCATGCATCTGTGTAACACATCTGTGTACATTGAGTAATATTTCTAATTATTGTTAGTCATTTTAAAATTCCAGTTCTATTGCTGAATATAAAGTCAGCTTCGGGGGGAGGGGAAAAAAGAGCATGTATGAGACATTGAGGAGGTCAGAAAGTTCTGCACTGCAGTATTTGTGCATTTTATTTATTTATTTATCAAACACAGAGTGCTGAGCCCCTGGTTCAAGAAAATATTTCCCCATGCTGGCAGAAGATTTAGGAACCTCATTTTGGTCCCCTCCTAAAGGTTTCCCTGGATCAGGGGCCAAGCAGACTGAGCTATTTAAAGCATCATTCTGTCCTTTTAAGTGGCCACAAAAAGGGGTGAGACCTTCTCAAATAGTTCTTGTAACTTTTATTAGTAGAGAAGCTGAGAAATGCTGAGAGATCCAAAGATGCTTCTGCAGGTGATCTGTAAGAGTAGAAAAATGTAAATAGTAAATACTCCTTGCACTTTTAATACTTGTAATATCACTGTCACGAGGTACCATTTGCAATAACCAAAATCCACATTTCATAATTTACCCACAAGTAGACTTTTTAAAAATTATTATTATTATTATAAGAAGGGGGTTTTTTTGTTCCCCCTTTCTCATTAAGGAATTAATCTTCCTTTGACATGTTTTCCCCAATTCTTTTCAACAGTAAGTGATTGGCTCTGGTTAAATGTGAAGATCCCCCTAAACCAGGTGTCATGTGCCAGCTAATGCTTGGGGGAAGCTGGCATTTGTTGTCCCAGCTTTATGGCAGGGCTGTTCCCATTTACAGCAGGCAAGGACCTCCCACCCTGAAATCCTGCAGTAAAAATGCTCCCACCACTCACAAACACAGCTCCTCTCCCTTATTTCCACCACACTGCTTTGGTTTCAGGGGTCAGCAGATCTCCAGTGTAGAGGAATCTGTCACATCATCACTGTCAGGGGGGATACAGTAGGGCTTCCTGGGGGAAAACACAACAGCAACAATTTACAGACAGTGTATTCAAGGGGACTTTATTTTGCCATCTTTTAAAGATGTGGGGCAATTTTAGATCAGGAAAGAAATAAATGGAAGATAAGGCCTGATTGTACCAAGTACAGCCCTCAGTCTTTCATGAAGGTTTGTAATAATGGTCAAGTTTTGCATAGTGTGAGCTCCCACATTCTGTCAAGCATAGAGCTCAGCTGAGTTTTTCATCCTTGGTTCTCAGAAACAACCTTTTCCTCTCATGTTTCTCACTGCAGTCAGGACCTCTGAGCATAACATGCATTTCTGTATCATGGAACTGCCTTGCGAAATTGCTTATAGGTGAAGTGAGCAAGCGCACAGATTGAACCACAACAGGTTTTTGAAAGAAGCCAAAGCAAGCATGTTTGTGTAGTAATTTCATTCTGATTTTTTTTATTATTTTTTTGTAATGGATGCCAGGAGCAAAGGACACAGTGAGAATCTGTAATCATGCAGCACCAGTGGAGAGCAAGTGCAGGCGAAAATAGTATGGCATCGCAAAAAGTTGTCTGCAGTTCACATACTGGGGTCACATTTACGTGGAGATTTTCCTGGATGCTACTTGAGCTTTGCAACCCTTGGTCTTTGGTCAGGACAGGTGAGAAGTATTTTGTCCCTTTCTGAGGGAGAAGGGAAAGAGATGCCCTACCCAGTATCTCCAACTCTTCCCCTGGCTGCACAGGTGTGCCAGTCACAGTCTGTGCACCTGAGAGTTCTCTGGTGTGCAGTGAAGATTTAGGGGTGAATTCTAGTTAGCACTCCCTTGAGGAGCAGTGTGATTGACTTCACTGTCCCCCCTTGTAAAGCTGGGAATCCCTGCTATGCAGGCAGTATTGTGTGAGATTACTGATGGAATGTTACCTTCATCCTTGCATCCAGTCTTTGCTTTCAGGACTGAAGCACTGCCCAGAAGATGTTTGTAACAGTTTGGGAGATTTGTTTGTGGTTTTTTAAATTTTTTTTACTGTCTGTCAAAGTCCTGTGCAATATGAAGCCTCCTGGCAAGGTCTGTCAGTGGTTTGGGTGTTCCTCTTGCTGGTGCATTCATCAGAGCTCCAGCCAGTAGGATGTGTGGGAGGGTGGGAGTGCCACTTCTCCTGGGTGTGTGACAAGTGGAAGGGGCACTTCTGCCAAGCACTCCAGCACCGGCCTGGCAATGGGAGTTGAGACTCAGGTAAATCAGGATTCCAGAGAACGAAAAGGTGAGCAGACAGACCTGTTAACCCTCTAGTACGCTGTGCAACTTTTAGCCCCTTCCAGTGTTTTTTTCAAAGCCAAACCCAAACTGCTGTGTGTACAGGGGTGCCAAGGCAAAGGCAGCCAAGCTCAGCACCCACAGTCAGCCTGGCATCACCAAGGCATGTGGGGACAGCCCCAGGGCCAGCACTCCATCCTGGGGGGGAGTGGGGTGTTTAAATCATTTCAGGGCCCAGGAGTCAGCTGAGATCTGATAATTTCACAGAGCTATAACTGAAAATTTGGCTTTATACTGAAGTTTGTTGCTGAAGTCTTAGGCTGCTGAACTTGATCCCTGCTGTGGCTTGTTCTAAAACACAGGGCTGAGAGTGTGCCAGTCTCTGAATCGTGGGTGTGGAGAGGTCTCTGCTTTGTGATACAGTCACAGCATCCAAGCTGCAGGAAGCACAGCAATAAAAGTGACTGGTAGGAGCACTTTCTGTTTGATTGGGGAATCAAATGACACTGTCTGGGTCCCTTATCTCTGGGCAATTCTGTGATGCTTCTAATCATAAGGAAGAAAATGTAGGTGGAACTGAGTGCAAATGTACATCTAATGTATGTTCATTTACAACCAGCCAGAAAGCAAAACAAGCAGTGGTTTCTAGTAATATAATTCTACTCAAAATAGCTTTCTATTAAGCCAGCTTGAAAGTGTTAAAATGGTGGAGCCACAGACAAAACATTTGTTACCTTTTGAAATTAGTTGCAATGGTTTTGTCATACTTGTACAAGTGTTATAAGGTCAGCCTTTCTGTATGTTTTACAACTTACTGTAGAGTAGTCTTCTATGCATAGCTGTTCCACTTGCCTGTGTAAGTTACAAATCTAACAGAAATGAAAGCATGCATTTTTCTCTGTTTGCTGGTAACCTATGAAATTAGAAACTTGTATTTCTGTGTTTTTAATGTGTTATACTATAAACAAAATTCACAGCACTATTGTCTATGGAATATCAAAAAGTTTTATCAGAATGAATTACTTTAAATGTTTTGTCAGTTGATTTAATAATGTGTCAGACATCTACACTAAGACAATATAACGTTTATCAATAAAAATATCCTCTCTTTGTACCAACTTAACATTTCAGGGTGTGCTTGGACATAGGACTAGAGCACCCCTTTGGGTTCCAATCCCAATGATTTGTTAATTTTTGGCTTAATTTTGAGAGTACTTTATACCCCTTGCTTGACCTAAGCACTGGATTAGGGAGTGAAGGAAGAAGAAAAGAGAGTTTTTATACTTTGCATTACCTGTGCCACTGAATGTGTGTTTGCTGTAAAGGTGTGTGCACCACAGCAGCTCCTTTAGAAGTCATCCAGTACATGCTTCAGCTAAATTCAGTTTCATCGTTTCCTGAGGAATCCAAAGTAATCTGAAGGAAAGGCTTGAGATCCTGGCATGTAACTGGGTCTGGCTGCCTCACCTTAACCACCTTTATTTGTGTCTGTGTGACATCTGCTGACAAAAGGATCTGTTTGTTCTGAAGTGCACCCCATGTCTCCAAGAAGCAGTGCTGTGTCTCAGGCAGGTTATTTGCACATCCACAGCTCATTCCAGGTGCAGAAGAGTCCTGCAGTGCAGAAAAGGCACACGTGCTGATCCTACACTCTGTCCACGAGTGCAGGGATGAGGTGCAGCTTTTGATGTTAATGCAGAAAATGGCTTTGATCAGTTGCCAGCCCAGTGGTTGTCTTGAAAAAATTTTCCATTGGTGTGATAGTTTGCTTTGCAACCCAAAGCATATGTTGGAATCCATACAGATGCTCCATCTCTCTAGATGTTTCCCTGTGACTGGTTTTCTGGTTCAAGGATAATCTTGTTTCTTGTCACAGTTTAGTGCAGCTCCAGTTGGCTGTTGGTCTCTGAAGGTGCTCTCACTCCCTGCCCTGTGCCATGGTGATCTGCCACATGTGCATCTTTTTGATTCTGCCTTGCGTGCCTCACTTCAGAAAATTTTTATGTGGCTTACGGCCTGGAAAGTTAGAAATTGGTTTTCAGAGATCAGGCAAGTATTTGAATTTCTAACCACTTTCATTAAAATTAGGAAAATCAGAGTGTGAAGGCAAGCCATCATTGCTTTCAATGGAGTAGATATGGATGAACATGTATTCATATTCATGTGTTCACTTCTGCTTCTTTAGAAGCTGTTCCAGTGTTGCATTTACAGTTATTCTTCAACCATCACAAACCCTGATTAAGCAAAGATGTGAATTCTTATTGCAGAACAACAACAAAAAAAAGAAGCATCAGAGCAAAAGTACAAACTGGTTAAAAGAAAACTAACCCTCCTCTCCCACATGACTACCTTAAATGCAAAACTAGAGCACAAATCTGGTTATATTTTTCCCCTTTGGAGGTCACTTCTAGCTTGCCTGACTTGTGTCTTTGCCACCCCAGAAGCTATTTGCTTTGAAATAATACTTGCAGAGGTAAGAGATCTGTTCTCTGTAAATTGCAGATAAAAATCTCCCTCCAGGCTCTGCCCACTTGATTTTGACCTGTTTCTTCCAACAGAAAGAGTTGGGAGAAACTGCATGCTGGGCAGGTCGTGGGGCTGCTTGGCATCCCAACGCAATGGGATTTTACACTGCAGGAAGGCTGGGGCATTTCCATACAGCCCTGTGCACACCTCCAAGCTCCAGGTGAGACTTCCCACCTGAGGCTTCTCCCCACCTTTGCACGGGCATGCCAGGACATGGACATCCTAGACATGCTAAACACACCCTGGAAAACAAGGCCTTTAGTTGTTAGAGCTGTTAGTGCCAAAATCCAATTGTTCTGCTGCCTAAAGCTGGGCAGCCTGCGTGTTGCTGCTGGGCTGCACAGCTCCTGGAAGTGCAGCTCCCAGTCCCTGGTGCTGGGAGATGGATGCACAGGGGTGCTCCCAGCACACTGTGCTTGCTGGGAAGCTGAAGCAGAGGCAAGGAGTGGCTATGCCTTGGGGAGAGCAGTGTGGAGACACTGGCACTTGGGGTGAGCTGCAGGTATGTTGGTTTTGTGCGGTTTCCCTCCCTGCCGCAGCAGTGATCGGCCCTCGGGGCACAGCTGAGCTCCTGCCCACTTCCCGTCCAGCTGCCTTGAGCAGGCTGCAGCATTCAGAGAGGGGGAGGAGGAGGAGGCTGATCTTCAGCCTCTGACTGTGGGGAACAAACAGCACTCTCTTTACAGTGCCAAGCAAATAGCTAGAGAAGAGTAGCACAGAATAAACAAGAACAATTGAAGGCCACAGCCTGGAGAGAGCAGGTGCAGTGAAACTACTTCAAACTGTGCACACAAGAAGATTTTACAAGTGAGCATTTTAAAAATAACCAGGGAAAAGAAAAAGTGGCATAATTAATATATCAGCTGCAGTGCAAATGTCTCAAACAAGTAACATTTTAAAAAGAGAACTCTGCTTTGTGTGTGAACTTAAATCAACACTTGTCCTGCCTGAAATCCTTTTGTGCTGACTGCAGGGAGAGCTTGGATTTTAGAAGTGTATTTTCTAATGTTGCAGAGCAATGCCATCTAGGGCATAGAGCCTTACAGTTACCAACAGGAATGCTATTCATCCTTAGTGACAGAGCTTCCTGGATTGAATATTTATAACTGGTTCATCACATCTGCATTAGGCCTGTTGAAATTTGCTCACTTTCAATATCTGTTTCCAGTTTTCTGGACTATGTTCAGTTGTCAGATATTAGTGGATTGTCTTGTCTCAACTGGAACATAATGAATTTCTGGATATATCTTATTTCCTCCTTAAATCCTCTTGTTAGCTTTCATCTGTGCAGCTCAGCAGGGATTACTGATGGTCTCTCTAATCTTCAGCTACTCGAGGAATCCACTGAGGCTGTGATTAGAGCCACAGTACACTTGGGCAGCAGATTAAAATATTAAACCTTACAGGCCAGATCTTGTCATCCTTACTCAAAGCTATTTACTGTGTTGCTGAGGTTGTCCTGTTCATACCAAGCTGCCTCTAGAGTGCTGGTCTGTGTTAGCTGAACACACCCCAAGAACTGGCCTGTCCTCACTCCTGGCTGATGCAGCTCTCTCCAGGCTGAAGATGAAGTGCCAAATACAAGGTAACAATCTGCTGGGTTTTGTCAAGTAATGGTTAATGAACTTGGACTCACAGGTAGTACATTTTAGGTACCATCTCTTCTTCTTGTTTCCTGCCATTTGAATTCATGCTGCTTGGCCTTTCTAGGGAATGGTAACAATATTTAGTGGCACTTTAGACAAATACTGTTTGGCTCTGCAATGGGTTTTGTTCTGTATACACAAATTTGCTCCCCATTAGAGAAGAGCAAGCGCTTCAGCTCGCAAACCAGTCTCAGGACATTCTTCAACCTCCCAAGGGTGCACACCAGGTTCTAGACCAGCCAGCTTCTGCCTGCATCTGTGAGAGTTACATTTGCAGCTGATGATCCTCAAGTTACTGGTTGGGTATGAGTTTGTTGTTTTTACAAACAGCTCCAAACCAAAGGCAAAATCCTTGACTACAATTTGAAAGCATACTGGGAAATGTTAGTACTTTCACTAATAAACACAAGAGCTTTTAATGTAGCTGCAGGAATTCTTTCCCCTCCCCTGGAATACTGGCATTCTTGTTGCTATCTGAGCATTGAAGAAGCCTGATTCTCCTCCAGGTTCGTAGTGGTCTGGTTTGGCTGCCAAGAGGTAACAAAGCAAATGCCTGCTGCAGCCTTAGAACAGTATTGTGTGTGGGCACTCCAAGTCTGGGGAAGGATTAGATATTAACAGTATTAATTAAGAATCATAAAGTACATTAGTAATTAAATTTTTGTAGGGTCTAGTTAAACAGTGCACTGTCAAAACATGGTGCTGAAGGGACAAATAATTGGTTCATCACAGTTCTCCCTAATGATCTGTTGTCCCATAAATTGGTATGGTGTATGGCACTCCTTACTGTAACTGGAGATCTAGAGCACAGATGACTTTATTTAGAAAACAATTCTAAAGCCAGGCTAAAACCACTGTCTTTTTCCCTCTTCAGTGTAAAGATAAAAGGATGAATCACAATCATTACTTTCCTGCAAGTTAAGACAGCAGTGAGAGAAATACTGGAAATATCAGCCTGGTTTTTTTGAAGGTGATGAGAGCATGCTGTTTTTTGCCAGGATTCCATCCACCACAGTGAAGGCAGAGGTTGGTTTATTCAGTAGCTGGTACTTCCAAATCCAAAGTTGGATCAACTCAAGTTGCTGTGCTTCAGTGGTGGGTCATACACAGAATCAGGGATGCTGAACTGGGGTGCACTGAGGAAGTCCTTACCCAAACACAGGTCCTACCACTGCTTCTCTCCTACCCACACTGTGCCGCCCAAAAAAAGATACATGTTCAGCAGTGGGATCAGAATATGGCTCAGATCATCCCCAAGTTCCTGAGGATTATTCCCAGCTAGTGTCTGGCAGTCATCATCTCCCTTGACAGAGGGCTCATCACTGCTGCCATGTTACTTTGGCTTGGATTATAGAGAAAGGAAGAGCTTTGGGCAGATACACATCTGGAATGAGCTTTCACTGGCAGCTGGAGGCTCATTATTGCACCTCCCTTCTTGCTCCCTGAGCTGGTGAGGTTGCTAGTGAGGAGATGGATCAGATGCCATGGCCCTCACCTCTTCCTTTCACAGTGCTCAGAGACGTGTGTGGTGTTTCTGTGTTGCTCTGACTCTGCAGGGGCTTTCTGAGAAACTTGGGCTTCTCCTGCACACCTTCTCTGGGAACTGAGATGTCCAAGTGTTTGCACATCCCTGTTTAAGTATACATTGTGTTTGAATACTGTTGTCAAAAAAAGATCTTGAAATTAAAAGAGAGGGAAGGTACAAAGTGCATGCTGCTGAGCTGGAAATACAGTTATGCAGCTTTTCCACTTTTTCATTTCCTGGCTGGTCAGGAAGTTTAGCTGTTGTCAGTTCTCTCATCAGAACCCCACCATGGAGATCTGTATTGATGTGAGGGAGTGTTGGGAAGCTGTTGGCCAGATCTACCTTCATGGGACAAGGCTGAGAGAAAGGGAGGAGGTGGAACAAGGAGAGATTCTGCATCACTGTACATTGCAGGGCAACAGAGCACAGAACAACTCAGGATCCCAATACTAGCCTAGATACCAAATCTAGGCTTGCAGAAAAACTAGTTGGCTCAGTTCTGTGGGGTTTTGTTAACTTCTTGGTCAGTGGGGTTTTTAGTGGCTTATTTTCTTTGTATGTGTGTAATTATGTTCCCTTTGATATGTTCAGTGTATGAAAAAGTAATCAGGAAAACTTAAGCAGAACATCTCGGACTGTTTTGCTCTTAAGCAGTTTTTGCTGTGCCTCCTTCATGCAGTTTGATTCCCATCTCCCTCCTCTCTTGCTATAAGGAACAGCTGAGTGCAAATCAGAACAAGAAATCCAGCTTGAAGCCAAAAATATAATACACATAATGCTGCCAAGGGCCAGATTTGGAATGCACTGAAGTAATAGCTATCACATGCTATGAAATGAAACACACATCATGTTTTCAGGTGAGAAAAGGTCACTCTGAAGTCATTGGTGGACATGACCTGGTTGTGGAGGCTGGGGTGGATGCACCTCCATGGCTGGGAGATGGCACAGTTGTTCCTGTGGTGCAGCAGCAACTTGTTCAGCTCACAGGAGAGAGATCCAAGCGACTGCTCTGTCTTTTCCTGGGCTGTGGTTTCTCTTCTCACTCCTGCAGAGCTCACAGCAGTGTGACAGGCGTCTAGGGCAGGAGCCAGAGCAAGAGGAAAGTGTCTGATGCAGGAATCTTGGCTGCCATGAGAGAAGCTAGCCAAAGGAATTAACAGTTTCTGCTCCTTGTTGCAGCTGCCACCATGTGACAAGAGATTAGCGAGTCTGTGTTCTTTCCCTGTGGCATCTTCTCAGGACCCTGGAGATCCATCCTGGTAACACAGCTTTCATTTGAATTTGGGACATGATTTTTATAGCTGAAGTACATACTGCCCTGGCCCAGTCAACCCCAAATTCCATAGGAAATCTTCCCTCACCTCTCCATGGTTTATAACACAGCAGAGCAGCAGCTTGGGGAAGGCTGGATGCCAGTCTTGTCCAGACTAGTCAGGTGCTCAGGGCCATCCCACCTTAAATCCTTCTGCCCACAAATTGGTCTCTGACCCACACCCATATGATGGGAAATACAGTCCAGCTGTTCAGGGCTTGGAAAAATAAAAAAAACTGCTGTTCTGCAGGCTTTCTGTATGCACAGGAAACCATGCCAAGCCCATCTCACAGCTGGATTTAGGGGAGGGGTCTCAGGGATAAATAAGAAACACAAGCCATGAAATTTCACGCTGTATCTCAGATTCTTCAAAGGCAGAGGCTTTTCCAGTGAATTTTTCCAGGCCTTGGAGCTCAGTTCTGCTCCAGTCTGGTGGAGCTGGCTATGCCCTAACCTGCCTCTTGCTTACTGCTCTTGTTTTCCACTGTGGCCCGCAGTTCACCTCACTGCTCTCAAATGTTTGGTGGGGAGAGGGGAGCGGCAGTGTCTCCCCTTCTCTCTATGAAAGGGTAGCCAAAGGCTCTGATGGCTCTACCAAACCAGATACTACAAAGCTGGACTTCAGTGTTCTAGGCTCCTGAATAAACACCAGCAGCTCCCATTGGACTGAAAAGCCAGTCACAATATAGTTAGTAATAAGTGCATTTTAATGTCCCGGTTCTGTGTGGTATTCATGCAGGTGGAGCCATTGCCAGTGACCTTGCAGAAGTCACCACTGCTGCCACAGCTGTCAAGCAGGACTGCTTCAGCTCATGCCAGAGTTCACGTCTCTCTCAAAAGTCAGCTGTAAATTGCATGGAGGCTGCAGCAACAGGAGCTGCTCAGCGGGCCAACCAGGGCCTGAAGATAAATGGGAGTTTTCATGGAAGCCATGGATTAATATTAAAATCACCCTCTTGGACATGAGACAGCATCCCTTTGTCCTGCCTCCTCAAAGCTAGGTAAGCATCCACCTTTCATTTTAATGGTTTCGATTTTGGAATTGTTTATACCCCCTTTAAGCAGATTTTGCCACTGCGGTGTGTCTATGAACGTGTATGAATGTGTTTGTAACCAGGCTTAACACGGCAGGTGCTCCTCACTGTGGTCACTGGCATTCTTAATGGGCACTGCTGGCAGCTGCCAGAATGGAAGGGAAATGTTGCTCTCATTGTTTTGTTACTGAGATAATTTGCACTGAAACGCAGCCTGGAACGAGCTGTGGAAAATACACAGCCTAACAGCATCGAGGCTGCGAATGATCTTAACCAGTTTCTTCCGTCCAAGTTGGAGAACTGCGCCCATCGCCCGCGTCCTGATGACTTGGAGATGCCTGTGTCTGCCCCACGAGCTCCGTGCCCGGCTGTCCCCGGTGCCCTGAGGGGCTCTGCCCCGCCCGGCTCCGTGCCCGGCGTGTCCCCTGTGCCCTGAGGGGCTCTGCCCCGCCCAGCTCCGTGCCCTGGCTGTCCCCGGTGCCCTGAGGGGCTCTGCCCCGCCCGGCTCCGTGCCCGGCGTGTCCCCTGTGCCCTGAGGGGCTCTGCCCGGCCCGGCGAGGGAGGAGCGCGTTGCGGGAGCGGCGCATGCGCAGGGGCCGGGCCCGGGGCGGCGGAGCGGCGGCGCAGAGCCGGCCCATCCCCGCGCCTCCGCCCGGCCCGGCCGGCCGGGGCGGCTCCGACTGCGCTGCCCGGCGCTGCCGCCGACGCGCGGGAGGCGAGGTGAGGCGAAGCGAGGTGAGGGAAGGGCGCCGGGACGTGCGGGGGTCGCGGCCGTCCGTGCTGTTGGCGGGGCCCGATCGAAACCACCCTCACGAAAGCGCCGCGGGAGCGGGCGGGACGGGCCCAGCCGAGCGCCGGCAGCCGCGGGTGCCGCGGGGCAGCGTTGTCCTCGCTTTGCTCTCACCAGGCTCTGCCCCTTTCCCAGCCAAGGGCGGCTGTGTCGGGCCGGTTCCTGCGGTCCCGGGGCTGGGCACCTTGCTAGTATCCGTCCCGCCGCCTCCCTGTCCCCTCGGGTGTCCCGGGCTCGGTTGAGGGCAGCGCGGTGCGGTGCGGTCCCGCGGTGCGGTGCGGTCCCGCGGTGCGGCCCCGGCCCTGGCAGCTCCCGCCGTGGGCAGGAGTCCAGCCCCTGCTCCACGAGGAGTCCTCAGTGCGGGCATCTGAAACGTGGGCTCCTAAAACGCAGGAATGCGGTGTGTGTCTGGCTGCGTCCTCCGCTGAAGTGTTTCCTTGTAAATATTGCGTCAAATGTTTGGTTTAGATCGCGCAGGTGTGGTTTGGTAGATGCAGAAAAGCAGACCGTGTGTTATCCTCTGTGAGCTCGTCTTCCCATCTTTTCAGGCTACTCTCCTCTCATTTGTTTTATTTGCTGATTTCCCAAAGTGTAACTCTTAGTCGTATTTCATGAATGCTTCTTATTAAATAAGGAAGGTCTTTATGTGCCTTTGCCAGCCCAGCTGAGTTGATGAGGAGTGAGCAGAGCAGAATTTCCACCAGGTATTTCCGTGACAGCAGAAGCCCCAGGGGATGAGCAGGACAGTGGTGGCCGGAGCCCTTTCTCTCTCCCTTTCTCAGAGGATAGCTTGGGGTTACAGGTGAGGAACTGGTTGGGTGAGTGGAGTTCTGGTACCTGAAGAGGTGTGTGCTTGCTAGGTGGGGACTGGAAGGCTCGTGGGGCAGTGCTTGGAGAGGAAAGGGCTCAACAGCTGTGACGCTGCTGCTCCACAGCAGCTCTGTGTTCAATTCAGCCATGTCTGCACCGGTTCCATGAGTAATTCTGTGTTTTGTTGTGGTAAAAGTATGCCAGTATAGCCATACAACCAAGCCCTTGACTTTCCTCAGGCTAGATCTATATTAAGGTTCATTAGCTTCCGATCTGTTTAGCTCCAAAAATACCAGTTTATTCCTTGGGGCTTGACTATTTAATTAGTTCAGCAAGAGGAAGTGGAATGAGGCTGTGCTGGCCCAGGGTCTGTTGGCAGCCCTTGCTGCTGGCACAGCTGGATGCAGTGTCTTGGAGAGGGCTCTTGTGGGTGAACTGTGGTGGATGACTCTGTCACTCCCAGCCAGCTCAGTGTCCCTCACTGCAGCTCTAGGGAAGTAGTTGTGGTGTCTGTGTCCCCTCCTCCCTCCCAGCCTTGCTGAGGCATTTGGTGGGTGGGCAGCTGGACAGGTGCTCTGCTGTGTGGCTGACAGGACCAGGAGGGCTGGCTCCTGTTGCTCTTCCTGTAGAAGACTAGCTCTTCTACTTAACTATTGGGGCATTTTTGAGGTGTTTTTAAAGCTAGTTCAAGCAGTGGCTACTGAGAGACTGAATGACCAGTAGGGTGACTGAATTTTTTTCAGAAGGGACCTACTGCCTTGAAAAGAAAAGAACAGAGCTGTTACTATAGCAGTTAAAGAGCTGCTGGTGAGAATAACGTGAGGCAATTCATCTCCCATCAGCAGCAGGGGATTGATGGAGTACTGTATCAAGTAGATATGGACTCAGGTCTTAACATCTCACAAAACCACAGCCACAGTTCACTGTTTCTGTAGGATCACTAAGAGACTCTATCAGGAGGAAAAAGGAATTAAACAGTAAAATCATGCTCTTACCCTGCAGACATGGTGACTTCAAACATCAGTGGAGCAACACACAGAAAACTGGTTCTGTGGTCAAATGTATTGCAGGCTCTGTGGTTGTGTAGCTCCTGCCTGTGGCTGTAATAAATATTTGGCATACCATACAGATCTCAAGAGTAAGAGGTTTAAGAGTAAGAGAGTAAGAGGCTTTACATACCTCCAATATGCAATTGGAGTTTTCTCAAGATGTGTCTCAAAAAAACTCTCTAAAATTCCTCAGTGAAGAGTTGCTGTGGAGACAATGCTAGGCAGAGTCAAGCCTGCCACTTACCTTTTTTTTTTGTTTGAGTCACTTACCACCCAATCAGCAATGCCTATCAGGAGAGGGGTTGGAAGTGTGGCTGAATATTCAGTACCCTGTGTTACCTTGAATCCCTGTGTAGCACAACACAGAGATGTTTTAGTATTAATTGGATGGATATGAGGCTCTAGTTTTCTAATACATCTCTTACTTCAGAAGACTGAAAAATAAATTTCTCCTGACACATTAAATGCTACGTCAGTACACTTAATGCAATGCTGTTAGCCTGTGTTTTCTCATGGAGCACATTACTGGCAGCTGCAAAGGAGGTCATGGATGCATCTTTGCATTTATGGTGCTTGTGATCCAGAGTAGGGCTGCAGTGGACATTAGTGGTACTGATACTCTACCACCTGCAGTCAGCCAGTGCTGAGGTGCTCTGGTTCACCTTACCATGAGTATTGAGGAGTCCTGAGCACTTGCAGCTGGAGCAGGACAAGGAGGAAGAGCTGTCAGGGACATGGAATTTTCTTTGTCTCAGCTGCCGTGAGCCATGACATGGTTTGTTTGTGGAAGGGCAGCTGCTGCTGCTTTGCATTCTTGGCTGTAGAGTCTGAAGTGTGTACATGATGTGATCCTGTTTTTGGTCTGAGCCCTGTGTGATCCTTACCTGGCAGGGGAGACATGCTGTGCTATAACCCAGCCTGTGTTAATTTGGCTTCAAGGACCTTTTTGTAGGTATACCAAGGCAAACACATGCAGTTGTTTCTCTGCCTCTTTGTTCTAGAAGGCTGCTGCAGAAATGGGAGGTGGTGAAGGACCTGTAGGCACACCACAGCAGTCCATGGCTGCCTCCACACTGGGCATTCTGCCCCAAACAGCATCCCCTGTCCCAGCTGGTGATGGGACTGGTGAGACAGAGGCAGAGGTTTGTGCAGTGCAGAAGCACAGGTCCTTTTGTCATTTGGGTGTTGTGCTGCTGGGAAAAGTGTGTGTAAAGTGCACTCTGCTGCTCTGTGCCCAAGAGTCTCTGCATGGAAGTGTTTGTAGCTGCCTCTTTCAGCTGCCTCAAGTTTTCAGGCAAAACAAAAAGCGTAACAGTGTAGCACAGCATTCCCAGGTTCTCTCATGCTTGTGAAGTCCATGTTTTATGAGGATCATTCTTTAGTCAAAGGAGGGTGGGCCTGGTTCTCCTCTGCTGACAGTATGTTTTATCCTTGATTGACTTCATTGCTTCTGAATTTGTGCTGTTGTGAATGCTGAATCAGGCCCAAGAGCTTGGCTTTATCCATGTAACTTTTAGTTGCCTTATGTAGATTTTATGAGCCTGCATACCTAGAACCCATTGTTTACTTTTTAAAGTAAAATTGAAGATTTTGCTGGATGGCTAAAGTCGTGTTTCTGCCTTGCAATGAGCAGAGTGAAACTACACATAACAGAAAAGAAATTGTGGAGCTGCAGTCATGTTCTGTCATTAGGTTTGTTTTGGTTTTTTGGAAATTTTGATCTAAACAATTAACTCAGTTGAAAATTGCTGCACATTAATGCTGTACTGTTTCCTTTGGAGCTGGTAAGGATTCTACCATCAGCATAAATATGGGAGAGGAGTATGAAGATCTCGCCATGATAGAGTGAAAATAGCAAAAGGAAGTTCCTGGAGTCCTACCAGTCCTCTGGCAGGAATAACAGTATTTTGTAGTATGTAATTGTCATTATACTGTTTGGTACTAGTGCACCCATTTGTGTTGGGTGTTGTGTGAGAAAACAGGTAATGATGCTGCACAGGGGAGGATTCTGGTCTGTGAACACTGTGTATAATGTGAGGGTAGGGTGAGAAAATGACATTTTTCCTCCTGATCTTGGAGCAGGATTTTCGAGACAGCCTTGTTAATGAGTATTCTTGGAAGATGTCTTATCTATAACTTGTCTTTGAAGAGTAAAAGCCCTGCTTTGCACATAAGCAGGTGCTGCCTTTCTGAGTCTTGAGAAGTCTGAAAGCACTGGATCATTTTGTATGGTATTCAGAAACAAAAGGACAAATCTTTTGCTGCAAATTGCTGTTGCTCCTTTACAACTGGCAGAGCACCGAAGATTGACTCTGGTGAGACATGTTAAGTCACCTCCCCAGTCTCATGTATACATGCTTAGATGCAGACACAACCCTTTTCTGAGGACTCTACTAAAAAAAAACCCCAAAACTATTCTTTTTCCTCACTCCACCAGCTCCAGAATGTGAATGTCATCTGGCCAGATGCCCAGAACTAAATACAGTGCTCTAAACAAGGTCTCACAAGTGGTTTGTACAGGAAAAGAAAGAGACCACAATAGCCAGATACTTTTTTGACTTTTAAATGGCTCTTTTGCACTTTTTTTTTTTTTTTTTTTTTGTATCAAAAATGATGTTTTTGGCTTCTACTTTGTATTTGCTAAATAGAAATCTGTGCTTTCCAGGAATTAACTCCAGGGCTCCTCAGTGCTGGCTTTGTTGAAACATACATGCTTGCAACATGAAAACAACCCAGAACCTTACTGGTTTTGCTTTCATGCTTGATGTGTGTTGCATATGCTGACATTCCCTTCTTAACTTGACTGTGGATCTGTAGCCTTGTCTTCCTCTAAATCTAAATCCTTTGTTTAGTATTTTCTCCTAATGGATGATGATTTTTGAATGCATGCCAAGGCGTGTCTTTAAATGCATTTGAGAGTGAATGTTTGGAAAGCAAGGGGAGCATTAACTTGGCTCCCTGGTTCAGGTGAGTTCTTGGAGCTGTGGAGCACGGGGGATGGAAGAAGGCAGATCTGAGTGAGTGTCAGAGCAGCACAGGGAGCCAGTGCCCAGAGAAATGCTGTTTACAAGTACCCTTTTTTATCTTGCTGCCCTGCACAGGTACTCAGTGCAAAAGCCAGATCCTGTGGCATGGGTGGTTTCTCCTGTGTGGAGCAGTGGATGGAATTCCAAGCTGTTGTGTTCCAGCCCAGCCTGTGTGCCTGAGCCAGTGTGGCAAGGTGCTGCTGTGTACTCCAGCTTTATGAGCCTTGTGATAATTTAACCTCAGGAATTAAAAAAGGCCTGGGGATGCCTGCTGCCACTTTTGGGTCTGGCTTGTGTGGGAGACTGTTCAACGTCTTTTGCAAAGAAGTTAAGTTTTTTAGCTGATTTTTTTTTTTTAATGCAGCCACAAACCAAAACCATAACCTTCAGAAAGATAAACATGCATCCTCGTGCCAGCTGGGGCCTTGGCAGGCTTTATGCTGCATAACTTGCTGAGACTGTAATTTTTTTCAAAAAGCAGTTAGATATTGGCAGCTATGAAATGTCAGCCCCCAGTAAATGTTGTAATAAGCTATTTTAGCTACAGCTGGGGATTTAAAAAAGAATAATTTACTCACAGCATTCTTGGTAGTTAATGCAAGAATAAAAATCAGACTTTGGACACACTGAATAGCTCAGGAGAAGGAAGCAGGGTTCTTGTGGTGTGTTTGCTAAGGACCACAACTGTCTGGATGCATGACTAGGAACCTTTAGGGTACTCTAGGTTATTTAAGTTGTGCATGCACCTGTGCCACAGCATATCCCTAAATTTTTACTTTGGTTTTACTAGATTTATCTAGATACAGCTGTTAAAATGATGGTTGTTTTGGAAGTTTATGACAATTCAGTTCTGGGAGGTGGAAGTAGAAAATGTGCTGGGGACTTGAACTTGATTGACTTAAATAGTAGGTGCATATCAAAACTCATCCTGAAGTGTTTCTCTGAATGTGTGTTAGAGCTGGGAATTGCTAGTGAAGTCTTTGGAAACTGGAACTTTAGGAAATGATATTTGAGGAGTTAGGTAGAAAGGCTCAGTTCTAACTTGCGTTGGTGTTCTTAATTTATGTACTATATCCTCTACAAACTGTAGTGCTTGGAATTTTTAGCAGAGGGAAAAATGAGTTCACCATCAAGCCAGCAGCTGTCTTTCCTTTGGACAGTTCAAAGTTTCTGTTTAGTGGTTCCATAAAAATTCTTGGTTCATGTTTGTTACACTGATAGATGCATAGCTCCTCCACTTTGGCAGGAAGCCCTACATAGATATTTTCAGCATCTGTTTTGCAGTATGTCTCTTTAAATGTTCACCTTTATTGCAAATTTTTTGCTAGAATATAATGATCTGCCAAAGTAAATACTTGGTTTGTTATAGTGCAGGTTCATTTTTTGATGTTTATATGGAAAACATTTTTTTAATCCTTTGGTATTTCATGAATGCTTGGGCATATGTTAGCTATCACTTATGGTGATGCACCATGATAGCTATGGTGTATTTCCATGTGGTTTACAACAGCTCTGGAAGCCAGAGAAATGTTTTAGCTGGATCCTGTGTGATTTGATCCTTGCTGGGGTGGTGTACTCTCTGGGCAGACACACTGGGCACCTTCCTGGGCTGCTGGTGGCCTTCTGTTTGCCATGCCATAGAGAACCATGGCTTTCACCACTCCACAGTGAGCCAGAGGGGGCAGCTGCTTTTTGTCTCCTTTTTAGTATGGCACCCTGAGAGTTATGTCTAAATTCAGCCTTTTAATTAAGGTTTATTCAGGGCAAGGAGTGCATAATTGTGTGGCAGTTCCACTGATGCTCTGTGTGTTGCTTTTCATTGTTTTATGTGTTCTAAGAACATATGGAGTTGTTTTTCAGTAGTTACGATCAATATTCTGATTGTGACTAGAAGAATGTTAGCTCATATCATCTCAATAATGTTCCTCCTGCATCACAGGAGTACAGAATGTAAAACTAAGGAAGTCTTGGGGTTAGCTGGGTAGTATGTTTAACTGAGGATTGCTGGATTGAGACCATAACTTGGAAGCAGTGAATTGAAGAAGGTAGTCTCAATATCAAGGTTGTTTCATACCACCTTTTCCTTCACAAAGGCCTGTGTTCATCAGTTTGGTTAAAAGTGCTGCTAGGAGGCAATGCACCAGTCATGATGAGAAGACTCTTGGGGTTTGTGTTTCTGGGCCTTCCAGTTCACACATGCAGGTGGGTGTTGTGTCCCTGCACAGTTCTGTCCATGGGGATATTTCCTTTGCTGCATAGGATCAGATTGTAATGCTGGTTACAGGCATTTGCCCTGGGTTGAGGCAGGGCATGACCTTGGGCCCAACAGAATGACAAAACAGCCTTTATTTTGCTAGTGGAAACCTTCCTTTGGAACATTTTGCTGCAACTTGGTGCATTAGAAGGAAAAGAAATTTAAGGAAGATAGATTGTAGGTTCAGCTTTGCCAGTAAGCTTTCCATCCAGCAAAATGTTTGTACAGTATATATCTAATTTTAGCTATGAACGGTCCATCCGTTTTTCTCTGTTCATGCTTTTCCTGGTTGATGCATTTTCTTAAAGTAGCACTAATTCAGGCCAGCAGACTGTGTTTAACTCTGAAAACTAGGGAGAGGTCTAGACAAAGATGAAACGTCAGAATTTGTCACTCACAGGTTGGATACGTGGTCCCTGACATCTTTGTCTCTGACATAGTACACACTTTTTTAGTCTAAAGGTACAAACTCCAAAGAGTAGCTCATGTAAAGTTTTGGCAAAGTTGATTGTGTATGATGCCTGCAGGGTGACTCTTTCAGCATTTTATGGAACCTTTTCCTTCTATTCATCCACTGTCTGGTGGCCAGCACAGACACCTGCTTGTCAGTTGAAAGGCCTTTGTCTCAAGCTGGCCAGCTTTTAACTGAAGGCAACATGGTTATTTGCTTGGCTATTTAAACCCACTTCTAGGCTATGGTCTTTTCCCTGCCTTTAAAATAGTCATTCACCACAGCAAGGCTTAGATCTTCTTCTTGCAGATCCATTTCAGCAAAGCACCTGCCCCATTGAGTCCCCGAGCTTGTGGTGTGTAAGTGTAGGCTAACTCCAAACTGCACATAGGATGGTCATCACTTAAAGGTCAGGTCTTCCAAGGCTGCCTGTAAATGTCTGGGACTTGGCAAAATTATGATTTCTTAGGGAGAGTTTCTTGCCATACAGCCTTGGTAGTCGTAGAATGGTAAATGGAACTGTTACTTTTCCAGGCCTGAGTGTGATGGTGTAATTCATGTGTAGGTGTGAAATGTGTTTGTGCAATGTTTCTGTGTGGTTTTACTGTGTGTTTTAGGAGATTGGAGAGAGATGCTTTTGTGTGGCAAGGTGCCAAGAGCCATGACAGTTGTTTGAAGGTGCTGCTGGGCTTGGAATTTATTTCTGATCAAGACATTAACAAGCAGAAACTGCCAGAAGTTCATTGAACATGCAGGTTTCAAACAAGTAACTCCTGCTGCAGAATTCTACAGTGCTGGTAGCACGGGGTAGCCAGTGTTTGCTGTGGTGGGAAGCTTAGGCTAAGGCTTCATAGGCAGGATGGACAGAGCAGAGGGGGAAACTGATGCCGTCTCCTTGCTGGGCATTGTTCATGTTCACCTTCTCCAGTAGGCAGGAATAGAACTTTGCAAGTAGGAAGAGATGCAGGACAGCAGTCCTGGCCACTTGAGGTCATGGTCCACAATCTGTGGAAGATGTTTTCTCCTTGATTTGCCCTTTGGTGCTGTGGTTTTGGAACAAAGGCAGACTGACTGGGAACAAAAAGATTAATTTTAGGGCTGGATTGAGTTCCCCTAGCTCAGTCACAGCAGGTCAAGTGAGTCAAGAGATTTGTGACTCCTCAGGGACATGGGTTCGCATTTGTGCAGGGGATACGTCATAGCTGAGGTACAGAGGACAGAAATGGACTTGTTGGTGTTTATTTTTAGAGTGGTTGATAGACCTGGAAGTTGTTGAATTTATACAAAGAAGCTCCATAAAAATAACTGGCACCAGATGTAGAAGCAGTAAATGAATGCATGTTAAGTCTTGAAACTGTGCTATGTAACCTAAGAAGTATTTTCACCTATTGGCAGCTTCCTCTTTATTATCTGCAGAACGAGAGTGACGGAATTTACTAGCTGTTAAACAATTTAATTCTTCATTTTTAAAAGGACTCATGAAATGTGTATCTCACTACACTTAGCCTGAGCTCTTCATACACAATGGTTGCCAATGTTTGTTGCTGGCAGTACGGGAATCTTTTGGTACCAGTGTGTCAGCAAGAATTAAACCCTAGGAAGCAGCCTGTCACCTGACTGCTGCCTTACTTTCTGGGTTTGATTGCATTTGGTTCAGATCTGAAAGAAAAGAATTGACACCAACAGACTGTCTGATCTATGTGCATAACATAACCCCCCAGTACAGTAAATATGGGGAATCACCAATGTGCTGCTTTTGGCAGTACTTGGACCCAATTTCACCATTTCAGCAAATGAGGTTTATTGCCTTCTAAAAAGCCTATTTCAAAACAGTGTCCCAGGAGAGAAAAAACAAATTGTTTACACAAGCAAACTAACAGAGAAGAGCTAAACACCCACGCTTCTTTCTTCAGGAGTTCCCCTGCTAAGAGTTTCTATGAACTCATTAATCCAGTGAGTAAGGAGAAACTTTTTAGTTCTAATCAAATGGGTCTTGATTTGACTGCTGATGCTGCTGAGGAAGGAAGGTTTGGTTTTGATGTTATCCACCATTCAACTGGGGAATCAAAATGAAGTTAGAGAAGGGAAGAGTGCTCATCCCAAAAGGAGGACCTTCATTCCTCCTAGTCTGGAAGGAGACAGCCTGGGAGAGGCTTTAGGCTGCTCTTCTCGCTGTTAGAGCCAGCTGGTGCTGTGGCATCAATTCCTCCCTCTTTATCTGTGGGCTGTATGTGTCCTGGCCTTTCAAGGGACTGGAGTAAAGAAGCAGATGGGGAATTACTAGGGTGTGAGGATCTTGGTCCACCTCTTAAAAACAAAAGCGATGGAAGAAGGGGAAGGGATGAGAAGGCTCCTCAGACCTGCATAAAGTGACGGTGTTGTGGAACGTGCGTGGTGTCCACCTTACAGTGGAAGGTGTTCGTGCCCATGGCATGGGGGTTGGAACTAGATGGCCTTTAGGACCCCTTCCAACCTAGACTGTTCTGTGATTCTCTGAATATGAAATCCTGCCTGTCTGGGATCCTTATGCAGGTGGCTTGGGAAAAAGGGGTAGAAAAGGAGAGGAGCTTTAGTAGGAAGTAAAAAACAGCGAAAACTGAGAAGCAAGAGGATTGGATTGGTGGATGGAAACCTTACAGGGTTCAGGGAAGGAAGCTGGCAAAGCCATGAAGTTTCATCCCCAGGGGTTCAGCTGCAAGAGTGAAGGCAAGCTGGGTGTAGGGGCTGTGGCAGGGGAATCTGGGGCTGCTCAGGATCAGCAGAATAAGACGATGGTGCTAGAGATGGGAAAAGGAAGAGGGTTGGGAAAGCAGCAGTAACCTTTGCACTGCTGATGGATTTACAAGTCAGCTGTTGACAGAAGGTGATGGGGTTATCAGAGGGAAGAGTTGCAGGGAGAAGTCTGAGGGAACAATTGTCCTTGGAAGGAGGATTAAGAAGAGCCCCATGAGGACAGGAAGGGTGACCTGTGCTTACGTGACTTCAAAGTTACACAGGTTGGGACCCGAGCCAGGAAGTTTGGTTGAGGCTGACATTGCCAGTCCCATGGTGCATGTAAAGAAAACAGGAAGAGGAGTGGAATTAACTTGAGACAGATATTTCAACAGCCATCAGTTTTGAATTTCCTGGGTTTCATTGCTGTGTGTCATAACCTTGTTTTTACTAGTTAATATTTTTTTCCATAAAGAAATAGGATAGAAGGAGAAACATTTAAGACTGTTTATCAGTCATATGTTGTGACTGACTTTTCTCTTTTGTTTGATGAACGTATATTTGGAAATGAAGTTGTAAATTCTAAATATTTGAATATTTGGAACTCCCTTGTCCCTCAAAAAGAAAACATCTCCGAGGTGAATCCCTCCACCTCTCCAGTCCCACAGATAGACAATAGTTCAGTAGTTGTATGAAAAAAGAAAAAGAAAACTTAGTATTTCAGAGCATGGTTGGTCAAAGTTGTGCATGGATTTTATAGAACAGTCACTCTCTATAACCAGTCTTAGAGACCTGATCATTCTGAGGCATATACAAGAATCTGAAATTATTTTGAGAATTTAAAATTATGTCCTGCTTTTTCCAGCTAGGTCAGGTAGAGGCAATACCATGCATTATGCTATCTGCAGGCTTGGTTCTGAAGAACTGTTCTATTGCCCTGTTCGTGCCTCTGCCCCCAACCAGATCCTCTACCAGGCAAGAAATAGACTGTGCAAATAAAGTTTTTCTCTCCAGGATTTGATTTGTGGTTTTGTTTTGGTTTTTAACCTCCTAGTAACACAAAATAAAGTGCAGGCATTTTGTGCAGGCATTCCATCTCCTCTGATGTGCATATGGCACAGCTGACAGGACAGTGAGAATGTGTGCTTTGGGTGTATCCTGCTTGCTGTGTTGGCACACTTGTGCAGCACTGAGCTGGCACACATTCATGGCTCAGTCTGCTTTTTCCAGTCTGTTACAGGAACAAATGACACATTCTGAGCCTAGTGGTGGCTTTCCCTCTCTGTAACACAGGTTAGCAGTGCTGTGCTCTGGTGGTGCAGAAGGTGGCAAGTCTCTAGTGGGGCTAACCCAGTTCCCAAGCCTGTCTCCATGCAAGCTTTCTACAGTGAGCAGCTTATCTGTTCATTGCCAGTGGATCTGAGCTAGGTTAGGACAGTGAAAACTCTGCTGTAGGCAGAAGTGTTGTTACATGGATCATCCTTGTGTGGAGAGCAGATGACCTTGGTTTAACTAATGCAAGATTTTCTTGGAGTCTCTTCTGTGCATAAACCAAAACAAACAGGTCAAAACATAAGCACTGTTCTTTTGAAGTTTTTCTAGTGAAAATATTTTCTTTTGTTCATTGAGAAATAAATCTTCTCCTTGGTACTCAGCCTCATGTTTTGCTGTGTTTGTGCACCCTCAAGGCTGTTGAACCACATTGGAAGTGTGCTACAAAAAGTGCTTTTTAAAGAAATCTACAGCATTCTTCAAAAATTAGTAGTGAGTGCTTAGTGAAAAAAGAAGCAAACTGTCCATCATGTCTGATGTCCAGCTGTTTAAAATAAACAGTGCAACCACAAAAACTCACATGTGATCTTCCTCGTACAGCCTGCTGGATTGCATTAACCTCTTGGTCAGAAAGCACTAGTGCAAATATAACTAACGACAAGCCAATAAAATTGTTATTGAACAGAAAACAAACCCACGCCTGCAGCTGGAGTGCCCTCAGGTTAGTCACTTGGTGTTGTTCAGGATGTGGGATGCTTTTCCTTCCTTAACAGGCAGCTTGAAAATGGATCCTTTCAGGAATTTCATTGGCTTCACACTAGGTGACTTACAACACTTGGTGTACTTGCTTTAGGGGGCGAAAAATCAGGTTCCATCACTGCAATTTTTCCTCATTTGTTTAAACTTGGATAAATATTTGCATATCACTTACTAGGTGAGCTGCCCAGGGTATTTTTAAACATTTTCCAGTGGTAGATAAATAATAGTTGTGGTTTGTTTAGTTGGGTTGTCCCTGTAAAAAACATACATCCAAATTTTTATTCCTCCTGTTGATACGTTGTTCCAACAGCACATTAATTTGTTTGCTTCAAGTTTAGATGTTTTTTCACACAGGCTTTTGGGCTCGGGTGTATGTCATTTGCTAATAAATACAAAGTTTAAAGTCCGATTTATGAATTATTTAAACTGATATTATGCTTTGTAATTATTATATTATTTAAGCTTTATATTATATTATTTAAGATGATATTATGCTTTTTGACTTAGTGGTTCCTTTTGGGTTATGTAAATGTAGCAATTCCTTTGTGATGAAACGTAAAAATGGCTTTTGGAGCAGTGGAAGTCTCCCCCCCACCCTGTGTGAAACAGGGTAAGAAAAATTCACGCTTTTCCTCTGATAGTATTGCAAAAGAAGCAAACAAAACAAACCAAAACCCCACCAAAAATAATACCCAACCTCTCCAGCACACACTTCCCCATTCCTTCCCCTTCCCACTTTGTGACGTCTTTGCAAAAAACAGAGGTTAGAAGGGGCTTGCAGAATTCAGCTGGTCCAGCCCTCCCTGCAGCCTGATCAGGAGCTTGGGACCTTGTCCCACTCCTCTGGTCACACCCTTCTTTCCTGTGCACGTGTCCTGGTGACACTGAGGGGTTCCTGTGAGTCACCCCTATTTCCAGTGTTTGGAATTGTCACTTCTGAGTGGTTCACTCAATGAGGAAACCCTCTGACGTAGGGCAGTGCTGTTCTCAATTTTCATGGGGAACAAAAACTAATTACGCATCTAAGTTCTCACCAAATGTGAGTCCCATTTCTTAAATCACAAGAGTTGCATTAACTCTGGTACTTCTGGATAGATCAGAGAGGGCATATATGCTTCCTGAAATCCCAAAACATCTTTCTATTTTAAATACAACGGCACACTGTTTAGGTTTGTCTCCTTAGTGCTTGTGTACATAGTGTTTGATATAAATCCTGAGTTTTTGTGGTCCACAGAATTTCCTATTTCATGTAATATGCTGAAAGTGTGAATAAGGAAGAAAGGGTGAAATTATTCCTAACTAATGCTAAGGGCTAAACTGAGAAGTGTCCCATGTCCCAGGTGATTACATCTTAACAGTTTTGATTAAGGAATTCAAATATGAGCCTTTACCATGGACTCAGCTGAAATAAAGTACTCTGTATTTAACTTCGTGTACTCAGCTCAGAGGAAGAGCAGCATGTGTACTGGAAATGAGCAGCTTCTGTCACTGGGAGCTATCCAAAAAACAAGGTGCCAAGTGTGGTGCACTTCTGATGATCTGATTCCTTAGTTAATAGCTAAACCATTAGATTAGTGGCATTTACATATTATCTTTTTAACGTGTCACACAAAGATGAGCATAAGGTCAACACCAGAATAAAGAAAAGGGTGTTGGTTCCCTGGTTAATCATTGCCCTGATGCCTTGGCCTGTGCTGAAGCTGAGGTGCACAGTCCAAGCTTTTAAATGGAGTTTGGAATAACAGCCTAAGGGACTCCTGATCTTACAGATTCTTCTTGCACACCATGTAATGCCCTGTGCTGAACTCATTCCAGTAATTACAGCCATCAATGGAAATCTTTCTGTTGATCCTATGAAATGCAGGATGTAGTTTCTTTGGCATTGGCTGCCTCCTGAACAGCAGTTTACTTTGCAAAACGTTTCATAGAGAGTAATGAAACCATTGCTTGCTATCATAAGGAGTTATTTTCTTACAAAGAGATACCTGTTAAGCATATTGGTGATGCAACAAACACAACTAGAAAATGCTATTGCATTAGAATTAAAAGAAAATATATTTGTCATTGTTTGTGGTATACAAACTACTTCACATTTGCTTTTTTTAAAATTTTTATTAGTGATAAAGAGCCTAAAAGATATTTAGGGCTTAAAAAAATCACAGCTTTTGCAGTTCTTTAAAGATCACTTTTCTGTCTTGCAGTCCATGTCTCATATTTACTTTTTAGGTCAAACAACTTTTAGATCTATCTGCCATTATTTCCCATTTGTGTCCATGTCTCATATTTACTTTTTAGGTCAAACAACTTTTAGATCTGTCTGCCGTTATTTCCCATTTGTGTCCATGTCTCATATTTACTTTTTAGGTCAAACAACTTTTAGATCTATCTGCCATGATTTCCCATTTGTGTGTTGCTTCGGGTGAACAAGTGCAATCCTTTTCAATGAATTACGTGAAGAAGAGTTTATCAAAAGAATTTGTGTTCCCCTAGCTCTGAAAAAGAATTGCTCTTACTGGAAATCAGCTGAAGCTTTTCTGGAAGCACTGAGCAAAATGAGCACAAGCTTTGGATGTACATGATACTCTGCCACAAGGAAGAAATGTTTTAAGGTGGGACAAGGGGGAGTAGCTTCAAACTGACAGAGACTAAGTTTAGCTTAGATTGGATATTAGGAAGAAATTCTTCCCTGTGAGGCCCCTGGCACAGGCTGCCCAGAGAAGCTGTGGCTGCCCCATCCCTGGAAATGTCCAAGGCCAGGTTGGACAGGGCTTGGAGCAACCTGGGATAGTGGAAGGTGTCCCTGCCCACAGCAGGGGGTTTGAACGAGACCCTTTTAGATCTCCAACCCAAGCCATTCTGTAATTCTGTGATCTTGGAAATATGGGAGTAGATAGAAGTGTTCAGGCTCTCTGAACCATCAGAAGTCAGGTCTCTTCTTCTCCCTTGCTGCATGGAGCATTGTCACCCCTGGCACTGGAGCAAACAGAGCTTTGTTTTGATGCCTCTGTTGGGCTCTTCTGGTAAGAGCTCTTACCAGAAGGTAAGAGCTAGCTAAAAATTCTTTGAGCACTGAAACCCTCATCCTGCTCTGGCTTTCAGGGTACAGGGGGAAGATGCTTTTCCCAGGTGCCTAAAATAAGCCATGGTCAAGGCCAGCAAGTGGCTGTCTTGTGCATGTCCATCTAGATGTAGGTGCTGAACCCCATCTCCCTTTGCATTAAAGTGTCACTGTGAATACTGGAGTTTCTCTAGACTGTGAAGCAATTCAAGCAATTACTTTTTCTTGCTTCTCCCAGGAAGTGCAGCTCTATGTTAAACTTTTTAAAGATGTTTGAAAACACTTGTGAATGTTATTCTTTTTATTATTCAGTGGTTTTGGCAGGAATAGTAAGTGGAAATTACAGAAACACTGCAAGAAACATTAGTTTTTGATTAGTTTTTGTGAGGTATGTAGGCCAGGGAATTTGGGAAGAATAGAAACCTTCTGAAAGGTTATCCAAATCAAAGTCAATCTCTTCCTAAATTTATTTCTCTGACATTTCCAGAGGCAAAACAAGACATGAATGTATCAACAAACAATCATTCTCTTATAAGAGACTTGGTAGTATCCTTCATGACTAAATGCTGTGCCAGAGGAAATGACTTGGGGTTTTATTCCTTTTCAGTAATGTGGAAAGTATGCCATGGGAGCAAGCAGGAAGAGGTTGTTTAGTGGAAGAGAGGAAGAAGAAACTTGGGAAGGGGTGCAGAGGGACAGTGCTAGCAGCAAACAGAACTCTCCTGGTGGGGTGCTGTGCTTTTGCACCGTGCTCTGCTCATACAAAGCTCTTGTAGGAAGCTTTTTGTGAGGATTGGCTTTTCTGAGGCATTCAGTGTTTGCATAACTGTGTGCTTCTGCTGGAAAGAGTGATGCCATGTCTGCTCTTGTTGATGGGAGCAGAGCCAGGATGATTCTTGTGCCCTTCAGATGGGATTTTCAGATGCTTTCATTTCTGAATTTATGGCTTCGTAGATAAAAGAAGTGGGTAGACATCTGTGAGTGAGACAGTGGATCTGCCCAAAATCTGATGGGACTTAAAGCCTCTCCTGAGAATGCTGTACTAAAACAAGTTCAAAGTAATAACTCCTGTTTATCCTTTAGTCTCACAAAAGGCTGCCAGCACATAGGATCTGGAATCAAGGGGAAAAAAATAATCCTGCTGGCAAAAGATTGGTTGAGGCAGGAGTGATGACTGGCTGAAACCAGATGTAGAAAGATCAGTGGATAAGTCTGGCAGTGATGTTCCCACTTTATGCCGTGTAATTATGCCATGATTGATGCACAGACTGGATCACAGCCCCTAAAAATCGGTCTGTCCAGGTGGGTTTCTTGTCACAGCCCCTGAAGATCAGTCTGTGCTGGTGACAACTTCTTAAGCACTGGCTGGTACTTGATGGCTCACTGCCTAGTGATGTGGAGTGTCCTTGGAGAGCTGGCTGTGGTTTTACAGCATTGTTATGCTAAGCCAGATGGGCAGCGTTGATACAGTTTACCTGGGACCCGCCTCACTGACTTTGAAAAGTTGCATATTTATGTTTCCTTTGCAGTTTATGAAGACAGCATTGTTTCCTGGAAAGGATTGCAAACAGTTGCTCATGGCCCTTCTGCCTACATGGAGGGAATGTCTATCTTTGTAAAATCTTTTTTACATCGAGGGCAGAAATACTGACTGAAGCACTCACTGACATCATACGGTGGCTTTCTTCGGGGGGCAGCTCACACAAACACATTATGTTTAGGTAACAAAAAGAAAAGTATAAAGAGTGCTTGAAGGAAAAGGAGGGTGAGGGAATTTTTGTTATTTGCAAGGTTTTAAAAACTCTTTAAATAAAATGGCAAAATACAAAAAATCCACCAGTGTGTAAAGAGCGACTTGCCATTTTTGCTGTATGTCTTACTTGTTTTCTACAAGTAATGTGCCCTTGCATTACTTGAATTTAAAAAAAAAAAAGACTGTAAACCCTTTCTGCAGCCGGAAGAATGATGGAAATTAGGATTTCTTTTTACATAATCCCCTCACATTTTGCTTGTGGATACAGCTGTGTTAACACAATGCAACATTTGAGTTGAGAGATCTGCCAGATCCTGGCACCAGTGATAGTTTGCAGACTGAAGGTCTTATTTGATAGATTTTCAAAGTGATACTGTGCTCAGTTGTATCTATGTTCCTGGAAGGAGGCTTGCAGTCAGCTTCTCAGAGGAAATACTTTCAAAAGGAAAAGTTTAATTTTGCCAAGATTCAGATAAGGTCAGAGTAATTGGACAAACCAGGGCTTTGTAGGTTAGAGATGAACACAGCCTGCTCCCTGGGACTGGCAAATGCACTGGGAGAACAGGGAAATGAACTGCATGAGGATGATTACATTTGCTGAAAATCTGAAGTACTGTGTATATTTCTTGGCATATTGTCAAGTGTAGAGTTGCATTTGAGCAGGGTGGGGTTTTTTTACTTTTTTAAATTAAGTAAAATGTATTTATCCTTCCCATTTCTGGATTTTACATTAACTCACTAGAAAAAGGGTCCACCAAATTAATTTTAGTTGTTTTAATACTATGTATTTATAAATTGCTGTAAAAATTGATTGTAATATGATGCTAATTCACCATAGGTTTTACAAGTACATCTGTAGCAGCTTCTCCCTAGCTTCCATGCTTTTCTGTTATGGGGCAATAGGGATTGTATTCCAGCTGTACCCCACTGCTGGCCAAGGGAATGCTCTGACAGGTAGCCACCAGCATTGGCCTCTGACATCAGTGACCTTTGCCAGCTTATACTTAAGGTCTGGAGTGATTTTTTTTCTCCTGTGTTTTCTTGTGTGAAACAGAACAGTGAAACCATTTCTTCATTTACCTGAGGTAGTTTCTGTGAGAGTCTGTGCTCAGTGATTGCACAGCCTTTGCAGGCAGAGAATGAAAGAGGACAGACTGGGTTTCTTCAGTGGGGTAACTCACATTTAAAATACAGGGAAAAAAAAAGGTGATAATTCTGTGGGTCAGCCAGCAAAAGGAAAGCTGCAGATCTCTTCCTTCAGTGGTGGCATACATGGAGTCTCTTCCTGCTGTCTTTTTGTCTTGTTAGGTTGGCCAAAAGATCAAAAATCCTAGTTAGGAACCAAGGAACAGGAAGCTAGTGCAGTTGGATAGCCTTGATTCCTTAGGAAAGAGAAGAGATAGGGTTGTGGGCAGGGACTTTGTACAGATTGCTGTGGCTGAGCTCGGGGGAGGCAGAGACAGACTGTTTTGTCTTTGGGCTAAAGAAAATGGGACGTTTTGCTTTGTAAAAGCAGGATTGGAAGGAGATGATTAAAGGGAAGGATCCTGAAAAGTCCAGTGAGGTGGTCTTGTCACAGACATCTTTTATGAAAAATCCTTTCCTTAGGATTTTTCCTCCTGAGAAGCTGAGAGGCCTCAGGAACAAGATGTAAACATGGATTTTCTGCTGTGTGGAATGCAACAGGTGCATCTGTGATTGGCCCATGTTGGTTGTTTCTAATTAATGGCCAATCACGAGCCACAAGCCTTTGTTATCATTCTTTCTTTTTCTATTCTTAGCTGGCCTTCTGATGAAATCCTTTCTTCTATTCTTTTAGTACAGTTTTAATGTAATATATATCATAAAATAATAAATCAGCCTTCTGAAACATAAAGTCAAATCCTCATCTCTTCCCTCATCCTAAGACCCCTGTGAACACAGCCACAGTGGTCTAATATAGTTAAGTATAAGAACATACCAAAAAATCCAAGTAAAATTGCAGTAGAGGGAGTAAAGTAGGAGCTTTTTTGATGAGGAGTCAGAAGTCAGATTGCATACAGGCATGTGAAAGGTGCTCTGGCATTCCTGTGTGAATGAAAACCAGCAGGAGGAGGGAATGGAAGAAAGACAAAAAGGCACCTGTTTTTTTGAAACATACAGCTTGCATGGGCATGAGCATCATGCAGTAGCACTGGACTTGAGGGAGGTTTGCCAAGCAGACAGATCATGCCTTCTCCCTGCCCTGTCTCATTGGTCACACACAGGAGTGTGACTGTGGTCACAAGGGTTTTCAGGATGAAGAAGAGACGAGAATGTTGACTCCATGATCAGAAGGCTCGATTTATTATTTTATGATATATGTTACATTAAGACTATACTAAAAAGAAATAAAAAGAAATAAAAAGGTTTCTTCAGAAGCTAGCTAAGCTAAGAATAGAAAAGAATGAATAACAAAGATCTGTGTCTCAGACAGAGAGCAAGAGCCAGCTCTGCCATGAGTGGTCAGTAAATCTAAACATCTACAGGAGACTAATCACAGGTCTACCTGTTGCATTCTACAGCAGCAGATAACCATTGTTCACTTTTGGTTGCTGAAACTGCAGCTTCTCACAAGGGAAAATCCTAAGCAAAGATTTTTCATGAAAGATGTCTGTGACACAGGAGCAGCTCTGTCCTGGATGTGGGGAGCTGCAGGAAGGAAGTGCTGTGGGTAGGGAATGTCTGGGAGAGCTGGGACAAAGCCCTGGGACACAGAGGAGGCTTTTCCCTCCAGATGGCCAGGCAAAAAGCCACATGAATTACACAGTGAGCTGGCTCCTGCAGCCTGGTGACATTTCCAGGTGGGTTTCTGGGCAGGCAGCACCTGGGCAGTGTCTGGCTGAATCTGTCTGGGCTCTCTGCCTCGGTGCCTGGAGCACAGGAGGAGGAGAAAAGGCTTCTCTCCAGTAGGTGCAGGAGATGACAACATTTGCTGGCTTGCTCCACCTAGCTTCTCAGTTAGAGGATTGAGATTTTTTGTTTCTGACAGCCTCATACTGTCCAAATTCAACAAGGACCACTTCAGAGCAGTGGTTTCCCAGCCTGTCTTGGATCTGAGTAAGCATCAGATGTGCACAGCTATGTAGAGAAATGAAGCCTCCTGACAGTAGGTTTGTTTTTCTGCAGTTTTTTTTCTGCATTATATGGAAATAACCTGCCCCCAGGTTTTGGGCTGTTGCACCCAGCCTGGCTGTCCATTTTACCAGCAAGCCCTAGTATCTTGTGTTACTGAAAAAGAACTATCTGCACCAAAAAAACCCTTTCCATCAAACACAAAGAAACCCAGCAGTGTTTCTCATTGTGCTGATTTTAGTCTGAAATACTAAAACCCACTCAAACATGAAGTATTATTTAGGTTACCCTAAATTAGTTTGAAATTACATTGTAACCATGAAAAGTGGTGGGGATTGATTCACTGGCTGTGTGGAGCTGAGAAGAGCCCAGCTGAGGCTCAGGGTTAAGGTCCTACAGATAGCAGTAATGTTGCATAAATAGTGACAGCAATAGAAGTTATGAAGAAGTTTAGAGCTCCAGAACCTCTTACAAGTGAAATAAGCAGTGGTTTTGTTTGAGGCTTTCTTCTGACTGGAGTCATACCACTCTTTGAAGTACAAAAACTGTGTGTGTGTGTTTTCCTTCCTCTGTACATTTGAGTGGAGAATGTAAAAATACCAGCATGGTCTTGTTTTGGTAATAGGATTGCATGCAGACATCCTTGTGGTTAAATTGAAAAAAAAAAAAAATAAAACCCATGAGATTTCTTGTGAAGGAGTTGTTGTTGGCAAATGGAGTGATTAATGACTGAGACTAGAGATGTACAGACAACAACAGCAGGATCTTGCTCATAACCTTGTAATGTAACTCCTTACCACTCTCAGGTGAAAATTTTCTTTCCAGAATTGATCTAAAGAAGATTTTTTTAAAAAATAGAATTTCTTATGCTCCCCAGAGGGGAACAGCTGCTCTGTCCCCTTGTGTATGTGGCAAAGGAGGAGACAGAGCTTAACTCATTTAATAGCACCTGCAAAATCACCCACTGAACATCATTTCTTATGGGACTAGTGCAGTCAAGTTATTTAAGCACACTTCTAGGTAAAGAAACACAGTTCACAATTCTTTAGAGGTTCACCAGGCATGTATCCTTTAAATATAGTGATTTAGGAAGAAAGTTGGAATTTTTTATTTTTAAATTTTTTTCTCAGCACTATTTTTTTGTCTTCTCTTGCTCATCCCCTTGTGTTTGGTTTTCACAACAGTGCAGAATTCAAGATTTTACTTTCAGCCTTCAAAGTCTACAAACCCTGCCTGGAAAACTGGCATGTTGCTGAGCTTCCTGCCATGACTGCTTTTTAACCAGAATGCAAGTGGAAAAATGTAACCTATTCTAGTGCTCTTGTGGTAGGACCTCTGGAAACAAGGCAAACTATTTAAAGCCTCCTGCTACATATTAAAACTAAAATGTTTCTTTTCTCCTGCTTGTACCTCTCTTTTCTCAAGTACGTTTTTGCTTGTCAGTGTTTTTCATTTAACCCTTCTGCCTTGGTCTTCCTCCCCTGTGTCAATTCTCTCTCATTAGGCATTAGAGGGAAGCTGAAGCATGCATGTGTTTGGTGTGGGGTATGTGTCTAATTTGGGGTTTTACCTGTCAGCATTCTCTGTCCCAATTGCTTTGTTCTGCTCCACCTCCCTCTGCAGCCACACCACTAAACTTGGTTTGCACTGCTGCAGACAGCCTTTTATTTTAATTTCTGCTTGTATCAAATCAAAAGCTGTGTCTCTACTCTGTAATGTTTTGCACTTGTATTATTTGCCCCTTTTGGTAGGTGAAACTTCCAACATGACTCCCTGCTATGTGGTTGGAAGACATGTGTGCAAGGAGAAGAGTTAGGCTGTTTAAATACAGTCACAGCTCACCTGTAAAAATCCTAGGATGACTTCTTAGCCATGGAAATGAATCCTGCTTGGTTCAGAAGCTCATTCACAAATTACTGGTGTGAATTGGTTGTGACTTCAGAGGAACTCTGCTACTCTACTTTCAGATGGAGACCCCCCTCTTGATATTCCCCACTGATGGATTCATTAGTGGATTGTCCTGGGTGTTGAACTGTTCCTTCAGTTTACCTGATAATAGAAAATGCCGCTTCTTCCTAAATTCATCTTCAGTTCCTGACTTGAATATGACTCAGGTGCACTTTAGAAATCTGAAGCAGCATTTTTTGGGGGGTGTTTGGGCTTTTTGTTGTTGTTGTTTGTTGGATTTTACTTTAATGGTAGAGTGTTTTCTCCCTTGTGAGTGATTTTAAACTGGTTTTTTTCCCCTCCTGATAAGTCCTGCTAATACTGTAATATTTGAGAATGGATTGTAATGACATCTAACATTTTGTTCTGTTTGTGCTGCAGACTGAGGTCAAGTAAACAAAGAAAGCAATCATTATGTTTTAGCATTCTTTTTTAATGAGCACATTAAAATCTAGTCACAGCTACAGGATCAGCTGTGAAAAGAAGGGAGAGATACAGAGCTCTGAGTAGCACTGTATTTTGGAAGCAGTTTATGGAAAAATAATGGATTGAAGGGATATGGAAGGACTCTGGTAGGAAATAAATGGCACGATGTTGTTGACAGAAAGGGTTTGGCAGGAGGCTTGTTGTGACTGTTTCTGTGGCTTAGAATTACAGAGGAATTTCCTACAGACTGGACTAACCATTACAAAAATGTGTCTGCTTTTAGGAGATCAAGGCATACAGTGGAGTCTTCTCAGGGAAGATGTCGTCTTTGACAATGAGAAGCCGTTGTGTGGACAAAAGAGGAAGTTTCTTTAAGGTAAATGGGATACTTACACAGAACATAAAATACTTGGGTTTATGTGAAATGAGCACAGCAGAATGTGCAGTACTCTCTGTGATACATAGTAAGCCTTTTCTGTAAAATACTTCTTGAGCATTTCTTTTTACAGGCAGATTTGTGGCTAAGATCACCCCCCAGTTATTTCACATGTATATTTTTTCTGTACATGGAGTAGAATATTTGGTGTAAAATAGGTCATGGCTTTCTTTGCTGCTAATGCTGAGAACATAAGCTTTATTATGCACAGGCATAAAATTATTGGAGCCTTCATAAACTAGTTTTGTGTCACTTAAAGTTGTGGTACAGGTTTATGATTTCCATTACTGGATTGAAAATTGATTTCATTTCTTTGCCTATTTTGGGAACAACTGGCATCCCAAAAAGCCAGGCTGCAGCAGGAGTTACCAGTGCAGTTTTCTAAAGATGACTGAATCCTGTTAACTGTGTGCCAGGGTCACAGTGGCTGCCTTGCTGGGCAGGGTTTTGCTTTAGGGAGCCATCAAAATTTGCAGGTGCTTTTGAGCACTGAATTCAATGATCACATCCCTTAGAATATTCATCACTTGCTGTAGCTTCTTCCAGTGAAAGATGCTGATGCTGCCATCTTTGGGGGTTGCTGTTCCCATTCCTTCTCTTCCTCTGGGGCAGAAGTTTCCCTTGGGGAAATCTTTAGGAAATGAACAGTCAGCACTGCAGTGACATTGTGTTTTCCTTTTGTCTTGCCCAGCAGTTACCAGGGTCATCCAGTGGCAGGAACCACCTCTCAGTTCTGCAACACACTTCAGCTACCTCTCATAACTCAGGAGTACAAACATCAGCCTTGTTGATAGCACTCCACAGCCAAAGAGGGAGAATAGCCCTATTTTCAAATCACAGCAAGGAACTGTCTCAGTTCCAAGAAATATCTCTAGGTTGTCTCTTGCGTGTATGCTGAAGGACTCCTGATGTCATTCTTATGTAGAAAATAGATGCTGGAACAGGTGTTTTGTTCATGATGATGGGGTTGCAGTTACTCTAAATGATTAGAAATGCAGTCTGCAGTCTGCCTGGGCAATTTCAAGAAACATTGTCAATTAGAAAACTACGATCCTGCATTTTCTTAAGGACATGCTGGCAGGGAAGAGATGCCTCCAAGCTCCTTTTCCAGCCCTTGGAAGTTGTACTGTTGGACCATGGTTCTGAGCATAGAGTGTGGGATTGGAAGCTGCAGGCAGTCAGTGTGCCCAGCCATTTCTTTTCTGTGTGCAGTGCACCTGGTAGCTTGTGTGTGTGTACAGTGAAATTACCTTTTATTTCCTCCTTCTTCCATGTGAGCAGAATTGTGACAACAGCTACATTTGTTTGCTACAGCTGAGCCAGTGAACAAGCAAAATACTTGGCACAACAGATTTTTTGAGTTTGCATTATTTTAATTTGCTTTGTCTGACTGTGTTTAGGAGACCTAGTAATCAAGATATGGCCTTTTATCCCTGCTGATCTGTTCTTCAGTATGCTCTCCCACATGGGCAGACTGTCCCCTGTCCTTGCACATGGCTCTCATGTTGTGCTTGTTAATTTGCAGTTGCCCAAGAAACCTTTACCACGTTGATATGCAGATTCTCAGGGCACTTAAATCTTCTTAAGGAGGGAGTATCTTACCATTCTCAGCAACATTTGCCAGAAAAATTGCTGACAAATACCAGTTGGGAAATTCCAACTTTATCGTTTCTGGTTTTTTAGAAGTTGTAGCAATGAGAACTACTTACCATCTCTTAGTTTTTTTTCACAGCCATTGTTTTCACTGTTTTGTCTCCATTTTAGACAGAGAAGTCGTCCCCATTTTTGACAGTATTGTCCCCATTTTAGACAGAGCAGAAGTCTGTAGTTTTAGAGGCTAAATTCTGTGGACTCTACACCTTCTGATTGGTGAATGCTCAGAGCCAACAAGTAGTAAGAATGAGGCAATGATGGGGTTAGTCTTGGATAATTCTGGGACTGAATAGCTTGCCAGTGGTTACAGAGAGAGTCTGTGATAAGGCAAGGGGCTGAATATATGTCTCTGACAAATGTCCTCTTTACTGAATTATCCTCCTTCTCATCAAAATGTTCCAGTGTTTACTGAACTGGCATCAGAGGTTTTACATCAGTAAAGCTTTTCTGTTTTACAGCAGTAAGGCTTTTCTGTTTTACACCAGTAAGGCTTTTCTGTTCCAAAATCAAGCATCAGGTAAAACTTTGTTTCTGATGAATAAGATACCGAGCAAGGTCAGTGGCCCTGAGAATTCATAGCTCCCCAGAATCTGCAGACGTGTATCAAAATATTGGATTGCATTCAGAGGCTTGCACAAGTTCAGCAGCAGCGTTCTCAGATGGGCTCGTCTCTGGCACTTGGCCACCTCATCACACAGGGCCCTCTGTGAGGGCTGCTACGTTCTGCTTATCAAAACAGGAAGGAAAAGATGTGATGCCAAAGAGGATGCAGGTCTCCAGAAAGGATGAAAAATGAGATGCTGGCAGGAAGGGGGAGTGGTAAGTGCTGAGGCTCATTTGTCCAGTCTGATTCTAATCTTGCTGTCTTCAACCCGTGTCCCTTTGCCAGATTAGGAGCACCCATCTTACCTTTTCCTCTTGAGTTCTTGTAAATCTCAGGGCTTGGAAACATTCTGCAGTGGTCGTCTTGGCTGACTCTTTTAGTGCCTTCTCAGGATGATGGCAGTTTCATTAATTCTCTGTATGAGCTTATTTACATTTCAGCACAAAGAGCAGGAATTCATTTGTCACGCAGTTTTTTCTAAAAACGTCTGGGAACAGATATCAAATCAAAGCCATCAATCTTCTTCTTGAGAACAGGAAACTCTTCCAGTCCAGTGAGTAATAGGAGCTGTAGTTATGCTGGGTTTCTGGGAGAGGCACTGTCTATATCTGGTCCTGGGCATGTGCTTTCTTTCCCTGATGCACGGCAGTGATGTGAGTGTCAGTAGAGCAGCTTCACAAATGTGATTAGAGCCCCTTGGGAGTGAGTTGCTTCTGGTGAACACACATTTTTGCTGCTTGTAAAACGTCCTGGATGATGCAAAGCACAGTAGATGTTGTGTTATGGTGAGAGAATGCTGGAGTGCTGAGGTGCCATGTTTGTGGGCTGTATGTAGGAGTTTCACTGTCGCCCTTGCCAGCTCCCAGAAGCTGAGCTCAGTCTTGTTGAGCTCTGAATCAATTGACAATAAGCAGAGCGTGGTGCTTTATGAAAGGAAATGCTGTGGTTTAAGATGTTTGCATTTCGTCATTTCGTTCATGGATGTTAGGAATGTAAACAGTTAGTACATGGGTATTTGGCAATCTGATGTTTAGGATAGATTTGGTTAGGCAGTACTGTACTGGGCTGCTGTGTGAATTCATGTTGCCTGAGTCACAATTATTATTTGGGTTTACAGTGGTTATACTGTAGTGTCTTCTGAATTTACAGAACAGTGCTTTATCAGAAATAAATTCCAAAGGAAAAATCACTGCTCACAAAAATAGCTATTTTATCATGTTATATAAGATCTCATTTTAATTTTGTTTTTTATGAAATACTGATTAATTAACCATCTGAGAAGATGTCATATTTCCAAATGCATTTTTCAGGTAAACCTCCTCTTTCTATAGCATAGCAGGGTACTATCTATTTCACAGACCTAAACAGTTCCCAACAGATTTCTTCTGATTACTATTTAAGTCTTTGGGCTCATTTATGCTGTTTTACACTAACAGAGGCCTCTGACAAATATATACATCCACTTCTTCTGCATCTTCCTTTGGAAGTTGCCTCTTACTGTGTTGATTTCAAGTCTGTTGAAACAAAGGGATGAGTTTTCCCATTATTTCCAGCCAAAGAGGTACCATACGTGTTGCAAATAGAGAGGTGTCTTTGAAGAATTCTGATATTCTTAGCCTTGCACTAAAAAGGCAGAGCCTTCTGCTGCTGCTTGTTTCCTCAGGGCTGGAGCTAATAATAGTACATAGCCAGGATCCTTCCTGTGTTTTGTAGAAACATGTTATTAACAGCTCACCTTGTATGATGCTGGTCACCTGTGCATCACGTGTGCTCTGTAACCACCAGAAGCTTCATTGATCCTAAATACTGGGAAATGCTGTCATAAAGTCATGACTACACCTTACATTTTTTGTAGAAAAATGCTGTTGTAACAGGATGGGTCAGTTAATTGCAAGGATACACAAATGATGTGACTCCATAAGATTTTCTTGAATCAAGGGAAGAGCAACTTTTTTTGTCATGAAAGAGAATTTAAGGAAAATTAGTTGGAAATTGCAGAAGATATCGGTGGTTTATTCTAGAAAAAGATGAGGGGTTTCTTCCTAGAGGTCATTGCTTTGGTTCAAGTGGAGTACATGGTGGTTGGTGATTAGTCTTGGTTGGGTTGTGGTGTGTTCCATCCTGGGGTACTTCACAGGTCAGTTTGGGGTTTGATGCCACACTTTGACCTGATTTCCTTGCCCAGAGTGTATTGACTTTTCAGAGACTGAGGCTCATTTGTCATGGAGGCTATGTAGCATACCCAAGAAATTTAGCCTGTAGAATAGAATGTGAGCATAAGGCTGCTTGAAATGTGCCATTTTGTTTAAGTCTTCTTTAGGGAAAGAAGCAAAGTTGCTAAACATGGAAGAATTCCTCTCAGGAATAATTTCTCTTCGGAGTTCTCTTCAAGGCAGGCATACAAATTCAAAAGCATTAAGATTACTTCACTGTTAGCACAGTTTGGATGAGAGTTCTTTGCTGTAGCTCCCTGAGATTTTGTTTTCTGGGAGGGAGGTGGGTTTTGTCACAGCTCAGGTCAAAGCCCACTAACAGAGTTAACTCAGTTGCCAGCCAGGTAGTGACACAGCAAAGCAGGCATGGAGGAAGTGGCTGAAAATACACGTGGAGAGCTCATACATTGTATGCTTTGCAGGGAGGGGTGCTGAAAAGCTCCTTTGTTGTGCAGACTGTTGGCCTTCAAGACACTTAGTCTCTGCTGGTGTGTCAGAGAACAGGGCACACCACAGTGATGGCTCTTTATGGCCACAGTTGGTCTTAGATGCAAAGATTTGTGGTGATGCTGCCCATGAAGAGGAGCTCCTTATGCAGAGCTGGTTCATGGGGAGCAGCAGCTCAGCTTTCATGCAGTCACCAGCTGAAGTAGCTTTGCAAGGATGCTTTGCTGGCAATGCAGAAATTCAGCCCACTCTGGCTGCTTCCTGAGGCTGGCCTGTGCTCCTCCAGCTGCCCCTTGGAACAGTCAGGGAGGCACTGCTCCCATCTGGCTGCAGTGACTCATGGTTCTTTGGGAACCAGCAGGTGCAATGCCTTTGCAGTGTCACTGGTACACATGGCTGGTGGCACCGAAACTGCAGGAAATACAAAAACTCTCCAACAACAATCTTTAGTGCTAGAGAATTAAGGCATTACTTTATTCTTGCCAGGGTGTTGTTCTGGCCAGGATGTGCAACAGTAACCACTTCATCCACTCCTCCCCTGGCTGTGCAGAGAAAATCATTCCATCACACAAGTCTTTATTAGATTTTTCACATTCGTCAAAACCCAGAGAAAGTCATTGGTCCAATGTTCACTGCTCCCATGATCTTAGTATTTTGTTTCTTGTTGGTTGTTGGTTTGCCTTTAATGTTGATTAGTTTCTCATTCTTCATTCTCTTGTCTTATCTCTTTCCAGACCAGGAGTCTTGACCATGCCAGGGGTGATGTTTGGAGCTGACATTGGTTAATGGTTGTTATCTTTTGTGCATCTTCTTTTTGTGTGCTGCTCCCAGTCTGCTGAGATGTTAAGCTCATCAGACCTTTTGGTGGAACAGTCCTTTGAAAAGAAACTTCAATTCCTTTCTCCCCGACTAAAGTTATATTAAAAAATGCTAAACCTCATATAATTTCCAACACTGGGAACTATGACTTGGACAGAAGAAAACCCTTGGGGTGTGGGTAATGGTAATTCATTCTTACATAAGGTTCAGTTATTGGTGTTGGCCAGTTGTAAGCAGAGACTAAAACTTCTTCTGAATTGATTGGAATAATGGTGCTCAGCAAAGGAGAGTGTGAATTCCTGAGGTGGAGGAAAAATTCCAATGTAACAATTTAGGAAAATGATGCCTGCAATTCTTTGAATATGCTGCTGTACTGAGTTGCCTGCCCTGAGTGGGACTCAGGCTCATACCTTCAGGGCAGCTGTGAAGACTGTTCTGACTTGGACCCCAAAGCTGGTCTTGCTTCATATGCCAGAGTTTTTTTTTGTTCTGATGTGCAGGGGTGGTGGTAGAGATTGCTACATCACTGCAAACCTTTTATTGGGTTCCCTCCTGGCAGGAGAGAGGGAACCCTGCTAGGGTTTATAGGATCTCATGGTGTGGCATGACAAGCAAACTTGATGCATTGGCTACAAAGAAGTGTTCAAGAGAGCAGGCTTTGCAAATTTCATGGTTGGTTTCTGCTCAATAAAATGTTCCCCTAAAGTCTGGCTAGCAAATTCTGCATTTCTCAGGATACAACCTCAGTGCTAATCTTGCCTACCTTAAAATGGGTTTTTACCCTCGTACCCAGAATTAGGTTGGTGTTCTACCTGAAGGATTGCAAGGCAATTCTTTTTTTAATTGAATTGTTGTGTTCGAGTGGAGTCCAAAACCTGATGTGAAAAGCAGGCACCCACTCCCTTCTTGCTCCCTTCTTGCTTCATTGCTTTTCATCCTCCATGGTATCATAATTCTTAGTCTCCCTTCTGAAATAAAACTCTTGCACGTGGAATTCTTCTAATTGTTTTTTTGGTGGTTTTTTTTGAGAAGGTAAATGCTACAAACAGCTAAATAATTTAGTTCTTGGAAGATGTTGTATAATGCACAACTGCAAATTCAGTTGTGTAGGCTGCAAATTCAATCCATTTAAATTAAAAGGCTAGCCAAACTGGAAAGTTTTGTACTGGCACAGAACAGGAATTACTCTTCCTCTGAGAACCTTTAAATGTGGCCCCAACCCTTACTTGTTCCTTTGCAAGGGGAAGTCCAAATAGGATGCGATTTTACAAAAAAAGAAAAAGTTTGTAATCTCTGGTGACTAAACTTGCCCTGGCTTCTTTTCCACGCCTCTTCCACTCACTTGATGTCATACTATTTTTGTCCCTTTCTAGCTCATTGACACAATTGCCTCAGAAATCGGAGAACTGAAACAGGAGATGGTACAGACAGATCTCCCAGTGGAAGATGAATCTGCTGATTGGCAAAGGTGATTAAAATGTTTATTTTCATGGTTCTGGAGAGTCTACCACAACAGGAATGTTTTCACTGTGCTTTCTTCTTGGGTGGCTTATGTCCTAGAATTTTTCTCCCTGGCAGCATAGGAGGTGTAGATAATCTTGCTCTTTATCCAAGGAATTTGCCTTTGTGCAGGAGATTCAGTTGTTTGGTGTAGTTGCCTTAATATCTTCTAATTGCAACTGAGCTTCACTTCCTTGTTAAAAACTTTGGATACTGATGAATGTCTAAAGCAGGAAACTACTACCATTATTACCATTGTCTGTGGCACAGCCTTGCTTTCATGCTGTAAAGACAAAATGTGCATTGCTTCAAGTGGCTCTTTGAAGATTCAAGATACAGTAATATGACTTATTTATGCTCTCAGGTTAGGAAGTAAAATATTGACTGCTATGAGCTGATGCATATGTGGGTTATGTGTTTAAGTTAATTTATATATGAGTAACTTGCACATAAAAAAATAAAATTGTACCTTTAAGTGCGCAGAATGGGACCCCAGCATTTTGGCTTTTCTTGAACAGTTACATCTGCTGAACATCTGGAGGATAATCAATATTTTAGTCCTTGTGTTAACAAGAGAACATTTTTGTACTTACCTGAAATATTTGTTACAAGAGGAAAGCAACCAGTGGTAGGTGTTGTGTTTTATCTGACTGCATGGCCTTGGCCAGCCCTGGAGCTGGTGGGCTTTGTTCTTCTAGCAGTGAGTTAATGAAGTGGAAAATTGTTTTTAGAATTACATCCAAGATTTTTAGCTCTTTTTCTTCCTGTGAATTCTGTTGAAATCTGCTGGAATTTACAACAAAGCACATGTAGATTATTTTCAAAAACATTAAGCAGCAGCTTTGTTGGCCAAGTAGTAAAGAATGTAAGACAGTTGAACTAATTAAAGTTTTTGGCTATGGCCCTGGTTGAACATTACTCAAGTTTTAGAGCTTTTGAGAGTTCTTTTAGAGGGACAGAAAGGATACTTTCTTCATTTTGAGAATTCAGCTAATTAACTCCAGAGATCATCAGCTACATTTCAGTTAAGAAAAGGCTTCTTGTATCTTTGAATACATCATATGCATGAAAGGCTAAGGTCTGCTGATTCTAAATTCTTGGTGGAAGCACTTAGCTGGAAACAGTCAACTAAACCTCCCCATTTTACAGATCATGAATTTTTAATTGATTTTTTAAATGAATTTTTAATTTTAATTTGTTAATGTTGACTACAAAACATATTTTGGTTTAAGATAAAGCAAACCTAACATAAAAAAAGAATAATTTCATGAAAGAATTTCATGCAATTTCATGAAAAATAATAATAGCCATCAAAAAATTTATTTTCTGTCACTTCAAGATGATAATGTGAAATATGAAGTCTGAATAAATGAGCTAAAGTCAAACCTTACTGTGACCACAAAATTCTGAGCTGCATGCTTCTGTGTAAGGAAAAAGTTGTATCAAAGTTGGTAAGTTAAGTAATTTAGTGCACTGGCACCTTTTTTTTAATATAGTGCTACAGAGCAGGATTATAGTAATTTCAACAAGAGTTTTCCAGAGTTGTTGTTTAAACTAGGCACCTCACAAGGCTGTGTTTACTGTCATAACTTTAATTTCTTTGTGGTTAATTAAAAACCTGGCAGTTAATGGAATTTTCTCTTCTTATTGCTTTCTGCTGTTCAGAAGTTAGTGTCTAGAAATGACCTTTGGATTTGCATCTAGGGATATTTGAGCTCAATGGAATGTCCATTTTCCTCACTCTTTTTCCACCTTAGCAGGTGTCCACAGACACCCAGAGCAGTTCTGGAAAGGCATTGCAGAGCTCTCAGCTGAATTCAGAAAGATAGGGACGTGAAATTGTGTGTCTGCAGCCTTAGTATTGTGGTTTGGGCTTTTTTTGTGGTTATGTGGTGACTTTCAGATTTACACTCCTCATTTTATATACTCCTTTATTTTGGGCTCATTTCTCCTTTTCATACAGTATGATTCCATACATACAAGACAGTGACAAGACTATGACTCCATTTCATACAAGAATGATTCAAGGGCTCACTTTGGCTTGTAAATATGTAAAAGCCGGGCAAAAAAACAGGCTTGCCAAAAAGTGTTTTAAGAGGGACTGTTTCAGTATCCCACTTTTTTGATGCCTCACCTTTTTCCCAGTGCAGAAGTTTGTCTCAATAATTCAAATGAGCGGAGCTGTCAGAAAAGGGAATTAGTGGTACAGCTTTCTGTCATGCCATTCCAGCAACCTTTGAAAGAGTAACAAGAGAGTTTCTGCATGCAGTGGCAGCCCAGGAGCCTGTGGGATGGGTCTGGTGGCACCTGGATGATCTTTCAGGAGTCCCCAGACCCTCTGAAAATCTCTGTGAATGTCCATAAGGGGCCAGCTCTTCCTGCTGTCCTTCTGGAGGGAAGGCTGTAAAGCTCCAGGCTTCCCGGGGCACTTGGTGCCTGTGGAATAGTTCAGGGATGCTTTGCTGCTGGTGGCAGCTGCAGCAGCTGATTCCTTTCCTGTTCTGTTCCTGTGGAAGGAGCAGGGGCAGAGCTTTGCTCTCTGCATTATGTCCTGCACTGCACAGCCCTCACACTGCTCTTTTCCACTTCAGGAGAGCCATCTTCTGTCCAGCAGAGAGAACCATTTCTGTTATTGCTGACAAGTATCCAGAAACCTCCTTCCCAGCTGCCTTTTAGCTGCAGTGGGATGCAGGAGGAAGTTACCACTGGCTCTCTGCCCCTCCCAGCTGATGCCCAGTATCACTGTATAGACTGGGCTGGGTGATAAAGAGCTGTTAGATTTACAGAAATCCAGGAAAATAGTCAAACTGTGAGGTGGTTAACTTTTGTGGGACTGGAGCAAGGTTCACATCATGACCAAGGATCATCCTGGTTCAAAGCTTGAGCCTGATCCTTGTCATTTTTACTGTGAGCTGAGTCTAATCAGGATGCAGCACTGCATTGTTTATCTTGGCAGTTACCTCTCTGTACTTCCCACGTGTTTATGGGTTTTGTCAAATCTAAGGAAACTTGCATGAGTCATGTGTTTTCTTTTGTTCATTGTGAGTAGTGGTGAAGCCTACCTTTCCCACTGAAGAGGAGCTGTGTAGCAGCCCTGAATTAAAGCACACCATTCATTAATGCTGATTTGTGTTCCAATTTTGAATTTAATGCGACCTGGTCAGATTGTCTTCTATCAGGAATCTTTTTTTTTTTTTCAAAATCCCAAACAAATAACACAAACCAACCAAACATCCTCCAAACCCTGAAAGTAAAACCAGGAGAGGAATTTAGTTGTTGCATAATATACATATTTTGTGAGCATATTTTGCTAGCATTTAGGTTACAGGAACTTCTTATTCTTGTTCAGTACACTTGAGTTCATCCATTGCTCATGAATTCAAATGGTTATTCTTTCCATGCAATTGTTTCTAGAGTAGTTCCACACACATGCCAGTCCCAAATAATTTTAGTCTAACTCTTAAAACATAACGAGTTTTGAGAACTCCCATGTGTCAGGGTTTGACTGTATGTCTAATTAATGATCATTAATTAAAATTATTTTAAGACTAAAAAGTCAGACTGGGAATATGATACTCAGTAGTGCTAGGCCACTACAAATAGCCTGTCAAAACAAACCAGTGGGGCTTTTTACTGCATTTGCTCCCAGGCCTTGGGAAATGGCTTCTTGTAGGTTGTATTTGGTTTGCCAGGTGTGTTTTTTCCAAGATGTGCTTTTTCCAGAGTTTACCAGGTTAGATGTTTCTCTCTGCCTCCTTTGTTATTTGTGAACAGAAAATATTTTTTTTAGTGTTTTGTATTCCTGTTTACCTCACCATAGATTGCAGTAACATTCTAGTGCTGTTTTATCTGAGTTGCATTGGTGCTGTTTCAACCATTAGTGTTTAGGAGTGGCAGAAATTCTGATCGTGATCAGATATTCATAATCTTTGGTTTATTTCTTGAGGGAGGAGAAGCAGCTGCCCCAAGGAGGTGCCTGTGTATGTAAGTCAGAGAGTTTCCTCCTTGGATCTCAGCATGTGGGAGGGATTGTGCATGTAAGTACCTGGAGGTTCAAAAAACCTGAAAGTTCCTTTTGAATTTGACCCTCATGGCAGGAAGGAATGATGAATCTGACTCCATGTTCTCAGAAGGCTAATTTATTGTTTTATGATGCTATATTATATTAAAGAATACTATACTAAAGAATACAGAAGGGATACCTACAGAAGGCTAAAAAGATAATAATGAAAACTTGTGACTCTTTCCAGAGTCTCTACACAGCTTGGCACTGATTGGCCAATGAGTGAAAACAACTCACAGCAGAAACCAGTGAAGCAATCTCCAAACACATTCCACGTGAGCAAAACACAGGAGAAGCAAATGAGATAATTATTGTTTTCTTTTTTTCTCTGAGGCTTCTCAGCTTCCCAGGAGAAAAATCCTGGGTGAAGGGATTTTTCAGAAAATGTGAATGCCACAGCTCCCCATTCCAATTTATGGTGGTCTAGGGGGTGTGGGACGACATGAAGCCAGTCATGGCAAAGAGGAACACTGTGACCCCAAGTGCCTGTGCAAACTCTTGCCAGCTTTAGGTGGTTTTGTGGTATCAAGCAATGCTAGGCATTCTAGCTCATACAAGTCACACACCTTCTTTTGAATGTGAGGTAGCTGTCTTTAGCAGTAAAAACACTTTTCCCTCTTTGATATATTCCCCTTTGCAGCATATTTGTTTTTCACCTCCTGACCAAGGGGAGTGGAAATGATTTGCATCTGTCTAAGCTTGCAGCCAGCATTGGTGTATAACTTGTACTTTGCCACAGCTCCCTGTGGTTTGTAATGCAGCTGACTGGCATTGAGGGTGAGTGGAGAATTTCTGAACAATATTTACTGGAGGTACAGCTCAGGAAAACACTTTTGTGGTTCATGATTTGACCTCTTGGAGATTCCTCCATTGCAACACTAGGCTCTGCTGGGACTGGTTGAAAAGGGAAGCCAGTATTCCTACTGAGGCAGTTTCAGACCTGCTCATGACTGATGTAAAAAGTACTTCCCTCCTGCACCCAATGTGTTTCTGTGTATTTTGTGCCCCTTGAAAGTATCCTGGCAGTTAGTAAAAGCTTCTGATGCTTGTGGGCAAGGGGGGAAATAATCTGCATTTGAGATGCCTTGGAAATCTGAAAAGTATCACATCATAAATAAGCAAACAGAAAGAGGAAAAAATAAAGAGGCTGGTAGTGGTAATTGATCCAGATAATGAAATGTCAAATGATTTTGCCTGCTCTTATCTGATCATACAGGGAAAGTTCTCCTCCCCATTTTCTTTCCTTGCTTGCCCTTTGCAGAGATTCCTCAAGTTGCTGAACAAAGCTAGAAGAAAGCAGTTTGGTAATTTGGGTTTTTTTTCTGTTGGTTGGTTGGTGGATTTTAATTTGGTTCAGCTTGTTTTCTTTGGTGTGAGGATTTTTGCAGAGGGGGCAGAGAGGCTTTTTGTTTGTTTTGAAAGTATTCAGTGCTCCTGTGCTTGTGAACTCTGTCCCTACTTGCTGAGGGTACAGTAGCTGGCATAATGAGGGTGGTAAATGCTGTTAGTGATGCTTAGGGCCTGTCCAAAGCAGGGAATTCAGAAGAGCTGCACAGTGTGCAGTGGGGAGGTGGAGCTCTGTTGTCCTCTCTTGCTGCAGAAAAGGTCTGTAAGGGGAGCACATCCTCTGCAAAAAGGGTGCTTTTTGTCTGTTCCTGAATTTTATCATCAGGAAGCTGTTACCAGAATAGCTGCTCCATAGTGTTTTCTAGCATGGGGAGAACCACAGGATGTACTTCTAGCTCAAAAATGAGGAATTTGAGGCTGCAACACGTGCACTTGTACTGGGTGTTCTGTATTGTATGGGTGATGGTGAAGCTTTTGCATAACAAAAGGAGTTCTCCAAGTATTCTGTTTATTTAGATTTTTAATAACAAGAATCTGCAGCCTCCAAGAACTCTACTTCATTACTGAATGTAGCAGTAACTTTAGATGCTCTGCTCCAAATAAATTTTAACCTTACATTACCTTGCCACATTCACCCTTAGCCTAAGCCTTTATTTCTCACATAGCAGTCAATCCACAGCCAAAGGAATTTGGAGCATAAATATACAATTCCTTACTTGTTTCTGATCTTGGGAAGTGTAGTATTAAAATGTGAGGTAAGGACCTTTCATGGCAAAAATAAAAAAAGAGTAAATATTTACAGAACTCAGCAGGAATACGATAAAAAGTGACTGCCACTTATGGCATATTCTTTATGCTCTGCTTTAGGGAGGATTATTTGGGAGTTTAACTTTTTTTTTCTTGTTTCTTTCTTGGGTTTCTCATCTCTTTCTCACCTCCTCCCACTCTGACCTCTTAGCAGAGGGGAGCAAAGATGGATATACAGCTGTGAAGGCAACAGAGCTGCTGGAGCAGAGACAGTAGTCTGGGCATAAGGTGAAGTGATGCTGGTTTGTGGACTTGTGTTGTGAAAATGATCCCTCTAAACAGACAAAGTCCTTGTGTCTGGTGCAGTGATCACCAATAGGTAGTGGGTTGCTCCATTGTCAGAGTATTGAACAGATTTTTCTGGCAGGCATGAGAGACCAGGATTTCTGTGGGTTGCAGCATTTGCAATCAATCTGGGAATAAAAGTGTCTGAATTGCATAAATATCCTTGAAGAGAAGTTTTTCCATATATTAGCACAGCAAAGAAGGCAAGTGAAATGCTCTCTCAATCACATCTGCACATACAAGTGTGCCTGAAGTGATGGCTGAATTTCTCCAACCTCACAGAAGAATGCTAAGGCTTATTTTCAAGTTGGCTTTGAATTGAGAACCTTTGAAGAGATTTTTGTGTTGCTAAATATAAGAATTCTCAGTAGGAGAAGTACCAGCCCAGAGTGTCAACAGCACCATGAGCTTTGTGGTAATTCTGTTCACTGACCCTAAGTGTTTGTTCATAAGAGTTAACACGTCTAATTTTTTTTTTCTAAATTTTCCACAGTCTAATAAAGGATATGGATAATGTCTCTCCTGAGAAAAATGATGTCAAAAGCTGTCCCCGGGACTCTGGATATGACAGCCTATCCAACAAGCTGAGCATATTGGACAAGCTCCTCCATACTCACCCTGTGTGGCTGCAGCTTGGTCTGAACGATGCTGAAGCCTTGGAAATTTTGCAGGCACAACCTCCTGGGGTAAGAAGAGTCTCAATTTCTTTAAGGACATGCTTTTCTCAAATGTTGTGCTGCCATTTTATGTGACGGTGTTCACAGGGGTTCTTAGGATGAGGGAAGAGACGAGGATCTGACTCCATGTTTCAGAAGGCTGATTTATTATTTTATGATATATATTACATTAAAACTATACTAAAAGACTAGAAGAAAAGGTTTCATCAGAAGGCCAGCTAAGAATACAATAGGAAGGAATGATAACAAAGGTTTGTGGCTTGGCTCTCTGTCTGAGCCAGCTGGGCTGTGATTGGCCATTAATTACAAATATCTAAGATGGGCCAATCAAAGATCCACTGTTGCATTCCACAGCAGCAGATAGCCATTGTTTACATTTTGTTCCTGAGGCCTCTCACTTCTCAGGATGAAAAATCCTAAGGAAAGGATTTTTCATAAAAGATGTCTGTGACAATTTTACACCCAGGTGCTGGACCCAATACAGTAATGACCAAGTAAAATTACAGTATGTTGTAGAGCAGACATCATGGGATTGTTGTGGCTCCTTTTTGTGTATGATCTGTATTTATTCTGGCATCTGTGATGAAGCTAATACCATGTCCTTCTGCCTTCTCCACAACAGATATTTCTGGTTAGGAAATCTGCAAGGCTGCAGAAGAAAGTCATCTCTCTGCGTCTGTCCAGTGACTGTGGGTCCTGCCTGAAAGAATTTGCCATAAAAGAAAGTACATATAGTAAGTTGTGAGTTACATACTTTTCAGCTGCTTCTTAGGTACTTTTTCCCTATAGGATGCAGGAGCATTTGCACTGCTGAAACCCACAGCTGAGGATACCCAAAGTCATGCAAATAATGTCATAGGCTGCCTGTGCTGCTCTCTCAGGTGGGCTCTGGGAGTGGGTCTGGCATATTCTGCCATGAGGAGGGCAGATATATAGAAACACTTAAAACTGCTTCAACTGGAATGTTTCCACTGTGTACCTTGATGAATCCACTATTCATTTATTTTTATGGGTACTTATCCTCTTAGAAACTTACAGTCTTTTGTAGAAACACGGTCTGTAATGCTGTCTGCTTTCAATGAAATGTTCTTGAATGCAACTTTGTCATGAACTCTCTGCAGTTGAGGTGTGGGATGGGTTGTTTGGTTTGTTTTTGGTGGTGGTGGGTTTTGGTTTTGGGTTTTTTTGGTTGTTTGGTTTTTCTTTTTGGTGTGTGATTGCTAAATGGATTTTAATCTGTTAAAACTGTTTCTGTCACAAAATCAATGATTTCTCTTTTTAATTCAAACTATATCTGTTCTTTCTTTTTTTAGTAGAAATGAGCAAATGTTAACACTCCAAATTGTTTTGAACCAATAATGCCCTCATATCTTTAGAAGGGAGAGTGTGAAAAATAAGTTTGAGATTTAGGAATGAAAAAAGGAAGCTGCAGCTGGTGAGTGTATGTGGTACTGAAACTGCAAGTGGAGCAAATATTTCATTTTAACAAGAAAGAGAAAACTGAAGAAAATTAGCAAAAGTTTCAGTTAATCATCCCTGAAACAGAGAGTCTATAGTTAACTTCTATTTCTACTTGTAAACTGACATAATTTTAGTTGAGTTTTTCCTTTTTTATCTCTCCCTCCCCTGCACACATGAACAAAAAATTAATTCTATGTGTCTGGTTTTAGTTCCAGTTACAAGCAAGGCAAGGCAAAGAGAAAGTTGTCAGTAATAGCTGATGTAATTGTGGTCTAAGGCTGTGTGTATAGGCTTGAAATTCCCATCTAGAAAAGAATTATATACTGTCTTTTATGAACAAAATTCTTCCACAAGGGGGAGATATTTACTGATGGTTTTAGCTATTTGTCACAGCTGAGGTTTTAGACCAGAGGCAAAAAGATCTGGATCATTTCACTGTAGGAGCTTTTTCTGCTTGATCTGTGAGATTTGCTACTGACCTCAGAGAGAGCCTGAGGTAATTGTCATTATTACTGAGAACAAGTATTTGTATCAGTAAGAAACAATGGTACCAAGTGGGGAAAAATGAAAGGCACTGCTCCTGTCTTCCTCTTCCCTTGTGCAAGGCAGTGGCATGCAACAGCTGTCAGAGTTTTAAAGAGTTTTTAGGTTAAAAGTGGATGGAAATTTATCTCCCTTTATGTTCTACACTCCTAAGGTGAAGACAAGTGAGTAGAATAGAATTCAAGAGGAGGAAATAAGACATTTAAAATTAGGCATATTAGTACACAGGGCAAACAAAGCCTCAGTTATTGATTTGTTGTCTATTAGCAAAACATTGTGCAGGCTCATCACACCTAATCTGTTTTACAGGAATTAGACCATATCCTTGGAATGCAAAAGCAGACCAGCCACCATGATTATCAGTATATTCTTGAAAATGCCTTCAGCAGGAATATGTACTTCTTCACAGAGCTGTTTTCTCTTAATCAAATAGTAGCTAGTTTGATGGTGGAATCTTACTAACTTCATGCTAAAATCTAAGATATATTTTATTAAACTGCTCTAAGAAACAGTGGATTAATGTGTGATTGTTTCTTGTAACTTTCTTTGCAGCATTTTCCTTGGAGGGGTCTGCAATAAGTTTTGCTGATTTGTTCAGACTCATTGCTTTCTACTGTATTAGCAGGTAAGGTGGTGCTCTGTTCCAAGCCACATCTGCTAGAAAGAAAATAATTTCAAAAAAAATGAGTTTTGAGGAGTTGTTTCAGCTATTGATGCTATTTATGTTGCCAATCTGTGAATATTCCTGGATAGCCTTAGAAGGTAATGGTAGCAATCAGAGAGAAGTCTTGGAAGCAAGTGTCTCTGGCTTACTTCATATTGATTATTGGGAGGCTGATGTGATTTTACACATCCAGCTGTGAGGTGCTGCCAAGCTGAACTTTACTTTAGCTGATATCTTGTGATGCTTTCTTAAGTGCTCTGTAGCTCATTTAAAAACAATCATGAACTAGCTTGCAAAGTCCATTTCTTGGAATTGCTGGTGGGAAGAATTTTTAGAGCATAATGGAAAAATGTCAGATGTGTAGAATATGACAACTGGGAGATGTCAGTTTAAATGGTGAACAACAAAAATGGCCTTGTCAGCTTTGCAGTTTATGGTTGCCAAACTTGTTTGCCAGGTAGTATGCAGAAAAAATGTAGCTGGTGTTTTTATCCTTTATTTTCCATTTGACTTCAGTTTACTGGTGAGAATTTCCAGACTGATGCTTGAGCTTTGTATGCACCCACAGGCAGGGCACAACCAAACTGCCCAGGTGCACATCTTCTGAAGGAAGCAGAGAGGCAGCTGTGATAGTCTCAGTCCTTTTACTGCATTGAGGCTGCCAGTTGATGCTGACCATGTGATGATTTCTGGTGTGGGATGCTATTGGGCTGCTGTGCTTGCTGGTTTTGTTTGTGGTGGAAAAGCATCTTAGACCCCTTTCCTACAGCCTCTGTTTAGCTGAGCTGTACGTGCATGTAATAAAAGCAGCATTGATACCACATGGATAATTGGTCAGAACTCAGAAGAGAAGTGAGCTGAAAATGTGTTTAAATGTAGTTTAATGAGGAGATATTCCTTATCTTGTCACCCTTTCAGTCCTGCCCACTTGCCAGGCTCTGGTAAATTCTCTCTAAGTACCTACAGGATCATTCAGCAAACAGGTTTCTTGCATTAGTCTATCCATTTTCTTTCACTGAAGGTTCAATATTGCTTTGTATAGAATAAAAGGGGCAGATAGGTAGCTATTGTGAAAAAGAGACAGTACCATTTGGTACATCACAGGAAATCCAGGAGGATTTTCTAAAACCAGAGGGAATTTCTTGCAGGAGGTAGCCAAGCAGTTTTTATGAGGGTTTACCTATTTTTTAATTGCAACCATGGTGATGATCTGGACTCTGGATTTTCTGTGGTACCATATTAAAGTGACTTCCAAATGCTTTTTAGCTAGTGTATCAGTCCTGTGCATATGCCTGGCTTGAGTGTGAGTGGAATTCTGAGATCCTGTTTTTTCAAGAAGCTAACATACAACATAGAGAATATGTCTTTATGTGATAAAGACCTACAATGTGTCTGTGCTATAGCAGATGGTTGGCTTGTTCACAACCTTAAAACCAAAATTGTGTAGGATTCTCATTTAGTCTTAATTCTATGGATCCTTCTACTACAGATGTTGCTGTTTAGCAACATTTAGTTAGAATAAAATTCTTATTCTGAAAACTGGAATAACAGTCAACAGTTTATTCAGAAAGTGAGAAGCTTTTTTGAAGTTTCAAGGGCAGGTAACAAGTTTGCATCTCATTGATCTGCTTGTAGAAGAGCAGGTGTAAAAGCTTCTGTTGGAAAGACAGAAAATTCTGGATGGCTGTGTGGAAATGATCCTAGGGAAAGTCCTGGGCACTTGGCTGTCATTTGCCCTTCACACCACTCTGCAAAGTAAAGGAGCTTTGGGGTTGGTAATGTCATGTTTAACTGTGCTGTGTGTTTAAGGATCTTGCTACCTGATACAGCTCAAGAAGAAGATAATCAGAAATCAGACACTGCCAGTGTTTTTTTAAAAAAAAAGCTTTTCAAACTATGCATGGTGCTGAAAACCATAATGGTTTTTCTCTTTGGAAACAGGGATGTCCTTCCTTTCACACTGAAGTTGCCTCATGCAATTGCTGCAGCAAAGACAGAAGCTGAACTTGAAGAGATTGCTCAGCTTGGACTGAGTAAGTAGTTCTCTACACAGATGTCTTTCTCTGTAGCACACCTGCAACATTGAAGAAATAAGCTGTATCAGTAAATAGTTCATACTGGTTAGTGATGATACAAATTTTGTTTAGAAAAGCAGTTTCTCTTATTCGGGAAGGCCAGACCTTCTTCTGGCCAAGGAGTGGTGCTCTTCCTTCCTTCTGTGCCTCCTGTGATATTTTTGTTAGTGCTGTTTCTTTCTTCCTTCTTCTCTTCCCTCTCTGGGCAGCCCTTGGGCAAAGCAAATCTCACAGTCCCCACACAGAGGTTGGTGTGGCTTCTGCTCCAAGACCAAACTGCATGCTCACATAGCACTGGCTGTGTGAGCCTATATAAAGCACTGGCTTTATAATTTATTGTGAGGAGAGTGTAGGAACTGAGGTCCCCTGTTAATGTAACTTTTGTTCAGATTGACATGGAAACTTAAAATGGTGAATTTGGAGATCAGTGCATCAATGAAGTGGCATATTTAGAAAATGAGGAGTGCATATATGATGGTGTAGAATGTATCCATGGGCAGGGGTTAGGTGAAATTTTTAAAATACCAGAAGACAATGCAAGGGTGTCCTTGCATCACTTGGTTGCTTCAGCCAAACACAGGCTCCTTGTAAAGCATACCTTGAGCTCAGAGGAGATGGATGCAAAGCCTTTGTAAAGCATACCTTGAGCTCAGAGGAGATGGATGCAAAGCCTTTGTAAAGCATACCTTGAGCTCAGAGGAGGTGCATGCAAAGCCTCCTGGGATTTGAAACTTGGGCACCACCCAGATGAATCATTAAGCAGCTCTGCACTGAGCAAAGTGCTGAGTGGCTTCGTTTCCTTCTCCAGGAAGGGAAGGTTGACTGTCAGCAACATTTGTTGCAGTAGATTTTTTAATAATCTTTGATTTTGAAAAGGGTCGTCTCTGAATCAATGTTAGCATGAGGATCTCTTGAACTGTCTGATGGGACTTTGCAGGAAAACCATACCTGGGGATGTATTGCAGTGCTTTGCATTTTGGTTTGCTGCAGTAGCAGTGCAATTAAAGGGTTTGTTTTAGAGAGGAGAGAATTACTTCTGCACTGCTTGTCTGCAAGTTTACATAATCAGGTGAAACTTTGGGTTGTCATGGGAATAGAGGCAAATATGGTAGTGTTGAGGTCAATGTTTAGATGGGAAAAAGAAAGTGAAAGGTCTGACTGGGATACAGTGTAATGAAAACAGTCTCCCAGTGACACATGGAAGCCTTAAAGTAGCATGAGGTGAGTCTCTCCAGAGGGGATGATAATGGTAATGTTGATCAAGCTCTCCAGGCTAACCACACTTTGTCACAGTACCCCAGAGCACTGTGGTCTGCTTGCTGCAGAATTAGTCTTGGTCTTCAACAGTCTCAGCATTGTGTGTGTTTTTTCTGCAGCTACTACATTTGAAAGTTGATAGATCAGTGTCTGTGTTGTTGCTGTATTTGGGATTAATTACCTGATATACACCAGATCACAGTTTCCATGAGCTAAAAGCAGGCTACAAAGTTGAGATTTTGATGGAGTTTTAGGTGTCCACGTGCAGAAGAGCACACCAGAAGATGAGCCTTTCAATGCTGTGGACTCAAGAGGGGCCTAAAAACTCCCAACAGCCCTTCCTGTTAAGTGTGAGTTTTCTTTGAGGAACACCTAAGCACAAAACCCCGTCTGTATCTCCTGTCAGAGCTCTCTTGTGCAGTAGGCTCAGAGAGAGAGCTGCACAACACAAGTCAATAGCACATAGCCCAGCAAACCACATCAGGAGGAACTTTTGGTAAAGATTCAAGGCTGTTGCCAACCTGCAAGGTTTCATGTGCTGGACATATGATTCTTTCTCAGTCTCCCTTGTGTTTCACCTGCAGCAGTGCTTACATCATGTGTGTTTGCAGCAGCCACATGCCAGGCACAGGCACTGAGAGATCCACAGGCAGGATGTGAAGTCATGAAGCTGGGAACACCAGCAACATGGCATAACTATGCAGAGAAACATGCCTGTGCCTGTAGACATTCTCTGGCTGTGGCCTGTCACCACGGGCTGTTTCCTGTCTTCTGCCCCACAGGCAGGACATGGCTCTTGGCCATGGACCTGTTCTGGATGCTTGGCATTCGTGCCCTTGGGCTCAGATATCATTGCTCAGTTGCCTCCAGTGAGCCAGCTTGACACACTATGGGAAAAGGACCATGTCAAGATTGGCAAATTTTAGCTAAATCTCCCTCCTCTGGTACTCTGCCCATATTTCAGCATGATTGCTGCCTTCAAGGGCACATCTGGTTTCAATCTTCATACCTTCAGGCACCAGCGCTCTTTAGCAGTGGCTTGGTTGCACAAACATGCTGACACTTGTCTGGGATAAGTGCAGAGGCTGCAGCTGCAACTTGCTGGTGTAGCATAGGTTTTCCATGCCACTAGTGTGGAACTGCACGTGGGTCTCTTTATGTGTCACTGCAGTCTCAGGCAAACTGTCCCCACAGCAAAGGCAGGGCAGCAGGCACCTTTATTAGACACTGGATTGCTTGGTCTGCCTTGCTGAAGGTGATGTGTGCATCCACCACAGCAAAATGGGAGCTGCCTTTTCATGTATAGTTTCATGTGTTCACTATGAAAAGAAACTGAAGCAAGATACTTGTAGAGTTTCTGGAAGTGGCCTTTAGCCGGTGTAAATCAGCTTAACTATTGTCTTTAATGAAGTGAGCTTATTAAAGCTGAGAATCTTGCTTTATTTCTCTTGAGTGAGATGCTAGTGAGAAGTTTGTGTTCATTTCAGTCTCAAGCCATAAAAAGTATTCTGTTACAGTCTCCATTCCTTTCTTTGATTCTCAGTTTAATTTTAAGCTTAGTGGGGTGATTGGAGGCTATGCATTGGTCATGGTATTTATAAATGAGTAAGAGCAGCCCAAGGAATGTAGCATATAGTTATGTCTGATGGTACTTTAAAAGGTTCACTGGATTTTTTCCCCCCTTTTAATTAATAAAACCTTGCTTAAATTTCTCGATGTTTTAAACTGGTGTTGTTGAGTTGAATGTTCTGAAATCCATCTGCATGGTGTTTAGCATTCTTACGTTAATGCAATGATGATTTTCAGACTTTTGGAGCTCCCTGGCTAACAGCAAACCCCCGGATCCTTCACCTCCCTGTAGGCCTGTGCCTTTGGACAGTGCTCGCAAAGACTCCCGCCAGCTCTGCCTTATAAATGGAGTGCATTCTATACGAACCAGAACGCCTTCGGAGCTGGAGTGCAGCCAGACCAACGGAGCGCTGTGTTTCATTAATCCCCTCTTCTTAAAAGTGCACAGCCAGGATGTCAGTGGAAGTCTGAAAAGGCAGAGCCCGAGAACTCCAGACGTGAATGGCACAGCGAGGCCTCGCTCCCCCCCGCCCCGGCCGCCACCTCCTGCTATTAATAGCACCCTCACGAGCCCGCAGATTTCCAGGACTATAAAGCAGGCGAGCATGCCAGAGACACTCAGCCATAAGAAGGAGAGGGGCTCGGATTTGCTGCAGAACAAGCCCACCCCGATTCCGCCTCCTCGGCTGAAGAAGCAGGCGCTGTGCTCCGAGGCAGACGGTGCCTCCAGGAGCGCGGCCGCCCTCCGGCCCCGCTCCTCCGTGTGCGTGCCCGAGGCAGCCACGGCTGCTCCTCCGCGTGAAACCCTGCCAGCCCTGCCCCAGCCGGCTCCAGCAGCTCCCAAAAAGACTCCAGCTGCCATCTCTGAGTCACACATCCCGTGGAATGGAGGCCGGCAGAGACTGAGCGACATGAGCATTTCCACCTCCTCATCTGACTCGCTGGACTTCGATCGGAGCATGCCGCTCTTCGGCTATGAGGGGGACACCAACAGCAGCCTGGAGGACTTTGAGGGGGAGAGTGACCAGGAGAGCATGGCACCCCCTTTGAAGCCCAAGAAGAAAAGAAGCAGTTCGTTTGTTCTCCCCAAGATTGTGAAATCTCAGCTACGGAAAGTCAGTGGAGTTTTCAGTTCCTTCATGACCCCGGAGAAGAGGATGATTAAGAAAATTGCGGAGATGTCCCGGGACAAACGTACCTATTTTGGATGCTTAGTGCAGGACTATGTCAGCTTTCTGCAAGAAAACAAGGAGTGCCATGTTTCCAGCACTGATATGCTGCAAACAATTCGTCAGTTCATGACCCAAGTCAAGAACTACTTGTCCCAAAGCTCCGAACTTGATCCCCCAATTGAATCACTGATTCCTGAAGACCAAATAGGTAAGAAACACTGTCCTGTGTTTTGGAGGGAAGGTGAAAATGTGGAATCTGTGTTTATAAGTGATAGTCTTTGTCCAGTTCAGAAAGGTGGGGCTAACTTGGCTAGTAGAGCTTGGACTACCGAGTATTTGAGTCTTAAAACAACCTCCCCCTCCATTCCCCACCCCAAATCACTCTGTTGGCTTGGGATGATTACACTACGAAGTTTTTCATAAGAAGTTATCCTTAAAATAAGTGCAATGTGGACTTTTTTTTACCTGTGATTATTATTTTTTTTTACCTGCTTTACTGTTGATAATAGAGAACCCTTTATTTGCTGGCACACATGTGTTTTTCTCTGAATTGGACTGACATAGTTCTCAAGGTTTGGTCTAAAACTGCCAGATCTGACCATATGGACTGTAGCTGTAGAACTAGAATTTATTCAAAACCAATGACATTTTATGACAACTGAGTTTTGAAATAAATCTGATTCCTCCAGACATTCTTAGTCACTTTTAACAAAGCTGTACTATCCCTGCACTTGAAACTAAATAACAAGGTGTGTAAGAGTTTTAGAAAACAAACATGTGCAGGAGACAGAAGGGGCTGTTGTTTTCTGTAGTTTTCTGTACTTCTCTGTTAGATGTGTTTGTGAGTGGTTATGGATGAGCTATATGTTTTAACAGGAGAGAGAGATTTGTGCATCCAGAAAAGTGAAATCGTTGTTGCTGCATAAATCTCGCTGCCTCTCTTGCAGAGTCTGAGCAGTATTTGTAAAAGGTCTGTAAGCCACATTTAAGAGGTAAACACGCCTCAGGGCAGAATACTTTCCTTGTGAGCTCACTTCAGTCCTAATTTGTTTGTTTTTCTCCCTACCCCAGTGTCCCAACAGTTGGCTCAGTGCAAAATTGGCAGACACTTCCTTCCCTGGGACTATAGAGGGTAATTTTATATTGACATTCTGTCTGTCCTTGACCAAGATGAAGTATTCTCATGTAACCTCAGCTGCATTTACACAGTGTCAAGCAAAAGTCACAAGGGCTGCTAAAGCAAATAGAAAAATGTGAAAAGTGTCCCCCCAGTATTGAGACTCAGAGACATAAAATATTCTCACTATAATAATGAAGACTGTTAGGTGGGTGTTTCATGGAAGAAAAAGCACCAAATTAAGCAGGGGATGGAGGTGCATTTTTGCCTGCATTTCTGTAGAGTGCTGGATGTCTGACAAAGCAATTCAGATCGAGTTTGGTTGTAATTTTGTGAAAGCCTAGTTTGTTATGTACTTTTCATTTCACAAGGGTGTGGTTTAATGGGATTGTGGGTCTCCCAAGACTGGAAAAAATGTTGTCTGCTATTAACTGTTTCAGACTTTGGAGTACCATAAGTTATGAAGTATAACAATAAAACTGCCCTGGTTTTCTTCAGCGACAGAAAGTCTGGTTTTGATCATGTGACTAAACACAATTAATTTATAAAGTGGACTGGTTTAAACAAAAAAAGAACTTGCTTTTGAATCATCTACTGCCTTTGGCTTGAGCCAGCAAACAACTGCAGTGGATCAGGAGCATCAGATGTTACTGATCTAAGTAGATAACTATGTGACAGCAAAATTTAGTCATCCCTATGGAGAGCTTTTTATGAAGTAGAGTCCTGCCTGTTTTCCATAGTTTTCCTTGACTATTTCAATATGGAATTGCAGCCCAAATTGTAACTTTGTGAGTGGTTGTTTATCCTCTCTCATCAGTTCGTACTTCCATGGTGCAGTTTTTTCCTCCAGCCTGTCAGCCTGGTGCTGCATGTGTGCCTCTGGGATAATGCTCCTCCTTTCTGAGTCATTCAGCCTTTGTTTTAACCCTCTTTTGTCTCCTGAACTTCAGTAGGTGCTGGAACACCTCCCCCAGTTGTTTGGAACTTCTTTCAATGTCTCCATAATGATCTTTTTGATCATGTGGATCTTCTTCTAGAATTGCACCATGGACTCTTGCAAGCAAAAGACTTCTGCAGCAGATCTTTTAAGCTTCCCAGACAGGGAAAATTGTTAAGCTTCTGCAAAATCACTGGGAAAATATCCTTCAGGGTTCCTAGCCCTGACAGATGTCTCCTAACCTTAGCACTGTAGGCTGTTAACCCTCCCTGAAGCAATGGGACTCTCAGTGTTGGCACAGAATCAAGAGTAAGGCACATGGCTCTTTATTGTTTGAGGATGAATGTAATTTATTTTTTTAAAAGGCATCCACACCTCAATTTGTATCCACAGAATAAAGACTGGTCTGAGGAGATAGTCCAGAGCTGCTTGATCAGCAAATGTTTGGGAGTTTTTGTCTTTTCATCTTTTCCTGGCTCTGAACAGAATGGAGTCAAGTTGAATGCTGTCACTTTGCCAAGTGGGATCTAGCATCTGGCATCTAAACAACTTCAGTCTCAGTGCCCAAATCTGGCCCTGAACCAAGAAACCACTGGTTGAAACCACTTGTCAGTAAGGTACCAACTGATCCTGTGGGAACGTCCCTAAACAATACCATCTATTACTTGTTTTGATATTTCTAATACGTTAGGGATATTTAAATGCTGAGTGTTCAAGAAGCTTGGAGAGAATGTGTTGGTCTCTTACTGGCAGTCCATGCCTTATTTAAGGTCCTTGGCTCTGTACAGAGGAGTTGCAGGCAGACAGAGCTAGACATGCTAATTAACTGAAGCCCAGGAGTGACCCCCATTGTTTGACAGCCAGCCATTGGTACTTGGGTTCTCAGTGTTCTGTGCACCTCTTGGTGCATGCTGCTTATGGTTATTATGGCAAGACAGAATTTCCCTGGTTTGTTTATATGGAAGGTGCACAGAATTAGACTTATGGGTCTTAAAAAGGTTAAGCAGCAACCCACCCCAGATCCCCTCTTCTTTACTAATCAATTTATCCTCCTAAAGGAGCTAGAATGGTATGTCACTATTTCTGCTTGAAAAACTCACGCCAGCTGTGTTTTTCACTGTGTTATTTTTAGGTGCTGTTCTGGGGTCCTGTCCTTCATTGTTGCATCTTTTCATGTTGAGCTCAGTCTTACAAACACGTCCCTCAGTGCCCCTCCTTTCAGCACAGGAGTGACAGGACAGGGCAAGCAGGAAGCAGTGGTGAAAGTACTGAGCAGAGGCAGGGGACCAGGTTCTGTGTCTGACCATCCCTTGGATTTCCTTTGTGACTTTCTCCCAGCTTCTTTTCTTTCCTGCTACTTCAAGAGAAGACATGTGCTTACCACACAGCTATAGCATGAGTTTTAAGTAACTCACAGCTGCTTAAAGCAGAGCACACCTTGCACAGATAGCTGTGTGATTTTTTTGGTGTGCTTTTATGTAGGTCAGATGAGGGGAGGCTTACTTTCATCCCTAGTTGCTGGGTCTCTGCCACCACTGCCTGTAGATCAACCACCTCAGTTTTCAGGGTTGTGCTGATTATCAAGGAATGTGGATTGTGTGGGGTCTTACTTTCAAGTCCTGGTCCTGTGGAGGAGATTGCCATGTCTGCACCCACCAAGAAATGGATGCTTGGCCATCACTCTGTGGTATTCCAAAGCAACTTTGTGCTTTCAGCTCGCAGGCAGTGTGACCTGTGCAGGACTGGGCCTTTTTGTGGTGGCTCTGAGGCTCACTCAGTCTGCTGCTGACCTCTGATTCCCCTGCTGAATGGTTTGGCCATGGTAAACAGGGCTTGAGTGTAAATGGAGGGACTGGAATGTGACAGTCATGTCAGTGGAGCAGCAATAGTTGGTAGGTAGGAGGAAAACAGAGAGCCTGGAAAAGGTGAGAGCGTGCCTAGAGTTTGAGGAAGTGAGGGTTGTAAGGAGGCTGTGTAAGGACACTGGCAATGACTAATATGTTGTCTTGTCTAGATGCAGACTTGTGTGGTTGGCAGCAAAACAAAAATAGCATGTCAGCACAGGATACAGATGTGTTTCCACAAGTTACAACGAAACTAGCTGGCTGGCCTTTCCAATTCATTTATCAAAGCACTTCCAGTTCCCATTTTGAGGCTACAGGCTAATTATAAGCATTTCAGGAACGATACACAGTGTTCAGCTGATATTATATTCAGTTAAAAAACATTATCTGAAGAGTATCTGTTTTGGTTTTGGAGTTGTAAGCATCCTGGGAGGATATTTGAAAACATGCATCTGAAATAAACAGAATTTTTGTTGCTGATTTGGATCTTAAAAATATACAGAGATGTTAAGGTAAAAATTAAGTTCTCAATTCACAACTTAGATAATGATTTGCCTGGGAAACACTCATATGCTATTTTGTGGCCATTAGAAATCAAACAATGAAAACTGCTGCTGGCTGAGAATTGGTTTGTGGGGTCTTACCCAAAACCACCTTTCTGTGAAAGCAGCCAGAAGCAACAGTGCTGAAGAATGGGTCGCTGGTGGGTGGTCTGGCCCCAAAAATGCTCACAGGTGCCATGACAGTGAATATTGTTCTAAGATCAAATCACAAGAAGTGCTGTCCTACCAGGCTTTAATAATAATAATATAATTTTTTTGCAAGCTTTGTATTTGTTAGGATACATATGGGTATTACTGTTGACCATTAAAAGACCAGTCCAGCCCTTATCAATCTTGTTGCTGTTAGCCTCATCAGCTTGTTGGATTTTGCCACTTTTTCATTTGAGGGCAGAACTCAGTGGTTATCACATGTGTGCCAAGAATTCATAAAGGAGAAGAAAAGGTTGTGTGTTGTTTTGAGGGTTTTTTGTGTGTGGCTTGAAGGATTTTTGTTTGTTGTGGTTTTTTCTTTGTTTTGTTGTGCCTGTGTGGAGCTTTGAGCACAGCCATGAGTTACATGATCCCTTCCTCTGTGCTGCTTCAGAATTATTTTAAGTTTCCATGGAAACTGTGGAAATGTGATGGAGTAAATTTCAAAGCAATTTCCAGGCACTGCTTTTGGATCCTGTGACAAAATAGCAAATGTGAAAGAAACCTCCTTGCCATCTTGCACTGCTGTTAAAATCTGCATGGTTCATCTGTGGAAGTGGCACTGCCTTTGGAAGGGTTGAGGGCAGAAACCCTGAGCCTTCAACGAGCCTGGCCCCAGCCAAGAACTGCAACTCTGGGGAGGAATTTTGTCTCCCAGCAGCATCCAGTTCCTGTGGGATCTGGGGAAGCCTCCTGTTCCTATACAGGATCAGTCACATCCAGAATCACACTGACTTTCCCGAGGCTCCTGTGAACAGATGTTGTGATGACCTCTCTTTACTGAGATGAAGGATGGCTTCTGCTCAATTCATCTACAAAACTTCCAGTGGAGCCTGTGGGAGTTCAGCTCTCATGGGGACAGAGCTCTCTCACTGTGCATGATGTTTAGCAGCACCAAGTGCTTTAATAACAAGACAAGGTGCTTGGAATGCACAGTGCAGAGGTGTTCCTCTTACAAGCAAAGCAGTTGTGTTTCCTATTTGAAAAAATCAGGTGGTAGGACTAAAGTAAGCTGAATTGCCAAAAAAATAGTCATCAGTGAAGATAGCAAGGAAGGATTTGTACACTCTAGAATAGAAATTTAGCTAGCCAATGTACCTGTGGGTGAGACTCCTGTGTTTTTCTTGGTGAAAAATTGTTTCTGCAATTGTTTATACCCCGTGAGCCCTGAGGATTGCTTTGATGGCAGGGAGAGGCAGTTTCTGTCTCTCACCCTGTGCAGAAGGGTGATGCTTCTATTTACCTGGCTGGTTTGGTGCTGATGGTGTGGCTCTACCAAGTACAATAGAGATGAAGTGTTGCCACTTGCTAACGTTGCTAATTGATGGCTCTGGTCTGCTGGGAAGCTGGATCCAGCCCTTGCTGCTGTGTGAGAAGCCACCAAGAGCATGTCTCAGACTGATCATGCCTTTTCCAGTGCCTTTACTGACAAACACAGATAAAAAACTACATATGAAGTCAGGGCACCATAGGATGAGAAATGTGTGTGTGAAGGGTGTTTATATGGGAAAGAGAGGGATGGAGACCCAAAAGGAAAAAGGGCTGGACACAAGAATATGATAAATGAAAGAAAAAAGCAAGAAAACAGAATAATGCTTGTTTGGAGAGCGTGTGTGTGTCTGTGTAAATACCAAGCCTTAGAAAACAGTATGTGATTAAAAAAAAAAACAAAACAAAAGGGAGGGAGAGTAGGGAGAAAAGAAAGAGGCTGTAGTCTAAAAAATCACAGAAGTACAGGCAAAGAACCTGGGATGGGCATGAGGTTTAATGAAGCTGTAATGAGTCACTGTAGTCTAAAAAAACCACAGAAGTACAGGCAAAGAACCTGGGATGGGCATAATGTTTAATGAAGCTGTAATGAGTCACTGTTACTAGCAAGAATGTCCACTGCTAATTTGTGTAAAGGTGTGACCTGGCAGTGACACAGCCTCTCCTCTGTGTGCTCTCTGTCCTTGTGCTCCTCTGGTCCATCTGCCTGCTCCAGGCTCTGGAACTGCCCCACTCTCCCGTAGGGATGGCACAGGAGCATTCCCCACCATGGTACAAATAATCGATGTAACTTGAGAACTAATGTTAGCTGTGTTGCCATAAGGATGCTGAGAAGGGAAATTAGCTTTTACAGTAAAAGTTTGCAGAGAAAGTGTTGAGCAAAGAGCTTTCTCTGTTGACACAGTCCATACTATGAAAATGGAGAATGAGGGTTACAGAAAAACTGGAGTAGAACAAGAATTAAAAATAAGTCCTGAAGTTAGCAGTTACTGTGCTATGTGCACACAATTGCCAAAGAACTTCAAACTTGATGACAAAGCTGTATATAAGCTTGTGTGATGAAATCTGAAGCTGGAAAAACACAGCTTGGTTTTCATTTATAGCTTAAAGCCTGCAATCTGCCCAGCTTCATAAAGATCCTGACAAAGTTGTGCCAAGTTTTAGGAAATCTTTGTTGAGTTATAGTTTCCAATGGAAACTATGCAAAAAGAACAGGCTTTAATGCCAAAGGAGACAAAAATTATGATTTTGACTGTGTTTCACGTTAAGTTTTGGGAGTTAAAGCTAAACTTAAAGTAAAATAAAACTTGCAGACTTCCAACCAACAAAAGAAAAACTTTAATAGACCCACAGCTTGTTTTTGTTTTTACCTATCTGTAGTCTGTCTGTGTGGGTGTGGTGTTTTTTATTTACCACATTACCAGAAATGACAATTCAATGCGGATTCTGATGTTAACAAACATCTGGAAACTCAGCATGTGTAATAAATGGGCCTTAGAAAGCAGGTTTTGCTCGACAGGGTCTCTTCAGGGAATGGTTGTGTTAATGCTGGCTCTGCTTTAGAGGGGGAAGTCAGCTGGATTTGTGTTTTCCTGTTGCAGATGTTGTGCTGGAGAAGGCCATGCATAAGTGCATTCTGAAGCCCTTGAAGGGTCACATTGAAGCGATGTTGAAAGAGTTTCATACCACAGATGGTTCCTGGAAACAACTGAAGGAAAACCTGCAGCTGGTGCGGCAGAGGAATCCTCAGGAACTGGGCGTGTTTGTCCCAACACCAGACTTTGTGGACGTTGAAAAGATTAAAGTCAAGTTCATGACTATGCAGAAGATGTATTCACCTGAAAAGAAAGTCATGCTGCTGCTGAGAGTTTGCAAATTGATCTACACTGTTATGGAGAATAACTCAGGTATGGTGTTTCTGGTAGCTCAGGTTCACTGATATTTCATACCTGATGTTGTCTTTCAGAGGAATCAGCCCATCTCATTCTGCAGACAGCTCTACTGCTGAAGCTCTTGCAGCAGCTTCTCCTTGCCCTTTGGAGAGGAATTCTTGCTCTCTGCTTCTGACCTGCTGTCTCTGAACTATCTGGCTGCATATCTTCAAAACTCAGTCTGAAGCAGAGTTGTTGTCATGGGTGAAGTTTGAGCTTTAGGCAAAGTTGATTAGAGAAGCCCTCCCATGGTGCAGGAAGGACCCTTCTGCTTTCTGAACTCCTCAGAGAGGAGCCTGGGTGCAGCTGGATTCAACCTTAGCCCAGACTTTGTCAATGGTTTAAAATCCAAGGAATTTTAGAGGTGTAATTGAACCTTTGTACTACTTGGTGCTACAGGATTAAGGATGACAAACCAGATAAAGTCATATAAAAATAAATTATTTATTATGATAAATTATTAGACCAAAAAGATCTTAATCTGAATTATTTACTACACAGTGTAGAAGTAAAAACTACTAGTATAGTCTAGTATAGTATAATGCACTATATCAAAACAATTATAATAACAAAATTATATTAAAGCTAGCAAAAAGACCCAAAACAATTACTGGGTAGAGATTGATGTTTCTTAACCAGGGGGGGCAAATCTCTTTTGCTCAGCCTCCAGGAGTGGCTGTGAGGGGCGTTCCCCCCCAAGGGAGGAGTCTCCACACACACTCCCAGAAGGGAAATATTAGAAGGTCCTGCTGTTTGAAAGCAGGAGTGGACTTTTGGAGTGCAAACTGATTGACTGTCAGCCAGATATCTCCATGCCAGCTGTGTCAGCCTCTGTGTTTTTAGATAAGGATACCTTACTCTATCTCCACATCACTGTTTAACTTTGGGGTTGATGAGTCCGACTGAGTTTAGCATAATTCAACACCAAAAGCAGCATGACACCACATCTTAGTTCACCACTGATAACTTTGCAAAACAGGGCATTGTTTTACCTCATTCCAGACAGAGCATCCAACAGATCCTACACATCCTATAGATGTGAAGCAATTGAAAAAGAGCAGCTTTCCTTAACTGTAGGCTTTTGAAGTTGCCTGGCAGAAAGGTTGTCCTGTGAGCCTTGAATTTAACATTGATTCTAAATGAGTATTTTTCTGCAAATTGCAATAGAGGTAACACCATATATTTAGCTATTGTCATTTAATAGCATGTATGCAATATGACAACTACAATAGTTTTATCTTAATGGGGGGAGAGAAGCAGCCTCTAATCCAATATTTTTGGCTTGCTGTGCCACTGAATGTTCTCATTTGGACACTTTCTGTCATGCTTTTGGAACAGAAATGATATCTATTTCTGCACTGTAGCAAGAACCCAAAAGCACCTAAATACTGAAATAGCCCTACAGGCCAGTCAAGACCTGCTGAGCACTCAGTGGTCCAAAACCCTGTTCTAGATGGCATGAATTTATAGGTGCAACTCTGCCATTCTCTCTTGCACACTGCTATGACAGGTCACGATCTAAGGTGTAGCAAAGCTGTGGTAGTGGGAGATTTTTTCCCCCCTAAGTGAGTATAAGCTGCTGCAGGGGCTTGGCAGTTTTCTTTCTAAGGAAGCACTGCATGTGCAGCTGGGTCTGGTGCAGACCAAGACACCTGCTTTCTTTGGAGATTGGACATGAATGGTGAAAGCTCATGGCTGTTAAAGCCCCCCAGATGCTTTTACAAGGTTTAGGACTTAGCTCCTGCCCAGCTTATTACTGCATTTCAAAATTCTGCATTTTAAAAGTGAATATAGGGATCTTGGCCTGAAGTTCTGTAAACTCATCTCTCCCTACTGTGATGTGATTGCTTTGAGTAAGGTATTTCCAACATGCAGAAGGAAAATACTGAGAGGCTACTGCTGGTTAAATGCTGCACTGGGAGACTTGGGCTGAGACTTGGCAAGTGCTCACTGGGCTGTCTTATTTTGTCATGTCAAGTCAAACGTGGCATTGAGCCAGCAGCTGTTGGAGTATCTATACTTCCAGCCAGGTAAGTGTGGTAGCTGGAGTGTGTGCCTCAGCTGGTGTCACTTGAGTTTCACCAGAGTTGTGAGTTGGCTCCTGCTCTGGGCAGTTCTGAGTGACCATCACATCCATCCTGCAGTGAGCACTGTTTTGCCTGACCCAGAGATTTGGCCACCTTGGGATTTCTGAACAGAAAGTCAAAATGCAGGAAAAATGCCAGGGGCACAGACAAGCCTAGGTACAGCACAGTCTCTGTGGATCACTGTCACTCCAGGCCCTTTAGTCACTCCCCATCTTTCCTGTAGGCTCCCTTCAGGTGCAGCACCTGGTGTTTGTAGGACACCTCTCTGTTGTTTTTCACAATTGTCTGTCAAGGAAATGAGTTGAGTTTTCTTGTCAAATCTATAGGCTTTTATATTGTCAAATCTATAGGCTTTTATATTCAGGCTTCTCTGCTGTAGGATTCATACTCAGAGACTGGTATTTGTGTCTGAATGCTTCCAGAAAGCGGATGCAGTCCCTGGATGTACAAAGAAAATGCCTATTCATCACCTCTTAGGCAATGGCAGCAGGACAGGTGAAGGTCAGGCCAGACTGGCCTGGCAGCCTTTTCAGCAGTTCACCAGTTGAGCTGCTGCCAGGGTGAGCCCAGTCTCTAAATCTCCCTTGCATGCCTCAAGGTGTGCATCATGAGATTTGTGCTTGTTTGAAGGACAGGACTGAGCTTGTCTCCTGTGCAGTGAGTGCCAGGTGCTGTTCTCTTTGCTGCACATTGGTGACTTCAGGAGGTTCTGGAGTAATACAGACATGCTGGGTAGAGAAGGCACAAAAGAGTGTTTTCCTTTCAGACATGGGAACTGGTAAAAAAATGTGGCTTGTCTCTCACTGCCTGTGTTCCCTTCAACCCAGGGAGGCTGTATGGAGCTGATGACTTCTTGCCTGTGTTGACATATGTGCTAGCCCAGTGTGATATGCTGGAGCTGGATACCGAAATCGAATACATGATGGAGCTGTTGGATCCATCCTTGCTGCATGGAGAAGGTAATTATTTACTTTTACTAGAACTGCCTGAAGGACTAGTGAGGGGGTGTTCTGTTTGAGTAAGAATCCTGTTAAGGGGAGACCTAATCACAGTGATGCTGATAGTGTAACAAGAGAATGTCGTCATGATTTCCACTGCTGGGCAGCTTGCAGAGCACAAGCCCCAGTGGCTGGAAAATCTGCTGCTGTGTGATGCTTTGTGAGCAAGTACATTGTTTCCAATCAGTTTTGACTCAGCAGGCAAACACATGCACTGTGCAGGTGCCCAATGGCCTGAGCCTTTTGTGCCTGAAAATTTCCTGAGGGGATTTATGGGGCAGCAGCACTCAGCAAATTGTGAGGCACATAATAAGACTTGGGTTATGTGCTTTGTGAAGACCTCCGGGGGACTTCTTTGCACCTTTGCAGAAGTGCTCTTGAGAATGTTGCCCCCTTTTAATGATCTTTCCTTCTTCCCAGCATTTGCTTCTCACAGAGTATTTTTATGAGCTCTAGCAGTATGTTTCCTGAGGCATTTCTTGAATGAGGGCTAAAGTCTGCTGGAGGCAAGGAAATCTGCTCTGCTGTTTCCATGGCAGTAATTTTAATAAAGAAGTTCTCTGCAAGGCCCTGGTAGGCCCCAGAATCTAAAAGGTTTATGAGGAGGTTTGAAGGCTCTTGCAGCCAAGCTTAATTGTGTGTTTAGGTATATATGTGTGTTTCCTGTTCCTGCTGTATCCTGGCATTCTGAAATTGCTTTTCATGTACCCACTTGCATGCTGTTATTGCCTGGGAGAATTCATGCCATTATTCCTTCTGTTTCTTGGGCCTGTCATTGGCACTAGCTCTGCTCTGCTGTGCAGAAAAATTAGTGTAGGGCTTTGGGGTTGTGCATTTCTACTGTAATGTATTGTCCAGTTTGTCTAATGGGTCTTGCATGAATTTTATGTGTTCATCTTGTTGCAAAGCTAAAGGCTGAGAGGGAATGCTGTCAGTAATACAAAAAATACTACTGTGGGCATCCCATGCATCTCTGAATGCCTCTGAATAGACTCTGCTCTTAGCTGAGCACTCCCACCCAAATAGTTGACTTTAAAAAGAAAAGACAGCTTGTCTTTTGTTTCTCCTGGTTGCTGCAGACTGTTGCCTCCTGTTGAGACTCTTTTACTTTGTGATCCACAGCTTCTTTTGTACATTGGCAACTCTGTTGTGGCTTTAATTTGTTCTCTACTCATGCAATAAATGGGGAGTGTGCAGGACTGTACACACCATCTCCTGAATTAGCTGGACATTCTGGGGAATGCTAAGAAGTTGTTGTTTTAAAAATAAAGGCAAGTCTTTGAGAGGATTCCAGAGTACAAGTCTCACACTCAGTTGTTGCTTTATTGCCACTGAGGGTGGTTGCTTTTAAGCTGATGAACAGGGTTAGATTGTTTTTTACTTTGTTCCAACAGCCATGTTTATTTCATCCACTTCTGAAGCCTGGGAAGAAACCAAAACACTGTTAGAAAATTGTTTAGAATAAAGCTGGTGTTCAAGATTGGATGAGTAAATAGTCAGGAGTAAAGGAGTTCCAAGAGGTGTTGGGTTTCCTAGCTTTTACAGAGATGGGGCAACTGAGAGGAGTTTTAAAAGATTTTATTTTATTCTCTTATCAGTCATTTAAGCAAACAGCTTTCCTCAGCAGGAGTGGACCCAAGGCTCTGCTGTGTAATATGGAGTACATGGAACCCCTGCATGTCTCTGAGCAGCTGAGAACACACCCTCCAGTGTTGTGCAGGCCAGGAAGGGTTTTCCTTTTGTGTGTAAATATCCTGGCAACTTGCATATCTATGTGTGTGGCTGGGTGCCTCTCTGTGTGTATGTATATATACCTCAAAGAAAACTGCCTGCACTTGTGTCTGTGACCACTCTGAGAAGTTCTTCCCTTGCTGTCCTTCACAGGGGGCTATTACTTGACCAGTGCTTATGGAGCACTTTCACTGATCAAGAACTTCCAGGAGGAACAAGCTGCCCAGCTGCTCAGCTCAGAGGCCAGAGACACTCTCCGGCAGTGGCACAAGAGGAGGACGACAAACAGGACAATACCTTCAGTTGATGATTTTCAGGTAGAGCTTCGGGCTGAAATAGAAAATGGGATGATTGTGTTGCTGGAAATACCCATTTGAGAGGTATCATTTGTAGCAAACTCCCTTGGTGCCACAAGTGGAGTGAAACAGTGCTGAGATTACAGATGGCAAATTTGCCTCTTTGAAGTCTTTGCACTCACTTTTTATCAAACAGTTTCATTATGATGGTCTGAAGAAAACACTAAATAATAGACCTTTCTTACCTTCCTTTTTAAGTCATGTGAAGCGAGGACAAACTGGATTGTATCTTAGATTCAGCTGTTTTGCACACTTTATTGTTCAAAAAATCAAATCCAGATTTCCAGGGGTATAAATCAGCCCAGCTGCCCAGTAGCCAGTGGTGGCTAAAGCAGGTAGCAGAGGTGGGAGAAATGTTCCCCAACAGTTTTGAAGTTTAAGCAGGCAGCAGAGTTCTGTGATATGGATGTCCTCACATTTTTCTTTTTTGTCTTTTTTCCTTTTTGTCCCCTGTATTTTGTACTGCTCTTCCAGAGCAGGGCAGTACCTTCAGCTGGAGAATAACAAAGCAGTGGTTATCACTTCATCTTCTGAGCCCAGGCCTGCATCTCTTCCATCTGCTTTGGACTGACTGTTAAGGTGCAGCAGTTTGTGAGCTGAAAGAGGGGAGGGAGTTGGAATTGGGAAGAGAGGATTTACTCCTTGGAGTTCAGCTGTCTGCAGTTAGGAAGAGGAGGAGCCATTACGAGCAATTCCAGTGCCCAGAGCCTGTCCATCTCCCTGGGATCCACGTTCTGTTCTCCTGGCCTGTACTTAGGTGTCAGATTCCAGCAGCTGGAGTCTTTGTTCTTTCTGCCAAAACTCTGCACTTTCCATAGGAGCATCCAGCACCTTTATTTCTGCTTGGTGAGGAAATGGCAGAAGATTCTTTCTGCAGGATTTTGTAGGAAGTTATCTTCTCTTTCTCTGCAGATGAACTTGGTCCAGGCTCAATGTTCACTTGGATGCAGGAAGATTCAGGGGGCAGGGAGGACCTGGCAGTGAGTGTGTCCAGTGCTTCTCCTGCTGTTGTCTCTTTCAAAAGAGAGCCTGGAATTAGTGGATCCCACCACCCACAGGATGTGCTTGGCACAAATGCAAGTGTTTTGCTGTCTACTCAGAATGGCAATTTTCTCTCTTCTCTCTCTGAGTCTTGCAGTCCTGAAATGGAGCGCCTTGCCTACAACCAGCATGGAACATATCTGCAGCTCCAGTCATCTTCCTCCCAGGGAATCAGGGTGTGGTCATGGCATTTCTGTGCTGCAGTCTCACAGCCTTGCTGGCTCTTGGGCCCTGGAGGCTGTTTTTCCACCTTCCCTAAATGGAAAGAAAAGCAAAAACCCCAGTACTTTGATGATGATGAAATACAGCTTTCTGGGCATCTGTAAAAAAAACTTCAGCCTTTCCTTTTCCTTCCAGAAGTCCTGTCCATCTAAAAACTCACACTTTTCAAAGCAGGTCTTGTGTGTGGTAGCTTAATTAAAAATTAAATCTAGTGTGTTTTGCCCTATTTAGGGCTGTGTTTTTTCTACAAGTTCTTCAAACCAGGTAAAAAAAATGGCTTAGTTCTGTTCAGTCAGGTTCAGTCCCATTTTTTAAAACCTATTGCAGAGCTTTAGTGTTCAGTCTTCATGGTATTAAGAAATACTTAATTAGACAAGAGTGCTCTTTGGAACTTAAGTCATTGGAAGGTTCTTCTCAGTCCTACCTTTTAACAGCTTGTTTCTGTGAGAGGTAAACTTCTACCATTGGGATTTTGCATGCTTAATTTATTCAGCTTACAAACCACGGGTGCCAGCCCAGTCAATAAACAACTCTTTCTCCCTTTAATTTTTTCCACCTCCTTCAATCTCACTGCATTTTAGTCTTTAGTTCCAGATATTTTTTTCTTTTAAAATTGTCTCTGGTTTAGAGACAATTTTAGGAGAAATCACTCTGGAATTAACATTTTCTCTAAAGAAAATGGGTTTGGGCACTCCCTTGCCATCAATATGAAAGGAATTTCTCGGATGAAAGTGATAAAAACAATTTATTTCTCAAACAAAGTGCCCACAGGGCAGGCAGGGAGAAAAGGAATAACTGTTAGGTATTGAAGCTCCTTGCTGCTGGTTGATTTAGAGCTCCCTCTTTAGCTGGCCTGGCCTCCCCGAGGTCCAGAGTGGGGATGCAGCGTTCAGCTCCCACCAGTGGTCTGGTTGTCAGACCAAAGCTGAGCCAAGCAGTTCCAGAGGAAGCCACAGAAGTGACTGGAGGATTGCTGTTGCAGTCCCAGGAAAACCTCTTGCCTCAGCTAATAAAACCAAGGTAGCCCAAAGCAGAAATGTGACTCCCTCCATGCCGCAAAGCCAAGCACACGGGGAGTGAGTGCCTGAACACAACCTGTGCCAGAGCTCCCCCAGCTCACAGCCCTCCCCTGGACCCAGCCTAAAGCTCCAGGACTCATTTCTGGGCATAAAGCAGACCATGGGGGAATACAGTATTACCATAAAATCACCCCAAGACAAAAACAAACAGGAAGTAAATGAAACTGCATTTCCATGTGGGGCCTATTTAGAATGTATCCGTGGGCGTGTGTCAGTTTCTACAGGAGAAGACATCCAGCTTTTGCCTCAAGATCAGGTGCATTTACTTGAATGGTGCAGAGTAAATTTTCTTTCTGAATCCCTGTAAAGCTGTCCTGTGAAGCTGGGTTAGGCCAGGCTTGGACACCGGGCTGCAGCTCATGGGATGGCCATAATGTCCGGGAATCACCAGAGTGTGTTTCACAGCTGGAGCAGGGAGAGGCTTGCTTTTTGTTGCTGACTTTTCAATTTTCAGAGGCTAAGGACTTTTTGACTTCCTGATGTCTGCTTTCTTGTTCACAGAACTACCTTCGTGTTGCATTCCAGGAGGTTAACAGCGGCTGTACAGGAAAGACTTTGCTAGTAAGGCCATACATCACTACCGAAGATGTCTGTCAGCTTTGTGCTGAGAAGTTTAAAGTGGCAAATCCAGAAGAATACAGGCTGTTTCTTTTTGTTGATGACACCTGGCAACAACTGACAGAGGATACCTACCCTCAGAAAATCAAGGCAGAGTTGCACAGCCGTCCGCAGCCCCAGGTCTTCCACTTTGTCTACAAGCGCCTTAACAGCGACCCATATGGGGCCATTCTTCAGAACAGCCGCGACTCGGCTGCTTAGAACCAGCAACCTGTCATTTTTATATCTGTTCCTTGATAATTGTTACAAACATCTTTGTTGGCTGCCTTCCTTAGGAGCTAAAACGTGTCTTAAACCTAAAGTGCCTGGTGAAACACGTGCTGACGTTTCTGATGTTGCTTACAGGACCCAGGGGCACTGTGCACGTGGCCAGCTATGCAGAACATTCCACCAGCATGTCTTGAGGAGACAGTCCATGAGCCTGCATTTCTTGTACCATGGGCTCTTTTGCAGCATATTCTACTGTGGCCTTTCACAGGTCTTGGCTGTAGTGTGCAAAATACGATTTTCTTCCACTCCTTGTTTCCCCAGCTGTCACTTGCATTTGAATCCGTGTGCGAGACGAGTGCGTCCGTGGACTGGGGTGAGCTCAGTTCTGCCAGCAGGAGTTTGACAAGACTGTCCGATGCAGGGCATCAGTTCACTCAGCATTACCTGGATGGTTGCATCCTTGTCTAATTTTTTTTGATTACAGAAAATCATCATGTTTATATATATATATATATATATAAAATAGATATTTTATAGCAGTTGCAGGTAAACTGTCAGGGTTGGTTTTTGAAATATTTTTTTAACTAAAATATTCTATAATTATGCATGTGATTTTTAACATTTAATACACAAGAATAAATCTCTTGCTGGTTTTAGAGTCTTGCATTGATAGTCTGTGTGGTTTCTCTTCTTTACCTGTTCCAGGAGAGTTCTTAGGAAACCTCTGTACCCTTGAGGCAGTTTTGCTGTCTGTTCTCAATTGTCTTCTGAAAATCAGACCATTTTATAAACTGTGCTGTGCAAAACACATCCTAGCATCTCATCACATTCATTCTGAGCACATTGTGTGTTTGGCCCTCTGCCTTTTCCTCTGTCCTTCTCCATGCCTCACTCCTGTTCCTCCTTTATTCTGTGTGGTGCTTTCCATGCCCATGTTTCTCACTGGATGCTTGTGAACCATTCCCTGTCCCTGTTCTTTTTTAATCCCTCTCTGTAATGCTGCCCATCGCAGTTTGGTTTTTTGGGTTTTTTTTTTTAGTTGGTTGGTTTTTGATTTGTTTTGGGGTGGTTCTTTTGGATGCTTTTGTTTTGGTTTGGTTTTTTGGTGTTTTTGGTTGGTTGGTTGGTTGATTTTTGCCTTACTTGTATTCCCTTTTTATTCTTGGTGGCTCTGTGGTGCTCCCATGTGCCATTGTTTCTCTACTGGATCTCTGTATCATGTTCCCAGTCCCCGTTCTTTTTTAATCCCTCTCTATCATGCTGCCCATCCCAGGGTGTGTTGTTGTTGTTTTGGTTGTTTTTTCAATTTTATTCTGCACCTCATTCTTACTTTTCTTCCTGTGTCCTCTCTGCTGCCCCTCCCTCTTTCTGCCTCTCTCCTGTGACTGCAGGGCTGGGGAGGAAATTCTGGGGGTTCCCCCCATTCATGTTGCAGCAATATCCTTTTTTTGTGGGGGATGTACACGTGGAAAGGGCTTGAATAAAGCACCACGCTGCTGTCCAGGGCAGTTTGACTTGTTCTGTGCCTTCTTTGGGGGTGAGGAAGGAAGGTTGAGGGAGAGAGGGCGGAGAGTTGGGGGCTCTGATGCCATTTGGGGCACCCCAGTGTCCCTAGGAGGGAGAGCCAGGCTGTAGCCATGATATATTCTGAAAAATCCTCTCCTTAGGATTTTTTTTCTCCTGAGAAGCTGAGAGGCCTCAGGAACAAAATGTAAACATTGATTATCTGCTGCTGTGGAATGCAACAGGTGGATCTGTGATTGGTCTCATGTGGTTGTTTCTAATTAATGGCCAATCACAGTCAGCTGGCTCAAACTCTCTGTCCAAGACACAAGCCTTTGTTATTCACTCCTTCTTTTTCTATTCTTAGCTGGCCTTCTGATGAAATCCTTTCTTCTATTCTTTTAGTATAGTTTTAATAGAATATGTATCATAAAATAATAAATCAAGCCTTCTGAAACATGGAGTCAGATCCTCTTCTCTTCCCTCATCCTCAGACCCCTGTGAACACGGTCACACCAGGCTGTGATGGAGGAGCAGGTGAGCGGGGAATGAGGGGGATCATGCTGGGTTACCCTCCCCCAGAGGGACCAAAAGCTGCCAGAAAATTCACAGGGAGGGTGTAGGTATTGGCAAAGAATAGGGATTTATCTCTAAAACCATTTGGAAAGAATTATTTGGAAGGAATCTCTCTAGCCACTCTATTGTATACAGGAATGTAGGAAACTCTGATTAGGAATGGGTAGTAGTTTGAAACCAATGTTATAACGTTTTTACCTAGGAATGAACCAACCAAGTGCCCTGTGAAAAACACCAATCACTTGTTTTTAAAATTTTAATAGTAATAAAATGGTTATAAAAATAGTAATACAATTAGAGTAATAATAATTTGGACAAATTGAATTAGGACAATATGAGACAATAAAGACAAAGAGTTACGGATGTCCGAGTACCTTTTTCTGGGCAGCATAAGCCTGAAATAGGACTCACGTTAACAAAGGATTAACCCTTAAAAGCAGCAGCCTGTTGCATATTCATGCACCTCATCCATGATGCATAAATTCCATTCAAATACAGGATTCTGTCTGGTCAGTGTCAGCTTCTTCCTCTGAATCCTAACAGCTTCTTTGAGGCAGGAAGAAGTTGGTTTCTTCTGATAAGAGGGCAATCAATTCTTTTTCTCTGAAAGATTTAGGTGTCCTATGGCTGCTCTCTCAGTGCCAGTCCTTTCTTTAAAAAAGTATCCTACATAGCATAGTTTCTATTTTAACATTTTTTTATAACCTAAAACTGTATTTAACACACTACTTAAGAGAATTAATACAGCATTACTTTCTAACACAACACATATCATATTCATTTCAATATTTGTGAAAAGCCAATTATAAAATACGCTTTTTTCACACCCTTAAACCGTAGGAACAGCTGCTGGGGCTGAAGGTAATAAATACAAAAGGCTCTCCGGCAGCTTCGCCCTCTGTCCCCTGCCTGCCGCAAAGCGCACCCGGGCAGGGGGCGGTGCTGTGGGTAGAGGGGAGCGGTGAAGCAGAGTTAGGAGTGCAAAGGGACGCGGCCGGGTTTGAGCGTCCACCGTGCAGGGCGGTGACTGGGAGCAATGACAGGGGCGGGGCCGGCTTCAGCGGCTGGGGGGGGGGCGGTCGGGACAGAGCTGCCATTTCAAGATGGCGAAGCGACCGTGTAGCAGGACCCTGAATGAGCCGGGTCGAGCTCCAGCCACACTCAAGATGGCAGCCGCGGCAGGACCCCGGCAGAGGCGTCTCCACTCGTGCGGCTATGGTGCCGCTGACCCCGCCAACCGTTTTATCCCGCTGGGAAAAGCAGCAGAAAATGGCGCTGAGAGCGCGGGGTCGGCGTCGGGGCCGGGTTGAGACAAACGGGCCGACTGGACAAACGCCTGAGTGAGGAGCGGGGGATGCCTAAGGTACCACAACACAGATGGCGGCTCAGCCAGGAGTGGCTTCTGCCAGTACCAAAGATTGCGGCGAGGAAATCCAGGAGAAATGGCTGCTGGCATCCTGAGCTTGCCAGGCAGGCTTTGTACTTGATTGCAAGGCAGTTTTCCTGCCTCTTCAGGGGGTGGAAACTGGAAAGGGGAGAGAAAAAAAAGTCATTTTTACGCCACACCTGAGATGGCGGCCCAGCGCGGCACTCACTTGCCCTTCCAATGATGGCGGCAGTCCGCGTGTGCGCCTTGGGTAGGGAGAAAAAAGGGCGGTTCAGCAAATACCCCACTCCGTCTGATCCGAAAGTGCTTTCTCCTGGGTCTGGGCGGCATTGAGCTTAACTTCCCTTTTCTCCTCTCTTTCAGGATAGGGAGAACCACTGAACTTGTCCTGGCCTTGCCAAGAGCTTTGGTGTTTGAGTTGCCAAACCCAAACTGGTCCTGATGATGGAGGACTTAAGAAAATACTCAATCCAACTAAATGCTTTAAAAAGGGAGATGGTTTGGTTATAAAAGTATTTCTGCCTGAGACTGGGAAGAGTTAAACCCCCCAGTTCTGCACAACAGCACAAGGATTTTTTAATTCTTTGCCTTTTTTTTCCCCTTCCTTTGAATGGGTTTGTTTGTTTCCCCTTGGAGACTGCACACATAATAGGCAGATTTTTCAGTTAAGCCATTTTTCCCACTTAGTCTTCAGTGGAGCCCAGGTGCCAATTGTTTGCTGCTTGGTTTCTGCCTTCCCTTTCCTGCCTACAGCTTAACCCCTTTCTCTCCTTCCTGCTTTTTGGCCATCACTGATCATGCAAATGTTGCTGATGCAGATGGCTGATAAATAATTACCAAACAGCTTGTGAATGGTCTGTATCAGGTATCAATGACATTAAAAATGCAGTATATGGACCATCCACCAATGAATTTAGCAACAGGTGGATAGTAACTAATCTTTCCTTTGAAGCCCTCTTCAAAGCATATTTACTTATAAAGTGAAAGCATTTGGTTTTTATTTAAAAAAAAATACTACAAATTACCAACAGCCAGCTTAAGTGAGCACGGAAGACTGACAAAGACAGTTGTAATGTTGTAATGTTTTTTCTTTTAAATCCCTCACGACCCCATCACGTACTGGAGAGGCAGCTCAGTGAGTTTTAGCCCACAGCTGCCATCCTGTGCTCATGGAGAGCAACCTCTCCAGCTGCCCCAGCCTCAGGAAAGCACAGAAGAGGGTTTTACACAGATCAGGGATTAAGCAAGACCCAGGCTGGGCTCAGCTCAGTCACCATGGCACTGTTAGAAGCCTTAGACCCTTTTTCTATCAGATTGTGGCTGTCGTGCAGCCACTGCGTTGCTGTCAATGTGCTCCCCTGCAGCCTAGCCTGAGATTGTGAGCAGGTGCTTGGGGTTCTGCCTCATGTCTTAAACATCAAACCAGAAGATAAACCAACAGATAAAACCCCTGCCCTGCCATGTCCCTCACTCTGCACCACTGCTATGAGAGGAGGATAAAAGACCCAGTCAGTTTTAGCTCTGTAAAGAAGCTACAGAGCAGTGATGAGTGCCTGAATCACATCCCCTGCAGCCATCAGGGGAGTGAGGGCAGGGAAAAGGGCAGAGAAAGGGAAATAAAAAACCAACAGAACCACCAAGACTGGAGGATGTGAGGATGAATCCAAAACTATGCTCTCCAAGAGCTGAAAGAACACTTCTAAGAACAAAACATCCAAACTGGAATGAGGGACTTGCACTCTTTCCAGATCTTCCCAGCACCATAACCCATTAAAAAAAAAAAAAAAAGAAAAGCTATCTGTGGAAATGATATGCTCCTTTAAGCCTTGCAGAGACTTTCTCCAGCACTACAAACCTTCCTGTTGCTCTTCCTTTACCACTCAGGGCTGAGCCCATGGAGAACTGCTTCTTTTGTGTGTGTGTGTGTATTTCAGGGTTTTTTTTAAACCAAGGGAAAAAAAAAATCAATATCACATTTTAAAAAGAACCCCCAGAGATTTGGGGAAAGTGGGCATAAATGTCAAACAAAACACAAAGAAAGACTGAGCTACTAAGGGATCATACTTAGAGCAGCAGTGGTGGGGTGGGAGGGAAGAAATATAGCAGACAAATTTAACACCATTCAGGAGGGTTTATGCACAATGTTTTCATTGCAAGCAGCATTTAGAAGTGACAATTTAGTGATTTATCATATCCCACTACACTCCTTCCCTGTCAAAGTGATGGGCAGAAGCAGCAGAGCAGCTCTGAACACACTTTTCATTACAAGGCACCACCAACAAACCCAGAACAGCTCCACCCTTGGCCAACCCTGTCCCCTTGGGCCTTCTGAGAAGCTGGGATGTAGGAGAAGGACTTGCAGGGGAACAGTGTTTCAAATATCAAAGGATTTAAAAATATACAAAGCTGTGAAAGCTGATGAGACCTGGAAGAATTGAAGGAGAAGGTGACTTAGCAGAGCATCTTTGGCCAGTGCAGCCAGATAACCCTCAAAAATCATTAGTGGAGGATGTGGGAGTGAAGCCCAGCAGGAGATGCTGGCAACATGAACTCCTGCCCCACACAAGAGGTCCCCAGAGACCAAAAACTCCACGCAGAGCAGACAGGATCTGACCACAACACCTGCCTTGGGCCAAACCTGCTCTTCATTTCATGAGCCACACAGAAACGTGGTGTATTTATGATCACTTCTCTCACCAGACCTGGTTGAAATCAGCACCGGATCCCAAAAGTGAAGGAGAAGCCTTGTGTAGACAATTCCTCCTTCAAGGCTCAGCTCCAGTACCAGGCTCAAGACCTGGCATGCACATGCATTTGGCAGGGAGTAGAAAATCAAGTGAAAGAACTTTTCAGGTTTTTTTTTCAGCTGATTGTTTAGGAATTTACTTGGAATAAGCTTCCTCCCCAGGAGGGATTGCAATTCAACACATGCACAAAGAGGAGAAAACATGAATGCAGCGTTGAGACAGCTCCGTGCTGAGAGCAGTGGTTTTAAGGTTAAGGCCCTTGTATATCTGGGAGGATGAAACCTCTGTGTTCAACCCTCTGGGATCATCACTTGGGCTTCCTGTTTCTCAAGCTCTCAAAGTAAAATTGACCCACCAAACTCAGATTTGTCTCAATCCTAATCCCTGCATCATCCTTCAGGTGCTTTTCCTCACAATGAAATTGGAGTAGAAAATGCTTTAGGAAATGCTTTGCATTCCCCTTCTTCCCCAAAGGCCCAAATTGCTTTAGTTAGGAATGCTCTCCAAGCACAAGGTTTGGATGCAGCCAGTGAGACTCACATTTCAGAAGGACCATCAAGGGTCTGATAAAGACACAGCACCTTCAAGCAGGCTGCTGGGACTGAGGAGGATATTTGAAACCTGTGGATGTGCAGTTCTAGCAGAAGTGAAGAATGAAATGAAATGTGGTAGAACTGGAAAATGAAATGCTGTTGTTAGACAAGGCTGCTCCCCAGATTGGCCCTGCCTGGATCCACCTGCCATGCAGCAGAGCCTTCTCCCTTTCTCCTCCCTGCCCTCTGCTCAGCACCAACCCAAACCTGGGCTGTTGAAATTCCTGGCAGACACAGAGCAGCTGATGGGCAGCAAATGCAGCCTTCCCAAAGTGGCTGCCCATGGCCCGGCCTGCGGGCAGAGCTCAGGGAGGAGGTGGCAGCTTCCTCAGTGGCTTTTCATGTCCTCTCTCTGCCATGGAGACACTGGCATCCATGGCACGGCTCTGTTTTGGCAGCCAGTCCCTTGGCAGGGCTATGTGAGCACAGGGTGAGCTCTCTCCTCCTTGCTGTGACACCTGGGCTGGCAGGGATGACACAGTGACCTCGGCCAGCCCATGCTGCCTGTGCCATCACCTGGCACTGATTTTTCTCCTGAGAAGCCTCAGAACAGAAATGGAAACAATAACTCTCTGCAGGCTGTGGAGATGGTTTAGCAACAGGGGCATCTTGGATTGGTCTCCTGTGCATTGTTTCTACTTGACCAATCATGATCCAGCTGTGTCAAGGCTGTGAGCAGTCCCAGGTTTTTATTATTCATTCCTTTCCAGCTTTCTGATGTCTCCTTGCTCTTTCTTTAGTATAGTTCTAATATCGAATTTTCCTTTAATATAATAGATACCATAAAATAATAACTCAGCTTTCTGAAAGGTGGAGTCAAGATTCTCATCTCTTCCCTCGTCCTGGGGACCCTCAAACACCACCACAATCACCAGTTTGAGCTGGGCTGGGCAGCACCAAATAAAATAAAATAAATATTTTTAAAAAGAGAAAAATTTAAAAAAAATTAAATAAAAAAAATTAAAATTTAAAACTTAATTTAAAATAAATGAAACACAAAAAAACCCCATATAGTGCCATGAAGCGCAACTGTCATAAACAGGAGTGTTGTAAAGCGCGACAGTTGCAAATTTGCCGTAAAGCGCGTCTGTCGTAAAAAGGTGTCGTAAAGCGCGACTGTTGTAAAAAGGTGCCGTAAAGCGGGACTGTCTGTACCCGAGTCTTTTGGGACACAGTTTGAATAAAGCACTTTAATAGTATCTTCTTCCAGGCTATGGCTACTGTGGTGCTGGTCCCAGCTTGCAGGGCGCTGGTTGAGCCGTTTGCTGCAAGGGCAGTGCCAGCAGCCCTCGCCCCACCCAGCTCCGCCCCTGCTGCGAGTCCCCCCCTTCCCGCCGCGAGTCAACAACGGGACACGCCCCCCACCTCCACGTCGGACCCCACAGCTCCGGTAGCGCAGTCCTGCTCACCGCTGCCGCCCTGCCCCAGCCTCCCCACCGGACCCCACGGCCCCTCCCACCGCTCCCGCCATCCCCGCCTTTGCCATCCCGTTGGCCCCTGCTGTCCCGGCTGCCGCGGTTTCCACCCCCGGTTTCGCCTTTCTCCCGGCCCCGCCCCCTAATCCCGCCTCCCCGACCCCGCCCACCACTTAACCGCGGCCCCGCCCCTCCTGCTCACACTGCACAGAACTCGTGACTGTCACCCAACAGTCCCCACACACACACCCCTGGCCCTGACAGGCCAAGGACACAAAACACCACCACTGTGGGTAAACAATCTCCATGTTGCATTCAGCTTTGGCACAAACACAGCAAAGGAGATAAGAATGGTTTTTCCTTCCTCCGAGGTTCAGAGAATGTGAATCCCAGAAATATTCTTGGGAAGAATTGTGCCTTGCTTTTCTCTGTGGAGAGAAATGAGGTGACAGGTGCACCCTTGCCTCCAGGCCAAAGAACCATGGACTGGTTTGGGTGGGAAGGGACCTTGAAGGTTCATCTTTGCTTTATCAAACACTCCAACAGGCAAGAGGGGGCTCATCTGCTTCAGAGCTGCTTGCTTTCCTCACACCCTTCACAACCAAAGCCTGAAGGGCAGCACCTCAGTGAGGAGCTGTTTACAGAGAGACTTGGGAATTTCTGCAGAGCTGTTTCCTCACAAGTGAGCAAACAAGGCACTGGGTCTGTCCCTGACCAGCAGGAGTTGGTTTAAGAGGCTGCTCTGGAAGGATGGAGAGCTCAGAGCTGGAGCAAAACCAGATCCTTTCCAAAGGCTTTAAGAGCTGAAGCTGCTTGAACATTCCTGTAGCCCCAACACCAACCTCTAGCCAAGCCAAAAGCAGATCCCTCAGGGAAATCAGGAAGACTGGAGCAAACACAGCCCTGCTGCTTCCAAACACTCCTGCAGCCTCCAACTGCTGCTGGTTATGGAGAGCACAAAAGGACATTTCTGCATCCTGTGCTGGAAAAAACCTGGAGTGCAACTTCTCACCACCCTCAGCACATTTTCACCGAGACAAATGCAGGTTTTGTGTCCCCCTGGAGTGTCTGGGGAGGGAGAAGCAAGACCTGGCCAGAGTGGGGGAAGCAGAGCACAGCTGTTTGTCTATCAGGAATTGCAGGCTCCAGGCATGCTGGGCTGAACTGATGTCCCAATGGAAATAGAGCTTGTAAACCCTCCCAAAATACAGAACTGCTTGGGAGAGGCCAGCTTGGGTACAGCTTTCACTGACAGACTGACACCCTGGAAAGACAACTGCCTGAATGAGCTTCATTTCTGCGTTTGATGAGCATTTTGTGCACCAGCCTTGTGGTGCACAGCACAGAAAACAGAGGCTTTGCACCTTCAGCCATCATCAGCATCACCATCGTCCCTTCCCATCTCTGGCAGCCTGGGGCTCTGCAGATGAAGCCAGCAGATTCCCTTCCTTTTGGCAGCCATGGAAGAGCAGCATCACCCAAGATGGACTCTGAGCCCTTCTTCCTCCCTTTCCTTGGAATGCCCCAGCAAAGGACAAGGTCTCTGTGCCAGCAGGGCCAGCAGCAACCAAACCCCCTGGCAGGACATGGGCACAGCCCCAGGATGGAGCTGGGCTGGCAAATTGCTGCTGCCTCTGCATTACAAGAGGGATTTTAGCTCTCACATTAGAACTTTAGAAAATATTGACTTCTTCATCTGAGCAACTACAACAGGTGAAGCACAGACATGAACTGACAGACACCCAGATAAAACCTCTCAGCCAGGAGCCAGGCTCAGGAGTGAGCATTTTCCTGTGCAAGCCTGCAGAGCCCAGGGCTCAGGAGCATCCACCTGGCATTGCTGGCAGGGGGGGTCACCTTCACAGCCCCAGTATCACACACCAGCAAGAGCTGGCCTTGTTCAAAGGTGCAGAGCAGTGCAGGGCATGAAGTTCTCATCCCCTTTCACAAGGGAGGGCCCCACAATTGTCACTGCAGGGCAGAGAATCCCCTCCAGATGTGCCAACACTTCTGGCCCTCTGTGTGAAGCCCTTCCAAGCATCAAATGAAGAGGGCTTGGGCTTTGGTTTTCTTCAATTGCAAGTTTAAACAAACATCATTCATCAGCTTGCTTTCAGTGTGGCACTGCTCTCTGTCATGGCACTGCCAATATTTGCCGGGTTGAGTTGGTTTTTACATAATTATTTCATCCCTCCACAGGAGAAAAAAAAAAAAAAACAAAAACCCACCTCACTGTGGATGCTGACAGCATCTAAAATGAAGTCTTTAGAGGAGCAGTTCAGTGTATTTCCAAAAATCAAGGTCTCCTAGACTCAGCTTTGTGTCCATTATGGAATCATTGCCGTCCTTTAGCAATGTGCATTCCTCTTCCTTTCTGGTTAAACCTGGAAAAAGGTTTTCCCCCTCCTCCCAGCAGCAGATTCATTTTCAATTTGGGTAAATAAGCACCCCTGAGCAATGGCCTTAGGGATTCACTGCCCCTGCTGGCCTCTCATGGTGCATTTCAGCCCAGCACCCCTTTCCCTGGGCAGTCCTAACTGGAAAACAGTTGTGCTCTGCGAAAAGCACTGGGAGACCTTGAATCAGCACACGGTGAAAATGAGGATTAGGAGGCAGTCATGAACCAACAAGAGCTGCATGCCCTGAAAGCCTCTCCCTTAATGGAGTGCTGAGAGATTATTGACACTGTGCCATGAAACAGCCTGATAACCAAATGTCTCATCAGCTCCAGATGTGCCCTTTAATTCCTGCTGCCTTGCTAAAACCTCATGGCAAACCTGCATGGACTCTGCTCACAGCAAAAATGAATCTCTTCCCTCTGCTGCAAGGCAATTTTTCCTGACCAGAGCTATGGATCCGGGCAATGAGGTGGAATAGAAAAGTGTGGAGGAGGCTCACGTCAGTTTAGATGGAAGGACTGGCACCTAAAGGGAACAGATTCATCTTTGCAAGAGCCAAAACCATCCCCTGGCTCCTGCCAGAGAGACCTGCTGCACCTCAATTGCTTCCTCTGACATGCACAAAACTAAAGGGACTTAATTGACAGAAACAAAACAGAAATGGGCACAACTCAGACCTGTAGCTCATCCCCACACAACCTTGGACCTTGTGATTAACTGGGCATGGAGGACATGAGCTGTGGACAGGACACACTTCAGAGCCTTTCAGGAATACCGGAGCAGTTTTTGTGGCCAGGCATTGCCTGGGCAGGAGTGTCAGAGCACCCCCGCTGCATCCCTCCCTCCCTCCCATCCAGCAGGACGTGCCACACTGTCTCACTTGACCCTATGTCAAGCAATTTTACTTCTTCAATCCATTATTCATTTCATTCACTTGGATGTCTGGGAGATTTCTGTTTTTTCAAGCCCCACCTGAAGCCAAGAGGCGCTTAGAGGAAAGACCATCACTGCTTGTACAGAAATACAAATAGGCCAGAGGGGATCATTCTGATACTCTTGGCTGATCTCTTGCCACCTCCCAGCAAGGTCTGAGCAGTCTGCAGTAAATTAAGTCTAATCTTATACTCCTAAGAACACCTGACCCTAAAAGGACAGGTGTTTGACAAAGGGTCACCTCCTCTGGCATGGATGTCGCAGGAATGGAAGGATGGAAGTCAATACCAGACAAAGAGGCTCTACATATTATTATTAAAAAAAAAAATAACCAGGCTTTAAAGGCCAATATTCTATAAGCATCAAATTCATAGATTCAAGTTTTTTCCATTATTTTAAGAAGTTAATCCCAGCTCCCAGCCACCACTGAAGGGCTAGAAGAAGGCAAGAACACCAGGGACCAAGGTCAGACTTCCCTGAGCAAGATGCTCCAGAGCATCAGCACCCTGACAGTGAAGAATTTCTACCTACTATCCAATTGAAAACATTCCTTTGTCAGTTTAAAGTCATTCCCCCTTGTCCTACAATTGCACGTGCCTGTAAAAAGTCCCTCTGCAGCTCTTCTGGAGCCCTTTAGGTGCTGGAAATTGTTCCAAGTTCGGCGCAATCGGCGTAGAGCCTGCGCAAACGGCGTAGAGCCCGCACAGTCGGCGTGCGGCTGAGCATTTGCCGTAGAGCCTTCGCAATCGGCGTGCGGCCTGCTCAATCGGCGTAGAGGCTGCGCAAACGGCGTAGAGTCTCCGCAAACGGCGCGCAGCCTGTGCAATCGGCGTGCGCCTGCGCAATCGGCGTGCAGCCTCCGCAAACGGCGTGCGGCTGAGCATTTGGCGTAGAGCCTTCGCAATCGGCGTGCGCCTGCGCAATCGGCGTGCGGCAAAGCATTTGGCGTAGAGCTGGCGCAATTGGCGTGCGCCTGCGCAGTCGGCGTGCAGCCTGCGCAAACGGCGTAGAGCCTGCGCAAACGGCGTGCGGCTGAGCATTTGGCGTGCGCCTGCGCAATCGGCGTGCAGCCTGCACAAACGGCGTGCGGCTGAGCATTTGGCGTAGAGCCTACGCAATCGGCGTAGGGCCTGCGCAAAAGACGTGCGCCTGCGCAGTGGGCGTGCGGCTGGCCATTTGGCGTTGAGCCTACGCAATCGGCGTAGAGCCGGCGCAAACGGCGTGCGCCTACGCAGTCAGCGTGCAGCCTGCGCAATCGGCGTGCGGCTAAGCATAAGAAACCCTAAAAACCGTAAAGAAACCCTAAAAACCCTTAAAGGAACGTAAATAATTTAAAAAATAAAATACATAAATGAAAAAATAAATTTTGAAAAATAAAAATATAAAAACACCCGCCAGGACACGTGAGCCAGCCAGCAACCTCAGCTCTCCCTCCCTCCCAAGGGCCTGGGGGAAGGAGCAGCAAGGAGCCCACACAGCACGAGTGGGGCAGGGAGAGCAGGACAGCCAAAGCTCTCAGCGCTGATGGTGGCAGCTGGGCCAATTGTTCCTTTTTAGGACGTCTTATCTGCCTACTCTGCTGTGAAAAATGCATGTATTTTATGAGTGGCTTTTTGCAAAGATTAAAATGAATATTATATATGTTGTGTTAGAAAGTAATGCTGTATTAATTCTCTTTAAGTACTGTGTTCAATATTGTTTCAGGTGATAAAAATTGTTAAAATAGAAACGATGCCATGTAGGATTCTTTTTTTAAAAAGAAAGGACTTGCAGCAAGATAGCAGCCACAGGACACCTCAGTCTTTCAGAGAAGAAGAATTGATTGCCCTCTTATCAGAAGAAACCAACTTCTTCCTGCCTCGAAGGCGCTGTTAGGATTCAGAGGAAGAAGTTGACACTGACCAGACAGAATCCCGTGTTTGAATGGAATTTATGCATCATGGATGAAGTGTAGGAATATGCAACAGGCTGCTGCTTTTAAGGGTTAATCCTCTGTTAACGTGGGTCCTTTTTCGGGCTCCTGCTGTCCAGAAAAAGGTACCCGGACTGTCCCTAACTCTTTGTCTTTATTGTCTCATATTGTCCTAATTCAATTTGTCCAAATTATTATTACTCTAATTGTATTACTATTTTTATAACCATTTGATTACTATTAAACTTTTAAAAATTTTAAAAACAAGTGATTGCCGTTTTTAACATCTGCCCATGAAACAGTGCAGCAATAGGCAAGCTGGCATCAACCCTGCTTGCTCTGGACCTGAATCCATCCCAGTAATTCCCTGAGTTGCCCCAGGAGGAGCTCCAAAGCCAAAGCTGACCTGTGCTGCCATCTCATTGCAGGGGTTCCATACTGCTGTCTCCTTATCACAAAAGTTCCAGACCTTCCTGCTGTTGTGCATGGGCAGCTCCTCAGAGCACTGCCTCTTTCTTCTCACAAAGCAGCCAACTGACTCCAGTGCCCTTCTCACCCAGCCACCCCAGCCACTCTTTTAGAGCATCTTCTTCTCACTGCTTACAGCCGTGGCCTGGTAATGTCAGGCCTGCTCCCAATCTTTGATCATTGGCCCAGCTGCAACTCCTTAGGGCTGAGATTACTTTCTACTCTATCTTTATTTTCTTCTAGTCTATCCCCCTACATACCTACAGGCAGGGTTTTTTCCTTCCTGAAAATTCAGAGAACAACAAGGCTGAGATTTTTCCTGTGGGCGGTCACTGAATCTTGGCCATGCCCAACCCACCCTTCCCACCCTGCCCATGGACAGAGGAGCTGGCAGCACAAGGCTCCCCTCAGCCCATGGTGATCTTCAGCAACACTTTTGTGCTGACCATGCCCAAGGGCTGAGCCCTGCCTGGGGCTCACCTGTGGGAACCCAGGAAATTCCTCTGGCTGCCCCGGAGGGCTCCAGAACCTGCCCAGGGGGCTCAGAGACCTTGGCACAGAGCCCAAGACCCCTGTGCCTTTGATCTTGACCCATGGAAAAAATGACCAACCTTGTAGGAGGATTGACAAGCCATGAAAGTTTAAGTAGGATGATGGTGAATTTATCACGGGGTGAAAAATAGATTGTTGAAGTTTTTAGCATGGGGCTTCAGGAGGCAAGATGGAGGAATCTGGCCATGTCCAGCCTTTCTCTTTCTTCTTCTTGGCCTCCATCTTCTGCTGGGATGGTGGCACTTTTGGATTGCTTTAAAGTAGAAACTCACTCACTAGCAAGGAAAAATCCTTCCAAAGCATTTTTTTCTCTTTTTATCCTCTGAATGTCCAACTTCTTTTGCTAAATTTCTACAGATTGGAGCTCAAATTACGGGGATCAAAGATTTTCCAAATGACCCCTTCTTCATTTCCCCAACGCTGGAATAACGCAAGGAGGTCAGGAAGGAATAAAACACAGTGCTCAGATCAAGCATCCAGCCTTGCCCCCATTCATGCCTCAAGACATCGAGATGTGCCCTCAACTGGCACCTGGCAGGAATAAACAAGTCAAACTGATGGAGCTGATTGGGAAAGGATGGGGAATGCAAAGGGAAGTGCTGAGGGAGAGACCATGTCCCATGGGTCTGATCCCTTTTTCTGCATTCACAAAATCATTTCTTCAAGTCTCATCTCTCCTGTCTATTCAAAGCAGCTTTGCACTCTGCATCAGATTTCCTCAGTGTTCAGTGGGCTGATATAATCAGCTTTTCCACTGAACTCAGCCTGCTGCTACAGCAGCCACAGCACTTCACACATTTGATAACAAAGAGTTGGCATGGCACACAGGACTTGCCCCAAAAGCTACAAAAAGATTTAAAAAATGTGAGGGGGGAGGGGAGTTGGAATAGTTAGTTCCTTTCTAATACAAGCATACCTGGATTTAAGCAGGGACACTGGGCTAATCATACTGGGGGCTGGTTTGTAAGCCTTGTCTCTAGCAATTCCCACCAGACTGCAAGCATTTTTCACTACAAAGGGGTAGATAAGATTTTAAAACACATCCATGAGCAAGTCTGAGCCAGAAGTCAAAGCACAAGACAAATACTCCCAAATCTGCCACCAGTGGGGAAAGGAAGCAGAAAAGCAGGTGAAAGAAACGCCCTTGCAGCTGAATTGCCTGCATTTATCCCATGGTCCAACCTTCCTGCACAAAAGCACCTCAATTCAAACACACAGCTTAAGATCAAGGAATAAAAGTGTTTTGAGAGCATTTAAAGCCTGATTCCTAATACTTTCAAAGAGAGGTCAATGCTAAATTCCTTAAAAACACAAATACAGGTCTATTTGGGACTGCATCCTTCAAAACAGGAATGGAGGTTTAGAATTGCAGAACTGTTTCCATTAGAAAAGACCTTTAAGATCATCGAGTCCTTCCAATAACCTGAGACCCCTGACTCTGCCAAGGCCACCACTAAAGCATGACCCAGGACAGGATGCCATTGGCCTTCTTGGCCACCTGGGCACACCTGGCACCTTCAGCCACTGCCAACCAGCACCCCCAGGTCCTCTTCTGGAGGAGCCACTCTGTCCCCAGCCTGTGGCTGCTGTGGCCCAAGGGCAGGACAGGGCACTTCACCTTGTTGAACCTCATGCAAGTGGCCTCAGCCCATGATCCAGCCTGTCCAGATCTCTCTGCAGAGACTTCCAGCCCTCCGGCAGATCAACACTCCCACCCGGCTTGGCATCGTCTGTAAACTGCCTGAGGTGCCCTTGATCCTCCACATCATTGACAAAGATGTGAATCACAACTGAGCCCGGGGAACAGCTGCCAGCTGGATTTAATTCCACTGAATCCCACCCCTCCCTGGGCCCAGCCATCCTGACAGTTTTTACCCAGGGAAGAGTGCATTCAGTTCTTCAGGCTTTTCCTCAACCTTTGTTCTGTGTTTCTCCCCATGTCCAGGAGAAGACAGAGATTCTCATTAGCCCTCCATTTGTTGCTGATGTATTTACAGAAATATTTTTACTCACTTTGCAATTTTCTAGGAAGAAATTCTTTACTGTGAGGCTGGTGAGGAACTGGGAACAGGTTACCCAGGTGAGCCAGATCTGTGTGAGATTGCAAAGGAGCAAAGCTTTGCCACTTGGGCACACTTCTCTTTGTTTCTTTGCTCAGGCCTTTGGTGAGCACAGAACTCATCTAGGTAGAAAACTTTTGACTAGATGGGATCTTTTGGATCCATTGTCCCCCAAACATGTCAATGTGTGGCCCTGTTGTAATGACACATTTACAACAGCAGCACAAATGACACAAAGAAAACATGGCAAAAGAGGATGAGGAGCAGCCCAGTGAGGAAAGGATGTGGTGAGACACTGGCACATTGAGTGAGCTGCATTCCCATAATCTTTAGGCTAGCAGGTCCTGCTCTCACATTCTCCTTTTGGTTTATTTAAATTAAATTTATTTATTTAAGTTTTTTAAATCATCAAAATAAAGTATATACAATTAAAAATATGTCGTCAACATTTAAAGACACAATCAAAACACAGTTATTCAAAATTACATCTAAATATCAGAACATACAGAATATCTGTTGACTATGAACCCTAACACATAAATCCTATTCTTTAAATACTCTTTAGACCGGTGGCAGCTTCTTCCTGAGATCAGAGGAAAGAGAGCTCTTGGGGATGGGAGGCAAGTATTTTGTGGGTAAGGGAACATAGGAAGGGTCCAGAGAGAACTTCTTGGAAAGACTGTGGCCAGCCAGATCTGCAAAGTGAAGACACAAAATGTATCAGAGCCTGCAAGGCAAACCTAAAGCACCTGAAGCTCCGTATTTCATGGGACAGATGAAACTTGGAAACTTCTAAACAGCTGCACAGGGAAACATGCTCCTGCTCCTTGCAGGGGGCACATGCAGGGCACAGCTGTTCCCTGCCAATGTGCACAGCATCTCTGGGGCTGCCACAAGACCCTTCCTCCCACCCCAGCTCCCCCCTCACCTCTGTGTGAGGCTGAGCATGGCTCAGCCTTCCCCTCCCTGCCAAGAGCTGGATGGTTTGCCTTGCAGATAGGGGGGATTACAGGCAGTCCCAGCGACCACTTCTTCATAACCCCAGCACTGGAACATGCAGGCATCAAGGAAACCTAGAAAGAGTACAGCACTCTGCTCAGCTCAAGAGCATCCAGCCTTGCCCCATTTGATGCCTCAAGAAATTTAGCCATGCTCTAAGCTGGGACTTGGGCAGGAAAAGAAGAGTCAGACTGATGAAGCAGCTTGGCCTAGGGTACGGAATAGAAAGAGAAATGGTGAGGGATAGACCGAGATACACTTGATAAGAGTGGACAACTTGAGCTGCTCTGACTGCTTGTTGGTGTTTTCTCAGGCATGAGACAGATGAGGAACCACGACAGAGCCCAGAAACCATTCCAAGACCTCTCCTGTTACTGATACATGCTGAGGACATGAAGTCTGCACTACACACCCATTGCAAAGACAGCCTGAAGCGCAGTGTCCAGCTGAGATCTTCCTTGGCTCAGCTGCTTCCCTGGGCTCACAGCACAGGAGAAGGTCTCAGAGCTTCCTACAGAACATAAACTGAAAATCTACCATACAGGATTTTGCTTTCTTTCCTGACCTTACATCCTTTTCCTGCTGAAATCAGCTCCTTCTTATTCCCACAGCTGTCATCAGAGACAGTGAGATTTTCCCTACATTCCTGTTTCTTCTTCTTGCACATCTTACTGGGCTCAGAAGAAAGAGAACTCTTCTGGATGGGAGGCAAGAGCTTGGCACGTAAGGGCACATAGGGAGTGTCCAGGAAAAATTTTTTGGGATCGCCACACTCGGTCAGGTCTGCAGAGTGAAGACACAAAATATAACAGGGGCCACAATGCAAAACTAAAGCATCTAAAGCTCCATATTTCATGGGACACATTTTCCTGGCAACTTCTAAATAGCTGCACAGGGAAACATGATCCTGCTCATTGCAGGGGGCACATGCAGGGCACAGCCATTCCCTGGCAATGGGCACAGGCTCTCTGAGTTGGCACAAGACCCTTCCTCCTGCCAGAGAGAGGCCCAGCTCCCACCTCACCTCTGTGTGAGGCTGAGCCATGCTCAGCCTTCACCTTGTACTCACTGCCAAAGGCTGGACTGCCTGCCTTGGGTATAGGGGGGATCAAAGGTGGGAGCAATGACCTCTTCTTCATAACCCCAACACTGGGACATATGGGTGTCAAGAGAACCTGGAAACAGCAGAACAGAGTGCTCAGATAAAGAATAGAGTGCTCAGATAAAGAATCCAGCTTGCCCCCTTTGATGCCCCAAGAAGTTTAGCCATGCTCTTAACTGGGACTGACAGGAAAAGTCAACCTGATGCAGCAGCTTGGCTCAGGATGGGGAATGGAAAGGGAACTGGTGAGGGAGAGACCATGTCCCACATTTCTCAGCTCACTCATCGTGCACACTAATCTGCAAGTGTGGCTGCATTCCCAGCTGGCATTGGCATCAAGGTGTTCTGGGGTGCCAGTGCCTCCACTGGCCTTTAGGATGGCATGGCAGTGGGTTTAGATCACTGTTCTCTCCCTGCCCCTGAGGTGCCTCACAGCCAGTGCTGATCTCCATCTCTGAAGTGCCCACAGAGTCATTCTGAAGGATGGCCCTGGGCTCACAGCACAGGAAAAGGTCTCAGAGCTCTTCCTATTGCACATAAACTGAACATTCACCACACTGGACTTAGCTTGGTCTCCTTACCTTACGTCCTTTTCTCTCTGAACTCTGCTCCTGGGTTTCTCTACTGTCCTCATCATAACTGGTGACATTTTTGCCAATCTCTTGCTCTCTGCTCAATATCTTGCTTGCCAGGGTTGCAAGAGAGCTCTTCTGGATGGGAGGCAATGGCTTGGAAGGAAGGAGCATGGAGGGATTTGCCAGGGAAACCCTCTTGGCAAGAGGGGAGCCAGTCAGGCCTGCAAAGTGGGGACACAAAATGGATCAGAGCCTGCAATGCAAACCTAAAGCACCTGAAGTTCTGTATTTCATGGGACAGATTCCCTGGAAGTTTCTAAACAGCTGCACAGGGAAACATGCTCTGAATGGCAGCAACTTGAATCAGGCCAGGGGGAAACCCTGAGCCACTTCCATGGAGCTAGCACAGGCACAGCCTGGCCTCAGGGCTGCCCTGGGACAGCAGGGAGCCCAGAGCCCTGTGCTCTCCAGGAATGGCTCAGCTGCACAGGCACCCTCCTGCTGCTCTCCCTGCCCCACAGCTCAGCAGCCCTGCAGCTCCAGGGGCACTGGCAGCAGCACAGCTCCTTGCAGGGGCACATGCAGGGCACAGCTGTTCCCTGCCAATGTGCACAGCCTCTCTGGGCTGACACAAGACCCTTCCTCCCAACAGAGAGCGGCCCAGCTCCCACCTCACCTCTGTGTGAGGCTGAGCCATGCTCACAAGGCAAGAAGTGAGTTAGGGGAACTCCCACCTTTTCATCAACACATCTAATGGGTGAGACACTCAAGGGCTTTTTTTAATTTTTGAGACAATTTCTTTGGTTTTATTTTTCCTGGAACTAGGCTGTGTTTAATTCCTCTGAGCTGTATTGAGTTAGCAAGTCTGAAGGGAAAGATGGAAGGCTCCAATGGTGAGAGGAGAAAAAAAGATTCCTTCTTGAGGCTGGCCTTGTGTGAATCTGCAGGAAAAACCCACACAGCTGTGACTGCTATTTCTGAAAACCACAAAGACCTCTCAGCCACCAGGCAGGCCTTATTGGTGTTTCTATAGCACCATAATACCATCCTCAGGGTTGGACCTGATCAGCAAGCAGAGGAAGAATGGGAAATTTATCTGTAGTGAGACTCAACATTGAAGGCAAAGAAAGCAACAGGGTTTGCATCTCATGACCATGTCCAGTTTGGGGTCAGCTGTGGCCACTGTCCCTGTCCTGGCTGACAGAAGGAGTCATTTGGCCACTGTCAAAAAGGAGAAAGCAGCGAAAACTAATGAGACGGTGTTGTGATGCCATGGGTGTCCTTGCAGGATCATCTGTAGCTGTCAGGCACCTACTCTGACTCAGAGCCAGCACTGACCACCATGGACCAGTTTTCCCTGCAGTCTGGGGGGATTTTTTTCCATTTGGCTCCAGCATTTCTGCTCCTTTCTATGTTCACCTTTTCCTTCCGTGGTCTTTCCTTTTCTGGTGAAATCCATGGTTGAACCCGTGCTTCTGCCTGGCAGAAGTGTCAGGGTTTGAGTCTGGAACACGCTCAGTGTAGGCAGCGCCGGGAGCTTGGGCCCAGCCTTAGACAGGGCCTAAGGGTGACTCCAGTCGCCAGCGCTCGGCACAGAGAGGCAGAGCCAGAGGCGGCTGCTGCCGCTGGGGCCGTGTCAGCCACAGCCTGCACCAGCCCAGCCTGGGGCTGCCCCTTTGTGACACGCTCCCCATGCTTCTCTCGTTCCCATGGCTGCAAAACCCCAGCCCAGCTCCATCCCCTCCCATTCCCTTCCCAAGGGCAGCCAGCCCTAAGCCCAGCCAGGCCAGGCCTGAGGCTTTCACACTGTCTAGGATGTAGACCCTTTCCAAAGCCACTTGTCAAGGCCTTTAATTCTCTAATTCCCACTCAGTTCTGGGTTGCAGCTTGTTGTGTGGGATTTTGCTTCATTCTCTTCACATCAAACCAAGTGGTGGGACACAAACAATGGCACCAGGCAGTTGAAGTAAAAGCAGGTTTGCACTCCCCAGTAGATGACCCCAGAATTCAGTTGGCCAAGGAATGTGAAAGGCTGTTTGGCATCTTGCATAGTAACAAAATGTGTGGGCTTTCCACAGAGAGGGTCTGTCACTGTCATTTTTTTTTTCTGAAAAATCCCTTTGCCAGGATTTCTTTTCCTGGGAAGATGAGAAGCCTCAGAGAAAAAAACAATATTATCTCATTTGCTTCTCCCTCTTTTCCTGCTTTGGAATGTGGCTGGAGAGTGTTTACCAACAGGTTTGATTGGTTCCACGTGAATTGTTTTTAATTAATGACCACAGTCCAGCTGTGTTGGACTCTGAGGAGTCAGTCATGAGTTTTTCATTATCATTCTTGTTAAGCCTTCTGTCTGTATCCTTCTCTATTCTTTAGTATAGTTTTAGTATAGCATGATGTAATGTAATGTATTGTAATGTAATGTAATATAATATAATAATAGATCAGCCTTTTGAGAACATGGGGTCAGATTCATCTCTTCCCTCATCCAAGGGACCTCACAAACACCACAAGGGTCTCTAGCCAGGAAAGGGAGGCATGGCAGGGGGGCCTTTCCTCTGTGCTCTGGCTGAGTTCAGGCAAAAGACCCAGCAAAATGAGGTTTGCAGCACTGATCCATTAGGACATCCACTTTTCTGAACAACCTTAGGACCTCTATTCCATGATCCCATCTAACTGTGAGGCTGTCATTCTTGGGAATGCACAAGACCTTGGTCTTCTGCAGAGAAAAGTAAAATCACATCCCCAAAATTCAATCAGTATAAAAAGAAATTTGAGTCTTCTGCATGCCAGGCACAGGATGAACACTAAAAAGCACTGGGTTCTACTCTCCCAGCCCCATCATACCCAAAAGCCAAAGTAAGCTGTCAGCTCAGACACAAGGAGTCAAAGCAGATACACAAAAGCTACAGAGAAACAGAAGCAAGAGTAAGAATGATCTGCCACAGCAGATTTTATTGCCACTGTTTGTAGGCTGGTAATTTTTGCACAGCCATGATTATTTCCACTGCAAAAGGTGGTTATGTCCCCAGATCCTTCTATCCCAGACAAAACAGGCCATGAAAAACATGCTTCACCTCTAGAGTCATCCAGAGGGCAATTCCCTGTCCAGAACTGTCTGTTTTCAAGGTGGAAAAGGATCATCTGTTCCTGAGTAATTGAAAAACAGAAACCTGTTGCTGAAATCAATTTCTGTGGCTTTAACTGGTCACAGAGGCAGCCCTTAAACATAATTGTGTTAGACCAGAAAACAGTCTCCACTTTTACCAGTAAATTATCAGTAAATAGATCAGAGCAGCCGTAGCATTGAGAGACAAAGTGAGGAGATGGACACCTGCTTTTCTGACCTTTCTGTGACTTGCCAGAGGGCTACAAGTGGCACTGGAACCTTTCCAAAAGCAGCTGCTGGAGACAGAAGGCTAACGGTGTTCATCCCCTCATTACACCTATTGTTTTATCCACGGGGTGGGCAGAGGGTGAAACTCAGCCTTTCTCACTTCTTAAGGGACAAGACACCCTGCAGAGGATGTGTTTTGTGTCACTGGCAAATGATCCAAGGCACCTGGAAAGAAATTCCTTCTCATCTGCTTGTCTCTGGAACAGCTATACACTTTGTACACAACGCTGTCTCTCATGTTGCCCACACACACCCTGCTTTCACTCCTTTCTACCTGTGCAAGGTGTGCACAAAGCAAGGAACAGAACTATCCATATCAATTAATGGTAATTAAATATTCCCACTCCTTATTCTCTGTTTGCATCACACAGGAAAATGTGTAAAGCAGTGGGATCTCAGGATTTATAGGAGACATGCAGCTTATTGACATCCAAACATTCTTCTACTTTGCTCTTTTTTGCAGTGGCACTTTTCTGGCATTAACTCATTTCCTCTGAGCTACTGCTTAGAGAAAAGGAGCAAAGCAAAACAGCAATTTGGATCACAATTCATTCTGATCTCAAACTCCTTTGCCTTCCTTTGAAAGTTCAGAGAACTGAGAAAGTCCCAGGCCCTTGATAGGACAGGTCTGACACCTACAATGGAAAGCCAAACCATCACACCTATTTCCTTCACTGAAAATATGAATACAGAGATCAGTGAAGACACTGGTTTTGGTAAAGGACAAGAAATGTGTTTAAAGCATGATTACAAGTAAACAAAATCCAATTAAAGGCTTAACATTAGACTGTACAAAACTTACTTCTAGACAGATGGAGCTTTCCCTTTATAGAATTGGAAAAATCATGGTCTGTGTCTCCACCTGGGGGGAAAAAGCACCATGACCAGGTCTTGGCAAACTGAGTGGGGAAACAAAAGCATGCTGGCCCTTTGCAATAAATGGCAACAGGTAAAATTGACTTTGGATCTCTTTTAATGAAGATACAAAGGCAGTCTGACAAACAAACTGTACATCACTCATGAACACACAAAGGTTTAGAAAAATTCAACAACTCTGCTTTTCTAAATGAAGCAATTGCCCCCAAGTTTGTCCCACGATCCCACTGATATCTGACCACTGATTGGTGAAGATCAGCTTGTCTTAAGAGCCTTGCAGGCCTGGGGTACTTCAGAAACTTCCTCCTTCCTGGCATTTCAGGCACTGAGGAAACCAGAGCCAATTCTGTGGGTTGAATCCCTCCCTGAGCCACAAGCCTGCTGCATGTGAAGTAGAAAGCACTGTCACCACACACCAGTGCTGCTGTTGATGAAAATGCAAAGCTCAGCTCAAGCTTGCAGTGAAGAGGCAACTGCTGCAGCTAGCAGACATAGTGGGTAGAAAGAAGGAATGGGGACTTCTCTGGATGGAAACTTTAAACTCTGGAAGGAAAATGTAAAATTTTGATTTCGATTTAAAGCTTTCTATGAGTAGCCTACTCAGTAAATCAGAGTATCCTGCTTTCCATAAGAGGTGCTCTTTCCAAGCCCTGCCCAGCTGTGTTTTTACCAGACTCAGGGTGCCACAGCATGGGCTGGGCACAGGCTCTCAGCTCCAATAGCCAGCGCTGGGACACTGGCACAAGTTGCAGTTTTACCCAGAGACTGAGGCTGCCCAGCACAAGCTGTGTCCACTGCAGGACACCATGTGGGCAGCACAGCAGCACCACCTGCTCTCTTGGAGTACCCCAAGCAGGCTTCTGAGCAGGTGGGCATCCCAAGCACCACAGCTCAGCTGTGGAAATGAGGTTTGTATGGAAAGGACCTCAAGGACCACCTACTTAAACCCCCTGCCATGGGCAGGGACAAATTCCACTAGATCAGGCTGCTCACAGCCCCATCCAAGCTGGCCTTCAACATTTTCAGGGATGGGGCATCCACAGCTTTCCATCTGCAGCACAGCTGTGCCAGCTGTGAATTCATTGTGCTTCTGCAGCTTCCTGGCCAGCCTGGACCCTCCCTGGCAGCCATGGTCCCTAAGCCCATGCAAGCTGAGACAAAAGGGGTGCAGGTGAGGGAGTGCACCCATCTCTCATTTTCCCTGAGCAGAGGAATTGGATGGCAAATGTCCCAATGCACCAGAGCACATGGCTCCTCACACAGACAGTGTTTGTGAAAGTTCAGATGAATTAAACCAGGGGTCTGTGACCACTGGGACAACACACAGGGAAATTTCAGGTCAACAAGACAGGGAAGTTTTATGTCCATAATATAAGAAATGCTTTCTTGATTAAAGGAAAAGTGTGTAATCTTGTTCAAAAGTAATTTTTCTTCCTCCACACTGTTATTTCAGACTGCATGGAGACAACTTGTTTAAACAAGTGAGAGCATTTTTTCTGTCAAAAACATTAACTCTTGTCTGCTTCCCACTTGAAAATTACTTAAGGAAGCAGGTTGGATTTTTTTTTTTTATTGCAATGGCAATAAAGTACTGTCTATCTCCTAAAATATTAACATCCTGTCAAACCTTCAAACCTTCTGATCTTCAACTTCCCAGAAAGTCCACAGGGTGTCTACTTACCTTATGTAAAATGCAATCAGTCAGAAGGATGGGATATTTAACAAAGCATGGTATTCCTTACTGTATTATTCAGTCCCTAAAGACCTTAAAAATATTTTTTTAAAAAAAGGAAATGCAGCTGGTGTCCTCAGAGGAACTCTAGGATCTAAGACACCACACCTGTCTTTAAGAACATATCATACTTCAAGCAGCCTGCTTCCCCTTGTGGTACCAGAATCTCTGCTGGCCAAAAAACTCCTCACACCTTTCCCAGTCCGAGAGATCACCTACCCATTTCCCTCCTGCCCTCCCTGCCTCCAGTTAGGTGCACAAATTGTCCTTCTGGTACACAATTACCCTGGAAAAAGCAGTGTTGCTCCAATTAAATTCAGGAATAAGTAGCCCTACTAGCAAATTCTTCTGTACAGCCCAAATGTAAGGAGCACTTCAACTGGAATGTGGTCATGATAAAATGAATCCAGAAATAAAACACTGACTACATTAATTGCAATCTTGAAAGCATAGGAATGACAAAGGCTGTTTTTCCCTGCTATTCTGAGGTTGCTGGTCTGGAATGCTGCTTCACTTTCCAAAAGGCAAGAGGCACTTTTTTTGAGGACTGTGCAGTTTGTGGGTACCCACATGGCACTCAACTCTTTGGTAAATCAGCATGGCAGCAGTGCACTGAGGAGATGTAGGAAGTCCAGTCATTGAGGGGCTTTGTGGCTCCTTTTTGCAGCTGCAAGTGCTGGTGCTGGGTTACCAAGGTGGGACATGAAGGGTCACAGGCTCACCATCTCTGGGAAGTCCCAGGACATGTGGTGGCAGCAACAAATCCATATGAGGAAAGGAGATATTAGAATAATGGGTAAAGTCAAGGAAGAATTATCAGAGTGGCCACGTCCTTCTCATGTCCCTAGTAAATAATGCACATGAAACACCTTCTAGAATTCAGAATTGCTGAAAAGGCACCACAGTTGCAGTGAAATACAGCTGCTTAGACTCAGATATCCAAGCTGAAGGGAAAACATTGAAAAAGTGTTTTCCAAGGCTTCTTTTAAAACAGCAAGAAGCATGGTGTAAAAAACATTTCCCTGTACAGTAACATTAAAAAGAGCATCTGTATCTTGCTTTAGCTCATGTTAAATTTCAGCACAGCTCATGGAAACCACCAGCAGCTGCTCTACAGCAGCCCTGAGCACAAGGAAAAGGAGTTCACTGACAGTGGAAAACTGCAGACTGCTCCTAGCCCTGTGCCATCCCAAAAAATGTTGTGGAGTGGAAAATCTTGTTCCCCTAGAAGGAAACAGTTTTTAAAAAAAAAACCACCAAGAGAGAACTATGCTGTTTGCCTGGTTATTTGAGACCTTCCACGTTTCCGAAGGAGAGAAATTGCAGAGCCGCCTGTTACAAGGAATTCTTCTCCTTGTATTTCTGGTAAGCATCCAGTATCTCCTTGACAACACTTGGATCATCAAGTGTGGTGACATCTCCCATGTTGCTTGATTGCTCAGTGACTACTTTCCTCAGCAGCCTTCTCATGATCTTCCCTGATCGGGTTTTAGGGAGGCGCTTCACCACCTGCAAAGGAGGGAAGGATGCACCTTTAATGGAACTGGAGTCCTGCTGGAAACCACAAGGAAATCTGGCTGGACCATTGTAACCTGGCACACTATTTCATGGCCACAGCTCCTTTGAGGCTCCTGGGAAATACATCCTGGAGCACACAAGATTACATCCAAGGAAAGGAGTGTCACTAGCCATACATTTTATTCTTATTTTAAGTGGATTTTGTTCCCCATTTCCATGTACAGACTGAGTGCTGCAGGATGCACAGCTCCTTTAGGAATCAGGTCCTGAACATGCTGTTGACTATTAAAATCTAATTACACATGAAAACTTAAGCACAAATGGTGACACAAATCTCAACACATTACCAGAACAGACAGAAATATATATGTGTATATATATATATATAAAATTATATAATATATCTATAATAAATATATAATATATATAATTCAGCTTTACAGAGTAGGAATATAAAGCAACACAATTCTGCACATCAGCTGCAGGGTCTCCAGCTCAAGGGATATCTCCTGTCTGCTGATGTTCTCTCTGCCTGGTATCTGTCAGCCTACACATCTTCCTTCATAACCAGAACAATCTTAAATGCCTTGGCTATGCCTCCTGGGAAGGACTTAGCAGCAAATTCAAAGGCTTTAGCATAAATGTGAGCCTGATGAAGAGTTCTCAGACACTGAGCAGAGACACCAACAGGTCTCACATTTTGCTGCACAATCAGGCCAGTAGGCTACAAAATTCTATAGCATTAACTGACATGCAAGGAAAGAGTTAGAGGACTTCTCTGCAGGACTACCCCAAAACACAGGGAAATGGAGGCATTCCCTTGCACACCTGCAAGTTCTTGGAAGCTTCTCCAATCCACTGAGGATATCCTGGGGTGTTCCAAGTTGAAGGAGCCACTCTTGGCTGCTCCTGTTGTATTCTGTTGCCTGTGCCTTGGTGTCCACCTTACATGCATGTGGCTAAAGCAGAGCCCCTCAAAGAAGTGTCTGGTCACTGCCTCCAAGAAGAGAGAAATGGATGCAGGCAGAGCTTGGGGGACAGCTAAGGGGCAGCTTTGTGAATTCTCCCCCTAACAAATAAAGGGAGCTGCTGAAAGGTGAGGAGGCTTGAGACAGAGCTTGGAGCTCATCAGTGCTTCCAGGGCCAGGCCTGCTGTGCAACAGACACAGTCAGTGCTCTGAGGTCTGGTGTTGATGCTAATTGACTGCAAGCTAGCTGGGCAGTGTCACTGCCTCTCAGTGCCTCTCTCACATGCAGACAGACCACTGCAGCTGCCCTCCCCCTCCCTGGATCCCTCCTGCCAGTTCTGTTTTCCTGCCAGAGCAGGACAGCAGCAGCACTGCAGGCAGGACAGTGAGGGCTGTGTGATGTGTCCATTTCCTGCTGCTGGTACCAGTTTCAGTCTCCCACTTACCAGGATGTGGTCAGGCACTGCATACTTTGCTATCTTGGAAGCCACTATGGTTTTGAGCTCTTCTTTGATATGGTCTACACAAGCTGTCTGTTCCTTTAGCACTATGAAAGCAAAGGCACCTGGAAGACAAGTGAGCAGAAGCCACAAACATCATATTAGATACTGTCTGGAAAGACCAAGGATGCTCATTTGAATGCCAAAGAAGGTTTCAAATCATTCCTATGCACAATCTAGGGACCGACAAGAAAACTATGGACTTGCTTTTTTACAAAAGCAAGTCAAACTACAGCCCTCAAATGATGGCCCAGCCTTTTCTTGGCATCTGTGACTGATGTCAGTGACAATGACAAGTCAGCATAAATGACCAAAGTGTTATTGGGATCAAAGGTTGGCCAATGTAAATCAGCCATTCCCATTCTGTTCAGAGGACATTTCTAAGCACAATCCTATTAAAGCAAGTTCTACCATATACACAAACACTATGGATGAAAACAGTTTCGGGAGTAACAGCCAGGTTAGGAACATGTAGATATTTTCCTGGCTGTCTTTGTCTCTTGGGGCTGCAGTGCCAGTCAGCCTAAGGATAACTGCCCTCCCATTCCCTCAGCAACTCCTAACATGCAGGGTTAGAATTTAAGGGAAGTGTATGCAGATGTCATGACAGGACACTACTTTTCACATACCTTCTCCTTTGATCTTATGTGGGTACCCAACCACAGCTGTCTCAGGGACCTCAGGGTGATCAGCCTTCACAAAAAGTCAAGCAAAAATACACAAATCAGAACTGCTGAAAGCCCTGCAGGAAAGTTGGATGCCAGTGTCCTGCTGCAGGGTCAGCTGGTGGCCATGGCCACAGCCACATCTCAGGGAGTAACTCTGTACTGGCCCTGCTTTTATAAACAAAAAATAACTACCCACTGCTAAGCCCACTGCACACCAAGCTGAATTTGCAACAGCTGGAAACCCTCTTTCTCTTTCTTTGTGCATGACTGTGGTCCCAGATGGCAACTGGCCACTGCCAAACCACAAGCAAAACCAGTCTTGCAGTTCTCAGTGCTACAGAGAGCTGTGGCCAGCAGAGGTAAAAAGTGAAGCTGCCAACATCACAGCCCACACTGGACTTGTGTTTATAAGTGCCCAAAGCACACCAGAAAGTGGAAAGAATCAGATTTCTTCATCCCCTAACCCAAAATGCATTTTTGTTACTATGCTACACATCAGTGATTATTTCTGTTGTACTGCAGAGTTTAATTTAACATTCTTCTGCAGTAAGAAGTGCACAAACAAGAAACCATGTATCTGCATCCCACACCCAAGAATGGATTATCTTAAATTAGATTAAAATATGAAAGTAAACATCAGAGAGCAATCAACACACAAATATATTTTCTTTTACACATGCATACACATACATAGATTGTGAGAGGAACTGGATCCTATAGCTATGGTCAGAAACTTGCACAGACAAAAGAATTACACACAGAGGATAAAGTAGGATCCTGTGTTCCATGTGAAAACAGCTCAGTTCATCAGATGTTACATTTAAGTGTCATTTACAAGCAAGGCACATAATATAGAAATAAATATACAGGTCAAGCTTTAAATATAAACCCTCTGAGGACTTTTTGTTTTCAATTCCCAGAGATAATATTATTTTCTCTCAAAATGGCAGGCTAGTTTTGCAGCTGACATAAATCAATGTTGCTTTGCGTTTAACATTGCCTAATTCTCAGGCATACTCAGCCAGTTCAGATAAGCAGGAACCACAGGTTTAGGGAGGAGAGGTCAGGTATTGTCACAGACATATTTTATGAAAAATCCTTTCATTAGGATCTTTTCTCCTGAGGAGCTGAGAGGCCTCAGAAACGAAATGTAAACAATAATTATCTGCTGCTGTGGAATGCAACAGGTGCATCTCAGATTGGTCTCATGTGGTTGCTTTTAATGAATGGCCAATCACAGTCCAGCTGTCTCAGACTCTCTGGTCAGTCACAAGATTTTATTATCATTCCTTCCTTTCCTTTGCTAGCCTTCTGATGAAATCTTTTCTTCTATTCTTTTAGTATAGTTTTAGTATATCATTTTTAATATAATATATATAATAAAATAATAAATCAGCCTTCTGAAACACGGAGTCAAGATTCTCATCTCTTCCCTTGTCCTGGGACCCCTGCGAACACCACCACAAGGTATTAGCACAGGGGAAGGAAGAAATAGGAGAGATATTTATGAAGTATCCACCAGCATCCAAAATATAACTGCATCACTGAGAGGAAACACAGCTCTGACAGCTCAGTTGCAGGCACTGCCCACAGTGTGGCTCCCCTCACTTGCTCATTTGCTGTCTCCTCAATAAGGGAGCTGTTTCCTCTTGCTGTTTCATTGTGCATCAAGCTGTGCCTACGCAGGGGCAGGGATTTGAAAGCTGCTTTGAAAGGGTCACCCTACCCCACAGAATATGCCCTGCCAAGGGACCCCCACCTGCTTGGAACTTCTTACCATTGCATCTTCAATTTCTGCCGTCCCCAGCCTGTGTCCACTGATGTTAATGACATCATCCATGCGCCCTGTGATCTGGTAATAGCCCTCGTGGCTCCTGTAAGCACCATCCCCTGTGAAGTAGTAACCTGCAGAAAGACACAGGGCAGGTCAGCAGCAGCAAGTGTGCCAGTGTGCTGGAATCCAGGACATCCCTCTGGCTGCCCTGGAGGGCTCGAGCCCCTGCCCAGGGGGCTCAGAGACCTTGGCACAGAGCCCCAGACCCCTGTGCCTTTGATTTTGACCCATGGAAAAAATTACCAACCTTATATGAGGAATTACAAGCCACGAAAGTTTAAGTAGAATGATAGTTAGTTTGTCACAGGGTGAAAAGTAGAATTTTGGGGATTTTAGAATGGGGTCTTGGGGTCCCAAGATGGAGGAATTTGGGTGTGCCTTGTCCTTTTTTCTCCTTCTTCCTAGCCTCCATCTTCTGGGTGATGATGGCACTTTTGGATTGGTTTAGAGTAGGAACTCACTGTCTAACATAGGTGATAGGTATTGGGAAATTATTGTAAATAATGTACACGTAGTTTTTAGTATAAAAGATAACACCGCCTCTGAGGCGGTCAGTGTGCCTCAACCCAACCTGCCAGACACCTTGGTGAGTCAGAGAAAGAATATTATAGATAACAGCAAATAAACACCCTTGAGGACCAGAACAGAAGAATCCTGACTCCTCCTTCAGCTGCTGGGCTGGGAAAAGAGACTCTGACACATCTCGGGGCCAGCCAGGAGCACAGAGACCCCCGAGACCAGTGCTGGGCTCTGGTGCAGGAAAGACCACACTGTAGGATGGCCATAGGGCAGCTCACAGCTGTGGGACCTTCCCCCCACCATTTCCCACTCCCCTCTGCCATCCCTGCCCTCCTCTGCTCCACCTGGGCTGTGCTGGCTCCTAAGAAGCACCTGAATAGCACCAAGATGGTGAAGCTCAGGTGTGGTGGTGTTTGCAGGGGTCCCAGGACAAGGGAAGAGATGAGAACTGGCCATGTTCTCATGACTCCATGTTTCAGAAGGCTGATTTACTATTTTATGATATATATTATATTAAAAGAAAATGACATATTAAAACTATACTAAAAGAATAGAAGCAAAGATTTCATCAGAAGGCTGGCAAGGAAAGAAGTGGAATGATAACAAAAGCTCGTGACTCTCAGAGAGTCTGAGACAGCTGGACTGTGATTGGCCATTAATTAGAAACAACCAAATGGACTAATCAAAGATGCACCTGTTGCATTCCACAGCAGCAGATAATTATTGTTTACATTTCGTTTCTGAGGCTTCTCAGCTTCTCAGGAGAAAAAATCCTAGCAAAAAGATTTTTCAGAAACATGTCAGTGACACTCAGGTCTCTGCCAAGATGGACAAATCACTGCAGGCAATCAGCAGCAACCAGTGGCTGATGTTCCTGTAATAGAACCAAGCCCAGCCACACAACCCAGCCATGCTCAGCTGGATTTACAGAACCAAGAGGGGCTCTCTGATCTCTCTAGGCTTTGCCTGCCTACATCTGCACAGCAGCTGTGTGCTCACACCTCTTGGTGCACACAGTACTAAGGCAAAACCACTTCAAATGCCATTTGCCATCATGCCACAGGCTACTGGTCAAGCTCAGAACTGCTGCTGGCAGCACACAGTGGAAAACTCCAGCTGTTCAGCTGAAAGGGAGCAGCTCTATTACATTTTGTATGTGGGAACACTGCCAGTTTTTTTTTAATCACTTACACTAGGGTGGATGAAAAGCCATTTTCCCTCCCAGCTAACAAAGATCCAGGTCCCAGATAACAGTCACTCTCTAGCATGTGAATGTGGGATAAACACTGCTAATCAGATCAGCTAAAACCTCCAAACCAGCCCATGATAAGCATGGAGGGTCTAAACCATTTGATGGAAACTGGAAAAGGCCCAAGGTTTCCTGGAAACTGCAATGTCACTGAGGAACATCCTGTAACACAGATTGTGTTGGCTCTTCACCAAGCCCATGTTTAGATCTGAATTGTTCCAGTGGCACATCTGAGAAGCAGCAGGCAGCTACTGCTGTGAAATCTGAAGGTGGTTCTTGCCAGGACCCATTACTGCCCTATTCATGGACTTTCAGTCATGTTTTCTGCCCTTCCAGATCAATTAAACAACTATCAACTAAATACCAACAAGACATAAATGCAAATGTAGAGAGTAATAAGAGACTGTGGGGTCATTCAATTTCTTGTAGCAGTTTCCCATTCTTATTATCCAGCCCATTTTGTATTTTGTGCAATTTTCAGGATTGCCTGCCTAATTCTTGCCACCCTGTAGCTTTCAAATCCCTTTCAGTTTCTTCTCCTGAGTGAAGGCAGTTGTCTTGTCCAATGTCCTATCAAAAACGTTTCTCTGCCACTTCTAGTTACTTACCAGAAAACTTGACCAGATTTTAAAAAGGAAGGTTAAGATTCAGTGATACATGAGATATTTCCCATCCAATATGCCTTTTTCCCAAGTGAGATACAAAGCTCCAGAGAAAAGGTACTTGGACTTTACAGCTTGGGCATTAAAGTTTTCTAGAAAATACATCCATTTTGACAGCTAGAATGGTCAACACTACCTAAAACCATCAGGGCCTGCTTGCAACCTGTGACACACACCCCAAGCCACCATGGTACAGAAATATTCAGTATTCATGCTGAATATTCAATATTCAATAATTTCATGCTGAAAATATTCAGTGTGCTTCTTAGTGCAGTGAAACTGCCTTCCCTTGGCACTTTCCTTACCTGGGTAGGCTTTGAAATAGGCATCAATGAAGCGCTGGTGATCTCCATGGATTGTTCTGGCCATGCCAGGCCATGGCTGGGCAATGCAGAGTGCACCAGACACATCATTGCCCTCTACAACCTCTCCCTGCAGGTTCAAGCACAGCAAGGATGAACAGGTGAACAAAAGAGCAATAATAAAGAGCTTCTGTGTCATTGATCCAGCAAGAGTCACCCTGTTGCTCACTGCAGACTGCCAGGGGAGGGTCACAAGTGGAGAAAATAAATGCAAACAACTCTTGTAGACCCTTGCAATGCCCTGTTGAGAAATCTGTATGGACAACTGAGATATGCTCTCTCTCTATATAAATATAAATCAATCATCTATTCCACCACTTTTAAGGAGAAACAATCATCCTTCTGGATCCTGTTCCTTTGCCATCCAAAAGGTGATTAAAGCAGAAACACACACCAGCTTCTCATTTGGGCACCCAGCACAGCTCCAACTCACATTCTCATCCATGAGCACAGGCACAATCCCAAAGAAAGGTCTCATAGCCATAGCTGGAATGATCTCAGCTTCCTCCTCTGAGGGCCGTGGGGCAATGCAGATGCCACCAGTTTCTGGAAGAAAAATGAAAAACAAAATATATGTAGTCCATCCACTGCTGGGTGAAAGCAAATTCCAGCTCTTCTTAGGTCAAGAAGAAAACAGTGAAGCCACCTTGCAAGAAAGCCACTGGGAATGATTTCTGCAGGATCAAGCAGCACAGACATCTGAAAGCAGCACAGGCCTGGCACGGGCAGCACTCAGCAGCCCCACTTCCTACCCAGAAGTGATTTTACAGGGAAAGCATCAGCATGTCAGGGGATTTATCTCCTTCTAGTGTTTCCACAGCTGTCTAAGGTTAGCAGGAAAAACACTTCAGGAGTCTGAATTACTGTTATTACAGAGCATGAGATTAACCCACCCCTTACAGGCAGGTTGAGCTTATTTTCTAGTCAAAATTGAACCTTTTAATCATCCTTTTTTATTCCTGCTGGGATGAACATTAAATCAGACTCCAGCCTTAATTAGGTCTTTTCTATTCTAAATCTAATTCAGAAACACAAGAGAGAAACAAAAACAAAGGAGAGTAAGGCTTTTAAAAATACAGCTCTATAAATAAAGGTAAGTTCTGCCACATGGAGAGTGCATTCCTCTACCAGCTTTGCTGAGCTTGTGAAAATTGAAACCAGGGGTTGGAATGGCTGATTTTGACCCTGAATTTGCATCCAGCTCTGAAGAAGGGTATCTGATGTCCTTAAGCTTTAGATCTCTAGCAAATGTTTTCACATGTAGCTCACACATAGAAGTATTTCCCATTTTATCGATGGGCATACATTCACTTCATGTTTCTGTAACTTTTGAAAAGAGGAGCTTGAATTGTTCCAGGAAGAAGCTGGAACCCCAGACACCTGCTGACCTCTGTTTGCACAAACAAAACCTGCATCAGAACAGGGACCCTGACTGAGCTGAGGGCTGCTCTTGCTAAGCCACTCCTCATCCTCCAGGCAGCACTGAGAGCTGTGCTTCAGCATGGTGTTTGCCATATCCCCAGCCACACACCAGGCAGCAAAGCCTGACTCCTGAAGGAGCTGCATGGTAGCAAGGGTGCCTTAAAAATTATTTGCACGGTGAAGACCTGTTATAAATTGGTTTAGAAGTACCAGTTTTAACCCCTGACAGATGACATCAAGCAAAACTCCTAGGCTCTACCCTGCCCTTATGAAGCCTTTCTATTCAGAGGCAGAGCTGGCAGGGAAAAGCTGTGTTTCCACATTGCCCACGCTGTCAGCAGGGTACAAACCCACCCAGACTTTGGGCAAGGACAGCAGGGTCTGAGCAGGGGATGGGTGCTTTGAACAGGGCTCCCCTCTCACATGGAGAGATCCTGGCTGGCAGCAGAGTGGAGCTCTCTGCCACCACACACAGATTGCAGTGACTGCTCTGGGGAAATCTGTTCCAGAAGCACCAACCCAGTCTAAACCAATGTGAGACAATGCCAACAACAAAAGCTTCCATGGGGTATCCAGAGATGTCTTTCAAAACCAGCTTCTCTTCTGTCAGGACCCAGAACATTCCTCTGGCTGCCCTGGGTGATTTGAGACCCTGCCAGGGGGCTCAGAGACCTTGGCACGGAGTCAAAGACACCTGTGCCTTCGATTTTAGCCCTTGGAAAAAATTACCAACTTTGTGTGAAGATTTACAAGCCACAAGAGTTTGAGTAGATTGATAGTTGATTTGTCACAGGGTGAAAAAGTAGAATTTGGGGTTTTTAGAATGGGGGTTCAAGAGGCAAGATGGAGGAATCTGGGTGTGTCCTGTCCTTCTTCTTCTTGCCCTCCATCTTCTGCTGTGATGGTGGCACTTCTGGATTGGTTTAGAGTAGAGACAGAGTGCCTAACATAGGTGATAGGTATTGAAAAATTATTGTAAATAGTATAAAAACCTAACACCACCCCAAGGGCGGTCAGTGTGCCACAACCTGACCTGCCAGACAGACCTCAGTGGTTCAGAGAAAGAATGTATTAGGTAAGAAAAAATAAACAACCTTGAAAAGCAAAACCAATGAATTTTGACTTCTTCTTCTTCAGTCACAGGGCTGGGAAAGAAAAGACTTTCTAAAACCTCGGGGTCATCTCAACCACAGAAACCTGAGCCTCTTCATGGCTGCTTTTTTTTTGGTGAAATCAGTGACAAAAGTGAAAATACCTAGTGATTCTTCTGCATCATGAAGAACTACACCTAAAACTCAAACACAGCTTTACTGTCAATCACAACCAGGTATCTTAACAGCAAGATCCATAGGAATTTTTCATCTGCACTCACCACACTATTAAAATTACTTCTCATGATTGCTCTCTCACTCATTTGCCTCATCCAAAGACTTTAAAGTGGATCCTTAAATCACCATTTGCTGATGCCTGCCAGGCTTTATTAGCTGGCAACAGGTTGCTGCTTTGGAGAGCAGTGTCCCGTGGAGGACACTGCACACAGCAGCACAATTAACCAGCTATTCTGAAACTGTATAGGAAAGGTGACACTGCAGGACCACAGCCAGCATCCATCACATTGCTCCTGTGATCTCTTCCCACGCTCCTTTTATGTTTAAATGGCATATATAATCTTTCCAGGATTAAACTGGCTTCCTCTTTATTAAAGCATCAACTGTAGAAAAAGATTGATTCCACTTTCTAATAAAATCAATGTCATGAATATTTATCATTAATTATGCTTCCAGGAGCTGGTAACTGTTTACCTACAAAACTGTGCCTGGTTCAAGGCAAGACCAAGTACTGTGCACTAACAGACTGTTAACAGGGGTTAAAAAATTAGCAGTGTTTTTTAACCCCTCACCTGACAAAATCCCAGAAGAGATACAGTTTAATACAAGATAGAACACTGTACTTTGGAGGAAATAGATAACACAGCATGAACACTGCATGCACTTGTTAAACAAACCAAAAAGTGTTAGGGCAAAACTGAATTCTTCTCAATTACATCAGTGTGCAGTAACCAACTGCTTCTCCATGGTGTTTTCTTTCAGAGCAGTGAGGAAGAAAGCATATGATGAGGAAAGACCTAGCCAGTCATCTTTCCTTCTGCTCAGCATGTAGGAACTCAAAAGATTTAACAAATCAGTAGGTGAAGTAGATAGCAGTTAACTTTGCTGCTCTGAATTCTGAGGTGGTTTTATTTCAATTCTGAAAATTAAAAAAAAAAAAAGAGCCTGCAAGTCTGGTCTGGATTAAATGGAACTTGGTTGTGTGCCAGAAGAAAATTTATCACACTGAGATAGAGAGCCTGCTAGCAGGAATAAGGACAAAATCAGGAGCAGCTTGACTGGAAAGGGAATGAATATGCTGCTCAATGGTAGTTTAAGACTATTTTTCAGCAGAGGCAGAATGCCAGCAGCTGTGCTCCTGTCTCCATGGCAAACTGGATCTCATGACTTGAGAAGGACATATTGCAAGACACCTCTAGCAACTCCTGAGTGCTGGTGCCCAGAAAAGAGAGGACTGGGTGCTGAGGAAGGAGCCAGGAAGGAGCTGCAGGGCTCCTTCAAGCAGAGGACCCCACCAGGCAGTACAACCCCACTCTGGGTACAGCACGTGGCCAGGGGGGCCAGGAGGAAGAGGCCAGCTCTGCTCCAGCTGGCCTGGAGACAGCACTCACTGTGTCCAGCAGCTTGTACACAGCAAAAAAACCTCAACTGCTGCACACAGCTGGGCCAAGCATGTTGCCAATACACAAGTGCATCCTTTCTGAGGCATCAGAGCTCCAGGGCCAACGCAGCTACAGAACATCAATTCAATCATGGGAGAAGGTGCTCTTCAGCAGCCCTGCTGGGTGATGGCCACTGTCCTCCAGCCACCTTGCTGGTGGGCAGCCAGCAAGTCTCCACTCACTCCTTTCCAATCTGCACCAGGCCCTTTGACTACACAGCTGAGTTTTCCATCCTGCCCTGATTATTCCCAGAAAGGAGAACAAAGCACACCTAAGTATAGATTGTGGCCATGCGGTGCTTTCAGTGCTTTTGCATGAAAACACCATAACAAGGTTAGGACAGTTAATCAACTGAATATGAGTTTTGCAATTCAAGCTGACTATTGGCAGCTTTGCCCAGAAATTCAATCTCTGCCTCATTTTTCTAGCAGCAATTGGCATTTTCCAGCACTCAAAATATCAAAGAACATTTAGAGGAAAACAAAAAAACCAACATTGCTATTGCTTTTACATGTTGTAAAACACATTCTGCACATAACATTGCTGTTACGCGCAGAAACTCCCCAGTGACTCTCAAAAGCTTATCCAAATGCCAGGAGGGGTTTTTTGACAGACTTGTTGGACCAAATTGATATGTGTTAATCCCTCTCTCCCCACCAGCAGCCTGTCACTGGTCAGGGTTCCCTGTGCCCCCCAAAGTTGCCTCTTACCTGTCTGCCACCACGTGTCCACGAGGGTACAGCGCCCTTCTCCCACCACCTGGTAGAACCACTGCCAAGCTTCCTTGTTGATGGGCTCTCCCACTAGAGCAAAACAAGAAAGAAAACAACCTGAGACCCAGGAGACTGCAGGCAGTTCATTCTCCCTCTTGGTGCACCACAAGCTGAACACAAGATCTCCAAGCAGAACGCTCACCACACTTTTCCTGGGAGCACAAAGGACTGCGATGCACTCATGTAACTGAGGACTGACTTTTTCCAGAAGGACCAAAAGGCAAGAAATTAATATCACTGAAAGTAACTAATCAATGCAGGTCATGTAATTAGAACCTCCAGAATAGAAAATCATGCAGAAAAATGCTGCTTGGGTCACCTATGCCAGTAAAATTCAAAGGGATGCCCTTTAACATTAGATAAATCTTTTTAGCCAAGAATGTGACCCTGCAGAATAATCTAGGAAACAGGCAATCATCCAAAAGTTCAATGGATCCAAAATGTGATTTTGTTGCTTCTTCTGCTGAGAAAATATTTGAAAAGCCAGACACAGAGCCTGCTTCATCATCTGTTTTCTAACCACATTCCATGTGATCAGCTGAGCTCCTCTGGCATCTTCATTTCACCAGCTAGAACCCTTTGTCTTTTTCAGATGAAGATTTCATGTCCCTTACCTGAACCCAAAACCCTCAAGGAAGATCTGTCATATTTCTTCACCCACTCTTCTCCATAATTCAGCAGCAGGCGTATCGCCGTAGGTGCACCGTAGAACTGATTAATCTTCAACCTTTGCACCACTTCCCAGTAACGACCTGGAAATCACAAAGTGGCTTTTTCCCTTTCCAGCACTGATATGCTGCTGCAAACGCTCAGCTGAAAGGTCAACAGCCAAAGCTTGGAGCTGTTACTACTGTGAGTACACAGCAAAAGCAATGACAGCTTCTTTTCCCTACCCTGGATTCACAGATGTTCCTGAGTGTTGTATACACAGGATCCAAAGCAATGGAGCTTACCTCTCCTCAGCAGGCAGGTCACCCTGGACAGGTCTCTAAACCTGTTTACAGTATCTAGCCAAACCTTTTCCCACCACTTCCTCACCTGGGTCAGGGTACACTGGAGTGCTTTCAAACAGGACAGAGGTGGCTCCATTGCAGAGTGGTCCGTACACAACATAGCTGTGTCCTGTGATCCAGCCAATGTCGGCCACACAGCCAAAAACATCGCCTTGCTGGTAGTCAAACACATACTGCAAAGATAAATGTAAGGCCAGCTGATTTCCTGTTGGAGGTGCTCAAAGGAGAGGTGCTGGACTGGGCATCCAGCTGGGAGCAGGAGAGTGCACGGGGCAAGTGGAGCCTGGCGTGTGGGCCATGGCCAAACAAAGACCAGCCTCAGGTGAGGAAGTGAATCAGAGGGACCAGCACCAGGGCTCCCAGGCTCCTGGCACGTTTACAAACACACAGGAAGCACAGCTGTACCAGCAGCTGCTCAGCTGGAGCAACAAAGCTCCAACCAAAGCTCAGAGCCCTGGATACCTAAGGATGCCTGCTCCAGGTGGTCCACACAGTAGAGCTGATTCTGAGTTGCAGGGAAGCTACAGACCACAAAGTCTCAGATCTTTCAGTAATATCAACAGATTTCCATGAGAGATCTGGAGAGATCTGGATCACCTGCCTGGAGATAGGTGCCCATAAGACATTTACTGAGAAATATTCTTAGCCGCTCAGCTGCTCTATATGAGAGCATCACTTTCCAGGTGCTACCCTCTCCTTGCTCATCAAATTCAAGATAAAGATCTTGGAGAACTCATTATCTTCTCTTGGATATGGCAAATGCTTCCCACTGTAAATCTAACTCCTCTACCATATGGTGAAGAGGTCCTGACTCATAAGGAGTCAGGTTTATCGATCAGAACTAAAAAAAAAACCAAAAAACAAACCCATGAGTGTGTGACAAGAGTGTCACATGTGAGTGCAAAGACCACAGAGATCACACAGGTCAGCTGATCTCTCTATCTAGAAAAGACAATTCTCACCTTACTTTTCCACGTGCCTTTCCCTCTCATGCACTCTGCAGGTGGAGAAAATGCACCAAGGTGCAGATCTACCTTCTGGACTAAGAAAGAGATGCTTTGGTGTTTATGCTGTCACTTAGAAAAGCTGATGTAAAAATGCCCTTCATGCAGAGAAGTCTGACACTTGAACATTCAGATCTTCTAAAAATTCAACCATGTCAGCCTAAAGAAAGAAAACCTTCACATGAATTGTGTGTGATTACAAACAGGGTGATACCACTAAAACCAGATGGGGATCTGTCACCACAGTCCTCTCCTCATTTCACTGTTACCTTTTAATATGCAGACCTCAGACCAGAAGCTTCAAGAAGCAGTGCCTTGACTCTTTCCATTTTCATGAGAAAGGAGGTTAAAACATTTTCCCCAGATCACCCAGAAACACCCAGAAAAGCAGAAGTGCAAACACAAGAGGAGAAATACAATTTTTGTTCTTCAGAGAACAAGTACTATGTGAAGAGGCTGGTTTAAGTGTCCAGATCCTCTCTGAAATAAAAAAGTGCAGCATCCCAATGCAAAATACTACAATAATATCCACATTACCACTACCAGTAAGATTCTTTCCAGAATCTCCTCAGCTGCAAATTTTGGGCAGCCAACATTGGCACGTTTTAAATGCAAGAGCAGCGCTGCTGTTTCCTTGCTTTCATAATTCTGTGTTCAGGTTTGCATAGTATCATATTCCTCAGAACATATCCTGAAGATTAATTACACAGCTCAGATGTTTTCCAGCTTGTTTACAACCAATAAGCCAACAGGGCAGCAAGCAGAGAATGCAGCACTCCTCCCTGATCCAGGTCTCCCTTGTCAGCACTGAAAAGTGAATCTTTCTCAGAGGAGGCAGCTGAGTTACCTTGTGTGTGAGAGCAGAATACAGCAGGTATCCAGCCTGGGTGTGAACAATTCCTTTGGGTTTCCCAGTGCTGCCTGAGGTGTACAGCATGAAGAGCACATCTTCACTGTCCATGCTCTCTGGAGGGCAGGTGGAATCTGCCTTGGTCATCTCCTGAGAAAGAAAATGTGATAATAATGGAAAGACTGGTTATATGGAGCCAAGCATCACTCCCTCTGTAAGCAAGGCCACAGCATCCAGAGACAAGAGCCACCACTGCTGTTGCCCCTCACAAATGTCCATGGATATATCATAGCTTAAATGGGCTCACCTGGTGGAAAGGTTCCTACCACAACATCTAACATTTCCACCAGTACCTCTGCTGGGCAGAGAAGTCAAGGAGAACTGGCCAGATAAAGTAACATTTCTGGGGAATAAATGGTAAGTCATAGCTCCTTACATTTCAAGCTTTTGCAAGCTGCTGGTAGAAATCCAAAATGTGACTGCAAACACTTGACAGCAGCAGCAAGGCTGGCTGGGTATTGTTAGTACATTCCTTTTCCTGTAAAATCTGCAGTGCTACAGTTAAACTGTGTGTTCACCTCCCTTCCCTGGCCCCAGCAGTGGATGACTGCCCTGTCCATCCTCAAATTCTAATTTTTCTACCCAGAAGAAGAGTGCTTTACTCTCCCGCCTCTGTCTTTACTCTCTTCATACTCCCCTCTTTGCCTAGCTGGGTGAGATCCTCTCCTCACCCCCACAGTCAGAACCACAGGAGGGAAGGATGCAATGCCCTGCTGGGTCAGAGCCTCTCTAGAGCTCTGTACTGTCCTAATGAATAATTCCTGCAAGAATTATTAGGTGGCCCCTTGGAGGAATTTCTTGGTACTGCCTTTTTATGAGAATACGCTATAAACACACTGTAGTTACAAGTGAACATTACCATCAGTAGGTAATGTTTAAAACCCAGCTGTTTAAAATCATCTGACAAACAAAGCTTAATAAAATAGGAAGAGTTCACAAAATGTAATTCTTAGCCTCTGAGTTAGAGCACTGTTGCTCATCTCAGGTATTTCTCATGACATTTCAGCACTGCCAATTCAGGTTGACTTGTCAGTTTTTGAAACAAAGATGGAATCCTCATATGCTCCATTACAACATGAGCTTATATTTTGCAGTAAGCCATTGCACAAGAGCTGGAAAGTACAGCAGCTGTAAAGATCAGCAAGGACAGTTAACACCAATAACTGTTTAATACTTGTTTTGTTTCAGATCCCAAAACTGACAATGGCATGAGCTCAGCTCTTGGATCACTAAAGTACCTCAGGCTGTTTGCAGACCAAGGAAAATAATCAGTGTCCTTTGTGGAGTAAGGAGTAAGACAATTTCTGAGTAAAGCTTGTCTTCTCTGTTTAACTTACACTTTTACTTCTTCCTATCTCATGTGACCAGCACAGAGACTCTTGAGCAATTATCTTGCCAGCAGATTAGCTTTTTCCAGGCATTATTAGCATGAGTAGTTCCTGTTTACTGCTGCCAGCAAACTGATAAAGCTACTTCTGCATTAGGCTGGAATCCCATGTGTGGCACTAAATACATAAAAACAGCTGCTGTTTTCTTCCCCAGGAAGCACAGGCTCTAAATATTTCCAAGCCATCACTGTTCTACCACCATGGGACAACCACAACACTGTTCATGGCTGGATGAAGCCTCTCTAGGAACTTCATTATTTCTGCACTGCCTTTCAGCAGGGTCCAGTCTGAGTGCACATGCAATCCATAACACAGTGTCTGAACACAGCAAAATAACAACAGCCACGATGGTCTCCATGGCCTCTGGGTCTCAGGAAACACTCCTTAAATCTCAGCACTGTTTGCAAGACTTGTGAAATGGAGCAGCACAGCCCCTGCCCATGCTGAGATAAACCAGACATAGATTGAGCTGCATGGACTCACAATCCTAGCAGACTCTAAATACAGGCAGTCCATTTGAGGATGAAGATGCTGTAAGGAGCAGAACTCAGGTCCCAAAAGCACTTATGGAGAGAAAGATTATCCTGGCCAACACTCAGACCTAAAAGGAGTTATCCAACAAGAACATACCTCTTCAAGGGGAATATCACGGTCACCCATGTGGACTTTGTTATCTGTCCTCTGAGCCACAAACACATGTTTGATGCTTGGACAGTTCTTCACAGCTTCATCCACAGTTGCCTTCAGCTCTATGGTTCGGCCTCCCCTGACTCCCTGGTTGTATGTGATAACTGCTTTGCATCCAGCTAAAAAGAGAAAGAATTAGCAGACATGCCAGCCTGTCTTCCAGGCTAGTATGCACACCCAGCTTTCATTACTTTGGGGGTGATGTATAGGACAACATGTGTGACAAACACTCAGAACTGCTGTCAGTCAAAACCAGTCAGTGTCACTGATGAAAGCACTTTAAAACCTGAGACACACAGAGATTCAGGGTAGCTGGGACCCCCATAGGTTATCCAGTCCATCTCCCCCACCTCAAGGCAGGGTCTGCTTCAGCTAAACCACTCCTGACAGCTATCCCTTCCATCTTCCTAAAACATTCCAGTGGCATCTACCCTACCCTCTCCCCAGCAGTCCACTCCAAAGCCTATCATGAACGAGAGGAAGTCTTTCCCAACATGCAGGCTCAGTGTCACTCACTGCAGTTTAAACCATCCATCCCTGCCTTGCAAAGCTGACATGCAGAACAGCTTCTTCCCAGCTCCCTGTGTGAGGGATAACTAAAACATGCACTTGCTCTCTGCAGATCAACTCCACTCGAAAGAAGAAAAGAACACAACAATTTCTGTAAAACTTATTCCCTCACACTAGCCACAAAGAAACTGATGTGACTGCTAGGACATGAGTCACTGGCTATTTCCCTCTTCTTCTGTTGCTATTTTTAGCATCACTTTTTACCTAATCACAATATACAAGTACTTTGGGACTGAGAACAGCTCTGTCTGCTGGTAGAAAGGCTCACAGAGCAGGGGCAGGCTGCCAACACTTCCAGTACTGTACATAAATCACAGGATCCCAGTTGAGAATGCAGAATGAGTTCTGTCCAAGAGTATCAAAGAAACACTGCAATTATACAGCAAAACAACAAATCAGGCCCTATCCCTAAGCTCTGGTTTTCCTTCCAGTTTCACTGCTGTCAAGCAATAACCCAGAGTACACTGAATGTTAAGCAAATTCTTAAGTATTCTAAGGCCAGAGGACACTGCACGTGTCACTCAGGACAAGGCTCCTCACTGCACTCTGCAGGGGAGAGTGAACTGCCCTGCTAGGCGAGAATGAACCAAGAAAACTCCTTCTGCCAAGAAAACACAGGGCTGGGACATGCCTTGGAGCACTGAAACAGAGGTGTTTGTTCCCCAGGCTGCATCTACTCACAGTCCATGATTCTCCCAGCCAAGGACTCGGCGCTGAATCCAGCGAAGACCACGGTGTGAACAGCACCGATCCTGGCACAGGCCAGCATGGCTGCCACTGACAGGGGGGACACAGACATATAGATGGCCACCCTGTCCCCTTTCTGGATCCCATATTTCTTCAGGGTGTTGGCAAGGCGGCAGGTCAGATCCTGAAGTTCCCTGTGGAATGGAATGCTGTCATGTGAGTGCACAACCTGATTTACACGGGGCAAGCAAAGAAAAGATGAACTTGGGCAGAGTGAGGCTTCACATTCACCTCTGCACCTCATCTCAGCAGTACAGGGCATCTTAAAGAAGGGTGGCCTGGGGCAGGCTGGCAGCCAGGCTGCTCCTGCCACTGTGGAGAGGAGAAGAAAGGGCAGAGTGGTGCTTGCTGCAGAAGGACAGGAGAGAGAGCTGCAGGCACTGTCCAGAGCTGCTGGGCTGTAATGTGGCCACAGCAGGCAGCAAGCCAGGTGCTGTCATGCTGCCTCCATGTGAAAAATGCATGTATTTTATGATTGGCTTTTTGCAAATATTAAAATGAATATTATATGTGTTGTGTTAGAAAGTAATGCTGTATTAATTCTCTTAAGTACTGTGTTAAATATAGTTTTAGGTTATAAAAAATGTTAAAATAGAAACTATGCTATGTAGGATACTTTTTTTTAAAGAAAGAACTCACAGTGAGATAGCAGCCATAGGACACCTAAATCTTTCAGAGAAAAAGAATTTATTGCTACATTATCAGGAGAAACCAACTTCTTCCCGCCTGGAAGGCGCTGTTAGGATTCAGAAGAAGAAGTTGATGATGACCAGACAGAATCCTGTATTTGAGTGGAATTTATGCATCATGTATGAGGTGTATGAATATGCAACAGGCTGCTGCTTTTAAGGGTTAATCCTCTGTTAACAGGTGTCCTTTTTTGGGCTCCTGCTGCCCTGAAAAAGGTACCCAGACTGTCCCTAACTCTTTGTATTTATTGTCTCATATTGTCCTAATTCAATTTGTCCAAATTGTTACTACTTTAATTGTATTGCTATTTTTTATATCCATTTTTATTACTATTAAACTTTTAAAATTTTAAAAAACAAGTGATTGGCATTTTTCACACTCCAGAAATCAGGGCTCATTTCAGTCACTCCTGATGCCTTTTTTACCCAGTCAGAAGCCACTGGGAACACAAGTGGGATAAACACAAGATGGAATGGAAGTGTTGTCCAAAGATTTGCCACACTGTTTAAGTGGGGCAACAGCTGGGAGTGCTCCTCAACCAGGAGCTTCTCTTTACATTGCAAGAGTAAGCAACATGTTTGCATGCACGAGGAAAGACAGGAGGACTCTGGAGGCACTTGTATGGGTGCAGATTTTACAAGATTCTCATCAAAGCTGGATCACCTGCAGCCCAAAAGCCTTTCAGAACACAGGTACTGCTGCCACTCTTGCACAGAGAAACTCAGGAACACCAAGAACGGGAACAAAGTCTCTTTTCATGGGACTCTGCTATGACATGGTGACAATAACAAAAACGTTCCTCTGAGGAATGAAAAAGCACTTTGTGGGCAAGGGCTTGCATATTCCCTTATTCTGATGCCTGCACAGGGGATAAGACAATAAAATAAACCTGGGACCAGGATGGTGCCATGGACCGAACAGCTCTGTATGCCTGCAGTGGAAGGGCTTTGGGAACAAGGGATACTGTGCCAGGTGAGGAGTGGTCCCATGCCAAGGGAGGAGGTGCTGACAAGGAGCAGCAGAGCTCTCCTTCTGGTGCCAGTCATCAGCTCTGAGGAGCAGACTGGCAGAGCCTGCCAGGAATTGTCCTTTGGGTTCATGAACTCTCTAAGTACCAAGGCCCAGAGAAGAGAGACATCTTCTACCCTCCAGCATGTTCATCATCAACCTGCCACCTGTGAACCCTTAGGGGTTCTAAGCTACACCACCAGAGACCCTCATAACTTTTAACATAGAAATTAATCTGGAGGGGGGTTGCATTCCCTAATAAGGATTCATGCTTTACAGCATCCTTAAGAATCCTCTTCTTCCATAACTGGCAATAGCTGCAAAAAAACCCCAATTTTCAACTGGTAGCTAAGCAGCAAATAAAATAAAAGCTGTTTCTGGTCCATCAAAAAATATTTTGTTCCTTTTTTTAAACCTTTGCAAGTCAGAAATAAAAGCTGAAGTGCTCTGCTTTGGAAATATCTTATCAAAACTGAGAATAAGTAATTTTCGGAGTGTCCATCCCTTAACTTGTCTTAAACCAAGAGAGAAGACACAGAAAATGAGACAAATCCAAGGCACGGCACTTCATATTATTTATTCTATTTATTCTATATTATTTATTCTATTTATTCTAAGACTACTCCTGTAGCATCAAGTAAAGAGTCCATTTCTGAACTTGGAGAGGTGGCCAGATGTGCTCAGTGCCAGTTCTCTGGCAGTAGCTGGTAACAGCTGCCCCTGCAGTAACCACAAGCCTGCAGAAAGCAGGGATGGAGTAGCTGCACCCCAGACTGAATTCTCCCCAATCCCTTGTAGTGGAAGATCAGCCTAAACTCAAAAGCACAACACTGAAACCCTCTCCTCAAGCCCCTCATGACCATGGAGGTGCACAGATTTCTTATTTTGCTTTTACTGAGCTCATGAACTGAGCAACTCTGTGCAATAATGAATTCCCACCCAACCATTGGTTTGGTGCCTTGTCCTAAAAGGACACATTTTCTGGCCTGGAATTTATCTGATGCTGCATTAAAGAAAAATTTCAATGAGGATAAATAACAAAGAGGCAAAACAAAAGGTGCTCAACTACAAAGCACATGAAGGGAAACCAGCCCCAGAGAGACAGCTGTGAGAAAGTAAAAGGAAAACTTCTTATCTGCAATGGAAAACACTCAAGTGCTTTCTGAGCTGCAGCCTCTTTCTCCTATACAGGAATGCCAGAGTATCTCTGGCTAAGGTTTGTTTTCTGAGCAACTTCATGATTCCTCTTGTTCCTTTTGCTTATTCAGAATTTGGTGACCACAATGGCAAAAGCTCTCATTGTTTTTTATGATTAACCCAATTTGATATTTCCTTAATGAGCATGTGTAAATAAGGTGATAGACAACATGGATCAGTCTTTACCCATGGATCTATCTGCCTCTTCTTTGTGTGCTGAAATGCTGGGATAAAAAAGCCTTGGAGGTCCCTCAGAGCTGCAGCACATGGAGGAATGGACACAAAGGTGAGGAAAAGGTGAAGCCAAGAACTCCAACAAAGACTTGCATAAATCCCTGAGCATCAGGTATGTCTTTTGGCTCCTGTGGCAGCAAGTCAGACTTGCTCTCCAGCTCAGGAAAGGGAGTTAGCAGGAATACTGTGTCAGGAATCCTTCCCTTGACTCCTTCAAGCACATTTTGTTATCTAACAGGCAGGCAACATGCTACACACTGTCAGTCCTCAACCCAGACACATCCTGGGGAGGAATGAGCACTGTGCAGAGTCACTGGACCTAAACAAACTGAGCAGGAGGTGACCACAGCCATCATCACCCTCCCCATCTGCTACTACTGCCGAGCTTGGCATTGTAGTTCCTCCATCACACAAGGCTGGAAGAGCCAAGAGTAACTGAAACCCCCAAACCCAGCCAGTGCCCCACCCCTGACACAGAGGCAGTGGCATGGAATGCAGGCCAGAATGGTGTTGGTAGCATGGCACATCCACCTGCTGCCTGCATTCCCTGGGAGAATTCCCAGTGCAGCCACTCAGAGCAGGGCACTGCACTCAGCAGAGGGAGGCAAGAACAACCACCAGAGAGGAACAAAGCCATGGGGCACACAGAAGGTCCTGGAGCCTCTGTGCAAGCAGGGCAGACAGCAGGAGGATCTCAGCAGAGCCACAGCAGGAGAAGGAAATGTGCTGCAAGCCAAGGGAAGTGCTCAGCCCCTCCTGACACAGAAACCGCAGAGTCAGTTCATGGCAACAACAATCTGAGGATCCTCTGCAAAAGCAAATTGTGAGTTGAGAGCAAATAAGAGAACAAATTGTACAGGAAAACACTGCTCCAGCAGGTAAAGTGTCAGAGCAGAGAGGAGAAACAGGGAAGCAGCAACCAGAAGGGGAGACCATTTGCTAAGGAGAAAGAGCAAGAGATCCAGTCTGTGCATTTAGAACAAAGCAAGCCAGGAAGGTGGCAGAGGCATTAATGAACACAGACAAAGGACCAGAAAGAGACATGTGGACCTGCTGCCAGACAAATGTGGGTATCAGTGGTGACCAACAGGGCCTATTTCTTTCAGTATGATTTAGGATTTGAGTGTTAAGGGCTAAAACTAATAATTAACTCTGGTGTCTCTCTCTATAAGGTGTGCTTCATTTTGTCCATAGACAAGGTTTGAGCCTGTTGTCTTCCAGACTCATCACTCACTATGCAGGCATCTCCTCAGCTACCACAGCACCACTCCTAAGCACAAGACCTACAAGGCTGGCTCTCCAACAGAGCCAGCCTATCATTGCTTAGGCCAGCCCTTCTATCTAATCTAACAGACAGCACTCCTCTCCCTGTCCTTACATCTCTGTTCAGGAACTGACAGACCATATTTCTCCCAGATCCCTCCCCAGATACAGCTTCCAGAGCCCACTGCTCAGTGCAGTGTCTGGAACAACTTCTGTAAAAGCCATCAGCACCACGTGGCCCTTCTCTGACGCGTTTCAGGGATGCTTTGCACAAACAGCCTTCCAGTAAGAAGTCTGATGTTACCTTTTGCCACAGCAAGACAGCGTACAGCTTTCTAAACAAAGGAAGCCGGGTCCTTTTGCATAAAAACAAAAATTGCAGCAAGACCTTCTTTGGGAAGCAGCCTTTTGCAATATGATTCTAGACTTTTTCTTAATGCATTCAGGCTTTGACAGTACCTGGTTTAGAGCCTTAGCCCAAGCCATGTTCTCTGCTGTCATGGCACAAAAGCTGGGTTGACTATTTCTTGCAGCAATCAAGTTGATTTCCTGGAACCATAGTTTGGATTAGGCTGAAACTGTTTGAAAATTCAGGCCAAGTGTCCAAAGTGGGCATCAGAGCACAACTGCCCAGCCTTCCTGCAGACATCCTGAACCCAAGGCAGAGGAAACCCCTTGTAACCTTTTTCAGGTGAGAAAGTGAAAAATCCATGAGCTGTCTTGGATGGGGAAAGCTGCAAGCCTGGGCAAGATTTACTTGCAACCTCGACTTACAAAGGCAGCTCTGGAAAAGAGTTTGCTGCCAATGGCAAGTACCACCATGGCTTCCAGCTACAGTCTTCACTGTGATCTCTAATACAATTTCATCTATTTTAGCTCAGGCTGAGGAATCCATTGGGTTTTTAAAGGTATAGCTGTCATGCTGCTCATGAAGACGTCCAATCACTTCCCTCCCACCTACCTAGGACCCCTGATTTCTGGTCATTTAGCTTTCCTCTCTCCCTACTTTGTATTTTGCATTTTGAATTCTCCCTCTGGCAGCAACATTTCCAGCACCAAAGTGATCACCCTTCGTTTGAGAAAGTGGACAAGTAAATCTTGTCAAAAGGACAAAACACTCCTGGTCTGGTTGGACCCTTCTGACAATAAATTCAGCTGTCAGCTCACAGCACCACAGTGCTGCTAAGCCACTGTCCCACCAATGGGCTTTTGGTGGCTCAGCCTCTGGAGAGCCAGAGAGCCTCTTAAAAACTGATTTGCATGATCTGTCCCCACTTTGCTGACTGCAGCCACCAGAGCCCAATAGGTTTGTATTCCCTGTTTTTACAAAGCGGTAAAAAACCAAGTCTCTTGCCTACTCATTCAAAACCAGAGATGATTTGAAACTCAGCTAAATTTCTACTTGATAGAAATGAAACCCACAGGGAAGAAAAAGCAAAAATGGCCAGTGAACTTTTTTTTTTTTCTGAAAGGCTGAGTTGCATCAGCTAGAGACAGGACAAAACTCAGCAGTGAAAAAGATCATCACAACTGGGCTTGTAAGGGCAGCCATCATCTCCTGGTGCAAAAGTGCAATGTTTCACCCATGGCTTTGGGTATCTTTGCCCACCAGAAGATGTTTGGATTCCTTCCCTAGCACACAGCACTTGAACTCTGCTGCACAAATACAGCCCACCTTGCTGCAGGGATGTGAGCTGACTGACAGCACAGCCCACCAGCTCTTTGCCCACAGTGGAGGCAAATTGAGGCTTTTATTTCTGCCAAGGATGAGCTAGCTGGGACAGCACTTTCAGTGCAGCTGTGTTTCCTGCCAGTGCATGGAGGACAATCCACTGATGAAGGTTTTTCCCTTCCTCAGGGAGGAGAAAGCCTGTTCCAGCCCTTTTCCTGCACATCCACCTTCTTCCTTTGCAGGCTGTGATGGGAACAAGGCCAACACTCAGCTGTTTTCTTGTCCCTGACAACTCCCCAGAGGAGAAGGCAGAGGACCAGGCCAGCAGCTGCATCTTTCCTTGTGTTGCCCAGGGCTTATCTCTGAGGAGAAGCAGCTCACAGCAGCAAGCTTTGCAAAGTAGATAGTGCAGAAAACTGGTGCCTTGCAGTATGTTGCACATAAGCCCTGCACAGCTCTCTCCCAGCTGAATCCATGACCTTACTCCAAGCTGGTCCATAAGGCAGTGCCCAAATTAAAATCTTTCTTTTCCTACAGTGCTAAGCCCTTACTCTGAGGCTGCTGTGCCATTAACAGGGCATCCAGATCCTAAGGAAAGGGGCATCTCTCTTCTGCCAAGACATGTCCAGCATCCCTCTCATTCCCCCTTTACACTGAGGCTGATGTGCTGCAGAAGGCTCACCAAGGACCACCAGCATCCCAGCTCCTGGGCCATCTCCTTCCCTGACAGGCTTTCCCTCACAAAATTTCCAGCTCAAATAAGGCACTACTGCAAAAGGTTTTCAACTGAGCCTTCCTGACCCATTAAAAACCTGTAAAAATGCAGCCCAAAGACCACAGAAAAGGCAAAATACTCATAGGGTATTGCTGTTTTCAACAAAGCTATTCCTGCCTTAATGAGATAAGCAGAGAACTGAGTGACCTGTTTTACCACGTGGTAGGACCAAAGTCTCTTGAGAAACTCAAATGCAGTCACACCTAACCCAGAGTATCAGTCAGAAACAGAAAAATGGCTCTCAAATACAGGCAGAAGTTTGAAAATAGAGATTGCCAATACGTCTCTCTCCTTTCTGGTACCAGTTACTGTATCTCTGTAAGGCTGCACAAAGAAGGGTTCAGTTTTTAGATATGGGTTACTTGTCTTCGTGTCACAGCAATCACAATTCCACAGGCTGAAAATATACTTTCTTCCAAATGCCCAACTTGGGCATGGCCAGGGAAAAAAAACAGTCCTGTTGCTGTTCAGAAAAGCTGTCCCTTATCTCCAGAGATTGCAGATAAGATGTTTGAGTGTCTGCAGCAGCTCAGTACATTTCAAGTAGCAGCCTGAGGGGAAGGTTAGAGTCGCCTTGAATGAGGCTGTGCTGTCTGTTGGGCTGCTTCTCTTATCAGGTTGATCTGAGCACAATTGTCACCTCTTTCCTACCCCTAGTGTTCATGCCTGAGGCATAAAGAGAGAGGTAAAAGTGCACAAACCTGGGAGAAAAACATACCGTACATAAACTCCGGGAGAAACCTCAGGCTCCATCTCCATGTTTACCACCAGAATGGCAAAATGCAAAAGCACTGAGCCAAGCCACCCAGCTCATTGTAACGTATTTATATCATAACAGGCCTAAACACCCTCCCAAACAACAACACCAAGATTAAAACCAATGCACTCCTCTCACAGATTTAGATCAGACAGTGTTTATTTCTGTTGCATGGAGCACTAACCTCTCAAAGTTATTTTTACACCCACTCCTCCCTGCTGACCACTTTCCTCACTCGAATGAATAATGTTTCCAGGAGCTTTCATAAATTCTGGAGATGAATCAGACCACTAAAACCTATTCAGACCCAAGGAGCTCTAGGAATCCCAACAAGTTCCAGAAAACATTCTGTAAAGGTCTGATGCTAGGGACATTCTTCATCTCCTCTGCTTTCTGATCCAACAGAACAAACATCTGGCTCCCTGAGATTCAGCAGCTCAAACATTTGGCTCCCTAAAACATGCACTGAGGAACGTACAAGTCTGGGAAACATTTAAATCTCACTAGAGACAGAGATGATGTAAAAGGCAGGATTGTCTCCGAAATGAGGGCACATAGCAAGGAGAAAAAAATATGCTTAAACCTGCCATGTTCTAACAAACCCTACAATCTGTAGCATCAATCACAAGTCAGTGTCACTCAGAGCAGCCTCAAGGTTGCTCTAAACTGCACTGAGGATGGGAAAGAGAAACATGGAGAGCTTAAAATCCCCTCCAGCCAGGGCTCAGTATCAAGCTGTTGACCATAAACTCAAGATGTTTGCACCAAGATGTTTTCTGCTCTGTTGAAACCAGAAGCTACTCACAGAAATTTTCCCATGTGTATCTCCAGCAAGCAAAAAGGAAACTGTCAGGTGGAAAAAAAATCCCATTTCCTGTTCCCCACACTGCCAGGCATAGTGAGAAGGTGCCATACCTGTAGGTGACATGAACTGCAGTGCCAGGTTCATCTCTCTCCCAAATCAAAGCCACTCTGTTTGGAGACTTTTCGACGTGCTGATCCAAGCAATTTACTGTAAAAAAACCCCAAAGGTTTATACAAAGCCTGAACAGAGGAAAGGTGCTTTGTAAACATAGCTTGGTCAAGTGCAACAGCAAGCAAATAGAAGATGAAACATCAGTTTTTGGGTTGCTAGACACACACTAATGTATAACAGAGGAACTGAGAGCATTTGCAGCTCCAGTAAAGCTATACAATAAATTCTACACTTAATTGGCACAGTGGCCTTAGAGATGGATACCCATGAGAGGCCATGGCAAATCCAGACACGGGATGAATTCATGGCTCAATTCAGCCATTTAGCTCCACTGGCGAGACTTAAGCCAGCCCAAATCCTTCCCCTGCTCCCAGCAGCACAAAGGCAAGACACCCTTTTGATGTTTTTGCTCCCCAGAGCAGCATTTCACTACAGACAGTCTTCCCCAGCTGTCATATTTAGCACTGCACCATTTGGATTTTCTAATTAAAGCTCATGTGAAACATTTTTGTTCCAGGGTATAACAAAGAGTTGAACCTCAGCTAACTGAAAATGTCTAAAACTGTGGGATCTATGGTAAACTCCAAGTTCAGACATCTACAAATTTTCAGACACATGGGAAAGATTAATGTGTCTCAGGCTGTGTATTCCACCTCCTCAAATTTAAAGGTATAAAATTCCCTTTTAAAGGTGCATCTCTCCCCCTCAGCAACTTGAAACGGAGGACTTAGGGAGAGCACCCAACCTGAAGAAATTTATAGAATCCACAAAAGAAACCTGCCTACATGTCCACTAGCAACTTGCCTGATAGTTAGAGAACATCCTTGTTAAATATTAATTCCAAGCCTATATGACACTTACTTATTGCATTGTAATCTTTCAAAGGCAGTTACTTTATTTCAACAGGCAGCTAGTCAGGGACATTGCTGTATAACACAGAGAAAAGCCTTTTTCAAAATTGCTGGATTTCAGATCATATTTCCTGGAAATATTAATACTGATGGGAAAGGATTTCATTTTTCCAGATAAATTTTAAAAAGCTGTGTGCTGCAGTAGCTTTGGCTGCTCTGTGATCACAACATCACACGGGGTGGGAATGAGCCCCTAAAGGTGCACAAAGAAAGAAATTCCTCAGAATTTAACACATTTCATTGCAAGACCAAATGTTGATCTCAAAAATTTGAAAAAGCATTCTTCAGCTGTTAAAAGTCTTTTATTTTTAATGCAAAATCCTGCAGCAGTACTATAAAAATAAGACAAAGCCATTTCTTAAGTCATCCTAATAAGATACAAGAGAACAAAAGCTCTAGTGGGGAATTTTTTAAGCAGTTATACACTGGGTTCCTCTGCCTGTGTCCATTGCTGTGGCTGGGTCCACAACAAGCAGCAACTCCCACCTCCAAGCTCCTCACAGCTACACCCTCACTTAATGTGCCACGCTACACTGAAGCACAAAATGGCATTCATTGCCCAAACAACTTTTCTTACTCATGAACAGCCAGACTGGCCTTCAGAGGGAAAGCCTGCTGCAGAAAGCCCTGGCTGAGCCAAGTGGGAGATTTAGCCCTGTGCTCAGTAAGAATGAACAGGTGAACCAGAGCCAAGTGCTATTATTTCCTTCCTGATCTTAGGCTTACATGAGCCTTTTGCTCATTTTACAAAATAGAATTTAGTGACCTTCCCCTTACTACTACACCCTAGTGGTTTCTCCATACATTTTCTTGCTTCCTTGACTGCTCAGAAACAATTAAATCTCAGTAAGACAAGCTCCTGAGAATGGGTCCTGGTGGGAAATGCAGTAGTTTGCCAGGTTATTCTCCTGGCCAGGAGTTACAGTGCAAGAAATCCAGAAGCTCTGAAGATCAGAGGTCCCCAAAATCCTTCTGCAAGGGCCCTCAAGCAAAGAGCATCAGATGACTCAGTTGCTCATGGTTCAGCTGTGCTGGGAGACGTGCACACAGGATGCTCTGGATCAGGGACCTGAACTGCTGCCATGTTTCTGCAAGCGTTCAAATCAAGAGGTGAAAGGACAAAATCAGAGTTTCCTAACAGAAAAACAGCCACTTGGCTGTGACGAAGTACTGAAAAATTCTCACTTCCTGTGCTCCCCACACTGCCTTCATCACGCTTGAAAACAAACCAGCAACAGCAAACCTGTTGCATTCCGTGCATCTGTTTCAAAGGCCTATGATTTTCTTTTATGTATGCAAAAAAACCCAAAACCTGAGTGGCATTTTCTGTCTGCTGAGGAGCCAGATCCAAGGCCAAGCAATATCTGAATATCAAAGATGTGACACAGGATCCAGAAGAAAGTGTTGATCCCACTCTAGAGAGGAAAGAAATAGATCCCTGATAGGCTGTGCTCAGACAAGATCTTCCTTTCAACAGGAATTAATGACAACAAAACTCTGGCTAAAATCCTCTGATTGCTGGCTGCTGGGCACAGGGCTGTACACACATCTCCATAGGCTTGGGATCCACTGCTGGGTATCATTCCCTGGGAGGAAACACTCTCTTATGCTCTCTGGAAGACCTGAGGAGGGTTTTCTCTTTTGGCTGTCAAAAAAAAAGTGGCCAGAGATGTTACAGTTACTGCACTACTGAACCGGTGCTCTCCCTGAGGAACGGGAAATGAAGGTCAGAAATGTTCATATCCCTGTTAAAAGCCATCACCACTGCGTGGTACCCTGCATGGGCTGGGGCTCACTCCCAGCAGATGAAGCACAGCCAGAGGACACAGGACACAAGACCTTCAGGGCAAGACATGGCATGGACAAAACTCAAAGGCAGTCAGGGCAGCCACGGCAAATTTTACTCTTGTTTCATGTTGGGTGGTGAAATTGGAGGAAAATACCAAGATCCTCGTTTAAAAGAAAAAAAAATAAAAATCCCTGCAGCTTCTGCCATAAAAGCCTGGGACCGTTCCCCACTTGTGGATCATCCTGAGCCACCACGGGGCCGGGCAGAGCCCAAACTGGGCATCCCATCCCGCAGGTCGAAGGGCGAGGCAGCGCCCGGGCAAGAGGCTTAGCCAGGGTTATCCCGGCTTCGGATTTTCTCCTCGCTAACAGCATTTCGCAATTCCTGGCTTGTTTCCTCCCAGCGCCGCCCAACCGAAATCCTCGTTTTCACCCCTAAAAACGGGCGATGGCCAAACTTCGCCCCTCGGGGACGCCTCCCGTCCAGCCCGGCGGTCCCGCCGGGGATGCGCCGCCGGGACCCCTTACCCGAGACATTGAGGCGGCCGCCGAGGAACCAGCGGGCGGAACCGGCGGTGTCGCCGGGCTGCCAGGCCGTGTGGAAGGGACTGTCCCAGCGCAGCCACCCCCGCGCCACGTCCGCCCAGAACCCGGCGGGGTCGCGGGCCGCCCGCTCCCGCCAGGCCCGGTACCCTCCGGGCGGCAGGGCCCCGGGAGCCCCCGCCGGGCTGCAGCGGCTCCGGGACGCCACCGGCACCGGGACAGGGCCCGGGGGGCGCGGGCAGCTGAGGGCGCGCAGAGTCCGCGCTCGGGCGGCCGCCAGCGCCATGGGGACACGGCCCTGCGTCGCTGTCCCCGCCGCGTCCGCCCGGACCGGGAGGAGAGGGAGCGACCGAACGGGCGAGAGAGAAATAGAGAGCGAGAGACACCGCCTGCGGGGAGGGGCCGCCCCGGCGGGGCGGCTCCGGGAGCGCCGCACCCCGCACACACCCCCCGGGAGCACCCTGCATCCAGGGACACCCCGCACCCTTGGGAGCGCCCTGCACCCTTGGGAGCGCCCTGAGCCCAGGGACACCCCGCACCCAGGGACCCCGCGCACCCAGGGACACCCCGCACCCTTGGGAGCGCCCTGAGCCCAGGGACACCCCGCACCCCCGGGAGAACTCTGCGCCCAGGGACACCCCGCACCCTTGGGAGCGCCCTGCGCCCAGGGACCCCGCGAACCCAGGGACACCCCGCACCCAGGGACACCCCGCACCCTTGGGAGCGCCCTGCGCCCAGGGACCCCGCGCACCCAGGGACACCCCGCACCCAGGGACAGCCCGCACCCTTGGGAGCGCCCTGCGCCCAGGGACAGCCTGTGCCCAGGGACCCCGCGCACCCGGGAGCACCCCGAGAGATACGCCTACACCCAGAGGGGGAAACCCAGCACTTTGCCCTGTGGAGATATCACCTGCACGGATGCGCAGGCAGGGGCGCGCCCCTGTTCACATCCTCACCGCCACAACAGGGGTCCCAGGTACAGCCAGGAACTTTAGCATAAAAAAGCAGCTCTCGGCACACACACGCTGTCGCTGTCTTATCTACCAGACACTGAGCACAAAGTGCCAGTGGCACAGTCCTCATGCACAGACAGTACTTGTGCTCCTGGGTAGGTGGCAAACACATTGTGCCCTTCTACACCACCATACACACAGTGGTCATAGCCCTGTCCCCCTCTGCTCGAAATGGGTGGGTGTCTCTAAGCTGGGTACACATCCATTTTTTACTTGGCAGCCCTGCCAGCACCATCCATAACGTGGAATTCCTGGCTTTGGTATCACACTTCTTGCATATTAATCTAAGGACCAGATTTCACCCTGACTTCATGGTGCCAACCCTCAACAATGAGTAGCAAAGTTTTACAGCAGGTAGCACAGAGCTTATTCCTTGTCTATAGCAGAGACACGCTCTTTTCTGGCACAAATTCTTTTAGATAGCTTGGTCCAGCCTCCCAGCACAGAGTCTGAAAGCTCAGAGTGGCATGGTCTGGGCATCCTTAAGAAGTGTTAAAGTACCTGAGCATCAACTCTACTCACTCCCAAGGTTTGGGCAGGAAAAACACATTTCACATCCAAGATTAAAAACTTAAAATAACTCTATATGCTATGAAGCTTCTTCTGGCAGTGGTAGAAACAAATGGTGGTTTTCTGTTCTAAATATATCACCAGGCACTTTTTTGTGATTTTTGTATGAGACTTTCTGACACTGCTGAACTTTTCTACTGTGTTTTATAGGTAAAAAGCAAGAATAAGGACAATTTTAATTTCCTTGTAAAGTTGGCATTAGTGTATGGCTGCTGTAGTTCGATATTGCTTGTGTTTTGACTGTCACTTTCGGTTTGCCCAAGCCCCAAATTCCAAACAGCAGCACGTGTGCCACCTGGTGCCAGACAGGGGCACGGAGAGCACTTCAGCCTTCACTTGGTTTGCCCAAGGATTGCTCAGAAGTTTCCTGTCAAAGATGACTCATATGCAAATCCTACCCCTTTCAGGATTTCAGAGGAATGCTATTTCACAAAACAAACAAAGGAGTCGTCAAAAAAAAAAAAAAAAAAAGAAAAAGAAAAAAGAAAAAAAAAGAAAAAAAAAGAGAAAAAAAAAGAAAAAAAAAAGAAGGCGTGAATTTGAATATTTGTTGTTAAAGCTTACCTGCTTCATTTGCAGCCTTTGAAATCTGGTTACCCTTCTCTGGTTTTCTTCCACCAAGGCTGATTTTCCTCTTCTACCAGCAAGTTTTGTTATGCTCATGATTCACCAGAACATCCCCTGCTCTCAAATTTTGGCTGCCTTTTTCCTCAGGGAAAACCATGGCCAGCAGCAACACAACCCAGTCTGATCACCCCAGGGAGATGGGTTGCTGAACCCAAGCACAAGCCCAAATCTCCTTTCTTGCCTCAAAAAGAGATGAGGAGAGAGGAAAAGAGTCCCTGAGATTTAGCAACGCCTACTTGCTCTACCCATGACTTTCTGAACAAGGGAGTGAAGGCTGGCATATCAGGCTGTTGACTTTTTGAGAACCTAGGGGTGTCACAGCAATTCCCATTTTTAAGTAATTTGAGTGTGCCAGGAAAGGCTGGTGCTGGATAAAAGACTTGTCACAGAATTGCTTCCTCCATTCACTGTGTCTCTCTCTCCATTCTTAGGGCCCTCTGGTATTATGGAGTCCCAACAGGAATGCTGGCATTCCCAGCTCTGGAGAAGCCTGGTGACCCTCATCTGGAAATGCCACCTCTGTGTGGCAGCTTCCAAAGGCTTGTGGCTGCCAGGGCAGAAGAAATCATTCCCTGCTACAGCCAAGCCTCCTGGCACAGTCTCCCAGACCAGCCAGGCAATCTCAGTGCCCTGCAGGAGATTTTAGCAGGTAATTGGCACAGCTGCTGAACAGCTGCAGATCTTGGCCTGGATTGAGGGTATTCTGTGCTGGAGTCATGGCAGGCACTGATGAACAGTGCCAGTTGAATAGGGGCTGAGATTTCTGCTGACAGAACCGTAGGAAAAAAAACCTTAAAAACCCGAACCCAAAACCCCCCAACTTTCCACATCTTTCTACTCCTATTCTTAACTGCTACCAGCAGTTACTTATTTGCCTTATCTTTGATTCCTGTCAGTGCCACTGTCATATTTTATGGAAAAATCCCTTTGACCAGGATTCTTCTCCTGGGAAGCTGAGAAGCCTCAGAGAAAAAGGAAAACAATAATTATCTGATTTGCTTCTCCTGTGTTTTGCTGCTTTGGAATGTGTTTGGACATTATTTACCAACAGGTGGTTGGTAAATTGTTTCATTGGTTTCATGTGAATTGTTTTGACTTAGTGGCCAACCAAGGCAAGCTGTGTTGAGACTCTGGAAGAAGTCACGAGTCTTCATTATCTTTTTAGCCTTCCGTAAGAATCTTTTCTGTATTCTTTAGTATAGTTTAGTTTAGTATTCTTTTATATAATATAGTATCAAAAAATAATAAATTAGCTTTCTAAGAACATGGAGTCAGATACATCCTTCCTTCCTGCCATGGGGCACCCCACAAATACAATACTGTCAGTATATAAAAAACTTACTCAATGAGGTGTTATGTTTCTCAACTGCTCATCCCTCTGTTTTTCCTATTTTTAATGACCTAAAAAGAAAAATAGTAAAGTTGTGGAATCCAGGACTGTCACTTGGTTATCACTGATCTGCTCCTAACTGTCCTTTCCAATGGTCTTCTCACATGGTGTGCACACAGTTGATATCTGGCTCCACAAAGAAAGTCAGGGCCAGGCAAAAACACCACCACAGAGCAAAAGTACATGCTGGTCTGTGTTAGAAATTCTCCCAAGCCACAATTAACCCAGATTTTAATAAAATCTTTTGATCATTCCCAGCTACATTTCTGCCTGCAGATTAAATTGGACATGTTCCCAGGTGGCTATTCTAGCAGGTTTCTAAGCCCATTCAGCTCCATCTGCAGAAGGGAGGTTTAGACCAAGGATAAAATAAAGCTAAAATGCAGTGGCTCCAGTTCCACTTTAACAGATGAACACAGACCTTGTGTCCAAAGCAATGGGAAATGCAGCAGGTTTGAAGGAGCTGAGTACCTGAGCTAATCTGGAATGTGAATCTTTGTCAGAACTGGTCACACCTGAAACAAAGGTCAAAACTGTGTGAAAAATGTAGATTAGCTGCACTTCCATTTAAGAATGTGTAATAAATGCCCAATGAGTGATAGGGGAGAAAAACAATACCTAAAAATATCCAGATAACTAGGCTGATTCTGTACAGGCCAGGCCATCAGCTGTCCCACTCTCCAGAGTTTTCTGCTCAAGGCTGAATTTCAAACCAAGGGGATTCAGTGCTGATGCTGACACCCATCAACGCAGAACTTCCTTCCCCATTTGGCTCCTCTCCGGCATCAGCAGCCCACACTGGGTTTGCTATGTGCTTTGTTCCAGAAAGTCCTTGCTGATGAATCTCCACATCTCCCCTTAGGCAGCACTTGGGGCTGCCCAGCCTGAGGGTGGAATAAAGGCTCCAGCATCAAACCCTTCCATCCCCTCCAGCTTGGTACTGTTGCTCAACCCAATTTACTGCTGGCTGTGTGCTTGGTGCTCCAGCAGCACTGTGAAAGAGTGATCTGAGTGATGCTGAGAAGTAAAGATGACCTCATGGGGAAAACCAGCTCCCTCACCTCATTTTGGTTTGCCCACTTCCTTTGCCTCTCCAACCCAGCACCAGGAATTCCCAGTGCTTGGGAATACAAGTGGTGGGGTCTTGACCTGCAGCACAGAGAGCCCACATGGCAACTGCTAATCATCACTCAATCATAAACCTGGAGTGACAGGAACCTTGGCATGAGCTGCAGCTGTGGGTGCCTTAACCCCTGGGAATGCAGGATGAGCTGCTACAGGGCTAAGATTCCCTGGAGTCTCTGTGGAATGCTTCCACAGAGCAAATCCTCAATGCAGGGGGCTCCAGCCAGTGGAGGAACATTGTGGGGGGCTGGTAGCCCTGTTCTCCCTGATCTGAGTGGCTGGGGGTGGCCAGGGTTGTGCTGGGTCTGCCTTGGCACAAGCATGTCTATCTTGTCACCACAAATCCCCTCTATTACCACCCTGGTCCCAAGGGACTGCTCTGGTGGGAGGAAAAGTCCTGGCTGGGAGGGGTGCCCCACAAGGGATGGGGGAGCACAGCAGCCCTGTGGAAGCTGCTGTGACATCCCATTCACAAGACAGATGGGAGCCTCCATCTATGGATCAGCACCAGGTTGGGTCTGATGGGGACACTCTGATGGGGACAGGGAGAAGGCACCAGTGTGTGGCAGGGAGGGTGTGGCAGCAGTGTTTTGTGAAGGTGAATAAGGCACAGAACAGTGCCCATCCACAGTTTGGGACAGAGGCATGAATATGGATGATTTGCAGTGGAAAGGGAACAAGAAGGCACAGCCATGAGCGTTGCACAGCACATCTGGAGGAGCCACGTGCTTATCTGTGCTTCAAGTACAGTGTGATCCACCGTGAGCTGGAGCAGGGAGAATGGCACCCCTCTGGAGCAGGGGCACAGCTGTGCCCCTCAGGGTAGGGAAACTGCCCAGGGACAGGCACACTGCTCAGCTGCATGCAGCGACAGCCTCACTTGTCTGAGCCTTGTTTTGGGTGCTGCACCCAGCTGTGAGTTGCTGGGTTTGTTCCCAGCCCTGGCAGGGCAAGATCTGGCCCAGTGTGGATGGGGAATGTTCTGATCCTAGCAGTGCAGTGCCAAGGCCAGTGGTGCTGATCCTGGTCCCAGTGTAGTGCAAGTCCTGGGCAGACTTGCAGTGCAGTGTAGTGCACCAGTCCTGGCTTGGCCCTGGCCCCAGAGGACTGGAGTAAAAAGCTGCAGGTCAGCACTGCTGGGCTGACTGCGCTGCCAGCACAGGGCCCACAGTGGTGTGGCTGCCGGTCCCTGTGCAATGCAAAGCCCAGCCTCAGGCAGATGTGCTGGCTCTGGCCTTGGTCCCAGCAGTGCAGTCACCCGGCCCTGTGCAGACCGTGCCAGCGCTGGCCGCGGTCCCAGGGCAGCGCAGTGCCCAGGGCCATGCTGGCGATGCCAGCGCTGATGCCACCAGCGCAGAGACAGGCACCGGTCCCGTCCTGGCAGGGCCCGCGATGGCGCTGGCACTGTCGCTGCCGGTCCCATTCCCGGTCCCAGGGCGGGGCAGCACCGTGCCGCTGCCGCTCCCAGTCCCGGGCCGAGTCCCATGCCAGTGCGCTGCTTCCAAGCCCGCGGAGCGGCGGCGCGCTGCGGTGCCTGGCCGCGTGTGCCGCCAGCCGCTGCCCGGTGCCGCCTGACGGCGGAGGCGGGCCCGGGGCGGGCCCGGCCGGGCGGGGACGGCCCGCGGGTGATGTCAGGCTGATGCTGTCGGTGCGGCGCGCGGTGCATTGTGGGCGAATCCCGCCGCCCGCCGCGGCTCCGAGGGGGAGGATGCGCTCGGGGCCGGCCCGTCCCACAGCCGCAGCCGCAGCGCGCCGGGCCGGCGGCACCGCGCCCGACGAGCCGCACTGAAGGGCGTGGGGCATGCGCTGCCTGCGCCGGCCGCAGCGGGAGGCGCCGGCGGCGGCAGGGCCAGGTGAGCCGGGCCGGGCCGCGCCGCGGCGGGCGCGGGTGGGGAAGGGAGGGACGGAGGGAGCGTCCCGCTGGCGGCCTGCGAGATGCGGGACCGGGGACCGCACCGGGCCGGGCCGTGCTGAGGCTGCGCGCGGGGCACTGCGGGAGATGTAGTTTGCCGCCCCACCCGGCGCCTCCAGCCGAAGGGAGAGAGTCCCGCGCGCGGGACTCGGGTTCCCAGCGTGCCCGCGGGGGTGGGCGGGCCAGCGGCGGAGTGACGGCCCGGTGCTGCCAATGAGAAGGTGGGCCGGGTGGGGCGAACCAACTGCCGAGAGGGGCGGCGGGGAGTGGGGGGGGCGGCGTGCCGGCAGCTGCAGTGCAGGGGCGGACGCGGCCACCTCCTCGGCGGGGGGAGGCGGGACGGCCCGAGGTGAGGGCAGGGCAGGGCAGGGCAGGGCAGGGCAGGGCAGGGCAGGGCGGGGGCCCGGGCGGCGGCCGCCCCTCGGCACCGCTCCTGCCCGGGCCGGGGGTCGCGGCGATGGCCGAGGCTGCCGCCGCGGGAGGGGCGGGCAGCGGCATCGCTGTGCTGTGCACGGCAGGGGCGGGGGCGCCCCGAGCCCTGAGATGCTCCGCCGGAGGGAGCGGCCCCGCCGGGCGTTACCGGGGACCGGCGGTCCCGGTGTCGGGCGGGGGCCGAGGTGCGAAGGCAGCCACGGCCTTGTGGCGGGCCGGGCTCCGGGGAAACGCACGGAGGGTGTCGGCCACCTCGGGAGGTCCGGTGGCGCCCGGGTCTGGGCACGGCATCCTTCCCGGGGCCAGCGGGTGCCTGTCCGGCCGCACGGGAAAAGGCAGCCCGCTCCCTGGAGGGCTCTGGGGAGGGAGCGAGCGCTTCCTTCTGCCGCGTTACCTTGGGATAACTCCGTGGTGTTCGGGTTGCAGGCAGGAGGCTGAGAGTTTCTCCTTTTTGGCGGGGTGGAAATGGTGCTCCTGTGTGCGCGGCCGTGTCTCCTGAAGCTTTGGGGCTCAGAGTGTCCTGCTATGGTGTCGGTATTGCTGGTGGCGCCCAAGCTGACATTGCTGGATGTGTCCGTAGTCATTGTGCTGCTTTCCCTGCATTCCGCGAGAGGAGGTATCCGGTAACCTGGGTCTGACCCACTGAGGACTCTCCCGATGAACACCGTGACCTTGACGTGCATCTAGGATTTAACAGGGAACCAGAATGCTGCACGAGGCACTGAAGTCACACTGTCACTCTTGACAGCTCAAGTTCAAGACCCACTGTGTGTTTTGAGGGGTGGGGACTTCAATACCTGTTGGTATCATGTTTCTGAGCAGTTCAAACCAAACCTGTTTTGAATTTTCTTAATCTTGATTGATAGAAGGAAAGGTTTCCTAATTCTACCATTTCACATGGATTTCTTGTAGTCTCACTGAAAATGCTGCCTTTTAGCAATAAACTTCTCAGTGAGTCACAACAGAGATTATCAGCCTGGGGACTTCCTACGAGTGGAATTTAGCTTCATGTTGTGTTGTGCCACAGGGTGTGCTAATGCTGCTTCAGCTCGTAGGTGCTGTGCCTGTACAGGTGCTCTGAGTAAAGAGCATCAGTTCTGTCTCACGAATGTCAGTGTGTCACCACGTTTCAGTGTGCTGCCTTCTTTTGAGAGGATAAAGAGGGGCAGAATAGGAATGATGTGTTAATGTTCTGGCTTTCTTCCTTTGTGTGCCAGTGATCATCCAGCTCACAAGGAGCATCCTCCTGGTGATATAGGTGGATTCAGAAACTTTTGAGATGTGGTGCCCATGAATGGTGTATGTGTTACTGCTGTGTGCTTTTTCGAGCTTTGTGATAATCTCATTCCTTCAGGAGCAGGCTGGGTTCCTCTTCTCTGGTGGAATAAAACACTGGAATCTCTTATAGGACACTTTTATCACATCTTGGGGACACCTGCCTAACCTTTCTTTTCTTTTTTTTTTTTTGAATACTCCTCAAGGGAGAAGTCAGATCCCTATCAATGCTCTTGGTCCTCCAGAAGGGAGTGTCTCTAGTGCTAGGAAATCTATTCCTTCAGCTCCCAGTGTTGGTGTTAACCAAGTGGTGCTCATGGCCCATGGGTGGATTTCCTTCCCTCTCTGTCCTCAGTGTTTGTTGGTGAAGGCAGCAGGCAGCCTGCAGCTCTCCTCCACTGGAAGCAGCTGGCACTCGTTTTCCAAAGCAGGAATGATCAGCCAGATCCAGGAAGAGCCAAATCCATCTTTCTTCTCTGTCTTCAGTGTGGGAATCCCTTCATGCTCTTTCTTGCCCTCTCTTATGGAAAGATTGACTCATGACTTTCTGGTTTGTCAGGTAGCACACTCCTCTCACCTGGGTCTTGCTGTGGGCTCATCTCTTCAATTGTGTCCTTTTAGTTTTTTGCCTTAGTCTTATCTCTGTGTGTATCAATGTGCAGGGCCTACAGGAAACACTTCAGGAGCAGTTCCTCATCCTGGGAAGCTCCTAGGTTAGATTTGTTTGCCAAACTCCATAGTGACCTTCCAGTAACATTGATTCACTTTGAGAATAGAACAGAGGACAGAAAATAGGTCCTTATGGAGGAATAGGTGTTTATAAAGACTTCAAGGACTTCATAAACTTCCTTATTTTTTTAGGATGTGTGGGCTTTGTTGGTATCTTCCACTTTGAGTATTGCAGGGCACAGTCTGAATATTTGCTAGAGCCATTGTGGAAGCAGTTGCTAAAAAACTGTTTCAGCTCTGCTAGTTTACTGAGCAAGAAGCAAAGTGGACACAACCAGTGCTTCCCTCCCCTTCTTCCATCAAAGATAACAAAAAAAATGGGTATTCCTTTGAAACATCATGGAATCCCCTTAAATGTCATTGTGGGACACAGTCCCTTTGGAATAAATGTTAAGATTACTTTGAGAGGGAGGAATAAGGAAGGCCAGCTATGAGATCTCCCTCCCTAGTCCAGAGGAAGAGTGGGAGAATCTGCTGGGTGTTTGTTGAAACTTCAGGAATGAGAGGTGAGGGAGATGGTGTGGCTTTTACGTGGTGCATCTGAAAATTGACACTCCCTTGCATGTGAGAGTTTGCCCAGCTCTGAAATGGACAGTGGCAATCCTTGTTGGTCAGACCAATCCATGGTCTTCTCCACAGCAGTGCCCAGTGCCTGTGGATCACAGTGTTGAGAGCCACAGCAGTTATCCCCAAAAATATGGAAAATAATCCAGCAATGGCAATGTGTCTTCGACATTAATGTATCGAGTGGTTTTTCACATGAACTTTTCTGCTTTTTTGGCCACTGGTGGATACATCAATATATTAAGACTCAATGGGGAAAATATAAAACTGCCACAGTAGGTTTTTTTCATGGGATTCACAATCCCTTGGTCCCTTTTGGTCTTACCCAGTCCCACACTGTTTTCTGTTGGGCCTTTTCCTCTGCTCAAGAGCTGCACACGTGGGAAAGGATCTTTTTTTTGTAGTTGAAAAGGAAGATGTTGACAGTGTGATGGACTGTAGAGCTAATCAAACAAGATGTGTTTGGAAGCCCCTTCCTTTTGGTGTCAGGCTGTGTCATCTTTAATTTGGTGAGCAATATGAAAGGAACAAACTGGATCCTGGGCTGGCTCCAGCCAGATAGGTGCAATGGAGAGCAGAGAATGCCTGTGGGCACAGGTTTCCTCTTAGGAGAAATGAGGCATCCCAGCCTTCAGAAAGAGATCTGGTGTCAGCTGTGGCAGATGGAAGTGGATTCCTCTCTGTCTGTGCAGCAGGAGATTGCTGTCAGGCCCTCTGTCAGCCCAGGAGCTGCTGGGTACAAAGCTTGGGTGGCCTCCCAGTCAGACAGGAAAAGACAAAGGGAGGCATTGGTGTCTGGTGAAAAGGTTTTGATTACAGGATCACTCAGCTGCTCAGGCCAAACCCCTGGATTGCTCCAGGCCTTTCTCTGCCAGTGACCAAGAGATGATGCTCAAGGAAAGGCTCAGAAGATGGGCAACTGTGCTTGTCCTGGTCACAGCCCTTATCACCTTGGGGGTGCAGGATACAGCTTTTCAGCCTTTTTATTTGTTGGCCTGAGTAATTTTCCATGCACACAAGGTGTGCTAAGAGCACTCTGTTGTGAAACCTACCTCTGCATTCCCATGTGTTTTCCTCTCTTTTAGCCAGTTATTAGTTTTAGAGAAGCTTCAGTTTTATCCTGGAACATCCTAATTTCCAAGGCCTTTGGCCTGATACCACACATGTGCATGTTGAGTCTTCCTAAAAGCACCTTGCCTATCCTAATAGATCTTTAAATCAGGGCTTCTTCCCTCCTGCCTGCCACTTAGTTTAATTTTTAATCTTCAGTTTTCTAAACATGTCTGTTGTGGAAGACTGATCTTCCAGATCCTCTGCAGAGCTCTTCAAAACAAACAGCAGCCAAAAATCCTAGATATCTTCTTTCTGATCTTTCCTTAAGTCTTTCTATTTCTTATCTGTCCATCATTTAGCAGACTGGCTGGGTGGCCTCTCATCACATTTGGGTAGAAAATATGTAGATTTTATCCAGAAGAATTTACTTAACCTCTTCTACATCATCAGGAAAAAACATCATCACTTGGAATAATTTGTACTGTTTTCTTCTTCTGCACACATCTTCTATTCTAAAAACCTTCTGTTGGCCCAGTAAGTCAGAATTAAAACAAAGTAGAAGTTGCACTGGCCAAAGATTTTCTTTCTTTTTCTTTTCTTTTTTTTTTAAGGTGATACATTTCTGTTCAACAAAGTGGAATTATTTGTAAGTTATATTTAAAATTTCATCTTTGTAATATAGTCTGATCTGCATGAGGAAACTGAAGTTCCCCATTGCCTCCTGTTTCCTAAAGGCACAGGCCATCTGTTCTCACATGGCAAATCACTGTTGCTGCTTTATTCTGGTCTGATGAGGTAGCTTTACTATTACATTTTTTCCCTTTAGCCTTGATACAAAATTATTTCCTTATCTCCTGTGAGACTGGCTGTTTATTTTGTAGTGTGTAGTACTCTTTCTCCCCTGGAGTGACCTGGCCTTTTTCTGTGTACCTTTTCCACGGAGCACTGGAGAATGTGCCTGGGTAGCAAGAATGAATCCATTCATCCTTGTTCCCTACCATACCTCTGAAACCTGTTGCATCTCTTTGTTTGTTTGGGTTCCATTTAAATACCTTATAATCCTGAAACTACTCTTTCTCTGTGTGTGTGTGTGAGATGTTTCTTCTAAAATTCAGCCCATTTTTTCCCTGAACTTGTAGCTCTTCATGAGAATCTGCCTCCCAGCACCTGCTGTGCCACTTGACATGCATCTTAAATTCTTGTTACTGTTGGTACTTGTTCTGCTCACTGAAACAAGGGTATGGTGTAGATGTCCAATACTTTCACCTTCATAGAGGCATCAGCACAGTGCTTCTCTTGATTGGACACTCTAATAAATTGTCTGGCTTGTTTCCCTCATTTCATGAAAGTTGCTTGTTTGCTTCCTGTAGCACCTCAGCCAGAGAATAGAAGTCACCTTTGTGGTGACATTGTATTAGGAAACTTAAGACTTTGTGGTCTAGTTATGTCTTGAATTATTCAAACAGAATCTAGCTGCATTAGACTTCTAAAATTTACTAGTTTAGGAGTTGTGCAAGTAATTTATTGCAACTGATTTCTTTAAATTTTGTTATTCTTGGGGGAAAAAAAAAGGTTAGCCTCAGGCAGAGTTACTCCAGTAACTCCAGAGTTGCTGTTTTTAAGCAGAAGGGACTGAATCTTGTAATTTCACAGAAGGCCAAGAGCTTCCTGCTGTGGAGACAAACACAGAGCACAGCTTGACTGAAGCTGAAATGGATCTGAGGTCTGCTCCTCTTGCATTTGACTGACCCTACAGTGAACCAATTCAGGAAGCTCTAAGCCAAGGAAATGCTCTTATTTATTAGGAAGAGGAATAATTTTTCTGCTAGTACAGGTCACTGGACCCATGGTGGCCACTGGCCCGTGGTGGAATCCTACACACATGAGTTCAGAGCTGGGAGGAGAGAGGGGAACTGTTTCTCTTCACTTCAGGCAGATTTTTAGATTGGCTTATTAGGAACCTGAAGCTGTGGATCCAGGATTGGGGTCTGTAGGATTTATGGGGTAGTGTAGGTAATATGGTGTAACAGTGCTCCCATTAATTCTCACCTTTCATTCATTAGTGTGTAAGCACCCAAAATGTGTTTGGGGTTTTGGTTTTTTTTTTTTTTGTGTTTCTGCTTTTAGTAAAATTGGTAGTAGCTAAAGCATGCTTTCTCAGAGGTGCCCAACCTTGGTCTGAAAAGAGAATCCACCCTCTTTCTTGTTCCAAATCCTGTCCTTCAGGAAAACACCCATGAAAAACTAATTTGCAGTTGTCAGGTTTCAGCTTCTAGCAGAAGATGAGCTAGAATATCAGAGCCCTTCAGTTTCTTAAATTTTCATAATAGAGAAGTACTTCTCCACTACATTCCCTTTTTTTTAAGAGGGGGTGGATTTCTTTGGGCTAAGTTCCATGCATTTTAGAGAGTTTAGTTTTCAGGTGGAAGGCACCTTCCAGCCTTTTTTCTGATTCAGGATTTTTAGTAGCCATGAGGCACAGATTACTGTACTCTACCAGTCTCTACTGTCTCTCACAGTAGGCAAGGACAGAATTGCCTCCCTTTTTTTTTTGTGCTTCTCTCTGTAGCAGTGCTCTGCTCTGTGTTCATGACCTCTGTGGCTTATTCATAGATGTCTAAGCATGTATTAAGAAGCATTTTGTTGAAGATGCACTTTTTTCTTTCTGCTCTTTCCCATTTCTGTGAAGAAATAAGGAGTGGTTGCTTCTCAAGCAGAGACAAGGTTTATGGGGCTTTGTCCATTGAACAGGACAAAAAAGAAAATGTAAAAGGTGGCAATGCAAAGGGCAGGTAGTCAAGTAGTTTGTCACTCCTGTGACAGTAATCTGGAGGAAATTACAGGAGCCATTTGGTCTCCAGGGCTCAGAGCTATCTGGTTGCATAGGTCCTGCAGCCTCTTTTCAAGTCTGGTGGCAGCTCAGAAGCTGGTATTTCTGGTGTGCTTGTTGCTTCTTTTGCAAAACACATTTTCTTTAACCTTGCTGCCCGTGTTTCTGATTGAGATGAGATTATATACATTTTTTCCCCTTCCAAACATCCCAGGCTGGACTTGAACCAGTAATTGTTCTGTCTGTGGAGTATTTATTATTAGGAGCATTCACCAGGAGCCAGCTTACTCTGGCAAGCTGAACACAGAATGCACAATTACTCATTTCAGATTGAGATAGGTTTGAAGAATTGCTATGAGCATTGACCAAGTCATGTACAAAATTTACTTTTCCAGTACTTTACTACAGCTATGAATAGAAAATCATTTTTACATTAAAAGATGGTCTAAGGTTTATGATGCTTTTTCACAGAAACAAATTCTGACCATATTAGTTCTGTAACAGGAAATTCTCAAATTCCAGTTACTTGGCATAGCACTGGAAAATTAAGGATTAAAGTATAAATGTGGTTTATGTCAATGAATTGGTCCAGAAGAACACATTTTGAAATTTTGTTGGGGATTTTACTGGTGTGTTTTTTGTATTGGAGGTTTTGTTGGTTTTTAGGTTGTTTTTTTTTCCCGTGACACAACAAGCTGGTGTAAAATCTGATAGCAGAAGGAGAAGGCATAGAGCTCAGTCATGGAGCTGCTTAACTCCACAGATAGGAAAACTCCTGGATGGGAAGCAATTGTTTGCCTGTTCTGGGAGAGTGCAGGCAGGTACTGACAGTTGAGAACTAGATGGCATTCTCAGCACGTGTGGAAGTGGCTTTTATAGAGGCAGTCCTGACCAGCTTGTAGAACTCTCCATAATCCTGGTATCCATTGTTCCTTGGAAACTGACTCACACAGCAGTGCAGAACGGAATGAAACAGACCACGCTTGCACATACAAGAATTTTTGTGTCTTTTACCAGGATGCTCTTGCATAGAAATACCACCCCTGGGAGCAGTGCACAGACTGTGAGGGTGCAGTATCCCAGGGATTCCTTTGTTGGAGACTCTTCTCAGAGGCACCAGCTTGAGCTGTTACATCATTGCTGCACTGTTGGGATCCAGGACATTGCTCTGGCTGCCCTGGGTGATTTGGGACCTTGGCAGGGGGTCAAAGACACCTGTGCCTTTGATTTTAGCCCATGGAAAAAATTACCAACTTTGTGGGAAGATTTACAAGCCACAAATATTTAAGTAGAATGGTAGTTAATTTGTCACAAAGTGAAAAAGTAGAATTTTAGGGTTTTAGAATGGGGGTTCAAGAAACCAAATAGAATACTCTAGGTGTGTCCTGTCCTTCTTCTTATCCTCCATCTTCTGCTCAGATAGTTACACTTTTTGATTGGTTTAGAGTAGAGACAGACTGTCTAACATAGGTGATAGGTATTAGAAAATTATTGTAAATAAAATAGACATAATTTGTAATATAAAAAATTAACACCACCCCAAAGGCAAACGCTGTGCCACAACTGGACCTGTCAGACAAATCTCAGCAAGTCAGAAAAAGAATATAATAAATAAGAAAAAATAAACAACCTTAAAAAGCAGAACTGACAAATCTCGACTTCTTCTTCGGTCGTGGGGCTGGGAAAAACAAGACTTTCTAATACCTCAGGGGTCATCTCAACCACAAAAACCCAAAACTGCACCAACTCTTTCCAAAGGAAAATGACATCTGTGTGGAGTCTCGGTGTGCTTTTGGGTTGGGTCATGCAGCAAGAATCTCATGGAAAGAGTGGAGGTTTCCATGTCAGCAAGGAAAGGTGTGGAGTGGAGGGGAAATATGCAATTTGCTAGAATCAGTACAGTTACCTGCAGAAATTGCTGTGATGCATTCCCACCCCACAGAAGAGGCACTGTGGGAATTCTGTAGGAATTACCCAGTCCAGGGCAGCTGTAAAGGCTGTGGCCAGGGTGCCTCTGGGACAAGGTGCTGTTGTGGCAGTGACCAGAGGCAAAGGCCAAATCTGATAGACTCCAGGACTATGTATAAGAAAGACTGCTTAACAGAAGAAGAGAGACAGTGGGAAAAGTGGGAAGCAACCCAAAATGGTGATGGAGTAGGGACAATTGAGGTAAAACTGATTCTGCCAAAGAAATATTTAATCACTCTGGCTGGATGGTTGCATGAAAAAGCCCCAGGGGGAACAGAGGCAATAGCTAACAACGTACAAAAGGCATGGATGGCTCCAGAGAATCACAAACTCTCTTTGGAAGGTTTTTAGCTAACAGGAACTTAAATCCCAGTGAATCCAGCTTCCTGGATGCATGTGAACACTTGATCCAGTGTGTTTGCTATATGCACAGAGTTCAAAGAGCAAAGTGTGCTCAGTAATATCCATCACTCCCTGAAATGCTGGTGCATCATATACAGCCTGGAAGTGAAGTATTAATTAAGGCATTCTTTAGGAAATCCAAACTAGAACCTGTGCAGGAAGGTCCATGTTTTATTGTGTTTCTAGTTTGCTTTTAAAGATTTAGGTAAGGAAAATTGAATATGCCATTCTCACATCAAACAAGTAGTGATGATCAGCCAGTTGATAAATGACTGGCTTCTGAGAATCCCTCATGATTTTGAATTGGGAATCACTTAAGTATTTGTGCACAGGAATCTATAACCTTGGACTCTCCCTGTGGTAATCTTGTTAGTTTCAATTCTGTTAAGTTTGTTATTTTTAGTAATGTTGTAGGACATTACTACAAATAAGGACACTTATTCAACACCTCAGAATTGTTTTCAAAATTGTCTTTTTCCTTTTATTGCGTTAGCAGGTGAGATTAATCGAGATAAAGGAAGAACTGTTGAGGAACACACCTGGTGCAGGTAGCTGGGTGTGCAGCTGCAGTGGGAGCTGCAGGTTGTGCCCTGGGTGGCAGGAAATGTCTGGAGGCCCAGGCAAGGAGCCATGGTGCCACCCCTTTGCCAAAGAAAGGGCATGGGGACATGTAGAGCTGGCTGGCTGGTTCATGCAGAGACTGTGGAGCCCAAATAAAACAGGAGAAGACCCCAGACCAAATATCCCCATTTACCAAGCAGCATGTGCAAGGGGCACCAAGAGCACGAGAGGAACACAGCCTGTAAGGGCACAAAAGTCCAGTGGTGCCAGTGTGACTCCCAGAGTGGTTCCTGAATGCTGAGACAGGAAAATTTCCTTAGCCAGCTGTCTGCAAACCAAAAAGGGATGAGACAGAAGATCAGAGAATGAAACTGTAGATTTGCAGGCAGCAGAGGGGGGATGTACCTGTTTCCCTGAGCATGCTCCAACTAGGGGGAAGAGTTCCTTACAAAAATGGGAAAATGGGCTGTAGAAGGATGAATTAAGGGACTAACAGTTGGCATGATTTGTCATGGTTTTGTCAGTCCCAGGAAACCTCTTCTGTGTAATAACAAATAGAATATCTGTTGTGATCAGCATTGGGCTTGAAGACTAAAAAAAAATTTGTTCCATTTAGTGTCATTTAGTCTGATGTGACATCAGTGCAGCAAGTGGCAGTTGCCCCACTTATGCTAATTTTTATTATGAAAGTGCTTGGTAATATGAAGTCTACATGGCAAATCTATAAATACATGAATTTTCTTAGGAAAATACCCTGTCTCCCAGAATTTGAATCAAATGATGGCATCTCTCATCAGGAATTCACTGTTATGTTCCTAACCTCTAAAGAACTTTTTGGCAAGTTTATTTAATAATTGATGGTTATGGTGACTGCATCTATCATAAAAATTTTTGAATGGGTAAGATGAACACAGCTTTTTCTGGAATGGAGATTTAAAATGTTTGATCTTAGGCTATGGGCCCTTTAATAACCTGATATAATAGGTTATAATAAGACTATTGAGCAACAGATGTTATCAGTTTGCTGTGTGCCTGAGTGGTTATTTCAAGATAAAATCCTGTTCTTCAAGAATAAAGACTCAAGGGAGGTCCTATTGGCCACTCTGAAAACTGACTTGGAATGGCCACATTTGATGGAAGATGAATAACAGGCTCTGCACAAAAGCAGAGAAGGGACAGGACATGCCTGATGGGACATCCTGCATTATCTGAGGGTCTGGTCACACTCTGGTCCAGGATCAGGTGATGACACCATGCCCTTGTGTGTCAGGCGTAGGTTGAGTGTCATATCAGAAGTACAACCTCTGTTTAGTTCTTGCTTTTATTCAGATATATTTGTTTTGGCTGCCAGCAGACTACTCAAGCTTTTCAGTAGTGATTTATATTGATTTTGCAGGTACAGATACTTAAGCTGCAGTTAAATGTTCATTGTAAGCAAACCATAATGCTTGCCTGTTAAATTAGTGGAGGTTGAGCTGGTTATGATATCAGAGGGATTTCCTGGAGTTGGATTTAATATTTTGCTTGTTTCAAATTTGGAGAAACTCTATCAAGGAGATTGGTGGAAGATAATAACAGACTTTCCTTTCAAATTGTCCTGCTCCCCATTGTTTTGCTTTTACTGCTGAGATGTATTTGGGGAGGATTAGGATCACATAAACCCCTGGCAGTGTAGGTGTGCTTATCTGCTGTATGTTCCTAATGATCTGTTGTCATAATTACCTGTGCTGATTCTCCCTGCAGATAGGTGGGTTTGGCACAGAAATTACTGGTGTGTCTGACTGCTCTGTAATGTGTGTGAATGCAGTCTCTGGCAGTGTGGTGGTGTTTGTTTGGGGGTTTTGTTTGATTTCCTCTGGTCCTGTGCTGTTACTTTCACTGTGCAGGCAGTGATAATTCAGTTGGCTGTGCAACTGGGTAGCCATAATAATGCTGTCAAGGTGCATCTGTTACTGTGTTTAATATGTATGTTCTGCTCAGTGCAGCCTCGTGTTAGCAGAGAATCTGGACCTTGATTGATTGCAGTCTGTCTTGATTGCAGCTTTTTTTTTTGTTTGTTTGTTTTTCCCAGTTACTCCTTAATGGCCATAAACCATTCAAAGATGAAAAATAGTCCCAGCATCTTGCAACCTCACCTTTAGATGTTTTGATGGTTACAGAAGTGAAATGCTTTGAACAGCAAGTCCAGAATTTCTCAGGTTAGTGCCATTCCCTGCCTATGAGAAGAATATGACCCAGAGGAGGCTTTGGGCTGCAGCTGGTAGGAGTTGAGCCTGCTCTCTAAGCAGGGTTTGCTGCAGCAGGGGCAGGCAGTGAAGGGAGATGTCTTCAAGGAATAATTCAGAACCTCATGAGCTCCTGCTGTCAGACCTACTCTAACAGTGTATGGCTTGTTTTTCATTGCTGTTTCAAGTTCAGCAGGGAGTATGGTGTATTCCAGGGCTGAGGGGCTGTTAGTCCAGTGCACTGTATTTTTTTTAAATCAACTTATTTTCCTGTACTGTTACACACATTCCTATCTTCATAACGGAATGCTAGTGCATGGTACAAAGATGGAAGGGTTTTTTGTTTGTTTCAATGTGAGTGATTTCATTTTTATGGTTGGTATTGTGTGTTGGAAGGAGATGATGTTGGAAAACAGTGAGGGACACTGAGCTCATGCAGCTACTGCTGCCATTAACTGAGCCCTAGTGCTGCTGAGAAGTGGCACTTGGAAACTCCACTGGCTTCAGTCCTACTTGTTATATTCTCATCTTATTCCCCAGCCCATCTGTTTCTTTCATGTTCATATTGGGAACAGATAAATTATGTTTAAATTCTACTTACAACTGTTTTTTGGTTGTTCCTCTCATGCAAGTATTGGACAGGGAGATTGACCTGATTTCTAGACTGCAGTTTATTGGGCTACTTCTTTTGGTTTTGCAGTTATCCAACTTTGTCTCACACAAAAAAAGCTGTAGTTTACATCAACATTCCATAACACCTCTGGGATCCACTCTTTGGGTGGATCATGCTCTTGAGCTGCTTCATGATGGGGAATTTGATCAAGTAAAGAGGGTCATGGGTTACAGCAGTCTAAATTGTTCTAATTTGTAGACTTCCAGAGGTAAGGATGTGTCCTGAAGTGGGATATTGCAATTCCTCCACAGTGAGATTAAGACCTTTAGTAAGGTGGTGAGAGACAGAATTCCATAGCTTTGTTCTGCTCTTTAATAACCACCTCATGTCTGATGAGTTTTGAGCTTGATGTGAGTGGGTTGTATTTTGAGCTCTCCAACTGTGATATACTGGGAGTGAAGCAAGCCAACATAGCAAAGATCTCATATATTCATTAGGAATTCCTACAGGGTGTGCTTGGTATTTATATGTTTAATTTTAAGAATGCTATAATCCTGTAAAATTAGGAAATATTTTTATTCCAATAAAGCTGTTTAAAATTTTGCTTGTATGGAAGACAACCTTGTAAAGGTGGTTGGGCTGTGTATATGAGATTTCTTCCCATTGATTCTTTATTTTCTGTTCTCTGGCCACCTTGAAGAGCTAGAGAAGACATATATATTATATATACATTCCTTCTGCTGAAAATACACTCCTCACCAAAACACAAGTCAGGCCATACCGAGTCCTACCACAGGTCCATCTAGGCCAGTATCCTGATCTGAGTTGGCTAGGAATGGGTGTCTAGGATAGAGAATAAAAGCTGGGAAGGCATATAAAATGACTCCTCAGACTGCTCTTGCCACTTTCAGTATACTGGAGGGGGTTTTTTGCATTTCTTTTATTATAAATGCCAAGACTAAATTTAAAAAGCTATAAAGTTTATATGTTTGTATAGTTTCCGTAGTTGGCTGAAGGAGATATCAGTGTGGAAGAGCTGATTTCACACTTCTTCATGCTGAGGTTGGCCAAGAGATGGAATTTGGTCCTACTGTTGTCCCTGTTTATTTCTCAGCTGCTTTCCTTTGTGCTTCACTTGCTATTTCTAGGAAAGCAGTTTTAGAGTGTCTTAAGCTTGCTCAACTCCCTTGCATGACTTCATGGGACAGGGATACAAGAATCTCTTGACACCTTGTCCATTTCCTACAGGAAAAGACAAACTGAAAGTTGTTGTTTTCACAGTCACTGTACTTTAAATTATGTCTCTTTATATTCAGTAGTCAGTACATTTCAAAGGTAAGGAGAGTGGTGCTTGGGTAACATTTAACATGCAGAAATGATGCTCTCTGCTGTGTACTGGGAAGGAGAGGAACTGCCTTACCACTCTCCCACTGGCCATCTCTTGCCTCTTCCCTTCTGTGCTGGTGGTTTCTGCACAAAGGTACCTTCATTGCTTCTTTTTTCCCTTGTGACCCTCCTGGGTTTTTAGTTTGATGTGTTATGTCTTGCCATGGATGTAGGTAATGCTTGGCCCATAGGCTTGAGCATGTTTCTGCAGTATTTGTACTACCTCAGGAATAAAGTTTAGATTTGTGCTGCTACTGTGATCTAAACCAGCTTGGAATTCATTTCAGCCTATAATTAAATTGGCATTTGCTTTGGCTGCATTACTCTGGTGATACCAGAGCATATCTGTAAACTTAGTTCTGTAATTCCATATTGCCAAGTGGCTGCTATTCATGGCATTGCCCAGGAGAACTTTATTCTATTTCAAAGCCAGATTCCTTTAAATAACAGACATGATATCTTTGTACACATGTATTAAAATTTTGATAAAGGAAAGTGGAATAGTGCACCAGGGAAGGTGATTGTACCTTGCCTGGCTTTGAGTGCTTGTGGACTTCCATGCTCAGTCTCTCCTCCAAAATTATTCCTTGGGATGACTTTCCACCACAGTCACCAGACTGAAATCTTACTATGCACATGCATCACTAAAGTGATGTGAGGAGACCTTCAAGAGTAGGGAGGGCATACTTATTTCTGTGTCTTATTATTGTTTGTAATGTTAAAAGTTTGGGGCAGTCTATAATGAACTAAATTTTCTTTAAATACCAGAAGAAAAGCCAACATTAAGAGGCATTTTTGCAGGGGTGCTGTGCCTCCTGAGCTGATGTGCAGGGAGGTTGTGTGCTCAGTGCTCACTGGTAGCTTAGGGATGGCTGGTTCAGGTGTTCTGGTGAGCATAAAGGAACTTGGGAATGGCATTCCACTTGCTCATTAGAAGAAGAAGCACAAATGTTGTGCTGCCGAACACAGCGGGTACTTTTTCTTTCCAGTTTCTTACTTCTGTACCCAATGATTGAAAGCACAGCTACCCCATACAGATGCAGGACTCTTTCAGCGAGAATTTGGAACATTTTGCAGCACCTTTCTTCTGAATCTCTTTAATACCCAGTTTTTTTTTCTTATTTCTCTTCTATTATTTTGATTATCCTTTAGCAGATGTTGAATTGAACATTTCTCAGGAGCCCTCTTGCTGAGTTAGTCTGCTGCTCTTTTTTTCATGTAGTTATCTTCTATATCTGGAATGAAATCTTCTTTTGTGAAGATTTTTGTAAGATCTCTGAGATCTTTTGTTCATGTTTTATTTGATCATCCTTTGTCTTGCACTTTTGACATACTTCTGTCTGCTGCTTCCTTGTGCACATTACATACTGGCCCCTTCACAGCCTTCCCTCTCAGTCCTTTTATTGCTAGGGAATGAGTTATTTTCTCTACTTGAGCTCATAATTAAGTGGTAATTTTTTTTGCCTTTTTTTGAACCTGAAGAAATGTGATGGTTGAGTGACCAGCTCTAGTATTTTTAAAAAATTTGGTATTTATGTTGTTAATCTAAGTTTGCAACCAGAGTGCTACAGTAACACCTATTTTTAGAAAGGAAGATATTCATATTTTTGGGGAATGACAATAAAATTGCCAAGATCCATGCTTAGTAAAAGATACAGCCTACTTCTAAAGCCAGTAAAATATCTGAGCAAGATCTTTTATTTTTCATTAATTTCTTCTGTTTCATTCATTTTCTTCTAGGAAAGCCGAGTTAATGTGTTTCTAAAAGTCATTTTTGCTGAAGATTTATAACAAAAACCCCTTAAAATTCATATCAACATAGGCTATCTGGAGCTCCATATAAAAGCAGGAAAAAGGAGCAAGATGAACACCACAGGCACAAGTTATCTCTCTGTATTTTAATTTGATCATCTTTAGCACTGTGTGTAGGGTATGAGGAGGACTAACTTGTGCCTGGCTGGAGCCTTTTCTAACGTTCCCCATCTGCTCTGCTTGGCTGTTCATTACAGTGATGTGTCTGTAACCCTGGCCCTGTACAGTCCTTCCACCCTATTCAGGCTTTTTAGGCTTATTGAATGCAATACCTGGCAAACCTTTCTGATTTTTCTTGGATGTCATCCAATGCAAGCCATAAAAGCCGCTGAGGTAGCAGCTGCTCTGCTAAAGCAAGACTTCTTCACCTGGTAACAATGAGAGCCCTTGCAACATTTTGGTGTTGGATTCTCCTTGCATTGTCAAGCCCAAGAGCTCAGGACTCCTGCATGGTGTAGCTGGTGGTTGTCAGCCTTTAGTTTGTGCTGCTGACTTGGAGCAGGGTTGTGTCTGTCAGGTTATGCATGGAGTGAGCTCAGGGCTTTGCAGGGTGAGTTTGCCTTCTTTCCTGAGAGGCTGGCTCTGATTTAGTCACAAGCAAGACCTGTGAGAATGCAGCATGTATACTTGTACTGCGACCTGTAATAATTTTGTCATTCATTCCCCTGCCCCTTTTTGTTCCCTCAGATAAATGGCTCATTTAAACTGGGAGTTACTGAAATACTCTCTGGCTGGCAAATGCAGTGCCTAGCAGCAGTCATCAAGGACGAACCAAACATGAGTGGTGGAGGGGAACAGGTCGACATTCTCCCGACCAACTACGTGGTCAAAGATCGCTGGAAAGTGGTGAGTAGCACTGGTTTTAATGGCCCAAACAAACCTCCTCCTCCTCCTGCAGTGCTACAGCAACTTCCCTGCTTAATCCTGGCCTCTGGCAAGCAACACTGGTAGGGAGTGGTAGGGTTTGACATGTCAGTGGTAGGGTTTGACATGTCAGCAAGATACTGCAGGGAGAAGGGTTTTTGAGTGGTATTTTCAGAAGGCTAAATCTGCCAAGGATTTTTATGTAGGATTGAACTGTTGCAGCAGACTGAATAGTGTTCTAGGAGAAAATTAGATTTCAAATTACTGTGGCAAAGAATACTACAGACATGACTATAAATAAATTGCGTTGCAATAAGATGATGTAAAACCAAATGTTTTGGGTTGGAACATCAGCTACTTCAAGAGCCAGAAAGTCCATGACTAACTAGCTGGTTCAACTTCTGTGTAAATTTATTGAGATACTTCTTAAAATTATACCATCATATGTTAAGAGTTTTAGTTCTCATCTCCCATGTTGTGCAAGCTGGACAGGCTTTGCTTTTAAAATGCTGAAAAAACATTTAAATCCCATGTATAGCATTGTCTCAATTTTTAACTGGGATTACCAGCACTCTCTAAGTTGTTAAACTCCCAGCAGAAGCCTCACTAGTTTGAACTACAAGTGATTTGCAGTGATAGCACTGAGTTGTTCTTTATGCTGACTGGCTGTGGTACAGTGGCCCTGTGAGTTTTGCAGTGGAGTGTGGAGAGCAGAGGACTAAAAAAGCTTGGGACTCTGAATTCACTTCAATTCCAGGCTGTGGATAGGTTATTTTTCAATAGCCCACTTCAGACAAACATTATGCTTTCATCAGACCCAGCCCTGTTCTTGTTGCTCCCCATTGCCTCTCTCCACTTTGTTCCAGCATTCTCCTCAGCCTTCACTTTTCTGTCTGGCCAATTGCTGAGCAGCCTATTTATATTTAAGCAATTCAAACTGTTCTTCATTCTCCTGGCTTCTTGAGAGCAGATGGAGAAGCTCAGTTTTTTCTGTGATTAGACACCAAAATGGAGACAGCCCCTTTGCCCCTCCCAAAGCTTTCTGTCACAGCTGAAGGAAAGCTTTGCTGAGCTCCTGCAGCTCTGGACTGGAGCTGTACTTGTTTTGGAGGGATGATCCATGGGTTGACTGACATAGGGGACTTGAAACATGCCCTGTGCTTACCACTGTCTCAGAAAATAATGATCGCAGCTTTTAGCTGTCTCTCCCTGCACAAACAGAAATTTCCCCAGAGTCTGAATTTGGTCAGATTGGTGCTTGTGCTTTGCCAATCTGAATGTCAGCACTCTCCTGATCTCTTTGCTTCAGGTGCATGATTGCTAATACTGATTCCTCCTTAACATGAGGAAGAACTTGTTCACATTGAGGGTGGCAGAGGATTGGAACGGGCTGCCCAGGGAGACTGTGGAGTCTCCATCTCTGGAGACATTCCAAACCCACTTGGATGGGTTCTTGTGTCACCAGCTCCAGGTGACGCTGTCGAGGCAGAGGGGTTGGGCTGGGTGATCTGCAGAGGTCTCTTCCAGCCTGAACAGTTTTGTGATTCTGGGATTCTCTGTTCTCCTTTACCTTGGCTAACTTTAGCTTGTACCATTCCCTATTCATCAGTCCTGGAGTTGCTTCTTCACAGAGACCAGTGCTAAAACTTCTGTAAATGATGGGAGTATTTTTGTAACAAGGTCTAAACAAAGTAACTTCGTTCTTGGCAACAGCAGAACTCTTACAAGCACCAAAACCTCCAAATAAAGTCTAAAATAAGCTCGGTGAGGCTTACAGGGAACATTTCAAACCAATTTTTAAGTTGGTAGTGGCACTAAGTGTGGGATTTGGTGCTTCATTGTTGCATGAATCTGTGACTGGGGCCCACTAGAAGCTCTGCCCACTAACTCTGCCTTAGAAAAGATAGAAATGTGCAGCTTTATTGTCAACAACAACTACCTCTAATTAGAGGAATAACCTTTTATGTTTTATAATGTCTCACAGTAGCCTTAAATACTGCAGTGAGGTCATTGCCCCACTTGAAGGCTCTGAGAAATGACATGACTTGCTAAAGGCTGTAAATAGCAATGAGAAATCCTTTTTTCCCAGCTCTGAGTAGAGCTGGGAATTTGACCATGTGCTAGCTGACTTGTGCATTGTGAACCTTCATTGAACAGTCATTCCCCACACCCCAAAAAAAAAAGAGTGAAGTGCAGACCCTTTCCTTTTAGGCAGCCCTTCTGTGCCTTTCCCTTTCTTTAAGCTGGTGTGGGACCATTCAGAACCACAAGCTGTGGGGGGCTTGGAGTAATCTGGAAAAGCTCTGAAAATACTTCTGGTGGCCCAAGGAGATGGACAGCATAGGATCAAGTGACCAAGGAAAAAGGTACCTTAAAGTGAGCATACAGCTGTAGTATCAGGAGTAGCGTTTTTTCCTTTTGTCACAGATCTTCCTGAATCTAGCCCAGAATGTGCCAGCTGTATGGTCCAATCTTTGCTGTGGGTGATGGATCCTGCTCAAGCAGGTGTGTGGCATATTTATGTGATGCTGGGGTGCAACTGCCAGAAGGTCTTTTGTGTAATTTGTCCTCCCAGTGTCTCTGACTGTCTCTGGCTGGGCATCTGCTTGAACCTTGTAGCTCTTAGTGCTGGCATACTTCCATTATTGAGCCGATTTCTAATTTTAGATTGGTGTAATGTATTCCTTGAATTCCTTTCCTTCTTTCCTCCTTTCTGCTGGCTGACAAACTTTGACAAATGAAGATGCTAGTTCTCTGAAGTTAGCCTCTTGGTCGTTCATTTTCCTGTCACTTGAAGTCAGTAAATTTGGCTGTCTGACAGCAGTAACATTTTTGTTCTTATTTATGAAAAAAGACATGGACAGGGTGTGCTTATGGTTTTTATCAAAACTTGTAGATTTAGAAGTATTCTTTATAGTCATCATTCTTTACTTGCAGATACTTTTGATGAAATTTAGGCAGTACTGGAACCACATTTTGCTGAGTCCCCAGAGGGTCTTGATCCACGTGTGCTCTGAATGATGTGAACAGTTTTGTTCAGGGGAGGGAACAAAGTGAAATGTAACTTGTACTTGCTTTGAACTAGGTATGGATGTTAAAGCTGAATTTTGATGTATCTCTTTATTTCACACAAATGCCTTTTACTGGGGATTCACAACTGACACTTATTAGCAAGACAGAGTTGGCAGCTCCTGCACTGAGCTTTGAACACAAGTGATGACTCCTGTACATGTGTATGTTCTTTCCCTAGGTGCAATCCATGTTTTGTTTTCTTTCAGGTTTCTGAGCTTCTTGATCTGAAGCTCTCCAGTTTATTTTGGAAACCTTGCCAGAAACCTCACAAAACTTTAGTGGATTCTTTACGTTGTCTTGTTTTGAAAGGCAATTTATTATTCCAAGAGGGAACCTGGGACAAGGAAGGTTCTTTGTCAGACTTAGGGCCTGTTTTGGTCTCACTCTGAATTGCTTTAAGTGGGCTTTGACAGGTCTTCAGATGATTTAGAATGTGGCAGGCTGAGTTCTTGATTGGCTTCTCAGTTCATACCTGTTGTACATGAGTTCATTTCCTTTGAGATCAGATCCAGTCATCTCAAGCAAGTGGAGTGGACTCCAGAGAGTTTGGTGAACAAGGGTTAACTCTTCCTGAGCTCTTAAGTCAGATGAGGCCTATTGGCCTTTTCTGGATCAAGTAGCCCATTGAGTTGGGCTGCAGGAGTTGCAGGCTTGGCTGTACAAGTGCTCCTAGGAGACAGCCACAGTGGTCATTGTTTGACCTTGTCAAATCTTTGAAGCCTGTGGATGACAGCCTTGACCCTGGCTGAGTTCACTAAAGGTTGCTGACTTCCCATTTGGTCCTTTGCTCTGGATTTAGAGTGCACATTTCTTTACATTTCCACCAATTCTGACACCAAACCATTCCTGCCCTGGTCCTGGAATGTCACCCTGGGAAGGTCTAGTCTTTATATGATATCCTTGGAAGGCAGACTTTGTTCAGAGCAGTGGTGTCGTATATGCTTCTGGAATAAAAGATGAAATTTGTATTCAAGCTTATTTTTGGCTGGAGTTGTGTGTTGCCTTGGTTTTTTGAACTGTGTCTGAAAGTACTGATTTTTGCTTAGTGAGAAGGCTGTGTGTTGCTGTTGTTGTTTTGGGTTTTTTTTTAGTAAGCTTTGGAAGATTGTGCTACAAGAGTCTTTTTCAGGATAAATCAAAAATAATTCAGGATATTTAAAGGAGACTTCAAAGGGAGCCATTTGTGTGCTGTGTAACTCCTGATTGTCTGTGTCCAAGTCCAAATACCTACCTGTTTGATCAGATGAACTATTCACTTGATTCCACAGCCTGGAATAGACACCTGGACACGCAGCTCACACAGGGGCTCGTGCATTAGGTGGGATGAATCCTGCTGGTGTTGGCAGCCTGTATCCCAGTCAGAACTGTAAGTGGGCTGTGGCAGGACCAGAAGAGAATACCCCCAAGGCAGTGAGGCTTAACATGGGTGATGACTCATGATTACCACTTAGGTAATTCTAGTTAGATGCTTCATTCTCTTCCTTGACTTTGTGTTTGCAGTTTCATTACTGGTTTGGGCTTTTTTGAGTGGTATGTGCCCATCTCTCCTTTGTGTCCAACAAAAGGCTATTCCAAGTTTACCTAAGAAAGTGAACTCCCATGGGGCACCCAGGCACTGAGGCAATGGATGTGACATAAGCTCCTGACCTCAGCCAAGACCTTGACTTACATCAGCTTGCTCTGGACCAAAGCAAAGGAAATGGCTCCTGACAGCCTCATTGTTGCTGAAAAACCAAGAAGTATGGCAGTGCTAGTGGTGATGTTGAATGGATGGTACCATCTGGTGTGCTGGGAAAAGTATGCCAGAGCATAATTTCTATAAGAGTGTGAGCAAGGATGCAAGGAAACAAAGGCAGCTTTGACAGCCTTCCATTGGCTGGAATGTGTGTATAAAATCAGTTTTCTGATTCAGCAGAAGCTTTGATCTTGATCTTGTGTGATCTCCCATTTGTTTCTCTGTAGACCTTTGTGTGTCCTCCAGTTTGGCTGTTTTGCCAGGTGTGCAGTCTCAATATTGTCCCTCCAGTTCCCAGTTTACCTTTTTGCCTTCTGTAGCTTCTACTGTCCCTTTCTCTTTCTCATTAATATATCAGACAACAGAAGATCTCGTCTACCTGAATCCTGAGGTATTAGCTGACGTGTTGTTGCTATGCTGAATGTAGCACTGTTTTGAAAGAAAGATTTTTAATAGCCAGCTCACTTAGTGTGAATTTCCAAGTGGAAGTAGGGCTGCACTGTAATAATTTATGAATAATCTGTGGTGACCTAGTTATTGGCTGTTTACTGCATAAATGTGCCTGTTTAGCCCCGTGGAAGGTCATGAGGAAAAAAGACAAGAAGTTGCTCTGGACAGCAGCTTTCAAAGGGTTATCAAGTTAGAGCTTCAGAGATGAGGCTGGCTGTCAAGCTGTTAATATGGAAAACACTTCCTTATTCAAGTGGAAGTGTTCTTCTTGACCTGGAAGCCAGAAAAGCAAATTATTTTGGTCACCTTTGAGAGGAAAGAACCCTGCTCTTGGTAGGCAGGGCCCTTTGTTCAACAAACTGGACAGATGCACAGGACAGGCCTTTGGTGGTACAGAAGACACTGAAATATCATCTAAACCTGATTAAACATTGTGTAAGATCCATGTTTGACTATCTGTCTGACTGAAACTTCTTTTCCTCTCTTAAGTGTTAAGTGTTACTCAGTGTAAACCTGAATTTCCTCCTGGGCAGCACAGTAGGCTTTAAATATATCTAAGAGAAACAAATATAAAATTATTTTCCTGGCATAGACATTGACTCTTGCAGCACATGAGGAGTCTGTATTATACATGATTATATATAACTATGTGCACATATGCTGTCAAGTCTCAGCAGAAGGAGGATCAAGGAATCACCTTCCAGGAAAGGCAGAGGATCCTGACTTGCTCTCTGAATGGGAGGCTACTCTAGAACAGGCAGACAATCTGTCTCTAGAAGGTGCATATCAAATATGCTGAAACTTAGATGTCTTTAGCTTTGAGTTTATGTCAGCTGAAGTCATGGATTCCTATTGTGGAACAGTCTTTAATTTTGCTCAGAGACACAAAAAGCGTAATTTGGTTGGCTTTCAAACTAAAGAGAAAAAGAGGCTGAGAAAGAATGGAGTTGTACTGGTGGCTTGTACCCAACTGTTTTGAGGTAATCCTGTTAGCAGTTCTTTGAAATGTGACACTGAAGTAACTCCACTACCAGAGCAGGTAAAGAATCTTGTAAAAGATTTCAGTGGATGTTTTATTCTGTTTTTAAAGTCTTTGAATGAGATGTAAACTTCATTTAACTTATTTCTTGAAAGATTTGTTTTTACCACAGAGATGTATTTGTTGGGAGGGAATGACAGTGGTTCTGCTATCTCCTTGAAGGGTCTTTCCTTGAATTTTGGCAAAAACATCATGGAGGCCATAGGCATTATCATTTGCTTTTAAAAAAGTATCACCTGTCATTGCTTGCTAGGCTTGTTCTTTGTTGTTAGAGCAAAGAATTTATACATAGCACTGTCAAGTGGGTAGCTGGACTTTTGCCAAGCTGTGCAGTGAAGGGATTCAGGCACAGCACAGATTGGGAGCTGAGCTTGCTCTCCCTACACAGTCGAGGAGCTGGCTCTGTGAGAGGCAGCTTGCTGATCCCTCTGTGCACATTGTAGCAAACCCCTTTGCACTTTTGCAGCTGAAGAAGATCGGTGGAGGTGGCTTTGGGGAGATCTACGAGGCAATGGATTTGCTGACCCGTGAGAATGTGGCCTTGAAGGTGGAATCAGCTCAGCAGCCCAAGCAAGTTCTCAAGATGGAAGTGGCTGTCCTGAAAAAGCTGCAAGGTAAGGCAAAAAGCCATTTGGAAGTACTAAAAGTGCATGTTAACTATTAGAATCCAAAGTTGCAAATGGTTTTTATAGTTTTCTCTTCAGCTTCCATCTATATGTGATGTCCTGTTAAGTCATCCAGCTCAGAAAGTTGTTACATTCTGCAACTCAAGTGAGATCCAACAACAGGGACTATTTTGTCTGCCAGGATATAAGGACAATGAGGAGATTTAGACTGAACTATTCGTCCACTGGTCTGTGCAATCTAGTGATACTGATTAGAAAATAAGGAATAGAGGGAGCAGCATCTGACTAAAAAATGAGGTTTCCTCCCAGAGGACATGGAGCACTAAAGCATGACAGAGTCTCCAAGTAAAATGGTTGACTAGTAGAGAAATGCAAAAAGTGGACAACAGGAGGTATAGGGAAACTGACTATTAACTAATTTTTCATGTACCTCACTGTCCTGAAGGCAGAGTGAAGTGATGTGCCTGTTCTTAGTGAGGATGGAAAGGAGCTGTCTTCATGCAGTTGTTCCTGGCTGAAGGAGGGGGGCTTCTACTAAAAAGATTGCCATGGAGGGATGTAAACAAGGAATTTCTAAATCTGCCTTTGAGGAACTGAGAACTGCTGTTGGCTGAAGGGCATTGTGCTTGGATTTCCTTTTTAAGGCAAAGCCAGCTATTGCCAGGTACAGTTTATGTGTTATAGTATAATATACATTTTTAGGGATGTTCCTTTCTGCAGGATTCCCACTTGGGCTGAGGAAACACCTGCTGAAGCACTGAGTAGGGTCCTTATCACCAGGGCTCATGCTTCAGAGATAATGTTGTGGCCCTATGAGTCTGTACCATTGCCTCTGTACAAAATCTCCAGAGATTGAATTGAATTCAAGGGTGAGACTGTTGCAGGCCTTGTGAAATGAGTTACTCAATGTTTGTGACAGATTGCCTCTAGGTAAAAGCCAGTGAATTATTTTTGAAGGTCAAATAGTTTTCCACATTTCAGCTCTCCCAAGAGGAGGACTGATAAGGCCTCTTTTGAATACTCTGGATTGTAAAAGATGCAGCTGAGCTGTGTAAAGGAGAAATCAGCCCAGGTCATTATGAGGTCTTGTTGATCTGTGAAAGGCCTGGGATACACAAGCTCCCAGAGAGGAGCAGAGTGGGTGTCTGAAGTCTGGACACACTGCCCATGAGGGCAAGTAAGGCTGTGATTGAGATTTTTTTGTTTGGTTGTACACTTCAAACTGCTCTGAATTGAGTGAGGGCAGGACTGTGTGGAATGATGGATTTTAGAGTACCACAAACAATGCTGTCATGCTGGCCACTGCCAATAGGTGCTGCATCCAGGGTAGGGAATGCTTGAAAAGCATGAGCTGAAATCACTAAAGCAGGACTAGCATCAGAAGATGTTGACTAATACTTGTGTTTATTTCTGGAAGATTTTTGAGAAAACCAAATGCTTGAAAAAACACCCACATTTGTGTACAGAATGATGCTGGTAACTGGGGAGAGGGAGTGGTGGTATATGGAACTAGGAAAAGCCCCTTGGCAAAGCAGTTAGTAAATATTCAAGAAAAGGACAGAAAAGACAGAAGAAGCAGAATTGGCTGTGCATCAGCTATCCTGTGTAAGAATGACACATTACTTCAGCCATGTTTTTACAAATCAAGCTGTTCTGTGAGGAATTTAGCTTTTTTTGGTTAAAGGTTAATCCCCAAATGCTTTACTGAAATAAATGATAAAGTTAAAATAAGAAATTGGGTTGAGAGCATGGGGAATCACGTATTGTGTATGTTTTCACTGTGAGTGTTGCAAAGAGGTGAGAAACATTTCAGGAAGGGAGATACTGCCTTTTTCCAACAGTTGGTGGGTAGAGTAAGTTTTTGGTATTATCATAGGTGATACAGTCAGTTCATGGATATCCAGAAGAAAAGCAAGGGAACAATATTGTCTAAAATTCCTCTGTACTTTTCTGGGAGAATTGAAAATTACAATCCCTCTTAAACAGTGCAACTTTATTGTTTTCTATTTAGGTGTCACACCAACCTTAAGGGACTTATGAATGAGCTGCTGCTCTTTCCAGAACTTGTGATCAGAATCTTACAAGGTACTAGAGCTCAGCAGAGTTTGGGATAGGGAAGGTTGGCCATTGGCCCATACTGCAGACCTGGTTTGGGTACAGCCTGACCTCTGAGTGCAGTAGCTCCTGGTTGGTGTGGACTGCAGGCTGTTGCCAACAGTTAGGATTTCTGGGACAGTTTCTGGAATAGCCACATAGAGAACACAGCTCCAGGTAGGTCCCTCACAATGTCCTGCACTAGCAATCCACACAGAGCAGCTGGGGAGCCAGTCAGGGAATAACTCTTCTAGAGAGTCTCTGAACCTTCAGATAAACACCATGTGTAATTTTCTGCTGTGAGGGTGGTCATGTGCTGGAACAGGTTACCCAGAGAGATGGCTGGAGATACTGAAAACCCAGCTGGATGTGACCACGGACAACCTGCTCTAGCTGTCTCTGAGCAGGGGCATGGACTGGATGATCTCAACAGGTCCCTTCCCACACAAAAGGCTCTGAGATACTGGAGCTTGGCTGTGTGAGATCACTGCCATGTCAGTATCTCTAACCTGCTCTGTAGAGTCATTTTGTTCTGCTCATACTTGATTTGAATTTTCTGGATGTATAGTGGATGTATAGGATGCAGAGTTTTCTTTATCTTTTAGATATATTAATATGTTTCCCAAAGGCAAAATTCTTTCTAACTTGCATTGTTACTTGCAAGGATCATAAGTTGTCTTCTGACCAAACTTCCAAATCTGTTCACTGTCTTGGGTCTGTGAAACACCAGCAATGGTGCACTTTTATGCTTTGGATGAAACACAATTAAGAAGTGAGCTTATGGAGTTTCTTGTTCCAGCACATGATAAGCTGAAACTCTCAGTTTCCTGTTGTTGCACCTTTACCCAAGAAGTTTTTAGCAGCATTTGTGTTTTTTTCTTGCCTTCCATAGACTTTATTAGTCAAAATCAAAACCTGATCCCACAAAGTTGCTGTAGAATATTTCCTTGTCCAGGCTGGACTTGCAGGGCTCAGGATATTCTGTCTGGTGCTACTCTATCTGACCACTTCTAATCAGAGCACCACAAGATAGCTTTTTATTTTAATCCTTGTGGAGCAGTGTTTGCCTTACATTGTCTTGTTGCTTCTAGAGAAGCTAATAGAGGATTACACTACTAGGGTTGAAAATCTTACCAATAACAAATTCAGAAACTGTTTCAGGGACAGTTAGGGCACATCTGCACAGTGAATTTGTGCATGAATACAGCTTCTCTGTCAGAATACTATTTTTTTGCCAAGACCTCATTCCCTTAACCTCTACTGCAAAACGAGCTTTAAGTGAGGGGTGTGTGTGTGTGATTGTACCATTTGCACACAATCTTAACATAATGGGATTTTCTACTTTGCAGTCAAGCACTTTGAAACCAAGCCTAAGCTGCAGTGACAAAACCCTTCCTGCAGATTGTCTCCAGCAGGGGAAGTTGCTGGTGCAGTTGGACCTGCCAGTGTTTTGCTGTGCAGACAAGCCTTTGGATCATATACATTAAAAAGTAAATGGAAATAAGATCTGTGTGGCTAAGTGAAGGAGTAACTTGAATATCCAGAGAGCAAGAACAGCTTTGGCTGGGTTTTCTGTGTTTGAGCCTCTGAAGCAATGTCTCCATTAGTGAGCAGTGCAGTACCTGCAGGTCAGTGGGGAGCAGCAGTTGCTCATACATCTCCAGCAGATATGGCTTGGGGGTTTTACACTGTAAACTTCATGGCTTTATTGGGATTTTGCTTTGGGTTAGTTCTAATCTGCCCTCCTGTCTGAGGGTGCATTTGTTGATTTGGCCTCTCATTTAGGATTTTGGGACTACTTGGTATGCTCCTGAAATAGAACTTCATGGTCTGTTTGCTCAGAGAAAACCTTGCATGACCCAAAGCCACTCTGGGAGCACTGACACGTGGTAGTTGGGATGATTTAAGGTAGTATGGGGGCTTTCTTTAAAACCTCATTGCTTCTGTAAACCATGACTCTGAGGCTCCTGTTTTTTTGAATCATGAGGAGAAAAAATGTGATGGTTTCCTATCATTGAACATGTGGAAGGGAGAGTACTATCACATCTGGATGAGCAGATGTTTTTCCATCTCCTCAATGATTTTCTAACCCTTTGAAATACAAATGGACAGTGATCTGCCTGCTCTCTCTGTGATTTTTTCCCAGTGCTGGATTTACTGTGGAGCAATATTCAGGTGGCAAAGGAGCATCAGTACTACCTGGACTCAGTTTCCTGTCTCTGAGATCTTTGAGGTTAATCAAAATGCCACATCTCTGTGAGACCAGCTCTGGCATAGCTTTTGAAGTGCTTGGCTTGGGCTGTCCCTGTCAGCCTGCCTTTCTGACAGAAGCCTTAATTGCAGAAATTGTAAACCAGTATCTCTGATTAAATCCAGTGGGCTGCTGCAGAGAGAGGTTTGGAGAGTATCTTAGGAGCCAAACCAGGAATTGTGTTCTCTCTAGATGCTCAGCTGGGGCTGTGTGAGGCTCAGAAGCAGATGCTTTGAATTGAAAGGCATTCTCCCTGTCCCTACCCACTTCTTGGTAGGTGTCTCTGGGAGCACCCTGGGGACCTGTGAGACCAAAACAGTGCTGCACAAGGATCTGTCACAAGGAGTGCAGTTTGTGTATCTTCTGGTCCATAGGCTCTCTAAATATGGCCACAACATTCAGTCCCTTATGCTGAGATTCTCTTCGGAGCAGCCTAGCAGGTTGTAATTTAAAATGGCCAGATTATTTTTGTGCTGAGCAATGTTTTCTGTTCATCTGCAGTGGCAATGTTGCCCTGGTGTGAGGTTACAAGGCCTTGAGTATTTGCTTTTGATCTCTCTTGGCTGCCAGATATTGCTAAGCTCTCTTCAGTGTGTTGTTTTCGTTGTAAATGCCTTCTTTTCAGTGTAACCAGTTCCATTGTGTAGGACTCTGATTAATATTATTCTGCAGTGCAGAGATCTTCTGCATATTGAGTAGTTGTGCAAGATGCAGCCTGGTCACAGGCAGTGTAGTTTTTGAGTACCTGAATTTGTTACAGCAGATCCTGTACTGCTTGTTCCCTCTTTATTGCTGGGGTTGGACAGATAAGAGTTTCCTAGCAAAATAATGGAAGAAGAGGAACCTTGCTTTTCTTACTTGCTGGTCCTAGGGGTTTTTGTTCTTATTACAGGTGAGTTTTTTGTGTTAAAGTGGTGCCTTAGTGCACCTTAATGCTCTATGATTCAGTTTCTTTTACTTTTGTATACACAGTTTATATGTTTCTACAATATTTTTCTAGGTGGATGTAAGCAAGCTCTCTGCAAAGACTAGAAAGCAGAGTAAATTGCCCTTGTCAGGCTTTTAGGCCATCACAGGGTGGCAGATTCACAGACTTGCTGTAACTTCATACTCTTTACCCATCACTGCATTTTTCCATGTGGAAGTGTTTGAATGAGCTGGCATTTGTTACACATGATTTTTATGCTATGGTGCCATTGGGTGGGGGAAGGTCATGGCAGGGCTGAAAAAGGATTTAAACCACATTTTTTTTGAGATTGTGTTGAATTTTTGCTCCAGTAGTATTGTGTCTTGACCTGTGTGGGATCTATTATCAGTACTCTTCTTCAAGTAATGATAATTTAGTTTAGGGAAACAACTAGAGGAAATTATGCTGTGCAAGGTCAGGTAGTTTTACCTTTAATTGATTAGGGGACAATGACCAACCTTTTGGGTTTGTGCCTATTAGTTCACTGATTTTTTGCAGAAGCAATAGCAAGCTTAATCCAGTTGGTTAAATCCTAGCTGATTACTGTTGAGTAATGTAGTTATTTAAGCCTTACTTCCAGCAGAGAATTTGTCTTCTTTCATGTTCAAAACTCCTTTGTCCAGCTGAGTTGACAAGTCCCTGAAGTCTGGCTGGTTTGTCTGGCCAGAGATGAAACTTGGTAACTGCAGAGGAAAGAAGTCTATGTGAGCCAGCTCTGCCAAGCTAAAGGCAGCATTTTCAAGTAAAGTTAGATGATGAAAATAACTCTCATTTCATTTTCTAGTCCTGATGAATCCTCCATTTCTTTACAATATTTGCACAGAAGTGAATTCAATATCCCCACAATACAAAACCTGTGATAAGCTGATAAACCTGACACTGACAGGCAAATAAAGAGTCTGGGTGTAAAATGTACACTATAATGTAGAGCATTGAGAAACAACTGCAGCTTTCCAAATACCAGTGAGAGCAGTTGTACAGCTACATGTCCATTGCTGTTCATATCATTGAGACCCCAGCAGTGCCAAGTGCTCAAACAAGTTATGTTATGGTAAGTGACCTAAGCACTTGGGCTTTTCCCAGTGTGTGACACAGATCCAGAAGAAAATTTAGGCTCTCAGGGAAGACCTCTGGAGGTCTCTAGTACAACCTCATGCTCCAGGCAGAAAAGAAATAGATCTGGTTGCTCTGGCCTTTTGTCAGTGAAGTTTTGAATCCCACAGCCTCTTTGGGCCCCTGTTCCAGGGTTTCACCATGCTCATGGAGGAATAAAGAAATAGCATCTAATAGGAACTTCCCATATTGCAGCTCATGCCCAGTGCCTCTCTGTGCCTCTGTCATGGGTTAACCCTGGCTGGCACTAAGTGCTACACAGCTGTTCACTCAGCACCCCTGCCCCCATGGGATGGGGAGGAGGGCAAAAATATAAAAGCCATGGGCTGAGATAAGAACAGTTTATTAATTGAAATAAGAACAATAACAGTAGTAATGAAAAGGGAGATAAGAAAATGGAAGGGGGGAATAAAACCCAAGAAGTACAAGTGATGCACCACCCTCTGAGCAATGCCCAGCACATTCCCAAGCAGTGGCTCCGGGTGAATCAGCCCCAGTTTTTATACCCAGGATGACATCCCATAGTAAGCAGGATCCCTTTGGCCCATTCAGGTCAGCTGTTCCAGCTGTGCTCCTGCAAGGCCCCAAAAAACTCTCTCAATGAAGCTTTTAACAGAGCTCATGGTTGTTCATTTAGACACACAGGAGAAACACCAACAAGATCTTCTCAAGAGGTCTAAACAACAAAATAGCTTTACTGGTAGCTTTAGAAAATCAGAGAACTTTGGCAAAAGGCTAGGAGCAGCATTCACTCAACACAAAACATTTCTCAAAGCATTGACTTAGCTCACTCAACTTCACAAACTCGAAGCCCATTTGATTTTAAGTTACTGAGAAAGAGGGAATTAGAAGAAGGAGAAGGGCAGAAATGATACAGAGAAGGACACATACAGCTACCAGCTCCTGGGTTCCACCAATGTTCATCTGATAGAAACTCCAAGAGGAGGTAGGGTCAAGATGTGCTTTGGCCTTAAATAGCTCTTGGCCTTCCTGGGCCCTTCTCCCAGGTGTGACTTCTGGTCACTTGGCCCCTCAGGAGCTGGGTTAGGGGCTCCAGGGATGGGGTGTGGGGCATTTTCTCCAGTGTGACAACTGGCAGCTCTGTCAGGCTGGTATGCTGGCTCTAGGGGTGCACTGCCAGGCCAAGGCCCAACCTGCCCTGCCCCACACACGTGCGCCCTAAAATATCTTGAGACATCAACCTTTGCAGTGTCTCACAGCTCCCTCCTGGCTTCTTGTGCAGCTCCTGACTGGCAGAGCAGGGGAACACCGAAAAGTCCTTGACTTAGGGTAGGAACTAAGCAAACACTCATGTGTTATCAACACTGTTCTCATCCTAAATACAACACACAGCACTGTAACAGCTACTAGGAGTAAAATGAACTCCAGCCCAGATGAAACCAGGACAAGTTCTGAGGAAATTCAGGCTTCATCTTCTTGGCATTTTTGTGTTAGGTGGTTTGGACCAGCAGAGTTTCCCTTCTGCTGCCTTCCTAAAGGCTGAACAAACCCAGTTTTCTGGCACTTTCTGTTAATGTTACATTTTCCTTTCCTTGCCACCATCCTGGTGGCCCTGCTGAACTCGTGATGTTGGTATTGTGCAGGAGAAAATGCAAGAATTGGTAAGGTAACAGTAAAAAGAGTAACAATTGCTATGAGATTTATGGTAATTCATGCAGCAGAAGTTACTTCAGTGTTTTGGGTGAACTGATAGGAATGAGACAGCTACTCCATGGAGGTGAATCACAGAATTTTAGCATAAAATTAAAAGATTACATTTTTTAACTTCTTTGTGGAGAAGAGTGGTTACTGGTTTTCTGGTGAAAACACAGGAAATATGGAGTCTCTTACAAAAAAAGCCAACTTCAAGTTGCAACAATAATGTCACATATTTCCTTCTTCGTATTTATTTGATTCGTTTCATTGCTGCATTGAAAATACATTAGGGATATTTAAGAACTTAAATGAGTAGAAGATTGGAATGAATATTGGTGTCCACCAGTTTGAAATTGATCCTTGTGAAAAAATAGACTCAAAAAAGGATCATAATTTAGGTTCTTTTAGGGCCTGTGTAATGAAAGCTTTTCATGTAATGAAAATTTTAAAGTATTCAAATGAGGACTTTAATCATATCTCTACAAGGTGATGAATATCTCTCCAAGGGTCGAAGGGGTTCTTATACATGAGAACATAATTATTAACTGTCATTTTTAAGTTTCTTCAGAAAAAGAATGGTGAAGACCATTTCAGTGACTGAAATCTTTCTTACTCCATATTATATGGGACATTATTATATTCATTGTAGTTAAAAGACTGCAGTAGAAAGAATATTTTTCTATGGCTGAACATTAAAATTTTGCCTTAACTAAATGCTTGTGAACAAAATAAAGCACTTTGAAACTTTTCTTAAGTCAGTGCTTATGAACATTGGGCTGATGTTCATAATGTGTATGGAGGAATGATGTAACATTCCTCCAATGTTAGGTAATTAACTGGCCAAAACTCTTTATAATCTATTGCCCTGTTTTTTGCTTTGTTTTAGTACCAAACAAAAGCAGATACAGAGCATATTTTCTATGGTATAACTTGTGACCCTCTGGAATATCTGAGTGATTGTTGAGCAGAGCAGTCTAGCAAAAGAGCAAGTGTCATCTGGCAGTTAGTGCAGTCAAATGGTTGTGATGCTTCCCATACCAAACATACCTTGGAAAAAAAATACATTCCCCCCCCCCCCCTTCTTTCTTTTCTGGGTTCAAATATGCTTTGCTGCTCTCTTCTATGATCTCCATGCTCGAGGAGGGCATGTGTCAGAAGAGAGGCTATTTCCTGCTGCCTTAAAGGGAATTCATGGATGGAATGACAATTCCAGCATCCTGTCTGCACAGGAGGTAATTAACACGATTGTTCTTGTGTGCTTCATAATTCTGATCAGCCTCAGGACTGAGCTGCAGGAATCCCAAAATCACACCTGACTGTCAGCCTCCATCTGCTACTTCAGCATGGCATGAACTGCTCCAGGAGAGCAAACAGTTGTAATCTGGTGCCTCCTTTAGATGACAAATGAGTGAAAGCCTCTGGAACCCAGAGGCTTTGGTGCTGCAGGCATTCATCCATCCTGTAGGACTGCCTGGCTGTACATGCAGCACTTCTAAATGTGGCCTGCCTTTCCTACACTCTCTTATATTCTTTTTGTTTCATGCAGAAATGGGCATAGTTTTCCTTCACCTCCTTTCTTCTATTTTCCTGGTGTTGCTTGCGTTGCAAGACAGTGCATGGCAGAGCTGTTCCAGGCAGAGCCTAAATTCCCAAGACCAACTGGTTTGAGCCTGTTTTAGACTGGAAAGGAGGATTCAGTATAAAATCATGTCAGTTTGGGGATGCAGGTTATCAAGAATTGTCAGTCCATTCATCATTTTCAAAAATTGTAGTAAGCAGAAACACGTTATCATCCTAAACAAGCAAAAAATTCCTAAAAATAATAAAAACTAAAATGCTTTTTCTTTCTGTAAAATGTTGTGATCCAGAAAATAGCAGTGTTATGGAGGAAACTGATTTAAAAGAATTTTTAGAAATTAGCAAGGATATTTCTTAAGTCATACCACTGGACACTACCTCTCTGGTTTCACTGAAATTAGTGATTTAGGTGGGCAGGTTCTCCCTGGCAGAGGGTTGGTTTTTAATGCTTATCTGTAGTTTTGCAGCAGCAAAAAGCACGTGGTGTCCATGCTTTGCAATTATTTAAAAAAATAAAAGCAAGTAAAAAAAAAAAAAAAAAAGAGTAATTTACCCTTTTCACCACACAATAGCTCTCATTGTCACTAGAAACAGTCACTGTGTTTTGGCTTGTGCCTCTATATCCATCCCCTGGTGCTCTGAAAGGCGAACAAAGCAAAGTGGGACTCAGTGTAAATCTGTGAATCATGGCTGGGATGAGTGTGGGCTTGCTCCTGTCCATCCTCTCTGCCACCTGTGTGGGTGGCCAGTTTGCTGAAGCGCAGGAGTGTCATGAGATCCTAAAGAAACAGAACTGATTCTTTTTCTTTCTGAGGTTGTCCAGATATGTTGACTTTGTAGTGACAGCTCTGGCTCTGAGGGTCCCTTCACACTAGCAGGCAGCACGGCCACCCCTACTGGGACATGTGGCACAAAGGTGGGTGGGACAGCTGAGGCTTCCTGGTTGTTCCTTCTTGGCAATACTCACACCAGGATGTGTTCTAGATCCACACAGTATCTCAAGGGGTTTCCTCAGAAAACCAAAAACCTGTCAAAATCAACACTGAATTTGCAATGAGCTTGTCAACAGCAGAAAACCAGCGGCACCCAGTATCTGTAGCCACCCTCAGGCTGGTATGTGAGAAACAGGGTCAAGGAAGAGCATGTGCCCAGTAGGAGCAAGGCCAGGTGACATGGGAAAAATACAGACATGCTGCTTGCCACTGCAGGGAGAAAATTCATGCAGCCAAAGCTCAGCTGGAGTTGAAGCTGGCCAGAATTGCCGGGGACAATGAAAAGGAGTTTTTTCAAATGTCTTAATGGAAATAGGCAGTGTAGAAATAACATCAGCCCCTTGCAGGATGGGGATGGTCACCTCACAGGGACAAGGCAGAGGTGTTTAACACATTCTCTGTCTTCAACACGGCTGATGGACTAAGGGGGTCTCAGTGCCCTGAGCTTGGAGGATCTTGACTGTGAGAATGATCAATTCCCAGTTGACCCTGAAATTGTGCAGAGTCTGCTGCTCCAGCTGGGTCCCTACAAATCTGTGAGGCGTAAAGGAATTCAGCCAAGAATCCTCCAAGAGCTGGCTGATGTCATTGCAAACCCTCTCTCAATGATTTTTGAGTGGTCTTGGGAATCCAGAGAGGTCCCAGCTGACTGGAAGCTGGTGAATGTTGTCCTGATTTTCAGGAAGGGAAAGAAGGAGGACCCCAGAAACTACAGGCCTGTCAGTCTCAGTTCAGTGCCTGGTGAAGTTACTGAGAAGATGATTCCAGGAGGCACTGAAAAACAGCTGGGGCAACCCTGGATGCTCAGACTGGGGAATGAAATGCTGGAAAGCAGTGCCATGGAAAAGGGCCTGGGGATCCTGGTCCATGGCAAGTTGAACGTGGGTCAGCAGTGCCCTGGCAGCCAGGAGGGACAACCTGTCCTGGTGGCATCAGGCACAGCATGGTGTCTTAGTTTGGAAAGACAGGTGTCTGCTAAGAAAGGCAGGAGCCTCCCCTGAAATGGAAAATCTAAACCCCCTCCCTTTGAATTGCTATAAATTTTAAATGAAGGGGCTCTCTGGCAAAAATATGGGGGCAGGAATAACAGCTCTTTATTAGGGAAGAAAATAAAAAGATAAAATAAACAATGCGGTAAACCAAACCAACACTGACAGAGTCAGAACACAACCTGACACCCTGTGGGTCAGGGTGTTGGTAGCAGTCCCATTGGAAATGTGGCTGCAGCCCTCCTGCAGTGTCAGGGGTGGTTCTGTTGGAGCAGGGATCCTGTAGAAAAGGTGTAGTCTTCCTCTGAAGATCCAGTGGAAGAAGAGGCAGCTGGTCCTCTGGGAAATCCGGTGGAGAAGCCGTGCTGGTGCTCCAGAATCTCCAGAATCCCCAGATTATGTCCAGTTAGGAACACTTGGCTCCTCCCTCTGGGCAGAGCATCTCCCAATGGGTGCTGTAGTTCTTATCAGTCATATAGTGACATTCAATATCCCATTATCAGCAGATGTCTCCCTGGAGGGAGGATTGGTTGTAGAAGAAATAAGGAAAACTGCCCACTTAACAGAAGACAGCTGCCATACAGATGGCAAAGAGAAATGCGTCTGTACAATTTGCTTGGCAATCCAGGACACATGGCCAGCTGGGCAAGGGAGGGGATTGTCCCCTCTGCACTGGGGCAGCCTCACCTCAAGTGCTGGGGGCAGCTTTGGGTGCCACAATATAAAAAAGATATAAAGCTGTAGGGGGTGTCCAAAGGAAGGTGATGAGGATGGTGAAGGGCCTTGAGGGGAAGCCGTGTGAGGAGCAGCTGAGGGCACTTGGTCTGTTCAGCCTGGAGGAGACTGAGGGGGGTCCCCACTGCAGTTACAATTTCCTTGTGAGGGGAACAGGAGGGGCAGGCACTGATCTCTTCTCTCTGGTGACCCATGACAGGACCTGAGAGAGCAGCCTGAAGCTGAATCAGGGGAGATTTAGGTTGGATATGTGGAAAAGGTTCTTCACCCAGAGAGTGGGTGGAACAGGCTCCCCAGGGCAGTGGTCACAGCACCAAGCCTGACAGAACTGAAGAAGCATTTGGACAATGCTCTCAGGTGTGACTACTGAGGATGGTCCTGTGTAGGGCCAGGAGTTGGACTCAATGATCGTTGTGCGTCCCTTCCAGCACAGAAGATTCTGTGATATACTGAAGAGAGTGCTTTCCTAATCTCTGAATATCTTTTCCTGAAATATCGTGGTTTGTGACATACCTTGATGGTTTCAGCATGGTCTTGCACATTCAGTCCTGAGACTGGATAATGTCCATGCCAGAATCATGAAGGATCTGCAGATACATAACATTCAGATATAGGTCGATACTAGGACTGGTGTTTGTTTGTCCTAAACCTGTTCTTCCAAAGGTATTAAGGAGCAGTCAGGGTCTCCATTCCTCCAGTTCTGGTTGCCAGCAGCTCTGTTACCTCCTTATGGTAGGACAGAGAGTGTGGTTGTTCTGGTGGGATGCTGCTGGGCCCTAAAGGGCAAGCTCTTGATGCTCTTACTGAGGGTCCTGGCATGGAGCTCCATATTCCTGAGCTGTGTGCACTGCTCTGGTCAAAGCTCTGGTTCTCCAGTGAAAAAGATGCTCCTTTGATTCCTGCTGCCCTCCACATCCCTATTCTGTCATGTCTTGCTGTCCCCAGTGGTTTCTGATGCCCCAGGCCTGTGGTGCACACAGTGACAGCAGTAGCAGGGCCCTGAGCGTGCTACAGGCAGTGCAGTAACTCATTATGTGTTCATGTTCTTCCCTTTTTTCCCTAAAACTGGGAATTTTCAAACAATAAGCTTTGGTTTAAAAACTAATTCAAATCACCACTGCTTAAGTGCTACAAAGAAACATAGGGCAAAGTTATGCAATGATACTCATGCCCTTCCCTGCTTGGAAACCCCACCAGGAACCAAGAATTCACCATTGTGGTGTGCATCAGCCTTTACTCTGTTATCAGCAGCCTGCTATTAGGGGAATGTGGTATTTTCTGGGGTCCCCCAGACAGAGAAGGAATTGAGAATCTGACTCCATGTTCTCAGAAGGCTAATTTATTATTTTATGGTAATATATTAAAGAATGCTATACTAAACTATACTAAAGAATAGAGAAAGGATACTTACAAAAGGCTTAACAAGATACTAATGAAAAACTCATGACTCTCTCCAGAGCCTCGACACAGCCTGACTGTGATTGGTCATTAAGTTAAAACAATTCACCTGTTGGATAAACAATCTCCAACCACATTCCAAAGCAGCAAAACGCAGGAGAAGCAAATGTGATAATATTGTTTTCATTTCTCTCTGAGGCTTCTCAGCTTCCCAGGAGAAGAATCCTGGGCAAGAGGATTTTTCAGAAAAATATGACAGTGACAGGGAATTCATGCCTCATCCTTCCCCTTCCGAGAATCCAGAGAGCAAACCATCCCAAATCCATTACAGGTCAGGGTCTGAAACCACAGCCTCTGCTCCCCCCCTGAGGACCAGCTGAGTAATGTGGGCTTGCTGAGTTAGTTTGATTTTGCCTGCATAGGTGTAGTTTGTACTAACATCATGCCAGAACTTGACACTGAATGGCCCCATTTTTTTTTCTTTCTGTTGTTTTATGAAATTGCTTTTATGTTTCAGTGGAGTATTTCCATAAACATATTTGTTTTTCAGTTGTCTCTGACTATAAAAATCAGGGTTTGCTCATGTTGAGGTAGCATTAGATTAGCTGTTTCAGGGTAAGCAGTGCTAGTAGGTAAGTGTGGTGGTGGTGGTGGTGTGTACAAGTCAGCTTGTACTGAGTAAAGTTGGTGTAATGAGCTGAGCTCAGTTTTTTATGCATAACTCCTTACCTGATACCATTTTATGGGTACCAGCCCTGAATCAGAAACCATTTCTCTAAACATCATGATCACAGGGTTGTTATCTTGTGTTCTATTCTGTTCATTTCTGTTTCTTTTCAGGGAAGGATCATGTTTGCAGATTTATTGGCTGTGGAAGAAATGAAAAGTTTAATTATGTGGTCATGCAGCTTCAGGTGAGTTCTGTCCTTTGCCTCTCCTGTCTGTCCAATAGAGATGGCATCACTGGGAAGGATTTACACGGAGGGAATAAGGCTAAGCACTGGTGTAAAGACTTGGTTGTACACAGAAAGAGGGTGGAATGGAAGAGGGTGAGAAGGGCTGGTGCTGTTCTTGATATCCCTTGGGATGGCTCCAGTCATCAAGATGTGCTAAAATATTTCATAGCTCTGCTTTTCTGTTTAAGATGGCTTTCTGTCAATTTTCTGGGGAAAGCACTCAATTCAGAATGCTCACAGGAGCAGCCCACAGCATTGTGCAGCAGTGGCAGCTCTTTGGAATACCTCCTGCTGAGCTGTGATGCTGCATTCAAAATATGCCTGGTATCAGAGCTCAGAGTGAGCCATGGTGTCACAGCAGCAGCACAGTTTCTCTGTGAAAGGCCATGATCTCTGGCTCCCCTGTCTCTCCCAAGCTCAGCAGTAACTCAGCTTCTGCTGTGGAAGTGTTTACTCCTGTTTGAACACTGCTGATATCAAGTCAATAAGGACAAATACTTGGGTAGCTACCACATGGTGACTGCACTGCTAGGCAGTAGGTGAAGCAAAACAGGTACCAGCAAATCCCAGTATTTCTTTAAAATAATCTTCTGATTCTTTTGTAGTTCTGCTTTGCAAGGCAGTTGTATAAAACCAGTAAACTCCTGGTGCTTGATTTTGCCTTTTAGGCACCATTGGCATCCCAACTGCTGTTATGCATAGAAAAAATCCTTTACTTTCTAAACAACCCTGGCTACTGCTGCTGCTGCAGTGTGAGCATGAATATGATTCATGAAAGGGCTAGCCTGGAGCTCATGGAAGAACAAGGCTTCTACCCTCCCAATCCTGTCCTTACCAAGCCTGATAAAAGAGACTTTATCTTGGAAAGAAATTTCTCTGCATGGATTCTCTTACTTTCTAGTTTGTTCTTGACTATGTAACCGAGCTCGTAGAGTAGGCAGAGCTAAAAATAATTTCATTATTTGCAGATGTAGATGTTGATACATAAGGCACTAGCTAGTTCTGCACCATCACTGTTCAGGCTAAAATTCTCCTTCAACTTCAAGACCTGCTGAGACATGGTTTATCACGTGTCACTCTGAATGTTGTGTACTGCAGTTCTCCCTTCAATCACCAGGACTGAGGCTTCCACTCTCAAGCTTTGCAACTCATTGCATCTGCGCTGGTCCATAATCAGCCTGACAGTGTTTATTTGGAAAATAATGCTCATTTTGTGTCTTTTCCTGGTAGCAATAGCAGGTGGGGAAACTTACAGCACATTTCAGTGTGCAGCCCTGAAAAAAATGAGCCTTGCTTTCCCTATCATCATTGGATAAGAGAGCTGGTGTTCAAGGAACAGCTTTACAGTGGAAAGCAAGATCTGCTGTCAGTTCAGTAACTTGGATGTTTCAGAACAGCAGTGACAAAGCTGTGCTGCCTCTAGTAAAGTGTCACAGAAATTCAAGAGGATAACCACTAGAGAGGTGGTTTAGTTTGATTTTGTTCATGATAAGGAGCAAACCTGGGTGGCGTGCCGTGGTTTGGCTGTATCTATGAGCTGGCCTGTGTCAGATGTGATTCTTCAAGGGTCCAGAGCCTGAAGTGAAACATGGCTCAAAACAATTTGAGAGACTTGTCATATGCTACATGAGCCAGCTAGCACCTTGATGTCTGTACATAACTTCAGAACTGGAAATAAGTGGATAAAGAGATGGCATTTGGAAAGCAATCTCCCTTTTCTTCTCAGCTGTTTGGATTTTTTTATATATTTGCTGTTGGGAATTATACTTGAATTCATGTGGACTTGTATTACAAGCATGTGTCTTCTATTGATGCTAGATGTCTTCTGTATATGTCTTTACAGAAGCAGAATCAAGAGATTCTAAAGCATAGCAATGAACAGCATGTCCCTATAGCTTTTTTTCCTTGTGAATGTTCTCTGAAACAGCAGGCTCCTGTTCTAGTGTTTTTAATGAGTTGGTAAATGCATTAGTTCTGTGGGTTACAAGAGCACTCTGCCATGGAATACAGTCATTTTAGTAGCTTCTCTTTACAAAGCTAAAGAGGTACAGACAAAACTGAGATGACAGACAGGAAATAACACTGGGATTTTTTCTTGCATTTACTCTGTCATTTTTTCCTTTTTCTTTCCTAAATTGTCTTGATTTTCATGCATAGCTGGTAGCCCTTTTGTTTTTCCTCAGAAATTTAATTAACTGGAGGTAAATTAGCAATTTGTTTTGATAAGTATTAAGTCAGTGGAAAAATCCTCCTCTCCTGATTTTGGGTATGATTTTCTTGATAGACAACTTTCCCCATTGTGATGTTGCCACAACAATGCTGGCTTGAGCTTGAACCAGACAATGTGTGCTAGGAAGTTTCTGATGAAACTGCAGCACCATGACCTGCTGATGGAATTTGTACTGCTTTAATCTTTAGAAGGCTCAGAGAGCAGTCAGAGGTTGTGCTAAATTCAGCTTCTGTATGGTCTGGGTTTAACAGTGAGGAGATGCCGGTCTCTCCACTCTGAGGCACTGCTGTCCATGCCATGCCTAATGTACAAACAGTGACCAGCTGACTTCTCAAGATAACAATCTGGTATCCTCTCATCAGCAAATGCATCACTTAAAAACTAAAATGAACAACTGCAAGATCTTTCAAGAAATAAAGCAGAGCTTTATTTGGCATGAGCTCCTCTCTGGGTAGCATGCCTGCTTTTTTGGTGTTGCATGTTAGAACTCACAGCTGTGAAAGGCTCTGCTTTCCTGTGGTGGTTTAAGTGTTCTATTGACTGTTTCAGGGCCGAAATCTTGCAGATCTCAGAAGGAGTCAGCCTCGAGGGACTTTCACCCTGAGCACAACGCTGCGATTGGGCAAACAGATTCTGGAATCAATAGAAGCCATTCACTCTGTGGGATTCCTGCATCGGGACATCAAGCCTGTATGTTGTTTTGGAAATTTTCCTTTGGTTTTATGTCTGTCTGTTCTGCTTGAGTCAATAAAGACAGTGCGAGTATGGACAGGTCTCAGCAGATACATTTAGGCTTCCTTGCACACTTCCACTGTCTGACATGTTTGGTGTTTTTTATAGGTACAGAATATTAATATTGTATTGTCCTTCCTTTAAGTGCAAAGCAAACCAGCTTTTATTGGCAGAGGCTGCTCCATGGTGGGTTGGTAGCTGTCAGTCATACTTGCACCAGTCAAGATCCCATGATTGAAGCAGTCTAGTTCTGAATGGCCCTTTGGAGCCCAGTCAATTATCACTGTAAAAGTTGTTCAGAAAGGAAGTCTTGTTCTGTGACGCATCACTTGAATAAATCTTAATTCATGTATTTGACTTAGCTAAATCATGCTCTTAATCCTATATGAGTGATTGCCAAAAGAATTGGAGCACAGTTTCCAGTGTCAGAAACACAGTCATTGTTGGTCATCTGCTTAGGCAAAGCACAGTAATTCCAAGTCTCATTTTAGATGCCAGTCTTCTTCCTCCAGCTCTTCACTACTTGACCTGAACACTTGTTGCTGTGCCATACCTGTGACCAATTTCTTTCTAGCAAACTCATTTGCTCCTTTTAAAATCAGCTGCTTTTGGCTGACTGGATTCAGCTGAAAACCAGTCACTGATGTAATTGGCTACAAATCCTTTAGCAGCCACACATTATGGTAAAAGATGGAACTTTAGGATTGAGGTTAAAAAAAGGAGTTGCTCCATTTGCTTGTTATTGGTTTATTTACTGAGAATCAAGCCTGGTGTTTTCTATATGCCTCAGTGTTCAGATAGATCTTGGCAGTGCAATGCAGTAAATGGAGATCCTGGGAGTTAGGGCAGAATAATTCATGCTAGCAGCTGAACTATGAACAGAAGCATTTGCCTACAAGAACTCCAGCCTGTTATGCAAATCATGGAGTTCTCACTGCAGAACTAGTGGTGTTAAATGTAGCTCTTTGTCAGAGCAGCAGAAATTTAGCTAACCTAGTGTGAATTTTAGCAATTTTGAGACTCCTCAGTCTCTCATCTGCAAAGTGAACTTCTTATCAAGGCAGTGATTCTCTAATCATGGTGTTTAAAGTGCATCTTAAAATGAATCTCTTTGACTTGTTTCCACCAGAAGCATGTGGAGCTACATGATGAAATTTTGCTAACAAATGGCCACTCTTACCCAAGCTGCTGGCATCAGTTTGACTTTTCTTTCCTTCTTTGTCCAGTCCAACTTTGCCATGGGCCGGTTACCTTCAACGTACAGGAAGTGCTACATGTTAGACTTTGGGTTGGCCCGCCAGTACACCAACACTACTGGGGAAGTTCGACCAGTAAGTACATTTCAGGCAGTATTTTTGTATTTTTCCATTTCTGCAACTGATTGGGAATGGAAAGGTTTTGTGGTTCTGTTTGTTTTGTTGCTGTTGTGCGTGGTCGTTATACTGCACTGCATTTTCTGCAAGGTGAGAAGCAGCAAGTGACTGTAGCTGAGTTGGGGATTAAGAAGGGATGATAGATCTTGTCTTAAAAGATGTGTGGCTTTTTTTTTTGGTGGTTTTTTGGTTTTTTTTTTTTTGTTGTTGTTTTATTTCCTTTAGGATAATCATGTTTTCCACAGGCTTGCAATACTTACTGAGTACAATATGGACTAACAAAGAGGCTGGTGCTGGCCATGTAACTTTTGTAGCCCCAGGGGACTGGTCTAGTTCAGTTCTCTGTGGTCTGGGGAAACAGGTTGGTGTATTCTTAAAGCTTTTGATGAAAAAGTGTGCTAGAAGTTAAAAGCTGACCTGATCTCTGGGGCTGAGCTTACTGTGAGCTGCAGCCTGTAATGCTGTTCTCACCCTTCCTGGCTTTGGTTTTATGTCTACTGCCCCTATCCAGATTTCCTAGCAGGGATATTTCAGTGTGCCTGCCTGGAGGGGAGGTAAGGGCAGGGGGCATGACTTGTGCTATGTAATATGGGTTTTATCTTCAGTTCTTTTACCAGCATGGTGTTATCTGGGGTCACTCATAAGGATGTGTAAAGCTTCAGATATTCTAGGATCTGTCAGAGAATTCCTAGATTTATTTCAGAACACAGTGCAAGCAAAGAATGCTGATGCAATATCTCTGTTTATCATCCTAGGCTTGCAGCTTTGGACCTGCACACTTTTTCCACCTGCAAGATAATTGTTGTTCTGGAAAGTGTTGATAATGTGCTAGCTAAATACAGAGACTCTGTAGTGCAGGGTATGTTTGGGGAGTGGGAAGAAAGCAAAGGCCAGTGAGCAAATTTTGTGTCTTTAGCAGATGAATATAGCTGGGGAGTTTTTCTTTTTTTTTCCTATTTTTGGTTTTTTTTTTTTCTTCTTTCATAAATCTTTTCAGTTTTCTTTTTCTCTGTAGTTGGGAGCAGCTTCAAAGGTTATGCCTGCCTCTTATTCTTAGAGAGACACACATTACATACTACTGGACTTCCTTGTCAATGCTTTTTAGTTTGGGGACAACCCTTCTCCATATTGCCCTTCACAAAATATAGTCCCACTCCTTTCCTCTTTCTGGAGTCAGAATTCAAGTCCATTACAGCTTGAAACTGGTATTTGATTTTCTGCAAAATTCCTTCTTTTCTTAATGAAATCATTCTTTATGTCTATTTCAAGTCCCATTATTTGAACACTGTTCTTTCTTTACAATTAAAGAAATTAATTTTCCATATGTCTCTTCTTTTGAATCCCCTATTTTGTTCCTTTCTCACCGTAACTTAAAATTATTTCACTTTTAGTTTGCTCCTAGGCCCTGTTTTTAGAAACAGCTCTACATCCAGCCTTTTCCAGGGAAAAGATTGTTCAGCTGTGTCTTGCAAGCTGTTTCCTGCTTGGGTTGGTGTGGATGAGGGGGTCTTTGTCAGAGCGCAGGACTCTGAGAAGGTTTGTCTTCATTCTGCTCAATGGTGGTTCATTGCACAGCTGGGTCTCATAGAAGGATGAATGACACATGATCTGTTCCTAAAAAGACACATGCCATCCCCTGAGGGGTGGGAGTGTGCTTTCCTGAAAGTGGTGAAAAGTCTCCATTCATTTGGGGTATAGGAGGATCATACAGGGTGTAGTGTCATATACCTAATGTACCTGTTCTCCTACGCCACACTTCAGGGGGTCAGGCTTTTTGACAGAAACGATACAGCAAAAAAAACCACATAAATATTCACTTCAGTGCCTTTTAATGTTATGCAATAGTCACTGGGCTCTTTGGTCCTTTTGTGTCCCTGCTGCCTGATACCACTTTGAGTCCCACTTATCAGACCAAGGCATTTGTCTGGAGAAGCACAGAGTGATTGCTGCCCAAGTAATGCACTGAGGATTAGGAAGGAGATGGAGAGGAAGAGTGGTATGAAGGCAAGAGAGATGAAACATTTTGTGGTGTTTTTGCATTGGGTTTTTTTTAATAAGAACTTTATCACTTGTTTCACTGAAGAGATTATTTCAACCCAGTAAGGTAAATTCTTTTTTCTCCATTCTCTTTCCATTCATTTATCCATGGAGAAGACATTTTTCAGATTTATCTGAAAAATCCTGAGCCTAGTATTTCTGTGGTTTGGTTCTGAGGTACAATACACAAGACAGGTGAGGGAAGGGGCTCACTCCCTTTTTTCGGAAGCATGTCTGGATTTTGCTTTCAGTCATATTCAGTTTGTTAACAGAAAGTTTCTGCTCATGTAGGTTTTCTCTGCAGTTTCCTACAGTTTCAGAAGCATTGTCATACTTTTATGGTATTATTCATAAAGTATCAGCTGTTTTCATATCCTCTGAAATTCAGAGCCACAATCTTATTATCACCTTTTCAAAAAAACTCTGAATGACTTTCTAATAATGCAGATAACGATCCAGGTCTTTAGGATACTGTGGATTTGTTGGGTTTTGGGTTTTTTTTTTAACTTACCTCTTGCCTTCTTACTTTCTAGAGAATGTTTAAAGCTTTGAAGTGGGATCATTTCAAGGGCTGTCCCAGCAGCTTTTACACAGGGAGCTGTTACTCTCCTGAGCCTTTGATGAGTGTTATGGATTTGATCTCTATATCTCTACAGAGGATGAATACTTGACACTTCAACTTGATAGATCAGCATTTGTGAAGTAATGGCCCACTTGACGTAACTAAATCCAGATTTATTCTGAATCTGAATTTATCATGTGCTTCTAGGAAAACAAAACTGATCTCCCTTGTGTGGCATGCTAATATTAGCACAAATGCTAGTCCTTGGAGAAGAGGTGTTGTGGCACAGATTTGCTTTCATAGGAGTGGTCTCACCCCTCTACTGCTTGCCCATTGCCACGTGTTACAAAGTCTGCTGGGCAACAGTCTGCAGGAACTTACATTGCTCCATAAAACAGAAGATGGTCGAGACCAGAAGGTGTGTAAGGAAGCATCCTGGGCTCTCTCACACTCTTGCTTTAAGTGCTGTCACAGCTGCTGCAGCTCTGTTAGTTATCAGTTTACTGTGCTGCTTATAAATGCCATAAAGAGAGGGGGAAAATTAAATCAAAATTTTCATGCTTTTCATGCCAAAGTTTTTGTTAAACATTAAGAACCAGCCTCACAGTTAAACTTTGATATAAAGGAAATCATGTTCTGAATTTGGCTGATTTCAAAACTGCTTGTTTATTTCCTCTTTAGAGGACAGCTATAGTTGATACCACTCAAATGAGAGAGAAATGTGTTTTGCAGTGCAATTTCTTGCAGTGTGGACCTTTTGAGAGGCTGATGTTTTTGAAAACTCAGCTGTACTGTATGGACTAGCTTGCCCTTGCCTATATGCACAAATGCTGCAGAGAAAACTGTTGGTGATGTGCTACTTTCCCTTAGAAAAGCTGTGTAGACCTTTCCTAATTAGAAAGGTCTATCCCAGCTAGTTATATTTCTGCTGATTTTGTTCTTCAGGAGAGTGTCAAATTTTCATTCTGAACCATCGTTATGCTTTTTAAAAATCAGTATTTTACATGCCAGATGAAACAGAATAAATCTGCCCAGCTCCCTGTGACCTTATCTGTAGGATATCCAGAAGCACCTCCTTTAGGACTGGAGGCAGGTTACCTGAGTGCTGCAATTGTTATGGTCCTTTTGGAATAGGCTGATGAAAACTACACCACCTTTTTAGTGCCTTTGTACAAATCTAGACGAGGTAACAGTTACTGATGCATGGGATACCACCTGTCCACTTTCAAAGAAGGTGTTGCAGATCTAAGCAGTGTTGAGAAGACAGTAATGAAAAACTTGCATGAAGTGGGATTGAAAAGATTGTGATTATAACATGCACAAGATGAATGAAAGGAATTTTATTAAAGTCTGTAAAATACTAGTTAGTAAGTGCTTGCAGTTGCTGAGGATACTCTTCTGAGAAATGAGAACAGTTTTTTCTTCCTGATTTTCTCCCCTTCCTTTATTCCCTCCTACCTAAAAAGTCTATTTTGTGGAGAATCCCAAGACCTTTCATAACAAATTTTATATTACAGGATGCAGTGATCTATTTTAAGGATTTAACTGTTATTTCCCCTAGATGCAACCTTCTGCTGTGGTTCAGATAGAGACAGGAGCAGTTTTATTCACTGTGACATCCTGGTTGTACAACCTACCTTTGCCATGCAGCAGTATCAGTAGTCAGTGCTAAGACAACAGAACTAAGCAACTGGAGAATGAACTGAGAAAATTTGGGGTTTTTTAAATATGTAGAATTCTCTTCTTTAGAATGTGCACAAGTCAAATTTTTCATCTTGCATTAATTTTTATAGCAGAGAGCTGGACGAGCAGAATCTGTTTGATATGGAGAGCTAAGGCTGAGAAGAAAATGTGAACTTGAAGGGGGAAATGAACATAAACATTGTTATGCAGAAGATGAACAACATATGCTTATGTAATGGAGGTGTTCTGAGTCATGAAGGTCTTCTGTGCTAATGTAGGTCAGGTTTTGGACAAGAACTCCTTGATCCTTGCTTGGCTCTGCCTGTTTTGTCACGTGCAGTACAGAAGGCATTGTGCCTTTGCTCTGTCTGTGATACCCTGACTTCAGAAACACATTCCCTGTGGCTCCACAAATACGAATTGCAAGCGTTCAAGGCTTTAGCAGCTTGATCTTAATTATTTATTTGAAAATAAAGGCTATGTTTTCCCTGAAGCCTCTCTCCCGTTGCAGGATATGACAGTGGACTGTTCTGCTCAGCAAGCCTTTCATTTTAGCTTAGTCAGCTGCAGCCCATTGATTAGATCTCCATCTCCTTGTGGCTCAGACTGCACTGCAGTAGTTTGCAGTGCCTTGCTGGAGAGGCTGCACATGCACGAGGGAGTCAGTGGGCACAGGGATGATGGTGTAGGCAGGACAGTGCACAGCCTGTGCAGAAGAGCGTGAGGAAGGCTGAAGAAATGTGTCAGCTAATTGAGAAAAAGGTATTTATTTTCCAAATGTCTGGGCATAGTGTTAAAAATAAACTTTGCTGCAGTGAGTAAGGTATTAGAAGAGGAGATGATGGCATGTTTTTCTACTAAGTAGTTTCCCCCCCCCCCACTGGAAAATGAGCTATAAAATAACACAGAGGACAGGAACTTCTACATCCTAATACCCCAGATACTCAGACAGAGAAGCCCAGTAGCTTTATACCTGCTTTGTACTTGAAATACATGTAAATCTGTAGTATTACGTAAGAAATGAACATTTTGGAGTAGAATAACAGATTTGTGGAGCTGTATTACTATATTAGCTAGGGTGGGAACATAATCTTTGTCTCAAATTTTGTATTGTAAAAAGGTAATCACAGAATAGGCTGAAAACACAGCACAGTCACATTTGTTCAGAGATGAGGGAAAGGAAAAAGAATGGACCTAAGTCTTAAAAACACTGCACATTTAATATATAGTAGAAATGCAATTTCACTGGGAACAGGTTAGTTATAAAACAAATCATCACAGAAATTATGTTATGGTTCTCATTGTTACTTTAATTGCTGGAGTAGCAAGTTTGGACTTGAGAAGTGAGATTATGTTCTGATTTAAAATGCCACAGTTACAGGAATCCAATGCTGTTGAAATTGCATGTATGGAAAGCAGACCAGGTGATGGATTTGAAACTCTCTTAGCAAGCAGGGAATCTGCTATCTTGCTACATGTGGCTGTTTCTCTGCTCTCCTCATTGTAAAGCCCAGGGTCAGCCAGGGTGACCTCCGATCATCTACATCAGGTTGGTGTTGGTTTTATTTTACACAGCAGCTGCTAAGGGGGTGAGGGGAAAAGGAAGGACAACTCAGGCTCAAATTTTATGTATACCTGCAGGGGACTGAGATCCCATTTTCCATCTCTGAGTGCTTTTACTACCAAGCTGCAGGGGGGTTTACATTACATCTGAATGTGTCATTTCCTTCTGGCTGATGCTATTCCACTTGAAGCTCTGATTATTCTTCCCACTGGAAAATGGAGGGAGGAATATAAAACTCTTACTGTGGCCAATGATGAGGGAGCAGAGGCTTTGCTCCCTAGGCGAGTGAATATTGGATTTGAGTTGGATTGCAGGTCAGATTTCCCCTCAGTCAGGTAAGTGCATTTGCTGCCAGGTCATACTCTTCCTCCCTCTTGGTAATAATTATTCATGTATTCCATGCAAAAGATATCATTTCCAACCTGTGTGTTTTTAACTTGCATCTCAAAGCACCCTGTGGCTTAGGGATGAGTGTACTCTGGAAGGAAGGAGATGGGGTTTACATGTAGGGAGGTTTGAACTTCAGTGTGCTGCATCTCAGTGATTGCCACAGCTGCCTTTTGTCTTCTTCCTTTTGATAGAAAGGAGTCATCATCTCCATCTGGTTCCAGGAAAGCATTTTGAGCTCTAAATCCCAAAGGAGATGTGACTCCAAAACATTTCCATTTCAGTAGTTCCCTTGGTCTGTTTCAGTGGATGAAAAATCTTCTCTTTCTTACTTAGCACTCTGTTCTTTCTGTGGGGATATTCTGTGCTGCTTTTTGCCTTATGGGACCTTGCATGTAAGAAACAAGTGCAGCTCTGAGGCCAAAGCTCTCTTGTTAAAAATCATGATAACTGAATAATAGGATTACAACTGAAATAAGCTTTTGACTAAAAAAAAATACTCGTTCTTTGTTTTTACTGTGAGAAAGACATTCTCATCTTCAGCACAAGTTCAAGTGCTGTAATCATGTGATGCATGCTATTTAAAAAGACAAAATACCTTGTTCTTTAATGATGTTGAATTCATTGGAAGTTTTGAACTCTCCTAAAGTAAAGTAGGATTGATGGCATTTTAACTCAACTGCTTTGTGTCTTTTGATTTGGAAAGAATAGCAGGAGACTTAAATAGCTTTCTCAAAACTAAATTTCATGCAAAATTTATGGAATTCTTAGGATTTGCACATTGTTAGGAAAAGGGAATAGTAAGACTCGAATAAGAAACTCCATTGTGTGGATTGCTTTTGATTACTTAATTTCTATTGGAATAAGTATCTCTCAGTCAAGGTCTTTCCTCAGGTCACTGAATTAAGCTTTAAGGTTATATAATATGTTATAATATTAATTTTTGCCTCTGATGAGGATGTCCCTCAGTTTTCTCTGCTGTGCCATTCACAGATACTATGACTGCTCATGTGACCTAAAAGCAGCCCTGAGTTTCATCCTGCTCTCTCCCAAACCACCGTTCTGCATCCCCCCACGGACAGTGGAGCACAGCAGCAGTCACCAGGGAAAGGGAACATGCCTGAAGTGGGCAGCTGAGAAACCTGTAAAGTTGGCAAGCCACTGTTTGTATGGAGATTGATTGTGAGAAAGCAAGGTAGTGGTTGCAGAAAAAAACCAAATATCTTGGGTGAGAACCCGTAACAATTCAAATAGGAAAGGGGACGTTGCTGTTGATTTTTAGAAGCTTATGTGCTATGTTAGAACTTGCTCTGGATGCAAAGGGCAAGAGATGAGGGAGCAAATCCCCTCGTGGGCTGTTAGATCAGTTTGGTTAGGGGAGGAAGGGATGAGCACTCATCAGATAATTGTAGGAAGGAAAAGCACAGTAGAAGTATACAAGTGACCTCTGTGGTAAGGCTGTCTGCATGGCTGCTCTCAGCTTTATTTTTCCAGTTATTAGGTGTGATATGCAGGCAGGGGAAGGTTTTCCCTAGAGGGCCCCCTCTCACCACTTACAGAGCACTCACAAATCACACAGGCTCACGAAAGGCTTGATGTGTTTCCTGTCTAAATGAAACTCAGCACAGGATGGGCCAACAGCCCTGGGAAGGGTGATGGGAGATGGCAACAGCTAAACAAGACACAGGTTTCTGTTGGGATACAATATTGAATGTTTTTTAATTTATTTCTGTTTAATTTTTTCTCATTTTGTTGGTTTTTTTTATCATGTTTTTCTTTGGGTTTCTCTCTGTTTTACAGTTCTTTTGGGCTCTTCTTTTGAGGCTGTGTTTGATGCGTTGGCTTCCCATCCGCTGCTCGTAACCATCTCTGCTATGAGTTGTGAGTGAGCCATCACCATGCTTCTGGGTTTTCATTTTGGTTTGTGCTTTTGTTATATATGGAAGTCCAAATTACACCTGGTTTTCTTTTTTCCCCTCATGATCTGTTTGTTTTTCAGCAGGATTGTGACAGCTACCTAAATGTGATGCAAAGGCCTAAAACACTTGGGGTTCTCTCTGAGGAGCTGGCAGATATTTGGGTGGTGCCAGACTGATTTTGTCAATTCCGTGGTTTCAGAGACAAAGGGAGGGGAGTTTTCTCATTTTACTTTTCTGTCTCCAGCTTCCTCTAGTCATTTCTGACTCCCTGTGGACATAAAATATAATGCAGTCATTAATGATTCCACAAAATGCTGCTGTTTAAATTAAGAAGTCAAAATGCATAAAAGAGGTGTGGATTTTCTCCCCACCAGAAGAGGTGGAGAGGCATCTCCTTCATGAACCTGTCTGAAGAAGCAGGAGGTTCCTAGAGGTCACAGGAATGCTTCCTTTTAGTTCAGCTAAGCTTTCTTTCACTTTTCCTTCTTACCACAACCTTTCAACACAAGTCATTTCTATCCAAGAAATATCTCCAAATGCTTTCCATGATCTGTGGCATCTCCTCTCTCATTACCACCTTCTCTTCAAACTGTGCTAACTTTTTTTTCACATTCTTATTGCTGAAAGTCCTTTTCCTGATTCCAGGAGAAATGGGTTAATATCCTAGATGACAGCAGGCCTGCCAGGGGCAAATGTTGTGCATCTCATGAGGTGTCTGCAAGGCTTCCAGAAAGCTGGGGAGGAACCAATGGTCATGGTCGTGAGAGCACCACAGTCACAAGAAACAGCAGGAGGAAAGTACTGGCATCCAAATACAAGTTTTTAGGAAGGCACATTCAAAATATCGAGTTTCCTTTTGCTGATGAGGCAAAAAAGGAATAATTTTAGTCTCTATGAATGAACATGGTGTGAGGAGCAGGGATTCACATTAATGAGAAAATATGAGCACTCCTCAAATTAAAGGGGAGTGTGCAGGAAAGACAGACTTCATATGAGTCATGAGGGGGACACTGCTGGCACTTGAAATACAAATGGTCCTGAGTGTTTAACCTGGAGAATGATGGGTGTATAAGAGCACAGTTTGGAAAACACTTCCACTTCATACAGGATTTTGTTACCTACTTCTGTCTCTGTCTGTGAGGTGGTCTACATTGCTAATGCAGTGAAAGGAACACAGAGTATAGGTTTTGCTCTGTGGTGGTGTTCTAACACATTGTCCTGAGCTGAAACTCATGTTAAACCAAGTTTCTTACACAGTGCAGCACTGTGTAGTAAAGTACTTTAGCTTTGTGGTACACACAATCTCAGTGAAAGAAGAGATGTGCTTTATAACATTTTTTATATTAACACTGATGTGGTAAAAAAGAATCACCTATGGTTTAAAATTATATTTCACTTTGCTAGCTTATTATATATTCATAATTTTGGGGATTCAAATCACTTGGATTATATATGTCTCCATTGTCTGAAGCTCCTAAGTGTTGCAATTTCAATTCCGTCTCAACTGTGGACTGGTCTGGACAAAAAGGATGCTGTATCCAGGCTCTTTCCCACTGCTGACCAGTGCAGTGGTGGGATGAAGTTTATTAACTGGAAGAAATGAAGTGTGTAAAGAAATCTGGAAAATTAATGTTTATGAATTCCGAAGAAAAGTCAATAATAGTTGGGTCTGCAGCATGTGCCACAACAAATGCTCAGGGAGGAGTTGTTTGTTTGAATGGAAAACAAGGTATCTCTACAGCCTGGGAAATACTTGATTGCAGTGACAATTCCTTGTGACTGGCAGGACAGGCAGATATGGTTAAAAGAGGTGCAACCTTTATGAGCAAAAGACACTGTTACACAGTTAGCATCTGTTTTGTTCAAAGGACTCTAAAGGTCCTGTCAAAGCAACTGCAAAGTTTTGCCCAGTTGCAGAACTCTCCCTTCCCTGAGGTCCCACAAGAGAGAGGAGTGGAGGAAAAACCCTCTGGGTTCAGGTGTGGGACTGCTGGGGAGCAGCAGGTCATGTTGGGACAGATGCAAGGTTAAAGACCTGCACCAAAAGCCGGGATTTGCTTTGCTTTGCTTCTGAGAGAGGAGAGGTTTGCTACCAATGCTTGCAAACTGCCTGGCATTGGTTTCAGAACAGATCTAAATAAAGACTGCATAGATAGCCTGTCTGCCAGAAATAGTAAGTATTGATCTAAAACAATTTTTAGAGACGTTGCTGGCATACTGAAGCCAGCACATGAGCTACTTGGTTCAGCACTTGCATGGACTGCAAAAATTGAATAATTTTTGTTCTGAAAACATTACAGGTTACATGTTAGAATCGTTCTTGATATAACCTTACGGCTCATGAAAAGTATCCAAACACACTATCTTCCATTCATAATGGAAAAGAGGAATATCTTCTTTCTTTTGAAAGTGTAGAGCAAATTTATGGTGATGGCTATATTCCAGTGGCCAATATTCTGCTTTTCAGGAACTCACATCAGTGAATCCTGTGGAATTCTATTTTGCAGTTGTTTGTCAGTGAGAATCCTGAATTGCATTGTTCTGAGAGCAATGAGGTACATGATCACAAATATAATATCTCTACTATTACTTGCTGCTAAATAAGTATCTTATAGCTCAAGCTGCTGTAGTGCAAGATTAAATGCTGGATTAAGTGCATGGGATGTGCATATGGGGTATCTTTGGGGAGTATTTGATTAGCACACAAGTTGTAATATAGACTTACAGCTTTTTTTTTGCTTAGAGTCATTATAACTTAAGAGCTGCATTGTACACTGTACAGGTGTGGATATGTTACATGGTGTTGGTGAACTTGTTAAAAAAATATTTGAAATTTTATTCTTTCTGAGAATATTCAAATTCAGAGCAACTTCCCTGTACCCCAAAGGAAGCAACTGAATTGTACATATTTAAAGTGACAGAAGGGTGCCCTAGAATAAAAGTACAGAGTTTTAGGCCTAGTTCTGGAAGTACAGGCACAGCTGAAAGAACAAACCTGAATCCACTGATCTCTGTGGGACAAGTTACTCAATTAACTTGTTATAATATGCTCACTTTCTGCTGGAGTAGGAACTTCATTTTGAATATGTTTACCTCTTTGCTCAAGCTTAGCCTTATGATGGAAGAAGTCTGAACCTGGTTGACTGTAAGAATTTTGAAAGCACTGCTGTTAAGTCTTGTTAACTCTGGCGCTTCTAGTTCAACTAAGAGAATTTGGTGGATGTCATTATTTAAATGCAAGTGTTTTCAGAATGACATCTGCATAAGTGAACTCACATGGTCTAATGTTCTTGTGGAGGCAGCAGTAGAAAGAGTTGGAACAGTTGCTCAGCCCCCAAAGCAGAGAAAGCCTCCAGATGGGACAAATAAGTCACAGGAGGACTGTCTTTCTACACCCACTGTATCAAGCCTTTAATTCCCAAGGACATGAAAAAGAGAATCGGGGAAGGAGAAAATAAAGATAGGATACACTGGGAAGAATCTGGAAAAAAGCAAGAACTCTGAAAGTCAGAGGTTCACAATTTGTTGAAGTCTTACAGAAGATGCTTACAGCAGTGGTCATCTGTCAGAGTAGGTGATCCCCATTTCCATCCTGACCAGGCCATCTTTGGCCTCTGCTTAGCTCATGTTACTCATGACTCAGTTTTGCACTTCTTTACTAGTTTTTCCCTTGACCTGCAGTTTAAAAAGGAAAATCTGACCCTGCTTAGTGTTCCTCTCTCTATGCCTGGACTGTTACTGTTCTAACACAGCACTGTAACCACCTTGCCTTCTCTGTAGGGTGAGCTTTCCTCGATATGCAGAATCAGAGAACGCTCTCTGTGTAGCTGCTAGAGCACAAGGAGGCATTAAGAGCCTCCTATTCCTTGGGTGCATCCAAAATAGCAATTTAGGCAAGAAGTTCTCAGCAGTTAGCTGCACAGGGGATTCAGTCATCCACTCTGTTTCTGAGATATTTCTCTTGCCTCCCTCCAGCCTCGCAACGTTGCCGGTTTCCGAGGAACCGTCCGCTATGCCTCCGTAAATGCACACAAAAACAGGGTGAGTATTTTGGAGTTATAAGGAGTTATACCAGTAAGATAATTCCCCCTCTGAGACCTGTTTTCAGGAGTAAAGGAGCAAGAGGTGAGAGTTCTGCTTTGTTATCTGTGGAAGTTAGTATATCAGGAGATTTCCATTAGGTAGTTAAGGGTGTTGACTGTAAAATCAAAATTATGCTTCGCTTATTGGGTCCTCTATAGTTGGCAGACTTTAAAATTGTAATTATTGTATTACCAGACACTTTTTGAGGGCAATAAGCCATACTGAAGGGGAAATCTGGTTAAGTTCCAGGCTGCTTGCTGCTAGTTTCTAGCAGAACTTGGCCAGGAATTACCAAGTGCCAGGTCCCCAAATCCATTCTTGATCTGTAATTTTTAATATTACCATCATACCATCAGGAGAAGAGCTACCTGGTGAAAGCTGGGGTTTTTTTTCCTGAACCATTATTTAGATAGTGTCTGGCCTGTTTCATTATGAATGCTTCTAGAGGCTCATCTAACATTCTTCTCAAAACACTCCTCTCTCCTATTTCAGTAGTGTTCCTTTGCAGACAATAAACAGTAAGTTTGGACAATACTCTCAGGCATAGGGTGTGGTTCTTGGGGTGTCCTGCACAGGGCCAGGAGTTGGACTGATGGTCCTGATGGATCACTTCCAACTCAGCATCTTCTATGGCTCTAAGTTCTGCGTTTCTGCTGCCAGATGGAAACTGTCAGCCCTCCTGCATTACCTCCAGGTTTCTGGCATTAACTTGGAATGAAATTGTAGGATTATCTGTGACATACAAAGAAATGTCAGGTTTTTTTAGGGAAGGAGCAAGTTATTGTCTGCAAAAGGTGGAAAGTGTGATGTGGGGAGGGCAGCTGAATGCCATCATAAATTCTTTCTCTTTCTTAAGAGACACAGAAAACCTGAGGTATAATTTTTGCAAGAGCTGAGTAGGCCCAGCTGTAGCTGGCATCAGCTGAATGTATATTTAGACACAAAAATTGCTGTATAATGCAGGCTATTTTGAGAAATCATATCCTAGACATTGGAAGGCACTGAGCACCAAAAATGAGTTCATGTGCTTTGACAATTTCAGCCTTTATCCCCATGTTTCCATTTCCCATTCACTAACCCAGGAGGAGAGTTGTATGTGGAAATGTTATAAATCTGTAAATTGTTGTGGTGCATGATGGTGAGGCTTTTGCAAAAACTCTTGAACGGATTTGAATTATATTTAGGCTTAAAAATAATAATAATAAATGTGTTGTATATACAGTTTGGGTTTTTTTTTTAATCTAGGTTATTGCATGTCCTGTTAGTAAATATGAATCTTTAGCCTTTAATTTGGCTTTTTTAATCATTGACTGGGAAGTATGACCTCTCTTCCTGCCCTTTAAAATGAGGTAGCTCATCTGGAGAGTACACCTGGACCCCTCAGCCATGGGGAACTTTGCTCCTCAGTCTTGGTCTCTCTTTTTCTCCAGGAGATGGGCAGACACGATGATCTGTGGTCCCTCTTTTACATGTTGGTGGAGTTTGCTGTTGGTCAGCTTCCATGGAGAAAGATCAAAGATAAGGTAGGAAAACTGGTGTCTGTGCTTAAAAGAGGATGCTACATTTTAATTAGTATGACTCTTTATTATTCCTCCTGCAGCTCAGTGCAGCTTTTTTTCTGGAGTCAAGCCAGAACCTCCTTTTCATCAGGTCTTGCTGCAAGCTGCCAACCTGCTTTTGTGTGTTCTGATACACAGGGTGGGCTTCTCTTATTTTGAGTAATCAGACATTTTTTGAGGAATATTGTTAATCATATTTGATCACATGGTTTTTACTTTTTTTCTTGCAAAGTAAACAATACAAGTGCAAAGACTGAGCTGTCCTTTTGACAAATAAAAAGAGCCTTTAGAAAGACAGGAGGGAAATGCCTTGCTGTGCCAAACAAGCCAAATGGGATTTGAAATTAGAAAGTTAAACAGGTGTTCATGTTGTCTTGGAAATACTTTGTGCTAAAGAATAAAATCCCTGGAAAGAAATAGGTCACCTGTGTGGCAAGCTTCTGACTCAAGACTCCCCTTTCACCTCTGCCTACAGTGCTCAAGATCCTTGTGCCTTGAACAGCAAACAGGAGGAGTGTGTAGACACTGTGCAGGGTCTAGGAAGAGTCTGTATTCCAGGAATAATAAATCTTTATAAATGTGAAGCAATGGAAGAGATTCTTGGCTCTGAAATGTTTTTGTTTGTTTGTTTGTATTGGTTTTTTTCCAGGAGCAGGTTGGCATGATAAAAGAAAAGTATGAACACCGAATGCTGCTAAAACACATGCCTTCAGAGTTCCACCTTTTCCTGGATCACATTGCAAGCCTAGACTACTTCACCAAGCCAGACTATCAGGTGGGAGCCTGTCTTTGTTACTTTGTGATGCATGGCACTATAGATTGGCATTTAGATTTTTTAACATTTCCATGAATGTGTTTATATCTGTCTGAGTATTGGTGAGGGAGAGAGATGGGCAAGACTGGTGATCAGAATGCAAATTTATTGTGGACTACATATGCTTATATACTGTTCTAGGAAGGCTAGTAATTTTTTACTACAATGATTGGGTTAATCATCACAGAACAAACTTACACATTTTGCAACATCTCTTGCTTGTAGAAGTTGATTCAATCTTTTTTTCCTGTCAGCCAGTCTTGATTCAATCTTCAAAACTCTGTTCTTGACAAGGCATCCTGATTATCAGATCTCTTGTGTTAATCAGGTCTAAAGTACTCTCTGTCTTGTGTACCCAACAGCTCAGGAATACCTTTCCTAGAACCAGGAAAAAGAGGCTGGACTGTACAGTTCTTCAAAACCTCAAGAGTTCCTTCATCTCCTTCCACCATCCTGTCCAAAATAATCCTGAACTCCACACCAGATAGTTCCTCCCAAACAACACAGTACTTTGGGCTTTCATTCAGACACAAAAATTTTGAGGTACTCCAAATGTGGCAGAATTTTGGCACAGCATGCCAAGGTCTAAGAGCCTGCACTGATAGTTCAATGGTGTACACCAACCCCTTTGATTTCTTGCAGACTTATATAGGCCTTGGCCATTATTATCTCTTTCTTTAATATTCATCTAACATAGGGTTCTTCCTCCCATTCAGTGTTTGCTGTCAGCCTATATGTGAGTAACTCAGACTAACACAACAGAACTGAAGCAACTTGATTCTGTGTTGCTTTTTTTTTATCACAGTGGTTTTCTCTGTACATTAAAGACAGTGATGGAAGCAACATTTTATAAGCAGATCTGTGCAGTCTTATCTGAGTGCCTGGTCCTGTTGATAGTGCATCAGAGTGGGAAAGTGGTAGGAGGTTGTTCCAACAAACTCTCTCCAGCAGTGCCTTTGTGGTTTAGCCATGTACATGTTGTAACATAGCAACCACACATTTTTTAAAAATTAAAAGGAAAAGGCAAATACTTTCTACATAGTGCAGTGGAAAAATAACATTTGCCACTAAGAGGGAGAGCTACAGAGGGATGGAAGTGGACTGATGAGATGCAGAGGGAGCTGGATTTGTTTGTCCTAGAGTAGAGAAGTCAAAGAGGGGATCTGATTGCTCTTTCACTGCCTCAAGGGACAGTTGTGGGGAGAATAGAGGCAGCAAGGGAAATTGTGACTAAATCCAGCAGGGGGGTGGAAAATTCAGAGTGTGGATTCTTATATAAAAAACAGGTACTTAGAAAAGCTGTGGAATTTCCATCCTTGGGGATTTCCAAAGACTGGCTGAATGACAAATATGATTTGCCTTTTAATTAGCTCTGCTTTGAGCAGATGGTTGGATTAGAGATTTCCAAAGCTGCCTTTGAACCTACATGCTCCTATATTCTATTCCAGCTTAAAAGAATTGTGTCCTAATGATACCAAAAAGCCATCCTTGAGACTGAAATGGAAGGAGATGTTTCCAGACAGAATTCAAGCAGTACAAACCACAAACAGCTCTTTCACAGTAGGGCATTTGACTGAAGCTGTGAATTGCCTTTTTGCCTTCAGTTTCTTGCAGGTGCAGCTTGGGCAAGAAGCCTCCAAAAGGGAACTCCCCACAAAAGTCTGGCATCTGAAGCTTGCCACTTCTAGCTTGACTTGGAGACCTATTCCAGACAGCAAATTCTCCAAGCATCTCAGCTTCAGAGATGTCTATATGTTGATTTATCTGGATGTATTAGTCTGAAATATTAAGAACTATACCAAAGGCCATTTGAATTTGTCACCAGTATCAGACCCACGGAGAAATAAAGGAAATGTCATGCTGAGTGGCAGTTTAATTACAGCTTTGAGTCCTTGAGATGATGTCTCCAAGAGACATGTACCAAGCTGTAACAGGACACTAAGTGTGACCAGAGATCACTACTCTCTGATGGATAGATGACACAAGTTTGCCTAAGCAGGAGAAAGGAAAATGATGGTAGAATAAAATAGACTTGAGCTGTCAGGTGATGGATCTTATACCCTGTGTTTTTGTACTTCTTGGGCTCGTGTCCTCAGATGTCAGGTCTGTCCCTTTAATGGATCGCTGTCAGTGTTGGTTCATGGTTAGGATCAACCTTTCAGCACTTTCACAGCAGGAGGATGTGGGTGTTAGAGCAGCATTTTGGGGTTTTCTGACTCATTTGACAGCAAGAGGCATGCCTCTTCCCTGGAAAAGTGCAGATAGGGTGTAGTAGAAAATATTTTGTACTACACTTGCATATAGTCCAGCTGGAAGAAGAGCAGTTTCAGGTGTGGCTGGCTTTTCCCTCCAAAGATCTTTTTGCAATGGGTATCAGCAAAGTAATAGTGACCTTTTCTCCTGGAAGATTACAGAACTTTAAAGAGCAAAGACAAGTGCCTTTGCCTGGGAATCCATCCTATTCCCTCAGCTAGGGCATTGTGAATTGCATTTCAGTCAAGGAAAAATTATCACATCAGCTGTTGTTGTCTGACAGAATGGCTGTCCTGTACACATCCTGAGCAGGTGTGGAAAGGTGAGTTTCCTATATGGACATCCTCCTTTAGATTCAGTCAATACCAGATATTGTCAGAGCAATTGGGAGAGGCTCCCTGTGAACAACCAGTGCTGGTTTGAGTTCTCTCATGCTGACCAAGTCTGGTGGTTTAGCTCCAGCTGGCAGCTGTGTACCAGGCAGCTGCTCACTCACTGTACCCCCTGCACAGTGGGATGGAGAGGAGAATCAGAAAAAAAAAAAGAAAAAAACACAGGTTCAGACAAGGACCGTGCAATAGTTGAAACAAATAGAATATAATAATCAAAATTGTAATTAAGAAAAAAGAAAAAGATAAAAATAATAGAAAATCAAGTGATGCAAAATACAATTGCTTGATGCCCAACCAGTCCCCAGACAGCAATTGGTCTCTTCCAGCCAACTTCCCCAGTTTATATACTGGGCATGACACTCTATGGTATGGAATATCCCTTTGGCCAGTTTGGGTGCTCCCTCTCAGCTTCTTGTGCAGCTCTCCACCAGCAGAGTATGGGACACTGAAAAGTCCTTGAATGAGGGTAGGCACAACTGGGCAATGGCCAAAACATCAGTGTGTTATCAACACTGTTCTCATCCTAAATGCAAAACACAGCACTGCACCAGCCATTGGGAATAAAATGAACTCTATTCCAGTTGGAAACAGGACAGCAAGTAACTAGATATCTTCCATCATAGTCCTAGTGTTTCCCCCCTGGAAATTCTTGTAGGACTTACAAACACAAATCAGGAGCATTCCCTTTTCAAAAGGGGACCTCTGCCACCAAAGAGGTATGCCTGATATTTATTTTTAAATACTGTGTTGTAGATTACAGTGCAGATTAGAAACTTGATCAAGAGCAATTTGCTATGCCCAGAGTTTCTGCTGAAAGAGTCCATCTTCTTAGATAAACCCCAAAGAATTCAAGGCTTGAGCGCCTGGACAATCCATAACTGGTTTGGTACATTTTATATGTGATATTTCAGTATTGATTGTGATTCCTTTCCTGAGCCTTGGCCAGGAGAAGCCATTTGACAAAATGTATCATGACAGCTTAGTGGGTAATTTGTGCCCCATTGGCTGCTTCCCTCTCATTCTCTGGGCCATCAGCCCAAAACGTGGCATGCTACTACATAATGTGGAATTAAGCTTTATGTCCTCATGGACAGTAACATCTTTAATAGAGAAACATACTGGACCTCTTCTTTATCAAAAGAAGTCTTTATCAAAACTAGTGGGTTTGATACTCAGAGTTGGAATTGCACATTGTCTTGTCCAGCAGAAGGAAACTCAACATGGGAGGCTTGCAGTGACTATGGAAACTTTTCTGATTCTTAGTATTCTGTCTGTAGGCAGATGATCCCTGGACAGGATCCAGTGACTTTTTACATGGCTTTCCAGGAGCAGTGGCTGTTGCTGGGACTGTTCTGTGCAATTTTCCACTCCACTTCTCTCCTTGTAAAGCTTTGACCTTTCATCAGGAGTATAAAGGTTTCAGAGAAAGCTGAGAAGACTCAGTAAGTCCATTAAATAGCTTTAGAAAAATGGCAGGTGAAGGTACCTGTATCCTTCAGCCATGGAAAAGGATCCTACAGGGAGTACAGTAAAGGGCTGTAAAATCCCTAATGACCTGCAGAGTCAAGTGCAAGACTTACAGAATAAGTTATAGCAGAAAGTAACAAAAGTTGTTTCAACTGAGTGAGTCCTTAAAGGGATGCTAAGAATAAGGCAGCTGAACACTTAATTTTATCATGTGGTTTCTTACTTCAGACTGCTTCAGTGTCAAAGGAATGGAAGGTGGCAGAAGCAGTACCAATTTTTAAATAACTTCACAAGATACCACTCCGTGATACTGACATGTCCATCACAAAGAATCAAAAGCTGTGATAAGACTGGCATTAGTGGACAGATGGGTGAGGATGATCTAATGAACAGAAGCCAGTATGGCTTTTATAGAGGCATCTGTCTACAAATGTGTGGAGCTCTTGCAAGGCATCTTTGAGTTTGTGAGGATAATAATTTCTAAAAGATATTTGGCAGTAATCATTTCCAAAGTAGCAGTCAGAAAACAAATACAATCCTAAGAATTTCCTGTGCCTTGGTCTGATTGACACCCAACTCTGGAAATTCTGTTAATCAAATGTAGTATTACCACAGGAGTGTGCACCTGATTCTAAGGTTCTGGGTCACAGAAAGGAGGAAAAAGTTGGCTCATCTGAAAGCTGCAAATAGGCATTTTTCTGCAGTTTGGTGGAAGGTAGTGGGAAATGGCAGGCTTTCCTGTCCTTCTGATCATGCTGATAAACAGAACTGGAATATAATTGCAAATAGGATGTTTGCTCATGCTAAATTTTATTCATAACTTAGTGTTGATTCTACACCATAAGCTGAATGTTTTTGCCATCACATTGTCTCTCCCTGCAGAGGGAAACTGACAGGCTGAATCTTGTCAGTTCTGCATTATTTAGCTAAATAATTTTATTAGAAATGTAGGACCTCACAGCTCTGTTAGCCTACAGCATCCAGTTTCCTTTTGACAGCAGAACATCAGATTTCTCTGCTAATGCATTGGTGCATGGAGAACTATTGATAGTCATTTCATTCTCTCCTAGAGGATACCAGTTCTTAGAAAAGGAACAAGCATGGAACACATCAGCCATGAGCATTTGTACCTGCCATCTTATAAAGACAATTGTATCATTCTTTTTAGAGTTTTATTTCCTTAGGCAGCCAAGTGTGTCAGGCCACATTGTGCACATTAAACACAACGTAGGGCTCCTGACTAAGCCATATTTCAGCCAGACACTGCAGTGAGTCTGCATCCTAGGGCTGCCTTTCCCTGTTCTGTTTATGTCTTCTGGCAGCCCCTGAACTCTGCATATCAAATGTACTGTTCTGCATAATGTACTGTCCAATCTAGAGGAAGGCTGAATTGAAGTTATGGATTTAGAATTGGAGTAACAAGCTAACTGCAAGATTTTATTGAATCAGTGTCAAAATGTTGCATGCATTTCTTTTGTAGGTTTAAAGAAATGAACCAAAACCAACCTGAGAAACAACTGTTGCAATTTCATAAGTTTTCCTTTCATTTTTTAGCACTTTTCGTAGGCAAACTGGAGATTATAAGATGCACTTGGTTCTCGTGCACATACTTCAGATTTTTGGTGAGACCCACTCTCACCTACTTACCAGAAATTGTTCTTGCAAATCTATTCCAGCTAATCATGTCGGTTTTCGAGAACAGCATGAAGGAAAGGGGCATCACTGAAAATGAAGCCTTTGACTGGGAGAAGGCTGGTACAGATATCCTGTTGTCCACTAGCACCTCAACTCCACCACAGCAGAACACCAGGCAAACAGCAGCCATGTTTGGGTGAGTGTTGTAGTTGTACCAGTCAGACAGTGGGCAACAAGCTCAGTTCTTTTTTTAAAGATTTCAAGGCCATTATGATTCTGGGAAGGTGGAACAGCATAGAAGGCACCACTTGATCTGACTTTTTAGATATTAATTTATGTCTGTGGTGGTGGATAGTGAGTTGAGTACAGCTGAGTGCATGCTCTGCTCACACCTCCAACACAGCTCCTCAGCCTGTTCACAATGTCTTTCATGTGCTGCTGCAAAGGTACACAGAGATTGATGCTCAGAGGTACAGACGAGTCCAAATAGAAAAGGCTTGATTAGAACTGGTTTCCACTGGTCTGTCTTGGTGCTTTTGGGGGGCTGACATTAGGGGATAAAAATAATCCCTAGTAATGTTATGGAAGATAAAAACTGTAGGGCCTAGTAAGCCTCATTTGCTCGTGCAGAAGGAGAGGTTTCTTCACAGCCCGATATGGTGTGGTGGGCACTTGTGAAGGAGTTTTCAGCCTGTGTATCAAGGGTCCCAAGATGCTTTCACTGATCCATCCTACTGTCTTTGTAATTTTCATTACCCGGAATCCTCCTGTTCTGATTCAGGATGTCACATCTGGGACTGCCTGTTTTTCAACTAAGTAATACCCTAAAATCTGCTGAGGAATTCCTGTGGAGTGATGTGATAAGCTGCCTTCTTTATATGCTGATAATTTTACCTTTCTTTTTGTCTCTTTTATAGGGTGGTTAATGTCACTCCAGTACCCGGGGACCTGCTCCGTGAGAACACCGAGGATGTCCTGCAGGGGGAACATTTGAGTGATCAAGAGAATGCTCCTCCCATCCTGTCAGGTCGGCCAGTGGAAGGCCTTGGGCAGGCTCCAAACACGGCTTTCAACGAGGGTGAAGTTTGGGAAGAGACAGATGTGAATCGCAACAAACTCAGGATCAGCATCAGCAAAGTAAAGAACATTTCCTTGTCTCCTGTGACTCTTGGATGTAGGGCAGTGGTTTCACAGACTGCTAGAAGCCACTCAGATCCACTGATGTAGCATGCTATGTAGTAAGCCCAAAAAGCCTTGAAGAGTTCTCTTGTGGCAAGGGGAATTACAAGGAATTTTTTCACAGAGTAAAAGCCATTGGGATTAATTTAGATCTTTATGCAAGTAAGATGTTGGGGGCCGGTAATGCTAAAGTGAATCTTTTTTACCATCATATCATTATCTAGGTTTTTGATACTTCAAGCAAGGAAATTCTAGTCCTTGCATAGCAGATAGAAGAAATGTCCCAGGCATGGAAATTAAAAACAAAATGTTATTGTGTCCCAAGCTCTTGTGTTACTATAGGACATGAAACAACACAATGCACGCACACTGCTGTTCTTAAGGTGAAAAAAGGGAAGTTTCTTTGCTGACTCTATAGATTTTAAAAGTGACAGTGGATTGGAGGGTGAAAGTGCTACTTTTCTAATAACACTGGACAAACCAACAGTCTGTCAAATTTTGCTTCTTCTATAAAAGAATGCAAAACAATAAGTTATTTACAGAAAGTGTGTGAGAAAGTTTGTTACAAGAATGTAAATATCAGAAGGCTTAGAAAATCTTAAAAATCAGGGCGACACTCTTGGGTAAATAAATGTAATCAAAGATGTCTTCATAAGCTGTATTTTCTTTTTTGAATCATCACTCATTTTTCTCTTCCTTTTTTTAACTTCCTTTTTTAAGGCTAGGAAAATCTATAGGGAGCATCTAACTATGGTTTCCCCCCTATCAAGAGTGAGAGAAACCATTACTTAATATTCTTATATTTCTGCATTCCAAGATCATATTAAGCTTTTTTAGCTCACATAAAATGTATACTTCAATTAATTTTCCTCATAATCTCTAAGGTGTTTCTCAGCCCTTTCCTGTAAATGTTATCTCATTTCTTGAAGGTATCCCCAGTGAAGGTTGATTCCATGTTAAATGTCAAGTACAAGAACCTGACAGTTAGTTTATTAATAAGGTTAATTTACATACTGCAAGTAAATTCATATTAGTGGCAGGTCATCAGATACATACAGATTCTGTTAGCAGAGAAACATTCATCAGACTTAAAATGTTGTCAGGGCTTATCAGATTCACATCACAAACCTGTTTTTAATGGACATTTGTAGACTGGCATGTTAAGTGTGTTAGTCTTCTGAGGCTGACCAGAATTCACTTCAGACTACTAGTACAAAGTTAGTCCTTATTTCAGCAATATAGGTATCTCCACTATCCTTAATCTTCTTAGAAATGCATGGACAAGAAATAATCTAATTTACTTAAAATTCTCCAGTGCAAATAATTCAGATCAATGTGTTATCTGTATGAAACATTAGCAGAGAATTCCCCAACACTGAGAAATTATGAATGAAGTTAAAATTACCTCTTCATCTCCCACTGGTAACTCTGCATTCCCAGAAGTTTTCATTTGAAGGTATATGAAATAAGAAAAGCCTGATGGAGAGGGATAGTTCTGTTCACACAACATATATTTAAAAAAAAAAAAAGAGAGAATATTACAGAAAAATCCTAGCAACTTTTGTGTGTTATTTTTTGCATTTCTACCACCAGGTGCTTTGATGCTCTTCAGTCAGACTTTTCACAGGGGAGTCCTTTCTGCATGCTAGTTGTGTGTTCTCTCTTAGGTACCTCATTCACAAGTCCTGTCATAACAGCAGCTAAAGGCAAGAGAGGTTTCTAGAAGCTCCACAGCACAGCCAGGTGACTCTCGTGCCAGGCACTGTGCTATTTGTGATCAAGCTGCTGCCAAAGGAGCTTTGGGAGTTCCTCAGCATGGCAGGGAGCACTTCAGCTCTGACAGGTTCTGTAGCTACACAGCAGCCTGTGCAGCAAAGCCCAGGGCAACAAGCTCTCCAGGGCTGAAGTCCTTTCTTTGAGGGTTTTTATCTTTAGTTTGACTCTTGCCTGTCCTTTTGCTTTGCTAGACTTACTGTCTTCAGTCTGACTGTTCTCTGAGAGAGGATTGGTTTAGATTTAAGTAACATGGAGAAAAGAAGGATGCTTCCAATTTGATACCTAAGGACACAGCTCTACCTCTGCTTGTAATCTGAGGCATCAGAACCACAAGGGCACTGGTGTGTTTAAACACCCTTCTGCTATTCACAGCATCACATCCTTCATCTTCCAGTCTCGTAGCACTAGAATTAACTGGCTCTCCCTGTCTTGCTCTTTGTATTTAGGATATGAGTGGAGCTTGCCATGTTTTTTCTCCCTAATAACTGTCTAAGATGATCCTTACTTCTCTGTGCAGACAATTCAGATCTCTTTCTGTCCCACTTCTCCCATTTTTGTGTTAAGGACAGAACTACTCTCACTGTTCTCCCACACCATCCCCCAGTTCTCTGCTCTTGAGTCTTACCAAGTTGATGCTACCCAACAGTCACATCAGCACTTTGCTCCCTTCACAAACACATTTGACCTTTGTTTGTTGCTAACCTTCTCCTGGCCATGACTGGATTACAGATTAAATCATTATCATCTATTCTGCTTTTCCTCTAATGCTTGAAAGTTCTCCTCCACTCTCCTTAGCTGCAAAAGCTCTTTAGTTATGCTTTCCAACTCCAGCTTGGGTGGTTTAGGTCTGTTAATTTATGGGCACTGACTGACTTATGGCACTGCCTCGTACACATTGCATGCACAAGGCAGTTGTCTGGATCAGAAGTGTTTCACTGAGATGCTGCTTGTGTTCAGACCCTCTGGCATTAATGGGGGACAAGGGGAAGTAGGGCAGGGAAGGGTAAGCATTCTCCATACAGACCCCCCCACACAGGCAGTGTGTAGCAGCTGATGCTTGCTGCATGACTGGTAACACAGCAGTGTTGAATGCAAATCCTGTGCTGCTGCTGTGCTTTTGCCCCTCTCTTCCAAGGAAAATCAGTACTGTGGAAGGCAGAGGGCAGCTGTGTTGGTCACCTACTTTTGCTCCTTTGTTTGCTGCTAAATTTAAAAAATCAAATTTAATAAGGCAATATGAAAGAGGAAATATGGAATGATATAATGTCCATGAGTGTGTTCAGCTCCCTGCATGACCTTGGCTCTGTGGAAAGCTCTTACAGGTGTTGTGGTTGAATGGATATTGTGGAAGACTTTGTTTAAAGGACCAAAATTAAAACAAACAGACAAACAGAAATACACACAAAAACCCAAACCACCCTGCTAATTAGGAGATGCCTTAGTCAGACCAGATGTAAAAGTGTGTACATTGCAATGTAATGCATGGCCCCTGATAAAATGAATGTTGACAAACAAGGCTCTTAGGCATCTTGGATAAGCAGTTAGGGTTTGTGTATGCAGTAGGTTGATCCATGAGAACTCCTTTGGATCAGCACTCGGTAATTGAAATGCACAGACCACCTTGTAAAGATGTTTAAATATTTGAATAGATTTTAAATCCATACCTTATTTTAATGCCAGCTGATTGCCAGGGCAGAGGGACCCTGCCTCCCTTCAAACATTGCTTGTGTAGATTGTGAACTTGCAGCTAAAAGTGTATCCTGGGAGAAAGTCCAGAGCAACAGTGAAGGATGGAAATCAATGTCTTTGGCCAGATCTTGAAGTTCTTTGTGTTTACCCCCTCCAGACTCAGTGCATGGTGGAAGAGGAGCAGAGAAACGGGGTGTGCCCCAGTTCCCCTGTCCGAGTGCCTCCGGAGTCCCCGACCGCACAAGTGCGCTCCCTCCGCTACCGCCGCGTCAACAGCCCCGAGTCAGAGCGGCTCTCCACAGCTGATGGAAAAGCAGATCCACATGAAAGAAGGTTTGTTCACCCTCTGTAGCCTCCTACTGCTTTCAGCAGAGTCTTGAGGATTCACTCTTGAGACCAACCTAATCATTAGACCAGCAGCCAATGCTTGCAATTTTATCTACATTGCCTTTCGGTTCACCTCCTTCTCTACTTCCCCTTTCTTTGTCAAAAATGTTGATGTTTCACACATGGAAGGCTTTCCCCAGAAGAGTCTGTAAGGCTTCTGGATGATCCTTGTTGAAAACACACTGCAGTTATCCTAAAATCTGGGCAGCAGATGCTCTGGCTTTGTGCAAAGCAAGCAGCAGATACAGGCCAAATGAGAAACATTGATCAGAACGTGGTTTGAGGATTTTTTTTACAAGCCAGTCGAACTTAACAAAGGGGAAAGGTGTTGTTGGGTGGAAATGGTTTTCATCCTGTCTACAGGGGAGAAAGATGCTGAATTGGCTGTCATACTGAAGCGCTTCTTCACACCATTGTAGGTTCTAAAGAAATATTTTTGTTTAAGCCTGTCTTTCTGAAGTGTACCAAGAACTGAGTGAGAAGGGCCTATACAGACTTTCTCTTATGGTCGCTGTCGTTGCCTGTAGCCATGATATTTTCTAAAAAATCCTTTCCTTAGGATTTTTTCTCCTGAGAAGCCGAGAGGCCTCAGGAACAAAATGTAAACAATAATTATCTGTTGCTGTGGAATGCAACAGGTGCATCTGTGATTGGTCTCATGTGGTTGTTTTTAATTAATGGCCAATCACAGTCAGCTGGCTCGGACTCTGTCCGAGACACAAGCTTTTGTTATTCATTCCATTCTTTTTCTATTCTTAGCCAGCCTTCTGATGAAATCCTTTCTTCTATTCTTTTAGTATAGTTTTAATAAAATATATATCATAAAATAATAAATCAAGCCTTCTGAAACATGGAGTCAACATTCTCGTCTCTTCCCTCATCCTGGGACCCCTGCAAACACTGTCACAGTTGCCCACAAACCCGATGTGTTTTGAATGGCTTCTTGTTGTGTCCCCAGGTCTCGAATGGACATCCCTGGCTCTCCATCCCGGCTCGTGTGCTCCTCGCAGCCAGCCCAGATGCTGTCCATCGACACGGGCCAGGCCGACCGGCAGGCCAGCGGCAGGATGGACGTGTCAGCCTCCGTGGAACACGAAGCCCTCAGCAACGCCTTCCGCTCCGTGCCGCTGGCGGAGGAGGAGGACTTTGACAGCAAGGAGTGGGTTATCATTGATAAGGAGACAGAGCTGAAGGACTTCCACCCTGGTGCTGAGCCAAGCACCTCTGGAACCACGGATGAGGAGCCCGAGGAACTGAGGCCTATTGAAGATGGGGAAGAGAGAAGGCGCCTGGGGGCAGATGCTGCAGTGAGGCCGAAGACTCATGATGGGCGAAGTCGGGGTATGCTGCCTGTGACTGAGGAGGACAGTTCCCATAGACATGAAGGACCTTCTCAAACAGTGTCTGACAGTAGACACGAACAGCAGACAGGAAGTCCAGCCCACTCCCCCTTACATTCAGCACCAGCCCTCCGACAAAGGAGACGAGAATCTGAACCTACTGGTCCTCAGAGACAGGTAAGATCCCTGGGTCTGTACCTTGTTGCCTATCATAGCATCATCTTAGGAAACCTCAACTGTGCTGGAGAAGTCTTTGATTCCAAGCATGGATGCTCCTGTAAAACTCTTCTGACAGTGCTGGCAAATGTTGTGAACACCTTAGAAGTGCTCCCAAAAGCCAGTGATGTCCTTCTGAGGACACACTGTTATGAAGATCTTCCAGCCATTTCGGTTCAGGGACAAGAGGAGAGCGCAGTTGTGATTTAGGTATCTCTAGTCACTCCTTTTATGCTCTCCCACAGAGTTTTGTTAGTAACTGCTTAGCTGTATGGAGGTGTTGCTAGCAAATCTTCTCCACATAGTTTCTCAGCAACAATAGGAGTGTATTGCAAGAGAAAGACCTCTAATCTAATCACACATCAGCACTGCACAGACCCATAGCAATGCAAATCATAAAATAACTCCCTAAAATTAATCTTTCTTCTAAATACTTAACAAAAAGCTCAGAGTAGCCAGCACATACATCTCATCAACCTTATTTCAGTGAGAGACATTGCTGTTACCATGTATTTACTCACAGAAATGTTCTTTACCTATTGTGTTTTTTCCATATAGTTGTAGAGGGCTTTTTTTCCTTTCAGTTTTGTTTTTTTCCCTGTGGTCTTCTGATGCTATAAAGTAGTTCAGTTTTTAGTAGGAGGTGATTTATTAGATTAGCTGAAAAAATATGATACACTAGGCACAGAGTTCCTGTCATAGCTAATCTTCTTGTTTAAGAAGAAGGCTGTCCCAGAGTGTTCAGTGCAAGAGGCAATCAAATTGTTCCCCTAAGAGTTTTTTGCTTTCTGTATTTATATGTTGATGAAGATCTCTCATGCACATGGGATCCATAAGCAAAGCAAAGAGCAGGCAAGTTTTGAGTCATGTACACAGGGATACCCTCCTATGACAGTGCAGTCTGCCTGTTCCTGTCTGGAAGATGATAATTTCGTTTCTGCTTCCCTCTTGAGCTTATTCTCCAAGGAAGTGTTCACTGGACTGGAGCATGTTAAAAGAACATCCTTCTGTTCAGGTCTTGCCCAGAATCTTCTCTTCTCTGGATCCCCAAGAGATACAAGAAGAAAACCATGAATGAGACAAGAATTTATGTAAAAGAAATCAAAGCAAATCTTCGCAAATCACCAGGCAAGGTGTCCCCTGTTAAGGTGTATGAGCATTTACAGGAAGGATAGAAATGCTGACAGTAGGCACGAGGGCTGTCCTGCTGAGCATGGAACTGAAGCAGCACATGCTTCTCTTAGACACTGCATTCCAGTTGCAGGGTTCCTAAGTTGAGGTGTTTGCTGTAGAAAGCCAATATGTTGAATGCCCCAGATATCTAGAAATTACACAAGGCAAGCTTGGCAGAGTTGGAAGGGTCTGTGTCTGAATTTACTGTGGTCTGTACACTTTGGGGGTTGGTCAGTGCAAGATCTGCAAGATGCAATGAACATGGTAAGAGCCAGCTGATAAGAACCAGCTGTAAACAACAGCAGGGACACTTCACTGACATATTTAGTGTGGCTAAAGGAGCCTGGAGAGGCCTTCTTGGCCATAGCACATGCACCCCTATGTGAAATGACTGGGGGAGTTGGAGATGATGCAGCACAAAGACTTCTTATCACTGCACAGGGATATTTAAAGAGCAGGCAAAAAAGGTAAAATAATGGGATTGGGAGTGATTACTGCTAATATATTAGGCAGCCTTTGTTCTCCAGCAAACTGCATTTTTTTTGTTCCTGTGTTCTGAAATACCCTCTATTAACTCTGTGGTCTAGCTTTGTACACACAGACCAACGCTGGACTTCTTTAGCTGACTGGGATTTAGTGGTTCTTCCTTTGATGTCTGAATCCTTCAGTTGCCACTGCAACTGTGCAGTGATACTCATATTTTTCCACTTGCTGTCACAAAACCAGCTATTAACTCTCAAAGGGACTTGGTGCCTAAAGGGAAGCAGAAACCTCTTTTCCTTAGGTACAGCAAATATGAAGGGATGGATGGTGGGACACTAATAAGAAGTTGACCAAGGACTTAACTAATGAAAATACTGAAGGCCTCATTAGCAATGACAGATGTTTCCTGTAGCTCATGCTCGTGCTTCTCTGGGTTTGATTAAAACTGTGATTGTGTGTGTGTGTGTGTGTATAAAGGTAGGTGAGTAATGTAAATGTAGGTGAGTTACATCTTCCTTATCTTTAAATATGAACTGAGCCTGTGAGATAGGTAAAAATGTCACTAAATGCTGAAATACCATGACTGAAGTCATAGGCTTTGTTGTACCCATCTGTGACCTGATTCTGGTGTCCCAAAAGCTGGTGATTATCCCTTGGTGTCAGTAGCATACTCCCTGAAAGCAAATGGGGAATTCCTGCTCTAAGGGCTTCCTTCTGTTTCTCCATTCTCTGGCTCCAGCCTATGAGCCATCACTTGTAACTGGCAGAAAGACATTGACTTCTGGATTGTCATAGAATCACAGCATGCCTGAGGTTGGAAGGGACCTCTAGAGATCATCTAGTTCTACCCTCTGCTCCAGGATGGATCATCTAGAGCAGGTTGCTAAGAACAGTGCCCAGTCAAAGTATCTCTGAGGATGGAGACTCTACAACCTCTTTGGGCAGCCTGTTCCAGTGTACAATCACTGTTACAGTAAAAAACTTACAAAAAATGTTTAAATGGAATTTCCTGTATTTCAGTTTCTGTTCCTTTCTTCTTTTACTTTCACTGGACATCACTAAGAAGAGTCTGGATCCATCTTCCCATCAGGTATTTATAAATGTTGCTAAGGATCCCTCTGAGCCTTCTCTTCTCCAGTCTAAACAGTCCCAGCTCTCTCAGCCTCTCCTCAAATGAAAGGTCTTCCAGTCCCTTCATCATTTTTGTGACCCTTCTCTGGACCACCTCCAGCATGTCCACGTGTCTCTTGTACTGGGCAGCTCAGAACTGGAGCACAGCACTGCAGGTGTGACTCACAGTGCTGAGGGCAAGGAGCATTTCCCTCAGCCTGCTGGCTGCACTCCTGACACATCCTGAGGGGCTCTTGGCCCTTTTTGCTACAAAGGCACCTTACTGGCTTATGTTCAGCTTAGAGTCCACCAGGACCTCCAGGTACTTTTCTGTCAAACTGCTTCCAAAACAGGTGGCCCACAGTGTGTTCTGTTCCTCCCCACTTCCCTTTGCTGAACTTAGTGAAATTCCTTTTTCCCATTTCACCAGCCTATCCAGGCACCTCTGAATGTGAGCGAAACCTTCTGGTGTGTCAGCTGCTCCTCCCAGTATTATGTGATCTGTGAATCTGCAGAAGGTACACTCTGTCCCATCATCCACGTCACCGATTAAGTTGTTAAATAGTAGTGGCTGCATTATCAGCCCCTGGCTGCACCATTAATGACTGGACATTTTTTCTCCAAACATGGTATTTTATGACCAGGAACCCACAGATTTCAGTCTAATTCACTATCTACTTATCAAGCCTGTATTTCATTGTTTTGTCTATGAAGATTTTATGGAGACAGTGTCAGAAACCTTACTAAAGTCTAGACCAGCAACCTCCCACCCTTTCAGCACAAGAAAGCTCTTGGGTTCGTTCATCAGACATGACTTCCCCTTCATATATCCATGTTGACTGCACCTTCTTTATATGTCTGGAAATGCCTTCTTCCAGGAGGATTTGCTCCATGTCCTTTCAAGCCTGACCAGCCTTTAATTCCCTGAGTTATCCTCATTTGGAACTCAGATGTTTCTTCAAATATGTCAGTCTTTGGGAAGACAGATACTGTAGCTCAAATGTGAGAGATGGTGCTGTCCTCGTTAAAACTCTGTGGGTGTAGGAGGGAGCACAGAATGATCAGATGCTGCTGTGAGGAAAGTCAAGTACAGAGGAAGCTCTGAATAGCCTGGGGGAGTTTTTGACCCAAATATTCTCACACATTAGGAATCTCCCAGTTTCAGATGACAAGAAAATGGCTGCAGTGGAGCACAGATCTCATGGGAAGACCTGGTATAAAGGGAGAACAGAAGCTGTGTCATGTTCAAGCCCTTCTCTCTGTGCACCACTCAATACATCTGTTTAACAGAGCTCTAAGGGTTTACTTTAATGTATGCATTTCAGGGATGACCTAATAAGACTCAGGGGTTTTTTTTAGGCACTAGTGTGCAGATAAAGCTTTAGAAATAGATAAAGAATGACTGGAAGAAAAGATTGAAGCTGCACTTCTTTTTACCTATTAATCCTGGCATAGGGTTGCTGTTACTGCTGGAAATAATTTACACCCGTACCTCGCAATAGAATTTAAAAATCTGTCAAGTTCTTAAGTATGCTGAATAAATTCACTGATATTTGACAGGGATGGCAACTTACTGCTGCCTTCTGCAGTGAAAAGACAAATGTTCATACATGTATGAATTTTAGAAACTATTTCTGATTATGCTCAGGTCTGTGCTCATAGGTATATCTTGACTCAGTCTCCCCTGTTGCTAGTGCAATTGGCATTTTACAAAATGTTTGGGGATTCACCTGCCTAAAACATGCCTGTCCAAATGATGTCACATCTAAAAAACCCACTAGAGAAGTGAAAAATTAAAGTGGGAGATGATATTTACTCTGCTTTACCTATCCTTGAATATATTCTGCAGGGTTCAGAGAGCATTTTACTTTCGCTGATTCTTACAGGCCTAGAGTTCATCTGTTAGAGAAGGTCCCAGTGTGAAGAGGCACTACTATATTTTTCCTTACCAACTCAGCTGTGTAGTTAAAATCACTCTTTAAAATCATCTTGATGCTATCTTTGACATCTTTTCTCACAGAGCCAGGAGAGTGCCATAAGAGGACTTGCTTAAAATTGTCCATGTCTCGAGCCTGCAAGGGCAGCAGGGGAAGAGGTGCTGTGTGTCTTGGTTTCCTTTGCCTTCTGCAGCATCCTCTGTGGGCTGCTCTGAGGCAACCTGAGGGACCATTTCTCAGTGGTGAGAAATGGGCATTGGCAGAGGGGAAGACTCATTGCTCCTCACCCAGTGTAATTCCCACTGGTCTGTGTTTGATGCCTGTTGAGAAGAGAAACTTGTCAGCTGATGGAGAAGGATGAGTGTAGAGTTGGCCTCTTACACTCTTTAGATTCAGGGTCCCTGTCCATCCATGTGTAAGAAATAAAGGATCAGCAAAAGGGTGGTAGTGGAAGTAATATTCACATATGTTCTTTAAATATAAATATATATATCTATCAGGTAATAGCAATCAAAACCTTAATCTCAGTGGACATTCCTAATTACATTTTATATCTGTAACATATATTGAGTTCTGTCAACATCACATTCTCCTGGGACTTCACATACAAAGTGTCCTACTGACCCTGTCCAAACAGAGCAGGATGGGCCTGATGGAAGGTGATACAGCCTGATTGCTGCAAAGGGGTAAAGGGGGCAGCACCTTCAGGATTGATTGAGTAATTTAAGCATTAGAGCATCAGTGAGAAAAGGTGGCATGTCTGTAAGCTCAGCTTCATCCTGGAGGCAGCAATACCAAAATGCACTTGCTGATGGGGTGTTGTAATTGCTTCTTCATGGCCTGGGCAAGTTCCTTGCTCCTGTGCTGTAGAGGAGGTCTCTCTGGGTAGCTGGAGTGATCCTTTGAGATCTGAGAAGTCTTTACCATATTGAGATGATATACACCTTGGAAGTCATACAATATGCTGAACCCAAACATGGAACAAAAATTAGGAATAAAAATTCCAGTAATGCTTAGTTGTGCAACTTGCAAATAGCCCACCCAGGGCTGAATTTCTACACTGTCTATGCAAAGAGAAGATGGTTGTCTTTTTGAGAAATTAGAGCTGCTGTCTAGATTTTATTTGTCTCTCTCAAGTACTCTGGCAGCATTACATTATTATTATCTGAGACTCTGATCTGTGCAGTGACATGAAGTACATTTAGGACTGTGAATAATTGCTTTTCACATTCAATGCCAACCACGAACTGAGTAGCTCTGAGGCTCTTCTGAAGATAAGATATCTGCCTCAAAGCACTGCAGAGATATTGAAGGTGACAGGAAAGAGATGACACTGGATGACATTGAGCTCTTTTTCTAGTGCAAGGGCAACATCTCCAGTAAGGTAAGGAGAGCAGTTTAAAGAAAATCCAATACTGCCTTTCTGCATTTCACCTGCAGAGACTTCCTGAAAAGAAATGCAGCATAAGGAAGGGAATGCATTTCCATTTTCCCTTCCTTCCCTTGAAGGGAAAAAAGTGATTCCAGGAAAAAAGGTCTGGTTCTGGAGATTGAGACTGCTGACCCTTGTGAAAGTGCTAGTTTCATAAAAGAGGTAGAAAGGGAAGGAAGGGCTTAGCACTTCCAGGGTGAAAGATCTGAAGTCATTCCCTTAATGCCTCTCTCTTCCATTCAGAGCATAAAGGGAAGGTAGGGACTGCAATCTCATCCTGGCACAAACTGTCCTCAGTGGCTGTACTTCCTCCCTCTCCTGGCTATCCCAGGATCACAGAAGCAGAAAAGGAACCTAAGAGTGCATCTTCTCCTCATGTCCTCCTATGGTTCAGTGTTTTGAATTTCTCACTGAAAGGAGAATTATACTCTGCCTGCCTGTCCAGCTGCTGTCTATCCACTGCTTACCAAAACTGGAAGCATTAACACTCCCCCTGCAGGTACTCAATATAAAAATGTATCAGGAGGCCAGCAATGTAAGTGTGAGAAAAGAAAAGTCTACTAACAGCCCCCAAACTTGCTTTTTCAAATCCCTGGACTGAGTTTTAATAAGAGTCATTGAAAGAGCCCCTGAGAATCCCTCACTTTCAAATACACATAATCATTTTAGCACTGTTTCGCCTTCTATCATCCATGTGGTTTCCAAATGTGTTCAGAGTTTGATTCTTGCCTATATGCAAGATGTATGAATAGCTTAGTGACCTGCCAAGATGAGCGCTGCCAGTGGAACAGAGAGGTGAGGCATGTGGCCTGAAGAGCCAGAGGAGGGGACAGAGTAGCAGAGCCTGGCACTGCTGGAGTCACTCTGGTCTCTCTATGGCTGGGGAGAGCGTGGCAGGCCTCCATGGTGCCCATAGCATCCCTGGGAACTGATAGCCATAGAGAGCAGTAAGTAAGGCCCTGTGTAGAGCAAAAGCATTTTTCATCCGCCAGCGAAGATGTCCGCAGCATGCGCATCACAAACCAGGGGCGAGTCAACTCTTTGCCTGACACCTTTTCCTCCACTCTTCTTGGTCTTTTTCAGTTGGAGGAGGACAGGCCTTCTCAGCACTCCCTCCCGAGGTACAGCCCCCTGAGAAGACTGGCGTCCTCCGTTTTCTCCTCCTCAACCCTGGAGACAGAACACTACCCTCACGTTGGTGGCACTTTCATACAGCGCAGCCGTTCGGCGGAGAGCAGCCCCGTGCGCATGCCCCACCGCAGGCACATGCCCCTCACGGCAGGAAACCACAGACTCATGCCTTCCGTCCTCCGCATTTCCAGGTCCCAGCTCCAGCAGGTGTGGGCCCGCTTCACACACAAAACATAGCCTGTTCAGGGAAGCAGCAGCCTCCATAATGCAATAATAGATCCCACCCACCCACAATGTGTCACCACTTTAATGCAATATTGAATCCCAGACAACACTGGCCTAAGGTACTGTAACTTCCAAAGCCCCTCCCGCGAGCAGACCCCGCAGAGACTGGAAACATCTGCCTTTCTAAACCTGCCAGCAGCCCGAGCGAGGGGCGGCGGCGAGGCCGAAGATGAGAACGCAGATGGTGAAGGTGGTGCTGTGTGAAAGAGGCCAGGGCTCCTCTGGAAAACCCGCTGGGGCCTCGGGGTAGGAAGTGCAGGGCTGCCTCACTGAACAGGAGCAATCGAGCGACAAAACGTTGTCAAGTTCTGACTGGGATGGAGAGACTGTGGAGGTATCAGCAAGCGTTACCTTCCTCAGCAAATGGGCTCAAGCATCTCTGCTGGTGTCTTACACTGGGCTGAATCTGTAGGCGGTTTTACTCCATCTAGATGTAGGCAGACTCCCACTCAAAGCTCACCTGAGGCAGGACCTCAGGTTTGTCCCTCTTGTGGAGTTACAATCATGTATCTCTTTGTTGCTTTGGCTTTGGAAATCCCCTTGCTTTTGTTGCAGTTTGGTTTCCATACAGTGACCACACATTTCTGTCTCTCTGGCTGTGCCTCTGTTACATGACAGTGGGACTGTTTGTCTGCTCTCCACTCCTAAGCTGCTCCAAATTTTCCTACCTGCCCCCAGAGGCACTGTCAAGTTGGATAGCAAAAATTTTCTTACTGATCCAGCTGTAAATTATGCTGGTTTTAAATTCCAGAAATTTTAGGCAACTGCAGCTTTTCAATGGCAGAGCAGTCCTGCTTCTTGGCCTTGCTTGGAAATGCCTGTGATAACAGATCTCATTTGAGAAATAAAGTGGCCTCAGCTCCTGGTATACAGAGCCCATGAAGCCCTTTGCTAAAACTGTGAATCTCAAAAGAAAAGGGAGATCAAAGTTGATTTAAATTGTCATAAGTATCCCTATTTCCTGTGTTTGCACAAATATATTGCCCTTCTCAGCAGAGTTGCAGTGTAAAACACCAGACTGTATGAAGACTTTCTGTAGTCAAGTGAATGTGGTAACTATCTTCTATTGCCATGAGCCTTTGGTCTCATCTTCTGGGAGAACAGGCAGTATGGATGTTAAGGTGAAGGAAGAAGGGGTCATTGCTGGTGCTCAGGGCTTTAGGGAAGTGCAAGTCCAAAGTAAAATACTGTGCAGAAAATATACAAGCATAGGATACAGGCAAGAAAACGTGCAGAAAGCTCAGGCAGATGTGAAAACGGGTTGGAGTAAGTGTGGGTGTTGGAAGGAAGCTGTGGCATGGAGGTATCACTGCATGGGTAGGGTGTTTCCAGTGGGCTTTCAAGGAACAATTCCTCCCAAGCAGTGCTTTCTGTAGGTACATCTGCCCTACCTGAAGCTCCCTTAATATTAGATTCACCCTCCCATAAGCAGGAGCAGATAGTGCGGCCCCAGACAGGGTGAGTGGTGCTTTCTGAAGTCCCTAGCACCTGGCCCAGTGTTACTGCATGCTGCAGGACACGGTCTGACAGGCTGACATCCTGACAGAGCATCCTGGGGGGTGCAGGGATGGAAATGGGGGGGCAACACACCCTCCTTGAGAAGATTCAGCACAGGTATGACCTGCCTCTTCCCACAGTCATTCTTGAATCAGTGGCATCAATTTCTTTTGATTTGCCCCAAGAACATGTGTGAACAGGACAGTTTACTGATCAGACAAAATTTTTATCTGCAATTTTTTCATGAGCTTTATTTTTTAAAAAGGTACTGGCATTGCCAAAAATACTTGGGTTGAATTAACCACTAGCCTAATCCTGTTTGGCAGTTCCCTTGTCAAGGACAGATACCAGAAAGAGCAAGGATTTGCTCTTCTCAAAGTGACATGAGAAAGGATGATTTCCTTAAGTAGACTCTGCTCTGATGTTATTTTTTTTCCATCTTCACTAGAGACTTTGGTGGAAGAACAGATTCCAGAAAAAATAGAATTTGTGAAAGCACTAGACTTAAATCAGTAACTCTTAATAATTTTTGTTCATAGCGTCCAAAACACTGATGTTCCCTTTTCAAGGTCAATTTTAGGAATTAAAATTACTCTTGTTCTATTTTTAAAGAAAAATAAAACAGTTTTTAGTTTTGCCAATCAGAAAAGGGAACAAACTGGATAACTGGGTATTTATAAACTCTAAGCCTTTTGTTCAGACAAAAACAATGCCAAGCCAATAAGTAGCTCCATACATAAATTTCAAAGGCCAGTAATCTGTCTAATGCTGCTCATCATAATGCTACTCACATAAACTTGATACTGCTTTTCTATGTTCAAAAATCTGATTTCTAAAGTGGTTGATTTATACAGACTTCAGTAAGACTTTCTTCCAGTTAAAATTATTAATAAATTGAAAGCCAACTAGACAAACAAAATATGTTTATATGTTGCTATCTCTTACAAGAGGGGCTGTTTCTCATTAGGACTCCTGACCTCCTACCCTTAACTCAGCACTATTCCATGCCTTTAGTGGCTGTCAAGAAGAACAAAGAAATCACTGAGGAGAAGGTTTGCAGTGACAGAAGGTGGGTGGTTTGATAAAACACTACTGACAGATCAGCTCTGCAGAAAGATCTGAATTGCTTGATAAATTGCTTGTGTTCAAAGTGATGATTGCATCCACACAGGGACAAGGTCATGTTTGGAGTATGAAAGATGTAAGTCACATGTACAGAATGAGAGAAACTGTGCCCTGGGAGGTGCTGTCTCCCAAAATGAGGTGGCAGTTAGGTGAAGTAATTAGCTGCATCTAAGTTCTCACTATGCTGCAGCAGCAGCAAAAAAAAAAAAAAAAAAAGAAAAAAAAGAATAAATAAATTCTTCTTCGGTATATCAGCAGGAAAACAGAAAAAATAGAAGAACAGAGGGAGATCTTTTGTGGTGGTGAGATCACTACCAGACATATCCGAGTCTTGTATGGAAATTTCTGTAAAAGATTTTCAAAACCTAAAAGAGAAGAAGTGATACAAGAATGCTTCTGTAAAAGCTGCCTTGTAGAATAAGCTGGAAGAAATGCAGTCTGTCATTAAATACAAAACTAAAAAGTGACATGATTGCTGTTAGGTGTTTCTGCCTGAATAGAGCAAGAGGGGTTTTAACCTGCCAGGCAAGGATATGAGTCTAAGTGCTGGAAGATAAAATAGCAAAGGTAAACCTAGAAGCAAGATGCTCATTTTAAAGACATAGGTATGTGGTAAACCACTGAAATACATTAGTTAAAGACACTGAATTCTTTGCTGTTCAGTCTCTGTAATTGGTTTCTAAATATTGGTTTCTAAACCAGTCCTGTTAAACCATCAAATTTGGGCTCTATACCAGAATAATTGGACATGTTGCTGTCACCTGGGCTTTATGGGAAGTCTTATTTCATGATCAATATGTCTTTTACAATTTAATTCTGAACAAATTAATTGGTGCTAATGGCTGGAATCCTGATGTTAAAGTATTATGCAAAAAGTATTAAAAATAGTCAATTTAAAGGGGTTTTTTAACATCTTCATCTAATGCTGTATTAATTACTATGGAATCTACATATTGTTGAGGAACAGTTGGCAAATTAAAGAAATGTGAAAAGAGGTCTTTTTTATATATATGGAAATGTAATAAATTAATATTGAAACTAGTTGCAGTGCAATTCTAAAAAAATCTTATGTAGATTACATTTATATTGCATTTATTTATTGTGTTTAATTTATAATGACTGCAATTATAAATGTAAATATATCCAAAATCAGTTGGCAAAAAACCCAGCTGATGGAAGGCTGTTGACATGAAAATTGATCATGGGGCTGTGGGCTGAAAAGTTAGTTGCCCTACTTATTTGTCCTTTTATGTTTGGTAGGGTTTTTTTAGTTCTTCAGATGGAAAAAGCCAGTGGGAATCAACACTAGTGAAATAAAATTCCCTTTCAGCATCAGACTCTTAGGCAAATTGGGTTCATCAGAAGGGTCCAAGAACGGGATTTGCATCCTGAGGGAGATACTCTTCTTTTACTTCCCATTGTACATAGCACTTGTTCTCCTCAGAATCCAAATTGGAAATGAGCATTTGCCACTCCCTCACAGAGATCACTGGCATCAGGACAGGAAGCTGTCACTGGGATCTCATGATCTACTTCAAGTGAGCAAATGTTCATCACTTGTATATACATATAAAAGCCATCTTTTTATATCTTGGCCTCTTGGCTCCTTTCACTTTCTTTCTATGCAGAATGGGAGATATTTCCAATTTATTGCTCTCTCCTCAGCCTCCTTCCCTCAGGAAGGAGCTAATGAGATGTGATTTCTGTGAAAATGTTACTGTAAAAGCTTGGGTTAAGCTAGCACTGGGTAAATGTTGTTATGTCAGCACGCATTCACTTTCAGGGGAGACAGTTCTGGTGGGAGGGGGTTGGCTGAAAATAAATTGCACTGGCACAGGTGCAGTTCTGCAGGTGCCAGTTTTCATTAGGAGTATCCTCTTGATACCCCCATGATGATGAAGTCCCTGGTGTGAGCCTGACCTTGTCTACCATTCCCATTATTTTTTACTACTGTTGGGGGGCAGGCATCTGAAAGGGTTACAGTGCATCACCTCTTTCACTATTTAAAGTCTCTTGTTGTAGTAATGGCAGAAAGTAAGATAGAAATGCCCTGTAAATCAGCCATATGGGTGGTATAACCCCATCCTTACACTACCTCTTCATGATGAAGTCACCCCTGCCCTACCACTCCTTCTCTTTGTAGTGTGTCTGAAGCTGGGCATTGTGGTGGTCAAGGCTGCTGCAGGACTGTTGTTCTTGAAAGGGCAAGCTTGTTCAGAAGTTGTGTTTGTTGGGCTGAATGGCAGCTGACACCCCCCCACCCAGGATGGAGAAGCTGTCCTTGGACAGTGGCCTCCAGGCTGGATTGAGATAAGGCAGCTGATGTTCTCCTCTGGGATCTTCTCATTGCTCTGTAAGCAGAGACATTGCTCAGCAGCTGCCACCCAGCTTCTGCTCAAATCTGAATCTGGATGCAAAGACAGCAGCAGTTGGCTATAGCCCCAGGCTGCTGGTAGACTTCACATGCAGAGCCCCCTCACGTCCACCTCACTGAGAAGTTCTCTGAGATCTGGTTGCCTCTTTGTTCCAATTTGCCTCTCCCATCTCTTCTCCATATGACAAAGTCTTTTTGCTCTGCCTTGGTTTCCTGCGTGTGTCCCACTCCACGCATTGGTAAACCCCTGGTTTACCTCCATTCCATTCGTGGAATCTCATCCCTCGCATCCTTATTGCATCCCTGGATACCTGCACTCCCTTCTGCCTTTGCCATTCCCAAGAACCTGCAGAGCATGTCTCCTGCACCCTTATGCATTGCATAGCTCATGGTGCCCCATACAATCCCTATAGCACTTTGAGCAGCCAAGAGGCCTTTCCTCCCTCTGACTTCCTTGGAGGAAATTGCAAAAGAATGGCACGTTTTGGCAACTGGAGCAGTCTCAGCTCTACATGGAATCTGTGTGAGATCAAACTGTTTAAAGGCAGTTTGATTTCAGAAATGAGTGTGGAGGATACCTTCCATTTTCAGGGCAGTTGCATGAGTTTCAAATCCTGGAATCCTTAGGACTTAGCAGGCTCCCCCCAGTTATTGTCTGCCTCAGCAGCTAAATTTAGACAGCTGGCAATGGTTTTTCCCTTAAGACATGGGTACCATCTGCATTTTCAAACCATGTAAATAGCTGGCTGAACACCACTTCTGGTGTTGTGAGCACGTCTCCCAAGTTCCACTTAAATCAGTGCCTGGTGTCTGTGAGTGAGAAAATGTCGCAGCTCCAGTTGCAAACTCTTCAAGTTCTTCAAAATGAATGCTTTTCTGGGCTGGCAAATTGACTGTCCCCATTCTCCAGCCTAGGAGCTGGGAGAGTCAGGAGGTTTCAAATCAAATTGGGTGTTTCAAGCAGCCAGGAGAGGGCAATTATAAATGCAACAGAGCTGACACTCTTCATTAAATATAAACTTTAACACAGCAGTGTTTCCTCCTGCTCCTATCTTAAACTGGAGATATCACAGACTGGTGGATTCTTTCTTGGGGATTGGTGTTCTTTACTTTGCCACATATAATGACTGTTCTTCCCTTATGAAGCCTGTGCCACTGCCATTAGGCCACCAAAGTATCTTGTTGTTTGAAACAAGCTCTTTGTTTCTTCTGCCATTTCATTTGATGCCAGCTCTCCTCAGCTGTGAAACACCAAACCCCGGTGTTCCACAAGAAGGCAGCATGCCTTTGAGAACCAGTCAACAATCTTTTTTCCTTTTTGCTATATTTTTTCGATACAGGACCTCTGGAAAGGGGCCTGTTGCTTGAACTGATCAGCCATAATAAGCAGAGGTGTTTTCAGCACCTTCCCCAGCCCATTCAGGGGCACAGAGGTTGAGTGGCTCTTCAGTAGCTGGGCTGTTTCTTTTCCAAAAGTGGCTCTAAAGCCAGTGAACACACACACTGTTCTTCTTACTCGCCTAGGCTGTGAGCACTTGAGACTAGGAACAAAACAAGTGTCATTTGGGGCACTTCTCTGCTCTGTGCTTCAAACATTTCTTCCAAAGATTTCACTTTGGAGTGGTTATCTACCTCATTTGTCTTTTATTTCAGTAGCATTGCCAGGCTTTGATACCATCTTTGCCTCTGACCACTTTGCCCCAAAGTGTGCAGCCCCTTTTGAGAATCTTGGTTTGTGGTAGAAGCCTTCTGCAGTCAGAAAGACCCTTCTGCAGTCTGGGAAACCAGAGCAAACACCTCAGTTTAGCCTTCCCCAAGTTTATTCTGAAACAACACTTGTTGTATTCATACCTTCCTATGGGCTCTTAAAGTCTAAAGATCCCCAAGTGCTTTATTTTTCTCATGAGTCACTTCCCTGCTGTTTTACATGGGGGAGTCAGCAACAAAAAAAGCCTTTTCAGATCATGTCAGGATAAAGCCAGATGTTTGGTTGCACAAAAGGGAATTTCAGGAGGCTGAATATCTTTTCATAATCTGCAAATTGTCAGGACAGTGGGTGGGACCTATATACCAAATACAATAAATATCACTGAGGCATTTCTTTGACTGCAAATCACCAGGAACTTCCCTTGCTCTATTGTGGAAAAAATGCACTATTTGAATCTGGTGCTGTGATCCTTTGTAAATAAATCAAGGCAAGAAAATACAACCATTGCTAGTTCACTCCTCTCTTGTACAATAGCTCAATAGGATGCACTGTGAGACTGAAGGTCAGAAAGCATGGAAAGATGTGTTCAGTCCTTTTCCTGTTTTCTAGCATCCTTCCCTCTCACACCACCATCAATCTTTCATAATACGTATATGTGGAGCTTTTAAGAGCTTGACAGCAGCACAAGATTATTCTTGAAAAGAGAAGATTTTCTACTGCTTATCTGGGGGGATTGGTGACAGATACCAACCATGTTTGTCCAGTGGGTCTGGCATCCCTTCCTTAGGCTACATGGAGTCTCTGTGGTATCCAGTTACATTTGTATTACAGCCACATAGTAACTGACGCAGTTCTGCGTCAATGGCTGAATTTATTTGTATTGTCAACTGCTGGGTGGTATGAATGACACATTTTATTAATGGTTGTCATTAAAGATTTATTCATGACACTCTCAGAACTTTACCTGAAGCTGAGACCATTTTGCTACTTTCACATTGCATAAGAAAGGGCTCTTTTATCCCAATCTATTCAAAAGAGAAGCGTTTGTTTTTATTTTTGCTTTTCTTGTTTCCCTTTGGTAAAAATGGGAAAAAACAATTCGGAGATAGCTATCGTATATTTGTCTAGCTCTGCTTGGCAGTAACAGATGGGCTGCAAGAGGCTAGCTGAAAAAAACAAAATTGCATTTCCTAGCACACAAGGTCTGAAGCCTTTAAAATCATGGATAATTTGCAAACCCCTAAAATCCTGTTAGTGTTTATTGTGAAAAAATTGCCTCAGCTATTTCTCAGCTGGAGAACATGGAGTACCTTTTTCTTGACCTGCTTCCCTGTTGAGACTTTCCAGCTCTCCCCAGAGTGACTGGAAGAGAAAATGATTTCTGGAGAGGCTGACCAAAGTAAGCCAGATGTGCTTCCTGATGTCACTGTTGTCCCCAGGATGGTGTTGGGATGCCTTGTGCTGGAGCTTCCATTTCTGCTTGTCTGTGTGTTTGTGTGTGTGCGTGACCCACGCGTGGCGTGCAAACTGTCACACGTGCTCCTGCCTTACAGAAGAGTTTCTGTGCCAGTAGTGGGCCACTTTGCACACCCCCAAATGCTGAAAAGGATGTTGCAAAGAGCAAATCTCCGCCACTTACAGAAAGTACCTTTATGGCATCTGGTTCAGGTGGTACACCTGGCCTCCTCTGCATGCTGCAGGTCTGATTTCAGCAACCTGGCCCAGCCCAGGTCTCTTCATTCAGCATGTTGTGCATAAATACACAACAAAAAAAATCTCTCCTTTTGCTGTCAGCCAGTGGCAGAGTATTCTGGTAATGGGAACAGTGCTGGCACTTGGGACATAATTTATAGTATGCAAACACCTATTCTGGGTAATATTAAAAGATTAAATAAAACACACAAAGGCTGATCATTGTGGCACTACCTTGCTTTTTGTTGCATTTTTATGCCACGTGTTTTGTGTTTGGGTCACTATAACACAAACCTGCATTGGCAGTTCCAGGGGACAGCGCGAAGATTAATTTCTGGGAAATGTTTCTAAGTGTTATTTGCTGTATTGCAACTTCTTTATATCACACCTGCCATTGAAAAAAAATGATGTTACGATGAATGTACATTTTGAACAAGCTGCTAACCGTGTAACCTGGGGGTTGGAAGCAACCCCCATTTTACATTCACTTGCATGTCTTCTAGTGTTCAAAAAGAAAATTGCTTTATGTTTGGAGGTTTTATTTTTTCATATGCAAAGTGGTTCAATGAGTTACCTCATCTAGTGCACTTGCCTCGTAAAAATCCCCAGGGTTTCCTCCAACAACTCCAACAAGTTTCTCAGTTTAATTATGAGTGCAATTAATTATCTGGCAACATGAAACACAGTAATGGCAAATTTCCTCTGAACAAGTCAGATAAGGAGGATTTCCGTGGGACTCTTGCCCCTTCAGCTTGGTCCTTCCTAGAAAACCCCTACCAGATCAGGTTCTTACTCAGCACTGCTGACTTCTGGTTATTTTTATGATGTAGGAAGATGTTTAGCTTTCAGAATATTCTTCTTCTTCTTCTTCTTTCTTGCTGCTATTAAGTTGCCTTTACAGTTAGGGACTAGAGGAATTTTTGGATTATCATTTCCTTCCACTTTGCTCACTATTTCCCAAGTCTCCAGTGAGTGATACAAATGAAGTGTTCTCCGTGTCTGCTCAGACAGGGGGCTCTGCATTGGCTCTCGCTGGAGACACTGGTGGGTACAGAGTTGGGAAGCTGAGTGGCAGGCATCCCACCTTTACAGAGCTTTTGCTTCCATCCAAGACGCTAGGAAAACTGGCACAAACCCAACACATGAAAGCACAAACAGGGAGGAGCAGAGCACTTATCCAGCACAGGACTGGGTTGTCCTATTCACCTTGGTAAAAAGAATGAAGAAAAAGGCTGTGGAGCATTGATGGTAAGGTGCTGGATAGAAGAACATCTCTAACATTTATGGTGCTGATTCTTGGAACGTGGAGATCCTGCAAGTAAGCATGGCAGCTCTAAGACCCCTGCTACTTTTACCTCATCTGATGCTGGTTTGAAGAAAGAGCTGCTGCTTCAGAAACTCAGATTCTAGGTTTTTTCCACACACTGTTGTCAATCCTGCCAGATCTCCCAGTCCCGATCAAGCTTAGTCTATGTTGGCAGAGGATAATGTCACTTCCAGGATATGCTAAGGTCCTGATAGTATCCAAATAAAAGCTGTTACAGGGAAGACTGGACTACAGCTCTTGCTGTCTGTGTGCCATCTGCATCTCTCAGGACTAAGGCCTCTTCCCATTCCGAGTGGAACAATTAACGTCGTGTTGAGAACTTGATTTCTGCTTCTCAGACCTTTCAGCTCCCATAAAGAATCTCAGGGACCAGCATATCCTTCCTTTGCATTACCTTGTGTCACCTGTTAGACTTCTGTTGCTGCTAAGCAGGAGAGTTTATTCATGGTTAAATAAACCATATTTAACCAACTGCTACTTGAGTAGGAGGTGAATGTGGGTTTCTGTGGTCGTTGCTACTGAGAGGAGACAAAAGCTGTAGGGAACCTGTTGTGCTTCCTGGTTTACTTGAGAAACTCCATCTGCTGGGACTTGAGTTTGCTTGAAGCAGTGGATCTCAGTGCAGTCCCCTTCAAGCAGGTCTCCAGGATTAAGAGGTCCAGCAGAAGGGATTCCTCAGGCTGCCAGGAGTCCTCATGGACTGCTAGGGACAGAAGGTTTGCAGAAGCTGTTCGAAGTTTGTCTCAGGGGGAAGGCAGCAGGGAGAGGGAGGGGATGCAGCCTGCTGTAGCTTTAAAGGCAGTACTGTGTAGGGATCCATTTGGAAGGACATCGTTGACTAAAGGGATCCAAAGCTTGTTTTCCTCGAGTCTTTTTATTCTTCCTTATCTAATCCCTTTAGAGCCTAAGGTCAACCCCTTTTTGTACTGCAATAACACTGTAATATATGCTTGCACTAATTCTTCTGGTATACCAAGCATGCAAGACCAATTTAAAGCTTTTTTTTCAGAAGAAAAAGACTGTATTATTGTGTATATAGAAATACTGAGAGAGAATTTGAATTCTGTCTCCTGTATAAAAGCATGCATTGATTACCTGTATGTAGATCATGCTGTAAATGCTGCAGAGTACTGTAAAATCCTACACTTGAAACCACAATGAACAGGCAATGTCATCAAAAACAAATGAAACAGAAGCTGTGCAATGGATTTTGTGCCTTTTTTAAATCCATGTATGTTAATCCAGACAATCGGGAAAAAAAAAGAAAGAAAAAAAAAGAAAAAACGAACAAACAAAAAAAAAAGCTTGTATACTACCAAAACCTTATTAAAGAATCAAAGGCAGCATCTTGTTGATGGCTGGGTTTTTTATTTGCTTTATTTCTTTGTTTTTCTACTTCATTTGCTCTGGGAAGGTGTTTCCTGCTCATCCTTGGGTAGGTGGGAGCACTGCACTGCACAGGGAGTTGAAGGAGATCTGGTAGAACAGTGAGAGTTCCATTATTGCTTACACGTGTGAGCACTAAAAACTTGCACTTAAGACACATCTGGGAATAGAAACAAAGTTATGTGACTGTTAGAGATATGATTTATGTACTTTGGGAGGGCCACAATGTGGTTTCAATTCAAGGCATGTGAAGGCTGTGGTACCTCTGGAAAGTGTGGTGGAAATTTCCCTCACGCAGAAGAATCACAAGACTCCAGCTGCTCAAAAGCAGAGAGCAGTTTGTGCGGGCAGGTGATGGTCTGGAAGAAAGAGTCTGGATAAGGCTGTGGTCTCAGACTTAGAGGGTTGTACAGTGTGTGAGTCCCCTTTCCTCCTGGGAATTCTGTGGAGGGTCAGGCAGGATTCTTCTGAGTCTGCCTTTAGCAAGGTCCAAAGCTTATCTTCCCCATGCTTCACAGTATGTTTTAGCTTGCCCCTGAGAGGCTGCTGGTGTGTGGCAGATCCCTAGTTACATTTGATATGTGAATGTCTGTCAGGCTCTGCAGAAGGATCCAGTGGTGCCATGGTTTATAGCATGGTCTGAAACAGAGCAGTGGATAGAAGAAGTGCATCATTTCCTGAATTTACGTGAGATAAACATTGTGAGGGGTTTTGGGTTTTTTTCCTGTACCTGGTTGATTTTTGCTTACAAGAGATGGGAGAGAAAAAAATCCCAGATTTTAAAGTAAAAGGGAACAATTATTAGGCTTATATGGGAAACTGCTCCCTTTGCCCACATCAGTGCAGAGCTGCTTAGGAGAGCAGGGTTTTCTGGAGGACACTGAGCCCACTCTGTGACATGTGCTACATTAAGGGTGTAGAAATTTTGACAGAAAATAAACCCACTTGTTCTTGTCACAGGCATGTTTTATGAAAAATCCTTTCCTTAAGATTTTTCCTCCTGAGAAGCTGAGAGGCCTCAAGAACAAAATGTAAACATTGATTATCTGCTGCTGTGGAATGCAACAGGTGCATCTGTGATTAGTCTCATGTGGTTGTTTCTAATTAATGGCCAATCACAGTCCAGTCATAGTCCAGCTGGCTTGGACTCTCTGAGAGTCAGGAGCTTTAGTTATCATTCTTCTTCTTGCTTGCTAGTCTTCTGATGAAACCCTTTCTTCTATTCTTTTAGTATAGTTGTAATAATATAGATATCATAAAATAATAAATCAGCCTTCTGAAACATGGAGTCAACATTCTCGTCTCTTCCCTCATCCTTGGACCCCTGCGAACACCACCACAGTTCTCAGGTCCAGCAGGTCCTCAGAGATCAGGGGGCCTGGGTGTGGCTGTATAAATAGAGTAGAATAAATAGAATAAATTTCTCTTTATTCCCAGCACAGCACTGTGAGTCCAGCTGAGCTCAAGAAGAACTTTCACAGGCACAGATTCACAGAGAGTGTGGTCTTGACTCTGAGTCTGATTGTGTTCAGTAAGAACTTGATCACAAATTCAGAGATCACAGATTCACAAATAATGCAATTTATCAGTACTATAGATCTGGCCAAGTTAAGTAAGAACTTCCACGATTCAGACTCATGGATGGTGTCCCAGGCTCACACATGCACACACTGCATTTTCAGGCCACAATGAAAGTCTGATTTTAGTCTGTTTTGCAAAGCCATTTTTGATGTTGACTGCAATTGGACCTTTGCTTCCTCCAGTGCCACATGAGTTTCATTAGTCAATGCTTTGATTTGTTCAGCAAGGTTATATAACATCATTTGATCTGGAATGCCATCAGTTGGGGTGTGAAAATAGCTTCCAGAGCCCACAACACCACAAGTCCACTTGTCACAAGTACCTTGTTGCTAAAGACAAGCTGGTGGAGAAGCCCCTACTGCTGCTCACATGGCCAAGAGAGAGGACAAAGAAAAGAAAAAACACAACACAGCAACTGAGCCTTTGCAATTACACAGCTCCCTCTCCCCCTAAAAAACAACCAGTGGGGAACAGGGACAAAACCAAAAAACAGGAAAGTACCATTTCTTATTGTCCAAAACCAAAAGCCAATGCTGCTGGGTTGTCTGCTCTACACCAGCCAACAGAGGCTCTCCTGGCAGTGACAGTTCCATCAGCAGTGGTGACTGGAACTGGGGCAGTGGCTGGAACTTGTGGAGGGAGAAGGGGCTCTGGATTTCTGGGCAGCAGCAGTGAAAAGATCCAAGGGAAACGTCCTCCCCAGCTCCAGAAACAGGGATTGCTTCCAGCAAGAGCAGCCAAAATGGTGTCAGGAAATTCTCTAAAGCCCAGGGAGAAAAGGATAATCTTGGGAAGGTTGGCATAGGAAAGATACAGAGTACAAGGCACATTTTTTGGATTTTACCCAGGACATGCATATTGCTGTTGGTCTTGTGACTCCCTTTTGATTCATCCACACACACCGCTGTTGTAAGAGGCTGCTTCCTCCAAAGGTGTCAAAGTATCAATAATCCCAGTGTGTGCAGACCATATTCCATCACTGTGCCCCAGAAGTGTGTGCAAGCTCTGAACAAATGTCAGACCTGGTGTCATTGTTAGTCAAAAAGACCAGACACTGGATTGTGACATTCCCCACACCCTTGGAATGTGCATTCCTCGTGGTATATTAGTACACATGTCCTGTGGATGATGATAAATCATAGAAATAATTTCCCTATAAGTCACAAATATAACAATGGCTCAGGGATGTTGCAGTTCCATGTGGTTGTATTAGTCTTGTGCCACTTCAAACCACCTTTTCCTTAGTGCCTCAAGTCAGATTTGTGTGTTTTTTTCACATGATCTCCCAAGTTTTGGTCAAATCCATAGTTAATATTTCCCAAGAACAGGTGAGCTGGGATGCTGAGGGAGATGAACACACAGGACTTTGAGGAATATTGTGTGTCCATCCAAAAGCTTGGATTAACTGCAGCATAAGATTTGAAGTGAGACCTGAACTTCCATCTAGTAACTCAACCTCTTGAAGCATTTGACAGGACCATTAGCTTGGGGATATTATGGAATGTGAAATATCCATCAGATTTCTTCCTCTTTGGACCAGTCTTGAACCATCATGGCTGTGAAACATGAGCCATTGCCACTCTCAGTTTCCACTGGGAAGGGGAATGTGCTGAAGCATTCTTTCATAATTCCACTGACACCTCCCAGATGGACAGACCACTGTAGGTTCCTGGGCAGTGCCTGCAGGTGACACTGTACCCTCATGAACTACATCTGGGAGGTGGGAAGGTCCCCTCATGATCACACTCTATCCTCTCTTTATCTGTTCTGCCTGTTTCACAGGGAGACCAGCCCTTTTCAAGATCAGAGCACCTCATTTTGGTGGCACTGAAAGAGTGGGAGCCCAACTCCAGTGGTGTCTCCACCCCTCCTGGCCCCTTTTGCCATCGATTGCAATGAGGCCCATGCCCACTGAATCCCCATTCCATGTGTATAAGGTCAGTGGGGCGTATGGAGTTGTTGGAACAATCTCAGTTCACTTACTTACAATTCTAATACATTCATGAGCACTTACATCATTCCCATGATTTTCCTTTCCTCAGTAGTTCATAAAGAGATCAAGCAATAATGAGAAGAAAACATGGTCAAGGAGGGGAGTTATGAAAAGCATGTCCTCCACATCTAGGGCAGTCAGCCAAGTATGAGCAGACCCTGTGGCAGTGTCACCATCTCGACAATGTTTGGAACTGCAGCAGTTGAAGTTGCAGTATTAGCAAAAAACTGTTGGCAATCCATGATGAAATACCACTGTTGGTTTGTTTACTGGCCACGCTGGTGAATTATAAGGCAAGTGGTGCCTCTTTTTTCCAAATCTGTCACCACCCAGTCCTCATGAGTGCTACTGTTGGTAGGGGGCATTCCTTGACATTCATGAAATTGGAAGAGGGCAGTGGTATTCATGTTTTTAATAGGTTGGTAAGTTTTGCAGACCCTGAACTCTCCCATATTCTTTCAGATTTTATTTCTATCTCTGGCAACACAGTTGCCTTCTGTTAAGAAACTCTGCCTGGCAGAGTTCTACCTGGCAGTTTCTAGGTTTGACCAGAAAGTAGGTAGAGTCCTAAAATATTTGTTTGGGCAACACTCACAAGCACTTCAACCTTAGTGAATAATCTAAGACAAGTTTTATTTAGAGACAGAGTGTTAAAGAGGTGAAACGTGCAGACTTTGTGGTAAACACATGCTCAGACCCATGTAGTGCCACAGGCATTCCTGGACAAGTGACCAACAAGTCAAGAGAGAGTCAGGAGTGGAAATCTGAGGTCAAACAGGCAGGAAAATGTGGCAGCCTTAGCTCATGGCCTAGTTCCTGCTCACAGGAGGGTGAACCTGACAGAGGGCTGCCAGGATGACCAGGAACTAGAAACATCTGACATGAGGAGAGGCTGAGAGATCTGGGTGTGTTCTGCCTAAAAACAGGATTGGTTGTGGCATCCTTTTTCTTCATCGAATTGCCTGATGGAGGGAGATTCCATACTCTTCTCAGAGGTACACAATGGAAGGATGAGATGCTATGGGCAAAAGTTTCATGAAAGGAAGGTTAGATATAGGAATTAGATCCTAAACCCCCCAACTTTTTCACTATGAAGAGCCTCAAACTCTAGGAGAGGGTCCCAAAGAGGTTGTGAGATTTCCATCCTTGAAGTACTAAAAACTCAGCTGGATGTGGCCCAGCACAGGCAGCTCTGAGTTGGTCCTGCTTTGAGGGCTGGTTGGAGCAGAGATCTCCAGAGATTCCTTATATAATTTTTATTCCACAGTTTTAAGATACAGGCTAAGCCTCTCCACTTCTGATCTTGTAACACCTTCCCTCAGTTCTTCTGTGGCCTTTGGGGAATAGCCCTAGAGCCAGCTGAGTGTGATGTAGTACAAAAGACTGTCAAGACAGGACCCAAGTTTCTCTAGTGAGGGGTTCAAACTGGGAACACCTTGTTCAGCAGAGTTTCTTGTAGTTGGGTGTTTGTGTTCTTTGGACTTTCTCCACGGTGCATTTACAAGTGGCAGAGCAGCGACTGTCTCGGGCTGCTTTAAGGAATGTGTTCTGCAGTTTTGGGGTAGTGCATGCAGCAGGTGAAGAAGTCCAAGTCTCCCAAAGGTAGGTACAATCAAAGCAGTCACTGTTGTCCTCAGGGTGCAGTGTCCATACAGGAAAGTAGAACATACATGGAGAAATTGAAAAGACAGACAGAAACACTGTCCATTTCCTAAATACTGCAAGGAATTTGTAGAGGTGGAAGTACATGAGGGTTAGAAGGTTATCTACAGCATGACTCTATGGTAGCAGAGGGGCACCAGAGCACAAGAAATAAAGAAATAAAGAGCTACATTTTTCTTACAGCAACATCCTGCTGTCCAGCTCCATGTCATACATTATTGCTTAGTGCAACCTCATCTCAGAAAAACTTTTGATGTCTTGCAAGGGAAAAGTTATTGAGGAAAGAGGGTTTGCTGGAGACAGGGCTGCTGGTGATGCAGACTGCAGGGCACAGAAATCATATCTCTGGCCTATATAGGATGTGCTCTGCAGGGCTGGATTCAGCTCACCTTGACCACAAAGCAGAAGAGATGACACAAGCCAAGGGCTGGGAAGAGATCTGAAGATCTACACAGGTGCATATTTCACAATGCAAAGAAAAACAGCAATTTTCCATCTGCATAATGAAACACAGCATCTGGAAAATGGCATGAGGTAGAGCAGCAAAGGAACTGTTGGTGGGGTTGTGGAACTCTTTCCAACGGGGGGCTCAGCACAAGGCAAACTGCTGGTCAGGACCCATTCCCACTGGGGAAGTGCATCCTGATTCCAGGAATGGCACTGTGGATGTATTTCTTGGGAAAAACAAACCCAGCCAACGTGCATCATCCAATCCTAGGCTGTTGAACGAACTAATTTCCAAGAAATGGCTGAGGGAAGAAGCCACGTGGGTAATTTCCTTTGCAAAGGGCAGTAAGTGCCTCTTACCAATCCAAGTTCCACATCTGCCATCCTGATACAAAAGGTAGAGTGGGTCAGTGAAGGCCCAAACCAGGCTAATACAGAGCCATCTTCAGGGCCAGGCTTCAGCTTTAATGAAAGAAGAGAAGCAGCTTTGGATTCCAGAGGTATTGCCAAAACCAGCCTGTGTTTTAATTTATAAGATATAAAAAGAAATATTAACTGGATAACAACTTACCACCACGCAGAACAGCTTGGTGCTGCCCACCAACCTGTTTGAAATGTCTCTGTTGTACAGGAGCATAAAAATAGTACATTTTTCAGCACCATTTTTAATTGTGCCATTGGACTGAAAAGCCACTGAGGGCTTTTTCTCCCCAGCAGAGACAAAAAGATCCATTCCCACGGCCAGGTGAATGTGGTAGCTGTGAGCAGCTCTGGAGCTCACATGGTTAAGTGGGTGCATATTTAGTTGTGTAGCCTAAATATCCTCCGGTGGTGTCGAATGCCACTGGAAAACACAGATGTTTGGAGCCCTGCTGTTCGTGGTCAGGACTTTTCAAGGGTAACATGTGATGCATTATTGACCAGTTGATTTTATGGAGAGGTTACCGTTTGCAAGCCCTAACAGAAGTGTGCTGTAAATGATTTGGTTTAAAATCCATTCTGCAGAGTGGTGCTGATGGGATTTTCATTTGCAACTGATTGTTAATTAGGCCATGCTTGACAGGCATTTCCTATTTATTTTGGCCTTGTTTGGTCAAGTGTGTGCATGTGTGTGTGAGCTACTGTTTTTCTGTAGGATCATTTGCAATCATTTCACAGCCTGCTACTGCCACAGGCTGCTGCTGGAGAAACAGTGCCCCCAACCACCACCTGTCCTATGTGCCCTTCACTTCTCCTGGTTGGACACCCCAGGGTCTGATAATGGCACTTTGTGTGCCAGCTTTCATGACTTGCTGATGGTTGCAGTGGAAGCAGAAGCCTGTGGGAGACAGAATGAGGAGTCGCTACAGGGATGTGGGAGAAGAAGGGGGGATGGATGGTGCAGGGGCAATGGTGGATGCTAATGGAAAGTGATCAGGAAATTTATCTAGCCCAGAGGTGCCCCTTCAGTTCACTGGGCATAAAAGCAAGTTGCTAAGTGCTTCCAGTAAGGAAGGAGTGACTATGTAAATCTATAAATACTGAAATAAATACATAAACACTGAAGAAGATTGGGAAATGTGAAAAAATCCTGAGGAATTGCTTGAAAATGGTTCTTTTAGGTCCAGGTTACAGACTGCTGACAAAGGAACTTCTTTGCCATGTTTCGTTTCCTTCATTGATAAGTACCTGTGAACCTCCCTAAGGTTTGTATGAATCAAATGATGGAGTGATGACTGCTCAGGCATGTATTTATTTTGGAAGCATGAGATGGATTAGATGCTTTCCATGGATTCTTCCCGCTGCTGTTGGTCCTGATGTGTTCTGTGTCAATGCTGTTGTCTGAATGCTAACTCACCCTCTTCTTTTGTCACACTTGTCTTCCTGCAGGCATACATGCTGAAGTCATTTGAAATAAATGGCCTGCCCAAGGCAGTCCCTTTAAGTTTGCCTTACCAAGACTTCAGAAAAGATATGTGCAACTACTGGGAAAAGCCTAAGTTATCCCAGCGGATAAAGAAAGTTGATTTTTCAAATATTGTCTTGACTGCTCCTTGCAAACCTCTGGAACCTTATCTGGAAATGAATGGAAAAGAGGAGGAGGAGGAGGAGGAAGAAGAAGAGGAAGACTATGAGGAGGAGGAAGATGAGCAGGATGAGGGAGAGGAGGAGGAGGAGGGCAATGAGATTGACATGCACAGTGATTCCAGCAGTGACCTGAGTCAGAAGAGCACGGAGCGCAGCCAGGAGTGCGCACCGTCCACGCTCCTGGCTGATGACCAGAAGGGCTCCAAGGGTCGAGCATCCACTGCTGATGGGGACCTGGAGCTGGAGGAAGGCTCAAAAACATTAGTGCTGTTTTCACCAGGTGATCTGAAAAAGTCCCCAGTGGCTGCAGAGTTACCTCCAGAAGTCGATCTGGGCACTCTTGCTGCACTGACACCTCAGAGCGAGCGGCCGCAGCCCATGGGGAGCCAGCTGGATGTGTCTGAGCCAGGGACCCTGTCCTCAGTCCTTAAATCAGAACCAAAGCCTCCTGTGGCAGTGGCTACAGCCTCCTCCCCGTTCACCAAAGTGGAGCGCACGTTTGTTCACATCGCTGAGAAGACCCACCTAAACGTGATGTCTTCCAGCGGGCAGCTGATGCGGCACGAGGAGCACGGGCCCCCGGGGCAGTTCGAGGAGGTCATCGTCGAGGAGGAGCTGGAGGATAACCTGGTGCTGGTGGAGAATGGCAGCATTCATTCCGGGCTGGAAGGGGCAGAGACAGAGAGCTGCGCGCTGTCGGCCAATCACATGGAAACCACCTCAGAGACCGTGGGGGAGCAGCCAGCCCTTCCCAATGGCATGCCAAAGCTTCCCGAGGAAAAGCCAGAGCCCTCTGGCAAAGCGGTGCTCTCGCTGGATTTGGAAGAGCCTGCCAAGGTGGCTACAAGGGAGCCTGGCCTGGAGAAGGCAGCACCAGCGACAGAGCACCTGAAGCGAGCAGAGACCGTCCTCGAGACGCCACAGCCGGGCCCCAGGAGGCCGCTGGGCTCCCGGTACAGGAGTCGGATACCCATTTTGTTCTCTGAGGAGGACACTGGCTCAGACCTTTCAACTTCACTCTCAGCCAAAGAAAGGCTTTATAAGAGGGCAAAGCAGCCCGACCTGGCTCGCCTGGTGATGGAGAAGAGACAGAGCCGCCTCCTGCGGCTGGCCTCAGGTGCCTCCTCCTCGGCCTCCTCCAGCGACGAGCGGCGGCGAGCCTCCGAAACCCTGTCAGCCACCGGCTCCGAGGAGGACACCCACGACTCTGATGACTCCATCCCCCGGAAGGGAGAGAGGAAGGCTGCGCTCCTGGGGAGAGAAGAGAGACCCATAAGCACAAGGAGCAGAATTCCTCGCCCCATCGTGCCGGTGAAAACGCCGCTGGAGAGCTCCGTGGCCGCTGCGGTGGCAGGGCTGGGCAGCTCCCCACAGGATGCAGCTGCTGCCTGCAGGTAAGACCAAAATGGTGAGAAATGCAAAGAGCTGGGCTTGTTGAGGGACACAGCCAGGGCTTTGCTCACCTCCCATGACTTCATCCTTTACTCAGCTTGAATGCATAGTCCATCCTTGTTTCCTACAGTCATTTCAGCCCACAGGTGTGTGAAATGCTCACCTCTCTGTCTTCTTTTTTTTTGAAGCCTCTCTTTGCTTGCCCTGGCTTTGAGACCTTTCCTTTTACAAGCCCTTTCACTTGGTCTGATAATAGCAGATGCCCCTAGTGTTGAGCTCTCCATTTGGCAGCACGGCCATGACTCTGCAGGGAGACCTGGCCTCCTGGCCCTACTGTTGTAATTAGAGCTGCAAGGGCAGTGAGGCTGCCAGCTGGGATTGCCTCAGTTGGTTTATCTTCCATCACAGTTACCATGAGAGGCCAACTGGTGCAATCCAACTCATGCCCACATTCCCAAATTGTATGTCCTGCCTTGGAAAAGGTTGCTGCATCCATTCTGCATGTTAAGAGAAGCCCCACATACCATGCCTGCGTGTTGACTCAGAGAATGCTGGAGCATCAAGGCAAACACTTAGCAGTTAACTACACCGGGTTACAGGATGGTGTTCAAACTGGTGCCCCATCTTGTTCACAGCATAGGTTCTCCCACCCTGGTGCTGGAGACTCCTTGTAATTGCCTGGCAACATTCATGCCAATCCTGCCAGGAGCCCAAGAGTCCCTTGCAAAATTCCCCTTCATCCTCCCTCTTCTCTCTCTTTTCTTCTCTGCAGGCTTCAGACACAGAGACCAGCTGGCAGTGTCCCATCCGAGGGCCGAACAACACAGGTACAAAGTCAGCTTCCTTCGTCACCGAGCTCCACTTCTCTTCCTCCACGGAGCAGCTCGCAGAGGTCCAGTGGTGCATCCCCTCGGAGCCCCATCCTTCCTTCCAGGAACCCCAGTACTTCCCCCAGAAGCCAGCTGCTGCCTCGGAGGGAAAGTCCTTCTCCCTGCCGACAGCACAAACCAGGGACTGCTCCTCAGCGAGTTCCTCCTTCCCCCCGACCTCAGCCCTCAGCTCAGGCCCCGGGGCCTACAGGAGATTCCCTGCCATCTCCTGGCGTGGCCAAAAAACGACAAAGAGGAAAAACCCAGACTCAAAGTCCAGCAACCAAAGGAAAGCAGGTGTCCCTGGAAAGTAAGGCAGCTGCCAGATAATGACCTTCCTCTGCGAGCCCAGCAGACTGGGTCACTTCTGCATATAGTATACACTTGAGATGCTGCAGCACAGCCTTCCATGCTGGACCCACGAGTGTATAGCAGTAGCTGTACTTGAATGCTTCTCTCACTCTCACCCCACACTGCAATCAGCTCCCACGGGCCTGGCAGCCTCTGAGCCACGGAGCCTTTCCAAGGGAGACCCCCCCAGCCCGCAGCTCACGCTTGCTAACGCACAGCACCCAGCCTGCCCAGTGCCTGACCTGCCTCCCTCCCCAGGGATTCTCCTCCCCGTTAGCAATACCAGTCCTCAACACCGACTCCAGCTGTGGAAGGAGGAGCAGAGGTGACAAGAGCAAGGCCTGCTAAAGAGGAAGGCTCCTGTCCTTCAGGCAGCTCCTTCCTTTCTCCTTGCTGGGAGAACACCAGCCTTGGTCTCTGCCATCTCCCTGAGTGTTGGCTCACCTCCCACCACCTGTGTTAGCAAGGGATTGCCACTAGCTCATTCAAGAACGATGGATGTATCCATGTTTGATGAGATAAGAGAAGGGGTAAGGAGGGGAGGACTCTTCTCTCCTTTTCAGAGGTGCCTCTACAGGTGGGAACTGGGAGACAGGCAGGTCTTGCTGGATGCTCCCACCTGCTCCAGTATGTCCCACAGAGGAGGCTGTCTGGCATTGCTTATTGACACTGCTGCTGTTTCAGCAGATGCCTGTGTGGTGGGTACTTAGGTGGAAGTAGAGATGTGTTGGCAGCTTGCTGGGAAATCAGGAGCTCTTGCTAATTAATGTAGAAGGGAGCGCACTGCAGCCACATCTGTCACAAATACCAAACTGTGATCTGTGGACATCACATCCCCCAGCAAGGGTGGTTCCTCTCAGCCTGGGCGTGGTTGGTGCCACAGACCTGCAGTGCACCAAACACAGCTCCATTGTGAGGATGTGAATAGTCACTGGATGCCTTTAGCCTGGGTGCCCCTTGCACCTGAATTCCTTGTGTTTTATTGTCATGCTCTTGGTGTTTGTGAATTTTGGCACTGTGGTTGAAAGTTCCCCTGCACGGCAGGGTGGGAAATTATTATCCTGTAGTGTACCCAAAACCTGCTGCTTTGCAATGAGAGGTTTGCTGGCATGCCATGGCCATGTGCATTTCTATCTGAGGGGACAGTGGGTTGAGTGGCAGAGGCGGGGTTTGTGTCTTTTCCTTGGTGCTCACCTCTGCCATGCATTGAGGATGAACAACGTGAATGTAAAAGCAAGGGCTGTGCTCTTCAAGTAATATTATCTGAACATAAGCTAACACTCAGCTAGAGCTAAATCAACCAACTGTTTAGCCCCCAGACAATTAGGAAGGCTTGAAAGTGAAAGCAAGGAGGAGTGGTACCTGTCTGATCTTGATGAGATCTTGAAGCAGACAAAATTCTCCCCACACCTCACAGAAGAACACACTCCAGACCCAAATTCTTTGTGCTTCACACCATTGTCGTGCCTAAAAGAGGTACTGCATGAGACAGAACAAAAATACAGCTGCTCTGTACACCTATTCCTGCAGTTGCAACTACCTGCAAATTTACTATTTGCAGACAACAAAGCTTGACAGAGGAACCTGAACAGTAATGACCTTGATTCATTTGAACATGAATGCAAACAGTCACACACTGGTGGCCATCAAGTCCAAGGAATCCTGAAGCTGCTCATATCTACAGGAGTCCTGGAAAGGAGTGTGAGAGCTGTGACAGGGTGTCAGGGAGAAACTCCTTGCACACCTGAACAGGGAAATGTGTAGGAACAGGAGACAGGAATTACCCCTTCATGTAACAGTCTCAGTGTTGCCAACACTAAGAATTCATTTCACCCAGCTCAAAGTGTTTTCCATTGATTTCCAAACATGCCCTCATCTTTGCAGAGCAGCACTGGGAACTCAGAGGGAGCTCAGGCTGTGGTCTGATGGACTGAGCTGATGTTGCCATCAAAAGCCACATCCCTCCAAGTTCCAGCTGTTTAGTTGCACAGTTCCACCACATTTACAGTGCAGCAGCTATTTGATAAATGGCTGGAAATGCTGATCCAGCATGACACGAACTGCTCTGATTTGCCAGTTTATTTTTCATCTGGTTCATTTCATCACTCTGGTTCACCATTTGATCTCACAACAGAAGAAGGACGCACAGAGACTGTGACCACTTCTTCTGGTGGCACTAAAACTTTCTCTGAGTTTGAAGAGTGCGTCAGACTAGAACCTATGTGCTGCAGATTTAGAAACTAGAAAACAGAATAAACTCAAAGACAGATTCTTTCCAGAAATATAAATCATAATGGGACTCCTATTAATTTATTGAAGGTCTATTAATTTTAGAGTGCTCAGATGATAAGACTTGGTTGTGAAGCTTTTACCAGTTGGTCCATCCATGTCTTAATGCACATGCCAAAAATGACATTGAAAGAGCTTTGAAAGAAGACTACAGGATTATTAACAGGGTTAGCAAACCTGCCTCATCATGGGAAGCCAATAAAGCACAATCAGTGTATTTGTTCAGGAAAAAGTTTAAGGAACAGTTTTCTGTGGCCCAATGTCAGAAAGGAAGCTCCAGGGCAGACACAAGGCTGGGTTGGACAGGGCCCTGAGCATCCTGGTCTAGTGGAAGGTGTCCTTGCCCATAGCAAGGGGCTGAAACTGGATGATCTTTAAGGTCCCTTCCAACCCAAACCATTCTATGGTTCTGTGGTTCTGTGGTCTTCCTCTGGCACATGAAAGCAGGGAAGTCAGAGCAGCCAAGAACAGCAGATGAAGAAATCAGGCAGGCTCTTAATTCTGAAGCAACCATCCAGTGAAGTCTTTCACAGGACTAGGGGGACTTTCTTATTAAAAGGTTTCTGTGAAACTGAGCTGTCTTCTAAGAGGTCTATCTACCATGACCCAACCACAAGAAGCAGGCAGGATTCTGGTGGCACCAAAGTATCATCTCCCTCTGTGGTGCAGCAGATTCCTGGTCCCACCAGGATACATGCCAAAGCTGGTATAAACTGGAGAGCCACCTGGCAGGTCCCACAGGTTTCAGAAAGCAAGGGAAAGATGGCCAGCACAGCTGGACATCAGGCACAGGTCTATGCTGAACTGAGCAGGAGTGATAGATCTGAATGGCTCCAAACCCACTGGTTTATTATGCTTTTTTGCCCCTGAAATTTTTGCCTCGGACAATTTTTTTAATAATAATTTTTCTTTTGTTCTAATCTGGTTGCAAGGAAATTAAAAATATAAGTAAATAGATATTCCATGTTACAGAAATTAAAGTTTACATTGAAAGGAACCCTTGGAAATCACCTTGTCCAATTTTCTATTGAAAATGAGATTAGATTATGTAGGGCTGTGTCAAGATGAGCCTTCAGTGTCTCCAGCAAGGAAGATTCCACCACTTCCATGATTTAGTGAATCAAAGAATGGTTGAGGCAAGATGGGATTTGTGGAGGTCATCAACAAAGCTGTTCACAGTGTTGTCTGACAGGGCTGGGCTGAAGGTGCATCTGGGTCCGTGGAGATCTGAGACCAGCATGGGTCATCTCTCCTCGTGGTTGTGCTGCCAGACTCCCTGCTCCTGCACAGCCCTGCCTCCCAGCTGTCCCTGGCATGAAGGGCAGCAGGAAAGTGCATGGTGTGCCCCAGGCCATGTCCTCTTGGATGGGGGTGCTCCCATCTGGGGGAGCAGCACACACAGAATTTCCTCTGGGTCCTCTCTTCTTCTGCTGCCCTGCAGGAAAGTTGGAAGGGCACCTGCCATAGCTGGAGCAAACAGAGGAGAACATGTCTGGGGACAAGAAGGGATGAGGCCTGTGATGTTAGGGAGAAGTTAGGTGGTTGAGGAATGCCAGAGGATCTAGTGTGGCATCACAGGACATGGTGGGCTGTCACATCCCAGAAAGGTGGGAGAGGCAAGGCCCTGTTGCTCTCTGCTGTGAGTCTTGTGCAAGCTCTGCCAAGCTCGAGGGCACAGGGGGGCTGCTCAAGCACTGCTGGGGTGTGTGGCTGTGTCCTTGCAGGTGATTTTGCCCATGTGTGTGTTTTGGGGGAACTCCTGGGACAGGCCACCACTGTTCCTTCATCAGTGTGTCCATCTGCATGGGTAGGGAGAGACACGTCTTGCTCATCTGTGTTGGGACCACAAAAGCCTCTGGGACTGCCCTGAGCCCTCATTTGCAGGGGCCTTGCCCAGCAGCTGAGATGCCTCCCTGGCTGGTGGGAAGGAGCCAGTGGCTGCTGGCTGGCCAGGAGCTGCCTGCAAAGAAGCACGGATACAGGGGGGATGTGCCACGTGGGGAATCTGAAAGGCAGCTCTCAGCACTAAACCAGTGTGGCAATGGATTGTATGAGCAGAGGGAGAAAAGGACAGATGGCACCAGACAGACTGATACTGTGGAGAGGCTCAAACACATGCATGGATGGAGCTGCTTAGCTGATTTGTCTGGTTGGCAGCACAGGCACTTCTGTTTGCTTTGGTGCAAAAGGTGTTTTGGTAGCAAATATCTCTGGGTCAGTTGTGCTTGGAATCAGTGAGAGGCAGGAGACTTTGCTTGCCCTTTTTTAAGTAAAGAATATTATAATATATATATATATATATATTATTACAACAATATAAGTAGTGACCATTATATATAGTGACTAAAGGTTAAAAAGGGTCCTGCTACCTTCAGAGAAGTCTCATCTGTGACTTCAGATGTGTGCAGGGCTCACTGCTGTGTGCAGTGAAAGTGCATGGGGGAACAGGATACCACTCTACCAAAGAGCATGTCAGCTGTGAGGCTGCACCTGCCTGAGCACAAACCAGGGCTGAAACACGCCAGCCTGGGTGGCTGACAGCTATCCTGCTTGCCACCAGACCTGCAGCAGCTGCTGGACTGACACACAGCTCTGCGGGGCATGGAGCAGGATCTGGAGCATCACTGTTCACGTGGCTGCTCCTGGCTAACACAAGCACTGAGAGTTTGGTGGTGAAACATGTAGATCCAAAGCAGGTTGTGTTGGGGCAAGAAAATCTTTCACATTTCTCCTTTCCCACACAGAGGTGTATTCTCACTGTAGATCCTCTGTTAGAAGATGATCACTGATAGCCTGGGCAGCTCCAGTAGCATCCCAGTGGTTCCTCAGCACACTGCTTTTTTCTCTGTACAGTTTATTGACCCACAGCTATTCCACGTGCACTGACACCAATGCCCACCTAAGGCCTTGCCCCACACATCACTCACCTGCAGTTAAATTAATCCTGTGAACACAGTAAAAGTCCCATTGTGGACATAATGAGTTTGGTATCAAATGAGCTTCTTCTGGCTGAACTGAAACATGGCCGTGCTCCAGCAGAGCTAGGCTGGTTTGACAAAGTCCACGGGGACCACTGAGGGTTTGCAAACACCTTTGGTTCCATCTGTTTGCCAGCTACTCCTGCACCTCCCCATGAGCAGGAGAGCTTGGGCTGCTGTTCAGGCCCTTTCCTCATGTGGCATGTGCCTGTAACTGGGCTGCTGGGTGGGCTCAGTGTGTGCTGGCTCCCCAGGGCCTGTGCAGGTGCTGCATTCCAAGGGGCTGGGACCGTGCTGGCAGTGGCAGCAGAGCCAGCTGATGTTAAGACCTCCATGAGCATTGGGGTTGGTAGTTTTGCAAGGCCAGGGAATAGCTCTCCCTGCAGGCTGGGGTGAGCTGTGACCCCCAGGACAGCCAGAATCCCAGGAAATGACAGTGATTTATACACCATCACTCTCCTGTCACTTCATTCCTACTGTAGCTCCTCCAGCAAATCTTGCCTTCAAAGTAACTGTATGTTCCCCCAGGTCAGACCCTTTTTGCCTGGGGGGTTGAAGCCCTCCTGGATTCTGCAGAGCCTGAGGCAGACTTGGCCATCAGCCTGTGGAACCCATACAGGCCATATGCTGGGTCACAAGGAGGAACATTATCCCTTTTATTTCTGGAGCTGCAAATGGCTGGAAAGCAGGTTTAAAGTAAACACTGATGCCCTCTGTGCTGAAAGGAGGAAGGGAGCTACCAAAGCAAATCCAGAGCTGGGTTCCTTGTAGGGACCAAGATAATAATTTCTCCTGCTCTTAGCTCCTGAACCAGAGGGGCCTCAGGGGTGAGAGCTCTGCTTTGTGAAGACCCTGCAGGACTGGTGCCAGCACGGTGCTCCTCAGTGGCTGCCCTGCCTCTGGCTTGGCCCTTGTTGCCCTGCCTGGAGCTCAGGGAGCTGTGGCACAGGTTCCCTGGAGGAGGCTGGGGCTGATGTTTCCTCGGGAGTGCACGGCACAGGCTCGGGACCATCCCTGCGGAGGGTGGGATGAGCTCTGCAGGACGTGGGGGTACCCCTGGCTGTGAAACCAGGACTGCTGTGCTATGGGACCTGCTGCTTCTTCTCCAGACAGGAATTGGAGCTGGGAACACAGATGATTTTATAGATCTCCTTTTACCACGATAGCATGTGACTCTACACTCAGACGTTGTACCTGGCGCACCGACGTTTTCCTTCGCCTCTGGCACACTCTGGAGACAGGACTTCTGCTCCTTCTGCCTGGAAATGTGACTGAATCCCAAGGCTAAATCTCTCTCTACATATCTTCTTTGCATTCTTTAGGAAAGCAGCTGGAGAATGTTTACACACTGCAAACAGAATGTAGGACTCCGACTGAGGAACCACAATCTGGTTCAACTGCATGGCAAATTTCTTGGCCATAAAATCTGGCATGCATCACAGAAGCCCTGTCTGTGTACAGACCCACCTGGCATTTGTCTTAATTTCAGATCACATCTTAAAAAAAAAAAAAATAAACAATTATGCCATTTCTTGTTCATATCAGACACAGTTGTCATTAGATTTGTTATTAAAAGGGGATTCTGGATCATGCCATTAAAAGCCTGTCTACCTTTTCATTGGTGTCTTCTCCCATTTATTGGTGTTGCAAGACATGTTCCTTCACCATGAACCTTGTTCACAACCACACTGCAGGCAGCAGGCTCAGCCATCCACTCCCAAAACAGCACTTGTCAGAGAGAAAAGCCTGCTTTTTTAACAACAATAAAATAAAAAAAAAATATATGCTTTGCACAGTCAAGATGCCACAGTTAAGATGCCACATTTGGAAACATGTTGGGTCTGCACATTAATATGTGGGAAGTAGAGCAAAAGCAAACCCGTAACTTGGCATGGTTTGACTTTTAACACTCTCTGACCATCTGATGTTTAAGCTGAGGACAGTTTTTACAACATTCCTTTTACCATGCTCAAATTACCTCATGCCTATGATGTGCAGACCACTCCAGGGGTGTATGATGAGAGTTTAGTACCCAGCTTTAGGAGAGGGTGCTGGAAGAGGGAACAGAAAAGAATAAAAGACCCTACTCCCTTGGAAAGTTATTCCTGTGATGACAGATTTTATTCTTTCTCCTACAGCCAAAAGAAAACACATTTGACTCCAGTGTAGAATCCAAAATGATAAAAATAAACACTGGGACATAAAAGCTCCTAAAAGTCTATGTCAGGGAGAGGCAGATGAAAGTTAAAGCTAAGCACCATAAACTGGGGAATTGAGAAGTATTTCAGAACTGCAGCAGGGGTTTGCCAGAGGGGCTTCATCACCACCCCTGGATGGCAAAATGAGAGTTTCTCTGGAGGCAGGTTTGTCAGCAACAACGTGCTGGGTTCAGCCTCTGCCTTTGTCAAGTGAGAAGACAAGTAGAGGTAGAAGCTAAACCAGGCTGCTCATGTTGGAACAGCCTCACAAAATAGGAAAGGACAGGTTTGCAGGAGGAGGCAGAATCTTTACTTGGAGCAGCTTTTATTATATCTGGGAAAGCCAAAGAAACTGTTGGGCTCAGTGATCTTCCTTCTACAATCACCTTGAGGTATTTCAAGACAAGAAAAGCCCCAGTGCAGACAAAGCAAGCCACAGGAGTGCCTTAACATTGCAGTGGAAGCCTGCACTGCAAGGAAACGCTTGTTATTCCCAACCTTGTGTTCATCTTCTCTCTAATGTCAGAGGGAGGCTGCCATGGAGCAGCCATGGGGCTCTGGAGTCAGCTGCACACAAGGATCCTTCCTCATGCCAGTGAGAAAAAGTCCCTCAAGCCTGTAGCTTCAAGGAAGCTGTCAAAACTTCCTTGAAGTTGCAGAGAGTACCTGGAGACCGTAAGAGACTAACAGCATCCACACAGGTTTCATCATGCACAAAAAATGTCAAAAGAAAATAACACAATTGAGTCCAGCTGTTTAAATTCACTAATTAATGCTTGAAACAGAGGTAAAGCCTCAGATTTAAAATAAGAGGTTAAACAAGCCCAAAACTTTGTGGTGTAATGTCCATAGGCTCATAGGATAATTCAGGCTGGGAGAGACCTCTAATGTTACATTGGAATTTTAACCTCAAACCATAAATGTAAATTGAAAATTGTCAATAAGCAACCAGTTTGGGACAGTGCATCTCATAGGACTAGTCACAAAAACTGCATCCTCAAACAAGGAATAGGTTGGAGGCAAGAAGACCATCTGGAAAGTCTTATACCAGATGCCCTACTCTCTTTGCCATGTGTCTTGCTAATGTTGGAGATGGAGTATTGAGTTTCTTTTGATTCAGGGGAGGACAGAGACAGCTCCTGTATTGATGAAACTGCAAAATGCATTCAAACACAGGGCAGAAAAGTCAAAACTGAAATCTTGGTCACCCAAGATAGGAGCTAGGAGATGCTTAGATTAAATGAGAAACATAATGGAACAAGATAATTAGTAGAGGAAGGTGATCAGTCCTTCACTCCTTGCACCATCCAGGCTATTGCAGCTCCATAGAAGGTGTTAGGAAATTACTGCTGGAAACAGAAAAGCTAACACCTTAGTGACCAAGTAATTTAATAATCCACCCCTCTCAACAAGTAGTTGGCATCCTGAAAAGGAGCAGAAAGACTGCAGAAGAAAGTGTTAGATGTGTGAAGTAAAAAGTAAACTCTTCCTTTCAGCATTATTTGTGACAGCAGCAGCAGCACAGGAGTCTGGCTGCTCTCACCAGGCATGGCCAAGCAGTTTGAGCCAGGTCTAATTAACCAAGTTGTTAATTCAGTCAAGTCAGTCACAGACCTTGCACATGTGTTGGCCATTAACTAAAGCTGGTGACTGGTTGAAGGAGCACATTTGGGTCCAAGAAATAGAGCAATGTACATTTCAAGGAATGCAGTAGGAGCAGCAGAGCCCCAGGAGTTGCAGAACAGTGATCCATAATCTCACTTCTGACTGGGGAGGCTGGATCTGTTTGCAGTTTAAATATTCAGCAGCACATCTATTAGAGTTTCTCTCCCTTGCTCTTAGAAGACTGGTGATGAAAAAAATCATTTGTCCTTTAGTTCAACTTCAGTTTAAACTGTAACCCTGGAGGCACAGCATTGTCAGGTGTCCCTGCTTCACTCCTGTGTGCCTCTCCTGGGATGAGCACTGAAATGGCTCATACCATGGCACTGGGGCAGCACATTAGTGAAACATGGGTGGCCAGGTATGCTGCTGAAAGGGGAAAATGTCTCCTAAGGTCACAGATCGTGGTGTTATTCTGCTCTGTGCCCTCGCAGCGCTTCGTGTCTGGGCAACACACAGTCTGGGCCATCAGCCACAGCAGGAGCCCTTTTGGAAAAGCTCTTTTGGATCTCCTCATCCCTACCTGTTGCTCTGCAACCCTTGGCTGCAGGGCAAGGCAGTGCAGACAGGCAGCTCCTGGCAGTCAGCACCACTTCCAGCATTCCCTGAGCCCAGACCCTTGCTGTGCCTGCATCCCAACACCAAACAACCCTGTTCTCATGTGAATGGCCAAACTGGAGCTGCTTTAAAGCAGAGCATGTCCTGGGGAAACAGCTTGGAGAAAGGCTGGAGATGATGCATCAGCACCTACCAGCACTCAGGAGTGCAGGGCTGGTGGAGGAGGGAGGGCAGAGACAGCAAGGAGAGAGGTACAGAGGGTGAAAATGCAGTGGGAGATAACTCAGAGCGAGCTCTCAGCAGCTCCACTGCTCTGCTTCTTCATCTGTAGCCTTTGCAGGGTGCTGCCCCTGCTTGCTGTGTGATGCTCTGCCCCCTGAGCTTAGGACACAACCTTCTGGGATGTGCTGTCCCCATGGGCCCAGCCTGCCTGGAGCACCTGCTGCAAGGAGAGCAGGCTCATGTCTTGTCCCAGGTGTGAAGGCACTTGCAGGAGGAGGTCCCCAGGGAGAGTCAGCCCTTTCTCCCACTGCTTTGAGTTCAACTGCCCCAATCTCATCCCCAGTCTGTGCAGCAGAGGCAGCAGCACCTGGCAGGTGCTGCACATTCACTCCTTTGGCTGTCACCTCTGTCCCCAGAGCACACCAGCACAGGACTGGACCCTGCAGAGTGTGTCAGGGCCCCCAGCATGAGAGGTGCAGCCTCTCTGCCTGCCAGCACTGCAACTCCTTGCCTTTGTCCTGGCAAAACACCTTTCCAGGCATCCAGGAGAAAAGGACTTTTCACTTTTTCCATTCTTTACAGGGCACAGGTGAGCAGGTGGCCCTCACCCACCCAAAGGGCACACACACCTCCCTGCTTGCACCCGCCCTGAGACACATCTCCCTTCCAGGCAGCCGCTCTACCCTCCCTGCTCCAAGGGCATGGCTTGACACAAAGCACACCAAAACACACTTGGCTGGTGCTCAGCAGCCAGGCTTGCTGTCCTTGGATGCCCTGACCCAGTGGGACACCCCTGCTCCTCCCAAGGCCTCTGTCACAGTCCAGCAGGTCTGGCTGGTGACCAGCTCACAGCAGGCAGAGTTTGCTGCAGGACCTTCACATGAGAAATGAGAGTGTCCCCACAGCCTCCCTTCCTAATGCAGATGTCCCTCTCCAAAACCACAGCAGGAGGAAAGGACTCCAAAAGGATCAGGTGCTCTGTGCTGGGTCCATTTGCAAGGGATGTGTTGTGGGCACACAGGATCATTTCTTTGGCTATGCCCTAAATGGAGAGCTCCACTGTGACTTTTGACACCTTTCAGCAAGGTCTCAAAGTCCAAAGAGGTGCCTGTATGAAAAGCCATGGGAAGTTGAGCTCCAAGAGCAGAGGCTGCTTTTCAAGCTCATGTTGCTGCTCCTTGGTACCTAGCTGCTCTGAATGAGCAAACTCCACAGGAAAAAAAAAAAAAGATGAAATTTGAGGATCTCCTGCTGGAAACTGGGGGCTTTGGCAGATTCCAGATTTTGATTTTGGCTATCCTCTGCCTCGCAAGAATCAACCTTCCCATGCATTTCCTGCTGCACAATTTTCTTGCTGCCACCCCCTCTCATCACTGTGCAATTCCACACCAAGAGGCATTTGTGAATCTCACCACGGAGGAAGTTCTGCTCATCAGCATCCCTCGGAAGCCCGACGGCACTTTCAGCTCCTGTGAGATGTTCTCACAGCCCCAGTTCCACCTGCTGCTCAACTCCTCTCTGCAGCCAGAGAACAAATCCATCATCCAGCACTGCCAGCACGGATGGGTCTATGACCACTCTCAGTTCACCTCCACCATCTCCACCCAGGTAATTCCTGGCCTGGGATCCAGCCAAAATTGAAATTAGCTCTGTGCTTTGAGGAGGAGATGGAGAGGTGTTTGCTGAGTGCACAGAATGAGAAGGGAATCTGTGCATTGCAGCCAGTGGACATGACCTGCTCAGAGAAGATGTCCTGGGAGGGGGAAGCTCTCTGAAGCTCAGTATAGGAGCTAACATTTATTAATATTATTTTTGTGAGCATCTCCTCTTGCTTAGATTGATGCCAACATTTCTCCTTATAATCATCCAGATTTCTCCAGATGATTGAGAGATTTGGGAGGGGGTCAGAAGGCAGTGGAAAGACACAGATATAGGATTTTCTCTGTGTGGCATTTGCACAAGATTGCATCCTGTCAGGGTTTCACATGAGCTCTTGATTTCCTTTCTTGGCTTTCCAAACACTTTATAACTTCTATTCCCTTGGCCACCCCTCCTCACTGGTGTTCTCCTTCTCTTCTCTTCTCTTCTCTTCTCTTCTCTTCTCTTCTCTTCTCTTCTCTTCTCTTCTCTTCTCTTCTCTTCTCTTCTCTTCTCTTCTCTTCTCTTCTCTTCTCTTCTCTTCTCTTCTCTTCTCTTCTCTTCTCTTCTCTTCTCTTTTTTCTCTTTTCTCTTCTCTTTTCTCCCCAGGGTTGTGCTGCCTCTCTATCTCTCTCCCAAATCCAATGTTCTCTCTAAGGCTCTTCCACTGAGCTCGTAGCCAGCCATAACCTTGAGCCTGCAAAAGGTCCCTGCCCATCAAATATTAACCACCCACCTTCTGAAACAGTTTTCCAGCGCTAGCAGTGATACCTCTGGGTGTTAATGCTTTACTTTCCTTGTGAAGCAGTCCACCCAAGGTCTCAGGGAAGGGGAAGTTTGGTCAGGCAAAAGGGGCACAGCTGGGTTAGAAGGATAGTGCTGGGTGTTTCAGTGGGAGCAGGGACAAATCTTAGCCTGGAGCTGGTGCTTCCTCCCCACCACCCAAACACTCCTGCTCCTCACAGGGGTGAGGGTTGTGTGTGCCCTGGGTCTGCACCTCATTTCTGTGCTGAAGATGTGAAGAAGGGAGGGGGTAGAAGGAGGAACTCTTGCATGGAGCCTCGTGATGCTGCTCCCATGGCCAGAGGCCTTGGGACCCCTGCAAGGGACCGCGACTTTCTCTGGAATTCTGCTCCTGTAGCAAGAAAGGTTGCTCGAGGTCTAGCTGGCCTCATCAGAGAGGCTGCAAGTCTGGGTTGATGATTAAATTTTGCCACATTTGCACACAGAGAAAATTACCTCTGCATTCTGTAGAGATCTGTGATATTTGCACTTCAAACAAAGTAAAATTATGCTCATTAGCTTAATTAGGATGGATGTCCAAACCAACTCCTCAGTAAGAAATCAATGGGTTAGTATTAAGAGCAAGTATTTGACCTTACCTCTCCTCTGCCCTCCTTCTTCCCTGCACAGACAGCTTCCAAGGAAACTGGTCAGTTTGAAGTTGTCTGTACATCCAGTTATCCTCTGCCAGTTCCTCCTGCCTGTTTGGCAGCATCCTGCCTATTCCATTAGGATTTTTCATCCATGTGAGGAGTAAAGACTGAAGGAAGTGAGGGAAGCAAGGGAAGGAGTGGAGCAGGAGGGGAAATGAGATGGGAAAGAGGAAAAAGCAGAGACAACAATGGAGTGGGAAAGCAATGGAAAGATTTTCCTTCTTCCCTGCACAGACAGCTTCCAAGGAAACTGGTCAGGGCAAGAGGAACTGGTTATCACCACAACTGTGCCCAGTGCTCACTGAGGGCTGTGACAGCTCACTGCACCCTGCCAATGCCCAGCTCACCAGGACACTCTCAGGGCACAACAGAGGGAGCTGGGGGAGAGACTTGCACCTGGGCAGGTCTGGCAGGGGTCAGGAGAAGAAAATGGGGAACTCTCCGTGTGTGGTCCACAGGAAAGTTTTCTGATGCCCAGCCCTGTCCTGGGGTGCATCAGGCACAGCATCACCAACGAGTCAAAGGAGGGGATTGTCCTGATCTGCTCTGCTCTGCACTGGGCCAGCCTCACCTCGGGTCCTGGGGGCAGTTTTGGGCACCACAATATAAAATATTCAATTTTCAGCTACTGGAGAGCATTCAAAGGACAGCCACGAGGATGGTGAAGGGTCTGGAGAGGAAACCATACGAGGAGTGGCTGAGGGCACTTGGTCTGTCCAGCCTGGAGGAGACTGAGGGGAGATTCATTGGGGTCTTCAACATCCCCACAAGGGGAAGTGGAGGAGCAGACACTGCTCTTTTCCCTGTGGTGACCAGTGACAGGATCCATGGAATGGCCTGAAGTTGAGTCAGGGGAGGTTTTGTTTGGATATCAGAGAAAAGTTTTTCACCCAGAGGGTGGTTGGGTACTGGAGCAGGCTCTCCAGGGCGGTGGTCACAGCATTAGAGTGACAGAGGTCCAGAAGCATTTGGACAAAAATCTCAGGCACTTGGGGTGACTTTTGGAGTGTCCTGTGCAGGGCCAGGAGTTGGACTCGATGACCCTGATGGGTCCCTTCCAACTCAGCATCTTCTACGGTTCTGTGATTCCATGAAGTGTTCACAGAGAGGCTGTCACAGCAGGGATGGATAACTGGGACTTCTGTAAGATGCACCTTTCCATTTCCCAGGACTCTGGCACTGTCTGATGTGCACTTTAGTGCAGGATCCCACTGGTCCCTCAGACTCAGCAGATACAAACTGCACGACACAACAGAATGAAAGAGCACTGGAATGAAGGAGTGTGAGAAGGCAGCAGGGACTGGGCTGGGCACTAAAGTGTCATTTTGGCCTTGTGTTTCAGTGGGACCTCGTGTGTGAGCAGCGTGGGCTGAACCAGGCAACAGCAACCTTCTTCTTCATCGGCGTCACCGTGGGGGCCATGGTGTTCGGGGACCTCTCCGACAGGTTTGAGCCCTCCCAGGCTGCTCCTGCAGGGCCTCAGCTTCACAGAAAGAATGCCACAAACATGTCACCTCCAACAGGCAGTCAGAGGGGTGGGGAAAGGACAAAAGGCGACTGCGAAGGGAGATCCAGCCTCTCACTGGGAAATTGGATTCGAGGGAGTAAATGCTTCCTGGATCAGTGAGCCACTAAATGCTTCCCGGATCAGAGAAGCAGCTCTGGCCTTGGGCAGGAGTCAGATGCACTGCTGACTGTGGTCAGAAGTGCTGCAGGAGCAATAAAAAAAACCAACAACAAAAAAAAATCAGTCTGCCAGACCAGTTTCAGTCTAAAAATCGAGTGAGCTGATTGATACAAAGCTGGACAAAAAGGCTAAAAGAGTGAACTCCTTGCAAATTATACACAAATTAACTCCTTGCAAATCATACCCAAACTGGCTAATAACACACAAGTGAGGAGCTCAGAGGAATTTCTTGCCATAGCTCAAAAGAGTTTCTGTGACGGCGTTCACAGGGGGCTTAGGATGAGGGAAGAGACGAGGATCTGACTCCATGTTTCAGAAGGCTTGATTTATTATTTTATTATATAAATTATATTAAAACTATACTAAAAGAATAAAAGAAAAGATGTCATCAGAAGGCCAGCTAAGAATAGAAAAGGAAAGAATGATAATAAAGGTTTGTGGCTCAGACTCTCTGTCCAAGTCAGCTGGGCTGTGATTTACCATTAATTAGAAACATCCAACATGGGCTAATCACAGATCCACCTGTTGCATTCCACAGCAGCAGATAATCAATGTTTACATTTTGTTCCTGAGGCCTCTCAGCTTCTCAGGAGGAAAAATCCTAAGGAAAGGATTTTTCATAAAAGATGTCTGTGACAAGTTTCCAGCAAGCAAAATCTGACTCTGTCATTCCTAGAGAATTGGGGTAAAGGATATTTTTTTCAAGCAGGGAGGTATTTATTCCTTAAGGAAGAGGTGAAGCAATGAAGGAAACAGAAACAAAGCTGCTCTCTCTGGTTAAATGTTAGGATGTGACGATATAAACCTGAAAAATAAATCCAAGTAATAATCTAGAAAGGGCATCAGATAAGAAACTAAATATTTTTGCAAGCAGCAAAACCAGGAAACCCATCAGAGGACAGAGAGTCCAGGCCCGCAGTTGGGATGTGCTGTTCCCTTACATTATTCATTATTGGGAAACTGCTTCCTGCTTTTCCTTCCTCTGGGAGGAATTAGAGTACAGCAAGCTGCAGAATCACTGCAGAGGGGAGCCTGAGGTGTGAAGGACCCAGAGACTTTAGTGCTGCAGATGGGAATTTTTACATCCATGTCTTTTCCCGTGGGTACATGGCTATGCTTGTACAAGGACCCAAGGCACCTGCATGATTTTCAAACTGTGTGCCTTGGCTTTGTATCTACAATAGTTTTATTGCACAGCTGGAGGGGGGAGAAATTCAGAACTGAGAAAAGGAGCAGGACAAAATATGGCAGAAAATAAGATAACACAAGGTAGCACAAAATGAAAAGTAATTTGTTTCACAAATGGATTGTGAGAGGGGAAGAGCCAGCAGAGGATCAAGGCATACAAGGAGCATCTGGGAATAAAAAGTCTGTAGTGTGAGACATAAATGAGCCTGTGCTCACAGTGGGAGAATGTGTAGAGGCAGGTGCTGGAGCTGGAGCTTTGAAATGAGCTGACAGAAGAAGGCAGAGAGGAAGACACCAGAGGAATGCCAGTTAAATTCCAGGAGTAAGGAGACATTGTCCTGGAGCCCTGCAGCATCTTGGGGACAGAAAAGCTTTTAGCTGGTGTACAAATAAGATCTCAGGAGTGCCAGGCAGCCTGACCTCTGTCTGCACCAGGCAAATTGGCAGAAACTCCTCTGAAAGGTGGAGCCAGAGCCCCAGGGGGAGGTAGGACACAGCAGTGAAGAATCAGCAGGGGTTTTCCAAAAGATCCGAGCCTTAAAATTGTGCAGGAATTCTTTGCATGGATCAACAGGCATGTCAGCAGGGGAGACACCACCTCAGCCTCCTTATCAAACACTCCTTCAGACACTGAGCTGCCCCAGAGTAAGAAGGAAGGTCTCAGCATGACTAAATTAGTAAAAGCCAGGAAGAAGAGAGGAAATGCAAGTGCTCCATTATGACAGGGGAGCGGCCTGTGCTTGGAATTTTGTGCTTTTAAGTGCATTCATAAATAATCTGGGAAGGGAGCAAGTGGGGAGGGGATGCTGAGTCTGGCAGAGATGAGGCCAGAGGCTGGAGACTTTGCAGAAGGGGTTAAAGGACTCTGTGACTGGATGAGACAATCAGGGCAGATCAATCTAAAATAGAGAAACAATTTAAACCTCTCATTTAAAATGGAGGCTCTGAACCGACCACAGCTACTCAGTAGGAAGATTTTGGCATTATACAGCAAAACACAATTCTGCTCTGGGCAAACATCCACACAGCAGTGAGTAGTGGTTAGGGAAGCAAGAGGAAAATTAAGGATCATTAGATTAAACCTCAGATATCACCCCCCACATCTCCCCTATCATCTCTTTAAAGCTGACCTCCCATTAGCAACCCTTCTTTTCTCTGACAGAGATGAGATCCCACTTCTTTGTGCTAACAGTGAGGCAGAGGTTTCATCTCTGGTGCTCCAGGGGGAAAATCATCTGGCATTTTGCTACTGTTCAGGTTCAGGTTTTTTCTAAGCCATTATAGGTATTTGGATTTGAGATCTACTCCACTGACAAATTTGACCCAGGTAAACCCTCCAAAAACCTTCACTGTGAACAAATGTATGAAAAAAAACCATATATATATACACATATACACAATATGTGTGACAGAAATAATAACAGAAGCAATATATATATAACATGTATATTGTTTCTGTTATTGTCTGCTCTTCTCCAAAGACTCCTTTTGTACTTTGTCCTTGTACTGAATTGGTTCAATAATGCTTTGGCAGACTTCCAGATTGTTGGGGTTTTCTTTATGAAAATGGCTTTTTTATTAATTTTTATGTTTCTGCAGTCTGCTCCTTTTTATTGTCTTTTCTACAGTCTTTCAGAAGTTGTGCTTTCCTACCACTCTCTTTGAAGACAATTTTAATGGCATTATTTCTAGCAGCCTCCCTCTATCCTGCAGTTCAGTCCTGGCATCTCACTCCTGGTTTTCCTAGCAAGTAGTGTGCATTTGCTGAGAGTGTAGTAATGGTTCCTTAAATAGCTGCCTTGACTCCTGCAGGGAATATCATGGTTTTATACCCTCCTTACTGTATTTTCAAGGAAAATCTTCATTTACAAAATGTATCTTCTTTCTTGGGCAGGTACACATTGGAAACTGGATCCAGCTCTGGGGGGTTTCTGGTGCTTTCTGTTCTCACCCTGGGGCATCAAGGTGTCTTTTACAAACTGTCCCAGCCTAAATTTCAAAGCAGATCCAGCAAACTCCCCGTAGCCAAGCCACAAGTTGGGGAGTTTGCCAGTAGGTTCATTTATCACCTGCTGAATGAAGTAATTTTTTTTATTATTATTTTTGGGAATGTTACTGTGGCATTATGTCCTGGCACACTACTTTTTCCCCTGGAGCAATTGTTCCTGCCACCATCCTTCTCAGGGGGGCACTGGGAGAGCCCCAATGCCAGGATCAGAGCAGGATTTCAGTCCTTGTGCACTGAACATCACCTGCAGGAAGGCTTAATCTACTACTGCTGCTTGAGCCTCAGCTTTCCTAACATGCAGTGCTGATGTTCATCAGGAGACTGACACCTTGTGCCCCATTTTGATTTTTAGATTTTCGTAGGTTGTGTAGAAATACATGCAGACATATTTCTCTGTCTGTGAGAGTGTCTGTCTGTGTGTATCTGTACATTTATTTTGCATTTGTGTGCATTTGATGTTTTGTATTTCTCCACATTCTCCGCACAGGACTCTGGACAAGGGGGTAAGGAAACCCCAGGGGAACAACACCCTGCAGATCCCTCAGAAACCCCTTAGGATTTCAGGGCTATTTGCACATGTGGGCAGACAATTGGATTCCTTCCTTTTCCTTCCAAGGAGCAGGGTGAAAGTGTCACGGCTCTGTCACCTCCTTGAGAGTGGTGGCAGTGGCCAGACCTGAGTAAGCCATGGGAGAAGGACACGGACACTGGAGGGAGCAGGGTGTGACAGCAACACGGGATTTCAAGCTGGCATCACTGCTTTTGGTGGTGGTGTGGGCCAGGAGAGCCAGATTTGTTGTTCTGAGCAGCACTGCTCTTTCCACTGGAGATTCCCAAAGTTTATGGGGTGGGATCTGCATGGGATTGCACCAGCTTGATCCAGAACAATTTTTTTCCTCTCCAGCATGTTGTATCCTTTAATTTTCCTCTAAAATCTCTGGTTTGCCCATTTCAAACCCTGCTCCCATGACAGGTTTCCAGCCAGTGTAACCCAGCCTGTGCTCGTGGCAGGTTTGGAAGGAAGACCATGCTGCAGCTGTCCCTGGTGTGCTCCCTGGTTTTTGGGATGCTGAGCGCCGCTTCCGTGTCCTACATGATGCTGGCCGTCACACGGACCCTCACCGGGGTGGCCCTGAGTGGCCTGTCCCTGATTGTCCTGCCTCTGGGTGAGTGTGGGGGGCTGTGGCTGTCAGGGGGGCTCCTGGCAGACAGTGGGTGGCAAGGGAATTCTCTACCAGGCAGGACAGGCTTGGTAGGAACAGGGGTCTGGGAATCGCCGCGCGTGCGATTTCCCTCTTGCAAGGAGCCCAGAATTACAATTTGCTGTTGGTCTAATTAATATTTAACAGTCTATTCAAAATACAGCAACCACTTGTTAGTACTTCTGTTGCAACAAGCCACCCAATTCCTGTCAAGTGTCATCCACACAATCAAAGCCACACTCCAAAGTCTCTGCCCCTTTTCCACTCATACAAAGTTCTCACCTTTCAAGCACTGTTTGGGCAATCCAGCATTGCCCTGTCCTCAGCACGAGAGGATGGTGGGTCATTGACAGGGTGTTTCTGCTTCCCCAGATTCGAGTTGGCTCACAAGCTGCCAATCTGTATTCTACAATGAGAAGAACTACCAAAAAATTTTTTACAAATTACGCAGAGCTAGGCAAAACTGAAGCTGAAGAATTTGGGTGATTACATAATAAAAACAAGCTCCAGATTTCAGGATATCCGGTAAACCACTGGATAATTTTGTAGATACAGTTGGGACATACTGGGCAAAAAGTGTTGTACCCAAGAACAATTAACAGTTGCAGCAGAAATTTCCAGGATTTTTGCAGGTGTAGTCAAAATCAAGCTATAATGGCTTCAGCATTGGAGAAGCCCACACAAGACCTGACAAATCCCAAGGGCTGCTGTGTTTTTTTATTGCTATAAATGTTGATTCCTGCAAGTCATAGTAGAGCTTGGGAGGGGCATTTCTGATTGCTAGAGGTTGTAGCAACATGTCCAAAACTTTGGAGGAAAACTGGCTTTTAGTTCACACACAGAAACAAGGAGACCCCCAGCTGGCTTTACACTTTTGCTGCTGTCTGCTCTGGGTGGGCTCCCTGTGAACAACAATTCTTCCCAATCTATTTCTTTAATCTGAAATAATGAGTGGAAATGGGAAAAATGAGAGAGAAATGGGAAACTGTGCAAGCAAGATGGCTAGGGGAAAAAAAAAATCTGGTTGATGAAGAAGACCAAGTGAATGCTATTGAATGGGATAAAAAAAAATATCACCAAGAGTGGTTTTAGCACTGTTCCTTAACACGTCCAATATTTCTTTTCCTGAAGTTTTATTTTAGTGGCTGACAGCTTTGCAACAGCCTAAGTACTGTGGCTGAATATTTTAATATTCCAAATATCAGCCAAACAGTGGAACTTTGTGAAGGAGCAGAGCAGGGATGTTCCCTTGCTTTGCCCTTGTTAGAAAGCCCTGCAGGCCCTCCCTGCCTGGAGAAGTCCTGCATGTCCCAGCTGGATGCTGCCTCCCTCTTGCAGGGATGGAGTGGGTGGACGTCCAGCACCGCACCTTCACCGGGATCCTGAGCAGCATCTTCTGGAGCATTGGGAACATGCTGCTGGCCCTGGCAGCCTACTTGGTGAGGGAGTGGCACTGGCTGCTGGTGGCTGTGACAGCACCTTGCCTCCTGAGCATCGTCTGCCTGTGGTGAGTGCAGCCAGCAGAAAGGAAGCGCACTAGGATTGGCCTCCTCTGTGGATCCTAGGAGTTGTTCAGTAGCCTCAGGATGAGCAGGATTCATCTGTGTCTTGTACCTGGATTGCCCAAGTGTGGCACCTCTGGAAAACTGGAGTGGTGTAAGAGCTTAAATGAGGGATGTGGGACTCCAGGGGCTCTCCAAAATGCAGTTTATTCCATCCAAGAGGTTACAGCAGCCCAGGGTGGTGGGTGACAGAGCCTGTGCCTACAGCTGTCAGCTCCAGCTGCAGGCAGGCCTGGAGACCCTGAGTTTAGGTTACAATGCATTCTATACTTTTCTTTGTTGAGCATCTTAATACAGTAGAACCAATCTATACCTTAACTTTTATCTATAGCCTATCATAACTACTAAAATTACCATATTCATGTTACTGTTCTCCAATCACTAAAAGTTAGTACATTACAGTTTAAGCTAGAAGTTGTTTTTCAGTTTTCTTGCAGTAGAAAATTCTGATACCTTTTTTCTACTTGCAGCATTTGCTGACTTGTTTGCCTGTGCTATCTTTCTGCTTGGTAAAAACAACTTCTTGTTTGAAGCTTATCCTTTGCTCTAAATCATTAAAAACCTTTCTAACTAACACAGCCTTTGCCTCCTTGGTTATCCAGTGAGACTGGCTCAGCAATTCTTTTCTTTTATATCAAAACTTGCTTCCATCTCTATTCCTTCATCACACTCTACATTTAAAAATCTTTCTGCTAGACATACATATCTGTGAGACTTTTTTGTCAAACTCTCATCCTTCCCAACAGAGTGGCCTGGGTTTTGTCTCTCCCAAGGTTACATCACAGTTTTGGGGACAAGGAGGAGGCAGGAATGAGGCTGAGGCATTAGGATGACAGGTGGAAGCAGGATTTGGTGCTGCCAGCTCTGTCAGACGTGGCTCAGAGTAAAGAAAAGAGATTCCAATAAAGGAACACTCAACCAGATCCAGGCTTTAATCCTTAGTAAACTCAAGATAAAACATTTATCCATTCTCTGTCCCCACCTCACTGGGAAAGATACCAAATTTTCCATGAAAGCCACTGACACCTTCAGGCTAGGTCAAGTTCATTTATCTCTGTGCTTCCCAAGGCTTTTCTCAGGTGTGCAACCATCCACACCTGCTTTCTCTGGGCAATTTCCTCCCTGTAGCCTTATTTAAGAATACCTGACATCTCCTAAGCCTTAAAACGGGATATGGTTCATTTATTCAGAGAAACTTTAATTTTTCCATCTTCTTTTTTTTTTTTTTTTAATTTCCCTGTGTAGTAATATGAATTAGAATACAGAGCTGATTCATTGACAGTCTAAACAGTAACTTCTGGTATTTCACTGATCAAGTCCAACACAACTAAAATGCATGTCCTGCTGACTTTTTTAGTTCAAGTTGTTTTGCTCTCTTTCTAAGACAACCAGCCATAAAAAAATGAGTCCTTGGAAGTGCTGAAAATTCACAGATGCATTTGGACCCCCCCCCCCTTTTCATCATAACCATTTGATTTTTCTTCTTATGTTACTATCTTTTATGGACATTAGTTCTCCAACAAATTATACTCTAGTCTTCAAGCACCCATAAGGTCAGTGATTGCAGAAAATTGAAAGTCTCTGAAGTATGGAATTAAAATCTAATTTAGCACTCTGTAGATATTATTGACACAATGTCAGAACTCAGTGGAGACATTAGACAAGCAAAAGACATGGTATTACTCTCTAGAGACAGTGGCAATGAGTGCAAAATGCCATCTTTCCTTCTTTATATTTCCCAAAGTTGCAAGCCTGTGGGAAGGAGATGAAAACTTTCAACAAGACCAATTCTCCAAACATTTTTGCTCTACACATAATTTTCAATTCCTGCTTGAATAGTGACAACAGTTGCTCACTAGTTTTTCTGTAACCTGATTTAGGGCACATGAATCACAAACACCGGACTGTAGGGATCTGGTCTAGGACCGTTCTAGTGGAAGAATCCAGTGTGCAGAAGGCTTTGATTATTGTGAAAACCAAATCATTTTAGCAACTAACAAAGTGTGTATAGAGCTCACTGAATCCTTTCTATATTGTGGTTTTTAACATCTGACAATTTCAAAGCTAAAAGAGTTCCAGAAAGCACAAATATGTAAATAAAAACTCCCTGGGGCCAGTTTTAATTGGTAAGAGTTTGAAACTTCAGCCAGCTCAGCCTTTCGAGGTAGAAGAGCCTGTACCTGTCAAAAGGGTGCCCCACTACTCTTCCCATGCACCACAGTTGTTATGTTTAGGTGGAAGTCTCATGGAGAAGATGCCAGAGCCATGGATATGAGGTGGAAAACAGGCAGCTCCAAGAGGAACAGTCTCCTCTCCTTGCACCTGCAGGTGGGTCCCAGAGTCTGCCAGGTGGCTCATAGCCAAGGGCAAAGTGAAGCAAGCCCACAGGCACCTGCTCAGATGTGCAAGAATGAATGGAAGGAAAGACTTTGCTGTCTCACCAGAGGTAAGGAACTGGAGATCCAGACACACGTTCTTGTTTTCCCACTTTGTCTCTCTGGGTTTTACTTCTGTCTGATACCTGGAGCAATGCTTATCCTGCAGTGTGGTCTGTGGGGCACTGTGGGCATTTTCCTCTAGAAAGCAGAAATTCACTCCTAAAGATAAAGCTCCAGCTCAGCTCCCATAAGGCCAGAAGTCCCATCCATTGTGTGGAGTGTCTTTCCACTTGTTTTTGCCATGGCAAGAGGCCTCAGTGGACTGGACACTGGAGTAAATACACAGTGAGTAGAACTTATTAACTCTGCGGGTACTTACTCCTCAATCAATTGCCAAAAAGCCTTTTGGACAAGCAGTCTCTTCTTCTTCACAGGCACTGAAGTTCTGAAGAAGAACTTCTTCTCAGTGCTTGACTTTTAAGGTTTTCTGTACTTATATAAGTAGATGGATAAATAATTACCCTTTAAATGAATGCACTCCTAAGAACAAAGCATGAAGCTCGCTGCTAGCTCTTCATACAACAGCAGGCAGCCACATGGGGAAGAGGATGGAACTGGCCAACGCTGACTTTTCCATCTGCCATTTCTCTACAGACCCCTCTGCTACATGGGGCATGTAGGTGAGAGGGAAGAAGAAACCATGAGAAGAAAAAGAGGTCTAAAATAGCAGGCAACCTGTAAAGTTGTAGGAAAACATGACTCTGAAGATGTATGCTCAGAGAATGGCTCTGCAAAGGGAATGTATGGAAAATCTGAAGTTGGGAAGGGCAAAGTCCCCAGCCTGTCTGGGGTTTCATGCATCCTAACAGAACAGCAGCTGAGCTATTTCCTTCTTTCCATCTCTGCCAGGCCCTCACAAGGATGGCAACAGACAAAAACATGGGAGGGAGTTACTCCTACATCAGCTTGTTCAGGACCCCAGTCCTGAGGAAGATCTCTGTGTGTTCTGGTGTGGTGTGGTAAGCAGTGTCACTTCCCAGGGGGAATTCATCCTGCAGCTCCCAGAGGGATTTCCCTCGGTCCCATCTCCACCCACTCCTTGCAGGTTTGGTGTTGCCTTCTCTTATTACGGCTTGAGCATGAACCTGACTGGCTTTGGGCTCAGCATCTACCTCTCCCAGTTTGTCTTTGGTGCCATTGAGATTCCAGCCAAGATGGTCATGTACGTGCTGGTGAACCGAATCGGCCGGCGGCAGTGCCAGGCGTGGACACTCATCCTGGCCGGGGTCTGCATAGGAGCCAACATCATCATTCCCAAGTGTGAGAGGCCCTTCTGCTCTACACAGGACTTGCTAAAGGGGGAGGGAGTCCATTTGGTGCAGTGCTGGAGAGGGAGAGCCGTGGATTTGACCACAGGCAATTCTTTGTAGGGAAGTCCTCTACCTGAAGGGTGTCCCCGAGACAAGGTCACTGATGTGGGCTAACCCCAATGTCTGGTCACAGCAGGTGGTTTTGTGACTGATAAAGGGTCCAGCAATGGCAAGACACAGTGCCTATCCAAATTAGAGACTTTGTCCAATGGGAACTGTCAGGACCTATCCTGTCATCAGTTCAGCTCCCACTTGGGCCAATACTTACTTGTGACGGTGTTCACAGGGGTTTTCGGATTGGGGAAGAGACGAGGATCTGACTCCATGTTTCAGAAGGCTTGATTTATTATTTTATTATATAAATTACATTGAAACTATACTAAAAGAATAGAAAAAAGGTTTCATCAGAAGGCCAGCTAAGAATAGAATAGGAAGGAATGGTAACAAAGGTTTGTGGCTCGACTCTCTGTCCAAGCCAGCTGGGCTTTGATTGGCCATTAATTAGAAACAACCAACATGGGCCAATCACAGATGCATCGGTTGCATTCCACAGCAGCAGATAATCATTGTTTACATTTTGTTCCTGAGGCCTCTCAGCTTCTCAGGAGGAAAAATCTTAAGGAAAGGATTTTTCATAAAAGATGTCTGTGACACTTACTAAACCTGCAGACCCAGCCTTTGGAGACAGCAGCTCCAGGGCTATGAAGCTCCCTGTTTTGTCTGTGGGAGCACTGAACCTTCTCCCTTCTTAGACCTGGAAGTTCCTTCCCAGAGGCAGCTCACTGCCATAAATGCCTTTCCTTCCTCCCAGCCTTCAGCTCCCTGCGTTCAGTAGTGGCCATTTTGGGCAAGGGTTGCTCAGAAGCTGCCTTCACCACCGTCTTCCTGTACACCTCAGAGCTCTACCCCACCATTCTGAGGTAAGAGATGCCACCCAGCTGAGCACACCCCCAGGGCCTGGCTGGGGTGCTCAGGCCATCAGCACAGCAGGATGTGCTGGTGACAACCCTGCAGCACTGGCCCCTTGCCTCTGGAACTAGCAGGTTCCAGGGATTTCATATACTCACAAGAGAGAGGCAGAAAGCCACCCTTTTTTCACCTGGGTTGTGGGTGGTTAGGTTGTGCTGACAGGAAGATGAATGGAAAGGTGAGGAGTATTCTGTGTGGGAATATCTTTGCACTCCATAAAGCACCTGTGCTTAGTAAAGTCTTTGTTCCCTGTTATAATCTGTCAGGGACTGTTAAAAGAACCTGAAAATAATAACTTGAAATACAAAATTTTACAAGAGACAAATACTACCATATGTTTGAGAGTCTTTTGGACATTGAATGATATTAAAGCAGGCATTAACCAGCCTTTCAGGAGGAAAAACAGAGCTTATTTGACATACCTGGGGAATGATAACATAACACCAGATTTAGCATTTGCATAGGTGGGGATATAGCTAAGTCTGCTGGAGGGCATCACCTCACTGATTTCTTTGTGGAAGTCTGAAAGAAACCTCATGAATGACAGCAGGCCTTGTGGGCTACTTCACTTCTGTCCCTTCCTGCCCAGAGTACCCTCCTCTGCCATTTAGTCCTTCAGCTTTCAAAGGTCTGTTGCATATGGGGAAAGATGCACATTTAAAACAAAGCAGTCACACTGGTCTGCTGTTTCTTATCCCAGATCAGTTTGTATCTTTCATGCTCAAAGACATTGGCAAAGACAAAATTGTTCATTCCTTCTGGAGTACTTGTTCTGTATATGCACAAGCAGGTCCTGGGATCCTTGTCATGAGTGTGAAATGCCACCCATCCCCTCAAAATTAGGTCTTAATTTCTGGTCTCCTCTCCAAGAGCTCCTTCCTTTGACCAAAAATGCTCACAGGTATCTCTAGTGTATGCCACCTGCCTAGAAATACCTGGGAGAAGGAGGAACTTGTATTTACTCTAAGCAGGTTGGAAGACTCACTAGTCTTACTATTAGAAAATGCTCTCAGGGTTTTAGACATTTAAAGTGGAAACAGCTTTAGAGCAGGTATTCTTAAGTGTGGAACTGCAGCTTGTTTCTCACAATAGACATAAATCTGTTTCTCACAGCAGCTACAGTTGATCTCTGGGATAGATGATGATGATTTTAGGAAGATATGAAGAAAGAAAATAAAAAAATGGCAGAGGGAAAATGGCAGAGGGGAAAAGGGCAGAGGTCCGCCATGACACAAGTAGGCCTCTGTTTCCCGTGGTGGTGTGCACCTTTCCAGGCAGAACGGGATGGGGTACACCTCGTTCCTGGCGCGCCTGGGAGGGGCGCTGGCCCCGCTGGTGTTCCTGCTGGACGAGGTGTGGCGGTCCCTGCCCGAGGTGACATACTGCGCCGTGGCCGTGTGCAGCGGCGCCGCGGCCTTCCTGCTCCCGGAGACGCTCAACGCGCGCCTTCCCGAGGGCATCGAGGACGTGGAGAAGCCACAGTGAGTCACCTCCGTCCTGCCCTGCCCCTGGAGTCTGATGAGGAATGGGGACATCCCTCTCTGCTGCCTGCAATTCCCCGTCTGTGGGCGGCAGGGGAAGAAGGGACAGCCCAGTTGTGTTGTTGGCCTGTGGGCCTGTTGGCCTTCCCGCTTTTCTGCCCATCAGCCCAAACGTGATTTTTTTTTTTCTTGCAGGGTAAAAGTGCCACCAGAAGCCAGCACTCCCGAGGGCGTGCCACTGCAGGCTCTCCTGAAGTGAGGAACCCCGTGGGACAGCCAGCATGGAGGACTGCACAAACTGAGCCATGCCAGGGGAAGAGCCTTTGCTGCCCACCGATCTCAATCCCAAGGGAAGTGGAATGAGGACACAGGAGGAAGGAGGCAGATCAGGACACCAGCTGGCAGGAGCCAACCCACTCTGTGGTGTGGCCAGCAGCAAGGATGCTCAGGTCCAACAGGGTGTGGAAATAAAGGCACCTTGTGCTAAGCTCTCCCAGTCTTTGGTCTTGTTGGACTTGGATCTTGCAGATCCATGCGCAGCCTTCCAGAAACTACAGTGCATTGGTTCCTACACCTGGAGAAACAATGCAGCCAGAAAAATACTGAGTGAGAATCACACAAACCCAAATAAGCTCTAATAAATCCAGCTGGGTGTTAATTTATGGTTCATTTTAAACCATAAACTGTAGCTAGAAATATTTCTTGTGTTTAGAAGAGGTCTGGACAGTTTTCATACGGAGGCTGAAAGCCAGAAAAAAGCACATGCAGGAGTCCCACTAAGAATGGGTTAACTGCAAGCATTTTTCCTACATACACGAAGAAGAAAAAAGGTTTTGCATTTAAATCTAGTGTGTATGCAATAATTATACTTTAAGCTGTAGGAAAAAAAACCCACAAAAAACCCAAACCAAACCAAAACAAAAAATAAACAAACAAAACCAAAAAACAAAACCAAAAAAACCCACAAATCCCAAACCCGAAATCCACCTGGCTACAGGGAATTTTGCATGGAATATTGAGCAGTCCATTATTGGACTTCATTCTGCTTACTGGTCTAACACATTGATCTTAACTCTGTGGAATATCTTTGCCTCTTGTGCTTCATTATGCAACCAACAGAGATGAGCCATCAAATTATCTATCAGTTGGAATTACCTATAATTTTGGAATCCTGATAAACAGCACATACCCAAACTGGGAAGAGGGAATGGCTTCAGGATCTGAGTCCCAGGTGCTCTGTGATTCCCTGGGCTGTGAGGTATTTTAACTCACAATACTGTGAAGAGAACACACACTGAGGATGCATCTGAAAACAGATCCAGAGGCCCATCCAATCCCAGGTCCAAGAGCACCTCCTAGTAGAAATAAGCTGCCTGGAGAACTTTTTTTAGCTGCTATGACAGCAGCTATTTTTTAAATTAATTATTTCTATCCATGAATCACTTAACACCTTACCTTGTGCTGTCAAAAAAAAGAAAAGGCAATGTGCAGGTCATGACCTATCTGTGTTTCCTTCAGCAAAATGTTCTTTATTTCTTGGAAATATATCATGATTTATAGAGTATGCCAGCTGATGTATGCAATGCTGATGTCATTACTCATACAGTATCTGTAGGAAAAACAGGACATTAACCAACTCAAAACCTCAGAATTTTCATTATTGATAGGTTCGTTAAGACAAACCTGATCTGTTCTGGGGAGGAAATCTGACTTCCAGGTTTTGAATTTGTGAGATACCTTTGGTCTGCTGCAGGTTTGTTCGTGAGGAAGACAGAAGTGATGGTTACAAAAAATAAGACCTTTCCATAACCAGAAGGATCAAATTAGGTAGTACTGTAGGAGAACATAAGGAGTGATTGGAAGAGTCAAATGGGTTAGGAAGGAGGAGATCTGGCTCAGAGCTGAGCACCGACACCCACGGCTGGGGGTGAGCATCCCCCAGGGGCCCTGAGCACCGGAGGGCAGCGGAGCCTGCAGGCACCAAGCCTGTGTGACAGGGGACACCCCGGGCGGAGTCACATCGGGGAGCGGCGGGGCTGGTGACAGATCCCGGGCAGTGACAGATCCCGGGAGGTGACAGATCCCGGCCGGTGACAGGTCCCGGGCAGTGACAGATCCCGGGAGGTGACAGATCCCGGGCAGTGACAGATCCCGGGCAGTGACAGATCCCGGCCGGTGTCAGATCCCGGGCAGTGACAGATCCCGGCCGGTGTCAGATCCCAGCCGGTGACAGATCCCGGCCGGTGTCACGGGGCTGGTAACAGATTCTGGGCACTGACAGATCCCGGGAGGTGACAGATCCCGGGCGGTGACAGATCCCGGGCAGTGACAGATCCCGGCCGGTGTCACACGGCGGAGACGCTGGCCCGGCCCCCAGCGGGCGCACGGCCCCGCCCCGGCGGCTGCACGGCGTAACGGGGCGGGGAGGAGCAGGAGTCGGCTCGGGCTCAGGATCGGGCTCGGGAGGGCGGTTCTGGTTCCGGGTCAGTCCCCGCCTGGGCAGGCTCTGGGGCGGTGCGCGGGGGCGGCGGCCCCGGCCATGCGGAGCCGGGCCGGGCGGCGGCGGCCGCGCAGGGCCCTGCCTGGGCTGCGGCGGGGCCCCATGAGCCGCCGGGGGTAGGGCGGGGAGCCCCTTCCCCCCCGCCCCGCCGCCATGTACACCTTCGTGGTGCGGGACGAGGGCAGCAGCGTGTACACCGAGGTGAGCCGGCTGCTGCTGGCCAGCGGGCAGTGGCGGCGCCTCCGCAGGGACAACCCCCGCTTCAACCTGATGCTGGGCGAGAGGAACCGGCTCCCCTTCGGCAGGCTGGGTAAGGCTCCTCCCCGCGCCCGCCCCGCCGCCGGCAGCGGCGCCCGGCGCTCCCTGCTCCCCCTCGGTCCGTGGCTGCGGCTGTGCCCGCCCGTCCCCGGTGTCCCCCGCCGCAGGGCAGCGTCCCCGCGGGTCGCCGCAGCCTCGCGGAGCCCCCGCGGTTCGGGAGGCGGTGCCCGCCGGCCCCGCTCCCCGCCCCGTCCCTGTCGCTGTCCCCGTGGCTCGGCGGCCGCCCCGGTCTCCGGCGCCCAAACAAAGCTCAGGCCCCGCGGGGTCTCCGCGCAGCCGGCTCTCTGCGGGCCCTGCTGCCGCCAGCCAGGGCTCGAAGGATCCTCCTCCCAAGCTCCCGGAGAGTGATTTCACCGGGGTCCCCCCAAACACCCGCCCGGCTTGAGGCCTGTGATGTAGTGAAGCAGTGGGAAGGGCGGGGGAAAGGGTGACACGAGGGTCACCCGGAGACCCCCCCATGAGATGCGGCAGAGCTCGGGATCCCGGCCCCCCTCTGGTGCAGCCCAGGAGCGCCTTCCTTGCCCTGCAGCAGTGCCCTTGGGGCCGTTCGCAGCGCTGCGGGGGATTCAGACAAGCGGCGGTGACTTTGTGGGGTCGCGGTGGCTCCGGTGTCATCCCCTGCCTGCTGCTGGGCAGGGGCACTGCGGTGCTGAGCTTCCGTGGTGTGGGGCTTAGACCTGTTCTGCCTCCTGTCTCAGGCAGCAGAAACACGTCTAAGCCAGGCACGTTCAAACCTTCGCTCCAGAGCCGAGGCTGGTGGGGATGCGCCTCTGCAGGGCTCGGTGAGGCTGACAGCACTATCCCTGTCTGGAGCAGGGTGTGGGTAATTCCAGAGGCTCTGTGTGTGTAGGGCCCCCTACAAGCCCTGCCCCACCACCTCTTCCCCTGCTGCCTGACCCCCGCTGTCACCCTGCCACCGCGCAGGGCTCTGAGAGCTGCCCTGTGTAGGTTTGTGCCCTGCCTGCCAGGCTCTTTTCTGCCCCTTGGCACAGGCACCCTGGCCCTCTGCCCTGCTGGATGGTGCAGAGCCCAGGAGCAGGGAGGGAGAGTGCCCACGAGCAGGAGAGCCGAGCCAGGCACTGGCAGTGTTGCAGGGCGTGGCAGGGAGCGGGGCTGCACTGTCATCTTGGCCCTGGTTTCTTTCTTCCTGGGGTGATTTTGCAGCACTGCTTCTGGCTGCAGAAACATCAGAAGAGGCAGAGCCCCCTCACTCCAGCAGCTCTGGTGCAAGATGGCTTTGCAGCCCCTTTCTTGCAGCAGAGACCCATCTCTGGCTGCTCTTAACAATTTGCAAGTCACCAGTTCCAGCACCTCTCCCTTATCTCCTCCACATTTGTGAGTGGAAAGTCCCCATCACATGGCAGTGCCATCTGGTCACTCCCAGTGTCTGCAGTGAGCAGGGAGACACCGGGAGAGGCTCAGGCAGTGAGGATGCTCACATGTGCTTACAGCAGGCAGACCTGTGCTTTAACTTGCTCAGCATGGAAGACCTGTGAGCGTCAGGCCTCGTTGCAGAACAAGTGCAGTTCCTTGAGAGTGGGCACATCCAGCTGTGGTGGGCTTGTGGCCATCTCTAACTAACCCCTTCCATCCTCTAAAAGTGTCCTGGAGTGATGGAAGAGCTTCCCTGAGCCCTTCAGCATGTGTTGCCATGGGATGCACAAAAACTCAAACCATTTCTCACAGCCAAGCCATGTGTATAACCCATGGAGAGGGGCCATGCTTTGGCACTGGCATCTTTAAACCATCCTCCTGTAGCAGGAAACTGGTTGCCTGAAATCAGTAGAGTCAGACCAAAAATAACATGGTTATTTTGGTGCATTTTCCAAAAAGCTCTGTCTTCTTTGATTCGTCTTCCTGAGCAACTGTTGCATCAAAGCTGGCTGGGTTTTCCTAAGGGTAGAGGAAGCAGACATTAATTCAGGGAACTGTAGGGATTTGCATTACTCAGGGCCTAAGCTGGATCATGGAGAGAAGTGAGGACTCAGCATGCACCACTGCTTCTGCCCAGCTGCAGGGACCTCTGTAGCTCTCACTGATAACCTAATTCCTGGGGGATTGTACCATTAAGCTGTGTCCTCATCTAGGAGAAAAGCAGTTTGTGCTGAGGGGATGGAAAGGCTGCAGAGTCCTCATGTAGCAGGGGCTGCTGGGCTCTGTGCTCTGCTGGCCAGGAGAGGATTGCCACTTTGGTCAGTGCCTTGGCAGCTTTTTAATCCCACTAAATGCATGCTGCAGACCTCACAACGTGCTCCAGAAGTTTCCCTTCCTGCCTTGTGGGCCCTCTTTGCTGGCCACCCAAGTCTATGTTGCAGCTCACTGCTCCATGGCAATGCTCAGGAGCCCAGTGAAGATGCATCTCCCCAGGATAAACTGGAAACAGAAGAAAATTTGAGGGGGTTTTATTATTTTCTTTTCAGTAAAAAAAAAAAAACGAAAAAACTGCCTGTGCTGGATGCACTTTGAAGTGCCTGAAGCTACAAAGCTTTTCTGCAGGATGGTTTTCAGCTATCTTGTATTTAAAGATTTGTGAATAAAAGTGACCCAGGTCAGGGAAGTGACTTTCAGGCTGAAAATAGATATTCACTTTCTGTGATCTTGCAGCTGCCTGGTGTTTAAGGTAATGTTTGCTCCAGGCCTTTTTTCCCAGGCAAGCACCAAGGAGGATAAGTAAAACCCTAAATCCTTTTTCAGGATTCTGGTCCCTCTCAGAGAGCTTCCAGCTGAGCACGAGTGTTTCTGTCCTGTGAAAAGGTGAAGGCAGGCAGGCTGTGGTGTGGAGCCCAGTGTTGGTAAGGAGATGCCCCTCTGCTTACCCCTCTGTCAGTGCTGGGGCCACAGCTGGATACTGGCGCCAGTTTGGGACTTTCCAGTGCAAGAAAGGCTTAAACATCTGGAGTTACTATAGGAAGGGCCACCAGTATAGTCAAGGGGACACAGGTTGGCAGCCAAGCCCTGGGACAAGGACTTAAAGTCAGTATCTGTCTTTAGAGGTACTCAGACTTTGGACAAGAGGTTGGAGCAGAGACTCACAGAGGTTCCTTCTCACCTCAGGTATCCAACAGGTCTTGTTGCAAACTGCTAGAAAGAAGCAAGACTCCAAGTCTTTCAGTGTTTCCCAGTGTTTGTGGTATCAGGCCCAAGAGGGAGTCGTGCTGTACATGACAAAGAAAAAAGGCCCTTTGCTGAGCTGTGATCTTTGTGTCAGAGTGTGCTTCCCTGCATCCTCCACCTGTACTAAAGAGTAACTGAAATCTTGGTTCTTACAAGCTTACACCAGCAGATGGAGAGCACCTGCCAGTTCCCAGTGTGAATTAGGAAAAAATTCTTTTCCTTTGCAAGATGGATGTGTCAGATTAAACACAAGTGGGTAACTGAATGGTTTTTTTGTAACTAAATAAAAAAAAACACAGGGACCAGTACCAGTTTACAACCTGTTTCTGTAATGCAGGGCAAGGAAACAGCCTCCATTTTTTCCCCTACTGCACAGGTCCTTTGCACCAAGCAGCTGCTTTGCCTTTGTTCATTGAGGAGTTTGTCTGACCTCTGTTTCCCCTTCTTAGGCCATGAACCTGGACTTGTGCAGCTGGTGAATTACTACAGGGGAGCAGACAAGCTGTGCCGCAAAGCATCTCTGGTGAAGTAAGAAATTCACTGAAATGTTAGATGGGCTTGGCAGGAGCTTCTCTTCTAACCCTTGTTTGAGTGTTGAACCTGTTTGGAGGGTATTTCACACAACAGCTGCCCTGTGCATGTGCTGTCTTCAGACTCCTGGGCTGGTCTCTGGAGCTGTTTGTGTGCACAAAGGCCTCTCTGTAACCTCAGGGGAAATGCCATTTCCACTGAGTTGTATCTACTTGAAACCATAGAGTGTATTGAATCAGATTAGAGCCAAATCAAAAGGGAAAAAGAAACCCAAACGAATCTGCTCTTTTTCCTTGTAGACATTTAATTAAAACCTTCTCCTTTTATTCTCTGTTTCATACAGAGAAGAGACACTAATGTGCCTTTAGCTAATCAGATTTGTTGGTCAAACAAATGCTTGGAGACATCTCCAGGAAGAGCTCTGGGAGTTATTTCTGCATGACCTGCCATACCAGGGTCTCCTGGGGAAATGTGGATGAACTTCCATGGTAAATAACCCTGTCCCTGTGCAAACTCTGTATCTTTATGTCAGAGCTCTTGGTCTCCTTCAGCAGTTTGATTGCCCATTACAGTCTGTGCTGCTCTCACTAATGCAGTTCTGCAGAGTGGGTGTGCAGGATCCAAGGCCTCTCCTTCCTGTGCAAAGAGCCTCTTCCCAGTTACTTTCCTGGCAGTGATGATGGTGTTTGTCAGAAAGTGGCAGAGTATTTTTAAACAAGCACTTAGAGCACTCCTCAGATGAATTCCTCTTTAGCCTGTTACCTGGAGTGCTGAAAGCACTTGCACACCTGTTTTTATATCCTACAGCTTGGCTGACCTTTTTAACTGTAGGGTCAAGCATGCATCAAGCTACTTAGGAACCCATAGGACAACAAATGACATTCCTCAGGGCTCCCAAAGTGCCACTGACTCACTGCCATCTCAGCAGAGAGGCACAAATGCACAGAGAGGCAGCACCTCATGAGCTCTACTTTTGGCTTTAAGCAAAGCACAGGCATTTGGAGAGGCAGGCAGCTCCCTTGACTTTGAAAGAAAACAGGCCTGAGCTCTGCTAACAGGAATTTGCTGCTGTCTCCAGACACTACTGGTAGGAGAGATGTGCCTGAGGGATTCCAGACACCTTGGGATGTGGAACATGTAGCTGTGCCCTTGCTTTCTGTGGCTTCCCAGAGGTCTTCATACACAGCTGGGACACCTGGTCCTATCTCAGTGGGAATGGGATCAAGAGCTAAGCACCAGCACATTACTGCTCTGGCTTTCCTTTTTCCAGCTGTGATCCTTCCTGCTCTGAGCCATGTCAGCAAAAATACCTCCTCAGTTCCTTTGTGCAGAGATGATGCAGGGAATGCAGCACCAGCTTTAGTTATGGGGAAACTTCTCAGCTGTTAGTTTCATGTTAGTTTCATGTCAGTAAAATGTTTAATGAAAGCATGCAGGTTCTGCTTCAAAGAGTAGTGCTTTGCTGAGGGCTGGGGTTGCCATGATATCTTTAGGAAAACCTAATTTGAAGGCTTTAAGGAAAACAGGATAATTTAGCACTGACTATCCATAAGCTGCCATTCATCATCAAGCAAAAGAGCCCAGTTAATGATGATTTTTCTTTATGAAAAAGGCCCCATGCAGGTGGGGACGCTCTGGAGATTAACAGCCTGTCTCTCTTCACCCAGGCTCATCAAGACAAGCCCTGAGCTGTCAGAGTCCTGCACGTGGTTCCCTGAGTCATATGTGATTTACCCAACAAACCTGAAGACCCCGGTGGCTCCAGCCCAGAATGGGATTCGCCATCTCATAAACAACTCAAGGACAGATGAGCGGGAAGTGTTCCTGGCAGCCTACAACAGGCGGCGGGAAGGCAAAGAGGGCAACGTGTGGATAGCCAAGTCCTCTGCTGGTGCCAAAGGTTCATTCTCCAGCACCAGGAGCTGCTTCTCATCATTCCTCACTCTTTGCATGATCTGTAGGGTCACAGGGTTTGGCTGAGCCGAGCTGATGTGTCTGTGAAGGGCTCCACTGACCATGCCAGACAAGCAGTGTGGTGTGCATGTGCTGCCTAGGACATGCACGTGCACCTCAAAATGTGGGAATGTGCTGTGGGGAGGAGGCAGCAGGCACCAGCAAGTGAGGGGAATGTGGAGAGCAGGTTAGAGGGAGCAGAAGAGGATACAGGGAGGCAGTCACAGTAGCTTTCAAGGGCAAGGAGCCCAACTCTCCGTGCTGTAGCTTAACTTGCCTTCTCCTGGGTGGAAATCCTGCTTGTCTTTCAGCCAGACTCCCGTTCCTGGTGCCAGTGGCCTGCCCGTGGTCACACTGAGCAGCCACGAGCTCAGTACGTCACAATTGCATCCAAGCCTCAGGGGAAGATACCAGAGCAAAGACAATCAATGCAGTGTCTGTCTGTCCATTTAATCTGAATAGGACAAACAGATACCCGAGTGATAATGTGTCCTTCCTTGTTCCAGGGTCATTCCATCACTCACTCTGCAGAAATAAGGAGCTGTGAGGTGGCTGGACACAGCTCTAAATGCAGTGCTTTGGTAACTGTGTGCTCTCTGTCCACTATGGTGTTATCATGGGCACATTGTTAGAATGGCTGTGTTTAAAAACTTACCTTGCCATGTGTGCAGCAGAGCCCAGCCTGAGGAAGGACCTGGTCTTTTCAGAGAGAACAAGCCCATTATTCCTGTTTGCAGAGTCACTTTGCATGCAGCCTTGCAGAAAAGAGAATGTGAAAGCCAGAGCTGGCTGCAGGGAGGCTGCACCATAAAACTGTCCTTTACACCAGCTTCCCTCTCTGTTCTGCTCTCTTGGCTGTGTCACCAAGAAGAATTGGAAGAGTATCCTTGTTTTCATCAGGAATGAAGGGGAGATGAGTCCTTTTGTTATGCCAGTGCTAGAATGCGTTTCTGTGAGGTAAACTGGCAAAAAAATCCATCTGGGCATTTGGAAAGGCAGTTGCTGTGGTCTGCTGCAGGCTGAGCAGGTTCAGACTCTTCAGATACTTCATGCACATGTGATCCCATCTTTTCTGCACTAAAGCAGAGTAGCCTTTTGTATTCATCACTGTGCTGCTGCAAATTGAAGTGGAAAGCAGAGTCTCATGGTAATCTTCTAGAGGGAAGTTTTATACGTCTGGGGATTACTTCTGATGAAGAAGAAAGCTTGTTCATGCTAATTACCAAGAAAGATACAGCTCAGGCACAGCCCTTGTCTTGGGACAGGTCTAACAGCAGCTTAGTCATCCATCAGTAACAGGAAAATTCAAGGTTAGGATGCCCTGAGTCAAACGTTTGAAGGGTTTGCAGCTGTGGCTGGAGGTTTTGGTGTTTTCTTTGACAGCTGCCCCACATAAGCTGCTTTGCTGCCTCACTGGGTTGCTGCCTGGGTGCACAGTCAAGCTGACCCTCCCCTTGGTTTGCCATCTGTCCAGTGTGGAGCAGGTGCCTGCTGATCTCCCCACTGCAGCAGCTTTGCTGGCTTAGGGATGTTGTTTCCCTCCTTTCCCCAGTGCACAGCCTGAAGTTGTGCCAGTGCAAGGTTCTGCCTTGCTCTGCTGTGATCAGGAAACTAAAAAAATCTTGCCCTCTGAAAACTTTAATTTCAGGCTTCCTTTCAGTGGAGGGTGCTGGGATGAATGAGAGGACAGTAGGGCTGGAAAGCTGAGCAGAGGATGCAGCAGTGGGAGTACCTGCAGGGCTGTGCTGACAGCAACCTTCAGAAATCACAGCTAGGAGCATGTTTTGTGGGATGATCCTGTCAAACCCTGTCTGTGCTTCAAACCTCTATTACCCCTTCGATGCCCCCTTGAAGAGTGGGGGGTTTTTTGCACAGTATTTCCACAAAAACACTCAGCACAAAATTAAGACTAAGTAATCAGGTTTATTCCAGAAAACTTAATACCTCAAAAATGTGCATAGTGCCAGAGAAGGGTTTGATAACTTCACCTGAGCTGGCTTATCCCTCCTGGCACCATGCCATTCCTTTATGAAATCCCAGAAGGAAAATAGGCTCTCTTCAGTGCTCTGCAACAGAAGTTTGCTCTTTGGACTCTTGCAAGAGATGAACAGTGACAGCTTCAGCCAAAATGTGGGAGTGTTTAAATGGCACAGTTCATTTTTTTAATGAAGAGCTTCCACAGCAGGAACACTGAGTACATGGATGAGCAATTTAAAATAGTACTTTTCCTTATTCAGCAGTGATTTTAATAATAACTTAAATGAATGCAGTGAGCAGGGCAACACTGCACAAGTGTGCATGTGTGACTGCCTCTGGCAGCCAGAGATGCCAGACAGGGAAAGAAAGTCTTGAGTCTGGGATAAAAAACCCACAAATCTTCCTCCCCAAATAAAAAAGAAGGGCAAAAATCGAAAATGTGCCAAACTCCCTGTTCTCTCTAAACTGCTGAAAACCAGGGGAAAACAAAACCAAATTTGTCAAGTACCAAATGCAAGCACCACCACATCCTCCTACCCCCGCCAAGCCTAGATAGGAAGAAAAAAAAAGACATAAAAGGAACCAGACTGCCCCCAAGCCAAGCAGCTGCCTCACTGCTTGCCCAGGTCCCTGTCTGCTGTGCATCTCCTCACACCTCAGCAGCCACCCCCCTGCAGACATGCCCTGGGCAGGCTGTGCCCTGTCAGATCCCCTTGATTCCCATTTGCAGCAGGCCTGGTTTGTGGGGATGGCAAGCAAGAGGTCCCTCTACAGGTTCATTCCCATGGAGTGACTGTGCCATTGCTTGGGCACCGGCTGACCCTGGGGCCACGGGTTCTTGCATGTTGCTTTTTGGGCTAATGAGCCACTTGAGGCCTGAAAAAGCTCCAACAAAGGTAGAAGGATCCTCTACCTAATTTTGTCTTCAACTTTCTGTGCCAGGGGAAGGAATCCTGATTTCTTCAGAGGCTTCAGAGCTCCTGGACTTCATCGATGAGCAGGGACAAGTGCACGTGATTCAGAAGTACCTGGAGAATCCTCTACTTTTAGAGCCAGGGCATCGCAAGTTTGACATCAGGTAACCTTTCCTGCCTTTGTAACGCCAGTTTTCTTGTTCATGCTGTTTCTTTGGGAGCCACTGAGATTAGAATTTGTTCTCTTGTCCCCCAGGAGCTGGGTTCTTGTGGATCATCAATATAATATCTACCTCTACAGAGAGGGTGTCCTGCGGACCTCTTCAGAACCATATAACAGTGCTAACTTCCAGGACAAAACCTGCCACTTGACCAATCACTGCATTCAGAAGGAATATTCCAAAAACTACGGGCGCTATGAGGAAGGGAATGAAATGTTCTTCGAGGAGTTCAACCAGTATCTGATGGATGCCCTGAACACAACGCTTGAGAATAGCATCTTACTGCAAATCAAACACATAATAAGGTAGCCAGCTGCCTGCTGCTGAGGAGAGCAAAACCCTTCAGGGACAGGGAGTGTGTATGGACACAGCTGGGGAAGCAGTGCAAGAAGGAAAGGGTTTCAATTGCAGAAATTTAGGATAAAGCCATAAATACCCCCATGTCACTGCTCAGTGAGAAGGCACCTCCATAAGTGCTGTTGCCTCAGTGGTGTGTGTCCACATCTCTGTGATTTGCCAGTTGTGGCTGGAGAAGGATAGAGTGAAAAGGGAAGAGAGCAGCTCAAAAGACAGGGCTGGGAGAAGCTGAGATTAAGAAAGGCATAAAGGTGATAGAGGGGAGGTGAAGGTGAACTCAAGTGTGCAGACTCTGGATGCTTCCCCCACCATCAGCCAGCACAGCACATGGCTGTTGCCTAGGTCATCTTACTCAGTCCACAAGAGCCAGTTCCTGCCTGGGCACTCTCTGCCTGGAGAGAGATCTTGGTGCTGCAGAGAATCCAGGTCTTGGCAAAGCAGTCCTTCATGGAGGGATTTGCTTTGCCAGTACCCCATTGCTGTTGATTGCACTAAAAAAGATGTGGCATAATCTTTGAGGGACTTGAAGGCAAATGAGCATCCAGTGGCAGTTCCCTGGGGACCTGCTGCAGCCCTTTGTGGCATTGCACATCATGTTTTTCAGCTTGCCTGACCCAGTGGTGAGGGAGGATGCTCTCCAGCTCTTTGTGAGTTAACTCAGGGGTGTCCCCACATGGATTTTCACGGGATCTCACTTGCATGGACCTGGTTACCATGGCATGTGTTGGACATAACTTGTAATTTGGGAGAGTTCCAGGGCAACCCCTCCTACTTAACATGTCCACAGCAGCCTTAACCCTGAGTTCCTCTTTCTCCCTTCACAGAAGCTGCCTTATGTGTATAGAGCCTGCAATCAGCACAAAGCATCTTCACTACCAGAGCTTCCAGCTCTTTGGCTTTGACTTCATGGTGGATGAGGAGCTGAAGGTCTGGCTAATAGAAGTCAATGGGGCCCCAGCATGTGCCCAGTGAGTACATCAGTTTCTGGAACACCCTTGTGATGCCACTATTCGCATGCCTCACCCAAAACATGGCTGTGTCCCAGCTCCAAGTGAAAAAGGTGAAAGAAAATGAATGGGGAGGGAGTTTTCCAGGCTAACACTGGACACTGCTCCAAGTGCCAGTCAGTTTGGGTTCATTACTCTTGTCTCTGTGTTTGGTACCCCCCAGCTTCTTTCCCATGTGGGATGGGGCACTAACCTGGGTTTTTGAACAAATGGGTTTGGATATCACTTGGGTCATTTTTATTACTCTTGGGTTGAAGTTATGTTTGCAGATTTAATGTTTTGGGAGTCAGATTGTTTCTCAGTCTCTGTTGTGGCACCACTGGCGACTGCTCTTTATATGAGCACATGTTAAATGAGGAGCATTAAGGGCAGCAGCTGGAAGTGAGTGACTAAATTTGCAGGCAGCAGGACCACAGAGCACAGTGTGGATGCTGCAGATGTCTCCAAATCTCTGAAAACCTAAGGAATAAAGACTCAGCACCAATTTAGTGTTAAGAAGAGCATCATTTATTCAAATCACAAGGGGGATAACTCCTGACTTTATGTGTCCATGTGATTTTACAAGTGTCTTGCTTATATTCCGCCACTACATGCATGTTACAATTTGCCCATTACCAAAAACCCTCCCCAGGTTCCCAGATTATGTCCTTGTTTTGGCTGTGCCTGCATTCCTGAGCCAGATGTCTTCTTACCTTCCAGCCATCCTTGCTGGGAAAGCAGATTTTGCATGCCTTGTTTCTCTGCTAAGAGTTCACAGGCACAGTAAAAATTGAATTAACCCTTTTGGTATCACAGAGATCAGGTTGTAGCTTCTTCCAGCAGCCACAGGGAGGCTGGAACAGGCAAACAGCCCTGGCCATGAACATCTCTGTGTAAGCACAGCAGGAGGTGCTGTATTACATGACTGAGACAGCTGCAGGAGACCAGAAATTTTTGCTAAGTGAGCATCTGTATCATATTAAAAAAAAAAAACAGCAAAACAGAACAGCCTGTACATCGCTGCATTAGAATTTTATGAGATTAGATGTTGATTAAATTAGGTTAGATCATCACTAACAGTAGACAAAAAATGCAGGTCAAACCTACCAGACAGCCTGTTGAGGAGCTTTTTCAGGGCTAGAGCTTGGGGAGCTTTCTGTGTCCAGGACTGCCCATGTGCATCATGGTGCAATTCTTGCCTTGCACCTCCTTGTCTTGCTGTAAGGGTAGAATTTGGCTGTTGCTGGGTGGATTTGGATTGCAGCAGTGCCCTGTTTGGTTTGTGCCTCTTGGAAGAGCAAGGGCTTTGTTGGGCACTGGGAAGATTGAAAGCAGTTGAGGTAGGTTTTGGCTATTTGTGACTTCTCCTCTTCAGGGTTATTTTTATTTGTAGCACTTGTATCACACAGCTCCCATTTAAAGAGGAAAAAAAAATGGCATTCCCAGGAGCTGAAAAAAAATCTCACTGTCACATAGCCCCAGTGACATGGAGTAAAAGACATTGTTAATCCTGGGAAAAACAGGTTTGGTACTAAATATGTGCCAGATGCCAGCACATTCAGGGAGGTTACACATGCATTTCCTCCAGCAGAAAATGAAGCTGTTGTTAACTCAAACACCTTGTCTCTCTTCTCCCCAATCCTGCTGTGGTTGGGCTGTGCCATGGTGAAACACATCCCACGTGTCTGAGGGTCCTGTGGAGCCCCTGAGCTGCACCCCAGCACAGCATTTCATCAAACCAGGAATGCATCAGAGCAGCCCCTCTGGGGCACACTCCAGTGTGAACAGCGTGCAGTAAACCCCAGCTCCCTGAGTTGGAAGGCTGGTACAGGGAGCCCTGAGATGTTTTCTGCCCCTTTGCATCTTGTGGAGACTCAAGTCTGGGGCCTGAGGGTCCAGAGCCTCTGACTGTAAACATAGATAATGGGTTTTGTGGTTCTTTGTGAAAGGGAGCAATACTGGGAATTATCACCCTGGAGAAAGAAGATATTTGTTGGTGTAAACAGGGAGGAGGTGGAAGAGATACTGCTCTCCCCCTATTTGCCACCCTAAAACTCCTTGTGATGGGAGTAGGATCTTGTAGATTTTGCTGGGAAAACGCATTTCTACATAAAAACATAAAAATTGGCCAGGTGTCTGCTGGTTTGCCCTGCCTGGGTATCTGATTCTCTCTCTCTCTCTCATCTCTTAGGAAGCTGTATGCAGAGCTCTGCCAAGGAATTGTGGATGTAGCCATCTCCAGCGTTTTCCCCCTCAGTGACACTGGGCAGAAGATGAGCCAGTCATCCTCGATCTTCATCAAGCTGTGATGATGACACAGCTGCCACCTCTGAGAACAGGGAGAGACTGCACCCCTCGGGTCAGCACACTCTGGTGGCTTATCTCAGTAACATGCCAAAAAGTGATAGAGACAGGCTTCATATTTTCTGGGAGACCACAGGGAAAAGCAACAAAACAGGCATCCTCACAGAGCTGTGATGAGCCAGAGCTGCTCAGATAACTCTGCCTGCATTCACCAAAATCCACTTTAGAAACGGCTCCTGTGACTTTGATACCTGAAACAAATCTCTCTGGGAGTACAACAGAACAACCTTAAAATGAAACCCCAGCAGGGATACTGTAATGCTGTATTAGCTCCTCCTTTTCTATAGAGATAACATTGGGTTTTTTAAGGGAATTGAGTGGAGAGAACGATGGAGTTGTCCTCCTCCCGCTGTGTTTATCCTTTCCTCACCTACTGCATCATTAGTGCCTTAGCTCAGCTCCAAATAGGTGACTCCTTTCCTTTGTTCCTGCTCTGTTACATAGAAAGGAGCAAGCTCTCCTGGTGCCTAAAACCAGGAAAACCAAGAAATCAGTTTCCTTAGGTCATTTTCCAAGCTGGTTGGCTGAACACCCAGGCAATGGCTGGTAAAGGGTGCTGAATTGCAGGTGGTGAATTAACCCAAGCAAGGAAGGCGATTTTCTTTATTTATAGCTATCCCTTTTCCTATTGAGATTTGGATCAGTGATTGTCCCAGTCTGAGGCAGTTGGATTCTGCTTAAAAGAGGTAGAGAGACCCCCCCTCGGAGCTCAGCAGCAGGCTGTAGGATTTTGAGCATCACTTTTGTGCTGAGTGTTTGAAGTAGCAGAAACCTGATCCCAGTTTCTTCTGAGGCACTGCAACGAATTTAGGCTCTTCTCTCAGATTTCCCCTTCATTATTTACTTGAGGCTTGGACCTAAAATCTTTCTACCCAAATCCCATTTGTTCCAGCCAGTTTTATTCTCATCTGTTTGACAAATACTGTTATCTTCTGCCCTGAACACAGTCCACAACTTGATCTTAGCTAGGGGCAAGGTGGGTGCAGTTTTGTAGACCAGGAGAGACGTTCCTGTTTGCCACACATCTGGAAAATCAGGTGCTTTGGGGGGAAGGAGAGGTTAGATTCCTTGAGGTCTCTGTATTTCAGAGCTAACATCTGCTTCAAGTATGACCTAAACCCCTGTCATGTGTCCCACCTCGTGAAGTGTATCTGAATTTGGAGTGTGAGCCCAGCACATCCTTCTGGCAGGGAGAGATGGTCATGGACAGAAACCAGTTCCTGTTCCCCATAACAAACAAAGAAACAGGAAGATGTTGTGGAGATTACAAGCTGCCTGTGTGTAATGGGAAGTGAAGCAGCAATGGAATTTCTGCCCTCCTCAGAAGATCCTAGCATTTTGGTGTACTCACCTCTGCTTGTGATGGAGATTTCAGAGTTCTTCATGCAGCAGGCAATTCTGATGGGAAGGGGATGAGTGATAAGGAGGGAGAAGGATGTTGGGGGAAGGATTGGTTGAGTTTTCTAACCTTATGATAGCACAGAGGTGTCAGAATTTCGGCTGCAGTCCAGGTGAAGTGTGGTGGTAACTCACCAAGGTAAAATGTGGGCTGTTAAGGGTTGTTACTCAAATTGCAAAGTTCACCACATCTCCGTTGACATTTTCATGTTAGCTTAGCTGAGCTTTAAAACTGCATGTTTTTTGTCCAGCAGTGGGAAGATCTCACAGCAATTGCTCTCATCCAGGGTGTGTCTGAGCTCTCATAAACACTAGGGCAGACGAGAACAGAAAATTTTCCCCATCACAATGAACCAAGAAATGCTCAAATTCTGGGGGCTAGACCCATCCTTCTCCTCAGAAGGGGAGTTTAGATAATGCTTGGTGGCAGAGCCACAACTACAGATGATGCAGCTATTCATACCCTGCCTTTCCAGCTGGGCTTGGGGGAGGTAGTGTTTCAGGGACACTTGAATCCTCTGCTGAATTTTTCAGGAATAAGCAACATCCTCTGGAGTAAAATGTATATTTTCCACCTTCTCTCAAAGTGTCCCCCAAAGTAAAGCACAGAAGGTAAATGATGAAGGACAGAGAGCACAGTGCCTAAAGTTTTGCCCAAAATACTAGCTAGCTATGAGGTGGAGTAGAGGATGTGTGTGTGGCTGAGGCCTGGGCATTGCAGCCTTGGGTGCACCTTGCAAGTGATGCTCACAATCCCCTGTGAGACTTCTGTTTGTTTCTTTTTTTAGGAATATACAACAATAAATGTTTTCTAGTTTATTTCAGCTAAAAGGTCAGTAGAAAAGGTCTTACTCTCTTTCCTGAGCTTTCACCCAGGATACTGCTGGGTTTCCAGAAGACACCTACCATACCACAGAATGTCTCTAGTCTTAGTTGTATCCCTTCATGTCATTCATGAAGAATTTCTGGCCCAGGTGTTCCAGCTGCGTTGTCCAGCAGGGTCTGGTCCCACTGGACTCTGGGTTTCAGGTAACTCCCATGTGGCTTCTTCCATACGAGTTAGTCATGTTGTGCTTCTGCTGGAATCTGGTGGCCGCCCACAGTCCGCGGAGAACGCCGGAGAAGTCTAAGAAAGGCTCAAACGCCGATTTCATCCAGGTGACTGTGACCAGTGCCCTTCAGGACTGCTTGCATGTCCCTGCTCCCAGCATTTCTTGTTCTCCACACGGAGCTCTCTCCCGGGAGGGCAACGCTGTGCCGTTCATAATCGTGCTCCATGACCGTGTCTGTTGTGGCAGCCCTTGGGAAACCTTGGTGTTGAGAGGACGTGGGGTACACGGGGCGCTGCCGAGGATCAGCCTCGGGATCGTGTGCCCGGCTGCTCTCACGCCAGCCTGTGCATGTGGGGCTGGGAATGCCTGAGCTCCCGCCTCTGCGGTGAGCTCACATCTATCCACATCTCTCTAAACCATCATTAAAACATGCAAACCCCACGGCCTGCGATGTTTCCTTGGCGCAGCGGGTCCCTGGGCTGCCAAGTCCCCAGGAGCCCGGGAACTGCCCTCACGCCCTGGGCTGTCCCGGCAGCGCTGGGAGCTGGGGAGCAGCGGGGCTGTTCGGGATTCCCGGCGTGCGGAAGTGGCGGCGCAGAGTGACGGGCATGGGTGGATGTCCCGGCTCCTGTTCGGGGAGTGCATGTGGCTGGGCCGAGAGAGGGACACGGGTGACACGGATGTACAGGGGGACCGGGAGCTGGGAATGCGTGTCGGGAGGAGCGCAGCCCGGCGGGACGGAGCTGCGGGGCGGGCGCTGGGGGCAGGAGCGGCCGGGAAGCGGCGCGCGCGGGAGGGGCGGGCCCAGGTGCGGGGCGCACGCGCGGACCGCGGCGGGAGGCGGAGCGAGCTCCGCACGCGGCGGTCCCGGCGCGCGCCGCTTCCCGTGAGGAGGAGCGCGCGGCATGGCGGGCACCGGGACGGGGCCGCGCCCGGACCGGCACCGGCTGCGGCCGCCACGGCGCGGCACCACCCAGCGCGACCTCACCAGCGCCCACATCGAGTCCTTCAACTACGCCGTCAGCGAGGGCGTCTATCGCGCCGTGCAGGTGCGGGGGACGCGGGGCGGGGGGCGCGGCGCCCGGCCCTCCCCCGGCCCCGCCGCGCTGACCCGGTGCCGTTGCAGGATGTGCCCTCGGTGGAGTTCGCGCTGAAGGACACCCGGCTGGCGCTGACGCTGGTCGGCGTGTCCATCGCCCCTCCCGCCGTGCCGGCCGGGACGGTGTGCCAGGAGAGGAGGGTGTTCCCAGCTGAGTGCCGCGGGCTCCGCAGCACCTACCGCGGCAGGATCACCGTAAGTGCCCGCGCCCCGCACACGCCTGTCCCTGTCCCGGCCCCGCACACGCCTGTCCCTGTCCCGGCCCCGCACACGCCTGTCCCTGTCCCAGCCCCGCACACGCCTGTCCCGGCCCCGCACACGCCTGTCCCTGTCCCGGCCGAGCCCCGCACACGCCTGTCCCTGTCCCGGCCCTGTGCTGTATTTTTAAAGGCCCCTTCCCGGCTCACCGATCTCCCAGGGGGTTCAGGGAGCGCTCCCCCCGCGGGTTCTGGGGTGTCGATGATGTGTGGCCTCGCTGTTTTCCCCCGCACATCAAGCTTGTTGTGGTCCCGGCCCCTCTGTCCTTCTTTCCCGTTTCTCCCTGCAAACAGCCAGCCGGCTTGGAAGAGCTTGGAGGGAGACCCGTGTCATCCCAGAGAGCAGCATAATCCAGATCTTGTTTCTGCAGGAATCCAGGTTTCAAAAGTAGTGTTGCTCCCATGCACAAGTCCACAGCTATAAATCTCTCCTGTTGACAGGTTCATGGTTTTTGTGAAGTGCTTTGAAATTTGCCTAGAGAGGAAGCATCCCCAGCAAATATTTTCCTTTGCAGTGTGAAAGGATTGCACATTGCTGTTTTCTATTAAAATGATGTAGTTGTGTCTCAGCTGATTGTTTATGTGAGGCACCTGGTGCAAGGGAGTGCTTGCTCAGAATTCCAGAGTTTTTGTTTGTTTTCTTTTTTTGTTGTTTTTTTTTTTTAATTATTATTTCTCTGAAGCTGTACACCTTGCCACGATGAAAGCCACTCTAAGTGCAGTACCTTATCTGAAAATAAAAGTGGGGCAGTGCAGATTGTTCATAGCTGTATTCCCAGTGGGTCTTAGATTTTCCTGAGCTACAGCTGATTTTGTTTTTCTTACCTGAATTATTTCCCATCTCTTTTTTTTCCCCATTATCTGTTTAATTATTTTTTGAACGCTTGAAGCAGTTAGAACAGTTTGCTGTGCCATGTGTGAAAAGGCATTGCCTTGTGCTGGGACAGGTTAACCTCTCCCCTTCCCTGCCCATGCACAGCAGAAAACAGTCAGTAATCACTCCCTGTTTCCACCGTGCTGCTTTAGCTCCATGTTCCTCCATCAGTTCCCACTGGCCCAGGGTGGATGTGAGCCCCAGTCTGCTGAGCAGCTGTAGACCCTTTATCATCCCTTCAGGTGTAGACCAGGCTGCAGCAGTCCCCGTGTAAGGCTGCCCTGTGGATTTAAAGGGGCACAGTAGCATTTCCTTTCCCTTTTCCAGTAATTTCTAAGACTCAGTTTACTCATTTTTGCTGCTGCCAGATGTTAAACCCATGTTCCTGTATTGCAGTGCCAGTGTTTCTCTCCTGCAGGAGAGCAGCTCTTCCAATGCCCATCATTCTGCATGTAAAGTTAGGATTCTTTGCTCCCACAGTTTTCCTTCACACACACTGCCAGAACTTGTTAATAAATTTTCTTTCCTGCATGCTTTGCTTTCTTGGTTTTCAGATCACTCATGAACGTGCTGAGTGAAGAAAGGAAAGATTTTGTCAGGCTTGTAGTGTGGATGTCTTTTCAGTGGACACTTGCTGTCTTCTTCTGCTTTTAAGTGTTATCTTCTGAAGTTTCCTCTCCTGTCCTGTGGCTGCCTTTTTTTATTTATGCTGCTCTGTTGAAGGGTCTGGAAGGCAAAGGAAGCTAGACCAACCTTGTTCACTCAGACAGCAGCTTCTTTACCTGACTCCACACTTGTATGATTTTCTTCTGTAAACCCCCATTGACTGTTCCCCAGAGTGTAATCTTTATGCATGTATCTACTGGCTTTTTTTAATTATTGCTACCATTTTACAGTGCTACAAGTCTGTCCAACTGCTTGTGGATGTATGAAAGGTACAGTTGGTATAGCAGGAAACATTAAAAGGGCAGCTTAACTTGCTTACTGTTGGTGTTGTGTTGTTTTAGGCCGACATCAGCTGGTCAGTGAATGACATGCCACAAGGGACTATCAAGCAGCCCTTAGGGTATATTCCAATCATGGTCAAGTCCAAATTGTGCAACCTCTGTGGTTTTTCTCCACAAGACCTTCTGCAGCACCATGAGGAGGAAGAGGTAACGGGGATTTTGAGGGTCAGGAAGGTCTGTGTTTTACCTGAGCCATTTGTCAGGTCACCTTCTCTTCGCAGGGCTTGAATATTGATACTTTGTTTCAAGTTTGACTTCCCATTTTCTCTTGAAAGCAGATTGCTTATGGGGCCTCCATGAAGCAGCTTGGGAAGTTTGCAGCCGTGGCTGTTCTTGAGCACAGGGATCTGTTTGGTGTCAATACCTACAGATTTCATATAGAACCTCTCAGCTGCTGCACAGCAACTGAGAGTGCTGTGAAGGGGACTCTGTGGAGAAAGATTTGGAGAACAGGCATTGAAAGAGACAATTCCATTCCCAGTTGTCTTCTGCAGCTTTTTCCCTGTCTCTCCAGTAGCATATTAGCTGTCTATAATTGAATACAGACTTATTTAGCACTGCATTTTCAACTCACAGAAAAAGACAGAGAAAACTACAAAAGAAAATCAGAAAAGTAAGCTTGTATTTGACCAGACAGAGATCTTTTGCTCTGAAAATCCTTCTGGTTTATAAACTCAGGGTGAGAACTTCAGGGCTTTTTTAACTACTTTAAAAAGTTAATGTCAGCTATTCAGATATGTTCCATTGATCACAAAGGTTTTTTCTTCCTCTAAATTGTGGAACATGCATCCTTTTTCTTGCACTCTGCTACATTTAGACTTCATAAGTCTAAGGAGTGCAGCCTTTCCAAAAGCAGTGCTGAATCATATCTTGCTATTTCCCATTAAATGTTTGGTTTTTGTTTATAATACAGGCATTTTTTTTCTTTTACTCACAATGCCGATTCTGAGTTTCTGAGTGTATTAAAATGATTTCTCTTCTCTTTCCAGGAAATGGGAGGCTACTTTATAATCAATGGCTTAGAAAAAGTAATCAGGATGCTGATTATGCCCAGGCGAAACTTCCCTCTCGCAATGACAAGACACAAGTGGAAAAACAGAGGCCCTGGTTTCACAGAGTATGGTAAGCTCAGCAGTTTCCTGCAGCATCCTAGTAACAACTGCTTGAGGGCAAACTGGAGTGACCATCTGTAGCTGAATTTTGGTAGTTTTGTTACAGTTCTTGTGTAATGTTAATATTTTTTGCTGCATGTAAGAATAAAGGGTAAACACACCACAAGCAAGAAGCAGGGACTTGCCTTGTGGGAGCTGTCTGAGCTACCCCTGGGGAGCAAGGAGATTTTATTCCAGGTTTTGCAGTACTTGCCACCTTTTGTTGTGTGGAAGGTGTAACTAAAACATCACCTTCAGTACAAGTGAGTGTAATCCACTGAAATAATTTCACTGATTTTGTCCGTACTTCATGGTGGCAGATTTAATATCCGTGAAGCAGAGTAAACTACATTCATGGCTGCACTTTCCCTTTGTCATGTATACTCAGTAAAACCAGTTTAAAATTTAATTAAGCCAGCAAATGTTAAATAGCATTTTAAACTCAGGTGTTGCCAGTTGCTGATTTAACTGGACCATGGTGCTTGAGCACACACTGTAGTTCCATGCTGGTTTATTTCAAGGCAGTGCCAGATTAGATGGTCCTTTTTTGTTTTATTTTTCTTTGTCCTGCAGATGAACGTGTAGAGCTGAACCAGGAAACACTGCTGCTGCACTGCCACCCAAACAAAGATACAGGAGTGCCATTAGGAACAGTAATTGTTTGTTACTCTGTCCTACAACCAAAGGTTACAAACAGATAGTTGAGGCGTAGGTCTTTCTTTAAAAACTTCATGCATCTTCCAAGCCTCTTGGCACATGTGCTGACTGTCCTGAGACACAGCCCTCTTTAGCTAAGAGCTGATATGTTTATTTGAAGTGGCACACTGACAGTGAAGTGTGATCTGCCCCATGTTCTCAGCCATCAAGTACCAAAGTTTCTCTCATGAATTGTCTCACACCTCCTTGGACATGACACAGCAATGCAGCCGCTTGGTTTTGTGCAGCTTGTGCTGATGTTGTGATTTTTGCAGGGGTGGTGATGCACTGTGTCAAGGATGAGCATACTGCAATAAATATGAACCTTCACTACTTGGAAAATGGCTGTGTCATGTTGAATTTCATTTTTCGCAAAGAGTTGTTCTTCCTCCCCTTGGGATTTGCTCTGAAGGTAAGCAATGAATGCTTGTCATTTTTGTATTGAATAAATGCAGAAGTTTTGCAAAGCATTTTTATTTTAAGTAATGAGAAGAAGCTAATTCCACTTGGAGTGTTTTCAGTGATTGGAGAAAGGTCATCCAAACTGTGCAACACTAATCAAACACTCAGTCTGCAGCATAGGAAGTGTCTGTAGGGACAAGAGATGAGGGGAGAGTCACACACTCATAGTTTTGTGGGGTTTTTCTAATGAATAGTCTGGATGGAAATCATTATCAGTGTATGAATATCCCCTGCATTACTCTCTAAGCATCTCAACCCCACAGCATTTTGCAGTTTTCATTGTGGAAGGGCATTTCTAGAGCACTGAAAACCTAAATCATGGGTTAGTATACAGCCTTAGTTCTTTAGCTGTATTTTGTAAACAGATCTTGTTATGACCTTATTTTTCTGATCTGATAACTTCTGTCTCTCAGGCATTGGTTAATTTCCCAGACTACCAGATTTTTGAAGAGTTGGTGAAAGGAAGGGAAGATGACACCTTTTTTGCAAACTGTGTCACTGAGATGTTGAGAGCAGTGGTGGATGCCGGCTGTTTGACACAGCAAAACGTCCTGGACTACCTGGGAAAGAGCTTCAGAGTGAAACTCAACCTGCCTGAGTGGTACAGCAATGAACAGGCTGCAGATTTCATTCTGAGGTTTGTATGTGGCTGTGATCCAGTGTCATTGTGTTGAATTTATAGGCATGTGTGAGAGTATTATGATGATATGTATTTTAATGGATTGACACAAGTATTCCCAGAACAGTTTCACAAGGGGGTGGCATTTTTTATTTAGATGGCATTTTTGTGATATCATTGATGAAAGACACAAAGGTTGAGGAAGAGAAGGTTAAAGCTAGCTCTGTGACTGCTTGAGGATCCATTTGGTGAACAGAAGTACTGCAGTTTATTATGGGTTTCACACAATCTCTGTCAACCAAATAATTTTTATCTTTTAAAATGGCAGAAAAGAAATGCTTTAAAATCTTATTTAATGTAAGAAGTTAGAAAGCAGTGGAAGAATTTGCTTTGAGACTGTCAGTGTGGCAGGCATTCAACTAAAAAATTCATTTTTCTGTTAAAGTAGGTGTTTGCTCTTCCTCCAGCTTCAGGAATTAGATGTGGTTTTCCTTTTTTGTTTGTACTAGACTGTTGCTCAGCCCACAGTTTTCCATACATGGCCTGATAGCAGTGGAGATTTGGAGTTTCTGTGACAGGACACTGATAGAGCTAACAGAAATATTTTGTAGTTTACATCTACTTGCCTTGTTAGGCTTTTATTAAAAAAAAATATTTAGGATAGACTTGAAGAACATGAAGCTAGCATGAAGAGATCATGGTAGTTGTCCTTCTTCTTTCTCTTCCTTCAGCAATTGTATCTGCATTCACCTGACCAATAGAACTGAAAAGTTCTACCTGCTCTGTATGATGACCCAGAAGCTCTATGCTTTTGCCAAAGGGGAATGCATGGAAGATAATCCAGACAGTCTTATGAATCACGAGGTGCTTACCCCAGGACAGCTTTTCCTTATGTTCTTAAAGGTAAGGTCATGGCTCCCACATCTTTACATTTCTTTACCCATCAGAAAGCTGGTAACATGCTTCTGACTTAGACGGGTAAGTTACTACTAATCTACTCCAATTCAATTTATAGGGATACCTCATTTTAGGGTGATGGGAGTAGAGAAGCTTAACTGCCCCATGAAGTTCACTGTGGAATAGTAGTATAGTAGATCTCATCCCCAAATAAGATACTTCCCTGTGTTATTACATATTTCTATAATCTTTCTTTTCCCCTTTAGCCAGAATTTTCTTTAGCGTTGTTTTGTTGAAAGCCTGTAAAAAATTCTCTCCTACTTGAGTGGTTTGAAAGTGAACTTGGGGAAGCATTTTAGTGCTATGAAAAACAGCTACCAGGAACCAGAAAAGTTCTAGTTTTCCTGCCTAGCCCTTGCTGTCAGATTAGCAGGGGAGTGAGTTAACAGCCCCTATCCTAAGATCCTAAATAGTCTAAAGCAGACAGTAGGCACAGTGTACACTGTATACAGAGTTATCCTTGTGGTCAGATGGTAGGTACAGTTTCTGCTTTATGAAATTCTCTTATTGTACTTCATTTGCCAGACTCATCACCATTCTGGGTGAAAGTGATTGCCAAGCTGTTGGGTGGGTGTTTTCCTTTTAGTTCTGTGTTAACATATATCATCGGCATCTTGATAGAATGAAGTCAGTGTTGGAAATAAGTCTGGAAAACTGTCAGTTCCTTAAAAGTTGTCCATCTTGCTAATTTCAGAGGAGTTCTGTGATATGTGCAACTGATGTTCTAATTCAAGCCTTTCCTGTCCTAATTTTAATCTCTCACTTTTAAACCATAGGAGAGGCTTGAAACCTGGCTGCAATCTGTAAGGTTTGTTTTGGAGAAAAGAGCAGAAAAGACAGATATCAGCCTAAATACAGACAGCCTGGTGAAGGCATTCAGCCTGGCACCAGACTTCACCAAGCCATTTGAGTATCTCCTTGCAACTGGTAACCTGAGGTCTAAAACAGGTAAATCTGCAGGGTTAAGGTGACCTTTAATTTTTCCTTTTTTCCTGTAAAACAAAATGAGGAACAACGTGAAATTGAGCTCTTAACTGGAAACAACTGCTTGTAGGCAGACATTGTACACTGTAACTGGATTGCTAAAAGGGATTTAAAGAAAGGGATAGTTGAGGAAAAAAGGCAAGATTTATGCACAAGCATAGGCATTATGCATGGTATAGAACAGGTTAATTATGAAAGCAAAGCCTCTACCCAGATGAATAGTTGAAATTAAATTTAGCATTGTCCAAAATGGTGACCATAAATCAATTTGCTTTCCCAAATATTATTTCTTCTTAGAAGGTGCAATGCAGATAAGGGGCATTTTTTAAATCCCAACTGCCCCATTAGTCACGTGAGGTTAAATGGAGAGAAACTGGTTTGCTGATGTAGATTCAAATTTATCTGATGCTTCCCTGAAGTGCCCAGTATGCCAGTGTTGTAATGGAGTGCCCACTAGGAAACAGATTAAAAACCTGTAGAAAAAAAAAACCTGTTTTGGTAAAACATAATAGCTGCAAATTCCTATTCACTTCACTGGCAATTACTATCACATGTTTGTGAAAGGACCTAGGTTTTAAGAAGCAGCTTGGAATTTAAAGTCTCTAGATCTCTTACAGGGCACTGAGTTGCCTGTGCACATGCACCTGCCTTGTTGGGATCCAGTGTGAGCATCTTTAGGGGTTGTCAGTGAAAAATAAGAAACCGCCTTGTAACAACATCCTGTGTTTCTTAAAGCTGGATGAGCTCCTGCCATAAATCTCCTCTTTGTTCCCTAGGGCTGGGCATGTTGCAGGCCAGTGGTCTCTGTGTGGTGGGGGACAAGCTGAACTTCATCCGCTACCTCTCCCACTTCCGCTGCATCCACAGAGGGGCGGCGTTCTCCCAGATGAGAACCACGACTGTGCGCAAGCTGCTGCCCGAATCCTGGGGCTTCCTGTGCCCCGTGGACACCCCAGATGGAGAGCCCTGTGGGCTGATGAACCACATGACAGCTCTGTGTGAAATTGTCACAGAGATGGTGCCTGTGACAGACATCCCACCTTTGTTATGTTCCCTGGGTATGTTTCACTGGCCTGATGGTTTAGTGAAGTGCCCCGTGCCTGGGAAGGGTTCTTTCCCAGCATCACAGCACACTGCTCAGTTGAGAAGTAAAATCAAGTTTGACTTACTGGGCTTCTGCTTAGTGGTAAATAACGCATTGCTTGTACAGGCACATCAGCCTGTAAAATTCAAGTCAGTGTCTCTCAGCTGTGTGCTGTAGTGTGAGGATGTTCACTGAAGCACAAAGAATTGCACAAAGAATTTCTCACAGCTCTGAGAAACTGGACTAAGCAGTAACTTTGTAATGACTTGAATTGAGCTGCAGTTCACTTGTGATTACCTTCAATAATGAAGGTAATCAGAGAATAATGAGAATGAGAGAATAGTAATGAGAACCTTTATTTCAGTCAGAAAAATGGGGAGGGGAATGACATTCTAAGTTGTAAATGTTTTTCATTTTCCATTGGACCTGCCTATGGCTTTGCCGAGAATTTTTTGATGTCTCAGAAAATTTCTAGGTGTGAACTGAGAAGTGCAGAAATAACTCCTGTGTGTTGTTTGCTTTTTTTTGGCTGTTCTGTCCATCAACCCCCTGTTGCCACAGGTGTCACCCCCATTGATGCAACTCCAAGCCAGCCTTACTCAGAGTGCTACAGGGTCGTGCTGGATGGCTCCATGGTGGGCTGGGTGGAGCGGGAGCTGGCTCCCGAGATTGCACAAACTCTCCGCCGTTTCAAGGTTTGTTGTCTTGTTTGGGATGTTTCTTAGATAAACATCTTCAGTGTGCAGTGGTCAAAAATAGGAATGTTTGGAACTTCTTAGGCTTCCTTTTTTTTTTTTTTAAATCTGACCCAGTAATTTATCTTTGGCTGTATATTAGTATTGCAGTGTGATGTTCTGTTACCTTTTTTATTAATCCATGTGTTTCATCTGTTGGTTTATGAAGTTACAGTTTTTGAAAGAACATTTTCTTGGAAAAGGCAAGATAAGACATATTCTGTCTTTTTTCTTTTTTTTTTTTTGGTGGAGGTTTTTCTAAAAGTATTTCTAAGAACTCTTCTCTGTAGCTTTTTAATTAGTGGCTACACCAGTGGTTGACATTATCGTGTGACCAGGTGGATGCAGTTTAGTTAAACTTGGTTTGTGTTTCTAGATTGTTATTTCTTTGCACCAACAGATAACACAAGAGAAGAGATTTCCTGCACGGGCAGAAGTGGTCCTTATCCCAATGACAGGAAAACCCAGCCTGTATCCTGGGCTCTTCATTTTCACCAACCCTTGCCGGATGGTGCGGCCTGTCAGAAACCTGTCCTATGGAAGGAATGAATGGATTGGGACTCTGGAACAGGTGGGGTTTGCATATTCCCATGGGACAGAGGTATCTGGCATCAAAAATGGGTTTGGTAAATATTTATGAAAGGAGCTGAGGATGAGGCTTGTGTTGAAGAGCTGGAATAGGTGACAGAAGGGGGTTTTTCACTCCTGCAAATTGATTTCTGGTAAATGTCATAGCTGGATTGTAGAGATCTTTTTGAGATCTTCAGATCTGCACTTGGTATTAACTTTGTGAAGATTTGAAGTGAAGGATTGCTGTGCTGTGTGTACCATGTCATCTTGTGTTACGTTGTGTTTGCCAAATGGCTTCTGGGCAGCCAAGCAGTGGATTGATGGGGAATAGCTTGGAACTATTAAAGTGGGAGACAGAAAGGAGGACACATTACTGCAGTTCTGTATTTCAGGATTCCTTCCATGCAGCTGATCTGTGATAGGTGGTTTACCAGCTGTCTGATTTGTCCCGCTAATACACTACAGTGCAGGCAAGAACCACAGCTAAAACTGAAATGGACAGAAAGCCATCGGAGACAGCTTTGTTTTGTTTCCTTCCCTTTAAAAGAAGGAAGTGTACAAGCATTATCCAATTTGATGTTTGCAGATCTTCATGAACGTGGCCACACTGGAGTCAGAGGTGGTGCCTGGAGTGACCACTCACCAGGAACTCTTCCCTCACAGCATTTTGAGCGTGGTGGCCAATCTCATTCCCTTCTCCGACCACAACCAAAGTCCACGGAACATGTACCAGTGCCAGATGGGTAAGTGCTGAAGTACCCAGTGCTGCAAGACCGTGGGCAGAGGGATTAACACCTCATTAACACTTCTAGTATATTGAGTATATATATATATATTTTCAATATATATATATAGGATTAAATATATAGTATATACTATATATATATTATACAAAATATATATATATATATATATAAAATATATGTATTAAAAATGTATATATAGGTTTTATACCTCTAGTATTTTGAATTTCTGACAGTATTTTCAGAAAAATGTCCTTAAAACACTACTTCTTTCTCATATTTTTCTGTAAGTAGCAATATGACTGTTCAAAACTCCATTCCCTTGCCAGGATATTTATGCTGCAGAAGCAAATGCTTTTTGGCCTGGAAATACATAACATGGGCCTTCGTCTGGGAAACACTGGGGGGAAGACACACATACATCCCCCCCCAAAAATTACAAGACAAGTAAACACACAAAAAAAATCTCCAAGTAAGCAAAACCAGAAACACCACACCAAACATAGTGGGGATTTTGAAATTGCAGAAAAGAAAACAAAATTAGATGTAGTCCTTATGAAATGCTGGGAAAGGCATTTAGTATTGTGGTTCATAGAAAAATTAGAGCTGGGCTTAGGACAATTATTAAATTCCAAGGGAGTTAAGATTGATAATCCCTCTTAATTTGTAAGTATTTCCAGCTTTTTTCTTAACAAGATACACGGAGGAATAAATCCAAGTTTCCCTCCTTCCCTGCAGGAAAGCAGACCATGGGGTTTCCTGTTTACAACTACAAGGATCGCTCAGATAACAAGCTGTACCGCCTGCACACCCCCCAGAGCCCTCTGGTGAGGCCCAGCATGTATGACTATTATGGGATGGACAGCTATCCCGTTGGCACCAATTCCATCGTGGCTGTCATCTCCTACAGTGGCTATGACATGGAAGATGCAATGGTAAGCCACCAGAAGGAAAAAAATCCTGCTGTCCTGTGAATGAATTTGATGTGGAGCACTGGGAGTAGGGGTGATACTCAGCTGAGAGGACTCTACTTTCTCTCTGTGCTGGTGCTCACACCTTTTGGGCAGATTCAGCAGCACAGTGGTTGTGCTGTCACAGCAGGCAATGCTGGGAGTAGGGCAGAGCTTTGTTTGTCCAAGGCCGTGGCCTTCCAGCTTTGAAAAATACTGGGGTTATGTGAGGCTTGAGCTTTTTGGAGTGGTGACTTACTGGGAGACTTTAAAAAGGCAGTGTTCCCATTTTGGTCTGATGCTTACCTTTGTAAATCTTTTCTTCTTTGAAGTTATCAGCAAGTCTTTAACAGCCTTTTGTTTCTCCTTTTTAGATCGTAAATAAATCTTCCTGGCAGAGAGGATTTGCCTATGGAAGTGTTATCAAGGCAGAGAGCATTGACCTTTCCCTTAAAGCCAGCAGGGCAGGAGATAATTTAGTATTTGGCATCAGACCTGGCGATCCAAACATCGGGGAGAAGCTGGATGCTGATGGACTGCCTTTTGTAGGGTCTATCCTGCAGCCTGGGGACCCTTTCTACAGCTTCATGAACCTCAACACAGGGGAGACCTTCACTGTGTACTATCCGTAAGTACAGCTTGTCACCCTGGCTCTGCTCACCCCGTGGGGAGGGCAGTTGGCCCTTTCCCTGCAGATGTTCCCTTTTCTCCTCACATGATAGTGTCCCTAGCGTGACAGAGAGCTGTAGGTGACTCCCAGGCATGTGTCACATCTTTTCTCTAGGACAGTGTGTGCTGCAGAGATGGCTTATCCCAGGAGGATGTTTTTGTGGTGATTTGCCTGTGCTGGTTGTATGTGGGCATGATAACGGTTAAGCCTGCAGTAGACCCCTGGCACATGGACTGTCAGGCTGAGGGCTCATCTATAGGAGCACAGCCCTGAACAAGATGCTTGTCAGAGCTCACACTTTGCCTTCCCTTTCTGCTCTGAACTTCCCTCTCAACTGAAGAACTGAATTGGGTTCTTTATTTTGGGATCCCATCAGTATGGTGTGAATTTATTGGTGGTAGGGAGAGGGGCTGCTGCCTTAACACAATGGAAATGGCAGTGGGATACAGTTTATCTGATACAAAGTGTGATCCAGATGAACCAGGTTGAAATGATCCTTATTTTAAATCATGGGTGGCACATTACCCAATCACCTGAAAGTGGTACCTGAATGGCACTTGGAAGATGCCTTTGTATTGCTTCCTTGCCCTAATTCTTACATAGTCTGAGTTCCCTCGCTGCTGAGTAATACTTTGAAAAATGGTGGTGCTTCTCAGCTGTCCAAAGGCATTTTATAAGTGGTTTAAGTTTTCTGCTTCATTTTCCTTTTGAAACTAAAAATTATTATCAAACCTGACACCTTTGCTATGATTGTTCCTCCACCTACACAGGAGTAAGGAAGTGGGCATTGTGGACAACGTTAGGTTGTGCAGCAACGACCGTGGCACCGGGAAGTTCAAGAAGGCTTGCATCACTGTGAGGGTTCCCCGAAATCCCACTATTGGGGACAAATTTGCCAGCCGCCACGGACAGAAAGGCATCCTGAGCCAGCTGTGGCCCGTCGAGGACATGCCCTTCACAGAGAACGGCATGGTTCCAGACATCCTCTTCAACCCTCACGGCTTTCCCTCCCGCATGACCATTGGGATGTTAATTGAGAGCATGGCAGGGAAGTCAGCAGCCCTGCACGGGGTGTCCTACGATGCCACTCCCTTCACCTTCACCGAGAAGAAATCCGCTCTGAAATACTTCGGTGAGACTTTGGCCAGCGCGGGTTACAACTTCTTTGGCACGGAGAAGATGTACAGTGGCATCAGCGGGGTGGAGCTGGAGGCAGACATCTTCGTGGGGGTGGTGTACTACCAGCGCCTGCGCCACATGGTCTCCGACAAGTTCCAGGTGAGGACCACGGGGCCCCGAGACGCCGTCACCAACCAGCCCATCAAGGGCAGGAACGTGGAAGGTGGGATCCGCTTCGGCGAGATGGAGCGGGATGCTCTGCTGGCCCACGGCACGTCCTTCCTGCTGCAGGACCGCCTCTTCAACTGCTCCGACGGCTCCGTGGCCTACGTGTGCACGAGCTGCGGCAGCATGACGTCCCCTGTGCTGGAGAAACTGTCCCAGTCCTCAGTGACCAGCAGCAGGAGGTACTCCTGCTCCGTCTGCAGCGAGGTGGATGCCATCGAGGTTGTCCCTGTGCCCCATGTCTTCCGCTACTTCGTGGCTGAGCTGGCGGCCATGAACATAAAAACAAAGCTCAATGTGGAGTAGCTTGGTCCTTGGCATGGTGATGGTTGCAGGGAGGAGGCACATGTCAAGTCTTGTCCTTGTCCCTGAGTTTCAGGTATTAAGTCAGTTCTCAGGTTCTTCCAAAGAATTCAAGATTAATTTGATGTTTGTATTGTGACAGGGTGCTTGCCAAGCTGTAGGTAGGGCAAGGAAAGATGGCTCTGTTGGTTTGTTTGGACTTCCTAAAGGATCACCAGCTATTGAGATGTGTATGAAAATCAGGCAATATTTCTCCATCCAAGCTCCTGGGTTGAGAGTGATGGGGTTCTTTGAATTCGGGCTGAAACTGTAGGTATGAAGAGGTCATAAAACAGCATGAGGTGAATGCTGGAAATTACAAAAAAAAAAAAATTTGTTGTTTTTTCAAGAAAAAACTTTGAAAAATGTATGCCTTAATGATGGGGTTGTGTACAAGTTGAACATTGTACATGTTTTGGTTTTTTTTATTTCAATACATATGCCTTGAGTCATAAAGAAGGTGGCACAAGGTTCTGCTGTGTGAAGCCACAGCCTTGACTGCAAGTAACCAAGGTTGCCCTGCCAGGTGTGTCCTGGAAGTGTTTGGTGTCACCAAGCCAAGCAGTGCTGGGCTTTGGGGTTTGTTTTGGTGCATTTGCCTGAAGAAGAATAAAGCAGAGGCACTTCCAGCCTGGCTCGTGCATGTGCAAGCATGGATCTTGTAGGAGCTCGTCCTCCTTAAGTCCACAGCAGCTGCCACCCACCCCACCCTGTCCCAGGTGTCACCTGCCCTGGTCACTGCGGGGCCGAGCGTGTGTCCCGGGCGCAGCCGTACCCTGCTGGGTGCAGCCCAGAGTTCTTTTGTAGTTTCCTCTTCACCTGCCGGCAGCGCCCTGCTGGGACGGGGGTGCTCCCGGGCCTCGGCGGGCGGGAGGCGGTGGGGGTGTCCCGGAGGGCGAGGTCCCGATGTGCAGCACCCCCGGGGCCGGGACTCGCTCCGTGGCGCGACCGGGAAGCGGAGCAGCGGCCCCGGCGGGGCGGAGCGGGGCTGTACCACCGGCGAGGGGGCGCCGCAGCCCCCGGTGGGCGGCGCAGCTGGAGCTGCGGGCGGGGGCTGAGCCCTTGGTGGCCCCAAGCGCTGCAGCTGCCATGGAGCTGCTCCGGGTGCTGCTGGCTGCCGCTCTGCTCCCGCTCCTGCCCCGTGAGTACCCCCGGGACAAACCCAGGAGGCGGAAAGGCCGGGTGCCACCCAGCCTGCATGTAAAGGCTGAGCTGTGCCGAGCAGGCAGCCGTGCTGGGTGGGATGTGTGAGGGAAGCAGTGCCCCTAAACCTTGTCTCCCTCAGTCGGCAGGGCAGCTGTGCCACTGCCTACGCTGACCCGGCCACTGAGCATGGTGCTGGCCGGGCAGCGCCGGCAGCTGGTGGTGTGCGTGGTGAGCGACCTGGCCCCCAGCTCTGGCCATGCCGTCTGGATCTCCGGGGGGAACGGTAGCATCCTGCAGTCCTTTGCCTATGGCGCCTCCCAGGAGGATGGTGGATCCGTCTGCTCCGTCTCCCTCCTTTCCAGTGACCCCCCGCGCGAGAGGGAACTCGCCTGCCATGTGGGGGCCAACAGGACCTCCCCGTCCCACAGCTCCCGCCCCATCCGCATCACGGGTATGGCCCTGCTGCCACCCCCTCTGCCTGCCTTGGCCGCTGCTGCCCAGCTCAGTGAGTGCAATGCTGACCCCCGAGGAGGGAGGTCGGCAGGGCCTCTGGGGCCAGCAGGGAGCAGGTGTGAGGCCCTAGGGGCAAACATTGCTGTCCCGATCACAGGAAGGGGTTTGTGGCTAGCCCTGCCATGCACCTGGTGCTGAGCTGCCACTGCCTCCCCAGCTGCTCTTTCATCCCGCAGGCAACGAGGAGGCAGCAGAGCTCTGTAGCACAGCTGGTGAGTCTCTGGCCCCTGCCTGGTGGGAATGTCAGTTGCCAGGGAGAAAGCCCTGGCAGTGGCTTGGCTGGGGATATGTGGTGGTTGGGATGGGTTTCCTCAGTGTTGTGGTACTGGGGAAGAGGGAGGGAAGCTTCACCTTGGTGGAAAGAATGGGGAAACTGGATCAGAGCCAGCCTGCCCTCAGGAACAGCATGAGGGTGACATCAGGTGTCTCTGGAATGTGTAAAGATCCCAAGTCTGCCCAAACATGGCCCCATGGCAGGCCTGGGAAGGACGTGGGTGCAGGGGGGTGTCTGTGGCAGGCATCACCGCACCCTTCCATTGCAGTGTCACCAGCTCCTGCCTTGGCAGCACTGCTTATGGCTGTCCGTGTGGTGCTGCTGAAGGTCTTGCTCTCTGATGCTGTCCTCACCTCCATCCTCCTCGCCCAGAGCTGAGGGCATGAAGGGTAAGTCACCCTGGTTTGGTGTAGGGGTGTGGAAGTCACTGGGAATATTCTGGAGACTAGAGAGGGGACCCCCAAGTGGAGGAGGGAGAAGACCCAGTGGTGGTTGGGGGAGGTACAGGATGGGAATCTTGGCTTGAGGAGACGAGAGAGAGGAGCTGACACGTTTCTGTGGGTGGCAGGGCCGTGGAATTTCCTGGAGGATGGGAAGAGACCCCAAGGTACCTCGGGGGGGGAAAGTTTCCAGAATTCCAGAGGCAGGGAAGGCCCCGGAGGGTTGTGTGGGGTACCCCGACGTTCCCCCGCGGCCACGTGCGCGCCCCTTCCCACGTGGGCGCCCGGCGGGACCGCCCGGGGGCGGTGCCACGGGGGCCGCGCGCCGTCGGGATTGGCTGGCGGCGGCCGGCGGGGATTGGTCACGCGGGTTACGCGCGCCTCTGCCATTGGCGGGCGCGGCGGGGTCGCCATGGTAACCGGGCGTGGCGGGGCGGGAGCGCGCCCCGGAAGCGGAGTCATGGCGGCGGCGGCGGGGGCAGCGTTGCTGATGCTGATGGCGGCGGCGCTGGCGGGGAGCGACGACTCGGACTGGGTGCGACTGCCCAGCAAGTGCGAGGGTAAGCGGGGCCTCGGGGGGGGGCCGGGCTGATCGGCAGCCGCCCGCTGCCTGCTCGGGCCGGGGGTTGCTGGTGCGGGGCTGCGCCCCCGCGGGCTGCTCCTCTGCCCGCCTCCTGCCCACGGGCATCGCTGTTCCCGGCAGCCGCTTGATCGCCTGCCGGTTCGTAGCTGGGACTGGTCGTGTATGCTGCTTACAGTTTGCTCTCCGTGATGTTTTCTGTCTAAGTATCCCTTTGGTTCGCAGGCAGTCCAGGGTAGGTCATGACGGGCATTTGCTGTCTGGTGCGGTTTCCTCTGTCTTTGTTGTGCAGGCACATGTGGAGCTGGACAGCAAAAAGAAAATTTTAAAAAAATAGGGAGTTCTTTACAAAACTTTCCCTGCCGAGGAAGCAGCTCTGGAGATGCTGATGTCCGAGTTCTGCTGTGGGACCAGCGTAACCTCAGAGCAAGCACTGACCACACTTTGCTCCTGTTCCTGCCCAGGCTTCGAACCTGTGTCAGTGCACAGCCAAAGCTGCAGGGAGCATCTGGATAACTGGACTCAGCACTGAGCACTCCTGGCATGTGTGGGGACACTGCAGCAGGTGTGGTGTGGAGGGGGGACATCCTTGAGATCCGAGCTCCAAGGGTCTGCAGGAAGGAGGGATCATCCCACCGGAGAAATGGCCACAGTTGCCTCCAGCCCCTTGTGCCAGCGGAGAAAGGATTGTGCAGGAGGTGCACACAGGGCTTCTCAACACTTGCATGGGAGCTCTGAAGAAGCCACCTCGCTCTCTTCCTGCCTGGGGCATCTCTCAACTCACATAATTGCCTGGGAGAAGACACTGGCTCATTGCTGTCAGACCATTCCTGCTGAAGCTTGGCACTTCTCCTAAAGTGGAGCTCAACGAAGAGGTGGCTCCTGACAAACGGGACCCCACAGCACTGGACAAAGCTTTCTCCAGCCTCCTGAGACCCTGTTTTTGGAGGAGGAATAGCCGCACCACGCCTGGCTGCCATTCCTCTCCATTCCCACTTGTAAACCCCTGAGATATTTCTCCTGCTGTCTGTTTCTATAGCTCTATTGGGCTCTTTTTACAGAAGAAATAAAGCCTTTTTTTTAGCTTTATAAAAATAACACTGCACTGTGTTCTAAATCTGTTGATGATGTGGTCTCTGCTGCAGGCAGAGCCCCAGGTTGTTCTGCTGGAGGCCACAGCCAGCACTTTGTGCTGTCACCCAGCCCAGCGAGACCTGCCAATTGCTCAGTCCCCAGTGTCCCCAGAGCACTGAGAGCACAGAACCAGAACCAGATGGGACATGCTGCCATCACAAGGAGGAGCTCTGAGCCACACTGGGACTTGCATTGCTAAAAGACCCTGTGCTCTTCCAAAAGGAGGAGAGCAGCTTGTGGCAGGGAGGTGGAGGCTTTTGGGGGGGAAAGCTGAGCCTGTGTGACTTCCAGCTGTGCCACAGCAGCTGGTTTACACTGAAACGTTGGTTTGGGTGCTCCTGCTTCAAGCATTCTCCAGTGGAAGCAGCTGAGCCATTTCTGATTATCTCTTTGGATGGCCAAAATGTGTTTTGTGCTCACAGCAGCTTTGGCCTGCCTGGTTCCTGGGCTGGTTCTTGCTGCTGTCCCAGACAGCTGCTTGTCACAACAGTGACACCTTCTAAAGCTTTTGTGCTCTCTCCTTCCCACAGTGTGCAAGTACGTGGCAGTGGAGCTGAAATCCGCCTTCGAGGAGACTGGCAAGACCAAGGAGGTGATCGACACCAAGTATGGCTTCCTGGACGGGAAGGGCTCTGCTGTCAAGTACACACAGTCGTAAGTGGCAGTGGGACAGGAGGCTCCTGCTGCTGTCACTGCCTCTGGAGCTGGGGCTTTGGGAGGCTCACCCTGTGCCCTGGCTGTTGCTGGGGGCCCACACCAAGCCTGAGCCTTTTTCTCCATGCAGGGACATCCGGTTAATTGAGGTGACAGAGAACATCTGCAAGCGCCTGTTGGATTACAACCTGCACAAGGAGAGGAGTGGCAGTAACAGATTCGCAAAGGTGAGGGCCGTTCCTCCAGTTCCTGCTCCCAAATGTGCCTCACCCATCCATCCCTTCACTGCCAGAGTGACAGTCCAGGGTCATTCTTCCCATCCTCTGGGCCCCCTGATAGTGCCTGGCAGGCGAGGCCACGCTGCCCCCCAAGTCAGATGTGGGGTGCTGTCTTTGGTGGCGGTGGGCAGGCATGGAGGGAACTTGGGGCTGTCTTCCTCTGGGGTTTGGGACCAGGTTTGCAGAGGGGAGCTTCCTGCCACCTGAACTCCCCCCGGTAATGCTGATGGCCCCAGAGATCTGGTTTGCATGTTCTGCATGGCTGGGCAGGGTTGTGTGGCTGACAGTGGGAGGAGAGAGTGGGAGCCCTGCAGGAGCAGCCCCCCTCACCAGGCAGTGCTGCTCCCTCCCTCACAGGGCATGTCAGAGACATTCGAGACCCTGCACAATCTGGTGCACAAGGGTGTCAAGGTGGTGATGGACATCCCCTACGAGCTGTGGAATGAGACCTCCGCTGAGGTGGCTGACCTCAAAAAGCAGGTACCCCGCCCCATGGGATTGGCTCTCAGTGGCTGCTGTGACCTTGTAGGCTGGAGTGGAAGGAGGGGGGAGAGCAGCCAGGGGTGCACTGCTGGGAACAGGATGTTGGCAGGACCTGTGGCAGGAGCCTGGCCCTGGTCCTGCCACACAGCACGTGTCTGGAGCTGGGCTCTCCTCTCTGCCCTAGTGCGATGTGCTGGTAGAGGAGTATGAAGATGTGATCGAAGATTGGTACAGGCACCACCAGACGGAGGATCTCTCCCAGTTTCTCTGTGCCAACCATGTGCTAAAAGGAAAGGACACAAGTAAGTCCTGGCTGCTGCCAGGGGCTAAAATAATGCCAGAATGCTCAGGAGGGCAGGGGGCCTTGCTAAAGCATGGAGAGTCCTGCCTCTCCAGCAGAGCCTACTCTGCCCCTCTCTTCTCTTTTCCCTAGGCTGCCTGGCAGAGAAGTGGACTGGCAAGAAGGGTGATTTGGCAAGCGTGGGGGAGAAGCAGAGCAAAAAAAAGAGCGGGAAGAAGAAGAAAAAGGGCCAGAAGGATGAGCGCGAGGGAGCTGCCAGCCTTCCGGACACAGGGGAGGCCCTGGAGGGGGTCCAGGAGCAGGCTCCGCTCACCCACAGCCCAGCCGATGAGCTGTAGGCACGCAGCCCCTGCCCCCGGAGCCGCCCGCTCCGGGGTTTCACCCCGCTGTGCCTATGGGTACCAAAGGAAAAGGGACGTGTGACCCGGGGGAAACCGGAGCGCCTGGCCCTGCCTGGCCAGCCTGGGTGCTATCCCGTGATTCGGTGTCACGGAGCCGCCGCGGACCCAGCCCTGCCGCATCCCTGCCGGGGGCTGCAGCTCCGGGAGGCCGCGAGCGCTGCTGCCCCGCCGCCGGCTCTTCGCACGCCGCCGGGACTGTAAATAAAGACGTTTTCCCCAGAGTCGCCGCCGCCGCTGCCGGCCCTGCTTCTGCTGCTGCTGCTGGGTGCGGGATCGGCGCTGCTGCTGCGGCCCGGGGAGGCCGGTGAGGGGCGGGCGGGCCCCACTGGCCGGCCGGGCCGGGCCGGGCCCTGACCCGGCCGAGGCAAAGGTCGGGGCCGTGGCGCGAGGCTGCCGGGCGGTGCTCATTGGTGGGGGCGCGGCCAGGGGGCGTGGCCTGGTCGGGGGCGGGAGGGGCGCGGCGCGAGCGGTGATTGGCGGGCGCGCGGGGGCGGACGCGGCGGGGATTGGCGGGCGCGCGGGGGCGGGGCGCGGCCAGGGGGGCGCGGCGCAGCCAGGCTGAGGGGCCGCGGCCGTGTCGGTGTCCGGGTCTGGGTCCGTGGCGGCGGCGCCGGCGGGATGGTGGACAGCGTGTACCGGACGCGCTCGCTGGGAGTGGCGGCGGAAGGGCTGCCGGACCAGTACGCGGACGGGCGGGCGGCCCGCGTGTGGCAGCTGTACATCGGGGACACGCGGGGCCGCACGGCCGAGTACCGAAGCTGGCTCCTGGCGCTGCTCCGCCAGCACCGTTGCCGCTCCGTCCTGGACGTGGCCTGCGGCACCGGGTGAGGCCCCGCTCCCGCCCAGCTCCCAGGTGTCCCTTCCCCCTGCTTCCCGGGGCCTCGCTGCCCGCGGCCATCCCCAGAGCCCCCCTCCCCGGGCCCCCGTGCTGCCCCGGCCCCACTGACAGCCGTGTCCCCAGGGTGGACTCCATCATGCTGCTCGAGGAGGGCTTCCAGGTGACCAGCGTCGATGCCAGCGACAAGATGCTCAAGTACGCGCTGAAGGAGCGCTGGGAGCGGCGCAAGGAGGAGCCCTTCGACCGATGGGGTGCGGGGGCTGTGGGGGCCGGGAGGGGCTGCGGACACTGACACTCCCCCCCAGCGCACTGCCCATGGTCCCTTGCAGTGCTCGGGCCACTCGTCTGGGACTGCCGCCGGCCGGGTGGCCTTGCTGCGGGGACCTGACAGTGCCAGCTGCTCGGCAAAAACAAACCATGGTCCTTGCCTGGCTGGCCGCTGGCCAGAGGCCAGAGCAAGCAGCCACAGGGGCCTGGGGAGGTCTGGGTGATGCTGAGATGGGGTCTTGCAGGCAGGGGAGGCTGCTGGGTGTCCCTAGCCTCATCCATTTCCCTGTGCTGCAGTCATCGAGGAGGCCAACTGGCTCACACTGGAGAAGGACCTGGAGAAGCCAGGGGATGGGTTTGATGCAGTCATCTGCCTGGGGAACTCCTTTGCACACCTGCCTGATTTCAAAGGTGAGTTGGGGCAGGGGAGAAGAGGGGGAGCACCTGTGCATGCATGGTGTCTTCCAGCAAGCTGAGAACGTGTCCTAAGTTATGGCATTGTTGGGATGGGATTACACACAGTGGAGCTGCTGTTTCATGGTGCATCTCCAGGGAGGGTGGAGCTGAGGCCCCACTGCCCCAGTCTGTGACATGAGTGGGCCCACTGGGTTCCATGGTCATGGCGGAGGTTTGTGCATCAATGTCACTGCTGTGACAAGGCTGGAGGCACACCCAGATTTGTGCCACAAAGGCGGGTGGTGGGTTTCCCACGTGGCACACTCTGCTCCAGTGAGGCTGAGAACATGCCTGAGCTCATGCCACGGGTGGGGCTGTGGGTTCTCCAAGCTGAGATCTGGGGTAAGATGGTAGGGGCAGGTATTTGTGTGTGCATGTGTACGTGTGTACGGGTAAGATGAGGGCACATGGGCTGTGCCACAGGGTACAGCCAGTGCTTGGAGACGCCACAGTTTCCTCTCCAGGGGACCAGAGTGACCACAAGCTGGCCCTGAGGAACATTGCCAGCATGGTGAGGCCCGGGGGTGTCCTGGTCATCGACCACCGCAACTACGATCACATCCTGGCCACGGGCTGCGCGCCGCCCGGCAAGAACATCTACTACAAGGTCGGTGGCTGGCAGGCCCTGCCCCATCCCAATCCCCTTTGCCCCAGCCCCATGGCCTCAAGGGGGCCAGGCAGCAGGACTTTCCCCAGGCTGGGGGCCACCGAGTCCCCACAGGACACAGACGTCCTCCTGTGGTCTCCCAGAGCGACTTGACCAAGGACATCACCACCTCGGTGCTGCTGGTGAACAACAAGGCACACATGGTGACCCTGGACTACACAGTGCAGGTTCCCCCCACTGAGGCAGGGGCAGACCCGGAGCTGAGGTGAGAAGAGCTGGCAGAGGTGGTGGCTCCCAGCCTGGGGGGGATGGCTGGCACTGTCCCCTGCTGTCCCCTGCCTCACCAGCACTGCCTCCTTGCAGCAAGTTTCGCCTCTCGTACTACCCGCACCGGCTGGAGGCCTTCACAGCCCTGCTGAAAGGAGCCTTCCAGGGAAAGTGCCAGCACAGTGTCCTGGGTGACTTCCAGCCCTACACGCCGGGCCAGGCCCACGTGCCCTGCTACTTCATCCACGTCGTGAAGAAGACAGGCTGAGGGGGCTACGGAGATGGGACTGTGGTGCCTGAGAGCTCCAAGCAGCTGTGGGTCCAAGCAGGGGGTGGGGACATGGCTGAGAGCCACCTGGGGGACCCCTCCCCTTAATTAAGAACTGTTGTGAGAGCTACCTTGGATCATGGTCCGTGTGTCCCTGTATGGGCAGGGTATGGGGCAAGGGGGACAGCCATTGCCTCCTCAGGACTCTGTGGAAGGAGGTGCTCAGCCTGGGGGCCACAGGATGGGTGCAGGCACAGCTGCCCCACCAAGGCCCCAGCTGCAGGTGGGGCTTGGGGCTCCCCTTGAAGAGGGCAGGAGGGGTGAGCTGGCTCCCAGGTGGTTGCACACCCCAGCTGAGTCCCTGCAGCACCACTCACAGCAGTGTGCTGGAACCTGTTATCTTACATGCACCTCCCAAACAGGTGCTGACTCCTGTTCTTGACACTCCTCAGCCCCATACAGAGGTACCCACTCCCCCACTGGAGCTCCCAGAGTGGGGAGGCTCCACGCTGGAGCCTCCAGCAGTGCTTCTGCTGTGGCTGCAGTTCCGTCCCTCCCACCCAGGGGAAGATGTGGTGCCCTGATCCAGCAGCACGGAGCAGTGTGGTCAGGGAGAGCCCTGCCTGAACACGCTCAGGCACCAGAGCCAGAGCCACAGGGCTCCAGGCAAGCACCAGCTGCAAATTCACCCATGGAATGCCACAAGCTGCTGTGGAAGCAGCCCTTAGCAGAGGAGCTCCAGGGGGAGCAGGCCCTCACAGCCACACTTGGCCCAGGGATCCAGCTGTCAGCAGGCTCAGTGCCTACAGCAGCTGGGGCAAAACCTGGCACCAGCAACTCCCTGGGCTGCAGAAAGCTGAGAGCAGCTGCAGGCACCTGGCCACAGCAGCTGCCACACACAGCTCCAGTGCCATTTGTTGGGAAGCAGGGGATGTACAATGCCACCAGCAGCTGCTGTGAGGCTGCACAGGGAGGTGAGACAGGACCTCAGGGGGTCTTGGCCAAGTGGTGCTCAGCACAAATTAGTGCAGACTGGGCAGCTCCGGCTGTTCCAGACAAGGTTTGAGTATTTCAAAGGCTGAAGCTCCCCCTCTCCCTGTGACAAGTTTTTCCTCTCGTCCAATGGGAATTTCTTTGCTGCCACTTGCTCCCATTGCCTCATGTCCTGTCACCCAGTGTCTCCAGCAAGAACTGGGCTCCTTCTGCAAAGGGAGCTCAGCTCACAGCCAAGCAAGTGCCTCTCCTTCAGGCCTTCCTCAGCCACCACAGGCTCCAGCCATTCTGGCAGGGTGAGAGTGGCCCCACTCTAGTTCACAGGTGTGCTCCCCTCTCTACCTGCAGGACAATGATTTCTCTGTACTACCCAGCCAACCCAAAAATTTGCAGGGACCTTCCTGAGCCTACAGACACCAATAGAAGCAACAACTTGAGGTCAGGCAGTGAGCACCTAGTGCTAAAAAAAACTGTATTTATTCAGAGACTATGTCAAGTCCAGGCCAGCTGGAGCAGCAGTGCCCTGTGTCCTGCTGCCCCTCTGGCCAGCACCTCTCACTGGGGGCTGACAGCCCAACAGCAGCTGCCTCCAGCCCTGCAGGTGCAGTTTGAGCCTTGCTCCCCCACCAAAGAATGGCCTGTCAGCCATGGAGACAGCACTACATTGCCCACAGCTTTGTCCCTGCAAGGAAATCACCCTGCTACATTCCCAGCAGCCACAATGCACTGCTGACATGTGAGGGACCCTCACAGAGCCCACCACCCTCCTGGATGAGCAGAGCAGCACTTCCACCAGGCCTTGGCTTGGGAAACTGCACAGACACCATTTCCACCCAAGCTCAAAAGAAGGGGGCCCGGGAGGCATCAGAGAAGAGCAGGCAGTGCCTGTTTGTGCCTGTTTTGCAGTCCCAGCTCTGCTGAGCTTTAGGAGGCTGCAAACTTCTGCTGGATGAGTCTGTACCTGAGCAGCTCCTGCTCAGAGACTGATGGCTGCAGCCTAGCAGCAGCCTGCAGAAAGTCTTCCATGGTCAGGATCAGAGCAGACTTCTCAGTATCCAGCCCTGCACGAGAGAAACAACATGGAAGGGCTGAGAACAGGAGCAGCTGGTAGGATCCAAAAGCCCACTCTCCAGCCATCAAAGGAAAAGCTGGGTCTCTCTCCTTCCCCCTGGGGCCAAGCACTGGAGGTGGAGATGACCACATCTGCAGAACCTGCCTGCCTGGCAATAACCCAGAGCCCAGCACTGTGGTCCCAAAGCTGCTGAGGATCTTCTCACACAGCCCAGCTACCAGCAGTGCTGACTCTCCTCTCTGCCCCTGTGCTGGGCTGCTCCAACAGCTGGGACAGGTAAGGGCAGGGCTCCTACCTTCCTCAATCCACTCCACCTTGCGTTTGACAGCACACATCATGGCATCTGAACATAGGGCATAGATGTCTGCTCCTGTCAGCTGAGCTGGGCATTTTTCTAGGATGGTGGTGAGATTCACAGAAGGATCCAGTTTAAACCTGCCAAGAGAGAAAAACAGAGGTGTAAAGGCCAAGAAAAACCAGACCAGTGTGACTGGGCAGGAACAAGCAGAGTACCCATGCTTAGCCACCTCCAGAATGTGCCTTGCATGCTCAACAAAAAAAAAAAAAAGTTTGCTTTACTCTTTTTTTCAACAGTCACTTTTCTTTGAAACATCCCTGCAGCAAGGTCCTCTCTCCTGCTAAGCAGCATCAAAGGAAACTTTGAATCACAGCACCACAGCACAGCATGGCCTGACTTGGAAGGGATCTTAAAGATCATCCAGTTCCAACTCCCCTGCCATAGGCAGGGACACCTTCCACTAGACAAGGGTGCTCCAAGCCCCATCCAGCCTGGGCTTGAACACATCCAGGGATGGGTCATCCACAGCTTCTCTGGGCCTCTCTGGTTCCAGGCTAGGAAGCACAAAGGATGCAGGGAGTAGTCTTGGGAGCCGTGGTGCAGGATGAACTCTCTAGAACACCATCTGTTTATGCCACTGGTGTTTGACTTCTCACCTAGATAAATTCAGTGCTCCACATGCCTGGGAATAACCTACAGTCACGGCTGGATGAGAACATGTTTAATGACAGAGTACAAACCACTGTAACACCAAATCACCCCCTGAGAGCCATGCTGCAGACAGTGAGCCTCCTTCAGCACGACCAGCAGCTGCTGGAGGGCATGGTGGCCAAGACACAGGGTGTGACAAGCTGCTTGCAGCCAGCCCACATTTTCACCTCTCCTACTGACTTACGGTGACAGGCAGAGGTGATCACAGCTTTCCAGGACAGAGTCCCTGCAGAGGCAGTCACAGCCACTCACCCAGCTGTGGTGGGGGGTACCTCTGCACCCCAATTGCAGGGCTTGCTTCTCTCCCTCCAGAGATGCTCTCAGGAGATCAGAGCAGCTGGAAAAGCAGCCAAACCCTGCTGCTCAGCGATCCCACACAATCAGTGATTGGGGAAGACACACAGATCACAGTCTGAACACCCCTGAGCACCACAGGAAGAGAGGCAAGGAGCTGAATGGAGCTGCCTTCACACTTGGATTGGCTAACAGCAGGGGAAATTCTCTTGCAGGAATCAAATGGGAGCTTCCTGTCCTGCAGCTGCACTGCACCATCAGGATCTGGCTGAGCTCCTTAAGAAGCGCACAGTGGCTGGAAATCTCTACCAACCCCTCCACTTGGACAGGCAGGCTGAGCTCCACCCATCCTGTAGAAAAACCAGTCCCAGCTCAACTTCTGGAAATCACTCTGTCCTCCTGCCCTACCCAGTGGCTGTGGCTCAGTGACCTCAGGTGCTCCCAGGGCTCAGACATGAATCCAAGATGGAGCACGCTATGCATCAGCCCCAGGAGGGCTGTGACCTCCTGGAAGGTGGTGGCAGGAGGCTGCAGGAGCACAGGGTCACTCACCTCCTGGTGACAGCACTCAGCACCTGCAGCTGCGACTCCCGGTCCTCGCTGATGCCCACGTAGACCAGCTTGTCAAACCTGTCAGCACAGAGAAGGCAGCTGGGCACAGGCCAAAGCAAACCTGCCACAAGGGCTCAGCCCTGTGCACCAGGAGCTGCAGGACAGCTCATTCTGCTGTCCAGTTTGTGGGTGATACAGAGCCTGAAGCAGCCCACGTGCTGGAGGGCAGGGCTGCTCGCAGGGACAGCGGGGAAATGGACAGACAGGAACCATCCAGGGTCCAGCAACAGCAGATACAAAGTGCTGCCCCAGGACAAGCAAGTCACAGGCTTGAGGACTGGCTGGGGGGCAGCTGTGCAGAAAGGGCCCTGGGGCACCAATTCCTGCCATTGTTTGGTGCAACAGCAGGTCCCTCATTGCCCTGCTGTGCTGCTGGGGCAGTAACCAGAGCAATGGGGGCAACAAGCTGTGGTATTTTACACTGCTGCTACAGCCACAGGCACCAGCCCCCTCCTGGCTTCCTGTGAGCCAGGGGCCTTCACAAACAATCTCTGCAGAGGGAACGTGGTGGGGACACAGTCCTGCTCACCAGGGCCTGAGGAGCTCTGGGGAACCCCCCTGGAGTGAGGCAGGGCAGGATGTGACATACCTGCCAGGCCGTAGCAGAGCTGGGTCCAGGAGGTCAGGCCTGTTGGTGGCTCCAATGACAAACACCTCTCTGCTAGAATGAAGGCCATCAAGCTCTGCAAGGAGCTGTGAGACAACTCTGCAGGGAGCAAGACAGGATACTTAGACCTTGGCAAGTCACCCAGTGTCTCTCTCAATGAAAAAGGAAGAAGTGAGGCCAGTGGCAGGTCCATTTCTTGGACTTCAGCTCCCATTTCTCCTATTTCTCTTCCCTGAAGAACCCTTACACAGCCATCCAGACTTCGCCATCAGCACAGCCAGCAAGCACGTGGGCACACTTCAAAGTAGTCCAGATCTGAGACAGTCCTTCAGAACAGGAAGACTGGATGGGGACTGCCAGCTTAGCAGAAGAGCAGAGGAGGCATAGGGAAAATAACCCTGTTTCTGGGTATCTCTAAGCTGTACACACTTTGGTTCTACCAGAAGCACCTGAAAGGTTTCCCACCACAGGGGAACAGCAGCTAATAGGAGGACAGAACAGCAGGGGTGTGAAGGATGACCTTGGAGAGGCCAAAGGGAGCACTTGGCAGCCACAGAAGCAGATGGAGGAGACTGTCTTAACCAAATGTTTGCACAACTAGCTTGGGCAATCGTGAACCTGAGGCAATGCAAACAGCAGTACTAATGCTCAGAGAGAAGAGACAGGCCATGCTGAGAGCTGAAGAGAGCAGAGAGGGGCAAAAACAGAGAAAGAGAGGTGGAATGGACTATGCTTTTCAGGCAATCTCATGCACTGCCTGCAGCTGAGGCAGGAATCCTGCTCTCCCAAGGACACCTGATGCTCACTCACCTGTCCATGACACCCCCTGAATCTCCACTTCGCCCACGACTGGGGGCCAGGGAATCCAGCTCATCAAAGAAGATAATGCAGGGAGCAGCTGCCCTGGCTCTGGCAAACACTGTGAGGAGACAGCACAAAAGGTGAAAAAGATGTGGAGGAGCAGTCAACAGCAACAGGACCTGCTACATTCCCAGCAGGGAAGAGGTGTGGATGAAAACCAGATGCCCACTGTATCACCACCACCAACGTCTCCTGCCTGATTGTCTCAAGAGAATGGAGAGAGGCAGCACCGAGCAGGATGGGCCCTGAGGCTCAGCTGTGTCTCTGAGGAGCTGCTGTCCAAGCAGGATGGGTCCTAAGGCTCAGCTGTGTCTCTGAGGAGCTGCTGTCCCATCAGGAACACCAGGCTCAGCTGTGTCTCTGAGGAGCTGCTGTCCCATCAGGAACACCAGGGACACGAGCAACAGGAGCAGAGAGAGCAGGAGGGGAAGCTGCAGGCAGCGGGGAACGGACTGTAGGAGACAGCTGGGTCCAAGCCCTTGCTGAGAGCTGTGGGTGGGAGTTGGGAAGGGGGGTTTAAGCCCTGCCTCCCTCCCTGCAGCACTACAGAAAAGCCCCATCTGCCCACATGCAGGAGCGGGATGCACGTCCTCACCATTGCGCACGTTCTCCTCGCTTTGCCCAACGTACATGTTGATGAGCTCTGGTCCTTTCACACTGTGGGGCAGGGAGAGGAGGAAGCCAGTTAGAGACAGCCATCCCCTGCCAGCAGGAAGGCAGATCCATTGTGTGAACCCCCCTCACATTTCTCCTCACCTAAGGAATGTCATGGTGCATGTTGTTGCCACTGCTTTTGCCAGCAAGGTCTTCCCTGTCCCTGGAGGCCCGTACAGCAGCAGCCCAGAGCGGCACAGGCCCAGTGAGAGCAGCTCTGGGTGCTCCAAGGGCAGCTGGATAGTGTCCAGGATCTCCTTCTTCACCTCCTGCAGCCCTCCAACATCCTGCCAGGACACTGAGGGGATCTGCCAAGAGAGGGAGAATCCTTGTCAGCACTTACTCCTGAGCCCCACGCGTGCCTGGGCAGCTCCGGTATCCAGAATCCACATTTCCCCTCTTCTGAATCCACATTTCCCCTCTTCTGAGCTTTGCAAGGGAGAACCAAACTGTACAAACACATCCCCAGGCACGCTGCACTCACAGAGTGCACTTCATCTCCAATCTTCTACTGGGAGGAGGATCCCAATGGAAGGAGGACTCCAGTCCTGCCCCTGGGATCCTATGTCAGCAAAAATACCCCAGGGAAAGTATCTGCCAGGGTTGCCTGCAGCTTTGAGGGGAGAGAGTCTTGCTGCAGGCAGCCTTTGGGATGAGTGAAGAAGAAGGTAAAAATAAGAATAAAAATTAAAAATTACATGTGCAAGGGCTTCACACCTTGCAGAGGGACAGAACGTGGGCTGCCAGGAGCTCTGTGATGGCAAGGGGGATGTGAGGGAGAGACATCCTGCAGGACAGTGTATGGAACACTCACTGCTCTTGAAAGGGGGATGCAAGAACAAAGTCCATGTATGCTCATGAGAAATAGATAGGGAGGGGGTCAGCTACAGACATGTGAGGGGTCAGGGAGAACAGAGAGAAGAACACCAAACCTCAGATGCGTGAGCCAATGATTCTTGGGTTATTTTGTGCTGAGCAAAACTATCCCAGAGCATGCTGCTGCTCTGCTCTCCTCTTTAGGAATAGGTGGAATGCCACAGCATGCATGACATCCTCCTGAGAGTCAGAGCAGGGAAAGCCCCACACTTCCCCCCCCACCTGCTGGCTGTTGGTGCCAGCACAAGTGGGGAGTTCAAAAATAGCTTAGGGCAAAATTCTTCCCCCCTCAGCCAATTTGCATCTCCTTCCTTCACTACTGGAAACGATGTTATCTTGTTTCTTTAGCTGTCCACCAGGAAAATTAGGTCAAACAAAACAAGGATTTTCAGAAAAAAAAACCCCAACTTTTAAAGCAAAAGGTCACAGGCCCTTCTTCTGCAGCGACAAGGAATGGAAGAGCTGCCCTCTCCTCTGCACTTCTGCTCATCCTGCCTTGCTAGAGAGAGCTCTACAGACATGAGCACAGGAAAACTGCAGCAAGGTTGTTTTCAGGGGAGCACAGTGTAAGTCTAAGACAGGGTGCAGGCACTGTTAACAAGTGGAGGTTTGTAATCAGTTCTCTCCAGAAGGCTCAGGCTGTAAGTGCAGACAAATGTGTGACTAACCAGAAAGTGCAAGCAGGGAACTGAAAGCAATGTTGAGAGTATCCAGGTCTGCTAATGGGCTTCCTGACCACAACCAATTACTAAGAAATCAATAAAGGAATGTAAAATACAAACAAAATTAACTCCCATTCACACAGCTCACTGCTGAGCATGCTCTGTGGTTATTTGTCTTACAGAAAACCTGGCAAACATCATAAAACAGAGCTCACTGCATGAATTAAGTGGGCAGCTGGGGAAGGTGCCAGAGGAACTGCTCCAAGGCCAAGGCTTCCTGTCCTGTGCTGAACTCAGTTGTTGGCACTCATGGGTGTGGAAAAGAGGTTCTGATCCCTTTGCTTGGTCCTAACACCACATTACCCAGCCAAACCAGTCACCCCAAATGCTGCTTCCCTGGGGGCCAAGCTGACAGAGGCAGATCATGCCCCTTCTGAGCACCTGGCTGCTGGTTTTCTCAGACTCTCCAGGTCATTTTCCCTGAAGAAACCCCAAGTTCTTCAAACTGCCTGTCTGTCAGAAAAGTCCATCCCAGCTCAAGCAGCATCCAAGGCCAGAGTCAAAAACTTATCAAGTCTAGGACTTATCACACCTGTGGAGAAGCTCCCCCACCAGTCTGTGCCACAGCCTCTGTGTTCCCTCAGGCCAGGTGGCTGGGGAGATCTCAGGGAGGCAGCCTCTGCCCCCCAAGAGGCTGAGCTGCACAGCTGGCACCCCTCCAGCACCACTGGTCTGCATTTAGCACTGCATGAGCTTCCCTGACAAATTCCAAGCCAAGAGGGAGAAAACTGATGGGGGAAAGTCCAGAGGACTTTTTCCCACTGAAAGCTGAGGGAACACAGGGAAGGACAGAGCAGGAAACGTGTCAGAACACAGCCCTGCAAGATCTGTGACGGGCATCTTGAGCCAAGAGCTCTGCAGAACCCAGCCCCTCCTTGTGCCCCAACATCTCACCTTTGGGGCTCCCACTGCCTGTGAGTGGGCATCATGCAGCTGCTCCAGTGCAGCACTAAAATCCTCCTCGAGCACCGGGAACCCTGCAGTGCAAAAATCCCTCTCCACTTCTTCGCTCAGCCCACCTGGAAAACTGGTGAGGAAAGAAAGGGAAAGGAGTCAGACTCTGCCCCACTAGTGGCTGCAGCCCCTGCCCTCCCCACCCTGCTGCCGGTGCTACCTCAAGGCCTGGATGCGGGTGCAAGCAGCCCGGCTGCTGTGGGACAACAAGGCACAGAAATCTCCCAGCACAAATCCCTGTGAATGTGGAAACAAAGAGCATCAGTTCAGTCCCTCACCACAGCGACACCTAAGCCATAAAAAGTATAGGGAAAAATTCCTTGCAGAGCTGTCCCTTGAGCCAAGCTGTTCCTGCTTAAAGGCTCGAGCTTCTTTTTTTTTTTATTAGCAGAGCTGAACATCAGCCAACACCTCTGCAAAAGGTGTGGACTAGAAATCCACATTTACAAGCTGATGTCTGAGCACCAGGATTAACCACTGAAGAAGTTGTCTGGGCTGTGGGAATTTCCCCTTTCTCCAAGGCCAGCTAGGGAGATGGGCCCAGCACTGCCAGCCTGGCCATCCCCACGTGCTGCTGTGGCTTTACTCACTGCAGTCCTGCGGGCCAGCTTGGACAGGCTCACTTCTTTGCCCAGAGGCAGGCTGGCAGTCAGCATGCTCAGCATCAACCTTCTCTGCTCCTCTGAAGGGGCTTCAATCTTCACCTCATGAAGGAAAGCAGTCTGCACATCTGTGGGAACATTCTGGAGCTTGCAGGTTGTGCCAATCACCAGCACGGGGTGGCTGTGGGGAGAAAGGGGACAGTGCATGGTCTCAGCTCTGTGGAAGCACCCTCCTACACTGCCATCACATGTGCCAACTCACTCTCCCTTGGCAGAAGCGAGCAATTACCTTGAATATCCACAGCAGACATGCAGGGTGCATACCTCAGTGCTGGGTCTGTGTCCAGGAGCAGCTGCCTGAGGGTAGCAATGACCCTGGCGTCCTCTCCGAGCCCGTCCCGCTCTCTGCCAAGCACCTCGATGTCTTTCAGCAGGAGCACACAGGGCTGGTACTGCTGGGCCTGGCTGAAGGCCACCTGCACTTTCTCCTCTGTGGCTGCACTGGTGTCACTGCACAAACTGACACAATCGACCTGCCAGACACAAAACACAAGGCAGTTGCAACATGCATGGCTGGGGGGACATAGGAGAACATTCCACAAAGCTTTGCACGGGCAATTCATGGCTCAGAGGAGATCAAACTTGGTATTTCCCAATATTTCCTGAATATGACATTCAGGTCATATTCAAAATAGGCACGTTCTGGATGCCTTAGCATGGATAAATGGCTGTCTCTTGCTTCTCTGCAAGAGGTGAGGTAGGCAGGAGGGTCTTATCTGAAAAGGGTGAGGCAAAGGGACCAGAGAAATCAATACAGTGGATATCACAGCTCAGCAACCTCAGCTGGAAGGGAGGTGAGAGCTGTGGAAGACAGGGAGAACAAAGTATCTTGCAGAACAGTGCAGTAAGTAGAGGAGGAGGCCCAGAGAACTGCTCAACCAGTGCCAGACAGGCTCAAAGTGCAGGAGGAAGGTAAAGGTGATGGGTGTTTGGGGGGAAGTTAGAGATGGCAAGAGGCCCAGACACTGTTTACAAAGCAAACACTTGCTGAAGTCATCCAAGGGAAGAGGTGACTGGTGAGCCTTGAACAGCAGCCTGGGAACAGGCAGTGCTGCCTCCTGGTGCTGTGAGGTTGTCCAGGGAGACTCAAACCATCTCTGGGACTCCCTGAGTTTCATCCTCAGAAAAGGCAGCCTGAAGCAGGGAGAACAGCTCCCTAAAGGGCAAGGACAGGGACACAGCGCAGAGCAACTCCTGTGCTCCATGTACAACATAAAAAACAGGAGTTAGGGTTGTGGCAGGCCTAATGGTAGCAGTATCTGTATGCAAGCACTGAAAGGCAGAGAGAAAGTACATAAAATTGTTTATCAAGTGGTGGATATTAGAGCAGGGAAGAATTACTGTGTCCTGGTGGGATGGCAGACACAGCAGTGAGAGGAAGGGAAGAGCAGGTGGAATGGCAGTGTAAGCCCTGCAGTCAGTGAGAAACAGAGGGGAGAGTGTAAAAACTGGGGTAGGAGAATAAAATGGACAGAAAGCATCTCTGTCTTCAACAGTAAGTGTGTAAGCCTTTAAAAGCAGCACAGAACCCTGAAACCAGAGCTGTAACCTTGCACACACACCCCACTAGAACCTGAGGCCACCTGACAGCACAGGACAGCGACAGAGTGCTTCCAAGGAGATCCTAAACATGGATCTGAGGGTCCTGTGAAATCCCTGCAATCTTGCACTGGATCCCAAGAGCTGTGGCACATCTTCAGAAAAGTCAGAGCTCAGCACCACAAAGGATCATGTCCAGATGAGCTGCACAGCAGCAGGCCAAGGCACTATCTACCTGCTCCACTGATCAGTCTTACAGCTTTACTTGGAGAGAAAAGAACAGGAAAAGAGTTTACTCCCAAATATCCACCAAAAGAAGGAGCAAGCCCATGATTTCCTTCCACAAAAAGAGGAATCTTCCAGCCCTATTCTTTCCATTTTCCTTCTTCCTCTTCCATGCCCTTGCAGAATTTCAGAAAGTCTCCTAGAAAAGTCACCACGTGACTTCCTCTCACTTTTGCAAACATATCTCTACAGATTCAAGGAAATGAAAGCATTTGTGGGATTATCCCAGACTGTCAGAATGAACAAAAGAGGTATGCTGGAAGAAAATAGCAATTTTAACAAGTCACTGAAGACTCTGTTGGTTCCCAGAACCTTTTGTGCTGGACAGAGACAGGTGCTAGACCTCATTTTGGCCATCCAGGCACATAACATTGCCATCAAAAGGGCTTTTCCTGGTCAGATATGGTTTTGTAACAGTAGATTTCTCATCCAAATACTCTCATCTACACAGAGAAACATCTCCTTTAGCTTGCCTGCTCCCACCAGCTTCATCTGACAGTCACAGGCCTCATGCTGGCACAGGGAAAAGTAAACACCTTCCATGATCTGCTGACCTCTCGAGCTCTTGTGAAGAATCTCTTTCAAAAAGATCTTGTAAAAATTTGTATCAGACTCTCCCTTAATTGTTTATTTTTCAAGCTGAAGAATTTATTCAGCTTTTCCCCACACAGAAACTGGTTTAGACCCCTGATCTCACCCAGTGTCCTTCTCTGAATTTTTCCAGTTCAGTTTTATGCTTTTGTGATGGGGAGACCAGAACTGTGCATGACGTTCAAGCTGTGTCAAGAAATGGATTTGCACAGCTACAGCACCCACTCTCAAGTTTGTTTCATAAAATGTGATCTGATTTTTTACACATACAGAGAGCAGAGCACAAGTTTTCAGGAGGCCATTGACATAAAACCAAATTCTTAATACTGACAGTCAGCTGGAACTACATCATATTCCACATTAAACCAACTCCAGTGCATTTCACCTGACACTTCACTGCTCTTGACAGGGAGATGCTGGTGAATGTGAGCACAGTTACAGGGCAGCTGTCTTACGTGCCAAGAGATTATGAGCCGGGTCTGGTACACATGCTAGTGTGAAAACCAAGGTCTGCTTTTCTTTTCCCTCTCAGCTAAAGAAGATCTCAGCATCATTTGTGCCTCACTTGTCTGCATCTGCACGTGGAAGCAGCTCCTGGATAGGCTCGTGTCATGGCTGCGGCAGGGCCGACTTAAAAAACATTTCCATAATCCTCTGTCTGCTGTAAATCCACCAATCCACTGGCTCCAGGAGGAATTACCTTGAAGAGGTGGAGGTTGAGGCAGCTGCACGCAGCTCTGACAGCCATCAGCTTCCCGCTGCCGCTGGGCCCCGAGAGGAGAACGCTGCCCACGCCACTCAGCGCGCTGGCCCTGCAACAGACAGGGAGGGGAGCTCTCCCTGCGGCCCCACCTCCTCCGGGGCTCTCTCCAAGGAATTCTCACTCACCGACGGCACAGGTGAGGCCGGAGAGCGTCGCAGAGCTGCTTCACCACGTCAGAAAGGCCCGCAGGAGACAAACTGCTCCAGAACTCATTGCTGTTGTTATGGGCTGGGGCAGATGGGACAGTGCTGTTTGTTGAACCCACCTGCGAGGAAGCAAAAACACCACCCAATAAAGACCGGTGCCAAGTGACAACATCTGTCCTGAAACGTCATTTTCCAATGGCAGGAGGCACAAGCCTCCACAGGTACATTTGTCATCCACAGTGCAAGCTCAGCCTCAGATCTCCCCTCTCTGCTCTCCACCAACATCTCACCAGATAGAGAGACGTGTTCTGGGTGTCCACCAGGTAACCCTCAGACTGCTCGCCTTCCACCATGCCTACGATCTTCTTCACCTTGAAATAAAGCTCTGGCCACCTAAGGGAAAACAAACAAGCACTCTGAAGTGCTTAGCCAAGATCTTGAAGGAAGGAACAATATAAATGTCAACAAGAAGACAGCTGATAAGCACAGGTAAGCAGAGAAACTCTTGTCCTCTTGCAGTATGCACAAGGATCAGCCAATGTGAATGCTGGGAATGCCACTGGGAGCACCCTTATCCTGATACAAAGGGGATGTTCTCCCATTTAGCACAACTATTGCAAAGCCACACGAGCAAAACCAAGAAAGGCAGAACTGGTGGCCAAACAGAAAGTTAATCTAACATGAACTCCTAGGACTTATGTGCACATTTTGTCACAAGTCGAGAAGCCCAGCTCCGACTTTGCTTTGTTTATGTGGCTCTGAGGCCCTCAAGCCACCCTTTCCTCTTCACTCTTTATCCTCATCAGTTGCTCTACCTCTTTTTTCCTTTCTTCCCTTCCTGACTATTCAAATGAGCTAACAGTGGCCTCCCTCTTAGCTTCGGCCCTCCATAATCCAGCAAAAACATTTCCCTCTTCCCAGCATATTAACAGACAGATAAAACACTAAAATCCAGGGACAGATGAGAATGAAATAAACTGATTTCAAGAGAATCAATCATGGTGAAGCATCTTTGCTCTTCCAGTACCAAGTGATAAAGCCACAGTGTGTTGACCTACCTTAGGAACTTGTCTGCATTTAGTTCTATAAACTCAGCATTTCCAAATGTTGGAACACACAGGATGTCTCCCTCTTGGACCAGCCTACAAAAAACCCAGAGAGTTTCACCAGTGAAAGAGAGTAAATCCTTGTGCTTGTGTGGCCTCCCTTGCCCTGCATCACTTGTGTTTTTACAGAAAACACAGAGACTTGAAGATGACTTCTGAAGGACAGCACAAGAAGTGTTGTGTCCAAGCAGAGCATACTCCTGACAGGACAACGCAAGGGCGTATTCTAAAACTACACAGCACCCGCACTGGGGGCGTGGACGCGCACATCCCCAGCGTGTGGCACAGACGGACAGCGCATCTGCCCCGAGTGCCCAGCCCGCACAGCTCACCGCGGCGTTTCGAAGTGCCTGTAGAGCACGCCGTCGTAGCTTCCCCGCGTGCTGTACGCCGGCGAGCACACGATCTCCAGGTGCAGCTCCTTGGCGAACGGCGGCACAGACAGCACGGACCGGCTGCCCTTCCCATCCGCGGCGCCGCTCCTTTCGTACCTCTGCGGAGGGCACGGGGCGCACCGTGAGCCGCGGCTGCCGCCGCCCCGCTCCCCGGGCTGCCCGGCCGTGGCTCACCTGCAGCCGGAGCTGTGCGGCGGCGGCGGGGTCGCAGCCCAGGTTGAAGGCCAGGGCCGGGGCCAGCAGCGCGGTGCCGTCGGCCGGGCCGCGGCGGGCGGCCCGCGGGTACTCCCAGGGCGGCGGCCGCGCCAGCAGCGCCGCCAGGTGCTCCCGGGCCGCCCCCTCGGCGCCCACCCGCACCCACTCGCCCTGGAACAGCCCCAGCGCCAGCAGCCCGCGCCGGCTCACCCACACCTCCGCCCCGCCGCTGCCGCCCGCCCCGCCGGGCACCGCCCGCAGCCGCGGCCCGGCGGCGGCGGCGGCGAAGCGGGAGACGAGGGGCGGCGCGGCGGCGGCGGCGGACGGGGGGCGGCCGCGGGCGGTGCCCGGCGGGGCGGGCGGCGGGGGGGCGAGGGCGGTGCGCGTCCCGCTGCCCAGCAACCCCTGCAGCGCCGGGCGCGCCTCCAGCACCAGCGGGCCCGGCCCGGGGCCCGGCCCCGGCAGCGCCTCGCCCCGCCGCGCCAGCACCGCGCCGCCCGCCAGCCTCCCCGCCCGCCCCGCCGCCCCCAGCAGCACCCAGGCCAGCGCCGGCGGGCGCCGCACGGGCCACACGGCCACCCTGCGGCCGGCCGCCAGCCCCAGGCGCCGCAGCAGCGCCCCGCGCAGCCACAGCTCCGCGCCGCGCCGCCCGCCCGCCTCCAGCGCCACGGCGCTCAGCAGCACCGGCTGCGCCCCGCCGCGCCCCGCCGGCCGCACCGCCAGCACCAGCGCGCCGCCCCGGCCGCGCAGCGCCGCGCACAGCCCCGCCGGCGCCAGCAGCAGCGCCGTGGCCGGCCACAGCTCGGCCGGCGGCGCGTCCAGCGGCCGCAGCACGGCCACCGCCATCGCGCCGGCGGAACTGGCAGCGGGGCCGCGCCGGGGCGGAGCGCGGTGCCCTCCACACCCCGCCCAGGCCGCAGAGTGGGAGGTGCGCTCCGGGATGGGGAGGTGCGCTCCGGCGCTCGTTCCGAGCCGTGCGGGCGGCAGCGACGCCCGGTGACGGCGGGCCCGTCCTCCCCGGCTCCGGCAGGCTGCAGCCAGAACCTGCGGATTCCCCCTCCCAGAGGGGGAAGGTGGCCGAAAAGGCGGGCGGGGATTTTGCTGTTCCGCGCCCCCCGCGAGGCTCACGGCCGCACAGTGTGGGATCGAGGGAAAGGGCACTCGGTGCCCTCGCCTGTGGCAGATGAGGAGATTTTGCGGGCTGGACACGCGCACCTGGTTTAAAAGAATGGACTTGTATTGGTGTTAGTGCTGAATTAACCTAGGAAATCATAGAACAGTCTGAGTTGGAAGGGACACATAGAATCGTTAAAGCCCGGCTTCTGTCCCTGCACAGGACAACTCCAATAATCACAGAGAATGCCCGAGAGTATTGTTCAAACACCCACTGAACTCTGTCGGGCTTGGTGCTGTGACCACTTCCCTGGGGAGCCTGTTCCAGTGCCCAACCACCCTCTGGGTGAAGAAACTTTTCCTAATGTCCAACCTAAACCTCCCTTGATACAGTGTTAGAGCCATTCTCTCGGGTCCTGTCACTGGTCACCACAGACAAAAGATGAGCGAATGTCCTACTGCTTTAATCGTGAGGAAGCTGCAGACTGCAGTGGGCTCTCTCCTCAGTCTCCTCCAGGCTGAACAGACCAAGTCACCTCAGCTGCTCCTCACAAGGATGGCTCTTCACCATCTTCGTAGCCCTCCTTTGGAAGCTCTCTAACAATTTTAAAGTCTGTTTTACATGGCAGCGCCCAAAACTTGAGGTGAGGTCGCCCAGTGCAGAGCAGAGAGGAACAATCCCCTTCCTCATCCAGCAGGCGATGTTGTGCCTGATGCACCCCAGGACAGTGTTGGCCTGTGTGAAAAACGCCAATCACTTGTTTTTAAAATTTTAAAAGTTTAATAGTAATAAAATGGTTATAAAAATAGTAATACAATTAGAGTAATAATAATTTGGACAAATTGAATTAGGACAATATGAGACAACAGAAACAAAGAGTTACGGACGTCCAGGTACCTTTTTCTGGGCAGCATAAGCCCAGAAAAGGACACAGTTAACAGAGGATTAACCCTTTAAAACAACAGCACGTTGCATATTTATACACTTCATACATGATGCATAAATTCCATTCAAATACAGGATTCTGTCTGATCATCATCAACTTCTTCCTTCTAATCCTAACAGCACCTTCGAGGCAGGAAGAAGTTGGTTTCTTCTGATAAGAGGGCAATAAATTCTTTTTCTCTGAAAGATTCAGGTGTCCTGGGGCTGCTATCTGGTGAGAGTGCTTCATTCCTTTCTAAAAAATCCCACTTACAGAGTTCTTATTTTAATTACAAAAGTTACCTTTTAATCACAAGACTACATTTATTATTAAAATGTTAATACAGCACAACTAATCAATACATCAAAATACATATGGTAAATATCTGCGTAGAGCCATATAATATGCACTTTTCACAGCCTGTCTGGAGAAAGTCAGAGGCTCTGATCAGCACCTGTGCCCTCTGCCAGAGACTGCTCCTTGTAGCAAGTGCCTGTTGGGGATGCAAGACGAGAGTAATGAAACACAAACTCCGCAGCATTCTTGAATTCTTTCTGCATGCACAGCAGACGCACCTCCTCGCCGTGTCCCATCGCCCCGCTCCACACGAGGGAGCGCTTACAAAGCGTTCGGACTCGCTCTCTGAGCTCCCAGCCTGAAAATCCAACCTGCAGCTTGGGAGGATTGGCCAAAGCAAAGTGACACAGATATTAACACTGCTAAAGCTGTACGGAAATGGCACCGTGAAGATGCTTCTGCAAATGCAGCCCTGCAGCCTTCTCTGCTCTGGGCCCATCACTGGGACGTAAGATAATTCTGACCACCAGTGGTTGGGTCATTTTATCTCTGCTTTAAAATTAGGGAAATCAAGCAAAGAGAGTGGGACACCCCCACCACTCCCCCAGGGTGCCTGGCACTCAGCTTCCAGTCAGTGAAGAGATCTGCATGTGCTGAACACTGGCTTTGAATTTACTGACCTCTCTTGCCTGGGCCACATGGGAGGGATCTTCTGTGGCAATGTTCCTCACTCGGGGCTCACCAAATGTGGTGCTGTTCACAGGGGTCCCAGGACGAGGGAAGAAACAAGAATCTCAACTCCATGTTTCAGAAGGCTCATTTATTATTTTATGATATATATTATATTAAAACTATACTAAAAGAATAGAAGAAAGGATTTCATCAGAAGGCTAGCAAGGAAAGAAAAGGAATGATAATAAAATCTTGTGACTGCTCACAGCCTCAGCACAGGTGGCTGTCATTGGTCATCAAGTAAAAATAATTTTCACATGCTGGGGAAACAGTTCTCCAGATCACATTCCAAAGCAGCAAAACATGGAGAAGCTGAAGCTTCTCAGCTTCTCAGGAGAAAAGATCCTGGCAAAAGGATTTTTCATAAAATATGTCTGCAACAATCTTCTGCTTGAGCAAGCACAGCACTTGCGGCTGAGGGATGCCCGGGGCTCCTTACAAAGGGAAGCTCATGGCACCAGGCCTTGATGTGGTCACCAGGACGGCTGTGGGGTCTCACATGGAGCAGTGGAGGTGTGTGCAAGTGGCAGCCATTGCCTTACACCAGGGTCACGCTCTTGTCACTGAACCAGCACTGGCTGAGCCATGGCTGGGTCTGGCTGCCACTGATCCCAGGATGGGTCAAACCTGAAGCAACAACAAGAATGTGCTGCCCTACTCCTATTGCTGCTCCAAGCAGTGACCTTGGAGGACAGTGGACACTTCCCTGCCAGGGTCAGTGCAGGCAGTGAGCATCTGAGTGACTCCCTGCTCCGAGGAGGGCAGCAGACCCTGTCACCAGGAGCTGAGTCTGGGCAGTCTCTGCCATCCACCAGCATCTGTACCCCACAGCCACTTCCCAGCACATGAAAAGTGCCTCGGGCCAGTCGCCCTCCTCTTGGCTCCTCCTTCCCAGCTTGTGGTGAGCGCTGGGATCCCACCAGGCACTACCAGGAGCGTTCCCTGTGCACGCTGGAACTACAGTGTCTCCCCTTGTCGCGCTGGTGGTGGTGACGTGCCTGCTCTCACAGCCCTGCAGCCAGCACAAGGCAAGGAGCCAGGCCATCTGCACGCAGGCAGACCAAAGGGGAAAAAAAAAATAAATAAAAAGGATTGCAAGCATCCAGTGCCAGCGTGGCACAGCCCAAATAAAAGGTTTGCAGATGCTGCTCAGGCAGGATTAGGCCTCCAATGTGCTAAGTCTCGGCTCTCAGTGAGCCTAATTGCTGCTGCAATAAGCCCTGGCTGGTCCTTTCCTGAACCGTGCTCCCCACAGCCCCCCCAGCAAACTTTTTTTTTTTTTTCCCTGCAAAGCTTGTATTTGCCATGCATATGTTACCCCTCCCCCCGGCAGCCTGGAGGGGTCTGGCCAAGCAAAGGAGGGGAAAAGCAGGAAATCTGCACGTGCCACTTACTGCTCTGCTCTTCCCAGGAACTGCCCCCCCTCTCTCCCCCTGTCCAGCCTGGAGCTGCATCTGTGAGAGCAGCCAGGCCCAGCAGCAGAGGCAGGAGCAGGGACAGCATCAGTACCTGGCCCACACACCCCCTGAGCTGTGTCGAGACACTTTCCAAATTGGAATTACTCAGATTTTAATAAAACCTTTTGATAATTTTCCGTTATGTTTTGGCTGGTAGATGAAACTGGAGGTGTTCCAGGAGAGCTGTTGAGGCATGTGCATGGGCCAGTTCAGCAACTGCCATGAGATGTGTCAAAGGAAGGTATAAATTGCAATACAGAGCATGAAAACCAAAGATACACCACAATTTTATTTATGGATGCGTAATAAATAAATGGTGGACAATACAGGAAGAGCCACATTCAAAAATCCAGATTACTAAAGTGCTTTTAGACATAAATATAGGGTGACCAAGAAACAGCTCTGACATTAACACTTTTTACAGACAATTACAAAATATCTTCTTATGTCACTTCACAAAATTGTTTAATTGCTCCAGGGTACTATGGCTTGCTTTTCAAAAAGGTTTGTTCTATCATGCATAGTGTGGCAAGTGACATTCAAGAGTGTACAAAATCATTGCATAAACAAAAACCCCCTTCTCCCAAATACGAGTTAAGGAAGATACACAGTGTAAATCCAGTGATAAGGCTGCATTGGCAGGCTAGATCCTCAGGGAATATAAACCTGCCTGGCTGTCAGGTTACACCAGCTTGAGGATGAACCCCACCATGTTTAAAAACCCTGCTGCTCCTCGAGGTGGAAGATTTGTGTGCTCGGCGTGGAAGGACTCGCACACGGGCTCCGCACCGGGGTGGAAGCGCTTGGAGAAGGCGTCTGTAAACTCCTGCACCATCCTTGCCCCTGCATGCTGGAGGAGGGAGCAACTCCCAGCGTGTTGCTCCTCTTTGTGCTTCTGGCTAGCTGGGGGAGTGGTCCCAGCACGGAGGGGAAGGAAGGGGGCTCCTCCCCAGCAGCAGTCAGCGCTGACCACAATGCGTTCCCGTCCTCGCACTGCCCCCGTCCCCTCTGCCACCCTCCACCCTGGCTCTGCTGAGAAGTGAACAGCTTGAAAGTGAGGGGACGAGGGGGTGTGTGTGCCCAGTTTTAAAATGCCCTGAATTCGGATAAAAGTTCCGTTATTTAAGGGAAAAAAAAAAATCAAGAAATCAATAAATATTATGGTCTCGCCAGGACGCTGTGAGGTCTGGCCTCCTCCGGGGCAGCCCAGGCTCAGTGGTCCCTGTCCTTCTGCTCTGTGGGGGGGTCCCCGTTGATGTACTGCCTCAGCACACCCCTCTTCTCGTGCTTGGCTGTCCTGGAGAGGTCGATGGCTGTGTCCTCCGAGTCTTTTGCAAGCCCAAGCTTGTCAGAGCCCTTCTGGGAGCTGGCCTGCGTCCCTTTGAGTTCCTCCTCCTCCTCCTCCTGCTCCACTCGCCAGCCATCTGCCAGCTTCTCTTGGCTCTCTGCCTTCCTGCTTACCTCCATGGACTTTTTGTGCATACCTTGCAGAGGGGAAAGAGAAAAGCCAAGGGCACTGGTTGCTTATATCTGCTTGGGACGGCTCAGAATCACCTCCTGAATTACTGCTGCTTCCCACAGTTCTTGCCTACATCCCAAGGAAAGCTCTCTCTAACTACCAGCCTTTTCCATCCCAGAGCCCTGCCACCTGCTCTCTGCAGCCCGAGGGGATGGCTTGTGGCAAAATTAGTCTGTAGCTTCCCTGTAGCAGGGAAGGCTTACAGGGAGAGATGTGCTGTAATGACCCATTCCAACCTGGAATGAGCAGAGGGTAGCTCTGAGGTAGCTCTGAGGTATCTTCAGTTTAGGGGCAGGTGGTGGTGACTTCTTAGATGCCTTGCAACTCCCATGCTGCCTGAGTGATACCCACCCACGTGCAGGCACCTGTCTGACACAGCAGTGAAAGGTTTTCCTTTCCCTAGCTGCTCTTTGCAAGGAGGAAGCGGAAAACCGAGGGTACTTGGCAGCCTACGTACAGCTCGGGGCCAGGGAGGCCCCATTCCTTTCTGGAAAAGGGCAAGGGCAGCCGTATGAAAGAAGAATTTGAGCCCTGATCCCCCCAGGTTGCCACTCACCCAGCAGCCACGGGGCGCAGGATCCCACCAGGCCGCTCTTGGCGGAGTTGAGGATGGACTCGGGCAGGGGGATGGAGTGCCGCACCATGGCGCCGTACAGGCCGTACTCGGCCATCACGCTGCTCCGGCCCCAGCACTTCTCCCGCTTCCGCCACTTGGCTCTTCGGTTCTGAAACCAAACCTTCAGGGGTAACAGCCAGGAGAGCACGGAGGGGTGGGGTTGGGGAGGAGACAGCCCCCGAGGAGGCCGGGTGTGCAGGGCCCGTGGGGTATGAGGGAATGTCCATCCAGGGCGAGGTCAGCCGTGAGGGTGCGTGCAGGGTTGGGTGTGCAGACACCGTGTGGGGAGGGGTGTGAGGGAGGGCACACACGTGGGTGTCAGAGAGGGGAGGAAGGGGGGGAGAGGGAGCACATGTTAACATCAGGCTGGTCGTGACACAGGAGGGTGATCCCAGCCAAAGTCACCCGACGCTGCTCCGCCTGCTCGCAGGGCCTCCCTGCCTGATCCACAAAGCACCAACCTCTCCAGAAAAAGGGCTCCATAATGCAGCCACCAATGATGACAGAAGGTGCTCGGGTCCCTCTTCCCACCCCACTCCTCTATTTGAAGGTTCAAGGCAGTAGATATAACCAGGCTGCTGCCCAGACCACCACCTCATTGTTAAGCCACTGAGCTGTTCCATAGGGGAGCAGGATCAGGCCCTAAAATGCCACGTGTCCCTCAAAGGGGCAAGCTAGTGAGCAAGCTCCTGTGTCACAGCTTGGCCCAGCAGCTCCAAATTGCTCCCAGCTCCTGCCTGAGTGGGAGGACAGAGCCAAGTTGCCAGCAAAGAGCAACTGCTGGGGCCAGCTCAGTGCCCTGGTTCTGCATGTCCATTGGGAGGCTGTTCGATGCCAGCAGGCAGAAGCCGAGCCTCCCCCCAGGCGCCCTGCAGCGTTTCGGCGCCACCACGTTCCCGCCACCTGCACCCACTGCCACAGAGCACAGGAGACGGCCGGGTGCTGGCGGCCCGCACACTCCTCGGGAGAGAGAGGATCGCTGCAGCCACCTACCTGTATCCTGTCCTCCGGCAGCTCCGTCTTCACAGCCAGCATCTCCCGGGCATACACGTCGGGGTAGTGCGCTTCATTGAAAGCCTTCTCCAGCTCCTCCAGCTGGTGAGCTGTGAATACAGTCCTGCCGAGAGGAGAGAGCATCCTGTCACACCGTCCGGACCCTTGGGCAAACAGCGAGGCTGGCAGCACCTCCACGCTGAGGTTTTCCTCCGGAAAATCCTCCCCCCACCCCAGCTGCAGCCCTCCTCTTTCCTCTTTTTCCTCCCTTTATCCCCCTTGGGGATACCGACCGCGCCAGCCTGGGGAGAAGAGGAACAGCGAGAGGATGGTGGCAGCAGGAGGAGGTGAGAACGGGGACAGAGCCAAGCTCCGGGGCGCTACCTGTGCCGGCGCTTCTTCCTCTTGATCTGGGAGCTGGACATCTTCAGCTCGCTGGCGTCCCCAGACAGGCTGTCCTCATCTGGCAGCAGCAAGCGGGAGGGGAAGAGTCACGTTCCCGTCGAGAGCGGGGCACCCGAACGCAGCTCCCCGAGCACGGTTCCAGCCGCCCGCGGGGAGCGGGCCCGGGGCTCGGAGGGGTTCCCTCCCCCAGCTGAGCCCGCGGTGCCGCACCGCTGATGCCATCCCGGGGCAGGGGGTGGGAGCCCGCATTGCCGGAGGGTGAAAGGTGAAAGGCTCGGCATCCCGGCGGGCCGGGCGGCACGGGAGCCGCACCGGCGGGACGATGGTGCGGGGCAGCCCCGGCAGCGGCTCGGGACGGGGGTCCCCGTGCGCGGCCACCCTCGACCCCGACCCCGCTCACCGGAGATGTTCTCCTTGTGGCGGCGGGCGGCGGGCGGCGGCCCGGGCGGCGGGCGGGGGCCGCGGGCGGGCAGGAGCGGCAGCGGGGCGGGCAGCAGGCACGGCGCTCCCGGCCCGCCCAGGCTGCACAGCAGCCCCAGCCCCAGCCCCAGCGCCCCGCCGCCCTCGTAGCCACCGGCGGTGGCGGCCGGGGGGGGCCCGGGGGGCGGCTGCAGCTCGGCTTCCAGCCCCAGCAGGTCGGTGATGGCGAAGCCCTTGGCCCGCAGCCCCGCGCCTCCCGGTCGCGCCGCCGCGCCCGGTGTCACCGGCACGGGCACCGCCACCGGCCCCGCCGCCGCGCGTCCCCCCGACGGCTCCGCCCGGCCCGGCATCGCCGCCGCCGCCGCCGCCTGACCCGGCCACCACCGCCCGCCGCCCTTTTTATCGTCCCGCCGCCGGTCCCGGCTCCAATCACACTCCAGACCGGCGGGGGGGCGCTCCCAATCCCGGGATTAACAGCCTCGGTCCCCCCTCCCGCCCGCACAGGTCCCGCGCCCCTCCCCCGGCCCTCCCGGGCCACCGCCCGGCCCCCCGCCGCCCCCTCTCGCCGTCCCTCCCTCCGCTCCCCTCGGCCCCCGCCCCTCGGTCCGTACCACCCCCGCCGGCCCCCTGCGGTTGCGCTCGGACCCTCTCCAGGACCCCCTCTCAGTGCCCGTCCCGCCCCGGCCCGGTCACCCTGTTCCCCTCCATGCCCCATAAATCCGTCTCACATCCCCTTGGGTTCCCTCTCCGGGTTTCCTCCTAGGAACTCCCTGCTGTGTCCCTGTGTCCCCACATCCCCTCTTCCATTGCACAGCAGTACACTTCCCAGTACCCCCATTCCAGCCCAGGACTCTTCAGCCCCACATCCCAGATGGGACATCCCACTGGGCTCAGCAGCCTAGAGACGGGGATGGGAACAGGCAGGGGCTGCTGGGCAGGAGCCTCCCCTGACCCCAGGTGTCTTGGCACCCTGGCCAGGGCCACCCCGAGGTGCCTGGCCTCTGTGCTCCCTTTTGCTCCCAGATTCTTGCACCTGGGCTGCAATTTTTTTCCCTCTTCCCTTCATCTGTTGATGGAAATGATTTACAACCGGCTTACATGGGCTGCCTGATCCAGGCCTTCATTGGACGGTCAGATTAACCGAGGGTCCTTCTGATAAAGATAATTACAAGGGGACTCCGCATTAACTTTGCATTATTAAAGAAAGACCCAAATCTCCCATCGCAAGCTGTTCCCAGGATTAGCAGAACAATAACTTTCATTTAGGATAATTGCCGTGGCCGGCACTGGGGGCTGGCGGGGGGGACCCTCTGGACCGTCGTGCTTCTCACCAAGAAAGGCAAATGGGTGTGAGGGGACTGGGAGGTGTGGAAGTGTGACCACCAATTTGGGGTGCTCATGTGCTTGGGATGAAGGGATGCTCGGGGCATCCCCACCCAGAGCTGCCCCCTGACCGGACACAGAGCACCCCGGGATCCCCTTGGGCATCTTCGCTTCTCCAGAGTGGTTTTGCTGCAGTTTTGCTGGAATAGGAGACTTTCACTGCTAGGCAGGGAGGATCTGCCACAGTAATTAGAAGTCATAATCCGGCCACCACCCACAACAAATTTCCTGTTCGAGCAGATATTAGTGGTTAAAACCCTAATTTTTGATGTTGTCCCAGAATCAGCTTGATTTCAGCAGTTTACATTGAGGCTGAGCTGTTGGGAGAGATGATGAAGCCTTAAATATGCATATGGCCTAGGCATTTGGAAAGTTTGGGGATAAAGCACGTATAATTGCTCCTAATCAGTTTATGAAACATAAAAGCTCAAACCCAAGAGAAAGCCGATAGATGCAGAAATGGAAATAGCGATTAAATCTCCCCATGCTGGCAAGGTGGCCTGGATATGGCGCTGCCTCCCAGGGCCAGGGTGAGCGAGGCCGTGCCCTGGGGGACGGGGACACACCCGCTCCCGGGACAGGACACTGGGATGGGCTGTGGGGACACTCCTGCTGCACCCCCAGCTCCCCCAGCCACGGTGGAGATGGGCACCTCCACCAGTCCTTTGGACAATAAATCAGTTAAAGGATATCTTGATATATGCTCATCAGATAGGATTAGCTGGGATTAGACTAATCAGTAAATGTTTCTCTGCTCATTATTTTCTAAGGAAGATTTTCAGCTGATTCTCCGACGCCGAAAGATTATTAATCGCTTAAAGAGCAGAACATCAAACATCGCCCCTTGCTCTAATTTCCCTGGGGTTTGCCCCCCCTCTCCATGGGCAGGGTGCCTGTGCCAGCCAGCCCAGCAGCCTCAAGGTGCCCCAGCAGCCAGAACCTCCATGGGGCTCTACCAGAGCAGCCCAAGGCCACAGGACCCCGGCCTCGGTGCAGCCCCATATCCCAGGGGGTGAGCGCTGCCTGCAGCTGATGCTGGAGCACCCCTATCCCTGCTGCACTTTGCAGGACTAGGGACACAGCCAGGTGGGACAGTCCCCAGATTGTCCCCTCCTCCCCATGGCTGCTCCAGCACCGTGTCAGACGCCTGCCATGACCTACAGGATGGAGGGCACGCGTGATGGGATGGATACCTGGAGCTGTCCCACTCAGAGCCCAGAAACAAGCCTTGGAAGTCCTTAGGGGATTACAGACACACGCAGCATTTTGTCAGACCCTCCTCAGCTGATGATAACTCCAGAGCCAGCATTTGGTGGGTTTTTGGAGTCCCCATTTTCTCCGTGGGCTCAGGGAAAGCCCCAAAGGATGTGCACTCATCCTGCAACCACCTGCTGTAGCAACGAGGAGGGGGCAGCAAGGAGAAGGTATTGAAGGGCCTGGTTTAGGGGATTAGTAATGGGATAAGACAGCTTTCACCTCCCTGGTTTAGATATGAATCAGGTCAATAATAAAGGACCATCTGACAGTTTCAGGCAGCTCGGGGTGGAAGAGGCTCCTGTGCCCCAGGCTGGATGGAGAACCCATCTCCAAAAGCGCAGCTCTTACTGCACACCCATCCATGGTACCTGCACCAGCAGTCACTGCCCAGTCCTCCTCCCCAGCCCCACAACCCTACACCTGCTGTGTAGGGCAAGCTCAGCCAGCCTGTTGGTGGCCATGGTGGGCCTTGCACAGGTACAGGGTGACCCAGAGGTGGAGTGCAGCAGGGTGAGCAGCCAGCTGGTGGCAACACAGGCAGTGTGGCAAGGGTGGGAACCTCAACAAGCATGGACAGAAGAAAAAGGGCTTTTCTTCTGCCTCCTCCACATCCTGCTGGGAACATGGGGAAGTGCTGGCTGTTGTGAAAGCATTGTGTCTGACACATGGGTGAAAAGGAACAGAGAAACAGGCCATAGCTAGGGGAGAAGGCAGCAAAGAGGGGGGTGTTGCAGCCAGTCCCATTTGCCTTTTGCAAGGCTAAATCCCCACCTCTAAGTTACAGACGAGCCTCCTCCTTGCAATGCAGGCAATGAGACTTTCCTCAGGCTGCAGCAGGGCTCAGTGGTGGATTGTGTGCACACTCCTGGCCAGGTAGGAATGCATATCTGTAGTGGCCAAGTACCAACCATTTTGGGGTGATGGATTTGCAGAGGCAGGCAGCGTGAACAGGTTAAAAGAATCAGGGAACCTGTGCTCCCTCCACTGTCAGGCTGTGGGAAGTGCTTTGTTGGCAGCTCCACAGGATGTGGGTGAAGCAGAGGGTTTGCAGGCTGAGCACAGTCACAGCTGGCCATGCACCACCTGCTCAGTGCTGTAGCATCACCAGCCCAGCTGACTGCAAGTGTTGTCAGCCCTAATTTGGCACGGGAGGGTCCCTTTCCTTGTCCACACACCCCAGAGACATCCCTACTAATTCCTCTGCACAGATTTCTGTCTTAAGGCATTTGCCTTTGATTAAAACCAGAAGAGCAGTCACGGTTTAAGTGGAGTTTAAGAGCAAACCATGTGCTGCTGCACAGGGCGCTCACATCTGGAGTGTCACAGATTTAATCAAACTGCTGGGAAGTGCCACATGCAGACAGCTGTCACAGCAGCCTGGAGCCCATCTCCTAATTAATTCCCAGCCAGCACAGGGCAAACAAATGGCCAGCAAGGTGCTGCACCTACAACATCAACTGTGAGCATGGCTGGCAGTTGGTGAGCGAGCAGAGCTCACCCTGTGCATCTCCAAGGAGCTGTAGGTGATGTAGCCCATGGCAAGTGCTGTTCCTGCTCCCAGGGAGGAGCCTGGGGCTTGTTCCAGAGATGTATGTATGGGAACAGGAGGGACAGAGTGCTCAGGAAGGAACCCAGATGGAGCAGGCACGACAGCAGTAGCTCCGATTTCTGGTTGCTCCTTCAGCTGCTGCTTTTTGCTTCCCCTCCTTCTTGCTTCTGCCAAACTTGTTGCTTTCTAGTGCCATTTGTCTGCCCATCTCACATCCCCGTGGGCAACCCCCTCTTTTCCTATGCAGGATGTGTGAGCTGGAACACACAGCCCTCCCCAGAGATGCTCTGCCTGGTGCTACCCAGGGCCCGGCACCTGATGCAGGCTCTGGGCGAACCCTGCTGCCACAGCCTTAGGCAAGATCTGGGCAATGGCAAAACAGGTCAGGCCCAGACTCGGTTCTCCTTGGTGCTCATTCACAGCTCATTAAAGCTAATTGAAATGACTACCAAAGCTGGGTCTATGTGGGTGTTTGGAAGCTCTGGGCACAAGGCACAACTAGGCTGGGAATATCCAACTGTGAGGAGCCCCAAACTAGCCGATGGACTGTCCACTCCAATTAGCCCCACAAAAGAGCTATTATTCCTTTGCACTATGCTTGTCTGATTAATTTATCTTATTATTTTTTGATCATTCCTCCAAAATGTGCTAATTAAACAGAAATCATCAAGTCAATTAGAGAAACTCTCATTAAAGCCGAAAAGAAAAGAAAGTATCGGCAGAAGAAAAACGGCTGTGAGGGTCCCAAACACACACAATAGCTGCCACATTCATTAAATCAGCAACTCCCAAAAGAGGGGTAGACACTGTCCCACTCTGGTCTGCGCCCTGGAAATGAAACTTCCCAAGGACAGAGTCAGATTCTCCTCTCCCTCTCCTTCTCCCTCTCCTCTCTTTCCCAGCTCCCAGCTCAGGAGTAAAGTGAGCCCCCAGGCAGCACCTTCTCCATGTTCACACCCAGCACCTCACCCAGCAGAAGCCTTCCAGAAAAATGCTTCCCTTTGCACCTCCCTCCCCTGCCCAGGAAGCGAGACACAGGAAAATCCAGGCGAACATGCTAAACAATGATTTCAGCAAGTAAAGAAAGGGAGATCACAGTTTGTTCTGACCCCAGAGTGGCAGAGTGTCCAGCTCAGCTCTGGTGCTGCCCAGCCTTTGCATTTGCAAACCAGTTCAGCCATGCCTAATCACAGGCACTGTGCTCTGAGACCTAACAGAAGCACTTCTCCTTTAATTAATCTCCAAGTTTGCTATCTGAGTGCTGTGCCATATGGTATTGATTTTTCAGCTTGGTATGACAGCACTTGCCATGAAAGAAACTAACCTAATTAAAGCAGGGGACACCAGCACACAGGCAGCTACTCTCACTCTTACCCACAATACGGCTTTCTAGATCAGCTCTCCTGAGCGCTGCCAAGTGCTGAAGTGGGGCACCTGTCCTTGCAGGTGAATTCAGAGCTTTTGGCTGTGCAAAGAGGTCCAGGTCCCTTTCTCAGCACTGGCCTGGGCTTGCTGTGACAAGTGGCACCTGGGCTTTCCCAGCTATCTCCACTCTGCAGCTAAGCAGGGAGGTTTTCAAGCATGGCTTCCCAACACAAGCCATTTATTTTCAGACAGACCAGGAAAGTCATTAATGAGTTTCACAGTGTCCTCCCTCTCCCCCATTAACAACTGGACTCCTAAGAGACCTAAGCTGGGGTCTTTTGGCTGAAGACTGATGTGGCAGTCTCACAAATCCCATCAGACATTACACAAGCAAATGACCTTTTACCCAAGCTATGTTGTCCCAAACAGACCATCTAAAGGACCTAGAGAAATAAGAGAAAAATAACATAAATATATTTATGTGCACTCTTCCCAGAAGAGTGAAGGCACCCATGCTTGCCTGTCTCATCTTTGTAAGCAACCACATTATTTGGTGTGAGAAATACAGATAGCGTTCCCGTATCTCGCTTCACCCATTTTACTTGGCCCTGCAGGAAAGCTGCTCCTGCCCAGCTTTCCTCCACATACCCAGGGATGTGTTTGCTGTGCTCTGACACTGCATTCTGCAATTTTCTTTTTGGATGCAGAAAGGGCATCTTTTAACACATAGGGACCTCCCCTTCCTGGTTTTCCTTTTTATAGCTCAGCCCTGCTCTCACCAATGTCACTCCTACACCATCCTCTCCTCTATTCTCTTACACTGGCAGCATTGGGTTGTAAAACTTGTAAAATTTTCTTGTGGGATTAACTTTTTTCTACAATAAAGGACAGATTTTAGCACAGAGGACTTTCCAGCTTTTCTACCAGCTCCTGGGTTTTGCTTCGACAGGATTCCTCTAACATAGTCAAGGTGGGCCTTGATGCCAAAAGGGAACATACTGTACAAAATGGATAGATCAAATCTTGCTGACAATGAATAATTATTTATTCATCTCAAACAGGACTTATATTATTGGTATTGTCACGCTCTGGGAAAAAGAGGAGGAAGAAAAGTAATAAGAGAAAGAGAACTTCTCCTTTGTGGGATTATTGTCTGCACTCTTGCCTTTTGGCTTGAGGTTATGATGGATTTTGAAAGTAGAACAAATGTATTTTCTTCCTATTTGGAAATTGCAGCGAATTGCAGTAAAATTGCTCTTAGTTCCTGTTGTTTGTTACCTAGAAAGTTTCCAGTTTCTACAGGGAAAAGATGCCTGGTCACCAGTTTCCTTCAACATCCCCCAGCTCAGCCTCCTTTGCAGCTCCTGCAGAGCTCTTCCAGCCAAAGCACTCCCAGACTCCTGAACACACAGCAGTGACAGCAGAAACCCTGAAGGGCAATTCCCTTCCCTCTGCTCTTGTCTGCCCAGGGCAGGAAATCTGTGCCTCAGTCCCATTTTGGGGGCCATCCCAGCAGGATGCACAGACAAGCAGGTTACCTGCATCTCCCCTCCTGGCTCGGAGCCCATCATCCATCCTTCCCTCTCTTTTTAAGTGACTCCCCCTCTGTTTCTTTAGCTCACAGGAGGAGATGTAACAAAGAGGCCCATGGTCCTGCACAGTGTCTGAGTGTTCATTTGTTTGGCAAAGCAGCCCCTTTGGCTGGGGGAAGCCCTGAGAGTGCAGCTGAGATGTGTGGCAGGCCGTGGGGCAGCCATCCCCAGGGGCAACCTGAGAAAAGAGGCAATTAGCCAGCCCCTCAGCAGCACAGCAGGGGCGGTTCAAGGGGAAAGAAAAGCCGAGCCCTGGTGGTAATGACATTTTTCCACATGGGTAAATGCATTGATCTGTGACAAACAATACCAGGCTGTGCCTCTGGCTGCGGTGCAGAGGGGGAAAGGATGGGAGAGCTTCCCCAGGCCAGATGTTCAAGACAGAAGTTTCCTAGATTTCCTGCACGAAGCTGAACGTCTGTGGAACCACAGCAGCCCAGGTCTGGCCCAGGGCCACACTTCCCAGCAGGTGCCAGGAGCTTCTCCTTAAAGGCAAGCAGGTGATGCAGGTGAGCCTCATCCACAGTCCTTCCTACCCCACATCCTCAGAAAGTCCTGCAGGGCAGGCAAGCAGGGTATGGACCACTCAAGTAAAATTTCATAACAGAGCTACCCTGGGTAAACTACCCATAAATGGAGGCTAAGGCAGTGACAAATCTGCTCCTGTGCCTGAGACTCTAACTCACCACTCTAGTTCCCTTTTACCCACTCCCTGCAGGGCAGTGACAGCAGGCTGATCCCATGCTTGTAGAGGGTGTTACCTGAAGTAACACAGCATTTCTGTAATGCCCCAACCCATGCCTGCGCTAGGGCATCTCTCCCAGGGCAATTCCTCTAGGAAAAACCTAATCCATAAAGGATGAGCCCTGGCAGACGTGGACCTCTGCTTTGCTTGGAGCAGCTCCTTCTGCTTTCCTGCTTCCAAAATGTCCAGGTGACAACATATAAGTACCACTACTCAGACAGAAGTGGTGGGATGTCCCAGGCACATCATACATGCTCTGGAATGGGCATCATGAGTGTCTGAGAAGAAACATACAGGAGTGTGTTATTAGTGTCTTGTCATGGAATGGACAAAGTGGTTTAGGAGAGCACAGGGCAAGGCACACATCCTGTCCGAAGAGCTTAACTTCTAAGCTTTAATCAGAAGAATTAGGGCTTTACTTTGGCTCGAATTTAATCAGAATGAATAGCAGAGATGGTCGTGCCATTTCGTAGGCAGGGTGCTATCTGCTCAGGACATTCCCTCCTGCCTCACATCAGCCAGGCTGCACCCCTGGGTGAGCAGGGGTGACAGGCACTGTCCCAATGGCCACAGCTAACCTCAGATAACATGAAAGCCCTGTTGGCTCTGGGGGTGCTTCCCAGGCTGGCTTTGCCCTCCTGCTGGAGGTTTAATTCCAGGTGAGCCTCCATGGGGCTGTCTGAGGTCTCAGCCACCTGGGTACACCTGCGCACATCCAACGGCAGCTCCAGCAATTCCCCTCCATCTCTGCTCACTCAGCACTCTCCTTTGGGCCAGAGCCATCAGGGAACAGCCCTGGATGGTGGCTGGGTTGCCAGCTGGACTGGAGCCTGGGACCTGCTTTAGCCCAGCTCCCAGCGCGCGTGCGGCCGCACGGCTGGGCCATGGGTGGAGCAGGCTTGGAGCAGATCTCCCGGCAGCCAGAGCGAGCATAAAGGAAGGAGATTTGTTCTGTTCCTGGCAGGCCTCTCCACTCATCACACACAGCTTGCAGATGCTTTGGCAGGGCAGGACGTGTGCACAGGGAAAGGAACTGGGGCTAAATGCAGGGTGGGCATTGCTCTTTCCCCCAGCTCAGCACCTGCCTCACCCACCACATCACCATGGGATCACTCCTCCTTCATCTTTAGCTGCAAAATAGCACTTTTGACTGGCATTTCACCTGGCAAGCTCAAAGAGCACCAAATTGCAGCTAGTTAAAGCAAACCACACCATCCTCTGCTGGGAGCTGCCATGGCCAGACCACTTTTGTTGCTTACCTTTTTCCACCCTGCTTTTTTTGACACTCTCTTCTCTTTTGCAAGCACATCCCTCATTGCAAAGCCAAAGCCCAGCTGCCCTGGGCACGGTGCGACCCCTCCACTCTCTTCCCTGGATTAATCAAATTCCTGACCATGGCAGCAGGCAAATATCAGGCACACATACTGGATGTAACCCTCATCCTAGATCCTCTCACTCCTTGCTGCATTTCCAGCTCACAGAAGTGGCTTGGATCTTCCTGAGCAAAATCTAATCAGGTCTGTGTAAAAAAAAAAAATAGAGTGGGAAAGAAAAGCCCTGACCATATTTTTAAATAATACCAAAAAGCTGTAAGTATGTGGTCGGCCTGCTTGTTCTTACTGCATGGGATCAGCCTGATTATTCAGGGATTCATTTTTATTTCTGAGTTTTATTTTTTTCTCATTCAACAGCTGCACATTAATAAAAACTCCATTTATTGGAGGATTTGGCTGGGATTGCTATAATAAAATAGAAGGATTTGTGTCGGGCACTAAAAGAACTCTCTGCAAAAAAAGTAGTGTTTTTCCTGTGATTAGGAGCACCAGAACATATTGTTTTGCTGTGTAGCACCATCACTGCCAAGGGTGGTGACAGATGTCTTGTGTTAATGTTGAATGATTAAATGCCATTTCTGAAGCCACTCCCTATCTGTGTAGCACGGTGCTACTTCACCCTCACAATCTGCCTTCAATCTGTTCCCTTTGCTGAGAGCATCCCGCCCTGCTGGCTGCCATGGAACCCCCATCACCACCCTGCTGCACACTGTGCCCCAGAGCCAGCTGTGCCCAGCCTGGACATCAGCCTTCCAGTGCCCTGCCCCGCCAGGGCAGCTCAGAAACAGAGGATGCAGCCAGGGGAAACAGAGAGATAAGCACAGCTCTTGGGCTTCTTACCCTGCCATGGTGGTCCTCACCCACATCAACAATGAGGGCAAGTTTGGTGGGAAATATGAGACCAGCCTCAGAGGTTGCTATATGCAGCTCTAACTCTGCTAAAAGAGGTGATCCATTCCTGCACTCTTGTCTCTTCTCTATATAAGAAGCACTGTTTGTCATCTGTGACCAGTGCCCTTTGAGCAAGGCAGAGAGCATCCCGCCTGTGGGTGGCTGCAGAGGCCTCCACAAGCCCCCTGGCACTGGCTTTCTTGCTTTCCACTGTCCTCAACCCACCTCCCTTTACCCTCTTTCTCTCATAAACCACTACAGCCCACAGACTGCATCTCACTCTGCCCAAAACCAGGTAAGTAACTCAGCTCTGGGAAGAAAGAGCGTCTGCCCAGAAGAAGAAGAAGATGGGCAGTGAGGTGGAAGTGTTGGCTCATTGCTGTCCACCTGAAATTAAGTGATGTTCCTCTCCTAAAAGCCTGCTCTGGCCTCAGCAAACACACACAGAGACACCCTGAGAGAATCATGCACACGTGCACTCACACAGATCCTTGATCAGGACATCTGTATCCTCTGGAAGAATGCTGTCTTCACAAAACCATCATCTGTTTGGCATCTTGTTGCAATGACAAGTTGTGCACACCACTTCCAACCTCCCCACACACAGACATCTGAGTCCCAGCCCCACACAGACCACAAATAAGGTGTTTTCCCAAACAGAGCTGATGTGGTGAGGGGAAGGGAGGAGCTGGCAGAGGAAAATCTGGCTGCTCACATGCATTCCCACATGTTGCTACAGGTCCTGTCAGTCAAGGAAGGAAGCGTGGTAAGGGGGCACTTTGGCAAGCTGGGAGTTGCATGAAGATATTAAAGAGGGGGATGCCCCTGGAGGAAGCCCAGCCAAGATGATGCTGCTGCACATGCTCACACCACCTACAAACAGCACCTTCCCCTTCCTCTGTTCACCTCTCTCCTTGCATCCCGTGGATCTGGGGGTGATGCTCCCCTGCCTTGTCCCAGCACCAAGTGCCACTGAAGATGTCATCCCTCTGGCTGCAGAGGGAAGCTCTTCTGCAAAGCTTGAGGAAGCAGGAGGGCAAGGTGGTGCCAAACAGCAAGAAGCCCAAATTGACTTATTTCTACCACCTCTCCTCTAAAAAAATATGAAGCCCTGCTGTCACTTGTTAATCCATCAGCCTGACAGGTCAAGTAAAAGCAGGTTGCCCACTCGCTTTCACTTCTCCCCCAGCTTAATCTCTGTGCTAAATTACAGGTTGATAATGGGTTACCATTAATTATTGATTTTCCAGATAATACTTGTTAAAGTAGAATTAACGCTATTGTTTCTGAACAAATACTGCCCAAATACTGTGTTTAGTGGGCTTGTAATCAGCTTTACCCACTTCTCCTCTAATCTGATTGAAACAGATTTCCTACCAAATCTTTTTTATCATTTCGTTGATATTAAAAGGTCACATATTTATGCCCGCCCAAAAGTTTAATTTAAGTTGCTGCAATTGATTATCATGACATATTCATGCTCAAACAGCAGAGTGCTGATGGAGGTACTTTAATTTAGAGTGGGAATGAAGAAGCAGAGAGAAACTGCGAGGAGGAACACTTTCTGTGGCATTCAGTGAGTGATGTTAGGCATTGTACATTTTAGCTTATTTTCCCAAGCCCTATATTATGATTCTGTTCATCATAATGCCTTTTGACCTGCTGCATTTACTCCATCATAATTATCCTTTAATACTCTTATAAATGAACTTTTAGCTTATCTTCTGTTAATTCTCAGAACAAGCAAAGCACACACGTAACAAACAAAGCCATCTAAATAAAGTGTTTAACCCTTGTGGTGGCTTTCCCTGATTTTTCAAAGGTGGGCAGTGTGTTTAAGAGGTAGGTGGCTTAATTACAGTTCCTGTCATAAGGTACAGAATGTGTGATGGCATTTCAGTCCCTCTTCAAGCCAAGCCCCACTGAACAAGTCTCTGAAAAGAAGAAGTAATGAATTTAAAGCAAAACAAAACTAGCTGGCAGGAGTAACACAGATCAGCCTGGGACTTCTCCAGTGTTGGGCAGCTCCCTAAGCTGAATGGCACACAGGACCTGAGATGAACTACTGAGAAAGAGAAGGTGGAGGTGACTGGCCTTGAGGACCTGAGAGGCTTCAATTTAATTTCCAGCTTATCCATGAGTTCTCAGTGATCTCTTGGACAGCTGGCTCTCTAGGACATGGAGGACATGGAGACAGGTCTGTGCTGTGCTCCTGTGCATTGGAACAGAGAGGGTTTATTGACAATACTGCCACAGTACTAAACACTATAACATCTCCCACCTGGCTTCTCCTCCATGCTCAAGCCATGGAGGGAAATGGGAATGCACCAGCTTGTTCCATCTCTGTGTTGCAGAATTTGGCACACGATGACATCTCAGCAATGGTCTCCACAAAGGTTTCTATACACACAAACATTTCAGCAATACAAAATCTGGGCAGCACACGACCAACACTGGTTTGCAGCTGTAGCTGGGTGCAGGCAAGACCTGACTGGAGACATCATCTGCCAGCAAAATTCTTCTTGCCTTTCATAACCCAGTAGGGACAAGACTCTCCAATATTCCCAGTGCCTTGGACACCTGCCACTTACCCAGCAGGTCAAACTCCCACAAACTCTTCTGCAGATGGCAAAACTGCAACCCCTCTCTGCTGCGACCTGATTTCCCTGCTCCACCTTGTGAGGAGTGTGAGAGCTGGCTCTGGTCAGCTCCTGCCTCCCAAGGCAGAGGGCAGGCACCTGGACACTCACCCCTGGTACAGCCCTGCTGCTTGTGCATTCCCAGGTATCCCAGATGAGGACAAGATCAGTGAAGCATCTGTGGCACAAGAAGGGGTGACACAGCGATGCAATCGCAGCTCCTCTTGCAGTTCTCACTCCAGTCTCTGCGCTGTGGTTGTTCATTATTGACATGACAAGCAAAGCAAGAGAAGGTCCCTTTCTTGGAGAGTTTGCTAAACCTGGACATGGAAGGGCAGGGAAACTAAGCATTACTTTCCCCACAGGAGCTGAGATCCAATACAGGCTGTGGCTGCCTGGGGCTCAGACTTTAGGTGTCTACATGCAACCCTGGAAACCTTAAACACCTTCTGAGCAGCTGGTCAGTGATAAGCCCAAGGAGCTGCACATTTTCCCAGGACACATGGCAACGAGGTCCTGCAGGCAGAGGAAGGAACAGAAATGGATGGATGCTTCAACCACCAGGCTGTTGTCCTGAAATGACTCCACATACAGCAGGGACTCATCTGCTTGCAGCATTTCCTTCCCCACGCACATCCTGCATCTGCCTGTTCCGAAAACAAACTGCTTTCACTTTCCAGCAGTCCATCAGACAGTATCTCACCTGACTAATGCAGAGGTAGGTAAAGGATAAACCAGTAGAAAATTCTGAAGATCCTTTTTTATAGACTAGGTAAACTGCAACTTGCCAGAGTAACTCAGATTTTCATGGAAATTGAGTGATATTCAGTGAAAAGCTACTGGCACGCATAATGAGAAAATACCTAATTCTCCCAAAGAAGGTTTTATGCCCATAAGTGCATCGACAATAACCTGGAAGGGTTAGATTACAGCTCGTAATGTCATGCAGACCTCTAGAGGAGATTAACTCAGGAGTTTTGTTATTAAAGGTGTATCATTCATGAGCCTAACTCCACTACAGTGGTCGACACTAAACTGTACTAAAAGAGGTTAACTGCCCTCAGTGGTTCCACGAGACAACCTGTACCTGTTGGTGCATATTCCAATTAAAAAAAAAAAAATCTTGAGAAATGACAAATGAAACCATCATCCTGTTTGGTCCCCAGCCCATCTTATTTGCTCTGTAATATTATTTGTCCTCACAAAATCCTGTTACAGTCTTTTCCCTTGTTTTGCCAGCAAGATGAGGATTCTTTCAGTCACGGGGCTGGATCCTCAGCTGCTGTGGACTGACCCAGCTTTCCCAGCAAATGGGACTATGTTGACTTATATCAGCTGGGAATCTGTTTGCTCTCCTGCTTCACATGGAATGGACTCACAAAGATTATCAGTTAGCTTTAAGACTATCATGTCTTTATGGTAAAGAAATCACTCTAAAAGCATTTTTCTCTATCCAGTTTTTAAGAATCCAATCCTCTGCCATAGCTTAAGGACAAACAATTTCATGATTACCACCAGCGGAGCCAAGGCCAACTTGACAAAATTTTATTTATTTCCTGATAACATAATCCATATCCCACTGAATTGCCATGTGAAATATACTCCTGTGTAATACCAAAGTGTTAATGGCACAGAGTAAAACCACAAGCTGGTTTGAAATGCAGAGATTTTGAAGGAAAAGATATGAAATCACATAATGGAGCTCCATAATCGTTTGACAATAAATGATCCTTTTATCCGATTATTATTTCAGTTGCATGCCTTTAATAAAATGCAGCAGTCACCCACTCCCCAAAGCATTTGGACCACAGTTATGATCGAAGAGCAGTGGCCTGTAGCAGGAAACTGCACCCTAATCCTTTTTTACCTCATGCACTGCCCAAGCTCCTCAAATCTCTGAACCATCAGGGGGTGAGGCTTAGGATCACAGGCACCATTTCTTTATGCTGCAGCAGCTCCAGGGAAATCACCACACTAATGGGTACCAACCAGGAGGCAGGAATTGGCAAGGACAGACACTGAAATAAAAAGACAGCACTGAAATAGACCGTGACTAATAGAATCAAAGAAAGTAAGAAGGAAGTTCCTACTTTTACCAAGAGCAAACTTATCTCCTCTTTGTTAGCTGGCCTTTCCACGAGATGCTGATTGTTGAGCTGCTGTTCACAGTTCAGAACAATTTTCTTTAAGCCAATAAACTTCTGTAGTTTCAAACAAGGAAAGAAGCAGTGGTCACATCTTTTGGAGAAAGCTGCAGGTGACTACCTGCTCCTTTCCTTTACAAGGAGGAAAAGTGGGTAACCCAATGTGTAAAGAATTTGAGACAGCTAACACAGCATCAGGAAGTCCAGCTTTTTATGGTTTCAGAACAGACAAATGACCCTTTTCCATGAGATTGTAAGTTGGCTCAAAGATTGCAAACATGCTGTTAAAATACTACTACAGCTTCTCAAAGGAATTTTATTTCATTCTGGTTTAAATAGAAATGAGCGTAATACAAAATTGGCTGTGCCCATATTGGCAAGTTTTCAATCCATTTGACAGCTAAATCCTCAAATCAACATCAGCCTTTTCTCAGCCCAGAGGAGTTTGGTCAACCACTGAGCTGTAAAGAAACATTAAATGTTACTGATTTTCCATCCCATTTGCAAAGGTGATAAATCAACACTAAATAGCACAGGTCAGATGTGCAAGCAAATTGAACCACTTGCAGAAATAGATTTTTACTTTCAAAAAAACACATCTACCTCTCCATGGAAAAGATGGTGACTGGAGACAGTCCTTTGGGATGGCACCTAAAATAGCTAAGAAAATGTTGAATAAAATGCCTTCATTGGAAAACATTGTCTCTCAGAAGCAAAATGAATTTGGGTAAAAAAAAGAAGGGGCATATCTTTTTCAGCATGGATTCCCCAATTTTATTTACAGCATCCAAAAAAATGTGCTGTTCTTAACTGTGCCAACTATGAACTTGACTGTCCATACACAGTGTCATGTGCACATGGGGTAGAGTGACACTATTCATCCTCATAAAAGACATTGTCAGAACCTACAGCATAAAGATATGAGGCAGACAGGGATTTCCTTTTATTATTTTTATTTTTGTGGGGCACTGCTGTTATGTGGCCTCTGGTGACTTGAAGTTAAAAACTTTAATGCCACAGAGTACCTACCACATCAGCTTCTGAGATTTCCCCGAAGAAAAGCAGATGTCCATGCAGGACATTCACATTGATCACCTGATCCCAACTTGCTTCTCTATAACTTTTCTCGCCCTTGGCAGTAACCACTGGATCACCAAGGCTCTGAATATCTGGCAGGAATGCAGTGTCAAAAAGGTGATCACATAGCAGCACCTGAATACAATTGTATTAGAACCTGCAAACTGAGCTAAAACCCAGCTCAGGACAGTGAGAGGATGGTGGAGAAACATCAGCATGTTCAAAGCTGGGCAGCAGAACCCTTAGACACCTGCACAAATGAACAAAGCTGGTGAGAGCAGGCACAGATTTAATTGGAGTGTCTGACCAAAATGCCCACGTATGTCAGATATAGTCACCCCTCACCTATACTGCCCTTCTGCTGATTGGGTGGTAGGGATCTGCAGTTTGGGTTTTTGAACTGCAGAACTAAATGTGGTGTGGACACTGAGAAGGGCTGTCCATTCAGTCAGATTCCTTTCCTTCCAATGTCACTCTCCACCAGCTCCAGCAAATTCAGACCAGAATAAAACTAATGCCACTAAACCAGTGAGGATATATTGGTAGCTCTGCTGTTTCTTTGGCTGCTAAAATCCCACTGTGGGACTTCTCCAGAAAAGAAGGAGCAGCTCAATTACAGGACTGGGGCCACCTCTCCAGCACAGAGAAGGTGCACCAGGAATGGCAGTACAAGCTGACAGCTGTCATGTGTTCTCTTTAACAGAAAAAAAAAAAAAAAAAAAAAAAAAAGGTATGAAATGAGCAAAAAACTTTGCACAACTCATTACACCAGCATTGTGAAAAATGCCAATCGCTTGTTTTTAAAATTTTTAAAGTTTAATAGTAATAAAATTATTATTAAAAATAGTAATACAATTAGAGTAATAATAATTTGGACAAAATGAATTAGGACAATATGAGACAATAAAGACAAAGAGTTATGGACGTCCGGGTACCTTTTTCTGGGCAGCACGAGCCTGAAAAAGGACCCACGTTAACAGAGGATTAACTCTTAAAAGCCATAGCCTGTTGCATATTCATACATGATGCATAAATTCCATTCAAACACAGGATTCTGTCTGGTCCGTGTCAGCTTCTTCCTCCGAATCCTAACAGCGCCTTCGAGGCAAGAAGAAGTTGGTTTCTTCTGATAAGAGGGCAATAAATTCTTTTTCTCTGAAAGATTTAGGTGTCCTGTGGCTGCTATCTCGCTGCGAGTCCTTTCTTTAAAAAAAGTATCCCACATAGCATAGTTTCTATTTTAACATTTTATTATAACCTAAAACTATATTTAACACAGTACTTAAGAGAATTAATACAGCATTACTTTCTAACACAACACATATAATATTCATTTGAATACTTGCGAAAAGCCAATCATCAAATACATGCATTTTTCACAAGCATCAACCCAGAGAATTAGAAACACGAAGTGGCAACACCCCGCAGAATCCCTCTTTTCCTGCTGAGGGACTCCACCCTCTCTGCCTGTCCTCGCCGAGGAAGAGGCTGGTGGGGAGAAAGTCGTTCATCCAAATTACCTTTTTTTTTTTTTTTTTTATTCATGGGCCTTCCTTAACAGCAATGATAAGAATAACAAATCCTGTGGGAGCAATGTAACTAATTCATGCGCGGACGTGCAAATGGGCAATTTGCAAACTAATTGCTCCTGCACAATGCTCTGTGCAGACAGGTTGTCCAAACACTGGCTCTGCGCACTATTTGCCTGGTAAGAGGCGGTTGAAATACTTTCTGGGCAGACAATGGGCTTGCTCAAGTGTGCAACTATTTCGGAGGGAAGCTATCCCGCCCACCCTGTGTGGCGAAGGTTTGTTCTGCCTCCGTCCAGCTGCCGCGTTGTGCCAGGAAAATACAGGGGCCATGTGCGGGACAAAACAGTTTTTTGCCTTATTGCCTCTGCCAGCTTGGGAGGACGCAGGGAGTATCAGCAGCATATGGACCCCGGGGGATTTCGGCAATTTAACAAACATTATATGCTCCATAACAAAACAACAATATTTTGGTACTTAGATCGACCAAATAACTAAATTAGACTCCCTAGACGGTGAGGGCTGGTATGCTAATTGGCTCGCCTTGTGGATTTTCTCTATGTGGCCCCCCAAGAAACAGATTGGCCCATTTTTCAGGCAACTGATTGTTAATTGGAGTAATGAATAGCAGGCTGGAGGGTCCATCACTTCGCTTGGTAAATTCAAACCCCTGTTATTCATGAGGATAAGCGAGTGGTTTTCATGGGTGGTGGGCAAACGGCTGGCCCCAGGTCAACTCCAATGCGTTTCCCTTTACTCCAGGAGCACAAGGGGAAATTTAGCACTTGATTCCACCATCCCTCGGGGATGCTGTGCGCTTCAGGCAGCTGAATTGTCCCCAAGAAGGGGGTGCAGAAGGCCAGCCAGTGCATTTACTGAGCAGGTTTCTGCTGATCTCCTCTGGCAGTGGTCCCTAACACAAGCAAGCTCTGCTGCTTCTGGGAAAGTCCTCGGTTTGGCTGTGCTCTGCTTCCCTGGTAGCTCTGATGTGACCCAGCCCTCAAGCCCACACCAGCAGGGATGAAGGCCTTGTTTCCCACCCTACCCTCTCCAGTGTCTGGCTTTGGTTACAAACAGAGTGTGGAAATGATGAGCTCTCTCTGTTCTCACAAACTTTGCTGTAAGCCAGCCTCTCCCTTCTCCCTGGGGCTGAGCAGTCCCCTCCAGACCAGCTCTGTGGTTGCACACAGGACACCTGCCTGCTCTGCTGGGCCATCTTCCCTGCCACTGCTTTCTGCAGCACGGCTCAGCAGGCAGACTGCCTGAAAACCAGCCATTCGCCAAAAACAATGCTATGAATACTTCAGAAATGGGTCCCTCTAGGGCATTTCAACTACTATGCCACAACTGATGAGATTTACAATTTGTTAGCTGAACTAAAAAATATCTTTTACAAATTTACAGAGATATGCAACTAAAATATTTTAACTTGTTAAAGCATCACCTTTCCAGACAACTGTGGTTATACACTCTACTAAAAAGTAGAGATTGTTTCAGTTATTCATTTTCCAAAAAATGCACAGTTTCTGCTTCATGTTGAGCCTGAAGGTGGCTCAAACCAGCACACAGGTGACTGACATCAAAGTCTTTTCCTTCTGGAAAGAAATGGAAATCTTGCAGCATCATTTTTCTGCATCACAGTATCAAAATAACTGAGCTCATCAGGGAGACTGAGATAACATTTTGCAAGAAAATACTTATTTTGATAAGTTATGATAGAAGACAGATAGGTTGTTACTTTAGGATGTGAAATAACATGACACGGACATGCCGCTCTTTTTAAGGTAAAAGGGACTTTTTAATTTTTGAATCTAACATTTATAAATTTCCAAAAGTGACAGTGGATTGGAGAGTGAAAGTGCCACGTCTCCAATGACACTGGACAAGCTAACAGTTCATTAAATTAATTTTCTTTCATAAAAGAATGCAAAACAATAAGTTATTTACATAAAGTGTGTGAGTAAATTTGTTATAAGAATGTAAACATCAGAAGGCTTAGAAAATCTTAAAAAAACAGGGCAACAATAGGTGACACTATTTACTGAGAAAACAAATGTAGCACAATAAACTGCACTTTATATTCAAAAGCAATTAATGGATTTTGGTGTCTGCATTTCTGAGTGGACAGGGTGGGTGCTCCTAAAAGTGCAGTAAACATTTCCAATGTTTACTTCTCTGAGCATCATCACTGCTGCTTTAGTGAATTTATCACTGGAGCACTAGAAAATACACGCATTTACAGGAACTGAACTACTGAAAATTAGTTTGATTCTTCAAGGAAGCTTAGAAATACTGGAGAACAGTCCTGCAGCTCCTGAAGCATGGATGATTGAAGAGGCTATCACTAATATTTATTTGTCAGTAGCTGGTGCAAGACATGGAAAAACTAACAGAAAATAGGTGTACAATGATTATTTCACATACAGAACTTTAGACACCTCCTAACAAATGACAGGTACATATCTTTCTAGAGCAAAAAGCAACTTTTAGGATCATTGTCCCTTATGAGATTCTAAGCATCTATTGTTAATATACAATGCAATTCCAAATGGAAGACTGAGACAAGTAAACTCATCCTCAAGGGGCAGTGGGACAGCCAAGCACCCCCAAAAATGTCTCAAGGCAGGAGACTCACCTTCAAAATTGTTTTTTAGGACACAAGAAGCAACACTCAACTAAGAAGAAAATGGATTATATACATAGGAGAGAATTGGCAGCCAGCTGTATTTCCCTATTTCGATTTCTACACGTATCAAGCAATGGAATATTATGAATATTAAGGAAAGACAGACACTTTCAGTTTTCTGTTTTTCATAATGACTTTCAATTGCTTCTGACATGCTTTACATAATAGTCATTGAAAATATCACAAGACTCACACAGAAAATTCATCATGAAACTAAACAGTGTGAAAACAAGTAATCATCTGAAGATGCAAATCATTTCCAAAATCCCAGGACTAGTGTCTGTAGTCATAATATAACTGGCAGCTGAATAATAAGGGAGGCTTTTCCCAGAGATCTTTAGTGACAGCATGAGAAGTGAAGGTCCCAAACTAGAACATGGCAAGTTCCTGTTAGGTATCACACAACATATTTCACACTATGGGTGGCTTAGTCCTGGGACAGGGCCCCAGGAGTCTCCATCCTTGGAGGTACTAAGCACTCAGCTGGACAAGGCTTTGAGCAATCCAATCAAACATGAAATTTGTCCCTCTTTGGAGCATGGGAACCTTAAGAAGTCAACTCAAAGCTAAATTATTCTAGGTTTCAAATATCATGTTCGAAAAGTTTTGTTTTGTTTTGTTTTTTTAAATCAGAGCATTTTTATCAAAAGCTGAACCTTAGCATAATACATAAGCCAGTAATAGCTTTTAAAAGCTCTGTAGAAGAGGTTGGGATCAATCTTCTGCAGAGGAAGCAGAATGATAAGGCAAGAAATTACTTCCTTCTCCCTCAGAATATTCACAATTGACTCCAAGATTATGACAAGATCATTAAAATCTTTCTTAACAAAAGCTTGTTCAAGCCATGTCTATTCCAACAGACAGACCTGTGCCACTCAACAACCACCCTACCGAATTAATAATAAGTATATTTCAACAAACACTTTGCCCACCAACCCACTGGTAAAACATATATTTTTGACTGCCTGGAAATTCATCCCCAACATGAAACACATGTTTCTGAAATTGCAAACAGTTAAAAATGGCAGCAATTTATTTTCACTTTTTTCATCCTCCCCACCTAATTTTTTCCTCCAAAACCAGCTCCTTGTAGTCAGTGCTATGTGACAGCCCACAGATGGGTGCATTTATGGTGAATTTGGAGAAGTTAAAACCACAGTGATAGCAGACACAAAACAAAAATCTGGGGAATTCTCCTTAATTAGATTACACTCAGCGCACCCTGTCTGTCTGAATGAGGACGTGGCAGTGGAAACCGCCTGACAGCGTCGCTAATACAAGCGAGGGGGTCTGTGGCAGCAGACATCTGCTTGAAAACCCTGATCCAAATCTGCCCCTAGAGGCGAATCAGCCAGGCTTCGGATGTCGGTCTGAAACGTTAAAAGCAAAATTCATCCTCGCTGGGAGCAGATGCAGTTCCACTAAACTCACCACATTTCAACGGCACCCTGGGTTTCAATCAGCTCCAGCAGCCTGCAAGTGAGGCACAAGCCCAAGGAGAAATGGACCCATTCATTATAAAACACTCAGCTGTCAGCAAGGTGTAGTAATGCTGCTTCCCAGCCTAGAAAGGTCTCCAAAAAGTGACCAAAGTGCAAAGCGCACTCAGCCCCTACCCACTGCCCTACAAATCAAGGGCTTGAAAATTTTGCTGTGTTGTGTTTTCTCCCTCATGAATAATTTTCTTGCATACAGACCTGTTGGAGTATCTTGCATACATCCCCTTACTTAGAAAAGCAATAAAAACAATTTTCCTTTTTTTCCCCTCTGAAAGCAGAATCTATTCATGGCTTATTACAACAGTCCATAGTGCATGTCAAATATGGAGAGGCCAAGGAGGAAAATCTGGCAGTGATCCTCCTGTACATTATTTCAGACAGCAGGCACACACCTCAGAATAAATAACTAACTACTAAGCCATGCCCATTCATGTTTATAATTAGTGCAATCTATTTAACAAACAGACACATAATATAGGTCAATTATGTAGGTCATGATAAATTTATGAAGAACTTCAGCCTGTAGGGCACCAAAAAGACCACGTTGAGGCAGCATTTCCAAAGTTACAGTTCATTTCTGCACATGGTTTGTGAGCAGCAGTAAGGAACAGCAGAGACCTCCTCAGTTTTTTTGGTTTGTGGCACTATAGCTACAACCATCAAGGAAAACATCAGCAGCATCCCCTGGGAGACACCCCCTATGATACAAGCACAGAACTGCCCCTCCAAAATATTGGACCAGTTACTGCTTTCAGCCAAAATTGCCAGAAGCATAAATGTCTCAAAGGTATTTCATTTCTATGACTATGTCAAAAACTGATGGGTATCCAGAGAGGAGGTAGAGAAATATGTTATTTATGCTTCCTCCATAGGAAAGGAAATGGTAACTCAGCATTTGTCTGGTATGTTTGATCATGACCCTCTTGACCAGGGACAGATGCAGCTGCAGAGAAGTTGCAGTACATGCCAAGTCCTGCCTTGCTAGGAGTTTTGGGAAGGAATGATCAAAGAACCACAGTGGAGGGCATCAGAGAGCAGCAGGTGCTGTGTGGGGTTTCAGGTAAGTGACAGGGCCTCAGAACTACCTGTCCTTCTCTGGAGTATGGGGAGGATGTGGTGATAGATGGCCACAGAGAAAGCTACACATGAAAGGTTTGCAGCAAGAAGACAAATTTAATGTTCAGGGTTCAATGAGCATCACGCTTTTCTGCTACAGGTCAGCACGAGGATAATTTGTCCTTTGAGATGAAGGGAGAAGATGGAACCTGAATGGAAATTTGAGCTACATGTTTAGTTGTTGTTCCTTCTCCTTAGTATTTCCAAGTACTGCAGGAGACCAACTCTCTTGCTGGGTACACATCAGCTGGTTGAACACCCCTGTGCCTCTCTGAGGATGTAGGGACATGGATCATTCAGTGGGATTTGGCTTGCACAACATGCCAATCACATGCAGTTCATGGGCACACTGTGCCAAAAACACTGACCTTGTACTTACAGTACAGCATAATCTTGTTACTGTTCACAAGAGTTGTGACCAAATTGGTGAGACAACCTTTTAATTATCCAGATTCTTCTATCTATACAATTTGTCTTTGATCCCTGTTTATTAATTCTCATTCAGACTTCCAAAACAATTATTCTTACAACATGGGAGTGACAGACATAATATCCCAAATGGTTCCCAAACTCCTTCCCAATAATCTGCATTCTGCCTCAGGTTTGATATATATAATACACCAAGCTATGAATCTAAATGTACAAGTATAAAGAATATGTACAAAATGTAGATATCATACTTAAAAATTTGTTACAAATCTCAGACTGTGTGGCTTAATTCTAATAATGACCACAGTACTGTGTGTGACACAGTTTCAGGAATGGATCCAAAACTCTTTAAACCACCTACACTTCATCCCAGGTCCACAGCTGAGGAAAAAGGGTTTCCACAAATAGCCTGAGAATTGTTCCCATGCATATAAGTAATGGTTTTCACTGGAGGATGGGAAAAAAAAAACCCTCAGTATTACATTCCCATTTTTTTTTGGAATCTCTAATCCTAACTGCAGCACTCTTTATGAGCATATATGCAAGATATTTCAATTTCAACTAAGAGAAATAAATACTGTACTATTTTGCCCCTGTCCCTGGGGAAATGGCGTTCCTGACAAAATGCTGCTCTCTGCTGGCCTTGACCTGCTTTTCCTCAAGGGCTTCACCTCCTGAGATCTGCCTTCCCTCGTGAAAAGGGAAAAAAAACCTCTTTTGCTGATCTAGCAATCGGTGACAGGACCATTTCTTTATTTAGGATTGAAAAAAAAAATATTTTGCTAAGGAAAACTATACTGTTATCACTGGAACACTGGAATCTTCTGTCTTGAAGAAAAAAAGGCAAGTAGTCCTTCACCCTGAGTAATAACCCTCCAGAAGTATTCCTGTTTTCTTGCAGCCTGGAAGGAGAAGAAACAGGCTGTTGATGTAGCAGGCTCTCTGTTGTGATGAGTTCAGATGACTGTGTGTTTCTAAACAGAAAGGACTCAAGTCCTGTTCTAGGTTTCAGGAAACTTGCTTCTAGTTAGGTTTTCACAGCAGCCCAAAATCCCAGTGACAACCACAGAATTTGAGATGGGCCTCCCTAGTCTTTTACTTTGAAGGACAACTCCAAACCTGAGTAGCTCCCTAGCCCAAAACTTGTAGTATCTTTACTTCCTCTCCCCATTTTTTTGCTGTTTACCAAAAGACCATCACTCAGAATAAAGCTAACTGAAAACCAGCTTATTTGCATTGAATTTACCTCCACACTGCCACTAGATATCACTGAGCTACACCTGCCATGAACCATTAAAAAAAGAACCATAAAAAATCGTTTATAATCTGTCAACATTTTATATTTTGGGGCAGAACCAGGTGATGATGCCATGCTACAGACACACCAAGACCAGCGACCATGCCCAGCTATGACTGTGATCATCCTCCCCTCAGTCTGGGAGATAAAGGGCATTCACCCAGCAGTCAAGCCTCATCTTTCCTGACGTTCTCCTGTCTGTCTTCTCCCTGATGGGTTTGCAGCTCCTGAGATGCTGTGACTGACAGGAATGACACAACAGCAATCTTGGGACTGACACCTATAGAATTAGCAGAGCATTCTCAGATGTCTTTTTTTCTCCAGCAGCTGGCAGACTCATGTTTCTGCGGTGAAACCACACCAGCAGGGTCTTGCTTATAAACCACCAGAGAAACTTAACATAGATTCTGTTGCAATCACATCATGGAAGAGCCACAAATCTTTAAAAAAAAAATAATTCTTTGTACATGAGGTATGGAGAAAGGTACGAAGCAACTACTCAAGGGCATCCTTTGCTCACATCTACCCACCCTCCCTGCCTCAGACTCAGCCCAAACTTGCAGGACAAGAGCTCCTGGGAGGGCTGGTTCTCACTGGGGTGCAGAGGATGCCCAGCCAGCCATCTCCTGGTGGCATTATCCCTGGGCCATGGGGCCTCTGCCACCATCCACAGAGGCCTCACTCTGCTCTGTCCCCCCTCACCTTGAGCACCAATCCTGTTACTGTCCACAAAAATCAGATTCATCACCCAGTGACAAGCCAGCAGTTACACACTGAGGAGACACATCTGATTATTTGTTTCAGAGGTGCACAAGTGCAGATGATTGGTGGTGTTCTACAAACCAAGGATGCCCCTCAGGAATTTCCAAGCTGGGAATATTTCTCTGTCTGCAATGGGGTGCCCTGACTCCCAGGGGAGCACTGACTTTGACCCTCACTCATGGAGAAAGTTTCCTAGACTTCAAGATAGACTAGAATCCACAAAAGTGTGAAATAGATTATAGAGAGTAGTGTAAGTGTATCACTTGGGTGAGGAATTTAGGTTTTGGGATTTGTAGTATATCATGGATGGAAGCAAGATGGAGGGCACAGGGTGTCATCCTGGGTTTCTTCTTCATGCTTCTTCTTCCTTCTTCTTCATGGGTTTGGGTGGCATTTTGTAATTGGGCAGAAAAGTCACATTGTGGGCCTCCAAGGATCAGTTATTGGGTTAAAAGGGAAAATAATCTAGGTGTCAGCTCTTAATTGGATAGTTTAGTCTTAAAAGACCTTGGAACAAGAGATTTTTGGCCATTTTGTGCCTTGCTAACGAAAAGCTGCCGAACTCATGGTTGTGAAACTGTTTTACTGATAATAAATAATAAACACCTGAGTCAGAACATGAACTACTGTCTCCAGTGCCTTCAATCCAGACCCAGAGAAACCAATACCAGGCCATTATTTATACACAGATATTTAGTACTAGTAACCTCCCCAAGTACATGTTGAGGGCAACCCAAAATTTTACTGTATTCCATATCTTTCTGTGCCCCCCAAATTGTTATTGTCTCTAAGACCCTCCAACCAGAGAAGAGAATCAAGGTGGGAAGTGCCATGGGCCCTTTTAAAGTCTTTGTTCATGAGAGGTTAGTGAGATTTAGCAATTCTGTTTCCAGTGGTTATTTACTGGTTTGTTTGGGTCTTTTTTTTTTATTTTTGCCTGTTGCTGTTTCACTTGTTGGTAAACTCATTTTTTTTTTCACTTACATCTATTTGTATTCATTCCTTATTGGTGGAAGAGCATCAACTAAAACTAAAGGGAGATAACTCATTTAGAGCATCCACCTCTTAAATTGTCTTAAACCGAGACAGTACTGCCCCTTTATTAGGACTGGTTAGTAATTATCATACAAACTATGTGACCTACATAATTTTCATACATGCTCAGGGGAAGGGTTTTCACCTGGCCAGCATCTTTTTGACCTAGAGGCGTGCTTTTTTAGTACTATGTGAAAAATGCGTGTTTTATGATTGGCTTTTTGCAAATACTAAAATGAATGTGTTGTCAGAAAGTAATGCTATATTAATTCTCTTAAGTAGTGTGTTAAATATAGTTTTAAGTTATAACAAAATGTTAAAATAGAAACTATGCTATGTAAGATACTTTTTTTCTTAAAAAAGGATTTGCACTGAGATAGCAGTCACAAGACACTTAAATCTTTCAGAGAAAGAGAATTTATTTCTCCATTATCAGGAGAAATGAACTTCTTCTTGCTTTGCTTGGGCAGAATGACGTTGTTAAGATTATGAAGAAGTTGACAATTATGAAGAAGCTGATGATGACCAGACAGAATCCTGTATTTGAATAGAATTTATGCATCATGTATGAGATGTGTGAATATGCAACAGGCTGTTGTTTTTAAGGGTTAATCCTCTGTTAACGTGGGTCCTTTTTCGGGCTTATGCTACCCAGAAAGAGGTACCTGGATGTCTGTAACTCTTTGTTTCTGTAGTCTCATATTGTCCTAATTCAAATTGTCCAAATTATTATTACTCTATTTGTATTACTATTTTTATAACCATTTCATTAATATTAAACTTTTAAAATTTTAAAAACAAGTGATTGGCGTTTCTCACAACTATAACGAACACATTTCACCTATAGGATACGTGGACCTTGTGTGTTTCACCAAGTTGGCAATGGATACATCAACATCTCGATGATGTACCTCATCCTTAAAGCTTTTTAGCTCCACAGTGTCCTTGACCAAGTGACGTTAACTACTGTCGCAGACATCTTTTATGAAAAATCCTTTCCTTAGGATTTTTCCTCCTGAGAGGCTGAGAGGCCTCAGGAACAAGATGTAAACATTGATTATCTGCTGCTGTGGAATGCAACCGGTGCATCTGTGATTGGCCCATGTTGGTTGTTTCTATGTAATCGTCAATCACAGCCCAGCTGTCTCGGACAGAGTGTCTGAGTCACAAACCTTTGTTATCATTCCTTCTTATTCTATTCTTAGCTGGCCTTCTGATTAAATCCTTTCGTCTATTCTTTTAGTATAGTTTTAATGTAATATATAGCATAAAATAATAAATCAAGCCTTCTGAAACATGGAGTCAGATCGTCGTCTCTTCCCTCAACCTAAGATCCCCGTGAACACGGTCACAAACTACCACCTGATTCGAGACACTCCTGACACATTCCACATTTTCCGACACTATTTCTCCGCACCTTTCTGACCTTGCGGCATTTCACCTTTTTTTAATTTATTTTGTTTGGTTTTTTAAGGACATTTCCGCGGAGCCCCCGGCACTGAGGGGCTCGGCCGCTCGTGGGGCCGCCCCCTCACGGGGGCCGCGCGCCCGCCTCGCGCCTGCGCCGTGCGGCCGGGGCCGCCCGCGAGCCGGGCGGTGGCGGCGCCATGGCGGGGCCGGCGGGGGCGGCGTGAGTTTGGGAGGGAGGGAGGGACGGAAGAGGGAGCCGGGAGGAAGAAGGAAGTGCGGGCGGCGGGACAGAGGGACAGAGGTCTGTGTGTCAGCGAGGGGCACCCCGCGGGGTGGGTTGGGCCGGGCTCCCGGCTGCATTCCCGGCTCCGGGGCGCCAGCGGGAAGCTTCTCCCTCGCAGCAAATCGTGGCGTCCCCTGACAAAGGCGGGGAAGGGACGGTCGCGGTTCTCTCCAGGCAAGCGGGGTTGGCGCTTCCAGGCTGCTGAGCCTCCTCATTTTCCAGCCTCTCTCGTGTCTCCTGGAAGGATCCGCCGGTCCCTGCTGCTTTTCTCCCCCTTGTGACATTTAGCTCTGCTGTGGCTGCAGCCGAGGCCTTCCCGGCACCGATCGCCCCACAGAGCCGCAGCGATTGGCATCTGCCTGCTGGTAGAAGCCAGGAAGATTTTTAATTTACCTGCAATTATTTTTTTTTTTTAACTGCGATTTGATTTTTTAATTTTCTTGCAATGCCGTCTTCCTGATTTCTGTGTCATGACAATCTACAGTTCCCTTTCCCTTAAGCTGATCCATTCTTTATGTGTATATGTGCCTGTGATTTTGTTTTCCTCCATTTTTAGGAAATGTTGTCTTACCTGTTTTTGGAAATACTCTGTAATCACTTTGATTTTAAGTTCCTCCCCTTCACACCTTCCTGAATTCTCATCAAGAGGTTACATATGTGTAAAAAACCTTGTTTAACTCACCTTCATCAATTGTTTTCCTTTCTCTTCATTACTCTATCAAAAAAGGAAAAACTGTATGTAATTTTTCTCCCCATAAATTAGCACTGAACTGCTTTTTAATCATCTGAATGATGCTGTGTGAGGGCTTGTAGATTTTGTGGGTTGTGCTTTGCTGTGGTTTCTTTCCTGGTGTTGGGGATAGGGGAGAAGGGCACTCAATTCCCTGGATCTTTGCATCTTGCCATTCAAAGTTCATTTTAAGTTGTCCTTGTCCAGTCTTCTGGGACCTCCCTCACCATCCAGGAACTAACAGAGATAACTGCCCAGAGAAGCTGTGGAATATTCATCCTCAGAGTTTTTCAGAATGCTCTTGGATATAGCCCTTGGCCACATGGAGGGTCCCTGCCGTGAGCAGGATGTTGGATGAGGTTCCCTCCCACCTTAGTCAATGTACATAGCTTCTCTGAACCCTCCTTATTTTGTGCCTTACTTGGCCTCTGTAGAAATGGGGGAAAAGAAGATTAGTGCTTCTCCATGCCTTAAAGTGAGCTGTGGGGCTGGAAGAGGTGCTGAGGGAGGTTGCTTTCCTTCTGTTCATTGGGAAAGTAGTGTCCAGTGTCGCGGGCATCATACTTTTAGATCCCTCTCTCAGGTTGGGGAAATAAAACAGATCCTTTCTCTCTGTTGGATGTAGGAGTGATGTGGGAACCAGCTGTTCTGCGTGAAGGACGAGGAACAGACCACTTGATGAAGGGAAGAAACAAAACATCCCGTTAAATGGAAGCCATGAAGATATCAAAGCGCTTCTTCGCTTTTGGGATTTTGACATGCATAGCTGTTTATGTTGCATATGTAAAATGGCACTTGGGCTCCAAACCGTTTGTGGGAGCCACAGAAGGAGTTGCTGAAAGCAGAGGAGATAAACTGACCCATCAGGCAGTGACCACAGATCTCTCTGTCTTTTATGGAATTATGTTTGACGCGGGAAGCACGGGAACTCGCATCCATATATTTAAATTTGCTCAGCAGCCAAGAGGTATGTCCTGCTCATTGCATGACAGATTAAGTCTTCCATAAATTGTGGAGGAGATTATTGATGACAGTGTTCTAGGGTCTACTTGAATATACATGCTTCAGGTCTTTCCAGAGAGCCATCAGGAGGTATGAAATGATTCAGGAATGTGTATTTGGATGAAATTATGAAAATGTTCAACAAGGAGAAAATGCTGTAATGTCAGAATATGAAGTAAATAGCAGCTGTACTTTTAGACTACTGTCTTGAAGAAAGGCAGTTTTTCATCACACTGGTGGAAGAGACAATTATAAATTCAAACTGCCTTATTTCCCCAAATTTTTAGGTTGTTTGGTGTCTCTAGTTCCTGGCAGTGAGCTGCTTCTCTCTACAGTGTCTAATTTAGTGCATCCTTGGCTTCAGTGTTGGGTTTAAACTGCAAAACAAAGCAAAAATTGCAAATAGTTCTATTAAAATTGCTGTGTATTGCATCAGGACTGCTTTGGAGAACTGAGACAAAGTGTACAAGAAAGCTCCAGCTTTCGTCTGCAGTAGTAAGCTTCATTTGTTTGTATGTTGTCAGCTCCCCTTTGTGAAACTCTTGAAGATCAGAGCCTGCGTGGGTGCTGTTAGTGGGTGATTTAAAGGCTGTGTTGAGGATTAGCAGCGTGGTGTATGGTGTGATTGGCCCCTTAGGTTAAACAACAGTCCATGGATTTCCTTCTTTCCCTGTATCTCCAAGTTTTTGCTTCTTCCTTGCCTGCTTCATTTGAAACACAATTTCAGAATGTATCACAGCAAACGTTATGGAGTGTAAGTGTTGCCTGGACCGCTGGTTTATACAAGGTACTGCAGTTTTCCAAAGTACTGAAGTCTGCATCCCTCTGCTGCCATTGAAAATAGGAGAAAAGCTTCCATTAGGTTTCACTGGAATCAAGTTTAGCCAGAGCAGGGTAGGCTGAAACAAGAAGTCTTTTTTGCAGGTGCAGTTTGAAAAGCTGCACATGGCAGGTGTAAGGCCTCAAAGAGAGCTTGCACACATCTGGTTGACTGATGTGCATAGCGGACAGCAGCACCTGACAACCAGTCATGGCTTTAGAAGTGGTTTTCTCAGGTTCCAATTCCACACCCAGGGCTGTATTTAAAGGTCAGGTGGCTGATAATAGTTCATTAGACAGAGGCTTCATTTGACTTCTATTAGCACATAATAATGGAATTTTTTAAATGGTTTTCTTTTTGTGCATGCAAATTTATTTGTACCATTACTTATTTTGGAATACTGCTTTTGAACAGAGACTCCCAGATTAACCCATGAGACGTTTAAAGCACTGAAACCAGGTCTGTCTGCATACGCTGATGATGTCGAAAAGGTAATTTCAGTTACTTCTTTCCTGTCTCCCTTACCTTCTGGTTTGCAGGGATTTAGGGACTCCTAAGAGCCAGATGTAGACCCAGCTCATAATGTTTTATGAAAGCCTTTGCTTTTTGAGAATTTGTCATACTGCCTTTTGAGCTTTTTGTAGCCAAAAAAAATTGTGGCAGAGTTCTGTTTCCCTGTTTGAAATAGTGACTTTGTTTTGGACCAGTTGCTCAGTATTTCCCATTATATCCACTAGGCTTTATGCTGGTGAGATAGTGAGTCCTGCACCTTCTCTTGACCCCTTTTGATATTAATTTGTCTCTGTTTCACATTTACAGTGAATCGTAGCTCTGATCACCCTTTTGATCCTTCAAAAGAGTTTTTAGCATGTCTTTTATTGTTCTTTCCTCACAGAGCGGCCAGGGAATAAAAGAGCTCCTGGAGGTGGCAAAGAAGGAGGTTCCTATGGAGCTGTGGAAGTTTACTCCTCTGGTCCTGAAAGCCACAGCTGGCCTACGGTTGCTGCCAGGAGAGAAAGCTCAGAAGTTGCTGGAAAAGGTATTATCTCTTGGCTTTCCATTTGCTTTCCAAAAAACCATGCTCCTGTTAAAAATGCAGCACCCTGGGACATTCCTGCAAGCTAGGGTGTCCATCTCCTGCCTTTCCCATGTATCTATGATACCAATTCCAACAAAGCAAATAGGATTCCCTTCCCTACCCATGTCCATCCCTTGTTAATGGCATTCCTGAGCAGTCTTCATGCTTGAAAACCCCTCACATCCATCCCTGTTTCTGCACCAAACTGCAGGGCCAGCACATAAAGGCTGCTGCTTGTTGGACTCTTGAACTTCAAAGTGGTGAGCAGCAGTCAGGATCTGGCCTAAGCAGAGGAGTAGTAGTGTAAAACTGGGGTTTTAAAAAGCTTGAAAAAGTATTTCTCTGAATGTAGCTTTTATTTGAACTACAGGTGAAGGAGATTTTTCAGGCCTCGCCCTTCTTTGTAAGGGACAATTGCGTGTCGATAATGAATGGAACTGATGAAGGTAAGCAACTTTATGGAGACTCTTTCTGCAGTCCTGGAAATTCCTCTGCACTGTGACAAGTCCCTGCCTGCTGTAGTGGGAACCCATAAGCAGCAGGTTTGACAGAAGCAGAGTTTTTATGCAGACACAGGCAGTGCCTGCCAAAGAAATCTTGTGTACTGTTCTCCAATTTGAAGTCCTAAGCTCTCTCCTGATCTTGAAAGCTCTTAGTGTTGAGGAGTTCCTGTAGGATCATCAGAAAGCCACTGTGCAGTCAGCACTTTTGGAGAAATTTCTGAATATCTGCTTGTTGAAATGGTCTTCAACAATTGGGTTACCCCACTCTGCTCTTGACAATGCTTATCAGAGCTTTCTGGAAGTACTTGATGATCATAATGTTAATTATAACTCATCTAACAAGTGGGAATGTGAGTTCAATCTGAAAAAAAAATGTTATATATGGAAGAAAATACATGCTGAAGTAAGTTCATGTTGATCCAAAAATGTTGAGGACAGAATGTCAAAATTCTAAGTAACTGAGTGTTGAAATGTGTTTTAAATCTGCTCAGAAACCAAGCTTTAAAATAGCTGAAGCTGTTTATGAGTTTCTGTTCTTGCTGCTTAATGCAGGAAATATATTCTTTTCCTTTTGTTTTAGAATCAGTAATAGCAGTGATAGCCTGGGTTCAGCTAAGGATTGAAGTAGGCCATGCTCTCTGGCAGGCCTTGAGTTTTAACCACATGAATAAATATTTGAATTTGTTAACATAAGGTCACTGGTTCACCTAATTTATGGGGATCAGTTTCTAAAACAAGAAGAGGACAAAAACAGCATAGCTCACAAAATTGCTTAGAGGAAAGCAGGCAAAATTAGAACACTGAAAGATGAAAATTCTTAGTATTCATAAAGATAAGTGGAGTGCCTGACATCAACAAAAGCCAACAGTGGATGTTTTCCTAGAAAATGAACAATGTGAGTTTCAGTCATCTTTTTGTCTTTTAGCTAAGGACTGAAGCCTTTGTGACTTCCTGCCTAGGTTTTTGACCTGTGAAATACAGAGTTCTCCAGGCATTTCATGCATGGGGCTTCTCTCTCAAATATCACATAAGCTCTGATAGAGAAGGTCATTGTCTTTGTTCAAATAGCCTAATCTTGAATTTGTCAGCCATTGACAGTTTTGGAAACCTTCTAATATGGCTTGACTTACTTGTTGCTGCTGTTAGATAAAATTAAATGTTATGATCTAAGCATGTGTCTTCTGAATCTTTTCCTTATTAGGTATTTCAGCCTGGATCACAATAAATTTTTTAACAGGTATGTGTACATGAGCATGTGTATAAAGATATGACCAATGCTGTGAAATTCCTGCTCTTTTCTGCCCCTGTGTGGAATTTGCTCATTCATTGGGGTGGAATGGGAGAAAGAAGGCTCTGAGAATAAGTCAGCAGTTTGCTTTTGGCTTGGCCTATTTAAGTCATTAGGATTTTGTCCATTTACTTGATGGAGTGAGGAGTTTAATCCTTTTTCCTAGATGTTTAATGTAGCTTTTCTTTCAGTTCCCTCTAGGGTACCAGAGCATTTTATTCCTTTTTAGAGCCTGCTGTGACTCGGGCTAAATTTTTTGTGTGAGTATTCTAGATGTGCTTGGCAGCTGCAGAGAGTAAAAGAAAGTGCTGTGGTACTTCCTTACAGATTTATAACACAGAAATGCCACGGGTGTTTACACTGCTGAGTGAGAAAAGGGTAGCTGAAGAGTAGAGAGAAAACTGAGCTGAAGACCTCTCTGACAATACATAAAGCACTCTGCCATCCAAGTGCTCTGTTCAGCACACAGCGTGTGGGGCAGTGTGCTCTGGAGCTTTTTGTGCTCCCAGGAAATACCAGAAAGGTCAGGGATCTTCAAACATCAGCTATCATGAGGTATACTCAGGTACTTGGCACAAATTCTCCTTGTCAGAAGGGTGCATTTGAAGGATCTGACTGAAAAGAACTAGATCTAAATGAGACCAGAGGTCTTGGCTGGCAGCAGGAAGAATTCCAAGAGAGCTGAGTCTCTCAGGCCAGCTCTTTTCACTCTGTCATCCCTTTGGCCATAGGAATCTGCAAAATATTGCCAAGGGATCAGGGAGAGGTGGCCAAGACAGCCACATTCCTCTGTGTTACAAAGTGGTTACCAGAGCAGAGTTTGCAAAAGGTCTTTGCATTCAAAGTGTTTAGGAAAGCAATAACTAAAGCTGCTGTGATTAGGGCAGGAACAGCCAGTGAAGAAGTAAGAGACTCTTGTCACTTTAAGATTTTCAGGTCTGATAAAGCCAAAATCAGTGCCCAGTAGAAAACAGTGTAATTTAGTGCTGTGTGAAAGCTGAGAGTAGAGTTAGATTGTTCTCTTTCCTTACCACTGTACTTCTGGTTTTGTTCCTAGCCAGTTTTTTCCCAGTGCCCACCATGGCTTTCTCTGTTCTGTCACACATTTCAGGCAGGCTAGATGACCCACAGAGGAGAAGTGTAGGGATGCTGGATTTGGGTGGTGGATCAACACAGATCACCTTCCTTCCACGTACCAAGGTAACGTGAGCATGCACACTGTTGGGAAATGCTGCTGCAGGAATCTGTAACTGCTCAGATTTCTTTCCCTTGGAAACAGAGCAAGAGTTTTGTCAGTGTGATGTGAAGCCACACTTGTGACTTGGTCATATGTGCCTTTTTATAGTCAGTCCCAGAGGCATTCACAACTCTTCATCCAGCTCCATGGGTCAGTGGTGCTTGTGGTGAGTCTGCCAGGGCTGCTTTATCTCGTGGAGGACACCATGTTCTGAATGTCTGAATCCTTGACTTTCAGTTTGTACAGCTTATAACAAAGAGCACAAAAACCAAGGCTCTTAATGAATTCAAGTCCAGCATATGGCCTACACTGGGGTTTAAGAACACAGTGAGGTGCCTTCTCAATCCTTGTTTCTGATTGTCCTGAGTTCACTCAGTTGCAAATGAATGCCATTTTAGCTTCCTGGCATTTTTACAGCTGTTCTCCAAAGCTCTGTGGTTCTGGTATTGTAAGGCTCTGGCCTGAGCAGAGATAGTGCTCATAGTAAAGCTGCACAAAAGCAGAAGGAGTGTCCCAGGCTGGGATGATCAAGACATTGCACTGTTTCAGCAGAATGACAAGGGATGTGAAGGGTCCAGGATGTGGAAATTCTGGAGATAGAGAAGGAGTTAAGATATGAGCAGCACTGTGGCCAGAGCTTTGCTCCCCACAAACACCCTACTGAGCTGATGCACTTGGGGAACAGGCTACCCTTTCATTCCTTCAGACCACAGGCTGATCCTTGCTCTGTTCCTTGGCAAGCACAAGGATGTGCTTTTCCTCTGGCTTGTGCAAGTTCACAGATGAATTCACTGGAGTAGGAAGTTAATGCGTCCCTGGCCTGCCTATTAGTTTGCACACAGTTCCTGTAGTAGGGATCATGTGAAGAGGCAGTTGCTGGAGCCTCTGGGCAAAAGCAGTTAAGAGCTGGAGTAAGGATTCATTTTTAATGAAAGTAACTCTTTTATACAGCATATTGGTGTGGACACAGATATAACCAATTTGAACCCTGTCATGTGAAGACCCTCTTAGCTCCAGATTTTGTGGCTGTCTTGTGCATCAGCAGTCAAATTGAAATCCTTGCAAATTCATCATTTCTCTCTGAATCATGCTAGGATTGTTTCACATTTTTCCTAATGTGTTGGAAGATTACCTTGTTGATGTTTGCTGCTGGCTGGCAGAAACCTGCCAGTGACATCTTTTTCTCCCTCCAGGCAACTCTCCAGACATCACCATCTGGCCACACAACTTCATTTCAGATGTTTAACCACACCTACAAACTGTATTCATACAGGTTAGTTGTGGAAAAGAGAGCACAGTGCTCAGATGGAAGCTTTCTGTGAAGCCAGGGAGACTGAGGTGTTTTTCTGGAGTGGGGTCCTTGCAAATGAATATCATGAAGAAGCAGAGAAACTTGAGCCATGTGATTTTGGTGGATTAACCTTGGCTGCCCACCAGATGCCCACCAAGTCCTTCTATCACTCCCATTCTATTAACAGGACAGGGGAAGAAAATAGGACAAAAAGTTCATGGGTGAAGATAGCCAGGGAGGTCACCAGTTATTGTCATGGGTGAAACAGAGTTGACTTTAGTCAAATTTTTTAGTATTTAATTTATTGCTAATTAAACAGTAAGATAATGAGAAATAAGAACAAAATCAAAGATGCTTTCTCTCCACCTCTCTCTCCTTCCCAGGCTCAGCTTCACTTCCAACTTTTATACCTTCTGACCACTGAGCAGCACAGGAAGATGGAGAATGGGGGTTGCAGTCAGTTCATAATGCTTTGTCTCTGTTATTTCTTCTTCCTCACTGTCTTCTCTGCTCCCAGTGTTTTGGGCCAGCAGCTTCCTCCCACCCCGTTTGCTGTGGGGTGTGGTTGGGCTCAGAAAATCAGTTCTATATGCAAGTGTCTGTGCTGCCTTTGAGGAGTGTAGGAGCACCCAGTGAGGTACTAGGGGTGGAGTTAGAGAAATGCCATTGCCAGTTCTCCAAGAACCAGATTACAACTGACAGCTATTGCCTGAGCTTTTTCAAAGATAAATTATCCTTCTGGATAAGGTAATATGAGAACAGGCTGTCACACTGTTCCACTCATGTGCATGAGCTGCTGACTTGAGCCACTTTAATTACCATGGCTGTCAAGAGGAGACTGGCATGTCCCAGCTAGGTTGTCAGTGGAGTATCAGAGGAAGGATGTCTGTTGCTCACAGAGGCTTTTCTCCCTTTGCAGTTACCTGGGACTTGGGCTGATGTCAGCAAGGCTTGCCATTTTGGGAGGAGTTGAGGGAAAACCCTGTAAGTTATGGGCAGTCTTCAGATCCTGGTTCTGAGCTCAGGGTGTGTAGTCCTGTGGTGGGGGGAGGAGCTGTGTATCCCCTTCCCACTGGGCTTGAGGTTCCTGAGTGGCATGTGGGCTCCTGTCACCATGGCTGGGTGCATTTGAGATGAATGCAGGAGGTGACACTGACAGCTCCCAGGAGACCTGGATTCTTGCCAGCCCTAGGTTGGGGGTGGCATGGGACATCCAAACCATGACTGGGCTGTGGAGGGACCTTGCTGAAGCTGCAGGACAGTATGGAGAAGGGTTGGGGATGAAGGATCTGAATTTACTCTTTATGTTTTTATCTAATGTGGCTTTGTTTTACTTCTGCAGTAGGAGAAGGGGAGGAATTGATCAGCCCTTGTTTACCACCTGGCTTCAAATCCGAATGGCAACACGCTGAGATAGTATACAAAATTAAAGGACAGAAGGCAGGTATAGTGATTTATCACTCTTGCTGTCTAGGTTAGCTGCTATTAGCACAGTAAATACACACTCATCCTCTTTCAAAGACACCAGACTCTGTTTACTGCTCTGTCTGGCTTCTCTTGATGTGCTGTCAAAGAGATCCTGCAGTTCCTTTGTCTTGTGCCATGATGTGTCTGTCCAGTCAGTAAAGCTGCTAGACATGATGCAGATGGAGTTGAGCAGCCCTTGAATAGGTCTTTCAAAACCCTTCTGCCTCAAATGATGTTGTTCATCTCTGATTATCACATAGTCCCAACATGAGGATGGTAGGTGTCTGCCTCTAGAAGAAGATTCAGATTTCAGTTCTCTGTGAAGAGTTTTGCTATTTTGCAAAAAGGTGCCTGTTTCCTGGCAGATCCTAAATAAAGTTTATATATATTTAACTCTCAGCCTGTAATATGATTTTTTTTGTCTTCTTTCAGGTGAGCCTCTGTATGAGTCTTGTTCTAATAAAGTGGCAAAGATGCTCTACAAGAAAGTTCATAGAGCTGGGGAAGTGAAGGACCTGGACTTTTACATTTTCTCCTACTACTATGACTGTGCAGCAGAGGCTGGTCTCATAGGTATGTCTGCTTCTGAGTTAATTTCATTTTAAATGGCAAGTTATGGAAGCAGTGGGAACACTTAGACACATCACAATGCTTTGCTAAGCTGTCATGGAAATTAGTTTGTTAACACTGCTGTGCAGCATTGACTTGATATTATTGTTTACAATATAGACAATATTGTTGTCTATAATATAGAAGTTTCTTCTGTGAAAGAAGATATGGGCCTGTGAAATAGGACCTACAGCCTCTGATAATAGTTTTTAAACAGTTTGAATTTCAGAAATGGTTGTTACCCAATTAGCTCTACAGTCTGAAATAGAAAAAACTTCATGATGATAAACAAATTTCTTGAGCAGTAAAGCAGTAAAAATTATTTGGGCTGTGTGTTTGCTCCACTGACCTTTTGATGGAATGAAGATTTTCAGATATTTCCACATGCATTCAGAATGCATCACATAACTCTTTTCCAGTGGTGTGCTTGTGTACAAAAGGCTGTCATACTGAATGGTAAAAAGCAGATAATGAGATCTCAAGTTAGTATGGACAAACACACCTTCCATCTCAGCTACTCTCTTTTTACAAATAATTTCAGATTGAATGTGTTGCAGAGCACCACTGCCCTGTCAGATCTGGTCACAGGTGTTCACTGGACAGGGCAGTGGAGAGATGGGGATCAGGTGAGATGGTCTGTAAGCTCTGTTTCTGCAGGAAACAAGGCTAAAGGTTCCTTATAAACCAAGGCTTTTGAATCTATATTGAGAATCTTTTAAATGTTCTTTTACCTTTAAAACCAGCCTGAATTTTGACATTGATTTCAGTGGCTCAAGGTTTAATTTCTAAACAACTTTTATGATTTGAGTCTACAATTGCCTTTATACAAAGACCATAAAAAACTGTTTTTTTTTCTTTTAGATAAAGAAAAAGGAGGAAGCTTAACTGTCAGTGACTTTGAAATTGCAGCTAAATATGGTGAGTAAAATACAAACACACACTAGTAATTGTGTGTAAATCCATTCCAGGTGGCAAATGTGAGACACACTAAGAAGCCTGATGCTTTTAAGTAAATATTCAGTCCCTCTAAATAGCATCTAACCAACATTTCTGCTTATTTCTGAAAATCTCACCTATTTTTATATTCGCTTCTGCTTTTGCAGTTGGTTTTATTTTGAGTTTTTATTTTTCTTTTATATTGTTGGGCTTTTTTTAATTTGGTTTTGTCAACATTTGTTAAGTGCTGGTGCTCAAGAAAGATAACACACCTGTGGTTGCTCAGATATTCAAAGAATTGAAGTAGATTGAAGAAAGGCTCTTTTCCTGGAGAGATACAAGAAACTGCTGTTAGGGGAGAGACAGAATGTCTTGACTTCCTTACAAAGTTTATGTGCTTATCCTAATGTGTGTATGTCATTTCAGCCCCATTGTAACAGGTTCCATCACTGACAAATGCTGTTTTGTGGATTCATTTGAGATTTTTCACAGTGGGGCTGTTGTTAGACCTTAGCCTACACTGTGCATTCAGACACTGTTTTCTTTCTTCTCAGTTTGTAAGACCATGGAAATCAGCCCTGGAAACAACCCTTTTCTCTGCATGGACCTCACATACATCACCTTCCTGCTGCAGGAACTGGGCTTCCCAAAGAGCCAAAGCTTTAAGGTGAAGCTCAAAGAGGGTTTCTGGGGGGAGTGGGCAGGAGGGTGCCAAGGCAGGAGTCATCCTGCCAGGAGCTTGGTTCTTGATTTACCTTCTTGCTACAACACATGGTGGGTGCAGCAACACTCTCCCCACAATGCTGGTAACTGTTTGTCATAATCTTCAGCACTGTATCAGTACTTGCATGCTTCAGATTCTCCCAAAAAAAAAAGTGGTTTAACTTTTCTGCTTGTGTTTTTGTTTTGTTTTTTTTTTGTCCAGCTTGCCCGGAAAATTGACAATGTTGAAACGAGCTGGGCATTGGGAGCCACTTTCCATTACATCGACTCACTGAACAGACTGCAGTACTAACACTCCTAGAAGGTGACTTTTTGGAATTTCCTTTTTTTGGAAGCCCAGCATGGGAGACCCTGTTGAAGGGTGTGCTTTTGGCTTCCAGAGTCCTTTGGAAGATCACCATGAACTACACTACTTTCCTCCCAGCCCCTGCCAAGCCCCCACCATCGCTAGCTCTTTTTTACAGTGCAGAGTGTAAAGGAAAAGCCTTGATTTGACAGCATGTGCCATCAGCTTAATGTAAAACTCGATCCTTTTGGAAGGAGAACCAGGACTCTGCAGGACATCTATGATCTCTATGAGAAAAACACACTTTTTTTTGGAATATGCCTCTGTACTATGTGCTCACTGTGTGCTGAAGTTGCTGAACAGTCACTCCAGAAGGAACTCTTTACTGTCCTGATTTCAGGGTGTTTTTTTCCTGTTGGTCAGCAGTTTTCAGTGATGATTTTTATTTTACTACTCCTGTGTTCGAAGGTAAACTTGTGTGTGTGCAAAAATGGTGCATTTACACATTATGCTGCTGACAGGCAGCAGCTTTGAAATGCAGCATGGAAGTCACAGCTCTGTGTTCCAGTTGCCAAAGGTGAAAAGCTCAGGAAGACTCTAGAACTGGATATAGGCTTGGAGGCATGAGTTGGAGCCTGTGTACCTGTTAGGGTCAAAGCCTAATGTTGATTCCCTGGCTCTTGGGAGGTGGATGATGGAAGGCAACATCAGATATGCTGAATGAGCAAGGCCTGGGAGCTGGGTACAAGGATAATGATGGATTTGACACTTCTAGAGCTGATCAGAGGAAGATAGAGCAACAAGATGCAGCCACAAAAATAAACCCTGAGCATGGCTTACTGGACATTGCAGACTTTTGTGCCCTGGCAAGGTTGATGCAGGGCTGGGGATTAATGCATTTGCATGGTATTTTGGGTGAGTTTTCCTGCAGACACATCTGTGCTACATGGATGTATTGTGATTGCAATGAGCCAGGGCAGGGTAGCCAATGTGCTCCACTCCTACAGTGCCTGGTATGCAGGCAGGGAGTGATCACAGGGGCTGGAGGAGATATGCTGTGTTATTTGTAATCTAACTGTGAATTTGTGATGTATTTAATGAATGTATAGAGAAGGCCCAAGTGGTCTTTTGGGGGTGCAGAAGAGCCCTGACTCATGGGCTCAGGACAGCAGTACATGACACAGTGACCTGCTGTGTGGGGACACTTGAACCTCGCTGTGCCGACAATAAACCCCCAATTTGAAATCAGAACGTGGTGGTGAGGAGCCTTTTAGCGCCAGAGCCCGCACGGGGGTGGGATGGAAGTCACTGCCCTGACGCCATCAGTTCCGTCAGTCGCTCCGGTGCCACCCCAGCCCCTCGGCCACCGCGGTCCCCAGTGGCCCTCCCGGTGCCCCTCGGCCCGCCCCGGCAGCGTTGCCGGCCCCGCCTCGCCGCGGGCGGAGGAGGCGCAGGCGCGGCGGCCCCGGCCCTGCCCCAGCCCGGCTGCGGCGGAGGCAGCGGCGGAGCGGGCGGGGCGGCAGCGGCGGCAGCGGCGGGATGGCGGCGCCGCTGAGCGACGGGGACCGTCGGAAGCAGATCAGCGTGCGGGGCATCGCGGGGCTGGGGGACGTGGCCGAGGTGCGCAAGAGCTTCAATCGCCACCTCCACTTCACCCTCGTCAAGGACCGCAACGTCGCCACCCCCCGCGACTACTACTTCGCGCTGGCCCACACGGTGCGCGACCACCTGGTGGGGCGCTGGATCCGCACCCAGCAGCACTACTACGAGCGGGACCCCAAGGTGAGCCCCGGCGGGACGAGGGACGGGGGCTGGGTGGCTGTGCCTTCACCAAGGGTGTTTCCGTGTCTACCTGCCAGGTGTCACTGTGGGTGTGACCCCTGGGACTTGTCCCTTGCGTGCACCTGGCTGTGGGGCGCCTTGCCATGGCCGTGCCCTTCATACATCCCACAGTGATTTCTTCCCTGCGGGCATCATGACACCTGTATCCCTCACACACACCCCGCTGTTGCTGTGTCCCCGTGGCCGTGTCCCTTGTACACACCTCAGCATGGCTGTGTCCCCATGAGCCTTGCCTCATCTGTGTCCCTCACGCACATCTTGCCATGCCTGTGTCCCCACAGACATCACCACAGCCATGTCCCTTGTGCAGTTTGCTGTGACTGTGTCTCCACAAACTCTTCTGCAGTCCTGTTTCACTGAACCCTGCTGCAGCACTGTCCCCCCTCAGACACCCCCATAACTGTGTCCCCCTGCACCTTGTCACAGCCATGTCCCCTGTGGTCCCACTCTGAGCAGGTCCTTGCATGGGCCTTGCTGCTGCCAGCTCCTCTGCATGCTCCACCACGGTCACGTCCTGCACTCACACTGCTGCGGTGGTGTCCCTGTGGGCATCATTCACCTCCATGGCTCAGCACAGCTGTCTCCTGACTTCACTCCTGCAGAGCATGCAGGCAGCTCAGCTTTGAGGCTGGAGAGGAGTTTCTTGCCTTGTGAAAACCAGATAAGCTCTCCCAGGTCACCAAACCCAGGGGTTCCTCGTCACTTGCCAAGTCAGAACAGTGATGCTGGAGGTATTGGGGGGTGCAAGACATAATTCAGACTTAATCCTTTTGAATTAAGACCCAATCCAGGACTTGACTGGAGAGCCACAGAGAGCAGGTGTGTACAGAGAAAGACAGATATCCTCCCAGGGTGCAGGCAGGCAGCCACCTCCCTGAGTCAGCTCTTTTCCCAAGATGATGAATATTGCCCTGACACAAGAAACAAAGTGCACTTTCACGACAGAATGGCTGCATGTGCACTGAGAGTTACACTGGTGCATGGGACTCTCCCTTTTTTCCCAACTCACACAAATGTGCCCTGGTCTGTATTGCAGCACCAACAGAAGGGGTTGCACAGATCCCATAAAGGCTCAGAGGAGCCTGGAGTGAGTTTGCTTACTGTCCTCTACACTTAGATTTTCATTAGAGATGGGAGACTGAAAGGAGCAGATCATTTGTGTGTGATGATTCCTGTCTTTCTGATGAGCCCCAGGGAACAGACTGACCCTTTCAGACTCCCAGCAGAGGTGGCAGAGTGGGGAATGCTGCTGCTTAGCAGGAAAAGTTCCACACTACAGTGGGAAGAGATTCAAAGGAAAGCACAGTTTGAAGTCAGGTAATTGCTCCATTAAGAATTCTGGTTTATTTATAAAAATATCCATAGGGATGAATCTGAGTGAGGGCAAAAGTTTGCACAGCCTGCTTCTCATCCCACAAAGAGGCTTTCGTTAGCATTTGCAGCACAGACACGGCTCCTCTCAAACTTGGAAGGTCACTGCACAGTTGTGCCAGGAACCCTGCCACCTATGGGACAATTTACTTGTTCAACAGGGTGAAACGGGAGTGAAACTCAGTGTGGGGTGAGCAGGAGGACCCATGAGATGGGAGTGCTGGAAAATTACTCACAGGAAGGTGCTGGCCCTCAGCCCAGCCAGCCTGCAGGGGCAGGGGGCTTGCTCTGGCTTTTGGGAGACTGGATCAGCTCAGCCTAGGAAAACTTTAAAAGCCCAGCGTAAACATCACCTCAGCTGAGCCTGACAGTGTATAAATATATCATTCAGCATCCTAGATAATAGTTGCCCTGAGTTAATTAGGGAAACACTTAACAGGCAGCGAGATTTTTCTATAGAAGGCTGTTGGCAGGGAGATGCGTGGTGGAGGCTTGGCCGGCGTCCCGCATGAAATTCTTCTGACAAACAACTCTGGTGCGTGGTGTTCAGGAGCAGGCGCCAAAAGCCAGTCTGGGAAGACATCCCTGCTCTGGAAAATGCTTGGGTCTGCTCTTGATTTGAAGCAGCTTCAGTGAAAGCAAAGTGCTGTGCTGTGTGTAAGCGTCTCGCTTTGCCTCCCCAGCGCATTTACTACCTGTCCCTGGAGTTCTACATGGGCCGCACTCTGCAGAACACCATGGTGAACCTGGGCCTGCAGAATGCTTGTGATGAAGCCATTTACCAGGTAAAGTCTTGGGGATACCAGGGTCGCCCTGAAGCTAAACTTTTCCACACAGATGGCTGAGTATCTTTATTTCTCAGGGCTTCACCTGAGAAGGTTGTTATTTGGACTACACAAAATGGAACTTGGCTCTTTCTTAGTGTTTTTCATTCTCTAGAGAAGACAATAGGGAGGCCTTGGGGTTCCTTGGAGTTGGAGTACATTTTTCCAAACCGCCATTGGAGTTGGAGTACATTTTTCCAAACCACCCTGTAGTGAATGGGAGAACCCAAAAGTGTGTACTGAAAACAACACCCAGTATCCTAAATGACATGAGAGTCACAGGCTGCAAAGAGCTTTCCATTAGTGGGAGAGATGATGGTTTATCACAGGAGATATAGTCTAATGGGAGAGACTGGGACTCGAGCAGCAAAACACCAAATTGCAGTTCATACATTGAGGTACACAAGGCATAGCAGCCATGCTGCAGGTAGAAGTTAATTGGTGGGAAAGGAGAAAGGAGGGAAATAATTTGCTGGAAATAAAATGTCCTCAGATGATTTCCATCTTGAAAAAAACATAGCTGGGTATCACCAAGGCAATCACTAATGTGAGGCCATTGTTACTTACTTATATGGTTATTTGCAGGCACCTCTGCAACAGCACAAGTGACCTTATCTGACAGAATGAGGTTTTTGGCTTTCTCACCCAAACCCTTTGTTTCTCCCAGCTTCCCCTCTGCCCTACCAGATTGATCCATGGTTCACTTTGTAGCAGAAGTTGTGCACTTCACTGTCTCTCTACGTGAGGTGCTACAGTTGCTGCTGAAACATCCTGCCATGCACTTTCCCTGCCAAGAGATCGGAAGGGATTTCCAGGGAGGCACCTGTTTCCTCTCTGAGGTATTGTGCCTCAGAGAGCAGGCTGGCTTTTTTCAGGAACATCCTCTAAGTTCCTTTGCAAGACATTTTCCAAGTGCAGATTTGGCCCGACAGGCCAAGGCTTCCCTTGCTGTAGCCTCCAGCCTGTGGAGCTCATCATGGCCTGTGGCCAGGTTGCTTCGAAGGTCTCACATCCAGCATGGCTCTGTCACTTAGAGAATTTGTCTCAGTGTTTGTGTCCCCATCACTCTGCGCATGAGGCTTTCCCATCTTGTGGTTGCAGACCATTGAAGTGCTGGGAAAACAGTTTGGGGAGCAGCTGTATTGGCTTGACACCGTGCTGTCCCCCGTGGCACCGGGGTGAGCTGCTGCTGCCCCCTGAGAGTCTGCACCCCTGGCCTCCTGGAGAGTCCTTGCTGCTGGCAGCCTTAGCCTGCCTCTGGCAGGGGCCCCCAGACCATAGAACAAATGGCTCAAGAGATGCAGGCAACCACTTCCAGCCACAGACTGCAGCCAAGGAGCTCGGTGGCAGGCTGGGCAGGATGTGGGAAGCACAGAGAGTGATGGTGAATGCTGCAGTCACTGCTGCCAGCCTGGCCATGCCCTTCCTCAAGGACTCAGTGCACAAGCAGAGGGATGACCTCCCCTGCCCAGGCAGGACTCGGGAGTCCCTTGCACACTGGCTTGACCATTCCCCCCATATTGTCTCCAATGCCAGGTTTGGTCAAAGGGCATCCTCACCTGAGGGGCTGCTAGGGCATGAGAGTTTTGTCTGAATTCTCTAAGGAAACCTTCTTCATGGGAAAGCAACATCTGGTGATGGGCTAAATTGTTTTGCAATCAATTGGGCTGCCCAAGGACTAGGTGCTGGTGAGATGCTTTGTGGGGAGGGAATCAGAGACCTTGTGGGTTTAATTTCCTTCAGTGTGGGTGGTTTTGGGATGTGTTTGTGCTCCTTGGAGAGCAGCTCAGGACATGGGGTTTGTTTGGTGACGTGTTCTGCTGTGGTTTTCTCCAATAGCTGGGTTTGGACTTGGAGGAGCTGGAAGAAATTGAAGAAGATGCTGGCCTGGGAAATGGAGGCCTGGGCCGCCTGGCAGGTAATACAGGGGGAGGGGAGTTCCCTCCTCATGCAGAGTGCACGGGGACCGAGGGTGGTGTGGCTGTCACACCCTCACCACTGGCATCTGCTAGTGGGACCCTCCTGCCTGCTCCTGGCTGGCCAGAAACACCTCCTCCCCAGGGAGAGCAGCCCAGAGCTGTAGGTGTATGTTCTGCAGTGCAGCAGGCAGGGCTGTGGCTGGAAGAGGCTGTCTGGAGCCTTTCTCCTCACCTCCCTGTGAAACCTCTCACTTCTCAGAGGCACTCAACAGCTCTCACACAGGCAGATTCCTGGCTGCTATTTTAGTCTGCCTGTCCTGTGGGACAGCTGGAGATGAGAGCTCCCCAGCACAGAGTAAATGCTGGGGCTGATCTTTACCAGAACTGCTTGGATTGAGGGCTGGAAAGGCTTCCTTTGGAAGCAATAATAGTTAAGAAGCTGGTGGTGCAGCAGGTTGGGGTCAGAAGCTCTGCTTTACTGGGCAGACAGGCTTAGAGCAAGGCAAGTTTAGAAGAGCTCTCACTGCAACAAAGCTAGATTTGGGGTTTTGGTGATCTGTCCTTGTCACCAGCAATTTTGGGTATTTGTGGTTGCTCAGCAGGACATGCATAGACTCCTGCTGCAGACTGCCTCCTTGTCTCCCTTTTGCACATGGGTTTCCTCTGAGTAATAAACATTTCCAGCAGCACTGTTGTGGCAGCTCCTCATCTCCATGCACAGCAGTCTGTAGCACGTGCAGCAAGCAAGGAGTGAGGTTCCTTGCAGAGTGCCCATGCTCTGCTCCTACAGCCTGTTTCCTTCACCCTTTCAGCCTGTTTCCTGGACTCCATGGCCACACTGGGGCTGGCAGCGTATGGTTACGGCATCCGCTACGAGTTTGGGATCTTCAACCAGAAGATTGTCGATGGCTGGCAGGTACTTGGAAAACTCAGGTCCCTCTTTCTCCCTCTCTTTCATACTGTGGACAAGGCCTGGATGTAAAAGGCACTGCAGTGCCTTGAGCTGATCTTAAACTGGGCATTTGAGTCCATCACTGGGCAAGATGATATGGGAGTTGAGCCATAGGGTAAGGCTGAGACCAGAGGTTTGCCTGCCTGGGTCTCCACAGTGCAGCTGCAACAGCCCCAGAGACCCATCTAGACTGGCTGTGAGTCAGCAAAGCAGTCAGGCTAAGGATGGAGATGTGCCTAAGTACCTCAGGAAGGTGTCTGGCAAAGGATGTGTTTGATCAGTATGGAACATAGGCAAGTGTCTGGGGTGATTGCTGCTCCTGTGGGTTCCCTGGTCAGTGGCAGACAGGGATTAAACAGGAATTTTCCTGTAGCATTAGTGATCATACTATTTTCCAGTGAAAGTAGGCTAAAAAAACTGCCTCAGCTGGCAGTTTTCCTTAGTGTGTGTCTGGAAATGGTTTTCATTAGGAGACTCACCTTGCTTCGGGGTATAAAGTATCTTTTTCTCCTTAAAATACCACTCTGTAGGTCAGGGACCATGAGAGGTTTGAAAGTTGTTTTTTCCTGCTTCTCCACAAAGAAGCTGCAATGCCAGGCCCCATAAATGGTGAAAACAGGGAGGGGAAAGCTTCCCCTGTATTTGACTTCATGTTTCTTAAAAAAGACCAGGGGTGGTGGCATGCTGGGCTGTGGCCCTCCCCCCTGCCTTGCCCCTCCTTGTCCCACTATCTCCCCCTTCCTTTAAGTCCCTCCCCGCACAGCAGAGAAATGCATGGAGGCACAAAGCATCTCTGGATAACACCAGCCCGGGAGGCTCTGATGGATTCACTTTGCTCCCATTGCCACAGTTGTGAGCTGAGGGGAGAATCCCCCTCTGGCAGAGGGCAGAGCAGTTAACAAGGCCTGGCTTACCGGCTGTGGCTTGTGGCCAGGAACATCACCACTGGCTGCCACATCCCACATATTCCACAGCATCCACAGTCAAACTGGATGTGAAGGCTTGGAGACAGACCAAGAGCAGGGGTCTGTGCAGTTTGCATGGCTTAAACCTTAACAAAGATCTGTAGAGGCTGATTTATTTATACCAGCTGGGATGCATCGTCCAAGCTTTGGAAAGTCTGGTGTGAAAAACGCCAATCACTTGTTTTTAAAATTTTAAAAGTTTAATAGTAATAAAATGGTTATAAGAATGGTAATACAATTAGAGTTATAACAATTTGGACAATTTGAATTAGGACAATATGAGACAATAGAAACAAAGAGTTACGGACAGTCTGGGTACCTTTTTCTGGGCAGCATTAGCCCAAAAAAGGACCCACGTTAACAGAGGATTAACCCTTAAAAGCAGCAGCCTGTTGCATATTCATACACTTCATCCATGATGCATAAATTCTATTCAAATACAGGATTCTGTCTGATCATCATCAACTTCTTCCTCCGAATCCTAACAGCGCCTTCGAGGCAGGAAGAAGTTGGTTTCTCCTGATAATGTAGCAATAAATTATTTTTCTCTGAAAGATTCAGGTGTCCTGTGGCTGCTATCTCACTGCAAGTCCTCTCTTTAAAAAAAGTATCCTACATAGCATAGTTTCTATTTTAACATTTTGTATAACCTAAAACTATATTTAACACAGTACTTAAGAGAATTAATACAGCATTACTTTCTAACACAACACATATAATATTCATTTGAATATTTGCGAAAAGCCAATCATCAAATACATGCATTTTTCACACCCGGCTATCCTCTAGAGGCCTCTGCACATCCATTTTTAAAGGCAGCTTGCTGAAGCTTTGCTTTTAAACCGGTCTCCCAGTGAAGAGCCGCGTTCAGCCTTCTCCCGGAGCCACAAGCTCTCCTTGATCCCGTGTGCCCCTTGCAGGTGGAGGAGGCGGACGACTGGCTGCGCTACGGGAACCCCTGGGAGAAGGCCCGCCCCGAGTACATGCTCCCGGTGCACTTCTACGGCCGCGTGGAGCACACTGCCGAGGGCGTGAAGTGGATCGACACCCAGGTACCACCGTCAGTCTCCCCCTGCTGGGCTGGGGAAGGCCGGACAGGGTAACGCTGGGGCTGCCTGAGGTCTTCAGGCTCTGCTTCTCTCCCGGACTAGCCAAACTTCAGTTTACAAAGGTGACTTCGTAGCCTATGGGGTTTGAGGAGATAAAAGCTTTTGTTGAATTGTTGCAGCAGGATTTGAGAAAAAAGAGAGATCTGTTGATCTCCAGGGCAAAGCTGCACAGTCTTACATGGATTTATGTTGGAGGAGAATTGTAGGCTCCTTCCATGCTGCTGGCCATTCACACTGTGGATTTTCAGCTGTTTCTGATGCTGCTGCTGTGCAGAGGCATGGAGCAATGCCGTGGGTGTTTAACTCTTGTTGTGAGAGCAAGTTCCTTTTTCCCAGAGCAGCCCAATGGGCAGGGTGCTGTCAGGGGAGGATGGAGGTGTGGATTCCAGTCTCCAGGATGCCTGGAGGCCTTGTTTTGTGGCATCATGGAGCACCACCACCTCTTCAGCCTGTCCCACAGCTGAGGAGGTAATGCTGTACTTCAGGAGCTCATGCTTGTTCAGGCTACTGCATCATGGAGGTGCATTCCCATTTTGCTGCTATCAAAGACACAGGTGAATCTAAAATGCTTCAGCCTCTCCTCTGTAAGCACTGCTCAGGCTGGAGGAAGGAAGGACAATTAATTTCTCTGTGATTCAGGGAGATGACCTAGCCTTGTTCCCATAATGTTCAGCGGTCTCTCAGCCTGATGAACCAGCTCAGTTAATCCGAGGAGCTCACAGCCACAGAGCTCAGCCATTCTCTTCAGCACCAAGAGCTGAAGCTGTTACAGAATCACCTGGGCCTGCTCAGAGGAGAAATAAACCATTTTGTCTCTGGTTGTCAGAGGCTATGAAGTGACCCAGGTCATTGCCACGTTAACAGTGCAGGGGTTCAACACCACATCCCCAGCACAGTGAACCTCTTGGGAGCACTGTGCCAGAGCTCTCTGGCCCCCAAGTGCAGCAGGCATCCATCTGGGGACCAAGTGCCATTGCAGTTCAACATGTCTCTCTTCTGATCCTGCTGGTAGTCTGGGGTTTCAGGGATCCCAAACACTGCTTCCTACAAGGAGGTGACTTTTCAGATAGTGCTGCTAAAGGAACAAGTTGGAAAGGTTCAAAAAAGCCAAAGATGCAGTCTCCAAATATAGCATGGCTGAGTTCATGTGATGTGTGCCCCAGTCCCTGGGCAGGCTCCCTGCCTGCTTCCATGTTCGGAGCTGGTAACAGCAGCTTGGAGAGCCTGAGCTCTTGCTGGCTGTCCCCAGAGGGGAGCTGCTGCCCATGCCAGCACAAAGAGGCTGTTGTTCATGACCCACATGCTGATCTGCCCAGGTTTTCCCTGCTGTGTGAACTGGGAGATCCAGGGTTACTCCCTGTAGCCTCCTGAGGCTTAAGCATCATCTGCAAACTGCACAAGGAGTTTCACACTCATGTTCAGTTCAGGTGCAGGAGATCTCAGTGGAGTTATCCAGGCAGGTTCAACAAACCCTGAATATTGGGTGGATGGCTCTGGAAATAGTGCTGCAGTTGTAGGGTTTGGTCCTGGCAGGTTGCAGAAGGCTAATGGGCAGGATTCAGGCTGTGGAGTTAATCCCAGATGGAAACGCAAAAGTCCAACCTGCCCTGGCTTTTTCCCAGCACAGACAGAATCCCAGTGGGCAGCTGAGGGTGCTTTCAGTGCTCTGATAAGTACTCCAGTTAATACAGGAAGGTCAGCAGGTTTCCTGCAAGTCTCTTTTGCATGTCATTGATGGGGTTGAAAGTCAAGTTGGTCAGTAAAGCTCCAGACCAGCTCTGGTTCTCCTGTGAATGTTTCCCATTAGGTGGTGGAAATGCCCATGATAGCAGGGAAGTCTGTGAAGCTCAGCAGATGTATTTTAGTGAGGTGAGATTCCTTCCACAGCCAGGACTTGTCTTTGTCCTCTGGATTCTTCTTGCAGAGGTTTCAGCCACTGTCCCACATTCTCCAGGTCACTGTGCTGTAACCAGGGGGGGACACTGTCCTTTTCAGGTTGTCCTTGCCATGCCTTACGACACCCCAGTGCCTGGATACAAGAACAACACTGTGAACACCATGAGACTCTGGTCTGCCAAGGCTCCAAACGACTTCAACCTCCAGGAGTGTAAGTGCTGTCCCTCCACTGCCTCTCCTCTGGCCAGGCTGGGACACATCTGTCCCTTTGTGCATGGCACCTGCATGGTGCAGCACTTCACATCTGCCCTGCTTTGTGTTTATTTCATAGCTATCTCCAAACCACAGCACTGTGTGCACATCCATGGATCACACTACTCCCCAGCTGCTTCCAGAGCCCTCATACACCAGGATACCCACCCATCTCCTCCTGTCACTCTAGTGCCTTTCACACACGTACATTCCCATCCTGTTCCATTAGTACCAGCCTGAATATTCCTGTTACAAAACCTCTCTGCAAGAGAAGAGGGAAAAGTGTGGTGTCAGGGATCTGCCTGAATCTCTACAGCTGCTGCAGTGCTGTGTGTGTTTCTCTCCCTGCAGTCAACATGGGTGACTACATCGAGGCTGTGTTGGACAGAAACCTGGCAGAAAACATATCCAGAGTCCTGTACCCGAATGATAATGTGAGTGACTTGCTTGCCTCTTTCCCTGTTGCTCAGAACCTTCCTTCCTGCAGTTGTATCTCCTTGTTTGCCAACACTGGAAGGTCATGGCCATCTGATGCTAATTCTGCTTTAATACAGAATAGGTTGTCCCTATAATTCCCAGTGAACAGGAATGGCTCTGCTGGCTCCAGAGGGTCTTTGCTGTCTGATTAGCAGCTGAGAGTCTGGCCCATATGGCTACACCTGTCTGGTGTAGCTGCTCTGTTCCTACTGTATGGAGAGGAAGACATTACTCCTTCAACTTCAAGGCAGCTGCCAGTTTACACAGTGGGGACTCATTTCCATCCCCAGTTCAAGGGATTTCTCACTGCAAGTGCTGTCCCAGGCCAAGCACTCACTGGGCTCTGGGTCCAAAAGGGAAGAGCCCTCATATCTAGTCATGGATTGGCATCTGTTCTGGAAAAGCAAATCCCCTGCACTTTGCCTCACACCCTATCAAACCTGCTGGTGTTTTAAAATAGACCAGCAGAAAGCACGGTGTGTGTGAGGCAGCTGCTGTGTCCAGAGACACTCCTGGCTATTGCAGAAAGCCCAAAATCCTTTGCCAAAAAACCCTGCAAAGGATTTTGCCACGAGGGAGGGATCTGTGCTGGCTCTGTAGGAGTAGCATGGATGAGGCAGGCTCTCTCTCTCAGTTGCTCTCTCTGGAAGCAGCTGTTTGGGATGCCAAGCCCCTTTGTGAGTCCCTACAGCTGCTGTCCACATCAGAGGCAGATGAGAAACACCCACATTTGCCCTGGTGAGGAGCCAAACGTGTGACGCCTGTTGGGAAGCCCCTCGGGGTGGAGAGGAGCATCTCCAGGGCTTTGGCTGCCAGGTGGGGATGGCAGCTGCAGCTCTGGTGGATGTGGTGCCCCCTCTTGCAGTTCTTTGAAGGCAAGGAGCTGCGGCTGAAGCAGGAGTACTTCGTGGTGGCTGCCACCCTCCAGGACATCATCCGCCGCTTCAAGTCCTCCAAGTTTGGCTGCCGAGACCCTGTGAGAACATGCTTTGAAACCTTCCCAGACAAGGTGAGTCTGTGGGCAGAGGCACTGGGGAAATTTCAGCCAGACCTGCCTCTCTCGAGGGAGAGCAGGACGCTCAGGACTAAACGGGGGCATTTATACAAACACCCTGGCAATTCGGGTTGTAAAACAGATGATCTCCAGGCCTGTTTTCCCAGGGAAAAAAAATGCAATTTGGAGCAAAACTTGTGAAGTTTGAATAGCTCCATTACTGAGAGGTCTGTCTGTTTCTGGGTTGTGAGTCATGAGAAGAGCCTTGGGGCTGACCCTTAGCCAACCCATGCATGCAGGGCACTGTCACAGTCCTGTCACTGCCAGAACTGAGACCAGCAAGTCTGTGTTGCAGGTGGCTATTCAGCTAAATGACACCCACCCTGCCCTGTCCATACCAGAGCTCATGAGAATCCTGGTGGATGTGGAGAAGGTGGACTGGGACAAGGTGAGCAGAGCTGGGAGGACCGTGCTGCACCTCACAGGGGAAGGACCTGTGGGATTTCCTTTTCCTGCCTGGCCTGGTTGCACGTGCACTAACCTGCTGTCTGTAACGCAGGCCTGGGAGATCACAAAAAGGACCTGTGCCTACACCAACCACACCGTGCTGCCCGAAGCCCTGGAGCGCTGGCCGGTCTCCATGTTTGAGAAGCTGCTGCCGCGGCACCTGGAGATCATTTACGCCCTCAACCAAATGCACCTGGATGTAAGGGACCGGCGCCAGGCTGCGGGGACTCTGGGGACCTTGGCGTGACCACCTTTAGGATGGGAGTGCTCCCAGGTGCTGTGGCTGTGTCACCCACGTCCCTCTCCCTGCCTGCAGCGCGTGGCAGCTCTGTACCCGGGGGACATCGACCGGCTGCGGAGGATGTCGGTGATCGAGGAGGGGGACTGCAAGAGGATCAACATGGCTCATCTCTGCGTCATCGGCTCCCACGCCGTCAACGGCGTGGCCCGCATCCACTCCGACATCGTGAAGAACTCGGTGTGAGTTGGGACACAGCCAGCAGCGCACCCCCTCCCCTCACTGGGCTTTGCCTGCCAGCTGGGAAGGGTTAGCTGGGGCAGCTGGGTGTCCCAGCTCTGCTTTAGTTGCCTCGCTGGGGAGACTCTCTCCCTTTGGAGCTGGTGAAACTCTTGGCAGTACAGCTGAGGAAGCAAAGAGTGATACAGCCTGCCCTAAGTCAGGAGCACACACTGGGGGGGCTCAGCTGTAGCTTGGGTGGTGGTGGGTGGCTCAGAGCTCCGTGGTGTTCCAGGTTCAAGGATTTCTATGAGCTGGAGCCAGAAAAGTTTCAGAACAAGACCAATGGGATCACGCCGAGGCGCTGGCTCCTGCTGTGCAACCCAGGATTGGCTGACATTATTGCTGAGGTGAGTGGTGATCGTGTGAAGTGAGGAGCTGAGTGTGATCCCTTTGGTCACCTCTTCCTGTGGTCTGGTCAGCCCTGAAGGTGACTGTGGTGGTCCCAGGAGAGGGAAGAGATGAGAATCTTGACTCCATGTTTCAGAAGGCTGATTTATTATTTTATGATATATATTATATTAAAGAAAATTATATACTAAAACTATACTAGAGAATATAAGAAAGGATTTCATCAGAAGGCTTGAAGGGAATAGAAAGAAATGATAATAAAATCTTGTGACTGCTCACAGCCTCAACACAGGTGGTTGTCATTGGTCATCAAATAAAAAACAGCTCACATGGACCAATCAAAGATGCACCTGTTGCATTCCACAGCAGCAGATAATTATTGTTTTTCTTTTCCTCTGAGGCTTCTCAGCTTCTCAGGAGAAAAAGCCTAGCAGAAGTATTTTTCAGAAAATATGTCCATGACATGTGACACCTGGCAGCTCTGTGGGGACAGCCTGGGAGGACCATGCTGTGGCACGTGTAGGTGTGAGATTGGCTGGGCTCTAAAGATGATGATGAAGAGTTGGCCAAAAAAGCTGCAGAAATCTGGATCTGGTCCCTGCCCTCATGGGGACTGCACACAGGCACAACCATAGGGTGTCTGGACAAGTGTTCAGCTTCATAGGCACAAAGGAGCTCCTCTCATGGAGGCCCAGCTCCAGTTCTGTCCCTTGTATTTCCCAGGCCCTTTAGGGCAGGTTTTTACATCACACTGCAACATGCCATGACTGAATATCATCCTGTAGCTAAATGAATCTTCATGTCCCGCCCATTGGTTTCTCCAGCTGCCAGGAGGCCATGGCACATGTGCACACATCTCCTTCTTCCCGCTAAAACTCCTTGAGAAAGGGGGGTTTGTCTGAATTTTTGCAAGTGCCCTGTTTCCATTGGGCTTCTTTGTGATGCAGAGAAATAATCTCATAATAAGAAACTGTGCCTCTTTTCCTATGTGCCCCTTTTCCAATGTGGCACACTGCCTCTTCCAGTTCCCAAGGGGACTGTGGCACCTCTGCTGGGAAAGGGCAGTTGTGGACTGGGTGAAGTGTCTCATGACATTCCTAATTTGTTGTTTTAGAAAATTGGGGAAGGCTTTATCACAGATCTGAGCCAGCTGAAGAAACTACTGGAGTTCATCGATAATGAGACTTTTATCAGGGATGTGGCAAAAGTCAAGCAGGTAATGTGCACTGGGGGAGGAAGGCGAAAAGCACCATGCTGCCAGGAACATCCCAGCAGCAAATGCTCACTTCTGATGCAAGCCCTGGCAACTCATGCCTGTTCCTCAAATTTTTCTGCCAGGAGAACAAGCTGAAGTTTGCAGCCTACCTGGAGGAGCATTACAAGGTGAAGATCAACCCTATGTCCATGTTTGATGTCCAGGTGAAGCGAATCCATGAGTACAAGCGGCAGCTGCTGAACTGCCTGCACGCCATCACCCTCTACAACCGTAAGTCCCCCGGCCTCTCACTGCCAGGGCTTCTCTCCAGGAGGGAAGACAGAGTGGCTGAAGGCTCATACAGAGCTCACAGCCCAAATCTGCAGCCCAGGTAACCTCCACACCTGTTCTACAGCTGTCGAGACTGACCTGGTGCAAGTTAAGGCCCCATTTCCCATTGTATACTTGGGGCCCCTGCCCATTCCCAAAGGGAGGCAAGTCATTGGAGCTCTGCATTGTTCTGGCTTGAGGAGTTCTCCAAGGATCTGAATCCCCAAGGATTCTGTGGCCTTTTTTTGCCCACCACAGCTCCAGCAGATGTCTGGTTGGGCGTCAGGGTCCTACAAGGTTGATGGGTCCTTGTGACATGGGCTGAGAACCCAGCCCGCCTCTGACCAGGCAGTAAACTCTGCCCAGCTTATCTTCAGTTCTGAAGATTTTTAATTTTTGGGGTTTTTTTTAAGATCAAATTTGAGCTTTCAAATTTGAAAAAATTTTGAAGAAAGATCCCTGCTCTTTCAGGCATCAGATGTAATCCATCCAAATCCTTTGTGCCCAGGACCATTATGATTGGAGGAAAGGTAACCTGCATTCCAGACTCCATGCATGCGTGGCTCGGGGGGTGGATGGGGAAGGTCCTGTCCCCTTTCTGTGGCTTTGCTGGGCCTGCTGTAGATTAGCCAGCAGCAGGGAACACCTCCATGAACTAACTGGACTGAGCAAGGCTCCATCACTATTACCCCATGGCTCAGGACTTCTCCTCCCAATAGGGTGTTTCTCCTAATTCATGGCTGGGAGAATTAGAATTGTTCAGGCTCTGGGGAGACTTTATTGTAGCCTTTAAGGGCTTGAAGTGGGCCTTTTAAGAAAGATGGGGGAAAATGTTTTAGCAGGACCTGTTGTGCTAGGACAAGGGATAGTGGTTTTAAATTGAAGAAGAGTTAATTTAGATTAGATCTAAGGTGGAAATTTTTTCAATCAGTGTGGTGACCCACTGGAACAGGTTGCCCTGAGGTGATACATGCTCCATCTCTGGAAACATTCAAGATAGGTTGGATGGGGCTGTCAGCAACCTGGTCTAGTTGAAGATGTCCCTGCTTATTGCAGGGGGGTTGGACTAGATATCTTTCAAAGGTCCTTTCCAACCCAAACCATGCTGTGATTCCATGTGAACAGCAGAAGTGAGGCTCAGACTCACTGCAGTGAGAACCCCACACTGTCATCTCTTATGCTCTCCCTTCCTTAAAAGCCTTCCCCATTTCTGGACTGCTCTTCTTCAGGCAGCCCCTGGCTACCACATGGCCAAGATGATCATCAAACTCATCACATCCATTGGTGAGGTCATCAACAACGACCCCTACGTGGGGGACAAGCTCAAGGTCATCTTCCTGGAGAACTACCGGGTGTCCTTGGCTGAGAAGGGTATGTCTAATCTTCTCAGAGTTGTGCTCTTTGGGCTGAGGGCGAGGTCAGAAGGGTCAGTCCTGGTTGTGGGGAGCTGCAATGTGCCAAGGATTAACTCCCACTTCTCTTGCACCTGGCAGTGATCCCAGCAGCGGATCTCTCCCAGCAGATCTCCACAGCTGGCACGGAGGCCTCGGGTACTGGCAACATGAAGTTCATGGTGAACGGGGCCCTCACCATTGGTACCATGGACGGGGCCAACGTGGAGATGGCTGAGGAGGCGGGTGAAGAAAATCTCTTCATATTTGGCATGCGGGTGGAGGACGTGGAGGCCCTGGATCAGAAAGGGTTGGTGAATGCCAGGGCTTGTCAGATGGAGATGCAGGGCTCAGCTCTGGTGGGAAGAGCCGTGTTCTCTGTCTGGGAGGGACACCTTCCTCTCTGGGCAGCTCTGGAGCAGGAAAAAGCAGGGGGCTAGAGGCAGTCTTTGCCTTGGGCTGCAAGGATTCAGCAGTGGGACATGACACGAAGTATCAGACATTGCTGCTGGTCTGAGCCACGAGCTCTGATGGGCACAGCCCTGGGAGCACGGCCCCTCACTCAGGAGCTGTCCCACATCCCTGCCTGCCCTCCCTGCCCCAGACACAAGGAGGAGCAGCAGTGCCTGAGGCTGTCTCTGCTGGCACAGGTACAACGCCCGGGAGTACTACGAGCGCCTGCCCGAGCTGCGCCAGGCCATCGACCAGATCACCAGCGGCTTCTTCTCCCCTCGGGACCCCGGCTGCTTCAAGGATGTGGTGAACATGCTCATGTACCACGACAGGTGAGTCCTGGGAGCATCCCTGTGCAGGGGGGAGCACTGCCTGCTCATGGGAGGGAAGATGTCTGTCCTGCCTAGAAGGCAAACCCCAGCCGGACTCTGCTTTGAGTTTCAGGTTTAAGGTGTTTGCAGACTATGAGGCCTACATTAAGTGCCAAGGGCAAGTGGACCAGCTGTTCATGGTAAGATTTGCCCACTGCTGAGTGGGAGCACTGGGGGTAACTGGGATGAGTGTGCTCCAGTGGAGCCCTTCTCATGGACACCGCAGCATGTGGGTGCCCTGGGGCAGGGTGAGGCAGGTTTGGCTGCTTCAGCAGCCCCAGACTATGGGGTTTTAAACTAGCCAGTGCCCTGCAAGCCAGGACAGAGCTGGGTGAGCAGCTGAGTACTGACACTGCCTCTCCTCTTCCCAGGATCCCCGTGAATGGACGAGGAAAGTGATCAGGAACATTGCGTGCTCGGGCAAGTTCTCCAGTGACAGAACCATCACGGAGTATGCCCGTGAGATCTGGGGGGTGGAGCCTTCTGCCACAGCAATCCCCCCGCCCAACCTGCCCCGAAACTGATGCAAGCACCAAGGGAAGGAAGGAGGGATATGCTCCCATTGCAGGAGGCCTCACCTGCATTTCACCACCAGTCAGATGGGCTCAGCTCTGCAGAAACAAGGCCTTTCCCTCAGAGGGATAGAAGGATGCTCTGAGGAGGAGCCCTGACCAAGGAACAAGAGCTGGAGGGCAGGAGAAAGGACCTTGTGTTTGCACCTACCTAGCCTGCATGTGCTGCATAGTGCTTTTAGTGAGATGACCATGGATAAGTCTTCCACAGCTGTGCTCCATGCTTAACAAGGGCTTTCCAAGTAAACCTTCCCCTGCACCTGTGTGCAAGTGCCTGGCCTCCTTGACCCTGCCCCACAAGTAGGATTAGCCAACACAGAGTGTGTCTTTCTCCTGCAGGGGTCTGCCAGGCCCAAAGCTGGGGGAGGGAGAGGCCAATCCCTGCCCATCTCCTTCCCCAGTATCACCTAAAGAAGAGGGGGCTGACTGTGAAAGCAGCTGGCCCCAGGGCAGGCACAAACACTGTGCCACAAGCAGGAGAGCCTGGGATCAGCCACTTCCTTGCCACAGAGCTTACTGTAGCCTCCTACCACACCTCTTCCCTAACTAAAGGCCCAGTAACCAAGCCACTCCAGGGATTTTTAGCCTCCATCTCTGCACAGGGAGGGCTGTACCTGCCACTGCCAGCTGGGCAGCTGAGCCTGCTGGCTCTTGGCTCTGCAGATACAGCTGTGTGTGTGTGCTACTCGGGGTGAACATGGATCACATCCCTGGCACTCTTCCTTAGCAGGGTCATGCTGCTCCACATGTCCCTCCCAGTGCTGGGGTCACAGTTTAACACCCATAATGCTGTATAATGCACCAGTACTGCCCTGTTTGACACCAACTCATTAAAACAACCCAAACACCTGCTGGTTTGACTTTGGACTGACTTGTGACTACTCCATGCCTCTGGGTTCAGGCTGCAACAAGTTCAGGCCACAATGCCTGAACAATGCCAAGTTCAGGTCACAGCAATCACTGCTGTCCTTGCCCAGCTGTGGCTTTGTGGTTTGTAGTCCCTTGCAGCTGGGAGGGTGCTGGCCCCACCATGGGGGGATAACGTGCCCATGACAGCTGACTCTATGCACTGGGCTGGGGGTTAGTGTTGGGTTTGCCCTGCAAATGGCACACAGGGCTCCTGAACTAGAGGTCACACAAGCAATTCCCATCTCCCCCATTCCCAGAGGAGAAGCATAGTCTCAGCCAAAATAGCATAGCTGCAGCCAAAAGAAAGGCACGGAGCCTCTGGGCTCCAGGTGAGTCGCTCCTCTAGAGCTGACAGCAGCCACAAAGATTTGCCCACTCCCAGCTGCAAGCTCACCTCCCACACACAGCCCTACTGCAGTCCAGCCCCACACCCAGCTGACCTGCTCAGTGTGGGGAAAATGTCCCAAAAACTGCCAGGTAAGACTGGTAAAGCTAAAGTGATCAGCAGTCAATGCCTTTATTAAAACTACACCACTTTTAGATAAACATTTCAGTTCAAATTTCCAAGCGCATCACTGGGCTGCTAACAGGAATGGTGGTGGTGGGACCACCAAGAGCAGCAGTTCTCGTGCTGGACTCCCAGCTCTGTCCCAGCAGGAGGAAGGCAGCCAGGCAGGCCTCAGCTCAGGCTGCACTTTGCCCCAAGCCAGCTGCCAGCAGCAGCACTGACTGGAATGTGTGTGTTACTCTCCAGAGCCAGGTAAGTATTTCTGTCTGTCAGTGCGATAAATGAAGGTTGCTGCACTCGTATCGTAGTGGCACAGCTACGTCGTGAGTATCAGGGGTCAGAAACCTCAGGGACAGCTGCACTAATGGCAGAAGAATCTTGGTACAAGAACAAGCTACTGTCTCTTTTGCAGCTAGTATGAGCCTGCAGCTATAATTCTGATGCATGCTGAGCAGTTTATTACTATGCTGTACACCCCTGACCGGATCCTTGGGGCAGCACAATTCCCTTTGAGCACTAGTGACTGAACCTACAGCACCTGCTACTGTCTGTTTGGACTGACAAGGGGCAGGACCCCAGCAAGGCAGTGTGTCACTGACTCCTCTTTCAGTGCAGAGCTCTTCAGTGGCATAAACCAGTCCCACTTCTAGCCCCAAGCAGGGCAAGGACACCCGCAGAACCTCTTCCTGTGGGAAAGGCTCATTTCCACTTTGCCTCCTGAACAATGGCTGTCGGAGGGGCTAAGATGTGCTACTGGAAGTGCACAGAAGGCAGGGGGGGAGAGATGGGGAATGGCACCCCAGACTTATTTGTGCATCAAAAACTATCACTGCCTGCTTTTAACTACAGTGGAACAGCACTGCCGTCAGGAACAGGAAAACCTAACCTAAGGAGTTAAAAAGTAGTTGAGGAAAAAACCCTTGCCCTTCTCACCTAAAAGCAGCACATGGCTGTCTGGGTTTGTACAGGGGTAATGGAAGACATCCATTCCAGCAGCCTGAGCACACACTGTCCATGGAAGAGGAGATCAAGCAAAAAAGTAATCTCACAGTTTCTGGCTTAAACGCCCACATCTGCAGTTTATATACATGTGTCATTCCAATCCTAATAGGAATACTTGGGAAGAAGGGGAGGAGGTCCACAGAGAATAGCAGGGATGACAGCAAAAAATAATGTTCAGAAGGAAAAAGGTACAGGAAAGATGAAAGGGCACTAGCTTTGCCCATTACGTAGATGTTTCAAAAGGAAGAACAAAAAAAAAATCTTTCATTTTATTTCCAAATGTGTGCAATTACCCCAACACTTGCAGCACATCGTGACTGAAGAGCTAAATAAAAATACCTCTCACTACCTGGATCCTCCATGTATTTGCAATTACAGCCACTGATCAAAGAGGAAAGGCAAAACATGTATTTTCTAGAAAGAGAACACTCAAACTCAAGCAAGACACCTGTGGTAAGGAGACGTGGCAAAAGCCTTTTGCCTACAAATGTATCTCTACATGATCCAAAAACAGCAGCAGTGTTTAAAAGTGAAAGAAACATCCTTGGTCATGACACAGTGTCCTAGGAACATCTGTCCTCAGCAGTACCACGAGGGACGGGCGAGGCTTTGCTGCGCTTACATTTTTCACTTGGTTTGGTACTGGCTCCTGGGCTGTTACCACCCCTCTGTCCAAGTCCAAAAAGAAGCCAAGAACTTCTTCCTTCTGCCGTCACAGATGCTGATGCCAGAAGCTGGAGTTGCCAAGGGTACACATCAGGACCGGAATGGGAATCCCTGACCTCCTCTAGGGCCAGGGATGGAAGAACGGCAGACTGACCCACAGGGAGCGGGGAGGAAAAAGAGAGAGGAAGGAAATTAAAACCTCTGTGCTGACAAGCAGACAGTCTTCAGTGATGATGCTCATGTTCAGATTTTCCCAGGAATTCCCTAGAAAAGGAAATGACAAAGCAGTGACACGTGACTCTCCTGTACTCTGGTGCATGCTACAGCCTGCAGGTCTTCCCATTCCCCTGGCAAGCACTCGGGCATTTGCAGCTACAGGGAACAGCACTGAGCTTTGCTCTCACACCCATCAGAGGCTCCCACTGAAAAAGCCAAACTGAAGCAACCACTCTGCAAACAGCTCCTCCACAGCATCCAGCTCACAGCAGAGATGAGCCAGAAAATGCTCCCAGATTTCTGTGGCTCCCCTTCCCAAAACCTGCTTTGCAAGGAGGTGGAGAGCTCTGACTCCTGTGCTAAGCCAGCCCCAGTGTAGCAAGCACAGGGTGTGCAAGGCCTCCCTGGCAGTCAGGTGCCTTAGATAACAAATGCCTAGTCATGATGACTGGAACTAAGAAGCCCCTCTCCTGCCCTCAGACCCTTGTTACCTCTCTGTAAGACAATAAGTCACTTTCACCTCCACCCTTACTATTAGGGTGTTTCCCAAAACTCCTGTAACCCTATATAAACCCCTACTTCTGCCCAGTTCAGGAGAAGAGCTGTCACTGAGACCCTTTCCAGAAGCTGCCAATAAAGCCATCTCTGTGGAACCTCATACAATGCTTCTCCTCTCTCTCCCTGCATCTGCTGCTGAGTCACTTAGCAAGCAAAGAGCTGAAAATCACTAATAAGCTGAGAATCACTTGAGAGCTGAGCTTGCTAAGATTGCCTGTGGCTCTAGAGCCTGCCTAAGGGGCCCAGACAGGTTGTGCTTTACTAAACTTCGCTGTCTGGGACACCCACAGCAGCCATTTTTGGGGGGATCCCGAAAACCCCAGAGCCACATCAGCCCGGTATCTCCCCTGCTGTGGAGAGCACAGGGTGCCCAGTGCGGCCCCGGGGGCGCGGTTACCGCAGTATCCGAGGTAGCTCTGGACTCCTGTAGATGTACTTGTGCCGGTAGCCCAGGTCTGTGTGGAAGGGCACAAACTGCACCTTGTAGTCCCGGAAGCTCCGCGACGTCGCTGCGATGTTGTAAAGCTGGACCCAAGGGGAGGCAGGTGAGGGATTTGTGTCACTCCGAGCCAGCTCCCCCTGCCAAACCCACCGCCCCCTCAGGCATGGCTTTGGTAGCTTCAGCCTCGATGCACCACTGATTTGCCACACTACAGAATCTGCAGTCCCTCTGGGCTATGTTTTACCCCTGTCCATTACTGACTTCTCGCCTGGCTGAGGTGTTCTATCCACACCAGCTCCTCCCACCAGATCAGTTTGCAGAGCCAAGTGTGTACCTTTTTTCCTAGATGAAATGGTACCACTGGATCATCCTCAGCATGAAGGATGAGCAGGGAGCAAGAAATGTATTTCACACTGTAAAACAAAAAGCAATGTCACAAAGGCTCAGAGCAATCCCATCATTCTCCAACACCAACACGTGTGCATTTTAAAGAAAACTGTAATGACAAGCATGTCCTGTGGGTTATTAACTACAATTTAAAACCTTATCTGGGCACCATTCATTTGGTCTGTAGAAAATTTTCTAGTGAAAGTCATGCTTATAACATTTTCTTGCTTCTTAGACCAGAGAAATGTGGCTCACTCTACTGTAAATCATCACCCCCCCCTTGCCCCCAGATCTGGCTTGGTTTCAATACTGGAAGCTCACAAATGCTCTGGCCCTTCAATGAGAGGCTCAGTAAAAGGAGACAATGTGATTACAGGCAAGGTGGCTTAGGCAAATACACAGCAAAGAAATCTTCCCAAACCTTCCTTCCATGTTCCAATGCTACTGTTTAAGATGTAAGGTACACTTGAAAAGCATAAATGGCATGAACCCAATCAGGATATCCCTGAGTAGTCTCTGTTCTCTCTGTTGCATCTGTCCTTACTATGAACAACTTAAAAAGACAGAGCTCCACTGTGCTGCTCTCAGGGCTGTGAGAGTAATTGAAATCACTCCAGTAAGAGCAATGCAGCAACAAAAAAAAAAAAAGCCAGAGTGCAGTCTCATGTCTATCCTCATTGATGCTTGCCATGGCTCACTGCAGCCACAGCTGAAACCCCAGCAAAGAGGGAACTCACTTCTCATCGTTTGCAAATTTAATTCCACTTGTTGTGATGGGGTCAAGGAAGAACCAGTCAAATCCAGGGAAGTATCTGTATATCTGAGAGGAAAGATGTGCATTAGTGGCAGGCACCAGCTCTTTGTCCATTGGTACAAAGAGCACTAACAGGGCAGGCCACTGCCATCCCATAACATCCCCTGGCTGCTGACCATGCTCTTTGCAGCAAGACTGCCCCTGTTTCCACCAGCATTATTTTTCCTCCCCTGTTTCAGGCCTATCTTACCAGCCTGCTCAGGAGCAGGCCCTGTGGGTGCTGGCATGGTCAAAGTCCCCAGGTATCAAGCAGGACTGTTGGCAGTCCTTCCTGGAAGAGCTTTATTCCAGGGCACCTCACCAGCTTGGCTGTATGCGAGGCCTGGGCTGGGTGTGTACTCAGTTCAGAGCCAGCTCATTCCCATGCTGGACACACGGCTCTGGCATTGCCCATTGTGTGCTCCCAGCAGCTGTCTCAAGTGCAGCTCTTTACCCCCAATGTTTACAGATACCACAAGTCGTGCAGTTAGCTCAGCTCCAGCACTTCTGAAGGTTCATTTCCATGCACACAACTCCATGCCAGCAGTGTGAGTGTCCCTGTGTACTTGCCACAGAAAAGGGATGACTCCGCGCCTCCTCCCGTATGTTGGTGAATGGAGATTCCAGGATCAGGGCATCCGGGGGCGTTTCTGAAAAGCCAAAGGCAATGTGCTGAAATGCAGGGCTGCAGACAGCCAGCAAGGTCAGGCTCTGCCTCGTGAGAGCAGCTGCCACCACGGTGCACCAAGGACAGCTCTGCCAGCTCCCCAAATGTCTGTGGGAATCTGGGGCAGCAGCAGCAGGCTGCTGGGAAGTGCATCCACGTGTCACACTCACCTCTCTCGCAGAGGCGCCGCACCAGGTTTGTTGCAACTCTGGAAAGAAGAAGGAACATTGAGTTGGCACAGGCCCTCTGCAGCAGAGCAGCAGCTCCAGAGGTGGCACAGGTACAACTCTGTAGCCCCACATTTCTCTTCACAGAGAAAATCAAGGCACAATTCTTCCCAAGAATATTCTTATCTCATTTGCTGTGCCTGTGTTTGTGCAAAAGGAGAATGCAATATGGAGACTGTTTACCCAAAGTGATGGTGTTTTGTTTCCTTGTGTGTGTTGGGACTGTCAGCTGACAGTCATGAGATTCTGTGCAGTTGAATGCTTGGCAGATTCAGTTTAGATGCAATGTAATATAAGATACAATAATGTAGTATAATAAAGTAATTAATTAGCCTTCTGATAAGATGGAGTCAGATGCATCATCCTCTCCCCTGGTAGGGGGATCCCTGTGAATTCCCTACAACTCACAGCCACAAGGTCGATCCTGCACACTGCTCAAGGTCTGGCAGCTGGCCCACAGTGACCTGTGTCCTCACATACCCAACTGCCCCAAGTGACATCAGGGCCTGTGTTTAAGTGAACAAGTGCAAGGAAGAAACACACCAGGCAGCCCCTTGGATAGACTCCTTTCAGGTGGCTCTCAGCACATCCACAGCAGGGTGATACAGCCTCCTTCCTCCAGACCACAAGGGCTGAGCAAGCAAGAGGGGAGTGCAGGGGAGTAGGCAGAGGGGTGCTGTGTTCCAGGCAGCTGGAGTGCAGCATCCCAGGGCTACACTGCAAGGAGCTTCCCTAACTGGGACAGAAAGCAGCAAGGTCTCTCCTACGCATCACCCTAATGGGACAGGGATATTTCCAAAGTTGCCAAGTTCTCCAAGCACAGAGCATTTCACAAACCTTGAACTCCAGACTGGCTGTGGTCACTAGAGAACTCAGCTGGGGCCCAGTCTCAGGACACTCTGACTGCAGTGCTGGGAAACACCACAATCATGCTCTGACCAAGAAAGGGATTCTGAACAGCGCAAAAAATATAGAGGACGAGCCAAGAAAAAGTCTTTGTCTTCTCTCAAACTAAGCAAGGTGTTTAGTGTCACAGCAATGAAGAGCCACTTCCCTGAAATACCTCCCTGTCCCAGCATGTGTTTCACAGCCTTTGTGGTCTCACACTTTATCTGTACACAGCTCAACTCAAAGGTAACTCTTGTGTTACCCTTGTGATTGTGGAGGAGCAGAGGGCAAAGAGCGTGTGGTGCTTAACATGACTTGCCTCCAGACAACCATGGAAAGGGAGGATGCAGGAAATGAAAGTTAAAAACATGAAGGCAAAGGCACTTGACACCTTGAACTTCCCTGTGCTAGGCATGGTCATGCAAATGTCAGAGGTGGCCAGCAGCATAGTCATGCAAGCATCTGCCCAAGCACTGATTACACACAGCATGTTCACCAGGACAGGAGAAAAACCTTTTGAAAGAACAAGGCACACACAGGCGTGGCTGGTCTGTGACACTTTCAGAATATCAGACAAGTCTGGTGCTCTGCTCTGAAAGACAATCTGCAATCTATTATTCTAAGTGTCTTTCTAGTGTGAACCCTGTGGACAATGAAGGTTCAAGATCCATTGCTGCAGTCATTCACTGTAGCCCTTCTCACTCTGTACAGTGCAAAGGGGGAAGCCACCCTCTAGAAATTATGCTACAGATGCCAAGCCAAGCCAGCCCAGGGATTATTGCAAAACAGCATCTTCATCCAAGGTCAGTGCTTAATGTTCTTTAGAAGCTGCTTCTTTAGAAGTGCCACTAAGATTAGATGCTTACCCTGTGCCCAGGGAGTGTCCCCAAATATAGACGGGGTTGTCTCCGCTCCGGGCTTTTATCCAGTCGAAGACATGAAGGGCGTCGTAGGTCATTCCCCTCTCTGAAGGGCTGCCTATTGAGTCACCCCAGCCTGGAACACAAAGAGTCCTGCTGAGAATCGCTCAAACTGCTCAGTAGAACCAGCCAGCTCCTCCCATGCAGCCCATCTGCAACTGCAAAGAGGCCTGGGACATGGGTACTTGCTGTTCACATCACTGTGCACCTCTACAATTTGGGGCTGAAAGCTCTGGTTGACTCACAGTCATTTAATCCAGGTGACTGCTGTCTGCCAAGGAGGTTTTGTGGATTTAGTCAACAACAAAACCAAAGACTGGATCTCAAACACTGCTACAACAGCATTCTTGCACGTACCCACCTGCAACGGCTCAGCTCCCAAACCTTCCCTGCTTCTCCATGCATGTCACCAATTTTTAAGTGCAGTCTCTGACAGCACAGGATTGGATGCTTACGGCCAAAACCCAACCGTGCCTCACTGAGCTGTTGCAACATCGGTTTGTCAGTTTGTCTGTGCTGTTCAATCAGTGCCCTCCAGCAACTTTCCATCCTCCTGACTGTTCTGGCTCCATCACCATTGCAGCACATCCACACATTGTATGCTCTTAGCAGCCAGCACCCCACATCTCTTCTGATTCCCAATAAGCAGCCAGAGAAGCAGCTGCCAGCAGGACTGAAAAACAGTGCAGGCTCCTACAAATAAACTTCTCCCAGGTGTCTTCTTGATAAAAATGCAATGGATTAATTTCTTTCTGGTATCTGCAGTGGCATTACACTGCAGCCATGGCTTAAATACTAAGAAGGTTAAAAAGGAGCAGCAGATGCCTGACTGCCGGTGCAGAGGTGCAAAGCAGTCGTGGCTTCTGCCAAGTATTGTTAGCAAATCATTTACTCTGTCTTATCTCACCTGTGAGCTTTTAGAAGGAAGTAAGTGCAAGTTCAGTTCCCTGTGTGACCTTAGGAAAGTCAACTAGATCTTATCCAGAAGGATTGCACCTAGGCAAGCCCCCAGCTCTCATGTGTGCACCTGGGGAGTGCCTGAAGTGGATGCTGTGACAGCCTGGCTCACTCTCTGCTCCTCAGCTCCCAAACCAACAAGCCCTGTGCATGAGGACAGACAGGAGCCACAGCCCACCCAGCTGGACATCAGCAAAAGGAAATCTCTGGAAATTCTCTAGATAGCCATGAGGGGAAAAAAGAGAAGCAATAAGCACAGCTAATGAGCTGGCAGCAAGGCTTGGCAGAAGCAGCCCACATACCTCGATAGTCAAACGTCACCACGTGGTACCCCAGGGAGCTGAGGACCTGCAAGGCAGAGAAACACTCAGAGCCCATTACAGAGTCTTGCACACCAGCCATGCTCCTGCATCAGGCCAAGGTGCAGGCACTCATTTTATAAAATTATTGACATGCTAAATGGCCAATTTACAGCTTTTCAAGGTAGCAGGCACAGAGCTTTCCAAACACTAATCTCAGCCCACTGGTTTTACTCTGTTTGTTTCCTGGACCTCATATCAGGCTACCTAAGATGTTGATTATTCCTTTAACAGCTTTGACCTTAAGATCTGCAAATATCCTACTGTTTCCCCTACAAAGACTTTCATGTTTTCCAGTGAAAGAGTACAACTGTTTCAATTACATTACTCAAATTGGCATAAATTTAAGAATAATGTACAGGAGCCTGTGGCAGAAGGCTTAAATGTATAGCACAAAAATGTGCTGTTGCTCTATTATAAATATTCATGTTATAGCCAATGGTAATCCTAACAAAATCTGTTAAAAGTAAGTAAAACCACTCAATGTTAGACCAGCTTGCTTGGAAAAAGTGCCTTGGTAAAAACAATACAAGCATTCCAAGCAACCATTGCTTGATATGAACCTAAAAGCTCTGTGGTAGACAAAAAAAAAAAAAAATCAACAGAAAGTTACAAAATGATTAAAATGTTTCTCTTTTGGTCTATGTATGATACATGATTTTTTTAAAAAGCAACATTAGTATTATTCTATACTCTAAAGAGGAAATATAAAACCAACACCCTTTCTAGTGGTACTGGGACTATTGTAGTCTACAAATGAAATTAATTGTAGTCTACAAATCAAATTACACCTGTCAAGTGAGCATTACTTATAGCACAGTTTTAAGAGATTACATGTATTGGGTAGATTTATGAACAATTAAACATTTCACATCCACTTTGAGGCACACAGTATCAAGTGGAGCTCACAATGACAACTGACTGGAAAGGGAGAGAACACTTCCATTGTCCCACCAGACAAATTAGATCCTCCAGAACAGCTGTTTCCAATGGAATCACTATATGACATTTTTATAAGTTCACTCACACATTGAATTCCCTGACTAGACATGCAGAAGATGAAGTTTCTTCCTGAAAAGTTTGGTTTTTAGCTTTACAATGTGATTTTACAGCTAAGATATCATATACAATCTCACCTTTTCCAGGCCATTAAAAATTATTTAATCTGTTGAGAATTCACCTGTCTTCTATACATGTTTTATGTGTTGGCTGCATTGAAGGCCTGTTAAAAGCACCAGCAAAAAGGACAGCATCCCAAACTGGTTCATTCTCCTGGAATAAACACAAACCTGGAGTTTCTGGAGTGGTTCTGCTAAGCCCATGTGTGTGTTCACTGACTGAAAAAGGCAAACTAAGCAGCTTGTCTGGATGTTCTCAGAAGCAAAGAATACCAGACCCAGGAACAGAAACCTGGGGGTTTGGTAAACTGTGTTCTCTGTATATGTACAGAGAAACACACCAAGTCTGTATATTCTGAAGTACTCCTACTCTTGTCCATCAAAATCAAAACCAACTCCTCTGCCTGTCTTGGCCAGCACAAAATGCATCACAGCACAGGCTGGTTCCAAGAAAAATGACAAAATAAATCATACATGACAGTCTCCTCAACCAATTTTCTGCAAATTAGCTAATCTTTTTTTTTTTTTTTTCCTCAAAGGAAATGAAGTATCACCTGCCTTCTTGGGGTTGCTAAACACTATTTTCTAAGCAATCTGAATTTAAAAGATTTTGCAGCAGGGGATCTTGCATTGAATTGCAATAAAGCTTTATGAGTGCCAACGTTGACACAAATAAAGAGAAGAACAGACTCAGACCTCTCTGAAATGAGCCAACAAAAACAATTATGTCTCTCTTAGAAACATGTGATATGAGACCAAGAAACTGTATGTGGGAATTTCAGCCAAAAGAGAGTTTAATAAAGTAAATTACCCCAAAAATCATTAGACAAAACACTCAAAGCAGCTGTGTTCTCATATAACTCACACCATAGTGCTACACCTGGGGAATTCATTGGATTTTCTACAAAACCTTCTGCACTTGAGATGGCACCACTCATACAAATGCACTGTGCCTTGAGGAAAGGGGAAATCCAGGCTCAATGCTCTTAAATGGTACCTTAAATTAGTACACTAATCAATTAAATTGGGGCTGTAATTAAATAATACTCTTGATTTTTCCCAGAAACTGTCTTGGTTAGCCCAGCTGGGGCTGGCAGTTAACAACAGCAAATGAAAGACCTTTCAAAGATCTTTGAAGATGGGAGAAGTGAGCTTGCTCACAGCTTACAGAGCCTTTTCCCTTACAGCCTTCCTCTTGGAAGGACCCTGAGAGCCCCAAGGGCTGTGGCAGTGGGGCTGTTTGAGCAGTCTCCTCAGCTCTGTGCACACCTGAGGTGTTAATGCAGCTGTCACCCATGCCCCAAGCTCTTTGGAAAGCTGTTTTCAATGCAGCTGTTTGGACAATCTTCTTTTACAAGGCAGCCTCTTACCTTGTAAAGCTCCACCCGGTGATCCCCTCCTCTGGCAAGAGCCATAGATGAAGAAAAAAAGGAAAGAAAAAAAAAAAAAAAGAAAAACATTAAACAACCAAACAAAAAAAACAAACACATTAAAAAAACCCCAAACCAACCACATTTAAGTTTCCAGAAACATATTTCCCAATTGCCTTAGGTAATCTAACAAAAACATGCCAAACATAAGAAACACCATAAATGCTTTGTCACAGGCTTCAAGGAGACAGCCAGGCTTTGCTGAGCTATGCAGGACTCAATTCTGAAGTCAACTTTTCCACGTAAATCTTGCTTCACAGCAGGTAAAAATGAACTTTTCAGCCCACCCTGCTGTCTGCCTTTTCCAAAGCCTATAATACATCCAGAACAGCCTGTCCCTTTTTGCTCTGCCTACCCTGATCTCTTGCCACAAGTGCTGCCCCAGTCAGTAGCCCTGCCTCTCAAAACTTTGATGCTCCCAGCAGAAATAATGACATTAAGCCAAGCAGGTGGCCCTTAGACTTCCTCACCTGGCTCCAAGCACAGGGAAAGAAAGGACATGTGCAAAAACGTGAGCAGAGAAAAGCAGAACTGAAAACTGTAAAGTCTAGGGGAAGAATCTGCTTTTATTTATAAATATAAACTGAAACCTAGACAACAGAAAGGAATATGAATGTGCCATTACATACCTTAAAATACATGCACAACATGACATGGCTAACCCATACTCAAACTTCAGTCTAGTACTGGTATTATAGTAAATGTACTCTTGCACTTATGAAAACTCTAGAAATTTCATACTATGACTGGCTTGGTCAGTGTAGACTCTAAACCAAAATGCCACATCTCCCTCTAAGAACACAGGCACTTGCCTACCTACCAAAAGCTGTCAGCTCCAACCATGCTTGAAAACACCTAATCCAGTCAAAAACACGCAGGGCAAAATGCAAGAGGTTGCTTGTAAGACATTTTGAATCATACAAGCCTGAAGATGATGATCCACTTGCTTGAAAAGTCACCTTTCATATGCACACCTTTATGCTTTTTCATGCTTTCCTTGAAGTGTAACAGAGGGGATTTTCTATTTTCTAAGGGGATTGAGTACACAACATTTTTGCCTCAGTCCCAGATCACTCAAGCCAAACCAGGAAGCCAAGGCAGTGTATTTCACTCCTGGTTAATGCAGCCTGCAGCAGTAAAGCAGCCCTGGGACAAGCAACTGAATGTGCAGCACAGAAAACAAACATACAGCAACACACATTGAATCTGAAATGACAAAGCCAAGACACCTCCAGCTCCTCCAGAGCACAGAGTGAAATGGGAAATATGCAACTGATCCCTAGCTCAGTCCTTCATCCCAGCAGCACCTGGGGGAGCTGAGAAGGAAATCTAATCAATACACAAAAAGCAGAGATACTGGCCCCAAACAGCCACCGTTAAGCTGCAGGAAGTTTCCCTTAAGCTTCCCTTAGTATCATTTGCTACATCCAATCAAGGCAAAAAATAAAAAAAAAAGTGAAGAAGTGTTTGAAAAACAATGCAACAATTTGATTAAACCTTGCAATGCATCAGCACAAGAAGGCAAGAGCAGTTTGCAAAAAACCCATCTGTTCATGCATTTCCTGGGTTGCAGCACACACCTTCCACACTGTGCCCTTGTACCAAGAAAAACACAGTGCTGAGACAAGAATTGGTGTGAAAAATGTTCCTGTGATGTAGAGGTTAGCAAACCTTCACTACCAGCACAGCTAAAACTGTTTCTTTACTTTACATCATGGAACTTGTTTTCCTGCAATGCTGCTGCTCTTGCAAAGTATCTATGGGCAGACATCAGCTTCAAAAGAAGATGCAACCAAGAAAAAACATCCCAAGAACTGGCACTCAAAATCCAGCAGGGGATTGATACTCTTTTGTAAAATGCATATTTTTAGGAGAAAAGACCACATTCTAAGAAACAAACAAAAGCACTGTAACATGTGGAGAGGTGGCAGGAAGAACATGATCCTGAGAAATATCTTCACACTACATTAATGGTTTTTATCATCCAGCAACAAAGTACAGAGACCTGATCTACTACTTTAGCCAATAAACAGTCAACTATAAAATTACAAGTTTTAGAAGTGCTCCTGGTCCAGACAAATGTCCTGGACAGATGCAATAATGAAACAAGATCAGCACATAACCTTCCTCTTTCCTTCTGATTTTCCTTCCTCAGAAGGAAATGTGTTAATTACTAAAATAAACTCACAAAAGGAACTGGAAGGTTTATTTAATGCCTGTGAGCCACATATACAGAAGCACTAATACCATCCCCTGTCTCAATTCAGAACATTCATTACTATACAGAAAATAAGTACTTTCCAACTCCTGATTCAGGAAAGATCACACCCTCCTGGCTTCTAGCAAAGGATACAAGGTAATTTATAATATCTGATATCTCTAATAACTGCAATAAATCCATTTCCACATTCAATAATGGAGAGGGATCATTCCATAAAATGTATGTGCCTTCTTTTAAAAAGGAGAAGCACCAAATTAATTTTAGCTTTTATTTTGGTTTTAATTATAGAATAGTTTGGGCTGGAAGAGACCTCCAAAGGCCATCTAGTTCCAAATCCCCTGCAACGAGCAGGGACATCTTCAACCAGATCAGTTTGCTCAGATCTCCATCCAGCCTGACCTTGAATGTTTCCATGGCCTCTGCCACCTCTCTGGACAACCTGTTCCAGTGTTTGACCACCACCCTCACTGTGAGCAACTTCTGCCCTGTCTCTGATCTAAACCAACCCTCTTGTAGTTTAAAACCATCATCCCTTGTCCTGTCACTACAGCCCCTAAGGAGTTTTTCTTGTCTTTCTGAAGGTGCTGAAGCTGTGACAAGCCAGGAAAACACCTCCTGAAACAAAGCCATCAGTGTTTTGTGCCTCACCTTGTCCCTGCATTGCCGTGCAGGTAAAGGATTACAGGGTGGCTGGAGCCCAAAGCCTCTTCAAACCATGGCTGGTCCTTCCCTCGGGCATTCTTCCATAAGGCTGCAGGGACTGTGTGCCTGTGAACAAAAGGGAAATCTGCCCTGTCCTGCTGCTCCTCAACACTCAAGTGTCTGCCACTTGAACTCTGAGATTTTCTGTTCAACTCCTTCACTCAGGATTGCATACCTCACACACACTGTTTATAAAACTGTCCTGATCAGCTGAGAAATGGTCAAATTGAAAAGGCAGTGGCTACACTTATTTCTACATTTTCACCTCCATCACCACTGCCTTCAAAATGTAGAACTGTCTGTGCAAGGCATCAAACTTCAAAGGCACAATTACTGAACTTCCTGCTGCTCTGGCAAAATAATCACAGTTCCTCAGCTTTTATGGCACTTAATTACTTCAATTAACATAACTTATATGCCATAAACAAGATTCACTGCTAGGTCAGCAGATGTACAGAGTAATCAAAGCCAGTTGGGCTCGGAAAGAATGTTCAGTGATTAAGAGGCATATCTGACTTTACAGCCAATCTGAGGAAAAGGAGGAGCCCGGGCTCTGAGGAGAAGATAAAATGTTTTGTTTTCAGGCACAAGGTTCTTGAAGGTGTAACATTTTAGCTGCAAAAGTTACAATCTACAAGAGGCAGGAATTTTTAACTCACAGCACTCCTGCAGATAATGTACCTATGTGGCCTGTGAGAAAGAATTCAACACTGGTGGAACAGTAAGAGGAATGACAGACTGAACAGAAGGCAGGTAATTAAAGTGGATAATTAAAACACAGACACAAAGCAAGGACATGCCCACAGCCATCTGAGTTGTTGAGAAGGGGGCTGGCTTAGAGCCATCAGAAGTAACTTAAGCACTCACATGGCTTTTACCTGAAAGGCAGACAAGCTTGCACCTACCACAGCAATCCTCCCCAGATGTACAGCTCAGAGCACACAGGGGAAAACTATGTAAAAAGTCAATTTGCTTGCATGCAGCCAGCACACACCAAGCTCTTGAAGAGGTAAAAAGCCTCAGTAACTGTGAGACTCAAAAATTCAACTGTTTTGTGAGGACTTTGTTTCACAAATGTACCAAACACAAGACTTTGCACTGGCTTTTAAAAGCAAGGCTCCAAACTTTTGTGAAAATCTTCCATAAATATCCAGATAAATGACAGCCTCTGAATTGCCACCACAAGCTGGAAGTTCTGTTTTAGCAAAGATAGACAGTACACTTGCAAGAGAAACAAAATACAAATCTCAGGACTGCAATAAAAACTTATTTAACAGCTTAACAGGTAGAATTTTAATTGTGCAAGTGAAGAATCAAACCACTATTTATCAGCCTATCTTGGAAAGACTGAAGTTTTCAAGTTTCTAAACATATCTTTCACTAAAATTTACTTAAAGGAAAGAAAATGTCCTAATGACAATGATAAGAATATCTCTATCCCATTTAAAGGTTATGCACCCAGTGAAGAGAAAATCTCTACTGCATTGAAGGACCCATCTAAGTTACACACACAACTGAAAACCCCAAATCCTGCACTTCACAGACTGAACATCACTGTCTGTATTAAGGGAACACCCCCTTCCCTCCATACCTGACACAATCCAGGGTAACAAGGAGCTAAAATGAATTGTCCTTACCTGGGACCAGAAAATCATCACTGAGAGAAAGAAATGACAAATGAGCTCTGACACTGTCACTTGTTTTGTGAAGAGTGTAAACTGTGTGTTCTGTTCTCACCCACTCTCCAAATCTTACATATGTTTTATGAACAGAATTTTCTTCCTCCCACTGTGAACACTTTGATCTGTTTTCCTATCTTCCCCCACATGTATTTTGCAAAACAAAACACGAATCAGAGTTGAATGACAAAACATCTAACTCCATGGGTCTGGTCTGATCTGGAGGCAGGATCTTTGTAGTGATGCAGACCTGTAACCTTTATAATTCCAAATTTTGATGTTTCTCTGAATGCACAGGTTGTCTGACTGTGTTTTGTGCATTACTGATCCTAGCTCAGATGAGCCCCAGAGATTTGCATACTTTTCAACATGAACTCGGTCACTTGGCAGAGGAAAATACAAACATCCACAAATGAGAGCATGCACAGCAAAAAGACTGAATAGGCAACATCTAGAACAAAGAGAAGGATAAAGATGCATGGCACATACTGCACAGAACTGGATTCCTTACCAGACTCCAATGGTTACATCCTCCTCTGGCTGCAAATAATAATTACAGGTGTGGTTTAAACCTTGATCCTGTGGTCTTTTCAAGTCAATGAAATATGGGACCCTCACTGAAATGAAAAGAGAGAAAGGAAAAAAAAGAAAAAGAAACATTTTAATTTTAATTTATTTTCTCACAAAACTGCTTAACCAAAGCACTGGAGGGTTGTATTAGCTGGTCTGCTGTGCTGGGAAGACCTTTTTGTGTAAAAGGATGAATTTGCTACAGCTGTGATTTAAAACATGAACAGCAAAGAGAGCAAGGTAAGAAGACACAGGCAACCACCAAAAAAAAACAGGGAACAGGCTAAAATTAAGAGAAGGTGGGGAAGACAAAGCTTCCTTTGACAAACATTTAACCATCTCTGTCCAGTCTGCTTTATAGATCTCTGCTGCATCAGTGGCATGGGTTAGCTGATTTGGATTCAGTCTTTTCCCATAAAATGGAGCTCCACTACAGCAGAACCAGGAAAGAATCTGTCTCCTTGAGATTCAGTGCTACAGCAATTAACACACCAAAGCTTTTGTGCTATTGACACAAAAAGAAATACTGCTAATGGTGACAGCCAAATCTCACTTCACTTGTCCTCTCAAAAACTCTTAAACTTCATACAGACATAAAAACCAATGCAGACAACAGCCAATGTTAACTGGACAGATGTGGGCCCTCAGACTGCAAATCTTTATCTGTGCAAGTGTCTGCTCTCATGCCAAAGCATATGGGATTTGAGCTACTTCAAGGGCAGTCTCCTGTTTGATCTGTTCAAAGACTTGCTGTTGTTCAGGGCCCCACTTGGAACCCTTCTTCTTCCAAGTCACAAGACAGAGAGAGCTTAGAGTCTGGCTGTCCTCTGGAATCTACATCTCCCAAAACCCCAGAGCTCCTAGGAAAGCTGTGTTTCCTTCTTGCTGGTTGGTGGGAACATGGCTGCTATTCTGTTGACCACCTCCAATCTGATGATGTCCACCTTACCTCCTAAAAACTGAATTTCCTGGGCAGGTCCCCTGACCTTACTTTGTTTTGTGGCAAAGCTGGCCTTCAGGAGGATCTGGATTATCTGCTCCCTTTTGTCAAAAACTTCCTCTGCTGTACTGTCCCAAATGATCACCCAAAAGTCATCAATGCACTGCAAGTGTTCTGGAACCTCATCCTTTTCCAGGGCAGTCTGGATCAGTCCATGATCACTCCAAACAGTGAGACTGTGTTTTCACCCCTGGGGCAGTCAATTCCAGATGTACACCTCTCCAGCTAAAGGCAAACTGTGGCCTGTATTCTGGTCCTGAAGGAATGAAGAAAATTGCATTATGGTGGCATCACTGATATTTCACCACCATGGCAGGTCAAACCACAGCGTGCCTCAAGTGTGAAACCTCTCTCCCAACAGCAGAGACTCTGGTCTGGAACATGGGACATTTCCTCCTTGAATTGCTGGTGGTCCTCTTGAATTTGGTCCTCTTAAATTTCTTCTTTAATTTAAACTTTCAATTCCTTGGATAGTCTTTTCACAGATGAGACTCAGGCCCATACCAGGGAGGAGATGGGTTCTTCATACAGTAGGAGCTTGGGAAACAAATTGTCCACTTTTTGGTCTCCTCTTTTCCACGACATCAGTGCCAGTGAGCTGACACATGGCACTGGTGTGCTCCACAGGAACTCCCAACACATGGTTTGTGTACACTGGATGTCATCTGGGTTTACAAGGAGCTGCTCCTTCTTTGAACCCCTACAGATCACCCCCAGCACAGGTGATTCTCTCAGGTACTGGATACCTTGCTCCATGGTGTCCCACTTGTCTCAGTGCACTCAAAGGTCATCCTTGCAAAGATATCTTTCCCTCATGCTTGACAGGAGCCACTTCCAGAGGCTGAGAGTTTCTGGTCTTTTCCCAATCCCCAGCCAATGCCTGCATCCTGGGACAGGAACCCAAATTGCTTGGGTTCCTTGGAGCAGCCAGGTAACCAGGGACTCACCTCACAGCTCACCTGGGGGTAGGGATCAGGAGATTATCTCTGGCCCTGCCTCTTCCTCTGGTTGTGAGGGCCCTGCTTCCTCTTCATCACTCACTACACAAACTGATTTATATTGGATTTCTTGTTCTGTGCAGGGCTGACTGCTCCTGGCACAGGTTCAGCTCTGGTTCAGCTGCAGTTTGAGTTTGCTGTTCTTCCCCTGCCCCTGAGGGTGCTGTCCAGTAATGAGCAGTGTCCAATAATCAGCAGCCAGGGCCCAACACATTGCAGCAGATTCCCCCTCTTTGGAACTGCCATGGTGATTTTCTTCCAAATGTTCTGCCACTTTACCAAGGTCTTGTATTTGTTCAGGGGTGAGCTTCCAAAACCACTGGAGCAGAATGCTCCTTCAAAATCTGGCCCATTTTCTCCCACTCTCCATGCTACTCATGACTATCCCACCTCCAGGGCAGGTTTCTGGACAATTTCCCCAGAAATCTCTGTCCTGACTCCAAACACATTGTAGACCATACTGAGGAAACCTGGCAAACACAGCAACAAGAACATGCTACAGGACAATTATTTTGGTCACTTGTCAATGAGCAGAGGCAGGAACTTCAGTGAGACCTAACAAAGCTCTGTAAAAGCAAAATCACTGAAGCCTGCACTATTCAGGTTATGTGGCTGTCAGTTCTGACAATCAAAGAGCTGCCCTGCACATGTGCACACTTCACAGCAACCACAGTCCAAGGTGTGAGAACATGCAAAGCATGCAGACAAAATTAGACAAGTTATGTAAAAAACAATTTATCCATAGTTGGTCCTTCTAGCTTTGACAGAGATGAAGATATTTTTCAAACTTTCATTATAAAATACAAGTAAGGTTTAAATGCAAATTTAGATTGCTGGGTTTAATTTCACTTGCTTGCTGTCTACTCCAACTGTGTGGAGCCCCTCAGAAAAACACAGGTGACATATTGCACAGTTTTCCTGAAGGAAAAACTCTTTTGGCTGAAAATTGGCTTCAGTTTGGTCACTCTATTTATATAAAGACATGCTACACCAACCACACAGAATGCTTTCCAAACCACAGTCTGGGGAAGTTTACAACCTGTGAAAGTTCATGTCCTTCACAAGCTGTTCACATGCAGGGTGAAAGTGAAGGCAAACTCCCCTTGTCCCCTCTCCACCCAGCCACTGAGTCACTTACCAAAGTTTAGGAAGACCAGCTTTGCCTGAATAGCAGGGCAAAGCTTCACTAGAAATGGGATGGCTATGTACACTCCCAGCAACCAGAGTATTAACTTCCTCAATCGAAACCATAATCCGTATCGCCTGCATAAAAGAAAAAAAAAATAGAAAGAGCTGAATACAGCAGAATATTTATGGAGCAATTTTCACAATGATCTCTGCCTGCTTGGTGGTTTTGAAAATCTGGTCATTTACACTTTAAACAAAAGCTAATTTCAAACAGTTTGTGTGGCCTCAGTTGTTTGAGAGAAGCAGAAGTAACCAAAATACCAGCTGATGACATATAGCTTAGAAAAAGGGAATAGAAACTCCCTACTGATTACATTTTAAAAGACTCTGTAACAAGAGCTTTTCTTCCTGCTAACTTAACAGATTTCAGAATCTCTAGAATGCATATCACATGTTCATCTCCAAAAAGTAGCCCAATCATACTTCCATTTGGATCACTATCAGATTTTGTTCAGTTCGATTTTCACATATTTTGAGGAACTATGTGTAATGAGACTGATAAAGTTACACATTATCTCATGAACAGACTGGAGTAGACATTCTGCTTTGTCCAGCTAAAAGGATTACCTCTCAATGCCCTAAAAAGCAAACCTTTTTAAGTTATAAAATACAATAAATTTCATAAACTGCAGTGTTATTCTCTAAGAATCGCCCAAACACTGTATCTCAATTTTCTCTTTTCTTCTTGTTAGGAAGAATAAGCTACCAAAAAAAAAAAGAGAAAAAATCCTAATCAACAACAAAAAAAATCAACCAAAAAAAAAATCAAGTAACACACAGCAGCTAGTCAAGTGATATATCTCAAAATTCCCTTTATTGTATCAGAATAACTACCAAATACACATTCATATATGTGTGTTTATATATGCACATCTGCTTACATAAAGGCTTATGTGTAATGATTTAGTTGACCAACATTTCATGTGCACTGAGGTTTCTCAACCAGCCCTGCAATCAAGAACTAAAATCCATGGGAAGCCTTCAGGCAACACAATTTCTGCTCCTTTTCAGCAGACAGTCTTGAGCAAGAATCATGTTCCATGCCAGTGAGCAAACAGTTCTCAGTGTTGGGAACTGCAGGCTACTAAAATCAGAGAACACTCTTTCCAAAAGGCATGAAATTATTAATCTGCCATTTGGCAATTCTTGGAGCTGACAAGCTAAACTTGCTCTAGACTCGAGCTAAGAGGGTTTAGCCATCTCATCTAGGTGAAATTGTCAAACAGAAAGCCTAAAGACCTGGTTTTTACACATTTGTACAAGAAAAATGAGTGTACAGCTAGAACTGGGTTGGAAAGAGTTTAATGATGTACCAAAATTTTCAAAATCTCAATAGCTTTTGGGAACCAAAAACCAAGACTTTCAGGAACACTTTTTCAGCACAGCAGAAGTGGAGACATTCCAATCTCCCCTGCTCCCCCTAAGTTTTTGGCATGATTGCTAAGGTGCTCACAGGGAAAAGGATATCCTGTTATTCATCCAAACCCTGCCTTCAGCACACTACTACACGCCTACAAGTGCCAGTCTGCCTCCTCTCACCCTGGAACCACATTCTGGACTTCAGAAACACGTGCTACCAAAATTCAAGACCTTTTCTTCACAAGCCAAAACAACTGTCATTTTTCAGAAGGGGGAAAAATAGATTACTAAGTCACTGTCACCCAGCTGTGGCTGCAACAAGCCCATGTTGAAAGGTTCAACGGATTTTTATACTTCCCACAGCAAATTTGATGATTGAAGAGGTAAAGAACTCCATCAAGGCTTCCAGTGACATTTCCACACCTCAAGCCCAGTTTTCTAAAGTAAGAAAAGCAAAAACAGCAAAGGACTAGCAGAGGAAATGATACAAAATGGGATTTAGAAGAACAGAAGTGAGTACCAAAGCCTCAGGCCGACCCACCTTATGCCCACAGCTTTGGGAAAAAAAGCCACACAACATTTTGTTTGGGCTAATCACTGAGCTGATCATTGCTCCCTACTCTCAGATGAAACCCAGCTTTCCACTACATCAGCACCTACCACCTATTCTCATAGCTGGAATGGATTTGTGGAAGACAAAGGGAGATCACTAAAGGATAGCTGCCATTTAACTGCTGAGCAACTGAAATGTAACTTAGCTCTCTTCAATGAGAAAAGTGTGTGGTTTTGTTAAAGCACTTTAGTTATTTTTGCACTTAGATCTACTCCCATTCATCTCTCCTTATTGGCAAAAAGGGGAGTGGTTAAAGCTAAAAGGGGAGGTAACTCATTTTGGGGTGTCCATGCCTTCAAATGCCTTAAGCCAAGACACTCTGTCCTCACCACCTTCCCAGTAAGAACCAGAGTCCAGGTGAGCAGCCAGGCAGGATGGGGCTTCCCAGCAAGTTTTCCTGCCTGGGGCTTACATGCTGCAGCAGCCAAAAAGAGCTCTGCCAGGGGAATTTTGCATATGCCAGAATAAAACCCCCACTCGCTTAGGAGGACAACAGAGCCAGGTCTTAATTCCTCCAGGCACACCCAGAGCACACCAAAACAGGAGCCCCTCAGAGATGTGGGTGGCAAAGCACTTCCCAGAGCCCAGCCACAAGCTGGAACCAGGAACAGAAAACACACAGGAGGACATTTATCCAGGTAGCACCGTCAGAGCTCAGGAATGATTCCAGTTTCTCCTTTTTGGAGACTGAACTGAGGCATCCCTTTCTTTGCTCCCATGCCCCATGTCAGATGCTAATCAGCAATGTGACATTTACACCTCATCTCCAGGGAGATGTCTACTTACAATGTAACCAGGGCAAAGCTTCTATCCACCAGACAGCTTTTCCCCTGATAAATCCAAGAATATATGCTGAAATACAGACATTATGAAGTTATCAGGTAACCCTTCAGTGAGTAATTTAGCTAAATTAAACTCCTATTGCTTGGTAGAAAAGCTATTTCAGGAAATATATGCCCTGCAAAAGGAAATTTTGGTGTGCTCAGGCAAAAGCAACATACTTGTCTTCACCTTTTCACCAGAAAACTCAGCAGGTCTTAGTTGGAAAATACAAGTGATGTAGAAAATAAGAAGCTGCAAACTGAAGGTATTTAAGAACATCAGAAACTGATTTCCTGGAACAATAAAAACAATGTGTAAAAAAGCTTCAAAACAACAAAACATCTCATGCAACATAGAACACCCAACCCCAAGTCAGCCCAAAATAAAACAAAATCCCCAGCATCACATTCCCCCCTGCATTTACCAAAGGCTTTTTCCCAACATCTGGGTTCTGCCCAAACACAGGCAAAACATGAAGTGGTTTTTGCTTCATGCACTTTCCACAAGTGAACATAGAAAAGTACATTCCCTCTCCAGGCATACTTCAGTCTGACAGAAGGAAGTCTTTCCTGGAAGTGTGACATCAGAAACAGAAGGTTTTCCTCGTAGCTTCCACCTGGATGAAGGTGCCACATTCACCCAGAACAAGCACATTCTGCATTTGGGCACAGTGGGAGTGTCTGGCTGCCAAGGAGAAGCTGGGGGTCCTCTTGTGACAGCATCCCCTGAGTGCAGCCCCCTCCTCTCCAGCAAACTTGGGAGGTTTCATGAACAATGTCCAATCACCAGAGTCCTGTGCCGTGCTCTGGCATCCAGATTCAGATGAAAATAATTTCTCCTGCAGATCATCTGAATCATTTCTACACCGGGAGTGCTTCCATTAGCATCTCCTGATCAGATGTGCTAGCAGGGTGAAAGGGCAGGCCAAGGGTGAAACAAGAGACTAAAACTGATCCTGTCAGAGCTGCAGCAGAGCAAGGACAACATTTACCAGGAACACACACAGGCTGTGCTTGCAGTGCCTAAAGGATCTACAGACAAAGGCACCCACAGCCCACCGTGCCCCTTGTGATCTGCCTGGGGCAGGAGTGAAACAAAACTCCCGCAGACACCAGAGCACGAGGCTCTCTTTGTTCAATAGTGACAGGGAATGCTGCCACTCTGCCCTGCTCTGGAGCCCCTCATGTCCCCAGCTCTCCAAACTGCAAACAGCAGAGCTCTCCCAGCAGGAACTCAGAGCACAGGATTTGGAAAGCAAAGACCTTGATCACACAAGTGACAGAAGTGACTTTATGGGTGGTAGAGGAAAAAACCAAAATACATGGCATAACGAGGACTGTAGCAGACAACTTTTATGAAAAATCTTTTCTTTCAAATTTTTCCTCCTGAGAAGCTAAGAAGCCTCAGGAACAAAATGTAAACAATGGTTATCTGCTGCTGTGGAATGCAACAGGTGGATCTGTGATTGGTCTCATAGAGTTGTTTCTAATTAATGGCCAATCACAGGGAGCTGGCTTGGACTCTCTGTCCCAGACAGAAGCTTTTGTTATCATTCTTTGCTATTCTATTCTTAGCTGGCCTTCTGATGAAACCTTTTCTTCTATTATTTTAGTATAGTTTTAATGTAATATATATCATAAAATAATAAATCAGCCTTCTGAAACATGGAGTCAGATCCTCATCTCTTCCCCAATCCGAAAACCCCTGTGAACACCGTAACAAAGAACATATCCTCCCACTCTCCTAACACAAAACATATTTTAAAAAATACATTTATTCCCCCAGACAGGGATCAAGAGCATAAAATCAGGAGTTCGATAAAGACACGAGCAAAAGATTCAAAAGAATGAGGGCTAAAGGAAGTTTAAAGGACTGGGATGATTTTTTGGGGGGTAAACAGAGTTGTATCCAAAACAACCTATTCTACAACTTGGAAACTGCAACAGAGTCCCAAGGCATACAGGGGCAAAGAAACAATACAGCAGCCATGCAAAAGGCAGGACAGCCCACACATCAGGTCCCTGGCAAGCCTTCCAGCTTTCCTTGTTTTGAACAAGAGATGATTTCTAGCCCAGGTAGGATCATTAAGAGCACTCATTTTCCTTTTCTGCACACCGGGACAGTGGTGCTGCACAGGGCCCCTTGCAGGTCCTGAAGGAACAAACAATTTTTTTTTCCTCCACCACCTGAGCCACCCAATCCAATTAAGCTTTCATCTTATTCCACTTGTTCCTTCTCAGAAAAGTTAAAAAAAAAGAAAAAGGAAGAAACCTATCAGCCTTTCAGCTGCACACAGAAACAGCCTCTCAGCTCCTGAATTTGAGTTCACAGGCAGTGTCTCCCCTCTCCATCTGGACTTGGTACCAGCAGCTTTTGGACAGCTCGAGCAGCAACACTCAACAATGTAATGTTCCACTACGAGATTAATATGAAATCTTTCCCCTAGGGGTTTCCTGCAAAAGCTGCTTTATGTGGAGCTCAATGCAAAGTGAAAAGATGCTCATGTGCAGGGGTTTACCCTCTCCTGGTTTCTGTGCACAGTGAATAAACCTGCATGGGCAAACAGGCAATCACACGACTCATTTTGGGCACTGCTATAGAATTCCCAATGAAAGCTGCAACCAGCAGCTTCACTGTAGGTACTGTATAGAGAAAAGGGAGCTTAAATTATAGAAAATTCATCCAATCCTGAAAACAGACCTTCCCTGAATCCATGAAAGCCATTGGTAACAGCAGTATTTGCCAGAACTCTAAGGATCTGAGCGACTGATCCCTCCCTCTGGCACTAAGATCCCTTTAACAGGATGAGTTGTCTGCAAAACAACACAAAGAGAAAAATCAAATCCTCCAAATGCATCTTCCTATTCTAGGGATTAAGCAAACATCAAAAAAAAAAAAAAAAAAAAGTCAACCCCCAATCCTGGAAACAAGACACAAATGTAAAGGCATTGTTCTGCTCTTTCCCCCCCCCCCCACCCCCAACTTATTTCATAAAACAACTAAAATATCATGTACAAAACCTGCATGGCAAACTACAGTCCCAGAGAATTTTAGTTTCCACCAGTTCCTGAAAACTTTTGCTCTCGGAAAGATCTGGAGAATAAAAACAAAACTAGCTCTACTAGATTCCTTTGCCATCTCTTACAAGAAGTTCCTTAAAATCTTTGTTCTTTCTGAAGAAATATTCTAGTCTCCCCTTCACAAACTAAACTGCAGAATAGCACTACCCCACCAGAAAGGAGGCTATGGGTGGGATGGGAGGGTGACACAGCTGGAACAGCTGACCCCAACTGACCAAAGGGATATTCCAGCCCATATGGCATCATGGATCAGCACACACAGCTGGGGAAAGAAGTAGGAAAGGAGGGATATTCAAAGTGATGGTGCTTGTTTTCCTAAATAATCACTGGATTACTTAGGAAGACAACTACTAGACTTAAAATGTGATTATTCCAAGCAGCTGTGTGGTGCTGAGTCGACAGCTGGGGCTAAAACACAAGTATCACTTATTCAAAATAATGAAGGTAGTCTATTGCACAGAGCCATACAGAACATATTTTAATAAGGATAAAGGACTCTGAGATTTTTCAGGCATCCAGCAGTGGAATAAATTGTTACTGACACATGTCATGTCTTTGAAAGACATGATTTGCTTTGATGTTTCAAAAGACAAACTGATCTTTCAGCTATTGGGATGAGGTAGGAAAGTCCAGGTACCTTATTTGTTCTTTGACAACTTCTATAATTCAAGTACAAATCCATCTGCCTGTAAACCCAAGCCTTAAGAGAAGCTGGATCTGTTGTGTGGAAGTATCAGTCAATTAATACAAGGTACACTATTATTCTATGCCATCAAAGGTACAGAAAATGCAACAGGAAAGTTTATACCTGATCCTACTGCCCTCATCACTGTAGCATCCAAAATGTTCATCACTTGACTTAAAATAAGCATTTTAAATCAGAGACTGTTTTAGTCACATCACAGATACATGAAGAGCAAAGAGGCTACAGAAGATCCCAAGAAGTCACTCAGTCCCTTCTCCTCCTCATCCCAGAAAAGACAGGCTACCTTACACAGCTGTCCACTTAATTCCTCCCACAAACACTTGGCAAACTGTGACAGCCCACGCTTCACAAACTCCCTCTGGTGACCCAGAGCTGAGCTGAATGGGCTAAAATTTGCCAGGTTCAAGCAACAAATCAGACTGGCTGCATTCTCACTGAACAGTGATTTTTCACAGGAAATAAGAATGCTCCCAGAATACAAAGAAAGCTGAATAATTTGCCCACTAGGCAGAAACAGAAAAAGCTACCCAAACCTCAAGATCTGGCTAAAGCTGCTAAATGCTCCTATTTGGATCAATGGAAAAGTGGGAGAGAGAGGTGAATAAATCACTAAGCAAACCTTCTTAAATATTTGCCTTAAAAACTAGGGTGAAGCAAGGTATTCAAGCCTCCATCAGGAGAGTCCCAGAAAAGCTATAGCACTCCATAGTCTGACTGTACCCAGAAGCAAAGATTTGGGATGTTCTGCTATTTCTCTTTAAATAAAAAGACAAATTAACAGGAATAATCAGCTTAATAAGGTGGGGGGAAGGTAACAAATTTAAAGCCTAAGGGTTTTCATTAAAAAATAACCAAAAAGACAAAAGAAAAGCAAGCTGAGCTTTTTGATAATATCTTTAAACATGCAAGCTCTACTTCCAAGTTTCTCACAATATGGTGACAACTTATTTTGTCAACAGACACACCACCATCAGTGATGGAAAGTAAAGGTGTCCCAATAGAGGAAAAACTTCAAAACTGAGAAATTACAAGATGTCAATACACCCATAAAACTTTGAATTTCCTGTCAAATGATAACAAACAATTCTAACAATAAAAAACACTGCTGGCTATCGAAATTTATTCTTCTTTGCTACTATTATAGAATTTTTCTCTTTTTTTTTTTTTTTTTTTTTTTTGCTGATTAGGATGTTGTACATCTAAAGCACAACAGAAAGTTATAAGCACTAACTTATTTCTCTGTTTCTACCAGTATCACAGACAGACCATGAAAGCTTCAGACAACACAGCTCCAGAGAAGTGCTGCATGTCAGCAAACAGAACCACAATGCTTTGTCTGTATGCTAGCCAGCACTTTTAGCACCTCACCCCTTATTTTCCATTAAAAACACCCCATCTAACATCAATCACATGACTACTGATGCTGCTTTCAGTTAGGCCCTCTGCAACTTCTATCACCTTTAAAAATCCCCCCACATCACCTGCAGTCAGAGAAGTTACCTCAGTTCATTTGACAAGCTCTCCATGAGTAAACTATGCAGTTTATCCCACCTTCCATTCACTCCCACCCCTATGCAGCCTGAAGCTGGCACTGGTTAGTGGGGCCACAAAAAGAAGTTCATTGTAGAAAAGACCCAACCCTGTATCTGCATTGTAACAGATAAATGCAAACACACATAAAATCAGCCTTTCAAATACCTAAGTTTGTGGAGAAGGTTTAGTACTTGTGGTAGAAACACCTAAGAAGGTTCCAAAGAAGGAGCCTCCAGGACTTTTTGTTTTGGTCATGGCATCAGCTTACAGAGATTGTACAACTGCTGCCTTGGACACATTCCTTTCCCTCCTTTATTGCAAACTCTCTATTCCCACAAAGCCTACAAACCATCTTCTTTTGGCTGGGCTAAGAGCTTCAGGGTTGTCCCACCCACCTGAATGCAGTTGAGGTTTGAAACTTTAAGCTCCCAAATTCCCTCACTTCACTACTTCATCCCCCTCTTACAATCCAGATTATCACACACTGCTTCTGTGCCTCCTTCTGATTAATATCAAGTGGTTAAGCATTAACTTAAAACACTAAACAGCAAGAAGGAAGCCATCTAGCCAGTCAAGGATTTAGCTCTGTTCCTCCAAGAGATATAATTGCAAAGTAAAGGAGAGCATCTCAATTAATTTTTTCAGGAGGGGCCATCAAGCTCCAGCTACTGAGACCCTCACAACCACATTTCAGCTTAGAGAAGAAGGAAAGCTCAGGGTAGGACCTGAAAGAATCAAGATCCTGATGCATCAAGTGGGAGCAATGTGGCATCAGCACTCAGGGTGAGAGGAAAGCACTGCTGAGCAGGTCGATAGCACTGAAATGCCAGCAAAGGTTATGCCAGGACTCAGAGCGCTGCAGGAAAAAACAAAAACAAAAACAAGCCCGTGAAGGGAGGGAAAGGCAAGAGTACAGCATTAATGAGCAGAAATAACAGAGCAGCTTGCAGGTAATGTACAGGTCTTTGTCCATGGAACACACTTGCAAAAAGCAGAATCAATTAAGCAAGGGAGGGAAAGGCTCTCACAAGCATTTAACAGGACAGGGACATGGAACATCTAATTTTTCCCCCATCAGCACCCCATCCCTTCCCAATGTCATGGCTTGGGCTCTCCTCTCCACAACCACCATCTAAGCTGACTACCCTAAATGCAATAATAACAGAGCTTGTCTGATTAAATCACTATGCATTGGCACATCCTTTGAAGTACAGGAGATTGGAACAGCAGTCTTGATTACTTTACATTCCAGTTGCATGAAATCTACATGTTTCACAGAGCAGGAGAAAGAATGGGCTGAACATTTGGCAATAGAGCACCAATTTATTTTAAATGTATGCTGACAGCATGGCCTAAGCAGCAACTATGTTATTTCTCAATGCTTGGGTACACTGGTATTACCATTAGTGTGAACTGCATGTGACTAGATTAACCTGAAAGCTACATTTTAAAAAAGAAGGGGCAGATGCTTCTGTCATTTTAAGTATGTAGCAAACAACGAATAATTAAACCCTCAGCAACAGAACAACTGACTTTTGGGACAGAAAAGCAGGCTTGGGGATTCTGGTTTTAAGGTTGTTGACTTTTCCTGAATGCATTTTCTGCAATAGCCACTTAGTCTGTGCCCAAACCTTTCTGGTATGAGCCCTTGTTTAAATTCTAAGGACATACTTTCTCCAGAGCTCACCAGCAATGCTGCTGACACTAATCAAATCTGAAGTCATCCACATTAGATTTTAGTTGAGCTTGGCATTGAGATACAACAAGTACACTCCTTCCACAGTGTTTACCGAATTCTTAAGTTTTTTACTCATTTCACAGCTGACAGCTGGTTTATATTAAAGGCACAGCCTTCTCACTACTCTGTGAGCTGGGGAACACATTAGCTGTCTGCTAATGAAGGAGGAAAAACCAGAACATAAACACCAAAAGACTGAAACAGAACTGGAAGTGCAAAACAGAAGCTTGAGACCAGCCAAGTCTGGAAATTCTCATTTCTCCCAACCACACTCAGCTCTCATGGGGAGGAGTATCAAGGTGCACAAGCAGAGGTTCAAGAGCACAACTAGTTCAGACACATAATGCTCCACCACAGCTCCTAACCTGCATTTAAAGCCATTTGCCTGCTGAATGAATACAATAATTGAGGCAGCACAGAGTACAGCCAAGCCAATTCCCCCACCACCATTTACCCCTTGTTAACGTGCTGTAAACCCCACAGACCTTCATGAGTGCGCTGACCTTGCAGCAAGAACAAGAATCCAGGTTCACTCTTTGCTCTTGTGGATGCATGTGAGGGAACAGATCTGTATTTCCAAGCAGCACAACTCTGTAAGCATGAAATCACTTTTTCACATAGCAGTTCATGTGAGGCAGCCACACAGCCTGAGAATTGCCACTAGCAGCAGGCTCTGTGGCTCTGGCTCTCATCTAAATCACCTGAGCAAAAGATTCATTTGTGTATTGTAGACATTTTTCCTTCCAAACACATGAAAATGGTTATCTTATACTTTCCAGCCGAAAAAAAGCTCTACTTTTGCTGGCAGAGATCAGAAGCCATTCCTTCTGAGAAGCCTGAAGAAAAAGAATGTTTTTGTGTTAGCAGTGATTCTGCCACCTTTTAGATTCAGAACACATCGTTAGCAATACATTTTGATTACAATAGACCAACTGTTCCCCGTTGGAAGCATACAAGCAAACAAGAACATTAAACAATGCCAAAACATTACATATGCTGACTGTCAGCCCAGCACAGTTACATTCAGCTGGCAGTCACAGTGTCCTCTGTAATTGTGACCCGTTTAAAAAGGGAGGCTTAACAAACAGTGCATGGCCATGAAACAACAGCCAGAGTTAAAGAACAGATGTATGAGCAGATATAGAACTGCTGTTGGCCCTGACATGCTTTGAACAGGGGGTCATTTTGCATATAGGCAGGCAGATAAATCTGTGTTCATCTGTGCTTTATTCAGGGATTCCAGCTCTAGCTATCATCTCGTGGAGGAAAGAACTCCAAAATGACAAAGGCTTAAAAAATTAAGGACAATTAAAACCAAACCCATTGCTAACACTACAAAATCTTCAAGAGCCAAGCCAGAAAACACAACTCCAAGGTGAAAACCAGGTGTTGGAGTTTTTACTTAACTGCAGGGAAACGAAACAGATCCACAGAATATTCCCAGTTGCAAGGGACCCACAAGGATCATCAAGTCCAACTCCTGAGCAAATGGCCCACAGAGGGACTGAACCCACAACCTTGGTGTCATTAGCACCATGCTCTGACCAGCTGTGCTAAGCAGCACTTGTACATCAGCTTGCCAAAGTTTAAAATGAAATGTGGACCCCTACTCTGGTAATGAAAGGGGAAAATAATGTTTTATAAGAGCCAGCACAAGGCTATCAGAAACTGAAAGCAAAGGTCAGTCACTGCATTTCTGCTGGATTTGCAAGAACAAGAGAATGGGCTATTTCCAATGACTGTGTGCAATTCACAGTTTTCACATTCAGCAGTATAAAACTTGTATTGTCAGCTTTATTCCTGCTTCCTGAAGCTGCTCTGAAACTAATCAAAACTTGACAAAAAGTGAAATCAGACTGCTTTAAGGGAGAAAAGAGTGCCAGGCTTCCCTTCCTGAGCATTGTAAGAAGTTTTAACATCTATTCAGTTCTTAAAACACCTTGAACACACTTTGCTCCACAAGCAAGGATGCTGCAGCCTGGGAGCCCTGACTCCAAGTTTCCAGTTTACATCATCCTCATTAGTGTAGGCTCCTCTGTCTCAGAATAGTCACCCCAGGGGAAGCTTTACTGCCAGGGGAAGGGAAACCAGGCTCTAGAGAGGGTAAATGCATTTTCTGTACTCTGCTCTGAGCTTGCACAATGCCACTGAAGAGTACCAAAGAAGAAAAAGGTTTTCTTCAGTTATTCACATATTCTTCAGTTTATTCATTTCTTCAGCTATGCCACATGAAATCCTTTATTCTGCACACTTTCAGTAAAAAGGGAGATGAGACTTCACATGACCTTATGGCCCTTATTACTCAACACTAATCTCTTTTTCAAGAGGAATGAACAACCATTTTAAGTGGGTACAAATTGGACAGATAGTTTTGAACAAGGGCAGCCGTGGGACTTATCTCGAATGTTTTCAAGTGTTTGTGTTTTAAAGTTAATCTTCTAGTCTAACAATCTTTTCTATTGCTCCATTTCTCAGTAAGAGTTACAATCTTGATATAAATCTGAGTTAAATAAACACTTTGATTTGGAAAGTAAATAGTCATGATTCCTGTTAGCTCAGTGAATGATCAAGGCACGTGATAGAGTCTAAAATTAGGAAATTCCATTTGAAAGTTTGAATTGCCTTCAATAAGAAAGAGGCAGATTTCTGAAGCCAAGTGTTGCACTAGTTTCACCAGCTGCTTAGAGAGAGAGAGAAGGAAGGAGATGTGTGCCAGCAAGGCAAAAGTCCACAGCCTAGGTGGCAGCCTCCCTGTCTGGATAAGGGATATTCAGGGACACATGACAGCTTACAGAGGTGACTTACCTAGGACAGCCTCACCCTCTGTCACCATTCCTATCCCTGTTACAACCCCTGCCCTCTCTCCCCCACCATCCTGCCAGCTTTACTTGTGTCCTGGTGACCTTTTCACTATTTGGCCATCTGCTCTGAACTGCTGACTTCCCCATCCATCAACCCTTATCAATCCTCTCCTCCTCCTCCTCCCACCTTTATCAATAGTAACTGATAACCAACTCATCCTTGGGATGATTGATACACAAAATTACACACCTTTGAACTCAAGGATCAATCCCACTCCAATTTCCCAGTTGTTTCTCTCTCCATTGAGCCAATTTTCAATAGAGATATCACGCTTTCCATTAGCAGTGCAAGCAATGTCAATAAAACTACAGTACAAAGTCAAGTGCTTTGGAGAAACAATTTTACTGCTGATACTTTGATCAACCAGCCTGTAATCTTGACAAACCTGTTGCATTTTACAGTGTCCTTCCACAGGACAGAACTACTTTCATTAGTATATATATATTTAGCTGTTAAATCTTCTTCCACTGAATTTCAAATTAACTCTTGCAATTTAAATTGCACTGACTCCACCTCAGGCTAATGGCTTTAAAGTCTCCTAGGTCTCCTGTTACCCTTTTAATACAGCTGAAGCACTTTCTTTTAATCTTCTTGTGGTACTGATTCAGTCACGGCTACATTAACATATTGCTCTCACATTACATCCTTAGTAAACTTCCCTTGCTTGCAGTCACTCACTCCCTCCCCATGCCAGAAGCCAGCTGCTGCTGGAGCTCCAATACCAGGACACAGCACAGCTACCCAATGAGCTCACAAAACCCCAGGTTTTATAGGGGAATTGCTGTAGAATTCACTAATTTCACATCCTGACATGATTACCAAAATAATCTGCCCTGCCCTTCAGGCCTAGGAGGATAAAGTAACTTGGCTGCAGCCTCCTAAGCAGGCACTGCTCCTTTCAAAGGAGCCCACACTCAGCTGGCAGCGCTCTTCAAATACAGCAGAAGCCCTGCTGGGGTACACCAGGCTCTTGAACATAGAGCAGAAAGGGGATTCTGGAGAGGAAATGATGTCACCACCATCAGTTTTAATAAAAACACCCCAACACTGTTTTCACCAAAAAGAAACGCGTCTACATTGCACCCTGGAGAAAACCCAGATTCACTGCAGTGACCTGTGACTGCCTCTGCAGAGAACTTGATTTCTGGCTCAGCAGCCACATGCCAGAAAGGACAGAAGAGAAGGTGACAATGCTGAGCAGACCCTGATCTGCACAGGCACCCTCACTCCAGAGATGACAGGGAAGCCCTGTTGGTCCCAGGAGTTACCAAACCCAAGGGGAGTTTAGGTATGCTCAAACAAGCAGAGGCAATTCATACTGCTCCCAAGTAGAAAGTACTGTAAAGTAGTAGCAATTAGCAATACCATGGTAATTATTAATTCAGACATAAGCCATCAAAGCAGAGCAACTGAACCCAGGGGCAAGAATGATGTCAGAAATATGGCACTGCAAGGAAATCAAGAGTTTAAGGAGACCAGCACCAAACCAGAGGGCAAATTCTCTTCAGCCTGAACACACCTGCTTGAGCAGAGGTCTCTGTGAGAAATAGGGGGGCCTGAGGAAACTGCTCAGAGAGTAAAAGACACAACAGAGCAGATGCAGCAGAAAAAATGCTGTGCTCTGTTACAGAAAATCCAGAGAGGCTCATGGGTACATTGGATCCAAAGAAAGAAATTTTAGGTCATGCAGAGAGACCTGCAGGAGGATGCTATGAGTCTCAAGGGATGTTTAAGAGAATAAACCACACCTACTTAACACCAAAAAAACCCCAAAGTCAGTGATGAAAATGGTGAAAAAAGATAGGCTGTAACAGTAACACACTGAGGCACAGAACTGCTACATGTCAACAATATAGCTTCAAAAATCTTTAAATTAAAAAAAAATAATTAAAACAATCCACAATAATAAAACAAATAATTCCCCACATTGCAGGGAATAGTGCTATTTTTGCCAAATGACTAATGTGTCATTGAGAAAGAGTGGGGAGAAGATGAGCACAAGGAAAGAGAATTATAATGGCTGGAAAAGATGAGCAAACTGGGAAGATGCTGCAGAGAACGAATACCTAATGCCCCAAACTGGTAACCTGGGAGAAATTCAGAGGCATTCCCCAGCCATAAGCTGCCAAAATGGCTGACAATGCACAGGAAAAAACAGGAGGCAGAGCTACTGTGATACCCTTCAAATAAATAATTAAAGAAAAAAAAAAAAAGGAAAACATACAGGTGGAAAAAGTTAGACAATCCTATTTTTGACATATCTGAGCAAAATATTAATGCGCATGCTCTTCAAGAGAACTGCAACAACAACAACAAAAAAAAACAAAAACAAAAACAAAATAAAACAAAACAAACAAACAAAAAAAAACCTCAACACAACCAAAACCAAAAAGGAGCCCCACACACTAAAAAAAATCCTCACACAAAGGAAACTGTTTTTTCATATTTTACCCATTGGAGGGACTGTGATTCAACCTGTATTTACTATGAAAGAAAGAACAGGCAAGCAACTGGAAACCATTTCACTGCTCTTTTGTGAACTCTGCTCAAGAAAAACTGAAATAGAGGCAGTTACCCAGTAGGAAGGTGGAATTGGTGAAAAAGCAGCATGATTGATGAAATATCTCCATGCAGGCAGCCTCCTTCCTCTTTTGAAAGCCCTGACAAGTGACTGGTTTAACCTGAACACAGTAATTAAGAGAGACAATAGCATAAAATTCACTTGAGGAAAAAAACCCCTTAAATATATTGATGAAAACTTGCAGGAGAACAATTCAAGTATTTGTCATCTGTGCTACAATGGAACAGACTGGAATAATCATAAAAGACTCTAAAAATGCTTCTAAAAAAGTAACATCAGAAGAAAGGGGGCTAGATCTAGAGATAGAAGGATGGGGCACTGAGAGGACAGAGGGGCAGATATTGGAGATGGCCAAGTTTTCTGTCAGAGGGAAGATACCACTGGTTAAATCCAAAGGGACACGGGAAGGCATGAAGCACTTCAGCTGCTGGGGCAGGATGGCACCAAGGGTCACCACACATCGCATTTGTCACACTTGAGCACACTCACTGTTCCAGGGAAATTCAGCTGCATCAGAGGGGAGGACAAGAGCAGCCTGCTGCACCCTCTTCCCTTCAGCACCTCCCTGCATGTTCATAAAACCCCCAGGAAATGCTCTAAAAGCAACCTGCTGCCTCCCAAAAGCAAGTTGCACCACAACAGACAAGAACAAGGCTGACTACAGTGGAACTGAAACTACATCAAATTGTAGAGTCAGCCCAAAAACTTGTGGGGTGCACAGGCTGGACAGGCTCCAAAACTTCCCCTTGCAGGGACTTGTACCAGCAGCTGGAGGTCTCCAGGAGCAAAGGAACCAGGGACAGCTGAAGGGACAGCAGCTTCTCCAGCAAGCAGAGCACAGAAGTACCAAGGAACAAAGCTCACACACATGGGGTTTGAAGCACTTCACTGCTCCACAGCATGGAGAGAGACAGGAACAAGTTCTAGCATTTGTAGCAAACAAGTGTTTGTAGAAGAATTGGAGAATGGCAAAATTCACACCTCAAGTCTATAGTCTGACTATTGATTGGGATTAAATGAGGATCAGATAACCATGAGGTCACAGAAGTGAAGGGTAACATGTATGTGACCTTTTATCACCAGGATCAGGGTTCAGCAGAAATGAGATAGGAGAATTTGCTCTGGTATCTAATGTCAGTATTAAGCTCATTTGATTTTCTCTATTCTCTGTACTCCCACATAAAGGTTTTCCACATCTATGGCTGCTCAAACACATTTCCTCAGAACAGCCACCAACCACAAAAATGAGTCACAGCCAGTACCCAAACACAATGCTACCCTAATATCCATCTAGCACTTCCAACACTGGCACCTGGAAAATGCCTCACAACAGAAATATTAGAGGAATAGCCATCCACACAAAACTTACATACCAGGAAAAGTAAGCACTGCTTATTATTTCTTTATTTACTGCATTATTGCTTTTAATAATCTCAGACAAAACAGCTCCTTTAAAAAATAATCATGCACTTTAAAGGCATAACTTGTAAAGTGCTTAGGTAAACATCATAGTAGACATTATTGCTATCTATGGAAGAAAATGGAAATACCTATATTTGTTGATTTCTGGTTGTAAACCACTTAAGGAAAGCCACACTGACTGCACTATGCACTAGCCAAAGCCACATAAATCTTATTTATCAGATATCCATCTCCATTACACTCTGAAGCCCATGCACACACTTTCTGTAACAGAGTAGTTGCCAGTCAAAATGCACAGCCACCTCTTTAGAATGAGTTTCAGCTCCTGGATGAATGAGCACATTGTGATGCTATGACTGAACAAAAACTGAGGGGCAAACGCAGTGCTGGTAAAAATTCAAAAATACTGCTGTAAGAACAAACTGCTGCTGGTACAAAGCCAGCACTGTATCCCATAAACATCACCTAGGGTGCTGTTCAGCCTTTGCTGAGGAGCTGGATGTGAGCAGGAAAAGCTGTGCTGGAGAAGGGCACACAGCAGCCTCCTGGTCTCTGCTGCAGTTGCAGACACAGCTGCCTCTGCAGCTCCCTCTCCCCTTGCTCCTGACCCATGGAATATGCCACATGATCAGCCCTTGGCTGCACAACTACACAGCCACTCCACACCACTGGGGATTGGTTTGCCTTCCCAGCCAGGGGCTTGTATTGTTTACAAATAAGAGGTGGAAACCCACAGATTGAAGCCAAACATATGTGCTGCTTCCCCAAGCCTGCAGAGGGTAAAGAACAGCAGCACAAAATGCAGAGAGCCCAACTTCCCCTTTAACACAGCATTCATGAGTTGATTTTAACTCTTTCACCAAGGAGCAAGCTAAGAACAGTCTGGTACAAATCTCCAATTTCAGATATTATGCCACCTCCACCACCTCAGAAACCTTGCAGCTGAATTTTCACCTTACAGCTTCTGCAAGCTGGGGAGTAAAACTGCTGTAACCCATTGAAAACAACAATCAAGCACTACTTTTATTTCCAGCAGTATAAGAAATGCTGCAATAACAGCATGACCTTGCATATTAAAATATGATGATCTAGATGGTGTAACAGCAACTTGTTGGCCACATAACTGAACACAACTGCCCTGGGGAGGTCACTGCATGCATTGCCCCGTGTTCTTCCTTAAACACTCCCTGCTGTCCACCAAAGGTGGGATATGGAGCTAGAAGGCTGTCTGACCTGACTCAGGGTGCTTGCTCTGGACAAGAACCTTATCTCTTGGCATCACACCTTCTTCTGCCTGGACCTCCCCGTCCTGCATGCTCAGATTCACCAGTGCATTTGTTGTCCCATAAAAAAACACTGCTGGAAGGTATTGGCAGACAGAGACACCTTGCCTGCAAACCACTGTCTGAAGGCTCACAAGGTGAGGAAGTCAGAGAAGGTCCACTGAAAGTCAGTAAGAAAGGTAGACAACACAGGACATCATGAAAGAAAAAAAAAACATCACAGATATTTCAAAACGTGGAAAAGGAAAAGCCAGCTTCAAACAAGATTCTCCTACAATGTCATGTCACGAGTTTGAGAAACACTGCTGTGTTGACCTGACCCAAAAAGGACAGGGGGAGGTGGGAAGCAGGGAGGAAGGGCCAGAATCCATGTAGGACTTCAGGAATTTCTGAAACAGGCTTCAAAAGTGGAAAATGGAGAAAACCGAGGAAAGCTTGACTGCTGACCGTTTTCAAATGTGTAAATGGAGAAATAAATGCAAGAGTATTTCTCACAGACAGGATGTGCTTTCCCTATTTTTAGCTCGGCCCTCCCAATACAGCTGTGCTGTGTCTGGGATCCACAAAGCACCTGCCTGCTTGCCAGACCAAGCCAACAGCCTGCACTCGGAGCTCTTAGGGCTTGCTCACCACCACCGACAGAGCATTTCCATTTGAGTAAAAGGTGCTTGAGTGCCATTCACAACGCTGAAGAGCCAGCAAGCCATCACTCAAGTGCCACCGGTCTAGAAGACATCCACTTGGACAAAGAGAATAGATGTGCCAAATTTCAAAATGTTCTAAAAGCAGAGCACTGTCGCAGTTTGATCCACTGCACAGTCATGGAAACTGAGAGATCAACTCAGCGCCATTTTCAATTACCAAAAGCTTGTCATAACATGTACAGAGCAGTGACAGCATCCCAAAGGTTTACCTCCAGGGCACAAAATTAAATAGCTATTACCCAATATGAGAAATCACATTTTAAAGCCTCTGTCTTTGAACATGACAAGTATCCACAGCTCTTTTCAAATGCTAATTTTGTCTAGGAGAACAGAAAAAAATCTCAGAAAATTTAGCAGAGAAACATCCACAATAGCTCATTTACCAGAAATGCACTGATGAGCACCTTTAAAAAAAAATAAAATTGGCTGATGTATTGCTGAAGCACAGCAATTTGGTTTCAGCTACCCAAACCACATAGCTATTCTACACATTCTTCACACTTCCAAAACACAAAGAACACCACCATACTGATTTAGAGGAAACTAAAAGCTTGTATCTTGACTCGAAGCTGCAGAGGGCCAGGGAGGCAAGTCCTGATCGTGAATTGCATCCCCCCAAAAATCTTGCACGATGAAGGGTGCAGGTGATAAGCACCTTCTATTGTTACAGTCTTTTTAGAAAGGCACACAAACATTTCCCCACTATAAATACGCACAAAACGTTTAAAACGTTCACATACCTGGCAAAAAGCCACGGCTAAACTCCTTCCAACAGTCACGCATGTCAGCTTCTCCCAGTGACCCCTAAATCTGATTCATTTACGGCAAAGAGATCACTTTGACAGCCACCGGCTTCTCCCAAAAACGCAGACATCCTACCTGCAGGGCCCTGCTGCTCCACATACGCTCTCTGACGGAAGGATTCCGTGCAAGCCATTTTTTCCATTTTTTATTTTGGGAGAACGCCTGCCTGCTCCAAAGGGGGATGGAGGCGGCAGCGCCCAGGTACGAGCACCAAACCCCTCCCATCCTTGGCTGGCTCCGCCGGTCCCGTTACCGCCCCGCTCTCCGACCGCTCCTTTGCCCCGAGAACGGAAGGCACCGCGGGGCCGGTACCTGCCCTCCTGGCACACCGGGAAACCACGGAAAGCCAGCAAAACCGGGGAAGCGGGGCTGAGCTGGGCACCATCCCGGGCCCGCGTACCTGTCCGTCCCGCCGGCTCCTCGGCCCTTCCCCTCTGCTCGCCAAACCCAGCCCCGCTGCCGTCCCGCTCCCCGGCAGGCTCCCGGTGCCCCCGAGACGGTGACACGGGGCTAACAAAGCCCGGCGGAGCGACGGCGGCGCTCACCTGCCCAGCGGTCGCTTCATGCCCTCGGCGGCGGCGGCGGAGGAAGGCAGGCGCAGGCTTCGCCTCAGGCTGCAGCCCTTGTCGAGGGGCCCGGGCACGGCGGCAGCGGCGGCGGCGCGCTCATGCTCCACCGTGACCGACTCGTTGCGTTTCCTCATGCCGGGGCGGGGGCGGCAGCGGCGGCGGCGGAGACGGCGGCAGCGGAGCGGGGCCGCGCTCACTCGCCGCGCGCCCTGCCCGGCACTGCCCGGCCCCGCCCCCCCGGCGCGCCCGCCAATCCCCGCCCCCGACCGCGCCCCTCGCCACGCCCCTCCACCGCCCCCGCCAATCCCCGCCTCGGAGAGGCCGCGGCGCCATCTCTACTGCGGGCACGAGCCCGGCCGCCATTTCGCTGTGGGCCGGGGCGGCGCTGCTGAGGGCGGGAGCTGTGCAGGCCCGTGAAAGAGCCCCTTGTGAAAAACGCCAGTCACTTGTTTGTAAAATTTTAAAAGTTTAATAGTAATGAAATGGTTATAAAAATAGTCATTCAGTTAGAGTAATAATAATTTGGACAATTTGAATTAGGACAATATGAGACAACAGAAACAAAGAGTTACGGACGGTCCGGGTACCTCTTTCTGGGCAACCCGAATAATAAATAATTCGGGTAATTATTTATAAATAAATAATAAATAAATAAACCCGAAAAGGACACACGTTAACAGAGGATTAACCCTTAAAAGCCATAGCCTGTTGCATATTCCTACACCTCATCCAGGATGCATAAATTCCATTCAAACACAGGATTCTGTCTGGTCAGTGTCAGCTTCTTCCTCTGAATCCTGACGGCGTCTTAGGGCTGAGCGAGGCAGGAAGAAGTTGGTTTCTCCTGATAATGGAGCAATAAATTCCTTTTCTCTGAAAGATTTAGGTGTCCTGGGGCTGCTATCTGGTGCGAGTACCTCATTCCTTTCTTAAAAAAATATCTCACATACATGGTTTCTATTTTAACATTATGTTATAACCTAAAAGTACATTTAATACACTACCTAAAAAAATTAATACAGCATAACTTTCTAACACAACACATATAATATTCATTTTAATATTTGCAAAAAGCCAATCATAAAATATCCATTTTTCCCACGGCACAGCTGGTTCAGGGATGTGGGGAGAGTCAGAGCCAAGCTACTGATGGAATTGGCAGTGGGAACAGGGACAGGGAAAAAGCTCTTTGATGGCACAGAAGTGTTATGATACCACACTGGAAAGTAGGTCCTCATTTGACTTATGCCTAAAGAGGCACCACATAGGCAAGGCAAGGAAGTTACAGAGCTTCCCTGGCTCTGTGTTGTGAAAAATGCATATTTGATGATTGGCTTTTTGCAAATATTAAAATGAATATTATATGTGTTGTGTTAGAAAGTAATGTTGTATTAATTCTCTTACGTAGTGTGTTAAATATAGTCTTAGGTTATAACAAAATGTTAAAATAGAAACTATGCTATGTAGGATACTTTTTTTCCTACAGAAAGGACTTGCACTGAGACAGCAGCCAGAGTGTGAGGAATGGACACCTAAATCTTTCAGAGAAAGAGAATTTATTGCTCCATTATCAGGAGAAACGAACTTCCCACCTGGCTTGGGTAGGATGATGCTGTTAGGATTAAGAGGAAGAAGTTGACAGACAGAATCCTATGTTTGAATGGAATTTATGCATCCTGTATGAGGTGTATGAATATGCAACAGGCTGTGGCTTTTAAGGGTTAATCCTTGTTAACGTGTGTCCTTTTCTGAGCTTATTTTGCCCAGAAAGAGGTACCCAGACCATCCGTAACTCTTTGTTTCTATTGTCTCATATTGTCCTAATTCAAATTGTCCAAATTATTATTACTCTAATTGTATTACTATTTTTATAACCAATTCATTACTATTAAACTTTTAAAAGTTTAAAAACAAGTGATTGGCATTTATCAAAGTGTGGGTGCTGCAAAGTATGGAATATGTCAAATTTTTCTTAAGAGAGGAAGTTCTTAGATGTTTGATCTTTGTATACTTTTAAGCCTAGTCAGCAAGAAAGCCGGTTTTCCATGTGTTAGAAAAACAAATTAACTGCCTTGTTAAAGTTTAGGTCTTGAGGTGCTTCAGTGATCTCAGATCTAGGGAGACATTGACAAACATTTGGAAAAAGGACACTCGCTGATAGTGGACACAATTTATGGGCCACAAAGACACCTGGTAGAACTCCCAAAGGAAGCAAGAAAGAAATTAATAAAGCCAACTTAGCAATTGTCCTGTAATCAACTGCAACTGGATAAAATGTAATTCTGTCAGGGAATTACATCTGCGGCCACCACGAGCCCAAGAAAGACACAGATCCAGAAGAAGAGAAAGAGTGGGTGTGCAAACTAATTAGCATGAGAAGCATTTCTTCTGAATTGTTGCCGAGTGATCCTGTACCCCAGATTCCAGAGAAATACATAAATGAAATAATCCCAGGAGGTACTGAACCAAGAGGGAGGAAGTAATTCTTAAAATACCAGCCTGTACTACCCGGCAGTTACAGATAACTAGCAGAAAACAATGTGTAATGAACTGATACGTGTTTTATCTTGTTTCTACCAGCTTCTAACATTTGAGATTTTCAGAAGTTTTCTCTTGATAAGATCATAATTGCAAAAATTTCCAGCCAGGCTTTCGTAAAGACTGGTTGTACTTTTGCATGCTTTGAGCAGCAAAAGTTCTTGTCCATTTGATTTTGTTCCATTTTCTAGGTCTCATTGGGAAGACTGAGTTCTGCAATTGAGCATTGTCAGGAGCTTTGTCTGGTGGCAACATCACGAGCGGTGGTCAGTCCAAAAGCAAAGGCTGTGTATGGGGTTGGGGAGTGGCAGTGTAGGGCTGTGAGGAGGGAATTGCAAGCTGCTCCACAGGCTTTGAAGCAAGGGGAAGAGACTCAGCTGTCATAAACCCTCTGAAATGCCTCAGAGTGAGTATTTTCTTGTGGAGCCCTTAAGCTGATCTCAACATTTCTAAATGCTTCCCTTCCTTAACTACATAGGTGTATAAACAGGTGCTTGCTTGGTCTCTCCTATCATAGAAGATAAGAAGATATTTAAGATTAAGGAATCACCACTTTTTTTTTTCTTTTTTTTTTTTTTTAGTGCAATGTCCTCTGTGCTGCTGGTAGCCAGAATATTGAACTGTAGATCCATACAATCATTAGGGTTGGAAAAGACCCTCAGGATCATTGAGTCCAACAGTTAGCTCAGCATCACCATGTTCATCACTAAACCATTCCCCAGATGCCACATTTAGACATTTTTTGAACACTTCCAGTATAGTGACTCCACCCTGGGCAGCCCGTTCCAGAGCCTGACCCTTTCAGGGACAAATTTTTCCTATTGTATACCTCCCCTAGGAAAATGGCACTCGAGGCTCTTACCTGTTGTCCTATCACTTGTGACCTGGGAGAAGATGCCAACCCCCACCTCACTATAATCTCCTTTCAGGAATATGTAGAGAGCAGCAAGATCTTCCCAGAGCCTCCTTTTCTCCAGGCTGAAGAGTTTATAGGCAGCCCTTGCAGCACTCCAGTTGGGTGAGTCATCCCACCAGCGTGAAGAAGTTCTTCCATTTGGGACCAGTACTTGCCCTTCTGACCTATTGAAAGAGAGTGGTAGGCCTTCCTGTGAGTTATCCTCAGAAATTACCACACACACCCCAGAAATCAATGCACAAGATCCATTCTGAATTCCAAATTAACCCCCATGGTGGAATTCTGGTCGACTTGAGAGATTGTTGAGGCCATAGTCCACTACAAACCTTACTTCTGCTGCTGTTATAAGCAACCCAGGGTAAAATTCTGCCATCTGTGGTCAACAAATACTGTATCTGAACAATGCAAAACAGCTGAGGAAATGTGCTGACATGGGATTTCTTACCAGCCAGTAACTTCATGTAGTTCTACAAAACATGTACAGGAAGAACAGGAAAATCAAATCGGAGTAAAGAATTTGGGATTTCTTAGCTCAAGGCATGAACAAAGATTACAATAGAGCAATAGTAGAAACTATTGCTATGGGCAAGGGCACATTCCAGAGAGTTTCTGTATGTGTGCAGTGATCCCAAAGGGGTCTGGAAACAGATCATGGGGCAAGGATACAGCCTGCTGGACTACACCAATGTCAGCCTCCTTCCCATCCTGTATTCTTCAGAGGCAGCTGCACCTGGATTTACCAGCCTGATCTGGAGATGAGGAAGACTGATGGAAAACAAAGGACAGCAAATGAGCACTGATCCTAAGTAACACTCTCAAGAGAAGGAATGAGAGCTGTGTTTGGCTGTGGATGAGCTCAAACAAATCTCCTCAAAAGACAGAACCCAGAGCAGGAGATACCGAAGGGACCTGGAAAGACCAGGGGAAAGTTCTGGTTAGGAAACCACTGTGAGAAAAGTCTCTGGAGAGCACAAAGATATTCAAAGCAGCAGAGAAATCAGAAAAGGGGCTGAGCCATCTTGAGATGGTACTTGAAAAGGGAATGAAAGGCAAGGAGAGGTGAATTGAGGCAGAGCAGACAAGACACTGCAACACCCTGCTCAAGGCAGCCTCTGGAAATGCAGAGAGGCCTGCTAGGAGGACAGATTTCTGCTCCTCAGCACCATGGGCTTCTTCATCTGCTTGCCCAACTGTCTCCTAGCTGGACCATGTAGAAAAAACTATGAAGAGCTCAGATGGAAGGTGGAGCCATCCTTTCATGCTGAATTTATCCTTCCTGAAGGCAGGAGAATCTGCCGGCCCCCCCTACCCCAAGCTGCTCCCAGCCCCCCACCCTGCAGTCCTAGTTCAGGTGCTGACTTTGTGGCAAGACAGGACTGCTGGGTCTGGCACAGCAGGTGCTGCAGGTTGGTGGCATAACAAGGCTTGTAGCCCCAGAGCAGGGTGCAGAAGATGAGCTCAGGACTCCATATGTTTGCCAGGAGGAGGTGACAGGGCTTCTCCTGCTGGATATCAGTACATGCAGAAGCACAGGATTAGCAGAAGCTCTGGCTCAGTGATGCCTTGGTGGGCAGTCCCTGATGTTTGAGACCCCACAGGACTCCCCACTGACATCCTGCAGGACCACACTTCTGGAAAATTTGGAGATGGGGACCCTCATGTTTTCCTCGCTGTCCATGAAAATGTTTTCCAGCTTTAACCCTCTGCAGGGTGCTGTGGGCAGGCAGGTGCAGAATGAAGGTCTGGGGCTGGGAAGGTCAGGAGGCAAGGAAGGAGCTGTGGGCAAATGAGGTGCCAGGGCAGGGAGGAGAGCTTGGACTGGTAAGCAGTGGTGTGGAGGGAGAATAGGTAAGGGTGCAGTGCAGCAGTCAGAGATGTGGAGATGGAGAGAGGCTTCAGGAAGTCCTTCACTGCCTGGGCTGGGGAACATGACTCCCCAGCTGGGAGCATCCCTGCTCTAGGATGCTCCCTGAGGAGAAAAAAGCTGTCTCCATGCCTTGGCTCAGCGGGATGAGCCCTTCGGGATCCGTGGACACACGGGCTTGGCATGGGACGGCCCTGCCCCCCGCTGGCTCCCCTTTGCCTTGCACCCCATCCCCTTTGCCCACCGCTGCTCCCCTGACCCTCGTCAGTCCCCCACCAAGTGCCCACCACGCCTCCATCCTCCCGAAGCTCCCAAGAACTCCCTGCCCCTCGGATCCCTGCCCTTTGCCTCACAGTGCCCCCAGTGCCCAGGACTCCCTCAACCACTCCCTGCTCCTTTGAACTTCAAACACCCCTGCCCCATTGAGCCATCCAGTAGCACTGCTGCCCATGAAGCTCCCCAAAGGGTGCTCCCATTTCCCCCTTAGCCCCTGGAGACCCTCAGGTGTGCCTCCTGCCCTGCAGAACTCCATGATGCTCAGGGACTTCTCCTGCTGCCCCCTGACAATGCCACCTTCTCACCCTGCCTGCATCCAGTGGGGCAGGCATTTCCCAAGGTTTTCTTCCAGTGCCTTCTTTTTGGAGATGACCTTGATGGCCACCTTGTGCCACAGTGTTAGACAGAAGTTAGGCACAATCAGTCACTTGACATTGGGACAAAGTCAAGGGCCAAATACCAGTTTGGTGAAGCTGAGTTTCAGCAACCTCCAGGACCAAGGAAAGCCAATCCAGAATTCCACGTGAGAGCTTTAGACAAGGAATGATGATAACTACAAACTCTCCAAGCAAGTGCCTTCTGCCTGCTCACACTGGCACAGTTTCCTGCTCACAAGCACCCAGATAGTTGTGCTGGGGCTGTGGCCACTTGTGCATGACATAGAGCAAGAACAACAGACACCAGGACCTTGCTCTGCTCCTGGGGATCCTGTGGAAGGGCAGGGAATGTCAGGTCAATAAAGATTATAAGATCGATAAGCTGATGCACTCATCTTTCAAAACATTCTTAGGGAACTTCTTCCCCACATGCCATGCCAGGTCAGTTCACCCAATGCCTGAAAGACTGTGAAGCACCTCTGATACTACCCAGTGCTTTTTGCCCACCTGCACCAGCAGCTTGAAGGTGACACGTGCAGGCTGTTGGACACCATCCTCCCCTATGAGGATGCAGAACCGCCTGCCAATGAGCTAATCGGGCAGCCCCATGTGAGCAGGGCAGTGTCCTGACCCCCTGTCCCAGGAACAGCCTTCTCCGTATCAGCAGCCACAAAGCTCCGGCTGTGCTGGGCCTCGCAGTGCTCACAGGCACATTGTCACCCTTGGATCCACCAGCTTCACTCGCCCCCTTAATCCCACCGGCAGCCACCCCAGAACTGTGCATGAGAGCACTGACAAGCGCCCGCCCCGCACAGGTGGGGTGCAGACCCTGAGGCCAGCTCAGACTATTAGGGCTCCTCCTTCTCGAGCGATGCAGGGCAGGACAAGGAGCCCAGACACTTTTCCTCCCGCTCTCCAGGAGCCCCCTGCAGGTGTTCGCCGTGTCCTGTGGAACCCCGCAGGCCCCGGCTCCCTCCCGCGGGAAGGAGCCGATCCCGAACCCGCGCCGGGGCCGCTGCCCCGGAAGAGCCGCTCCCGCAGCCCCGCCCCCTAGGGCGTGCCCGGCGCCCGCGCGCCCCGTGGCCAATCAGAAAAATCGGCCGCCCTGCGTCAGCGGCACGCGGCGGCGGCGGAGGCTGTTGCTAGGCAGGCCGGCGCGCCTGGCCCAATGGGAGCGGGGCGCTGCAGCCGGGCCCGGGCGCAGGCGGCGGCGGCGGCGGCGGGCGCGGAGCGGTTGGGGGCCGGCGCTCACCATGCCCTACAAGCTGAAGAAGGAGAAGGTGCGGCCCCGGGGGCGGCGGCAGCGACGGGGGAGCTCCCGCGCGCGGCGCGGCGGCCGACGGCTCGTTCCCGCCGCCCCTCCCCGGCGCGGCCTTGCCTGGGCTCAGCCCTCGGGCGGGGGCGCGCACGGGGCTGTGGCCGGCAGGGGGCGGGGGCGCGGGCGCGCGCCCGCGGCGGGCGGGTCGGGTGGCGCAGGAGGGCGGCGGGGGCGCGCGCGGGCCCGGGGGAGGCGGGCGGGAGGGTGCGAGGGGCGGCCGGCGGTGCCTCCGTGCGAGCCCGGCCCGGCCCGGCCCGCCCTGCCCTGCGCGCTCCGCCGGCCGCGGGGATGCTCCCGGTGGGTGAGGTACGGCCGCACCCACGCCGCGGCCCCGCTGCTCTCTCCGCCGGCGGGGTGAGGGCCCGAATCCGCCTCTGCCGCCGCCGAGGGCGGCTGGGCCGGGGCTGAGGGTGCCCTGGCACCGCGTATCTCCGATGAGGCCGCGCCCCGGGGAAGGGCTGGGTGGGCACCGGGGCACCGGGCCCTGTCACCCGCCGGGGTCAGCCCGCGGTGACCGGGACGGGAGATGCCAGCATCGCTCCTGGCTGGGAGCTTGGCCTCGCCCTGGGCGTCAGCGCCGCGGGAGCCGTTCGGAATGGCTTTCCCAGGGAGAAAGGGCTGGGAGTGGGTGTCCGGAGCAGGGCGTGCTGCAGGAGTGCTCTGTGGCAACTCACACCTGAGCTCTGCAGAGAGATGCTGAAATTCTGAGCAACGTGGAGTTTTCTCTGATTGTGTTCTCATCCTTCCAGGAGTCTCCAAAGTCTACCAAAAGCACCACAAAGCCTGGCAGCGGCAGCAGCAGCAGCAGCAGCAGCAGTAGCGGGAAGGATGGTGGGGCAGAGAATTCAGAAGAGGTAAGGCTTTCACCTTGGGTACAGCAGTGTGCATGTGCAAACTTTGGGGAGGAATAAAATCTTTCATTTTAGCTGCTTCAAGGTGTTCCACCAGATAACACATGTCACCAGGATCTTAAGAAGTCGGAGAAGGAAAATTGGCCCAAAGGGAACAATGACTATGGATGAGACCAGCTGATGAGTCTCATACCCTACAGACCTACAAAAAGACATTTGGCACAAAGCTGAGGGCAAGTGGTGCTCACAGAGGTGGGTAGGGCATGGCAAAGTTGGCTGCAGAAAGGGACATGCCATGATTATCAAGGAGGTGGAAGCCTGGCAGATGGGAGCAGCCTCCTTGCTCCTGTCAGAGCAAAGTGCCATCAACTCTGTTGTCACTTTGTGTCAGAGTGGGAGAGTAGTGAGAAGCAATGGGAAAAGATCTGTTCTTCTGAGGCGTTTTCTGGAGGAGTGAGATTAGGAAGTAATGGATAGGAGCACTTGAAAGAATGAACTGCTAGAGATTAAATGGCTCTCCTTTGGTATAACAGCCTTGTTGCTGAATGCAGCATTCCTCACAAGAAGGCACAGTCTGTATTCCCAGATGTGCAGTCTCACTCTCAGTTTGGATGTTGCCAGGGTAGATACATTAGAATGCCCTCAGCAGAATATGATAGTATGATAAGCTGTCCTTAGAATTAGCACAAAGTTGTGTTCATTGGAACTTTTCTGGTAGTTCTGAGTTTGTCTGGCATTCAGGCAGTGGTTGTGGAATTTGAGAATCCTCTCAGAAGAATGTTACACACATCTGAGGAAGCATGCACGTATGTGTAGTTTATTTATTTCAAAGCTGCAGTTTGGCAAACAAGCTGTGCCACTTCTACATCCATAGAAGCTTGTGTGCTCTAGTCTTGTCTGGGACACGTTGCACTTGTCATTTGGAGGGTTGGGCACAGGAGAGATGCAGGGCTAATCAAGTCTAGGAAGAAATGTGTAGTACAGTGGCACGGCTGTAGTCAGTGTTATTTTAGAGTCCACTCCAAAGCACAGATCTGCATTGCAGAGCCTCAGAAAATAAACCCACTACAATCCACTCAGTTTTGTGCTCATGCCTGACCTGCCATGTGGCCAGCAAGGAATCACTCTTACTTTGTGTGCCTTGGAGCAGGCAGCAGTTTTGTAGATCCTCCATCCTGGCCTTTGTCTCTATCTGTTTTATTCTGTGTATGCAGCTGAAAGCAGCTTGGTGGGAGAGCTGCCTGCAGACTCCAAGGAAGTGAGAGAGCTCCTGTGTTGGCATTATGGGGTCAGACTTACCTTTTATTTATGTGGAACTCTTTGCTGAGTTCACAGCTCTGGAAAGGTGTAGGAAAGTCTGGGATTTGCAATGGATAGCCAGCAAAGCAGGTCACTCTGATGTGCCCATCCAAATCAGGCTGTTGTGGCACTGCTCTCCTGGTTACAAGTGGTGCAGTAAGAAGGGAAGAATGTCACAGGTGACAGGCTTCCTTTTGTGACCTGAAATGGCATGTAATATTTGCCTGGGTGCAGGAGAAACTTAGGAGTGATGTGTCTAAAATTCCCTCCCACAAAACATACCTAGCCACTTCCTCATACTCCAGACAAAATCCAGCCCTCCTTTAAGATGGAAAGCTGTGTCTCCTTTGATCATAGGAACAGAGAGCAGAGCAGAAAGGAGACACCTCTGCAGTGTGTACTGCCACAGGTCTCTTCTTCCTTTCTCTGTTGAGTCTGCAGTGAAGTTTGTTCCCTCTTGGTACTTTCCTATCTCTGGAGTACTCTGCTGCAGAATGGAAGAGAGCTCTTTGCTTGATAAGAAGAAATGTATGCCAGTTTGAATGCGATTTTCTTGCTCTTCAGGAAACACAGAAAGGTATTTTGACTTTCACAATGGGTGAAGAATTAGGTAATGTGTGCTGGGAGCAAAACTCCTTCCTTATGTCAGAAGCAAGAGGTGGTTTGACTTGTGAAACGCTGGGAGTGGTGTTGTCTGGTGGGGTTGATGGGCTGAGCCCAGCCTGGATACCTCTGCTGCCATTGTGAGAGTTTCATGCCCTGTGAATTCCCTTGTGGAGCTATGGTTGGTTGGTTGCCTGTTCTAGGGTGAAAATTGGGTGCACTAAAAAAAAAAAAATCTTTCCTTTTTCTTCATATCTCAGTAGATGTTTAATGGGCTTGCAGCAGGGGAGCAGCCATGTGGGCAGCCCTCTTCCAGTTTGTGCTTTTCTCTCTCACACCATGCTCCATGGAGCAGGGGAAAGAATCAACTTTAATTTATCCTGGTACCAGAAAGTTATGATTTGTTTTGCAGGCAACTTGTCTAGCTGGTGGGATGAGTAAAGCTTGTTACAGAGCAGCTCTGTTTTGATGGATCTGGGCAAATGCAGTGGACAGAGAGCTCCTATGGGGATCTCTGTGGAGGGAGGTGAAGAGGGTAGGAGCCAGTCCAGAACCCCCTAAGCAAAGTGCTTTGTTCTGTGCAGCAAAGGAGCTTGTAGTGGAGCTGATGTGGAAGGGCAGATATGTTGAAAAGCAGGCACATCCACAAGGGAGGGCAAGTGTTGGATTCTCTCTTAAGTCCAGGGGTAGTGCAGTGCTCTCAGTTTTACTCCAAGATGAGCATCTCTCTGATGTGAATAGCCAGCAGAGCTTGGCCAGCCCCTGGCTTTGTGGGGGCAGTTTGCTGTGGAAGAGACAAGGAGCCGTGGAGTAAAACATGAGAGCAGGGAGTGGGAAATGAAAGGTATGTTTAATTCAGTCCCTCTGGAATATGAGGAGTATGTGAATGCAGAGAATTTCTGGGTAGCTATTTAAGGAGAAAAATAAAAAAAAAATAATGTCAGAGACCAAGGCAGCGTTGAATGAGAGGATGAGAAAGAGTTACTCCTCCTGGCCAGAAAGACTGGGAGAGGCAGCTGGGTGGGGAAAAGAGTTAATGACCTGGAAGTGGGAGCAGGCATTAGCAGCAGCAAAGATGGGAGTTGCTCTGCAGCCTCAAGGGCAGCTTGGAGCCTTGCTGATGAGATTTGCAGCTCTGGGAGGGGGTGTACCTTTTCAGTGAGGTGCTGTATTTTCATGTTTTGCACATATCTCCATGGGGCTTGTTACTGCAGTACCTGGAGTTCATTATTCAGAGACAGGCATTACAGAGTGTTCGTGCTACTTCTGAGGCAGAGAGCCTCATTTTAATAGGGAAGCTGTGTAACAGCAGACAAAGAGAGCAGGTACTGACTTGAGGGATGGGAAGGGAAGAGTCATCTGAGGAGGAGGAGGAGGAGCTGAGAGCAGATCTGGGCTGGGAAGCTTAGCAAGCAGGGGATGCTCAAGGGACCAGTGAGGCAGAAAGGGCTTCCCGAGTGGCGATGCACCCAGCTGCAGTAGGAGTGCCTGCAGAGGTGAGGTCATGCACAGCTAGGGGAGAGCAGGAGGAGCCAGCACAGCTCAGGGGGGCTGGGGGAAGAGGATCTCTGCTCTCTGGGGTGAAGAGGAATGGCACAGAGCAAGCTCAGGGCCTGGGGCTCATTGACTTGTGCAGGCAAGTTCCTAACTAGGAGGAGAGGTGGTGGGAACCAGTGGGGAGGGAGTGCTCTGGAGGCAGGGAGCCTGTGTGCAGGAGTTGTAATTCAGTTTCCTTTAGGGGTGGCCTGTCCTGTTGGCACAAGGAGCTGCTCCACTGCAGTGGGGGAAGTGGGGCTACCCCACTGTGCTTGGTGCAAACACCTTGTGCTATTCTCTGGTTACTTCAGCATGTTCAGTGTAACAGGCACAGCAAACAGTGTCCCCCAGCTGTTGGCTTTGTCACGGTGTGTGAGCCCTGCTTGTCAGGAGGGGCTGAGCCTGCTCAGGGAGGGAGGTGCCTGCAGCCATGGAGCTGGTGTTGGTATCAGGGAAAGAGTCTGTACATAAAGAGAAAAGCTTTCAGGTTCAGTAGTCTGCTGTGTTTTTAGGGATGGAAACTTCAGGGAAGAAAGTGTTAGGAAACTTAAAATAAGCCTCTACTGATTCATGTGACCAAGATAGGAGGTGTTGAAGGCAGCAGGACAGCAGGCCTGCCACAGGAAGCACCTCCTGAAAGCAGGGATTCAACTTGATCCCAGAAAGTGCCTGTACAAGCAGCCCATCATAAACCCTCTGAGCCCTGCAGCATATGAGTATATCTGACCTCTCCAGCCATCAGGTTTTCCCTAGCAATCTCAGCTGTGGGACTTCTGCATGTGCATGGCTGTTTCTTAAATAGCTGGCAGCTAAACCTGAAACTATGTTTTGTCTCTCTTCGTGTAAGATGTTGAAGACTGTGGATTGTTGAAGACTGGTGGACTTCTCCAGCCCCCTGTTCACATGCAGTAAACACACCATGCTCTGAACATTTGCCTGTGGGGTTTTTGGGTGGATGAGGAGTCCACAGGCATGTCCTATCAGCTAGGAGGGCCCATGTGTCCTGCTTCCTTCAGTGTTACCTGGGAGGCCACCAGTGCATCTTCTGTTTCTCTCTCTACCATCTTTGCTCTGTGGTGGCTCAGCATTCAGATTTTTTCCCTGCTTCCCTGTGGAAGGAGAGTGATGCAGAGGTGAGGATTCCCAAAGGCATCTGGACAATATTTTGAGTGGCTCACACTGCCCTGATACCCACATCTTCAAGGTGAGAAATGAACTTTACAGTCTTGGAGGCTGGCCAGCAAGGCTTTGTCCTGGCTTAACTGAGCAGAGACTGAGACTCTTTAGGATAAGTTGCCTTCAGTTTGTAGTCTGGGCCTGCTTTGTTTGGCAGACACTGCAGATTTTATCACAAGCTCATCTGGCTCCCTCCTCTCATCATGGGACAACGCTGCTCTGTGAAGGGAATTGAAACAAATGCAAACTCTAGAGAGTTCAAATCCTGGTGTCTTCCCCCCACCTTGACTTGGAGCTGAGCTTGAAACAGAACCACTCAAGATTTCCTTCAAACAGAGCCAGATCAGAACCAAAATTTTTGATTTCTCATTCAAAGTAATGGCTTGGCAAAAAAATTGATGTTTTGCCTTGGGCCCTGTTGTCCATGAGGAGTCTTTACACTTGCTCTACAGATCCCAATCTGTAGAGCAGCATCTCCTTGTAGACAGCTTTCCCTGCTCCTACCTACATGCTGCAGGTACAGTAACTCTTGCTCTTGCACTGCAGTGCTGTGCTGCACCTCTTTGGAAACCAGGGAAAGGACTGTGCAGAGTAGCTGCAGCTCAGCCAGGAAGAGACTGGCCATCTGGAGGGTGGCAAGCTCTGCTGAGCTCCTGCACTCCCTTAAAACACTGCTGGTCACTGTCCTGGTGAGGCCTGCATTCCTGCCACTGTGCTCTCTGTGGCAGCTGAGAATTATGGGGAAAGAAGGAGGTGATGTCCAAGAATTTCACTCACCTCTGCTCCCCATCCATTGTGCTGTTCTTGCTGTGTCCTAAACAGGTTCATGCTGCAGCTCCTTGGCTTCATGTACCAGCAGGAAGGAGGTGGCTCATGCAGCACAGCCAGGGTAGGCTGGGTGCTGGTTCCAGCTAATCCCTCTGCTTCCTGGCAGGATGTTGCCCTCTTTTGTCTGAGTTTTCCATAGGTTGGGTCAGTGTGAAATTAAAGGGTCAGTTATTGAGTCATTATGGTCCAAGTGGGACTTGAACCAAGAGAGCTTCAGCAAGGTCAGAAGAGAGCTGAGCTGAGCAAACACTGGCTTGAGTTTCTGGTCACATGCTAAACATGAGAAAGTGCCTCTGTTAGTGCAGTGGGAGAGGAGAATGCAGGCAGAGAGTTTGTGTGGCTAAAAGGAGTGATGTGGGAAAAGCCCATCTACAGAAGTCCAGACAGCAGTGAGGCAGAGATGGGAGAGAGCAGCCAGGATGGGCTGGGAGAGCCCACAGCCTGGGATCTAAGGTTCTATATGTTTGTGTGTATGATCCATGTGGGTTATAGGTGCTAATGGACCATGAGTGCAACAATGATTGTCGTGGTCTCCACTATTGCCTTTCCAAGGCCTTTATGTCTGCTCTGTACTACATGCTTTGCTTTTTCACAAGTGATTCCCTGCACAGGGACAAGGAAGCAAATTGCTGGTTTTCTAAACTTGCTTGTTGTGTGTTGTACAGAGTGCTGCAGGGACAGCAGCACGCTGAGATTTCTGTTTGGAGCACACAAAGTTCTTATTTCTGCTCCATGTAATTTGTCACAAGATGTGACTTTGCTTTCCACATCCATAGCACTGGCTGTGCTGAGAGGCTCCACTGTCTTTGTGGTACCTTGCAGACATGAGTAAAACTGATGTTTACTTTGCAGGTATGCTGCATAGGCAACCAGCAGCTCTAAAGCTGGTGAGATGCACTCAACTGCAAGTGCAACAGTGAAAAACCTGCCAGGTTTCTTCATTCCAAGAAGATGCTGATGGGCATCTGCTTATGAGGCTTGTAAGTAAAAGCTTCTGAGTTGTTTTTTTCTCCCTCCCCAGGCCCAGCAGCCTCAGCAGCAGCCTCAGCAGGCACAGCAGCAGCCACAGCAGCAGCCAACTTCAAACAAGCGGCCCAGCAACAGCGCTCCCCCCCCAACCCAGCTGAACAAAATCAAGTACTCAGGGGGGCCCCAGATTGTGAAGAAGGAGCGCCGGCACAGCTCTTCCCGTTTCAATCTGAGCAAAAACCGGGAGCTGCAAAAACTCCCAGCCCTCAAAGGTAAAGAGGCAGTGGGGTGGAAGTGACCTGCATGTCAAGCTGCAGTTTCTCCAGCTAGTTACATGGAAGGGTGCTTGGCTTGTTAGCACAGAGAGAATTGATGGATGGTCTAAAATAATCATTGAGTATTCTCAATGCAAACTTCATACTTAGGTTCCCAGTTGAGGTATTTAAACCTGCTTCTGTGTACGGAGGATTGCCTCAGATTCTTCAGCAGGTTGTGCAGGAAGGTGGTAAAGTGCAGAGACCTTGGTGCAGACTGTCCTTGGTTCCTACATCCACCCATTCCTGGGGAAGGACCAGGCTTCCTCCTCATTGTGTTTCCATTGCAAATTATGATAGTGCAATTGAACCTGTCCACATTAGGGCAGCTTGGTGTTAGCACTTAGTGTACATTATGTTGCAATTAAACATGAGTATGGACAAGGAGAAAGCATTTTCAGCAGTGATTGAGGCAGAGCCATTTCTTGGTGCTGCTCACAGACACAGACAAGCCTTTGGGGAAGGCCGAGGCAGTGTGTAGTTTCCAGTTGTATCAAAAAGAGAATCTGTTAATGTACAGCTCCTGCCAGCCTGGCCCTGTTCTCTGGCAGGAGGGTTAGGCTATAGTGTGTGCTGCCCAGCTCCCTTTGTGTCTCTGGGGTGCAGGACATGGCTGCCACTGCTCTGTGATGGGAGCTAGTTGAGCTCCTTTTTCAGTGTACTCTGTACACAGAAGAGACCAGTGCTTATCAGGTTAGAAACTGCTACCACATTTGAAATCCCCTCTTGGGATAGCTGCTTCAGAGGCCTGGCATCCTCTCTGCCTCCCTTGTCCCATGTCCATAGCAGGGATAACACTGCCTCTCCCTCTTCCCTCCAACAGTTGAAGGGCAATGTGACAGGGGAGGGGGAAGCCACAGGGAGCAAACCACGGTGATACCTGGGTAAAGCAGGAAGATGATGTGGCTGTCTCCAAGGACAGATGTCCCTGCTTTCTCTGACAGATGCTCCTCCCCATGAACGAGAAGAGCTTTTCATCCAGAAGCTGCGGCAGTGCTGTGTTCTTTTTGACTTCATCTCTGACCCCCTCAGTGACCTGAAGTTCAAGGAGGTGAAGCGAGCAGGTCTCAATGAGATGGTGGAATACATCACACACAACCGGGATGTTGTCACCGAGGCCATCTATCCTGAAGCTGTTATCATGGTAGGGCACGGAGCCAGTGTTTGTGTGGCTTCTGTGTGCCAAAGAAACAGGGAAGTATGGGAGGAGGAGGGCATGGGGATTTGTCAGAGAGGAGTGTGACCCCAGTCCTACCCATTCCTTATCTCCCCACCTCCAGAAAGAGAAGTGTGTGTGGGGGTGGTGGTAGTGACAGTGCCTGCTGTGGGGAGAGGTGGAAGCTCTTGTCTCTGGCACAGAGTGCACTTGGGGAGGTCCTGTGCAGACTGTAGCCCTGCAGCCTGCAGGAAGGGATCAGCCTGTGGGCACAGCTGTGACAAATCACACTGCAGTGAAGGATTTGCTGTATGGAGGACCATCATGAGGTGCCACAATGTCATTCATGCAACTTTTTCACTCACCGCAGTTTTCAGTGAACCTCTTCCGGACACTCCCACCATCGTCCAATCCCACAGGAGCAGAATTTGATCCTGAAGAAGATGAGCCTACATTAGAGGCTGCCTGGCCACACCTTCAGGTGAGGAGCAGTGGGGGATATAAATCTGGTGAATTTATCTCCCAGAAGTTAAGAGTCCATGTAGAGGCGGCCAGCCCTGCCATTGCTGCTTCACCAGCCTGCAAGGGTTGCTGGGGAAAGACCAGGCCTGCTACCCAGGGATCAGAGGTGACTCTTAGGTAGTGCAGGAAGCAAGGGTGTCCTGGGAACTGGCTGATGCCTCTATGCAACATTCACCTGCAGATGGCTTTAGACAGACTAGATGAAAAGGGTTAGGAAAGTGACAAGTGAGCGTGGTTTAGCAGAGCTCAGCAGTGGAAGTCAGGAGGAAAGCTCGAGGCACTGGCACAGGGATGTGTTGTCAAGCAGACAAAGGGAGAAAAAGAGGCAGGTACTGCAGAATGAAGCAGAAAATACAGAGAAGAAATAAGGTGTCATTCTGCAGCAGTGGTTAATCACTTCTCAGTGCTGCAGTTGACATAGGGATGTGAGCATTGATAGAAATAGCGTGTCCTCAGTACCAGAGTGCTGTGAATGCTAGGCAGCATTTGTTTCTCAGAATTGAGTCAGCAGCAGCCAGCATGGATTTCTGGCAACTGAATGCTGAACTTTTTGGTCAGCACCTCAGTTTTTTCTTTACTGCTGTCCTTGGCAGCCAGGCCCTACCTGTAGATGCACGGTCCTATCATTCCTTCAATTCCAAAGTCAGACCTTTCAAATGCATTGATCTTGTTTGGCCTAGTGCCCCCTCAGGACCACTAGGAGAAATGAGAGTGGACTCAGTCCTCTCAGAGAACAGCAGGACCAGAATTTGATGTTTCAGCACTGACAGCCTTCTTAAAGCAAGCTGCCCTTTGTTTTCCAAGTGGGACACAGCATGCAGCTCTCCTGGCTTAGTGAGGCCAAGCCAACCTTGAGTCAGTACCCAGGAGGCAGAGGACACTGCGTGTTTTTCTGGGGTCTGTTTCATTTCTCTGCTCTTCTGTTATTCCTTGGATGTCTCAAGGGCATCCACGTGAGTCTGAGCCTTTGCCATCTCTGGAGGTTTCTGATCTCTGTAGGGATGTGTGCTGAAGATGGGAGAAGAGTTTCCCAGGCCTAATGTCTTAATCTGAGTAGGTGGGTGTTATCTTTGGGAGACCTGATGTGTTGAGATCTCAGGCAGATTTGGGCAGTTATGTGCCACCAGAAACTCCTGCCCATTAAAGCAAGGGCAGCTGAGTTGATCCCACTGGTAAGGAAACACTGGCTTTTATGCTCCTGTTTGGGCTTTCCAGCCTTTCCCTGAATCCTTAAGGAGAAGGAAGACATAAAATCTGAAGTAAACACTGGTGAGAGGACAGGGAGATTTCTAAGTAATCTCTCCTTTTCCCCTGACAGCTGGTGTACGAGTTCTTCCTCAGGTTCCTGGAGTCGCCTGACTTTCAACCAAATGTAGCCAAGAAATACATTGACCAGAAGTTTGTGCTATCTGTAAGTAATTGCTGCCCTGCCACTGTGCACCACCTTTAGGAAGGACCTGCAGCAGATTTTGGTGCTTGATGATGTGACTTTTCTTTATTTGTCCTGAATGAGCAGACAGAATTTTCTGTGCAGGGCAAGACTGTGTGTGAGCTGTAGTCACTGGAACTCATAACTCATTGTACAGATGAAAAGAGGCACGGGGGCCTTGCAGGGGATATCTGGGGATGTGCAGCTGTGTAGAATGTGCAGGCCATCACTGTGCTTCTGAAGGTGAAAGAAATGATGATGGTTCCAGCTTGTGACTAGGAGGTCACATGTTTCAGGGAAAGGACCACTGTGCTCCAGGTGCTGAAGGCATCACTCAGCTGAAAGAGCTGTCTGTTTTTGCCAAACAGGAGCAGTGCCCAGTGTTGCTGGTAGCTTTGCCCAGACAGGCAGTGTGCAGGCACTGACTGAATTTCTCTCCCCACAGCTGCTGGATCTCTTTGACAGTGAAGACCCCAGAGAACGAGACTTCCTAAAAACTATTCTGCACAGGATCTATGGGAAGTTCCTGGGTCTGAGAGCATATGTGAGGAGGCAGATCAATAATATATTTTACAGGTGAGGTCTTTCTTACTACCATGTAGACTCCCTGTCTCCAGCATTTTTCCTTCCAGCATTTGGCCATGACTTCTCATCCTTCTCTTTAGGTTCATCTATGAAACAGAACACCACAATGGGATTGCAGAGCTACTGGAGATCCTGGGAAGGTAAGGCCACTTTTGGGAGTCCCAGAGGGCCCATAGTGAGAGTGGCCTCCCAGCCCAGTGTGCTGTGTGAAAAGGCAGTGCCTTCCTTCAGCAGTCCTTGCAGGACTACGGTGTCTTGTGAGGTGAGAGGCACTGTATTTCTGCTGGGTCAAAATTTCAACAAGACTCTTGTTTCTTCTCAGCATAATCAATGGGTTTGCTTTGCCTCTGAAGGAAGAGCACAAGATGTTCCTCATCAGAGTCTTGTTACCACTGCACAAAGTGAAGTCTCTCAGTGTGTACCATCCACAGGTGAGAAGTGCTTCAAGTTCAAGGGCAGATTGGGATTTTGCAAGAGTTTATAGCTGTTAAAAGCTCTCTATATTTATATTAGTTTATAAGCTAATTGTTTATAGCCATCCACCAGGCCACATTGTACAAGTCCTTGCTGTGAAATGTTCTGGGCTCTGCACTAGTCCCATACTATAGTGGTTATTCCATTCTTGTGCTGTCTGGGCCTGTGCCACTGGATTATAGGGGAGTATCCTGACGTTTCCCAGTGTCTTAATGCTGTGGCTTGCTTTGTCTTTCTGTGCTGGAAGCTTGTGAAATATTAGGGGCCTGCTGAAACCAGAGAGGTAAATTTCCTAGCTGCAGTCATCAGCCTGTGCATGTGGTGTATCAGCTATTAGTCACCACTGAGATATGTGGAGAAGTTGGCTTGCTAGTCTGCTAGATTGGCTTAGAGATTAATTTCTTCCAATTCTGAGTACATAACAGAAGAATAGAGAAGATGAGAACTTGGGATAGGAAGTGAAAAAATATGGGTACTAAGTAGAGATGTCTGTTGTCTCAGCCCTATTTCTGTGGGGCAGCGCTTTGTGTCAGTCAGGTTTGTTCTTCCCCATTGTGTGCAGCTGGGCTTTCATCTGAATGTATTGGCTATGGACTGCTCTGGGTGACTGAAGTTTTGTCCTTAAAATTGCACAAATGTCCTGAGCTCAGGCCCTGCCTGCTTGGTCTTAAAGTCTTCTCTTGCCATCAGTAAACTGGATTTGTTTAGAGCTGCAGCATAATGGGCATGGTGTTACTTCCAGCCTAGGAGGTGGTAGCACTGGGGTACACTTGAAGAAGCTCTAATCTTGCCATGTTTTTTTCCTACAGCTGGCATACTGTGTTGTACAGTTCTTGGAGAAAGACAGCAGCTTGACAGAGCCAGTGAGTAATCTTGCTTCACTTCTGTGTGACAGTCAAGTCCCAAAAAGCTTCACAGCTTCCTTAGAGCAGCCCTTTTTCACCCTTGCTGTAAGGAGGCTGGGATTCACTGGTATTGTTTACTGGGTTTGCCTGGCTCCCTGGGGTAGAAGGGGCTGTACTGCTCATGTGCAAGCCTTTAGCACTTTCTCCTGCAAGCTTCAGGAAGGTGGGCTGTAATCTTCCTCTATGCTTCAGATCTTGGTGTAGCAGAAGGAACAGGATACCAAGCTGTTCTTCCAGGCCAGAGCTTCTGGCTAATGAGGGATACTGCAGGGACAAAATACATGACCATCTGATAGAACCAAAGCTTGGGGGCCCTGAAATAGTAAGAGTTCCTCCAGACCAAAGGTGGGGGCCCTGAAATAGTAAGAGTTCCTCCAGACTGCTGGAGTTGGCTGCAGAATTGTGGGGATGAAGTTAGGAACCTGGGACACAACATCTACTTAGGCATGCCACTGTTCCTTCATGAAAGTATTCTCCTTCCAGCTTTAGCATCAGTTTGCTACTTTTGCAGAGGTAAGTGACATTGTAGACACATTTACCTTCAGGACATGGTGCTGGGAAACAGCAGGTTCTAAAATGTGAGCAGTGTAAGTGGTGACCTCACATATTCTAGTTACTGTCTGCACAAGCCTGCAGTGTTAACCAGGCTAAATGCCAGCTTGGCAGAGGGTGCAAGAAGGAGACAAGTGTTTCTCCACCCACTGCAGGCCAGGAAATGTCTTCTACAGAGCTGAGCTTCACAGGCTCAAAACAGCAGATGGGCAGAGAACACACACTTCTGTCACTGTAGCAGGGAGCACCAAAAGTGTGAGTGTTTTAATGAGTAATGCTGGCTGAGGTCGTTCTGTTCCCGGCCTCAAATGTGTGTGCTCATGGTGGGCCTGCCTGTGCTGGGTAGAAGCTGGTCAGCTGTTGTCAGCTTTCTGGCTCCACAGCTCTGACACCAGCAGTGCTGAAGCAGACCTCCTAGCTTTTCCTTTAAACCTGGCTCCTCCATTTCCTATGTTCCCAGAAGCCTGCTCTGAAACAAACCACTTAAAGTAGCTTCCTGATCATGCTGAGTACTTCCTGTGGCTGACATCCAGTCCTACAGCCTCCTGCCAAAGCACCTCAAAGGTTGAGGGAGAAGAGAGAAATAAAAATCTGTCAATATTTCACTTTGCAGCCTATTCAGACAGTAAAGCTCTGTAGTTCATCACATTTTTGGATAACTCTTTAGTGGCCCCTGGATTACAGACCCAGGTCTGGCTTGGTGCTTGTGGAAAGCAGTGGAATGACCCAATTTCACTACCTTCAGTGCATGTTGTGTTATGTTTCAACCTGGCATACCAAGACCATACTGCCACAACTTGGGTTCTGTTGAAGCACCTTGCTTGTGAAGGTTTTAAGCAGACCCCCAAGATGCCTGGTGTTACTGAAGTCTGGAAGAATTACAGGGCTTGTGCATCAGCAAGAGTCTGAATGCACAGGGAGATGTTACCAGCAGTGCTGGAAGGAGGCCAGATTACTCCCTGGGTCCACACTTGCCTCAAATGACCCCCCAGAAGCTTGCTCAGCAAGGCTTGACGTGGTAGCTCTTGTCTCAACAACAGTCTGAAAGACTGTCAGGTGAGCAAGGCCTCAGATGTGCTCAGTAGTAGCAAACACAGACTCCAGACACCTCATGCCACCTTAGTTTGTAGGTGAAATGACTTCTGAGTCATTGAAGCTAACTCTTGCCTGAATGGCAGACATGAATAATGACAAACATTGAGAATAATGGACTGCTGGTTTCTGAAGCCTTGAGTTGGCAGAAACATAATGCTCAGATATCTCTAATCCTGTTGTTGCAATGCCCACTACTGTCCCTCTGCTGCTCTGAACTTCCTCTCAAGTGCCAACTTCAGGATCAGGTAGCTGAAGTACAGAGGTTTGAAAGGGCAGCTCCTATGGTCAGCTGTGTGTGCCTCTGGTGTCCACAGAGTGAGAATCTCTCCTTCCAACAGAGTGAAGGTCTGCAGCATCTTGGATCCTGCCTTTATAGTGTCTAGAAGCAGATGGGTAGGACAGGAAGCATTATTAAAAATAAAAAAAATAAAATCTAGTGAGATATAGTCCTTCCCTATTCTTGTAAGCAATAGTTTTACTCAGCCAGAAGTTGTATCTGCATTGTCATATTTAATTATAACCATTAGGTGAAAACTCCATAAACTTGTCTGTTCCATTCTGGAGTCTGTTTCAACTTTGAATCTCTACAAAGTCTTGCAAGAATGAGTTCCATCATCCAGTTACTTTTGTGTGAAGCAGTATTTCCCTTCCTTGTCCCAAACCCATCCATTGCTTTATTTATTCAGTGCTCCCCAGTATTCAAGCTCTGTAGTGTTTTGAATAATGACCCTTCAGAGACCTTCTCTATAGCATTTCCAGTTTTATTAGTTGAACTTCTGTGGTTACTTTGCACTGTCTGCCAGCTGCTGCCCACTCCACTTTCACCCTTCTGTGTTAAGCTGTGGTGGGGAATAAGAAATGATTGTAAGCTTTGTGCTTGTAATAAATCATAGCAGCCTAGGGAGAGCTGCTCCCATGAGTGTAACTTTGCAAAGTTTGGACTTTTGTCTTCTTTCTTCACTGATCACCCACCCTGACTCACTGAGAAAGTCTCTTCTATTACTTCCTCCCCTCTTGCTGTTGTGACCAGACACTTAAAAATTTATTTTGCAGCTGGTGTTGACTTTGAGCCTCTAACTGTCTCTGTACTCTTCCCACTCAGGTGATTGTGGGCTTGCTGAAGTTCTGGCCAAAAACTCACAGTCCCAAAGAGGTGATGTTTTTAAATGAGCTGGAGGAGATCCTGGATGTGATTGAGCCATCTGAGTTTGTGAAAGTTATGGAGCCCTTGTTCAGGCAGTTGGCCAAATGTGTCTCCAGCCCACACTTCCAGGTAGGTTGCAGCTCAGGGAGGAGATAGAGCATTGACTTGTAATCCACTTGGCATGTGAGGGTGACACCACACTTTTGGGCTTGTATTTGGCACATGGAGGTGTCACCAGGGCGAGTATTGGGGTGTCACATGGTGGGAAACAGTGAGAATCCTCAGCACAACCACAGCCTGAGCTCATCCAAAGAGGGCACAGAGCAGATCTGTGGAGCCTCTCCTGCTGCTCTGTGCTGCTCAGCACTGGGTACTGCAGCAGGCTGAGGCTGGAGCATAGGTGCTCTGCCACCTCCTGTTCTGGCTAGCAAGGAGAGGGGAGATCCATCCAGGGTCACCCTGTTGGAGTAAAACCGAGCACTCTGCAGTATTGGAGAGAGGCCAACTAAAGACTCTGTGCTGGGAAAGTCCTTTGTTTTATTCTGGCACAGGTAGTAGTAAAGAGTGAGGTATACTGGAGAAGTACTGGAGTCTGTTTCTTCTTTGTTTCCACTGAAGGGAAACTGGTTGTAGTAGCTGGCCAATATCTCTGTGGATGGTTGTCTTAAGGTTTAAAATGTACAGGGTGATGGGACCTGCTAGTAGCTCCTAGCAGGTGTTCTTCACTCACAAGAGTGCCCAGGAAGAAGAGAGCTTGCTGGTCAAACACATTTGCTGGTTGACCCAGGTATAGGTGGAGTGTTAAAGAAGAAATGACTCAGCCATCTCCCAGTGAGAGTGAGTGCACAGTGAGGCAGGCTGGCTTCAGTTTGTCTTTGGGTATAGAGAGGTACAAAGTCATGTGTTTGCAAGCCAAAAATAAGGTCAGTCTAGGTCACACATGTATGTAAAAAAAGAGTTTTGTGTAAAGGTCTAGGGGAGCATGATGGAAACCAGCTGGACATGGATTCCTGGTGTGGTGGTGGGAGCCAAAGGACTAATGTGACCTTTGGGTGTGGAGGCAGCTACCAGAAGGAACTGAGGAGCTTGAATTAAGTAGGGTAAAGGCTGGAGGAGAGACATCCTGTACTTGATAGCAGCCCTCATCTGCTGCCAAACTCTGAAGAACAATGCTGAGAAACCTGGAGAAGGTGCAAACACTTTAGAGCCTAAGAGAATTAACCCCAAAGGTGTCCCATACAGTCAGGCTGAACAGCCTACAGCTTGTCTGAAGAGCAAAATTAGGAATTGACTTCTTGGTAAGTCTGAGCCCCTTGGTGGGAATGAGTTTTCTCTGAGTGAATTGTGTGTTAATCTAGCAGAAAAAAGCTTAACCAGATCTTGAAAACCAAAACATAGGTAAGTGGACACTAAGTGAGTTTCATTTCATTTACTTCTGTGGAATATTAAGGGGATATAGCAAGTTCTGCATTATCTGAAATGCAAAACTGAGTCTGGATGTCTCTTTTTCTAGATTTTTAAGTCATTCTTAAGCTAGCACTAAATGCAGAAATTAGCCTGCATAGTCTGTCACTGTGTGGAAACTTGCTTGACTTGTTTGTCTTGTTAGAGCATGATGGCGGCCCCAAGATTTTCCATATTTTTACCTTTACTAAATCAGGGGGTTGAATTGTGGGACTGGTGACTGAAGCATGCTTCAAAGCCCTGAGAGACTCTGTTGTGGGAAAGCCAGGGAGGAGTGGAACTTTACAGAGGACAGTCTGAGGAAATGAAGAAGGCTTGGAGCTAATGTGAATTGGGACCTGTAGTAGATGACATTACTGTCCTTAAGTGTTGTGTAAAGGGTGTTGGAATCATGGATATATTGACTTGTCTATCCAAGAACGTGAGGTTTGTCCCAGAAAAGTGAGAAGTGTCTGGCAGAGACTAAGGCAAAGGAAGGATGAATGGCCTCAGAGAAGTTCCTGAAGGTCAGCCCTGTGCTGTGGGGAAGCATGTGGGCTCCTTGGCTGGGTGGTGGCTTCCCTGTGCACCACAGGAGTTCCTGGAAGGAGCCTCTTCAAGGATGCCTTTGTCTCCTGCTGCAGGTGGCAGAGCGAGCGCTGTACTACTGGAACAATGAATACATCATGAGCCTGATCAGCGATAATGCAGCCAAAATCCTCCCAATCATGTTTCCAGCACTCTACAAGAACTCCAAGAGTCACTGGAACAAGTAGGTCTTTCCCCCATGCTCTGACACTTGCTGGATTGTTTGACCCACTGGCAGTCTTGGGGCATGCTGCTGCAGTGCAACAATGCAGCAATGCATGGGGTTGGTGGTGGTATCTGCATCTATCATGGAAAAAGATTTCCTGAACCCTCTGAGTTTTCTGTCAGCACCCCAGGAAAAGCAAAACCCAACCAGTCTGCCAGTGTCCTATTAGGGGGACCCTTCATTGAACAGTCCTGCTGGGTCAGTTCAACTTATCCAGGGAAGTATGCCAGCAGCATAGGAGAAACCACTCAGCAGGTCTTCCATTTTATTTGATTATGTTCCCTGTTGCTGGTGACTGCCAGTGCCTGGGAAGGACTTACACTGACAGTTCATGGAGTAACATTCCTTATAAACATAAAATTGTGGCAGGTTAAGATTCAGGGACTGCCAGTGAAAGTATCTGACTGCAAAAACATATTCAAAGCAATTCAGAGAAGCTCTAATTCCCAGTAAAAGTATCCAGTGTGTAGAACTAACTGGGCAGCTGTCCATGTCAAATATTGTCCCATGTCTGATTCCTAGATGCCATTTCTTACCCACAGGGGAAGAAGATGGGTTCAGCCTGTTGACTGATCCCAGTAGTTACAAGGGAGTCTTCCCTAACTCACTCCTATTCTCAGCTTACTTTTGTGCTATTTCTTTATGTTTAGGTGGAGCTTGAGTGACTCTTAGTCATACATGACTTTGTTACTGATTGGTGTAAAATTCTCTCACTTTGCTCAGAGGTGTAGTCAGTAAAGCACAGAGCAGGTGCCCTGTGAGGGGTAGTCACACTCTGGGGTGGGGGATTTTGGGAAAGGGGATGTGCGTTAATACAATTGTGTTGTAGTTAAAAAAGCTTGTCCAAGGAGGGTGATTTTGGGAAGGGGGTGTGTGTTAATACAATTGTGTTGTGTGTTAATGCAATTGTGTTGTAATGAACTGAGCTCATCCAAAGAGGGTGATTTTGGGAAGGGAATGTGTGTTAGTACAGTTGTATTATGGTGAACTGAGCTCATCCAAGGAGGTGATTTTGGGAAGGGAATGTGTGTTAGTACAATTGTATTATGGTGAACTGAGCTCATCGAAGGAGGTGATTTTGGGAAGGGGATGTGTGTCCATACAATTGTGTTATGGTGAACTGAGCTCATCCAAGGAGGGTGATTTCACCCCTGTTCTGGCTCAGCCACAAGGCACCTCCTATCTCCCGTGGCTGGCAGGCCCTGTGCAGTTTATCAGCTGCAAAGCACCATGGAGATCCCCTCCCTGCCAGGACTCCAAGGGAACTTGGCCGTGGTGTTTCCACTCTGCTCCACCCTCTGTTCCATCCCTTCAGCAGGGGCTGTGGCTGCAGGTTGTGTCTGTGGAGAACCATCCTGGAGCAGGCTTGGAGCACACCAGCAGCATTCCATCCAGGGAGCAGCAGCTGCATTTTACCCTGTAAAGCCTCTACTGTTACAGCTTCTGTTAGGATGTGAATATAACTTCTCAGTGTCCTCTAATTTTGCCCCCAGCCATCTCTGCACAGCATGGAAAAGGGCCACAGCAGACCAGAGTGGCTTGCTTCTGCAAGGGTTGAGGCACCTGCTTTTGCCAGCCTTGGGGCCATTGAGTCTGCATGGAGTTTGATACCTGCCTATCACTAATGCTGCCAGTCTTTCAGAAGTGTGCAGTAGGTTTTCCATCTGACTTCTGGCTGCTTGTTAACTAATGTCCCACCCTTATGTTCTCTGTGACCAGAGAACTTGGCTAATACAGTGCCTGACTCCTTGAGTACAGGAAAAACAGAGAAAGCAGAACTAACTGGGCAGCTGTCCATGTCAAATATTGTCCCCTGTGTCTGATTCCTAGATGCTACTGTTTTATGGTTCTCTTATCAACTTCCTTTCTTCTGACTTCTTCATTTAATTCCTTACCTAGTTAATTCAAGTTTAATTAATTTGATTTAACACACTTCCTTTAGTGAATTAGCTAAAAATTGATTCTAGGGAGGCTGGACAAGTCCAGAGCTCAGAAATAGACTTTATGTTCTTGTCTGAAACCCTTCAGCAGTTCCATGTCCCTGCAGCAGCCAAGATTCATGATTCTGCTGTTCCTGTCTTTTCTGGTCTGCTTCCCAGTGGTGTTACAGAAGAAGTTCTGCAAATGAAAGTCTTTTTCTCTTATTTCTCCTTGTCTTTGAGCAACATCCCCATCTTCTCAGGGCAGGTTGAGTACCTCAGAGTCTCCTCTTCCTTCACATAGTTCATCTGGTTGCTCAGACAGCCTTAAGTCCAGCAGGATTGCATCTCTCTTCAATATTCCATTTGCAGAGCTGGTAGAGACACAGAGCTTAGTCTGCTGAATCTCATCTTTTGCCTCTGGGTCAGGTCTTTCAGAGACAGCTTCAACACTTGTTTTCATTCCCTAGGAGAGTCTTTGTCCCATAGGGAGTTCACACACAGTGCAGGCTATCCATAAATCACTGGCACAGAGCTGACTTTCCTTCTGTGATATTCTGTGTGCTGGTTCCCATCTCTTCAGGGCTGCTGCCTGGCTATGTTTTGGGCAGCTCAGCAGAAAAGCTTATGACCAAATACTGGCAGCCCAGAACAGTCATTGTGTATGTGTGGTGTGAACAGTGGGAGGCACTAAAGTTCCCTTGAAAAGAGCCTTGAACAGGCCCCTAGCATCCTTCATTTCCCACTCATAACTGCAAGAAATGAACACATGAATGTGTATTTTTGCACTCATTAATCTGACCACAGCAGGCCTGTCCCAGGATCTTCTCTTTCTTCTCCATCTCTTTCCCCCTGTTGTACAGTTCCTGCTGTGTTTATGGAAGGGATTTTGCCTTGGTAAGAGGTGGGATTGTGTGAGAATCTTTTGTCACATCACTGTAGAATGAGTTGCTGCTGCTGTTACCTCCTGTCTGTGCTGCTGGTGCCAGCTCAGGTGAAAGAACCTGCCCACCATGACTTGTTCTCCTTTCCTTCTTCCTTTGCAGGACAATTCATGGGCTGATCTACAATGCACTGAAGCTCTTCATGGAGATGAACCAAAAGCTTTTTGATGACTGCACACAGCAATACAAGGCAGAGAAGCAGAAGTGAGTAAGAGTTTTTTGCCAAGTAACTTGAGCTCATCCTAAAGTCTCCTTGGGGTACAGTAAGACATGGTAGATGGCAGTATGCAGAGGGGAAATGGAAAGGTGGTAAGTAATTCTGTCAAAAAGTAGGATTCCTTAGCCATAACTATGAGTAGGGATGAGGTGTGCCCTGATAAAAACCCTTTCAGTCCTGCTGAAGCAGGTAGCCTAGAAAAGGTTGACAAAGTTTGCTGAGTCATGAGCAAATAGAATGCCACATAAAGAATACTCAGCTTTGTTCTGCCTTGGAAATACTTACCAGTTCATAAATGTTGTAGTGATGTCAGGAGAATCTATTGCTTTAGAAAGGCTTTTCTGAAGAGTTTTGCTGCAGTGGGCATAATACATCTCTCATGCCACAGGATGCTTTCAATTTTCCAGTGATAAAGATGGAATAATTCCTGCAGTTTCAAAGAGTGAATGGTGGGGATAAAATCTGTGCTCAGCAAGTACCTGTGCCATGATGCTGTAAAGAGGAAAGAACTCCACTTTTTCTGCTGCCTTGTGCTGATATTGGTGCTTCTATGGCTTGCCTTGGTGAGCTGAGTCAGTCCAGTAAGCAAGAAGGAAACTTTTTTTTTTTTTTTTTTGGATCTATTTTCTGCTGACTTAGTGAAATAAAATAGTAAAACAATGCTCCTCATTCCTGGATGAGCCAGGGCTGCTGGTGGGGAGAGCAGAGCTAATCCTTGCTGGGAGTCTGGAACTCTGGGGTACATTCTGTTGTTTTGTGAAATAGGAGTAAGTAACTCAATAATAAGTAATAAGTTGTTTTATGAATCAGACCTTCAGATGAGTAACCTGCTTGTGGAGAAATTAAGGTTTTTTAGTGTCTAAAATGGGAGCAAGCAAGTTTTCTTTTTTTCCCATTCTAGGGCGTTTATGAAGCCCACCAATATTTTCACATACATTTTAAGTCACAGTGACAGTACATTTCCTACAAGATCTACCTAGTGTTTCCATCAGGAGTTTTCTCTCCCTGTTTAGCTGCTGGCCTGCTGAAGGTGACTGTTCCCAGCACTGGTGTGTGACTGATGGAGAATTGTTCTGAAAAAGCTTAACAAAACAGCTCAGTGCTGTCCAATAAAAGGATGGGTAGTGCTGCAGTTTTCTGCTCATGTTAGGATGATTTTTTTTTTTTTTGTCTAGTGCCTCTGTGCTTAATTAGGCTTCAGAAAACCTTGTACTGTGAACTAGAAAACAGCATGTGTGGGAAGGATTGCATGTGCAAACAAACTGAGTAAATAGGAAATGAGGAAAGAGAGAGAGAGTTGTATGTTCACTGTTAGGCTGCAAGCAGATGTTGAGAGGTCTGATTTTGGCTTAGCCTCATTTTTAATTAGGTAACAGGCCTACAAGTGACATGCCAGCTCAGGCCTGTCACTGCTGCACCCCCAGCTCTGCAGCCACAGCCAGGGTGGTCGTGAGGGACAGACTCTGCAGGAACATGTGGAGAGGCTGTCTCTCTGCTGTTCAGTGCAAATGGGCTGACTGCACCTTTCTAGTCTCCCCAGACACCTTTCAACTGTTTGGATTATCAGAATCCTGTGGAAAATCAGTGAGGAAGTTGGGGCAGGTGGTGTCCTGTCCTGAATGGGTTATTCATTTGGTGTATTTTGGGGTTGGTTTGTTGGAGGTGTTTTTGTGACCCTGTGTTTTCTGGTGGAGCAATCTGCTGCTTGGCAGCTTCATTCTCATTCTGAGCCTACATGAACTCTAAAGAGTGTGATGTCATTACAGAGTATAAGAACTTCCTTAACATGGATACATAGGGCACTAGAGAGACTAGTAGCTGGGATGAAAGTCATGTAGTTAATAGAAATAAAGCTGAGATTTTAGTGCAGCTGTTTAAAATGTAGAACAGAATAGCAAGGGGTGGTGGATGCTCATCTCTGTTTGCAGAGAACATTCACTGTCCTGTGATTTATCAGTGACCCTGCTGAATTATCACTTCGCATGTGTGCCAAAATCTGTGCCAAGTTCAAGAGCTGTGCCTGGGCTCTTCAGGCAGCTCTCTGGTGTGTTATGGCTAGAGAGAGATGGAACAGTGGGGCAATGGAACCCCAGTTCTGTTGGAAAATATAGTTTGTCCCTCTGCATCTGGGGAGCACCAGGAAAGTGTGTGTTTGAAATCCAGACTGGTGTCATGGCATTACCCCAGACACTCTGGCATTAAACCAGACACTCTGCTCTACTCCTGGCAGCACAAAGCCAGGCTAAAATACCTGTGCAGCCCAGTGTTGCCACCCTGTGCTCTGAGGTGAGCGAGGAGCATGCCTGCCTACCCTCTGCTAGCCATAGTGTATCCCCTCTTCTTGCCTCATCTCACCTGTAGATTTAGAATTAGGTAGAATTAGGGGTTTCTGAATGACAGAGCTGCACTTCCCCTTGGCTGCACTTTTCTGCTATCTCTTGCTTTTATCATGCTGTGAATGAAAGCTGGGCTTTCCCCAGGAGTTCACACTTACTCTCTCTCTGTGCAGGGGAAGGTTCAGGATGAAGGAACGAGAAGAAATGTGGCAGAAGATAGAGGAGTTGGCTCGACTGAACCCCCAGGTGAGTGACAACAGGACCTAGGATGAATGGGGCAAGAATGTGCTGGGGGTCATGACCTGCTTCCTCAGCCCACGAGAGCAGGTTTATCATCTGATCTCAGTCCTGTGGACACTGCTGCAGCAGTGGTGTGTCTCTCCCAAAAACCAGCGTCCTGGGAATGTTGGCAGTGTTTTATCAGGCTGTCCCTCTGTAGCACTGACCTCTAAGTACTGCCCTGTAGAGAGCATGTATCTGTTTATGGGCCACACTGTGAACTGCAGCTGCACATGCAGCATGCTGGGAGTCAGAGGGCACAGGGGAGGGGAGGATACCCTTCCCTGCCTGTGTCCCTACTGCTGCCTTCCCAGAGAAGGCAGCTGGAAGAACTGTGCCATGCTGGGGGAGAAGGTGTGCTGTTGGATGGAGTGCTGACTCTCCAGCTCTCTGTGTTGCCTGCAGTACCCCATGTATTATGCACCTCTACCCTTGCCTTCTGTGTGCTGTATGGAGACGGAGACCCCGACTGCAGAGGACATACAGCTCCTGAAGAAAACGGTGGAGACGGAGGCTGTGCAGGTGCGTAGGGGACTCGAGTCCTTTCACACTTGCTCCCAGTCCAGCCAGGAACTCAGCATAGCCAGAACTGGCTCTTTCCAAATGTTCTGAGGGTAAATGCCACTGCTCTCACTCCTCATCATTAAGAGATCAACGTGTAGTCTGAAGAGTGGGGTTTTTCTAACCTTCTCACTCTGGAAAAAGTGCCAGTGGGACTAGCTTGTGTCCTTTTGGTCTGTGTTTGGCTCTCAGCCTGTTCTGAAGCATGCTGCAGTGCCACCCAGCATAACCTAGAGCAGTTGGAGTCAGAGGCTGAAGGCATGAAGGGGTTTGCTACTGATTCCTGACTCCTTTGATTTGTTTGTAGATGCTGAAAGACATTAAGAAGGACAAAGTTTTGCTGCGCCGGAAGTCTGAGCTTCCACAGGACGTCTACACTATAAAAGCCTTGGAGGCCCACAAGAGAGCAGAAGAGTTTCTCACCTCAAGCCAGGAGGCTCTCTGACAGGCTCAGGAGCTGGCCCAGGAAGCTCTGCCCCATCCCTTTCCTCCAGGGGTCATGGAAATGCACTCGGTTCTCATGTATAAGTAAGGAATGAACATGGTGAGCTGTGCCTGTCCTCCACTCCATCTGCATACCTCCAGGGTAGATCTGGTTTTATGTTAGAACTTGTATCTCACCACTGTCCTGTCCTCCTGCTTTTTCTCCGTCCTCCTGCTTTCCCACCTTGGCTCTGCAGGCATTAGGGGAGCCTGCCTGACCTCTGCTTTTATCAGTCCAGGCAGGACTCACTTCACTGTGAGCTGCCACCTGATTTTACTCTGCCAGGCAGCCAGAGCCTTGCTCAAGGCTCTGTGTTGGGCAGAGCCTGCCGTGTGTGGCTCAGTGTGCTGCTCCAAACTCCAAGTGCCCATCTCCTCCACACCTGCCCCTGTGCTGCCTGTGCAGCTGAGCCCTGCCACGGTCAGAGGCCAGGCTAAGCTTGGGGCAGAAGCAGAGTTTTTGAAGGCTCTGCTGCCTCTCCAACCTGCCTTGGGGTGCAGCTCCACAGCTGAAGGGTCTTAATGTACAGCAGAGGAAATGTTTACTTCCACCTTTCTTTTGCTACAAGCCCCTTGTTTTGTTCCCCTGTCAGTGGAGTGGGGGTTCAGTGCTTTGCCACCCCCAGTTAAGCTGGGTGCAAGCACTACATACTATTGCAGTCCTCCCTTTAGAGCATCCTTAGAAGCTCTCTTGTGAGAAAGTGAATTCCTTCTGCTGTTTGTGTTGGTCCGTGCTGACTCATTTCCTTCCCGATGTCTCGGGTTAATTGTGGGCCCAGAATTAACTTCCCGCTTTGTAGCAGGTGTCAGCCACTGACTTCTACTTTCTTCCTCTACCTGCTCAATTAAAATACTCCTGCAGCTCTCCCTTTGTCTCTGTATCCCATCCTTAGCTCTTCAGGGCCAGGGTTTCTAGGAAGCTTGTGCTGCTAGTCATTTCTGCAAGCTAGTGGAAGCAATGGCTACGCCTCCTGGGGTGTGGCTGAGTTTGAGTGTTCACTTGTCTCCTCATTATTATCAATGGCTAAGCACTAGTGCTGAATCGCTTCCGTGGGTGCTCTGAGCAAAGTTCACCTGTCCTGTTACGTGTGCACCTGCTGTGGCCCGAGGCCCTTGTTAGTTATCACCTGGTGCATCAGGGGCCGTGCTAACTTAGCATTTAGAAACACTTGCTGATAGCCCAGGGGCTTGCGCAGCACTTGGGTGCTCCTGTGATCCAGCTTTCACCCGTGTTGTTTGTGGTGCAGATTTAGTGCCAGGCCGAGGTGCCACCTGGTTTGTCATAGAGAGGGAGTCCTTGCTTCTTACCTGCTGTGCCTGCTTTCTTGACACATAAGCTTAAAAGTGGGTTTGCAGTAGTGCAGGGAGCCTGCGGGGTTGGTGCTAGCCTGACACTGCTTTGCAGCAGCACGGGATATTGTAGAAGGTTCTGGTGTATCTGCTTGTCCTCACCAGTAAAACCATTTCCAGGTCAGAGCATCACCCCCTCTAATCTTTCTGCTGGTGTGCAGCACATCTTTCCTCCAACCCCAGCGAGGCTGTTTTGACCTGTGTATCCTGCATCCCTGCCCCGTGTAGCTCTCTCCCGGCTCAGCCCTTATCAGGAATGCCGCCATCTCTTGGGAGGAGCTGGCGGGTGCATGTGTGAGATCCCCCAGTCACGCAGGGCCCCACCTCCCCTCCGCCTCACGCAACGGGCCAGTTCTAAAGTCAGGAGACTTCAGAAACACCTCAGGGAGGTTATTGCTTATTTTGAACATTAGTCTGAGCTCATGATCAGCTGCCAATCGATTACCTCACGCCTGGCACAGCATGTGGACATGCACCGGGTGGTGCCAGAGCAGCACAGCGGAAATGAGGGCTGCCAGGCTCGGGCTGGGCAGGAGGCTCCTTCCTGTCTCAGCACAGGCTCTCCAACTGGCTGCTTAGCTTTGTGCTGTAAGCCAAGACCTCATTTTTAGATTGCTACAGCATGGTATGCCCTCACTTGAGCCTGCTTGCTGCTGGGCAGTGGCTGCCTTTCCCCGCTGTGGGCTGCTCTGCCTGCAGAGGGAGCAGAACCTTGTGGTGTGCAGGGGCTGGCACTGTTCTGCAGATGATCTGTCTCTGCTGGCAGCCCCTGACCCTGGCCAGAGGAATGCTGCTGGGGTTGTGCCATGTGCAGGGGCAGGATTGTAACACATCATGATTATGTGCTGTACAGCTTTGATGTTCCCATAGCTTTTTGTGTCTTGTTTTGGGTCAGGGAACTTAGGCTTAGTACCTTCACATCATCCTTTGTTTGCTGCCTATTCATTCCAGTGTCCTGGACACCTCAGAAGGGGACCATGTGAGACAGGGGGGAGTGTGCTCACCCTCTCACCACATGTACTGCTCATAGGCAGACCTGCATCTGCCACGCTACAGCTGCCCCTTGCTCAATACTTGGTTTCTAGCATTAGTGCTGCTCATTTCTGCCTATGCCTTTCCCCACATCAGCCAAATGGACAGAACTGGAGCTGCCTCTTCCACTCCACCTGGCTTGCTCCTCCCAAGGGAAAAAGCAAAACTACTGCATTCACACCCTGGACACAAGTATTAAGCTGCTTACAGTTCATATGTACATATGGTGTACTTTATTTTCAGTAGAGCATTACATAGTATGAAAGTGTTGGATTTTGTACAGATGTCCCTGTATGTACAGAACTAAATAAAACCAATCTCTTGGAATGACACATCGTGCTCCACCTGTGATATTCCAACACACAGACCCTATCCTGAGAGGAGGGGCCCTAGCCTGGAGAGTGACTTCTCTGGTACTGTCAGCATGGGGCCAAGTCCAGTGTTTGTCCTGAGGGAATCTGGGCAAAGCCAGCCAAGTCCCATCATCCCATATGCATCCAGGCATGGAAACCAATCTGCTTCCTCAGAGGGAGAGGAAGCCAACACAAGGCCATCACACTGACTTATGCACCAGCCAGAACCCAGAAAAAGGAGTGGGAAGGAAAACCAGACAATGTCAGTGGGACAAACTGGGAGGTTGATACTGGCAAGTCCTGTCAGCACCTGGCTCGGAGGCAGTGGGTGCTTCCAGGGTAGAGGGAGGGCTGGGGTTTGCAGCCCCTGTGCCGCAGCTCAGCCCTCAATTCCACTGCGGCCGGGGGCCGCCGAGGCTCTGCCGGGCCTGCAGCGTGCGCTGCACCACGTCCTTCCACTGCTCCTCCGAGATCTGGTTGGCCCAGGCGGGGATGCCCAGGGTGGGCAGCTTCACGCTGGCCATCGTTCTCTTCACCAGCTCCACATGCTCTGGGAACAGAGAGGCCGTGAGACCGCGGCGGAGCCCCGGGCGGGTCCCGCCGGAGACGCGGTTACCTGCATCCATGGGGATGGAGCTGTGGCTGCTCTGAGCCGCGGCGCCTTCCGCTGCCTCCTCCTCATTCTCCTCCTCGCTGTCCACCGGCGGGTCGGGCAGGTGCAGCCTCAGCATCTGCGGAGAAAGGCGGGCAGCGGGGGTCGGGACCGCGGGTGCCGCCACCCCCGGCCCGGCGAGAGGCGCTGGGCGGTACCTGCAGCCGCTCCTGCAGGCCGGGGCCCGCGTCGCCAAGGCCCTGCTCCGGTTCCTGGCTCAGCGGCTGATACAAGTACCCGCCGCCCTCCTCCTCTTCCTCCTCCTCCTCCTCCTCATCGCCGCTCCACCCGGCCGCGCCGTCAGGGCCCTCGGGCGGCCCGGGCTCCCGGGGACAGACGCGCTCGGGGCCCATGCTCCGCACCACCGCCATACACCGGGCGCGGCGCCGAGGAGGTGCCGCCGCCGCCGCCCGGAACCGCCGCGGCCGCCGCGGGGCACTCTGGGTGTTGTAGTCTCGGAGCGGGCCCCGGGCGCGGTGGGCGGTGCCGCCGGCACGCGCCGCCGGTGCCGTCGAGCGTCGCCATCGAGTGTCGCCATCTCGGTCTGGGCCGGGGCCGGAGGAGCGCGCCGGGGCCGGGCCCGGGCGGGGCGGGGAACCCAGGGAGCCGCCCCTGAAGGGGGCCGGGGCCCGGTGCCGCGAAAAGGCCTGTCGGGGCAGCGCCGCTCGGGCGGGGGGGGGGGGGGTGCTCGCGGACCCGGGCGGGGCCACGCCGCACTACAAGTCCCAGGGAGCGGCGGGAGCTCCTGTCGGAGCGGGGCTGTCGGAGCTCCTTGTACGGGCACAGGTACGGGGCTGGGGCCGGAGCCGGGGCCGCAGGGGCGGGGGAGCCGGCGGGGCCATGCCGGGGCTGGGGGAGGCCGGTAGGCCCCGCCGAGCCCCTCCGTGAGGGCCGGGGGCGTGGGGCCGCCGCCCTGCCCGGGTGCCCTCGACCGGGCCCGCTGGCGGCAGGTGGGGGCGCGGGCGGCACGGAGGGGCTCGGGAGGGGAGCGGCGGCCAACGGTGCTGGAGCATGTCCAGAGTTGGGCAGAGGAGCTGCTGAAGGGTCCGGAGAGTGAGTCCTGTGAGGAGCGGCTGAGAGAGGTGAGGGTGCTCAGCCTGCAGGAAAGGAAGCTCAGGGGAGACCCTGTCGCTCTCTACAGCTGCCTGAAAGGAGATTGTCGCCAGGTGGGGGCCGGTCTCTTCTCCCAGGTAACAACTGACAGGCAGGTCAGGAGAAATAGCTTCAAGCTGCACCAGGGAAGGCTTAGATTGGATATTAGGAAAAAATCCGTCACGAAATTGGTAGTCTGGCGTTGGAACAGGCTACCCAGGGAAAGGGTCGAATCACCATTCCTGGAAGTGTTAAAAAAAATTGTAAATGTGGCACTTTCAGGACATGGGTTAGTGGTGGGCCTGGCCGTGTTGGGTTAATGGCTGGGATCTGTGATCTTGGAGGTCTTCTCCATCCTTAAAGCCTTCTGTGACCCCACACATCCCTATCCTCCCTGACAGGTCTGTGTTAGGGAGCCTGCCCTTCTGCCCTGGCATGACCTCTGCTGTGCCTTCTCTCTCCATCCTGTGGGCTTGTGTGGTTTCAGACCATTTGTTCTCTCACCCAGTCGTGGCTGGTGTGGGGCTGCATGCCAGTCCCATGTGCCAGGCAGAGGGAAGGGAAGGCTGGCACCTGTGGGCACCACTCTGCCTGGGGATCAGTGTCAGTGCAACAGAGAGGCAGAGGAACAAACTGATGTAGCCCTGTGTAAAGCTGTCAGCTCGGCTTTCCTGAGCCTGCTTCCCAACCCAAGGGCTGCCCTTGGCCTGGGGGACACAGCTTGACGGGCTGAGACAAATTCCTGATGGGGAAGTCAAGCAATGTCTCCAAAGCTTAGGCACACTCCATAGAGAAGCTGGGGTTTGGGAAGCAAGGTGAAGAATAGAAGCCAGCTGAGTAGGTGCAGAATCTCAGTAGGCTTTAGGCAAAAATAAGTCCAAATATTAGGCAAAAGTAAGTGAGCAAAATATTTGGTGAAAAATAAGGAGATGGTGAGGCTGGCTGTAGGGATACCACTGGGATAAATTTGTGCCTGAGCAGTTTGGTCTGTGGTTCCCATGGCTAACGTGAGCTTCCAGAGCAGGCTCAGTGCACGAGCTCGAGGGCTGTTCTAGCACCATCTAATTTACTGGGGCTGGAATTGCATTGTGAGTATTTGAGCTGTTGAATGTGCAAGCTTGCAGTTTCACACTGCCTTAGCACAAATGCTCCAAGCATTAGATAAATGTCAAGCACAAGTGAAGAAAGCGGGTTGTTCTCATGTTATCTCTAACAGTATGTTGGATGTGCTTGAAATAGAACAGTCTATATGGACTGCTGTGAACTGGCTGGGCTATTTTAAGGGTTACTAAACCTTGTGGCTGTTGTCTTTTGGGAGACAGGACTGAGGCAGCCACACGGTAGGATTTGCTCTCTGGAGCAGCTCTGCAGGGTAGGCTGCTCTTCTTGGGGTACTGCTGTAATTCTGGGGGTGGCAGAATGAGTCCTGGAAAATCCAGGCCGCTGGGTTTCTCCCCTTTGCTTTGGGAATTGGATGCAGCAAGGCTAATCTGAGCAGGTTTTAGAAATGGCTCTAGGTTTCCTTCTGTGTGCATAGAGGAGTGAGAGAGCCCAAGGAGCTCCCTTTGAGCAAAGTGAATCCAAGGATATATGGGTTTGCTTTAAGATCATCACCTGGCTACTGTACTTGGAGATGCTCAGTAGCTTTCTATGTTGAATGAAGTATTTTCATACCTAATTGTAGGGTTTGAAAATACTAAGCTTAAAGCCAATAGAACAAACGAGTGAAAAACCTGACTAAAACCAATTTTGGGGTTTTTTTTGTTGTTGTTTTGGGGATTTTTTTCTATCTGTGCCTGACAGTGCTAAAGTCAGCACAACAGTTTTGGAAGATATGCTAGTGAGAGATTATTGAGTGATATTTGTGTTGATCTCAGGTGTCCATATGCTGTGTTGTTAGGCTCTTGTTAGGTGTAAGCTGGAGCAGTTGGGAGGAAGGTTGTTGCAGGCAATGAGTGCATCTTGAGGCAACAGCACAACCAGAGATAGGGGAGTGCTTTCTGTAGGTGCTGTATTGGAAGAATGCAGAGGTGAATTAAATCTGATTGTTCCCTGGCTTAGCAGTGAAATGTTCCAGGTGCTTTGTGGCAGAGGAACAGCACACTGCTGTTCTCACTTAATTTCCAGCATCACCAACATCAGGTACTTCACCAGTAAGTGAAGCATGTCCTCATTTTTAGAAATGCTGTTATTCCATAATGACAGGACCTACCAGGGGTTTCAACATTTCTCTGCATCCTCTGTGCTTTACTGTATCTCTGGCTAGATCATGGCAGACCAGGGAAATGGGGGGTTGTGAAGATTGCATGGTTGGAAGTAAGAGATCTGTTCGTTTTTGGAGAGTGAAAGTGAGGATCTAAGGTGAGTCAGTGGAAGCAAGGGTGGCTTGAACAGAAGCTGTGATTCTGTGTGCCTCATCCTGCAGTGCCCTCCCAGTTCTCTACTACAATTTGCCTCTATTTTATTTGCCAATATTTTTGTGTTGTATAGCCTACATCACTGTTGCTGGTGTCCTATATGAGAAACCACAGAATGTACTTTGCATAATCTAATATTGTGCAATTGGGGGAAATTGTTAGTAAATTGTTTCTTATCAATTTTGCTTTTTTCCCCTCTCTCCTTGGCTGTGTCCTCTGTGATCTGTAAAGAAATCTAAGCTGTAGCTTAATGTCAAGTGCTGCACTTCTCCTACTAAGAAATCCTCATAGGAATGAGACTGAAAAGTGGTTTATTTATGACCTCATTTATGTCATAAAAATTAGCATTGGAAATCAAACTTGAATGGAATTCAACAGTGTCCATAGTTGTAGGACAGAAAATACAGTTTTTCCTCAAAATATGTGTCTAACTCTTATTTGCAGATAGTGCACAGAGGGGGCTCAGAGGAGGAAAATGCTTTGGGACAGAAGATGAGTCTAAAGAAACGATTGTAAATAAGGCAGGCAAGGAGAATCTGAAGCTGGACATGGAAAGCATGGAGTGGAGCAGGGGAGGCATCCTCAGGAGACAGGGCTGTGCAGGGAGGAGGGGAGGCCAGGCCTGTGTGTGGCTGAAAAGGGGCAAACAAATGCCTGGTGATGGCAGGAAAATGTGATAGGGTTGTGGCCAGTGGCAGAAGAGGAAGATGGGAGTTTGCACGGATGCTTTTGTTACAGTGTAGAGAAGAGCTCTTGGGTTTGAAAAATCCCTGACAGCTTGTTAAACCCTGTGTTTTCCCATGACCTGTAAAGATTACTTCACACTTCTGGTCATTCTGTCTTGGTGAAGTGTTCAGATGAGTGTTTGCTTTTCTTGGCTCTGAGGAGGGGCAGCAGGAGGCTGTGCTGGCAGAGCTCTGTGTTTGCTCTAAAGGGGTATCCCTGGACAGAGCCAAGGCAAAGCACAGCCAACTTCCATCCCATTGCCCTCACCACCACTCCAGACCCGCCAGTCACCTGGAAAGCTGGTGACTCATTTGGGGAAAACCTTTCCCAGTAATTGTAGGAAACAGCATTTCAACATTGTTGCTTCAACCTCAGCATCTTTCTGGCAGTGCCAGGGATTGGGTCTGGAGCTGCTGTTTCTCAGTGGACCAGGTTTAACCTCTTGGGCTGAGCTGCCTTCTGGTGGGAATAGCAGAACTGCTGGGGCAGGGTAGCCAGCTCCTGTGGCAGTGACAGGACCAACATCCTTGCTCCTGGCTCAAGGGAAGTCCCAAGGGTGAGGAAGAGTGTTCCCAGCCTTTCTGACAAAAAAAGGCAGGGGCCTTGGTGCAATGCCTGCCAGCTGTGCTCCTCTACTTCAGTAGGAATCAAGCAGAGAACTTGGAAATAAGATTCATCCTCTTGGTCCTCCTCAATTGGGCTCAGTCTGAAGGGTGTTGAAAATATTGATGGTGGTGATAAAGACCAGTTAAGCTCCTTAAGGAGTATTTTACAGAATCACTTAAACAAGAAGAGATTATGAGGAAAATATTGGTTAGATTTTTCAGGAATAACTTGTGACTGAGGCAGGAAACAGATTTAGATATGTGAAGCCTTCAAAATAGCTTGGAAGGTGCCTTTGGTGGGTTCCATGGAAACTCATCTGTTCTGTAGCTTTGCAGAAGACTTATGCAAGAGTGCTGCCTGGCTTAAAAAAAAAAAAGGTGCTTAAGGAAAAAAACCTGTTAGATCTGAAATTGAAGCATGGCCTGTGGAAGATGGGGGCTGTTCCTGGGCCCTGCTGGAGCAAAGCTTGCTGCAATTTTGTGTGTTACTGACTGCAGTTTAGGTTAGGGTGGTTGCTGCAGGAACAGGCAGGTTTGCAGGAGAGACTCCTGTTGCAATAAGGCTGCAGGGTGGTCTCTGTTTGGGCTTTGCACGTGTCCTGCCACTGTAATGTTCACCTACAGAGCATGAAAACATCTCAAAGAAGCAATAACTTTAAAAAGAAGCTACTCAAATTTTAATGACATTTGAGAGTTCTGGAATGAGGTGAGTGGTTACTGAGTGGTTTTGAGCTGTCTATGGAGTCAGTGGATGAAACTGGAAGCCTAAGCTCTGCTTCATGCCAGGAGCTCCCTGTTGGTGGCATCTCTTATTCTCCCTGCAGGAGGGGATAAAATGTGAGTGTGTGGGTGTGCTGGGCACTGGGGTGGTCAGGCTGCTGATGGTCCTCCTTGTGAGCAGTGATCCCACTTGGCTGAAGGGCTGGGGGTGGCCAACTGGAGCAGAGCAGCACAGCACTGCCCCTCTTGCTGCCCTCCAGCTATTTCAGAAACCTGAAACAGGAGTGAAGTCCTCCTTGCCAAAATTCACTACTTTCCAAAATGAAATGGGGCAGAGCATAGGAATTTCATGTGTAGGAATTTAGTCCTTGTTCAAAGGCATCCCCAAATTCCTTTGGATTCTGCAAAGGCTGAAACTGATTGTGAGATGGGAGCATGCTGACTGAACCTTTCAATAACCTAGAAACAATAAATAAAATATGACAATTTTATTTGTGCTGTCTGAAACACTGACATCTCTTCTAATGGCTGTTTTCAGCTAGGAGAAAACTGTTAAAAATCAAACTGGCCTGCTGTTTCAGAAGCACCTGGGCAGGACTCTCCTCTAGGTTCTTAGATCCAAAGGAGAATCTCTGCAAGAATCAGCTGTGGTGACTTCTCTAAGATATGATGTTCTAAGATATGATATTCTCTAAGCCATCTGTTTGAGGAAAGAAGGATATCAGTTGCTTAACAAGATGTGATGCTACAGGATTTTCATAGTTATGCCTGGGTTTGCTGTGGGAGGGAAAGACCTTTTCTGAGCATTACCAAAGAGCTTTCTACCTAGAGATTTGGGGGTTTCTGCTCTCTTGTGTCTAATTAGCTTGAACCCTAGTGCTCAAATCATTGAGTCCAAATGCTAATGTTGTCACCCACCCCTATAACGGGAAGTTGGTTGCTTTATGTAGGGGTGGTTCTTTGGAGTTTTTTTTGTTGGGTGTTTTGTTTTTAATCCTTTCCTCTGCTGTTTCTCAGAACTGATCCAAAGAGCACGCTCTTCCCTCTGGGTTTGTTCTTTTCACCTTCACCGTTGGCTCTCGCTGTGTGTTTTCATTCATGCAGACAAATGGCTCTGACACGAACGTGACGCGTGCGTGCCCAAGCCGAAGGTGTTTGGCTGGGGCTGCCTGTGCAGCCACCCTGAGGGGTTTTGTGTTCAAGGGCACCTCTGCTTGCTCCTCTGAGCCCTGCTCTGCGTCCCCTTCCCAAGAGGAACGTTTCCAGCTGGGAGGCAGGTGAAATGAGGGCACATGAAGGTAACCTTTGCAGCAGGCGTTCAGGGAAGGATGGATGTTGTTATTTTGGCCTTGTGTCTGTGTTGCAGACCTTGCAGTTGCCTCGGAAGCATGTGGCTGTGGCACTGGGGGCCCTGAAGACCGCCTGGCTTGCGGGGAGGAATGCTCCGGTGGGCAGTGCACTTGGAAGGGGGGCCACGGAGGGTGAACCACGCGGCCGTGGCTGTGGGCCACAAGGTCTATTCCTTCGGTGGCTACTGCTCTGGAGAGGACTATGAGACCCTGCGGCAGATCGACGTCCACGTGTTCAACGCAGGTAAACGTGTCCTCGTGGGGCACAAAGGGCTTGGCTTGCTGGGCTCAGTTATTGCTTTTCTTGCCTGCTGGTGCCTGACATGTTATATCCTGTGACGTGCTGTCTGACTCTTAAATTTCCAGAAAATGTTATCAGAGTAGGTAGGAGCCTCTTTCTTTGTGCAGCCTTGTGTTTTCAGCTTGAGGGGCAGGGCTAGAAGAGGGGCTGTAGTTTATGTGACTGCTAGGATAAGGACTCACTGAAGTAGTCACATAGCCAATGGTTTGGTTTGTCCTTGTTCTCTTCAAACACAAAGTCAGCCAGGTGCAAAGAGGTGATATTGAGCTGGCTCAGGTCCCCCCTCATGGCAGCATGTCCATGTTCAGCTGCCCATAGTGTGGAAGGAGCATGGTGTGAGCCAGTGCACTCACTAAAGATTCCAGGTGTAGACATCTGAGCTGGTTCCCTCTGGGGGCAGCTGACAACTGGTGCCAGCATGATGGAGTCAGTAGGGGCATGTGGCTAGGAGGGAGGCCTTCCCTTTTTGGTAACAGCTATCGTGCAGATTCACAGCATAGCTTAGAAAAGCATCTGCAACTGGAGCCATTTGTGTAGGGTAACCAGTACCTGTCATGAGGCTGAGTTGGAGCCATGGTTGTGCTGGCACAGGCTGTATTTCTTGATTGAGTGCTCCTTGAACTAAAGAGGTTACTGAGCTGGTCCCTTAAGCATTTCCCTGTAATTAGGCAGGTGATTAAAAAACTGCACAGATGCTTGGGTGGCTCCAGCTAAACAGAGCCAAGAACAGAGAACCAATGACCAATTTTGGAGACTGGACAGTGTGCTGAATGCTCTGTGAGCACCCACATGTAGACAAACCTAGTTTGTCTGTAAGATGCAGTGAATTCACTCCTTTAAGACTGATGTGCAGCAGGGATAAAAGCATTGGTTACAGAGGGCTGCCAAGGTGACCTGCTCTCAGTGTAGAGGGGGTGTAGCTCAGGATCCTGTGAACAGTGACATTCACCTCTGTCCAGAGGGACTGGGCTTTTATACTCAACAGAGCTGAATGTTGTAGAACGTGCCAAGTAGAGCAGCAATCTTCTGGGGAAGCATAGTGACTGTGCCCAAAGGAATGCTCTTGTGTTGTCTTTCCCTCTTACCACTCCCAAGTATTAAAGTGTCAGAATGCTGCAGCCACCACATGGGAAGTGACAGTGGCTTCCCAAGCCCTTGCTCAGCTAGCATTGTCAGGTGGCAGTGCTAAAGCCAAGATACCAGCTTTTGAATGAGTCTTCCAAAGATGAAAACTATGTTTTAGGTAGGAAGCATCCAGTCTAGCTTGACTTTAGCATTGGATGTGCTTCCTCAGTGCCCTTTCTGCCTGCCCACCTTTTGAGATGACTGACTTTTCCCTTTCCCTATGTTAGTATTTCAGAGGAGCTGCAGACTGTTTTCTGCTAAATTTTGTATCAGCTCTATGTAGAAAACAAACCTGGAGGCTGTGTGTGGTAGAAGGAGGGTGACTGGGGCTGTTGTGTAATGGCTGTGTAACACTTGCTGTGGCTCTTGCACTGTCATTAAACCCTGTAATACCTGTTGACTGTTCTGGCTGCTGCTGGACATGACACACAGGAAGGGGAACCTGTAATCCCAAGGAACTCCTATTAGTAATGTGAGGTTAGCAGGGAGAACTTGAATACAGATGGGGTAAAGGAGGCAGAGGGCCACCTCATCTATAGCTTGGAAACCAAAATAAAAGCAAACAAACCCAGTTCCTACAAAACTGCTGGGTTGTTTTGCTTAAACTGTGCTTCTGCAAGTCCAAGTGATGCCTTCAGGTGTTCCCTTGCATTTTACTGCAGTGAGTTATTCCTGTGCTGCCCATTCTTCCAGCTTTGAGTCTCTTCAGCAATCTCACTAGCTTGAAGCAGTGTCTGCATTCACGGTCACCTCTGTACTTCTTCATTTTTCTTTCCCTATTTGTTTGTGTGTGTGCTGTGTCTTTCACTCACAGTCTAGGATGAGCCAGAGTGGAAACCTTCTCAATGAATTGTTGTAGAACAGAGCCTGTTTTTGTCTTCTGTATTTCTTAACTAGCCACTACTCGAGGTCAGACACAGCTTTCTCTTGTTTACTCAACTGCTTCTGCACCTTGTCACGGGGTAAAAAGCACCACCCAGGATGGGTTATGAACTGTGAGCAATTCAGCAGGCTTAGCATTTGACATGGGCTCAAACTTGTGTTTCCAGTGTCTCTGCGCTGGATCAAGTTGCCTCCAGTGTGGACAAACAGCCGAGACCACGTGAGGGAGGTGCCCTACATGAGGTATGGACACTCAGCAGTGCTCATCGACGACACCGTCTACATTTGGGGCGGCCGCAACGACACGGAGGGAGCCTGCAACGTGCTCTATGCTTTCGATGTCAGTAAGTTGCAGCTTCTCACTGCTCCTTGGCACAGCTGTTCTTGATCAGACCTCCTCTCTGCCCCCCAGTCTGCTCCCCAGCTTGTTTTCTTGTCCCTCGGTGACAATCTGGAGGAAATGGTGTCACTGTCTGTTCCAGCAGTGTTGGAAGTAGAGTATGGTGGCCATTGTGCTTACATCTCTGTAAAAGCCTTTGGGCAGAGATTGCTGATCTTTTCTGATAATGAAAATGGTTTTAATTTTTCTATCAGCTTTGTGTGCTCTCTCTGATAGTAGCTATAACTGAAGTGTTCTCTCTATGTGATATAGTATTCCTTAATTGTGGCAAGAAGGGGCTGGGCTCTTGATGATTGTGGTTCCTCTCCAGTGTGGTCCTTCTTTCTGAAGGTGTGAAGGAGAGTGAGGAACAAAGCACAGGAGTAGTCCAGGAGAGGGTGGTAAAATCACGGGAGACATGAGTCAAGTTAGATAAACCTGAAAAACAAACTCCTTGAGCCTTTTGGTTGGCTTCTCCATAGCACTGCTGGAGCACCTCTGGAGGAAAGGCACCATCAGGAACTGCATGGACACAAGTGTCCAGAAAGAAAAGGAGTATATCTGGATTCTGGATGCAAGTCCATCTAAATACTGGCCAGTAACTGTCTTGCTGAACTTGCAAGGAAACTGCTTGCTCTGGTGCTTGGTCCATGGATCTCTTCTTTACCAGGAAATATCTTACAGCTTATGGCACAGGGTTTCCCCCTTCCTTCCCCTGACACATGCAGCTGAGAAGCCACCAGTAAAGCTCTGCCTACACAGAGGTTTTGTAGTGGGACCTGCCTAGTCTCCCTGGCAGCTCCAGTGCTTTAGCATTAAGTGAAAATTAACAGAAAGTCCTGCTCCAAACCCTCTGCAGCTGTCTGTACACACAGGCCTGCCATTCCTGGAAAGTAAGGCTGGCAGTCACAGTCCCATGTCTGCAGTGTAAGTTCCACTGCAGGAGTCACATCAGGCTAAATAAAGTCTTGTCTGAGTGCAGTTTTGTCCCTGCAGTGTTAAGCAGATCACAACTTGAGGTTTTTTCCATCTCTAGTTTAACGTGCTGCAATTGGGTGAGCTTTTGCTGATACAGTGTGACTGAGTTTGGAAGCAGCCCCAGGGAGAAAAGGAACTCGATAGCCCTGAGCTCTCACTAGAGACTCCCCAGGGATTCTGCTGACCTTGCAAGACCCTTTGTGTGGTGCCAGCTGGAGCATAGGTGGACACTTGTGTCCGCAGGCCAAGTTCAGGGAAGTCATCCTCGTGCTTTGGCTCCATGGCTCTCTGAAATAAGCACTGGTTTTGGCAGCCAAGGGCTGTTAGGGAGGGTGGGGGAATGTCTCCTGCAACCTCGGGGCTTATCTGTGCCTCTGGGAGCTCTTGGGGCAGGTGCCTGTTAGCGCTTGGCACCGAGTCCTGGCTTGGCTCTGTGCTGCCCTGGCATGGAGAGCAGCTCTGCCTGGATTTAAGTCATCTTCTAAATCAAGCCAGCCCCTGGAGTGTGCAGGCTAAGGGGCTGAATCTGTTTGGTGCAGGCTCACAGGGAGCATTGTGAAGGGTGGAAAGTGAGCAAGAGGGGATGAGAATGTAACAAGTGGAGCAGATAAGACAGGGAGAGCTGCACTGCAGAGGTGGAGATATGCACAACAGTTAACATGGAAAACTTGTGATTAAGTGATTTGTATCTGGGTTTGAGAGCTGTTTTTCCTCAGTCATGCTCAGTTACTGAGCGTCTCCACGCCTTGAGGTCAGTTGTGCCACTTAGCATTATTGCTTCATTGTAATAGAAAGCGTGAGTGGAGAGTTGATAAGTGACTCACAAGTACACTCTGCAAGAGATTCTGTAAAAGTAACATTGTTCAAGCCCTGCTGTACTACTCACACTTAAAATGTGAGCTCTTTGTCAGGTCTGGCACTCAGTGGCCCTGCCAAGAGGCTGAGGCTTCTGCCACTGTGTCCCTCTGTGGGGGCTCAGGCAGGTAGCCTTGCCCAAAGAAGCTTGCAGCCTCTCTGGCAGAGCAGGTGCTGTGTGAGAAAGCAAGAATTATTTTTGCCTTAGAAATTTAAGAACAGTAGTAATAGAACTATCCCACCCCAACTCCTACTGTGCTTTCTCAGCATTGCCTCTTGTTTTGTTTCAGACACACACAAATGGTTCACACCAAAGGTGTCTGGAATGGTCCCAGGGGCAAGGGATGGGCACTCAGCTTGTGTCCTGGCAAAGAGCATGTTTATCTTTGGAGGCTATGAACAGCTGGTGAGTAGTCTCTGTAACTGTTAATTGGTGAGCCCTTGGGAAAGAGGGTGTTGATACCCAGGACACTGATAGAGGCAGGACACGGGGGTGTGTTTGTATTCCAAGTCACTGTCATTTTGTAACTTAGCAAAGTTATGGCATTAGTACCCAGGTTACGCTAATTGCTTTGTGGAGAAGATGGTTGGAAAACAAGTCCAAAAAAGTGTTGGATTTCTTTTAAATTTCACAAAACATATTTACCACAAAGAGGTAAAAATTTAATTTTTTTTCTGGCTCATTTCTCAGCCAAATGTAGATATTCAAATGTGGATACACAGCATTTTTAATAAGTATATATTGATCTAGATTTATTTTAATTTGGCTCAGAAGTGAGCCAGAAAAATCACTTTGTGCAGTGTTGCTGTGAGGTTTTGTCCTAGTCTGGTGTATGTTCCCTGCAGTCTCCACCTGCTCTGACATCTTGTTGATCCCTTTCAGCAAACATTTGGTTGCCTTCCCATTAGGAATACCTTGAGCCAAAGTTCATCCTGTAATAGCTGTCAGTGTACCTAATGCTCTTTTTAGCAAATCCTCATGATGTAATCTTAAAAAGTGGGTAAATAAAAATTATCACCAGATTCCAGAACAGATGTGCAAAGTCACATCTGTTTGTTTGGAAGAAAGTTGAGGCCCTGTTACAGAAGCCTCTGGGTTATTCCATTCCTTTTCTGAGGGTGGTAGCAGGCCAAATCCATTATATTGACTACAGCAGCAGGAGGGGTTCAGATGTCCCTTTTTTTTAACCAAGACCAAATAAACCTCTGGCTTGTCTTGCTGCTCTCTACCTTACCTGGAGGAGCAGGAGTCAACATTGTTTGTGTGAATGCAGTCTCCTCCAGGCAGCCAGCTGCAGATGGGTTTTGTGGGGCCTCAGAACCTGGAGTGTATTTGCTCCTGGATGTTCAGCTTCCCAGAAGTAATCTTGGCTTCTGCATCTCGTTAGGCAGCCTTAGAAGAGCCGCTCTGACTGTCCTGCTAATGCCTCTTTTATCTGCTGCTACACGGAGAGGAGGCAGGCTCCTGCCATGAATGTATTGTGTGCAGGACAGCCTTTGGGGGAGCAACTGAGCACCAAATAAATGGGAAAGCTGCAGGAAGAGACAGAACACCTTTGGGAAGAAACAGGCTTTGCTTTCCTCTTGTTAAGTGAGAAGTGCTGCCTGAGCAAGCACCTTGTTTCTTAGGAAGTACTGAATCCAAAGGGATGCTCCAGGTCTGCAGGGCAGCATCCTTTCTGGGGTTGGATGTGACCAGGCTTCTCAGTCCCTTTGTGACCAAGCTGCTTGTGTGTCTTCCAGGCTGACTGCTTTTCAAATGATATCCATAAACTGGACACCACAAACATGACATGGACCTTAATCTCTGCCAAGGTCAGTGTCTGTTTTTGCCTCTGGTTTGTGGAGGAAGTTTTGTATCTGCTATTCTCTGGGGTAGCTGCCCACACTTGTCTCACAACTTCTGGCTGATGTGGCTGGGATCTACAGGATGGGAAGTTCTCCAGGAGAAGGCAGCCACCCAACTTCCCCATCAAGATGTGTTATTTCCCTGGCTAATCTGCACTCTTTTTTTTGTCTTTATTTTCTACTCTGTCCTTCAGGGTACTCCAGCTCGCTGGAGAGACTTTCATTCAGCTACCATCATTGGAACAAAGATGTATGTGTTTGGTGGCAGAGCTGATCGGTTTGGGCCCTTTCACTCTAACAACGAGATCTACTGTAACCGAATTAAAGTGTTTGATACAGAAACCAACTCCTGGCTGGACTCCCCTCACACCCCTGTGCTCCCCGAGGGCAGGAGGAGCCATTCAGCCTGTGAGTAGGGTTCTGCTGAGGGTGGAGGGAAGTTTCTGCCTCTCTTAGAAGGGGTGTCTGCTCTGCTGGGTGGGGCTGTGGGTTAGAAAGGCTTGCATAAAGCCCAGTTTCTGTGGAAAGCTGCTGCCCACCAAAAAGCCTTGCACTCCACACTGCACGTGAAGGTGATGTAAGGAGAGGTGGACAGCCAGCACCACCTTGCTTTGTGTATGGTGTTGGGTCAGGGACCTGCTGGGTGGCTCTCTGATGTCTGTGCTTACTCCCTACAGTCAGCTACAACGGGGAACTGTATGTATTTGGTGGCTACAATGCACGCCTGAACAGACACTTCCATGACCTCTGGAAATTCAATCCAGGTATTTATGCTTTTAACTTGCTGCAGTGATAGTGCTCCAGGCCCTCAGGCATGTGAGTGCTCAGGGAAACATTCTGTCCAAGGAGTTCTGCTTGGGGGGGAATGGCTCTTGGCTTTTCTGACAGCAACTCGCTACTGTGCCTGTTCCTCCTCGGGATGTTTCCAGATCTCAGTTACAAAATAGAAGATGAGGTATTGCTGAAAGACATATTTCATTGGAAAAACTTTGTCTTGTTCTTAAATATGCAAAAGTACTGACAGAAGAGAAGATATGGGAAAGAAATATGTTTTAGGGAAGAGAGAGACTATAGCTGGAGAAACCATTCAACTTGAGCTGCAGGATCACCATCTCTTGGTACCAGCTCAAACTGTGCTGCAGAAGGGGTGGTTTTTCAGCTGGTACCCTGAATATCACTCAGCTGTGAGCTGCTTTGGGGTCCTCAGGCACGTTTCACTGTTCAGACTCATCTTGTTTGCTAATTGCTTTGCACAGTAAAGTTACCTGAGAGCAGCCAACCAGCTGCTCCCCAAGCTGATTGTGAGCTGGTGAGAGAGCTCCTGCAGGTTTCAGTCCTGTGCTTTGTCGCCCCCGAGCATCCTTGCCACAGAGAGCAGCAAGAACAAAGGCTGCTGTCTCCACCTGGTCCAGTTCTCCACGCCCTCCTCCCGCAGCCGCGCTATCCCAGCGGCTGATGCACCTCAGCCCGAGTGCTCTGCGATCGCAGCCTGCCAGCAGATGGAGCTGGTTCCTGCATCTTCCTCCTCCAAATCCCGACCGCAGCAGGCTCTGGGGAAGGGAGACTGCCTGTCTGTCCCTGCAGCTCTGCCCGCTACAGCTCCCTGTGATGTCGGACCCGCTGCCATGGCAGTCTGTGGGTCCTGGTGCTCAGGCTTTGCAAGTGAAAGGCCTTGATGAGGCCCTGAGCAACCTGGTTTAGTGCAAGGTGTCCCTGCCCATGGCAGGGGGTTGGGACAAAATGGTCTTTAAGGTCCCTTCCAAGCCAAACCATTCTATGATATGACCTGCAAATCCTGTCTCAGCAGGCAGAGCTCCAGGACTGCAACTGGCATCTCAGTGGCACTTCAGGAACAGCCTCATGGGAGTGCATGATTAGCCATTAATGAGGAGGTCAGGGGGGAGGCTGGATATTGGCTGGCTGATGTCTGTGGGGTAGTGGGCCTCTGCTTTTCCTGTGATCTGTTTAAATTCATAACCTGCTTATAGCTGGTCTTGGCCAGGCTCTTGTGACAAGCTGGTGCACTCTTTTCCTCCTGTTAGTTTCTCTTTCTTGGAGGAAGATTGAGCCCAAGGGGAAAGGGCCGTGTCCTCGGCGCCGGCAGTGCTGCTGCAGAGTGGGGGACAGAATCATCCTCTTTGGAGGTACCAGGTGAGTTGTGGGAGGTGGCTCCTCGAGAGGCTTTGCCAGTCCCTTCAGCACAGTGTCCCTTCACACTCTGACCCATCAGATGGACTTCAGAGGCACGTGGCAAGTGTCAGCCTATCTGACACATGTAGGTAATCCTGTACATCAGGGTCCCCTGAAAAAAGGCCATGGAAGAGATTGAAGGTGTCATGTAAGCTTGTGAAGCATCTGGTGACAAGCCATCTTGTACATGTAGAGACAGAAGGGTGTAACAGGCTGCTCAGGAGGGGCTGTGCAGTGCTCAAGCTTTCTGGTAAAGAGGTTGTGGGGATAAGAGAGGAGATCCTGCTGTCAGAAGGACACGTATCTCAGTCTGCTGTGCCAGAGCAGACCTCAAACTGACTTATCTTCACCTACATGCTGCCCTGCTTCTCCCACCAGAGCTTCTTTCTTCCATTGGCAAGTGTGGGTTCTGCTGCCAAGCTGCAGTGGGATGTCAGCTCAGCTGGGAGCTGTTTGAGGAGCCTACACACATGATAAGACAATGTTGCCTTCTGCGCCAGTGTTCCTTAGCAACGTTCCCATTCACAACAGGGACCTGGTGTTATGGATTTAGCTGTCAAACACTGCAAGTGATACTGTCAGGGTGCAGGGCAGCTGGATGTGGCCAAGAGCCTTAACAGCTGCTAAAAGAAAGGAAGTGGCCTATCACCAGGACACACTCTATGCTGTCTGGAGTGACAAATTGCAGCTCTGGAGCAGAGTCCTGCTTGCCAGTATCTACCTTGCAGAGACATCTTAAATGCTTTCAGCTCTCCACATGGTTGGGAAAGCTTTGGGGCTCTCTCTGGGATCTTGACAGTAGCTTTTTGGGGATGTTTCTGAAGCAAACTTGGGGCACAGAACCAAGAGTGACCTGACCGTACCAGTGTGTGATGGGGTGAAGGGGGAGTGTGCTTAGCTGTAGCATGTCCATGTGACTTTGAGGGAGTGCTCAGTGCAGGTGAGGTATGCAGAGGTGTTGAGTTTATCCAGTCTCCTCAAAAGATACTGGCTGCTGCTCAGTGCAGCAGAAGGTAGGGCTTGGTAGGGCTTTATGGGAGTTTTGGGTGGTCCCAGATGCCGTGCTGTGTGGATTTGTGTTGCAGCAGCAGCAGCTGAACTTTGATGTTAAGCCTTGGCACTCCTGGGAAATGCTAGCAAACCACAACAAATTTGACACCAGCTTTTTGGAGTTTGGTTCACCCTTGTCAGGCAATGCAGCAGTGCCTTGTCTTCTCCATGAACCACTTCAGAATTCAGCTTGTTTCTTAGGTCAGGCTCAACCCCAATGCAGGCACATTCATCAGCACTAGTGTGGGCTGGGAAGAGCTGCTGGCAGCCAGGAATGCAGCCTGCTTGAGCTGGAGGGAGGGTCTTGGGGAAGTGGGAGGTGGGGGTGGGCCGTGCTCGCTTCCTGTAACAGTTATCAGGTGTATTCTGGAGCTGCCTGGCGAGATAAGAAGTTTTCCAGGAAGTCGTTGTAATGGAGAACTCCCAGCGGTCTGCCTGCTGACCTGTGCTCCCCTGGCTGGGAAGGGGGAGGGGTTGGGGCTGTCCTGCAGGGATTCTCAGAGGATGAGCCGGCAGGCTCAGCTTTCTAGGGAACAGCACTGGGGGATGGGCAGCAAAACCCCTTTGTGTCTGCCTTTCCAGGATTCACACATCCTGCTGAAGGGGCACTTCTGCAGGCTGCTTGCTCCTATGGCATCCAAAAGCTTTGTTTCTTTGGTAGTCCCGGCCAGAGCTTGGTCTTTTTGCCCCAGCTGTGGTCCCTCACTGTGGCCAGGAGCAATCCCTCACTTGTGTCCCGTTTAAGGGACCAGGAAGCTTGGTGTTCCCATTAGCTGTGTCACAGTTGTGGCTCTGGTCTGGTTTCTTCCCAAGCCCACCAGCAGATTCAGCCCATTCAGTGTGCAGAGACCATCCACAAGGAAGAAGTGGGGGGAGAAGGAATGCTATGAAACAGTTCAGCTGAAGAGATGCTGATCCAGATTTGGCTTGAGACTGTGTGTTTTCCCTGACAAGGCTTAGGAATCCTGGCTCTAGTGAGAGAATAGGGGCTGTCACTGAGTGCAGGGTGAGTTGTTTTGCAGCTGGAATGAGCAGTTTTGCTGGGCTCTGGCTGGCAAAGGTGTGCCCTGCACGCTGCTGCCTGGGAATTGCAGGGGGTTGCCTGGTCTTGAACTCCAGGCTCACCCTGCTACTTTCCTTTTGCTGATTAAAGCCACAGACGTGGTGCCTGCTGGCTTTCCTTTGATAGATAAGGGATGGTCTGGGGTTTCCTGTGACGTGGATGTGAGATTAGATTGTGGTGTGGTAAGCACACGAGGTGGAGTTAAGGGGGCTCCTGCCTGTATCCGGGCAGATGGGTCCCATCAGCAACAGGTCTTCTGTGCCAGCAGTGAGCTGTGCTCTCAGTTTGGCCTGAGGTTGTGGGGACCTGGGGGAGCAGGTGCTGCCTCATGTCCCGTGAGTGTGAAGTTTAGTGGCCCATGGCTGGGGAAACAAGTGACACTGGGGCAAGGAGTCACTGCATGAGGTTGGTCCCAGCTAAGAGGTGAGGGCACACTAAGTTGGTTTGTCACAGACCAAAGCAGGACTTAAAACATTTTTCCTTCCTTTCAAATTCTCCAAACAACCATCAGCCAAGGGAGTATTTTCCCCTGTTTCAGCACAGGCTGATCTGTCTGTGCAGGGAGATGTAGTGTCCAGTCTCTCAGGTGGTTTGGTTGTTCCATCAAGACCTCTGTGGCAGGAAACCATAGGTGAGGCTGTCTGTTCACTAGAAATGCCTGGTGCTGTAGTTCCTCATCAGCATTCCTGGACCAACACCAAATGGGAGTATCAGCAAATTGGAATTGGTTTAAAATGACTGCTGCATTGCTCAGTGCTCAGCTACAGTCTTCTGAAATGCCATCCCCATTTTGGCACAATCACTCCAGCTGTGGCAGGAGTCCAAAGTGATTCCTCAGTCAGACTGAGAAATGTCTGTGCTTGCCCTGCCATGCAGATGTTTTCTAGCTGCTTTCTCTACACTCCTCTCACAGCATCTCAGTGGCCAAGCTGAACTAAATGCAGTAGATCTTAACTACATGAGAGCAGGAGTGATGGACAGGTGAGGTGAGGGGGAGGCTCATGGCTGGAATCATCATGGTCATCCATGAAAAGGAGGCAGATCTCCCATGCCCTGCAGAGGAAATAGTGTGGGTTTCTGCTCCCTGGCTCCTGTGCAGCTCTGCCTACTCTGCAAGGAGCTGAGAATGTGATGACTTTGAGTGCTCCTTGGGACTTCAGAGGGCCAGGAGGGATCACAGGGCCCCTGCCTGGGACAGGGAGGCCAGGGACACTCCTGGGCTTGCTCAGCCCTTGGTGAGCTGGTGTGTAAGAATTTTGGCACTGACTGACACGCTGTGCTTGGTTTCTGCAGCCCATCTCCGGAGGAGGGAATGGGTGATGAATTTGACCTGATGGATCACTCAGATCTCTACATCCTCGACTTCAGTACGTGAGCACTTCCTGCCCAGCTTGTACCTCTTACCACAAGGTGCCCTGTGAGCAGGCCCTGCTGTGAAGCACCTAATTGTGCTCTCTGTGGCTGTAGGTGCCATGTCCTGGAGCCAGACATCTGTGTCTGACCAGTGTGCTTGGCTCAAGGCAGAGCAGCCAGAGGTGCAGCCATGCTTTGTGCACTCCTGTATGCAAGACCTCATGTGGGAGCACCCCAGCCTGTCCCTGGTGTGCACTCTGTCTTGTCCCTGAGACAAGGCTCTGCCCTGTTTCCTGTGGCACTGACTGCATGATGCTGGGGCCTCCATGGTGTCCAGTCAAAGGCTGCTGTAGCTAAACTGCTTTCTTTTCCCAGGCCCCAGTCTGAAGACGCTGTGTAAGCTAGCAGTGATTCAGTACAGCCTGGACCAGTCCTGCCTTCCCCACGACATCAGGTATGGTGTGCCTTGCTGGGACCTCACCCTGGGTGCTCCCTGACCTTGGGCTGTTCCAGCCCTGGCTGAGGGCTGCCCAGGGCCCTGGGCACTGTGCACCTTTGTGGGCTGGGCTGGAGACTGTAGCTGAGGCTGACATGAAGCAAAGCTGCTCTAGCCCTGGACACTGTGTTTGTGCTTTCTCTCAGTGTGTATCCTCTTGGTGTGTTACAGATGGGAGCTCTCAGCCATGACAACGAACAGCACCATCAGCCGCCCCATTGTCTCCAACCAGGGCTGAAGAGAACTCGTCCTTCTACCACCCTGCCCTCACCCCTCCACATACTGACCTCTTGCTCCACTGCCTGCATGAATTTTTAGCCCTTTCAAGCAAGGAATGTGTGAGCTCGGTTTGTCTTGCCCTAGCTAGGCCTCCCTCTGCCCTTGTCACACTTTGGGCAGCACAAGTGGACAGGCAGAGCTGGCCACTGAGGGAAAAACTGTCTGGCCCCAGCAGCACAGCTGTGACCCCTCTCCTCACTGGTGGTTCTAGAGCTTCCTTTCCCTTTGCCTGTGGAACTGCAGCTGTGCTGTCCGGTGTCCAGCCACTTTCCAAGGGCCTGAATCAACTCTTACCACCAGCCATGGCCCTGGGGTTGATGTCAGGGTCAACCTGAACTGTTCCTGCATTGCCTCAAGAGAGCAGGAACCTCTACACCTGCTCCTGCCAGCACTGACAGCTTCCTGGCACTAAAGGGCAGGCCCCAGCTCCAAGCTGGCCCAGTGTGGGGGCCTGGGCCCAGCTGGACACTGCCCAGCTCCCATTGTAAAACAGCAACTGGGGGAAGTTTTATAAATGGTGAGGCAGACGTGGTTTCTGTGTGTCCTAGTAGATGAACTGGGGGAGAAAAGGCTTGAGAAGGGAGAGACTGAACCAGGTGCTTTTCCCTGAAGCTGCTGCAGGCCACTGGTGGCTTGTGGCAGCAGCAGGCAGTGGCTGATGTGAGCCACAGCCCTGCCTGGGATGGGGAAGGGAAGCTGGGCCCCCCCAGCAGCACTGCCATGGGGTACCTGCCTCCTGCCCAGAGCTGTGCTGTCCTGCAAGAGGACAGAAGGAAAATGCTGTATGTCTTCTGGGCTGCACTGCCTCAGGTAGGTGGGTGCTCTGGACCTTCCTGCTTCAGGGCTGGAGGTGGAGGGATGCCTGGGACAGCCTTCCTGGGTGGCACAGAGGGCTGTGCTGAAGCCCTTTCCCACCAGCGTGAGGTGTCCGATGTGAAGAGGAGCTCCAGTGGCAACTGTAGTGGGGCTAGAGCAGAGAAAGCTGAGGAAGCACTCAGGCCGTGTCCTGGGATGTAAAGTCACAGGGGCTGCTGAGATGGTGGTGGCTGCATGCCAGGAACCTGGGTGGCAGAGGGCCCAGGCTGTCTCCCCTGCTGCCCTGAAGGCTGGCACATGGCCAGGGATGAGTGCTCATCCAGCAGCACAAGGTTGCAGAGGTAGGTGCCTGGGCTCCTCAGCTTGCAGGAGGTGGCCAATGCAAGCACAATGGAGCAGACTGGAGTGATGTGAGAGCAGTGAAACCCCGTGGCAAGAGAACAGAAAGCCCCACAATGGTGACAAGAGCTTATTCTTCACACACTGGCAGCACCTTGCTGTGAAGGTGATGAGCATCGTTGGCCTGGAGGGAAACAGGGTGTGCTGTGACAGCACATCTGGCTGAGGGGGAGCAGCCCCAGCCTGGCCTCATTCTTTGTGGTCCTTGGCACCTGCAGGTTACCAAGAGCACTTAGGAGAACATTTCCCATGTGTTGTCCAGCAGCTCTAACTCCCTCCTTCTATCAGCTGCCTCAGCCACAGGCCCTCTCTCAAGCTGTGAAATAAATGGTGGAGTTTTTTTGCTGTGCACTAAAGCACCAGGCATACTCTCCTTGCAGGCTGCCAGGCACTCAGAAATGCCCCCTAACACCCAGAGTCCCTGTGCTGGGCTGTGGTGCTGAGCACAGAGGCCCTCAGTTCTGTCACTGGGAGGAATCTCAGTCTCTGGGGCAGCGAGTGGAGACAATCAGCCTCAGAAAGGCTCAGCACCCACTGCCAGCTGCCTCTAGGAGAGCAAACCTTTGTCGGGGACAAGTCTCCTCTGGGAAGGAAAGGGGCTCATCAGGGAGAGGGGTCACTAACACCCCTCTCCTGTTCAAGGGTTCTCTTGGGTTCAGGGGTGCTGTGGCTCTAACGTGCCTCTGCCAGGAACCTACTACAGGCCTGGGCATGGCACACTGCTCACCACCGTGGTCCTGGTGTCTCCACTTCTATTTTCTTATCAGCTCCTTCTCCCAGCACCCAGGTCAGTCATCAGTGATGCTGGAGAGCAGCTCCCAGTCAGGCAGACTTGACACAGGATGTTCTCTAGGGCTGGCAGGAGCTGGGCAGATGTGTGCCCCACAGGGAGATCCCTGCTGCCTTTGTCACTGCCCCCTCCTGAGCGGCAGGTTTGCTTTAAAGACCCTGGCTTCCTTTTATTACTTCCCCTCTCAAATTTCAACTGGTTGTAAGGGCTATTTTTAGCAGCCTGCCTTCTAAAAATAGCCCCGAGCTGTTTGGAGTTGCGTCACAAGAGGTAATTCTCGCCCGTGAGTGGCTTGGCCTCTGCACCCCAGGAGGCTACAAAAGGAGGCCAGGAGCAGCAGGGTCAGCAGGTTCAGCCACAGCCGGAGGCGAAGGAGGCTGCGGTTCCCTGCCAGCGGTTCCCTGCCAGCTCCAGCCATCCCAGCCCCGGCAGCATGACCATCTTCTGCAGCCACTGCCACCGGCCACTGCAGGCAGAGATGAGCTGCCTGCCCGCGAGGGCCAAGCAGGCGCCCAGCGCCCCGAGGCCGTTCAGGTGAGCTCTCTCCCACCTCCTGCCCTCCCTCAGGGCTGCGATGGCCTCCCAGAACCCCGGGGTAGCTGCTGTGCGCTCTGATGGCCCTTGCAAGGTGCTGACACCAGCCTGGAACAGCGGGACTGCCAGCTAGTGCATGGGGAGGAGGTATTTTAGGTGGTTTAGGAGGAAAGGTATATTGTACTGGGCTGGGGTGCACATTCCAGCACCGGATGTACTTTCCATCCTGGTGGGGAGGTTGTGTCACATGGGCTCCCCACCAAGGCACAGGTCATTGTCCAACCTGGTGCCCAGAAGGAGAGGCACCAGCCATACCAGCAGCGTGTGCCCCTGGGTAGGCTTGAGCACCTCTGCCTGTGCCCACAAGGTTTGCTCTCCTAGAGGCAGCAGCTGGCACGGGTGCTGAGCATCTCCACTCCATATGCCCGAGCTGGCAATTCTTCCCACAATGACAGGCAGGGAACGCTGTCCCTTGCCCTCCCTGGACACGTGTCCCAGATGGTTGGCTTTGCAGGTCAACCAAGAGCGCTTCCAAGGCTCGCCGAGACCAGATCAATGCAGAGCTGCAGGCGCTGCGCTCCCTGCTGCCCATCTCTGCACAGGAAAAGGAGCGGCTCTCCTACCTGCACACCATGGCTCTGGTGTGCCTCCGGCTGCGGGGGGCTCAGCTCTTCCCTCCAGGTACCCTCAGCACTGCTGTACTCCACACTCGCTTGGCTCTGTGTAGGGCACTGCCCCTGCCTCATCCAAGACAACCCTTCACCCTCATCCTCCTGCAGGCTTGGCTCCTCCTACGGGACCAGCCCTTGGCACAGAACTACTCTCCCTGCTCCCGGGGTTTCTGCTTGTGCTCTCAGCAGACAGCAAGCTGGTCTACATCTCAGAGAACGTGGCTCAGGTCCTGGGCCTCTCCGTGGTAAGGCCTGCTCACTGGTCATTTGCAGTCACCATCCCCATACCCATCCTGGTGCCTTCATTGCCTACACGGCACACTGCCCCAGCAGACACTGGGCTGTGGCTTCAGCAGGCTGTGCACCCACAATGGCAGCCAGGGCCCACTGAGACAGGCACAGTCTCTGAGGGCAGCCCTCTGTTTGTCAGGTGGAGCTGCTCGCCCAGGGGGACACGGTCTTTGACATCCTGGATGGGCGAGTGGGAGAGGATGTGCACAAGAAGCTCCTCCTTGCCCGGGAGGAGCCTGGCAGGGGTAAGGGAGGCCTCGGATGCCATCTCATGGATCTTGCCACTCTGCTCTGGCCCTTGGCAGTAGTTTGAGAGCAGGGCCAGCCCTGCTGGGAGCAGAGTGAGGGAGATCCTGACCCACTCTGAATGGTGTGTGTCCCTGCAGAAGTCACTTTTGTCAGCGAGATGCGCACATCCAAGGCCTTCCGGCTGCAGCATGGGGGCAATCGGGTCGTGGCAGTGTGCGGGCGCTTTGTGGCCCTGCGCTGGCCACCCTCCCCCTCCACCACAGCCTTCCTGGCTCTCTGCACACCCCTTGTGCAGTCGCCCACAGATGGCGAAGCTGCTTCCCAGGATGACATATTCCAGAGCATGCATCTACTGGACATGACCTTTATCGATGTCACGGAGAGGTGAGGGGTGCCTGCTCGCACCACAGCCCCAGCTGTACATCTCAGGCAGCAAGAATCATTTCCCTTCACCAAGCTTGTGTATGGGATGCAGGCTCCGTACAGCACTCAGTCCCCACTCCCCTTGTCTTCCCCAGTGTCACCTACCACCTCGGCTACCACCGGGAGGAGCTGGTCGGTCAGTCGTGGTACAGCCTCCTGCACCCTGAGGATGCTGAGCTGGCAGCTGCCCAGCACAGGGCCGTGGGTGAGTGTCACACCCAGGAATGTGCATAATGTCCCCTGGCTCCGTGGTCTGGTTATGCCCGAAACGTGGCTATCCACGACAGCAGCGACAAAGGGAATTCAGCCCTCCCTGTTGTGACTCCCTGCTCCAAAGGGATGAAGTGGGGAAGTGATTACATACCCCATACACTGTCTATAAGTATTTTCCAAGCTGGGGGTGGGCATCCTGCTTTGCCACAGTATACAGAAGAAGGACAAGCCCACCTGAGCCCCATCTCTTTGGGAGAGCAGGACTGCTATGGACCTGACTCTGCTCTGTGTTGCTTCTGTCCCGCTGGGGCCGGCGGCAGAGCCCATTGGGGCAGCCTGCGGGGCTCTCCCGGCACCCCGGGGCCGTGCCCTGCTGCCGGCTCACGCAGTCCCTTCCCTTGCCCGCAGCGCTGGGGGCCGGGGCCGGGCCGGCAGCGGGGACCGCCGTGCTGCGAGTGCTGCGCAGGGACCGCGCCTGGAGCTGGCTGCGCGTGTGGGCGCGGCGGGACGGCGGCTGCATCACCTGCACCTGCCGCTGCCTCAGGTGAGCGGGAACTCGGGGGGTGGGGGCTGCATCACCTGCCGCTGCCTCGGGTGAGCGGGAACTCGGGGGGTGGTTCTGCATCACCTGCACCTGGTGCTCAGCCAGGGTCCCCAGGCTGTCCCTTACCCCGTGTCTGCCGCAGGGAGGAGGAGGCAGCCCACCTGCGCGCCCGGCAGCCCCGCGCCGCCGCCCCGCCCGCGGGCCGGGATCTGGGCCGGCTGGCCGAGCAGCTCCGCGCCCTGGCCGACAGCCTCTCGCCGCCGGCCGCCGCCGTGCCCTGCCGCTGGCCTCGGCCCGAGGAAGCCGAGGACGATGCCTCTGTCTGCCTTGGAAACTCTCTGCTGCACCCTCCTGCCCAGTTCCTTCGGTTTCCCTTCGAGCAGAAAATAGGGTGCAGCATTCCAAGTGTGCTCCCACAGGTGTGGAGTGTTCAGGGATGCTGATACCCCTTGGTCTGCTGGCTGTACCTGTCCTAATGCAGGCCGCTGTGTGTAACCGCATTTCAGCCTGCTGGTCACTTCTGACAGCTGTAGCTGATCCAGCTGGAGGCCATGGCAAGCCTTCGTTCCGTACACTTGGTGCTCGCATTAGAAACTTAGTCTGGGCTGCGATAAATCCGCCACCAGGACGGCTCAGTCCAGCAGCGCAAAGGGATCCAGATCTTGCACTTAAAAACACTTATTGACTACTTAGCTGGATATCGCCAGGGCCTTTGTGTACGTGACCCATTCCGCAGAAAGGAAGGATTTTTTCTTAAAAAAAAAAAAAAAAAAAAAAAAAAAAAAAAAAGACAATAAACGCCGCTCCCCCACGTGACCGCTTCTGCTCCGCTTCCGGTTCCGCCGGTGCCGCGCGGGCCGTTCCGGGGGCGATGGGGCCGCGCCGTGAGGGGCCGGGATGGGGACGGGGACAGGGCCGGGGACGGGGACGAGTCGCCGCCGGCGTCGCCACAGAGAGCGAGGAAGAGGCGGCGGCGGAGCAGGCGCTCGGGAGGCTGGAGCCGGCGGAGGAGAGCTCTGGCTCCAGCGACGAGAGCGACGACGGCGGGAGCGTGGCGGGGGCTGGCGGGAAAGGTGAGGGGGCCCGGCGGGAGCGACTCCGGGAAAGGCGGCAGCCTCGGCTCCGGGCGCGGCTCCCGGCGCTCGTTTGGTGGGAAAGGAGCTGCCAAAGAGCTCGGTGCCCTCTGGTATCCCAGCTCCCGCCCAGCTGAGCAGCAGCAGGGTTGGGTGAGAGGTCCCTGGAACAAACTCGTGTAGGGGCCGCTTGTCCCCAGTGTCCTTCCCAGTGCGGGGAATCACAGAGCCATTAAATGGTTTGCTTGGAAGGGACCTTAAAGCTCACCCATTTAACTCCACCCGCCCTGCCGTGGCAGGGGCGCACCTCGCTCCATGCCAGGTTGCTGTGGAAGATGTCACACGTCGCACATCTCGGGGACAATGTGTGTGCCAGTTCAGATGTGCAGGAGCTGGAGAGGCCCTCACAGCACAGCAGAGGGGAAGGAGCAGGAGATGCCCGGCTGTGTGGGCTGGGGGGGTGGGGGTTCTCATCCACTGCAGCCAACACAGTTTGTTTTCCTCGTCTCAGAACGATCCGAGAGAGAATGAAAACCTTACAAAAAATACTACAAAAGCCCTTGAAGGGAATCCTGAGGGAGTGGGCGCTGGTGTTAGCTGCAGGCACAACATAGTGTGTCACGGGTGTGAGGAGTCACTGGTTCCTTGTGGAAGGGTCTCCAGGGTGTGTCTGTGGGGAAGGCACATCTCTGGAGGTGACATCTTGGCAGTGGGATTCAGAGGTGGGCAAGGTGCCTCGCCATCTGTTGTAGGCATTTTGTTTTCCTCTGGTGAGGAAATGGTGAGCAAAGCTCAGAGAGAGGATCACTGGCAGGCACTCTTTCCTTCCCACAGCTGGATGGGAATGGGAGCAGTAGTTTTGCTTTTGCCATCTGTCAGGGCACTCTGTGATCTTGTTTCTGGAGCAAGAGGAGTTCTATTGGAGTCCAGCACTGATTTTGTCTCAGCAGGGAACGACTGGGCAGATATCAGGCGTTTCTTTAAGCCATCTGTGTGCTCTGCAGGTGGTATAGCTCCCTGCAGGTTCAGCTGAGGAAGGCACAAGGTGTCCATGTGCCACAGGAGTCTGTGGGAAGAGAGGAAACATGAGGAGGCTGTGCTTGAGAGCAGGAAATGCCACTGTTATCTGCAGGTAACAGTAGCTTATCAAGAGGTGCAAAAAGAAGGAAACAATCCACAAAATAATGGATGAAGGGAAAAAGTGGCAGGAGGGAAAATTAAATGGACAACAGAGACAGCAGAGAACAGGTAAGTTATATACTAAGGGGAAAAAAGGTATGAAAAAATTGGGAAATTAGGTCCTCAAGCAAGAATGCAAGGAACAAGGAAAATAAGCTAACCCTGCCTTTTAAACTAGAACCTTTTCACACACACAGTTGCCAAATCTGCTGCCCAGCAGTGAATGCCTGCTGGGGCCATTCACTTCTGCTCCAGAACAGGCTTCTTTTTTTTATAGTGATGTTTTTATCACTGTGAGTGGTTAGTTCACTCTTCTAGAAATAGGCAGTAGGATGTATTTTGTGGACTGATAGTACCACGTGGAAATCATTTTCCCTATCAGGTTTTAGGTAGTCAGGTTTGGTCTCCTGTACCAGTGATGAAATACTTTATCATGGAAACTCTGCATGCCTTTGCTTTGTCTGATTTATACCAAATCTCCTTTTGGCATCATTTTATATGGTGTCTTTATCTAATTTTCATTGAAGTCTTTGCTACGTAAACAGTATTGTTTTGGAATTTCAGCCAAATGGAATATTGGAGTGCAAGTGATGGTGCCTTGTCTTCATCAAGTGCTGAGAGTATCTTCCACATCATAGTTCCTTTCTTTTAATGCTTTATTTGTCCTTTTGGCTGTCCTTGTTCAGAATTTGGACTGGGGGCGGTGTTTAGGGGAAGCAGTGCAATGAAATCATGCTGTATTCACATTTCCTTTGTCCCTTGTGCAGCAGACTGGATAGTCCCTGTTCCTGTATCCCACCTCAGAGCACTAATGAGCATCATCAGAGCAGAGTTCCTGAGCATTCAGAACAAGCAAAATGAAAACATTTACTGAGGCAGCTCTTGGCTGTGCCCTTGATGCTTTCTGGATGATGAGAGTTGTTTCTGAAGGTCTTGGTTATTGCCAGGATGAGAGTGCTTGGGATGAGTCCATGCTCTGAGCCAGTGTGACTGACCTCATGTTGCTTCCTGAATTTGGCAGAGCACACACAAACCTCGCTCATGGGACAGGGTTTTGTGTTTGTGTGGGAAGGGTTTGGGAGCGAGTGGGCTACAAGGCTTTCCCTTCCAGAAGGGACACAGTGCAAACCCCGAGTGGAATGGGTATATCCAAGTGCTGACTGAAGAAATGCTTTCAGTTGTTGGTTCTGAACACCTAGAAGTACAAATCTAGAATAAAGAATAGTATGATAATAGAGATGATAATATTTTTGCATTCTGGTTATAAGAAGCATTAAAGGTTACTGACATTAAGGGATATTAAAGAAACATTAAAGTGGGAAAGTGAGGACTGAGAGGTGACCCCTCAGAATTCGCAGTGCCCAGTGTAGAGCTCGTGCTGCTCTTTGTACCAGGTAAAAACTTTGTACTGGTCTTGTGTGTGCTGTTGAGTGGAGAGAGAAGCAAAGACACTCTGGGGAGAGGGGGAGGCTGCTCTGTTCTAGTGATAGAGACTGAAGTGATCAACGGGAGAGGAATCAGAGGCTGAGAGATGCAGTGGTTTCTTCCTGCTGTGCAGTTGTACAGGGATGGCAGCACTATGCTTGTGTCACTGTCCCAAGCTCTGAGGCATCCCTCTTGGGGGAGTTTGGGGGTAAGAAGTGCCTTGAGAAGCTGTTCAGTTCAGGTGTGCCCTGTGCTCTCTTCCAGATCAGTCTGACCTGTCTTTTGAGGAGCTCCTGCGGGTGCAGAGTGATGCAAGGACGAGAGTGAGCAGGAAGGTGCCTGGTGGGAAGAAAACTGCAAAGCCTGCCAAAGCTACGCTGAAGCAGCAACAAGGCAAAAAGGGGTAAAGAGGCTCTTTTGTGATCAGAAAAATGTGTATGTGTGCTCTCTGCATTCCAGAAATTACACTGGGAGCTCCTCACGGCAGTGATGTTGCCTTGGAGCTGGCATAGATCTCCTTTAATGTACTGGACAATAATGCCTGTCACTGTAGTTTCATTTGGGAATGGTCTGGGGCTGTTTTCAGAGCTCTTAATATCCTGTTCTCTTCAAATCCCCAGCAGCCACCTGTCACTTGACAGTTAAATTGGCACTCAATGCCTTTATACCCTCTAAATTAAGGCACTTGTAACCCTTGGCATGGTGTGCTTCTCAAGCTCTATGACAGTGTCCACCGTGACCTGAAATAGTTGCCCTGCTGGTTCCTAAACCCCTTCCAGCTTATCAGTATCTTCTGCCTGGTTCTCACTGGCTGGAGTTACAGTCACAGACAATTGGTCTGGAATTCCATTCATCCTTCTGTTGCTGTCTCATCTGTGGCTTGTCCGTGTTCATTTTCCTTTATTCCCTCTCTACAGTGCTTGCCATCACATACTTTTCCCTGTATTCATCACAACAAAAGCTATCATACCTTTTTACAGTTCTCCACAGGTCCCCACTGGTAACAGCAATACCCTTACCCCTTATTTGCAGTAATTAGGTAGTTTTCAGTCCTCAGAGTGGCACCCAGGTGATTTGAATGGGTTTCCTCTCTTACACTGGCACTCCCCATCTTATTTCTGAATCTCTGCTCAATGCAGAAGCAGAGAACACAAAATACATTTCTCCTGCACAAAGCAGAGAACACAAAATACATTTCTCCTGCCATAAAGAGTTGGTTAGGATAACTTTCTGCTTTACATTTTACCCAAGACTCCGGGGGATTTTGTGTAGTGCAACATCTTCTCTCAGTGTCTCTGTTTCTGCCACACAGTTTGCATAATTCTGCTTTTGTTTAATTCCTCTAATCCTTTAAGTAATGTATTGCTGTAAATCCCACATGCTTCTTCTCTAATGTTTTTGTTATGGAAGTGAGCTTCTTAAAGAAAGGGCTTCAGGGAAATCCCCTGGCACTGAGCTGGTTTCAGCAGTGACTCCAGAGCATTGTGCAGGGTTGGAGCCTCAGAGGATGTGAGAATACACTGAGCACTGCCCTGAGAGGGATTTGGAAAACTTGTGCCTGTGGGGTTGTGCTCCTCCCCAGCATCACTTGTGGCTGGCTGTGGGTGCTCTCAGCAGCTGTCCCTCAGCAAGTTTGTGTCAGCATAAAGTTGGGAGGAGTAGCTGATCCACAGAGGGCTGTGCTGCCATTCCATGAGACCTGGACAGGCTGGGCACAAAGAACCTCCTGGAATTCAGCAATGGCAAGGGCAGGCTCCTGCACCTGGGGGGGAACAAGCCCAGGCACCAGCACAGGCTGGGGTGACCTACAGGGCAGCAGCTCTGCAGAGAAGGACCTGGGGGTCCTGGTGGACAACAAGCTGTCCTTGGACCAGCAATGCCCTGGGGGACAAGAAGGCCAACAGGACCCTGGGCTGCATTAGGAACTGCAGTGCCAGCAGGTAAGGAGGTGATCCTGCCCCTCTGCTCAGCCCTGGGGAGGCCAGTTTGGAGTGCTGTGCCCAGTTCTGGGATCCTCAGCACAAGAGAGATGTGGAGTTCCTGGAGAGGATGAATCCACTAGAGGGCAAAAAAAAAAAAAACAAAAAAACAATTAGGGAACTGGAGCATCTCTCCTGTGACAACAGGTTGAAGTAGCTGGGACTGTTTAGCCTGGAGAAGAGATGACTGAGAGGGGACCTTATCACTGGAAATATGTAAAGGGCAGGTGTCAAGAGGATGGGGCCAGGCTCTTTTCAGTGGCATCCAGTGACAGGCAAGGGACAGTACTGAAACACAGGGAGTTTCACCTGAATATGAGGAAAAACTTCCTCACTCTGAGGGTGACTGAGCACTCGAACAAGTGGTCAGTGAGGTTGTGGAGTCTCCTTGTCTGGAGGTATTTAAAACCCACCTGGATGCAATCGTGTGCAATCTGCTCTAGGTGACTCTGCTTTAGGAAAGGTTCCTTCCACCCCCAGCCATTCTGTGACTTCATGAGAGGAATAATCAGTACAACACATTATTGATGCAGGTGGTGGGTTTTCACTTGATACAGAGGAGCTGTTCCAGGTTCTTTGTAGGGTTGTTTTAACCACATATTGATATACTTGGTTGTTGTAGCCTTCTGTGGCTTTTGACTGAGCCCCCTCTTTGCTTTCTATATCATGGTAAGGATTGAGCTGGGAGAATCTCTTGTGCAGTAATGTTCTTCTGAGGGTCTGGATGACCTTCCAGCATATTAGCTTGGGCCTCATTCTGACATTTGCTCCTCTTAAATCCATTTTTCTTGTTTTCAGGCCATTGGAGATGTCAGCCAAGAAGCCTGTACCTTTCCTGCGACAAGTGGTCCCTGTTAGGAAGAAGGTGGGTGCTGCCCCTTCTCAGCCCAGGGCACACACTTGGGAATGGGGCTGCTGCAGATGGCACAGGGTACTCCTGGAGGACAGGGCTGGACCACTGGGGAGTGCAGACAGTGACAGTGTTTCCCTGGGGAGAACAATGGGTGGGTTGGAGCAGCTGCAGGTTAACTTGAGAGTTTGTGACCCATATGTTTCTAGAAGGTGCAATGACAGCCACTAATGACAGTTCCACTGCAAACCATGGTTATTGTTCAGTTCTAATCCCACAAGTTCAGATGTCCATCTACTTTCCAATCTGAATCTAACTTTTGACTTATTGATATTGCTGGATCATTGGAATATGGTAATTCCCACAGTTAGAGACCTCTTTTTGTCCCTCCCTTTTTGCATGACCTGACCCAGTTAATCTGTGAAAATCTAGATAGGTATGAGTTCCCAAATCCATCACCTTGACAACACATATTCATCCAGCTCTTGGTCTGGGAGTTGCAGGTGTTTGACAGCAGCACTCCTGCTGTTATTCTTGGATATTCCTGGGTGGCAGACTGGCACATGGAGATGTCTGTTGCATGATAAACTTGATGCAGGCGTGACCTTGGGGATGCCACCTTGACCATCGTACTCAATCTATGCCAACTGCAGATATTTCAGTGGTGGGAGCATAACATTGCTGGGGGGAAAACTGGCTGATACATGAAGGGAGAGTAAGCAGGCTGTTAACAGGGTAACACTGGCTACAGCTCTTGCCTTCCCTGCTGACAGGTCCAGAGAGACCCTCGATTTGATGACCTGTCTGGAGAGTATAAGCCTGAAATATTTATGAAGACATACAGCTTCCTGGACAGCATCAAGAAGCAGGAGAAGGAGGTGATGCTCTGTGCCTGTCCTTGCCTGGAAGAACCTTGCTTGGCAGGGGCTACTTCTTCAAAAGCTTTTCACAGGGGAGGTGACAGGCAGGCAGTGATGCAGCTTTCTCCTCTCTTCTTCTTCAGATGGTTCAGAAGCAGCTGAAGAAATGCCGGAACGTGGAACAGAAGGAGAAACTCCAGCAGCTCCTGAACCGTATGGTGAGTTCAGTGAGCATCTCCTCTCTGGGGGGCACTGGGAGAGAGGATGTGTCACCTGAGGTCTGCCTCAGTGCTGACACAGGCCATCCTTTTTGCACAGACACAGCAGGAACAGGCACAGAAAAAACAGCAGAAGTTGAGAGAGAGGGAGCTGTCTTTGAAAAGACAACAGAGGGAATTGGCCAAGCAGGGAAAGAAACCTTTCTTCCTAAAGAAATGTAAGTACTCGGAGTGAGCATGCTGCAGGGGGATCTAGAGGGAGAACTGCTGGCAGGAATTCAAGCACTGGGAGCAAGGTGTCCATACTATTCCACACAGCTGTGGGGGAATTGTTCTAGTGCTGCTGCTCAAGGGAGAAGCTAAGCCTGGACCAGGGAGGGAGAGATGTTTTGGGGCTTTGGTTTAAAACTCGACTTCCCTCTGCTCTGCAGCTGAGAAGCGGAAATTGGAGCTAGCTGAGAAGTATGCAGAGCTGAAGAGGAGTGGAAAGCTGGAGAGCTTCCTGAACAAGAAGAGGAAGAGGAATGCCATCAAAGACAAGCGCCATCTGCCCTCACAGAAGAACTTGTGACTGTTGGACAGTCGTGCTGTTGTCTGGCACTGGCTCATTCTGCCTTGGCCAGGCCTGGAGGATGGTTATCCCTCTTCCCAGGATCTGCCTTCCACTGTACAGTGATGCTGTAAGGCAGCAGAGCAGGGGCTGAACTGAAGGAGCTACTTTCTTTTTTGTAGCTGAAGTATCTGCTTTGCTTGTGGTGTAGATCATGCCTGGGTGGTGACAAGTGTGTCATGCAGATGCTGATGGTGATGACAGCTGGCTTTGCCCTTGGACCTGCTCATTTCTAACTCCAGCAAGGAAAGCGTGAGTCCTGCCCTACACTCCTGGCTCTACTCCAGGTTCTCTCAGACTTCCACGGAGGCAGAAAAGGATGTGGGACAATCCCTACTCAGAGCAGCAACCCTGACCAGGTTGCTCAGAGCTGCTTTGGTGGGATCTGGTAATGTCCAAGGACAGATGCCTTCACCTCTCTTGGCCTCTGCTCTACTGCTTCAGGTTCTCAAGATGGAACTTTTTGTTCCCTCATCCAGGAAACCTGCCTGGTGTTAGTCCACAATCATTATCTTATTGTCAGCGAAGTGCCTGGGTCTGTCTTCTCAGCAGCTTTGTCACAGGTCTGAGGGCTGGGTGGGAAAGAGGTGCTGTAAGGTCTCTCCAAAGTCTTTTCTTCCTAAGGGTGAATGAATCCTGTTTCGTCAGCCTTCCCTAGCAGTGCTCCAGCCTCTGACACCTTTCACAAACTCAACTGGAGTCAGCCCAGACAACCAACAGCTATCTTTTGGTGGCCCAGCATGGATCAGTGCTGGAAGCAATCTCACAAGAGATGAGTAAAGGTGAGAGGATCGCTCCTGTGGGCTGCTCCTGGTGATGCAGATCTAGGTGTGCCTGGCCTTCCTCACGCACAGGGCATGCTGTGACTGCTCAGCTATTGCTGCTTGGGATCTCTCCTTCAGAGCAGCTTGGTTTCTCAGGGTCATCTCCACAGGGTTATTGGTGCTTCTAGGAAACTGATCTGTATGGAGTAAAGTACCTGTTTTCCTTTATTCCCACTGTCAGTTTGTTGCAGTCAAAAGTGTTTGACCTTAGGGGAGTCAGTGCCTCTCTCCAATATCCCACCAGCCCTCTTGCTTCTCCTTGTTCCTTTTTTCCCCTGTCTGCCATGGCTGTGCTGACAAGGGGATGGCTCAGGTAACCCCAGTGTGACAGGTCAGTGTGCTGGGAGACTGCCTGGGCACAGCTGTGCTCTGTGGGTGGCCACAGGTGTTTGGGGCCTGGGGACAGCCTTGCTGGGAGCAAAACATGGAGCAAGGAGCAGGTCAGCCAGCCTGAGGATGTTGCTGAACCACTTACCTCTACTGTAGTTCCTGTGGGTGATGCAAGTTCTGCTCTGGTGAGAGGACTTGGTGGAACTGGGGGAAGGCAGTAGACATGGGATGTGCCAGCTTGGCTAGAGACCTGCTGCCAGGGCCTCGCTGAGGGGTCACTCCTCGGCATTCCTGACTCCCTGTGTCCCCATCCCCTGCTGCTTGTAGGTCTGGTGCAGCAGATGCACCCCCAAAGTGGTCCTGCTTTCCCCTCCTGCCCCTCTGGAACTTAAGGTCTTCCTGCTGTAGCCTGTGCCTGCCTGCAAGGAGGACATCCTCGCTGGGATGTCACCTGCTTCTGCTCAGCACGGTGGTGGTGAGCAGTGAGCCTGTGGCCCGTGTGCCTGCCAGCTCCTGGCCCAGCAGCCTCAGCAGGGGAAGTTATCCAGTGGGAATGCCCTGGGGCATTTCCAGCTCAGCCAGGCCTGAGGTGCCACTCAGGGTATTGGGCAGGAGGCAGCATCACAGCACCAGCTCCAAGGGAAGCAGATGCTTCCAACATGCCCAGCAGCTGGGGAGTTGCTCTTTCCAGTAGCCTCCCAGCCTCAAGCAGTTGGCTTGTTTTCCTTTGTTCAAGGCAATTTGGGCAGATACGCACTGGTGTCCCTGCAGCTGGAGTGAGAGCACTTGCTGTGGGTGTCCCTGGGCATGACTGGTCCCAGTTGATGTGACTGCACTGATGGCTGACAACACTGCCACACACCCTGTCAGTGACACCCTCAGAGCCCACCAGACACTCACATGACCTGTGGGCCAGGAGGAATGGCTCCAGAGCCAGTGGCCTGGGATGCTGTGCCCAGCCCTAGGTGGTCACTGAGTGAGCCTCTCCACATGCTCTGCAGCTGAACAGACACCCAGCCCCTCGAGGCCCCCAGAAGAGTGGGGGAGATCTGCCTGCTGGCAGGGACACACACAGGAAAAGGCTGCAGGGCTCAGGTCTTTTATTGCAAAGAGGGAGATACAAAAAACGGACAGTCACCCCTTTTTGGGTCCCCCCAAGCCTGCAGCTGGCTGAGAGGGGTGACAGCAGGGGGAGGCCCAGGCCTTGCTCCCCCTGCATGGGGACCTCAGCTCACACAGTGGGGAGCAGGCTGCTGCCAAGGACCACACTGAAGCCAGGGCCAACCACAACAGAAAAGTGGGTGACCCGCTGTGTCCCCATGCAGCAGCCTGGCTGGCCAGAGAGCAGTGCTGCACAGGGAGCACTGGCAGGGAGCCTGGCACCGGGTGGGGCTGCCTGGCCTCACCCAGACACACCTCATGGCAGGCGGCCCTGGCCTCATTGCCTGCTCCGCTGTTTTACCAGGTGGGCTGCTCAGGTTCCAAACTGCTCTGCAGCCTTGCAGAGGGTGCTGAGGTTCCAAACTGCTCTGCAGCCTTGCAGAGGGTGCTGAGGTTCCCAACTGCTCTGCAGCCTTGCAGAGGCTGCTGTAGGGGCCCTCGCCATGCGCCCCTCGGGGCCCTGAGCAGTTTCACCCAGGGGAGGAGGGAGCAGGGTCGTTGCCCTCTGTCCAGGCAGGGAGCTCCGCAGCCTGCCCCGGGTTTGTGGGTACGGCCAGGCGTGGGGATGGCCAGGCTGTAGCTCCTGCTGGCTCGTCACGTGTTGTCCTGGGCCAGCTCCTCGGGGCAGGCAGGCTGGTCCCGGGCCTTGCGCGGCCCCGAGGGTGGCTGGGCTGGGGTGCTGTGCTGTGGGTCCGGCCCCGGGGGCGCGTGGTGCTGGTGCCGCTGGTACTGCACGAACATGCAGACCTTCATCCCAATGGCCAGCATGTTCTTGCCCATGAAGATGCTGGAGACCCGGGCATCCCTGAAGAAGACCATGTTGCTGCCTCGGATGAAGATGGTGGCGATGTTGACGGTGAGCATGCTGAGCATGGGGTACAGCATCATGCGGTGCGGCACGATGCCGATGCCCTGCATGCTGATCTCGCACAGGGACACGCAGGGCAGGACCAGGAGCAGGATGTAGCAGTAGAAGAACATGATGCCCTCAGCCCAGAGCGGCAGCCCTTTCTTCTGGGGCTCCCACAGGTTGGCCTGGATGTCCAGCACGTCCAGCATGTCCACAATGACCCAGAAAAGGCGGTTGCGGAGATCCTCCTTCTTCTTGAACGTTCTGACGTACTCCATGTGCTCCGTGGCCACCAAGAGCACATAGAGAGCTGGGATGCAGATGGAGAGCAGCAAGGTCAGCGCTTTGCGGGCGATGAGATCCAAGCTTTTCCGGTCAGCTTTGTAATTCTGGTATACAAAGTAGACTTTGATCTCCAGAACGAAGACGTAGAGGAACCAGAGGATCATGGCATATCCTCGCTTAGCTGTCTTTACCTCTGCCCCAACCCAGATAGCCACATAGCGGAGGACCAGCAGGAAGCAAATGTCACCCACTGCCACCATGACACAGATGCCCAGCTTCCTGGAGCCCTGGCTCTGCTCCACCAGGTAGGCATCCATGAGGACGAGGCTGGTCATGATGAGCACTGTGGAGAGGCACACGTGGGGCTTGCTGACAGGTGGTGGGGGAACCATCCTGCACAGAAGAACAGGCAGGGTCATCAGGAAGTTGCTGAGATTTCCCAGTCCCACCCTTGGGCCCCCTTCTGCCACCCTCTCCTCAACAGCTGTGGGTGGCTGAAAGAAGGGAGGGAGCCATTCATAGATTTCTCCCATCCTATGTGCCTGGCTTGTTCCAAACTTGCATATTTCTAGCCAAAGAGCTCCTGAGACCAACCAGGCCATCCTGGTGACATGTGCTGGCTGAAAGCCAGCTCCTAGGAAGCACATGGTGGGGCAGGCTGGACACCTGGGACATGTCAAGCACTTGGGATCCCACTGCCTTTTCTGGTAGCTCATCACACTGACTAGGCTCTGCCACCATGAAGGGTACATGCCTTATTTTCCATGGGATTCCCCAGCCAGTGGTACTGCTTATATTTTCCCCCCACAAGGCAAGCTAAGACTAGACTTATGTGTTTAACCCAAGAAGGCCCTTAAATGCTATGATCCAGGACTGCTTTTTTTAGTCTCTTTATTTTTATGCACAGCACAAGATGAAGCCTGGATTTTTTTAGCCTGGCTGTCTTGTGGGGTGGGAGGGAAAAAATTGGCTGGATATTCCATTTCTTTCAGGTTCACACCCCCCAAGAGCTTTGCCTAGAGCTATTTGCCAATGCCCACCCTGCCCCAACACCACAAACCGAACGCAAGGAACAGCAGCACGATCCCAAAGCTCCAGGACACAAGGAGCTCTGCAGCAGGCCCTGAATTTCTGTGGGATGCTCAGCTTTCCTGGGCTGGGGCAGAGCAAAGCGCTGTCCCCAAAAGCACCCTGCCTGCCTTGTGCGGCACCAGGGCTGTCAGACTCCCTCCCCCTGACCGAGCACAGCTGCAGGCAGCTGCCTTCAGAGGCAAGGAGGGAGGACAGAGCTGGGGCCTCACCAGGCAGAGAAGAACTTGGCAGCTGCTCTGGAGGGGAGCCAGCCCCCCGGATGAAAAGGAGGATGAAGCTGGGTTGATGACTGTGTGGCACAGCGCTGCCCACGCGGAGCCCGCCTCTGCCACGCCTGGGCTGTGCACGCCCGGGACACCATCCTGCTCATCCAGGGGGCAGCGTGCAGGTGGCACCTGAGCACGGAGCAAATGCTCGGGAGCAGGATGGGGGCCGCACGGTTCACGGTCAGCCCTGCACACGGCTGCTCCTGGTGCTGACACTGATGGCACAGGGCGCTGGGCACAAGCTACCTGAACTCCTGCTTTTTGGCTGAGGGAGCAGGCGTCCGGCGCAGTCGTGCATCCCTGGGCCCAGCAGCATCCTGGCACGTTGCGGGAGGCAGCGAAGCCTGAACCTGTCAGACACAGGTGCCTCTCAGGGGGAGGCAGCACAGGCCGGCGGGCATGGGGGAGCCCGTGGATGTGGCACATCTGGAGCATGCCACACGGCCGGCGGGGGGCTCACCCGCCTGGCCTGCCCGAGCCTCCGCGGGGGCTGGGGGTACCTCAGGCCCCGGCTCAGCACGGGGCTCAGCCCCAGGCCCCCAAGAGCGGGGCAGCCCCGCCGAGCTCCGTCCCTCGGGAGCGCCGGCCCCGCCTGCCCCGAGCCCCCCGCCCACAGCGGCCGGGCCTGCCGGGGGCAGGCGCTGCCCGCCGGCCGCGGGGCCCGGCCTGCCGCCCCCCCGGCTCCCGCTTACCTCGGGCGGCTCCCCGGGGCGCAGGGCGGCGGCGGCGGCCCCGGGCCCGGCGCGGCATCGCCCGGCGCGGCCCAGCGGCGGCGGCAGCGGTTCTGCGGCGGCGGCGGCGGCGGCGCTCGGCCCCTCCCGGCGGGCGGCGGGCGGGGACTGCGGCGGCCCCCGCCTCACCCGCGGGCCCGGCGCCGCCCGCAGCTCCTCCGGCTCCGGGCACGCTGGCCGGGCTCGCTGCCGCCCGGGACCACCGGCTGCATGGGCACCCTCTCCAGCCCCGGGCAGACCCGGACCCCGCAGGGCCGCAGCCCGGCAGAGGCCCCAGGCGAAGCAGCGGGAAGCCTGGCCTGACAAGGATGTCAGCCCTCCGGGAGGGACTGGGGCCGCGACCCGCTCCTTGCTGGGGGGCGAAGGCAGAGGAAACATGGCCTGACACCCAGCTGTGCCGGTCTGCAGGGTCCTGGAGAGCCCCAGCCTCACCCGGCTCTGGTACAGGTGGGCTAGGGAAGCAAAGCAGGCCAGGGAAGGCAAAAGGTTTCCATTACATGGTGGACACACCTCTCTGCAACTGCTCTTCTATCAGCCTGAGCAGCTTTTTGCATTTAACTCCACACTTTCTTCTAAGTGATTGAGGTGTTAGCTACACAGGGAAGATTTTTCAGTGTATTTCCTCTCTGGCTTTGAAATGCTCATTGTAGATATATGTATTTTGGAAGACGGGCAAGCTCTAAGATCTCTGGAGATGGGCTATGGGCAAAACCAGGCATATAGTGCAATTGACAGAGTGCCAGTGGAGGTGCAGCCCTCCTTGCATCCAGATGCTGACAGAACAGCTGTAGGGTCCCTGTTGGATGTAATCCCCTGGGGCATTGCCACCTGGAACATATAAATCTAACCTGTGGTGTCCTTGGAAAATGGAGACACTGGGCCAGCATCCAGGCTTAGCTCACGTGTCCCACAGTGGGTGTGGACTGGTTGATGCAGGCAGGTGAAGGTCCTGAGTGAAGGGAGCAGAGCTCTGGGTTAGACAGGTGCAGCAAGGTAAGGAGTTTGGCTGTGGGAGCATTCTCCTAAGCCAGGAATAAACAGCAATCCCAGAAGGGCTGGCAGAGCAGGGAAACAAAGCAGCCAAAGCAACTTGCCTCCAAAAATGAAAGGAGACCTTGCAACTCGAGTGGAGAGCGATGTGAGGCACAAGAGGGCAAGCTGACACTGCAGAAATCTCCTTTCCTCCAGGACACAGAAGCACTGCCTCTCACTATCCCAGCAGTCTCCTGCAGGATGCAGGAGGAGCAAAGGGCCTCTGTCCATGCAGTCACCCAGGGAGGGGGACACCACAGAGGTATCCACATGACAGAGGTGAGAGAGGGGTGCTAGAGGAACCTACCAAGCAATGGGGCTAGAGACAAGATGATTCATCCATGAGCTGGAATCATAAAACCCCTGAGTCTCCGCTGGAGACTAGGACGGGAGGTGACAACATTTGCGTGGGAAGCAGTAAAGAGCTGCTTTAACAAGGCACATAAAAATCAGGATCCAGAGCAAGAACAGATACTTGTGTGCTTGTCTAAAACACGATGCTGGAGCTGGCGTGCCAGAGTTGGTGTGTGGATGCATCTGTATGATGGATAAAATGGAAGGGAACCAGAGGGGGTACACCAGGGTTCCCAGCTGCTCTCTGGCTGCTGCCAGCTCCAGACCTGGGTGGAGAAGCATCTTCAGCTTAGCCCATGAAATCTGCACTTTTGGTGCTGTGAAAAATGCATGTATTTTATGATTGGCTTTTTGCAAATATTAAAATGAATATTATATGTGTTGTGTTAGAAAGTAATGCTGTATTCTCTTAATTAGTGTGTTAAATATAGTTTTACGTTATAAAAAAATGTTAAAACAGAAACTGTGCTATGTAGGATACTTTTTTTAAAGAAGACTAACAGCAAGATAGCAGCCACAGGACACCTAAATCTTTCAGAAAAAAAGAATTTATTGCCCTCTTTTCAGAAGAAACCAACTTCTTCCTGCCTCGAAGGCGCTGTTAGGATTCAGAGGAAGAAGTTGATGATGACCAGACAGAATCCTGTATTTGAATGGAATTTATGCATCATGTATGAGGTGTATGAATATGCAACAGGCTGCTGCTTTTAAGGGTTAATCCTCTGTTAACGTGGGTCCTTTTTCGGGCTCGTGCTGCCCAGAAAAAGGTACCCGGACTGTCTGTAACTCTTTGTCTCTATTAATTCAAATTGTCCAAATTATTATTACTCTAATTATATTACTATTTTTATAACCCTTTTATTACTATTAAATTTTTAAAATTTTAAAAACAAGTGATTGGCATTTTTCACAAGTGCCATCATTGGCACCGAAAAGCCCCTTTGCAGTGACAGCAACGCACTCAAAGGCTGTTGGGAGAGAGATGGGGAAATCCATCAGTCGTGTTAACATCCTCAAAGAGGAGCTGTGGGAAGCAGAGGAAGTTTGTCAGCAAGGAACAGCAAGCAGTGGCTGTAATGGAGAAAGGCAGGCAGTGGCCTGGGGACCGTGCTGAGAGCTTCAACTGTGACACATAAAAGAAAATAGGTAAAAATAAGCTTTTCTGAAGGCACATTTCAAATGGGTTGCTGAAGAGCATTTCCCTGATGTCCTCGAGGATCATATCCACAAGGAAGCAAACCTCAGCAGGTGGCTGGCACACAGAAAGGTCTCAGCATAAGAGGAGCTGGGAAGGCAGCTGAATGTGATGACAACTCTACCAGCCTCTGTTTAAGCTGGAAGATAACCAGGCTTTGGGACTTGCAGTGAAAAACACAGGATAATTTTGACCTCAGAGAGTGGGAAAAGCCACCATGTGTGGAAGAGCACAGCTGTGAGTAGGTCGTGCTGTAGGCACAAAGTCAATATAACATGAAGACAGGAAAAAAAAATGAAGAGTGGGCTGTGCAGACAAGCCCCCAAATAAATAAAGCACGTTGAAACAGCCTGAGAACAAATGTATAAATTCATCTGTAAAAAAGCCAGAAGGCCAAAAAAACCCCCAAGTGATCTGCAAGAAGTACTTGAAGGGAACTGGCTGGAGGGAAAGAGGCAGAGAAATGCACCTCAGTCCCACTGAACATCCTTCCAGGGGAAACACAGCAGAAAAGAGGAACCTCATCAGCCAGAAACTGCAAGTGGTGGCTGTGACAGCTAAAGACCATTTTTGACCTAGGGACCATGCCCTGAGCTCCAGCAGCTCTGAGAAAGAATCACGGATTGTAAACCATGACACAGCCCCAGGGCAGAGCAGAGGTGGCTGGAAGTGATGGGCATCCTTCAGGAAGGTGGGGGAAAGGGGGAGCAGCAGGACTGCCAGCCCTTGGGAAGTGCCTGGAAGGCAGTCACCTCAGCAGGCTGCCCTGGGCTCAGCAGGGAGGTGCCTCTGGTCTCCTGGAACTGAAAACCTGGAGCACTCAATGCTATTAAAGTACCCACAAATAGCCAGGAATGGTGACTCAGACTAGAAAGCAAATGGATGAAAGCAGACAGCTGGGGAGGGACTGCAGTGGGTTTTCTCAGGGTAAATCAAGACCCTGGAACTAGCAAGCTCCTCTGGAGCAGGCAGCTGCTTTTGGGGAAAGGCAGTGGCGATACCCAGCTGAGGTCAAACAATGATGGGTGAAAATGCTGTGAAAAAGGCCATGACCATTGTGCGACTCTCTCTGGCTGCAAAGCCAAGGTTTCCACATCAATTGGCAGAATGCTATGAAAATGCAGCTCATCCTTGGTCCAGCTGGTCTTACACAAAGGCCTCTGCTAAGATCCCCTATAAAATGCTCTTAGAGAACCAAGGCTGTCAAGGAGGAAAGCAAAGGTTCTCTTGTGCATTAATGACCCACTTCAAGGAAAGCAAATGCATTAAAGCAGCAATCAAGCTGTTTTGTGAGCAAGTCAGGAGGTCTGGATCACTCAGCTGTGATCCATGCCATTTATCAGATGCAGAAATGGGCTGGGAAGGTGGGCAGGGAACAAAAAGTAAAAGTTTGATGATGGTTCAGATTGTCCATCTAGTCAAACTGGAATCTGATGTGAATTCCCAGCATGTTACTGACCAACCTGAAACCTCAACAGCAGGGCAAATGTAGACCTGACAAATGCAAGTAAAAAGAAGAGGTGCAAGGGGCAGACTACAAATTATACATCAGTATTCAGGAAGGTGCCCCTGAAACGTTTCCTGGTAATATTTTGCAAACACAGTACTCAAGATTGACAGTAGAAACCATGGATGTTTTAGGCTGCTTTGCAAGCTTATACTGCTGCCACTTTTCTGAGCCTAATTCCTCCACTGGCATGAGCCACATTTTACAATGTGCCTGGAATTAATACTGCATCCATGTTAAAAACTCTGTCACTGCTAAATGTATTTAGAAGCACAGGTTCCTGCAGAAGCTGCTGGCTTTTCTTTGTTTTCTGGTTTGACCACTATTGACTTGGCTGTTTCTTTCACACAGTTTTCAAAGCAGCTCTTGGACCATCTCTGCTTCCTTTCAGGAGCCCTCAACCAGTACCACCCTATTATGATTATTTGATTTCTCTGACATCCCATTTTTTCAAGAGGCAGAGGCATTTCAGACAGATGGAGGCAAGGCACAGGAGGGATCTTATATGCTTTCTACCAGAACAGAGTGCACTTGTCCAGCTGCAGTGTCACAGGCTTGCCCTCACCTCTGTCCCTAGGGGTGCTCTGCCCTGCACATGCTTTATAATCTGCAATGCCTTCTGAGCTGTTGAAGCTCTGGGCATGGTCTCCGGGTAACAAATGGCTTTGTCTCCGGGTCACAAATGGCTTTTGCCCATGACAGCCATCACTTGCAGCTTCTGGCCGACGAGGTTCCTCCTTTTGCTGCATTTCCCTGGAGACCTTTAGTGGGACTGAAGGGGATTTCTGCTTTTCTCCCTGCAGCGTGCTCGGAGTTCCCAAGTGTTTCGAGGAAAGAGTCAGTCAGAGGTCTCGGCTTCCTTTTGCTTTCAACCCGCCGTGCCCGCGGCTCCAGCTGCTCCGTTCCTCCTCAGGCCCACCCGCCGGCCGGCCCTGCTGTTCCCCCCTGCGGGCACCCTCTCCCCGCGGCGCCACAGCGGCTCATGCAGGGCTGAGGGCCTTGGCTAGCCCCGGGCATTCTCCGCCGCCGCGCGGGTGCGGGGACAGACGGACAGCCCAGCCTCAGCGGCGGGACGTGCGCCCAACCGCGCCCCTGGGCGCGCTCCCGGGGGCGGCGGCCGATGCGCTTTAAAGGGAGCGACGCCGCGCCCTCCTACCCCCGCCAAGCCGGGGCAGCTGCGCCGCTCCCATTGGCTGGCCCCGCCCCGCCGACCTCTCCGATTGGACAGCGGCCGCCCCGGCCTCGCCTCTCGCTCGGCTCCGATTGGCCGTTTGCCATCAGTCGCGGTCCTCGCCCTTTCTCCCGGCTCCGGTTGGCTCGTGCCCGCGCCCTGGCCGCGCTCTGATTGGTCACGGGCCGCGAGGGAGCGGGGGCGCGCGCGCGCGCGCGCGCCGGGGTGGAGGCCGTCGCTGAGGCGAGGGGCTCGCGCCGCCCCCCAGCGCCAACGGCGGCGGCGGCGGCGGGATGGCGGCGATGGCGACGGCGGCGGCGAGCGGCGTGCTGGGCCCGGGCCCCGCCGCGGGGCCTCCGGCGGCAGCCGGCGGGGCGGCGGCGACAGCGACCGCGATGGCGATGGCCAGCCCGGTGCCGGTCCCAGTGCCCATGAACCTCTTCGCCACGTGGGAGATCGATCGGTCGGCGCCGAGCTGCGTGCCCAGGTGAGCCGCCCCGCCGCCGGGGCCGTGCGGAGCCCGGACACGAGCGGGGCCGGGCAGGAGGAGGCGGCCCCCGCAGTATCCCCGCTCCTCGGCGGCGGGGAGGCCCGGCCCAGGCAGCGGCTGTTGCGCGGCGAGCCCCGGCGCTGGCCCCGCTGCGCTTCCAGCGGGAGCGGCCCCGGGGGGCGGCGGGCAGGGGGCACAGCGCCGGAGCGCGGCTGCGTTGCCTCCATGTTGCAGCCCCTGGCGAGTGCCTGCCGCGATGGCCGTGGGGCTCAGAAGGGGCTGTATCGTCGTGGCCGTGCTTGGGAAAGCTGCCTCTGTCCCCCCGAAGTGAACGGTGATAGCCCTACAGCCGCTTCCGTGAAGCCAGGCAGCGGGCACCCGCATCCGTGGGCCTCTGTCATCTGCGCTCCAGACCTTAGGGAGCAGCAGGAAGGATTCACTGCTGCCAGCTGAACTCAGAGTTGTATCTCTGGTAGAGCTGGGAGTCAAGCTGAGTGGTGTGGATGTCATCACTGCCAGTACGGCTAGATGTGCTTGTGAACACCTGTCTTGGAGCCAGAAGGTGCCTGGTGTGTTAACGAGGTGGGTGGGTGTCTTTTGGCTCACTCATCTTAGCAGACTCCGATCAGGTCCTCTCATGAGAGTTACAGGGCAGGTTCAGGAAGTCACCATGATTCCTCGTGTCTCTGGGCTGTGGTGTGTTGTCTGCAATGATGTATTCAAGTGTCTCGCAAAAATTAGAGGTGTAAAATTCAAGAGGGTGAGCAAAAAAACCCGTTCCTGTAGGGCAGCAGGATACCAGCCTTTGTGAAAGGGCTTTGCTAGATGAGTATGTGTGTACAGGGAAACTCAGTGACTGTGTGGCCAGATGGGCTGGAGTAGAAACGTTCCAAAATACTCCAAGCTACTAGAGAAAGCCTCTGTGATTGTGGTGCCCAAGGGAGTGCTGGGCTCGGCAGGCAGCAGATGTGAAGGAGTTTGCAACATGTGTCTGCTAAAAGCCTGTTCACCTTTTGATGACACATGCTGAGGCTGTTGTGCGGAGCAGGAAGCAAGTGATCATTTCATACCTTTAAAGTGACTTGAGGTGTTGTTCATTTGTGGGCAGTTTACTCCCAGGCTGGAATTTGGAGAGCAGGACAGAATTATCAGGTTGACTTCCTGTAGAAAAAATTTGCATATGCAAAACACAGAGCTTAGTGATGGTGAAGGATGTGCATGTTTCACAAATGGAAGTGTTCCAGGAGCTAGGGAGAGGAGAACTGCTTTGGGCAAACCACGGACAGCATGACTGAGAATAGTGAGTCTGAGTGTAGAAGTGGGTTACACAGGTGGCAGGATGCCAGCGGGTGAGAAGTGATGTGTGATCAGTCTGAAAGTTGTTTGTAGAACTGGTTTTTGGCCCAGTGAATCCTGTGTCTCGTCACAAGGACAGTTTCCATTAGCATTGTGTAGATGCTTGTTCTAATGCACGAGCTTCTTTGTGTGCTGACAGCCCAGGGGGCAGCCATCTGACACAGCTGCTTGCAGGGAATTTCTGTGAAATTCATCTGAAATACCGTCTCTGGAATATCTTCAAACACAGGATCTGCTAAGATGGGAGGAAGCTAATGGAAGCTGATTCTTCCTTCAGAGGCCGTGGCTCTGACATGATGCGCTGTCACGTCAGCAGGTCTGGAGAAGTCCTGCCAGTGGCCAGAGTCCACAGTGACCAGTGTGGGACTGTGGTGCTTCTGTGTTTTCCAGCCTTCAGTTAGCCCAAGCTTTCCTGGGTGAGCAGGCATGTGTCAGGCAAGTGTTTCAGTTCACTGAAGCTGAAGGGAGCTCAAGCCCCAAAGCTGAGCTGTTCATGGTGTATCTGTGCACTGTGCTTCCTTATTGCTTGCCTGCGTTCTCCCTCTAGTGATCTGCAGGTATATGGTGTAGCCTTGATGTGTTCTTCAAGGCAGGAGCTCTGCTGTACGGTCCCAGTGCCCAGCACAGGTGCTCCCTGCTCTCACTCTGCTTTGGGAGTGGTAGTGGTGGCAAAATAATTTCCACCCATGGGCAATAATGTCCTTGGGCTTCTCTGTCCCTTATGCATGTGTAGTCTGCATTTTTTCATACTTATGCATATCTGGAGAAAGAAGAACTTTGCACTGGTTTTAATGCTATAGAAGATGATTTCTTTTTCTGGAGTCTCTATTGCAAGTCTTGGCTGTCCCTGAGCTCCTTCTTAGGTGTTTGATTTTCTGCAGGTGCAGCTCTGGCTGCTGCAGGAGTGGGGCTGGGCTGGATCAGCCTTTGTGGGGGTGCTTTGTGCTCAGCTGTTAATGCAGGACAGGTTGTCCAGGCCTTCAAGCTACCAGAAAGAGTCTGGGCCAATAAAAATGGGCAGTGGGAAGTATAAGCCCCAGTGCATGGAAGGGTTCAGTAGTATGACTGCAGGACTTTGGATGCCTTGCAGGAGGATCTTGGCTTTCTAAGCTCAGCTGTTGCCTGTAATGGAGGTTTTTTTCTGGCTGAATCGGGCATGTGCCACTGAACGAAGTCCACGTTTATTTTTGGAAATTGCCTTGCTCTCTGGATGGAGGTATCATCTCTCCTGCTGGGGTCTTTCTCTTTTCAGGGCCAGGTAGAGAGAGAGATCTGTGACCTCTTGATGACCCTTCTGTGAACTAACTGAGCATAGCCTAGACCCTGCTGCCTTTGGCTTAAGTGGCTGCCAGGGGAGGCAGAGCTGAATTTTATGGGCAGTTGTCTATTATGCAGAAAGGCAGAAGGAAGTAAACACCTGGAAACGATACAAAATGCTCTTTGCATCTTCAGTGGGGCTGCTCATTGGCTCAAAATGACTGGCTTCCCATCACAGTACCTTAGAGGGAAAGCACACCTGCTTAATTCACAATGCAGGATGAGAAGCATGCTTTGGCTAAAATACTCCATCAATCAGCCTTAACTTCCACTCACAGTTTTCTTAGTAGAAGTCTTTATAGCAGGATTCTGAGGTGGGAGTGTCTTTATTGAGATGCCTTGCATATAGGTCCCCTTAGGGGTAGTAGCAGATTTTCACTGTGCGGAGAGGGCCAGAAGTGAACCAGAGCATTGCCAAGGTAAAATGTCCGTCTGCATCAAGGTAATGTCTTACTGTGTTCTCATTGTTTTGTGTCTTGGTCAGGCAGTACACTGGGAAAAAATGTGTCAAAGGACTTGGTGCAAACATGCTTGAGGTCTTGTTATTTCCACATAGTGGTATTTTCCACCTCTTTTAATAGCACTGCTCTTTTTATTTTTTTCTTTTAACATCTGAGCGTCCATAAATGTGAGTTCTTAATTAGGAAACAAGATAAGATTGTGTGATTGTGTTCACTTTTTCCATGACACAGCTACTGTGTTCAGTGTTATGTGGATGTTGTTTCAGTTGGTAAGTAGTCATATTTCTAGTTAAAGGTGAGAGATACAAGTTGTGTTTTGGTTGCTGTCTCAGTATTGCTGAGGTCAGGCTGCAAAGGCAGATTCTACCTGTGCAGATTATGCTGCTCCGAATGGCACTGCAAGGATTCAAATACACTGCATTTCATCCACAATGCCTTGTATCTCAGTACAATGCATGAGGAAACATTCCAAGTCTTGCTGCCACCCACACAGTGTGCTCGAACACAGTGTCTTCTGTGTATGGTTGTTAGAAAAGCATTGATTGATGGAAATGCACGTTCTGGGCTCACTTTGTGACACTGTGTGCGTGTACCTTCAGGATATTACATTCCAGCAGGTGCTCTGGATTCTCTATCATTATAAATTGCAAACTTTTGTTTTGGAAGAGTTACAGCCTAATGAATGTCTTCTTGGAATGAGAGCAGTTATTGCAAGTACAACTGGAAGCATCCCAAAAGTGCCAGCTAGGGTGATCCTCTGAAGTTCCATGAGGTGAATGCTCTTGTCTCTGCAAGCCAGTTTTCCTGTTTGGGCAGCCAGTGTCCATTACCTGACAGCTGGTGGAGAGTAAGTTAACACTTTATTTGTGCAGGTGTGGTTGCATGCTTTCCATTGCCTGAGGAATCCTTTCAGTGACAGTTCCTGCCCTGTGGTGTGAAGTGAAGGAACGTGCTCTCCTCTGGCACAGCTACATGAAGGGGCTGCTGTGGGCTCAGGGGTCTCTTTACTCTCAGCACAGAGCATTCCCTGTCTTTTCTACACCCCCTTAAGAGTTTCATGGCAATGAAGAGCCCCTGAACTGGGTGTTCCTGTAAGAAATGCTTATTCCAGCTGGAAGAATATGTATTTATCTGCCTGAGATGTTCTTGAGTGGTTTCCTGGGTAAATCAGACATTTTCATAGTAAACTTCCAACCTCAGCAAAATCTGTTCTGTTTGGATAAGCTACAGAGTTGCACCTCTGGGAATGTTAAATGATTCCAGATTGCTCTTTCAGAAGACACTATGATTCCTTGACAAATCCATGTAGCTTCAGACCCAGGGTGCTTGGGAGAGGCCACAGTTTCTTGTAGGGAAACAGTCTCTTATAATTGGTGATATGCCCTGTTTGAATTATGATTTCCTTGCAGTCCTATGTAGAAAACAAAATGTTCTAAACAGCCATCAGATTGCTTATTATTCTTAATATCATGGGCTTGGCTACAGGCCTGCAGGATAATATGTCTCATGTGTTGTCCACTATCTGTAGCTCTCTGTGGCAGTAGAACACATTTAGGATTTCTTCTCTGGCAGTGTTTTGTTTTCCTTCTGAGCATACAATAATTGAGCAGAACTTGGGATAAGTGTGCTCTCCTAATGTGATTGATGGGGGGTGTGCTCCTTGCAAAATGTTCATAGTGACTTCCCTGAGGGTTTAATTTTATTTGAAGGACCTCTCACGCTCCATCCTAGCCTTGTTTTCCAGCTCTTCATTCATTAGCCAGGCTAATGTGTTGCAACAGGTCTCTGATGATTTATCAAAAATGTTGCATTGTTCTTACTGTGCTAGGACACCACGAGTGCACATTCCACTTCTTCTGGCATCCTCAGTCACTTGTGGCCGATCTTTAGCAGCCATGTTGTTGGTGTACAGTCCACCCTTCTCTGGGATCACAATCCCCAGAGCTTTACTCTGTCAAAAGAAGGAGTTACTAAGCACCAGCAGCTTACAGGGTTCCCTTAGGGATCCATTCTGTGGTTTAAGTCTGTGCTGATGCTTTTGTGTACTTGTTTCAACGTGGAATGATTCTAGATTGAAAGCTGTGTCTCCTGTCAACGTTAAAAGTTGTTTCTAAAAGAGAGCCAGAGGTAAAAAACATACTGCATTTTATAGCATGCCAGGTGAGCATATGGCCAGAGCTATTTCCCAAATACCTTGTGGTGTTATCTTGTCCAAGCTTTCAGCATCCCAGCTGATGGGGAAGCTGTGCTTCTGTTTTGGTTTGTTTTGGTTTTTTTTTTTTTAACTACATCAAAGCTGGTGAATACTGTTTTGGGAAACAAGAAGTGAGAGTGTCTTACTCCTGTGTGTGGGATGTGGCAGCAGGAACTTGTCTCTGCCTCTGGGGAAGCAGACAGCTCAAGTGATACTGCTCTTGTAGCTGGAAGTCTCTTAGCTAAATGAGGCTTTGTTTGGATACTTCAATACACTCATTGCAGCGTGCTGGGAGGAGAGCTGCAATATTTCAGGTGCCTGAACACATTGCAACTGTGGTTACAGAGACCACTCCCTGCTCTGCAGTGTGATTCAGCCTCAGTGCACACAGCCCAGAATTAGGCTGACGTTTTCTGCTGGCCTGTTGCAATGCCCTGTCCTTTCTAGTGCTGCCCACTGCCATCTCTCATGCCCTGAGGGGTTCTGTTTAGTAAATTAGAGCTCCTGTTCTATGTTTGTTCTGTGTTTTCCTTATTTACCTACTCGTGCTGGTTTTTAAACTTCCATTTCTTATCATGTTTCTTATTCTTCAGTGTGAGCATATTTTAAGTAGCATGAGATCCAAAGCCAGGGCATGTGGGACCATTTCCTGGACAAAAAATGTCCAGGTTCCACACCCAGCTATGTATTTTTATGTATGTATTTACTGTTTTTCTGCATATGTGATAAATAAATTCTTATCAGTATAGGCAGTTCAGGATGACAGCAGAACTCATGTCTTTAGTTCCATTTTCCAAAACTGAAAACTGTTAACAATTAGGTGTTGGACTGTTGCAATGGTAGCAGGGTTAGAATAAGAGCAACTCCCTGGTAAAGGGTTCTGCTACACTTTTCTTTAATAGCTTTCTCTACCAGGAGGGAAGATCCTGTTCATGCAAAGCCTCTCATTGATTCTTCTGCTGTTTCATTTTCAGTAACAGTTCAAGTAGTGTCTCTGAATCCATATCATTTAGATAAGTGTAATTTAGATTTACATTATTAATATACTTTTTAGAAGAGCTCCTGTGTATTTAGGATTTCCCTCCATGTTCCTTCACCTTCCTCTTCTAGTCTATTTTCTGCCTTATCAATGCATTCACTTTTTTTCTCGTTGCTCCTTTCCCTCAAAAGCCCTGCCCGTGCCTGTGATACTTTTGACACTGTTCTCACGATTTTTTCCCTTGCTTCTGGTTTTACTTGCATACCTGTAATTGAGCAATCTTTCAATCCAAGTCTTAATTTTTCCCTTCTCAAAGTAGTTTGATTTTTTCCTCATAATTTAAAGACGATTCCTTGTGAAGCTGTAACGACTACATCTTGTTCTTGCATGGCTTGTATTCAGCTGAACTATGTTCTTGATCTGCTTGGGTTGTTTTTTAATGGCTTTTACATTTCTTCAGTGTTAATGAATATCAGCTTTTTTCTTCTTCTAGACTTTCTGAACTTTCTTTTATGTGCATCCCTGAAATAAGGCCCATAAGTGAACATTTCTTTCAGTTCTCTCATACCTTGTGCTCAAGGCTGCTTGTTCCAGATATTCCTTCCTTTCCTGTGTGCTCCTTTGTCAGAAGCAGAATCTGAATGTCCTGTTTGGATTTCACCTCCTGTGTGTATGAATAATTTATTAAATTTCTCCTTGATGTTTGTCAAGTCCCTTGACATTTCAAGCTTTTCTTCGCCTGCCTCTTATGTTCTTTAACTTCCAGTCAGACAAAAGGACAACGTTCCCATTGCTCTGCATTTACACTGTGTTCATCTCATCTGTGTGTTGCTGAAATGTTAATATTATTAGGAGGTGATTTTATCTGTCACTGTACTGATTTATGAAAGTATGGACAAGTCAGCCTTGTTTCAGGCTCTTGCTCCACCCACAAGGATCTGAGCAGAAAACTGCATTGTACAGGCACTGGTTATTAACAGCTTTTGTTGATGAAAAGCCTAAGAACAAATGTGCCAGCTTTGGTAAGAATCACTCTTTTGGGTGAAGAATCTTAACTGCAATTCTTTAGAATTAAACTTTTTTTAAATGTAATTTTTTTTCTTATTTTTTTGAAGAAGCCTCAAAAACGGATGTCCATGCTGGTTTGACACTCTTTCATGGGCTTGTATTACTTCAGTCTGTTGTCGCAGGTGTAACTTAACACGGTGCAGTGTTCCTGAGCCTGCAGGGATTCAGCTCTAAGGTGTTTGCCAGCTCGAGATAAAAGCAGAGGAAGCGGAAGGGATGACAGTCTCGTGTCCGTGCTACTTCAGGAGCAGCGAGCTGTAATGAAATGTGAACTCTACATTAAGCATTAGTAGGAAAAGCGTTAACTACACTTTAGGGAGGCTGCTGCGTGGCACATGATTGCTTTTTGCCAGTGTGTGTGTAGATCTTTACCAGGACACTCTGGATGATGGAAGGAGTTGGTGTGTATCAGTGACCTAACGCTGACCTCGTTTCACCACTTTTCCCAGCTTAGCTGCGTTGGCACAGCACTCTTGGAGGTGTATCCCTGTAAACTCTGCCAGGTGATGAGTGTGAGAATGGGGTCTGTTCTGCATCCCCATTAGCACTTTCTCACTTGGTCCAAAGGTACTTGTCACCTGTGTCTTAAGCACTAGTGCTTTCCTTTTTGCAGAAAAGGCTGCAAGTGGTGTTTTTGTAATCACCGCTTTGTGGTGGTTACTTCATTAACACATTTTATTTTAGCCTGGAGACTGTGAGCGAGCTGTTTAGCAACAGGGACCTGACAGGCTGCTCTGGCTGTGGAGGCTCGGAGCAGGTGTGGTGTGCATTTGCACCTTGACTGCTGCTCTCCGCTAAACTGGCACCGCAGCATCTTTTGTTAAAGCAGCCTCGGATTTGGGGACAGCTGGTGGGGCAATTCTGCTGCATATGGAGACAGAAAATTTCAAAATCTGTTACATTTGTGAAGAAAGTTCCACGACATTGGCCATGCTATTGCTGATGCCTCATTTCAGCATGGCTAAAATGCTCTAGAGAAGATCAGGGTGCTGCTGCAGACTTCCACTACTTCTTGTCTGTCCTGAGATGGCTTTTGGGTAGAACCCCAGTGAACAGCTGGAAGTTTTAACACAGTGATTTTAAAGCAGTGACCAGGTAAAGATGGGGTGTGTCCTACCTAGTGTACCCCTTCTGTTGCCTAGAAAAGATAATTTTAAAAGTTCAGCGTGTTACCACTGCCCTGTAGATTGGTTAGTAAGCTCTTTTTAAGGTTTCTGGGGAGGCTGTTACGCATCAGCAATTAATTTGGTCATGTGCTCTTTGTTAAACAAGTAAAAGTTTGAAAATATTGTTTGAAGGTAAAGCAGAAAGATGACCTTGTGGTTTGGACACTGAAGTGAGGCTTAGATTCCGATCCTGAAGCTGCTTGCTCTTCTAGTTGAGGTAGCCCTTTCCCTCCCCGAAGCCACAGCTATGACTCACGTTCCTGTTCTCCCTACTTTGTTCACAGCTGTTTCCATGCCACAGTGTTGCCTTTTTCTTGCACGTGATAGGGAGAAAAACCACCTGAGAGCGAGAGCACTAGCAGGGTTTGCTTTGCTGCCCAGTCTGCCAGATGTGAATCCCCTGGGAGCTGGTGGAATCTAGATTGAGATTTGGGGAGCAGAGTGTAGAAGTTATTTGGATTTTCTGCTGAGATTTTAAGGGCTCTTTGTGCTGAGAAAAGAAATATCTCCTGGTCGAGGCAGTGAATATCTGCACATGTTGCAGTGGAACATGAGAGAGGCTGATGGCTGTGTGACTGGGTAGAATGCTGTGCATGCTGGGCCAGGGTTCAGGCTGCTTGGGCAGATCCTAATGCATCCTCAGGAGATGCTTCTTGACAGTGTCCTTATTATCTGGAATCCAGCTTGTGTGACAGGACATGCCAGGAGGCTATGGCAGAGTCTCACATCCTTTTGTGGTAGATGCTGCATGATGTGCTACAGTGAAATGTTGCTTGTTTTGTGGGGGTTTTACTCTGTGCTTTGGATGAACATGGGTGAGGGGGAAGCAGAGGTGAAGGATTCATCCAACAGTTAAAAAGTGGCAGTGACAGATTAAATCTTATTTCTCTGCCCGAATCCAGATCTTAACTCTAAATTGCATCACTCTAAGAGCTATTAAGTCTTGCTGTAGCAGGGCCTAGGAAATGTAGTTATGTCACTGCAAGTCTCCTGTTCACACAGTGGGGCAACAGTTTGCTTGGTTTGTCCTCAGTTAATTTTCCTTTTTATTTTTTATCACTTCTTTCCAAATATTTGGGTATTGTGAACAACACAGCCAGTGAGTTGTAGCCTCACACAGGAATCTGCTAGGAAATTACACAATGCCTGTCCAGCTCTCTCAACTTCTGATCTATTTGCCCAGTTTTGTACTGTCTTGTCAAGGACAACTGCCCCCAAGAACCATATTTCATAGAAATCTGTGGTTAAAGGGAGCTTGGAGGTCCTGTTGGGTCCCCTGTGGTGGAGAACTTGGCTGTCTTCCAATCCCCTATTTGCTGGCTGGGTGTGCTGTGGAGGTAATTCAACCATCCTCAGGGTTTGCTGTCTTTTTCTAGTGGGATGGTATTGAGAATCTGTGGGGGGGAAAGGAGAAGAGAAGGCAGCCTGGAAAAAGCTGATATGAGTGCAGGAAAGGGGGTGGGAGAGAACGGTGCATTTTCAGGCTAAGCTGATTCAGCTGTGTTCTCTCCAGTGATGCATCTGTGTGGGTTTGTGGTGTGAAAGGATGCAGAGTGGAGAGATTGGTTTCCAAGAGTCTGTTTCATTCATGGTTTGTGCAGCAAGGTGCACTTGCTCCCTGCATAGGTAAATGTGCCTTTAAATCAATGAGTAGGAGGCAAAATTAACAACCCTAAACACCCCTCTCAAACAATTGGAGTAGGAACAGTTTAACAGCCACCCACTTGCCTTGTAACTTCTGCCTACTCACAGCCCAGCCAAGAGGAGGGAAAGGAAATCTCTTAACCTGATTATTGTTTGTGACTACAGGAAGCAATCCAGTTACAGCAATACTTTAATCCTGACACTGTTGGATCCCGCTCCGAACAGAGAAATCTTGGTTTCATACCCTTGCAGGCAGGGATGTGGTGTCTGTAAAGAAAATCATCAAACCTCCCCTTGCCTTGGCCTGAAGAAACTGTGATGAGGCTCCACACTGAGCACTTGGAGTTTGTTGAAAGAGCATGAGAACAGTTGGGCCCAAAATTTGAGTCCTGTCTATCTGTCTAGGTAAGGAACGACTACCTTTGTAGATCTAAGTGTCTTTTGGGGGAAGTTTGAAGCTTTTAGCAGATCCTGATAGTTGTGCACTCTTGGGAAGAGGAATCTGGAAAAGCATTTTCCAAAGACCACTTCTGCCATTGCAGCCATGGTTATTTCTCCTCTGGGTAGCTGGCAGAGCTGTGAGATTAGAGAGGAAACCAGGCTGTAGGCTGTGGCAGCTTGTGCCTGTGACAAGGGAAATGGTGTTCTTGGGGTGACATGCCAAAAAGCAAAATGGTGGGTGGTGGACTGGCAGAAGTGGTCAACATCCCAGCTCAACACAGCTGTGAACAGAAGGCAGAATAGGTATTGGCCCCCAGAGGATTATTTTCTTTCCTGAGAAATGATGAGGCACTTGTCTTGTGTGCAGTCCTGATTGTAGCAACAAACACTCCTGTTGACATGAATATGAATAGGTTTCAGGTCCCAAGTGACCAAAGATTTATAACTCTGCTTAATTACAGCCCAATTTTTTCTAATACTATGAGAATAAATGACTTTTCAAGGAGACCTGACTGTGAGATGTGCACGATATTGGAACTCTCTTTGGGAAAAAGGCAAAATTAAATAGATCAAGGTTTAAAATCCAGGCAAAATTTGTGTGAGAGAAGCTCCCTGGTCTCTGCCTTTAGAGTAGGTGTGTTTTCAGGCCAGACAAACTTTCCATTGAGGTTAGCAGTGTTCAGTGTAAATCTGTCCCAGGGTGGTTACAGCCTCAGCTATCCAGGTTACAGAACATCTTCCTTGTGACATCACAGCGCTCCAAAGGAGATTATGAAGAGGAAGTGTAGAGTTACATGGTGTTTTGCCAGCACTAATTATACATTTTACTGTATAAATAAAACAGGTGAAGTTTCAGAATTCAGTTCCTGTTATCCAGAATAACCATTTGTTGCTGATGGCTCTCTAGAAGGATCCCTGAGTTGTTGACAGTGCAGGTGAATTCATATGCGTCACAGTTTCTCTGTCTAAGGGCAGACAGCAACACGGGGGAACTTCCTCAGAAGCAGCAGGTAGAACAACAAATGCTAAAAAAAGGAATCTCCTAGAAAGAAGGAAGGAAGAGAAAAAAAGAGAGAAGAGAATAAAAGAGAATAGAAGAGATTAAAAAAGGAAAAGAGATTGATTGATGACAGTGTGAGGATTTCTAGATGTATCTTTTGAGTGTCCTGGTTCTTACTTGTTGACTATGGGAAATGAAGCCATTGAAGGGAAAATAACTTGGTTCTTTCTGGGCCTGAGAGAGATAATCTCAGGCTGCATCAAAGAAGACTTTTGAACAACTTCTTCTTCCCTTATTTTTGCAGTAGGAAACATCCCTACAAAATAAATGTTATATGTTCTGTAGAGCATCTGTTGCTCTTTGGGCATGTAACTGAAATGCATGGGCACATGCACACCCTCCCCACTGCCCACCTGAAAGACAAAAACTGGACCTCAGTGACAAGTTAGCACCCTTGTCAAGGACACTTTGGTAATGCACACACTGCAAAAGGGCCTGTGGATTTGAGCTGTGGTGCTGTGTGACTGTTAGTCCTTCCTGCTTCTCCCTGTATCTCTGGACTCTTATTGGAGTGCCAGCTCTGTGTGCAGCCTGTAGGATGCTCTTGGGATTGCAAGGGGCAGTTGCTGCTTCTGAATGGTACCTGGTGAAGGGGAGGTGATTGAGAGTGTTTGAAGAGCACATGTGGAGTGGTGGTGGAGAATACCTGTCTCCACCACCATGCTTGTCCTGGAGATTATACCTTCATTATACCTGGGCTCTGCCTTTTGCTCATTATCCCCCCCTTCTCCTGGGACAGAGGTGCTCAACCTTTTAGCAAAGCAATAAATCCATATGAAGTAAACAAGTTGCAGGTTGGTGTTGTCTGTGTCTCTGGTGCAGGTCCAGGGAGAGGGGACAAAAATGGAGGAAAACTTCTCTTCTCCTATCCTATTGAACTGAAAGACATTTTGCAACTGTGTCATTAATTGTATAACTGTGTGACAACTGTCAGCACTGTAGAAACTCAAGCCTGTGCCATTTGCTTATTATTTCCCTGGTTCTCCCAGTTCTTAAGTTTTTACTATATCTTAAAACATCTAGGTTTTGTAAAAAGGACAGGAGAGGCTGAGTGAACAGAGAGTTCAGAGAGTGAAAGCCAGCCATATTTTGTGCTTGCTGATTTTCTTCCTTTCCTATTTTCAGGCTTTGTATTACCTTGAGATTTCCCATTTTTCAGCTATGATAGAAATACTTGTAAGGATTAAGCCTTAATGTTTAGGATTAAATAAAAGGGGTGTTGAGGGAAGGAGTCTGTTCTATGCTTGGTGACATTGGTTTTGTGCATGGACAGCCTGCAATGTTTGGGGGGAGAAGCAGCTCCTGAACAAACTGCTCATGGACTAGATCTGCTAATGACAGATGGTCTGGGGTGGCAACTGCCTGGTAGTAAAATGTCCAGGCCAGTGAAACAAGATAACAGAGAGATTTTTTTGGGCTTGGGAATTTGTATGAGGTTTCATACAACTGATTCAAAAGAGCTTTTCAGTCTTGTACTGTTGCAGTTGACGTTGCCAAAGTGCAGCCGTTGCCAGTCTGAGATTCCCCTGAGTTTGGTTTTGACGTGTTGTCTTAAGATTTACTGACTGAAACACATTGATTTGTTGCTTGTGCTGAGTTTCACCACAATATTTCACTGTCGTTAGATTGTCCCAATGGAAGATAAACTTAGAGCAAATTCACCTAACTGAATGCTTCCTTTGCTCTGATTTACACCAGCTTTGCCTTGGGAAGTGAACCTGATAGGCTGTCTTGCAGTATGTATGTGGATATACAACAAATAGGCCCTAAATATGATTTATTTTTTCTTCTCTAATGGAAGGCCTTGAGATATTAGGAACTAGGAAAAATCCTGTTCTTCCATATGGATATCCCTGAGAACAAAAGTGTTTAGAGTTCCCTAGGACCCACAGCAGTATTTCTTCCTTGCCTGCTTGTCTTCCCTGCCCTTGCAGAATTTGGCATGTGCTTTCTGTTGCAGTGATAGTAGGAGGTTTCTTGTAAAGCTTTGTGATTATTAAAGGCAGGCTTTGTTTTCTTTTTACTTTGCCTGCAGAGGTTGTACTTTGGAGGATTTTCATGCTCTGAATAGCAAGGCTAGCAGCTTTCTTCTTCTTAAGAATAAAGATCTAATTTTGAAGATGTATGCAGATTTTGCACTGAAGGAAGATGTCTAATAAAATAAGGAATTTTCAGTCAGGACAAGCTGTGTATTTCTTTGTGGCTGTAGCTACTAGATGAAATGGATGAGAGGCTCCTAAAGCATCTGTGTGTTGTGGATTACTGGGCTACATCTAGTGATAAAACTGGGTGTAAAATCCTGCTCCTTACTCCACACAATTCTGGAGGCCACAGGTCCACATCATAACAGAACTGAGAGAGCTGAACTGTGAGGTGTGTGGTTGAGTTTTCCCCTCTGTCCTTTCAGATGCATTTCAGGCTGTTTCTCAATGGCTGTTGGCAGACTTCCAGCCTCTTGCTGCCTTGCTCAATCATCTGCAGTGTGAGTAGTTTAGTAACACACGAGAATTACAGCAAGCATGAGGTGGTGTGGCTGCCTTGTGTGAAATATTCTGCTGTGCCCTGGGAGTTCAGATGGAAAATCTGCCTGGAAATGGCTTTTGGGCTTACTGGTTAGTATGAATTTGAGTGCAAATCCACCACTAACTCCCAGCAGCTGACATCCCTAGCAGGGGATAAGTTTGTAGTAGTTGTTTTCTCTCTTTTGAGTGAGTTTTCTCACCAATCCAAAGGAGAATGGAGTAATGTGGCATGAATGCTGAGAAGCTGCCCCTTTGTAGAAGAGCACTGCCTTTTTGGGACTCTCTAGAGGTAGCAGCTGCCAGAGGGCAAAAAGAGGGTGTGATGAAAATCCAAACATAGCTACTGGAAGGATGCTATGCTTTTCATGTCTTCATCCATGGTAGCTGACTTCCATCTTCTCTTCCATGGATCTCGTATTGTGTGGTTTGGTAGAGAGGAGACAATCTGCCAGCTTTCCAGTATTTTCTAATGCAGCTGTCAGTCAGTGGATAGGTGGGCAGAAATGCCAACTTTCCAGGCAGTGGTGCTGGGCATGACCACCCCTCATCTTTACTCCTCCCTGTCAGGACATATCTTCCAGGACTCTGTCCTCCCTCCTTTTTTTTTCCAGAAGAGATGGGAAGGATCTACTAAAGTAGCAATCTCTGACTGGAGAGGTTTTTGGAGAGCTAGGTAATTATAAATGTTATTTCTTAGAAAAGGAAAACCAAGATTTCCGAAGCCACTTCCTCTCAGTTGCTTCTTCCCTGGGAATATGAAAAAAAGAAAAGCTATCTGCACCCCTTCTGGAAGTTGCCTGAACATTTGGCTGACTCTGGTGTGGAGCAAATCCTACAGATGTTCTACAGGTGCTAGGGGAGTTAAGATATTTACAGTTCAAATATCACAGAATCCCCTGAGCTGCAAGGGATCCATGAGGATCATCAAGTCCAACTCCATATAGGACAACCTAAAATTCCCAAACTTGTCAAAACTCAGAATTGTTCACTGTGAGGGTGAATAGGCCCTGGCACAGGTTGCCCAGAGAAGTTGTGGATCCCCTGTCCCTGGAAGTGCTCAAGGCCAGGCTGGATGAGGCTTTGAGCAGCTGTGCCTGCTCATGGCAGGGGAGTGGGAACAAGATGATCTTTCAGGTCTCTTCCAACCCAAACCAGTCTGTGATTCTGTGATAATTGTCTCCATGTCTGAAGAACATCTTGTCGCTCCCTGGCTGTATGTCAGTTCAGGATGGGAATCAGAGCTCTCCAAAAAGTTATAACTGTTTGTAGGTGTAAAAATTTTGGTGCTGTTCAATGCAACAACGACTTTGAAGGTGTTGAGCTTCAGTGTTGAATTTGGCTTCCATGAATGAATACAGGACATCAGGCTACTGCTTTGTCTGTCTGTTACAAGAGGTTGCATCTAATATCTGAGGTGCTTTTCAGCTCTGCTGCCTTTTTTATTCTGTGGACATACATCACAAAATGGGGTAAATTTCAGAGATGACTTGGCACCAGCCCAAGTTTTGTTCCTTGCTGATAAAAGATGGACCATTCTTCAGGTTTGTTTTTTTTTGTAGGGGGATAGAATAGAAGAAAATAAAGATAGTGTAGAAAGTAATCTCAGCCCTAAGGAGTTGCAGCTGGGCCAATGATCAAAGATTGGGAGCAGGCCTGACATTACCAGGCCACGGCTGTAAGCAGTGAGAAGAAGATGCTCTAAAAGAGTGGCTGGGGTGGCTGGGTGAGAAGGGCACTGGAGTCAGTTGGCTGCTTTGGGAGAAGAAAGAGGCAGTGCTCTGAGGAGCTGCCCATGCACAACAGCAGGAAGGTCTGGAACTTTTGTGATAAGGAGACAGCAGTATGGAACCCCTGCAATAGGATGACAACAGTTTTTGGTGTGTTGCCATTTCTTTTTTGGCTGAGAAAATATGTTGTTTGTCTGTGCTCTACAGGAGGTCAGGCCAGACAGACCTAAAAGACTTAGGGCCCTCCTAATCTTACAAAAAGAATGGAAAAAAACCCCAATGGGAAGTCTTACACACTGAGGTTTAGAGGCTTACATATTACATGTAAGATGAATGGTTTTCTCATAAGTATCTTTTGAAATATCAACTTGCTGGGGGTTTTTTGTTTAGGTTTTTTTTTTTTTTCCCCAAAGAGTAGGATTTGCATGCACCTTTCATGGGCTGTAGTGCAGGTAGCTGGGATGCATGACCCAAAGCAGTTGTTTGAGCTCTCAACACAGCACAGCCAGCCTTGTCAGTAGAAATCTGTGCAGCAGGGTGCAGGACTCAACACAGGACAAAACAGGTGAAATAAAAGTACTCAAATAAAGCCAACAATACTTCAGGAACTGAGGTGTGTTGAGGGAGAAAAAGGTGATAGGCACCTCTAAGTGGCTAATAGCTGTTGTCTTAACTGGAAGCCTTGCATGCCTTTCTGCTGGGGTGCTGGGTGATCTGTATGGTTGGCATTACAAGTGCTTCCTGGGGGTGATTCATGCCTTGATTGGGTTGTTTCAAAGGAAGGTGGGAGAACTTTGTTCCTTTCTCAGGCCCCGTTCCAGATCCTCTCTACTTGGACTCAGCAGGGACACCTGGAATGGCACAAATTGGCAGTTCAGCCTCACAGCTCTGGACTGGCACCAGTTCCAGCACATGCCTGATTATGTGACAAGCTGGCTCAGTTGCTGGCCTGGATGGAAACAACTCATTGTTTTTTAGGCTCATTCTTTGCTGGATGAACAGGCTGAGTCAATGTGTCACATGCTCAAACACACAGTGGTGCTTGGGAATCGCAGGGAGTGAAGGATACTATTGTATTTGCAGGGTGTCTTGACAAAGGAAAGAATGATGAATGTGACTTGATGTTTTTAGAAGGTTTATATTATATTTTGGGGTTTTTTTATTTTTTAATTTTTTTTTCTTTTATTATTTCTGGGTTTTTTTAAATTTGGTTTTTTTAATTTTTTTTTAAATTTGGGGGTTTTTATTTGGGTTTTTTTATTTGTTTTTTTTTTATTTGGGGTTTTTTAAATTTTAAATTTTTTTCTTTTAATTTTTAAAATGTTTTTATTTTTTTAATTTATTTAATTTTAAAAATTTTATTTTTAATGTTTATTTTTATTTTATTTTTAATTTTTTATTTTTAAAATTTTTGGGTTTTAATTTTTAATTAATTTTAATTATTTTAATTTTTAATTTTATTTTAAAATTTATTTTCTTTTTTATTTAATTTTATTTAAAATTTATTTTATTTATCATTATGCTATACTATACTAAAGAATACAGAAAGGATACTTACAGAAGGCTAAAAAGACAATAATGAAAACTTGTGACTCTCTCCAGAGTCCCAACACAGCTTGGCCCCAGCTGGCCAATGAGTGAAAACAACCCACAGCAGAATCCAATCAAGCAATCACCTGTGGGTAAACAATCTCCAAACACATTCCAAAGGAGCAAAACACAGGAGAAGCAAATGAGATAAGAATTTGTTTTCTTTTTTCTCTGAGGCTTCTCAGCTTCCCAGGAGAAAAATCCTGGGTGAAGGGATTTTATCAGAGAATGTGAATGCCACAGGATACAGCATTGGGTTCTGGGAGTGGGAACTGGTTCTCCAGCTTCCCTGCCTGCACCTTCTGAGAGGAATTGTCAGTGTTTCCAAAGAAGTGGGGTGTTACTTGATTTCTGTGAGCATCTCTGACAAGGGCCTGAAAATGAGCCTGGTGGGGAATTGTCCAGGCTCCTGTGGGAGCCTGGTTGTGGGCAGTAAGTGTTCCTCACCCCAGATATCTGTCTGCTCCATGCTGCCCTTTGTGTGCTCTCTGATGGGCATACAATGGAGCCATGCTGTTTTATCTCTGGGAGAAAGGCAGTGGTATAAGGAAAGGTCATTCTGACTTAGTGCTAGTGTAAACACATTAAATCTTCCTCTTTATTTCTTCACTAATTTTTTTTTCCTTTGATTAATGTGGGTAGGTAACACTCCTTACATTTTGTTTTGTGCTGGTTTCAATTATCCATTTACATGGATAACTGAGTAGAATTAGGTATTTCTCACTGAGTGCCAGTTCTAATGGGGATGTTATCAGGTGTTCTCTTCCCTGGCACATTTTTCCAGGTGACTCCTTGAAGAAAATTCTCTGCAGAGATGGAAATATGTCTCCAACTGAAAAGTAAAAATCTTCCAAAAGCACCAAAGCTCAGTGAAGTTGCACTGAAGTATAGGGATTCCCAAGGACATTGCTAGTGTGTGCATATATGAGAAATCATCCTTTCTCATTGTGTTGAAGCTGTTAGAGAGTTTCTTGTGCACAGAGGTGTTTTAAGCCCAAATTGCCGTGGTGTATCTGGGGCTCCAAGTAAACATCATTCAGCAAGTGTGGATGGCAGGGCTATTCACAGGGCTTTGCAATCTTTTGCTAGAAACAATTTCACCAGGAGTGCAGCTCTCAGTCAGGGGTGTGTGCTGGATAAATTATCAGTAGTGCTCAGATACCAGCTTTATCAAAAACAGTGCAAACTGAAGAAACGAGTGCCACAAGCAGCTAACAAATACCTCCACAGTCTTTGTTCTAAGATTGAAGTCTTCCCTTTAAGCCTTTCCTTTTACAGTGGGGGGTAACTGACCTTGAGTCTGAAACCCAGTGCTTCAGTGTCTGTGAGCAGCTGTTCCTGGAGCAGATAATACAAGTGTGTGGGAGACTGGCTCAGCCTGCCTTCTGAGGAGTAAGCAGCATTAATCTGGGGAGGTGGAGGGCTGGTTCATGCACAGGTGTGCCCACAGAGCCTGTTCATGGAGACCCAGGGACAGGTACCCTGTGCTTTATGTAGCCGTCCAACATCCAAGGTGTCTGTAACAGATGCAGGAGCTTCTCATAGTCATGTGCTCCATCTCTATCCTGAGAGTTTGGTTGTCACCTGTATCTTCTGGATTTTTCCTTCATATTTCATAGCTGTTCACATTGCTGGGTTAAATCTCTTTTCTTGCGGGAAGAGTTAAACCACAGATCTTAGGTTTTGTCTGTGCACATTTGGGGTTTATTATGTTTCACCTGTATTCAGTTTCAGAGTTTTGGCATCCCACAGCATCACCAAAGGTGAGGCTGGGCTTGCTGTCAAATCAAGATATTCAAAGGGAGGCAAAAGCCCCACTGACAGAAATGTTGAGTGGTAGATTAATCTCTTGTTTCAGGTTATCTCTACAACTGTTGGAATAATTTGATCTTTCTCTGTGGTGGTTACAAGCAGTCAGAGGGGCTGACAAGAGCAATTGCATTAAGCCTACTTAACCCTTGCTAATGCTGTGAGCCAGAGAGATTGTGGTACTGTCTGACTGAGGCTTAAGCCACTTGTTTAATATGTACTTGAGTTCAGGTTTTGAGAGAGGATATAAACAAGAAGAAATGGAAAACACCCAGTTTTATTTCTTTGATTTTGGAAGATGCTGGAAGGTGCTTCAAATTATTGTTAGCATTTATAAAAGTAGTTCTGAGGATTAATCACTCAGGTAGGTCTAGCCTTATGTTTTTGTTGCCTGTTGTGCTGAAGCAACACAGGCTACTTTTTAACAGAGAAAAATCTGTGCTGCACACCCCATGTGTGCTGCTCTGCTGCTCACAAGTGTAGATCTCCAGTGTGTCATTCCCTCAAATGGAAAAACTTGGAGAAGCAATCACAATGGCAGCTCAATGATCTGCCTTCCAGTACCTTCCCAGCTTGGCTTTGCTGGATGCTGAGCCTGCACCGGCTGTGCCAGCTGTTCTGGTGTCCCTTGGACATCTTCCATTCTTAAGATTGAGCTGGGCTGATCTTACTTAGGCTTGCAGTCCTGTTGCCAGAAAACGGGGTAGCTGGCTGTCATCCAGGTGCTAAAAGGGCTTTGCTGTCAGTGCTCTGAGTGTGGTGGTCTCCGGTGACATGGATTTGTGGAGTTGCTGTGGCAACCTGCATAGGTTTCCTCAAGCCCCTGCCTGGTTTCTGGTTTCTAAATTAGCTTTGTTATTCATCCCACTTTGGAGAAGGGGCACTATGGGCTGGGCCTTGGGGCAGTTTGCCTGCTGGAGAAGCAAAGCAGCCTCTGAAGAGGGGGAGGCAGAGAGCTGATGGCAGCAGTGTGATGCCTGCCTACCTTCCCTCCAGCTGGGCACACAAACGAGAGCTTCTGCCTCTCTGCAGCTTCCCTGTTGCATTTGCTTGCTTATTCCTGCTGCAGTTGTAGTTCAAAAGTAGTTAAAAGTTGTTGTGTCCTGGCCCCATTGCATTAGGTCCGACTGATTTGAAAATCCTATGCTGTTTTCATTTTAAGTGAAAAAATATTGATAACTTAAGCAGAAACATTGCTCTAAAGCAGTGCTTGCTTCAAGAGAGCTCATTCCTCTGAAGTTCTTTGGAGTGGAACGTAGTTCAAAAAAGGCCTTGAGTGAAACCCTTGGAAGGCAGAATTTTCCAAGGTTTTGGGGTAACTCAGGGCCTGATGCTTCCTGGTTGGAAGTCCATCCCACACCCTGGAACATGCAGCCTGTGCAGAACTGTCCCTTTCACTCCTGTGATCTCAGTGTGCAGCACTGTTGGCTCCACATTCTTGCAAATTTTCTTCTTGAAGCTCCACACCTTCTCATGAGGATGCCTACAAGGTCCTGGGTGATTGTCTCTTTGGGTGTGAAAATGTGAAAGGGAGAAAATGAAACTTCGTATTTTATGTGGCTAGCTTTTAACAGGTAAGCAGCCTAATTAATTAAATGCTATACACAGCTCTAATATAGGATAATTAAGGATTGAAGAGGGATAAAACTATCCTTTTTTTCCTTTAAAATAATATTTTAAAGACATCTTTTTATTATGGTGCATCATGGGTTATTATATGCATATCTTGATTGAAATTTTCTCATCTTCTTTCTTCTCAGGATCTGATCACCCATCCCAGCATAATAGTTTTGTTTTCCTGTTTCTTGTGAGATGCCCAGCACTACTGCATACTTAGTGTTCAGGGCAAGCTAAACATGAAGTGTCTATCAAAGGCTGTTCCAATTTTTATTTTCACTCTTACAGGTTCTGCATAACTGATATCTTGATTAAAATAAAAATATTGTAGTTTTTTCCCATTTATGTGAAGTTTAGTAGCAAGTGGAGAGAAAAAGAGATAAGCTTAGTGAAATGCTACTTGGAGTTCCATGACAGCAAGAGTTGCTGATATTTTGGGCTTGATGTGTGCTTGGATCATGATCATAAGAGTTTAGAGTTGGAGGTTCTGGACTTTGGACAGCAGAAATGCCTTTATATTGTCCAAGTCACGTGGTTCACTTAAAGTAACTTTTGACTTAACTTTTCACAGCCTTGAGCCTGAGATGTTCTGGGTATTGTAAGTCTCTGATAAAGAGAACAGAGAAGCAAATATGTGCTCAGGACTGGGATTGTTGCAGAGCTGATAGCGATCTCAGAAACCACAGGAGTGTTATGTTCCTCAGTTCCTAGATGGAAATGCCTTGAAATGCCTGTGTGAAATGCTCCAGGGTATTATGAACCTGCAGCCTGCATGCTGCAGAGACCATACATGGATAAAGAGGGGCTGTTTATTGAATGGTAACACAAGTTCTGATCTTCAGTCTGGGCACAAGGCTGTACATATTAGTGTCTGTACAGTTAACTCACTGTGAAGAGGGAGTGTGGGGGGAGCTCTGGCACACTTGATTTGGGTTTGCAGCCCCCCTTGGGTCTCCTGGGTACCACAAACACACCTGAGTATCCATGCTCAAACTGCTGTGGAGGTGATGAGAAATGTAGTAGATGAAGGGAGACTGGGGGTAATGCTGGGGGTACAGAATTGCTTTTACTTGTTTCTGCTTTTGCTCTTTGAGAGTAATCTTAAATATTTGTATTACATCTCATTGCATTCTGTGTCTTACTTGCCAAGACTGGTTGCCTTAGTCACCAGGGCTGTGGTAACTAGGACAACAAGATTAAGCAGGCAAATGTAGAAATAATGGTAATAACTTTCTCAACTCTTCCTGCAATTGGCTTGTATGAACAAATATCCTGCATGTGGGTGACTTGTGTCAGCAGTCTGTTCTCCCTTTCTGCCTGACACACGCTGAAATCCTGCTGGTGGCACTACCCTAATCCAGCTGTGGTGGTGCCCTCCTGCAGCTGGAATCAGCCTGTCAGGGCCATGTGAATGTTGCTGTCCACCTCCTTCCTGAGCATGGAGCTGGAACAGGGTGCAAGGGACACTGAAGGCCAGCACTTGTGTGCTCAGTAGCTTGGTGGCAGATTCTGAGTGGGAAGTATGGACCAGTGTCTGCTGGGGTGGGGAGGCTGCCCTACAGTGCTGGGGCTGGCTGGTGGCTTCCATGCAGTCACTGTCCTCCATAGATGTTGTCCTCTCCTGCAATAGTTATTTACATGTTGATTTGTTTGCTCACTGTTGGACTCAGGAGGGTCTGGGAAATGGTAATTGTTGTCCTGTCTCTTATTCCTCAGGATACTGTTAGCACTATGGGGGTAGTTGGAGGTCAGCTTTTGATGCAATTTTGCTTTGCTTTGAGAGCTAGCTGTTTCTATCCCACCAAGTAAACCCAAATCCTGACTTGGAACAATGAAGTTTTATCTCCCACCCCACCTTGGAAACATGTTGTTCCTGGAAGCTCTCTTGATGTGTCTGCCCTTTCTGCAGTAACAAACCAGTGCTGTGTTAGCTCCTCTAGAAAGCTCCCAGCTCCATGAGTTTGGGATAGCAAGGCACTTGCCTAGTATTCCTCACTGCTCCCTGCTTGCCTTTGCCTTCTCCCTGCTTGCCTTTTCCTGCTCCCTGCTTGCCTTTTCCTGCTCCCTGCTTGCCTTTTCCCAGCTGAACATGATAGGGAGCTGCAGTGAGCACAGTAAAGGGATTCCCTGGATGCACAGGCCTCTTTTTTGTGGGCACCCAGTGCAAGCTTAATAGGCTCTTTTGAACACTCTTGACAATCTCTGATTGATCTTTCATGTGGGGGAGGACTAGGGTGATTGCATCCAAGGAATTGTGCTAACAAAAGACCCAGTGCTTTGGTATCTGCCTTCCCTGGGGAACAGCTTCCTCTGCCTTTTCTCCATATGTGATGATCCTCAGGAGTGCATTCACCTCTCCTTTGAACTGTTTATAGCTGCAAGCAGCATTTCTATTAAGGAACTGTCAGATATTTCTGAACTAAGTTTTTGCTTTCAGTGGTACCATTTTCATATGTCCAGATCCTGGGCCTTCATTTACGTTTCCTTCTCTGATGTTGCTTTCCCCTGACTTTTGTCCTCTTAAAAACTGTAACTGGCTACAATTTTATAGTCACTTGCAGTCTTATTTTTTACCCTTACTAACCACTGTTAGATAGAGTCAGATTCAAAGGTGTCCCCTCATGGCTGTTTTAAAAACTTTTCACTATTATTCTGGACTGGAACTAGCTTTTATTTCTTTTATAGGCTTTTTTTACAGTTTGATCAGTGAACCAGAAAAGCCATGTTTTTGTGTCTTCTGCTTCAGCTGGCTGGTGCAGAGCTTCCTGTGGGCCAGTGTTAAGGTAGTATGTGCACTGGCAAATGTTTTTCTGGAAGCCTGTGTACAAGAGCTGAGGACAACTCATTTCAGAAATGCTTAATGACCTCCTGTCTAAAATTCAGAGTACTTAGAAAAGAAGGATCCTGCATCTGAACATATACTGGACAGCATATGCCCAGATAATGGACATAAAGGAGTGCCTCTGTTGCACCAAGTAGTTTTGTGTGCACCTATTGTGCAGGAAATCCTTCACTACAGCCACAGATTCCTGTGGGTTGGTGGGAAGGGTTGCTTGATAAATCACCTGTCCCTCCATTTCCTGAGTTCTTCAATAGGCATTCTGGTGCTTCAGTGAGCACTACAAAACTGTGCTTTAAAGAGACAAAGTGGTTGGTAGGGCGTTGAACTTCTGAAGTGTGTTACAAATTTAAATTTTCTTAGTCAGGGTGTGTTTGGATGGCTGCCTGTGCCCGGTGTGGCTGTAATACAGGATGTGGTGAGGAGGCACACCAAGTTATTTATGGACCCTTTTGCTAGGTGAAATGTGTGCTATGATAGCTTCTGGCTCTGCTTGCAGCCTGCTGAGAAGGTGAATAGGCACAGTGATCCTTGGAAAGAATGTCCTGTTCCACTGGGACAGTGTCTGGAAGCGAGCAGTTGCAGGTGCATGCAGTGTCATCTGTTCAGTCTGGGTGCTGCTTGCTGGGGCCCCCAAGGGCCCTGCCAGCCTGTGAGTGACTGTGTGACACTGCTGAGCCCAAGCTGCAGCACCTTGGAGAGTAGGGACAGTTTGCTGGACAGCCTGGCAGCCTGCTGGGAAATCCTGTGGTGCCAGTGAGCAGGAATGGCTGTGGACAGCAGCTGCCTGCATGCTTTGCCTGGAGGGTGCTCTGAGGGGAAATTGCCTCTGCTTGGTCCACTGGAGCTCAGACTGTTCCCTGGACACATTTATTTTTGCAGCATAGCTGGTTCATGCTTTTTGATGCCTGCTCCCAGAGAGCCTGATGTTACAGGGTCAGAGGACCTGGACAAAAAGCAGTATTCTCTTGCTGGGATGTTTTGGCAAGTACCATGGTATTCCTGAGCTAGGGAATTTAGTGTGAGCCATAGTAATGTGTGCTGCCTTGTCACTTCCACTCCAGCTGCATGGATTGTGTGGCATCCCTGCCTCAGAAAGGCATGCACAGTTGGGTAGAAACAGCCCAGAAGCTTGGTATTGCAGTAGTGTTCCAAGATGAATGTCTCTGCCAGGAGGGGCTGTTTTTGAAGCTCACTGGTGGGGAGAAGCAGTGCACACTGGAGTGTTTGCAGGGACCTCTGTGCTGAAAGGAAAGCTGCTCTGTAGCACCAGGTAAGCTGCAGCTCCTTGCTCTGGAGTGTGGGATAGCTCTGGCATGTCTGTGCCAGTGACAGGTTGGAATAGCCAAGTGTCTTTCTAGGCAGATCTCAGGTTTTTCACTCCATCCTCTGATCTTGTTTTTGTCACTGACGGCACAGACTGATGGCTCTTCCATGGTTTTAGTAACTGCCCTTTCATAGCTTTCCCACTTTTCTGACAAGGGTTTCTTGTGTGTGGTCTGCACTGTGGCTTCACTGGTCAAGATCAGTGGCTTAAGAGACCTGTGCAACAGAGAGGTTTATAAACCTGTTGGGAAACAACTGCTGGGCAGAGCTCTGTGTTGAATTGTGTCTGGAGAGAGGAGACCTGCTAGGAAGGAGAGGCTGGAATAGCCCTGCCAGTGCTGACAGGCCATGCTCATCCTGTTTGGGAGTTTGAGGTTCTGGGGAGGTTTGGCATCCCAGTGGCAGCTGCTCTTTCCTCCTACAGTGGGACTAACCACATTAGCAGGAATGTCCCCTGAGATCAGGGTAGGAAGGATGTGTATCTTGTGTGTAATCTGCTCTCCAGGCTGGCAAAACTCGTGGGAGCTCCCAGTCTGCAGGGAGGATCAGGAGGAAGCAGTACTCAAGTCAGGAGGTGGCATTTAGGTTCTATATTGATGTTGGCCATCTCTCTGTCTGCTGCCTGCAGTGTGCCATGCTTTTCCTCAACACCAATCCACAACACAAACAAGTACTAGGCCAGAGTGGTGCACTTCTTTTTGAGGCTGCCTGTGTTACTGAGTCTGAAACTCTGGAGCTATGGAGCCTGTAAAGGACAGTTGTGCTTAAAGAAAACTGCCTGGGAACAGGGAGGGAGCATTTCATAATATAGGCTTATCTTTGACTGGCTTCCCTATGGTGTTTGAGAAAGCACCATTTGTCTTGTTTAGAAACTGTTGCTGGCACACACTTGTCCATGTGAGGAGGTACATCCAAACATCAGAGGATGGTTTAGCAGGCTTGAGAAGGAGAGCACATACACTCTGGAGCTGTTGGCTGCAGCCCTAACCAGAGGGAATCCCAGAGATCTTTGCTGGTCTGAGAGTGTCACTGCTGTCTGTGCTTTGTGGGGGTACTGGGGAAAAGGGAATGCTTTTGTATTGATGGTCTTGGCCAATCATTTGTGGGAGTTTTTCTATTGCAGCCAGGCTTGCTCTGTCCTGGTTTGGGATCTCATGACCTCTGCATTGGCCCTCCTGCTGGGAGCAGCCTCACTATGCCATGGACAGCAAACAAGCAGAGGGATCTGGATGTTAGCTCCTGTCCTGAGTAGCCATTCTTTCATTGGAAATGCAGTGTTATGAGTAATTCAAGTCTTCGGTGTGCCTTGCTAGCATGGTAGCATTTTGGCAGCACAAAAACAGCTGAAAGCCTGCAGTAGATAAAGCTTTTAGGAAAGAGGAGTGCTCTGCACCCTGAGCACAGCACTGCTGGTGGTCCATCTGCTACTCCTGGTGTGGCTCCCTGGGCATGGGGCTGGTGTACACTGGTGACGCATGTTTGCTGACCTCCTTTAGCAAGCATGTTCTAAAGCAAAACCTGTTCTGACCTTCCAGTGAAGGAAACAGTGGCTGGTGCAGGAACAGTTTTGGCTGCAGTTTGGCTACACATGTCAGATAGCAGTTTTGGAAGCCCTGAGGAAAAGGATGAATTTGTACATCTTGTTCGGTATTTAGAAACACTTTTATATTCTCTTAGATAAATCCAGCAAATCTCTTCTGTAATCCTGACTGAGTCTTGGCTCTTCCAGACAAAAATCAGTGAATCCAGTACCTGTCTGCACTTTCCTCCCCTCACCTGGCTGCTTTCACTCTGGTAGCAAGCAGCTCTGATGGCTGTTGCTGGTGATCAGTAGTAGCTACTGCTGCTGGCTGAGTCATGCACAGTGTTGATGCCCTTATCCTTTCTCTGAACCTCCTTATCTCACTGGTGCACCTGGCCCAGCCTGGAATGTCTGCCATGCCTTGTCCTGGCTGTTGTGTCTCTCTGGGATATGACCTGCCCTGTTCTCTGCCTCTGTTGAGTGTGGCTGTGTGCTGTCTCAGTGGTGTTGCGGTGCTATGAAATCCATCTCTGAGCACAGAGGAATGCTCCAGGCTTGTGATGGAAGAGAAGATGCCTGGGAGGCTTCTGAGTGGCACTCAGAGCCCCTGGGCAGAGCTGTGTGGTCCCTGCAGATGAGAACAGCAGGGGCTGATGGTGTGGATTTTCCCTTCTATGGGGATAGGAAAATGAAAAAAATGAGGTGCTCCAATTCAGCACGGTGGTGCTGAGGTCCCATTTAATGCACTGCACTGGCCTCTTTTCAGTGACTGCAGTCTATCTTGAATGGCCCTTCCAGGGGGGGAATGCTAACCAGGACACAAGGCTGTGAGGAAAACTCTAGGCAGTAGCAAGAAGCCAGCCAGGAAGACAAGGAAAGGTAGATGTATCTGCTTGCAGGACACTGTTTTCTTCCCATTTGCCTCCTGACTGAGGATGAATTGCTTGATGATACCTTGCTCTTGGTAATGTATATCCTACTGATCCTGCTATTTTTTGCCCTCCCCAGCATGACTTTGCCTATCCTCCTCCCCTGTAGTGCAGCCAAGTTGCTGCTGTGAGGATAAGAAACCCCTTCCTTTGCTGCACCCTCAAAGACAAAAGGAAGGAGGGTGTCATCTGGTCCTCTGGGGTATCTGAGCATTGGCTTTGGGTTTGGTCTGTCTAGGGGCACATAGGAGGAGATGGGAAGAATAGCCATGTGGGAAAACAGGCTGGATTTCTTGGCAGGCAGGCAGAGCTGTAAGCTGTGAAATGCTTCATAGGAAAGGAAGGGACATAACCTGGGGAGGTTTTGTTTTCTGTGCTTTGTGCTTTAGGATTTCCTTTGTGAATGTCACTTGGGAATTGGGATAAATCAAACCTACTGCAATTTGCAGTAACAGAAGCATGCTCTGGATCCAGCAGCAGGGTAGATGTGTGCTATTGGTAGCAAGCTGCTGTCAGCCTGGATGCAGATGAGCCAAAATGTCTGTCTTATGGCAAGGAGAGGAATGCTGGTTGGCAGCAGGGCTGTTGTGCTGCACACCACCTTGTGTATCTTGGCTGAGGGACCTGAGACACAGCAGGTATTTGGTGGCTCTGCCCTAGCTCCTTCCTTGCTGACCCAGGAGGGTGCTGTCATATTTTTTGGCCTTTGCCTCTTAGTGTGTTTACACTCTTTGGTGCAGCTTGCTTTGCTTGCCCATCTCGGGCTGCGGCAGTTGCAGTGGCTTGAGGGCAGAGTGGCAGGAGTGTGCTGGCAAGCCCTGAGTGCTCTGCCTCTCTCTCCCTTGGGGAAGCCCTCAGAGCAGGCTGATGCTTTCCTCCCAATCCATCTGTAACTGGTGCACCTACCTGTGCTGAGGCCTGATCTGCAGAGCCTGATGAACCTGCTGCTGTCCCAGTTCATCGCTCTGTTTGCTGGCAACGGGGACTTGGTTTCTGAAAGTGGAGTAGGTCTCTCCTCCCCTCTGTGTGCATCGGTGGTGTCTCATGCAAACACCACCCGGGGCTCGGGGAGGATCTTGCTTTCAGGAAGCTGTGGCACATTTTGAAATGTGTTTTATGTGCTCTTCCCTTGACACCTCGACAGTGGCTTCACCTGGCCACTATCCGAGGTGAGCTCTGTGGATGGACATCCCTATGATCACATACATCTGCTTTTGCAAGCTGCTCCATGCGACCGGCCAGTCTGCAGAGCATCCCGGTGTCCCGGGTTTGTGTCCAGGCCGGCTGCCTTCTGCCCTCTAGCGGGAACATGTTTGGGAATAGGTGCTGCTCCAGCGGTTGGCAGGGTACAGGAGCATCGGGAGCATTCCGTGCCTTGGGACCCCCATGGAAATTCTGGCATCTTTCCAGAAGCCCAGTCTCAGAGTTTAATATCACCTTGAAGGGAAACCTGAGCTGTGAGAATCAGGAAAAATATTGAAGAGCAGCTAAACTGACACTATTAAAGGCTTAGTCCATGTCTGTGAATCTAATAAAGGTGGTGGTGCTGACAAGGATGACAGATGGCTCGTGGTGGGGAAGGTGGATGTGTTCTAATATTTGTAGGTGGCATGGAAACTACAGGAGGACCCAAGGTCCCTGGCTCTGCCACTTGGAGAAATCAGTGCAAATATCCAGGGAAACAGTCTTGTCCAGAGAATGAGCTGCCACTCAGGAGTGGTTGGTAAGCCAAGCACTGAACAGCCCAGGATATCAGCAGAAAAAGAGAGCATTTCATGGGCTTGACCCTTAACTTGTGGGTAAGGACTGGCTCTGAGGCTGGGGCACAGAGCAGGGCTGGGCAGTGACACTCTGGATGCACTCTGGGCTTTTCCCCTGGCTTCTTCCAGCTGCAGTGGGCACCACGCCAAGAGCAGATTCTCCAGATGTTGCACATCAGTTGAAACACTGTTTTGTTATTTGGATGAGATTTTCTTTGGAGTAGAATTTGCTTATAATAGTGTTTATACATACTTTTGAAAAAAATCTTAAAGCATGTTTTTATACATTTTATACAGGTAAGAGAGTGGTAAACATGCAAATAATATTTGAAGACTTCTCCAGAATGAGGACTGTTGTTGTTGCTCTTAAGAAGATTTTATTAGTTCTGTTCATACATGGAGGGCATCACCTGTGACCCAGTTTAGTGGCACAGTCAGAGCAGCAGAAAACCTTCTTGCTTTTCAAGACAATATTAGTTTTTTAACTTGGGGAGTGCTTTCATTTTTTTCAAGGAGGAAGCTATGCACAGAGTACTGCTCAAGCAGGAAATTGTTGCATAATGCTTTATATTGCCCTTCAGTGAAAAGGAAAGCAAAAAACTACCTTTTGTTGTTGAAAAGCAAAAAAAGTAGATAAGAAAATGCTTTCATGTCCTCTTGCTTTGGTATATAGGAGGTAGAGAATTAGGTCCATTGAATCTGCAGAGAATTTTGACACTTTTACTGCAGTGCAATAAAAATATTGAGTGAATTGTTCTTGGATATTTGTACATGATTTGGTATAAGAATGCTTGTAAAATAAACCCTATACATCTGTGTATTGCTCTGCCAAAAAATGGGGACACGGTGCAGCTCTGGCCAGACTTCAGCTGTATCAAAGTTAAAATGTTTAGGATTTATTTTGTGGAAGGGATGGTGAGCAATAGACCCAGGAAGAATAGAGACCATAATTAAGCTCCCATGTGTGCTTACAAAAAAGCAGATATGAGGATTTTTCAGAATTGTGGGATTTCATCAGCTGTGGTTTCCTGGGTTAGGGGAATTGACTAAGCCTCTGACAGAGGCAACCAATAATGAAAACACAGAACTTGTTGTACTAAAGCAATAAAATGGTGTCTGCTCCTTCTCTTGGGCTCCCAGATTATACAAATCCCTCCAATCTGTATCCACATGAAGTAAAGATAATGGAGTGATAATGCAGAAATTGTGACTGCGCCACAAACCAGTCACTTATTATTCCACTAAACTTAATTCAGTTGCATTGGGAAGACCAGCCTGTAGTAAATCACTGTCAGCAGCAGCAACAATATTGGAGAAAGCTGCTCTTTATCCTGGGACATCCTATAGCAGTCCATGTGCAGTGGGAGAACTGTAGAGACAGTGTGCGACCCAAGCTCTGTTGCCACAGTGGGTCATGTACACACATAGCTATGAGCTGATCCTCCCAATGGCAGATAGCATCATCTTTAAAGGATGTGACACCTTGAATTCAGCAGGTCTCAGACCTCTGCCTGATGATTTGAAGCTCCACTTTGAATACTGTGTTCAGTTTTGGGCCCCTCACTACACAAAAGACACTGAGGTGCTGGAGCATGTCTGGAGTTGGTGAAGGGTTTAGGGAATTAAGTTTATGAGGAGTGCTTGGGGGACCTAGGACTGTTTGGCTTGGAGAAAAAGAGACTCAGAGTGACCTTATTGCTCTCTACAGCTCCCTGAAAGGAAGTTGTACTCAGCTGGGGGTTGCTCTGTTTTCCCAGGTAACAAGTGACAGAACAAGAGGAAACGGCCTCAAGTTGCACCAGTGTAGGTTTAGGTTGGATAGTAGGAAAAAGTTCTTCACTGAAAGGGTGGAGAAGTGGTGGAATCAAGTGTTGGAATCAGCACCCCTGAAAATATTCAGAAAACAGGTGGATGAGGCACTTGTGTGTACATGGGTTACAGAGTTAGTGGTGAACATGGTCAGGCTTTGTTAATGGTTTGATGTTCTTAGAGGTCTTTTCCAACCTTAACAATTCTGTGGTTCTCTGATGGAGAATATCACCTGTATGATGCACATTTCAAGTAAACCACAGACTGATTTAACTGACATTCTCTTACATTACTCAAATCTAGTTCTTTTTGCAGGTGTTTTGTCCTCCTACCTGCAAGGACACTGTGGTGAGCCAGGTAAAGCAATAGAAACAGAGCCACTCTTAGCAAGGATAAGTGCACAGGGAGCAGGATTAGTAGCCTTGGCACATGCAGCATCCTGGGAAGAGGAGAAATGAGTTAACATCTCTATGGACTCCCAATGTGTTTTGGGGTGTGTCAGGCAGCAGGAATTTTATGGAAAGAATGGGGATTCTTCACATCAGCAAAACAGAGTATCCGTCCCTTGGAGAAGAAATATTCAATTTGTTAGAATTAGTATAGTTACCTGTGGTCCTGGATGGTCAGGCAGGAAAGCTTCCTTAACAAAAATAAGCCACTGTGTGTCCTCTGTGACCTCTTGAATGGATGCTTTTGCAAACAACCGCTGGAGGCAGTGCTTTGCTGCTGGCAGTGAATTTCACAAAATGCATGTATATAAGAGCTTTCCTTTTAAAGATAACTACAGGCCAGCTTGGTGAAAGCAGAAGTGTTTCAATCAAACTTCAGAGCAAAAGCTCCAAATTTGTCATTTAGTGAGGAAAAGAAGGCAGCGATTTTTAAGATAATACCAGGGAACAGTGAGTACCTCTCCCCAGTAAATGACCAGTAGAGGAGTGTAGGAGTACTGAGGTTCCAGGAGGCTTTCAGACTGCCCTGTTGGAGCTCATTTTCCTTGTAGCTGTCAGTTCTTGTTGTTATCAGAATGTTACACAGACATATTTACCACGACTCAGTATAGCAGAGGTCCCTGCAGCAGTTCCATAGCTCAAGAACAGTTGCTACTTGTTCTGTTTAATTATAGGAGTAAGTAAATCCAGATTTATAATTTGTCTACCAAAAAGTGATTTTCAGGGATCACACTGTGATCAGTTCTGGACAAAACTATGGGGTAGTTGCTGTGGAATTTGGCTGAAATGTTTAGAGCAGCATCTGATCACTGTGGATCAATCCCGTCCTGTGGATATCTGCAGAGATTAGTGTGGGACCCTCTGCTGCCCTGTACTGGCACTGGACACTCAGCACTGATGTAAATCTGGGTGATGCAGGGATTGGTTAAGTAACAGATCAAAAGAGGATCATCAGGGACAACCAAGCTGCTTAAAAATTGTGTGCTCTTGTGCTGCAAGTACACTCAGACTCTAGAACATGCATGTTAATCCTTGTGGGAAGGGTGGTGGTATTTTAGAAAGCACTGTTTGCAGAAGGGTTGGAGCTGCAGGGTGCAAGCTGTACCTTTGACTACCTTATGTCTTTGAATGCTGCAGGGAGAGAGAGCACAGAGTGGAAGGGGGGAATTACCTTCTGGCACATAAAATGGAAAGGATGTGGGGCAGGTTACAGCATCTCTCACTGTGTAAAATAGATCTTGGAAGCTGGAGAGGGATAGAAAGAGAAGAGTGCCTTATCAGAGATGAAAGAGCTGCCCAAGTGGGCAGAGCTGACCAGTAGGCATTCATTCTTCCCCTGGAAAAAGGACCAGGTACTGCCTCAGAGAGGAGCATGAAGCTAATGAGTGAATTAGTTTTTGATAAGAAGTGTGTTTCTACAGTGAGAACAACTGCCAGGTAAAATTATAACCTTTCCACATCCTCCAATTAAGACTGAATATCCTTATGTAAGTTTTAGTCTTTAAGAGATAACTTTTCCATGCAGGTAACTAAGTGACTAAATTAGTGCTGCAAGGAAGGTTTGAGTAGATGTGCTGTCCTTGTCTCACATGCTCAAGCCTCATTTCTCTCCATGGCTTGTCTAGCAGCAGTCACAATCAGCAGTGGTTAGTGGTGGTTGTTAGCTAAGCTTAGCCTCTTTGCAAGCTTTCCTTCAGTACATCTGATGGAGTGGCTGTACCCCTTTTTCTGGTGAGAATTCAGTCCCCCCATCCCTCCCTGAGAAGTGCCTCTGTCTTTGGCCTTGCTCCCCACAGTTCACCCCTAACCATGCCTAAGTATTTCTGGGGAGGAGAAAACCTGCCTCAGGTAATGAGGTTTCTTCCTTCCTACAAGCAGATGCTCAGAGGGGAAGGGTGGACAGGGACCACTTGTTGTAGTGCTGGAGTGCACAGAGTACAAGAGCTTAGGGTCTGTGCTCTGGGTTTTGGCTGAAATAATGCAGCCATCTGGCAAAGGAGTGTGCAGAACTCCCCTGCACACCCAGCTTCCTGACTTCTGGTCTCTACCAGGAGGGACCAGAACATGAAGGGCAGAGCAGCAGGGTTGCAATCACAGTCTAGGAAACCTTCTGCACAAGCTAAAATTCTTTTAGAAGGGAGGACAGGGACATGATAGGAGGTGAGTGCTTGCTAAGCCCTAAACCTGTCCTGCAGTTTGGCTCTGTCCTTCCCTTTTTACTGTCGTTCCGTCTCTGGGATTGTTCTACACTGCTGCTGTACATCACCATAGCAAGAGCAGGTTTTTTCCTTTAAAAATAAATAAAGCAGGTATTCAGAGGGCACAGTGTGTCAGACAGAAAGGTATTTGGTAGCAGCTAAATCTGTTCTCCAGGGAGAGTGACCTGACGCTCAGGTTCAGCATGCTGATATCCACAGAAGTCCTGGGAACCGGAGTCTGCAGCAACGCAGCCATGGAGCACAGAGGGTGACTTGTAAAACATCAGCGTGCTCTTACTGCTGCTAGAGCCTGATGATGTCTGGCTTTGCTCCCTGACACAGAGTTCCTTGCAAGTAGTGTCTAAGGGAGTCCTGCTGCAGGCTCCTAGGCAGGAGATCAGAATGGCTGGCTGTTCCTTTGAGCAGTGAAAGTAGCTTTTCTCACTTAGCCTCAGGATCCTTCCTAGCTTTTTCCTGGAAGTGCCACTTACCATGCTGAGTCCCCAGGATTTGAGCTTGTCAGGGTGGCTGAAGCTGTATGAAACCTCCTGTGGGGCTGCTTCCCAAGTCAGCTCTGTGTGGTACCGTGCAAGAGGAGAGCTGAGTTGTGATGTCTGCATGGGAACATTTGCCTTAACTAAGTCCAGGACAAGGGTGGATTTAAGTGCTTTGGTTTATAAATAAACAGTGCTGTGGCCAAGGTAGATTTAAACAGAGCTGGCAACAGCCCTGCTTGGGAAGGGATCTCTTTACCACATGGCCTGCTGTTGGACTTCCTGTTGCATGCTAATCCCTTAAGCCTGCTTTAGCTCTGTTAATTTTCCTTCTTTCCTTTTTTCCCCGATGGGCTGTCTCCGTGGCGCGTGAATGCCGGCATTCCTAGGCCAGGCCTGTGCCTGCGACTGGGCCAAGCATCCAAGCTGCCTTCTGAGCACTGGGTACCATGTGGCAGGGCCCCAGGGATGGTGGTGCCTGAATGTGTCCCATTCTCTCTGTCTTACAGGCTCTGCAGTCTGCGCCTGAAGAAACTCACAGTGCTGAAAGAGCTGGACAAAGAGCTGAGCTCTGTGCTTATCGCTGTGAAGATTCAGGTAGGCTCTTCTGCTTGCTGCTGCCTGACGGCAGCGAGCCAAGCCCATCCTTGTGCCCTCTGTGAAGTGCTGGTCTGCATGTCCCTTGTCTAGTGCCACCAACCCCTCTGTCTCAGCATGCTCAGGGAGATTTTGGCTCTCAGGCAGGTGGGAATGATGCCCCAGGGACAGCGGTGAGATACCTGGTGCTGGCTTGTATTGGGAATGAATTTGGTTAGATACTGGGACAGAATCTGTCATGCCTCCCTGCCTGCCTCTGCCAAGGCCCTCCTCTCAAATTGCTGTTTGGAGTTTGCCATCCCACTGTTCCCTACCCTTTGAGAGAGGGTCAGTGCTGGATGGTTTCCAGCAGTGCCTCCCATCCAGATTACTCCCTGGGGAATGGAGGGTGGGAAGGGAAGGGTGCAAGGGATCAGCGTCTCTGTGCATGATGTTCTGCTGGTATTTGTACCCTGTCTGATCTCTAATATCCCTTCCCTTTCCCTGTGCATCCCTGCTAGGCCTGGTGCCTCTACTGTGAACCAGGCAGAAGGGAGGGGAGAGGATCTTTGTCACCAAGGGGACAGGAATTTGCCACCATCCTGATACGTGCGATCCCTCCACCCTCTCTGCTGCTTGTGGTGGAGAGATGTGTTCCTGGGGGTGCAGGCACATCCTTTCCACCTGCCAAAGGACAGCATGGAAACAAAATGCATCTTGAGCATGCTGTCCTGGCCACAGCTTCCCTGACCCAGCTAGGGTGCTGGTGTCCTTCCTTCGTTCTTGTCAGCTGGCACGACAGCAGCTGATCCCGTTGAAAGCACCGTGGGTCGGCAGCTCAGCAGCTTTGTGCTCCCACAGAGCTCTTTGTGCTGCACATATTAGGATCTAAATCCTGGATTAATTCTGGAAGCTGCAGTATTAGTGGAGCTCTGGGAGCTGGAGTTGCCTTCACGACAGACCTGATTCACTCTCACGGAAAAAACTGAAAGCAAATTTGTGAAGCCTGGGGCAGGGAGTGAGGACAGTAGGAGAGGCTGTGGTCCACACATTTTTGGTCAGTGTCCCACTTTGTGGCATTCCCATCACTGTATGTATGGTGTCGTTCAGGAGAGCTGAAAGCCCTGGAACCCCTGAGACTTGTGCCCTTTTAGAGCAGGCTTTAGCAAGGAACCAACCTGAGCAGCAGAGAGCTGCCTGGCTGGGCCTTGGAAATGTGGAAGCCATCCAGGCTGGGCCACAGCTGACAGCAGCACAGGGCTAGGGGGCTGGCAGCCAGCTGGGAGCTGTGGGTCCTACTTGACTGGGAGGGCTGGAGTGGTCCCTGACTTCTCTTCTGCACAGTCAGCCCAAGCTAAATGTGCTTCTCTGCACTGGGGAGCCTTGGGTTCTTGTGCAGCCCAGTTGTGCTGGGGCTGACATGTGCTGAGTGTGCATGTCCTCAGCTACAGACCTCACAGGCTGCAAATGTGGGACTGGGGAAGAGACTGCACAGTGGGACTCCAGCTCTCTCAAACAGACCATCCCCATCCCTGCCACAGGCCAATCTTACACCTTGATGGCAAAAGAAATTAATAGGCCTCAGCAGTGTGAAGCCACAAAGCCTTCTTGCTGCAGGGCTTCTTTTCCTGTTAGGGAGTGGAGGCTGCATCCAGGGATTGAATTTAAACATGGTCACCTCCTCTCTGCATGGCCATGTAGCTGTGGCTGCATGCTGGTGTAGGCTTCCTGCAAAGCTGAAGAGAACAAGGAGAATGCTTTTACCCACATTGCCCCGTGGCTCAGCATTCCCTGTGGGAGTGGGCTGAGCTTGTGTGCCTCCCTAGGCTGCTTTCCACCTGCCTGGCCAGCTGCCTTGGCAGGGTTTGGGACTGCTGGAAGGCAGATGGAGGCTGTAGGCAGCTCCAGCACAGCGTGCCTACAGAGTGGCCTCAGATGGATCCATCCCTCCTGCTCCTCTCCTAGGTAACAGATGAGTCACACTAGTAAGAAACTGTTTGAAGGCTTTCCAGTGAGCATTCCATCTTTTGGATGGAAACAGCTGATGCACAGAATTTATAAAGGACCTGCAAATTCCCAAGGGGGAAGCTGGGGACTAAAGGAAAGGGAGGCTATATTTCTCTTGCTTCAATAGTAGTTCTGTTAGGGTCAGGAAGCTGCTGCTCTGAAGGGCAGACTGCATGGAAATGGTGCTGCCACCCAGGCAATAGCTCCAGTGCTGGAGACAGTCTGCTTAAAAAATGTGCATGACCCAAAGGACAGTGTAAAGCCTGTCCTGTCCAGAACTCCTGATCTTCTCACAGTTCCTTCTTGTCTTAAAAGACAGCCTCCAAGGGTGCCATGTGCTGCTACCTGCTCCTTCATCTGGAAATACCACTGTCAAGGGGAACTTTCTATGTCTACAGAACTTACCCATTTCCCAGAGGTGATTTGAATATATAACGTTCCATGGATTTGAGTGAGATAAAACCTGAACTACTGTAAAAGAGGGGATTTGCTCTCATTCACTTGGGTGGTTTTAAACCTTTGTCCCTTGTTACTTGTTTTAACAGACTGGAGCCATTATAGAGCATTTCCTTCTGTGTGTTGTTCAGCATGGCACTAAGAGATTTGGATGTGCTGGCTCAGCTCCATACAGCTGCAGATACCTGCCTTGGTATTGCAACTGATTATGGCATGAAGGGAAACACAGTGTTCCCTCTCAGCAGAGAGACTGAGGTTCACAAACACCCTGTCTTGAGCCATGAATAGAGGAAACAGTCAAAGGAAAAGAAGAAAACAAGCCCCAGCACTCCCAGAACTTTCAGCTCCTGTGACAGGTGCAGTGGATGCAGGTCTTCCTGGATCTGCCTGCAGGATGTAGCTGGTGACTCAGGTTCAAGCCTTGGTGCTGTAGAGAGATGATATTGGCAGTCACTGTGTAGGAGACAAGAGTGTTTGCTGTGATCTAGGCCAGGCTAAAAAGGTTGTTTGCCTCTGCCAGGCCTGCCTGCTGCCCCAACCATGCTCCCCGAAGGAACTTGGGCTTTTTTGGTCTTTCTTACTATGCAGTTTTCTGTTTATGCCTCACTCATGCTTCGTTTCTTATCTCTTTGTAACCACTTGTAGTATTTTTCACTCCTGCCTGAGCAATCCTAGCTAAACCCTAAATTTGTTTATTATATTAATGGGCTGTTCTCTCCCAAAATGCTCGTTCAACTTGAATTTTGGGGTTTTGCTGTCTGCCTAGTCCAGTACTTGTATTAGTTCTCTCTCATTTTCCAGATGTGGTATGCTGCTCTAGCTTCAACCCTCTTATAAACCAGACCAACCAGGACAGATTTACACCTGAAATTTGGGGTTGTACCTTGCAAACCAGACCTGGGCATCACATACCTGTGTATTGTAGTGAAAGCTCCTGTGTGTTTTCAGTTCTTAGGCAGTAAAAACCTGTGGCCACCACTTGTCCCTTATGTTTTTCCCTTCCTTGACTAACTCTGTCATCCATGATTTTTGCTGTAACAGTCTGATACTAAGTTTTTCTGTAGTATTCACAGGGATACTCAAGTGTTCTACAGAGAAATTGGTTTTACCTGACATTACTCAACTTACAGAACAGCTGAGCTATATCAAGTGTTCAGTGCCATGTCCAGTTGAGGTTTGAATTTCTCAAAGGATGAAGAATCCTCAGTATTTATATGTCTTTGTCCTTGCACTGTGATAATGAAGTAGCCTTTGTCCCAGTCCTTGCAATTCCACGTGTGTGTGCACTGGCATTTCACTGAGGGATTGGATTCACCTAGGATTGAGGCTGGATATGTCACTTCCTTAGTGGTAAATGACAGAGAGGCACAGGACAGCAATGTTTATGAAACAAACCATCATTTCCTGAACACACCACTCAGGATATCCTCACCTTTTCTTTGCCATAAGTCCTTCCCCAGAAATAGCATCTTCAGGAAGAGTAATTGCACTTGTGTTTTGATGAAAGAATAAATCTATGGTGGATAATTTCTCTGCAACAAAGAGCAAATGGTGGATGTGCTGAAGTAAATGGTCACTGTCATTATGACTGCCTATCATCTGTTATCAGAGAAGAGTTCAGGAAGGGTCAGTGTGTTCTTGGCCAGGAAGGCTCACAGATGGTGAAGGGGATGAGCTCCACCTCCTCTCTTCCGTTTTAGGAAGACCTTGTGCAGGAAAGCCTTGCTCCTGGCACAGCCTCTGGGAACAGCATTGCAGACAGCTTTTGGGAGGATCTGTGGGTTGTGCCACCCTGCAGCCAAGAGGACCTGGTGCATGCAGACAGCATTTTTCTGCCCCCAAGTCATTCAGTGTCTCCATCAGAAACCAAGACATAGAGATAGTAGAGATAGGGCAGAGGCAAAGGAAAGAATTGGAGTGGGAACATGATTAGAGTGCCTCTGTTCCTGCCCTTCTGGTAAAAACCATTTCTATATGTAGAGAGATAAAGACTGTTGCCTGAGGAAAAGACTAGGATAAAGTTTTCTGATCACAAGCTGAGCAAGCAGGGGGACCCCTGTTCTCCTGGACATCCTGACTTGATCCAAGCAGAGGCGTCCTGCCAGCTTTGCTTAGACAGGGGTCTGCACTGGGCCTGTCTGCTTGGGGTAGAGATGTCTCCAGGACCTGGCCAGGCAGCATACTGGGACCCTTTCCTTTACTCTGCCTGGCTCCCTCTGGCTCCAGGATTGTCCCTCCACAACATGGGTGTGACCGTGTTCACAGGGGTCCAAGGATGAGGGAAGATTCAGGGATTTGACTCCATGTTTCAGAAGGCTGATTTATTATTTTATTATATATATTATATTAAAGCTATACTAAAAGAATAGAAGAAAGGATTTCATCAGAAGGCCAGCTAAGAATAGAAAAAGAAGGAATGAATAACAAAGGTTCTGTCTCGGACAGAGAGTCCGAGCCAGCTGGGCTGTGATTGGCCATTAATTAGAAACAACTAACATGGGCCAATCACAGATCCACCTGTTTCATTCCACAGCAGCAGATAATCCTTGTTTACATTTTGTTCCTGAGGCCTCTCAGCTTCTCAGGAGGATTTTTCATAAAAGATGCCTGTGACACATGGGAGTGTCCCTCCAGGTGCCAGATTGAGCAGAGCAGGCTTGTGAAGAGCAGCTGCTCCTTGGCAGGTGGGCAAGGAGGGGGGGCCTCTGGCAGCTCAGGGGGTGCTGCAGGCTTTTGCAGAGTGTTGATAGGCACGTGAAGGGTGGCTCTGCAAGTTGGACAGAACAGAGTCAAGGCATTCTCTCTTTCCCTGTGGACTGTGAGTCTGTGGTTGAGCTCAGTGTGTGTGTCTGTCAATCTCGTTATAGGGTTCAAAGCGAGTCCTGAGGTCAAATGAATACATCCTCCCACCTGGGGGCCTGATGGAGACCGAGCTGGAGCTGACCTTCTCACTGCAGGTACCTGGTCCCCTGGGCTCCCTTACCTGGCATTTTTCATCAAGCACAGCTTTAGAGCTAAGTGTGAAAGGCACAGCCTCTGTGGAGGAGCCTGCTGTGGTTGGCCAGCTGCTCCGTTGCTCCAGGGATTGTTTGCTGGGCCTTGGGCTTTGGAGGATGATGGATAGGTGCAGGTGGCCTTTGAGGGGCACCTCAAAGCTCAGCAGGTCAGATCCTGCTGTACATCAGCATTGAAGAAGAGTTTTCCACCTGTGTGTCGTGCTGAGCCTTGCCCTCATGCTGCCATTTTCTGTGTGCTTCCCTTGCCCAGTACCCACACTTCCTCAAGAGGGATGGCAACAAGCTGCAGATCATGCTGCAGCGGAGGAAGAGATACAAGAACCGCACCATCCTGGGCTACAAGACCCTGGCAGTGGGAATCATTAACATGGCTGAGGTACAGCGTGCTGGGAGCAGGGGGGAGTCCCACACAGCCTCCTGTGCCTGGGCTGTCAGGCAAGGTCTCATTGCTGTGAGAGTTCTGGCTTGTTGGCTGGCTGTCATATAGAGAGGGTGGGCTGCCAGCTGCCATTGTGTCACCCTATCAGGGAGCTTGTCTGTCTGTCTGTCTAGGTCATGCAGCACCCGACGGATGGAGGGCAGCTCCTGGGCCTCCACAGCAACATGAAGGATGTGAACATTCGAGTGGCTGAAATCAGTATCTACTCTCTGTCCAGTCAGCCCATCGACCATGAGGACGGGAACGTCCCCTCAGGTCCTAAAATCAAAGCTTCAGGTGTGTTTAGTGCTCAGAGCTGCAGGCAGACATTTGGGACACATTTGGTAACAGTGCGTGTCCCCAGCACTGCCAGTCCTTTCACTGGAGCCATGACAGGCACCACGCTTAGCTGGGGCATTTGCACTGTCTGCTTTCAGATCGCTCCCCAGACATTGATAACTACTCTGAAGAAGAGGATGACAGCTTCTCCTCAGAGCAGGAAGCCAGTGATGATGCTGTACAGGGTCAGGTAAGGGAGGCCTGGCAAGATGCTTTATGTCCTGTTCCTGTTTCTGGGGCAAGAGTCAGGCATTGAGGTTCTTGAGCACCCTGAGCCCTCTCATCCCCTTGTAAACATTGCCATGGTTCCAGAGGGCTGAGAGCTGTAATACCTCACAGCAAAAAGAACTTTGACAGCAGTGGGCTGCTGTCAAGTCCATTGTAAGGCAAGGGACTTTGGAGAACTATAGATCTCATCTGTCTGTCTCTGGAGCTGTCTGGTCTGCAGCAGAAAACCCCTGCTGAGCTCTCTCCATCTTGCACCATGATTTTCTCCCTTCTCCCTGTGACACCAGGTCAGAGACTCCTTACTCTCTGAGAGAGAACAGGGATTTTAGGAAGAAGTAGTTCTGAAAATGGTCAGAGGTGGCAGAGCCATCAGCCCTGTGATGAGATGTGTCACTGCTGTTTGCTGTGCCCTTGTTGTGGTTTCTGTGCTCAAGGCCATGGAAAGCCTTGTGGTAGTGTGCTGATAAAGCACAGGGACAAACCCCTGTTCAGGGTTGTTGTGGTTTGAAGGTAACTGAGGTTGTTGGGGCAGATCAGAGTGAAACAACACTGGATGACCAGTGTTTATAAATATATATCTATATGGCAGGTTTATTTCAGAACAACTTGGTTGCAATGGAGAGGAGCTATGTGGCCATTTTGGTTATTATTACCCATAGTAATACAACAGTATAAAAGTATAAAGATACCACTTCAGAAAATATAACAGAAAAAGAAAGAGAGATAAAGAAACAATAAGAGTAGATAGTGGAGAGAGAAGACATCACCAGCTGTGGATTCAGGTTTGATTATTGCTTGGTTGAAGTGATGGTCATAGTCTTGATGGGGGAAGCCTGAAGCAGAGTTTAGTGCTTAATGTGCGTTCAGGTTTAGGTGGGAATGCCCAGGTACCTCCACTGGAGTGGGGACTTTTACACTGTCTGATGTAACACTGTGGATTAGGTGCAGTCCTCAGGTGAAAGGCCTCAGGAATGAGTCTGGGGCTGCTTGGGGTGGGGTGGGGGGTGGTCTTTGATGGTTTGGCACCTTCTAAGACTTGAGAGTTCTCTCTCACTTCAGTGTAGTTGAGCCAGTTATGCCACATCAGAAGGGATGAATACCTTCAGGGATAAGGGAGGGGGAGATGGGGGACGAAGTTTTATACCTGAGCCAGTTGTGTAAGGGAGGATATTGGTCTGATGAAAAGCATTATCCCATCCAGCAGGATCTGCTTCTTGTGGCCTCTTCCTTTATCTGGCTCAAACCCAGCTTGTTGCTAGACTGAAGTTGGTTTGTCATGGTCAATCTCTGGTGATGGGTACTCACCCCTCTGCACCTAGGCTGTTCTTATGCAGATCAGAGGCTTCACCACACATCCAAAAATTCTCCTCCCCTTTGGTTTGCTGGGGCTCAGCAAAGCTCACCTGCTGCTTTTGCAAATGGCCATTTGTTCAAGTCATTAACCATTATCACCATTATCATTTCAGTCTCTTACAAGGGTCCTCCAGATTACCTGTCCCATCATGCTGGGTTAATACAGCAGGAGCTCATGTCCCTGAGTTAAGGCTAATCCCTGGAAAAAATGTTTCTTTGTGATTCATGTGCTCTCTGAGCTAACTCTGGAGAGGGGAGAGCAGGAGAACAACACATGGGTCCTGAGGAGGCTGTGTCTCCTCTTATCTTGCTGATACATTCTTCTCTGGAGAGGCCTGGGGACAGAAATGCTGGGGAAGAAGTTCTGAAGGGGAACAGTGCTAAGGAGAGAGAAGGAGCTCCATAGAAAGAGGTAGCAGAAAAAGACAAGATTTTGGGAGCAGAGTGGATCAAAGCTTTTCAAAATGGAGGGCAAATGTGGATCAGGAAAATTTTAGGAGGTGCTTCTCCATGAACATAGTTGTTCTGATGTACTGTGACTTTTTGCCTGCAGGATCTGTTTGATGAAGAGGATGACTTGAGGAAAACCAAGAAGGCCAGGAGGAAAATGAGCCGAACCACATCAATTGGCAGAGTAACATCAGCATTTACAGCATGATCAAAGGGATGGAAGGGATTCACTTTCTCCCCTCTCTGAAGGCAGTGAGGGGTGTTGGGAAGGGGAGATGCTGGTGCTGGTGCAGAGCAGTGGAGAGAGCCCTTGGCTCTGAGAAGGAGCAAAACTCTTGCCATTAATGAGCTAGCTTGTTGCTCAGAGCTGTATCCCAGTTCATGGTCTGTACTGTGTTCAGCCTGGCTTTGTATCAGTGGTGATCTGTGTGCAACAGAGTTTGGACTTGCTGCTGTGTCACATGGTCTCCTTCCTCTCTTGAGGAAGGGGAGGGTGGGCACAAGCTAAGCTGAACTATTAGCAGCTCCTCTGCATGTCTGCAGAAGGGAGGAGCTGCTCTTCCAGACCCTTGCTCTCCAAACTTCTCATCCCTGTTGACTTCAGCCCTGCAGATCCCTGGGCACCTTCTTCCTGAGTTTGTTCCCCATCTTTTCTTGCTTGAAGGCAGTATTGTTCAACCAGGTGGTCTGGGGAGAAACAGGATTTAAATGAAGTGCTAATTCAGCCTGTAGCAGAGAAAGTATGAATCCTTGCATCCTCCCTCATGCCCAGACTGTGGCTTCTTGTGGAGTTCAGAGGTAGTTCCAAGTCCTACAGCAAATTTAGAGAGAGAGGAATCACAGCTGACCTTGAACCTCTGGACAGCATGTTAGAGAGAATAACCATGGCCTGTATGTTAGCTTGGAATGTGGTTTGATAGTTTTGCTGATCTTTTTTCCTTCCTTTCTTTTGTTTTAGCAACCAAACTTCAAGCAGAAATTTGTGGCTTTGCTGAGGAGGTTCAGAGTGACAGAAGAGGTAAGAAACAGGAAAGCTGCCCCCATCTGGCAATGTCTCCTGCAGATGTGTAGGTGTCAGAGTGCAGGTTCCCACTCACTGGGAGCACAAGGCTTGTGAGCTCAGGGATGTGCCAAATGTGGTGTGAGACGTGGCAGAGACTAGGACATGGCTTTTCCAAAGCCTTCTGCTTCAAGAAAGCAGCTGTGGGCCTTGTGCTCCATTCAAAAAGCACCTTCTTGTTGGGTAAAGGTGCCCAGGGAAGAAGAGTGCTGTCACAGACTGACTCTGCACCAGGAGCTGGCATTGCAGGGGCAGTCCTGTCCAGTTAGACTGACTGCAGGCTACCATCAGCCTATGGATGGCTTCTCTTGGCTGACAGCCCAGGCTAAGTGTGCAGCACAGCCACTGAAGCTCCTCCCAGGTGTCCTAACTGCCAGCAAGTGTGATGGGTGTCTGAGACTCCCTTGGATGTCATGGCACCCTCCTTTGGCCCAATGACAATGTCTCTGGATTCTTCCACAGGCTGGATTTGCCTCCCTGAGGTGGGAACAGTGCCATGATGTACCTCATGACTGACAGGCAGCTTGTCTATGCCTGTTGTGGGATGCAGGGAACTCCACATCTCTTCACTGCTCTCTGGGTTTGGTCCCACAGGTCCTGGACTCTGACCCTGTAGACCAGACCCAGGAGGTGGAAGAAGACCTGGGCTTGCTCTATGACAGCCTGGAAGAGTGCAACAACAGTGACAGTGGCCCAGAGATGGAGGACAATGAGAGTGTGCACAGCACACCCAAGCCCACCCTGAGGTAAGGGTTGCAGGGAGTCCCTGGCCCGCAGCACAGCCTATGGGACCTGGAGAAATGGTCTCCAACACCTTTCTGTTGCTTGAGCTAATGCAGGCATTATCTTGTCTCCACTCCCATTGCCATCTGCTATTGTTGCCTCTGGCTCCTCACTTAAAACTGCCCATTAAATCTGATTTCCTTCACATTTAGTCTCACTTTTCTGCCAGCCCAGCATCTGACACTGATCTGCTGGTAGAGCCCTATTTGATCTAAACCCCAGCTGCTCCCAGCTCTCATCTCTTTCTGCCAACAATCCTGGTGTTCTCTGGGCTCTCCACACTGAAGCATGCCTGTCTTTTGAGCCCTTTGTGACTGCTTGGATCAGTCCTTGTGAGATGTGCATGCTGTATTCCCACCCTGTGTGGAGATGTGATTAGCAACCAGCAGTGCTTCTCCTCACCCCATTCCCCAGGCACTGGTGACTTTTTCTGCCAAGAGCTGCTGACTTAGCACAGGGGTCTCCTGGATTGTGCAGGGAAACCAGGCTTTGCTCCCACGTGATCTGTGCTCACCTGGCCTCTCTGCTCATGGCTCTTGTGCTTTTGTGCTGTCTTTTTGTGAAAAAGTTGTCTTTTGTTGTCTTTCTACTTGGCTGCATCATAGTGCACTGGGTTTCTTGTAGTCAAGCCAAGCTTACTTGGCATTGTTGTTTCTATGGTTTTATATATAGATTATAGGATCATAGAATGGCCTGGGTTGGAAGGGACCTGAAAGATCATTCTAGTGCCAACCCTCCTGCCATGTAAAAAAAACCAAAAAAACCAAAAAAAAAACCAAACCAAAAAACCCTCACACACACACACACATATATATAATATATATAGATTAAAAATATTATTTGGTTGGTATCCCCACTGAAGGTACTTAGCAGGAATAGCAGGCATGATTTGCCACAGGCAAACTGAAATGAAATCTGCTGGATTCTGGAACACATAGGCCACTTGGGGAAAAAACAGGAGCATGATAGAAGTTGTGTTTTCCACAAGCCCACAAGTTATTGTGAAGGAGACAGCAGGCACATGGGCAAGCTGCTTAAGTGATCTGCTTGGACTCCAAAAGGAGTTTCACATGGTCTCTCCTCAAAGGAGACAAACGTGCTGTGGGAGAAAAAGGAAAGTCTTTCTGTGGTCAGATAGTGGTTTATGTATATAGACTGTGTGAAACTGTGAGAAAAGTCTATTGAGAGTATTTAAATGTAAAGACAGACCTCTACCCTGGTTCTGCAAGTGCCTACTTGCAAACATCTGATCACTGGAACAGCATTCCAGAGTGAGTGCTGGTTTGTGCTGGTGCCCACCATCACAGTCTTCCTGGAGTGTTTGGTGCTATTCCTGGAAGGACATCCTAAAGTGTCCCTGGCTTGGTTTGGTCTCTGGTGCCTCAGTTTCTGGCAGTGCTGAATGTGTATCCCTTGAATTCACAAGGGAATACTTCACAAAATTCTGGGACTGTATTTTTTCTAAGGAGATGTGGAAGCTGGCTGCCAAGGTGTTTCATGTAGACTTTATGGTTCCCAAGTGCTATGTAGCCTTCTCAGGGGGTAAATTACAGCCCAGCTTGTAAATATGAGGTGATCCTCATGTTGGATTTCTTGTCATAGACAGCCTTGCTGGACACTGTAAACATCTGTGTGAAGCAAGGGCACTAATGGTGTGCAGTCCTCAGCAGTGGGAAGGGGCTGATGCCCTGGGTTGGGCCAGTGGTGCTGAGAGCTGATCCTTTTGGTCAGCCAGGGATCACACAGCTCCAGTTTGCTCCTGCACTGAGGCAAAACTGGAGCTGGAACTGAGGCTGGTACAGGACCTCAAGTCAGACCTGTTGGTTGAAGGTCAAAGGTGAATGAGCAGATATCGTCATAGATGACTGGGAAAATGGATGGGACAAGGGGGGCTAAATTCATTTAGAACAGGAGGAGGCTGTGCAGAAGGACTTCACCTAAATCTCAATCATGCCTGTAGGAGGAGAGCCTTAAACTGCAGAGCAGGAGATTGCAAAAGGGCTCTGTGCTTAATGTGATGTCCTTGAGGGATGAAAGCTTCTGAATTGCAAGTGAGAGAGGGCACAAACAAACACAGCTTTCATGGGGAAGGGGGAGACAGCCTGATTTAAATGGAGTGTTGAAAGCCAGAGGAAGTATAATATAATCCAGACACATCCAGTGTCTAAGAAAAAGGAGGGAATGAAGATACTCTTTGTGATGCCAGTGGCACAAAGGGTATGTCACATTCTGGTGGGATCACTTGGGACAGTATAGAGGAGTATGGAAGAGATGCTGATTGAGGGATGATCTATTAGAAAACCTACATGTTTTTCTGGTTTGACTCTTAAGTTACTAATGTAACCTCTATGGGTTGAATTTCTGGCTGGGAAAGGCAAGTGTAGAGTAATGACTCTACAGAGTGGTGACAGTGCCTGAGATTTTGTAGCAGAGGATGGAGGGGAAGAGAGAGAGGAAATATGTTGGTAAAAGGAGATGTAATTTATACCAGTGTGTGGCCTGGAGAAAATGTCCCACAAGGGTGCTATTGTGACTCTACACCTGAAGCAACCTGGTCACAGAGCCAGTGAGGGGAAAATCAAGCCTTGACTTTTCCCAACCTGTGTGTGTAAACACTGCTGCTGAAGAGCTGCTCTGTGCAGGAGCCATCATTTATTTACAGAGGTGGAATGTCCTTTCAAGAGCAGTAAAGCCTGACACACACTGTTGTGCCTGGTACAGTTTGCTGTATACAAATGAGGAAGCATGCTAGAAGGAAAATAAAATGAGCAGGTAGGATGTTCAGAGGAGATATCCTGCAGGAAACTGCAGGTAAATCCTGATGAGAAAAGTAGAAAACAATGGAAAGACACTGATAGAGTGGTAACAGAAGAACTTCTCTATATCTTATGCCTCAGTGACCATCCCTGGAAACCTGCAACCTCATGGCCCTACCTGTACCCTAGGCACATCAGAAGAAGCATTTCCTGGGAGTTAATGAGCACATACACAAAGCTTAGAGGGAATCTAGCTCTGATCTCCTGCAGCAAAGTCACACATTGCAGGTGGATTCTGGTTGCTGTAAAGGTCCTGGGAAAACTGGCAAGTGAGATCCCAGTGATAGACTCCACTTGTTTCCTAAAGAGTGGTCTTTGAGCAGCCCACAGGCTGTGAAAGAGGTCCTTGGCAAAGAAATAATGTGTGGGAAAAGGGTAAGCAAAGGTGGAAGCTTGCACTGTAGTGACAGAGACTGTCCTGGCTTCCCCAGCAGAGTTCCTGTGTGAGCTATGGTGACTTGAAAACAGGACTAGGAGCTGCACTATGCAACTCTACCAAAATGTCAGCCCCGAGACCAAAAACTTGGCAAATTTAAGTACTGTGCTACCTGAGGTGTGGTTCTGTGTGCAATACTGAGATCTTTAGAGCCTTGGGAAAGGGAAGGAGGATGCTGCAGTTGGAAGTGTGCAGCAGCAGCAGGCAGAGGCAAGGAGCAATCCCTGGAAAAGGGGGAGCAGAAGGGAAGGCAGCAGATGTCTGTGGAAGCTCTGATGGTGCAGAGGAAGCAGGGAGGTTTAGGGGCACTCTGAAATTGAGGTGTTGACAGAGACTGTATAGCAGTGAGCTGGGGCAGAGTGGCAGCTCCTCACCTGCACTTCAGGGGTAGGGGATCACCTGAGGCAGAAGGCACCAGGAGCCCCTACCCTCAGCTCCCTGAGGTCACAGGGGCACTGCTGACAGCTCTGCTCCTCAGCTGTGCGTCACCCACACACTTGGCTGTCAGGCCTCGTGTCCCACTGAGGACCTCTCCACAGAGCTCTGTGCTTGGGACAGGCCGGTGGGGGTGTGCTGGGATCATGGTGACTTTGTTCCTCTCTTATTCCTGCCTTTTTCTCTCCCGTCTGTCTGTCTGTCCGTCCGTTCGTCTGTCTGTTTCTCTGCAGGCGTTTCTTTGAGGGAGTCTCTCATTCTGGTTCCCAGACTGAGATCGGCAGTCTGCACAGCCAGAAAGGGCAGGATCAAGAGTCGGGCAGCCCTGTGAGTTACACCTCCACCTCCACCACCACCTCCTGCCCCTGTCCCTCCCCAGCCAGCCCAGCACCCCCACAGCGCCCGCGCTCTGAGACCACAGCTCCTGGCAGCGCCTGCCTGGGGCTGCTCCTTTCCTTCTTTCCTCCTCTTCTTCCCAGCACAGGCAGGCAGGTAGCGAGGGGGGACATCCTCTGGGGCCGCTCCCAGAGATGCCCTGTGACTCCCCTGTGGGAGCTTGTGTTCTGTGAGGCCAGGCACAGGTCACTGGCAGCTGCCCTGCACAGGGTGCTCCATCCTGCTCTGACCCCACTCCCTGTCCCCCAGGGCGAGGCAGACAAGCGGAAGCCGGGAGCACAGCGACCACAGGAAGAGCAAGGAACGGAGGTCCCTGCAGTGGTGAGTCCAGGCTGTGGGATGTGGAGCTCTTTCAAAGCCCAGCTTGCTTTCTGGAGTACCAGGGGTGCCCACCAGGCTGGGAGCAGGGCTAGGAAGACAAGTAGATTGTGCTGGAGAGCAGCAAAAGTAGAAGGAGTGTAAGGGTCTGCAGGACACGCGGCCCAGCCCTCTCAAGACCCTGCAGCCTTGGCCCTCTGGGAGGGCCACCAGGCCTCTCTTGATGATGGGCACCCATGGGTGCAGGGTTGCTCCTTGTTGGAGCTAGGAGAGCAGTGTGTGTGAAGTGACTCTGTGTGGCCCTCAGGAGCTGACATCAGAGGAGTCCTGTTCCCGGCTGACCCCCACAGAGGCTGCCATGAGGGAGGGCAGCATGGACAGACTGGCCCAGCTGGGCTCTGGGAGCAAAACCGAGCTCCCCAGTGCCGTGTCCCCCAGGTAAGGCAGCTGTGTGCCCCCTCCCAGGGCTGAGCAAGCTCACACTGGCTCCCTGAGCTGCGATGGGGTTGGTGGAGATGAGATTTCCTCAACAGTTTTGCCTCTCCTGCTTCTCCTTCACAGCAAGGCAGAGAGCAAGCAGCTGTGGCGTCCCCGCAGCACCTCCGTGAAGGACAGGCAGAGCTCAAAGGTACAAGGTGGCCGTGCCAGCAGCCTGGACAGTGAGAGCTCTCCAGACTCATGGCATAACACCCAGGTGAGCCCACTTGGAGGTTTCTCATCCAAGAGCTGCCAGGTCTTCAGCCCTGGGTGGTGTGCAGGGTGGCTGGCTGGGGTTAGTTAACCTTTGTGGTGATGCTGTCCCAGGTGCCTCGAAAGTCTGTTTACGATCAGCTGAACCAGATCCTGGTCTCAGACGAGCAGCTCCCCGAGAGCATCGTGCTGGTGAATGTTGCTGAATGGCAGGGGCAGGTGAGTAGGTGTGATGGGAGCTGGATGCATGCAGGCAGCTCTAAGCAGGGTGGATTCTCCCAGGGAAACTGCACAAGCTGTGCCCTCCTCTTCCCCAGTGTGGCCCTTCCTTCAGGGAGACAATGCATTTACAGAGTGCTGAGTCACACACACAAGAGTCAGGTGTGTCTTCTCCATCACACAGCATCACTGGATCCTCAAAACGTGATCAGTCCCAGAAAGACTGGCTGGCAGACTGTACCTTAGACCCTCACTGTTTGGTCCTGGCTCCCAGGAACCCCATGGGTCAGAGCTTTGTTGGATTCCCTGAGAAAGAGCTCCCTTCCTCTGTGGGCATGAGGTCCTGGGAAGCAGCAGAGATATTTCCCACTGAGAAATGGAAGTGTCACCTCCCAGGGAGCATGAACTCCATCATCAGAGCAGGGTGGGGTGTGAGGACAGGCCCAGTCCCTGACAAACACTTGCCTCCCCCATACCTGGAGCTCTGAAGCCAAAGGTGAGCAAGGAAATGGACATGTGTGCAAGCATGCAGTTAGATAAAGCACCTGTGAGACCCCTTCAGGATGCTGCAGCTACATCTGGCATCCAGAAAGGGTGCTGGAAAATTTTGAGACAGAAGAAAAGGCTTATAGTGAGAGGTGGTGAAGTCTTGAGTCAGGCCATGCATTCTTGGCTTGTTCCACTTGTCCTGGATAGGGAAAAAAGGGTCAGTGCCCACTCCCAAAACCAGCCCCTTTGTCCATCTTGGCTGCTTATTTTACCACTGTTGAACTGCATGCAGACACCTGAAGAGACAGAAGGATTTTGGAGTGCCACAGTGGGAGGGAGCAAGAAGAGGGAATGAACAGAGGCAGAGTGAGCCTAGAGCAGGGCCCTGCTGTGGGATGGCAGAACTTAAATCAGAGGGTCCCTGGACCAAACTGTTTATTTCAAGGAACGCAGCCTGGTTCTTGGGACAGTTTTGCCCTTGCCATGGCAAGGGTGGTGGCTGCTGTGCTCGAAGGTGAGGGCAAGGGGCTGGCTGGTCCCTAGAGCAGAGCTGGGAGGAGCAGGGATGCTCAGGATGCAGCTGTGAGTCACCTGGTGGTTTCAGCCTCCCTGCATGGCACGAGTGGGGACAGGCATCCCTGCCGTAACCCGGGGGGTACAGGGCTCAGGGCAGGCATGGGCTGGTGCTGGCCAGCACAGCCATGTTCCAGGGTGCCTTAACCTGAGCTCTCTGCATTGGCAGTACGTGAGTGAGCAGCTCCAGGCGCACAAGCAGTTGGTTGTATCCACCTGCTCCGTGGCAGACATCCAGGCAGCCTTCAACACCACTGTCTCCCGCATCCAGCGATTGTGAGTACAGCTTGGGCTCAGTCTGGTGGCACTGGGTGGCTTCAGAGAAGGGCTGGGCATGGCCCTGGCTCCCCAGGGCTCATTGGGGGTTGTTGACAGGTGTACACCCTGGGGAGAGTGGGGGGTCCCAGTACTGCTTTTGCCTGTGGCAGTGCACACCAAGCTGGATATTCTCAGCAGTGGGTTTTTGTCAGCTGGCCTGGCAGACTCTGTCCCCTGGCCCACCTGCTGAGCCACTGCACATCCCTTAGGGTCTCCTTTTCCTCTCCCTTTGGCAGCTGTAACTGTAACTCCCATATGCCTCCCCCGGTGAAGGTGGTGGTGGCAGGGGACCAGAGCTACCTGAGTGTTGTCCTCCGTTTCTTTGTGGAGCAGCTGGCCAGCAAGACACCCGACTGGCTCAACTACCTTCGCTTCCTGCTTGTACCACTGGGTGAGAGCCGTGAGGTGCCCAGCCCCAGGGCTGTCCTCTCCCATCTCCCCAGACTCCCCTGCCTGAAGCCAACACTGCCCTGCTCCCCTGCAGGCTCTCACCCTCTGGCTAAGTACCTGGCCTCGGTGGATAACAAATACAGCACTCTGTTCCTGGACACAGCGTGGCGGGAGCTGTTCAGCAGGGCTGAGCCTCCCACTGCAGGTGAGGAGCGGGGCAGGCTGGCAGCAGCAGTGCCCTGAGGGACAGCCCAGCTGCCATCGAGGTCCTCACGGCTCTTTGTGCCCGCAGACACTGTGGACATAGCAGGCCGTGTTGCCCAGTTCATCGCTGGAGCCAGCCTCTCTCACCAGCTGCCCATCTCCGAGGCCATGCTGACCTACAAGCAGAAGAGGTGAGTGTGGCCCCTGGGTGCCTGTCCTCCCTCATGCAGCCCCGGTCTGGGACGTGCCCAGGACAGGAATGAGGGACATGGGACAAGCGAGTGAGGCCCTGCGTTCCAGTGACGAGCAGTGTGGTGCTGAGGGGAGCTGGGGTCCCACAGTGAGAGGCCTGCAGCACCATTCCCTGCCACCTCCCGGTGTGCTTGGCCCCTCCAGTAGCTGTGACTGTGACAGCCCCAGTGGTGGGGGCCAGCTGCCAGGGCTGGGATGGGCTGGGTGGGGCTGCAAGCTGGTACTGTGCTGTCCGGGGGTTGATGCTCATGTTCCAGCTGCACTCTCACCTCTCCCTTCTCTTGGTTTCTGGCACCCAAGGAAGAGAAGTCTCTATTTTGATTTTTATATCAGGTATTGGCTTGTGCTTGCTGTGCCGCTGCCTGGCCCCTCCCTGCCTTTCCCCATGTGCGTCCATCCGTCCCTCTTGCTGTGCAGAGGAACCCTGACCCCACAGAGGGGCAGGGCTGCCCTCCCGCATGCAAGCCCTTTCCCAGCACTGGAGGGGACAACTCCTTGCCTCCTTGTGTAGTGTGCCCTGTGCTGCCATGTTGGGGACAGGGGGTCTCATGGGAGGGAGGGCAGAGGAGATGGTCCTAGTGGGTGTGAGCCAGCAGTGACCCCTGCAAGTGCAGGGCTGCCTGGGCACAAGGTCAGCAGTCACACAGCAATCGCTGCTCAGCACACCCAGACCCTAACCAGGCTCCCTTCCTTCTGCAGCCCTGACGAGGACTCCTGCCAGAAGTTTGTCCCCTTTGTGGGGGTGAGTGAGTTGAGAGGCCAGCAGGGGCTGAGGGGAGAGGTGCAGTGCACAATCCTGCTGATGCTGGGTATCCTCTGGTTTCTCCTTGCAGGTGGTGAAGGTGGGCCTGGTGGAGCAGTCTTTCAGTGCCTCCGGTGAGTCCCTGGGAATGCCCAGCTCTCTTTTCCACAGGCGGGAGGCTCTTGGTGTCCCCCAAACGCTCAAACCCACACTTTTCCTCCCCAGTGGACTCGGATGATGCCACAGTCTGCACCCCCTCCCTGCTGAGCTCAGCACCAGCCTCCAGTATAGCTGTTTCCTATGGCAAGGAGACCATCTGCACCCCACCTCCCTCTCCATCCGTCTGCAGCAGCCTCTCGGGAGCTGGGTAAGGAAACGAGGCCCCCTCAGCCCAAGGCAGTGGGGGCAGAGGAGCAGGGGCACCACCTGTGTGCTCCATGTGCTGCCCCTGTTGCCCAGGTCTCCGAGCCCTGGTGTGGAGGTGATGGGCCTGCAGGTGGACTACTGGACAACACAAGGGCCAGACAGGAAGAAGGAGGGTGACAAGCGGGAGACGGGTATCAAGAACACCCTCAAGAGCAACTTCCGCTCGCTCCAGGTCAGCCGCATCCCCAGCACAGGGGAGCTGGTGCCCCCCAGCACCATGGCCATGACCGTGGTCACCAAGGAGAAAAACAAGAAAGGTAACCAAGCCCACTCTGGGGTGCTCTCTGCCTGTGGGGCCACAGTGCTTTGTGGAGAGGCTGGGGGGAGCCTGCAGGAGGGCAGGGCTGAGATGTGGCCCAGCAGGGGTCAGTCAATGCACTGGGGCAGGGGCTCCCACTTAGGGCCAGGTGGGGACATCCTAACATTGGTCCTGTCTGGTCTTGGTCCCCAGTGATGTTCCTGAGCAAGAAACCAAAAGAAAAAGACTTGGAACCCAAAAGCCAAGTCATCGAAGGGATCACACGCCTCATCTGCACAGCCAAGCACCAGAACACCATGTTGCGAGGTGAGGGGCAGGTACCAGCTCCTTGGGGCTGTAGTGGGGCAGACCAAGCAGCACAGGCTGGCTGTGGCAGGGCTGTGCCTCACTGCACCCTCTCCTCTCAGTCTCCATAGATGGGGTGGAGTGGAACGATGTGAAGTTTTTCCAGCTGGCAGCACAGTGGCCAACACACGTCAAGTACCTCCCTGTGGGCATCTTCGGCTACTCGAAGAGTGTGTGAGACATTGGGGCATCCCTGGAATGGAGCTGCAGTGGGTTGCAGGAGACAGGGAGATGGATGTGCTCTTGTCCCCATCTCCTGCAGACCAGTCCCTGCCTGCTCAGTGGGGGGGGATACAGCACCTGCACCCTGTGGGCCAAGACCCGTGAAGGTGAGGCCAGTGAGACCGGGTCCATGCACCCTCCAACACCAGCCAGGACACCATGCCATCTGCCTCCCATGTCCCCCAACAGCAGCCTGGGACAAGGGTTGGCACCAGCCAGCAGGGCCCCAGGATGGGCTCTGGGCCCCGCTCTCCACAGATGCACCTGCCAGGCCAGCCCTGTAGCCAGCCAGGGTCCAGCTGGGCTGGACCCAGGCAGGTTCCCCAGTGCTGCAGCCAGCCAGACTGCTCTGTGCAGGGGCAGGTGCTGAGCAGGGCCCACCACCCCTGTACCACCCTTGCCAGCCCCACTGCCAGCCTTGCACTGCTGTGCTGGCCCTGCCCTCTGCAGCACGGCCTCAGCAGCTTTTCCAGTCCCCCTACAGCTGCTGAGGCTGTCCTCTTCATCTCCCCATCCCTTCCCAACCAGCCCTACCCCAGGGTGCTGCCAGCTGGAGGTGTGGGGTGAGGGCACCTGAGTTTTTTTTTTACAAGATTCTATTTTTTTTAAATTTATTGTATGGTTACTTTTCGGGATTAATTTTAATAAATTAATGCTGTTACCATTATGGCAGGGTATTTGTGTGTGTGTGCCCTCCTGTCTGAGGGCATGACTCAGCACAGCTGGGAGAGAACAAATTCAGGCAGGGTGCAGCTACCACCACCAAGCACAGCAGCTACTCCAGCAAGCACAACTGCAGCTATTCCAGCAAGCACAACTGCCAGGGATGCTTGAGCACACAGGGGTATGGCCTGGCCGCACCAGCCATGGACCAGCTGAGCTCCCCAACAGACTACACGGTGGGACTGGATGGAGCTTGGCTCATTTATTTAAATAAAACTCACACGTGTTTAGGAAGAGATAGACTGGATTCAACCTGAGTTTACCCAGCCAGGCCCTTGTCTACCTGAACGTGGAAAAAGTCTGTCTCCTTTCAGCAGAGGCCAGGCTTGCTGCTGTCTTGATCTCTACAGTATGGAAGGCAACCTGTGGCTGGACCTGAGAAGTGGGGAGCGTTGTGGATTCAGCAGAGATGTATTCCAAGACGTGAGGCCTCCCCTCCTGGCGCCGCAGGTAGCCCTGGTTCAGCAGGTGCAGGATGCAGGACAGCACGTCCACGCTGTGGCAGCAGAAGCTCAGGAACTGCACCCCTGGGCCCAGCTCTCCCTTCTGACAGGCATCGATCACCTGTGGCAGCAAGGGAGCCCCAGTGCAGTGGCTGCAGCCCCCAGGCAGCCCCTGTGCCCCCCGTGCCCCTGCAGCCCGTACCCTGAACACCAGGTTGTCGATGTGCAGCTGCTTCTCCCCCTTGAGGATGCGGGTGATGAGGCAGCACAGGACGTTCCTCTTCCTCTCCAGGGCGCTCACCTCGGCCCTCTCTGTCCGCAGGTACCTCTGCTGGGGCAGCAGCCTCAGCTGGCGGCCGCAGCTCTGCGCCAGGGCTGCCTGGTTCAGCCGCAGGGCACCTGCAGCCAGCACCCGAGCCAGGCTCAGCCGAGCTTGAGCTGGGCCCTGAAGGAGCCCCAGGGCACACGTGTGCCTGGGGGACCCAAGCTGGGCCTCCTGAGGCTGCCTGCACCGCTGGCCACCCCAGCCCTGTCCCCCACGTGTGGCCCCAAGCCACAGCCACGACACACATGGCCCCTGGCCTGGCCCAAGCCCACACACAGACTGAGACTCCCCCACCCACCCACGCTGACCCAGGCCCCATGCACGGCCCCAAGCGCCACCCCAACCATCACCCCCAGCCCCACACTGGCCTCAGGCCCCACCCTGAGACACACCTGTGCCCCGAGCACCAACACATGGACCCAGCTCCCTCACCAGCCCTATGAGCTCCTGCACCCCTAAAGCCCAGCCCCCCCTCGGGGCTCAGCCCAGCCCCTCTCCCCTGGGTGCCCCAGCCCCACACTCACCCCCTGGAGTGCAGCTCCCCACCAGGACGCCCTGGCCCTGGGTCAGCGGTGTCAGCGCGTGGTGCACCAGGTCAGCAGGGAGCCCTGTGGCCTGCAGCAGGGCCTCCACAGCCACCTCCTGCAGCACGGGGGGCGAGGGCAATGGCCAAGGCTCACTGGCCACAGGCGCTGCCTAACAACGGGGTCCCGTGCCCCAAACACCGCTGGAGCCCCCACCAGAAGGGAAGGGAGGACACGGCCCTGCCCTGCTCCAGCCCCCACCGTGGCTCCAGCCCTACCTGGGCGCTGTTGAAGCACAGCAGGATGTACATCTGCAGCGTGGACACGTGCAGAACGCAGTCTCCAAACTGCAGCTCGGCGTGGCCCAGCCACGTCCACTGCAGCCGACGGGGCTTGCTGCACTCCCAGCCCAGCTGGCTCTGGCCTGCAAGGGACAGCGTCAGGGACGGGGACCAGCCCTGCCAGGCACTCCCAGCCCACCACCACTTGTGCCTGAGCTGCCTTCCAGGCTCTGGGCACAGCCCCGGCCACAGCACTCACTCTGCCGGCAGAAGTCAGCAAACTCATCCAGTGGGGAGCTCAGCACCGCCGGGAAAAACCTCCCAGGGTTCTCCATGTAACAGAGCGGGGAAACGGGCCAGCAGCGCGGGGACAGGGCCAGCACCTTCACCTCTGGCACATCTGCCACCACCGTGGCTGTTCCCAGCACCTGGCCACAGGGGCACGAGGGCAGCTCCAGTCAGGCCCCGGGATCCCACCAGGAAAGCCGGCGGCCCCCGGGCTCCCCAGCCCCGATCCCTCTCACCTCGTCCAGGCCTGTGTCCAGCTCCAGCAGCCGCTTATCCTGCTCCTGCAGCTGGAAGAGGCAGAACTGCCGCTGCAGCTCCTCCGACTCGGCCAAGTTGCTCAGCATGTCCTGGGGAAAGCGGCTGGGGAAGCACAGCCCGATCTGCTCCACGATGCCTCCTTCCAGCCACGACGGCCCTTGTGTCAGGAGCCGGTCCCCCAGGTAGTGCCTGCCATGGCCACCAGCTCCAGTCAGGCTGGGCCCGAGCCCTGTGCCCACCAGCCACCCACCAGGAGACAGCCACAGGTCCGAGCCCGGCCTCACCCCACGGCACACGGGCCTGGCAGCGCACACGTGTCCCCTCCCTGTCCCCAGCAGGGAATGTGATTCCACACACTGGCAGCTCCCACGGGCCCTCCACGCTCCATGATCCCATAAAAGCAAAGCGGGAGCACCGCTGCCACAGCAGGCCAAGCTCCCCCAGCACACCAGGCCACGCTGCAGCAGGCCCCTGGCTCTGGGCAGACACAGCAGCCTCACCTGTAGAAGTGTTCAAAGGTGTGGGCAAACTCCAGGCCACTGAAGACCACAAAGGGCTCCAGGAACTGCTGCAGCCACTCCAGAGGCCCCGTGCTGCCCGCAGCCCTGCGGAGCTCCTGGATCTGCACGTCAAGGTAGCGGGCAAACTGCTCACTCACCTGCAAGGGACAGGGCAGGCTGCAGACAGGGCTCACCAGGTGCCCACAGGGCTGGGCTGGCGGAATGTCCCTGCAGGGAGCAGCCGGGAAACTCTGGCACTGCCAGGCAGGGGCCGAGGGTGCGCAGGCACCAGCCCAAGGCCGGAGTGTGCCAGGGCCGGGCCCACACTGGGATCAGCGCCATGCACCTGAGCCGGGCACCACCGGAGTGCCAGGGCAGGGCTCTGTGGCTCAGGGGGGAACAGGACACCACCCACCCAGAGCTTGCCCCAGGGCCGCAGGCCAGGGCAGCTCCCCAGCCCCTGCCCAGGGCGCGGCCCCGGGGCTGCGCTCCCCCGACTCACGTGCAGGGCAGTGAGGAAGGAGAGCTGCAGCAAAGCCCCCGCAAAGCCCTGGCCCAGGGCCAGCACGAAGGCGGCCTGCTGCCCAAAGAGCTCCTCGGTGGCCCCGCGCAGGCGCTGGTACAGCCGGCAGTAGCGCTCCGCAAGGTCCGGCGCCTGCCCCGCCGCCTCCAGGAACCGCTGCACCTGCGGGAGCAGCGCCAGGGCTGAGCCCAGCGGGATGTGCCCCTGGAACAGCCCTGCCCTGCCCTGCCCACGCCAGCTGCCTGCTGGCTCCCCGGGACTCAGGGCCCTGCTGCTGCTGCTGCTGCGGGGCTGCCAAGGTGGGAGCGCAGCTGCGAGGGCAGCCAGGGGCTCTGGGGGCACTACGGAGATGCAGCAGCGCCCAGCAGGAATTACAGCCCAACACCGGACCTGTCTCCAGGCCTGGCTCACACTCCAGCTGTGCCAGGGTGGCAGCACAGCAGAGCTGTCCCCACATCGCTCCAGGCTCTGTGGGGGCCAGGTACAGCCCTGTGCCTTCCCCATGGGCACTGCCAGACCCCACTCCCTGCTCCAAGCACCCAGGGAAGGTCCCACAGCCCTCCCAGTCAGCCCTCCAAGCTCTACCTGCTGCTGCACCACGCCACGCCAGCACTGCGAGATTCCCCACAGGCCTCTTGACTTCTCCACCACCACCTTTGCAGTCCTGGCCGACACCTCCTTGTTCTTCCCCTCCTTCCCACCTGCCAAGGGTCAACCTCAGGCTCAGTGTGGCTCCATGGGCAGGCCCCGCACACTGACCCGCCACAGCAGGGCTGAGGGGATGCCGGGGAGGCACGGCCTCTGCTGGGGCATGACCAAGCCTTCCCCGGCTCAGGAGCCTCCGTGCCATGGAATGCTCCCCAGAGGAGCCCCATGGCCACAGCCTGGCCCTCTGGAGCAGCCCCAGGGCAGGGCAGCCCCTGGCTCACCAGCTGCTCTGGTCTCCTCTGGCTCGGGGCCGCCGGGGTCCACGTGCACCAGGAGCTGGGTCAGGCGCCGCATGCAGGAACCGAAGGCAGCCCTGCGTCCCGGGGCACGGCGGGGCAGCTCCACGCTCTCCAGGTACTCACTCAGCAGCCAGGCCAGGGCACTGACACCATCAGGGCCTGCGAGGCCAACCAGAATCAGAGCCGGGCGCCTCTGCCCGGGGCACGGCACGGCCGGGTCCCGGAGAGCGCAGGCTACCTGGGCTGGTGATGCTCTGCACCAAGGGGGTCACCAGGGCCTCCCAGAATGTCCTGCCCAGTGCCCGGGCTGCCTCCTCGTCGGGAAGGAAGCGGTTGGCAAAGCCCTGCTCGTGCTGCAGCGCCCGGTTCAGTCTGCAACAGCGACCGGGCAGCGCTTGGTGCCAAGGGCTGGAGAACTCCCGTGGCAAAGCAGAGCACGGTGCTGGCTCCATGCTCTCCCCTTTGCCAAGGCACCATGGCTCCCTGGCCCCACTGGCCCCAGCAGCCAGGGAGGGCCCCTTGCTGTCCCCAGGGCCTGCCGCCAGGGGCCCTTGGGGCCTCACAGCCCCCACCAAATGGGGGCTGTGCAGTGCCTGTGGCCACGAGATCCTGCTGTGCCCGGCCAACCTCTGCCAGGATGTGCCAGCCCCTGCGGGGCCAGCATCCTGCTCTGGGGGGTTAGCCCAGCTTAAACCCAGATGACCCCAAGGTGGCCCTGGCCAGGAAGGACCACTGGTGGCCAGGAAGGAGCAAGGGCCCCTCCCAACCAGCTGCTCCTTTCCCAGCCCTGCAGTCCCCTCACAGGCTGCCAGCCATGTCCCCCCGGGCCCTGGGACACCAGGGATGCGATGGCACAGCCAGGACACCACTCACCTGCCAAAGAGCTGCAGCAGCCGCCCCCGGTCTCGGCAGATCTCCTGGCTCCAGGCATGAGCCCGAGCAGTGCAGGAGAGGAACGTCCGCCGGCACAGCTGCTCCCTGAAGATGGGCCAGAAGCTGGGCTTGGGACCCAGCACCTCGATGCCACGCACACGTGTGTCAATGCCACCCTAGGGGACAGCGGGACCCTCAGTTCCTGTGGCCCCGACGCCCCTCAGGGCCCGCTCCAGGCCCTGCCCCTGCTCCCCCCTACCTGCTGGCACCGCTTCACCCGGATCTGGATGACGGGCCAGAAGCGGGTCATGTTCTCCAGCAGGATCACTCTGCTGTCCGAGGGCAGGATGGTCACCTGCAGGGAGGCACTGAGCCCTCAGCGTGACAGGCAGCCCAAGGAGGCTCCCACAGCGCAGCCCCTGCCATTCCCACCTCCCCGGGCCTCCCACCACAGCCACACCTGCTCGGGGCACAGCAAGGAGCAGCCCCCGCCCCTCCCACGGGCACTCACCGCGTTCAGCTCCGTCCTGATGGTGGCAGGGCTGTCCCCGCCCAGCACCACCACCCTCGATGGCATGTAGCTGGAGTCCTCGCTGGCCACCAGCATGCTCAGCTCCCTGCACACACAAACACCATGGGGCTGCCCAGCCATCTCCGCCTGCCTGCCCCAGCCCTGGCGGCACCACGCCCTGCCAGCCACAGCCCACTGGCCCCAGGACAGAGCCACTGGGGCAGGGCTGGCACAGATCCCCAGAGGGATCTCTCCTGCACACGGCCCTGCCAGCCCAGCCCCACCTGATCACCACTCCACACTGCATGTGCACAGTGATGAAGTGGGAGCCGGTGCTGCCGTTCGACTCCCAGTAGGTCTTGGGGTTCCTGTCCGTGAGCTTGCTGGCCTGGTGCGAGTTGGAAGAGACCTGCACCTTCTCCCAACACTTGTCCTCCTTCACCTCCATGCTGGAGCCTGTGGGCAGAGCACATGGAGCTTCCAGCCACCAAGCCTGGGGTCAGCTCCCCCTGCCCGCACTCACCTTGGCACAGGTTGTGCAGGAAGACATCAAAGAAGGGGATGCTGATGGGCTGCTGGCTCCGGCGGTGCTCCTCAATCTGTCCCAGCACCAGCTGTGGGACGGGGCAAGGCTCTTACCAGGGGCCCCGGGTCCTCCTGCCCTCAGCCCCCGCAGGGCTGTGCCAGGCACAGAGCACAAGGCCATCCCTCAGCAGCAGGGACACCCTGGTGCCCCCAGACCCAAATCCCCAGGCAGCTGTGCCTCCCCAGGCCCACCTGGATGCAGCCAGCCAAGATGCTGCTCGTCAGCTTCTTGTAGAGCCTGGAGAACTTCTCACACTCTGCCACCAGCTCCAGCAGGGCCGGCGCCAACGGCGGGACCGTGCTGTGCTTTTCCAGGGCCTTGGACAGAGCCTCGTGGGTGCCCACGTGGCACATCACCACCACACAGTCCCTGCTGGCGCTGCCCAGGCGGTGCAGGAAGCCAACGACCTCCTGCAGCACCTACTGAGACACAGCCGTGAGCAGACGGGGCACTGCTGGCAGCTCCCAGGGCCCCCAGCAGCCAGAGCTGCAGCTCCATTCCCCTCATCCCAACCCAGCAGCACCCACCAGAGCCTGGCCAGGCACAGCCAGGCTAGGCACGTGGCCCCCAGGACACGGCCACGGCCAGGACAGCCCCTCCCCACCTCTCCCAGTGCCTCGGACACAAGGCCAGGCTGGGGCCACCAGCGGGGCCCTGCTTGCCCAGCCCGGCTGAGGCACAGCCAGCACAGCCACCCTGCCTGCCACGAGCCCCAGGGCCCCCTCACCTCCCAGCTGCTGCTGTGGGTGATCAGGAAGGACACACAGGGCTCCACACACTCGTGCCAGGGCAGCACATCCTCCTGGTAACTGTCCACGAACTTGTTCAGGATCCTGGGTGACAGAGGGGGCCTGCTCAGTGTGGGCACAGGGACAGCAGGGCTACAGGCAGCCCTGCTTCCCTGCCCCACCTGGAAGGCACCTCTCAGGGACTGGGAACTGAGGCACCCTGGCACCTTGCACACCCCACCAGCACCCAGGCATGTGCTCTGCTGCCCCTGCATGTCCCCACCAGCACCAGGCACAGCTGCTGTGGCCCCACGTGGCCCCGTGCCCCAGGACACACCAATCAGCACCTGCCCACGTGCTGGGGTGAGCCTGCCCCCAGTGAAGAACAGCCCCACCAGGACCCACAAACATGCACTGGCTCTCCCCATCATGACCCCCAGCACTCACACACCTCATGAGGGGGTCCCAGACCCCCCTCAGTCACCCTGCACCCACCTGAGGATGCTCAGGCTCACGGCCTTCTCTGTCCCCAGCAGCTCCAAGCTGCGCAGCAGCAGCCTGAAGCAGCTGTGGTCCTGCAGCAGCTGGGCCACCTGGCCAGTGGGAACAGGGCCTTGGCCACACAGCTGCCGCTCCAGGGCCACCACCACCTCCTTGGACAGGCTGCCATCGTCCGGGCCACCCAGCAGCATCTGCACGCCCTTGGGGTCCAGCAGGAGCTCCGTGCCTGCCGTGACAGGGACACGTGAGCCCAGCCCAGGCGCTCACGGAGCGCCAGCAGCCCCTCAGGGTGCTCTGCCCTGCGGGGCCAGGCAGCCCTGCCCGTGGCACCCGCGGGGCCGCGGCACGGGCAGGGTGGGCAGCGCGGTACCTGCTGCCTCCGGGCCCAGGGGCAGCCCGTGCTCCGCCAGGCGATTGATGGCGCTGAGGGCCAGCGCTGCCTGGGGGCAGCCGCTGCTCTGCCCGGCCCTCCAGCAGCTCTGCAGCGCCGCCAGCAGATCGCAGCTCGCCAGCTGCTCCGCCAGGCCCCGGTGCCCATCCATCAGCATGTTCACCACCAGCAGCCCGTTCTGCACCCCTGAGGAGCCCCTGCAGGGACACAGCCGTGCCACTCTCGTGCCCCAGGCACAGAGCCTCCCCTGCGCCCACAAGCCACCTGCCCGTCCTGCCCGTCCTTGCCCCTGCAGATTCCCCCCGACCTCAGCGCTCTCCACGCGCTGCCCCTACCCTGGGACCCTCTGCATGGTGCTCAGGGCGGCAGGGATGCTGCTCAGCAGGCTGGCAGAGCCCTTGCTGGAGGCAGAGCCGATGCTGGCGAAGATCTCCCGCAGCATCTGCGCGTCGCCGTGGTTCCAGGTCAGGCCCTTCCCGCCGCCGCCTCCCAGCTCAGCGTCCGCAGCTCCCACCAGCACCTTCAGGGCCTGTGAGGACGAGAGCGGCGCAGGGGGCAGCGGCCCCTCCACCCCGCCCGGGCAGCCCGCGCTGCCCTGCCCGCCCCGGCGTGCCCCGGGCACTCACTCACCGCCAGCCCGGCCTGCTGCACCAGGGCCGAGCAGCCGTGCTGCTGCATGCGGGCCAGCACGGCCCGCACGCCGCCCTCCGTGGCAAAGGGCACGCGCCACTCGTAGCGGGCCAGCAGCACGGCCAGCAGCCGCAGCGTCACCGCCACCAGCGCCTTCTCCGCCGCCTCCGCGCTCAGCAGCTCCACCGACACCTGCACCAGCTTCTCCCTGCACGGCACAGCACACCTCAGGCACGGCCTCCTCGGGCCCTGACAGCCACCTCCTTCCTGCCCGCGCTGCAGCTGGGACAGCCCTGCCAACCAGCCTGCCTGGGACAAAGGGACACAAAATCCGCCTTTCCTCTCGCACATACCACCCTCCAACTCCCACCGCCGCCTCCCGCTCCCCCAGCTCAGCACCGGCCCCCACCCTGCCCACAGGGCCCTCCCCAGGCAGCAGCAGGAGGGCTCTGCAGCACCCCAGCACTCACCCGGCACTCCCGATGCCCAGCCCGCCCTGGGCTGTGCCAGCTTGCTGCTCCGACTTGGGCTCCTCCTCCAGCATCTCCAGGATGTGCTTGAGCCCGGCTAAGCGCAGCCCCACCGCTGAGCTGCTGCTCTGGATCACCTCCACCACAGCTGCAACCTTGGCCAGCGAGCCTCTCTCACTCAGCCCCTTGGAGCTGCCCAGCGCTGGCCGGAGGGACGGAGCCGTCAGGGCAGCGCTGACACCTCCAGCAGCTCCCAGGGTGCCCCACAGCCACACACCCAGCACCCACAGGCACCCCCACCTCAGGCAGCCCTGGCTGCATGGCCCCCGTGCCCTGCCCAGAGCCCTCCCCTGTGGAGGCAGCAGTGCCGCTGCCAGCACCGCGCCTGTGCCCCAGCGTGTGGCAGGACATTACCTTGGCTCTGCTCCTCCGTCACCTCCGGCAAGAACAGCCCTTCCCTCTCCAAGAGCTCGCTGAACAGCTGGGAATCCGACTTCGCTGCCTCACCGCGGCCCTGGGGCGGCCCTGGGGCTGCACAAAGGTCTCCCTCCGCTGCCTTGGCCATCGTGCCTTCAGGGCCGCTGCTCCTGTCACCCTCTGAGGACACTGCGGGGCTCCCTCCGCCATCCTGCTCTGCTCCCCTCCCGAGGAAGTGTCTGGCGTAGGCATGGGAGCCACGCAGGTCCCGCAGAGAGCTGCCCTGGCACCGCTCCTCCAGGACCTGCAGCACCTTCTGGGCCAGCTCCGCAGGTGCCGACAGCTGCACCAGGGCTTCTTCATCCACCTCCGACAGCCACACCCGTGGGGACAAGTTAATCTCGGGCTCGCCACGCACCCCACGCCCCTGGTGGCGGCCACTGGCACCACGGACAGAAAGGCTGCACCGCCAGAGGTGCCCGGGGCCACTCCCCACTGCCACCCTCCCCTGCCTGTCCCCAGCCCGACTCCCACCAGCCCACAGCTCCCACCCGTGCTCGGCACCCAACTGCAACTGGCAGAGTGACCCCACGGCCTTGCCTCCCCTGCCCAGACCTTGCTGGACAGTCACTCTTCAGTCAGTCAGGGGACACTGCCTTTCCTCTCATCTCCATCACTGCTCTGCTGGGCCAAGCTCTCCAAGCTTTCTGCAGCCCCACTCACCCTCCCATTTCTGCCCCGCTCAGGCTGGCCCTGCACAGCTCACTCTTGCCATCTCCTCTGGGCCTGCTCCCTTCCCTCGTGTTCCCTTTGCTCCTCCCTCCCATTTCCCTGCTGCAGGCACTGGTTCCTACCTGCTCTCCCAGGTGCTGCTGGATGAGACAGGTGATCTCTTTCTGCTCCTGTGCTTCCAGCTTCCTCACAAAGAAGAGCAGCTCCCACCACTCGGCACGGCTCAGGGTGTCTGCAGCCTTGGGCAGCCGCTGCCCCAGGTAAGGCAGGGAGTACAGCCCCCCCAAGGGCTTGCACAGGAATGCCTGTGGAACTGCAGGGGAGCAGAGCAAGGAAGGGCACTGTCAGCTCTGCCAACTCCCCCATCCTCTGCTGTACGCTCCTCATTCCTCATGCTGGGCAGAAGAGGTCCCCACCATACCACAGCTTGCTGGGAGAAAGGAAGGTGACAGGAGGGCAGTGGGAGAGTTGGAACATGCTCGAAGGAGACTGATGGGGCTGCTCACCTGCTCTCAATCTGTGGTTTCGTGTCAGGGTGTTCACCTTCTGCTGGCCCTCCAGCTCCTTTTGTTCTGAAGGGCCTATGATCTCGACCATGTGCCAGTGAACCCAGTAGGTATAGCCCAGAGCTTGCCAGTACACCTGGAGAAGAAAACCCAGCACACACCCAGCCGGCAGAAGGCAAACCAACCCCACTGTCCCCATGCAAGGCTGCACAGGAGAGCAGAGAAGCCCCTTGGGGCGGTACCTGCACCGGGGGCACGCCGTCGTTGCTGCGGCGGAAGTCGCCCTCGTCGCCGGCGCTGACCGCCTCGTAGTCCTCGAGCATGCGCACCCTCATGCCGCTCACCAGCGTGGCCTGCACGTACTCCACGTAGCTGCTGCGGCTCGGGAACGCCGAGCGTGTCCTGAAGGCCACGGGCTCCTTTGCTGGGCACGTGGGGGCTGCTCGGGCAGCAGTGCTGGCTGGGGGCTTGTGCTGGAAGATGGAGCGGGCAGAGCGAGGCTGCAGGTCCTGCCTGTGCCTGTGGCTCCAGCCCATGGCGTGCACCAGCTCCGAGATGAGGTTGGCCATGGCCATGCTGAACTCAAACTCCTGCTTCACACGGCTCCTCTCCTCAGGGGCAGGGCTGGGCACAGCACAGCCCTGCTGCTCCTCTCCCTGCTCCACACCGCTGCTCAGCTTGTCCAGGAGAGAAGTCACACACAGGTAGCGCTTCACCAGGACAAACAGCTGCTTCCCAGGGATCTACAACAAGCACAGCTCACGCTCAGCCTGCAGAGCACCTCCAGCCCCCAGCTCTCCCTGAGCCACCAGCTCATTCCCAGGCAAGCTCCCGTGAGAGCTCCGGACCAGCTGGCAGCAGCAGAGACCTCTCAGCCACCCTCCCCTCCCTGCTGGCAGACCAGGCTCTCCAGGTGCCTCTGCACCAGCCCCAGGCCCTGTCCCAGCTCTCCCTACAGCCAGTCCTGCTCCCCTGCCCACCTTCAGTCCCCTCTTGTCCCAGATAAGGGTGCCAGCCCTGGCCCCTGCTCCCACCCCTCCTGGCCCCTCACGCCCCGCAGGCCCAGGGCTGCTGGCGGCTCCGTCACCACCTGTGGGAGGTGAATCCCCTCGAAGGACATGCAGGGCTCTGCAGAGGATGTGATCTCAGCAAACAGCTCCAGCAAGGTGCAGCGACTCTCAAAGTCCATGTGCTGCTCAATGCCATCCTGCTGGCTCAGGGACAGCAGGACATGGGCCCAGATTCCTGCAACAACAACAAAAACTCTTCAGGCCCCAGAAAGACAACCCTCACCCCACCCTCCCTGCCAGAGACAGAGCTGCAGGGAAGGAACAGCTTTGCTGCTCCATGTCACCTGATCCACGTTCTGTCCCTTCCTCTGCAGTGGCAACATTTTGCTCCATGGTGTTTTTTTTCTACCCCTAACGCTGCAAGATTCTCACAAAGCAGCAACCCCAAATAACTGATTCCAGAACGGGGTCCCAGGGAAGAAGTCAAGTTTTAACCTGAATCAGCCCCTCATCTGCCCCACTTCAGAGCTGCATGAACTCAGGCACTAGGACAGGGAAAGCCGGATCTCCTGTGGGATACACCACAACCAGCAACCTTCCAGCTGCACCCAAGCCTTATCAGGCCAAGCCATGGCAGCTCCTCCTAAATGAGAGAACTGGGTGAGGACCAGCCTCTCCCCACCAGGGTTGTGTCAAGCCCTTTGGCACTGGTCTTCATTGCAAGGCTATGTGGAAGGAGATTGTCTGATCCTCTAAGTGTATCCAGCCAAGGACCTTTTCACTGCAAAAAGTCAAAGTAAGAAGGAAGCCATAAACAAGAACATAAAGAATCACAAACCTGACTGACAAATGCTAATGGATGCAGTGAGGAGAAACAAATCTGGTCAGTCATAACAATTAGTAAGGACATCTGGACAACAATTAGTAAGGACATCTGGCATGTAAGAATGATTATTTTTCAGTAAGATTATCTGATTAATTGGAATTGGCAAGGAACACAAAAGGGGGTGCAGAGAAAGGGTTATAAAAGGTGCCAGCCATGTTTAAAGCACAGCTGGTCAGTGTGTTTGTCTGACAGTCCTGTACCTGATTGAGTGTTTGTCCTACTTTCTTATTGAATCTTTACTAAGTCTGTCTCTACCCTGTTGTGTGTGCTGCAAAGAACAAGTGCCAGCTGCTGGTGAGACCTGCACGAGTGGCACTTGGTACCATGAACTGGAGCCTTACTGGGGCTGTGGGAGCCCTGTGGAGTCAGCCAGGGGACTGAGTGACAGTCGGAGGTGCCATCACTTTCTGGATCAAATCACACATTTGAGCTTGTAATGCCAGTTATCAGGAAGACTGGTGTACAGCTGACCCAGATCAAATGACTCAGTTCTGATCAGGGCTGTAGGAGTCCCTGGCCTGCCGTGCCAGCTACTGGGGCAAGTGCAAAGGTCTCTCCAGTGCTGGTGCCTGGAGTTGGCAGGAACCTCTGTCATCAGCCACTGGGGAGAGAACAGTGTGTGTTCTGAAGAACAGCTGCTGGAAGGGAGAAAAGTGAGGAGTTCAGCAGCTGAAGCAGGACTGCAGTGCCTGGGGTCAGTGGGAAAGGGTGAGTGTCTGCATCTTTCCCAACCCTGCTGTGCATGTAACTCCTTAGCAACACTTCACGTTGGAATAGCAAGGAGGAGGTCCTGGGTCCAGACCAGGGTATGAGGTGGGTGGGGGCTGGTGCTGGAAGTCCCAAGGGATGTGTGAATGTGAACTGTGGAACAAAAGTGCTACAGGTTTACTAGCAAGCATCAGGCTTAACAAACTGATGAGCAGGGGGATCCCTGAGACCGGTAGAAGGGCTTGGATCCAGACACAGGTGCATGCTGGTACCCAAGGGATCCGTGAATGTGTGTGTACTTGTGAACCTGGGAAATGCAGTGTGTGCTGGCAGGAGTGACCTTCTGTCTCTGCCAGACAAAGAGCAGGAGGGGACATGGCTGGCTTGTGTTTATGAGAGTGCTGTAAGTGTGTGCTGTCAGAGTCCTGTCTGTGTCTGTGCTCCAGGATGGGCAATCAGCTTTGCTACTGGATGAACCTGCAAATGGGAAAGTGGCAGCTGCATCCCTCAGTTTGAGAAACTCCAGATTCCCCAGGCTGGGCTCCAGCAGTGGAGCAGGAGAGGTGCTGGGGTTGCTAGAGAAGACAGCCAGCCTTTACATTCCTTCACACTCCCTAAGAGTTAATCAGTATCCCAGCTCAGAAACCTGGCATGGGAAAGAGTTTCAAACTCCAAGAGCAGTCCAGACAACTGCAACCACGAAAGTCCAAAAGATCCCGACTGATTCTTCCCCTTTTGCCAAGAAGCCCCGAGACACGCCCGCTTCCCAGGCACCACACCCCTCCCGAAGGCTGGCACCCCCAGCTGCCCAGCCAGCCCTCCTCAGCGGCACTGAGCAGGAGCAGCCCGCACCTGCATCGTGAGCCCCCAGAGCTCGCAGCATCTCGCCGGCGCCGCGGCGGATCCGCCGCTCCCTGTGGCACAGCATGGCCGTCAGCAGCTCCAGGGCTCCCGCCTCCCTGAAGGCGCCCGCCAAGGAGCCGATGCTGGCGTAGGCGCCCAGCACGTGCACCGTGCTCAGGATGGAGCACTCGGGGGTCCCAGCCTCGGCCACCTGGCGCCCGGCTCGCTGCACCAGGCTCCTGACGTCGGCTTTCATCTCCAGCAGCGAGGCCTCGTCCAGCGGCGCTTTGTCCGGCGCCACTTTGTCCGCGGACAACGGCCTCGTCTGGCCCAGCAGCGCCGGGCAGCTGGCGCAGACCTCTTCTGCAGACATCCACAGGGAGATGTTCTCTGCCTTGGTGTCTCCAGAGGAGGCACCGCTGCCTCCCGCTGCTCTCTCTTCCGAGCTAACAACGCTCCACCGGACCAGGTATTCCGGCCGCTCGTCGTGGCCTCGCCGCTGCCGCAGCAGCTTCTCCGGGTGAGCCTGCAGTTTGGGCCCCAGCTGCACCAGCAGGGTGCCAGTGTGCTGCTCGTTCACCATGGCAGCAGCTGTGTCTGCAGAGACAGAGGGGAAGCAGGAGCTGGGGAGAGGTGGCTGAGGCATGCTGTGGCTAGAGATCTGTGTTCCCGTGTGTCACAGCGCTGGTGATATGGCAATGCAGCCATTAAAATGTGCTTTTGTACCGGCTGTACTCAAGAACAGTGCTATACAACCCTAACATAGCAAGTATGAGATATGGCTCACTTACTCCTTGGAAAGCCACGTGTATGGAGTTACAAGGTAATAGGGCAAAGCACAGTGACTTCTGGACTGCCATACAGACTGTGGGCACTGCAGGAATACGGACAGCAGTGCCCAGGAAGGGCAGCTTTCCCCAGGAAGCTCAGCTGTAACACGTGGCTGTGTGCTGATGGAGCGAGCTGCCCACGCTGGATCAAGGGGCCAGTGCAAGTCTGCGCTGGAGGGCTCCGTGCACATCACCGGGCCGGGACCGGGACACGCCGAGGGACAGGCCCGTGCCCGGGGCACACATGCTAAAGGCGGGCGGCACGGCACTGCCATCCCCGTGGAGAGGGCTCGTACGGGCCGGCCGCGCCAGCGGCAGCATCGAAGCTCCTTCCAGGCGAGGGCAAAGCGAGAGCTCTCCGGGCACCGAGCACCGGACCCGGCCCGGTTCGGCTGCCGCACCCCTTGCCCGACCGGCCCGAGGCCGCGACCGAGACCTCCCCTAAACGGCCCGGGCCCGTCCCGGGTCGGCTCCGGTCGGGGCGCTCGCCGGCCGCGCCCGGCCGTGCCCGGCCCGCCGCCCTCCCTCCGCCGCGGGGCCGCGCCGGGGCCGCCGCGTTACCTCCGGCACCGCTCCCGCGCCGCTCCGGCCGCGGGCGCCTGCGCAGAGCCCGCCCGACGGCGGCCGTGAGGGCCGGGCCTGGGCGGGCGGCAGCGGGGAGCTCAGACGGGGGCGGCGGGACCGACCGGGGGCAGCGGCGGGGACTCCATGAGGCACAGGGGGCACAGAGCGGCACTTGGGGCGCTGAGGGACGGGGCAGGGTGGGACAGGGAGGGCGGCGAGGGAAGGAGGCAGCAGCGGGCAAGGGAGCAGTGAGGCGCTACCGGGGCTGGGAGGAGCTGGTGTCCGTGATTCGCAGCTTCCCAGTCACTTTGGCTGGAAGCCACCTTCCCATCCGCTTGCCTTCATTCCTCCACAAGCTGAGGGTAAGAGAAGAGCTCGGATGTCCTACAGCTAGGTTTGACACGATTGTGCCAATTGACCGCACCGGGTCACCCACCAACTTCAAACTCTAGCCAAGGCAGTCCACAGCCCCAAATTCATCTCTTCCACCAACCCCACTCCTGCCAAAGACTGAACACAGCAGAACTTGACCTGTCCAAAAGTGAGAAAAGGCCCTGTGCATAAAAGACATCAGTAATGTCAGACAGCGGTAGCATGAAAAACGCTTTATTTGCCCCGGGCATCACTCCACTGCTTTGACCCGTGGCAGGTTGACGTAGCTTTTCATGGGAGGGAGAGGCTTGATCTTGCGGCCGGCCCAGCCACCCTTGCGGTGCCACAAGCCCGTGTGCGGGCGCTTGCCCAGCCAGCGGTTCCGGCCCGCCTTCCCGATCACCCGCTTGTTGTGATCCACATTGGACACGCGGCCCACCGTGGCCACGCAGGTCTCCAGCACCTGGGGGACAGAGAAGAGCTGCAGCCTTCCCTGGGGGCACATGGTTGCGTGCCCAGGCAGTCGCGCCAGGGACAGCACAGCTCCTTTACCTGCATGTGCCTTTTGGATGGCAGCTGCACGATGGCTGTCCCGTTCACCTTCCGCAGCAGCACCCCACAAGTACCTGCGGAAGGCAAGAGAGGAGGCAGCTGCATTGAGCAGCAGGACAAAGTATCCCATCCTGTGACAAGCACATTACCACGCTGGTAAATCCCCAAAGCACTGTTGTACTAAATGTGGCACTTCTCGCTGAAGACAGAGCCTTGAGGAATTAACAGGGCAGAGCTGCCCCTGTTTTTCTGGAGGGATGTGTCACACTCTAACATGAGAAGAAGATGGCAACTCCCTGTCACTGGCCACCCAGAGCAGTGCCCCCTGTCCTCCTCTCCATCTGTGCTCAGCCAAACCCCAAACCAAAGAGTTGGGACATACCAGCTGCCCGGATGTACTGCGCTCCCTTCCCAGGGTGGCTCTCCAGGTTGCAGATCAGTGTGCCTACAGGCAGAGCCCCCAGTGGGTATGCATCCCCTTCACTGGCTGACACTGGAAGACAGAAGCTGACAAGTTGGACAAGGAGCAGCCGACGAGCACTTGGCAAGACCGGCACAGCCGCCCCTGGCCCTGGCGTGCACCTGCCATCCTGCTAATGTGTGGCGAGTTCGTGATGTTGTTCCCTGGCTGCATGTTCTCCGTGGCAATGATCCAGCGCTTGCGGTTGCCGCCGGCCACCAGGGCGATGTCAGCCGACCTGCACGGAGAACCCGCGGCGGCTGAGCGGGAGGCCACGGCCGGCGCGACTGCCCGGGCCCGGGGCCGAGCCCGCACCCCGCAACTCGCCTGCAAGGGTCGTATCGGACGCTGATGACCTTCTCGGTGAAGGGCTCCGGCGGGGCCCCCTCCTCGTAGCGCAGGCGCTGGAAGTCGATCATGCGGTAGCGCCGCTTGTGTCCCCCACCGATTCCCCGCACGCGGACGCGGCCTGCGGGACACGGGAGCGGCTGCAGGCGGGACCCCCCGCGCCCAGCCGGCCCCGGCAGCACGCCTGCGCCCACCTTCCCGCCCGCCCACCTGTGTGGTCGCGGCCGCCCGTCTTCTTCATGCCCACGGGCCGCACGGTGTACTTGGTCCGGCACTTCCACAGCGGGTCGGTGGTGCAGCGCGGCGCCGAGCCGCTCAGCCCGCGGGAGGCGGCAGGCGCCGACAGCGGCTCCGGCAGCCAGGGCTGGGGGCCGGGCGGCAGCGCCGGGGGCCGGGCCCGGCGGGGGCCCGCCGACAGCAGGAGAGCACCGAAAGCACGGCAGAGCCCCAGCGCCGCCATGGCCGCGGGAAGGCGCCGCCGGACGGGGCGGGGCCGCCGCGGGCCCGGGCTGGGGCCGCCGGCAGGTGGCGCCCTGCCGCCGGCGGGGCCGAGGCGGCGGCCATTTTGGATTTAAAGGGGCTGCGCCGCTGAGAGGGCGGGTGGTGCCGGCTGCGGGTCTCGCCCCGCCCCCGCCGGGACCGGGACAGCGACCGGGGCCGCCATCGAGGTCTTGCGCCCAGCAGGTTGGACTGGCGGGGTTACGAGGGCTCGGTCGCTCTTCTCGGCGGCCCTGGCGTGGGGAGTACACACGGAGCCCGGCGGCGCAGGCCGGAGCGGGGGCGGCCTTCCCGGGGCGACGCTCCCCCGCCAGCCGCGGGGGGCGGTGGGACCCTCGCGGGGCGCTGGGGAGGCCCCTGAGGTGGGGCTGGGGCTGGGGCTGGGGCTGGGGCTGGCGTTGGCGTGGCTCGGGGACCGTCCCAGCGAGCCCTGGCCGTTGGGGCAGCGGAACGAGTGGGGGCGAGGGCAGCGTTCGGGCCGTGCCCGCCGTAACGCTGCGGGTCGGCGCTAAGGGCGCTGCCGGCTCTGCGGACTTTGGAGCCGGCGAGGCGCGCCCTGCGGGATCAACCCCTTCAGCACCGAGGGAGCCGCTGCCTCCGGAGCCGTGCCGGTGCCCGCTGTGCTCGGGCAGCTCCCGGTACGCAGGCTCGGTGCGCCCGGCCTCCCCGCGGGCAGGGCCGAGTGCCACGCAGGGACGGCCGGCGGAGGCCGGGAGCCCCCGAGGGAAGAGCGGAGTGTGTGCATGGCAACTGTGGGTCAGCCCTAAGATCCGGCCACGGCTGTTTCCAGGGTGCTGTGGGCACAGACTGCGGGATTCACTGCTCTATAATTAGTCTGTGTCTTCATTGCCAGAAATGGCTTTCACTGTAACACAAATAATGTATGTTTGCACTTCTGCTGTGTAACTTATGTGATATGTAAGTGTGCCATGGCTGTGTGTACCCACACAGCCAGCCAGATTTGCCCTCCAGAGCTAGGGAATGGAGGACAGCAAAGTGCTTGAAGAAAGACGTATGTGTTGTGAGATGAGGCAAGAGAGAACCTGCGTGTCAACAGCGCTGGGCTGGGCTGTGTTCCTCCTGGGACACCTGAAGCCCTTTCCCTTCTGGGGGAACCCGTGGGGAGGGACAGGAACACCAGTGCAGTACTGCTTCAGGCAGGTGTAGGTAGCTGGGGACATGGTAGGGAGCACCGTGACAATTGCGTGTTACCGTGCATGGGATGGCTGTAACAAGTGTAACAGAGACTGAACGAGTGCTTCCCCGGCCCAGCCCCACACTGCGGGCTCCAGCCTTCCCAGATCTCCTGAATGTGGCCATTGCTGTGGGCATGGCGATGGCAGCCACGCAGCTGGAGGGCTCTCTGCGGCTACCCCAGCTTGGCTTTGGGGGCTGGCGTGGGGTCAGCAGTGGGGACGCGGGCGAGGGTGGCACCAAAGAGGATGTAAAACCTTCCGCCACAGGATGGAGGGTGGGATGGAGCAGGGCTTTGGCGGGCTGAGCAGGAGCCCGGCGGTGGCCGGTGCTGCTCGGGCAGCATTTGGCGGCACCGCGGGGGCTCGGCCATGCTCCTGGGCTCTCCGGTGCATCCCTGAGGAAGGAGCCGTGAGCTTGGCGTGCGTGGCGCGTTCTGCGCTCCCAGGAGAGCGTCCGAGCGTCCTGTTCGCGGAGCCTGTCCGCATCGCTCCCCTCCCCCTGCCGCAGTGTGGTTGGCTGCCGAGCGCCGGGTGCCTGCGCCGCCGCTCGCTCCCGGGGCAGCGCGGCACACGGAGCCGCGCAGCGCCGCGGCCGCCGCTCCTCCGCCGCTCCTCCGCCGCTCATCCGCCAGCACCGGCGCTGGACAAGCCGCTGCAGGCAGCCAGGTACCGCTCCTGAGCGCCGTGGGGCGGGGGACATTCCCGTGCGGTGACTGAGACGGGCAGGGTGCCCAGCCATCCTGGAACAAAGGACCGCTTTGATGCGCAGTTTCGGGCAGAGCTGATGAAAACTTTTTTTTTTTGCCTTGTGAAGGTTTTACGTAGCCAGGTGGGCGCAGGATTTCTCTGTGGTTCTGAGGGGTGAAGGGGTTCCTCTGGCTTGTTTGTTTCAAGGATACGCAGCGGGCGTGCCTCCTGCTGCCAGACAAAGCCGGAGAAACGATGACGGAGGCAGGTCATACAGCAGCAGCTCTCAAAGAGCCTTGTTTCGCCCCAAACCGTATTTTCATTAATTAACTGCTTCCTAAGCTTTTCCGAAGTGGAGGTGAACCCATCGAAAGGTGGTGGGCTGGGGGAATCGCGGGTAAGCTTCTCCGAAGGAGAGGATGCGCCTGGGAGGAGGTGTCTGAAGAAGAGCTGGGGGATGGTGCTGCGGTAGAATGCTCTGGCCAGGCAGCCGGGAGAAATCTGCACAATGGTGGGAGGCAGCAGCAGCACATTACCAGGAACAGCAGGCTTCCCTGCGTCTTGCATAGCTGGCATCTGGCACTCTGCTGCAGTTCCATGCTCGACTCTCCTCTAGTGCCCTTGGTCTCCTCTCTGCCGTGCCGCCTTGGAGATGTGGAAAACAGCCACAGCTGCCTGTGCTTGTGGGGAAAGAGGGTGGTGTTCAGGTCAAAGATCTGGCCAGCTCAAGACACAGGGTAAATAAACATGGCTGTGCTTTGCTGTAATTGGCAGAAGGAGCAGGAAGCATGTGTTCTCTCATCTGCTGTTTTGGAGGAATGTCCAGGTTGAAACAACAGCATTAACCCCAAATACCAAAATGGCTCTTGGGGCACAAAGGACACAGGCAAGATACTGACCTTGGCAGAGTTGTTGGGTAAATGTTTAATTTGCTAGGAAAGAGCCACATAGCTCCTCAAAGAGCTCGAGCCAGAGATAGAACAGATCCTCTGCTTGTTTCGCAGGTAGAGGTTTGTCCCTGTGACTTTGCCTGCCTTGCTGTGCTGTACAAAAGCTGTTTGCTTCTGGGAAAAGTAGTGCAGTCTTGCAGCCTGCAGTCAGCTGCTCTTTGCAGGTGCCCCAGGTACACCATGGAGGGAGTGCAGGCACACCAGAGCCCTCCAGGGCACACAGAGTGGCCCCAGAGCCCCTGCTGGTCCCATCTGCATCCTGGTTATCTCCTGTACCCGGCTCAGGCACATCCAGTGCAGAGCCCTCACATTAGACAGATGCCTGCAAAGGCACTGGCTCCTGGGAATTGCTCTGCCTGCTTTAATACTGCTTCATGCTGTCAGGGCAAGGTAATGGCTCTGGCTCTGTTTTTTATAGTGCGAGACTCCCAATCAGATTCTGAAGCTGGGAAGAGATGCTTGCCCTGGCTCTGTTCCAGCTGCTTAGCTCTTGTCTCTCCACTAGCCTGGAAATGTGTTTTAATGGTGTTTTGCTGTAGTCCCAGGTGCAGCAGATGCAGAATGGATTTGGTGAGCTGCTGCAGACACGAACAAGTTTAAAAACAAGGTCTTATCAGCTGATCTGGAGGTGCCAGCATAAGCTTGCTGGTGGGAGTGGTGATGACTGCTGTTCTCATTCCAATGGCCTGCTGGAAGGGGCAGGTTTTCCCAGCCAGTTGGGGTTGTAAAAAATATGATGTACAACCAGAGCAAAATAGTTTTCTGCTACTGGCAAAAATTGGTGCTATTTTTTTTTTTTGGTTGGTTGGTTGGTTTTGCTGTTGTTTGTTTTGTTGGGGTTTTTTAACCCTTGATGGTTTCCAATATCTGTATTCTTTGGTAGTAACAAATGGAGTGAAACTTTTCTGGTCTTGACAGGAAGGAATGATCTGATACAAAGCCAACCAGGCTACCTGTTCTGTCTTCCTCAGAGTACATATCCATTCTGGAATTGATGATGCTTCGATAATACAGGAATTGCTTGCTCTGGTCGATCAGAACAAACTCCAGTACCTTTTGTCTTGTCCATTTCCAGCTGTGGCCTGGAAGCTGGGAAGGGTATGGGAAGCTCCCGTGTTCTTTCTTAGTGGTGTGAACATGAGTCACTGCAGCCAAGTCCTTGTAAAGCCACCTTATCACCACCTTGCCCTGGGTTTCAGGAAGGTTATGTGACGTTGTGTGTTTTATTAGAGATTGTGGGTGGTAGGGAGCTGAAGCTTCTGGGACAGAGAGGAGTGTTAGGAGGCTCCCCTTCAAGCTCTTTCCCTTCAGCTCCTGTCTCCTTGTGACTTGAGCTGCAAATCTGGTTCCTTAGTCCTCATCCCCTGGGCCTCTTGCAGCCTGCTGGTTAGCACAGACATTCCCAGCACAAGCCTTCCAATATCTAGGGAAAATCCCCAGAGCTGGCTTGTGTCAGCTGCTGGAAGAAGCAATCCTGGCCATGATCCCTGGACAGACAGGGATCGAGGCATATCAACAGCACAGTCACCTTGTACTGTGTTATACCTGACTCTGAGGGTTGGGGAAACTGGTTGGGTGAAGTCTTTCTGGGCTTGGAGACTGACTTCAAAGCCATGTGAGGAGATGTCTGGGTGCCAGGGAGAGTCCTGGTTTTGGGGCATAGGAGAATGTGAGTAAGACCCCTTCTTGCCTTCACTGCCTGCTGTGTTGTTGCGAGTGGATTCCTTTGGGAAGCCAAAAATCCCTGTGGGACCTTGTTGGAAGGAAGCAGGCACTGCATTCCCTTTCTCTGGGCCTTGGATCAGTTTCTAGTGCTGTGGTGCCTCGCTCCTTTGTCCTGAAGAGGTGTTCACTAAAGGCAAATGCATTTGAGTTTATCTCAGGAATTCAGATGAAGAATTTTTTTTCTTACTTTTTTTCTCCCACAAGAAGATGGTTAAGTTGTGATACAGGGCTATGAAGAGTTTGTGGGATCTCTGTTTTGGGAGATGCTCCTTTAGTTAGACACAGATACCTGCTTTGGGTGAGGGAATGGACCAAGGACCTCTAAGCATTCATTCCAAGTAATACTCAAGTAATACTCAAGCCAGACCCTTACTGAGGGAAAAGTTACAACACAAGAGTCCCTCTATAGCACTTGAAGTCATCAGTGTGTTGGTTTAACTCTAGACTGTCTGCAGTGCAGGAAAGGTCTGAGCTGGAGCCTGACCTTGGGAAAGGACTGTGGGTGGAAGATGGGACTCTAGGTGTCCCCTTTTTTGGCAGTAGGATGTAGAAACTTATGGGACCACTGGTGGCAGTGAATATTATGGACATTAGAATTTGAGTGACATCTTTTTACTTTACAATTGCAGCTCAGAGATAGGGTGGGTGTGACCTCCCAGGATGCTGACTCCTGACTGACGTCCTCTCTGTGTGTGTTCTTAGTGGCTCTAAGGGAGCATCTAGGCATCTCTGGCAACAGTAACAAGCGTCACAGAGCACCATTCCTGCTCTGTGCCTCATGTGAACCCCAGCATTTCCTGTTTTGCCAGGATTAGAGCAGCTCTGGAAATACCAACTTGGATGTGGAGCTCAGCAACACTGGTTTGTCCCTTTTCTGTGGTTCTGCTCCAGGTGGCCTGGGGTGGTGACCCTGAGCACAGTGGCTCTTCTAGCAGTGGTGTGTCAGTGTGCAGTGTTCCTGGCAGTGTCACTGTGTCCTGGCTGTGCAGTGGAAGCCTCAGAGGCCCTGCACAGCTGACTGTAATCTCCTGCAATCTGTTTGCTTTCTGACACTGGTATCCAAATAAGAAAATTTGTGCTCATCACACAGCCTCTGTGATGGCTGCAACTTTGTCACTCTGTTTGCTTTTTACTGCTTTTATTTTATTTTTCAGCATCCAAAGTATTAGGTCTAGGTTTTGTTGCAGTGTGCCTTAGGAGTGAAGACTTGCTCTCACTTCTAGCTTCATTCTAGCTTCATTGGAGGTCACCCAGTCATTCCAGAGACCCTTTGTTGCTCAACAGTAATGAGCTGGCAGAGGTCCAAGGAAAGACAAACAAACCAAAAACCCTCTCTGCTTTTATCAAGTAGTTTTGCTTCCCAAATGTATAACCTTGCTGTTACTCCAGGTAGCAAATCATGTCTCCCAGGAGGAGACTGGGACAATTATGATGAAGCAAGACAAAGCATTTCTAAATGGAAACCATTGCTATCTATGTCCCAAATGTGATCACTTGTTCTTGCTGTGGGTCAGACTCACTCTTTTCCACAGGAAGCTTTTTTCCAGAACCCAGCTGTCTTTCTGCAGCTACCTTACATCACTTATATCCTTGGATCACCTTCTCCTACGGAAGGATTTGCTGCTGAAAATTTTGCTGAAAATCTGTTTCACTTCTTCACAGAAAGTGCTGGCAGACCATCTGCAGTTTGAAGGATGCTGCAGTTATTGCCTTGTGCATGCAGGGAGGCAGTGAACTGCATCAGTTGAGTTGTTTGTAGACCTGAGATCTCTGTCCTGTTGTAGCTGACTCCTGATTTCCCCGGTGTTTCTCCTCCCCCACTCCCACAGTCTTTTCTAGCATTAGGCATCAAAACCTAAGCTTTAAGATTGACTTGGACCCATTTAATCTGGCATCCTTGTAGATGTTGTGGGTTGAATATAGGAGCATTGAAGCTTCCAGCTCTTTCCTCTCAAAGGTCTCGCACGTGGGAGCAGTTTGGAGAGGCAGAAGAACGAGCTGCTGGAATTGCTGATGCTTAGCGATTCCGCGGTTGTGCACTTGAATGCAGGAGGAAGGATTTTGCCTGGCAGGATGTCCTTGCTGATGGATCCCTGGCTGATTGCTGCAGCTGCCACAAAGCTCAGTGTATGCTCGTTCCTGCCCTGTCCTCCAAAGGGAGCAGAAGAGGGGAGATGAGCTGGGTGCTGTCGGGAAGGCAGGCTGTTCCTGCAGCTCACTGTAAATAGGGAAGATGTGCCAACTAGAGCGGAAAGGGGCGGGTGGAGACCTGGGCTGGGACACCTGCAGGTCCGTGAGGACTGCGGCAGGAGAAACTGGGAGCAGGACTCTCCATCTTTCAAGGAGTTCAGTGGAAAAGCATTCTTCCTGTTCCAGTCTGAGCCCCACCCTGCTGAAGGCAAACCATGATGTGTCCCCTCCTCTCTGCAGAAAACCTCTGAGTGTTTTCTGCCTGAGTAAAGGACACTCAGGGCCCCTTGCTGAATGGAAAGGAGGAGGAAGAGCGCATATACAGCAGCCTCACCCTGCCTGACCTTGGCACTGGCTGCCATAGCAAGGGTTTCCTCTTTGGAGGGCTGAGCACTGAGACTAGACCTGCCAGCACTGGGGAGAACTAGAAATAAGCTCTTTGTGGGGAAATTCCTGCTTTGGAAAGTGAAGTCAGCTCCTGCTGGTGTTGGTTGCTTTTCTTTGCTATACAAGAGGTAGCAGCAGTCAAAGACTTCTCAGCAGTCTCCTCTTTGGTTTTTTTTTGTTGAGCAGCTGTGTGTTGTTCTTAGGTTTTGCACCCTGTGTCCAGTCTGGACAATCCTCTGTCCACTGCTGAGCATGGAAACATGTTGGTACCTAGCAGAGCTGTGCTTCCAGAATGTCACCCTAGGGGAGAAAGGCTGAGGTTGTTACAGATGTTTGCACAGCCTGTGAGAGAAGAAAAGCCCCTTGAAGGATCTGAGGATGTAGTTGCAGGGTAGGATGAGTCTTAAATGCTATGGATTAGGATGTTTTGATTTATTTTTCCTTCTCAGACTGAAATCTTTGCAGTTTCAAAAAACAAATTGATTGTGAGGACTGTGAAAGGCGTGAACATTTTCTGCTAGAGGGGCTGAAGAAAGAATGTTGCTGTATAGAGATGCTGATGGTTTAACAAACAGCAGTTTCACAGTTGAGGAGTAGTTCTGTGTACTGTAGAATTAATGAGGCTGATTTCTATGGATCTGGGTCTTGTCTGCCTGACTCTGTTACCTAGCAAGGTGTGAGGTCTGGTGGCTTTTTATCCTGTAACATGTTCCTCTTCCCAATGTGTTTGTATTGCACTTTTTAAAGATGGCAGCAAGATCTCTGTATGGACATAAGTGGTGCTGCCACAGAAATTGTCAGTATTTCATTTCATACAGCTGGCCCTGTACCCACAGGGACTTGTGCTGCTCAGCTGTGAGAGTTTTAGAGCAGAGTTGTAGTTTTTTGGGTATGAGGCCGTTCCTGGCTATCTTCTTGTGTCCCAAGCATTGCCTATGGTCCAGAGACCTGTTTCCCTGTTTGCAAGTGAGTCAGGGTGTGTTTCCTTTCAAGCTGGAACCAGTGATGGGGCCATTTAACCCTTTAGCAGTTACTACCTTGGGTTCTGTGGAAGAGGTGAGTGCCTGCTGAACCTTCCTGGGAAGCTGTCTGGACCTATTTCAGAGCACCAGAGTTCGTGGCCACTGGGCTGCCAGCCTCTTCTCTCTGGGGCTGGGAGTTGCACATTTCTTCCTGAGTTGTGCTCACCTGTAGAAGTCTGCATTAAGCAAGGATTTCCTTATTGCTTTAGCACTTGATCACACTCCAGGTGTGTTGGAAAGGTGGGAAAAAGAATAACCAGGGGAACTGTTGTCAGAATTCTTAGCTGCCAGTTTCTGGAGAACAAGTTTGGAAGATGGGGTAGGAGTGGCAACCAACTCTCAGCAAGCCTATTTTTCCTTTTGAAACAGCAGCTGTGTCCTCTATCTTGACCTTAATGAGGTTTTTCATGCTATTCTTGTCATATAATCTTCTGCAAAGGAAACTGGCATAAGTCATGGTCCAGATGAGACTGTTTTGGTATAAAATGTGCAGGGTTAACTGCATGTGGAGCATGACAGATACCCAAAAGTGAAAGATACCGTGAAGGATGACTCAGAATTGGTGCTGATGCTAGATCATGAAGTGAATATGAAGTCAGCATTGTGACTTTGGGGGAGGATGACTCAGTTCTTGTTCAAAGGTGTGAACAGAAGCCCAGTCTTCAAGAGACACGAGGTGTTTCTGCCCTGCTGAGGGGTTCAGTAAGGTCTCCTCGGTGTGTTGAGGGTTTGCCCCCCCCTTCCTGAGGGATGGATGTACATCATGGGAACAGAAACCAAAGAAGAATTGAGAGGAGAGTTCAGGCCTATAAAACAACTGGAGGAAGAGTGTGGCTAAAGAGGAGGAGATGAGTGGGTTTAATAATGAAATGTGTGTACTTAAAACAACTGTCCCAGTGCTGTTTGCCATCTTCACTTTAAGTGCTGCAGTGAGGAGCAAGCTGGGCCTCTCTATTGCTCAGGGCCCATTCCCCAGTATCTCCCTGGCACTTGGACAGAGTGCACAGGTGAGGAGAAGAGGAGCCTGCCAGAAAGGGGAGCTGTGCTTGCTCTGTTCCTGTAGCTGGGACAGTATTTCTGCTCTCTCAGTAAAACAGGCACAAAGCAGCTGCTGAACAAAGAGCTCACACCGTGCAGAGGTGGGTCCAGCAGGAGGTCAAAGGCAGATCTGCTGGCAGCAGTTCCCTCACCTCCTCCTGTGTAGCTGCTGGGCAGTTTGCCCAGCCTCCTGGCCGCAGGGCCCTGGGCACTCAGGTTGCAGAGGCCTCTGCCAGCTCCAGGTAGCAAGGAGGTGCTGCTGGGCAGGTGCTGCCTGCGCAGGGCATTGCAGGAGGCTGGTTTTGGAGTGACCTGATAGCAAGGTGGGAGGTGGCTTTCCTGTTGAGTAATGTGAAGAGGCTGCTGGGGTGGCCCAGCTAGTGGGAGAGGCTGGGATTGTGCTAAAGGAGCGAGTCCTGGAGCAGCCAGGGTCTTTGTCCTGGGGATCTTGCCTGCCTGTTGTGTTTCTCAGCCTCTGGCCTGTTGTGTTTCCCTAGCTCCTGGGCTTTGTGTGCAGGGATCTTGCAGCCACACTAACATTGTAGGTTGTAGCACTTGGTGTCACTGTGCAAAGGCAGTAGCTGGGTACTTTGCCATTGTATGTCTGGGGGAAACAGGACAGGGAAGGAGCACAGAGTTCTTAGGCCATCCTGGGGGGTCCTTGGGGTGGCAGCAGGGTGAATGAAGATGGAACAGCTGTTGGTGTTCCAAGTCAACACCTGCACAAGGATTACATTAGTGTGACTGTAGCTGTTGGTGGATGTGAGCTTCCCCAGTCAGGCTGTGGTGTGTCCTGCTGGTGGCATGTCCCTCAGTGCCACAGTGGCAGTTCTGTGCTGAGGCTGCAATCCTCAAGATGTACTCTTCTGGTCATATTTTGGTACATTATTTTGGCACAATATCTGGCAATATTTTGGCACAGCAATACCACTGATGCCCTCCTGTCTGAGATGCTCCTCTAGGAGATTTCCCTTCGAGGAAGCAGAAAGCTTTGAGCTGGCATCCCTCCACTTTGTGTTCCCTTTCTTCTGCAGTCAGAAGAGGTGCTGAGCTCTGACAGCCTCTCTGCATCAGTGGTCTGTGGGCAGAAGGTGTATAGATTGCAACCCCAGCTGCCAACCACAAATCTCCGCTCTTAAAAGGAAGCTAAATTAGTCTTCCCCCTGCTGGGAGCATGGGGGTGTTGGAGGTCACTGGTTGTCGCCTTTTTCTCTCCTGTCCACGCAGGCCACCTGCGCTGGTTGCCAGCACTCCCGGCCACAAAAGCAGAAGCACGTGCCCTGACAGCTGCCTGCTGCCAGAGGGAGAAGGGAGGATGAAGGAGAAGGGTTTAGAGTAGGCAATCTGTTAAATGCTGTCTCTGAAGGAGGTTGTGGTGCTTGTGTCTGCTGGTGGCTCTCTGAAGCAGCGCTGGGACACTCAGGTTTTGTCTTGGTCTCTGTTCAGGGCTGCAGGAGTAGGACTATGTCCACCATGGTGTACCCAAGGGAGGAGAAACTGGACAAGCTGAGCCAAGAGGAGATAATTTCCAATACCAAGCTGGTAATGCAAGGGCTGGAAGCACTCAAGAATGAACACAACTCCATCCTGCACAGCTTGCTGGAGACCATCAAGTGCCTGAAGAAGGATGAAGAAGCCAATCTCGTGCATGAGAAATCCAACCTGCTCCGCAAGTCAGTGGAGATGATAGAACTGGGGCTTGGAGAAGCTCAGGTGAGAGTGGGGGGTGATCCCTGAGGTGTTATCTGGGATTGACAGAGGAAGGGTAGGCATGTGGCCATTTCCCATAAACTGCAGGGGTGGGAAGGGGCTAAGTGTAGAAGGCTAGCATGGGTGGACCCTAGACATGCATGTGAGGGAGAGACAAGACTGTGGTTGTTACTGACTGAGACTCTTAACAAGGTGATGATGGCATTGTCCAACCATCTGAACGCCGTGGAGTCAGAGAAGCAGAAGCTGCGTGCTCAGGTGCGGAGGCTGTGCCAGGAGAACCAGTGGCTGCGTGATGAGCTTGCCAACACCCAGCAGAAGCTGCAGCGGAGCGAGCAGACCGTGGCTCAGCTGGAGGAGGAGAAGAAACACCTTGAGTTCATGAACCAGCTGAAGAAGTATGATGAGGATGTCTCGCCTTCGGTATGCCCCAGTCCTTTTGAGCAGCTGCTTTTGTGGGTCTGGGAGAACTGCCTACGTATTATCACGTGATAACCTTGCCCTGGATTTTGCCCCTTCCCATGCACAGCAATGCCTGTAGTTAAAGGGGGCCTGCATGGGGCAGAGTCTCTGGATTTTGTTTTGTGGGGGGAGATGGTGGCAGAGACAGCAGGAACATTGAGTGTGTTGGTGGGCTGCAGAATGGCGAGAGTTTGGCAACTGACTCAGCCCTGGCTGCTGCTGTCTCTGCTGAGAACCAACAGTATTTGTGATTCTCATCCTCTCAGGAGGAGAAGGAGGGTGACTCCACCAAGGACTCTCTGGATGACCTATTCCCCAATGAGGAGGAGGAGCATGGTCCTGGATGTAAGTGTTTGCTCATGCATGGGTGCTGCCTGTCTCTGTTCGAGCCTGCTGGGCCAACTGTGCCCTGTCTATTTCTGTGCCCACAGTGCCCCACCAGCACAGCAGTGCTGTGGCAGCTGCCCAGCAGGGAGGGTATGAGATTCCTGCACGCCTGCGCACCCTGCACAACCTTGTCATCCAGTACGCCTCCCAGGGACGCTATGAGGTGGCTGTGCCTCTCTGCAAGCAGGCACTGGAGGACCTGGAGAAGACATCAGGCCATGATCACCCTGATGTGGCTACCATGCTCAACATTCTAGCACTAGTGTACAGGTGAGCATGGTGGGAAGGGCAGGATTGGGCCAGGACAGCTTTCTGCATCTCCTGTTTCCCTTTACAGCGCATCCTGGGGCTCCCCAAGCTTCCAGGGGTTTGGCTTTCAGAAAGGCTTTGGCCTAGATGGTATTTGGTTTGCCAAACTCACAGATATAACTAGGGACTAACTAAAGCAGGGAGGAGTGGGGAAACAAAGGACTCTGAAGGCTGGGTCTGTGTGGAAGGAGCACTGTTCATAGCTCTGCCTGCTCTGGGCTGTAATGTCCAAATCCCAAATAACTGGTTGACTTTGCACTGCAGGGATCAGAACAAATACAAAGAAGCAGCACACCTCTTGAACGATGCTCTTTCCATCCGTGAGAAGACTCTAGGCAAAGACCACCCAGCGGTGAGTGTCTCTCTCCTCTTCCAGCCACTTCTTCACCTTTGGGTGCTGCCGGGGCACTGTTCCAGCAGTGTTTTACTGCTTCATTATTTCCTGCTGGCTGGTTCAGTACAGCCTGTAAGGAGTTGGCTTCTCTTGGATCCTGTGATATAGGCAGGGCAGCTTTCTGTCTCTGGACCTCCTTCTCTTGAGAAGCAGCAGTACTGCAGGCATGGAGGAAATGTGACAGTCACTGTTACTGTTGCTTGTGCCCCTTGTTTGGTCTGGCTGGAATTTGCTGTGTTTCATGGAGAAGTTTCTGTCTCTGCAGGTGGCAGCGACTTTGAACAATTTGGCTGTTCTGTATGGCAAGAGAGGGAAGTACAAAGAAGCAGAGCCACTGTGCAAGCGAGCCCTGGAGATCCGTGAGAAGGTACGAGCTCTTCCGTGCTCTTTCTCCTTTCAGCTCTCTCTGTGGGCTTTCTCCCATTACCTCAAGGCATGTGGGAGATCCAGGGCCTATCTAGGCTGTTCAGCTGCTGATTCTGCCACCACCTTTCCTGTCTCTCCAGTGTTTGAAGCCCTAGGGAGGCCTGCCAGGAGGTGGAAGCTGGAATTTCTCCTCCTCTCCAGACTTTGGCTTTTGTCCGACATAGGCATGTGCTGGGGGGACTCCAGCGTCTATTGACTCCAGGAGTCCTCTCCAATCTTTGTGTCTTCTCTTCTCTTGTTCACCCAGGTTCTAGGCAAAGACCATCCTGATGTGGCCAAGCAGCTGAACAACCTAGCCCTGTTGTGCCAGAACCAGGGCAAGTACGATGAGGTGGAGTACTATTACTGCAGGGCCCTGGAGATCTACGAGAGCTGCCTGGGTCCTGACGACCCCAATGTGGCCAAGACCAAGAACAACCTGGTGAGGCACTGGGGAGAGGTGATGTGATATTGGGGAGGGGTACTTAGAGACAGAGCAATAGCTGCAAGAGGTGGGCAGAGTTAATCTGTTTCCCGGTGGGACTGGAGCTGTTTTGTTTTGGTTGCAGGCTTCCTGTTACCTGAAGCAAGGCAAATACAAAGATGCAGAGGTGCTGTATAAGGAGATCCTTACCCGTGCTCACGTGAAGGAGTTTGGCTCTGTGGATGGTTTGTACAGCAGAAGCTCTTGGGGCAGGGGAGGGGTCTCCTGGCTCTCAGCCTAGACTTGTCTGGTTCTGGTGTTGCCAGACTGAGGGATGGGATGCCTTGCAGGGCCCCTGCTTTGGGCATCCCTTAAGATGCTGCTGTTCTAGTGTGTTATGCTGTTCCCCCTCTTCTCTCAGGAGTCTCAACCCAGTCTTTTTACAGGGTTGGGTATAGTAAATGGCACAATCATGCTCAAGCATAGGCTGAAGTTTCTCCTGTGCACCTGGCACATGTACTTCTGCTGGGAGGACTTGTTCTTTCCTTCCCTTGTCCTGCCTTTGCAGTGTTGGTTGCCTTTCTTGGGACTCTGGGCCAAGGGAGAAGTTCAAGGGAAGGAGTTCAAGGAGAGTCCTCTTGGGACTCTGGGCCAGGGACTGGGGGGAGGATCTGGAGTGTCACTTCCCTCTGATGAGGTGCTAGCTCTGGGGACAGAGTGCTGGGCTGTACAGGAGGCAAACAACAGTGTGGGGTGGTGAGTGGACCTGTTTTGCATTCTCCCCACACAGATGAGCACAAGCCAATCTGGATGCATGCAGAGGAAAGAGAGGAGATGAGCAAGGTGAGTCTGATCCCAGGGGGTTTGATCTCTTACCACAGCCTATCTCTTATCTCCTCCTTCCTGGAAAAGCTGCAGTCTGAAGAGCTATCAAGGCCAGGAGGCATCTGGAGAGGGGGGATACAGCACTGCTGCTCCCTGGGCCAGCAGGGAGGGAAGGTCCCTCAGAGAGCAGGGTGTTTTTCCTTGGGCAGGGCTGTTCAGTCTCTCAGCCATGGCTGCACGCTCTCTCTGCTTTAGTGATTGATCCCTCTTGGGCATGCAGATGATGGAAGATGGCAGATGGCAGAGGGTTGTGCTGCAAGGCCTTGGCACTCTGTTCCAAAGAGCTGCCAGTATCCAGAGCATAACTGGCTTATAAAGCAGCTCTGAGGCTGTCTAGGATAAAAATGGAGGTCATGAAGAAACTGTTGCTGTCATCTTCCTTAGGAAATGGAGCCATAGCTGAAAAGGGTCTCTGTGCAGGGTGGGCCCTAGCTGGCCTCTGAAAGGGGATAGAAATGGACTGTGCTTGCCTTGGGCTAGGCTGAAAGGCAAAGCTGCTGTTGCTCCTGCAGCCCAGGCCCTGCTCTGTGGTCAATAAATGCAGCAGTTGTGTCTTTGCTTTTGCCAAGTGCAAGGCCCCATCTGTTTTTTGGCAGGCAGGTGAAGCAGCAGAAGGAAGGGTTCTGATCTAGTCCTCTACCTGCAGTGGGACTCTCCTTTTTTTGTCCTCAGAGCAGGCCCCAGCCCTCCAGGGTTCAGGCAGCAGTCTGGCAGGCCTGACTTAGTGACTGATGAATCCCACCCTGTCAGCCCTAGAAGCAGGGCACTGGCATGTGCTTCCCAAAGCATCCTGTGCCTTCCCATTGAGCCATCCTGCATGGCTCCCAGTGCAGGGCACTGCTCAGCTTTACACTGCTCTGGTTGCTGTACAGCAAAGGCTCTGCTGCAAAGAATCTGCACTTGCTGCAGCACCATCCTGGAGAAATCTAGGCTGGAGTAGAGCCAGGGTTCCCATTGCCCCCTCTGGGACTGAGACTCTTCTGGTGGTATCTTTGGAGAATTTAGGGGTCAAATGTAGGTAGCTGTAGTATGAAGCTGTGCTCCTGATAATGCAAGCTCTGCCATGGGGCAGGAGAGCAGGCTGAGGGAGTCACAGTGGGAGTAAGAGATTCATTTTACATGTGAGTCTTAGGCAAGGGCTAAACCTCTTTCCCTGACTCTGGGGCTCCTCTCCCGAAGGCAGCTGTGTCTGTGCCCCATGGCAGAGCAAGGTTGGCACTCCTGTCCAGGCAGCAGCAGTAGTCACAGACCTGCTTGTACTCCTGGCCCAGGAGCTGGGGCTGATGTGCTGTGCTTTGTGCTGTTTCCATATCTTCTGTTAAAATGTATGAAATTCTTCTGACAGAGCTTGGCTACTTTTGTCCCTTGCCCCTCTTCCCTGGCAGCAGAGGGAGGCCAGTTCATGCCATCACTGGGGCCTTGGGCACAGCTGGCTTTATCTGCCCCAGAGGATTTGACACCTTGCCTGTTAGGTTCAGACACCCTTTAGAGAATAGGCTGTGCTGTCCCTGCTGCCTTTGGTACCATGGGAGGGGATAAGGAGATGGGATTATGCTCCTTCCTGAAACTAGGATATCCCTTTTGCTTGTGGCGTAAATCTGTTGCATCAAACATGTTTTTAACTTTCCTACCAGGAAGCTGCTGGGCTTCATTACTGCATTTGCATAGTGTGTTTCCCAAGGCTGGGCTGGTGCAGGGGTGCAACCTGGGGTCTGAGCCTGGCATTTAGTGGCAGAGCACAGGCCAGAGAAGGGCAGTAGGTGTGGGACTAACAGCTCTCTTCTCTCCTCACCCTGCAGAGCAAGCACAGAGACAGCGCTCCCTATGCTGAGTATGGTGGCTGGTACAAGGCCTGTAAGGTTAGCAGGTAAGAGCTGGTTTGTGGGCAGCTGTGGACTCTGGGGGGGTGACCCTGGGCTCCTGCTCACCTCCCCTGTGTTGCCACAGCCCAACTGTGAACACCACTCTGAGGAACCTGGGTGCGCTGTACCGGCGCCAGGGCAAGCTGGAGGCAGCCGAGACCTTGGAGGAGTGCGCGGTTCGCTCCCGGCGACAGGTAACCCCAGAGGGACCTTCCCTGCTGCGGGGGCATTGCAGGGCTTGGGGTGGCACCTTATGGCACTGCCTGTGGTGGGGTGTGGTGAGGGACCCTCCTGGGCCTCTCTGATGTTCTTGGCTTGCGTTGCCGTGACACCAGAGGGCCTCGGTGGTTGGGGATGCATTTGTGCAGAGATCCACGTGTGTGGGGTGGTGCATGTGTGCGCTGATGGAGCAGATGTCCATGTGTGGGGAAGGCATGGCTCACTGAGTGCAGAAATACTGCAGTGGGGTTAAGGCAGGTTGCTGGGCTTTGTCAGCTACTGGGGAGAGCTGCACTTACTAGGATGTTTTCTTCATACTAAATTTTTTTGTCCAGAGGCAAAAAATACCTAGAATTTCTTAGAGTACCTCTTGCCTTAAACTCTTCTCAATCCTCAAATAAAAAAGCAGGAGCTGTAAGCACCTAGCCCAAAAGACTGAAGGACAGCTGAATCCTTCACACTTCAAAATGTGAAGGAAAGAAGCTGTCAGCTTTGGGGTAGTAAGCTCTCGTTCCACAGGGTTGGTTATGGCCTTGTGAGGACTCACCGAGCTGGGAGTTTGAACAGAGACTAAGTGTAGAATGGCATTTGGCTCCCTCCTGGTTGTGCTGGGCAGCTTTGGCTGGGATGGGGCAATGGCCAAGAGAGGGAACAGGAACCAAGCACAGTGGATCTCCAGAGGGAAGGAACATGTAAAGACAAAACACGGTTCTTCCTTAACCTTCCCTACTTGCAGGGCATTGACCCAATCAACCAGACGAAGGTGGTGGAGATCCTGAAGGAGGGGGATGGCACAGAGAGACACCGGAGCCTGGGGGGCAGTGTCAAGTACGAGAATGCCACAGACGGTAGCGAGGAAGTGAGTATGGGCGTGGAATGGAGCGGGGTAAGTACAAGACACCATCAAGAATGGCCTCAGCCGGCTGCCAGAGGGAAGGGACAGCCTGGCTGAGGGCTGTCCCTGCGTGGCCTGTCGTGGCATCCTTGTCTGCCTCCATTCATCCCCTGCACATTTCCTTCCCCTCTCTTGGCATGAGCCAGCCGGCCCGCAAAGGTGCGTGTCTGGGTCTGGCTTCTGGTGTACAGAACAGATATTGCCAGCTGAGGGCTCCTGCTTCCAGGGAGCTGCCAGGCCCTGGCAGTGCACAGCATGAACTGGCCCTGGTCTGCCCTTAATCTTAGGCTTGTAACCTTATTAACATCTCTCCCTGCTGCTCCCCTCTGGAGGCCCTGGCTGAGAGCATCAGCCCCATCTTGGGCTCACCCAGCCTGTGAGAGCCATTTGGCTGTCTGTCCTGCACTGTGCCACTGACGATGCTGAGCCTGGGTAGGGTTGTGTGTGTGTGATATGCCTGGTGTGTCTGTGACTGACTGACTGACTGCAGGGCACAGGAATAGTCTGTAGCCAGCATCTTTGCTGTCCCCCTCTCCTGGTCTCGTGCCCTAGGCAGGTTCTGGCCGAGCAGAGGGGATAAAAGGCAGGTCTTTGCCAGGATGGCAAGCTGAGCTGACCAGTGGAGACTGATGTTAGCTGAGGCACAGACAGGTGAACCTGAACCTCTCTAGGCTTGCTCTGAGGCTGAAGGTGACTTTGGTCACTAGCACTGAGTTTGGAGAAAGGTAGTGATCCAGGGCTGGGACAGATGCCTTTTGTCTCCTGCAAGCAGGAGGGTGGAGAAGAGGCAACAAGTGAGCATGGTGCTGGTGGGTGCTTGGTTCAAGGGCTGCTAGAGCTGTTAGTGCTTACGTTCCTTCTGCAAACTCTGAGAGCGCAGAGTAGCTGGGCTTGTTGCATCCTGGCATAGGGAAAGCACTGAGCACACAGAGTCCTTTGCTGCCCCCTCACATCTGCTGTCACTAACCCTTCCCCACCTGGCTCTGCTCTATCCCCACCTGCATGAGCTCCCTCCCTTCCTCTTTTTTCTTCTTCCCTGTTGCCATGACAGCCCTTCAGCACCCAAAGCCTGAAGCCTGCTGGCTCTCTTGATTGTGGATTGTACACAGGAGGTGGCTGAAGGGGGATCTGGAAAACAGACCTTCAAGTGGACCCAGCAGCTTTACCAGATGCAAGGCTGTCCTTTGCCCCAGGTCTTGGCATCAGGACCAAAGAGGGTCTTAGCTCTGGCAAGGCACCAACTCTAGGCCCCTGCACTCACCATTAGTAAGGGGGCTAGACAAGCACAGAGGGAGGGCTGCAGGTTTGGATTAGAATCACCTGGTCCCTATGCTGGCTGGTGTCTTTCTGCAGCTCCTCCTGGCTGTGCTTGGTGTTGGGTGATCTCTGCACTGGTGATGGGCTGGGAGACCTTCCTGACAGCCTCTGAGCTGATCATCCTAAGGCAAGTAGGCAGTGCCACTCTGTGCCACAGCCAGTCCCAGGGAATAGTCCCTGCTCATATGACCCTTCCCTAGGGGTCTTAGCAGAGCTTCCCTGACCCAGACAGCTGTAAATAGAGGATTGGAGGGCTAGCCCAGCACCCTGGGGGACACAGCTGCTGCCACATGATTCCTTTCCCAGCCTGCTGCACACATAGCCAGTCTTCTCTTCTGAACCAGCAGCCCTGCACTGTACTGAAGCTCCCTGCAAAAGGAGGCTGAGGCAGCTCCTGCTGCTCCTGTCTGTCACAGCCTGCTGTATTCTGTGTTGGTCCAGAGCCCTCAGATGTGCTGCCTTAAAGCAGCCTGTGCTGCAGGCAGGGCTGTGGGAGCCTCCAGGGTGCCCTGTGCCCCTAGGCAGCTCTGGAAGCATCCCAGGGCCCGGGTCAGCTGCTTGCTGCCCAGGTAACTGGGATGTGAGAGCAGGGGGATGGCACCAGCTCCGTGCTGCAGAGGCCTTGGCAGGTACCCAAGGCCCAGGAGCAGGAGCCCTCGGAGCAGGAGACCCAGGCTGTTCCTCCCTGAGCTCAGCTGTTCCTGCCAACCCAGTAAGCCCACTGGCAAAGAAGTGAGGCTGCAGTTTCAGCCTCACAAGACTCTCTCCCTGCCCAGATGCGGCCTGTGGTCTCTGCATGCAGCCTGGGCCTTGTCCCACCTGCTCCCTAGGTGACCTACAACCTCACAGCCTTGTAAATTGTGTCTCTCTCCTCTCTGTGCACTAGGCTTAAATGCCTCCCGAGACTCCCTCTTTCCCCTCCACCGCAGTCACCTGGATGTTTGTGTTGTATCTTCCGACTTTTCCTCCACACCATCCCTCCTTCCTCGGCGAGAGCTCCACGCCGCTCCCCCAACCCTCCTGGCGCGCGAGGGCACCGCGACGCCTGCCGAGGAGCGCCCGGCCCCGTGGCCCAGCTCCAGCCCCGGGGCCAGCAAGAGCAGGAAGAAGCTGCGAGGAGCTGCCAGCTCCCCCAGGCCAGGGTGACGGGCCACCACCGTCCCCTCGCGTGTCCCCACCCCTGGCCTGCCCTCGCACGTCCCTGGGGCCCAGGCCTGCGGGGCGTTGTCTTCACTCCAGGCTTCACTCCATTGTCACTAGACATGCTCAGCCCTCCTGGCTTGTTGCCTCCATCTCTACGGAGGCTCAAAGATGGAGGGGCTGTTATGGGGACAGTGAGGCCTGGCCTAGGCAGGGCTGTCATGTGCCCATGTGCTTTCCTCCCTGTAGGCTTAGCTGATATTAGTGCCTTGTAGCAAACCTGTGCTGGTTCCCAGTGAGATGGGCTCTCCCTGCAGCACAGGGCAGTCCCCATCTTGCTGCTCTTCTCCCTGCTGAGCTCTGTAACCAGGAGCAGTGTGTGGGTCTCTCTGCAGGGCAGCCCATAGAGCTACTGTGCATCCAAGATGAGGTGGGGGGCAACAGCCAAGGACTATGTGCAGGAACTGGCCAGCACAAGCATGTTTGGCTGTAACTTCCTGACTGGATGCCTATAGCCAGGTTCCTCATCTGGCATTAAGGGCTGAATCAACCCCCCCATTGCTACAGGGTTCTCAGGTGTGGCTGGTGGGAGAAGTGGGGCTGAAGTTGTTTGCTGTTCCTTGAAAGCAGAGGAGGGGTAGGAGGAAAGGAGAGGTTTTTTTGCAAGGGGTAGACCCCAGACATTTAGAGGTGGCTGAGATGGGGAATGGCCTGGGTTGGAGCAGAGTGGTTGGGAGAAAAAGAAGGTGCAAAGATGGATGTGAGGAAAGAGAGGGCTAGGGCTGGAGGTGCTCTGAGCAGGTGGGAGCAGATGGGATGGCTGGAGGGAGGTTGTTGCAGGGGTCGGGGCTGGATTGCTCACAGGTCTGTGGGGCTGACTGCAGTCTGGCTGTCCCTAGCCAAAGGGTGGGAAATGTGTAACCCTGTTACCAATAGGGTCACCATGCTGACCCTGAGGGTGTGTGGGGGTGGCCAAGTGTCTGTGATGGCTTCAGACCTTCACAGGGTCTGCTGCTGTTAGTCATTACTGGGGTATAGAATGTGTTCCAGGGCCAGATTTCCACTGTCTTGGGTCTCACATCCTTGAGTGTACACTCTCATCCCACCTCCTATAGGAAGGGAACCTCCCTGGCTCTCCTATCTGGGAAGAAAGCTGGGGAGGCTGTAGGCAGCAGGATAGAGCCCAGGGGCCAGCACAGGATTCCTTATTTATTTAGCTAGATCCCTTTTTTATGCTAGTCATCTGGCAGGTTGTGATACTAAATGTGCTTATGTCTGTCTGGGCCTGGCTTTCCTGTGGTGGTGCAGAGGCCTTGGGGTGCATGCATGCTGCTCCCCTGGAGTTTGTGCTTACTGAAAGGAAGCTTGTCCTCAGGACATGGGCTGTGGAGCCCAGGGCTGAGTGCTGCAGGGCTGTCCTCTCTGTCCCAGTGCTGCTCCATGCTTCTGGAGAGTGGGGAGTTCCCAGTGCAGGGTGTGTTTGGACCTCAGGGCCATCTGCCCCTGTGCTTTGCCATGTCCTGGACCTGGTGCTGTAACGACCATACCTCTAATTAAAGGTAGACTGACCCAAATTGCTGCCCTGTGCTTCTTTCCATGCTCTGTAGGCCAGCGTCGGTCAGCCCTGGGGTGGTGGGTGCAAATGCTGCTGGAGCAGGTCTGGGGGTGCTTGGTGTCTGTCTGTCTGTACAGGGACATGTGCTGCCCCCAGGGCTCCCCTCCCAGGCTGAGCATTCGAGATGAAGGACCCAGCTCCACTGTGCCTTTTCCCTGTCCTCCAAACTGGAATTGCTGCTAAACTCAGCTCTGTAACCATGTGTGGCAGGGCTGCCCTGGGGCATCTGAGCTTGGACCTTCCCCTACAGGCATTTCTATTTAGCCAAAGAAATACCCCATTGTGTCCCTCAGTGCTGAGCTCTACGTGCTGCCAAATCCTGCCCAAGTCCTCTGCCTCCATGCATTAGGCAGGGTTGGAGCATGCAGTGGGGAGAGGAGCTCAGTGGTGGAGCTGCTTATTTTTTTTGAATGCTCTCATCCTGGTGGGTGCAATGGGGTGGGGGCTCTGCGGCAAACCAAACCCATAAATGTTCTGGGTTAAAAATAACCCGTCAGAAAAGGGAGTGGGGGGAGAAGAGAGGCTATTTTTAACCCAGCATGCAGCAGCATTTGGTTCTGGTGTTGGTCTGCAGTCAGTCTGCATCGCTGCAGCTGGGGAAATGTGGCTCCATCCTCCAGCTCTGATACAAGAGCATACTTCTGACCTGGTCCTGCTGCCCTTGTACCATGGTCCTGCTCCTCTGTCCCAGCTGTGTTCCCTCTTCCACCCCTGGCTTGCGTGCCCTGGGAAAAGCAACAGTGCCTGGCATAGCAGTACCGTGCAGGGAGAATGGTGACCCAGTGTAAGTCTGGTGGGTAGGCAAAAGACACCTCCCCATCTTTGTTAATGCTGCACACTATATTCAGCTCATCCAAAACCTGCCCGGGATGCCTCGTGCAGGAATTGAATTGTTTACTTTGCTGCTTTGGGTGCTCTCTGCATTTCTGGTGACTGGGTCCCTTTGCAGCAGCAACACATGGCTCTCAACTTAGAAAACCCTCAGCCCAATGAGAATGTGAAGAGGTTCAATTCACTTCTTTTATCCAAGAAGGGATGAGAGGAATACCAGGAGAAAAAGGTTTGCTGGTAGGAGAAGTCCTGGTCAGCTGTTAGAGAACAGTCTAGGGCTGGCTCAGCTTTGGTAATCAGAGCAGAGGAGGGCTGGAAAAGCCTTCCCCAAGGGCCACAATCTGTAATGGTCAGCACAAGGGGGTGACTGGCCTAAGGCAGAGACCCTGCCCACCTGCAGAGCTGCTTGGGCAGTGCTGAGGTAATTGCTGCTGCTAGCCTGAGCCACAAGACATTTGGGTCATTTGGAGTGCTTCAAAGGGGCTCCCTCACATCTTCCTAAGGAGTAAAAGGGCTTTTGCCATCACTTCACCTCCTTTTCTCCTGCCCCAGTGTTCCAGGGGCCATTCACAGCAGGAGCAGGGAAGACTGCTGTTATCCAGCCATCAGAGCAAAAGTAATTCCACATCAGCAGTGGTGTCACAACCTTATGTAACAAGCAGGCCAGGCCACAGGGGAAGAGCTTGGTGGCACGATGACATGGTGGCATGGTGTGGTGCCATGCTGGCAACCTGTGGATGCATGTGGAGCAGAGTGCAGGAGGTGGAGGAGGAGGTGCAGGAGCACTGGAGCCTGTCAAGGCCTGAGAGTGCCTCACTGAGTACTGGGGACTTTTGGAGGCATGTGGGAGGAAACAGGCTCAGGAACAAGATTTCAGGCTGGTTTTGGTCTTCAGAAAAAGCAGATAGACACAAAAAGCCCTCTGCAAAGTGCCACCCCCTGGGGCAGCTAGTGTAACTGCATGCAGGTAAAGCTGGGGGGCCTAGGAGTGGTGGTGCCTGCTTGGCAGCACAGTGCTGGTGCAGCCAAATGAATCCATCCCCAGTGGAGCTGCCTGAATTGCTCCAAAGGCTCAAAGCTAATTGTCTTGGGGGTGTTAGGAATGGGACAAGGCTGCATGTGCAGTGTGAAATGGTTTTGTGTGATGTGAGATGTGAGTGAGCCTGCAGGACCAGGTGTGCATCTGTATGAGTGCTGGACAGAGAGGAGGAATGCTGATGGTGTGGTGAAGAAAAGGGGAGGGAGAGGATGAGGATGGTCTCCAGCCAGCAGCAAATGAGGAGAGAGTCCTTGAAATGAAAGCTCCAGCAGCCTGTCCTGGCCTGACAAAAGTATCCCTAATCTTGGGACTCCCAACATGGCTTGTTGCCTCTTTGGCCACTGAGACCTCCTTGGTAGTTTCTTCCTGAGCTGTTGCAGGTGATGGAGCTGTGTCATCTTTGAGCAGGACTGCAGATGCCAGTGCCATTTGTGCTGGGGGCAAGCCAGGAGCCTGTGTGGGTGTTGAGCTTGCCCTGGGCAGGAGGGAGTATCAGGCTGGATGAGCCAGACAATAGCAGCTGACTCCACAGTTACCATGTCCTGTGGAGAACTGGGTGAGGGAAGCCATGTAGTGAGCAGTAAGCCTGATTTGGGCCAGGGCTAAACCCTCAGTGCAAGTGGGCAAGAGGATGTTTGGAGCCAGTTCCAGCCACTCATCAGCATCATGCCAAAGCCTGATCAGTGCCACTCAGCCATCACCCTGGCTTGTGTCTCTGTGTCCAGGATGGCAGTGGCACTCTCCAGCGCAGCAGCTCCCTGGGAAAAATCCGGGATGTGATACGGAGGAGCAGTGAGATGTTGGTCAAGAAACTGCAGGGCAATGGTCCCCTGGAGCCCAGGAACACCAGGTACGTGTGAGGGTCAGGCTGTGTACAGGGCCCTGCCACCTTGTGTGTCTGGGTCTGCCTACTCACAGCACAATCACATCTGCTCTCCTCTGCTTTCTTATAGCATGAAACGAGCTGCATCCTTAAATTACCTGCACAAGTCTAGTGATGCTTCGTTTGAGGTAAGCACAGTGTGAGTGGTGGGGCTGGTGCAGGACTGCATGTGAGGCTGGGGGCTGTGTGGCCAGCGGTGCAGGGGGTGAGGGGCGTATTAGTGAGCCCCAGGTGCAGTGCTGAGAACCCCTGAGCTTGTCGCCCCTCGTCTGAGGTCAGAGCTCCAAATCTAAAGGTGTTGCTTCCAAGGACCCACCTTCCTCCCCACAAAGCTCAGCCATAGACTGGGAGCACAGGCACCAGCCACGTGTGTGTGACAGCAGCAGCAGGGCCCTCCTGGCTTGCAGGGCAAGGGGCGCAGGAGTTGCAGTGGCAGCTTTGGGGCGTGGGGCTGGATTGCAGGTACCTCATGGGCACTGTGTTTTTTCCAGGGCACCCAAGGCTTCCGTGCGGAGAGCAGAGGCCTGAGCGCCAGCAGCATGGACCTGTCCTCCCACAGCTCCCTGCTCTCCTCCAACTGAGCTGGCTGCTCCGCCGCTGGGCACCCTGGCTTCGCGCTGCACGGGGCAGCGCCCGGCACCTCCCCACACCACCTTACTCTGTTCTCCCCATCACCGGTTCTCGTGCCACCGTCTGCCTGCCCAGCCCGGCCTCCCCGGGGGTCCCTAGCTAGTTCGGGCACCGCAGCCCGCCCGCATGCTCCTCTGCTGCTCACCGGGGCCGCAGCTCTGGTGGCCGCATGCTCGGTACCGGTCACACACACGCTCACCAGGTAGAATCGCCAGCCCGGGGCTACCCCCCAGGCCGGGGCAGCGGCGGGAGTGCCCCATGCCCCCGGCACGCCGGTTCCCCGCCGGATGATCGCTGTACTTTATTTTATTAAATAAAACCGACCCTAGAAGCGACCGCGGCTCGGCCTGAGGGGGACGGGGCGGGCGGGGCGGGGGCGGGCGCCGCCTGCCGGGGGGACAGCGCGGACTCGGTCCGCCGGAGCGCCAGGGGGCGCTCTCCGCCGCGCCGGGCCGCGCTGTGCCGCCCCGGGGCGGTCCCCGGCCTGTTCCCGGCGGACGCGATGGCGCGGATCACGCTGGAGGACCTGGAGCGGCTGGGCGAGGAGCCCGACGGAGACGGCAGCGACAACGAGGACGGCGCGGAGGGGGAGGGACGGCTGTTCGCCCATTGGGAGGCCGTGGCCAGCACGCACCGAGTGAGCCTGCCCCGAGGTGAGCGCCGGGCCTGCCGGGGCTGTCACGGCACGGACCGGGACCCCTTCTGCGCCGCGGCCGGGGCGAGCCTCGTCTCTCGTGTGCTTTGCCTTGCAGACATGGCAGGCCCGATCGCCCAGATGGCCCGGCACAGGCACGCTCGCGAGCCCGTGCCGTACGTGTCCCTATCGCAGCACGGGAAGGTGAGGCCCGACCCTCTCCGCACAGCGCTGCCCGCCCGCGGTGGGGCCGCCTCGGGGCTGCCGCCGGCCCGCGGCCATGGAGGAGCCTCTCCCCGGCGGGGAAGGGCCTCGTGTCGGCGGGCGCGCACCAGCCTCGCCGGGGCTTCTGCAGCACCGCGGCCGGGATGGCACCTCTGGATCGGTGCAGTATTCCGGCATTTCTGCACCTCCTCCAGCGTAGAGTAATGGCAATGCTCAGCTTCCCGGCCTTTTTTGTAAAATTGGATAAGTCGTGCTGCTTTCTCTGGTCCTCTGACTTCCATCTGCCTCCTTTACCAGCCTGTCCTCTTGCTGGGGTGGGCACATCTAAGAAAGTGAACTTTCAGTTCAGAGCCTGCTCCCTGCCGTTCTCCACACACCTTGTTGCATAGCTCGAAGTCCTGCTGGCTTTGTGTTTGTGCTGGTTATGTTGGCTGGCTGAGCTGGAGAATTCAGCTGGCACAAGATAAAGATGTGTCTGTGGGGAACACAGGGCCTGTGACCTTGGCTGTCAGATGAGAGCATATGTAGTTATTTATCTCAACCACCAATCCAAACATGGTGTCTTCTGCCTGAGGATTTCTCTTTGTGCTGGCTATGTTGCACACTTACTTTCATCTCTTGTACATAAGGGTGCTTCTGTGCTTTGAGAAATAACTGCTTGTCAGACTGGTTCTTGTGTCTCTGCAGGCCTAGCTGGGCTTTCTACCAAGAAGACATCTGTCAATTGTCCTCTATATGAGTAGTGGTTAACCAATTTCTTCTGGGCTGAGATCCAGCACGCCCTGTAAAACATGTCTGAGCATGTGGCTTGTGCAGCTTGGAACTGGGGCTTCACCACACTCCCTCTTTCCGTGTTCTGGGTCCCAGGGATTTAATCTGGCTTTTTCTCCGCCTGTGCCAGTCCCAGGCAGGAATGGGGCCCCAAGACTTTGTGGGAACTAAAGAGCTTCTGTTGTTGTTGGCATCCCATCTGTGCCTGAGGAGGATTTTTGGCGTGTGAGGCTGAGTGAGAAGAACCACTGCCTGACATCAGCGCTGAGGGGACTTTGGAGCTGGGGCTCTTAGGGACACGTTTGCCAAGCTCAAGCAGATCAGTAGGATTCAGTTGCTTTTCCTATCAGTGCTACAAGCCCTCATCCTCTTGGAGGCAAGTGAATTATTATGCCACCTATATCATTGTGCCCTGTCAGCTCTCGGCCCCCAGCTCAGTCAGGGCTCAGTTCCCCAGCTCACATTGCAGGGACCTGTTGCTGCTGTGTCTGCATGAAGCATCTTCCTTATTTCTTTTGGGCAAGTGTCATCCAGAGTGGTGGTGCTTAGTGGAAGGATCAGGCTGTGGCACAACCAGGTGCTGTGACTGCACTGGGTTGATTAGTTTATTGCAGGTGGTATGGCGGATGGAGTAGAGGCATTGGTGATTTCCTTGCTTGGAAAACGCTCTTGCTCTGCTCTGCTTTGCTTGGTGGGACAATGGCAGGCGTGGCCCCAGCTAGAGGGGGAATGCCCACAGTGTTTTGGGGTGCTCTTCTTACTGGCATCCCACTGATGCACACAAGCAGGCCTGCTGTCTTCCTTCTGCCTTTGCTTTGGCTTTCAGGGTAGACACCTGATTTGGGTGGAGGCACAGGGAGGCTGCACCCAGTGCTGAGTCTTGTCACAGCTTCCTGTCTCCATCACTGCCATCACAGCTATGGAAGCAAGAAGTTTGGGAAGATGCCTTGAGCTCCGTGGGACAGGGTTGTCTCATGACCACTTTGATCTGGATGAAGAACAAGCTGAGAGTAGGAAGACAGGTGCTGGCTACAACTTCCCAGCACCTGTTTAGGTTACCTGTGGCCACAGACATGCCAGGAGCTGACCTATGAACATACCCAGATGCAATTTCCCCTTGCCCCCCTTCTGTGTCAGGTTTGTTCAGAGTACTGGACAATAGAGATTTTGACTCATGCCACAGAATTCCACAGCTGGAATTGGGTTCATGTCTCTTCTTCCTCCTGTCACTTCTTAGTAGGGGAGAAGGATCTGAGGAGTTTTATTCCAGTCTTCACAACTCTTCTGGATGCTAGAGCTCTTCTGCCAGATTTTCCCTTCTGCTGGGTAGGGATGTTTCTGTTATCCTCTGTGCATGCAGTGTTCCAGGGAAAAGGCCTGAGAACACCATCAGCCTTACTGGAGGCCTTTGGGTGCCTGGAATCAGGAACATCCTTGTGAGTAGGCCGGACCGAAGAGGAACTGAAAGACCTGTGCCCCTTGCTGAGGATGTGCTGCATTCCTTGTGCATGCCAGGAGCCTCCAGACCCCCTTGCACACTGTCCCTTGTCTGTGCCTTCCCTTTTGCTGACTTCTGCTGACCTTTGCCCCAGCGCCCATAAGTACCCTTGTCTGAGGTGCGTGTGATGCCAGCTCCCCTCACCTTCTTTGTCCTGCTCTGCCAACCACTGCCTAGCAGGGGCTCTCCTTTTGGCAGGCTCGTGTCTCCCCGCTTCTTGCCTGTCAGTGTTGGTTTCCCAGCCAGCTGCTGCAGTGTTGTCAGCGTGCTCCACCCTGACCTGGCTTGTCTGTGGCCTGTTGCAGTGCGAAGAGGCGGCCTACGAGGAGCGGCGGTACCCAGCGGGGAAGTGGGCCTGTGTCACCATGGGGGAGCCCATGTATGAGCAGAGCATCTCCCTGAGCTTCATGAAGCTCATGCGCTACATCTGCAAGGAGAACTCTGTAGGTGTGTGCAGGCAGGGGCTGGAGGGGCTGGCAGAGTGCACAGAGGGAAGGGCTTTGCCATTGTCCATCTGGAGTGGGGAGGAGGGCTGCTGCTGCTGCTGCTGCTAACAACACACCTGTCTCACTGCCTGCCTGCCTCTTTCCAGGTTGCCATCTGGGCATGACAGTCCCAGTACTCAACGAAATCCACCTGACCAAAGAGGGCACCGAGCTGGAGCGTGAGGTCCTAACTGCCTATTATCTCCCAGGAGAGTTCCAGCAAAACCCCCCTGTTCCCATGGACCCCGACATCCACATCACCGAGAGGGCACCGCTCCGGGTTATAACCAGGTGACCCCAGCATCAGAGGTGTTTTCTCAGCTCAGCAGAGATGTACAAACTCCCTGCATGGCTGTTGGGGTTCGTTAGGCAGAGGGATGGGAGCTCTGGCTTTGCCAATGTGCTGGCTTTGTTGTTTACACTGTTCCCTTTGCTGCTGCTGCAGGGTTTTCTATGGGATGACCACTGAGGAGACGATTCTGAGGGAGATCAATGTCTTCTGGGAGCTCCTGGGCCCCACGGAGGCGGTGCTGCGGGGAACCTACATCGTGGCTTCCTACGAAAACCCCAGCATCCCTCAGCGCCGCAACGAGATCTGGTTCATCTGCCAGCCCGAGTGAGGCCCCTCCGCTGCCGCACCTGCTGGAGATGGCACTTCTGACCCAAAGGAGACGGAGCACATCCCCACCCGCCATTCAGCCACACCATGAGAGACTGAGAGACTGTGGGGTGGCTTTCCAGCCTGCCCTGCAAGGGTCCTGCCAGGGGAAATCCTGCCTGGCCTGCGCTTCGCCTGCCCCACAGCTGAGGCTGGAGCTGGCACCAAAGATGACCTCTAGAGCAAGCTCTTGATGGGCAGCACGTGGTGGGGGCTCATGAAGGCAGTGACCGTGTGGACCTGTGTGATGTGCTGGCCTGACCTGCACTGGGCTTGCAGAGCTGGGCCAGGGTGGGTCCAGTGGTGGGCAGCATCACAAGGTGATGGTGTCTAGAAGGTGAATGACTGTGTACAATATGTGGGGCTCAGTGTGGCCTCTGGCCTGCTTCCTGTGAGAAGGCTGCCTGTCCTGAACAGAGCCACTGAAATGCTGCTACAGAGACATTTGCGTTCAGACGGGAAAAGGGCTTGAATTCAGGTGCGAATCCTGAATGTTTCCTGCTGGGATGGTTCTCTTTGGGCTGTTGGGTGCCTCCCTGGCTGTCACTCACCATTCCTCAGCCAGGACTAGGGCGCTGGCAGCCTTTGTCCATCTCTTGTGGGTGCTGTTTGCAGACCTGCTGTGAGCTGAGAGGGGTAGGTCCAGGGAGAGCAGGAGCGGCACCACCGTGTGTTGTGCATTGATTAGTGAGTTTCACATCCATGAATGCCATCATGCTTTCCTGGGGGAAGCTGGCAGTGCCAACAGTAAATAAACCCAGCTCAAACCACTGCAGTTACAGATCACTGATGGTGTGGATGGGGGGTGGCTGGGTTGGCTTGGGAAGAGCCTTGCTGTCTCCTTCCTGGAGATGCTCCAGACTGCAAAGCTGTGGCTCGAATTAGCCCAGGTTACAGCTTCCTGTTGAGCCAAGCACTCCCTCTGCATTACTGCACAGGCTGCTTCTGTTGCTGCTGCAGGAGCTGTGGGTACACTCTCCTCCCTGCAGGTAAGGTGGTTTGTCTATTGGATGGGGTCTGCCTCATTTTTCCCTGGTGCAGAAGTTGGATCCTGTGGCTGTACTCCACATGGGCACCTGACCTTTCAGGGTGAGAATTCAAATGCAACTGCATGTCATGCTGGTTGGCTGCAGGAACTGGTGCACTCCTGCAGGAATGTGCTCAACAGGCTTGGTGTGGAGAGACTTTTAACTGCTTCTGATGCAGTTCCCAATGAATTTTCTCATGCTGTATGCCTCGCTGCCTGCCACTGTTGCACAAACTCCAGCTCTGGCCCTTTGTCCCTATACTGCAGCTGGGGGGTAGGAGTGGCTGGAAGGCCTGGCTCCCTCTGTGGTCTCCCTGCCCAGCAGCACAGGTGGCTTCTGCCATTCCTCTCTCCAGTCAGATGCTGCTTACTGTCCCCTCAGGCTGTGGGGAGCCTGGATGCCCAGCCTGTGGCTGTGGGAAAGTGGGGCTGAGCATGATACACCCTTCCCTGCAAGGGAGCCTGAGGCAGAGTCTGGGTAAGCACAGCAAGGGCAGACAGTGGTTTCCTGGCTACCTTGTGATACAGCTCATGTTCCTGGGGCACTAAAGGCATTATGGACCTAGGAGATGCAGTCACAGCCTGCAGCACTGATGTGGCAAATGCTCCTCAGACAAGTCATGATACCTGGATCAGCAGTGCTTAGCTCACTTTCCCTCTTGGGGAAAGAGAAACAATTCCCTGAAGCTGGGGTCAGGTGGCTCGGTATCAGTGGGAGAACAAAGTCTGCTAGTGTGTGTGTGACAGAGACCCTTTCTCTTATCAGCTGCTTTGCTTGCCCTGAGCTTGCAGATGGAAGTAAAACTTCCTTCCTAGAGAGTGTTGAATAGGCTACCACTTCCTCTGAGGCTGCTTGGTCCCCAACCAAAACCAGAACAGCTTTTGGTGGCAGGAGGTAGTGGCTTTCCTGTGAGAGGGGGCTGGTCTGTGGTTACTGGCAAAGTTCCACAGCTGCATGCCCTGTGGGAGCAGCTCTGTGGTCTCCCAGGACGTGGCAATGGTGGGGGCTTCTGGTGCAGCACCAGGCTGGTGCTGCCACGCAGGGCAGCAAGCACGCTCCAATCCTGTGCCACAGGTTTTGCTGAGTAAAGGCTCCAGCATCCTCTGTGATGGATCCAGCAGTGCTCAGGGCCATGTCTGATGGCTAGTCTTGCGCACAGTACCAAAGCCAGTATTTTGGAGGCTCAACAAACCGGCTGGAAAGCTGGTGTTCAGAGTGACAACTGCCAGAGCCGGTGGTGCAGGGCTGCAGCAGGTTCCACCAGAGGCACTGGGTCGGGCAGAGAGGCTCCAGTCTGGGCCATGCAGATGGACAGACAGCTCTTGCTGCTCGGGTCCTGCAGAGGAGCAGCAAGGAGCAGCAGCGTGCTGTACACTGGGACTGTGTGCCCAGCCTCTGCCCGTAGCAGGGTGCTCCTGGCTCCTCGCTGCCCCGCTGCCTCCACAGGGTCATTCACAGCGGTACAGAGCGGGATCTTCCGCCATCAGTTTAACAAACAGCCCAGCTACAAGGAGCCTCTGGGCGGGAGGGGAGCGGCGTCGCCTCCTCGCAGCTCGGGGCCCCGGGGGCGCTGGCAGGAGCAGGGGGGTACGGGGGAGCGCGGCGCGGCCGGCCCCGGCCCCGGCCCGGCGGGGCTCTGCGGGGGATGGCGCCAGCGAGCCCTGAGCCTCGAGCACCGCGATGGAGGCACGGGGGGCCGAGCCGGGCGCTGCCGGGGGGACCCCGCTCCTCCCGACCCCGCCCGGTTTCCGGTGGCCGCCCCTCCTCCGGAACCCCTCCCGGCGGCGGCGGGCGGGGCGGCGGCGGCATGGCTGGGGTCCGGCGGGCACGCTGACCGGCGCGGGGGATGGCGGCGGCGCGGAGGATGGCGGCGGTGCGGGCACTGCTGGTGCTGGGTGAGTGCGGGCCGGGACAGCCACCGCAGCCTCCCCCGGGCAGGGAACGCGGGTCCCGGCGGCGGGCCGGGGGTGGCGGAGCTTTGCGCCTCCGCTCGACTCCGTGCCTGGGCCGCGCTGGGGCCGGCGGGCGGGGGTCCACGGCCGGCCCCGGGCGGGGTGAAGGAGGAGCGGCCGTGTCCGGGGCCGAGCCTCCGGTGGTCCGCGCCCCCCCGGCTTCCCGTGAGCCCGGCGGCGATGGGGCCCGCTCGTCCCGCCGGACCCGGGGGCTGCTGAGGCTCCATCCGCTCCCCGCTGCGGGCCGGCCGCGCCCCCGGCCCGCGCTGCCCCGCTGTGCTGCGGGAGCCTCCGGGGCGCCTCGCCCGGCTCTCCTTCCCCGGCGTGCGCCGGCTCGCCCTGCCCGCCCGCCCGCTCCGAAGGGGGAGCGTCGTGCCGAAATCCACAGGGATGCAAATACGCCAGACATTTCCGTCTGGGAGGCGGCGAACGGGCGCTCCCGGGGCGGCGCGGGCCGGAGAGGGCTCCCGGAGACCCCTCGAGCGGGGCTCGGCTCCGGCCCGCGCCGCTCCGGCCCCGTGGGCAGGGCTGACACCGGGCAGGCTGCGCGGAGCAGCGCCTGGTTTTTCCTATGAATTCCGCTCAGATCGGACCCCCGAGGAAAAACAGCGGGCCCGCGGTGAGCTGCCGCCCGTGGAGATGGAGATTGACCTGCCGGCCGCCGAGGGGTTTTTGTCCCTTGCTGAGCGCATCTGGATGAGCGCTCTGCCCCGCCCCCCGTGCCACTCTTCCTGCCCGATCCCAGCTCCGCGGCCCCTTGGTTTTCCTGGCTGCTGCTGCTTTTCACCGTGTTCGGCTGCAGGGCCTGAACTCTCCTCCTCTCGCTCTGCTCCGTGGTGTTTCTCCCCACTCCGAGCACCATTTTCCTTGCCTGAGGAGCCCAAGGTGTTGGCTGTGCGTGAGAGCCACAGGGGCTGTGAGCTGTGTTCCAGCCCGGCTTTGAAGGGTCCCACGGCTGCCCCATGCCACATCACCTCGTTTCTTCACTTAGGAACCCTGGCAGTCGCTGTGTGCAGTCCCTTCTGTCTCACCGTGCACAGTTGTAGAGTTTGCTTTGCAGTTTCTGCTGTAAAATCAAGAGCAGTCTTAGTTTAGCACCTGGGTGGAATACCGCCTCGGAGGGAAAGATATCTACTGGGCTGCTGCCCGCCCATATCTGGAGTCGTGGCTGAGCCCTGCTGCCAGGCGGCAAGTATTGTCCAATTTACAGCTGATAAGCACGAAAAGCAGCACTTACTTAGCTGATTAGCACCGTGATTGCCATCCGCCTTGGCAGCCTCTGGGAAGGCTGTTTCTGGCGGGGGAGTGTGTGCTCTGGTTTGAAGTCGTAGGGCCCTTTGGACCTGCCACAGCATTCACCTGTGTGCCAGGACGCTACCACTGGGATGTGCAAACCTGCCTGTGAGGGCTGTGTGCTGCCTTTCCTGCCACTCTGCAGTCGCTGGAGCTTCTGTACTGCTCCAGTCCTTGTTTCTCTTGCTGGGCAGGATCACATCCTGCACCACTGGGGGTAACATGCAGCTGTCCAGCTCGCAGGCACTGTGAAAAATCTCAGGTGCCATCAGTGTAGCCAAAACGTGCAGTTCGATGTCTAGCTTTTACAGGCTGCTGGGAAGTTTTGTAGGCTGCAGGGCATTGTCTCTCTGCCTGTGGATGGTGTTTGGAAAGAGCACTGGGGAAAGACCTGGGAGGTGTGGAGTATCCGTGGCTCACGCAGGTCCTTTGCCATGCATGTTCCAGAAGTGCTCAGTGCCTGGACTGCTGCTCCCTCTTCCTCCACTTCCATTGTTCAGGGAAGCTGTGATCTTTCTGGCAGTGGCACTGCAGCATGCCAGATGTGTGCTGACTTCTGCTGGAACATGTGGTTGAAATGCTAGCAGAGGAAATATTTGCTGAGTCAACTTTCCTTTAAAGCAAAAAAAAAAAAAAAAAAACAAAAACCCAAAACCAAAAGGTCTGTTTTGTTCTGGAAATGCCTCCATGTCCTGGGTTGAGCTGTGTGTTTCTGTATGGCAGTGCTTTTCTCATGCTTCCTAGCAAGCCTGGTCTTAAAGAAGAAAATTTATGAAAACATGAATGATCTGATCCCCCTTGGGACTTGGCTGTGTTCAGACAGTGCTCTGGGCAGGCTGGAACCTCGAAGTGGCAGGAGCTTCAAAGGCACGGCGACTCCATAGTCGTGGCCATAGGCACTTCTGTGTCTGCACAGTGGGCTGCAGAACCACTGGGAGCTGGCACTGGTCAGGGGCCTGTCGTGTTTAAAGATCCCTAAAGATGTGTTCTGAGCTCTTAATTGACCTGGAATGAAACCATCTTCTGAAGGCAGATGGATGGGCAGATGTTTGAACTGCAGCAAGCGCCAGTGTTTAGTTGCCTGCTGGGTGATGAATGTTCTTGCTGGTTGGGAACCGAGTTTTCTCCCAGTCTGCTGAATCCCTCTTGTTCAAGGGAGCTGGGGGGATGGCAGCTCACATCTGCTAATTGCTCAGGTGGTAGGTCCCACCTTGTTTGGCCAAAGGCTGGTTCATGCTGCACCCAAGCAGAGAGGTGTGTGTGTGTCCTGGGAAGGCAGGCTGCACTTCCTCTGAAGGCCATGGAGCCCAAAGGGAATGGAGGGAAGAAGGTAGGAAAGGGGTAGGAAGAGAAGAGCCTCACCTTGAGGCAGTGGGCAAGAACATGAGGGCCAGTTTGGCTGTAAGTGATAAGGCACTTCAAAAGGATCTGAAGGCTGTGGGGTCTGGTTACAGGTATTTACTGGAGGATCTTTACACTAATATTTTTCTTGCGTTCATTTCAATTCATCTGCTATTTAAGTTGCAAAGATCAAAGCTGTATTCCAGCAAGCACACGTGGACTAAAGTAAATAGCAGGACCTAGTACACCTCTTCCCAGTGAATAAACACTCTTTCCTCTCTGAACATTTTCAAGCATACCTCTCAGGCCTGGAATGCAAAATATTTCACATTAGCAGTGGGTGTTTCCACTGCTTTCGATATTTGGGAACTTGGAACAAATGCTTATTTAGAAGTGGACAGACCTGGGTACAAACGTGCTCTTTGTGAAGGCAGTTGCTGCTGTGGTGTTTGGAGGGAAATTCCCCTGGGGTTGGAGGACATGCAATTGTTTGTGCAGACCCCAAGGAACAGTTCTCATTCTCCTAACATGAAGTGTTGGTCTCAGGGGCTGGGACAGGCAGCTCTTTGGAGGCCTGGAGGGCAGCAAGACTAGCAAGATGCTTGGCAGACGCACACGAACTTTCTTCTTGATGAGGCTTAAGTTGCACAGGGTGTTGCCTTTGGGTTTGGTGGGGTTTGCAAAGGCTGTGAACCAGCACAGTGGATTTTGCTGTGTAAGGGAAAGAGGCAGCCCCACCTTTGGCATGGCAGTACCTGCTGGAGAAGGCTGATAATGTCTGAGGTGGGAGAGGGGCAACTGCAGTGTCTTCCACCCTTACAAGAAATTAACCATGTCTGTGAGAAGAGGAGGAAGAGAGATGGAGAAATGATAATTTGGCAGCTGGTAACGTGTTGTTTCCTGGGCTCAGTGTGTTTCAGCATGGCAGAGGTGCCAAGGTGGGCGGCCTGATTCCATGTCTTGCTCCTTGCCTGGAAGATACTGGGAGGTGGCATCCCAGAGCTACTTAAAAATGCTTTTAGTTGGTTGAAAGAGCAGATGTTGTGTTGCACAGAGGGGTTAAAGGGCTGTGCTGTGCCTGCAGCATACCTTGTGTGCTGCCTTGCCTGAAAAAAGCAATCACACTGCTGGACACAGAAGGATTTGTTCTCTGGGGGAGACCTGATGAGGAAGGGGTGGGGATGCTGAAGGTTTTCAGGCTTTTCATGTGGCTGCTGCTAGAGCAGTGGCCGTTCCCTGGGCTCTGTCATGGTGTGGAGGGGGTCATGGTGCACATGGGTCACATCTTGTTCCTGATGTCCGTGTGAGCTTTCAGCAGTCCAGAAACCTTGGGCTCTGGTTTCTGGGAGGCTGTTCAGAGGGAGTTGCTTGTAAGGTCAGGGGCCCTGGGCTCTTCTAGAAATTTTCCTTGCTTCCTAATGCTGACACTGCTGAACCACAGCATATGGAGGCAAGCACACAGATTTTTGATTCTGGAGGATGTGGCCTGTTCAGAGTCCTGCACTTCCACCTCCATCCTACCAGACCCTGTCAGGATCTGCTGTGCTGTGTTGATGAGCTGTCAGCTTTCTCCTTTTTCTTGCCTATCACAGTGGCTGCTTTCCTGCACTGCTGTTGGGTGTTACAGGAAGGAGCAGTGTCAGGTCACCTCTGAAGTCACACAGGACCGGCAAATCCACCTTTGCATTGCAGTGGGAGCTGTTGACTTTGCCATTTGGTTTAGAGTGGACAGCTGGTGTGCCTAAAAAGGACCAGACTGAAGGAAGGATCATCTTTGTGCAGAAGACCATCTCCTGTTTCAGTCTTCCTGTGCCTTCTGAATATGCAAGCAGTAGGAAGGAAAAGAGGCTTGCAAGGCATGTATGGATGTGGGTTGGTTTGGGAGTTAGACCAGAATCTTGCTTTGCAGGAGGCACACAGGTGTCTGTAGTCTCAGGGAGTGAAGAGCTGGAAGAACAGTTGTTCGGGGTCTCTTCTGGAAATGGGTGAAGAAGAAGAGTGAAGGCTGACTGTAGTGAAGCTCCTGTGGGCTCTTGAGGTTGGAGGCATATTCAGTGTTTTAAGCAGCTGCAGCTCTCCAGGTTCAGGCTCTAGATCCAGGTGCTGCTTAAATAGAGGCTGAATAGGTTTGTCCAGAATTTCCTGTTGTCTCTGCCTTCTTTGGCATGGGACAACACAGTGAGGATGAACCCGTGCCACCCAGTCAAGGCAAGGACTCCATTTCTGGTCATTCCTTTGTTCCAGGGAAATAGTTGGCAGTAAGCACTGTTCTATGTTTACCTGTGTCTCCTTTTAATCTGTGCAGCTCTTGCTGAGTAGCTGTGGAAGATCTTCAAGCCAAAACACAAGTGGTCTTTGTTTTAAAGCATCAATTTGTGTTGGCAGCCAGGTCTGCAGTGCATGTGCTTTTCATTGACTGCTGCTTCGGCTCAGTTTCTCACTCTTGCCAGCTCTTTTTTAAACTTAATACAGAAATGTTTTTCCTGAGCTTAAAAGGCTGACCTGTGCAGTACTTCTAGTCTTAACTTAAGCCTTGTCTTTGTCAGGGAAGCAGTCTCTGGTCACAGAATAGGCTGCTTACCTGTGCTTTGAGAGGTGACTAATACACGCTGTCTGATCAGCAGAGAGGCAAGGGGGGCACTTCAGAGTGGTTTGCAAGTTTCTGAAAGCCTGATCTGTGTGCCTGGGATGAGCAGTTTCGGTGTGCCTGCTCAGCTCTGACTTTTCCCAAGCTTGCTTGTCTTAGCAGTTTGGGAAAGTTGATGGGTGGGTGCTATTTTGATACTCTTTGCAGACTGTTACTGCCTGGGGCCGCTCCTTTTATTTGATCAGCTTTCAAAAATCCATCCTCTATTCTCTCATTTTGACCTTCTGAAATTGTTCTGCAAGGGCCTCTTTTGAGAATGCATTCTAATCCTTAAAAATTGTAAGTGCCATCCAGGGCAAGGCCCTTGTTGTAATTAAAACATTTCTGCTGGAAGTGAGCAGATGAATGCTGAGGTGTTCAGGTGCCTCTGAGAGCAGAATGGAAACAGAGTCCAGCTGTGGAATTCAGGATGAACACTGAGGAGCACTCGTGAACTGCTGTCCCTTGCACAGGGGGTACACACAGGTTGTGTGTCAGGAGAGCAGGCATGGCTGGTTTTAGGTGATGATTCCTCCTCTGAGATGGTGCTTGCCAGTGGGATACCAGTGGTGTGTCTCCTCCTTGTCAAATTAGGCTCTGACTGGAATGGAGCAGGAAGGGATTTTGGCACCTGTGACCTGGAGCGTGCACAGGGCCCCTGAGCATCCATGAATTGAATCCACCACTGTCAGGTGGTCTGCACCTCTGGGAGGCTGGGATGGCTTGGGTTGATGGTTGTATTGTGCAGGATGATGAATGAAGAAAACTGATACCAGCAGATTCCTGTCTGGAAGGTGGTGTGATACATTTGATTTCAGGGCATGAGCCTTCCCTCTCTGGAAAACAAGGTGTTTCAAGCTGGGAGGAAGCAATGACGTGGGGCTGCTGTCTGTGCTGGGACCCAGGGCAGAAAGGGGCTGGGGTTTAGGTGAGGATTACAAGGCTGTTTGTATTTCAGCCCCTGCTTGACCTGTGTTCAGTTCCTAGGTGAGAGAGCAATGTCCGTGAGTGCTGGGCTCAGATCTTGGTGCTAACACCTGAGATGTTTGTAGCTCTAAGATAATAAGGCTTTGGAACTTCTCCTCTCCTGTGATGCTGTTGTGAAACGAGGTTTGTCCCAGCAGCAGGATTTTACATTTTGATGCAGCTCAGGCCACCCTGAAGAGCAGCTGGGACTGCAGCCTCCTGCTGTCGATTTGGGCAGGTTGGCTCTGCCCTCTGTCACTCCAGAAGAAAGCCAGACAGGGCTGTCCCCAGAGCCATGGCATTTGGAGGCCAGGTCCCATTCTGGCTGCAGAGGGGAGGCTCTGTGTGCCTCTGGGTGGGAAGGGGGGCTGTCCTTTCTGTGAGTGATGCTGGCACAAGATAGGCACGGTATTGCTTAAGACCTGCTATAAACTCTCTCCTCCTTGCAGTTGCTCATTGGCTTCTTTGGGAGCACAAAGCAAGCCTTTGATTCAAACCATGCAGTGGCTGTCCAAATGGTTAAGGGCAGGACAAGCTGCTGCTTGCAAGTGCCTTTATTGCTGCACTGCAGCGTGCCTTGGTGTGTGTCCTGGCTCTGCTGGGGCAGCCCAGCGCTCCTGTGGCACGGAGCTGCTCCATGCTGCTGGCTCTGTGGAGGTTGCTGGCACTGCCTGGATCACAGGGAAGCATTAATTGGAGAAAAGATTATGGATTTTGTCTTTCCTAGCAAAGACAAGAGCAGGGAAAATAAAGCCTTGTAGGGTGCCACAAAGGGCAGTGCATCCAGTTCTCCTTAACCATTCTTGGGAGCATAGATGGGTTTGTGCTGCTGAGGTCAAGTTGTGCAGTTGCCTTTGCAGAGGGACCAGCACCAGAAGTCTCTCTCAGCAGTTGCAAGAATTGTACAAATTGTCTTGGATGAAAAAAATCCAAAGCTTCTCATGAGTTACTTGATGTTCTTTGTTCCTCTCCATCCATATGGCCTGCTCTAAACACCATGAGCCTGGCACACACCTGGGCACCTGGCAGGTGCTGTGGGACTGTCGTTCCTGGGCTGAGACTCCTTCTGCAGCAGTCAGATCTTGTTCTGTGATCATTATTTCCTCCAGCCAGGTTCAAGCAGTTCTTTGTCCACCAGATTCCAAGCAAAAGCTGAGTGACAAAGGCAACACATCTGATTTTTTTTTCATCTTCTGAGTTAACTCCTGCTGGCTCTCCCTGCACGCTGTGTGTGTGCTTCTGATGTGTGAGTGGAGGAGCTGCTTGCCAGCACTGACCCTCCTGCCCTTGTCCTGTCTCTATTTACTGCCTTTTTCTGGCTCAAGTGCAGCTGTTCCTTTTCCAGTTGTGCCTCCCATCTCCACCTCTTCCTGATTCCTCTTCTGTATCCAGACCTGCCATGGCTTGCCACACGCCCCCTTCTCAGACTCTGCTGTTGCTTGGTTTCTCTCCAGTGCCTGCCTCTGGGCACTGCTGCTTTCCCAGGTGTGGCTGTGGCTTCCTCCTGCCATCTTGAGATTGCCTTTGTCTCCTTGAGCCTGGCCTCCAGTTCACAGCAGGTGATGAGGAATCAGGGCTGGGCTGGGGCAGGGCTGCTGAGATGTTCAGCTGGTCCTTGGAAATCACAGGACTTTCTGGATAAGGATTCTTCTGCTCAGCTGGAGAAAAGTCTCAAAGCCACATGGCCTGAAGCAGAAAGCATTCATCTGAATGGTTAACATTTTGGCAAGGAAATAACAAAAGGCTGTCATCCTGGGCATCCTTCACCATCATGTTTTGTTTCTGTGGCCTTGCTGGGATTTTGGCCTGCCTCCTCTCACTGGCTGCAGATGCATTCCTGCAGACAAAGGCCTGCCATGGGTTTGATGGAGCAATCCATTACCCCTGGGTTGCTGGGTGGCCTCACTGAGCAGCCAGGCACCTGCAGGTATCTCAGCACAGCTTTGTGCTCCCCAGGACCTGCTTGTTGAGTGTCTCTTGCCACTGTTTGTGTGCTTCCTTGCCATTTGGTTGCTTAGGGTGCCCAGGTACTCTTTGTTCTGGTGGCTTTGTACTGACACTCTTACTGACTGTCCAACAAGAACTATTTGTCCTGCAGATGTATTGGAAATCAGCTTTTCTGCTGCAGTGGAGAAAAGCACTTACTTTTCAAGGAGATCTGGTTAGGAGGAATTTCTGTTTCAGTGAGTGTGTGATAGCCAAGCTTTTCTTTAATTTGACACGGGGGCTTTGCCTTAGATTTATCTGTAGCAAATATTCTGCCTAGCTATTGATTTGTAAAATATTCCAGAAAGTGCCCTGCTGCATAGTCTTCCCACTCAGGGACTTTTTTCCATTTTTAGCTGAGATAATGTAGCAATGTCTCATAGAGAAGCTACCTCTTAATTAATATTGCATGAGCAGAAGAAATATTAGCTTCTCCATCTGCTTTCCTATATTTGTGGCTTTTAATATAGATTCATAAATGGCTTTAATGAAAATAAACAAGGAACTGTTCTTTTCTGTGCCCTCTTTGCTTCCAGAGGTGACAGTGCAGGTCCAGCCTCCCTGGTGATGTTTTTCCCAGGAGGTGAGTCCTGGACAACAGCGCTTCCCTGCACAGTTGTAAATGATGGTTGTGAAATGGGGCTGATCTTCAGCTTTCTAGCAATGCAAAGAGGAGGATCTAGGAGAAATCTGCAGAGCTGGAGACAGATATGGGGAGTTGTGGGTGGTGCTTTGTAGCCAGAAAGAAGCCAGTGGCACACGGATGGAAAATGGACCTGCAGTGCACAGCAGGCAGTGTTTGTGAAGGAGTGTTCCTGAATCATTTGGGTTGGCACAGAAATCCCTGTGAACCCAGCTGGAAGCCCTGGGCACCCAGTCCATCCTCCTGAAGCTTCAGAGGCAGCCAGAGCTCAAACCCCAACCTTGCCGAGCCCATTTCAGGTGTCTCCTCAGTGCCTTTCTCAGCAATTTTTACCTTGCAGCACTGTGGTGGCTGCTAGGAAAAGTGATTGCCTCTCCTGGGAGCTTCTTTCCTTCCTGTAGGAGGGGAACAAGCAGGTTTTTACCTTTGGTCAACCAAATGGTGAAGCAAGATGCTCCAGAGATTCACCTTGAGCGAGACCCACAGTGCAGCCGTGCTCCAGGGGGAGCCCAGCAGTGGGATTGCCCCAGTCTGGTGTTGTGTGGTGGCATTTCCCAGCCTCCACGAGTTCTCCCTGTTCCTGGGAAGGCAGAGTGGCTGGGTGCATGCTTGTGGGTGGGCTGCACAGAGGCAGCAGCAGGAAGGAGCCCACGACTGAATCCCTGCAGCAGTTGCCAGAGCATGGGTGTCGTTTGCAAGAGCATGGCACTGGATGAACCATTTCTCCCATGAGCTGTAAGCTGTCTGGAGAGCTTGGCCAGCTGGATCTTCATGGCAAATCCATCTGAGTCTCTACAGGCACAGAACTAAGGGAAACTTAGCTGTAAATATACTGACGTGACCTGGAGAGAGATTTAAAATATTTATCCTAGAGCAGAGCTTGGGATATAAATAAGCTCCCTGTCTGTTTCCCTGCACGCAAGGCTCAGAAGTGCAGCTGTCCCTTTGTCCCCAGCTCACAGAGTCTTGTTTGGGACCAGCAAGTTGCTTATGGGTGGGCTTGAAGTCCATACAGATGGTGTAAACATGGAGCTGTCAGCAAAATGGAGAGGGCATTTGCAGTGGTGTAGATGGGAATTTTTGAGTGCAGCTTCCGAGCCCGCTGGCTCTGCTCTGTGGCTCTCGGGGTGTTTGTGGGGTTTGCTGCTGAGCCATGTGCTGGGTAAGGTTGTAACCCTCTCACTTGGCCCCCTGAGCAAGCAAGATTTGCAAGATGTCCAGACAAGCACAGCCAGAGGGAAGCACAGGTTTGGGTGGTACTGGGGGTGTTTTCTTCCTTCCAGTGGGTTTGGTGGCAGCACGCAGAGAAGCAGCTCACTCAGGCACTTTCAGTGGCATAAATAAGCTTCATTCTCCAGCAAACAGTCCTGGGAGGGCAAGGAGGGCTTGCAGGCAGGAGTGCTCCATGCCCAGTGCAGCCTTGCGAGCTCTCTTCATGGGAGAGGGGAGCTGGCTCTGAGCAGCAGCTCTGTCTCTGATGGTGCATTGCTGAAGCAGCTGGCTCTGCTTGCAGGCCTCGTGTGCATGCTGCTCCTCTCTGCTCTGCTTCCCTTGCCCTGGCCTCTTCCCACCCCCACCCCCTTTTGTCTTTACAGCCTGAGCTTCCATTCTCTGGAGCGCCTGGCTGGGGCTCCTGTTTGCTGAGGGGAAGTGCCAGACAGTTTTATGGAGCTTCTTCTGCTTTTTCCCCCCATCTGGAACGGTGTTTCAGCTGGAACAGGAATAATGCAGAGCCCTGGCCAGGAGCTCCATCCACACACACACAGAGTGCTGTTCTGAGGGAATCCCTCCTGGCTGGGCTTGGGATGGCAGCAACAACGTCAGCCTTTGGCCCTCAGCCTGAGTGCAGGGATGTGAGGATGGATTAGCAGGAGCTGGTGTGATACCTGGAGGTGCTGGCCCCAGCTGCCCTGGGGTGATACCTGTCCCTGGTGTGATACCTGTCCCTGGTGTGACACCTGGAGGTGCTGGCCCCAGCTGCCCTGGGGTGAGCTCTGAGCCACACAGACCCTGTCCTCACTGCCAGTCCCAGGGCAAGGAGTGATGAGCCAGCCCTGTCACAGCCCTGCCTGGCTGGCAGGACCTGCCTGCCTGTCCAACACCACCTGGGCTCTCCTCTGCCAGCAGGAGTTTTGCTTAGTAGAGACATTTTCATTCTTACATGGCCCATGCTTAAATTGTGGGGGGAGCACCATCCTTCAAGGCCACTGCACAGGGAGCATGTGGCTCATCCTGGTTCCACTTGGCATCTTTCTGCTGTCTTTCCTTTAGTGGGAGTACCTCTGCTGTGCTGGCCAGGGGGCTTAGCCTTCAGATCCCTGTGGCTCCTGCCAGCAGCACACATCAGGTGTTTGTGAGGAAAGCAGGGAATTGCTCAAGGGCTCAGAGCAAGCCTGGCAGAGTGGGTTGGCAAGACTGGTGGGTGCAGCAGGTCTGTCAGTGGTGCTGAGTCGCCCTTGAAACATTTGTGTTTCTCACTGGGGCTTGGCAGTGCAGCTGGCAGTGTCTGCTCAGGAGTCTTTGGCTGATGTCCCATGAAAGATGGTTTCCTTGAGCCAGCAGGATTCCCAGCTCCTGTGCTGCTAGGCTTCCCAGCTCCTGTCTCACTTGTCCCCCTGTCTATCTGCTACAAAGATGTTGGCCTGGGGGTCCCATGGCCACCACTGCCTGTGGTGCCCAGCAAGCAGCACTTATTCAGCCAACCCTTCCTTTTCCACGGGCCAGGGGCCAAGTGGTGCTGCCAGCACCAGCTGTGCCCTGAGTGTTTGGGCAGGAGGAGCAGTGATCTGGCTGCCATCTCTGCCCTCTTCCTCTCCCAGCTCCGCTGCACTGCACTCATGGCTTCTTGGGCTGGTTCTCTGGGCTGGCTGCTCAGAAAGGATGTCTGGACTTCTCTGAGGGGCCTGGGACCACCCAGTGACCCAGAAGAATGGCACTGTTTCCCTGGTGCAGTGTCCCCTGGAGGTGCCCGTGTCCCCTCTCGCAGCAGGTGCCAGGAGCACGGGCACAGCAGAGCATGGCTTGGAGCAGTGTCTGTGTGCTCCCAGGGCAGACAGGCAGCTCCTGCAGCTCCAAGGCCAGTTGTTCTGGTTCAGCAGCCCCAGCAGTTTCAGGGAGCCAAGGAGCTTGGCTACCATGGGGAGTTCCCTCTCTTGCTCCAGTTTTTTCTGTTTGAGCGAGGTGCTGAGAGAAGCTGGCGCAAAGCTCAGCTCGCAGTTCAGCCCAGACACGTTCTCCTTAAGGACCACTAGCAAATCCCACAGCCCTGGGGACAAACTGTGCAACCTGGTGTCTGCCCCACAAGATCAGCCCAGCCTGCAGGGGGGTTGACAGCAGTCCTGCTTGGCTTGGGAATGAGTAGGAACCTCCCAAAACACTCCCATTGCTCTGTGGCTGCAGAGTGGCACCCCTGCTTGCTGTTCTTGTTCATTGCCAGAGTAGCAGCTCGTTCTTCCCTCACTCCCCAGCCACCTGTCCCTGCAGGTGAGGGCATCTTCAGAGGGCACCATCACATTCTGCTGCTTTGGAGTGGCTGCTGCCTGGCTTTGAGCACACAGGAAGGCAGGGTCTCTGCTACCTGCTGGTGTAAAGGTTATGGCAGAATAAGGAAACCGAGCTTGGGATGGTCTTGGAAGAAGCAAGCCTGTGGGATGTGTGGCTGGGGAGAGGACTGGGATTCAGAAGGTCTGGGCTGGGGAAGTAGGAAGGGCAGCATGAGGAACAGAGGCAGGGAGCCCCAAACGAGTTTGAGCTGGGCAAGTGAATGAGGTCCTGATGTGCTGGCAGCTGCCAGGAGTCTGCAGCTGGTTTCCTGGGCTCAATGTCCTTGTGCTGAGCCTTTTTGTCAGTTCTGATGGCCTGCAGCAGATGTGTGAGCAGTACCTGCCTGCCTTGGCATGGGGCTGTGTGCAGCAGAGGCTGCCCTGCTGTGTGTGGCAGTGAGCTCTTCCCAGGGCCAGCTGCACCCCAGCACATCCCTGGCAGTGCTGCCTTGGTGTCTGCTCCAGCAATTGATTCACTGTTCAACACCTTGTTCTGGTTTCTTGTGATAACTGCTCAGAAACTGGGCTTGGCCATTTCCATGTATGGGATCCTGGAAGGATAGGGACACCCCAAAACTTGCAGTGTCTCTGAACAGTTTTTGGGAGGCTAATTGCTAAGTGGTTGCTGCTTTTTCCCCTTTCTTTTTTTTTTTTTTTATTTTTTTTTTTTTGTTTTGTTGTGGTTTTTTTTTTTTTTTTTTTCCATTCTAAAGCTTTCTTTGCAGGGCAGAATTGGTTTCTCAGTATTTGCTTGGTTGTGTTCCACACAGAAGGCAGCAGAGAGAGGTGCTGTGGGACACATGGAGCCAGCTCAGTGTTGATGTGCAGGCATCATGTCTCTTGCAAATCTGGAGTGAACTGCCCCAAAGGCAGAGGTTCAGTGCCCATGTGGGCAGACCCACACTCTCACAGCAGAGCTGCTGGATCCAGGTGTGTGATACAATCACAGATGATGTTTTCCCAAGTTCCCAGTCATCTAGATCCACCACAGCATGACCTGGAGCTCCTGTGTGCTGGTCCAGTTTCTCCTGCCTCATGGAGCCACTCTAGCAGAGCATTTCTTGGAAATGCTGCTCTGTGCCCATGATTGCTTTCCTGGGTGCAGAGTGAGTTTTTGATTTTACTTTAACTGTGACAGGAAAAGATGTAGTTTTAAAAACCTTATATGATGAGTGCCCAAAGACTTTCCAGATGTTGTGCTGCTCTCTGTGTTCAGAGCCCCTTGCCTGAATCAAACCATTTCCATCTGGCCTGCTGGTTTATTGCAAGCCTGCCCATCTGAGAGGCTCTCTGGACTGGAACCTCTCGCATGGAGGATCACTCTGGCTGGAAATAATTTGGGGATGCAAAATATCTCTGGGTGTTTGGCTTGGCTGCTGCTCCAGCAGTGGAAGAGCTGTGTGTGGAGCAGGCATGCTCCCAGCTGCTGCTTTTTGTGGCTCCAGGGGCCTGCCCAGGAGGCAGGGGGGGTTCCTCACGTTACTGAGCATTCATGATTTTCCTTGCTTGCTTCTATGGCTTCAGCTGGTGCAAGTGAGCCTGCTGGCTCTGTGCTTGTGACCAGCACAGAGGAAAAGCTGACCCATGTGTCCTTGTTCCCTGTTCTGGCATGCCAAAAATCTGCTTTTATATGAGCGTGCTCATAATGAGCTGTGCCAGGAAACACATGGCTTGCTGGAGACATGAATGGGAGGTCTGTATGGGGCCCTGTGCTCACTGGGAGCCTCACAGGGACAAAGAGCAGATGCTGGTGTGCTCTGCTTGCTCCGTGGCAGTCTGTGCCCTGTGGGCTGCAGAGCATGGGGAGCAGAAGATGGGATCAAGGAACGAAGTGCTTGGCTGATCCAGTGGTGGCAGAGAGGCCAGGTAAGTGGTTTTACTGCCTGCTGATCTTTGTGGCTCTCCTGCTCTGGAGAGGGCTGGCTTGCTGCTCTGGAGATGTGGCTGTTTGCAGTGAAGGCTGGGTTGGAAGGAGCCCAGGCACTGCAGGCAAGCAAAGTGCTGCTAATAGCTTAGGATGACAATTGTGGGTGGGGATGAGGGAGAACAGGAGAGATATGCCAAGCCCATTGGGCCCTAGGTAGCATGTGGGCAGAGGGGCTGTGCAAGCTGTGCCTGGCTGCAGCAGGAAGAAAAGGCTCTCAGGGCAGAGTTGCAGTCCTGAGCATCAGCAGCACTTCAGTGTCTGGAGTGCTTCTCCCTTGTAGGGAGTGCTGCCAGGGCTGCATGGGCTGAGCTGGTGCTGAGCAGTGCACACACAGCACATGAGGAGTTAAACCTGCCTGCAGGCACTGGAGCCTTGTTCTGACAGAGGGCTTGTCAAGTCCTCTGGACCAGCAAGCTCAGGATGCTCTAGCTCAGTGATTTCATTGCCCAGCCTTTGGAAGCAAGCCAGGGCTTGAACGCAGAGTTTGCTGCTCTTTGATCCAAGAGTGACTAAAAGCAAAGCCCAAGTGCTGGAGCCATTCCCGAGGACTTGGCAACTGAAGGAATTGCTGCCTGCAGACAGTGATGTTTAAGTTGCTCCTAAAGACAAGACCTGCTTGATAATGCTTTCTGAGAGTGTGATATTGAAACCTGTGAGAGGCCAGGACCCCAAGCCCTAACACCATCCCTGCTGTCCTTAGGATGGAGCACAGGTCATGGTGTTTTCTGAAGATGTGCCTATGGTTGCCATTGACACCACACTTCTGCTGTGGCCTGATTGTCTTTCTCAGAGAAAAGGTGATAAATCAGTCCTGAGTGTGAGCTTCTCAGTCTCTTCTGCTCTTTTTCCTCTGGGGACTGTCTTTCTTGTGGCCCCTAGCTGTGCCCCTGGGCTTGCAGGGAGCCAAGTCACCTTCCAAACTGTGCTTCTGGTTTGGTGGTTTTGCTTGGGGTTAGCAGCAGCTAAACATGCAGCTGGGGGATGCAGTGGCAGCTCTGCCTGTGCCTGCCTTGCCTTGTTACAGGTTTACAACAGAGCTGGGAGTGAGTGCATCAGCTCATCCAAATCCTCCTTTTCCTTAGTGGTTTCTCATCAAAGAGCAACAGCCTGTATTGCTGCTGGACAGTTTGTTTCTTCAGTGGTCTGGGCAGTGGCAGGGGCAGAAGATGAAGGTCACAGTGTGGATATGTGGGGTGGCCTTGTATTGAGAATGGATTTGAGGGAGCTAAAAGCTGTCACTGCCACCTTGCTTTGCTGAGCTCTGTTAGTTAGCTGGCACACCCAGAGCTGGTAGCTGAATTTAAAAGTGGTGAAAGGGTCTCTTAATCCTGGTCTTTCAGTCTGAATCTGAAGTGCTGCAGCCTGGGGATAGATTTAGGCTACTCCTGCTGTTCACCTCAAATTAGAGGTGGGAACTAAGGCATCTCTGGCCAGGCCACCTTGCTCTCTCCCAGCTGTATCCCTGGACTCTGTTTGCAGGGAAGTGCAATGTGTGGCTGCTGCAAGGGGCCCAGGGCCTTCCCTCAGTGAACTGCTGGGGTGCTGCAAGGGCCCTGCAGGTTTGGGGAGCCAGGGGGAGCAGGCTTCCCAGCAGTGCCTTCCCAGGGAGCATGGCATCTTTGCTAGCTATGAATGGAAATGGACAGGGAGCAAATGTTTAGCAGTGTGTTACAAAGCTCTCTGCCTCCTTCAGTGCTGAGCTGGTGGTGTAAATACATTCAGCTCCTGCCCCAGGTCTTGAGACCTGCACACTCCTTGTGCAGCCCCAGCAAGAGCTGGTTCCATGGTGGAGCTGGGACAGCTGTGAGCTCCTGGCTCTGGCATAGGAGCATGGGAGCTCCACTCTGCTTTGAGAGGCCAAACAGATGCTGGCCAGTCATGTCCTCTGCCAGAAACAGCTGGCTGGGCCAGTTCTTGCAGCTGACTTCTTCCATCACATCTTGGTACTTCTGGGTCTTAGTTTTGTTTCCTCTAAGCCAGGTTTTCCCCCTCCATAGCTGGGGTAGATCTGAGGCCTCCTGCTGGCAGGGAAGAAGAGGAAGAGGATGGCTCCCTTTTGGAGAGAAAGGATGGATGCAGTTTGGGTGCTCTGGGCTTTGCTGTCCTGGGCACTGGAGAGGAATTGCAGCTCCTCTAAACTGCTGTTCCAGGTGCAGAGCATTAAAGAAATTGGCTTGCACATCTGGCTGAGCTGACCCAGGGTGAATTTTGCTGAAGTGCTCCTGGAAGCAAGTCTGCAGAATAATGCTCCTGGGGCCTGGCTGGATAATGGGGCTGGGCTACAGGCTGCAGAAGCACCAGAGTGCTGGGCTTGCTTTCCAAACCAGGAAACCTTATACTTGCACAGAGCCCTCTCCCGAATCCCATTCCCATGCTGTTAGCTCCTGGTTTGGTTGCAAGCAGCTTTGGGATTACTCATATCCTGTGGTGTCTCAGAGATTGGTAAACTCTTGGGTACAAAGTGAAATGGATCCTCTCCTTTTCCCTCTCTGTCCTTTGTCCAGAGCTCTTTTATTTCAGAGCAGCTGGTGCCCAGGAGTTGCACACTGGGCATGGCGGGATGGGGGCAGTTTGGGGTGGGTGGAAGCATGGATCTCCCCCAGGAGTGGGCATATGGAGCACTGCATTGTGCTTTCCCCAGCAGGGCTGTAGGTGAGAGAGGTGCCTGTGCACTCAGCAGGAATCTGGGGCTGTGCAGCAGCTGAAGGCTTTGTGGTTGAGGCCGCATTCCCAAGCGATGTCGTGAGGCAAGGAGACCGGGATTTTTGGATTGTTTCAAGATGTAGGCAGCCTGGCCTGGCAGGCAGGGCAGGAGATGTGCTGCCTGCTCTCCTCAGCTTGCAGGGTTGCTCTGCAGCACCCAGGTGGTGCTGGGTGCTGGAGTGTCCCCAGGTGAGCCTGTGGAGCTGGCACTGAGGAATTAAAGCAGTGAATTCTAGTTAGCACTTCTGGCTCTGGAGAATAGTCCCAAAGACATTCCCAGTCCGTGCTGAGTCTGCTGCCACATCACTGCATTAATGCTGTGGCAGCCTTTGAAGGGAGTGGCTACCATGGGGCTGGGTGTCCTTTACCAGAGGTGTGGAGAGTTCTTTGCTTCTTGCCAATCCCACAGGATTGAAAACTTACTCTGCAGAGCTTCAGACAGCAGTGACTGACTTCATAGAGTTGCTCAGAAGTCTGTCCTGGATATGGCTTTGTTGATTTTGTCACCCTGAAATGCTCTGCATGTGCTCAGGCTGGAGTCCAGCAATGGCCGAGTCCTGGTTGCAGCCCCAAATTTCTCCTCACAGAGAAAAGCAAGGCACAGTTCTTCCCAAGAATATTTCTGGGTTTCACATTCTCTGAACCTCAGAGAAAGAAAACACAATTCTTATCATTTGCTGTGCCTGTGTTTGTGCAAAAGGAGAATGCAATATGGAGATTGTTTACCCACAGTGATGGTGTTTTGTTTCCTTGGCCTGTCAGGGCCAAGTGTGTGTGTGTGTGTTGGGACTGTTGGGTGACAGTCACGAGTTGTGTGCAGAGTTGAGTTGCTTGGCAGGTTCAGTTTTAGATGTATAGAATAATATGGTATAATAAAGTAATTAATTAGCCTTCTGCTAAGATGGAGTCCTCCTCATCATTCTCTCTCCCCTCGTCAGGACTGCCTGCAAATTCAATACCTGGGGACACCCCAAGACAAAAAAGTGAATTGAGAGACACTTGTTAGAAACTAGGACTGGTAATGCAGGTGTATTAGTGTCACTATTTTTCCTGGGGTAAAGCTGCTATTTGCCTCCCTAAAAAAATGAAATTAGTTTGAGCAGAGGGTACCACTGCCTGAAGGATGCTGTGTTCCTGCACTCAGATCTTTGCCAGAAGGATGATCTCACAGCCAGGATGGGATCTGAGCTCTTCTCTGCATCCTTGTGCATTCTACTAGTCCATGGCCCCTCCCTGCAGATGATTTGCTTTGTGGTGTGTGGGGATGATACCCTGAGGACCTGTAGGTACCAATTGAACCTCCCTGCACAATTCACTTAACCTTTATCTATTACCTCAACAGGAGGGTTTTGCATTTCAATTGAGTATCCTTTGGGTAGCACACCACTGGGTGTTTTCAAGCAAGCTGCATTTCAAACATGTTTATCTAATCTGGCTGAAGATCTTTCCTGGAAAGCTTTCTGTAGGCACAGTTGAGACAGTTTTAGTCCAGAAACATGTGTGGAGGGTTTCTTTTTCTCCCAGCCAGGGGTGGCTGGTGTCACATGCATGTGCAGGGGCCGGATGTTTGCCAGCACACACATTTGGGACTGCTCCGTGCTGGCGTGGGCTTTGCAGGACCATGGCTGGCCCAGCTGTGTGGCTGGGGGAGAGCTCTGCACTGCCTCTGTCTTGCTAAGGCTGATGTGGCATTGCTGGATCGTTTTTGAAGTGACTCTCACTAAGGGAAGCGTTTTGCTTTGTTCAGCAGCTCCCAGCAATGTGTCCCAGCCCAGATGAGCTCATGAAACCACAGCAGAAGCTTTTGGGAAGGTGTCCAGTGTGAGCTGGGGTTGCCTTTGCTCTCTCCTCTGGGGTAGCCTCCAGTGGGTGAGCCACACACGGCCATGGCTCTGCCACACAGGAGAGCTGGGAGGTCCTGCAGCTGCTGAGAGGAACAAACAAATTTTCTTTACTCAGCAGCGGTGCAGATTGTTGGCTTTGTACAGGTTTTACCCAAACTCCAGCATAATGGCATCCCACACAGCAGCCCTCTCCTTGGACAGCTTCCTTGAGCCTCTGTCCCAAAAGCCCAGGAGGTGGAGGGGGGATGCACAGACCCTGCTGACTGCGGCCTTTTCCTGGGCCAGGGTTGTGCAGCTCTTCCAGGCAGTTCCCATCTCCCAACACTGGGCCCCGGTGCTCTGGATTGAAGTACTGTGAAAAGCTGTGTCCTCCTCTGGGCTTCTGATGTCTTCCACCCCAAAACTCAAGTAGGATTCTTCTGGACCACATCTAGCTGCTCCTGGTCTTTCCTTGCAGCCCAGATGTGATGCATGGTTGGGACAATGGTTTCCAGTCTGTGTAGCCAGTTCACCAGTGGCACCTTGGATGCTATTGTCAAACAAAACACAGGCTGGTGGCTCTTGCTGCGCTTTACATTTTTTTTTATCCCATTTTGCCTTGACACTTGTGCTCATGAGCTGTTCATCACAGGCATCTTGCTTGAGCTGAAATGGTTGTGTCCATTTCCCCAGCATGGAAAACAACAGCATGAATAATTCCTCCTGTTTCACCAGGGAGCTGGATCCCAGTGTTTCCTGACACCTGGTAAAATCCCTGCTTCCCATGTGGGACTTGTGCCAAGCCACCATCATGTCCTCTGTCCACAGAGCCATGTCCTCCTGCCTGGCCATGGGGCATGCTGGAGCAGCAGGATGCATCTGATGAGGCAGCCAAAGCTCTCAGTGATCAGTGCTGAGTAAAGTGCACTTGTGCTGTCAGTGATGGGCTGAAAGCAGCTCTGTTGCTCTTCAGTGTTACATTGGTAATGCTGATGATTTCATGCTAGAAATCACTTCTATGTAATTTAAAATGTAATTTAAAATATAACATCTTAATACCCTAATGGTCTGCACCTTCAGAGAGAGGTGTCTCATCACAAACTCCAGCACTGGCATGATCCTACTCCAGTAGGCTGACACTGCAAGAGCAGAACAAATCCATCCTCCTGCATGAGCTTTGTGTGCCCTGCCACTTGGCACCTGCTTTGTCCCATACAGGTGTGATTTGATGGAAATATGCCTGAGGCATGTCTGGGGAAAATAACAGACCTGGATCCTGTAGGTTCAAACCTGAGTGGGTTTGAGTGCTCTGTTCCCCTTTCCTCCTGCCCCTTTGACCCAGCAGCAGTTCTGGTGTGAGCTCAGCTCCTGATGTTCTGGAGCTTTTAGGCTATGGAGCACATGGCTGTGTTTGAGTGAGGTTGGGTGGCTGCTGCCGTGCTGAGTGCTCTGGTTGGGACAGATCTGATGTGACACATGTTCCTGCACGTTGTATCACCTTGAGGCGTGTTTTCATCTCAGCTTCATGAGCCAGCTGTCACAGACTGATGGATAGTTCCTGCCTTTAGGGGAGGTGCATGGCAGCTGCCCATGGAGACTTCACTGGACGTGCTGACCCTTGGAGCACAGCATGCTGATGGGACTTGGCTCTGTACGAGACCCAGGGAAACGGGACCATCAACAGGTTCCTGAGAAATGCATGGAGCTGGCTGTTCTGTTGCAAAAGTCAGGACAGCCAAATTCAGAGTTCATAGCTCTGGGATCAGAGGAAATTCAGTTGGGAATTGAGTGGCAGAAGGGTCACTGCAAAATCCAGCCCCTGCTCCTAGCTGATGTGTTTGGGACAGGTGTGAAGCCCTGTTGGAGTGCCTGTGTCAGTGCCTTGCTGCTGCTGCTGTGAGTGGGGGAGCACAGACCAGCCCTGTAGGAAATGAGTGCCCATGAGCAGCATTGCCGTGGCCCCTGCACTGTGTAGATGCTCCAAAGGCTTTCCAGCGTGGGAAGGGCTCTTGTGGCTTCCTGGAATTTGATGGTCTTCAAAACATCTCTTTTGGAAAAAGATTCCTTATCCCTAGCTCTGTCTGACTGAGGTGTGTTGTTAAATCTTATCCCTTCACCAGGCTTTTATACAAATGCTGGGAAGGAGGATGTGGCTGAGTGTCCAAAGAGGAGCTGCCTTTCAGCTGGACTTTGATACTGCTCACGTAACTTATCCAGGCAAACACTTTCTGAAGCTGTTTCTCCTGCAGTGGTGGGAACACACTGTTTTGACCCTGCTCTTGTTCGTCTTCATTCTAAGAAGCTCAAAATGTGCCTGGCTTGGCCCCTTTCCCTGCAGAGCATGGTGCTGCTGACAGAGTCCAAGAGCCATCCTCATGTGCTGAATTGCCTTTTGTTTGCTTCCCTTGCTTTTCCAGCTGGTAACCAGAGCAGAGTGCCTGCAGGGCTGGCTGGGGGCAGCCAGCAGCCAGATCTGGGAATGTGTGAGAGGTTCCCTCAGCAGCCATGCCAGGCACTGCCCAGGGAAGCACTCTTGGATGGGCATTAGTGTGTCAAGGAGGGCTTTAGGGGGTTTCCATCTCTGTAGAGAGATGCCTCCAGCCCCTCAGGCCACTACCAGACCCCAGGACAGCTGTTGCAGTTTGTTGTTTTTGTTGTTTCCGCTTCTGCTTGCGAGCGAGCGGGCTGAGTCACCGGCGCGAGTTTGTGGTGTCCCTGTTGCATCCTCTTGTGCTGTGTTCCAGCAGATGCTGTGTTTATTCACATAGATAATCCTTGTTCCACACCAGTGTTTCTCTGTGTGATTGCTGGGGCTGTGGAGGTGAGTCAGAGACATAGTCCTGATGAGAGGGACTTTGAGGAAAACCTAGAAACAGTCTGTGCGTGTTTCTAATTAGGGACAATCGTGGTGCAAGGCTGGAACTTAGGACACATCCCAAAAAACTGGACAAGAAGCACTCAAAGAAACATTGCAAGTGCCCAGGAAGCTGCTTGCTCTCCAGGGCTTTGGTGACTGCCTTCCAGGCTCATACATTGCAAGACATCTTTCTGTTCAGGCTGGAAGTGTGATACTCAGTAGTGGGTCATGGGAACTCCCTCTTCATGCCCGTGTCCCCAGGGAGCAGAGAGCCCTCCTTGGCTGTGGCAAGCTCAGGCAGCCCTGTTCCAGTGATTGCTGCAGACAGGCTTAAAGCAGCTGTGCTGGCATCCAAGCACAGATCTGTTCAAACTCTGAATGATGTGCTTTGAGCTCTGTTTCTCCTAACATGGCTCTGACTGTCTGGACACCCTTGAGAACAGCACGTGCTTACCTGATCCACTCTTCTCCTTCCCTTGCTCTGAGCATGCCCTCCCTTTTCTGCCTTGCAGCCGTGGGCACGCAGGCGAGCATCCTTTTCACCAAAGAGCCGTACTCGCAGGATGCCCTGCACGGCCGCAGCGCCATCCTCCGCTGCGAGGTGAAGGAGCCGGCGGACGTGGAGTTCCAGTGGCTGCAGGACGGAATTCCCGTCCAGGACACGGAGCAGCGCTTCAAGGAGGGCAGCAACCTCCAGTTTGCCGCCGTGGATCGGCACCGGGACGCCGGGCTCTTCCAGTGCCTGGCGAGGAACGTGCTCACCGGGGAGGAGGCGCGCACCGCCAACGCCTCCTTCAACATCAAGTGTGAGTGTGGGGCTGCCTGCAAGGCACAGGGAAAAGCATTCTCTTGGGAGGGCCAGAGGCTGGAAATAGTTTTTCCAGGCTGTTTGCTAATGCTTGTGTGGGTCAGACAGGGATCGGATGGCTTGGGCTGCTCAAGTCGGATTCCTCTCCAGCTGCCGTGTCCATCCTGCCCTGTAGTCCTCTTGTGTCTTCTGGTGTCCCTGAGGCTGTCAGAGATGCTTTCTCCTGTCCCCTTTCCTGTTTGTGCATATGAAACTGGGACATTACTGCAGCAAGTGTGTCCTGGGCACTGCAGATCCTTTCAGAACTCACCTTAACCCTCAAAGAACAGCTATGTAGGGCAAGGAGAGATCTCTGCAGTGTGGGTGTCTCTTTACTCCACGCTGCCTTGAGGGCATGTGTATCTCTAAGCATGCTTGTGCCCTTGCTGCCTCCTCTGGTTATCGGTGAGTCACCAATAACCAGCACTTGGGCTCTGTACGTTTGGAGAGCCAGCTGTGTTGGTATTCTTTGATCCCACAGGGATTGAGACAGGCAGTGTGGTTCTGAAGCAGCCGGCCAGCGTAGCTGAGATCCAGCCCTCCTCCACAGTGGTGCTGCGGTGTCACATCGATGGCCACCCACGGTAAGGGTTGCCTCCTGAGGAGTGGACCCTGCCAGGGGCCCCTGCACCTTGGCTGTGTGGTCTCTCTTTCTCTCTCTCTATCCCCCTCCCTCTTCCCCGCCACCTTTTTTCTTTCTGCTCCTCCCCCACTCCCCTCCTCTCTCCCGCAAGAGTTCAGTAGAGTCAGGGAAGGCCAAGGGCAGGATTGAGCCTGTGCTGAGCGCCGCGGGAGAAGGCAGACGGCTTCCCCAGAGCCGCCTAGCGAGGAGCACAGTAAGGATGGGCTGTCACAGCCCAGCTGCTGAGCTGCTTGGTGTGCTGCAGTCACTCTCCGTCGCTTCCCAGTCGTGTCCCGTCCACCTTGGCTGCATGTCTCATGGCTTCGTGTCTGTGTCGGGGCCGGCAGCGGGACGGAGAGCCAGGGCACTGGGCCATCTCTGGGCTGTCTCCTCCGCACACCCGCTCCCGGGGCAGCCCTGACGGCGCCGTGCCCGTGCTCACCTGCTCACCCCTGTCTTGCAGCCCCATGTGGCAGTGGTTCCGGGACGGTGTCCCCCTCTCGGAGAGCCACAGCTCCTACTCTGTCAGCAACAAGGAGCGGACGCTGACCCTGCCGAGCGCCAGCCCCGATGACAACGGGCTCTACTCCTGCTGCGCCCGCAGCGCCGTCGGCTCCGTCTGCAGCCACAACAACTTCACGCTCAATGTCATCGGTGAGTTGTGTCCCAGCTGTCACACTGCCCTGCCCCACAGCCTGCTCTGCTGCAGGGGAACCTCAGCCTTGTGTGGCTTTCCTCTGTGCAAAGCTTCTGGGCAGAGACAGACCCAACGAATCCTGGCCAGGTGTCACAGACGTGTTTTATGAAAAATCCTTTCCTTAGGATTTTTTCTCCTGAGGAGCTGAGAAGCCTCAGAAACAAAATGTAAACAACCATCCTCTGCTGCTGTAGAATGCAACAGGTGGATCTGTGATTGGTCTCATGTAATTGTTTCTAATTAATGGCCTATCACAGTCTAGCTGTCCAGACTGTCTCAGTCAGTCACAAGCCTTTGTTATCATTCTTTTTCTATTCTTAGCTAGTCTTCTGATAAAATCCTTTCTTCTATCCTTTTAGTATAGTTTTAATGTAATATATATCATAAAATAATAAATCAAGCCTTCTGAAACATAAAGTCAACATTCTCATCTCTTCCCTCATCCTGCGAACACCTCCACAGCCAGGCTGGAGCCCAGCCCTGTCTGTGTGTGTTAATTCACCCCTGTGTCTTTCTGGAGCAGATTTATGCTGTCTTCTTTTGTAATGGAGCACCCTGGAGGCTGTAGGTGCTTCTGGTTTTGCTAGTGTCATTGCCACGTGGGTAAATGCCATGTTGGTCTTTGGAGGAAAGTCCTAAGGAGGGCAGGAATTGTCGACATTAGAGGGGTATTTGGAACTGGACAGGGGAATTTTGCTGTCCAGTGTCAGCTTTGATCTGTTCACTAGGAACCAGGGTGGCCAGGGCCATGCTGGAAACAGAAGGGGTTTTCCCCTTCTGAGCAGCTCCCACATGCAATCCTAGGCTCTGAGTCCCTAACTCCAGCTGTGCTGGCACGTTTGCCTCCTTTGGGCTTGCAGGGCACACCCAGCTCTTCTTTGAGCTTTTCCCAGAGCACTGGTGTGGGGACACTGCAGGCCCCTCTGTCCCCCTCACCCTCCTGTGGTCTGTGCCATTGCAGATGAGAGCTTTCCTCAGGCAGTGATCGTCCCTCAGGACCTCATCGTGACCAAGAACGAAGAGGCCATGTTTGACTGCCAGTTTGCAGCTGTGCCCCCTCCCACGCAGGAATGGCTCTTTGAAGACAACCCTGTCACCAACAGATCCAAGTAACAGGGACCCCAGTGATGTGGGCAGGGCTGGGAGGAGAGGGGCACTGTGTTCCAGAAGAGAGAGGTCAAACCCTGCCTGGACAGGAGGGCAAGCACACAACATCAGAGTGGTCATGGGGATTGGTTTCTCAGCTTGACTGGCTTGGGTTTAGCAGGGCCTTGGTCCTTGTGCATGGCATTTACCTGAACAGGACTCAGGGAGCAGTTTGTCCTCACAGGAATCTGTGGGGCTGTCAGTTCTAGATGCCCATGCATGATGGTCCCACAGTTAGGGATTAGAGAATCACCCAGATGTGGTGATTCTGTGGAGCCAGGGAAGCTCAAGCTCCAGACACCCACTTGGGGCAATTCACAGTCAGGGACGTGTCCCAGTACTTGATGCCAACACATGGTGATCCCCAGACTTGGGAACACCTCCCAGCCCCCAACATCTGCACAGCAATCACTGGGCCCATGGCTCTCCTGCACTTCCACATCCATGTGCATGGTGATCCCCAGAGCCAGGAGTGTTTCTGTGCCCCTGAGAGCCTAAGCATGGGGCAGTCTGCAGGCCAGGGCAGTGATCCCGGAGCTGGGATGTCTCTTCCAGTCTCTGGAAAGCAAGCAGTGCTGTCTGGGTGCCGGCTGCCCTCGGCCTGGCAGCCCCCTGGCGCCACCTTGTGTCCCCTGCCCCTCCTCCTGGCTCTGTGTGCTCCCAGAACTGGCTCCTGCTTGCTGATGCATTTTTTGGTGGGAGCCAGCTCTTCCGCCAAGACAAAAACTTCTGCGAGCTCATTTCCTCCATGAAGAATGTATCCCGACCATCCTGTTCACATGTGGTGGGAAGCTTTGGCGTGGCCCCTCCTGGTTTCACGGGCTCATGCAGGACATCTCAGCTCTGTGGCTGTGGCCCATGTCCTGCAGAGGTGCCCACTGAGCCCTTGCTCTCCCCATGTGCCCAGGACCACCGTGTTTGCCAATGGCTCCCTGCTGATCACCCAGGTGAGGGCTCGCAGCACCGGTGTCTACAAGTGCGTTGGCCACGGGCAGAGGGGGAAGACTCTCGTGCTGAAGGCAACTCTGCGGCTGGCAGGTGAGGTCTGGGGCTGGTGACAGGGTGGGCAGTGAGTCCCCAGAGTTCCAGTGTCACCCTGGAGCTATGTGACAATATAGCAGTGGGTCAGTACATGCAATGGTTCATCCTTGCTCTCTGGATGAGGGCAGCAAACAGTTTGTGTGCTCTCACCTTTAAATGGTGCCTCCCCTGTGAATGATGGTGTTGGTGGGTTGGCTACATCTTGTTGCCGTCTTTGAGCCCTGTTGTTCTTGTTCCTCTCAGAGATTGAAGACATGGCGCCCTTCTCCCCGAAGGTGTTGACAGCAAACCAGGGGCACCGCGTGTCCTGCACTGCCCCACAAGGCATACCCACACCCCAGGTCTGGTGGGAGAGAAACCAGGAACGAGTTCCCACTGCTGGCAGGGTGTACCAAGAGGCAGAGCAGCTCATTTTCACCAGTATCACAGAGATGGATGCAGGGATCTACACGTGCCACGCTGCCAACAAGGCTGGAGAGAAGAAACAGGAGCTAAGCATCACTGTGGCTAGTAGGAAACTTTCTGAAAAGGGTGGGAGCAGAAGAGGGGCTGGGTAGGGGGTTAGGGTGAGCTGGGCAGCGTGGCTCATTACCTCACTGATACAGAGAGGCACCTCTCATGGCTGAGCTGCAGGTTGCACACTGCCTGTGTGTTTGCACTGCTGCTGGCCAGAGGGGTAGTGAGTGGCTCTGTGTAACCCCTTGCCTTCATGCCCAGCGGTACCCAAATGGGTGGAGATGCCCAAGGACAGCCAGCTGGAGGAGAGCAAGCCAGGATACCTGCACTGCCTCAGCAAGGCCTCCCTGAAACCCACCGTCACCTGGTACCGCAATGGCATCTCCATTTCTGAGGTGAGGCCACAAGGCGAGCCCCTGCCCCTCGTGGGCACTCCTGCTGGGCACCTGCTCTGCTGCTGCTGTTTCTCACCTTGTTCCTAGGCCCAGCTTCCCTGTCACCCCCACTTTGGCCTTTTTCCTGGCACTAGCTCCATCCTCCTGATGTGTGGGTGCACAGTTGGCTGGCAGTCAGCCCTGTGTTTTTGGGGCAGGGCAAAGAAAAAGGTCCCCGCAGCTTGTCTCGCTTCTCCACGTGGGTCTCAGCAGGGCTGTGTTTATCTGGAGCACGGTGTGGCACGTGGAGTGTCAGCAGTGCCACAAGCCAGGGCTGACCCTAGGGCTGGTGACAGCGTCACTTGTGCCCCGCTCCTTCCCCCGCTCTGGGCAGGACTCGCGGTTTGAGATCTCGGAGAACGGGACGCTGCGCATCAACAACGTGGAGGTGTACGACGGCACCATGTACAAGTGTGTGAGCAGCACCCCGGCGGGCAGCATCGAGGGATACGCGCGCGTGCACGTGCTGGGTAGGCTGGCAGCCCCTCGCGTCCCTCCCTGGTGGCTGCAGGGGTGACACCTCCAGCTCCAGGGAGCCTAAACATCGCCTCCGCCTGTTGCAGAGAAGCTGAAGTTCACGCCGCCACCTCAGCCCCTGCAGTGCATGGAGTTTGATAAGGAGGTTACGGTGTCCTGCTCGGCCACGGGCCGGGAAAAACCCACCATCCAGTGGACTAAGACAGGTCAGGGGGATTTGGTTGTGGTGTGCCTGCTTCTGACCTGAGGCCACGGGAGCTTCACCTTGTCCCACCTCCAGCGTGGGTGAAGCAGCAGCGTGGCCCCGTGCGTGCTGCACGACTGCTGCATCCGTGCTCTCGTGTCCTGCAGATGGGAGCAGCCTGCCATCCCACGTCAGCCACAATGCTGGCATCCTGTCCTTCCACAAGGTGAGCAGGAGCGACTCAGGGAACTACACGTGCATCGCCTCCAACAGGCCGCAGGGCGAGATCCGTGCCACCGTGCAGCTCGTGGTAGCAGGTGAGGGCTCTGTGGCAGGCAGGGGTGTTTCCTGCTGGGCTGGCTTGGCCCGAGTGGCAGAGAAAGCAGTGTCTGGCCTGGTCCTGAGCTCTGTCTCACAGTTTGTCAGTGCTTTGCATGCAGCCTGGGAGGGCACGTGCCACTGTGCCACCGTGCTGGCTGTGCTCCCTGGTGGGAGCTTAGCACCATTCCCAGGAGCTGACAGAGTTCATTTTGGCCTCTCTGCCTTCAGTTTACGTCACCTTCAAGCTGGAGCCAGAGCCCACAACGGTGTACCCAGGCCACACAGCCATGTTCCAGTGCCAGGCAGAGGGGGACCCCGTACCGCACATCCAGTGGAAAGGGAAGGACAAGATTTTGGATCCCGGCAAGCTCCTGCCCAGGTACACAGCCTCCATTCCAAACTGACACGTGGTACAGCAGGACATTCCCAAGTACCCCTCATCCCTGCCCAGTATGAGGGTGCCAGTGGTGCAATCCTGGGTTTGTAGCTTGGTGGGCACGTCGTTGACTCCACGTGCCAGGACTTGGACTCTGCTGGCCCCAGGGTTTCCCTTTCTGCCACAGCCTGCCAAGCTGTGATTGAGCTTCAGTCATCTGTTCTTAAGTGTTGCACAGCCTGAGATGGAAGCTGATGGCAGTGGGGACGTGGGGCTGCAGGTACCCCAGGCCTGCCTCTGCCCTTTGGTGTTTGCAAAGAGCTCTGTGTGTGTGGTTGGCAGGATTCAGATCATGCCCAATGGCTCCTTGGTGATTTATGACGTCACCTCCGAGGACTCAGGAAAATACACCTGCATCGCTGGCAACAGCTGCAACATCAAGCACCGGGAGGCATTCCTCTATGTTGTAGGTAAGGAAGGTGCCCAGGGTTGGGACATGACCTCCTGGAATCCCTGGCAGTTCTAGGCCCTGCTTGTGGCTCTGGTGGTGCCTACCAGGCAGTCCCAGCAGCATCCCCGTTGAAATGCAGCAGAGTGTGCTGTGGGATGTGCCCAGCATGCTGTGGCTGGGTGAGAGGTGGCCACAGCAGTGGGTAGGGGGCTGGAGGCTTTTCACATCCCTCCAGCACATTCCTGAGCAGAATTTGGGAAATCCCTCCACACCCCGATGTGCTCTCTGCCCCACAGACAAGCCAGCAGCAGAAGAGGATGAGGGACCTGCCAGCCACACACCCTACAAGATGATCCAGACCATTGGGCTCTCAGTGGGGGCAGCTGTTGCCTACATTATTATTGTGCTGGGGCTGATGTTCTACTGTAAGAAGAGGAGAAAAGCCAAGAGGCTGAAGAAGCACCCAGAGGGCGAGGAGCCTGAGATGGAGTGTCTGAACGGTGAGGCCGGTACGCCTGAGGGTCAGGGCTTCACCACAGCTCTCTGTCCCTGTGCAGGAGAGCCTGAGGGGCAGGGAGCTCCCAGGGGATAGGAGGACTCCTAACCCATGGTCTCTCACTCTGTGGTTTTTGGCTGATGGCAGAGACCTGCTGCCAGGTGAGAAATGGGCAAGTCAGTGTGAAACCTGAATCCCAGCCTCACCTTGTGCCATCTCTGCCTGCTGAGTTGTGTCTCACTCCTGCATCCCAGCACCTGCCCGTGGGATCACATGTCCCAGGGGAGGGAAGGATCCCTGGTGCAATGTAATGAAACAGTAGTATTCTGCTGGCCTCTTCAAATCAGACTTCAGCTGCTCCTGGTGCTGAAGGGAAGATGTGTCACTGAACTCCCTCTGTTATCTCCAGTGAGGACTTGTAAGTGGTGGGGTGCAGTTGAGCTTGCTGTCCCTAATTCCCTGGATCTCCCCATTCATACTTCCCATAAATGCAGATGTTCCCCCTCCCAGTTCTCCAGCACACAGCCACATCCTGACCACATGCTCTGAGGTCTGTGAGGGCCTGGCAAAACATAACTGCTAGGTTTGCCTCCTGGTTTTCTCCTTGCATTGGCACTTTGAGCAGAGCCAAACCTCCAGAAGAGAGGTCTGGCTGTGGGGAACCTCCTAGGAGCAGGGATGCAGGAGCATCTCAGCAGCTTTGTGCTCTGCATCTGCCACCACTGTGAGATCTTTCAGTGGAAAAGTCACAGGTAGCTCACCTGTGCCAGCAGGCTCTGGCCAGTATCCCCTTCCTGGGAAAGAATTTCTTTCAATTATTTCTGAGGTGGTCTCAGATTTTTATCTTGGCCTGTCTTTATTATATTTCTTTTCTGCTAGAGTTTGCCTCTTCTTATTCCCTTCATTTGGAACCAGGTTAGCTGCCAGGTGTATCCTCATTCTTACAAGCAGACCCAGCTTCCCAGATGTCTACACTCCTTTTTGGTACTTCCACAGCCTCTCTGGTGAAGTGGTTTGTGTTTGCTGCCAGCTCTAGTGGAGTTATTCCATTCACCACAGTCTTCTAAGATCTGGCTCTTTGCCTCTTTTTGATGTGGTCCCTCGTTAGCTGGGTGACCCAAAGTGTTTCAGCACCTGCCTGAGTACCTACAGGTACTCCCTGGCTGACCACCAGCTGACTTTTCCAGTGCTCTCAGGGTCCAGACAGATTTAATCTCTCCACAGAGTTGCAGTGGATCTTTGCTATGGATTTCCTGTGGATCAGTGCACTCCTAACCATCCAGTTACTTTCCAAGGTCACGTCCTTGCTGTGCCACATCCTCTGTAAGGAGAGCTTGCTCTCAGTATCCATGGCTGACTGTGCTGCTTTTTTTTTTGTTGTTGTTGAGTACAGACATAGCATTTGGGGAGGCTCATGGCTGTGGGGACTGATCTCTGTGCTAGTGTCTCCAGGGCAGCATGGCTGAGTCTGTTTCTCCAGGAGATGCTCTTGTGTCTGTTGCACGCAGTTGGGCAAAGCAGGCAGCTTCCTCACACTTGGTTCCTCTCTTGACTGCTGGATACATCAAGCCTCCTGTCCTTTTGTTACCAAGTGCCTTGTCCAGGCTCTGTGAAACATGAACATGTGTGTTCTCAAAAGTGGCTCTTGTTGCTGCCTGCTGGTGCTGTCTCTCAGTGGCAGCACACTCATCACTCTGCAGCCTTCTGGATTTTTTTGGCACAGTTGCAGTGGTCGTCTTGTGTTATCCTCTTGGCTTCAAGCTTGTGGTCTTGAGACACGATTAGTCATGAGTGCAGACAGCAGAGGGTCAGACAGTCCTGCTGATAATGAGTGTAGAACCAGGGAGAGTGTGAGGAGCATCCAGCTTTGATTTATAGGGTAAGTGGTGGTTTTTTGTTTTTATCTTTGCAAATCTTACTCTACCTCATGAGAGCAGACAGATGTCAGTAGGCATGGCTCTTAAGTCAACATATCTCAGTGTTCACAGCTCCAGTCCTACCTGTGACAAAGCCATGGTCCCTGTCAGGGTGGCCAGGCCTGCTCAGGATGTGCTGGTACCTGCCTTGCACATGTGCATTGTAAGCAGGCATGTACACTCACTGTGTGATTCAACAGCCTGTGATGGAAACTACAGGCAGTGGGACTCTGTTGGATTTACCTCGTGCTGGGTTGTCTTAATTTCGTTAAAAATTTCCTATTGTGTGGCTGTTTGCCTAGTGCTTATTCCAGGAGCAGCTGAAATGGAGTAGTGATGCTGGAGGGGTGTGAGGGACCCTAGCTCAGGGCTGTTCCCTGCTTTAAATTCCAACTCCTGCCTTCATCTTATGGACAGTACCTCTTCTTAGTAACCAGGTCTTATCCAAGCAGTAAATACATTCAAAATCAAGGTTTGCCATCTATGCAGTCATTTCTCTACAAGGCGACTATGAAATGCAGGGTTTTCTATTTTCTCAAGGCAATCGTGCTTTGTCCTGTTCTCTGGCTGCTTGTGTTTGTGCTAGGGAAATTTCTAGTGAAGTTCCTGTGCAGAAAGCTTGCTGGGGCTGATTGCAAGGACAGCGCTTCCTAGCACTGCTTTAACCCAGCCAGTTAAAATCCAGGCTGGTCTGGTCTTACAGGTTCAGCACTTCCAAGGACATTCCCAAGGCTTGCTGGGAAGTGAGTAAGGAGCAGGGACATCAGACTGCAGCAGCTGGTGTCAGATAGACTTGAGAGTCTCTTGGATATCAAGAGACTGTGGCTATAGTGAGCAGTGTCCATCTGCTCCACCTCTGCCTCGCCCATCCCGTCTCCTGCTGCTGTCCTGCAGGGTTTTGTCCACGGTAGTTTGGATGTAGCCACTGCTTGGGGATGACTGAGTGGGATGGACAAGGCCAGATGGGGCTGGCTGGCTCTGGGACCAAAGCCATTGCTCAGCATCTGATTTCAAGGGTGGCTGCTAGGCTGCCAGAGATGGGGCAAAAACTGAGGCCAGGCCACTCTGCTGCCTGGGGCTGGAGCGCTCGGAGTGTCAGAGCCCCAGGAGGGGCTGAGCTTTCACTGTGTGGCCTGGCAGGATGCTGAAGCTGTCTGTGCTTCCCTGGCAGGCGGTGCTTTGCTGCAGAATGGGCAGATGACAGCAGAGATTCAGGAAGAAGTGGCCTTGACCAGCCTGGGCAGCAGCTCTGGGGCCAGCAAGCGCCACAGCGCTACGGACAAGATGCACTTTCCACGTTCCAACCTGCAGACAATCACAACCCTGGGTATGCTGGGCCACCCTGGCCATGTCCCCACTCCAGCAGGACACCTGTGGCTGAAACCCCAGCATGTCCCAGCCAGAAAACAGGATGTGCTGGGTACAGAGGGCCCTGCAGCCCCTGGAATGTCAAGCACACCTGCTCTCCTAATGCACGCCGCCTTCCCCTGTGCTTCCCCACACTTGCAGGCAGGGGGGAGTTTGGTGAAGTGTTCCTGGCCAAGGCCAAAGGTGCAGAAGATGGTGAGGGCGAGGTGCTGGTGCTGGTGAAGAGCCTGCAGACGAGGGATGAGCAGCTGCAGCTGGATTTCCGGCGGGAGGCAGAGATGTTTGGGAAGCTGAACCACACCAATGTGGTGCGGCTGCTGGGGCTGTGCCGTGAGGCTGAGCCTCACTACATGGTCCTGGAGTACGTGGACCTGGTAAGGGCCCTGCCAGCAGGGAAGCAGGGATGTGACAGCAGAGGGAGTGGGGCCTCAAGTGTGGCAATGGGCTGGCAGCACAGGGCAGCCGAGGTGTAAGGAGACCAGGCTGAGCTTACTGCTGTCCCCAGCCTCTGGAGGAGTCTCCTGCAAGACCTGGAGGTGACTTTGTCCTCTGCAATCTCCTAATTTCTGGTTTATGTCCTGGGCTCCGCTATACAAGCTAAGTTGTGGGACTCCATGCTGGAGAATGGCTGTGAATGCTAAGGGTTGTGAGGAGTCTGGAGTTTGTAGAAGAGAAATAAATTTGGGGCATGAAAAACCTGGAGATTTCAGGCTTGCTTGCCCTAATCTTAGCCAGTTGAGGCCCAGAAACAAGATACTGGCTTGCCCTACAAGGCAGGGACCAGGAGAACAGGCAGGAACCATGGATCAGGAGATGAGGATCTGTGGGCTGGCCACGTCCAGGCACTGCAGGGACCAGTGAGCCTTGTCAGTATGTAGAGATGCTGACTCTGAATTGCTGTCTGTCTCCAGGGTGACCTGAAGCAGTTTCTGAGAATCTCTAAAAGCAAAGATGAGTCTCTGAAGCCACAGCCACTCACTACCAAACACAAGGTGACCGTGCAGCTCTGGAAGTGCTCTGGGGCTGGGGAGCCTAAGGAGGGCAGCCAGTGCTGACAGCTCTCTGGGGTCAGGTGTCTCTCTGCACACAGGTGGCCCTGGGCATGGAGCACCTCTCCAACGGCAGGTTCGTGCACCGGGATTTGGCAGCCAGGAATTGCCTGGTCAGCGCCCAGCGCCAGGTCAAGGTCTCCTCCCTGAGCCTCAGCAAGGACGTGTACAACAGGTCAGGGAGCCTGACAGGGGAATGGGAGGGGATGAAATGGCACCAAGTCTCACTGCCTGCCTGTCCTGCCCCCGCAGCGAGTACTACCACTTCCGCCAGGCCTGGATCCCGCTGCGCTGGATGCCACCTGAGGCCGTGCTGGAAGATGAGTTCTCCACTAAGTCGGATGTGTGGTCCTTTGGGGTGCTCATGTGGGAGGTCTTCACGCATGGGGAGATGCCCTACACTCCACTGGCAGATGATGAGGTGCTAGCAGGTACGTGGAGCACCTTGTGCTGTCCCTGGAATTGTAGGGAACAGCACAAGATGCTTTACTTGTGGTAAAGGGGGCCAGATGGGCTGTATGATGACAGCGCTGGTCTGGCTGGGGAGGCTGTCCCAGCGTGCATGGAGAACTCCTGCTCTCCTTGCATCCCCCAGAGAGGATCACGCCCCTTGCCAATGTTTCCTTTCGTGCCAGGTCTCCAGTCAGGAAAGACGAAGCTCCCGCCCCCCGAGGGCTGCCCGTCCCGCCTGGCCAAGCTGATGCAGCGCTGCTGGGCCCCCAGCCCCAAGGACCGGCCCTCCTTCAGCGAGCTTGCCACCACCCTGGGGGACAGCCCAGCTGACAGCAAAGCCTGAGCACCCCAGCCCTTGCTGGTGAAGGATGTGGCGGGGTGGACAGGGGTCTGTGTGTGCCCGGGGAGCCCCTGGCACTCCCACAGCCCCTTGCTGACCCCAATGCGCCAGCGAGCAGCTCAGCATCCGCAGCTGCTGGACTCAAAGCACAAGCCAGTGTACCCCAGCCCCACCCCCCTCCCCAGTGGGTCCCAAAAGACAGCCCTTGCTGCCTCCTGCCCCCTGCCTGCTCAGCCCGGTGCCCTCAGGCTGCTGGTGTGGATGGAGCAGCCGCCCCTCCCTCCCACGGCAGAGCTCGGGCGTCCCTGCTCACCACATCCACCTCTGCTGGCCTGGCCCGGCCCTCTGTCCGTCCGTCCGTCTGTGCTAGGCATGCCTGCCTTCCCCTTCCCCATGGGGACAGGCCAGCCAACAGGAGCACAAAGTGCCTGGCATATGAAGGAGCTCACTACCTTTCCCAGTTACCCTGTGCCTTTTTTTGTACTTATGACTCTGGGCAGAGCCCCCTGTCTCCCTCTTCCAGAGCGCTGACTCCTCCCTACCATAGTATTTCTGTTACTGGAATGCAGCCTAGAGTTGGGTTAGTTTGTTTGCTTGAGTGGAGGGTACTGCAGCCAAGAAGGGTTGGGTTTTGTTGGGTTTTTACGTGCTGCTCTCAATAAAGAAGGCGCTTTTTTTTTTGTTTTGTTTTGGTTTTTTGTCTTTGTAAAATACTGCTGTCAGATAGCGGTTTTCCTCCACATGGCTCCTGGGTTTGGGGCTCATTCCTCAGGCATCTGTCTGCTGTGTTTAACCCCTTTGCCCCCTTCTCAGGTGAATCTGAGATGCTGCTCCCAGCCCTGTGTGCCTTGAGGGAGCACTTTTCCTCAGCACTTGCTGTCTCTCTGGGCAGTCATGAGTTGCTCTCCAAGAGGGACTTGTCTGAAGAGAAAATGTCCTTCTCAAGACTCCAGGCAAACAACCACTCATGGGACATGTTGGTTGGCTGCCCCCACTTCAGGTACTGATTGGGTTTGTGCACCCACCTCTGTGGCCTGGGGCAGCTCCACAGCCCACAGTGGGTTGTGGGTTTGTACAGGAGATGTTCAGCTTCTTGCAGGATGCTGGCAGGGCCAGGCCTGGATGGAACCCTGGGGGATATCCTGCTGTCACACATGCTCTGCAGCCCTCTCCTCTGTGCTCGTGGCCCAGAACAATGGCAGGGTCCTGGCAGTCTCCTTGGGAGAGGAAAGGTGTGCACGTGGTGTACAAGTAGCCCCAGTCCCCACAGCATGAACATGAGCCAGGCCAGCATGGGCTTGTCCCTTGGAGCCAGAGTGAGGCACTGGGACCAGCAGCTCCACTTGGCTGCACAGCCCTGGCTTGGGGGGTTATACAGACAGATCTGAGCTTTGGCAGGAGGCCTGATGGGGCTGGACTGGGGGCAGTGGGCACAAGCTGCACAAGGGACATTCATTCTGGTATTAGGGGAAATACTTCCCCTCAAGGGTAATGAAGATTTGAGTCCCAGAGAAGCTGTGGCATCACCATCATCATCAGAGACACCCAATGCTGGACCAGGAAGTTCTGAACTACCCATAGTTGGCTCTGCTTTAATCAGGGATGGACCAGACATGTCCAGGACCCTCTTCCCATCTCTGCTACCCAAAGAGGTTATGGAGGTGCTGGAGGGGGTAAAGTGCTCATTTCTTGGAATATGCTGGCTGGCCCGGAGCTCAGATTTGGTCCAGGCTTGGAAAGTGGGTGCAAGCAAGTTTGCTGGCAATTGCTCTGCCAGTTACCAAAGGTGTTGGTCCCTTTTCCAACACTTGCAGGTGGAGACATGGACTCCCCAGGCCAAGGTCTCTTGGCAAGCTAAGCTGTGGCAGTGGCTGGGTGTTGGGCCCCTCTCTAGAGGAGGACAACCAGGTCTGGTTTGCTGGACCTGGTGCTCCCTGGTGTAGTAGGCTTGGCAGCAGGTGACTGCCACCCTGACCTCTGGCTGCCTCCATGACCTGGGGCCTGGCCACAGTGTGGGACTGGTGGCACTGTGCCTGGTGGGGACAGAGGGATCAGGATGTGCCTTTCCTTCTACTCCTTGCAGCCTCATGTCCCCCCCAGTCCCTCCCAGTGTGAGTGCAACCCTTCTGAAGCATGTGAGTGTTGTGGCACTGCTGCTTATGTGCTTTACAACTTGCAAGTGACCCGTCCCGTGCATTTGCTATTGTTTGATGCCCTTTTGTTCCACTTCTCACATCCATTCCATTCCTGTGGACTTTCCTGTCTGCTGTCCTTCCTGCCAGGTAGGAGCACTGCACTCTGTGGGCTGATCCCTGCAGCCAAGCCACTTGTGGTGGCCTAGCCAAGCAGAATCTCAGCCTTGCCGTGGCTAGAGACCAGAGATGCCAAGGATTTTGGGGGTACCACCCTCATTCTGCCAGCTCTGTGCATGCAGGCATCTCATGCATGGGAGGGTACAGCATGGCTACAGTGAGCTGGTTCTGTGAGCAGCATCAGGACTGGGGGCTCTGCTTTGTCCCAACACATCCTGCAGGCTCCACAGCCTGTTTGCCATGCAGACAAGACCTGGTGACTACAGGGAAGCACCCAAATGGAAAGTCACCAAAGCTAGGCCAAGCTCCAGACCCAAAGAGTGCAGAATGATGGGGGTTGGGATTGCGTATTTTTGGGAGTGATATAATGAAAAAATTCTGTATCATTGGGGAGGGGAGAGATGTTGGCCAAAGTAATTGGAAACAGCAAGCTGAGCAAATACAGTCCCAGCTAAAAGTGTTGGAGCAAGGCAGGGAATCAGGGTCCCTGCAGGAGAAGGAGAGCACCTTGGCAGTTGCCAAGAGGTGGGATCCAATTGCCTCAGCCCAAACTGAAGGAACACCTTGCAGAGGAGTGTGTGGGGGATCCAGGGCCAGAAAGAACCACATGGCTCCATCAGAGCCCAGGTCCACCCAGAGAGCCACCAGCTGTGACCAAAATTGAACATTTGCTGAACGGTGTAAGAGAGCAGCAAGCAGATGTTAGTCCCAATGAACAACTCCCTAAAGCACAGACATCCAAACCAGACAGTTCCATCAGGAAGTTCCTGGTGTTTTCTCTTGCCCTGAAGTTACCCAAATTCCCCCTGCATCCTTTGAGCAGCCCTGGTCCATGAGTGCTGTGCAGCTTGAGGAAGGGCTGCTTGGTTTGCTTGGATTTCCTCTGCTGCCCTGTGGCTCTCCTGCAGCTGTGTCAGGCACTTGTGTGGAAACGAATGGGCCTTAATTGTCCTAAGCAGCCTCACCTGGGGCTCCCCCACACTCCTGAGCTGCATTTAAGCTCAAGCCTGTGGTTTCAGGTTTGTTTTAAGCAAGCTTGTAGGTGTTCCTGTTTTGGCCTTGCCTCTAGCCCTGTCTTCTAGGCATAGGTGGTAGCCTTATTATCCAGTCAGGATTTTGGCTCTCTCTCACAACCAAGTGGATGCTGGATTTACTCCATGGCTTGCTCTGTGGATGCCCCTGATGCCAACACCTTTTGTTGCTCTGCTCAGGTACTGTAGGTTTATTATACCTGTTCATGAGGACGTGGGGTCACCCCTCAGGGAACAGCCCCATTCCTGCACCTGTCTGTTGGCCAAAAAAAAAAAAAAAACCAAATTAAGAAAGGCCATAACCTAGTTTTCCATGTGCAACAGTACCTCTGTTCTAGTTGTTACTGCTCATAGAAGAGATCTGGTTGTTAAAAAAAGAGCAGCTAACTGTACTCAGTAGCAGTCAGAAAAAGCAGCTGGAGTACCAGTAGTAGGAAGATTAGGAACAGGATGGAAACCATCACATCCCTAGCACCCTGCTGGAGTATGGATGAAGAGCTGGAAAAGGGTGAGGAAGCACTTGTTGCAATGGCCTAGAAAGAATTGAAAAGGGGATGTAGAGGGCTGGGGTCATGCTGGCAGCAGGGTCTGTGCTCCCGTGGAGCTGTCAGGCAGCTTGTCTGAAGGGGACTTTGGGGGAATCTTAAGAGACTTTTAAGGCATACTGTCAAGTGCTGTGCCCTAAAGCTGTGTTTAAACAGGGCTAGAAATGGAAATTTTATTATGTGGGGGCTGTAAATAAGAAAATCCCTGAAGGCTGGAAACTTGCTTTAAGCTGCTTCCTGTTGTCAGTGGCTGCTGGTTTGGTCAAGGGAGGACCTGCTGGTGACTTGTGTCCTGCGGGTGATGGTGGCTTGGGGACAGGGCTTGGCTCTCCAGCGTGGGTCTGGCTGCCTTGGTGAGAGATTGGCATGCCAGGAAGCTGGGGCAGGCTGAAGCTCTGGGCCTGTTCAGAGCACAAGGACAGGCATCTTGGAGAGCATCCACAGGATGAGGCTTGGGAAGGAAAGGACTGGAGGAGGAGGGATGAGCCAGCCCAGAAGGAGCCAGGTCTCACCTCTTGCCTGTGTAGACACCCCTGCAGCTTGGGGAGCAAAAGGCCTTGCAATTGGAAGGCCCAGGAAAGAGAAGGAGGAAAGGGGTGTGTAGCTCTCCCATGAGCAAGAGGAAACCAAGTCCTGCTACCTGCAGTGACTGCACACTCGTGCTGAGCAGGCAGACCACCCTGGCTGTGCCTATCAGGTCCATGTGCTCATTGTCCCCAGCCAAAGTGGTGTCCCCAGCCTGGCTGAGGGTCCTGCTGACCCTCCCTCAGCCTGGCGGGACACGGCCAGGCCTCGGTCTCACCTGTGCCAGGTGTAGCTTGTGCTCAGCTCGAGGGGAGGGTGGCCAGGGCATGTGATGGGAGGCATGTGAGTTCCAGCAGCCCTGCTGGGAGCTATAAATGGCATGTGTGCTCACTGGAGGAGCATGGCTGGCGGGAGGAGGGGGAGGCGGCGGTGGCAGGCAGGGGGGTGTTGGGGTTTGCAGTTACTCCCTTGCTGTGTAGGAGCTTGGCCCTGGGCTGTGGGGGACAGCTGTGAGGGCTGGTGCTGAGCGTGCGTGTCCTCTGAGTGATGAGGCAGATATGGAAAGGGCCCGTGCGAGCTGCAGAGCGCTCCATGGGTGCTGCAGAACTCCAGGAGACAAAATGGGTCTGTGGCCAGAGCACTGCTGCCGGAGGCGGGGCCTTGCCCTGGGTTGCAGCTCCTGTTTGTAGGACAGCGTGTGGGAGACCCCCTTTTGTCAACTAAGAATTCTCTGTCTGTCCTCACAGCTTTGGGCTCTGGGGCTGTGCTGTCCCTCTCGCACCTTTGCTGACCTATGCGCAGTGTGCCTTGCACAGAGTTGTCCTTTGTGGGCTGTCCCTCTGCTCTGGAGCTCCTGGGTCACACCTGCACGGAGGATGTGACCTGTGCCAAGTGCTTGGAGCCATCTGCAGGGTATGAGCCAGGGTGTGACAGCCCCTTCCCACCCGCACAGGTGCTCTGTCCCCCGCATGGATGGCCGCCGTGCGGAACCACAGCCTCAACCCCTGCGGGTTTGAAGGGACCTGCGGCCCATCCTCTTACACGGGAGATCTTTTTTCCGCTCGGTGGTGATCAGCTTCAGCAAAGTGTGTTTTGGACCGATCTGCTTCACTCCTATGCCCTGCACACCCTGGACACCCAGGTGGCCCCCACGCCCTCTCGGTGCCTCGGCAGCCACCGGACACAAATGGACGGCGCGTTGTCCCTTGCAGGCTGTGACAACAGCCGGGCCGCGAAGCTGCCTGGAGCAGCGCTGGTGGCATCGCTGGTGGCGGAGCCGCTGCCGGCTGGATGGATCCTGAGGATGCCGAGGCACGCAATCTTTGAGACACGTGCTGTGTCCCCTACGAGGACCGTGCCAGAGCTCCGCGTGCCCGGAGCTGGCGGTGGGAAGGGAGCCCGGGGCAGGGCTGGCACCGGGGGTGTCCTCGCTCTCGTTCGCAGCCCCCGGTCGGTCCCCGCCTCGGTCCGTGTCCGGGCCGAGCGCCCGCTGTCCCGTCCGGCGGCGCGGTCCCTTTAAGAGCCGCCCTGCGTGTTCCAACCCGGGCGTGACGCGAGCGCGGTCCGACCGTATGCAAATCAAACGCCAACCGGTGGCCAATGGGCGCCGGCGCTCGGCGGCTGCCAGCCAATGGGACCGCGCCTCCCGACGGGGCGCCGTCTCGCCCCATATAAGGAGCGCCTTCGCCATAAAAGGCAACATTGTATCGCTTTATATGGGGGCGGCGCGGCGCGGCGGGGGCGGCGGCGGAGCGGGGCCGTGAGCGCGGAGCGCGGCGGGGACATGGCGGGGCCGGCCTGACCCGGCCCGACCCGACCCGCGCTCGCCGCCGCGATGTTGCCGAGCCAGGCCGGGGCCGGGAACGGCGCCGCCGCCGCGCTGGCCCGCGGCTCGGGGCTGGGCCGGTCGCCGGTGCCGCGTGGGGCGAACGGCGGCGGGGCGGCGGCGGGGGCGCCCGGGGGCTGCCTGAAGCGGGAGGCGCTGTACAGCGGCAGCGAGGGCGACTCGGAGTCGGCCGAGGAGGAGGAGCTGGGCGGCGAGCGGCGCGGCGTGAAGCGTGGCCTGGCCGAGGCGGCGGCGGCGGCGGCGGCGGCGGGGCCCGCGGCGGGAGCGGCGGCGGCGGCCGCCTACAGCGGCGGCGGGGGCGGCGGGGCCGTGAGCGGCGCCAAGCCCGGGAAGAAGACGCGGGGCCGGGTGAAGATCAAGATGGAGTTCATCGACAACAAGCTGCGGCGCTACACCACCTTCAGCAAGAGGAAGACCGGCATCATGAAGAAGGTGCGGCCCCGCGACTCCGGCCGGTGCGGGGGGGCGGTCCGGTCCGGCACGGGCGGAGATGCCGGCCGGCATCCACCTGTCCGCGGCAGTCCCGGCCCGGTCCGAGCGCTGAGCAGGCCGGCGGGCCGTGCCCGGAAACGGCGGCGGCTTCCCCGTCCCGCGGGCGGGACTGGGGGGGGTGGCCCGGCACCAGCCCCTTCCGGGGGGCTGCGCGGGAGCCCCCGGCGGAGCTGCGGGCACGGAGCCGGGCGGCCGGGAGCGGGAGCCCCCGGGGCCGGGGGATGCCGCCGTGCTTGGCGGTCGCCAGGCGTGTGATGTGCCCCGGGGGGCCCATCCCGGTGCGGGGTCCAGCCTCGGGCCGGTGCCGACCGGTGCCCTCGGTGCCCCTCGCTGTGAGCCACCACCAAAACACCGAGTGTTCGGTGGCACAGCTGCCTGCCCTGCCCCCGGTAGGACTGGCTGCTTCGGCCACGGAAGGGACCAATGCCACGTCTCGGCCGGTCCGGAGTGCTGTCTGTGGTTCCTGGTGTGCAAAGACAGATTAGGAACTTGGGGGATTTTGGATGCTGCTGGCTGATCTGCATCCCTGGTGGTGCTCATAGCATCTTCTGATCTACTGGGTAGTGCTGCATCGCAGCTCAGCTGGGCATCATGCACTCTGGGAAGGTGGGAATGGGTGTGAGGTACCGCTGGGCACATCTTGGAGGTATGGGACCACGGGACATGGAATGAGGCCATCCTATCTGTAGAAGCTTTTGTGAGGCCACTGGGTGTGCAGTGGTGGCATGTGAAGAGTGCACTTCCTAGTGCACAGGTATTCCTCACCTGGGGCATGGTGGCCTTGCTGCAGGGGTGCTTGGGTGCAGCTGTGCTCAGAGGTCTGGAGCCTGAGAGGGAAATCTGGGTCGGAGCCTGGATGGGGATGTTGGTGAGGGGAATGAGGTAGCAGAGATGTGTGCCAAGTAACATCAATGAGGGTGAGGTGAGGGAGCTATCCAGATATGTGTGGAAAAGCCAGTAGGATTTCCAGAATGAAGACAATCCCATGTCCCCATGTTGTCAGACTACTGTACTGAGGGGAGCACTCTACCCATGGCCTCTTGGCAGGCACATCCCCTAAGGGTGTGCTAAAGGAGATGGGAACACAGCATGGGGCAGTTCAACCTGTGGGGAGCCAGTACTGGCTTGGTTTTAGAGGCTACAGCTCCTCTGGGGTTGCAGGGAGCTGAAGCTGGTGTGAAGAGAAGGAAAGCCATTGTGGGAACATGCAGGGACTCTTGTCCTGCACTGTGTGCTGTCCCTGTCACCTGTGACTCCCTGTTCTTCCCTTGTCTCGCTGGCAGGCCTATGAGCTCTCCACGCTGACTGGCACTCAAGTCCTGCTGCTGGTGGCCAGCGAGACGGGCCATGTGTACACGTTTGCCACGCGGAAGCTGCAGCCCATGATCACCAGCGAGACGGGGAAGGCGCTGATCCAGACGTGCCTCAATTCCCCGGACTCGCCGCCACGCTCAGACCCCACCACTGACCAGCGCATGAGTGCCACTGGCTTTGAGGAGACGGACCTCACCTACCAGGTGTCCGAGTCGGACAGCAGCGGGGAGACCAAGGTAATGCTCCTGGGCACCCAGGGAAGCCTGGGCTGTGCTGGGAGCCCTGATCATCCCCAGCCCTCTCTAAACAGCAGCGCTGGGAGCTGAGGATGAGTCCCCTTTTGCTGCCACTGCAGCGAGCTTGTGTCATGTCATCTCGGGGCTGTCTGGCTCCTTGGCTGATAGTGGCGGTGATTGAGAGAGGGAGGGAAGCGGGTGGCAGGTATCCTGCTCCTGGCCCTTGCAGCGTGGCTCCCCACTGGCCCAGCCCACCCCCCTGGCCAGCTTTCAGCACTGTTATCTCTCCCCAGGCGTCTCCATGCTCTCACACTCATTGATAAAAATTTGATTCTGCCTCCATGGCCTTATAAGGCCTGGTTTCCCTCGCCAGAGTCCCTGGCAGGGCCCCTCACATTCCTTATAAGCTGCAGCTGTCTCTTGCTTTGGTGCTGTTTTGGAAGGGGGCAGGGAGGACATGGGGAATGGAAACATTTGGCTGGACAGACCATTTCTGCTCCCTGCCTGTTGTCCCTGCAGATGCTGGCCCCTGCCTGCCCGTGTTACTTGTGGCCTTTTGCCCAGGGTGGCCTGGCTGTGGGTGCACGGTTGGGCAGAGTCAGTTTTCTGCTGGAAGGGCCCGGTCTTGTCCCTGCACTCCCTGGCACTGTTCCTCTGAGCTGTGTCCCACATCCCTGCCGCTTCCTTTGCGGGCTGGTGCTCAGATCCGCAGGTGCTTGGAGATGGGAGGCAGGGAAGTTTGTGGTGCAAGACTGGGATGCCGTGCTGAATTTGGGGCTCTGCCACAGCTTCCCAGGCCTGTGTGCAGTTCTGCTGGGTGCTGGGAATTAGAACAGCCCTGCTGTGCCGGTGTCATGGGTACCAGGCTTGCTGCAAAAGTGTTCTTCCAGTGGCCTTGTCGTAGGAGCTCTCCAGCTGTCCCTGCTCAAGCCACAGCATTGTTGCCGTGCAGTAGCCTCTAGACATTAAGCAGACAGAACCCGGAGACCAGTAGCCTCTAGACATTAAGCAGACAGAACCTGGAGACCTCTCAGCTGTAATTGGGAAGGTAGTGAGTGCAGCACTGAGATGTGCCCAGCATGTCTGGGGCTGCTGGGGTATTCAGCTGCCTGTTTTTGTGACAGCACAACAGCTCTGGTCATGGTGCTGCTGGGTACCCTCATTCCTCAGTGTCCACTTCCCCACATGTGTGTAGTGCTGCACCAAGCAAAAGCTCAGCTGCTGCTGAGCCCTGAGAAACATCAGCAGCCCCAGAGATCCCTGCAGGCAGAGGAGCTGTGGTGGGCCCAAGTGTGGCTGGAGTCTCTGTGCTGCAGCCCTTAACAGTCCTTGAGAATGGCTCCTGCTGATGGGATCCCAGCAGCAGTCCTGGCTGTCCCCGTCTGTCATGTCTTCCCTGGCTGCCTCTGGTTGCTGCTGTAAGCGGTGCCAGCCCTATCCAGTCGGCAAAGAAGCCTTCTAACAGCAGCAATCTCTCCTTTGTGCAGCCTGTGTTTGTAAGGACTTGTGCCTCCTGGGCTTCTCCTGGATGAAAAGGCAAGTCCTGTGGGCATTTTGTAATGAGACAAATTACCTGGCCTTGGCATGAGACTTGACCACATTATATCCCTTTGTACTCTTCCTGGAAGTTCTGCTAGTTGGCCCCAAGGGAACTGTGCCCTTGGGGTGCAGTTACTCTGCAGAGACCTTCTTAACACAACTTCTCTATTCTCCGTGTCTGATGCAACCCTGAAAGCTCCATCCCAGTGCCAATGCTTAGTGTGGGGTGCCTTGTGGCCACAGCCAGCATTTGATGAGAGGCTGGAGGAGCCCTATGGCCCTGTCTTCTGCTTGACATTGTGAATAAATCCACCCCTGGCTGGCTGAGAGTTCCTGCCATGGCAAGCCCTGGGGCTGGGGACAAGGGCTGTCCTGTTGTGCCTTCTGCAGGCCTGGAAGCCTGGTTGGTGGCTGGGCAGAGACCAGCTCAATTCAGATAGACCAAGGAGTCTTCTGAGGATGAAAGGAGCCTGTGCATGGGCCATGCTGGGTGGCTGGGGCTTGCTGATGGGTGACTGGTGCACAAGGCTGGGTTGCAGGTGCCTCACTGGAGGAGGTGGCAGGAGATTGGGTGCCTGGACTGTCAGCTCCAGCCACATGGGATGCTCCAAAAGACACTTTGGTCTTGTGTGAACTCTGCTTCTCAGACCTCTGTATGGACAAAACCTGCTTGTGTTCAGTGCTGCAGCAGAGTGGGGAGAGCAACACAGCCAGGCTGTCACTTGCAGTCAGCAGCCTGCTGGTTATTCCTCTGTGCTACACCAGCAGCAGCTCTGAAATCCTCCTGCTGTGCCAGACCCAAACTCCCTGCTGGGGTGCTGGGATTGGGGCTTGCTGTACTTTAGAGACAGTAGCTGTATCCTCATGGTGATACCTCTCTCATCTTTTGCAGGCCCCAAAGGGACACTGCCTGTGTGCAGTCTCCTGGGTGTGCCTGTGTGGGAAAGGATATTTTGGAAGGAGCTCAGAGGCTCTAGATTGGGCTGAGAGCAAGGGAATAGCCCCGATCTGGTCATCTCTCTGGAATGGGAAAACGTGGGACTTTCTACATCTGGAACACAGACCAGGTGTTGGAAACCAGATTGGGATTTCCCATACCCCTCTGAGGCTTGTTGTCCTGCTACACCTGTGTAATAATTCTGTCTGGGTGTCTGGGCCATGCTGAACAACGTTGCCTCGGGCAGTCCCTAAAAGCTGTGGAGTGGGATCGTTTCTGTCCCCAAGACCCTGCTGTGGTCCAGGATGGGCATCAGCTGGCCTGGTGAGGGTCTGGGCAGACACCTGTTGCTGTGCTGCACCTCTGCTGCTGTGCTGCACCTCTGCTGTGGGCTGCTTCTGCAGACACTGAGGTTTGCCCTGAGCTGGAATGGATGTGCAGCTTGGATCAGGAAGGGAAGAGCTTTCAGGGCTGCTGTCCCTGGCCCCTTGGGTGATGTCTGCTGAAGTGACCCATGACTTGTCTCATGGATGTGGTCTGGGCTTTGCAGGGTGCTGAGAAGAGCCAAGGTGCCCAAGGTATCACTGAGAGTTATGAGGAGATGACAGTGGGTGTCCAATCCCAAAGTCTCTCCCAGCTCTCTTTCTGTATTGGGAGCTGTTGCTGCAGCCCAAGAGAAGCACAATAAAGATGGGAGGAATCTGAGTCTCAACAGGGTCAGAATTGGGAGGGCAGAGATGAGCTGTGCATGATTCAAGTCTGTTGCCACAGCCTCTCTCCCAAACAAGCACCTTTGTTTTGTACTGAGGTTTGCCCTCGTGCTTCTAGGGAGCCCTGAGAATCTCCCTGAGTAGAGTGCTGTGAACTTTTCTGGGATGCCTTCTCCAGGCCTGGGAGTATGGAGTGTGACTGGGTGCTAAGTGCCCTGGCTGCTTGGGGGTTATATCTCATGGGTATACTACCCTAGAGCTATAGCTGGGCATGAGCAACCCTGTCTTTTCCAACTGGGAACAGCACCTGTCCTGCCCAGCTCTGCTCTGGCTCCCTAGTGGGCTGGGGAGAGCTCTGCCCTGTCACCCACGTGGGGAGGGCACCCACAGCCTCCCATGTCCCATGTGGGATGGCAGGAGTTTGTGGTTGAGCTAATGGAAAGTGCCTCTGCTGGGCTCTGCTCTGTTATCACGTGCCTCTGCTAATTTGGACTTCAGGGACCGCGGTGCCAAGGCAGAGGGGTGTTGCTCTCCTCCCTCCCTGGGCCCTGGAGCCTGACTGAGTGCCTGGGATTGGATCCCCCTGTCCAAAATGGGCTGCCTTCCCTTTTTTAGCTGTTCGTTGAGCTGTGAATTCCTTGCTCCTGGCAGCTTGACAAGCTGGGAACAAGGCTTAGCACGTGGGAGAGCTGGGCCCACCAGCTGCAGTGGGAGGGGTGGGAGTGTGTCAGCCTTAACTCTTGCCAGGCGTGCTGGCAGCTGTGTCAGGGCACGGGCACAGCAGGTTGCCTGCGCTCTGTGACACGGGCTCCTGTGAAGCACTGCATTCTCAGCGTGCTCTTGGCCAGATGAGCAGGGCAGGAGAGGAGTCACGGGCACCCTGGGTATTCCAAAGGGGATTTGGGGGATGGAGGGAAGTTAGGTGAGGTGTGACTGCCAGAGGCAGCAGGAGTCATGCTGGGCTTGGTTAGTTCCTGCAGATGCAAGGCACATCCAGCCACATGCTTTGTGGCTGTGGAAACGAAAGTGTTGCTGCAGCTTGGCACACACATTCCGCCTTCGTTCCCACACCTGGGATGCCAGTCTCTCAGGCCAGTGCTGGCCCAGCACAGAGCCCTTTCCTGGTGCTCAGCTCCCCTGGCAGTGCTGTCCTCTGACGCTCCTTGCAGGACCGTGCTGGCTGCAGTGAACACGTGGGGGGGTCCTTTGGAAGCGTTTGCCTCACACCCATCTCCTGCCAGTGGATTGGCACATAGGTGCTTCCTGTGTGGTCAGGTTCTCCTGGCCTCTGCTTCAGGAGATGTGTTGAGGCATTCCCCAGGGCCTGCCAAAGCTGCTGTCAGGGCTGGGTTTGGGCCTCCCTAGTGTCCAGGTTTGCCTTTAGTCACCTCTTCCCCCATCACTTCCAGTGTACAGCTGCTTTTAAGAGCCAGTTCTCTGCTTGTTCTTGGTCTTATGTTTCCTGCCTTAAGGGAAGTGGTGTGTGTTTCTGACAGGAGACTCTATGCCTTTATATTTGTCCCTGCAAGGGCTGCTTTTGCCTGGTGTGTGCCAAAAAGAGGCTATTCTCTTCTTAGACATTTTGGGGACTCCTGGGGACTGGAACAGTTGCTTTGTCCCCTGGTGTGTTGTAGGGAGGGTTCTCAGGGGACCTCTGTGGCCCTGGGCCAGCATCTAAAGTTTATGTGGAGCTCTCTCCAGCTCTCCTCATGCTTGTGCAAGCAGCTCTTCTCTGCTCCCCTGGCTCTGCTCCATGTGCTGGCAGCAGGCTGTGGGGGGTATAGTTTGGAAAGGGGATGATGCAACCTACAGAGCCTGGTTTGGTCTCACGGGCAGATGCCTCATGGGCTGGTGCGAGCTGTCACAATGTCTCCTTTTGTAGGACGCCCTGAAACCCGCGTTCACTGTCACCAACCTGCCGGGAACAACGTCCATCCAGACAGCCCCGACCACCTCGACCTCCATGCAGGTCAGCAGTGGCCCGTCATTCCCCATCACCAATTACCTGGCGCCAGTGTCTGCCAGCATCAGCCCCAATGCCGTCACCAGTGCCAACGGGACAGTGCTGAAGACTACTGGAGCCAGTGCAGTGACGTCTGGGGGCCTCATGCCGATACCCACTGGCTTCACCCTCATGTCAGGTCAGTGCCTTTAGGGACTGTGTTCATCCATGTCTGCACCTGGAGTGTGTTGCTGTTCTCTCCAGGGGAAGAAGGGAAGCAGAGTGGTTGCTGCTGTAAGGTGAGCCTGGCTGTGATTCCATGCTCAAACCCAGTGGCTGGAGAAGGGTCACGTAGTGAGTGTTTCTTTAGAGAGCTACCAGCTGGCCTTGCTGCTGGGAGGTGGCAGGGAGCTGAGCTGGGACCCCAGGGCAGCACCCAGAAGCCTGGAGGGAGTGAAAAGAGCTGGTGATGATGGAGCCTTTCTTTCTCCCTCCTTTCAGCAGCTGCTTCCCTTTCTCCAGGGACCCCTGCCATTCCTCTCACTCACTTACAGCCACACTCCCTGGCTCTTTCCAGCCAGCAGGGCCAGCTGGTCATGGGTACAGCTGGACAGCTGCAGCAGGCACAGCAGGCAGTCTTCCACATCCCTGCCAGAGCTGGAGGGCATATTGTGTCACTGACAGGTCAGCACTCACTACTTCTCCTCCTCATCTTGCTAAAGATGGGGAATGGAGGTGTCTCTGGGGGCCTGGGCCTGGCCACAGAGCTGACCCCTGACCGTGGGAGCACAGAGGAGGCACAGCACAGGGAACCCTGGCTGTGGCTGCTGGGGAGAGATGGGAAGACAGGGCAGAAAATACTTGACATAAGCAGGAGCAGCATCCTGGGGGATGCAGACCAAGGCAAGCAGCAGATTTTCAGTCTCATGCCCCAGGGCTTGGCCTGTGGCTAACAAAGGCAGGAGAGGCAGGTCCCTAGTGCAGCTGTGCTGAGGATGAGCTGTGCTGCTAGAACTGATGGAGGGGTAGTACAGGAGCTGAGGTGCCCAGTGGTTGTTTATTGAGTGCTGGCATTTGGCTCTGAGCAGCTGCCCTTGCTTCTGTGTTTGTATCTGCAGTCAGCCACTGAACCACAGTGCAGAGGTTAGGGGAGACCCAGAGCAGAGTAATGGTGCTGCTCTGCTATCTTGTGTGCACTGTCCTTTGTAGGAATTTCTTCTTGTTCTGAGTTAAGGCTGTCCAGGTGTTTGTTCTTGGGCTGGGCTTGTTCCTGGATGGAGTTTCAGAGTAGGGCTGAGGTCTCCTTTGTGGTGGCATCCATCATCTGAGGACCAGTGCTGAGTGACACAGTGTTTCTCGTGTCCTGCCTGTTTGTGCCTGAGTCCATGACTCTAGTAACTCCTGTGCTTTCGTGGAATGCTTAAAGCTCCTGGGGGCCTGGGCAGACAGCAGGCTCCCATTCAAGGGAACTGGATTTCCCTTGTGATCTGGAGGAGGAGAATTAACTGATGTGTGTCTCTGGGGTGTGATGTGTGGGGAAATGCCCAGTCTGAGCAAGCTGGCCAGTGATTCTTGCTCTCTGGCATCCCTTGCTCTTCCCTCTGGAGGCAGGACCTCAGCCTTAGGAGACCTTGCTGTGCCAAGCTGTGTTTCTGGATCTGAAGTGCTTTGCAGGGAGTGGTCTGGGGCAGAGGCTGTGTGGCCTGCAGCTCTGGGATGCACACCATGAGACCAGCTGTTCTCTAATCCCTCTGTAGGGCACTGTAATGTCACAAGAGGGGTGAGAGCTGCACCCTGAGTGCCCTGTGGAGGATGGAGCTGGGCTCCAGAGTGTGAAGGCAGCAGAGCCCAGCTGGTGTGGGCATTTGGGCTCTTGTGGTTCCACTTATTGCAGCAGGGTGATCCTTGCAGAACTGGCTCCTCTCTGGGGAGGAAAGGCTGGGCCCTCTCCTCCAACATCTGTTCTGTGTCTTGGTGGAACCAGGAATGGCAAGGAGGATCCCAGATGTTCTTGAACCACGGCTAGGAGTTGGGCAAAAGTTGTTGTGGCCTTTTCTTCAGTCTTGGAGCTTCGTAGGCCAGTTAACCCCTTCCTGGCCCATGTGCCAGGAAAGAGCAGGTTTTGGTCTCTGGCTTCTGCCACACACTGCTTCTGTGTGGCCCCTCCCGGTGCAGCACAGAGCAGTGTGTGCAGCTGTGTGCAGCCAGAGAAGGACTGGGGCTTTCACATGGCCCAGAGTGCCTGTATCGCTGTGGAGCCATGGGCCTGACAGGCTCCTCTCTCTCCCCAGGTGGTACCATGGCTCAGCAGGTTCCAGTCCAGGCAATCCAGGTGCACCAGGCACCGCAGCAAACGTCTCCCTCTAGTGACAGCAGCACTGACCTTACCCAGACCTCTTCCAGCGGAACAGGTACCGGTACCCACCTTCTGTCTGCCTTCCTAACCACTGCTGAAAACACCTCACACCAACAAACCTCACACCAGCACCCTGGCCAGTTTCCTTCTTCAGGCCAGCTCTATCCAAGGCTGACAGTTTCCCAGGTGTATTGCTCCCTGTTGCCAGGTCCTGTGCTACACTGTATCCTATGTAGGCGTAGGGTACCTTACAGGGGAATTCAGAGCCTCTCCACATACATCATCTGCTCTCACTTGCAGCATGGAGCTGGGAACAGGTTGCTGAGTTCTCAGGGGGTTTCTTAGTGAGCCAGCATTGCCTCTAGCACAAGGCATTGGCTCACATCTGCTTGAGATTTTTACTGTCTATGCAGAAGGCATCTCTTTGTCAGCAGAATCTGAGTTCAGGTGCCTGGATGCAGGCTGAATCTAGTTCAACAGCTCTATTGAAGTTTCATCGGGGAATTGAGATACAAGTTGAATTTAGTCCTGGGATGTCTGGCTACCGTGTTTTCCTGCCCCTTCATACTCATGAAAGGAGAGGTTTGAGCTCTCCTGCTTCTTCTCTGGGGTGGAAGACAGAGATAGGTATCTCCATGAGCTGTGCCTCAGCACAGCACGCCCGGGGTGGCTGGGATGGGGGTGCTGAGCAGGCCTATGAGCGCGGCAGGTTCCTTTCTGTGCTCACATGTGCTCTGTCCCGCTGGCAGTGACCCTCCCAGCGACCATCATGACGTCGTCTGTGCCAACCACCGTGGGCGGCCACATGATGTACCCCAGCCCGCACGCGGTGATGTACGCGCCCACCTCCGGCCTGGCCGACGGCGGGCTCGCCGTGCTCAACGCTTTCCCGCAGGCGCCCTCAGCCATGCAGGTGTCCCACGGCCAGGTCCAGGATCAGGGTAAGGCAGCTGGCCAAGGCAGTGCTCCCTGAGAGTGCACTGACACCCTGGTTTTTCTATTCCCACGTGTATTTATGCTGTATCACAAAGGGTTTTCTTCCCAGCAGTGCTGGTGGCTGCACAAAGGCCTGGCAAGCGTGATGCTCGATGTGTGTTTTTAGGTTTTGCCGTTCACTCGTGCAAAGGATTGCACGAGCTGTTGATGGGTAAAAAGGAGGGTGAGGTTTCTGGGATGGGCTGGCAGCACAGGGAGCCAGGAAGCTCTGGAGAGGGGGGCAAAGTAGCATGAAGCCACACAGGCAAGACTTGGATTGAGGCCTTGTGCCTGCTTCTCCCAGCATTTGGAAAACTGGTGAATGTGGCTTTCTTCTGGAATGTCTCCATGTGTGCAGATAGGCAGCTTTGTCATTGAGTAGCTCCATGGAGCTCAGATAAAGGATCCATGGGGGAACCCTTTTTAAGGGACAGTGTCATTTGTGCTTCTCTCTGTGGCAGGTGGCGTCCCCCAAGTGTTCCTGACAGCCCCATCAGGCACGGTTCAGATCCCAGTCTCAGCTGTCCAGCTTCACCAGGTAGGCACAGAGTAGGTCTTGAAGGTGCGTGCAGGGCTTATTCTTGCTCTTCTGCCTGCACATCCTTTGTGTGTCTGGGCAGACCTGGCTGGGTAGGATCAGTCCTCAGGTCTGGGAATCCGCTCTGTGCTACCCACCCTTGGGTGAGGGAGTCTCATCCTCCTCGGATGGGTGCCCGGGAAGGACAGTGCCCCCTGGCTGCTGGCACACACGGTCTCTGGGCGTGCTGTCCCCCAGTGGTTCCTCCTCCCTTCTCTCTCTAGATGGCTGTCATCGGGCAGCAGAGCAGCAGTGGCAGCAGCCTGACGGAGCTGCAGGTGGTCAACTTGGACACCTCACACAGCGTCAAGAGTGACTGAGAGGCCTCTGCTGCCGGCCTTCTGTTTTCTGGCTTGTCATGCCAGTGTTGGGGCTGGCAGCGACTCCTTCTCGTACAGACTGCACCAGTTATTTATTGTTGCCTTTTCACGTTTCCTTCATCCACACATGCACACACACACACGCACTCACCCACCCCCACACACACAGGCATGCGCGTGGGGCTGCAGGACCCACCCCGGGTGGAGCCGTGCTGGGGCCGTGCAGGGCTTGGGGCATTTGGATGCTGCAATAGCTGTGCTTGTCTCACGCCAGCCAAAGAAATTTGTCTTTTGAGGGGAGGATTGCTCTGCACTGTAAATAAATACTGCAGGCCATTCCCAGCTGGAGGCTCTGGCTCCTTCTGGGTGCTCTGAGTCACCTTGCCCATGAGTATTTACTCTGCGTGGGGCTCAGCTGAGACCCGGAGCTGTTGTGCAGGTGCAGCTTGGAGCAGAGTGGGTTGTGGCTGTGCTGCTGGCCTCAGCAATGTGCCTTTGTGGGGGTGACAGGTCCTGGCCGCAGCAACTCACCCTGGGCTCCGGACAGGAGAGAAGGGCCAGCTTGCATGTGCATCTCTGGGCCTGCATGCCCTCTCCCCGGAGGGCAGGACACAGCTGGTGGCACGTGGCCCTGTCCTCCTCGTATGCACTACAGTGAGCCCTCTGCCCTCAGTGCCTCCTCGCTGGGCTGCCTGGCAGATTTACAGCCTGACTGGCCCTGCCCCGGCAGCTGCCCTTGCACAGGTGAGGTGGTGGTGAGATAGATGCCCAGGAACACAAAGATGCCCTGGCGAGCTCCTCAGGGGCCCTGTGCTCTGCTCAGCCCCGCACTCTCAGCCCTCACCCTGCTTCTGGACTCCATACACCCAGGGGAACGTGGCTGGGTCTGTCCTACATCCCCCTGCAGCTCCAGCCAGCGCTTTCTAAATTTCTGTATCTGATGCAAGGTGGAGAAACAACTCAAATGTCAAAGGGAAGAGCCCGTGGGGCACTGAGCTGCTGGGCAGGTGGCAGGCTCTTCCTCTGAGCAGCAGGGTGACCTGCAGGCCATCCTGGGCTGCAGGGGAGCAGCTGTGATGCCTGTACAGGCTCAGCAAGGCTGGGGGAGAAGGGCTGGGGCATGCTTGGTCCTGCATGGGAATTGCTGTGAATGGCTCTGCTACCTAGCCCTGTCCCTGGAGGGAGAGTGAGCAAGTGAGAGAAGCTGCTGAGTCCTTAGGGGAAGAAGCAGCTACTGTAACTTTTTTTTTTTTTTAAGTTAAAAGACAAAAGAAGCCTTGGAGAGAAAAAAAAAAAAAAAGAAAAAAAAGAAAATTACTTTATTTTTCTAAGTGTTAAACTCAGTATTTATGTAATTCTTTAAGGAATAAAAGTTTGGCTCCTGTACAGTTTTAATGGGGTTTGTACCAGGGGGATGGGAGAGGGGTGGGTGGGCGGGCATGGAGGCAGGAAAGGGGCCTTGCTTTTGAGTTTGTATTGTAACCTTGGACATGTTCCCTCAGCATTAGCGTTTAAGCTGCACTCTCCATCCACCAGCATGTGCCAGGGATCAAGCTGAACCGAGTGGGATGCTTGTTTCCTACTTAACTGTAACAAGGACTTCATACCCATACTTTTGGGCTTAATGGGCAGAAGTCAAGTGAAGACCAGCAGTGGCTGGTCTCTGGAAGTGGTAAGCCCATTCCTCAGAAGCAGCCAGTTTGCAGTGTGCCCAGGAGCCAGAGGTGGGCTGGGTTTTCTGATGACCACCCTGTTCACTCCTGGTCCAGGGACCTGCAGCTGTTCTGTCACTGTCACTGCTCTTGGCACGGAGCAGTGGTGCCTGTGACTGCCTAAGGGATATGGGTGTCCCCACTCCTCCCTGTGGTGAGTGACCAGCAGTGGCTAATCCCTGTTCTCCCTGCTTGCTGTGCAGGCAGCATCTCCTGAACTCACGGGTGACAATCTGGGCTGTACTTCCCCCTCTGCAGCCATTCTGCAGCACACAGATGGGGACAGGTCTCCTCCAAGCTCCCTGTGCAAAGAATTCACAGAAGAGCCTTTCAGCCCTTGATCTGTTAGCAGCCTGGGAAGGGCTCGTGGGGAGTGAAGTGGCCTATCTGGTGAGGGTGATGTTGCATGCTGCCTCCCCTTAGAATTCTTGCTCTAAGAGTGATGCAAACCCTGCAGCTCAGAGCATGTGGGAGTGCTGAGCCGTGTCCCATGGTTCAGTGTAGGAAAACTGCTCCGTGATGCTTCCAAAACCACATAGATACCTAGGAGTTCATCCAGGGAGAAGTGTGGGATCAGAGTTTGCATTGTCCTTTGCCCCAGCACATCACTGTGGCCTGGCTTTGCTCTGCTTTGCTTCTGCTGGCACTATGGAGCAGAGCTGTTGGGCCAGAAGGGCAGGAGAGCCCCTGCTGCTACAGGGTGTATGACTGCATCCCCTCCCTGGCTCCCCAAAGGCAACTGCTGGTTAAACGCTAATGGTGTATTTTATTTAAGTGCAGACTTGTAAGAACACTTGTGTATCAGGGATGAAATGGCATTTATTGTGTGGTGACATTTTTAGTTCATTTTACTGGTTTGAGGGGTGTGTGTGCGCGCGCGTGTGTGTGTGTGTGTACGCATAAGTGTGTGTGGGATTATTTTTTTTTTCCCCTCCAGTTTCCAGGGTTGTGTTTCTGGAAGGATGTGGAAGTAATCACAGTACTATGTACAGAGCTTTCTTTTGTATTAAAAAAAAATTTACTCTTTCAATAAATGTTATCATTTTGTGCACAGATTTGGGATCTTGACCATGCTTTGTGGGAGGGGATGATGCACACCTGAGGGCCAGCAGTTGGGGATCAGGGGAAAGAGGGGCTCCTCACAAAAGTTTCTATCCCTACTGCCTCCTGCACAGGTTATTCCTGACCACCTGGACTTATCCTCTGGAGTCTCAGCCTAATGTGTGGGCCAGAGCCTGACAGAAGTGCTGTGAGGACTCTTTCCTGAAAGCTCTGGAACAGTGTCCCTGGTGAGCAGGGCATTGTGTCAGTCAAGAGAAATAAAAAACAGCAATGAGGAGGAACGGGGAATTTTGGTAAAGAATTTTTCTAATTCATGGGTGCTAATAGGGAGGAATAGGGAAACTTAAATTCCCTGCAGAAAACTGCTATGAGAAGATATGGCAGTATTCAAAATCAGTCTGGAGAGACACAACTTAAAGTCAGGCAGGGGCTTAGAAGCCAGATTAAGGACACATGGAGGCTCAGAAAAGTGTCCAAAGGTGTGAATAAACCCAAAGCGAGAGGGGCTTATTGCAATCATCAGGGCTGTGGGGCCAGAGTATGCCAGCTAAAACTGCAGCTGCTGGCCACTCCATAGCATCAGCTCCTGGAGCCAGTATAGTGTGAGGAAAGCTGAGCACTGATAAAAGTGCAGATTGGAGAAAATACCTCAGGGGGGAAGAGGATTGTACAGAAAGTGCTTAGGAGCAAAAGACAGCTGAAATGACTCTCCCCATGAGGAGGTGAGGTGCCTCCCTTTTACAGCACAACCTCACTTTTAGCCCTGTGCCTACACAGGTGTGGCTCGTGGTTCAACACTATAAATGCCCTCTCAGCACAAGCAATCCCACATCACCTGGGCACAGGGGCCTGTGTGTCTTACTTACACACCATGGAGCAAGATACCACAGATACAGATCTTTACTTTTAGGATAAAAGACTTACTAAGCATGGCATGGAGACCATCAGAGCAAAGACATAAGCAGGCCATGTGAATACCACAGAAAACCTCTCCTTGTCACAAACAAGATGTCTTGGTAGTGAACAGGGAAGGAAAATGACATATTAATTGAAAACAGAGATTTCAAGAGCATCCATGGGATTCTGGAAAGAAAGCATCAATAGCACCAACAGAGATCACATGTGCTAATGGAGAAATCATGAGTGTGGCTTGGAAACACGAACCTTTACAATCCACCACTGGTGCCCATAGGTTTAGAGGATGGTCTCCACAAACTGATGCAGCACTGCACTGTTTTATCCAGCCTATAATTAATTGCAATTATATTGTTTGGATTAATTGCTGATTGCTATTGTAAAACATGGAAATTGTCTAATCCATTTCATTAGTAGTGAGGGTAGAAATTAGGTTGGGCACATACAAGTTGCTCCAAGATCAAATAAGAAAGCAAAGTCTCATCTAGTTAGCTGATGATTTTAATGATTGTTTATAATTTAAAACAAATCTTATCAGATTGATAGAAACTTGCACCCCAAGGAAGGGCAGTATGGGCACAGGATAAGAATTTAGATTTTATGGTATGGCCATTTCAGATCAGTGTGACACCAGAGCTGGAAACAGGCCAAACTTGTGTGCAGCTGGCTTCGGCTGGCTCTGCAGCAGCACTGAGAACAGGGCAGTGTCTCAGAGCCCCAAACCTGCTGGGAGCCAGCACAGCTGCCACTGAAGCCAGCAGGGTGGATGGAGGGTGGGTGCAGGGCTGGAACTACCCCAGGGCCAGAGGCCTGACATTGCTGCACTGTAATTCTTGATTAATGGTGCATTTGCAGTAATAATAATAGTGCTGATATGACATGGTTTTAGCCTTCCTGCCACCCATCCTGCTACAGCCCTCGATGAAGACAATTAATAATCAGAGAAATGGTACCAACACCAGGAGAGCATTACCAGCTTACCAAAAAGCAGCTCGCTCTAGCAGATCCCTTCTTCAGCTTGCAACTTCCACTTGTTCTCGTTTCTAACATTAGCCAGGGGAATCAGAAGATATTCCAATCTTTCATCTTTTTCCACAGCTCACCACTGTTCCTGGTGTGGGGCAACAGCAGCTTTGTGAACCACGGCCACAGACAGGCTCAGGTGCCAGCTCAGGCCTCGAGCTGAGGGATGCTGTGGGGCAGCCAGCAGTGCTCTCGTGGCACATTCCCAATGGAATCCTGAGCTGCATTAGGAATTGCAGTGCCAGCAGGTCCAGGGAGGGGATCCTGCCCCTCTGCTCTGCACTGGTGAGGCCAGTCTGGTGTGCTGTGCCCAGTTCTGGGATCCTCAGGACAAGAGAGACATGGAGCTCCTGGAGTGGGTCCCGCAGAGGGTGACAAAGATGATGAAGGGATTGGAGCACCTCAGTTCTGAGGAGAGGCTGGGGGAGCTGGGCCTGCTCAGAGACACTGAGAGGAACCTCATCCATGTCTGTCAGTGCCTGCAGGGAGGGCCCAGAGCATGGAGCAGGCTCTGCTCGGGGTGCCGGGCAATGGGACAGTGGGGCAGGAGCTGAGGCTCAGGAAGTTCCACCTGAACATGAGGAAGAACTTCCCTGTGCAGTGCCCGAGCACCGGGACAGATTGCCCCGAGAGGCTGTGGAGTGTCCCTCACTGGGGATAGTCAAGCACCATCTGGACACCATCCTGTGCCATGTGCTCTGCGATGGCCCTGCTTGAGCAGGGAGCTTGGAACAGGTGACCCACGGTGGTCTCTTCCGACCTGCCCCATCCTGGGATTCTGAGGGACGGCGGGGACACGGCAGGGACACTGCGGCGGGCGGGCGCGGAACGCGCAGCTCCCGAAACTCCCGTGTCCCTCGCTGCCTCCCGTAGGAAGCTGCGCGCTGTTTCCGGCACCTCCCGGTGGCGCCGGGGCCGGGGCCGCTCCGGGGCCGTGGGCAGGGTCGGAGCGGCGCCTCAAGGGCCGCTTCCTCTTCCCTCCTCGGGGGTGAGTCGGCTCCCCGCGTACCGAGGCTGGGCCGGTTCTGCTCTGCCCGGCTCGCCGTGGCTCCGAGGGCAGCGGGACAGCGGTGAGCGAAGAGCCCGGCATAGGGGGGCGGCCCGGGGAAAGCCCGTGTGTTCCAAGGCACGTCAGTGCGAGCTGTCCTCTGTGTGTGTGTGCACTGTACAAACTCACTTAAGGAAAACAATTCTTTGGCTTGTGTAGCATCTAAACATTGCTACAAAGCACAGGAGAATAACTCGGTCTTTTTATTACAGAAGCTGCAAGAAGATTCCCTCCTGGCATGCTGCAAATTCCAAGAAAGGTATCACAATCGAAGGTAAGTATATATGTCTTGGGAGTTCAGGCTGCTTCTCTCTGCACCTGGAAAATGTTTTTAATGTGCCTGTCATACTTTTTGATGGTTAGTGTCTTCTTTGGTTAAGCATGTATTATTGTTTCTCTGGTATCTTGCTTCACTGCTTCTCTTGCCAGTGTGTGTGAGTGGTAGGAGCATTTCCCACTGCCACCTGGCTGAGCTCCTTCCTATCAGCCTGATGTGGAATCCTTTGTGAACTCAGTCCCTGGTTTTGTCTGCAGCTGCCTTGCTGATTGCTGGCACTCAGTCTTGGACAGCAAATTATTTCCATGCTGCTTTTTGCATGGATGAAAGCAGAGAAGCACTGTGTCTTCTTTGTGGTCCCAAGATACAGAACAGTCATGTAACAGAGAGTAGAAATCTTTTAGTTCTGTGGAATTTGCCCATTGATGAAACATTGTAAAGGCAAAGAATTCTGAGAAGAGGGCAAGGAGGAAATACTGAGAGACTTTCAGGTAGTGAACTTTATCTGATGTGTATAAACTAGATCTGAGAAACTGCTCATTATTTTCTTCAGGGCCTGGTGATGTGAAGGTCCCTATGCACGGTGAGAATACTGTGAGCTCTAGGTAAACTCACACTCTAAACAATTATAGATGGTAAATAGGAAGAGGGAAGGCAGAGGTGCAAAAGCAGCAACTTGTGAGGGTCATGTTGTGGACAGTGGCAGGGATGCAGACAGGACTAGAATTTGTTCTTGTTGTTTGCGGTTTTATTAAAGGACCTATTTTTGCCTTCATGTTTTGTGTTAGTTGCCTATTGAGGAGAACATCCTATGTGCGTCAGTAACGCTTGGAACTGGTTTTGTTTATGAAAAACTGTCTTATTTTCTTGGAAGGGAAATGTGAGCCTCTGCAAAGTGGGTTTTCCTTCAAAGCTTTATTCTGTCTGTAGGATCTCAGGATCAAAAGCTGTGCCATGACCATTTCTACTGTCAATGTTGGCTCACACTTTCAGAAATAAAAGCTTGACCTTGCTTCCCCTCTGTCTCTGCAGACACAGGTGCTGCCATGGTGAACGAGCAGCACACTGGCACCCTGCTGGTGCAGCTGGGGCCCAAGCTGCAGGCCCACCCGGAGAAGCTGCTGCGGCAGCGGCGAGGCCACGACGAGCGGCCGGAATACCTGGTCCGGTGGAGTGTTGTTAGCTCGGAAGAGAGAGCAGCGGGAGGCAGCGGTGCCTCCTCTGGAGACACCAAGGCAGAGAACATCTCCCTGTGGATGTCTGCAGAAGAGGTCTGCGCCAGCTGCCCGGCGCTGCTGGGCCAGACGAGGCCGTTGTCCGCGGACAAAGTGGCGCCGGACAAAGCGCCGCTGGACGAGGCCTCGCTGCTGGAGATGAAAGCCGACGTCAGGAGCCTGGTGCAGCGAGCCGGGCGCCAGGTGGCCGAGGCCGGGACCCCCGAGTGCTCCGTCCTGAGCACGGTGCACGTGCTGGGCGCCTACGCCAGCATCGGCTCCCTGGCGGGCGCCTTCAGGGAGGCGGGAGCCCTGGAGCTGCTGACGGCCATGCTGTGCCACAGGGAGCGGCGGATCCGCCGCGGCGCCGGCGAGATGCTGCGAGCTCTGGGGGCTCACGATGCAGGTGGGGGCTGCTCCTGCTCAGTGCCGCTGAGGAGGGCTGGCTGGGCAGCTGGGGGTGCCAGCCTTCGGGAGGGGTGAGGTGCCTGGGAAGTGGGCGTGTCTCGGGGCTTCTTGGCAAAAGGGGAAGAATCAGTCGGGATCTTTTGGACTTTCGTGGTTGCAGTTGTCTGGACTGTTTTGGAGTTAGAAACTCTTTCCCCTGCCAGGTTTCTGAGCTGGGATGCTGATTAACTCTTAGGAGGACTTAGGCCAAGGGGATTGGCAGAGTGTGGGGTGACTCTGCTCCAAGCTGTGCGTTGGAAAATCTCTGGCCTGTTTTTGGCAGGGAACCTTGCCTCAGGCCCTGGATAGAGGCTAGTCCTCATTTCAGAAGAGCTGCTATGGCTTGGCCTGATGAGGCTTGGGTGCAGCTGGAAGGTTGCTGGTTGTGGTGTATCCCACAGGAGATCCGGCTTTCCCTGTCCTAGTGCCTGAGTTCATGCAGCTCTGAAGTGGGGCAGATGAGGGGCTGATTCAGGTTAAAACTCGACTTCTTCCCTGGGATGCTGTTCTGGAATCAGTTATTTGGGGTTGCTGCTTTGTGAGAATCTTGCAGCGTTAGGGGTAGAAAAAAAACACCATGGAGCAAAATGTTGCCACTGCAGAGGAAGGGACAGAGCGTGGATCAGGTGACATGGAGCAGCAAAGCTGTTCCTTCCCTGCAGCTCTGTCTCTGGCAGGGAGGGTGGGGCGAGGGTTGTCTTTCTGGGGCCTGAAGAGTTTTTGTTGTTGTTGCAGGAATCTGGGCCCATGTCCTGCTGTCCCTGAGCCAGCAGGATGGCATTGAGCAGCACATGGACTTTGAGAGTCGCTGCACCTTGCTGGAGCTGTTTGCTGAGATCACATCCTCTGCAGAGCCCTGCATGTCCTTCGAGGGGATTCACCTCCCACAGGTGGTGACGGAGCCGCCAGCAGCCCTGGGCCTGCGGGGCGTGAGGGGCCAGGAGGGGTGGGAGCGGGGGCCAGGGCTGGCACCCTTATCTGGGACAAGAGGGGACTGAAGGTGGGCAGGGGAGCAGGACTGGCTGTAGGGAGAGCTGGGACAGGGCCTGGGGCTGGTGCAGAGGCACCTGGAGAGCCTGGTCTGCCAGCAGGGAGGGGAGGGTGGCTGAGAGGTCTCTGCTGCTGCCAGCTGGTCCAGAGCTCTCACGGGAGCCTGCCTGGGAATGAGCTGGTGGCTCAGGGAGAGCTGGGGGCTGGAGGTGCTCTGCAGGCTGAGCGTGAGCTGTGCTTGTTGTAGATCCCTGGGAAGCAGCTGTTTGTCCTGGTGAAGCGCTACCTGTGTGTGACTTCCCTCCTGGACAAGCTGAGCAGCGGTGTGGAGCAGGGAGAGGAGCAGCAGGGCTGTGCTGTGCCCAGCCCTGTCCCTGAGGAGAGGAGCCGTGTGAAGCAGGAGTTTGAGTTCAGCATGGCCATGGCCAACCTCATCTCGGAGCTGGTGCACGCCATGGGCTGGAGCCACAGGCACAAGGCAGAGCCACTGCCCCAGTGGGACCTGCAGCCTCGTCCGGCCCGATCCATCTTCCAGCACAAGCCCCCAGCCAGCACTGCTGCCCAGAAGCCTGTGTTGCCTTCAAATCCTGGTCCTCACAAGAAGCAGGGCTGTACCTTCCTGACTGCATCAGACTTTGCAGACAGCAGTGACTACACGGAGTACTTGCGGGCAAACCTGGTGCGTGGCATGCGGGTGCGCTTGCTGGAGGACTGTGGTGACATTAGAGCTGGGGAGGAAGGCGAGTTTCTCCAGAGCACGAATAACATGCACACAGTACAGGTAGGTCATGGGAAGGATTCTTCTGGCTGCAGTGGCAGAGGGGAGTGACTGGGGTGACTGCTGAATTCCTAATGATGCCTTTATGTGCAGGAAGTTGGACAATAGGCGTGGCTTAATGTGTATGACTGCTTCTGTCCTAGCAAAACACTCACCTTTCAGAGCTGGAGGGGTGGGTTGCATGGAAGGCTAGTCTGGTTTTGTATGGGTTGTGCCACTAAGATTTCTTAGCTTCTAAAACAGGCCTTACCATAAAAAGTCTGTCCCCATCTTTCTTACAAGCCCCCTCTAAGTATTGAAAGGTCACTGTAAGGTTTCCCTGGAGCCTTCTCTTCTCCAGGTTGAACAACCCCAACTCTCTCGGCACTTCCTCATAGTAGAGGTGTTCCATCCCTCTTACTGGTTTTGTGGCCTTCCTCTTACCTGCCCCAACAGGTCCATGCCTTGTACTGAAAGTCTTCAGAGCTGAATGCAGTTCTCCAGGTGGGGTCTCACCACAGCAGGGCAGAGGGGCAGAATCACCTCCCTTCACAAGCTGGCCACACTGCTTCTGATGCAGCCCAGGATATGGTTAGCTCTTTGGTCTCTGAGTGCACAATGGCAGGTCTTGTCCAGCTTTTCATCCACCAGTTCTGCCAAGGCTGCTTTCAATCCCTTTGTCCTCCAGTCTGGAGTGGTATTGGGGTTTGCCACAACCCAGGTGCAGGACCTTGCACTTGGCGTTGTTGAACCTCATGAGGTTCCCACTGGTCCCTTTGGATGCCACCCCATCCCTCAGGCATGTCAACTGCACTGCTCATCTTGGTGTTGTGAGCAAACCTGCTGAGAGTGCAGCCAATCTCACTGTTGTCACTGATGAAGATATCAGATGGTATTGGTCCCCATACAGAGCCCTGAAGGACACCACTTGTCACTAATCTCCAGCTGCACATTGAGCTGTTGACCTCTGAATATGACCATTCAATCAATTCCATCAAAAATAGTCCATCTGTTGAATCCATGTCTCTCCAATTTGAAGAGAAGGATGTTGTGGGATTGCTGTCAAAGGCCTTACAGAAGTCGAGAAAGGTGACAACCATAGCTCTTCCCTTGGCCACTGATGTGGTCACTCCATCATAGGTGGCCAGTAGGTTGGCCAGGCAAGACTCTCCCCTGCTTTTCTGGAATCACCTCCCTGTCTTCCATGTACCTCAGTTAAAAGGCTTTTCTAGTTCTGGTCCATGCATTGGTGATGTTTCTATTCAGGCCTTCTCAGCTGAATAACTGCCTTGCATCTTATTTTTTTTCTCATTCTTATAAACCACTTATTTTTAAGTGGTTTATAAACCTCTTTTATAACCCCCTCCATAAAGATAACTTGCAAAGGAAATGTATTTCATACCGATTCTCTCTTTGTCCTTATACATCTTGGTTTCTAATATCTGAGTTTTCCTAAAATTGTGGTATCTGTTTCTTATAAAGTTGTACTTACTTTTACTCTTGATGAACTGGGCACTTGGAAAGAGCTCCAAGATTCTTTCATTATTTTCTCCTGTTGCCAGTGACATAAATTTCAAAGGGTTTTTGCTTCAATGTTGAGCTAAAGTGTACTGTTAGCTTCCTTTCCCTTTGTCCTCTTGGTGCCTTGGTTTCCCTCTTCTCTCTATTTTTCTGTTTAATTTGGTTGAATGAATTTGCAGTTGCTCCATTCAGGCTTGTTTTCAGTAAGTTATTTGTAAGGCTCACACTATTAACAAAACCAGATCTGAATGGCAACTGGGCCAGTCCATCACAACTCTGTCTCTTACCTCGTCTCATCTTTCCTTCGTTGCTCTGATTTCTGTTGTTTTCCTTGCCTTTCCAAAGAAAGATTTTCCCTGTTGTGTCTGGTCCTGCAGCCCTATCTTTCCATGACTCCTTTGAGATGGCATTTGGTACATAACTAGTTCAGGTCAGAGATACATTGAAGACTATTTGGTGTTGTGTGTAGTTTAACTCAACTTCCTTCCATACAGTGCTTTCCCAAAGTCTGTCAGCATCTCATCTGTCCAGCACAATGGGTTCATAGTAGCACTGGTGTAACTCCAAAAGAGCTCAGTGAAATAAGCAAACCATAAAGTTTTTCTGCTGTATTGTAAAGCTACTGACAGGTTGTGCTTACTGTTGCTGGGTTCTCCTTATGCTCAGAAGGTTAAATGTAACACTATAGTATGGGAAGCCATAAAAAGTCCTTCTGATTTTTGAGAGGCAACTTGGACAAAGCAGAGGAAACAATTGCTGCCTTTGAGACATGCTTGTCAAGAGCCCAAAACCTGTTTGAGAGGGTTGATGAATAACCAAGGTCATAAAAGTGCCCTGAGGTACTTTATATACAGCTCATCTGCCTCAAGGTAGTGTTGGTTATGTCCTTTGTCTGCTTTTCCCAAGGCACCTGCAGCTTAGCACTTTTGGAACAGGTGTGATTAACTGGATTCACTCATGCCTCTGCTGCTGTACTGAGATCTGTACTGGTTGGAGGCAAAGTTAGTGTTTTTTTAAAAATAAAGATCCAGGTGTAACCAAGGCAAGAGGTTAGTAAAGATGGTATGCCTCAAAACTGGACAATGTGAGTGCTGAAATCTGTACAAAATTTCTATGGTCTTCTACTTCTTTGGGAAGTGGGAGGACAGATGTAGCAAGAGGACAGAACAAGTGAGCAGATCTGATTGTCTGGATTTGTTTCACCCACAGGTTTTACAGCAGTCGACGGGTCGGACCTATTGGGTGCGGTGGCACATCCTGGAGATTGTTGGCTTTGGGGAGCAGTGGGAAGATCCTGCTGCTCAGGAAAAGGAATGTAGTGTGAGAAAGAGCTTCAGTCTAGACACAGGTGAGATTGTGATGTGTGTGTATATCATCTCTTTCTTTCTGATTATCCTGTGGAATAGCAGTGGTGACCTTTATGTGGCCAAACACACAGCAAGTAGCAGGCTGGGTTTAGAAAGCACTATTAGTTTGTGTGACCATGTAAAGCTAGTTAAGGAATTGCATGGCTTGTGATTGAATGGAATATTTTTGAACCCTAGACTCCTGTCGAGATGTATAATGAAAGTAATGATATAAAAAGCATAAAATTTTATTTAAACTGCAACTGTCAAAACTTTGTGTTTGAATTAACTGACCGAACAGCCAAAACATGAATTTCTCTGAGAAGTTCTTAGAATTTCTCTGAGATGAAGCTGTTTGGGGGCACTCAAGTCCCCTTAAGTAATTGATAAGGATTTTTAAAAGCATGAACATAGCAACAATTTGTTTAACTGTTGAGCTTTAAACAAGGTGTTAAAGTATTAAAGAACTGTTTTCGTAAGACATCTGCAACATCTCCTAGAAAATTTAACATTGCCCTTGTACTGGGAGAAAAATGAAAGGCAGAATCCAGACTTCAGATACCCCTTTCTTGTTCAGCATCTGACATGATTCTAGCCAGGGAAATCTATTAAAGTAACTCTTTTATCACAGCTGTGGCCTTCTAGAATATCTTTTGTGTAGAGTGGTTTGGATTTACTGGCTGCAAGAGAGAATGTTGATGAGGTCAGCAGCAAATTGCACACTTTGAAACTATTCTTATTGCCAGTTGAAAAGATGGTTTCTTAAATGGCTTCTGCCTCTTGTATTTAAAGGCTTAACTTCATGCCAGTGTGCAGTGTCTAACTTAAAAAAGACTTAGTTAGATTTCTCCTTTTCATGGTCTTTCTGATTTTGGGGAAGCAGGAGCTCTGTTTCACTTCTATGTATAACTCTTTCCAGGCATCATATCCCACTTAGAGTATGAATTGGAATGTGGGGTGTGCAGCAGAGGATGGGGGAGTTGGCAGAGCTGACAGTGCCCTTCCTTGCTCTGCTCCCCTGCAGTTCCACAGGCATTCCTGTGCAAGCCCTTGGGGGGGCTGTACTCCCTGCCTTACCTGGGGCAGCGGCTGCCCAAGGCTGCAGACACCCTGAGCCGTGCCGAGTGGTGGGAGCTGCTCTTCTTTGTGAGGAAGCTGGAAGCACAGGAGCAGAAAGAGATCACCTGTCTCATCCAGCAGCACCTGGGAGAGCAGGTAGGGACCAGTGCCTGCAGCAGGGAAATGGGAGGGAGGAGCAAAGGGAACACAAGGGAAGGGAGCAGGCCCAGAGGAGATGGCAAGAGTGAGCTGTGCAGGGCCAGCCTGAGCGGGGCAGAAATGGGAGGGTGAGTGGGGCTGCAGAAAGCTTGGAGAGCTTGGCCCAGCAGAGCAGTGATGGAGATGAGAGGAAAGGCAGTGTCCCCTGACTGACTGAAGAGTGACTGTCCAGCAAGGTTTGGGCAGGGGAGGCAAGGCCATGGGGTCACTCTGCCAGTTGCAGTGGGGTGCCGAGCACGGGTGGGAGCTGTGGGCTGGTGGGAGTCGGGCTGGGGACAGGCAGGGGAGGGTGGCAGTGGGGAGTGGCCCCGGGCACCTCTGGCGGTGCAGCCTTTCTGTCCGTGGTGCCAGTGGCCGCCACCAGGGGCGTGGGGTGCGTGGCGAGCCCGAGATTAACTTGTCCCCACGGTGTGGCTGTCGGAGGTGGATGAAGAAGCCCTGGTGCAGCTGTCGGCACCTGCGGAGCTGGCCCAGAAGGTGCTGCAGGTCCTGGAGGAGCGGTGCCAGGGCAGCTCTCTGCGGGACCTGCGTGGCTCCCGTGCCTACGCCAGACACTTCCTCGGGAGGGGAGCAGAGCAGGATGGTGGAGGGAGCCCCGCAGTGTCCTCAGAGGGTGACAGGAGCAGCGGCCCTGAAGGCACAATGGCCAAGGCAGCAGAGGGAGACCTTTGTGCAGCCCCAGGGCCGCCCCAGGGCCGCGGTGAGGCAGCGAAGTCGGATTCCCAGCTGTTCAGCGAGCTCTTGGAGAGGGAAGGGCTGTTCTTGCCGGAGGTGACGGAGGAGCAGAGCCAAGGTAATGTCCTGCCACACGCTGGGGCACAGGCGCGGTGCTGGCAGCGGCACTGCTGCCTCCACAGGGGAGGGCTCTGGGCAGGGCACGGGGGCCATGCAGCCAGGGCTGCCTGAGGTGGGGGTGCCTGTGGGTGCTGGGTGTGTGGCTGTGGGGCACCCTGGGAGCTGCTGGAGGTGTCAGCGCTGCCCTGACGGCTCCGTCCCTCCGGCCAGCGCTGGGCAGCTCCAAGGGGCTGAGTGAGAGAGGCTCGCTGGCCAAGGTTGCAGCTGTGGTGGAGGTGATCCAGAGCAGCAGCTCAGCGGTGGGGCTGCGCTTAGCCGGGCTCAAGCACATCCTGGAGATGCTGGAGGAGGAGCCCAAGTCGGAGCAGCAAGCTGGCACAGCCCAGGGCGGGCTGGGCATCGGGAGTGCCGGGTGAGTGCTGGGGTGCTGCAGAGCCCTCCTGCTGCTGCCTGGGGAGGGCCCTGTGGGCAGGGTGGGGGCCGGTGCTGAGCTGGAGGAGCGGGAGGTGGCAGCGGGAGTTGGAGGATGGTATGTGCGAGAGGAAAGGCGGATTTTGTGTCCCTTTGTCCCAGGCAGGCTGGTTGGCAGGGCTGTCCCAGCTGCAGCGCGGGCAGGAAGGAGGCGGCTGTCAGGGCCCGAGGAGGCCGTGCCTGAGGTGTGCTGTGCCGTGCAGGGAGAAGCTGGTGCAGGTGTCGGTGGAGCTGCTGAGCGTGGAGGCGGCGGAGAAGGCGCTGGTGGCGGTGACGCTGCGGCTGCTGGCCGTGCTGCTGGCCCGCTACGAGTGGCGCGTGCCCTTTGCCACGGAGGGCGGCGTGCGGGCCGTGCTGGCCCGCATGCAGCAGCACGGCTGCTCGGCCCTGGTGCAGCAGGCCGGGCTGGCGGTGAGTGAGTGCCCGGGGCACGCCGGGGCGGGCAGGGCAGCGCGGGCTGCCCGGGCGGGGTGGAGGGGCCGCTGCCCCCTGCGCCGCTCTCGTCCTCGCAGGCCCTGAAGGTGCTGGTGGGAGCTGCGGACGCTGAGCTGGGAGGCGGCGGCGGGAAGGGCCTGACCTGGAACCACGGCGACGCGCAGATGCTGCGGGAGATCTTCGCCAGCATCGGCTCTGCCTCCAGCAAGGGCTCTGCCAGCCTGCTGAGCAGCATCCCTGCCGCCCTGAGCACCATGCAGAGGGTCCCAGGGTAGGGGCAGCGCGTGGAGAGCGCTGAGGTCGGGGGGAATCTGCAGGGGCAAGGACGGGCAGGACGGGCAGGTGGCTTGTGGGCGCAGGGGCAGGCTCTGTGCCTGGGGCAGGAGAGTGGCACGGCTGTGTCCCTGCAGGGGCTCCTCAGGGGTGCAGAACGGGCTGCTGGTGGTGAACATGCTGATGGATGGGCACCGGGGCCTGGCGGAGCAGCTGGCGAGCTGCGATCTGCTGGCGGCGCTGCAGAGCTGCTGGAGGGCCGGGCAGAGCAGCGGCTGCCCCCAGGCAGCGCTGGCCCTCAGCGCCATCAATCGCCTGGCGGAGCACGGGCTGCCCCTGGGCCCGGAGGCAGCAGGTACCGCGCTGCCCACCCTGCCCGTGCCGCGGCCCCGCGGGTGCCACGGGCAGGGCTGCCTGGCCCCGCAGGGCAGAGCACCCTGAGGGGCTGCTGGCGCTCCGTGAGCGCCTGGGCTGGGCTCACGTGTCCCTGTCACGGCAGGCACGGAGCTCCTGCTGGACCCCAAGGGCGTGCAGATGCTGCTGGGTGGCCCGGACGATGGCAGCCTGTCCAAGGAGGTGGTGGTGGCCCTGGAGCGGCAGCTGTGCGGCCAAGGCCCTGTTCCCACTGGCCAGGTGGCCCAGCTGCTGCAGGACCACAGCTGCTTCAGGCTGCTGCTGCGCAGCTTGGAGCTGCTGGGGACAGAGAAGGCCGTGAGCCTGAGCATCCTCAGGTGGGTGCAGGGTGACTGAGGGGGATCTGGGACCCTCTCATGAGGTGTGTGAGTGCTGGGGGCCATGGTGGGGAGAGCCAGTGCATGTCTGTGGGTCCTGGTGGGGCTGTTCTTCACTGGGGGCAGGCTCACCCCAGCACGTGGGCAGGTGCTGATTGGTGTGTCCTGGGGCACGGGGCCACGTGGGGCCACAGCAGCTGTGCCTGGTGCTGGTGGGGACATGCAGGGGCAGCAGAGCACATGCCTGGGTGCTGGTGGGGTGTGCAAGGTGCCAGGGAGCCTCAGTTCCCAGTCCCTGAGAGGTGCCTTCCAGGTGGGACAGGGAAGCAAGGCTGCCTGTAGCCCTGCTGTCCCTGTGCCCACACTGAGCAGGCCCCCTCTGTCACCCAGGATCCTGAACAAGTTCGTGGACAGTTACCAGGAGGATGTGCTGCCCTGGCACGAGTGTGTGGAGCCCTGTGTGTCCTTCCTGATCACCCACAGCAGCAGCTGGGAGGTGAGGGGGCCCTGGGGCTCGTGGCAGGCAGGGTGGCTGTGCTGGCTGTGCCTCAGCCGGGCTGGGCAAGCGGGGCCCCGCTGGTGGCCCCAGCCTGGCCTTGTGTCCGAGGCACTGGGAGAGGTGGGGAGGGGCTGTCCTGGCCGTGGCCGTGTCCTGGGGGCCACGTGCCCAGCCTGGCTGTGCCTGGCCAGGCTCTGGTGGGTGCTGCTGGGTTGGGATGAGGGGAATGGAGCTGCAGCTCTGGCTGCTGGGGGCCCTGGGAGCTGCCAGCAGTGCCCCGTCTGCTCACGGCTGTGTCTCAGTAGGTGCTGCAGGAGGTCGTTGGCTTCCTGCACCGCCTGGGCAGCGCCAGCAGGGACTGTGTGGTGGTGATGTGCCACGTGGGCACCCACGAGGCTCTGTCCAAGGCCCTGGAAAAGCACAGCACGGTCCCGCCGTTGGCGCCGGCCCTGCTGGAGCTGGTGGCGGAATGTGAGAAGTTCTCCAGGCTCTACAAGAAGCTGACGAGCAGCATCTTGGCTGGCTGCATCCAGGTGGGCCTGGGGAGGCACAGCTGCCTGGGGATTTGGGTCTGGGGGCACCAGGGTGTCCCTGCTGCTGAGGGATGGCCTTGTGCTCTGTACCTGGCACAGCCCTGCGGGGGCTGAGGGCAGGAGGACCCGGGGCCCCTGGTAAGAGCCTTGCCCCGTCCCACAGCTGGTGCTGGGACAGATTGAGGAGCACCGCCGGAGCCAGCAGCCCATCAGCATCCCCTTCTTTGATGTCTTCCTGCACAACCTGTGCCAAGGTGAGTGCGGGCAGGGGGAGCTGACCCCAGGCTTGGTGGCTGGAAGCTCCATGTGCTCTGCCCACAGGCTCCAGCATGGAGGTGAAGGAGGACAAGTGTTGGGAGAAGGTGCAGGTCTCTTCCAACTCGCACCAGGCCAGCAAGCTCACGGACAGGAACCCCAAGACCTACTGGGAGTCGAACGGCAGCACCGGCTCCCACTTCATCACTGTGCACATGCAGTGTGGAGTGGTGATCAGGTGGGCTGGCAGGGCCGTGTGCAGGAGAGATCCCTCTGGGGATCTGTGCCAGCCCTGCCCCAGTGGCTCTGTCCTGGGGCCAGCGGGCTGTGGCTGGCAGGGCGTGGTGCCGCCAGGGCTGGGGCAGGCAGGCGGAGATGGCTGGGCAGCCCCATGGTGTTTGTGTGTGCAGGGAGCTGAGCATGCTGGTGGCCAGCGAGGACTCCAGCTACATGCCATCGAGAGTGGTGGTGCTGGGCGGGGACAGCCCTGCCACCATCAGGACGGAGCTGAACGCGGTGAGTGCCCGTGGGAGGGGCGGGGGCTGCTCCTTGCTGTGCCCCGAGCAGGTGTGGCTGTGGTGGGAGGCCCGGGGAGGTGGGAATGGCAGGGGCTGCGCTGTGGGAGCCTCCTTGGGCTGCCTGTCACGCTGAGGGCTCAGTGCCTCCCTGCAGGTGACCATCCTGCCCTCGGACAGCAGAGTGATCCTGCTGGAGAACATGACCCGCTTCTGGCCCGTCATCCAGATCCGGGTGAAGCGGTGCCAGCAGGTAGGGGGGAGCAGGGGCAGGGCCTGGAGCGGGCCCTGAGGGGCGTCGGGGCCACAGGAGCTGAGGGTCCCGCTGTCCCCTAGGGTGGCATTGACACACGTGTGCGTGGCATCGAGGTGCTGGGTCCCAAGCCCAGCTTCTGGCCCATCTTCAGGGAGCAGCTGTGCCGGCGGACGTTCCTCTCCTGCACTGCTCGGGCTCATGCCTGGAGCCAGGAGATCTGCCGAGACCGGGGGCGGCTGCTGCAGCTCTTTGGCAGGTGAGTGGTGTCCTGGCTGTGCCATCGCATCCCTGGTGTCCCAGGGCCCGGGGGGACATGGCTGGCAGCCTGTGAGGGGACTGCAGGGCTGGGAAAGGAGCAGCTGGTTGGGAGGGGCCCTTGCTCCTTCCTGGCCACCAGTGGTCCTTCCTGGCCAGGGCCACCTTGGGGTCATCTGGGTTTAAGCTGGGCTAACCCCCCAGAGCAGGATGCTGGTCCCCGCAGGGGCTGGCACATCCTGGCAGAGGTTGGCCGGGCACAGCAGGATCTCGTGGCCACAGGCACTGCACAGCCCCCATTTGGCGGGGGCTGTGAGGCCCCAAGGGCCCCTGGCGGCAGGCCCTGGTGACAGCAAGGGGCCCTCCCTGGCTGCTGGGGCCAGTGGGGCCAGGGAGCCATGGTGCCTTGGCAAAGGGCAGAGCATGGAGCCAGCACCGTGCTCTGCTTTGCCACGGGAGTTCTCCAGCCCTTGGCACCGAGCACTGCCCGCTCGCTGTTGCAGACTGAACCGGGCGCTGCAGCACGAGCAGGGCTTTGCCAACCGCTTCCTTCCCGACGAGGAGGCAGCCCGGGCACTGGGCAGGACGTTCTGGGAGGCCCTGGTGACCCCCTTGGTGCAGAGCATCACCAGCCCAGGTAGCCTGCGCTCTCCGGGACCCGGCCGTGCGCGCCCCGGGCAGAGGCGCCCGGCTCTGAGTCTGGTTGGCCTCGCAGGCCCTGATGGTGTCAGTGCCCTGGCCTGGCTGCTGAGTGAGTACCTGGAGAGCGTGGAGCTGCCCCGCCGTGCCCCGGGACGCAGGGCTGCCTTCGGTTCCTGCGTGCGGCGCCTGACCCAGCTCCTGGTGCACGTGGACCCCGGCGGCCCCGAGCCAGAGGAGACCAGAGCAGCTGGTGAGCCAGGGGCTGCCCTGCCCTGGGGCTGCTCCAGAGGGCCAGGCTGTGGCCGTGGGGCTCCTCTGGGGAGCATCCCATGGCACAGAGGCTCCTGAGCCGGCGAAGGCTTGTGGTCATGCCCCAGCAGAGGCCGTGCCTCCCCGGCATCCCCTCAGCCCTGCTGTGGCGGGTCAGTGTGCGGGGCCTGCCCATGGAGCCACACTGAGCCTGAGGTTGACCCTTGGCAGATGGGAAGGAGGGGAAGAACAAGGAGGTGTTGGCCAGGACTGCAAAGGTGGTGGTGGAGAAGTCAAGAGGCCTGTGGGGAATCTCGCAGTGCTGGCGTGGCGTGGTGCAGCAGCAGGTAGAGCTTGGAGGGCTGACTGGGAGGGCTGTGGGACCTTCCCTGGGTGCTTGGAGCAGGGAGTGGGGTCTGGCAGTGCCCATGGGGAAGGCACAGGGCTGTACCTGGCCCCCACAGAGCCTGGAGCGATGTGGGGACAGCTCTGCTGTGCTGCCACCCTGGCACAGCTGGAGCGTGAGCCAGGCCAGGAGACAGGTCCGGTGTTGGGCTGTAATTCCTGCTGGGCGCTGCTGCATCTCCGTAGTGCCCCCAGAGCCCCGGCTGCCCTCGGAGCTGCGCTCCCACCTTGGCAGCCCCGCAGCAGCAGCAGCAGCAGCAGGGCCCTGAGTCCCGGGGAGCCAGCAGGCAGCTGGCGCGGGCAGGGCAGGGCTGTTCCAGGGGCGCATCCCGCTGGGCTCAGCCCTGGCGCTGCTCCCGCAGGTGCAGCGGTTCCTGGAGGCGGCGGGGCAGGCGCCGGACCTTGCGGAGCGCTACTGCCGGCTGTACCAGCGCCTGCGCGGGGCCACCGAGGAGCTCTTTGGGCAGCAGGCCGCCTTCGTGCTGGCCCTGGGCCAGGGCTTTGCGGGGGCTTTGCTGCAGCTCTCCTTCCTCACTGCCCTGCACGTGAGTCGGGGGAGCGCGGCCCCAGGGCCGTGCCCTGGGCAGGGGCTGGGGAGCTGCCCTGGCCTGCGGCCCTGGGGCAAGCTCTGGGTGGGTGGTGTCCTGTTCCCCCCTGAGCCACAGAGCCCTGCCCTGGCACCCCGGTGGTGCCCGGCTCAGGTGCGTGGCGCTGATCCCAGCGTGGGCCCGGCCCTGGCACACTCCGGCCTTGGGCTGGTGCCTGGGCACCCTCGGCCCCTGCCCGGCAGTGCCAGAGTTTCCCGGCTGCTCCCTGCAGGGACATTCCGCCAGCCCAGCCCTGTGGGCACCTGGTGAGCCCTGTCTGCAGCCTGCCCTGTCCCTTGCAGGTGAGTGAGCAGTTTGCCCGCTACCTTGACGTGCAGATCCAGGAGCTCCGCAGGGCTGCGGGCAGCACGGGGCCTTTGGAGCGGCTGCAGCAGTTCCTGGAGCCCTTTGTGGTCTTCAGTGGCCTGGAGTTTGCCCACACCTTTGAACACTTCTACAGGTGAGGCTGCTGTGTCTGCCCAGAGCCAGGGGCCTGCTGCAGCGTGGCCTGGTGTGCTGGGGGAGCTTGGCCTGCTGTGGCAGCGGTGCTCCCGCTTTGCTTTTATGGGATCATGGAGCGTGGAGGGCCCGTGGGAGCTGCCAGTGTGTGGAATCACATTCCCTGCTGGGGACAGGGAGGGGACACGTGTGTGCTGCCAGGCCCGTGTGCCGTGGGGTGAGGCCGGGCTCGGACCTGTGGCTGTCTCCTGGTGGGTGGCTGGTGGGCACAGGGCTCGGGCCCAGCCTGACTGGAGCTGGTGGCCATGGCAGGCACTACCTGGGGGACCGGCTCCTGACACAAGGGCCGTCGTGGCTGGAAGGAGGCATCGTGGAGCAGATCGGGCTGTGCTTCCCCAGCCGCTTTCCCCAGGACATGCTGAGCAACTTGGCCGAGTCGGAGGAGCTGCAGCGGCAGTTCTGCCTCTTCCAGCTGCAGGAGCAGGATAAGCGGCTGCTGGAGCTGGACACAGGCCTGGACGAGGTGAGAGGGATCGGGGCTGGGGAGCCCGGGGGCCGCCGGCTTTCCTGGTGGGATCCCGGGGCCTGACTGGAGCTGCCCTCGTGCCCCTGTGGCCAGGTGCTGGGAACAGCCACGGTGGTGGCAGATGTGCCAGAGGTGAAGGTGCTGGCCCTGTCCCCGCGCTGCTGGCCCGTTTCCCCGCTCTGTTACATGGAGAACCCTGGGAGGTTTTTCCCGGCGGTGCTGAGCTCCCCACTGGATGAGTTTGCTGACTTCTGCCGGCAGAGTGAGTGCTGTGGCTGGGGCTGTGCCCAGAGCCTGGAAGGCAGCTCAGGCACAAGTGGTGGTGGGCTGGGAGTGCCTGGCAGGGCTGGTCCCCGTCCCTGACGCTGTCCCTTGCAGGCCAGAGCCAGCTGGGCTGGGAGTGCAGCAAGCCCCGTCGGCTGCAGTGGACGTGGCTGGGCCACGCCGAGCTGCAGTTTGGAGACTGCGTTCTGCACGTGTCCACGCTGCAGATGTACATCCTGCTGTGCTTCAACAGCGCCCAGGTAGGGCTGGAGCCACGGTGGGGGCTGGAGCAGGGCAGGGCCGTGTCCTCCCTTCCCTTCTGGTGGGGGCTCCAGCGGTGTTTGGGGCACGGGACCCCGTTGTTAGGCAGGGCCTGTGGCCAGTGAGCCTTGGCCATTGCCCTCGCCCCCCGCGCTGCAGGAGGTGGCTGTGGAGGCCCTGCTGCAGGCCACAGGGCTCCCTGCTGACCTGGTGCACCACGCGCTGACACCGCTGACCCAGGGCCAGGGCGTCCTGGTGGGGAGCTGCACTCCAGGGGGTGAGTGTGGGGCTGGGGCACCCAGGGGAGAGGGGCTGGGCTGAGCCCCGAGGGGGGGCTGGGCTTTAGGGGTGCAGGAGCTCATAGGGCCGGTGAGGGAGCTGGGTCCATGTGTTGGTGCTCGGGGCACAGGTGTGTCTCAGGGTGGGGCCTGAGGCCAGTGTGGGGCTGGGGGTGATGGTTGGGGTGGCGCTTGGGGCCGTGCATGGGGCCTGGGTCAGCGTGGGTGGGTGGGGGAGTCTCAGTCTGTGTGTGGGCTTGGGCCAGGCCAGGGGCCATGTGTGTCGTGGCTGTGGCTTGGGGCCACACGTGGGGGACAGGGCTGGGGTGGCCAGCGGTGCAGGCAGCCTCAGGAGGCCCAGCTTGGGCCCCCCAGGCACACGTGTGCCCTGGGGCTCCTTCAGGGCCCAGCTCAAGCTCGGCTGAGCCTGGCTCGGGTGCTGGCTGCAGGTGCCCTGCGGCTGAACCAGGCAGCCCTGGCGCAGAGCTGCGGCCGCCAGCTGAGGCTGCTGCCCCAGCAGAGGTACCTGCGGACAGAGAGGGCCGAGGTGAGCGCCCTGGAGAGGAAGAGGAACGTCCTGTGCTGCCTCATCACCCGCATCCTCAAGGGGGAGAAGCAGCTGCACATCGACAACCTGGTGTTCAGGGTACGGGCTGCAGGGGCACGGGGGGCACAGGGGCTGCCTGGGGGCTGCAGCCACTGCACTGGGGCTCCCTTGCTGCCACAGGTGATCGATGCCTGTCAGAAGGGAGAGCTGGGCCCAGGGGTGCAGTTCCTGAGCTTCTGCTGCCACAGCGTGGACGTGCTGTCCTGCATCCTGCACCTGCTGAACCAGGGCTACCTGCGGCGCCAGGAGGGGAGGCCTCATGTCTTGGAATACATCTCTGCTGAATCCACAACACCTCTTGGTGGCCATGCACAGATGACTTTCCAGTGCAGGCCAGCCCAAGCATCTCTGGAGGAGGATGGCAGAGACAGCCTGCATTGGTAGGGGTGCATGTCACCAGGTGTGGAGGGGTGTGCATCTCCACCCGGTGTGAACATGGCACGTTTCTCCATGTCAGGCAGGATCCTGGCACAGACAGGGCGGAAGAATATCTCATGGCAATGCTACAGGTGCCAATGGGGCACACGCTCAGTCCAGAGGAGGCAAAGCTGCTCATGAACCAGACAGTACAGCAGGTCCAGGATACCCTGAGCATACCAGATGATGTTGCTCGGCACCTCCTCATGCACTGCAGGTGGAATGTGGATTTCCTGATCCAGTGCTATGTGGAGAACCGTGAGGGCCTGCTCATCTCCTCAGGGCTGCAAGTGCAGGATGTCCAGCCTCCCCCAAGCCCTGGAACCCACTGCCCAGTCTGTGTGAACCAGCTGTGTCCCACTGAGAAGCCACCAACCCTTTGCTGCATGCACTACTGTTGCAAGGTGAAGGTCCTGGGGCCTTTGGTTCCTGCTACTTGACAGGCAATTGCTGCTGTCTACTTGGAGCAGCTGTTGTTTGTCTGAAGATGTTATCAGGGAATTTTTCAGAGCTTATACATTCTCTTTCCTCAGCTCATTTTTTTTTGTTGTGATCATTCACTCCCTGGCTTGTCTATTCCCACTTTTGTGCTTTGGGGTACTTACCTGTGATCTGTGGGGTGCTGGGTGGGAATGGCTTCCAGGGTCACACAGCCCTGCTTAGGTCTGATCTCTGCTCTTGTGCCCTGACAGCCCTGTTGGAGGGAATATCTCACAACTCGCATTGAGCAGAACATGGTTGTCAACTGCACCTGTCCCATATCCGAGTGCCGAGCTCAGCCCACCACAGCCTTCATCTACTCCATCGTCTCCTCCAAGGAGATCATAGCCAAGGTGAAGCAGGAGGGGTGGCTGCTGGGTGTCCAAGCTCTCCTACATTTTGGTCAGCACTGTCAGATAATTTTGTTGCTGCTTTTTCCCTTCCTGTTACCAAGACTGGCAGCTTGATAATGGTGGCCAGCCAGATTGTGTCTGTTTTCTCTGATTATGGTCAATACCAGCTGTTCAGGAAAGCATAACATCAACAAAAGAGCACAGTGGTGTTTCCTCTAAATATATCTCTAGCAAGCAACATTTCAGGGGCATCATTAGTTCAGGACTAGATGAGAGCCATGGTAGCAGTTCATGACAAGTATCCTCTAGTGCTGTGCTGGAAGCAATCAAAATAATAATAATAATAATAATAATAATAATAATAATAATAATAATAATAATAATAATAATAATAATAATAATAATAATAATAACCACCAAATGAACACATGAGCAATTTCATTTTACTGCTGCATCAGTGACCCCTATGCCCTTTCTCTTCCGTTGGTCTGTGGCTTTGAGCAGTTCAGGTTTTTGTGAAGATGGCAGGGATTACCACATCAGACTTAATTTTCACTCTGTGTGAGTCTACAGACCTATCCAAGCCAGGCTTTCTGTGCTCTGCTTTCCTTACTGCTTGGTCATTAGGCTAGATGCTAGTAGTAGATGCTTGTTCTAAAGCAGATGCTACTTTTTCTGTTCTTTCAGTTTTTAGGGCTGAATGTCCTCCCCACCTAATGGCAGAGCTGTAGCTGTCACATGACAGACTCTTTTTGTTAACTGCTGGGCAGAACAGTCTCTTTTCCACTGCTCTGTTGTTTGACAGTTGTATCTTTTGGCTTGTTTTTTACAGAAAGTGTTTGGAGAATTAATGCATATATCTGGACAGTTAGTCCTTACTGCCTTTGCAAATCCCATAGTCACACCTGTCTGAAAGCAGGATTTAGTAGCCTGTTGCTGTGACTGTTTTATAAAAGGAAATAATTATTGCAGGTTGACATAAATAGCAGCTAATTTTAACAAGATGCTCTGATGCTGTCACTGAAATGTTATGTTTTCCTTTTGATCAGTAAGTGGTGTGGCTGGAGTGTTAACATCTGATGCAGAGTGACACATACAGTCATAGAATATTTTGGGTTGCAGTAATCTGTGAAGGTCTCTAGTCCAATCCTGAGCTCAAAATAACTAGATTATTTTATGAAGATCTAATGCTGGAATTATATTTAAACATAAGAAAACTGTTTGTTGGGGTTGGGTTTTTTTTCCAATAGTAAGGGTAGTGAGACATGGCACCAGTTTGGGGAGAGAGGTTTTTAGTCTCTCTGCTTTGGTATATTCAAAATCCAACTGGACACAGTCCTGAGCAATCCTGCTTTAAACTGGAGAGGTTGAACCAGGTCTTAATTTCCAGAAATGCCTTCCAACCTCAGCAATTCTATGAAATGCAACAGCTTCCAGATATGATATGGTGGGGATAGGAAAATGAACACAAAAGGAATGGAAGGGTAAACTGGCTGAGTGCTGTTTTGTTGTGAGCAGCTGTTTGGTGAGATGCACAGCCCAAAGCACCAGACACTGCTTTTAAGGCTTAACCATGCAGCTTCTCAGGCTTAAATCTCTTTCCTGGCTTCTCATTACAGTATGAAAAAGCCCTCCTCAGACGCTATGTTGAGTGTTGCTCCAACCTGACATGGTGCACCAACCCTCAGGGCTGTGATCAGATCCTCCTTAAGGATGGACTTGGTTATGGAGCAGCCTGTTCCAAGTGCTCCTGGATATCCTGCTTCAACTGCAACTTCCCAGAGGTGAGGCTGAGCTGGATCACAGGCTGTACTGTCCTAGGTTTGGCACACACCCTTCTGCTTTTGTGTGGCTGACTGATTGTCTTTCTCTGTCTCTCAGGCCCATTATCCTGCCAGCTGCAGCCACATGTCTCGGTGGGTGGATGATGATGGATACTATGAGGGAATGACAAGTGAAGCCCAAAGCAAACACCTGGCTAAGCTCATTTCAAAGCACTGCCCAAACTGCCAGGCTCAGATAGAGAAAAATGAAGGGTGCCTGCAGTGAGTATAAAATTTTTGTGTTTGTTACTGGGTGGCACAGTCCCTGGCTGTGGTGTAGGGAAGCACTGTCAGGAACTGTCTGCAAGTGGCTGTCAGGACTGAGCGATTCCCACTGTCCTTGTGCAGTATGACATGTGCAAAGTGTAATCATGGCTTCTGCTGGCGCTGCCTCAAGCCCTGGAGGCCGAACCACAAGGATTATTACAACTGCTCTGCTATGGTGAGTGGTTTGCTGTATCTCCTTGGCTCATGCTTGTGCTCAGAGAGCCCTGTAGCCTCTCAGAGATGGTAAGCATCTCCACTTGGGCCCTTTGGGCTTTGTGAATTGACCAGACTCCACTCTAGACTTTGTGGATTTGCCAGCAATACTGGCATTTCCAGGTAGCCCTGTTACTCGAGGGAAATTGCTACAAGTTCCTGTACCTTTCCTTTCAGGTGAGTAAAGCAGCTTGGCAGGAGAAGCGTTTCCAGGATTACAATGAGAGATGCACCTTTCATCACCATGCAAGGGTAAGGCCTCCTCCTGCCTTTGCAGATGCTGACTGCTGCTCAGCCCCGGTGAGCAGGGCACTTTCTGTTGTGTCAGTGTCTTCTCTGCTTAGAAGCAGGCTTCACATCCAGGCTGGGATCACTGGATGATCATTTTGCCCTGGCTCTGACATCAAGGAGCAGTCTTTGGCTGCTTTCTTCTATCCAGCCTGTTGTGGAAACTGAGCACCTGACTTGTGGTGTTGAGGGGCTCAGAGTGGTGCAGGAGTTGGAAGCAGTGGTGACTGAAGGCTGAGCTCTGCTCAGAGCTGAGGTGCTGTAAAAGGTTGAAGTGATGGCACAGTAGAAATGTCATAGTTGGATGCATTAAATGCTCTTCTGCTGCCTGAATCTTCTGGGATGGCACTTCAGAATGCTTAGCAATTATTTGTGTGGAAGGTGCTGTTTTTTCAGTCTTGTGGAGCTTGACAGTGACATTGACTCTTTCGCCCCCATCCTTTGGTTTTTGCAGGAATTTGCTGTAAGTCTGAGGAACAGCATTTCTTCCATCAGAGAGATGCCAAAAATTAGGAACTTGACCTTTGTTCTTGATGCCTGCAAAGTGCTAGAACAGGCACGGAAGGTAAGGCTGGATAATACAGTCTTGCTGAGGTTTAGACTTAATTCTGCTGGTGTGAGGAGACACCAACCTTGTTCTTCTCCAAAAAAGAGGAGACAGAGAAAGCTTGAGGGGAGGAGTAGCATCAGGACAGGGGAATAGCTCATGTCTGCCCTTCCCTGCTTTGAGTCCGAGTTGAACTCTGTTTGCAGTGTTCCTGACAGTAAGGTCATAGGATTTGGAGCTCAGTCATCAATTCATAACTGGAGTTTGCCACTTGTTGAAATGCCTTTGTTGTGGGCTCTTGGTGCTGTACAGCACCATGCCTGCTTCCTTTTGGGCTCCATTCTCTTTGTTCACTGCCACTTTTGTTCAGCCTGGGCTGCCCAGCATTGCCTAGGTCCTGTGTGCTGATGGGTTTGACTTTTGGCTGCTGGTCAGTCACACTCATTATGCATTTACAGTCTGTGTTCTTGTGATGGTTTGCAGGTGGGAAAAATCAGTTATTTTAGACTTCAATATAAAATAATTGGACATTCATTTCCAGTCCTGCTAGTAGATGGAGTTAGCCTGGCACTGCTGTTCCTTGTCACAATGGGTCACTGATAATAATGAGGTCTGGAGGGGTTTGATGCTGCTCCCTTCTTGCCCACTCTGAAGCTGAAGGAGGGTGCTTAACAAGATGATCTGTACTTTACCAGGTGCTGGCCTACTCCTGTGTGTACAGCTACTATAACCAGGACACTGAGAGCATGGATATTGTGGAACAGCAGACTGAGAGCCTGGAGCTGCTCACTAATGCTCTGCAGATCCTTCTGGGTAAGTCCTGCAGCCTCCTTGAAGTTGTGACTGGCGTTTCTAGCTCTAGCCAAAGAGCAGCAGCTCAGTAGTGGGGTGATAGCAAATACAGCAACTCCCAGCTGGCCTCACTTCTCCCAGACCAGTCCTTGCCTGCTTGATGTCATTTCTGAGGAAGTCCACTTGAGTTTGGCTGCCAGTAGAGATTGATGCAGAAATGAGCAACATGTTCTGTTCTGAAAGAGGAATGCATTTGCACAGGGGATCTAAGCAGCTATGGCTGGCTTCATAATCAGAGCCAAGGGCTTGATCTCTACTCAGGAGTGTGGGATGCAGCATGACTTTGTTGGCCTTGAATTGCAGAGGAAACCCTGCTGCAGTACCAGGACCTGGCCACTTCTCTTCAGCTCCTGAAAGCAGAGCACTTCCACACGGGTTTGGAGTTGGTGCGGCAGATCAAGGAGCGGCTCTTTGCAATCCTCTGGCACTCCACACAGGTGAAGGCCACATGGCTGCTCGTGCCTTGGCTTGCTCTTTTGGGCAAACTAAAGGGCTAGATCAGCTGAGGGGATAGACTCAGGACTGTGTGTGTGCAGGGTAAGGGTTTGCAGCACAAATTACATGCTGTTTCTGTGTCTTCTGGCTGTTCTTTCCTGCTAACAGGATTTCCATGTTGGGCTCCAGACTTCAGGAGATGCTGTTCAGAGAAAGTTGAAACTTGCAAATGTGCCTGCTTCAGCCCTTGCAAGTACAGGGTGAGTTTTCTTAGTGGGTTACAGGGGAAGGTGAGTGAGTGCAGACAAAAAGCAGGTGAGCAGAGTTTTCTCCTGTGCTCACTGACATACAAAAGAGTGAATGGCAAACACTGATTACTTGCATCCTGTTTTGTGGTTTTGTGGTTAAATTGCTACCTCCCCCTGAGGTAACAATTTAAGTGATGTAGTGGTGTAGGGAAACGAGCAAAACTCCTGCTTGTATGCAGCTGTGATCAAGAAAGCTCCATCACTGGCAGACTCAGTTATGGAGGTTGCTCTCCCTGGACTCTCCCGAGTTTCTTTGGCTGGGGATGCTGAGACAATGACAGGAGGGTGTTGTGGGGCTGGGTCACAGCTGATGCTCACAGCTTTTATGCTCTCCTCCTCAACAGGCAAAAACGTATCCTCCTGTGTGACTCCCCCAACACAGATGAAGGTGGCAAGGAGGTTGAAGATGAGGAGTATGATCCACAGTGGCAGGAAGACTATGATGATGATGATGATGACCTTGATGAAGACAACTTTATGATTGATAATGATTCAGATTGTGATTCTTACTTTGATGATAATGATAGCTATCGTAGCTAACACTGGAAGGGTTCTGTCACCCAGCCTTGCCACCTTGGACCTCTGCCTCTACTTTTTCTCAACCAGTTTGTGTTACTGTTTTTCCTCAAAGGCAGGGAGGAGCTCACAGATGGAACAAAATATTTCCTCTGGGAGGTTTCTTGCTCAGTGACTCTTGAATATGCAGGAACATGCTCTGGGCAGCTGGTCTGTGTTACTGTGGCCACCTCTCAGAAAGACATCTCCTTGCCTTTTTCTCTTGTCTCCAGTTCTGCCTGTAGGTATTTAATTGAGTTAGAAAGCCCACCTGCAGAGTAAAGACCACTTGCCACCTGTTAAAGGGCTGCTCCTTGTCCTTGGTGTGCTGTCCCCAAGGGCTGGGCACTGGACAGGGTGGCACATGTCCCAGCACAGCACTGTCTAGCAATGGCCAGTGTCTAGAAATGCTGTAAAAAGATACATTTACACTCAAAGCTTCCCAGCTGGTGGGATTCTCTCCAGCCACAGATGGATGTGGTTCAGTTCCTCTGCTTGAGAGGAGCTGCATTTTTGCCCTTTGTTGGAGTTTTCTTCTCTGTTATGAAGCAGGAAGGGCCACTATGAGTGACACAAGTTTGCAGGATTGTTTAAGTTTATAAATATATGCACACACATATATTTTATATACATATATATATATATGCAGAGGTTGTTCAGATAATAATGTATCTTTGCAAAAAAAAAGAAAACCCTGAGGAACAAGGGTTGAAAAAAGTTCTGTTTAAAAAAATAAACAGTTTTCTTCTAGCACAAGCCTTCTTCTTGTCTGTGGGGAACAGGGGAGTGGAGGGAGAGCAGGATATCCTCAAGTGAGGATGTGACCTGAGTGTGCTTATCCCAGAAGTTATTTGTGAAATTAGCTAGAAATCACAAATGAGTTGGGTTTGGAATCCTCAGCCAGACCACCCAGTCTGCCCTCCTGCAAAGTGGCTTTTCCTTCCTGGGCAGCTCAGGGAACAGTGAGAGGGTGTGGGGAGCCATGGGGCAGAGGGCAGGGGCCCAGGCCATACAGAGTAGTGGGGCTGATGTTTCTGGGACCAGCTGCAAGACAGGATGCCTGCATGTTGATGGAGGGCGTGATGTCTGGTGCCCAGCAAAAGGCAGATGTGGGACTGCTACCAGGGCTTGAGGGGTGATTTGGGGGTTGTTTTGGAGATAACAGGAGTCTTAGGCCTTGGATGTCATCTGGAAGGGATGTGGGGTTCTTGTGGGATGTTGGACAGGGAGCAACTGCCAGACAGACCATGAGGGAAGGCTGATTTTTCCACTTCCCTGCAGCTGGTAGGTCCTGATCCTGCAGTCTGTCATGGTGGAAATCCCAGCCCTGCTCCCCATATGTGGCAGTGGGTTCCCTGTGACACCTCTCTGGGCCCTCTCCTCAGGGACACTTGGTGGAGAGATGTGGTGGGGGTGCCCAGACAGCCTTGTCTTCCCCAGTGTGACCAGTCCTTGCAGCAGCAACCTGAATTTCCCAGGTTGTTGGGGATGGAGCAGAGCATCCTAGATGCCTAAGCTGCTTATGTGGAGACTCATGCCTGCGGTTCCTCCTTCCCTGTCTCCTGGATGTCTGCTTAAAACCCAGAGTCAGGATTGTGAATCTCTGCTCTCATGGAGTGTTTGTACTGAACATCATGATCAAACCTTGCTCTCCTGCTCTGTGGGAGGTTTCTGTCCTCCCTGAGCCTGTGGGACACCTGTGCTAGGACAAACAGGACAGCTTGTACTGTGCCAGTCAAACCACCTACCTGAGTCAAGGACAACAAGAAGGGCTTCTTCAGTTGTCATTCCTGTACCACATGCTCTGGTTTTGATTTCTCTGGGTCTGCATTGAAGGCACTGGAGACAGTAGTTCATGTTCAGACTCAGGTGTTTATTATTTCTTATCAGTAAAACAGTCTTACAACGATGAGTTTGGCAGCTTTTCATTAGCAAGGCACAAAATGGCCAAAAATCTCTTGTTACAAGGTCTTTTAAGACTAAACTATCCAATTAAGAAAGGACACCTAGATTATTTTCCCCTTTAACCCAATAACTGATCCCTGGAGGCCCACAATACAGACTTTTCTGTCCAATTACAAAATATCACCCAAACCCATGAAGAAGAAGGAAGAAGGTAAAGAAGAACAACCTGCCTCCACCCTAAAACCTCCATCTTGCTTCATATTTATTTCTATATATCTAAAATCCCAAACTAAGTTTTCCAGCCTGTGATATTACACACTTCTAACCAACTACACACCCGTAATCCCAGCACCATCAATCAATTTTGGAAACCTTCTTCACAGGATCAAATGCAGTGTTCTCTTGTGGGTCTGTGCCTTTAAGCACAGAAGGTTTAAAATTCTCAGAATCCAGGATTGCAACACTCTGGGAGCACCGTCCTTGAGCAGGGAGGTTGGAGCTGGTGAGCCACTGTGCTCCCTTTCAACAACACTCCTCCTGTGATCCTGTACCATGTGGGCTGAACCTGAGAGTACTCAAAGTGCTGGCAGATGCCACAAGGCCACTTTTCATCACCCTTAAAAGGTCACATCCATGAAGGGGGATGCTCCCAGTGACTGGGAAAAGGCAGGTAATATATCCATTGTCAAGAAGGACAACCCAGGAAACCAGGCCAGTCAGCCTCACCTCAGCCCTTGGGAAAGAGGTGGAAATGCAAATTGACTGCACCAAACTCCTCTGCCAAAACTATAAAATTGATAGTTCATTGAGAAGGTACAGAGAATCAATTCAGCAAGTTGTGGATTGCTCCAGGAGGAGGGGAAAACCAAATTCCATCCATCTGGAAGCAAGAAAGTAACATTCCAGAAGCAGTCTGTGGTGAGACCCTAGTCTCTGAATGGAAGGTTTTGTCTCCAAATACCATCCTTTGGAGATGTAGTGACTGGAGGAAGGATGAATTTTTGCACTATACCACATTGCCATGTCAGGAACATAAGTGAAAGAAGCAGTAATATACAGTGTTATATAACAATTAATAAAATACAATTTCATTCAATGCCCATGATCACTGAAAATCAAATCCCCCTGAGGCATGCACCAAATTTACCCATCTTCCCACATTAGCAGCTTTGAAAAGGACAAAATTAGTAACAACTGGAATGCATTAACATTTCCCTCCATCCATTGGAGGCATTCCCAACAAGAATATTATTAGTGCCTTACCATTTAAAATGAGGAATGTACCCCACAAGGCAATTTCCAGCTGAGAGTCTGTTGCTCACCTTTTAGTGGGCATTGCCCTGCAGATCAGGAACTCAGGATCAAAATACATAATCAGCAGTGTGTTCTGCTGCCAACAAGAGAAAGATTGGAAAGATTCTAACCAGTCACTACCAAAGAGATCATCAAAATCATCCTTCAGGGATCCCTGCTCAGAGGACTTGGTGATTACATAATGCCAGGCACCAAAGCACCCAGCATCATGCCTAGCCCCATGCTGCTGGGACTCAGGCCCAGTAGGCTCTGTGGTTCTTAGTCCCAGGATTCTGCAAAATTCAGGGAGCATGGTCCTGAGGGTACTGGTGAGCCACTTTCTGTAAGTCCTCACCTTCCCTTTATACTCCCTTTGTGTGTGGTTGTGTTTAAGAGCCATTTTAAGGTTTAGTTACAGCAAACAGCGCTAAAGAGAGGGTTAGGGTTATGGTCAGTGTTAGGGTTTTAGGTGAAGGGTTTGTGTTATGGTTAGGCTTGAGTTTAAGGATTACAGTCATGAGGATAAAGTTAGAGTTACCTTTGAGTTCAGGGTTAGGGTTACTGTTGATAGGGATAGCATTAGGTAGTGGAGTTAATATTAGATTTACAGCCATTTTGGTTACATGTAGGGTTAGGACAAGGGTTGAGCTTAAATTTAAGGTGAGGGGTTAGTTGAAATATTTTTAGGGATAGAGATACAGTCGTTAGGGTTAATGCTAGAGATGTTTAGGCTTAACTCTATTAACTAGCAGTTTCAATTGTTAGGGCTTATTTTTTGTTAGGGATGTGGTCATCTAGGTTTATGTATTTTGTTGGGCAGGATTTTGGTTAGTGATAGGCACAGAATTATTGTTAGGGCTTTTCTTTGGAGTGCTGGCAGTGTGTTTGGTGAATATTATGTGAGGAGAAGGCACAGGAGCAACCCTAGTAGTGAGAGCATGACAATGACTGTATCTGTTTTGGTCATTATGTGCTCAGTAAGTTTTTCAACAATAAGTAATTTAAACAGGAATTTTGGTAGCAGGGGAAGTCCTGCTAGGAAGCCTAAAGCTAATATTGAGATTTTTACTCTGTGTGTTGATGTTACAGTTGACAAGGGTGTTGGCCAACCAAATATCTCCCAAGGCTGCAGCCACCTCACTGGCCAGGACCTGAAGGGGTTCAAACCAATGAGAGCATCCAGACTGGGCCTTGCAAACGCCCTATATAAGGGAGGGATTGAGAAAGTGAAGTTGTTCTGTTGCCACGTGAAGGCTGGGGGGAGTAGTCTCTGTCTCATGTGCTCTCACCCATATTTTCCTTCTTTAGGCCATTATCACTTGTAGGTGTTGAGCTTTGTTTGTGTTAAGAGCAAGGACTGTTGTTGCAATTATCAGGAAGTATAAGTAGAAAGTTAGTATATATAAACTATTTATATATATATATATATATATATATATATAAACTTTTTATATATAATCTATAAAAAACTTACACTTCCTTATTACTTTTATATATATAAGTAGAAAGTTAGTATATATAAGCTATTTTATATATATCTATTTTTTATTTATATATATATAAACTTTTATATATAATATATAAAAAACTTATACTAACTTATATATACATATATATATATATATATATATATATATATAAAACTTCTAAGGAAGTATAAGTAGAAAGTTAGTAGAGGGTGTTTGGCTATTACAGCCATAATAATTATTAGGCTATTCAGCCCAAGTGAGAATTCTTAAAAGACTTTTCAAATCTGTGTTTGATTTAGTCCAGTTCAGTCTCCCTGAGCTGCTGAGGCAAGGATTATGGTAGTTAATAATTTTGAGTAGAGTGATTTAGGACAAGAATGGGTGGCAGTGAATTTAATTATTGTTGATAGCAGTGACCAGGGATTAAGTACTTCTGTGAATCAGGAATGGAAAGGGACTGGGACTAGTTAAGAGTGTAATCTGACTGTTGTCAGTAGGGGCAGGATGTTGCCTGGTTTAATTTGTTTATGTCACACTGGTTCTGCTTCAAAAGACAACGAATGCCGAGGCAGCTGCTTGCACTAGGGAAATATTTGATTATGGCTTCAGTGGCTCGTGGGTGGGGGGATTTGCAGATTTGGAGATGAGTGGAATGATGGTGAGGGTGTTAATTCCTATCCCTGTTCAAGCCATCATTCAGTGGTTGCTCAAAATTGTAAGGATTGCCCCCAGAATTAAGCTCGAGGAGGAGATTCACTTTGCATGTTACAGCTCCAGCACACACCAGCAAGAGGTTTATCTGCTGCTCCTGGTTCTGGTAAGGGCAACAAATGGTCTTTTTTTATGCACCTGCTCTCTAACATCATTGTAAGCAGCTCTTCTCCAGACTAAGGTAACCTTATATATTTAATGATTCCTCAACCAGAAGCTGCTCAGAAGACTTTGATTAACTTTGGTGCCTTACTCTGTACATTTTTTTACTCTTCTGTGTGTGGATATCGGGGGGTGCAGCACCTTCAGGGCAACCCCTGTGGTACCAGCATTGGCTCTACGTTTGTGGAGGAAAATCATCTTTTTTTCAAGAGGGGTTTTACACCTCCAAAGTGTGAAAAATGCCAATCACTTATTTTTAAAAATTTAAAGTTTAATTATAATAAAATGGTTATTAAAATAGTAATATAATTAGAGTAATAATAATTTTGGACAATTTTAATTAGGACAATATGAGACAATAAAAACAAAGAATTATGGACATCTGGGTACCTTTTTCTGGGTAAAATAAGCCTGAAAAAGGACCCACGTTAACAGAAGATTAACCCTTAAAAGCAACAGCCTGTTGCATATTCATACACCTCATCCATGATGCATAAATTCCATTCAAACACAGGATTCTGTCTGGTCAGTGTCAGCTTCTTCCTCTGAATCCTGACTGTGTCTTCATGGCTCAGCGAGGCAGGAAGAAATTAGTTTCTTTGATAAGGGAGCAATAAATTCCTTTTCTCTGAAAGATTGAGGTGTCCTGTGGCTGCTATCTGGTGTGAGTCCTTTCTTTGGAAAAAAGGATCCTACATAGCATCGTTTCTATTTTAACTTTATGTTATAACCTAAAACTATATTTAACACGCTACTTAAGAGAATTATTACAGCATTACTTTCTAACACAACACATAGAATATTCGTTTCAATATTTGCGAAAAGCCAATGATAAAATGCGCATTTTTTTCAGAAAAGCGAGCTTTGAGCGTGGCATTCCCAGTGTCACCTACACGGTGCTGCTGTACCTCGGTCCCTGGGCTGCAGGCATTGTCTGGCTGGGAGTCTGCAGTTCAATCCTGACATCTGCAGCTCCCGGCTGGAACTGCGGCAGCATCTCCTGCCCGCCTGCAGCTGGGCAAACAACCCCTTCTTTCAATAACCTCCTCAGGTGAAGCTTCTGGGGTTAAAATTCCCGGAGGAATTCACTCCTCTACAAACAGGGCTTGGAAGAGGAGTGACTCTACTGTAAACGAGATAAAAGTCTTTTATCGAATGATTGAGTAGTTAAAACACACACCCCTGACAAATTAAGATGAGATTAGCCTCGGGGGAGTGTCTGCTTATCAGCAGCACAGGGACTTTTAGCCGTGTTGTTTCCCAGAAGTTCTTACACAATCTATCCATTGCAAGAGGGGAAAAAAAAAAGTTTGTTCAAATACTTTACCCAAGAGATTTCAATTTGCCAAAACTTTGCACGCCTTCAGTGCTTTTTTTTTCATGAAATCATAGAATGGTTTAGGTTGAAAGGGACCTTCAAGATCAATCCCCTGTCACTAAACCAGTTCTTCTGCTGGTGTGTCCCTCTGAGCCGTGCCCAGCTGGATCCCAGCCTAACTCTGGGAGCTGTCACCATCCCCATCCTGATCTCCCACTTCAGATCCCTGTGCTGGAGAAGAACATTGTGCTCCATCCATCTGAGCTCCTGTATTAGCATGACATGGCTGGGTTGATGAAGTCTTCATTAAATCTCAGCATATCTCATCAAAATAAAAGAGAAACAATCTGTTCCTGACCTAAACATTTCTACCTCTGACTTTCTGCCCCTGGGTACACTTGAGCCTCAGGCTTCTCTAAAAGCTCTTCCATTGTTCAGTCAAAAGTAAAAGGGAGTTTTGGAAATCCTATCCCCTTTTTTATTGTATCACTTTGGAGCTGGAGAAGGAAATAATTCTTCTATGCCTTGGTTGATTGGACAGAATCAATTCATCCATAAAGTTGCCTTGAAAGCCATGAATATCTGCATGAAGGCCTAATGCCAGTTACTTTTTGTTGTTAGAAGTACATCATTAAATTCAAATAATCAAAGGCTCTTGCTTAATATCTCATGCAAAATTCCCATTTCAGTAACAGCAGTCTGTTTGTTAGCATTCAAAAACACATAATCACATAAGAGATTATATGTGGTGCTTTTTATTTAAGAGCTCTGGAAATTGGGGTAGTTTTCCATCCAAATCTGATTCTGACCATGCATTCGAGGTAAACGTGTTTTATACTCTATCCTTATATAACTTTCATGTTAATTATTAAACTTATATTGTTCTATTGTATACACAGATTTCAGCTAAACATAGCTTCTCGTGGTTCCCCCCTTAAATTTCTAACATAGTTTCTCATGATTCTTCTCATGATTATACAATAATTATATTTAGTTACTAAACAATCATCACATCTAACAATTATATAATTTATCATCCTGCTTACGCAGGTGCAGTGATCTGAGAAAACACAAAGCCTAACATTTTCAAAGTCTATCTTTAACATTTTCCGGGCTCCACTATCATGTTCATCAGAGAAATGATTTTTCTTTTGGGATGTGTGACTCATGAATCCCTCTAATGCAGGTCACTGGGAATGTGTGTCAATCCACCACCAGCCTGGCAGCTCAGAGGGCACATCCACAGGCACAGTGATGATACCACAGCTGCCTGAACCTTTCAGCAGCTTTGCAAGCAGCTCCTGGCCCTTGCCTTCCTCAGTTTGGTGCTTCCAGCTTGACAAAGCAAAGCTGTTTGCTCAGCCTGCTGCCTCTTGGATGTGACTGCTGTCCCACAGCATGACCCTCTCCCAGCCTTGGGGACAAGGAGAGTAATAAGGCCTTAAAGTGAAATTGGACAAGGGTAAAAGCCCAGAAATTATTTTTACAAATGTGGTTTAATGGGAGAAGGCTTCTTCTATTCCATATTCTGATTTTGGCCTTAAAACCCAGCCTGCTATCTGAGAAGTGCCTGCAAAGCCATGGCTTCACACCTGAGCAGCAGAGCTGAGTGATTGCAGATGTCTTCCTTTCCTAGGACTTGTTCACGAGTGGGAGAGCTGGATCCATCATTTTCTCCAAGAGCTGAGCCAGAGGGGCTGGTTCCCAGCGCCTGTTAGCAGAGAGGAGCTCTCAGGTAAGCTGTCTGGAGGGACATGGGGGATTGTAAGCCCTCCAGAAGGTTCTCCCTGTCAGCACCAGGAGCAGCAGCAGAGCCTGCAGGAAACATTTTCCTATGGATGTGGTGACCCAGGCCGGCAGGCAGGAGTGTGCCAAGATCTCCTAGTTTGCCTGGTGTGACTTTTCCCAGGCCCCATGGTTTTTCCAGGGCAGTAAAACACAGGAACTCCCCAGAGCATCCCTGCAGTCACCTGTGTGTGGCACAGGCACTTGCTGGAGGGGCTGGTTCTTGCACCAGGAAATTCTGCAGTGGCACAGAAAGCGCTGCCTTTGCTCTCCTGTACCCAGGCCCAGCCATGCCCAACTTCACATTCACTCTCCTCTTTCTTTATTCCAGCCAGGCCACCCGCTGTCCTCCTGCCCCATGAAAGTGCTGGGAGTTTCTCATGCCTCCTTTTGGGAAGGAGGGATGATGCCAACCCCTCCTGTCACCATGATATTTTATGAAAAATCCCTTTGCCAGGATTTCTTCTCCTGGGAAGATGAAAAGCCTCAGCTTCTCCATGTTTTGCTCCTCTGGAATGTGATTTGGAGAATTGTTTACCCAGCATGTGAACTGTTTTTAATTAATGGCCAATCACAACCAGCTGTGTCTGACTCTCTGAGTCTGTCATGGGTTTTTATTATTCATTCTTGTCCAGCCTTCTGATGTCTCCTTTCTCTTTCTTTAGTATAGCTTTAGTATATAATTTCAATATAATATAATAATAAATCAGCCTTCTGAGAACTTGGAGTCAAATTCTCATCTCTCACCTCATCCTGGAGACCTGCACAACACCACAACACTCTCCCCAGACCAGAGCCAACACCCAGATGAGGAGTTTGAAATGCTGAGTGTTACAAAGGCCACCTAGAAGTACAGAATTCCCTCCTGCTGCCTTTAAGGAGAATTCTGCTTGGCAGCCAGGCCCTAGAAGAAAATATCCAGGTCCACCACAGCACATTGTTCCTTTTGACTTCCTAACATCTTCAGACTGATGTGGAAGGCTTTTGCCAAGGGACTTCTGTCACTGTCATATTTTCTGAAAAATTCCCTTGCCTAGGATTCTTCTCCTGGGAAGCTGAGAAGCCTCAGAGAAAAAAAAAAGAACCCAATATTATCTCATTTGCTTCTCCTGTGTTTTGCTGCTTTGGAATGTGGTTGGAGATTGTTTATCCAACGTGTGAATTGTTTTAAATTAATGACCAATCACAGTCAGGCTGTGTTGGGACTCTGGAAGGGGTGACGAGTTTTCATTGGTATCTTGTTAAGCCTTCTGTCTGTATCCTTTATTCTTTAGTATAGTTTTAGTGTAGCATTCTTTAATATGATATAATAAAATAATAAATTAGCCTTCTAAGAACATGGAGTCAGATTCATCATTTCCTCCCCACGATGGGGGACCCTGAAAATACCACAGACTTCTGTGGTAATCAGTGATATCAAGGAGCTATGGGTAAGGTGTCCAATTCATCTTCTAAATTTGAATAAAGATTGTGCTGGCCTTCACTGATCACCCTAAAAGCTTGAAACTGTTAATTTTTTTTACTAGTGGAGGGAAAAAACCCTTTGGTTTCATCTGATATAATAATGAAAAAGGGGAACTTTTATGCCTGTGACTAGGAGCAAAAAAAAAAATCAGAAAAAGAAAAATCTGTCACTCACAGCTACAATTTCCTTTTCACCATTCTTCCTTCAATCCAGTAAAATCAAAACAGCCTGACAATCTGTTTCATTTCATATCTCCTATCACCTCTGAGTTCTAGAGCACATGAAATGCTGGTTTGAAAAAAAAAACCACAAAAACCCAAACAACTTGACACATTAATATTTCTACCAGTTAATGACTGTATTTAGGTCTTGCAAATCATATACACCATTGGTAAGCAAAGCACCTTCCTGCTCCATGGGTGGAGATGTAACTTGTGTCCCTCAGTGTGGCATTCACATTCTCTGATAAAATCCCTTCACCCAGGATTCTTCTCCTGGGAAGCTGAGAAGCCTCAGAGAAAAAGGAAAACAATTCTTATCTCATTTGCTTCTCCTGTGTTTTGCTTGTGTGGAATCTGTTTGGAGATTGTTTACCCACAGGTGATTGTTTCATTGGATTCTGCTGTGAGTTGTTTTCACTCATTGGCCAACTGGGGCCAAGCTGTGTTGGGACTCTGGAGAGAGTCACGAGTTTTCATTATTATCTTTTTAGCATTCTGTAAGTATCCTCACTGTATTCTTTAGTATAGTATAGCATTCTTTAATATAATATAGTATCATAAAATAATAAATTAGCCTTCTGAGAACATGGAGTCAGATTCATCATTCCTGCCTTCATCGGGGCACCCTGCAAATACAATACCTCAGAGATCAGGAGAAGGGGTTTTAGGCCATGAAATTCAAGGGTGATGGAGAAGGTTCACCCCACAGCTGGACCTCCCACCTTGTCTTGGCATTTCTCCCTTTGTGGAGCTGGAAGCCATCATCACAGCCCAACTCCTCAGCATCAGGCAGACACAAAAAGTAAAGAGGAGAGGAGGGTGGATCTAAGACACAGGATGGGCAAGAAGCATTCCTCCCTCTTTTCACTGCAATATTCCTGCAGATTTTTTTATTGTGAGAAAGCTCTACTCCACTAAACTGCTTTTTCACTGATTTCAGGCTAGAAGCTCGTTTGCAATCTGCTCTGCTGACTCAAAATGCCTGTGGAATATCACCCTAGAGAATACACATTCTACTGAATCCCAAGTACCTTTCATATAGGCAATAGTATTCCCTCTCTCTCTCTCCATGGTAGGTATTTCAGCTCAAACCCTGGGAATGCTTCAGGAGATGCATTCATCATCTGGCTGAATAATTCAGCCTATGGAGATGATATATTTCCTCCCCTTTCCTTGAATGCATGGCTTTAAAATGCATAATACTGTTTGCACAATAATCTTTCATCTTGCACAGCCAGCCATGATACAGAAGTATTTCTGTGGCAGCTTTGCCTTTGATGCTGGATGGCATCAGACCTAATGGATGGCATGTAAAGCAAGGAAATAATATTTCCTCAAGTGGAAAGCTGTATGTATTATTTAATGTGAAAAATGCCAATCACTTGTTTTAAAATTTTAAAAGTTTAATAGTGATAAAATGGTTATAAAAATAGCAATATAATTATAGTAATTAAAATTTGGACAATTAGGATTAGGACAATATGAGACAATAAAAACAAGAAGTTATGGACAGACCGGGTACCTCTTTCTGGGCAAAAAAAGCAAGTAAAAGGACCCACGTTAACAGAGGATTAACCCTTAAAAGCAACAGCCTGTTGCATATTCATACACCTCACACATGATGCAGAAATTCCATTCAAACACAGGATTCTGTCTGGTCAGTGTCAGCTTCTTCCTCTGAATCCTGATGGCGTCTTCAGGCCTGAGTGAGGCAGGAAGAACTCGATAAGAGAGCAATAAATTCTTTTTCTCTGAAAGATTGAGGTGTCCTGTGGCTGCTCCCTCACTGTGAGTCCTCTCTTTAAAAAAAGTATCTTACATAGCATAGTTTCTATTTTAACATTATGTTATAACCCTAAACTATATTTAACACACTATTTAAGAAAATTAACACAGCATAACTTTCTAACATAACACATATAATATTCATTTTAATATTTGCCAAAAGCCAATCATAAAATACAGATTTTTCACATTTAACCAGCACCAGCCTTGCGTGGACCAGTTCTTCTCTCGGGGAAAAGACACGGGCTGGGTCTCCCAGACCTTTGGTATCCCAGAAACAATATCAAATTTATCTTGGGGTGCTACAACAAAGATCCTTCCCACCGTGGCTTAGGGAAGGAGGGGCACGGGAAGGACTGGGATTTAAGGCTTGCACCTCCTTCCTTGAAGCTCTCCAGCCCTTCCCAGGGCTTTGTGAGGAACAGGTTTCTGCGTGCCAAGAGCTGCGAGCAGTGAGGCAGGAGCCGAGGCCAGGGAGCCTCTAGATGTCACTGCCAGACAGCAGAAAGGGACCCCAGAGCCACGGCGGGCTGGGGGCATCCTGGTGGCACAGCTGGCACCAGGGGCACAGGGTGGCAATGGGCAGCCTGGTGGGGGCATTGGGAAACCTGCTGAGAAGAAGCGGCTGTGCTTTGGGACTGCCCTCCCCAGGGCTGAAAAGGTGCAGCCCCTGCAGGGTGGGACCAGGTGCAAGGAGTGCAGCCAGAAATTGCAGCTTAAGGTATTTCGTGTGAGGAATTGCCAGGTGTGAAAAATACGTATTTTATTATTGGCTTTTGGCAAATATTAAAATGAATATTATATATGTTATGTTAGAAAGTTATGCTGTGTTAATTTTCTTAAGTAGTGTGTTAAATGTAGTTTAGGGTTATAACATAATGTTAAAATAGAAACTATGCTACGTAAGATACTTTTTTTAAAGAGAGGACTTGCACTGAGATAGCAGCCCCAGGGCACCTCAATCTTTCAGAGAAAAAAGAATTTATTGCTCCATTATCAGGAGAAACGAACTTCTTCCTGCCTCGCTCAGTTCTGAAGACGCAGTCAGGATTCAGAGGAAGAAGCTGACACTGACCAGACAGAATCCTGTGTTTGAATGGAATTTCTGCATCATGGATGAAGTGTATGAATATGCAACAGGCTGTTGCTTTTAAGGGTTAATCCTCTGTTAACGTGGGTCCTTTTTTGGGCTTATTTTGCTCAGAAAAAGGTACCCGGACGTCCGTAACTGTTTTTATTGTCTCATATTGTCCTAATCCTAATTGTCCAAATTTTAATTACTCTAATTATATTACTATTTTTATAACCATTTTATTACTATTTGTGGTGGTTTGACAGGAAATGTGTTTTTTGGGATGCTGTGTTTTTGGCTAATGGATATCCAGACTTTAATATTGGCATTTAACTTGGCTATTGGGACATGGACACGCTTCTGAGAACACGGGGTTAAAAGCAGAGCTCTCTTCTGGGAGGCTTCTCTTGGGTTTCCGGCGGGAAAGAGTTCGGGTCTCTCTCCCGGCCCAGCTGCTGGCTGGGCAGGGGGAGGGGAAAGCCATGAGGCCGAGAGAGGTAGGCCTGAGCCCCGGGGTGGAAGGGTGGAAGAGAGAGAAAGAGAGAGAGACACCGGGAGCCATCGGGCAGCCCCCCCTGAGAGACACAGAGAGAGAGAGAGAGAGAGAGATAGAGAGCCACTGCCTGGGACTGTAACCTTGAGACTTGATAAACATGGGCCTGCGCCGGCAGCACGGCTGGGACGGAGAAGAGGGGGGGGTTCAGCCGGCCACTTGTAGGAGCTTTTAACCCCTTTTTGGAGAATGAGAACTTTACAGAACATTGACCTTTCCTAGAAGATAGAGTAGAAGATGAGGAAGGAAATGGGCCAGTGTGAGAGAAGTCTAGGCGAGTGAAAGATAGTAGAAGAATAGAGAAGAATCCTAGTGGGAAGAGATGATGGAGTGGCTTTTGCTAGACTCTTTTTGTATAGCCATGAACAGAACCATGTTCCTTGTGATACAGAGACTGCATTCTAGGGGGAGGCAATGGCCTCAGAACTAAGAGGGTTCAGTGTTGATGCCCCTCGGCCCCAGGGGGTGAAAATATGGAGGGGACAGGTGTCCCAAAAGAGAGATTGTTTGTAATACAGAGACTGCTCAGTGTTGATGCCCCTCGGCCCCAGGGGGTGAAAAATATGAGGGGGACAGGTGTCCCTAAGGAGAGATTGTGAAGACAGGTGTCTCAAAAGAGAGACTGTGCCTTTTTTAGATCGGGACAGAGCATCCTTAAAAGACAACCCTAGAAGCAGCTCTGGTCCGTGTTCAGTGGTGAGAGCACTAGACATGAAAAAGAAGAAGTCACGACGGCAGATGTACTCCAAGCAGTGCCACGACTGACACAGAAACACATGACGCTTCAGCTGTGTTTCCAGGAGAAGCCCATAGCACAAGAAAGACTCCTCTCCTCTTAATGAACTGAGGATTGATTGTCTAAAAAGTAGTGCTAGACCGAGAGTTGGTGATTTGAAGAACCAAATGTATTGTGTTAGAAATTTAGTGGGGGGAGGAGGAAATGCACTTGTGAAGTTTTCATTTTCCCTGTGTGTGTGTTCCTTTTTATCTGTAGTTGTAGAGTAGTTAATAAAGTTCTAGTTCTTTTTCCCTAAGTAAGAGCCTGCTTTGCTTATTCCTAGTCACATCTCACAGCAGAAACCAGAGAGAAAATATCTTCATAGAAGCACTGGCATTGTGCCAGTGTCAAACCATGACACTATTAAACTTTTAAAATTTTAAAAACAAGGGATTGGAATTTTTCACAACAGGTAAGAGGGAAATGTTTCAGCTGCAGCCCTGCAGCAAAGAAATCCTAAAGAGAGGTGCTAAGGCAAAGCTCCATAGTGCCAGATGGAGCTGGCACCCCCCACCCAATGAGAAATTATCCCAATATTTGTCTGTGCCCCTGCTGAGGCACCTGAACATGGGGAGGGGTCTCTCTTGACAGAAATTCCATCTGCTTCCTACTCAGAGAAGGACAAGTACCTTTTTTGAGAAAGGGTCTGATATAATGATCTCTTTGAGCAAGGTTTTTTAAGCTCTTGAGGATCTATATCACACCCAAGATAGCTCAGCTACCTCAGATGGCATAAAATTAGTAGGATGTCTTCTGTGGTAGTGTTGGAAACAGAAAAGTTTTAGTAAAATTAGCAAAGCTCTATACAGAGAAAAAACAAGCCAGGAGTGACGGGCTCTTGCTCCTGGTAAAACACCTCACAGAAGTGATTAGTTCCTTTGTTCTCTTATTTTTCTAGTAAATTGCTTAGGCAGGACTTTTTGTCTTCTGTCCAATTTGCTATCCTTAATTTTGAGGTGAAGTACCCAGGGTGCTATGAAGATGAATCTGACTCCATGTTCTTAGAAGGCTTATATATAATATAATATAATATAATATAATATAATATAATATAATATAATATAATATAATATAATATAATATAATATAATATAATATAATATAATATAATATAATATAATATAATATAATATAATATAATATAATATATAAACCAATGTTATTTATATTATATTTAAACAAATATATAATATTATATATTATAATATATTATTATATGTAAATAATTATATTTATATTATATATAAACAAATAATATAATATAATATAATATAATATATTGTTATATTATATATTCTATATTATTCTATATATTATTCTATATATTATATATTATATATTTTATAGAAACTAAACGAAATGAAACTAAACTAAACTAATATAATATAATAATATATTAAATTTTATATAAATATTAAATATATAATATAATATAATATAATATAATATAATATAATATAATATAATATAATATAATATAATATAATATATTGTTATATTATATATTGTATTATATATTATATATTATATATTATATATAAACTAATATAAACTAATATAATATAAACTAATATAATATATTAAATATTAAATAAATATTAAATATTATATAAAATATATTATATTATATTATATTATATTATATTATATTATATTATATTATATTATATTATATTATATTATATTATATTATATATAAACCAATGTTATTTATATTATATTTAAACAAATATATAATATTATATATTATAATATATTATAATATATTATTATATGTAAATAATTATATTTATATTATATATAAACAAATAATATAATATATTATAATATATTGTTATATTATATATTCTATATTATTCTAAATATTATATATTATATATTATATATTATATATTTTATAGAAACTAAACGAAATTAAACTAAACTAAACTAATATAATATAATAATATATTAAATTTTATATAAATATTAAATATATAATATAATATAATATGATATAATATAATATAATATATTGTTATATTATATATTATATATTATATATTATATATTATATATTATATATTATATATTATATATTATATATAAACTAATATAAACTAATATAATATAATATATTAAATTTTATATAAACATTAAATATTATATTATATTATATTATATTATATTATATTATATTATATTATATTATATTATATTATATTATATTATATTATATTATATTATATTATATTATATTATATTATATTATATATAAGCCTTCTAAGAACATGGAGTCAGACTCATCATTTCCTTCCTGCCACAGGGAACCCTGAAAATACCACAGGGTCTCACCCAGCTTTCCCCTCTCCAGCCATGCATGTTGTTATGGAATAATGAGCCTTTTTTTTTTCCTTGAAACTCTTTATAGTTTTTCCTCTATAAATTGCAGCAGCAGGTTCTCTGTGAGAGACCTGAGGCACAGCCAGAGGTAGAGAGGGGGGTCCAGTTGCTCCAAACCTGGCCATGGGAAAGCCTTGACCCAGGCTGCTGGCTCAGGAATCAGACCCTGTAGGTAAGACATGTGAGAACTTCCTCCTCTGTCCATCTTGGCATGATTTGGGCACAGCCTTTGGCAGGCAGATGTAAGACATGGGGCCCTTGGGTCTTAGGAGAAGGGCTCCAAGATCCAGAGATGCAGAGATTATTCTTGGTGGGTCAGCTGTCACCACTCTGCACCGGAGTAGTCCTTCTAAAGCTAATGGTTGGCTTAGATCCTATCTAATTTCATCAGCTCTATGTCCCATCTCCTGTGCTAGGGAGCTCAGCATCACTAATCTCATCTGCTTCAGCCTGCTTCTTACCCTCTTGAGGGCATTGGCCTCATGAAGATTTAAAAATAGAGCATTTGTTCGAGGCCCTTCTCTTGCATTTCTAACAGCAGATTCTCTTAGGGCTTCTCAGACTTGTGTCCCTGAGGACTAGGAACTGATTTTAATAAAAAAAATTAGAGAGGATATTATCATAATTGGATGAATCTCAGAGCCTTCACAAGTGCCAGAAACCTCATGGGGACTGCACTCACAATCAGAGCTGGCAAACACAGATGAAGGGGCCTGAAGATTTTAATAGGGGGCACCATCCCCATAAAGTTGGTGCTCACAGTTTAATCACACAAAGATGAAATGTAGAAGTTTTCTCTCTTTATCTAAAACACCCCACTGATCTGAGCTGCCTTTGTTTTCTGTGTTGGCCCCAGTATTTGTGAAATGTATTAAACTTCTTGTTGCTTTTGGAAATAACAGTATCACCACTGTATTATGGCCAAATCATTGCTTTTCTCCCTTATTGACCCTTTTTTTCTTCAGGCTACCAAACACCCTTGACTTTGTTTGTGGGATGGTTAATCAACAAGTCTGTCACAATGATGGATTCCTCCTGAATTGTTGCTTAATTAGCTCGGTTGGAGGTATAAATCAAGTGGAATACCAATTCTTCCAATGCCATAGACAGGCAGCCATGCTCGGTTTGACAGCAGTGAGTTATTACTCTGCCCCAGCGCAGGATCAGCCTGCAGGCACCAGCCTGCAAAGCCAGAGGGGCCATGGCTTGGTCCCTGGGGGTGCAGAGCCACACACAGCGGGGTGAAAGGCTGGTGGGATGGAGCTGGAGGTGCCCTCTGTGCCTGGGGACACTGCCCAGAGCATCAGCCCCAGCAGCTGCTCGCAGGGAGACAGCTCATGCATAGGTGATGTTTCTCACCAGGGGTGCCTGCTGTCTGTGCCTGCTTTTCAGTGAAGAGGAGACATTTCAGTCTGTGGCCAGGCTGAGTTGTGAGACAAGGATCTTTGTCTCCTGACAGGCAGAATTGCCTTCCACAGAAAGGCAATTATGCATCTCAACAAAAGGAGAAGTAATACACGGGCTGCAAATTAAGATTTTTAAGATTAATCTTAATGGCTTGGTGTTTTTACAGATGAGACTTTCACACAAGAAGAATTTAAGTATTTAAAAGCAGTTGACTTGAACTGAATTTTGCAACTTGAACAGAGATGACTTCTCTGTAGCTACAAAGAGCTTTTTCCCAGCAGGTCTGAGCCATCTTGAGCACCACTGAACTGTGTGGTGGAAGTCATCCAGAAGTAATTGAAGGTTTTTTAATTATCCCAAGCTAAGCTACACAAACCTTTCTCTGAAATGATTCTACTAATAAACCTTTTTAGCAAAGCATATTTATTTTTTCATGGCCCCCTTTTTATCTCCTCCCTTTGCCAACATTTGCAGAGGGCTTAATTAGTGATTAACGATTTCAGGTGGGATGTGTAAGTCTTGCTGTGGAGAAGGAATCAGTTTGTTCAAAAATTACTGGAAAAAATATTAAAATAGTCTAACTTTACTGATTTCCCCTTGCTCCAGTTTTCAGTGGAAGAGTGGGTTCAGTGGGCTCTCTTGCCCAGGATGTACCTACATGAGTAATGCTCTCCAAGCTGTGAAAGAGGCAGTGACACAGCACAGAGTGTCCTCATGGTAACAAAAATCTGGGTTTCATCTTTACCTGGTGATGTAGTTGTTGCTCCAGTGTGCAACATCTCCCTGGCAAATGGGTAAATCTGTTGCTAATGTGTGGATGCCTCAATGGAAACCTGTGCAGAGGGTCTGGGTGAGGCATGGTGTGAATTATATTGCCATGGTAACCTGGGATTTCTTTCATCCATTGACATCCTTCTTTTCTGGCATTTTCACAAATAGAGTCTTCATAATTTTTTTTTTTTTTAATATCTGAGTGGAATAGATCACTAAATTTGCTGTTAATGCCATGATAAAAAAGTATGAAAGTGAAGTTCATGTGTGGGTACAGAAAGGTTACAGTTATTTTGCAGGTTTAAGTGAAATTTCTGAGCAGGAATTATGTCTGAAGAAGCCCTACATTTTTAAAGACATCAGGACAGAGGAAGAGAATGCAGTTCAGATAAACTTTTCTACTCCCAAACAGTCCCAATATAGATTCTGGAAGTCAGAAAAAAGCACTGAACAGTTTGTTCTATATCTCTAATATGCCACCCCATCTCTGTAGCAAATAAAATGGAATCCCTATAGTTGATGAACTCAAAAATGCATAAGACTTTTTTTCCCCTAATTTATTAATAAAAAGTATAAAGAAAACCAAAAAGATTCTGGTATTATTTATGAATTAGGACTAATTTCTTCAGTCATTTTCTGGCACTTATAAATGGCACAGAAGAAAATGAAGAAATAATTAAAATAAAACTGTCTCTTAATTGTTTTTGTAACCTACATCTTATACACTCCTTTCACATGACAGGCATGGCTCTGTTCTTTTTTCATAGTGGAGTTAATGGAGCTGTTCCTGACTTCTGTGCCATTTACAGGAAGATGAGAGGAGATCACAGTCAACACTTCCAGCTTGCCCAGACCTTTAAGTACTTCCAGCTTGCCCATGGAGTACTTTCATTAGCAATTCTTCCCTCTCCAAGGCACCTCCAGTTTGCCTGGAAAGGACTCTTCATCCCAGCAGCCTGGAGTACCACCAAGCATGAGGACCCCTGGCTTCACTCCTTCACTGTGGTTTTTCAAGAACTCTGTGGATGGCTTTTGTATGGGATGGCCTTGGACAGTGCTCTGCTGAGGAGGAAGAAAAGACACCTGAAACAGAGGTAAAGGGACTCACTCAGAACACAGCCAGCTTCAGGTCAGCCTTTGGGAATCTCTAATTGGAATATTTTTGCCAAGAGAATTTTTTCAGAGCGTGCCAAGTGTGTTTTCCCACATCAATCACAGTTTGTTAAGCTCCAGTTTTAACAGTTCTGATCCTCTGAGGGTCCTGTGCCACGACTGCCCAGGCTCCAGCTGCAAGTGTCTGCTAAATTGCTCAAGTGAGCTGCTTACAAACACCCTGCAGGCAGGATTTCATTCCAAACCAGTAAGTGAAAATTATGATTAATTATATATTCCCAGAAGTTATGATCAGTTTATGAATCATTCATGGGGAAAAAAAAAGATTACTAAATAGACTATGAATATAATTTGCAAGTAATAATTTAAGCAACTTCATCTCCAAAGGTGAGGTCCTTCTCATATTTACCTAATGACAGTCTGCAGTGCAAATGCTGGGTGCAGTGTTGTGCATATTCTGTTTCCACACACCAGCATGCAGGTTTGCACTGTCCACAGCTCTGAATGCAAAGGGCAGGCTTTCAAACAAACAACTGTTTGCAGGCAGAGCTCAGGGGTGAAGGCATCACAGTGTCCCCACATTTCTCTTCACAGAGAAAAGCAAGGCACAATTCTTCCCAGGAATATTTCTGGGTTTCACATTCTCTGAACCTCAGAGAAAGAAAAAAACCCAATTCTTATCTCATTTACTGCTCCTGTGTTGCCCACAAGTGGAATGCAATGTGGAAGATTGTTTACCTGGAGGGAATTGGTGAATGGATTCTGGTGTGAGTGTTTTGATTCACTGACCAATGGAATCCAGGTGTGTGTTGGGTCTGTCACTGACAGTCGTGAGATGCTGTGCAGGGGAGTGCAGTTGGGTGCTTGGTAGATTCAGTTTAGATGTAATGTAATATAATGTAATGTGGTATAGAATAATATAGTAAAATAAAGTAATTAATAATTATATAGTATAATAATCGAATAATATAGTATATATTAGTAGTAATATAGAATAATAGACTAATAGTATAATAATATAGTATAATAAAGTAATTAATTAGCCTTCTGATAAGATGGAGTCCTCCTCATCATTTCTCCCTGCCACAGGGGTCGTCCTGTTCCGCTATCCCAGTGCTGAGTGCTGAAGCCCAGCTCCTGCCACAGCTGGACACACTGGATGGAACCAGGAGCCAAGAGAGAAGAGCAGCAGGGCCCAAATGTTGTCCTGGAGTCGAGGTGATAGACATGGGAACCATCCCTGCCTTGGCTCTGAACCTACCATGCTTTCTCCCTGGGGGAGTGTAATTTACACCCCAGTTACACATTTCCCTTTCCAGCTTCTCAGCAAAGCTGGCATCCAATGCAAACTGCCCTCAGAAACAGGATGTGAGACACCAGAGATGCTGTTCCTGTATTATTTGCTATTGTAATTCCTGTCTGTAGGAAGGATTAGCTGGATGCAGCTAATGGATTTCAAAGAATGTCATGGCTTTGAGGTTTTTGCTCCATTTTTGGTCCAGGCTGATCAGGAAAGTGTCTGATTTGCCCAAGGATGCTCCACAAATTCCTGGGGTCAGCTGCCCCTCCACTGCACATTTTACTAAGGGTTTCCTTCCTGCTTTCTCCTCAGTGACAAATGTTTGGGACCAGCACTAACACTTTGACACTGCAGCTGGAACAGCTGCATCACAGAGGCCTGGCAGAAGCACCATGGCCGAGATGGCTCTCGGATCTATAAACAGCACGAATTCTGCAGGAAAAGGCAAAGTCTTTCAGGAGAACCAAGCAGCAAAACTGGGAGATCCAGAGGAAAAAAAAAGTCTCTCTCTAGGCCTGACATGAAGGCAGCAAACATCAAAAGAAGCACAAGGGAGTTCATGTAATGTACTCCCAAATGTAAACCAAACCACGTAATTCTGTTAAAAATGTGAAATCAGACAGACCAAGAAATCTAAGTTACTTTGTATGCCCACCCTCTATTTGACTATACATTTGCTGCTGTGTAAAATATGCAGAGGTAATTGCACCCCTCAGAACTCAAAAAAATAAGTTATGCTCTCTCATCTATTATCTTAGGTGGGGGCAAGTTTCTAGCTGAGCCATTGGTGGTCTGCTTGACTGGAAAGGTCATCAGCAATTCCCCAGAAAAAAACCAGCCCAAAGTCCAATTCCCTTTACAGCCCTTCTCATGCTGCAGGTCTCACCTCCTTCCCTCTTCCTCTCACAGCTTATTCTCTCAAAACCCCCCATAACTGCAGGCTGGGCTTCCTGCAAGGGCCCCACCCTCTCTTGTCAGCACTGAGGAGATTTCTTACCATGACCTCTGGCATCTCTCTAGGTGTACATGACGAGGGTCAGAAACTGGGAAAAAAGGAGAAGAAAAGGTGCATTTAGACAGAAATGGTATACACCAAATCTTCAGACTTGTCTCAGGACCTTCAGGGGTGACCCAATGACTGTAGTCCTTTTGTACTGCACAGGATACTTGAGGGATTTTGGAACTGCCTCTTTCCCTTATTACAATTCAGACCCAGAAACTCTTCCCATATGTTGTTTTCCATGATAAATTATTGCAGCAGCTGCAGCAGGAGCAATTGCTGGGAAAGTGTGGCACCTGCCTGATTGCAAGTGAAAGAGATAGCAACTTCTGGGAACCTGGCTGTCCTACAGACTACCCTATAAAATAGGTCCAGGTCCTCTGCTTGCAAACTGTGCAAAAAATTAAAACAATGAGGCTCTGCACTAGCCACAGAGTATAAACAGGAGCTGGTGAGATTGTAAAATGCTCTTTTAAAAAATCTTTTTAAACACTGGGTTGTCAAATAACAGTCCCCAGACTGATAAAATGCAGTACTCAGGCATATCACTATGGAGCACAGCAGGATTTTTGCTTCAGACTAGCTGATAAAAAGCCTGATGTATCCCCACTCACTGAGCTATCCTTCAGGCTGTGCTTTTAAGACAAACAGCAGCAGCAAGCATTTGTCTGCTGTTTCTTTCTTAAAACCAAGATGTTTTGCAATTCAGGATTAACAGATGGGGCAGTAAGAAATGAGGGCATGGATTTTTTTATTTTATTTTTTTTTGTCACTTTCTCAAAGTCACTTTGAGCAATGTTTCCTGCAATGACAGGCTGGTGTCAGCAAGGGAAGACTCCATGCCTTGGCCAGGGATGGATGGAGCTGTGCTCCAGTGGGGCCAGGGAACCCCTGGAGGGAAACACCTCCCACACAGGAGGCACTTCCAGGCAGGCAAAGCCTCCACCACTATTTGCTGGGACAGAAACCTAGCAACACACATCACACATCATCTTTAACTTCACCCTTCTGATAAAATGAGCTCCCACTTTGGAGGAGGAAGAGAAGAGAAGAGAAGAGAAGAGAAGAGAAGAGAAGAGAAGAGAAGAGAAGAGAAGAGAAGAGAAGAGAAGAGAAGAGAAGAGAAGAGAAGAGAAGAGAAGAGAAGAGAAGAGAAGAGAGAAGAGAAGAGAAGAGAAGAGAAGAGAAGAGAAGAGAAGAGAAGAGAAGAGAAGAGAAGAGCATTCTTACCTCCATCGCTGTCATCAAAATTTGTGATCCGCCCTCTGCTAAGTTTTGGAATGCATCTAGGGGCAGAACAAAAAAACCTTATTTCATGAGAAAGAAGCACGAATGCAATGCAGACATAAGGCTGTGGCAGCTGAGGAGCAGAGCTGCAGTCCCTGTGCTGGGATGCTCTGCCTTGCCACCTCTCATTCCTGTGCTGGGTACCCCTTCTGCCTTGGCCCTCGGATCACAGCCTGGGAAGGCATCCCAATTTTGGGGCCAGAATTTGGCAGAAGTGTAGGGACAGGCAGTGCTCAATGTGGCTGCCTTCATCTCCTCTCATAATTTGTTTCAATTGTTTTCCTGCCTGAAGAGTGACAGGAGGATGGTGAACTAATGAAACACATCTTCCCACAGGGAAACTCTCTGTTGGTCCTTTTCCATCCTCCCTGGCAGTGAGTGATCACAGTGTGCCCTAAAGAAAGTGGTTCTCTTGAAGTCATTATTATGCCTTGCAAGCTTTTTGCAGGGAATATAAATGCAGATGCTGCTGTTATTCAGCTAGAGTTTGAAATTAACATTGCTGAAAGTTTTTTTTTTTGGCAGAACACTTTGCCATCAGGAAATTTAAATCCATTCAAATATTGTTATTCTATGTGCATATTTATATTGCAGTATGTCTAGGAGAAGTCTTCAAGCCCAAGTATTTGGATAAACTCAAAACACAGTATTTTGAGGGTTTTTATTTATTTTGAAATTACTTTTCTCCTAGAAATATGCTCTTATAACAGTAATAAAAAGTTGAAACAAATTTAAGTCTGTCTATCCTTGAACGACACATTTCTCTGGGAGCCTGGAATTTCCCACCCTGCATGGAAAAGACTTTGTAAGATTACAGGTGCTTTGAAACGTGACCAGCCTTAGCAAAAAGGCTGCTGGGAGAGGGTAGGAACAGGGCACAAGGGCTCATTGCTCATCTGCCCCTTAGGAGGCCACCAGAGCCACCTGTGTGGCCCAAAGCAGGGAGGAAAGGTGGCACATCCAGCCTGCACTGCTCTGAAGAAAGGCACAGAACAAGGAAATCCTCGTGTTGTGCCCAGTGCCTTGACAAGGCTGCCAATGCAGGGCTGGGCTTGCACCCAGCAGTCTTTTTAGGAAAAAGTGGCAGCGCTGAAATTACCTCCTCTGGGCAGAGGTAAGTGCTTCTTTACTGCTTCATTAACTCCAGTTAAATAGAATTTGCAAAGGAGATGCTGCTTTTCGTTTGGGTCTCATCTCTGGCTATCTTGAAAGGATGAATAATGATTTAATGGGACAGATTTTATCTTCCCCGCTGCATCCACATCATCATAAAGGTTGACTGCCTTTTATTCCCACTCGGCACCTTTATCCTCTCCTGTAACAAACTTATTCACCACGATCTAAAAAGTTTGAGAAATGTATTCCACATTAAACCCTCTGTAAAGTGGTAACTGAAAGAGTGGAAAGCATTTTAAGATTCTCATTACAGACAGCAATGAAACTTTTAGATACTCCTTTCCACATGGATGCAAAGGATTTGTCTTTACAGTGGCTCTTAAAATGTAAAAGGATTTTTTTAAACAAAAAAAAATCCTATGGCACTAATTTAGGCATAAAAACTTTCATCTACAGCAAGTGACATGTATAATCACAAAAAATGGGTGTTTACAAGCTTCTTCTTTTTTTTTTTTTTTTAATGAAAGCATTAAAATCGGGACACGCTCTGATTTTACAACGCTTTCAGAGCTGCCTGTGCTGTACTCCCTTGAAATGGGATTTTCAGCAGTGGCATCCAAGCAGATCTGCTGACCACTGCTGGCCCATTAAACATCAGTGCTACAAACACATGGGAGGAAATGAATGCTCCTTTCTATGCACTGTTGAAACCCAGCTCATTCCAAAGATGGAATAAATTGCTGTAGCAGTGTTCTAGCACAGGGGTCACAGCTGCTGGCTTTAACTACCAATATTTCCATCAAAATGCTTATTATTAGAGTAGCAAAAATTACGATTTTGTAAAACACAATTTCATTTCCATTCAGGCAAAAGCTCATTTACAGGCACTCCCTCCTTGCAAGTACCAGGCAATAGCTGGATGCAACATGGGGAATGGGTTTGTTTATCCACAGAGGATACTGGACTTCCTCCTTACCAAAAAACTGAGACAACTTTACTGAACACTGAGCTACTCTCTAGCAGCTGGTTGCTCCAGTGTGTGGCATTCACATTCTCTGAACAGAGAGAGACATAATTTTCCCTCTCAGGATTTTTTTTTTCCTGGAGAAGCACAGAGAGAAGAAGAGCAAAACAATTCTTATCTCTACTTGCTGCTCCTGTTGTTTTTGCACATGTGGAACATGTTAGGAAGATTTTTTACCTGAAGTGATTTGTCAATTGGATTCTGCTGAGGATTTTTTTGTTTCCTTGGCCAATTGGCTCAAAGCTGTGTCCTGGCTGTCTCAGACAGTCACGAGTTTTCTTTAGCATTCTTTGTAGCACAGTGTCTCTTTAATGTAGTTGTAATGTAACTGGGCAGCAACTGACAGAACCAGAGGACACAGTCTCAAGCTATGTCAGGGAAGGTATAGGTTGGATATTAGGAAGTAATTTTTCACCCAAAGAATAATAAAGTACTGGAATGCTCTTCCCAGGGAGGTGGTAGAATCACCATCTCTGGATGTATTTAAAAAAAGACTGGACATGGCACTTGGTGCTATAGCCTGGTTGAGGTGTTAGGGCAAAGGTTGGACTCGATGATCTCAGAGGTCTCTTCCAGCCTCATTATTCTGTGATTCTGTAACATAGTATAGTTTTCATAAAGCAATTGCTCAGCATTCTGAATCAATGGAGTCAGGTGCCAATCATTCCCAGAGTTGGGGTCACCTGGTTTTCTGCACCAGTGCACAGGAGATAAATCCAGCTCCTGGCAAGCAGGCTGCCCAAAGAGCTGCCTGGGCCACACGTGGGCTCGGGGCAGCTGCGTCACTTGAAGCCACGCTGTTGGACCGGTACGATTACACCTTGTGTCGTGTCCCTTGTCCCTCTCTGAGGCTGGCTGTGCAGGCTGCCCTGCTGCCAGGGGCCCTGGCAGGGCTGGCACTCACGGCTCATGGTGTCGAGGCGCAGCATGCAGCACACGAAGTCGTGGAAGCCAACCCTGCCGTTGCCGTCGCCGTAGCGCAGCGTCAGCAGCCGCAGCAGCTGCGCGTCCGTGGACAGACCTGCCGGGGGGAAACACGCTGGCAGGGGATGGAGCGGCTCTGATGGCCTCCTGCACCCTGCCAACAACACCCTCAGCCCCCTCCCCTGGCGTACAGGCCCTCCCCTGGACAGCTTTCCCCCCACATCGTGCCCAAGAGTTGGGGTAGGGTAATGGAAAACCAAAGTTGCCTCACTCACTGACTCCCATTGTGGCTTAAGCCAGCAAGCTGCAAACACTGAGCTAACTAATCTTGTGTTATCTTGCTTTGCCTTTCTAGCTTTTATTTGCTATAAGAAAGGGTGATTTTCTTTGGCTCATAGCTGTAAAAGTCTGAGTGTAGCATTTCCAATACCACCGGCTCTTTCTGCTAAAGAGGCAGATGCTGCATTGCTGCATGCTCAGGCTATTATGCTGCATAGCATGCCTAGGATTCTTAATTTTTACATTTTCTCTTCTATTAGAAAATGGTGAAGGGTGCATTTCTTTTTTATTAGCTGATTATTCAGTATTTGTGTCGCAGTCTGTTTGGATGGAAATCGGTATTCAATTGAATGAACAAAAATTGCTTTTTAGAATGATTCTTTTATTAGTTAAATAAAACTACCCTAAATGTGCTGGCTATATGAGAGGAATGATTTAAATATATTTTGCACTAAAAGCTGATTTGCAAAACAAAAGGGAAATTTTCTGCAGAGAGCTGGACTGATAGCTTTGGTTTAATGCCTTCTCTGAGACTTCAGAAAAGTCTCATTTGCTCACTCCAGGTTTTAGTAGCTCAGCTGGATGTGAAGTAACTTTCCTGCTTTTTCAACCAGCTCTGAACTTTTCAGTTTTAAATGAACTCATCATGGAGCTAAATTAGTTGAAAAAGCAGAAATAAAAGAAATGGCTTCTCTACACCTGTGTAGGGAGAGAGGGAGCCGATGGAAGTGGTTTAGTACCACTACTGACAAACTCTGGTTGCATGAGCCTAGTTGGAGGTCTCCAGCAGGAAGCAGGTACATTATGCTGAATAATTAAAGAATGGAAATACATTTGGGCTTAAGATACATTTCAAATTAAGGTAAACATGATTTTATATTCTTCTCAAATGAGATAAAGATAGTAATTAAAAATTAATCTCATTAATTGTCTTCTTTGAGTCGGGTTAGAACCACTGTAGCAGTGAGCAATGAATTCTATTTTTAAGCTTTTGAAGACAGTAGGAATTCAATCAAGCTCTCTCCAGAGAGCAGGTTCCAGTAAATATTACTTATGGGATGCTACAGTCAAGTCTTACACTAGTAAAACACCAAGGATTTGGCCTGGTCAGTCTGGGATACACTTGCTCTGAAATCTGTTCACTTGGCAACATCTCTCAATCAACCTCATCAACAAAACTGAAGTTTTGCCAGTCCTCTCTGTTCCCAAGACTTTTCAGCTGATTTGTAAGGCTACTTCCCAAACCTTTTATCTGCTGGATTCCTCCCTCTGGTTTTGGCCAAGATATTAATTACATAATGACTTTATGTTTCCCTATTTATAAAAATTATTTTGAATCATTTGCTGTTGCCAAAGAGGAGTTTGTAAATACATCAGGCCAACGCTGCTGCATTTCAGGGCAGCACTGCTGTTAATGCAGCTGGCCTGCTTTATTCTGATCCATTATTATTATTGGAAGCATTAGGAAAACAGTGAAAATTAAGCACACACTGCAGTGTTTTGTTGGGGAAAGCACTGAACACTTCAGGGAACAGCTGGCTAGGAGGTGGATTTAGATACATTAATACCATTCCCAGAGATAGCACCAAACTCCCAAAACCCTTCTGGAGTTCCTGCTCAAAAGCCAGGACAGGGATCATCCCATTGCCAAGCCAGATTCAAATGCAGATGTCTGGCTCAGAGGGCAGCAAGAATAAGCTTGTAATTTTCTTCCCCACTCAGAACTACTTGTAGTCAAACACGTATTGAGAATTTGCCACTTAACAGTGCCTTTTTATGCCTTCAAACTGCTGCATTGTTTTGGCTGGCAGGACTTTTCCACGCACAATTTTCCTCCCAGTTTTACACTTTAGCATCTTTCTCACAGAATGGCAACTTCTCCTTTGACATTTGGCACATCAGTGATCAGTGAAGCTGTGATCAGTGCTGATCACCTGTCTGAGAAGTGCAGGTGCAGCTCTGACAGAGCTTTGCCCGGCTCTCAGCAGCAAAAAAAATAAAATTATATATGTGTCTGCTCAGCTGATGTCTTCCAGCAATCCTGTACCAGTTTCCTCCCGGGACAGCACCCCTCTGAGCTCCAGAAGCCAAATGGGAGCTGCTCTAGTGCACAATTCAAAGGGGATGGCTGTGCCAGAGATGTACTGCGTGCACAAAGTCTCCTTTGAGACCACTCAGCTGAAAGAAATGCTTCACTCGCGTGCACTCACTGAGAGTTTCAGCACTCGGTAGCCAACAGAGGTCAGTGCAAACTAAATAAATGCCTGTCGCTGTGCCTTTCCCTTCTAGACTCAGTCACTGCCCTGAAGAGGAACTGCAGGGACTGAGGCAAGTGCAAGAATCCACTCCCCCTCTCTCCTTTCCTCCCCTGCTGGGTGTTCCATCCATGGCCTGGAAGCAGGTCTGGCCAGTGCTGCATTCACTTCTCTGCATCCTTCTGCTGGTTCCCCAGCACAGACCCCTCAGCAGAGCTCTGATCTAACTGGCATCTCTGGGAAATCCAAGCCACTTTCTCCCCAAAAATCTTTTCTTTTTCCTTTCCCTTTCCCTTTCCCTTCCCCAGGGAAAGCAAGGGGAGCTGCTCAGCCCCTCTGGGTGTACCTGCTGCCTGTATGGCATTCTCCAGTTCAGCAACATCAAGAAATCCAGAATGGTTCCTGTCTTCCTTGAAGAAGATCTCCTAAAACACAGTGCAAAGGAAGATTTCAAGCTCTTACCACCATTCCCCACACTTACAACCACAACCAGCTCTCCCCCCTTAATAAACACGCTGCAAAGAAGTTCAGCAGGTGAGATGGGGTGGCTGTGACAAGGGAGACCCACTTTCAGAAGGCTCTGACAGAATGTTACTGTGTAAGAAATCCCACAGTTTGGGGTGGGCAGAAGCCTTTTTTCTTTCCTAACACACCCCAGCACATGTGAGGCACTGTCCGTGGGAAGAGCACCCCTATCTAGATGGGGAAATTGGTGGTCTCAGAGCATCTCAAGAGGAAGGGAACAAATTGGAGCCCGCCCAAAGCTGAGTCTTGAGGAAACCCTCCTGTCCTGCACCAAGGCTGAGGGAGAAGGACCTGACACAGAGAAGCTGCCATGCCTGCCCTCAAGAATTTAGGTGGGAACCTAAATACCATGTCACTGCTTCCAGTGCTTATCCTGGAGCAGAAACACTTCTCCCAGACAAGCCTTTATCAGATCCACTACATTTCCACTAGGAACTGCAGAAATGAGGAAATGACATTTTTCAGATGACTCTGCTCAAGAAGTCATGTCAAAAGAAAAAAAAAATTGCCAGTGGTGGCACAGACATGGAGATTTCCATCAGATTCTGAGCCTAATTGGCCTTACTACCTTGTCCCTCGATGCTCTCTGTGCTGGGAAAGCCTGGGCTGCTCATTTGGAGCACTCATTTACACACACCACTGCCTCCCTGGCGTGAGAGGAGGGAACTCTGACCCGCTAAGCAAAGCAAACAACCCTTGCAAGGCTTCTCCCCGCAGCGCTCCCAGAGCACCGAGCATCTGCTCCCCGCTGCTGGAGAGCCCCGGGGTACGGAATCCACAGCATCCACGGAATCCAAAGTACCCAGAGCATCCACAGCATCCCGAGAGAGAGCCACCCCCTCCCCCGTACCCTGTACTTCGTGAGACTTCGCCAGAGGCTCCCGAACTCCTGCAGGGTGAGCCTTCCGTTCGAGTTGAGCTGTGCATTTAGTTAAGAATCGAGCACTTAATGAGAGCTGAACCTGGCTGGCTTTGTTGCTGCCTGCACAGAGCTGAACGCCTAAGATGCAGCCTCTTCTGTGGGTCACGTCGTGCTGAGAAAAGCAAGAGTTTTCCTGCTCTCAGTGGTGTTTGAATCCACCTTCTTTGTCACACTGCACAGCTGCTCATGCCTGTGCTCACAAACCACAAAGGGTTTCTATTTATAAGGTGCCTTTAACCACAGGGGAAGCTGTGGTGGCATTTAGCCCTGGAGCACCCCTGTGAATGAACGTGGCCCCATGGCCTTGCCTCTTGCACAGGATCTGCTCTGCCTGGATCCTCCAGGAGAACAGGCACTGAGGAGCCAAGGGCACGAGGAGATGATCCCAAACCTCTCTTCCCCACCCAGGATTCTTGGGCAGACACACAGCACCCACCCCCGTGCAGGATGGTGAAAGCAAAACTCATCACCACTGAAATACAAGCAGACAAATGCTGCAGTCGTGGAACCCGAGTGAAAAAAGCTGATCCTGGCTTTGCAGGCCAGGATAGGTCACACTGTACATGGGTTATCTGCAGGCCAGAGAATTAAAAATCCATCCTGAATTACAGCAGAGCAGAGGCTTTGTCAGCTCTTTGCAAGTGCCATGCATTCACAGTGCCCACTTATCCCAGGACAGGGGCTTTGCAGAGGAGGAAAAGTCTCCTTCACTGGCTAGGTGCTGAAAGCTGGAAAGAGAGAGGGACTTCTGGTCATTTTAATTCATTCTCTGGCAGTTTTTAAAGGTCTGAAAATGTCTCAAAGCTTTTTCGAGGCATGGAGGAAAAGAGACAATGAGCAAGCAAAGGGGAAGAAACAGAGGAGGGAGATGTATGTCTCCATCAAGGAGCCCTCTTGTTCTACAATGGCCAGAAATGTGTTTCTTGTGTTGTCTTGTTAACAGTAAAAAGACTGACTCACTCAGCTAATAAAGATACACTGGAAATACACTCTGGGATGGCCTGTGAGGCCAGTGCCTGGCATTCAGCAGTGACAGCGTCTCTGCCCCTGGCACCAGCACTGCTGGCAGCCTGCTAAAGTGCCACCCTGGGCTGTGCAACCACCACAGAACAGCTGAGCTATGCCTAAACTCTGTCCTGCCTCCTTGTCTCAGCTCTGCCTGAGACCCCCACCCAAGGGTGAAGCTTAGCCAAGCCCCAGAGAGGACAAAATGAGAGCAAAGAATTGGCTGGCAGAAAAAAGGCTGATCCTCACCTTGCAGCAGACACAGCAGAGCCAGGGCATGCACAGCAAAGTCCTGCATGGACTATGGGACAGTTATTTATTGGGGATTTGGGCTAATATTTACTTGCAGGTTCTCACAGTGGGATGCTCAGCTCAGCCATAACTCAAGGCAAGGATGGGCAGCACCAGGGAAGTTTATTGCTTCTGCTGAAAGGATACATCCATCAGAGCTAAAATGCCTCTGCATGAATCAAAGCTGAATCTCCCTCCCAGGCTGGTCATTTCATCTGCAGGGATTGACAAAACAGAAGGAATTAGCAAGAGCAAGGGCTGTGACAGGCACCAGGACACCGTTCTGAGGCAAGGAGGACACCAGGCTGAAGGCTCCCACAGCTGAAAAGCCCCAGCTCTGGCTCAGGGTCTCACACAGCAGCAAGGGCTCTGTGCCAGGCTGAGGGAATCTGCACATCTCAGACACCTCTACCTTCCCCAGGGACAGGTGCCCTCTGTGGGCTCACCCTGCCCACGGATGGAAACACTTCCCTCTTGGCATAAGGGAAATGGCAGTGACAAGAAAGGCCACTTGTGCTGATTTAGCAAGCCCTAAGAGCACTTTGAGCCTGGCTGAGCACCTGGCTGAGCTGGCTCCAGCCCCCCAGCTGTGCCCCTCTCATGCTCTCATCCCACAGCGCAGGAAGCCACAGTGAGGATTGTTTAAGGAGCATCAGGACACCATTAAATCCTGTGACTAATTGACTCTAGTCCAAGGATAGGGAAGCACCAAAAGCATCAGCTGGGCTGCAAAAGCTTTACCTTGGGAGATCACTTCATTAAGGAGTTGTTGCAGCTGCGAGGCATCGATAGTTGAGCCCTGATGCGAAATAAAGCACAAAGAGATGTCTGCGAGCATAAAGTTTTCTCCTGTGTCACTTTTGCCCAACCCTTTTTTTTCTCAGGCACTGTGGCAACCAAGAACCTCTGTTCATATCTACCAAAGGAGCAGCAGCATCCTCTCTGGAGCACGACCAGGCTCTCCATGCTGCCGGGCCGCTCCAGCTGCACTCCCATCACCACGGGGTTTGCTCTGCAGGGATGGGCAGCACAGCAGGCACTGTGTGGCTGGGCTCGGGGCACAGGCAGTGCTGCCCGTCAGCCACCCCGGACACCCCCAGGGCATCCCTGCTCGTTTTCACCTTCACGCATTGAAGTAACCATTAACTGCCAGAGGTTCATTGTGCAGAGACTTTTGACAGCGATTTTTTTCCTCTTGACTAAGTCAAGGAGTTCTTTATAACAGTTTATTAAACCATTAAAAGCATCTCCTGTGAACACAGAGCTTGGCTCTGAAAGAGCAGGAATCAATTACTCAAACGCTGACTGATGTCTGGTTTCCAAGTGCTGAGAAGGCAAATGGAAAATGATGCTGATGAGAGGGGGGGGGACTACCCAAGGCTTTCTAATTGCTTTCAGCAAATAAACAAACCAAAGCAAAAAAAAAAAAAAAAAAAAGAAAGTACACATGCAAGCCCATCACCAGCTCAACTATAAATCTCCGATATTCCACTGATATATGGCACTAGACAATCTATCCCAGCTGAATGTCCCATTTTTCTGGGGGTTTTGGCAGGTCAATCAATACCATTTTCAGGGTATCCACATGAAGATGGAGCTTCATTTCCAAAAAAAAAAAAAAAAAAAAAATTCTAAATGGATTTGTATCAACATCATAGATCAGTTTTTCTGCAAGTCCGCATGTGGGGTTTTTTTTTTTTTTGGTTTTTTTTTTTTGTTTTTTTTTTTTTTTTTTGGGTTTTTTTTTGTTTGTTTTTTCCCCAACAATATGTTTTAGAGAGGGTACCTGCTTAGCGTGTCTTAGGAAAAGAGCCTTATAGAAGCTGCCCTGGTTCTGTCTTGGTACATCCTGCATTGAAAACAAAGAGCAGACATAAATAATTCAGCTACAAAACAACTGGAGGCAAAAGTCTGTAGATCCAGACAGCACTTTAGAGGGGCAGGGAATGTGCAGCACAGGCTGCAGTTTTCACACCCCCAAAAGAAAGTGGACTGCAATGAAGGAAGAAGCTTATTTTGGGTGTTAGCAGCTGGTACAACCAGGAAGGAACAGTTCAGGGCTTAAGGAAGATGACAGAACACATCCAGGGTGGAATTCAGCAAGTCAGTACATGAGTATGGAGAGACAAGGCCTGATCCTTATTTGTGGCCCTTGGTTGGGACCACTGCTCAGGGCATGGGAAGATTCATGTGAACCAAGAAAACAGCATGAGCTGACTTTTCCTTTCTCTTGTACCTTCTCAATCCCAAGACAAGCTTGGACTATACCTGAGCAATTGCAATTCAATGATTAAGTGATTTTTTTTTCAACCTTCCAGTGAAAAGATCCACCAGGCACTAAGGGGAATTATCCTTAAAGTTATAAAATCTTCAGAAAAAATCTAAGCCCAATACCCAATGCCTTCATCTCTGTATGAGATACTTCATAGCAAAAAAGCCCAAATACCTGAACAGGAGCAGAAGCTGTGGGTACCACAATTCATCAAAGTCAGAACACTGGCTAAGGACAACAGCCAGGTAAACTGACAGCTTGTCAGTGGGAAGAGATAAAAAGTCACCATTTACACCACCCCTCTAATGGGGCTTAATTGTGTGCTGGAAAATGAATCACAAGGAAAGGATTCAGCTTTCTGCTCTCCTTCACACCTCTGGCTTCAAAGATCTGTGTCTCTGAAGGTTGTAAATAGCAGCCTCTCAGTGGCAGGGCTTTGCTGGTGGCACCAGCAGGGGCTGGACCAGCCCTGGCAATGTGCACAGCTCACAGCAAGAAGTCAAAAAACCCACGGTGGCTGGGCTGGAGGGGACAAAATGGGGGTTGGACTAGAGATGCAGCCAGTTCCAAACTGTGGTTTGCTTTATGTCTCTGTCTCAGAAGATATCCTGAGGAAAAGCAGCAGAAATCTGATTTGAGTCTCATCTCTATGATCTCCTGTGCTTTATAGGGTACAAGCACTCAAATGGAATCATTCCCATGGGGAAGGCATGTCCAATCCCACTCATAGGAATGAAGTTTCCCTCTCTCCCCCCTATTAATATGTACCCATTTTACAGACACTGAAAGAAATTAGAATCTTTTAAGCATTCTCTCCCCTGCTATATTCGGTTTGTCCAAGTGTTAAATATGGTGAGGTGAAAAGGACAGATGGACAGACTGACAAAGGGACTGTACAAGACCTGTTTCCTCAAAAATCAGGTTCTGAAAGAGACACATGAGAAGAGGAAGGGCTTTGCTGTCACTCCCATCTCTCCAGAGAGGTGTCCTGCCCTCCCAGCAAGGCTGCAGGGTGCCAAACAATGGGGCAATAGTGGGTGGTAGAGGGAGAAAAGAGCAGATGAAGAGGAGTCAGTAGAGGTGACCAAATGATCACCACCAGGACCTGCACCAGTTTCCAGACTCTTACCATGGGCAGCCCTGGGCTGGTCAGGGAGCTTGAGTTCCTAGAAAAGAGTTCCAAGAATCAAACTGGGAGAAAAGAGCCCTTTCCAGAGCACTGGCTTGCAGCTGTGGAGGAAGGCAGGCACCACCAGCAGCCCTCACCCAGCCCACAGCCCCACAGGATGCTCAGCACCCATGGCCCAGCCTTGGCCCAGCTCAGACAAGGCTGCTGCACCACTCCTGGGTCTCTCTGTGCAGACAGGGTTGAGTCTCCAGCACAGAAAGGTAGTTTGTGTCACCCTGAGCATGCCAGGACTGAGCTCACCACACAGAACACAGGGCTGCCCTGCCTTGAGCCACAGAAATTTTTCACCTCCTTTCTCTTTGCTCAGCTTAACAGTCAGGAATAAAAACAGCATCTGGGCTATTAAAAGGCAACATCTAAATGTCTGCAGCCTGCCTGAAACTGGGCCAGGGTCACCATTGCTAAGACATCACATTCAGTACTTGAGTTTTGCTTTCAGTAGAGAAATTAGACAAGCCAGGTTCTATTTTTATAACATCTGTGCAGGTAAGTGCTGCAAAGAGCCACTGGAATGTCATCTCCACGCCTGGCTGAGCTCAGGAAGGTCTGTGAGGGTCAGAGGCCCTCCTGAAAAGCTCACTTCCAGGGCTGGGCTGTCTCACACATGACTCACTCTGCTGAAGGCAGTCCAGCCCAGAGCACACACTCCTTGTGTTTGCTTCCATAACTCAGGAGCTGCCTCAGCTGGTTCCGGGCTGTTTTTGCCAGGGGCCAAAGCCTGGAAAGCAATCTCATTACTAAGATATGGGCCAGTGAGGTCAGAGCTGCAATCACATCCACTCTAAAGCTGGCTGAGGGGAAGGCACTGCACAGTGATGCTTGCATGCAGGTCATTTGGTGAGGCTGGATGCTGGGACTCAAAGCTCGCTCACCTGGAGTAAACCACACCCAAATATAAACAGTACCACATTCACGTGGTAATGTGAGAGTGTGTGTGGTAATAGCTGCCTTTGCATGAACTCAAGACACCATTTTTCCACTAAACTTATCTTCAAGGCTGCTCTCATGCCCACAGGGAGCTCTGCCTGTCTGTGAGGTGGCTGAGTAAAAGGATTAAGGCCTTTCACTGCTCTTGGCTTCTCCAGGTCCCACTCTGAGCAGAATGGGACCTGTTCCATCTGGCATCCAGCCAGCAGAACACAAGAAAATACTGAACAGCTGCTAAGAATTAGGGAAAACAAGCTCCCCATCCTCTTTTCAGCAGAGAGAAATGTCCCCACAATCAGGGGTAGAGGACACATCTCACAATTATTGCTCTCTTTGTAGCAAAGCTGGGACCCTTGGTGGCTGTAGATGAGCTCCTGCCCTGCTCTGCAGTGGCCACCCTTGTGCAGCTGAGTGCACACCTGATCCCACTCACCAGGTGCTTGACCCTCCTCTGTGCCTTTCCCACCCTCCAAGGACACACCAAAAGCAAATTGCCACATCTTGACAGCCAAGAGTTAATTCCTGGCACTCTCTGGCTCTGGGGCCTCTATGGAGTGTGCATCATCTTACTCATGGTAGTCCCGATTCTTGATGAAAATTCGTAGGAGAAATTGGAATTCCTGGTCCTCTGCTGCAGCAGGAACCACGGCGTAGGTTCCTGGGCTCAGGATCAAGAAGCTGGTCACATCTCGAGCCTGGAGAAAGGTTTGCTTCAGAACTCTGGAGTTCTCCTGAAAGAAAAATACAGCTGGCTATCTTCTTGTTAGGGACCAGAGTAAATCAGGCAGCACACTCACACAGCCTGCCATCCCCACACCTCTCTGAGTACACACTGCATCCCCCGTGGCCTGAAAAGCCCAGCCAGGGGACAGGCTTTTCTCAAGGACATATCAGAGTTGGTCAAAGGTGGAGAAAGTGAAAGAAACAGAAGCCAAAATGAGCTTAAGGAGATTTGAAGAGAACTTCAATTAACATTAAGCAGATTTCACGAAGGAATCAAGGATGAATGCTATTACTAAAAAATTCCCTGAGATCTTCTGTGACTCAAAGAGGCCTCTAAACATGTCACCCAGATGACAATGCTTCAAGAATCCCAATCCAAACTAGCAAGTGTCACAAGAAAACTGAGTATTCTGATCTTTCATCTGTTATTCCAGTATTTTTTTGCTGAGATGAAACAAGTACAATGCAACAGCTATTACTATGATGACATGTAAAGATAGCATAATAAAAACCCCTTTCTTAACATATTCCCCAAAATATATCAGCGTGTATAAATTCCATTTAGAATGGTTATACAGCGTGGCAGGGTTATTTATGAGCCATGCCTTTGGGAGACAATAACATAAAACTGCTATTTTGGAAGGAAAAAAAAAAAAAAAAGAGGATGACTAGTGTTACAGAGGGCTGGGAGGTACACAGACTGCCAAGTATTATGGGTCAGATTTTGAGCAGATAGAAATGAGCAGTGCTGCAAAGAAATAAATGCTGTAATACTTTTTTCCCCCCCACTTTTGAGCCTTATTCCACATTCCTTCTGGTAAAAAGCAGAAGCAGATTAATATCTCAATGGAATCAAAACTGGTGTGAGATAAGAATCAGCCTCTATACATTTCTCAGCTCTATCACACCACATTAAACTTCCCTCACAGCCATGTATTAGTGTTCCACGTCTATATTTAATCAAAGGCTTCCTAGAGCTATCAGATACGTCCATTCTGCTTTGCATCCTTGCCTTGCACTGTATTCTCCTCTCATCCTGCCAGGGGATAATGCTCCTTTTAATTCACAGCAACAATTTGATGCCTCTCAAAAGGTACCGAACAGCGGATGTGTGCCATTCACATTCTCTGAAAAAAACCCTTTGCCCAGGACTTTTCCCCGGGAAGCTGAGAAGCCTCAGAGAAAAGAAAAACAACTCTTATGTCATTTGCTTCTCTTGTGTTTTGCTCATGTGGAATGTGTTTGGAGATTGGTTACCCACAGGTGATTGTTTCATTGGATTCTGCTGTGAGTTGTTTTCACTCTTTGGCCAATTGGGGCCAAGCTGTGTTGGGACTCTGGAGAGAGTCACGAGTTTTCATTATTATCTCTTTAGCCTTCAGTATCTTTTCTGTATTCTTTAGTATAGTATAGTATTCCTTAATATAATATAGTATAATAAAATAATAATTTTTCATAAAATTATCATATTATCATAAATAATTATAATAAAATAATAAATAATAAACATGGAGTCAGATGCTTCATTCCTGCCTTTGTTGGGGCATTCCCTGCAAATACAACATGGATGATGCTGCTGCTGAATCACGGCAGAGAAAGCAGATCCGGGAGGAAGAGTCAAGCCACATGAATCTTGCCGACTGCACTCTCCTTGTGCAAAGAAACCCCTCGTAAACTCTTCCCCAGAGGTGTTCTGACTGCTCTCAGGCACTGAGGCTGAACACTGGGAGATAAACTGAGGGAATGGCACTCACACCCAGTCTGGTTTTAGCTCCTGGGCTTGGCTTTTGCTGCTACCAGGACAGGACACCAGGCTGGCTGTGAGGAGCTGGAAGGGCAGCTCTCATATTAAAATACTTAGATTGTGTCCATGAGGGAATGTTTTCTGTATAATCCTCTGTACGAATGCGCACCAATACCATCATATTAACAAAAGCTATGGTGTGTTGTATTTTTTGGGACCGCCGATGAAGGGAGGAATGATGAATCTGACTCCATGTTCTCAGAAGGCTAATTTATGATTTTATGATCTATATTATATTAGAGAATGCTATACTAAAACTATACTAAACTATACTAAATAATAGAGGAAGGATAAAAGATAATAATGAAAACTCGTGACTCCTTCCAGAGTCCCAACACAGCTTGATGGTGATTGATCATTAAGCAAAAGCATGTAAAAGTAACAATTCACATGAAAAAATCACCTGTTGGATAAACAATCTCCAAACACATTCCAAAGCAGCAAAACACAGGAGAAGCAAATGAGATGACATTGTTTTCCTTTTTCTCTGAGGCTTCTCAGCTTCCCAGGAGAAGAATCCTGGGCGAAGGGTTTTTTTCAGAAAATATGATGGTGACAATGGTGTGGCAGAGTAGCCTAACTGCTCCCTTGCCCTTGCTGCTCAGTGCCCCACAGTAATCCTGGTGCCTCCAGTAATGCTCTGCTCTGTTCTGCCCTCCAGCTCCTGTGTAGGAGGTCACTCATAAGGCCAGACACCCAAGTGAGCCCAAAGGCAGCCTGAGGTGAGCCATGGGCTGGCAGCCCACAGAGGCCATGTCATCTAGACTTGACAAACTCCTTGAGGTTCACCCATCCTTGATCCATCTCATACCAAGAGAGAGAAAACACACCTGAGCATCAACTGCAGGGGAAGAAAAATTTTAAATGTAAAGCAAGAATAGAGAAAATCCATCTCCTAGTCTGCTTCCTGATTAAACAATCCCTTTTTTGAGGGAACCAAGACCTCTATCATCACCTCCCAGTGAAGGCCACGCCTGTTAAAATGGGTAACTAACCAAGGTGGACGTGCATCATGCAAGAGCACACAGAGACCTCCATGTCTGGTGACTTTTGGGCATGCTGGAAGGAGCAATTCCCCTTTCATCAGGAGCAGCAGCTCTTTCTGAGTGGCACAGCTGGCCCAATGGAGTGCTGCAGGCTTGATACCTGCACAGGACAGAGGATATCCTCCCACAGGGATAGTGAGCTCCACTTGCTGGAGGGATGCCCTTTTAATGACATCTTTTATTTCTCAGACACACTTTTTCTTTTATGAGCTACAAAGCCATGCTCTTCCTTTATGAGGAGCTGTTAAACTTATGGCATCAATTATTTAAAGTCTGGGACAAACTTCTGGCCCTACTGGAGAGGGCAAACCTCTCCAGTAATGAGGAGAATGAGGAGAAATTAGGGTTATAGCAATCCTTGCTTCCTTTTCAGGCTTTAGGTTTGGAACAATAGCCTCCCACAGTCATCAGCCAACAAGAAAAATACTTTGGGAAGGGTTAGCATCCATCCACAGTAGCCACTGTGCTTTCAGTAAGGCTGGTAATGCTCTGAGAACATTGAAAAGGCTGGAAAGGAGCTTGAAGAGGCACCTCTCTGGACAGTCACCAGGAAAAAACCCCAGAGAAATTGTAGTCGAGGTCCCAGGTGTCTGAGTGGATTTCCTCTACACTGCTCTCGAGCAAAGGCTCTCATGTGTTTTGTAAATGTTTCTATACAGCTTTTCAGATAGAAAACAGGAGGATGAGTGAGAAAGGCCCTTTGGGGAAGAAGAGACAATCTGCTTCCCTGCCATACCTGGAGTGCTGCTCGAGGCTGTCATGCCTTGTGCCCAGCCAGCAGGGCATGCCACCAGTGCTGCTGGTACAGAGGACATTGTCCTGGCACTCCTAACCCAGGCACTCCCTCAGCTTCCCAGGGCTATTCTGGGATGCTACAGAACTAAAAGTGCCACCTTTTCCTTAAGACATGTGTAAAAGAAAGCCTGCTTGACTCTATTTTTACTCTGAGTTCTCTACAATAGAAGGCACACAGAAATTCACACCACATACTGAGTTTTTAACAGGCCAAAAGGCAATTTAGCCTTGCATTCCCACACACAGGTAAAATAAACCACACAGAGAACAACAGTGCCCACATGATATCTGACTGTGCTTACCGTGGTGATGAAAAAGCCAATCCTCAGGTTTTTCTCATCCTGCACGTGCCCAGCGCGTTTTTGCATGAGTGAAATTGCTACATTATAGGTTTTTGGGTTGTGATCTAGCACTTGGAAAAAATACTGAGGGTTTGTAGAAGCTGCACCTGCTGAGAAAGTGTTCATAGGTTAGCAGTAGGCTCGGGGATGTTCCTGTTGTGTAAGATCCTGCTTGTGCTGACCCAGAGGAGCAGGCAGTCACTGCTCCAAGATCCTTTCATTACAACAGAGCACTGCAGGCTCCACACTAGCACTAGAACTTGAGGCATCTGGAGGTAAACTAATTGCACATTCATCATTTTAGAAATCTCTGGCAAAGTCACTGAAGTCGTGTGGATTTCTCAACCCCCCCCCCTACATCTGCTCCACCTCCATGGCAGCATGGCACACTTTCCCAGCAGCAGAAAAGCAGAAAAGTGCCTCTTAATCAGGCACCTGACCCAGAGGCTGAGCTGAGAAGGACTGTGGCTTTGAGGTGATAAACACATAGAAAAGGACAAAATGGTACAAAGCTACCCTCTTCTTCCCTGCTGCCAGTGTTTGTGATGGACAGAAAGAATGTCGAGCACCAGAGGGAAGCAGCTGCTTCTTGGCCAAAGCTTTGGTTAACAGGAAGCATTCCTGGCTAGAAAAAAAAAGCAATGAACTGCCCTAAGTGGGGAAAAAAGGACTGAGATGGCAGCAGAGTAGAATTTAAGCCAGATCCCTGTGTTGGGTGGCCTTGAAAGTTGCAAATTTGAATGACTGTACTTGGACAGGGACTGTACTTGAAACACGTGTTGGGAAACACAGCTCCAAGGAAAATGGCTCTGCCTGCACACTCTCAGTTCAGGGCCTCCTCTGGAGCTTGGCAAACCCCATCTTTCCATCATTTTGTAGCCCTTTGCCTACAAGAAGCCCCTGCAGCTCCTTGCTCAGTCCCAGTGAGTGTGGTGTGTAGCAGAACAGGCATTGTTTTGTTACAACACCTTGGGACCTGGGGATCAGGTTGGGAGCAGGAGCCTGAAATCTGCACGCCAAAACCTGGTTGCTGCTAAGTCAAGGATTGTCATTTGAGAAAAAAAGAAGCCTCTTCACTGATCAGATACTACCATCCTAGATTAAAAACACGAAGCCCAAACACTGATGCAGCTGTAAAAAAAAAAAAAAAAGTGAGATGAGATAAGATAAAAATGTAAAAATATACTGCTATTGATTGGAACTTACAATGCCAGAAGAGTTCTTGCACATGCAGTAAAACCACTGGTCTTATCAGCTCAAAAAGACCTTTTTACCTTAAAAAATAGAGCTTTGTAGCACGTTTTTTTCATTCCATTGTGGTGGTTTGCACAGGGGTCCCAGAACGAGGGAAGAGATGAGAATCTGAGTCCATGTTTTAGAGGGCTGATTTATTATTTTATGATATATATTATATTAAAACTATACTAAAAGAATAGAAGAAAGGATTTCATCAGAAGGCTTGAAAGAAATAGAAAAGGAATGATAATAAAATCTTGTGAGTGACCAAAGAGTCCGAGCCAGCTGGACTGTGATTGGCCAATAATTAGAAACAACCAACATGAGACCAATCACAGATCCACCTGTTGCATTCCACAGCAGCAGATAATCATTGTTTACATTTTGTTCCTGAGGCCTCTCAGCTTCTCAGGAGAAAAAACCCTAAAGAAAGGATTTTTTATAAAATTTGTCTGTGACATTCCATATCCACTCCATTTCAGAGTACTTTTTGCTCTGTGAAATCAACAGCATTTTTGCCAGACCAGACTTTCTGATGAGGTCCCCAGTAACACCTACTTCAACTGGCTGAAAGAAGATATACAAGCTCATTTTGACTTAAGGAGCCCTGGGTTCCTAAATCACAAGTCTCCCGTTTTAAGTCAGCAGCTGCTGCTGCTTTGTTTCTGCCTGTTTAGCTGATAAGTGCTGTGATGGGAAAAGGTAGGCATTAACACCTGGCAGTCAATACTTGTGCGATTGGGTGCTCAGAGCGAATGTTTCACACCAGTGGGGAGGAGGAGGAGGAGGAGGAGACAGGCAGTGGGTGCGGTGAGCATTCCTTACCCCGGGAATAGCGGCTCCTCCTGGAGGGAAGGCCCGGGCTCCACAGGTTGGTGTAGCTGTTCAGAGACCACGCTGTTGTGCTGCTCTCATCTCCAAAGTCCAGGAATGTTGGGGTGTTGTTACAGATATACAGCCAGGAGAACTGCTCCTGGAAGTCCTTACAGGACATCCTGCAGAGAAGGAGGGAAATGTCATCGTTCAGCTCTGGACAGAGGAACATTGCCAAGAGGTAAAGGAGGGAATCCTGTCCCTCTGCTCAGCCCTGGTGAGGCACATCTGGAGAGCTGCGCCCATCTCTGGGCTCCTCAGTACAAGAGAGATGTGGAGCTGCTGGAGCAGGTCCAGTGGAGGCTGCAAAGGTGATCAAGGGACTGGAGCTTCTCCCTTCTGAGGAAAGGCTGAGGGAGCTGGGCCTGTTCTGCCTTGAGAGGGAACCTCCTCAATGTCAGTATCTGAAGGGAGAGTGTCAGAGGTTGGACCAGGCTCTGCTCAGTGATGCCAAGCAATGGAACAAGAGGGAATGGGCAGAAACTGATGTACAGGGAGTTCCACCTGAATATGAGGACAAATTTCTTTACCGTGCAAATGACCACACACTGGAACATTGTGGCCGTGTTCACAGGGATCTGAGGATGAGGGAAGAGACGAGGATCTGACTCCATGCTTCAGAAGGCTGATTTATTATTTTATGATATAAATTACATTGAAACTATACTAAAAGAATAGAAGAAAGGATTTCATCAGAAGGCCAGCTAAGAATAGAAAAGGAAAGAATGATAACAAAGGTTTGCGGCTTGGACTCTCTGTCTGAGCCAGCTGACTGTGATTGGCCATTCATTAGAAACAACCAACATGGGCCAATCCCAGATGCACCTGTTGCATTCCACAGCAGCAGATAACCATTGCTTACATTTTGTTCCTGAGGCCTCTCAGCTTCTCAGGAGGAAAAATCCTAAGGAAAGGATTTTTCATAAAAGATGCCTGTGACAGAACATGTTGCCCAGAGAGGGTGTGGAGTCTCCGTCACTGGAGTATTCCACAACCACCTTATCACAGTTCTGTGCCACGTGCTCTGGGATGACCCTGCTTTCACCCTCTGTGGTGCCTGACCCACCCTGTGGTTCTGTGAAGCACCGGTTCAGTATCCACATTCACCCCATGTCTGTAAAAAGGGGGATTGCAGAGAGCACTGCAGGCTCCTGCAGCTCTGCTGGCTGCTACCTTGCAGAAGAGCTCAGCTCTCAGTGCATTCTGGGCTGCCCTGACTGCCCCAAATGCCCCAGGGTAAACCACAGGGCACGTTCAGGGGTACCTTGCTGGAGCCCTGCCATCTCCAGCACACCTCTGCCATTGTCCCTTGTACCTCCTCAGTGCTCTGTCTCATGCTCATGCTTCACTCAAGCCTCACAGGTGTGTTTCAGACTCACCTGCTGCTGCCCTGCTTTCCTCAGAGCCCCTCAGGGCATGTGTGCACTTTCTGAATAATCAGTTTTTCTAAGGGACAGCCCATGCATGGCTGGGCTGTACCTGGGAGCAATCAGAGGCAGTGAAAAAACACAAGCACCTGCAGAGCAGTTGAGTGCACAAGCTCAGTGACCTGCTTAGCCAGCTGTCCCCTTCAAGCACCTGTCAGTCCAAGGTTCAAAGCACACACTTTATGAGGAGAGGTGGTATGACAAAATGACTGGGTCTCAGAGGGCTGGATTTTTACTTCTCTCCCTTTTCTTTTTTTTTTTCATCAGCCTGTCATTTAATTTTGGCCAACTCCATTTTTTCAGGTTTTGTTTCCTCTGACACCACAGGGTCAGGACAATCTCCAATTTGCTGTTTGCACACAGCTAACACAGGGTGCCTTGAGCCACCACCAAGAACAGAGAACTGCCAAAATTACTTTTTCTATAATGAAGGCAAATAGAAAACCCTGCAGACAAAGGATCAATAAGGAAATACCAGAATTCTCCATCATCCTTATTTCTGAGGAAGGCTTCTCTGTATTTAGGCTCAACACGGTCCCATTGAGGAGAGCTGCAAAAAAGAACAAATCAACAAGATGTGAGGCACAGTTTTTCATCTTTGGCCTATTCCTCTAAGCAGCCTGTCAGGCCATGAGGGATCAGGAGGGGTGAACAAACTCTGCATTGGAAACGGGACCAACAAGTGGAACTCTGCACCTTTGCTGTGCCTGAGCTGCCCAGCCTGGGGTGGGGAATCCTCCCCTCTGTCCTGGTCACCTGTCCCCAGGCTGGAGAGGCACCAGGCCACAGCACTCTGAAGCACTGATATTCCACTGGCATGCAGGGAGCACATTACCCAGTCAGATGTGTTGTTTCCAAGCAGCATGTTTACAATTAAGTGATAATTGTACTTTCTGCAGAGTTTAAGATAAATAAACAGCACGTGAATCAATAATTTATTGATCTGTGCAGCAGCATACCTGTGAAGGTGCTGCTGACATTTCAATTACACTTAGGATTGTAGTCCACCCTTCCAAAAGGATGGGAGGATGCTGCCTGAGCAGAGAGATGTTATCCCAGCCTCAGACAGGTCCACACAACCCACCAACCCTTCCAGATGCAACACTCCAGCCTGACTTTTCTCAGCAGAGTGCTTGTGTGTGGTCCTAGCAACAGGGAGGGTGGGACGCTATTAAATAACCCAAGAGTGGCACAAGAACATCTCTCTAATCATGGAAACACTCATGCAATTCCAAAAGGAAAACTGAGATCTATTTATTTACAAAACATTTTTGCAGTCTATATCATTCCTTTCTTTAGGAAAGGGATGTTGGATTATCCACACAGGCAGCAAAGTGGTCCTTGCATCCCCAAAGCTGCATGAAGGATCCAAAAGATTAGCTCAAGCCATTCCCTGGCACTTTGCCTCTGGAATAACCAAGCACCCCTTCTGTCCCCCTCTGTGTTCAATGCTGCCCTGCTCCATGGACTCATCTGACCATCCTCTTCCCAGAGTCAGCCTCATGGGAGCAGAAGAAAGAGGAGGAAGGTGGAAGTGTGACTTCTGCAGGAGGATTCAATAGAAGCAGCCAGCCAGCATCCAAGGATGTGGTCAGAGCTTACTCCAGGAAATAAGAGCTCTTCCATCCATGACTTCTGTAGAATCATGCACTGGGTAAAATGCATACACACAGACAAGAAGGGACACCTGAGCCTGGCAAGGCTGCATTAGTTTTCCCTGGATTGGATTTCTGCAGGCAGTTGCTATGCAGATGGAAATAATGCTCATAATTAACTGATTTGGAAATATCTGTTTTGTTAAAATGGGTGCAGGGCAGAGGTTCTTATAAAAGATTGATTCACTATTATATTAAAGTTTTAAGACCCTACTTATCACTCCAGGGCCCCTTCCACTCCCCGTGGCCCCAGGGATTCCAGATCCTGATGATATGTTTCCAGCCATTCTTGTAGGGGATCTGTAAAGAGGAAAGAAAAACAAGCTCAGCCACAGCTCTTCACAATTCAGTGAAGAAAAGGGTAATAAAATGGAACTTCCTCTACACCTTAGAGACCAGATTTAACCTCTGATCTCATTTTCCCAGCAGTGAAAAATCAGTGCCTTCTGCTACACCGCAAAGGAACGATGTGGGAGAGAAAACTGCGCCCATTTTGCTTTCCTGAGGACAGTGAAAAGCTGACACAGGGAGAAGCAGCAGCATTCCTGTCACACTGCATGAATTCAACAGCCTTGGGAAATTCCAGTGCCTAATTCTGCACATCTGATGCTGTGAGTCAGCAAAGGCAGAGACTTTGAGGAATGAGGTCACCAGACTGCCTGGAGTGAAAGCCAACAGTCAGCACAGAAAATGGAATATTAACACAATCTGTGGGGCTGTGCTTTGCAGCAGCTGGGGGTTCTGGTGCTCTCCTCCTTTTGCTGCCACTGATTTAAGTCAGAAGCAATTAACTTTTGCCAGTGAGTGAAGCCAAGATGGTGGAAGTGGAAAGGAGAAGCAAACCTTTATTTTCTGGCTCTCCTTAGGCACACAGGCAGTGTTGGAAACAATGCCATGGCAGCCTCTTCCCAGGCAAAGGCCCCCTCAGGACAACCCCTTGGATGCCTTGGCACTTCATTAAGTGGGGCAAAGACTGTTTCTCCTCTCTCACACACCAGGAACAGCCTGCTTCTCTTCCAGCAGAACTGGGCACCCTTCTGCCCCTGCCCTGCAAAGAGACAGCTGGGGCCTTCTCTGGAGCTTGGCAATCCCCATCTTTCCATTTTGTAGCCCCTTGCCTCCAAAATCCGGCATGCTGGCTGTGATGACAGCACCAAGCATGCCATGGCACGAGAAAACCAACAGAGAGAGGGGGGATAAGGGAGAAAGTAGCTTAGGGAAAGCAACATCCCCTTTCCAAGCTACTTTAGGTTCCAAGATTCAAAGGTTTTGTAGCTATCTTGCTTGACAGCATAGCTATTGTTTGGTTTCTCTCTTCACTGTTAACTCTCCCTGTGTGCACTACAGCTTACTGGGCTAAGCCATGTTCTGACTTCTGGCTGTAAAAAATCCTTAATTTCTTTTGATCCATGTGATAAATTGGTTCTCAGATCATCAATATTAATATTCAGCCAGGAGCAGTTCTGCATGAGTACAACAGCTTTAAAAGATGGAGAAACGCTGTTCTTGAACCAGCGATTTACTTTTCACACAGTGATTTTTGGCAGCTTGTGATTGAGCTGAACAAATGTAGATTTGCATCATATGACAAATCCCACCATTTCAGCCAGTGCTTCTACTTGCATTTGAAACACAAAAGCACATTTTTAAAGAGTCAGCATGGAACAAAAATCTCCAGAAATGTTGGCTTTGACACACTGGTATTGCATTGTATTTGGGACACACTGCTGAAGTGTCCCACAAGAAAAGTAAATTTCAGTTGCATTTTCCATTAGAAAACAACATGGATCCGGATATCCTCCCTCTTTTTGTTGTGCCAGAGTCCTTCCATCTCTTGGAATTTGAGCTATGGGCTTTCAGCAATGCCCCCTGAGCGTGGAGCTAATTCACATCCCCCTTACTGGACCAGCAGCGCCACTGCCCTGTGGTGGATCATCAGTACAAGATCTGCAGGCAGGATCAAGTCCCTGACCTTACCTTCACAGCTCCTGTGACGGTGTAGGCATGGCCCTGCACAATCCCATTCCTCAGCTCTATGTTCCTCCTCGACTGCAGAAGGGAGAAAGCACAGCTTTTAGCTCCTGCCACACCACACAGACACAGCCAGCAGCTCCCAGCAGTGCCATTTGCACTAAACAAAGCCTGGGCTCTGACCACAGCAGCTCCTCAGAGATGCTCCTCCAGGAATGTGGCTGCTCCCACTCCACCTGAGCTGAGAGAACAGTCCTTGGCTTGCTTGCAGCAGCCAAGCCTCCTGTCCTGAGGGGGCAGGCACCCCAAGAGCAGTGTCACACACTTCACTGCCACGTGCTCTAGGGGAAGCCTTGGAGATATTTCATCAAAGGTACGTGCTGAATATCACAAAGCCCTTTGCAACTGCCCAGCATTAATACCAGTAAGGCTGCAAGCCACAATGAGAGGATTGCATCTGTCACAGACATCTTTTATGAAAAATCCTTTCCTTAGGATTTTTCCTCCTGAGAAGCTGAGAGGCCTCAGGAACAAAATGTAAACAATGGTTATCTGCTGCTGTGGAATGCAACAGGTGCATCTGGGATTGGCCCATGTTGGTTGTTTCTAATTAATGGCCAATCACAGTCCAGCTGGCTCGGACTCTCTGTCCAAGACACAAGCCTTTGTTATTCTTTCCTTTTTTTTTCTATTCTTAGCTGGCCTTCTGATGAAATCCTTTCTTCTATTCTTTTAGTATAGTTTTAATATAATATATATCATAAATAATAAATCAGCCTTCTGAAGCATGGAGTCAGATCCTCGTCTCTTCCCTCATCCTCAGACCCCTGTGAACACGGTCACATTGCATCCTTTCATAGAAGAGAGAGAGAGGTGTGTCTTGGCCTTGCCAGAGTTGATCACAAAGTTAGGAGGCCAAAATCAGTCCTGCTGGAAGAGGACACCAGAGTACTGCAGTGGAATTAGCCAGGAGAGAAGCTGCAGCCCCCTCTGGGACAGAGCAATCCATCCACCTCTGCCCAAATGCCTTTCAAGTCCTCACCAAAGAATCTTATCTACTTTCTGCTGCCAGGATCCCTTGGGGCACCCATAAACTGTAACTATTTTACAGAGTGGTGATGGGTTTCCTTTTCCCCTGCAAAGAGCAGCCTTTGTGCAAAGCCAGTGAACCAAGAGAGTGGGTGTGACCAGCCCTGTGACTCACCTGGCCTGAGGTGCTGCAGCCCATGAGACACCCAGACGTGTCAGCTGCTCTCAGGATCTCCTCCAGATCAGAAGGTGGCTCCTTCAATGAAAACTGCACCTGGACTCCACCTGTGAGGTCTACTAAAGCATCTGAGAGGTAGCCTCCATTCAGGTTCTGGTATGAGCCCTGCAGCCTGTGGAAAAAAATTAAAATAGATTAAAAAAAAAAAAAAGGGGAAAAAAGACAGAGAAGTTAATTAGTCCTTACACTGTTTTCATAAACAACACACAGTGCTTGCTTTAAAAATGAAGGTGTGCATCGAGGTGGTGAGCACAGGGGAGCCCAGGGTGCGCAGACATTGTGGCCAGGTAAGGAAAGGAAATGTGACTGAAATACTTGGCCAGGCACAACACGTGTCCTGTGGAAGGAAGGAGACAAAGGGGGAGCTTTTTCTGTGCCTTCATCCCCGTCTGAGGCAGCTGTCCAGAGCCATTCACAGACAGTGGAAAATAATAAGGTGCATCTCAGGCCAACACAGGCATTTTTGGGAGATGAGCTGCATCTCATCTTGAAGCATGCAGTTTCTTTTCTCTGAACAGGAAGGGAGCCAAGGATGACTAGTTCAAATGGATGTTTCAGGTTAAATGGAGCTGAACTGTTAGTTTCTACATCCTACTTATACAGGACTCTTCACAAAAATGGCCAGTACTCCTTTTGCAAATGAGAAAAAGGAGAAGAGAGGTGAAGGTATTTACCCATGCTTCCAGGGCAAGGCAGAAATGAGTTCTCAGCACTGTTCCCAGTTCACTCTGCTAGAGCACAATAATAGGATAATAATTTAATATTGCCAGCACAGTCCTTGTTGTTTTTATCGTGTGGTTTTTATTGAGACAGCAAATAAGCTGGAACATGCTGTACTTAGAGCAGGTAGAGCATGCTGTTAAACCCCTCCATACACACTGTATTTAATGAATGTAATCAAATGAAGTCTGCAGCTAATTGTATTTTGAAGAGTTGTCCTTGTCCTACACTGATGAAAAGAATTTGTCTTGGGCGTTGGGGAATAACTTCTCCAATGGGAATCTCATAAACAGCATTGCTTGCAACTTTAATTTAATAGAGGTTTGGTATGCATTGTAATTAAAATCTTATGCAGCAAATTGATACTGAATCCTGAGTCAACTTTTCTGAGATATCTCAGGGCAAAATGCATCCCCTTCCTGAGTTGCTCTCATGCTGCTTTAACATTTGCTTATTCTTGACCAAATCTGCCAAAATTATTATCTCTTTTCCTCATCTCCTCTTCACTGCAGTGCAAATGCCACACCAGCCTCAGGTACCAAGTTCCAGCCCTTCATACCACCCCTCACACAGGACTTTTTCTTCAGCATTTTTCATAATGAGAAATGGGCAAGGGACCACAATCCGATCCCTTCTCTCTCCAGAGGATTTTTAAAAATTGTTATCTCTTTATTAGGCATTATTTACCCTGCATACTCTGGGGACCTCAGCTTAGAGTCAGAGCTCTCTGAGAAGTGAGAGCTGATCAGAGAGTCCCAGGAGTGTGTGTGTTGTGCCTGGGCATGCTCTTCAGTCCTGCTTCCTCTCATTGCCTGCTCCAAATACCCACAGGATCTCTGATCAGTGTCTGCAAACACAGGTAATCCATGCTTGGACTCTGCAGTCCTAAACTGAGGACAACACAGAAAGGAAAACAGACACAAAGAAGTTTCCCTGAAAGCAGAAGGACACTCCTGGCACTTTTGTGTCACCACTGCCCTGCTCATTTTGCTTCTCAGGCATTAACATCCCAGAGCTGAACTGGGTAGATGTAGGGCTGGCTGCCTTTAGGGCTGGGTAGAGTTAGGTCTAACCCAAGGCCAACATCTCCAGTTTATATTGGCCCAATGTTTGCTGCAGCCAACATAAGCACAGCACCACAGAGGCATCTGTCAGCCTGAACTCCTTCCTGTGTGCTTTGCACAAGGCAGAGGGTGAAACCACCCACAGAAAGCATTCAGCACTGGGTGGAAGAACAGACCAGGTGTATTTACTTGGCATATGCTTTTTCCAGCAAGGATGGCCAGAATTCATTTGAAGTTCGGGGGTGTACAGACAGGTATCTTCCATTTAGGAATGGCAGCCGGTCATCTATCACTACATCCACCCATTCTCCATACTGCCAGAACTGGAAATAAGAAAATAAAAAAATATATTTAAAAAAAAAGAGGGAGAAAATAAAATAACGAGCCTCTTCTAAGCACTAATGCCCACGGAAAGAAAAATCCTCCTGAACTAGCACAGGAATTAATCTAAAGCAACATGGATATGTGCAAGTTCTCTCCTGAACTCCTCAGGATAATGGTCCCCACTGTTAAACAAGCCACCAGCTGGCTGGCTTTCCCAGTGGCAGGGAAAGTCCTTGGGGAGTGTAGCTGGTCCTGCAATCAGTGGGAGGAGAGATTCAACACGGGGAGTATGCTAATATTCTTGGGCAATAGCTCAAGGAGATAAAGAATGACCAGCAGGTGGATTCCATGAGCCTCACTCCTCAGCCACACTTGGATTTTCCCCACAGCGCAGCTCTTGGCCAGAGAGGCTTTGTCAAGATCCAGCCTCTAAATTTCCTTTCCTCAGTGTTTCAATTAAGACTCTGACACGCTGTCATGGATGGAGACAGAGCAGTGACTAAAGACTGTTTTAAGGTGTTATCCATCTCCTTGATGGATGAGAAGGACACAGGCAGTCTCTCCAGCATGTGGACAGAGCAGGTGTTTCTCCAGCTGATGAAACTTTTCAAGGGAAAAGACAGGAATAAAGATCTGCGGGGATGAACTAAAGGAGCCATTTCCAGAGTCATTAGCAGATTAATGTAGCTTAGCATGATTCGAAATCATAAGAGGCCAAGCTCTTATTTGCAGTAATGCTAAGGACTCTAGTGGATGCATGCCAGCAATAGATTTAGTCTAGCATGATTTTATTTCAACAGCTCTGGTCAATGAAAAACCCCAAAATGAGCTGTTCTGCTAGAAAAGCACCAGACCAGATCTGCCCAGCAGCAAAGCAGCTTACAGACTGCTCAGCTGAAAGCAGGTCTGATCCTACTCACATTTCTGCCTCACCCAGGCCTCTCCTTTCCTGCACCAGCGGTGGCAGGAGGGTTGGAACCCCTAACTTGGGTTGGGACCCCCTAACTTGGGTTGGAGCCTCTGCCTTGAGCTCCAGGAGAGATATGGGGGTTCTGCTTGATTTTGGCTCGAGGAAAAGCCTCCCACTGGCTGTCCTCTGCCTGAAGGAGAGACAGGCAAAAGAAATGTCCAAAAGGAAATGTCCTTTCAGTCACCTAAGGAGCCCTTCTGCCAACAGCTAGGAGCAGGTCTATATGGAGAAGAGGTGTGACATCCAGCCACGCCTCCCCATGTGCAATCACAACAGGTAAATAAGGAGAACATGCAGGACTTGCTGTGGGGATTAATGCAGTCCAAACCCACTGAGGGATGTTTTTCCAAAAGTCACGTTCCTTGGCCATGGTTTGGTAGGGAGGTCAAGCTTGGAGTCTGAATGCAGCACTGTGTTTTTCTTCAGCTGCTTTGTCCTGACTGTCACAACAGACCTTCAAGTGGTGGTCACATCTGAGCTCACAAGGACAGGAAAAGCCACAGAGGGAAGAAGAAACCTCATGGGAAATCCTAGAGTGCTCCAGAAGGACAAGAGTGGTACAGGAGAAGCCATTCTCCTGCTTTCAGAGGATGTGGCTTGAGCCTGGCTTAATGAAATTTCTTTATATCCCTTTATGGGATTTAAGTACTGCAGCTGTGAATGTGGTAGTAAATAAAACCAAGAATTGCTATTTAGGCAGGATGCAAAGAGGGAAGTTCTTTGCCTCCACGTTTAGAATAAGCCTTTTAAATCAGGACTTTATTTTCCTTAAGAGAAGGAAAAAGAAATGGACAGTCTCAAGATGACAATAACACATCTAGTGTCCTGATGGTCAAAGGGGGAATGCTGTATTGTTATTTTGCCCCCTTTTTTCCTTCCTGGACAGAGATCTTAGAAAAATCCAGTTCTGAAACTGAGTAAGGAGAAAATCACATGTCTATCAACTATCAACTATGGTGTTAAAAAGCACTTTTTTGGATGTTTCCTGAAACTGAAGTCTTGACCATTTATGGTCTTTAAAGATTTCATCAGTTTTTTCCTGAGAGCAGGGACATTAAAACCCAGGGCAGATCCCTCCAGTTGTGAGTTGATGTGCTGTGCAATGACCCCCTGTAGCCCCCTGCAGAACACTTCTGGCTTTTCCCAAGCTGAGGTGCTGCTCCTCACTGTCACAAGCAGTGACACACTCTGCTTCACTGGCACCACAGCTTCTGTGGCAGAGAAAGGGATTCCTGTGCCAACATGGGACTGACTTAATCCCCGGGGAGATAACATCACTGTAATTATTCCCGAGATAAAAACATTGCCCATCTTAACTACAGCTGATGAAGTGCTTAACACCCTTGACTCTTGCAGCTGAACAGCTCCTGTTGTACAGGAACACTGGAGCAGCCCCTTGTACTCCTGAGAGGCAAGATGCTCCACTTCCAAAATGGTGGGGAAAAAAGTTATAAGCTAAAAATTATTCTATTAGCATATGATATGCCTTGTTTGTGATTCCTCACTGAACTGAGGACTGGTTGCTTAGCCTGTGGATGGCAGTAAAATATCTTTGATGGAATAATTGAAAGGCATTGCAGAGAAGCATTTCCATTCAGAGGAGCTTTCTCAGGGGTTTATTGCTCAAGGAAAGCCAGAAACAGTTGCATTGATTTGCAGATGAGATGACAGGGAAAACATTTTCAAATACTGTAAGGTATTTATACTGCTTAAGATTTAAGGATTGCGCCTAACTAATCTTTTCAAAGCTCCCATGAAAGACAATCTAGCTTGCATCCTTTTAATGTGTTTTAAGCAGACTGGTGTCCCTTCAGCTGGTTTATCTCACACAGTGTGGCAGTGTGTGTGCTGGAAATGGGCCAAGATAGAAACATCTGGTATTCTAAGGAGCAAAGGAACAGAGCAAAATTTAGACTGTCCACAAGATAATCCTCCTGGTGCTGCTCCACAAGAGCCTAGGAGGTCAAAGAAGTCCCACTGCCAGAGCTCTCTGTTTGGTGCTGAACTGCATGAAACAAAAGAGATTTGTGAAGTAAGGGGGATGAGGAATGGCTGAGTTTATCCAGATTTTCTCCACATCCAGTTTAGCTTCTGTAGTTTAATGGTGCTGCAAGCTCTTCTAATCCCACCAGATATTTGTTTGACTCAGACACAAGCAAGCAGAGCCTGCCAGTTGCTACCCGAGTCACCCTCCTGGGAGATTCAGACAATTTCAGGAGTTGGTAGAAAGTGGGATTTACTAAAAAGCCTTGTTCCTCTCTCTGAAACAAATCTCTTTTCAAAATATCAAAAGCCTGTTCCTCTGATCTGTCTCCAAGGATTTGTAATTTCCAGCCGTCTCAACGAGCTAAAAGGGCAAGGAGAAGTGGGGAAACAGAAAATGAGCCCAAATAGATAGTGCAGGTGAGATGACAGCCATAACACACTGCCCAAATCAAAGCAGCCACCAGAATGCCATCTAAAACATATATGTACACAAATCTACCTGAACAGCTGGTACCGCTGCCTTTGCAGTCATAACTTTCAGAAAAGGGCATCAAAATTCCCTGAAGTGCAATTGCACCACCTGGAGCACGAGGAATCATTAAAAAATTCAGGATTTTCTGCAAAGTTCCAAATTGGGAGCCAGCATTGAAGAACCAAAGCATTCAAGGGTGTTGGGATGTGGGGCTGCAGCTTGGAGCCCTTTGCAATCCAACCAGCCAAGCTCAGGTGGTACCAATACCACAGGGAATACATACCCGGAAATGAAAAATCCCAGCATAATCGTCCTGGAATCCTTGGTCCTTGGGCAAAACATTTTCCAAAAATTGTTTTCGCAGCGTCAGGGAGCCCAGGGCAGCCAGCATCCAGCAGTCACCTCAGGGGAGGGAAGAATCCAGTGCATTCAGTCAGTCACTTGCTGTTCTGGATCGCAGCCGACTCTTTAGAAAGGGAATGGGCTGCAACATCTAAGAACCACTTCGATAAAAGCAACCAACCTTCTTCTGTCTCCTTTCCCCCCTCCAAAATGCTGAAGCACTGTCCAGGATTCACCAGCAATGTCCACTGGGAACCCTGCTGTCACCAGCCACCCTTTTCTACTTCCAGGCTGCTCCTATCTTTTGCAGTCATGTTGAGACCTGCAGTACAGGACTATTGTATTCTTTGGGACATGCCCCAACAATGGCAGGAATGATGCATCTGACTCCATGTTCTCAGAAGGCTAATTTATTACTTTATCATACTACATTATACTTAAAAATACTATACTATACTAAAGAATACTGAAAAGATACTTACTCAATGCTAAAAAGATAATAATGAAAACTTGTGACTCTTTCCAGAGTCCTGACACAGCTTGGCCCTGATTGGCCAATGAGTGAAAACAACTCGTACCAGAATCCAATGAAACAATCACCTGTGGGCAAAAAATCTCCAAACATATTCCATACCAGCAAAACACAGGAGAAGCAAATGAGATAAGAATTGTTTTCCTTTTCTCTTAGGCTTCTCAGCTTCCCAGGAGAAAAACCCTGGGCAAAGGGGTTTTTTCAGAGAATGTGAATGCCACACAGAACACTCTTTAGGAAACCTTCAAACTTCTCAGTGGAGTGAGAAATGGGAAGGCATTTCTTACTACATGGGAGCAGTGCTGCTCCCAGAGAAAAACATGGTCAAGGAGCACGAGATGGAAGTGGTACAGGATGCAGATACATATTCTGATACTGGGTAATTATGGCAGGAGTTGAACAGAAATATCCACAGGAAGAAAACACTGGCAGACAAATGAAGACTTAGGAAGGAAAGAGAATTCAGCCCTACAGAAGTCGGAGCTGTGCCTGTTTATCTACTCACACTCAACTGTGTTTGACCCTTCTTCCTGAAGCATCTGCCCGATCTCACCTGGATCTCCATTTCTAAGCTTGGCCTTACCCAGACAGAAGGCAGATGCCAGACAAAAGTAACAAAAGATTTGAGCTGCTGCATTTGGGAATCCTGTTAAATATCTGCAATCAGTTGTCTGTGGACTTGTGCCAGTCTAGATTGACCTGCACTGATTGTTTACTGCAGCTACCATGTCCACATCTTCCCACTGAGCACTTGGAACACGGCAAAGCAATCACAGGTTATTGCTCTGTGCAGATCTCCTCCAAATCAAGAATATCACCTTACCTATTTCTCCTTGCATGATGTCAAATCTGCTAACTCCATCCGTGATCAAATGAGGATTTCTCTGAAGTTCCTGGAGGAAAGAAAATGCAAAGAACAGTGTGAGTACCCAGCCTTTGCCAGCAGTGTGTTCCTGCCCTTTGAAGACCTTGCCTACCTTTTCCAGGTCTGAAAACTGCTTTTCTTGAGCCCTGATGTTTTGCTGCCTACCACCAACAAAACCAGAGGAGATACTCAATCATCTCTTCTTTAACCTGCTCAGATATTCCCAGGGATGGGGGACTTGGGGGTGGGTGCTCCCTGAGTTTTCATTTGGGTTTCTCTAATGCTACTGACACCTTTCAGAGAGAGCTCTGAGCTTGGCAGTGAGATCATGCAGTTTCCTGGGGCACAGCAGGGCACAGACACACAGGTCTCCAAGCAAAGTGGAACAGGGTCTATACTTCAGCTCAGCAGTGGGTCTGGGAGCATTTTACACTCTAAGCCTTTTGTGTTTCCATTCAGGTCTAATACAGGTCAGCCTGGGCTGCTTTTCTTCACTCTGGTGAGGGAGATATAGAAAGAGAGCTTAATCTCTGTCTGCAAAATCCCACAGGCCTGGCTGACATTTTTGATTCAGGGAGAATTTTCCTTGAGAGTCTTGCTTGGGCAGTGAAGGGGGAAGCACTTCACGGCTTGGCTTTGCACACAGAAGTGTGAACCATTCTCCCAGCTGTGTCTGCTTTTGGCCTGGGATGTCTGAGTGCTCAGGAAGGAGCAGCCTCACCATCCCCCATGAAGAACCCTTGGCACTCTCCACCGTGGTAAGGCTCTGTTTTGAAAGAGCAATCAGCCTGAAATAGGCAAGTCATCACACATGTAAGAAAACAAAGAGATAAAAGGAAGGAAAAAAAGTTCTGGTAAAAAAAAATAAATATAAAAATACAGCAGCCCTTCCCTGAACAGGCCCTGGCATTCCTTCTTCCCAGCTGGTCTGACATGCTGCACAAAAATAAGACCAGCTCACAATGTGACTCATGACTTACACAGTTGTGTGAGCTCAGCATTAGCAAATGCTGTCAGCTTTCTGAAATGGCTCCACAGTGATCAAACCCCTCTAAAACGTTTCCCTGTCAGGAAAAGATGCAATGCAATGTCACTGCTCCAGGCTGGTGGGCACATCATGCTCCCAGAGCACTGCTGACGTGGGGGAAAGCAGCCTCAGCAGGCAAATTCCTGGAGAGGTGCTTTCCTACAGCCATCCCCAGCTATCCCAGGACTTTGGGGATTTGCAGCAAGAGATTTACCCATGGCATGGGAGCAGGCCTAAGACATGTGGCCACCAGCAGCAGTTGTTGCTCATTGTATAAGGAAGAAGCAGCATTGAGCCCTTCTCCCTTCTGCTCTGCATCCATCCCAGCCTTATCTTCTCCCTACCTCGATTTCCCACCTGGCTGAACTCAAAACTTTCCACAAGCAGGAAAGTTTAAACTGCATGGCAAGGCTTTGAATTTGCCCGTGCTTTTGTGTGTGGCTGACTTGCTAGTAGTCATTCCAGAAAACCAACAGCATAAAAGAATGGCTGTTTTTGTTTCCCCCATCATTTCTGAGGGCTTTGAAGTCTGACTTGCCAGAAGCAGGGTGGCTGGGCTACAGTGCATAGCTGCCACAGGGGTAAGCACCATCCAGGACCATGAGCCTGAAACTAATGGGAAGGCAGCTGTGTCTTTATGGGACCCCCAAGGAAAGGGCTGGTGCTGTGCTCTGTGCCAGGATGCTAAAGCTCAGAAGTGCTCTGTGGATCCTGCTAGCCTGTTGTGGGGACTGGTTCAAAAGGCAGCCCATTAGATGCCTCACCAAATATTCTATTGCCCACCGAGGTGTTGGACTCCCCTGTGAGCAAACGGGGATGAGCTAAGTCATTAAGCAGCTTCCTTGCTGAGAGAAACTGGCAATTTAGTCTAAACCCAGAAAAGACATCTCTGTGGCTGGCAGAGGGAACTCTCCAGTGCTGCACTCCCCACAGCACATGGAGCTCTGCTCCAGGAGTTTTCACTCCCCAGGGGCTCCGGGGCAATCACTGAGACACAGCACAGAGTGTGCTGTTTGCTCCAGCCAGGGGAAGGGGCTGCTCAGCAGCTGTCTGGACCCACAGAGGGCTTCTGACAGAGCACAGAGAGGACATAAGGGTGATGGAAGTGCTCTGGAAATCTGCACCTTTTCAACTGGGAGGAAAGGAAGTCTCCAATTAGCTCCTCTTCCTTCAAAGGCAAGAATACAGCAGTCATAAAACACCATATTGTCCATTATTGCAAAACACAGCTAAACACATAGTTACCACTGCACAAAATGTGCAAGCCTCACCATTTCCTACTGCTCAAACTGCATGACAAAGAGAGGAACCACAGCTTTAACTATATGTCTGTCCAGAAGCAGTGCCCTGTTTCACTGAGAAATGATGAGGCTTTGTGGCATTTTCACCAAGGCTTTTCAGTTTTGGCTGGGAGGGGGAAGAAGAGGGAGCTCAGGGAGGCACATGGTCTCTTCTCAGAGTATCCATGAGCCCAGCAGTGAAGGAAACCATATGGGCTGCAAGGCAAGCACTCTGCCTGAACTCATCCCCCCAGGACAAAGCTCTCACCACTGGCTTTCCCTGGACCACTGAAGACTTCATTATGTATTCAAAAAGAAAGAGAAGTTCAAGTTCAAGCCACTTCATCCTCTAGAGCATGTTCTTACCACAGAAGTACTGTTCATCTAAAGGGCAAGATAGAGAATTAATCTGAAAGGTGGAAGGAAAGTGTCCTGTACATGCATTTAGCTCTAAATCTCTTTTTATAATTGCTTGAAATTTTTAGGGAAGAACAAGTCCCCAGAAGGAGCTGGAGGTGAGTAGTGTAGATGTAGACCACAGGCAGACATGCAAAGGACACAGTCAAACAGGTCTGTGAAAAATTGGAAGCCTGAGGTGGGATTTCCCAGGCAGTGCAAGCCAGTCTGGCTGCAGGCTGCTCTGGCTGGGTGCTGGCCACTTTCCCCCACATTTCTCTTCTAGCCCAGCATGATTCTGAGTGCAGGCACAAGGCCACTGAGGGTTAAGAGGCTGGAGCTGACTGTTTGCAGAGCCACCTCCTGGTTAGCTCACCTCAACCCTAAAATAAAGTCCCAACCCTGTTTCTGCTCCTGCCACAGATCTTTCCCTTCAGCCACACTCGTGTTGCTCCCCCCGCTGCAGCTCCACCATCCTTACACATCCTGCCATCATGAGTAATGGTGCTCCCTGTTCAACACACACAAATTATGACAAATAAAAAGGCTGCTATTTATTGAAAGCCAAACTGCTCTCAGCTGGACAAATGTTAATTCAGCAGCACTGCCGTGCCTGTAATAGTGTTGCTGTGGATTAAGAAATAAACACTGTACCACAGTTCCCTGGGCTGAGGAGGGGTCAGTCACACCACTGCCATACATCCCACAACCACAGGAAACCTCCACAGAAATAAGACACTGGGGATAAGGAGGGAGGGCAGAACAAAGGACAAAGTTAGTGGAGGGGCTGGAGCACGAGGCTTATGAGAAGCAGATGAGGGAGCTGGGTTTTTTTAGCCTGAAGAAAAGGAGGCTCAGGGGGGTGATCCACATCTGCCTGAAAGGAGGTGGTAGCCAGGCTACAGAGTCTCTTCTCCCAGGTAACAATTGACAGAACAAGAGGAGATGGCCCAGATTGTGCCAGGGCAGGTTTATGTTGGATATTAGGAAAAAATTCATTCACTCAAAGGGTGGCCAGGCATTGGAACAGGCTGCTCACAGAGGTGGTACACCCACTTCCCTGGAGGTATTTAAAAGACATGTAGATGTGGTACTGGGGGACATGATGGCTTAGCAGTGCTGGATAATGGTTGAACTCCACGATTTAAAGGTCTTTTCCAACCCACACAATAGAAGATTTGCTGGGCCACACCAGAGATCTGACATGCAATGACTTGTCTCCGACAGATTGGAGAGGGAGAGGATAACTGAGCAAGCCAAAACTAATAGGAAAAATCAGACTACTCTCAAGGGGTCTGCTTGCACTGACAGAACTCAATTCCCTGCTTTACAGCAGAATAGCTCAATTCTTAATTGCCTGATTTCAATACAAATGCATTTGTTGCTTATAAAAGCCATGCTCTGCTCCAGTTCTCTTCTGCATCGGAAGAATGAGCTCACCAGACTCCACACAGGCATGGAGCCCACAAACGTCACAGCTAAGTCCTGCTGGAGGATGGACTGGTGTCAACAACCAGACAAAAACAGAAACCAGCTCGGGTTTTACCTGAAACCTGTTTGCTTTGTGTGGCTCACTGCTAAAACAAAGGAGGCAAAGACAAAGGAGGCGAACAAGGGAAGTAGTCTTGTGTGCCTGGAGCCTTTGAGTTTCCTTGGAGGTCTTGGAACCCCTCCCTGGGATGATACAGTAAAAAACTGGAAGTCCCATGGTGTTACCAACTACCCTCCAGCCAACACAGCCACATGATCCTGCCTGAGAAGCAGGGCAGTGAGCAGACATCACAGCAGCGCTGCTTTCCAACCCACCCAGGATGCACAAATTCCCCATCACAACCAGCTCTCCCCAAAGACCAATGGAGTCGGGAAATACGATGCAAATAAACATTTCCCACCTTGCAGAAGGACAGATGCCATGGCTGGTGATGCAGTGCAGCTTCCCCAGCCCTCAGGGGCGAACTCCAAGTGGAGGTCAGGTGCAATCAGCTGAGTAGGCAGGGGCTGAGGCAGTGGCAGCCTGGGGATGCTGCTCCCGTTCAATCACCCTGATTGCACACGCACACTCAGAGGAGCAGGGCGGATTGATTTTGATTTTCATCACGGAGGAACACTGAACAGGATCCTCCAGGCCCCTGGGAAGGGCTGGAGCTGTGAGCTCCAGCACAAGCAGCTGGTGAGCAGCTTTGGCTCCTGCCAGGGACTGCTGGCCCCAAAGGGACAGACCTGCAGGACACCACTGTCCCTCACTGCCACACATTCCTGACGTCCCTCATTAAAACCTCTCATGTTACAACTTTCATTTCTTTTTCCTCTTTTTTTTTTTTTTTTTTCTGGTTTTGGTAGGTTTTTCTTTATTTTCCCTCTCTTCTATTAGAGACAAGTCTTTGGGTTAACTTCAAATTGTTGTCTAAGTTCTTGCCTGAATGAAATCTGTTTTTTAGTCCCCTCCAGCTACAGACAGGCCAAGGCTGATGCAGTAGGAAATCCAGTTTTGCTTATCCATCTACAAAGATGCTAACTTCAAAAAATTTTTTTAAAGGGTCCATTTTTAAAAGTCAGTTGCTGGATTCAAAATTCAATTTCAAAATTTGCTAATTCTTGGAAATTTCTTGGAAATAAATAACAGGCCAAGGAACAAATAAGCTCACCAAAAGCTATGCAGGATAACAATACTCTGCTCCTGAAAGGTGGTTATGTATTCTTTCGGAAGGGACACAGGAAGGGAATTAAAAACATGAGCAAGCCCTTTTACAAAGTGATTGATTCAAATCATGGATCATTTTCCCAGCTAACAAGCATTGGCTCAATGAGTATAATTTTCTCCAATGTTTTTTAGGTGCTGAGTGCAGTAGCACAGGGCTCTGCTATGAGAACAAGGTGAATCCCTTGCCTGAGTTCACACTGCCTCTTTCTGTACCTTCCATCCAAGGAATTTTTTGGACACTACCTTTCTCATCACCTTGATGCCTTGTGAAGGCTGACCTAGAACAAAGGCTAGGCAGAGTTAAAGAATAAAGCAGGGATTTATTAGAAGGCCTCAATGGATCCACCTTGGGCAGCACAAGAGCCCAGCCAAGATGAACCCAAAATGGCACAAAATGGACGACGGCCATGAGGTCTCACACTTTTATAAGTTCTGGTCCATTTGCATATTTGAGTTAATTGCCCAATTATAGCTTTATCTTATGAAATCCCATCCTTCTTGTTTTTCTCTCTTCATCCTGCCATTGCTTCTGCTCTTGGGCCTGAGATCTGGATCATTTATCCTTGGTCCCCAGCTAGAGAAGGAATTGTTTTGTCTCCCTACTCTGTGAAGAGAGCTTGCTATCCCCTAATATGAAGCTCAGATCTACACACTGAAGCAGTAAAGAATCTGAAAAATATAAAAGCTAAAACCTGAGGCATCAACTTGACCCCAGATACCTGAGACAAGTACCCAAGAAATCTATGCCCTGATGCTCTGAGCAGACTGATGATGCAGACAAAGCCCCTGGCAGCTCTTTCAGACAATCCTTTCACCAGGCACATCCCCACAAGTCACATCAGAGGCACTCAGGGATTCCTCCCATGCTGATCCTCAAACTCCCACTGGCCACCTTGCTGCTTTTCTTCCAGCTGCCCCCACACACAACTGCCTGTGCTAATCAGAGGACAGATCTTCTTATGCCAGCTCCTGCCCAGCATCCCCTCATTCCACAGGGGAACTACAGGGTCCCCAGGAGACCAAGGGTGAGCAGGGCAGGAGGAGTAGGCTGCAACCTTGAAGACCCTTCAGAAAAGCCTTCAGCAACTTCATCCTGTGCCCATTTTAGCCTTCTTTTAAAGCACATAAGCACTGAGATCATGGACTGTCCTTCACATTTACAATGGGCACCATACTGAGCCCTGGTGCAGGGCCAAGGCACTGCTGCCCAGGTGGTAATCTCTCTCCTCTCACACATGTCATATCTGAAAATATAACCAATGTTAGCAGAAGTAAAGCATTCCACATTTAGCATCACCACAATTCACATCATCTGGACCATCCTCCTTCAATTTCTTTTTGCATGTGCACAGTACGATGCACTATGATCAGGACAGAGAGAAATCTTTAGCCTGAACATTAATTGAATAAAAATGCATATTCTGCAACAGTTAATCATTCCATGGCTTCCTTGGTTCCAATCAATAGCTTGTGTGAAGGAAAAGCAGCAAACAATGAAAAAGAATTGTTCTGAACATTTTAAAAGGAGCATCTCAGTTTTTAAAATCTGACATAATTCTTCACGGAGAATTTCCCTTTGATTGATCTTTAGAAAAGCCTAGCTGTACAAAATACTTTATTCATTCTAAAACAGAACTTCTTTTTCATTTCTCAAAACTGTTGGTGAGCCAAAGGAATAGTTAATGGTGAGGTCCTGCTGTATTTGCTCCCTTCAGCCTGACCTCTAGTAATGCTTGAAATACCACATGCAAAACCTCTGTTACAGATTTCTGAGGATGCAAACACAGCCTGAACCAGTCCCCATCTGATGGGAAACTGCAACTATTGCAGAGTTGGGAAAAGTGACATTTCAAATGTCATCTTGGTGCTCCTGATCCACCTCTCCTCTCTTTTCAGGCACATGCCTATTAAACAAGATGAGTTTACAAGTCAAAAAGTTGTTTCTGACTGTCACTGTCTGAAACCAAGCTGTTTTCTCTCCACTTTATACATTAACCCCAGATATGAAGACTCCAAACTCTGAGCATAATTGGCAATTCTCTTGACAATGTACAAGGTAAAATAGAAGCAGCATGTTGCTCAGCTGCTCAGTTGGATCTGGAACAAAGACAGCAGTTATAATTGCTATCTACCACTTAAATAGCCAGATACTGCACCACAGTAAATGGAGGCTAAGAGATTATTAGGACTGAGATGCCAGTCACAGGTACAATTCCAGACAAATTTATTTTAATGTCAGAGGGAGCTAATGGTGGAGGCTGAGAAAAATACAGATATAGGTTAAATTGGCCATGATTTGTCAGCAGGATACAACTGCACTGAGTCTCTGGGAGATGTACTCAGGTTGGAAACAGTCTCTCTTGGGGAAATTACAGGTATCTCTTGGCTGAGTTGTTTAGGTAGCTTAAACACCTGGGATCACTTATCCTTAGAGTTAGCATTGCAATGGCCCAGGAACACAGATTGTACAAACATTTCTGCATGGGTGAAAGGTGCCCAACCTGATATCTCCTGATACCTCCCTCCTGCCCCTGGGGCACCAACTCCCAGAGCCAGCGGGACACAGCATTGGCCTTCCAGCATGGGAATCTACACAATTAGAGGGTTTTGGAAAAGCTGCAAAAGGCAGGCTCTAGAAGCAGTAGAACTGTTATTAGAGCTAAGCAGCAGCCATGAGATAGGTCAGCAGAAAAATTATTTAAACTGTAGAAAAGCAAGGACAAATAGAACAATGATCTGTGTATTAACGCTTGTCTAGAATAAACCTCTAAGCTACAGAAAAGTTTATCTAGCAAGATATTAAGAAGTCTGAAGCTTAATAATAGAGCTCTGTGCATTGTGTTTTAAGGCTTACAATTAAGTGTTGTATTCGAAATAAACAAGCATTGTTTTAACCAAAGGTACCTGTGCTTTTAGTGGTTGGATAGAACTACTGTCAACGTGCTTTTGTTTTGTGTGATTGGTCAAAAAACTTATAAGGTAAGTTGTAACATTAAGTTCTTGGTCTGCTGCCTGAGATGTGAGCTGCTGGCATCTTCCCATTGTCATAATCATGGAATGAGACTGATGCTGGAAAATAAAACAGCTCAAGGCACGTTCCCAGCAGTCCCATCCCGTTTGTGACTTGTACACAGCCCCCAGCTGGCAACATTTCAGGACTTATGAAATGCAAACACAGCTTTATTTGCCTCCTGACCCCTCACTCCAAACATCTGCAGCTCTATAAATGAAAAGGAAACACTGCAATTCAGAAACATCTTCTACCCCCTGCTTCATTCTGTCAGGAAAGTGAGGCCACACCCTGATGTCACCATGACACAGCATGGCTGTTGTGGTGACATTTGAGAATTTCTGGTTGCTCTCCTCAGCCCTTTACCTTGTGTCTTGTCTGGCAAGGTGAAGCCTGCATGGTGTTGAGACATCTGCAGGTGAAAATTTTGGTCAAAATTTTTTGAGGGGAAAAAAAAAAAAAGGTCTTCTTCAGCACTGGAATCCTGAGTGTCTGTTCCAGATGACCCAGTTGAGTCAGCAGTCTCAACTTCTGTCCCTTGTCATAGAAGGGCAGCTGGAGATGCTGCTTTAGCCTCTATAAAAGAACAAAAGGGACACAATGTTTTTGTGTCCCTTTTTTCAATGTTCACATCATGAACCCTGGGACCATGAGCATATTTTTTTGAAGGAGAGCTCTGGCAAAGCCAAGGGTTTTGATCCTGCTCCTTCCTGAAAAAAACCACTCCGGAAAATTGTTAGCTGCTGTAAGAAAATTTTTCAGAAGAGAAGTGCCAGGATGGAGAGGACATATGTAAATTTTTGGAACCAATTGCACAAAAACTTTTATTCACAGCCTTAGTATTCATGGATTCAGCAAAATAGAAGGGAATTCTCCAATACCTGCCTCACCTGACAAACTTCAAGCACTAGCAGCAGCAGATTCTGCTTTTGGCAAGGAACGTCAGTCCCTTTGCACATGAAATAACTCTCAGGATATTAGAGTGGGATAGATGTTCATCCCACAGCACAGTGCCTCAGAATCAGTGGTATTTGGGTTTCTAAGTCAATTTGTATGCTTTTGTAGTCCTACACTTCTCTGCTGCAAAAGCACCGGGATGTTAGACTTAAGAGAACTGTATCATAACATTTTATTCCAGTTTATTCATCTTTAAAATGCCCCTGGAGAGTCCTTTCTAATATCTGTGTTTGTCTTTTGTGAGTCTAATGCTTAGTTATCCTATTTATTTTCTCTCTCAGACTGGAAGCAGAGGCAACTAACTCTTCTCCTTTGCATTTTTAGTTACTTTCCTAATACAGCCAACTTTCCCACCTGCTGTGAGCCCATAGGCAGAGTGCTGGTGTAAAAAACACAGCACCAGCTGCACTCTCACCAGACACAGACTTTGAAGGAAAACTGCCTAAGGAGAAGCCCAGATATTCAGCCTGTGGTGGGAGCAGCTTCTGCAGAAGACAATGATCTCTCCATGGCACCTCCACAGAAGACACCCAAATATCTGCACCCAGCACCTCCACACCCACCATGTGCTACCATGTGCTGTGTTTCCTGCCTTTCCATGTGGGCATCCACATTTAGCAGCTCTGCAGGCTGTCCTGGCTGCTCTGCTTCCCTTCTGGGATCCATGAGTTTCAACATCCACGCTGGCTGCATCCTCTGCTGCTGCTGTGCCAAGGCCACCACGCTGCCAAGCTCCAGCACACCCTCACTGCCCTAACCCATCTGCCATCCAAATAAATATTTTCCTGTTGTTTCACGCTGTCTCTTTACAGTCTCACAGTCACTGTGTCTATACCCTGAGGCATTGTCCCAGCCCAGGGAAGCCAAAGGCCCCAAGCACTAGCAGTGTGCTCAGCAAAACCCAGAAAAGGGGCAGCACGTGGCTCACCCAGGAGCTGCCCCAGCAGCAAATGGCGCACAGCAGTGAGCGCTCTACAGAGCAGTTGGACCACGGGAAGATTTCCTAAATTAGGTCCTAGGATAAAAGAGCTGAGCATGTGATTCCTACCTCCCATTCTAAACTTCCATATGCCAGATGATAACTGCCTATTAAATGGCAACTGGGAATCAGCACACAAACTTCATCTCCTGCCTTGTCCCAATTACTTTAAAATAGGTATTGCTGAGTCAGTTGCCTGGATTACAGAAATCAGAGATCTTCAACAGAGTTTAACAACTTTTCAGGCTTGCACAACGTCCTCTAGAAGCAGATCAAAGTGGGAACAGTAGTTCTGGTCAGGCTCACAGGTGGAAGCAAACTTCCTACAAGAATGTACCTAATGGAATCATTAATGTTGCAGAGGCTGTGTTATGGGTGAGTAATGTAATAGTTGGCTCTCACAGTTAAGAGATAGATATTATGTAGATGTTAAAATGCATAGTGATGCTATTGTGATATGTCTCTCCACAGTGCTCTTTCCCCTCCTCCTTTTAATAGCCTCAGTAGAGAGGACCAGCTTATTACCAAAATCTGACCTCCAACCAAGATATAAGAAAGTAATCTCCGCCAATGGACAGCAGAGAAGGAATTGACTGACAAAAATTTGGGAGGGGCTAAAGATATAAAAGGCAAAGCATCCATTTTGTAGACAAGCACGTGGCTGATAGTCAGGGGGCTCCCAGCGCTGTAATTTTTCCTTATTTATTCCTTTTGTTGTAATTTTTGCTAACGTTTAAGAAATTTTTCAAATTTTTAAAAGTGAGCAATCGTTTCTCTCAGGTTATCTTCCCTCCACACATCCCACAGCAAGGATCCCTCCTTACAACTCTGCTTCCAGTGTTCCCCTTGAGGTTTACTTTCCTGCTCAACACAGACCTCCCACCCCAGTGTGAAAAATGTGTATTATATGATTGGCTTTTCACAAATATTGAAATGAATATTATATGTGTTATGTTAGAAAGTTACAATGTATTAATCCTTTTCAGTAGGGTGTTAAATATAGTTTTAGGCCACAACATAATATTAAAATAGAAACTATGCTATGTAAGATACGTTTTCTAACTAGCTCAAGAAATTCTTCGCACAGAGCTAACAGCAACAAGACACCAAATTTTCAAGAGAAGAATTATTGCCTCCTGATCAAGAAGAACCAAACTTGGTGGGGACTGGGATGACTGATTTACAAGATGAAGGGGGGGAAGTTGACAATAACCAGAAAACATCCTTTGTTTGAAAAGAACTTTTAAATCATATATGAGATATTTGAATATGCAACAGGCTATTGCTTTCAAGAGTTAATCCTTTGTTAGCAACCTATGCTTTCAAGAGGAAAGCATCCAAACGTTTGTAATTCTTTCCTTTTTTATTGTCCTAACTCTGATTGTCCAAATTCTTATTGCTCTAATTTGTATTACTATTTTTATAGCCATTTTATTACTGTTAAACTTTCAAAATTTTAAAACTTTTCACCCCAGCGTGCAGGCCTTTATCCCCTGGCCACCAGTGGTCCCAGGGAGCAGCAGTGCCACCAAGCCCCAGCTCTGGAACTCACCGTGGGCCTCTTCCATTGGATCCGCCAGAGCTTCTCCTCCGGGAGCAGGGTGGGACCGATGGAGCTGACGTGGGCAGGGAAGGTGGAATCCTCAAAGAGCAGCCCTTGGCTCAGGCACGAGGCTCTCAGGTCTCTGAAGTCCTGGCTGTTGAATTTCCTCAGGTTCTGGGGGATTCCTGTGGCTCCTGAGGTTTGCCAGCCCTGCTCTGGCACGGCAGCAGAGCTGGGGGCCAGCATCGTGCCCTTTTCCTGTGGGGGGAATACAGGGACTGCCATTAGTTTCCCAACTCAAAGTGGTGCATCAGGAGTGTGTGGGATAACACCTCCCTCTCCCATCAGGAGCTGCAGCTTGCAAAGCTGAGGGCAGCCACAGTGACAAAATCCTTATTAGCTGGAAATGCATGGGCAAAGAGCAGTCGTCAAATCCCGACTGGTTTATCTTAAACCAGGGCTGTCAGTGCTACAAATTCAATTTGGAGTCTTCCCCGAGGACAGAGAGCAAAGCTGTTAGTGAGCTGCTGTGTGAGCACTGAGGTACAGCTGCAATATGAGCCAGCACAGGGCAGGAGCAGGAGCTGCACACGCAGGGGAGTGTCAGTGTGAGCAGGGATGATGCCCACAGGTACCCAGGGCTCTTCTGTCAGCTGTCACAGCTGAGCACAGCATTTCAAGCTGCTGTTTAAACTGGGCAGTCTCCAGGTATTCCAGTCTGAAGCAGGGTGGAGCCCCTCTCTGTTAATGCATTTAACAGAAAGGGGCACTTTAATTAGGAAACTGAACATTACACACATGCAGTGAAACCCTGGACTGAACAGACCTGCTAATACACCTGCTGGCACAGCTGGGGATGGATGCAGGAGCCAAAATCTCCTGTTGAGGGCTTTGTCCCTTTACAGGCATCAAAAAGCACAGCAGGAGTCCTGCCAGCAAAGATCTGGTAGCTCATCTTCCACAGAGACACTGGGCTGTGGGATGGGAGAGATTTTAGTACAGGAGTGGGAGAAGGACACAAGAAAGAGGAAAAACCGCACATTTGGAGGGGCCAGCGGCACTGGGGCTTGAAGAAAGCAATTTGTTCTGTCCAACCAGAGCACAAGTTTTGAGGTGTGCTCCCCAGAGCCACCTGGATGTACAGAGACACACACCTGGGCACAGCTCCTGGGGATGTCCCTTCAGCTGAAAGGATCTGCTGTGGTTTCAGGGCTCAGAGAAGTAGCAGGAAGGTTGGGCAGCCTGCCTTGCCTCCTGGTTCCTTCAGCTCCTATTGTAACACAGAATTACATGTTGCTGGACAAACACACGACTCAGGGTCCACCCCAGTTTTCATCTTTCATTCCCATTTGCCCTCACAAAACCAAAACATTAACTATCCTGAGCTATATTTCCCCTTTTGCCTCTTTCCCTATGAAAAGAGAAGCCCCTTATCAGCAGGTTTCAAAGGCAGAATCCCAGTGATCCTCCTCTGGCATCTTGCTTTATGGATGCCACCACACTTGATCCAGGGATTCCTGCCTCCAGCTCCTGGCTTCCATAAATTAGCACAGGAAAATCCACCACGTGCCCTGGGCAAGCCTCATCTCCAGTTAATTAACTTTGCTATGCTAATTTCTAGCCTGAAGTCACCTAGCCTCACTTTCCAGCAATGGGATGCCATAGCTCTTTTGGTTGGTTGGTTTTGTTTGCTTGTTTGATTTTTTTTTGTTGTTTAATTTTTTTTTTTTTTTTTTTTGGTAGATGAAAGGGCTCTTTTCTACCAAACAAACTTATCTGTTGATCTGAGATGTTCCTGGTGCTGCACAAATAGAGCAGATGGCTCCTGTAAGAGCAAAGCCTCAGGTTTGTATTGTGAATTCTTCCCACATGTCAAAACCAGCTCAGCTGCAATGAAGGTGTGATAGAGCCCCCCACTCCCCTCCCTGCACCCTTTTTACTTAGTCTCATCACCTTTCTCAGTGCTTCAAGTCACTTAGCCTCCTGGCATGGTAACAACAGCCTAAACAAATAAGTGCTTTTGCATCTCATTGTTTTAATCAAAAGCCCCACAAAAAAAAATTTCCAAAACCACCCTCGGCCAACAAGAGGAGAGAGCATTCCCCTGGGGTTTGCATTTTTTAATACAATGGAAATAAATCTTCTGTAATGTACCATAACACGACAAGGGAATGGCTTCTTAACAAATACTCATTTGAAACTGTGCCCAGGCTCCGTGCATGCTAAGATCTATTTCTTGAAACAGTGTTCCAGCAAAACTGATTACTAATTCCAAAGCTCAAATTAAAATTAACAGAGCTTGAAGGCTGGGTCTGACACGCGTTCCCTCTCTTCTGACAGAGAACAAGAGTTTTTAGCATGTGTGTGTGTGTGTTTAATTACGTTGTTTAACATATTGGGATTAAATTAGCAACCAGACTGAGGAAAATAACACACTTAACTACTACTCCCTCGCAGGAATATCTTCATCAGCACAGACACAGGAGTTCCACAGCCACCCATGCCCCTCTGCAGGCAGCCCATGGGGTCAGACTAGCAGTGCCCTGGCTGCTCCAACACGCTCTGATGGTCACCTCTGTTGGAGCAGCACCCTGAATCCTGGCCACAGCTCTCCCACGTGGCTCTCACAGGTCCACCAGCAACAGCAAAGGTCACAAAAGTTGTTGTTAAAGCTGAATGTTTCCTGCTTGGCTGGGGAGCTTCTTCCTGTTACTGACCTTGAGAGGCAGAAGGGCTTTCAAGGGGCAGAGTTACAGTGGAATGGATATTGGAGATGTTGCAAGGAGAGAGGGAGGGATTTCAAACACAAAATCTGGTTCAGACATACTGTCAAGCTCTAAAGAAAACAAAGAGACTGCCACTAGACTAAGGGAAGAAATTATTATTCAGAAGGGGGTAAACATTCAGGAGGGACTAAACAAATATTTGCTTAGTCCTGGGATCTCCTTCAACACACTTACTTATCTGAAATGGAGAAGGGAATCACACCCAACTTTGGTTCCTCTTCCTTCTCAGCACAGGGACATCCGTGTTGTCTGTCCCTGAGAAAGGGACAAACAGCAAAGAAGCAGGGAGAGGAAGTAAGCAGAGGAAAAGCTACAGAGAGAAGGATATAAAGAGAACAAGTGATGCAGCTGGAAGGGATGGGAAGGAAAGGAGAGTCTCTGAACATAGCAAGGCAAAAAGGTTGGTGACTCCTGCAGAAATCCATGGGGGAAACCCCAAGCAGCCACCATTCTCTGCACTGAACAGCCTAAAAGGCAGCAGGGAAGGTGTGTCCTGTCTCCCTCCAGCTCTCATTCAGCAAAGATGTCAAGCCACAACTATAATCAGGTACTCAATGGCAGCAAAAGCTACTGACAGCTAATTACTCTTTGCATAAAGATTTATGTCACAGTACAGACATCATTTCCTTCAATGGCTTTGGTATTTTTCACAGAGTAGAAAGTAGAAATAGGCAATTAGAAACCACGTGTACTTCATGGCTGAACCTTCTCCTCTCCACTGATTTTCTCAAAACATTTCCATTACATGTTGGCTTAGCTGAATTTCGGTACTTTAGAAAGAGCAACTAATTTTCTCAAACACAACAAAGAGTACCAGAGGAGCTGAAAAGCCAGCAGCCCTTCTTCCCCTGTTTCCTCTCAAACACTCCAAACTATCAAGCTACATTCCATCTCCCCATAATATTCAATACATGCCTCAGTAATGCCAGCACTCTTTCCTCTAAGATCCTGTCATTCACACACTCGAAGCCTTGTAAAAATGTCAGGGATTCAGTTCCAGAATTATCTCATAATGAAGGAAAGTGTGAGTTTATTATCCCTCCTGGCATTCAGAGGAAGAAGCAGAGACAGCAAGCTGAGGGTGCAGTGCAGGGAGCAGAACGTGGCTGTCCCAAACCCCACACGGACAGCAGCTCCTTGTACACACCATGTGCAAAGGCCTTGAGCACCACAGAAAATCCAAACCAAAGCCAGGCACTCTGGCAGCCCTCGGGGAGATTGCTTTCCCAGTGGCATCTTGCACGACCTTCTGCTCCAAACAGCCTGTGAAGTACTCCCTTCTGGCTATTTATTAAGTCAATTTTCTTCTCGTTTTGCATACACAGCATAGGACAGTTCCAGATACCTTTTTTTCTACCTCATTTAACATCGGCCCACAGTAACTATAGCATCCTCCTCATCTTAGAATCTCTACTCCCACTTGATCCAATTACTTCTGACAACTTACCGTTTTACAAAGGAGGCTCTTTCTAGGATGGCAAATTCATCTTTTCTTTCCCTCCAGGTAACATTAAGGATAGGGACTCTAATTTATTCTGTCTCTCCAAGGCAAATCCCTCTCAATGTGTCTGTGGTGCCTTTCCAGCCCTATTACTTGTGTTTCAGCTGCTTCATCTGGTGCTAAATCAAACAGCAAAGGGAGGTTTTTTACCTGCAGAGCCTCCGGCGTAGCTCCAGCCAACACCAACACAGAGACGGGGGCTGGCCCCATCCCTGCTCTCCTTTATAGGGAAGCTTTGGCCACGCCTTGAGCAAACGTGACCAAGCTGAAGTTCAACAGCCAATCTGGCTTGGGTGTAATAGTTTCGTACAGATATCACAGCAGGAAGATACATAAATACAGAGATATGCACATACACACTTCTGTTGGCCATGCACCATGAATTGTCTGTCGACCCATGTTTGTGGGCAGCATCCTCTGGCCAAGTGGGGCTTCAGCTGCAGCTATTCTCAGAGGAAAACAGGTTTATTTGCACCTCTCATCTTGTTTTTCTCCTCCTCGAAGCACCAGGAAATGCAGTAATCATTCAGGATCCAGGCACAGCCTGGACCTGGCAGGACTCAGCACAAGACGAGTTATCAGGGGTGCGTGTCATTCTTTCTGCAGCAGGAAGATCAGCAGATATTTTTAGGCCAATGCCTGTTAGCATTTACGCTGGGCTCTTACTTAAATTCCACCTCAGTTCACTTGGGCAGCTCATTTCCTCCAGAACTGCCTGAGGAAGCAGAACTTATCCTTTTATTTAGGAAGGGACTGACCTCCATTACACTAAAGCCCAAAGCCAAATAATTAAAGAGTATCTAGCAAAAACATGGAAATGTTTATTTTTGGGAGACCAAACTGAGACAGCCTAAGGAGACCCAAAATTCAAGGGAATGTGGGCAGCACGTTCTCAGGGACACATTCCCTGGCAGCAATCCTAAGTGTAATCCTACAGCCTGCAAACACGTGTTTGAATAAAATCCTGGAATCCTCAGTCTCTTGCCACCTGAACAAGAGACAACAATGCAATCTTGCAATGAAGCAAACCAACAGCACCCTGGGCTGTTTGAGTTGCAGCACAGTGGGTCAAGGCAGGAGACCCTTCCCTTTTGCACAGCACTTTTGGGATGATAGCTGCAGTGCTAGACCCAGTTTGGGGCTGCCCAGTGGAAGGGGGACGCTGTGCTCTCCTGCTAGCCAAAAAGTTCCAGAGCAGGTGGAGACAGGCTGTCCTTGAAGGTGCACAGCAGATGGGCAGAGGCAACAGGCACAAGGAGCAGCAAGGAAAATTACACGTCGCTGGAGACAAGAAGGATCTTCAGAGTGGCTAAGCCCAGGCACAGGTGCCCAGAGAGATACTGGAGATCTTCACATGGACAAGGACATAAGCAGCAACACTAACTCAGAAGTCAAGCTGCTTTGAGCTGGAGTAGGACTCAAAGACCCAAGAAATGATCCTCTCTTTTTCACGTTACCAGAGCTTGTTCATGAAAAGTTACTCTGCAGTGAATGTTCATGAAGTTCACCTTGGGGATTAACAGAAAAAACTTATCAATCCATAGTTCTTCACTTACCCAAAGTAATCCTACAGTCACCTGGGCTCAGGAATTTCCCCAGAACAAGACTTTCTGTTTGGTCTGCAGTCCCTTTGAGCTGGGATGTCAACAGTTCCCATAGCAGCTGGTTCCTAGGAGCTATGGGAAATGAGAACATAAAAGGGCTCATGAAAAAGACAGTTCATCTTCTTCATCAGTGCTCACTATAGCTCTGTGGGTCTGAAAGCTGGGTACTGCACTCTGCCTGCTCCTATTTAAGGGCTTTCATTTCCTCATGAGACCCCAGCATTTAGCAAACTCTAATAGGAAACCCATCCATGTAAATTAGAGCAAAATCTGCCTCAGAGGGCAAAACAGGTGCAGTTTTCCTTTAAGAGCTGTTTTCCATAAGCACTACATAAATAAAAGCTGATTGCAGCAGGAGCAGGGAGCAAAGATTTCCTTCATTGCAGGGAAGGAGCTGAGAGGTGATAAATGCCATGGCTGCTGGCTGCTGTGACAGCAGGAGTGCTGCTCATCGCCTCCTCCCCTGGAAACGGCAGGTACAGCCCCCTCCAGCCATGGGATTCATTGTCTGGAACTGATATCTCTGCTTAAATGCTGGATTAACATGATTTAAGAAATATTCATTGCAAAGTTGATTAGAAAGCCCCATCACCAACCTGGCAGGAGGTTTTGGTTATTGCAGCACGAGCCCATTTTGAGATTGTCAGCTTTTCTGCAGAAGGCTGTATTGATGTGTCCATTTCTGCAGTGGCTCCAGAGAAGGAAACCCAGAAGGCTCAGGGATTTATGTGCAGTAATGAGCCTTGGGATTATTTGATACCCTAAGTACCTGTGGAAACCTGCAAGGAAAAAAAAAAAAAAAAAGAAAAAAGGAAAAAAAACCCAACTCTGAAGGATTTGAGTAAAGTGCACAGGGCTGTGCTACCCTGTGAGATTGTGGCAAGTGCCAACAATTCCCCTGAGTTAAAGTTTGCTTTTGCACAGCAGGGACATGAATCCATCTAAGGGTAGATGGGCAGTTTAATGTTCTCAAGAGCAAAAGATGCTGGAGGATCACTGAAAAACCAAAACTGCTTCTGCACTGTAAGGCACCACCTCAGGGCTGGTAAAACCCAAATAAAGGAGGCCCCCTTTACTTAGGGCCAACAGCTTCCTCTTTCCCTGGGGACTGGCACCAGAGGGCAAATACCAGCAGGTGTTGTTGAACACAGGTTTTCTGTGAAGCCAACAAGGCTTGTGAGGTCTCAGCTGGCACCACAGATTTTTGGAATTTAGTGAATCTTTATTCCTCTCTCTACCCTGGGATAAAGATACACACGCACCAAAAAAAAAAAAAAAAAAAAAAACAACAAAAAAATTTGCACAACACAGAGGCCTTTTAAAAACAGATTTTAAACTAAACACTTCTATCTCCTCATTGCCTGGCTTTTCTGAGGGTAGACTGTCCTTCTGGATGGATGTCATGGTCTCACTGCGGCTGCAGCTCACTCACTCCCCCACCACCAGATCAGGAAGAGAACTGGAAGAATAAAAGTAAAAGAGCTCATGGGTTGAGGTCAGGGCACCTCAAAAAGTGTGTGCACAAGGAAGGCAAACCAAGGAATGAATTCCCTGCTTCCCATGGGCAGGCAGGTGTTCAGGCATCTCCTGGAAGGAGGGGCTCCATCCCACAGAGCAGTTACTGGGGAAATCAGTGACTCCAGCATCCCCCCTGCCTCCTCCTTCCCCAGCTTTGCCTGCTGGCCAGGATGCCCCTGGTGTGGGATGTCCCTTGGGTCAGTGGGGTCAGCTGGGCTGGCTCTGACCCCTCCCAGCTCCCTGTGCCCCCCCAGCCTCTCCCTGCGGGGTGGGTGAGGAGCAGGAAAGGCCCTGACGTGTGCGAGCGCTGCCAAACAACAGCAAAAACATCTCTCTGTTATCAGCACTGCTCTCAGCACAGATCCAAACCACAGCCCCACGCCAGCCACTGTACAGAAGATGAACTCTGAGCCAGTTAAAAGCAGCACAGCAGCATGTGCGAGTCTTGCTGAGAGTTTTGCATCATCTCCCAAGGCTGTCTGGGGAGGAACTGCATCACTTTGCCCAAGTGCTGGTGGAAGCCTTGGCCTTAAGAAAGGGAGCTCTCCTCACTCCACCCACAGAGCTTCTGCACTGAAGTATTAAGAGAGTTATTTTTTGCAACATTTCAGACATATGCCTTAATTTCTTACTTCTGCTGCTCTCACCCCTGTGCAGATCACACTCTTTTTAGCAGAAAGGCTCCTATTTTACACCGTGGTAAATAAAAGAAACAGGCTGGGAAATTTTCCAGGGTAGTGAACACAAATAGGTTTTGTGTAAAAGAGGAATCATCCTTCAATCATTGTCACATTTGCTGCAGTGATTGGGCATCCCACTGTTTTTGCATTATGGGACTAATGCAAGAATACTATCAATCCATTTCATTTCCTCATTCATAATTTTGTATATAGGTCAAGTGTTACCATTTATTTGCTTCTCTTAGACAAGATGCAGGGAAACCATGATTAATATTAGTCATAAACAAGCTCCTTTGCTCTGTGTTTATGCACTCCTATTTCTGGCAGGATCTGCCCTTCTAAAACATAAACTTTTATGACTGTAAAAACTACCAGCAAGTAACAAAGTCCTACTTCAGCATCTGTTTTTTACCCAATCCTCACCCACGAGCTGCTCCTCCAGTGCAAATTCACCACGAGCTGGAGCACTCTTGCCATATTCACATATGAATCATTTTGCTTCATAAATGAAGTACAACTGTTGCTGGAGTGAAACGTGGCAGCTGCTTAACAGCACATAATGAATCCACAGAGCTGGATCCTAACTGCCTCTTGGGGGAGGGGGGATTTGGTCTGAAAAATATCTCTCTCCAGAGCCCTGTTTTCAGAAGAAATATCCACTGACTTCAGAACCACAGTGGGAATTCTTTGAGAATAAAAATAAAAATAAAAAAATAGGCAGCCTGCTACTGACACCCATATTAGCACTAGAATTTCCCAGTGGAATATTTTTCCTTCAGAAAAATGCAATTCTGTCAAAGATGAAAGACACTAACAATGAATTTTCACCACGAGAAAGATACAAACATTTCAATAATGCCATTGGGCTCCATTCTGATTTTGCAACGGTTGCAACTTTTGCTTATGAAAACCACATCACTTCAGGCTCATCTCTGCATTATCCAGAAGGTTTAACATTGCAATGTAAAAAAGATTTCAAGTGGTATTGCAATAGCTCTCTGCATTCAGTCTGACATTATTTTTAAGAATGTGATTTCCCAGGAAATTTTGGACTTTGTTTTTTTGCTTGAACGAGGAACAGAATATGATACCACTTTGAATACCAAATCTCTACAAAACCTCCACAGAAGTTTGACCCCTCAGCAGCCAGCATTGAAACTCTCCTTGAGAATAAGAATATTCTCCTTGAGAATAATCCCATCACCAGGTGGATCATCAAACTTGGAACCAGACAGTATTTGTCCCTTTGGAGCATGGCTCATGGCCCATCCTACCACCAGGAGTAACATCAGAACATTTTTTAAACAGAGCCATCACGACATTGTCCTTGTGAGTGACACAGCCTCCCACCTGGTCACAGCTGTTTCACTTCACCAAACCTTGCTAGCAGTTTTTTGGAAAGGTAAGTGAGGGAGCGCTTCTATTCCTCTCTCCTTGGTGTCCCTCACCTACCTCTTCATCAGCAGCTTTTTGGGTCCCAGAGACAGCTCTTTGTGCAAGGCACATCAAAATGAAGCTCTTGTTTTCATCAGCACGCTGGCCCTTGTTTGGCATTTCTGCCTCCAGCCTCTTTCAAGCCCCATGGATACGAGAAAATTTATTTCACGCTTTTTTGTTTTTGTTTTTGCCTTGGTGTGAACAGATTGTGACAGCCTCACATTTGTTTGTTTTCCAGAAACATTCCCCCCCCACCCCCCCATCCTCTAAAGGAGAATCCTTGGCCTGCAGATTGTTCTGACAGCTTACTAAAAACATTTGGGGTTCCCAGGCTTTGCTGACTGCTGACATGCACAGCACAGCTTCCTCCTCCTCGACATCTTGGCATTTGGGAGGTGCCAACAAAGGGTGTGCTGCTGGCATTCCACCTCTCCCCCTTGCTGCCCACTTCTCCTGTGGTGTTTGTGAGGGTCCCCAGGACGAGGGGAGAGATGAGAATCTGACTCCATGTTCTCAGAAGGCTGATCTATTATTTTGTGATCTGATCTTATGTTAAAGAATGCTATATTAAAACTATGCTAAAGAAAGATAAAGGATACAGACAGAAGGCTTAACAAGAATGAATAATAAAAAAACCTGTGACTGACTCCTCAGAGTCCAGCACAGCTGGTGGTGATTGGTCATTAATCAAAAACAATTCACATGTTTGGGTAAAAACAATCTCCAGACCACATTCCAGAGCAGCAAAACATGGAGAAGCTGAGGCTTCTCGTCTCCCCAGGAGAAGAAATCCTGGCAAAGGGATTTTTCAGAAAACATGACAGTGACATTCTCCTCCTTGCTCCCACAAGACATCCAGCACCTGCAGAAATTCAGGGTTCATGGAATCCCAGCTCCTCTGGGATTCCATGTGCTGCAGCACAAACCCAAAACCTGAAAATGGGGTTCACACCCAAATCAGTGGGATCTGAAGCTAAATTATGGCAAACCCTAACACTGTCCCAGGGGAATTAAGGCCATGAGTTGGTTGGAAGCCACAGATGTGACACCCTGGCCTTGTCCTCAGAGAAGTGCAGGTGGAGCTTCTCCCCCTGGGTGCTGGCAGTGTTGGCCATTGCTTGAACACACTGGCTCCACAAACCACAAATAATGGCCTGGAAGGAGAAATTGAATTAATCGCTCAGACTAACAACTCCATCACCAAATTCCTGCAAATTTAAAAGACTAGAAAAACCAGAAATCATATGTTTTTGATGACTCTGGCTCCATCTTCCCTTGATCCAGCAGAGGTGACCTCTCCTGAAGCAGTAGGCCCCAAGCATACACACCTGCAAGGTACCTAGGCAGTTTAAAAGGAAAGGCTGTCTTGACAGAGGATGGGGAGATACCTGCAGACCTGATGGTAAAGTCAGAAAAAGCTTGTGTTCACCTCAGTTATCACATTAGGTGAGAGTGGTACAGATATTTTCTGCCTTCTGGGCAGGACAGCAGGCAGCTCTCCTTGCACAGGGAGCATGGTGCAAGGCTCCCAGGATCATGCTGTGTTTCCCTGGAATACTCAGGGTACCTAAACCTGGGGTTTTTCCTCTGAAAAAAGCAGTGCACACTTTGTATCCAACTCACCAGAGACCCATTTGGTCTCTCTCTAAGGATTATTTTGGCCCAGAGAAGAGTCATATCACAGGTTTGTAACAGCACCAGCACTTGCTAACATCACAGGTTTGAAAAGTAAAAAATCTCAAAGAACCTAAAACATCACCAGCCTGAGTTTTCTCATGCTGATGGCTTTGTAGCCAGATGCATCTCAGCTTTCTTATCTGACTGACACAAGTTAAAAGCAAAGCGTTGTCCATAAAGAAATCTGTTCAGCTTAGTCTGGAGGCTGGATTTATTCAGCCCCAAAGCAAAGGAGAACATGACCTCTGATTTGAGAGGCATAGAAAGGGTGGCAAATCCATGGAGAAAAGCTCCAGACAGAACCGGTCTCCTCCAGTAATTGAGACAGTTTTGCTGCTGAGGAAGCTGTCAAGAGAGGAAGGGAGAAAAAAAGACAACAAGAAGATCTTGTATAGAAAGAGTTGAGGGGTTTACCAGGGTGAACTTTCAGTAACTGTACAAACTTGGAACCAGACAGCATTTGTCCCTTTGGAGCATGGCTCTGGTGGGTGCTCTAGGACATGTGAAAGACAGAATCCCATCCAAGCTGAAGGAGAAGCAAAGATCAAGAGGTGAGGCTGTGGAGCACGAGTGGAAAATCTGAGGCACAGAGCCCAGTGGTGGGGGCAGTCAACCTGAGCATCTGAGCATCAGGACTCAGCCTGGGTTCAAACAGACAAATCCCTGATGGAGAAAGCTGCCCTCCCCAAATTCTGCCTCCCAGGAGCTGTGGGGGACCTGCTGTGACCTGCATGGGCTGACAGAGCAGCACATCACATCAAGGTCCCTTGGAAAGAAAGGGTTTGTGTGCTCTGCTCTCCTTTTCCACCTGGCTGCGTGGCCATGGCAGCTGCCACCACCTTCCCCAGGCTGGCCCTGCTGTGTGACCTTGTGACAGTGTTCACAGGGCCCCAGGATGAGGGAAGAGATGAGAATCTTGACTCCATGTTTCAGAAGGCTGTTTTATTATTTTATAATATATATTATATGAAAGTATATTATAAATATAAAAATTATATATATATATATTATATTAATATATATAATATATAAAATTATAGATCTATTAAAACTATACTAAAAGAAGAGAAGAAAGGATTTCATCAGAAGGCTAGCAAGGAATAGAAAAAAAAAAATTGAATGATAAAAAAGGTTTGTGTCTCGGGCAGAGAGTCTGAGCCAGCTGGGCTGTGATTGGCCATTAATTACAAACATCCAACATGGGCCACTCACAGATGCACCTGTTGCATTCCACAGCAACAGATAACCATTGGTTACATTTTGTTCCTGAGGCCTCTCAGCTCCTCAGGAGGAAAAATCCTAGGGAAAGGATTTTCCATAGAATGTCATGGCTACATGGCCTCTGTCCCCACACTGTGCTGGCAGCAGGTTCCCTTTCCCTGCTCCCTTTCCCTGCTCCCTTTCCCTGCCCCAGCCCTGAGCTCCTTTGGCAGGATGAAAGGTTCCTCTCCGAGCTGCACGGTGTGCTTTGATAACAGGGCTGCTCTCTTTGCTCTGCTCTATCAGTACATGGAAAAATGAGGATTGGTGCTCTATCTGAGGTATTAATTAAATACCTTAAATAGCTAGATAAGGCACTTAGCTGGGGCTCAGAGCCATGTATGCAGAGTGAGATGCCAGTGCAGAGAACAGCATATGGTCCCTAGTCAATGTTTCTGTCACTTTTCATTGACATTTCAACTAATGTTCTTCACTGATTATCTGTATTCTACAATGTATTAAGGAAGCACATCAGACACTGCCTTTAACTTGTCCAGCCAAACTACATGACATTTCTAAAAGCTTCCTTCTTCTTGGGGGAGGAGGAAGAACTGAACTCTCTAATTCCATGTTCAAACACAGGAGGCTATGGGAAACAGCCACAGGATAGAACAGGGCCACAATACACAGGACTGTAAAAAGAAGGGCAGAGTCTCAGCTTATTTACAGAGCATGACTGCTGTGAAAATTATTCCATCCAGTAAAAAAGTGAAAAAAGGCAAGGTAATGCCTGAAAGGGAGGAGGGACACAAGGAGAGGACAAGGCTCAACAAGACCAGTCCTAGGGTAGGACAGACTTGGAAATGTTGCTTCTCTTTGAGGTGAGAAGAACTGGCACAGTACTGTGCGGGGAAGCACCCAGGAGAGTAAAGATAGACTGGAAAACAACATGACAATGCCTCAATTCCTGGTGCATTTTTAATTTTAACTTTTTCTGAAAGACAATTTGTTAATTTTAAATTTGGTGAGCTTATTAGAAAATCCCAGACCAAGTCACTAATCTCACTATATCAACACTAATATAAGAGAGGGTTTAAGATGGAGCAAGAGCTGAATGAGAAGCAGCCACGTCCCCCCCTCAGCCCACCTGGTGAGAAACATCTTGTTCCTCTCCCAGACATCTGATTTCCTCAGCTACTCTGATGCTGCTGAGCCACAGGGAGATGCAGAAAGGGAGTGAGAGTAGAGCAGAGCTGAATGCAGCAGCTCTCCTGACTCACTGATGGAAAAGGCAACGCAAACCTGGCAACCCCCAGGAGCCAGTCAGGGACCTTCACTCTGCCACAGTGAACCAGCCAAAGTTTCCTCTCCAGAGCAAAAAGATGAGACACTTTGAACCTAAAAACAATCTCTATGTACAGCCATTTTTTTTTTACTAATATGGGATAAGACTTTGGGGCAAGCCTGAACCAAGCCCCTTGTTTGCTGCATCCAGGAGAAAACTGTCTATAAGCAAGTGGGTGATGTGCTAAGATGAAATCTGAGCCTTTTCTCTCCTGCTGTCTGAATTTCAATTACTGTGCTTGTTGCAGCCTACTGAGAGCAGGGCTTGGTGGCCATTAGCTGGAGAATCCAACTCTAATGTGTTTGGCCCAATATAAGCCCCAGTGAGTGACAGAGGATGGGATTGAGCAGGAAATACTGCAGGCTGTGATGGATCAGATTCCCAGAACAAAGAATTGCCTTCCTCCTCTCCTCTCCCTTTACATCCTCCTGCCAAAGCACTGGGGATGGTCCTATTAAACTAGGGGCTACACAGAGCATTGGAGGAAATCACAAAGATGGGTTTTGCACTAAATAACTGGACTGTCAGAGAAAGAGAGAGGGAAGAGACATCACTGCATTGCTGGGAGACAAAAACTGAAAAATTGCCCATCCTGCAGCTTCTTTGGGGCCACAGATTTATGATGTGTGTACAGTGCCTCACACAGTAAGACTTTGATCCTTCCACTGGATCTTGAAAGACCTCTGTAATCCAAACAGTAAGAACAAACAATTATTCCGTGTCAGGATGAGGAATGATTAAAATCATTTTACTTTATTTTAACTGTTGGGTATATAAAAACCCAAGGAAGTTTCAGAATAGTTAATCTTTAACTTTTTTTTTTTTTTTAATACAGACTTCATAAATCTCTGGGCATTTTGTTAATGAGCACGGTTATGAGCTGTGGAGAAGCCAAGTGATGATAATAAAAATTATGTATTATGAAGATTTCTATGCCTTGGTTCTACTTGTGTTACCTGGTACCAGCAATACAGGCCACAGAGCTCCAGTGCAGATACAGCCACTTTTTAAACTCCCCTTCCTTATTTTTTTTTCACCTTCACCTTTTTTTGCCCCTACTTCTGGTTGCAGTTGAGACTCTCTCAGTCAACAGGGAGCAGGAAGAGCAAAACTTTTACTGGTGAAACATTCACAGAGAGACAATCTAAAGTGAAATTAGAAACCATTTGGTTGGAAAATTGTGGTATTTTCTGGATCCCCAGCACAAAGCAGGAATTGAGAATCTGACTCCGTGTTCTTAGAAGGCTAATTTATTATTTTATGGTATTATAATGTATTAAAGAATGCTATACTAAAACTATACTAAAGAATAGAGAAAGGATTCAGACAGAAGGTTACAAAAGAATGATCGTGAAAATCTCATGACTCTCCAGAGCCTCAACACAGCTGGATGTGATTGGTCATTAAGTCAAAACAATTCACATGAAACCAGTCAATCAATGACCAGTTGGTGAACAACCTCCAGACCACATTCCAAAGCAGCAAACACAGGAAAAGCAACCAGGTAATTGTTGTTTCCATTTCTCTCTGAGGCTTCTCAGCTTCCCAGGAGAAGAAATCCTGGCAAGGGTTTTTTCAGAAAATATGACTGTGACAGAAAATTAATTCCCATTCATAATTCAAGAGTCCATCTCAGAAACACACCTGAAAAATCTTGTTTCTCTAACCAGGGATTGTCTCAAGACCTGGATCTCTGAATAAAACCATGCCCAGCTGGCTCCAGGATCTAACCCCAAGGCCACTGACTTGGACAGAATAATCCAATAACTTCAGTGCAGCCTAGAGCACACCTGAGACAAGGCAGCAGCACCCCAGCCCTGCCTGGGGGCAATGGCCACACCAGGAACCAGCCACAAACACCGAGTGCCATCCCTGCTGCTAAGCACCACAGGAGATGCTGAGGACCTGAGTCTGCCCCTGAGGCTGAGAGCCACTGTGCCCATACCACAAACTTCCTTTCTGCCCTAATGAAGGCATCTGATCCGGGCTGGAGGGGATGGGCACCTGCAAACTGCCACCTGGTAAAGAGATAACAGTGCTGCTTTGCAAAAAGCAACCTTTTGGGTTTACTTTCAGACTGAAGAAAAGCTCACATGCCTGGACATTTCCCTGTTTCCCCTCACCAGCATCTGTGTTGACAGCTTTAACACAAGATGCTGCATCACACCTGCACCTGTGCAAGGCCATTGATTTAAATTTGTGTCAGAAGCGCTTGAAGAGTAAATATTTGCAATGACCAGGTCCAGTGACTCTGCCTGCTGACTATTACCTGGGGCTGGGCTCCTCGTGGGCAGCAGGCTGGGTGTCACCAGGACACAGGGACACCATCTGTTGGCTGTGCTGCTGTCATTGTCTGAGGAAGGTGCTGGTTTGACCCACACACACATCTGTTTATCCTTGATCCAGTAAAACACCCACAAACACCCCTCATGGCACCTCCAGCCCAGGCAGCAGGGACACAGGAGTTGTGCCCCAGACCCACACTCAGCACCTTTGGTTTCACAGATCACACCAACTTCAACCCTTGCACAGAACCAGGCACCTCCCATTGATTTTTCTCTCTCTTCCCCCCATGATGCATAGAACTGATGCCCAGGAGGGTGGTGGCAGTCAGAGAGTGCCAGGGTAGCTCAGGAACATTTGTGTGTACATCCTCATTTCAGGTCACCAGGCTGGCATTCAGTGCAAGAGGCTTTTAATGTCTGCGTTGTTTTTCTGAGAAATTATTTTGCCCCTTTTTAAAAAGCTTTTATTCTGTTTTGTTTTTTTTTTTTCTTCCAGGTTCCTGCTAACTTCACGTTACTTTTCTACAAATGCACTCTAAATAATTTTCCTGGCAGTAATATATTCAAAAGTAGTACTCTGAGAAAAGATTTTAGTGGCAAAAAATAGTCACAGAAAACAGATTTCACACTGTGTAGCACGAGTCACTGAGAATAGATGGAGGTTCTATCATTTGGGCGAAAACTCACAAAATTTTCCCATCAACAGGCTAGTGCACTGTCCAGTCTGTAGCTAATGAAATGCAGAAAGCTTTGCTAGGAACAGTCCTTATTAGAGAAGGCATTCATACCAAAACAAATCATCCCCTTCCACCTGTGTCTTTTTCTGATATAATGGAAAAAAATAACAAAACAGATGGTGATAGCTTTACTCAGGGTTTTCCTGCAAGATACTCAGATATGGCAAGGAAAAGTACAGATCACAAAGCAATCCTGTCAAAAGAAGCTGGGGGAAAAGTTCACTGCTATCATTTGTCAATAAGCAGCCCACAGCTGTTCCTTCCCAGCTCTGGATAATGTTCCTAAGGCATAGGCCAACTACTAAGGAGTTTAATGGCTTATTATTTTTAGTAGTACAAAACATTTTAAGATCACGCTCATTTTAGTCACAAAATAGAAACACATCAAGTACCTCAATGCATTCAGACCAGCTAATCAACACATCAGCACAGGCAGGATTTTGAATCTCAAATACCTCACTTTGAGGTGCTCGCAGGCTGAAAAATTCATAAATCAGAAATGACTAATGGCTGCATTCAGCAAATCATTTCAGACAGCAACTGCATTGGAGAAGCCCTCAATCTGTCCCCACAAAGATCAGGAATGATAAAAGGAGGTGACTTTGGCTGTCCTTCTCTGACAAATGTGTTACCCATGGGGAGCCCCAGTTGTTTGGCCCCCCAAGAAACCAATCCTGAGGAGCTGGGCAAGCCTGTGTCCAGCTCAGGCTGTCCTCTTGGCATTAACAGCAGTTGCCCAGCAGGGACCCTCAGGGAAAAGTCTGCAGAAGTTATCAGATTTATTAAAAAAGAACTACAGATCTCTGACACTCCATCCCTGTGGTTGGCTCAGCCCTGCAGGAAAAGCAACATCTGCTCCTGTGCTGGCTGGCTGCTGGCTCCACTGAACGCACGTGGGGCTGTAACAAAGCATTGCGAGGATTTAAAATTAAATTTGCTGTGAGGGCAGACCTGCAGGGTGATCCCAAACCCTCTGTCCCACTTGCTGACCACACAGAAAGGCTCCCATTTGGGTGGGAGGAGGTGCTGCAGGCACGGGAGCAAAAAAGCCCCTTCCCCTGCCTGTCTCCTCTGCTCCCCCAAATCACTCAACAGGGAGAAACCCAAACCCCAGACATCACCAGCACTTTTCCCTGGCTCTCCAGAGGGGCTGCCAGGGAGGAAGGAAAGCCAGGGCACCCCTGGGAATCCCCCTTATGGCTTCCCCCACCATCCAGGGCTGTGCCACATCCCATCCTTGTGACAGCAAGCAGCTTTTTGTCTTCCCACCTAAGCCTGGCTCATGCAGCAGAGACCACACCTGAGGTGGAACACAGGTGACTGTGAACATTTAAATTCCACACACACAGAGCAAACACGTCCATCCATTCCTATCCCTTCCTATGGGGGACATCTCCTGTGAAAGAACACGGGGAGGCCAAAACGTGCAAAGAGCAATCCCAGAACAGGCACCAGTGCTGAATGAGAACACCTTGTGCCACGCTGAAGCACCTGCCAGATCCACCCCCTCTTCCCCCTCCTGCAGAGATGCAATTAAAATGAGCAGAAGCTGCAGCTCATGGCTGGCAGATCAGCCCCATCCAGCCATGCTGGGCATGGACTTTGGTGTCAGATACTCTCTCATCAGCTGAGCTGCTTTTCAGGAAAAAAGAAAAACAAAAAACAAACCCAAACTTTTTTTTTTCCCTTTCCTTTTTTGGGGTTGTTTTGTTCAGAGCTTTGCTCCACTGGTAGAATTCTGCCGGGCTCCAGGGCAAATCACTCACACCACAGGCAGAGGGTTTTCACTGGAGATCAATGTAATTGCTAGCATTTATCACTTTGATAGCCTAATGAAGGTGAGATGTAATTAGAAAGGGTGTCAATTGGAATATGGAGTTTGTTTTACAATTAACCATACAATGGGTAACCACTGGCACAGAACAGTGCAGTTTATAAAGCTGGTAATATATGGCATAAATGTTCATCACTGGGTGACTTAAAGTGACCTAAAGCCACCTTCTGCAATTGCTGCCTTTTTTTCCTAAGTGCTTGAAACAAACACGAAAAGGTTGAACTCCTCCCAAGGCAGCTTTTGCAGCCAATGAAGATGGTTTATGTCCGTGAAACTGAGCCCATATAACTGTCACCTCATCATCATTCCCACTTGCAGAGTGATCAGCAGTGATTTTGCTTGAGTGAGTTTTGTCTGTGTAAGCAAGCTCAAATGAATGCAACAATCATAAGAACTCCCAGCAGGGCCATTGCCAAAAAAAAAAAAAAAAAAAGAAAAAAAAGCTCCAAAAATCTCCAGAAGCACACATAAAAAGCTTTCTCATCACGCACACACACACACAAAAAAGGTAAAAATTCGCTAAGAATTAAAAGCAACTCATGAAGTTATTTTTCTCTCTGTTTTACTCAAAATAAGTGTTTGGGGTTTTATGCAGGATGGCTGACCCTTGTTTAAGGCAGAATGTCTTAAGGCAGAACACTTCTCCTGGATAAGGATCTCCTGCTGCTAAATAGACACCAGGGCTCGTTGCTTGATGGATATTGTGCAGTAATGAGGACTGATGGTGCTGTTAGCAGACAGCTTGACGCTGAATGGGAGACCTGAGAGCCACAGTCAGGAACCTCCCGAGCCCAGCAGCCACAGCACAAAGTATAGCTCTCCCTACAGAGCTAATCTTGCTTCTGAACGAGAAAACGCAGCTTTGATTTGTATAATCTCTCGAGGGTTGGTGGGGTTACTGGAAGAGTGATTGCTTCTGGGAAACCAGCCCTTCCCCCTCTGCACAGTGGAAACGCAGACTTTGGTACTTGCCTATTACCATGAGTGTACCCTAGCCCTGGCAGGCTTTTCCAGTGTTGTGGCTGTAGGATTAACAAATAACCTGCTGCGCTGCCACCCGTCTGACATTATCTCAAATGGAATTTAGTTTAGTGCAGGAGACTGACAAGAAGCAATGGTGAAAGTTTTACCTTAAAAAAGTCAGAAACAGCAGAGATGTGGCCTGGAGGTGTAACAATTTGTGCTGTGGATGCAAACAGAGGGTCTGTGAGGTGCTTCCATCTGGTTCATCCTAAGAGGATTCCCCAAGGTCCTACAAACCCACCAGTGGCTCTGCAGCAGGGGCTTAGATGGGGGTGCATTCCTAAAGCACTCCCAGATTGTCACAGACATATTTTATGAAAAATCCTTTCGTTAGGATCTTTTCTCCTGAGAAGCTGAGGGGCCTCAAAAGCGAAATGTAAACAATAATTATCTGCTGCTGTGGAATGCAACAGGTGCATCTGTGATTGGTCTCACGTGGTTGTTTCTAATTAATGGCCAATCACAGTCCAGCTGTCTCGGACTCTCTGGTCAGTTACAAGATTTTATTATCATTCCATTCCTTTCTATTCTTTGCTTCTGATGAAATCCTTTCTTCTATTCTTTTAGTATAGTTATAATATATAATTTTCTTTTAATATAATTTTCTTTTACATTTTCTTTTAGTATTTCTTTTAATAAATATAATTTTCTTTTAATATATACTTCTTTTAATATTAATAGATATGAAATAATATATATATTTAGATATATTTCAATATATATTTTTATATATTATAATTAATATTTATATAGTATTAATTTTATATTTTCATCTATATTTTATAATTAAAATTATTATATTATAATATTATAACTATTATAATTAATATCTATATATTAATTTTATAAATATATTCATTAATAAAATTATATTTTATATAATTTTATTATATAAATTATATATTTTTATATATTATTATAATTAACATTTCTATATTATTATAATTAACATTTATATATTATTAGTTTTATATATGTATATATTTTTCTATAGTATTGATATATATTTTATATAGATATATATATATGTTTCATATTATATATGAAATAATAAATCAGCCTTCTGAAACATGGAGTCAAGATTCTCATCTCTTCCCTTGTCCTGCGACCCCTGTGAACACCACCACACCAGATGACACCCCTGTCATTAGCTGACCATTCAACATTCTCACCAGATGGCAGGAAAGTCTCAGATCTTCCAGAAACATCACCCTGACAGCTCTGAGGGAATCCCTTTCTGCATGAGGTGAGCAGCTACGGTGCTTTTGAAGGGGGTGGTCACACCCTGGTCACTCTGGCTCCTGACACACAGTCCCAGCCTGGTCTCCATCTCCTAAACAAGGTGCCTGTCACCTCCAGGCGGCCCTTATTGTCATCAGGCTGTTTAAATTGAGTTTATGAAGCTCCTTAAGATTCAGTTTGAGACCTTATTCCTTATTTCCTGTACTTTGTGTAGCCATCTGAAGCAACAGAAAAAGGACATAAATAAAGAAATATTTCAGAGAGGCACCATTTTGCAGGTCAGCTTGCAGGGTTTTAGGTGCCTTCACAAAGAAGGGGTGTGAGCTCAGATACTCCCTTTCCTGTGGCCAGGTGAGCACAGCTTCTTGATATCATTACATGGACACCCCATACATCTGCACTGGGTGCCCCAACAGGTGGGACCCTGCCAAAATGTGGAGGCCACATGATGACAGTGATGGCTCAGAGAAAGTGATGCTGCTAATTGCAGCAATTAAACAGTAATGACATAATTAATGCAAAAATTATGCATGGCTCGAATCCAAGCTATTGCAGTGCAAGAGGAATTCATCACACCTAGATGAAAATCACTCCTGTGGAGATGGTATCATATCTGCTTTTATGACTTGATCAGGGATAATGGTTATGGGGAATTCAGGGAACAGTGGCAGCAGCAGAAGCAGCTGATGGGAATGGCAATGAAACACAAAAGGACTTTAAATGTGAATGGACAAATTGAACACTGAAGGTGAAGAGAACTGAAAAAGTTGTGTTACAGCAAGACCCATCCAGATCCATGCCCCAGACCAAAAAATATCTCACAGAGTGAGATGCAAAGACTGCCTTCAATTGCAAATAACATTCAAATGGACATTTGGTATTTCCCTTTCCAAGTGCAAGGCAATAATGAGGAAGAGAAAAGTCAACTGGTTCATTTTTCTTTTTACAAAGCAACTTTTGATGAAGAGAAGGTTTAAAGATCAGCATTAATTCTGTACAATCTACATCCTGCATTTCTAGTCTAGTATGTTCACAAATCCCTAATCTGAGAAATTAAAGAAAATAATTTAAAGTGACATAAAACGTTAAGAAATTTTGGTGATATTGTTTAAATCTCAGAAATCAGGTATTCCCAGATAGCTGATAAAAATAGGTGAAAAAATGAGTCTGATGTATTTGCTCCATCCCCGACTCAGCTCTCAGTTCATTCTGCAATTTGGCTTCTAAATTTTGAAAATCCACTTTGTCATTTTTCAAGGTATCTCCCAACAGGGCCATTAGGAGGCCTTGTTAAAAATAAGGCTGATTAGGCCTCATAAATTGCAAAGAAAAGATTTTTCTGGTGATGTTCAAAGCCAACTGTGGCAGCCCACAGTCAGACAGTCACATCACTCAGAGGGCTGTGCCCAGGAGCTCTTTCCCATGTTCAGACCAGAAGATGTTCTGTGATTGCTGTTTGACTGTGCAGCAGGAGCAGAGCCGCAAAATCCAAGAGTTCATGCTACAGGTTGAGAGCATCGTATGTTTGTTGGCCCAGAAATACTCTGGATTTGCAAAGTTGGACTGAAAACATGGCCAGCCCCCAGCCTTTGCCACAAATCCAGCCTGAAGTATTACTGCATTAAGTGGTGGTTTACTTGAACTGTATTATTTATGCTTCCATACTGGGTGTCTTAATGTGGTGATAAATAAAACCAAAATGTTCGTGGTGTGTTACCAGACATTTTACTGATGGATCTCCTTGTGGACAAAGGCATTGGGCTCCAGGAAAAGGGAAGGACTGAGCAGTCTCTGAGCTGAAAGCACACGCTGCAGAGTTGCTTTCAGAGGGTTTTGTACCACGGCCCATGAGCATCCACTTTTAACCAATCCTGTGCTGAACCCAGAATTCTTTCTCTGGTTTCTCCACTGGAATGAAGTCATTGGGGGTCGGTCTCTTTCTCCGGGCAACAACAGACAGAACAAGAGGACACAGTCTCGAGCTGTGCCAAGGGAGATACAGGCTAGAATTAAGGAGGAAGTTTTTCACAGAAAGAGTGGTCAAACACTGGAATCACCTACCCAGAGAGGTGGTGGAGCCACCATCCCTCGATGTGTTTAAAAAAAGTCTGGATGTGGCACTTGGTGCCATGATCTAGCTGAGGTGTTAGAACATGGGTTGGACTCGATGATCTTGAAGGTCTCTTCCAGCCTAGAAATTCTGTGATTGATTCATCAGGGAGTTTTGCGAGTAAAAATCAGCATGTGGTGTACAGCTTTGTCCTCCAGTAGCTTCAGACACTTTGGTTTGTTAGTCTGTAGCTAAACACAGAAAGCCCTGAGGTCCAGTAAAGCAGACTGAGGGTTTGTGCTCAGGCAATACAATGTATTGGCCACGGGGCTTTATGAACATACCTTGTTTGGTGTCAGAGGAGGACTGATGGTTTTCCATTTAGACTGTGGAGTCTACTGCTTAATAATAAATACACTCCTGACATTGCTAAATGATAGCCTGCTTCTAATAAACCCCATGCTGATCCCTGTGTTGGTTAGAGTGGGTAATTCATCTTGCTGGGCTGTTAAAACTTTAGCTGAGATTACAGAGACGACATGAATCAGACACGATCAGCACGTCCCCCGCTGTTTTGCTCATTTTCTCCCCATAACAAAATGCTGGCTGGTTTTCTCTTCACATTGCAGATCTTGTTATTAGTTGATTTTGTTATTAATGGCTCCTGAGGCTTGGGAGGCCTTTTCCAGGCACATCCATAAGGGATCCACATGGTCTACAGTGAAACACACCCCTGTACTTTCATGCTCAGGCTTCTCCCAGGCTACTTGATATCAAGTTGTAATCCCTTTGTGTTACTGAGTACAGCCTGCAGCCACACTCTGAACACACAAGAATGAGCTGAGAGCTCCAATTTTTCCCTTGATTTTCTACCAGAAAGAAAGAGAGAGGGAAAAAAAAATAGAAGAAAGGAAAAAAAAAACCCCACCCTTATTATCCTCAAATCTAATTACAGCCTCAATAGCTCCTGAGGATTTGGCTTCATGAAGTGGTTCATAAAACCTTCCTTGTCATTATGCCCACTAACGCCCTTTGGTCTCACACACTGATAAGGGCTTGTGTGAGTAATTTTAAATTAGCTGATAACATGCAGGACGCTCCAGGCACAGCCAGGTGTCCTAGAAAGAGCAGCCTCCAAGGAACAATTCCTGACTACCTGAACAGACCTTGCTTCCCACTCCCCTGGGTCCCACCAAAGGTAACTCCCTGTGCTGGGGCTGGCATGGGGCCCCAGGAGTGTCACACCAGCAAGGGAAGGGGGCACAGGACACCACCAGGGACCCCCCCAGGGGCAGCAGGGATGGAGCCCCCACAGCTCCCTGTGGGCCCAGCACAGCCCTGCACTCCTGAGCACACAGGACACCTGATAGAGCAAGCAGCTCTCAGCTCTGGGGCCACTGCCTCTCACTAAGGCAGCTCAGAGCTGCCCTTTCCAGTCACAGACTGGGGAGCACTCAGTCCCTTCCTGCACATCTGCCCACCCACAGCTCTGCCACCATCGTTATTCGCCAAAAAAAGTTGAAGTCAGGTTAAGAATACGTTCTTTTTCTTTCCCCAGTCCAGTGACTCCTTACAAAATCCATTTGAGGCACCACAGATTTTTCCTTTCCCTTCTGGATGCTTGCATTCTCAGGCACCTTTTGACAACTACCATTAATTACTGTGATAGATGGACATGGCACCTTCCATTTCCACAGCCAAACCAACAGAAGATTTGCTTTCTACCATCAAAAGCAACAAGCCCAGCTGTGAATGTCACCCTGTTCCCTGCAGAACAGCCAGAGCTTGCTCCAGGCTTGGTCAGCCACAGTCTTTCTCCTGTAGTCTCATGGACAACCTCAGCTGGCATCTCTTGCTAGGAACCCATTGCTCCTGTTTGGAGGAACTTCTCAGTGTTCCTGAGCCAACCTGAGGGAAAATGGCAATGTAGGACCCACAAAACACACCCAGTCTGAGAACTGGAGCTGACAAACTTGTGCTTAGGGAAGAGAAGGGATGGCCCCAGCCCAGAGCTGGACTGCAAATCCACCTGTAGCTTCAGCCCCACTGTGGTTTCCTAAGCCCTGATACCTCGAGATACCCTACAAATTAGATGCTGGTACACATCAGGGATACCTATTTACAGAAGGCCAAGAGACTGGGAGAAGGAAGGGAGGAAAAAGTGGTGGGTTTGTTGTGTTTAATCTTTTTTCCTCACTGCTTTTCCCTTTAAAGCATACTTCCTGTTTTGCTCTTTCTGTAGGTTGGCTACCACACTACCTAAACAAACAGGAACCAGCTGAGGACCTCACTGGGAGGACTGAATCACACAGAAGATACAAGACACCAAATCTATCCAGAAAGAAAAGAAAGCCACATAGGTGACCCTCCAGAGCCACTACTTACTCAGCACCAGCACAGGCAGAACCTCACAGGCCAACTTCCAGATCAGCTTCAGATCAGCAGGAGAAGTTCAGCATCTCATTTAGAAGGCCAGACCCTCAAAGGAGATAAAGCTGCCTCACTTGCCAGGGTTATATGCTCAGTGTTAACACCACCAGGCCTCCCTAGTGTCTGTAATGTGATTGGGAAATATGATACACCTGTCCTGAATTAGAGGAGATGGGTTTATCTCATTTCAGAGCCAGCTCACGGATGGGTGGAGATCGGATCAGCTGTGAGAAATTCCTTTTATTGTGCGACTTGTTACTCGCAGTAGGGTGAAAATGTCTTCTAAGGTGATCTCGTGCACTCTGAGGGATATCTTCTTATCTCTAATGCAGTTTATACAGACCAAATTGGTTTTTGCTTCCAACAGCTTTCCGTAGAAGAAAATCAATTTGAAGATGCAACGAGTGCGATCCTTCATGCTGAGGATCCATTGCAAACGCACCAATGCATGCTGTGGCAGCACACAGCTGCAGAGACAGCACAAGCAATGCCTCTTACCAACACGTGGCTCCTGTCCAAATCAAGGTTTCATGTCCAGGGCACTGAATAAGCCACTGCCACACTGTTGTTAACAGTTCCATTAACAGAAGTGAAAGTATGTTGTAACCAGATAAACAAACTCCTTTTAACCCCTTCAGCGTTCTGGGGCAGCCATTTCAAGCGCTGGATCACTCATCAGTCAAAATAAATCCCCCCCTGGAAGTGCAGGGTGTTGATCTGAGATCCACACAGACTCTCTGCACCCCTGGGTGTAGATGTTCTCATGCTCAAATAATTTGAATTGTCCTTGGTTACTCCCCAGCCTCCACATCTTGTAAACCCATTCACCCCTGCAGTGTCAGCCAGTGCTTCCCACCACTGCCAAACCTCCAGGAAACCTCCTTTTCACCTTGCCTTCTGCACAGATCCCCCACCCAGGTCAACTTCCCAAGGATTAGTAAGGAGGTGGCAGCCTCAGTATGAAGTTTAGAAGTGCTCTCTCCCTTGTTCTTCTTCTTTTGGTGAGATGATCATTGCTGCACATCCTTGTTGTCAGCGGCCTCAGGCAGCTGGAGTCCAGTAAAATTTGGAAAAGCCATCTAAATTGTGTGGGCTTGGGCCAAGAGGGTCAGAGCTGATGTTAGTAATACCCTTGGATCTGGTTGTGACTACACACAGAGAAAACAACCATCTCTGCTACATAACACAGGCTGGATGTCCATGGGGATGATCCAGGAATTGTCAGCAGGATCAGAATTCAGGAAAACTGCTCAAAGTGCTTGTAACGCTGATTCTTCTGAAAACATGCCAAATGCCAGCATACCATCACAGCAGCAGGATGCCAATCTCCATTAGAAGAGGCTCACACAACCTCTCCAGAGCTGTGAGGAGGCAGGGTTTTTATCTGCCTGCTGCAGAGACACAGACACATGGATCCATCAGGTGTCTCCATGGCCAGAGTTATTCAGGACCACCGAGTCCATGCTGAGCCCCTGGCACGAGCACAGCTGGGGCCACAGGAGCAGTGCAGAGCCTTGGGTTCCTTCACAAAACTGCACTGGGGGGACTTTGTTCAGGTGCTGTGTTATAAACCTGTCCCCATGGTGCAACTCTGAGTCACTAGGGCTCTTAAAAATGACCCTAAAGAGATTCCTACTGAGTTGCAGACTCCTAAGCCTTTCACCCCGGGAACAGTCCTAATTTTGCAATATCATTCTTTTATGACACCTATCAGGTTACATACAAACTTCCAGTGCTCCTTCTCCTTTATCTTCTCTTTGGTTGGTTGGATGTCTGGTTGGTTTTACAACTGAATTTAACCCTCTGCAGTAGCAATACCTTGTCTGGACACTTTTTTATGTAAATCACAGGAAAATGACAGACATCACTCATTGTGATGGAGAGTTAATTATAGATAATTATAAATGTGTGCTTATGCAAAACCCAGACTTGGCTTCTTTTGTACATCACACAGAACCAGTTTGGGTTTCTTTAGTGACCAAGCAGTATTAGGGAAAACAAAACAGCCCCCAGCTCCACAAAAGAAGCATTCTTACCTGCAAATTTATGTGTTGCTCTTTGTCAGCTTTGTGCTAAAATGCAGCTCCATTCAAAACTTAATTAGACTCAGTTGGAGAGGCAGTAGCTTGCAACAGGTTTTTATTCTTACAGGGTTCTGAAGGCACTTCCAGTGAGAAACAGAACAGTGGACATCAGGAAAACATCCATAAATCTGGAAAAATGCCACTGGATTTAAGCATGTAAGCCTCAACAAAAGCTGGACACCCATACCACAGGCTTCCTTTAACTCTGCAGCCACGTAAAACAGCTGCACATTAAAACTGGTGCTGGATCATTCAAAATTAATTTAGCCAGAACATTATTGAGCAGCAGAAGTTTCTCCCATTGCTTGTGTGAAACCTCTATCCTTTGACTTTGCTTCCTCTATCCCTTCTATAAACAATAGTAACTCCCAGCTTTTCACTGAAGCTTTTGAAATCTGAAATGAGCAGTGCAGATCACACTGCAGGGTTGCGATCAGAGCCTGAGCCAGGAGGAGCAGCAGCCTGACCCTGGTTTGCTTAGGGCACGGGGCTGGGCTGGCCCTGCCTGGCAGCTCTGCCCCTGCTCCCTCCCTCCCTGCCCAGCAGCATGGGAGAGAGACCCTGAAAGGCAAAAGGGAGAAACACTTGTGAGTCAAGATAAGGTCAGTCATGAAGGAAAATGAAATTAAATGACCCCAAAAACAACCAAGTGATGCAAAGGCAGCCAGTCACCCCTTGCAGCCTGATGCCCAGCCAGGCAGAGACCTGCTGTGGCAGAACTCCCCCCAGTTTCACCTCTGAGAGTCACATCATATGGTGTGAGACGTGTCTTTGGTCAGCCTGGGGGAGCTGTCCCAGCTGTCCCCCCTCCCAGTCCTTCCCCCCAGCCCCAGCCCGCTCACATGGGCAGCAGAGTGAGGGATGGAGAACACCTTGGTACTGTGCAGGCACAGCAGTAACTAAAACATTGTTGTGTGTTACCAACACTGTTTTGGGCACCAGTCTAAACCACAGGACCTTACAGGCTGTTATAAAGAAAATGAACTCCATCTGAACCTTTTTATCTGTAGGCAGATAAAAAGGGTCCATGGAGACTGCCAGCCCAGCACTGCTGGTGTTACATGCAACAAGAAATAATCCTTGGCTTTTTCTCTCTTCAAGACACCTGGTCTTCACTAAAATTTAGGGGAACTGTGGCAGGGAAATGAAGTAAGCCACCCCAAGCCACTCCTAGAAGCAGGAGAAGGGATTAGCACTCAGGGCTGTGCTTGTCTTGAACCACCACCAGTTCTCCAGTCTTCATCCACCAGCCTCATTTTGCTGTTGCATTGCTGGATAAACAAAGATCCTTCAATTCAGTTTCTACCTCTTAACCACTAGATAACCACCTCAACATGTTGTAACCTGAGGCTCTGTGCACAGGTGATTTGTGCTGTTACCTTATGGTACTGCACTGGTGCAGAGGGAAGATGAGCTTGACACACCTAGAAATCACACAAGCAGCAATGTAAGGACTGCAAGACTTCTCCAGCCCAACTAAAACCAGACAGATTTGTTCTGATGGGAACATGGATCTTTGAGATCCCTTTGAGAGGGAGAGGATGTGCTTTTTTTTACTTTTTTTGGCGTGTTTTGGGGGTTTTTTCAGATAGCATTAGTTGGCTCTTTAAAAGCCAGTAGTAGTTCCACCCTTGAGTTTCCTGCTCTGAATCTAAATTTCCCAAGGCACAAGAAGTGACTTACCTGGAGATCATAAAGGCTGTCACAAAGCTCAACAGCCTGGATTAGAATCATATTTTCTGCTTTATCTTATGTTCTTTCAAGTCAGTGCAAAATGTTACCAAAAAGCATTACCACCAAATGATGCTGGGGCTTAAGCAGCACTGGTGTGGGAGCCCATCTAGATCCCAATCAATCACATTGTGCCTGCTCACAGCATGGCAATCATTTGTCTAGGCATTGAAAAAACACAAAGCAAGAAAAGTTCATCTGTTTTCAGTGAATTTTAATAAAGGAAAGAAACCTGAAGGTAGGAGTTGGATTTGAGCAGCAAGTTAACCTTTTCCCTGACACCATGCAAGGTCTTTCTGCAGGGGTGTTAGGCAGATTTGCTAAATGCCACACTGGGTTAACTCTGGAGACTGCCAGACCATGGCCAGCTTTATATAAAGCTCCCCAAGAGTCAGGCTGATACTCTCAGGCTTCTCTGAAAACACTGCTGATCCATAGGGATAATCTCATTTCCTGGAGCATGAAATAAGCTGTAGCCTAAGGGTTACAGCTGATGGCTGTGTGAGACACAATCACCAGTCTGACAAGTGCTGCTGCTCCCCAGCTCTGTGAGGTATGTGGTGGCTTCTGGGCCTCCAAGAGACTTAGCTGAACTTGGCTGCTGCTCCCTGGTAAGGGACACCATGCCTGATGCTCCCCTCTCCACTGCCCCAGACACGTTCACAGTGACCACTGAACACACATTTTGGAATATAGGAGGGGTTTGCTATAGCATTTGTGCTTCCCAAAAGGCAAGAGAGCTGCAAAGCTGGTCAAACAACTCCTTCCTAGAACACATCCCTGCAGGTCCCATGGGTCCACGTGCCCAAGCACACACATGAGGTAGCTGTTTCTGCTAAGGCAAAGAGCAGTTTAGAGAGCTTTGGCTGTCAGGAGAATGGAGATTTTCAGCTTTGGTGGAAAACAGTAAAGCTAGATAGGTCTGAGGCCCTGCTCAGAGTGTATCTACCAGGTGCTGAGCTTCAAAACCCATGCCAAGCTGTTCAGAAATTGGGATTTTCAGAATTGAACTGCCAGCTGCTGGGCAGCGCCAGGCTGTGGGCACAGTACAGGTGTGAACGTGTTAAGCTTCAAGCTCTTGGGAGCTGCCTTCCCTTGTAAACACACTAGACAGGGAGTTACCACCCCTTGCCTGTCATCACCATTGTGAGAAGAACATGTGATATGTCCCTGTTCAATTAAAAAGGAGCCCAAGGTCACTGCCCTCCTTTGTGAAAGGGGTCCATTCCTTTTGAAGTGCTCCCCTTTGTTTCCTGGCAGAGTGGTGGCACAGAAACAATGCCACCTCCCACCACGAAATGACAGCTTGCTCCAGCCCTCTCAGAACAGAAGCCCTTGAGGCTGGCACCAAGGGAGCTTGATGAGGTTAGTAATCACTGCAGCACATGAAAAGCATTTTGCACCACTGACCTTTTGCACATAAAGAGCTATACTAGTTTTGCTTATAAAGCCGGGAAGATTTATACACACGGCTTTCTCCCAGCACTGAGGGAGGAGAAACTGAGGCAGTAAAATCCTGAAAGCCAGCAATTTATTCAAGAAGGGATGCTGAGAGCACTTGAAGGCTTAAAGCTTATGGTATTTCACCTGCAGTTTGCAGCACAGGAAACAAAAGATAGGATTTTCATTAAATCCTAGCATTTTTAGACAGAAACAATGTTTTTTTTTTTTTTTTAAGTCACATTGACAGTCCTGTGGAAGTTCTCTTTGAGGGTTGTTACTACACAAGAGCTGTGTGCACAGCTCTTGCTGTTACCTGTGGCTGTAGTGACAGCTGGCCTGAAAGGCAGGCTGGAAAGGACCTTCTATTCCTAAGATCCCTCCCTGAGGTTGTCTGTCCTTCTCTCCCCTCAGGCAGTCACCCCACTTCCACACAGAGGCAGCACCTGGCATGATCTCTGGTAAAAGACATCTCCAAAAGCTGGGAAATGATAATAAATAAAAATAAAGGAAATAATTTCTGCCTGGTCTGGCTATGCTAAGTGACTTGGAGACAGAGGTACATTGTGGCCCAGGCTACCCTGCTCACCGGTGTGAATGGGGAATCCCAAACCTTTTCTTCAGTACTTCACATGGTGGGCTACAAGGTAACTGGGAAGCAAACCCAGGTAATATCCCTCTTCCTTTCTTGGAGCAGTCTCCAATTTTAATTAAAAATTAAACCTTCACTGTTCCATCAGTAGCAGCATTTTATGGGAGTCCCTTCATCTGTAGTTTGGAAATTGGGAAACAGAAATATGACACAGTTACCTTCAATTACCAAAAATATTACTTTTATGAAAGAAAAGTGAAAATTTGAATTAGTCCAGATCTGAAGCAGAGCAGTGAGAGACACACAGCAAAATTTTAGGGGATTTTTCAGTGACCCACGGCCTTCAGAGAGGAGAAATAATCACGTTACTGCCTTTCCTCCCAGCTTGACAGAAATGTGTATCCTTTAATCTCACACAGTGAATCCTCTGTTTGCTTGGGCTTTGGAGATTCAACAAGCACCGTGTGCAGTTAGCACAGAGCAGGATTCCCCCATCACTCGCTGCTCTGATCCTGGCCACAGCCATCAAGGGCTGCCCTGCCTCTGGATACACAACAGGGACGTGCACCAGGTACCAATTCAGATGTGCAACACAGCTCCACCCATGTTGTCTGCAGAAGACAGAAACATTCACAGCAAAGTACAAAAATAATTCAGTGTTTTCCACTTGATCCCTGGCGATGTTTCTGAGCATCCCTTGGCACATCTCACCTTGTGCACCCACCTCAACCCCCAAGAGCTACTGAGATGCTTGTTTTGCTCAGCCCAAGTCTCCTTTAGGCATTAAAAGTTCTTCTACCCTGCGTTTCCAGGGAGATTAACCAATGCTCTGCACACTGAGGTTCTGTGCAGCCCATGGCAGGAGCCCTCTAAAACACTTCAGGCTGGTTTGTCTGCCATCCCTCCTCCTTGACCATCACCAGGCCAATACCAGCTGCACGCCTGGCGGTCAGCATCCGCTGTTCCACCTGCAGTGCAGTGTCCCATTTTTATTTGGATGCTTCTCCTGCTGTCCCACAGCACACAGGGTTTGGATCCGAGCCCCCCATCCGGTGCCGCCTCAGCCGCGCGTGGCCACGTCCCGGTGCCCGTCCTCCAGCAGGTCAAGACATCAGCATGTCCCAGCGCTGGCTCATGGCTGTGCTCTCACAGGGGTTGATCACCAGCTCTCGGATGCTCTCGTGGGTGTCCCCAATGGTCTCAGTGTCCAGGCAGAAGCGTGTCGCTATGTGCTCGATGTGCGACCCCACCTTGCCCCAGCGCTGCAGAGGGGAGACACACGACAGGAGAAACAGGTGAAGGAGCTCCCTGCCCAGCCTGCTTGCACTGCACTGCTCCAGCATCAAGGGGACAGCTGCCATCAAGCCCTTGTGGCCTGATGCTGTCAAGTACGAGGTCCCCAAACCCACACTGTCACCGTGGTATTTTCTGAAAAATCCCTTCGTCAGGATTTCTTCTCCTGGGAAGATGAGAAGCCTCAGCTTCTCTGTGTTGTGCTCCTCTGGAATGTGATCTGGAGAATTCTTTACCCAGCATGTGAATTGTTTTTACTTAATGACCAATCCCAGTCCAGCTGCGTCGGGCTCTCTGGTCAGTCATGGGTTTTTAGCATTCATTCTTGTCCAGCCTTCTGATGTCTCCTTTCTCTTTCTTTAGTATAATTTTAGTATATCATTTTCTTTTAATATAATATCTTAAAATAATAAATCAGCCTTCTGAGAACTTGGGAGTCAGATTCTCATCTCTCACCTTGTCCTGGGGACCCTCACAACACCACAGCACACACCAAGCAGAGCTCACTCATGCTGAGCATTTCTCCCATCAGAAGCACACTCATTTAACTCGGCCTCTGCCTGGCTTCAGGGAGATAATATATTACTAACAGCTTTTTCCCCAGGTCACTGGCTCAAATGCCAGCTCAGTGATTAACTGCAGGGAAATGTTAGCATCTGCTGCCTGACTGGCAGCCCATGTGAACTAAATTGCCAGTTTGGGTTTGACTTCTGCATTGAAGTGTCCAGATCACCACCCTCACTAATAGACATCCTTATCAACACACTCATTTAAGAGGCAAAGGGCTGAACAGGCCAGAGTCTCTACTCCCAAATTGACTGTGCTTCCCAGATGAAGTCAGAGCACAGGCCATTTAATGTGCAGTAACACTGTGATGAAAGAAAGGGAACTCCAAAGAAAATGGGGGATCAGTGAAAAGGGCTCACCTGCTTGTTGTCACCTTCTTTACAAGGTGACAGCAGCACCTGGGAACCAGGGAAGAGGGTGTACACAGACAAACAGAGCTGCTGCTGGCGGACGTGGTGGTTGTATGTGTATGTCCACTCCTGCACAGAGGAAGAAAAAGAAAAAAGTGGTGAGAGAGCAGTGTCGATTCTTTCTATTCTTTTACCTGGAAAACAAAACACTTTGGCTTGGATTCTGCCCCTTACAAAATCAAACACAAACCTCACTGACTTCAAGAGGCATCAAGAGAAGTCATTGGGATGTTTCAAGCCTCCCCAGAATTGCAGCTGTCATTGAGGGACTAAAGGTACTCCAGAAAATGTCTACAAAAGCTGCTGGAAGAACATGTTTCATGATACAAAAGATTCCACTGCCAGAACTGGGCTGTGGTTGGAGAACAAAAGGATGGGAAAAAAACCAGAAGAGAGGCAGGAACACTACCAACCACACAATGTGCAGTCCTATTTTTTCAGGGAAGAGCAGCAGAGATGCTTTGCAGCTGTCAGTGGGAGACAAGAGGTGATACACAGTAAATGCCTGCAACTCCTGGGGTTCTGTTCCCAAATATCACAAAAATAAGAGGAAAAGCTCTGCTTTCTATCAAGGCACTGGGACCAAATTTCAAAGGTTTGCTGAACTGGTTGGCTGTAACCATTGCTGCTCTCATTCCACTGGGCTGTGGTGGGTTTTTTTTTTTCTTTTGCTGCTTTTTCATGTTCACCAGAGTTTTATCGGCTTGTCAGCCTCAAAAATAAACTCTGGAGGAGCAGAGACTCTTTGTCCTGTGTGATGCTTACCAAACAACAGGAGATCTCTGGGATTACCATCTTTTTCACCAGTGGATGTTTTTGGGAGAAGAAGAGGAGCAGCTGATGAGGATTTGCAAATGTACTGGGCAAAGCACCATGGATGTACAGACACACTGCTTAGCCCAGGAGTGCTTCACAGAAGTTTACTCCAGCTGAACATTTTCTATCACTCACCTGTGCTCTTGTTACCCAAAAGCACCTCCTGAGAGGATCCCAGCCAAGGGATGTCTGTCTCCCTGTTATTTGTGTGTGTGCACAAGCAGACAAGAGCTGGTTTGGCTGATGGGAAACCACTAGCCATGCTTTTACAGAACCCTGGAGAGGGACTTCTGGACCAGGTGTTTTGCTTGTAACTTTCTGTGAGCATCAACTTTGAAATTGGAAAGAGCCGGGCTGGAAGGGTTTTCTGAGGGCTCCCATCCAGGGTGCAAAGCAGGATCAGCTCCTGCTGTGTAAATGGCTCTGAGCAGCAGTGGGAGCAGATGGAAAGCAGTTTCTGAGCTGTGGCAGGGCAGGTGAGCAGGGCTGGAGGACCAACAGCAGGCTGGCTTCACTATCAGAGTGCAATAACCCTGCCAGAGACAGCAAGGCCAGGGAGCACAAGGATTCCCACAAGAGACCCCAGGAGCCGTGGCAGATGTTTTAGCAGGGTACAGGCTATGAAAACTCCGAAACTGCTGGGAAGGAAAAGGTGCCAAGAGGAAGCAGAACAGTTGGGAGCTCAGCTATGGAGAAGTCAGAGCTCCATGAGAAGTGATGTGAGCAGCAGTGTGGGCAGTGGAGGGGAAGGCAGTGCTCAAACATATGGCTGTTAGGCTGGGGCTGGAAAAACGGGGCTCCTGGGAGACTTCAACCCTTTCTGAGTGCTGGAGGGGAATGTGAAGAATGGCTGCCCTACTCTCAGAATGCCTGCAGTGCCCCTGACTTTGAATGGTGGAGGTTTTGGGTTGCATTAGCATGAGTTATTAGAGCAGGGACACGCTTCTGGTCCTTTGCTATTTGTCACAGTCAGCAGCTCTAACTCCTCTCCTCAGCTTCCAAACAGACAGCAACAGGCATTTAGCTCCTGGGAATATAAATCCCACTTTCATTCAGGTTCTTAGCCACCTGAAAGGGAAAACATGCTTTTGCATAGCAGACCCAGCTCCACAAGGGCTTCACACTGTGATCCTCATACTCTGTGCTTCTCAGCCCACTATTCCCCACCAGCTCATGGAAATCAAGCCTGGCTTTCTGAACAGCCTGCCCACAGGCTCCTCGGCAAGAGCTGCCCAGGATCTGGGTACGTAACAAGCATTCATTTTCAAAGCTGTAATCCACACCCTTCTGGCAACCACTTTTCTTTGTCACATGGAGCAGGGTTTACCTGATCCCACAGTGAACACATCCCAGACATCCCAACCTGTCAGCTGCTGTGTAAACTACCAGCCTGGGAAATCAGGTGCCAAATTAGTCCAGCATCTGTGAAGAACCAAACCCTACAGGGCAAGCTCCAACATCTGTTCTTGGCACCCATGCTGCTACAAGCTGCTTTGAAAACCTGCTTTACATTTTTAACCAATTGTTGGTCATTTTAGCTCAGGACAGGGTTGAAGCTGCACCCATGAGGCTCCTCAGCAGCAGCCAGTTAATGCTGTAACGTGTGTGTATGCTGAATTCTCCAACTAACCCAGGCCATGGGACTTTTTTGTTTGTTTGTTTTACATCTTAACCTTCTTGCTTCACTGAGGTTATCTCACAGAAGACTGCTCCTACCAGAGGTTCCCCATTATTTTTTTTTCCAGGCCAGGCTATGTTCAAACCTTCAGAATATTCACATCCTCTCAAGGCAGAGCCATCCTCATCCAGCAGGGGACCATGGGACAGGAAGGGTGGTGATACCCATTTTCCCTAAGCTGTTGTTCATCATAAAAACTGAGGGCTCCGGAGCTGGATGTTCCACATCCAGCAGCAGTTCCACAGCTGACACTGGATCCTACCCTCCTGCCCCCAGGCTGTCCTTCCACTGTCTTTATCTCAGCTGACAGATTTTCACACAGCTCATCTATCTCGGCAGAATGGCTTTTTATGGAAGCCAGCCCTGTTGAAAATGTTTTATCCAGCTCTAATCATGTCTTCTTCCCTTTCAGCCCTAGATGAAAGCCAAGAAAAATTATGCAGAAAATGAAGAAATTTGAAGGGGAAGGAGGAAGGAAGTCAGTTGAACACCACAGAATCCATGAAGGACTTTGAGTTAAAATACATCCCATGGCCACACAATTTTTTATCTTACCCCTTCTCCTCCCTTATTTTTATGAGTTGGGATTACATTTTTTTTCTTTTTTTTTTCCATGAGGAACTACTTTATCTCCTAATCCCTGGCACACCGACGTGGCCAGCACAGCAGAGGTTGCGGTGGATGGGGCAGCCCATGGTACTCCTAAGGAGCCCTGCAAGGAGCTAGCCTGGCTTCAGGGCTGCAGAATTGCCTGAGCAGATGCCATCAGGGTTTAGAGCTGACCCAGAGCCAAAGAAAAACAGATCTATGAGGTAAAACAAGATTTCCTGCCTTTTCAAAGGCACAGATGGAGGGGTGGTGGAGCCAGGAGGAAGAGGGTGGACTTGGTGAAGACAGCATGACCAGCTGCCCAGCACAACCAGCAACCCCCTTCCTTCAAAGCCTCAGATAACACCAACCCCTCATCTGGGGCTTGTGACTGTTTCTCAAGGCTTTAGCATCATCTGAGCCGGCACCTGTCACTGTTACTCAGCATTATTGTGAACTGAGGAAATTATTTTCCAGAGTGACCTTTGGCTTGGCATAGCCTGGCTGGCAGATGGAGCAAGGAGCCCCTCAGCCCAGAAGGAGCAATCCCATGGGAGCCCAGCATTCCATGACAGCGAGGCCTGTGCTGCCCAGAGAGAGGTCAGCCGTGCCCTAAAGCAGGGGTAGGAGCAAGAGAAAAGCTTTTCTGAAGAAGGTGGAACAATCTGATTATCCAATCATCTTCTTAACAATCCCAGGGAAGGACTTCCCAAGGCACGAGTCACCAAAGGACACCGAAGTGCTGCCCTCATCAAAGACCCTGGGATACAACTGGCACTTCCACACATCTCAGCAGAGGGAAAGCAAAGTACACCAGGTGCCCAGGACTGTCTCCCTGTTCTTCTGAGCCTTCTGATGTTTACATTTTTGTAATGGAGTTTCTCACATACTTTTCATGTAAATAATGATTGTTTTGCATTCCTTTCTGGAGGAAGAGAGATTTGATGGACTGTCGGTTTGACCAGTGTAGTTAGAGAGGCGGCAATTTCATCCTCCAATCCACAGTCACTTTTAGAATCCTGTAAATACCAAGGTCCAAAAGGAAATGTGCCTTTTTTTTATCTTGGACATCTCAGCGTGCCAGTGTCATTCATTTCATGTTGTATTGTGACACAGGACAACCTGGGTGCAGAGATGACACTGCTGCCCCCTGCTCTGCTCACTCAGCCTGGCTCCCACAGCCCCAGCCAGCCTACAGCTGGGGCAGGTCATGCCCATGGAGGAGAAGAACGAAGGCTTTTGAAGGGAGGAGGGTCAGAAGAGAATGATTATGGTTGAGATGTCTCAGGAGGGTCACTTCGTTTGGACAGATGCTAAATGCTCTCCAGAAAAAGGGCAGATCTACTCAGCACACAGAGGACCTCAAGCCAACTGGGATGAGCATCAAAGCCACACCAGGCAGGTCATCACACTGCCTTTCTTTCCATCACACTGCCTTTCTTTCCATCACACTGCCTTTCTTTCCATCACACTGCCTTTCCTTCCCAAGAAGAGCCAAGGTCATGCCACTCGAATGCAATGGCAGCCACTCAGCTGCCGAGCCCAGGTATTTTGGGGTGCAGGCTCAGGAAATGGATGCTGCAGCCTTTCCCCTGTTTCCTTGCTTGTCTAAAAGATGCCTGAGCTTTCCATTCCTCTTGCAGCAACTGCTTACACGTGTGTTATATCCAGGTCAAAGCATCTTCAGATTTTTTATCTGAAGTGTGTCAGGTTTCCTGAAGCTGCTAATGACTTAAATAAATCCCAGTCAGATGTCTTTTCCAAACTCTATGAACTAATACCAACTGACACTTGGTTTGAAAAAAAAAAAACCCAACTATTCATATCTTCATTAGATAGATGAGGACAAAATTATGATCAATTATTTTCCCTCAGATGCATTTCTCTTGTGAAAAACTAAATCAATCTGTTCATTTAGCAAATGAGACGCAACAAGGCATGGAATGCTCCAGTGGGCAGGAGCACAGGCAGAGCCTGCTGTGCCCTGGGCATGGGCACTGCACAAACATCTCTGCCTGTCACTAACTCAGGAGCCCCCTGACAGCCACCCTGAGCTCCCTCTGAGAGCCACCTCAGGGACAGAGCCCAACCTGACTGCTGCCTGGCCTTCTGCAGAGGAAGGAAAGGGCCAAGTGGATCCCCAGGATGAGAAGACAGAGCTCTCTCCTCCACGAAGATGAGGGGTCTTCTTGTGCCTCAGTGCCCCTGTCAGTAATTCAGGACCAACACCAGACACCACCAGGGAGGTATTTTGAGACCTGCTAAGGGTGTAAGTCTGATTTTACCACAGAGTACTTGCCTCAATTTACCCCAACTATGGATGTTGTGAGCCAGAGGGCTCACAACACCCTTCCCTTACACTACAGCTAGAAAAACTGAAAATAAAGAGCAGCTGATTGCCATCTGACAGCTCCTGTGCCTCTCTCCTCAAACCATGACAGCCCAGATCTTCTCACACCCAGTCTCAAGACTTCATGCATATAATGCTGGTAAAGGGCTGGGGCAGCCCAGCAGGGAGACAGCTACAGAAAGGCAATCAAAGCAACCAAATTACTGCTACTATAATAGTGATAATAAAGAATTTGGACAGCCAGGATATTTTCACGGTACTTACTGAGTGCCAAGGAAGCACAGCTTTGATTTAGCTAAGCCTATTTTTCACAAAATGAAGCTTAGGGTAAACAAGACGTGACTTCAGCGTGTTAAAAGTGAAGATTATTGCTCTATTCTGGTATATCAAATGCAAAACCAAGTAGCATTCAGGACTGCTGCATAATCAATCCTACACAGCCTGGTGACTGTAACAGCCACGTCATCCACAAGTTCAGGTGGTCTTGTGGCAACTGAGTCATTAAAATATAAGTTTCCATTCACAATAAAAGTTTAAATATCCTGCTTTAATCTGAACGATTCTCCATGGGTACAAGTAACAAAGAACTATCCTAGAAAGACAGAGAAAGATAAAAAGGAAAAGGCTTTTCTCTGTTCCTGCTGTGTACTGAGTGCAGTCATTCTGCAATCTGTTTGTAGTGCATTTTTCTGTTCCTTTGCAAAGTTAGTCCTGGATGTGCACAAGAAATAGAGTTGCCATCCAGTGGGAAGTGTTGACCTATTGCAAACTGCTGCAGAATCAGAACAGGAAGATGAAAAGTTCGTGGAGTGAAAAATTCCGAAAATTTACTGCACAGAAATGTCAAAACAAAATGTGTTTGATAGGAATGAAACAATCCAACTTGCTGGCATGACATTTCTCATTTTAAAATACCACATCAAATTGGTATTTCAGAAAGACCAATACCATTTCATTACACTGACTTGCAGCAGCATTTTTCATTCTGATTTTCCCAGATTTTTTTTTTTAGAACAGCAGATTCACTGGACATTGCTATTGTTGTTAGAACACTTTTCCTTTCTTCTGCAGAGCTAGCCCTGAAAAACATGATGACCTGCTCTCACCAGCTTTCTGTTTGTGTGAAAAGTCCATACAGCAGTGGAAGAAAAAAACCCCCTATTCGGGAACATGGAAACCAGTGAAACTGTAAGAAGTGCTACTGTGTGGCACTTGCAATTATATTAACTACATTTTCTGAACTGAACTAATATTCAAGTAGTCATTGTTGATTTTGCCATGCTGTGAAACAGATATTAATTTCCTGCCTACAGACAGGCATGCAACTGCATTTGAAAGAGATGCACATAATGACATGCTTTGTTTGCACACACAAATCAGGGGTGTTTTAAGCAATCTCCCCAAGCTGGGCTTTTTATATGCACAGCTACCTGGTTTGAATATGTAACCATGAGGGTTAAGGATGTACAGTTGAGAGGAAGCATGCACACCACACCATTTTCTACTGAATTATTTCATGGCAACCATGGAGAAGCAAGGGATTGTTATCCTCCCTGTTTTATAGATAGGAACACAGAAATTACTGACATGCCCAAAATCACAAAGGTGAGTTTTGAAGCTGTGTGTATCTTCAGGGTCTTGCTCCAGAAACCCTCCTGCAAGGCACATGTGCCTGCTCTTGGCTCTAAAATCTCCCAGGGAGTGCTTTTGAGAACATCAATTCATACAGCTTTTTCTCATCTCAGTGAGACTGAAAAAACTGAGATCATCCTCATTAAATCCTCGCTAGTTTAATGGGCAATCCAATACTGAGAGAATGCAGACTATGAAGTTACAAATGCCACTGCAACTCAGTCCATTCTGAGAGAAAGAAGGCTGAGAGATGAGAGGAAGTTATAATTCTCTTTGCCTTTGATCTGTGCAGATCAGCAGCACGTGGTGTTCCTGGGCAGTGGGAAGAGCTCAGCACAGGCTCCCACGGAGATGAGTGGGACACGCTGTCCTGTGGCTCCTGCACCAGGTCCTGCTGCTGCCCAGGGCCTCCACCAAGGTCAGGTGGAGTTGCCAGGGTTTAATGACAGGCTGCCTAAGGAAAGACACTGGCAGAATGGCTAAATCCTCCAACAGAGCTTTAGCAACCTTAAGAAAATCATCTTGAAGCTGCCCCCACAGCTTCTTCCCATCCAGCACCACAGGGATACACAACACATCTTACCTGTGCCTTTGGCACTGTGCCCTTGGTGCTGTTACAAGGATTTAAGCTCAGGATGGGGAACTCCTGCTCTTCAGACTTGTGTGACTCCAGGCAGCTCTGCCTTTGCCTGATGATCCCAGTCTGATAGAGCGATTCCTCGGGAATCCTGCGGGAACAGCGTGAAAACCACATCGTACTGCCCCATGCACAGCTGCCCCATGCACAGCTGCCCCATGCACAGGGAGGCATCTGTGGGGTAAGGCTGAACCATTTCACCTCCAGAAAATGAGGGGTGGCAAGGTCTACCACAACACTGAAGCACTGAGAGCAGCACGTGGACAGGGACGCTGCAGAAGCAGCGCTCAGAGACGGATGGCTGACCTTTAGAAGAGGAAAAAATAAATAACTGCACCAGGCAACAGAGGAGCCAGAGTTAGGCTGTGAGCAGCCTTCAGGAGAGGGGAACTTTATAACAAACTGTCACAGAGCCCTGGCATTGCCTGTGAATGCTGCTGTGCAACGCCACACATGGCAAAAAAAAAAAAAAAAGTAAGAAAATGGCTAAAATGGCTATAAATCATCATTTTCACACAGTGATTCTGCACTCAGCTATTGCACCAGCAGGTCCCTGAAGGTATCTCTAGAACTTTACCATCCTTTCTGAGGATGGCTCCTGATAGGGACCAGGGGAATGAATGCAATGGTTTCTGGAGTAAATTGGTAGCTAAAAGATGTCTGTGCAAAAGCAACAACATTCATCAAAAAGCATTGGGCTAGGAGCAAGGCAGAGCCAACTGAATACAAGTCATAAAATCCTAGGGTGAATGGTTTCACAACAGAGAAGCCTTGAGTGCCACAGAACAGTGTGAAAGGACTGGAAATTAGGTGCTTCTTTAAGTACTAGGAGTCATTCAGTACTGAAACACCCCAGCAGAAGCTATGGTGGATTTTCTGCCTTGGGATACTTATGTAAGGAAAACTCTCTTATTTCCCTACACAACCTGTTCCACAACAAGGGCAGAAGGACACCTAATGCATTCCTAGGAACAAATTGGAACAACTGATGCTTTGTCCCTCACCAGCCCTGCAGCAAAGAGCTTGGAAGAAGCAGATATCACAGAATGTCACCCTGTGGGCAAGCTGTGCAGCACAAAATTCCCTCTGCCCTTCTGTGAAGCCCAAGGGAGGGGGTGCCCATGTCTCTGGGGGGCAGGAGGGAGGGATGGAGCATCCCACTGGCCTGATGGATGCATGTGGAGGTGGCACATCCGTACCGAAGTTCGGGATAAACGTTTTCCAGGTACCACTTGAAGCTGTGGCATTTCAACTTCTTCCTCAGCTCCACTCTGCTCTGGATGCTGTGGGAAGAAAATACATCACAGAGATACAGTGGAAATGATGAAGGTGAGACCCAATACACCACAAAGGGAGGATGAGAGAAACCCATCAGAAATGCACAGGCAGCAAACGCAGGAGCATCAGCAGCTCTGGTTTCTCTCTGTGTGAGCTTGAGCAGTTGTTCTGATCTCTGTCTCTTTGGAGGTCTCACTTGGTAAAATGGCATGATGACATATTGTCATTTTAACAAGGAGTCTGGAGCTGAGAAGGTTCAGGGAAGAGCACAGTCATTTAAAAACTATTAGTAAAAAATGTATGCTACTATGCAATAACCCTTACCTGAGCACATTAACATATTAGGAAATCAAAATATGCTGTTTGCTATTCTAAGTTACTCTTGGTTTGCAGGACTACAGGAGGCCTTGATTTGCAAGAGCACCTGAACAGGCTGGTAAGCCAGCAGAAGTTAATCACACAGTGAAACACCTTTTTCTTTTATTAATCAGGACAACATTTCTGTTGAGGAAATTTGCTGCACAGTGACGTTTTCAAAACTCCAGCTCTTCCCTGGGCCAGCCTCCACCTGTGGAGCTGTTATGAGCTGGCTTTTATGGAATAGTCAGAAGCCTCCAGTACCTCCTTTTTACATAGGTCAACTTCTCTATACCCTAAGCAGAGGACAGAGCTGCTGCTTCATTCTGTGCTGATGGATGGGAGGAGGATATTAATTCAGAGGAAACAGGGGAATCCCCAGGACTTCAAATTATTCATCATGGAGATTGAAGAGTGGCCACAAGGAATTCAAGTCTGGACTCAGAACTCCCTGGAGTCTGAAGAAACTTTCTAAGGCAAAGAAGAGCATGTGAAAATGAGAAATGCAACACAAATATTTACAGAACTCCTGAAAGGGAGGCATTTCTGACTCCTCACAGAATGAATGGCAAATTCCCTGCACACAAACACTTGATGCCTTCCAATAAAGCATCAGCAGGCCAAAAGCTTTATGATTTTCCTGCCTGTTAGCTGCCACCAACACCTCTGGACTCTGGGATCAGAAGTAGCTCTGATGTGTTTGGTTTTACAGTTCTATGTAATGCCAAGGACAGGACAGAGGGTTTTCCCCCACCTGGGTTTGGTTCACTCACTGGAATAAACCAGCACAGCATTTAAACTGGCACTTTATCCACCTCACTGCTGCAGCACATGCCTATCACCAGTATTTTACTGTCACTGCAGAAGTGATGTAGCCACATTTCTCCTCACAGAGAAAAGCAAGGCACAATTCTTCCCAAGAATATTTCTGGGTTTCACATTCTCTGAACATCAGCGAAAGGAAGAACAATTCTTATCTCCTTTGCTGTGCCTGTGTTTGTGCCAAAGTTGAATGCAACATGGAGATTGTTTACCCACAGTGGTGGTGTTTTGTTTCCTTGGCCTGTCAGGGCCAGGTGTGTATGTGTGGGGACTGTTGGGTGACAGTCACGAGTTCTGTGCAGTGTGAGCAGGGTGGAGTGCTTAGCAGATTCAGTTTAGGTGTAATGTAATATAGTATGGAATATTATAGTCTAATAAAGTAATTAATTAGCCTCCTGATATCGATGGAGTCCTCCTCATCATTCCTCCTTCCTGAGGGCCCTCTCAGCACAGCTATAAAGCAACACAGGTGGGTTTCCACAGCAGGGGATGCCTCTGTGAGCACCCACTGCAGCAGGCAGGGCACAGGCAGCAGAGGCAGAAGGATCCTTACTTCCCAAAAGGCCTCCCCTGGGCTGCAGGCCGGGCAGCGTAGTAGTACTGCTTGAACTCGTCCATCCACACCTCGGCCGTGCGCTTGGTGTTCCTGGGGAGGGCAAGGGGACACGCTGAAACCAAGGGGACATCTTCCAGAACTGATCCATCTTCTGCCCTCCTCCCGGCCTCAGCTTCACCCAAGCCCCCTCTGAGTCAGCCCATCCCTCACTGCTACTGAAGGTACTCCTTCCTTCCCATTGCCCCAAACACATCGGGCCAAATAAAGCTTGGATGAAGAATTCACCATTTCAAACCCAGCTGGCTGCTTTGCATCCACCAGACTCAGAACTGTAGGTTGTCTCAAGCATCATCTCCAAGGCAGGAGTGCCTGGGGTTTTATTTAGTGGATGGGAAGGAGCTCTGAAAAGTTTGCCAAAGATTTGCAACGATTTCCTTTGTTTCAATCCTGAATGGACTCTCCTGCTTTGTGCTCCTAGATTTCACTGAGGCATTCAAAACTTAAAGAGAAAGTGGCCCCACCACAGTGCTGCAGCATGAATGCCACTCTCCCACATCAGCCAGGTGTCTGCAGAAGGTTTCTGAACATCAGCAAATCTTCTGCTGGCTTCAGATGGCTCTAACTCCTCTTGCAAATGGATTTCCTGCTCCATGCCTATCTGCCTGTCCCTGCCCTGACCAGAGGAATTCTCCAGTCTCCTGCTCCAAGGCAGGCCAGTGCCTCCAAGCTATTGCTGCCACACCACTAAGCTGCAGGTGCTGTGGGCAGGCTCTGGACCCAGCCAAGTGCCAGGGGCCCAGAAAAGGATTATTCTGCACAAGAAGCCAGCACTGCACTGCGCTGGAGCCTGAGCTGTCTCTCACACTGAAGTAGGGGCTCTGTGGAAAAGCAATCAGTATCTGGCAGAAAGGTGGAGATATTTTTTGCTAACACCTCTATTTAAATAGAAGTGCTACAGAGCTTCAGGTTGCCAGGAGCTGCTTCTCCTCCCAGTCTATACACTGTAACATTAAGGCTGATAGATACCCTAAGGTTAATAACATCCCAGCTCCTAATGCCTACAGGTACATTTCTCCAGACTGAGTCTCAGCTCCTTGCTGATTCATGGGCTTCTTCCTTTCTCTCTCTCTCTCTCTCTAAGGCAATAGTCTAAGTGCTCTTGCTCAAGAGATGACTAAATCAGTGTCTACATCTGTACCTAACCTTGCCCAACGTGCAGGGCTCCTTTGTTTGGCTTCCTGATCTCATTTGAGTTTACAAGAAACACAGGGATAAGAGCCAAGGCTCACACCCAGGCATGACACAGCCATCCCCCAAGTCCCCAGGGGCCTGTGCCTGGCAGGGAGTCACAAGAGCTGCTCCCATCCAAGCTCCCCTTGCTCCTCCTGCAGGTGATGCAATGCAGGTGCCACCTTCTCACTCCGGTTTTGACAGGAGAGGTTTTGCCACATCCCAGGCCCCTCTGAAGTAGTCTTGCTTCACTACTGAAAGCAAGAGCCCTCCTAGTGATCCTCAAATTTGTGCTCTGCTCCGTGATGATGCCCTGTGCCTGTCACGGCCATCCCCTTCCTGCTCCACCCACTGTGTGGCTGGAAATCACAGGTGTTAGTGAGATGTTGTCACAGACATCTTTTATGAAAAATCCTTTCATTGGTATTTTTCTGCTGAGAAGCTGAGAGGCCTCAGAAACAAAATGTAAACAATAATTATCTGCTGCTGTGGAATGCAACAGGTGGATCTGTGATTGGTCTCATGTGGTTGTTTCTAATTAATGGCCAATCACAGTCCAGCTGGCTTGGACTCTCTGGTCAGTCACAAGATTTTATTATCATTTCTTTCCTTTCTTTTCTAGCTTTCTGATTAAATCCTTTCTTCTATCTTTTAGTATAGATATATCATTTTCTTTTAATATATCTAATATATCATTTTCTTTTAATATAATATATATCATAAAATAATAAATCAGCCTTCTGAAACATGGAGTCAAGATTCTCATCTCTTCCCTCGTCCTGGGACCCCTGTGAACAGCACCACAAGATGTGTCATTTGCACTCCTCTTGTCTCAAGCAAAGGCTGAGGAAGCTGCAGAGAGCCTGGGTCAGCAGTAGCCCTGTGGCAGATAGCTGGGTCTTCACAAATGCTGCTTTCTGACAGTGGGAAGCCCACACTAAAAGGAAAGCCTGCTGTGTAAGCACTCACAGCTGCAGGTTAGCTCAGAAACAACCCTGCATTTACTGTAAGTGCCTCCAGTGCTTTTCTCTGTCATTCACTTAAGCAACAATGTTCAGCCTCACACTCTAAAAATGGAGGAAATCCTTCCTGACCTCACTAGCTGATCATCATTCCCATGCCTATTCCCACTTCTGGATTCCCTCCTTCTTTGCCTGACGTTTCCAGGATCTTTGCCCATTCCAGGATCTTTGCCCATTCCAGGCAGCCCTTTCAGTGCTGATTCAGCCTGTGTTGCTGTGTGTGAGGAGAGGTGCCTGCCCTTCAGCTGGTATGCCCTGGCAGTCCCTTTGGTCCATGGGGCAGCCCTCTGCTGACTCTGCTCAGGAGAGAGCACCAGCCTGGAGACAGAACCACCCTCTCCAGCAAGATGTCTGGCTCCCATCCCACAGAGGCACTGGGAACCAAATTTTCTGGTTCAGCTGAGCCACACTGAGCCCTCAGCTAAGGTCACTGGCTACTGACAGACATTGCTGGCAGCCTCATTTCAGGTCATTACAAATGTGTTCTGGTGACCTCAAGGTCCAAACCATTTGGTGTCCCAGCAGCCAGCACTCAGGGATGTGCTGGGGCCACCCCTCCATTTCTGTGCTGATGAAATCTACCACATGAATGTCCTATTTCTGTCATATTCTCAACACTGGAGAAATCCTATGGGACACTTGTATTGACTTACATTTTCTTCAACTCAAGAAATTCCTGCCCAAGGATATTTCAAAGTTTTCCTAACAAACTTTCCTGCCTGTCTTCTCTGCTCCCCTCTCTCTCTACAAAGCTAATTCACAAAAAAAAAAACAAACCAAAAACAAAAAAAAACAAAACAAAACAAAGTAAGTACAAACCACTTACTTGATGTATGTATTGGCATTTCCCTCTGGAAAGACGTAGGGATGTTTCTTCCTAAAGACGTGCCCAACACGGCTGCAGGGGATGATTTCCAGGCTCCCTCCACACATCCACACACGGAAAGAGATTTCTGTAAGAGAAGCAGCTTCAGCACTTTGTCTTTCTGTCCTAGAGCAGTCTGAATCCTGATGTTAGCTCTTACTTCATCCTCTGCAACATTAAACTGGGGTAAATCAATTACCAGACTGGCTTTCCTAGGCACAACGGCCTTAAAAGCACATTTCAAAGCTTCTTTGCAAGCTGTTTGAAGTCAGTGCACTTGAAACCTGCCTCCAGCACAGCAGGTGCAATCACAATGCTCTCACAATGTGGGACCATAAGCAGGTCCCTTTTCATACACTGCAGAATCCTCTCGCCAGTTTTGTGCCTCCCTCATTACTCCTGCACTGCCTGTTTCAGAGTCACTTCCCTCCAAAGGGCTCTCAAGTTCACCAGGAGGAGCTATGAATTCTCTCCATTAATGACTACTCCTGTCATTATCTTTATGAGCCCACCACTGACTCTGCAAAGTGGACAGAGAGCTGTGCATCCACTGCCTGTCCCAAAATGGACGGGAGCTCACCCTGCCCAGGTACTCTGGGCCTTGAGTGCCAATGCTGCAATCAAGTAAGGCACACACCTTCACACAAGCAAAGGTCAGCGGTGGGAGGCATTATCCCAAAAATCTGGGTAAGTTGTCAGTATGGGAAATGTCTCCCAGTCACTCCAAGCCACTCTGTGGCTGGCCCACAGGGCCCTTCTCAAGGAAAATGAGCCTGTGGCACAACTGACAGCAGAAGTTATAAAGCTCTTGGCAGGGAGCTGGATGAGGTAGGAAGGGTAAGCAGCATGGCTGTTCTAATGGGTCCATCTGCTCCTGATGCTTATGAAGCTATGAATCTGTAGCTCTATTGTCAGACAGTACCAGCGTGGAAAAGAAATGAAATTAAAATGAAAAGGCTTCTGCAGTTCTCCGAGTCCTATTTTATCATCTGTTGACAGTGCAGAGCTATATGTAGCATGTATCTACTGCAAAACTAGTAATTCCTTTTCACACACGCCCTCCCCCATTTAACTACAGAAATAAGACAGGAGAACACCCATTGTCTTTGTCCCAGCAGTCCCCTCATGTATGCCAGCACAAGGATGACTTGTCCCCAGGTCGGATGCTGGCAAGACAAGCACCTGTGGCAGGAATGGGGCAGTGCCAACAGGCCTCCTCCTCCTCCAAGGGTTCAGAAAGCTTCCATCCCTCCAAGAACAGCTGACAGCTTCAGGGAGGCAAAGGCCAATTGGAGCCTGGACATCCAAAGCCCTCTGAACACACAGGGCTCAGCCCTGAGCTGCTGCAGAGGTGGGAGCCAGGTCCACGTTGCTCCCATCCCGCTCCCAGCACACCCGCCTGCTCCTGAGCTGAAGGAAAGGGAAGGCTGACACAGCTGCAAAGCCTTCTTGCCTCGATGCCTGGATCCAAAATTCAAGGCTTTGGTCCCGTCCCCAGCAGCTGGCCCTGGCAGCAGGGACAAGCAATGGCAGGGGTGGGAAAGCACAGCAGGGAGCAGTATTCCTTCCCAGAAACTCCCTCCCCTTCCCTTTACTGCCGTGTTTACATGCAAGAGCTGCCAACAGCAGCTGGAGCCTCACCACTTTCCCCAGTGCTGGGTATTAAGAGGCCAATAAAATGTGCCCTTGTGCCATGTCCTGGTGCTATACTGGGAGCAGGCTTCATCACAGCTGCAGGGAAATGAGATTATGGCAGGATATGGCCACTCTCTAAGCTGCTGCTGCTGCTCTCAGTTCTCCTCACTGCTGTCACTTGTCTGTGTGTCACAGCACTGGCCTGCTGCTGTCACTTGTCTGTGTGTCACAGCACTGGCCACTCTGCTGGCTCTGCTGTGTCAGTCACAAGGGCACCCAATACAAGGGGACAACCAGCTGAGCAGCTGTGGAGCACAGAGTGGCTGCTGCAAGCTGCCTTCCCCTCCTCTGCTCCTTCTGCTCAGCCTGGGAGAAGAGCAGCTCCCTGGTGTGCTGAAAGACTCACACCATTCAGTCCTTGCCTGGCTTTTCAAAGCCTAGTGAAGAGGCCATCCCTGCGTATTGTGAACTGGAATGAGGACACAGCACACAGGAGATGCTGAGGAGTCTGAGCTCTCTGCACCCTGCAGAGCCTGCTCCAGGTACAGCAGAAACAATAAAAACTCAGATTTCCACAGGGAGGGATCACCCATGGAGCCATCGATGGCAGGTCACAAACAAGATCTCCAGACAGGCAGCCAAGACCCAAGTGTCCCAAGGGAAAGCAGAGTGAAGCACCAACTAAAGCATGGTAGAGGGTCAGCTCAGAGGAGCCAGGGGAGCAGGAACCAACAGCATGCTTCCCCTGACCCTCAGGAGATGCTGCCAGTGCACATGGCCACTCCAGGTGACCCCCAGGAGGGGGTGTGAGCAGTACATGTTGGGGTGTGCTGGACTTGGCCTTCATTCAGCAAAATACCTCTAGCACTTCTTGCTGGCCTGCAAGTCCTTCTTGCCCTTACTCATCTACAGAGAATTCAGTAAATTGAAGATACAAAACACCTATGGGGTCCTCCTTCAAAGGCAAACACATTCACTTTTGTTCTGCCTGATGGGACACTCTGCCCTCCACTGCTGCACCTGCAGGAGGTGGAGCTGTGAGCCAGGCATTCTTGGGCTTCTTGCCCATTTCCTGGGCTTCTGCTCCCAGGAAAATGGGCAAGATGGGATCTGCCCTGCTGCTAAGCAGACCTGCACTTTGCTGTCACAATGTTAACCTTGATTTTGCTTTCCTCTGTCACAGGAGGCCGTGGTACCCCTGCAGCACTGCCAGTGCATGTTTGGTCAGGACCAGCCTGCTAGGGCATAGCACCAGCAAGGGAAACCTCTCCTCTGCAGGATGGGTCACAAGAGCACAATGCCTGCTGTTAGAGGGCACGGGACAAGCTGCCAGGATGGAGCTTCTCCCAGGAGCAGGCTGTCCTGCCACTGCTCATCTCCCAGGAGCAGCTCCTGCTGGCTGCTGTCACAGACAAATGATGGGCACAGACAGGCAGCAGGTCAGGCACAGCATGGCAGCTCCTCTCCTGCTCTTCTCCTGTCCAGTTCCCTTCCTGAATGCTTTGTTTGGGCTATTGATCCAGCAGGGAAGGTGGAAGGGCTGCCACTCCCTTCCCAGGTTTCCTCACAGCCACCCCACTCAGATACTTTGGGCCACTTCAAAGACAAGACAGAGAGAAAGCAGCAAACAGGTGGCAGAAAGAGTGAGATTCCTACTGCATAACAAGATAGAAATAAATAAAATATATCCAGAGGGACAAGGCATGTGAAGGAAACACCAGTGCCAGGCAGTGGATGGATTACTGCAAGGCAGCAGCATCTGCTCCCCTGGATGAGTGACAGCATGGCTGTGTGTGTGGAGACACAAGAGCCTTCCTTCCTGGCTAGCCCCACTCCCCAGAGGTGCAAAGCTATTAAAGCCAGGTTCTGATCTGTCTGCCTGACACTGAGTGCCTCCCCCTTCTTTCCTGGGTACAGTCTGTTGTTCTGATCCACAGCATCACTGCAGCTTCAAAGAGAGAACAGCACAGCCCCATCCAGCTCTGCTGGACAAGGAGACAAGGGACAGGCTGTTACCTCTTTCATGTGCCCTCTCAAGTGTGCTTGCAGATTTCTTTATGTCCCTCTTGTCCCATGATAAGGGCCAGAGATCACGGAATTTAAGTGAGCTCAACCCTTTTTTTTTGGTGCAGGAAAAGTGACAGGATCAGAGAGAGCTGGGCAGCTCTCAGCCACCCAGGGATACAGGAATGGATAAGCAGCCCTGGTACTCTGCCACCTGTTTGCTGCATGCTGATGGAGCTACAGTTTCAGGTACTCTGCCAATTCAAGGAAGGACTGATACCTCAGTTCATAGCTTAGAAATGCAGTCATTAATGGATTAAGACAAATTCTTTGCTCTATTAAGGAGAAAATAAGACCAGGAAGGAATAGAAGGCTGCATGTAGTGTTCTCTCATCTGTTGGTATCACCAAAGCTGCCAGCTGTGTGGTTGAAGGTATTTACCTACAGGAAATCAAAGCAGCATGGAAGGCAGGCAGTCCCAAGTGCCAACAATTGCTCACTTCCCATCATTCGTGGCTGCTGGATCTCTCACTCTCCTAAGACCACAACCTATGAATGTGAATGAGGAAAACCACCCAGAACATTCAAAGTGAAGCCTGAAATGAAACCTTGTATCCATCTGGCATGTCTCAGAAAGGAAAGCCAATACAGCAAGGCATAGGAGGATGAAGAACAACTCACCAAAGTTCTCTCCACCCCAGATGTCCATGGCACTGTCATACTTCCCCAGGTGGTTGAACCAGGCCTTGTCGATCACAAACAGCCCCCCAGCAATGATGGGTGTCCTGAAGAGTGCACAAGGAGAAGAGGACACACTCTCAAGCACTGCTGCAGCACCTGGATGCACAGAAGAAGCCCTTCCCTTTGCCTCCCTTTCCATGACCAGGACATCACCTTCTCACCAAGAAAAGGACAAAACACCCCAAAATGCATCTGAGCCTTTCTTTCAGCCACCTCGGCGTTCTGCTGCCAATCATAAATTGCCTGGCACTTAATGACTGGCTAATGCACCCGTCAGCACAACTCCTACAAGCCCAAAGTTGACAGCCCTGATTGTAGGCTTCAGCATCAAAAATGCACTTAGCACTCGGGGGTTATTCACTCAGAAGGGCTTTTTGCCTGGAGCCAGCCTATTAAGAGCACCATTCCACTGGGGAGAGGAAGGCAGAGCCAATTCAGAAGGGCTTTTTAAAAGCCATCACTAGCTGTGTGATCTTTATTTCAAACCAGGGTTATTTTTTTTTTCCTTTGGGTTAGCTAAGAAAACTGCACAGAGAAGGCCCATGGAGGAGGGGAGGGCAGACCCAGAAGAGAGCTTGAGGAGACTTGCTGCTTGCTGGGACAAGTCCCATCAGCTGGAGACAGTGTGGATGCTTCAGTAGAGGCTTGGGAGGAACTGGGGTGATTGCTGTGCCCAGGCTAATCTCCACAGTCCCCTACACTGTAGAGTGATCAGGAATGCCAGGCCAGCCTTTGGGAAGCCAGTGAGAGCTCCGGTTAACAGCAGGATCCTAAGGAGAAGCAGTGCTCTTATCCCCTGGGAGCCTTCTGAGTCCCTGAGCTTCTCCAGCACCTGGGGTCCTCCACACCTCACACCTCACACCTGGCTGGGGCTGCAGACACCAGCAGCAGGCCTGCTGCCAGCAGAGATTTCCAGCAGAATGAAGGACCCCTCCATCCCATGGCATGAGGACAGATGGCACCTCCTCTCCTGCTCAGCTTTGCTCCCTGCCCTGCACATCCCCATTTCTGAGGAGTCTTCAGTGAGGTACAGAAGAGCAGTGCTGGGAAGGCTAGACTAGACACCAAGTTTATCTTGAGGACACTGCCTTATTTTTAGGTGGTAGCTGAACTGAGAGAGGCAGTTGTCCACAGCACTGGGCTTTTCCCCTAACCATAATCCTTAGCACTACCAAAACCCCCAGTAACCATAAACACACCCCCCCCTTCCATCTTTGTGGCATTCTCAGGCTTCACTGTCGGAAGGTGAAGCTGTACTGCAAAACCCAGGCTAGCCAGGAGCTCGCTGGAGGTACTATAAGTTCAGAGCTGTCCTGGAAGAGATTCCACACTGCTGTGGAGCATGGGGACACATGTGAGGGTCACATGAGAAGCCTGTCCTGCCCCTGGGGTGCTTCCTTCCCCCTCCTGACTTACTTAATGGGCTCGGTGGGATCAAGTCGTTTGGCCTTCTGCTCCGGGGAGAGCTGCTCCCATTTGAAATGCAGACTCCAGTCAAAACCTAAAACCAGAGTAGAGAAGTGCCATGGGGAAATTAGAAATTGATATGGATTAGGAGGCAATGCAGGCTGCAGAAGCTCTGTTTGATGGAACATTTTCCCCACTTTCAAATTACTTCAGCCACAGAGATGCAGCTCTTGAGAGTAAAGTCCAATGCCTAACATATTTCACTACTACATATGAACAAGAAACAGCACATTGCATTACAATTTCAAAGTCAAGTGCTCCAAAGGCAGGAAAAGTCAGAATTAAAGCTGCTGCTGAAACCTAGTCCCCCTGTGCACACTCTGATGGACACTGTGTGCTCCAAATAGCACAGGCATACTAATCAGCACTACACTTGCATCCTCCAGCTGCTGCCTGGACATCTCCCATCTCCTCCTGTCGTTTCCAGGGCTGCCCAGGGTGGCTTTGACGTGACCCTTCTTTCCTGCTTGACCACCTCACCCACTGTAGCAAGCACACTGCTCACAGCAGGCCCCCCTGTGTGTGGAGCAGCCTGGGAGCAGCAGCACCGAGCAGCGTTCATGTGCTTTTCTGTGAGGCAGCAGGAGACAGAGGCGTGGTGCAAAGGCCAGTGCACATTCCCACCACGGAATGGATGCCCACAGGACGTGCACAAAGCTTGGACTCACCTCCCCTGAGGTCTGAGGAAGCTGCCACGTAGGCAAAAGTGTCCAGGTTGATGATGTCAATAACGGGACTGACCACCCGGGTGGGATCCTGCAGAGCAGAAGCGAAAGCACCCGTGACTTCAGGTGACACCACTCAAACTGGGCAAGGGGCTCCAAACTCCTGGAGACACCAAGGGCCTGCAAACATTGGTGTCATTCAGTTTTGCCTGGGACAAGTGTCCCTCACTGCCTCCTCCTCCTCAGACTGTGCCTGTACTTGGCAGCCAGCTGGGCTGGATGCAAAGCTCCTTCTGCCTTTTACAAATCCACCAAAATATTCCCCTTTCACCTCCCTTTAAATACTTTTAACTGGATTTCAGAAGTCAAGTGACAAACAGGCAATTGAAATGACAGAGGATAAACACAGCCAAATAGCTTAAATATGGGTATGTTTTTAAATGCACCAACTGTGGCAGTACAGTTAGTTTTGCCAAAGTTGTGAAAGGGTTAAAAAAGAAAGACCTGATTTATTCAAAATAGTTGGTGGTGATTTAATTAACATCTTGTTATGGGCAAAGAGATTATACAAACAGTTATGAACAAAAATATCTACAGGAGGAAGAGACTCTGACAGCTTTGACTGGTCTCTTATCTCCCTTTTTCTTTTCAAAAATCCCAAACTCCAATTATAGCTCAAACTTCAAGGTTTTACCCTCACCAGATCAAATTGTTTTTCACAGCTATACAAAGCAAAGCATCTGAGCACACTCGGGCTTGCTCTCTCACTGGGGAAGGACTTTGTTTTAGAAATTAGTCCTGACAAAGAAGCATTCAAATGCAGCTGTAGGAAGAAGCAACCAAAGGCCATGAGCTGGGAGCTGGACTAGAGCTGATTTTCCAATTGAGCATGACAAATACTTGGTATTTCCATAACAGGGTCAAGCCAGGGGTCTCACTATCACTTTTTGTGAGTCAAACATCTCACTGAAAAGGGCAAAGTCTGCTGCACCTCTGTACTGCACAGGGAAACACAAGCCACATCCAAGCAGCGTGAGCCTTTCAAACCCTCCAAAGCTATCCTGGCTGCTGCACAGTGTCCCCCAGCCTGCCACAGCTCAGCACAGCCAAGCATGCTTTAATTAGGGGGAAGGTTTTAAGCAATGCAAAACCTTCTGCTTTGTGTGCTGAGCAGTGCAGGGAAAGGATTGCATCCACTCATTTAAAACCTGTCCCTCAAGCATCTTACTGGGGAGCACTTCTAGCTGGCTGACACCCACCCCCAGTTTCAATTCCACTCTGCTCACTGCACGCCACAACTTCTTGTAGGAAAATCCCCTTCACATCAGGGCTGAGAGCACTACTGCAAGATGCTAACCTTGAGCAAGCAGTGCTGTCCTCTCCCTGCCTCACTTTCCCTGCCATGTCCTGGGAACATATATATTTGCTCAGCTTTCATGAAGGTCTCTCTGACCCTCAAAAGAAAAGCACGGCATGCTCAAGAGCACAGTGCTGTTGCTATGATTTATTTTGGGCTGAGCACCAGATCTTATTATAGGCAGCTTCATCTTTCTGGTTTTTTTTTTGCTACCCACCCATACCAGGGCACGTTAATATTAACAACAGCCAAACCTTCAATTCTCTCTCACAAACCTGAGCATTAATTTCTGCAATGCTGTTCTCAAACACACTGATGTATGGATCTAAACCAACAGGAAAAACCTCTGAAAATGCTCCTGAAGATAACAGATATATTTCAGCCTTAGAGAAGGGCAGTGTGTGGCTCTCAGCCTCTACATCCTGACCTTGTAATGGACAACAAAAAGGGCCACAGTTGCTCCTCTGGCCCCATAGCAGGATTAGGCAAAGATTAGGCAGGCTGCCCTTCATATGTCTCCTTTTTCCCTGGAAAGCACCAGAGTGGGGGTATTTGAGCTGGGAGTGGGGGGTCACCATTCATTGGTTCATCCCATTTGCAAACCCAGTTTTGGGATGAGCTTGTTGAGTCATACTGTAAAAATACCTTGGGATGGATAACTACATTTTTAGAAAAGTTACTCGGTTGAAATGCACCATTAATGACTTTAGAGATATTTGTTCCATAAGCAAAAATAAGAGCCCAGGCCCACACTCTCAGCATGCTGGTGTGAGGCACTGGCCATCACTGCTGCTCCCTGAGACAGGCACAGGGCGCTGAGACCCTCCAGACCCTCTCTCTTTCCCCCAGTCTCCATCACTTGCTCTTCCTGCTGGTTTCCAAATCCATGTGCTGGCTGTGTGCTGCCCACACCCACCAGTGGGGGGGAAACCATCAGCTGCTGGGAAAGCTCGAGGTGGAGCTCGAGGAGCACCTCCACATGGGTTCATGGTGGCACACATGGGCTCTGGCACTTCTCACCATGGAAAGGGGCAGGAATAGCTGCTCTGGCTGAGAAAATAAGAGAAGCCAAGAGTGGGGTGGCTGAGCTGTGGTGGCAACAGTGATGGGTGTGCCTTCAGGCACTCGCCGCTCGTTTGCTTGGAACTTAAAGCACATCAGCTCAAAACAGGCTGTTCCTGGGAGCAACAGAGTGAGGAAAATGCTCCTCCTAGGCAGCTGATCCTCATGGAGCAGTTGGCCAGGGAGCCCATCTCTAGAGCACAGCCTGAAGGTGGCAGCAGTAACATTTCATACACTTCACTGATCAATACCTTAACCCTGCTGGCAAGGATGGGTACGGTGGGCCTGGAAGGAGATGGAGAACTCTGCCCTTATCCTGCAGCTTCTGTGAGCAGTTAAAAAGCAGGCATGCAGGACCTCTCTGGCTTTGCAGGTTCCTCAACACTCTTTGTAGTACATCTCCCCTGCTGCCTGAGGCTGCAAGATGCTGGGCAAGGTCAGGGCAGCATGAGCAGCACTGCAAGCTCACAGACTGCCTTACTTCCAGCTGGGGAAGGATTCAATCCAGAAGAGTTTACAGAGGTGATGTGTGTGTTTGATGCTGCATTCAGACCACAAGACACTGGAACTCCTCTGGTGATGCTGCACATGGCACTCACATTCACCCATCCTGTGGATGCTGGACATGGGGCACTGTCTTGGAGCTGTGCGGGAAAGCAGATCTGCCAACCCCCTTCCTGCTGCCTTCACTGCCCTTCTCCTGACAAAACACATCAAAAGCTCTGCCTGGGAAAGAGGCAATTGCTCTGGATACTCCTTACTGAAGTACAAGCAGGGCTTTGGCACAAAGCAAGGAATGCCTGCCTTTAAAAAGCCCAGAGGAACAAGTGATGCTGTAAAGCTTTGTAGTAAATCCCAGCCTGGACAGGCGAGCCATGAGGCTCCAGTGGGATATCACAGCATGTGCTCTCATAACTCTACCAGAGCCACGATCAATGATATGAACAGCCCATTTCCATCACATTTCCATCTATCAGCAGCTCTGTGGCCCAGCCTGCAAACTGAGGCTGGGACCTCTCCAGTGCTGGTTGTGCTACAAGTGCCAGCAGCAGCGACTGCCCTCACCCGTGTGGAGGGAGCTGACCTGGTGCTGTGCCCCCCTGCCCCTGGTCCCATTGCTGACACACAGAGGGGATGCCCAGCCCAGCCGTCACAGCTGTCACATCTGCAGGTGTGAAAAGCAGGATGCCTTAGGTGAGGGGCACTGTGAACACCAGGCAGGCAGGTTTTTCCATGACCCACCACCTCAGCTGCCCTTATGTCAATGCAACTCAGGAGTTATAAAATTGCTGAGTAATTAGCAGCGGCCATCAGGAGCCAGAGGTGTAGCAGAGGTGCAGCAAGGGTGAAGGGAAAGGATGGGGCATCCACACCCTGGATGCTGGTGCATCAATCCCTGCACCCTGCTGCCAGCAGGTCATGGGCACAGAGCTCCCCTGACTCGAGTGACAAGGCGCCAGCAGCCTCTGTGTGCACGTCTGGCAGGACAGTCGCTGCCAGAGAAAGGGGAATGTCATTGTCTGCTCCGAAATCAGCAGAATTTAAATCCTATTAAATCAATTTATTAGCGCTTAATTTGCATGAAATTAAATTCGGCCCCTATTCAAGGAGCCGTCACTCCCTTAAATCATCATCACTGAGCACTTTACATGAGCCTAATTAAAATCTCTGCTGGAGCACTGCCCACGTATTCCCCTATCACCACTCAACCTGTGCTTGCCCGTTAAGAGTCCCACTGCCCCAGGAGACACCTCATCCCACCCACCCACGTGCCCCCCCAGTCACACTGACACCCCACCTGCCTGCTGGGTGGAGGAAGACCAGAAAAGGCCACTTTGTACCCCAAAAAGGCCACTTTGTACCCCAAAAGGCCTCTCTGTACCCCTTACTTGGATGCTTGCATGCAGCTGGTTATGGTTGGATGGTCCCACCCACTGGGAGGAGGAAGAGGAGGGGGACAAGGGGATGCATCCCCCGAGGGTGACTCTGGTGTCTCAGGAGCACTCACCTCCTTGATCCTCTGCAGCAGAGGGAGCAGCCAGTCCTTATTCACCTCGCAGTGGCTGTCCAGGAAGGTCAGGACACCTGCTTTGGCCACGTCTGCCCCTCGGATTCGGGATCGGATCAGACCTGTTCAGGGACACACCGCGTCAGCTGCTCCCCACGCGGCTGGGTAACATCTCCCCCACTCGTGCTTCTCCTGGGTTTTAACCTGCCTAAATCCCACCCAGATAAAGCATGGGCCAGGTTCATTGTCTTCTTTCTGGTGCTGCAAGGTATGCCAAGCATTTCTTGAGATCCTCAAAGAAATAAATGGCTCCACCAAGGTTACTGATTTATAGCATTTATGCCAATATGTACTTTGCACAATTAATTCTGCTGTCACCTTCTGGGACAAAACATGACTCAAAATGCTTTCATGTCCCTCTGCAGGCAACAAATCTAACACAGATGTGAGGCAGTGGGGAATGGGACAGAGGGTGGGAACACCTCAGAATTAAGCTTTTCCCAGACTACTAATTTTTCCTGCTGCAACCCCTTCTGTTTCCCAGTGATCCCCAGATCTCTCTCCCACCCTGAAGGCACTGCTGATCTGCAGCTCAATGGGAAGACATCTTCCATCAAGGAAAGAGGGTTGGCTTTTCAAAGTGCCTGACTTATCAGGGTCATCATGGTGAATTTGGAATCATTTGAAGATGGGAATGGATTGCTGCACACATCAAACAAGAGGGGAAACAGGTGACTCAAGGGGAGCAGAACTTCTTTATGAAGGAGAAACAGTGGCAATACAAGGGGACATATGGGCAGATAAAAAGAGACAGGATTTCAGGGAACAGCCATACATCAGGTTCATGCAGGAGGTCACTGATTTTCAAACTAAAATTCCCCTAGGGGAAAGGGCTTAAGCAACAGCCTCTGAGCCGGAGAGGGAACATGTGAACAAAGCCTGGAGCATCAGGAATTTGCCAAGGTCTCCTCCTGCAATGCAGACTTGTATCTCCCTGTATCTCTCTCTGTGACTCCTAAGATCCTGCATGTAGGTACGCTCTCCTTCACCCACCCCTGCCCTTCCCAAACCCTGGCAGCCCCTGGGGGACACAGTTTAAGTGATGTACTCAGCAAGGTAAGGTTGAGTTCCCACACTGTGACTGATTTATAGAGCACCAATAACTGCCGGTCCCTCAGGTGCTGGAGATGAGCACACATGTACCCCCATAAGGCAGGGGAGAAAGGTGAGGAGGAGGTGCAGGTTTATGGAGATCTCCCTTAATCTCCTGCCAAAGCAAGAATGTCTCTTACACCCATGGGACCTGATGCCACCCTGTCACCAGGCCTGCAGAGCTGAAACCCTCTGCAGAAAGAATCCTCAGAGAAAAGAACCTTTTCCACTCCTCAGTCTCCTCAACCCAACACTGACCTGGATGCACACCTTGGACTTGCAGCATCAGAAAACTTCTTTGTTTTTAGTTATCCTAATACTGCAAACCAGGATTTGAAACACACACTCAGGCTATGGGGAATGGGGAGATGTCTCCAAAGGTTGCCAGCAGCAGTCCAGTAGGACATGCATTCATCCTCCATACAGCCCTTCTTAATCTCTCAAATATAATTAATTATTACCAAAAAAAAAAAAATCCCACAGAAGCAGCAGGAGCAGATCTTCTCTTTTTCATTAGAGCTAACATCTTTACAAATAAGACCCGGGGCTTTGTTTTGCCTGTTCTAATTTTCTGGCTAATAAGCTACAGCTGAGCCTCACTGGAAATTCTTAATAGCCCCATCTTTTTCAGCAAGAGAGGGGAGATCCATTTCAAATCCCAGCTCTTTATCACATTTTCTTTACTCAGGCTCCCCCTTATTCCCAGGAGCCACTGACCTCCTTGCTGACCACTGCATGGAGGGGGTTCCCCATGGCCCCATGAGTGTCCCACCTCCCAAAATCTGTGTTTCCCACGTGGGCTGAGGGCAGGCAGCTCTTACCTTCCCGCCGGCCGTTCCGCAGGCACTTCACCTTGGGCAGCTGGCCCAGCAAGCGGCAGTCATCAGCTGGGGACACACAAAGGGAGGACAAAGTCACCCCCACAGTGCCTCTGGCAGCAGAAATGGGGACTCCCAGGAGAGACTGGGAGTGGGGAGAGGACCCTGTCCTGTTCTGGTTGATGGTTTGTTAGGGCAATGGCGCTGCTGGGTCACAACAGCCCTGCCCCTCAGCTCGTGAAGCATAAATTTGGCCTGGCAGAGCAGCAGTTTTCATAGAACTAGTGTAAATTCAGCAGATTTACACTGAGAGCAGCTGAATTATGCTCTAAAATCAGCATAGAAAAGTTGTGGTTCAGGTCAGAATCTAAATTTTTGCACATTAATGCAAATGACTATTTTTGGTAGCTGCAAAGCAACGCGCAAGCTGTTGATGCGTGTCTGCCTGGCGGGGCAGGAGCTTCCTGTGGTGGCCTGGAGCCTTCAGCATGGAGAAAGGGATGCTCAGAGAGAGCCCTGTGGAGCAGCTGGGGGCTCCTCACGCCCTGGACAAGAGCTCCATGGGGCAGAAAGGCCTGACAGCCACTTGCAACTGAGCTAGGGAGGTCCTGCAACCTTACACGCAGCCCCGGGATCCATCCTCACCCGGATTTCTCCCAGCAAAATGGAGGATGTCAGGTGTAACCATCACAGCCCCCTCCACCTCTACACACCCACACTATGACCTCCACAACCTGTTCATGGCTCTCACTCCTCTGACTCTCCTTCCTCAGCACTATAAACACAGAGGTGAGTGCCCCATCCCCTCTGCCCCAACCCCTGAACCCACCCTGAGCACTTTCACCCCCTCCAGAAATCTCTGTCAGCAAGAGATCACTGTACCCACACCCCTAACAATTCAGGGACAGAGCTGGAACAGGGGAGCAGAAGTGACAGGGCTTGGCTGTGGACTCACAGTGAAAATCTGCTGGGGATAGTGGGAACTCACGTGCTGAAGAACTGCATCCCAGTGAATAACAGGTCAGCAGGCAGAGGGAGGTGAGAAATGAGACACAACTGGGCACGAGATAAAAGCACTAATTGCTTGGGGTGGGCTGCAGGGAAAAAACTGACCATGTGTGTGTAGTGCATTATGCAAATGCATGTATTTTATGTAAATGCATGCAGAGCAGATGCCAGCAGGCTCAGACTATCACACCAAAGATGTCAGATAGCTGAGAAGTGCCGAGTAGCTGAGGGGCTGCCCTAAGTCACACAGGAAACAGGCTCCCCTCTGGTGCCCTGGGATGAGTTAAAACCCAGCCCTGCTCCTTCTCCCTTGGCTCCCTTGCTGGGACAGGGGAGCTGTGCTCCAACAAACCTGCCTCCTTCCAGGAAGGCAAATGCTTTGCCTAATTTAGCCAAATACCTGCCATTTACTTCCTCCACCCTCCAAAAATCCTGCTCTGCTGTTCTGCAGGGCAGCTCAGTTCCCTGCACCTGTTCCTCTTCCCCATCACAGCCATTCTGCCAGATCCCAGACTTGCCCAGCCTGCCTGCCCCGTGTGCTGGAGCTGCTCCAGGGCTCACCATAGTCACAGCAGCTCCTTCCCCTAGCTTCAGCAACTTCCCAGGGAGGTGCCAGTGCCAAGAAGTGGGTCTTGTGTGAAATCTGTCCCTAATGCTCTCCAAGGCAGTGCCTATTTATAACATCCAAGAGCAAAGCCTGGATCCGTTTCTTAAAAGAAACCTATCTGGCTTTGTTTTCACGTTTCCAAGTAAACAGCTTTATTTTGCAGCTCCTTGAAACATAAGTGCCACAGACCACTCGGCCAGCTTATCATCCTTTTTATGCCTGAGACAGTGTTTTTGAGCACTTAGATCTTCAACTCTCCCATTGAACTAGGCAAGGTCTTTAGCAGGGGTGGTTCCCTGGGAGCCCCTGGGGCTTCAGCTCTCTTCTACTGGAGACCAGAGCTATTGATTTCCCTTGAGTCACACTATTAACTGGGAGGGGACAGCAGGAGGATGTGGGCTGTTTGTGTGGTGCACAATGCTATTTATGGTGCACCTCAGAAAGGGGAAAACCCATGCAGGGAGTCCTCTTTCCAGGAGCGAAAAAAAAAAAAAAAATCAAGAATTGCTGACAACCTACATAAATGTATGCAGAATGTACACATAGGGTCAAGAGGGTCAGACTGTCATTGTCCTGTGGAATTCCAGCGGTGCCAACCCAGAACTGCTCCTGGCTGCAGCTGAAAGCCATGGCTGTGGTGGGATACAGCCCTGTAAGGATTGGATTCATAAGGATTTTATGCCCAGCAGATTCATATCTGCTGGGCATAAAAATGATTTGCCAAGAGCTTTTCTTGCATTATTTTCGCGAGAAGAGGTTGGATCATCTGGAATTTGAATTCTACACGTGGCGATGCAAACCCAGCACAGCGGGGTTTGCTCTTCACAGCTACAGAGCTTTAAATTTCCTTCCACTCCAGCAAACTAACTCTCCCCTGTCTCAGTGGTAATCCCAGTCTCTCCCAGGCTTTTGGGCCCTTTGCTTTTAACAGGGAAAGGGTCACTTACGGTCATCACTGAAGTCATCCACGAGTATGATTTCATGGACGAGATGCACTGGGGTGCGGTTCAGCACGCTGAGGGATGAAGAGAGAAAATCCATGACAGTGCTTGACCAACTTAACAACCCAGCAAATGGAGTGGAAAAGCCAAGGAACTGAGCCCCTGCCAAAGCACAGAAGACCAGGCTTGGACTTCCAGAAAGGATATACTAGATAAGAACCCAGAAACTACCCCCCAGTAATCTACAGTGCCTGGATATCAACTCCTGGTAGCCTGATCTAGGAGCTAAGTGCTCTGTATTCCTAGGAAATAGTGAGATTCACCCTTCTCACCTTTTTGAGCAAAAGCAGAGCCCCACATAAAGCCAGAAAAACCTGGATTTTTTTTTTTTTTCCCCAAATTGCACCAAGATTCCTAACTGGACTTACAGCAAAGCTGCCATCACCTCTCCACCTCCTCTGGGGCTAATGATATGGTGTCCAGCCACAGCAGGGCCAACACAGAGAAAATTACCCAGCTCAAACCCATCTTTACACAGCTCACAGCTGTGGCAGGACAACTCCTGTTTTTATCCATGGGCTGATTGTGTTGCAGAGGCTGCTGAGAGGATAAGAGCGGGGCTGGAGCCCACCCAGGTAATGAAAGAGAGGCTGGAGGATGTGGTTCACAGCTCCCTCCGTGTAGACAGGCACTGAAACATGGCTCAAAGCTAAAATCTTCCCTTAATTAAGCCACCAAAGATTGTTATTGTTATTATTAAAAAATCTAGATCGGTTCTTTCCCTTTCTCTCATGGTGCAGAGGTCATGGATTGGTTGCACTGGCTCCAGCAATTTCATCTCAAATAAACAGCAGTGCAGCAGTCACCCTGACACGCAGGACATGGAGTTGCAGTTGCTATTACACATGCTTAAAATCCTGCCCCAGCAAAGGGTCAAGGCTGTCTGCTTGAAGCAGAAGCCCCAGAGCACCCCAAAAGCCTCCTAAGTGCTTGAGTTGGGCTTTGATAATGCCAGTCAGATTGTACAGGCTTTCACAGCATTTAAACTTCTTTGCCTTCAACCTGAGCATGGCTCCTTTTCCACAAAGCATTTAAAATCCCCCCAAATTTCAGATCTTCAGACCTCCCACTGGCACAGGAGGGCAGTCACCCAACCACCTAACAATCCTGCAGCCCCTGATCCCCTGCCAGATCCTTATTAACAGGTTCTCTCAAGCTCCCAAAACTCTCACAAAAAAAAAAAAAAAAAAAGAAAAAAAAAAAAGAAAAGCACCTGAAAGTCTGGAAAAACCACATCCCTGACCCAGACCACAGTAAGGAGAGCTACTTATGGGAAGCCCTAGGGAACTTGGGAGCCACCCAACAAGCTGGCAAAAAATGCAGCCCACCCCACACAGGGGGTTCCCCCTTTGCCAGGTGCCTTCTGCCTGCACTGGAGTACTCCCTCCCCTCCAGGTGCTGGAATCACAACCCTGCAGAGAGAAACAGTCGAACCAGTTTTTATTTTTTGGAAGGCATACAGGACATCCCAAGGCAGATGCATGACACAGAATCATAGAATCAGAAAATGGCTTGAGTTGAAGGGAGATCATCCAGTTCTAATCCCAGTACCACAGGGAAGGGACAACTTCCACTAGACCAGGGTGCTCAATGCCCCATCCCACCTGGTCTTGAAGACTTCAAGTAAATGGGCATGTACAACTTCTCTGAGCAACTCACAGGAAATAATTTCTTCCATATATAATCAATACTTACTCCATGCTGAGGTTTGGGGTGTTTTTTTTTTGTTTGGTTTGTTTTTTTTTTTTGGTTTTTTTTTGTTTTGTTTTTTGTTTTTGTTTTTTTTTTTTCCCCTGGGGAGAAATCCTCTGAAAAAAGGAGTTTTCCTCTCAGACCAGAGTAGGTAAGCCTAGCACCTCCCTTGTGGAGCACCTCAAAAACCACTTCCAAGAATTACTTTCTCTGGAAAGACAAAAATCCCAGGATCTTGTCAAAAGCCATTCTTTCCCCCCACTTCAGATGCCTTGCATGCTAAGGTTTGAAGGAAGAGAAAGCCACTGTCCCCTCAGCAACAGCCTGGAGCTACTGTGGCCACCCCGACACTTTGGCTTGTGCCAAGCAGAGTTAAACAACACCTCTCCAACATCCACAGCCTGAATGGAGCACTGGGAAAAAGTGGCTCAGCGCCCCTCCTCCCACTGGGGCACACAGAACAATTTAGATGTGCTGTTTCCACCTGTCAAGTGTTTTTTAATTATTGTTATTAATAGGCTTGTTATTTTTTAGAAATCCCCGTACGCCAGAGCTGAGTTCAGCAAATTACTGTAGCCGAGCATCGGTAGACAGAGACAGGAGGGCAATATCATGCTCAGTGGAATATTTAACAAGTGTTGATTGCCTGGAAACCTAACTCTGTGCAACCTGCAGGAAAGAAGCAGGCTTGTAAAAAAAGCCAGCAAAATAAATAAATAACCCACCTAGAGCGGAAGGGGACAAGGCAGCAGGAAACTTGGAACATTCAAGGCCTGCCTCTGCCTGCTCTCCCCTCTAGATCTGGCTGCCAGAAATGCAGTGCAGGGCTTAACTCTGTGGGAAGGGGGCTGCAAAGGGGCTGATTCTGCTGCTTTTGCTGGTACCAGCCATTAGAACTCAACCAAAGCATTGGGCTGTGTAGGCTCAGGCCTGGGCTCTAAGCAGTACTCAGTGCCTTAAAGGATCTCCTGCCAGAGAAAATCTATGGAAGAAAAGAAACCATTTCCATTCCAATGGACCATTTCCATTCCAATGGACCACTTCCATTCCAATGGACCACCTCCATTCCAATGGACCACTTCCAAGGCCCTGGGCTGGGGAGAGGTGCAGCCCAGTCCCAGCTCAGCTGCAGGTTCCCGCTGTCCCCAGATTTGCTGCCAGCTCTGTGCCTGGGCTTGCCACCCCACAAATCAGGGAAGATGACCCCTAAGTGCCGACAGTGGCCATCTGTGGGGCTGACCAGAGCAAGGGGGAAAAGGCCAGCACGCTGACCCATGAGGGAAGGACATCTCCATGAACTGTCACCCTTCCATGGGGTTAGTGACAGACACCACTGTGGGTGGCACACACCTGTACCCCCTCTCCCAGCAAATCCCTTGTGGGACTCACTCACCACACAACACCTTTCCCAAATTCGAGTGAACAACTCACCCTGGTGAGGGCAGTCCAGAGGCTCTATGGGACCTGCTGTCCACTGGTTTCAGCACACTTCCAGCTCATTATTGCCCTGCAAGTCAGAGCACTGACCCCAGCAAGCCCCAGAACTGCTGCTAAGCCAGGGGCCACTTGATGCATGCACAGAGAGATGCCCAGCAGAGCCAAATTTGTGTCTCCAGTGCATTTTCTGCCTGGTGCTCTATTAACCACATAATACCACATGATGCTGTGAACACACAATATAAGCACCCCTCCTGCAGCGCTCTTCAGGGAGGATGGGAAAAAGAGGCATCAAATCCTCCACGTTTTCAACATTACAGTTTTTGGTTTGGTTTTTTTTTTTTTTTTTCAGCTAGACCATAAAAGCACTTTTAAAAATTCAAAGCCGGCTTTTCTATTATTTGTGCCTCTGCTCAGCTTTGATATTTTTTTTTTTAATACTTTCCTTTCTTTATGTCTGGGCATGGCTTTTTTTTCCCTTTTATATGGGAAAAATCAGAAGACAATATTACAGTGCTTTGAAGTCCCTCTGTTATTATAGATTTTCTTTCCCTGAAATCAAACATAGGTAGATATATACTGCAGTGATGGATATATTTGAACAAATCAAAACAGTTTTTAAGTTCTGCTGTGCCAAAGATCACAACATTTTCTCCCTTAAATTGCCAAAAGACCTGTTACCATCAAAATGAAAGCTCATGCCTCTAGTCCAGAAAGTGTTTACTCACCCTAATAAGAACAGGTTTGCAGCTGAATTATCTTTTGACAATGCTGAAACTTTCTTTGCTCTGATTTATTTACCTTATGCAGACACAGACATGGAGAATTTCACCTTAAATTTTCATTGTAAAGTCCCTCTTCCATCATCCTCAAGAATTTGTTGGGATCCTTTTCCACCTACCCAGAGGTAAGCACTGGACTCAGAAATTTCATCTCCAAATAAATACCAGTGCAAAAATCACCCAGGCCACGTAAGATGTGGAAAATGTTTGCAGGAAGGAATTCTGACCTTCTGACCAAGTCAGGGTGGTTTTGGTCATCACCCACTTGCTATAGGGAGGTGACTGTGGACACCCATCCTTGAGAACTCATGAACCTGCTAATTCTCTCCATGGCAACATATTAGGACTTGTTGGAAAAGAAAAAAAACACCTTTGGGAGGATAATGAAGTATGAAAAGGGCCAAGGGTCACAATTATCAAAATCAGGCAGAGTATGGAGAGAAAATACCCACCAAAATGAACTGCTTCAACAACCCCAAATGGCTAATTATGTAGGAAGAAAGACATCACACCAAGAATAACCATAATGAGCTTTGATTACACTGCAGCTTTTGCATTTTATTCTTTCAAATACCCACCAAGCTCTTTGAAATTCAAGAGTTCTCTTATGTTAACATCAAAAGGTAAGAGCGCACGGAGGGCTGTGTACTCAGTCACCGCGAGAGATGATTAGCAAATTAAGAGAGAAAAAAAAAGTCCAGGGTTTAAGCAAAAAGCAGAAAAGAAAAGAAGAAATGAAAAAATAGTCAGCACAAAGTGCTAATTATACAGTTTCTGTGCAACACCTGGCTTGTTTTTGCTTCTTTAATCAGGCTCATTTCAGTTATGGCACAGACTCCATATGGTGCCTAAGCAAGGAGGCTTTGTCACCTCCCTGTCTCAGATGTGTCTGGATGCAGACAAGGCAGTGGCACAAGGCGTAGGTGAGAGGTGTTGGCTGCCCAGGACACCACTTTTTTCACCTATGAGCACTGGAAAATGAAAGGCATGATATTCACTCTGCTAATTAATGATCTAAATATTTGATGTGATATTCACAGCGCTTGCATCAGGACTCCTGCCAAAGGATGTGTTTTGGTTTGTCAGCAAGAGGTAAATAATTTAAGTTTTCTTATTCCTGCCCTGAGCTCCCCAGCTGCAAGTTTGAAGAATAAATAAATAAAAACCACTCAGCAGAGTAAACGGGACTGTTTCACCATCTGCCCAGCAGGTCATCCACATGACAGGATTAGGATTCCCTTGCTAAATCCAGGCTAGCATAGGATGGAAAGACAGGAAAGAAGAAATAGTTGTTTTGGTGGGGTTTTACTTTTTATTTTAAATGCCTCTGTAGTGCTTATTTTCACTCTTGCTCCTGCCTTCCCACCTTGGATTTACTCACATGGTCCCATCTCATGCACTGTTGGAGATTCACACCATTTTTAGGGACTGAAAGACACAAAACTGAACCACAGAGGGAAAAGGAACTTGTTAAAAAGTCAGTGGTTGAAACAACCCAATGAGACTTTCTTCACCATCTGCACAGTAAAAAAAAAACCTTAAAAAAACTCTCCAGAGCTATTTTGCTATTGACCATCTCCTCCTTTCTGTCCTCTTCTCCTATTTTCCATTTCCCCTTCTCATGACACCCATCCCCTACTCCCTGGACAGCTGCACACATTCACAAGCACCGTTGCACATACATTTATAAATGCTGACCTCACCATTTCCAGAGATGTGGGCCTTCAATAAATTTACTTTTTCTTCTTTTTTTTTCCCCCTTGCTTTACTTCCAGCTGGCAAATGGTCAGAGAAAAGATCATGAAACTTTTAAATGAATTCATTATTCAACACAATCCACCAGCTTCTCTCAATAACTCTGACAACACAAAATGTCCATAAATGAACTGTCCCAAGCGCCCCCAACGTGACCTGAGTAAGGGGTGCCAGGGAGGCCGTGTGTTGCTGCTTCCTACCAAGAGCCTGAAGCACACTGAGCCTGCAGCACAGCACTTGGGGAGCACTGAGGCTCTCAAGCACCCAGGACAACTGCAGGAATAGCAAAATCCCCCTGCTCAGTGGGTGCGTGGTCATTTCTGCAAGAGGCATTCCCTCCCCTGCTGCCTTCAGCAGCGCTTCCCTCTGGCTCTCCTCTGTGTTTACATAGGGAGTGCCCCTTTTGTAGGGACAGTGCCCCATCACCCATGGCTTTGGACAAGCCAAGCAATGTCCCTTTGTCCTATCTCTTGCTCCTGACAGGGTGATTGACATTGAGAATCGCAATTGACATGAGAACATTGATTCTGCAATGAGGCTGGAAAATCCAACGTACTGGAATTCAGGAAACCAGGTCTGCAACTCAGAATCTTCCACCAGCTACAGAAAAATCACCTCTCCGTTCCCCAGCCTGTCCATCTGTCACCTGGGTTATACCACTGTAGACATGTACTAGGGAGAATAGGGTAGAAGAGGTGACAAATTTACCCACCACGATGCTAAAAGCAGTTGGCCACAAACTGTCCCAAAAGGCACAAAGCACTGTCAGGAGGACAGAGTTTGTTTTGAATGGCCAAGGAAAATGATCCATGTTGTTACAGCCACTGTGGGATGGAGTCATCTGGAAGATCTAATTAAACCGAGTATTTGGCGAGCAAGAGGGAAAAAGCCCCAAGCAGTCAGAAGGCACAGCAAATTAACCCACAGAGGCTAAAGAGGCAGATGAGCCCTCAGCTGGGGTCCAAAAAGAGGCAGGGAGGTGGCAATATGTACACAACCACATCTAGAGAGAACAGAGCAGGAGCCACATCACCAGCTTGCCACCAAGGATTGGCATCCCTAGGCTTGGCTGCATCAAAGCAAGCCTCTAGGCACTACATCCTGAGGAAATCGGTGAACCCTGATGCCAAAAGGCCACCTCCAAACCATGGGGACCAGGAAAAAAGAGGGTCAGCCGAGGAGAGCTCAGGATCCGGCCCAGGGACAAGCAGAGGAGATGGGGAGCCAAGGCTGTCACCCCACTGCCTGGGCTTGCCTCTGGGGTGCAGCTCAGTGGGATGCTCTGTGGGGCTCTGGAACTGTTGGGGGATGAACCTACAAGAAAGGGCTCAGAAGGGTCCCCAGAGCTGGGGAAAACCTCCCCACAGATTAAACATGAGCACTGGAATTGCCAGGGCCCATAAGAAAGAAGGAGCAGTGCAAAGGGGCAAAGCTGTGGTGAAAATCACACATGACCAGGTAAGGAAGGCAGTAAAGCCAATTAATCAAGTCAAGCAAATTGAAAAAAGAGGAACAAGGAAGAAAGTCTATGCTGGAAATAAGAAACTTCAAAGGACAATCACCTCAAGGAAGAAGTAAAAATTCAATGTACCTGTACTTCTAACCTTGCCATCACTACAATGAACAGTTCTCTAATGAAGCCAGATATGGGGGATCCAGGCCTAAGAGCTGTACCATGGGTCTAACATTCCTCATGTGACAACACCACTCATGACCACACCTGGCAGGACAGTCAGGTGCTGAGTTATGGGGAGAAATGAGGTTAAAATCCATCTCTGCACTTCACATGTTATAAGCCCCCTATATTTTGGGAGCTAGAGGACTGCACTTGCCACCTCTGCTACAAATACAACTGGTTCTGGAGAATGGCAAACTTATGTAAGGCACTGTAAAGATGAAAAGGGAAGGTCCAGGATTGAGGAGGTGGTACACAGCACCAAGCATCAGTGTCACCCAAAATTCACACATGCCAGAGAGAGAAAGCAGTGACAGATTACTGAGTGTGAAGCAGGGAGACAGGATTGGGCATGAAACCATAAAGCAGAGCAGGAATTCAATTTCAGGACTGTCAAACTCACTTGTGGCCCTGGATACGCTCACCTGAAGAAGGATGCTGAGAGAAAAGCTCAGCAAAGACATGACAGAGAACAGGGCACAGCTGAAGCCTCACCCTAACCAGCAACCTCAGTCTGACCAGCACCAGCAATGGCAAGGGGTCCCTGGGGATGCCAGGGCTTAAATTTAAAAGCCAAGACTTGCAGCAGGGTACAGACCTTCACTAAGTGCACGTGAGATGTGCACTACTGGCACAGAGCACAGCACACCCAGGCTTGCTAAAGAGCAACCCACCAGCCCAGACCTGGACACAACCTTCCCACAAGAGAACCTGCAGATTCAAGGCACACCTTGGGACTGAACACAGATTTCAAAAGCCTGCAGTGAAAATGAAGCCTTCAGTCTATCCACGACAGCAAAACACAGCCAAGAACAAACCGACAAATGAAGGGATGGCTACATGCCCAGAGTGCTGCACTGTGTCGCTGCAGGAGGACAGAAACCATCCCTGAAAATCTGGTCTGCATGTGTGCCATTAGGGCTTCTCAATTAGCAAGCCTTTCTGGCACTGGATAAGCTCAGAGAGCAGCACAGGAGCAGATATCCACAGAATGATAGCTGTCCCTAGAGAGCTGGGCCAAAATACAGCTGAGCACTCCTACCCAGCTGGATAGAAAAGCTCTTAGCCCAGACTCTGTCTAATCTGCTGATGAGCCCTCAAGAGCTTCCCATGCTAGGCCCTGCAAAGGGAGCACAGCTCCTCACTTTCCTGAGCATCCCACTGCAAAACCTACTTCTCAGAGAGCAACTTTCAGGCTAATTTCTCTCAGTCTCCATTTGAGACCACAGCTGGCAGGTCTGCTCCTGTTGCTGTGGTGAGTGCCAACAGATTCTGCCTTTATTTGTGATGACCACTGGCCCACTGACCCTCTTTTAAGAGGCTCCCAGGAGCTCTTACCTCCGAATTGTCCTCAGCAGGGTGGACCTGGCCTCGTTGTGGAAGGTGATGACCACGCTGGTGGGCGGGAGGTCCTGGCTGTAGTGCAAAGTCGTACACCTGGGGAGGGAGAAGGCAGAAAAGGCTGTTCAGGTGCTGGAATTCAAAGCCAGAGCTCACTTCATCAAGACAGGCAGCACAGTCCAACAGTAAATGGTCTCCAGACATTATTACAAAAAAAAAAAAAAAAAAAAAAAAAATCGGACTTTTTCTGTGTGAATCATTTCTAGAGGAGTCCAGGAACTGCCAAGTAAGCCACTGAGGATTAAAGCAGCAAAGAACTTAACTGTCATTAATGGGAAGGGGTGAGAAGGGAGGCACACAGCTGGGAGTCCTTTCCTCCAATGCTTCCCAGCTACCCACCAGGGCTTCTCTCATGCCCCTGGGTCATGTCACCATCAGAGGTAAGAGCATCCCTGCAGCTCCATCTCCCATCCACCTCACTCTCAGCCTCCTGAGGAAGCAATTCCCACCAGCCAGCTGCAAGGTAAGCCAAGCCCTGTTTCTAAATTGATTGTTTCCTTATTAATTCTGCCTTAATTACATAACCAGACTACAGGGAAGATTGGGATTTCAAACTTTCCAAGCCAGCCTTCAGAAGGTGAAAACCCACAGCTGCAGCCACAGTCCCTGCTGCCTCCTTCCCAGGAGGAAATGTCACAGACTCTGTAATTACTTTGACCTTTAGCTGATTAAATTTGTGGCTTTTATAGACCGACACCAATATATTCCCAGCTCAGAAAATCCAGATACCCCTTACATCCATGCTGCCCTTTCCAGGGCCCTATCAGTCCCTTAAGATGGTCTCAACTTGACACAACAGTAGCTCTCCATCACAGCCATCCTGTCCCTTGCCATACTCATGCCACTTGTCTGCTCCTGTGTCACTGCCCAGGTGCTACCACTACCATCCCTCAAATGCATCAGGAAAGAGCACTGAGCAACCACTCTTCCAAAAAACCATCATCTCACCTCCCCAAAAAATTCTGGACCACAGAACTTGCAAGGTGAAGTAAAAACAGATGGAAAAATTAAATTGGATATGGAGAGGAGAAAGCACGTAAGAGCAGCCAGATATTGCTGGTTTATGCTATTCAGAACAGCATGTTGCACCTCTCAAATGCCAAAATGCTCTATTTTAAACGAGGTTTTACATATTTTAATTTTGAAACTGTATTTCTGATTATTTACAAAGTGAACAAGTGTGCACAACGGGAGAAACAATTCCAAAGATAAAGACAAAAATGGTATCTTGGGTGGGACAAAATATTTGCAAGCTCACGCTAAATTGGTTGCTGCTTTCTCTCATTGTTTCACTCAAAACTCTTTCCAAATCCTGCTTGAACTTGACCAAAAGCAGGTTTCTCATTACTCCCCTGTTCTTTCAGCACAGTCATCCACACCAGGAATTCACCTTCGAGCCAATTCTAATTCTGGGTCCATCCCCAAAGGACGCCGAGGCCGCGCAGCTATTCCATATGCAGGAGAAAGTTCAGCAACACTGCCCCGCGCGACAACACCCTCATCCATCAAAGCTGCATCTCAGGGATGCTGGAAACAGAGGCTTTCTGAATTATGAAACAGCACTGGGTCGTGCCCTGAGCTGCTCCTCTGGGTCACTGCAGCATCACCTGCACCACCCAGTGTCCCGCTCCAGCCGAGCCATCCCAAGCTGATGCTGCTGAGCTTGGCCGTGGCTCAGGCTCAGCTCCCGTTTGCTCTGCGGAGCTGCAGGGACAGGCGATGGCAGCTGCTCTGCCTGTGCTATTTATACACGGCTCCCAGATGCGTGTCCTTCCACCCACTTCCAGCAGGGCTCTGTGGAGCCAACAAGGGAAGCTATTTCTGGCAAAGAACGAGCGGGAGTGGAAAATACAAAGTCATCAATACTTTACTTACGCTGTTACAACAGCCCAGGAGCTGGTAAAGAAAGCAGGAGCTGGGAGTGTCTGTGCCTCCCACGGGTGGGAGTGCTGGGGCTGCTGCAGGCTGGCTCAGGCTCCTCCTGAGCAACAACCTGCTTCTAAAATCCCAGGTGCTGACACACCAGACCGGCCCAACCAGGCAATGTGCGTGTGGGAGAAGCTGGAATGTCACACACGGGCACCTCCAGAGCTGCAATTCACCTCTGGCTCGTGTCTCGTGAGGCTTGTCACATCCCAAGGACAGGAACGATGCTGCTATGGACCTCCAGCCTCGCTTCGCCTCTGTGACCAGCACTACACCACAGCTGGGACTTGCCTCTCCAAACCCTGCCTGCAAAGGGTGAGGCAGAGCTGCTGATCTTCCTCCCAGGGCTCCTCCTCCTGGGTGCTTTATGGCTCTGACTCTCTCCTTGCCCAGGATTTTACCCCTGGGTTCTTCTTTCAGGAGCCCTCCCAAAGTTTCCTCCACTTGGTCCCTTTTTTTCCCCCCCCCATTCCTCCCCCAGTGTAACTGCAGCTAAACATCCTGGGTCCCCAGAAGGCAGATTTCACTTTAAGTTGTTGACTACAAGTGTCTTTTTTTGGCACTTACTTGGGTAATAAAAACCACAGCTTGGAAAAGCATTAAATCCAGCATGTCCAGAATTATTTTGTGTGACAATTACATCTGGGGTAATTTCAATTTAATACCTCACTGCAAGTGAAAATTGCAGCATGCAGCCCTAAAATTGCTGTAATAATGAAAATAAACCTGCTAAAAGCTGCCTGTGCTACCTCAGGCTGTCACTGGATAAACGTTTTGTGCTGTTGATGGTATTTCATAGGTCACCCATTTGCCAGCAAAAAAAAAAACAAAACAAAACCAACACCCACAACATTTTCAGGAAACCAATGAAAGCTTGAGAGTTTTTTTAGATTGTTAAAAAAAAAAAAAAAAGAAAAGAAGAAAAAGAAGAAAAGGAAAAAAAAAAGTAGTAACTGCACTGCCTGTATTTGCAGTGTGTTGAAACTCACTGGCTAAAACCATTTAAAGTTTGATGCTTTGAAACCTTGCAGCAGGACTGGAGAGCAATCCTAGCACAGCAAGTGCAAGCAAGAAAGCTGCCAGGCAGCTCTGCAGGTTCCCAGCATCTGGGTGGGGTGAAAGGAGACAGAAACCAGGCTGGCCTGCCCTAAAAACCCCAGGGAGAGCACCCAGATAGAGAACAATTCTTATTTTCTCATGCAAGAAGTCAAACTTCATTTGATGGGAAGAGTCACTTTTTGACTGAAGTTTTTTTTTTTTTTCCATTCAAAACGGAAATAATTTCACAATCAGGAAGCTCTGAAAGGGGTAGTCTGGCTACAAACACCTTAGGAATCACTTGGAAAATCCCAGGCTGGACTGGTTGCCTGTTATACTTCCTCCAGGTTGGACAGTTGCAGCACAACTGTCCCCACATTCCCAACGTGCTGTTAACTAAATAAAAAATGCAGTGCCTGTTTGTGGGGACATGGAGCAGACAGCCAGAGCCCTGCACTCACTGCAGGAATTGCAAAAGCTCTCCTGAAAAGTCCCAAACTTTGGACACTCCAGCATGGCTCCCAAAGTCCCTTTCTCAAGATATTTTTCTTGAGCTTCTTCAGCCCTTGTGCTGCTGGTGAGCAGAGGGGTCTCACAAGCTGGTAGCCTCCACACACAGCTGCCCCTGCATCCTTAGAGATCCTCCTGACAGGGCAGCACATGCCCATTCCCAGGGAATCTGAACCCATTTTACATTTAAAAATGGCAAACTTCACTCTCAGTGCCCCTCACCAAACCAAAGCCCACCTTGCCACCACAGCTGCACAGCACAATGGTAAAGATTAACAGTGTGAACAGAGATAGACCTGATGCCAATAGTTTTAACTTTCTTATTTTTTAAATTCTGTACTGTCTTAGTGTGTGACTCTGAACTCCATATAAAGTGTTAGCAAATTCTCTTCACAGTTTAGTTAGACAAAAAAATTCTTTTCCAGTCTGAGAACCAAGGACACCATTGCAGCTTTAGGCTCAAGAAGTACCAACAACAGCAAATTGAGGAGAGCAATCTGGGAGGATGGGACTTCTTAACCTGAAGCTGTAATTGGACAATTGATCCCAATATGTAAATGGGCCAAAACCTATAAAAGTGCGAAAATGTGTGACTGGTCATCCATCCTGCATCCATCTTGGGTAGAGCCACAGCCAGGCTCTTGTACTGCCCAAGGTGTATCCTTTGAAGGCCTTTTCATAAATACCTACTTTATTCCTTCAACTGTGTCTAGCCTCTGCTCCAGATCAGCCTCTTTAGGCATCAGACCCTGTTCCAGATCAGCCTCTTCTGGTGCCCCCAGGCTCATCCAACATCACATGTCCACAGTGCAGTGCTGTGTCTCTCAAAACCCACCTCTCCTGAGCCTCATTAATTTCCTTCAATAAATTATCATCCTCATCCCACTCCCCTAGATTCCCCCTGCCAGGCTTCTGCTCATTCCTCTGCTCTACTTCAACAGCCATCACTTGCCAACAGCTCTGCTCTGAATTTTTAACGTTTTCCATGAAGTCCAAACTCTCCCTCAACTCAGCTCACCACTTCCAAAGCACCCTCTGCATATTTATTTCAAACAGCAGCTGCATCAGGCAGAGCTACACCATCCTTCACCTCCCTGCTGGCTCCTTTCTTCTCCTTGGAAACACATGGGGAGAACACAGTCTTGTCACCACGCATCCAAAATAAGGGTATTTGGGTTTGTGTGCCCTCTGCTGCCACAGGACTCTCACATCAGCCCAGAGGATCTCACATTACCAACAGCATGGGTTCACACCAGCCCTGATGGACAAACCACACTGATTTCAGATGACATTCCCCAAGGAATGTTTAAAAATTGTTCCCATGGGAAGAAAATGAAAATTATGGCCCTGGTGAGAAAGGAAGCCACTTACCCACCATAGGTAAGAAAGAGTTGTCAGTGGAAAGGCAAAGATTGCTATGCAGGCTCTGCACACCTGTAGGGACGGGTGGCAGGACATGCAGGCACCTTGGTCACACCTCTCAGGACAACCTCTCAGGGTAGCTTCCACAACAGTGGAAAACTATTGTGCCTAAGCCCTGTCTTTGAGCTGAAGCAAAATTCATAAATCATAAAAACATAGAATATTTTTATGTTGGGTTAGAAGGGACCTTAGAAATCATCTAATTCCAACTCCCTGCCTTGGGAAGGGACACCTTGCACTAGAACACGTTCCTCTAAATCTCATGCAACAATTGAACACCTCCAGGGATGTGGCATTCCACAGCCTCTCTTGGCAACCTATTCCAGTGCCTCATTCCCCTCAGAGCAAAGAATTTCTTCCCAATAACTAACCTAGGAGACATCCATGAAAATACTCTAAAAATTGGAACCCTGGATATGGTTTGATATAGAGCTATAAAACAATGTATGTGCCAACTCATATGGAATCTAGGAAGTTCACAGAGCTTACTGCTGGGCAGGACTGTGCACCACCTCACCTGACCTCTGGGCAACACAACCTCTGGCATTTCTCCCAGTTATTTCTGCATTTTGCAGTTATCCATGCATTAAGTCCAGTGACTTGTGCCTGACTGCAGAGTACCTTTCAAAAAATCATTACTTGATGACCTCCAGAGATGGCAAATTCAAGAAGTGCTGCTCACGACACAGTCAATACATCAGTCTCATACAAGAGTAAAAATGGGGCACAACAATTCAGAATTTGCTTGAGCAGAGCACACAGAGGGGTCAAGTGATCTCCATGGCATTCACTTCTCATCAATACCCTTGCTTCTTGGCTCTCCCCAAGCCACCCTTCCTGCATCTTGCCTCGAAGTATTTTTCATTCAGCTTTGAGAGACCTCCAAAATGCTCCTTTCCATCCAAGTTATGCCAGCATCTCCTGCTCCTTTCTCTGGGTATGTTTTGCCCCTCCTCAGTCAGGAAGAAGCTGCCAAACAGAGGGCTGGCCATGGTCTGTGCATCTCCAGCACCACCACAGCACCCAGGGCCTCTCCGAGGCACAGCTGTGAGCAGTGAGACAATTGCTGCTGGCTCATCCTGCATGTGGGGTCAGGTTTGGCACAAGGACCTGCTGAGAAAGCGCTGGGATTCCCTCTGGTGCTGCCTCTCAGCTCCACCAGGACACAACCTGAGTGTGGAGGTGGCAGCTCAGAGCACGGGTGCGACTGTCACAGCACAACAGGAAAAGCAGCGGCGACAGGAATCGCCACCAGCTCCAGACCCTCTGGCCCCTGCAGGTCCACCTTGGGCTGGCCATGGCTGTGGGCAGGTTGGTGCTACTGAAACACCAGAGCAAAGGCCTAGAGCAAAGAGAGCCTGGAAACACAGCTGGAAGGCTCAGCAGTCCAGAAAGCAGCCGTGCCAGAAGGAAAGAAGAAAGGACGCGGAGTCAGATGTCAGCTGGCAGTGCCACATGATTGCAGGGAATGCCAGCTCAAGTTTGGCTTGCCAAAGTGAAAAAATACCCTTGAGAAAGGTCAGAAGGATTTCTCTGTGCTGGAATGGCATGTGCCTCAGGTTTGCATTCCCAAAAAGGGGCTGAAAAATCCCTAGGGCGGCGTGAAACAGACGCTGTCGGGGCTGGGAGAAACAATGGTGATCCAAAGAGAGGAATCCCTGGTTGAGCAGATGACTTCAGGGTGTCCAAGGGCTTCAGCAAGGGTAGGGAGGCACATCTGCAACAAATACTCACTGGTGGTTCCTCACAAGGAATTATTCAGCAGGTTTGAACTAGATGTAATTTGATAAAATTGCAAAGAAGGCCCTGAGGAAAAATCTGCTGGGGCTGTGAACCAGCTCTGGCTGTAGATTAGATGTTCAGAGGAACCTGTCCAAGTCTGCTCCTTCCCCACAAAAATACTAGAAAATGCACAAAAGAGTGGAGTCCTGCAAATTGGTGCAACTTAACCACTGGCTGACCTGAGATCAGTCTCCTTGGGTTGACCAAGAAATACATTTTTCTACACAGCTTCTGGAATCTCAAGCAGTTCTGGATTTGGTTGGCATGCAATTAATATTTCCTCTAACTCACTCCCTCTTTCAGTCTCTTTCTTTCTTCTCCCTGCAAGACAGATATCTAAAAAATTAATCAAACGACTAAATTTGAAGAAAAGGGGAAATACAAGAAGGCAAAAATAACCTTCTCTGCACATGACGTGCTGCTGCCTGTGAACCTCAAAACTGATGAGAAGATGCATTTATAATTCATTAAAAATTTGCTGGGTTTTTGTCTTCAGAAAAGGAGAGGGGAAAAGAAAGAGAATTTACTAAGAAAGAAGGAAAGAATAGCACGGCTGCCTTTAAAAACAAGTTAAACCAGATTCTGTGTCTGGATTTTCAAAGCAGCTCATGAATAATTCAGACTTCTAGGGCCCTCCACACAGACTCAGGGTCTGTCTTGCTTCTTGACTCCCTCCATCCTTCCTTGCTCAGAACTGAGGCAAAAAGAAAAATGGAGCCAACAAAAGTGAAAAGAAGAAAGCAAAACCAGTACAATTCAGTAGAATTTTAAACTGATGCCAGTTTTACTGGAATACCAGAGCTGACGGCAGAGCTTTTCACTTGGTGGAAGTAAAAGCAAAATCTGGTACATTGCACCTTCATCGACAACCACCAATCCATTATTAAAGATCTTTAGAAGCCAGGAAAACCTGAAAGTACATTTCAGACGGTTGGAACCCTGGATGTAAAGATTCCTTAGGGAGGATGCTTTCTGACCAGAGAGCTTCCTGGCATCACGTGGCAAATCAAAGCAGAGAAAGTCCCCATCCTCACAACACCTCCACAGTCACAGCTGGGGAAGCACAAACCCAGCTCCATGCTGTGACAGCTCAAAAACACTTCCAACATGTAGGGATCTGCAGTGCTCAAAGCAGAAATACACCCAAATGGCCCCAAACCAAAATGCCCTTTTGCTGCAGCTGATGGAGTAGGAATTTAAGGTGCTGGCTAGAAGAAAAAACCAAACAAGAGCTTGATGGAAGAAACTGTCTCATGGCCTAAATTATCATCAGGAGCGAGTCTTGGAGAATTAGTTCCATTATTTACTAATACTTGACTTTGATTTCAGCCTACATAAACATATTAGGTCAATAGAAATAGCGAGACAAGCACGAGAGTTAAACAAACAACTTCATTCTGTCAGAATTACTCGGAGCAAGTTATCAAAGTAATCGATGGCACATAATAACCATAAGACAAGTGGTCAATATGTTACAGCAGTCAAAGGCAGAGGATGGTTCTAGCAGAGGGTGATCAATGGCACCCTGGGAATGCTGAGGCACTTGGTGATGAAGGAATGGCCACCACAAAATCATCTCTGGGCCCTGGTGTGGTTCAGGTGGGTGCACCCCCTGAAGGCCACTGAGACAGGCAAGGGTTTATCTTCCCTATAAAAACCCCAGGATCCTTTCAATCCTTTGCAGGGAAGGAGGCACCTGGAGTTTAAAAAGGAAATCCTGTGCCCCCATGGACTGACTGATGTCACCGTCATATTTTCTGAAAAATCCCTTCGCCAGGATTTCTTCCCCTGGGAAGCTGAGAAGCCTCAGAGAAAAAGGAAAATAATTATCTGATTTGCTTCTCCTGTGTTTTTCTGCTTTGGAATGTGGTTTGGACATTGTTTACAAACTGGTCATTGTTTCATTGGTTTCATGTGAATTGTTTTGACTTAATGACCAATCACGGTCAGGCTGTGTCGAAACTCTGAGGAGAGAGTGACGAGTTTTTATTATTATCTTTTAGGATACAGACAGAAGGCTTTCTCTATTCTTTAGTATAGTTTTAGTATAGTATTCTTTAATATAATATACATAATAAAATAACAAATTAGCCTTCTAAGAACATGGAGTCAGATTCATCATTTCCTCCCTACAACGGGGACCCAGAAAATACCACAGCTGATGCTGGCACAGCCACCCCGAGGGCCATGGCTGGGTCTGCAGTCAGTCCTGGTGTGTCAGAGACCCCCATCCCTCCCTTCCCTCCATCCCCTGGGAAGAAGCCTCTCCCTGGTGCAGCGACTGCCTCCCACCAGTGGTTCCTGCACCCACCAACGCGCGGTGCAGCATCACTTCCACTCCAGCACATCGTTTGTTCCTCAGGAGCCCAGTGTGTACTTTTCATCTGATACTCAAAATCACTTGCTTTTAAATACAGCTTGTCATTTTTAGATGACTCAAGTGTCAAAAACATTTGAGATCTAAATGAAATTTTTCCCTTTTCAGGATGAGAAAAACAGATCTCTCTGGCTCTAAGTTTTCCTGCCTTTTTACTTTTAGATTCACCAACAGCTTTGCTTTGGGTTTATCCTGAAATTGCCATCTCCTGGCTTTTCTTTCTCTTAAATAGCCAAAGAACTGAAACACTGTTATTCACTCAGCTCTACTGAGCCCTACCTACCCACGTAGCCCCCAGACTCAAGCTCCAGAGATGTGGCACTGACAACACAGACACAGCCCAGGTGTAGGCAGAGAGGTGGATCCCACCACCCACTCTGTCTCTGTTTCCAGCTCCAGGCTCTTGAAGAAAAGCAGCAGTGCCTCTCCCCAGGCATTGCTCACCTTGAAATGGAGCAGTTTGTCCTCAGGGCGCAGTGACTGGCAGGTCACTGTCTTTTATTAAATTCCCAGCTCTCACTCCTCCACTCCTCTGTGTCCCCCATGGTGACAGGGACATGCAGAAAGATCACTGCTCCACAGACAGATATCTGGGGAATGAGCTTTTATCTCTGGGTGAGTGTGTCACAAAAGTGGAGCTAATTAACTGGGGCTCTGTTTTTGAAAAAGGTTAATATTTTATCAAATGTCTTCTGTCTTGAGGAATAATTAGCCCTGGCAGCAGTAGCTCTGCCATTTCCCAAGGGATTGAGCAAGAGGCTGGAGAGAGACACGTGGCATTGATGGATAGACAGCAGCTCAACTCTGGGCTAACAGTGCATCTCACCAGCAGGTACTCCTCAACACAAACCAACCTGCCACAGGACATTAACAGAGGCAAACCCCTCTCTTCAAAGGCTGTACACATTCTTCTGGTGCATTCCATGCCCTCTGGTACAAGGATGCTTTAAAAAAACCAAGGCACTGTGACTCAGCCAGGAGCACTGACACTGGAGCACCAGTCCCAATCCCTTCTCCCCAGGCACTCTCTCTTCCCCCATTGCTCCAGCACCGGCCTGCACAACAAAAGGGAAATCCCATGGGCTCTCCTAATTCTTCCATCCCAAAACCAAACCTGTTCTCATGGGGGAACCAGCAGCTGAAGTAAATTCCCACAGGGACTGTGCAGGAGGAGGTTCCCCCAGTGCCTGCACAGAAGTCCTCAGTACAATGCACATCTCTCCACAGGGCTGGGATGCAAGCAGGGAAAATGGAGGGACTGAAAAAGGACGAGGGAAGGGTCATTTCAAATCGACCCAGAGCTGGTTTGTATGTGCATTTTTTCTTGGCAAAATGCAGTGGGGATGGGTGAGTGGGGAATTTCCAAAATGAAATCAAAACTGTCTCATAGGGAAACAAAGCCAAAATGACTTAGGGGAAAGAAATACATCACTGTGTGGGGGGGAGGGAGGGGAGAGGAAGTTCTCAGCTTTTTTTCCCCTCTCTGAAACCGCAGTTTTTGGCAAGGAACAGAAAATAAAGGTATTCTTCAGGGAAGGAATAGCTGGGATGGAAGCTGTGCATGCTCCCCCTCCTCAGATTCTCTTTGGGAGGATGCCTGTCCATGCAGATGCTTTTCCCACCCAGCAAGGCACCGAGGGGCTCGGAGGAGGGACAACTTGGATAAACAAAACTCAGCAGTAAGAAATGTAGTATTTTACCAGGATATTTGCTGGAACAGTCCAGTCATCCCCACTGCCTGCAGCCAGACTCCATGACACTGAGTCCCTACAGATTCCCCCAGGACCCACCCTGCCAGTCCCCTTGGGCCTGCAGACATCTTTTAGCCAAGAATACAGCTCAGGAGTAGTTTTTGCTCGCTGTGCAGACAAGTGCCATAACTCACACTCCTTGCACAGCCCATTCAGATGGAAGTAGCTTTGCCCTCCAGAAAAAAAAAAAAAGAGTAACACAACCATTTAACTGGCACATCCTCCTGCATCCCAAACACCTGCCTATACACTTCCATCAGCTCCTCAGAGAGCCTGGCTCACTCCTCAGCTGATTCTCAAGTTACCCTCATCCTTCTCATGAAGAGGGGACAAATAGCACTGAAAATCCACCACTGCAGGATAAATGCTGTCACATCTGCCACCTCCCTACAGCAGACACAACCAAAACACAACCAACCCTGCTCCTGGAGAAACACCAGCTTCCCCCAGCCCCAGCATTCCTTCCCAGAACCATTTTTAATGAAAGCTCCTCAGCCTGCCTTTTCTCTAGGCAGCCCCTCAAGACACAAAACTGCAGCATCTCACTTCACCTCAGCTCCTGCCCCTTGGTGACAGCCAACATCCAGAGCCCATGACTGCAGGGCATGATTTGCAGCCTGGGATCAGCTGAGCTGTGCTCCAAAAGCCTGAGCAGAGCCACCATACTGCCAGGGTGAGGAAGACATAGCACCTCTGAAACCAAGAGGGTGGCAGGAGCTCGTTTTCCTGGGGTGGTGACAATGACCCTGTGTCCCTGCCAAGGAGGCAGTGCTGAGTGAGCCAACCCAGCATCTCTAGCTCCAGGGAGTGATTAGGCAGGGCTTGGATGGCACAGAGCAGTACCATAGGCTGCCTCAGGCATCTGGGTTTGGATTGGGATCTCAGTGCCTGAAAGCCTCTCTCCATTCCACGGAAGTTTGTGCAAGTCCCACAGGGTGGTTTGGGTGTCCATGATGCCCAGGAAGCACAGCAACTCCCCTGGAAAGGCACAGGAACATCCAATGTGGGCAATGGCAGGAGCCCTGTCACATATGAGGAACGAAGAATGGCCTCTTCAGGACAAGAGAATGTTGGGATGATGGTCTAGCCAGGAGTGCTGGCCAAGCAGACATCCCAGCTCAAACACAGGCAGCCATCCCCAGGGAATGCAACTTCTCTCACTGCTCAAACCCACAATAATCCCATTTCATGCAGATCCTTCTCATCTACTCCCTTCTTCCCCTACCACATTCAAAAAAAAAAAAAACAACCCAAACCCAGAAGGCTTCAAAAGAGGACAGTATGTAGAAAGATATTTGAAAAAAGATCACTGCATTCATCTGTTTTTGTCCTCTGAGGCCACCAGTCCCTGCCTCAGAACCCATCAGGTCAGCTGAGCCCTCCACCAGAAGAAACGTGGGGCAGCAAACGTCACAGACACTGGGGTGGCCACAGGAACTCCCAGTATGGGGACCTGGACACTCCTCAGCTGTCTCCCAGGATTGTGCATGTCCAGCTCAGTTTGCAGCTGGTGAGTCCCCACAGAGACCCATCACTCTTCTGCATGAGCTCTCCAGGAACAGAAGGTGCAAATATCAGAAAGAGGCACCTCAGTGCAGGTACTCCCACACCTGTACCAGACACCAGCTCCAGCAGAAGCAGGAAAACACAAAATACTGGATTTCTGCAGGGCTAAAATGGTACAATGAATATTTTTGTCCACTTTCAAGCAACATAATGGAGTGGAGACTCCATGGGATTTTTGTCTTTGACCAAGTTTTCTCAAGCCTGTCTCAACCCCACTGCTGGCAAAGGCTTGCAGTGTTAAGCCAGAGAAGATCCATGAGCATGGTAGCTAAAATAACCCAAAAGTGATGAACACCAAAAGAGGAGATGACAGCACCTCAAGCAACTTCAAAGTTGTTTCACAAACACAGGTAGCTGGAGGGAAAGAACTACAAATTCTATGGGCTGCAACCAGGGTTTTTAAATTGCATCAGCTTTTACAAAATGCTGGGGCAAGCCTGAGAGGCAGGAGTCCCAGTGGGCTCATTCCTTTCTGCATTGAGACGAACCTGGGCTGATTACAGAGCTGACCCAACTCGGAGCAGGAGGCTGGATCTGTGGAGAGACCTCCTGTGGTCTCTTCCAGCCCAAATTATTCTATGATTTTATGAAGTGCCAGTTTCTGATTAATAGCTGTCTTGCTTTCCTTGCTTAGCTGCCAAGAATTGCCAACCTCAATACTCCTTGTTCTCAGTGCTACCTGAAAACAATCTCTCTGTGTTTTGATCACACAATGGTTCCTCAAACCCCCTTGCAGTTTCAAGTCCAAATTCACCCAGAAGAACAAGTGAAAATGCCACTATGAGAGGTGAGCACTCCACATAAACATGAAAGTTTCAGATTTAGGCCACAAAAGCCATCTGACCAAGGGCACAACCAAGACCTTGACCAATGCTGGCAGTTCTAGTTTATCCCAAAGGGAAAGGCCAACTCTACTTAAAGGATGGTTCTCCTATATTCATCCTGAGAGATCTCAGCCTAGGGAGATAATGGAAAAACACAGCACTGAGAGCTAACCTCTTGGGGTCTGGTGTCCAAGGGAAAAAAGCAATCACGTCGTTTCCTAACAGAAATACTTTTGTGTAAAATGTGTTTTCTGCCACTGATTTGTGTACCTGCTCACCTGCAGGGTCGTGCTCTGCTCCTGCTGTCACTAGAAATAAGGAGACCAAGACCAAAGGCAGGGGTATCCCAGATCTTCTCTTGCCCAGCTGTTTCAGCCCCAAAATGCTTTGCAGGCAAAAGATCTGCACAGCCCTCACACATACCGGATTTTGCTGAAATGTGATAAATCTTATTTTGCAATGAAATGACAAATATCCTGGCTCTGCCCAGAAAACAGAGTAACAGCTGGAATAATAAATCAAGTGACAGAAAAACTCCTCAGGACATTGCTGACAGCCACCAAGCAGCTAATAAAGAGCCCCAAAGGCAAGAAGAAACCTGGACCCTCTCACATCCAGCCACCCCAAGCTCACACAAGGTGCTGCCACTCTTCTCCCCTCAGGGCATCAGGCGCTTCTCATGGGGGAACATCCGCACAAGAGGGGACAGGACAGAGCAGAGCCAGCAGCACAGACACCTGGCCACAGCAGGACACCTCCTCCAGCTCTCACCACTGCCACCTCCAGAGATGTGGCAGCACGTGAGCACTCCCTCTCTCCCCATCCTCCTCACCTGGCTCCCTCCTTCATCCAAACCCATGGGCAGGGGTCTGTGGGAACTCAGCACATCCCTTCGGATGTCCAGAGCTGCCGAGAACCCCGTCAGGGGGCTCGGAGTCCCTGGTGTGCTTCCCAGAACACCTGGAGATTCGATTTTGACCCTTGCAGTGAGTTGCCAACTTTGTAAGAGGACGTGAAAGTCACACAGGTTTGAATAGTGTAATAATAAGATATTCACAGGGTGAAAATGTAGATTTTAGGATTTTTGGTATGGGGGTTATGGGGACAAGATGGAGGAATCAGGGCGTGTCTAGTCCTTCTTCTTTCTTCTTCTTGTTCTCCATTTTCTGCAGCGATGTTGGCACTTTGGGATTGGTTTAGAGTAGAAGTGCACTGTCTAACACAGGTGATAGGTATCGGGAATTAAGAGTAAATATGATACACGTAGTTTGTAGTATAAAAGGACAACAGCACCTTGGGGGCGGTCAGAGTGCCTGTGGCTGCCCTGCTGAGCAGATCTCAGCTGGGCAGAAAGAAAATTTTATAGATAAGAATTAATAAACAACCTCAAGACCAAAAAGCGAAGAGTCCAGACTCGTTCTTGAGTCGCGCGGGCCGAAGCAGAGACACCCTGCACATCTCGGGGCAGAGAACATCAACAGCTGACCCGAGACGGGCCCACCCATCTGCCCTGCACTCAAGGCTCCTCTGCTCACACCTGCCCCACCACCCCTGTGCCCCAGGGAGATGCACCCAGCAGCACCAGGCATAGGAAGACCATGAGCACATGCACCCCTGCCCACACCACCTCTTGCCCTGGTCTACACAGCACCCCCCGAGCCAGCAACTCATGAGACACTGCTTGAACAAGCACATTTTAAAAATAATAATCCCTCAGGACTTAGTCTGCATTACACAGGAAAGTGGATTAGCCCAGCTACAGTCCAGAGGCCAAAGTAAGAAATGTATGGAGTCAGCAAAGTGAAAGATAACAGGAGACCTCAAAAATCTGTTGGTTTGGTTTTGCTCTCAACTGTGCAAGGTCCATCTAGGTCCCTACAAACCCTCCCTCAAATTCAAAGTGGGTCTGGTCACCTGCTAGGGACCCTAGGACTCACCTGCTTCTGCAGGTCTGATGTTCAGGTATCACTGAGGACAGCAGAGCAGAGCCCCCACTCTGTCCTGCCTGGGCTTTTTCATACATATTGGCATCCAGACATTAAGTTCCTCCTTTGAGGACTCTCAAGAAACCAGGCAAGAAAGGTAAGATGCTTACATTCCTATGTGGGGCAAAACCCACATGTCTGGCTGCTGAGACCCATTGTTCACCTCACAAACAACCTCAAAGTGGTTTTGGTCTGGTGGGAGAGGAAGCTGGAAGAAGACAAGGCAATGTGAGAAGTCCAAGGGCATCATAAACATGCCAAACCAAAGGCATTGCTGCCAGCTTTTCTCCCCTTCGACTCCTCATTCCCAAGAAGACATCACCACATTCTCAGTGCTTGCCACTCCTGGGTGGCAATCATCACCTCACCCAAAACCAGAGCCACTGCTGGGTGGCAATCATCACCTCACCCAAAATCAGACCCGCTCCTGGGTGGCAATCATCACCTCACCCAAAATCAGAGCCACTGCTGGGTGGCAATCATCACCTCACCCAAAACCAGAGCCACTGCTGGGTGGCAATCATCACCTCACCCAAAACCAGAGCCACTCCAAAGCCTGCCCGTGCCACAGCTGCCCTCTTGCCATCTGCACAGGGATGCCAACATGCGCTCCCGCATGCCAGCCGTGCCCAAGAGGGAGACAGGGAAGGGCAGAGAGCCATGCTCAGCCCCAGGTGCCCGTGTCCACAGGTACCACACCCAGCAGAGGTGACCCTCAGGACCACCTGTTCTTTCCAGTCATGCCCACTCTCAGCACAGTCAGGTATTTTTGCCTACCCCAACCACAGCTGCTCCACCCTAATGTGAAATGTGCAAGCTCTGCACCCCTGGGATGTAAGCTGGAATTAATGGGTCAAAACAGCACTGCAGTGTGTAATGCTCCACTTGAGGGCTGAAATCCTGGCATTTCTGGACCTTGAGAATACAAGACAGCAGCTCTCTGCCTTAGGGAAACCTCACAGGCATCACCTGCATCTTCCCATCCCTCCAAAAACAGACCATATGAGCAGAGCAACCAGTCCTAAACTGCCTTCCTACCCAGGGGATACTCTCCAACTGGCTTAGCAAAGGGATTTAAGAGAAGAAACCTGGAGGAAATCTTAAGAGTGTGTGCTGTTGTTCTCAAAGAGAATAAGACTATAACACTATAACAGCAGAGGTTTTCTAGGGGGCACAAGTTGTCAGGACCTGGCTTCTGGGCTGCCAGGATGCTCTCACCTTCAGCAGACAATGCAACACCTGATCTTCGTGCCTGCAGCATCCCTGCCAGCCTCGTGCTTCAATCACAACTTGATCTTAGCAGCTGCTTTCTCTATCTCAGACACACATACACAAACACACCCCTAAGCAGCTGTAAAATTAAACTTCAGTTGGGTAGGTAGGACCTCTTGTAAAGCACTTGAGACTCAGGGAAGGAGGGAATTTCAAAAATGCAATCTTGTGCAAGAATTTGAGAGGGCTCCATCCTTGGCCTTCTTGCTTTATCAGCTCTTGAGACAGCACTACTAAACATGTACCAGCACTGCTGAAATAAGAAGCAAAACAAATAGAGGAAAACAGATGCTGGGAGATGCCTGAAGCTGGCTGACGTGATTTGCAGTGGCTGGAGAAGTCTGCTGGAGGCTCTCACCTCTCCTCCAGCCTCTCATCTCCTCTCCTTATCCCCAAATTCCCCCCTCAGCCAGCACAAACCCCCGCCCGGGCCGGTGCCGGGTCCCAGCCGAGCCTGGCAGCCACAACAGCATCCGCGCATCCATCAGAGCCAGCGGGGCACGGCGAGGCGGAGGGCAGCCCAAGCAGCATATGGAGCACTGGCGTGGTGAGCACCAGCCTCCCCAGGAGCTGTCTGCCACAGATGGAAAAAGCCCAGGAGCCATCACGACGAAATCTTCTGGCTGGGGGCGACACGTCCTGGCTCCTGCCGGCTTTCCGAGCTGCTGAGCAGTGCTGGAAAGCTCCGCTCCTCTCCTCCGGCACTGACTCATTCGCCGCCGCTTCGGTCCCGCAGTTTGCCGGTGGGAGTTGTGGGAGGTGGGGATGAGGTAATTCCCAGTGCATGTGGCTACCATGGTGGAGGGAGACTAGCCACCCACTCCGGAGGAATGAGCTGGCTGTGCACAGTCTGGATAACCACCAAGCTCCAGGTCCGGTCTGCTGATGCAATCACAGGGATGGTTCAACCTTGACTTTTGGGGAAGATGGGATGCACCACCACAGGAGCATCCGAGGTCTTCTCCATGGAGAAAGGCAGCCCTTTATGTGGTCCAAGGGCATAGTTCATGTGCAACCAGGAATGCGGTGAAACACAAGAAAGTCACCAGGAGCAACGCTCCAGCTGTGAGATCTCCCAGGCCAAGTGACACAAAGTAGTCCACAGAAAGCATGACAGCTCCCTGGCTGAAATCACCCACAAATCGAGCTGAAGTTCATAGCCCTGCACTAGCCAGAGGCAGACAAAGAGAGCCACCACGGTTTCTCCTGCTCTGATTTCTTGGAACACTGCAATTCCTCTCCATCTGAAACTATTCCACTGGCTGCAATTTAAAAACAAAATCAATCCAGCAAACATTGCTAAGCAACTGGCTGTCAGTGCCACATCCCATCCCATTGAAAGTATTTGCCCTCTCCATGACCTCCTGGCAAGGAGCTTGCTGCTCAGCCCTTGCCAGATTTTGTATATTCAGCTATCGCTGGCAAGTCCAGATGCTCGGCTGGATTAGCAGAGAAAACACCAGGAAACTTTCTGCAACCATCCTAATGAAAAATACCCCACAGAGAAGCTGTGAGGAGCAGCATTCCCACATCCCAGTGCCTAGGATTAGGATCCAATGTTTGGGTCTCTGGGCATTACCACGGTCTGAAGGTCCATCTCAGTGCTGTCACATATCATGCAGAGGCAAGAAGGATGGAGAGCCAACACACTGGAAACCTTGTCACAAAGCAGAGCACAACATCTCACCGAGAGGCTGAGGGAGAAGTTGTTTATCAATGGCAAGGAGCTGAAATGATGGATGAGACCCTCTCCAAAGCCTCCAAAACCCTTGCACATGCTCGCCAGGAGCCTCTTGGCACAGTGGCACCCCTTAGTGTGGGGTCCTGCATTGCCTCAAAGTCAGCTGGAATAGAATTGAGGCCCAACTCTCTGGGTTCACTCTGAGCAGCTTAATCCAAGTTTTCCATTGAAACCAAGCCTCTAAACACAGCCTCCAGTAGGACATGCAGCAGGAGCACTGCAGCTGTCCCTTCTCCCACAACAGCCTGCTCCACACAACCCTGCTCTCCTCTTCACAGGAGGGCATCTAATCAACCCCATGGTGCATTCCCTTTCTATGTTCTTGCACAGCCACCAGCAACTTCTCCCTGCTCCGAGAGCAGGCCATGCTTATCCATGCTTTCCCGCACATTTCTGCTGCACAGTTCAAGGCCAGCTTCCAGGCTGCACGGCAGGGCCTGACCATCACCTGCAGCAGCTCCCAGGACACCTGTGCTCTAAGTAAAGATTATTTTTCCAGAGAGGGCTCAGCTCTTCACTTTCCTCTCTCCCTCAACCACCAATCCTTGATCCTTCTCCCTCCTCCATCCTCTCCATCAGCGCCTGCCTCCCCCAGACCTGCCGGCAGCTCCATTTCCTCCGTGGCTACTCTAATGCTTGGCTAATGGTGCATCATCCGCAGCATTCCTCAGGCATATTCAATAAATCAGAATCCAATTACCGGCTTAAGGAAATTGGAAACAAATTAAATTAGCCCCAGCCCCTCCCACGTGCTGTGCCCTCTCTTCCTCCTTAATGAGAACTTTTCTTTCACAGGAGCACTCAGTGCCACATCTGCCTGCCCAGGAACAAGGTGGCTGCCACTGCACAGCCAGGGTAGGCAAGGGGCAACCAAGGCAATCTTCCCTTTTAATAGGGCAGATGGTTAATATCCCTGGCATTAATTCTCTCCAGGAATAGCACATTCACTCTCTGCTCAGCTATAACAGGCGTCCGTCAGGGCTGACAGCTCCTCTCCGGAGAAAGGAGCATCTGGTCCTTACAACAAAAAGAAGCTAAATAAATAAATAAGCACATGGTTTGCTACAGGGCTGGGGAGCTGGTGCTGTTTCAGCATTTCAGCCCAAGTGCTGCATTGGAACTGGAACGGGGGAAGTTCAGAGCTGGGTCAGATGCCAGGAGTGGAGTCACTCTGATCTGGGAGCAAGGTGCAGCACAGGCAGCGGGGTGCTATGGCTGGGTCCAGCACAGAGCTCCCACCAGAGCAGGACTTCCCCAAAAGGGCTCCCAGGACAAGGCAGTAGAGACAGCCGCTGCCAGCAATTTGGGACATAATGCCAGGCACAGCTCCATGGAAAGAGCTTGCACTGGCTGTGGACTGGTGACTGACAGCAGGGGCCAGGCATACACTGTGTCCTCAAGGAGGACAAGGAGGAAAACTGCATTGAGGGGACCTTGGGAGCTTTTCCCTCACCATTGGGACATCCTCGCATCACCCCATCCAGCAAACTAACAATTAACCCCACTGACCTTCAGCAGGAAGGGCAGCTCTTCCCTAGAGAGATTGGAAAAGGCAACCAGAGGGAGACTACAGCTGAGACCTCAGCAAGGAAGGGAGCACCAAAACTCCCACCCCAACTCTTCTCACACTGACAGGGGAGTGCAGCTCCATCTACAAGGCTGCAATCCTCCCTGCCTTTCCCAAGAGCTCCTTTGGGCACCAAATGATAGTTCTGACCTCAGTGGTGCTGGAGCAGCTCGTAATCCAACAAGTTCTTACCCTTCTCTCCTCCTCACTCAGCAATTACCCTTTATTCCCCACTCCTCTCTCTGCAGAGCAATTTCAGCACTCAGCAGTTATTTTATCCCCCTTTCATCACCTCAGTGCATCTGCAGAGCAGGAGTTCTCAGCACCTGTGAAGACTTTGCCCAACAGTGAGACTTGCTCTTGCAAACCCAATACTTTTCTAAAGGGAAAATAAAGGCCTTCCCTTTCTTTCCCTATGGGAATAATTTATACAGTTTCAATTAGCAGGTTTAAAACTTCCAGACATGCCAAGAAATCAAGCAAAGGGAAACACTCAATCCCAGAAATACAACCCAGACAGACCCAATCCCAAGAGCACCCGAAACCACATCCCTGGAGGGGAACAGGACTAGGCCCCTGTGAAAAATGCATGTATTTTATGATTGGCTTTTCGCAAATATTAAAATGAATATTATATGTGTTGTGTTAGAAAGTAATGCTCTATTAATTCTCTTAAGTACTGTGTTAAATATAGTTTTAGGTTATTAAAAAATGTTAAAATAGAAACTATGCTATGTAGGATACTTTTTTCAAAGAAAGGACTCACAGTGAGATAGCAGCCATAGGACACCTAAATCTTTCAGAGAAAAAGAATTTACTGCCCTCTTATCAGAAGAAACCAACTTCTTCCTGCCTCGAAGGCGCTGTTAGGATTCAAAGGAAGAAGCTGATGATGACCAAACAGAATCCTGTGTTTGAATGGAATTTATGCATCATGTATGAGGTGTATGAATATGCAACAGGCTGCTGCTTTTAAGGGTTAATCCTCTGTTAACGTGGGTCCTTTTTCCGGCTCGTGCTGCCCTGAAAAAGGTACCCGGACTGTCCGTAACTCTTTGTATTTATTGTCTCAGATTGTCCTCATTCAATTTGTCCAAATTACTATTACTCTAATTGTATTGCTATTTTTTATGACCATTTTACTACTACTAAACTTTTAAAAATTTTAAAAACAAGTAAGCGGTTGGCGTTTTTTTCCCAGCCGCCACGCCATGAAGTTTGGCGAGGAAGAGGAGGAGGAGGAGGCAGCACCTGTGGTGGCGGGTGTCGCGGACAGCGCGGTCACTGGGGATCCTCTCGCTCTCCCGCTGGTTGAAGGCGTGCAGCCGGTACGGGTCCTCGCCGCCCTTCCACCTCCGGGCGCTCAGGTACCTCCGCTCTTCGAACTGATCCCACAGGTCGTCCCAGTCCGCCTCCGATTCCTGCGCGCACAAAGCCAGCCCCCGTTAGACACAGCAGAGAGCGGAGCACGCCTGACCCCGCTCCAGAGCTCCTCCCAAGCCCCACTGGAGCTCCACCATCCCCGCAACTCGGGCAAGCGCTGCGAGAGCGGCCAGCGAGGAGTCCTGTGAGAGCAGCCTCTTCGAGCCCGCTCTCATAAGCTCTCCGAGGTCTGCAACACACCCAAGATGGCTCAGCTACCTTTGGAGGCATAAAAATCAGCAGGATGGCTTCTGCTGCAGTGTTGGAAACAAAAAGGCAAAGTAACAAACAGAGAAAAACCCAGCCAGGTGCCAGAGGTTCTTGCTCCTGGTGAAACACCTTACAAAAGCGATTGGTTTCTTCGGTCATTTCTTTTTCTAGTAAATTGCCCTAAAGGTGGGACTTTCTGGCTTCTTCTAATTAGCTATCCTTAAGTTTGAGGTGAAGTCCCCCAGGCCTATGAGGTGGCTTTTTCACCTAATCAAGAAGAGAAACTTCTGGGCTTCTTTCCTTTTTGAGGGGACAAAGGACAGTTTTGTCACTCCGTCAGCAAGAGGCACACTCCTATAGAGTCCCATGAGGTCTTCAGGGTTTATTTTTTGTCCTGAAACAATATGTAGAAGAGAGTCTGCCAATTTGAATTAAAATGACTAATCTGAACCCAAATTCAGGTCTCTGGTGGATGCCCCTTTCAAGCAGCACAAACATTTTGTAAGGGTTTTAATTTCTCTGCAGGCAAAAAACAAAGGTATTTTAAAACACATGGCCCATTGCCCCCATAACCTTTCAGGCAGGAAAGGAGTAATCCCACATTTCCACAGCCACATCCTAGCCTCAGCTCCAGCAACAGGACCCTGGAAGAAGGGGGCCATCATGCTCCCAGCCCAATTTCAGTCCATCTTTGCCACCACACGTCTCCCACTGAGGACTTCAGCCCCACTGAAGGGACAAGAGCAGGGAAGCACGTCCCCCCTGCTCCAGGATGGAAGAGCTGCATTTTGGGGTTACCCAGCAGCTTCAACAACCTTGGGGGGGTTTAAGCATTTCTTGGTGGCTCGGTGCTGTCGGGGTTGAAGCATCCCTGAGCAGCAGAAGCTGTCGGGGGTTTAAGCATCCTTTGGCAGTGTCTGAGGCAGCCAGCACAAAACAGCGCCGATAAGATCTCATCACTACAGCAGCACAACCTCTTTGATCTCAGCCTACCTGTAACACTGAGAGATGCAAACATTTACACACATCTCAGCCCTAAAGAAAATTGTGATCTTATCCAATAATTGATCTTTACTTCTGCTTTTCTTTTTTTTTTCCCCTCCTCAGTTCACACCATCTCAAAGTCGATTTTGCCTGCTAATAGCGCAAAATGAAGCTTTTGAAAAGGGCGATTTTTATCCCATAATTGATTTTACTCGCATCTGGCAGTGCATTTTTTGTAGTCACAGGAAGGGGAGGAGGGAGCACTGGCTCCTGCAAGTAAACCACCACAGGAGCAAGCCAGGCACCTCCAGCCAGAGGATGCCCCATATTGCTCTGGGTTATGGTGACGTGAGCATTCCCAAGCACTCCCAAGAGCCAAGAAATTCCAGGGATGCAAGGGTTTCCAGATACAGGGTTGTATTCACCCTCCCCTGGTGTGACCCCATGGCCTTCTCAGGACCTCCTCCAGCACCTTCCCCAGTGTGAGGAGATCAGAAGAAACCCCTGAATCACCAGCCACACTGAGAGGAAGTTATTCAGGACTGGAATAAAGTCATTCAAGGCTGGGAGAAAGTTACGAAACCAGTGAGGTCCCTGCAGGAGTTTTACGAGGAGGACGCACATAACCCAGCCGCGGACTTTGGGGAGGGCCGACGTGCACGGGGTGATAAATGCTGTTTATGTTGGGTTTTTTCTCAGGCATCTTGCAAAACATGATTTAGCACAGCAGTAAAAGATCAGGGAAGAGTGAGGCGATTGCATTGCGGAGCCAGCGAGAGCCTGATGTTTGTAAGATTTCACGATGACCCCAGGAGGCCTGGCGCTGCTGAAACAACCACCGGAGCTGCAGTCCCTAAATTTTAATGCTGTGAAGAAAAATAAAAGTTGGTTTTATCAAACTTAATAAGAAGAGAAATGGCTTTCGAAAGTGGCCACACAGCACTTAAGGCTGTAGGGTGTGGGTGTGTATGTTGTTTTGGTTTTTGTGATGTCAGTTATACCCAATAGCCTTGGATCAGCTAGAAAGGTACAGATAGGCAAGAATTTGACTGATGGCTCAGGTGGGAGGGCTGGTGGATTCCCTCAAGAAAACTGGAGCTTCTGCACCTGCTGTAAGTGCAGCAGTGCTCTGGTCAGGCAGCAGAAGCAGGGTTTGGCATGTGGCAGGGTCCTCCAGGGTCTGGGATAGCATTTTCCATCTAACTCCACTAATGTGCTGTTACCAGGGGTAGGGTCCCAGCAGGAAATGGACAAATACCAGCACCTCACCCCACAGTATTCACCTCTCATCCTGCTCAGGATATATACTGCATTCTAGGGTTGCATTCCTGGTTAACTCTGCAGTGACTAATTAATACTCCTGTGCAATCTCCACCTGAAAGACACCAGCCCACCTTGATTCACCCAGGTTCTTCTTTTTGGGCTGAGAAAAGCTATCTGTGGGATGGGTACTAAATAGTGGGTAATTAAATACACACCTGAGATCTACAGTAACTAGATGCCAGAGATTAAACAGTTATTTTAATCCCTATCTGGCCACACAACAAGACCAGGGATTGGGTTCACTTTTTCAGCCAGAGGTAGATTTTGGTCTGCATCACCTGCCCAAATCTTCTGGGTGTTCTTTCCATCCCAAGCCTCCCTAAAAGGGAACTGAAATTGGAGCAGAATGCTCAGCTCAGACACAGGTGCACACTGACCTCTGCAAAACACAGCTGCTCAAAGCAGGAGAGGAAAGCATGAGAAGCTCCCAGCTCTGCAAGCAGCAGGAGGCAGGAGACCTCACCAACCCACACACAGGGACTCACCTGTTTCTCACCTGCACCTGATCTGAGACAGGGAATGAGAGTTAAAGCACCAGGAGAAATCCCCTTTGCTTACCCAGGGACAGCACATTGGTTACAGGTTACCAGATAAGGTCTTCATTATAATATTTCCACAATGTATAATCACCTCTTCCTCACACCAGAATTCTGTCTTGGGAGTTATTTAACTGATGTGCAGAAATCTAAATTTAATTTATTATGATCTAAGTCACTTTAGAGGCCAAATTACCCTGCACTAGAAAAGGATCAAGTCAATACTCCACTTGCCTTTCTATTTATCTTCTACAGGGCTCATCTCTCCAAGTTTCCTAATCATTTTCTCTCACGTGCTAGTAATAAATTTTCTCTTTTTTTTTCCTTGGAATTAGGTAATTTCTCTTTCAACACTGCAGTTTAATGACTGGTATTAATTATAGGAAACACAGTCAACGCTTAAAAGAGTTTGAGAGACTCAATGAGCAGAAGGAAAGAGAAGAAAAATACATCCAAGGAGGGGCTGTCTGCTCTTGGCAAACAAGTGTTGCCTCTTCCAACACCACCCTGGGGAGTCCCCCAGGGGTGGTCAAGGACAGGGACACCCACAAAAAGACACTGACAAAACTTATTATGGAGAGAAGAGAAGCTTCCGTCTCACACCAGCATCCAGCCAAGAGCAGGGGTCACCAAGAGCGTTCTCTGCCATTTCACGAAAGCATCCCCCAAAAAATGACCCACTAAAGGCACCTCCTCCAAAACCACCCATCACCCTCGCTGGCTAAGGGCACACAGACCAGAGGCAGCTTTTCACTGTAACTGTACATTAAAGATTAAAAGCCTCTCAGTGCAAAGATGTAATTCGTCATTTGCCTCTTAAATCAGAGCTCAGAAACAAAACAAAACAACCAAAAAAAACCACCAAAGAAACAAAGAAGGGAAAAAATAATATTTAAGAAAAAAAACAAGTGGTGCTGCAGGGGGAAAATGGGTCATTAGCAGTAAAACTACAATTTCCTGGCAACTGCTAATGCCTTGTTTATGTGGATTTCTGCGAATATGACATTTTAACGGCATAATAATTGTGTGATTACAGTACAGCAGGGATTGCTGGAGCGGGAAGGAGGAACAGCAGCGGCGGCTGCTGCTGTGGGGCCATGGCGTCCCCTGGCAGGGCACGGGAGGCCAGGCCAGGCTGGACACTGGCAGGGAAAGGGCAGCTGGGACAGCACTTTGGCCACCCAGAGGCAGCCCAGCAGTGCAAGGGCATGTCAGGTGAAAAGCCTCCCCAGAGGAGCCAGCAGGGACAGGGATGGGCCGGTCACACCAGTCCCCAGGGCCAGCCTCCAGCTGCCCAGCAAGACAAGGAGTGGGCAGTGCGAGCCAAAGGGAGATTCTGACTCACTTTCTTCTTTTGTGGCACTGTTTTAACATAGAGAACTTAAGCCTTTACTAAAATAAAAACTGTTTTCCTTTCGGGTCTGCTAAGTTTTGCCTTCAGACCAGAGTGAATCAGACCAATGCCATGAGCTTATTGTAAATGCAGGGCCACCGACGAGGGGAGAGAATGATGCATCTGACTCCATCTTATCAAAAGGCTAATTTATTATTTTATGATACTATATTAAAGAATACTATACTATACTAAAGAATACAGAAAAGATACTTACTCAATGCTAAAAAGATAATAATGAAAACTCGTGACTCTTTCCAGAGTCCTGACACCGCTTGGCCCCAATTGGCCAATGAGTCAAAACAACTCACACCAGAATCCAATGAAACAATCACCTGTGGGTAAAACAATCTCCAAACACATTCCACATGAGTACAACACAGGAGAAGCAAATGAGATAAGAACTGTTTTTCTTTTCTCTTTTCTGTTCTCTTTTCTTTTGCTCTCTCTGCCTTTCAGCTTCCCAGGAGAAAAACCCTGGGCTAAGGCATTTTTTCAGAGAATGTGAATGACACACATGGCATTTCAGGAGGCAGTAAACCCAAGCCAGCCCAGGGGGCTGGCAGAGCTGACAGGGTTTTCCAGGGAAACCATTTGGCCAGAAAAAGGGTTTTTGCTTGTGCAGGTGTAAAGATGACCCCAAAGGAGTCTGGTAGCAGCCAAATGTGCCCCTACCTCGATTCCCCTCACACCCAGCTTTCCCTGGAAAATCTCATCCCTACAAAATACCTGACTGAGCACTTGTCACTGAGCCCATTCTCTGGGACTCAGGCATTAAAAAACCAGGAAGGGGCGGGGGGGGGAATTAAAAATTACATCAGCCTATCACAAGGTCCAATAAACAGGTGAAAGCTCTGGAAACTCAGATGCCATGCAGCACTCTGCTGCTGCCCAGTCACGCTCTGTCACTCCTCTGCCAGCGAGGACATCCTTGTGCTCAGCAGGCTCGGGGGCACTGGAGGCAGAGGGCAATCTTTCAGCAGGAACTGCAACCAGGCATTACACAAATGAGATTTAGAAGTCTCACTGAAGCGCAGGGCCCCTGCAAACAGGAGGTTCAATTATAGAGCTGCTGCTGGCCCAGGCACTAATGCCATCTGAAAGGATTATAATACTTCAAACAGGATAGGGCTCATCCCTCCTCGTCCCCCTGTGCCAGCACGTGCACTTAAGAGGGTCAGCAGCATCAGAGGGAAAAGAAGTGGGACAGTGTCAGACTGCCTTTGTCCTCATCCTTGAATAACCCAGATGGAGCACTGAGGTACAAGATCCTTCAGTTAAGTTTTGGTGTAGTTTCCTCAACCCCAGAGCCCGGTGCCTCAGCTTAGCCCTGAGCGAGCAGTGCTGTGCATCCCGATGGCCTCAGCCCCAGGATACGAGGGGGAGACAGGCAGCACCACAGCCAGTCTCTGTCCCATCCAAAGAGAATGTGGTGGTGCCAAAAGCAGGCTCTGGGTCTTTGGAAAACAGGCTTTGTATTCATCCTGCATCACATCCTCCAGTGCATCAGGTACCCTTCAGCATGAAATTCACAACAACTCTGGAAGTCACCTCTTTCCTCTTACCCTCCTTCCCCAAAGTGCACAATCCCTGAGCCAATCAAGCACTTAAATACAAACTAATGTGACTCCAGGCATTTGTAGGAACCAAGAGAAACCCCTGTTTAAATGCTTCAAGCTAAGTACTTGCTTAAGTGCTTCACTGGCTCAGTGGCCCTGCTTTGTGCTGACACAAACCACACACTGGGAATGGAGGCAGCTCTGGGCCCCGACTACGATCTGCCCTAATTACTTTTGTGACCCATGGAGATTTCAGCTCCAGTTCATTTATTTGAGGGCTGTGAAACTCCTCTTCCTCCTGCACTGGTACCTGGGCACAACATGCATGAGCACCTTGGTGGCAGCTCCTCTGCGGCCCCATGGGGACACACAGCAGATCCAGGATCCCACTCTGCTCCAAAGAGGACCAGCACCTCCCTCTGCTTGGAGGTGATTTTTTTTTTGTCTCTCAAGGAAAAGCTTCTGATCTGAGCCTGTTCTGACCCCACTTTGGAGGAAGTAAGAACAAAACCAAAGAAAAAAAAATCAAATAAAATATTAATACAGATACCTAATTAAAGCAAAGCACTTCTCCAACAAAGCCTGCCCTCCAGCTGGGGTCCCTGGAGAAGCTTTGAACATTCACCATCAAACTTCTCATTGCCACTGACCCTTTCCTGCTCATGCACATCCACAGGCATTCTGCTCCATCTTCAAAGGATGGAGCACCTCCTCCTCCTCTGCTGGCTCAGCAGGGAGCACGAGTCCTTGAGGACCTTTCAGTGTCCCACTTTCTCACTTGGCCCTGAGGCCAAGACCACACTGTCCCCACTTTCTCTGCCCTTGCTGCTCACACCTCCTGTGTGGGCAGAGCCTGGATCTCTCCTGTGGTGCACACACACATTTACACAACCAAGGCACCTGCTACATCAGGCAACAGGAGTGACAAAGGCTGGAAAGGGGCCAAGGAGGAAGATGTGACCTTCAAGAACTGGAAGAAAACTTGACTCTCACAAAGTACAGCTGCAACTCCAGCCTGGATGGAAACATCCCTCTCAAGGCCTTGGAGAAGGCTCTTCAGCATCTTCCTCCTGTCGTCCCTACACTCAGACAACAGTGTAGGGATGTCTGAGTTGTTGGCCACTGAGTCAGTGCAAGCAGCTCACCCAGGGGTAAGGAATCTGGGCCACCATTAAGTCAATCACAGATAGAACCAGCAATTTGTTTATCTTCTTGCCTGTATCTGTGGTAAACAATATACATGGTCTGAAACACCCTCCAGAGGCTTAAATCTGTTGAAGTCTCCAGCCAAATACAACAGCATGAAAAGCCAGTGGAGAATTACTGATGCTTTTCCCAGTAAGGGCACCAAAGCTTTAATTTTAAAATGGATGGCCAGGGCAGCCACCAAAATGGGGAATTTATTTGCAAATCAGGAGCAGGGGACTCCGAGCTGCACAGAGGGAAAGATGACAGATTCATTGCTTTGATGAAAAGCCAAATTTTGTTTCAAGGGCTTCTCTTAGGAGAAAACAAGTCAGCTCAGAGTTCACACCACACTTATCAGCAAGCAACTGCTGCACTGGCAGTGGTGCCAGGTTAAAATATATCCACATCTCCCACAGGCAGCCAGAGCCAGAGCTCCATACATGGACAATGCTCCTAGCTGCTGGCTGTAGTACCTGCCTCTACAGAGGGACAAAAAATGCTAGCAGCCAGCATCACACACCCCAGAGAGACCCCAGGAATTCCCATGGTGACCCTCACCATCTCCAGCATAGTGAAGAACCTCATACCACTCTGTGACAATGGAAAGGAATGCAGGGTCCAGGCCACCGACCTCTAAAAACAACATCCAGCAACAAAATTCCCTGCATTTCCACCTAGAAAAATGCTTTCATCTTGGACCCCCAAAATCAGGTGTGTTCATAAGAGTCTCACTGCATAAAGAACACAGATCTTAACTCTTTCAGAATTATAAATTAGCCCATAGGATAGCCTGACACATGGAGACAAATCCTGTGTAATTAAAAAGGAAAGGAAGCCGATTATATCCTCCTGGAGAATATTGCTGCCTCCTTCTGTTTTATTTATACGTTAGAGTGTATAATGAGCTGAATATTTAGGAGGTCAGCACAAACCAAGCTGCTGACTGGACAAAAGAGAAGACCCAGCTCTGTCTGTACTGAGAGTCAAGCAGAAGGATGGAGAGGATTTTTGGTCATTTCCTCCTACGCCTGCCCACAGCTCTCCTGGGATGCTGCAGGACTTAGCTCAGCTGCTTGTGCTTGGGCTGCATCAGTCTCCCCAGGTTTCTATTCAAAACTGGTCTTCTGGGTTTTCCCACAGCCCCAAGAAAAGGATGAGCAATGCCAGTCCAAGTTCACTGGCACCTGTGAACCCCTCTATAGGGGTTTACAAATGGTAATTCTGGACAGCAAACCAGACAAAATACGTTTTAAGAGTCTCTGCTTTCACTGAGATTTTCATTTTTTAAGATTTCAGGTTTTAAAAACCCAAAATAAGTGGAAAACATCTAGACTGGCAGCAGCCTCACAATGAGTTGAGAATCAATTCCCAAGCCAAGTCCTCTGAGCTGATGGGAGCTGCCCCCTACCAGTACTCCCACTGCCACTCCCATCAGCAGTGGGATGCCCACAGCACCCTTGGGCCCTCTCATTGTTCTCCACCTGCTAATTCCCAAAAATGCCTTTTCCCCCTGCCAAAGGGGATCCCCTCAGCAACCCTCTGGGCTCACCAGGGTGCCAGGAGATGCCAAGGAGCATCTTTGGGGCCATGGTACCACATTACCTGGTGCCCCACAGGCAGCCCCTCCCCATCCTCTGCTGGCTGCATGCCTGGTGTGTGGGTGAGTGCAAGAGCTGCTCCCCAAAGGTCATCACCAATTACAAAGGGCACTCAGAAATGAAGGCAGCATCCCATGTGTGCCCCCACACCACCCAGGTTCAGCACATTCCCAGCATCACAAGAGATCAAATATATTGAGAAGAGCCCAGAGCGATGGTGGGTAAATAAAGTAGCAAAAGGGAGTTCCTACATGGACAGACAGTGTTGTGTTTTCCTTCTGTGCCTTTCAGGACAGACATGAGCTGCTTCCCAGCCATGAAGGTCGAACCAGCCTTCCCAGGCTCCAGCAGGAGCAGCAGATGATTTAGTACTTAGGAGCCCATAGCTGTACTCAGTCTCCAGCTGAGATTTTGCTCCTCCTCCTGCAGAACAGCCAAAACTCCTACCAAACCACAGAGAGCTGGAGCACCTCAGAGGTCAGGGAAGGTCTTCCCCTTCCCCATGGAGCTGTGGCTCCCACGTGCCAGAGGACAGCCTGGGACAGGGCACATCAGGGGAAAGGAAAGGGAAAAGGGAACAGGGAGGGAAGAATAAAGGAGCCAGCCAGGCAGATCCCTGCTCTGAATGTCCTGCTTTGAACCCAGCCCTTTAAAAATCAGGAGGTTAATCCCAACCACTCCTCCCAAGAAGGAAGGGATCGTGCTGTTAATATAGTCAGCATCCTCGACCCAACATGGCCTTTTCACAGCAGCAAAGCCAGGGGTAATCCATCTGGTAATTGCTTCCATGAGGATCTTTACACTGCTTTAGAAACTAATGCTAGTATCCTTCCCTGAGCAGCCCCCCCTTCCAAGGCAGGCAGCAACAGGAGTGATGGTAACAGCAGCATATGAATGTGAAGTGTCTCCAAGGGAGGGAAAGGTTATAAAAAAAACACATATATCATAAAAATAGGTATTAAACAAAACCACAATAATTGCAAGCACACAGGACAGGTGCATCCGTGGCTTTAGCTGCCTTTAAGAAGCCACCAGCTTCACCCTTCCCCCTTCCTCTGACAGCTAACTGCTTTGGGGAGCAGAGATGTACCAAGGCACAGCCCGCTCCAAGGAAGGAGCTCAGCAAGGACAAGAAATGCTGTCAGACCAAACTCCCCACTTCTGCACTTGATTTCTGGTTCTGGAAAAGCCCTGGACTCCCTCCAGCCACGCTTCAGCTTCCCTGCTCCTACAGTTAAGTCACAAGGCTCCCACTGGGCAGGAGCATGGCTTAGCAGCTCCAGTACAAGGGCTTCTTCTCCCTTTTCCCACCTCTCACCTCTAGCAGAGTGAGAAGAGCAGAGGAAAACCCTTGCTGGTAACTAACCAAAATTCCCCAAGCCCTTGCAGAGAGCCTTCCTGCCCACTCTGCAGTGATGAGCTACAGCCCAGCCCAATCCATACCAAGCAGCTATGGTGGCAGCAGTGCACAAATTCCTGGACAAAGCTTGACTTCTCCAATAGATTTAAAAGCATCACTGGGAAACATGAGAGCTGCCCTAACACACATGTTGCAGGAGGATGCAGGGGCAGCAGAGGCTGTGGGGTACTGACCTATGGGGCAAACTCTCAGGGCTCAGTTGGAGCTCAGGACCTGCCAGTGCCTGCCTGTCAGACACCATGCCCCTGTCAAAAAGCACTGGTGACCCATGTCCTCATCTCAACACACACGTTTTGCAGAGGAAGGTGTTTCTGCAGCCCAGAGCTGGTCCTCAACACACAGGTGCAGGGAGATGAAGCTCAGGTCACAGCAACGATGCTCCAGGGTGTGTGTACTCCTCAGATGTACCAGCCCATCCTCCCCCCAACTCCCCTCAAGGAGAAACTAGATATAAAACATTTGTGACAGCAAGAACGGATCTAAACCTTTGATCCTCAGGTACCTGCTGCTGGAGTGTCTGCAAGATCCTCGGCCTGGGTACACCATGACTGACAGCACCGGAGATACAGCAGCATAATTTAGAGCACATGTGTCAGCCCAGCCTTCCTCTATCTCAGCTCAGTAATAGAAATTAAAAAAAACAGTGCTGGCTAGTGAGACATGCACCCTAGGAAGGGATGGCAAGTTTTAAAATAATCCAGCCTGCTGGGGAAGGACTGTGGGTCCTGGCCAGCCGTGAGCACAGGCACTGCAGGAGCCCCAAGTGCTGTGCCTGGGATTGATGCAGGCTTGGCTGGGAGTGGGGAAAAACAGAAGCAGGACATGGCTGGTGGGGCCTGGCCAGGCAGATCTCCAGGCTCTGGCCATCCTCCAGCAGCACAGCCCTGCTGCTTGCATGGGAAAACCCTGAGCAGAGCCACTTCTGGGCACGGAAGCCACAGCACGGGCATCATAAAAACCAAACCCATGCTAAGTCTCTTGATGCAGCAAACTCAAAACATCCAAGAGCATGGGGATCTGGAGGGAAACCAGGAACCAGCACTGAGTTTTGCTGTTATTATCATAAAAAAACCCAATCTGCATTTGGCACTGATTCTCTCTCTCACATACAAACACACATTTCACTGCAATAAGGAAAAGAGCATTTTTGAAGTACTCAGTCACGAAAACACAGTATGGAAGTCTTGGTGAGCATCTCCTGCTTGGGCTTGGACCAGTCCCCTTGTCTGATACAGGAAGAGATTTCCTCCACCCAGGCAGTATAGCTCATGGCACACACACATTAAGCTCCACAATTCCACACACTGTGGGGGCAGCAAGCCCTGCCACATATCTTAGTGCCTCAAACCTCATCCCCCTTCCATGCAGCCAGCAGAGCAGTCCCATAGATGACATTCTGTCACAAGATGCACGTGGACAAGCAGAGCAATCACACTACAAGCCAGCAGCAAAGCTCAAATCCAGGCAGAAATAAGCTGCCCTGAATCTCTTGGCTTTTCATGCTTTGGCAGCATCAGGCTTGGACAGTGGCAATGGTCCTGGGCACAGTTCAGCTTGTTGCAGCACAGCTGGGTGGCAAGACAACACACATTCCACTTACTGGCCTAGGCAGCACAAAGGGGTCACCACACAAGGCCTGTACACCCAACACCAGAAACAAGCTGCCAGGCAACACCTCCAGGATCTCTGAACCCAAAGAGTCAGCTCTGGAACAGCCCCACGCTCTCTTCCATGGGGAGCATCTCATGCTGGGTGGACACATCAGCTCCACTGTGCACTATCTGCTGAAGGCAAAGCTCCCTGCCCTCAGAAAGCTGTGGGATGGGAGGGAAGTCCCCTGTGTGACACAAGGAGTGCAGAGCAGAGGCTGGATCCACATTTAGGCAGTCCCATCACCCATCTGGGCCACATCCCAGCCCACATGCCTTTGATCCCTCTTGCTCCAGCAGCAACACACTGCCCTTGCCTGCAGAGCTGCATTAAGGATTAGGTGGGATCAGACACGGGATAATACAAATCAGGTCGTGTTTGCTGCTGGCAGTAGCTGCAAGGAAATGAGGAGCCAGTCTTTCCAGCCAGAGAGAAACAAGATGCTGGTAGACTCTGGCCAGGCAGGCAAGGAAAGGAGGGATATGGCTGAGACCTGGTTAATGCATGCAGGTTCAGACATACTGTGCCTGATGGGCCACAGCTACATGGGAAGGGAATCTCCTTGCTGAGGAGCCATGCCTCCTTAGCTGAGCTTCCTGCTGGAAACCAGGGCAGTAGAAATTGCAAAGGAGGTTCATGCTGCTGGAGGGAAGTGTCTGACACCACCCCTGCTGGGCCTGTGTAACCAGAGATGAAACACAACCTTCTGTTGTCTGGATGGTCCTGAAAGCACAAGGCAAGTCCCAAGTTGGTGATGCTGCTTCTCTTAATGTTAGGGCTTGTTTCTTCTCATAGACCTTTTTCCATCCTTACCCTCTCCCACACACTCCAGCAGCTCTTCTCTTCCAGCTCCAGGCCTGTCTCTATCTTCCCTCACTACCACAACCCTTGGCACCAGTCACAGTGTGGCTTCAAACATAAGGGAGAAGATGCCTGGGGGTACATTCAGGCTTTGAGAGGCATGCTGGAGCAAGCAAAAGCCACACCACCTCAGGGAAGAGCAGAAACCATGTGGGATAGAGAACATGTGCCAAGCAGCAGACATGCTACTCCATGATCTTGCCCAAAAACACAGCAGCCAGTGCAGAGGTCCTATCAGCTGTGCATAAGGCTCCAGCACTGGTCCTGATGGCTGTAAAAAACCCTTACCTCACTCCTTTTATATTTGATTTACTGTTGTAAAAGCACCTTCAGAGCACAAAGCTCCAGCTGAGAGCTTTCATAATCTTTATACCCTCGCTAGAGCCCCAAGAAGAAAAAATTCCTGAGATGTGAAGAGCTCTGGGCACAGCACCACAGGCTCCCAGCTCTGAGCTGGATAACCTGCCCCTGGCTCATGCACAGCCCTGGGAAGGAAAGGCAGGGGCACAGAGCCCCAGCAGCAATGCTTGCCACTGCCCCAGCAAGCCTGCACACAGATGGTGACAGCACTGGTCCCTGCATAGCCAGCAGCATATGCTGCTGCTGCTGCCCACATCAAGGCAGATGCCTGGAGAGATGCATCAGAAATAACTGGTTACACAAGCCAAGACTTTTCATCTATGCAGTCAAAGAGAGTTTTAATTCCAAACTACTGGGTACAGCTCAGCATCTGAATTCATCCCCCCCCGATTTTTTTTTTTTGCAGCAAAAGGAACAACATCTCAAGGGCAACAAAATGGACCTAAAAAAGTGCTGAGACAAAAGAAGGCCAGTGGGATGTACTGGTGTCTGCAGACAGCCAGGCTGGTGAACATCTGTGTGGCAGAGAGTTTCTGCTCCTGCTCTGCCAGCAACCTTTATGTCTGCTTTAACACGGGGCAATAATGCTCACTTAAGAGTTTCATGCTGAATTAATCATTGCAAAGTGCTCTATGGTTCAGCCAGGAGAGATAGGAAGGCAGTGCTAAGCACAATCATAGCTGTACTCAGCAAGACTAATGGTCTGTGCTGTGCTCTGGCCCTGGGAAGCACTGCTTTGAGCTCCTGAGCAGGATGCAGAGCAGCCCCAGCAGGGATGCAGCCTCCTCCCTGTCCTAGCTAGGCACAGAAACATCTGCCCAGCTGCCTGCACTGGCAGGGGCTCAGCTGGATCCAGCTGGACCACCCAGCTCTGAAACTGCTGAGCTGAGGAAGGCGGTGTTCAGAGGAGCAGGGGAAAAAGAAGATCTCATTTAACACTTGTCCAGACCTTTTCCCCATGCTTCTTGTCCAGCCACTGCTGAACCCAGCCAGACTTTCAGCACCTAGAAAAAGCAGTTGTCTGGGGCTCCACAAGCAGCTTGTGTCCCAGCACACTGAACCTGCCCCTGCCAGCTTTCTTTGACAATCCCAGATTTTTGTCCAGGAAGAGATGGGAGCTATTTCCTACCCACCACTTGTCTGCCATTAATGACTTCACAGACCTCCAGCACAACCCCTGTCCTCCATCCCAGACTGAGCAGCCTGAGGCTACTTCTTACAGAGAAGCCATCACCTTATGTCCCCCCCCTGCACCATTTCCAGCTCTCCAAGATGGCAGGGAGCAAAAGCAGGCAGGATTTGCTGTCAATTCACATGGCAGTCCTGTCCTCTGTCTCCCTACTTAAATGGGACTACAAAAAGAAAAGCAGCAACAGCCTCCTCATTCTAAAATACGAATCCAGGCTGCTAAAAGGCACCAGGATCCTGGTACACCAGGACAAGATGGTTTTCCCCTCCACAGGGCATTTGGCAGGGGCTCTGCTATTTCACATGTCACAGCTGAGCTCCAGCAGGCTCACTGTGGCTTATCCCTCACTCCTGCCCAGCTCCAGCAATGCCAAACAGGAACAGGCAGCCAGCACTACTGGAGCAGGGCTCAGCTGCCAGCACCAGGCTAAACTCACCAGCCTTTTATTTCCCAAGTGGTGAAGATGAGGAATAAAATTAAAATTCTTCGTTGTGTTTTGATTTAACATTTTATCTGCACTGGTAGCAGCAGGGAAAATGTGGGAAATGTGGAGCAAGTAACCACTCCATAGCAGAAGCAGCCAGAAGGGACACTAGGGCATTCAGGGCAAGTTCTGAGAAGCTCATTTTAAAATGTTCCCTCCGCCAACACAGATAAATATTGGAGAAAAAAAAAAACCCATGAAAATTCAGTTGACTCACGAAGAGCAAGCACGTTAAATATAGAAAATAAATTAAATAATTAAAGGGCAAAAGAAATGGGATTTTAGCCCTGCTTTGAGCATAACTTTCATTACAGCCTTACCCAGGGAGCTGCTTTTCACTATCAGACTGGGTGAAGCAAAGTGAGCTTTTGCCATGCTTCTAGGCCACATTCCCAGGCTTCCCCCTGAGGAAGGGAAGCCCTGAGCAGTGACCTGAGTGCAGGGTGTCCTGCTCTGTGCCCCCAGAGCACAGCACAGCCTCACCCAGGCCTCCCCATCCTTCCTCCATGTCCTGATGGGACAGCTGAAGTGTGGAACAGTGACTGCTCGGCCCACAGAGACCCCGAAATTCCCCATGGGGTGAAAACCCACTGGGAATATGCTATAAGCTGTTAGCCCAGATGCTGTGCTATCCCAGAGCTGCAGGTGTATGTGGCAGCTCTTTGGGTACAATCCAATTCCAGCATAAAAGAATAAAATTAAATTAAATTTTAAAAATCCAGCTCCAGCTAGTCTCAGAAGCCTTGGGACAGGATGAAATTTAGGCTACAGATGTTACAGCCAAATCCTATTATTGCCAGGAACTCAGCCCTGCAATTTAAAGGTGCCCTGGCACAAACCCACACCAAAAACGGCTCCCAGCATCTGCTGCACTCAGAAATTACACATCTCAAAAAGGGCAAGCTTTTGCATCACTTTTGAAGCATCTGCAGCACTTTTGGGAGCTCAGAGCTGAGCTGGCTCCCCACAAGTCTCAGCAGCCCCCGGGCAGAGCTCACTCTGCTGGGGAAGCCCAAGGCTGCCCAGGGAGGAAAGAGCCCCGTGCTCTTCCAACCCTAGAAACCATTCCCCAGCACTGAGGCAGGAAAACACACCTGGCAAGGCTGTGCTGGCAGGTGCCTGCCATGGGCAGGGGAACAGCAGGGATTTGGGGCACCAGTGTCCATCCTGACAGCTCTCTACTTCCACAAGTATCTGCTGCAAGATACAGCAGACCAAGGATGTGAGCAGCAGCCTAACAGCCAGGGAGAGGATGAGCTCAGGGTCAGGCTCTTTTATTAACATCCTTCTCTTTCTTCTGACCCTCAAAAAGGTCCTTTTCTCTTTCTGAAGTGACATCCTCCGAGTCTCCACTGCAACAGCAGCACCAGCACAGGGGTGACCTGGTCAGCCCACAGAGGTAAAACAGGAGAAACAACTCCAAAGCACATTTTTGTGTCTGTGATCAGATGGCTGAGAACCAGCAGCATCAACTCCCTAAATAGCACATGGCATCTGAGGCTACACCACTGATCTTGGCAACAACCCCTTCCCTCTCAGCTGCAGAAAACCTATATATAGGAAAATACACATATGGATATATACATGTATGACTTCCACATTACTCTGCTTTTTCCAAGCAGTCCAGTAAGGCACCACAGATTTGCCCAAGCAGGAGACTGGCATGGCCATGGCTAAGCAATGTCCCCCACTTGCTGTGCCACACTCAAAGTGCCAGCCTCTTGCTCTTCCTGCCTTGCTTCAATGTGTGTGGCTCAGTTTTGGTTTTAATTGCAAAGTCCCCACATTCTGCAAACCAAATGCAGCTGGAATTGAAATCAAAGTGTAAAACCACCCACCAACAAAAATCAAAGCATCACACTGCCAAAAATCAAGTGGGATGCACAAAGCAGAGAGCTTAAAGAGGGAGGGGGGAAATGGAAATTACACTAATAGCATGTTTTCATTTGTAATAATCTGAGAGCTGGGTAATGACACTGGAAGGTGAGCTACCCTTGGCCCAAAGAGAGGTGGCTGTTTATGAAACCATCCTGCTGTCAGCAGCTCAAACATCACGTGAAGGAAGAGTGTAAAATGGGCAGGTAGAGCTGGGCTGTCAGCAGCCCTCCGGGTTGGGAGAGAATGTTCTGTCCTCTACCTGACAGAGGGGGAGGAAAAAAAAATCTGGGAGTTGTCTGCATTTTGGGGCAGAGTAGCAGTCTGTGGTTTATGGGGTTGGGGGTCTTTTTCATTGTATCTAACTTGTTTTTTTAAGAGGAGCATTATAAATCATTCTTTTCTCAAAAGCAGCACCATGAACAGCTACAGGAGAGTATTTATTCCTTTGCTTTTAAGAAAGCATTGCACAAAAATGATCAGATCTATTCAATGGGCTGTTGAACCAGTGTAATGCCAGCCTCTTACCTTATTGTGGCTTCTAATGATTTTACAAAACAAAGAGCTGGAAAAGATCGACTTGGCATTCCTGCCCTCTGCCATTACATTCTGCTCAGACACAAGCAGCACAGCTGAACAGCAACAGGTGGGATGATATTTAATGCCCACCTCTCTATCTTGACATTGTCTGGTTTGAAATAGAGTCCTCATGCCATTTACTGGCAGTGAAACTAATAGGATTCTGTAAAAATCAATCCATAAATGCACAGACACTAAAATGAATGGTTTCCTCTCTGTTCCATTTACGGGAGGGCCCTTTTATGGATATCTATATGCCAGCATAAAAATTGCAGGAACAACTTTCTAAGTCTTCATTAAATTCAAGGGGACTTTGGTAGAGAAGATTGCTTTAAAAGAAACTGCTATTTCCCATGGCAGCTCATTATTACCCACAAACCCAAAAAAGCTCCACTGGCTTGTGAGAGCTGTCCCAGCTGCCCCACATTCTGCTGAGCACACTGGAGCTGCAGGAGGAAAACTGAGATCAAGGTTAGGAAGGGACACAAGCCCACCCTGCCCAGCACAGTGCCAGTGAACTGAAACTGTGTGTGTCACGTTCACCCACGTGCTGAACACTGCCAAACCCTCTGCTAGGGCCTGCCCCGCCCGCACAGCTTTCCAGAGAGGAGAAATAAATTCCTAAACTAAACAATGCTTCCTGATAACATATTTGATGAAGTGAATGAAACAGAGAGATGTATTTCTTCCTTGCACTACCCACCACGTTAAATGGTAGGGTGTTGGTTTTTGGGATTTAGGGGTTGTTTTTTTTCTGGAGGAAGCCCAAAAACTGCATGACTGGTTTGTCACTCCTGCAGGCATCAGTTTATCAGAACAGTCTGCAAACTGAGAGATTACTTGTATTTCTGCCTCTACGTATTTCTCCCAAGACCACTTTCCTGAAAACCTCACAGTAATTCCTGTCCCAGAAGCCAACTAGGAATGCTGAGCAAACCCCTGCACCACTCTGCACAGCTCTGCATTTCCTTCTCATCCCTCCCAGGAGTGCAGGCTCTGGGGTTTGCCTTAGTCCCACTCTGTGGTCCCCAGCCCCACTGCTGCAGGCAGAGATGCTTCCACACGTGCCCTCCTGACTCTGCACCACTCAAAAAATGACTGGGGTAAAACAACTCTGCCCGCTCTAAGGGCTGAAAACAGCTGGGCAGAGAAGAGCCAGCTCAAGCACAGTCCACAAAACCACAACTCCAGCCCCTCCTGATCCATAAGCTTTCGAGCTAATGGAGGAGGAGATGGGGACCCCATGGACTGGCTTCACCACTGCTGGGCAGTAACACTGACACCCTTGGTCAGTCCACTGGAATTGTCTCTGGGAAAAGCCAAAAGCCAGAAAGCCACTAGCACATCACCAGATCCTCTACCAGGGATAATTTTCCATGGGGCTTACAACTATCTCAAACATAAATTGGGATAAAGGGAAAAATGTACATCCAAGCCCTTTGTACTTCTGCAACAATCCATCTTGTTTCTGTCAACTTAACATCTGCAGAAAGATGTAGCTCTGCTGGAGGAAAAATAGCTCCTAAGTGCTCCTGGTCGTGACAGATCCCGAGGCACACAGCAGAAGTTCACCACATCCTCCTGGCCAACAGCCAGGCTCACAGAATTGGATTTCATCTTACTCTCTTTCACCTCCTCCTTCAGCCACTTCAGAGGCTTTTCTTCAGCTCTCCTTCCTCGTATTTCACTTCCAAGGGCACAAGACTACAATAGCCCTGTTTTTTCTCCACACCCAACCTCAGAAAATGAATCATTCCTGACCCATCCAACCAGGCACCTTGCCTCCAGCACAGGGCAGGAAGGTGCAGACCTCTCTGCACTGACAGCTACATACAGCTCCCCGAGGAGTGATGCTTTGCCCCATTTTTCTGCCCTCCAGATACCATCCTGAGTCATGAGACACTTTTTTCCCCCCATGTCTTTTTCCTCTTACAAAAGCTGTGGCTGAGGGTGACCGTGAAGGCATCAAACCCTCCTGCTGCCAGCCATCAAGTGCTTCAAGCCACAAAAGCCTGGCAGCAGTGAGGTCCACCAGACAATTACTCTCATCTCCCTGCAACTAACTTCCCATCATCCACCTTAATTTTTTTCCAACCCATGATCCATCCCAATGAGACATCCCAAAACTCAGCAGCATCCCCAAGGCAGAGGCACGTTCCTGAACTACCAACTGGTGTTACAACTTCATCAGTGCTACTAAAGCCTCAATTTCCCCTTCAATTTCTGCTTTTCCTCCATCCAGACTGACAATTCTCCAATGATTTTCGCTGAATTTAGCTCATTTTTAGTTAATTTGGCTAAGATTTTGCTAAAGTTAGCTAAGTAGCTAATTTTACAGAGCGTCTGCCATTAAATCTTCCCGTGCCTCAAAGTCCCTCTCTATAAAAAGAGACTCATTATCATTGATTTGTCTCTAAATGACGGAGACTTTAAATCACTGCCACACAACATCTGGTTTGTGGCCCATGGGGAGCTGCCAGGCTCTGTTCAGCTGGATAACAACCCACAGGTGGAGATGCCACTGACTCAGCTCCAAACCTCCTTCTACATCCCCAAAACTCAGGGACAGAGCACAGCCAGCTCAAAGACCTAGAAACTGCTGAAATCAGTAGAAGGCTTAAGCCTTGGGGGCTTTCAGCCTTTCACCAGCAGGAAAGTGCTTTAAAACTCAAAAAGAAAAAAAAAAAAAAAAAAAAAAAAAAAACCCAGTTAAGGCAGAAAGCAAATGAAGGGGTTGCAACCTTAAGAGCTGCAGAGACATTCAAACAATAGTATCTCAAACCTTCCCTGCAGCTGTAGCCAGCAAGACTATAAATTGGCCTCTGATTTAGCTCCATTTGGTGCCCTCTATACAGCCCTGTGATGCAGCCCACGCGGCAGATACCAGCTTCCATCCCTATCTCCACCATCCATTAGCTGCTGTCAGCAAGTGTGGGGGCAAGCTGGGGTGCCAGCACAGCTCTGCATGCTCAGGAACCCCCTTTTCTTCCCCCAGCAGGTCCTCCTGCAGCACCTCCAGACATTGCTAGGACTATGGCTGAGGGGCCTTGGCTGCGGTAGATATTTCATCTCATAGCCTATCCATTGTTGAGTATGCTGTTTTCTTCCCCATTTTTCCTTCTGTTTCCCCCTCCTTTTTTTTTTTCCTCTTCTCCCCCTTGGTTCATTACATCCATCATTTATACCCACAGCACCAGCCAGCTGATTTACTGCCTCGATCAATGCAGCTCCAGCATGAAAAAGAGACACAGCAAGCTCAGCACGCAACAGGGACCCAGCTGTGGGAACCTGGAAGGACAAGAGGGAGGGACAGGGAGCAAAATCATCCCACAAGCAAAAGCACCAGCAGCACAACTTGCTCTACTGAGAGGGAGTGCAGAAAGTCTGCAAGGACAGGGCAGTGCCAGGGGAGATCCTGCTGGACACTCCTGGAAGACAGGAGGTTGGAGGCTGAACACTCTACGAGCAGAAGAGACTTGGGCAAGAATTATTATTTTTTTTTTTTGCCCCTAACCAGGCAGCAGAGAAACACACTCCATCAGGATCGACTTGGAGCACTTCTGCTAAGCACCTCGTTTGCTCTCCCTCTCCTAATGAACAGCGTGACAAGCTCAGAAATCAATGGAGGCTCTGAGTGCAGCTCCTGCCGGCGCCCAGCCAGGCGTCCCCGGCCCCTGCTCTCCCTAACTCGAACCGACGGGAGCGATTGCCCGACAGCTCCGCTAATGGCCACCCTGTCAGGCCTCCTCACCCACACCCCGCAGGCCAGGCCAGGCCAGGCAAACAAGGCATTTGTGGAAGTGCCAGCCTCCTCCCCGGCAATACTTAGGCAGAAAAGGGGGGGATGCTGCAGTGCCACCGGGAGCCGGCCTTGGGGAAGTCCCCAGCACTTCCCTGCAGCTGAGGATGCTCGGCTCGGTAGTTCTCTCCCAAACAACCACTGAAGTTTCTAGACCCCTGGCCCCAAAAGGAAAATCCAAGTCTTTATGGCTGGATGGTCACTGCACATTTTGGGCCAAATAGGAAGTGTGGGGACACCTCCAGGTGTCCCCCACACCCTGCTAGAGATACCTGCGGCTGAGCAGGAGGGCACACAAGGAAGTGTGAACACAGCCCTGGGGGACAGAGAGGGGTGCAGAAGAGACCAACAAGCGGAACAGGGTGCCAAGAATCTGCTTTTGGCTCTTTTCCCTCAAATACCTGGCATACTGAAGATGGTCTGAGGCAGCTGAGGCTGCACATGAGGGACACAGCTTTGCTGGAGAAACAGCAGCATCCCAGTGCCAGACAAGGAAACACAGGAGCTGTGGCGGTGGCTCAGGCATGATGGGGTACAAAGAAGAGGTTAGGATGCAACAGGGCTCTCTCACAAAAAACAGCCCCTAGCTTCAGTTCCAAAAGCCTCCCCACACCACAATCATAGCACCCCCTGCTCTGCTGCACCACCAAGTACGTACCACTGTATACACACAAATATGTATTACTCAGTTTTGCTGCTTCTCCCATCTATGCCTGAAAAGAGGATGAGGAGAAGAACCATGCAAAACACTGCTGCATCAAGCATGGGCTGCCCTGAGCCCTCCAGCTCCTTCCCCTCACAGTTCCTGTGCTCTGTTCTCTTAACCTCTCTGCAAGGGGCTCATTTCCCATCTTGTTTCACGGCTCCAAACTGTTCCGCTGTGCTTTGTTTGCTTCAAAAAAATGCTGTTAAGAGACAGCAAAAAAATAAAAGAAGTGGACAAACAGGAGGGATTTAACTCTGCCTTTGCATCTCCTGCCTGGAGGGGCTTCACACGCTACTCACTGTGGCATTGGTGATTTAATCATCAATGCGATGCTACTGCAAACAGCAGCAGACAGCAGAGCTGGCAGGAGTAATGCTCCCTCCAACAGCGTGAATATTAAGGGCGTTTAACAGCCCTTGTAATCACACTGTGGCTCCTTGCAAGAACACAGCCAGGCGGCACAAGGGAAGGCACTGAACCATGCTGCTGGGTTATCAAACTTCCCCGTGCTCCTTACGGGACTGAAATCAGCCCTGCTTACAGAAAAGCGAGCGCTGCCTTCCCCGAACGTTCTCCCCAAACCAAATCCCACGTGGCAAAAGCCCTTAAGCACACACCACTGGGATGAACTGGGTGGCTTGAGAGCCTCCCTCAGTGCAAGTCAGCCTCTTGTGCAATTTGGGTCCTTGTAATATGATGCAAACATTAAGAGCTTCAGCAAATCAATCTCCTGTACCTGTCTGATGCACTGGGAAAGGATTACTGGGGGAAGAGAAGAAATCCTGAGCATGGCATGAGTTTAGCTGTGCCTCAGGACTTGAGATAGATCACACTTTTTAGGTCAAGCATTAGTTTGTTCTCAAAGAAGAAATGTCCCCAGCTTTTACACTTTGGAAGTTTTTACTCTTTCATTGGATTAATACAATTCTGAAAAGCTCCCTGTGATTTTGAGGCAAAAATAGCCTGTTATCAATGGCATCCTACTATAATGAAACACCTGTGAAACACAGCCACTCCTGGCCTACAGACTTGAGACACAGCTTCTGGAAACAAGGGAAAAAAGTGCAAATTTATCTGCTTTATCTCTCAGATGCAGTAATGGCTGCTGGTTCTGCCTGAAGATGGGGAGAACATCCTGAGAGCCAAGCCTGCATTCAGAGAAATGCTGGGTTGCCCAAAGCCACACACACACAGCTGGTGCCAATGCACAAACCAAGATCAATACGAGGAGATCAGCAGCAAAAAAATAGCTGATCCCAGTTGATATTTACATATAGAAACTCAGGACTGTTTGGCTTTTTTGGCTGGACTAACATCTGCATTGCCAGAAACTCCCTCTTCCAGGTTATCTCAGTGCAGCCTGTGCGCCAGAGGGAAGGGAATTAGCTACCTGGCCTTCCATTCACACCTTTAATTATTCAGCTTATATTGATATAAAATTAATTGAAGCAGAATAAGCTCTTCTCCTAAATACAGGTGCCCACGCACAGGAATCAGTGAGATTAAAAGGTGCAAATTACTTTATTTAATGAGTTAATTTCCAGCTATCACATGGGCAAATCCCCGTGCTGGGCCTGTACCTGCTGCTGCACCAGCTCTGCCCCAGTGCTACGGCTGCTGTCCCAGCACAGTGCTCTGGGTAAACAGAAGATGTGCAAAGGTTTGGTTACACAGCAGAGATGTGCTTCACTCCTGTGAATGAAACTTCTCTTTCATTCACAGAGCCAGGATTTAGCCACGATGATGGCAGCAGGAGCTGTGGTCCCAAGGATGCGGAAAGGCACCAAGAGCAAGGAAATGCCACTTTCCAGAACAGCCCTTTGTGCCTGTTGGGGAAAGCTGATTGCCCTCCAGCTCCCAGTAGCTGGTGCCCTAAAGAAAGCACCAACACCATTTCCTGCTGTTTCCCCCATGAGAGCACAGCTTCTGCCTGCAAAAGCCAAACTGAAACTGCCTTTCCTTTGCTGACATTGCCTTCAGGAGGGAAGGTGTCCTCACCTTGCTGAAGAACAGCATCTGAATGACCTTCCCCAGCATTCAGATGCCTGCTGGAGCTCACTCTCACCTCTCAAGGCAGATTGTGTTTATATTTTATGTCTGATTTTTGTTTCCTGAGCACGCAGGTGCATCCAGGAGGTCCCTGCTGAAGAGACACATCCCTGCCCGGGTGCAGTAACAAAGGCCATGTCACCAGGCAACATAACACTTTTCTCATCATTCCATTCCCTTTCTCACTACTTGCAAATCTAATTTCAATTTTCAGATATTTCACATTCTCACCGTTTCTAATGCTCCTGACCAAACCCTTCACACATCACCTCTGCCAAGGGGTCTGCACCCCAAAATCAGCTCCTCCCATGCCATGGCCAGCAGACATGGCTGCCAGCACATTGCTGGGCTGAGGGCACACCCCCAAGGGCTGCACAGGGGTTGGTTCTTTTTTCTCTGAAGAGTCTTAAAGCAGAGATCTTCCTGCAGGATGGGAGGGCAGGACAGGAGGTTCTTCTTCACAAAGTGTTTTGCTGTACCACCGAGAGCAAACCATATGCAGCCTACACATCGTACACGGTTTAATCCGAGCGCTATGTGTATATTCATCCATTTGGATCCCAGTGGCAGCAGCAGATGGCTGGGTAATGCATGTTTGAGTCTGCCTCTCTCCAAATTACACTGTATTGTGGCACCGGGAAAATGCAATGGGCATTATGAATGCCACAATTCCTCCCCGCTCCATTCCTGTGGACCATGCTACACAAGTCTCCTTTCCGCCTTGGCTCCCACAGTGCCAGAGCTCCAGCAGCTCCCAGTGCCTTCCCACTGTTCACCTCACCAGAAAATGTGATGTGCCTACCACCCCAACCAGACCCCGAGCTTCGCATTTCGTCTAGGCGAGGTCAAAGTGCAAAGGGCTGCATGCCAAACATCCCCCAAGGCAGATCCCAAAGGATATCAGAGGATATGATTCCATCCTGAATGATCCTGAATCAACCCACCAGGTAAAGCAGATTACCTAGACCCAGCTGAAAAAAACCCATTATTTAAATAAAAGTATATTCTTTTTAAATCACTGTTTTGTAAGAAGAACCAAGCCAGCCATTGAAAGCGAGTCTGCCCACACCTGTAACTCCTCCCTCTTATTTTTCTCCATCTCACCTAAAAACAAGCAACTAAAAATTCAATGCACAAGCAAAAAAAGATGTGCAGGAACTCCATCCAGCCGGGGGGGGGGGGGGGGCTGCAGCCAAGGCACCACTGAACATATTCATGTCTTATTTGCGAGCCATGTGTCTCCATAATGGGTTATGAGGTGTGGTTGTAACTGGCGGATGCCGACGGTGGTCCTTCAGGAGGAAATGGTGTGTGTCTAAATGCAGGCAAAGCTATTTGGAAAGCCAGGACAAAGCAGCCTTTCTCTCCTGGCATGGGCCAAATCACATCCTTTGGACTTGCTCCTTCAGTGGCTTCAAAAGAAAAAGAATCATCCGTCTCAATTTTCCTGGCTCTGTGAATAATGTTTGGAGAATAGAGGGTGATTTCATAGCTCATTTGTTTTTGCACCGCATGAACCCTGCTCTCCTCGTATCACTTTCCAATCAGGTTTATTGCTGATGTTTCCACAAGAAAACCAAAGAGGGAAAGGCTAAGACCCTCAGTCTCACTAGAGATTGAGGGGAAAAAACAAAAGTTAAAAAAAAAAATAGGGAAAAAAAAAAAAGGAGAATCTCTCTTTCCCTTGTCTTTCAGCCTGATCTGAAAATGAACCTGTTTTGCTTCTGAATCAATTCTCTCCTGGCACTGCACTTCCCGCAGTACTTTCTGAGATGAGATGCAATCATTAGCTCACTTGCTCCTCCAAATAATATCACAAAGCTGGAGCTCGAGCTGCTGTGCAGTAAATCATCACTAATTTCTTCCTGTGTGTGGCAAGGCAGGGTTTGGCCAGGGGACACAAGCCCTGCCACACCCTCCCAGTGCCACCACCCATCTGTGCACCTGCTGACTGGGGACAGCACAGCATCCAGCATGTCACCTTGTCCCCCCATGGAGAAGTGACACTGGCACATTGTCCCTTATTCAAACACCTCTCCAATGACCCACAAAGGAGCACCACACCTCTCACTCCCTCGGGCTGCACGAACGGCTAACCAAGGTGCTTAAGGGGTTTCCAAACAGCAGGACTGGGGCAAACTATCAGAACAACTAGTGCTACCTCCATGAACAAAGGGGTGAACTCCTGCTGAACCTCTCACCACTGATCATTTTCACCAAAGGCACATGTTAAAGACAAGAAATCCTCCTGATGCTCCTCCCAGCAGCTCTGTGCCGCTGGCACCCAGAGCCCCAGGCACCCCAGGGCACCCAGTGCCCATCCCACAGCAGGAGGCCTTTCAGGTACCCTACAGACTGATCCAGCCTGACCTAGAGCTGCCCTTCCCACCCCAGCAGCAGCTATATGGGAAACCCTATACTTAGGCAGCCTCACTCTCCCAGCTCCTCTGGAAATACATAGCAAGAGTGGAGTAATACCGAGTTAGATGAGCAGAAGATGGGGAGCAAGATCTCCTCCTTGGCTTACTCTTCCTGTAACACTGATTCCTGCTGAGATTCTGGAACCAAAAAGGGTAAAGAGGGTGGGAAATCAATTTAATTGCAGCTTAGTAAGCAACTGCACTAAGCGTCGCTGGCAAAATCGGAACATTTTGCTGTGAGAGAAAGGGGGAGAAATGGCTTTTTCATTGCATGGGAAAGTGGATTGAGAGAAAACTCCCCCCCATCATCTGCTCCTCACCCCTTCCTTCTTTAAACAGGAGGAAGCCAGCAAGAAACACAGAGCTAATGCCAGCAATCTCCCGCTCCTGCTACTCCAATTAATAGTCAATCCGCTGCACCCTTTGTCGTTAGGCTGCACGTAATTACTCCTTCACGCAAACGTCTTCCTTAAACAGATCCTACTTCTGCTTTCTCGCAGATACATTCCCCTTAATTGGTTTTATTGCACCAAATGCTGGCCTGCCCTCACAGATGAGGCTCTCCCAGGCGGAGTACGCTGCTTTTGCGTCTCCACAACTTCTTCCAAGCTTGCTTTTCCCACTGGCAAAGAGATTACAGCACAGAGAAGCACAGCCAGAGGTACCAAAGTGGCATCCCAGCTGTGCATACACATCCATGGACCCAAGGAAAACAGTGGGCACACAAAACCCCAGTATTCAGTTTCACGGGGATTTGTCAGCTTGGGACAATAACACTGCACCTGCGTTCATGAGGGATCACAAGACAGTTTTATTTGCAAGGCTGAATCTCCTGGCAGTGCCCTTCCCATGCTGGAGCTCGCCCAGCTCACACCTGAGGAGCCACAGCAGCTCAGCAGTGTGCCCTCCACACTCAGCCCTGGTCTCTACACATACAGCCAACCTCTCAGCTTCAGGAGGCACAAAAAAAATCTCTAATCACAGTACCATAAAATGCTCCCTGGACCTGCCTTCCCCAGGCACAACATTCCCATTTATAGCTCTCACCCTGCAGCCATCCCATGTGCAGAGTCCCCAGCCTGTGGGGAGGCACAGGTCACATGGCAGAGCCAGGGACAAGAGATGTCTCAGCAGAGCAAGCAATAAACCCAGCCAAGACAGGCCCTGGGCCATGAGCCCATCAAAATAAATCAGGATGATGCCTTCTTATCCAGGAAAGGAAAAGCAAGGAGAAAACAGTGAGTTTTTGAGTAAACAGTCCAACTCTGTGCATATCTGAGGTGGTGAAAGGATAAATAGGACAAAACATCTTCCCTGATAGTCAACATCTTTCTCAAGCACAGAGACACTTCAACATATGTGCTGTGTCTCTGAAGCCTTGGCATCCAGACACAGAGCTGATTTTGGAGACTTCCCCACTCAAAAGTAAGAAGACTTTTGTCAAGCCTAGCCCTAAAGGTCACCAAGGGTTGCAGGCTGTGAGCCAGAGCTGAGTCCTCCAAAAAACCCAGCAGCAAGGGCTCAAGCCCTTCTCTGTTACCTAGGAAAGGATGATGCCACATCGTGTCACATCAGCTGAAGAAGGATGCTGCAGCCCGCAGCAATTCCACGTGCAGGGTGCTCTACGGGGACCTCGGCAGGAGAAGCAATTTACAAGAGAAACCATGACACTCCTGAGCTCAACCCGCCCTCAGAGCATCACCACCTCCAACACCCCTTCAGAGTGAAGCAGCAGGACTCTTTCAACTCCTTCTTTCCTTTCAGAGCACAATAAAAAGTATTTTTCTTCTTCTGGTGCTCAACAGTTCTTGTCAACAAAACACGTACCACCTGCACAGAAATTTATTTATACTCTTACCAGAAGAGAAGCAGAATCCTTGCCTCCTTTCCTTCCCTCCCTGATATTTCTTTTAAAAGTGCCAAGCTGAGAAAGGCACCTGTACATTCCAATGCTCACTGTTTTGCAAAGCAAACAGGTCTTGTTCAATCAATATTTATGCCCCCATCAGTCACAGCTGCAACACAGAGCTCCACCACAGTGTAATGGAGGCAAAATTCATTCATTGCAATTACCAGTGAAAAATTAGGAGGGTTTTCATTGACTGGTTTTTGTTCCACAGGTATCCCAGGGAGCACTGTAATGCACAGCAGGCAGGTTAATTAATCGAGGTGCACCAGGCAGGCTGCTCACCATTTGTCCACAGCTGGTTTAGCCACTGAGGAGACTTCCTCACCTCACCCCCGCTCCACCAGACCTGTCCTGCCTGATCCCACAGATGAGGGCTGCTTGGGCATGGCTTCCTGTTTTATCCAGCACTAAACACACAAGCAGGAGAGAGAGGAACTGGATTCCATCACAGCTCCTTCACAAGCAAAACTCCGCACATCCTAGAAAGCCTGGTTTTGCTCCTAGAGATTTCAGAGTGGGATTTCACCAACAAAGCAGGAAATAAGTTTCCTCTTCTCTCACATCCTAGACCTATCCATGTCCCCAGCCAAGTCCCAGTCAATACAAGCTTCCTGGGTATTAAACACTCTGCCTGGCTTTTTTGGTTTTTTTGTTCCCAACAGCCTTGCCACTTCAATCCCTTAATTGTCAAGATCTGAATTTTTGCAGGATACACAGTTATTTTAATCTGTTAAGTGGCTCTGCTGCTATAAAACTGACAGGAATTTAATATCTGGAGACTGTCAGCTGAGCTCCAGGTGCTGAGGCTTTCTAGATGGCGATGATGCAGAAAGAAGCACAGGCTGGTGCAAGGCACACAAGCACAAAGCTGGCAACAGTTCCTTTGCACTGAGGTCTGACCCTGCAGGGTGCTGAGCAGTGGGGCAGGCAGTGAGGCTGCTGGGCTCCTCCACATCTCCCAGGAGCCATTCCCCAGCTGCATTTGAGCACACTCAGAAGGGAGATGTTGCATTGCAAACACCAGTACAAGTCAAGTAGAACAGGTCATTCTTTTTAATAAAGGAAACTTTCCCTCTGTAGCTTTTCTCCTGCAGTCAAGCCCGTCACAGACCTGCTTTCCCCTCCAGAGGCTGTCAGCTGTGCTTCAGCCATTCATCAGAGGGAGCAAGCTAGCATGCAGGAAGGAATGAAGGGAAATAAAATCCCAAACCAAACAAAAACTAGATTTTTTTAGTCCTGCCTCTCCTGCACACATTGCTGGCCCTGTGTGTGGGAGCCCAGACCCCCGAAAACCCCTCCCTGCTGCAGGGCTCTGCCACACAGCCACTGTGGTCTGATACAGGTGCAGAAAAAGAGATGAGCAAGGGTTTATGACCCACCTACTCATTTCCTGCTCCCTCAAAGCATCCCCAGCCACAGCCTGGCACAGGACACAGGCGCCAGCACACCAGCAAAGCATTGCTGCAGAGCCAGCTACAAGTACTCCTCACAATTAATTTGGGATTTTGCTTGTAATTAATCCTGCGTATCAGTTCCCCTCATTATTCCTAATGTAATTAAGTTATTAGTTTATATGTCCCCCCCCCCCCCAAAAGCAGAGCAGGGGGATGGATCAGAGGGAGGCAGGGGAGATGCCAGGCAGCAGCACGGGGCCATGAGCCCAGGATTACTGGAGCTCATGCCAAGCCCCACCACTGCCTCCCTGGGTGACTTCAGGTGGGTCACTGGCAGCCTGATTTTCCAAGAGGACAAAATTATTCCAATTCCTCTGGAGTCCACCAGAGACAGAAGGATACAAAGTTCAATTAGCCTCTCTGGGTCCTGGTTTATCCAGCTGGAAAACTGCCGGGACAAGGAGACAGGCTGGAACTAATTAAAGCTTGCAAAGTGCTTGGAAACCCTCCGCCAAAAGGCAGGGAAGGAGGGAGGCCCAACGAGTCCCAGCTGATCCATGACCCCTGTGTCCTCACACCCCCATCCATCAGGCTGGGCTTCCCTGCAGGCTGAGCCCATGGCTGGGCTGGGTAAAGCTCCCTGGCAGAGGCAGGCACTCTGCCCCAGAGCTCCTCTTCCCAGCCAAGTCACAGGACTGCACAAAGGGCACCGAAAGGGCGAGTGTTCTAACAGGGCTTGATCTGTCCCCTGGAAAAGAGAGAAAGTACAACCCCCAAACCCCGAGCAACAGCAGGAAAAACAGCACTGGAGGGACTGGTGAACTTATCCCAGGAACAACTTCATGGTCCTAAACATGGCCAGTTTTGTTCTTCCATACCCTACCAGCCCTGCAAGGTTGCTACACCTCACGGCCAGGAGGGAGTCCCACACCCTAAAATCCAGCCTCAACCTGCTGCTGCTGCCCTGGCATGTACCACCAGCAGCTGCAGGCAGCAGGGAGGAGGAGGAGGGAAAGGAGGTGGCAGGGATTGAGGGAAGCAAGGGCTGGAAAGAAGGGGGGGCCCTCTGCCTGCCTACCTGCCACTGGGCAGCAGCAAGAGATCCACAGAGATGGATTGCAGGGGAATACAAGGGAAAAAATTACAGGGCAAGGTGAAGCCAAGTTAATTACAACAGACTGCTGCACCCACCTCGTTGGGCATGAGCAGCTCAGGAAAGCTCAGCTACTGCTGCAAGACCTTCCCTGAACGCCTGCCTTCACCATGTTATAGGTAAAAGTTAAGACCCTTCTCCTAGAACATTCTAATAAGCCCCCCTCCCCTTAACATAATACAATTAACATAATTAATACAATATAATTGAACTATACCCTAATTTAACTTAACTTTTACCTATAACAACTAGGCCCTTAAGATGCCAAGCCAGCAGCATGTTTTGGGCGAAGGAAGGACTCAAATACTGCACTGCACCCCTCACACCAAGGTCCTGCCCCTTGGAGACCCTGCCAACCCCAGCACAGGACCGGAAGAAAAACATCACAAGCTTTCCTTTGGGAAGCTGAAGCCTGGACCTGGCTCAGGATTTGGGGTAAAGCAGAGGGCAGGGTGCAGACTAAAATAACAGTGATTGATGGGCATCCATGGAGCCAAGGAGCTACATGAGCTCTGTGAGCTCTCAGCAGGCCACCAAAGTGCCACAGCCAGCCAGGCAGCTCGGGCACATGGATGTGTGCTGGGATCCCTGGTGGGGACAGGCACGGGCAGGAGGCACCAATACCAGCTGGAGCTTAACTGGAAAGGTCTAAAGGTTAAACCTACACAAGGCACGATACACGGTGTGCCCACATCCACAGAAACACAGCCCAACTGGGAGAGAAGGGGGGAGGGAACAGCTTGGAAAATGCTGCCAGGAAAGTTTATGTGGATTTGCTCCATTTCCCTTCTGTAGCTGTCCTACAATGTTTGAGAGGCTGTTAGCAATCCATCACCTCCTCTGGTTTCCCGAGGAATTTGGGAGGACAACCCTTAACTGCTCAAGTTTTCATCAGTAGCAGCCAGTCCCACTGGCCAGGGCAATAGGACACAGCACCAGGCTCCTCTCTGGACCACAGCATTCCTGCTCTGGTAGCCCAGTCAGCTCCGCAGCCGTTCAGAAATGTTAACTGAAGGGACACCACATCCCCATGCTCATAAGCAGCTTATAAGTCATACTGCTCCAAAGGAGTTTGCAAAGCCAAAAAATTCAATGCATTAAAAAACTAAAAAAAACAATCTGCACTTCATGAATCTCAAGGGGATGAAACCGTCTGGATGGAAAATTCAGAAGAAATGAAGGAGAGGCAATTTAAGCAGTCAAATTGCTGGAGTTACAGCAACTTGGCGGTGGCAGCTTCAAAATGTGGGGACAGATCCTGCGTGGCAGAAGTTCCCTTCACCTGCTGCGGGAGCCAAGACCAGCCGGTACCAGCATCAGCAACCAACACCCCGAGCTGGGGGAGCCTTGAATGGGAGCAGAAAGTCAAAATGGGCTGCAAAATGGCAGCGATTCAGCGGCAGCTGGTGCTAAGCGAGAAGCAAGGTTCATTTCAAGGAGATTATGTAGCCCCTGTCAAACAGGGGAGGTCTTTTTTTGCCATCTTTACGAATACAGTTCCGACACCAAAGCACAGTTCTGGTTAAGAAAGCCCTCATCTCCTAACTCTGCTTTCAGTGACTTATTTATTGCCTTCCCCAGCTTAAATAAATAAGTGTATAGATAATTATGTCTTTTTGGGGCCTGAAGTCACATAGATTCATTCCCTTCTTCTAGGATTGAAAGATTTACAAAAGCCTGAAGAAACCTCCTCAATCATTTTTATTTAAAAAAAAAACATGGAAAACCAATAATTCCTCAGGATGAAAAAAATCAAAGTAAGCTTTATGAGTTCTTTTTTTTTTTTTCCAATCAGGTTGTTAATTCAGTTGCTGAGGTGACAGACATATTTGAGACTCTCCAAAGATGTAGCAAACACGTAAAGCTGTCATATATTGTGGGCCAAACACTGCTGGGTGTCACCAGTGCAAAAAAAAGGGGGTGAGGGCTCACACCCTTCCACTGCCACAATAACCCCAATCTCGGTGTATTTTCAGGAACTGGGCTCTAACCCGGATTAATTAATTCAAGATTTACAACAGTACAACTAAGCAGCATCTAATCTACGTCCTTTGGAAAGTTAACCCTCAGCTAAGCCCCAGCCGCTCTCGGCGAGGAGGAGAGGACACGGGAGCCGGAGAGGACCCGGGACCTCGTTCAGCCGAAGCTGCTCGCAGCTCCCCTGCCCTTCGTTTGGGCAGTGAAACTCCTCCGGTTCCCTCCCTGTGCGCAGCGAGATGCTCCTCGCGTCTCTGCCGCGCTGTCACTCCGGGGACTCAGGCACGACACGGAAAGGCGCGACTGAATGCACGGGCACCCTCGTCCCAGCCCGGCCGGGGCTCCCAGGGCAGCGGCGCTGCCCGACCCTGCTCTCCCACCACAGCCAGCAGCGAAAGCGGGGCCCCCGCTTTAACCGGGCTCGCCCAGCCCGCGTACGCCAAACACGGACCATGCAAAGTGTGCTCCCCTCCGGTCCTGTCAGCCCGGGCAGGACCGAGCCCTCCTCCTTTAGGGCAGAGCCGGGGAGCACGGCGTGACCCAGGGGGAAAGGAGCCGCCGGTCCCCCACCCGTGACACGAACCACGCGTTTGGTTCCCTTGGGGAGCACCGCTCCCCCCGCTCCCCGGAGCCTGGGATGCTCCAAGTTGGCGGCGGGACAAAGGGCCGGTACCGCCGGCAGCACCCGCGGCCGGGGCACTCCCGGTGAAGCGGGGCCGGGGGGGCAGCTGGGGCTGCCGCTGTCCGAGACCCAGCGGAGGGAGGGGAGGGGGAAAACCAAGCCCGGGGGGTACGGAAAGGGCTCCAGTGCCCCCCTCAAAGGCACAGGGCCGGTACCAAACTTGAAGGGGAACGCGATGGGTGGGGGTCCCGAAAACCGCCGGGAACTTCTTCCCCGGGCGGCGGCGGCGGCATCGCGCCCAAGTCCCGCCGGAGCAGCCGCGGCCCCGCCGCCCCTTCCTCACCTCAGGCGTGTGTCCCTCGGGCTCCGGCACCTCCAACTTCCTCCGCGCCCCGAAGAAGAAGAGGAGGAGGGCGGCGAGCCAGAGCACCCCCAGCAGAGACAGCGCCAGCCGCCGCGTCGGCCGCCTCATCCTCGGCAGAAGCGAAAAGTCCGGCGGGGGCAGCGGGAGGCGCTGAGGGGGAGCCGCGGGCGGCTCGGGGGGCAGCGGCAGCGGGGCTGGCGGGGAGCACGGTCTCGCCCGCCCGCCCGCCTCGGAGCCGGCGATGCGAGTCCCGGGCTGTGCATGCTCTGCAGGGGAGGGGAGGGGAGGAGGAACGGGAGGAGGAGGAGGCGCCGGGAGGAGGGGGGCTGGAGCCGCTCGCCGGGAAAGGTGCAGCGCGCAGGCAGCCGGGCTAGTCCCCGGGGAGCTGCTGCTCTGCTCGCTCCGCGCCGGCGGGGAGGCAGCCCTGGGGACGGGGACAGCGAGGGGTTCCGGGGTGCCCGTGTGTAACCGGGGACGCCCATCCCTCTGCCCTGCCTCCCTGAGTGAGCCCGGGCCGCTTGCACGCCAAGGGATGCCGGGGCTGGGCAGCGCCGCTGCGAGTTTGGCCCGGGTCGGTCCCGGTCCCCGTCCCCGCCCGACTCCGGGGCGAGAGGAGGCCACCGTTCAACAACACACAGAGGAGGCTCAGACATGATGGGAAGATTAATTTAACCAATTGAAACAGCAGGGGGAATTCAGGTAGGTGGAATTTAATTACTGGATTTGGAAGAGAAGATGTGTGTCTCCAGAGCTGTCAAGAACACTTAAAAAATAAAATCATAATCATCAGCTGTTGGTATTCCGGCAACAGCTTAGTGCTGGGCCACGGTCCTGCAAGGACAGCCCTCAGCTGTCATCCCTGTCCCATGGGGTGTTCCTTGCTGGCTCCATACACGGCCCCAGCACAGCAGGCCTGCCCACACAGGGCAGCCAAAGTGGGAATTACAGTGGTAAAAAACCCCACCTAACACAACTACAGAGTAGGACTCCAGAAAAGAGCTGTCTCACCCAGCTATCCCTGCTCACCTCCTGAAGCTGCTCTTCCGATCTGGCCACTGACAAGTATTACATGAGCTGAGCAAACCTTTGCAGAAGACATTAGAGAATAAATTAAGTATTGGAGCAGATGTGAGTCATTCATGTTAGTGCAAAAACTATAGAACAAACCCCATAAAAACAGGAATCCATGCATAAAGTAACATATGGAATGAAATAGAGATAAGATGTCAAATGCTGGAAAGTCCAATGCACATGTTGTAAACAACCTCCCCTATGCATTTCCCACACACTTCTCCTGGCTTTATTATTTCCTGCAGTTGTTTTCTGTCACTTGCTAATTTATCATTTGCGATCTTCATCCTCTGTCCTCCTCTGATTTATTTCCAGGGCTCAATAAGCCCTTCTCCCTAACATAATCCATGCCTCTCAGGCCCAACATTCACAGAAAGATGCCCAGATAAAAATTTCATTAGCATCCACAAAAAGGGACATTTCTCTTTCTTTGTTTTAAAGCTGTGTGACTTTGAAACACCTTTACCAGAAGGAGGAAATCCAGGTCCATTAGGCAGTGAATTTGAACTTTGCTTTACAGCCAAGCGAGAGAAGAACTAACCAGGGTGGGAAGAGGGCAGAAAGCTCTCATGCCCTGGTGAGCCACCAACCTGATGTCACATGGGAAGCCCACACCAACCTGAAAACGCAACCTGTTCCCACGGCGTGCACCGTTTCTCATGCCAATTAACCTTCCTCAGCCCCACGTTCAGGGTAGCTGGACCATCACACTTCACCTCTGCCACCAGGAGACATCTCTGCCCAACCTAGCTGGGACCTACAGGTGCTGCTCTCTCCCCAAACTGCTGCCTTATGCTTCTTCCTGACAGCCAAGGTAAAACACCTGGGCAGCTTTCAGCAGCTGAGGCACATCAGTGATAGTTTTTATATGGCTTATAGATGTTTCCTTGCCTTCCTGCTGTTGGGACAGACTGGTTTCTACCTTTCACATACCTCCTTTGGATCAGGAATGGCTTTCTGACCAAAAAGATTGCCTTGCCACAAGTAGAAAATAGCCACAAGTATTTTCCTGCGTGGGACAAAGTGACCTTGGCTGCTGGTAAACAGTGTTCCCCCAACACATTTTTAGAGGGTGCTGAGTTTTTCCTACCAGACCTCCCTCTGTGCAAGGAGAGTTTTTCCAGATAAAGGCACCTGGAGGGTATTATCATTCAAAGCTGGATTAAAAACCTTGTCTTTTTTGTATGTCAGGCTTTCAGGGGAAGCTATTACAAAATACAGAGGGGAAGTATAGAAAATATCAAGGAAATACATTACAAATTAGATTACAGGTAAGGTAATAAATAGGACACACCTGACAAAAATGCAATCAGATAATGCTTTCTTATTACCTTGAGAAACAACTCCCTCTGCTGAGGGAAAGCTTCACTGGCAGGGCTCGGTGCCGTGATGGATCACTCGCTGTTATCCCGGCAGAGAACGGGCAAAGGGCCGATGCTTCCCTGCTGGCATTGCCACCACTGCAGCCAGGGGGGGGATGCTCTGCAAATCCCAGCTGTGTGCAGCTGTCCCAGGTGGAGGCAGGGGACCCCAGGAGCTCTGGCAATGCGGAATTCTCGAGGAAGTATTTTCCTCCTGACGGTGTGCCTGTGTGCTGGAACAGACAATATGTCAAGCAGATGATGGTAACAGCTATTTAAACAAGAATAAGGCAAGAATACAAATCTGGAGGTTCAGAGTTATTTGAGACTTGTATAAAAAATAATAATAAAAAATCTTCTGTTGTACTATTGACCCATATCTTTCCCATTTCTCTAATTTTTTTTTATCTGCCAATCTCAGCTGCTTCACAAGAGAGGTCCATAACGTATTACCTGTTTCCAACACAAGAAAATTTACAGGCAGTATAGCCAGAGACAGAAAAAAAATCTAGGAAATGGGTGGCTGGCATTTGTTGGTATCAGCATTGAAAAGCTGATGAAAATGATTGTTTTGTGAAAGGAAAGATAGAACATGATTTCTGAGTGGGAGGGGGACTCTTCACAATCACACTTCAGACAATGGCCCTTCAGGTCCTTTGAGAAATGGGTGGAAGGGGAAAGTAGCTTTCCTTGCTCTTTCAAGGACATCTGTAAAGCTTATTTCAAGGGAATCTAACCTCACTGGGTCTACAAACTAGCTGGACACTGCTTCAGTGCAGTTTTTACTAGGAGTACTCTGGGGTTTGAGTTCAGTTCACATCTGAGATTCCATTCACAGAATGTTTCTTTTCCAAAAGGATCACAAATGCTTTGCAGTTTTTTTTCTCAGAAAGCTGAAAGGGGCTCAAACAGATGCAGTCGAGAAGTGATCAGAGGAAAGGATGAAAATCCACCCCCAACTTGGGGATACTGAGGAGTCTCAGCTGAACGTGGGAGGTTATTGTAAGATGGAGAAGCCCCACTGAGCTCTGGATTGAAAGGGGCTTCTAGGACAGAGAGCTCCACTGCCAGGGGAGGATCTGGTTCAGGCAGGGGTAGCTTTAACCAGGAGTCTGGTTCAACTTGGTGTAGCCCAGCACTCAGTGCTGTTCATGGCACTGCACCATCCCCATGAAGAAGTGCTGCTTGCAGTAGCACATACATCAGAAAGACTCTGTTTGCAAAAAAATAAGAGATCAGCTTTTGAAAGGGTCAGCATGGTGATAGGTGGTTACACAGGGGGCTGGATTTCATTCAGTGGTGCCTCTGTGGCTCCTCCAGGCTCAGGGGAAGATGCTCATTCAGAAGTTTCTCTCCCCACCCTGGCAGAGGGTGTGCTGCTGTGCTCCCAAATTGCTGTTTTGGCAGGTGCTGAGCACTGGCCTGCTTCAGCAGGAGCCCAGCTGTCCCTTGTCACCAGCAGCAGAGGTGCCAGCCTGGGTGCAGAAGCTCCAGGACAACAAGCCAGCACATGCCCTGGCCCAGCAGCACCCCACAGCCCCAGCCTGCTCCCCGAGATGACTCAGAACCATTTGATACCCCTCTGCGGGTGGAGCTGTGCTTCAGATGTGAACAGTCATGTCAGTGACTTCCAGGTTTGTACTTAATACGGGAACAAAGTTCCCTTTTCCGACCTGTAGCTGCTCAAAAAGCCTCTGGGTCCCTTGGTCAGTGTGAGGAGAGGAAGGGCAGAAGTCCTTTGCAGAGCAGCAAGGAGGTTGTTGCTTTGCTGTGGGGGTCCCCAGCTCTGCAGCACTTGACACCACCGTGCTGTGGCCCTGTGGAAAGCTGCTGCAGGGGTGCAAGTGTGTGCTGAGCTGATGGTTCCTACCCACAGCTAAATCTCACACAGCCCTCAGCATTGTGAGAGCAGCCAAGGCTCTCTGCCACCTCAGGCAGTACTCTGCCACCTCAAAAAACAGCTTTCATGATGGCTGTTGAAGATAATGTGAACAGTATTCCACATTTTTTTTGTGGCAGGAAAGATCTGCCTTTGTTTTGTAACAGAAGCCAAAAAAAAAAAAAAAATCAGACCAGTGCTTATATGAAAAATGTTCTCTCTGTGTGCCCTTGGAGAATACCAAAAATGTTAGAGAGAGAGCTCTGGCCTAATACCAGGGGAATTGTAAGTTAAAAGTATTAAAAAACAAAACCAAAACTTTTTATTGGCTGTCTCCTCTCCCTTGCTGAGGTAACAGAATTGTAGCTTGTCCTACATCTGCAGCTTAAATGGGAGGGTCAAACGTGAAGCTGTGAAGCACTCACCTTCTCCTCCCGGGTGATGATATTGCTGTGCACCTCCTCACCTACTGCTGCACTCAGAAAGGGAAATGCAGGAGTTCCTGCAGGCTTTTTGCCACTATCAGTGTTGCAAGCAGATCTCTTCCAGTACCTCTGAAGGATTTTTTTTTCCTTTTAATTAAACCGCAAGCATTCTTCTCCAGCAAACTTTCCACGATGGCATCTCCAGTTAATTAAACGTTTAAGCTGTCAGGAAATGCTATGCATTAAAAAAAAAATAAAATAAAGAGGAGAGCTACTTTAATGGCATTTGTTAATTGAAACACTCATCAAGTCAGCTGCAGCAACAGAAGCTGCTTCCCAAGTTGATGGGCAAGAGCACACACCCAGACATTTGCCTGCAGTTCCTACACGTCAGACTCCCACCTCCAGGCTAGTGTCTGTGGCACTGATGGATGAGGCAGCACTGAGCTCCCTCACCACTGGAACAACTGCAAAGACTTCTCTGTAGTAAAATTGAAGGCAGGCTGGGGGAATTCTTGCTTACCTCAAGGTGTTTTCCACTCCCAGCAACTGCAATCAAATGGGCACCCACTTGTACTTGTGTTTCATTCCCATGATCCCCAGTCCTTGTCTGCATTTGCTGGAGCACAGGTTTTTCTGGACTAGATGTAGCCTTTACTCACAGCATTTCCAGGTGCTCAATGATGCCAATTCAAGCAGGTGTGGGAACAAGGGGAAGAGCAACTGGAGATTTGAAGGGAGACACATTCACTTCAGTGTCTGACTGAGGGACATTTTAGCAAAGAACAGTACCCTTGACCTGCCCTGCCTCTGGGCTTTATTGCTACAGTAAAGCTTTCTGGATCCTATCTGTCCCCAAATTTCTCTGGTGCTTGTTATTCTCTCCTGATGCTCCTATTTTCTGGAAAAAGCTCCTGGATAAGCAGTGGCTGCTGATGCCCAACCTGTTTTCTCTTTGTTTTGGTGGGGTAAGCTGCCTAGCTCCAGGTCACTGCACCACCATCAGTGGCTGGCACTGCAAATGGCCACAAAGGAGTATTTGAGACCATAGGCAGCAGAGGGTTTTATGGGCCAAGCTGCAGCACACAATCAATAAGCAGAGCACAGGGCAGGTGAATCTTTACCAGCAGCAGCTGAACCTGTGAGGTCCTGGGCACCCTGCAGCTCTCAGCACAGCTCTGGTAAAACACATGCTCCCAGTGTTGCTGGGACTTCCAGGGGAAGCAAAGCTGCTCACCTGGCTCCCAAGGAGCTGTGCTCCTGTGTGCATTCACACACATGCACACACCCCCTCACCCCCACATCCGTCTCTAAAAGCAGAGAACCCTGCCAGAATTCAGACCAAACCCTTTTGTTGCTTTGAATGTGCTAAATCAGTCCCTTTTAGCCATCTGCAGGACTGTGTCTCTCAGACACATTGAAGCCCATAATTGTGGTTTGGACAGGTGACACTCAACAGAATAAAGAACAAGTCATGTGATGGGTGAGAGAACACATTAGCTAAAATAAAGCTTTGTCCTTAAAGCACCTTTAATGCCTCTGTCCTTTTGTGTGCAGGTGTTAAGCAGACTTCAGAATTAAATCTCTATTTCTGGGATATGTAAGCGTGGCCCAATGCCAGCTGGGATCTAGGCATCTATTAACACAGCTGGGAATATGCAATATTGCACCAGGCACTTCTGGGGAAGGAGGGTTTTCACAGCTGGGTGGAAAGTTTTACCCTCTTCCCCCTATAAAATTTTCCCAGAAAAAAATCCTGACTGTTTATCTCGCCCTTCTCTTGGGGGACACAAAAACTGGAGACAGTGAGCCACACATCACCTTACTTCTTAAGATTTTAATCCCATTATTTAGGTGAGGTGTCTAGGAATAGACATCTTCATACAATCCAATGCTTTAAGCATAAAGACAGGGATTTCTATTTGATCAGGCAACCTCCCTCTCTCACAGTACAAAAGTTCCAAGGGGCTGACAACTACTAACCCCACAGCTCCCTGACAAATAGTTAAAAAGCAGTTACTCTGTACTAAAAGACTGAGTAATGTCAATGGCTGTGCTTGCTCCACGTTGATCTTTTCATAGGATCCACTGTGATCTCCTACACAAAAACACACACAGTGCTAGAAATCCTGCCTACCTACAAGGGAATGGTATTCTACCCTGAACGTGCTCAGGTGGATTAACATCTCCTTTTCCATCACCAAATCATTGGTGTTGGTCAGACAGCAAAGCAGCAGCTTGATTCCCCCACTAGGAGGACAAAATTTCAAGGCTGCTGTTTAGAAAACAAAGTAATGTTTAATTGCACACATTTGTTTTGCTGTTATTGAGCAAGAACAAGTCAGAAGCCCAACAGCGTTATTTTTCTTTCCCCGCATAGAACCTCATGAATGCATTCAAACCTGTTAGCGTTTGTTAGTCCCAGAGGGTCTTGTTGAACCAGAACGATCAATAGATGCAAACGGAGCAGGTAAAGAGGCAATCAGGGCCCTAGAAACTTGAAATATTTTCCCTTAGGACACCTTAATAACTTCCCCTGAACAAGTATTTCAATGGCTGGTGCTACAAGCAAGGAGACATACCAGGTAGGAGCAGTCTGGGTGAGACACTGGAGGGATGAAACCCATCTTGATTTTACCACCCAGAGCAAAATGTGCTCTGGACAGCAAGATGTTCTCCAAACACCTTGGGCCATCCCATGCAGGAGAGATATTTCACAGGAACTTCTGCATCTGGAAGATAATTGGAGGGAACTGCTCCAACGTTCGGGGTTCTGATCTCCTCGCAGTAATGAGCACACAAGCAGGGGATGCATATGCATGAGAACATAATTAGGAGTGGTAAAACCTGGAAGATTTTCAAACTCTGTGGCAATTACCAACTTAAACACACAAAAAATTAAGATAGCCTTATACCCAAAGGAAAGTTATTATTCAAAGTGCCTTGCCTCATTATAGTTAGCTGGAGCTCAAACAGCAGGCTGGTGAGCAGGGGAGAGCTGCCTTCCATTAGCAGCAGGTGCTCTCCCTGGGATGGAGGCAGGATGCTGGCATCCTTCTGTTCTCTCCCAGACATCTCAAACGGTCCCAGAATGCTTCATGGGAACAAAAATAGAAAGCACAGGGCACACATGACTGGCAGCTTGGCCTCCCCTGTTGCTCTTTGGGCTTCTCTGGTGAAGAGCGTTCATGGACAGAGAGAGCTATCCTGTGTAAATAGATTCACTAAATAAATGTGGTAATTATACTGAATATTATTCTCAGTAGAAATAGCAGCAGGCAAATGATTTGCATAAGAAATGTGGATTATTCATGTAAATGAATGTGTTATTTGTTTATAGAAAAGATTAAGTCTTGTCTAAAGACCTAGAACTCAGCTATACATAAAAGCAAACACTTAACCAGCCTTTCATGCCTCCACTGTGCTTTGCCCACCTTTATCAAATTCATCTTTGCAGTACTACCTATGTTTTCCTCATCAGTCCATTTTGCTAAAGCTCAAGCTCAAACAGTGCAGGGGATAGTTAATCTTCTCTAGGGAGCTTGTTTAGGCTGCCACTGAAGAATCTTTAGTGGAATCCAGGCTTTTAATCTTTGTTTCAGCAAGCTGAGCCTAGTGCCAGGAGAAAAAGGAGTGGTTTCTAGGTTTGAAGAGCTGTACAAAAAGCCTGACTTGGAAGGATGACTCCTTTAATTACCCTCCTCCATGTGCTGAATGCAGGGAGGGGCTTGGGTCCCAGGCTGGCTGTCCCTTCACAGTCCAGAACCAGTCAGGAGGAGCCTCAATTTGGGAGGAACAGGGCAGGTGAGCATATTCTGGGCAGCCCCCAAGAGCTGGGCTACTGATGGAGACACTGTGTGCCCACCCACCATGCTGCTCACCCATGGAGTCCTTCCACCCTGCTACCCAAGCAATGCAGAAGGAGTTGATCCTGCAGCCACCTCCTGTTGACATCAGAGCAGCCTCATCCCTCGCTGCAGGAATGCCCAGGGTTATTCACCAAAGGAAAACACTGGCTTCACACAAAGCCTCAGCTGATGCTGCAAGGCCCTCACCCTGCCATTCAGCCCTGCAAAGCAGGGCTCAGCTCCTGGACCCAGCCTGGGAAGGGCACAACACCCAGCACAGCCTCTGAGGAAAGCAGCTTTACCAACAATCAGGAGACCTTCTCTCTGGGCTTTGTTAACTAAAGGCAGCTCTTCACATATTGCCAACCACATCCTGGGCTGCATCAAAGGAAGCAAAGCCACCAAGTCCAGGGAGAGGTATTCTCTCCCTCTACTTGTGAGACTCTGCTCTTGTGAGACTCCACCTGGAGTACTGAACCAGTTCTGGGACTCCCAACAAAAGATGGATGTGGACTTGTCAGAGTGAGTCCAGAGGAGGCCATGAAGATGCTCAGAGAGCTGGAGCACCTCAACTGCAAAGACAGGCTGGGAGAGCTGGGACTGTTCAGCCTGGTCCATGGAGACCTTAGAGAACCTTCCAGTACCTTAAGGGGGCACACAAGAAATCTGGAGAGGGATTTTTTATGTGAGCAGGTAGTGGTAAGACAAGAGGGAATGAGGGTAAGATTTAGACTAGATATAAGAAGACAATGTTTTCCAATGAAGATGGTGAATCACTGGAACATGTTGCCCAGAGAGGTGGCAGATGACCTGTCCCTGGAAACATTCAAAGCCAGGTTGGATGAGGCTCTGAGTAATCTGGTCTAGTTGAAGATATCCCTTCTTACTGCAGAAGGGTTGGGCTGGATGACCTTTAAAAGTCCTTTCCAACACAAATTATTCTATGATTCTATATGCCAGGTCATTGAGGAGAAATATTCTCAGCTGATCTTAACTTTCAGGCATATGTAGCAGCATGGGCCACCAGAGGGTCTGTTGCCTCTGGTTGTTTTAAATAATTTGAGAAAGGAAGAATGTCTGCCTTGCATCAGGAAGGGCTTATTTCCTGTCACAGTAAGCTCTCCAGTGACAGCTGTGTCTATCTAGCTCAGGTTCTGGCACCTTAATTCAGCAAAGTAATGTGGACTTCTCAGCTTCCTTCAGCTCCATCAGGTGGTCAGAGCTGACAGAAGTTCTTTGATGTTCTACAGATTTAAAGCAACATTTTTCATAATTTAAAAAGCAGTGTTGAGGAATGGCACCTCCACACGGCCTTACCACCAAACTCCTCTCGCCATTTTGTATTTCCAAGTACTTGTAAACCATAAAAATAAAAATAAAAATGAAGAATAAATGGGAGTTCCTTGTACTGGACTCAGCAGTTTATTCCTGCAGCATATGAATTATTTTCTGGTAATTCATCCCCTAAATTCTTTATGTGCTTAGCTATGTGTTGGTTTGATAGAGTATCCCTTTCTTTTTTGCATTTGATACAATTAAAGTTCTGCAAAACTCAGCGGTTTAAACTCTTGGAAACTTGTGCACATTGGAAAATATTGATCCATATCGGGGAGGCTGTGAAGTGCCCAAGCCTTGCTCCCACGCTCTGCCCTGCACAAGTAGAAAAGCAAGCTGAAATGGAAATTGAGTTCTCAGTAATGTTCAACTCAGCTGTTCAAAAATAATGAGCCCTTCAGATCAAACTATTTTGGAGATGCTCAGGGTTATTCCTCCTGTCTGGATTTGCCTGGTGAGTGTTGGGAGGCTGGGAGTCAGAGTCCCTGAGGATGAGCATCTTAACATCAGGCTGACATTTCCCCAGCCTCACTGAAAGGCAGAAGTTGTGCACAAGGGATGCATCCAGCATGGACAGTACCTGGGTTTCAGAAAAGGGCTCTGAGACAAGCATGGCTCCAAGATAAAATGAGACCTCCAGTGGTCTGTGCCACCCCTCTCCCGGGTACAGTCACACCCCGGTTCTGGGACACGTGGTCCCACGTGAGCCAGTTCCTGCAGGACTTCAGACATCAGTTTGCAGAGCTGGGGCTGATGGACAGCTGGAGTTAATGTTGGCCAGAGGATCAGGGGAACACCTCAGCCATCTGTGATAGTCTTTTGCTACATGCATTCCTATGCTCTAAGAGTAGGAGACTGAAGGAGGAGACAGTTTTTAAGACTAGGGTTATGACCCTGCTGAGCTCTGAGATCAAGGAGCAGCTAGGAAGAGTGGGTGATGTTGATATTGTTTTCTTTTTTCATTTTAAAAGGAAACACAGTAAATTACAATAAACCCCCAAGCTGCAGAGAAGGGTCAACAAGGCTGGATGCTCTAAAGGAGCACAAAAAGCACCTACTCCATTAATGGGGGGGAGCTGTACCCAAAAATTCACAGAGCAAGCATGGCCCCGGTTTCTGGAGCAGTGTTCCAAACTAACTCCTTGGTTTTGAAGAGGGCTGTGGAAAGGGAGAGACTGTGGTAATGGGCCACCCAGAGACATAATCACACTCCTGCATCCTCTGGAAGCTCAGCATGGAGCTGCAGAGGCAGAAGCCCTCAGCAGCCTCAGCCCAGGCAAAAAGCAGCATTGCTGCTGCCAGCAGCCAGGCTGAAAGCACCCACTCAGGCTAGCTTAAGACCAAATTTCTCACTCTTATGCTCCAGCTCTTCAGCAGCGCAGAGCTGCTTTCAAGCAATAAGTCATTTATGTCTAGCTGCAGCATATTTATGAGAAAGAAATCCTGCTTTTACCTGAAGAAAAAAAGCTACTTTAGAGCAACTACCTCTTTCATTTCACCTCGCTTAATGAGCACCAGCTATAGACATCCTTCTCGTAGCCACATTTCCAGGAGCATGAAGTGCTCTGCATGGTTCTGCAGGGTGCTTAGCTCTTAACCCTTCCCTCCACATTTGATGTGTGCATGACAAGTTAGGGAAGGAAAAAGAAAAAAAAAAAGGTCTTTAAAAAATGTAACACTTCATAGCAATCACATTTTGGGGCTTTTGAATCTGAAAACACAATTCCCACATTTGTATGTGGCTCATTGCAAATATTTCATCAAAATGTGCTGCAAGAGAAAACTGGATTTATAATTGCTGCTCTCTTAATGGAGATTCCCTGTGCTAGATTATGAGTGAAAATTTTCCTCTTCAACAGCAGTAGCAAAGTCCATTTTTCTTGTCTCACACAACAGCTGAAAATTTGTACAAAAAACAAGTTCGTTTTCAACCTGACTCTTACTGTGGATTTGAGTTCCAAGGATCAACAAAATGGTCCAGCTAGAATATTAATAGTGATAATGGGGACATGTAATTCACCCTAGAATAATTTTCTAGGACACTTATGGCATTAAACACTTATTCAGTAACAAAAAAGTAGCAGATAAGCCCAGGTAGAGAGCACTTCTGCCTGGTATCTGCAGCCACCACAATGCCAAGCGTGTCCTTCGCAAGTGGCATCACTCTCTGGCCCTGCCAGGCTGGGTAGAATTAGTCAGGATTTTGTAGGCTTTTTCCTTTATCTGTGGAATGTCAGCTTCCTACATTACATGGCTGATGTGAGCAAAACAAAGGTCTGCCTGCACTGGAAGGGAGCGCGATGGAGACATTCATTTCCCCAGAATAGGTAGTGTAACAAATCAATCCTGACTGCACTGATAAATTGAACTTCAAGCTTGGTGATACTGCTTTTCAGGTCTAATTCAGTGTAAGACACAGCAGGAAGGAAAGGCAAAGGCACTCGTTAGCATTTCATTCTGCTAGGAGCTGCTCCCTGAGCAAGGGAAGGAAAAAAATAATTTTTTTCGTCTTCGTTTTCACCACAGCATTGCAACAGTTTTTAAGGAAGGTGGCATGAGGTTCACAGGAATATGTGGGGGTGTATGTGCAGAGAGAGGTGCAAAAGAACTACTCAGAGAGCACTGGCTTCTTGCCAAGCCCCAAACCTTGCGGAGGGGGTCATAATTTGAGCTCCTGGATGCCAACAAGAATGAAGCGTTTCTTATGGGGAAAAATCCAGTTCCCAGCAGCAGGAGGATTACAGAGCAGCCATGCTGGGGTATGCAGAGGGAGGAGGACCTCAGGAGGCTCAGGTCAGGTCAAATCTTATCTCTTAACAGAGCCCCAGGCTGAATACAGATCACTCCCACTGGGAAACTGCAGAAGTACTTATTTTCTAAGTAAATAGCAAGTCCTGCTCTTGTGTCACATAGCAGCCATCACCCTGGGGACCTGATCTTTCTCCCCCTGGCACTGCAAATATTAACAAAGGGGATTTTTGCCCTTCAATTTTCTGAATAATAATGAAAACATCATTCCTCTGTATCACACTCCAGCTTTTCACCCTCTTCCACACTGGAGCACAGGTCTGCATTCAACCAGAGTCTAGCAGGACTAACTTTAGGAGAAAAGTCTCCCCAGCCTTCCATGAAACATTGACCTGAAATAAAAGAAGACTTAGGTTTGCAAATTTTGAAATCCCATTGTCAGAATTGAGTCTCCTGGTGGGGTTGTAGAACTGGAGAGTGGGTGGCTGAGGACTGGTGGACACTTGGATTTAGCAGTGGCTTTGACTCTATGTCCGCATGTTGTCTCTTCATCCCATTACTGCCCCATACGAAGGTCTGCACTAGTGGGACACTTTGCACTCACTCTGCTCATGGACAGTTCTCAGGCACCATCTGCCCCTGGCAACAGGCTTTTCCTTCCAAAAGTTTCAAAAGTTCTCATTTTCATGGTGCCAGTCCAATGACAACTTGCCCTTTAGAGGTCCATTTGTGGGTCATGGAGTTAGGATTACATGTACTGCTTAATAATCAAAACCAAAGCAACATTATTCATTCCACACAGAGCATCTTGTGGTGTGATCAAAGCCTGCTGACACAGCTTGGACAGCTTTGATAGTGCAGTAGCCTTTTGCATGAATAGAATGCCTCTTAGCAAAGGATTGCAATGTGCTTTTAGATAAGGCAGAAATTCTGGTGGCCCCACTGTAAAACGGGTAAAAGGCAAGGTGTGACCTCAGACAGAGAATTACACTGCAGTGTCCCACCAGCATTTAATTGTTACCCAGAAAGGCAGAAATACTCAATCTGTGAGTTTCTATCTCAAACCTGGGCCAGCTTGGTATCTCTAGGGTGGTCATCCCTAGCTGCCTAAGGACAAGGGCCCATGATCTTGGGCTGATTTGCCTCGTGGTTACTTGTCCCCAGAGGACAGCTCTTCCCCTTTTTGCCTAAAACTGCCACAGCTCTTCCCTGTAGCCATGACCTCTCCAGCTTTGCTTGTCATTCCTGTAAGTCTCAGATCTTTTGGAGTCCTGTTAGGCTTGAGAGTAAAGCCTGTCCTGTTGCCATCTAGACAGAAGCCCTGATCATGCAGAATGCACGTGAGCAGTGAGGCCGACTGGTATCTGCTGCACCCTCAACATGCACACCAGCCATATCCAGGAAACATGAAATACTTCAGGTGTGTGTGCTTGCAGCAATAAGCTCTAGCTGAAGACTTTGTTTGCAAAGGGTTGATTAGTTCCTTTCAATTTCATCTCAGCCTTAACGTTACAATATACCTCACCATCCATCTCCTCTTCCCACTACAGACATTATTTGCTATTCTTGCACCTGCCTTTTTCAAAAAGGACTTTTATTAGCAATACTAGTCTCAAGCCATAGTCCCACTTTCATTTCTGCTAGAGCAATACCACCCACTGCACAGCTCAGCATCCCTGTAAATGCTGTGGTTACAAACAAATGCATCCTTCAGAAGCATTTCAGACCATTTTTTTCACAATGCACATTGTAAATGAGGAGTAATATATCTTCAGAATTGCCCAGAAAACATTATTCTGTTAGCAATATAAAAGCTTCACAGTGTCCGAGTAGGTGCCCTTGCCAAAAACATTTTATTGTGAGCCAGATAATTCAGTTTGAATTGTACATGGTTTGGTATAATCATTCCAGTAAAGGATTCTTTACAATTCTGTAACAGCAAGTCACATGGCTCAATAAAGTTTATTGCTGCAAATGCTTAGTGATTCATGGCATGGATGAATTCTGTTTCTTTCCTGGATCAAGTAATCAATAGCAAAATAATCTCCCTGCAATTACATCGCTCTGCATTAAAGAGGTGTGAAGTAAATAAGTACAAAATCTGATAGAAAAAACAATGTGTACAACATTAAAATGAACTGCAACGTGAAACTGGGTGTCCTGCACCAGTTTTGCACACAGCCTGTGGCGGAGCAATGTCCAGCACACTCCCAGCCCTAAATGTGCAACAAACCCAGCTGGGACTGAGAGATTTCCCTCCCATCATGTCCCACAGAGCCTGCTGTGAACACTCTGCACTCACACAGATGCCCCTGGACACTCCCACGGGTGACAGGGACCATCCTTTCCGAAACACGCTGAGAAAAGCGAGACCTACGCTCCCTCAATCAACGCTTTTGGTTCTCCCAACGCTGCTCCTGCACACAGTAAATCAGTGTTTATAACATCCCCTGCTGAGTTGAGTGCAAATTAAATCAGGCTAATTTAGTTTGCACCATCATGTTCAGCTGCTAGTCATAAAAGGAAACAGAGACGTGCATTGAGAGGGGAGCTGCTGATGGAGCCTCCTCGGGAGCCCGGCGGGACACGGAGCCTCTTTGGGAGCCCAGTGGGACACGGAGCCCTCGGCTGCTCCAGGGGCCCTGGGTGTCCCTGTCCCCTCCAACCTGCTCTGCTCCACAGACTGAACCCTGTGACTCCACAGCAGGTCGCTCCCAATAGATGATAGATATATCATCTGTAATAAACAAGTACCAACACAGCCATCTATTTATCTGGTTCTAACAGTTTTCTCATAAAAACAGGATGAAAATGATATTGCTTAGAAACAGACTGTTCTGAGGAATAAAGTGCATGCTGTTGTTTTTACTGCTTAATGCCTCCTGACAGGGAACACTTATATGCAAAGGAGTTCCTCTATAAATATGCTTATGCTATTGCTCAGGCCTCAGTGCAGTGGCAAGCACATCCCTGAGCTCAGTCATGCCCAAGTTTACTTTCTTACTCACAGTCCACCCCATTCCTGAATATCACATGCACTCTGAAAAAAGTATTTGTGAGATTAAGCACCTAAAAAGTCACCAAAAGCCAGAGGGAAGGCTGCCTATGCAAGCTTAATATAACTCCTTCCTACAAAGGTATTAGAGTGTGATCTTTCATTATATGTTCATTCCCATTGGAGCTCTGATTCATTTAGCACCCAGACTCAGACTAGGCTGTGCTCTGTAAAAGAGCCTCAATTGAGCTGTCTGCAGGAATGCAAAAAAAAGGAAAAAAAAGAAAAAAAATCAAAGCAGCAACCTGTAACAGTCACTTAGCATGGAAATTTCCAGCCCAAATAAATCAATGGTAAGAAAGTGGAAAAGGATCCTACAGACAGATGCATCAAGTAACTCTCACATGGATTTTGATGTGAATAGTCCCACTTATTCCATGCTCTCTAACACTGCTCACAGCCACACACCTGGGTTGTACTATTTAATTAACTACAGCCTACATTTATCTGCGTCCTTTAGAAGTACACACACACATGCTCACCCTATAGAAAATAAATATCCAAATATTTTATCAGACAGCTCCTGTATCATCCTACTGAGAACCTTCATTCCCTGTCAGTCTCTTAAGATGGGATCAGTTTACTTTTCACTGTACTGTACTTTTCAATCTGCAGAGAAAACTCACTGCCTTTCTGAAATAAATACAATCATCAAATAAATACAATCATCATACAACAAACAACTGGAGGCTCAGCTCATCATTTGGTCAAATCAAATTAGGGCCATTTCAATAGAGCTATGTCAATTTATGAAAGCAAAAGAGATGGTTTGAACACTTGCAAATCACCTTTCCAAGTCAGGGCTAGGGAGGAGTGTGAGTCTTCACCCCTTCTTTCTCAGAAGCCCACAGATTCCAGCTCTCTATCATGGGCCTAGCAGCTACAGATCTGTGATCCCTCCATCAGGTGACAAGTTACTCAGGACAGGGCCTTTTCGCTCACAGATTCAAGAGCTGCACAGCCTCTGGGCACTGCCACAATGTGTGCCTATAACAGCAGCATTACATCAGCATGAAGTAGGTGGCCCCAACAACTCAGCCACCACGCTCCAGGGTGTCACACTGCGCACTTGTGGTAATTGGCATCCAATGGTCTCTCCTCAGTAGGGTTGTCTGAAGTGAAATAGGACTCAAAATAAATACATTAATCAGTAAAACTTCAGTTCACCAAGTCTGTGGTTATCATGTTAAGTCTGCTTGAGGAAGCCTTTTCATATGAAGTAAAAAGTTGAAACAAGGCAGCCTTCCTCATCCTGGTACAGGTCTTGTTGTCTCCTCCTGTACAGCATTGCTTCAGGAATAAAGTGTCATCATCATCCACTGAAAATAATATGGAAAGGGGGTTGAAATAATCCATCATCCATGTGAAAGCCCTACCATATTCACACCAAGACTGGACTATGGGGCAATGAAGATATTCTACCTCCAGAAGAAACAGAAGCCATAATAAAGCAGAAAACTTAGAAGCCTGAACCTCCTTGTTTGTAACCTGCCCTGGTCAGTTAAGGATACCTTTTCTAAGGCTACAGAATAAACCATGCAGTGCCACATGCAACAAAGGGATCTTCAGCTGCCAGTCAGGGGGTGGGCTTTACCTCAGACTCCCGGAGGTAAATCCCTTTGCCATCTTGGGTTAAGTTGCGAAAGGCCTCTGCAAAAGAAGCAAATGAGGAGCGTTAACTTGACAGCCAAGACACCACCACAGCCAAGGCACTGCCTCAGGAAAAACCCCAAAGGCAGAGTTTGTAGGCTATTGTCAAGAGCAGAGCCTCTCTGTTCTGTCCCTGGGAGATCCCTGAAGGCTGGAACACTGGGAGCAGCTGAACAAAGTCAGGCATGTTACTGTCTGCTCATCCATCTGTAAAACCCCAAAATGCTGGTGGTCCCAACCTTACCCACTACAATTATGAGACATGTGCTAAGTGTCTGCAGCATGGTCTGAGTATCAGCTCTCTCATCATCAAACTGCAGTCCACCAAAGACATATTTCAAAGCTTTCTTTTCTTCCTGGAAAAGGTGTATTTCAAGGTTGTGTTTTCAAGGAAAACAAGTAGTTTTTGTCTGTAATTTCCTCTTCCTACAGAAGGCCCGTGCAAATGTGCAGAGAGCTGAATCACTGATGTGTACAGTTTGGATGTCTGTAGGAAGGGACTGCTGGGGAGGTAAAGAGAGAGCTTGGCTTCCTCTGTATCTGTCCCTCGCTTTAAACTGATTACTCTTGCTTTATTCAGAAATCCAGTCCTGCAATTTTCCCCCTTGCCACTGCCAGTGGGAACAGCATCAGAGGGGCCATGGCTCAGCTGGCAGCCCAGCTTGCCTGGCCAGACACGGAGCGCCAGCCTCACCTCCCATGATCTCCACTCGAAGCATGAAGCAAACAAAGCTCTCAAAACTGATCTGTAACTCAGGGTCACCATATCTGATTGCCATCAAATTACAGACTTCATTGCTGAGTGAAATGCCTACATAAAATGGGGGGGAAAAAAAGGAACACAGAATGAGATGGCACAACTGAATGGTCTTCATCTCTTCTCCAACAGCTTTGTTTTTCAAGCCTGGCCTAAGATAATCAAATATTAGCCAGCCCAAATGAGATCTCTACATGAAGATATCTCATCCAAATTTGAAATGGTTCGGGTCTGCTCCCCTATACTTACAGTCCTTGCAGAGTTGAAATAAAATACAAATAGGCCTCTTTTGCTCATGGGATATGAGGGTAATAGCAGCAGCTGGGTTTAAGAGCAATATTCCCAAGAGGGTAGGAAAGGAGATGAAAAAGAAAATCCAGAGGAAGCTCATACAGAAAGCATCAATCCCAATGTCAAGCAGCAGCAGCATTTGCAAGGAACAAAAGCATTCTCTATTCATGGCCTGGGATTTTAGTTTGCTTTAGCAGAGGTCTGCCCAGGTTTCTCACTGTGCTTTCACTGACTCAGATGAACTGGGTGAACATGCACCAAAAAGAGGAATGATATTTAAGGTGTAAACATGCAAAGGAAGCTACAAGACTGAGCTCCAGCCCCCACACAACGCACAGTAATAGCAGCAGAGCTCAGTCCAGTATTTGGACCCATATGGATCATCTTCCATTTCTGGATCAAGCCTCAGACACTGCATTAGTGAAGTCTAGCAACAATCTAGCCTCCCTGCAAGTCTCACACTTCCAGTTTTGGTCCCTGAGCTGTCGTTTTCAGCAGAAGCAGCAATTTAATAGGAGCTAGATCTGGCCTCCTGCATCCCCACAACCCCAAACAATCTTTTAAAACTCAATTAGCAACACACAGGAAGGGATTTAAAAATTGGATCTGAAATAGGCAGACACTTCTGTTTCAGACAACTCTCAGTGTGAGACCACACTGAGAAAAGAGTGGGCAGCCTGTCACATGGCAAAATAATTTTCAGACGTGTTGACCCAGCTAAAGAAGGAAGATGACATAGCCAAGGCCATGCAAACTATAATGTTTTCCACTCCTCCTGAGCTCTACACACAGTTATCAAGATGTTTCCCAGCCCTGTGCTTTTTCTTCAGCAAGAAGATGAGACTTGCCAAAATATGCTGTGGGCTCACCTGTCTCCCGTACAGCTGCGTGCAGTTCCACAAGGTCAAGCTTTCCTGATCTCTTGGTGTCTCTCTTCTGGAAAACTTCCTGTGGGGTGAGGGAGTACTTGTAAACAAACCAAACCACCCAAAACCCAGCAGGAGACACCAAAGGGATTGTGAGCAGGGAAATATTGAAAGGGGGCATAGAAATTACTGTCATACCAAATAGAAAAGCAGCCTCTTCCACAGGACTCTGAATTCCTGGATACTCAGTGTGCCAGTGGCATTCAGCTTAGTGGGAGCATTAAGGTCAAAACATCTCAAACATTAGAAAGCACCCATTACATATATTAAAAAATGAAAAAAGAAAAAAAAAAGACAAACAACCCAAAAACCCCAACAACCAAAACCCCAAACAACCCAAAAAATTGCAGCCACTATAACACCCATGCAATTATAATATGAGAATAATGATTTCTTAGCCCATGTGCCTATTTAGAGACTCATCCCACTAAAGTCAAAGGAAACCTGGCTGCTGATTTTAGAAGCAGCAGGAATCAACCCTTTCCCAAAGCAGCTCCATTCTGTCACAGCTGAACTGTTATTATGGAGGGTGAGAAGTTCAATAAGCAGGGCCATGTCCTGGTGGTAAAGAAATCACAGTAACACCCAGTCTGGCCTAAGAAATAATGCTCTGGTAAAGTATTATATGAGTCAGAAGTATCACTCATGGCAAGGATACATCCAGGAGTGCCAAGATTCCCTGGCAAGAATCCAGACTGAAATTCAGGTGAAAACTCTGGAAATCTGGAGGAAAAAAAAAAAAAATCGGTTTGGGGAGTCATTGGACATCTCTCAGAAAAATGGACTCACAAAATCCCCCCTTACCTGAGAGGGCTCAGGCCCCAAAGCCTTTGTGAAACTTTACACTCACTTGAGAAGATGTATCATTTATGATGATAAAAATATGAGGCAACAGGATGGATTCTACTAGTCTCAGAAAATCCAATATGAGCTCCCTGCAGGCATGTAATATAGAATGAAATATGGTACACTATCTCCAGCTATTAGAGAAAATGGAAGGAAAAGGACATCCAAAGCTCTAATCCCAAACAGAATTTACTGCATGACCTTGAGCAAAGTCACTTGACCTGAAGAGCTTTGGGGAACAGCACTGCAGATTAATTGAAACCCTTGTACTAAGCATCTCTCTCTCCCTCTCTTTCACAGACACGCTGCCAGCTCTGTTAATATAATTAAAAGTACAGGCACTGCTGAAAACATGATGCTGCCTCAAAGCTTAGCATTCCTGGTTCATATATAACTTACATGAAGAATAACAGAAATAGGCTCTAATCTCACTGAAAATCATGATTACAGTTGGTCTGCCCCTTCCACTGAGTAAGGGATAGAATCATATCTCACCAAACCCTTCTCTGCAGGAAGTCAGGATGCTTTAATAATTTTAAAATTGTAATAGCCCTGTTTAGTAAATATGAACCAAGTACTGTAAAGATTTGAAAATGATTCTTAAAATCAATAATTTATTAAAAGTAAAGATTCCCTGTTCAACATTGCTTTCTCACAGATAAGACAGTGCCTGGTGGGTCAGTTTACAAAGACAGAAGAACTATCTTTGCCCAAGATATCTTTTGCAGAAAAGAGAGTAATATCAAATTCAGTTTAAGTGAAAAAGGCATCACATCACTCTTTGGATCATCTTCTTTGTTGCCTGTAATGGCTGGACAGAGCATTTTCTATGTTGCATATTGATTGTTACCAGCGAAGAAACCAGGAAAAAAATCTGGATTCATCATTATATCTGTAATTTCATTGTCATTGTCCAGAGAGAACAGCCACTGCAATGCCTCACTGCTGCCCAGGTAGTGTTATTTGTTCCCAAATTACAAACCTGTGGAGTGCTTTGGGCTGCCCCCAGCAGAGTGATGCTACACGTGAGAAGGACCAGCTCAGGGCTCACCTGGCTCTCACAGGCATGGGTTCCAGAGGCCACCTGCACCTCATCCTGTCCCCCAAACACAGAGCAAGGGGCAGCCCTATGCATGCACCAAGCACATGAAAGTAAAGGCAAGACTCTCCTCCACCACACCAACTCCTACAGACCAGGATTTCCACATCTTCTACTTTGGTGCTGCTGAGACTCAGCAGTGGCACAGGCTGAGATGAGATACAGTTTCAGAATCAAAGCTGAGGTCAAGCTGGGTTTGGAGGCCAAATTAAAAATCTGCATCCATGCTTGCTCTCCTCCCTCATTATTTCAGTTGTTGAAATTCAAACTAGATTAGCTCTGCTTATAACATTTCTGCCATATTGATTCACACCTCAGCAAATCCTTTTGCTCTGGAAATCTAACATGGCATCAGAAAAGTCAGTTCAGTCAGATTGAAGCCAGTTTCTCTTCCCAGAATTCAAGCAATAGATACAACAGCTGAGGCTTTTCTCTGAGAGAGCTTATTTTACAGAAACATTATTTCTCAGCACTTACTTCTCCAAGATATATTATTCAAGATCCTCTGGAGCTGAACAGCATTTATTTCAGGATTCTGTGATATGGAAGAGAATTTTAGTTTTGTTTTTTTTCTCCTAAGTAGTAAATCACTTTTCTCCCTCTTTGTTTTCCCAGCATGCCCCATCTTCATTCTCTGCTTTTCTGGCCCCACTCCAGCCACTGTGAAAATCGATAGAAAAGACTCCCTTTGAATATGACAAGATCCTGAGCCTGCAGGAGCTGCAGTGTGCTCTGGGCTAAGTTCTCAGGGCTCCACACAGATCAGTGCAGTAGTACAGATTTCCACTGAGTGAGGATGCAGGCCTTTCAGCCCTGGTGCCATCTGTCCCATCAAGCACACTGTCAAGAGATCTGCTTCAAACATTCCCATTTTATCTTTTATAAACAAACAAACAAACAAACAAACAAACAAACAACCTGAAACTTTGGAATACTTCTCCCCAAACTTTTCAAAGCAGAGACTCCCCCTCCCCCTTGTCATACTAAAGTTCATAAATCTTTTAAAGGCTGTGACAATCGTTTGCTTGGAGGATTTTTTTAAATGTCACTCTTCAAAAATAAAAGCCTGCTTTCAGATCATTGACAGATGCCAGGGCAAAGCCTTCAGAAATGGCAGTAGGTGCTCTGTGTGTACTTGGACATCCTGACAGCAAAGGACCAGCACCTCACAGTATATGGCAATTTCTAGCACATCAAAGCCACACCATTCTCAAAATCTTAAACAAGGGGCAAAAAGTGAAAGCATTCCTTGTTTTTAGTAACAGCTTCCCTCAAGATATTCCTATTAAAAGTCCAAATCTGTTTTTATGAAATTGTGTTTGCCAAATGCAGGGTATGATGCTAAATAAACACAGTGACCTTTTCTGGAAGGTGAAACATTTACATCCCTCACCACAGTCAGTGGTGATGCTCAGCTCCATCCCAAATCAAGCCAGAGAAATCACTAAAAAGAATCTTTCACAGTAAGGATCATATTTCACTAGGAAAATTAGGGGGAAAACATGATGGGATACCCAATATCTATTTCACATCTCAGAGCAGGTTAGTTGCCATCCAGCTGTGATGAAGTATGTGTGAGACAAGGTTCAATATTTCAGGGGTGTTCTCTAAGAGACAGCTTTCCCCAAAGGATAGGATGGAGCCACACAGCCCATCACTTGGTCCCCAATACAGGCAACAGGAATTCATGTTGAGGGAGAGCATGTGAGCCTGGTCAGCTTCTGTAGTCCATTCTGCTGTTTCCCTGGTGGAAAAGTGATCTCAGAGGGTACATCCCTGCTCAGTCCTTTAGCATTTGTTCATGGACTTTCTGCCCATCAGTTTCCTAATGCCTTTTGAGCCTCTTGATACTGCCACGCTCACATTAAGCTCCAGGCACTGACACCCTGTTGTGCAGAGAAGTCATCACATTGCTAAGCTTCACAAGCAAATTTGCTGTGTGGAGTCATCACTGTACACAGAGTCCAACCTCCTCTCCATAGCCCCCTCTCTGCTCCCCACACATCCACATGCTTTTACTTTCACAGAGCTACATAATAGCTCTGGAGGAGTTTACTCATGCAAGCACTTACCTGTTCAAAATGCTTTGTGAAGAAATCCTCCCAAATCTTGCCTTCATACCTATCAACAATTTCCTTGAAGGTATAAAAAAAAATCATTAACTTGCAGAAGAAAAATATTGTCAACCAAATTATTAAAGATGCTTTCCCAGCATGGCATTCCATTCCCTGCCCCTTCCACCCTCTGCCCACCTCTGCAATCAGTGTTACATCATTAATACAGCCCACTGCTAAGCCCACCTCCCTACATCACAAAACTGCTATTTCTTGGAGAGAAATACTCAGATAACATTTAGTGGGGAGAAAGATTCCTCTCACCCCACCCCAAGCTGTGCAAAGCATGGGGCTCACTCTGTGAGAGAAGAGTCTCTGTTCTTCTTTATACAGCCCAACAGAGGAGATGAAGGCAGGAAAGGCCCTGGTTATGCCAGGGGAACAGACTATGCCATAAATTTCCTAGCACAAGATGTGCAGATGTGCATGCACTGTTACTGAGACCGGTTCTTTTGAAAATAACCTTTAGGCCATTGAATGGGAATAGTAGAGCTAAGGTCCCATCATGTCCTCAAAATGTTTAAGGCCTGAAAGGGATGGGGAGAAGTGCAAGAATGGACCATGAGTCTCCAAAAAGCCACGAGCAGGAAAGACTTTAGAGCAAGCAAAATGGTGTCATTAAAAGATGTCTGCAAAAAGGGCAACTAAGCTGTCTAAAGTTTTGCCTGTCCCCCACATTCGACTGCATCTGTCCCCTTGATCCAAAGGATTCTGTCTGTAAACCCAAGCTGTGTTTTCAAGTGCTGCAACACAAGCACTGACATTCTCACTCAGCCTCTCCTCTAGGGCAGAGCAACACTAAAACCCCAACATTCAGAGCTGCAGATTGAACCACAGAGCCCCCACTCCCCACACACCCACTCACCTTAGAGAGGGTGAAGCTCGTGTTCCCACCCATTTCCCTGGAGATGCAAAAAAGCAGACACATTAAGGACAGATCTCAGAGTTGTGTGTTTGTCTCAGCACAGGTGTCATTCCTCCTCCCTGGATGGGGCCCCAACCTGCTCTTGCCATGTGTTTTATTCTCTGGTGTTACAGCTGCACTAAGGCAAGGCCTCGTATCCACAGAGGACCCCAAAAGCTGCTGGCATCTGAAGTATCCAAAGCACCCATTTCTGTACAACCAACCATCCTAGCACTGCCAGCAGGGAGTTCCTGGCAAACTAATGGAGCTCAAAACCTAAAGAGCTCTTATCATTCTCACAGTCTCAAACATGTCCATGCTGCAAGGATTGTGTGGGCCTATCTCAGCCTTTTTTGAAAGGATAAGGCCAAAACCAGTGTTTCAACCACCAAAAATTCTATGGCAGGAAAAATCCAGAGCCAGCTTCTCTGAAAGAGACTATGCTGCTTTTTGCAGAGTTAAGTCTTTATGCTGCCCCCATTAGAGTAGAAAGACCAGACTTTCCCAAGGAATTAGGTGCTGCAGCATCTCACCGAAGGACGTGCTTCCTGGAGAAGACACGCAGGATGAACTCAGACTCCTGCTGAGGCTCCAGGGTGGAGGGGACAATGATGTAGACACAAGGCTCCAGATGGAAGTCATGAGTCACTTCCCGCTCATCAAGGAAAACCTGGTGCTTGTTCACAGGCTGATGCCGGGTGAAGAAACCTGGGGGCAGCTTTCTGTTGCTCTCCTGGTACTGCTCAGGGAAGAAAGGTAAGAGAAGCGTGTTCTGCTGCAGCTGAACACGTGGACAAAAGGTGTGGAAGACTCACAGGCAGAGCACAGCCAGCCTGCCTTCACATCTCAGCCTGTTTTACAGCACAAGCAGGTAGCAGAGCCCAGAGGACTCAGTCTCTTCCCAGGTCATGGTGGTTCTCACTATGCAGCACCCTTGCCTATTGTATTCACAGGGAATGCCCCGACCAAGGCAGGAATGATGCATCAGACTCCATGTTCTCAGAAGGCTAATTTATTACTTTATGGTACTATATCATATTAAAGAATACTATACTACACTAAAGAATACAGAAAAGATACTTACTCAATGTTAAAAAGATAATAATAAAAACTCGTGACTCTTTCCAGAGTGTTGACACAGCTTGGCCCCAATTGGCCAGAGAGTTAAAACAACTCACATCAGAGTCCAATGAAACAATCACCTGTGGGTAAACAATCTCCAAACACATTCCAAAGGAGCACAACACAGGAGAAGCAAATGAGACAAGAATTATTTTCCTTTTCTCTGAGGCCTCTCAGCTTCCCAGGAGAAAAATCCTGGGTGAAGAAATTTTTTCAGAGAATGTGAATGTCACACTTGCCCAATACTAATATGGCAAAAGACTGGGCTTCCTGCAACTTACAAAAAACCCTCACACTACTTGTAAGGAACAGCAGCAAGAACTGGGGACGAGAAGCTGTTCCTGTCAATGTGGCTTCTGCAAAAGTCTTTGCCATATGGGCCAAAATGGCTGCAGGCAGGAACTGCTCTAGAGACTGCCCTTCACTAGCCAGAACACCTCTTCTCCCACAGGGACAACACACTTTGTGCCCAGCTTGTCCTTTGCACAAGGGATCTGGTAGCAGAGGATTTTTTAGAACACCTGTGGTCTGAGCATACTGCATGAGCAACCTAAGCCCTCATCCTGACTTCATGCAAGTGTCCTTGATCTGTCTGGCACTCTTTGCTCTGCAGGCCCTTTTCTGCCACAGGATGATGGATAAAGTGTTGATGCAGGCAACATGAAACTAATTTTAATGCCACTGAGTGCCCAGTACACAAGCCCAATAAATAATCCTGCTAGCTAAAACTACTGTCACTTTCTGATCTTGGCTGTTCCTCAAAACAGTTAACCATTTTACTCTGCAGCCTCATGGGGAGATGCCATTCCTCTTCCTTTGCCAGTATTTTTCTTACTAATAGGGCAATCTTTCTTATGAAGGGTTCAGGGTTACTCCTCCTCATGCCCCTTATGTTAAATTCAAAGTTTTTATATTCCAGTCAATACTCTCTTGACAGCAGTTCCAATACCTCAGATGCTCTCAGCTTGCCATCTCTCTGTATTGATCTTGGCAACCACTACAAACCTGAAATTGAAGTCCTGGCTGCCACCATTCCCACTCAGGTGTGGCAGAGCACTGTCCTGGGGCCACACTCAGACCTCCTCTGCCAGAAAGTTTACCTTGAAGGTAACCCTGATAGTCCCCAAGATATTTAAGTTAGGAAGGAGTGGCATCTTACCTCATGGTTACCATGCTGGGTCTACAATAACTAAGAACACAATTGTGCTGCCCATATAATGTACCCAAACTAGTTCTTTGCCAGCCCAAGTTCTCATTTAAGAGGTGTACTCTCATTTGAGCAGTAACAGAGTGGAAGATATGCCCTTTAAAGACAATATGAAAATCTTTCCCAGTTTTAAATAGCCCTCTGAGGTCAGGGCCAAAATCGGGACTTAATCAGGATTTAAATTCCAGGGCTCTTTCTCAGGTCCCAAAGGCTCTTGGATAAAGAAAATGCTAGAAATGCAGCTGACCTGAAGAAGCTGAAAACACCTGTACCATCAGCCAGCCAGGAACATGAGCTCCCCAGGAGATCTTTGACTCCCATGGGGCACAGGCTCTTTTCCCACCTCATGCCAGGACTGGAAGGCAGCAGAAAGGCAGCTCTGACTCCCAAAACACCAATGCCCACTCTCAAGGCCAATGAGCTCTCCTGATACGGCTGCTTTTCAGTAGAGTCAGAGGATGGTTCTGCCTTGCTGTGCCTCACTGAATTCCAGTACTGGCACTCGCTGTCAGCCCAGGAACAAGGGCAAACACACCACATTCAGCATTGTCTTAACAGCTGTGCCAGCCCAGGTCCCCCAGACAACAGCCAGCAGTGGTGACAAGGGACTCACCTGTAGGCCCACCTGCAGGAAGAAAAGAAACAGCATCTGTCAGTCAGGACCTCTGTGCCTCACCAAACACAGCCAAGCCATTCCTGGGAAGCAGAGCAGCTACAAACATCTATATGGGGTCTCTGCCTTCAGAAACCTCAGCCCCTCCACCCAAAACCCCTCCCCACGGTCACCTCTCTGTAACTGTGCAAGCTTACAGCAGCAACAAGACCTGTGGCTCTGTTCAAGGGAGAAGAATGGCCCTCAAGGTACTCAGATAAGCAGAGAATTAAAGGTAGGAAACTCTCACTCCTGGTGATATCCACTCACCTGTGGGCACATGGGGAGCTAGCAGTATGCACACATGAGCAGCTGCCACATCATACTAGGAACAATTTTTAGGCACAATTTTACCATGGTTGGAAATAACCTGAGGGCAGAGCTCTTCCTACCCCAAAGTAAGGGGACTCCTGGCACCCTCTTCCAGCTATTGCACATACCCTCAGAGGCAGCAAAATAAATCCCAATGTGCTTTGAAGCAAAAGGCACTTCTCACTGCTCTGCAGGGTGACACACAGCATGCTGGATAGGCAGCAAGCAGGGCACAGAGCCCCAGGGAACCTAGCCCTGATGTGTGAGGAGACTGGGCACAGGCAGGAGGAAAGAGCAGAGATCACCCTGCACGCCACAAAAACTCTTGGCCTGCAGAGCACTATGATCTACAGGGGCTGGAAATTCTCCTGTTTGGTGAGAGCAAGAAAAGCAAAGGAATTCTTTGCACCTTATAGAGTGAGAATCCAATGAAAAGGTGAGGGGCTCGGTTCCGGTGTTTGGTGCTGTGTTTCTGCATGAGGGATATGACCACACTGCACGTGCTTGGGCTTTTCTTGCTGTCTTCAACTGGCAGCACATTCAGCCAGTACTGAGGGTTCATCCAAAAGTTGCCTAAGTAAAACAAGAAAAACATTTTGATGTCATTTTCCATCACAAAATTGATTGCCAGCCTCCCACATGATGCCTGGCACTGGACTGAATAGGTCACAGGTTGTCTGGATCTCCACACCCCACAGGAATTTGATTTTAAGGTGCAGCTTACAAGTTTAGCAGTGCAACTACTGTCTAAGACAGGAGAAAGACCCATGAACAAGGAACTACACTTCTGCTTACATGCAACTAAGAGCTCATTTTGTTTATAAATGTATCACCATTCCTCTCTCACCCCTGGTGTATAGGGTAGCTGACTTTAGACTCCACCTGCTCTGCTTCCAGAAGAGCTGAGCCTCTCACTATTTTATTCACTTTACTTAAAACACACTCCCTGGAGGTGCTGAGGATGCAAATTTTAAGAGACAAGTTTAATGCCCTAGAGCAGATCAGTGCTGGCAATTGATCCTGGGATCCTAAAGCTTATTTCATGCTATAATCAGCCCACTGCCCTATGTTTGCAAGCAGTGCATCTTCTGTGATAGCAGAAGCCAGTCAAAGTCCTTCAGCTGCTAATTTCTGATGTTTGTGTGGAGGCATAAACAGGAAGTGCATGCTTCTGTCATCAATTTTATGTTAAGAGGTTATAAGGCTGCTGGCAACTGAGTCAGCAGAGCATCCAAAAGCCAGAGTTATCCAAAAGAGCACCCCTCACCGTTATAGAATCCCAGACTTCCTCCTGCTGTACTTCCTTTAACCCATCTCCCACTCTTCAAGGAGTACATCCACTTTTTCCCATCTTCCTGGCTCATCAGGTCTGGAGTTAATTTACAGATCACCAGATCTACAAAATGAATCTTAAAATCTCGCAGAGACATCCTGGGAAAAGAGTGCCAAGAGACATCTTGTCAGCAGTTTAGTTTAGTCCATATGGCTCATAAAATGGAAAGAAAAGGGAGCGGGGAACTTCGGAGCCACACCATTCTGTGTTACATATGGTAATGCTCATATTTTATTAGGCAGTAAAGAAGAGAGCGTCTGCTTCCACAGCAGCCTCTAGGAGTAGCGAATGCACGACTAAAACTTCAGCAAAGGATAGGAGAAACAGAGAATGAAATAATTTCGCCAGCAAAGGGAGCGCAATGAAATTACAGGGGCGGCAACATTGCCACCTCGTGGTAAAAGCTGTGGAGAAACCGCAGACAAACCGGCAAACAGGAGCTTCCCGAAGGAAAGAAAGAAAACAACAAAAAAGGCAGGACAAAAGCTCCTGGGGCTGCCCTTTATCTCCATCAGCCCCAGGTGACCTAGCAATGCCCTGCTTCTCCCTCACTCCTGCATGAAGAGCAGTGCATTCCGTGTCAGCACAGCCACTGCTTCTCACAGCATCAAGCAGAGAGGAGCACGGACTAAAGCTCACCACCTAAGCCTTGGCCTAAGGGGCAATGTGCAGCTCCAGGTGCAGCCCCAGGGCTGCTGGCAGAGAGGGGAGAAGCAAGACTGTGCCATTACCAGAACTCTCCATCATCCTTCTTTTTCCTCAGTAAAATCTTCTCCTTCGGGCTCAGCAGCTCCCACTTGTAAGAGCTAAGGGGAAAAACATGAGGCCACTAACCAAATGTGGCCACAGATTCAAGGCAGAGGACATGACCTTCCTCTATAAAAAGAGGCCAAATCCCTGTTTTTACATATCTCCATGCTTATCCCCCACTATGCCTTCAGCCACATGAGACTCTCCACGACCACACTGGGTCCCATGAGATGTAGCTAAATGGGTCCAGTTTTCTGCAGTAAAAGCCAAAAATGTTCCATTTCCATCAGCCACTCCCTTCACTTGAACACACAGCTTCCAAGTACTTAAAATATAAAAATCTAGACCCGCTTTGTTGGTTAATTTTCTGTTAAAGGAGACATAATAGGAAGAGTGTTTGGCATAATGAATGAATGACTAGGACAGCACAAGAGGCAGCTGGGAGTCATTTCAAAGGCAGGCCTGCAGTATGTTGCTCATTATGCTCTTCAACAGAACAGCTGGTGTGTTGTCATTATGTGACAGACATGCATCAGAGAAGTTACTGCTCTGCAGACAAGGTGAAAGCCATTCACATTCCCAATGACCTCTCTACTCTTCCCTCCTTTCTATGCCCTGAGCCTCAGCAAACAGCCTGTGCAGGAAATGAAGTGAAGCTTGGAACAAGACACATGCTCCACTTCAAAGAGGAACAGGACACAACTTTACAGTAGCCCATGGTCTAGAATGCAAAGCACTGTCTTTCATGGGTCCAAATTAAAAGAAAAAAAAATCAGGTAGGTGCAAATATGGAGCCCATTTACCTCACTACCTCCTCTGATCTCATGCCCAGCTGTATTTACCTGAGCAGCCAGGACAGAGAACTCCTTCCTATTTATCCAATTCTAACACCTTGCAGCCTGTGGAAGATTTTTCCAGGGCTCTCCCACGATAAAAAACTATGTCCTGAAAGATGGGGGTTTTTTAGAGCCTCCTGCACAGCTATGTGTCCCTTTGCATGCTCTCCACATCACAGCAAGGTGGACAGCATCTCATGCTCATATTATGTTTCCTCTGGCATTAGTGAAATGAGAAGTAGAACTGATCTGATTGAGGCTGCATGTGTGAAGTGAGGCCAGCTACAGCAGCACTGTCTGTTGGAGACATATAAATCTATGGAATCATTGCTTTGACACCAGAAGGTCTGTGCAAGTGTTATCTTACTGCTGCCCTCAACATTAATTCATGCCTGAAGATGGCAGCATCTTTCCTCCAAGAAACCTTTCCTTTGCTCAGTGTCACACCTTTCCTTTTGTAAACTCACCTGTCACTCCAGTCTCCTTTCCACTCAATTTTTCCCCATGGATTTCTCAGTCTCACTAGGTTTTCTGGTCCATCTTGACAGGTCACCTGCAGAAAACAGTAACATTGTGCTTACCAAGGTCTCAGCAGTTCTCATCTGGTTTATATCATTGTACTATGTCAGATATTCACAACAATTTTGCTTGATCTCATAGATGCCAGCAAGTATGATGATAAAAATATTTGAACATGCAACTCTAAATGCCAGCAACAAAGAGATTAATGTGCTTCATCTTACATTCTAAACTGAAACCAGAGACATGACAGATTCCTAATCTAAAGGCTTGACTGTAAATTCCTCTTCCTTTCCAGCATCTGCTCATTTTGTACTTGTGTGAAAACCAAGTCCTACCCCAGTGCAATGGCACAGCACAATGCAGCCCCCATGGGTGTCCACACAGATTAATGCTTCCTGAAGTGGTGGAAGGAGAGCCCCAATTTGGGGCTTTGCTGACAGCACCCTGCAGAACAGCTGACTTCACACTGTTTCCACATGCTTGGTCAATCCCTTAAGGTTGCCTGGCTCTTCATCTCATCAGAAGAGCCAGACTGACAGACACGTTGTTGAAAAACTCCACACATAAACTCCTCCTGTGGGAGACACAGATGTGCCTCACCCAGCTCATCTCTTCTGCCCTTCCTAGTATCTCTTGCTACAGGCACTGAACATGCTTTCACCAAGATGTCCAAAGCCCCACACAGTCTTTGCCATCCTTGTCAACCTCCTCTTGAGGCTGGACAAGACAGTCATCCACCAATTCAGGAGGAAGAAGCTCCTACTCTTTGGGATGTATTATTTCAAGTCCCTTACCTCTGGACAAATATGCTAAGGGGACTCCAACAGTACTTCTGCAGATTAGTGGGGTCCCCCTGCACTGTCTGCACAGGAGCACAGGTCAGTTCCCTTACTCCACACCCCTGACTCATATTTCTATCTGCAGTTTCTCATATTTTGGCCTCTACATCCTTACTTCTCTATAGCCTCTCCACTGGCTTCAGAGGAAGACTTTTTACCCCAAGTAAAAAGCACATGCCCAAGTTTCAGCACATCCTCCCAGCAGCCCCAAAGGCAAGCCTTTCATTCTTAACAGCTGAGATGCATTTCTAGGTGATGGTGTCAGCAGAGCCCTATGAATCATTCCCACCCTTAGAGATACACTGATCTATAACAACTGTCCTTTACATCAAGGCCTCCAAATTAAAATGGACACACTTAAAATGTCAATCTTAACAAAGCCCACAGTCTCAAGAGTATTGGAGAGGAGATATTATAGTTGCTCTGGTCAATGCTTGAATGCAATAAAAATTGCTAATATCCAAATGAACCTGGGCCCAGGACATTTGGGCTGGTCTTACCTTTCTAATACCAGTTACTGTGTAGGCATGGCCAGCAACAAGCCCATTCTTCAGGACCTTTGTTGTCTGTATACAAGAAACAGAAAGAAAAGAAACATTTTATTTTATCCTTACTCATACAGCATACTTATACCAATGCCAGAGACCCATAAGCAATGACTTTCAAAGTAACAGGAGAACTGAAAATAAATAAATAAATAAATAAAATGGAACCTCCTAAGAGCCAGATTTTTCAGTATGCTTGGAATTGGAAGGTTGATTGTTAATGGCTCTTCCTAAATTGTGGGTCTTCAGCTAGACACCATGTCACTTTAAGGAAGTCCAGGAGGTTAGGTTTTGATTTTCAGCAAAACAGTTTCCCAGCAGCTGAGGTGGTAGCCTAAAGCTTGGAAGCCAAGACTTCAATTCATGTTCTGAATGACCCATGTCTCTACCTTAGCTATAACTTTATTCCATATGTGTCTCACTGCACCACCTGTAAAAATGGAAAATTTATTTAACACAAAGGGGAAAATGCAGTAGGTCCCTATTTAATAGAATTTCTTTGATAGATAAACCAGCTCCTAAACATAACAACAGGGTGCTGAGAGCATCATGGAATCAATCCATGAGCAAAGTTTAACATGAAGAATATGACTTCTACAGAAAGCCACATAGGGCAGATTTGATACATTTTGAGTCACAATGACCAGCTGAGCAGAGGGAAAGGGGTCTGGAAAGGTTTTTAGCTGTAAAGCCATTTGATGTCACTCCAAGCCTCACCCCTAAGTGTGTCTGACAGCCCATGAGAGATCTGCTGTAGGTGGCTCTTGTCAGTATATCCCACAGATCAGGAGGAGCTTCTGCAAGCTTGATCCTTGTATTGACACCCCCTGTGAAATCCACCAAGGCTTCTGAAACTTGCCCAATCTGCAGATCTTCATAGGAGCCATAGAGTCTAGCAAAAAAAGACATCAATATATTCTCTGGGTTATCATCACAGATGACAGGTTGAGAACAGGTTGCCAACAAAAATATTTTTTAAAAAGTGTGCAAAAAGCAAAAGGAAGGCTGTAACTCATGTTTCATTTTAAGGGAATTTTTGGCATTTGGGAAGAGAAGAATCTACAAAATTGCCTCCAAGATTGGCCATAGTCTGAAAGGGACTCTTCACTAGCTGTCATCCCTGACTGCACTGTAATAAGAACATGCCCGTCACGATTCTTTGATAACTCTGCCTCAGAGAATGTTGCCTGAATTTATCACCAGGCTCTGAGCTGTAGCTAAGATATAGTACCTTGAGAGACACTGTCCTGAGAGCTCAGTCTCTAATCTGATTTTCTTTATCACTCCAGTGCAACTTGGCCCAGTCTTTTCATTATAACACTAACACCAAATGAAAATAACTGAACATTCTCACCTTTGGGTGATCTTTCTCTCAGTGTTAACTAGAGCATTTTTCCCTGCTCTGCAAAGATTATTTCAGCCAAATATTAACAAACTCCATCAGTTAGGCCATGCTGCTTTCTTCTTTGTGCTGATACTACCACTGTAGGCAAAACACCCTGGAGGGAAGCCCCTGCTCTCACCATGCCTTGTGACATGCCTCAGCTTCAAGGACCTGAGAGCAAAAACAACTGCCAAAACAAAGTGCAGTGCTTCAGCAGACCTCCAAAATGAAAATCCTTGGAGGTTTCTCACATTGATAATACATTAAAGGAGGCTTTGGAAATCATTCACATTCGAAAATGTCTATCTATGGTGTTCCACTCCTCTGTGGTATTTACAAGGAAGGGATCAGCCAATACACTGCAAACAATGATAACACTCAGAGGACCAACCCCCCACAATAGGCTTGTTTTCTCACCTAAACCCTTGGATTTAAACTCAAGGGCCTGGTTTGATAACAGCTACTGCAATGGCAGCTTTTATGTGTAATAATAGATAGATGAGAGCCATCTACTACACTCCAAATGTAGCAAGGCCTAGGAGATGCATTTATAAACAAGAACAAACTGCGTAGGCACCAACCAACATATTTCAGAGAGACTATTTGCATAACTTGAAATGAGTCACTTACTTAGCATATGCCTTCTCCAGAAGGGCTCCCCAAAACACATTCTTATAGACTGAGGAAACAAAGAGCAGCTCCCCGGCCTCATTCACCGGCAGGAGATCATCAACCACCACGTCAATCCATTCCCCGAAGTGCCAGAACTGTCAGGGGAAAGGAATGAGCTGATGTTTCCCTTGGAAGGGACCTCCCCTTGAAACAACAGGAAAGGCAAGATAGCTTAGCTGTGGGTACAGAGCAGGCTGCTGTGGGTCAGTGGGACGTGCTGACTCACCCACAGAGCCAGTTCCTCAGCCCCACCCAGCCAGAGGAGTAAACAAAGCATCTATCAGGTGTAAAACGAGTCAGCAGGGAAATTAGCCACAGGTGGACTTCTGGGGAAGGAATTCCTAACTGCAAGGTAGCAGAGCTGTACACAGAGGTGGGCAAAGGGGTAGAAGATTTGAGCTGATGTGCTCAGGTCCTGCTGACTGTTGCCACTCTTGAGAAAGGGTTTTGTTGGCATTAAAATATGGGTAGGACACAGCTGGAGAGAGCAGCCAAGCAGAGGTGTTTCCTCAGTGGCTTGCAGTTGATTCACTGCCTGTGCTACTTTGTGGGAGGGGTGATGGGCTCCTCTCCAGCCTGGGATACCCTCTGGCCACTTGCCCCTGGCCAAAGGGAACCACATATACAAATTCTCCAAGGGTGTGACACAAAACACAGCAGAGGATATCTGAGGAGCTCCTGCAATCTGGGGGAGCAGCTGTACCCGGAAGTGGAAAATGCCCGCGTATTTCCTCTCAAAGCTCTGGTTCTGTGGCACAACTGCAGCCAAGATGTCCTGGTGGAATGTCAGGGCTTCCAGGGCCGCCAGGAACCAGCAGTTCTCTGCGCCAAGACAAACGGACACATGCACTTGGCTGAAAAGTGAGAGCTCTCAGCCAAGTTCAGCAGCACCACCAAGATCCCAGCAGAAGAGCTGTTGTGCTGATGTCTTTACAATTCTAACAAATCATACACACAAAATTAGATGATCCAGGCATGTTCTTTACTTAACCAAACTGTGATTGGTTTATAATTGCTCTCTCATGATCTTTTCATTTGGGTACTGTTTGGTTAAATAAGAAATTTAGCAAGCAATAACTGTCAATGGAAACATTCTGTGTTTTACTGACATTGCATGGGGTTTTTTTCTGTGCTCTATAAAGGCACACTATTAAAAAAAAAAAAAACTTTTCCATTTTTCTTTGAAAACATTAGCTTTTCAGAAAGGAAAATAATTTCCAGTGGATCTCACATGCAAGACTGTACTTAGCAAACTTTGGTTTTAAGGACATAAAGCACTTAAAAACTAATTTAGTCCCATCCCACCTCTACCTGTTTTTCAGATGGCAATATAGTCTTTTATTTTAGACAACACAGGCATAAAATTATTTTTCTAACAGCAAGGCTGAGAAGAGAACACACGCTGAGCATTAGGTACAAATATAAAGCCCTTCTGTGGTTTCTGTTCAATTGTCAAGCAGCAACACCACAGACCAGTAAGAGTACAGGAACACTTCCTATTAGCAGGGGCAGAAGCAACACACAATGGTGATTTCAGCTTGTGGAGACACCTCTCATGCCTCAAATCCCACCTCAAAGCTTGCCAGCTTATTTACTGAGCCTATGCCAGTAAATTATTGCTTCATCCACACTGTGCCAAGTGGAGATAGGAGATGGATACCTTCTATTTCCATGCCAAGTTTTATGCATTCAAACTTCCATGCAAAATGTTGTCTTGTGTAAGATACTTAGATATTTATACAAAGGAGTTTCCTTACCCACCAATCCTTGGCAGAGATCAGGCTGCTTTCTGTGTGCAGCATAAAATACAGGACTTTTGTGCAAAGCCTGGGAAGCACAAAATGAAAAGGAAAGAAAAAAAAAGGAGGAGAGAGTTAAGCCAGTAACATGAGCTGATTTAGCTTGAAAGTTAAAGCTTTTAAAATACTGAGAGTCCTTTGTTCCAGCAGACATTGTTCTGGCTCAGGTATAAATCTATTGTTATGTGCTCTGGCTAACCTGACACCAGCCTGGGCACACATTTGTGCTTGGTCTATGTTGAATTTGGTCTCCAGCCAAAGTCACTGGTGCTCAGATGCATCACCATGGCTTTCCATGGTCACCATGCTGAGAAGACAACCCTTCAAAGCTGCCAGTCCTGCTCCTCCACACAAGTGCCAGCCAAAAGACGTTATGAGGGCAGAGAATCAAACTTTCACCCAAGCTGGCTGACATCTCCACAGCTTGACTGACAATTGAGCTACAGACTGATGGCTGCTGCAGAATTCCTGTTGCTGTGACAAGAATAGGTCTGTGAATAATTGTACAGAGAGTGATAATGGTGTGGTGATTTTTTTCCCCCTCACAAGTGCCTCTGGGGTTAAATTAATAACCTAAGTGTCAAAATTATATTTTACTCGAATGATCCAGAAATTGCTCAAGCTAAGTTTCACACTGTTGGCATCCCCTGCAGGCAGCAGCAAAGAAACAGCTTCCCTCAGAAGGCAGTCACAGTAATTAGACACCAAGCCCTGCCCTTGGTGAGTTTGGGTGCTCAGTTTGCAGGCCATCACTCATAGATGCAGCAAGCTACAAGCCTGCAGGCTGAATGGCACAATCTCAGCATCTCCTCTGCAACACAGGGACTGAAGGATGCACAGCATCCATTCTAAGAGAGTCTTTGCTCAGAAAATTTGGCATCCAGAGCAAACAGCAGCCTTCTTCACAAGGCAGGTTTAGACTCACAGAATCACAGAACATGCTGAGTTGGAAGGGACCCGTCAGGATCATCAAGTCCAACTCCTGGACCTACACAGGACACCCCAACAATCATAGCAGAGCAGCAGAATAGTCCACTGAGAGACAGAGGAAGTTTCAAGGCCATTCCAATAGCTGAGGGATGGGGAGACACTTGAAAGGCTTTGTAGAGGCCAGGACTCATGCTGACCTTTTTTTTTTTTTTTTGCAGAAACTCAATCCTTCTGGGAAATTGTTTAAATCTCACAAAATATGACAGGCAGAAAATAACTTAGCTGGGAGATGCTATCTGATATTACCTGGCAGAATTCCCTACAGAAAAAGGACTTCTGAAATTCTGAATACATAGTTCTGTACATTGCTTTCAGGAGGATCTGATTGTCAATACTTTGCTCAGTGGCTCAGTAAGAGCAGAACTGGCATTGCTAATAACAGGCCTTATCTAACTGTGCCAGGCCCCTGTCCTGGCCTCCTACACTTGTTATCTACCCTTTTGTTATGAGAAGGTGCTCTGTGACCAGCCCTTGCACCTGGGTGTCTCTTGTTGTGATGTTTAGTTTCAGCCTGGAATGCCAGCAAAGGCCTTGGAAATGTGAGCACAAGTAGAAAACAAAGGCCCCAAAACCAAAACCAACTCACAGACTGATGCTCAGTCACTGGTTGCGATAGGAGCTCAGCCTTGAGAGCTGAGGAAAGATTACTCCAAGTACAATAGACTAAACAGTTAAGCAGGGGAAAAAAAAACTAGCCCAACAAGAGGATAAGGCACTTGCCCTGTCTGGGAAAGCAGCAGCCTCCAGCATTATAACAGTCCATGGGAGAGAGGGGTCATGGCTAAGAACTGTCTAGAAACTCAGAAATCTTCTAAGAGGTCATGATCTTGAACTGTGGGGAGAAGGATCTCATCTGTCACCACAGAATCACAGTGAGATCCCTGTAGCCGTGAGCTCCAAGGAAACCAACTCTCCCTGCTCCCTTTGCCTCCTCTCCCTGCCTGCTCCAGGTGTTACTGGATATAAACTGAACAAAGCTGGTCATGATTTTGGGCAACAAATGCTTCAAAGGCAATTATGAGACTCCATGTACCCCAGCTTCCAAAATGATACCTGATGCAATAAATGTAATCCCCAGAGACATTAAAGTACACTTAAATTAAAGTCTAAGAGTAGGCTGTTCAATGCTAAAACTATTTGCTGGCTATCATCTGTAATCATCCTCTTACACACTTTCAGTGCTCACTGAAAGTCACTTACGTGTGGCCTCTTCCAGTGTAAATTTCGGGGCAGTTTCTTTAGCAGTGCTCCTGTTCCAATGGAGCTGATGTGAGCAGGGAAGGTGTCATCTGTGAACAAGCATTTGTTCTTCAAGCACGACTCCAGCAGAGCCTGGTAGTTCTGCTGGATGGGAGGGGTGTGTTTTTGAAAGATGCTCCTGCCTAAAGGCACAGGTGGCTTCTTTTTTTTCAAGCACAGCAGGAAAGGCATGCTGATGTCTCCAGTAACACCAGGATAATTTTCTTCCAGTGAGGATTCTGGAGGGATCTGCTGGAAACTCTTGGTTTTCTCGGATGAGGCGTGTCTTTTCAGAAGAATTCCTGACAGTTAAAGTAAGTATAAAAAGCAAATTTAATCCTGACTTTTAAAATTTTCTTCTTAGTCAGCAGGGGTGGGTAGGAACAGTGGCATTCCCAGGAGAAGTAGGAGCTCACCCAATTCTAACTGAGCACTTACCACTGCATTTTCAAGGCTTTAACATCGCTGTAGATCTGAGTGAAATCAAAACAAGTGACCCCACTGACTTTTACCAGAGCTTTGAAGCCATACACGTGGCTATTCTATGTCTCCCTCTTGACTATTTTAGGCTCTCTAGGATATTTTCACAACGTGTTGCAACATGAATGAGTCTTAATTCAATCACTTTCTGGCATGAAGTTATTTCCCCTCCCCCTACCCCAAAAAAAAAAGCAAGATAAAACAAAGGCTAACAGAAAGATGGAATACATTATGTTTTAGAAAGCCACGACTCACACTCCTATGATAGTTATTTTGCCCTTTTTGCCTCATTTTGGAGAATGATATGATCTTCCCCAAGAGTTCACATTCCATCTTGCTGAACATCACAGATTCACACATGAAATTGCATGCTGAGGTATTTTTTTCCTTGTAACATTTGAGACAGATGTTTCTCATCCCCCCACTAAAAAACACCAGAGAGTGATGTCCTAGGTCTTTTTTTAATATTAGCAACTATGTTAAAGATTTGCACCACCCCTTGCTGGGAGAAATAATGACTAAAATCTCAGTAGGCAAATCAGTGCTAACAAGGTGACCACAATCAGTTAGTACAGTGAAAAACACTAACCAGGATGCAAAGTTAAAGAAATGGTTCACATGCCATAATGATACAGTATTTGGAAAGCTCCCCCACACAGGAAGCTCTTTGGGACTCAAAATCCCTGCCCCAGGCACCCGAGGATGCTGGTCTCAGTTAGGCACCAGTTGATTGTTACTCTCATCAAAGCTGAAGGTCAGCAGCAGTCCCTGTGAGAAAACAAACAACCACACATTGTACTGTTCAACCACACAGAGCCCTCATTTGTTATAAACCCGCTCTACAAGTGATCCACAAAGCTTGACCCTCAAGGGCAACCAAGAGAAAAACCTTCAGAAGATAACGCTGGAAATGAAAATTCAATTTTCTGTTGTTTTGTAGACATTTCAGAGCTGAAAAAGAATTTGAGTGCCTAACAACTTGCTTACTTTTTGTCCAGATGAAAAATGCTGTCTCTCCCTCCAAACCCTCCCTTTTTACAGCCACTGGCCTTCACGGCTGCAATAACACGAGCAACAGACAGAGATAGATTTAAGAGAAAAACAAAGGAAGAAAACAGCCTGGAGACCAGCTGAACTTTACATAGGGAGACAAAACATGTATGAAGAAAAATTTCTCATTCTGCTGCTCCCCAGGAAAAGAAGTGGAGAACAATTGGCACACTTTGAGCTACAGATGAAGAACAAATATTTGAGACTTGGTTTTTGGGTGTGCAGAGTACTCACAGTGCCTGATAAAACTATTTTAACTTTTCACCAGTTCTCACTTCACTCTAGCACTTATTTGAAAAATAATTGAATGTCATATACAGGCCTCGAAACCCAAAGATAGTATGAATAAACCAATGCTTTCAAAAATGAAGGTTTAAATCAATAAATATTTTCAAGAAATTCAACCAGCACCCCTGACTGTAACAGTGTGTGTTGAGTCAATGATGTTAATTTGTATGTTTTGAAAACCTCCCAGCTGAACCTGACTGTGTGTTGTTTTAAACTCTTTTCCAAATTACCTGGAAATCTTCAAACAAAAGATGCAATGAAGCATTTTACATGTCATGAACAGTCACTTCTCAGACAGCAAGTGTTCCACCTTGTGTTTAACCTCTGTCTGGCCACAACCCTGTTTATGAGCAGGCACCAGAGACAGCTGTATATTCCTGTGCTCCACTCAGCAATGGTACTGAGCCAGACTGAATCAATCCTCCTGCACAGGTGGAGCAGAGTGTGTGCATGTCTCTTCCAGCAATTAAAATTTCTAAGGGAAAGCAGCCAAGTGTAGCAGACAGAGGTTAAAAGCTTTAGAGGGAAGCCATGAGCCAGTAGGTTAAATGGATTTGATTCTCTATTCTTTGCACACTCCCCTAGTTAGCATATTTACCATCTGATCTAAGTCCTTTCTCTGCATTAGCATCCTGTGATGTCCCCTGAGCTTTCTCAAGATCTTAAATGCCTCATCTGTAAGTCTTGAAATGAGAAGCTGAAGAATCCACAGCAAATCCTTCACTTTTTGTAAAAGTAACTGGACCGTGAATTAATTCTCTGAGAGCCTCTTATTCTATGAGAGGATTTACCTCAGGCAACACTTGGACAGTGGGCAATTTGAGGACTAAACCTGGGGATGACAGAGGTCAGCTCTTCTGATTTAACAAAGACAATCCAAATCTGGACTGAGGAGCTGCTCCTGATTGTGTAGAACAGAGTAGTAAATGTTTGCATGCAAAATAATAAATTTTAGGGTGAGCAGAACAAACGAGGCAGGGCCATTGTTTACAACCATTCATGTAATACAGCAGAATGTTAGCTACAGAAATTAGTAGTCATTAGTCAAAATGATAGTGTGAGTCTATTAGGCTTTGTTAATCTTTATTAGTCTCTAAACAAACAGTATAAAAACATCACTCGCAGGTACAACCTCTAGTCTTTGATTAAACAGAGTGCTGTATTTCAGAAAAAAAACCTCAAGGCTGACTCCTGCTCTTCCTGTGGGCTTTTAAAGCAAACAGAAATATCCTGAAAAGAAGCCCTGAACTAATGAAGCACTAAATGAATGAATATACAGACAGGTGGATGACCTTTCCCTGCATTTCCTGTGCTTAGATTATTGACCTAAAAGTTGATGAGCACCTTCTGGTGCTGAGATTTTCAAGGTCAAACAGTGAACCTGCTGCCACTGATCTTAACAAAAAGTCTGTATCAAAAATGCCTAGATGGCTTTCAGAACTTCAAGTAATACCTCTCTGACCAAAGATTCACTTTTAAAGACTCTGGATGAGATATAAGAATACCTATCCTTTTGCTGTGGAAATTTTCCTAGCTACATCAAAATCAGTGGCAATATGAAAATCCCATTTACCAAAGATCTGTGCATTAGCACTTAAGGTTACAACATCCTATTCATAAGCATCCAAATCATTAGATATTCAGATTACCCAGAACTCCCCCTAATGACAGATGAAATTTCTGATCTCTGCAGAATACTTAGTGATCAAGTATGAGCCAAACCAACTCTAAACAGCAAAAGTGAGAGAACAAGGGTGCACAAAAACTGGGTTAGCTAAAACACCAGCCTGTGTTGCCAACCACTTGGCAGGCAGAAGAGTTGGAGCTGTGACATGCAGGGCAGCTGATGTGGCTCATCTAGCTGCTTTACATCACACCCACCCTTCCCACGTTTGCTGATACAAACTTTTGCCTTTCCCTTCAACAGCTCCAGAGAACAGCACAGCAGCAGCTGCTGCATTGTGTAACTAATACCCCCATCTTTTCCCAGAGAACACCTTCATCTTAACATGGTTACCCTCCCTTCAAACCCCTGGAAAATCCTAATTCTGTGCTAGCCAGAGATAACTGCTAAATGCCAGCACCAAATCCCTCTACATAGCACTTGACATTTGATGTCCTACCTTCTCCAGGTGTGTTCTCACAGCAAAGGACAGCTGGCAGTGATGCCTGCTGCTCATAAATAGTGTATTTGTTATCTCTCCCTGTGTATTTATGTGCATGTATATATATATGGCTTGCATACGTAACCCCAAGAGCCTGTCCCAACCTATCAAACACCGTGGTAGAAGCAGGAGGTGGGGAAAAAAAAAACATATTGAGCAATGACAGAAAATTCTGGAGATCTCAATGCAAAATATTCCACGGAAGACATGAAAGAACAGGTCAGCCCATCATGCAGGCTACCTTTTGACTCACCCATTGCTTCAGTGGACAGCCGTTTCCTTGTTTAGTTTGTCACTTGATTATTCAAAGCACAAAACTCCACATCTCCCCATAAAGCACTGGCAAGGTAGAACAGGAAGACGTGTCCAACTGTGTCTTAATACATTTTGACAGGATTTCTGCTTTCAGGTAAGAAAAAGTTCAGAGAGGATATAATCTCAAAGCCCCTATATTTTCTCAGAACAGACAGGGACATGACACTTTGTCAATCAGTTAATCATATAAATTTCTACAAAGAACATTTATGTAAGTTTGATGGAGGTGTATGTCCTATGATAGAGACAGACAAAATCATTCAAGAGTTATAGACAAAGCTTCTGCACTGCAAGGATGGCTGAGGGCTCAGAGGATTTTTCTTTCCAGCACTGTTACAGACATCCCATCAGTCAGGTCCCCTGTGTGCAATACAAGCAGCTTTCTTTGCCAAACAGGTCTAAGGAGGGAGCTCCCTGGAAGCAAGAATGATTCCCACTCACTGGATGTACATTATCCAGTCCCACATTCCCCATTTTTGGTGGCACTTCTGGATACCAGCACCTTGTTCCACCTCAGGCAATGATAGCAGTATAGGGAGGGTGGAGAAAAGGACTGTGTCTTTTGTGAGTGTGTAGCAAGAGACCTGAAAAATGGTAGGAGAAAGGAAATGAGAAATATGTCAGAGGAATATGAAGGAGCAGTGAGGCCAGGAGAGGAAGGCAGCAGTTTTCTGAGCTGCAAAGGCAAAGCAATGAGTGAGGAAAGGAACAGACTATGCTGGAGACAATTTTATGTCTCCACACAGGCAATATGGCACCAGCAGGCAGTTGGGAATTTTGATCCAGCTGAACCAGAGGAAACTCTCCCTCCCTTACTTATCAAATTAGTATATTTGGTTTAATTCTAGGGGCCTGCTGTGCCTTCCTCTCCCTTCTTTCCTTTCCCACAACCCTGGTTATTCCCTGTTGAACCCATCAGCACCTGAACTTTTGACACTGTCTCCTCGGGTTTCACACTTGGTAATGGACAAACAGTGGCAGTAACTGTGCTGGCAGGAAGTTAATTTTACTGAGCTACACTGCTCCCACAAGCTTCTTGAAACTGTCTGAGTCACCACATCTTTTCAGATTCTGTGACTTCAACGTCCCCATCCTCAGATGATCTTTTGTAGGAAGTAAACCTGTCCAACCTAAGGCTGCAGATAAGCAAACATATTTGTCACCATTTCACAAGTTTCTGTTTTACAACATTGTGGTTTTCCCCCCAAAACCCCAGGTTTCATTTTGTGTGCAAATACTGCATGACTTACTTCAGCCTCACTGACTTTCATCAAAGTGGAAGTGAAGCTTTTCCAGCAAGCCCCTCTCTCCTGGTCAAGGCAAGCATCCAGCTAAGTGACTGCAAGCCCTGCTACCAAAAGCAGGGACACGACTCAGAAATTACAGAACTAAAAGTTAAATCCATCATATCTTTAAAGATAAAGACAAATTCCGTAGTAGAGGACAGTAGCAGACTCCACCAATATGTTCTGAGCGCTGCAGTAGAGTGGCTTCTGTGCAGGGCTGTCAAGGGAGAGTTTCTACATTTTAAAAATGTAAATTACTAAAAAAAACCCAACAACTTATTGAAGATTGCACCACTAAGGCCAATCTATCCAACAGAAAACCTCTGTTTAAGAAATGAAAAGGAATGATTAATAGAAACAGATTAAAACTTTCAGTTTGATTCTGGCAGAAAGAAAAACCTAATTATACTGTAAATTTCCTTTCCTAATTTTTACTTCCCTTTGTTTTTGGCAAGCTCTGTACCTCAAGGTAAAGATAGTTGTTGAGGAAGTCAGTCTCAAATGGCTAAGAAAACAGACTGAAAATAAACAAAAATGTGCAATGCTTGTGAGATACCTACAGAAAGTCTATAAAGACTGTCAAGTTTTGCTGTGATCTGCCCCAGAGTTAATGAATCCACAGGAAAGGGACTCTCCTCAGCCAAGGCAAAGTTTTGGGTTTTTTTTTTTTTTGGCCATTTAGCCATCAGATATGCATATTTACGACTTGTGAAGTTTAATGATTAATATCCTCACCTTGTAAATGGGGAACAATTGTGCTTCTGCCATACCTGTGGCAGTCAGCTCCCGCAGCCTACACAACAGAAATTTTGCTTTTTGCCCCATTTGCTGCATTCAGGAAGGGCACCAAGGTGGCCTGGGGAGATTTACAATCAAAGGCTTCCTGGCCTGGCCTTTGCTCAGCTCTGAGGATAACACAAGCAAGCACCAAAGAGATTCCATATATAGCTGTAGAAATGCCAGAGCGCCATCAGAGGAGCACAGCCCTTAAATGGCAGAACTATCTAGAAGATGAAAGCAAGTCTTTTCCTACAAAATGAGTAATTCTTGCCAAAACATGTTGAATTCTATGGGGCCTTTCATTTTCAGGAGTTTTCACTGGAAAGGAGTCATCAAATTCTTAAAGCCAAAAGCCTCTATTTATAAAACTAAAGAAATGAGGGAAATTTGTCTTAAGGAGCTTTCAAAACATCAGTTCCACTTTCAGCTCTAGGCATTGGCAGGAAAGCAGAAAAGTCTGATCTTCAGAAAATACAGTCAGCTTGCTATGTTCTTCCAGAAAAAGAAAATTGATCCCTGGAGTCATTGCTTGCACCTCCTGGGTCAGCATATGAGTGCCTAGGATCACACAATGAGAACAAGGAAAGTGTCTTCTCCTGCAGTACAAGGTATAGAAATGGACCTGGAGCATTGTTCAGGCACACAGGACCACACAGTCTCCATGTGTCCCCTCCTCCTGTAGAGAAAAAAAAAAAAAAAAAAGTTTTAATGCAGAACTGCCTCTGCTTATGCAAGATCTGGGCTCCTCCCGGCTGAAATGGCTGGGAAAGGGCAGGAACTGCCACACGGCAGGACTGTTTCCAAAACTGCCTCTTGCCACATTCTTTGGGCCCATGGGATGGACTAAAGTGAAAAAGCCTTTAGGAGATATTTTAGGAAAAAAAAAATCCTGCTTTATCCCAGCTGTGCAGTGGAGATGAGGAGAGCTGGCAGTGGAGCTGATGGCCAGCCCCAAGGACTTCTGATCCTCAGGCTACTCCTGGAAAACCTGTGTGGCTGTCCTGTCATCCCTCATTGCTGGAGGAATAAAGAATTTGGGACAGCAGATAATTTGCCCGTCTCACCTACTTAGATGGAGAACTTTTCCAAGCACCGTCAGAGCCGTGAGCCCTCAAAGTGAGGGGCAGCAGTGCAGCCCAATCACTGGGCTGGGGAAAGCACAGTCCAAGATACAACTAAAAGCATCTCATGAACGTGTGTAAATATCTAAAGCGGGGCTTTAGATATCAAGATATTCTTTATATCTATTTAGATATCTAGATATCCCCTTTAGATATCTCAGGGGGATGGAGCCAGGCTCTTCATAGCGGTGCCAGCGATAGGACAAGAGGCAACGGGCAGGAAACTTACACACAGGAAATTCTACCTGAGTATAACGAAGAACTTCTTTATTGTGTTGATGACTACACACAAAACATACTGTCCAAAAGGGCTGCAGAGCTTCCCTCACTGGAGTGTTCCCACAACCATCTTATGGAAATCTTGTTCCACACGCTCTGGGATGACTCTGCTTGAGCAGGGAGGTTGGACCACCACTGTGGTCTCTTTCAAGAGACCCATTCTGGGAGAGGATGGAGACCCCGATGAGGCCGGCAGTGCTCAGGAACAGCCGGCCGCCTCTCAGATTTGCACTCGCACGGTTCATTTCAGTAGATGTTTTAAGGCCTATTTCGCAGCGAGGCGAGCAAAGAAATAAAATGGCGGCCGGGCTGAAACTCCCTCCAACGGCCCCCAGGGGGCGCGGCGGGACCCGGCCCCTCCCGCTGCCCAACATGGCGGCGCCCGGCGCGGCTTCACCCGCCGGGAAGAACGGGCGGCGCCCGCCAGGAACGGCCAGCTTCCGGCGCCCGCCCCCTTCCTGGAGGGCCGGGCCTCCGCGCCATGCCCACGCCGGGAGCCGGCGGCGTGAAGGGAGGCGGCGCCCGCCGGTGCCGCTGGGCCGGGGCTGCGCGGACGAGCCGCTCCTTCAGCCTCCCGCGGGGAGCGCTTTCTGGCTGAAATCGCCGGCGCAGGTGGCGTGAGGGCGGACGGCCCTTGCGGGTGGGCGCCGGAGCGGAGTGAGGCCCGCCCGGCCCGAGGGGGATGCGCGGCTAGCCCGCGCTCGCAGCCAGCCCAGCCCAGCCCCGGTGGTCGTCGCGGAGCTGGCGTCAGGAGGCCACAAGATGTTCAGCTGGCTGGGCACCGACGACCGTCGGCGGAAGGACCCGGAGGTGTTCCAAACGGTCAGCGACGGCCTGAAGAAGCTTTACAAGACCAAGCTGCTGCCGCTGGAAGAACACTACAAGTTCCACGAGTTCCACTCGCCCGCCCTGGAGGATGCCGACTTCGACAACAAGCCCATGGTGCTGCTCGTGGGGCAGTACTCCACCGGGAAGACCACCTTCATCAGGTAAAAGCCCGCTGCCTGCTGCCCCCTCCCAGCCATGCCTGCACCCTCGACGCCTGGGCACTGGGGTGGGGCAGAACTGCTGCCCGTGCTATGGCTCGATCCCCCTTCTGTTACCCCCTTCGCGTCCCCTCAACAGCTTTCCATTGAAGCTTTTCATTTTCATTTTCACTCCACTCGAAAGCAGAGCATCCCTTCGCGAGCACAGGGTGGTGTAAGATGTCCCATGAAACACCGACGTGGCAAAGGGTAGCCCAGGGCAGGGCTGAGGAGTGCAGGCAGGGCAGGAGTGCGGAGCTGTGTGTGAGTCACCGGGGCCCTCCTGGCCGCTCAAAGTGCAAAGCTTTGGGAAGCCTTTGGGAATGCGCGGGGCATTCCGTGCTTGCACTGCCCGACTTGACCCTTGAGATAGCGATTCTTTTCAATTTGCTGCAGCTTTTGAGGGGTGAGGCAGCTTTAAAAGTGATGCTTCGGTTTGCAGGCGTTGCTGTTGCTGTTACACGCTTGCGTCTGTCTGTCTTTTTCTGCACTGTCCCAGAGACAGCGCTCAGATCCCACTGAGAGGAGCATGTGTGTGCCTGTGCGCAGAGACCTGCCCCTCCTCAGGGCTCCAGAAGGAGAGCCCTGTTTTAACTGTGTCCTCCTGCTCGGCCGAGATGCTGGGAGCAGCGAGTTCCTTTCGAACTGTGAAGAAAGAGCAGCTGCCAGCAGCTCTTTCAGTTCGATGATGTGAAACTGTCGCAGAGAAAGGGTTAAACTTTTCCGGCTGGACTTGGTTGCAGGGATCTGTGTTCAGCCATGCTGCTAGTTCAACTTGCAGCAGCCTCTCCCTTGGGATCATAGCTGAAGCTGCGCTGTCCGTGTTTCCTATGTGATTCATAAGCTAAGCGTTAAATTCCAGCCTTTTTCTGGTGTGGCTCTGTTGAAATCTGTGGAATTACCCCAGTGTAAATCTGGACGCTAGCCACAGGCAGCCAGCCCTTTGTTCTACCAGTATTTCTTGGTGAAGGAGGGAACTGCAGAGAGTAGGAGAGGTGAATCAAATTGACTGTACCTCTAAAGGAATGACCTTGAGAAATGCAGGGGCTTTTTTTTCAATGTGCTGTAATATTCCTGCTGCTAAATTTCCTGGTCAGGAGCCAAGAACAGAATGCATTTCTGCTACCTTGGCATGTACCTGGCAAACAAAGTTTAAGAGTTAAAAGGCTTTTCTCATATGGGCAGGTCAGGTGAAGGGTGCAGAAGACCCAAAGAAGCATTTTGCACATGTTTGTAAAGGGAGTTACTCTTCTGAAAAATAGAGAGGATAGCACAAATGCCTGGTTCCACCCCAGATCTCTGTTCTGATACCAAACCTGTTTGGAAAGCTTTTTCTCTCCTCTGGGTTACAGACACTCAGAGCCTGAACAGGAGGAATTGCTGAATTCCTGGTAAGGCTGTCTCACTAAAGCATCTCTTCCTAATTCTTTTCTCTGGGTTGTCAGCATCAGTGTTTCCCTGCAGTCTCACCAGCATGCTCTTAGCAGAGACTTCCTGCCTTTGCCCCTCTCTGCTCAGTGAAGTCCTTCTTCTGCAAGCCTCAGCTCCTTTTGCAGGAACTTTGGGTGCCTAGAGCACGTTCCAGGTACAAGAAGATTGAGTCTTTGCTCATGTGGCATGGCAGCAACAACCCTTTTGCAGCCAGCAAGTGGATGTGAGCCTCTGACAACTGCTTTTCACTCATGCCTGTGTACTCTTCTCCCAGTTTTCTCTGGGCACAGGGCTGGGATCAGCCTACAGAGATGATGGTCAAGCAAAAGTGACCAGGAGCTTTGGCAGCTTCTGTTTCACTGGGGTGCCAAACGGGCCTTCCAGAAAGGCAGAGTCTTGTGTTTAAAATAGTGCCCAAGAAGGTGAAAGTTGAGAACTTTGGTAGAACCCCAGGGTCTCTGAGAGTAGTGTGAGAGCCTCTTACTCCAGTGTGCTCCCAGACAAAGGCCGGGAAACCTCGTGTTGCTCGTGACAGGCTTCCAGCATGAGCTTGCAGGCACTGCTCATTAGAGAGCTGGGATAAGCACCAGATTAGCATCCAGAGTCATTGTGGGAAGGCAAGTGGGAGCTAAAGCTGAGAGCAGGGAGGAGTTAAAGGGGGCTGGGGGGAGGAAGTGGGAGGGTTGACAACCATTATGGCTTAGCAATAGAGTGAAGCAAGAAACAGCCTCTGGACATTCCGTCCACAATCTTGTCAGGATAATTAGGGTTATCCTTATGTATCTATTCCACTCTTAAATTGCATCCTGCTTGTACTGCCATGCAATTTTGGGAGATGACTTAATGCCAGTAAACAATCATGTGGAATGAACTCAGCCCCACTTTACCTGGATCCCAGGATACCTAACCAAAAAAAAAAAAAGACCCTTAGTCACCTACCTAAGGAATGTCTGTCTTCCAAACCTCTTTCCTTGTTCTGAGGAATCTGAGGTGAAACAAGGAAGGAATGCAAAGCTCTTAAGCACCTAAGCTGTAGCATCTTGCAGTGAGGCTGCTCTCTTGTCAGGAGCTGATGGCAGAAAAAAGGCAGTCAAGGTCAGCAGTGAGAAATTTTCCTAGAGGCTGAGCCAGGGAAGAGGGAGGTGAGTTGTGTGGGTCAAAGCCAGTGAAGCAAGACCAGAGCATGGCTTGTTTCCAGTGGAACCAGGCTGTTCCCTCTTCTCCTTGCAGGGACACAGAGCTGAGCCTTTCTGTGCTACGTGAAAGGTGTTGCATTGCTTTGCAATGCAGCTTTTCCATTCCTGCTTCCTGCTGTATCATCTCTTTGTGCTCACTCCCATTTCTCTCCTCAGCATACCTTTGGCTGATGCTTTTCCACATGGTTGGGGGCTGAAAGTCACTGCTGGTTAGGGCAAGGCAACACCTCTACCTGGGAATATGTGACAGCCACTGCAGGATCTCACTGGAGCCTGCCTTTATAATGTTACTGCTTCTTACGTTTCCTGTAGGAGAGTGGGAGTACAGGACAGAACATTGCTCTCCTAATTAACTTAGATTCCTTGGTCATTTCTAAAAATAATCCTGGCTCAAGTCCAGCCATCCTGCTAATAAAATAAACAAGCCTGCTAGAGCCCTACTAACTGTCAACATAGCTTGCTTTTCTGCTGTAGCCACCCCTTCCTCCTACAGCTAATCATTTACACGTCCTGGCCCCTCCACGCCGTTTGTCACAGGCTGCACACAGAGCTCTGCTGTGACCTCCCCGTGCAGCCCTGATCCTTTCATCTGTGCCTGCACGGGGCAGTTTTTTGTCACCATTTCCTGCTGCTCTGCCCTCCTTCCCGTTCCGCTCAGCATCACCTCTGCTGCCACACTCACGGCGTCCTGCAGGGCTCCTGCATGACTCATCACGGGCAGGCAGGCAGCCCCTTCCCCCACATCCTGCAGCACTCCTGCCCGGGGAGCCCGGCCTCCCCTTCCTCACCCATCCCCAAATCCACCTGGGAAAGGCGTCCCCCAGCTGGGCCGGCACTAATGCAGCTTTCCTGGCCTGGCCCTTCCCAGGAACAGGTGGGCAGCACGATGCTTCCAGCCACACACCGACCCCAGACACTGCTCTAAAAAGCAGATTGGTCATAAAACACCTATTCCCCTACTCCACAGACATCCCTAACCTGTCTGGGAGTCACTCCCCCAGGCCTTTGAAGGTGTTCAGCACCTCAGCTTAAGGCGTGCAGCACTGGCAGAGGAGATTGCTGGTGGTTGGTGTTTTCCCCAGCTGTTGTTTGCTCTTCTCTCCCAGAAATCCCCACAAATGTGACAACTGCATGTGTTCTCTGTCTTGTCTCTGGTAGCCAGGGCAGGCTGTGTCACTGCTGAGCAGAAGTGCCTTCCCCACATCAGGCAGTGTCAATACAACCCCTTGTGTTTGTCCTTTGCACAATGAGATTCTTATGCTGCTGACACCCTGCTGCCCAGTGTACCCAAATCTCCCAGAGGGGCCTCACTTAAAATAGATGCTGTGATAGTGGATAGTGGGCAGTACAAATCCTCATCTCTCTGGTTTCCTACCACTTGTTGCACACAAGTCAGTCACATTGGTGTGTGGCTACTTCTTTTGTGCTTTTGTTGGGATTTTTTTGTGTTTTTTTACGTCTTACACAAGAAATAAACACAGAAATGCTTTGAAACGTTAGCTGAGTGGAGCTGTGATAAAATTCTTTCAAACAGTCTGTCTGGAGGAGTTGCTATTCCACACAGGACTTTTGGTTAGTTTTTCTGGGAAGCTTTGTCTATAAATAACAAACAACTCCCCCCCTCAACTAATTTTCACTTCTGCTCAAAAGTTGTCATGTTACACGTGCATTTCAAGCCTCTAAAAAAGAAAAAAGGTGGTTTTTACAGCAAGGCTGCAACCTGACATGGGAATAAGGGGCCTTTCTCAAAAACCCTTCACTTGTTATATTTGACAGCTGTTAATGCTCCCTATTTCTTTTCTCTCTAGTATTTGCATGGAGAGAGTGCAAAGATTTATTTCTATGGATTCAGTAAATTTCTATCTGTATGAAGCCACTGTCTTGACAGCAATGACCATCAGGGACTAATGAATTGCCATCAAGGAGGCACAAGCTCAGTTGCCAAAGTCTGACCAAGTGGCTTCTAACCTAGCAAATAGTGTAAAGAGCTTCCCAGGGAATTGAACCAAGAACATTCAGATGATAGCATACAGAGCCCTTGGTGGGTGAGAAGTAAGCCCTCCTTGTTCTCAGGTGCTTCAAGCTAGAGAGGAGCTGCTGTGGCTGCCAGGAAGGGCATTGTGATCACTAGCCAGAGAGGGGGCACACACCAGGACTACCTCCAGTCTGCTTTTCTCAAGTAATGAGCCACTTTTATAGGAAAGTTTGAGAAAACCCTTCGTAAGGTTTAGGTAAATAGGATATATCCACCCTGGGATAGGAGGTCAGAGGGATGCTCTCTTCCTGGATTATTTCAGGTCTTTTAAGAGCTGCTCAACAGCTGCTGTTGCATCTCAGAGTTCTGCAGTTAAGAAGAGTCACTTCTGGTGGCCTTCTGGTGAGCTTAGGGCTTGGAAATCACTTTGGACAAAAGATAAAAGAAAATACATGATAATGCACCAGTAAAGAAGGTGTGGTCATCTCCTAAGTGAATTATGGATATAATTTGTGGAGGTATTCTTGTTGCAGTAAGTATATCTTGTTGTACCAAGCCAGATAAGTATCAGTGATTTGTCCTGAGTATACATTTGGTTGTTTTACCTCTAGAACCATTTGATTTGGCCTTGCCTGTTGGGAACTGAAGACACATTGGCTGACATGGTATCAATAAATGGCCTGCACAATTTATTTTTTTTTTTGTTGCTCCTTAAACACTGGATAGTGATTATGTATGTTAAAATGACAGTGAAAGCAGGAACCCCTAAAAAGTTACCACAAGCCTTCATGCCAATGGCCCTATAGTCCCTCACACAGGAATTTCCCTCACCTAAGCCTCACCTGAGTGAACCAATTCTGGTGCTTAGACATATCAGTCTCAATCATGAAAAATATTTCCAGTCCTTCTCCTATTTCCTTTTCCACATCCCCACAATCTAACATCACAGCAATTCTGAAATAATCTTTCTACCTACTGAGGGTTAGGTCAAAGCAATGGAAGAGGGAGTGCCAGTTACCCTCTGGCAACAAGCAACACATTATTAATACTAACTTCCATAGTCTGGTAGTCATTTAATTCATGTAACTAGCCAGAGCTTACTCCTTGTCACTTCTGACACCATCCCATACTGAGGGCTAGACCAGTTCTAGCTTCCTTCTGTAAGCCACATGCACATAATGGTCTTAGTTTTCAGCCCAGCATCAGCAGGTGGTTTTCTACACACACTAACACAGGCCTGGCCTCAGTGATGGCATTTGGCACCTTCATGAGCCAAAGGGAACTGTCCCATGCACACACCAGTGACCCACCCTGAATTTGGCAGGCTCAGTTGGGATGTGCTGCCAGGGCCTAGTCAAAGCCCTGCAACCCCATGGGTGACTATCTTTCCCTGAAATTTGCCAAACTACCTTCAGGAGTTAATAATAAGGGATGCTGTACTTAGTGTACTATCTAGCTTGATATACAGCTTGGAATTTACTCCCCCACCCAGGTGTAGTGCTCAAAATGCTTGAGCAGTTTGTAGTGCAGGCCTGTGGCTGCATTTCAGAAGCACACAAGGACAGAGACTGAGACTTCAGTCAAGTGCAGGGGAAGTTGGCATTTAAGCAACTGATTTGGACTGGTGGCTAATCACATCAGTTGTTTGAGTCTGCTGAAACAAGCAGCAGCCAAGTAATTGATATTGGCACCAAGAGCCAGTTTCAGGAGTGTAGTGGTTTAACAGTAGTGTGTAGTAGGATTAACTCTGTGATTGCAGTGAACTGCTGTTTTTACTTTGCTGTGCTAAGTCTGCTCCAAATGGCTTGAGGATTGAAGTACACAAAATGATGCAACATGATGAGAATCTCTTCCCAGCAGCTATAATCATCTTAATTTCTTAATCCACCTTAAATGAGCTTTCAGTGTTGAGATCCTTAGTAGAAAAGCCACCAAGACATTTATCAAACAATTGAGTGACAGTGCTAAAAATAGTCTCGGAAGGATCCATGCTCTTGAGCTTCCTAATTGCACTGCAATCTTTAGTACAACTCATTTAGGACTTAGCAGCCCATGGCTCATGCCCACACCCTGTTTTTTCACTTACAGGTACCTGCTGGAGCAGGATTTCCCAGGGATGAGGATTGGACCAGAGCCTACAACTGACTCCTTTATAGCAGTTATGCAAGGAGATGTGGAAGGAATCGTTCCTGGGAACGCGTTGGTGGTGGATCCCAAAAAACCGTTCAGGAAACTCAACGCCTTTGGCAATGCCTTTTTGAACAGGTCAGTACTCGGGAACTCTCTCGTTCTGCAGAGTAAAGTTAGAACCTAATGAGCAGCATAGCAAGTAATGTAAAGGGAGAAGGCACTTCTTTTCCTCCCATCCACATGGCTGATGCAAAGCCAGTCCAGTCCTACCAGATGCACATAAGTCAGTTGCTGAAGGGCTGATAAATTCAAGTGTGACAAACCTTCATTTTACTTGAACAAACAAAACAAAAATGACATCACAGCCTAAGCTTATCCTATAGGAGACTAGAAGTAAATATCTTTATTACATGTTATCCCCTGCTTCAGTATTTCTAGCTTCTTCCATTTGTAATCAAAAATTCCCATGCCTTATACATACAACCTCAGTTGCAAATTGATGACCACTCTAATGTGTTTCCTGTAAAAAAGAGTAGCAGGGTGTTTGGACAGTGCCTCTGTGACATGAGGAATTTAACCTTTCCATCCCCTAGACCCAGCCCAACCATAGGGAGGTTTTTGGATCTAGGCCTCACAGGAAGCCAGCAGCACACACCCATATCCTAGATGAGCACAAACTGTGCTCAAACTGCAGAAGGCAACAAACTGACTACACCCATCATCGACGCCTTCCCTTGACACTGGGAGACACTGGAAACATGGCAGCTGCTCAGCCAAACAGCCAGGAAAGCTGGGCTGGGCTCTGGCTCCTGTTCAATCTCCCAAGCTTAGAGGATGACTGTCCAGAGGGTGCAGCATCTCCTACCAGCACTGACCACAGGAGTGCTGGTGTAGGCTGCAGCCAGGCAGGGAAACCCTGCAGAGAAGCATGGGGAGGAACTGGCTGGCAGGGGAGGGACCTAGCTGGAGTCACTGCTGTGTGGAAAACCTCAGGGTGACAGGAGGCAGTATCTGATCACTGCACAGGAGCATCATTCAAATACATCAACGTGGTCCTGCACCAGAGAGACTTTGAGAAGTTTTTGTTGTTTCGTAGGGCTCAGAACATCTGCAGCTGACCAACAGTTGGGTCAGGTGACTGCCCACTCCCTGCATCAGGGCAGAACAGTCATTTGCCCTAAGAGAATAGCAGGCCTCTTGCCTGGAGTGCAGAGATTGTGGATAAAGAGGACATAATTCAGAACAACTCAGCTAATAGCCAAGAACAGCCACAGCTGGCAGACAGTTCTCTGCAGAGAAGGAACATTAGGCCAGGCATGGGGGGCAAAAAAGCCAACACTTCTGAACTAGCCTGATGGATGTGTCCTGAATGCAATTTGCTCCTGGTACAGCAAGGGATCTCTGCATGCATTAACCCAGTTCACTGCATCATGCTGTGCTCTTGTTATGCTCCTTCACTCTTCCTTCTCCTGAGGAAGGAGTCAAGCCTGTGCCTGAGCAGGCAGCAGGGCAGAGGGACACAGCAGTGGCTCAGCAGCAGCATAAGTGCAGTCCTTCTAGCAATGCAGGGAGCAGCCACAGCTAATGACATCTTTATCTTGCTGCCATGAAGAAAGAGGGAGTAATGATTTCTAAACTGACAGAGGAGACATGCTAAGGGGGACTGGCTCAGCTGTGTGAGCATCACATGCTGAAAATGCAGATGCCAATGCCCTGCTAATTAGGAAATTAAACACATGCAAGAGTTGACTCAGAGGGCCAGAAATTTAGCAGATTTGAGTCCTGGTGCACCCACTGGGCCAGATCAAGCCACCCACAGTTACTTCTCCAGCGGGCCTGGCTTCTGGGCTAGGGACAAGCAGAGCTGTCTCTGCCTTGCACATACCTCACTGCTGCTGTATACAGGCCTAGGCCCTGACCTCAGCTACGAGGCTGTGAGCAAGAAATTTGCAGAAGGGAGCTAATCTGCAGGGGCCACACCTCTAAACTGAGATAAAATTGGCCATGGGGAAGTCTGCTTTGCCCAGGGATGGTTAAAGGTAACACTTGACTGTGAGCATCAGTGGAAAGGAACAGAGCAGCACGAGGCAGTAGCATTCACACAGGCCAAACTGGCCTTGGCTGAGAGGTGGGAGCCCACAGCACTGTGTCCTGTGGGATGCAGAGCCTGCTGCTCCAGGAGTGAGCATCCCCCCTTAGCTGGGAACTCCCTCCCCCCGCACAGACTGGGATCTGCTGCTTTCCAGGAAGCAAGGGAAGACTGGTACAGTCAGGATTTGGCTGGGAGACAAGCAAATTGTGCTGCTCAGAGCTGTAACTTCCCTCCCTTCATTCCCAGGAGATGCCCATGCCTGGGACATGGGGCTGCCCAGGGCTGACATGAGGATAGCAGGTCTGCACAATCCTGTCTCTTGTCTGCTCTTCTTGCCCCAGGTTGTTCCTGGGCATTGAGAGAAGGGTTTGTTTTCCTTTCTCTAGCTCTGCTGGCCAACCCCCACCTCTGGGAAGATTCCTGAGAGATGAAAAGTTGCACCTTGTTATCAGGAAGACTTGTTTGGCACCAAGGGCCTGGAGCAAATTCAGGAATCTCGATCATTACTTTTGTATCACATTCACCAGGTTGCAGGAATTCCCCCATCCCCAAAGTCTGTTTTGGGAAACTAAGGTGGAGTCAGTCCTGATTTAGTGTTGTGAACAGCTGGAGAGGTAGATAACATGTTGTTCCTTTAGCCCTATGCTCTGCTCTGCCTGTAGAGGTGGTGAAACTCTGGTTTGGCACAGCACTCTTCCCTTCAGATGGCCCCAAACAAATTAGGTCGAGCTCCCTGAGGTCCTGCAGTTCTGCTGGGACAACAGGAGGGCAGCAGCCTTAACTCTGCCAAAAGAGCCAGAATGCACTCACTCATGCTGGCCTCTGACCTTATATCTGAAATCTCCTGTGGAGTACTTTTCCTAGAGAAACTGGTGGAAAATCCCCCTGCCCCATTTAATGTTACAGCACAAGGAATACTCAGGGCTGCAACAATGAAGAGCAAACCTGGGTTGGCAGGAGAAGGGAATAACATGACCTCCTGAGCCTTTTGTTCTCTGCTGCTGTGCCTGGCACTCAACAGGATAATCAAGCCAGTCCCCCCCTCTTTGATGTGAGTTATTACACATTCAGAAATGCTCCCTGTTGCCACCTGCCAAGCTGGGGATGTGGGAAGCTGTAATATGTGGTCTGAAATAGCTGACAGCTTAGGGGAGGAGACACTCTTTAACCCATGAGGATTCACTCTTATCAGAATCTTCCTGGGGTCAGACAAGTGGAACAATTGGGTTGTGGCATAGCCTGGAGGAACAGAGAGGTGCAGGGGCTCCTGCAGAGCCAGACACTCATCAGAGCATGCAGGGCTGCCTCTGCCCTGACTGCACTGAGTGGTCCTTGTACCAACCCCCATGCTCTGTGGTTCTGCCTCCTCCCACTGTAACATGGTTTTTGTGCCTGGATGTCACACCACCCTATTAATATGCATATGTACACACACACACACTCAGAGCTGCCTGGAGTGCCATCCCAAAAAGGCTATCCATGAAATGCTACCAGGAAAGCAGATAGGCTTTTAGTGTCCTTTGCTGTTACTAGCAACTGAAATAGATGAGCTGCAGCCCACAAAGCACAAGTGACTCTTCTTAGGCAGTGATTTGCATAGAGATACAGGATGGGGAACAACCAGCTAAAGAGCAATTACACAGAAATGGAGCTGCAGAGGGGGGAGCAGTGAATTACAAAGTGAATGTGAGCTAACAGTGTCATACTGCTGTTAAAAAAGCAAACATGTCAGTGAGATGTATAAACAGACTGTCAAGTCTAGGAGATAAGGAGCAATCCATGCACTGTGCTCACCACCAGCAGGGTGAGCCATGGCTGGAGTATGTCAGCTTGTGGCACCATGCCCGGACAAGAAATATGTGGAGCAGTTTGAGAGGACCCAAAGGAAGGCTGCAAGGGTCTTCAGGGATTTAGAAGTGAGCTAGAAAGGCAGCTAGAGAGAACTGGAAGAGACTGGAAAAAGAAATAAATAACCACCAAATTGATTTCTGTAGAGGAAAGACTGAGGGGAGCAGGGTGGCAATAGTGTGCTTTGTGACAAGAGGGGAAAAGTAAGTCATTTTCCACATCAATTCTGTTTGTAACTGAGCATATGAAATTTAGATTAGACATTAAAAAAGAGGATTTACTGTAAAGGTTATTAAGTAATGGAGTAGACTCACAGCAAATGTTGGTGAGTCTGCATTGTTACAGATTTGAAGAACACTTTACACAAATAACCTGACTGATCCTGCCTTGAGGCAAGAGGTTAGACTGAGCAACCTCTTGAGATCTCATGCTGTCTATGCTTTACTACTTCCATGCTGCAATAATAGCACACATTTTGTCTTTTTAAGACAGATTTGAAAGAGAACAGAAGTCCTACAGAATTGCTGATTTTTTTTTTAAAGCAAGTTATTTCAGTTCACTTGAGTTCAGAAGTCTTCAGGGGAATGTTTAACCAAAGAAAAACAAATACCAGTTCTTGTTAAAATCTAAACAGCACATAAACCAAAACCCAAATATTTTCATAATTCACAACTTGGGGGCCTATATAAAACAACCTGTCATAGGTCATGACTGAGACCCGTGTTCCAGAGGCAGAAAAACAGAGAAAAGTGTTTAGTTCTAGTTTCTTTCTCATTTCTTTAAATAACAGCGGCTCCAAGCTCCAGCCAAAGACTTGAGAAATGAGAGTCTGACTTGTCCCATGCTGCCTGTAATGTGCAGCACATCATGGCTGTGTTTTGCACTTTTTATTTTTTTAAACACATTTATTTTCTATATATTCTTCACAGGTTTGTCTGTGCCCAGCTACCTAACCCTGTATTAGAGAGCATCAGTGTCATTGATACTCCAGGAATCCTTTCTGGAGAAAAGCAGAGAATTAGCAGAGGTAAGTCCCAAGTTCAGTTCTCTTCTAAATGACAGTAATGAAAACCAAAGGAACTCTATATGATTTTCACTTCAAACTAGACAAGCTGTTGATAAAAGCAGTGGTGGGAGGCTCTCAGAGCTACAGCATTTCTGTGCAAATGGAGACCAAAGGGACATGGTTAATCTCCTGCAGAGAATTTAGATGTTCTCAGGGAAGGCTACTGAGAAGCTCAGCAGTTCCTGTGTCACAGTCCAGTATTACCCCACAGCAGAGATTTCTATCAGAGTCAAGCGATGCCCATCTGCTTTGCAGAACCAGTTGCTTTCAGTGGCTTAGTGATGATCCATGGCCAAGGCCCCCATTGTAATCTGCCTGGCTTCTTGCACTGGCCAGGCTTCTTAAATCTAGTGCAAGACTGGATTGGGTTTAAGAACCATTGGCACTCAAGTTCTTCATTGCAGTAGGGAATCTGGAAAGCCTGTGGACACTAAATCATAAAATCCTAGAGTAATTTGGGTTTGAAGGGATATTAGAGATCCTCTAGTTCCAACCCCTGCCATGGACAGGAAGGTGTGCCACACCTTCACTAGACCAGGTTGCTCAAAGCCTTGTCCAGCCTGGCCTTGAACACTTCCAGGGATGGGGCATCCACAGCTTTTTGGGACAAGCTGTGCCAGTGCCTCGCCACCTTCACAGTAAAGAATTTCTCCTCAATACCCAATATAAGCCTACCCTTTTTCAGTTTAAAGCCATTCCCCCTTGTCCTGTCACTACAGACCCCTGTAACTGGAGCTGATGAATAGCAGGGAGTCTCTCAGTGAACTCCTGAGGTCACTCAGACCCACCCGTGGCAACATCTTTAAACCTGACCTCTGTGGTCACCTTCTTGCTCTGTGAGGTGATGGTGGCCTAGCTTGCATTTCTGGAAGGTTCCTTAGATAAAGCTGGGAGCTATGCACCTTTTCTCTGGAAGAAAGCCAAGAGCAGTAATCTCAGCATTCAGGTTTGACATCAGTTCTCATGCACACTGCCTATTAACAGTGCACAGCTGAATTTCAGCAGCACAGCCTCCACCCCAATGTGCTGAGGCCTTTCCCATATTTCCATGTTCTGCCCCATAAGATTTCAGATGACTCACGACTTTCCAAGTTCTATTACACTTTTGCATTGAAATTTTTCTTGGAAACTTCCTTTTTTTCTTTTAATTAGCAGCCACCTTGCACAGAGCCAGGTCTTGTTTGTCTTGCTGGGATTTTCCACCACAGGAACCTTAGCTAGCAAAGAAGTGTCAATAAAGCACAGCTACAGTTCACAAAAATCCCCTCACATTAACCTTTTTCAGTGTGGGTCTCTACACTGCTAGGGGATCAGAAATTCCAAGGTGTGCCAGCCTTCATGAGAAAGTTGAAAAATATGCTGTGCAAGCATTCCTCCCCTCAGCAGAAAGTATTAAAAAAAATTGTATTATGTGGTGTAGACATTTTCCAGTCAAAAAATGCCACTGAAAGCAACCAATTCTCCTGTGGAACTATCACAGTGAAAGAAACTTGCTTAGGAGGAAGTATTTTTGTTATTAAAAATAAACTAAAAAGAAGGTATAGGTGAGTCAAAAAGGAGCCATTTCATGCCCCTTTTCCAAATCTCCTCATTAGTTCAAATGCCAACACATATTGCAAGATTTTCCTACTTTTCAGCTGTTTACAGAACTAAAAATACCCTCCTGCAGAATACACTGGCACTTCTTGCTGCTCCTCTGCAAAAATTTCTCTGTCAGCTTTCCAGTGGGTCTTGGTGTCCCATTCTAGATCCTGTCAGTGTGACCTTGGGGCTATTTCCTGGATAGGGGAAGGCTGGGGATATTGCCTACCTAAACTTTAGTAAAGCCTAGGACCCTGTTTTCTTCACATTCTCCTGGAGGAGCTGGCTGCTCATGGCTTGGATGGGTGCACCTTTCCCTGGGTGAAAAAGTGGCTGGGTGGCCAGGCCAGGAGTGGTGGTGAGAGAAGAGTTAAATCCAGCTGGAAGCCAGTCACAGGTGGTGTTGCCCAGGGCTCAGACTGGGGCCAGTCATGTTCAATACCTTAATCAATCTGGACAAGAGAGAGGAGTGAGAGCACCCTTAGCCAGTGTGAAGATGCCACCATTCTGGGCTGCAGTGTTGGTGTGCTGGAGGGTTGGAAGAGGAATCTGTAGAGGGATCTGAATGCATGAGACAGATCTATGGGTTGAGACCAGTGCTAGGTTTACAGCTGGATTCAATGATCTTAAAGATCTTTTCTAACCTGAACAATTTGCAGCTACTGTAATAAATGGCAGCAATGCCAGAACATGCTTATAACACAGCTGTGCACTGTTACAAAAGTCACTGGTGTACTTTAACCCAAGCCACTAATACCTCTGCAAACATTTGGAAACAGCTGAGGAGGCTAAAGGGGAGTCCCAGTTCTGTACATTGCTGCATGCTGTACATGTTTGCAGAACTGGAGGCCTGTCTCAGCATGTGGAGCAGGTTCTTCCTGGGCAGCTTCTCTGCCCCCAGTGCAACTTAGTGCACTTAGGGCAGAAAATTGGCACGTTGGCCCTGTGACTACAGTGTGTGGTCACTCAACCCTCTAGCCAGGAGAAAACTCCAGGTGGATCAGCCATCTCCTGATCATCCTGCCATCCCAGGAATTTGCTCTTCTCTATGTCCAGCCAGACTAGGGGGCTGTCACTGATGTAATCACAAAAGTTAAAAGTACAGTGTAGGTGGGACCTTGCTTTGTCACCATTTACATCAGGACAAACTGGAAGTGCTCATGTGGGCCAGGTCAGATGACCTTGCAATAGATACAGGACAAGATCTTCACCTGGTTTAGGTCAATATGGCTTTGTTGAGGCTGGGAAACTCCAGCAATTTCTGTCTCCAGGTAGCAGGAAGAGCCAAAAGAGTGCTGAGGTGCCTGTGTTTAGGAAGGGCTGCTGCCAGGCATTGGCTTGAGCTTATCTCAAGGTGTTTGAAAGGGACTAGTCACCTCCCAGCTCCCATGGAAGAGGAATAGGAAAAAATGGTGAGGCTGACACCTTTGCCACCAAGCTTACCAGCCAAGCTGACCTCATGAACAAGCTGGTTTTGGAGGCAGATAGAGCAGTAACATGGGCTAGGCAGAAAACAAGACAGGGCTAAAAATGCTGACACAACAAAATTCTGCTCCTTCTATACCTTCCCAGCCTGCTCAGATTTCACTTGGGAATGAAGCAATACCTGAGGGAGTCTTACAGAGGTTTTCCAAGAGACTTTGAAGTTTCCTAACTGCTTGGAGCAGGAATGCTTTTCTTCCCCCCACTGCTAGCAGTAGGTTCTAAGACCCTCAGACTGGGGTACCTGGGATGCAGTGTCAGGGAAGAGAGTAGATAGTGAAGCAGCATTCTATGATAAATTTGAGGGGGAAAGTAAAGATGTAAAAGATGAGGCAGGCTTTCCCAGCCTGCCCATCCTATGAGAACCAGCAGCATTTCTAAAAATAGGAAATTCCTCTCAGTGGGAACATGACAAGTCCATCTCCCTCCCCATTAGACGTCAGGAGCATTAGTTAATCTATACAGTGTCAGCTTAGCAGAGTTCAGCAATCCATGAGAGCCACCTTATACCCCTGAATTTCAAAGCAGTAGCTGTTCCTGTTACTGCATCCATGTTTCAAAGAGCAGGAGCAAGGAAACAGGGTTTAAAGGATTGATTCAGGGGCCAAGTCCAGGTTTGGAAGCATTTCACTTGTCTGCACTCAAGTCTGAATTAAATTCCCTGCCCTGTTGCTGTTAAAGGTGACAGATCAGGCAGTGTGTGCACGAGCACAGGGTGCCAGCAGCAGGGCTTTGCTACCAAGCTTTGCTGCAAGGAATGCTGTATAATCCCAGGAAACAGAGCTCTGCACTGGCTCTCTCCCAGGACTGCATGACCATAAAGAGCCCCCTGCCCCCACAGAGCAGCCCAGGAAGGCTGGGAAACTGGGAAACTGCCTTCCAGAAGCAGAGCTGCAGGTTTAGGCCTATCAAGCACTTGAGGGTGGTGAGTCTGTCAGAGCTGAAGTGCACATCCCTTTGACATGCAGGGACATCCCCAGCACTGACACAGCAGCAGCTGCTGCTGCTCTCAGACCCTCATAAAATGTGTGTAGCCCAGGAGCTGCTGCACTGATTTGACCTCCTGAGCTCCTGACTCGTGCACTGCTTTGTGGTGGGCACCTACAGTGTCACAGGTGTGGTAGCCAGACTCCCTGGGATGCACAGGTGTCATTTACAGGCTTTGTGGGAAATGTTTCCAGGATGTCCTGGCCCAAAGCATCCTGTCCTTCACTGCTTCTGTATCATCCTTGCCTGGAAGGCAGCCATTTCTCTTCTGATCTTTTTTACAGTCTGAGGCATGAATCTGTGTCCACATTTAAAGAACTAATGATTGCATTGCCTTGCTCCTTGCTTTGTCATTTTTGTTATTTGTTTCTAGGGGAGCATGAGGCTGCAGAGGTGCCCATGAGGGAGGTGTTTGGGCCAAAGCAGCACAGTCTTGTCTGCTTTGACAATTTGATAATGATACAAATGCCATCCACCTGCAAAGCAGTGTTCTGGTGTCACATAATGAGCTCAGGCCAGCCTGCTGGGAGGGAAAATGAGGAGGGGATGACTGAAATAAATGAGGACAGAGAGGAGGACCACAGATAGGTCATGCAGAGCCAGGACAGGAGTGAGGACTTCCTCATAATCCATCACCCTGTGAGTCTGCCCTGCTAATGGAGCCACCTGGCAACAAGAGCTCGTGTGCTTCAGTGGCAGTGCCATCCCTGGGGGCTGAGCCTTGCACGCTCTGCTGCCCATGTGTCTCAGCCCGCATCTGCCCTGAGCTGAGCAGATGTCTGCCAAGTTCAGTGGCACCTTGGCCAAGCCATGTTTGATCCCTCTTTTGGGGCAGTACTTCCTGGATATATCCTGATCACTTCATGCTCACTCTCTGTGTGCTGCCTTCTCCCTTTCCTGTGCTAGCAGTGACCACAAGGTCCTTGCCAGGAGGTAAGGCCTGGCAGTGTCATTCCTCATTGGCTTGCTTTCCAGTATACACTATTCCAGTATTTTCCCAGCCTTCCACTCAGTTCCATCCTGCTGGCTTCAGTGCAGCCTAAGCATCCCATAACCAAGGGAAAGAACCCTACACCCACCAGCCTCACCCTTCTCCTGGGAAAGCAGAATTCCCAAATGACCAGCAGCTTCAGCACCAGGGACACTTAATCACTCACCAGTCTGACAGCAAGAAGAAAAATGCCAATAGCAACAGTCCTGGGCAGTGCAGAGCTCTCAGCCTGGCTGTGTCTCAAATAGCCATGCTTGGAAGGGAAAGGCAAACACCAAGGGAATTGATGTTCTCCCACTTCATGCAATGCTGTTTAGGGTACAATGGCAACAAAAAAATATTTTTTCTGAGGAGCTTTGTCACGTGTGCTAGCAACAGCATGATACAAACTAAAGGCATCCACCCTGAAAGCCTCCAAAAGGGAGGCATTTCAAATATTTGCTAAAATACTCCCCACTGGTGATGTTTGCTTATATTCTGTATTTCACTCTGCCTGGGAGGGTGAAAGTGCACTGCTTAGTTTTGGCTTTCCAGTTCACCTCCATTACAGCTGCTCTGCCAACCTGCCTGATTTTATCATAGTCTCAGTTAACACATGCTGTTCCACTGAAATGCTCAGCTCTTACAGGCACACTGTTCTGCACTTCCTCTTAAAAAAACCACAAAAATGAGCAGAAAATGAACTGCACAGTTCTCATTTTTATTTCTAGAAATATATGAAGCCACGAGCCTAACTCTTCTGACCTGAAAGCAGTATGCAGACAGAAGGTCAAGATTATATTTGGGGTTTGAGAAAGTCAAACCAATATTTTGCTTGGTACTAGGGGGGAGAGGGACTTTCTCCATGATTAGGGTTGGAAATACTGATATATTTTGCAGTTGCAGAAGTGGAAGAGCGAAAAAAAGCAGCACCCAAGAACAAGATTAAATTGCTGCACATATGGAAAGGGCTGTGCTTTTTTCTATTCCTATTAACATACAGCAAGCATTTCATTTGTGTTACTAAACAAGTCTGAGTTTTAGAACAGCTGTGCAGCTTGTCCATTTGCTGTGCACTGTGCACTCCAGAAATATTCCAAGTATCTATTGCATAGAGGGAAGATGGTCATGCCATCAGCATCTCATCAATTTGCATTATTTATGCCCATCGTGCATTCTTTCAGCATCCTGAGCAGCAATGGAGAAGGAATGTGTTTCCTGGTCCCTGGGAGCTGTCAATCACTGGTGGCCATTTCAGGCCAGCTTTTCAGGCATGATTTCTCCTGAAATTTAAAGTATGAATACAGGAGAATTCAGTCTGTGTTTGGATGCTATGGTAAAAAAAAAGTTCCTTGGAATCCCAGCTACACATCAACACTGCTATGCACTGACTTCTTTGGAAAATTTGGCCTGTATTCAGATGCCTTCTGAGGTCTCAAAACCTGTCTAGAAACTGCTTTAGAATTTAGTTTTTAGAATTGGCCCAAGTACCAGGTAACGCTCAGGCCCATCTGTCACAAGTGGCAAAGATAAAAACTTGAGGATGGGACAAGTTCTGGCTGTGTGTACACAGGAGCTAAACAGGAGCTCTGGACAATGCTCTCCTGAGTTTTGCTCCACCTGATTTGAATGTGCCTGGTGAAGTTTCACTGACTTTCCAGTGGCCAGAGCCCCATCAGGCTCCCAGTCTCTTCCCCACCCTAAAGCCCTCGCAGTAAACAACATGAAAGCAAAAAGCCACACAGTCTGGCACTCCAGGTACTGGTTAATGTTAATGTTAGCATTGTTGCTAGCTGAGAACGGAGACCTGCTGTGCTTTGAGTCTTTTTGCCTTTGCTTTGGGAACCTTAAAGCCTCCAAAACGTATTTCATGTTTCCATTAGTTCTTGGTACGGAAGAGGAGGAAATGTGGAGCACTGGCAGGAGGATGTAGCTCCCAGTGCTCTGAATCAGCAGCTCCAGGACAGATTATTTCTTTGAGTACAGGCACAGGCAGAAGTGATTGGCAAGCTGGGGCCTGTCTAAAAATTAGGGCATGCGACATTTAAAGAAATCTTTTCATCCCAAAGGCCTTCTGTGTACTTCCCAACACACCCACAGAGATGCATTACAGGAATCTCTTTATATTCCCTTGGGAGGCAGCCACTTCCAGAGAGGAGCATGGCAGCTTTTTACAGAGGTGTTTGAGGATGAGCTGCAGTGAGGTGTATCCAGTACCCATGCCTTGCTTTCCATCATCCCTTCTGTCCTCTCCTTGCTGGCACCCCCAGCTCCTCACCTTGAGAGAAACTTGCTCAAATCACTGTTCTCCCACCCAGTGCCAGCTGTTTCCTCTCTGATACTCTTACCCAGCACCCTTCCCTCTCTGGGACACCACGACTGCCACCCAACCCAGCTTCCCACTCCCACTTTGTGTGTCCTCAAAGGGATGTGTAACTTCCCCCTCCTCCCTCCCCTCATCTTCCTCCTCTGACCATCGTGTGACCTTCCTTCTCCTTGCTCACAGCCATCTGTCACATTTGGGTAACACCTGCCCCTCCTGGCACATTCTCCCCCCTCCAGTGTGGGCTGCCTGCTTGTTCTGCAATGACACAAGTCTTCTTCCCTGGACTCTGAAGGGCTCTCAGGGACGACATCTCTGTGGCCAGTTAGACTAAGCCTCAAAGCTCTATTACTCAATTAGAAAAATTTCAGTCATAAGCTCCCTGGAATCAGCATTCATTTCATTCCATCTCCCCAGAGCTGTTCCCTCTCTAGGCAGTCAGTGTTCAGAGTGTCACCTTGGGATGTTGCCCTCAGACAATCAGAGCCAGTCCCCCACTTGACAAATAGGGACACTGCCATAAAACTCTCTGGTAAATCTTTCATCTCTAGATAACACCAGCTTTGGAAAGATGAGAATGAAGCTCCCAGTGACTAAAATTCAGCAGGAAAGAAGTAAATTGCTAAAAGCAGCAGCACAGTTTACAGCAGTAATGACAGCAAGCTGTGAAATATCTGGTGCAGAGCAGCAGCTTTAGGGTTTTCAGCACTTCCTGATCTCACTGTTTCCATTCAAACCCACCTGAACTCCACTACCACAGGACCTGTGGCTATGGTTCCACAAGGCAGGAAATCACTAGTATGCTTGCTACCAGTAAAAAAAATAGCACAAACTAAACAAACCTAAACCAACAACCAGTGTAGCTGCACGGTGAGAAATGCTGAACCAGTGCATGCCCACTCCTTGCTGGTTCAAATTGGCTTTAGAATCTTACAGCCAGGCAGATTTTGTGCTGGGTCAGGTATCATCCATCTCCTCACAGTCAGCATAAAGACTGTATCATGCCTGATCTGACTTGACAGAATGTAATTGCATAATCCTGCCAGCTCTTGCTGAAATGCATGGTGCCAGGTATTCCAGTGCTGCACAGACAGGAATTCATTAGGCCAGCCTGCCTTATGGAGTCTAGGTGGCAAGGTGTCTGCAAGAATGTAATTTTCTCTGCAGGCTGAACCCACTGACAGTCCTGCTGACTTGTCAGCTTTGTGTTAAGTCTGTTGAGTCCTTTTCATGCTGTCAGAAGGAAACCTGTCCCATTAAAAAAACCATCTGATGGAATAAAATTGTTATCATGTTCATCTTGTCCTCCTACTGCTGTATGATTTGGATTCATTTTCTCTTCACGTTCACCTTATCTGGAGGTTGTGAAGGAAGCTGCAGCAGTGATGTTAGAGAATGTTTAAACATGCAGCATATTTTTCAACAGGGATGCAAGCACAACAGACAGGAATTACTGAACAGCAAATTCTTCCCTTTACAGTTCTGTCTGAACATCCCTGTCATAATGGTTTTGCTGCATTAATGCAGCTTTGGCAAGCAGATGGCTTCCCAGCCACCCTGTAAGTTCACAATAAAACCCTGCTGAGTTCCATGGACAGCATCACCCACCCCTGAAACACTGCCAGAGCTGAGATGGTGTCTGCCTGCTTTGTGAGAGGCCTTAGCAACACCCTACAACACAAGGAGACATAATGCATTTGCAGTGGAACGAGCGGGGGACACCAGGAAAACTCCTAATTTGACTGCAGATGAAGATCAGTTCTTGGTCTAAGCTCACACAGTAATAACCTGCCAGAAGAAAGAGGCAGGCCCAGTGCATCTGTGGAATGAAAAAGGGGCAGGAAGGAGGAATCCAAAGTGAGGCTATAATGCTTAAGTTTAGTTACAGAATGAGCCTCATGTTTTCAGGTTTTGAACACCTCCAGCTCTGGCTAGAGCCAGGCAAAATGCCCTGAGTTCTCTGTGGCATTGAAAAGCCTTCCAACAATGAAAGCTCCAAACTAAATGTTAAAATACTAATCTAAGACCCTCTTTTTAAATAAACACCTTTATTAATAGCTTGCCTTTAGCCATTAACACTGTCACCCTGCTATCCAAATGCTTTAGTAACAATCTATTATACACTAAAAGCAAGACTACAAAGTCAACCCCATGAATCACATCTGTAGCAATCCTCTAGGCACTGTGTATGAAAGCACCACCACAGGCAGTGACTCTTTGTAGATAGCTGTAAACAGAGCTCTGTCCCACATCATGCTGTTTGTTAAGGAACTTCACAGCACTCAGGATAATTTCCCCTCTTTCCCTCCATCACCTAAGAACAGAATACCTACACTTACACCTCGTTTGTCCTGCCAGGCACCCCCATACAGAGGAATGCAGCTGTGATCAGTAGCACTGCACGCACCAGACTTGTTTCTTGCTCAGCTGGGCACCAACAGGAGAAGCTCCCCAGAGCCAGAGGGACACACAAGGGGAGGGTGTGGGTTGGGCTTTTGTCCCAGCACGGGATGTAAACCACATCCATGGTGATGTCTCAGAGCAGTCAACAGCAAGTGTTACTCTCCAGGGCTTTGTTCTCTTTTTAATAGAGATATGCAGGACAGCTGTCCAGAGAATATCTCTGAGGCAGCAAAGAGGCTAGGAAAGAAAGTCTGCTAATCAATCTGGACATTTAATGAAGTCCACAGGGACACTCAGGACTCATTGTGTATTCCCAGCTGCTACAGTAACATACAAAGGGTCTGAGCACATATTAATTTCCTTTTCTTGCTGGGTAGAGCAGCATTTATTTTTGTTAATAGGAAAGAGATGCTCAGTAAATAGATACCTTCCAAGTGCCACTGTGGATGCAGGCTTGATATAGGATAAAAATCATGAGAGCTAAGCACCTGAAGATACTTTTGGACAAACCTTGAGACCCGGGCTAAGGTCAGTCTCCCAAGTCCTCAGTTAATACCAAAACTACAATTACACATTTTTTTCTATATCTCCCTTCTTTTAAATAATCAGTTCCCACTTTTACTAAATCCCTGCAAGGCGAACTGAGTGTCAGGTGCAGACACTTTCCCTAACTCATTCCAGCCCCTATTAAAACAACAGAGAGTGTAACAGTGACTGTTCCTCTACTATCAGAGGGAAACCATCCACATGATCTGTGACAGGACATCACTGTAGCATTACAAGATAGCCTAGAGACCATGACTGTTTTCCATCTGATTCTCCCAAGAAAAAGACTGGACAAAGTAGCTATGGTACAATTCAAACATGTGGCAGCTTGACAAGAAAACATCCCAGTCCATGAGATTTTACAAGGTTAAATGCACAAACATCTCCAAATAAAGTCACCCTGACTCACTGCTCCCATGATGAAAAAGCAAGCTGTGTAGCTCTGCGTATGAAGAACAAACTGTCCTGCCATGCCAGATGACTTCCAGCCCTGGCAGAAGTGAACATAAAGTCTGTATATCTCTGTTTAGCAAGGTTTGAGGGGGCATGGGAGGTCCCTGTTTGCACAGCCTTTGATCAGCTTGCAGAGGGACAGCTGACAGCCTGAACCCAGGCTGAGCGAAGTGAGGTATCAGCATTGACTTTGTCCTGCTGCCACTGCCCCGGCAGAGGTTAGGAAGGAGTCAGCACCCTGATCTTTGCACCATTAGAGCAGTGGAGCAGAGCTCCCTGCAGCCAGGGCAGCTGAGGTTAAAAAGCTGAGGTTAGCACCTAAAGTTAAAAAAGGCCGTTAACATCTGAAAGCGAGCAGGATCAAGTTTATTTCAGTTTTAAAAAACTGACTTGTGACTGTGTTTGAGGTCAGACACACAGACTGAGCAAGATATGCAGCTAATCAGTATATCAGTATAATATACATGCAATATACTGAATGCTCAGCAGGTCTTTGTCAAAGCTATCACTGATTCTGAATTCTCTGAAGTTCTCAGTATCAAACATAGCTGAGCAAAGAGCCAGGGCCCAGCACTGCTTGCTCTTGTGAGACACTCGTGTCCCAGTGAGCAGAAGGACACTGGTGGGACAAACATCTGTCTTTCATTTGAGATCTCTGTAGATCCCATGGAAGAGAGCAGGACAGAGTGTCCACACCTCACACACCCCTCACATGCCCACACTCTGCCATCCCCTTTTCCTGTAAGCAGCAAACTGTAATTGACCAAAGCAGAACACTTATGCCCAGGAATAAGACTTTGAAGTTGTATAAAAGTTCTCAGTGGCAAAAAGTTAAAACCAATTTATCCAGCTGAAGAGAAGGTTCACACAGGCTTTATTCCTGACATGAGAGGCAGGATTTCACTCCAGTTTGATTAGTCATAGGGAAGAAAAGTCCAGCATGAAAAAGCAAGATCAGAGCTCAGCTATCCTCCCCTCTGTAGTTCCAGTCTAATCATTGGGGTGCACTGGTTGCCCTCTAGGTTTTAGAGGGGACGGAAGGAAAAAAGGAAGAAAAAGAAAGGGGAGCAGGAGGAAAAAGCACCAAACTAATTATCATGAATTTATTCATGAAAGCCAAGATTAAAATAGTATATTAAAGGATTTGAATGCAAATAGCATTTGCTCTGTCCTGATTTCCCTTAACAAAGCGCAGCACTCTGGTGACTCAGATAACCCCAAATATTGCACAGCATAGGAGAACCTGACAAAGCAGGGGGACAGAACCAACCAGTCTCTCACCAAGACTTTAAGGCACAATAAAAAAACACCACAGAGCTAGGAAAAAAGGTAATTTTGTTGCTATCATTACTGTTGTTTTAGGGACTTCTCCACACACTATTCATCATGCCCTGAACTGCTTAGAGGTGGACCCAGTCTGACACTGAATCCATTATGTTTAGTCCTGAGGCAGGTGAAATTTGAACCCACTGTTCCTGGCCTGTGCCTGCCTCTGGTGTTCACAGCAATGCTGTCTCTGCTGAGTGTCAGGCTCTTGGCTAAGTGAGCACAAATCATTTGGCTTTGTGCACATGCAGCAGGTATGGCAGGATGGTTACTCTGCTAGGGAGGGTTATTTGCATGCTGGGTTCTGAATTGGATGGGATAAAGTTAGTCTTGCACAACGAGACCTGGGATTTATTAAGCAGTGGAGATAGGCATCTCAAACCAGTCTGGCTACAAGTATTGCAGTGACCCAGCTTTCTGTGTGGGCTATGCTGATGGCCAGTCATTCACAAATTAAACCTCTCTTGTGCTACGTTCAAGACTTCTGCAGTAAGTTTGAATACAGCAGTTGCTCCTTGATGTGCATTTGAATGAAGATCTGGAGCACAAGTTCAAGACTTCTTTGGGTGATCTCTTCATGTGGAGAGGACAAGACCTGTCCTTAACTGTATGGACAGTGCCTCATCTCCTTATCAAGCTACCTGCTCTACTGGGAAAGCCACTTTCTTGCAAGCTTACCCTCAGTTAGGTGCAGAGATAGTTGGAGTACAGCAGGGAGGCTCTCAACTCCCACATCTGCTGCATCTCTGCTCTTCCTCCCCCCCTTGCAGGTTATGACTTCGCTGCTGTACTGGAGTGGTTCGCAGAGCGGGTCGACCGCATCATTCTCCTCTTTGATGCTCACAAGCTGGACATCTCTGATGAATTCTCTGAGGTCATCAAGGCCCTGAAGAACCACGAGGACAAGATGAGAGTTGTTCTCAACAAGGCCGACCAGATAGAGACTCAGCAGCTGATGCGGGTGTACGGTGCCCTCATGTGGTCCCTGGGGAAGATCGTCAACACTCCCGAGGTCATCCGAGTCTACATCGGCTCCTTCTGGTCCCACCCCCTGCTCATCCCCGACAACCGCAAGCTGTTTGAGGCGGAGGAGCAGGACCTGTTCAGGGACATCCAGAGCCTGCCCCGCAATGCAGCCCTCAGGAAGCTCAACGATCTCATCAAGCGAGCGCGCCTGGCCAAGGTAGGTGTTGGCATAGAAGCCCCGGGCGTTCGGTGTGGGCTGTCTGCAGCAGGCAGCCTGTGGAGAGGTGGTTTTGGCCAGTTCAGCTTGCAGAGCTGGTGGATCCTACTCTTTTTCCATCCCATTTAACTCAGGCCCAGCATATGAGCCCTATGCCAACATGGGAAGAAAACTCCTTTGTTTAGTGTGTCATGGTGGGCCAGAGTGAGGAAGGTAACTACAGATCAAGCAGGTAGCACTTGAAGGGATCTGGAAAGCAGTTGCTCTCTGGTAGCAACTTGAGAATTAGAACCAATTCAGCATATCAGAACCATACACCAAGGGAATTGATAAGCTCTAAATCTTTTGCTTAAAACTTTCTTAGCTAAGAGAGATACCTGACTAAGATGGATGCACAGGAGGTGGAGACTCACACAAATGATAAATAAGCTTATAGTATCCCTGAGTATTTGAAATAAACTGAAAGAAGCCCTTAAAAATACAGGAAAAAACCCACATCAATTGAGAAAAGAGATCATAAGATCCCTCAAAAAGCTTTCAGTGCAAGGGTCTTCTTTTCAAGAAAAAATGCTTGGTTCACCATTGGAAAAAAAAAGCCACAATGTTGCATACGGACTGGTATTCATACTAAAACACTGAACCTGTATGTTTGGACTGGGAAGGGACTGTTCCCTTGAAGGCCATGCCCAGTGGAAGAAAAAAAACCCCACCACTCCCTCCAGAAAGTGCATATGAATGTCACTGTCTGTATGCTCAGGACTACACTTGTTTTTGCCTTGTCTCAGCACAGACAGAGCACACAGCTGAGCATTGAGCACTGGAATAACAATCCATAGGTCCAGGCAAGATGAGGAGCTGAGCTTGCTCTTCGGGGTGGGACAAGATGGAGGCAAGTCCTGGGCACAGATACTCTGCTGAGAAGAATTTTCTGATGTGCTATTTAACATTTGCCTTCATTCCATATAATTTAATTCCCTTCAGGTCCATGCCTACATCATCAGTTCCCTAAAGAAGGAAATGCCCTCAATGTTTGGGAAAGACAATAAAAAGAAGGAGCTTGTTAACAACTTGGGAGATATTTATGCCCGGATTGAACGGGAGCATCAGATCTCACCAGGAGACTTCCCTAACCTGAGAAAGATGCAGGTAAGCAGTGGCATCCTGGCAAACATCCAGGGAAAGAGCACTGGAGTAACTGCAGGGAATACAACAGAGCCATGCAGACTTTGATTGTTGCCACCTGTGGGAAAAGCCTGCTGTAATGTTGAAATGTGCCTTAAAATATGTGCAGGCTATATTTGGGCATGAGCACTTCTTACACATAGAGCTCATGTGGAGCATTACAGCTTCACATTCATTTCTCATATTTTTGCCTGAATAGCACTTTACAGCGAGTGATTTCTTCTGTTTTTCTTTATTTTTAATTCCAGGTTCCATTTGCAGATTTTTCAGGCCTAAGCAGTTTATAACAAAAGGAAACCTGTGTCCTGAAAGGGCTACATATGGCACATTCCTCAAGAGCTATATTTGTCTTCTACTTAACTCTTTGTTTCTAGAAGGAGAGAAAGGAAGGTGTAAAAACTTTAAGCCCCTTTCCTATCTTTAGCAGAGAAGCAGGCTTTTTGTTCTGCAGACCAGAGACCTGGCCCAGGGTTCACACAAGTCAAAAACTTCAAAGGACCTTGGATCAGAGCCTTGTATTGTACATTCAAGCAATGCTGGACACTGCTGCATTGCTGTGTGGCTTCAGTCCAAGCAAAAACCCGTTCTGAGTTCTAGCTCTTGAGGTTGCTACTAGTTACCTATGGAAAGCAGCATTTGCCTATTTTTGAAAATATATTCTCCCTAAATTGTTGGGAATGATACCTGTGGGGTGTAGGAGATCTCCTTCACTGCTTGTTAAAATGTGTGTTAAAAAAAAAGAACTGTACAAATCCAGTTGGAGTGAATAGTATGGATTTAATGAGGGTGAAAGATAAAGCTGTAGGTCTTTCTGCAGCTAGAAGAGAGTTCTCTGCAGGCCTTACTCAAAGCCCTTTTGCTTAGCTGTGAAATTACAGAATCTGAGCCATGCTGTAAAGACCTGCTCACCACCTCTTAGAGATGTGCTGCTGTCTTGATGAAATCTGAAAGCTGCACTGCATAGTGATGAGTGCAGTGGTCTTTTGCCAGGTGGCATCTCCTTCCCAGAGCGCAGAACGGGGAGGGAACGTAGAGCACTGGCTGGAGGAGGTAGCAAGAGCACACAACCACTTTGCCCTGAACTATTTGGTCATTTTCTGTAGGGCTTGGGAGAGGATTAAAGTCAGAGCAAGGCCAGCCAGGGAGACCCCATGCCACGCTGAAAGCAGGGCTGTCAGAGGAAGGAACGCCAAACTCCCCACTCCTCTGCAGTAGCAGGCAGGCATCCCCCTGTACACCATCACTCCTCCGTGTCACTCACCTCTTGCTGTGCTGTCCCATTTTTAAGGATCAGCTGCAAGCCCAGGATTTCAGCAAGTTCCAGCCTCTGAAGAGCAAGCTGCTGGAGACCGTGGAAGACATGCTGGCCAACGACATCGCGCAGCTGATGGTGCTGGTCCGCCAGGAGGAGTCCCAGCGGCCGACCCAGATGGTGAAGGGAGGAGCCTTCGAGGGCACCTTGCACGGCCCCTTCGGCCACGGCTACGGAGAGGGCGCCGGGGAGGGGATCGACGACGCCGAGTGGGTGGTGGCCAGGGACAAGCCCATGTACGACGAGATCTTCTACACGCTCTCGCCCGTCGACGGCAAAATAACTGGTGCCAACGCCAAGAAGGAGATGGTAAGGTCCAAGCTGCCCAACACCGTGCTGGGCAAGATCTGGAAACTGGCTGACATCGACAAAGATGGCATGCTGGATGATGAGGAGTTTGCCTTGGCGAATCATCTCATTAAAGTCAAGTTGGAGGGTCATGAGCTGCCAAATGAGCTCCCTTCCCATCTCCTCCCTCCGTCCAAAAGGAAAATAACAGAGTGAAAGAAAGGTTATAGGGGAGTGGGGAAAGGGAAGGGGAAAATAAAAGATCTAGAACAACATGTTTACTTAAATTATACCTTCAGATGTGAGATCACGTTTGGATTTGTACCTACTTTGCTGTATGAAGAACAAAATCTAAAGCAGAACAAAAAAGTCCAATCCTTCATGATATGCAATTAACTCTTCCAGTGTACTGTCCCTGCTTTCTAATGTGTAGTCTGTAAACATGAAGGTAAAGAAAGGATGTTGCCAAGTAGGAGACTCTGTTAAGCGAGAGTAGAAGAAAACCTGAACAGGGCTGCATTTTTGGAGAGTGGAATAGGCACTAATAGAAATCTGCTAACTGCCAGTATCACTCCTGAGCTTTGGCTGCACCTTCTGCCTTTTAATGGGTCTTGCAAAATTCAGGAGACTAAGAGAAACCACAAGGTCTTCAAGCTATTGGCCAAAATAAAGAGCATTTCCTAATTAACATAAGCCCACACTAAAATACTAGATACTAAACCCCAGAGTTAAGAACTTTAGGAACCTTGTTTCACCGTTAAGATGCAAGTTTTACAAACGTTCCCCTGTCCTTAAAGAAAAATACATCAATAAAATCTGAAAGAGTTCTGAACTGGGCAGCTGGAGTTCCTCATTGTTCACTGTGGGGCAGGCACTCAGAGTTCCCAATCATCACCACCTCCCATTCAGTCCCCAGGGGAGATTTTTTCTGCAGGCCCAGCCAAGAGAACCACACTCCAAGGGAGGCAAGGGAGGGGGCCCTAGAGGTGGACACGAGGTGGGTTGGAAGGGAGGAGCGCTGCTTCCAGGCTCACCCAGCATTTCACAGCCAGTGGGTCCTGTTTGCTCTTTGAACAGTGGTGGTGTCTGTGATTCCTGTGAAGTGATTTGTGTTTGCTCTCATCGTGCACAGTGAACGCCACAAGGCCCCATCCTCACTGTACAGACACCAACCCCACACTGGATCCATCACAAGGGCAGAGCACTCAGGGGCGCTGGGCAGAGCTTGCTCTGCGCCTCCACAAACCCAGCCAGGATGTTGGCCTTCACACGCTCTCCTCACCACACACTTACACTTGATCCCCTCCAGAACTTCTACCCTGAGCCAAGAGACCTTCCCCACTTCTTTCATGCTCTATGAAATTTTTGTTTCCAAGACCTGATTTTAGCAGAATTGCCTCCATTTCTTGTTTCACTGCCTCGACACGAACGTGCGCGCGCACTTCTGGTTTTTGTTGTTGCTTTGGAGCAGCGTGTTGTTCCAATCCTGTTGTCACTTTATATAAGCTGAGCTCCTACTGTGATGAAAAACCAAGATAAGTATAACTTATTTTATATCTCTTGTGTTCATATTATATAGAGAAATATATTCTGTGTATGTAGGATGTGCTTATTGCAGTACATTTATCACTTGTCTTAAAAATTAATGCATTAACCTCTTTTGTACCCTGGTCCTAAGACATTATTAAAAAAGAAAGGCCAGATCTGTCTACTTCTTTTTACAGCAAAATGAAATGCAGCTGAAAAGAAAAAAAAACAACTTATTTCTAAGTGCAGCAAAGGGAGGAGATTATGCTTATGCACATTCCCAAAAGTGCATGTACAGATCAGCCCAGCTGGACTCGGGTGTGCACTGCTGAATGACTGGGTGACATCTGCAGCAACTTTCTCTCTTGGCAGTCTAATCACAACCTCCATACTTGCCAAAGCAAGAGGAATTGTACCTGTGATCCACCTTGTTCAATACAGGGGAGAGGTAACCACCACATTTCAGTAGAAAAAAGAATATATTGAAAGAGTTCCTTCCTGCCAGTCACAGATGAGAATGCTATGAATTTATCAAGATCTGGAATGGATGCAAAAAACCTCTTTAAATCTTACTGACTAATTCTATTTCTTCTTTATTCTTTCTTTTCTGTGGATGTTCATGACAGTGATATCTATGCCCAGAGTGGGACAGTGAGAGGCAGTAAGACAGGGAGAACACTTAGGATAGTCCTGGGAAAGCATCTGGACAGAGGGTATGAGCTGTAGGAGTTGGCAAAGTTTCCATTTAGCATCTGTACAGGATGAGAGAGGGATGAGAGGAAATCGTAGGGTGGAGAGCAAAAGCAATAAATGCAAATTGAGGGAAAAGCCAGCAAACTGTGTCATGCCAGTTCAGCTACCCAGTAACCCTCAGCTGAATCAGCCCTGCTGCCTCTGTGCATGCACAACTGTCTGATGGCCACTCCCACAGCACATTGCCTGTGCCAGTCACGTCACGCTGAAACCTAACTCCTTAAAAAGCAGAACGTTACTGGTTCTCTCTAAGGGGGTGGGAGAAGGTGAGGTCTTGGCAGTCTGTTCTTCCCTGTACACTCCAGCAAGGTGCTCAGGCAGGCAGCAGCAGTTACCCCCACGCCATGGCTGGGGCATGCCAGCACATTCCACGCTCCTGCCTGCTCTGCACTGCGCTCCCCTCATCCCTGTGCCAGCCTCTCCAGGATGCTCCTGCAGGATTCACCCAGAGGGGCCAGCAGGGCAGCAGCACAGAGCTCTGCCCACGCAGGTCAAGTGCAGAGGGGTTTGACTGCAGCACCCCTCAGGAACCACCTGGCACTGTCAGAGCACAGCTTCCCCACTCGTGGTGGGAGAGAGGAAAAAATACCAGCACTGCACTCAGAAACACACTGTTACTTAATAGGGTTGCACCAGGGATCTTGCTACAGAGGGAACAGGGCAGCTGCAGGGGGGCTGTGTGCCCAGAGAGGCAGGTTATGAACAGCCCTCTTCAGTCAGAAAACTTCATCTGACCAGCACATTTCACACTTGCTAGGCTCTTCAGGAAATTTAAAAAAAAAAAAAAAAAAGAAAAAAAAAAAAACCAACATCAAACAAAATCCCACTAAAACACCAAAGAACCACATCAAACCTTAATCACCCAGTTCTCTATATTGAAATGCATGGAATCCTGTAGCTCCACTATGGCCATGAGAAAGTGCATGTACTTATCCATCCCCTTCCCAGACAGCAGCTGCAAATGCACACACCCCCTTTTTCTTCCTTTTCCCTTCCGGCTTAGGACTCCCTGGGCAATCCCAGCCACCTGTATTGTTTCCCACATCTGTGGAAGGATGTGATTTCCCAAGCCCACCAGGACTCCAGGCACTGCATGCTCCTGCCAGCTCACAGAGCCACACTCCAAGGCAGTTATCTGTGTCCAACAGTGCTTCCTTTTTCCCAGAGCACTTCTCAATTACCTAACAAGATTTCCCCAGGAGGTTATACAGAGGAACCAATTCATTTGCTGTCTGTGGGTGGGGGATTTTATCATGTGAACATACCACTACCACTCACTTCTCTGATCCTCTCATGTCCTTCTCTACCCATCCTCAGACAGAAGTTTTCACAAGGTCAGAAGAACAAAAAGGTCCTTTTTCTACCCCTCTAAGTAGGAACTGCATTTGGTCTTCTCTCTGGGAAGGATCTAGAGCAAAAACATCTGTACCTACAGATGTTTCTGCTTTATGGGCTAATATATGAGTTTTTTGAAAATGAAATTCTCTCTACAGTGGAACATGACAGGCAGATTAGATCAACAGTGCTATTCAACCATTTATTTGAAGGGAAGGATAATAATTACACCAAGTTCCCTGAATAAGGCTTCACAGGAGGTGAGCAGCTTGGCAAAAGGCAATTACTTCTGGGAGCTGGAATTTAGCCAGCACGCTGAAGTTCAGAGAGACGTTTAATCAAACAGAAAAGGTCAGAATCAGCTTTTCCATCACCTTAAGTTCCAACACAAACTTCATACAACCATGAAATTCAGATTTAAGTCTGGAAACTGTTCTTTTAAGTTGCTCCCCTTAATCCTTTGCTCACTGACCAAAGGCTGCTGTCATGTGGTCAAAAGTTATGAGTTGTTTGACCTTACTGAGAGGGACAGTGTTCCTACAAGCACAGCTGGAACCACAGAGGCTCCTCTAGAAGATCACCTACACTTCTTGCATCCATTGATAGTTTCCACCTCTGCTATTGTTTATCTCATATTTCTTTTATTATAGAGTTTATTATAGAGAGAAGCTGTGGCTCCACATTCAGGCTTTGGTAAATCAGGGGACACAACAGACTATTTAAGCCCTTCCTAGATGCAGAATTCCTCAAGTCTCAAAGCCTGACACATGGGTAGGAACACTCATGGAGAACAGCACTGAATTACTCCAGAGGAGCAGCTTGACTGGTAACATCCAAGTTATTTCTGTGGAGTTTTTATAACATAGCATAGCATCTATTATCTTCTGCTCTTTCCCTTTCTTTCCTTGTGCTTATGAGCCTTTTTCTCCTCTTCCTAGTCTGTCCAAGGGTGGGGGAAAACCAAGACTTAGTTAACAAGGCTTAGTTTGGAACCTCAACACGCGAAGAAGTTCAAGGCTAGTGCAGGCAAGTCAATCCCTGCCTAAGCTTTCCAGCTCCTCCGGGCACTGCTGATAGAGTAACAAATCCAGTATTTAAAGCAGGCCTTGGAAACAATCCCTGGGTGCCTGAAGGGAGAGAAATCCCTGCTGAGTACAGCACACGTCCTCCACGGCATGCCCGTTCCGCCGAGCCCTTCACTGTCAAGCACCACACGAGTTGCTGGGTTTGAAACGGGCTCCCCTCCAGCTGCTGCCGTGTGCTGTAAACAGCCATCAGTGAGGCCTCCTTAGTGCCTGCACAAGATGTGAACTGGGAGATATTTATAGGCCTTGGGCTGGGTTGGATTGCCCTCCTCGCCCGGGCCGTTGCGCAAACCAAGGGCGTGCGCGTGGAATTCCTCTCCTCACACCGCACGAGCTCCCTGCAGGGAAATGCCAAATGCTGCTCTCTGAACAGCTCTCACCCAGCACCCCACACATTTATCAGCAAGATGAGGCTCCCAGGAGCTCCTTATAAGGTGACGCAGCACAGAGATCAGTAGGAAGCACGGCTCCCAGGGAAAGCTCTCCGGCCATTTTCTGACCTCCTTCAATCATCAGTTTTCAAGGCAGAGTTTCCACTTCCACTAAAGACAGTGGAAAGGTATCAAAATGAAGAGTTTGCTGCCTGTCTGCCCACCACATTTAAGCCATTCACAACTGTTGGGAAGGATGAAAGTTTGACAAGAAAGTCTCACAGATATGTATGCTTGGCAGAAAGATTTTTAAATGTAGAGTCTGATGAAGGAATAGAGGTGGAAGCAAGTTTTGATATAGCAGAAAAGAACTGCTGAGCCAGTCTTACTGGATAACCAAGAACGCAAAGGGTGTGTTAGTTAGAAGGGGTTTGTATGGCTTAGAGCAAAGGATAAACCCACCTCAAACAAGAAGATGTTTTTACCAAGCAGAAAGAGAGCACAGGCAAACAAGTCAGCAAATGTGGCAAGTACAAAAAAGGTCTCAGAATTTTCCACTGCAAGAAAACTGAAAAACAACTTCTAGCTTAAACTGTAATGTACTAACTTTTAGTGATTGGAGAACAGTAGCATGAATATGGTAATTATAGTGGTTATGATAGGCTATAGATAAAAGTTAAGGTATAGATTGGTTCTACTGTATTAAGATGCTCAGCAAAGAAAAGTATAGAATGCATTGTAACCTCAACTCAGGGTCTCCAGGCCTGCCTGCAGCTGGAGCTGACAGCTGTAGGCACAGGCTCTGTCACCCACCACCCTGGGCTGCTGTAACCTCTTGGATGGAATAAACTGCATTTTGGAGAGCCCCTGGAGTCCCACATCCCTCATTTCGGCTCTTACACACAACAGGCTAGAAGGAATTCTCTGCATCCTACCATCTTTAAAGCTTCCACATCCCACAGCACAGGCATCTCCAGTTGTATCAGAACTGCAGTGTAGCTGCAGTCCAAGCTGGCAGCTCACAGTTGAGTTTTCCGAAGCAGAATTGTTCCCCAGTTAGAGTTTCAATATCCAGTCCCTCAGTAAAGAGTTCCTTCATCTGCCCAGTTGGGAATATCAATTCTTTTGCATGCACAGAAAGGTGATAAGCAGCTTAAGCTTCCATACCCATTAACTAGCACCCCTCAATCCAGTTCTAGCATGGAACAAACCCTTGGCAAACCAGAGAACTTGCACCATTTGCCACCAAGGGAGATTAGTTCTCTAATTGATATCACCTTTGATGACTCATCACGCCAAAGGAATAAAAACAGACCAATGATCTTCTTCTCTGCCAAGAAATACAGCTTGCAAACTATAAAAAGAACTGGTGGCATTTTTCCCAGGTCCCACCAGCAGCCACCAGCACAAGATAGCAAAGCACACCTAAAGCTCCTCTTCCTGCTCAGCTCAGCAAGGCTTCACTCTTCCTCCTGAAATTAAGCAGCCTTGGAAAGGGAAAGGAGGTGATCTACTGATTGCCATTTAATGCTAGTCTAGAGCTATATAGGCTGCTCAGGGACCATAGAAAATCCAGTGACTGGGAGAACAATCAGGAATGAAGTTTTACTGCCCAGATAAGTCTTGCATCTCTGCAAGGAGCAGAGATATTTTTAAAGAAAAGGTCATGCAAGCAGTGAATGTCAACCCCAAGTCTCACGTGTTTTAATAAAAAGCATTAATCAAAAAACCCATGAGGTTCAAAGCCATGATGACACATTGGGACCTGGTTTTTAAGGCCTGGTTCAAACCTGCCTCAGCCCAAGGCAGGCAGAACATGGCACACAGAACATGGCACACAGAGCAATCAGCTCTCTAACAAGTGCTCTGCCTTCCCAGCTGCAGCCACCAGGTGCAGCAATGCTGTGCAACACAAGGGACTGAACACCTCAAACACCCGGGCCCACAGCAACCAAACCAAGGCCCGTGGATCTGACAGTGCCAAAGGTGTCCGTGCAACCACGGGACCTTCATGGTGCTGGGCTTTTGCCAGGGGCTTGGGGTCTTCCCCCCTGTAAGCACTTCATGGGAATGGAGACTGATGAGGCACCGAGGTATGGCAGCAATACTTTCCTTTAAGCTCTGCTGGTTGAATTGCTCCAGCCCTTTCCCTGCAGTATTTTCCCAGCCTCTGCTCCCCATATCTGTGAGGACAGAAGCCTCTGCCAAGCTTCAAGCACAGCCCTTCAGCAGAATAGCACAGAAAAGAGACCACATGCAGCCTATGAAGTGGCAAAGCTTATGCTTGAACAGCTTTTTCCTCCCCCTCCATCCTCTACACAGCTGAGTCAAACCCCAGAAGCACAACATCATCTCAGGCTTGGTAGTATTTCAGTACAGACACAGAGGCAGAGTTTCCCATCTCTCTTGAGAACCTGGAAGGAGCAGTTTTGGGCTTTGGTTGTGGCTTTTCTCAGACATTCTGGTTCTCAAGGTCACTCTCTGTCCTTCCTCTTCCACATGGGGTTTGGGGAAGTGCAAATCTTCATCCAGCCCATTTTCTGTGGGATGGGGGAAGAAAAGTGCTTATGATGACATCCCAAAAGCCTTGCTAGACAGACAGGAGTGCTGTTGCATGTTCTATGGAAAAAGTCTGTCCATGCAAGGTCCCAACAAGAGGTGACTTCCCAGCACAGCCCTCAACAGAAGCTGACAAAGGCACAAAGAGGGTCCCAAGGGTTGAGAGGTGGGACTGGAATACACAGGAAACCTGCTAGAAGTTGGCCAAGGAACCTGACCTGTCTATAGAGCCAGAGCAGGCTGGTGCAAGTAGAGCTCGCTGAAATCTGGCTGTGCCTCTGTGGAGGGCCTGTCCAACCCTTCTGGAGAAGCTGCTCTCCCACAGCAGGAAACATGGATGTCTCCTTCTCAAGGGAGACAAACAAGCCCTGCAGAGCATGGATGATAGACTGCGACCGTGACAAACAAGGACACGATGTCCTTCCCGCCTGCTCCTCTCCCAGCCCTGGAGGGATCACATAAGGTCACTAATATTCCTAATGATCTGCTTCCGATGGGTTGCCTCACTCCTTTCACTCCATTTCACAGAAATAAAGGCAGCCTGGCTGCCTTTCTCCACTTCCTTTCAGGAGGACAGAGGGGAACAAAAGCTGTTGCAGCGCTGCGAGAGCCGCGGGCCATCGTCACAGCCCGAGAGGCACACGCCACCCCAGCCCTTTCCCTCATCCCCAAAGGGAATTTACTCAGCCAGCTTCTCACGGCCATGGCAATGTCAGAACTGTGATTTTCATGGACAGGCTGCCAAAGCTGGGGCAATACAGGGCTGGTGTGCTCACCTGAGCCACTGGGAGACCCCCTGGGAAAGAGGAAGTTCAGAGCATCTTCATACCTGGCTTCCCACCATCTCCAGAGCTGGTCAGAAGCAGCTCATTTCCCCCCCCTCTAGCTAAGGAAATGTCTTTCAAGGACCCCACCACGCTGGCTGGAGGTTTGCAATTCTGCCACCAAATGTGTCAGTGAACTTACAGCATTAATTATTCTTACAGCATTAATTATTCTTGAGGCACTTCAAGGCATCAGCTGCAACCTCATTGCCTGCCTCAAAGTCCTTTGCTGGAAGGATGAAGGAGGTGAGTACCTCCTGGCCCTGCAAGAAGCTGCTGACTCCTGCAGGAGTGAGCAGCCAAGAGGCTGAGCTTTCCAGAGAGATGGGCTGCTGTTATCAGCTCCCCAGAGATGAGCGTGCAAAATACCTGGCATATCACACTCCTTGGATCATTTGTATTCAATTGTACACCCAAGAGGGAAGGGGTGAGGGGAAAGAGGCTCTTGACTTTTGTCCAGGAAGAGCAGATAAGGTACAAGGAGAGGAAAAGTGATTTTTTCTACAGCCCCAGCAAATAGCTATCTATTTCCTAATGAAGTGCTAGTGCAAACACTGAATGTAGTCCAATGAGTAAGAAAGGCCACTGGTTACTGGGTTTCAGAGGAATGTTTTCCAATGCCCTATTATAAAGATAAGTGCATATTAAAGGAGAAAAATGGGTTCACACACCACTGCAGTCAGGATGCTGTACTTTTGCGTATCAACAATGCTTGGCCAAAGACTTCCAGCCATCAGGGAACAACCCCATTTCCCAGAAGAGCAGGACACAGAGTGCTCTGTGTTTAAGGCCATCATTTAAAAACTGGAGGAGAAAAAAAAAAAGGAGGAATCTTTGTATTTAAAAGATCAGTTTAAGAGAGGGATACCAGCCCAAAAGCCAGTGGGCAGAGCCAGGTTTCAGAGTGATGAGATAGAAGCACAGAGATGATTCACCTCCCTGATGTTGGTTTCACTGGGACTCCTCCAGCCACAAGGCAGCCCAAGACATGCCAAGAAATGCATTGCTCCCCCAAAAAAGCATCATCCCCATAGTCCCAAAGCCTGGTCACACCATGATGTGTTTCTAAATGCAAGGCTAGGGCCCATGGAAATGAGCTCTGCATCATGGTGGTGCACAGTGAACTTACCCAGGACACATCCCAGCTCCTCTGCACAGGCCTGCTGCCAAAATGCCTTTAAGAATTTGGTCATGGGTTATGCACTTTGAAATCATCTTTTCTCTTCAAGGCCCAGGAAGCCCAGTTTTCCAGACAAAAGTTTAATGCTTATTTTTAAGCAAAACAGATTTGCCAGCACAAACTAAGAGATAAACAAGCACTTTAGCCAGGAGCCAACGTGACAAACGCGATAACCTGGCACAGCATTGCACTTCCTTCTCCACATCATGCCTGTTCCACACAGCTTGGGGGATGCAAAATGCCTCTGCTGGAAAGATCCCCATTGTGCTGGGTGACTACAGGAGTGACAGCAATCCATAATGCACTAGGATAGACACACCAGGGCACAAAAAGGCAAAATAAAAATAAACACTGGGCCAGGAGCCAGAACTGGTCAATACTGCTACCTGGCAGGTTTGGAATAGGAGCTCCTGATCTCTCTGCACACACAGAGAGTTTTCAGACATTGCCTAACACTGCTTTTCTTTTTTTTAAATCCAAAGACACTTTGCAGGAACACTGTTTTTAAAGAAATTATTCTGGGCATGAACAAGTGCTCTCTGGTGGAGATGGGCACACCAAAACTGGGACACAGAAGAGAAGCAAGCAACCCCCTCTGACAGGTTTTAATATGTTTTAGATAAATTCTTATATGATTTGCACAAAGACATCTGCACACATTTAGAACTCAAGCACACAGAACTCCATAAGGCAATAATTTAGAAATTCCCCTGCCAAGAAGTTGTGTATCATCCCAAGTCCCTCGATTACTTCTGCTGAATAACAGGCACTGAACACTAAGCCTGTGCATTTTTTGAAGACACAGGTTTGCTTTTTCCTGATCCAAATACAGAACAAAAACAGGATCATAATTTACTATTGAAGACAATGAAAATCTTATCATTGTAAATATATGTAGTGAGATAATACAAATCCTGTTCCTTGGTATTTCCCCTCCACCCTCTATTCCTACCACTACTCCTTCCAGCTTTAGGGCCTCTCCCCTGCTTGCATGGAAGATTGACGCCCATCTCAAAGCCATAAATTACTCACAAACAGCTACTGAAAGTAGCAATGACCGTAGGGTAACACTTCCACAAAGCAATAGAGCTTCCTGGCAAGCTGATAAGAGTTTCCTGTTTTGAGTTTTGGGTTGGGTTTTTTTCCCTCTGATAAAAATTTGACTCTCAAAACATCTCAGAAAGGAAGGACTGACAGTTTTTCTTTCCCCCCCTCCCTCCTCCCTTAAACGTGTTGGATTGCAAAATTTGTTCTTTTTTGCTGAATGTGAAATGGGGACCAGGTTCAAGAAACTCAAGTGCACCAGCTGAGACAGCAGGTGAGAGAAGCACATGGACTCCTTCCCTGCCTCAGGAGGATGGACTGGCCTTGCAGCCCACCTTTAGTCCTGCCCTGCACTCTCACCTCTCAAGTTCTGCATTTTGCACTCTGGCAACACTCACAGTTTCTGTCACAGGCAAAAAAAAACCCCCAAAATCTTCAGGGACACAAGCTCTGCGTTTACTCCTCTTACTGTGGTGGCACAGCCCCTGTCACCTCTGGGCACCTGTGCATGCCTGAGGAGAGTGACCAGAAGGGCAGCTGGTTCTGCTCAGGGCCAGCCTGCCCTCTGTCACCTCACAGGTCTGCACCTGGAACCCCAAAGTCCCCAGTGAGCTCTCCTGACACCTTGTGCTGGCAGCAGCCCAGGGGTCCTGGAGGCCTCCATGGGAAGCCCAGTTCTTTCCTCACCTCAGGGCACCTCCCTGGACCTGCTGTTCCCAATTTCTGGGCTCAGACCTTATGTTCAATACCTGGGACAAACAGACTGCATCAAATAAAGGAATACCTCTCCTTTACCCCTTCCTGCTGTCCTTACTCAGGAAGCCTCTCACCCAAGGGCTTTTGGCACCCACAACATCCCCCTCCCCATCCCAACCCAAAGGTGTTCACAGATACCTTTATTTTCACTGGCCCCACATGCCTCTCTTTTTCGGAGATAAGAGAAAAAGCATTGCACAGGCTTGATACAACATCAAATATGGATACAAGATATCCCCCAGGAGCACCAGAGCAGCACACAGGATTTTAACATTTAATCCCCTAAAATCACCTCTCATTTGAAAGGGGAACTGCAGACAATGAAATAAAAATAACTACAAATGCTCTATTTGTCCTCTGCTATGTGGGCCCTAACCCCAGGAAGGACAAGGGCCAGGCTAGAGCCCCCCCAGCCTCCTCAATAACAGGAGCAGCCTGGGCAGTTTTTACAGTGATTGCAAAGGGGCAAACCAGCAAGGTGATGTTTTACAGCACAAAACCTTCTAAGAATAAGCAAGATAATTTCACATGGTGAAGCTCAAACTAGATTACACCCTGTGTAGGAACAGAAGCCATTGTTTTCTTCCAGATCAGACTGGGCACCATTTCACATCACTTCTCTTTTAAGGCAAATTTCACCACTTCATCTTACAGTAAACAGCAGAAGTGTTAAACAGCACTTACACAACAGAGCAGAGATCCCAGACCTGCATTTCTGGGGGGCTTTCAGACATTCACTTCCCACTGCATGCAAGCCACATGCGTTCATTCACACACAGGGCTGCCCAAAACTATTTAATTGCTTGCCCACACTAGCTGGCAAGGCTGAGAAGGGCTTTCCACATAAAGCCCTTTTGGCACATGAGAAGAAAAGCAAACAATGCTGCAACATTAAATTTCACGACATGCAACTCTCCAGGCCGGCCACTAACAGGAGCAGTGGTGAATGCTGCAACTCTACCTTCTCCCAAAACCAAAAAGCCATCCTCCAAAAATGACATGACAGCTGAGACAACCCAGGCAGCTCCCTCTAGCTCCAGGTACTCCAGAGTATCCAAAACCATCACCAAATACTTTCTCTTCATTCACCCTCTTTCTTCCCCAGTTTTCCTACCTATTCTCCAGGGGCTGTTCCTCCTTGGCTCTCAGCAGCAACCCAGCACCAGCACCACCATTCTCTATCCACCCTTTCAAACCTTCCAGTAATTTCACTAATTAGGAGGGGACCAGCTCAGGTGAGAGAAATTCTGCTCTCAAACTCCTGTGCACCTGAGAAGCCAACACCCTGCTAAAGCACCTGCAGCTGTCTGGCTAACTCAGGCTGCTCTGCTCAATATTTACTTTCCTGAAGGAGATTGAAGATGCCCTCAAATACTTATTCCAAGCAAACAACCTTTTACAATATATTTTGCAGCCAAAGGCTTAGAGTGCTGCAAGAAAAAAAAAGCAGACAGGAGGTAGTTTGAACACAAACACACACACACACATATATATATATATGTATATATATATATGCATATACACACACACATACATAAAAGGTCAGTGTGGTCAGCCAAGAAGTCTGCACCTCATGATGCATTTTACCCAGTGACTTTTCTGGATCCAGTTTAATTGCTCTTTGGAAGCCTTTTAGTGCGAGGTCTAGCACAGGAAACTCTGAAATGAGCTGCCTTACAGAAATGCTGACCAAGTGCCATCAGAGCCACCTTCTCAGTCCCTGTGGCATTTGTGTCAGTGCCACCCTGTGCCACAGAGCTGGTGAAGCTGCTGCAGCCCAGAGGAAAGCCCTGAGAGTGGCTTTAGCTGGCAAAGGCCTGAGATGTCGAAGAACAAAAGCTGTGACTGCAAATGGGCTGCATTTGTTGTACAAATCACAGTGGTAATGAAAACACACAGCCACAGCGCTGTTTTTGGCAGTCACTCATCAGTGTTGGGCTGCAGGAAAGGAAGAGGTTTGGGGATTGTGGCTTAGGGCTTGTTTCATTACTACAGATCCCAGAGAACTTTGGAAAGCAATGCTCAAATCCAGACCAGATGTGCCAGTTCATCCCCTCTGGGGGAGCAGACCCAAAGCTGGAAACTCGGTCAAGACAGAGCCTCATGATGCATCAGTACCTCTTGTGGTACCACCTGGATGCAGGAATTTTGGTCAGAGAAAGGCCTGGGCTGGGCACAGGGCAGTGGAGCTGACAGGGCAGTCAGAAACTGAAGGATTTGGCTCAGAAATGTTAAGGAGCCAGATGAAGAAGAGACAAAGGAGCCTCTTCCCGCTTGCCCACGGCACAGGCCTTGGCCACAGCACTGATCCAAGGTGTGATTCATTTAAGCCACGCTCATAGAACTCACTGAGAGGAGAAAAGCCACAGAGCAGAGCAGATCCCACTGAGAGCAGCCAGGGACAGCAGGATCCTTCTTGTTCACCACCAGATTCTCAACCCAGGCAGTGGCAGGAGCCAGCCATCAGAGGAGAAGCCCCAGGTTTAATTATAGCCTGCATACCCACCGAGCATATATTTCCCTTTTATTTTTATTCTGAACTTCATGTAAAAATAGGATTTCCTGCTGCCCGATAAGGGATTCCTGTTTTTGCGGCAGGAATTTTGCCTTCTTGGGAAGCCGGTGCCTACCGGGCTGTGGATGGGCGCTTCAAAGCACAACAGCAGCCCGGCAGAGGGGGCGGCTCGGATAACATTCGGCATTTACATTGTTCCTGCTCGCCTTCAGGGCAAAAAAAAAAAAAATAAAATAAATAAAGAGGCTGTGGCCCCCTCCTTCCATGAATCACCACCAAGTTTAGCATTCCGGAACTCTGTTTTGGAAAATCTCTATTTGCCTGCATATTTTTAGTAGGGGGGGGGTGTTTGGGGTTTGCATCCTTCCCAGGTAGATTTTTGTCAGTTTGCCGGGCTCCGGGGAGGCGTATCCTGCTTTGTGAGCCTGGTCATCAACCGGGAGATAAATATAAGCACGGAACAGTCATTCCTCCCACCCTTCCCACTCCCCCGCGCCACAGCTCCCGCATTCCCCAGCACACCCACGGAGCTGCAGGGAGGAGCAGCACGTATGGACCCGCCTGGAGGGGCTGCTCCCCTCCTCTGCAGCACACGGGAGCGTGGAGATGTCAGGACAGGCTGTTTCGAGCCCCAGTGCCAATAATTGCCACTCTCTTCCAATGCAAAGGCATCACTCTTCTCAGCTGGGTCTGCCCTGGTGGGATACACGCACCAAAACCTTTTTCCAAAGCCACCAGGGTCCCTAGGAAAGCAAGAGCACTGGCAAGGGCTCTGCTGCCCACCAGCTCTTATTTTCTCCTTGCCTGCTTTTCTCTGTGACCAGAGGAAAAAGTCCTCAAGTGCTAAAAGGAGATGTGCCAAGAGGAACATGGAAAGGAATTCATGCATTTGCCTGGTGCTGAGCAGAAGTTTCCCTCAGCCCCCAGCAAGCCGTTCCTGTTGGCAAGAGAGCAAAAGGGAGTGAGAGTTTTCCTTGCAAAGAAGAAAAGTGCATGTTTTTTTCCTTTTAAGAATAAATCTTGATTCTCAGTGGGGCAGTAGATGTCAAAAATGTGGCTGTCAGGGCTGAAAGCAGCTCTGGCTGCAGCCCATCCCCAAGGCACCCTTTAACATTGCAGGAGCTGTCTGAGAGGCACAGGCTAGAGAGGCTTCCCTCCTCCTCCCAGGGGTTTGGATCCAGTGGGGATCTTCCCAGGGGACCTCACCATGTAAAATCTGAAAAGATTCAGAGAATCAGTCTGGGCAAGGACAGCCCGGTAAAGAAATGTCCCTTTAGGTCAGCCTGAGAAATAGCCCTGCTGCCATTGCCTGGGGCAGGGGGCAAGAGCTGCCTGAGATGTGTTCTGCAGCCATGGGAAGCTTCATGCTGACTCCTCCATGAAACAGGGAAAGTGCAACCACAGGTCTGACCCACACATGGACATCTCAGCCCAGCTCCCAGGCTCATTGCCATGGAGCTGCAGCACTCTGGCATGCACACAGGCCTTAGTTGGCTTTCTAAAAATGATTTGTCCTGGTACAAAAGTTGAAATATTTGACTTATATAAGACCAAGGGAATGGAAATGTTGAAGCAGCAGAGAACCACCACTGCATCACTTTTATTAATCAATGGAAAAGGGAAATGTAAGCTTTCTAACAAGGCATTAAGAGCTGTTTCTCCTGTGGCAGGGCTCTACAGGCTGTGAGTTTCCAGCCCAGCACCCTACAATGCTGTGATCAGAGGCAAGACTGAGCCTGCCAGGGACAGAGCTCTGAATTTATACCAGGGGTATTTATAGAGGCAGCTGGCACTGGCAGCTCTCCGGGGACACCAGCATGGTCTTCTGCAAAGGGGCTGCTGGAGATGCAGTAGGAGAGTGGGAATGTGCTGGAGCAACACCAAACCACCAGCCAAGACTCCAAAAAAAGCCTCAGGAGTACCCAAGAGCCAGGCCTCAGGGGCATTTCAGTGTTCTGCTCCAGTTAAACCCCCTGGGCTGGGGCACCACTCCCACACACACTGATCCCAGCACCCAGCAGCTGGTGAAAGTATTGTTGAATCATCTAAGTTGAAAAAGTCCTCTAAGATCATTGAATCCAACAATTAATCTGCCACTGCCAAGGCCACCACTAAGCCATGTCCCTAAGGGTCACATCCACTTGGCATGGATTCTACAGAACCTTCCCACCTCTTCCCTGCTGAACTGCCCTCCCTCAGAGGCCTGAAGCAAGTGGTGGATGCCTGCCTGAGGGGTGTTTTACCCAAGGGAGCCACCTCTCCATCGTTCAGCTTTGTCTCCTTCTTCATCTTCATCAGGAGAATGAGCAGAGGACGCTCAACCAGGGTGCAACAACCAGCTGGGGTCAGAAGCTCCCAAAGGCAAAACCTGCTGCCAGGTCTTAGGTAAGAGTTAGCAATGGTGCAGCTGAAATCTGTTTCCAAAGGGCTCCCAAAATGCAATTTTTTCCCACACCTTGCATTCCCAGGAAATTGGTGTAGGGCAAGATGAAGGCTCGCAGAGTCAGAAGGCTGCTGGGGTGAAAGAGGTGTTCACCCCTCCTGGGTCCTTCCTTCAGGCACAGAGGTCCCTGCTCCTCCATTCCATGGCTTTCCTGGCCTGTCAGCTCAGGGTTTCATTGCCTGCTTTTGAATTCAGCACTCGGGGCAGGTGGAGCACCAGAGCATGACTTTTAACAGCTGCTGCATTTTAAGCCTTGGACAAGGAAGCAGAACTGAAATCCTTTGGGCTTTTTCAGACCAAAACTCCCAGATCTGCTGCTTCTTTAATTGTGGCTGTGTGTGACATGATGGCGGTTTGCTCATTTGCAATTTTTTTCTTCTCCAGTGGTTTTTCAGTGTTTCCAGGCCTTTTCATTCATTGCATCATGTTTTTGTTCTGCAGAAACGTGGTGCTGCAGGTGACAAAAAGCTGCTTCTCTTGTCTCCAGCCTGTTTGGAAATTTTTAAATCAAATGAACCTCAGTATGTACAGGGAGACAAAGATCAGAGAGGAGAGGCTGGGGACTGGTTATTTCCACAGAATGAAAATAAATGCAGAAATGCCCAATTTACAGACAGGCAAGATTTACTAATAGAAGTAAAATAATTGGAGGAGGAGAAGGCAAGTTTTGGCTGCATTTACCAACTTTGAATGAAGGAGAAAAGTCACTTCCCCTCTTACTTCTTCCAAAAGCTCTGGGGAAAAAAATAGGAAGAAAAGTTTCTCTTTTCTTCACTTTTAGGTAAAAAATAACCCTGAGAAAATGAAAAAAAAAAATTCTGACCGATTTTGACATCAAGAAAGGGGGTGTTGGACCCAGCTGGAGTTAACAGACTGCAGTGGAGCTGTGAGTTCCTGGCACTTTCTCACAGCACCTGCCCCAGGAGCTGCCAAGGCTCTGTGAGCCAAGAAAATTCCTCTTCCCTGACCTGACCTGTTGCAGGGCCATAGTGCCTCCAGTTCACTTATTCTTCCCCCTGCCTGACTTTTCCCTATGGGGCAAGCAGGTGGTGCTTTCTGCAAGGGAGTGGTTTAACAAATTAAAAAAAAAGAGAGAAAACTGTTATGGGTAGTTTTTGGAACCTTCATGTTGTGATAATGGGCCATGATGGGCTGCTCATCTCCTGTGAAAACACCTCAGGTATGTGTTTGGTTTGCAGGAGAGGGTTGGAATAGAGGAGATGAGGGCAGAGCATCCCTCAGCTCCTTGCAGCTGGACAATGGCAAGAGGCTCCAAAATCCATAAGACCCAACCTCAGGACAAGGGGGATGCTGTGTGTGGTGTACCCCAAATGAATCCCGTGCTCAGACAAGGCTCAGGGTGAGGCAGGGGTGTGTGGTGTACCCCAAATGAATCCCATGCTCAGACAAGGCTCATGGTGAGGCAGGGGTGTGTGGTGTACCCCAAATGAATCCCGTGCTCAGACAAGGCTCAGGGTGAGGCAGGGGTGTGTGGTGTACCCCAAATGAATCCCGTGCTCAGACAAGGCTCAGGGTGAGGCAGGGGTGTGTGGTGTACCCCAAATGAATCCCGTGCTCAGACAAGGCTCATGGTGAGGCAGGGGTGTGTGGTGTACCCCAAGTGAATCCTGTGCTCAGACAAGGCTCAGGGTGAGGCAGGGGTGTGTGGTGTACCCCAAATGAATCCCGTGCTCAGACAAGGCTCATGGTGAGGCAGGGGTGTGTGGTGTACCCCAAATGAATCCCGTGCTCAGACAAGGCTCATGGTGAGGCAGGGGTGTGTGGTGTACCCCAAGTGAATCCTGTGCTCAGACAAGGCTCAGGGTGAGGCAGGGGTGTGTGGTGTACCCCAAGTGAATCCTGTGCTCAGACAAGGCTCATGGTGAGGCAGGGCGCTCTGCCAGTGCCAGGATGGGGCTGCACACTGATCCTCACTGGCTCTGTCCAGGAGTTGCTGACAGTCCTGTTTGCAGCTGCTAAATCCCAGTCATTGCAGGAAGCTGTGAGAGAGCCAGAACAGATGGGGGCACACAGGCACGACCAGCTGGGTGTCCTGGGGGGGGTCAGGCCCCTGATGTCCTGGCTAGGGGTGGTGGGAGCTGAGCAGAGCTAGCCCAAAGCCCTGCAGCAAACCTGGATGCCCCATGTCTTTCCCCCATGCAGTGCCATGCCAGGAGGGGATGAGCTCCTGGGAAAAACAGGAAAACTGAATTCCAGTTTGTGGTTCACATCCCACAGGCTCCAAAAACAACTTGTTGGATGGGAAGCCTGATGAGGCCACCTGCCAGTGTCCACAGCCCCACATCCCAGTGGGAGAGAAGGAGGCAGCAACGTGGGGCTGGCACAGGGGACCAAGCTCTGCCCTTGTGTGCATCTGGCCCCAAACTAATGCCACCAACAGAGAAAAAACAGGCATTTGTGCCCCTGCCATGCTCTCCCCATCTGGACCACAGTGCCAATGCCATCCCACACATCCCAGAAGTGGCATCAAGAGGTTTCTGGCAGCCCCACCAGGAGTCCATTTGTCCCACACTGTTTCTCCCCAGGAGAAGTAGTAGATGTGTCATTTTCCTTTCACAGGACACGAGCGGCCTTATCCAAATATAAACATTCTGGGAGTATTTGCTGGCTTATTGTCTGGACAAAAAAGTAAAACAAACAGACCTTAAATCCTTTTCCCCCTGCCACTTCTGGTCTGGAGTCAGGGCCGTACGCTCCAGAGTTCCCGAAAACATCGCTCATCAGAAATAGCATCCTACTAAACCAGGTGTGGAGGTGGCCCCAGCCAGCCATGCCGCCACCTCCTCCTCCACAAGTCACTGAAAAGCCAGTCAAGAGATCTCTGAATATTTAAAGAGTTGCTGTATGAATAATGGAAACAACCAGCAACCAAGAAAACATGATAGCCTGCAGTGCCATGGGGCAGCACTCCCTTGGGAGAGGCCAGGAACAGTGGGCAGATGTCTGGGTGCACTCTCAGACAAATTCAGCTTTCAGCAGCATCAGCAAAATGCCAGTTTGGGGTCAAAAGCTGCCTGAGAATCCATTACCCCACGCCCAGCAACAGACACAGGTGAGAGCTTTCCTCACCTGATCAGGCAGCAGCACAAGAAATGACACAGAAAGGGGAAAATGCTGCTCTAAACAAAGCAAAAGTGTTTCTCTCTCACAAAACAGGGCAGGCACAGGGTGTGAAGCCTGGGGAAGCCATTTTGCAGTGAAAGGGTTGTGGCTCAGGAAAAGAGGACACGTGAGAGACACAACCCCAAATCCCAGGTGATCCCCTCTTCCTTTGCCCATCTCATCCCAGCCCACACCTCCCCTTCCCATCAGGGACCACAGCAGGAGATCAAAGTCTGGTTCCAGCGAGTGTTGTTTTACAGCAGAGGTTTTCTTCCCACCATCTTGGTTTTCACCACCACCAGCTCTTTTTCAGGAGTTTTTGGGATGTTTCAGACCCCAATCTCCTCTGTGCTGCCCCCAGCAATGCAGCTGAGGCCACTCAAGTAAAAATTCTCCCACCTCTGTGAAGTTCAGGGCCAAGCAGAGGCTTTGTCCCCATGTTGGTGGAGTGGATAAGTGGCTCCTGAGGGCTCTTTCAGGATCTCTCTCTTTCTTGAGTCCCAAAGGGAAGAACAGTCCAAAGATCAGAGCTGTCTGCATGAAACAAATTTCACATTAAAAAACAAATGAGACAGAGAAGCTGAAGGACTAGATTTTCCAAAATACCATACATGCACAGGCACTGCCTGGTTTGTCTGGGAGCACTTTGGGTTTATCCTGCACAGCACTAAAGAGAGGGGAAGGCCAGGAGGAGTTTGGGACACAAAGCAAGGCTAAGATCTGGTTGGGAAAACACTAAGTGGTAAAAGATCCTGTGCTGTTCAGGTGGCACCACAAAGCTCCATGAGGAGAAGCTGGGACAGAGGCAATGGCTGCTGGTCCCATGGCAGGGGATGGGATGGAGGGAATGGCATGGATGGCTGCTGGTCCCATGGCAGATGATGGGATGGAGGCAGTGGGATGGAGGGAATGGCATGGATGGCTGCTGGTCCCATGGCAGATGATGGGATGGAGGCAGTGGGATGGAGGGAATGGGATGGATGGCTGCTGGTCCCATGGCAGATGATGGGATGGAGGGAATGGGATGGATGGCTGCTGGTCCCATGGCAGGGGATGGGATGGAGGGAATGGGATGGATGGCTGCTGGTCCCATGGCAGGGGATGGGATGGAGGGAATGGGATGGATGGCTGCTGGTCCCATGGCAGGGGATGGGATGGAGGGAATGGGATGGATGGCTGCTGGTCCCATGGCAGGGGATGGGATGGAGGGAATGGGATGGATGGCTGCTGGTCCCATGGCAGATGATGGGATGGAGGGAATGGGATGGATGGCTGCTGGTCCATGGCAGGGGATGGGATGGAGGGAATGGGATGGATGGCTGCTGGTCCCATGGCAGGGGATGGGATGGAGGCAGTGGCATGGATGGCTGCTGGTCCCATGGCAGGGGATGGGATGGAGGGAATGGAATGGATGGCTGCTGGTCCCATGGCAGGGGATGGGATGGATGTGATGGCCACTAGTCCCATGAGCATTCTTCCCCTGCATACATAGATCCAGACACAAGCTACTTTTCCCCATGGGATTCCCATCTGCTACTGCAGAGAGATATGGCTGCAATCCCCATATTTTTTTAAATATTGAGTCCCTTGGTCCCCCCTCCCAGGGAAATGCCCTTATCCTTAATAAAGCAGGGAGAGAGGGCTCCTCTGGATGGGCACATGGCAGAGGCTGCATGGCTGCCTCATCCTCTCCCCACCACCACTAGGAGCTCTGGTTGATGGAGGCCTGGCTGAGACAATGCAAACTTTAACAGCTTATGGAGTAATTAAGCAAAGCCTCTCAATACAGCATCACTAATTAGATGAATCCTCCCTAAATTACCAGTAGTTCATGGCACCCTGTAAAATCCTTGTGTAATAGCCTTAGAAAACAATGACACTCAGCTGGCACTGAGCCACACAGCTTGATGGCAATTGCAAAGCACTTTGGATGTTCATGAGCCTTTAAAAAAAAAAAAAAAAAAAGAAGAAGAAATCTAAAATGTACATTTCCCCCAATGACTCTGCTCTGGGGTGTATTAAAAGCAGCACCTTGACTCAGCCTGCCACATAAACATCCTGCTGCCCCTGGACAGCCCGATGCTGTCTTCCTCCCAGGATGAGGAGCTGAATAAGAAGTGACAATCACAGCTCCTGCCCGCAGGAAAACAGGAAGCGCCAGAGTTGTACAACCACTCCAAACATTGTCCTACCTGCTCCACTCCTTGGGTGCAATGGGAACTTGCTTTCCCTTCCTTTCCACATTGCATAACTATTTCTGGTCCAGTGCTGCTCAGTCCCAGGACGCTGCTGTGTGGGGAAGTCCCCGCGGCCTTTGGCTTCTCCCTGCCTGCCCAAAGCCAGCCTGGGGCTCCCTGTCCAATGCACCAGGACAAATGCCCACCTTCCAAATCCACTGCTAACACTGGCAGCGCTGAATGCAAGCACTGGAGGAGATGGAGATGGACTCAGGGTGCTGGGCAGATTGGCTCACCCACACCTGGCAAGAGCTAGAGTGAAGAAAATCCCAAATCCCACCAGGAAGCAGCAGAGTTGGCCAAATTTGGAAATGACCATAAGACTGAAGGAGCTGATCCTTACACATGGGCTCCAGCTCATGCACTGAAGTGCTGAACCTCATCCCTGAGAGTAAGATAGCCCTGTGGGTAGGGGATGGGGTGTGTGCCCCACCCTCAAAGCAAGCTGGGCAGCCAAAGTTCTCCACAGGCACAGAGAGGAGCTCTGGGAACCCAGAGATATGACGGAAAAGAGGCCACTTGCAGAAACCCCAGTTTATTCACAAATACCCACTCCCACCCTTGACTTTTTGGGTTGATTTCAAGGAATCCTAGTCCACTCAGCACAATGCATCCCCAGCCAGCAGCCTGGCAGCCCTGCTCTCAGGGCCATCCTTCCCAAAGACCAGAGACTTTCCACGTCACATGGTGCTCTGGGAGCTGGGAACTTTGCTCCTTCTCCAACTGCTCCCACATTTCTGCTGAGAGACTGGCCCGAATTTGCTTGCAAAACACAGATGTCATATGCAAGTTTCCAAACAAGAAGAAGGATAAGAAGGTTTCCTCTCCGCTCTTCCTTTCCTCGCAGTGTAAAAACATCCCTTGCCAAACGAGGCAGGCCATCACTTTGCAAAGTTCACATTCCCACAAGGCAGGCATGAGGAGGAACAAGGGGGGGAACCCTCACATCAGTGCCCACGGGTCATGGTCACACAAAACAATACTTTGCAAAATTTGGAAGTGGGAGGAATGTGGGAAGGCTGAAGAGGAGGATGTTTATTAACCTATATCTCTGAAGGGTGTGCGTCCTGTGAGGAGAAAAAGGGAGCCCAAGGCAATGTTGTTCAAGACACTGGTGGGAAAAAATCTGGAAATCCTTATTCAGGCAATCCTACTGCTGGTGTAAAGAGAAAGAAAATGGCTTTTTCTCACATTCATGGCAGTGAGGGTTTTCCTAAATTACGGGAAGCTTCGTATGAATTCCCTAATTCCCTTGTGCAATTGCATTAAATAGTAGGATGTGAATGCATTGCCACACCTGACTCAGCCTCTGTGCCCAAAAAGGCTGCTGGCTCCCTACAAGCGTATAGCAGGAAGCCTTTCAGCTCAAGAATTGCAGTCTCAGCCTTGCTGTCTGTTGCTAAGTCGTGAATGGAAGGCACACAGGGGAAGCCCAGCAGTGAGTTTCAGTGTCTACAGACACTTGAGAAAACTTTTCAGCCCAAAAAAACCCCAAAAAACAAAAAAACAAAACCAAAAAATCAATAGAAATCTGCAAGAAAACAAACAAACAAACAAAATTAAAAACTACCACTTAAATGGCAGATACAAGTTAGAGCAAGGAGAGAAGGAGAGATGAAACCCCGATGTCACTTGGGAAGTTCAGTTTCCTTGCAATGTAAAGCAAAGGGGGTTTCCCACTATTTCTTTCTGCCCCCCCCGACAGAGAATGTCTCTTTGCTTTCACTTTATGACTGTAAAATAGAAATCAGCTGCATTTCTCCCTACCCTTTGCAGCTGCTCGCTGGGGTTGTGGCTGGGACAGTCCCTGCCGAAATGTATAATCAAATTACGGCCATTCACACCCACCCCGAACATCCCCAGCTCTGGCTGTACCAGGATTCTCCCAGATTTCACTGCAGAGACACCTGCAGCAGGGTCTGGCCACAAGACCTGGAGGAAACATCTCCTCCTCGCTGCAGAAAGGCAGTAAAAGGCACAAACGTGGCCAGGGCAGCTGTGAGGTTGATCCGCGAAGCCGCAGCGGGGACGGGCGGGCAGAGCCCCCGTCCCTCGCCTCCGCCAGCGGCGGGCAGGGCAGGGCAGGGCTTCATCGGACACAGAGCACCCTCTGCTGGGAAAGCCATGGAGGAGAGCAAATCCTCTCGTGGCACAGCCCTCAAGAGCTCCTGGCAGGAGGGTTTCCATCCCACAGGGTGGCTCCTGGACGAAAGGAGGGAGCAGCGCGTCTCGCTGCCGGCATGGGAGCTCACCCCCTTGTTTTGTATCATGAGGCCGCTGCACTGCCCGCCGTAAATAGCAGAAGGACACAAACAGTTCAGCACTTCCAGTCCGTGGCTCATCGTCGACCTGCCACATGACACTGGCTGTGCCCTGTCACCTCCCCTGCCACAGCTCCTAGCTTAAAAGAGCCCCAGCAGCACCGAGGCAGGAGCCGTGGCCCAGCACTCGCTTGCTCTGCCCCATTCCCAGTCCCGGCTGCTCCCCACAGCACCGTTCCCGAGTGGTGCCTCCCTCCCTCGGCGCCAAAAGCAGCGACAATTGGGAGTGTCAGGGCATCAGGGACATCTTTGCCTGCACAGAGTGGGGATGCAAGGCCTGTTCCTCACACCAGTGCCACCTGGCATGGCACAGACTCTGAATAACAAGGCAGATTCTGCCTCAAAATCTCACACGCTGTGAGCGCAGGCAGGCGGCACCTGCTGTGCCTCAGGCCATTTCCCTCTGCCACCCAAACAGTACTTTAACCCAGCTCCGGCTGGGTGTGTTTAAATAAACACACGAGGTTCCCCGACACCCTTCCCTCGTGTCCCGAGCTGCTCACAGCGCTCGGCACCCAGCACACCCCAGAAATGCGCTTCCTTCCCCGCCTCGGCCTCTCGGCCGCACTGGCCATCGCTGCCTTCCTCGGCTGGAGGCTGCTGCTCCAGAGCCCGGCCCTCAGGCACGGAGGTAAGGCCTGGCCACCCGGGTTTTGCACGTCCGGCAGCCTTTCTGTGCCCTGGAGCTTCTTCCAGAGGGTCCAGGTGGGCAAATGCCTACAGGACAGAAAACGCCCTTGGCATGGTGTTTGAGGCCCCCCCTTGCTGTGGGGCCCTGCAGCTTTATGTTCTTAGTGGGGTCATTGATTTCAGGTGCAGTGGGGAAAACAGGTGTCAGGCTGCTGGAGGGAACTCCCAGAACTTTTGTTATGAAAACTTTCATTGTTTTGTTGTGAAATGCTGCTGGGAGGCCAGGAGGGAGTAGGGGCGTTGGTGATTATTGCATTTCTTGCCTTAAAAATGCATCCTTCCCCTCCAGTTCCCATCATTCCAGGGCAAAGTCATCCCTTGATTTTGCAGACATTGTCATTCTGGGGCTGGGTGAGTCAAAGAGCAGCTCGGGATAGCTTCAGGCATCACTGTGTTCCTGATGTCCTGTGCCTAATTTTAACTGTGCTTCTCTGCTTTTACCTGTGCTGCTCTGTACAAGAGCCTCCTCAAATATTTAACTTTCCAAGGACCCAGAACAAACCATCGAACTGTCTCCCCAGGGCTGCCAGATGCCTGCACTGAGCAGATGAGGCAGATGTGCTGCTGCTAAAGAAAATAAACTAACAAGGCAGGCATTAATCTTCCACATTCAAACCCACTCTGGCCTTTTCACGTCAAAAATAAGAAGACAAAAAAGCAAAGCTGAAATTTGAGAAATTAAACTCGCTCTCATAGAATCTTTGTATTTGCTTATGCCTGTTATATTTGCTTTGTTGTCATCTCACTTCTCTTTGCTTTTTGCCTTTTATTTACTTTTGCCTTTTTATCTACAAGAGAAAAAATTTACATATGGAAGTGATGCAAGAAATGATGTCATTTGGGTCCCTAATTCACCCCGAGCCGTTCAGAATAATCCCTTACTCACATATACTTGGTAGCTGATCTTAACCTATTAACAGATGCAAAAGGGTTTGCAGGACATCATGTATTTGTAGCTACAAACCAATTTACTACTGCCTGGTCTCTCAAAATATTTTTGACTCTTTGGTAAACACACCTCTGTGATGTTCAGCTGCAAGCAAAGAGTTAAAAGCAAAAAATATGATTTAGTGGAGAACTGGACCTGCAGAATAAGTCTGTGGTTTAGAGCCGTCCTCAGGCATGGTGATTTGGGGAAAGCAGGGTCGGGGTGTCCATAATCTCACATGTTCATGAGGCCACAAACCTCTTTCCCAGCAAAGCCAAGCTCTTTGCCAGACAGGGCTGGTCTCCCCTCTCCTACCCACTTCATCCACACTGAATCCTTTCCATGCTGGAATAACTGGAGAAGAGCCTGCAACAGCACTGTGTGCTCAGGGTCTGACCCAGGGCACTGTGTTCTTTCCTCACCCCCATCTCCAAATGCTGTTTCCCAGGTGACCTGGCCCCCAAGGCAGAGGAGGGCTTCACTTTGACACTGGACACCTTCCTTCATGTCCAGCAGCTCAGGAGGAGGAGGCTGAGAGCTTTCTGCAGCCGAGCAGGCAAAGTCACCGCGCTGCCGAGCAGTCAGGATGAGAGAGCCTCCCTGCTCCCGAGCCTGAGGGTGAACACCAAGCTGGACCTCCTGTACTGCCAAGTGCCATCAGCAGGTGTGGAGGAATGGCATCAGCTTTTGGAGAAGCTGGAGGAGGAAAATGTGACGCTGCCAGTGCCGCTCCCCTACCGCCGGCTGCAGGCTAAGGAGACGCGGCTGAGCGAGTTCAACCGGACGGAGAGAAAGGCCATGCTGGGGTCTTACACCAAAGTGCTCTTTGTCAGGGACCCTTTCCACAGGCTGATTGCCACCTTCCTGCAAGGCATGGGCATCAGCCCATCCTTCAGCAGCTTCGTCCAGGAGGTCCTAGACAGCAGAAAGGTGCATGAAGCTTGGAAACCGCTGGTCAGCCTGTGCCAGCCCTGCCTCGTGCAGTACGACTACGTGGTGATGTTTGGCTTCCTCAGGCAGGAGCTGGGACACCTGCTGCGCCGGGCTGGGCTGCCTGCAGGCAGCCTCCTCCCCGAGCTCACCGACAGCCAGGTGCAGTGGACCTACAGGTGGCTGGCAGAGCAGATGTTCAGCGAGCTGTCTGCCCAACAGAAGCAGCGGCTCTCTCATTTCTACCGCTGGGACCTCGCTGCTTTCCCATTTCCCAGCAGTTTCCTGTCAGACCATCACAGCACTGCAGAGACCTGGCAGAAATAGCCTGCATAGAGGGAGGAACTGTTTCAGGGAGCATTAAACCAAAAGCAAGTGCTTCAAGATACTGACAGGCTTTTGCTTCACAGCTGCTTGCAGTAAAGTTTTCCATGTCACAGTCCAAAAGACTCATCAGAGAGCTGAGACACACCACTGCCAGGGACAGGGGATCAACGTGGTTGAATCGTGTTTAAATGCAACAAGAGCAGGCACTAGGGAAACTTGTGGCACTGGACTTGGAAAACTGCATGAACTGAACTGTGATGGGATAAACCCAGCAGTTTGGGGTAGGGTGGGTTGGACCTGCTGCAAACCACTGTAGCATCACACACGCTGTGCCTGTGCTGATATTTCCTTTTCTGGGCTCCAAGAGGTTTGGCAATGGCTTCTTCCTGACAAATCTTCCCACTCAGATACAAGAAGAGCTCCCATAGGAGCATGTCACCTGGTGGCAGACCCTGCTGAGGAACCACTGGCAATATTCCCAATCTTTTCATGCTCAGGGAAGGTCAAGCCCAGCCCATCATTTGGCCTATTCTGTTCTGTGTGAACTGTTCCTATTTTACAGCCTCATCTTCTATGTGTGTGGGCTCAAGTGGGCCTTGGGATTGGGACCCAGCCTCCATTCACAGGTTTTGAGTTTGGCTCCCCTCCTTCCAGGGCTGACTCCAATGGGCCAAGGCCAGCATTCAGCTTGGTGCACTAGCCCTGAGACAAGGAAGTGCCAGTGTGGACCAGGTACCAGGCACAGCACCAGACAGACTGCCTCCCACCTTGTGTCAGCAGCTGGTGGGCCCTGTGGAGAAGCATCAGAATGCATCACTGTGCTGCAATGGAAAACAGGATGTGGCTACTACAGGCTGCTGCTGGCAGAGAAGCACAAGGACTGGCTCTGCTTTCTTTTGGACACGGTGCCAGCGTGGCCAGACAGAGGCCCAGTCTCTCCAGCTGGCTCACAGCTCCATCCAGCTGGGCAGCCCAGAGCAATGACGCGCCCTCCCTCTCCCTGCTTTGGTCACCAAGCTGATCTGACTCACGGGCCCTGGGAAAGGTCCATCTTTGTCAAGCAAACACCAAGGATGAGTTGTCTAGATTTCAAATCCTGCCAGACTCTGACCATAGCATTTTTTTTTCCAGAGTATTTAGCAGCTTTATTTTGCCATGTTGTGACATTCACAGAGAATTCCATGTACATTCATGGTACCGTTTTGACAGTGCTCATTAAAGAATGTTAGTGAAAACTGTTGATTAGAACTGACCTAAAACAATTACCAAAATCTTGGCCTCCCTCTCTCACAGAAGGCCATGCAATTAATAGCATTAAAACATCAGATCAGCTGGGCTCCTTTCACACTCCCACACACTCTCCAGCTGCAGTAATTACTATTTAAGTGCCATTATCGTGCGCAGTACTTTACAGTCTAGCAAGATGGCATAGTTCCTCTTCTGAAATAGACTTCTGCAGGAAGAAAAGCAGCAAATTTCCAATTATATGCCATTAAATTAGAGTCTTGCATCCATGCTTTATTTCACTGGAAAGTACTAGAAAAGGAACGTTTTTCTCTTCATGGGTAGCTTTCCCTCCAGTGACAGTTAACTGAAACCCCACACAGTGAGATGTGGTGTGAGGAGATGTGACACAGCACCTGGCAGGGGACAGGGGTGTGCACTCAGGGCAGGAGAGCCGCTCCCCACAGCTTTGTAGTGCAGAGCACACCTCAGGGATCTTCTTTTCCTGTCAGCCCTCCCCAGTGGGTCCCAGTCCTTTCCTAAGGTGCCAGGCACTTAGTTCCATGAAAACAGTGTATGAAATGTTCAGACATTGAGCAGTGACATGAAAACCTCAGCTTCATCTTCCTCAGAGTCCCACAGCACAGGCAGGTAGCACAATGATCTTTCTGTAAATTCCTGTTAGGCTCCAAGCTTCCCTTTTCCCTACACCTTCACAATCAGTTGCTGTCATTACTTTGCAACCCTGATTTTATACCATTGCCACCCCCAGGTGTTTGATTTAATTTGCATTCAATTCCAGTGCACCCCAAAAGGCAAGTGTTTCCTCTCTCCATCAGCTGGGTGAGGGTATCAGGAGGGCCAGGGCTGCTGCCTGGGAAAGAGTGGCTCACTGATGCTGCAGCAAAACTGGTTCCACAGGTCTGCTCTGAACAGCCTTCTCTGACCACTGCATGTACACAGAACTTGGCAAATGCGCTTCCAATTAACTCACAAAGCAAATAGCAAACCAGAGACTTGACACGTCTAATTTTAAAAAAATCCACCTGACCAGGCAGTCACTGTGACTCTGTCAGGCACTCACAAACCCATCCTGAAATGATGAAAACTCCAAAACCAGGGAGAGAGAGAGCACTTATTCATCCTGCTAGTGACATCCCAACATCTCCCAGGACCATCACAAGCAGCAGGCCTATTGTGCACACCGGCAGCTCTCCCCTGGGATGACACTGGGAGCTCCTTGATATCCACTCTGCCTGTGTCTCCATGCTCTGCTTTAACACACAACACCTTTGTATTTCTTCTCATCCTGGTCTGAAGGAGTATGTCCAGCAAGCCCACGAGGTGGAATTCACAGAAATAGCTGATACCAATCTACCTTACAGACTTAGTATTTTGCATCCCTCCCTGGACACCCAAGAATGTGGACACACAGGCTCCAATAGCTGTTCTTGCACATGAATTATCACATCCTCTTCTCTAAGAGGTTTTTTACATATTACCAGCTTTCAGGAGAAAACAAAAATGTGTCAGAGCTTAAGAAACTCTAATTATCATATTTCAATTAATAAAACAATTACATAACAAGCCCAACAGGCACAAAATACTTCCTGCAATTCACAGGTACAAATTCCCTTTTTCTAGATGGTAGATCCATAATATTTTGAGTTGAGAAATAAAGCTACACCTTTCCAAGCAATATACCCTGGAGTGCTTAAAAAAATATTTCACACTGAGCATACATTGTCCAGTCCTAAGATGAAGGCCAATTTTAAGAAGTTTGTATGTGAGCAAAATTTTCTATAAGGAGTTACATCCTCTTGCACCATACTTTTTTGATGGCCCTGGGTGTGCAAAAAGAGCAAAAGAACATTTTCATAAAGCAGTAGACCAGAAAAACAGATAGAAGTTTGCAAATGATAAGCAGGCACAGTATGTGGCTGACACCATCTAGAGATAACATGGTGCTCCAGCGTTGAATCTGACAGTGACAAAACCTGTCAAGGAGGGATGCCCAGCACTAAATCCAGCATGAAAAATATATTCAATCCAGATGACACCAGGTCACCACATAGCCAGCGCATTTTTCAGACAAGCACTCCCTATAGCAAAATGTATCCATTCTCTTACATTCAGCAAAACTAAGAAATCTCCTGAAAAGAAGGCAAGGCCATGACAGCAAGAGATTGGCCCTAGAGGGCACCCAGAGCCAGCTAATCCCCAGCCGTGCCCAACCTCCTCGTGCCCCTTGCTGGTGTAAATTACCTTGGGAGCATCGATGAGCAAGTTCCTTTGTTACTCCAAGGTCTCTGATGTCCTTTCCTATTTAAAGGATGGGGAGAGAAGTGGAGGTGTGGGATGGGAAAAATCTGTGTCAAACAAAGCAGCATCTTGCTGGAAGTACTCTTGGTATATTTAGTTTTTATCTTTAATCAGAGAAGACAAGGTAGCACTTGAACTAAAATCTCATTAAAGCCCAGGTGCAGACAAAGCAACAGTCATTGAACTTGGGGCAAATCAGTTGTTGGTCACATTTTAGCCTTTTCCTCTGAAACAATTTTGTTACACAGGTAAGACCATCTTCATTAGCCAACACCAAAAGTCCTGCTCATCTTCCTCTAGGATACAGCTGGCTTTGTGTGCAGAGGGGACACAGCAGGGTCCTCAGCACCTCTTAGACCTTCCCTCATCTCAGCTAGAGGACTATGTCTGGGATCAACAGATTTCAGTCCTTGGCATAGCATCACAAGGTGATACATCTTTTCCCCACAGCAGGAAAAACAAGAAACAACCACTCTGCTATTTCACAGTGGCTGGTAAGAAGCATCCTTGCAGCAATTTTATAGGAAATCTGTAAGATTTTTCAATTACACCTGGATAACATCACCTTCAACTTAAGTCTTCATTTGAATTTACATCACAGCTATAATCTGGCAGCAATTTCCTCTCATAGAGAAAATAATAATTGGACAATTAAATGTGAAAGCTCCATGAATCAGTGGGTGAGCCACATGAACACAGGTTGGTTTTTCTTCTCCATTATAGTCCTACTGCCTTGTGGTTCCTCTGATGTAAGCTCAGTTTCAGCAGAGTTTGCTCCTCAAACTTTCCTCCTACACACGCACACACCATGGCTTAAAGGTCCCTGGCTCAGCAGAAGGGCACTGCAAAGACAAAAAATATTTGAATTAGCAACAAATGAGGATCCTGTCCAGCGTTCAGCATGTCCTGCCGTGCTGCTTTTCAGGTGGGGGACTTTGTGAAGATAGGAGCTGCTATCCCAGTTTTTCCAAACACAGAGATGTCACTCTCATGGCACTCCTGTTAGGGGCCTGATAGTTGAGCCCTGTGACAACACCATGACAGAGCAGCCCAAGAGAAACCAACGACAGGGATAACTCCTGCACTCCTTCAGAGCAAGTCCACAGCTCTAAGGAGACTCCTGTGGCCAAAACATTCAGAAGAAGGGAGTATTTGAAGGAACAATTTTCTCCCCCTCCTTTGCTGAGGGACACCACTAAATCACACTGTGGCCCTCACCATATGTGATGATTCTCTGAGAGATGACAGTCAGGAGCATCAGGACAAGCAGCCAGTGTTCCACACACAACACTTGGAGAATGGAATGGACTGAACTTCAGGGATACTGTACAGCCCTTCCTGCAGTGGGAGCCCTAGCAGTGCTGGCCTGGGGATTTGGCTCTCAGCTGATGGCATGTCAAATGAAGGATAACACCCATGAAACAAAACCCATCTGCTAGAGCAGGGACACAGCCTCCCCATGCTGCCCTAATCCCAGCCCTGGGCCCCTGTGACTTCCAGGCACACTGCCCATGGTCAGGCTGGCCAGGGAGCAGACTGGAGAGCAGGAGCTGTTACCATTTTGGTGAAGATGTCCACACAGGCATTGCGGATCCTCTCTGGGGTGGCAGGGCTGTCCAGCCTGAATGACTCTGTCAGGCCAGAGTCCTTCCTCGCTGAGTAGATGGCATCTTTAATGGCATAAAACACTGAGGCAGACAGGAACAGGGGTGGCTCTCCCACAGCCTAGACAGAGCACAAGCAAGAGTGAGGTTTGCCTTCCAGATGGGAGCCTCAGTCTACCAGATGTGCTCAGTGATGAAACATGATGCTAAAAACAGCCTCCAGTGTGCCAGGTGTGATCAGTGAGGAAAGACTAAACTAAATCAACCCTCAGTCCACTTAAAGAAGAAACAGGAAGAAAATACAAGCTTTATCACACAGAAAAGCCACTTCAGTTCTCTCTAATGGACAATCAGGGCAGCAATGTGCAGGTTACTTCAGTTCTTCCTAACTAGAAAGGATAGTACACACATTTCTGATAAGAAACAGAAAAACATCCTGACCTCAGAGTAACCACAGCATGATGAGATGAACTGTTTAGACTCACAGTATCATGACTTTATCCCACTCAGCTTCAGAGTGTTATGGGGCAGTAAGAGGCCCACAGACCCCACAGGCATACCTTGGAGGAGTAAACTGCCTTGCTGTTGGGGCAGTCACGGAGAAGGGACACGTTGAATTCTGTTGGGATGTCTCCAAATGCTGGGATTTTGTACATGCCAGGCCCTCGAGTGTACAAGTTCCCTTCAGGAGAGTAACGCAGCTCCTCCATGGTGAAGAGCCCAATGCCCTGGACAAAGGCTCCTTCTATCTACAAACACATCCAAACAAGGTTACAGGCTCTGTTGTTGTTGTTCTTCCCTGCACAAGGACAAACAGTGATGACATCCACCAGGGCTTTCAACCCTTCCCACCTGACTCAGATCCCGCTTTTTATCTCTAAAACCCTTGTCCCTTCTGCTGGGTACAATCTTTGCACAATTCCTGTGTTCCCACATAAATGTGGCTGCATTTCCCTGGCAGGTGAAGCAATTTACAAATACACAGATTTTCTGTAAACACAGGACAGGAATTTTCTGATGAAGCAACAGAAAAAAAAATAAAATCAATGATAAAATATTGATTTCTTCCCAGGCAGGTGAACATTGAATGCGTAGAATTTGCTGATATATCAAAGGACAAGTAGACTAAAAGGACTGAAGATGAAACATCTAAAGACAAACTATTTAATGCTTTCTATTTCAGTATAAATGCTTTCCTAAGTGCAGTGTATTATCAGGTCAGCAGCACAGACACCCACAAAACACTCCCATATCCATTTAAGTACTAAAAAACTTTGCATATTTTTTCTACTGTAAATTTTAGGAGACAAAAGATTATGAGAAGAGGATGTGCTTGAACAACACTGCATAAAACAGCTCTGCTCTCTGTGCCCACTGAGGTATCTGCCAGCCAGAGCAGTCACAAGCATCCATTGACCCATCTCTGTGTACTTGTATTCCTGCACTCATGGCACATCCTTTCTCTCCTGTGCCCCCCAGATCCTCTGCAGCAATTTGTGAAAGGACACAGGAATTGAAGACCCCTTTGACAGGCTCCATTTAGCCCATCTCTCAACTCCCAAACCTAAAGCAACAGGCTGCAAAGACACAAAATCCCTCTCTCCTCTTGGACATTTCCAAAAAAAAATCTCTTTCAGAAAAAATGTCACTTTCAAGGAAATTTCATTTTAGCTGTAGCAGAGCTTTGCAATTTATGCTCTCCTGTCATCCCAAATCCTGCAGCAGTTTCATTGGAGTTAGACCATATCAACATCTAGAGTTAGCCAGCGAGCTAAGATGGCTAGATAAGTACACATCTAACAATTCATCTCTTGGTCTGTCAAACAACCCTGTTTTATTACCTTTATCTGCTAAGAGATAGTGTGGTTATTACTGCACAAAATTTTGAAGTAATCTTGTGCCTGCCCAAGGACTTTGCAAGATAAGTGACTGGTTCAACTTCCTATTGAGAATTCTACACAGCAGTAGCTGGAGGACAGAATCTGCCACCCTAACTCTTTAGTCAGGAGAGTTTTCACTAAATTAAATAAATTTAATATTGAAAGATAGGAATATAAATATCAGGTGTGGGATTTAGCCTGAAAAAAACATCAGTGGGGTGGTAAATGAACAATATCCTGTAGTCTTATTATCCAAGGCAAAAATCCCCAAACCCTAACAGAATATTTCCCTATGTAATTCTGTGCCAAGTTAAAAAGGGTGTGCTTGCAAAGGCCCATCCTGGAGAGGGATAATAAACAGCAAAGCCTGAGAGCAGTGTGATTGCCTTAACATGATGGAAACAGCAATACTTTTCACTTACCTGTCCTATATCTATGGCTGGGTTCAGACTGGTACCAACATCCATAACAATGTCTGTGCGAATGTTCTAAAAAACAGGAATAAAGGGTAAATCAGCACAGATCCCTGGAACTGGTCCACCATGGTCTCATATGAGGAAGAGTATCCCAATACTATCCCACATAATCATATCTCAGCTGAACTTCTCATACTGATTTTTAATCTGAGTTCACCCCAAAAGTAATTGAAAGGAACTCACTGGAGTTTTCCCCAGAGGTCCAGTGGACCCAGTTAACATTAATTCCAAGATGCTGGTATCAGTGGCCTGTAGCTCAGCATAACCAACTAGGTCAGATCCTGATTTCATTTTTTTTTCTTTCTTTCCAGAAGTCGTCAGTGTTATTTTTAATGATTAACTCAATTCCAGGATGTTTCTGTACTTTTGTGCCAGCACAGTGCTGCTATCTCTTACTCAAGCAAATCCAATAACTTTTGCAATCATTCATTAAGCCCCAAATCCCCACAGGGTAGATAATTATTGTTTTATTACACTTTTCGGATTGCTGCACTGTGGAACAGAGGAGTTAAGAAATTTCCTGAAGGTCACACCAGACCAATGACAGAGCCAGGAATGGGCTGACACCCAGTATTTGTTCTGTTTCACTGCTGAACCCTCACCTTGTGGTCCCCTGTCAGGCAATCTATCTCAACCTCAGAGCAGGCAACTCCGTAGCTGAAGTAGGAGAATGGTTTCCCTTCGTTCTTTTCAAAGTTGTAGCCAACTTCAGGAATTCTTGATACAAAGAGAAACAAAACCACATTTAATTTCATGAAAAAAACCCAAATACAATTACATTGCTACTTATCAAAATCCTTATTCACTTTTGTTTCATTCCTTCTGTCAAGTCCATGCAGAAATTAAAAGTGTAAACAACTATAAAGAGAAATCTGCTCAATCTACTCTGTATTCTAAAACCTGATTGAAACTATTAAACTGTTTTAGCCATCTTTATTTGCCCATAAATCTCAGGGTTTGTGATGACTATTATCTACCAATCCAGTGGAAAATCATTTGCTTTTAGAGTGCAGTTGAATGTTTCTTTAAGGTCATTAAACTTCAGAACAGAGTTAAGCTGAAGCAGAGCCTCTGTTAAGCTTAGAACTGATTTTAAGCACAGTTAATGCCAAATTTGACTACTTATACTTTATCTGAAAACTAGTTTATTAAAATGCTGACAAGTCACTTGGTTAAGAGAAAAAATACAGGGATGCAAAAGAAACTAACACATAGTGTATTTTAGCCCTAAATAGGTTCTTCTCAACACTATGCTTATTTATTAATGTCAACCCCTCAGCCTTAAAGATGATGGATCTCTGCTTTCCTCCAGCAGTAAAGCTGACTAAGAGAAGTGCCTCATTTCAGAACTACACAGGGCCCAGCAAGAGTCTGAAGTGGGAGAACACTGCTGGAAACACTGGTATCTGCTCCTGTCACAAGAAACAGGATTTTCCTCAAGGACAACCCTTCTCCTTTCTTATCCTGCATGGCAGTTCTAGTGCAAAACTAGGCCACAGGGCTGACACAGAGCAGAGCCCCAGGCAAAGCTCTGATTTCATTTATGCCTCTTCAGCCCAAGGTCAGCTGGAATGAAGTCAGATCTACTCCAGATTTACTTGCCCTCAGAGCTGTGCTCCATAAGGAATCAATTCTCCCCAGCCAAGAGGCTGTTAACCTCAGCTTATCACTTGTAGGTAGGAAAGGTAATGCAGCTTTAATTTAGAACAGTTACAGGGGGCTGGGGGCTGTAAATCTTCCCAGAATTTCCCTGGATGCAATCCATGCACTTGAGTCAGTGCCTCTGCAGTGTGAATTTTCACTCACCTATAAAACCCCGTGGCTGACAGGCTGACACAGCTCTCATAGGCGGTTTTAATCTAGCAACGTGAACAAGAGTTTGAAAACAGTGACATGTACAACCAGCTCGTTCAAAATAACTGCACAAAAACATTTCCAGGAGGCCTCAAGCAGCAAATGTCCAGTGACAGACAGCTGTCACACTACCCAACTCCAGCACTGCCAAATCATGATTGCAGCTGCTTCCCCAAACAGCCCCATCAGCAGCTACCAAGGGCAGAACTCGAATCGTTGGCAGAGGATGAGAGCTGCTTTTGTTTGTTTGTCTCTCAGCTACAGGTTAGACTTTTAGCCTCAGGGACAAAGGTTAAATTGACAGGTCATCTTGACTTGCAAATCCCAAAGTCAAAACTCCTCGGATGAAGAGCAGAGCCTTACAGACCATCCATCTCTTCTCATTGAGGGGACAGAGATATTGCAGACAAGGAGCACTATAGGGGCTGAATGGCAGCTCAACAAGAGCTGTCTATGCTACAGAATCCCTTCATTAAAAATCAGGTTTCCTTGGGAAAAGGAAAGGTCCTTTCCTGTCCAAGACTGTAGCCTGACTACAAAGATAAACATAACCACTTGAGACTTTTGTCTGATGAAGTTTGTCATAGGCAGGCCCCAAAATCTGGAGAAATCTCAGGATTAAAGTAATAACTGATGTCTTGGGGATGACCTCTTGTAAGTTTTAATTACTTGGAAATCTGTGCCAGGTTTGTGTTTCATTGTCTTTGTTCAAATCTATGCTAGCAAGGTGCAGAAGGCCTGGAGGACACACCCGCACACGTGGTTTGCCAATTAAAACAATCTCTGGTAATGTCCACTTGTCTCATGGACAGACACAAACAGCTTACCCAGTCTTCCCAGGATCCTTTGGGATTAGACTGTTTAATTGGCTCGAGTCTTTTTAGGATAGTCTGACATGCATTCTAGAAAAAAAGAAGAGTGAGAAGAAATACTTTAAGATTTGAATTGCCAGCTTATGGTATTAAGAGCCCTCTAAGAGTTTTAAAGAACCTTGTATTTAAATCAATATTGCCTTTAGGACTTGGGCAAATCATAAAAAGGAACAAAGTTTACTAATGGATGTCTTGCAACATAGGAAGAAATGTTGCCTGAAAAGGATTTTAAAGGAGATTGGCTGTGCTGATAGCAGAAAGGAATCCCAAATTCAGCACAGAACTTTCTGGACCATGACACAAAATATAAGACGTCTGCTCATTTATACATTAACTTTATCTGTACCCTATCTGTACAGGGCAACTCAGCATAGCTTACAAGATGATCCTTTAACACTGAAAGAACAAAAAATTTCTTCCCAAAATATAACCTACTCAGATAAGCTGTGCAGAGAATAAAAACAGCCTGATTATTTTACTTTACAGGATTCACTCCCCCTTGTCTTTTAAATTGAGAATGACCAGTACTAAATTCTTCTTTTAAAATGGAAAAATCACATACCCAGCAAATATATATGCATTGGTAACTCCACCATGGCAGACAGCCATGACCATGCCATTGCTACAGCAGGACATTTGCTCTGAGCTGATCAACACTTAGAGCTGGTGGAGAACAGCTCTCAAACCATTTGCTATTAACACATGCAGCAAAATACATTTGTTATAGATAAGGCTGAATTAATTACTTTGAAGCTGGGTATTTAAATGGATACTTTGTTCTGCTCATTCTGAGCAATCCCAAACACTCTTTTTAGAGCTACCAAAGGACTGAAGGAGAGTTTCAAATAACTTGAAAAAAATACAGTAATTGACAATCTAATGCCACTGCTATACCAGGTAGAGATATGAGACATCCTTACACTGGAATTGCCTTTTGATGGCTTCCTTAAGCAACAAGAGATAAATACAGGGCAGCTTTTCACGCCCTGGAGCCCTCCCTCGTAACCCAGTGCTTTAGCTAACTCAGCTGCCGTACATAGACGGCCATTCCATTGATGTCGGCGCTGACGGAAGCGGCTGTCGGGGAGGTGTTTGGGACGGTGTTTGTGCTGGTCTCACTGATGTAAATCTTGGAGGTAGGGACTCCCAGGGCCCTGCTAGCAACCTGTGAAGCAAAGGTGAACAAATTGGTAAGCAGCACTTCTTATCCATGAGCATTGTCAGTCGTTGCTCACACTGCCGGCATCAACACTGCAACCTGTACCCTCTCCCACCATAAACTCCATTTTTCCTGCAGACTGAGTTGTTCCAGTGACTGAGATCTGGCCGGGACATTGTTATATTTGAATTTCACAGACTGAATGTGTGTGAGCACACACAATGACAGACATTCACTTCACTATTATGAGACCAAATTCTTCCCTCAGCAGTTAAAAAAAGTCCGAATATCAAAAGCCCTATGAGATTTTCCTGTCATTTTCCAGCCAAAGGAATTTTGCTCCCTTAAGTTTTTTTAACTACAAAAGCACTAGCATGTGCAGATATATTTTCAATACAACTACTTTTTATATGAAACGGATAGAAACTGTATCTTTATGAGGTGAACTGAAATTGCCAGAGTAGTTAAACTGTAAGCATGACCTGCATTATTTACATAATGAGATTTAAGATGATGAAGAATCTAATTCTAATACTCAATTGTGATAATACTCTGGAAATCTAACACTGCTGCTCAAACAATGAAGAGGAATCAGTCCTGATTTGTTACTCTCTGCATGCACATGGAGGAAATGTCAAGGTGCCTGAGGCAATGCTGTAGGGAGGGTGTAATTGTCCTGAAAAAACATCTTATTCAGTTAAGCCCAAACTCATTATTACCTGAATCATTTTGGTGTGAAGTCCTTGACCCATCTCAGTCCCACCATGTGTAAGTAACACAGAGCCATCTGTATACACATGGAGCAGGGCTCCAGCCTACAACAGGGAACATTAATCATCATAAATTAACTAGTGGAGCACTTAGCAGGCTACAGAGAGAATTCATTCAGAACTAGACTAAGGTTGTCCTTTGGTGCAACTAAAGCCACTTGTTTACACTTGAGGCGACTTTGCTTTAGTCTCACCCACTCACTAGATGCTCCAGTGACATAACAAACCCCAGTCAGTATTTTCAGCTCAGAAAGCAGGTGAAGTAATCCAATCCTGCCCCTGTGGAACACAGATGCACCCTTCATCTCAACTTTCCAACACCACTGACAGTCCATCAAATCAGCTCCAACACAGGAGCAATATTTCTGCTATTGAGAAAGGCAGAAAAATCGACCCAACACGATACCATGGAAATGCAGTTATATTGTGGTGTCTTTTGGACAGTATAAACTGGAAACTGGTGTGGTGCTCATTTTGGCTTGAAAAATGTGTGCTCTTTCTTAACTAATTCACTACTTCTTCAAGAAGCTCCAGTTTGGTACAAATGGAGGAAGGCCTGGGGGAGGCAGCATAAATCCAGCTTCTCTAGTGACAGAGCAAATGACATTTACAGACCTGGTTCAGAAATGGGACAGTGAAACTGATGCCAAATTTGGTAGGAATGATGCTCATCCCTCTCTTTTTCCAGCGGTTCTGCCTGCAAGGAAAGAACATTATTCATACATCCATGAGCTATTTATCCTAAATCAATACTGTGCTTCCCTCTGACTGTGCATCAAATGGAAATTAAACACCTGACTGTGATAAAGACTGAGTTCATCACCAATTTGCATTAAAGGCTTTCTTTGTGTGTTCCAACAAGAAGAAATTGCAACTGAAGATGTTTTCTACATGCATTATAGAAACAATTGTCCATACTATTAACTGTTCAGTTGTATATACAAGCCAACTAAAAAAGTCTATGAGGCAGAGGAAAGTATAAGCAGATTGTCTTGATAGTCACGTGAAAATCCTAGCTGGCCTTAACAGACCCCCTCTTCTTTGCTACAGTTCACTTACAAAATCACATCATGCTGGGTCTGATTCTGGCCCTATTTATGCTACCAGCTCACTGATAGACTTTTCCTCTGACAGTGAACATAAAGGGATTTCAAAAGGAGAAATATTTAGAAGACAGTCTGTAAATATGAGGTGTAACTTCCCATCACTCGAGTTGCTAAGAGAACTTCAGAAGTTAGTAGGCAATGGGTGCACCCAGTGACAAGACAGCTCCAGGGCACCTACTTGTTAAATTCTTCAATCAGTTTCTTCCTGGCATGATAGCCAGAGCTGGACAAACATTCATCCCAGCATCTTCGTAGAGTAAATCCCTCCAGCTTTTGGTTAAAATGAGTAGTGTCTCCTTCGTGGTACAGATTGAGTTTCCTCACCTTCCCAAAAAGACACAGAAAGGATAGACCAAGTTTAATGCTTCAGACAAGGAGGGATGAGATCTAAAGTGTGTTGGTTCCTGATTTTACTTCTTTGCTCTTTCTACAAAGAGCCAAGGAGCAAAGCCATTAACAAACATATATCTATTTATGGGAAAACATGAACTAAGACATTAAGGCTGGAAATTTTCAGAGACTGGGACTTAAAGCACATTGTCAGTAAGATTAAGGTACCTGGTTCCTTTGGACTTTCTTCTTTTTAATATCTATCCTTTAACCAGATGTTACAAAGTTGAGGCTACCAAGGAATTTAATTACACAGAAGATAATCCATGCTAGAATGTATTTGTCACACAAGTTTGAGATCCTGCTGGGAGCTCAGCAAAACTGAAGAAAAATTACTTATGCTTAAAAATCTTGTGTGGCTGATGCAATTCTCAGAGCTTGTTCAAAGGCAGCACCCCCCTGGAAGGTGTCCGTGTGTCTGTACCTCCTCAGGTGGCAGGCCACACTTCCGAGCCACGTCACTCATCCAGCACTCAGCAATCATCATTCCCTGGGGCCCTCCAAAGCCACGGAAAGCTGTGTTGGAAGGCAAGTTGGTTTTGCAAACGATGCCCACGCTGCTGACATTGGGGATGTTGTAGGAGTTATCCAAGTGTAGTAGGGCTCTGTCCATTACCTGGTGAAGAAAAGGAATGGAGGTGGACACATTTTACATAAATTGGATTCTCACCAGTGCCAAAACCAGACCAGAAGCTCTGAAGCTAATTTACAACAATCAGCACTTTCTCTAGCACCCTGCAGTGCTGCAGCCAACACAGCTGGATGAGCACTGAGGTGCAGCCAGAACTGCCTCCCAGGTGCAATGGAATGTCAAGTGGTGTCCTCCTGTATGGAATGCAGGGTGACCCCAGTGACTGGGAATGATTGGCATCTGACTCCATTGATTCAGAAGGCTGAACAATGCTTTATTAAAATATACTATATTACATGAATACTATATTATAACTATACTAAAGAGATACTATACTATACAAATATACTAAAGAATACTAAAGAAAAACTCATGACTGTCTGAGACAGCCAGGACACAGCTTTGAGCCAATTGGCCAAGGAAACAAAACAATCCTCAGCAGAATCCAATTGACAAATCACTTCAGGTAAACAACCTTCCTAACACATTCCACATGTGCAAAAACAACAGGAGCAGCAAGTAGAGATAAGAATTGTTTTCTTCTCTCTGTGCTTCTCCGGGAAACAAGTCCCAAGAAAGAGAATTATGTCTCTCTGTTCAGAGAATGTGAATGCCACACTCCTGAACAACAGGACAATAAGCACACTTCCCTGTTGACTCCTATGGCTCTGGGACAGATTGAGCTTGAAAATCCTTTTTTGGCCCTGGGCTCATGCTCAAACTGTTAGTAAATGCCATTGTCTGTCAGGAAGAAACAGTTTTCTTTTCACTTCTCACATTTTGAGTAATCTTAAACTGGAAAAGTGACTCAGCACTGGGCTATGGCAGGAAGGGCAAACATCTGAAATAAACATTTTCAGTAACTACTGAACTGCAAGATTTGAGATCTTTGTCCGCTTATTGTCTACATTTGGAAAGGGCCAGAACTTTTTTCTGGCTTGTGTTTCCAGACTTCCCTTCCAGCAGCAGCACAGAGAGGACATTACACACAACCAAACCTTATCTCTACATGGAGCACTTTCCAGTCTCCTGATTCAGACACAGTCAAAAAGGCAATTACACAGATGTGCTCTCAACCAGGCCCTCAGCTTATGCAGACACTTGCCTGTCATTCTGTTCTGCCCAGCACCAGCCACATGGCCAGCATCAAATGTGGTTCTGGTGGAGAGCTCCTGCAGTTCTTTCTATTGAAAAGGATCAGTTTTTGCAGAAAATTATCAAAGACTTGGTGGACTGGAGGAAGTGAGCTAGAATAAACCTGTGTGACACTAGGCTATTGAGTTGGTCACTCATATGACAGAAAAGGAGAGTTTTTTACTCATCAGTGCAAAACTTCTTGGAGACAAACTCAGACCTTGGGCCCATTTTTTGTCCTTACTGCTTGTGAACACAGTGTTGGCTTTAGCCAGTCCTTTACAAGCTTGCCCTGATCAACCTATTGACTGGGATGCTTCTTTCTCCAAGGAACCATCTTTCCCCAGAGCTGGGGATCTATCAGCCATCTTGCATTGTGCAATAACTTTTCCATCACAGCCCTCTGTAATGCAAAGCAAACATTCTTGACCCCTTTGCTCAATATGAGTTATTACAGCATCCATAAGAATCATGTGGTACATGCCAAGACAGGTCACAGCATTTGTAGAAGCTCCAAAAGCCCTTCAAAATCTGTTTTCAGTCATGTCAAAGAGCTGCATGTGCAAGCAATGCTGTAGGCAACAGCTCTCTGAAGGCAGAGCAGAAGGTTGCACAGAAACACACCTTCTGTTTAATTAGCCACCAGAAAATTTTACTTACACCATGAGAGAGGTCTACAGAGTTGCCCCCATTGCTGTAGTATGACACCTCCAGACTCTTGACTTTCCCATTCTTCATGAAGCCAACCTGTCAAGAGAGTGTCTCCTCGGTAATCAGTTTTCAACAAAATGTTCTGGTTTGTGCTTGCCCCCAAAAACTGAATGGACCTCACACAGGCAGAGAGGGCTGAGTGTCCCCAGTGCAGCACAGGGCAGGCTGAGGGAGAGCCCCACTAAAGGGTTCATGCATGTGTCAATCTTGCTCCAGAGAACTCTTCTAAATTAAGTGCTGGCTGCTTACCACAGCCACAGTTTCTTCAAAAGGCTTTTGCTTTCAAAACCAGCAGCAGTTGGAGGGGGATTGAAGCAAAGGGAAGCTAACCAAGCACGTTGCTGTGTAAAGGATGCTTTACAGGAACGGGCAAACCTCTAAAAGAAATGTGATTGTCAGCAGGGTCAAAGTCTTGGTTGCAAGGAAGGCAGAGTTATTTATGCTGAGGTCACAAGAAGGGAACCATCCAAGTTGAAATAACTTCTGCAGCACTTGAACAGAAAAATGCTACAGCCCATCTGACCTGGCCCATCTGCAGCGGGGGAGATCAGCAGTGAACCAACCACAGCAGCATTTTTTCACAATATCTTACTGCTCTCTGATGTCTCAGGGACAGCACTGAGAGCACAGGGGCTCTGCTCATGTGTGTGCATACCTTGTACCTGCCCAGGAAGGGGTGCCTCCCACCACTGATCAGCATGTCCTCATCTCGATCCAGCATGCAGCGCACTGCACGGCCAGTTCTGGGAAAGAACGCAGGTTTTTAGGCAAAGCCTGAAATGCACAATGCAGCTCCTGCAGAACAAGGCTCTTCTCTTTGTCATTCCAGGGTGGCAGTGGACAGTTAAGGGTAAATTGCTTGGTTCATATATCTTACGCTTCAGAAAATGGCAAGACTGAGTAAAAAAAATAAACATGTCCAAAGTTGGGACTTGTTTGTGAAAACTCTTGCAAAGACTCTTGTATTAAAAAAAAAGGATAATTTCTTTTAGAGATAGATGCTAATAACTGAGCAATCACTGTTTTCCAGACTATTTCTCAAGGCACTCTTTTGCCTTTAAAAAGACAATGCCACAGGAATTATGTAATAATGCAAAGTACTAACTAGCCTTCAATTTGACCTTGTTTTTATTTGCTTATTTATTATCAAGGAGGAAAACAAAGGGGAGAGTAGGAGTGATTCCTAATTTTCTAACAGTTTTGCCTTCCAAGTGCCTGTCTTCAGGTTGTACCAGTACCTAGTAAATGTCATATATGTTGTTTTGTGGCCTCCAGGATGTAAAACAGTGGTTTGGCTGGCAGAGATAAAGAGAAGAAAAGGATGTAAATGTATTACTGATAAATTAGAGAAAGCAGATTGTTTGCTCAGAACAGAAAAAAATAAAGTCAATTTACAAACAGGGTGTCCTGTCCTCATCCAAAGGTATTGTATCAAACTGCTGCTGTGTTGCAGGATCCCTGCAGCTCTGCCAGCAAGGGCAGAACTGGGAAGGGCAGGGCAGAAATGTCACCTCAGAGGCCATGTCTACCCAAAACCTGCACACTCAAACATGAGCCCACAGAAAAACTCCAGCAAAACTCCAGAAACCAGGAGCACACTTCCAATCTACTCTTTACAAATGGTTGCAACCTAGGTTAAATCCCTGAGATTTTAGGGTTTTGAAAAGTGTGGGTTCCAAGGCCTGCCACCATTCCTAGGGAAAAATCCCAAGAGGGAGTTTGCAGTAGAGCAGACATATAATGATGCAAGACTGGTGTAGTAGAGTTTTGAACAAAGAAGAGATTCTCATACCTCTATTAAACAAAAAAACCTATGGCTGGTGCTGGATTTTGAAATGGTTTGAGGTGAAGTGAGGGGGAAAGGCAAATAATTTGAGATCCAAGAGTTTTCAGAGAGTAAAGAATAAGGAGGTTTTTCCCCTTTTCCTATTAAAAGCTGCCATTCCTACATAAACTTAACCCCTCTGGGCAGGTTCAATCCCTCCTACCATCTAGGAACCCATTTGACACCTCCTTTGGGAAATCCCAAGCTTGCTATAAATTGTACATTAAGAAGACATGCAGAGTATTGAAAAGTGCTCCAGCAGAAATGGTGCTCCAGAAAGAGGTAGCCTGGGACAGTCTGAAGGAAAAAAATCCCTCTTCCCCCACACCTAAACTTACTTGAAGGCTGCAACAGCCACTACAGATGTCAAAATAGTACTCCTAGTCTCTTTTCCTCCAAATCCTCCTCCCATTCTTTTCACTCGAACCACAACCCGATTTGAAGGCACTCCCAGTGCATTAGCAGCAAACTCCTAAAGAAAAACAAAACAGCAGGACATGTAGGGAGCTCAGCTGGTGTTAGGAACTAAATGCCAACACATTGCCTTCCTGAAACCATTTCAACAGTGCAAATATTGGATTTGATGGAACTGGAGCCAATAAGCCCAGCATTTGATCTTTGAGGGGAAAAGGCACTGCAGCACACAGGGTCAGATTCAGGAAAAGACTGGCACAAGATGAGGTAACCCAGACACAGGTCTCATTTAGCACAGGCTTTGACATCCATACCACCCTCACTGCATTGAGAGACCTTTGGACACTCTTGGTGAGCCAGTAAACAGAACAAGGACACCCCATGGTGCCAGTAGCCAATCTCATGGAATGGGAGAGCTGGTGCACAGCCAGTGGTTTCACCACCTCTCCTTCTGATGTGTCATTCAAGCATTGTGTCTCCTGAGCAGCTGGGACCCTCCCCAGAAAGGGCTAAGCATATAATCCCTCCTAACAAAGATGTGTTGCCAACAGAAATATCCCTGTCACCTGGAAGGAGATTCAGGGCTCCAGCGAGGATGGATAAAGGCTTTAGATCCCATACTCAACTCTAAACCTATGTGGTTTTTAATGGAACAATAAAATAAGAGCAACTATAAAACAACCATATATCTAGTCTGAAACTGGGAAACAAATGCCTTTTAGGCACTAGGTTAATGAGAAGTACCTGTGTCTTCATTGGGTTTTGTGTTGACACAAAGAGTTCCATCTCACCATCTTCTCCCTTTGGCACAGCCAAAGTACAGTGAGTTTCAAGGTAGAAATGCTCCTGACCACCAAGGTACATCTCTCCTAGAAAATTGAAATGAATGCCCCACAGAAAGGGCATCCCTGGTGTTATAAGATGTCACCCATCACATGTTGTCTTCAATCTACTGCCTGCTGTACATGTGTTAAGTGATAACCCTTTGCTCTGCCCAGCACTGGATATCTCTAGCTCTAAAATTGACACTTCAGGTTCAATGTTTAAAAAACAACAAAAAATAAGAACAAAACAACAAAACACAATAAAATTTCAATACATGCTTCCTTTCCACTTTCTATAAAACTTAATTATAAAACACAAGTGGCTGGCATTTCAAAAATAAAAGTCTGTACACCATGCCATTGATCCAGCATCTCTGGAGATGCAGCACTTGGTGCCTTTCAAGACTGCCTCAATAACACCACTGAGATAAGAATAAAAATAAATCAGGTGTAGTCTAGCTGAGTAGATAAAACACAAGGTTACAGACTTTGAAACAGGAGAACAAAGATAGAAACCCGAAATGCCTCAAGATGATTTAACTGGGAATCAGTTCTCTATCACTGCACGAGGCTCTTTCCCAGGGCATTTTACCTGGCAGTGCTGAGGGTACAATTTCCACTCATGCTACTCACAATTAAATGCCAGAAATAACCTCCTTTCTCAGCCATGGCCCTGATCTGTTCATTGTGGCCCCTTTGCCTAAGATACAGCCATACATCAGATTAAAGGAAATTGGCTGTCTATAAGATTTAGACCAGACTATGTCTGGACAGGGAAAAATTTCAGAAAAGAAAAAAAACAGTTTGTAGAATATTTGCTCAAGGAAAATGTGTGCTTTCATTGAAAAAAGTGTGTTTTCTGGGGGCACAGCTGGCAGCATCCAGGTCTGTTTGAAACAAAAAAATTGTGTATATCAGTCTGAAACTTTATATGAAATTAATTTAGTCCTGCAAGCCTTACTCTAATGTCATAGGGGAAAAAAAAGGAGGCTGACTTCTTTTGTCACAAACTATACTATTTTAAAAGAATTATTAATGCTTATTCTCACCCTCCAAAATGTGATCAGATTCTTCAAATCCTTTCTTCACATCTCCCTTATTAATCCTCTTTATATCCTTAAAGAAAGATTTTTTCTCAATCGCTTCCTAGGAAACAGAAAGACACAGTGACATTTTTGTCTAAGTGGAATGAAATCAAACCTTCCTCTAACTGAAGAAGAAATATCCAAGATAAAAAGCACAAGAACTTATCAGACACTTTCTATGGTAGTAGCCAAGGACTTGCCTAAAAGCAATAGAAAATAACTTTTGGCAACAAAACAATTTCACAACCAACACCACCATAATTGGACAATCTTAAGGTAGTCCTTGTAACTTGTTTTACATTGTGGACCCAGAACCTCAAGGCCTGTAACCACCAGAGCTATAACTTACAACTTATATTAACTCCTGTCTGTAGCCCATAGGGTGAGAGAAAGGGCGGAAAAAATTTAAAAAAAAAAAGAGAAATAAAAAGAGAAAGAGAAAATGAAACCTCTCAGATAAGAAGTGCAGAAGTAGCTCACTTCTGAGCTAATATAGAGGGAAGTATATAAGGGAAGTTTAACAAAGGCATTTTTCTTTTGCCAAAACTGAAGCTTTCCATCATGAAAACAACCCCCACCAAATATCAAGTAACAAACACCAAAAAAACCAGCAGCACGTTTTTTGGCTCCACTCTCATGTTCCCTGGGTGAATGAACAACTAGAAGCCTCAGAAAAGGCAAAGGTCTCACACGTTGTTTGTTAATCCACAAATCACCCAAACAACCCAAAATCTCTGTCCTCGGATGACAGTACCAATGTCGGCACGAGACAGTGCACAGACTCTATTTACATGAATACAATTTCACATAAAATTTATTACAAAATACATGGTATGAAATACTGACTATTAAAAGCATTTCATTAGAATCCTGTGTTTCTAATTTTGCCACTAAAAATGGCTTCATACATTTTGCTTTCTCATTTCTAGAAATGAATGCTGTGTAGGTATTGTCATTTGCTTTTACTGTCTCATAAGGAGACCTTGTCAACAAATTTTCTAGTTAAAAGAGCATGAAATGATCATGCTTTGTTGATATTAATTCCTTCAGCTTTGAGAAAAGCCACTTAAAGACTGTGGCCATACAGTTCACAGCAGGGAGTGAACTCCCAAAAATTAATTTAATTAGCTTAGAAACTAACAAGTGGTCTGCAGAAATCTCAGAGAAGCAGTGCAGTGACAGAGCTAGAAAAGATATTTTCACACCTTATTATTGCTTGCTATAAATGAGAGAATGAAGAGGGAATGGATATCAATGAAGCCAGCAGGGTCAGACCAGAGAATATTGAAATCAAGCTTCTGTGGGTAAGAATGTAACTCACAGTAACCTTGTTTATTTAAACAATTTTCTGTTGAGCACAATATTATCTCTCCAAACTTGATTTATTTGTTTCAGCTTTAAATAGCACAGAAAAAGTTAATACACTCTAAATCAGCAGGGCACCAAAGATGCACCTTCTTTATATTTAAATACACAAATTATTCCTTCTATCAGTGTCCTGTTGCACCCACAAACACAAACCAAATGTGAGGCTCAGTAACCACAGTTTCTGTGAGAACAGAACTGGACAGCAGAGGGTCCCAAGCCAACTGCAGATGCAGAACTGAGCCATCTTACCTGAATTGTGACAATAGGTTCAAGTTCTTCATACTTAATCTTCACAGCTTTGGCTGCTCTCCTGGAATGCTCCTGTGTGTCTGCCAGGACTGCACCAATGATATGGCCCACACAGGTGACCTACAGGCAAGATTGGGGACCCGCCATCACTTGGGGTGTGTGTTTGCAGTGAAAAGAGACTCATGATAATTCTCTTTTATCTATTCCTTTTATGCAGTTTGTTCAGACCAGTCTATTAAAAATCAGCACCCAGGGAAAATAATCACAAGCAAATTTGGAGTGAGTGAGCCTGTCCCAGGGGGCTGCAGCCTAGAGAAGAACTGTGGAGATAACAGAGGAGAGGGGCACTGGGCAAAGGGACTTGGGCCTTATTGCATTTGGCACTAAGATTTCTATTGACCCCAGTGCAGGTAGAATTAACTCTGTATAAGGTAGAGGACTTGAGTGGACAGTATGAGAAATGTTCTATCCTGAGCAGCATGGTTGAAAAGGGCTGGTTTTAGCTACATACCACATCCTTAGCAAAGACAGTCTCATCATTAGCAATGCCAGTGACATTACTGCCAGGAACATCCTTGGCAGAGACAAAACACACAAACCCAGGAACACTCTGAGCTTCAGATGCATCTACAGAACTAAGGAAAGAAGGAGAGATAGTGTTATTTCTCATTTTTTCTTTGTGTAAGCAATTATGAGATTCCAATACAAATTCAGGCCCGATTTCCTCGAGTTTGGCTATGCCATGTGAATATATCATGTGAGACTGTGACAGCATAACATATGAGACTAAAATAATTTGGGATCTATTTGAAAATGTTAATCCTGACTGTGAGACTGATCAGCACCCTGGTTTTTTGGACTATGTCATACATCTTTTCCCCAAGACATATCTGAACTTGATCCAGTTGCCACACATACTAAAGATTCTTTGATAACAAGTTGGTGTTAGTGGTGCTGTGCCTCCACTAGCTGCCATGACTCTTGCCATGAAGGCAAGAATATGGATAATTTTAGTGCTGACACGTATCATTTGCCATGGGTGAGTCAGGGAGAAATTGTTGAGGATCAATCATAAGGAAGCTTCAGGGTTTTTAAGAGGATGCAAAAGAAGTGATGCTCAAAAAGACAAAAACCTTCATGAAAGGCTTTTTTTGGTAATCAGCAAAAGAAGTATCTAACCAAAATGCTTGTCTGCTTCAATCATATATAGATTTAAAACTCAGTGACAAAATAACTTAAAAAGGGCAATATAATTTAATTTTTACATGGGGAACTTCGTAAAAATATATTACAAAAGACTTTCAGGATCCTTTTGCAATATTCTGTACATTGGTTTCACAGAGAAACAGCTGTGAATAAAAGTGCTGTGGCTTGGATTTTGCTGCCTGAATGATTTATTGCCTACTGTAAATTACTGCAATTTTTTCAGCAACTTGTTTAGATTCCTAAAACTTTGATATAAACTGTGCCTGAAAGCAGCTGTTAATGCACCCCAGTGAGCCAAAGACTTTTAAAAAAAAGACATTAAATGTATGAATGAACTTTCCCACATGAACCCTTAGACAGCAGGAACTCAAAGTGCTATTTTTCTTTGGAAAGTTCTCTTTCCTGTGTTTCTGCAGCAGTAGCTCACATACAACCCCCTAACACCTTCCCTTAGTTGTAAATGCAGAGACAGCTGGAGTCTGATTTACACTTGGTGATCAAAATCTGACTAGGATGAAGTGGAAGTTTCCAGAGTCAATATTTTGACTGCCAAAACCATAGGTTGATACTTTTGTCCCCTGATTAAATATTCTCCTACTTCCTCTGCAGAATGCTACAGGTTCCCAGCCTGATATATGTGTACACAACATAAATGCAAGAGAATGTGTACAGCAACTTCTAGAAAACACTGCATGTTGTGGTCACAAGCATGGATGGGATGCCTTCTCTATCTCCCCATCTGCCCTGGTGGCAGTAACACCACTTAAGTGTCTGCATTGCACATGGCAACACCTAAAAATTACCTGTGATGAACAGAGCAGTTTCTTTCATAACCTGGGAGCCAATTACTACATCTGTGCATGCCCGACCACCATGCTGCCCATGCCACAATGGGAAAGCTCTGCACAGGAAGCCTAACTAGGCAGGAAGTGTTGTCTAAGGAATGAACAGCACATGGAAAGGCTGGTGAGGGTGACATGAGCCAGTGGAACACAAAGTGCCCCACATCAAAGCAGCTGAGGGCAGATGAGAGCCTGCAGAACCACCACATAAACAAAATTAGGGTTTGTGGGGGCAGCCAGTCCTGCAATATGACAGCATTAAAATCCATATGAGAATGTGGATGGCATTACCTGCCAGGATTGCTCTTTAGGAATTGGTTATTCACTATTGTTATAAATTAGGTACCAGTCATCCCTGGATGGACAAGATGTTTTCTGAGACAGCTGCACTTCCAAATACTGTCCACCTTGCTATGGCCAAGCACAAACAGGGCTACACCTCACAGCTGAAGCCAATTCACAAATGACTTTTGTGCAGAGGGCTTGATCTGAGCCAGTGCAGGCAAGCACCATGCAAGGCAAAATCCAGTGCCCACAGCTGACTCACCAGCAGGAGAGCTGGTAGAATTGCATCTTACAACCTCATTTTTCAGGCAGAGAGAAGGAGAATCTTTAAGCTGCATGCTCCAGTTAGTGATTAAAATGACATCCCAACCTCTGTGGTGCTCTCCTACCCTGCTCCTTTTTAATCCTGCATGCCTGAGCATAAGAGATGGGAAATGCAAAAAGTTTGGCTTAGGCTGAGGGCTTTTGTGCTTCAGCAAAGCCCAAAGTTTGGTGCTGGTTCCCTCACATTCCCACTGACAGCTTGCAAGGCAGCTGTCACACACACACAGAGCTCGCCTCCATGTAACAATTTGCAAAGAACTGGAGTTCCCACCTAAGCAAAACCTTTCCCTCACCCACACCCTGACAGATTGATGTTTTCCAAGCCACCAGGAACAGGATGCTTCCAACATTTGGAAGGGAGAAGCAGCACTTACAGGATCTTAGCGTGGGCCTTGGTGCTGGTGACCAGCGTCAGGTACAGCTCGTTCTCCAGGTGAGGGATGTCATCACAATACACAGCTTCTCCACTGGCTTGTTTGGCTGCTGAAAAGTGCACCAGAGGCCTGCCCACCATATCTTCCACTGCCTGCCCCTTGGGCACTTCCTGGAGTAAAACACGTGGCTGACTACTGCTGGCTTGGGAGGAAGGGGATGGAAGCGTTGATGGGAGAGCAAAGAGCACTGTGGGACATTCTAGTGAATGGGGAATGGGATGGGGGCTCAGTCCTGTGTGAAAGGAAGGTAAACAAGGTGCCACAAGGTGTAGCTAGACAGAGGGGAGCTGGGAATGAAGTGAAAGTAGTTTGGGTTTTGAAATTGCTGTGGAAGGGAAGGGTTTGATTTCACATCTTGCGTAAGAAAGTTCAAGTTCTGAAACTGGACTCTACTCTCAAAGCTGAAGAGAATGGGTCACTAACAGAGAAATAAGAAAGAAGATACATGAGTGTGAAGCCTGAGAGATGCCAAGAAAGGCAGGCTATAACTGGGGAAAACAGAAGGGGAATTTCAGTTTGGATATAGAGCAGGGTAGAGGAAGAAAAGCAATTTTTATAAATCCCTCAGCAACAAAGAAAGCTTGAGCTCTCTTGGGCAATAATAGGAAAGAATAGTATCCAAAAATGAGGAAAGGATTGAGACCCAAATACAAGCTACATGCATGGCATTATCAAAGTTTATGTGATGACCATACTTAGGGAGACAAGAAGATAAGAAGCACAGTTTGAGCTACAGAAAAACCTGCATTTATGTCATGCTGACACTGCTACTTACTTGGGAAAGCTGCTACTTACTTGGAAGAGCTGGGCATTTGCAATGGGATCTTTGTGAAACAACTCTGTAGCACTGATGTAGTTTGAAGGGACAGGCTCACACATAGTTTTCTGCCAGAGACATATTAAAAAAATCACCTTCCCTTCCAACTCCTTTCTCACATTCCCTGGTAGCTCAGGATATTTTCCATTCTCCATCTCCCACCCAAGGTAATCCATAATCTATGGAGTTAAAGGTGAACGAGCTCAGGCTCTGTGCCAAGAACAACCACAGAGCCACAAGACCACTTGTAATGCAGCAAATGGAAGAAGCCCAGGAATCATCCTGTGAACCACAGAGCTACACCCTTCCACCTCAAGGGGAGAGTGCCATGAGGAAGCAAATGGGAAGATGCACAAGTCACTGTTACACAAGCAGTAGGGCAGCTCTGGCAGCTATTGCAGCATGGATTTTGTTATCAGGCGGGACTCTGCTCAAATCTGAACTCTCCCCACGCCTTCCCCACCAAGGCAGTACAAAGAGGTTCTCCTTCCCCAAATCTGCCTTGCCAAGGAGCACTCACAGTGCCACTCTTGCTCAGTTTCTGAAGGACTGTCAGGTAGAACTTGAAGAAGAAGCTGAGGGTGAGGGTGCGTCGGAAATCCACCATGCCCCCAGGAGCGGAAGGAGACAGATCCATCTCAGCCGACAGCAGGCGACAGGCATCCTGCAGCAGCTTCTCATTCCAGTCTCTGCAAGGGAACAGAGGGGACACACAGACCTTGTTCAGACCTAAATTCACCAGGCCAGACTAACTCATCTGACACAGAATATGCTGAAGTGGAAGGGGCCCATCAGGATCATGGAGTCCAGCTCCTGGCCTTGCACAGAACAGCCCAAGGGTCACACCGTGTGCCTGAGATTGTTGTCCAAATGCTTCTTCAACTCTGTCAGGCTTGGTGCTGTGACCACTGTCCTGGGGAGCCTGCTCCAGTGCCCAACCACCCTCTAGGTGAAGAAACTTTTCCCCTGATATCCAACCTAAACATGCCCTGACACAGCTTTGTGCTGTTGCCATGAGCTGTCAAGCAACAGCCATCAGTTCTATCTGTTCATAGCACATGTGTGTGCTTTGCTGTCATCTTGGGCTCATGCTACCCTCCCTAAACATATGGCAAAGCTATTGCATGATAAAAACCCTGATTTTTTTCCATCCAATTTGAAATGAACCCAGTTTTGTAGGTCATGAAGACATCTAGCTGCTGTCCACTTCAACTGATGAGTGAATTTGGAAAGAAAATGTCTCTCTGAATGAGAGAATGGCATGGATCTTTGAGGGTAAGGCATACTGGAGGAAGCAAGGCATTACACAAAACACACTGCTGCAGAAGCATAACTATACTTCTTCCCCTTTCTTTTTTGATCTACTTTTAGAGAGCATTTAGGATGTTTTAGATATTTAAACTGCTCCTGCAAAAATTCACACTGTTCCACGAGACAATCTTTATCACAGGAAAAATTCCTACCTGCCAGTGAGCTCCTTGCAAGTTTTTAGTGCCAGGACAGTGGTAGGAGCCATTCCTCCATAGCTTAGTTTTATCTCCTCCACTCTGCTTGTGCCACCTTGGAACAGGACTCTCAACCCACAGGTCACAATAGCAATGTCATCCTCACGACGGGAAGCCTGCTTGAAAGCTGAGAAGTATTCACCCTGAAAAACAGGAAAATATTTCTTTATCCTCTACCTTGGCATACTTTGGAGTGTAAATGTGGACAAGCTGTTTACCTATCTGTATGTGCATGAGCTATTCCAGGCAACAGTATCTGGTTGATTCATTGTGCAGGGCCAAGCAGGACATGTTTGATCAGGCAGCACTGTTTATTTTCACATAATTCAGTGATTAATTCTAATGTATCAGTTCAGTGGTTGTTACCAAGCCTAGGACTGTGGGGAGAAACAAGCTTTGACAGAGATCTGCTCGTGCCTGTCACATTTTTCCAAGACAGATTGTTTGTGCATAAACAAAATTACAGTTTCTCAACAAGTTTTTCTTCCTCCCAGGCTGCTAAGCTGGAAGTCTAATCAGTAAAACCCATATCCTAAACCCCTTCCCTTTAGAAGTCTTTGAAATCTGCAAGAGCTGAAATCAGTAATCACAAATGTCTCTCAGTTCTAGAGTAGACCAGAATAATTCAGTATTAATAATTCAGTCTATTCAGTAGACCAGAATAATGAATAAAAGAAAATTTAATCTGCTACAGGGAATAGAATTCTCAGTTACCATCCTGGTCTCCACAGAGCGAGGAAATTCTTGTAAATGCACCAGCAACTGCAGTGCCCAAAACTCAGCAGCTCCCTCATAAAGAGTGGCTGTAAATATGAGATTAACACTTTACCAGGATGCACCATGCAATGGTGACACCCTGGAGTCACAGCATGGTCAGTCCTCTCAGTACCTGCCTGTACTGCAGGTGAGGACAAATTGCTGTTCAGGCACCCTGCCGGCTAAGAGAGGAATCAGATCTGATGTCTTTGCACTGCCCTTCTGGAGAGCTTCCTGACAAATTTCTTCTCTCCAAGTGACTCCACACAGCACAGCAGTCTGCTTCATTAATTACCTCTAATCTGATGTGGACAGCAATTCTTTTATTATCAGACAGAACAATTTCTCTCCTCTTGACAATGACAACAGTTTCACAAGAGGCCCCTTTTGTGCATCAAGCACTTGTTACTGGAGATATAACTGAAGGGTGTGCTTCATTTCCTGAATCCAAATAATTACTCAGCAGCCAGCAGATAATAGCAGAGGAGCATCAATAGCATCCTTCCAGTGAGGACATTCTGCCACTCTGCTTGTTAGAACAATTAGCTTTCAAAGAGGAGAAAAAGCAGCCTCCTCTCTTACTGCATAATCACGAGATTTCCAATAACATGATTGCAAAAAGAGGGCAATATTGCCTTCTCTCCTCACAGGACACCTTAATTTTCTTCATTCAGAGTCCTGTGGGAGGAAAGGCACTCATCACCTTTCCTCACTTGAAGTGTAGGTAAGTGAACCATCACATCACATATGTCTGCCTGGGTCCCTTGGCAAACAACAGAGCATGTTAATTCTTTCTGTTGTTTGGCCAGTCTTCCCTTTGGTGTGACAAGTTACATGAATGCAAGGCATAACATCAGTTTCAAACAAAAATAAACCAAAAAACTCTTTCTAGCTGTGTGCTGCAACAGCCCTGCTTTCATTCATGAGGAAATCACAGTTGTAGAAAACTGTGCCTGCTGCATGCCAGCACCTTCAGACATGCCCTGAAGAACCTCAGCCTCCTTCTTTGTGAGCAAAGATCAGCCAAGAAACCATGCAGTTGAGAGTTAAAAAGTCATTTTAGTTTTTCAGATCACTAAGCTCTAGAGGGCTGAAGCCACTGCCCCTGCTTGTAAACATTTGTTTGTTTAGTGAAATTGCCATGAGACTGCCATATGGATGGAGGAATACAGTGCTTTCCATTGGCAACCTCAAACACGTTTGTCATTTTGGCAAAAAGTGATGCTTTTATCAAAAGACCAAAGAGGGATTGCCCAGAAATAGATGGAAAAACCACCATAAATAAAATAATTTTGTTCCTTTAGTAGTTAAATAGAAAAAATTGAGAGGATAGACAAGGGATTTACTTGTTCTCTCCCATAATACAATGGCACTTCAAGTAAATCAGTGTTTTCCATTTATAAAGACAATGCATCACCATACTGCAAGTCCTTGCATCTTATGACTAGGAGCCACAAGCCCTAAGAAGGTAAACACCTTCACAAGCACAAAATTACAGTCTGATGTTCTCAGCCCTAAAGGAAAAAGCAGAGTTTTACTTCTTAGACACTGAATCAGTTGTGGTTTATACTGCTACAGCCTCATAGGAAGCCTACATAGCCAAAATGCCCTAATAGCCAGTCCTTGTGGTTGACATCTTGCAAGAATGCAGAAACTGAACTTCCCTTTTATCCATACTGACTCTTCCCCATTTCATTTCCCATATAAGCTCACACAAATTAAGCAGGAATCTTTGGCACATTAACTTCAGTCTGCATCAGAAGTTGCTAAAACCTTTTCTGTTCTGCTTTTCAAGCAGAACTTCTGCCTCTGGGAACATAATTTTGACACTTCTCATCATTATCAAATGCACTCAAAAAGCTTCAGATAATAAAGTGAAATTACTCTTCCTTGCACTAGAAAAATTCTTGAGCTTACCATACTTTATCACAGAGCCCTGCTTCCTCTTGCTTGTGAAGAAAAGTGTGCTGCTGAATTTTCTCCAAATAATTCTCTTGTTTCCTGGTCCACTTGGGACTACACAAGCATTTGGGAGTGGAAAAAGATGCCTAACTTTGAAAACAACACTAAAATAACAGCATTCTAGCTCCACAGACAATGAAGTTTTTTCTGACAAACTTACCTTTTTGCTGTAGGGTATTTCAACAGAGAGAAGTATTTCTTCAGGCTTAACTATTGTCTTCCTGTAGCCAGTGAAAAACTTCTCATCCATGGTGACAGTCCTTTTGCCCTCTGTAGAGCAAAGGGACATCAGTGGTGAAAAAATGAAGAATGACAGTACTATGTGTGGAAAAGCCTTCAAATCACACAAATCACTCTTGATATCTGATTTCATTTTTCCACTCTCTTTCACCAAATCAGGAAAATTTCTCTCAGATTTGTTTTGGTATTTACGGAATCTATAACAGCTTCTGCCTACATATTAAGTTTTCTTTGTACATGAACTGATAAAAACAGATCTCCTTCTTTATCTAATTAAAGCTTAGCCTTCAGGTGAGCCAGTTTCCAATACTAATTAAATCCCCCTCTTTGTCCTTTCCCTAGCCTGCACACAAACCCAGTCACCTGACTGGGCAGTCCACTTACTTCAAGGATACAATTTAAAAAAAAATTCCTAAGAACAAATAAAAACTGAAATACTTGGCTATCTTCTTAGGAAAAAAAACCCAAAAACAACCCAAGTTTCAGTCTTTATCTGAATAAACCAGAAGGATTAAAGTATGATAGTGGCAGAATCTATTTAATGCCTATTATTTTTCATTAGTACACATCTTCAACCAGCTCTTCACAAGGATGTGTCTGTAAATATATACACAGTACCAGAGATTCCATCTGGCACAGAAGTTCAAAATTCTTTAGGAAGCCAACCTTAGGTCTAGCTTTAGCACTTTAGCCTCAAAAAGTGTGAAAACACAGAGAATTCAGACCAATAATGTTAATTTCCACTTTCAAGTTGTGGCCTGACCTATTGACCCATGGCAGAGGGCTGCTGACTGTCCCAGTCCCCTCAGTGCCACAGGAAAATGTAACTGACTTACCTTTTGATATCAAAGTCAGTTTGCTTCCACTTGCCATTAACACAGGATTTAAGTCAGAAATTGGGCTTGCTGTCATTATATTCCCACCAATAGCCTAGAGTGAAAATAATGCATCAGATAACTATTCAAAATCTAAGCATTTTTTGGTCTTTAATTAATTGGGAAAACCTAAGCTCCACAAAATCAGATGCTGTCTCAGACAATATTAACATTTGCCTGAAACAGATTTAGAACAGTGTTTTGGTAATGCATCAAGACTACCTCATGCTTAAACCTCATATGAATTTTGGCATGGTTGTGCAATCACTGTATCTGCTATTAAGGGAGGATCCATGAAACTAAAAAGGGCATTTTCAGTAACAGTCAGGACCCAAGCATTTTGGCTGCAAAACAAATGCATGGCACAGTGTCTTGTGGAACAAAAGTTCTTGTTTGGTAGGTTGGTTTAACTGGTTGCTTGGTATTTTTTTCTTAGAGCACATGGACTTTGAACACACCTTCCCCTTTAAAACTTGAGGAAAATTTTCCAGCTCTGATACATTAACTCTATGATTGCCCTAGTTGTCATGGCAATATATACACACCTGCTTCTTTGAAGCTTGTCCAGCACTCTAAATACCTTTTTTTTTTTTGTTCAATTAGTCAAATCTCACTGCAGTTCCCCCCAGCTGGTGATAACAGCAGTGGAAAAGCTGAAGAACCACCATGTTTCCATGTGTGACATTAGTGCAGCACAGACACCAGCTGAGACCCCAGCACTTTCTGGGGTAGATTTTTGTGTGCTGGTTTCTTTCCCAAGGTTTGCAAATGCTCTCCTGTGAGATGCACAGGGCACACCAACACTGCTTGAGGCAGGGCAGCTCCTCAGACTGAGCCTTCAACTCCAGCCCCTGGTGCTCCTGAGTCACTTACAGCAACATTCCTGATCTGAGGCCCTGCAAACCAGCGCAGCTGCTCCAGGACAGCCTGGAAAATCTCTGTTTTGTAGGGAGGAAGGTCTGCCACTGCTTTCCTCATCACCTCCTCTACTGACTTCAGGGTACAGGCAGCGCCAATGGTGACCCCTGTAAACAAACAAAGGAAAAGAAACGTTGGTTTCCAAAATTTTGAGGTACACAAGGACAGTTACTGTGTCTGCAAAGCTCAGATGCCACTGAGTTCAATTAGACCTTCAGTAACACCAGACTATTTAGAATGCACTGCATGTAAACATCACATCCTCAGAATAAAATTCACCTTTAAACCACAGCTCATGCTGGTGCTGTCTCCCACATGACAGTAACACACCACCCCCTTTTGCATCAGTGTATTATTAAAAATATTGGCCTCCTTTAGGTATTAGTCTGTCCTTTGAGAAGTGAACTCCAAATCCTTTCCAGTTTCCACACTTTAAATATCCTACCAGACACTGGGCCACATGCACTAAATTGTCCTAGGTACTTCTATTTGTAAGGTTGATCCATTTCCATCACAAAGCTAAAGGCAATGGAATTATAGAATTGTTAAGGTTGGAAAAGACCTCTAGAGATCACTGAATCCAGCCTCTGCCTGGATCAGCTAAACCACAGGAGCAAAAGTCATGTCCTGTCATTTCTTGAACACTTCCAGGGGTGGTGACTCCACTACCTCCATGGGCAGCCCAGCCCAGTGCTAGACCACGCTTTGAAGTGAAGAAATTCTTCCTGATGTCAATCTGAGTATCTCCTGGCAGAGTCTGAGGCAGTTTCCTCTTGTCCTGTCACTTGTTACCCGGGAGAGGAGACTGACCCCCACCTTGCTACACGCTCCTTTCAGGGAGTTCTAGAAAGTGTTAAGGTCACTCCTGAACCTCCTTTTCTCTGGGCTAAACATCCCCAGCTCACTTTTTTACATATCACTCACTTGATTTCCTGTGGGAAAATGGGAAAGGTATAACATATACTTTTTATGAAAGGTATAATGAAAACAATCTTTAATCTGGGGATGTTCCTTCACACCCTCCTTATTCTTCCATGGAGTCCCCACTCACCTCACAGGTGCTCTGCCTCTTTTTTGCTCACCTGTTTCAGTGTGCTGAACAGCATTCATTTCAGGGATCCATGCTGGTGCTATTATCACTGGATACAGGAAGTTCTTTAACCTCATCTCAATACCTTAAGGAAAAGACACTGTTTGGTACTTGTGTGACATGGCTACTGCTGCACATAATCCTTCAAGAAAGGAAAATTAATACAATAAACCCTATAACATTTAATAATTCTTTCATGAACCAATTGCTCAAGACAACAGAATTACTAAATATGTCTGAATTATCCTCCTCAGCACTTATATTTGCAAAAGTATCTGTTTGGTGTGAGAAGGCAGTAAGATTACAAGTCTTGAGAATTTTCTCACTGAAAAGTCCTTCAAAATGCAGCTTTCACAACTGAATTAATTTGATTATGGGGACATTTCATGCTGTGTCACTTCCCTCTTCTCAAAATTCCATAAAATAGCACAAAGGCTCAGCATGGAATAGCATTTTTTTCACCTGACACAGCAAAGAATGGAGAAAAACATTCACAGTGAGATTAATCTACCTGAGAAGAAAACCTGTTCCTACATACAACCTGAAAATAGCTTTTTAAAAGCAATGACATGAAAGAGGTTTCCATTTACACTGTTCTCACAAATTACTTAATGGAAGGTTTTCCAACTGTTCATAATAAGCATCAGCTCTTTCTCTTACCCACTTCTGTGTTCCCCACAACGAGTTTGGCATTGGGGTACTGGGATTTGAGAGCCACCAGTTCATTGAGAGTTGTGGGCTGGATCCACATCACACGCTCGCCTTTGAAACACATCTGCTTCTGCTGTTTCTTACTCTGAGTCTGCAGAAGGGAATTCAGACAGAGCTCAGCCCCTACATCAAGCCAAGAATCCCTGCTCACATGCTGCCCATGCCTGTGCCATGCTGGGCTCCATCTCAGCCAAGTTACTGACAAGGGGCTGGGATAGCCCCACTGTGGTTGACAGTTTGCCATTCCCCATCCTTCTGCTGGATGTGATGGAAGTCTTCTTGCTGACAAAAGTTCTCCCTTCCTGTTACTGCCAGGTGCATCCTGCTGCCACACCTCCCTAGCAAGATCTGTGCCAGCAAGCTCCAAGGCTCTGGCACATGCCTGTGGCTCCAGTTGCTTCAATGGGTTTTCCATTCTCATCTCAATCCAAAAATGTCAGTCTTTAGCACAGATTATTTGCAATTAACCTGCTAGGCCAGGTTCTGATTTCCCTTTTAACTACTTCACCCAGTGACTAAAGAAAACATGAAATCAACATGAAATCTCCTTGGGCAGGAGAACATCTTGGAGAAGAAACAGAGGAGCCCTATCTCAAGGTGAATCTATCTCAAGCTATGGTCTAAGAGAACCCACTCATGCTCTAGTTCATGACACATTTAAGCTGAGTACAGCAACAGAATTAATGATTGAATTTCAGTTGTTAAATGTGAAGGAAGCTGTAAATGTGTCATGTGTTGGATTAGATTCCTGGCTGGGACACATTGCTTAGGGGGAGGATCCCTGAAAAAGACAGGAATGAAACATGGAGAGGAACTCATCTCACCTAACTTTTAACGTCATGGTGAGCCAACCAACTTTTACTCTGCTGTGGTGAGAGGAGTTTTTTGAAAAGACAACTATTTGAGATATGTATTAAGCTACACCTTGTAATTCTGCAGTCGTTTTGCTTTCTTAATTTGAGATTTTATGGTTAATGTATTAATGAGTGTGATGGGTTCAGTGTTGTTAATTATTAGTGTACTCATTTATTTTTTGTTGTGAGATAGGATTAGGAGAAAGGTAAAGTAGGTTTGAAACACCAAAAGGGTATAAAGGAAAGTTTATTAATAGTAACTAAAAGAAAGAGTAATAGGAATTAGAATAAAATACCTTTAGGACACTTCCCCCCACAATCTTTTCTTTCCCAATGACAATATAAAGAAACAAAAACTAAAATTTCAGTCAGTTTACTACTTCTAAAATAGTCTTTTTTGTTAATGTTATGGAGACTTCTCTACAAGAAAACAGTTTTCTTGTGGTTCTCTCTATGAATAGCAACTGTCTGGAGAAATCTGCAATACTGAAATTCCTCTCATTTTCTGCAAGTTTTTCTCACAGTTGTGTTTATGGGCCGTGTCAACTTATGGGGTACTGTTTTGAAGATAAGTTGTTTAAAGGCAAAAGTTCTCATTATTTACTTCTGAAATTATTTTCTTCTTAAGGGCACAAGATCTTTATTACTTTTTTCTCTTTCTCTGTTTAAACTTTTCATAGGATTACAGTTACTTTAACATTTGCTTTAGTATGAAGGCCTTTGCTCAATATCTACAACTTAAATACTTTGATCTCTATACCTTCATGTGTTTTTGATAAAAAGAGTCTTTTTTCATATCTTTACAAGAGGATTTTACCCTAAAACCAATGGTATCTCCTCATTTCTCCTATCTGGGATTGCTTCTTCATTGACTTTGGCGTCTTCATGCTGTTGGTTGGACTCCATGATCTTTAAGGTCTCTTTCAACCTGGTCATTCTGTGAATTCCTTTACATTGTCTGCATTTTTGTTCCTTCTCTCAGGGGAGGACTGAAGCATTGCAAGATTTAATATTTTGTTTGGGGCTTGCAGATGATTACCTGACCCAGGCCAGGCTTGGTAGTTTGTGGTGGGAACTGCAACCAGGGGGGTTGATGGCCTCTCCTCTGCCCGGTGGTTGTGGAATCTTGGCCAAGCCAGCCTGGCCCAGGGCAGCTCTAGGGGCTGGCAGGTCCAGCTTGGTCCTGCTCAGATGTCAGAAATGGCAGCCAGGCCCAAAACTGGCCCTGCGGCCTCTCCTGCCCTACTCAAAAACCAGCTGGGGGAAGACACCCTGGGAAAAGGGTCCAGGCCTGCAGCAAAAAACCACCCAACCCTTGTTACCTCTATCAACCAGAAAAGAAAGAAAAAAATCCTGAGTTTCTTTCATCTTTAACATGTGTTTTTTACAAAAACACATAAACTTTCCAGTAGCTAAAAACTTTACACCACTTCCATGAATGCCTCTCATACAAAACCACCACAAGTTCCTACTTCTCTTCCTACACTCTAAAGGGAACACAGGGAGACAAGCTCAGATATATCTGTATTTGATGCAGAAGTTCACATCTGACCTAGTCAATTGACATTTGGATGTTAGCTACTGTTCCACCCCCGGACAGGCAGCGACTGGGAAGGAAGGCAACCCAAGAGCAGAGAGACATATGGTGAGAAGCAGAAAGAAAGCCAGACTGCTGCAGCAGGCACCTGGCCTGCATATTTCTTCTAAGCCACCCTGGCTCAAACACCTTGTGCTTTATAAAACAGGGAAGGATTCATGCCCATGCATTTTCATTCATTAGCAGCCATTTTTGCCCTGCCATTTCCTCAGGACAGAGTCACTCAAACCTCGTGCAGAACAACTAAGCCAACAAATCACTGCTATTTCTTTCTGAATGAACTTACCATTAATTCTGGTGGGAAGATTGGCTCCTGTGTGGGATCCAGTGGCTGGAACTCAGAAGAATTGAACAGGCTGGAGGAGGTCATTGTCTGTGACAGAGAGAATGCAAATGACTAATGACTGAGGAGAAAGCTCTCCACATATAACCATAACTCATTCCTCTTTCAACTCAAATCCCTGTTACTTTTTCATAGAGCAAAACATGGCAAACACAGCAAAATGATGCCACCTGATTCAGCATTTAAGGACCTCCAGTTATATTTTTCTGATTCCCTTGCATGTCTTGTCAGAAGCCTCAACCCTGAACCCACTAATATGTTTTAGTCAATCAAAAGTGACATCCCTTTCACACTGGCATGTTGAATCATGTCAAATATACCTTTTCTGAGGTATGGTCTTCTGACCATAAAATATAAATTAGTCTAAATTGCTTTGCATAGATATTGCTAAGATAAAAGCATCAGGCTTGGGCATGCAATGAGCCAGATCTAAGACTTTCAAACATCAGAAATAAAGGAAAAAGTACTAGTTGAGAGGCACCTTACCACACTGTCCTCTTTCCCATTCATGCAGCAGCCTGGACCATTGGCTTTTCCTCCACAGCAGCCCCCATTCTGAAGAAGAAAAAAGCACACTCCAGCTATTTTAAACATAGTCAGAACATTGCAACTTTTACAGAATATGGTCCTCCTCTTTTATCAATCCCCAGATTTCAGAAATTTGCAGTCACATTTTTAATTAATAAACTCCTTGAAAGAAAGGACTCCAAGCAGTCTTAATTGTTGGAGTATTCCATGCAACACTGGATGCTTCCTAAAAACCAATCCACAGAAATTCCCTGGAAATTTCTGGTAATGAATTTCATTGTATTCTCTGCTTCCTGAGTTTATTTTATACTCACACTACCTTAAGCACCAATTTCTTCTTTCCATTCCTTCATTTGTTTTGTACCTAGACTGATACATACAATGTGATTAAGTTTTTTCCCCTCCAGATATTCCAAAAGATTCCAATTGTGCAGTTTTGGAACAGAGAGGAAATTGCTTCATTCATCACTGGATGGCAAAGTTTGGGAAAGTTCAGAGTGGGGAATTTAGACCTGTTTTCACAGAAAATGTATCACTTCAGTGCACCAGAAGCTGGTAACAGACTGCTTACAGTTGTCACCATGCTATTTGACAGAAGGGCTGCTCCTTGCAGACTCAGAAGGAACATCGCTGTTTTAAAACCCACATCATGATGGCCATTCATGCTCATTGGGACATACATTCCCAGCATTTTCCAAGAGATAGACAACAAAAACAGCTCAGAGAAGTTCTGAGTATCTGCACCACAGCAGAGCCAGAGAGGTGACTAACACATCAAAGCTCCAATACTATATTGAAAACTGAGGTTATGAGTCTTAACATTCAGCTTACCATGGTATTTTCCTTCCCACTACGACAGCATCCAGTGCCATTGACAACTTTGCCACAGCAATTCATGTCCTGTGGGAACAAAAACTGTTCTGAGAAAAAATATGCAGATTCCAAGGAAATTAAGTAGGTTTGATCCCATTTTGAGAGAAATATCCAAAGCAGAAGGAAGGTGCCAACCACAGAGGTGTTTCTCTTGCCAATGGAAGGCAATATCCTGCAGTGTCATGCCCACTGTCCTGATAAACCTCTTGTTCTGGTTTGGAACTACTCTGACCATTCAACAGTTAGCTCTGGAGCTGTGAGGAGACACCCAGAGAAGGCTGAAAGCACATACAATACAATGCCAATACTCCACCACAGAGACCATCTGCCTTTGTTTTTGATCTGACTCCTATTAGTTTCATTTCTTGAAATGATCTTTTACTGGGAGAGGCAGGAAATAGCAGATTGCCTGTTCACATTCCACCTCTAATCACAATTCTGTTGATCTCTATCAGAGGTCAACAGAAACCAGTGTTTGTGCTATGTAGAGTCCCTTCCCCTCCCTGGAATCTCCTTTTCATGTTGAAGTGCACTCAGTGCTTCTCAGTATGGAAATCAGATTGCCACAGATGTGATCCTTGTTCCAGTTCTCTGAATCCTCTTCTGTTCTGCAATACCCTGTTAGAGATGAGAGGAGCAGAACTGCACAGAGAACTCAAGTGTAGGAAGAGCCATGGCAGTGTTTTCTGTTTTGTATCCCATTCTATTCGCCAGTCTCTCAGGTTCATAAAATCCTTCAGAAATTCCTCAAAGCCAGTTCCTGCCTTCACTACCCAAACTTCATATCTGTTAGTTTACTTTCTCATATCCTTACTTACACTCTTTTAAACCACATTTAGGGATAGGTGCAACAGCCTTGCTTCCCACCTCAAGTCCCAACACAACTCCACAACAGTGACCTCCCTCCACTGCAAGAATATGCCATTTTTCCTCTACTGCCTTTTAACCAATCTTTCATACCTACAGAGATCTTCCTTCTTAACCCCTAATGTCTTTAAAATCCTTTGGTGAGACACTGTGGAAAGCCTCTTGGAAATCCAAGTAGGCTTTTATCAACTGGGTTTATCAACCATTTGTAATGGACCTCACTCCTGCTTATATTCTCATTTGTTAACTGCAGTTCTGGATAATAAAATGAAATGAATGGGCATCACTATAAATTATTTCCTTTTGATATTTAATATCAGTGTAGACCCATGAGTGGCTGGCAATCACTGAAGTACATAATGATCTACTCCTCTTCACAGCCTCTAGCACTCATTCAGGTACAAAGGGACTAGAGAAAACTCATGGCAAAGCTTCATACTGCACCCAAACCAGCAGAAGAATTCTGGGCAAGAGCTATAAAATAGTGATTTCAACTTCTTTCCAGAGCTATTCCTGCTCAAAAATGCAAATTCCTCCACAGCATGTCCCTACCAGTGCACCATACCTTCATAGGTTGTCCACACCAGGATCAGCTGCAAGCTATATTATGCAGAGAGGGTGAATTTTTCTGAGACTGACAGAAAAGAGTTACAGAGTCTGATTTCTTGTGATCCAAAAAGGGACCATCAGGTGGATCTTATTTAGGTGTCCCCAGCAAGTGGAGAGAGTAAAGGGTTTACTCTATCTGAATTATTAACACATGAATCACATAAACAGAGGTCAAGAGTTGGAGCTGGGTTGTTGGAGCATATTTATTTCCTTCCTCCCCATTTGAGTTCATGGCATGTTTCAGTAACAGAGAGAAAGACTACCAACTTTCCAGGTTTTTTTAAAACATCATCTAAAGCCACTTACTTTAGCAAATGTCCTGTATCCTTCCAGAATGGGTCTGTAGCCTGTACACCGACACAAGTTCCCTACATTGCCAGAGCAAAAGGATAAGGATTTAGTGTCATTTAGCTAAAAATTTATCTTCTTTTAAAACATTCTATTGTTTCTCACAAAAGCTTGTCAAATCTTGAGACAGCTAATGAAAAAAATGGGAGGAGGGAAATTTCATTAGGAACCTTGCAACAACCCTACAATTCCTTTTTCTTGAAATTTAAACTGAAATTCATTTAGAACAAATTCAATCTGTCTTATTCACTATTCATTTATCTCAATTGTGTGAGTCTTATCAGTATACCACCTAGTCTGTCTCCATTCCTACAAGAATTACACAGAGATTGCTTTCTCCTGCATCATCATTCCTCTCAGATCACTGCTGGAAACACAGTGATGACTCCAACCTCAGCAATAACAGTAGACTCTCACAGGATTTACACAGTTGGGTTCTGCCCCACTCTATCGCTGCACATTGCTGTCTCAGTCCTTGACTTGAGGACACGTTCTCTGTCACTTCTGCAGGCTGTTGTGACAGCAATGAATAAACAAGGACACTTTTATGCCCCTCAAGGACAGGTCACCTTTTGGGCTCCTAATCCCAGACTGAGGCCACTTGCCCCTGCTTATGAACTATGACGTTCATTTCGTAGCACCTGGCCGGCCTCCAAGTGAAAAAGCTACTCTTAACCTCACAACCACCAGCTCCTTTTAACGAAATACATTAAATAATGGTGCACCTCCGTGCAAGTGGGTGAAGCAAATGTAAATAAAGCAGAACAGGTTGCACCCCTGCAGGGCTGTGAATATTACCTTGGAAAGCATCTTCAATGTCCTCCATGTGGGGCTCGGGGTTGTTCCGAAGCAACGTGTACATGGACATGACAATGCCTGGAGTGCAAAAGCCACATTGGGATCCATGGCTCTTTGCTATTCTCTCCTGAGATAAAGTAAAAACCACAATTAGCCCATAACATCAAGGTGAGTTCATTGTTGTGCTTGTTTCTATTACACTCGTGTTAAAAGCAAAACCCAGTATCACAGAGGAGTTAAGATTATCATCAGATGTTCTCTGGTCAATTAATCTATGGACAGCCTTCAAAGAGGAGAGCAGCTTGAAAAGTTTGCACACCTAGGCTTCTATTGAATTTGTGGGGTGCCCTGGGGCAGGAAGGAATGGTGAGTTTGACTCCATGTTCTTAGAAGGCTAATTTATTATTTTATGATACTGTATTGTAGTAAAGAATGCTATACTATACTAAAGAATACAGAAAGGATACTTACAGAAGGGTAAAAGATAATAATGAAAACCTGTGACTCTCTCCAGAGTCTTGACACAGCTTGGCTGTGATTGGCCAGTGAGTGAAAATACATCAAAAACTAAGGAAACAATCACCTGTTGGATAAGCAATCTCCAAACACATTCCAAAGCGGCAAAACACAGGAGAAGCAAATGAGATAAGAATTGCTTTCCTTTTTCTGTGACGCTTTTCCACTTCCCAGGAAAAGAATCCTGGGCAAAGGGATTTTTCCAGAAAATATGACTGCCACTGGCTTTGAACTCAAAATGTGACTGAGGGCCACTAGAAGATTCCAAGGAGATCAGGAATTCTTCAGATTTACCATGCTAGCAAGCTTTGGGTTACCTGCCTAGACCTGACTTTGAATTTCAAAATTTAGCTGTCAGAATCTTCAGGTGGGAGGAGAAAAAAGAATACAAAGGCTGCCATCATTCATGCATATTGAACTTATTTTTCACTTTGTTGTTCACTCCCTCAGATACTGGCACAAGTCCTACCCACTGTGCAAGCTGAGATGAATCACAGTTTACCTTAAGGCAGCAGGTCTCTGACAAAGAGAGGCAAGGCTGCACTGTAACACCTTGCTAGAAGAGCAAGGATGCACATCCCAGTCACTCCTCCTCACCAAGAATATTTTGAGACTCCAAAAACATCACTGAACCAAAACTTACTTGACTGCTCCTGGGAAGGTCCCTAACTATGCAAGATCAGAAACCAAAGTCATTTGTGGAAGGCCATAGGAGAGCCCAAACCTATCCCAGATTTCCTGGCTCCAGGTCATTAGATTGGCTTTCCTCACAACATCAGTCTTCCCAGACCAGGATGTGGACCAAATACAGCCATGCAAATGCAGCCCAAGGACAAAAGCACTGGCAATTCAGCCAGGATAGCATGAGTTAACCTGTTAGGGGCAGAACAGAACCCTAGCATTGCCTCAGGAGTTTGATTCTGTCACTCAGCCATTCCTACAAGTATGGATTGCTCATGTGGAGGGTCAGCCTCATAGCTTTAGTGGAGGTCCCAGTGTTCTGGAACAAGTTTAATTAGCACAAGAAAACATGCATAGAGGGTTTTAAAGTTACCAGTATTAATAGCTTACCTGGGCTGGGTGCAGCCTGGATTTGGTGTTTCCTATGCCTTCAACAGTAGTTACAGCCACGTGATGCAGGGCACAGACAGGGAAGAGACAAGCATTGGCAGTATGGTGGCTAAAACACTACATTAAGGTCATTTCATTTGACACTGCTGCTCAGCAAAGGAAAAAGGGAACAGGAGCAGTGAAGAGCACTCAGAAGCTACAGCAGTGAACACAATAAGAACACTTAAGTAGATGTGATACAAGAATTAATTACAAATCAAGTCCTACAGCAGCACCCAGTAATCCAAAATTCTAATCAATTTCCCTTGCAGTTTGATCCAGGCACACACCATAGGATTTCACCTAGATATAGCAACTTTAAACATCCTTGTTGCACATTAAGATACAGAACCCATATAAGCAATTTACGGGGGCAGACTGCAAATACTAAGATGTTGTGCAGCTGAACATTTACAGAGTTACTCCAGAGCCTGGAGTTCTCAGTCTTTTAGCTAGAAAGCTGTTTGTAGGTGGTAAACATGAGGGAAAAGTCTAGACTGAAGGTAAAAGAGATTAATGTTGTCAAAACTCATATAAGAATTAGCTATTTTATATCATTTCTATCAAGACAGAATGAGGACCCTAAAGATATCTTGCTTATGGCTATGCTGTTAAGAGAGGATGCAAGTTATAGTATCTCCAAGCATTATTCCAAATATACTAAAGATTTCAGTGCTTTCTGTTCCCCACAGTAAAACTAAACTGAGGCCTGTCTCACTGTCTCATCCTCTCTTTACATTCCCCTTTGTTTTTAGTCCATTGTTTCCCCTTTCAATTAATTAAAGTGAGAAGAGAAGGAAATTTTGTCTCAGGAAATAGTTCTGAAAGTTACAGTACAAGTAGAGAAAAAAGTTAATATCTGCTGGCATACAGAAATGAGATTATTGTCATAATACAATAACAATAAAGATTTTATCACAATAATCATTATATGGTTTGTCACAGGAAAAAGTTATATTAGAGTCAGTGCAGATATTGCAGGGCACAAAGAAATAGTTCCTTATAAACACTGTGCAATGCTTTAAGAAAAATACTTTCTTATCTCAGCCTTCTGAGCTTATGTTCTGAAAGTGAAAAATTATGTTTTGGCAGAAACATTCATTATATAACTTTTTTTAAAAGTAGTACCATATCTGGTATGTCAGGAACCTGGATCTGTCCCCCATTTTATTTCTCTGTTGCAGAGTTCAGATTGCAAAGGATACAGGATTTTATTCCGGAAGGGATCATATTTGGATATCATAACAGTGCAAGCACCACATCCACCTTCTCCACAGCCTAGTTTGGTTCCACACAGGCCCACTGACAGAACAGGAATTAAGGAAAACACAAAAAGAGTTGGCACAAACTTGCTTAAGTCATCAATCAAGGCTGAGCAACAAGCTCCTGCTGGAAGCAAATCACTCCTTTCTTCTGCTAAATAATTTAACATACGCAAAGTTTCAAAAGCTGGCATGTGACTATTGAGATTGACACCCAAACCCCTCATAAGGACACAGCCCACACTCCAACACACTCTCAGAAACAAACAAAAAAATATCCTCAACTGCAACAGTTCCCACTTTCCATGACTCAGAAAAGGAAATGACACAAGGGAGATAAAGCACTGGTAATTGCTGAGCAGGAGCTGTTCAGGCATGCAGCCACATCCCTGAGCCACACAGTGACATCCTCCTTCAGCACCTCTCAGTGGTGGGGCTGGACTTCTTCCTGCACCTGGTGACTCCTACCACCCAGAAGGCTCCCAGGAAGGGCAGCCACTCAGGGCTACAAGTTACACAGTTTAGCACTGGCTGGGAGCTGCATTTGAACTGCTCACAAACTACCTGCATCTCAAAAGTCATGGTCTGGCCGCCCCATTTCTGATGGCTTGCCAATTGACAGGGACAAAACCAGCCAAGCACACTCCCCAGGAGCCTGGGTCCCATAAAATCACAGGAGAGCGACACTGAGAGCTAAAACTCATGGAGATGCACAGAACCTCTGCCCAGACACCTGGGAGCTCACAGAGTGTATGGTCCAGCCTAAGGAGATTCCTCCACAGACTACTGGGATCATGGCTGTGCTTTAAAATCAGGAATTACATCAAATGTTCTGCAAAGGGAGTTCAGGAGAAAATTCCTTGAGTCACTTCTGCTTAGGTTCCTTCACTTATTAGAAGGTAATTAGACACTATTATTTATTGCAAAGAGAATTGGCTAATGTTGGGAGACTTTTGGTGGGGTAAAAATCTGCTGATTTCATTGGCAATGGACACTGAGTTGAGATAATCAGTGCCTTTCCCTGTATCACAGAGCTTTTGGAAAAGCAACAGACACTGTGATAGAGGGAACTCAATCTTGACTTCACTGCAGTGTGGCACTGACTGTTTCTAGAGAATCATAGAATCATTTAGGTTGGAAAAGATCTTTAAGATCACCAAGTCCAACCATAAACATAATGCTGCCAAGTCCACCCCTAAACCACGTCTTTGATGCAAACCTAAGGCTGCCAAGTCCAGAATGAAACCATGTCCTTAAAGCCACCATTGCTTTGCACAGAATCATGTGCCTGCTTGAGCAGAAATACAGCTTTCCTGTGCCATCCAATGTTTCTCTTGACAACAGTGCTAACCTGCCTCAGTAAAATATGTTTCTCAAAGTATTTGTCTGACCCTAACACGAATGCTCATGTAGAAGATCAGCAGGTTTTGAAGGGCTCAGATTCTCTCTTTACAAAGCTATTTACATTAGTTATCTACCAGTTTAGAAATAAAAGTTCTGGCAGTAAGACACGCACACCTAGGCACAAGAGTAACACCACTTACATTTCCTCCTGACCTTTATCCATCTATGGTATACTCAGATAAGGAGAGCTGCTGATAGTTCTGCTGGAAACCTCCAAGAGTGTGATTCATGTCCCTGTACTTCCTTCCTTCAGCTCCCAGACAAGTGGAACACAGCAGCACAGTATGGATACACCAACACAACTGTGAACAGTTTGGCAGATGTACACACCCAGCTGGCCAGACCAAAACTCAGAGAAGATGGAATGACACCACCTATGGAAGCAGGCCTGGTCTGGCAGCAGCCAGCCTGATCATGACACTAATAGCTACTCAGCTCCTGCAGCTGCTCTGACTCACATGGTGACCAGTTTCAAGCAGGGGTGAAATGTGACTGCTTGCATCTGCTCATGTAAACACACCCATGGTACATGGGGGGAACCCCTGCCTCTGAGCCTGCCTCCCTGAGTCATCTGATAAACAGCACAGGGTTATCAATTTATGGGATATTAGATAGCCAATACAATGTTTTGGCCAGAAATTTTTTTATTCTTTGTGTGGAACAAGCTTACATTTCCTTCAATTTTATTTTGATCTCATTATTGCTTCCTTTCCGTCATATTATAATTCTGTGAAATTACAAGTTTTTCCTTAAAGTATTAATAAATCATTTAAAGTATATAATTTAAAATTTGTTATTAAGTTGGGAATAGCAGCTGTACTCTTTGCTAGCAAGAAATACCAGACAATGCAAAGCACTCCCTCTTATACTCTGTGCAAAAGCTCTGCCCAGTACTGAAGTGAACAGTAAACAATTATGAAATGCTGTAGGCATTTAAAGCTTTCTGCAGTTTTTTTTCTGGCACTGGATACATTTTCTCCGTAGATAAGTCAGCAGGGTTGTTTCTGGATCCACATTTTTTTCCACCACCTGCAAAAAGGGAAAGATATAGATAAACACAAAATGTTTTACAACACAGATAAGTTAGTTGCAAGGGGAAAGTTTGGTCTTTCTGCAACTTCTTTTCCAAAGCAGGAAGCAAAAATCACAGATTATTTCAACAATGTTGGTCATGTGTCCAGACACAATGTTTCCTTGAATTTATTGTGTCAGAGGGAAGTATATGCATTACATACATGAGCTTTTCAGTCATGGCACACTGAGGCAAATCTAAAAAACCCTTCATCCAAAATGGCAAACAGACTTAGTAGTGAGAAGAGAAAGACCCGTGTTTTCTCCTAAAATCTTGGGTTCCTGACACGTCCCAAAGGGTGCCTCATATTTATTGACCCTGAATAACTGAACTCTGTCCTTTCTTTTACTGTTGGAAGAGAGAGAAAATGAGCAGATAAACAGAATGACAGAAAGAGCATCAGTAACAGGTTTTGCAGAGAAAAAACCCTAACAGTGGAAACTGTAATGTGACAACACAGGTGCAGCAGGATGGACAGAAGTACAAATTCTCTGAAGTTTCTCCTTCCTCCCTTGTAGTATTCAATCAATCAGTATTACAGTAGTAGCCATCCTAAATGTGAGAATACAAAACTCTAAGAAAGGAAACATTTTTGCTGTATATTTTGAGCCACTTCCATCCTATTAATAAACCATACTATAAGAAGTTATCCATTAGACATAAAACATTCTACTTTACTCTCTGCCAGTGGTCAGAAACCAAAGTTCTGCCCCTGCCACAGGGCTTGTCTTCCTCTTTTTCTGTTATTAATAAAGTGTCAAGAAACTTTTCCAAATTCACTGTGTGCCAGAATATAATCATGTTCTTGGCTCTTATTTTATGCAAGTCCTAAGTACAATGGTTACAGTTTATTTAAATTAATCACTCCCAGTTTGAAGGGCAAATTGAAACAGGGGTCATTTGTTCAAGTATGTTTTTAACTTTCTTTTCTCACTGATAAGAAACCTTCACAACCTCTGTCCTGCTCCAGTTTTATGCCTTTGACATATGATGTGGTTATCCTAAAGAGACAAGGTTCATTCTACTTCCTGTTTGAGTTCACTGTTTTAGAATTAACTGATAAAATTGCTGCTACAAAACACAACTGGTCACTTTTTGCACATCTCACTCCTTCACTGGGGATGATCTACAGGAAAAAAATAGTCCATTTTAGTTTGGGAATGTCATATTGCAGACCATGCAGCACCCATTGCTGCTATTCAGAGCAGAGTGTCCCTGTTCCCTCACCTCCTGGATGCAGAGAAACAAATAAAAGCATGCAGTGGCTCTTCCATGACCATCTGGTTCAGAGTAAGCCCATACCTCCCCCTCTGCTGCACCTTCTCGGACAGACATGAGAAGGAAATTCCAAACATCCTTGTGAGAGGACAAATGGCCTTTCAGAGCCATTCCACAGGCAAAGAGCCAGCCCCAGCAACTCCCACTGTCACACTAAGCTTCTTCCTTGTGTCTGTGCCAATGGCCATTGCAAATCCTTCCAAAGCAGCTTCTAAGATATCCAGACACAGAGAAGAAACTTTAGAACAGCTAAAGACTATTCTGTGCTTATATCAAAGAAAACATCTCAAGAGGTTTTCTTGAAAGAGCCCAAGAAGCGCTCAGTCATGTACTCAAACCAAACAATTAAAAGTTTGGCCCACTGGCCTCTTTTCAGGAAGCAGGAACTAGAAGACAGGCCTAGTCCTTCATTTTTTGTTTAACCACTCATCTCCATGTACTTTTAGTGATGTAAGAATACGTGAAGCCCCACAGCCAATGCTTTACTCAACTTTATCAGAAAGTATCTCCCACCATGTCCCAGCCAGCAGCCCTGGATTGCTACTTCAGCCACTTCAAACTACCCCAGTGGAGCTGCATATCTGCAATTCTGGCAGAGACTAAGGATCTGAGGGAGATATGGGTAAGAGTTTGGAGAACATTCTGGATTAACACCAATCTCACACATCAGAGATCAAGGAATCATTTCTCTTCACTTCAGATTCCTGGTGGGAGGATGCTTGCTGATGAGTCTTGCTGGGCACAGAGTAAGAATTTTTTGCTGTTCTTGCCTTTTGCTCACTGTTGTTGATGCTGGCCTGTCCTCCAGCATATCATTCCTCCAGTGGTTTGTTGCAATCTCCTGCTGTGATTTGTTCTTAAAATACTTTAAAACCCTGTGGGTGGGGATAACACATCTTGTCTGATGCCCAGTACAATATAATTCACAGCTCAGTACCACAGCTCCTGCTCACCTCCCCCAGTGTCCTTGTACAGAAAGAAACTGAATTCCATCCATTGCCTGCTGTGGTGGTAGGATCAGACAACTTAGATACTGCAGTTAAAGAAATAGTTCCCTTTTGGTAAGTTTTTAGTGTTTGGCAATTTGTTTTATTTTGGTTTTTTAAATCAAATGTCATATGGCAGGTGTATCAGATTGACAGCCATATTTTGACAATTTTAAACTGGATTTACTGCATTTGGCAGCTTAATTATTAATCAAATGCAGAAAGAAACATTGTTGAAAATGTTAGGATAGCACAGACAGTCAAATGACTCTCAACAAATTTACTCTGTACTGCTGTGTTTGTACTACATGTCTGTTTGCCTACTGATTTTAGGAATTTTAAATACTCAGATCCACCTCAGCAGGGAGCCTAGCCTGGCCCTGAAGTTCTTTGTGCTTTTAAGTACCACTTAAGAACCAGAGCAGGTTCTGAAGCAGTTCTTCACACCTTTAGAGTGCATGGACTAGTCCAGAAAAATGTTGAGGTCACTTCCCCAGAATTTTATGTACAAAGCTTCAATCTCAATAAATATTTTGTTTTTCAACTTCCCTACCTGCCTCTCACTAATTCAGATAACTTTGCCTTTACAACACAAAGCATCATATTTAAATCATTATTCCCAGAAAGTTAGAGGTTTTTCAGTTTAAGGGAACAGTAGTTGAACAAGGTAGATAGAGGAAGAGAAGTGAAAAACTTTCCCATTTTACCAAACAATGTGCTAAAATTTCCATCAGTTGGGGTCTATAAATGAGAAGCAGGTGCTTTCCTGAAGGACAAGATCCCATTCAATCACTAATCCCTGGTCACTGATTAAGTTGCAGGAAGAGAAAGTGAAAGGTTTTAACCAGATTGCCACACAGCAAGTCAGACCAGTCACATGCAAAGGTCCCCTAGGACCTTGAAATTTGTGGATGTGTTATTCCTGAAGACAATGAGAAATTTCAAATTCATTTATTAGCAAAAAGGATTAGACCACAGACAAACAAACTGAATATAACCACATAACATAAATTTGCTACTGGTCATGAGAACACTTTGTTCTGCTTTAAACCAGCAAACTGAAAGCTCCTAAGTCTCTGTTTATGTAGAACCCAGAGGTTCACAAAGCTCAGAAAAATCCTGTATTTTAGCTGGTCCCATCAGCAATCAAATACAGACTTTGGAAGTGGTAAGAGGTCTAATGTGGCTTCCACTTCCAGCATAGATCCTCCCTTAGCATTCAGAATAGAAATAGAAATATTGACTCCACGTGTTTAAACTAAAATTACACGCTACATATGCATGAGACAGACTTGTCAGCCAAGAGAAAAAAATTGCCCCTATTAGCTTTAAATTGAACATGCTAATTTGCATTCTAGTCTAGGCAGACTATTAAGAGAACTTTGAGTTAGTAGTGTGCCAAGCTATATGCCCAGTGAAATAAACAGTCCTGAATGGAAAGTGTGCTCAGCTGCTCCAAGGAGACTTTTCCTTGACACCAGTGCAGGCTGGGCTAATGTGAGAGAGAAGAAATTGCTGCAATCCATGTCCCTGTCTCACAAACCACCTCTTGGCATTGTGGTTTTGTACAGTGACAGAATGTCAGCAGCCCATTTGCAGTGTCAAGCTGTCATGAATTCACACAGCAGGAACCTTTCCCACTGGCCATGTTACCACACTCTTGGCAGTGAATCAGCTGGATATTTAATCAAGATCACAGATGGATAAAGCCATATTCTAACTTGGAATCACAGAATATACTGACTTGGAAGAGACACACTAAAACCATCAAAGCTCAACTCCTGGGCCTGCACAGGACACGCCAAGAATCCCAACAGGTGCCTTAGAGCATTGTCCAAATACTTCCTGAAGTCTGTCAGACTTGGTGCTGTGGCCACTGCCTTGGGGAGCCTGTTCCAGTGCCCAACCACCCTCTGGGTGAAAAACCTTTCCATAACCTCCCCTGATGGATGCTGTTTCCTCAGGTCCTGCCACTGGTCACCATTGAGAAGATATTAATGCCTGCCTCTCCACTTGCCCTCTTGCTAGCTGCTGTTCCAGCAGAATTGCACTTCCAGGCACTTCCTTGGCACTCCTTCCATCACCTTTCATGTGCAGCAATGTCCCAACAAACTCCACCTACACTGCCACAGATCAGAGTGCCCCATGAGTCCAATTCTCTCTCTTAAATCTGCATTTGGTAGGGCTGTAACTTGAGCCACTTTAGCAAGACACACAAAGAAAGGAAAAGAAAAAAAAAAGAAAAAGCCACTGGAGGCTCTGGGCATAGCAAGTGAAACCTGTTCCTTTACTAGAACTGTCTGCTCCATGGGGCAGTGGGAAAGGATGCTAACAGAGCTTTGACACTCAAAGAAGTTGGTACCATTGGTAATATTAATCATCCCTTGGTGTTTTGTTTTTTTTCAGCCAAGCTGCCAAGATCACACTGTGATAAACTCCTTTACGCATGCACGCAGTCAGGCTTTTGCAAACAAGAACAGCAGTTCCATAAAAATTGCTGAAATGCAACAAGGCCAGTGTCACACTCACAGGAGGTTTATTACCTGCAGGACACAGCAAGGACAAGCAGAAGATCCAAAATAACCAGGTTGTTTCTGCTGATGGCCTTCAGGGCCTAGACTGCCATTTCTCCCCTTCTCTGCCTCACCCCACGTGCATAAAAGAAAGTCCCACAAGGCCAGCTCTGGACTTTGACTAATAGACATTTTCATGTGTTAGCAAAAAGTTTTCTCCAGGAAGAAGAACTTTTCTAGCAGTTTACACAGAGCAGTGCTCTTGTAATAACTGAGCACCAGCCAGTGCTGAAGCACCATTTGTAACTGGCATGCAGGAATTTGTTTACAAATTCTTCATACCTACCATGAGAGGCCTATTGGTTTTGAACTTCAGCTGATCTGGCACCAGAATTACAATTCTCTCTGATTAGGGTATACCAGAAAAAAAATTAAAAAATCAAATAAGACAGGGCACTTGGCTTGTATCAGGGTCTGAATTGCCCAACACATTTGTGGCAACCTCCTAATGCAAGAACTAGAGAGCTCCAAGTTCACCCTCTACAAACTCAGGTTCACAGAGGAGGCATCTCACAAAAACCTCACAGAGCAAGAAGACAAAAAGTTAATGGTGTGCCACCTGTTCCCACCATAGCAGAATTTCAGATAAAATTCACAGACCATCCTATGCCACAATTTCAATTACCAGACTCAATTAGCTAGTTACAATTAACTTGGAGCTTCATGTTTTCATCTCTTTCTAGAAAGAATGTATGGCAGATATGTCAATTAACACATATGAACCACTACTAATGTGTGTGAGCAGAGCTTTAGTTGTCATCCTTCTCTATAAAACCTCAGAACCAAGCCTGGGCTCTACATCAGCATTATATTTGACAACTCTATGACTAACTTTTACTGCACACTAGATAAAATTCGTTCATCAGTGAACTGTTAATATATCAATAAAACAAAACATCCACATCAAATCCACTAGTACCTCAGAAGGTTCTAATTCCAATCCAGTTTGGGGTACAAAGTCATAACTAAAACCCCTAATTGTAGCTACACTGTCATCCACATTAAACAACCATGAAAAAGGACAAAAAGCAAAATAGATAGTAATCCTGTGCTAGTCTGTAAGGCAGGGCACAGAGCTTTTTAACCAACAGAGTATTGTGTGACCCCTTAAGGGATTAAAAATTAATTGTCCAGCCCAAACCCAATATAACACCTGATTTACACCCATAAGCAGTGCTCAGGGAAGGTTTGCAAACTCTTGGCTCCACACCAATGGATAAGCAACCCTGGCCCCTTCCCTTCCCAGCAGGAAGCTGCTTTTGGCACAAGCTCCCTTGCCCAAGTGTCTGGGCAAGGGGAAGGTGGGGAAGGCAGCACTGAGCTGAGCTCAGAAACAGAATTAACTTGGTAGTTGGTCCAAGAGTCAGCTTTGACTTTTGTAACAAGCCTTTGAAGAGGCATTGCTAGCCAGGCAAAGCCCAAACTGAGGAAAGGGAGATCTAGGATGAGCTGTTCAAATGTGTCCATCACGTGCAATGAGCAGCCCAGCCTCCTGTGAGACACAGTCACTTCTCAGGTTATTGCCACGAATCAGTATCAGTTAATGGGCTTTCATTCTGAAGAGTTTTCTAGCTTCTTAAATGGAAATGGAATAAACATTTTTCTAAATCCCTTTCAAAAACCAGATGTTAGAATTACTTATTGATGAATTATATATGGATGCTTCCATTTGAGTTGAATTTTCCAGATCTGTTTTAAATACTGAAATTATTTCTAGTAAAAATGCCTGTATTCAGCAGTGCACACTTATTTAAAAGTAGTTACGTCAGAATTGTAGTAAATTATTGCCAACAAATCAAAAATGTAAAAGGAATATTATGTAATCGTGTTACCCTTTGAATAAGTCACAAGGTAAACTCAAAGAAGAGAAAAAGTCATTTAGCAAAGCAACATGTAATCATCACAAATTAATACTTAAAATCATGGAATGACTTGTAATACATGACTTAAAAGTCATGTATTCCTATCAGAAAACTTAAGAGGAGGAAAAAAGATGGCTAGAAAAGTAAGTGATCAAGCCACAATCCAGGAGCAAGCTGAACAGGAAGCTGGAATCTCCCTTACCTTTTTACCATTCACAAAGAAAACAAGTTCATCCCCTGCCTGGTTGGGAGCCATCCTGCACACCTTCCCAGCTTCACTGTGACAGGGCCACAGACCAGCCTTGTGAGAGCAGCCCTACTCCCCAGAGCACAGTGAGCACCAGCCACACCACACGCAGGTGACCCGAGTGTGCCTCCACAATGTTTGACTTGATTTTTACACCGGTGCCCTGTGAGAGCCCATATTATATAAGAGGCAATGGAGAGGCGTGCCAGCTGCCTGTGGTTGGTGCTCCTGCAGCCCTAATGACAGCAGAGGAGCTGGAAGCAGCAGAGTGACCCGCCCCCTTTTATATAGCAGAGGATCACAATTCAGCTGCATTCCCTTCAGATGATCCTGCCAGGCTTGGGGCACTGCTGGTGCCACTAGCAGGGAATTCACCGGGTTTTGCAATGCAATGCAAACTTCAGGGGAGGGAGGGGGCGTTCTCCCAACTATCCCTCACCAAATATTGACAAGAAAAAGCTGTTTCCCTTGTTCTGTGCACAGCCATCCACCTGGCACTCACCACTCAGAGGTCTCCAATGACAGCACCTGCTTATTTAAAAAACTCCTTGATATGTGCACATCTGCTGCTAGGCTTGCACTATTTTTCCTCGCAGTTTCAAAGCTGCAGTACCCTCTGCCTGGGAGGACATAATTTAAACAGGTATGTGTTTGTCCACATAAAAGCAGTTCTAGAGAGCTGGCACTCTGATCCAGTATGTGTTTGTCCACATAAAAGCAGTTCTAGAGAGCTGGCACTCTGATCCAGTACCTCTTTCAAGGTGCTGGGCTAAAACCATAATGTTTACACTGGGCCCTTAAAGCATTTAGTCTTACCTGTTTTGGCTTAATCCTTACATCCTGGCTCCTAGGTGCATGCTGCCAGTGAAATACAGAGGAAAACCAAGGATTTTTTGTCTTCCATTTCCATGGTGGTGGTTTCTTCTGGTTTCTCCATTACACAACCACATATTTTGCATGAAGCCTTCCTGTTTATTTCTTCCAAAGCTGTTGGCAGAATCATGCATGTGATGGCAGAATCCATGTGACAGGCATTGGTTCAATGAACAAGATATTAAACAGTTTCTTCCAGTTTAAAATTCCACCACAAAGCAGCACAGTTCCAAAGTCTCATGCAAGTTTCCTAGCACTGTACCTTATCCTGCCTGCTCCATTCTGATTCTTGTGATTTTGCTTTCCTTCTTCAGTTTCAGTTATTTTTTATTAGGTTTTTTAATTATTTCTTTTAAATACCTAGGAAAGCACTATATCAAAGTCTTCTTCTCAGGAACCTCTCTGAATAATTAATAAAATAACAAAGCCTAATTAAGTTACAATTTTCAAAAATAGTCCTTCAGTATTACAGAAACATTTCACAGTGAACACAATACATACATTATTTTTACCAGCTTTTATCTTCTGTTTCATCTATTCTGTTTCCCAGTCTACACCCTAGAAAAGCTATTTCATAACTAGTGTCAAACACCATTTCAGCCTTCTTTATAGGCATTTCAGTTTGCTGAAAGTAGAGTTCAGAGCAAATTTGTGCTTAAAACCAGCTGCCTTAATCTATGTTTTCAGTGAAGTTGTGCATAGCTGAGCCAGTGCTGACACCTATTGTCTGGCACCTCCCACTTTGCAATATCAGAGTACTAGAAAAAACCCTTTTTTCCAGGTAATCTTAAGCTCTGTTGCCTGGGATTTCTGTGCAAAATTTACACAAGCACTACCCTCACGTAGCAAGCTTCAATCTCAAAATTAGTGTACACAAGGTTACTACTCATTAATAGTTTTGTAATATTTCAAATAACAATTGTTACTCATAACCACAAGTAACGTGTTATTACAGCAATCTTAAAGCAACTAGCCATTACAGCATTAACACCAAAATCAAACTTGTTTAGTTTCCTAATCTGTGTTTTCCATAATGCATGATGCAGTTCTTAGGTTTAAAGAACATTTCCAATCATTCCATCACTTCTTAAAGGAAGCCCATACTCAAATCTCTGCCTAGCCTTGGTGATAACATTATAGGTAAACTATTGATTTCTGCTAAATCAGTAAACAGCACCTTATGATATTCCATCACAGGAATTTGATCCATCAACCTACTATATACCCAAGACAAAACTAAAAAAAAATATACAACCATGATCTCTATTTATAGATTACATGGTAATTTAAAACTTCAGACCTCATCTCAACAGAGTGACTGATCACCCAGCACCAAATTCACTCATTCTCTCATCACCCTGATGGGATAGTCTATTACTATACCCATTTCAAAGGCAGCAAACCAAGACATACAGAACAGGAATTTTCCTAGTGTTCTAAACTCTGGAGTATGAGAGTGCGTGCTGTTGAAATCTCTTGTCCATTTCTTGAAATCCCACGTGCTCTGAAACAGAACAGATGATTACAAGAAATCAGAGAAAAGAAAGTGAAAGCTAAAAAAAAACCTCACAAAATCCTCAACTCTCAACACAGAACTTCCTTAAGTGAGCTAAAATAGAAAAGTTTCCTCAATCAAACAAAAATTAGTTATTAGACAAAGTATTCTGACTTACCAGTCCGATAAAGTCTAGCCAGTTTCCCATTTTAGAAATCATCCCTTTGCCCATTAATAATTCTGAGATAGGAATGTTTTACAAGTTCAAAATTCCTTGCAGTCTCCTTCACCCACTGAAGAGCTCAGAAAGCAGTTGATATTAGTCAAGAATATATATATTTTTTTAAAGCAGCTGACTTTCCTCATTCTGACTGGTTAATCCTGCAGACCTGGCTGTTGCAATCATAATAATAATCATCTGTTCTGCAGATGATCATACGTGTAGCTCAATAAATACAGTGAAATTTATGGAAACACTATTCCTGCCAGGAGTTAACTGCCAGAATTCGGTAAATGGATGAAGTACAACAAGGAAACAATGCCAGGGGTAATAAAAGAGGAGATTTAAACAAACAGAAGTGAGAAGATTTGTTGCTCTGTTCTCAAATTCCTCTTTATAGGTTAACAGGAAAGAAGAAACAGGTGACTCTGAAGATAATTCTATCAAGAGATTTATGAGGAGCAATTTTTAAAGCAAATAGAAAAAAGAACAGAGTCCAAAGTCAGTGGTTTAATGCAGTAACCCCTGTATCAAGCTTCCAGTGTCTGCACACTCACTCTGTGTGCCCACTGCCCCTCTGGAGCCACTGTTGCTAAACCATTTTGGACAGCATCTTTCCCCCTAAAGTGGAAACAACCTGTTTGCTTTAGTTCTGGTGATCCCTCTACAGGTTGGCTCAGGTATCCTGTGTGGGAACACACACTGGACTCTCCTCAGGGATCTCAAGAGGTCTCCACCTGCTGTTATCAGGGTCAGCCACGAGGCCATACAAGGTTAATTGGAGCTGTGCACACTATCTCTTACTTCTTAAAAATCCCTTTTTAGAGCCTCAGCTATTGGTGGTTGTGGGTTCTGTTCTGAGTGTTCTCTGTATGAGTTTTAAAGACCCCAAAACATCATAGAGGAATGATTATAAATTATTATATTGAGTGTAGACAGAGTGTGATGCCTGAGGATGTTTGTTCTTCTCTTTAGCATCACCTCTCAGCCACTGGTGAAGACTGGTTCCTGAAAGAAGTGGGCCTTTTATCTTGCTGGATGGGGACATTCATTCTTTATTGCCAAAGTCTCCAAAAAGAGCTCAAAGAAACAAAACTATTTGGGATCCTAATACAGACAGTAAACTTAATACCCTACAATAAGAAAACACTCCAAAAACCCCAACAAAACACAATCCCCCAAAAAATAGCTCCACATAAAATTGCCATATGATTATGAAAGTAAGGTACTGCACATTTTTTCAAAGGCATTTCTCAGAAATTAAAAAAAAAAAAAAAAGAAATTATGTTCATGCACTTTCCTGTGAGGGGTCCAAATTCCTTCATGGTTACAGATAGACATTTGAAAAAGATCATCATTACAAAGCAAATATAAATTTGATTTCCCCATTGAGGCTTGTGAATGGATACTAGCTCATTATTAATGAATCACTAATCATTCAGTGTTCAGCTTCTAATTGTACAAATATTGTCTAATTATCCAGATATATTGCATGAATTATGATCTCTTCACCTGCTTTTGAAGATGGGTGGAGTTTAATTATAGCTCTTTTCTTTGTCCTACCACCTGTCTTCCTATAAGAGCAAGAAATGAGCAAGGTTAGCCAATGCAGCCTTCTGTTGAGGAGTCCTGGTTGTCACTATTCATCACAATAATTAGCAGAGCATGACTGATTTCAATTCATTCTCTGTTTCTTCCATTGCCTATTTCCAGTGGGCCAAACAAAGGATGTTTCAGATATCTGACCTGAAAAGCAACTTCTTTTCAAGGAGGCTTGTTAATGTGAGTTCCTTGTCTCCAGCAGCACCAAACTTGACACCTATCAGTTGTTTTTTACCAGATTCCAGGCACCATGTGAGAGACATTTCCTGTACCTGTCCTGATAATCTAACTCACTAAAATCATACCTTCTTCTTCATCTTTCTTTCCTCTCATCTGTTGGCGTTTTAGGAGCATCTTTTGTATTTAAACATTAGATCTCTGTCCCAGAAGGAGGCAGAGTTCACTTGCAGAGACTGCCTGTTGCCCCTGTCTGGAGGAAGCATTATCTCCAGTGGCTGTTCCAAGGAAGAAAGGGAAGGGAAGCAGCTGCAAGAACCACACCAGGCTCTCCATTCTTCTGCCCAGCTGCTAAAGCACTGCCTCTCTGGCATCTAATAATCCCATTATATTCCAAGATCCCTGCACAGGTAAGTAGGAGCTTCTGGGCCAGATTAACTAGGTGAAAACTAGCTCCCATACCATATCCATGCATGGCTAACTTTCCCCTGCTTTTCTTCACGGGAGAGAGTCTCTACACAAAAGTCTGCCTTGCTTGTCTTGTTCTGCCCTTGTGAAGGTATGAATTAATTTTGTTTGGGAGATGGTAATACCTAGTTTTCTCTTATCTATACACTGGATGGAGTCAAGCATGTGGCTCCTTGTCAAAATTCTGATACTAGCTATATGAAATAAATTTCTATTTCATATACTGTCCTGAACCTGCCTGGGCATCTGCACAAATACTATGTCTGCTCTGTGTATCTCACTGGTAATTCTTTTCTCATTTCAGAATGCATTATTTTCATGAGCAGTTCATTTGAAAACCAAGAAATCCTCCACAGGTGCCTCTGCTAACAAAAAACCAAAAAGGTTTTCCTGAATCAACCAAACATTTGACTGCTCTATCTAGGAGGGATTTGTATGCCAAAAGCTTGTAAGCATCCCCCAACTATGTAAGTCTGCCTAAGGAAAGGCTGTCTCTCTCCACAGACCCTGCCTGAACAGAGACCTGCACTTAGTACCTTGTACTGAGATTTCCTTCTAGTTCCCATCATTAAGATGGCCTGCCTAGACTGGACAAGCATGGCAAGGCAATCCCACAGAGACTTTGAGAAGAGTTTTGTTATTACCATAGTGCAGGAGAGCAGATGCCATCACCATCACTGAAACAGGCCAGTTGTCTCAAACTGCAGCCATCATGGTCAGCTGGTATCCCCCAGACTCTCTTGATTTTTCTTCAAAACAAATTAATTCTAAATAATTTTCCACTAAGCAATAAGTAACAGACCATAAACATCAAGCAGGAAACAAAAAGACAGTTCTGGCTCAAGAGCAGTTGCTGTAAACCCAGCATGCATCATTTAAGGTGAAAATTAGAAAAGCCATACCCATTATAGCAGTAACATTGAGGAATGCCCTTCCAAGAGAAGCAGCGCATAAAAAAAAGATGAACTGCTTAAAAACTGAAAATTGAAGAGCCTACAAAGTGGATAATATCTTAAGCACATATTGCAGAAGTTGAAACTTAAATTACTTCAAGTCCTGTGTTTCTCCTCCAATCCTACCTAGTGTCCACAAGACAGATTTTCTCAAGTCATGTTCCTGATATCCTACAGTCTCAGCTTGAAGTAGAAGAGCCTTCTTAGTGTCAAATTTAGTTTATTAAGAACAGACAGGGAAGCTAGCTGACTGCTTGTAGAAAGCCTGTAATGATGTACATCTAAAATGTGTCTTTGAATCCCTGGCTACTCAGAAGATATATTTTTAATTGCCTGGATTATTTTCAAACAGAAGTACCTCAGTCAGACTTGTTGTTTTCAGCAATATGCCCAAGTATGAACATTTAAGAGCACTAAACAGAAGTCCTATAACATCATTCCTGAAGCTTTCTAATTCATGAAGAACAAGTTCCACTTTTCAAGAATTCTATTGGACAACAGTTAAAAGAGAGATTAATACATTAGTGCCATTGTACTTCTTCAAATGCTTGCATGATGAACGTGCAGATCTCAACTATTTCTGATCCTTTGCCATGATTGCCCTTTATACCACCTGATGACAGATACCACAAAGTTTTCATCTACCTTCTGAATTGGAATGCCTTCCTTTTCCAATAAAAAAGGCTTCCCCCACTATCATTTTATATGCAATATTATTATTATATATGAGAACAAAAGGTAGAGCTGATAGTTCTCATGGGTTGGCAGGAGGCTACTTTGCATCATTCAAGTAGTCACTGTGAGGTTTTGATATTTACTGACAATAATTACAGGCTGTTGCAATAAAATAGCCAGCATGACTAATGAAGACACCTCACCAGAGTACAGATATACCTGTGCTTTTCAGAGAATGCTGATGATGTATCTTGATGTAAATATGATTAATAACCTTGTTAAAGTAAGATGACAAGATGGGCTTTAACCAAACAGCTTAGAAAAATACTTGAGAAAAATGGGGAAAGTGTAAGATAAAGATGTGTGTGTGCAGAAATTCTCAAATTTTCTTTTCCCAGGCCAAGGGAAGTTGTGACCCAAGGGTTACCAAGGTTGGGACTGCAGAAATTGATACTGGACTGCTAGTTGTTTCCTGCTGTGTTATCTCCATTGATAGCAGTACAGGAATGTCCAATCACACCTGTCTGGCTTCTGCTGAATAAACCTGTGATTTCTTTGCAATGGCTTTTCAATGATCCTTCCAGGAGATAAATCAGCTCTAGAAGAGCAACTCAAGTTAAGTGGTTAAAGGAGCCACCACTACTCACTTTGTTAAAGACAGCACAAAACCAAAAGGTTTTATTCCCTTGAACAAAGTATGAGTTATTCCATATAAACAAAAACACAGTGGAGTCGAATTCAGAACTTCAAATCCATCTCCCCTTGAAGACCATAATGGTTCCAATCCTAATTGGATTACATACATAAAAGCATTTCTGTCCCAGAGAAGCTGTACAGTGGTCCTAAAATACAATTTGGTTTATCACCACAATAGAATACTTGAGATACAAGGGAGATAATTTAATTTCTGTGTCATAAAGCTTGTGATCTACAACAAAAGCTTCAGAGAAAAAAAAAAGGGGGCTAAAATAGCCCAGAGGAAAGACCTATTTCTATTCTTTCAATTTTTATGGTGGTAATTACTGCAGCAGATAATAGCTTTTAGAAGGGACTAGTGTAGAGCCTGTAACATTCAACATCCTGCATATTCTATGTCTTACAGAATGTTAAGCACAAAGATGCAAACAGTAGCCAGCACTGAGAGCTGAAATATCACAAGTAAAACTGACAGGATTCCAGCATCAACATCAAATACCCACATTCTGAGGAATTTCAATGATCATCTGAAATACCCTTTTTTTTCCATCATCACATCATCCCATATCACAGCTGTGCACAGCAGAAAAGTCAGATCCTTATTTTAGTGAATTGATCTGCTACTCTGGTCAGCAAATATTTGTTCCTAGTATTTACTTGTTCTGATTTAATCTCTCTAATTCAGAAAGTTATTGCTGTCAGCCACATTTACAGTGATGGTGAACAATGAGAAGGAGCAAGGCCCCAGTCTGTTATTCCCAGCTCTGCCACTTCCCCTTTAGACAGAGGAGCTGCAGAATACGGGAAGAACCACAAACTAGCAGAAGACCCAGGAGTGGCAGCCAGTGAGAGATGTGATGATTATCACTTTAGAAACAGCTAAAGGTGATGGTAGACAGGCTTTCACTAGACACTGCTCCAGAACCTGTATTTTATTCTTCAAAGGCTGGTGCTATTTCTTATACTCACCTTTTCCTTTACAAAATGAAGACCTTAACCAAGGTGCTGGTGTTCAAACCTCCCCTTTGATCCATTTACTGGAATTACTACCTTTTACATTTTTTTAAGTGTACAAAGCCATCCTTATGGAAGAAAGAGTCTTAGAAAACTCCTCTGTTATGCACATTACACTTCTCAATTCTATGTGGATAAAAAAGCTATTTTCACCTTAGAAAAGAAATTACTTCATTACAAAAGCTGGACAATCTGCCCAAACAGCAGGACAAACTGTGATGACACCGGGGGTGAAATGTTCAAGAGTACTCAGTGCTGAGTTCTTTACTCACTACAGTCAGTAGCAGAGAAGTTAAATAAACATCAAATGGTTTCTGAATATTTCCACCTAGTGAGAAACCATCCGCTGTTTTCACTGAGACTAGAATCTGGACCCAGAACCTGTACCCTGTTGACTGAAACATAACATGTACATATCTTCATTCTGTTTATAGTTCTCAGGACTGATGCCCCAGAAAAAAACTTGATGCAAAGCCAAAGTAAGATCAATTAAGCAAAAGTAAACATATTAGGCTGTTTTTCCACACTGACCTGAGAGGCACGAAAACAAGATAAGCTTGAAGAATAACAAAAGTACTACTAATTTTCCTGGAAGAGTGTTTTGTTTTGTTTTCTGGAAGAAGAAACAACTATAAAATAGCTTATTCCATAATGCATAATCCAGTGAATTTCCAAGGGCAGGAGAATTTAGAGAGTTCAAAGCCTATTCTCTTATCACAACTCCAATATGTCTGTAATTTCTTATTTGGTTAAACAGCTCTAGTGAGTACAGACCCTCAAGTAATGCTTCAGTCTTTTAAGATATAAATGGAATGGTTCATTAAAAAACAATTTACAATAAAACAGCCCATTAAAAAATACACATAGATAAAAGTACCCACCAGTTTTGGGGGACTGTTGATGACCTCTTTGTTTTTTATATTTTCTCATGCTTTGAGTTTCTCAGGTTTCCTGATTAGTTTCATGACAGCATTCCTTGTAAGAAAAAACCTAATTGTCCCTGATCCCTTCCCTACATTGACATCAGGGGAAGTTTGGATGCAGAAAGGTGACACAGTGTCCAGGATAAATGAAAGGGAAAAACAATTTTAGAGCTTTCATGGTCAGGGTCTGCTTATTTGTGAAAAGCCTGACTCAGCAGTGACTTAACAGAAAGCAGGCCCCTATTGGGTGAGGAGAGGGAGAGGATCCCAGGGCTGGCCAGCTGGAGAGGTCAGCAGCAGGACTGGGGGGAGGTCAAGGACCTGGCAGGCAGTGCCTGGGCTCTGCTCCCAGGGAGGGCAGGCAGGGATGGCTAACAGGCCACCAGCAGGGAACTTCTCTTGCCCACCCTGCCCTGGTCACTCCACAGCCTTCAGCAGGACACCAGTGCTGGGACCTGACCTGGGGATCACCGGCCCTTCGCTCCAGGCTAAGGCTTGGTGCAGACCAGTTTAAATGCAGTGAACCTTCTCACAAGCAGACTTGAAAAGAAGAGAGGACCTGCAAAAAGCCCAGACATTCAGTGCTTGTATAAAGGATAATGGTGAGCAAGGACCAGCACCTTATGGAGCCTCAGTGACCCCTGTCCCTACCTCAGTCTAGTGGCTGCTCTTGCCAGCTTGACATGGGCTCAACTGTCCAGCCTGGGGGCACCTGCTCTTCTGAGAAGGATCATGATAGAGACATGTAGGTAACCTAACCAGGGGCTAGAGAGAGAAATGGCTAGGGAAGACCAGAGACACCTTAAAAGGGAAAATTGACCCCAAAAAATTAAATTTTAGAATAAAAAGTGAGAAAAGGAAAATTATTTGATGGGACAAATACAAAAGATTCTTTGGGGAAAAGAAAAACATTGCTAAATTATTTCAGCTATCAAGTATAAAGTCTTGTGGCCCTGCCCAGACTGACAAGGCAGAGTAGGATGGTTTCCTGAGCAATACAACTTCTCCTGCACCACACAGGACACTTCAAAAGCTGCCCTGACAAGCTATAAATAATTAACTTAATCCACATTGTGCAAGCTACAGAGCAAAAGATTACAAAATCCATTTATGCAATTGAGACATGTTACATTGGGACACTCAGAATACACCTCAGCAAGCCGAATGGCCTCTTCTACTTTTTATACACGAAATGGAAAACGTGGGGAAAACAGATATAGCATAGGGTAAATTTGATTTAAAATGTGGAACTCCTACACTGGAAAAAAAAACATTTTGTAAATTAGTCATTGACATTCTGCCACACAGCATTACTAATATCCACCTTCAACAAAAATTACAACACAGCAATAGCTGTTTACTCTATTTACTCCATTGTAAAAACTATAAATGATACAAAATCTGACAATCTAGATAAACTAGGATAAAATGAATGATACAACTTTTTTTTTTACTTTCATCTTCTTACCAGAACATAAATTGACAGTTTTCCTGTAAGCTTCCTACCTAAAAAAATTCTCCACAAATTATTTCAGCAAATTGTTCCTGATGCATTGATAATGCAAACTCCAACAAGTGCTCCCCACAACACAAAAAGTTTCCAAACAATTATGACTGACTAATTACAACTACAAAATCATAGAATTGTTTCGGTTGGAAAAGACCTATAAGATCACCAAGTCCAGCTGTTGACCCAGCACTGCCAAGTCCCCCACTAAACCATGGCTCTGAGTGCCACATCCACAGATGTTTTAAACACCTCCAGGGATGGTGACACAACCACCTCCCTGGGTAATCTGCTCCAGGGCTTGACAACCCTTTCCATGAAAGAAATTTGTCCAATCTAAAACCTTCCTGGGGCAATTTGAGGCCATTTCCTCTTGTCCTGTGTTAGGAAAAAAGACTGACCCTGCCTGGCTACAGCCTCTTTTTCAGTAGAGAACAGTAAGGTTTCCCCTGAGCCTACTTTTCTCCAGGTTATGCACCCCCAGCTGCTCCTCATCAGACTTGTTCTCCAGACCCTTCTCCAGCTCCATTGTCCTTCTCTGGAGTCTCTCCAGCACCTCAGTGTGTTTCAAACCAAGACAGGCTCAGAACTGAACACGGGACTTGAGGTGTGGCCTCACCGGAGCCAAGTACAGGGGAACAACCACTGCCCTGCTCCTGCTGGCCACACTCTTCCAGACACAGGCCAGCATGCCATTGGCTTTCTTGGCCACCTGGGCAGGCTGCCAGCTCACATTCAGCCACTATCCATCAGCATTCCCAGGTCCTCTTTCACCAGGCAGCTTTCCAGCCACTCTGTCCCCAGCCTGTAGTGATGCCTGGGGTTGTTGTGACTCATCTGCAGGACTGGCACTTGACCTTAATGAATCTATACAGCTGGCCTCAGCCCAGCAATCCAACATGTCCAGATCCCTTTGTAGAGACTTCCTACCCCCCAGCAGATCAACAGTCCAACCCAGCTTAGTGTCACCTGCAAACTGGCTGAGGGTGCACTCAATCCCCTCTTCCAGATCATTGATAAAGGTATGAAACAAGGCTGGCCCCAGTGCTGAGCCCTGGGGAACACCACTTGTGACCAGGCACCAGCTGCATTTAACTCCTTTCACTACCACTCTCTGAGCCCAGCCATCCTGACAGGTGTTTACCCATCCACAGCCTTTCTCTCATCTGCTAAGAAGAGTGAGACAACTGATAGACTATGTTTGCTATTGAATCATTTGAATATCATCATATAATTGAGAGTATTCATTTCCTTGCCTGGAGAAAGCAAGCTCTCATCACTCTTGCTTGGTGAGACTTTATAATCCTCTTCAGTGATTCTCAACAAAAAATTCAAGACTAAATTTAACACTTCTCTTTTTTTAGCTTTTCCATGTTAGGTATGTATGAAGATCACTGCACACACCAGAGCCATTAAACTGTTGATCTGTTTATCCCACACCTCACACAATCTTTTAAATGGGCACCTTCAAGGTACAGAAGTGAGAGTTAGAATGATGATCTGGTTGCCAAGTTATGGCAATGCATTGGAATTCCCTTTCCTCAAGGAAAAGGGGAACTGACTCCAGATGACACCTCCGTGAACAGAACAAACCCCATACTTGGAAAAGCACAGGCAGACAACATTCCCTGAAAAGATGACAGTGCTCTGATGAAGAGGTAACAAGTGACTTTTGAAGTTAAAAGAGGTCTAGAGCTCTTTTTCCACTGACATGTCAGAGGACACTTATTTGATGCCATATTCTGTATTTTAAGCCTTCTCTTAGGCAGCATGGCATTCAGCCTGGGCCAAGCAGTTCCACAAGAGGCAAACTGATTATACAGCAGTCTTGGAGCTGGTGCTACACTGAGTTGAATACACCCAAGTTCAACAGGAGACCTTCTGTATAAACGTGTCCACAGACTATGCCAAGCAGAGTTACAGCATTCACACAGTCAGACATCTCATCTATTAATATGACCAGGTAATTTGAGTTTCCCATTTAGAACCACAGACCTTCCAGGACCAAGAAAGGAAAGCTGGGATAGATGAATCTTGATATTTCAATTTTTTAATTCCTTCAGCTTTTAGTCTATCTCCTCCATAATAACTGTCTTAAGACCACAACTGTCTTCAGTTGAGCTGTTACTCATAATCCACTTTGACTCATACAGAACTGTGATTTCAAAAGTTCCTTTGAAACATGTAAACAGAATAATAATAAATAGGTTTTGGCAGTGACTCCCCTGAAGGAATTTCTTGACTTGATCTGACTAAAATATCTATGCCAAAATCTTGTGTATCTCCACTGAAAACTCAAATTGATTCGGGACTCACGCCACGTGTTTCAGACTCCTCAGCCCATGTCTGAGTGCAGAGGCAATGCTAGACTGCAGAATCACACTCCACAGTGGATCACTGCTGCCTCAGCTTCTGGCCATGCTGCCAGCAGAAGGGTGATCACCTCTCTGATACAGGCTGTTTGTCTGGAAAGGTGATCACATATCCTTCCTTATATTTGTCCCCTATTCAGTTGTCTTCTTATGCTCTGCAGCTTAATGACTCAAGGCTGGCTTATTGCTCCCTTCATGAAGTCTTCCTGACACTGCTTCAATGTCTCTCATTTAATTTCCTTCTCCTGGGCTGTGCCTCCCAAGCACCATGTTAAACAGAGCAATGTCTTTTATTTGACTTTTTCAAACTTGTGTTCAATAAGGTGCTGTGGCTTGGTTTTTTTTTGCTGGTGAATCTCACCGTTCACATTTTATCAACAAAAATTTCCTTTCCCTTTTGATTTCTGCTGGGCATTCTTAAGGCAGTGTAACAGCAGCCAAAACCTGACCAGATATTCTAAAATCATGGTACAAGCATATGTACTCAGGCCTGTTGTCAATATACCAAAATCATGAACTGTTGAAAAAAATGTCTGACTGCAGAAGCAGCTCTTTCATCAGCATGTTTAAACAGCAAGAATTTAGACACCTGAGTAACCAGATACTTACTGGTTTAAGATTTAATATCTTACTCAGACATCTGAATCTTCTGTTTTCCCACCTGCTCCTGTGACACTGAGCCCTCCTCAGGAAATGTTTCATGACTGCATTCACTGGAATTAACTTCCATTCTTTTATTGTCAGCTGGTTCCTTTTCCATGAAGGAAATCAAACATTTTTTGAAATCAGAAGTGTTCCTAACACACACAGGATTTTGGCAGATTCTGTGCACTTTTTTCCTCTCAGCTGGTAACTTCAGTTTCCTCATTTCAAGTATAAGCAGCTTCTTCCATTTAGTACAAAGTGAACCTGTACCATGCTCTCTATTCAGCACTTCTCCATTGCCTGTACTCTGGTTAGTCCATTGTTTTCCTCTTGTGGTTCTTCATCTTCAGTATCTGGAAAAGAAATTTAAGCCCTCCCTCATGTTTGTGCTTTTAACCCCAACTAAAGTCTTTCTGTTGCCAGTACTTTTTCCCATAACAAAACAAATTACAGCACCCAGTCAGCTTTTCTGACCTAACTAAGCATTCCTTACCTAGGCTTCTATGCTCAGCTTAAAGGATTTACCTGACCAACTCCAACCTTAATATCTGAGCCCTGTAGTATTTCCTAAGCAGCTTGGGAACCCTGGGAACTGGCCAAGAACATGATCATCAGTATGGAGAATCCACAGGTATCTCCATCAGGCAGAGTGTTACTCCAGGCCCCAGTTAGGCTTGGTCCACTGAATCAAGACTGGATTCATTACCCTTCTTGACTTCCTTCAGAGTGAAGGGAGCAGACCTCCACCCTTGGCCATGTACTGCTCCTCTGCACCTCCTGTTTCTGACCTCAGTCAAGAGGAGACTTGGCTGCAGAAAAGAGCATCATCTGCTTAGTGGGAGAGTCAGTGGCTCCTTGGTGAGGATGAGTGGGTTCTCCTTTCTTGCAGCTGTGTTCCTGCATTTCAGGATCAAGCCAGCTGGCTTCCTCCAGCCTGAGTGTCCTACAGGTGACACTTTTGCAATTCAGTCACCACCTACAGGAGCTGTAGCAACTGGCATGCTTCACCGTGTGTGACATCCTTTAACAAAAAGTACCAGAACAATATTCCCAAGAAGTCAGGACCAAAACTGAGGTGGAGAACTCCAGAGACACAGACAGAAGCAGAAATAGCAGTGGAGACTGCTATTTCTTGTGCCTTGTTTCCCCCTGGGGAGGTAGAAAACAGACAGGCTCCTGCTGTCCTCTCTCACCTGAGGCAGAGAGATGGTCTCTGCCAAACAATGGTTAATTTTGGTTTACTTGCCACCCTATTTCCTCTTAGTAGTCTAAAGAAAACAAGTCTACACTCCAAAATAGTTTACTATTTTTCTATTTGTTAGAGCAAGCAGCTTGATGACAACAAGCTTTTCAGGCCTAAAACAGCAGCAGACCCTAAATGAGCTTCTTGCTTTTTATACAGATTTAATTTTGTGACCGCTATGCCTGAGGTTACTGCTCTGCTAGATGGATAACCCCAAAATGAAGCACCCATCCCTGTTTTCCCCAGCCTCTGTAACTTTTCCAATATGCACACAATTAGAGATGAGAAATTCAGAGCCAGCTGTGATTTCTCTGGCCACAGACAATTTCTTCTAATAAAGCACATCTTTACCAGTTAGAACTTCCCCTTCTGTCCCACACCACACCACAAAATGCTTCAGTTAAAGCACTGCAGTGGGAATCCAAAGGGCACAGGGATCTCTTCTTCATAGCATGCTTGGACACCTCCCTTCTGTGTCTCTCTAGCTGGCCAAAAGTCTGCTTAGATCATATAGTAGCACAGGAAAAAAGATAACAAATCCACAAACCCATTCCTACAATGTCTTGGCCAAGCCCCTTTTAGGTGACTAAACCATCCAGCTAATTCTATTGCTTCAAAATATTTCTTGCAAATAATTTGCTGGAATTGATCTGATAGCTTTTTTACCCAGTAATGATGGGTTTGATCTTGATTTTCATTTACTCTGGATTCTTACAAAAAATTCCAGGTTCCTCCTTAAATTATCAGAAAACAGCAAATGCAATACTTCAGAGCAAAGTTAAGAATGTTCCCACCTGCTATTGGGGCATGGTGGGCAGAGAAGAAGAGTTTGCCACCAGACTCTCTCAGCTGATCCAGCAAGAGACCACTGAGAAGAAAATCGCTGATTACATCCAGAGCTTTTTACTCTCCTTTTGCCTGCAAATCCCTCCTCTTTCTCACTAACTACCTTGTCTAGGTGTTATCCAAGATAATCTAGTATTTTTGGTTATGGCTCTACTTCCCACATATCAGTAAGTCCACTCGCTCTGGCATTTTTGGAGCAGAACACAGCTGTTACCTTTAGAGCCTTCCTCAGAGGAGAACCTGGAACGCACAATCTCAGGGAAAAACAAGTCCCAGTCTCATCATATCCCACACATGCTTGAGACACAATGACCACCCTCCCAAAACAAACACTGCTATCCAGGAAGAATTGTCCTCCACACAAACCCAGCCCATGTATCAGTTCAAACACTCCCATCACATGTGCTTACACTCCTTTTGAAGGTTTAATTTTGGGCTATTAAAAGTCCATTCAATCAAAAACTGCAAAAGCTTCGTGTCCTTTACCAAGGAGTGAGCAGTTATGCAGATTGCTCCAGGGACTACCAATTGCACAAGCTTTGTAGGGTATTATTTGTCATTTTATCTTGCCAGATTATTTGCATAATAGTGGTGCTGATTAAATTTCTCCTACAGTTTGATGGGCCAGTGCTAACTTGCCTCAGGTTCAAAGACAAAACATAGAATAAAGTGAAAACTAAAACATTTGTAAAAATTAGTATCTTGTACTTAATTAAGCTGCTTATGTTTCACTTTACATTTTGGTATTTTACCAATTTGTATAAGATAACTAAAGTCCTTACCTAAAGTTAAACCTACTCTACTGCAGTTAATTTTTACCTTTCATTTTTCCAGTCTTTGGAAAATCTGCCCCTTGAAGTTTCTTTTAAACAGAGAACACATCCAACCCAAGGGGATCTTCATTGATCTTCATCAATTAAGAATCTGAAAAGATTTGCTGCTGCTGGAAAGAGATGTGTGCCTATTCTTACTACTCCTTCTAGATTTATACCAGTGATGGACTTCTCCCATTTATTCAGTTTAATGCTGATAAAAATCAGCAAGATTATGCAATTAGCAAGATATTTGCTAAGATTTTGAATTGAATTTTAAGACTCAGAAGTTCTACATAAAGCTGTGTGGTTCTAGGTTGGACAAATAATAAAACCTTGGTCTTCGTGGTTAGGCTCAAAATTTATTCTCCCCTGGTGATAACAAGTTTGACACCCTTAAGTTTGCTTATCCTGGTAATGATGTAATCAATAACACACTTGTGTTTATTCTGGACTGAGTACCATGAGAATTTGTGCCTGAATTGCAGCCTACAGAGGACACTTAATTCCCTAGTTATAATGAAGACAATTACTTGTGGCATCAAGCCAGTAACGATCATTTTACAGGTAATGGTGTCAATTCTATATCCAGCTCAGATAATGAAATATCCTACAAAGGTGTGTTTACTCACTTGGTGAGACCACAGTAAACAAGCAATTTAAACTAGTTTTTTCACCACTTCCACTAATAATGTCATAAGATGTCCATTACCATGAGATCTTTTTAGATTACAAATCCCTCATTTGCAATAAATAATCAATGCTACACTTTAATAAGCCACACAGAATCACTCATTACTACCTGAGCATCTTCCTCTTGTTCTTTACCACAAAAGCAGCCACAAAAAATGACTCCCATGGCCTCCAGCTGAGTGACACCTCAAAGCCCAACTCTGTGAGGAGGGCATTTTTACAGCTGTGTGTATGCTCTCCCTTCACAAATCACAGCAGCAGACACAGTCTGATTTAAGTAACCTGTTGTCTTGAGATGAGTATGTGAAGAATTACCAAGAGCTTGATCCTGCCTTTGTCACCACGGGCCCCCAGCCAGGTAATAATTAGCATTGACTCCATGATTGCAGAAGGCTGATCAATTGCTTTATTCCACTATATCATACTATACTATTAAGAAACTCTTAGCCCTTACAGACAGTCCCATACAGCTTTGACCTAATTGGTCAATCAATCCAAACACCATCCACTGTCCAATTAAGAAATCACCCTTTGGTAAACAAATCTCCGTAACACATTCCACATGTGCTCAACAACAGGTGCAGCAAGTGGAGATAAGAATTTTTTCTCTTTTTTTTTTCTCTGATCTTCTCGCAGCCTTCCCCAGGAAAATGCCTGGGAAAGTCTGTGCCTGCTCTCTGTGGCCACAGAGCTGCTGCCACAAGCCTTGTGCAGCAAACAGCTGGGTGATCTATCAGCTGCAATTTGCAACACCTTTCCAGCCTCTTCCCTACTTTGGGGGAATGGCACAAGCTGAGCAGAGCCCATGCACTTTGGAACATTCCCCATAGATTTCCCTGTTCCCACTGTTCACTGGTTTAGGGATTATTAACAACAGGCACTAATCCTCTTCACAAATGGCAGAAACAGTAAATATTGAAATTAGAGCTTTTTAAGAGTGCTCCCAAAAGCCAAGATTTTGTTCAAATGCAGTGAAAGCCTACAAAGCACATTCTGATGAAAGAGCAGTGTCACCTTAAGCCTTCAGGGCAGAGCTTGCTAGGAAAAGCATTACCACCTAGTTTAGTATTCCTTACAACACTTAATTTAGACATGTCTGGGGACATATGCATATGCTCTCCTTTCTTGGAAAGCATTATATGTGTTTCTCACATCAATGATAAAAGAAAGGGATAAAGCACACAATGCCCTTCCAAAGAAAGTGAAGCTGATGTTGAATATCTTCCTGCTTCACATAGTCTTGGATTGTTTCATGATGGAAGTGTATTCCACCATGCAGAATTTTTCAAACTTTCTAATCACACCTTCTTGAAAGTTTGAGTGTCACACCTACAATTTCCTGGGCACACTAATCTATTTTTGAGACAGGCACTCCCTGAAAAATTGGTTCTCATAAACCTCTAAAGTGAGCATCTATCATCCAATGGAAGCTGTGAGAAGTAGCAAGTGTGGGTATTTACCCTGGCTGAATTCTCTCTTGGACCATTTAATCTCCTATCTCAAAAAACCAATTTGACTACCTTTCAAAAGCTGTTTGTACAACTTTTTTTTTTTTTTTCTAATCTTTGCTTCCCATTTCATTAACTCTGCAACACCAAAACATGTGCAAGCACATTGTTACCATTGCCACATTACAGATTTCCTTCACTAAGGTACTTAGCTCCTGCAGCCTTTCTGGGAATGTCAGGGAAGCACATCCCTGCAGTCTGTTACCCATCTGTGCTGATGATGCAGGTTGTGCCCTATGCAAAGGCACCTATTCGTGGTACCCTGGGATTTCCTTCCCAAACATGAGTTCTCCTAAATTCCAAGCTACTTGTCCCAGGAAATTCAGCTAAGCCCAAGGCAAGGACATCTCTCTGACGCTCATCTATGGGATGCAGTCAACATCTGGCTCATGTTATTCACTGCAGAGGCAGTGCTAATGCTTTGTAGCCAGTGGAAATCAGCAGATCACATCCATGAAAAACTTTCCTGACAAAAACTGCTTTGTGCTGTAGTACAAGAGGCCTGGTTTCCACCACACATGTTGCTGCATCAGTAGAGCCAAGGGATAGCATGCCCAGTTTCAGACTACACCAGAAAAACAAGATCATATCTTGGATTTATTCTACACTAATCACACCTCCATCAGATTCTCTTGCTAGATATCCTAAAGAACGCATATGTAGAATGTACAGACTACTACCCACTCACCCTAAAAGGTTTGCTTTCCAACTTGTTGAGGCAGCACTTTTGCCCCTTATATCTAAGATCTAAGGCATGTCCCATAGTTCTTGGATACTCTGTTTCAGGCACCTCTTCCCACTTCAGTTTAAGAAGCTCAGGCAAGTCAGACCACAGAATTGCCATCAAAGCTGTGAGCTTAAGGCCTTCTGGAGGGGAGGGAACCTGTGGTTTTGTTTCTTCTGTTTTTTAATTAAATCAACCAAGAAAGATCATTCTTCCTATTTCCCAACATTAGTTCAGCCCACTCACTACTCTTCCAGGCAGGTAAGTGCAGCTGCATCTCTAACTGTGAAATCTGATCAGATAACATGTAAAAAAATACCTGCAGTGAAGGCACAGGTATTCAATACATGCAGCTCCTCAGACATGCCAGCATTTTTTAGAGGACAATTAGTAATAGCACCCAGACACTTTGACCTAGCAGGATGTAGAACCAGAATTAAACTGAGCAGATTGCCAAAAGACTTTCTAATTAACTTCCTCCAGGACTAGTCTATCAGTGGGATGTAGTTTGAAGCAATTATGTGTAAGAGATGTTATAACTTCACAGTTGCATTTCCTGAACGCTTCACATGCATATGGAACCTTGGGGATGAGTTTGCACTGTGTTACTTACACCAGCCTATCATAAAAGCAGATCCTATAACTGCATTTCTGTAGGCAGATGGAGTATGACATCAATATTGAAGTCACTAACTCATATTTTAATGAGCTTTGCAGAGTAGCCACAGAAGTTGGAGCTGGGCAATATGTCAGGCAGCTTTTCCTCAGGTGAACTTGGCAAGCAAAGGTTAAAAAAGTTCATCTGCTACTGGAGCACAGCTATCAGGGCTGCTCTGTACTCACTGAGCAACCTGCTGCATTACAATACTACTAATTGCCCCAGACACTCTTCAATTCCCACAGAAATAAAGAAAAACTTCACAAATGATCTTTGGAGGTTGCAGGCTGGGGCTTTCACTTTTCTGGGAAGTTTTGTGATTCAGACAATACAAGTGCAGCTCCTCTCATTCTCAAAGGGAAACGAATGGACTTTCTTACTCTAGCTCCTAAAGGGGACTCCTAGATGCTAACTGCCCTTTGACAGCAGTGAAAAGCATGTGCTGAATAAGAGAGAAAGTTACATCATAGGCAGCTTAATTCAATGAAACCAGGAGTGCCTTTTGAAGGCAATATTAACCATTAGCAAATTTCTCCTACTTCAGTATCTATGGGGTCTGTTTTTTCAAATTTCCTGTACTCACCAGGCTGCCAGATTTGCCCAACAGGTAGGAAGGGACCAGCAGTTCTGACCAAAGCCAGGGCTGCCAAACTTCTGGCAGTGCTCAGACAAGTACTCCAAGCATCCAGGGCCAGGGGTGACCAGCCACAGAGGAAGAGGCTTTGCTCCTGCTTTCAGGGGTCAAGGCACAAGTGCAGCAGCCCAGGACTGTTGGCTGAGGCCAAACCAGAGGAGTTACAGAGCACACCAGTCTCTGCTCATTTGTCTTAAGACCCCTTTGTGTAGACTCAAACATTTGAACCTCATTTATGGTAAGGTCACACCAAGCAGCTGCCAGCAAGACAAAAGAGTCCCCAGGACCTGCACCCTGAGCACAGGGAGGGGATGTACCACCTCAAACTGCTCTGCCCCATCCCTCTGAAAGGGCAGGACATGAAGCACCTGCCTCTTTACACACAGGGCTGTTCCATGCAGGGGAGCACACAGATCCCTCTGACAGGGCCAGCTCCTCAGCTCCAGCAGGAGCCTGTCACAGCACATGTTGCAGTTGAGACAGCCACAATACACAGAATATCACCATACAATTTCAGAAAGCTTCAACTCATACAGAGTAACACCATACCACTTCAGAAGGCTTCAAGCATCTGCCCTTCTTGTTCTTCAGCCCAACCTTTTGTACCCCTCATTGTTCATGCATTGCACCTGTGTGCCCTCTGTTCCCTTTGATGGTTGGTCAGGGCACCTGGGGCACTCCATGGCTCATTGCTTCAATGCTGTTCACCTGCTGCTCACAGCTGTAGCCAATTAGGAATGGGGCTGGGCCACAGCCCCACTCCCAATGACCACAAACTCTGTTCCTACAGGAGCCCAGCCTGGCAGGATTCCCATGGGCACACCTCATCCCTGCAGCAGGGAGGCACCCACACTGGGAGGAAGCTGCTGGGAGCCACTGGGCTGGCTCTCCAAGCAAGCACTGCCTCCTGCCTCCAGCAGCCCCTCTGGAGCCCTGCTCCCAGGATATTCCAGAGGGCTGCAGAGCTCCAGGTGACACACACCTTGACTGCAGGGCTGTCACCACTACCCTGCCTCCAACAGGGACAGCCAGAGACCCTGGCCCCAGTACAGGGAGCCACTGCCCAAAGCGCTGCAGCAACACCTGCACCTGAAACACCAGGGCCCAGCCCAGGGCTGGAGTGAGCACCCATCTACTGCTGCACCATTCCAAATGTACCAGAGATTTCTGCTTGCTTTTCAATGGGGGAAGATGAGGCACAGACACCAAAAGCCTCCCCAGAGGAGGCAGAGGGCTCCAGCCTGCTGGCAGCATGCAGCTGCTCTGCCTAGCAGCAGCAGGAGGCTGTGGGCAAGCACTCAGGACCTGTGGTGGCCACAGCACTCCACAAGCCAAGGAGCTTTAGGGGCTGCCAGGATGCTGAGATCACCAGCAGAGCCATCCCAGCTCTCCCTCACCTAGAGATGCCACAGCTCTTCCCACCAAAACTTGGAGATACCAGAATAGTTACAAGTGAAGCCACCAGCCAGTCCTCTTCTTCTCTTTCCTCTGCATTTATTAACTATTCAGTTTATTAACACAGCCCATCTGTGGCAAGGCCCTCAGAGTACCACTGAAGACAAAAAGCCTTATTTAGCCTCCTCTCTCCCTATCACCCTCTACTATTTTTTTTTTATTTTTAATAGGAATGCTTTGTCTCAGCTCTGATTCCAGCACTTTGTCAGTCAGGGGCACACTACAGTGTTCAGTTTGTCTGCTGTTCCTGTCACTGCTCCACAGCCCCACATCAAAGGATCAGCAAAAATGTCTCTGATCCTTTTTCCCCCTTCTCCTGGGGTCAGAGGAAATAAATGTTTATGCTAAGACTTGTGAAGACAGTCATGACATATGCTGGGAGGCAGGGAAGGGGCAGACATTAAACCTGAACTGCCCCATAAGCCCCCAAGAGGCACCGAACCCTGATGGGAGTCTCAGCCAAAGAAAAAGCTTTTCCTATGGCAGAAATTTATCATTCCTCTGTTTTCCCACATGAAGGGTCCCACAGCTATGCCTTGCATTTAAACCCACATGCTGCCAGGGAATTATTTACTCTATCAAACCTGACAGCTCATTAATTGGGAAGCACTGGTCTGACCCTACAAGCTGGGTAGACACTGCACTCCTGTCAAACTGGGTGAGCAGCTTTAGGCAAAGCACAGCAACTCAAAGAGCCACCCCTGCCACAGAGGTTATTTAACCTTCCCTGAAGGAAGGAGGGAACCTGTGTAAACTGTCATTAGGATGGTGCATCATTCCAATGCATTATTCATATCACATCACTATGTTCCAATAAATTCGTCATAAGCTCCTAAGTACCATAGACCCAACCCTAAATGCCTGAAATTTAAGTAGGCAAGACACAGAAAAAGTGTGAAAATCAGGTATAAGGAATTGAGCTGTTTTCCCAAAGTCACTCAAGAGGCCTGTGGTGAGCTGAAGAATAAAACCTGAATCTGCATCTAATGGTTAAACACAGTGGCCTCATTCCCTCATCTCCAGCCAGTACATTTGAGATGCTTTTTGTCTCCTGCCCTCTTCCTCCTTAGTGTTCCTTCTTTTCTGAGTTAATTCCTGGTCCACACCATATTTGGCAGATGCTGCTCACACATCACAACCCTAGGATCTATTATGTTATTATAGTTGTCCATTTCAATAAGGGTTTGTGTCTCTGTCTTCCCTGTTTTGCCTTGTCATGTTCTCCACCTGGTGTTTTTAAATAGTTTTTACAGGCTGCAACCTTATTCAAACCCAGGGCATGATTTACTGGGATTTGGATGAAGGAAGAACAACAGTGCTGCATCATAGATGTGATCTCATCTGCCACCACACAAAAAAAAGTCTCCTCAAAAACCCTGTAAAGTAAATGATGTCAGAGTTTTCCAGACCTACTGCTTGTGAAACTGTAAGAGTCCCTTTCCTAGACAGTAATAGCAGAATGAGCTGTATAATGGAGAAGAAAAATTACTGTGTCCTGTCCAGCCTTGGGGTAACCTTTAAATACTCTTTATGACAGTGCAGTTTTTATTAATTACTGTACTCCACTGCTAAAATGCTACTAAGAAGTTAACCAATCTAAGTATTTGATTTGTCCCATTAAATACCTTTTATTTTCTTCACTGTAGCTATTACAAAGCTCCTGCATTTAATTTTTTTTCCCCTAGCTATCAAACATCATTGGATGGGCCCTTCTGACTGAGAGGGCAGCTTCTACACACCCAACTCATGAAAATTCCAGAGAAACTCTCAGATTCAGGGATTTTCTCTGATCCCTGAGTGAGCTGAGGACACTACCCACAAGGCACCCACACAGCCTCTTTGAGGACAGAAGGTGTTTGTTAACACTGTGCCCTCAGTAACCTATTTTATAGCTTGTCCCATACTCTGGAACAAGGAAATGTTTTGCCAGTAGGCAGCCACCTCAAGGTTCAAATCAGGTTAATGTAAGCTGCAAACAAATGTGTTCATAATGTAAAAAAAAAAAAAAGACACATATTTACAAAAAATGGTAATGTATTTTGCTGCTCAAAACACGTTTTCCTCAACATATCTGAACTATTTTGACTCTTTTCCTTATACATATACAGAATATTAGTTAATATGCGAGGGGCCCTGACAGATTAAATTCCCTTCCATCTCTTATCTCTCTTTCTCAACAAGACTTATATATTTCTTACTGATACCAGAGATAGCCTTGATAATTTCTAACTAACCAAAGAAGGGAGACATGTATTTTTAATAAATAACAGTTAAAATCAGGACTCCCTCCAAGAATGTGCATTTGGGTTCAAAGCCTCTTTGTCTCTAAACTATGCATTTGATATTAAATTACCCATAAAGCACCTACATTACTGGCATATAAAGCAAAATCAAGTAATTAGGTTTATAACACATTCTTTCTCAAGACTTGCCAGAAAAATAACTGACCCTTTTTAGCATCTATATGTGAAAGACTCAATACTATCAACAGAGTCATAAATCTTCATTATTTTAGGCAAATATTTCAGGCTCAAATTTCCTCTGCTCATGCTTCTGCAAATCTGCAATAGTCTAATATGTCATATAGGCAGCTTCTCCTAAAAGAAGATAAAAGATGAGACTCTGCTTATCATGAGGTGACAGAAAAGAATTCTGCATATATCTAGATCCATTAATTATCTTGATCTGTTAAAATACTGTGATTTTTCTTCCTGGGATGCCTTTTAATTTTTCAACATACAACAAGCTGTGTCATGAATGTCTAATTGAATTCAGGGAACTCATGCAGCCCGGGGATTAGATTTTTTTTTACTTCAATTATGCTGCATTCAAAAACACGGTAATATTTAGGACTATTTTCAGTATTACTTGTGTCCTTTTTGTCTTCCCCAATATGTGTGTGCAGAGGGCAGGTAAGTAGTTAGAATGGCAGATGCCACCAAACTGATTCCAGAGACTTCTGCTGTCCCAAGATACAAAGTGATGGCTTAATTAGGCAACGTGCAATGTGACAAAAAGGAGAATTAAAATTACATCAGGCTCAGAGAAAGAAACTGCACATACACCACTCAGCCTCACAACAATTTGCAGTTTCTGTCAGGTTCCATGAGTGAAGACATGGTAACACATGCCACAGGTTCCCTGTAGTGAGAGATACTCCAATAAGGGACAAACGTCTCTGGCTGCTGCAGGAACTGTGACACTAGTTCCTCAGTGTCTTTTTCTTAAACTTCATAATAATATCACCATCTAATACAGACTACTTGTAAATAATGCAATCTACAGGCAGGCCTTCCTATTTGGCAATTCTGGGTTACAGGAAAATATTTCCTTAGCAAGGATTTAATTTACTTCACGAGGGTAATGAATGCATGCTCTGAGAGAGCTAGACTTTTTTAAAATAAACAATGTTAACAGAACTCCTTATTTTTAAACCTGTGCAGAGCACCTATCCCAGTTGCTTGTGCATTTGTCCCAACCAAACCTGCTGGGCTGCAAATATCCATACTAGGTTAAAATTATTAGCCTTGGTACCCCAATATTTTGAAATGTTCAATCAAAACTATCCATCCACTCCTAAAATAAGTCTAAGTGTTGGCTTTGATGTTAAAAAATGACAGTGTTGATAGTTGTTATCTTCAGGGCCATGGGGGACAGCTGACTAACTAGAGGAAGCTAAAGAAGCATTTTCTATGAAGAGGAGAGTGCCTAAATTTGACCTGGACCTGGTGCTCTCCAGAAAATCTGCCCATGTTTGCACAAAATATAAAGCCTTTGAAAGACAGCAATCTGTTCATCTTCACTACAGCTGTTTAATGGCTTCATCTAATGGCTGGAATTTCCTCCTCATCGTGCACTCACACAACTCCTCTGCCTGCTGAGGTTGTGCCACCCTACAGAGCAACTGCTCATGCCTAAAATCTCACAGGTCCTTGGTGTTACTGTCCTCTCTGTTTAATACCATTGTCACAAACTCACAGTCCAGGCCTTCCTGTGGCAGGAGTAGGTTTTCTGTGTTTTCCATGTGCTAGCTCCCTATTTGCAGCATCTCCAGGCCTGAGTGGTGCAAGGGCAAGGGAAAGCAAGGTGGCAGTTTGTCTGTCCCCTCCAGCTGATAGTCAGTATGGAGAAGGAATGTATCTTATTCTACAGCAGGACCCGTACTGAGAACATGGGAAATAAAGTCTGGGACCTAAACTGGGAAAAAGAGCCTGGGCAACACAGTCTGGGATGGAGGTGGCAAAGACTCTTTGAGCTCCATGGAGAAAAATGGGACTTGGAGAGGTAGCAAAGGACAAAGGGTAGGAAGGAAGGTAGGTCAAAGAGAGAAAGAAACTAACTGATGTTATGGATATTATGTCTGGGAACCACAGAGATGGAAGGCAATAAACAGGAAAATTCATGGATAAATCTACATCCATAAGAATATTCCCCTCCAAAGCCTGGCATGGCAAGCAACACCGCATGGCTTCCCCACTGTCAGAGACTACCAAAGAAACCTACTTGAAACGAGCCCTGAGCCCTGATGTGCCAAAGCCATTATAGCCTCTTGTGGTGGGAACTCACTCTCTCTATTCAGCCTGACTGTGGCTTCAGACAGCAAATTTAAAAACAAGCCAAAAATATGAAAGGAGTATTTTTCACATGGCCCAATCAATCACCCCAAAGCATTCCAAAACTTGCAGAAGAGCTCAACCAAAGCAGCCTGAAACAAACAAAAGCTCACTCTATTTCAGCTGTCTTTAGCTAGTGAGAGCAAAAGGCTGATAGTGTGCACAGGTATAGTATTTGTAGGCAGCCCCAACAATGGGAAAGGATGATGCATCTGACTCCATCTTATCAGAAGGCTAATTAATTACTTTATTATACTATATTATTCTATACTATTATGCTGTCTTATATATCAAGAGTTCTATTATCATTATGGTGCAAGGATTCCATATTGCCAGAGTTTCATACCTCACCAACAAGTCTCACAGGCAGTTCTTCTAAGCACTGACTGTTCCTGGTCCTTGCACTAGTTCTCTGACTCCAGATCCCACCAATCCACTTTTTTATACCACTTGTTCTTATTGGCTACAGGTGTGGCCTGTTAAGATCAGGCCTGCTCCTACTCTTTAGTAATAGGTCCAGCTGTATCTCTTTGGGGGATATGATTACATTCTATACCACCTTCATTTACCTGTACTGTATCCCCCTACAATATTACACTTTCTTACATTACATCTAAACTGCATCTGCCAAGCACCCAACTGCACTCCCCTGCACAGCATCTCATCACTGTCAGTGACAGACCCAACACACACACCTGGATTCCATTGGTCAGTGAATCAAAACACTCACACCAGAATCCATTCACCAATTCCCTCCAGGTAAACAATCTTCCACATTGCATTCCACTTGTGGACAACACAGGAGCAGTAAATGAGGTAAGAATTGGTTTTTCTTTCCCTGAGGTTCAGAGAATGTGAAACCCAGAAATATTCTTGGGAAGAATTGTGCCTTGCTTTTCTCTGTGAATAAAAATGTGGCAACACACGGGTGTGAAAACAAACTGCTCACACTGAAGATATTGTTACCACTCACTCAGGAGTCATAGCAAATCACAGTGGTGTTTTTGCAGCCTCCAACTGTTAAAACATTGGAGCCTTTACCTGGGTCAGCCTCTGGTATCCAAACCTTGCTGTGCTTTAGCTGTTGCACAACCAACCAGCTCTGTAGGACTGTGTGGCTCACATACTGCCAGTCCTTTATTTACACAGAGCAACTCTGCTGCTCGTCGTAGAGGGAAGTTTTGAGAAAGGACAAACACAGGATTATCACTCAGAAATTATTGGCTTCTTTCTCTGTGCTCAGAGCCATGCTCGAGGCCACCCACACAGCCATAGCTGGGGTGAGCTAGGGTTGCAGGCAGGCAGACTTTGCTTTCAAACCCCACACTTGTGGCATTCACATTCTCTGAAAAATCCCTTCACCCAGGATTTTTCTCATGGGAAGCTGAGAAGCCTCAGAGAAAAGGAAAATAATTCTTATCTCATTTGCTTCTCCTCTGTTTTGCTCCTTTGGAATGTGTTTGGAGATTGTTTACCCACAGGTGATTGCTTGACTGGATTCTGCTGTGAGTTGTTTTGACTCTTTGGCCAATTGGGGCCAAGCTGTGTCAGGACTCTGGAAAGAGTCACAAGTTTTCATTATTATCTTTTTAGCATTCTGTAAGTATCTTTTCTGTATTCTTTAGTATAGTATAGCATTCTTTAATATAATATAGTATCATAAAGTAATAAATTAGCCTTCTGAGAACATGGAGTCAGATGCATCATTCCTGCCTTCATCGGGCATCCCTGCAAATACAATACACACTCAGTTTCTTGAACTCTCTGGCAACTCTGCTGGATCTAGAGGTGAAACTGGTGCAGATTTTCCCCAGATGGCACCGTGGGCATCCCTCCAGATGAACTGAGAGCAAGAGAAGCCCCCACATACTTTGATCCTTTCCTCTAGCAATGACTAGATAACAAACCTATAACTGGACATCCTGGCCACAGACGTACTGGGAGAGGCTTAGGACAGTCCCATGAAGGTCAGTGGGTTCCCCCAGACCTGTTCCTGCAGAAGAGGGCGCACTGCCATGGGCTGTGTCTCATTTGCTTGCTAGTCAGTGGGGGCCAAAGGGACAGCTTTGACATCTCAGACCAATAAAAGGAAAAGTGAATGTTCTCCTCAACCCCACAAGATGGCAGGAGATGCTCAAAAATCCCCCCTCGGTCGGCTGGAAGGGCTTTACTGACTTTTGTAGCTAACAACTTCTGTGAGAAGTTAAATGAAAACTTATTTTTTAATAAGACTTGGAGAAGCTTGACAAACTTGTATCAGTGAGTGTTCATGGATCTCTTAAGAGCAGTGGGATGTTATATCAGTGACTTGGCAGTACTGACAGACCCATGTGGGGAAGTGTTTCATGTGGGAATCATCTCCAGAATTTGCTTTCTTGTAATGAGTAAATAAGAAAAAGAGAGAGAGAGAGAGGGAATGAGCAAACTAAAAGTGGACAGAGGAAAATGCAACTGGCTTACATAAAGTTTTTATTTTTAATATCAAAGCTTGCAGACACTCTGCCTCCAGCATTCCTTACATTACTCACAGCATGAAGACATGAGAAAGCCATGAAAACTCAGACAGTTTGTCAAGAAAGGTCAATTTTTATTCCCTTCAGTTTACTGCTGACTTCTCTTGGTTAATCACTTTTTTCGCCCCAAGTACTAAATAAAAGCAAATTCCTGCACCAGATTATATTCCATTCTTAGGATAATAATCATCAAAAATGATCCAAAATTACTAAATTCGGTGCTAATTAAGAGTTCTGTGAATGAGTGTGGTACTTTATGAAACAAATATAAACAAATGGTCACTGAACATGAAATAAAGTGTCTATAGTGGTATTTCTGATGCAGGAAGCACTGAAGATAAATCTTTGCTTGATCAGCTTCAGAAGGAAGAATGAGGAAATACCCAAATTAATTCAATCACTCTGAAACCAGCTATCTCAATAAGTGAGAGTTGTGACTGCACAGAGTAACCCTTCAGAGGTCAAAACAGCCCAGTTTGAGTGATGAAGGAGATGGAGCCCTAGGCTGATGTGTTTGAGGGTGGATGAAGCTCTTTGCCTGCAGAGTACCCAGACTGGCAGCGTGATGGGGACAGGTCCTGCAGCGCTGAGGGACAAGTCCATCATCTCTCATGACTCAGAGCTTCAAACAATGGTACTACAAGATGTTAAAAATAAAATGTTTATGCTCAGAGGGCAGTTCCTGGCTGCCATTAAGTGCACTATGAACATGAGGCAAGAGGTCCTAAAATCACATTTTTTATCCCTGATCTTTCAAGTCTTCATGCCTTCTCCTCCAAGTAGTTTTACAGGGCTAAAGCCTCTGGCAGGCACTGTATGCCACTTCACATGTTGCTTCAATCTCCTAACATCAACTATATTTTTGAACTATAAACACTTAGACATTTATAGCATTTTTCCTATGCTGCATCTGAAATATATATGTATTTTATTTCCCTGATCTCTACTGTGCTAATTCAGCAGTTATATTTTTGGATCTGATTTGTACTGCCTAGGAGATTTTTTTCTGACTTTTCAGAAACAGTTAACACTGAGGCACTGGCCATCTTTGATGTACTTAATGCACCAAGGACACTGTGTTGTCTTTATGTGACAGTTACTGTCTGTCCCCTTGTGGCCAGAAACCAGACAGAAAACCCAGCCTACAGATTTAACAGATCATTTGCCTTGAGTAAGAAGGAACAGCTTATTTTGCTGAAGAAGGAAGCTCTTCCATAGATAATCGTCCCTAGACAGTCTAAGATTTAACTATCATGGAAGTGATTTTTAGTCTGCAGAACTCAGATTCCCATTTGGAATACTCTGAAAAGTGTCACATTAATATGTGAACTGTGGGTTCTGCTATTGTCCATTTGCAAGCAAAATGGGGATCCAGGCCTGAGCTTTCTACAGCTTTGGTGATTGAATCACTAGAGATGCACTAGAGAGCAAATTCAGAAATAATTATTCTGTTTCAAAGATTCTCATTCACGGTGAAACCCACACAATGTGGGCTACATGTGTGCAAAGCTTTGCACAAATGACAGCCAACACCCTTTTATGCAGAGAACAGAAAACAACTTTTGATTCATTCCCAAAGCCTTTTAAGCCTCATGCCAAAATGCTGGTCAGTTTTTCTCAGACAAGTGCAATTAAGTATTTTCTTCAGGTAGTTAACACTGTAAATTCAATTAACATTTTCTAAGTTGAGCTGCCACTATAGTAACAGGTAGAGTAAGTGTGAAGGTTTGGGGAGGATGAGTCCCTCCTCAGCAAAGTGAGAAGCACAGAAAGATGCACAGGTGGGAGGCACAGTGCACTTTAAAAAGGGTCTATAAGACAAGACTTGTGCTGCTCTAGAAGAAAAGGAACTGCCCAGAGCTGTGGAGTGGCTGCACAGCAGAGCACCAAGAACAGAAAGGAAGGGTACTGGATGTGAGACTACGAAGAGGGAACAGGTTTGTGGAGCTTTGATTTACACACATATGAAACTTTCCTCTCTTCCTTTGTTTTCCTCCTTCCATGCTATAATTACCTCTGAGTAGCAGGACAGTTTCCAGAAGCAAGCCCATCTCAGGAGGAGGATGCACCACACGTTCCGAGGCTTCCCTCCCTCCCGATGCCTTTCCTGAAAGCTGCTCCTGGCAGTCCCACCACTAATCCTTCAGTGATAGGGTTTCACAGAGCACCAAGCAGGCTCTTGGCAGGCCAGCTGCTTGTGCATCTGGATGTAATAAGGAGCTAGGCTCCAGCAGATGTGGTGGCTCAGCACAGTGAGCCACCAGGCATGGGATGGTCAGGTTTTTCTGATCATTGGGAGTGCTGGTGGTGTGAGTCTCGTGGTAAAAGCAGCCAGGCCACAGGGAGGGAAGGGAAGGGAAGGGAAGGGAAGGGAAGGGAAGGGAAGGGAAGGGAAGGGAAGGGAAGGGAAGGGAAGGGAAGGGAAGGGAAGGGAAGGGAAGGGAAGGGAAGGGAAGGGAAGGGAAGGGAAGGGAAGGGAAGGGAAGGTCACTGGGAGTCAAAGGAACAGCTGCTCTCTGCCTACGAGACTCTGAAGGGTGTGACTATCCCCCACCAGTGGGAGTAGCCAAGATTGCCCTCAACAAGGATGGAGCTAGCCAGGAAGCATCCCAGTCCCAGAGGCTGAGAAACAAAGAATGAAGAAAATGAGGAAGGAATTCCCCAAGAGTCGGGGAGAAGAGATGTGAGCCCAGCTGGGATTGCCGACAAGGAAAAGTTCAGCACAGAGCCCTGATGTTACTCCATTGGTGCATGGATATCCTTCCTTGGAGGCTTTTAGTTTAACCTTTATCACTGCAGAGGGACCCCAGCATTGCCCAAGCTGAGCTGCTGCTGCTTTCCTGAGGGTACTGTTAACATAAGGGTGGCACTGGAGAAACATCAGCTCTCCCAGCCAGCAGCACGTGCTCAGAGAGACAATTCTATGCAGGGCATAGCTGGCCTCTGGTCTCCAGCTCTGCTGACAGCAGAAGATGACAGGATTTTAGTAGGGAAGGAAGTTCCTTTGGGAATACTGTGAAATAAACTGTGCCCAAATCAGCTCACGTCAGCTTGCAGGATCCCAGATGCAAACTTTTGTCCTTCTCTCCAGCTCTGCACCAGTGCAAGGCATTTCCTCCTGACATCACATCTTCACTGTACACACACAGAGAAATAAAGGAGAGAGGCAATGATCTTGCAGCTAAAAGTCGTGCTGAAGAAGAGCAAGCTCTCTTTCCAAGTAGACTTGGCTGTACAGGACTCTGCAGAGCTCTGCAGATGTTTTTTTCTTAAAAAAAACCCCCACAGTAAAACCCTCATTTAAATGTTATTTAAGCAGCTTTGACTCTTAAAATACATGCAAGAAACAGATGTGCAGAACAGAGAAGTGCCATTTTTATGGAGTGGTTCTTCAGTGTTTGAGCCATACTAGATTACATTTGGAGTGTAGGCTCCTCAGCTACACCATGTAATATTTATAATAGTTTACAGCACACAGCCAAATCTTTCTGCCAGTGAAGCCATGTGCCCCTTTATCAACCTCAGCCCAAGGTGGCAGTAAACCAAAATAAATGGGATATTAGTACCTTGTTACCCTATGCTTTCCAGATACCCCACACTTCACCCTACATTAGATCTCTCTCTCTGCTGTTGCTCAAAAAAGAGGTTGCTTCCCCCTTACTTTTATGTCCTTAGGTACAAGTTCAGGAAGCACAACTGTAAGTTGTTTATCAGGCAGAAGCAGACTCTGTAACCTTGTCAAGTCCCTGAATCCCTCATGTTACTGTTTTTCTCTGACACTCGGTCCCATATTTGGGCTTTGGGTAAGCTGACAGGAATGTAATTTCTATTTAAAGATACACTGTCTGTTACTTTTATACTAAGTAATAAATGCAGGATTTTAAGAACAAGCACTAGGAAAAAATGGTTGGACCGTTTATACTTTGAGTCACCTCTAATGGAACATTTACCATTCCCATTAAAAAGAAGAAAACAACAACAACAAAAAAGAAGAATAAGAAAAGAGAAAAAAACTCCATTCTTATGCACTTCCTCATAATCTTCCCTAAAAAATTCCCTTGGCCTGAAATTTCCCATGTTTGGTGTCGACCAAATGTGAATATTTAGATTCCTGCCAATTGTTTTCAGTCAGTTTTCAATTATGTGAGGATGAAAAATAGACATTCCTTCCTATTCCTAGGACCAGGGTTATATTTTCCCATAGCTGTGCTGAAGCAATCTGAACACTGGAACTGAAGTTCAGTTGTAAAAAGCTATCAGTAGGATACAATGCCTTCTGTGAGTCTGGGGAATCCTTTTTAAGTTTTACAGATGCATTTTTTTACCAAGTAAAAGACTGTTACACTTGCTCCTCCTTCCACATGTGTGCTGCATGTGTATTTCAGTCAGAGATAATAACTTATTGTTGAAAGCAAATGTATCCTTCCTTAGCCCTTACCCTTCCTGAACATGCTCTTTGATAAAAGAGAAAACTGGATTCTGTTATCTCAATTTCTGCAGATGGCTTCCAAAAGTACTTAGGAGTGACTAATAGTTTGACTCTTGGTGATTTTCAACCATCACTCATGTATCCCTTTAATGTCCTCACCCACATTCAGAATTCCCAGTGAAGCTGATCCTAATGTTGAGGAATAAACCAGAAAGGATCCAGCAGGGCACTCAGGTTGCAGACAGCGTTGGGGATAGGCAGTGAACTAAATGCAGCAGAAACTATATGGAAAATTCAACATTATGTTGGATATCCAACATATCATTCTTGTGATTTCCTTACAGGGACAAAACCCCACCTGTGGTTGAGCCACAGCTTGTCTGAATTAATATTGGCTTTCTTTAAGCCTTGATTTAAAACCCTGACAGTGACCTCCCTTCATATTGACTAATACAATTGCCTCTCCACTTCCCAATTTCCCAGCCAGTGAAGCACAACACTGCTCCTTGGAATTTATTAAATACTTAGTTCACCCAGCAGGAGCATTTAAGCAGTCAAGTGCTGCTAAGCATGACATTCAGCATCCTCCCCATAAACATGTTTTTCAAAATCTAAAGCCAAATGTAAGCACATCAATCCAATGAGCACATTTTGCTTATAATTCTTAAGCCTTCCTTCATTGTTTTGGGAGATGACACCAAGTAGATAACAATTATTGACAAATAATACAGATTCACTGCCTCTTATCATTGCAAAAAGTAAATAAACCTAAGGGCAGCCTTCAAAACTTCCAGGTCCCTAGTCATAACTTAAAAAATTATTACTAAGGAACAGCTCCTGGTACCCCCTTGTCCTGAATAACATTATTTTCTCCAATTAGTCCCACTAATGTCAGTAATATCGCTCCTATAGGAAGAGCCACAATCAGGTTAAAAATGTATTTATTTTCAGATAGATTTCTCCTAAGCATGTGCAGAGAAAAAAGGAAAGTAAAGGCATCAGGATCCAACCTCAGAAATAAAGAAAGTGAGTCCTAGCAGGAATAAACTCCCAGAGAGGAAAGAAAAGAAAAATGAGGGAGCGCAAAAGGAATGGACAAAAGAGATAAAGCCAGGAGAGGAGAATTTATCTTACACAAACAGAATTTGTGTTGGCCCATCCGTCCATGACACAAGCACTAATGAGGCTGCCCATTCACAGAGGCCTCAGATAAACATACAGATGGCCATTTAAATCACCTCAATGCAGTATGTGTATTGTGTGAGCCAGGGTTTTCACTTGGAGAGGGTAAAGAGGAAAAGACAGAGGGCTGGAGATGATGAAGATAGCAGGCCAGGATTATTGGACTTTTCCTATTCCTCAGTCTTCATAAGTTTTTCTATGAAAAGGCTCGTAAAGAGCTGGACTATAAAAATTCCAGACTTTACTGTTGGCATAATTGATCTCAGATATGTCACTACAGAAGGAGACAGAGGAGTATTCATGTAAGACATACAATTCTTGGAGAGGAACCAAGGGTAATATATAATCTTTCCTTCCCAGAAAACCATTCAGGATGGTTTTGGAATAGATTTAGGCTTTTAAAACCTGTTCTCCAACCTGTAATACATTTTGAACAAAAGATTTTCTAGCTCACAATAAAGAACACTTGAATTTGATAGTGTATTATTCATCCAGTTTTGAAATAAATAATTCCTTGATTATACCTTCTTATTTTGCAGAAAGGAGACTGAAGAACTTCCTCTTTAAAACAGCCTTCAAAAGATCTGAAATATTACAAAAATCAGAGATCAAATTCACAGCTGGCACAAGTGGGCACCTCCCAGTTTGAGTAGGTGATCTGGGGCTCATAAAAACATATTTTTCTCTGGTTACAGTTGTCTCCCAATACTATATCATTATTACACTGCAAGCATTTTAGAAGTCTTTTTTTTTAACTTATGGGTTGTGTTGTAAGCTCTTTTTTTAGTATATTGTTGTTGTTGTTAGTTGCTGGTTTTGGCATTTTACCCACGGGAGTAGGTGTGAAAATCTGCTTTCTGTTTCAAGTAATTTTTTTCCTTTGCAGTTTCCTCACATCCCTTTTCACTTCCCTTCACAACTGCTCAACTTTGGTCTTCCTGACCCTTCTTTTTCAACACCCTGTTGTCTCTCTGGTCTTCTTTCTCTGGGGAGTTCAAGTTGTTACCTTCTCTTCAAAGCTGTTGCCATGTCAGCAGTAACTGTATGATAAACCCATCAGAGGCCACAATCAACATTAGCAGCCAAAATACAGCATCAGACAGTCAGTCAGTCCCCTTTTATGCCTCCTCTGCTATTGTTCTACACTGTCTACCTTCTTAGTCATCAGGACATGTGGCCCAAACTGATTGCTAAGGGCTTGATCTGTGGTCTCTGCACTGAACATCAAGGAGAGACTCACACTGGGTTCAGCAGGCTGCAAGTCAGACCCTGAGACACCATCAGAAACCTCTGTCAGAGTGATGGAGGTTAGAAAATCAGCAAAGGAAAGCAAAATAAATACTTCCTGTAGAAATTAAACCCTATGCCCAAGTTGCTTACAAGTTCATCTCAAGAGCATGAGGAGCAGGGAGTTGCTTGTCTAAACTCTGTGTGTTTGCATGTGTGAGTGAATGAGCAAGAGACATCCTGTGGGCCTTTTAGAGCTGGTTACATTTAACTGCTTTGTGGCTGCTGCCAAATTTTTAGTAGCTGTGACTCATTGACCAACTAGCTGCCTTAACATCTTGCTTCATTGTCCTTTTTCCCTTATAAAGGTTTCCCCTCACCCCCATCTGAGACGTCAAGAACAATGATTCCAGATGTAAGCAAAAAGTTTTCCATCGCAGCACATCACAGGACCTGCGGGCGTGCCTCGAATGAAGATTGCAAATGATGTGGGTGCTGTGAGCCTGATGAGCACCTTGAGAGCTGACAGATGACAGTGAGTACTCAAGGCAGTCTGCCTTGTTATATGGCTTCCAGGTGAATGAAAGATGAGTTGGCAAGACACTTTAGGATGTGTCTGTGCATAGCTCAGAAAGCAAATCTTTTTATCTCTTTGTTAAGCAGGCAGAAGTGTGTGGGATTTTGGGGGGGACTTGTGAATACAGAGGTAAAGGAAACAGGGATATTCTGAAGAAATTTTATCAAAATACATTAGTTTTAAAGGAACAAAATCCAGTAGCTATTGGGGTAGAACAATACATGGAGGACTTTATTCCTCAAAAGAGCTGGATGAGAGACAACAGCCAACCCAGGGTGAGATGTGACCACAGACGTCAGGACACACGAATCCAGTGTTTGCAAAGAGCTCACACTCTCAGCCCAGTGAGCTGACACCCCTCAGCTCTTGTGCAGAGATGTTCAGCACTTGGCAGAACCGAGTTCCCCAGCTGAGGACACCAGGAGCCTGCCTGGAGAGCCTGTCCCTAGACACACTCGGTGCCAGAGGGGCAGTGACAGTGACAAGCAGAACCTGAGAAGGACTAATCCAGTGGCACTGAGAGCTGTGGATGCTCAAGGAGTAGAAGAGCAGTGCTTGGTGCTGAGCATATTTAAGGCTTTTGAGCTCATCCGTCTCCATTCGGCTGTCCCCAGGCAGGAAATAGCTAATTACCTTTCCATGGCAGGAGCAGTTCAGCCTCCTCCAGGGCAGAGGAGAGAGAATTGGCTGTAATGACAGGAGGAGTGCACAGAACTCTCCCTGGTAGTGGAGGGACTGAGTTGCAGCCAGCATTTAAAGGCTGATTAGTGTAACTGCTTGCAGTCGGTATTTACAGCCACTTCTCAATTGCCCTTACCATGGGAAAATGAAATACTGTCAGCATAAAACTTAAAAAAAAAGAACAATGGAAATAAAATTATGTTTTCTTTTGATATTAAATCAATCATAATTTAAACAATTACATTAACAATAAGATTTTTTTTCCTCTAGCCCTCCAGTGGTCCTTTTGAATTTCCCCCACAGCCCATGGTTTGGAAAATCTGGTTTCAGAATGAGGGAACTATACATGCATTCAATAATGGCTCGAATGAGTGTTAAAGGCATTGTTCCTAAAAGGAGCTGTGTGAATATTTTAAGTTATTGAGCAGGAGGGGTGGTAACAAGAACAATAGAAAAACTAAATTATTATTATTATTTTGTCTCTTTAGACCTCAGTGCTGTCATATGTTTGCCCTTTCTCCTGAAGAGAGATTTAGCTCCCTGATGGGATCTTCTGGGGAGCTGTCTGAGCTAGCATAATTATTGTGTCAAACTCTTATCTCAGGGACCAAATAATGGAACCAGGCTTTGACTGTCTCCTCTGATTTTTAATGAACTGTTTGTTGCAATTAGAACCTGCATTATTTTAACTGGGTCTAGAGAAGGAGTGTGTTTAGAAAGTGCTCAGGGGGAAGAAGAGATTATTAAAGAGCAGGTGGATTTAAAAAAAAAAATCAATTATGAACAAAGAATATAAGGGAGGGTGATGGGAAATGAGAGAGAAAAGGAATGTTAGGAAGGGAAAATTTTCAAGGAATAGAATTTGCAAGGAATAGAATTCCCAAGAACATTTCAATGGTGTGCTATCCATACAGACTGTAGAAGACTGATAAAAGTACAGTTAAACTGTGGACCTTTTCCCCTGGCTTCGCTTTAGCTCGAGGTGGTCACAAAGACACCCTGCACCCTTTGCCTGGAAGCAGATCCTTCGGGTCAAGAGTGAACAGGAGAGGGCAGCAGCGCTTTAGGCTCACAGTAAGGGCCACTGTGCAAGCGCCTGGGAAACTGCAGTGGGCAAACGGAGAATTGTAGGAAAATGAAACAGACCGATGAAGGGAGTTTGCCGGCAGGTACCTCACTGGAAGAAATGCCTGCACGGGAAGAGGATGGAAGACAAAAGATGTCTTAAGTGCAGAGCAGAAAGAGATGTGAATATGGCATTTCAGTAGGGCTTTTGGCTGGACTCAGGTCAACTGCTGAGTTCAGGATGTGAAGTACAGCGTTAGAGCACAGAAGTTTGTTTGGTTACATTCTCTCTCATGCACGCATCATTATACCCTTACATAAGATAATAAATCCTATTTCAAAGATGCACAAATGGTACACCAAAGGTGGTAAGTTCCTTGCCAAACGTGGCACATGGCATCAGGACAGCACCTGGATGGCCACGCTCCCCTGCCAACCATTGACCCACATCAAGCACATCCAATGCATGAGTGCAGGGCACTCATTCCACAATGGCATGAAGGATTTCTGAGATGTAATCAGCACACCAGCACTGCTGATTCAGCTTCAAATGAAGGGTAAATGCTCTATTCAAATGTATTCTTTCAAATAAAATTCATAAATGAAAATAAATCCAAATCGACACCATAAATATATGAGAACATTTTAAATCCTGGCAAAGATGGAGTAGCCTTGGTTTTACCAGTGGAAACCCCAGTGTAGTGACTTTTAACAGAGGAAGAAATGTGGTCCATTAACTTTCACTTTTCTTCTATGACAGTACTTACTAGAGTCAGTTGTGGATTCATGAGCTGGGGTTCTCTCCGACATTTGACTTTTTAAAGTTACACAGTGTGCAAAATCACATGGCAGAGAAATTCCCCCACACATGAAAAACAGCCATGCCTATCAGTTGCCCTCCTGGCCCTCCTTCCTTTCTGCCACTGTGTTTTGCCTCCTTCAGTGAAGACATAGTAATTCTCTTTACAACTGATGGTTCTGCCAGCACATTACTGAATCAGCAGAACTGCACAGGTTTTGCTGCTCTGTCCTCTCTTCAAATCAGGCTCACAAACCAGAGAGGAAAATGACTGACATTCCAAAAGAGGGTAATGGTACATTGGTTCCCAGGGAGTTATTTTGTTCAATCATTTTGCAATACAGGTGAATCACTTTAATATTTTTCATTTCATAGACAATGTTTCAATATCTCTGTTCTATACATGAGGAATGGAATGAGACAACTGGGGTTTAATTTACTGAAGTCTATTATCCATGTAAATTAATTGTTTTTAATTGTTTCATCTCACTGTGGAAATTATCAATAAAATACCAATACTGGGAGAAGTAATCTTGCAGATAGCTGTGTGGGAATTACATGAATGGAAACACCAAATACACATAAACCTTCATAACCACCAACCATCTGTTTGGACATGGACAGAATTCTAGAAATACAGGGATAACAACTACCTGACCTTTTTATTGAAACAGATATTTCTAGTAACTTTTTCTAATTGTAGAAGTATTTTCTGACCCACTATATTGTTACATGGGAAGTTCAATTGATTACACTTGGATTTTTAGGGAAATACAGTAAAGGAAGTGTGTTTTGACATTTTAAAAATTTTATATTAAAAATTAGTGGTTTTAAAATTATTTAATTTTAATAGCCATGCTAGTGTAAATGACTCATTATCACGGGCACCTTAGCATATAACTGGAGGCTTGCATATGATTGTGAGTAAATGAAGTATGCTATTTTAACACCTTTTTTAGAAAACACATTTTCAATACTAAACTGCTGGATTCTCTTTAGTACTGAATGAACCATCTGAACTTTCCTAGCCCAGTACATAGGAGTGGCACTTGATCTAAAAGCAAGTTCCTTCAGTGGTAACATCATGTAATGAAAACTAAAAATATTGTGAAAGAAGCACTACACCCTGAAATTTTCAAATAAAGGGATATCTAAATGCCATTTTGGATTTTCTGCTTAGTGGTAATACTTATGCTTTAATATTCTGACTTGGAATGAATAGTAATATTTCAGTGTCAAATTTTCCAGAAAACAAAAATTCCATGCCTTGACCAAGTAAAATTACTAAATGACTGAGTAATCAATTTTCTCCCAGGCCCTCAGTTTTGTCAGCACTAAATTTACACACAATCATTTTTTAAAGAGATATGGGAGGAAATGCATAAATGCCAAGAATGTTTGTTCAGGGAAATGACACGCCATCATTTTCTCAACATCTGGTAATTCGTGAAGGACTGACAAATTTTCTTTTGCATTATTAAGAGTGAAGTTATCTATTCTGAGGGGATCTGTGATAAAAGCAATTTTTTTACTGTAAGAAAGTTTGAGCTGAAGCTTCATACAGAGACAGAAAAGAGACTGGAAGAAGGAGAGCTTTTGTTGGTCTGTGGCTCAGGAGCATTATCCATCCTCCCCTCCAGAACTCTATTTTTAGATGGCCTCCACTGCATTAGATCAAATGTATAAATTGGATGAGGTCAAACTGTCTCTGTCTGTGAATATGCAGCTCCCAGAGGTGTGCCAATGGTTGTGGAATTCAGCTGGCTGGTATTAACCTGACCCTTGTCAAAATCAGACTATAACATCAGTCTTTTTATTAAACATGGGCCTAACAACCTTTTAACAGTGTGAAGCTAAACTCGCATGTAATTTCTATTGATGTGGATGTAGAGATGTCAGCAGAAGGGGGTTTTTTCTGTCATGTTTTCCTCCTTACTGTGTCAGCAGCTAACTGCCATCTTAGGTCTTTGCAGGAAAAGGATTATCATCCCTGGAAACAGTAGAAATCCCATGATTTCTATTTCTCTAGCAGTTTGACTTTATTCTGACCAGTATCATCAGACCAGCTTTTACATTGGAGCACACTTCTGTAGCTATAGGTGTGTACCTATAAACATAAATAAACACACACACATTTGATACTACAACACTTATTAATTCATTATCCAATCAATACAATAAGTTTACACACTTCAGCAGACCAAGAAACCACCCACAGTAAGTTCCCTTTTGCAAAACATGAACCTTTTTGCTCTGCAAAGCTCTGAGCGACTTGAACACCGTGTGCCATTTGTTTGGCCCTTGTGCTAAGATGGAAATTTCACCTCAAAACTGTACAGTGTGACTGGCAGCCCCGAGCTCTGCAAGATTTATGTGAGGCTGCTGGTGGTGTTGTGTCACTTGGGTAATGTGGGACTGTGTCTGTGGATGGAATACCACACAGTGTGGAGGCGAGCTGAGGAATTAAATGGGATGGGATTTGCATTAGAGCTTCACCAGAGTTAATCAGCTTAGTCCCTGAAATCTGGCTACAACTTGCTGTATGGCTTCCTGCTCTGGTCAACAGAAACACTAAGATACAACATATAAAAATGCCTTGAAGCAATACAAGAGGAAAGGAAGCAATTATTCCAGTTCAGCTAGAGAAGTGCCTAAGGGATCAACTCCCCATCTAAACAGTGTATTGGCATTCTCAGCCTCATGACACGGATTCTGCAATGGAGAAAGCCCACATATAGAATGAGGTCAAAAAGTTAGCTGCAAATGTATTGTCTGGGCTTCAAATTTAACCCTGCCTTGTGTCTCAACTCAGATGACTGAAGCATTCTGCTAAGTCTTTGCTGCTTGTGATTACATGTATTTTAAAACATGTGGAAAGCTCCGTGGCTCATTCTTTTCCAGTGGAACTGGGGATTCAGTTCAGCAAGTATACAGGGCAATGAATACAGAGATCATCAGTTCATGCTTGCAGCCTATTAATTTTACTGAGTATACCTCATTATTTATCCTGTATGCATCAAAAAGAACACCCATCCTAGACTGAAATGTGTCTGGATTCACATTCACACAGGGGATGAGAATTGCCAGACTGGACTTGCCTAGTGTCAGTCCACATAGTCCAACAATCTGTATTTGATAATAACTAGCACCAGATACCATAAAGGAAAAAAGCTTCTATCCAGCAATAACCCCAGTCATTTAAGTGTTTTACCCCAATCAGACAGAAGTTGGTGCCCAAAGCATGAGGTCTTTTCCAAACATTTGCTAATCCGGCTGGAACATTATCAGTGTAAATGTCTGATTCGTTCCAGATCTTGCTTGCCTTGTCCAGAGAAATGGTGTGGAATGAAAGAGCAGTTAGATGAAGGAGAAGAAAGAAATTTACAAAATGTGGGATATAAACAAAGAAGGTTTGGGACAGAATTAAAAAAAAACAGAGAGAGTGTCTGGAGGGGAAGAGAGAATGAAAGAAAAATTCTGTCTTTTACAGCTCCCAAACCTGTGAGGCTTACCTTAGAGGGAATAGTTTCTGACTCATATACTATTTTGAACGTCCAACAGAGACCAGCAAGATGTCAAACCAAAATTCAGCTATCTCTGCAAGCGTGCTGATCAAAGTTCTGCCCAAGACAGAGCAGCAGACACTGTGGATTATGTTGACTCAGTGAAGTCAGAGGTAACCACAGAGAATCCACAATCCTAGATCCTCTGCCCCCAGTCCTGCAGAATACAACAGTACAAGGGCTTAACATAAAAAAGGACTGGGATTTTATCTTCTGTGAAGCTCAAGAGGGTGGGAGGAAAATCTCACTTCATTGATAGCATTAGAGTTGAAGGCTACAATTGCACCAAAGATAGTAAGAATTAAGGACTATCAAGATTTGTTCTTTCAAAGAACTAGTACAGAAAAATGTCTCAAGTCCTTACCCATGAAAGCTGATAAAGAATTAGGATAATATGCTCTAAATATGGTCTCCAAATCAGTCCCATGTGAACATCCTGCTTTGGGAGACTTCAATAATGACTTGCTCAGGGATGCACTGAACAAGGAGAGATGGAAAGGAACATATAAAAATCCAAAGAGTTTGCAAAATAAAGGAAGATTGAACTCTCAGAGCCATAACCTCAAGTGCAGCAGAGAAGCTACTTTCTAGGGTTCTAATATTGAGTGATCTTGCAGATGTGGACTCCACATATGATAAATAGCCCTGCTTCCAGATCTCCTGAAAAAGTTTAAAGGCATAACTAATGACATTGTTAAAGATAATTTCTGTGTTGATAGATGTTAGTGCTGACATTTTCCATTTAAGATTGTTTTGGACTTGTAGAAACAGTAAGTGAGTGCATTTTGACACTCTGATGGGAATTGGACATTCACAAATTTCTTGTCACCTGGCAAAGTCAGTTAAAATGTTACAAGCAATTATTTTAATCACGCTGAAGATTAATCATACTTTAAACCATGGGTTCTGGAAATAAATTCTAAATGTTAATGCTAATAAATTACTGTTGTGAATGGATCATTAGGTAGAGGAAACATTTAGTTTAATTGGAGTTGTTCCTGAGCTGCTCTACATACATTATATGGGGCATGAAGCTGAAACCAAGTTCTGTCCTTTTGAAGTAAAATACTACAGCCACATTCTGGGTTTAGTGTCTACTGTAAAGGGCCTAAGGGAAATCAGACCAGGTGCCTTGCTTGGATGTCCATTGTTAATCCAGCAGGCAATTTCAACCAAACTGGACTGTGCATTCACAGACAGCAAACTGTGGCAAAGATGGTCAAAATAAAGACTTTACTAGGGCTCTCCCATCATGAAAAGAGAAGCTTCATGGGAATAACACAGAATCTACAGGAGACTGAGAACTGGTCTGTAAGGGACAAGGCCTCTTAATGCAGGAGGCAGGAAATTCAGGAACATCTTTATGTAGCTGCTCCTTGAAAGACATCATCCAAGGCTGTTAAAATGCAGGTCATATTAACCTTTCCTTCCCTTGCACTGCTTTGGCTCTGGCTCCAGACAATGGTAAAGTAGCTGCAAATGGGGCAAATATGCTGGTATGAACTCTTTCTCCAATAAAACTCTTTGGGAAAACCTGTGCCATGTAGGCAGAGAAGATGGGTATGAAAAAGAAAAGCTGTGTAAAGCTGACATATAACTGGAACATTCCTAGACTAGAAAGATCTATTATTGACAGATAGTTCTTGCTGGAAGCACAAAATAAAGTGAATCTAATACTCTGAAAGCCAAGCTTGAGATGTGTTTCACATTGGTTTGAAGCCCATTTTGTGAGACCTTGAGCATTTTCAGCCCTGGTATTGTTTGGGCCAGGGGACTCCCAGACTACTTTAATGAGCCCATAGCACTGTGGAGGGCTGGGCTTGCCTCTCTGCTCTGTCCTGGGACTCTTCTGTGTTTAGACACACATCTGAATCTCTACATTTCTGCAGGAGATCCCAGCAATCCAGATGCAAAGACACTCCAGAGCAACCTTGTCCAAAGGGTAGACTTGTGCTGCACAGCAGCATTAGTCATAGATGGAGACAGCAGTTTGTTGGGTAACAACTCTAATAGAGACTCTGGAAGTCAGCTTCTTTAGAGAAGACGAGGCTCTTAAAAAATTCCTCCTACTACTTTCCACAGAAAAAGCATTTAAGGGACATAGTTTTCAAATGCCAGGATCTACTGGAAGTGCTGTTCACGTGTCCCAATCTCCTTACAAACTCCAGGAGTGCTGCATGAAGTATAATTCCTGTGCCTCTGAAAGATGGAACTGTCTTCCTCAAGTACACCAACCCTCCACCATTCCCTGCCATCTGGATGGCCAATGTGATGGGGCAGCTACTTGTCCTGACTGTTTCTTTGATGGGGAAGCTTTTCTGATGGAAAACGGGCTACAAGCACAGACCGTTTCTAGCCAGCCAACCACATTACCCTGACACTAAGAACAGAGCTGGATTACATTCAAGACCATGCATGGAGTCCAGGGTTCTGTGTCCCAAACCTGATAACATGGACTAAGAACTTGAACTATTTCAGGCTACCACATGACCCTGACATGTTAACAACTTGGGCTGTGACTGAGCTGGGCTAGATTCAAACCCATGGGCGAAGGTAAAAGGTTTTGTGTTCCGTTACTGGCGCCAAACGTTCTGTTTTCTTACTTGGCTTCAAAGCATTTAGCAAGCACCCGTTAGCACTTCACTCTGTATAAGTAATTTAATAACTGGGAGAGTGATGTGGGAGGAGGGACATGGTGGGCAGGAATCATTATCCAAATTAGGTGTTAAGCTTTGGCTTCTGCCCCTACCTTTGGTGAGGGTTACAAGGATTAGTGGAGAGAGGGAAAGGAACTTCTGTTTCTAGAGCATGACTGTGAAAATAGACACACTGGTAACTATGAACAAAATGGAAAAAGTAAATACAGTCCATGAAGTAACACCATCGGGAAAACAAATGTTCTCAAAGAAAAAAATTCAGAAAGTGCATAATTCTCTGCAGCATGAAGCACTGAGAGCCAAGGTCTGCTTTTTTGGAAAAGTTCCTTTGCATCTGGATCCCCATCAGACTTGGAAGAAGTCTAGGAGGGCTGTGGTTTGGAGTGCGCCGGCACTCTCATTGCAGATTGTTCCATTTTCTTCTTGTAATAACAGCAGAAGTTTCATGTCTGACATAGAGAAGCCCCTGTCCTACTCTGTCTCACCTGAGCTGTATTTTGCCACAGCCCAGACACTAAGGAATGGATAGAAAACAAAAGCAGGAGCTGGATATTGATTCCCACATGAGACTCAATTCACAAATGCTACTTTTTGCTGTAGCTCACCTCAAGGCCTGTTTTTGCACTTCATGTGTGAGAAAGAGCCTGACACAGAAAGCAGCAGAAACTGGAAAAAAGATCAATGTATACTAGCTCAATTCAATCCCTGAGAAGAAAGTATTGTGCGGCATTGTGATGACCTCATGTTCCAAACAATGACACAACAGCTGTCAGCTATGTCAGACTATTGCACTGTGTAACATCCACCTCAGAATGGCAATGGCAGTGTGGAGCATCTATATGTAAAATATTAAAGAGCATCTCCCTTTCTATCATCCATCTCAACTCGTGTGCTGGTAATGCTGCCTTACAGCTTGGAACACCTGCAGAATTCCACAATCAAAAAGTCATTGACAAACTGCATCTATCTTATGTGAATAAAGAATTTAAGGAAGTTATTCTTGCCACTTTTCCTCCTCTGAGGAGAAGTCTGCATGAACTGAAGTCATGAGGCTCTTTTTGGCACTGTCAGGAATAATCCCTGAATATAGTGAAAAGATATTACAAAACAAAATAAAGTTTTTTTTCAGTTATAAATTCCTGAGAACACCATTGCCAACAGACTGCGGAACAATTTTTGTGTTTAGGAAGTGATACATAATTTAAAAGTCATACTCTTTGGCATGACAGGGGAAAAAAATCTGCAGTTTATTGTCTTTCAGATTCTAAATATTTTTTTCAGTCTGGTGGTACACCAAACACTTTTATGCATTTGTTGACATGTCCAGTGCATTTGGCAATGCGCAAAATCCTTGTTATTTGGGTCAGACAAGTGTCCTCAAAAACAAGGCAACCCAGCAGGCCTTCCAAGCCAGGCTGTGCCAGACTCTGTTTGTGGAAGTGACTGCTACCCTACAGCAGGCCCTGCTCTGCACCAGGGCTGTGGCCTCTGCAGGGAGCTGGGCTGCCTGGCTCAGCCTCCCCATTCTCTTCCTGACTGCTCAAGGTCAGACCCAGGAATCCAGTGCCCTCCATGTGGGGCATGCCAAGAGGCAGCACTCTTCATGAGCTCCCTATCGCTGCCTCTTGGCCCTGGCCCCAGAACTGGCTGATACTCATTTGGCAATGCCCCCTTATTTCATGCCTCCCTGCTAGAAGTCACAGTGGAGAGACAGAAAAACAAATGGGCCATAAGAGCAAAACCTCTCTCTTCCCAAAATATAAGAAGAGCCTCTGGAACATTTGTATGAGCCTACTGCATGAACTGATGGAATTAACTCCTTTTATTTATTGAACACGAGAGATTCATCTTCCCCTCTCCCCTCCAGGTACAGACTATCATAAAGAAAAGGCAGAATTTAAATCCTCAGTCCACTCCCACCAGGCCCTACCCTCCTTCCCTGCTCCATTCTCCCTGGCTGCTTGCTTCTTTGTGTCACTGGTAGTCTGAAATTAGAAGCTGCTGTCTCATTTGGCTGGTAATTGTACCTCCTTTAGAGAGGAATCTCACTTTACAAAAGTCCAAGAACTGAAGAGTTTATCCTGGTTAGCAAGTTTGTTATCTTCAATGCTCTGACTAAAGGCAGCTGAAAATGAGGGTGGCACATATCTATGATGGAAACTCTCACATATGATGGAAACTCTCCATAGGCTTGAAAGAGGCTTGAAAGCTGGATTTACAAAGCATTTCCTGGGCACTACATGAATACACCCTTTCTTTAGAATGTAGCAGGTAGGATCCAAAGATTAGATGTGTTTACAGATACAGACAGAACGATGATAAGCTTTTAAGATCTCAGACATGGAGATACAATTCTCCAAAAGTGGTGTTTGAATCAACTGTTTCATGTCTCCAATGAAACCTTATGTTGCACATTGTCCTCATTCATTTGGATAGAAGTATTTCTTTGAGTGACAAACCTGTAAATCCACTTAATAGCTGTGAGATTCATATTGCCTTGTCTTTTTCTTGCTTTATCATGTATGTCACTGTACCAGCTCACTTGGATGAGCAACTGGCTCATTTTAGGTGTATGTATGGTAAGATCCTAAATGTACTTCTGAAGCTGCACTTAAGCAAGAGCACTACTGAGATATGAGGTGCAACCTGGGGAACAGCAGCTGTCAAAAACATCCAAACCAAACAAGCTCAGCCCATTTTTCTCCATGACAAAGACGCAGATGTTGAAAGAATTTCATATTTACATCAAATATTTACCACATTCTTGAATGGCCTCAGTTTGCAGCACATAAACAGCATTCAGCACACCATTTCTCTCACTGCCACTTTTGGTACTGGCAGCCAGGCAAACCCTGACATACAAACACTACTCCTTTTCCTCTCCAGCACTACTCAGCTGCTGTATTTGTTGAATTTGCTCTGTGGTGTTTCTCATCCCAATGGAAAGTGCCTCCGATCTCTATCTCCAGAGGCAAGGCACAGCCTTAACACCCCACAGATGTGCACACCACAGGGGAAGCAAAGGTCTGTGAGAGTTGGCAGGTGAGGATGGTGGGAGAACAGGAGCATGGAGCACCCTCAGCATTCTGCCTGCTGTGACACTTGGCACAAGTGTACAATACTCCCAACAAACCCACCTGGCTCCAACCCTGTGCTGCCCACCGAGCACAGGAAGGACAATGTCCAGTGCCACAGTGCCAGCATGTCCAAGAGGAAGCACTGTGGGACGGGCATTTCAATCCCTGCTCTATTCCTGAAAGGAATGCACTGGAGCTAAGGAAGTGGATGGGGTGAAATCCTGTCCTAATTATGTTAATAGGAGTATTGTAATTGTCTTCACTGGAGCTAGGCTTTTTCTGCATGGAACACGCTGGAAAATCCCAATACCCACTTGTATTTTCCTATTTTGGGATGAAAATTAGGTACAGCACATATTTCACTCACTGGTGTACAGCTGTCACCGTGGAAACCCTGTTCAATAGAGTGTGAAAACTTTTACAGGACTGGCTGGGTTCATAAAGTGTTGAGCACCATTTTTCCCCCAATAATTTTATTACAGGTACTATCATTCAAAAATTAGGCAAGCTAAGTGTGTACAAATAACTGTATTTATACACTCAGCTGCCATGTATGTCACTAAAACAAATCCTGTACTGTATTTTTCAATTAAATTTCACTCTTCAAACATACCACGATGACATAACAAGAACTTCTGTATTTTTCCAAGTGTATACTAATTAGGTTTTCCACTGCAACATTCTAGGAGTAGATACTGCTCCGTTTTGCAAATGGGGAAACCAGGGTACACAGGAGTCACAGATCTTGTCAAAACCATGCAGCCAAGTCCTGGCAGATTCAGGAATGGAATCCATGAGTCCTGACTCTTTAGTTCCCCCGCTCTGATCACCAGACAACACTCCCTTCCTCTGAAATAGGCTATTTTGATTGAAAACAGATGGTGTACATTTTTGGCACAGTGCTTTTTAACTATATTAAAATGCTCTGAATGAATATGTGCTTATATCATACCTATGGATGTACACATGTATATACATGCATGCTGCATCTCTGCATACAGAAATAGGTATGAGTTAAGGACATATTAATTTACATATATCATATGCAAATGTCATGGATATGCTGAAAGATACTTAAGTGTGGCTGGACAGCTGACATACCTAAACACATAAGCTATAGTCTTCAGTGATATTGTAATTACATACTAATTATTCTCTCTCTAAGCAACAGACTATATGATATGCTCTTGATGGAGTGTCCACTTTGATGTAATTCATGCATTAAAGTTTTTTATCATTTGACAAAAAAATTTAGTGTTATTTCTGTAAGGGATGAATCATATCCTTTTTCATTAGCTCCAGGACCAACCTCCATCCTATCTGAACAATGCCTTTAGTGGGCACTGCCTGCATTTGTAGTGTTGTGGATTTTTCCAGCAACTGAGTTATGTCTTAAATATCATACTTATCTTTTGGATTTGCTCTTTCTGTCATAGTATTTGCCCTTGAATTAAGTCTTCTCCAAACAGTTTGTTTTCAGCTAAGGAGTGGCAAACTCTGGATTTGTTGTCTGTCAGGATTAAGATTTTCCCACACATCCTACCCTGGAGGAGATGACAAGGAACAGCTTTTCCTTAACCTGCAATTCCTCACCTGCAGCCTTGGGTCAGGTAAAGATGGGGTGCTGCATCAACTGGCAAACAGCTCAGGAGACCTTTTCCATGGTTGGAAATCACCAGAATGGGCTTGTGTTGCTTGTTCTCCTGTGCATTCCCAGTAAAGATGAGAAGGTGGGCCTTGAAAGCCACTTACATGGGATATGTCCTACTTACAACCTCCTTTCCACGGTTCCTCCCCACTGACTGTATTTCCATTTCTTACATTGGTCAACTGGATTTTCCCCTTCACATACTGCAAAAGAGGTAAAAAATTTAGCCTTCAAATACACAGTCATAAAGGGGGAGTTGAAAACAGCTCATTACCCATGGGTATCCTTTGTTTGCACGTTGGCTCGAGCCCCCTCACACCTTATATGCACAGAAAGTGAATCAAAATTGGGGGTAAGATTAGAATTTGGGAATTCTGTCCTTGCAGAAAGGGGACACAAGCAAAAGTAGTCATTTTGGTCTGTGCTAATTCCTTCTGGACTGACCCATGAGTGTGTAACAGAAAAAGGAAATATTGCTGATACTCATTGTTCTTCTGTCTTTCTTGGTTCTAAATCTGCAGAAGTAGGGAATCAGAAAATGCCTGCAAAAAGGTTTTGAAGAGGTCACAGAAGCAGAAGTATGCTACAGTGCTGCATTAACCTATGGATTAACAAAATATGGCCACTTATTATAAAGAAAAGGAGCTTAATCTCTTTCAGAACTGTAGGTCAAAATCCCCAAAAGCAGCATTGATGTTTTCCGGTTTCACACTCGAAGCTGTAATGTGGTACTAAACCTCCACAATTGTGTTTGTAACGTCAGGGAGCAGTTGTTAAGAAGAGTACACTACCTCAGCTCTTAGCTTGCACAGAATGGATTAGCATGTTTATATTTTCCTCTGTTTGTTATGCTACAAAACTAGTATTCTGGCATAATCCATTCTTAGTAAAGATTTTTTTTAATGCTAATTTCCTCTGTATCAAAAGATAAAGTAAACATATGTACTCACGATAGCTCTCTTGCAATTCAATACACCAAGCTATTTTGCTCTAACTTTGCAAAACTAAATATAAATTTCCAAGTAGAAAAAAGTGTTAAAAGGAAAGTCTGTTCTTGCAAACTATTATGTGGTAACCAGGCCTCTCCCATATCAATAAAAAGCTCTCCACAGTGACACTCTTGCCTTTTCTCTAGCCATTTTCTGCCAGGTAGGAATCAGAGAAATGCAAAACAGCCTTAAAAGCTCCATATCTGATCAGAAGAAACTCTCTCAGTGCAGGTCAGGCATCGACTGACAGAGATGTTGTTCCATTTCCCTTTTAATAAGCCATTCCAAAGAAGGCTGTGTTCATTTTTCAGGCTGCTGTACGGCATGAAGGCAACAGCCTGGACAAAGATTCCCATCCTACAGCAGGCCAGTGCTGCCAGGGTGATGAGGCTGCTGGAAGGCAACACAGCTTGAGCTGCTCTGGAATGCTGGTTGCATGCAGTGCTGGATCTTCTTCCACTGGTTCTGGTGGGATTCAGACTACTCTCTTGCCATTTCAAGTGGAAGTGGGCTCTCTGTTAATAAGCTGTCTGATGTTTTTTCATGAATACTGAACAGAGTCCAGAAACTAAAGAAAAGTCATAGGGGCAGTGTAACATGCAATGTATATCCAACATGTAGAAACTTGTTTTCTCTATAGCACTTTCCCTCTTCCATGCTCTGAAGTTTTTTCATGTTCCCTCATTATCTCCTTATCTTTACCAGTCAGAGTAGATACCCTATGATAAACATGTGCAGGAAACTAAGCCCCAGAAAACTCCATGATTAGCCTGAGACTACTTGGTGAACTGGCTGGAGATGGGAAGACTGCCCAGCTCTCTCAGTAATCCACCCTTGGCCCCAGTTCAGCAGAGCACTTAGGTACTTGTTTAACTTAGGCAAGATACAGTGCTTCAACTGTGAATCATAGACCTTTTCATTATTATCACTTTTACTGCAGGGCGAGGGAATTAAGTCTTAGGAAAGGCCTTGGAGCAAACTGCAGCAATAAACTGAATATCCTACGGCTCTGCACCCTGGGTCTGTCAATGTCCCTGACCAGAGTGAGGATGAAGTTCAGAGACTTCAGCCCAGCTCATTTTCTCCTCCTGTAGCAGTGAGATTAGTGACTGTAGGATTGCTGCTGTGTAGAGCTGTGCTAGCCATAGCTGGAAGCTAATTATCGCCATATCCACTCGCCACTTCCCTCATTATTCAGTCAAGGAAGAAAATCTTCACTTTGTTGGGAAAGCCAAAAAACCAGCTGGTAACTGCTGATGTCTTTTTTTTTAAGAACACATAACTATGGTTATCACTCTTAATTGTAAAAATACAAATATTTTTAACATCTTCAAAAATTTTTTTTCATTACCAATTTCCATTGGAAATTGGAAACCCGATTTTCATGGCCTCCAAAATGAAATCCTGCCCTTCAGGAGGAAGCCAAGAAAGTGATGGCAGCAAATGTTGGACTCCAGGTGATGAATGTGGCTGGACCTTGCTTCCTCCTGATGCACCACACATGGAAATTGTTGGTGTTCTGGGCTAACTGGGGAAGAAAAGGTTTTGAGATATAGCTGTATTATGATGAATGTTTCTATGACATTACTTGACTGAAGTTATAGAAACATTCCATTTCATTTAATGATTTTAATTCGCCTACAGTGTGTTTTGGCATGGTTTGGGATGTTGAGGGGAGGCAGCGACATCTCCGTGGTTAAGGCTGAAGCTAGCTTCTGTTATAGCACCCTGTTTCCATCCCTTCATCATAACTTTGGCTTGGAAAGCTGCTGGAGTCTGAAGCTTGCCAGGTCTATTTTAGTCACTTTTGCAAAAACTGAGGAAAACCAGCCAAATTACTTTCAAGTTACGAGTTGCTAAAACCTACTCTGATTGGAAATATTTGTTTTTAATTAGTACTTTTAGTCCTTGTCTTCACTTTGATTGATTGATTGAGTTGAATTAATCCATAGCAATATTCCTGCCTTAAGAAAAATTCACTGTCACATAAACTTGTCCCCTGAATGACTGTGGCTGCAGAGCAATGTTCTTTTCCTGATCTGTGTGTGCCCCACTGGGAGAGGTTATTGTCCATGACACAACCTCTGGAGCTTGTCTTTGCCCACAAGATGGAGGCTGCCCCTCCTTTTGATGTCTCAGGGAGGCCTGGGCAAGGCCCAGCTCATTTCAGCCGAGGTGAGCTGGGTTACTTGAAGCAGTGACAAAGTCATGCATGGCTAAGCTCACCCTCCTGCATGGAGGCAGGTAGGGAGTACTCCTGCCAGCAGATCTGCTCTCACCTCTCTCAGGGAGGTTGCATTCACTGAGGGAGCACTATCAACAACACAAAGCTGTACCACTGGCCAGCACCTCCTCCCACAAGGACAATTATTCCCGGTGCTATCCACACACGAGGATCCGAGCCAGTGTTATGTTCACACTTTTTGATTAAACTAGTACAAATATTTGCCTTTCTCTACCTCAAAAACCACTTGAAATCACACTTCTAACCTTTCCATGTAATTAAATATCTTAATTTGTGCAGTGACAGTTAACAAAGAAAAATGGTTGACATCGTGCAAAGATATAAACCACTCTTAGTTTTCATAAAACTAAGTCCAAACAGTTTTGTTTGTTTCAGAAGGAATTATGAGTTCACTTATGCTCTTGCTGAGATCAAGGAGGCTTTTTTTGGCATTGGCTTGAGTGGGATCATTACTGAACACTACACATTTTCAACTGGTTAGATTAGATGTTAGGAAGAAATTCTTCACTTATGAAAGTGGTGAGGCACTGGCACAGGTTGCACAGAGCTGTGGATCCCTGGAAGTGTTCAAGATCAGACTGGATGGGGCATTGAGCAATGTGGTGGAAGATGTCCCTGCCCATGGCAGAGGGGTTGGAACTGGATGATCTTTCAGGTCCCTTCTACCCCAACCATTCCATGGTTCCATGATTTCAAGATGTTCTTCTCTCTGGGAGGACACCTGAAGTTACCTGCTGAATGGCAAGAGGCCTTTACTTACAACAAATGTTTTCCACAAGCGTCTCAAATTTTACAGAGCACTTCATTTTTTTCTGTTAGTTGTCACTGAAGAATGAATCAATCTGCAAGATGTTCTACTGACAAACAACAGAAGTGCTGGTTTCTAGTCATTGTTACCTGTGCTAGTGCCATCACTTACTTAAAATGTGATGACTGATTGCAAATTTAATCCATGAAGGCAGAGGTGGGGCTTGCTGCCTCTCCTTCCAAATAAAATTTAGAAAACAAACTCAAAATGTCAACTGTTGATAAGCCACAATATTGCTGTTTCAATCTGCAGACCATGATGAAAGTGTCTCTTTACATTAAGTGTCCTGGCTCTGATTAAAAGAGACTTCTGTGTGAATTGCATCTGCTGCCATTGTCTGTATCTATTCTCCCAATAAAATATGTATTTTGGACCTTTGATCCTATTTCTGCAATTCTCAAGTTAAAAATAAACAACATAAAATAGAGGCACCACTGTTTTCAATATATCAGTATTCTTTCATTAAAATTCAAATAAACCAAACCAGTATTTTAAAATAACAACTGAATTGGTCAGACTTCTAATCTGAAAATTCTTGGGGAAATCAAGATTAATGTGTGATCTCTTGAACTCTCTTTGTAATAAGCTATGCACTCTGAGACATAAAGTTAATCCAGCTTCATCCACCCTGTGTTCACATTCCAAATTAGGCTCTTTCTGGTCTTTTTTTCTTCTAAGTACAGAATTTGTTGGGTTTTACAAGTATTTTCCCTCATCCCTCTTCACAAGCTTCCCTCCCTCTTTCTTGCCAAACTCCCGATCCTTGACTTCCCCTTTCTAAATCACTCTTCCTTCCCATATGATTTCCAAATTAGTCATTGTGTTCCCTCCTTCTTTCATCTATTCCATTCTTCCTCACTTCATCCTGTTTCTTCACCCAATCTCTTAGGTGATCTCTTAAAGATCTCTTAGTCACAAGTTTCCTCATCCCTTCCATCAATGTTACTTACACGACAGTAGCAGCTCTTTTTTAAAAATCACTTTCACAGTGAGATCCTCACTGAATTAATCTCTAAGTACACCCTTTTAACAGAACAAAGTCCATAATACAGCCCTGAGTGTTCACCAGCAGAAGAGGTACTCATTCTAGAGCAATAGACATCGAAAGCCTTGATTATGGTCAATAAAAACTATGAAGCACTGCAAAGAGAGTAGGTTTACAAGCAGCTCTGGTGCTGAGTAATTGCTGCTGGAAGTTGAGCAACACTAGCTTTGTATAGGCATCAGCCAGACAATGTAAATGCATCCACTTTCCTTTTGAATCAATGGATTATCTGTACTTTGTGTGGCACTGGCAGAAATTTGCATCCATCCAGTTTCACAAATAAATATGTGGTCTTCCTCAGAACTCTTCTGTTTAAGATGCCACTTAACCTGACAAAGATATTTAATGACCTTTCTATGTCATGAAATAGCTTCATTTAAGGGTGTGAATTATCTTGAGGAGAATTTAACTTTTGAAGATGGCTTAACACAGGTAACAGATTCTGGATACAGTAAAATAAAACATCAGCAAAGATAGAGAAATCCACAGAAAAGAATCGGATTTTTGAGGGAATGAAGGCTTGAAAGGTTGCAGACAATTGCAGACTACAAAAACAAGAGAGAAAATAAAATAACAGTCTTAGATTTATGTTACTGAAGAAAGGAAAATAAGAAAAGAATCTCAGACTGCTACACTGACATTAATTAAGGTTTACAGCAGCCCTAAGAGCTTTGGCAGCCTTGGCCCCACTTTCACAGGAAGAAAACAACATATTGAGAGATGAAACAGCATTGTTAGAGTACAAACACAGGGTCCTATTTGGAGGTCAGAATGAGACGTGACTTTGGTCAGTTTTTAGTCTGCATCATAAAAGCAGGATTCAAATTATATCAATTTCACACAGTTATAAAAGTAATTCCATTACTTCCTCTCCTCTTCTTTAATCACAGAGGTTATCTTGTTTCTGTTCAGGGCACAGCACCCCTGGACACTTCAGCAGGGTCAAACCTGCTTCATTCTTCACAGAAAACTGTATGCTAGTGGTGGCCACATTCTCATTAGTTTTAAATGAAGACTAAAGCCAGGGGGATGAGGCCAGTACAGATCCAGTGTAGTGAGATCAGCATGATGCAATTTCTCTCTGAGGTAAAATCACTTTGTTCAGCCATTCACAGAAAATCGTTAAGACTATAAATAAGACTCCAAAGACCAATAAAAGAAGCATGAGGGAACAGAAAGATAATTCCACATTTACAATGCCTATATATACATACACATTTATGATCATTGTTTTGGGATTAGGTAAATATTAAGCATCAATTTTGCCAGGTACCCTTTAGTGCTTGTAGTTGGACTTTTCTGTAGACCTCACAGGAGAAATAGGTCTTGGCAAGGCAGTTAGAGATGGAAAGAATTAGGGAAAGTAGATTTACAAGTCTTTAAAAACACTAAAGTGTGTTACTAAATGCATTATTATAGGTACTGAGAACTAATTAAAGTTCTGCAACAGCCATCAGTTTCAGTGAAGAGATCTCTCTGTTCACTAGGATTAAGTTTGCTCCAGCAGCAAGATTTATGTGAAACTACAGTGAAACAGATTTTAGAACAAGTGTTGGTCGATTCACACATGCTGGTCTTCAGTGTCCTCCTAGAGCGCAACCACTGTGTGCTCCATCTGCAGCTACCTGCAATCTCTTCCAATAACCTAAATTATTACTACAGCTCAGGCAACATCTGTAGGACCCCTTTTCAAACAGTACCATCCCATGTCTATAAACACACCCTCTAAATTGGGTGCCAGCACTGTTTTTGCAGAATACTACAAAATTTTGCTCAGGAGATGAAATGCTCTATCAGTACAAACAACATGAGTCTACAAAGTGAAGTTTTAGAGAGCAGAAAAACCTGGATGCAAAATTTTGCCAACACATAAATGCCATTCTTGAGGCATGTAGTAGATCTACCTGTCAAAAGGCAGATCACATTATTCACTTGCTGAATGAAGTTTGAGGGGAGTCTCTTGATTTTAGAAACGGTTTGCACATCAAAACCAGATATCTACAGTACTTCACAAAAAAAACCCTTTGTCCCTGAAAAGGCTGTTTTCTCTATTATACCAACAATGTATTATAATATTTTCTCTATTAAACCAACAAATTGAAACACTCAACATATATGTTGTTAATATATAAAACTACATTGTTTCAACCGTATCCTCCTCATTTCACACTATTCCCTCTGCTGCTATCAGCTTGCTTAACTTACTGTGAGATATAAATTCCTGATTATCATTAGTTGTGGTTGAGGTACTGTAAACATTTGTAAAGCTAAGCAATAAAATGAAAATATTATAGCAGTATTATTAAAACAAGAACAGGGTGAAACAAACACATGATAATTATGAAAGATACTGGGGTATGTTTGCACAACTTGGGTATATTTTTAGGACAGGGTGTCTTAGTGACAGAATGTATGAGAGAAGAGGAATTTCTCCCTGTTCCACTGAATTATTTTGTTGGCTTTCTAAAAATTCTGGATTAAAGTTTCTCTTATAAGGTAGAAAATATATTTTTCCATCCCACAGGTGTAGTGTGAGAATTACTCATCTGGTACATAAGATAGTTCCCAGCAAATAAATGTGTCACCAGTCATTGTTGGTGTTACCTGTTCCTCACAGCTTCTGTGGCATGACAGCTGACTACAGCCCAGTGGGTGTATCACCAGTTGTTATGTGAATGCCTTTTTTATTTCTGGACAGGCTATTAAACAAAGAGAGAACAAAAAAATCCTGGGTGTTGTGTTCAACTGTAGCTTATATGGTTTTACTTATAGCCTCACTGAGGCTGAGAAGAACACTGAAAAAAACTGGCTTGATGTGGAAATTGATAAGGGTTCAGTTTCAAAACCAGAAATATAGGGAAATTGACTGTCTTTATTGGTTATCCATCCTTGTTTGCAAACACTTGGTCTGCAATTAAAACAAGGAAAGACTTTATAATTGGCTAGGGAAAACACAGTAACCTAAGTAAATAAGTGAAATATCCACACCCATCATATCTCTGGCACTGGTTCTTCAGTTCACTTCCCTGCCAAGCGGTGCCAAAGTCCAAGGAGCTAACATCCCTTTAACTCTTAGTCTTCTCCATTTTTCCTCTGCAACCCTATTAATGGTTAATCTATGCTCAAGATGAACTTGGATGACAAATCTCCAACCCCTATAGGAAGTGCTATCTGATCTGGGCCACCTACCCCTGCAATAGCAACTTATTTTTATTGCTGTCATCAGGCATCCCCCACCCCCAGCTTCAATCCCAATTTCCACAAGTTCAGCAGAGAGCCAGCAGGAAATGCCTTACTCTCACTGTAAACCTGCCTGTGTGCCACAGCTTTTGGAGCAGGCTCCTACCACAGAGGCACAGCTGTGACTGCAGCAGCCCAGACACTGGCACAGGGCTCTTGTCATCCCAAGGGTGTACCTCAGCACAGGAAGGAAACCCTTTCCTTATTAGTTTAATCCTCAGTTTAATCCTATCTTCTACCCATCACTTACAGTTGTAGTGGTTTCTGACACTTCTTGGAGGGTTTTTGCACAAAAAGCTTTTAGAATTAAGTTCTCTGCACGTTTCTTCATTCGCCAAAACTCTGCTCTGCCATTCTGCATGCACAGGGTGGGAGTCACTGTCCTCTCTAGCTTTGCACCAGTGACTTTACACACAGCTGAGTGATTCTGAACAAACATATGGGGCTTTAATCATATTGTGTAGTACATCTTACTGGGTATGTAAGACTATTGATGTTTTAGATCAGCTGGTAAAAAGGCCAGTTTAAAAAAAATAAGTGTTATATAGATGCTTGGTATGGCAAAACCCAGCTGAGGGTCATCTGTTGGTTACTGAACCGAGGAAGCAGAAGCCTGAGCTTTTTCCTTCCCCTGAGCTCCAGAAGATGCAGGGCTTGGTGGGCTTCAGGAGAATGCTGAAGTTCACCTACAGCCAATGACCTCTGGGGGGTGTGGGGTCTCCCTCTCCTTTCACCTGGCTTCTGAGGAAGGACGAACTGAAGTGACGAACTGAGTTGTCTTAGAGATGACCTTCAATGCCCCGAGCACCACAGCGCATCCCTGACACCTTCGGCCAGGAGATCTGTGCGGTGTGCCGGTGGGCAGCTGCCATTTTTCACCCCACAGGCGGGCCTGCAAAGAGATCAGCACAAAATCCTCCGATGCGCTTCTGCAGCTGAGTCTATACCGTCTAAAAAACCCCACGTTGTTCAACAAGAATATCCTCCAGCTCTCTTAAACGCTATGGATCTGAAATGCCCGCAAAAGGAGCTTGTTTCCCCGGCGTGTACTCTGGTGGCACAGCGGGCTCCTCGATGAGGGGAGGCCAGCGGGGACAGAACCGCCAGGAGCCGACGCATTTTCTGACACGCTTTTAAGGCCCCGAAGCGTGAGGGAGCCAGAGTCCCTGCTCGCACCTGGAGCTCGGCAGAACCCCTTAAAAGAGCAGGCAGGCGCTGCTCCCCTCACACGCCCTCCATAACCAGGCCAGGAATTTTAATCAAAAGCCTTATTGCCGGGGAGGCGGCGAGCGGAACCGGGCCGGGCAACGGCGGCGACCGCTCCCCTCGGCTCGGGGCAAAGCCCGCAGGGTTCCCCGGCCGGACGGGCGGGTCCGCCCGGGATAGCCCAGCCCGGGCGGCCGCAGCCTGCGGGGAGCTGCGCCGCGGCCTCCCCACTCCCGCCCTCTCTCCCTCCCGTATCCCTGGGTCCGCCCGTATCCCTGCATTCCCTGCTGCAGCAGCAGCACTAGCATCCCCTCCTCCCCTCAATCCCATCAGTAGCGGCGGCCCCGGGCTCGGCTCCCCGCGCTGCGGCGGCGCTCGGCGGCGGCTCCCCCCCGCCGCGGCCGCCATGTTGGGCTGCAGCGCGTTCGGCGGCGGCGGTTGCCGCGCGTGACCGCAGGAGGGAAGGAGGGAGGGAAGGAAGGAAGAAGGAGGGAGGGAAGGAAGGAGGGAGCGGCGGGGGAGAGGAGGGCGCGGAAGCGGAGGGAGGGAGGGAGCGAGCGAGCCGGGGAGGGACGGCGCCGCCGCTACCCCTCCCCGCCGCCCCGCGCACGCACACACACACACACCCCGCACACGCACCGCCCGAGGATGCCCTTTGCCCGGGGGGGCGAAGCCGGGACACCATCGCGCCTCCGGGAGTGAAGCCACCGCCGCCGCCGCCGTCGTCGGGGCCTCCCGGCCCGCAGCGTGCGGCCGGAGCGGGGACGCCGGCGCTTTTCCTCCGCCTCAGGACGCGCACCGGGTGGAGGAGGAGGAGGAGGGCGCCGTCTCCGCAACAGCAGCAGCAGCAGCCGCCGCCGCCGCCGCAGCCATGGGAAGGATTTGACAGGGCTCGGAGCGCTTGTGCCGGTGTGTCGGGGCGCGCGTCCCGCCCGCCGCCCCTTGGCGCAGCGGAGGAGAAGGGGGCGACAATGAAGACTTTAGTTTTTTTGAATCACTGAAAAGCCTTAAAAGGAGACTCGGTAAGGAGGAGGAGGAGGAGGAAGGGAAAGGCTGCCCGGGGCAGGACGTGGCTGCGCCCTGAGGAGGGGGGGCTGCGCCCCACCCCGCGGTGGCCGCGGAGGCGCTGCCGGGGCCGGGGGAGGCGGCGGGGGGCGGCGGGGCTGCGCGGCCCCTCATCCCTCCGTGCCTGCCCGCCGGTGTGCGCCCTCGTTTCTGCTGCCTTTCGCTTATATAAATACGTAAATACATCTGTTTTTCCCTTCCCATCCGTCCTGGGAAGCGGAACCGGAGGGGCTGTTAGCCCGTGGTGCTGCGGCGGGGCTCCTCGCAGGATCGCGCTGCATGATCTGCATTGGGAATGAAGGAGAAGACCTTCTTAAATATGTAACTGCCTGTGCCTATGCACGCACGGTGTCAGGCAGTCTCGGTTGAATTTGAGTGCAATTATTATTGTTAAAGCATCAGGAACGCTGTTTTTGCCCCACTTCTTACTAAGCCTATTAATTTTTTTTTTTTTAGGATAACTATTTTCTTCTCTTAAATGTCATGAATTCACAGATATCCACACTGTATGTGTGTGTCTGAAGCTCCAAGGGGTTAGTTTCAGGCTGGGAACCCCGAGGTGGGCTAGCGATTAAGGACCGTCACAGTTTGACACTTGTTAAAAAATACTGTTGACTTCTTTCTAAACAACAAAACCCTCAAAAGTTTTTTTTGTTGTTGTTGTTTTTCTGACAAAGTAATAATAATCATTAAAAAAGAAACCCCAATGCAAACTGAAACAACCATGTCTGGAGAAGTGCGTTTGAAGCAGTTGGAGCAGTTTATTTTGGATGGGCCAACACAGACTAATGGGCAATGCTTCAGTGTGGAAACCTTGCTGGATATACTCATCTGCCTTTATGATGAATGTAATAATTCCCCTCTGAGAAGAGAGAAGAACATCCTTGAGTATCTGGAGTGGGGTAAGTTTGAATGTGTTTATTTTGTGTACATCCGTCCATGTTCCTGTCAGCTTTGTATAATGTCTCTGTTATTTATGTGTGAGAGGGGATTGTTTATAACTCAGTGTTTTACTGGGAAGTGTTGTCAGTTTCACTGTATTTAGATGTGGTGGTGGTGCTAAAAAGAAATCTGTATTGGTTTTTTGTCTTTGAGGTATGCATGTAAAACATGCTTCTTTTTTTGTTTTATTTTTCTTTTTTGCCATGGATCAGACTTTTGTTCCTAGCGTATTTGCTTGCCTTCAGGCCCAGCTGTTGAGTTTTGTGTCCTGAAGTTGCTGGGAATATGGAATGGTGAGGGATAAATTCTCTGATGCCTGCAAAAATATCAATGCACAATCCACTGATTTGCTTCTGCAGTTGAATCTATACTGCTTTAAAATAAAGCATGTTGATCAACAAGAAAATCCTTCAGCTTTCTGAAATGATAAGGGTTTGAAACATCTGTGAAGATGGAGAAGATGACATTCTCTTCTTTAATATAAAATTGTTGCTGACTTAAGTAGATTGTTTTTTTCATCAGGAGAATCAAAGCTGAAAAGCAGAATGAAAATCTGTGTGTCCCTGGCAGACTTTTCATTTTGTGGGAGATAGGGTATTAGTAGATTTTTAAAGGAAAGCAGGTGAATGATATTGTGCCAGTTCTTCTTAAGTTGTCACAGAACTGGTTGACTCTATTTTTTTTTTCTTTTTAATTCTCTTTCTTCCTCCTCCTAAACTTAGATGTAAACCAGAAGATGCAGTCTGACATAAGAACCTTGATGAGAATGGTTACTGTATCTGACCTTCAAACTTCAAAGTCATGCTGCACTTCTGTATTTGCATACAGAACCATTTACCACATTTGCTTTGTAATAAATACATCAGCAGGCCTCCTTTATTTAAAAAAAGCATATTTTTGAAACATGTAACAGGCATTTGATTAATTAGGTGGTTAAGCTCTTCAAAATGAAGTTGCTGAGGAAAGACATTGTTTTGATAACTGATCTAACAACTTGAGGCTGATATGTGTGTATTTCATTTTCCTGCTCCTCTCTGTAGTCATACTGACATCTAAAGGACATCTGACTCAGTAATTAAGTTTCTTGTAGTGTTCATATTGCACTGTTTTTTGTTTTCTTATTATCTGGAGGAACAGGCTATAATTAATGCATTCTAGCTAAGGAGGAAATAATAATTAAAAGTACTTCTGAAGAATCTTCCCTCTAAAACTGTCACTGGCATACAGAAGCTGTGAAAGACTGGGAAAATATGATGGCTCCAAGGGTATTTTTTTATGCAGGAACTTGGTGTAGTCTGCAGTGGATCTAGCCAGCTGATAGCCTGTAAATAATAATAATAACAACCAAGTTAACCATATCTAGATGATCAGAGCAACAGCGTGTTTAGGACCCATTGTGTTGGGTGCTGGTGCATTCAGTGGTGTTGTTTAATGGGTAAATGCATCATTGCAAGCCTCTGACAGTACCTGAAGATTTCTGTAATAAGCTTTCCCATCTGCTGATGGAAATAATACACTGTTTTGGAAAGGCTGGACTGGAATAAGGTTTCTTGCTGGCCTATTTTTCCTGCTATTTTTCCACTCTCATGCTCCAGCTGTGCCTTAGCAGGACTCTTAGGCTTCAGAGAAGACCAGTTATTCCCATTTCCAGGGCTGAGTTGCTGTGGTCCTCTGTCTGCTCCCAGCTCTGCTGTCCAGGCTTCTGCGCTGGGAGCTTTCCAGGAGGGTTTGTGAGGTGACATGGAAGAGCCAGCAGTGGCTGGTGCCTGCTGGGGGAAGTGTCTGTGTGAATGATGTCTTTATTCTGCAAACACTTCCAGGGGTGTCTCCTCTGAGGGCCAGCCCTCCTAGTGGAACTGGCAGTCTCTGGCATTCCTCTTGGGATCAGGGAGTTGGCAAAATCAAACTCTTAGAGAGGTCGGGTACCCTCCAGTGCTCTGGGGCAGCGGAGTTACTGAGGGTACCTGTGCTTTGATATAATCCTGACCTCTCCTATCTCTCTCCCCAGAAGGAGGAACAATGCAAGTGGTTGATTAGAAAGAGGTTATATGTGGTTTTTAAAGTCAGAGATGTGCTGAGTAGTGGCAGAAGTGGAAGGCTGGCAGCCAGAAATCATGGACTCTGCCCACACCTCTCTAAAGGACTCAGTGTTGAAGTGCTTTCAGCTCAGTTTTTTTTTAGCTTCTCTATTTGAACAGCAGGAAAAGTAGCACAAATTTTACACCAGGGAGTTCAGAAAGCTGCTGCGTGTGAAGCGCTCTTGGATTTGAATGTACCATATAAAATAGTGTGTATTAATTTATTTTCCCCATCAGTGGAATAAAACTTGGGGCCTGGTGTATCTATTGGTGGATGTCAGTTGGATGCTGGCATTTGGTGGGTTTCTGCCAAATATCCACAGATTGGCTTGATTGTAATGGAGAGTGCAATGTGAATGTATTGGAACTGGTGAGGGAACTGGTATGAACTGGGATGTGTGTGTGTATGTGTACAAAGTGCGGAGTACAAATTTACTCCTGAGAACTGATTGTCATCTTAAACTGCCTTTTTTTAAAATAAATTATTCTTTCTAGAAGTAAATAAGGTTTATTTATAGTCTGTTAATTTTAAGAAAAGGCTAATAAACAGCTGTTCAGTGATCACAGACTCCTGTTGAGCAACAAATAATTTTTTCTTGCTTTTCAGCAGTGTAGTTTTGAGGTGTTAGCCTTTGGTTTTGTTAGTCTTTGGGTTTGAGTTGAGGTTGCATTTGTGGATGTGTGTTTTTATAGAGACTGTTCTGGGTCTGAGATGTTATCTGCTCTGTTTCATGTAAAACTGAACCACAATCTGACTTTTTTGGGGGAAAGGTTTAGGAGGTATTCTACCACGGGAAAGCTAATGTCTTAATGACAGCCATGTGACTGCTGCTATATTTAGGGGAACTAAGAAGCTTCATGTTCTAGTACTTAGATCTTTTAGGGCTACTTTATCAACTTGTAATCTAGAGCTATAACTTATTTAAAAAATTAATCCAGGTAAAAGAATTGAGATCTGAACTAATTGTTCATATTTTGGTTTGATGCTGCAAGTTTAACTCAGGAAGTGTAGAAAGTAAAGTCTCTACAGTGTGAAGTTGAGTTTTAAATTTTTGTAGAATTTCAGCCTTTTTTGTTGCTTGCAATGACATTAGACTGGTTAGAAGTGTCAGGTTAATTATTTTGTGATTCAGAAGCTGCTTTGCTTCTAAAACCCTATCTTTGGCTTTAAGTGAAAACATAATTGCATTCCCTACTCTTATACAGTATTAGTTTTGTGACTTGTTAACAAGATGATTTAATTTTGTTGTTGATATTACATAGGTATCCTTTATGCTAACACAGCCATGGAAAAAGCCAATATATTTGTGTTCTGAGGGTTAAATCAGGGCACATTTTGAGATAACAGGAAAAAACTGGAACATTTAGATTTGGCTTCTTCTATGTATTTGATGCTAGTTTTCATTTTTATCTCTATTGATAGTTGTATTTGTGATTTAGAAAAAGGCTTGTCTAATTATAGCAACTGGAGCTTACCAGAAAAAGCTGTTGAGAATTCCAAGCACTTTGCTTTTTCTTTTCTACTTGTGTGTGAGTTGCCACTCTGACGCAAGAGTGTAAGGGAGGTAACGAAGGCTGATAAGGTGAACTTGAAAGAGAACTGTAGTGATAAAAAGAAGCTTTTGGAGATGTTTTGGTTCTGGGAAAACTTTCTTTCCTTCCAATGGCTCCAATTTGAATTGCTTTTAAAGAAACTAGAACAATGTTCTTTAGGATGCATTGAAAGAATAATAGAATAAACCTCAAAATGTGTGGTGATGAAAGTGAGGGAAGATGGAGGGCACCACCAATACCATGTGAGGTCAGTGACTTGATTAAATCTGTGCTCTTGTTGGAAAATTGTAAACTGTCCTCTAGTAAAATTTTTGTTTGATTGGTTCTGTTCAGTTTGTTGTTGTTCTTGTTTGGTTTGTTTTTTTGTTTTTTCCCACCGAAGAAAGCTTTGGAAGATGGATTCAATTGTTCTCATTTTGTCTCTAGTAGAACTGAAATGCAGGGTGTTTATGCAGTGCTGATATGGTCATACACTAGGCTGTCATCATTGGTCTCATACTTCTGTTACTCAGTTGTGCAGCATCTGTTCTGGATATTGGAAATGGTTTTATCACCATACAACCAATTTTTCAAGACAGAGTTGTGGAGAGGTTGTCTGTGTTATCCTTCTGATGATCTCTCTCATGGTTTTTCTTTTAAAAAAAAGGTAATCCCCTTTTTCAGCTAGGTTTGTTTTTACATATTAGTTACAAAAGAAAATAAAATCTTATCTCTAGGCTTCTGCACCTTTTCTTTGTTATTTATCTCTATTAGGTCCTGAACAAAATCACAGCCATTTTCAGCTATGAGTTGCTTATGTTTTGTTTTTAAAACAGCTGTTAAAAAACAATCATTCATTTAGGTCCTATTCTTAGCAGACAGTAAAGGACTTAGCAATCAACTTTTTCAAGTTTTGTTGTTTTGGTTTTTTTTAAAGTAGACTTTGGTGCTCAGTACTTTCCAACCTTAGTACTATCTAACCCATCAGAAACACTTTTTTTTTCCTGATTACATTCTAAAAGGTATCAACTTCTTTTTCTTCTAGTCATAAAAATGGGAATACCTCCTGGTCTGACATAAGCAAAACCAGTTATTCAGTTCTTTCTGGGAAAGGAGAAGCATCTTGCTTGTCAAGGCCACTTAATGTGCTTAGGCATATTCCTAATTTTAAATGTGAGTTGTTTCATTGCTTGCAGGTGAGCCATATGAACTGATGGGGCTCCATCAATGCAGAAGACATTGTGGCATTCTTGACACATAAATTTCTGACATTGTTTTCAATAACACTTTACTGCTTATTTTCTGTAATCTGTTGTTTCTGTTACACAGCTGCAGCCAACAATTAAATGCTTTTTATTGATTAGGGTGAAAGAAGTTTCTTCAGTGATGAAGAATGATTAGGTTGAAGAAGAAGTTTCTTCAGCAATGAAACAACTCACATTTAAAACCAAATAGAAAATGACCTTCAAATCTCTATGTTTCAGGATATTGTGTAAACATCTTTTATACAGATGCAGTTCTACACCAAATTACTTGAAAAAGAAGGCAACATTATTTGTAGGAAAATATGTTGAAGAATGGTTGCCCATGCAGGCTTTAGTGTTAGTTCTGTGTTTAAGGTTTAAACCTTTTAAATTGTGATTTTTTTTCTCACATTTATTTCAGTTTTGATTCTTTCCTTGAACACAGTAAACTAATGACTCTAAGTTTATCAACAGTTCAGATGTGATCAAATGAGCTGTGAGACCATCCAGTTAATTCTATTCGATTTTTATTAGTTTCCAGTAGAGTGAGGCATTAATCCATTGTAACGTGTTTGTTTCTTTGCACATTTCCATTACACAAAGTGTTTTTTTAATCAAAACTCTTAATTTTAAGTAGAAATACATTTAAAAGGGTGTTCTTTTTTGGCTCTTTTTGTTCTGCTGGGCAGGGGAAGTTTGGAAGTACTCCAAGGCTGCCTATTTTGGGGCATATTTGGGGTGTGTGTCTTCAGGTTGACTGACTTCTGTCAGTAATGTCCTGTTTGTTGCAAAGGAGCATGGCTTGCTTAGATAGAAAGCTAACTAATACTTAGCTTCCAGGAATTTTAGAAATGCCTTTATTCTGTACAGAAATTCCTCGCATGCTTTGGTCTAATGGGGACAAATGGAGAAATACAATTATATGAGTTAGTCTGCTCAGTGGGCATTATAAACCTCATGACAACACAATAAATTCCCTGTTACTAGGACATCTCATGTTTAAGGGTTAATCCAGTAGGGTTTTTTTATGGTATGATCATAACTGTACAATGTACTGCTGAAGGTGTGTTTGAATTTTTAACCTCTGTGCAGGATATGAGGCTGTGCATGTACCTGATTAAGCTCCTTCCTTGTCTTTTGGCCCATCTCTCCTGGATTTACTGATGTATTTTTTTTATAACCTGCAGCATATTATTATATCACAGTTGACTAAAGTGTGGATATTGTGCTTCAAAAGCAATGAGCTTAATTGGTCCAATATGGTTCAATTCTTAGAATGTATATATTCTTTTTTTTTTAACAAAGATGGGTAGAAGCTACCTTTCTTTTTGAAGCTCTACCTTACATCCATAGATCAGTGTTTGAATCCTGAATAGCAGCAGCAAATAACAGTAATTTCACTACTGAGTCATAACTGTGGCTGGAGAGACCAGTGTTGTTTTGAAGTTTTCTTAGGAATAAATTGCAAATACAGGATTTCGAGATACAAAGTGGGTGTAGGCTGCTATCCTGGAAATCATTCTCCCCATATTATTTTCTGAAAGTGAACTGTAATGAATTATCCTGGATGTGTCTTTGAAAAATATTAACCTATTCTTAGCATCTCTAATTGCTTTAATCGTGTAAAAAATTTACAGTCTCCATTTGTGCAGAAGACTTCCAGAAGCAATTAGATCCTTCTGCCAAGCTCTAAAACCTGAATAAAAAACCTACAGTGGATAACTGAGGCAGGATTGAAAGAAAAGGCCAGTTTCTAGACTCTTTAAGTTTTATCTTTTGGCAAAGCAGGCATTCCTTCCATAAGCATTTGTACTTGTTTAATTTGATTTTCTTTTTCTGGCTGAACAACTGGAATATTTTGTTCTACTCTGGCCTAACTTACCTCAACACATTATTTTTCTAAAATCCTCATTAAGCTTGGGAATGCCTCTAATGTGGACCAAAATCTTTAAAAAATGCAAGTGATTTAGGTCAGTCATGTGCAATCTTTTGTTAACGACAAGATTTTTATTTCAAATAGTTTAAACATGACATTGGGCTTAATAATAACTGCAAAAATCTTCTATTCAGACAGGTCAGTTTGCTTTATTTCTAGTAATACAGCCTAATTAGGTTTACTAGCGGTCACCATGGATAAAATCCACATGAGGTGTATCCAGACTCCTATGACTTTGTGTTTCATAATTCTTCCTTATCCATATCCAGACTTACAGTTTGGTTTAAATTAGTTTTGTTACACAATATTGCAGATTTCTTTTATTCTTAGGGATCAGCTTCTTAGTGCACCTTCTCTTGGCAACTTTTTTGAAAAGCTTGTCGTAGGGACCTTGTAGATGTTACGAACTGTGGTATTTTTCTGTGCCATTTTGAGGGGAAAAGATATATTTTGTTCAGCAATTTAGTGGATATTTACAGTCATTTTTTGGTGGAAATAAAAAGTGAGTTTAGTGTGCCATTCCAAGTGGGAGAGGAAAAAGCATTTGTAGATGTTAATAAAAATAATTACATTTCCTTGAAATGTTGTGGGATTAGAACAGCAATGCTTTGTTGGTCTTTTGTTTCATTTCCTTTCAGTCTCAGAGTTCAAGGGCCCACAGCTCTCCATTTCTGAGTCCTTCCTCCTTTCCTTTCTCTGAGATTTTCCAAGGACAGTGTTATTCCAAAGCAACTTACCTTCTCAACTGAGGCTTCGTGCATTTCTTCCTTGCTTCCATTCTGTTGCTTTTCATCCCTTCTAAATCTGAGTTTTTGTTTCTAAAGTGGTGTGGATATCAGTGTGTCAGTCTGATCTTCCCATGGCTAGAATCTTGGTTTCTGGATTTGGATTGGTATTTTTTTCTTTGTTTTTTTCCCTAGTCTTTCCAAAGATTTCATGATTTTATTGGCCACATTCATAACACAGGGGTTGTGTGTGGAGAATGGTAGCAAAAAGTGAACAAATACACACAGGGCTTACCCACAGGTGCATCTGTACTGTGTTTTCCCATAAACACCCTGTACATTTCTTACTAGATCAATTGATTTACTATCATGAATCATTTTTGCCTTGTTAGCTTTTGTAGAACTGGAGCCTTGGGCTGTTTGTTCTGGCTGTGAGTAAGAACTTGTGATCTGTTTTACTCCTGTAGTCTAAAAAGGATGAAACTTAAGTGGGAGTATAGCTTTATCATTTTAATACCTGAAACTAAAATAAAGAAGTGATAGGAAGGGTTGCAATTACTTTGGTCTGCCCGGTGGTTTAAGAAAATGTCATTTGTGCTGTGGGGACACCACAGTCCCGAGGTATTTCCTGTTGGTGCTCATTAAAGTTCTTTCACCTTTACCACGCTGCCTTTTGTCAATAAAGCACTGTGTTGTCTGACTGTTTTGCAGGACACATAGTAACAAGAGGAGGAGGAGGAAATAGAAGTCACATTTTGATTGCAACTCACTGGTTTTATCTTGGGTGGGGGCTGACTCGAAGGTGTCTTAAGGCTGGCTAAATCCACTGAACTTTGTTTTGCTGGGGCCTGCGTGGGCAGAGGGGCACAATCCAGTTAACAAGCAAGCTGCAAGAGCACGTTGAAATCTGTCGGTGTGGTTCTGTGAAGATCTGGAAGTGTTCTTATAAAAGAAAGAGGCAAGGATTGTGACAGCCCAGGCTTCTGTGGCTCCACCTACTACAACTCCTGGTTGCCTCTCAGATTCCCTCTAGCATACAAGGGAGCTACAGTTTTGAAACAAATTTTGAGGCTACCAGCTTCCTCTGGTAGCTGGTTGGTGTAGAAATTCAGTGAGCCTCATTTTTTTTCCATAACAGTTTCCAAAACTTTCCTTTTTGCAATGAGAAAGTCTCTAACCACGAAGAGGGATCTTCAAAATAACTGTCTGATTTTGGTGATGGTAATTCCTTGCAAAAAGCAAGCGTTGGTCTTGTGTGTTCTGTGGTATTTGGCATGGTATCACTCAGTGTCTTTACACTGTTTTCGTTGTATACTTTGTAACTGAAAGACAAGGATTCTTATGTTAACACACTTGGAATAGTTTCCTTCTATTTCCCCCAACTTCTAGAAAACACATGATGTACTATTTTGTGATTATTTAAAAAGATCCTTTTATAATTTTGATAGGGACTGACACAAAAGAGACTTGTTTTCTCACTGAACTGCTATGTTAAAGGAAATTTTAGAAGCTGCTTCCTATGCAAACAAATTTGCAGAGAATACCATTATCATTTTGCTGTAGTGTCACTCCACCTCCAGTATTGACTATTTTCACCTTCACAGCTAGCAGCCACTTCTGGGTAACAAAAGATGTATTTCTGAATTTCTGTATCTTTATAAAAGTCATAATTTAATTTTTGAAATTAAATTAGTCAAATGGGTTTTTCTGGATATAAGCAGGCTGGCTAAGAAAATGTACTCTATGCCCTTATATGTTTCTGGTTTTTCTGAAAATAAGGGATGACTTAATATCTCCATTGCTGATAACCCACAAACTGAAAATGCAAACACTATTTAGAGATAAGGTTACCAAGAGAAAATGGCATACAATGTGTATTACCACAGCTAGTGTGAATTATTTCATTAACTTGTTATTTTTTTGGTTCATTTTTTCCTTGAGTAACATTGACTTCAGAGAAGGTGATCTGGTAACCAGTTGCTTTTGGTGGTGCAGGTTCTTAGGTACTTCAGCGAGTATTTGTGCAGTTACCCTGCTGAGTATATGCTGCAGGAGCTCATGGTGATGCCTGAAAAGTCTCTTCCTGGCTGATGTAGCAGAGATGCCATCTGATCTTATCAGTAGTAGCCTACTGCTTAAACTTTCTGGGAGAGAAAAAAGTGTGCAGCTGGGGCAAGGAGCTGATGATTTGTTGTCTAGCTATTCTTGTCTTGAATATTTTACATTCTTCTTCTCCAAAGCTAAGATGATTTAATGGAAATTGTATTGCTTACTGACAATATTACATTCACTTTGTGGTCCTTGGCACTACCAATAGGAGGGACTCTCGTCCAGTAAAGTCTTGATATTAGTACTTAATAATTTGCTTTAATTTCACCATTAAATTTTCTTAATAAGGAAACAAACCTCTCTAAAGAGTTTTTGCTTTGTCTTGGTCATGTAGTTCATATTGTCAGTAAATGTATTTAACCATGTGTATGATCATAGTTACAATTACAAAAGTTTCTACCTCATATGTTGCTGGCCATTGATTTGTTCTAAAGCCTCAATGCATTCAGCTCTTAACCAGGCTGAATTTGTGGCACTAAAATATTTTGTTCACATCAAAGTGTCATATGATTATTCAAAACTTGAATAATTTTATTCCATGTGACCTTGTGACTTTTTTTTCCTCCATCTACCTTAATTAGGAAGTAGAATGTTTATTGATAATTCTTACTGATGACAGGTCATGATCAGCAAAATTAAATTCTACACTTTAAAGCCTAGGTATTAAGAATATATAATTCTGTCTCTAAAAAGAAGTTTCTTCTCTTGTTTCTTTTTTTTTTCCTCTTTCCAGTTTAAAGAAACAATTTTCTCTAACACATCACTGTCAAATGAGGTTGGATCAAATTAGTTCATGTGTTTGGGGCAAGTATTTTCTTTAGTAGTTTTGATGTTATCCCACTGCTTCTTAGGGCAGTAAAGAAAACTTTATGACTGCTAGATTTGCATGGCACTTCTGCTAACATTAGGCCATCATTTGTTCCTGCTCTTAGTTCAGATTTTCAGTTTCTCTCAGACACACCTTCTCCAGCTCTCTCTGTGTTCCCTGTCCCTGCCATGTGAAGTCTTACAGTGACAGGGTGCAAAGGTCATTCCTAGCATGGTTCCAGCATCAGGGCTACAAATCCATTTCCAATGGAAAGCGTCAGAGGAAATTTACAGGAGATGAAAGATGGTAAATTAAGTCATTTTGGCAAAGCTACAAGGATTTCTTCTTGATATGCTGATAATTGTTTTTAATAACACAACCCTCCACCACCCACACCCTCCTAAAAGCTTGTGACAGAATTTTCATTACCTTCAAGAGAAGCAGGGTCAAACTGCACGTTTGAATTAAGCATTATAACTTAGCACAGGGGCTTGGGGTCTTGTTGTGTGTTTGTAAAGCACAGTGCAGAAGAGCTGCACTGCTACTTCTGATGTCCCTTCTCAGAGTATTCCCATCAGACAGGACTATTTGAAGTCTGTAAATGTGCTGCTTGGTGACATTTTCAGACTCACAATTTAAGCATAAGGCTTGACAAATAAGCCCAGATTCTCTTCTCTCTCTTTGCCTTAGTGTCTGTCTCATACCATATTTTTATATGCCAGGTATTTAAAGACCTAGGTGCTATTTTCCCTGCTACTTTTTTCTTTTTGAGAGAAAAGCAGCCTCTCCACTGAAAGGCCATTTCCCAGGTGATGTGTCAAGATCTGAGAAGGTTTAGACATCTGAATGGGGTGGATTCATCACATGGGAGGCATTGACTTTAATAGCTATGAGCCAAAATTGTCATGTCTGTCTGATAGAAAGAAGAAGGCATTTCTAAGCCTGATTCTGCTCTCAGTTAATAGAGATAAGCATGATGTTAATTCACTGATGCCCTCATGGTACTAAAGCAGTTCATATTTCCTGCTGAGCTTCTAAAGAAAGCCAAACTATTTGAGGCCGTTAACTGGTTAAATATTTAAAATTATGCTTCAATTACTGTAGCTTTTTCTAGATGTCAAGAGAGAATATTTTCATTATTTTGCTTCACTTTTTTATAGTATACTTTTAAAATGTGTGTATTTTTCCTGGTTGTGAGACTTGTAAATATACTTTTTTTTCTTTCAGTTACTTTCCTGGTGAGAAAATAATTTACAGTAATATTGGGTACTTGCATATATTGCCTTGAAAACCTGTATGAGAAGAGTATGTGGTCATTAGCATATGAAATATCCCTGCAAAGAAATGGAGGCACAGCTGTGATTTGTGAAGGCGATTTAAAAATTCAGTGGAAAAGCAGTTTCTAGAATCCAGGTTTATGTTTGTGTTCCTTCCAATTTAATTTGTTTTTCTTCAAAGTTTTTTGAAATGTTTGTTGTGGAAATTCCTGAAGGTGTGGGTGGCTTGTAACTTCTGTGTGTTTAAGGGCTTTATTTATTTGCTTAAACTTCCAGCATACTGTTTGGGTACCCTTTCTAATCTTATTTCTGTGATCTTGTTGCTGTGATGTCCTCTTTCCTCCCTCTCATGTACCTTCAGCATTGTACAGCTTGAAGCAGCAGCAATTGTTTTATTTCTCAGAAGGGAAGTGCTCTTTACTGCAGTAGTCAGGTGGATGCTTGCCAGAATTGTGTTTTGAGCAACTGTTTATGTGTGTTGAACTTGGACCTCCATAAAAATTAATCTTCTTGTAACTCATATGGTAGTTTGTTTGTACCTCACCTTTTCAAAATCTTTCCTGCAGATGATGATATGCATGTGATATGCCCGTGGTATGCATGCCACTGGCATTTCAGAGAAGTTTTCCTGGAGTGTCTTAATGCCTTACAGAAATTGAAATGCATACATTTAAATCTTGTCTCATATTTCCTATTTATGGCATAGGTTTGCAGTGTCTCCTGCTGTGTGTTAATGTTCAGCTTGAGTGGACTTTGAGGAATACTGATGGTTGTGGTGTTGGAGCAAGTAACTGTCAAGCTGCAAAATTCATATTATTGCTACACTGGAAACTTAACCCATAAAACTTTGTATGCTTTCAGGAAGTCAAATATTATGTCAACAGAGATAACCAGAAACTCTTTGATTATTATCTCCAACTAATGCTGGGAATTACCTCCTGGAAAGCTGTATCTGCATAGGTATTGCTCAGAAAAGTTCTAATTGAAGGTTGAGGGAAGTTCTCTTAAAACCTTGCACTTAATCATCAATTAAGGTGACAAATACAGTATAGGTAGGCAGTTTCATAATAGTGTCTCTTCTGTGGATCAGGAAATTCCCTCTTCCTACCCCTCCTTTTTCTCTGTCTGGTGCTTCTGAGTATCTGCTTCCTGCCTCTTTCCAGTGGCACTCTGAACTGCCCTGTCAGGAATTGATTTTAAAGCAAATGTGCTAAGTAAAAGTCAGCTTTCCATCAAGGATGGATACTCTGCATTTTTCAGTAACTTTGTTTTGGTGTTTACGGCTTAAGAACTCCTGAGCACATTCTGTAGGGTGCCCAAAGGTTGGTTAGTAGTCAGTCTGTTTTTACAGCAACTTAGTCATGACATACCAGAGGAATGTGGAATTTTTCTTTTTTCTATAGTACTGCAAAAGACAAATTCAAGAACTATTCATGAGCTATTACTTTGGAGATAGCAACTATTTCTGAGGCACAGTGTAATTTATAAGACCTAATGCTTTGCATCAGAAGTTATTTATGGGGCAGTTTGTTTCATAAAGATAGTTCTGAGTGATTTTGCTGCCTCATTATAATTTGCATTTCCTTTGTGTTTCGTTTGATCAGAAACATTTTGTACAAATTGCTGTAATTTGTCTTTTCACCCTGCCAGGTTCAAATGGCAAAAGTTCTTGAAGTGTCCCAAGGTAGCTATTTATGATATACCAGGAATAGTGGAATTGGAGCTGGCATTGAGTCTGTCAGAGTTCTTCAGAGAAAGTATGGCAAGGGTTGGAGTTTGCCTTCCATGGCCTTCTGCCACAGCCAGCTCTTGTGCATACTTTTGGATGAGGGGAAGGAATAACTATTTCTCTGCCCTGCTGTTGCACATTTAATATTCCTGAAATGACAGTGGTTTAGGGTTCTTATTCTTGATGTGGTACAGCAGGACTTTAGAAACTTGCCCCTTTTCTTTTACAGGTGTGGAAGGTCACCAATGAATTGGTGCTCTGACGTGGTAGGATTACTAAAATGAGTTTGTTTTCTTACTAGTCTGTGGGCAGTGGAATTTGGGGTTTTAGTCCAGTCTTGGCTTCATTAGCACATGGATAGAAAAGAGTAACTTTTAATGAATTCATTGATTGTTTAAAGGGAACTGTCTTGAAAAAAATTATTAACAGAATATTAGACTTCAGCCTGACCACATGACATCTGAAATAATGGGCAGTCATTCACACCTGTATAAAATCAAAGACAGAACAGTAGTGGGTTTTCAGATTTGTTTTGTTTTGTTTATTTGTGTGGAACAGTGACATCTGAATGAAGTGCAAGCTAGTGCAGAACCAGATCCTACATCAGTATTTGTTCTGGAAAGCTGCAATAGCTCATTTGTGGTTTTCCTGCTTGTAAATAATGTAGTTAGCCCACCTCCTGCTGAATGTTTTTATTCATTATATGACTCTGCTGATGAATGTCTCTGCTTCTCTGAACTATATTAAGGAAGAATATAGAGCAAGTTACTTGGTGATTTCTTGAGTTAAATTCCAAACTGCTAAGAAGAATTTAATGTTCTCCTGGAGATTCCTGAGTATTTTCCCCCTTTTCTTCTCAAGTCCATGTAACAGAGAAATCTTTATTTTATGTAGGTTAGTATAGTAAGTCACTTCCATTTTGTGAGCTCAGTACTGTAGTAGGTGAACTGCAGATTAAATGGAGAGTAATTCCTTTACTCATCCCTTTGAATGCTTTTCGCCTCTTGCTTGTGCCTTTTAACTGGTGACTGTGACTGAATGGCCACACACAAAAATCTCCAAGACTTTGTTAGCACAGTCAACATCTTTGTTTTAAGGTACTTTTCTGCACCAAGCATGATAGTAGTTTTCCTGTGGGTTGGTTTAATTCCTCAGAAATGTTACTGCAGATGATTGCACTGGAGAAGAAGAGGCATGTTTCTTTCTTGCAATTTCATTAACTGCATAGGGTGTATAATTTTGGACCTTATTAGCTGAGAAGAGTAGTTACGATTCGAAACTTGAAGTAATGCACTCTTATTTTTTTTAATGTTGCTTACAGTGTTGGGAGAAAGACAAACACAAGAAAAGTCAACAAGATTACTTTTCTTTCCTTTTTCTTTCAAGCCTTGTAGCTTCAGGAAGGCAGCTTTACCATGAAGAGAGATGTTGCTGTGTTGCTATTGCACACAGCAATGGAGCACTGACCTTCTGGTTGTGTTGAGGGCACTGGCCTCTGCTTAGCTCCTGCACAAGCACAGAACAAATAAATGGTGGTTCAGAGCTGCCTTCCCATGTTTGCTGAGAGTTCTGACTCATCCTTAAAACTTAGCATTTTGTCCTGAACTAACCATGAACCCTAAAGCCTCAGCTCCCTTGAGATATGTATCTTGCTTTTGAGTGGTTTCAACTTGATGATAGGACAGGTAGGACCAAATCCTGCTTATCTAATTCTCAGAATTATTCCAGGTCTGTTGTGCATTCAGTATGAGTAGAGAAGTGTACAGGGATTATCTGTGAGCTGTTTAGCCTGGGATGCTGTTTCTCCTGAATTTGAGGAGTTTGTGCCATACATGCAAGAGTCCCCACTGCCCAGAGAATGTCTTGATCTCAGGCATCTGTGTTAAGATCAGAAACCAGTCCTACTGGTCATTTGGAAATGCAAGGCCTAAGTAATGACTATGTTCTGCTTTTATATTTTGTATCTGCTGAGGTTTCCAATCCTTCCACACTCACTGGATGTTGAACATTTTTTTGCTATTTCAGTGATAAAGATTTATGGTGCAGCTCCACAGTATGACATCTGCACGCCTGCAGGGAGTGAACTGATTGTTGGGTGAAGTATGTCTGCAGCTGCAGCAAAACTGACTTAAGAAGTGAAGAAGATGTATTGTGTAACTGTACCTTGTTGAGTGGACAGGAGATTTTTATTTATCTCTTTCCCAGAAGTGCAACACCAGATTTTAATGGTGTAAGAACGTAGCAGGGAATGGCAGCATTGCTGTTATGAAGAAATTTACATGATGTTCTTTGTGTATCTATAAAGTAATTTGGCTGCATAAAGCTTGAGCCAATTCTAGGTTTGCTTGAAAACTCAGAGAATTCCTCCTAGTCTGAAACAAAGGATATGTGAGTATCATTTATAGTTTTACCCAAAATAGCTGTAGCTGAATGATGGTGATGTTTTCCCTGCCTCTTTTCCCCCCATGACCTGTTTTGCATATCCCATAGGACAGTAGGGCTCTGGAAACTAATTCATATTTTGTTGGGGACTAAGCTGTCAAAGTAAGCAGTTACTTAGTGGATAAAATTGTGGTTTGCTGGAAAGGAAAATGTTTGGGTTTTTTTTACAAGGGAATTGAATGATGCTATGGAGAATTTTATTCTCTTGCTGGCTGCTATAGAGGGTTTTTTCATATAATGCTGGATATGAACCACATATTTTGTATGTAACCAGTATTGTGCATTCATCACCATATGGATCAGTAAGTTGACTTCCTGTGGTTTAATATGAAGAGATACTGAGAACTCTCAGCTGTCACTGAAATCAGTTGGAGCTCTGTTTTAAACTCTAAAGTTCTATATAATGCTGTGTGCTCTGTTAAGTTCATATATGGATTTCTAAAATTAACAGCTAAGACTGGACGCCTTACTTTTCCCTTAAATTATCATGTGCAAGTTCCTGTTCTTGTAAAGGCCATAAGATCACTGCTTTTCAAGGGTTGTTTTGAAAGGCAGTGTATTTAGGATCTTGCCATAGAATACGTTTAACAGTTTTGGTGAGAAGTCACAAGTCTTGTTGCACAATGAATTAGATGTACTGTTTTCAGGAACCACCTGAATATATCTTATCTGAATATTGGAAGAATTGCAGACTCATCATTTGTTTGTGCCCTCCAGTTTGTCACCAGCCCAAACTTAAATCTCCTTCAGCATTGATGTCTTAGCCCATTCTTGTTGTTTTTTGTTTTTTTTTTTCTTTGACACATCTTTGTCCAGTGCCAGTTTCATTCCAATGAATTGTCTTTTAGTTCCCTTTTTAACAGAATGTTCTGTTAACTCCGCATTACACAGCATGTATATTTACTTCATTTATTGTTGCAGCTGCAGTTGATCTGAACATAGCTGATGCTGTTTTGGAAGGCAACTTGTGTTTTGGAAGAGATGAGTAGAATTTTTCTGAATTAAAATGAGGTGTGATGGAGCTACTGGTAGATGTGGAAGGGGAAAAATCTATATAAAAGAAGTGGTGACAAGTTGCATTTGGCTTCGTCTCAGTGTCACTATGGTTTGTAGAAAGTGAAGGAGGGGGCGTGCTGTGCTTAAAATAAGATCGGCTGTGTGTTAAAGAAGTAACAGTGCTTTGGAGCACATGTTCAGGATTCCTGTAGATTCAGTGAGAGTGTGTAAAGGTATCTAAAGGCATCCAGAGAGGGATCCTGTCTGCCTGAATTAGAGGCTTTCTGGCATGTGCTTTCTCATGCATGGAGCCTTTAAGGGAGCACAGTTCAGCTTTTGCACGGTGCACCTGTCAGTTTGCCTCATCTAAGGTTTGGGGTTGATGCTATTGTAGCTTGAACACCCAAAGGTGACTCTAAAGCCGTAGCTGAAAGTATTTATTTTTCTTGTTCATTTGGGTTATTGCAGGGAATTTACAGCTGCACCATGTTCCGGTGTTTAGATGTACCTCAGCTAGCAGGGAAGGAAGGCAGTGTTTCAGTTCCAGTTCCAGTCACTTGTGGCTAGACCACAGCATCCAGGCTCCAAGATAAAGGACATTTTGTATTGCTTCTTCTTCACCATTTTTGGGAAAAGAGCACTATGTTTTCTTTCTCCTGTGGTTGGCTTTGTAGTAGGAGCATACTTTTCCAAATGTTAAATTAAGAAGCAGTGTAACACCAATTGTCTTCCCAAAATCCAAAGTTTTGCTTTTTGTTCTTTCCTCTTTTAAAATCTAACTGCTTCAGAACAAAAACAAAGCAAGCTGCTTTTCAGTTAATCATATATTTAAAGGTGCACCACTGCCATTGTGCTTCCTATGTGGCGTAGGAAAATCTTTCCTTTAGACAGAGACGTGGGCATTTTGAGCCCTTTTTCTCTGTCTTAGTGGATGCACTACTAGCTCTGGTACACTTGCTCACATTCACAGAGTGCAGAATAGTAAAAGAAAGCCTTCAACAAAGGTAACAGGGAGAATACCTTCAGTAATGTCCAAATCCTTAATCCCTGCCTCCATGCTCTTTGAAGAAAGGAAACAAACAGGTTATGCTTTAAATAGTGTTCCCATGTCACTCTTCATCAACAGTGTCTTACTTGAAGTTTTCTTTGCTTCTGATGAGTCATTACTGTTGTCTTTTACAGACCCTAAGCTTGGAAGCTAGTACATCCCACACCTTGCACTAGATTTGAGATCTCTTTGGGTAAAAACTTTCTTTTAAGCACATTAAAAAAAGACAGAGCCTTAATGCTGGTGTTGGATACTCCATCCATGAAGTTCCTGGCAGTCTGTCTGTATTCAGTGGGGAGGTAGTGCTGTCCCTGGGGAGATACAGGTGGTTGTGGTATAATTATAAAGGTGGCAAAAAGGTGACTGGACTTGGCTAATTTGTGCAGAATGATGCAAATCATGTAGCAGATGTAGGAAGGGAAACTCAAGGCAGGTTTTGTGGGCAAATGAATATGATTTTTCTGATCATATTTTCTGACTACTTTCTTAAAAGTAGTCTGGAACCTGGAAAGGCAGTACTTCCATTCAGTCAGACAGTAGATTTGCAGGGTAATAGGGAAATTGTCTAGAGGACAAATGGTGGTCCTTGAATTTTGAGGGGTGAGTTTTTTCCATATCAAGGTTATCTCATATGGAAAGGAATTAGCACAGCCTTTTTATTTTATTTCTGCAGTGTTCTGTGGCAGTATCAGCACCTATGTTTGATTCTAATCATATTCCTGATAGTTACTATCTCTGTTCTTTAGCTGCAGAATGTGGGTGGCAGTTGTAAATGCTTCTCAGGAGTTCTGAGACTTCTTTAGTCTCAGAACTGTAGTATATGATGGTCTTTGGAGAATTTATGTAAAATATAATGTGTAATATTGAAAGGCAAAAAAACCTTAAGAATTTAACCTGGATCTCTGTCTTACCTTTCTCTGTGGATAGCCTTGGAGGCACAAAGGATCTTTAGAACCAGGGAATTGTGGAGTTACCAGTGAGTGATGCTCAGAGAAACAGTGGGAGGCCAGGTCATGGCCTCTGTACCCCACGTCCATGGGGGAATTAAACAAGATGAAAATGGCAGGACCAGGCCTGGATTGTGCATCAGAGCTGATTATTTTAACCTGCACCAAAGTCACCTTTTAATCAGAGATTTATAAGAAATTTGTGCATTGTTGCTGCCTCCTTAGTTCTGTGAGAAGGATCTAAGCTACAAATTCACCCATGCTTACCACCCTGAGTGAAGGTATTTAAACTATCTATATTTTGGTTATGTGGTTTGGGTTTTTTTTCTGCCTATGAGCCCATTTCTGGTGAATGTATAAGAAGTGGAACAGGGACAAATTCCAAAAGGAATCTGAAATGGTTCAAATGTCTTGGCACATCTTGTAGAGGATGGTCTGTGTCATGATCTGATGTATACAGATGAAGTCCATGTTGGTAACTATTGTGAACTTCCAAAGTGATTTCTATTTGTGGGGAAACAGTAAAGCTTGTACTGAAAAGAAACCTTCAAGTTGAAAATTTCTGTTCTTAAAAACAAAAGCAAAATCTTCCTGATCATGCTTTGCTGTTATCAAAGAGCTGTCTAGGGTATTTACCTAATTTTTGACTTCTCCTGAGGTAAGGGCAAATTGCAGCCTTTCTTCTGTGCTGTCTTCACTGTTGATCTCATGCAGTTGTAGCAATGTCCAGGTTGATGTTTTATAAACAAAATATTGTTTTTAGGAGCACTTATGAAATTTGATTATTTCAAATGCTAAAGATACGAAGTTTGTGAAAAATAATGGAAATGTCAATTGCCATGTGGTAGAGATGAAGTAATATGTGGTTAGAGAAGAAGTGATATGTGGTTTTTTGGATGGAATTTATCCTAGCTCTTGTCTGCATGCAAAAGGCAGTTAATTCACTAGACTTATATAGAACTTCAGGGTTTAAGAAGTACTGAGTCATTGCCTAATTCATAATATTTACAAGTCACTCTGCATGCCTGTCAGATATGACTGCAGTATCATGCAAAGGTTGTTAACTAAATGGAACATTTTTTGTTTCCAAGGTAAATTGCTGTTTTCTAGCTGCTCTAACAAAAGACAGATAGCTTTTCTGTTATGTGTAGCCACTTTCTAATTGAAACAGTTGAAGAAATTGATTTTTTAATAGTTTTTATTTAGAAGTTCTTTTGGGCATGTACAGATAGATGAATAGCTGTGTGAGAACAAAGCATGGTCCAATATAAAAATGAAGTGCTTAAATGTGAAAAATAGATGTTATTAAATAAGACTTTATATAGTAATGGCTGCTAATCTGCTGTTCATTCAGGTAAAATGGGATTTTCACAATTTTGAAATACAGTTGTACATTTAAGACAGACAATCACCTGGGTTTTCTTATATATTTTCTTGTTTCATTATTTCTGAAGGATTGCAATCAAAAACTCTTTAGAGTTTTTGTGAATTAAAATCTGGATCATTTATGAATATATTTTGGTATTGGAAATTGAATTGTGGATAAAAAACTGGAGGAAGATTTTGGAATGCTAAAAAAATATTTATTATTTTTAGTTCAGAAAAGCTGTTTCATAGTGGTGAAATTTAACTCCAAATGCTCCATGTTCCTGATCAGTTTCTTTTTCAGGAAGGTATGGCCACGCTTAATTTGGTTTCTGGAGTTATTCTTGCATTGCAAATGGGATGCTGGAGGCACAGCTTTCCATAAACAGATTGAAGCCAAGTGGAATTTGATGGTGGGGGGTCCAGATAGGAAGTGATTAAATGTTTTAGATTTCACTCACTTGGGTTCATTGTAATGGATGTCTTTGGTTTTGGAAGGCTGGCCCACAGCAGCAATAGATAATATTGAATGAATGGCTATTTCCAAAGAGAGAAAAGAGTGGGTTTTTTTGGTGGTGGTGTGATGTTTGATGAGCCTAATGTAAAGGAAACTGAAGTGCCTGCCCACTGACCTTATTTTCTAAATCAAAGCTAATGCTAAGGTCAATAAAGACACCAAATGGCTGGGCTTTCTTTCACAAATCCTGTTTGCATATTGTGATGGATGCATGTTTTTACACTGCAGTATGGCAAAGCCTTTATTTCACTTCTCTTCCATTTACTGTATATATTAGAAAGGGCTCATGGTGATCTGCTCCTCATGGCTGCAGGGCAATCCCAGCACCTCCTCCCTTCTTCCTTCCCTGACCCAGGTGCTAGAAGAGCTGTTTCTCTCTTTCTTTTTTGATCACTTCTCTCTGAATTTGTGTTTTGCCCCTCTGTTGCCCACTTCCCCTCAGGTGCCACCACCATCGTGGCTGAGGGGCCGGGCAGTGCCCCACTCCTGACCCCTCCACACAGGCACCCAGTGCTCCTTTGTAGGTAAAAATGGTAAGGAGTGCTCAGGAATCCGGGTTAAAGTTGGTTTTGTTACATTGGATTAACGATCCCTTCGTAAATTTATAATTAGGCAGGTAGAAGAGTGTAGGTCAAGACAACTAGCACTGAAATTACCCGGTGTTAAATTATCTGCATTCCCCACAGCCCTGTTTCTTGGCCCACAGTGCAGCAAAACTAGAATTGTTATTGGATGTAGAAGTGTAACAAAAATTTATCTTACTAATTCAAGCAACTGAATTTTTTTTTCTCTCTCTCTCCTTATCTTGCCTTCCAGTTCTACTTGAAAGTTGTTTATCTGTTGTGGAATCAACTTTGAACCTTTAGGTCTTAGGTCATTACATATTAAGATTAAAGTTTATCATCGTCCCTTTCAGCCTGAAAGAGTGAGTGTTTGAAAGTTAATTTTTAGGGCTATGAATGGGCTTCTCTTTGCCAAACTGAGCTGAAATCTGTCCAGTACAAAGGTTTGGTGTTGAGTCCCTGGTGCCCTTCTGTTCACTTTGCTGTCCTTTTCTCTGAGGAGGGGGGGATTCACCCAGTGCTGGCAGTCACCAAACGCTGTCCCTTCTCCACCTGCACATTCACACAATCTGCCACTGTCACCTCCATGCCTGCAGGCACAGGGCAATCCTGGAGAAGCCTGAAGAGGAGGCTTCCCCAGCTCCTGATGCTTGGATCAGTTTGTTATATCCAGTTACACTCTCAAATGCACCTGTCTGGTCCCTGCTGCTGGCAGTCTGGAGGGTTGCTTTGCCCTGCACTGGGTTTGTGTCAAGCAATACAACTGGCAGTGCTCAGAGGCTGACTTCTGCCTGGCCCAAGCAGCACCTGATTATTGTGAATCTGAGCAGACATTAAGCACAAAGCCATTTTCATCCTCTGTGTCCCTTTATGGGTGTCCTGCTGATAAACAGCAACAGCAGAGGAAATATTAAACCAACCATACTACCTCTAGGACCATTTGCATGTTTGTCAGACTTTTTTCCTGACTGTTACCCAGACATAAATAGTTTTTCTAATCTGATATTTATGGTACAGAAATAACTTAAAATTTAGGATTTATTTTTAATTTAGTTTTTTATTTTTCAGGCCTATGAGGGAGTTTTTCATGTGACCAGTTTGAGACCAAAGAATAGTTCTGATAGGTGTTAAGTAACTACCAGACCATTTCCTGTTTTTCTGTGAAGTATGTCAGCTGTATTTAAATCCCTTCAGGGGCGATTTTTGGCATGTGAACTCTGTTACTGGTTTGCCCACAAATTAGTCAAAATTAGCTTGCAGTGGCTGTGGTAGAAGTTAGTCTTCTTTCATTGGGAGTAAAGTACATAGACTATAAAACAACAACCACAAAATCCTCCTTCCCTCCTTCTGCTCAATAATTGACTTTTAAACTTTATCTATTTTAAATGAGGAAGTGCTGAAAATGGATGTGAAAAGCCTCTAGCTTCACTAACTACACTACTTAGTTATCCTCACATTATGATGGATGCAAAATTTATATGCTCAGAAAGCCAAATTTACCTTTCCACCACTGGTCTTAAGAGATAAAGTGTTCTGCATTTGTTAATTATAAAAAAGACTTTTCTGTAATTACTGGAATCATTGTTTTGAAATACAAATTAGCACTTGCTCTGACAACTACTGTGTTCATGAAAACCCTGCTGAGGGATAGCCTGCAGAACAATTTCTTCTGGTACAGTTGTTTTTAAGTAATCCCTGTCAACACTAGGCATCAAAAATGTGAGCGCTATGCCTTGGTCTGAAACAGCTGTCAAGTGTAGTTTCTGGCACAGAGCCATCTTCAGCTATTCTTGTATCCTGTTAACATAGAAAATGAAGAGGTTGTTTTCTTCTGCCTTGGTTGGATTTGTGGTCAGAGGCAAGAGGAAGAAAAGGTCCCAAGTTATAAATTAAAAGAAATCGGTTCAAGAAAGGTGTAAATGAGCATCAGTCATTGGCTGCCTTTATTCCCATCATGGAGTGCTCTCCTGAGTGTAAGGATGTGCTTAACCACATGCTTTCCTGAATCTGGGTCAAGGCTCCTACTGCTCTTTGAATTTGGGCTAAGATAAAGCTCTTCAGTTGGGATCGTGGCAAAGTTTACAGCTATTACCCAGAAATTATATTAAAAATAAAGAAATTTAGCTGCTTTCTCTTTTTAATGATCCAAAAGGACAAGGTAAACAGTGGTAAATTTGAGGTTTGATCGAAATAGGAAAACAGCTGTACCAGAGAATTCAGGGAGAGTTTCAAGGGGAGCAGGAAGGGAAGTTGTTTCAGGGCACTGGGATGTCTTTCTCTACATACATGCAGTCTTATCCAAACTGAAATCTGTATTCAATTTAGCAGAATTTAATCTACAAAACTGATTTTTCATGGTAGCTAGATGACATCCTGCTGAGACCTGAGTTGCTAAGAGAACACAGTAGTTTAGATATGTACATGGGCTGCTCTGAAGACTTACTTGAGTTTAGCAGGATAGTTACAGAATACTCCAGTAGAGGATGTGGAGTCTTTCAGGAGTTCCTTACTTAAACAATACAAAAGAATCTTTACCAGTAGGTAAATTATATTTAATTCTGGTAGTTATGAGGATTTTGCTCATCCTTTTCATTTTCCTTGAATTGTAGAAATTAAAAATGGCAAAAGTGGATTAGGATTAGGTCATCCACTGCATTTCCTTGCCAGTGAGGGATTTTCAGTGGGTTTTTTTCTGCCTTTTGTTTTCTGAAGTTCCTTATTGTATCCTAACCTAATTAAAGTTCTTGCCAAAGGGAAGCTGGATAAGGGCTTCTTTTGGAGCCTGGTAAGGAATTTTAGTGAATCAGAGCACTGTAACATCATACCAGATCAATATCATCTCGTCTGGGTTTAGATAAAATACATTGTGTATTTTACACAAATACATTTGACATTTCATCTTCTTTCAAAAGAACGTTGTTAAAGGCAGTGCTACAGATTGGGTGCAAGTATTGTTTTTACATAGTTAACATAAATAAATTTCTGACCAGAAATGATGTTATTTTATCATTGTTATCTTTGCTTAACCCTTTACCTGTAGTCTGTACCTGTCATTTGAAAACCCCACCTATATTTGGGGGCAGGGGGAGCTGATAATGGGTTTTCTCTGGGTGATAACTAATACAACAAAATGTAAACAAATCTAAAGATGATTTCCATACTAAGAAAAAAAAAAAGAGAGTGCATAGACACCACATATGTCATGTTGAAATTGAGTGGGGATTTTTAAGTACGCTTGGAAGTGTTGTCTTGTACGGAATGCATCTGGTATGGGCTTTAACTGTCTATTCCAGGTAATGAGCTGTGAAATTGAACGGGACTGTTTGGGCTGATTTACTGGGTGAGTTACAGAGGCAGAACTATTTTTAACTCTTCGTTTACTGTAAGCAAAATTGCTTATTTGCTGTTTATTTCAGGGGTCTTGTTTCTGAAAGGCCCTGAATAGCATGAGTTCAGTAGTAGGAATATTGTTGCAAAAATTACAGTGCTGATGTTTATTTGAGTGACTAGTAGTGTGTGTTTTATGGAGAGGTGGAAGGAGTCCATCCAAGGACATTTCTACTAGAGGCTTGTTTATTGATTTTTGTTAAAATTAGGTTTTGGTAACACAACAGTTTTTGTATCCCAGTGTGTAAATGCTACTCTTATGCTGTGTTTTAGATCCTTTTAGCTACTCAAAATGTCTTCATCTTGGTCTTTTCAGATATTTGCAGCCCTGTGTAGGTTGCATACTAATACATGAGGTTACTGGAAAATATTTTCATCTGTTTTCTCCTCCCTCCTGCCTCTTGTATTTTTGCATTATGCCTTATGTGGTAATTGAGAACAGGACAAAGATATCTGCAGTGTATCGGTCTTGATTTGTCTTTAGTTTGAAATCTCAGTAATTATTGAGTGAACTTGTAAAGGGCATATTTTCATGGCTGATTTATGTATGCTGCTAATTTGATACCAGCTAGTATGACTTTATTATTTGTGTAGATCAAATCAGATCTTCAGGTTGCAAGCGTACGGATTACGTAATTTCTGTTTATTCTAAGTGTATTCATCACATCATGTCAACTGAAAGGCACCTGATGTTGCACCTCATGGCCTGCAAAAGTCACTTCTGGCAGAAATCAAGCACAGCTGCTGTGTTAACACATAGTCATTACTCATCTGCAATTGTTCTTCTAATCTCTGCAGTTTTCCGCTTTCACTAAACCTAAGCGCTCTTTGTAGAAACTCATGGATTATTTGTGGCCTATGATATCACCAAGACTTGCTGAATTTTTTTAGTACTGGTTGACAGATGAGTGAGTTCCTCTTGGTTTCCTCATTCTTTGTCGTAGGAAGTCACATTAAATTGATTATGTGACTGATGAGTAACAATACAACCACAGGAAATCCTGTGGCTGAAACCAGTTTTGTTCTCAGTTTGCTTTTGGTAATAACTTTGTATTTGCAGAATACTGTCTTTGATTTAAGGCTGCATTGGACTTTGACTTTAAAAAGGTGATGCTCTTTGCAGTGTATGAAAAACTGGCTTTTTTTTCCGAGCTGAGGCATCTTTTGAAGAAAAAAGTAGAGTAAATAATATTGCTGATGAGAATTTGTGGTGAAAATTCGGCAGCGTGGGTCACTTCCAACAAAATGAAAGTGTCAAATGTGAACACACACAAAGGAAAAAGAAATACAGGATGTGTGTGCTACATTTGGAGGCTTTAAAAGGTAAGAAGTGCATGAGGGCATATAGGACTTCTTGCTTGGTGTTCCATGAGCTGGGGCAGTGAGCTGGTTCAGCTGCACAAACGCTCATGCCTGTATGAAGTAAGGCTGTGTCAGGAAAGTGTAATCATCCTGAGAACACAGCACATTTAAATTGATTTAAACAAGTCTGCACTTCCATTCTTGGTCAAGAGTAGTTTATACCTTGTTTTCAAGCACTTACTTCAAAGATGTATCAATATTTAAGTTTCTCATTAATTGTTGGTTGGGACCTGCTCTTCTGTGAGATTTAGGCACAATAATAGCATTGTTGACCATCAGTTTCTTGAAAAACAAAAATAAATTGGAAGTAGTGGGAAGGTGGGTCTTCAGATACAATGCAGATTATTTTCCCCCTTCATCTCCCTTTTCATTTGAAAGTACTTTAAAGGACTTTATTAGCATGTTAAATAAAGCTAGGGAAAGGCAGATTTCATCAGAATGCATTTGCTTTCTTGCTTTTACATGCAGTTACTGTTAGGCCTTGGTTAATTTATAAATATGGGAAATAAATGTATCCCTGAGATAAAAGGTCAAAGGAAGGATAAAATGTTTCAAAACCATCTCTCCTCTCCTAGTGGAGAGTTGTGCATGGTGTTATCCTGACCTGACAGGCTCTATGAAAGGGAATTCCTGTGGCAAACACCAGGCAAGCTGTTGGTATTTCCAGGCTGAGGAGTGCCTGACTGGCAGAAGGGAAGGATGGCTGGAAAAGCAGCCAGGATGAGGAAGAAGGGACAGGAAATGCTGAGGTGAGCACCCCCAAAGTATTGATGTCCTTGAAGTCCTTAACTCCTGTGTTCTGGGCGACAGCTTTCCATCCAGTGCAGCTTGTGCTGGTGTGCTCACTGGGTGTGTGCAGCCTTGGAGCTGGGCTTGCCCAGCCTGCCTGGGAGCCTGTGCTTTTGTGCCCCTGTCCTGAGTCTGGACCTGGTGCAGGTGTTGGTCCCTGGCTGTTGTGGGAGATGTGGATGGCTGCAGCAGTGCTCCTCAGTATTGGTTGTTGGAATACACCTCCAAAGCCCCCTCAGGACCTGGGAAGTTGTATGGAGACTTAAACAAAGAGGGGAAGGAGGCAGCACCAGCAGGGAGAAGTTGGAATAGCAATACTGGGCATGGAAGTTTGTGGGAAGTTGATTTAATAGGAGTTCAGTTTCCTTTTTATTTAAATTCTGTTCCTGTGATTCTTTCTCTCTCTCTTAGAGGTCAGTACGTACAGCGTCTCTTGGAATGAGTAGCAGTAGAATTGAAAAGAATAGTAGTTGAAAGATGATTGAAAATGACTTTGCAGGATCTGGACTGAATTCACTTCATTTCCTTCCCTGCTTGAAGCATCAAGAGCATTCTGTGATGTAATAATTTTTGTTGTCATTAGTAATAAATTTGGGGAAGAAGTCTGCTGTTTGCAAAGGGATTTATGATGACCAATTATCTGGTTCAGAAGTCTGGGCCAGAGGTGAGAATGTGGGTGGCTGTGCTGACCTGCTTGGGTCATCAGAGAGTGTCCATGAGATTTATCTAGAAGAGTAGTCTAGATTTGGGGGTTTGGGGAAAATTTCTTCTTTGAACTTGCTTCACAGCAATGAGTAGGGATATATTTTGACTTAGCACTTCGTCTATGTTTTTATGCAGTCTTCTGTGGAAAATTAGGAGGTTGGAAGGGAGAAAATGCAAAAATTTGTTTGATTCTATGCAGTTCCAGGTGACAAAGTAGCTAAATGAATTCCTGTCATCCAGCATAGCTTAAAGCTTCGGAGGATTATCCATTCTTTTCTGTGTAAAGTACTTCAGAGAAGTTTTAAGACTATCCTAATTTTGTGTAGTCATACAAGGAGTTAAATGTAATCGAGCAAAAAAAAAAAAACAAAACCCAAACAAAAACTACCTTGACCATGGTGACCTTTAAAGGAGATCACTGAGCATGACCCTTTTGAGACTTGGAAATGGATGAAACTGAGCTGGTTTATGTCAGCTGGAGATTGGCTCAGTATTTATTCTGAAGCAGTTTAATGTTCTGTTTCTTCTAAGGTACATAGAAGCAATAACACTGTACAAGTGTAGGAGGGTGGAAACACTCAAACTCCAGAACAGTTCCTCTTCTCCCAATCTCCTCCTTTCCCCTCTCCTTCAAGGTTATTTAAGGATTTACTAGTTAGTGAGAAAAAATGTTGACTAAGAACATTTTCTTCCAATCTATACCATCCTTTTGAAATGGACTCCAAGAACAGCAAGAATTATTATTATTATTAACTACACTTTATTTCTCACGCCTTTTAATTGCTGTGACCCACCCCAAAATTCTACAGCATTAAAAACTCATAGCAGCATGAAAAAATATGAAGTTGTGCAATTCTTTTCCTCACAAGTATATCAGAAACAAAGATATTACTAAAACTGGATTAGGTCTAAACACTTAATTTGTATTCAAAGAGGAAACGCCTTTTTTCTCCCAGCAGTTGCAGGTTGGGTGGAAGTGGATGAAAGGAGTAGAAGTAAAGCTCTGGTGGAAGGAAGGGAAATCATTCCTTGGCAGGACAGAGTGTCTGTCTGTAGCCATTCTGCAAAAGATGTTCATAAACCGTAGATGTGGGCGTGGAGAGCAGGCAGAGCAAACAGTGAGCAGTTCTTGCCTATACATGGGATGAGACTTGAGCTAAATTCCTAGACCAGATTTACCATCTCCTCCAATATACTACATGAGTGAGTGTTTTGAAGATTGTATCCAAAGAATCTGAAAATAAGTTTATTCACATATATGCTACAAATTGTGAGAAGAGAGTGTAAAAATCATGAGAAACTTTATTCAGCACTCTCAAGGATAAAATATTTTGAGAGCATTTAGTACAGCAGAATATTTTGGATTAAGAGACTGGGGCCATGTTAAATTCATATATTAATGAAGTTGTTAAATGTGCCTTTTTGTTTTTCAGTTCATGGTGTGATCTTCATAAGTGGGCTGAAGACTTGTGATAATGCTGTAGCTTTAAAGCATGCTTTTCATCTTTGTTTTTAAGCTAAATTTTAGCCTAAACCCAAGTGAAGTGAGTGTTGCATTTGTGCAGTAGTGAAAAATGAAAGAAAATTTCTTTTTCAAATGCAATTTGAAAAATTTGCTTAGGTTGTTCATGCACGTACTGTAGAACCTTAACTCACCTGATCAAGTTGAAGTAGTAGAAGCACCTCAGTGCGAAAATAATGCTGGTTTAAAAGTACCTCTACACAGTGCTTACATATGGAAAAGGTGAAGCTATAGAAAATATGAAATTTTGGCAGTGTGAACAGTTTTCCTCGCATCAAATTTGCACAGTGGCAATTTCTAAAAGTGTAAGATTTTTAATAAAAGTTTATTCCAAGCTGCTGGAAATACTATGTGTCTCTTAGCATTCTGATCAAAGATGCTGGAGTTTTTTTGTGTGTGTTGTTAGTCTAAAACTAAGGTGATCAAAAATGTTCAGTAATTTTGTGGAGATAGTTTGCTTTACAACATTCAGCAAGAACAGATATTTTCTTAAGGAAGCAGCTAATTTTCCTTGTCAGCTTAGCACTGAGCGTAGGCCTGTTGGTGGTATGGGACACAGCAAAGCAAAGAATTAGTAAATCACTAGTATATAGGATACATAGTAAACTGTATATTAGTAAGGAATTTATTATATTTCTTGTTAGCAACTTGCTTTCTTCAGCGAAGAAATGGAATCTGTTCTGTTGAAAGCATGGCTTCAGCTGATTTACCAGCATCAGCTAAGGCTCCAGGCTTTTAATTTCCAGAAGGAAATATTTTCTGTTTACATTACATTAAGGAGTAGAGTGTGTGAGATTACGTGGAATCAAGCATGTTTCCAATATTAGGCAATGTTTAGTGGTGTTAATGTTTTGATATTTTTTAACCTTTTTTATTTTTTTTAGTTTTTCCAAATTGAGTTTCTCCGAACATAAATACTGAAAATCAACTAGGTGAAGGACATGTTCATGTTGGAAACATTCTTTCTAAATGGTGTAAATCTGTAGGTAGTGCAGGAAAGTAGTACCTAATTATGCAACACACGGCTCTTAATGAAATCACATGACTAAGCCCCTGCAGAATCTGTAGGTTGTACTTATTTTAATTCATTGAATTCAATTATTCATCTAATTCTATGTAAATGTAGGTATACTCTATTCATACATATATGTATGAGTGTGGGTGTGTATATAGACACATATATACACACAGATAAATATATATATATATGTGTGTGTATTTATGTATTAAAATAGCCATTGACATGCTTTAGTACTTGATCTTGGTTAAAATTTTAAGACACAGTTCCACACATTTCTGATACCATCCAAAAATGTTTGAAACTCTTAGCTTCCAGCAAGAATTAAGATTTTTCTCTGCTCACTACATGGAAAAATCCAGTAATTCTCTCTGTGATTTATTCCTGGGTATGTTGTGCATGTTACATTTTTAAAATTTTATTGTTATGTTTTTGATGTCTGATATAAAGGCCACTGGAAAAGCTTCAGAAAGCTTTTAAGATCAGGCTGTTACTAAACTCAGAGTAATATTTTGTGGAAAAATATGTTATTATCAGATAACACTTTAAAGTTCCAGGTGCTTATGTTATTTTGTTTACTACCTTTTTCCATACATATAAAAATAATCGATCAAGCATTTTAACTGTGAAGTCAGTTCCTTTTTGGTATACAACATTGATATTGTAATATATACAGATTTTAATGCCTGAATTTTAGAAATGAAAACATAAACTAGATATATAGTAGAAAAACACATTAATATTAAAAAAGTTTTATACAGATGCACATGCTTGACAAAAATTATATCAAATTAATTTAATACCAGTATAAAATGTATTTTATTGTTCAACACTGTGCATCAAGTAAGATGAAGAAGCTGTCAGAGGCAAGGGGAAGGTGTTAGAAAGAAACATATGTCTAGTGTAGACATAATTTTTTCTTACTGGGAACTGCTGAAAATTTTCATTTAAAAGAAGTGTCACTGCCTGAAATAATATATCGATATAAACGTCTATGCTGCTCAGAATTTGTTATATTTAGAATATTTTAAACTGAATTTTTGGCCATTTATAATTTTTAAGGTATAGGATTCTGCATGGCATTTTTCTCTGCTAAGTTCTCATAGATATTAACTACTTTGAAGGTTAAAAGAGCAGTATTCATGAACTGTTGGCAAATCTACCTAATGATCCCTTCTTTTGTCTCAAGTATTCAAGTCTGTTTGAAATAACACTGAGGCTTTGCAACTGTTTATTTTTCTTTCCATAAAAATAATTCACTTCCAAGTCATTGTATGGGGAGATACTCAGGAAACCAAACCTCTTTCCTCCATAAATATTTGGTTTTGTTTGCTTGTGTCACTCTATTATGCAAATCAACGTGCTGTCACACAGACTTCATACTTGGCTTTGCTCTGATGCAACTTGTCAGCTCTCCTTATAGATAGCTCAGTCTAAGAGGAGATGAGTTTGATGTTTACAGAGGAAGGGAGGGATTTCCTTTTGTTGTTTGCAGTCATCGGTTGAATCAGAGTTTGAAATACAAGGTGAAGATGGTTGGAGGTTGTAAATTTTTTGTTTCCTGAAGGAAGCTGTAGGCTGTAGCACTTAGCAGTAATGTGATGGCCACCCAGCACTTCTGAAAATATGATGTTGTACTGTTGCAGTCCCTGATTCTGCCAGTGCAACTGCATTTATGTGTGGGCTCCTGTTAAAGTACCTGATAGCTACCAGGGAACTCATCCTGCTGGCTCAGCAGGGAGGTTGTTTGTCCCACTGGCATTGCTGAGGTACAAAATTTAAAGGTCAGGAGAACAGCCTGGGGAGAGTGGCAAGAGGAAGGCAAACGTTTCTCTTCTGGGTCTTGCATAGCTCTGCCACTCTGGCAGTGACTGAGCCAGGGAATGGCTCCTTTGTGTTTAATAGCCTCGTGCCATTTTTATTAGTATTTTCCCTGCCCTACCTTGTTTTTCTGCTTTGTGGGAAAGGAGCTGCATTTTGGGAAACTATTAACTCGTCATTCTTGCACTTTGGCCTTTTATTTGACATTAATATTGTTTTGTACTATATTAATGTTACTTTATTTGTCCTTTATCTATAAGAAATGCAGTTGTTTGCAGATACTGGGGCTGTTTAATTATGTGATACGTAATAATTGCAAGGAAGCACTGTTCAGGTAAAGCATGACTTTCTGAGGCTTATCTCAAATTTTATTTAAAGTCGTGAGGCCTTCTTTGATATGTGACTAAGAACATACAGGATTTTTCTAAAAAGTAAAATCTCCAGACTTTTGCTATAGCTATAAAATCTTCAGCACTATGTGAACTTTGGTAGCCCATTCAGTGATAACTGGATTTCATAATCAGATACATCTTTGGAACATGGATATGTACTTTACACTGGGTGAAAAATGACTGCTCTGAGCATACGATACTGACAAGATGATCTGGTTCCTGACCTTCATTTCTTTCTTGCAAAGACCATACAGTACTAATGTTAGTTAAGTTTCTAAAGTGAGCAGTTTTTGTGACCATTAGGTGCCCTTGTTGAAGAGCTGAGGATCTATTTCCCTGTTGATCCACTGGCTGATGTTTGGAGCCTTTGAAGAGTTATGCCCATTATGGTCTGCAGGAGCAGCATTCATCTCTAATTGTAACACCAGCTGACCATTTCCTAAAAGACTGCAGCTGTTATTTACTCAGAGCTGTGTAGCTAATTTGATTTTTTTTTTGTCTGCTGCAGAGCTAATGAATCATTTTTGCTTCTTACTGGGTGCTATACATACATAAATTATAATTTCAAATGTTACATTACTTGAGGCCTTTTAAAGGGGTGTGTTGCTGAGGTACTAAGTATAATTGAAATGAGATACCAAGTGTAATGGGCTTAATGCTGATTTCCTTAGTAATAATCATATTTTGTCTCAGTTTGTTAAAATCAGATTTGTAAACCAAGCAAATGGTCTGGCCACCGTGCACAACTCGTATTGCTTGAAGGTCATTTAGGCATCCTAACAGCAACATTGAGAGTTGTGTTACAGAGCAAATTGCAGTAGGAGAGGTTTCAGCTTGGGAATCAATTATATCCTGAATTATGGGATTCTGTATCAGTGATCTTCTAAGGTAGCTGCAACAGTTCTTAGGTAGAGTGTTACTAGTCCTGTAAAAGTGATACTGACAGATGAGTGCAAAGCTGAATCTCCTGAGCAGGATTCCTGGTGTTGTGCAGCTTTTATTTGTTCACATGTCTTCATTAGCATAGATGCTAATGAAGCTAATCAGTATTCAAGGAGGAAATTGTAAAGGAAAGTGGATACTAGACACAAAGAAAGCATGGGATATTTTGGTTAATAGAGTTGATGTTTAAACTGTGATTGAGCATTAATGGCAGCATGTATGTGGAAAGGATGTATTTCTGAACATACTTATTTCAAATGTTCTTGGTTTGTTTTAATTTTTAGGACAAAAATGTTGTATGTAGTAGTTTATTACAATACAGCTATAGTATTTGTCTGGTATCAGTTACTGTGGATAGGCTGTAGACAGTTTAAACAATGTTGTGGCTTCATTATTTTGGTTTCCTGGCCTGTTTGATTTTTGTTGGGGTTTTTTTGTTTTGATTCTGAGCACCTCAGAAAGGTAGTTGGGGAATATCTGTTATCAACTCTGGAGACACTGCACCAAATCCTTACTCTGCTATCAGGAGTGGCATTGTTTTTCTGATATGCTGCAGTTGTTATCAATATGCATTAACAAAGCATTGTGAGGTTAAAATATTGAATATGTGTAGGGGAAAGCTGTGGTGTTTTGCAAAGCCATGCATTTGAACAGGGCATTGCATTTAATGAATATTAAAGTCATGACAGTAAATTGAATGTCTCATTTAGGGTTTCCAAAAAGACTTATTTATAGGAACAATAGAAACAGTATTTGGTATCCTTTAGTAGTAACATTCTACCTTTTGGACTTACAAAGAACTTCTGCTGGAGCTGTGGACTTTAGTACAGAACACTTAAGTTTGTGATATTCATGAGTTTCTTTCAGTTAGTCATGAACTTTCCCAGTGCCCACAATTCAGGGGCCAAAGAGTAGTGGATTAGAGGACTTGTCTGGCCAGCTGATGGAAGCAAGAAAGGAAGAGAATTTGTGTATCTTCTTTCTCCTTCAAGAATTTTTGCTTATGACTAAAAAATAAATCGAAGAGTGTTTATAAGAGCAATCCCCATCTCTCTTTGTGAGTACTCAGAGCAGTCTAAATAGGAGTAAAGTGCTAAGGATTGAATTTTCATCCTCTATTTTGACTCAAATAACTGGAATTACTCTGGGAATATTTTTCACATATTGTTGTTGCTTAGCTTGAGGTCTTGGCTAGTATTCTCTTGTATTTTCATAGACAGGGATAACATTCTTATGACTACTCTGGAGTATGTGTGACTGGAAATTTTTTATTTGTGTATTTTTAAATCCTTTGACAGAAGGCTAGCAAACATACAAGTGACAACATTTTTGAAGTTTGAAGAAATATTTCCCACTGAATCCCCAAATTTAACACAACTGCTTTGTGTGTATATTCTCTGATAGCAGCTCATCTTCTGCATGCTTAGCACCAGCTTGGCACAGTCAAGTGGAATATCTGTATCTTGATTATAGAGTCTGATTTCAGGACTTGAGTGGCAGAAAGATCCTCTCATGCTCATTGGGTGGTCAGGACAACTACAGCATTGTGGTTTCTTTGCTGTTCATGTTTTTTTTTTTATGTTAATTCATTTGCTAGTGCTTAATTAAAGTGGTAACTACTTAAGCACTTTCTTGGGAGGGTAGGAAGTACATTTAATAAGCCCAGTACCCAGCAGTGGGTGAATGTACCTGATCAGTCTGTAGGTTTTGTTCACATGAGTAAGTATCCCAGAGGAAAGTTGTGCCAGGAAATATTCCGCCTTCCAGCTGTAATTGAATGGGCTTGAACAACAAGCTGAGACAGCTGGGTCCTGTTTTGGTCTTGATTTGTAGGGACCCAAGGGATTGGGAGAGTGGGAAAGAAATCCTGTGCCAGTTGAGTGAGTTCAAATGAGGAAAAGAGAGCTTTGCTCCCTCGACTGCTCTGCATTTCAACTATTAATACAGCAATAAAGCCTATTCAAAAAGAGTTCTGTGTTCTTTGTGGTTTTTTGAAAGAAGGCTTGTGTGCTTAGCTATTGTGTCTTTTTTGAAATTTAATGTCTTATCACATGAGGCAGAATTTTCCAGGTCAACCACCCAACTTTAATCATGAGATCTTGTAGAGTGCAGGAAGGAAGCTGAGAAGTCCTCACAATAACCAAGGAATAACATCCTATTGGAAGTGTTCTTTCATGGGATCATTCATATTATAATTAAGAAACCCCAGGAAACAAGTAGTTAAAGCAACTTTTTGAGCAGTTTAAGTCCTTGATATCTGTATTTAAAATTAGTTTTCTGTGGTCTTGAGGTATAACAGGCTTTCCCATATTTCTTTTAAATATTGCTGGGTTTTGAACATGTACTTCTGATCACAATAGGAAGGTCAGGTTGCTTTTTTCAGGGAGAACACCAAATCAAATTTTTGAAGTTTACATTTCAAACATTAATTGTTAGTTAAACTTTTTATTTGCCTAAGGTTGACCTGTTGTTGACAACAGTAAATAGCTCTTTCTCCTGCCTGAATCAGGCTGTTTTAACAAATGGGTGTTTAAATTAGTTTGTTCAAATCTAGCTAATATGACTGTCAAATAAAAATAGTGTGAGGCTAGAAGTGGGACAAAATAAAGCTATATTTGCATAGTGATTTATTGTGTATTTTAAGTGAGAAGTATGCAGAGATGTATGGAGGACCTGCCTACTTTTGAAAACAGCTACAAAGATGGAACAGACCATGGAATCTTAGAATAGTTTGGGTTGTAAGGGACCTTAAAGATCACCTTATTCCAAAGCCCTGGCATGGAAACTGCCTTTGAGTAGACCAGGTTGCTGAGAGCCCCATGCAGCCTGAGTGTCAGGAGAAAACAGAGTGCTGCAATATGAAGCAGAGGGCCCTGAGGTGCAGGATTCATCCTAGCAGAGCATCTTCCCTAGTGTTAGTGGGAGAATGTTATTATAAACTCTTGCTGACTTCTGAGTGTTACTGCATCATTGTGTGCAAACTCCCCTGAGTTTTGCACACACAGACCTAGAAAGCGAAATTCTCTTTTATTTATATGCTGACTTGAATACTGGTGTATACAGACAGCTGAATGTAGACTATCAGGTTGAATTTCTAGCAGCTCCTGGCTTTTCTTACATGGTTGTGTGCCTTCATGGCTAGGGCTGGTCTGATGCTGTAGCTCAGAAATCCAAATGCAGAGGGCTCTGGTTTGTACACTGTAGTGATTTCATGGTAGGTATCCTCCAAATTTTCATGGGGCAAAACCAGATGTTCTGGCTCATCAATACAGTACTATGTTCTCTTTTGGTTATTTGAATGTGTAGAGTTCTAAACAACTCTCCCATAAGTAGTTGTGTTCCTGTAAGTGTGGGTTGTAAGCTACCTCAGGCACAAAATAACTTCTTAGCTAAAGAGTGTTTTTCAATTGTTGTCTTGTGCAATACTTAATAATCTCACAAATTATTATTTTGTGGGGATATTGCAACTGTTATGAAGTGTGGATTTGCTGTCATTTACTTCCCTTAGGTGAAAAGAGGTTATTCTAGAGAAGTGTAGAGTATGCAACATTTCTTCCAAGTAAAATTTCATTTGATGGCAGCTAATTTTATAAAAGGAAGTAAAAAAAATGAAAAAAAAAAGGTATGAACTTCTGAAGAGATATGAAATTCTGCCATCTTTATTTAAGAGTGACAATGAAATCTCATGGTCTTTTTGCTTCCTCCAGATCAAGTATATTATTTGTATTATATTTAAGTTTTTTCTAGGACAGAATAGCAGAATTTAATAGACAGAAAAAACTATAGTTTCTCACATTCCCATAGAAGAATGGTTAGCTCCTTAGTGGAAACTCCTTTTTTTTTTTTTTTCTGGACCCAAGTTTTGGGGTGTTGCTTGCAGGCAGTACTGGGTAAAGGTGGTATAGATTATGTCTAAATGTTCTTTTAGGTGCAATCTCACTGTTGTCAAGTTTGGTTTGAGACTTTGAAAGAGAAAGGGGAGCTACTGCTGTGAAAGCAATTTTTTTCAGAGTATTTTATATTGGAGGTGACACTTGTTTTATTTCATCCTTTGTAGCAGAGGAGCTCCATAGTGTCAAGGTCATAGCTGGGGAGAGCACCCTGGGAGAAATTTTTTTGAGGTAAAAAGGTCTACAGCATGAGAATTTGGGTATTTTAGCTATATATTTGTTTGAGATTAGAGAGGGTTAATTTAAAAAAGGCAATTGAAAATACAGTGCTTCATCTTCACTCTTTGCTAACTTTTGTTTATAACCAGTACTAAAAGCATTTATATTCCTCTAGTGTACTAACAGGAGTGCTAGCACTTATTTATATTTGTACATAACTTTGCATATTATATCTCTTAATGACAACATATAATAAAAATAAATGACTATATAATTTTCTTTTATGTCTTTAATGGTTAAATTGATACTTGATTATTTCTTTTGATTCTGTCTTGAATCAAAATCAGTTATGGATTAAAACATTAAAAAAATTCATCAAGATCTAAGTAAATAAAATCCTAATTGATAAATTGACTATCCTGAATGCCTGGTAATATGCTTAGAGAACCATAAAACATAGTTAGTGTATGTTTCATTTGAAACTGATTTTAGACTAGTGGCTTTTAAAATGCTTATCATTGGAGTAAATGGTGATGTGACAGGAAGCTATTTTTAATTATTTCTGTTGTGAAGAAGGTACTGCTGTTTTAGAAGTTGAGCTGGAAGCAAGGAAATGGTTATCACCTTTCTAAACATAAGAGAATTTGAAGGCTGTGTTTACTGTGTGTGCACACAAGGATATAAATAGCAGCAGTGTGGGGCTGAAGGGCAGGAGAGCAGGGCACTCACAGATTTGCCACCTTGGTTGCTATCCAGCCTAATTATGTTTGCTGTCAGGTCCTTTTGCACTTCTACATAGAAAATAAGGTGACTTTGAAAAGGAGAGAACAGCAGAAGCCACTGCCTAAAAGGGAAAGAAGGTGGCAAGCAAATGAAGAAATTAAATCTTCTTTCAGCTGGCTTTCCTATTTCCTCTGGAAAGAAAATATGGCCAATCATGTCAATAACAGTCCCCTATTATTATTGATTAAATAATAGCTGGCTTGTTTCTATGGTGTCTTTAGCTATTTAGCTTTCAAAAATAGAGTGAAATGTTCTTGTCTCGTGGATGAAAGGACATGTTTATAGGAATCCCATTTTTTACATAATTAACAAGTCCTTATGCATCTTGTCAGAGATGGATCATTTTTTGCAACAGGAATTTCTTTTTCTTCCCATCTATTGTATCCTTTTGTTTTATCTTGTGATTTTGTGCCAATGAATAATTCAGTTGGGTGAATATACTCTTGATTTCAGGAAAATAATATAACTACATTGTTACTCAACACACATTTATAGGTTAAAAACTCTCCCCCAAGTGAGGCAGAAATATGTAAGATTTTCCTTACAACACAGGTTTGCTGTTTGGTGTCATGAGGTCATTTTAAAATGCAAAACATCCAGATTTTTTCTATTAAAATTGCTCTGTTATCTATTTACTTAAATGTTTTTAACCATCCATGTATTCCAGTATGTTATTTTCATAAGTCAAAATGTGATCCTGAAATGACAGTTCAAAATTTGTGTACAGGCTGTGCTTAACTGTGTGCATGGGGTTCTGTTGAGAATATCAGGTGAGAACTGAATGTTGGCTGCCCCCCTGCTCTCAGCTTCTGAAAAATTCAGGCCTGTTATCTCGCCAACAAATTTATGTGTATGTGTATATATGGCATTTGAAGTGTTTCTCAGATGAAATTGGCCCAGAAATAATTCCTTTCCCCATGTGCAAAAGTTGATAAATGGCTGTTTGCAGTTTTGAGTAAGCACAAAAATGTTTCCTTCTTGGATCAGTGAGAGGAATTGCTGTTCATGGGGCAAAAAATTGTTTTCTCTGTCACATGTACTTCAGGACTTGTGGGATGGGGAGCAAAGCAAGACTTCTTTCCCTGCAGGCACAGAAGCAGGATTCAGGGGAGATTTTAATCTACTGCCTATATTAGATAAAGAAAGAATTGGGGAAACAAATCACCATATAAACCTGCATAACTCCAGAAAGTCGTGGTGATGCTTCCTTCTCTCTCCCCAACTTTAGATAGTGGGAAAAATGCAGATCATGCAGATTATATGTGGAAATGCACTCAAAGGCATCCTGGTGACTTCAGTCATGAGTGCTTCCTTAAATCTCTTTTGCACTTTATCAAAGCTCCAATGACCACAGTGTTTCAAAGAGGGAAGCTGGAGTTTAGTTCCTTAAAATAAAATAAAAACAAAAAACCCACCCAAACCAACAAAACAAGAAAAGACCCAAAACTAAACAAACTCAGAAGACATTTTATGGTCTCTGAGAAGAAACTATGAATAAGGTTATGGTCCTTCCATGATGTACTTTTTCTTTAAGTGCAGACAGTGAATTCAATATAGGAGACTTCAGGTATGAGGAAGGTGGTGCTTTTTCCTTTGATGGTTTTTATGTACACAGCTTCATAGATTATAGCCATTATAGCCATTACATAGAGGGATACTTTCTTTTTGTACACTAAGTTTCTTTAGGTTAATTTACTAGTTAGTATTCTCTAATGTACTGGTCAGTTTTGGAATGAAATAAAACTTACTGCTAGTAATTAGGAAATTCTTGAATGTGATGCCTGGACAGTTATATTTACATTTTCTTTAAATCTATAATCTTTGGTACTTAAATCACTCATATTTTTAGAAATAGTTCATAATCTTTCAAGAAAATATCTGACTTACAGACTCATTTTAAATCTAAAAAAGATGATACTAAGGAGATACTAAAATTATTTCTTTCAGATCCAGTAAGCTTGTTTGCAGTTGTACAGACATTCAAACTTGGCAATGTCCATTATTGTTTTACAGCCCAAAGGATGTAGTCTGAATTATTTGTCTTAATTCTTCTAAAAGTTGGACATAGCATAAGGGCCTCAACTTTGGATTTCCTGATAAACATTGTTATACATCTAATAAAATGTACAGTTTTGTTTGATGCTGGTCAGCATAATGGTGTTATAATGCTCTTTTGAAAGTGTCCTCTTTAACATATCATCTTAGGTTCTCCACTGATGCTGTGTTTCCTGACCACCACATACTCTTGGATCAGTTCAGGTCCTCTAAGAACAGATACAAGTCACTAGTGGTGACATTGAACTGTAGTTGTGGTGTCCAGAAAAAATCCAGCATGTTTCATTACAAGAAAAGTTACCTTGTTGTACCTCCATTTCCTGCCTCCTTCAGAATTTGGTTGAAAACTTGGGATCTTGGTTGTTAGATGTAATCCTGTTGTCTTTGTTACCTTCTGCTTATGTTTCCACCTTCCAGCTAAAGCTGTATCTAAAGAAACCCTGCCAAATCCTACAATCTGCTATATTTCCTTCAGTTCATCTCTGCTGTAGCTCTGCAGCAGGTGAGGCAAATTTCCCCCCTGGTGTGGAAACACAGGGATGGAGTCTGCTGAAGAGAACAAGCAGTTGGAACACTGGGGACAGAAGAACTTGTTCTTGTTTTGTCAGCACATCAGGGCTGCTGTTGTTTGCTGGGTTTGGGGCCAGGTGTTGAAATACATTGGTTGGGTGTTGGTTTTCTTTGATTTCTTCTGATGGTGCTCTCATATCTGCAGAGGCTGGGCCTCGGGAATTTGGATGTGTCTGGGATAAACTTACACTTCCTTCACTCCAGAGACCACAGCACAGGCTGAGGGGGTGAAGTCTATTCAGAGTGCTTCAAAATTGCCTTCACTGTGCTTGGCTTCAGCTGGGGTCTTAAAAAGCAGAGGACTTCCTTGACGGCTGCTCTCATCCTTAGGTCTGCTGAGACATCTGTTGTTTTGTTGTGGATTTTTTTCAAATTTCCTTATTACTTTTCTAGCAGAGGATTCTGTAACATGTATAAATATCTTCATCTGGCTGTGTAATTGTAAAGCTTCATAGGAATTCAGGTACTTCTATGAGAGAAAGGAACTTTTTGGGAGAAGGCTTTAGAGTTTTTTCTTATTTAAAAAAATATCTATGTACTGTTGAAAGGATCTCAAATGCCACAATTTCACAGTCCCTGCAGCCAAGGGTGCCCTTGAATTTCACATTCTCCACCAGCCCCTCCATCTTGGTGAGAGAAAGATCTTAGTTGCTGGCTAGGGTTAAGCCACAACACCATTAATAGCATTTCTTGGCTCCTCTATCACTTGGAGAAGGAAGTTATCATCAGCTCATTCCAGCATCCTCCTGGATTGCTTATGCTCTGCTGTGTTGTCCCTCCAACAGATATCAGGGTAGTTTCAAGCTATTCCCTTCATCTCCCATAGAAAACAGATCATGCCACTCAAGAGAGCATCTAAATTAGAATATTTTTTTACTCCCTTTGTGATCCTTTTTGTTGAGATTTGTTTGGAGGTAAGGAATTGCTCTAAGGGACTTGGTGTTACCTACATGCATGCCCATCCTGTGGAAATTTCCATTTAGTGGAATATACATATTTGTGTGAAATGTATTTATTTATATATGTATATATGGGTACACACACTCATATAGATATATATATATAAATCTTTTTTTTTGCATATGCATTATATCTATATCTGTATAAAAATAACTTTTTGATAACTCAGTTCTAACACAGACTGTTCCCTATTATCCATGGACAGTCATGGAAAGGGGATAGATGAAGGAGCAGGCTTGGTTGTAACTCCTTCCCTTACCTGTATCATAATTTCCTTGTCACTGTTCCTTCCTTTTGAGTGCAGGAACCTGTTGGCTTACTGGGATTCAGCTCACTGTAAGCAAATTTCAGCCCACCCACTATTCCTCACTGTACATAGCTGGAAGTTAGTAGGTTTAATTTCAGCTGGAGAGTGTACAATTTTTAGTCCCCTGGTGATTAGACTGCTAATTTCAGTAACCTCTTGACATGCTGCATTGGCAATCATCTGTCAGGCTTGAGTTCTGCCACTGTGCTTTGAGGCAGCAGGACAGATATATTCAGGAGGAGGGTTTGAGTGTGGAATTTAGACTCTACAAAAATGAGTCCTTTTATTTTTGGTTTGTTTTAGCTCTTCTGGAGCTGTGTTCATTCTGTGTGTGTTCCTGACTAGAGTATCTAATGAGGCAGAAATTACTTTCCTTACTTCCTCAAGCCCTTGAGAGTAAATTTCAGTAGGCCTTGCTGAGTGAAGTGTATCTAATGCATTTTCTTGTTTATTTAATCTTTTTGTTAGCATCAGCAGAGTAATGTGTGATTTGGTTGAGCCCAAAAAACTGAAATGCCTTTATCTGCTGGAATGTCACTCAGATCAGGCACATTGGGAAGTGCATTGTGTTCCCACCTGCTCTGCCCTCATTTCAGACAGCAGGTACTTGTCAGTCCAGTAGCTTTCTCAAATATTGAATTCACATTTGTTCTAAAATGTACTTAAATAACTGTAACTGGGGAAAACACTGCAGCAGGAGCAGCTCTTATCTTAACAGATGGAGCCTGGGCAAGTTGTATTGCCAGCTGGAAAGAGTGAGGAGAAGCTAAAGCAAGTGTTGTCTGTTTCAATGACTAGCAGCCCAAGTTACTGACAGTCACAGTTTCTCCATCTCAAGCTGGATTCTTCTGGAGATCCAGAAGAATTTTAAGGAAAAGGTATCCATTTATCCTGAGGTTTGTAAAGAACTACTTGAACACAGTGTAGTGGAAAAGGTTTTATACTTACTGTGGTTATATTGGTGCTGCCATCTTTGAGTATGAATTAAATCAAGTGCTGGTATTGAATAAAACAAATGCATTTTCTGTTCTTTCTTACACAGAAGTAGTTGATTTAAATTAGCTGTTGTGTTGAGCCAGAGATCCTGTTGACATTTGAAATAGTACTGAGAGGTTCATTATTTGAAATTTATAAAGGAGCAAGCAGTAAGATTTATCTCTGCAGTGAATATTGATCCTTTGTGGATTAGCACATTCAGGGGAAGCACTGTACCATGGCTGATGCAGAAAACACAGGGAGGGGGCAAAAAATCCCAGCTGGGGAAAACTCATAATGGCTAGAACATGCAGTACCTGGCTCCAGAAGAAAATATTGCAAGGCGTTTAGAAGTCATCTGAGAAAGCTTGATTTTGGATGAGTTTTGATATTGAAGATTCCAACAACTTCATTGTAAGTTAGGTGGGTAAGTTGCTGTTTGATGAAAAGGTATGAGAGATGTATTTGGAAATACTCAGAAACTATAGGAAAGTAATTTCATTTTAAATTTAGCTCCAGGTAACTTTACAGAAACAAGACATGAGGAAGTAGTAATTGTTAACATACACAACTAAAGTCACTGTAATACGTGATTTTTATATATAAAGTTCAAATTAGGTTATCATTGGAAGGTGAGACCTTTGTAGTTAAATGTATATAAATACCTTTATTAATAGATCAGGAAACAACCACAATTGAAAGCAAGAAAATTAATGTATTGAACATTTCTTGTGGTATATCCTGTTAAGATGCTCCCTGTTATTATAGTTTTGTCTATCCCTCTGTGTAAATTAAGTAAAAATTGAAATGAAATACTAACAAAAAGAGAAGTGAGGAGGTTGAGGGTGTTGTGTATTCATTACTCCCTCTTTATGGACTTGGACATCTTTCTAGTATACAAGGGAATACTTGATTCTCATTTTCTGAAGTGTCTTCTCTTTTCCTTTCTTTTGTAATGAACCCTTGTGTGCACAAGTAAATTTCACAACTCTGTAATTCTCTCGTGTCTGAAGCTGGCAGTTAGCATGGGAGTTCACAGTTATGCAGTCACAGGTGTCTGGTTATTTCAATAGAAGTTAAATGTTTGCATTCTTCTGAGGATTTGGGCCCAAGACGTGTTGAAAACCCACTGCAGTAATTTCGAAAATTAATGTGTATTAAATGATTTTCCTATTTTCAGAAATACTCTGTGGATATTGGGTTTCTAGAAAAAGATTTCTCAGATTTATAGAGTGATATCTCACTTTCTTATGAATCATCTTTTCTGTATATGTATGTCAGAGGAAGCAGTAAATCAGAAAAGTTGTGATCCTTGGAGTTGCCCAAACTTGATGTAAAGTATTTGTGTATTTATCTGTTTGCTAAAAGATGTGGAGGGAATACTCAGTATTCAACCAGTTTTATCTGCTGGCTCCCCTAAGAGTCTGGGCACAGACTCTTGCTTTAAAAAACCCAGAAAACAGGAAAAGAACAAACTCTCAGAAGTAATTCTATGAGCAGAAGTGGGTAATAAAACTTGATTTTTTTGTTAATGGTGCCTTGTGCTTGACTGGAGTCCCTGAGTTAAAGGTTTTGTCACAATTACAGCACTGTGTGGGCAGATGTCTGCTCCCACCCCTGTGGCTGTTCAGGGTGTTCCCTTGGGATTAGGGAGTAGGGGGGGGTGCTGTTTTAGGCTATGTGTGTGTGTTCAGGAGTCTCTCCTGCCACCCAGCTACCTTTGCAGAACATGCAAAAAAGTGAATTGTCTTTGAAGCATCTTCCACTGAGTCACATCTGATTCAAGTCAGGTGAAGGGTGGAAGGGATGAGGGTACCTGGATGCAGAAACACGTGCTGTGACTGCAGGAGTGATGCTTCTTTCCAGTCTGTGTCACCTTCCTGGCAGCAAAGTCATGTATATTTATGTGTAACAGATTTTGTTGGTGGTGACGATGCTTAGTCAGAATTATTAATTTAATTATAAACCCACATGTGTCTGAGGGCAGTTGTAAATCTAGAGGATGAAACCCCAATGTTTCTGAATACCACCTCTGTTACAGGTCTTTGTAAGGACTGTATTCTGCCCTTCTGGTTTGTTTGCTTTTTATAGGCTGTGCACAATGGCTATTGTAAACACCAGCCTTCCATTTGCTGCTGGATATAACATTTTTGATTTATATGCCATCATTATTTGAAAAATAACAAGAAAATAATCCCAAAATACCTTATTGTATGAAAGAGTCCTTTCCATTTCAGCAGCTAGATAAGCAGCCCATTTCCTCTGAATGAATGTTGCTAAAGTAGTTTACAGTAGTTACCATATCCGGACTGAATTCAGGTTTTCCAGGTGTGTGTTTTTTACTCTACAGATGGTTTTTGAATGCACTTTTCAGATAAACTGAGAGTATTCAAACAATCAGTTGCATATTACATTTTTATAATAAATAGAGAAAGATTTGGGTGGAAAGAAATATTAGTGTAGAGTATAAAGTTAGCAATGTATAGCTAGGAATGAAAAGGCATCAGTTGTGTATGAGTTCAGTCAGAGTTGTTGGGGGAAATGCATTTGGAATTCTTGCATATATTGCATTTGAATGATCATTTTCCACTTATGCATGACATTAGTTTCAGAAATCAGTTTTATTTACACAGATATAACTAGAGAATTTCAAAAAGAGCAACTTAACTTTTTTTTTTGATGAGCAATGTTGTGAAACCAAGCTAAAACTAATAGGAATGTTTTGTAGTAAGTTCTGAGTAAATACAGACTAACAATCTAAAAATAGGTGTTAATGAGGGCAGGAGTTGGCACACTTTTCTAAGGATTTGAGATCAGAAAAAAGCCCCAGTGTTTAGACTGTGGGAAGGGAAATGTTGCACTTCTCGTGTTCTTTGTAATGGGTAGGGAGTTCACTGGGTTATAATGCAAATAATCTAGTTTTGACCTGAGACTAGACCCAATTGCTAAAAAGGGTTTAAAAGTACTGTTTTCATATCAAAAAAATATGAAAAATTTACGGAATTTGGAGAAAGTTTTGACCATCTTTCATGCTGTTAAGCTTTCACTACTTCAATGTGTTGCTCAGGTCTAGAGGAAGAAGAGGTGTCATGAGCAGGTGTTTGAAGTGAGGACTCTTGCTGAAAATGGAAAGATGATGAAATAATTAGTGAAATGGGTTTTGTCATATCATGTGGAACATAAATTATCCATACCAAGAAGAAACATTTGTTTGCTTACATTTTACTGTGAACCACTTCTTAAATTGCTCCTTTGTGGTCTGTGGAACAAGACATTTGTAAAAATGTGAGCTATGAATTCATATCCCTGAAAGTACTTTTTTCATAGATCAAACCTTTTATAAACTAATTTCAGAGTGAAGAGTAATGAATTTCTAGCATTTATTTTGCTTATGACTTAATTATGATTTATATTTGCAAAATGTCTTATTCCCAGGATTCTATTTTTATTAGAGTGCAGTTTCCATTTGAGTATTTTTACCAAGTAGATTGCTAATTTTTAGAAATTATAAGTGCTGAGTAAAATTTTTGAATGTTACCTTTTCTGAAGTGGGGTTGATTTATTGAGGTAACTAAGTGACTCTCTCCTTAAAACTGCTGCTGGTTTTTGAAATTAAAAATTTGTGTTCTGCACTCCTCTGAAAATGTATCCAACTTCCGTATTATCCCATTACTTATCTCAAACTTGTTTGTGTGTGCTGTGTCTTGCCATGATTTTTCCTTTTAAGTTTCTAATAAACAAGACTTTTGAGATAAAACTTGGGTAAAAGCATGCAAAGAATTTTCAGAACTCAGTGGATATTTTATGTGTTTAGGATCACAACTTGCAAAACATTTCTTCGCCAGTAAATCAAATTCATATAAGACCATCTTTCCTGTCTATACTTAGGGGGAAAAGCTTACAAAAATTTTGAAAATATGTCTAGAATTTGAAGATGCAGAATAATTTGTCTTGAGCTTAATTGTTCTTTTTGGTTAGTTTATAGTTTGAAATGGAACCAATCAGTCATTTACAGAAAGATTGTTAATTTCACTTGTGGCCTCCTCTTTTGATCTTATGTTGATAAACAAAACCAAATAATTGTATCTTCTTACAAAATTACTCAAAGATGACTTTGAATTCAGGGTCAGCCTTGCAAATATGTGCATGTAAGAGTTCATGGATTTGAGGTCTCTCTTATTTGTGATGTGTCATTGACAGGGACACTGAAATAAGTGGCGTGCTCTGTAGCACAAAAGTCAGTTCAGGTGCACCATGAGTGAATCCCTTCACTTGATTCATTAGGCATTCTAAAGGGACAGTTTGAACCCATATGCCCTGAAAGGTTGGTTTAAAATCATTTTCTGTGTAGGTAATAGAAGCATTAAGGGTGCCTAAAACTAGAACCAAGATACTTATTAAAAAATAAGTGCAGGTTTCTCTTTGGTTTCATAAATAATTAAATCCATCCTCTGGGTTCCAGAATTATTCTTTCCTGCAACCTTGGTGTTACAAAGAAGGTGTGGATCAAAGCAATCTCTTGACACCTGCAGGTGTGCCCACAGACAAATGTGGTTTAGGTAGGAACTTCCTGCTCACAGAAAATATTTATTATAGGTTGGTTACAGGTGTTGGGAAACGTATTTGTCTTCTTCAGAATGAAGATCCTCTTGAAAGTTTGATTTATATTAATGGGGATGGTTTGCAGTAGCAACAGGTTTTAGTGATTCAGCAGCACTGAGGATAAAATTATTAAAATTGCCATGAGGTGAAGTGCGGTCGAAATAAAAATATCTTAATCAGCATTATTTTCCAGTGATCACTTAATCAGGAAGAAAGTGGAGATGATTGTGGTTGGGAAATAGAGCCGGATCTGGTGCACAGTTAGGTACTTCAGCTTTATCATATGGTTTTTATTCTCAAGTGGGCCAAATCAAGTTTATTACAGGAAATTTACATCCTAATGGTACCGAACTTTCAAATGATTAATTTTTTTTTCATTTTATTTGCATTAGTTTTAAGGTAACTCTGGAAGTGTGCTGAAGTTCTGGGATCTTTGGAGACTTTTCAGGAGTGTGGTTTCTTTAAGAAAGGGCTGCTGTTAACTTCATAACGCCCTGAAATGTCACAAAACTAAGAACAGTTCTTGAAACATTACTTCATTTTGAATTACAGTTCTTTTACCCTTGTGTCAATGCAAAAGAACCAGACAATAATGTACCTGTTCAATTGGATTACCCAGCTTGAAATACAAAGAGCAAACAAATGAGTAAGTCTGCAGTCCTTACAGTACAAATAGCATAGGGTGATGGCATTTAAAATGATGTGAGGTATGGGTGGAAGAGGAGCTCAAGCTGTCCAGGTGGAACAATTTCTGTGGACATATGGAAGGTGTTTCTTCTTTTTTTTTTTTTTTTTTTTTTTTTTTGTGACTAGGAACTCAAAATTTCAATAAAAAGCAGTTGTGGAGATGAACCTTATCTTAATCTAGGCAAAAGTCCTTCTCATAACACCAAGTTCCTACTCAATGTAGTTTTTCATATTTCCATTTGTCATACATGATATTGAAGTTCGTTTTGTTTTTCTGAATTTTAACGTTGTTTTAATATTTGAAATTCAGTTAAATGTCATGAATGCAGGGCTTCATATAACATTTTCATTTCAAATATTGCCTATAAGGGCCAAAATAGGAGTGTAATTGTGTGCATTTGTACAAGTTCTGTAGCTCTGCTTGGGGCTTTAGAGCTGTGTTGCAATGCAGATACAAACAAGAGAAACCTGCAGTAAATGAAGTGCTTCATGAGCAGATTTGTGTCATGCTTTTAAAGAGGAAACAAGGTATATTGGTACATGTTCATGTTCATCCTGTGGGCACCTGCCAGAGGTGTCCTGAAGAGGAATTTGCTGCTATTTTGGGTTTGGCTGCGTTACTGTCCTTCTTCTGAGACCCTTGCAGCTTGGTGGGAAGTGTCTGCAGGGATGTGCAGAGAATCTTGGGGGGGAACTTGTGGAGGAGTGAGAGACAGGACTCAAATAATTTGTATGCTGTGTGAGACTTGACAGGTGTGCATTTTGACAAGTTCTAAGTGTAAGTGTTGGCTAAGAATATATGGCTACACATATGAGTCATTTCAGAGAAGGAAAGTTTGTGGAGAGTCTGCTCACTCCCTTTCTCACAAGGATTAGAGCATATCATTTAACTAATTAAAAAATATTAAAAGTGCTTTCAGTTTTACAGAGCTTTTACAGCTTTTTTGTTTTCTCCTCAAAAGCAAAAATTTAGTTGCTCATGTAAGGTGTAATGAGATTCTCAGTATTTGCAAAAGATTATTAAATGCCTGACCTCAGCATATTTGCTTTATATAGATATTTTCTTTTAATTAAAATTCTGAGGTGAAAGGGAGGCAAGAGAAGGGAGTGTAAGGCAGTATCCCTTAAAATCCTTCTTTCTGTAGCTTCAGAAATGGAGACTTCTGCAGTGCTGTGAAATACCTGGGAAGCTGAGCAGGGGACTCAGTGGACTGAAGTTGCTGGCTTTCTTCTAGAAATAAAACGTTTCTATGTTAGTGCAGCACGCACCAGAATTTCTAGAGAGGGCTCAATTCTATATTTTAATTGAGAGGATTATTGGAATTATAAATCAAATACGTGTTGAACAATTCTTTATTGAGGGATGCAAACCCAAAAACACAACAAAGGAAACAATGAAATGATTGATACCTTCACAAGTGCTTTGAGAGAGGACATGTTTCAGGCCTTAGTTGTGGTTATAACAGTAGCTGGTCTTCAGAGTAGAGTGCTGTTACTTGACACATTCTTCCTCCCCTTTTCTTTTTTTCCCCTCTCCCTCACTGAAGGGTGGTTGCATGCTCTGTTTATTGTGCAATGTTTGATTTTTTTTTTCCCTCTGATATTCATCAACACACAGTGTTCCACAAACAGCTCTTTTTCTAGAGTCTAGTCAGACTAGAAGGTGTTATATCTCCTTTACATAAGAAAAAGTAATGTTTTGAAGAACTAAGAATTCTCCTTAAAGTATTCTCCTGATTTATTTTGATTTTTCAGATCATTTAGTAATTCTAAACACAGGTCTGATTGATTGATTGTACTTACAGCTGAAATGTCCAGCATTTTTTGGCAGTCAAATTCCAGCATACTGGGTTATTTTTCAGACATTGGGGAATGTGAAGTTTAAGCTTGACTGTTTTAAGTGTGATTTTAATTGACTTGTTTCCAGCTCTGGGGCAGCATGTGGGATGGAGTCAAAGCAGCGTTCTGCTTTATAAAGTGTAAGGCCACCTTCTTCCTTCTCCTTTGTTTTAGCCTTTCAGGGTTTTTAAATGTCACAAAACTTTCTTCCTGTCTGCTCTTGATTTACTCTGAGAGCATTTCCACCCTCTTTAATAGGTGGAACAGGAGACTTGTAGCACAACCAGTTAAGTTTTGCTCTAGAATTCCAATCCACAGCAGGATGAATTAAAGTTCAATATTTCACTTTGCTGCTAGTATAATAATATTTAAACATAGGGTGGTTTACTGAAATTCTTGGGATGAGAAAGAATGGTAATATAAAAAAAATAATGGCTTTATCTTGATGTGGTATGGAAGTGTTGTCCAGATCTGCAGTGGGTGTTTTGTGAACACAGGGATTATTTTTCGTTTGAGTCTGGGGAAGGAAAAACCAGAACTACTCCAGTATGTTTGGGAAAGGTATTTTATTTTTCTCTCTAATTTTAAAGTTCCAGTTGAAGAATATTTTGTGGTAGCTGTAGCCAAAGTTGGCTGGATGGTCTCTACTTGACCTTGATGCAAACACAGTAGGATCCAGAATATTGTGTCTGTCTATACCATAGTACAGGAATTTGTGGACATGCTTCTCATTCCTGGAGAATGCCAGATTCTTAACTTGTACTTAGAGATGCTGGCACTTAACTGTTCATCAGGGAAAACATGTCAAAAATGTTCTGAGGGTGTGAAAACTGAATCTTAACTGTTAAAACTGAGAAGGGTATTTGTGGCTTTTATTTTTTACATTGTCTTGACTGATGTTCTGTGGTTCAGCTGCTATCGCTGTTGACTGCAGTGTTTCACCCAATTTCCTCCTGAGAGTTGGCAGAAACTGCCAAAGCCTTCTTGGCTATTCTGCCAACCTTAGGTGGGTGGAAAGGAAAGATTTCTTTTCCATCTCCTCTCAAATTATGCTTTAAGCAGCTCTGCCTTGCTGATTGTCAATTACTTCCCCTTTGTTTGGAGAAAGCCTGGTTTTTTTAGGAGTGGTTTTCTCTCACACCTCCTTTCTGGAGTTTTTTGAAAGCTCCGGCTATGGTCTGTCTTAACTCAAAAATGCTATTTACACATTTCATAATCTCAGCTGATAGAAGCCAGTGGAAAATAAATATTTTAGGTTTGGATCAAGCCTGTAAAGTAGAAATACTTGTGAAGTTCCTTTCAGGAATTTAGCCAAAATTTCAAAACTGCAGAACACTTTTAAAAAACTGAGCTGTCAATATATTATTCTGCTTTGGGTTTGTGGTGGGGTTTTTTGTTGGGGTGGTTGAGTTTAGTTTTTTGTTGGTTTTTTTTTTCCCCCAAAGACAGCACTAAGAAGAATTAGAGAGCCTTCTGGTATTGAGTTAAATGACAATCTTTTTAGACTATGTGTTTTTTCTCATTTGCATGGGGAAGCTCTGTATGTATTTTAATAAATACTTTTAGCTGGTGAAGCAAAGGGGTTTCTGTCTTGAAATGGCAAGTGACTAGTTTCCCGTGGTGGTTGTTTGCTTTCCCAATCTATTTCCTTCAGAATGAACTTTCACTGTTGTTGACAATTCTGGTGGATACAGTTTTAAATTTTTATATCTTTGACTTGACTTGGCATTTTACATTGCACAGTGCAGTGGGCAGAAGGCTGGGTTTGCTGTGGGATGCCTGATTGCTAAGGAAGCGTGTTTTGTAATTTGAGAAGTAAGATAAGGGTATCTTACTGCAACCTGTCAGTCAAGGGTACAGTCTTCAGTCTAAGCAGAGTTAGCCAGCTTGTTGAACCAAAAGTAAATGCAGCATCAGTGAGGCACTGAGAGGAATTCCTGAACACTGTCTTGTTATGTTTTCTATTTAAATGGGTTGTGGAGGCACATTCCCAATTGCTTCTCCAGCTCTGCTGCACTTTCTTTAACAGTCAACATGATCTTCATGTCACTTGGGTTCAGTTTGAACCCATGCCTGCAGCACCCCTGGTTCCCTTCAGGGCTGTGCTGGGGAGGGAAAGGGGCACTGGCAGGTGAGGGAGAAGCAGGAACCCCCAACAGGTTAGCCTGGGAAAATCTGAATTGCAGGGCTAGCCCTGCCCAGGCTCTGCAGACAGAAACTTGGAGCTGGAGGGAGAGTGAGCAAGGCAGGAGCATGAGACTGACTTTGCTAATAAAGCATCCAAAACAGCTGTTTTACTGTTTTGGTGTCATTTGGTATAATCCTAATACTGAGTTGCATTGGGCTATCAAGTCACTGCCATCCCTGTGTCAGCTCTTTTGGAAGATGTGGAGTTTTATCTCCGAGAGTTTAAAGCATAACCCCCTTATTATTAAATAGACTGTAAGTAATGCTAATAACTACTTCCCCACTGTAAATATGATGAACAGACTGTTGAAGCTCAGTGTCACTACTGTAGAGTTCATTGTTTTGCCTCTCTTCTGCTGGATGCTTGTTGTAATTATAATAAAATCCTGCCTTTCCAGGGCCAGGGGGTAGAACATATGTTCCTCTGCATGCCTGGCTTGGCAACTAGACTCCTCCTGAGTGTTTGTCTATGTGTTTAACACGTTACTTCTGATGGAGTTCTGGTTAAATTTCAACCAGAAAAAAATGAAAATTCTAACACTTGTTGTATTCTCCTTTTAGTGAATTTTATTTTTTTCCATGGATTGTAGGCATAAATGGAATGAATGGCTAGATCATGAAATGTGGGGATAGACCTATAGAAACGTAAATAAATTGAAAGAATAGTCATGGCAGGTTCACCTTGTTTGAAAATGCAGCTTAGCTTCCTGCATCAGTACATTGGTTGCCCTGAGGGTGAATTGGGAGATTGTTTTTCCTTGCCATGTGTAATTGATTGAATAAGTGCAAGGAATCTTGCCAAGAGGGTGGTGGCACAGTTTTCCCAGGCAGGGTGAGATGGGAAGTACTGGCCAGGTGGAGTGGCCAAGTGTTTTTACAGAGCAGATTTTTATAGGTCAATTCTTATCTCTCCATCTCCTTCACAGAGATTGATAACATAGAGTATTTTTCACAGCAGCCTCCTCCATCAACATTGTGTATGACTTGTCAATGTGTGGCCATAGAGAACATGCTGGAAAGTTTTATGTAATGAACTTCCAGCTCTTGTGAGTTGAAAACCAGCAGGAGGAGGCAGTGGCCAGACTCCCCACACTTAGCCTTCCTTTGGAGGAGGAAGAGTTCTCTTTGGCACAGCAAACTGCTGCTCCCTAATCTGTATCGCACATGGCTAGCAACTTTGAAAAGGGATGTGTGTGTGGAAAATATCATCTATGCTCCTGTGTATTTCTGTAGGCTGAATGAAGCGCCAAAGGAAATGCCCATACTGCCTCTGAAAAATCTGCAAAGCAAGTGTGTCACTCTCATATCAACCATGAAAGAAACCACAGCTCCTGTGAAAAAAGAGGGTGTTGTTTTGTGTTAACTTTGTGCTGATTCTCTTTAGGGAGATGGGGGTGTAAATGAGGGCTGTGTTCCTGCAAATCTGCTTTTCAGGGACCCCTGTTTTGAAAAGCATTCCCTGGCCTGACCATTTGCTCTCTCTATAAGGCCTGTAGGACACTGCAAACTGCTTGCCAAAGGTCTGCCTGTTAACCTCCTAGTCTGGAAATCTGTGTGGATGAAACGCTGTCTGCAGAGAGCCTTCCAAGACCCCAGGCCAGGCCAAGTTTTCTATACTTAACATTGCTGTTGCCACAAGAGCAGCAGATGTTTGCACAGTAGACAAACAACGTTGATGATAAAGCAAATTGGCCTTTTTTGGAACAAGCTATTTGGAGCACATTCCTAGGGCAATTTTTTTTTTTTTTTCCCTTTCCCCTTTTTTTTTCTTCTTTTCTTTTTTTTTTTTTTCCTGGGGCTCTAACTTTTCTTCCAAGAGCTGCTTGGCTCTACATTGACATCTCTGCTAGAGGTGATAAAAAAGTTACAGGGGAGGGAGGTTTTACAAACTTTTCCACTAATGCTGATACTACAAATCATTTAACCTACTCCAAACCTATTTTTGTCGCTGTTATTTGACTGAAGTAGTTATAGTGATGTTTATTTTTCCAGAATCCCTATGGGAACCCTGGAAGATTTCAGAACGTAATAATTAAAGAATGACAGGCCTTTCCTTGCAATATAAAGTGAGGAAGAGCATTGTGGTTTAAACAGCTATGCTGTTGCTTGTTAGCAAGAAATTTTGCCTTGTACTCTAGCCAGGCCTATAATGGTCAAAAAATGTTGCAGTTGAGAACTACATGTTTGTTTTCAATCAGTTGTTTTTCAAGTTAAAAGGCTCTAATGGCTTGTTTTAATTTGTTCAGTAGTATTAATATTTGTATTTAGTCACTCAATGTAGCACAGCTCAGGCTGTCCAAGTAAGGCATTTTCTTATCACTTTTTCTAGTACATTTTCTTAAAAAAGTACATTTTCTTATCACTTTTTCTACTGCAAGACCTTTCTTTTAAGGAATAAAAGATTCTTAAAAGTTTGGGGAATCTCTGTGAACTTGAGTGATATACTTCTGTTTAAATTGCATTTTAGCAATATTTAAAATGTAATATTAAACCTGTATTTTAATTTTGTAATTCAATTTTTTGAATAAAGTTATTATAAATGTAAAGCAAAAGTAGCACTGCAGTGAAAATCTCAGTGTTATATGGCTGCATCTTTACTATTTGGACCTAACGCTGGGTTTTTGTAATCATAAGCTGATGTTCCTCTAGTTGGAACAGATGTAATTCCTGGGAGAGAATTGATTCCTGGTATCTGAGAAATTTCAGAAAAAAGAGACCAGGTTCAGACTTTGGAACCACTGAGATTTTTAAAGGGTTTCATCTATTGTACCATGAATGTTAGTAGAGCTGTGCTGTAAACATGTGCTGCATTTTTGTGTCATTATTCTACAGATGTGGTTTAGAAAGCTACTTTCACTAGGATGAACACATTTTGTAGGGGGTTTTAGGTATCAAAACTACAGGTAGCTTGTGTCTAGACTCAGTTTATAGGGTTGCTTTGGATGAACACAAGGTAGTATGGTTCTGGACAAGGATGCTGTAGTGCCTTGAAGGGCTGCATGATCAATATTAAAGTTCTAAATTGAATTATGGGATTTTAGCAGGATTATTTCATAACATTAGAAAGAGAAAATTCTGAATTCTAGGAGAACCCATATTTGGTTTCTTACACGTGTCTAGGTCTATTTAACTTGCTTCTTACTTAGGGTCATTTGATTTTGGAGTTTTTGAAAACAGTTCCCCATTTCTGTTTAGAAATGTTATTCTGAACAAATTGTTCTGCAGTACGATGGCTCTCACAACTCTTCCCTGCAAATAAAACTGCACTGATTCCATCAGCCCCTGTAGAGAGAGAAATGGACAGAGATGGGCCTCTGTACCCTGAAAGCATAAGCTAATAAGGTTTTATGGGCCTTGTAAAATGGTGACTTTACAATGTGCCTTTTTGGGGTTTTGTGATTCAGCAGTGTGATTGTCAGTGCCTTGTCCATTCCAAAAATAATGTTCCCTTTTCATAGATGTGAAACTGGGTGAAGTATCTCAAGTTGTTTCTTTGGGATCATCGAGCTAGACTGCCTTTGAGCCAAAAATTGAATTTGTGTTTTGGAGACCCATCCCAATTCTGATTATACAACCTTCCTGTATGAACCATATTTACTGAAGTATCTGGTTTAGTAATAGGATTTCATTTGTGTAAAGCATTGAACGTGCCTTTAGAACAATAATTTTATAAAGAAATCCTTTTCCTGCTAAATTACTTAAAGCTTCAATTTTTAAGTTTTTTTTTTACCAAGGGTTGCGCTATGTATGTTTTGATGTAGAGTTATCAGTAACTTGTTTTGCATGCATGCAGAGATGTATTAATGAACCAGGGCTGGTTAATTGTAGTGCTAAATGTGGCTAAAAGAGAGGAATAGTACTCCTGAGACTGTTTTACTGCAAACAGTGCAGGGGTTTTACCTGTCTGGAATACAGTACATTATTTTGCTTACTGCTTTCAAATATATTTTAAAAGAAAGGGAAAAGGAGAAGGAAATGAAGCTTAACTTGAAAATGCACCCAGTTTTTTCACTGAATGTGTTAATAATGTCTTGAGTGCAACTGTTCCTGCTTCCAAAACCAAGAATTGACTATTAGGTGTTCCCTTGAAGAAGTATTTTTCAAAAAACATTGCATAATACATTGTGTAGGCCAATATTGCCCTTCCACTTAGCATTTACTACCATTTTAATTTCTCATTGAATACAGTATTGTGTGGCTGATTGGCAAAACAATTAATATTGTCCACAGTGAACTCATTATATTAGACTTTGCTTTTGCAACCAGAATTATATAGCACAGATTCAGTGGATGTCTGTGAACTCAAAAGTCTGTGGAAAAATACAGTCAGCTTGACTCCATTTTTTTTAATTAAAAGAAGGCGAAAAGCAAGCTTACTTTGTAAACCTTTTTCTCACAGCAGTTTTGACTTAGTTCTTACTTCATTATTTCTAGCTTTAAACTTCATTATATTCCTTTAGGATAAACAGGTGTATAAGCAAAATGATCCCTTGGTTTTAGGCCTCTGATTGTATCTATTTTGTGTTACTGTTACCTTGTTCTTTGATTTTTGCGTGGGTTGTTTTTTGGGTTTTTTTAATGATTCTCTTTTTTTTCCCCTTTGTTTCAGCCAAACCTTTTACATCTAAAGTGAAACAGATGCGACTACATAAAGAAGATTTTGAGATTCTGAAAGTGATTGGTCGAGGAGCCTTTGGGGAGGTATGTGTGAGAAGGAGGTGGAAGGGTTTGGATAATTCTCTTGCAGACCTGCAGCACTGAGGAGAAGAGACAGTTCATAACAATACACTGGTATTCAGGTTTTTACATTATTTAGTCATAATGGATATTATAGGCCCACCTAATGTTTGATGCATGTACATTTTGTTTTATACATTCTTTGACAGCTCTTTTTAAGTCTTGTGAATTTTGAGAGCAGGCTCTCAATCAGATGGATTCAGAGACCATGTTTCACCTGCCTGAGGATAAATCATTTGCTTGACTAATTCTTGCCAGTGAGGAGATGGAGATCAGTTTGTAACTGATGGTACAGAAGTCTAATAATTGCTAATTTTCCTGATACCTATACAGTCTGAAAGTAGTTTTCAGCAGCTTAAATAGCCAAATATTGACACTGACATTCCAACAACATAGAGAAATATCTCTTTTCCTGTAATTGAGTTTCCTATTTTAATGAACTTTTGAATATTTTTCCTGTATTTCTTTTAAGGACTTCAGCAGATGTTATTTTCCTTTTCAGTTGTCACCTACTGCTGTCAAACCATACAATTTTTTACTGCTTCTGATTAAGCTATCTCTTACTTGAATTTGCCAGACAAGTCTGTTGATCACTAGGTTGAGGAAACTTTAAAATGTTAGCTTTCTGCCCCATTTTTCTTAATTCTTTTGGGTGCATGAGCTTTGTTTTTCATGCAGTACCCTGTAGGAAGAGCAATCTAATGTACAGCAGTGCCTTGAGTTTTTCATGGCTAAATATACTGCAGATGTGGGTAGTGTGTAAAGTCTCTGCAGGAGGTACTCCATACTTCCTGAAAATGCACATGAACTTAAACCCAAAGAATAAGAAAAAGATTTACTGATCAAAGTGTTGATTGCCTTTGGAAATGGAAGTTCTCTGTGACAGGAGAGGGTTTCTGGAGGCTCTGGCATGTGACAGAGAAGAGATGTTCTCAGGTTCACTTACGTGTTTGCATCTTGAGTGAAGATCAGTCTTTGCTGGTCTGTGATTGTGGGAGAGCAGACCCCTGTAGGTAGTATGTTAGGAAGAGGAATTTTTACTATAGTGTGTGCCACTACATACTCTGATCCCTATGTGCAGATAGAATCATTGGGCAGCTGTAAAAATAACAAAAAAGGTAGTATTTATTTAGCTGCTTTATCAGTCTTGATTTTGGTCCATCTGGAGTAAAGCTTCTTTATAAAGGAGACTGATGGCTGAAGTTACTCATGGATGATTTATCTTTAGTCTAAACCTCTGCCACAGAGAATGTTGCAATCTCCATTTTGATGTAAACACTTCTGCTTAAAAGATTAGCCTTGGTCAGTGCTACCATAGGAGTTGCAGCTGAGTTACAGGCTGTGTTAAATGTAAGAAAAATCGCTGATGTTGGTGCCTTCTTGTCAGGAGGATCATGCATGAAACCTGCCTTATATTGTGTTTTTAAGAGAAGTCATTTTTGTCTGCTAAATCAGCATCAAGCTCCACAGCAGCTGAACCACAGCAGCTGAACCACAAAGAACCACTTCTTTCTCAGGAAGTTCTTTGTGGTGAATCATCCCATGAACAGTGAGAATGTAACTTTCCCTGTCCCCTTCTGGGGACAGTCTGTGTGATTGCTTAGGTCTTCTCTTCTAGGAACAGTGTTTCTTTCTAATTCCTTATCTGAGGAAGATAACTTGACTCTATTAATTGTCAAAATCTTCAGTAAGGGGAAAAATGAAGCTCTTTCAGTGAAGATGTTTGGGTTTTTATGTTCTTAATAAATATTTGGAAGGATACGTGTCTTGCTGGCTTAGCAAAGACAAGTTCTACACAGACATTTGTCTTAGAAAAGAAGTTCTGGATGAAATTGCTAATTTTTCTGTAAAAGAACCAGTAAATATCTGAGGAAAATTGAAAAAAGGACCACCAAATTTTACTGCTACTTAAACCACAAAAAACTATATTAATATTAAATTGCACAATACTTGTATTTACTGAGACAGATTAAGAAATCTGAAAGAATGTATTTTCTTTCCAGCAAACTATAAATGAGACCAAGGTTGCTCTAGGTTACTGGGAGGGGTAATTTTTGTCTCCTGAATCAACATAATTCTGAAATTCTGTAGACTACAAAGTTAGTGCAAGTTTTCTTTGGCACAGTCTCAGACTTGTTCTTATTTTGATTTTACGCTACTCAATTTCTTCAATTTGCATAGTCAAGAAATATTTCCCTTTTTGTTTTTACAAGTTTAATGCAGACAAAAAGTAGTTTAAACTAGTTATTGCTTATAACTGTAAGAGTTCATTGTTCCTAGTTTTTGTTTTCCCCCTTACCCTGTTTTCTGCCTTCTGAAAAGGCTTCCTTTTTGTCAAATTATTCACATTCCCCTTCCCTCTCCATGCATGCATTTACTTATTTACAATTATATGTAAGAGTGCTGTCTTTAGAAAACACAGATGTTTTGCTTGGGGGAGGAGCAGGATTATCATGGTAAAATTAATAATGCGGGCTTCAAGCAATTCATTGTGCTGGCTTTGAGCAGCAGGGCTTGAAAAACCGAACTCAAAACAAAAAGACTTTAAACTTGGAAGCTGAAAAATGCTGCTAGGAAAGGTGAAGCAACTGGGCAACAGCTCTTAGTGGTGTCCCTCAGCAGTATAAAAGTGCAGTTTAGTGAAAGTTCTATCTAATACCAGAATTTTCAGTTGATTCTGTTATAGCTTTGAAAAAAAAAATCAGTGCATGCTTATGCTAGCAAATATTAGGTTGTTATGTTGTTGATATTTTGAAGATGATGAGTTTTGTACCTTGAGAATGAGCTAGTTACTCCTAACTTTTGTCATACAGTTATGAACAGTAACATTCTTTCTTGTCTGCTTGTTCTTGCTGGACAAGAAAACCAATGCTGAATCTTCTTTTCTACTTTTATTGTTTTTCTTTCTCTTTCAACTTTAATAGCTTCTATTCTAGGGTTTTTTTTTTCCTGTAAAAGGCTATTGCTTTTTAAGCAAAGGGAAAGTGCAGACAAATATCACAGAGACAAATAGCCAAGCTTGGGGCAGAAGGTGTCTGACAGCATGCCAAACTAGACTGCTGTTTGTGGGAAATATGGAAAATGGTTGGAAGAAGAGGAAAAAAAACTTCATATCTGGCTAAACCCAAGATGTTTACATCAGCACATACCAATTTTTTTTTTTTTTGGCTGTTCACAGGGAAATAAAATTTAAAAAAAATACCAGCCTTTAAAAAGTCTAATTTTTAGAAGTTCCAGTAGCAAGACACTTCAGGATCACTAGGAGTGTTTACTCTTTCTTCAGTCTTGACAGCTTTGCTAGGGAAGGGAAAAGATCAAAACAAAACTCAGTCTGTATTTGTGCCTTTGTGTAGGTAGTAAATACTCTGTGTATATGTAAACACTGCCTAGATTTGTAATCATGATTCAGAATTTTTTGTTACAATTAGAAACTGCATCAGTCTGCTCAGTGCTGAAGTGTCAGGTTTTACTTTCACAGTCTTGGAATAAGCATTTTGGAATTCACTTTCATAAAGCACTGAGACACCCCCAAAAACATGCTGTGATTGCAGAAAGATGATGATGATGTCTGTGATCTTTTGTGTGTGGTGGTTATTGATATGGAATAACATTAATGGCTTTCACTAAGACTAAAAGCTTCAGACTGATTGTAAACACAGCTGGTAAACACGAGTCTATTTTTGTTCTTTAGTCAGTCTTCAGGGCTGTTACACATTTGCAGAAGGTACCAAGCCCTTGTTCATGCCACAGAGGGCGGGTGTTCCAGATCCTCACCAAAGGCAGTGCTGTAGCTCCTGCACTTGTGTGCAAGTGGTTGCTGAATGGGAGACTGGAAATTTAGGCAGCTGTGCAGTCTTACTGGGTGTCTTTCAATAAGCAAGTCCTTTGCAGAATAGCACAGCCTTGCACTGAGCATGCTACAGGCAAGAAATGAATTCCTGAAATTGGCCTTGAAATACTTGTGTTGTCTTCTGCCTCTGGCTGCCTCTACTCCAGTGGTTAATGGTGGGGAAAAACTTATTTCCCATGCTGGACAGCAGGAGCTACTCAGCTTTAGTAGCAGCAGCCTTTTAATTTTTCCCAGCAAGAGTCCCAAAACACTTAAAGGTCTTTGGGGCACAGCTACGTTGTAGCTTCATACCACAGGCTGCATCGCCAAGGGTGTCCCTGTTATCCTAGTCATGTGGGATACAGTTTGAATACTGATAAGGTGCAATTTTGAGGCTTTCTCCTCTTGCTATTTCTCATTAGAAATTGATACAGGTAATGGCTTGCCAGAGCCTCTAAGATTTAGATAGTATAGCAAAAGGATAATCAAGATCAAATCCACACTCTGGGCTGTGTATCACTGCAAAAGATTCATCTTTCCCTCAAAAAAAAAAGGTGATTCTCTTGGGTTACCATGCACACCACAGAAACATTCTTTATGAATTAAAGTTATTATATTATAGGCTAAAGTAATAATCCATTTTTGTTTTTCAAATCTGAAAATTCCTTGATGGAGTCTAAATCTGAACTTGAACCTCATGTGAGGTAACCTTTAAAAATTTCAGCCCATATACTAGTTTAAACAAATAAATGTAATACCTTTCTGTCTTATATCTTCTTTTTATCTCCCTGCCACTGCCTCTCCCTGCAACCCCAGAAGGCAGCAGTGTCAAGAGCAGGGCTGATAATGTACATATGGGAAGTGATAGCTGCTTGGTCTGGGATTCTGTAGCTAGGCAAGAGGCACACTGTGAGATACACATTGGTTTAGACAGCAGAGTATTGCAGTCCTTCAGCCTGTGCTTTTGCCTCGTTTGTGAGGCTGTTGCAGCTGATGACACATCTGAAGATGGTTCAAAGAGGTTTGCATGACACTTCCTTCAAACTGTCTGATCCTGTATTTTCTTTTCTGTTATCACTGTCTTCACACATTGCTGGTTTACTGATTATGAGAGAGGTGAAAGGAATGTAGGATTCAACCTTGGTATTTTTTTTTTGTCACTGGCCTGCAAGATGAAGATGATGATAATCTGTGGGACAGCATGTTGCTTTGGAACCAGATGCACACAGGAATAAACTTTTATTTGCTTTAGTTTTAAAATTCCTTTGAAAGGGAAGAGGCAGAATGGTTGTTAAAATGTAGTGATTGTTGAACTTTACTGTAGTTGGGATGATAATGCTGGTCTAGTTCTGATCAGCAGCTTTGAGTTTGTGGCACTTTTATACCCATTTGGGTTAAGACACTGAGCTTTCCATACCCAGGGAATCCTGAACTGTGAAAACAAGTTTGTGTAAACTTCTGCCTTCCCTCTTTCCTAAAAATATTCTATGCTAGCTTATATTATAGCTAAACAAAACTAATATTCTTAGAAAAGGATGGTGTCAGTGAACTTCATTAATTTATTATTACAGAGGCCTATGGCATCTAATGTTTCAGAAGCTATGAGGAGAGGAGAGGCAGCTGGGCTGGCTTGTTTTGTTAAGTCTTACTTTTCTAGAAAATGTGCATTTTACTGTTTCCCTGTTGCTTACAACAGATACCATAAAGAACTCATTGAACTTCAGGTGGAAAAATGTGAAGTCATACTATCTTTGAAGAAAATCTAGTGCATGATTTGAAACGAGAGTGGAAGTTGCTTTATGGCAAATCTGCAGTTTTATTTGTTTTTAAAACCAAAACCACATTGTTTATCTTGATTTAGAAGCTGCTGTGCTGTTACCTTTTTGTTGAGGGCTCTAAAGTTTAAATAAGTGTGTAGCACTGAAGTCCAGGAATATAAAGCATAGAGCCAGAGAGCTTCATGTCATTATGATACAGCAAGAAGTGTGATGCTAAGAAATGCCAGTTTTCTTTGACAGTCACCTAGAAAAAAAATTATACCTAGGGAAAGTGTGATACATAAGGAAAGCTTACAATGAACTTGGAATTTTTCTGTACTATTGAGGTGTTTCTGTTTTGATGGTGTGGTATTTTGTGCATAGTAAAAATGTATCCAGAATACTTGAAAAAACCTCCAAAACTGCAAGGTTACATAAAAATGAAAACAATATGTATTTTCTTGTTGTAACTTATTTGTCTTTCATTTCCTTTTTCCAGGTTGCAGTAGTAAAACTGAAAAATGCAGATAAAGTTTTTGCCATGAAGATACTTAATAAGTGGGAGATGCTGAAGAGAGCTGAAGTAAGATTGCAGTAATGTTTTGCATGATTGTGTCCCCTCTTACTTTGCTGAATTGTCATTTGTCTGTCCCCAAGTCTCCATGTTTATTAGAGGGATGGAGGAAGTGCTTCACTATTTACTGGCAGTATAAAAAAAAATTAAATAAGCCTAAAGCAATTCATCAGAAGGGTTTAAATGTCCTGGAATCTTGACTTCTGTGGGGCTGAATGTTTTTTACATTAGGCCTTTTCTGTAATTGTCCAAAAATTACCAACTGCACAAGTGATCTTTTAATGCATTTGTTCCAGTTGGGAATGTAGTCTTTAGCAGGTATTTTCCATGGTGGAAGGTAACTACTGAGCTATAAGAAGGTAATTGCTGAGCTATAGCTCATCAAGTCAATTAGTTTCTCAGTAGTTAGAACTTAGTAAAGGCCCAATGAGTGGATTGAAAAATCAGAAAGATAAAAGTTTCAAATTAATTAGAATGCCTGTTTTCTAAAAATGTTCATCTGCAAAAATATGTGATAAAAAGTTCCTCATTATAGCTGGAGTCCATTTTGTGTCTGAAAAAGGTGGAGCAGCTCCTTCACCAGCCTTACTTTTGCCTTAGCTGTCTACTTTCTTTGTACAACTCTGCTCTTCACAAATCCTTGGTATATTTCCCCTGGATTCCTTTGAAAGGAAGCTTATTAAATGCAGCCTGCACCTGAATACTTGTGTATTAATTTTAGATGGAACATGTATCTAACTCTCTAATTTGCTTTGAAATTCTTCATCTATGCATACTAAAAATATGCTCATAAATATATAGTTTTTATTTGAAGACCTCAACTTTGCTGCTCTCAGACTGCCTTGCTGTTCAACTGCTTCCAAGTTTATTCTGATTTCCTCATTTATGTTTTAATTACATCTTGGTAGGAAGTGAGATCAATGGGAAACCATCACACTCTTAAAAAAATATATTCAGACAAATTAAAGCCAATTTCTGATGTGTGCACATCCTGTCTCTTTTAATGAAAATGTTATCACATTAAGAAGTATAAATGGCTTGCAGATTGTGGTTAGATGTGCACAATGTGTTTCCTTTTTATCCAGAAATTATTCAGATACTGAGCAATCTGGCAGTAGTCTTGATACAAAGAGGTATTTCTCTCCAAGACAAATGTCATTACTGTAAGTTTTATTATTTCACTGAAAAAGAAGAGACCGGGAATAAAGCTCCACTCTATTTTTAAATGTACCCTTTTAAAGTGAGTTTGAAAACTGTTTCTTTTCATTAGCATACAGTTATAAATAGGTTTCAAAAATTTTTCTCTATGCAAGGTATTAAAAATACTCTTCCCATGGGTCCAGCTGAATTTCTGAAAGTCTGAACCGTTAGCCTAAAAAGAATTACAGCAATGTTTTTCCATGTATTTGTAACCCACGGGTATATAGTGGAAAGAGAACCATCTGGAGTGAAAATGCATTATAAAGCATGACCTTTAGCAACTGTAACCTGTCATTTTTAAACATTCATGAGTGCTCTTCTTACTGCTGATGGGGAAAATGACCCATTTTTGCTCTTTTAGCAGTGTGCTGCACTAACATGAGATGCACAGGAAAATCATGCAGTCCAAAACCACAAGTGTATAGATAGATCTATATGTTCATATATATATATTCATATTCTATGTGTTAATGAACATATGTGTCAAGAGTGTGGAAAGTGGGAGTAATTTGTAAAAGCAGAAAGAGAGTATGTACTCAAAAGAGGGTTGAGAATGCCGGAGTAAGGTTGAGGACTGCAAGCTCTGAGTGCAAAAACTTTGTTACTGTAAAATTACACAGGTTGCAAAGTCAGTGTTCTTTTTCTGTATAATAACAGAGGATAAATTTTCCAAATGCTTGCCACTGTTGAGATGGGATGTAGAGCTGGGAATGTTACTGATACAAGGAGTACCTGGAAGTGTGTGACATCTTGCTGTGACACCCCCAGACCCGTCACCCTGAGCGTTGACAGTCACTTAGAGTTACACGTGTGCCCTGCCGGTGCCAGATGAGGCTCAGGAGAGACCAGGACAAATACCAGGCACCGTGGAAGCAGTCAGCATCCCCAGGAGGTGCTGACTCTGAGCTGTGAGGACATGAGCACCCAACAGCAGAGCAGGTCGAATTCTTTGCTGCTTGAAGGCCACGATAACAGGAGAGATACGACCACGGCACTGAGTTGGCTTTGCTGTGGCAGAGCTGGATCAGATGACCTCTGGAGGGCTCTGCCAACAGTTCAAGGAGAATGCCTAGGGAAGATGAAATGTAATGCTGGAATAATGGAAGGCACAAAAAAAGGGTTAATTTTAAAAAAGCCCGACTGAGCCATGTTACAGTAATTAAAAGAAGCACTGCTACTGTCTCTTTTTGTTGTTGCTGGATTTTTTGTTTTGCCTCTTCAACTCTCAGCTGTGATCTACTGTGGTAGTAGCTGTTGCTTCAGCTCTAGGCATGCTGCCCAGAGGTGGGTGTCTGGAGTGCTCAAGGAATGCACAGTCTTTTGTCAAATCATGGCAAAAACAAGTGGAATTACATAAACTCTTAGTAACCAGTTCTATTAGTTGTGTCATAACAAGTAGAAAACTACCTGTTATTTATCTTTGTGAAAACAAGAGTTCGTAGTTATTTCTCTCTGAAATATCTCAAAAGTTTACAAATAAGGAAGGAGAAAAATCAAGCTGAAACGTCAAACAGCTTTTCTTGCTTCTGAAGATGATCCATGCTCATTCTCCTACCCCAAGTCTATTTTTCATTCAATAATCTTTGAAGGTATTTGTTTGAAGTATGTCTTGTTATTTTCTCAGATTTCACTGATTTATCTCCTGCATTGTGCAATGATTCAAGTATGTCATCTTAATTTTTCCTGGTCTGCATAGTTCTTACTCACTGTATTCACCAAAAAAAGGACTTGTGATGGTTTATTTGCTTGGAGGAAGGAGTTACTTGCTGCTCTGTTTTTGCTGCATGTATTCTTGTGCATATCTCAATCTCAAATGATGTTTCACTTTTCATTCTTCACTTTCCAAATCTCACAACCAGCAAAAGCCATGCCAGAAGTCTGCTCTTTTCCTGTTGGATTTGGAAATCAAACTGAAAAAATAAAAAGCAAAGGCTTGAATTTTCTTTAAACTTAGCTGTCTCGGAGATGGAAGAGACAGAGCAGGGTTCAAAATTATGAAACATCTTTGTGAAGAGCAGAGTGTGCTGGAATAAAATATGGTCTGTGTTTTTCTCAAACTCTCCATCTGCCTTCTAAACAGAGCCTGTACAATATTATTCTTTCCTTTGCACTATTGTTTAGATCTCTTTTTTTCTGAACAAAATTGTGTGTTGGCTTTGTTATTTGGTGCTTTTTGTTTTCTTGTGATATTCACTTCAGAATTCACTTCCTTCAAATGTTTATGGGATTTCTTTGCTATAGTTTCTTTTTGGCTTTTCATCTATTTGGTCATTTTTTGTCTGTTATTCTGCAAAGTTGTTTCTGCTGAGATATTTTTTTCACTACTCAGGGCAAGTTGCAGGACCTTCATTGGATTAAATGCCTTGCTGCTTTGCACTTAGTTATTTTCTTCACATTTTACCTTCTTTTGTTTCGTACAAACCTGTGTTCCACAATTAAAACATTTGCGGGCAGTTCTTGTCCCTCCTCTGTTCCACTTGATATGAAGGCACCTCTTGCCTCCTGTTTTGCTTTCCAGTGTATTGAGGGGAAACCTCTTGGGATATCTGACCAACAGCTTATACCTGACAAGAGCAATATTTGCTTCTCCCTGCTTTTCCAGAGCAAGGGGTGTGGAGAAAGTGGTTAATGATTATCAAGTGATGACTACATGGTGTTATTGGCAGCTACTTTCAAATGAAAAGAACTGTGTGTGAGAACTCACGTGTAAAACTAGGCTAACACCATGATGAGATAAAACAGCAACACAAGACTCCAGATTCCAGCTGACTCCTAGAGCAGTTACAATTATCTAATGCCATTATTGATTGTTTGTCTTAATCATACATCCTGTCATTATTGATACATCAGGATTTTGACATTTTAGATGATGGGAAGCAACATCTTATTTATCCCTTTGCCTCACTTAACAGTACAGAGAAAGTACAACTGCTTAAATTTCAAGAAGGTGGTCACTTCTCATATCTATTTCTTTTTAGATTTTGTCATATTTGGATAGTGTAATAAATTAACTTTTTAACTGAGAGGCAGTTTTGATTTTTTTCCCCCCAAATATAATGTCAAAACACAGTCAACTTGCTAAATGTTTTTCTTTATATATTTTACCTAAAGTCTATAATTATTTTTCTCCCCTTCAGACAGCCTGTTTTCGAGAAGAGAGAGATGTGTTAGTGAATGGAGATAACCAGTGGATCACAACATTACATTATGCATTCCAGGATGAAAACTATTTAGTGAGTGTTGCTTTTATATATTTATATATATGTGTGTGTGGAAATGCAGAGTCTTGGTTTTGGTTTGAGACAGAAAAGTAGTTTATTTGTTAATTTTGTGTTCTGGACCATCCAGACCATGTGAGGATCTGTGATTTTTCCATAAAATTCTGAAGGGTGGAGATTGGTCAGAAACTTTGAAAGTTTTGCTATAAATACCTCAGGAAGGCTGGTTTGTTTTCTAAACCACTTTGCATTTGTTGATAAACTTTGGTCTTATCTGCATATTCTTTCTTATAATTTGTCATTCCAGTTTAATTGGATTCGTAAAATTGAAAGTGCTCTTACTAACATAGATTTTCTATTTTAATTTTTCATGATTAACTATGCTGATTACAGTTTTACAGAGAGAAACTGGGAGTAGACCTCTTTTGAAACAACTTACTATTTTGAGGACTTAAACTCAGTAAACTGTCTCAAAACAATAAAGCAGGAAAAATGCCTCTAAATGCTCATAAATAAGAGTTGGAAGCTGTAGTTGTAGATTAAAATGTCTCTTTTTTTTGTTATTTATTTTTGAGTATTTTGAATGACTTGCAAAAAGAAACTAATGTGGAAAAGTGGCCAATTTTCTATAAAACCTTTCCCACTTAAAAAATGTTTTGATTGTGATACAGTTTTGGTAGAATTTATACCTGAAAAAGTAAACAACTTTGCATTGATGGCTTTGGATTATTTGGGTTTTATTGCCCTGTGCTTTGGATTCTCTATCATTAACAATTCTAATAATTTTTTTTATTATTATCTACTGTACAACCACAGTAGTTTTTTCCTCCCAGTGTGTCCAATACAAAAAGTGCCATACAGGGAACTCTTGCAGACCCGTAGTGGTTTTTGCCATTATATTGCACTTTCTTCTGTCAATTCAGATGCCTGGGGATCCATGGATTTTGGTAGATTTTTATAGAAATGGGGCTCTGCATTTGTAAGTCCAACTGTTGGCGTAAATACCTCCCAGCCAGCTTTGTTAATGTGGACAGTAAAAATAATCTCATGTATTGTGTAATTCTGATCTTATCATTAAGAGCATTTCAAGGAAAATATTATATATTCCAGAGTAGCCTGCTAGAATTTGTTTTATTCCTGCCAGTTTCCTTGTTTTCACTAAGCACAGAGCAGGTTATGTTCTTCATCTTTGATAGTCTGCTGACAGGAGCTAGTTCTGCAGCCTGCTGGACAAAATATAAGAGATACTGAGAGTTTGTATCATCACTAGTTCTCCATGTGCTTTTTATTGAAATTGTGTGTAACACAAGTGGCCTTTAAAAAAAAAAAAATCTGTGTAGATTGAGCAGTAGATGTGGTTGTGCAGTGACTGTTGCTTGCCCTGAGATGGACCTCAACAAACTGGAGAGAGAGAAATCTCATGAATTTCAGCAAAGGGAAAGGCAATGCCCCGCATCTAGGCTTTATAATAAGAGAAACCAAGTACATGCAGGGGCCCAGGTGATTGGAAAGCAGCTTTACTTGAGGTCCTGGTGGATAACAAGCTTAGCCATGAGGCAGCAATGCACTCTTACAGTAAAATAGGCCAGGAGTGTTCTGGGCTCAAGGAAAAGTGTTGCCAGCAGGTCAGGGGAGGTCCTTCCTCTCCCCTCAGCTCTGCGCCTGAAGTGCTGTGTCCAGGTCTGACCTCCCCAGGGCAAAAGAGAGATGGAGCTACTGGAGCAAGTCTGTTGGGAGGCCAGAAAGATGATTGAGGCACTGGGGCATCCTTCCTGTGGGGAGAGCTGGGATTCTTCAGCCCAAGTAAATGTAGGATGGAAAGGGGGGTTATCATCAGTGTGTGTAAACACCCCATGGAGGGAATTGAGACAAGGGAGCTGGATTCCTCCCAGCGGTGCCTGGTGGGAGGACAGGAGCCAATGGGTACAACCTGAAATCCATGGAGTTTCATCAGAACCCAAGAAAACCCTTCTTTATTGGAAGATACTCAAACCCCAGCTGGAGACAGTCATCATCAGCCTTTTCTAGCTGACCCTACTTGAGCAGATGAGGTCTGAAGACGTCCCTTCCATTCCAAATCAATCTGTGATTTGGGATTAAATTCCTGTGTTAAGTTTCCACCAGCTACTAGAATTTAGAGTTCTTAAATCTATGCTTTTTCTTTCTCTTGGAAAGATAGTGCTGTCATACAGTAGTATTTTGAGAAATATTTGAGACTTGGATACATCTGGATGATTGTGTACATTTAGAAAGTATTTTTTATTATTATTATTTAGAAAGTATTTTTAAGGCTTTAAAAAACCCCTATTTTTATAAGAACCTGGATATTTGACATTGGATATTTGATGGAATTTTTAAATGTAAAATTTCATTTTTAGATTTAACTGTAATTCCTACACATGTATTTAGCTTCATTTGCACAGCCTAATACCCTGAGTTACAGTTTAGGTGTTGGCTTATTCAAGGAGTTGAAAGTTTCTGTGTTGTTAGGCTACTATGTTGCTCTTGCAAATTTAGGAGGAGGTGCAGAATCCTGTGTTTTAAGAGACAAAATTCATTATTTTGCTATATCCAGTAGCTGAGTTGTAGAGGTTTTCAAAGTGCTGAAGAATGAGTGCAGAGATCCCACATCAGTTAGGAAAATCTGAAGAGTTTTTTTTCAATATACATTCAAAGCAATAAATTCAGCTCTTGGAGATGTCTGTGCAATGCATCACTTAGTAATCAGTATCTGAATTTCCAAAGGCTTAATGCATTTTCTAAAACTGTAAAAACCAAGAAATTTATATTATCAGTCTTATTCCTGAAGGAGTGCAGGAGCACCCTGAATAGAAGATATTTATCTTCCATAAGGATTGCGAGCATAATTTAAGAACTTCATTATTCCTGTCACAAAGCAACAGATGAAAATTTGACTATCAACACATTTAAAATCTTGTGGAAATGCCTTTTTTACTTTCTAATGCACTTGGAATCAATGAGGATGCCCATGTTATTGTGTACCAAGCTGTTAAAATCTTTGTTCATCTCCTTTATTGTTATGGAAAATATGAGGGAAAAGAAAAAGGTGTAAGATTTCTGCCTGCCCCTCAACTTCCCTAGAGATGGCATAATTTTGCAGATTTTTTTAATTCATATTTTAGTGTCTTTTTCTGAAAATGGGAAAGGCAAACATGTAAGGGCAACTAATATAAATAGTCCCTTTAGGCTGTGTTTTCAGAATTTTAAAGAAACAAATTGGGGTTTTTATTATTACCTTTTCAATTTTTTTATATAATTTATGGTCTTCTTAAGAGTCACTGCTTCAAATGCAGTTAGGCTGCCTTCCTGGAAACAGACTGGAGCTCTAAGCAAAGACTTTGAGGGAGTCTAGTGGAAATTCATTCTCAGGGGTGTGATTTGATTCTTGGAGCTGTCCTGTAAAGGGCCAAGAGCTGAACTTTGGTAATCCTTGTGGGTCCCTTCCAGCTCAGGCTATTCTGTGATTCTAACTAACCTGTCCACAGTGATGTTTGAAAGTAATGTTTTAGCAGTGTGTGTTAAATTAGAATGTTAATAATTAGTTCTTTAACTATAATTAATTTGATTTTTTTCTTTCCCCCATTTAGCCTTTCAGGCACTGTTTCATAATTAAAAACAAACTAAACTAGGCTAAAATATATTAATCCTGAATTTCACACTTAAGTTTCACTTTTTCCAGTAATTTTAATTATGTTGCTAAAAGAAGTGGCATTTTATTCTGTAAATACAGTAAAATGCAGAAAGGCTCTGATTTCTTTAAAGTCCTTGCATCCACTTTTATGGCTGGCAAGTTTTATGTTTCATTAATATATGAGAAATCAATATTTTTCTCCATCCTTTCAATTAGAGAAGGTGACATGTTGTATTTTATGTTGCCAGGTCCTGAATCATGTGCAATGTCAACAGTTTCTGGAATTATGCTGTGGGTCACTGGAAGTCTCTCAGACTTTGCCTTAATCTAAATAGTCTTTAGATCAGAAATACACCTCTAAATAATCTAAAAACTTTGCTCTCCAAAGTAATTTGTTTAATGGGAAAAGAAGGTGGTAGGAAGAAAGGGAAGGGAAAGCCTTGGAAATTAGTGCAACATAAATGAGATTACAAATTTACACACTTGGTTCATTTTTATAGGTCTGTACTTAAAACCTTTACTCCTTTAGCTTTCTAACAAAGGGCATTGTTTTCATAAGGGAATCCAGAGGATCTAAATATTTCATGTTTGGTGATGGGACTGTGGATGAAGTTAATACTATTTTGTCATGAGGCTTACTGTATTTGGGGAGGTATAAATATGAAAATTATTCAAGTAGGCTAAATGCTAAACTGCAGCTGAACTGACTGCTGTTTTCAGAGCACTGAGCATCTTGGTTAGTTTTTTTTTTATGTCCATAATAATTTTTGCAGTGAATTAGTTTTTATGCTTAATGAATATTTAGTCTTTTATTCACTCAATAAATTGTGATTTTTTTTCCCCTCACTCTGTTCTCTTACTGTTTCCACTCCATAGTACCTGGTTATGGATTACTATGTTGGAGGAGATCTGCTTACATTGCTCAGCAAGTTTGAGGACAGACTCCCTGAAGATATGGCTCGTTTTTATTTGGCTGAAATGGTGATAGCCATCGATTCAGTTCATCAGTTGCATTATGTTCACAGGTAAGTAAGTAGAGCTCCAAATTCCTATTGGAGTTATGGAGAGCTACTTGACGGAGTGAAACTAGTTCCTGTTAGAAGATTTTAAGTGGGTAACAAGTGCTTGCTGTGTTAGTGAGCACAATAGAACCAATCTCTCTGTGTGTTGTGGTTATTGGAGCTGTTAATAAACTTGTACATCTGGTCAGAGACCTGAATGAGCCTCCACATGCATCTCATGACCCTTGCACACTGGAGTCCTTGAGAGTTAACGATCCATAATTTATAAAAGCAAAACTGGAAACCTGTTTGTGAAATGTGATCAACTTTGAGCAGGTTTATTGAAAGCTGAAATTCTGTTTCTTCATTAATCTATTCGATTTATACTGAAGCTGAAAACACAGCACTGTCTGCTTTTTGAATTTTTTTTCAGCATTTTCTTTTGGACTTAAGGGTGTTGTCTTGAAAATCAAGTGAGGACAGCTAAATGAATGGAAGTACTTAAAAATTGTGGTACTTACCTTTCCCTTGTTGTGTGTGTATATATATATGTATATATATGTATATATATGTATATATATATATAAGTCATTTGTGTTCTAGCTTTTTTGGAGACCATGTTTGATTCTTCCACAAAACTAGCATTATCTTTTCTGTGATCATTGTCTGCTGAACTCAGTGGTAATTCTTGTGTGCAGAGGAAAAGGTTATCTTACAAGAGGCAGAATCTTCAAATGCACTCAACAGATGTACTTGACTCTGACAGAAGTCAGGAGGAAAACTCCCAGTTCTTTAAGCTGAATCATTAAGTTGGCAGAATGAGCTCGTTTGATACATCCATCTATGGCTCTTAATTAGAGTCTGTACTAACCATGCCTTCTTTTACTGTTCCCACTTGGCTGCTTCACTGCAAAAAAGGTGTGAGGGGGAAAGTAGGGTTGGTTTTAGGGTGTTCTTTTTGTCCAAAACGTGTATTGTGGTTGGTTTTGGTGTGTTACTGGGCTGTGTTTTATTTCCTTTGGAATTCTGGCTTCTCATGAGAGGGCTGTAGGTGGGGTGGAGCTAAACTGCAAATCACTCTTCTGGAATAGTTTGAAGTCTGCTAGTTTGGCTGAAGAGCTGTGTCTGCCTGCTGAAGACAGCTTTGTGTGATAATGTCTCATGGAAAAACCTGGAGTACTTTCCCTGAGTAGTGAAGATTTGAACTGTGTATTTTCTGCCTTTGTTTTGTTTTGTTTTTTGCCTATAGGACCTGATGCGAAAGGTTTTTGCATTCAATTTAATTTTGAACTAATTCTTAAAATGTGTTTATGGGTGAATTGGTGAGACACTATTTAGTCTTGCAAGGTCTTTTACCCTATAAGTCTGCATATGGAGTAGTAACTCTGCAGAAGAACAGGCTCCTCCTACCTTTTCCTCCAAACAGATCAAAATCTTTGTAATTGAGTACTGTTAGTTTGTAATGTGCAACAGATGTGATGTTTCCATCTTCGAACAGTAGGGGAAATGTTGAAATAGGTGCTGGTGTAAAACTTGGGATGAAAATAGTAGCATTGCAGTTGAAAACAATGTGCTAATTATTATGCTTGCATATTTATTCATATGAATTTATAACAAAAAAAAGGGGGGGGGCTCTATGAATTCTTGGTCCTTTGTTTGATTTGTGGTGTTGCCAGTGAGCTTCATATTCATAAAGTTCTAAATGCCACTTTGGCATTTTATCTTTAGTACTGCTGTAATGCAATGCCTGTTTATAAAGGCATGTTTGGCAAGATTAAAAATGTAAAGAGCACTTGAGTATATGTTAAATGATCAGCCTTTGAAATGAGACCTGTTTCACTGTTAGTTTTATTAAGATGTTTTCAACTGGTAAAGCAAAAGAAAGGAAAAGAAAACACATCATCTGAATGCCCCTAATGCTCTTTTCCTGAAGGCTTAACCATGGTGGCCACATCCTTTTTTGGGAGTGCCTTGCACACAGCAAAGGATGTAGAAGAAGAAGGAGGAAATAGTGCTAAAAGCTGGATTAATGTAGCAGCTGCAGTAGTGGTTTTTCAGATGAATAGCCAGTGTGCATCAGGATTTGATCTGCGTTGTTGCTACTGAACTAGAAACTGTGCTTTAGGCATGTTTTGGTCAAGGTTCTGTTCACACAGTAAGATAGCAGATTGCTTTGTTTTGTTTCCTTTTAGTGCCCCAGTTCTTTCAGGATAGATTTTCACATTAACCATTCACAGTGGTATACTCCAATGATAATTTTCTGGTTTTCTGTGGATGTTTTTGTACTTCATAAAAATGAAATTTCTGTTTTTCTTTGAAGTATGTCACTCCTCTTGTGCCTTTCTAGCATCAATCTCTTTTCAGTTGTCAATTAGTTTTGTTTGGGAGTGATGCTGATTGCAGTGGCTGTTTGTGTGCCAACCACTCTGAAAGTGCAAGACACTTTCCTTTCCTGAAGTACATTGGCCAAGATTCTGAAATGTCAAGTAGAAACAACCTCAGGATTACTTAAATTACTTGATTTCAGGTTTTCAGTTCCAAATTTGAATGCTCTTTCTGCACTAGCATTGTGGGATTGTAGGATGAATTTATAGTGAGGAGATCGAAATCTAGGTACTAATAAAATTGTGCAGATAAATTACATGGTGTTTTTGAAGCTATCCCCTGATACCTAATGAAATTAAGAAAAAGAAAAGTTGCTAGCTAAAAATAACATCAGTACTACCATTTTTAGGGTATTCCTAATGTTTTCTCAGTTTCAACAAATATGTGATCCAATATTTTTGAGATAACATCAATCAGAACAGAAATATTGGATAATTTTTCATTTCTGACTAACTAATTTCTATGAACAAATCTTGTGGCATTTTACCTGGTAGCTAAATGATGGCTCAGAATGTAAACAAAATAGCCTTTTCTTTACTATCTTAGCTTTTGCCATTGATAGGAATTCACTAGCACTGGCACTACCAAGTCATGTTGACAGCTCAAGGCTAGCTTTAGGAAGGAAACTTCATCTAAGGTAAATATGTGTACAGCTGTTCAAAATGAGAAAGAAAGTGCATATTTGTATCTCTCACAAATGCACAACTTGGCTGGGGAGCTTGTACCTAACCCTGATATCTTCAGCTAGAATTTGTACCAATGAAGTGATGCTTGCTTTTAGACCAAGGTTAAATATTGTCTTGTGTCAGTGTTCTGCAATTTGTCTTTTATCTTATATATATTTTAACACCTTTCTTCTGCTTTTCTTCCCCCCCCTCCTCCCTGAAAAAAGTCTCCACATGTATTAATCTTAATTTTAGTTTCAAGGTTGTGCTGTTTGTTAATTCTTCATGGCATATGTTAAAAGCTTATATTTGCATGCATTATCAACTGTCTAGGTGTGGACTGCAGTAAAACTCTTCTCAGCTTAAGCTAAGTAGCTACACTTTCTTTATGCATGTTGTGTTACCTCAAACACATAAAAATTGTTTTTCCTACAACACCTTCATGATTTTATTGGTGAACCAGGTTTTCTCTCAGTTTTATATAAAGTAGAAATTCTTAGGTTTTGCCTAAATTCTTTGGAGTAAAAAAAGATTGGAGAAGGCCTGGCTGCCATGGGAGGAAATTTTTCCTGCGAATTGCAGAAGATGCCCTCTGGAGAGGAGCTTGTCCTGGGCACACTCAGTGTGCCGCTGGTGGCTTTGTACACCCCTGCACTGTCTCTGCTGGTGCCTTTCGTGCTGTCTTCTGAGGCAGCCTCTTAATAAGGGTGCATCTAAGTCTATCTCCGTCCTAAATTTAATTTGGGACATTAGAGCTTCTTGAATATTACAGAATTATAAGTGTTTATGTGCTTAAATAATTTTCATCTTGACTTTCTTTCCTCCATCTATTTATTCTGTGCAGGGCTGCACAGTGATTCAGGGCAGAGACAATTTGAATCAAGGGAGTGTTCAACATTTAGGCTCATGATCCTCCAGACCACTGCAAAAATATTCATTTAAAATAGTTTTCATATATTGGCACCCACCCACATTAAACAGCCGTCTTTTTCTATTGAATGGTAAAACAATCCTTAGTTACCTTCTTACTAAGAAAATATTTTGGGAAGATTATGAAACACCTGTGTTAATTGCTATTTTTGTTGGTTAAGTTTATGGGAGGATAGTTAAGACTACAGGGCAAACTCTTTAAGTTACATACATGTCAGGTGTTGTCTTTTGCATGTGAAAAGATAGGCGTGCAAAGCATAAACACACCCACTTCCAGAAAGTATGTGTAATTTCAGTTAGCTCCATCAGGGTGCTTCTGCATTTCTGGTTGCTGCTGTCTTTTAGTTGGAAGGATTGTAGCATTCTAAACCACCAGATAACTTTTCTTATTCTTCTCTTTCGATTTTCTCTATCAGCTTCTAAAATTTCAGCTGAGCTTCACTGGAACATTTGAGTTCTTAAAATGTAGAGCAGCAGAATTCTCTGAGGAAGTGACATCCTTTCTGAGAAATACTGAACATAAGGGAATAAATCCATTAGAGGCATAAAAGAACTGTCTATTCCCTATCAAGCCAGACTCTTTGCTTTTAAGAAGAAGGTACTATTTGTCCTCAGTAGAAATCATCTTAGGGACATCCCTGAAATATTTCCTGTCGGCAGGGAGCTGAAATCTGGTATCCTTTGTAGGATGCATTTCACTTCCAACTATAAGTTTCAGTGCCAGCGTATCCATTTTTGACTTGCTGAATAAGTGGTTTTCTGTCTTCTGGGTGTATCCCATCTTTACTGATCATTAATTTGCTTAAGTGGAAAATTTAGGGGTGGAAGGCCCATCTTGGGAGTCAGCTGCATTGCGTGGTGTGTCTGAGTTGAGTTGGCACAAGGATGAGCCAAGCGCTCTGGCCTTGGGTAAAGTGAGCCCTCATTGTGGGTTTGAAAGAAAGCAACGTCGTATTTTAAGTGTTTACCAAACTTTGCAACAGACATAATGTGGAATACACACATGAAGATGTCCTTACAAAGTGCTGAGAGTGAAGGAAACAGGGCTAGAAAAATAAGGAAAAAATAACATCGGATTATTTTGATAGTTACTGAAAATGTATTGCTTTGAAATGTGGCATGGTTTAGTTTTACATAGAAAACTTCAGGACAGAAAGTTATTTTAGTGAGTGTTTGGTAAGCCAGTGCTTCCTTAGAAGGTATTCTGTGACAAAGGTAGGAGAGCTCTGTGAGCTGTTTCTGCTCCATTTTTCCACTGAAGAGGGGCTGGGATACAAAGGTTCCCTGGGCCTTCATTCTGCCCTGTGACCTCGGATGGTCCAAACGCTGGCAGCTGCTCTAAAGTGTGCCCTCAGGGTGGCACCTGACCTGCACTGAGGGCCTGGTGAGGTTAATGCTGTTAGACTACCATTCATTGGTAGGATTTCCAAAGGGGCCTGCCATGACCTAGAAGCATTTTGAAATAAAAGGCCCACAGATGCTTGGAGTGCCAAGAGCCTGTGGATCACACTGGTTGTACATCAATAAGAAGGCAAATGGTTTCTTGGAGATTCTCATGGAAGTGCTAATTTGAGTGAAAGCTGTGCAGTGGGTATAGACCTATATGTATATTCTGTGTTATTCAAGCAGAAGGAGTTTAAAACCCCTAAATCCAGCCCCTAAAGCAACAGTAGCCTTGTGTAGTCCTTTCAGCAGAGGTGTCTTTACAAATCTATCTTTGGACCTTTTTTCTCCCATTGTTCCTCTCTCCCCAAGCTCCAGGCATTCCTTCTTCCCTGCTGAAACAAAGGCTTGTGGCACTGTGCAGGGTACTGAACAGGGACACCAGGCCAAGTTAGAAGTAATTTAACATTTTAACTAATCTAGGTCAGTTTTTCAATCTTACAGAGAATAGAAGGAAGTTGCTTTAAGCTACCTTTCCAATAAAAACATTGTTCATTACATTGTGCCTGTTTCACACCCCTTGAGTGGTACTTGGGATAGCTGGAGATGTGATTTTAAAGAGGGGGCATGAGAAACAGTTCTATCATTAATGTATTATACCCTCAGCTTAGAGTAAAAACTTCCCCTTTAATGGTTGACCTCCTAACAGAGGAGGTTGTTGATTATTGTCAGCTGAGGAAGGCTGGCAACACAAGGACTGCACCCCTCATTTCCTTCTGAGTGCCTACCTGCCCTTTAGCTGGTAGTAGTTCTCCTGTACTAGAAAGGAAACTCAGGAAAAGGAGGAATGTGTAGATGAAGAGTTTCTACTTATCCATGTCAGTTTGTGCACCTTCTGGGTGTGATTGCTTGAAAGGCAGGTGGATGTGAGCACTCTGCCAGACGGTGTGTAATCCCCCTGAGGTAGGAAATGGTTGTGGTTGTCATAAAGCAGAAATGTTTAAACCCTCCTAAAAGTGAAAATGAAAGAGAGAGACAAGAGATAGAGTTTGATTGGAAAGGGTCCTTTTTAACTCTTAAGGAGAAAATTATTAATGCCTGAAGTTTTCCATAGAAAAACCTGTGGTCTTCCCTTCCAAGTAATAATGTTTAAAGCAACACTCAGAGGATGCTAAATGTGATGGAACTTTCCAAGAGCTCCTGCTGCATAAAGATTGGTTTGACTTCTTTGGTGTTCGCAGAAGAAATGTCCACATTAGAACAGTCATAGCTCTGACAGGAGATCAGTCTCAATGTTTAATGAAGTCAGAGGTGCTCACAGAATTTAATAACTTCTTTTGAGGACAAAACATTCCCATTTGAAAGCTGTTTTTATGTAAATTAAGTTATAATTTCACACTCATTCTCTTCTGATCATTTCAGAAGAGAAATGCTGGAAATGCTTTTTCCTACTACTTTCTGTGATATCCAAAATCAACATCAGGAAAGTAGGAAAAAACCATATTCCTTATTTCTGAATTTTTTGTCTCAATGACTGTGCTTCTGAGGGTGTAATTAGCTGTTTATTTGGTGAACAAGATATAGGTAGTAATTAACTTTCAGTGATTTTGTTGTTCTTTATTAAGTTCAGAATGATGCAGGCAGAAATGAAGTAGTTGTGTGATAGTCTTCATATTCTCAAGTTTTTTGTTGTATGGTAAGGAAACTATCTGTCTCATGTTTTGTCTTCTGCAGACCTTCCGTTTCATTATCTCTTTGTGAACACAGTATTTATTTCATAACTGCCTTGTTTCATGGGTCTTCAATTTTTTATTAATTAATACCTTGTGTGTTCCTCAAGTTCCTTCTTGAAATTCCTTTATTTTATGTGCCCTTTGCTTCCTTTTTGGTATTTGAAATACAATTAAGTTTATATTATTTGATTACATAAGATTAGAAGCTGCACTGAACAAATTCATTATCATTAGCTGACTTGGAATGTCATGTAGATTTCTCATTGCATAAATAAGCAATAATAAATTGGCTTTAGAATCTGATATTCCTGCAGTGTTCATATAAAACTGAAATGCTTGAATGTATTATAAGAAGTGTTTTAAAACCTGGTTTCTTGCTAGAGCATTCTTCCCAGTGAATATTTGTTAAATTTGGAGTGAAAATATTTTAAGTAGGTGAACTTTCAGATCTAACAAGTAGAAATTTGATGTTTGAATTTCTGAGTTGAATGGCTGTTGCCTCAGCCACTAAATGTAGTACTTCCCTTTTTTCACAGTGAATTAAGATAACCTTGCAAGATATCTTATTATAATAAGATGTCGGGGTAAGAATCTGATTCCTGGAAGGACAATTAAGGAAATATTAGTCCAAATAACATTGTCTGCATTGAAGCTGTTCTTCAGTAAACATTTCCTTCTTGCATTTCCAGAAGAGCTGTTGTTGCATTGATAGAGGAGCCTAGCTTGTGTTCCTTTTTAACAACAGCAAAATACTGCTGGCTTTTAACTTCTTAAATGAGAAAAAAATAGGTCACTTAACATCCTGCAAATTAGAATACTGCTTACCAAGCAGATGCTTGCATGAGGTCAGGCTTGGTTCAGTTGTGGAAGGTTCCATGGTTGGGGGTCAGGGCAGCAAGACCTTGTGGAACTTTATCTGAAAAGTTGCATTAAGATCTTTATTGACTTAGGTGCTGTGATGTTTGTGCTGTTCAGTTTTTCTTTATTAGCTATTGGGGGGCAGCCTTTAGCATTTCCTCCTGCAGCAGGAAGCTGTGATATTGCTGCCACTGTAACTCAGGAGTTCTTAATCAGATACAGTGTGTGAAGTCCTGGAAAAGGGCATTAGAAAGGTACCAAAAGAAAACAGTGGCTTAGAAGAAGAAAGGAAGAAAAGGGAGGAGGGGCTAAAATCAGATCTGATACAATAGTAGCAAAGTTATGTCTTCTTCGTATAGGAAATTGAACTAGCACAGAGAGGAATTTACTTTTATGTAAGTGCAGCTTCTTTAGAGTTCTGCTTAAGTTTAAGAGCTGAAAATTCAGGCCTTAAGTTCCTTTCCAAGATACTTTTTAAAAGTTATATTTGCTTTTTCTATTAAGCAAGCATTGTGCCTTGTGCTTTATGTCAAAAGGAAATTATTTTTTACATATGCAGTTTGAATACAAAGGCTTTTCCAATAACACTTTATTCTTAATAAGTGTAATTTTAGGGTGTTTGAGAAAAAAGTATACAATCATTATTTTTCTAATTATTTTTAATTTTCTGAGATGTTTTCCTGCCAAGCTACAGCAAGTACTGGATATACTGGGATACATTTAGACCAAATGCATTTCTTCCTTTGTAGCCTCTGGCTACAGTTCCTTCCTTAGTCTGTTCCAGTCAGGAGTTTTATGCCAGTGTCACAGAGCTTATTGTGTTTGGATCATGCCTGTCAATATGGCTTGTTTGTTTTCTAGCAACAACAAAAGCAAAAAACACATACTGAACTACTTACATGTCTGCTGCTGTATGACATGGGAGAGAAACTGTAGACATATGCTTCAAGCCTGATCTGGCTTATTCCCTCGTGTTTCCTTGCCTTTTGGTTGGAATAAAGATTATATTACAGCTTGAACCTGCCCAAACACATTATGAATGCCTTATAAGATGAGAGATTTTAGGATATTTTTCTATTCTTTTCCTTGATTTCTGTTTTGTAAGAATTAAATGTATTGTTTTCATATTATTTCCCTCAAATTACAGTCTTTTTGTGGTGATTTAAGCATGATAGGGGCTTATCTATTAATTGAACTATTGTTTTTTGGCAAGATTTGCTTTTAAAAAAATTAAAATATTCCCATGTTAAAGGATGAAAGTACAGTTTTGATCTCTAGGGGAGTGATCTTCTGAAAAAGGCAAATGCTCACAATCCTCCTCAGATGCCAGAGAGATCATAAGCTGATTTAAAGCTAATTTTGCATATAAATATTTTGTTATGTTATATTTATACAAGCATGCTTCATTTTTAATATGCTTCCTTGTCTATATGCTGCAGTATTTTTAATTAACCAAAGATAAATTGTTACCAGGGCTACTTTCCATACTGATTAATGTGGAGCACCAAAATCTTTGGGCAGCTGCATTTTCAGGGCTGGCTCAGTGACTGAGAAGAGGTGACTTTACAGAGGGCCACACAGACACAGTGATAAGCAGAAGCCATGAGAGCTTTACAAAGTTTGCAAAACCCAACAAGCAAGAGCTGAAAGTTGTCTCACAGTAATTCTTGACAGTGAGGTGGTGAATAGGGTCAGCTGGGCATCCCATTTAGGTATATTGGAGTTTTACACACTCTGGGAATTAGAGGGTAGCTTATCATGTCCTCATTTAATGTGTGAAGAAAGTGGAGCACAGGCAGAGTGAAAAATGAACACAGTGTGTAATTTTGTGTGGTGGGCATGTTTTCATGGCAGAGCAGTAGAGCCGTGGAGTTTGAGTTCAGGTGAATTTTGACTCTGACATTGTGGGGGTAGAAACAGCCAAGCTACAGCTGAAAGTGGAACTCTAAGATTATCAATACTTCCAAAAAGGCAAGTAGGTTTTGGGAACTAAAAAAATAAATATGGTAAAATAAGAAATCCACATGTGCTGTATTTCAAAGACTGGTTTTGATCAGGGGACAGTGTTGCAAAATAGAAAGAATAACTGGAGAATGTAATGTTTCTTTATGTGTGCATCTTAAAGAGAAAGAGCTAAATTTCTGTACCACCATGACTACTTGGTTTTGGTTTGTTTCATACTATCAGAGCAAGAGTTACATTTTGACATATTGGGTAGCCTGATTGGGGTTTCTTGATATGTAAGTCAAAATTTTAGGGATTTCTTTTACAGATAAGAGCTTTAGAAATAATGTTTCATGACAATGTTGAGTATGGTCATTCTTCAAGTTGTTGTTTGATCTTTGAGTTGTCACACAACTAGATAAAATTTTAACGTCAAGGACTGTAAATATTATATGAGATGACATTTTGGGAGGAACTTGTGTTCTACCTGCAGTATTTCTGACTCTGCTAGAATATTTCTCCCAGTGAAACCAAGAGCCATGGTTCCATCACACTGTAAAGGTACAGATGTAAAGTAATTATTTGGTGTACAAAGTTCCTTCTCTATAACTTATATTTGATAAGCTCTTGGTGTATAAGAGGGGTTTCTGCTGTTACACTCATGAGGAATGTATTTACATTTTACACTGTTAAGTGTAAGCTGATTTCTGTTATTATAGTCTTCAGTTTAGTCATTTCTGTATGTGTGATATTCCAGTCTTCCCTGCTGTTACTGCTGCTTTTCAAGCTTTGTGGGATCTACACATTTTATGAGTGTGCACTTATTTTTATGCTGTGTTTTAAAGCTAAAATGTTAAATCAGTTTCAAAACTGATCTCAAAGGATCAGCAGTAATAATCTCCCTCTGATTTTATTACTTCTTTCAGCACTATGCAGTCATCCCTCCTTTGGCCAGTTTATGATCAATACCTTTCCTAGTACTATCATTTGTTCTTTCAGTGACACTTTCTCTCATGTGAGAAAAATTATAAATTTTTTAATATGGAATTGTGTCTCAATCCATAATGCTGTGACAAAAATTGCCTGATTCTGGTAAATTGTGCACACAAAGGAATTCAGATTTTGCTTGCTCCCAGTGTTTGCATGGCATAATGTGGGATTCCTTGTAATCATTCTAAGTATTGCACATTATGTTTCAGGAAGTGAAAGTTGTTTAGTGTCAGTATAGTCCACATGTTGTCTGCCTGATTAATTGCCACAGCTCCAAATAACATTCTCTTCCTACTCACCTGGGTCACAAAGCTGGTGTTTCTTTTAAGAATGTAAAATCCAAGAAATGGTAGGAAATTTAAGTAAGGAAAGTGTGATTTACAGTGACAGCACTTGTCAATGGACTCAAAAAGAAATTACTGGCAAGTCACTACTTAAACATTGAGTCAGCTTTTGCTTACCTTGTTTCTTTAAAATCATAGTTTCTGAAAATATTGTCTGAGAGTCTGTAGAACTAATATCATGGTTGCTTTTGACAGTCAAATGCTAAGGAGAGTTGTGAATGCTGAAATGTAAAACATCATGATTGCCAATTGAATATTCTAAGAGGGATTAACTTGTCTCTTGCCAAAAAAATCATAATCTGAGTTCTGAGGATGTCATGGAAAGTAATGCAATATTTTTGTGTTGTGGTATCTCATTCCAAACCAGACCTTTGCATGCCTTCTCACAGATTTAATTTGAATTTAAAAACTGGTTTGTAATAAATGATGATGTTTGACCTTAACAGTCTATGATAAAAAGAAAAAAAAGTCTGTAATTGAGAATTAGGCCAGCTTCATTAGAAACACAAGCACAGGAGCTGCTCAGTGCAGCTTCCCTGGCAAGATAATCCTGTTATCCCATTCTGCTTGTTCCATCATTTTCCTGCTTTATCTGGGACTATACCAAAATTAAAAATTTCTGTCCCATAATTTTTTTTATTGTTTAGTAACTCCTGTACTCTGCCAGTAACTACACTACATGAATGCAAAACAGATTGCTGATTTCCCTACTTACCTTATGAAGATGTTGCCAGAACCTTTCTGTGTTTGTGCCTGCCAAAACTTTGCCTGTCTCAATGTTTTTGTCTTCTTTCCACCAGTGTGCACTAACCTGAATGTGTGTATCTTAAAGTGTCTTGGCAAAACTAACACATAACCTTTAACACACTGGAGCTTTTTTGAGGATATCATGTAGGGGGAAAAAAAAATCTATGATTTTAGGTTAGCATCAAGTGAGTCTTCACGTTGCAGTTGCTGATTTATGTGGGTTAGGAAATGTTGTGTAATGTTTTGGCTGTGCTTGTGTGATTCAGATCAATAAGCATTTCAGAAACTTGTTTTGTCTCTGTTATTGCCTCTCAGTTCCCTAGTACCAGATCAGTGCAGAGTAACATGTGTATGGAATATTATTGGCAGCATCAAAAGGATCTTCTAATCCTGCTGCTCTAGAGTGATGAAATAATAGAATTGTTCTGAGAATATCAGGAAATTCCTGGTCCTACATGAAAACAGAGCATCTTGAACTCGATTGAAGCAGTTTCTGGTATCTTGTTGAAATTTTGACACAATCCTGATGTAGTTCTTGAGTTCTGTTATGATTGAAATTCTCTGTAACTGGTCTGCTTGAAGACATTGCAGCAGTTACTGAAAAGCAAATGTACATTTAAGGTAAAAATGCAGCTCGTGTGTTAAATGGTTGACATAGACATGCTAGTGTGGGATTCATACTACAGGCTTTGTCTTAATTGGTGTTTTATGGTAATGAGAATTCTTGCTTGAAAGTAGCTGATGGTGAGATACTAGTTTGTACAACATTGAAATAGCACCAGTAACAATCTCACTGAAATTGGTAATTACATTAGCATAATATATTAAGTAGAAGAATTCTCAATGTCTTATCTTCTGTCTGTTACTTTTTTGGTACATTTCTAGTCTAGTAGATCTTTTTGAACCACAATTTTATTTCAGTGAACATTTGTGGCATTCAAATCTCAGTTCTGGGCAGGCAGTACTTAACCATTGTTATATAATTTTATATGCTTCTTTGTGCCAGAGCCATGAGAAGAAAGAAGACAATTTATGTGGACATTTCAAGCAGTGTCATGTTTATTAAAAGAGCCAGTATTGAGTTGGCTATCAGTTTTGCAGGGTGTTGGGCTGTCTTATCTTCACTGTGCTTTTGCCAAGGAGGGTTGGAGCAGATGATCCTTGTGGTCCTTTCCAACCTGGTATTCTATGAGCTATTTAGAACAGATCATCTCAAACTGAGCACTAAAACTTTGATATTTAAGTAAGGTACCATTGCTTTCTGATGTTTCAACACAGAATAGGAACCTGTCCTTGAATATGTGAAAAAGAATAGTGTTAGGCACGTGGGTAAATTGCTTACTTAGGAAGCATTGTTTTCTCATAATGCTTTGGTAATGGTGTTGATAATGTTCATAAGAATTGTGGAAAAAAGTCTCCATTTTTTAAAATAAACCCTCTGCTGAAAGCCATTTGGCTGGTGGTGAGTTTAGAAAAGGGTTGCCTGGTTGGAGATGAGGCACAGGCACCAAGGTCTTTGATTTTACATTTCTGAATAAATTTCAGACAAGTAAAACTGGAGGGTTTTTTTATTCAGATGTTTCCTGATGCAGATCAACTGTAACACACCTCCAAGGGAAGTTTTTTGTTAACTCTGTCTATGTATCATATTAATAAATCATTTATAGATATAACAGGTCTACTTGCATCTATAAATTTAAGTCAGAAATTGCTGTTCCTTGCTTTAAAAATTTTGCTTTCCATTTGGTTCCAGAAAGAAAAACAACGCTTGAATCTCAGCTAGACAAGAATGATTAATTAATTCACATATCCCTTAATTCTCTAAGAAGTAATGGCAAAACTAGCTAAAACTGCTCATTATGCAAGTTCTGAAGTGCACTTTCTGTAACACTACACACAGCCAAAGACTGTCAGACTCCTTGTTAACCATTAGGTGCACCAGGGCCAACTAATTCCACTTAAACAGGCAAGCAACAATGAGATTAACTGTAGGTTAAGTGACTCAAAATAGCAGCTTTGATCCTCCAGGGGACCAGCAGTTTAAATGGTGAGGAGACCAGACAGAAAATAAGCATGGGGGAGAGGGAAACAAAGAAGAGGAAGATAGGAGTGACTTCTGAGAGCTTGAGGGATGGTGTGTGTGTTGTACTTTTGAATATTCCTAAATAATTGTTTGTTCTAGGATAGTATTCTCTGACTTTTTTTTAAAATTGTGAATTCAGCCACAGTTTTCACTCAGTAGCTGCAGTTCAGCATTTGAATCTCTCTTTAATACAACCATGTAATTGAGGCACATCAGTCATATCCTTAAACTCTAATAAAAAAATCAGCAGTGCTGTGGCATGTGGCGTCCTCCTATATATTCTCTCATTGTAACTTCTTGATATGAAATCTGTTGTTGCATTCAGTGATAGGACTAAAAATGAAAACGCTGGAATCACTTTCCGTAGTTGTCTCTGAGATGCAGGCTTGTGGTTCACCTGGGTGCTTCAGCAGACTTGACTCTTGCCTGAGCACCAGCTGACTCTTACCATCTTCCCCGTCTGCTGTCTGCACAAGGTGCTGCTTTTCAGCATTTTCAAGGCTCAAAGCTTCTCTCTCTGACAAACTCCTCCTTTCTGCAGTTAATGGCTGTTGTATGAACATCAAATGTAAAAAGGCACGACAGAAAAAAAAAAATTGGCTGTTATTAAATAATCAACAGGCAGGCTAGGAATTTGAAGCACATCTTCTCATCCTGCTGTTCACTGTTTTCTGTCCTTTCCATTCTTGTTTATACTCTACAGCAAAGAAGGGTCAAGGAGCTGGTCTTTGTGAGGAGAAAAAATTCCCAGACTGTAACATCTTGCTTGGCATCCCATGGTCAGATGAAAGATCAGAACCTCAGTTCCTTACAGAATTCTCACTGAAATTCTCTCAGTCTGAAAACCAGACAGGGTAAAAGAACCTCTGACAAAATGAAAATCCAAACCCTCATTATATAGGCTAGAAATCTGTTATTTTGAATGTCATTTTAGTGTCAAAAAGGAAAACACCCTTTCCTGTCCCAAAACAGAAAAAATAAAAGAAAAAAACACTTTTAAGAAGTATTGGGCAGAGAGGAGTCTTCTGGAGAGTCTCCTAATTCACCTTGTGGTCCCCCTGGACATGGTCAGAAACAAACCTCTACAATTTCACATGGAATTAGCTGAACATAAACAAAAAGCTAATAATAATAGTGTACACTATTATTAGTGTAGCTAATAATAATTGTACACTATTATTTGGCTAATAAAGACAAATAATAGTGTACAATGTATCTTCCTTTAGCAGTCAGGGTAGGGTTTCTGACTCTCTGCCCTGCCCCTCTGCACTGAGGTTTTGGGAAGGTTGGTTGTGTTTGGATGTGCCCAGTGTGGCCACTGCTGTGTGGTGCTTTGGGGCTGCCTTCCCACCATGACTCTGAACTAAGCAACAAGGCACAATGTTTACTTCTCACTCTTTAAAAAAAGTATTTTGGGGTCCTGAGTGATTCAGCAAATAAAAACAAAAATCACATCATGACAGAGGTGAGAGGATTTTTATGTTTCTTCATTTCTGCTTTCCTCGTGGATTCAGAGCCATTTATGTCCCTCTTCAGCTCCTTGCACTGCTGGGTTCTTCCACCCTGTGGGCTGTGCTCCCTCTGGAGGACTTGGTTGGGGATTTCATGAGAGGGTCATGATGTGATTCCTCACCTGGCTGTGGAATAATAGCATACAGGAAATGCTGCAGTCCTGGTGTTTGTTTCTTGTCAGCATACAGCCGTGCCTGTGTACACTCCTGTAAGGAACTCACCCTTTCTTGCTACCTCCAGCAAGGCTTGGATTCAGCCTGTACCAGCATTGGTCAGCTTGGTGGTTGACATGAATAATACCGTGAAATAATTTAAATTTCCAGTGAAATACAACTTCTCTTCCTTCCATTATAGGGGCACATATATAGGGGCTTTTGCTCTCCTTTTCTCTGTCCCTAAAAACAGTCACTTTGCATTTCTTGTGTTCAATAGCAGTATCTTCTGCTGTATTTAACAGCTTGTGAATAGAATTACTTCAACACAGTTTTGTTTTTTGGTTTGGTTGGTTTTTGGTTTTTTTGGTTTTCTTTTTTTTTGTGTGTGTGTGTGTTTTGGGGTTTTGATGTTGTTTTTGTGTTTGTTTGTTTGTTTGTTTTGGGTTTTGTTTGGTTTTTTGGGGATAACCAAGAGCTAATAAATATTATGCCGTATATTTGCAATACAGTAAAAGACATGTTCAAGCTGAGGGGAGGCAAGAGAGATTATCCTAAATTTAGTTTTATTATTTCAGGAGTAGTAGGTTCTTTGCTCCTCACTGTTCTACTTTTTACTTACTCACTGGGAAGGAATCTTCTTTGCTATTAGCATTTAACCTCTATACTGTTAATTTAGGGCACAGTTAAGTAGAAAGCAGATTTGGAAAAGCTGTACTTTTTTCTGTTGTTTTTGTTCTTTCCCTCCACCTCCCCTTTTCTTCTTGGAGAGGGCTAGATATTCTGACAATACTGACTTCCATTAAAAAAGAGGAATCCCAGGTATCTGTGTAACTGCTGAATAAACCTTTTTTTAGGTAAAGGATGAAGAAAGCAAAGGTTCCATGCAGCACATTAAAATGGCTGTGTAGTAGTGTTGTTTTCAGAAACATTCTTATTCTGCTGGGCAGTCTTTCAAAAAATATATGAAATCTAAAGCCCTACTAGCTTGGGAGAAGAGCAGTAAAACATAGAGGATACAGCAGTGCTTCCTCACATATTGCAAGAGCTATGGCAAGTATTTGATGCAGATATTTGTTCACTTGGAGTGGCATTAGTTTTCTTCTCCTTGTAAGCTATTTTTTTTAGTCTCCAGGGTTTACTTGCAGCTTTGCATCTTATCTTTGTTCTGTTTCCCACATAACTCAGGAACAACAAACAATTCATTTAAATTTTTGTAATGTGCTTCCTATTCCTGAATATTTTATGTGTCCTTAAAATATGTTCTACTTTTTTCTGTGTTTCTCCCCCTCCCTTTAATACATTTTTAATAGTTTTTTTATTGCTGATCAAATAAATGTATGGGGGAGAGAGAAGATCAACCTCATATTAAGACTGTATATCCTTCTTTTGGAAAAACAAAAAGCATTAAGTGATCCCAGAACTCATTTCTGCACAGGCCTCCTTTTCCCTCACCTCCCATAATTCTCAGTGCATTTTTATCTGTGTATTTATTCCTGGAGGAAGATAAAAAATGGCTAAGGAAGAGTTGCTGTGGGGTGCAGTATGAACCCAGCAGGTTAGTTTGTTTCTTGATCAGTCCTGGAAATTTTCTAGTGGTTTGCAACTAATAACTTGCTTAAGCTCAGGGCACTTATAAATATCCCTGATAATTAAAATACATGTAGGTGTGCCTTATACAGATATACATACAAAGATATATATAAGAATACATATTAAAAAAATTTTTAGATTGTCCAGACAGCTTCTGAGTGAACACACTTCTGTGAATTGCTTTCTTTGTATCAGCAGTGGATTTTAAAAAATTGAATATGTAAAATGTTTTTTTCACTGTTTTTATGAAAACCAGTGCATGTCCTCAGTTTATGTTTGGTTTACTCTCAGAATTTTTCAATGCCCTGAGCAGTTTCAGGGACTGTGTGTGGTTGTACAGAAAAGCAAAGAGCAGAGACTGCATATCTAAAATGAGAATCAAAAGGAAAGAAAACATTTATCTGCCTAGAACTACGTGTTAAGGTTTTTTAGCATAGGTAGTAATTTACAGTGCAACAGCTGGGCATATTCTGGATTCCTTGTTAGCCTCTTCTTGCAGGATTTCTTTGACAGATGGCACTCACAGATGGGCATAACATTCTTAAGGAGCTTACTCTTTCTACTCCCTTACCCACCAGTAACTCATGATACTATTAGAAATCTAAAAGCTTTGACATGAATTAGCCTTACTTAGCAGACTTTAATTTTTTAATCTTTAGAATATGCTGCAAGGTAGTAGTGCTTCTGGAATTCTTAATCTGTTTACTTAAGTTCTTAGAAGCCAAAATGGTATTCCAATAAAGTTGACATGGCAAAACATGGCAAATATACCATCATTTTATTGCTTTTTAAATTGTCATGATAATATTTATTCTCATCTGCTGGAGGAAAAATACAGAATGACACAAAAGAGTACAGTTTGACAACCCAGAAACAGCTCTGTCAACTGAAGTTTGCAGAGTTCAAGCCATTTGCTTGGCATTCCATTGTAACTACATTGAAATATGAAGTGAATAAACATAATATTTAAAATTGGCTGCTCAATGGAGCTTGTTTCTACCACCATCAGCTTAAACTAGTTTGGATTTTAGTATTTTAAAGTATCAACTAAGAGGGTGCCTCAAAAAAAGAGCAAACACTGCTCAGGATATTTGAATGCCCTTCTGTGATAGTTACTTGTTTGTCATGCACTTGGTGTTGTTTCTCAATATTCATGCAACTTTGGGCTTGAAGGCCATTATTCTTTCCAATGTTGACTCAAATGGCAGTTTTCCCTGATGAATGTTGTTGGTGTGGAGTTTCTGTTGAGGAATGTGAGACTATAAGCAGAGTGATCAGGTCCAAAAAAAGCATTGTGACAGCTGGGCAGGTTAGAGAGGCGAAAATAGTGAGTGCCCTCAGCCAGGTCCTCTGCTGTGTGTATTTGTAGCTTATTAGAAAAGGAGGAGAACACCAGATGGAGATAGAAACATGAACTCTGCTTTTTTGTTTTGTTTTCTAAGTGCTGTGTAAATTGAAGGTACCCAACTCTTCTTTCAGGAATCGTGCACAGCCTACTGTGGCACAGCTTCTGGTTCATGGCCTATTTTTAATTGTGTTCTTTTACTTTAGGGCCCCTTGCTAGGTGAGCAATCTGCTCCCTGCCATCCCATTTTCCCAGGGGCTCCTTCATTTCAGGTTGCTTCAGTATTTTCAGTGTAGACACAGTTAGTTACTCACATAAGGATATAATTTAAACACCTCTTTTGAATTTTCTGCCTGCAAGTAGTTGGGTTTTGAAGAACCCTCTGTAAGCAAACAACCCTAATATAAATAATTTGCTTCTGCATGTATTGAAGTGCTCTGTTCTAGGGAATGTGTATTCCTGAGAATAGTCTTTCATAATAATAAAAAAGCATGCATATAGTTACTGCAAATTTACAAAACAATTTAGCTCATGGTGAGAAAAGTAATCCGTGCCCTGGAATAAGTAGTCCAGGCAGGATAGTGCCTCGTTTGCATCTTCAGCAAATTTCTTATATATTTTGCCACCCAAAAGTCTTTCTATAAACCTTGTTTTGCTCCTGGCTGTCTTAAATATATATCTGCACACACATGTGTGTGCTGTAGGCATTCTCATGAGGAGATGAGCCTTCTCTGATAGCCAAGACTTTTTACACAGAGAAAATTGTGTGACAGAGCAGTGGTGTGGAGGGCTGCTCATGGAGTGGTGTCTGATGGCTTCAGGCCCATCTTGCCAGCCCTGATTATCTTAACATTGTCAGAGCAATGTCAGAGACTGACCTTGATTGCTGAGCATTTTGGGATAAATAGGGGCTTTCTGTTAGTCAGACTCTAGGTCAGGGAAAGGAAGCTTTTAATTTTAACAAATTTTGTAAGCCTGTTATTAAATGTCAAGATACAATCAAGATAATTTTGTGGTTTCACCTGTCATATCCCTGCAGAGAGAGTGAAGGACTTTGCTAATCTTTGTTTCATGAACTGCAATTTCCAGTGCAAAAATAGACATATTCTTAATGCTAAAAGGCTAAAGATAATTTGTCTTGAGCCACAAGAAGTTAGAAGTTTGTAGGCTGCTACAACTGAACCTGGAGTACTTTGGTGTCACTGCATTTCAGAATTAGGTTGGAGGAGCTCTGACACAACATAACCAGAAGGTTATCAGTGAAATAAAATTAAAAAGGCAGCTTTAGTCATAATTTCAGAATCACAGGATGGGTGGGGTTGAAAGGGATGTCTTTAGGTCAGCTGATGTAACCCTCCTGCTCAGAACAAGGTTACTGAGAGCAGATTCCCAAGACCCCTTTCCCACTGGATTTTTTGAGTAGTCCTTTCAAATTAACCATAATTCTGGATTTGCTTTGATCACTGAGTGGCACAGTACCTCCAGAGTTTACAGTATTGTGCTGTGGTTATGTTACAGCTTGTTTCATGTAAGGATATTTACCTCATTTCCCAAGCATTGTCTCCTTGATTTTTACAAATTATATTCAGTTAGTAGCAATTTTTACTCATTTCCTGTGTTGATTTTTGTGATTTTCAAAACAAGTATTTGTTTTCTAAATCAGTTTTTGTTTCTGAAAAAGAAATAATTAAAAACATTCCTGTTTTGTTTCTCTGATTTTATGTTTGCGCCTCTTTCAAAACTTCTATGCTTGTACCTCAGTCTTTTGCAGCAGGAGAGACCATCATGAATAGCTATAAAAGCTACTAAAATTACCCAAAAAGAAATGAGGTACAAGGCTTTCATAGTTTCATGCATTAAATTTTACTCAATAATACTATTCTGTTCAAGAAAAATGCATTATTAAACATTCAAATGTTCAATACTTTGTGTGCTCAGTTTTATATTTGAGTCCTTACAAGGTTTTTTTGTCTAATACCAGTAACTCTGCTACAAGTCAACCCTGAGAACCCTGAGGAAAGTTATGAACTTCTGTATTCTTGATCCACTGTGAGAGGCCTGTTAACTTGGGTTTGGGTTCTTCAGTTTGTTTTTAACAGTTCCTATGTAAATTAACTTCTGCTTTTTAATATGAACTTTTTCAAGTTTCAGAATGCATTGGACTTTCTCTTGCATGCTTGATTGTTTGTGACATGAGGAATGGGCTTTCTGATAATGTCTACCACTCTTTTATTCTTATTTCATTGGCATTTAAAATCAGGTGTAAATCAGCCTTGTAAGAAACCAAATTTGCAATGGCTATCAAATAGCATAGTGTGTTCCTGGTTTTAGTCTGTAAAGCTGACAAGACAATAGAAATAATCCCTAGGCAATCACAAGTGACTTTACCCTGACATCTCTTTAAAATGCTGCATGAGGGGCCTAACCTGCATGTGAGGGTTTTTTCCATAGATATCTGGTTCTGTCAGCTGATGAGCATTTTAGATTAAGACAGTAGCTATGGGGAGTATGTAACTGCCAAGCATTTATCCAAAAGAATTTTTCAAATCACCCCTTTTATTTATTTTTTAAAAAGAAGGAAGAAAATGGACATAAGCAGCTTTTAAGAATAATTATTTTTGGTTTGCAACTGTTATGGTGTTTGAGATATCCATTACTTGGAAACAAATACATATGCACAAAGCCCACAGGGAGACATTTTTCTGAGGTAAATTAATTCTAGGATATTATAATATGATGTGGTGGAGCATATATTTATAAGCCAGTAACTACACTCTGCTCAAGTGTTCAGGAATGAATATGAGTGCCTGAACAAACTCAAGATATATATGTGTTGGCTGATGTACTCGTTCCCTGTTGCTTGTTATTATTTCCTTTATTAGCATTTGAAATTCATAAAGAACATTGGATACATAAGGTAAACACTGTGTTGTGTCCAGAATACTTGTCTGAGTGGCAGAAATTAAAGACTGTAGAGCAAAGGACTGGGAGAGGACTTGGAGAGGTCAGCTAGTGCTTTCCTTGGGCTTCAAGGCAGGATCAAACTGTAGCTAAACCAGTCTGACAGACATTTGTCTAACTGGTTTTGAAAGAAAAGTGATGGAGATGGTGGCATTTCCTGAACCAATCTGTTCTAGTGTCCTATTGTCATTATTATACGTTTTCTAATGTTTCATCTGAGTGTCTTTCATTGGTATTTAAATTCATTACTTTCTGTGTTACCACACAAAAAACTCAGTGTGGGTGAGTGTTCAGCTTAATCTGTTTTGCATTATATACTTCAAGTCTGTGGTGCAGATTCTTCATAGTAAAAGAAAAATGTAATGTAATTACCTTATTTTTAGTGAAAACTGAAATTATCTCTCTGTCTGGATTAGGGATTAAAAAAAGTACACTTTGGCAGAAAGTGTGGAGTGGAACTAAGTTTGGAAGTATCTGATTCTGTAGGTGCTGCACTAAATGTACTGCACAGAGTACTTGGAACCTTGAGTTTTGTAGTGTTTTTCATTTAGTTTTGTGATATTACAAAGAATAAAATTTGGTTAGGATGTCTGACAATATGAATATAAATTTATCCACACTGATCAATAAATAATGACTATATCACAGATCTAGAGCCTTTATTGTCATGGTTTGGTTGATGTTTCCAACTAATTGATGAGTGTCTGCCCATTGAATGTAATGAGATTTAGAGGAATTTCCTGCTGCTTAGAGTAGAGAGATGCTTTTAGCAGAGGTGAATTACTGGGTGTTTCTGGAACAGCACATACATAATAATTTATTATCAAGAGTTAAAGAGAAAACAAGGGAGTTTTACACTGTTAAGATACTGTTAAAGAAAAAATAATTATAAGATAAGGTTGATTATAGCATTTATTTTTTTCCCTGTAGTTGCTCTTTTTATTAAGGCTTAAATTCTGAAGTGTTCAGTCTTTGGCTATTCCTGTTGACTTCAGGGCTGTATGCAAGGCTACTGCATCTTATTTGCTTGTAAGCTTTAGTTTGCCAGCTTTACATGAAGCAGGTTTTGTTTAGTACACAAACATGCTGCAATGGTTTGGGTGCTATACAAATAATAAGGCTAAGATCAAAGTTATTTAAATCATTTTGGTTTCAATCGAAATACGCGCTTTTTGGATTTCACCCAAAAATGAAGGAGTGTCTGTTTAGGAGAAGGCACAGTAGAGTCTTGATAAGAGGCATGGTTAATGAGGTACAACATATTCCAGTTTTCTCATGCTGCTATCTTGTGCAGCCTATCTTGTTGGGATTGCTAAAGAATAACTGCCGACTGTCCAAATCTAATTTGGCTCAGTGCACGTTGGTCTTTCTGCCAGATGGAGCCTATTTCTACTTTTGCTCATCAGAATTCAGATAAACCAGAGTTGGCAGAATATGGCAATGCTGACTTTGATATAACCCAGTCCACTGTAATGGAAAATAGAAATAACCTGCTGGACATCAACGTCCATACCTTTGACTGTGAAAAAAGACGTTCTTTGACCAGCATTCTTGATGGAAGTTCACCATTTGTTTCAGTCTGTGTATCTAAAGCAAGATGTCAGTAGAGCATCACTGAATGCCTTAATAAAATCTTCACAGGCACCAAATTTTCTCATTTCATTGGAGTGCTGCCAAAACTGAATGTCTTCGTTTTTAATTGTGGATGTAGCATTTCTTTGTGAGAGAGGTGTATGGAGGGAAAGTCTGCCTGAAACAACAGAAGGGAGTGAAATAAGCAGTTTGCCAAACTTCTGTCCTGACTAAGGATAATCCTGTGTTCTGAACGAATTTTGGATAAAAGTCCAGGCATTCTGGCTGTGAAGTCTTGGTTGTGTTTTTTCTTAAAGTAGGTAACTTGGCAAAGGATGGCATTTCTTGTTGTAAGAGTGAATAATTATAATCATTGATGTCTGCTTTTAATCTTTTGATTTATACTTTTGGGGAATGCTCTTGCATGTACAATGAGCAAATAATGTACTGTGAAATCTTTAATTGGTAATAAGCTTTCTGCATCAGTTTCTCTGTGCCAGCAGTTACACCTGAAACTAATTTGTTTTTCTCAAATGCTGGTGTTTTAATTTGCATTGCTAGCATTAAAAAATACTGTTCATGTGAATTTTTCACAGAAAAATAATTCACTTGAGCTACTCACTTTGTTCCTTGCTTTTCAAAAATAGCATGTCTTGAAGCATGTGACCTGTTTAGGAAAATCAATTGATTTCCATGCTTTTCTAATGTTAGCATTAGAAATAAAAATTTGTTCTCCAGGTTATCTCTTTCTTATCTACTGGGCTCAAATAAACTTGTAGCTTAGCTATCAAATTGCTCCTTTGATTTCAGACAGGTCAATTTCTTTATTCAGGCTCAGCTCACATCATGCATTTAGAGCAGTGTGAGTCCCTTTATTCTCATTTCAGTTCTGCTGATTTTTTAAGAGCTCAGCTCTGTATGCAAGGACAGTCCATCAGCATAAATAAAAGTCCATCAGCATCTGATATTTATTCCAAGGAGGATATGTTGGACATAGTAAGAGGTTCCTATTTGCACCACCTGGCCACTTTTGTTGATCTTGAAGAGAAGGACTCACTTCTTCCTCCATTTCTGGCTGATCATTTATGTTTTGAAAGAAAAAATGATAATACAGATGAATAACTAAATCAAGTAAATTTCCATGATACAACTACCAAGAAGAGGGATCAGTAGTGATCCCTCTGTACAGCTACCAAAAGAGGGATCCCTACTGTTTACAAAATCTTTAATGCCACTAGGAATTGTATCACACAAACTTAGAAGATAAAAGCCTGTGGGTTGACCCACTGGCACAGCCTTTGGTAGTGTTTAACACCACTGCTGCTCAGTCATTCTGATACAATTGAAATAATTGTCCCTCTGTTTTTGATGCATCTTCCATTCTGTTTGTCTGGTCCCCTCCTCCATTAAGCTGCCCTTGAAACAAAATTTAAGATTCTTCTAAATCTGCTGATTCCTGATCTGTAGACCTGAGGAACTTCACATGGTCTTGAAAAGAATAGAATTGCAGTGATCCAGTGATGCAAGGAATGACATAGGTGAACCTCAGGAACCCATATGCTTTGGAACCATAAGATGATCAGATAATTTAAGTTGTAAGGAATTTAAGAGTATTTTCTAGTGCAAATTTTAATATGCAAGACCTCACGATTCCTTAAGTTTCCTTTCGTATAAGAAATGAATCCAGGGGAAAAAATACGTTCACATGTATTAAAAATTCTTTTTTAGTTTATTTTACAGCTGGAATGTGCTATGGATTTAGCATGTCTCAGAGGGAATACTTGAGTCTTACTGAACGAATGAAATTCTACTCTGGCTCATTAACAGAGAAATCAAAATAAATGGCAATAATCCAGGTATCTGCTGTAGTCCTATTTCAGAATGTTGTTTATATTAACATAGTTAGTATGTAAAATGTTTGGGTTTTAATTACAGCTTAAGAAAGTAAACGATTTTAAAGAGAGGTGAGTGAAGTCATCTGGGTAAACATGCCAATCTGAAGAACAGCTCCCCACATTAAGCTAAGAAGCATTGTAAGGAAGAATTCATTAGAGATTTTTCTTTCTTTCTTTCATTAGCCTTTGCTCATTTTCAGTGCAAGTGAAGTGTTCAGTATTGGGCACTGATTACTCCTCTTGCATTCTCCAAAGCTGCTGTGCAGTGTTGATTTTCTCCTACAGTCAAGGCCAACAAAGCTCAGAAAAGTAGGATTTGCTCCTGGACACTCTGTTGAAGTCAAAGTTTAAATGGACATATCTGTTTCTAGAGAAGTCTATTTGGTCCAGGTTTCTAGTTCCTTTAGTGCTGTTAAATCACTCATTAAAAAAAAAAAGGTTTCTTTGGATATGTTGAGTTCCTGTGTTCCCTTAATTCAGTGTGGAGCATATTTAAAGAATTTGTAGTAGCTTGGCTCGTGCAGGTCCAGCTCTGGCAACCTTCACCCCTTGCACATTGAGCTTCCTCCCCCAGAAGCTGCTGTCAGAGTGGGGCTGAACTGTTGGGGACTTGCTCAGGCTCAGGGTCTCCAGTGAGCACAGTGGTGTCAGAGCAATTCAATACTTGTTCCCACTAGAAATCTGCCTCATAACATACCTTTCAAACGCTTATATTTCTTGAAAGTGAATTAGTGTTTCATATTTCAAGTGGGCTGACCTTTTGTTGCCGTGAACTAATGACAGAGTTAGTGGGGTATTTAGGCTCTACAGCCTTCTAGCCAGATGATATTAATTGCTTGACTGAGCACCATGGTTCTTGTTGAGTGATGTTTAAATGGTCTTCCCACAATCACCTGGTAATTCTTATCTACAAAGATTCAGCCCAGTGCTCTATTCACTGAGCCATATAACTTTTCATTATTTGCTCGTTAATTTTGCCAGATTTTAGGTACTTGGTCTGGAATTTTCCTTCCTTAGTGTTTGCCTGAAGCAATAAGTGTTCCTCTTTCCAGAAACAAAATCAAGAACCATGGATTGCTTTTCCTATACAGATTTTCAATTAATAAAATAATTATTACAAAACCAGTGAGAAAATCATCTGCTATGGGATGTGGAGACTTGAAATTCAGGAGGAAAGAATCCTTCTGAGTCATGGATATATTTTCATTCCTCTGCCCCCCACCTAGATATTTTCAGGTTATAATTTTTCCCTCAATATTCCAGTTGTTATGAGTTCCAAACCACTGTGTGCAGAGTTTGATCACTAAATACTTTACAGTTTTCTTCTGCTGTATTTGCACTGTTTCAGAGCTGTAATGTTGAAGGAAATTGGGGAGATGCTGATAAATAGACACTAGAGACTGTGTGCAGTGTCTCTATTACTGATAGTTCTGTTCCTTTTGGTGCCAAAGAAGATTGCCATGAAAATTGGACAGGAACTGGACATGAGGAAAGAGGATACAGTTGTCCTGTATCATGGGAATAGGAAGCCAGTGGAACAGGACTATGAGTAAATATGACTTCTGAGGACTGAAATGGGATAAAAAACAAGATTAGTTAAATTTGAACAAGCAGGGAGATGAGGACTTGGGAGTGAAGAAGGTGAGAGAGGAAGGAGGAAATAGAAAGGGAGGAAATTTAGGGTTGATAGGCTGTGAAGGACTGAACATGGCAGCTTTTGAGGTGAGTCTAGGAGAGATAGGAATAAAAATGCAATTGAGATGGAAGTAGAAGGAACCAGTCCATCCAGTGAAGAAACTGGGATAAGCTGGGGAAGGTGGAGTGAATGTGAAGAGAGAATACCATATTCCCTTTAGAACAGGAGATAGATCAGCTCTGATCACTAAAGAGAGTAAACAAATGTCATTCAAAAGAAAACCTGGAACAAAACTCATCATTCTAATGCAATCTAGCTGCTGCAGGCTCAGTAAAGATGCAGGGTTTAAGACATTATTTTCTTCCCATAATCACCACCTTCACATTCTTCAGTTACATTGGCAATAATTACTCCTGTTCCTTGTTCCCCTCTGGGGCTCATAATTTTCCTTCCCTTTGCTTATAGCCTACTCTGCTCTGCAGGTACCAGCAATTCTTGTCTTTCGAACTGTCTTTTATTAATGTAGCTCAGAATTCAGAACAGTTGTTCATAGCCCATAGCTTCTGTTACAAGAGCTGAAAAGAATTTGTATTTATTAAGTTGGTCTTTTCTTTTTTCCTTGACTGTAAAAATTATTCTTATGAAGTTATTACTGAGCATTACAAATGCCACTCTGCAAGAAATTGTTGTTCCTTCAAGTGTATTCAGTGTTGTTTGCAGGTTTGGTTTTGCACAGTGTTGACAACACAATGAGATTTTTCATGTTTTCTTGCTGTTTTGTGAGATTGAATGGAAGAGGTTGGGATGATGATGATGATGATGATGGTTATTAATGTTATTATTATTTCTCTTGGGAATATATTAAAAGATAGAACATGGATAAATGGAGCCTCAAGGGTGACTCATGTTTTTGTTTAGCTTGAACTAGGTCCAGCTTCTAGGAGGAACTGGATTTTAGGTGCATGTTTTTGCAAAGTGTTTTAAACTGAAGTTATAATTCCAGCAGTCTCAATGGCATGTGTTTGTTTTTATTTAGAAGCATGTTTAAGAAATGTTTGGTGGGTGAGTGGAAAACAAACACAACTATCTCAGTCTGGAGGCTGCAATTCTTTGGCATATTCAGTGTCAGCAAAAATCAAGTGGAAGAATGGTCTTATGAGAATGGACTTGGTTATTTTTCTGATTTACTTTCTAAAGAATTGTCTTTATGCTCACTTGCAAGTTGTGAAAGTGTGATTTCTTGCAGTTTGCTTTCTACTTTGTAAATATTTCTGAGCATTTGAAAGGTGCCTAAAGTTTGTGTTCAGCATGAGCTGCTGCCTGGTTGTCTTTGAGTAACACAAATTCAGGAAGTTCTTTTCTTCCAAACAACAAATTGTTATCATATTTTTTGTCACCACGTGTGTGACTCTGTGACACCTCTATGCCATAGCTTCTATAATGTTGTTCAAGGTGTGGTTCTAATTTTTTTTTTTTCTGTTGTAAATTATCAGTAAGCCTTGTCTATAACTCGACTTTTAGTTGGAGGGGAAAAAAACCCCAACAAAAAACAAAACCAACAAAAACAAAACATCAAAATCCAAACAACAAAATTTGCTCTTAGATACAATGTGAACATGTAGCTTGTGAGTATTTTGAGATTTTTCTGTAAAGCAATCAGTGACATTCATTTTTTATAAGTTGTTTGGGGAGTGAAGCAAAGTGAGGAATTAAATTTTTTTGCTGTTTTTTTTAGGAGGTTTTTTCTTATATCTTAAAAATGTTCCATGAGAAAATATTTGTAGGCCTGTATTCATACAGTCATAACTTATGTTTTGAATATAATAGATAAGGATGGTGTAAGAATCTAATAATGTCAGATATTTTTAAAATGTAGCTTGATGTGTGTTTTTAATATCTATACTTAATTGAAAAGAAATTTCAACATTTGAACCTAGTTTACAAGTTGAACAACAAATGTCCCTCTGGTAACTGAGGGCTTTTGTCCTACTCAGCTGTACATTGGGAACATACACTCTACCTGTATTTCAATACACTTAGGAAAAGCCTGAGACAAAAAAAAAGGCCAAGTTTACAATATGAGGAGTTTATTATATGAGGAGTTTATGATATGTTTATGATGCTGCCTGCTTAGAAGGGTAGTTCCATCTGCATCATGACCTGACTGAGGCAGCCAGAGTGTGGCCAGGCAGAGCTGCAGTGGTGTGTACCATGGTCGTGTCAGCAGAAGCATGACAGATGTGCACAGTGAGCTGAGATGCATGTGAGAGAAGAATGTCAGTGAAGCACAGCAAATCTAAAAATGTGTTAACTATTTCAGGATTTCATTGGCCTTTGTTCTGTTGTAAAATCTAGGGGTTGTTTTCCAGCTCCAGTATAAGCACGCATCTTCCACTTGAGAGCATTTCACTAAAATTCTTCAGATGATTTTAAAATTTTATATACAAAAGCTCAGAGCAAATAAGATTCTCCTGTCTACCCTTGAGACATGAGAGGAATTTAACTACACAATTACTAAAATTAAGAAGCATTGTAGGATTTGTCTGGTCTACAGCCTCATGAAATTACTCTAGTGCAAATTTCACCATATCATGAGTGACTGACAGGTTGCTGGTTTTGAATGAAAAGACTTGCAGAGTTAATGCTTGGAATACATCTCATGCAATACATTTTGTACTAATCCTGGAATTTGTTTTATTGCAGGGATATAAAACCAGACAATATCTTGATGGATATGAATGGACATATTCGATTAGCAGATTTTGGTTCTTGTCTGAAACTGATGGAAGATGGAACGGTAAATTAGAAAGAATGATACATTCCTAAATATTTTTTCTTCAGTCCATTGATAGCCACAAAATGTGTGCTAATAAAGGGAATAGGTGCCTTATGGCAAGTGAAATGGAGCTGTAAGTGGTATTGGTATATAACTGACTTTCCTGAAAATTCAACGGCAGACTGCTCGGATTTGCAGTATATTAAGAACTTCTTAGTATACAGTCAGCTCGTGAATAAATAAAGGGAAGCTGTTCTGTCAATGCCAAGTAGGTGTTTATGAACTATGAATCTCTCAGTTTTAAGCTCTGAGCTCTAATCTTTATTGAAAATGTAAGCTGTAGTATGAGCAAGATGAGATACTGAAATGGGATGATGTTCTTCTAGTCCATTTAAATTTGCACATTAAGTGTGACTAGAATGTAATTCCAGTATGTTTAATCATGTCCCAGAGGATTACAATGTATTTGACCTAATATATGTGATTACCAAATCTATAATTGCTTACTGGCTCTAGTCCTGACAATTGACAGTTCTGTCCTTTATCTGTTTTTAAATATTGATAATAGTTTAGCAAAAGTATATTATTAGGCTGCCTATTAATGCAGTTGGATGCTTAAGTATTTCTTTATGAATTTAGAAGCTTTTGCTTGTGTTTAGTTGTTCGTGTTATGACAAGAATGCTGGACTAGGTTTATATATACATGGGCATAGTACCACAGTGTCTGTAATGATGAAACTTGGTTTTAATCCTGAAAATGTAACTTCTCCAGGTCCAATCTTCAGTGGCAGTTGGAACACCAGACTACATCTCTCCAGAAATCTTGCAGGCCATGGAAGATGGAAAAGGGAAGTATGGGCCCGAGTGTGACTGGTGGTCCCTGGGCGTTTGCATGTATGAAATGCTTTATGGAGAAACGCCCTTTTATGCTGAGTCCTTGGTGGAGACCTATGGGAAAATAATGAACCACAAAGTTAGTGCACTTTCTGTCTGTCTCTAAGCTAATTTTTAATAATGGGGTAACTTGAGCGCGTATTTAAAAATAAGTTTTTATGTACTAATTATGTTAAGTGTTGATAAATGTGCAAATGAACAAAATGTGTAAATGAACAAAAAATATGTTTCCATGTAGCAAGTTAATGCTTATGGATTGCAGATGATTTTGCTTTGGAATAAGGCTAAAACTTAAAATCTGGGCTTGGAAACATAGATGTTAGTTCACTCTGTGGAGTCTGTCTTGGCTACATTGCATCAATCTTGTTGTGTTTCTTTTTTCTGGTGAGCCCATTCCTTGGCTTATGCAGAAGATTCTAAAATGTTCTTCCACATGGGGCTAGCTGTAAAATTCAACAGCTGTAGTGTAAGAGAAATTTAAATAAAGGAGAAAAAGTAGAAGACAAAATATCTTAATAGTTTCTATCCTTAGCAGAAATCTTTTCCTTGAAACCTTAGCGCATGTATTTCAGAGCTGAAGTGTTTGCACAATTCTTTTTCTAGTTAATGATTTTCAGTAAGAAGGTAAATTTTTCCAACTTTTTCTTGGTAATAAACTATTTCCTCTTATTTTAATCTTTAAGGAGAGGTTTCAGTTTCCTGCTCAAGTGACAGATGTCTCTGAAAGTGCAAAGGACCTCATCCGAAGGCTCATTTGTAGCAGAGAGCATCGACTTGGACAAAATGGAATAGAAGACTTTAAGAACCATCCATTTTTTGCTGGGATTGACTGGGACAACATTAGGAACTGTGAGGCACCTTACATCCCAGAAGTCAGCAGCCCTACTGATACATCAAACTTTGATGTGGATGATGATTGCTTAAAAAACTCTGTAAGTATACAATTAACATTTTGATGAATCAGCCTTTGTGGTATACTTTGTAACAAAATGTATGGAAAAGGCAGTTTATTTCACTGTGTTCTGCATAAATAACAGTTAGGTGCTGCTTTGAAGTACTGAGAGGGGAATACTTCCATAGTTTGTAGGCTGGTCCTAAAATCATAAGGTTTGTAAATTCATTGTAGCTTTACATATCTTTAGCTAACATACATCTGTTGCAGTAACAAGTTTAGTGTCCGTGTCTTACAAAGAATAATACATTTACATATAGATAGTCTGCAAGACTACTTGTAGCAGAGCATTGCTAAGACTTACTATAAGTTTGCACATTGCATTTTACTGTATTTTATTACTCTAATTGCTCATGTTGGTGTTTGATTTCCTTCAGTTCATTTCCACTTAACTTTTTCCAGTCTTTTCTCCAACTTGAGTTTTGAGAAATGTAGGAGAAATATTACAGCCATTTCTTAAGGAACGAGAAAATATTTTTACCTTTCCTTAAAATGCTCTGCAACTATTGATTTTACGAGACTTTCTGTTTCTATGCTTTTGAAAAGGATGATAGATGCCTTAGCATTGGAGGAATGCCTTGTGTTCTCTCCTCAGAAATACCTTTGGGTGTGTTTGTGTGTGTATCTCTTGAAAGATGCAGAAACCTTCTGTTTACATGTGAGATAAAGCATTTTCACCACTTCTCTTTTCTGAACTGCATGTGCATCTCGGTTTCACTCAGTTTTCTGGGCATGCAGATAAGTGGCAACGTGAATTTTTGTAGACAAGATGATCATTATTTGCATTCCCTTTTCTCCAGCTGCTCATTAAAACATGGAAACCACTTTGACTAAAACATTTTGTGGGTGTCAGTCTCTCTTCCAAAGTAATAAGCCACAGGACAAGAGGACATGGCCTCAAGTTGAGCCAGGGGAGGTTTAGTTTGGATGTTGGGAAGAATTTCATAACCAAAAGGGCTGCCCCGGAAAGTGGTGGAGTCAATTGACTCACTGGAGGTTTTTAGACATGGTCCTTAGGAAGGTCATTTAGTGATGGACCTGACAGTTAATGGCTGGACTTAATGATCTTGAAGGACTTTTCCAATTTAAGTGATTCTGTGATCTCTGGTTAAATCTCAGACCCCTTTTCCTTATGGGCAAATTAGGCAAATCAGTGTAGCTGCATAGGATGACTTGCACTTTTTTCATTTTGTTTCCTCACTTATATCTGATATTTCCTCCTCCCTTCACAACAGAAGTATTTTTATCTTAAAAATTGTTTATACAGTCTTCAGATACCAGTTTGCACATTATTTTGTCCAGCAACAGCTAGAATGGAGAATGGAGTAGCTGGAGTGCATGCTGTATGTAGCAGGTCTTTGTTTGTGAAGCTGAAATACTTTTTAGAGGTTGTTCACACATTTTAGTGTTGTCCATTCCACCACTGCTCCTTTTTAGAGCCCATTCTCCCACCTGAAGTTTTCAAACTATGCCTGTATAGTGTGAATGCTTTACCATTGGGAAGGAACAGGGACCTGCAGGTGCAGAAAGAATGCTCCTCTGCTGAGTTACTGGACTCTCAGCTGAGAAAACTGAGTCCCATTCTTACTTTGCTTTAGACATTTGGGGGTGAAAAGCAATGCCCCTGAACTGTTAGAGAGGAATGCCAGTTTCTAGAGCTTCTTTTTCAGCTTCCTAATTTGAAACATCTGAAGGTTTTGTTCTGTTTTAATATAAGGATGTTATTTTCTTGCCATTTCTTTTCACACCTAGTATCTCAGAACTGCTGAAAAAACCTAGCCTAAAGGCATTGCATGACTGAGAATATTTTACATTTTTGCTTTGACCAGTGGACATTGTATTTCATATTGCTTTGCCTCAAATTCCTTATATATAACTTGGAGGTATTTTCTCCTCCATATTTCATACATATCTTTTGAGGAAGTTCCATATACTCACACTGCTATTGTAGAAGTCAGCAACACAGATAAGCCCATGAGACTTTTTTTTTCTTTCAAAAATTCTTGGCAAGATTTGAATTGCATAGAGCAAATGAGGAAAACCCAATGCTGAAGATAAAAGACAGTGTTGAAAAGCCATGGTTGTTATTCTTCCTGAGCTTTGAATGAGACCATAGTCCCATGGAAAAATTATATACATAATAATGACATTTAAAAAGTATGTTGAATGTACACACAAGCATAAAGGGCATAACTGGGCTATTCAGGCAGCCTAAGCTGTGCTGGGTTTTAGCTTTTCACTGTTTGGTTTGGTAGCCTTATTGAGAGATTCAGTCGTCATTTTCTCAGCATGGTTGTACTGCTAAATTCACACAAGCAGCAGGAGATATGTATCTTGACCTCTGCAAAACAAATTCTTTCACTGAATCTTACCTTATGATCAATAGAAACAATATTTTAGATATTTAGTAACCTCTCAGTGTAGTATCTGAGAATTGTCATGTGGGCTGTTAAAATCATGCAATTAAGTATTTGATAGTTTTGAAAGTTATTTGCGAATACAGTTTTGAAATTTGAATCTATGGAAGGTGAAAATAGAATGTAAAGGAGAAGTAGAATTTTACTTTTTCTAACCATAGTAATCTCTAATAATTGAGATTTTTTTTTAATGATTTAATGGAAAGTTAAGGCTTTCTAATTTGATCTTGTCCTTAGTTTCCAAAATACTCAAGTTCATGAATTTACACAATCTAGCAATATCATTAGTGTTGTTTGGGAACTCTTTTATAACATGAAGGTTTTTGTCTGCTAAGAGGACAAGGTTGTGATGTAATATAGCTGACATCACCACTGGAAAGGTAATTTCAGATTTCTTTTGAGTGCAGTCTTACTCCTTGTCCTTTCCTGCAGAGTTTTATATGAAGAAAATTACAACTGGGTTCCTTTCATTCATTTTTGTTTGGTTTAGAAAGAAATTGTTAAGAAAGGTATATATAATATACCTTTTCTGACAATTTGGAGTCTTTTATCACTTCCAGTGCAATAATCATCTTCTTGAGGATTTTCTTTTGGTGACTGTTATGGCATTCTCTAGAAGAGCAATGTAAACCTTGCATCTTGGGGTTAAATAGGAAGCTTTTAACAGAAAATTTAAGAATATTAGAACTTCAAATAGTCCAAATAAAATAACAACAGGGTTATTTTAGCCTGAATAGCAACTCAAAGATTTGTCTTTGTTTGTAGCTCTTTGTCTGGCAAGAAAGAGGAGCAAAGAATGAAGAAATGGTCAAAGCACTAATGGGATTAGAACACTCTCTGGTATTATTTCTTTCTAGTAAATGCCTGCTGATTGTTCTTTCCAAATAGAGGTGGCCCACTCAGAAGTGGGCTGGTAATTCTACAGGCAGGAAGCCCTGTTGACTGAATAGCAGAGAGGAGCATAGCAGGGAATAAAAGGTGTTACACTTGGTGCTAAGAGCTTCTTGGAAAAATAGCCTATTTAATTAGAAAGACATTTTTATGGCAGCATGATCTGGTTTTGTATATGTTAAATGCTATTATAAATAGCATTAGTTGATGTTGTTTCGTATTTGGGCTGTAGATAAGGATGCCAGTGAATATAGTTCACATGATACTAACACTTCTCATATGGTTAAACTGAAAAATCTGTTTCTTTCAAGTCCAGTAGGATAGTGCTTATTCAACTGTCCTGTTATTTTTCTAGGAAACAATGCCTCCACCATCCCACACTGCATTTTCTGGCCATCATTTACCATTTGTGGGTTTCACATATACAAGTAGCTGGTAAGTTAAGAGTTCAAAAATTGTCTGTAGGCTAGTTACACAGTATTCTAACTTTTTCTAACTTTCTGTCTTTGAATCATACTGAACAGATATCAAAGAATGTGGTTTATTGAGGAAATTACCATAATCTAAAATGCTGTCTGTTCAAGAGAATGAGCTCTCTGCAGGTGAAATTTACATATATGTACAGGTCAGCACTTGTGCTCAGGGGAGTTTTGATGAGAAAGGTTGTTATTAGAGAATATATGAAATTAACTGCCCATTACAAAGTTAAGACTGCATGTATGGACCCCAACAAAACTTAGTTTGTTAGACATTATAACCAGTTTTATTTCTAGCCCTTTGACACTTCTGTAAGTCTGAATAGAAATTTTGTAAAAATTACTTTATTTGATATCTGCTATTAATGTATAATTTATTTCACTCATTTCCATTGCTAAACTAAACAGGGAAGTCCCTTGTATGCTCCTTGTTTATGGAAATAAAGAAAGTGTTTACAACCATTGAAAAGACAGGCCTATTTCTGCTGGGAAAGTGACTATGTCCTAGAATGTCCTGGACTTCAAAAGCATTATTTGCATAAGTAGTAGCATGTGTACATGACTAGCCACAGCATTTCTGACATGTCCGTGCCCTAGTTGTTATGGGATAATTTCATACCATTTTTAGTGATTGTTGTCTTTAAAGCATTTGTGATACTTGATTAACTATTCTCAAATGAACTACTGTTGTAATTTTACTGTCTAAGCTTCTGCTTTTTGCTATCTGGCTAACATAGAGTATCCATAATGATTTTTAATCAGGAGTTCATCCAATTCTGTGTAACAAAAAATGCATTGAGGAGATCAGGCATGCTAGGTAAAAATTCTTTCAATTTCCAATGAGCACATACAAGCAAAGTATTATAACAAGATGTTATAATAAATGGCATACTAATTAGCAACTTAAACAAACTGTTTATTGCTTGATGTTTTTATAGCAGTGTTTTAAATCAGGCTGTTGTAAAATCCAATACTATTTATTTTTTCCCCCCAGTGTTCTTTCAGACCGCAGCTGTCTAAGACTGACAGCTGGACCACCCTCCATGGATCTTGATGCCAGCATTCAGAGAACTTTGGAGGATAGTTTAGCAACAGAAGCTTATGAGAGGAGAATAAGACGTCTAGAACAGGAAAAGCTTGAACTTAGCAGAAAACTGCAAGGTATAGTCATTAAAAAAAAAAATCATTCCATCACTTTTTAAACTTAGATTAACCTGCAGTTTTGTAAGGCACTGTTTATACTATGGGAAAAAAACTAAATATACCTTCTGGAATGCTTTTTAGCAGAAAATGATTCTTTTTATTCTTTTGATTGACAAATTAAATTTCTGTTACACTTTATGCCTGAAATACACCATGTATGCAACTTCTTGTGCTAACTTTGTTCTCACTGTACCTTGGTCACTATGGCATAAACATTTTGTTCTTAAAACTTTTAAGAACTTAGTTGATCTAGCTGACAATTACTGAAAACTTGGCACATAATAATTGGAAATTGCAAATTGTAGAATGCCTAGTGCAGGATCTTTTGGCTTGTCTTAATTTATCAGTAGTATCTCTTTGATCTCCTCAGATGTCAGGCATGTTATCCATCCCTCTATCTTCTATCTTTTTCTAGAGTCCACCCAGACAGTGCAGGCTCTTCAGTATTCAACAGTGGATGGCCCAATAACAGCAAGTAAAGATTTAGAAATTAAAAGTTTGAAAGAAGAAATTGAGAAGTTGAAGAAACAGGTAACAGGTATGTTATAAATAGTAATGTAAAAGCTGTAACAAGAAACTGTATTTTGTCAAGTTTTTTTTTTTTTCTCTCCAATCGTAATGCTAGTTTTCCTTGGCTTTATAAAATTTTCCAGTCTATTTTTGCTTCTCATTTTACCCCTCACTCTCCCACTGTACCACAGCATTTTCTCCAAATTCAGTTTGAGTTTTCCAAGTGGCAAGGAGTAGTGCATGAGAGAGGATACAATGGGCCATGAGGCTGCACTGCCAGCAGCAAAACTGATCAAAGAAAACTGTCACCAAAATAAGTCCTGCCACAGCTGCATGGCCCCTTCGCAACCTGTGCATTCCCTGCACTCTCTCATCACTTTAATTGACTTGATTAAACAAGGAAAATGCTGTTAGATAGAGAGAATTTAATCAACTTGTGATCAGATAAATCAGCACAAGGTGGGCAATAGAAGCATGTGGGGGAAGGGAGATGAGAGGGAGAAGAACCACCTTTCAGCTCTGCTGTCAATGTGCTGTCATTCCTTTCAAAACTGAACATTTATTTTCTTTGCTTCTGAGAGTTCTTGAAGATTTTATGAAAACTAAAGTTTTGGCTGTCAAGAACCTCAGTACTTTAAGATGGAAAAGTGGTTTTGAAATCTGTGCAGCTAAAAAGATTATTTTTTAAATTAATGTTACGATGCCTTTTATCAGGACATTCATACTAATCAAAAAACAAAAATCTACTTAGCCCAGTATGTGTGTTCTACAGAGGCAACTGGAGATGTTTAGGGAAAGATCCATCTTTTTCCAGCCTTACTTTTCCAGATTCTGGACAATTCGTGTTTTAAGAACTTTGAGAAGGAGGACTTACAGTGCACCACTATATTGAATATAGCTTTGAGTGAACCAATTTGCTGTCTGTTTGACTAATGTATTTTTAGCCTGCTTTAAAGGCTAGTATTCAGTATTCTTGATTTGATATTCTGAATAAGTTAAAGGGAGTTTTCTCTCATAGTGATTCATAGCATAGGATTCCTGCTATACATCTCCATAATGCTGTCTTTAAAATAGAATCTTAAGAGCAGAGACATCTCAAAAAAAGGAAGAAAGGAAGCACAGCAAGATTTTTTTATTTAAAAAATATTAAGATAAAAATAGGAAAATTAGCAAGAGAATGTTAGATATCAGGTCTGGAACCAGAGAAACAGGGAGAAAAACCCAATTAATCTTACAGGAAAATGTCTGTGGTTTGTGTGAAAAATCAGTCACAAGTAGTGGTAGATACATCTCTATTATATGTCCATATCTTGCCTGAGACAAGAGAAAAACAAACAGCCAGAAATGTTGGAGGAAACTACAAAAAACATTTGTTCTGGTTTGTATTTGTGACAAGACTTCATTCAATTCCTGAAAGTGTCAGGAATGCCAGCAGCGACACCCACAGAAAGAGTAACTTGAACTCAGCTTGCAGACACTTGAGTGGATGTGTTTGGGCTCTGCAGCTGCCTTGTGGGGCAGGAAGAGCTACGGGTGAGCTGCAGAGTGCAGCACACAGATTACAGCCTGTTAAAATTGTGTAGTCTGAAAAAAGCCTGTCACAGATACACAGTTGGACAGCTGCTCTGGCATGATGCAGCAGTTTTGTATTGTACCATGGGCATTATTTTTGGAGAGGAACATGGCTTAGCCAGCTCAGGGAGGATCACTCTGGTTTGAGTGATGCCATGTTGGCACTCTATCAGGACAAAGGCTTTTGTGAAATTTTGCTCCAGCCAAATGTCCCTCCTCTTGCTGCTGTAATGAGGATAAAGATAACATGATCAGAAATCCTTTCTCTGCAACAATATCCTTAGATCAGGTTTTGAAAACTGACTTTTCAGTTTTCTTCTTCAGTTTTCTTCTTCTTGTAAACTGAAAAGCAACATTTACAAGAACAGTTTTTGAATGAGACCAATCATTCACAGAAAAACATCAAAATCAGCTTTAAATTGTATTTTATTCTTTACTATTGATCTGCAACTTAGTTCACTGCTTAAAGTATCACTCACTTACTTTGGTATTAAAAAAAAAAAATAGTAAAGGTGTGGAAACATTCCCCAACACATCTGCTGTCCCTTTTGAAATTGAAGAGAAGTCAAAGTCTGGTGAAGGTGGTCAATACTGAGAATTTTTTTCCTAAAGTAATTTTCTGCTTCACACCACATACATATTTGTGTATTTATTCCTAGACACAATGTGTACTTTTGGAGTTTGGTTTGGAAGTGAATAATAGGATCAAATGAGGAAGATGTAGAGCTGCCTAACCCATCCCCAGTCACTCCACAACTTTGCCAGTATATACTTGAATGCTTTGTCTGATCCAGCCATTTGTTAGAAAAGACTCATTTGTGCCTTAAGCTGCAACTAACACAAGCAAATTTGATAAAATAGAAAGAGAATTTTCTATTTTACTTGATTTTTATGGAGGTTTTGAGATAGATTTTAGAACTATATTAATGGCAGAATACAGAAACAAACCAAATGATGGCCATGTCTGAATGCTTCCAAATATAGGGGAGCTAGTTCCAGGTTTTCTGGGTAGCCTTTAAAAGATCTGATGAACTTTAAGAAGGTTCAGTTCAGGTGCAGAGATAACCTTTTTATGCTTTGGGCTCATCTCTTGAGTTACTAAATGTAATGTAATAATGTATTACAGTGAATGTTTGGATATATTATCTAAAATGTTAGTTACAACTAGGGTGATTAAACGGAAAATTACCATTTACAACCCATATGTCACACCTAGCTTTTTGTTGCATTCTTTAACCTGTTTTACTGCCTTTTCTGAAGCTGTAAGAGTAAACACCTGCTTAAAAAGGTAATAAAGAATGAGCTCAAAATTGTGTCAAATTCAGGAGTGTCACCGGGAGGGCTTAGAAAAATACATTTTTCTTGTCTATCTGGTTTTCCAGGAAATGACAAGCTAGCATATGCTTTCAATTTTTGAGGTCAAAGTTATAATTTTTGTTCGCTAAGTTACATAGGAGAAAACTTTGAGGAATCTTTAATATTGCCAAATATGTAAAGGGCAGCAATGCAAGAGGAAAACAGAGCTGTGGAACAAAGTAGTTCATGCACAGAAGAGAGATTTATCTTGGCTCAGCAGAGCCATATATAAACTTTCTTTTCACTGGTGACTTCAGAGTAGACTACATAAGGAAGGCAGTTAATAATTTCTGGCTTTGAGCTGCATCTCTTATTTAAGTGCATTCTTTTAAATTTTAAACAAGAGTGAGTGAATTAAAACAATAGTGAATATTTTTCTGGGTATAAGCTAATGGTATTAATTTGCTTATAAAATTCTTGTGTTTCAGAAATTAACCCTCTTAAAAATGTATGTGTTTTTATATTTGATTTCTCCATGAGCCAGTCTCTTAGGGTTGCATTTATGAAAATGTAGTTATAGGCTGTTATTAAGAATATAGATGGGTTCCTGTTCTTTGGGTAAATACAAGTGGTCTGAAGACCTGCCCACAACTGAAATAAAAGAAAACATGTCCAGTGATTTCATAGAACTTGGAATTAACTTACCTTCCAATATATCTTGCTTTTAAGTCTTGTTTTTGAAGTAAAGACTATGAGGCAAAAAAAACCCCACTCACTAGTTAAAAAATATCAGTTGCCATATTTTATGAGTTTCAGGTTTTCTTATAGAATTTGAGGGTATTTATATGACATTATTTAACTGTGCCATAGAAATATACTGTCACTGTGTAACTGACTGTTGGTAAGAAACTGGTTGCAATAGTTCTCCCTTATTTATAGTAGTAATAAAGCAGATCACATAAAAACAAGTGGTTTTCACACTAGAAATAAGTAAAATCAGCTGAAGTTAATTTTAAGAGTACTGACAGGAGAACACTTGCCAGCTCTTGAGTGACCCATTATTTTTACTGTTTCTTTTTGGGGGAAATTGGGAGGAGGAGGGAGACTGTTTATAATTACTGTGTAATAAAAGATGTATTATATATTACATCACAGCACATAAAAGTCAAATCTATAAGTTGTGTTAAAGTATACATTACAGAATTATGTATTAGAGCTGGCCAATATAATGTGAGAAGACAAGTAATTATCATTTTTGTGTTATATTCCAGCAAGCTGGGACCTTTCATTCTGTTCCCTTAAAAGCAGATAATGGCAGCTGAAACAACCTGCTCCCTTTTCTAAACCAGATAAGAATTGCCTTATTTTGTGATGAAATGGAAACCAGAAAAAATATCGAAGGGGCTTCAAGCAGCTAGGCTATGCTATGCTATTGTAGAATTCTGATTTTTCCCTTAAAATATTTAGAGTTCTGCTGCTTTTTCTAGAATCTGGTCAGCTGGAGCAGCAGCTCGAGGAGGCCAGCACTGCAAGGAGGGAATTGGATGATGCCTCCAGACAAATTAAGGCTTTTGAAAAGCAAGTCAGGACGCTGAAGCAAGAGAGAGAAGATCTTAATAAGGTAAAATCATTTTGTCAGCAACTGTTCTAAGCCCTCCAGACTGTTTTATTTTTGTTCATTTTGCTTGTAATAACTTTCAAGTGTATAACTAATGAGCAGATAACAAGTGTGTAGCATGACCTACTTAGCTTTCTGACTTTTTTTTTTGTTGAAGAAAAGGACATTATTTAACACATTGTCTGTATGACTGCTGGGTGCTCCCTAAGTGATTGCTTCCAGATAGTGAACAACTCCATAATCCAAATTGCATGGTGGCTGCAAAAAAGGTTTTAGAGCTTCACATTTAGGTGATAATGATAGGGCTTAGAAGACAGAGTAGAGAAGAACTATTCCAGACAATTTAATCTGAAGTATGGGTGAGACTTTAACAGTGAAAAAATGTGAAGAATATGGTATTAAGGCTGTGTCACAGAAGTATTTCCAGAGGGAGATGTGAAAAATTGCCCAAGTAGGAAAATTGAAAAGTAATTTGAAATAACTACAGCTAAAGAATACTGGATTTTATTTCTTCTTCTCTATCTCCCTGATCCCACATTTTCTTATTTTTAGCATACTGTCTTTCATGGCTCTTTTTTGTATTTGTTATTAAATCAACCTGTAATCAGGTGTGAAATACGTAAAACCTGTTTTTCATTGTAATTATATTGGCTCAGTATTTTAGAGTCCACACTAAAGTTGATGTGCCAGCTGTGTGTAACATTGTTTCTTCTGACCCTTAAGGCTCTTAAAATTTAAAAAGCTGCCAATTTGTCCCAGAAAGACCATCTCTTTTCTAAACCAACTCTTAGTGATTAGGACCTCTTTTTAAGAACCTTAGAAACATGTTTAGATTTACATGGATGCCAGCAGTGCCAAATATTAGTTCTTCCAGTTGGTGTTTTTTTTAATCCTGAAATTTGCTTTTCCTTGCTTCTTTTTTCTGCTCTGGTTTAACTGAACATTATGGAACTGTTTAAAGTGTTGTGGTCCCTCACTGGTAGTGTGGTGGCACAAATCTAGGGCACGGCAAGCTTTGTGAAGGTATTGTGGTGTGGAGTTATCACTGCACTAGCAGTGTTATTTCATGCTGATTCTTTGAAAAGGATAGTTATCATATATTGCTTTTATTCACTGCAGTGTTTTATTGCCTGAAACTTTCTCTGATATTTGATATTAAGGTACAGTGTATGGAAATAATATTTGCCATTGCAGGCCAGTTTTCTAAAGATTCTTGAGTAAAAATTTTCATAGAGCAGAGTTTTCCATTCAATTTTAACCATTTAGCACTTGAGATTCTTGTAATTATTAAAAACTAATGCTAATGATATTTTTGCATTAAGAAAGCAAGGTATTTTTGTATTGTAATGCAAGTGCTTGAACACCATTGTGTTTACCTGTAATAATAGAGTAGATTCTTACTTGGTTTACATTTATGGAGTTTTACTCACTCTAGTAATGTAAAACATGCCTCTTTCCTTATTCATAGAGGCATCCAATCTGTATTGTAGATGCATTCATGAAATCAAAAAGAATATGTAGTTTCTATTCACTCTGGAAAAGGTGTTAGATATTCATCCAAAGACAGAATTGGCCTTGTAGCTTTCTAGGTCTATTACTTAATTCTTTTTTTAAACTGTAGGAACTGGCAGAGTCTAGTGACAGATTAAAATCCCAAGCCAAAGAGCTGAAAGATGCACACAGCCAGCGGAAATTGGCAATGCAGGAGTTCTCAGAGATGAACGAGCGGCTGACAGACTTGCACTCTCAAAAACAAAAGCTTGCCCGCCAGCTCCGAGATAAGGAGGAAGAAATGGAAGTGGTGATGCAAAAAGTAGAAAGTTTAAGGCAAGAGTTACGCAGAACAGAGAGACTTAAAAAAGAAGTAAGTGGTGAGAAGACTGTTTGGACTCTATGAAATAAGTTATATGTAAGGTTTTCTGAGTATTATTTTAAATTTGTAAATCTTTAACCTTTTGTCTGTTGTTTCAAACAGTACCAATTTTGTTTTCTAAGACTTTGAAGTGTTCAGTTTGGTGTTGAAGATTTCTCTCTTATATTGAATACCATCAATAGATTTTGAAAAAAAAACCCTGCAGAATCCTATCTATTAAAAACGTATGTACTTTTGCAGCTGGAAGTCCAAGCTGAAGCTGCAGCTGCTGAGGCATCCAAAGACAGGAAATTGCGAGAGAGGAGTGAACAGTACTCTAAACAGTTGGAAAGTGAAGTAGAAGGGCTAAAGGTTAGTCTGTTTTGATATTAACACCTGCACACTTACCAGTCAACTAGGACTTGGATCTGTTTGATTGCTTTCAGATGTAGGACAAAAGGGTTTTGTCAGTCTGTCACTTCACTTGGTGCTGAATGTTAACACAGGCATGCATTGCATTATTGCCCAGAAAAATTAACATTTGCCTGATGTGCTGTTTCTAAATAATCAACCTTGTCTTACCACGTTGCTTCCATTAATGCTTTGCTTAACTTTACTTGTTAAAAGCCTTTTTGTTTTAGCATAAGTTGGTTGAATATTTGAAGATAAACCTGCAATCTAGGCAGGTTTCTGTAGAGGTGTTCTGTCTGCTGTGTTGTTCCTCATGTTTCCTGCACAGTGGATGTCAACTGATGTAACCATACAGGAACAGTTTTAACACATTCTGCCTTTCACCCAGAGGATGAGGCATTTTTACCCAAGAACAGCATTGAGTGTGAAGACTTTGTTTATATTGATGAGATTGCTCACATGTGCATGTGATTTTAAAAGAAGAAATTAAGGCAGCCAAGAATATTAACTGTTACTTTATTCTGTGATTTAGCTTTTTATGCAGTGCTCTAGAGAAGATAGGCTTTCTCAAAAATTGAATAGAAAGTTTTTAATTTACTTACATGGATTGCTGTTCATTCACAGCAAAATCCCGTTCCAAATGTTTCATGCAGTAAGGTAATTCTAAACTTTTTGAGCAAAATGTGAGATTAGTCCTAATATGGTCTTAATTTAAATGAACAACCAAGTCTTTTTTCATTAGAAGTCTCTGGGACATTCATCAACATTAAGTTATGGCACAGAAAATTTGATGATTTTGTACAAACATTCTTCTATTTGGCCTTCCTCTGCTAAAAGAAAATAAGGAAATTCATTCAATATGAAGTTTGGATTAATGAAGTTTCTACTGCTGTGAATTCAGATTGTTACCTGTAAATTAACATGTGTTCCTTCTGCTTCCATGAATCTTCCACATCAGCAAAGAGCTTGTATGATAGTTTAAGAGGCAAGAAGAATTTATGGGAGATCTGTTGAGAATAAATGATATGCTGATTTATAACAGCAGGGCAAGTTTGTCAGAAGAGGAAAAGGGAATTTTAGCTTTCTTGGTAATATTTTACAATTCAGTAAGCACAGTTTGGGTCACGAATGCTTGTTGTGATACTGCACTGTCCATTCAGTAAAAGCTCTGCATGGTTCCTTAGTTAAATTCAGGAAGCTCTCCTAGACAAAAGTATTTAAAGAAGAAAGGAAGGTTTCTCCAAATGAGGAGAATAGAAGAAACCATAAATGATGGAAGGTTACGTGTAAACAGGATGTTGAAAGCTGAATAAAGAGAATTTAGGAAGCATTTTGCAGAGGATGCTCAGAGTGATTGTGGATTTCTGCTTTAAATCCAAAGCAGAAAACCTCAGGAATCTCATGGGGCTGCTTGGGGATGGAAAAGGCAATCTCTGAGCTAATAGAGCTGTGGCATAAAATGCTCCACAAGTCCTCAGTGTGTCAGACTTCAGTGCTGAAGGAGGGGAGATTGCCACCCAGTGTGTTCTTTGCAGCAGTCTGGGCACATGAGCTGGGTTGTCTGGGATGGTTGCAGGGAGCAGGAGAGCTGGCAGGTGAGTCAGATGTGAAGTCACCTGAGGGAGTTCTGAAGGAACTTAAATGACAAGAGAGCTGCTGGCCAAGATGTGAACGCTATGACTCTCATTCAGATCATCTGGGGAGGTGCAGAGGGCTGGGTGCAGCTTCCTCAGGAAAGGAGCAGAGGCTGTGATAAAGGATAATGTCAGAGTTCATGGACGAAGCAGAGCCTGTTGGGAAGAAGGCAGTGTGCCTGCTCTCTGTCCTTCTGTGCAGCACTGACCTGCTGGGGTTCTGCAAACTTGTCAGTCAAGTGTGTGGACAGAGGGGATCATGTGGATGTCATGTATTCAGATTTTCAGTAAAATCAGGCTCAGTGTTAGTCAGCAGTGTGTCCTGTTAGCTGAGAGGGGTGCATTAAACAGCAGCTGTCAATGTGCCAGGAAGTGCATTCTGTCTCAGTTGCACCATTTGTCCATTTGAAATAGGCATGTATGAAAACATCTATTTGGAATATGTGCTTACATCAATTAAAAATGTATTCTCTGTTTACTGTATCTCTCTAGTTTTCTCCAAGCCATTGTCCAGTACCCTTGGGCTTTCTCTTCTATCCCACCATCTCTCTTATGGTTGCAATAGTATCTTTTCATTGTGGTAAAAAATGTGCAATTCCACTAAAACATTTTATGTACCTGCTAGAGGATGTTGCAAAGCCTAAACTTCTTCTGTGCTCCATTACCCTGTATGTGTGAACAATTTAGGATGTTGGGCAGTAACAAACAAATTTCACAGTGCCTGTGAATGAAAGAAAATTCCTATGCTGCTTTTTTTAAAAAAGATCTTTCTTTCTCCAAAGCTTCTCCTGTTAGGATGGTATCTTCCTTCTCCAGTTTAGTGTTCTGCATCCTAAGGGCAGGATTTTACTCTTAGATCAAACCAGATGGTTGTTTTGATGAGTTAGAGAAAACAGTGCAGTAGCAGCACAGCTCTGGCTCGTACATGTACGGGGTTTTGCAGTTTTTTGCTGACACAAACAGCAAGGCCCAGCTTTCTCACAGAATTTGTCATGGTACAAATTCAGCTCATCAGAATGTTCTACAATGACATTTAGCTCTTAAAGCCTGCTCATACATCAGGAAAAGAAAATTACCCAAAGCCATGCCAAATTAAGGGTGACTGAGAGGTTTTTAGCATCTCATGGTAAGAATGGAGGTATAATTAACAAAATACCCTCAGTCCTCTGGAAAGCGTGACAAAGTCACCATAAGGAAGTAGGTTTTTCAGTCACCTGCACTTTTTCAAAGTGTTTTTATGAATTTCCTTTCCTTAGAACACCTTTCATTACACATTTTAAAAACGAGAAGAAATTCCAAACCAAATTGTCCATATGTTGACATTAAAAAGTCATTTCCAGACTTGGATTTCAGTGCATGTCATGCCACTGTCTCATTTTGACCCTGATCTTGCTCCTCCTCTGTATTATGGCAGGACATTGAGTTTAGTGAGTGCAGCATTTGGTGCAAATGTGAATGTATCCTGAAGTAATGTTTAAAGACTATTGAAATGCCAGAAGACCTGACTAAGAGAGCTATGAAACTGCAAAAAATGAAGTAATTACTCTTATTGTTTAAAGCTTGTTTATCCTATTAATCCACTATGATAGAAAGGGTCAGTTTAAGTGAAATAGGTCAGGTTTCCCTCCTGACTGATACAATCCATGTAGTATTTCTCTAGCTACACTTTAGCTTTCAGTTAAGCCTCTGCTTGTCTTAGCATAGCTTTTCCAGAAATTATTTGTCCTTCAGAATATATTATTGTCCTAATTCTTATTCTGCTTTTCTGAAAGTCGCTTCAACTTGTTGCTGTCAGCTGAGTGGAAGCATCAAAGTCTTTAATTCTGTGGTCACTTTCTGACTGCATTTAAGGGGAGTCAGAACATGACCAGAGGCATTTAATGATCAAATTTTCAGTAGCTTGAAAACTTACTGCACTTAAATAGCAAAATAATAGAGTGTCATTCCAATTTATGCTCCTAACAAATTTTGAAATAAATTGAGATAGATGTGTTTAACTCAAGGCTTTAATGGGATATTTCTAAACAAAGGCTTTGGAATATTGAGTTGTTATTAAGTATCATTTTCAGCATTCTTGACTGTTAATTTGGGGCTGGTTTTTTTAGCAAAAACAGGTTGGTCGCTCACCTGGGGTAAGCAGTATAGAACACCAGCAAGAGATCACTAAATTAAAGGCAGACCTGGAAAAGAAGAGTGTTTTCTACGAAGAGGAACTATCTAAACGTGAAATGATGCATGCTAATGAAATAAAAAGTCTGAAGAAAGAACTGCGGGATGCAGAGAGCCAGCAGCTTGCCCTCAAGAAGGAGATCATGGTTTTGAAAGACAAGTTAGAGAAAACCAGAAGAGAAAAGTGAGTATTGTATGAAATTTACCTTTTCTTAACACTTTGAAGTCTCCTAGTATTGTTCCAAACACACTGTCACTTCCTTAAGTGTAATGCAGATTGTTGCACTTTGGCTGAGCTGATGCCAGGGTTAAAACCAGTCACCTTTACAAACAGAACAGAACAAAAAGCTCCACATCCTTGTACTGAAACAATTAATTTTGCATCAGAACTCTTTTAGTGGCTGGCCATTCCAAGGTATGTAACTTGAGTTACAGACTTGCAGCTCGGGGTAAGTTGACCCCTGAAGCTTGTTTTACACTTTAAAACAGTTTCTCGACATTTTTCTTTTATTTGGTATTTTCATCTTTTGATGCAAAACTAATGTGTTAGAGATCAAGTATTGTTTACATTTCTGCCAGCACAGGAGCAGTCACTTAATGTGAGCTGAGGCTAATCCATGCTGGGTTCCATCCAGTGTTAACATCAGTCAGCAGCAGACTACTGTGGGCGTAAGCTGCTTTATCTCTCCTGACATGGTAATTTGTCAGACCTGCTTTTTTCTCTCCCACATGGTGGAGCTTATAACTGGCCTTGAGATTGTTCCTTGAGGCATTCATCAATAAAAGCAAGTTTTTCTGTTGGATGGTGTAGTAGTAGGAATAAGTTATAAATTGAACATGCTCATGTTCATTCATAAAAAAATTCAGAATGCTTCGTAGACACTGATATAGATGAGTCTTTTTGCTGCTGTAGCAAGATGGCAGATGAGAGAAACCATAGAGAAGTCCCTGCTGAGAGGTTAGCCAAACTATAGCAAGACCTTTAAATAGAAGTAGTAAATTAAATATAATTTTTTTCCAAAAAGTTTATGCAAATAGAGGTGGAAACACTGTATCTCTTGTAAATTGTATTCAGCAGGAATCACAAATCATACAGCTTAGAATGCAGTGCATGAACTGTTTCTTCCTAGCATGCAGCTATTCAATAGGCTGGACCTACTAACAGCACAGGAGTTTGCTGCTTTGATCTGGTTGGAGAGGTGAGCCCTGCCTCAGCAGCATGTTTTCATTGTGACACCACTTAATGGTCATGCTGACCAATGAGTTACAAATGCACAAAAGGCTGTTCTGTCTTGTAACATAGAAAGGTGATGCTATGGCACTCTTTTAAGTCCAGCAGAAGGAGGAATATTAAAGAATCATGAATTCTGCTCTCTGCAGGTTAAACTGTTTGAAAGGATCATACCTGCAAGCAGTGACCAAATGAAAAACTCTTTTCCCAATTCTAATGTTGCACAGCTGCAGGCATTCTAACTAGATGTCTGTTCTAGCTAATTCATAAACTCTCCTTCAGTCTGGTCTCTATAAATAAAAAAAGGACTGGGTACAAATCTACAGTGGATGCTGTCATAACCATGTGTTTCTGTATGTGGTTCAAGTGTTTGTGTTAGAGAAGGTTTTGAAGTGAGAGCAGAAATGTGTCACCTAAGCAGTATCAAACACTCATGGCAAGGGCTGCAGCACCATGTTCAATCAGGTGTCCAAGCACATGATCAGTGCTTGGGGAAGGCCTGATCTTACTTGTCTTTGTTAAACAAATCTGCAAAATCTCATGCAAGCATTAGGACTCCACAGAAAGGCAGAAGTCCCCTGTTCAAGTTATGCCATGGTTTGACTTCTGCAGTTTAGAAGGGAAGTTTAAGCATTAGGAATGCAGGAATTGCTGTTGCTACTCAATATTTGGTAGTTTTCCTTAAAAGAACACAGGTTTTCTGTTTCTGCTTATCCATATGGGTGTTAGCTTTTGTAGTCTGGCATGAAAAGGTTTTTGTGAGTCTTCCAGTAGAGAGGTGTTGAATGTAAGCACTGAAAAGGAAGCACCTGGAGGCTTTGTGCTGAAATAAGTGGAATTATTTCAACAATAGGCTTGGGGTGGGTGTGGAGTTGAAGTGTGCTTATACAGTTTGGCAAAAATATTTTAGTAGTCTAAAAATAATCGTCAGTGCATATTAAAAAAGATCTTGGTAAGAGGATGTGGTTGTATTACTGTGTAAGATGAGTGAATTACATAGGTTATTCTAGGCAAGGATCAGGAAGAGCTTTGACAAAATCTGTATGTCGATTTTTGTGTAACTTGCACGTTGGTGGTTTCTGTTTTGCATTTTTAAAATAGATATTTTCCTTTGTTTCCTTCAATTTTAAGCTTTCTAACTTTTGCTATTTCCAAAGCACAAGTCTTCAAGGGAGATTACCTTCCTGTACAAAATGATTGCATTTTGCTGAAGTCTCATAAACTGCTTGCTATTAAAGTTGGGAGCAGAGGAGCACAGTATCAGGCCAGTGATCTGTGTAGCACTAAATTCCATTTCTTAGAATTGTCATTAGGAAGTATTTCAGAAGAAGATGCAAGAAACTCTATAAAATAAATCACATTTGTAGAAACTTCTTTTAGGCCTGTCATTTCATGATGGATTTATAAAGCAGAGAACTTTATAGAACAGTATTTGCTGGTTTTAAATTGTGTGATATAAAGAAGCCTGGGGGCTGGTGTTTGTTTCAGGTCTATTTTTTTGGTTTCAAAGCAGTAAGATAAAATATTTGGCCACTTTTTACAGATGCAATAAAGAGCTGGAGTGACAAAGTGATACCATAAAGCAGTATTTCACATTGCTTGCATGTGGTTTGCTGCAGTTCTACTGATAAAAGGAAAGCTGGGTTGTGTATATTTTCTTAACTTGAAGAGGAGACACACAGCTAAATGTTAGATGAGAGAGGAAGTTTGATGGGAGAGGAGAATGCCAGGCTTCAAAGCAAAAGCATTATTTTGATCTTGCTGCCTGTCCAAGGTACATCCATGGAGTCTGTCACAGTTCTGTTGTTTGCTGCGTGGCTGTTTGGGTGTGATGGATTATACCCACATTCTCCTCTGTTTCAAATTTATCTTCATTTCTGTATTATACTGTAGCAATCTGACTTACTGGGGTAATGACAATCACCAGCATAATTAAGAATGTAAAATATAGAAACCTGCAAACATGTTGGGCTCTTTCACTAATCCATAGTGTCCTTAATCCACTGTCATTTATGGCTGCTCTGAGCCCCAAAGCCTTAAAGGAATACATTTAAGACAAATACTGAAAAAAATTCCTAAACAAACCAATGAAAGCTGCGTGAAAGAAATTCATTAAAAGTTAGTTTGGACTTCTGTCTGCAAAATGAGCTTTGAATCTATGCCTTGAAAACAGAAGCAGGAGCTGGTATTAATTCCTATGACAGCCAGGGCTTTAATCTCTTCCTGCCTTTTCCCTATACTGCTCATCATATGCATGGAATCTGTTGATATAGAAAAGGAGTGGTGGTGAATTTCAAACTTGGCATTTAAACAGTGAGATAATATGTAACTTTACTAGGATGAAGTGTTACGTTTCAAAGGACGCCTGACAACATAGAATTTCACCATAAGTCTGACATGTTGTACTAGATTTCAAAGAGTGGTTGAAGCACTAAATGAATTTCAAATTAAGAGTAGGAAATTCAAAGCAGCATTGCTCTTAACTGGGTTCACTGTAACCACTGGTATTTCTCATCTTTGGAGAGTGTTCTCTCAATTAGGCAAAGCTGTAGTAGTTTTGCATCTCAGAAAAAGAAGCAAGAATGTAATTTATGTTTGCATTGTGTAAAATTCTGATCAGTATCTAGAAAAAAAATTGCAGTGCTCAAGACAGGGTTTCCCCTGGATTTTAATTTTACAGTTAACCTTCAATACTGGGCACTTTTTCAAGTCTTTTCAGACTGGACAGTGGTATTTGCTGAGTGGATATTTTCTGTATCTGTGGCATTTATAGTATAGTTCTACTGATGAACTTTGTGCCAGTGACATGAATAGTTGGTAAAAAGGTGGTACAAGATGCAAGGCTAGTGAATCTGAAAACAGTAGATGCAAGGTGAGAGGTACACATCTGAAACGTTGCTGTGCACCACTTGAAGGAAATTCCATGGGTTTTGTGGCAAACAGAGGGCCTGCAGCTTCGTTTGTTTTCAGGTTCTCACATTCATTGTGCAAGATCAAAGTTGATGTTAAGCAGAATCAGCCATGGGTTCTCCTCTACTGGATGACATCCATGGGAGAAGGGAAGGTTTGGGGGAAACAGCTACTGTGAGACTTTCTTAGATAGAATGGTCCAAACATGCTGTAGAATCTGGTGATATTAGGAATGTGAAAGTTATTCACCCACTTTTTGCTCATAGTGAGTATGTGATACCTGAATTAACAGTTCACATATGACATCTGGGCTGTTCTAAATTGCCCAAAGACTAGCCCATATATGCTTTTCTCATCAGAGACCCAGCCCTGAGTGCTCTAATTTGGCTTCTGTATGCTCTGGTTCCATGTGTGGTCATTTTTGCCCGTCATTCTGTGTGAAACTTGGAATTACAGAAATGCGTGTGTTACAATAATGTTCATGTGAGGTGAGAATGTGCCCTGAGCATTTTACAATGTCGACACATACTTTGGTCTGCTCATTGTTTAAAGGATGCATCTGAAGAATAAAATTTGTGTAAGTGGGTTGATAAACATTGGCTTGGTTGGAGCTCTGTTAATTCTGTACTGAGGGATTCTCTACTAATTCTAAAATTCAACAGGCTGGCTTGCAATCCTAAAATAGTGGTTTATTAAAACTGCTTGATTTTAATAGCCTTTGCTTTTATCAATGTAGTATTTCCCTTCAACATGTGTCTGCATTGATCTCTTTGTGTTTAAATGAATAATGGGGTGAGTTAGAATAGAAAACTTTGTAATTCTGCTTTACTTTATTTCTTAGCCAAAGTGAAAGAGAGGAATTTGAAACAGAGTTCAAACAAAAGTATGAACGAGAAAAGATTCTGCTAACAGAGGAAAACAAAAAACTTACGAATGAACTTGATAAGGTAAGTGCTGATCAGTTGAGCCCTGAATTTACAACTATTTTATGCTCTGTACAAATTGGACAGTATGGAACTGCATTGGTTATTACTAACTCTTAACTGAAAGCAGAAATTTATGTTACACAAAAATTTGGTGATTAATATTAGATTTGAATGGAGTATCCACATGCATCTGAACTTGAGAATACATGTGCATATATATATGTATGTATATGCATATATGAGTATTTATGTGTGGGAATGGAATTAGATGGTCTTACATTTTGGTAAGACTAATTCCAGACAGCACTGTAAGCCAACAGTAAAGGATTATTTCATGGTATGACCCAAATATAAAAATACATAGTTAATGATGTGATTACTTAGACTACATTTGCATGTCAATCGTTTGAAATACCAGGGCCCCTCCTACCCTTTGAGATTAAGTGTTACTTTGAGATACTAAGAAAATACAAATGATAAGGCATATTATCACACAAATGAAGTGTGTTAAGCAAGAAATAATTATGATTTGTGCATTTGGATTGTCTCTTTATTGTTCATTTTGACAGGTTATTCAAGTTCATTGTGCATTATCCAAATCTTGCTAAACTTGTCTATTCCTTTTGTAATGCAATAGATTTTCTAAAAATATGATGAAAGTACAATGTTCTTCAAAGTAAGCATGTTTGCATGTCTGTGCTCAAATTACAGTGTATTTTCATACCAGTATAAGACAGACAATATATATGCCTATAGGTAGGCTTAGTCCAAGAAAACTGAGAAAGAGCCTAGTCACTTTGATAATTTTTCTGCTCTCTCTCTTCCCCCATTACCTTTGTATTTTTCTTGTCAAATGACATATAATGAGTAGGAATATTTAAATAATAAGTCCATTGAAATGATAAATAGGGTGTGGAGTTATTCATATTTGGAGTAAAAAAGCAAAATAGATTTTAAATTGGCCATTCTTTTATCGTTTTGAATTGTTAATATATTTCAGTACTAAAAGAAGCTTTCACCTGAGATTTATTCTCCTAAGCAGGCCTTCCTATACAGTCTATCTGGTCTCTGATTTCAATTTGACTCTCTGAATAATTACTTAACATAATGAAGGTTTAGTTCCCAATACCAGCTTGGGTTAGCTGTGGCTTTTGTCTTGCAGAATGTGCCTGTATGAATGGCAGCAATTTGAATGAGAGAGGTTAATTGCTAGGTATAACATATTGTACGTGGAGATGTGCATTTAATTTCAATTTCCCTGTCTGCAAGTAAGTCAAATGAAAAATAAGGGAATGTGAGACACCTGGAGAATCTCAGGACTGTCTCATGCCTGTATCTGTTCAGTCTCTCTCTCCATGGTTACTAAACAAGGGAGAGGTTCAACAGTCTTATCTGAGCCATAACAATTTTTATGCCTTTGCTTTGCTCTTCTAGTATAGATTTTTCTATACAGAACATTCCACACCTATATGTTGCAAAGCAGAAACCTTCTAAGAGTTTTACAGGTATTTGGAGACTAATTCTCAGAAAACTCATTAAATTGATAGAGTAGAAATCTTGTTCAAGTCCTTAAATGTGGATTTTCTGTACAGCTAAGGTTATACAAGAAGAGATTCTTACATAAGGTTATATAAGAAGTTATTCTGGCTTTTAATATTACATGATGTTTATTGTGATGACCAGTACCAATTTCTAAAGCAGATGCAAGGTGTGGGAGAGGGGAACACGTGGTTTTGAGTCTGCACAGAGATGGAGTCACAGCAGTTTATACTTTTAACGAGTTGTTTAAATTCTCCTTCTCCAGCTCACCACCATGTTTGAGAGGCTGAGTATGAATAATCGGCAGCTGGAGGAAGAGATGAGAGACCTGGCTGATAAGAAGGAGTCTGTGGCTCACTGGGAGGCCCAAATCACTGAGATCATCCAGTGGTGAGTGCTCTGCTCTCCTGGCATGACAGAAACCCCTCAGCATGTGGTGGGGCTGGTGCTGAGTTTTTGTCTCTGCACATGGCGCTTGGAAGTGCTGAGGTGAAACCTCACGCCTGTCTGGGATTCTGCTGGGGTTTTGGCTGAGATTTTAATAATATACAAATCCAGAAAATTGTGTTCCTCCTTAAAGAGTGAAAGTGTCTCACCAAATAGAGCTTTTCAAAGTGCAGAAGAATCATGGCCTTTGGGTGTGGCTTGTGGCTGTGGAAAAATGCTGAAAGGAATCATGTGCTGAGCTCACGCCTCCGAGAGGGAACAAGCCTGGGAAAAGCAGTGGCTGAGTGTTTGTGTCTCAGCTTTAATTTCCTTCATCTGCTTGGCATGTGGCAGAATGAAACAAATACAGTGCAACTTTTATGTGATTTTTTTACAAGGAGGGTATTTGAGACTGTACCACAAATCCAGTCAAGTGATGTTTGTAATGGTACTTTTGCTAAATAATGATGTTATCTTTATAGAGTCTTCTGTCCAATTCTATTAAATTAAAGAGAAGAGAAAAAAGGTTGAAACTACTAAGAGAAAAAGATTGTGTATTCTAAGGTTTTCATCCATCTTTATTTTTCCTTTTCATGCCTCTTCGTCTCCCCTCACCTTTAATAGTCCATTGCAGTGTTTCACATCTACAAAACCAGTTTGCATTCAGACACTTTATTTTACAGATCATCCACTTCTAGGAAGACTTCATCATGATATACTAGTGTTTTTCTGTTACTGATTGATTATTCCCTCCCCCTGTTTTTCCTGTGTTAGTGAAAAAAAAATCTAATTTGTTGTGTCCAGGCAAGAATGGGAAACATTGTTTTAGAGAAACCTAGTTTGGTATTGTTGTCCTGTTAGTTCAATTTTGTTGTCCAGATATAGAGAAATTTGGCTTTCCAATAGTGCCATGTGAATATATAACAAGGCATAAGGGCCATCCTCTGGGTTTCCAGTGTGTTTTAAACAATGTTTATTGCATAAAAGTATGTAATGCTGATCTGTGTTATGAAATCCAGTTTGTCTCAAGGCATTGTATTTGTAGCAGAAGTTTAAAAATGTAAAGGGTCCACTTTGTGTGTGTTCCTTTTAAATTTTGTCTCTCATAATGGTGATAGTAGTGGACAACCTGAGTCACAAATTTTTAAAAAAAAATATTTAACTGGTAGTTTAAACAGCTTTTAATTTCTGGCCAATTGGAAATGTTTATTCAGAAAAAAAAATCAAGGTAACAGGTGAGACAAGTCTATAATTTCACATTCCTTATTGCTTTAAGGCAGTGCTTATCTGTCATATTGCACCTAGGTAATCAAACACAATTTTTCAGATTTACATGTGAAAACTCATATAACTTGGCAGTTATATGAAAAGACAAAACAGAATTAATTGTGGATTGTTCCACTTAATGCAATATAAAAATGTACCAACAGCCATTAAGAATGTACCTTCTCCCTAACTTTATGAGAGTGTTTAATATTTTAAGATGTATTACTGATGTGGTTCAGGCAAATGATAAAGCATTTTTCATATTAGGGATGTCATTGTAAAGGGTAAAAGGGTTTGGCCTTCAGTTTTTTATTATCTCTGAAGATATTTAGTGAAAAAAGATCAGGAATGTGCAGGACAACTTTCTGAATGACAAGCATCATTTTACTGATCCCTTTTGATAACATAGTATCTTCTAAATAGTACAGAACTAAAAACTAAAGAATTATGTGAAAAGGAAAAAAATAGAAGTACTGAGGGCAAACATTAAGGGAATTTTAAAAGTCTGGCTTGGGTCCAGTTTTTCATCACTAAACACATCTCAGTTTTCCCTCCATACTTTTCTCTGCTTATGTTAAATTTTTTTAGCTATGTGAGGCCTTATCTTAGGTCACATTTTTTCCTTGTTATGTTTAGATTTTTCCATGTGTTACTCAGATAATCTAGTCATGTCCATCTGCTGTTCTTAGAATTCAGCACTGAAACTAGGCCCTTCTCTGGGGACCATGGCTGCTATCTGAAGTATTTAAGCATCTATTATAATGATAAATATTTTAAAAGAAAAAAAACCTCCACCTAATTTTGGAGAAAAACTAGTCTTATTTAATCACTCACAAGCCTGTGTTTTCCTCAGAAGAACATGCAATTCAAGTCTGTACCTGTCCACATCTTCAGTGTGACAATGGAATGCCTTGGTGCTAGCAAAGTAGGGGAGAATTTGTGGGCTCCCTCTTCAAAACTTAACAGATTTCTCACACAATATTGCATTAAAATATGTGTTTTGGGTGCATTATATCCAGAAAGGATAGGAGGCAGTAGAAGGAATCAGTTACTGGGTTTGTAAACAGTTTGCTCAGCAGCCTGTAGTAGTTCAAGGGACTTCTTTTAGCCCTGTTTGGGGTAACACAAGCCCAAGAAGTTCCTAAATTCTTTTAAATGCTTTGTCATCAAAAGGATACCTCTCAAGAAATTCCTTTGAATTCACACTTTGGATGGTTAAGATTTGTCACTTTCTTCATGATTCCTGGGGCCCTTCTAAATTGCTATTTCTCTCAGATTTTATAACTTGTGAGTAATTTTAATAGCTTGTCACGTTTCCTTTAGCTTTTCCTTGCTTTCTTACTCAGCAATATTGCATCTTTAGGAATAATGTATGAAAACCTTTTAATCTTGCTGTTGCTATCTCAAGATACCATTAACAAGGCAATATTTTAATATAAACACTCGAATCAGACTTTCACTGCAAATTCTATTGTGGACTCAACAGACCCTCACGGATCATTCAGCCTTAATGGAGCTATTATATTGACGAGTTTATATTAGCCAAATCACTCATCATTCCTTGACAAGAGTAAGAAATATTGAGGCTTTTATAGTGGGCTATAAATTTTCCTGTGGGAGATAGGAAAGAGATTAATTGCACTGGAGCTTAATGCAGTCACTTGAAAAAGGAATATTTTAAATAGCCATGGTACCGTATTTCTGTGCCGTGCAGAAAGGAGGTCACTGGAAATCTTGGTAGTGATTCCCAGTGTACTTGGCAAGAATCTTGACTTGGGAGGGATTAATCTAACCTAGTTGTACAAGTCCTAAGGTAGACAACTCAATAAATCCCATGACTAGTACTCTAGAATTCTGCTTTTCTCACCACAGGTTGAAAAGGAAACCTACACAACTCATATCAGATGGATAATTCTGTGTCCTTGAGTATGTTTATGTGGATGAGCTAAATCCTACCAGTTTTACCTGTAGATTGGATGTTAGGCTTAGATTCAGCTGTCTCAGTTGTTTACCACAATATTTAGTTAATATTTTCCTTATCACCCAGATTTTTTGTACCATTGTTGGTTTTATCTTAATTGATCTCATTGAAAAAAAACCCAACACAAAACCACTATCAAAAGGAGAAAGAAAAAAGTACCAACTACCCCCTCCCAACACTTCTAAACTAAATCAAACCTAAAAAAGCCCCAAGATTTGGGTTGGGGCTTTTTGGTTGTTTTAAAATCTGTTGCTCTCAGAAAAAAAAAAAAAACAAAAACAAAAACAACCCACACACAAATTGTGAACAAAATATAGCAAAAATTCTGTGTAAATTCTCTGCATCTTCAACTGTTAAGAAACTCAAATCATGTAAAATTCTGAGTTACAAATAGTCAGAAGTTAATTATCTCTAAAATAGAAATTCTGGAGGGCAGGGTGAAATTTCAGGGCTTGGGAGCAGAGGGAAGTGTTAAAAATTTTTGGAGAGGTATTTTTAAAAAACAGATTTTATTGGAGACACCTGGGGAAAAATTAAAAATTAAGTTGGAGACCTTGAGCATACTGGTACAACAACAGAAATTTAAAAGCATTGAGAGACTAGAGGAGTCATGACTGTCAGATTTCCTTGGGGTTTTAAAATCAGGTTAAACAGACCTTGGTGTAAAACACCAGGGCTTTAAGACCACTTCTGTTGAGCAAAATTCTTTAGTCCTCTGGGTCCATTTTGTATTGTAAAGTATCCCAGCTGGAGACCCAGTCTGACTTACTGAGCATCCTGACAAACACCATACAGGTAGCAGCCAGTGGTTATGGGAAGGTTGTCAGGATGTTGGCTCCAGCCAAAAAGTTAAATTTAATTTTACGGGAATTTCTACCATATTGCTCTTCTGGGTTCTTCGCATTGAGGAACTAAATTTGCAAGGGAAATTATATTGAAAACAGAACAGTTAATCCAAATTTTCAGTAAAGAAAGAAGTGACTGGGTGGAACCTGAAGACCTTTTCTTCCTTTGGTCTCTTGCTATGCTTGTCAGGGCTCTCTGTCAAAATGAACACAAGGAGAACAACATTAGTCAGAGTTAATTTGCCTTTCTTGTGCTTTTTTACTTTAATTTTAATTTTTAAAGCCTACCAAATGGATCAACCCCAGCAAAACAGTAACAAAAAAGCTCCAAGAGCTCTTGAGTCCACATGATGTTTAATAACCTATGCCATTATTGAGAGAATTTTGCCATCTAGTGGACAACAAAACCACCTCAGTTCCCAATGGTACTGCTTTAATTTGCTGTCTTACAGAGCTTGAGGAGTTCCCTTCAACTCAGTACAGATATTTGTAAATATTTACTTTCTATTTTCATTTTCTAGATTTCTACTTGTCTATGGAACATCTCTTTTGAGGTTTTTTTCATGAGCAGCTTTTCAGCATTTGGAGCCTGAGGGCTCTGTGCACCATGAACCAAACAACTGAAGTGTTTCCTCACCTTCCATCAGGAAGGATCTGTGTGACATCATAAAATTGAACATAGAAATTGGGCCCTTTTTTTCTGCACAGATTTTATGTGTCATTAAAAATAGAGAAACTTAGATGCTGATTCCTAAGTCTCTTTCCCTCCTCATACATCAGGAAAGCTTACTCTTACCATGAGAGCCTCACATTCTTTTTATTTCTGCTTAAGCTTTTTTCTTTTTACAGTGTATTTAATTATGCACCTACTACCTCCAAAAAGCATCTTTAGCTTCTTCTCACATCTTTTGCCCACTGTTACAGCCTGGGTGGTTTGTGTAGGCTCAGATTATCTTTATCAGATTGTCAAAATGTGTTATCCAAGATGTTATGGGAAAAGAAGTTGGTATGTGACTTCCCATTGAGTTCTGATGTACCTTGGGAAAAACAGTGGCTCATTAATATAAAAACTCTCACTGACTTTTAATAGTCAGGACATGTAGGGTTTCCCTGGATTCCTCCCCACCTCTTCAACTAAATTATAAGCAGGAGACAAAGAAAAGAAGGCCAAATAAATGCCTGTGTTTTCATGTCGGGTGTGAGATTTGTGGAAAATGGTTGCTAATTTTGCTTTTGGCTCCTTTGTATTACAGTAGTCTGTCTTCCTTAAATAAATCTTAAACTGCACACCCAAAAGTCACCACAACCTGCAGATATTTAGCCTGTGGCTTTCACAGTGTGATCTTGTCCTAAGGCCATGTGGGAAAGCTCTTCAGTTCCTCCCTTGCCCATGACAGTTCAGAGTATGTGCTCCCTGTCTTCCTTGCCTCCTGGCAACTATCTGTAAATCTGTGTTGAAACTTTTATAATTAATGGTAAATTTGCAAGCAGCACCATTTCCATGTTCTGTGTGTTTGTGAACCCTGTAGTATCAGCCAAAAAGATTTACATTGCCTTATAGGCACAAAGGGGGAATCACTTCACTGCAAGATAAAATCAAGCATCTGGAGAATTCTCCTCTCCAGTCCAACAGACTTAAGGTTAGAGTTACTTTTAAATATCAGGAAACAAGGATAAGTTAATTCTCATGAAATAGAAAAAATATAATCCTACTTCCCTATATTTTACCTAATGCTATTTGAGGTTCAGTACTTTGAGCAGATCCTAAACATTTCAGCGTTTGGTGTTGATAAGACTGAGCTGTGATCAAGCTGTGGTATTGCCCTGCTGGTCTCTGAGGCAGCTCAGGTACTTGCATAAGGCCTGGTGTTGCAGAACTGGGATTGCTCTTCTGTGGGCAAAATGAACATGTTTAGAGCCAGGCATATAAGGAAATGAGGTGGGAGGGATGGTGTTGGGTTTTTTTCTGTTTGTTTGTTTCAGGTTTTTCATAAGTTACTTAGTTTCACTGAGTTAATTTTTTTAGCAACTTTCTTTTCTATGTTAACACCTGAGGCAAAGTGAAGAAAGAACCTTCTGTTGTGATTAATCACAGAAAGTTGTTGTTCTTTCTTTGTAACTGATGATCAAAGAATCTGAAAAACAGACATGTCTCCTCCTTGTTGTCTTTACACTCAGAAAACATGTCTGGATTGAAAACAAGCTCGGTGGATGAGAGAGCCTCTTCTGGCTTATGCTGTTTAATAATATTAAAAGTAGACTCTCCCTGTTTAATTAGCACTTGTTGAAGTAACATCGCTGTTCCACTACTTGTTCTCAGAGTCAATTGATTCAGTAAAGTTAACCAGGAATTCCAATATTTTCTGGACAATAATTGTTAATTATTGGTTGTGAATTTTGTCTTAATTTACTCCCTAAAAATAGGTTGAAAGATTTCTTTCTCAGAGTCTCAATTTCAGGTAGATGATAGGTAGTACTTCAATTTTCAGTCTTTTTCTTAGTGATGCATATTGTTGAATGGAACTCCACAAAGCAGCAAATAATTCCTTCTGTGTGGTTTTCTGTTTGGGCTTTTGTTGTTGTTGTTTTTATCCTTATGTTTTATGATCCTTTTTGTATTCTGTATTTATCTGTTTCTGGTTGTTGGTTTGTTGAAGAGTCTTCTGTTTTTTCTTTAGATTCTTTGGTTAAAACACCTTATTTTTTCTTATGTAATCATTTAGGGTAAGTGATGAAAAAGATGCTCGAGGTTACCTTCAAGCCTTGGCCTCTAAAATGACAGAAGAGCTGGAAGCCCTGAGGAACTCCAGTTTGGGAGCCAGAGCTACAGTAAGACTTTACTTCTATATGTCAGAAGGTTTTTTGTTTGAAAAAAACACTGATTTGACAGTTTCGGCTGCAGCAATAATCTGTCTGTAGAGTCTTTGTTAATTGAAAGTTAAACTTTCCTAGAGCTTCTGAATTACTGAATACCAAATGTATTGTTGATCAATTAATTAAACACCAAGATCTTTATAATGTGATTTTATCTATGTTACAGTTGAAGTAGCTACTTTATAATCAGATATGAATTTGTTGAAGGAAATCATGCTTTTGTTCATGAAAACCTTCAAGTCTTTCACTTGTGAAACAAGTGAACACTTGGATGTCCTTTGTAGCTGTCATCTGAATTGAGGCACATCAAAACCAGATTTCAAAAAATCTCTTTGCTTTTGAGATCAGCATAAAACATAAAATTTGTTACTTGAGTTCAGAAATACTACTGCTGACACTACTCTTAATTTTAGATTATTTTGGAATTAATGAACTCTTACATCAAGGACATAATAGACTGGGAAATGTAGTTGTTGAAGGTAGTTACATTCCTCATGTTCAATTTCCTTTCCTCTTACTCTTTCTAATCTAATTTGTTGCTTCTTTCCTAGGACATGCCCTGGAAGATGAGGCGCTTTGCAAAGCTGGACATGTCTGCAAGGCTGGAGCTCCAGTCTGCTCTGGATGCTGAAATCCGAGCCAAACAGGCTATTCAGGATGAGCTGAACAAAGTCAAAGCTTCTTGCATCTCTACAGAGTGGTAAGACTGAATTGTTCTCATGCAAATTTACTTCAATACCTCCCAGGAAATGTCATCAAATCATTGTTTTATCTGCCTTGTCTGTGGAAATTTGATCACCCAGATGAGAAAAAAACCCAACATCTCTCTTCATTGTTTGAACAGCTGAGCACTTCCTGGGGAAAGTTGAGATCTTGAAGACTTTCAGAGGGAACACATTCTCTTTTAATAATATGATCTCTCCTAGTTGTGATAACAAATCCAAATCCATAGTTTGGGTTTGTATCTTAGAATATATTCTTTTTCCTTCTGCTGATAGCTGCACTGGGTTAGCTGACAAAAATTAAATAGTGCATACTGATTTGCACAGGAAGAAGTAATAATGGTTAATGGACTATTGTAAATTCTTTTATTCCTTCCTCAGACCTCTCACTTTCTCACTTCTCACTCACCACCTTCACAACAGAATTTATTCTGAGTTGTGTAATGCCTGAAACGGGTTGGTAGGAAGTCATTCTATTTTTAGGTGTCCAGCTTCAGCACTGCTGGGTTTTGCAGCTTTAGGAAAGCAGTAGGACAGAGCTGAGATTCAGGTGTGTTACCTGTAAAATGGGAACATCTGGTTCACCTGCCTTGAATGTTTTCCAGGCCAGGTAATGTGATGACAGGCAGAATTGGAAATCCTATAAGGACAGGAGAACCAGTGTTTGCTTTGACAGGCAAGAATGAGAAATGTGCTGAAATTGCAGAGTAGAATTACCTCTCAGCTGTGAGTCAGAAAGCACTGAAACAACTAACTGTAAAGGAACTGAGAAAAAAAATAGTTCAGCTGAATCTATTGCTATTACAGGTACTAAATTAGCAAATAAATTTTAATGAAAAACAAGACTTTCTAAAACATAAAAATACATACAGTCTTTTTTTATCATTCACATAGATACAAGCTCATTCAATTACTTAGAAATTAGAAACATGAAAAACATGAACCTATTGAATAGATAAATGGCTTTTTTCTGTAAACTGAACAGGTCCCAGTAGATTTATTCAGGTATTTGAAGACATCAGGAACAAGAGTGAGTTGTATCTTGGGTTCTCAATACTTACATACATTTTTTGTGTTCTTTTAAAGTAAATTGCAAGAATCTGAGAAGAAGAACATGGAGCTTTTGGCAGACATCGAAAGGCTGAAAAAGGAGACAGAAGAGCTTAGATCAGAAAAGGGTATGGCAACTGATATCCAAGTAAATAGTGTGTCACATTGGTGGGTGCATCTTATCATTCAAGTGTCACATTGAAACTAAAATATGACATCAACATGTGGGCACAACACTTGTGTGTCAAGATGTACCCACCGCAGTTGCATTTGCACTTCTAACACTTGTAATAGGCCTCAGTTTTGTTGGTACCTTTGAACCAGTAAGGTACAATCTGAGTTGAAGCTGCATTGTTTTTATTTGGCCTGTATATAGTGATTTACTGCCAGGAAACTGTCAGAATATAGATATATTTCTAACCTTTTCTCCTTTACGATGGGTGAAGGTATTTAGACATCAATACTGATCATAGTGTTGTTCATCTCTGAGTGTTCTGGGCCTGTCTCCAGAGAGAGTAAACAAGTGCAGAGGAATTCATAGCATTTGTTTGTTTCTGGGATAACTCCATTGATAGGCTTTGCAGCCACATAGTGAGCAGTGTGGTCATGAGCCCTTTGCTGTGGTATTAAGAGCATGTTCTGGGATTACTGTTGCATCTGTCCAATACTATTTTGCATTGTTGCTGGGAGAAGAGACTGTTTTTGGTAATTCTTCATTGAAAAAAAAAAATCATTAAGAGTTGAATAATGATTTGGCTGATTCTTTGCAGTTTCTGTAGTAGCTCTAATATTTGTGTCTTATGAGGCACATGGGAAGAAGTATTTTTCAGGCCAAATGGAATTACCTAATTTTCTGCAGTTCTGTGAACTCCAGAATTTAAATACCCTGGCAACAATTGCTGCATTGGGATGTCAAATATTGCTCAGCTTTTCCAACTTAATGGCTGGTTGGTCAATAAAGTATTAGAGTTTACATTCATCTCCTATATATAGGCCTTCCAGTGCTGCTTGACTGGTAAAAATAACTCAAACCTATACAGAGCATTATGGTTCCAGTTAGCAAATAAGACTTAGGGAATTGATACTCCCTCATCTTAATGCTTAGCACTGATACCAGGATTATTCTTCTTCCAAATGCTTGGAGAGAAGCTCTTGATAGCATCTCCCTGGAGACAAAAATACTTTGTCATGTTTAGGTTTTATTTATATGTTCTTGAACTTCCTTAAATATTGTGCATGGTTACTTGACTTCTGAAATCTTCCTTTGTGCTAAATAATGTTGTGAATTTATAATTCATATTTTACCCTATATTTTTTCCAGTGTTTAAAACCTTATTGTTCTGGTGAAATAAACATTTACTCTTTGCTGAAAAGAAGCAAGCAAAAAAGTACTGTTGAAGGAAACATTAGTCATGTTTCTTAACAGAATTATAGTAGTAATATTCTGCTGCAATTATTCAAATAGTCTGATAGAAATACACCTTAATCTAAATCATTACTACCTTTGGTTTGGTTTTCTCCTAAAAGAAGAAATATATTGCTGTTTGAATTATGAACTGTATAGAAGATTCAAATGTAGTCAGGGTCCAGTGGTAGAGTAACTTGCAGTGTGTGGAAATTGATTTCTAGGAAGGGATTATTTGCATTAGCACCTAATCCTTTCCTGTTTATAAATATATTTCAGAAATTCAAACCGGTGGGGAAAAGATTGCTGAGAGTATTCCATAAAGTTGGTGGTAGTTTGAAAATTTGTTTTAGTATTTTACTGTGATTTCAGTGTATTTATATTTTAAAGAGGAAAGTATCCTTTGCAACTTTATTTGCTGTGGATTATATTTAGAACATACAGATATGGCTAATTAGAGCAAGATACTGACATTTTTAAAAAGAAATAGGTAACTTCTGAGAACATCATTGTTTTGAGATGCACACAGTCCTGCAGGCTCTGGTCATAATAAATACATATATGTATGTGCATATATAGCATGTTTATAGCATTGAGAAGAATAGAGTTCATACACATCTGTGAAGTATAAACACACACACACACAACACTTTGAATTAGAAAAGAAGAAGAAATAAAAAATACCAGTTGGAGCAGGTTAAAGTAAGAGCTGAGGTGTGGCAGCCCCTGCAGCTCCAGGGGATGCAGCGTTCCTGCTCCCCTCCCTGGCCGAGCATTGCTTCAGTGTGTGGCAGAAACCTCTGAAACTTCCCCCAGGATTGTGCAGCTGCTGGGCACTCAGCAGGGAGAAGTGGCAGGCACAGAGCATGGCTCAAGGAACCCATCTGGTTTGGAAATGCCATGCTTTTTTTGGCTCCAGCTGTGCTGCCACGGTGGGACATCCCACCTGTCACCAGGGCAGGGGTGGCACTTGCTGGGTTAGTGTATGGTGCAAATGGGTTTGGGCACATTAGAAACCAGTGCCCTCTGCATGGCAGACGTGGACACACAGTGTGTTACCACGTGGAGCTCTCACCACACACATCCTAGCTTGGGAAAGGTTGATTAAACACATGCTTGTTCATGAAAAAAATCATTTACTCTGGAAAATAAACCAAATGCGCGGCTTATTTCAAAACACATAGGTGCTTCAGGTGGACACTCAAAATTCCAATTCAGCAAGGCAAAGGTCCTCCATGAGAAGGTCATATTTTCTGTAGCTTATAAACCTGCTGCTGTTTTCTAGGTGTAAAGCACCAAGACTCACAGAATTCTTTCTTGGCATTTTTGAATGCGCCTACCTCTGCTCTGGATCAATTTGAAGTAAGTGCACAGCTATTCTAACTCACTCAGTGGAACTGCTGTTGTGTGCAGGTCCTGTGCATATTTGCTGAGGGTTTGGTCCTATATTTTAATTGTATTGCACCAATAATATTTGTGTATAATAATTATTTATCATTTACAGTGCTGGCTGTCTTCTCTTGAATGCTTGTAATCACAGTGAATTCTGTCTCAAACCTTGAATGCAGAAATTTGCCTGATTTTGCAGTGAACATGAAAAGCATAGTTGTTCAAATGACTTTCCTTTGTATTCAGAAAATGCTAAGTAATGCAGGCAGTGGTTTGGTAAAAACAAGAAAATACCAAATCATCCTTGATTGTATCCCATGAAGTCATTAGTACTGTTTATTAGGTTGTTTTCATCATCTGTTCATTTACACAGATCTGTAAAATCCAGATAATTGCTACTCATTTCCTCTCCACAGATCCTTTTATTTAAAACATGAATCTGTTTCATACCTTTGTCACTTCTAGACAAAAGACCAGACTAGGTAGAAAGCCTGGCAGGAAAAAAATTAAACAGTATGATACATTTATTATCTTCTTTTCTAATCAACAGTAGGCAAAGCATCATCTTTCTTTTAAAAGAACAGTTGAGGTGAAATACTGGTCAAACTGAATTCAGAGGATACAATGCACCACCTTTACAGTTAGACATTAATCTACAGTTTGCCCAGTTTTTCCTATTGCAAATACAGCATCATCACATTTAGCTATGAAAGAGCATAATCCTTGCTGTTACTGCTGACCCAAAATTCTCTCTTTTCATTATGTATTCACTAATTCATTGTTCTCTCTTGAAGTCCTCACAATTAACATAGCTTTTAAGTTTCCTGTGTAAAAATTTATCTTATAAATTACTTTCAGTATAAGAATCCAGTTGAGAGTATAACAATAATACTTTATTGAGTAAATGCTGTAAAAAACACTGGTTTCTTTACAGATAGTACATTAATTAATTGTCTATGAAAGGCAATTAATGAAAACGTACTGAGGTAATTATTACTGCCACTGGTTATTTACAGTTCTTTATTTTTGCACTTTTATTTATACTGAACAGTTTTCTTCATCCTTTTCTTTCTCTCTCTCTCTTTTTTTTACTGCTGTGTTCATTAAAATAGGATTCCTTTTCCTCCTCTTCATCCTCATTGATTGATTTTATGGATGACGTAAGTCTGACTTTAACCCAGTAAATCCCTCAATAACAGATCACTTGATTGATTTGGAATATTCAAACACTAATGCAGTCAACTTAAAAAATCTGCACATGCAGTGGAGAACAAAGTATTTCTGTAATAGCACTCTTACACCTATTTATATGGATAGGTGTTTTGTTTTGAAATAAATGCTTTTCTTAAGGTGCAGGTGAAGAATTCTTAATTACAAACAGTTTTTCTGATGGGGAAAAGCTGCTTTTAGGACTTGTCTATTGATATGGCCTGTATAAAACAGTTCCAAAATCATCAGCACATTTGTGTATTTAATTCTTTTGCTTCATATTATTCCTTTATCATAAGTTGTTTCCATAAGTTTTCTAATCACTTCTCTTAAAAAGTTTCCCTTCCATACAGTTAATTTCTGTGTGCTCAAATAAAATATTTTCTGGTTTTTAGCCTGCATTGTAAGAAGTCATTTTCATTATGACTGAGGTGAACTTACTACTTTTTATTGCCATTTGACATGCAGGCTTTCTGTCAGGACTTTTAAATATTTAAACTGTTTAAATATTCCCACTAGTTAATTGCATACTAAGGGAATTGAGTTAAAAGCTAAGAATTGACTGCATTATATTTCTTCCAAACTGAAGTAGTAGGCCCATAAAAGTAATTTTTAATAAAATCTTTGAAAGCCAGGTGTATAGACCCCATCCATTACAGCTCTGTAGGAATAATTGTGTGTGTCTGTCTGTCTGTGCTCGTAGATGTGTTTCTGCATATTATACATACATACATTCACACATATTTATACATATGTGTTTAACACAGTGTAATCCCATTGGCATTGAAATTAGATAAAGTTAATATTGTTTGAGAAGTCTCTGCTGTGAAGGGTGTAGCAAAGAGGATGAGGTAAATGGGCCTTTTCTGCTGTTTTCATTTCCTTTTACATACTCTGAAAAAATGCTTTTCTCCTGCGTGCTTTTTCTCTGTAAATCAGGTTTATACCTCAGACAAAATGTCAAGGTTCATCTTTGGTGTCATAGTAGAAGGCACTTCCCTGCTTTTTTGTATAGCATACAGAAAGCTTCTGGCTTGCTGATGGTGTTAGAATTTTCTTACACACACACACGCAAAAAAAAAAAAAAGAGAAAAAAAAGAGGTACAGTTTCCTGTCGTGTATATCCACAAAAAACAAATACTATTTATATTCTTTATCTAGATTAAAGAAAACATGTTCTGTGTCACCTGAATATTAGGAGCACTTTGTTTGTATCAGCAGGTTCAAATTTATCTTTAAAAATATCTAAAACACTCCCCTAAACCCCATTAAAAGAGAAATAAAGGACATATGTGGCAGTTACTGATAATGTTCTATTTTGCAAGGAGAAGCTTAGGACATGGATATTTTCCTGGTTGCTCTCTAGTTAATTCTGAAGGACTTCAGTACTTTATTTCTTATTTATTGTTGCTTCTTTTTGGGGGTTTTATGGGTGTGGGGTTTTTTTTTTTTTTTTTGAGAAGGCAGCATTTTTTTCCACAAGCATTTTGACAATTTTGGTTTTTTTATTTATGGAAGTGAGTCATTTTCAACTGCTGGCATCATCCTTTCGTAGCAATTCTTCTTGATTGGTCCACCCAGATCAGATCTTTGCAGACCTTTTAGTCTTGGGCAAAGGTTCAGATATTAATATTGTTTGCCTGTAGAGTCAAACTTCTCCTGTTCCATCTTCAATTTGAGTCCAACAGGCATGGGTTTTTTTTCTCAGTTGCACTGGGCAAAAGAAATCTCTGGGCTGGACTGGCCAGGGGCTCATGTCTCTTACACCAAGGCAGAATTCTCTCTCATCTGACCAAACTGCAGAAAAGTAGAGTTGGCTGCTCAAAGATGGGAAGAGCACCTTGCAGAGAAATACAAGATATTCTGTCTTTGTTAGAAAGAGAGATAAAGCTGTTATCTGTGTTAGTATATGAAAAGTAATGTCATCCAATTGTGCTGTGAAAGTCAGTTGTGCATCTTTGATTTATTGGACAATCACTTGATTCATTCATAGCATAATTTATAGGCTGAATTATCTAAATGAATGGTTATTTATGATTTAGCTCACTGAGTTGGTTTAGTGTCAATATATTAGATGGACTTAAATTAAAATAAGGCTATTAAAACTCCCTGCCCACTGGATGTGACCTCCATTCCCTTCCCAATGACTCTTATTGGCAGTGGTTACCTTGAAGGACAGCATTTCTTGCAGCATCTCCAGAAGAATTAACTTCTCAGTCAAACCTGAGAAGTCTGAGTGTTCCTTGGGGTCTTTGTAAGACCAAGGAAGGATTAGAAGTCCTTAGGTCAGTGCTGCAATATTGCATGGGGTTCAGGAAAGCCTCTCTTGTAATCAAGAACCCCAAGTAAGTATCTCTGTTGGCCTGGATTGTTTCTTCAGACTCTGTGCCTCATTAAGGAAGGACAGAGTGTGTGTAAAATAAGGTGCAGGTGCAGTTGCAAGGCATTCCTTGCAGGATCTCTGAAGTCTGTTCAGCACACAGATGTGCACACTACACTGGGTTTCCCAGGGTGAGTATGTCTTGTGTGTCTGCCATCCAAATAACATAACTATTCATAGCACTCTCTGAATGACTGGAGTTAATTCTAATTTTTCCAATGAGGAAAACAGTAGTTTTGCAATTTCTGCTGGAGAGAAATAAAAATAGATGTCCTGCTCCCTCTGTAGCCTGCAGATGCTGAGGAGAAAGTGGTAGCTCACTACTCAGATGAGCAGCACTCACTGTTGGTTCCTGCCTGGAAAAGATGCTGGATCAGGTTGGCAGAACTGGTGCCTAAATCCTCCTGGCTGTGACAGCCCACAGGTTCAGAAACCATCCTGGTCTGTCCTCTGCACACAGGGGAGTAGGAGTGTGTTTGCAGTGCCTGAATTCCAGTCTGGGTGGGGAGGGAAGTCACCCCCAGTGACTGTAGGAGACTAAACCCTGCTGCTGTCCCTCCTGTGTGTTGCAGGCTGTCTCAGTGACACTGTCTGGGTGTTAAGTCTCCTGTGTTCACCAGAAGTGTCTGACAGTGGAAGTGTTGGGGTTTGTTTCTTTGCCAGGTGGATCTTTGTGAATCCCACTAGCTGTGAGAAGCAATCAAACTTGTTTTGTTTAATGATGAATTTGTGGTTATTTCATAGCAATAAAATGGAATCCCATTTTTCCTTGACAAAATTATTTTTCCCTCACGCTCAAAAATACTATTTTTTGCCCTGTTACTAACACATTAGGAATTAGAAATAGATTTCTTAAGTCCTCCTGCAATCTGTCCTTGCATGCAGTCCTCATGGGCTTTGCTAGACTAAACAAATCTGGGCTCTGCAAGTAGCCACAGAATAATAAATGGTGTTCTGAATTCTTATTGTTGAACAGAATAAGTCATAGTGGTGTGTGGTGAGAGCCTTGACTTCACCTGCATGTTCATAATTGAGTAAATCTGGTTCATAATGCTACTTTAAATTGGACATATTGTGCCTCCAATAGGAGACTTTATTCATCTTGTTCAAAGCACAGAGATGCCAACTGCAAATTAATGGTGCAGCATAGTCTGCAGCTTTGCTGCTGTTGTCCAGTGTAAGACTGTTGACTTGGAATAGCTGTTCCTTTTTTTTTTTTTTTTTTAATGTTTCTTCCTTCTTGTTAGCCCAGAATAGCTTGTTTTTAAAATCCTTGTTACAGTGAACATGCCTGTGTGTGTATAAACACTACCTGTGGAGATAGAGTGAGGAATTCTGAGGTGATGTATGTGTCACTGTTTGGTTTTGTAACATATTCTCCTCCTCTCTTTGTTAAAGCGCTCTCCTTCCTGTATTCCAGCTAACAAAGGCAGACGTGTAAGAGGCTGTCTTACTCTATGTGGCCCTTTATTTTTTGCCTGTTTTGTCCATGCCTATGTTTAATGTATGGATTGTGTATTTACCTCACTGCATGTCTTGTGCTGCTGCTGCTGTTTGCTGCTGCTGCTGCTGTGCTTTTTGTTGTTTTACAGCCGTGGCCTCAAAGCTTTTGGATTATTTCATTTGGCAATCCTATGAGCAGAATATCTCTGAAACTGGAGAAGATGCTTTGAGTACTTTTCTGATTTTAATGTGAAAGTTCTGTGTGGAAGCTGATCAGGCAGATGCAGGTTGGGAAGATGAGCAAACATCAAATGAGAGCCTGTTTGTTTCCTTGCCCTTAGCAGAAGGCACATGTTAAGTCATGGTAATTGTCCATAGAAGGTCAAAGTTTGGCATTTGGGGGGAACATCACAGCAAATGATAGAAAATATCACAGTATAAAGATAAATAAACATGAACTGGGAAATTGAGTAAATGGAGCATCAAGGAGGATAGGAAAAATTCATACAAAGAAAACGGAGATGGTTGTGTTGTAGCTGGTTAAGCTGGAGAGGTCTATGGTGTTTCAAAAATCAAGGTGGGTTTTTAAGGGTTTACAGATGTTATCAAAGCAGACTCGGTGAGGATGAATTCCTACCTGTTAGGCTATGTCCATTTTAATCTCATACTGCCACCTTTGTTGCTTTTATACAGATATGATAGAAGGGATAAGTAAGCATACACAGAATTTCTGTTGAATGTTCAATGAACAAACAGCAATGCCCATCAGCTCTAATGATGTCCTTAGCCATGCAGTTCAAAGCACACTGCTGACTCTCTCAGGCAAGGTTGTTTTTGTTGGTGGTGCCTCCAGTTGAGAAGTTCTCTCTCTTCCAGATGTGTTTATGCACTGGCCAGCTTTGGCTCAGACCTGCACAGTCCTGTGGAAGACAGCAAAGCTCTTGCAGTTTGGTAGGAAATAGTGAAATCTGTTTGGGGTAATCCAGTGGATTAGTTTAAAACCAGTTTGAAAGGTGCTAGCATGGTCTTCATAAACTGTTGACCATAGTTGAGTCAGGTTGCTTTTGTGCTTGGTTCTTCTCATTAAAGCCAGGACCCCAAGATCACTGCAGCAATACAGCTTAAAGCCTTTGTTTCTGCACTGAAGGTGGTGATTAAATTCCCTTCTGCAATGGTGGATCAGGTTCTGTGTGTTTTGTGGGCTTTTTATGTTTGTAAGTAAAGTGAAAATGCATTTGTTACTGTTTCAGTAGTTGTCTTCAACCACAAAGGTTTTGTAGCACATTCCAGAAAGGTTCCATCACTGATATCAGGCTTGTACTACCTTTTTTCATAGACACCATGAAAACTCTTTGGTATGCAGATGCTGCTTTGAAAGGGAAAGCCCTTGGAGTGCCTGGAAACATTTATGAAATGATAGATTAGATCTCCAGGTTTAGCTTGTAGGAAAAAAGGAGTGTCTGTTTCTTGCTATGAAAAAATTTGCCTGTAGTTACTCACTGGGCTTATTTTTTAGTAACATTTTTAAGGAGGAGGTAGAATTGTTGAAGGTTAAACAGTCTTTGTGTGGACTCCAAGTTTTCACATGTTTAGACTGGATTAAAAAGAAGTTTAAAATAACTGCATTTGAGGATTTACTACTTAAAGGCATCAGTGTTTCTAATTCTGGGTAAAGCTTTCCATTATTATTTGCTTCTGATAAATCTGAGTACAAAATGTTCACTTTACTGCTACTTTTTGCCTGAATGCTTGAGACACATGATCTATGTGTAGTAAACAGGTGTATCCCAGTGTGAGAATTTCCCATTTTCATTTCAGAAATGCTTGCAGGCATGTTAATATGCCTAAGTTGATTAAACTGATGAGCATTCTCCACCAGATAATTTTTTTGGAAAGGTATGGTAAAACTAGAAGCCATCAGACTTAACTCACTATTTAAAAAAAAAAAAATAAAAGTAGCAACTGCACCTGTTGGCTACCATGACTGAGCTCCTGAAGAACAGGACTGTATGTGCATGTATAAAATTGGCTTGCCAATATAATTGATTCCCAAAAAGCAGTAAAGTTTGTGGAATTCTTGGTATTGTCAGTGGCAAATGAGAAACACTGGAATGTTCAAATGCTTTCTGTAAACATGGCTGCATATTTTAGTTTGTCTGCAAGCTAGTCAAATCCTTGACAATGCAGAACTGATGATAGCATTGCTCCAGAAAATCAAGGCATGCCATGAAGCCTTCTGCAGGCCTGCAGCTTTTAATTTTATTATTAGTGGGAAAAAAGCATTTTCACCTTGTTGTTTTTTTTCTGATATAATTTTACATAGGAAACTTTACAGAGATGTCTTGTTTTCAAGGAAGAATCCTGCCTTCTCTGATTTTTTCAGCTTTGCTAACAAAAGATGACTTGTTACCCAGGATGCCTCTTTGTACCTATGTGCCTTGTTCAGGGTAGCTCTGTGTTGGGCTTAGTTTCATTCTGTATATCAAGGACTAGGAAAACATTCCCCAGAAGAATCTGTGTTCCTGGTAAGGATGTTTCTGTAGTTCAGATGGGGTGCAAATCCCCCTCAGTTCTCTGTGAATATAGTTATCAGGATATACACTGCTCTGCCTTTTCTCCTTGTTTTCTTCTGAATATGTTTGCAGGAATTTACACGGGCTATGTGGAAATTCACTTCTAACAAATCCCTGCTACCAGTGGACAAAATCCAGTAGTGTTCAGAAAACATTCACCCTTGAAAAATGCTGAATTGCAAGTGTCTTCAAGTGGTTATCAGGGCCCTGAACTAGCAGCTCTTATGCATGTGCTCACCTCTCAGCAGAAGCCTTGGCGTGTTTACATGCAACAATTTTCATTCCATTTTGTTGCTTTTAATTAGGAAGTTGCTTAAAACTGAATTTTTATCCTCTCAGTTCTCTCTTAGGAATTCTACTGCTCCCATATCTTATTTTGGTAAGAGTTGAGCATTCTTTTTTAATGATGTCTTTGATTTATTTCTTTGGTTGTTGTTTTTTTTTTTTTCCTCTCTTGAATTGTTCTCCTAGATTGATTCAGTTGAGAATTTTACATTGTCTAATACTCCATCACGGGATGAAGATAGCAAGTCTCACCTCCACTCAAGATCAAGGTCTCCTTCCACAGCCAGTGAGATTGAACCAATTGAGGTACTTCAGTGTTGAAAGATATTTGTCCTTTTTTTCCCTCTTTTTAGGAGTAACAGTGTCACTTGTATAAAAATGAGTACTGCAAGTCTTTTGTTTAAGGTGAAGCTCATTCTTCTGCAGCAAGACTGTTTAAGACTTTGTAATGGCCTTCTGCACTAGAGGTGAACTGTGTTTTGGGGAATGCTCTATTTCCTTTCACATATGGTTAATTGAATAAGAATGAGAACTATGAATCAATTACTAGTTATGGTCTCTCTTTGTAACATATCCTCAGTCATGAATATTTAAGAAATGTTGGCACAAAGATTGTTATAATATAGTTTGTAAAATTGCACTTTAAAGCCCTGCTGGAAGTCTTGTTATTATGAAATGTTAGCCAGATTCTGCAACTATAATAATACATTGATGTAATAATTTATCCCCTTTCCCTGATAAAAAAAAGGTGTGTTTTCTAATATTTTATATTAGAAAATACCTAATCAGATGTTTCAGACAATGTGAAGTTGGTTTTAACATTTAGAAGATGAATCTTGCTGAGAAATATGATTTGTTTTTCTGAGTCCTGCATGAATCAGTTTGGTTTCATGGCTTGGATGCTGGGGAATGGGGTGGGTGGGACAACCTTCTTCCTTTATCCAGGGGTGGGTGGGACAACCTTCTTCCTTTATCCAGGCTTTCTTTGGTAGTGTGTTCTTGATGTCTGATTGATCTTTGGGGGCTCTGTGCAGGTTACAGATCATCCTCCCCGTTCCATTCACACGCCCACCATGAGGACAGCGTACATTGGCTCGGGACTCTCTGCACCAAAGGTACCCTTTTGTCAGGTGTTCCCACTTTCTGTGTAGCAAGGGCAACCTGGCACTCCTGGGCTACAGCTTCAGCAGAGCTGCTTATCACACTGATCTTACCAGAGCTGCCTGGAAGGGCGTTTAGGAGATGAATATGTGGGGTGTTGATGTGCAAGCCGGTTGCCCTCTAAAATTTAAAACCCTTGGTTCTTACATTACGGGGTGTGACAAGCTGCATTAGGAATTCCACAGGCATTGGATTGTAGGAAAAACGGTAGTTTGGACACCAGAAAGAGGTAAATGAGCTAGAATGTGAAGAAAGCAAAGTGCCATCCTAGGAAGAGAGTGTTTTCTGACATGTGTCTGACCAACATGCCTCTCTACTCTTTGCATACAAGAAAGTCTCAGATTAGCATGTCTGTGTGCTAATTAGATGATTATTCTTGAGAAAAGGCAAAGAGTATCCCTAAAAATAAAACCACAGATTTGCCTGTTTTTAAACAGTGTAGAGTGAGCACTACAGGAAGAGATTTCCAATTTTCCTGTCTTTTGGCTTTTACCTGCATAAGTACTGATTTTCCATCAGTTGTTGAAATCATTTTGCTGTTGCTGAACATGCCAGTATATGCTAATTCCCAGGAGATTCTGGGGAATTAGCAATAGATAGATTAGATTAGCAATAGATTATGTCTATTCAAGCAAATGAAGAATAAATACAGGCTTTAAAGGAAAAAATTTTTTGTGAAAGTTTTGAAAATGACTCAATGGTGTAGGAATCTTCTGTATATTTAAAAATAACAGGGGTTTTTTTTGTGCAACTAATAATGAAGTAAGGAAGCCTTTCTAGTAGATCTGCTTCTCTGCTTTGATAAATTGCAAAGTGACAGAAGATTCACTTGTGTAAAAGAAAGCTAGAAATTTTGAGCAGTGCTCTGTTGGCAGCGTCTTAGTAGATCAATTAAAAAATACTTGAAGTGCCCTTGGAATCATGTGAAACGGACTTTACTGTCTAATAATTTAATTTTTGCAAACATTTTGCTCAGTAGGTAATGACTTGCTTTATAATTTATAATGTCCCCTAAAGAACCTTCTTATTTTTTGATTGCATCAGTGTTTAAAGCTGGGTGTTGTTTCCCTGCAAGTCTCAAAACAGAACATTCTGTAGACAGAATGCTGCCATTGTAACAGTAAAGCTGTCATTAAATATGGATAAGTTTGAGCCCTTAGCTGTGATATCTTATGCTCTGAAAAACAGGAAAGTGAGTAAATTTTAACATACCTACTCTCCAAAGTAATCTGCAAAATTGTCTTGCTTGAGATCACATGCATGATCAGGGTTTTTTTGGGATGGTCTTTGCATTGACCCTATGCTCTGGCCTTTCTTTATTAACTCCCAGTTATTTGCTGGGAGTTTTTATAGAAAAGCAAAGCAGCTTCCTGGATTTTATATAAGGCCATCTGTGAGTCATCCTGCCACATTATGTGGGCCCTTAGCCTTTATATAGCAGCATCAGCATGGCCATCCTTGAGGAGAGGGAGAGAATGAAACCACTTACTCATGTACTCTGTGTTCCCAAGGAATAATAAAAAAAGAGAAACTCTTTCAAAATCAACTTCATCTATCAACTTCAGCTCTTCCCTTTAGGTTGGGTGTTCTGAATTGCCCCTGCTAAACACCACAAAAGGGGGCTCTGTCAGGGCTTTCTGGCATAAAATTTTGAAAGAAGTCTGCTATTTTTCTTTTAACTAAGGCAGTGCTCCTGACAGAGGAGCACTGAACTTGCAGCTTAGAAAATACTGTCATGGGTTGACCTGGTGACAGTCAGGTGCTCTCCAAGCACATGATGATACACCTTCAACTTCTAAAGTGTAACAGAATCACTTGGGCAGCTTTCCTATCTGCAATGGAAGCAAACTCATGTTCTGAGACAGGGTCCAGTTTCCATGGCTTTGTTTACAGAGGATGTTTTAAATTATCAACAGTGGGCACAGTGATAAGGAAATCCTTTTGGCTCAGATCTCATTTCAGCAAGCACAAACAAGCAGCCTGATGAAATGCACCTGTGCACTCTTGTCTGTGAAAGAAATAACTGTACTTGAGAAGTGTTACAGGTGCTAACATCCTTGTCTGCTCATTTCACAGCCTAAAGCTCACCAGTTTGTAGTGAAATCGTTCAACACACCAACAAAATGCAATCAGTGCACATCCCTGATGGTTGGTCTGATCCGACAGGGCTGTACTTGTGAAGGTAAGCCCTTGGGAGAGCACAGCAAGTGTGAACTGAAGTTCTTACAGATGCAAATGGCACAGGAAATGTAGTGTGGTGATGCAGGAGTCTTCTGCTTATATTTTGAATAGCAGTATATTCTGATGCTTCAGTCTTTAAGACTAGAAGCCAAACACTTTGAACATACATAAGAGATTGCCCAGTTATCTGGGGACACTCTTATTCCAATTGGTGGTAGGAGAGCTTAGTTCAGTGTACTCAAAATAGCAATAGGGGCCACAGGTGGCCTCTTGAGTGATCAAACCAGCTTTATGTTGCAGGGCAAAATTTAATAGACATCCATTCTGACTTATTCCATACAGAAGCAGAATTGGTACTGAATGGCACTTATTCTTGTTTGTATGCACACAGAATTATGCTTATTATTTAAAGGATGTTCCAGTGTTTTGTTTACCAGTAGAGTTGGGCCTAGAGGACATAATAGAGATTATATTAGGGTCTTTCTTATTTGTATGAAAGCAGGTTTATCCATAAAGTATCTGAAAAAGAGAAATTTGGGATTAGAGCAGATAAAAGCATGAACTTTGCTGTGTGCAGACTTATATTCCTGTCTGTAGCAAAGTTCAGTGAGATTATTCAGATGCTGATCAAAAAAGAAAAGGGGATTTCTTCGTAAATCTCATCATCATTAACCCAACTTTTGCATTGCACAAGAAATAACCATCAAATCTTTTTGTTTCTTCTCCTCCTCACAAGTGTGTGGATTCTCCTGCCACGTGACCTGTGCAGACAAGGCTCCTGCAGTATGTCCAATCCCTCCTGAGCAGACTAAGGGACCTTTGGGAATAGATCCACAGAAAGGCATAGGAACAGCTTATGAAGGACACGTCAGAGTAAGTAGGAGGCAGCTGCATTTCGGGCACTAACATTAAATTCATTGTTTTCCAGAGCTGGCATTACTTTGATTATTGGGAGGATAGATTCAATTTCATCTTAGGGTAGCACTTTGGAAACTAAGATTTAAATTTTCACAAAGCAACTCTTAGCATTGTCAGCAGTGATCCTCTCTCCATCTCTGTTGGTCAATGTGCTGTGGGTTGGTCTTGAGCAGTTCAATCTCTGCAGATCAGATCATCTTCCAGGCTTTCTGAGTTTTTTGAGTCTTTCTGCTAGAACTGTCTGTGTTTACTGGTGTGGATATTTGCACAGAAATATTAAAAGATTTACTCAGCATAGTTTTGGCCATAATTCTGTGGCCAACTAGAGACGAGTTTTTGTCTTCATGTTTGTTAATACAGCTCTGAATGAATTTGTGAAATGAGAAGAAAGAATCTGTGATGCTATTAATTTATTAAGTAATATATTGTCTGTCTGTGTTTGTTGGTCTTACTGCTCCTGGGCTCTCGCAAATGTTGCTTAACATCATCATTGAATTAAAACTTTGCAGCCCAGATGAGCAAACTGATTTTTGTGCTGTTTGATTTTTTGATAGCATCTAAACTTACAGAGAGTTGATCCAAATTTATCTTTCTAAAGGTCCCAAAGCCAGCTGGAGTAAAGAAAGGTTGGCAGAGAGCACTGGCAGTGATCTGTGATTTTAAACTCTTCCTGTATGATGTAGCAGAAGGAAAAGCATCTCAGCCCAGCGTGGTAGTGAGTCAGGTCATAGACATGAGGTAAGCTGTTTGCTGCTGGTGGTGGGAGCTTGGCAGAGGCACTGGGAGGTTTTGTTCTGCTTTTCCTTTTTGTCAAATCAGTAAGCAAGCTCCAGAGCTTTTATGAAACCCTTTAATCCATGTTGAAAGGCACTAATTTTCTGGGATAAAAAAAAAATAAAAGAGCAGTTAGCAGTTACTTGGAGTTAGCCTGAACGACACTTATTTGTTCCTATATGGATGTTAAAACTTCCATTACTACATCATGTGCAAAGAGCATCTGTTCAGCTGCCAGAAGATCTGGAATGAATAAAGAGTTAAAAATAACACCATTTTGGAGTTGAATAGAGTTTTCAAAGACATAAAACTTTGTTATAGGGTAAATGTATTACAATTATTGCTTGAAAAGGGTTGAGTAGTTTGTTCCCACTATCTTCAGTACTACTGAAATACTACCAGCCTCACTAAAGGCTGAGGATATCTAACATAGCAGCTAAGTAAAGCTCATCTCTGATCTAAGTTAGTTCATCCAGGAAGCCCCAAACTGCTGATGGTTATAGCTTCTAGGTGAGTTTGGATTTTTATGAGAGTTGGAGAGGTTGTTCTTTGTTCCATTTATTTTTTAAATTGGACTTTTTCTTTAAAGGTTTTAATTTATACACATTAGAAACAGTTACAGAATATCTGAATAGATTTATTTCCATCAGCATTTACCGGGAATTAATTATGCAACATTGCATTTGTGAGTTTTATCTTCAGATACAGATGAAAGGATAATTTAAAAATCAGATTTCAGTGCTGACTTGTTTCCTTCACTAAACAAGGCTATTGAAAAAGTAAAATCCAAACATACAGATTTTGCTCATTAACTCTTTTCCAATTATGTTTATGGTCTCCATAAGGGATGAAGAATTCTCAGTGAGTTCTGTCTTGGCCTCAGATGTCATCCATGCAAATCGGAAAGATATCCCCTGTATCTTTAGGGTGAGTATGACATCCTGGGTTTCACAGGGTGATGTGTGCTGTGACAGCTTGCCAGTACTTTATTTCCTTGGCAAGTTCTGCCCCTGTGGAATCCATGGCAGCAGTAGCAATGCACAGGGATCTGTACATATGTAATTTCTGTGGTAAAAATAGCACTGGTACATCTAGACAAGCATTCATCTCCGTGTGGGTTGTATTTTTTCATCTTCACAATAAGACTTATTTTCCTTCATTTCTTCTTAGTCATTTGAAATTCTTCTGTTCATCATGACCTTGTACATTTTCATTTCCTCAAGTTGCCCTCTGCTTCTCAATTTAACTGACTGGGTTATTGCTGAAGTCTTTATTTTTTATACTTTTTTTTTACGTATGCATTGGATATCTGAAAACTCCCATTCATCTGATAGTCAGTATAGAAATTTAGTGCAAAATGCTCATCAAAATTTATGTCTAGTACCTGGTATCAGGATTTTGCCATCACTGCCTTATTTTAATATTCTTATTTTTGTTAGATATTCTGTTAAAGCTTTGACCTCAGTGAAATTTCCTTGATGTCTTATAAGTTCCACTATCATTTCTTTACTGTGCCTTTGTATTTCAGTCATTGTTTTTCCAGTCTTTAGACTGTTCATCACTCACTGTGCTGAGAGGAGATAAAGCCTACAAAAGGGGCTTTCCATTTTATCATTAATAGCTGTATCAAATGCATGAAAAGGATCACAGAGCATTTTTTCAATGAAAGCCATTCCTATTGCATTAAATTATTACTCTTAAAAATACAGAAAACTTTATAAAACTGCTTTTTTTTAATAAAATTGCTGTGAGAAACAATTGACTACCTTATTTAGAGCAGACATTCATGAATTATAAAATAAATAAAAATGCATTTAAAATAAAGCCAACATTTTCTCTGTTCTTTAAAATATTCACGTCTGTGGGGTCTTGATTAAGATAAGAGTGTTTTCTATTAACTGAAGAGAAATTTTTATTTCCCTAATTCAGACAACTAATTAAAAGGGCATTTACAGGCATCTAATTCCCTTGTAAAAACAATCATCAAGAAGTTATTTATCACTTATGACTTAAAACTATGTTTTGATTTTTTTTTTTTGCAGGTTACAGCCTCCCAGCTCTCTGCATCCAGTAACAAGTGTTCAATCCTGATTCTAGCAGATGGTGAGAATGAAAAAAGCAAGTGGGTGGGCGTGCTGAACGAGTTGCATAGGATCTTGAAGAAGAACAAACTCAAAGACCGCTCAGTCTATGTCCCCAAAGAAGCTTATGACAGCACCTTGCCCCTCATCAAAACAACACAGTCAGCAGCAATCATAGGTATGAAGTTATTAAGAAGAAAGCTCTAAGAAAAATGGGTATGCTAAAAGCATGATTTTTTAGGAAAACAAATGTGTTAGATGGTTATCTGCTGAATAGAGAGTAATAGGTAGTGGTTTTATCCCATGTGGGCCTAAGAGAAAAGTGCAAGTTAGTACCCAGTACTTTTGTCAGATCTTTTAAGAATATTCCCTCTATTCACCCATATTCATAATTATTCACCAATATTCATAATTATGCATAATTTTGACTGAGAATTGGACACCCCTCTTTTGTTACTCTGTAAACATAATTCCCTAACTGGGCAAAATTAGCACTATAGAGTAGGTGTAAATCACTCACTTCAAAATCTGCTTGTGGGACCAGAAAGAAGATGTAAGATCAGAGGTTGAATTTAGTAATTTCAAATAGTACTGCATAAAATATGTTAAACTCTGATTATGTAAATTATTTCAATATAATAATATAGTTACTTCAAAGCTGGTGCTAGACTTAAGTTCTCTGAAGAGTTTATTAAAAATTATGTTTCTAGCTGTTACTTTAACTAACAGGAGAAATGGGAAAATACTTCTTTTTGAGAAATTTGAAAGAGTGGGAGTTTGCCAGTTTTTTAAAATACATTAATATATTAGGTTTGGATTTATATACAATTATTTCAATATATTCTAAAATCTGTCTCTGTTAATGAAAATTATAACTATTGTTTATGTGATTCATAAAGTACTTCCAAAGAAAAATAACCTTTTTTTTTCCTTAATCTCATAGACCATGAAAGAATAGCTCTGGGGAATGAAGAAGGGTTGTTTGTTGTGCATGTCACCAAAGATGGTAAGAAACTAAGAACTGGTAATAATTCCCCTAATACTAAATCATCTTTTGCTTGTTCAGTATCTTCTGGTTTCGTTTTTCATTATTTACTACATTATCAGCTGGACAGCTCCATGAGAGACCAAAAGCTGTTCTGTGTGCTCTCTGATTTGGGTATCCTTTCCAATATCAAGGTTTTGGAATGCAGTTGAAGTTTTTTCCCCCATTTTTCTCCCAACTGTCTCAATACTGATTTCAGACCAAGTTGCTCAGGGCTTTATCCAGTTGTGTGTTGAAAATCCCCAAGGACACAGGTTCCATGATCTCTCTGGACTGCCTGTTGCAAATTACTCTCACTGTGAAATGCTTCCTTTTTATATTCAGCAGAAACCTCCCTCATTTGAATTTCCTGCTGTGCACCTCAGCAAGAATCATGGCTTAATCCTTTGTGTAACCTCCTCCTTGGTACTGAAAGTAAAAACTTCTGTGCAGTACTGCAAGATGTGCTAACAGATTGCCCAAGTTAATTCAACAAATGACATGTTTAATTGTATGTTTCAGCTCTGAGGCTTTTCCTTCATTCAGTAGTTTTTGGCTATAAACTCTTTTGGAAATGAATGCTGAAATAATTCACTTGTTGTTAGTGCATCAGATCTGCTCCTCCCATTTCTGATGAGGAGGAGCCAAAGGTTTATCCAGAATTTGCACATCTGGTGTTATTAAAACACTAGTTTTGATTCTGTAATTTTAATACTGCAGGGAAGCAATAAAGGCGATTTCTTGGGTGTCACTGTTGTGCCAAGGGTGACACAGGAACAGTCAGGAGGCAGGATTGTAGAAAGAGCAAAGAAGGCTTTATTCAAGAGAACCACGGGGTTTTATAGAGTGGTATGATAGATTCTGTTTGATTGGCTAACTAACAAAAACACCTTCCTCATACCCTGTCCTTGAGAAGAACAGAAAGGTGAAGTAGAAAAACACCACCTACAGATTGCTTATACTTAACAAGTTATCACATCCTTACAACCCCCTAAAAATTCTCACAAGCTGCTGTGAGAAACTCTTGCCGTTTCTCTCTCTGTGTCCCATGGCATCCACACTTGGATTTCTTTCCTAGTTCATCTTTACAAATACACATTATAATCAATTCACACTTCACCATTACACAGGGGGGCTGTGGTGGTGTTCGCAGGGGTCCCAGGGTGAGGGAAGAGATGAGAATCTTGACTCCATCTTTCAGAAGGCTGATTTATTATTTGATGATATATATTATATTAAAAGAAAATTATATATTAAGACTATACTAAAAGAAAAGAGAAAGGAGACATCAGAGAGCTAGAAAAGAAAGAAAAGGAATGATAATAAAAGCTTGTGACTGACCAGAGAGTCCAAGACAGCTGGACTTTGATTGGCCATTAATTAAAAACAACCACATGAGACCAATCTGAGATGCACCTGTTGCATTCCACAGCAGCAGATAATAATTGTTTACATTTTGTTCCTGAGGCCTCTCAGCTTCTCAGGAGAAAAGGTCCTAATGAAAGGATTTTTCATAAAACATGTCTGTGACAGGGGGCTTGTTTTGATTTTTCTTTCAGAGATTATCCGTGTTGGTGACAATAAGAAGGTCCATCAGATCGAGCTCATCCCGAGCGAGCAGCTCATCGCCGTAATCTCAGGACGGAACCGCCACGTGCGGCTCTTCCCCATGGCCGCCCTGGATGGAAGGGAGACTGACTTCTATAAGCTGGCAGAGACCAAAGGCTGCCAGGCCATCGTTTCTGGGCACGTGCGCCACGGGGCCCTCACCTGCCTGTGCGTGGCCATGAAGAGGCAGGTGCTCTGTTACGAACTCAATCAGAGCAAGACGCGCCACAAAAAGATCAAGGAGATCCAGGTGCAGGGGAACGTCCAGTGGATGTCCATCTTCAGCGACCGTCTCTGTGTGGGCTACCAGTCAGGTTTCCTCAAGTACCCCCTCCATGGGGAGGGCAGCCCGTACAGCCTGCTCCACCCGGACGACCACACGCTCTCATTTATCTCACAGCAGCCAACTGATGCCATCTGTGCAGTCGAGATCTCAACTAAAGAATACCTGCTGTGTTTTAGCAGCGTCGGGGTTTACGTCGACTGCCAGGGCCGAAGATCCAGGCAGCAAGAGTTGATGTGGCCTGCAACTCCATCTTCTTGCTGTGAGTTGTGCTCTCTGTGCATGTATGTCTGAAGTGATCTCTGCTTGTATTGATATCCACGGGAGGTGGAGTTCTGGGCTAATTACCTGACAGGTTAATGAATGCTCTCAGCCCCTCTCACCGTTTTTAATCTAGTTGGAGGTATCGGACCCCAGGAAATTCCTCTGGCTGCCCTGGAGGACTTGAGACTCTGACAGGGGGCTCAGAGGCCTTGGCACGGAGTCAAAAACACCTGTGCCTTTGATTTTAGCCCTTGGAAAAAACAATTACCAACCTTTATATGAGGATTCACAAGCCATGAAAGTTTAAGTAGAATGATAGTTAGTTTGTTACAAGATAGAAAAGTAGAATTTTGAGTTTTTAGAATGGGGGTTCAGAAGCCAAGATGGAGGGATTTGGGTGTGCCTTGTCCTTCTTTCTTCTTCTTAGGCTCCATCTTCTGGGTGATGTTGGCACTTTTGGATTGGTTTAGAGTAGGAGCACACTGTCTAACATAGGTGATAGGTATTGGGAAATTATTGTAAATAATGTACACGTAGTTTGTAGTATAAAAGATAACACCGCCTCTGAGGCGGTCAGTGTGCCTCAACCCAACCTGCCAGACACCTCGATGAGTCAGAGAAAGAATATTATAGATAACAGCAAGTAAACACCCTTGAGGACCAGAACAGAAGAATCCTGACTTCTCCTTCTGCTGCTAGGCTGGGAAAAGAGACTCTGACACATCTCGGGGTCATCATGACCACAGAGGCTCCGAGAAGAGGGTTTAATCCTCATTTATGATAGTTCCAACAACTCTGGCACTGACCTCTACTTGCTGGAACACAAAGAGGAATCATGAGTCAGGATTTCTAACTCTAAAACAGCCAAAATTTCAGGTTCAACAGAGGCTAATGGGAGCTTTATGTATTTGCTACCACCAATGCTGGACTGTTGTTATTTAAAGTCTTGGAATGAGATTGTACTTTGGTTCCAGCTTTCTTCATGCTGAGAGTCATTAGGATCTAGTAGTTTGACTTGCTTTTCTCTAATGGTGTTTGTTCCTACTTACTAGTCTGTTTTGTCTTTTCTTTCTTTATTTGTTCGTTCTTTCTTCCTCAGCAGGTTTTGTCAACAACCTTGTTTTTCATCTCCTCTCTCCTTTTTCAAAAAGTCACTAAGTTGCCCTCCTGTTTCTCTCTCCCCTTCCAAAATACAATGCATAGGAGGCAGTATAAAAATATATTTCATAACCTTAAGGAAAAATACTGTAATTTTTCAAGATTTTCATTTCCACCAAGGTCTGTTAAACATTTATTGCACCTTATTTCAAAGCTGGGTCTTTATCTCTGTGACAGTTTTAAGGGAAAAAAAAACAAACCTGAATGTTTATCTTTTTAAAGTCTTTCTGAATGCAGATAAAGATTAGCCAAATTTGCACTCAGAGTAGTGAAGAAGCCAAATTCTATGTTGATTTTTAGAATAGTCTGCCTTCTTACCTCACTGTGGCAGCAGCCAGTCACACTGTAAAGGGGAGGAGTATTTCACCTTGTTTGAATGAAGGCCTTTCTGAGTATGGAGGGAGCAACATTTATAGGGTGTTTGCCAATTCTGGATTTCAAGCAATTTTACACAATTGATTATTTACAGTGGACTCAGACAATGAATTAATCAAAACAGAAGGTTATGTGATAGATTGAAAAAATGTGTATTTTTCACACATAGTTCATCTACACTTGCCATTGTTATTTGTGACAGCTTTTTGATTGCCCTAAATGAAGTGATTTGATGATGATGATTTCCAACTCAGAATGGAGGTGTATTTTATAGCAAGAGCTGTTACATTTAAACACAGCTTGGATGCAGTTGTTAGTCTTGGCAGACTGTGGCAGTCTTGTTGCCGACATGGAAATACTGAATTCTCCTTTAGAAGTGGTCCCAGTGAAACAAATTTCATCCTGGGGAAATGTGCCAGATAAGTAGCAGAAGATTTCTCTTACAATCCAGAAAATGAGAAGAGAGAATTAAAGTTAAGGAAACATGACTTTTATGACTGTGTCATGGTGCTTAGTTCCAAGTGATGCTCATTTAGAGCATAGTCCAAAGATTCAGAGCTCAGTTCATTCAACTGGCAGTTATTAAATAGAGTATTTTCCTACCACATCATTTACAATATGTGAGCTCTTATTAAAAATGGGGCTTTTAGGAGGAAAAAAACCTTTGAAATACATCAGGATTTGGCAGAGTAAACCATAATGTTTTACAGTTCAGAAAGTAGGTTTTCAGCAAAGTTAAAAGTCATGGAGGTTGTAAGTTTTTGGGTGGTGCTGGTTTGCCTTCAGAATAAATTTCTTGGTCATTGTTGAGTTAAAGCACATTTTTCAAAGCTTGTTGTTGGATTGTGGAGCACTGGTTTTATTTTCTTAAATAAATATGGTTAAACTGTAAGAAATTGTCTATTTTGGGCCGTGTCCAAAAGCAGTTGACACAATGCCTCATCATTCCCTCCCAGGTTACAATGCACCATACCTCTCTGTGTACAGTGAAAATGCAATTGATGTCTTCGACGTGAACTCCATGGAGTGGATTCAGACTATTCCTCTCAAAAAGGTAACTTCCCATTTCAGTGTGGGCCAAGGAGTCTGTCCAGACTCAGTACTGCTTTAGAAGCCATCATTAAAACTGCTTGTGGGAACATAATTGAATTAAAAGAAGAGCTACTGCAAAGAAATGAATGCATTTTTGCTGGAAATAGAAGATAGAAGATGTGTTTTTCATGTGGTTGCTCTGTTTTAGATGAATGGTCAATCTGGAGCATATGGCTATGTTAGATTTCCTGATATTGTTGTAATAATGAGAGGAATTAATTGGCATTAATTACATATGGCTTCATTGGGACTGATTGTGATTATTACCAAAGGAGGGTGGATGTCAAGATAATTACACAGGCATTCAAAAATCTATCTCCTACTGCTCCTGAACATATGGTAGACAGACAGGGTTAGAACATTTTGTTTCAGGAAGTAGAAACACCAACAACAGGATGATGACAGTTTGGCTCTCTTATCAAAAGGATGATGTTTCTGAAAACTTGACACTTTCTTAGTATTTAGAAGGTGTTTGCTCAGCTGTATTTGGAAAGAAAAGAGAAAAGTCAATTTTTTTCCTTGTGGTTTAGACTGACTTCAGCTTTGTATCAGGGTCAACACAATTCCTTTACTGGCATTCCAATGAGACAGAGCTGCAGGACATTGCCCCTGTGGTCTTGTGTTGGTCATTCAGTTTCTGAATATCAATTTCTCTGTGCCAGATGCAAACCAGGATATTCTGGCAGTGCTGTGAGGATACATAATGCAAAGATCAAAGTGCTCAGCTATTAACCATCTTGAAGAGAGACCAATCTGGACTTTTATGGGGAAGTTCTTTCTGGTGTCTAAACTTTGAGTTATTAAGCAGTTGGAGCATTTTTTTTCCCTACACAGTAGAATGTGATTTAATACTTTGATTAATATTTGGCTCAAGACTTCCCTTTTAATGGAAGCTACTTTCAGCAAACAAAATTACTACACTTAGGAGTCTCAAAAATAGCCATTTATTATGAAGTGTCTGTTTCTACACAATATACAGAGTGCGGAATGCCTCTTTCACTTTTATGTTGGAAATCACAAATACCAGTAGGTTTTAGTAGTCTGTGTGTGCTCTTATCACGCTGCAGAGCATTATTGTGACATGGTGCTAACACAAAGTAAAAGCTCAGCTTATTGCTTTGTACATCTAATAGAAAAATTGAGTTGATATATGAAGTAGACTTGTAACACAACTGTCCATTTAAATGCTGGGAGGAATGGTGTTAAGCCTGTGTCTTGAAGTGGAATTTTAAGCAACCTCCTCTGTACTCATTCTCAAAAAAAAAAAAAAGAGTTTAAAATTCTTTTGAACTCTTCTTTGTGGCTTTAATGACTTGGAATTGTTACTCTTGAGAGTGTTACAAGCACTATTTTTCCTTGTTTCAGGTACGACCCTTGAATACAGAAGGATCACTAAACCTTTTAGGCCTGGAGACAGTCAGATTAATATATTTCAAAAACAAAATGGCAGGTAAGTAAGGAGAAGCCAATTTTCATCTTTCACATTTTTGTTTAGAAAGAGCGTTTGTCTACATCTGTGCATTTCATAAAGGAATCTCTTAAATGTCTGTGTGCTTGTTAACTTGGGAAGAAGCCAAAGCTTATGGATTCCACAGTGATTGCAATACTGCCTCTTCTCTGAACTTCTTTTGCCTTTTGAATATTCAATAAAGACTTGAATGAAGACTGGAACTAGAAACTAGAATGACTGGATGCTCCCTCCAAATGTGGGATCACTTGCCAGAACACTGCCTAAAAAAGCCTGCACAATTAAAAACTTCAGTAGTCATTTTGGCAGCCCCAGATTAAAATCAATACTATATTTAACCTTTAATACTATATTTAACAAATGTTTCCCAAGCGTTTTAAAGTAATACAATGTATTTGTAACTTATTATTAGGGCCAGCTATGACTGTGTGCCACAATTTTAGCTTCAAAAATCTATTTTTGTTACGAGTCTTTCTGACTTTTTTTTTTCTTTTTTACTTTTTAGAGCCCCTTTCATAAGCATGCTCCTGATGAATTTCCTAAAACTTTTGTTTAACCTCTTAGGTGTTGAAACATGGTCTGTTTCAACAACCAAAAGCTATACATTTTTGTTAACAACTTTGTGAAAACAGTGGAAATAAACACTCTAGGAAAATGTACTGCTGCTGGCACTGTCTCAGTGCTTATTTCAATTGCCAGCAAATTAGTACGAAAGGAATGGCAGTGGTGGAGAGGAGAAATATGCTGGAAGTATGTCTAGAGAATTTTCAAGTCTAATAAAGACTGAACATTAGAGTTGATCTTAAGGAAAGAAGAGATTTGAGTTCCATACAAAACTGTTTTGTCAGTGAGCAGTGAGCTTATTAAGTGTCACTTTAGTCTCCATAAATAGAAAACAGGACAGAACAGTTGCAACGTTCATTCAAAGTCACACAGCTGTTGTGTGATAATCACTGTTTTCCTTTTCATGTCTTTATTAAAGATCCCTTGGTCAGATGTACACACATGGAAAAAATCTTCCTTTTTCCCACAGTTGCATCAAAATACATTGATGTCCAAACATTTCAAAAGCAGTGTTCTCTTTGGAGCAGGGAATGAATGAAAGAGAATCTTGCATTCAGTTATCAGACAGTCGGCAGAACAAGACTGTTCTAGTGATTTTCAGTGGGAATTTTGAGACAAAACTCGGATTCCCTTCCTACCCACCAAAATGTTTATTTCAAAGAACCCATCAGTGGTGTTTTGAGGACAGAGGTGGTGGCAGCTCCTGTGTGAAGGGTTAAGTCTGTTGCTACATAACAGAGAAGTAGATAGTGGCCAAGGAGACCCATAAACCAAAGAATGTTTATTCAGGTCTGGTGGGAAAGGGGTGCTGTCCAGCACTATCAGAGCAGAGGTAGAGTGTTGAAACTCAAATTCCATTAGTAGCTAAGGAACTGCATCCCCATTTTTGTGCTGGTTTCAGAGGGGGATGAGCTGGTGGTGCCTGAGACGTCAGACAACAGCCGGAAGCAGATGGTGCGGAACATCAACAACAAGCGGCGCTACTCCTTCCGCGTGCCCGAGGAGGAGAGGATGCAGCAGAGGAGGTCTGTATTCCACCTGTACTTGTCCTCTGTCCATGCCTGTAGGCCCTGATGGACACTGACTGATGCCAGGGTCGTGCTTCATTCTTTGTGTGGCTTTCTGGAATGGCCATTCAGGTGTTCCTGTCTCTTCTCTGCCCTGTTAATCCTCAGTGTTTAACTTGTGTCAATACCAGTTTGAATATGGATTTGCACTGGATGCACAATTAGTTCAGATGAATTGTGTGAAGCAGCTGTAATTTGGAATGCATGCCTCCACTTACTGTATGCAGGTGCATAGGTGTGCACATACCCTGTGTGTATATGAAGCTCTCCAATAAACACTTTGCAAAAGGAGATGACTTTGCTAACTATGCATATGGATCAATTGCTCTCAGACTCTGGTTCTGCTTTTCTTTCTGAAGGAGACTTTCCTCTTAGCAGTATTCCAGGACATCTGTTTCTTTGATTTTTAGATTTAACTACATAGAGTTTCTATAAAGCTCACAAAACTCACCTCTTCAGGGGACACAGGACTGCAGGGTGCATTTCTAATGGGAGTGTTCAGCAGGTTACAAATACTTTCCTAAATGGCAACAAAAGCAGGTCTGCACTACGGGCAGTGTTTGCAGAGGATGTTATTGACCGTTTGCTGTCACTCACTAGAAGTGACCTGCTACTGTGCTAAGCCACACTCCAAGAGCTGAGTATTTCACTTTTCTAATTTCCAGCATCTTGCGCCATTGGTTGGCTCCCAGTTTGTCTTTTTGGCTCTAAGGAAAGTAACAACTGTATGCAGTGGAGATAAAATTCCATTTCTTGTTCTTGCCTTTTCTGAGTTGATTGACATTTGGTCTCTTCAAAATCTTATTTATTCTGAGTTCTGAAATGCATCCTTGCCATTTTGAAGAGCTTTTAATTCTGACCACAGACTGAGAAAGGTACTGCAGTATTATTTTAATTTAATTTTCATACTTTATACATCATTTTCATCTCCACTTTGTAATATATCACAAGTAAGTTTGGCTTTTACTCATCTTACAGAGCTTTTTATCAGCTCATTCTGTGAATGTTAGTAACTACTGGGCATGGGCTGTTAAGCTGCAAACAGCATTCTTTTATCCTGGCCCCTTGCCCTCTCTTCAAGCTGGAACCTTCTCCACACCAGTACTGACAGCAGGGATTTATCACTGTTAACATGGTTAAATAGAGTCATAGACTCATGGAGTTGTTTAGGTTGGAAAAGACTGGGTAATTTCCATTTGAAAATAGCTGATAATCAAAGCTGTACATGTTTTATAAATGCCCATCCTCACCTCAAAGGAAATACCTAAACAAAGTATCTTCTCTTCCAGGGAGATGCTACGTGATCCAGAAATGAGAAATAAGTTAATTTCTAACCCAACTAATTTTAACCACATAGCACATATGGGTCCAGGAGATGGCATACAGATTCTCAAAGATCTCCCAATGGTAAGTACAAAAGGACATGTGAGAGTGACTGACTGCTGCAGAGGCTGCAAATAAGTGAGAGAAAAACAAGTGCAATTTTAATGTGTAATCAGTGACATATTTCCTATCAGGAACAGTGTAACAAGGGGAATGGAGTAAAAATGCTCTGCTCTATGTAATGAAATTTAAGCAAGGAGCATGACAAGCACTGAGTAGAGGAGGAGGAGGTGGAGTGCCTAATGCAAGGTTGGCCTCACAGTGTTGATGATAATTTTTATGACCCATATGAAGGTGCAAAATTTACATGATTTGTGCTCTTTGTGGGTATGGAAAGAGAAATTCCCTTCTCGGTGAACTGGAGTTCAATTCCTTTTTCTCCTCCCATTTTTAGCACCAACTTTGCCTATTTCTTCACAGCCTGTTTTCCTGTAGCAATTCAATGATGTGTACTGCTCAAATTTCTTCCCATGCCAAGTGCTATCTTTCCTGTTCTCTCCAAATTAAGTAGTCTCAGTGAAACAGAACTTCTTGCATAAAAACGAAGCTTTGAAGTTGAAAAATGGAAAAAGAAAATGTGCAATAGCACATGTTCATTTCCATAAGATCTCATGTAGGAAGTAATCACTTGGAAGTTGCTGAAATCTGTGATGAGCTAAAGACTAATTAATACTTGCTCATAAGAAAGTACTGTGCTGCTTGCTTCAAGCTACCTTGAGCATCTTTTGTGTCTTTATGTGTTCTGTATTGTTTTCTAAGTACATCCACAATGACACAGATGTGATTCAGAAGATGCTAATTAGCACTGTAAGAAAGATGAGATGTTATGATAAAAACAGATGAAATTTGTTCCAGCATAAGACTCAGGCATTAGCACAGAACTGCTGTCTAAAATTATTATCATTGGTACTACTTGGAGTTTGTGCAGAAAACAGGAAGTAGATGCTGAAAAGTGCAAAGGAAACAAAAATAAGACTGGAAAATAAAGCTCAACATGCAGTTGCATGAGTTTAGGAGCCTAATCTCTGGTCTTTGGATGCTCATTTTACCTCACTTTGGAAGGAAATGCTACTTTTATGTTGAACTTGACTGTAAAGTCTGCACTTTGATTTATTTTAAAGCTCGTATTAGACACACTCTGAGAAGCCTCTCAATAACAAATATATTTGGTGTAATGAGAAAAAAACAGTACTGTATTGTGTGTATTTTTATAAATGAACACATAATGAAGGAACTGTTTCTAGAAAACACATGGCAAATCCAAGAGACGTTGGCAGGTGTGTCTCACCTGGATACAGGATTGCATGTGTCTCATGTTAGACAGAGAATGATCATTTGCTTCAGGGTAGGATGTAGATCAAAGCCTTTCTTCATTTCTCCATCTCTGGTAAGTTCTTTAAAATATTTGTGGCTCTTCTCAAGCAGAGAAAATAATCTGCTACCTCTATAGGTAGAGCAGAAGTATTCCTGTGTCACACCATCAGTATTTGAAAGTTCATGGCACTCAAAAGCTGCAGGGACTCTTAATCAAGCCCCACATCTGACAAATGTAAAACAAAGAATGATTCTATCTATAGAAGGGGATTTTACATAATTTCTTCAACAATGTCATCTCTCAATGGCTTTCAGCTTTGAACCCTTTCTAATTGCACTTACCTTGCGTTAGCTAACAGGTCCTGTTTCAAGTTAGGACTGGTACTGTGCTATTGCCAATCAATATGATGCTTTGAAAATAATTCATGGGTCACTTCCCACACTTAAAAGTGATGAGAAGAATTAGAAAATGTGTACAATGTACAGTTGATTCCTGCACTTGTTCCACTGCTGCAGCTTCTTTTTAAAAAGTTATTATTAAAACCTCCTTTTTTGCAAGTAAGTATCAGTCTTAATGCTGGGAGCTGTTGCTGCAAGACAAAGCAAATTTGTTGTGTATTTTTCCATCAGTTCCTTGCAATGTCATGTTGTATTTGTATTCTTAACTTAATTGGTACAGAATTGCATCAAGCACGGGACTTGAAAGTGTGTGAATTTGAAAATGTAACTTGAAATTAGGAAATAAATGTTCTGTCAAGAGCAACTTCAGTCCAGGCAGCTTTTTCTTTTCCAACATCTTCCTGTAAGGTATTTGCCTGGACTGAGTTTCCATTTAATCCATTCCAGACTAAGAACTTTGTTTCTCAGGCACAGAAATAGAAGAAAAGGAGTTGTGTGGGCATTTGAGGTTATGTATAGAGTCTAATGTTTTACTGGAAGGAAATTTAGAACGAGAAGAGGGCATGGAAACAAAGGATGTTTCCTGGAGAATCAGTACACAAGGTAAAGAATAATCATCCAACCCTGTGTACAGTTTATCTGTATGGTGGTTCCTTTTCCAGGACATGGAATTATTTCACCAGTTTCATACCTTATTCCCAAAAGGTGGAAAACTGGGGGGTTTCTGTGCTGCTGAGTGTGTGTCCTGAGTTTGCAGCTGGAACATGTCCTTTGTATTTTTTAATAGATTAGTGTGGTTCAGAAGAGAAAGTATTTATTTTTAACAGACTTTGGGAAAGTTTGCAGCACTTTACTTTGGGAATGCCTGTTCTTGTTTGTGGAAGTGAATGGTAAAATGCATTTTTGGGGCTGAGGCTGGGGGTAGCAAGCAGTGCAAGGCTAATACTCAGTCTTCTCAAATTCTCTTCCTCCAGCTATTTTAGGTAGTACAACCTTTTTTTTTTTTTAATGGAGTACTGGAATGCAGAAAGTGCATGAGAGAGTGGAGTGGGACTTTTCATTTGCAGTTTCTTCTGCTTTATTTGAGCACCTTCACATTTGGCTGGATCTACCAATAGAAATGTTTCACCCAGCATTGAGCTTTCACAGAAGTCAATATAGTGCTGTATGGGCAAAAGGGTCCTTAGGTAGAAATAGGTTTTCATAGAGAATAGGTATTTTAATCTCTGTGTTGGATGAGATTGTCACAAGCTAAATAGCCAGCTCAGCCCAGCTTTTATCTAGCACACATGGGTGAACTTTATAAAGCAAATGACAGTTTTAGGTATATGTATGTGTTTATTCATTAATATACACATATTCACTTCATAGATGCAATGTGAATCAGAAAAATCCAACCACTTCAGCCTCACTGCCTTTTTTGGGGGATATGCCAAGAACTGAGAGAAGCAGAGTTAGGATTGGTAGTGATGGCCCTTGATGGGTGGCTGGGCTGTGTCTGTGGGCAGCGGGGGACCTGCACTTGTGCTGCTCTAAGCCTGGCCTGGTGGATGCAGAGCCTGCTTGCTCTCTGCCCACCACTGTCTTAATGGTGTCTTTTAAAAGACCAGCTGTAGAGAGTTTAATTTGTGTTGTAACTGGAATAGAGGGAGTGTTCAAACCCTTTTGCACTATTTCTTGTGTTGAATCAGGTGCCTGTTTGTGTACAACATATTCACCTGTTTGTTTGCCCTTGCTGGTGCAGCCACATGGGGGAGAAAGATGCTTTCTCTGTGTGTTGTTTGCAGTGTTTTCCAGTTTTCTTGGTATGCACCAGACACTCTGATGTGTTTGTGGAAGTTGCAGTCTGTTGGCCTAGTCCCACATTGTTCTTTCCATGAACAGACACCTTTGACTTCAGTAGAGCCCTGGAGTTTGGGCAGAACCATGGCCAAGGCTCAGAGGGACATCAGATTTAGGGGGTTTCAGGCAACTGTAAATCTGCATCCTTCTTTTCTTCATGGTGAGCACTCATGGTCTGGCTTTGGCACACAAATCTGTGGGCTGCAACACACCAGAAACCAGAAGCTGTTGTTTCCTATTAGCAGAGCAGTAATCAGTACATATTTGTGTTTTATTGCTGTGGATCTGGGTCATTGTCTTGTTTTGTACAATTTGGAATGGTTCCTGTTAGTGTATCCCCAAACTTATTTGTTTACATGTTTTTCTTCCCTAGCAGCCTGTCACCAATTAACCTGGCCGTACAGTCTGGCCTCCCTTCTGCCCTCTTGTCCCTTGAAGCCACTTTATCGTGGATGCTCCTTTGTAGTGAAGATCTGAAATCTGGAACTGCACTTACTGCAGCACAGACCACCTCTCTGTGTACATCAGATGTACAGGATTGATTTTGCTTTCATATTCTGCATGCCTAAGTATTTTTATATACAAAAGCTGGTCTTGACTGCCATTATATTTGAACATTATGCTTCAGTTTGACCTCATTATACATGAGCCATTCTACTTCCATTCTAGATGATGTGTGAAGCTTTGCTTGTTTCAATTGAGAAACTTTTAAAGTAAATGAATACTTATCTATATTTGGTATTCTTTAAAGAAAATGGGAACCCCATGCATGCATCTAATGGTGGAGTCTATGGAAAAAGTTCCATGGAGTATCATTTTTAAAATGTTGCCATATCGTGGCTTTCTCACATTCATGAATGCTGGCTAAGTATTTCCATGATCTGCAGCTGGCCTACCCTCTGCTTTTTAGCTTGTGGTTTTAGACACTGCCATATCTCCCTTATTGGCTTTTAGGAATGTAGCTGGCTTTGCTACCAGTTCGCTGCAGAGAACTCAGCAAAGTCTGCTGTCCTGGACCATTTTGGAATGGTGGCTTCTTGTACTGATATTTAGATGCTGCTAAAGTTACTAAGAACAATTTAATGTATATTATGTCTTATATGCCATAATGTGGTAATTGATGTTTTGGTTAACAGGCAAAGCCTCATAATAACCATGTGTTTAAAAAAAAAAAAAAAGTTGGATTTTACCAGCTGAAATGAAGAGAACAGTAACAATAATGTTTGATATAATATGTATTGGGATGTGACTTAATGTTCTTCCAGACTTTAATACGTTCCACATACAAAAAGTAGTGCCTTAGGTTTAGTGGAGGGGTAAGCTATATTTTTACCATATTTTATATTTTAAGTCTTAACATTTCTAATATTACTCAGAAATACCTGTTTTAAGGAGATGAAATCAGTTGGACGAGGGGAAGAGGAACTTAGAAAGGAGAAAAGGTGTTGTGATTTACTGGTATCCATAGGAAACCAGCCCACTGCAGGCTGACTGAGGATGTGCAGACGGCACAGGGAGGGAAACTGAGCCTTGAAAATCTCTTCCGTTAAATCTGGATTTAGATGACTTTCAATGATACGAGCACTTGGGTCAGCACATTCCATAGAGATGAATTAGAAAGTGTTCCTGTTCAGTTTGCAGGGTTATTTCTCCCCTCTCCTTCTTTACATCACGCTGTGGGAGCACACTGCTCAGCTGACCTATTACAAACATTTGAATTTCCCAATGTTTTCACACTTTATGTGCTGAAGAAGGGCCTGATCCTCTGCAGGGATGGCAGTGCTGGCTCCCCTTGGCACTGTCAGGATTGAGCCAGCGTGGAGCAGTGTAGTAAAAACAGGGTGACTCCAACTCTGGGAATGATTGGCATCTGACTCCATTGATTCAGAAAGCTGAACAATTGCTTTATTAAAACTATATTATATCACATTATACTATGCTATATTAAAGAGATACTATACTACTATACAAAAGATACATGCTAAAGAAAACTCGTGACTGTCTCCAGATAGCCAGGACACAGCTTTGAGCCAATTGGCCAAGAAATCAAAACAATCCTCAGCAGAATCCAATTGACAAATCACAATCTCCCTAACACATTCCACATGTGCAAAAACAACAGGAGCAGCAAGTAGAGATAAGAATTGTTTTCTTCCCTCTGTGCTTCTCCAGGAAAAATCCTGTGAGAGAGAATTATGTCTCTCTGTTCAGAGAATGTGAGTGCCACAGAGCAGGACATGGGCCTTGGTCACCTGTCAGCAGAGAGACTTGTCCCAGTGGTCTGACACTAACCCCTTCACCTTCCCACACAGCCTGTGTCCCCACCCTGTGGAAACACTGTTCCTCCCACTGCTGGAAATACTCTGTGTTTGTTGTACGGGTGATGATTTTAATGGAATCACTAAATTGCATGAATAACAGAAGGAAATTTCTTAACAGTCTCTAACTGCTGTGTATGCTCATCTTTTCTTCTCCCCACACCACCTCACCTGTGTTCACCTTCCTTTGTTTGTGTTATGTCTATTTTAGATTGTAAGCTCCTCAAGGCAGGGAACTGATACTTCTCAACTGTCTGTAAAGCACCTTTTACAACTGTGGTGCTCTTTGAAATATCAAAAAATAATAAATATTAGAATCTATTCCCAATGAGTTAAAAGTTTTATTTGTTTCTAATGTTTTAGCCAACAGCAAGGGCTGCAGCCCATCAGACTCTGTGTCAGGAAGGTGCTCAGAGCACTGGGGGTGGCAGTGTCAGCCCCTGTGTGCTGACAGCCAGCAGGGTTTGCTGTCTGCTGTCCCTGCTCTGTGTCTCACTGCTCTTGTGGAACTGCTGGTGCCGGTGTAACCTGTACAACCATCCTTCATTGCATTCTCTCTCTGTTGTCTTTGATAGCAGCGTTCCCCTTATCAATTCCCTCATCATCCCTCCCGTCTGATCTCCTCTCCGAGCAACTTTGAGCACATCTACCACATGACTGTTAATTCAGCTGAAAAATTCCTCTCTTACGATTCCATACACCCTGCATTTTCCCCGCCTCCACGCTCTGTCCTCGGTACTCCAGACTTTGTCACTCTGAGGGTATGAATGGCTGAGTCAGGTGTTCACTCTACTAACACTGTGTGGTTTTCCTTTTGCCTGGCTATTAACGTGGGAGAAAACCCCTTGTAAGCTGTTCCTTCACCCCTCCATTTCCTTTTGTCCCAGACAATTTACTTTCTGCTATCAGCTGGGGTCTTCCCACAGCTCTGACAAGAAGCAGACACTTCATGGCCTTAGGGGAAAAAAAAAGAAGAGTTTGGGGCTGAACCTTTTTCTATGAGAATAAAATTTTTAATCAGCAGGAAGGATGTGGGAATTTTGAATGAGAACTAGTCTGTTCCCCAGTGTTCATCCTCCAGCAGTCACAGTGCTGCATACCAGGTTGAATTAGGAAGAGGTTCTGGATCTGTCTATGTTGGACCAAGTTTTCAGGCTGTTTGTTTATGATGAATTCATGTGGAATGTGAGAATTTGTGCACTGTACTGGACACTGATGGAAAGGGACAGACACAACTAGTGACTCAAGCAGTTTCTAGGTTAAAGTAAATAAGTTAAATTAGAACATGTAGAAACAGGATAAAAATTAAAGATGGTGACAACTTGCTGATGTAGATCCTCTTAACCCTGGTAGTTTTAGGAAGAAAATGAGGTAGGATGCTGTTCTTTAGGCATCCTTCCAGTTGCAATGTAGATTGGAGGGATGGAAGTGGTCTTCCCTTTTTTTTCTTGCATTGTGCATCCAGGTCTGCCTGCCTGGGGTTTGCTGTGTCCTGTAGAAATCCAAACCAGAGTGAAGCAGGCACACAGGTACCTGCAGTGCATCACAGCTGTGTACCATGCTGGGGCCTGCAGCTCTGCCTGGGACAGATAAATCAGGAATAACCTGTAGGTAGATGTGTGTGATGCTGTTGTTTGCTCAGGATTTGTGTGGGTCCAGGCCATGCCCATTGCTGTCATGGGAACGTTGCTCTTGATTTCTGGCAAACCTTCACTGCCAGGCTGCTTCCAGTGCCTCTGGGCTGCCCTGCTGGAGCCCTGTCACTGGGAAGGTTTTGGAAACATATCTGCATCCAACACTTGACTGAATTTAAAAACGCAGGAGGAAAATAAATCTTCTCCTTATGGCTCCAAAACCAGTTTGCACAGCTGAGCTTTGACTGGTTACGTGCATGGTCATGCGTCACTGCTGTGAGTCCCAGTTGTCACAGCCATTAACACACGAGAGGAATGCTGTGTTGAAATGCAAAAAAAAATTCTGTTAAGTTGAATTGAAAGTTGTTTCTCTCCTAGAGGGTCATTATAGGGTCACTGAAGCTGTATTTCAGTTCTGGTTGTGACAGGGTTGTTTTAATCCAACTGTGCTATAAAATTGTCTGTGTTTAACATGCAGTGATGTGTCACCGGACTGTGACCCTCCCTCTACCTTCCCTTTCTCATGTGAGTAGTCTCCCTGGGATCAGTAAGGAATGACCCCTGGTGCTTTAGACAGTAACTCTCAATTTTTTCTCTAGGAGCATCCTTCATCCTAATGTTGCAGCCTCCTAGCATAAACTGGAGGGGAAAAAAAGTGAAGTGGGCAACCTGGAGTGTCAAGATCCTGCCTTGTTAGCTCCTTAGAGCACTAGAGGTTTAGTCTTGTGTGAGGAAAAGTGTTTGTCTGCTTTGGGGCATGAGGGTAGAGGTGCTGGAAGCTGTATGGAAAGCCAGGCTGTGAGTTTGGTTTCATGTCTGTCCATCCTCCCTTTGTGTTTGGAGATGTTAGTGTAAGAAGGGTGCCATGGTCCCAGGTAGGATTGGATATTGGAACCAGGACAGTGTGGAATCCATAGGGGAGTTGAAAAATTACTTGTTAAAGTAGAGTTTGTCATGTTATTTCATAGGAGAGTTGAAACCTGAGTTTTATAGTGTGATGAACAGAGCACTACTTTAGAACAAAACAAACCCCAAAGCAAGACCAAGCAGCACAATGGACAGAGGAACAGAAGCAGTCACTGTGGGTGCTGTACCTGTCCAGTCAGAGCCTGTCCCTCATCCCAGTGCTGCAGAAGGTCCCCAGGGAGCTGGAGCAGGAGCAGAGGCTCTGTAACCCTGGCACTGATTGCACCCACAGCTCCACTCTCCAGCTGGAATGGGATGCACCCAAATAATCTGGGCCTCTCACCCTGTTTCACAGTGATTCACTGTGCTCAGCAGCAGCTCCTCTGCTGCTGCTTTTCCCCCACTTCTTTCATCTTTCTCCATCTGGTCCAGCAGTGGGGATGAATTTTCCTGCTAGGATTTGAATTGTTGCTCGAAATGAGGGGTTTTTGTCTCTCTAAAGCAAGCTCAGGTTTCCTTTTGTTTTCTGTGTTTTTAACCTGCTGCGTTGTGCTGCTTTATAACTACCGCTAATAACCGCCGTTTATTTTCCTTTGAATCCCCTTCCTGCATCATGTGCACACCACTTCCAGGAGGTTTGGTCCAAAATGCCAGCAGCCCTGGCATGTGCTTATTTTATTTTTAGAACAAAGAACGATGAAAGATTTGCTTGTGGAGAGACTTCCTACAAGGAATTACATGGACGTTGCGAACTGAGGGCACGAAAAATAATCATCTTTAGAGCACAGTGTTAAAACAAATGAGTCTTTTTTTGTGCACCCACGCATTCCCTCCTTCCCCTGGTACCTGTATGTTGCCTGCTCAGTCACTGTGAAGGAGGTTAATCACCTTATCATTAAACAGAATTGTTCTCTTTGCAAAACGAACCTCTGTAGGTTTATACCAGCCTTGCAGCCTCAGTGTACTAAGCCAGAGCTGCACTTGGCTTTCCTTTCTTTCTCAAAACACAGCAGTAACTCATCCCTCAGCGCCTCAGTTCCTCTCTGTATGGTCAGGGGAATGACCCTCCATGGTTTAGGTACAGTCAGGATGCTCAAACTCTGCATCTCAGTTTGTCACGTGGGGGAAATGCAGCAGCTCAGTATTTTGTACTGCAAAGTAGGTTGGTTATTAAAAAAGAAGGGGGGAAGCTAAGCAAGAGACAGCGATAGTATCCCACAAATAATTTAAGAGACTGTTTCCAAGCCTTTAGGTATAAATCCTCATGGTGCAGCAGTGGAAGAAGGGAGAAGTAAAAAGAGCTTTTTCATTGGTAAGGTCTCTGATTCTCTTTTGCTGGTGTTTGTGAGAGATCTGGGAACAGATGAGAGATTTTAATTCTTATTTGCTGCACATTAAAAATCAGCCATTTCTGGCACCCTGGGAGAATGAAAAGCCAAGGGTTGCCTGAAGATCAAAGGGGCCTGTCAGAGCAATGATTCCAAGGATCATTGTAAGACTGGATTTGGCAGCAGGTTATCTGATGAGGTCTGACCTGTATGAAATCTGTTTCTTACACAGCCTCAATTTAATTATCCTTTTTAAAATACAGATAGAGACATGGGTAGTACCAAGGTTCTCTGAGAATATCCTTGTGGGGTAGAGTCTTTGTTCTGATCTGAAATTTTCAGCAACACCCTAGTTTAAAGAAGCACTGCACTTGCAACTATTGTTTTATATATGGCTACTCTTCTCAGTGTGAGGATGGGGAAATAATAAAATACAAATAGGAAGAAACAGTTACTGCAGAGGGGAGGCTGTAGAGGGTAAAGGAAGTAATTCTTAGAGCTACCTGCATTTCTTTCACATTGTGCATCTATGAAGATTCCCTGAACCTAGTCCCAGTTAATGGTATTGGCTTAATAGTGCAAATCACACTCTATTGATGAGCAGGACAAGGTCTCACATTTAGCCAGAGCTGAAATGACACACATGGGCAGGTAAGCCAGCTCATACACAGAGAGAGGGGCTAAATAATCTGAGAGGTCTTCTCCCCTAAGGTCAGCTGTAGGTTAACAGAAGCAGAAATAAAATCTCCCAGAACTCACTTCAAAGTACTCTTTCACCTTCTTTTAGAGACAACTTAGGTTTGGGGAACTGCCATATCTAAGTAGGTAAGTTATGGTTTATCTCCTCTGTAAAGGACCACTTCAGTCCAGTAACTGATTAGTTTAGAAAATCACACTAGAACTCTCAGGAGCAATAATTGAAATATGTAGAAAAACAGTGGCATGTGCTCTGGTCCTCCTCTTTGTGCAGGCTGGAAACAGGAGGCTGCTTCTCACTTTGGCTCAGCTAGTGTAGGTTTGGAGGGATGCTGTTAACACCTTTGGAATTTCATAAGTAATTGCTATACAGATTGATCCACTATCTATTAATAACTCTGCAAGCATTAGGGATTAACCTGGATATTGTATCAACTTACACAATCATGGCACAGACGATGGCATCAAAGAGAAATTGTAATTAGATCCTTGGAAGCTTGTGTTCAGAAAAAAGGCCTTATGCAGTATGATTTGAATATATCTACAGCAGCTTAATTAGGCTTGCAAGCCATCCTTTCAGGGAAATTCTGGGACTATTCCGTGTATTCTTTCAGTTCCCTGCATATGTCCATGTAATTCAGCACTTGACTGCCGCGTTGCGTGTGCTGCCAGTCTCTGCACTAAACTGCAGAATATTTTTTTGCAATTTTTGCTGACTTGCTGCCCAGATACTCAGCTCTGGTAAGGTCGGGGCTTTCCTGTGTTTTGGGGCCTTACAAGACAGAACTGCACGGTTGAGGCAGCGGTGGAGAAGTGACCGTGTGGTGTGTGTGTGCGTTTCAGAACCTGCGGCCCCAGGAGAGCCGGACGGTGTTCAGCGGCTCCGTCAGCATCCCGTCGATCACCAAATCCCGCACGGAGCCGGGACGCTCCATGAGCGCCAGCAGCGGCTTGGCAGCACGTAAGCAAACAGAGCTCTCTTCTTCTGGGGGCTGGGCACAAGGGTTTCAGGGAAAGGGCTGCCTGCAGATCCTTCTCTCCACGCTGGATGAGGATTTTCCCAAGTGATGGCTGACTGTGTTGCTGCCAAGGGCCAGCAGAGTATTTTAGTCTTGCTTTCAAAGGAGCACGTGACTAAGCCGGTAGTGCTTTTGAGAGTCCCACACTCGTAATTGGTCAGGTTTTTTTTAATTGATGTTAGAATTCAAATTACATTCTTAGCCCTGGGACTGTTTTGCTCCTGCTCAAGTGTTTTAAATCAGTGACAAATTGTTCACAAGCTCCATTGTGGTGGTGTTCACAGGGGTCCCAGGACGAGAAAAGATGAGAATCTTGACTCCATGTTTCAGAAGGCTGGTTTATTATTTTATGATATATATTATATTAAAAGAAAATGATATATTAAAACTACACTAAAGAATAGAAGAAAGGATTTCATCAGAAGGCTTGAAAGGAATAGAAAGGAATGATAATAAAATCTTGTGACTGACCAGAGTGTCAAAGACAGCTGGACTGTGATTTGCCATTAATTAAAAACAACCACATGAGACCAATCACAGATGCACCTGTTGCATTCCACAGCAGCAGATAACCATTGTTTACATTTTGTTCCTGAGGCCTCTCAGCTTCTCAGGAGAAAAGATCCTAGCAAAAGTATTTTTCATAAAATATGTCCGTGACGCTCCATGGTTATTAATTTTGTTGCTGAGCTGTGTGTAGCTCTTGATGCCTCTCTTGCCTCTATTGCAAAGATAAAAAAGACTCGACATGGCACTTGGTGCTATAGTCTGGTTGACGTGTTAGGGCATAGGTTGGACTCGATGATCTCAGAGGTCTCTTCCAACCTCATTAATCTGTGATTCTCTGTAACACAGCTTGATCCCTGTGTTGCAGGATCGTCGGCACAGAACGGCAGCGCTTTGCGCAGGGAATTCTCGGGAGGGAGCTACGGAGCGAAGCGCCAGCCCATGGCATCGCCCTCTGACGGGTCCCTGTCCTCAGGGGGGCTGGACCAGGGCAGTGATGCTCCCACAAGGGACTACGAGCGAGAGGTGAGTGGCTGCAGCAGGAGGAGGAACCTTTCAGGTGTGGATAAAGGTGAGGCACTTCAATCCTCTCACGGGGTTGGCTACAAGTTTGGGAGTCATTGACAGTGGAGAGAAGGATTTCCTGTATTTCAAGCTACAAAAGGCTTTGGCCAAAGTGTCAGCTCTGGTGCAGGTATTTAGGATGCAGAAAAAGCTCTGCAAGTTCCTTAGCTGGAGATGTGTGGATAGCGAGGCTCCCCCAAACACAGACCCAGAAGAGTAACAGCCTGATCGTGGCATATCACGGCTTGAAGTGTTGATATTCCTTTTGGCCTTTATGTGCAAAGATTCCTAAGCTATCTTAGCAACCACTTCACAGGAGACACTTTGTACTCAGAAGTTAACAAGGCAATTTAAGAATTATAATTTTGTTTAGAGCAGGAAAATGATTTAATAATTTCTATTTGGTGCAGTCAAGACTATCATTATGATAGGACTGAAATCCTGCCCAGTGCTAAACTCAGTCCCTCCAGCCAAAATTGTTTTACATAGGAGGGTTCAATCTGACACTGGCCTACAAAACTTCCCCAACCCATTTTCTTACCAAGGAGTGTGAAAATAAGAGATCACACAGGCTTTTCATGATACTGGATATATCCTGCCAGTGGAAGCTGAAAGGCAGCTGTCAGTTCAACTTCAGGCTCAGAATTGCATTCTCCTGTGCTCTGGAAGATCCAAGTAACTCGATAGGATGTTTGAACTGATACCCTGGGGCTGACATAGAAGAGGAAGCTGTGATGAAGCCACAAAATTTCTCATTTTAGTGCAGGAGCATCTTGATCATAATCTGTGAAAATGCAGGAGCTGTTGTAGCTGCACACTCTGCTGGCCAAGCAGCCCTTGGCAACACACAGACTGCCAGAATCCCACTGGTGCTTTGTCCTTATGTCAGTATCACTTATGCCTGCTGAAAGCAGAGTGACCTGACCATTTAATCTCAGGTCTCCTTGGAAATTGCGAGCAAAAAAGATCCCTCAGTATTTTTGGACACAAGCAAAATCCGCAGAGGCCTTTGAATCCAGCCACTGTTGCTGGGACACTCTGTGACCCCCAGAGTTGCTGTCCTGTTACTTACTGGTGCTCCTGTGTGTCTCTGGGCTGCAGGACTCTGACTCTCCGAGACACTCAACGGCATCGAACAGCTCCAACCTCAGCAGCCCTCCCAGCCCGGTTTCTCCTCACAAGACCAAGAGCCTCTCCCTGGAGAGCTCTGACCACGTGAGTTGGGACTCATGAACTGCTTCAGCATTCAGATATGGCATCACATCAGCTTGCTGTCCCCATGGCTGTCCCCTTCACTTGCTCCAGTTCTCACCTTCATCCTCCTAACCCTCCCCATTCCCTGTCGGAAAAGGATCTGGGAGTGGGGTACCGAGGAAGGTAAAAGCTGGTCGCCTTCAGCACCGTTCAGCATTGCCTCACCTCCCCAGATCTGACAGCAGCAAATGAGCAAAGCTAGGGTGTTGGTAAATATCAGATGCTGTAGATTTGTATTAGTAATGGTTTCATTTTTGTGGTTACAGCTGCTTCATTTTTAAAGACATATTTATCCCACTCCCCTTCCACTTCCCAAAAGGTAGCATAAGTAGACCAGACCAGTGTCAACAAGAGAAAATTCAGAGGGATTTTGTTTTCATACAATAGCTCATTGTACTGTACAAAAGTAGCACAGAGACCCCTTCCCCACCATGGGGAATGATCAGTATGTCAGAGGCACATAAAAGCTTTCAGCCACCACGTTTGAATGTCAATCTGATTGTCGCCAGCAAATCCTTATTGATTAAAATGATGCATATTTTACTACAGTACAGAGTTTAAATAAATACGCAGATGTTAGAGTAAAATACGTATGTATATATTCAAAGAAAAAAAGCATTGTGTATGCAGCAGAAGATGGATGCTTATTTAAGAGAGCCTTTAATTTAAGATTTGTGTTGTCCCTGTTTTCATGCTCGGTGATTTACAGACTCGGAGGCCTGGCTAAAACCTCCGGCAGGACAGAGATTCCGTGTGCTCGCGGCACTGCCCCCGCAGTGCTCTCACTACACTTCTCTCCTTCTGGCCTTCAGTAGCAGAACTGAGGCTGTAATTCCTGTTTTCCTCACAGTCCCCATCCTTTTCAGAAACTACAACAGTTGGCAGCAAGGCCCTGTCCCAACAGCCAGCCACAGGCTGCCCTGGCTCCATGCGTGCCACCTGTGAGCTGGAGCCTTGCAGCAGCTACAGGAGAGGTCCTTCAGGCAGCAAGGCAGTTCAGTGCAGCTGGATTCAGCAGGAAAACTGTTCCCCTGGGTCAGCCTTTCAGCAGGTTTAACTCAGAAGGGAGCGGTCTTCCACACTTCCTTGACCATCCCTAAACAGCAAACTCTTACAGTCATTACCAAATACTGGTTGCTAATACACATCAGCCAAACGAGTGCCCTTAGCCCAAAGCTGGCCCTGGCTGGCTTTGTTGTCACTGTAGCAACAAAGAACCTTGAAGACTGACCTCACACTGTTCACACTGTGGTAGTCAGAGACGCCTGGTGACCCACAACTGCTGCACTGGCAAGGTTGGTTTTCCTCTGCCCCCTACCTGTGCTGCGGGTTTGTGCAATTTGCAGTTGTTTCTATGTGCTCACCTGCTGTTTGGTTCCAAAAGCAGGGCAGGTTGGAGGGCAGGAAATATTGCAGTGGAAGGCAGAGCCTGCTGAAGCTGGAAAAATAAATAAAAAGCTGAAGTGGTCACCCAGTCAGCAGAATAAATGAGAGACTGATAGCAGATGTATGGTAAGAGGAAGATGTCTCTTCTCTTTAGTTAGCAAGGCAGATTGTGCTTTTCATTTGGGATGAGCCTCTCTTCCCAGTAGTGTTGTTGCTGACTTCATACTATGACCATACTCAAACACATAAGGGCTTTTTGTATTTAGACTATTGGGGTTTGTGGGTTTTGGAAACTTGTTATGGCTCTCATTAAACCATTCTGTGTTCTTGCAGTCAGCAGTTATGTAGAGTTTCACCCACACAGAGGTGTTTGGAGTTTTGCAGTTTCTGTCTTCCCTAATAGAAGTTGTAGGTAAGTTCAAACCATGTACAGTAATTTCCAGGTATGATCTAAATGTGACATAGGGAACAAGACACAGATCATCTAATCCATTTAATCGTGCTGGGTCTCCTAGGTAAGATTTCTCTTTCACTCTGAATCAAGAGGCTTATCCAAGTTAAAGTTCATTCAGTGTTATTTTGGGACAGGGATTCAAGAAATTATTGTAGGAACCATCATATCAAAAGCCTGTCTCTCTCCTATTTGGGTATTTCAGAGTAGCAAGCTGCTTGTGTTGTTTGTTTTCACTTCAAACCTACTACTTTTGCAAGCCTGGCATTTGAAATTAAAAGCTTTAGCAAAGAGCAAAGCATCTGAAAGTAATTCCTCCCAGAAAAGTTTATGTATTTCTGAGGGACAGATAGGCAGGGCATTATTGGCATTATTGAAATTCCACATCAGCTTCTTTTTAAAGGCTGCATATTGCTTCAAGTATAGGCACTGCTTTTTCCCCACAATTCCCTTGTTTTGGTGAAGCATGTCCACACACTTTTCAAAGCCTTTGCAGACTAGTTTTGTATTTACTGTATGTTGTATTTAAATAATAATCTTATTTTGATGTTGAGAGAAGGCATTTAAACAGTAGTCATTAAAGACAGAGCAGCCTGCATGGCAGTCCCCTGAGAGAGGGTCACAGGATTGTTTTCCATGGACTTTATTTTTCTGCAGCTGTGCTAAAGCTCTATCTGAAAATGGAACCTGAAGAGCCACCACTTAGCAAACATTAAATTGAGTAAACCCCTGTGTTTGCTCTGTTCCAGTGCCTGCAATCTATTGATACCAACCCCTGGCATTTTCAGGCAGAGCATAGGTCAGCTGTGTTCCAACACTAAGCTCAGAGGATGAGAGCTCCACAGGCCCACACTGTTTGTACACTACAATGCCCAAGCCTCAGCAGTCTTCTCTAGGATTTATTTAATCATTAGTTTGGTCCTGTGCATTTTTATATGTGTCTGTTCAGAAGAGAAACAGCAACTGTTCTCTCAGTTGAAAAGCAAATGACCACATCATTTATTGGAAAAGAGAAAAATTGTCCTAGGGCTTCAATAATTTTATATATTTGGGGACCATTTGGTTACAGACTCAATTTGAAACCACACTCATCTCTTTTTGTTGGTATGCATACTGCAGCTGAGCTTTCTAAAGACTCACTGGGCTAGGAAAAGTAACTTGGTCATTTGAACTGTAAGACTCTTGACTGGTATCTCCAGGGCAGTTGTCTCCTGAGGTTTGATGTTTGCTCCTTTGCACTGTAGCACTGCTTCAACTTCACATGTCGAGGGCTGCATTTTGTTCTGGGAGCAGAAACCCTTCTGACACCCTCCCCCTGAATTCCTGAGTGTGGCACATGTTCTCTGTACACAGGATCTGTTTCTAGCTGGGTTTTTTCCTTTTGGCTGAGACTGAAGGTGTTTGTTTGCATTTTTTACAGTGCTTGAACAGATGGGTTGTTGGGGTTTTGCCTTTAATTTTTTCCTCTATTTTGATGGCAACAAGGATCTGAACAGATTCAGGCAGCTACTAAGGATTCCAGGTTATAGGATGGAATAGGTTTGGCAAATAGTTTTCCCCTGCACGTGTGCACACACAGGTATGTGGTTTCCTCCCACATTTCATAAACCCAAAAGCAGGGCTACAGTCCTCTCTTCTCTCTTGCCTTTGGCCTGTAGAAGACAGCTGGTGGTTTCAAAAGAACATTCCTGAGACTGTGGTGAAATAGTTGCTTCTTTTCCCCTCCATTAATTGCTGTGGCTTGTTATGAATGAACATTTTGCCCATTTAAATGAGTTTCAAAACTGAGTCAGGAATGTTCTCTCTTTGATTTGATTCTGATAAGTTACAACCCAAGTGTGTTATTCTCAGGTACATGGCAGAGGGAAGTTAAGGGTCTTGCCATACCAAAAAAGTCCAAAAAGCATAGTTTATTTATAGAAATGTAGTTTAACTGCACCTGACTGGTTCACAGTGTGTCAGCCCTTCCAAACAGAACAGTTGGATTATTAACACAGAAACAGATTCTGGCCCTGTGCTGTTTGCATGGCCAGACCCTGAATGACAGGACAAACATGCTCTTGGGTGGAAAAAAAATTCCTTTTCCATTTTATGAATGCATTAAGGGTAAAACTTACTGCAGTGCAAGTACCCCCAGCTCCTGAGCCTTAGTCTGAGAATCGAAGTGGCACATAGCAATTCCTGCTGTGGGTTCCATGGAGAAAATGGGACAACTTTTCTGCACTAACACAAAGTGTGAGCCCCCTTCTGTGCACTTTGTGTTCACAGTTTGTTTGATAAACACCCCCAGAGGCCGCTCTGCTGCAGGCTTTCCAGTCTGAATTCCAGCTCCTCTCATTCCAGCTGCAGCTCAGTACAACCTATTTTCATTCTCCATTTGAGACAGTCATCTACAGGGAAGAAATCCACAAACAAACCAGTGTTGCTATACCTGCCTTTTTATGTATGACAGTTTCATATCATTTATTTTTAAAATATGTTTTTTAGGTTTTTCATTGTAATATTATTGTACAGTTTTGCATGGCATAGATGTAATCACTTTTTTTGTTTTAGAGTATAAAAGCTGACAAGTGTGCGTGTGGGGGAAAAAATTCTGCTTTTTGCCTCTTCTCACTCTTTTGTTTAATGCCCTCAATGTTGTAGGGGACATTGTAAGAGATTCTCTGCTACAGAACAATGATGTAGATTCTTTTGCACAGAAATATTTAAGGTGGAACAGTCAACAATGTAAAAATGACTTACCACCAATATTTTATGTTGGTAACACACTTAATATTAACCTACTTTGATGTACTGCAATAAAACAGGGAACTGTTAGAAATGTAGATGTTCTGTCTTTTTTCCCACCTCCCCCCATTAAGCTTTAAGGAGGAAATGGAAATGGTGCTTTTGAAGATACAACATGCTGGTTCTAACACATTTGCACAAGTGCACAGTGGGAAGGAGTATGTGAGAAAATCAATTTCCCTTTAGCAGCTTTCAGAAAAAGCAACCAGATCTTTTTGAAAATACAAAATTAAAGTGACTGGATACTTTTCTATATTGAACTGCAGTTTTCCTGACCTTTTTCTTGGGTCAGCTGTGCTGTGATGACCTAAGAAAGAGATAGTTATGGAGTTGTAGTCAGTGGTTTTGGTGTTCCTCCTTCATTTGTAGTTACACATGAAATATTTCAGCAGTCTAGTGTTAGAGCCTGCATTGTTTGTTAGTTCTGAGCTACCAGCATCACATTGGCCTTGATGCACTTTTAAGTACATCTCAGAATATGTGAAGTTTTGCATGTGCCCTGACCCTTTCCTGTCATCCCATCCCTCCCAAGTCAGCCTGGAATTTTTCCTGTACCACAGTGTGTTGGTACATCTTCCTCTTCATTCATTCCCCTCTTGGTGTAATGTTGGAAATGGCCTCAGTGGGCCTGGGGAAGTTTAGATTAGGTATTAGGAAAAATTTCTTCAGAGGAAGGCATGTGAAATATGGGAACAGGCTGTGCAGGGAAGTGGTGCAGTCACCATGCCTGCAAGTGTTCAAAGGATGTGGGGATGTGGCACTTAAGGACATGGTTTAATGGTGAACAAGGCAATGCTGGGCTCAGGGTTAGTTTTGATGATCTTGGAGGTCTTTTCCAACCTCAGTGATTCTGGGGTAAATCCTGGCTTCAGTGACTCCCCCCCTGCAGCAGGAATACAGGACTGGGCTGTTACTCATCCCACACTGCCAGCAGTGGCAGCCTGGGCATTCTTCCATTTCCAAATCCTCTCAGGACCAGGCACCATGATTCCCACTTCTTCCAAGGCTGCCTGACTCCTGTCCCTCTCTTTCAGTCAAAATGTTCATGTGGATTGAAGCCCATGGCTCATCCCACTGAGGCAGCTCCTGTAGCTCTGGGACATACCCTGGTTCCTGTGCTCTGACTTTTCAATCAGTGCTTTATTTCTGATTTCCCAGGGGTCCAGTTGCACATCACAGCTGTGAAGGTCTTGGGAAATGGGTCTTGTAGTCAGGGATTTGGGCATTAGAAAAGCAGAAACTGTTCAGCTCCTCAGCATGCAGTTTCTGTTTTGATGCAGCAGCCAGGTTGACTAAAGAAAGAAAGTAGGAAAATCACTGCTACCAGAGGTAGCCTGAATCTTGTTCCTTTAGAATGGAAAATCACTGTCATTCCAGAGGCAGCTTTAATCTGCAGCCTGCCCTGTTCAAAGCAGAAGTGTTTTCACAAGAGATTTTTCTAGACCCTAGAAGCTTCCTGCAGCACAGAAACAGTCACATCCTCAACCCTGCAAGCACAGTTCAAGCAAATGCAGTGCCTGGCATGGATCAAATGTTCCTGCTCACTGCACAATGTCACAGCTTCTCTGACTTGAAGCCAGAGTTTCTAGCTCACGTTTTCTACAGGGCTGTTCCTCTGACATGCAATTCCTCCTGCCACAAATCTCTCTGGACAAAGCTACAGCCATTATTAATGCTTTCAGAGCATACACAAAAGGTCAGGAGAATTAGTGACTGAGGGCTCTAATTAGCTCTCCTAATAAAGCAACATCTCAGCTTCTGCAAGTTGCTACCCTCTGGCAAATGCAAAACAAACTGCACTGTTCAGCTGGATGTCATTCCTAAACCCTCTTGGGAAGGGGAATGTTTGCCAGGAGTTGAACACTCTTGCTCCAGCATGGTATACACAAGATCTGGGCTGACATGAGCAAGTGGAAAAGTGAACTGCAATGCTCCAGCTTACTCTGCCACCTTTGCAAGGCCTCTGAACATGCTGGCCTTGAATCTTCAGTTTCAGAAAATCTGCTCTGAAGCTCACCTAATATAATTCCCTTGTCAGCTTTTTATACTTTACTTTTTAATCTTTAACATAAGCATTTAACAGCTCAAACAACTCTGCTGTTTTTACAGCTGCAAGGTCTAGAGACAAAGGAGAAAAACTAAACAATGTCTATCAGAACTCAAAACAAGGGAAGTTACTATAACTTTGTACACTGATAAACTGCTTGATGCAAAACTATTATTACTTCATTGAACAGCAGAGTTAACTCTTCTCAAAAGGTTAAGAATAATCTGACTGGGATTTTGAACTGAACTGCACTGCATCTTCTTCAATAAAGTCTTAAATGAAGTGGCTTATATGTTTATGGCTTTGCAATAAAGATAATACATAACCTGTTTTCCTGTTTCTCAGAGGTCACTCCTGAGACAGACCATTTATTCACTTACCTGTTCTCCCCCTCTGACGTGTCAGCTGTCAGGATTTCACACATGCTGGAGTGTAAGATCAGGCCACCTGGGCATTCCTGGGCTCTGTTAGCTGAGTAGGGCCAGCTGAGCCTGCTGGTAAATAAACACCTGGCACTTGCCAGACAAGGACACCTGGTAAGGCACCAGGGAAGCCTCAGCTCCACCAGCCTCTCCTGCACAAGTGGAGGAAAGGCAGAGAGACTTGTGTTCAGGAGGCTGCTACCAGAGTGATTAAAACAAAGGATAATTAAAAAACAAGTAAATTACCAGGGCTTTTCATGGCATGAACAGGCCTCAGCTTCTGCTGAGCTGCTGTTTATCCCCAGAACAGGACACTGCTCACCTGAGTGTCCGTTCCCACACCAGAAGATGACACAGCCACAAGCAGCAGGCCCACGGCACAAGCACTTGTTTATTGACATCAGGAAGTCGTACAGGTTCAGGCTTTGTACAAAAACCTACAAAAGTCAATTTCCTAGCTTGACTCCAGGAGTTTAAAACTGTGCGTCTGGTTTGAACTGTGTGACATTTCAGCTGGATCTGCAGCTGCTCTCCAGAGGCAGGACATTTGTTTGCCTTGCTGCAAGTTCTGCCTCACAGGGAAACACACAGAGGAGGTTTTAGTCAGGAGTCCAGCAAGCAGTGGGGGTCAGAGTTGCAGCTTATCTAACTCGCCCTCAGGAAAGCTGATACCTACCAGACAGTGCAGAATCCCACTAGCTGTGCTCAGATCTAGCTCTGCTGATTACATGTTTGACTCCCAGAACTGAGATGGGTTGTGAGAGTGTGTATGTGTGTGTGTGTTTAAAAGAGACTGGCATTCAATTCTCGGACTTTTAAAATATTTCCTATGTTTAGCTTGCAAGCCAGAAAGAGGCAGAAAGCGTCAAACTTCAACGTACACACACGCCCCTTGCATTAAATCAATGGCAGTAGAATCCAGGAGGGCTCTCAGACTGCCACCACTTGACTTACAAAAACGTGGGGGAGGTGCTGGATGTGTCTGTGGTAGTGAACACCTTGGTATTTCATTCTCTAAATTCACAGTATGAAAACTACTTGAATTCCACCTCAGCTTTAAAGAGGGAAGGTTTTAAAAAAATTTGTGGACAATTACAAATTGGTTTCAATATTAAATTCTGCTCTCATCCTCCTTCCCCTACTCGTTTTAAAACCCTCTCAATATGCAGCCACCATCACAATGTTACAAATGCATTCAAGGTAGTCAGCTGGTGCCTTGAAGCAGCACAGAAGCACTCAAAGAGTTTCCTGCAAGCTGTGGGCTGTGCTGGCAGTCCAGGCAGGACACACACAGCAGGAAAGAGCAGCTTTGTCCTCGTGGAATGCACCCTTGGCTTCCAGGGCATGGGGCTGCTGCATGTCAAGAGGATGGAGGGCTGGGGAGCAATGCAGGGGAGGCTTGGAACGCTCTCTGCAAGGCTCAGCTGAACCAGGCCCCCAGAACAAGACAAGTTCCTTCTTACTACTCCTCTGGCTTCTTGCCCCTACTGCTCCAGTATTTGCTGTATGCCTCTTGGAACATGTTTTTGCAGGGAATTTTGGCCTTCAGTTTGGTGCAGATGAGGAAAGAGCCGCCCATCTTCCGATGAAGGGAGTAGGTCTCCTCCGGCGGGGGGATGAGCCGGTGCTTCAGCATGATTGGGATTAAACCATGGATCTTCTCAGTGGTGCTTTGGTTGCCAAAATCAAAAGGCTCCTTAGATGCAAAAGCCTCTCCCAGGATGAGGACAGCATTTAAGTGGGCATCTTCCATTTCCTGCCCAAAAGGAAAGAGAGATAAGTAACACTTAACTAGAGGGATAACACCACTAGCCGTGACAACCACCAAAGAAAGAGGAAAAGAAATGCCAGTGCTAACAGCAGCAGCTCAGGAGAAACAGCCCTGTCCACGACAAAGGGAACCTCCAGCCCCCAGCAAGACTGAGGAACATTTAGTTCATACAGTTTTGAGCAACTAAACCTTCCAGAAAACCATCTTCCCAGTCATACAACATGCTGGTTCTAACACATTTGCACAAGTGCACAGTGGGAAGGAGTATGTGAGAAAATCGATTTTCCTTTAACAGCTTTCAGAAAAAATAACTAAATCCTTTTGAAAATACAAAATCAAAGTGACTGGATACTTTGCTATATTTTATGACTTCCCAGTCATAAAACTTTAGAATTGTCATCAGCTGCAAGGTCTTGCACAGGGAGAGAAGGAAGGACAGTGGTTTTGGGGCTAGCTGTATCCTCATTATTTTCCTGCTCCCAAAAGGAAGTGAGAACAAAAGCCAAAACCTTTTTTGCCCTCCTCATGCTTATTAAAAGGGCTTTTGGACTGACACTTTTACCACATCAAGAAGTCTGGGGAAGTTCACAGACCTGCAATCACCTTATCTGTGGCTAACACCAAAATCAGACCTTTCTGCTCCATACCTTGATTTCATAGCCAGTGAGGAATTTCATTTCAATGGACTTCTTCAGTACTCTCTCTCTGTCCATGTCAGCAGCTGCCTTGATTACCTGAGAAGGAGAAATACTTTCAGGAGAGCCAAGAGAAGACTGAACAACAGGACTGCTGCCCAGGCCACAGGAGCACACATCAACACCACCCACCTGCTCACTCCCTTGCCTCTGCCCTCTCCTCAGGGCCCTGCATGCTGGGCAGGTTAAGAGCTACTGGCTAAAAGATCCACCTCTTCCCAACAGGGCTGCACATGGCCCAGAGAATGTAAGAGACAGCAAAAAAAGCTTCACAAATAGTCAGCCCCTCCCCAAAGAAACAGCAGAGCTGACTGTGAGCAGCTTTAGGTGGAAGCTGCTGGGCCTGGCAGCTCAGTTACCAGTGCAGAACATGGTGATCACAAAGGAAGCATGTTTGACTTCACATCCATTCATCTATCTGTGGAAAATCTGAAAATCTCAGGAAGAGGTGGGGAATGAGCAATTCCTGCATATCCTCATATAAAAATCACAGAATTGTGAGTGCTCTGATACACCCTGATGCCCAAGGCCCCCAGCAAGCATCACTGCAGTGCACTTTTGTGAACATCCCACCTCAGAGAGGCAGCAGCTTGCAGCACATCTGCAGACAGCCATGGCAAGGGATGAAACAGGAACAGAGACCACTCTTGCCTCCAGCCCTGCTTCCCTCCACACCCAAAGTGTATTCCAGTACAAAGTGATAACAGCTAAGAGATAAGAGTATTTGCAAAATCGAGTGCAGCTCTCTAGGGCACAGTGCAAGTCCTCACCTCTATGTAGACATCTGTGAACTTCTCATCAAACCCTCGCGTTGCTCCAAAGTCCAGCAGGGCCACCTGGAAGTGGGCAAAGCTGTTTGTATTAACTCCACCACTCTGGTAGAACCTGATCTTAAGAATCCTCCTGAGTTCTTCAGGAAGCTCAGCTGGCTTTCCCAGCTCTCCTCTGCATCCCAACTGCTCCTGACTCCTTTATTCCCAGTCTGCAGCCCAGCAGGGCTGAGGCCACTGCCCAGTGCTCACACTGCCACACCTGCTCTGCTGGCAGCTCCACTCAGGCTCCATGTGCAGGGACAGAGCAGCACTGAGCCTTTTCCCAGCACTTTGCAGCACAGACCTCAGGAATAAAAAGCAATTCCATCTGCCCTACGGAGCACAGACAAGCAGCCAAACCAATGAGCAGGAATTGCTACCCTTATCTTCAGCACAGCACAAGAGCATTTAACTGAAGTGTCCTGGGCTCAGGTGTGTCCTGCTAGAGCACTGCCTGCTGCAGCTTCCCACCTTCAGAACAGATCCTGAGGTTAAGGAAGTGGCTGTGACTGCTCAAGGGCCAGGGTTACAGCAGCCCTGCTTTCCTACTGAGCCCTAGAGAGGGCACATGGCAAAGGGAGGTTCCCCTGTGCTATCTGCCCATGCCTCAAGGACAGGAAACTCAGAGAAGCCCAGTCAGGACTCATTAAGTGGGGAGTGGGAGTAAAGAATAATCAAAAGCTGGTGAAAACTGATGTTTGTGTAGGCAGGAGAGTGGCTGCTCAGCCTTACCTTGTGCAGCTGTGGGTCATAAAAGAAGTTGGACCAGTTGGGGTCGGTCTGCATGTACCGGAACTCAAACAGCTCCCGCAGGCACAGCACCAGGATGTTGTGGCAGATCTTGTACAACAAGGAGAAACAAGAAACAAGTCAGGAGGGCAGTGAGCCCTACTCACACCTCTAACTTAGAGCGGGCATCAGCAAACAGGGCACACATTGCCACACCAGCAGGAACCATCTGCTCTATGCAGAGCTGAAGGAACACCTCTCACCACAGCACCAGCAACTCCCAGCCCACCCCTGCCATGGGATGTCCTCAGCAGATGGCACAGATGCTCCAGTGCTCATCCAGCTGCATTCTGGTCCTGCCTTTTCACTTTCCAGCATTGACTACACACTGGGTGCCTGCAAGGATGGGAATCTTGTATGATACCTGACCCAGCATGCATTCCTGTGGGCTCAGCACTGAGCCAGCTTGAGGGAGGAGCAGAGAGCCACACCTTGGGACCAACAGGCACGGAGCAGCAGTCCCTGAGAACCCCCCTGCTGGATTACACACTCCAGCAGAGCTTTTCTATGAGAATTGCTAAGCTGGAGCCTGTTCAGCAGAACTGCCAGCCTCACTCTGCCCCTCTCCAGCTGCTGCAAAGCTGAGTGAAACACCATATCCAAGGTGGAAGGAAGAGAGCACCAAGTGCAAGCCCAGCCCTGCTACAGGACACTGCCATTAGGGTCAGAAGGCAGAGGGTCAGCCAGGCCAGTGGCTTACAGGAAAGAAGGGCTGTTCCTGCAGCAACACCCCAGCTCAGAGACTTGTTAAATGAGTCCTGGTGATGGAGCAGCTCATTGCTGGGGACAGTCCCTAAGAATAGCCAGCCAGCTCTGGCACAGCTTCAAATCTAATGTGACACTGAGATCTGTTTAACCAGGGGAACAGACTCTGCCCTCTTCCCCAGTGGCCTAACAGCTGACAGCTCACACCAAGAGACACACACACACACATCCAAATACCAGGACAGTTATTTCTGCTGCTAGAACAGCTGCTTGTCCCACCACAGCACTCCAATCCCTGGCTATATTCAGCACCAACACCCACCTATCCCCACATCCCTGCTTTTGTTTACTGACAGGTACTTTTCCAGCAGCCCTGTGTAGCACAGGTCTGTCCTACAGGAATGACACCCAGCTGCTTGTACTGGGATGATTCTGCAATCCTGCCCAGAAGAGCAGCTGCATAAGACCTCTCTGCCCTTACTGACAGTCCCCCCAAAATTAAGGTCATCAGAAATGGCATCACACAGTGAGGCTACCTCCCCTTCAGCTGCCCTTGCCATTCAGCCCCTCCAGCCCCTCCCTGCTGAATGCTGGTGCCTGCAAGGCCCAAATAAGCCTGGAGAGACTCCAGTGTCACTGCCACCTTCCCTAAACAAGTCTTCCTAGAGGCTCCAGACAGTCCTGCTCAGGGTTTGCTGTGCCACAAGGCATGCCCCCAAGTCTGGCACAGGGCTCTGAGCAAGGGCAGAAACCCAACATCCCAAATTCACCTCATTTCGGATCTCCTGGCTCAGTCCTTCAGCTTGATCCAAGGGAAAGCCAGACACCAGCTCTGTGGTCAGCACGTGCTTGCTGCACAGCTCATCTATTACTCTTGGTACATAAAAGAAGGGGTGGTCTTTCAGCAGCTCCCTAGGGGTGGAGAAAGGAAAGGAAAAGGTTTAGGAGCCCTGAGAGCAGACAGACCCATCAGCAACACCTCACACAGCCCTTGACCAGCCTCTCCCCACACCCTGCCTGGGGCTGCCAGGAAATGTTTTCCTCAGCAATTACAGTGGGGATTAAGTCAGCAGAAACCCTGCCAGTGACTCAGAGCTGCTGCCAGCTCCTGAGGTCCCATCTCCTGCCAGAGCAGTGATACTAAGAAGGCTCCAGGCCAGTGCATCAAGGGGCACTGGGCTCTTTTGCTGACCCCACTTGGTTTTAGGGCCAGACTGCACACAGGGAAGAGTTGCTTTGCCAAGGGGAGCAGTGCCACAGGGGCACTTCTGCAGCAGGACAGGAAGAGCATCCAGCACCACGTAAAAATAATCTGGGTGCTTTGGCAAGCCAAGGGAGCAGGCAGCACTGCTGGTGGTAACTGCTTTAAGAGAGCTGAAGTGAAAACCTCCTAGGCTGAAGGATGGGAGAGGTTAACAACAGGCTGAGGTAAGAGCACTGCAACCCTCAGGAGTTACTGCAGCACCTTCCCATGTGGCACAACAGACAGACTTGCACCAGAGGAGGAGATCACATCTCAGCTGACTGAAGCCATGCCCAGCTGAGACAAGGTGGTGATTCTGGGGGACAGCTCAGGCCACAAGCACGCACCCTTCCCCTGTGCCACATGGCAGGGCACAGCAGTCAGCTCCCCACCACCCCTCAAGTTAAGCAACCTCCTCCTGCCTCTCCCCCACACACACACAGAAGGGGCTCAAGGCAATGGTGGGAACATACTGGAATTTCCTTGCACAGGCAGCTTCTCTCAGGTAGTCACACTCCAGGGCCAGCTCTCTGCTCACAACCTCAATCAGGTGTTCTGGGAACAAACCTGAAAGTCAAACAGCACAGGAGAGAGCAGGCTTAGAAGAAAGGATCTCCTCAGGCTAAGCTTCCCAGAGCTGCAGCTGAGGAGCACAGAGGCCCCAGAGAGCCATGGTGTACTTCCAACCAGATGCAGGTTGTGCAGTAATCACAGCCCAGGTACATCCACAGCAGAGCTCTGTCCTCTCCCAGCTCCCACCCCACAGCCCAAACTGTCCATTCCTGCTACTGGCATGGCTGTGCAGGAACACACACCAAAGACAAGCACCCAAACACTGGGCAAAAGCAGCAAAAACAGCTCCATAGCTGCCTCCAAGTGGCAGCAGGCAGAAACAGTCAGCATGACTAATGCAGTGTACTGCAGCAGCAGCACGTAGCCAGGGCCTGAGATGCCAAGCCCAGTCTTCTTAGTCTTGAATTTGGAAAACCAATCTACTTCTTGGGCCAGACACAGCTGGGGCTGCAGCAACCTCTGCAGGGCCCTGCCCAGCCACCAGAGAGAACAGTCCCAGATTTTGTCAGCACCCAGCCTGATTTTAGAGCAGCTTTTGTACAGTCCCACTAATATTTACAGCTGCTGCAGGCATGTATTTGGAAAAAGGAGTGGTAAGTCCTGCATTCTCTGTGGGAAAAGGGACTTATCCATGTGCTGGGACACTGAGCAAGTTCTAAGTCAGACAGTTCTCCACAGCTCTGAAAGAATAGAGAACATCTGGGGAGAGCACAGAATGGCAGGCATGGAAAGCTACAAGGGAACATGGAGAAGAATGAGTTCTGCCAAATGTACCAGAAAGTAACAGGACAAAGCAAGACTACCTCACCTGAACACTGCCCACACTCCAAGCCTAGAAAGCCATCAAAAGTGAGTATTCCCAGGCACTTTGTATTTTGCCAAGCATCCCTATGGGTCTGTCTCTATAGAGAACACACAGAGACAAGTGCAGTTACTCTGGCAGGTGTGTGCACACACGTGGCCAGCAAACACACAGCTGCACTTCCCACCCCACCAAGTGGGCACTGGAGCAGGCACCTGCCCCAGCAAAGGCAGCACAGCTCTGCAGCACAACAGGGGAACAGAGCATGGCTCCCCAAGCTGGCCCTGCACCCTCTGCCTCTCCTGCTTTCTGCAGGAAATCTGCTCCTGGGCACACTTAGTACCCTTAAGTTCCTTTCCCCAGTCTTTGGAGGGACACATGAAATGTGCTGCTTGAAAGGGGTTGGCAGAACTCAACCTGGGAACACAGGGTCTCTGCCTTTTTACCTTCAGGGAGAATATTGCTCATGCTCAGGACAGCCATCAGGTTGTTGACATCACTGTTGATGCTCTGGGCAACTCCAGGGTACTGTGGGACAGAATGGGAGAGAGCAGTGTTGAGGTTAGATGAGGCCAGGGCAGGATAAAACACCTGGCTCAGCACCCACTGCCCCCACATCACAACAAGCCAGGGTATTCCTGAGCCACACATCCGTCCTCTAAAAGCTTACTCAAAGCCCAGCATCTAAACCAGGGGACAGACAGAAAGGCTCAGATGCAGCTCCCTGCAATCAGAATGGCCTGTTCAGATCCTCTGATGGGAATTCTTCCAACACATGACGGGTTCTCAGACACACAAATCTCACAACAGCCATGGTAGTCAGTCCTTTCCTTCCCACAGCTGAAAGCACACTGCCCTGGAAGCCCCAGAGTGTCATTCCCAGCAATAGGGCAGGTGGTGAGGCCCCAGCCCAGTCCTGGCAAAGGCACCTCATCCTGTTCTCACCCTGTCTGTCAAGGGGAAGGAGCCTGCACTGCTGAGGAGAATGTGTGCTGATGCCAGAGGGTTGAGTTTCTGCTGCTGTTACCTTGGCCTGACTTCAGAGAGTACTTGGGACACAAATGGCTTCAGAAGACACCCACACCCATTGATAATATTTCTAAAGTCTCCCCATACTACAAAAACCCACCAGTGAGTTGACCAGCTTTGCCTGGGATACTGCTCAGTCAGCAGGAACCTCACTCCTTGGGATTATAAAGCATGCTGTACCAGGAGCTTTAGCTCTAGAATGTCATTTTGTTGGAAACAGCCACCTGAGGTTGCTGACACCCAGAAAGGGGCCTGGGGCATGTGCACATCCCTGAAAGGGGACTGACCTGGGGAGCAGGTGGGACCCTCCCTACAGCCCTGAAAGTACAAGCAGTGCCTCAGCACCATTACCCCATACTGCAGTGAAAAATCTATGGGATGTCCCCTGCTCATCTGGACTCAGAGTGGCTCAAGCTGCAAAACCTGTCTTTTCCACTCAGCTTGCACTACATAAGACTTCTTCACTTCCATTAAAACGTTTCTTATTTCTCTAGCAGTACACACATAGCTCCCCTGCCCTTCTCTGAGCACAAACAAGACATGGCTGCTCTGGAAAGCCCACCTGGATTTTCATGGCAACTTCTTTCCCGTTTTTCAAGCGTGCCAGATGAACCTGACCAATTGAAGCAGCAGCAAAGGGGCGTTCTTCAAAGGACTCCAGTTTATCCCTCCAGTTGGGGCCCAGATCGTTGTTCAGAGTTTTCTACAAATAAATAGAAAGGATCAGGGTATGGGAAGCAAAGATTTAAGACTTTCAGTCTTGGAAATCACGTTCCTCTAAGGTGACTGAGTTCTGAGTGCCTATAACCTGCTTTCTAGATGATCCTCTGTGCCTTGTCATTGCACACCAAGGCAGGGAGTGGGGCAGCCAGCAATGCTGCCCCAGCACTCAACAGGTGCTGATCAGATCTCTGTGGGGCTCTGCCTTAAGGGACAGAAATCTTGAACACAAACACTGCTGCCTTGGCATACAAACATCCCCTTTTAGGTGCCACCTGCTGTCTTCCAGAAAATGAGCAAAGAAAATGAGTTAGCTATTTCTCCTCTTTCATCATGCTGCCAAGCTGAAGAGAAGCAATCCAGGCATGACTCTCTTTAAGGCAATATTGACAATTAAACATCTCAGCCTGCTTTAACATCTTTTTTGTTACCCTGCCAGACTCCCATATTTAAGTTCTAGCTCTGCTTAGTGTCTTTCAGAAGATAAGTAGTGCTGGCAGTTCCTTTGGCATCACTCTTTACACGTTAATTTACAGAGAACATAAACACTGGGGAAAGCAAACTTAGTTCACTTCATTCTGGGTTTTCTTGATGGCAAGTTAACCAAAATGGTAAGGACAAAGCTGCTGGTTATTTTCCATCAGACTGAGGCTTGTAAGTCTGTTTCTAAAATGGGATGTAGACATATCTAGACACCACCTTAAGACCCACAAGAAAGAGAAGAGGAAACACAAGAGGAGGCTACACTCAACAACACCCTATAACCATATTTGTGGCAGCATCCTGCTCCATATCAACATTAATCTCAGGACATGAAAAACTCCCACATTTTTTCCCCTCTGTCTAGACCCAAACTTCCAATTTTTTGAGAGAAAAGACAACACATAATTGAGAGAAGGAATCACACTTTACCCCCAGCTGAAAATATGTAACCTTATGGAAACATTCTATAAAATCCCCATCCACCTCCCTTACTAGGGCATGTCACAGGTGACATTTTTTCTGTCCATTGTCTCTTTCCCTGACAGGCACTCAGGAATATTCCTCACCATCATCTGCTTTATGGGCATGAAGTCGGCACTCTGACGCACGCGCTCAAAGATCCTCTGCAGGTGGGGGTTGATGAAGGCATCATCTGCCAAGGGAAAGCACACAGCACTCAGAGCAGGCATTGCATCCTTCCACACACCAAGAAATGTGCTCCTGCATTCAGACAAGTCAGCCTGTCCTGCCCCAGGCACACCCCAGTGAAGGTTTTAGAAGTAATTCTTTAATTCTTTTGGTGTGGTGACAGGTGACAGAGCCGAGAGCAGAGTGCTCTGCCTCTGTCACACACCAGCCCATCATCTCCTGGCTGGCAGCATCCAGGTCTAGGAGAGGCCACTGCCTCCTGGAAACACAGGTCACAGAAGGAACCCTGGAGAGCCATCCCAATGCTCCAAGGTTCCCAGTGTGGTTTAATCCAGTTCATTTTAAGGGGCAGCAGCTCCTCTAGAATACTGTGCTATAGTAAAACACCACTTAGACGAGTGCTGAACTCTTGGAGAAACCAGGATTCAGCATCTGCCACTGTAAACAACTGCCCAAACACAGAGCAACTACAAATGGGCAGCAGAGAACACAGCTGAGCCCAAACTTTTAAGTCAGAAGTATTTAGCAAGCAAATATTTACACTCATAAGAGGAGAGGCTGGGGCATCTTGAAAGATTAGTCCTCTGCTTGAGCAAAGGCTTCTACAACAACTCAGAAAAAACCACCACTGCTGGCAAACTTTTAATTTCATAAATGATTATAGAGGAATCAGATTTATCTGCTGCTCTCCCAGCATTGGAAAAATCCAGGCTACAAGCCTTGATTCCTGAGAACTGAACCTGCACATGCAATTGTGACATTCAAACAAAAATGTATTGTTCCTCTCTAAATACACATGCACGAACCACCTTATATCTATCCCAGGAAACAAGAAACAAACAGTGACCTTAAGAGGACTGTCCTGGGAAGAAGGATGAAAAGGAATGGACAAAAAAGATAAATAATGCAGAGATGTGACATTAACACTCAGCATTATTTACAAATTCCCACTGAAGCCATAGCAGCATTTAAAAGTACTAACAAAACCCCACTGTGGAGCCAAGGGAAGTTTTGAAGAGGATCAGGCTTTGCAGGAACAGTGAGTGGAGCTCCTGTGTGACGCTGCAAACCCGCAGGAAGGTGAGACATTGCATTTGCGTGTGCACTGAAAGAAACACCTGCTCTGTCACTGATGCTGTATCACTGCCCAGCCTCTGAACATGCTCCAAAATATTCTCAGGGCTCTGTGAAGGTATTAACCACCATGCTGCAGTGTGTCACCTGCACTGCCAAGGGTGACTGGGCAAAAGGAGAAGGGATCTCCCTCAGAGCGACTCCCAGAAGCTGTTTGTGTCAAAGCATCAGCATCTGCCACAGGCATTCAGGATCAACCTCCTTTATTCTGCTCCCTGCTGACATCCATAAAACTCTCAAAGGGAGAGCATCCATCCTTAGCTGGGCTGCTTGACCACCCCCAGCCTTTGTTCATGAGCACAATGTCAAATAGCCAAGGAACCTGCAAGTCCAGGCTGACTGTACAGAAACTCAGCAGCAATGTCAAAAATCAGCCCTGCCGTGGAAGCAGCTCTGCCAGGCTTACAACATGCTGATGAATAAGGTTTTACGTCTTTGTGGTCAACTGCTGAGGCCTTACTGGAACAAAACACGAAGCAGGAGCCAAGGTAGGGCACTCTCAGCTGGCAAATGCAGCTGCCTTTCCACCATCTCACAGAACACAGGATGACTGCAGGCCTTTGGCATCTTTTCTGTGCAGGACCTTTAGGAATGTGGGTCCCCACAAATCCACTGATTCCCCCCAAAAGACATCAGGGGTTTTAAGGACACTGCTTTGTGACTTGTGCTCAGCTACAGGGAGCCCCTGCCCCCAATTAACAGCCAGACCTGCTGACAGAAGCAGTGAATTCAAACTCACCAGGCCCCAGAGAAGCCCGTGAAGTGGCAGGACCTGTGTGAAACCCTCCTGTACAAACAGCCACCCCAAAAAACAGACACTCTGCACTGATTTATCTCACCACAGCTGTCCCCCAGCAAGGTCACAATGGGCCTGTGTTCTTGCCAGGCACAGCAGAATCCACACAGTTATAGCAAGAGTCCAAATGAGGGCTGGGTACAACCACTGAGGTTGCTGAAGGCTGTTCCTGACACCAGAGTGAAGTCAATCACCAAGTATCTGACACTCCTGCCAGAGCAGTGTAACGTTAGGAGACAGCAGGCAAGTTACAAAAATCCAGAGCATTTCTGCTCCTCAGAGACAGCCTTTCATAGCTCCCTCCTCTGCACTCACATCCAGGCCTAGGGCAGCTGTGACCACACTTGGGCACACAGCAGGCACAGCTCAGTGGTGTCCCAAAAATCTGAAATTAATCCCACCTATGGTAGATGAGTTTAAGTGCAGAGCTGATTTCCAGGCACATACCCTGCCCACATACCAGAGGCACTGGAAAGCAAGGAGCACAGGAGCTCCTCCTGGAACTGCACTGTGAGCCATCAGTGGCACCTGGCAGTTTCTGGAGGCTGAGGAAACAGCATGTGGGTGGCAGCCTTTGACACAGCAGCTGATGCCTCCCACTAGGCTCTGCCAGGTGGCCATCAGCCTGGCAAGCACCTAAACCAATTGATTAGCAAATGAAATGCCAGTCAGGGCTCTCTGGGACAGTGAACTGATCTTGTTTTGTTGGTAAGCCCAACAAAAACTCTAAACTCTAAAATCCTACTCTATTAGAGTATTTAATAATCTACTAGATCCAGTCTCATCAGCTAATACCTACAAAAATTAAAGTAGAAGCACAAGCCAAGCAAAATGAGTACTTCAAACACTCACTTACTCCATTTCAGAAACACATTGAAAGCTATTTCCAGACAAGTCTCACAGCTATTTTTGGCTGGTTCTTTCCTTCCCTATCAGGCTGGGCAGCAAGGCAAATTGGAAAGATTCAGATAAGGTTTGAACTGAGCACACCTGCCAACTCCCTAACATTTTAGTGCAGACACTGATGTCACTCATGCCTTCACCTGTGGTCACTGGCCTCAGAGCTCGAGGGGTTAAGCAGCAGTTTGAAGTCTTCTCAGGATGGAAACAAGTGTTTTATACCTGATAAGATTATCAGCTGTACTGGCCTTTCCAGTAAAGCTTCAGTGCCCACAGAGCATGTAAACCACAATCAGGTTGCTATAATGGGAGAATATTGTGGATATAACCTTGACCACTTTTGGTGAACAAAGAACAGGGTCACATTCTTGTTGTCACCCTCCTCCTTTCTAGCAGGACACCTGCAATTAGAGTGTAATACAGCTCTGCTTCTTAACAATTGCTTGTAACAGACACTAAAATTCACAGTGTCACCCTATTGTCAACCAATTTCAGTTACACACAATAAGGACACTGAGAGAGTGGTGGTGTCTAAGTGCACCCACCTATTTATTTCATACTGGGATTAGATGGAAATCAAAATTTCCATCACTGCTCTCACAGGAGAAAGCCATTTGTTCAGAGTCTCCACATTCACTTGACACTGCCAGATTGCACACAGCTGACCCTGTGTCACAGCTGGCAGCACTAAGGACCTGTGCTAAGGACACTTACCTTGAATGCTCAGCATCTGTCCCAGCTTCAGTGCTGCTCCCCGGACCTTGCACAAGGTCCTCACGATCCTTTCTGCGTTGGCCTCTGACAGGAAGGGGCTGGAATCCATCACTGCTTTCTTCCCTGAGGGAAAGGAGAGAGGGTATGAATGAAGAACACCCTTATCTTGGCAAGCCCACAGTCAACAGGAGATTTGCCCTTCCCTAGGGAAATCAAACCAGGACTACACTGAGTGCCTTCACTGCAACCCAGGACTGAATTGTACATGTGCCTTGGGACAACTTTGACACTGTTGGCTTGAGAGCCAGGAGCAGCAAGTCACAGCCTCCCAGAATGTGCTGCTCTGCAAACTGTCTGGGATGCTGGGTAATGCTGGTGCTTGAACTCACTGTGCCAGCCAGCACAGCCTAAAACACTGTGCAAAGGTGTCTCGAGTCCCACACCACGGGCTGCAGCACAGCCACAGCCTCAGAAGGGCAGTGGGAGTGAGCCACAGCAAGGAGGAATCCTCAAAAGCCTTGGAAGAACACAGACCAACAGGCCTCTTCTAAGCTTAATGTGGAAGCTTAGACAGAACAAGGCCAAAATAGACACACTCAAACACACACTTTCCTGTCCCCAAGCATGTGTAAAGCTCATGTCTGACAGGCTCAGAGAGGTCACACAGCCATGCACACACCAGTGCCACAGTTCCAAATATGCAACAGGGGCATTGTGTGGCATAAGAAGCACTTCACTTTAATTTTACTTTATTTTTATTAAGGGAGAAGGGAAGGAGACCCTGATTCTAGTTTGTGGTCCCTTTGGGAGAAGCAGCCCAGAGCTCCCATGCAGGGCAATGCCCCGTGGAGCAGGGACAGAGGGGGCAGGCAGACAGCAGCCACCTCTCCTGCTGACAGCAGCCAAGCAGGAGGAAGGGCAGCCTTGCAGCCAGGCTGCAGAGCTCACAGCTCACATGCTGATCTTGCAGCTACATTGGTTTTAGAATATTTTAGAGGAACAGAAGACAGAACAGCTGAAGCCCCCATAAACAATGAGCAGGACCCAAAAAGGCACAGCAGATGAAAACAGCCCTGGAGATCTCAGGCAGCAGATGGAAATGAGTGGTGTGTCCTGTGCTGACCAAAGCAGCCAGAGATCCTCTCCTGGATCTCTCAGGAAGGTACACAGAGGGACTTAGACTGGCCAGGGGACAGGAGAAATAACAGACACAGACTGAAGCAGCTGCTGTCTAAACTCTGGTAGCTCCCACAACTTGGTACCATTTTCTTGAGGTGCCAAGCATGTTACTGATCTGACAGACACCCTTCAGTCCCTGCAAGCAGCTGGACTGCTTACAGACCTTCCCTGCAGAAGTGGTTCCACAGAACTCTCCACTGGCAGAGCACAGATATGCCAGCTCCAGGCTGCTCTCCTGCCCTTCATCCCCTCTCTTTCTTTCATCTGTTTCATGGGATAGCAGCAAGATGGGAGTGCATGTGGGACATTCTCTCTACAAATCCCTGTCCTAAGCCAAAGATGTACAGGAAAAAGAGGAATAAAACCACCAGAAGTACACAGGACAGCTATCCTGCTCTTGAGAGCAAGATATGGAAAAGCAGGACAGGTCCAGAATTCACCACTTCCAGCACATTGCAATCCTTGGAACACATTTTGCTCTGGATAATGGATGTAAGGAGACTTAAAGACTGAACAGGTAGAGCTACCCAGGGCAGAAGGATCTGGCTTTACACACTTGAAAAGCTGTCTCTCAAGTGTCCTATCAGGAAAAATTATATCCTTAGCAATGAAGAGGCAGATCCCTGTATGAGATGACACACAGGACCTAGGGAAAGTATGAAAACCATATCTCCCTTCACAGCACTGCACACAAAAACATCCTCCTTTGAGTCAGCAGCAGAATAAAGGGGTTAGTTAATGATTAAAGCCACATCCAGAAGCCAGTGAACCCTGACAATTTTAACTCTTATCAGAGAAAGGGCCAAACACAGGCAGTCCCAAATCCTCTTCTGCTGGCAGGCTCCTCACTGAAGCCAAGCCTCCAGGGGCAATACCTGAGCACCAGGCAGCCCAACAGCACAGGGGCAGCTCTTGCTTAGGTGCCACTGCTATGTCAATGGCAAGCAGAAAGAAAACACACACAGCCTTCCAAGGCTGGGTGGAAAGGGGTGGGGAATTAAACCCACCACAAGTTCGTGGAAAAATATACCGATTTTCAGTGAGTTAACATTTTACCCAAAAGATGGCTGGCACCTTTTGGTGCCTCACATTATTTCTTCCCCATCTTCAGATCACAAAGCTGGTTTCACCTGTTTCACTAGGGAAAGGAAAAAATGCAAATAGGAGTCACATACAAGCTGTGGCAACATGGACACCTCAGAAGGTGCCTGGGCTTTGAGTTCTTCCACAGAACAGGCAGCAGGCAGACACCCTCCCTACTGCTTGACCCACTTTTATTTTTTCTTCCTTTCCAAATTCAGAATCAGCATGAACCTCTCCAGACCTGTGTGCAACTCACTGCTGCATCACTCCTTTGCCACCATCAAATGGAGAACTAGGGACTAGACTTTGTTTTAGGACCATCTGCCATAGAAACTTTGGGGCAAAGGAATATTTAAGAACATGGCCTAAGCACTTGAGACTGACAACCCAAAGGCATGACTGCCTTTCATAGGAAAATCCCCCTGTGTCCAAATCCAGGCCAGGTGCCAGCCTGTCAGGGCTCTGTCCAGCCTGGCATTTGTGCAGAGCCTGAAGAACTGCCCAGGACAGATCATTAATAAGTGACAAAGTTGTCCTTGAACCCAGTCTCTATACTTGTAACAGCAGCTGTTTATTTGGGCACTCTCATTCTAATTCCTGGGAATTTATTCTGCTTTCCCATTCCCACCCTGTGTGGGCCTTCTACTGTATTTACATACAAGTGTGTATTTACATACACACTTTAAATACTGAGGCTGCCATCAAGGTCACCAGTGACAGAGGGGATTTTCAGCCTACCAGGAAAATTCAAACTGGAAATCAAGTCAGTCATCCTTTTTCTAACAAGATAAGATGAGCCAAACCCCTTAAAGATGGCAGCATTAGGGCCTTAAGCATTAAAAAAAAAAAAACAAAAAAACAAAAACCAAACAACCAAAAGACTGCACCTACTCACAAGAATTTGGCAGCAGAATGAATTTATGTCCAGGACATCAGGTTTGGACAGAAAAGGAAGAAATTCACCAATTCTTGCACCAGACATATTTGTTCTAGGCTAAGTCCCTAAGAAGTGAATTGTTTATGGAAAAAGAGACAATCCAAAGTACGAGAGAAGAGTCCTGTGGCTACCAAACAAAGATGGGGAAGCTGAGCTGGAAAAAACAGATCAGCACTAGCAGAAGTGCTAGAGAATGTGCAGGAGAGTAGGAATTTGCAGTCCCTCTGATAGCAGCAATGGAAAGAAGAAGTACAAGCTGTGCTGTCAGGATCATGTGTAGCTCAGGAGCATCTGGCAAAGGGGTTGGGACTAAAGGACCAGTGTTTCTAACTCCATTTTAAAGGTGTAAAGACATTTTAATTTGTACTATCTAGGCAAGAGGAGAGCAACCAAGAGAAAACTCTTCCTCATTACTTCTGGATGCCAGTGAGAGTGTGAAATTCTTAGGCATGCCTTTGGGCATACACACAGCCCACTTGTTTGAGTCTGGAGTGCCTATTAATATTGCAGCAGTAGGGAGAGAAATTACATCCTCCAGCAGCTTCCCAGGAACAGGACAATATGTCATTCTCCAAAGAGACAGGTCTCAGCACAAACTCATGGTGCTAGCAGCCACAAAACTTGGCAACAAATGCCTCGAGCTGAAATCAGGAAAGGGGTGCATTTTAAAGAAATGTAAAGGCACTTATGTCATGAGATTGCCCCCAAGAACAGCTCAGGCTGGTATTGTCAGAAAAACAGCAAGAAAATGGAATCTTGGACTCCCACTGTGTACCTGCCTATCCTCTGCTGTGCATTTCTGCAGGAGCAGAGCCCATGGAGAGAGCTCTCATTCATGGAGCCTTACCCAGCACTCTAAAATACTGTGGAAAACACATCCAAGGACACCAGCTAGAGGTGTAGCTGACTTACCTGGAAACCTTCCTGTGGCTTTTGCCTGAGAAGCTCCAGAAGAGTACAATGATGGAAATGTTTCATTTTGCCTCACCTCACTTGCTGCTCTTGGCCCATTCTCAGTTCCACTATTGATATTACTCTACAGCACAACCACTGCTCCAAGATCTTATCTAAGCAGACTTGACAGCAAGATGGGGAGCAACAAGGAAAGACAAATAAACACCTAAAAATAAAAGCCAGGTCATTTTCTTATTCCCTGCCTAGCACTGAAGTTGGCAGTTCTCATGGCCACCTTTTTTAATCAAGGTTTATTCAAGAAAATCACTCTTCCCAAAGCAAGATTCAAGACTGTAGAGCAGGTTTATGACAGAGAAAAATAGTAGTTTCCTCATCAAGAAGATAAAAGATAAAAAGTTTAGACTTTTTAGCAATTGCTTTATTGCAAGGAGAAAGTGTCTTCTGCTCTCTAAATAATAAAAAATAAATAAAACTAATCCTTCTCATGCTGGAAGAGAGAGGAAAAAAGCTCATGTTATTCCCTCAAACTTCAGAGCTCTGCAAGCTCATGTTTTCATTTAGGGTGTGCCTAATTAGAAAACACTCTGGCAAGCAGAGAAATACCAACAGTTGTGCAATTCCACCTCTGTCAAAAGCAACACAAATCATCAGCTTCCAACAGGTATCAACAACCTGTCAAACATGCCAGGTGCTGAAAGCAAAAGGCCTTCAAGGATTCTCTACAGGATGAGCTGTGTTTGCCTGAGTGCATGTTTTTAAATCAAAGCAAAGAAACCCTCCCATCCTCAAACACCTCAGGTCTTAGAGAGAAACAAGAACTCTTTGCCAAGGATGCTTTTTCTCTGCTGGGCTGCTCTGTATTGCCTTGCTGTTAATATTTACATTTTGGTATTCCAAATACAAGCAGAGTCCTGGATTGTCCACAACTCCTGCCTCCCACTAATGGGAATGTGTTTCATATCCTGAAGTGTTGTTTTATGGTTTGGGAATTTATTTTGGTTGGGATTATTTTGTTCAGTTGCTTTGTTTTCTCAGTGTTTTTCCCCCCTCCAAATTTCTTCATTTTTCAGCCACTCCAGTACCTCCTGAAAGAGAGGTTCAATTTCCATCCTTCTTCCACCCCTAAAGATGACCAGGGTGAAGACAGAAACTGAATCAGAATTACAAGGACCCAGCAGTTGTCATTATCTGAAAGTAATGCTTCTGAACCAGGAACAATTTGACTTCATTTTTACTTCTAGCTACAAGTATTTCAACCTTTCACCAGCTCCCTCCAGTCACTGGAAGTAACCTAAACACACAACCACACCAGCCAAACCAGAGAGACCAGCTGGAGACCAAACAGCCTGCAGCAACTCCAACAGACCTTGACATTCTGCAGTATCCCACCAAAGCTTTTTCTGGATAACAAACAAGTGAATGGAACCACAAACTTGAGAGTAATCTCATGTTTTCTAGAGAAAAACACCTGAATTTTCTATGCCCTAAAGCATTCACCCACAGTCCCCCCACAATATTTTACCAACACATATGCTTAGAAGAAAGCTACCACAACATGGTCAGGGTACAACTTAGGAACATTTTACCTCCAATTTCACATAAGCTGGAAAGGAAGGAGGATCAGGTCAATTTGCACAGCACAGCCTTTTGCATGTTATGAGAATCCTTTAGAAGGCAGCACAAGACAGATATTGGAAATGGAGAATTCCCATTTAACAGGAGCATAAAGTGCTTTGTCTCTCTTGCAAGAGAACAGCCATCCTCCAAGTTTCTCCTAGGCAGAACATCCTTTAATTTCAAACAGACTGCAACCACTAACAAAACTTTCAGACACACAGGCTCTTGTAAAGTTTCTGTACTGATAGAAATGCATTGTTTCACTGAACAGTTTAAAAAGAATTGTTAAGACAATCCAAGAATGGGCACAGGGATAGTATTGAACCTCAGGGATGGCTATGGGAAAGTAAAGCTGTACAAACTGTGCTGGCACAAACACATTCTCTGGAATATTCCTCTGGCCTCTGTCCATGTGGTGGGGCTGTGGTGTTCTGAGATGGGAGAAGAGCCAAGAGATGAAGAATAATATTGAAAATAAAAGAACTACCCATATCCCCTGTTATTCTGTCCCACTACCCAGCCTTCAAAAGAATACAAATTTTGCAAATGCAGGTAAACTGTATCTAGAAAGAAAATAAAGAGGAAGATAAAAAGAAAATGGAAGGACATGGAAATGGCTTACCACTGCGTTCCTCAGGTCTAAGGCTTTTCTTTGCCACTTCTGCCAGTGCCCCAATGCCAAGACCAACAGCTAGTCCTTTAAAATAACAAGAAAAAGACTCAAGTCAGAATGAAAAAACCTTCCAAGCCACATACAGAAGCATTTTTGGTAATTAAGCCACACATTCAAATGCACAACAGCTCTATTAGAACATCCTGGCCTTTGCAATGGAGCCATCTTCACTGGACACTGAAGAGTTTTCTTCTCCTGTACTTCTTCAGGCCAGCATGCCAGCCAGGAATCATAGGCTAGGCCAGTCTGGGACATCTGGCTTTTATAAAGCATGTCACAAGTGTTACTCAGAGCTTTGTGCTCTGGCTGATGACCTGCTGTAGACTCAAATCATGGAGTTTAAAAAAAGGGAAGAAAAAGAAGCCAAAACTCTCACAAACATGGTTCTCAAAGTACAATTCTCAAGAAGGAACAGAATCCCTCTCACTGCCCACTGTGCCACAACAGCAGGAGGAAAAGCATCATTAGGATGAAGCCACTGCCAAGAGAGTGTAAAGTTGTGCAACCTTGCTGTCCAAGCTTTAGGTTTAATTGTGCTCATTAGCTGCCTCTTCCTTCCATGAGCTCATTTACTGTGATGAACAGAAACATGTTTTACCCCAAGGCTCACCTTACACCAGCAGTGTTGCAACCTGCAGTCCAAGGAGCTGGGCTGGGGAGTAATCCCACAGAGCAGTAAAACCAGGAGACAAAGCACCAGCACTCCCCATGCACTATCACCCTGGCAAGCAGTGAATTACAGGGTGGTTTCACAGCCACAGGTTCAGCTAGGACTACAAAAGCAGCATTATCTTCCTCTGCTAACCAGAGCAAAGGCACCGAAGAGTAAATGAGGCACAGATGGAATCATGCAGCAATCCGTACAACCAAAGGTCTCACTGCCTTCCCAATATCAAAATGTTTCTTTTTCTGGATAATAAATGGCATGAGCAATCAGAACAGATGGTGCTGCTCCACATCTCCTCAGCAGTGGTGCATCCTGCTGTGCTCTGCTCCCACACTGCTGACACTACTGGGTGCACCTGCTTTCCAAGCACCCCAAGCCCTCCTTAAGGCACTGCTGGAAAACTTCCCAGGTGAAAGAACCAGGGAACAAAGTCAGCACAATGAAGGAAGCAGAGCTGTCCAGCACATGGCATTTTGCACGTGTGCAGGAAGAACCACATGCACAAGTTTTGTAGACTCAAGTGAGAAAGCCTGGCCACAAACAAGGTGACCCTGATCCTGGAGCTTTTCCTCTCTCCCATCAGGCACTTACAACTCCCCCTCTCCCAGTACAATTTCAGGCTTGTATAGTTTGACTGCTTCACAAACAGCTCCACTTTTAATCTTACAGACTGCATGCACTGGGGCCAGAGAATCCTGCATAAGGTGAAGCACAAGAGGCATCAATGACATTACAAGGTGGTTGGGGTTTGGGTTTTTTGGTTGGTTTGGTGGGGGTTTTTGTGGGATGGTTTTTGTTTGGGGTTTTAAAAAGAAATTTCTATATTTTCTGCAAGTTTTTCTATGGAGTCACAGCACTGAAGGAAGTCTGATGCTAGTAATTATCTTGTGTAGACCCTTCAATTGTGGCAAACCATGCATCACCAATTAACAAGTGTTTTGCACCAGAAATCCAGAGATTTTATTAGCTAAACAAAGTGAGAAAAATACCCCTAGGCTTCAGAGAAAACAAGCAAAAAGGTTTTTCAAACACAGCACAAACACCTACTAAAATGCTATACACAATTATTTCCAATCAGATCCCACATACAAGACAGTAACTTGGAGCAAGTACCAAGAGTCAGATAGGAAGCCAATAAATACGTATCTCATCAATAAGATGTGATTTTCTAGACTAAATACCACTCACAGAACATGTCTGTTGGCCTTGATCCCACTTTTACCACCTCCAAAACAATGCTCCCCACCATAAATCAGCTTGATCATTATCAGAGCTAGACTGAACTGACTGGCAGTAATTGGTTTCAGAGTAAAAACATCACATCTTCTTCTACAGGCTCTATGTTCAATGTCTAAAATTAAAAATTACCAGATTTACTTCCTGGACATAAAATAAAACATATCTGAAGTTTCTAATCTCTTCATCATTAAGACATCAACCACTTCAAAGGTAAATGAAAATCTAGGAACCAGATTCTTCCCTGTCTTGCAGAATAAAGCTGAAGAAGTTACAGCTTGTTTAAAAGCAGCTTGGGTTTACATCAGTGTGGGCAAGATCAGACTACAAATGAACGTGTTTTGTACCTTCCTTCTCATAAATGTGCACAGCTAAGCATCTGTACTAATATTTTAGACTGCACTAGAAAAAGAGCTGCTTTTTCAATAAGGTGCTCTTACAACTTCCTCCCTGCTCACTCTATCCAATTTCCAAAAAAAAATGAACCCAAATCACCAATCAACAACAGTTTCAGATAAACTAAAGTTGGGCAAAAACAAGTGCATGGTTAAACAGCTGCTAAGCTTTAAAGATCTGAAGTTTAAACAAAGGCTTCAAACATCTTTAAACTATAATCACAGTGTTTGCTGCTGCTTAGCAGCGGAGCTTGCAAAAAAAGGAGGATGTAAGGGTGGATGTTTGGGGCTAAGGTGTTTGCCTTCCCAAGTAACTACTCCAGCTGCTGAGGTGCTGCTTCCCAGGAGTACAGGACATCTGCCTGCTAGCAGGGAGTCCTGAATGAACTCCTCTTGCTGCTTTGCTTGAACATGGAGCTTTCTTTGCTTCCCCTCTGAAACTGTCTTTATCTCAGCTCCCAAGTTGTCTCCAAGTTCTTGCTCTTTCCTATTCCTCCCTGCAGTGGGAGGAAATGAGTAGGCAGCTCTGTGGGGCTGAGCTGCTGCTGTTCACCTGTTACCAGGAACAAATCACCCTCCAAAGAACCTGCAGTGCTCCAAAAGCAGCCTCCTCCTCTGGGCCACTAATCTACTTGCACAGGACACTCCTAATGTCCTTCACTTCCCTTGTCTGCAAGAATAATCATTTTGGGACACTTCTCAGCAGTGCTCAACTGGCATTGTTCAGCACCTTGGAAAAATAATATCCTTAAGCACCTCTATAAAGTCATTCTCCTGCATTTTGCACTTCATGCAGATTATTTCAGGCCTGGAAAATGCCACTTGGTTCTATAGCAGTAGAGTGGCTCTCAGAATATTTTCCAGGCATCTGCAGCATCTGGTACACTTGAAACCAAGCCTATCAAGGGATGATCTGGAACCAGTTTTGTTCAGGGCAAAACCTCTTGCTCAGCAATTGAGACAAAACAAAACAAACAGGAGCTGAATGGGCTGTTATCACTGCTCAGCCTGCCAAGCACAGGGTGGGAGCAAGACCCTCCCCTGGAGCAGCCTGTGCCCTGGTTTTGGTCAGGTAAAACACCACAATCACCACACAGCACACACTGAAAGCTCCTCAGCTGGACAGGGCAATGAAGAATATAATGAAAGGCTCATGGGTCAGGATAAGGACAGGGAGATCACTCAGCAATCACCATCACAGAGAAAACAGACTTGACCTGGGGAAATTAGCTCAATTTATTACCAATCAAATCAAAGTAGGATAATGAGAAATTAATACTAAATCATAAAAGACATTCCTTCTACTCCTCTGTCAGGTTTGCAAGGTGCCCCTGAGCAGGAAGAATTATGTACAGAACTTCAACATCTGGGAGTGACTGGCATCTGACTCCAGGATATCAGAAAGCTAATTAATTACTTTATTATACTATATTATAACATAACTGTATTACACTATATCACAGTAACAAGAACTATCACTAACTAACTCAAAAAACTCGTGACTCTCTGCCCAAGAGTCCCGACACCCACACGTGGGTCAATGAATCCAAAACACCCTCACCAGAATGCAATCCAGCAATCACCTTGGGTAAACAATCTCCAGAACACATTCCACATGGGCACAAACACAGGAGCAGCAAGTGAGATAAGAATTGCTTTGATCATTCTTTTCTCTGCTTCTCTCACAGCTTCTCTCAGGAGAATCCTGAGAAAGCGAAATCTCTCTCTGTTCAGAGGGCATGTGAATAACACACTCCTCCCTTCTTTCTGAGCTTAACTTTACTCCTGAATTCTGCTCCTCCCTCCTCAGGGAGAGAACTCCTCGCTCTGCCCCTGCTCCAGTGTGGGGGTGCTCCCAAGGAGACAGTTCTCCAAACTCCCCCAATGAGAGTCCTCTCCATGGGCTGCAGTTCTTCACAGCCTGCCCCAGCAGCACAGGGTGCAATCCTTCAGGAACAGGCTGCTCCAGGGGCACGAGTCCTGCCAGGAACCTGCTCCTGTGGGGGCTTCACACAGCTTTCTTCAAGCATCCATCTCTTCCCTGGGGGCTCCTCCATGGGCTGCAGGTGGAATTCCTCCATGGGCTGCAGGAACACAGATGCCTCACCATGGCCTTCACCACAGGCTGCCAGAGAATCTCAGCTCCAGCATCTGCAGCACCTTCTCCACCTCCTCCTTCCCCACCCTCGGTGCCTGCAGGGCTGTTTCTCTCTCTCCTCTCTCCAGATGCATTTTTTTCTGGATTTTTTTCTCCCTTCTTAACTCTTATCCCAGAGGCTCTGCCACCAGTGCTGATGGCCTTGGCTTGGAGCCACCTTGGACTTGGACACGGGGGAAGTTTCTGGAAGCTTCTCCCAGAAGCCACGCTGCAGCCAAACCCTTGACAAGCAAACCCAATCCACTCACATGAATCCTGCAGCTGTCAGGTCTGTATATACTTTACTAACATACCTCAACAGAGTAGGTTTCTGATTTTTTTCTTTTCAAATTTGTTAAAATCATATTAAATCTAGACTTCACCACAAGCTTCCAGAATTTTCTTTATTGCAAAAGAATCTTATTATATCATTAAAATAATAAACTTAGAAACCAGGAATATGATTAAGGGAGACAGGAACAGCTTAGAAAAGTCAAATAAGGCAAGGAAGGGAGAATGGAAATTAAAAAAAAACATTAAGAACTGAGTAGTGGAACTGATGACCCATCAGGCTACAAAACAAGCATGGAACAAAAAACTGCAGAAAAATCTGTTTTGTCAATTACAATCCTGGGAAGAATAAATAAATAAAAATCAAGGATGCTATTTAGTACTATAAATAGACCTACCAGCAGTCACTCTGGCTGCTGCTAGAAGCAAATAAAAATACATATAAAGGACTAAGAAGTTCAGTAGAGGATCTTGTGCTGGTCACAGAGCAGTATTAGCTCAGTATTACAGGCAAGTGTTGGAAAACATGATCTTCAATCTTTCCAGTAAAATGCTCTTTGCCCACAGAAGAAGTGAGAAGCCAGGCAAACTCAGCAGTCCAAGTATTTTTGCCTCCTGTTGCTAATTTGTCCATCACTGCCAGAGTGATGGACATCATGGCTGAGACACAGCTGAACACTCCCATAACACTGAAGGGGATGAAAGAAAACATTCAAAGACAGGAGGAGGAATGGGATCATGCCAATAGCATGGGAATTTAGCTATCTGAACCCCAGGAACAGTTATATGAACTCTGGTTTTGACCTACTCAACATCACTCCATCCTATCCAACATTAAAATGATACTGTTTGAATATAGAAATAAAGGGGAAAGTTGATTTTATTAAAAAAAAAATCAAATGCTAGTTTGACTGGTGTGGATATTGTAGAAGAATCCACCTCAACCACTTTATTTCCCAGAATGATTTTTTGGGGTCTTCAAATGAAGATGGCATCCCAAAGCACACAAGAAAATTCCTGCACAAAAAGTTTACTTGCTTTAAGCTACACTCCCTCACAGACATGGAGCAGCCTCCTGCCCTTGGTTATTTCTAAGGCAATGTAAAGAGCCAGGCATTAGAGCAGGAAATAATCACCCCCCACCTCTGCCATTCCTTGGCTGATTCTCATCATTTGAATGTCCTAGGAAGTGAGGACACAGCTGGCTCACTAATATTCCACAGGTTAACAGTGATGTTTCCTGCAATGTTTCTTTATCCTCCCTCATCCAACCTGGCCTTCAACACCTCCAGAGATGGGATATTCCCAATTTCTCTGGGCAGGCTGTGCCAGTGCCTCACCACCCTCTGAATAAAGGATTTATTCCTTTATAATAATAATCTTTATAACTAATCTAAGCCTGCCCTCTGTCAGTTTAAAGCCATTACCCCTCATCCTGTTACCAGAGGTCCTTGTAGAAAGTCCCAAAATAATACCAAGGGATATCTTAAACTGAAATAAATTACCTATAGACCAGATTTTTTGTTTGCTAAGCCACTGTATGACAGTACTGTTTCTCTTTGCTGTTGCAAATTAAAATTCAGAGGGAAAGATAAGCAATGAATGCTGACATGAGATTGCAGAGACCAGAGAATCTGAACAATTTCTGCAAAAGAATTTTCCCCCAGCAGCCCTCTAAAAGCAAGCACTCTCTCTTGCCAGCCATTTTACTCACATGAAGCAGACAACTGGAAGAAGAGTAGCAAGACCAAAAAAAAAAAATAAATGACACAGAGATGTCTGGAGATGCTGCTTATAAGCAATCTTTCTTTCCTACTCTCTCTTAGTGGTTTTGGTCTGATGGGGCTATTTGTTTTGGTTTTTACTTTGAGGTTAGGAGAAGACAGGTTATACTTCCCCTGGAAGGATGAGTTAGCCTTCCCTCCCACAACAGCCTTGGGTGCCAAAAGCTGGAACATAAAGCAACAGCACTGGAACCCAAAGTTCACAGAAAATTTGGTCATCTGCCACTTCACATCCACCAGCTGTCAGCAAGCAGCAACAGAGGAACTCAGAAGGTAGCAGCTAAAAGTGCTGGGATATTTCCCCTAGCATTGAAGGCTAGATTAGAATGGACACCTGTGTGCTACCAGAGCTTAGGAACATTGTAAGTGAGTTTTAAAGTAATGCCTTGTTACTCCAAAAAGCAGATCATAAACCCTGCTTCCCCTAAGGAATAATAAGCATGCTGTGAAGCCAGAGTGCCTGCAACAGATTACAGGGTCAAAGAGATCTGACAAGCATGAAAAACTTATCACAAAATTCACTTGCTGTTTATTCCTGCACTGCAAGGATCAGCCCCTGCCCCAGCTCCTCCTAGTGTGCCTATCAGTCTGACAAAAGGACACACAGAGACATAGTAATTGTTTTTTTAATATAATAGTTGATTTGAATTACATTTGACAGGTTACTTTTCTTTCTTCTGGGATCTTTAACACAAGGATGTCTACTTTGTACATGTGCTTCTCTATCAAATTTTGTGGAAGAGAATCACAAGAGCCACAACAGACTGTTCACAACCTAGACAGGCCACTACCATCTCAAAACAGTAGAGTCACAAAAAAAACCCAACCACAGCAAAACACAGACTCCTCATCCAAGGAGGATTACCTAAGTAGCACTAGCTGTGTTCATCTCTCCACCTGCAATATGTGATACCTTATTCCTTAGGAACATGTTTAGTCCTTTGATGATTTTGGATACAATACATTACATAAGCATCATCTGTCAATATTACTTAAGATATTTAGCTGCTTTTTGATATAGTAAGTCCCATTCTGCAAGTAGAATTCATTTAAGTTTCAGCTAGCTTGATCTTACAAGCTCAGAATTTACATCCTTCCTGGGAGAAAATGGTCTACAAGCAATGGCTTAGTAAATCAAACCTTGACTATTATCATCTCCCCATGCTCAAGAAGGAATACCAGGAGGAAATGTTTTATATTTAAACACTGTTCACAGAAGTAGCAAGGATAAGATTGGGGAAAGATTACTTCGAATAACAGCTGCTCCAGCTGTCTCTGTTTGACAGTAACAGCAAACTGTAAGGACTGGGAGAGTCTCCTCAAAGTGCAATCACATGTGCAGGACCAGGGTATTTGTACAGGCTGGGGAACAGCCTGCACCCCAGTCTCCCATTAGAACAGCACAGCCCACATGGAGGTGTCACCATGACAGCTCTGCTGTGCACCCCCAAATCATCTGCCCCAAACTAAAGAGCAATGACAAAGCCCAGATGGAGCTGTTTGTGGGAAAGCACTTTGCTGTTAGCAAGCTGAACTGCAAATAGGATGGCAGAGGCAACCCCCCAGTGGTGCAGAGCAGGAGCCCTGTCACAGGCAGCCGTGACAGCAGTGTCAGTGCCATGGCAAGGCTGGCAGCGCACACTCACCTCCGAAGTTGGCGAGGCGGCCGATCCTGGTGACCGGAACCTTCCTCTCCCGGGCCCGCTCACTGAGCTGCAGGGGAGAGAGAGAGAGAGGGGAAAAACAAAACAAGAAATCCACAAATTAACTGGGCACATGCTCAGACACCTGCAAAGTCAGAGCACAAGCCAGAGCACTTGAACAGCTCCATGCTGCAGAAAGCTTTCCTTGAACCCTTGGGATTTTCAAGGGAATACAGATCAGAACAGACACATCCTGAACTGAAATGCACACTGAGCAGAGGAGAGGACAGGAAGGTGGGAAAGACAGAAGAGCTGATAACCATGTTGGGAAACCCCATTTTCACTTTCAGCAGCCCTTGTATTTTGAACTTGGAGAAGCCAAACAAAGCTAACCCAAACTCCCTTCCATGCATGGCATTAGAACTCACGGAGGGTTCCATGGGATTCATGGAACTGTAATTCACAGGACTGTGGACAGCTCCCCCACACACAGCAGCAGGAGCAGCTAAGTGTACAGTTACATCCAATATCCTGAGTGAGTGAGCCCAGTGGCATCTGATACTGGATGTGGGGAAGGAGCACAAGGTCAGAGCAGGTGACAAGTATCTGCACTGTGGGTTCTGCACTCACACGAGGGCATGAAGCACTAAAGTGAAAATTGTGAGCTATGCTACTCTCCAATCTACTTATGCTCAGGGCAGCATTGCCTCCACCCCTACAACTGCCTCCACCTCTACAAGATGCCACACAGGAAGCCACAGCCTCCACTGTGAGGAGCTTAGGTCCAATTCTAAGCCTACGTACACTTTTTAAACATCCTCTCACATCAGATTATCTGACATAGAGGGAGCAAGTGTGAAAAGAGAGACTGAAAAGCTATTAACAGAACAAATATCACAGGATTAATGAGCACTGACACTTCCCTCTTTTCCCTGCAAAAAAGGAAATAGTGGAAGAGGAAGAAATGAGAGAAACATAGGAGAAGGTGAGTAAGGGCAATCTGGTACAGACACCACAGTAGTGAGAATCCTTAATTAAAACAACATACCATCTGCTTGTAGGGTTTCTGTCCTGAACCTGTTTTGGCCTGTCTGGCTTTATCAATATCTTCAGCTGTTAATCCACCAACAGAGGAATGGTCTTGGTGAAAAGCTCTATTTTGTCCAAAGGCAGTAGCAAAAGGATTTCCAGGGTCCCTAATGCCTCCAAATAACCTTGCATCCATTTTGGGAGGGAAAGGCTTCTGACCCATGCCAGAATCTCCAGTCTCATCAATATTTCTAAAAGGTCCATTTGTTGTGTAGGAATAAGCAGGGCCTTCAGTGCTGTGTTCCTGAGGCTTGCCAGGGGCAGTGGAGAAGTCCACTGGAGCATCTGATGGCTCTCTGGCTGAGAAGTCATAGTCTTTCCCAAAATCCTCACCAAGGTCAGTAAAGTTCTCCTGCTGTTTGCCAAGCTCCTGCAAACAAGAATTGAAATACTTGAAGAAAAGATCTTAAACTTTGCTCCCTACCCACCCATGGTCCTCAGAGATGAGCATGCAGCTGGGTGTCACGTCTCCACAGTAACGAATTGTAGAGACAGAGACTTTGGCACTGCAGACATTCACAGTAAAAGACAGGAAAAAAGGAAGAGACACTGATGATGCCTGGAATCCCTGACAACCCTTTAACTCCACTGATGGGATAAATTCTTGAACAGGTTCTCAAATATCCATAACTGGAGACACCCTGTTTTTACATACACTGCCAGAAAGGGTCACTAAATATGGAGTTCACTAGAAGCAGTGCACTGCTCAGAAACAACAGGTGACTGGAGCTGCAGTATCACATAAGAATAATGTTGTTTTCCTTCCTCCCACCCTGTTTTCAGTCACACAACATGAGCACTTCCAAGCCCAAAGCCACCTGAAGCAATACCAGATACCTACTTACAGGCAGAGTAAGCTCAGCCCTTCACAGTCATAACACTGCCAACTGCAAAACACATTCCATTATTCAACCACCAAACTATGTGTTGTCATCCCAAAATAAATAAAATTCTGTGCCTGGAGCAAGGATAACAGCATCAGGCACAGCAACACTCCAGGCAAGCTTCTCCTGACACTCTTTTCTGTCCTAACCTCGCAAAAGCTGCCCCACAAAGTCCAGCTATTTTTTAACACTTTTCAGTCAAAAATAAATACACAAATAAAAATCAACAGCAGAGCATTATCTCTAGTTACCTATCTCAGCAGTGGCAATACCATAAAATAACTGATGACTGTTACAGGCTATCAACAGGATTTTAAATCCTGCTGTGGTCAGGCAACCAGGCAACATATTTTGGGCTCTTTCCTAAATACTAATTACATTTCCCTTCCTTAGAAAAAAAGCAGAACACGGTCTTTCCTGTTATTCAGCAGCTCTCATACTATTCTGAACCTCAACATCACAGTGGGGGAGTAGAGAAATGTTTACAGATGGGAACTGTGGCTCACAATACTGACCAGTGATTACAAGCAAGAAAGTTCCCTTGCCTCCATACTAAATTTTTAGAAACATGCCAGACAGCTAAACCACTGCCAATTAATATAAAACATCTTCCTCTCTTCAAAACAGAAAATGCTGTGTGTTTATATTTCTTACTGAGCTCTGCTTTGGCAGGAGTTTCTCTTGCAATCCCTTTACCTAAAGCAGGGCAAGTGTTCTGCATTTGTGCTCATTGGGCTTCTCTTGTGCAAAGAAACATGCACAGAAACAGAACATCTCTTGGGTGCAAGAGGCAGGCAATGACAAGACAAAGCACTGTCCCACAAACAAACATCCAAGTTAGTTCTACTGCAAGCTTAAACAGAACCAAGAAAACACTGGCCCAGATTGTAGGACTGAAGCTATAGATTGCTCATTGCATAAAAACCATCAAAATCTCATTCCTTACTTTCTGCTTCAAAAATGATCATCTGAGCTACACACTCCTTCCAGAGAATGATGAGAGAGAAGTACCACAGATAAGCCCCTTGCTTTCAAAAGATGGCAGCACAGCAGATGTGAAGCTCTTATAAATCTATCCCATCTCTGATGAGAGAAGCTGCTGTCTGCCTTTCCTTATGTTCCTCATTTGAAAGCCAGTACCAAAATTCCAGCCTGGACTGTAAGTGGTGAATGTGCAAACACCTGAACCTGAGCCACTCTGAAAAATATCACGTGCACCAATTCTGCCAAGAAAGGAAGCAGCACTGAGATAAATCCACTGCACTCTAAAAGAGATGTAAATCAATGCCCAAAGTTTAAAGGAGACTAAATAACAAAGTTGCTGACCAGTCTTAGCAAGAGTTTGATCTTTAACAAGATGGGAACTTTTCTTATTCAGCATGTCTTAAACACTCAGTAATGGAAACACTAATATTCCCCTCCCATTCCTGTTCAAGCACCTCCCACACACCACAAATTCCAAAGAATTCCCAGAGCACTGCAACATTACTGTTATCAATCCCACACTTCAGAACTAGGCTCTCATTCAAGACGTGAGTTCCCTGACACTCACACAACAAAACCAAAAAAAGTACCAGGAGAAAAAGCAAAGCATCAGACTAGACTGTGCTCAAAGAGCTTTGCTCACCTGCACCTTGCCCAGGGCAGAGCTGAACTGTTGCTCAGCAGTGGCCTGGAGAGTCTTGGCAATGGTGACTGCATCTCCCCCGAGGAGCACCTGCCGAAGCTGCCCTGCCTGGGTCTCCAGGATGGCTTTACTCAGCTTGGTCAAGCCCCTCATGACCATGATGGCATCACCCGCCATGACTGATGAATTTCTGTGCTGAAAGATAAAAAGGGAGAGGGAGCAGAGAGACAAGATGTCAAGAACAAGTTTGCAGCAGGTTTCATGTCCCCTAAGAGCTGGTAGCAGATGCCTGGAAAATCTCTTCCTGCTTTGGCAAGCAGCCACCATGGGAACCTGTCTGCAGCCCAGGGAGCACCCAGGCCAGCCTGAGGGCCTGGACAGCTGATCTTACCAGGAAAAGAGAATTCTCCTTGTTCTCAAGAGTTAGGATGACTTTCCAGGACTCTACACAAATATCCAAGTTACCATTCACCAAGGCAAGCAAAGACAGTAAATGTCCATAAACACTACAAAGATTGTCTTGATTCCTTCCAGATGTTAGAAGTGGATTAAAAACATAAACATTTGACCTTTAATTATTATGGAGCCTTGGAACATGTTCTCAGGTCCTGATAGCACTGATGAAGTTCACTGTCACATTCCATCCCTGCCCTGCAGTTGTGCCTGCTCATTTTACATAGCTGAATTTCTTTACTCCCACACCAGTGATTAAGCTTTGTCCATCCTCCAAAGGCAGCCTGCTCCATAGTCTGTTTTTTTCCCCAACTTGTAACTCACTCTGCTACTTCTAACTGGAAGTTTAAGCATCTCACAACACCTACCTACTACAGCATTTGCAAAGTGCTGCACTACAGTCAATTTTTGATTTAGCCCCTCTTCCTTTTCAAGAGGATCCATTTCAGATTTGGAACAGCCTGTGCCACTTCAGTGTCTTCAAATACAAACTGGGCACTGCAGGATGGAGGACAGAGTGTGTCTGACAAGAGTAATTTCCATCAACTCCTTTGGCTCAGCCTGGAACCAAGCTCAGGCTCAGGACAGTGGCTCTCCTACATCACTGTGGTTCATGTAAAAGAAATCCAGTGGTTTGGGTGCAAAACCATTTTGCAGGGGAGATTTTCACCTGCTTATTTCACTCATCTGCTACACCCTTCAAGCACAGACAGGGTCACAGTTCCAGGACTGGCTCAGCTGCACATGTTCCCATCTTTACTGACACAGAACACAGAGGCATGCAGTTGGAACAAGATGTTGACTAAGCTCCAACCTTGCCCATACAGCAGTCTCCCTAATGATTTGGAGAGGAAAAAAAAAAATGTTCTGACTGCAATAGGTAGAGAGCACTAGTCTAAGGCCATATATTTATTTCCTAGGTAGGTACGCAGCTATCAACCAATTTTTAGAAGATAACCTGTCAACATGCACATATACTCAACTATAAATGTTAATACACTGATGTGGTACAAGTAGTCTTGAGTCAAAGCACACAAAGCATTACATCCAGCTGCAGACCACAAGCACCTGGATCCAGTTACCTTCTCAGGAAACACATGCCCTGTCTCAAACATGTCTGCTGCACCTGTCATGAAGGAGAAGAATGGACTGCTAAAGCTAAATTTCTGTCTAAGTACACAAATTTGCTGCAATCACACAGGAACTGCACAGATTACTACAGCTGAACTTCAGAGAGACATTATTATGCAAATGCAGGATAAAGCCCAGTTACTGGGACATTTGTTCAACCACTGTTTTATCAGTAATCAAAATCTGGAACAAGCACTGCAGCCAGGAGTGTTACACTTACATGTTGTAAGTGCACTAAAAGGACAGTCAAGGGCTTACAAGGAATCTGGGCATAACAGGTTAGCTGCAAAAATAAAACTCAAGCCCACCTAGGTCATTTTTCTGTGGTTCTCACTACAAGACCCATCCATATGCTCCAGACCTCTAAGAAGTGTTACTCCTGCATCTCTCTGAGTTCAACCACTACAATTTGTTTTAACCTTGTATAAAGCACTTTTAAACTCAAAAGTTGCCTGTCAGGCAAGGAAATCTACTCTGTCAACAGGAAGTGTTTTTCTACCCCTACATCTTCACACTGGAAATTTCCACATGGATCTCACCCAAAGCATTTATTTGCAGGCTGTCCCTGCAATTCAGAGCCAGTCAAAGAAATCAGCCAATAACCCAATACTGTCCCAGCTGAAATGAGACCATTCAAAGGTTGCCACTATTAAGAAATAAGTGCTTTTGTGATCACAAGTATTAACAGCAAGGAAAGCTTGAGTGCAAAAAAAGTTCATTTCCTCCATACCAAGAAGGGCAACAAAAGGTAAGCCAATACAGACTTGGACAACCCACACAAAAACAAATCCACTTTTAACATGTATTCTTACTAATAAATAGTAGTAAAATTATACACTTCTTTCACCCCAAACCAGCCAAAGACCTTGTCATAAAGTGCCAGTTAGGATATGCTAAATATGTGCTTTTTAAAATAAATAAATCTCCAAACAAAATTTCAGGGAAGCGAATGCAGCCACAAGTAGAAAACATACATTGCACAACACTCATTCAACCCTGCACTGCTAAATATATCAACATGCAAAGAGGACCTATTGCCCTGCACAGATTTGGCTACAAGACACTGTACAGGGCAAATTCTTACCAATCTCTCTCTGACTTCCATTTTATCAGCCCCACTTGCTCTGCACAGCAGCTGTAACCCTAGGTACCAGGTAAGTGGTTTGTTAGCTCAGAAGCATCAGCAACATGCTCCTATGCAGTGCTGCCAAAAGACAGGCTATTCTAAATAAAATATATGCTACATAATCAAGAAGGTAAAACACTACATACACACAAAAAAAAAAACAAAACACAACCAACTAACAAACCAAAAAAATAAACCAAAAACCAAACATTAGGAAAATTACTTTTTTTTTTTTTTTTTTTTTTAACAAAAAGGCAATAAGCACAAGCAAGGACAAAACCCCAAAAGCTGAGACAGGAAGCACACACTTCTGAGAAGTTTGGTAGTGTACCAAACAACTACACTTGTGTTAATACCCAGCACAGACAGCAGGCAAGGCATTTTTCCCCCCTAAGACAAGTTCTATTCCTACCCTGTTAAATCAATAAATACAGTACAAGCAAGCTTTATCAGAAGGAGATTTAGGGAGTGGTTCCAAATGGAATTAGTCCAAGTGTACAAAGTCTGTATCACACTTGACTTGCTCCCTGAGGATTCTCTATCTAGCACAAGCAAAGTGGGGCACTGCTAGCACAGGGCATGGACAGGTCAGTGGTGTCTGCACAAGCTGTCAGAGTGCCTCTGACCTGGCCTGAAGAGGGCTGACAAGTGTGGATCCTGAGCCCTTTTCCAAAAATAGGCAGGGTCACAGATTTGGCTTAGCAAGCTTCTCCCAGGTGAATGAACCCCTGGAAAACCCCCACACCTTCCAGCACTGGGAAACTCGAGCCAAGGCACCCTCAGACACCAGGCAAGGCACACACAGTGGGCAGAGGGCTCCTGCAGGTTAGATGCCACCTGATTCAGAGCCCTACTCTAACAGCAAAACCAAACCAGTGCTGGGATCCTCCTGTGAGCAGCAATCAGCCTCACAACCCACCATTCTCTGGAGCCACTGCCTGCCAAGTGTTTCCTCCCCTTTTCAACATTCCAGACTACTGGACTGAAGGTCTAAGCAAGTGCAGCTTGCTTATCACTCAGCTTATCAGAGGCCAATAACAGAAACCAAGAGCCTCACTACAAGGCAATGTAGTGAGAAAATCATGTATTTGTCCCACTCTAAAACATTCTTCTATTTATTCCCTTTCTTTTCCATGTGCTAATATGAGTTCTCCATGTGCTAATGTGTGCTCCTACAGACACACAGACCTGCTTGAGACTCCACGAGCTTTCCTCCAGATGCTTGTACAGTGAAAAGTTTTACTCAGATATCCATATGCACATGCATACACACACACACACATATATATATAGGATGGACCAAGTTTAAACACAAGATTTCTAATCATACAAGAAACGTATCTGAAAGTTTTCTGTGCGTGACAACACAGCCTCTTTCAATTTATGGGAACTTCTACTACCAAACATTGTTGAATAATTTGAAAACCAAAACAACATAACACAAAATAACTGACCAAAGAAAAAACATCAAAAAATCCCCCAAACAAAATCAGAGCAGTTTTACAGCAGCCTATATTCCCTCCATCAGGTCTGCAGTTTTAGCTGCCTTCTTTATCTTCAACTTTTATTCTAAATAAATGAAAATAAACAATAAAATAATACTAGCTTGGACAGGTACTAAGGCAGATAATCAGATACCACATATCAAGAAAACAGCCCCTACATCTTCCCTCTCTCCATTATCCTTTATTACAAGCACTGTTATCTTAGTTGTATCTAAACAAGGACTAAAACCCTGGCTTCAGTGTTATAACCACCCACACCATCAGAGCAAGTGTGGCAAGAGCATAATGAAATAACAATAATAAACACCACAAACAAGATGCAGAAGGCCAGATACTCAGGACATTGTTCCATGGCCATGAAACAAAAGTAGACTAAGTTCAATGTAACTATTATTCATTAAGCTGCTCTGTAACTGTTCTTTTACAGAATTTTTCCCATTTCTTTTTATGTTTGTTGCCATACCAACCCTTTCATGTGATCCTTTCATTCATGGCCTTTTTCAGTTCCATCACACACCTCCCCACCAGTTCCTTTGATACCAAATTGCCAGGTCCCTGCCTAGATGTATTTTCATTAGCTGGATTCCTTGGGTTGCAGCTGACCCAAATTTTAACCATGCAGGGCACAAAACCAGCATTTTAAAAGGAAGAAGTTGCTCTCATCCTTCAAACCAAACTGAAAATCCACCTTGCTTATCCTTCCTTCTTCCCTTCCCCATAACTCCAATACATTGCTGCTCCAAAAAGAAATGTCTTTAAAGATGTGACAGAAGTAAGGACCCCTAGATTTGATCCTGCCCTGTGGCCTGCACTCAAGCCCCCTTAAGCTGAATTCAGCAAGTCTCTGAAAGCTGCTTTACAAGCACCCTTCCACAAAGCACTTTGCCAATGCCATTTAAAACAAACACCTCTGAAGGGCAAGCAGAACTGGTTTGCTCCCTAATCACTACAATAGCAGCACCCACACTGATAAAAATGGGCTGCTGGGCACACAAATGCCTCTTTCCAACAAAATTCAGAAGGCTTAGCACTCATTTTTGGCAAATGACAGTTAGTTCAAAACCTAATTTTCCCCATAAATGGCTTGACACACGTAAGAGTGAAAAGAATGCCTGGACACTTCAGCAAGGCCTGCTTTATTTTAGGCACAGATACATCCCTGAATGCTCTGGACCAGCAGTGCTGTTTACTTCTCTCTGGACAATGTCTGGGGAATGCAATAGCATAGTCACAGCCCACATGCCTGGAATTAACACAGTCCCCTTCTACCCACAGATGGAAATAAGCTACACAGACCTGGAAATAATTTAGCCACGATTAAGATTTACCACAATTAAGAGAGCACAAGCCTCACTACAGGTCACTCCTGATATGCCTTGGCACAGTACACCAATAAATCCTACCCTGGGCACACTCTGTTTGCTGCTACACTGAGGTAGATCCAACTCAGTTGCTGTGATGCTAAGGTCACTGCTCATTCACTGGTCCCCAAAAATGTTATCTCTATCTGCTCCTGAGAATTAAGTCTTTGCAGTTGGGGGCCCAAAATAATAATAATTTTTAAAAAAATCAATTTATCCCAATTGCAAGGCAAAAAGTTTTGGGCCATGGGGATGGATTTCAAGCTGGAGTTGTATTTATACCCAACACACAATCTTTGTATTACCTCTGTTACCAAGAGGAAAGGAAGAAAGAATAAGAGGACAAGGGAAAAAAAGGGTTTTCTCTTCAGTTTATGCAGTGGGCTGTGCTTATAAGTGCATTGCACTGGATCCTCTGCTTAGCTCAAAAGCCTTAAGTGTAACTTTAGTCACATTAATCCAGAGTTCATCAGAATTATTCATGTTACTTCCCATGCATGTAGATCTTTCACTCAGCAACAAGGACAACAGTATATTAAAATCAAAATAGAGCATGACCTCCGAGCACACAGATTAACATGAGATTGTGGCAGATGCAATATTTGAGATTCTGGCAGATGCAATATTTGAAGCATGTACTTAAGAACAGAACTACTACAAGATGAAACCTTTATTTAGGTTTATGGCAAGTTTACACAAAAGCACAGTTCACTAGTTCCAAGTCACCCCATCAATGGTAACATACAGCATTACTTGAGAAGATAAATCTCCCACATCTGTAAGGAATAACTCTACCTAGCAGTAATTACAAAAAGGTTACACTAAAGCTCTTCACTGATCAAACCCAAACACTGACCTTCAAACAAAATCTGAGCACTACAAACACCTTCCCCAAGTCTGCAGAGCAGCCCTATTCTCTCAGTCACTTCAGCATCAGAGCAGAGGAGATCATCAAAGCCCAGCTCTCTCTGATGCATGGTTCTGCACAGGAATCAACAGAGCTCCCCTGAATTAGAATATAAAGTATAAATTGTACCCTGAATTAGAATATAAAGTATAAATTAAGGAGGTTATCAATTTGCAGTTAATTTTTTGTATATACTGTTATGGTACAATTGTTTTTACTGGAAGTTTTGACTTTCCAAAAGCACACCAAGGTTAATTTAGGAACTAGAAACTGATAAAGTGCTGTGCCTCACAAACAAGTGCAGATTCCTTTAGCCTCAAAATACACCACTACTTAATGCACAAGTCTTGAGAAAAATAGCAGCTCTTCCTCTTGCTTTGAAACACACAATCCTCTTCACTTATAACTCTCAAAAAGCTCAGGAATAGGGACTGATACCACAGTTGTCTACTTTAGAGAAAGAGAACAGGTGATCTACCCAAACTTACCCTGCTTGTCAGGCATAGGGCTGGGAACAATCCCAGGGCTCTCCATAGTGATCCTCACAGCACACAGCCTATCCCTAAGAATCCTCTAAACACCCACCTCTGTAGATCAAACACAAACAAGGACTTAGAGCTGGTTTGCTGACCACCTAAGCCATATATTGCCAACAGTCACCATTAAATGCCACTGTGGCAGTGGCTTCTAGTCAGAACCTCTCTAAGAGCTAGACACAGCCTGTAACTGAGCTGTGTCTAGCTGCTCTTCCTCAGGAACAAGAAGGGATTTTGTTTGTCACCCTTTGTGTACACCAGGACAGAGCCTTGCACAGCACTCCCCAAGTCTGTAAGTGGCACCCCCACAGGTCTCTCTGGGTGGCAAAGACACCCCCTGTGCTGAGCTGTCCCCTCTGGGAGCAGCAGGCAAACCCCAGCGCCACTGATCCCACTATTGATCCTGCAGGCATTCCTGTCTGCATCGATCTCATGGCTTCCAACCTTGCCCTAGAAACTGGGGTTAAGCTCCAATTTAGCAACTTACAGCACATCCTGCTCTATTCATAGCCCCCTGACACACCAGAGCCCTGGCTGTGAGAGCTTCCATTTTTCTGGCTGTGCCAAATCCTCCCTGCAACAAGAGGACCATAGGCAAAAAAAAGAAGACCTGAGATGATCTCTGTGCTGCAGGGGAACATGGTCTGTCAGAACCTACAGCTCCTGCATGGCAGCTCTGCCACAGACAAGTTATTTCTGTTTGCTCCTGCTCCCCACACAAAGGTACTTTTGACACTAGGGTACATGAGAGTAATGAGCTCTATGTTTCTCTTACAGCTAAGCCTAACCTGCAAGCTCTCACACCTGATACAGAATTTGTAATCTACAATTGTTTATGCTCTCCATGTATAGACTTTATGAAATCACATTTGCATAGTATAAATACATTGCCTTTCCAAACTAGAGAAACCAAAGCTTTTTGCAGCTTATACAGTTAAAAAAAATAAAAATCCCCAAACTCCAAGTGAGTTCTGAAAGGCCATGCTCCACAATGCTTTGCTGTGCAATGTAAAATTTTATCAGGCTTACTGATTTCAGAAGGGTTCTCTAAAAGAAACACTCAGTCCACTTGCAGTTTACTGCCCAGTCATTCTTCTGCCATCTCTTCTCTAATCCCAAGTACTCTGTTGAGGAGCACTTTGGCCAAATCAAATTAGGATGAGGATTTAATCCCTCCAAATGGCACAATCCAGACAGCAGGAGAGCTGTGACATTTCAGAACAATGCCCCAAACCCTTTCATGTTTCACTTGTTCAGCAGACCCAGAAAAAAACCCAAGGCATGCAACTGGTTAAAAAGGAAGCATGAATAGCAAAGAAAGGAGCCACATAAAAATCTAATCTACACCAAAAACCAGGACAAACTACAGAGGAAAAACAAACACAGCAGGAGAACTTTGTAAGTGGAAGTTATCACCTGCACATCACAAAACAGCTCTAGGACCATACAGATCATCTTTCCCCATGCCTCCACATACAGAATCTACAGTCTTCACAAAAAAGACAAAGTCTTCTGCAGCTTCCAGAAAAAAAAAAATGTTTTTAAACTGTGGATATGCATGCAGACTTGTTTAAGTAAACATATAAACTTGTAAAGTTTCTAAAAACCAGCTCCACAGACTGACAGCTAAGTTTTTGAGAGCAAGTAATGTCATTTTCTATGCTGTGAGAAGCACACAGAACATTTCAGAGACTGGATAGCTGGGAACTGAACATGCTTTATTTAGCTCCATACTTCTACTGATTGACAAAACACAAAAGCCATTAAAATGCCATTAAAATAAAGTGCAGAAACACAACTGTGCAAAGAAAGGGCAAAACTTGTGTATTCAGTTATTTCTTGGGTCTTTGTCACCAGCTCAGACTGATTTAATTTTGCCATCTACCATACAGGGGAAGGGGAGGTAAGAGGAACAAAACAAGTGGCATCTAAACAACTGAGAAGCTAAAGTCAAAAATTGATTAAGATTAATGTTAAGATAGGAATGTGCCTATAAAACGAGTTTTCATTGCTGGGTGAGAAAGCAGTGATTGAACCCACGCCCTCAAACTACTGAGCTTCACTGCCAACTGGTATTTTAGCTCCACATGCAGATAACTGATTTTCTTCTTCAGATCCTGAAGGAAAGCAGGCACCTATAGCACAAGGCAGCACTTTTATAAAACAAGCTGAAAGAGAAGCTACTCTGCTCCAGAATATACAGCTCCTTAAGGCAAAAAGGCTCCTCCTCCAGACTTCTTTCTCTTACAGTTTTCAAGGGAGAAGATGAGAACACCTACATCACACTGGAGATGTGATTGCTAAATACTGCTCAGACTCACTGCCTCCATCCTAGGCTGGACTGCTCACCCAGCAGGACAGATTTAAGGAAAAGGAGAAATGCTTATTCATGCACCAAGCTAAGTCCTGAGATGCATGTGGCAAACCACCTGGATCAAACAATTTATCCCATGCACACTGACACACAAGATGACAGACCATGAAGACCATGAAACACACATCATCCCTTGCACCCAGGTTAAAACAATGAAGAAAAAACACATGCAGACAGAAAAAAACCACCAACCTCTACCTACAAAAATCCCAACTCCATAAGCAATCAACTGGTTTTAACAGAAAAAATTAAGAAGCAGGAATTCAGCTCTTGTCCCTTGCTCCCTCTCAGTTTCCAGAAAAACAATACAGCCTGGCAAACAGGGTGTGAAACAACAGATCATCACTTGCCTTTAAAAGGACTACTGGAAGACTAGAAGCCAAAAAAAGTCCAGGTCTTGCTGCATGGATGCATTGAGCTATTATTATCACAAATGAATTAACCAGAGCTGCACTGCACAGAATTCCCCTTGGCAGGAATGAAACAAGGTGATCAGTACTCAGATAGTAAAGGAGGCAATTCTCCACATCTGGCCTTCTCTTCTGCTCATCTCACTGCCTCGTTATTAAAAGGGAGACACTGTCAAAGCACAGCAGGTCAGCCAACTTTTTTCCCCCATCTCAAGTAAGACTGGACAATATAAAGCTGTTTATTCTAAGCATACTTTATTCAAGGTTACCAATGTCACTGCTACTTAACAGCAATGAAAAAAACATGTACAAAATACAAAAAGAACTCTCCTGGTCTAAGAGCAAGAAGGTTCTTGCTTGCTCTTGCTAGCTGCAGTTCCTGTGAACTAAATGTTCTTACCCCATGACAGAGAAATGCAAAACTACCAATATACCTTTAGACACCAATCTGCATTCAGTCTGCATAAAGAACAACATCTTAATCCCTTGTTTTATTAAGTCTTTTATTGAGCTACTATTGACTTTGGCCACTACCCTCCTACACCCAGTGCTAAGACTTATTCTGCATATTCTTAATTAATACACCTGAGTCTAGTAAAACAATATAATTAAAAGACAAGCAACTCAGAAAAAAAATCTTAAATTGTTAGGTCAATTCTTTTTAGGAAAATGATACTCTCAGTTGTTGAAAGAAAAGCTTTAATTTCCTAACAGTGACCACAAAGCATGGATTTTCATTGTATGGAGGGGAATACAGAGAATCTCCCCACCTACATCCCTGCCGGGTGGCACATAACCTTGTTGGGCTATTAGAAATAGTGTTATTTCTTATGATACAGTCCTGCAAAAATCAAAATGATCAGTAACCGTGAAAACAACATTATACAATGTTGTTTGAAACTAAACTTTCATATTTGTAGTTATCTATAGGTCGCTTGTTCGGTGTCTGTTTAAAACTAAGTATCTCCCCATCAGTTCCCGTTCACATTGTTACAAAGACCTCCCAAGCCTGTTTGCCTATAGAAAGAAAGATCATTTCCTCAGGCACTTTACCAAGGGGCTCACAGGGGGTTTTTTACCCCCATTTCAGCTACAAGCAAAGCTTTAAAAAACAACCAACATCTTTATTTTACAGCCGTCTCCAGCCAGACGCGCGGATCGGTCCCAGCGGCAGAGAGCAGCGAGGCTGCAAGCGGGAGCAGCCCGGAAAGCAGCGCGGAAAGCAGCGCGGCACCAGGTCCGCGCGATATCCTCGGGCAGGGCGCATTCCCTACGGAGCAGAGCGGGAATTCCACCCTTTTCCCGATCCCCCGTGGGCTGCGCTCCCCGCTCAGCCCGCGCATCTCCCCGGCTGCGCTGAGGCGCCGGCCCCGCTCCCGGCCCGGCGCTGCCGAGCGCGGGCAGGAGGCGGGACCCGGCCGGCCCCGCTCTCGCCCCGCCGGGACGCGGCCAAGGGCACGGCAAGGCCGCAGCCCCGGGCTCCTCCTGCCCGGGCGCAGCCCCGCAGCCCCGCTGCCGCCATCGGCCGCCGGACCCCACACACATTCCCCCGCCGGGGAACGAGCCCCAGGCGAGCGACCCCGGCCCGAGGCGCCGCGCCGGGCACGGGTGTGCTCCCCGCGGCAGCGCCGGTGCCGCCATCACCCGTCCGCATCCACGCATCCCTTCCGGCACCGCTCCCCCGCATGGCAACGGGCGAGCTCCCACAGCCGGGGCACCGTCGCTGCCAAGGGCACCGCCGCTGCCGGGGGCGCCGCTGCCGGGGGCACCGCTGCCCCCACCCCGCCGCACAGCCCGGTACAGGCCACCCCTGCCCAGCCTGGCCCCTCCACTGCCGCGGTCGCTTCCCATACCCTGGCCCGGCACAGCCCAGCGGCCACGGTTCAGCTCGGATGGGTCCGTTCAGCTCGGCTCGGCGGCCGCGGCCCGGGCCCGCACGCCTGTTTACCGCCGCCACCGCCCCCGGCCGCGGCCGGGCCGCTCGCCCCGCCTCCGCCGCGCTCCCATTGGCGGAGCCCGTGCGCCCCGCGCCTCCGCCAATGGGCGGCGGGCTCGGGCGGGGCTCCGGCCAATGCGGGGCGGGCTCGGCGCGGCGCGCGCGGCGGCTGCAGGGGGACGTGAGGCCCGTGAGGTCCGTGCGGCGGCGGGCGGGGGGGGGCGCGGGTGGCCGGGTGAGGCGTGAGGAGCGTGTGCTGCGAGCGGGGCGGCGACAGCCGCCGTCTGTCCGCGCTGGGCTGGCTCCCCCCCGGGCTGGGCTTCTCTAGCGAACGGGGACCGCCCGGCCGCGGTGTCAGTGGGAGGGGGCGGGGCGGGGGAGGGTGGTCCCGCGGTGGGAAAGGATGAGGTGGGCTCGAGGAGGCCGGGGGTCGCTGCTCCGGCGGTCCCACATTTCCCGTTAATGTGCATGGGGAGATGGGCAGGAGCCACGCGCCCGGCAGGCTCCAGGGAAATGCCAGGCGAAGGGAGCAGCTCCCGATTCGTGGCGCTCCCTGTCCGGGAAAGCTTTGTTTGTGGCTGCCTGTGTGGCTTGTCAAAGCATCGTGTCACGCAGGCATAGGGAACTGGTCGGGTTGTTGGGAAATGCTCGTGTGCACCTTGGAAACAAACGCGGTGCCTTGTTCCCCTTAGGTCGATGGCAGGGATGCGGTGTCGCGCAGAGGCTGCAAGGGGCTCACAGCGACAGCAGCTCCGCGCTTGTCCGGATGCTTGGTGGGCGCCCGCCGCTGTCAGCAACTTTCCCGTCTGAAAAATAACAATACAGTCGTTCTGGGGCATTTGCCACATGGCTGCATCAGTGCAGGAGTACATTCGGATGAGGTTTGGAGATGAAATCATTCGTTCCTTCCTAAACCAAACAGGATTCGTAATCCTTCTCCAGTTGTAGCATAACTTGCAGGAGTGACCAATAAACAGCCCGGAGCTTTAATTTCACCATTGTCAATTGCTTGTTTTGGCTTACCTTTTCAGCTAACTAGTAGCTTGAATTGAGCACTTAAATCCACACCAGAGGACCTGTATCTAAGTCAGTAGGAGTTGTGGATGCTGTGGATTTGTGAAGAAGGAAAGTGGATAAATGGTCTGCTCTAAGTGTGTAGAGAGGTTGAACTGTACAAAACCTGTGAATATTACTGCCAATCTGCTATTGCCAAAGTTGTCCTCCTCTGTAGAGGGAGACAATTATTATCTCCAGCTGATCAGACCAAAGATTGTTTGGGTGGTATTTACCAAATATTGTTCAAGTATTACACATATTCCTTCGTGTTAAAAAAAAAAAAAAATTTGCATCTCCCCAAGCCCCTCTCAGTTTCCCATGTAAACCCAGAGAAGGTCTCTGAAAGGCACTGAACAGACAGCTACAAATAAATTTAGCAATATTCATCACCCAAACATTATCGAATTAGAAGCCAGCTCCAATCAGGACTAAAAAGGCTGGATTTGAATTTGAAAGGTGAAAAAAGAAACAGTTCCCTGGGAAAGACACATTATTGAATTAAATGCTGAACACACAGGCTGTGTGTAGACAAAATATATCTGAAATGGAAAGGGCAAACACAATACTTTGATAAGGGATGGAGGCTCAATATGTAGATGAAGCAAAAACATAACTGAAATAAGATACCAGCCTTGAGAAGTTTTGTCAAAAAAATGCCTCATTTTCTTCATTTCAATATTCACACCTGTGGAAATATACACAAATTAATTGTTCCATTTGTGGTTAGGTTCATACTATTTCTAATAAAGGAAAGATCATATATGCCCTCATCTGGAAAGAGGTAAGTTTTAGGTGTCTTTTCTAACGACACCCCTTTATCTATTCCTGTGCTGGATTTGGATGGCAGTGCTCAGTTTCTGTGTAACATCACATTGCTTGCATCAGCTTGGCATTAATTGTGAAACATCTTACTCACAGTGCTGAGCACGGAGAACTGGAGGGTTTCTGCATGAGCAGTCTGCCATAGTTTGAGATGGAGGCAGAGCAAGCCCAGGGTGAAGCTCTCCCCATCTCTCAAAGACAGGCCTGGCTGGTTCCCTTCATCCACACGTGGTAAACCATTGGATATTTCTGCCACTGGTGTTCAATTTGCATCACACCTTCTCCTGCCACTTTCTGCAGCCTTAAAAGACCCATTGAGGTTGAGCTCTTTCTGTACATAAAGAAGAGAGAAGTGTCTGTATTCCCACCTAATTTGGAGTGCAAAGAAGCAGGACTGAAAGCTGGACTGAAGCTGCCGGGAAAAAATAGTGTATGTCTCTTTTTGTTACTTTTTAGTTCTTAGGGGGAATAGGGACAGGACACCCCAGGACTCAATCCAGAATCCAGAGGTTAATTTTGCCTACTTTGTCCACAATCCTGAATAAAAAGTTGAACATGATATATATGAAGTGCTTGGAGAGCTGTTCCATGGCAGATCTCCCTGTAAACTGAGGAAAAATGGTAACAGAGAAATAATATTGTCAGTATTTGGGATTGGTTTAGTGCTACCACTTGTGAGATTGACAGCCTTTGATCCTGAAAAAAGGAAGTGTTGTACGTGGGAAATAGACCAGGGAGTCATGCTTTTCTTCAGGAAGGGTATCAGTGGTTTATGTAAAGCCTTGTTGGCTGTTTGGGGTATTCAAATTCAAGTTCCCTTCTCTGCTTGTGAAGACTTAACAGCACCCCACACACTGAGACCCTAATCATTATGCATACTCTTGTCTTCTCTCTTCAGCCTTACTCATATTATTTAATGGGAAAGTTCAGCAAGAGGAAATGAGGATGGAGCAATCCTCCAAGCCCATCCAAATCCCAGACAAATCTGCAGTCAGGCCTTGTGCAAACTGTGCCTTTTCCAGGGGCAGGAGACATGGACAGGAACCCAGTGGGGATCAGCCCAGGCTGCCCCATTCTGGTTTTGTGCCCTCCACCAAAGCAGTGTAGGTGAAACAGCAGCTTCATGCAGGCCCTGAATCTGGGCAGGGTTTGTGTAGAAGCTGATCTGCTGAATGTGCTGGGCAAACATTAACTCATAAAGTTCTTCCACACAGGGTAGAGGGAAGAAATCTAGTCCCTATAGGGAGGTCCTTTTTTCCTCCTTGTCCTGTAGGGACATAGGACAAGGAAGAATGGATTCAAACTAAAAGAGAGCAGACTTAGGATAGATATTAAAAAGAAATTCTTTACTATGAGGGTGGTGAGGCCCTGGCACAGGTTGCCCAGAGAAGCTGTGGCTGCCCCATCCTTGGAAGTGTTCAGGGCTAGGTTGGATGGGGCTCTGAGCAACCTGGGCCAGTGGAAGGTGTCCCTGCCCATGGCAGAGGGTTGGACTAGTCAAACTTTTAAGGTCCCTTCCAACCCAAACTATTCTATGATTCTATGAAACTTCTTTATAAATACCTAAACATTGACATCCATGTGACAGCAGAATGAGGTTGTTGCAGGTTAAAAGGTTTTGCATCAGTGTCTAAATCCAATGTAATTTTTGTGCTGTATACCTGCACTCTTTTGGAGGTGTGTGCAGTGCAGAGATGAATTTGCAGAGCAAGCCAAAGTAGTCCTGTGAAAAAGCAAGTTCCCAGACTTTGAGGAGTCTCTTGATTAGATATAAGAATAAGAAGTGAACATTATTAATAAATCAGCTAAAACACATTTTTTGCAATACAGCTGTCATTTTCTTCATGTAGCTTGCTTGGTAGTTTTCTATTCAGTCAAATTTCCACATACTGCCTTATCTAGAAACATTTCTGTGAGCATTTCTAGCAAGAAACTTACAACTATGAGGAGTATATAAATCAGTCTTTTATTAAATTATAATAAAAACATTATGAGTTTGATTATAGTAATATTAATTATTATAAAGCTATAAATACTACAATGATCTATCTATCCTCATGATAGATATAAATAAAATCAAAATTATAATAAATTTAAATTATAACTAATAGTTACAATTTAACTATGTCAGAGTCACACTCCCCCAGAGACTTCTCCCTACTAAGGTTAAAATGATGTGTTCAGGATCATCTAATTCTCAAAATATCCTCATTTTGCAGGTCAGTAGGAAAGCCTCATGTAGCAGCTGAAAGTCCTGACTCCACAGCAGATGCTTCAGCTGTGCCACCCTATCCCCACCCCATATTGCTTGTTGATCTTTCTGGAATGAAGGGCTGCATGGGGTGCATAAACAGCTCTGCTGCAGGCCTGGGGTAGGAGCAGCAAGAAGGGCACTGGGAAGGGCAAGCCCAAGGCTCCCTGGCTGTCACTTCCAGCAGGGTCCCTTGGGTGGGATCTTCTTCCTGCCCCTGTTCACTGTTAGTTCTGAGAGGAGTCTCTTTGCTCACCAGAGATCAGCTCACCATTTACTGGGTGCCAGAGAACACCCAAATAAACTTTTGCCAGTGCTGACTGAAGCGTCTGGGGAAAGCTGACTTCCTCAAAGCCTTGTACAAAGTGGAACACGTTCCCAGAGAGGAACACAGAGAGGAATGAGCCAGAAGGGCTAAACTTCTGCAAACAGAAGTTGTTAGAGAACCAGAGCCTGGACGGATCTTTGGGCCCTGCAGTAAGAAGGCCTCCATTGCAACAGAAAATTACTAGGCAGACTACTGACCTGCAGAAAAAAAAGGTAATGGAGCCTCAATTAAGCAGCAGTTGGTCATGTAATTAGGTTGACAAATGTCCAGGCTGTTCAGAGAACACTCAGAAATTCTCTTGCATAGGACAGGCCCAAGCTGTTTCTCCAACCACAATATGTATGGTTGGACTCAATGAACTTGGAGGTTTTTTCCAACCTTAATGATTCTAAGAATCTCTAATATACATCACCATCCTTCTCTCATGTTCACACAGCTAACCACAAAGCAAAAGCTGCTCTGGAAGTGTTTCCCTCAGTCCTCCTTTTCCAAGCAACTTCTGAGGCTAAGATGAGCTACCTCTTGAGGGGTTTTGCCTTGAGTTCACTCATCTTCTCTAGAGGGTAATTTTTTCAGGGCAGATGGAATGTCTTCTCTGACTCTGTAGATTTATGGCGTCCCATCAACATAATAATACAGGGATGATGAAGTGTAACAGCTCAAGTGGAAGTCACTGGACAGGTGGCTTGGTTTTAGTAGTTAGCTTGGAGGTATTTCAAAACTTTGGTGTCAGTGATGCTGTTTGTACCATATGTTATTTATATAGCTTTTTTTATGGCCAAGAATGAGAGCAAGAGCTCTCAGAGAAATGGCATCTCACTGACTCAGTCAATGGTAGATGCACATCCAGTATCATCACAGGATCCAAATGACGAGCTATTTTTGTTAAGCTTAGTACTGTTCTGGTTTTTGAACTGTGTATTTTCATCCCAAAGCATTCTGGCATTCATTGCACTTGCCCTTCCTTTTTCTCTCTCCACTCACTGCAAAGGGACAGAGACAAGGTGCCATTTCAGTTAGCACTTTAATTTTAAGATGATTTAGTGCTGTCCAAAGGGGGTGGTGTGGCAGTTCTCAAGATGAATATTTTCTGTCCAAGAGGAAGAGATAGTGCAGGGAGCAGGACAGATATTTCCTAGAATCACAGAATATGCTGTGTTGGAAGAGACCCACAAGGATCATTAACTCCAACTTCTGGGCCTGCACAGGACACCACAAGATTGATACCATATGCCTGACTGTATTGATAACACCTCTTGGATTATGTCAGGCTTGATGCTGTGACCCCTTCCCTGGGGAGCCTGTTCCAGTCCCCAGCCACCCTCTGCCTAAAGAACCTTTTCCTAATATCCAACCTAAACCCCCCCTGACATGGCTTTATGCCATTCCCTCAGGTCATGTCACTGGTCACCACAGAGAAATTTCATCATTCCCATCCCTGTTTTCCTTCTGGAGCTTTCAGTGAGCAGCCTTGCTCTGCACAGCTGGAGAGGGCAGGGAATGCCAGTGGGGCTGGCAGGAGGTGAGCAGAGGTGCCTGCCAGGTTCTGTGGAGGAGAGGGGACTGCTGAAGGGCTGTCTTGTCCCCTAATTGAAAAAAGGGAAGGTGAAGAAGACACAAAACCTTTCCCTTTGCCCCCTTAGTTTTGCCTTGCCTCTCTGTGCCCCTGCTCACACCTCCCTCCTTTCCATATCACCCAGAAAGGAGCTGCTTTGGGGAAGGGAGGGAGGGAGGATGATGAAAGAAAACCAATCTAGGTGCTGCTGTCAGGGTGAGGTGGTGACAAGCCACGACAAGCCCGAGCCACGCTGTGTCCCTCAGTGCCAGGAGGCTGCCAGCAAGGGCTGTGCAGCACCATGGGAACACCAGCACACCAGGCATGGCTGTGCCTCAGCCACCCAGCTCTCCTCCAGACTTCATGGGGGTGCCAAGTGGCTCCTGGGGGCTTTGGAAAATGGACACAAGCCCATGGGAGTGGAGTACATTAAGAGAAGGACAGTGCCAGGGGAAGAGGTGCAGATGCAAGCACTAAGTGAAAGGGATACCTGTCCTTGTTTTTAGGTTAGTGTGTGGGACAGTGCAGGGCAAGGACAGGCACCCTGCCACCTTAGCAATTTACACAGTAAAACATTCACAATGTTATCCTTGCCAGTTCAAATCCTGTTGCACAACAGTGCTTTTTATGGGTGTTGAGCAAAGCCATTTTGAATGAGATGAAGAGTGCAGTAGCCTGATTTGCAGCTGTGTGCCTCAAGAACGTGGCATTTCTGTTTCTCTGCTGGACTCAGTTAAACATTACTCAGTCTGTAATTCTTCTTTGTCTGGACTGGACAGATCAGTTGTTTCTGCTCGTTGTAAATTGCATTTGCTTGCATAGTTTGGTGTTTTGCTCTCTCCCCTTGGCACCTGATTGTTTACAGGTACCTGAACCCATCCTGCATGGACAAGGTGGGAAGGCTCAGTTCTTTGTAGCTTCCAGCCAGGATTCACTTTACAGATGATAACTGGCAAAGCCATTCACCCCCTGGGCAAACATGGCAAATTAATTTTAAAGCCAGGCAAACAGGAACAAGTTCTTTGCCTGCATTTAGCCACTCTGAAAAGCCTTTTGCCAAGGACAGAAGGGTTATCTGAACAATTTGGGCAGAGTTGTTCTAAATGGGAGGACAGGCTGGAGCCAGAGCACATGGGAGAAACAGAGTTATTTCTGAACACTTTACTGGAAACTAAGAATTAACACTAGTCATCATAGTTCTGCTGGTTAATGGCAAAGTGTGCTGCCAATCTCAGCCACTGCCCCAGCTTTTGGCACAGCATTGCCATGTCTCACAGAGCTGGAGAGCAGTGAGCCACCTTGCCCTAGCCTGGAATCATCCCCAAGACACCTTGTTTTCTTTCACTGCCATGAAAGCCAGTACTTGTTTTGGCTTCCTAGCTTCCTGCCTCGCTGTTCCAAACACAGCAAGGTGTGGGATGGAGACTGGAAAGCTGCAGGGTGTTTCTGACTGCCTGTGTGGCAAATGGACAAACCTCCATCCACTTGCCAGATGATGATTCACAGATAGTCATGACAATTTACTTCTAGCAGCCAGTCTGCAGGGATGTTGCAGCTTCAAAAACCAAAAGCCAAAACCAGTATGGGAAAGCAGGATTGTTGCTACCTTAGGATGCTGACTGACTCTTTTCCTGCTTTGCTGTGGCTATCAATCCAATTCCAGAGGCCAACTGAGCAGGACTGCATAACCTAACCTCTGCTATCTACATCTGTGTCTGCATACCTGGACACAGGGAGACCAGGTGGGGGCAGAACATCCTGACTGACACGTACCAGAGTGCAACTAAGAGGGAGACACCAGCAATTAACAAGCCTCTGCTAGGAGTGACTGATTGAGAGATGCTCCAGACATCCAGGTTAAGCCCTTCATTTGACCCTGAGCAAATTATCCAACTCCTATCTGTAAAATAGGGTTAATGGCATTCTTCTGCCCTGTCGTGCTCCTAATGCCTAAAGAAGTGTTTGGAAAGCCTCAGTGGAAGCACAGCAGGAGGAATTTCAACCTGCTCTGTGCTAGTGTGCAGGGAAAAGGGTTTGCCTTCAGGCACAGCAGTGCTGAGAACCAGCACTGCAGGTTCACTCTCTGCAGACACTTGTGAGATTTCTAGCCTGCAGGAGCCCAAGGTGTGAGCACAAAGATGTGAGCGCAAAGATGTCCCTTTCCTTCAGCAGTCCCACCAAACACAGCATCTGAGGAGGCAGCCTGGACAGTGACTACACCCTGCACCATCCACTCAGTGCACTGCAGCAGCTTTGGCTGCAGTTTAGCTGCTGCTCTGCTTTCCCAGCATAGGAACTGTTACTCCTTTCCTGAAATACAGATGTTCTCACTGTTCTGCAGCAGCGCTCCTATTTCATGACAGTGGTACATAGCATGTGCACACAAGAGTAGCAGAGAAGGTATCTTAACCCTTTACATGCTAAATGCCCTCATTTCCCCATCCTATTTAAGCCCTCTTGCCATTTGATTCTTGCTTGCCCACACAAATCACACAGACAGGAATCAGGGCAATTCTTTTCCATATTAAAGAAGAAAGTTGAACAGTTGTCATGCCCCTTGAAACTCACAGAACACTCGAGAAGAAGACTATTAGCACAATAGCTGGAGAACAAAAATAGCTCAAATCTGAACTTCCCAGAATATCACAAAGACTGTATTTAGTAGGGGCTTAAAGAGAGGGCGTGTCTTTTCTGGCTTGATGGAGGGATGACATTCCTGTTTAGAACAGTTCTGTTAATGCTACTGGCATTTTATTGCTACTAACTCTTGGTACACAGTTAGGATAGGTAGCTTTTAAAATAATCCTGAATCCTACCTTCAGCTCCAGGGATCTTGCTTGTCTTACACCAGTTTTGAAGGAAGGTTCATATTCTTTTATACACAAATGCAGCTCAGTGAAGTCAGGGAGAATTTTAAATGCTTGTAGCTTAAGCTTTGTAAAGGTTGAAGATGGCATGGCATAAGTTAAATAGGCTGGATCAGATTTCCACACTTTCACTTTATGCATTGTTCCTGATCTGCTTGAATGCAAGTTAGCTGTGGAGTTACTCATATTTTATACCAGGGTGAGCAAGGTCTCCTTGAAAGCATAGAAACCAGTGATCCAGGGGAAAACAGGCCTAATGCTTTTCCTACTCCACCCCCTTCTGCAAGGCAAGTTCAGGAGTGCCAGGCTTCCTGGCATTTATTTCAGCACAGATCTAATCCAGAGTTGGCTGTGGGAGCTGTCACTTACCTCAGGCTGCATTTGATAGGGCTCAAACACTTCCCAGTTTTGGAAAACTCCCACTCCATCCACTTGGCCCTGTACCTGTCTCAGGTTTCTGTATCAAGGAGTTTAGCTAGTTCCACTTCAAAGTCTCTGGTAATTTAGATCTTTTTAATAGTGAGCCACAAATAGTGCGGAGCACTGACACCTCCCAAATTGTGCTCTTGGGCACCTGTGAAATGTGTTGCACAAAGAAGATAACAGTTCATGTTTGCTTAACTCCTTCAGTGCTCAGGGAAAACATCTTGGATTTAAGAGTGGCAAAAGGTGGGTAATAGCAAACCTGCAGCAAAGCAATATGCAAAAAAGAAGTAACAGTAATTTATTTGTGTGATGGTGTTTGATACCATGATCTGATGTGGACAGATCTTCCTTATGTATCCAAGCTCAAACCCAGCATGGTCATGTGGCCTTCCAGTACCCAAAGGGAGCCCAAAAGAAAGAGGAAAAGTGCTCCCTCCCCCTTTTTACAAGGGCTTGTAGTGATAGGACAAGGGGGAATTGCTTCAAACTGAAAGACAGTAGGTTTAGATTAGTTATTAGATTATTAAAATTCTTTACTGTGATAGTGCTGAGACACTGGCACAGGTTGCCCAGAGAAGTTGTGGCTGCCCAACCCTGGCAGTGTTCAAGGCCAGGCTGGATGAAGCAACCTGATCTAGTAGAAGATGTCCCTACCCATATGAGGGGGTTGGAACTAGATGATGTTAAGGTCCCTTCCCACCCCAAACCATTCTATGATTCCATGATTTACTGTCTTGCTTTGTTTCCCACTTGTAGAATGAGAACAGCTCACATCACTTTACCTGACTGAGGAAGAAAGGGTAAATTCAATGAGGAATACAGTGTGTGTTGGGGGCATACAAACAGTGTTGTAGGAGAATTTCTGGCAAAGATACCACAACTCTCCAGACTGCTTTCTTACAAAACAACCAGGTTCAAGAAAATAAAGATACCCCTGGTCCTCCTGAGGCACAAACAACAGAGAATCATAGAATGGTTTGGGTTGGAAGGGGCCTTAAAAACCATCCAGTACCAACCCCCTGCCATGGGCAGGGACACCTTCCATTAGACCATGTTGCTCAAAGCCTATCCAACATTATCTAGCTTGTCCCTAGATCTCTCAGTGCCAAGAGCTGGAAGGACAAGCTGTATGTTCTTTTTTCCTCCCAGATTAGCAAGACCTACTGGGATAGGAGACTGGAAGAGGAAGAATCACAAATCAGTAAGTATAATTATTCCTTTCCTTCTTGAAGATGCCCAGAAGAAATCTTTATGTAATAAATTGAATTTAGCAATGCCTGGGGGAGCCCCTGACTTATGCTTGGGACTTTGAGGAATGAAACTAGGACTGGATGATTTATTTAAAAAAGAAAAGGGGGAGAGAACCCAAACAAAACGGAGTGTAACAGCAGCATCTCACCCAGGACTGCAGTGCTGAACATGGCATCACACTGAAAGCAGCTGGCTTTAAATGAATTCTGGTTCAGCTTGAGCTTGTTCTCACTGAAAGCCTCTCCCATGTTGGACCAAAACTACAGCTGTGCTGGGGCGTGGGGTGCCTGCCTTTCTCTTTTCTCCTCCCACGAGGGAGATTGCAGGGCCTTCAGCATCTCTGAAAAACAAGGGGCACAGGGCAGAGTACTTTAAAATGGCTGGTGCTTCTCCACATGGACCTACTGCCCTCCCGTGGCTGCCAAGGAGCGTCTCTAAAGCAGAAACTGAGATCGGGGACTGAGGGAAACAATAAAGAAAAATAACTCTATATTCAATTTAAACAAACCACAGTCTGAGTTACAAGGAAGAGGAAAGCATCCACCATGGGATTAGCTGGAAGTACCTCTGAGGGCAAGAACAAAGAGCTTGAAGTCAGGTTTGATGAATCAGACCATGAGTATCAAATGAAAACTGTGTGCTTCTGCAAGGACTATCCTGTTTCTGTTTTTTTCATTATGACTATGATGCTTCTTGTGCATCCTCTGAGGACGGGGCTCATCTCCAGTCTTTGACACAGAGCAGACACTTCAGCAAAACAACCCCACACCTCCCACCAGAAGTTTCACTGGGGGATTGCATTAGGCAGGCTCACCACTACATTTTTGTTCGTGGACTTGGCTTCAGTCTTAGATCTTCAAGACTGATGTATGCCCAAGGTACATTTGAGAGTAGAAGCAATGAAACACTCATTTCAGACTGGAGAGGAGGGGTGAGTGTGAGCAGGATCACACAGGAAAATCCCAACACATGGCACCTCCTAAAGGACTTCAGGTGTTGAGTGACACCAGCACCAAGGAAGGTGTCACCTCAGTGTAGCTGGCAGCTGTGCTGGTTCAGAGCATGCAGCAAGTTGACACCAGTGAATGAAGACATTAGGCAGACAAATGCTTTGCTGATTCAAGGTGCCAGGTCACTGAGTCAGTATCTCATGTAGCAGCCAGCTGTGAGTAGGGTAAATCCTGCTCTCTGCATTTCACATCTTAGGCCATGCTGCACAATTTTAACATCACAAACAAAACTTCACTTTATGCACAGGTGAAAACGTCCAAAAAGATGAGAAATCACTCCACATAATTTTAAAATTTGCATGTCTGTGTGTATATGGACACACAAACACAAATATATATTTGTAGTAAATACATATGAACTTTATACATTTATAACCACTCCAGTATATCCATGATATACTCCTTTCACTCACCAGGACTATACATTCTGTTGCACTGCCAGAATCTCTTGCTCAGTTACCTTTTAAATTAAAATTCTTGTAAGTTCTGCAGAATTGGTCAGTGGAAGGCCAGTCTTTGGCAATCGGATATCTGCAGAAAACCAGTGGTGATCCTTCAGTATGTGAAGGGTCCCTTGCCAGTTTCCTCCAAGTATTAACTCTGCTTTCATAGAAATACAAACCTGATAAACCAAGCAGGATTTTTCTTTCAGTATATACAAATAATTAATATCCTCTCTACACCATGCAATGCAAAAAGTACAATCACGTTTCCCAGTGATTCTAGTCTGATTTGGCCCCATAACTGTTTTAATTAAAAAGAACAAACACTAACAAACAAATAGAAAAAGCAACTCTCACATAACCTTAAAAATCAGCAAACAAAGCTCTACTGATTTACATTTCCAAAGGAAATACCTTTTAGTAATAGTTAACTCTGCAGTTGTTAAGTCCAAACATTGCAAATGTGAGAAATGAGGATGGAAAACTAACAAAGAGCAAGAGTTACTGACTTGTCCAGACTGAGACACACACACACACCCCCCTTGTAAAAACACTTATGCACTTTTTAAAAATTAGTCTGAATCACCTGTGTGATATCCTTGTTAATTATCAAAGCAGATGAGCTTGAACAGGTCTACTGGAAAAAGCACTACATAAAATTGTGTAATTCAAAGCCTTTGCTAAGAAGTATTTCCAGAAATTAAATTCTGTGTCTCTCAAAGACATTGCATTATTCATGAATTCTCACATAATCTAACATTTACTGACACTGATCAGCTGTCAAAGAAAACTGAGCTTGTTTGAGTAACAGACACAGGTAAAAAAAAATAAAATCACAGAACTTTGGCAGCTATTGAAAAACTGACTCAAAGAGTAGAAATAAAATTATTTTCAAAGGTGGACAAAACATGAAGGTTCAGTCTGTCCTAAGTATTTTTTACTGACATCAAGCACTGTGATTTTCTTAATGAACTCACTTGAGGGTGTATAGCTATTCCTAAAAGTAATGTAACAACAGATTGAAGTTTGCACCCCAATATTTTGATACAAACTATGACTGGATATTTCCAAAAGAGTTCCTTTGACACTAAATAGCTATTTGAAAATTTTTAATTAAAAAAATAATCTTTAAACAGTACAAAAACCTAGGTAAACCAAGTCTCAGTCAGTGTAAGAGAGGACCTCTTAATAAAGGGAAGGTAAATCCTCCTTTGGAGTAGTTAGAACAATGCACAGAAATGAGACCAGAAACACAGGAATTAAGTTACAGGTCTGATTTACTGGAGTTGTTTAGTCATTTCCACCTTAGGGTCACCTCAGGATTGTAGTCATGACCCAGAAAAATATTTCCTAAAAAATAAAACGTTGGGAGGAGAGAGCAGTATCTGTTTCTGCACGCTGAGGATCTGATGTGCTGCAAGGGGCAGCCCTGCCTCCATCAGCTGCTTGCTGCACTGGTGGATGTGCTCAGAGCCTGATGTTCCACCATCCCAGCACTGACATCCTGTCTCAATCCCTCCTGGCTCACCGTGTCTAACTGAGGTCAGGATAAATGGGCCTTTAGGGCATTTCAACAGATGCTGTGTGCACAGCAGAGTTCAGCCTCACTTCTCCAATGGCTCACACACTGCTCTGTGCATGCTCCCAGTTGGGCTTTTCCAATCACTTGCACCTCGTGTTTGCACAACACTTCAGAAGTGTAGGCTTAGAAGTTCTAAGTGAAAACTTAGAAATTCTAGATTATGGTAGAAGATGACTGGAGTTCCAGGGCTAAAACACCTTACTTAGCTCCTGGAAGATCAGACCCCTCACCTCTCCAGTGTTCCATGCCACATACAGGGTTCTGTGCTCACAACAGCCACTGTGCACCTCAAATAAAATAAAAGTAACACTCTGACATCAGCAAGGAGCCAGGCTTTTCACCAAGAGTCCTGTGAAAAATCTCAGTTCAACATGTAACTATTAGATTTTTAGTACACGGCATATCAAGGAATTAGTGTTTTCCTTACAAATATATGGCACTAAGTGTAAAAACTTTATGACCTATTCCAAACATTGTACCATACTTCACAGCAAAGCTTGAAAAAGAATCCTCTAACTCTCACTTCTAAATATACAGCTGGTGGGAGGCCAGGGTGTCCATGAACGGTCGCACGAGGTTGTCTGTCGAGAAGTAGAAGATCAAGCCAAAGGTGATGGAGATGGGGAGAGCAGGCAGTGCTTTCTTAAAAACAGCCAGTAGTAAAAGTGTTAGGCATAAACCCTGTCAGAGAGAACAGAATAAGAATCACAAGGAGGTAATAGTACAACAACCAGAAATTCACCTGTCACCAACAAGCCAACATACAGATAATTATCTAAATGCACTGTAGAGCACTGCAGACTGCCTGAGCTACCAGCAGCAGAATATGGATGTGCCCACAGCTTCATCTTTCACACAAGCTGGCCAGGTTTTTCCTCAGCAATCTTGAGCACAGAAATCTCTGCTGAGAAAGTGGTATGAACAGCAAATGCAGAGGTACAGCTGACCCCAAGGGGTTAACTTCTTTACACATTATTTTATTCCTTGTTCTGTGCCATTATGAATGAAGTAGTGATCCAGCAGACAAAAGCACTTAAATCCTGGTGAACTGCACAGATAGGAGTTCCACTGAAGGTTTCTAATACTTATAACACATTCCCAGTTTACAAAGTCCCTTAGGGTAAAAAAGAAAGAAAAACAAAAAAAAACCCCAAACCCAAAACAAAATCAAAAATCCACTGCTGTTCTTTTGGCTGGATTGCTTATTACAATGGGTGAATTCTGGTTTTACCTGAATAGCAGGCCAAGATCTGCTTTTTGGAGCATGTGAGGAAGCTATTGTATATTCTGAGTAGATCCTGTGGCTAAGTACCTCTAGATTCCTTCTCTCATCAGAGCCCTTTTTAATTCTTCCATGATGACAAAACTTCAAAGACACTGGGCTCCAAAAATATCCACTAGCTAAAGATCAGCAGACAGGATTTTTAAAATTCTTTTTTTTTTTTTTAATCAGTGTTTCTAGACTGTAAACTTGTTCACAATCTACCTGGGCCTGTAGTTCTGTTCTTACTCTCTCATGGACCATATCTGGCCTACACCTGCTCTTTAAATCTCATCTCCCTTTTGAGATGTGCTTACTGCTGGGAAACTGGGGGGACATTTTTGGGAACCAGAAAGCCATGTAGCAGCAAGATTATGAAACTGCAAAAGGAGATGGAACAAGTTTTAAAAGTACCATAAAAGACGCAAAATGGGGCATTTGGCCTCACAAGATGGATGACCAAGAATATTTCCCCCAGCAAAGGGATGCCCCCATGCTGGACTGCAGCAAAGGGAGTTTGGTGATCCCATGGGTTTCTCTGAGCTGTGGGGTCAGAAAGCTACACTGAACAGACTCCAGTGAAGGCAGCTCATTTCTAGTTTGCATGCTTTTTGATGCACAATTTTCACAAGTGACAGCCACTGGCACTGTCCTTGGGATCTACGTAGGAAAAGAGAGGCCCAAGAAGGACACAGTAATCAATTTTCTTTTACATTCTAAAAATCCTGCTGTTGTCTTTCTGGTTAATTTCCATGAGGATGTTGAGGTAAACAGCAAGTGCATAGTAATTATTTTCCACTCAGGTGGAAGCTTAACAGTGTGTCTTCATTAGACCTGGCAGGACCAACTCTTTAGCAGCTACAGTATGTTAGTCACCTGCCCTTACTGATAATTTCCATGGATCTAAGTCTCCTTCCTTCTCATTTTTTTCCAGTTCAAATAGTAGAATAAGATAGGTCCTTACCCTCTTATCTATCAGCTCCCCCTAGCATAACAGAGCTAAGCTTTTCAACTACACTTGCTAATCAGTGTGGAGTTCCAAATATTGACTCTTGTGGCTGAAGCAAACACACCAGCAGTTCCCTGGGGCTGTTTCACCCCCACCACATCCACACTTGGCTCTGCTCTGATTAGTCTGGATCATTCTGCTGTAGTGCCTATCTAGAGACAGAGTATTCCTAAATACCTAGCAGGTTACCTGGACTGATTCAGCAGTGCTCAGCTGCTGGTACTTCTGGCAACAATTCTGTGCTGAACAGGCTGTGACAGAGCTTTTAAAAGCTGCTCACTTACTATGAGAATGGCTACAAAGCAGGCCAGTGTGGTATTCCAGTCCCCACTTGCTGTGGCAGCTGCTTTCCCAACAAGCACGCTGTAAAATATGAAGTCTCCAAGGCCCAGCTTCACACCCCCTAAAAGAAGTGGAAAAACAAAATAAGTGTTAATTCTCAGCCTCCTGTTTTGCTTCCTTCTGAACAAATTCTTGTCCCCTGGGGAGCAGGTAAAGGTTCCTAGTCCTGGCTACCAACCTGGACCCACACATTCCTGAGGAGGCTGAGACTTCCACCCCTCTTCCCACTAACTGCTTTGTTCTCCCTCATTCTCTGAGGTGCTTCCCTGAACCAGCTGAGGAAGCACAAGGACAGAGAGGGACAGGAGTCAGGGGGAAGAAGGCACTGTTCTAAATTGTACATGTAGCCAACAGATGTCACTGGAACCACAATCCCAGAACAGATTCTGCAGCAGCAAGAGGTAATACACAGTCAGACTCAAGATCTTCATTGCTCAGCAAGCACAGCTATTCAGATTAACTGTGATTAGACCAAACTAGGGAACAGAGTGTTAAGCACAAAGACTAAAAATGTCAGGCTCTAATTACACTGAAAAGAAGGTATAAAGCTTCCCTTACTTTCCTCCTCCTCGAGCTCCTCTAAAGAAGTGACGGGGCGGGTTGGAACAGGACTCGTCGTCTCTGACATCTGAGACTCTGCATGAGAAGGGCTCCTGAGCTGTTTTCTGCCATCCTCAGCTTGGTTCCACAAAAACAGGCCAAGAGTGGATTACCAAAAAAAAAAAACCAAGAAACACAAGAGAGAGCTACATTTATAACATGTTTTAGCCCATGAAATCCACACTCCTGTGAAGCCGGCCTGCAGTGGGTGAGCCCTTTTTCTCCTGGAGATGTAACCATCAGGAGAGAGACATTTAGTGGCTTTGAGGGAAACATGTGTGTTATTGTTTGGAACAGCTGGAAGTGTGGGTGTTCCCAGCTTCTCTGGCAGCCACCCAGGAGCTCAATGGCTTTAACAAGGGAGCAGGTACACAGAAATAACATTGCTCTGCACAGGCCACAGTGACAAGGCAAACCCAGCAAAGTTAATGTGTATTCCCACAGTGTTATACCTCTGGGGTGGAGGTGCTCAGGTATTCCCTAACCAGTCATACACCCAAAATAGATGACTAAGAGGACTGCCATTTGTGAGAGAAGTCCTGAGTCGCACTGAGATTCTCGGAGCTGACTGCTCACATGTAGAAAGCAAGACACATTTCATTGTCCACAAATTTCACTTTTCCCCCCCTCTGTTAAAGCACATCTGACAGAGCCTTTGGCAGTACTTTTAGAAGCAGCCAGTCTGTGATATATGACTTTATCTGACAACTCCTATTTTTCAGAAGCTCCTACAAACGCTTCAGTCCATGTCAGTTTGACAGGTTGCTGCTGCTGCAGGTGCAAGCAGATCTGGGACAAAAGCTTCTACAGAGCATTCTGTACCCCTCAGCATGTAGTCTGTGCCTGCTCTGTGCCCCATTTCCCAGCAGGATTGTGTCCCTGCCATTCCTTGGTATGTCATCTGCTTCATCCTGAAATGAGCAGCATGTTCAGTTATCAAACCTTTGCACACATTTATTGCTTTTACATTCTAAAGTACTGTCATCTCTGAAGTGCAACAGGACTAGATGGCAAATCCTCACAAAACTACATGCAAGATTTGATTCAGTCACTTTAAAACTGAGTTTAAGGCAGCTTAATTTGCATCTCAAGAAGATAAAAGCAAAGGTACCCAAATTACTGCAGAACCAGCTACAATGTAAACTTGAATCACAAAAGCTACTGGTGGTAACTGTCTTTAACTTTAGGCTTTATCCAAGGGTAAAGATATTTATTTTCTTTAGCTGGGTGAGCCATAGAATACTTACAGAGAGGTACACCATGGCACTGGTCTGAATGCAACACTGAATTTCACCAGCCCATCAGTATTATATTTAGGAGCCTATGTTGTAATTTACCATCCCCAGTATGGAAAAATGTAACTCCCCACTAGCTCCCTTTCAGCTTTGACTTCAGTACACTGAAGATGTGAGTTGAACAACACTTCTGCTTAATTTGTTGTTTGTTTGGGGTTTTTTAAAATAAAAGTGGCCTGAATACTGGAGCTTCCTACACTGTCTTCTCATCTTTGCTGCCAGTCCTAACAGCAGGTTTATGAACATCACTGAGTTCTGCAGGTAACAACGCTGAAAAAAAAATTCATCCATCAGGATTTGGGGGCTTATGTTTACATTCAGTCTCAAACATATTCATTATTTCTGTAGGACAGTGCTCTGTATGGGAGAGGAACATGCAAACAAACCTGCATCCCATGTCTGCTGACTTGCTCCTCTTGCTGCTGTGTCTGGCTTTGCCATTCCAACTGTCCACATCATAGCAGCTGGAAGAAAGAAAGTAATCAGCTGCATAAAATATTGGCCACTATAGCTCAGAGGAAATAAGTATTTAGCTGTCCCTAAAAATACAAACCCTTGCCCCTGTAAATGCTTCTAAAACACTCACCTGGTTTCCCTAGGAACTGAGACAGCAAGGTGGGAGAAAGCCAAGGCAATGCATCCATTCAGTTTTTAAGAAAGTTCCAGGGCACAAGTAGCTAAGAGTCAATATAATGTTCTCTGTGGATTATAGGAAGCAAAATTCCAGAACTAGGGTCTACAAATCCTTTGGTTTCTTCCTGATTTCTGCCTCTTCTCTTCGAAGAAAACAATTTCCCAGGGAATGATGGTAATACAAAAGGTAACCAGAGGTTAACTAGCACAGCTTGCTCATGTTCTGCTAAAGGTACAAGTGAGGGATTACAGGAGCTGTCAGAATCCAAGTTTTCTCTCTGCCTGTTGTGGTTCCATCCTGTCAAAATATTGCATATTTCTGTTTGGGTTCCAATAGCAACTGATGGTTGAGGGTTTATTCTTGGGATCCTTAAATTGAAAAGGAATACAAACCCTTCCAAAATCAGCAGAAGGGACCTCAAATCAGCTTTTTATTTAAGTGTGCATCAGTCTCCCTGATTTTATAGAAGCTAAGGTAAACAAAATAAGCCAAGGCAAACCCAGTGCCTGCTTTTCCATGATGAGCTCAGCCAAGGTGATGTTTTTGCATCTAGAGGGAGCCACAGAATGTAGCTTGCAATGGAGACACTGACATTCTGCACAAGAACTTTTTGTTCAGTATTTATTATTTGCTGAACTGCATTCTCCTTTAGGGAAGTTCTTGTTTGTTAACTAAAGCATGGGAAAGACTTCATATAGGATTGTCTCAGGTCAGGGTAACAGAATCTCCTGTAAAAGGGAAGGTAGCTGAGGTGAGCTGAGACTCTGCTTGGAACACATAAAAGCATTTATGTAACATTAAATACTTGAAGAAAAAAAAATCAGTCAAGTTGTAGGCATCCTCATCTTAGCACCAAACATTTGGGAATAACCCTTCATCTTCCAAGTGATGTAATGAAAAAGTCACTGAGGTCCATGAAGCACACTCAGGTTCAGGTCCCATGAGTGTTGAGTCTTCTGCCTTCCAACAATCTTATCTTAGGCATGTGGATACCTCTGACAAGGGCACCAGCCACTGTGGTAGTTAAAGAACCCAAATAAACCAGGGCAGAGATGACTGATTCTGTTTGCAGAGCAATACTTGAATGCAGCCCTTTGCAGAGTGAGGAGCCAAACAATGAACAACAAAGCAAATTTCTAAGCACTGGCATCTGTACAGTACAGAGGGGGCTGCAGGAAGCATGGAGCCTCATCACATGTTTAAAGTGTGTCTGTAAAGCACACACACAATGAATAAATGCATTGAGTGAGCATCACCTCATCACAGAACTTGGCAAACACTGCTGCCCACCTCACACAGGGTTTTGTGTGCAGAAAAAAAGAAGCATATTCTGCACTGTATTCATGAAAGGATCAGTCTGTTTCTGAACATACAGCTTCACAAGGTAAATGTGGGCTCCCTTTGGCTAATTAGAGTTAGCAACATTGTAAGTGGTAAACAAGGCCTTCTACAAAATCCAGAACATAATTGGGCACCATTCTTAAGGCAAGAAAATACCTAAGACAGTGCTCTTTGCTTTGACACAGACAAAGATTTTCATCAGGCTAAAAACATTAACATTTTAATCTTACTCACAGGAATAGATTAATGCAGGGAAAATGGGCTCATTTCTCTCCTGTGCAGTTTCTACCAACATTCTCAGTGGCCCCTTGGGACACAGAACAGCCATCAGATCTGCAGAAAGAAAAGGACCAATCTCATCTTGAACTGTCATGCATATTTTATGTTCTTTATCTTTAAGATGTTCTCCCCTTACATTTACATCTATCCATATAAACCAGATGATTTCCTGAATGGCACTTTCCACCACTTTGCATAACTTTAGCTGTTTTAAGTCCCTGAAAGTGTTGTTCACTTAAAATACCACCTCCAAGCCTTAATATAATAATAAGAGTTTTCACTGTGTTAATCCTATAAAAAGCCCCTTGAGAATACCACATGAGTTCTTTGAAAGCTGATGGCAGCATTTCACTGAGATGTTAAATTTAATTAGAGGAGGAGTGGGGGTGCTTTGTTCACATTCCACACTCCATCACTTCATACCCTGGCTCTGGTTTCACATGCAGGAAGGCCTTCAGGCCAGTACCTCTTTGCCTACCCTCTCTCCTCCATCACATCTCCTCCCTCTTGTTCTGCAGGTTCTCTTGAAGTTTAGAACTCACACCAAAATCCATGATCTCTTGACAACAATAAACAAAACCTGCAAGACTGTCAGGTCTGCTACTGATAAAAATCCAGCCACCCCTACCATGCAGTGAGGTGAGGTTCAGTCCTTCCCTGACTTGGTGATCCACTTTGAAAGACCTGGCTGAGGTACACTACCTACACGAACAATTAGCAAGAGACAAGACAGGGAGTCAAATTAATTGCCCATCTGGCACTTTCTAAAGCTTTTAGCACCATAAAGTTGTTTTTTTGGAAGGACATACAGAGTCCTGAGACTGCCACAGAGTAACCTCTCCAGGAGCCAAGCCTTGAGAGTCACAACCCAGACTTACCATAGATGGAGATTGCACCTAGAATCACCCATGCTGACCACTCAGGTAGATATTTAATGAACACCAATGCCATTAGAGCACTGATCATAATGAGATAAGCTTGCTGGAGCTGCAAGGGACCTTTCCAGTGGATGCAAATCATTCCAACAGCTCCAAAATTCCAGATGACTATGAACAAAGTGGGATAATCCATGGCCACGTTGTAAGTCTTCAATACTTCCCTGGAATACCACAAGAAAATTTAGCTAAGCAGTAAAAGCAAGTGACATGCAAAGTTAAACAAAAGGTAAGGCTGTAGCTAAACAAAAAAGCCCCCAGCTACACCAGGAGGAAGCAGAATAGAGCAACTCTCATCATGAAAGGGGAACCTGCCCTTTGGCTACTCGCTGCTCTGAGCCCTGCTCCTCCTGCCTGAGATGGATGTGCTGTGTTACAGACCAGCACCCCACTGCCTTAGTCCTCAGTTCAACAGCAATTCCAAGGGTTTGAGCAGGCAGGATTTCAAGTCTTAAATGAGCACAGGCCTGTGGCTACATGACTTTCTACAGCAAAGAAATCCTGTCAGTGTCATCCCACCACCAGGTGCAATATGCTCACAGTTAAAAATGAAAATGTCTTAACAAATGTCTCATCCACAAGTTAAAAGTTTCCTTTCACCTGAGCTGGGAGCTAAGGGAATGAGCTTGAAACAATGTTGTCTAAGAAAAAAGACAAATCAGGAAAGTAACTTGGCACATGAAGTGCCTTTCCACATGCTTCTCAAAGTATAATCCAGGGCCTCTGTAACACAAGATTCAGCCTGTTCATTTCATGCTCACAGTATCACTTCTCAGGGATTCTGTAAAACTGAGCATTGACTATTAAAGATCTTCTTTTCCAGTTTTTAAAAAAGACAGCTATCTTCTTCTAACAACACTTAAATATGCCTTTGGAGAAGGGAAGACATTCCTTTTCTTGTTCAAAGCGGGAATTCTCAGCAAAGAGGTGAAGGAGCCCTGAACTGCCAGGTTACCTGCACCATTCCCACTTACCCGAGGTAAATGTAGGTAAAGAGGAAGAGCAGCATCAGGGAGGACAGGATCAGCCAGCCATGGATGAACTGCCAAGGGCAAGAAGAGACAGTGATTGTAGGGGCTGTTACCCCTGCACAGGTGACAGAACTGCAGCCCAATAGTCTCCTTCTGCACTCAGTGAAGGAGGAGGGACAGCCAGTCCCTCCCAGTTCTCCCACTTTCATTTTGTATTCTGTCCCTTAGCATTTCAGCTGGTTTGGGTTTATTTCAGTCTCTGGCCAAAGCATTTTCATGGGTATTCATACTGGCTGCTAGCTCATACAGGTGAGCACATTCTTTCTGTTTGCTAGGAAGGAGGAAGGGTTTGCCCAAGGCTGTAAAATAAACTCTGTCTTTGGGACAAGTTTAAAAAGCAGGAATAGACAGAGCTCAAATGCTGGGTTGGTACCACACATAAGAATTCCCTGAGCACCATAGAACCTGAATGTGCCTTTCTCTCCAAGCCTTGTGCTCTTCTACCAGAGCTTCCAGAAGGCAGAAATAATACCAGTTCCCACAAAGCTTGTGTGAAATGTCTTAATAGAAGCATCCACAGTAAGTGGTACAAGTACAAATGGCAAAACATTTGGATCAGATGCAGAAGACTCAGACCTGACTCACACAAAGTATCAGACCTTGTTTTTAAGGGCCTACCATTAGTGACAAAATAATAGCAAAGCCTACTCAGAGCCACAGCTCCATCACCACTGACAAAGACTTCTGCACAGTGTGATTCCTGCTGTGCCTGTGTCTCTCACTGCCATGCAAGGCCCATTTGATCCCAGGCTCACAGCACAGAGATGGAAAAGGCTCTGGCACAGGTGCTTTACCTTGTAGCAGCGATATTTATAGAGCAGCACCAGGAACACAGTCATGACAATGATGACACTGATCATTACAATGGTGTTCAGCACCGAGTTCAAGAGACGCTGGCCCACAGATGGGGTGTCCTCGCTGAAAGGGGTGTAGATCCTGCAGGATCAAGCAAAAGCAATATAAAGTATAGATATTGTCTTCTAATTATCTGTCCCAGATAAAACCAGACCTCTCTGCGTGTGGGAAAGAAAGGGAGGTAGACCTGCCAAGGACAGCAAACATGAGATGTAGGCTGGGCTCAAGTTAATTATCAACTAATGATTAGTGGTCTCTGTCAAAAGCACGTTCTTCCAGAGGAGCTGGGTTCCCAGGTGCTGTTCTGAAATGGGGGACACCCTTTCTTTCCACACTTGGTAGGAGAGTCTTGGACTCTTTTATCCCTTCTCACCACCTTATTTTGTTTCCTTTGATTCAGCTCAAGGGACCACAGTCCCCCCTTCTCCATCCCATATGTGAAGCAGTTACAGCCCCAGCAGCCAGGCACTGTCAGCAGGAGCTGGATGGAATTACGTATCCACACCACGAGTCTTTAGGAACCAGAAATATCACCAGGAAATGAGACACTCATCCAAATGAACATGCTATTCCCTCATTGCTGCCAGCTAGTGAGTGAACAGTCGAGGAGCTCAGCCTGGGCCTTTTCTGCTGCAGAATGAAGCAGCTTCATGATTATGCAGCTCACAGGCCTCATTCAGGGCAGCCCAAATGACACTGCTCGGGCATCAGTACCATGCAGCTGTGGGGAAAACTTAACACAGGTGAGCACAGCGTACTTCAGTAAGCTCTGGGTATGTTCCTACAGCCACCTGTAGCTGTGCCAAGGTTCTCCCAGCCTGCCAGGGAAGCGCTCTGCATGCACAGAGCGTGTGTGTGGGGCAGGGGGTCCCACATGCTGAGGCTGTATCAGAGCCCACTTACAGCTGCCCATTTTTCTCCGTATAGAAGCGCACTGACTTGATGGTGGCGACGACAACAATCATACAAAGGGTGACAGGCACAAAGAGCATGATTACATGCTTTGCTCCATATTTCAGAGTCAGTTCCTCCTCTTCATTTTCCAGGATGCTTTCTCTCACTGCAACACCCGAGCCCGACGTTTCTCCACCGGCAATATTGGTGGTTGGGCCATGGCTGCTGCCCGCTCGCCTCTTCTGAAAAGAAATATTTGTAAATGTGCAAGATGCTTCTTTTCTTTGTGTTCAAAGCTTGATTCCATCATATCTCACCAGGCTGCTGTAGGCCACCACAGCATCACAGCTGAGTCCTAATAGAAAGGTACCAACTGAACAATACAATTACAAACTCCATTCAATTCCATTGAAAACAGGTTGCAAGAGTTTTTAAACCATTGCCATGAATACCTAAGGACCTCTTCTGTCACAGACATATTTTATGAAAAATCCTTTCGTTAGGATCTTCTCTCCTGAGAAGCTGAGAGGCCTCAAAAGCGAAATGTAAACAATAATTATCTGCTGCTGTGAAATGCAACAGGTGCATCTGTGATTGGTCTCATGTGGCTGTTTTTAATTAATGGCCAATCACAGTCCAGCTGTCTCAGACTCTCTGGTCAGTCACAAGATTTTATTATCATTCCATTCTTTTCTATTCCTTGCTAGCCTTCTGATGAAATCCTTTCTTCTATTCTTTTAGTATAGCTTTAATATATCATCAAATAATCAATCAGCCTTCTGAAACATGGAGTCAAGATTCTCGTCTCTTCCCTCGTCCTGGGACCCCTGTGAACACCACCACGCTCTTCAAATACACATATCTAGACAGACACATGGCCATGAAGGGCAAGATGCCCCGAACCAGACAGAAAAAAATATCACCTGAGGTGACAAAAGCTTGACCTGTTCCTCCTCTCTCAGCAATGCTGTGCTTGCTTTATCCTGCTGCTTTGCTGGCAGCTGGACTAGATTCTGTTCTACCATCCGCTGCATCTGACCAGAGCAGACAAGAAGGCTAAAAAGGATGTCCTGCGACAGTCCTATCTGCATCAGGTCCTGATGAAAAGCCTGATTTGGAATCTTGATCAAAAGGAAGGAAAAGGGAGGACTATACATATGGGGAAAAGTCAGAGTGGAGGAAGTGGCAACAGGCAGTGCTGCTGCTGGCTGCGTGTGACATCAGTGAAACAACACCAAAGCCAATCCTAGAATCCAGCCTGGCAGGAGGGATGGAGGGGTAGCAGGACTGCTTCTGTCACCACACACCTACCCTGTGTGCCTGTGCTTGCCCTGCCTCTGAGGCTGGCAGGCCATGCTGGTAGGAGGGAACAGGAGGGCTCTCTGCAGACATCAGGGATGTTCTCTCATTGCAGGGCTCCTCCTCGCTGTCCGAATTGTTCATGAACGCCATCATGGCCGCTGCCCAAGGGAGCGCTCAGGAGGGCACAGCCAGGCACCATCCAAGGCTGTGGGGACAAGCAGAGCAGGGGGGAAGAAAACAGTGAACACCACACTGCAAAGGACTGAAAGTCTGAAGAAGATTCAGCAGATTTCAGAGCAGGGAGGCTCCATCTCCTCCCAACAGCAGACTTATCCTGCCCTCACCCAGCCATGACAATCCCTTCAGTTCAAGTCACTGGCACTGCTGCAGGCACAGCTATCAGCACAATGCAGCATTAAAGAAATTTGCTTTTCCTTCACCACAGCTTTCACACTTGCTGCCTCTATTTGCCCTCTCCCACCAGCACACCTTACCTGCCACAAAGGAGGTTTCTCCCTGCTCAGTGTTTGTTTGCCAGGGGCCAGACACAGATTCACCTCACACACTGGCTGCCTGTCAGAAAGCTCAGCTCTTACACAACACTCCCAGGAGCATCAGCAAGGAGCAGAACTTTCGTAGGAACCTGGAGCCTCAGCTTTACATAAGGCACTAATCAGGAGCTACATGCTGTCTTATGACTGTTTATTAACCAGATGAAATTTATTAGCAGCACTTCTCTTTGCTGATGAAGAGGTTTGCATAGCAAGGGAAACACCTGTCTCCTTTTAGGAGAGCCACTTGTGGGTTTTTCCTTATGTTGTCTTGTGATTAAAAGCAAAATTACTTGAATGGGCAAAAACACAGAGAATAAATGTGGGGGCTAGAAATGCTTGGCCTCTTTTCACCTACTGCTATGCAGAAAAGCAGGCAAAGCAGTGACAGAGTGCAGAAAGGAAAGGAACAGCTCTTCTTTCTAGACACCAGAGGGAGAAGGTGCACTACCCTAAATATGGCAGAACAGCCTTAAAATCAGGATTTCAGGAAGTTATACATGCAACTAACAGGAAAATTCCTTTTAGCATTTATTAAGTCAGCTCAACAAAGCAAGTAATTAATCACTTTTCTGATACCCAGCCACTTGTCCATGAGCAAAACCATACCTCTAATGCATTGTCAGCAGTTATATCTACCAGAACTCTCCTCTACAGAACCTTACCCAAGTTCCTGTGTCTCAGGAAATAGAAGAGGAAGCTGAAGAAGCCACGTGATTTGGACACAGTCACTTAAATCTGAATCATACATTCACAGCCCAACCAGCACACCCTGACATCAGAGTATTTGCTTTGAAGATCTGTGAGATATTCTTGCTTCTCACTAAAGGAACTGAAATTCACTTTGCAGGAAGGAAAGAGGGAGGTGTAGGAGACCCCTCCTTTCTTTCACAGCCTCCTCAACACATCTGCACCTTCAAGAAATTTTACAACATCAACTCAATCCACCCAAGTGAAACATTTTTCAGACATCTGCTCCTCCCCTGGCTTCTCTTGCTTTTTCATATCATTTTGTTCCTCCTCTGGTGATAAAAGTGGTACATTATGGGAAACAGAAGCAGGGCTAACCCTCACACCAGGCCTGTCAGCTTCATAGTCATCCTGTTCTACTGAGTGAGCTGCTTAACACTTGTGTGCTTATTTCTTACAGAGACCAAGATCTCCTCTCTGGATGCTTAACACCCTTTATTTAATGATTTTATCTTTAAATGTTTATTATATTAATAAATTATATCTAAATAGTTCTATTATTATATTATTTAATAATTATTGAATGAATTTGTTATTTATAAATAATTTGCTCACTCTTTTGACTGAGCACCTGAGGGCTCACAATTTACAGCTGGGACACCAGACTCTGCTCCAGTTCTAGGATTTAGGTCTTTAAAGAAGCCAGATCCACAGTCATTCAATCATGACATACTTCTGGATGAGGAACAGGATAAGTTATTCATGCCACAGGATCTGTGACCTACAGGATTTAAATAACTCTCAAAGCCTTCTGCTCATGCCAGACACCAGGGAGGAAATAAATAAAGCTTTATTCACTGATAGTTTGGGACCAATATTTAGGTTTCAACAACCCTATCAAAATACCGAAGAACTTTTTCTCACATTATTTAAGAAATCATTTTTGCTACATAAAGAGAGCAATTCTGCAGAGGACTTGGAAGGGACAGCCAGTCAGCCCACTTTCAATACCCTACTTATGCCCACTGGAGGAGTTAAACCAGCAGCAAAACCTCTGTGCCAATCACTGCCCTCCCAGGCTCCCCCAACAAGGATATGGACATGCAGAGGTGCCGTGATACTTCTGCTCAGCAAGCAGATCCAGAGCTGAACACAGCTTCAGTGTGCCTTGTTTACACAGCCATGGCTCCAGTGAGGGCTGACACAAACACACCCCAAGGGATCCAAGACTTTACAGGAGCTCCTGTGGCTGACACCAAAGTCACAGCTGCCTGAGATTGATCTGAACTGTCCTGCCAAAGGCTCGTCTCACCACCCTCCAACTCTCATCAGCACCAGGTGCTCATCAGCTGTGTCCTGCTTTTGGAAAGCCAGGGAGGCACCAGATTCCCTTTGCTGTCACAGAGCCAGGAGCCAGCAGGACAGGCCCTGACAGTGGCTGTGGGAGCAAACACAGAGCACTGTGCATCCCCCTTCCAGCAGGAGTGAGCCTGAAGGTGACAGGCAGCCCATCCTCACCTCAGCCCTGCAGAACCCTTGGCAGTGTGGCTTTGTGGCTCTTACCTAAGCAGGACAGTTGAATTTACAGGGGCAGGAACATTGGCTCTCCCCGTGTGCCCCACCACAGACCCAGCAGGGATTTTGTCTAATAGCACTATTTATTGATCACAGCTGCCCTTGGGACTGGCACCAAGGCTGTGGGGGCTGCCTGAGAGAGCTGTGGTTTGAGCAATGTGTCCTCCAGGGGAGGAAGGACCTGCCTGGTCACCCTCACACACGACAGCACCCTTTGGGCTGAGCAGAGGGAAAGAACAGAAAGCCAGGGACTTGCCTGACAAACAAACAGGAGCCAGAGAGCACCAGGCAGCTAAGCCAGGGGTGTTACAAAGCCACACTGTTTTCTGGTCTCACTCCACTACTAAAACTAAGGAAAAGGGCCTTGTGGAAACGATTTCTGCCTGCCAAAAGGTGCTGCATACACCACGATGGAAAGCAAGGCAGCTTCTTTCCTACTCATGCTCATGACAGCAAATATGCCTGTGCATATTGACTGTTTTTCTAGGCTGAGCTGAAAAAGGCAGAGGGACAGCTCAGAAATGGAAAACATGGAGATAAATATAAGCTGTATCTGTATTCACAGAAAGCTTGAGAGCATGATCTACCAAATACATTAAACAAAATTCCAGGCCATTATCAAAGTGAAGCACTAAGTTCTATCAGGCAAGGTTCTCCTCTCTGCCTCTCAAACCATCAGGTCTCATTCAAAAAAAATCATACAATGCATAAGAGCAAAATGACCCAACTCTCAAAACTCTATGGAAAAAATGAAAGGGGACAAAAAGTAGGCCAGTAGAAAGTGCTTCTTACAAGAGCTGAGGTGGGAATACAATTACTCCTGCTTTACAGCAATCCTGTGAATCCTGAAGGGAAACAGGAGTCACCAATTCTCTTTCCAGATGTCCTTCATGCAAGAGACCTCTTTCCTCAACTGCAAAAAACCAGCTTCATGGATTTTGACTAAACTGGGCCAGTTCACTAACATTAAGATCTAGCCTCAGTTTGCCTTTTATTTTCACACTGCAAACAATCTAAATCCTTTGCTTTGCATTTCATCCATCACAAAGAACACCTCTACAATATACAGCACAGAATGGCTGCTATAGCCTGGCAGAATACTTAATTATCCACTTGAGAGTTAAAATTCCTTCTTATCCATATTGTTCTCTTTGATGGCAATTATATTAAGAAAAATGTATTTTCTTTGCTATATTTAGATCAAGAGAAAGCTTTGAGATGATACTGACAGCCTGATGTTCTCCTAAGTTTTGGCTGCAGCAACCACTGCTGTTGATAATTATGAGGAGAAGGAAATACACTTAAGAAATCAGAAATGGTGGGGCCAAAATTAGGAGGAAAGATTTCCATGCTCTTGCTAATAAATAGCCAGAATGGGCGTGCTGCTAAAATGCCAGGGGACTTGGAACAAACCATCCCAGAGTGCAAACACCATTCACTTTCCACCCCAGAACACAAAAATAACAAAGCACAAGATGCTATGGGAAGCTGTAAAGATCCGTAGCTTTCTTTCTACATTGTGGCTGAACCAGCACTGCTTTCTCTTGTCCCACAAGAAAGGCACAAGATGCAGCCCCAAAGGGCGATTCTGCTGGCAGAGCTGAAATCAGACCCTGCCCAGGAGGGTCAGGATTATTCTGCCAGCACTGAGCCCAAACGCTCCTTGTCACAGCACAAAGGCACCAGAGCCCCACACAGGTAAAACCTCAAAGCTCACACTTCTCATATGCGGGAGCAGCAACTCGCATCAGTCCCACTATTGCCGAGGGCATCAGAGCCAGCACAGGGGCTGGAGGTGACACTTCGGGGACACACAAGGACACCTGTGTCGGGCTGAGTTCCTGTGTCCTGGCCCAGTGGCTGCTTTTCCCTGCGCCCACAAAGGGACACAGCGGGGCTGGGCTGCTTCCCTGCGCATCCAAGGTGCACGGCCAGCGACACCGACAACATTAAAGAAAATTGAAAAAAAAAAAAACCAAAAAACAAAAAACAAGCAAGCCCCAAGAGAAGCCCCAGCCCAGCAGGCAGAGGCTTTGCAGGAGGCCAGAGGAGCTCCTCTCCCATGCAATGTTCTCGCTGCCCGGCTGCCCTTCCGAACGCTTAAAGAACTCTGCCCGGAGTTCTCTGCCTCCCTCTGCCTCCGGGCGCTTCCAAATGAAAGCCGGGATACGCCGCCACCGCCCAGGAGAAATAGGTGTACAGGTATCTTAACACACGCACATACACTAACTCACGTGGAAATATGTCGTTTTTTATATATAATATGCACCTATACGTAAACATGCATTTATACGTATATACACACACACAGAGACACAGGCAGCTCCGGGAGCGGGGCGACCCCGAGACCCCGCAGGAACGCCGGGCCCGTCCCGTCCCGTCTCATCCCATCACATCCATAGCCCGCAACATCCTGATTCTCACCCCGATTCCCATTCCTATTCCCATCCCTATCCCTATTCCCATTCCGGTCCCAGTCCCGCGCCCCGGCCGGCCCCGCTGTTTACCTGCTCCCGGCACCGCACGCGCCCCCCGCCGCTCCCATTGGCTCCCGCCCCAGCGCCGGCCGGGAGGGACGGCCGCGCCCGCCCATTCGTGGCCGTAGCCGTCGCTCAGCGGCTACCCCCGCCTACGAGCCGCTCTTCTCCAATAGGAGAGAAGAACGGGAAGAGGCTCGGCCAATAGGAAGGCGGCTGTCGCCGCCCGCCCGGTGCTCGGTCGCAGCCTGTGAGGCGGCGGCGCCACCATGGCGGGGCGGGCGCGGGCCGTGCCCCAGCCTCGGGGCTGGCGGAGTCCGGGAATGGCTGGCGGTGGAAGGGGCGGTCATCCAGTGCCAAGCCCTTGCATGGCTTGGAGCCTCCCACCAAGCCATGTTGCTCAAGGTCCTGTCCAAGATGTCCCTAAACACTTCCAAGGATGGGGCATCCACAGCTGCTCTGGGCAGCCTGTGCCAGCGCCTCACCACCCTCAGAGTACAGAACTTGCTCCTAATATCTAGTTTATTACCGAAACCTACTCTCTTCCAGTCTGAATCCATCCCCCCCTTGTCTTGTCACTAAATCCCCTTGTAAAAGTCAATTTCTGTCGTTCTTGTAGACCCCTTTCAAGTATTGGAAGGCTTAAATGCACATCAACGTATCCCTTCAGTAAATAAAATGATAGGCAAGCATGCAGATCCTGATGGAAATAAAAGGAGTAATAAATAATAAGAGAGAAATGTGGAGGAGTAAACAGAGAAACCAGAGGAAATGGCCAAAGAATAGTTCTGCTGGAATTGTCTGACCCTGCTCAGTATAGAGATCAGAGGGGTGAATAAGGAAAATTACAATTTCGTCCTGTTTGCAATGGGTGTGGGAAGTTTGTATTTTCAGACTGTAAGCGTTTTTGTTTAAAATTAAAAGAAGAAAAAAAGGCATGATAGTAAGCAAGATAATCCAGTAGATATATGAAATTGCTTCTTCAGTCAGAAGAAAACCACTCCTGCCTCTGTTCCTATTGCTTCATCAAGCAGCAGCCAAGTGAAATTAAGATTCTGGCAGCTCTGTAGCACTTGCTCATCATCTGTGGGGGCAGAGACACGAGCTGGAGTCATGGCAATTTCCCTCTGCTGCTGTTGTCATTTCAGGAAGAACCTCAGGCACAGACACAGGGAAATTCACACTCCTCTTTGCTCCATGCCACCCAAGATGATTCTGTATACAGAGGGAATGAAGAGTAAGATGGTAATGAAGGAGAGATGAGGTACAAACACGTGAACTACCCCACTATAAATCACTGGATAAAATGGAATCTTTTGCAGATCCCAAATCTTAAGTTGGCCATCACATTCTTTTCCCCAAAGTCCCTGCTCAACATCAGTGACATCCTTGTATCCATAATTCTTATTTTGAACATTGCACACAGAACTGAGTTGCACGGAAAATTCTTCAGAGCCCCAGAGAGCTGCCTATTATTTTTTTTACCTTTGCCAAGGTAAAGTCAGTCTGGGAAAATTGATAAATTCTGTGTTTGGCTGTGTTCTTCACTAGCCAAGAGCTCTTCACTGTCAGAGCTCTTTCTAGCAGGTTTCCCTCAAAGGCTGTGTCTACCTTTGGTCTTTGTGCTGAACTCTTGAGTTCCTTTTCACTGGACACTTGATCCAGCTGAAGATTTTTTTAATGGGAATCTTTCTGATGGATTGAATCCTTCACACATGTGAAGGATGCTGCTTTGTTAAGTTTAACATTGGGGGAAGGAATAATTTTGGCTGCACTCAGATTTTCCACAACTGACAATGATTTTACTCCCCTTTACTTTTACATGGAGCAAAATTATCTGATGCAAATTTGGGACAATAGTAAAAATATTTATCTGTTTTAAAACATTTTACAACTTCAAAGCCAAAGTGTTGACAGTCTGAACTGTGCTGCTCTTCACCTCATTAGCAGCTGTCAGTGCAGCTGTGCCTGCCATAGATCTGTGCAGAACATAGGGAAATTGTTCTTAGGCTCCTTCTTTTAGGGGCTGAAGGGATGGGAACTGGTTTTACAAGCCCAGTTGCCCTTTATCAGCAGCTTTAGAAGCTAAACTTGCAGCTTTTTGTATCTCAAAAGTGCTGCTCTGCTGTCTGAAGGGCTCATAGGTGCCTAGTCTGGACTAAAATTTAGAGACAAATAAATTCCTTGCTTCTTTCCACATTCTCATTAAATCCCCTCTTTTTACTCTCACCCCGATGGACAAATGCAAAGAGGTGTAGGTCTTGTGCAACCTAGCAAAGGGTTTTATGAAAAAAAATCATGTACTTCAACCTTCCTGGAAGCACAAGAACATGGGGATGTAAAACCCAGCTGTCTTTCTCACAATGCATATCCTGCCTGCCTCCTTTGTAGCATGAGGCAAAAATCTATCTTAGCTCAGTGCTCCTCTTCTGTAGCCTAAAGTGGGTAATAGGAAGACAAATTATTTTGGCCTCTCCATCCATGAGTGTTATTTCCATGCTGCTTTCAGTCAGAATGCCTTTTCACATGGTTTTTCCTAGCTGCATCACATGAAAAGCATCTGACCTGGGAGCAAGTTAACAGGCTCTTTGAGCAAAGCCTTGTTCTGTATGTTATGGACATCAAAAATATTTCTGCTTTTTTCTTTTCTTTTCTTTTTTTTTTTTTTTAAACAGATCTGTGCAGTCATTTCCTGAAAGGATCTCTCCCAGATAATGCAGATTTGTGCTCATTCCCAAGGAAATCACAGGCCCAGCTGCATCACAGTTTCATGACTTGGGAGGTTGTTCTGAAGTACAGGGGGACATTCTCTGGGATTGCCCTAATGTGTTCCATTTTGGTACTGAGATGTTTATGGTAGGAAAATCTCAGGGAGGTTTTGGTCATAAACTGTTGCAGTCCTTCAAATATATCCAAGGAATTGTGACTGTTTTATTTCAGGAGATGTAAATAATACCCGGAAACAGGACTACTGACACAAATCCAAACAGAGATGCTTCCTTGGCTTTTGAATGGAAACAGACATGACACCATCTGTCAAAATAACATTTAAACCTCTTGTGCTTGCACAGAAGATATGAATAGGGTCAGGCCCAGCACACCAGAGTTTTGTTCTGGAATAGACAGTACTTTCCAGGAGTCTTGCTCAGTTTATCCCACTCCACAGATCTTTAGTCCCTCAAGGAAAGGTCATTGCTGAGTACCAAAGCTAACATTTTTCTCATAACTGAAGGAGATCTCATTCATGAGAAGGCTTAGCAAGCAGCCAGGGCTCATGACTGAGTGCCACCTGCAGGCAGGAATCATGTATTGGCATCACTCTCCTGTGTGGGTTTTAAAGAGTGTTCCCACATTGGTGTATCTCTGATGCCTCTGATGTAAGCAGACAGTTCAGAGTGTGGTGTATCCTTCTATCTAAAACAGAGCTAAGCACAGATCCAAAGTCCCCTAGACTGTAGGCTGTCTGTAGGTCTGAGCCTTGGAAGCTCAGCTTTGTGCTAAGGGGATAGCATAAGATGTGTCATGAATGTTCACTCAGTACAGATCCCCCAAGCTGTTGCACAGACCTGAGATTCACCTCGTGGTCCATTCCTTCCAGGTCTACAGCATCACAGGAGCTGTGTAGATGGCTTCTTTCTGAAGGATATTGAGCTAAATATAAGATTCTCTCAAAACAGACAGGGACAAAGTGGTGGGAAGGGAACAGGAGTTAAATCTGGTAGTGTGCAGTCACAAAGCAGTCAGAGATGCACCCAAGTCAATGGAATGCAACAAAATCTTGCTTTTAGGCACAGGTCCCATCAAGCAGGAGCCCAGTGGGAGTGCCCTGTGCCTTCCTGGGAGCACAGCTCCTGCTGCCATGGTGTCCTCTGGACCAATGTCTTTCTCAGACAGCTTCTCCTGCCTCTTTATGTGCAAGTTCTTTTTATAGCTTTGCTAAAGGATTAAATTTGGGAGATAGCAGCATTTTACCTTTAAGATTGTTGGTGTCTCTTTGGCTTTTCAGATCTTGGGACAAATCCTTCAGGCAATCCCCAGGCTCCGAGCAATCAGCAAACCTCTTCATGTGGCTTGGAAAACTGTGAGTTCACACTGCCCTGCTCTCTTTGAAGACAATGACTTGAACTGAAATGAGCTCTGTCCTGGGAAAAAGGGAAGCAAATGTCTAACATATTTTCAAAATCCACATGGAAAAGAAAAAAAAAAAGAACTAAAAAGAGAATAAAAGTTTCTAATTAAGTTCCCCATAACTACTCAGATGAACTGTATAATTGACTTGGGCCTGTTGCTGAGGAAGTTGGGACATTCCTCACTCATGTGAAAAATGCATGTATTTTATGAGTGGCTTTTTGCAAATATTAAAATGAATATTATATGTGTTGTGTTAGAAAGTAATGCTGTATTAATTCTCTTAAGTACTGTGTTCAATATAGTTTCAGGTTATAATAAATGTTAAAATAGAAACTATGCTATGTAGGATACTTTTTTCAAAGAAAGGACTCGCAGCGAGATAGCAGCCACAGGACACCTCAATCTTTCAGAGAAAAAGAATTTACTGCTCCATTATCAGAAGAAACCAACTTCTTCCTGCCTCAAAGGCGCTGTCAGGATTCAGAGGAAGAAGCTGACACTGACCAGACAGAATCCTGTGTTTGAATGGAATTTATGCATCATGGATGAAGTGTAGGAATATGCAACAGGCTGCTGCTTTTAAGGGTTAATCCTCTGTTCACGTGGGTCCTTTTTCGGGCTCCTGCTGCCCAGAAAAAGGTACCCGGACTGTCCCTAACTCTTTGTCTCTATTGTCTCAGATTGTCCTAATTCAATTTGTCCAAATTATTATTACTCTAATTGTATTACTATTTTTATAACCATTTGATTACTATTACACTTTTAAAAATTTGAAAAACAAGTGATTGCCCTTTTTAACATCTGCCCACGAAACACTGCAGCAATAGGCAAGCTGGCATCAACCCTGCTTGCTCTGGACCTGAATCCATCCCAGTAATTCCCTGAGTTGCCCCAGGAGGAGCTCCAAAGCCAAAGCTGACCTGTGCTGCCATCTCATTGCAGGGGTTCCATACTGCTGTCTGAGTGCCTGAATCACATCCCCTGCAGACATCAGGGGAGTGAGGGCAGGGAAAAGGGCAGAGAAAGGGAAATAAAAAACCAACAGAACCACCAAGACTGGAGAATGTGAGGATGAATCCAAAACTATGCTCTCCAAGAGCTGAAAGAACACTTCTAAGAACAAAACATCCAAACTGGAATGAGGGACTTGCACTCTTTCCAGATCTTCCCTGCACCATAACACATAAAAAAATAAAAAAAAATAAAAAAAAAAAATAAAAAAAAAAGCTATCTGTGGAAATGGGATGCTCCTTTAAGCCTTGCAGAGACTTTCTACAGCACTACAAACCATCCTTCCTGTTGCTTTTCCTTTACCACTCAGGGCTGAGCCCATGGAGAACTGCTTCTTTTGTATGTGTGTCTGTGTGTGTATTTCAGGGGTATTTTTTAAACCAAGAAAAAAAAATCAATATCACATTTTAGAAAGAACCCCAAGAGATTTGGGGAAAGTGGGCATAAATGTCAAACAAAACACAAAGAAAGACTGAGCTACTAAGGGATCATACTTAGAGCAGCAGTGGTGGGGTGGGAGGGAAGAAATATAGCAGACAAATTTAACACCATTCAGGAGGGTTTATGCACAATGTTTTCATTGCAAGCAGCATTTAGAAGTGACAATTTAGTGATTTATCATATCCCACTACACTCCTTCCCTGTCAAAGTGATGGGCAGAAGTTGCTGAGCAGCTCTGAACACACTTTTCACCATAAGGCACCACCAACAAACCCAGAACAGCTCCACCCTTGGCCAACCCTGTCCCCTTGGGCCTTCTGAGAAGCTGGGATGTAGGAGAAGGCCTTGCAGGGGAACAGTGTTTCAAATATCAAAGGATTTAAAAATATACAAGGCTATGAAAGCTGATGAGACCTGGAAGAATTGAAGGAGAAGGTGACTTAGCAGAGCATCTTTGGCCAGTGCAGCCAGATAACCCTCAAAAATCATTAGTGGAGGATGTGGGAGTGAAGCCCAGCAAGAGATGCTGGCAACATGAACTCCTGCCCCACACAAGAGGTCCCCAGAGACCAAAAACTCCACGCAGAGCAGACAGGATCTGACCACACCACCTGCCTTGGGCCAAACCTGCTCTTCATTTTTCATGAGCCACACAGAAACGTGGTGTATTTATGATCACTTCTCTCACCAGACCTGGTTGAAATCAGCACCGGATCCCAAAAGTGAAGGAGAAGCCTTGTGTAGACAATTCCTCCTTCAAGGCTCAGCTCCAGTACCAGGCTCAAGACCTGGCATGCACATGCATTTGGCAGGGAGTAGAAAATCAAGTGAAAGAACTTTTCAGGTTTTTTTTTCAGCTGATTGTTTAGGAATTTACTTGGAATAAGCTTCCTCCCCAGGAGGGATTGCAATTCTACACATGCACAAAGAGGAGAAAACATGAATGCAGCGTTGAGACAGCTCCGTGCTGAGGAGGGCAGTGGTTTTAAGGTTAAGGCCCTTGTATATCTGGGAGGATGAAACCTCTGTGTTCAACCCTCTGGGATCATCACTTGGGCTTCCTGTGTTTCTCAAGCTCTCAAAGTAAAATTGACCCACCAAACTCAGATTTGTCTCAATCCTAATCCCCACATCATCCTTCAGGTGCTTTTCCTCACAATGAAATTGCAGTAGAAAATGCTTTAGGAAATGCTTTGCATTCCCCTTCTTCCCCATAGGCCCAAATTGCTTTAGTTAGGAATGCTCTCCAAGCACAAGGTTTGGATGCAGCCAGTGAGACTCACATTTCAGAAGGACCATCAAGGGTCTGATAAAGACACAGCATCTTCAAGCAGGCTGCTGGGACTGAGGGGGATATTTGAAACCTGTGGATGTGCAGTTCTAGCAGAAGTGAAGAATGAAATGAAATGAAATGTGGTAGAACTGGAAAATGAAATGCTGTTGTTAGACAAGGCTGCTCCCCAGATTGGCCCTGCCTGGATCCACCTGCCGTGCAGCAGAGCCTTCTCCCTTTCTCCTCCCTGCCCTCTGCTCAGCACCAACCCAAACCTGGGCTGTTGAAATTCCTGGCAGACACAGAGCAGCTGATGGGCAGCAAATGCAGCCTTCCCAAAGTGGCTGCCCATGGCCCGGCCTGCGGGCAGAGCTCAGGGAGGAGGTGGCAGCTTCCTCAGTGGCTTTTCATGTCCTCTCTCTGCCATGCAGACACTGGCATCCATGGCACGGCTCTGTTTTGGCAGCCAGTCCCTTGGCAGGGCTATGTGAGCACAGGGTGAGCTCTCTCCTCCTTGCTGTGACACCTGGGCTGGCAGGGATGACACAGTGACCTCGGCCAGCCCATGCTGCCTGTGCCATCACCTGGCACTGATTTTTCTCCTGAGAAGCCTCAGAACAGAAATGGAAACAATAACTCTCTGCAGGCTGTGGAGATGGTTTAGCAACAGGGGCATCTTGGATTGGTCTCCTGTGCATTGTTTCTACTTGATGACCAATCATGGTCCAGCTGTGTCAAGGCTGTGAGCAGTCCCAGGTTTTTATTATTCATTCCTTTCCAGCTTTCGGATGTCTCCTTGCTCTTTCTTTAGTATAGTTCTAATATCGAATTTTCCTTTAATATAATAGATATCATAAAATAATAACTCAGCCTTCTGAAAGGTGGAGTCAAGATTCTCATCTCTTCCCTCATCCTGGGGACCCTCAAACACCACCACAATCACTGGCTTGAGCTGACTGGGCAGCACCAAATAAAATAAAAGAAAATTTTTTTAAAAGAGAAAAATTAAAAAAAAAAAAAAACAACTTAAAATTTAAAACAAAAATTAATTTAAAATAAATGAAAAACAAAAAAAAAACCATATAGAGCCATGAAGCACAACTGCAATAAACAGGAGTGTTGTAAAGCACGACAGTTGCAAAACTGCCGTAAAGAGCGACTGTCGAAAAACTGCCGTAAAGCGCCACTGTCGTAAAATGTGCCGTAAAGCGCGACTGTCGCAAAAGCTGCCGTAAAGCGAGATTGTCGCAAAAGCTGCCGTAAAGCACGACTGTCGCAAAAGGTGTCATAAAGCATGACTGTCATAAAAGGTGCCGTAAAGCGGGACTGTCTGTACCCGAGCCTTTTGGGACACAGTTTGAATAAAGCACTTTAATAGTATCTTATTCCAGGCTATGGCTACTGTGGTGCTGGTCCCAGCTTGCAGGGCGCTGGTTGAGCCGTTTGCTGCAAGGGCAGTGCCAGCAGCCCTCGCCCCACCCAGCTCCGCCCCTGCTGCGAGTCCCCCCCCTTGCCGCCGCGAGTCAACAACGGGACACGCCCCCCACCTCCACGTCGGACCCCACAGCTCCGGTAGCGCAGTCCTGCTCACCGCTGCCGCCCTGCCCCAGCCTCCCCACCGGACCCCACGGCCCCTCCCACCGCTCCCGCCATCCCCGCCTTTGCCATCCCGTTGGCCCCTGCTGTCCCGGCTGCCGCGGTTTCCACCCCCGGTTTCGCCTTTCTCCCGGCCCCGCCCCCTAATCCCGCCTCCCCGACCCCGCCCACCAGTTTAACCGCGGCCCCGCCCCTCCTGCCCCTGCCGGTCCTACCCGCCCCCCGCGAGTGCGGCCGCTCCTCCCGCCCCCCCAAGTCCCCCTCGCCCCCGCCGACACAGCGCCCATGGTGGCCGAAGTCCCGCCCGCGTCCGTCTCTGTCGCGTCTTTGTAGTCACCCGCCGCTCCCGGATCTGCGGTGCCGAGCACGCCTGGCACGGCCGCGCTGGTGTCCCCGGCGCCCCTTGTGCCCGCTGCCGCGGGAACCTTGCCCCCGCCCCCGGCGTTCAAGCGCATGCGGCACAACCCGAGCTGCCCACGGGCTCCGTGGCAGTGCGGACGCCCGTGGCTAACCCCGTCCCTGCCGGCGTTTCGGCGCCATCCCCCCGTCCCGGCACCGCACCGCTTGCGCTGGGACCGGGCCGCCCCGGCCCCCCGAACCACCCCGTGCCGGCGCCGCGGCGTCTACACCGGTGCTTGCAGCCTCTCCCGTCCCTGCCCGCCGGGGCGGCAGCCACCCCAGCCCGGTTTACGAGCTCCCAGCGACTGCACGCCGCGGTCCAGCCGCCGAGCAGCCCACCGCTCGCCATGGCCCCCCCGCAGCAGCCTCCCGCCACCCCGGCATCAGCTCCCGCTGACGCGGCCGCCCCGCCACCGCCCGTGGTCGCCTTCCCGCTCCTGCCGCCACCGCTCGCCACCGCGGCCTCGGGCCGAGCCGCGCCTTCCCCACTGCAGCCTCCCGCTTCCGAGCTGCTGGATGGCGCGGCTCCGCCGCCTCCTGCAGCCACGGACGTGCCGTCGTTCCCTTCCACGACCGCAGCCCAGCCCCGTCTCCCGTTTCCGCAGCTCCGCCACCTCCCGCGCTCCCCAACCCGCCCGTCACGGCTCCCCACGGTGACCAAGGGACGCAACCCACGCATGCGCGGTTGCTACAACCCCCGCACCAGCAACATCACTCCGCGCCGAGTCATCCAATCGCAGCGCTGCTTCCGGGATCAGCCGCACGCAGCAGTTCTCTCTCCGCCCCCCCCCCCTCCCGGCACTGCTTTCGCCGCAGCTTTGGCACAGCCTCCCGGTTCCGAGCCGCTGCATGCCGCTGTCCAGCCACAGCCGGCATCCCTGTGCCCTGCCACGCCACTTCCGCCGCCACCGTGTCTATACACGGCACCAGAGCAGGCGGCAGAATACAGCAGGGTCTTGCTTGTATCCCTCCGTGTCTCTCCCTCTGCCGGACCTTGAGGACCCGGGCACAGCCACTTCACCGACAGATCCCGTCGCAGCACGCAACCCTGCACAGCCGATGCCGAATGTGCCTCCGCTGCCACGTCCTGTACCCTCCCCCCCCGCTTCCCTGCCTCCGCCGCCGCATCCCGCAGCCGACCCAAGCCGCACCGGATCGCGTCCGCACCTCCCCGAACACCCAACCGCGTTTTCGCCTTCCACACTCCTAGCACTGAGCGGGACTACTTTGTGTCACGATTCGCCCGCACAGCCGCAGCCATGCACACAAACCGTGCAACGAGGAGGTGGAGGGCGGAAGATGACAGCTGCTTTAATAAATACAGGACAGACAGAGAATTATTTTGTCCCCTGCAAATACCAACCCTTTGATCCCAACACAAAAAAAAAAAATCGAAAAAGAACTCTTCCCAAAAAGCTCCAGAGTCCCCCCAGTGTTTGGGACAGATTTCTCGACCCAAAACGAGACATTAAACCCTGTAAATTCGTCAGCATTAATCCCAAAATTAAAAAGCTCACAAAAAATCAGACAGACTGGCATGAAGTCAGACCCCAGATTGGCAAAGAAGAAAGTCTAAATCCTCTAGCTATGCCTGTCCTAGAACATGGGTGGCTATCCCACCTCATGAGATAAAAGAATTGCAAAAAGCAATAAGGGACAGTGCTGTCTGCTCCCCATATTTTAAGCAACTGCTGAAAAGTACCCTGGAAGGACACACACTCACAGCAAATGACTGTAAAAATCTTGCTAGTGTAATTCTCACAGACTCACACTACAGGCTATGGGAACTCAAATGGAAAAGACTGCTTACAGGAGTACTGGCCACTTCTATACAAAGTACTGATGCAGACCTTTGTACCCTTGCCATGTCTAAGCTGACTGGTGACCCTCCTGATGATCAGAATGATAATCAAGTGAATTTACCCAAAACAGCCTTAGATGACATTAAAAAGATGGCTCCCAGAGCCTTTTTGCAAATTCAGCCTGCAGGAAGTTTTGGAAAAGCCTATAATCTGATTAGCCAAGACTTGTCTGAACCATTTACCACATCTGTGGACCTGGTAATCCAAGCAGCAGAAAGACAATGCGGCGATGATATAGCTCGCCCAATAATGATACGGGACATTATTGAAAACAATGCCAATGCAGAATGTAAAAGAGTTATCAAAGCCCTAGGAAAAGAAAAACCCACAGGGCCTGAAACAATTGATGCCTGTAACAAAATTGGGAGGCCACAGCAAGTGGCAACTATCCAGGCAAATGAACTTGGAAAAACTCTAGGAGAAAAAATTGACAGGGCTCTTACAGCTCAAACAGCACAAGCAGCTGCACAGGCAGCACAAGCAGAAGCTTTACCTGTAAATCAACCAAAGACAAATGTCTGGGTTGCTTTAGCCAAGTCTGCAGGCTCCAATACCATCTGTCTATCTGACACAAGCCCTGACAAACCTTTTCCAACCTGTCTAGTTGGAGTACCTTTTCCAAAAGGTTTTGGAATGTTACTCTTGATAAATATTGGCCATATGATGATCATCACATTTCCCCAACTCCCAGCCAGAAACACCAAACTTCTATTTCTAAAGCTGATAATTCTAAAGCTGATAAATCTGACCTTCAAGAACTAGAAATCCTAGGCTCATTAACTATGGAAACCTGTTACTTCTTTCATTTCCTAGGAGAAGACAGCCCTCATTTAAACGTTACCCCATATCACCCAGCTTATAGCAATATGACTTCTTGGCATAATCAAACTAAGCTTCTTCCATGTGACAAACCTCACACAGGTCGCTTTAACAAACTTCCTATTCAATTCCCTAGAGGAATCTGGCTCATCTGGGCAGACAGGGCCTGGCAAGGTATACCCTCAAAAACAGATGGTGGCCCTTGTGCCTTGGCACAACTTACAATGATTGCTCCCAGTGTCAAAGGGGTAGTCAAAAAGAAAAGCAGAAAGATTAGGTCCTCCTGGGGACATCAATATGAAAGCAACTGTGATAGTGATTTTCACCCATGGAACTCTGGAAAAATCAATTGTTGCAAGCATTTTCCTACCTCAGTGGGGTTCCTCAGCTGCATTGACACAATTAAACAAGTTAGGGTGTTGGCTCAGCAAAGAAGTAAATGCCACCTCTACTGCAATCAGTGACTTGTTGACAGATGAAGAAGCGGTCAGACATGCCACTCTAAAAAAACAGAGCTGCCATTGATTTTCTTTTACTAGCACATGGGCATGGTTGTGAAGATTTTGAAGGATTGTGTTGTATGAACTTATCTGATCATTCTGTTTCCATTCATAAACAGCTACAGAACCTAAAGGATTTAGCTAACCAAATTACAGTAGGTGACCCATCTTGGCTAGACAGTTTGTTTGATGGTTGGAGCTTTGCACCTTGCCTAAAGGAACTCTGTAAAATAGGCTTGATTATTCTAATAGTAACAATTGTAGTATTAGTAGCAGTACCCTGTATACTTCAGTGTGTGCAAAGAATTATGAGGAAGACAGTGTCTAATACCTTAGTTGTTCATCAGAACTGGAGAGATGTTGGGGAAGATGAAACAGGAAAGCCTTATAAATATGATTGCCTGGCAAAAGATTTTGAGAATATAGAAACTATAAGTGAGATTGAAATGAAAGCAAGCTTTGAGATCCCTTAGTTACTGAAGGGAAACAATGGTGTGGCCAGCTGAAGGTAATCCCCTTTTGATGAAACACTTCCTCTGCTTGCAGACAGGTCCAAGGGTCAGAGCAGACCCTACTAGCTCAGCAGAAGGGGTCAAAAGAGGAGTTTTTAGGGTTTAAAATGTAACACAGTATGGTAATGTAGTGATTCTATAGGTTGTATGTAAATGCTATAGGATTTGTATATAGTATTAGATAGGTTAGTTAGAATCAGAATATTCAAGACAGAAGATTTATTGTATTGTAACAGGAACTTTGCTCTCTTGCCTTTTAGTTGCTTAGGCCTTTTTACTCTCTTATGCTTTTGCTCTCTTACCCTTTTATGCTCTTACCCTCTCATCCTCTCTACCCCTCTCTTCTCTCGGGCCTGCTCTCAGCTGTGGCTGGCAGCTCCCACCAGGACCCTGCACCCAGGCCCTTGGCAATAAACCCCAAGTTCCCAAAGGCCCCTGCACCCAGGCCCAAGGCAATAAACCCCAAGTTCCCTCTGCAACAAACCCCAAGTTCCAAAAGGCCCCTGCACCCAGGCCCTTGGCAATAAACCCCAAGTTCCCAAAGGCCCCTGCACCCAGGCCCTTGGCAATAAACCCCAAGTTCCATGACCTGGCTTCAGAGATCTCTCGTCTCCGTCTGTCCCGACCGTGCCACCCCCCGATGCTCCTACAGGTAGAAAGTCACTCACTAACAAGGGAAAATCCTTCCAAAGCATTTTTTCTATTTTTATCCTATGAATGTCCAAATCCTTTTGCTAAATTTCCACAGATTGGAGCTCAAATTACCATTTCTGACCAGTGCAGAGGCAAATGATGAAACATTCCTGAGTTATTCTTACTCTTCATCTTATGGAAGCACCAGCCAGCACTAAATTTGCATGATCGAACCAAAGTAGACATTTCACAGAAAAGCATTTCTAGAGCAATATTGAAAAACTATAGATTGAGGTAAAACCATCAACTTGCTGCCCTCACTGCTGCAAAGTCACCCGTTGTTTGAAGAGCATCCCACTGAATTTTCTAAAGCTGTGTAAATGTTGTCATCTGGACCACAGGAGATAAAGCAGGGTTAAAACACTGAGCAGAACTGAAGTTAACAAGCACAAGGTTCATCAACCTTGCAAGAGAAGCTTGCAGAAACTTTGCAAGGCTCATCCAATAAAGCCCTATGGCACTTTGTTCTTCCCCCTCCTCACAAATCTCCATCTCTCTGAGCCAGCATCAGCAGGAAATTTTGCATGGAAGCTTGCCAGATAAAAGAGCTGGATCATCTGCCATTAGTTTTAGAGAGTTCTTCAAAAATAGGTTAAAAATCTCTCTTATTTTTTAGCTGTGTCCTAAGTTAGGGATGGGCCAAGTCTTGTGTCTTTGTCTCTCAGAAAGGTGGCCTATGTGTGCTTTAGTATCATATGTGCAAATATTTCCAGTCTGCATTCTGCCTTATCAGAAGGCTAATTAATGACTTTATTATACTATTACATTACACCTAAACTGAACCTGCCAAGCACTCAACCCTGCTCACACTGCACAGAACTTGTGACTGTCACCCAACAGTCCCCACACACACACCCCTGGCCCTGACAGGCCAAGGACACAAAACACCACCACTGTGGGTAAACAATCGCCATGTTGCATTCAACTTTGGCACAAACACAGGCACAGCAAAGGAGATAAGAATGGTTTTTCCTTCCTCCGAGGTTCAGAGAATGTGAATCCCAGAAATATTCTTGGGAAGAATTGTGCCTTGCTTTTCTCTGTGGAGAGAAATGAGGTGACAGGTGCACCCTTGCCTCCAGGCCAAAGAACCATGGACTGGTTTGGGTGGGAAGGGACCTTGAAGGTTCATCTTTGCTTTATCCAACACTCCAACAGGCAAGAGGGGGCTCATCTGCTTCAGAGCTGCTTGCTTTCCTCACACCCTTCACAACCAAAGCCTGAAGGGCAGCACCTCAGTGAGGAGCTGTTTACAGAGAGACTTGGGAATTTCTGCAGAGCTGTTTCCTCACAAGTGAGCAAACAAGGCACTGGGTCTGTCCCTGACCAGCAGGAGTTGGTTTAAGAGGCTGCTCTGGAAGGATGGAGAGCTCAGAGCTGGAGCAAAACCAGATCCTTTCCAAAGGCTTTAAGAGCTGAAGCTGCTTGAACATTCCTGTAGCCCCAACACCAACCTCTAGCCAAGCCAAAAGCAGATCCCTCAGGGAAATCAGGAAGACTGGAGCAAACACAGCCCTGCTGCTTCCAAACACTCCTGCAGCCTCCAACTGCTGCTGGTTATGGAGAGCACAAAAGGACATTTCTGCATCCTGTGCTGGAAAAAACCTGGAGTGCAACTTCTCACCACCCTCAGCACATTTTCACCGAGACAAATGCAGGTTTTGTGTCCCCCTGGAGTGTCTGGGGAGGGAGAAGCAAGACCTGGCCAGAGTGGGGGAAGCAGAGCACAGCTGTTTGTCTATCAGGAATTGCAGGCTCCAGGCATGCTGGGCTGAACTGATGTCCCAATGGAAATAGAGCTTGTAAACCCTCCCAAAATACAGAACTGCTTGGGAGAGGCCAGCTTGGGTACAGCTTTCACTGACAGACTGACACCCTGGAAAGACAACTGCCTGAATGAGCTTCATTTCTGCATTTGATGAGCATTTTGTGCACCAGCCTTGTGGTGCACAGCACAGAAAACAGAGGCTTTGCACCTTCAGCCATCATCAGCATCACCATCGTCCCTTCCCATCTCTGGCAGCCTGGGGCTCTGCAGATGAAGCCAGCAGATTCCCTTCCTTTTGGCAGCCATGGAAGAGCAGCATCACCCAAGATGGACTCTGAGCCCTTCTTCCTCCCTTTCCTTGGAATGCCCCAGCAAAGGACAAGGTCTCTGTGCCAGCAGGGCCAGCAGCAACCAAACCCCCTGGCAGGACATGGGCACAGCCCCAGGATGGAGCTCGGCTGGCAAATTGCTGCTGCCTCTGCATTACAAGAGGGATTTTAGCTCTCACATTAGAACTTTAGAAAAGATTGACTTCTTCATCTGAGCAACTACAACAGGTGAAGCACAGACATGAACTGACAGACACCCAGATAAAACCTCTCAGCCAGGAGCCAGGCTCAGGAGTGAGCATTTTCCTGTGCAAGCCTGCAGAGCCCAGGGCTCAGGAGCATCCACCTGGCATTGCTGGCAGGGGGGGGTCACCTTCACAGCCCCAGTATCACACACCAGCAAGAGCTGGCCTTGTTCAAAGGTGCAGAGCAGTGCAGGGCATGAAGTTCTCATCCCCTTTCACAAGGGAGGGCCCCACAATTGTCACTGCAGGGCAGAGAATCCCCTCCAGATGTGCCAACACTTCTGGCCCTCTGTGTGAAGCCCTTCCAAGCATCAAATGAAGAGGGCTTGGGCTTTGGTTTTCTTCAATTGCAAGTTTAAACAAACATCATTCATCAGCTTGCTTTCAGTGTGGCACTGCTCTCTGTCATGGCACTGCCAATATTTGCCGGGTTGAGTTGGTTTTTACATAATTATTTCATCCCTCCACAGGAAAAAAAAACAAAACAAAAAACTACAAACCGCCTCACTGTGGGTGCTGACAGCATCTAAAATTAAGTCTTTAGAGGAGCAGTTCAATGTATTTCCAAAAATCAAGGTCTCCTAGACTCAGCTTTGTGTCCATTATGGAATCATTGCCGTCCTTTAGCAATATGCATTCCTCTTCCTTTCTGGTTAAACGTGGAAAAAGGTTTTCCCCCTCCTCCCAGCAGCAGATTCATTTTCAATTTGGGTAAATAAGCACCCCTGAGCAATGGCCTTAGGGATTCACTGCCCCTGCTGGCCTCTCATGGTGCATTTCAGCCCAGCACCCCTTTCCCTGGGCAGTCCTAACTGGAAAACAGTTGTGCTCTGCAAAAAGCACTGGGAGACCTTGAATCAGCACACGGTGAAAATGAGGATTAGGAGGCAGTCATGAACCAACAAGAGCTGCATGCCCTGAAAGCCTCTCCCTTAACGGAGTGCTGAGAGATTATTGACACTGTGCCATGAAATAGCTCCAGAGCATCAGCACCCTGACAGTGAAGAATTTCTGCCTACTATCCAATTGAAAACATTCCTTTGTCAGTTTAAAGTCATTCCCCCTTGTCCTACAATTGCACGTGCCTGTAAAAAGTCCCTCTGCAGCTCTTCTGGAGCCCTTTAGGTGCTGGAAATTGTTCCAAGTTCGGCGCAATCGGCGTAGAGGCTGCGCAAACGGCGTAGAGCCCGCACAGTCGGCGTGCGGCTGAGCATTTGGAATAGAGCCTTCGCAATCGGCGTGCAGCCTGCGCAATCGGCGTAGAGGCTGCGCAAACGGCGTAGAACCTGCGCAAACGGCGTGCGCCTGCGCAGTCGGCGTGCGGCTGAGCATTTGGCGTGCAGCCAGCGCGATCGGCGTAGAGCCTGCACAGTCGGCGTACAGCCTCCGCAATCGGCGTGGGCCTGCGCAGTCGGCGTCCGGCTGAGCATTTGCCGTAGGGCCTAAGATACCGGCGTAGAGCCTGCGCAAACGGCGCGCGCCTGAGCAGCAGGCGAGCGGCTGAGCATTTGCCGTAGAGCCTAGGCAATCGGCGTAAAGCCTGCGCAAACGGCGTAGAACCGGCGCAAACGGCGCGCGCCTGCGCAGTCGGCGTCCGGCTGAGCACTTGGCGTACAGCCTGCGAAATCGGCTTGCGCCTGCGCAGTCGGCGTGCGGCTGAGCATTTGGCGTGCAGCCTCCGCAAACGGCGTAGAGCCCCGGTAAAGAAACCCTAAAAACCCTTAAGGAAACGTAAATAATTCCAAAAATAAAATACAGAAATGAAAAAAATAAAAACAAAATTTGAAAAATAAAAAAAAAAAAATAAAAACACCCGCCAGGACACGTGAGCCAGCCAGCAACCTCAGCTGTCCCTCCCTCCCAAGGGCCTGGGGGAAGGAGCAGCAAGGAGCCCACACAGCACGAGTGGGGCAGGGAGAGCAGGACAGCCAAAGCTCTCAGCGCTGATGGTGGCAGCTGGGCCAATTGTTCCTTTTTAGGACGTCTTATCTGCCTACTCTGCTGTGAAAAATGCATGTATTTTATGAGTGGCTTTTTGCAAAGATTAAAATGAATATTATATATGTTGTGTTAGAAAGTAATGCTGTATTAATTCTCTTAAGTACTGTGTTCAATATAGTTGCAGGTTATAATAAATGTTAAAATAGAAACGATGCCACGTAGGGTTCTTTTTTTAAAAAGAAAGGACTTGCAGCTAGATAGCAGCCACAGGACACCTCAATCTTTCAGAGAAGAAGAATTGATTGCCCTCTTATCAGAAGAAACCAACTTCTTCCTGCCTCGAAGGCGCTGTTAGGATTCAGAGGAAGAAGTTGACACTGACCAGACAGAATCCCGTGTTTGAATGGAATTTATGCATCACGGATGAAGTGTAGGAATATGCAACAGGCTGCTGCTTTTAAGGGTTAATCCTCTGTTAACGTGGGTCCTTTTTCGGGCTCCTGCTGCCCAGAAAAAGGTACCCGGACTGTCCCTAACTCTTTGTCTCTATTGTCTCAGATTGTCCTAATTCAATTTGTCCAAAATATTATTACTCTAATTGTATTACTATTTTCATAACCATTTGATTACTATTACACTTTTAAAAATTTGAAAAACAAGTGATTGCCCTTTTTAACATCTGCCCACGAAACACTGCAGCAATAGGCAAGCTGGCATCAACCCTGCTTGCTCTGGACCTGAATCCATCCCAGTAATTCCCTGAGTTGCCCCAGGAGGAGCTCCAAAGCCAAAGCTGACCTGTGCTGCCATCTCATTGCAGGGGTTCCATACTGCTGTCTCCTTATCACAAAAGTTCCAGACCTTCCTGCTGTTGTGCATGGGCAGCTCCTCAGAGCACTGCCTCTTTCTTCTCACAAAGCAGCCAACTGACTCCAGTGCCCTTCTCACCCAGCCACCCCAGCCACTCTTTTAGAGCATCTTCTTCTCACTGCTTACAGCCGTGGCCTGGTAATGTCAGGCCTGCTCCCAATCTTTGATCATTGGCCCAGCTGCAACTCCTTAGGGCTGAGATTACTTTCTACTCTATCTTTATTTTCTTCTATTCTATCCCCCTACATACCTACAGGCAGGGTTTTTTCCTTCCTGAAAATTCAGAGAACAACAAGGCTGAGATTTTTCCTGTGGGCGGGCGGTCACTGAATCTTGGCCATGCCCAACCCGCCCTTCCCACCCTGCCCATGGACAGAGGAGCTGGCAGCACAAGGCTCCCCTCAGCCCATGGTGATCTTCAGCAACACTTTTGTGCTGACCATGCCCAAGGGCTGAGCCCTGCCTGGGGCTCACCTGTGGGAACCCAGGAAATTCCTCTGGCTGCCCCGGAGGGCTCCAGAACCTGCCCAGGGGGCTCAGAGACCTTGGCACAGAGCCCAAGACCCCTGTGCCTTTGATCTTGACCCATGGAAAAAATGACCAACCTTGTAGGAGGATTGACAAGCCATGAAAGTTTAAGTAGGATGATAGTGAATTTATCACGGGGTGAAAAATAGATTGTTGAAGTTTTTAGCATGGGGCTTCAGGAGGCAAGATGGAGGAATCTGGCCATGTCCAGCCTTTCTCCTTCTTCTTCTTGGCCTCCATCTTCTGCTGGGATGGTGGCACTTTTGGATTGCTTTAAAGTAGACACTCAATCTCTAGCAAGGAAAAATCCTTCCAAAGCATTTTTTTTCTCTTTTTACCCTCTGAATGTCCAACTTCTTTTGCTAAATTTCTACAGATTGGAGCTCAAATTACAGGGATCAAAGATTTTCCAAATGACCCCTTCTTCATTTCCCCAGCGCTGGAATAATGCAAGGAGGTCAGGAAGGAATAAAACCCAGTGCTCAGATCAAGCATCCAGCCTTGCCCCCATTCATGCCTCAAGACATTGAGATGTGCCCTCAACTGGCACCTGGCAGGAATAAACAAGTCAAACTGATGGAGCTGATTGGGAAAGGATGGGGAATGCAAAGGGAAGTGCTGAGGGAGAGACCATGTCCCACATTTCCAAGCACTCCCTGCCTTCTCACTCACTTCCCTGGAAATGTGGCTCCATTTCCAGCTGCCATCCACATGTTTGACATCAAGGCGTTCTGGGGTGCCACTGCCTCCACTGGCCTTTAGGATGGCATGGCAGTGGGTTTAGATCACTGTTCTCTCCCTGCCCCTGAGGTGCCTCACAGCCAGTGCTGATCTCCATCTCTGAAGTGCCCACAGAGTCATTCTGAAGGATGGCCCTGCGCTCACAGCACAGGAAAAGGTCTCAGAGCTCTTCCCATTGCACATAAACTGAACATTCACCACACTGGACTTAGCTTGGTCTCCTTACCTTACGTCCTTTTCTCTCTGAACTCTGCTCCTGGGTTTCTCTACTGTCCTCATCATAACTGGTGACATTTTTGCTATTCCCTCATTGCTGCCAGCTAGTGAGTGAACAGTCGAGGAGCTCAGCCTGGGCCTTTTCTGCTGCAGAATGAAGCAGCTTCATGATTATGCAGCTCACAGGCCTCGTTCAGGGCAGCCCAAATGACACTGCTCAGGCATCAGTACCATGCAGCTGTGGGGAAAACTTAACACAGGTGAGCACAGCGTACTTCAGTAAGGTCTGGGTATGTTCCTACAGCCACCTGTAGCTGTGCCAAGGTTCTCCCAGCCTGCCAGGGAAGCGCTCTGCATGCACAGAGCGTGTGTGTGGGGCAGGGGGTCCCACATGCTGAGGCTGTATCAGAGCCCACTTACAGCTGCCCATTTTTCTCCGTATAGAAGCGCACCGCCTTGATGGTGGCGACGACAACAATCATACAAAGGGTGACAGGCACAAAGAGCAGGATTACATGCTTTGCTCCATATTTCAGAGTCAGTTCCTCCTCTTCATTTTCCAGGATGCTTTCTCTCACTGCAACACCCGAGCCCGACGTTTCTCCACCGGCAATATTGGTGGTTGGGCCACGGCTGCTGCCCGCTCGCCTCTTCTGAAAAGAAATATTTGTAAATGTGTAAGATGCTTCTTTTCTTTGTGTTCAAAGCTTGATTCCATCATATCTCACCAGGCTGCTGTAGGCCACCACAGCATCACAGCTGAGTCCTAATAGAAAGGTACCAACTGAACAATACAATTACAAACTCCATTCAGTTCCATTGCAAACAGGTTGCAAGAGTTTTTAAACCATTGCCATGAATACCTAAGGACCTCTTCTGTCACAGACATATTTTATGAAAAATCCTTTTGTTAGGATCTTTTCTCCTGAGAAGCTGAGAGGCCTCAAAAGCGAAATGTAAACAATAATTATCTGCTGCTGTGGAAAGCAACAGGTGCATCTGTGATTGGGCTCATGTGGCTTTTTTTAATTAATGGCCAATCACAGTCCAGCTGTCTCAGACTCTCTGGTCAGTCACAAGATTTTATTATCATTCCATTCTTTTCTATTCCTTGCTAGCCTTCTGATGAAATCCTTTCTTCTATTCTTTTAGTATAGCTTTAATATATCATCAAATAATCAATCAGCCTTCTGAAACATGGAGTCAAGATTCTCGTCTCTTCCCTCGTCCTGGGACCCCTGTGAACACCACCACGCTCTTCAAATACACATATCTAGACAGACACATGGCCATGAAGGGCAAGATGCCCAGAACCAGACAGAAAAAAAATATCACCTGAGGTGACAAAAGCTTGACCTGTTCCTCCTCTCTCAGCAATGCTGTGCTTGCTTTATCCTGCTGCTTTGCTGGCAGCTGGACTAGATTCTGTTCTACCATCAGCTGCATCTGACCAGAGCAGACAAGAAGGCTACAAAGGATGTCCTGCGACAGTCCTATCTGCATCAGGTCCTGATGAAAAGCCTGATTTGGAATCTTGATCAAAAGGAAGGAAAAGGGAGGACTATACATATGGGGAAAAGTCAGAGTGGAGGAAGTGGCAACAGGCAGTGCTGCTGCTGGCTGCGTGTGACATCAGTGAAACAACACCAAAGCCAATCCTAGAATCCAGCCTGGCAGGAGGGATGGAGGGGTAGCAGGACTGCTTCTGTCACCACACACCTACCCTGTGTGCCTGTGCTTGCCCTGCCTCTGAGGCTGGCAGGCCATGCTGGTAGGAGGGAACAGGAGGGCTCTCTGCAGACATCAGGGATGTTCTCTCATTGCAGGGCTCCTCCTCGCTGTCCGAATTGTTCATGAACGCCATCATGGCCGCTGCCCAAGGGAGCGCTCAGGAGGGCACAGCCAGGCACCACCCAAGGCTGTGGGGATGAGCAGAGCAGGGGGGAAGAAAACAGTGAACACCACACTGCAAAGGACTGAAAGTCTGAAGAGGACTCAGCAGATTTCAGAGCAGGGAGGCTCCATCTCCTCCCAACAGTAGACTTATCCTGCCCTCACCCAGCCATGACAATCCCTTCAGTTCAAGTCACTGGCACTGCTGCAGGCACAGCTATCAGCACAATGCAGCACTAAAGAAACTTGCTTTTCCTTCAGCACAGCTTCCACACTTGCTGCCTCTATTTGCCCTCTCCCACCAGCACACCTTACCTGCCACAAAGGAGGTTTCTCCCTGCTCAGTGTTTGTTTGCCAGGGGCCAGACACAGATTCACCTCACACACTGGCTGCCTGTCAGAAAGCTCAGCTCTTACACAACACTCCCAAGAGCATCAGCAAGGAGCAGAACTTTCGTAGTAACCTGGAGCCTCAGCTTTACATAAGGCACTAATCAGGAGCTACATGCTGTCTTATGACTGTTTATTAACCAGATGAAATTTATTAGCAGCACTTCTCTTTGCTGATGAAGAGCCCCCGCACCCAGGCCCTTGGCAATAAACCCCAAGTTCCCAAAGGCCCCTGCACCCAGACCCTTGGCAATAAACCCCAAGTTCCCAAAGGTCCCTGCACCCAGGCCCTTGGCAATAAACCCCAAGTTCCCAAAGGCTCCTGCACCCAGGCACTTGGCAATAAAAACCCCAAGTTCCCTCTGCAATAAACCCCAAGTTCCCAAAGGCCCCTGCACCCAGGCCCTTGGCAATAAACCCCAAGTTCCCTCTGCAACAAACCCCAAGTTCCAAAAGGTCCCTGCACCCAGGCCCTTGGCAATAAACCCCAAGTTCCCAAAGGCCCCTGCACCCAGGCCCTCGGCAATAAACCCCAAGTTCCATGACCTGGCTTCAGAGATCTCTCGTCTCCGTCTGTCCCGACCGTGCCACCCCCCGATGCTCCTACAGGTACAAAGTCACTCACTAGCAAGGGAAAATCCTTCCAAAGCATTTTTTTCTATTTTTATCCTTCCAGTTTAGATGGAAGGATTGGCACCTAAAGGGAACAGATTCATCTTTGCAAGAGCCAAAACCATCCCCTGGCTCCTGCCAGAGAGACCTGCTGCACCTCAATTGCTTCCTCTGGCATGCACAAAACTAAAGGGACTTCATTGACAGAAACAAAACAGAAATGGGCACAACTCAGACCTGTAGCTCATCCCCACACAACCTTGGACCTTGTGATTAACTGGGCATGGAGGACATGAGCTGTGGACAGGACACACTTCAGAGCCTTTCAGGAATACCGGAGCAGTTTTTGTGGCCAGGCATTGCCTGGGCAGGAGTGTCAGAGCACCCCCGCTGCCTCCCTCCCTCCCTCCCATCCAGCAGGACGTGCCACACTGTCTCACTTGACCCTATGTCAAGCAATTTTACTTCTTCAATCCATTATTCATTTCATTCACTTGGATGTCTGGGAGATTTCTGTTTTTTCAAGCCCCACCTGAAGCCAAGAGGCGCTTAGAGGAAAGACCATCACTGCTTGTACAGAAATACAAATAGGCCAGAGGGGATCATTCTGATACTCTTGGCTGATCTCTTGCCACCTCCCAGCAAGGTCTGAGCAGTCTGCAGTAAATTAAGTCTAATCTTAAGCTCCTAAGAACACCTGACCCTAAAAGGACAGGTGTTTGACAAAGGGTCACCTCCTCTGGCATGGATGTCCCAGGAATGGAAGGATGGAAGTCAATACCAGACAAAGAGGCTCTACATATTATTATTTAAAAAAAAAGAAAAAAGAAGCAGGCTTTAAAGGCCAATATTCAATACGCATCAAATTCATAGATTCAAGTTTTTTCCATTGTTTTAAGAAGTTAATCCCAGCTCCCAGCCACCACTGAATGGCTAGAAGAAGGCAAGAACACCAGGGACCAAGGTCAGACTTCCCTGAGCAAGATGCTCCAGAGCATCAGCACCCTGACAGTGAAGAATTTCTGCCTACTATCCAATTGAAAACATTCCTTTGTCAGTTTAAAGTCATTCCCCCTTGTCCTACAATTGCACGTGCCTGTAAAAAGTCCCTCTGCAGCTCTTCTGGAGCCCTTTAGGTGCTGGAAATTGTTCCAAGTTCGGCGCAATCGGCGTAGAGCCTGCGCAAACGGCGTAGAGCCCGCACAGTCGGCGTGCGGCTGAGCATTTGGAATAGAGCCTTCGCAATCGGCGTGCAGCCTGCGCAATCGGCGTAGAGGCTGCGCAAACGGCGTAGAACCTGCGCAAACGGCGTGCGCCTGCGCAGTCGGCGTGCGGCTGAGCATTTGGCGTGCAGCCAGCGCGATCGGCGTAGAGCCTGCACAGTCGGCGTACAGCCTCCGCAATCGGCGTGGGCCTGCGCAGTCGGCGTCCGGCTGAGCATTTGCCGTAGGGCCTAAGATACCGGCGTAGAGCCTGCGCAAACGGCGCGCGCCTGAGCAGCAGGCGAGCGGCTGAGCATTTGCCGTAGAGCCTACGCAATCGGCGTAAAGCCTGCGCAAACGGCGTAGAACCTGCGCAAACGGCGCGCGCCTGCGCAGTCGGCGTGCAGCCTCCGCAAACGGCGTAGAGCCCCGGTAAAGAAACCCTAAAAACCCTTAAGGAAACGTAAATAATTCCAAAAATAAAATACAGAAATGAAAAAAATAAAAACAAAATTTGAAAAATAAAATTAAAAAAATAAAAACACCCGCCAGGACACGTGAGCCAGCCAGCAACCTCAGCTGTCCCTCCCTCCCAAGGGCCTGGGGGAAGGAGCAGCAAGGAGCCCACACAGCACGAGTGGGGCAGGGAGAGCAGGACAGCCAAAGCTCTCAGCGCTGATGGTGGCAGCTGGGCCAATTGTTCCTTTTTAGGACGTCTTATCTGCCTACTCTGCTGTGAAAAATGCATGTATTTTATGAGTGGCTTTTTGCAAAGATTAAAATGAATATTATATATGTTGTGTTAGAACGTAATGCTGTATTAATTCTCTTAAGTACTGTGTTCAATATAGTTGCAGGTTATAATAAATGTTAAAATAGAAACGATGCCACGTAGGGTTCTTTCTTTAAAAAGAAAGGACTTGCAGCTAGATAGCAGCCACAGGACACCTCAATCTTTCAGAGAAGAAGAATTGATTGCCCTCTTATCAGAAGAAACCAACTTCTTCCTGCCTCGAAGGCACTGTTAGGATTCAGAGGAAGAAGTTGACACTGACCAGACAGAATCCCGTGTTTGAATGGAATTTATGCATCATGGATGAAGTGTAGGAATATGCAACAGGCTGCTGCTTTTAAGGGTTAATCCTCTGTTAACGTGGGTCCTTTTTCGGGCTCCTGCTGCCCAGAAAAAGGTACCCGGACCGTCCCTAACTCTTTGTCTCTATTGTCTCAGATTGTCCTAATTCAATTTGTCCAAATTATTATTACTCTAATTGTATTACTATTTTTATAACCATTTGATTACTATTACACTTTTAAAAATTTGAAAAACAAGTGATTGCCCTTTTTAACATCTGCCCACGAAACACTGCAGCAATAGGCAAGCTGGCATCAACCCTGCTTGCTCTGGACCTGAATCCATCCCAGTAATTCCCTGAGTTGCCCCAGGAGGAGCTCCAAAGCCAAAGCTGACCTGTGCTGCCATCTCATTGCAGGGGTTCCATACTGCTGTCTCCTTATCACAAAAGTTCCAGACCTTCCTGCTGTTGTGCATGGGCAGCTCCTCAGAGCACTGCCTCTTTCTTCTCACAAAGCAGCCAACTGACTCCAGTGCCCTTCTCACCCAGCCACCCCAGCCACTCTTTTAGAGCATCTTCTTCTCACTGCTTACAGCCGTGGCCTGGTAATGTCAGGCCTGCTCCCAATCTTTGATCATTGGCCCAGCTGCAACTCCTTAGGGCTGAGATTACTTTCTACTCTATCTTTATTTTCTTCTATTCTATCCCCCTACATACCTACAGGCAGGGTTTTTTCCTTCCTGAAAATTCAGAGAACAACAAGGCTGAGATTTTTCCTGTGGGCGGTCACTGAATCTTGGCCATGCCCAACCCGCCCTTCCCACCCTGCCCATGGACAGAGGAGCTGGCAGCACAAGGCTCCCCTCAGCCCATGGTGATCTTCAGCAACACTTTTGTGCTGACCATGCCCAAGGGCTGAGCCCTGCCTGGGGCTCACCTGTGGGAACCCAGGAAATTCCTCTGGCTGCCCCGGAGGGCTCCAGAACCTGCCCAGGGGGCTCAGAGACCTTGGCACAGAGCCCAAGACCCCTGTGCCTTTGATCTTGACCCATGGAAAAAATGACCAACCTTGTAGGAGGATTGACAAGCCATGAAAGTTTAAGTAGGATGATAGTGAATTTATCACGGGGTGAAAAATAGATTGTTGAAGTTTTTAGCATGGGGCTTCAGGAGGCAAGATGGAGGAATCTGGCCATGTCCAGCCTTTCTCTTTCTTCTTCTTGGCCTCCATCTTCTGCTGGGATGGTGGCACTTTTGGATTGCTTTAAAGTAGAAACTCACTCACTAGCAAGGAAAAATCCTTCCAAAGCATTTTTTTTTTCTATTGTTATCCTTCCAGTTTAGATGGAAGGATTGGCACCTAAAGGGAACAGATTCATCTTTGCAAGAGCCAAAACCATCCCCTGGCTCCTGCCAGAGAGACCTGCTGCACCTCAATTGCTTCCTCTGGCATGCACAAAACTAAAGGGACTTCATTGACAGAAACAAAACAGAAATGGGCACAACTCAGACCTGTAGCTCATCCCCACACAACCTTGGACCTTGTGATTAACTGGGCATGGAGGACATGAGCTGTGGACAGGACACACTTCAGAGCCTTTCAGGAATACCGGAGCAGTTTTTGTGGCCAGGCATTGCCTGGGCAGGAGTGTCAGAGCACCCCCGCTGCCTCGCTCCCTCCCTCCCTCCCATCCAGCAGGACGTGCCACACTGTCTCACTTGACCCTATGTCAAGCAATTTTACTTCTTCAATCCATTATTCATTTCATTCACTTGGATGTCTGGGAGATTTCTGTTTTTTCAAGCCCCACCTGAAGCCAAGAGGCGCTTAGAGGAAAGACCATCACTGCTTGTACAGAAATACAAATAGGCCAGAGGGGATCATTCTGATACTCTTGGCTGATCTCTTGCCACCTCCCAGCAAGGTCTGAGCAGTCTGCAGTAAATTGAGTCTAATCTTAAGCTCCTAAGAACACCTGACCCTAAAAGGACAGGTGTTTGACAAAGGGTCACCTCCTCTGGCATGGATGTCCCAGGAATGGAAGGATGGAAGTCAATACCAGACAAAGAGGCTCTACATATTATTATTAAAAAAAAAAAAAAAGAAAAAAGAAGCAGGCTTTAAAGGCCAATATTCAATACGCATCAAATTCATAGATTCAAGTTTTTTCCATTGTTTTAAGAAGTTAATCCCAGCTCCCAGCCACCACTGAATGGCTAGAAGAAGGCAAGAACACCAGGGACCAAGGTCAGACTTCCCTGAGCAAGATGCTCCAGAGCATCAGCACCCTGACAGTGAAGAATTTCTGCCTACTATCCAATTGAAAACATTCCTTTGTCAGTTTAAAGTCATTCCCCCTTGTCCTACAATTGCACGTGCCTGTAAAAAGTCCCTCTGCAGCTCTTCTGGAGCCCTTTAGGTGCTGGAAATTGTTCCAAGTTCGGCGCAATCGGCGTAGAGCCTGCGCAAACGGCGTAGAGCCCGCACAGTCGGCGTGCGGCTGAGCATTTGGAATAGAGCCTTCGCAATCGGCGTGCAGCCTGCTCAATCGGCGTAGAGGCTGCGCAAACGGCGTAGAACCTGCGCAAACGGCGTGCGCCTGCGCAGTCGGCGTGCGGCTGAGCATTTGGCGTGCAGCCAGCGCGATCGGCGTAGAGCCTGCACAGTCGGCGTACAGCCTCCGCAATCGGCGTGGGCCTGCGCAGTCGGCGTCTGGCTGAGCATTTGCCGTAGGGCCTAAGATACCGGCGTAGAGCCTGCGCAAACGGCGCGCGCCTGAGCAGCAGGCGAGCGGCTGAGCATTTGCCGTAGAGCCTACGCAATCGGCGTAAAGCCTGCGCAAACGGCGTAGAACCTGCGCAAACGGCGCGCGCCTGCGCAGTAGGCGTGCGGCTGAGCACTTGGCGTACAGCCTGCGAAATCGGCTTGCGCCTGCGCAGTCGGCGTGAGGCTGAGCATTTGGCGTGCAGCCTCCGCAAACGGCGTAGAGCCCCGGTAAAGAAACCCTAAAAACCCTTAAGGAAACGTAAATAATTCCAAAAATAAAATACAGAAATGAAAAAAATAAAAACAAAATTTGAAAAATAAAATTTAAAAAATAAAAACACCCGCCAGGACACGTGAGCCAGCCAGCAACCTCAGCTGTCCCTCCCTCCCAAGGGCCTGGGGGAAGGAGCAGCAAGGAGCCCACACAGCACGAGTGGGGCAGGGAGAGCAGGACAGCCAAAGCTCTCAGCGCTGATGGTGGCAGCTGGGCCAATTGTTCCTTTTTAGGACGTCTTATCTGCCTACTCTGCTGTGAAAAATGCATGTATTTTATGAGTGGCTTTTTGCAAAGATTAAAATGAATATTATATATGTTGTGTTAGAAAGTAATGCTGTATTAATTCTCTTAAGTACTGTGTTCAATATAGTTGCAGGTTATAATAAATGTTAAAATAGAAACGATGCCACGTAGGGTTCTTTTTTTAAAAAGAAAGGACTTGCAGCTAGATAGCAGCCACAGGACACCTCAATCTTTCAGAGAAGAAGAATTGATTGCCCTCTTATCAGAAGAAACCAACTTCTTCCTGCCTCGAAGGCGCTGTTAGGATTCAGAGGAAGAAGTTGACACTGACCAGACAGAATCCCGTGTTTGAATGGAATTTATGCATCATGGATGAAGTGTAGGAATATGCAACAGGCTGCTGCTTTTAAGGGTTAATCCTCTGTTAACGTGGGTCCTTTTTCGGGCTCCTGCTGCCCAGAAAAAGGTACCCGGACCGTCCCTAACTCTTTGTCTCTATTGTCTCAGATTGTCCTAATTCAATTTGTCCAAATTATTATTACTCTAATTGTATTACTATTTTTATAACCATTTGATTACTATTACACTTTTAAAAATTTGAAAAACAAGTGATTGCCCTTTTTAACATCTGCCCACGAAACACTGCAGCAATAGGCAAGCTGGCATCAACCCTGCTTGCTCTGGACCTGAATCCATCCCAGTAATTCCCTGAGTTGCCCCAGGAGGAGCTCCAAAGCCAAAGCTGACCTGTGCTGCCATCTCATTGCAGGGGTTCCATACTGCTGTCTCCTTATCACAAAAGTTCCAGACCTTCCTGCTGTTGTGCATGGGCAGCTCCTCAGAGCACTGCCTCTTTCTTCTCACAAAGCAGCCAACTGACTCCAGTGCCCTTCTCACCCAGCCACCCCAGCCACTCTTTTAGAGCATCTTCTTCTCACTGCTTACAGCCGTGGCCTGGTAATGTCAGGCCTGCTCCCAATCTTTGATCATTGGCCCAGCTGCAACTCCTTAGGGCTGAGATTACTTTCTACTCTATCTTTATTTTCTTCTATTCTATCCCCCTACATACCTACAGGCAGGGTTTTTTCCTTCCTGAAAATTCAGAGAACAACAAGGCTGAGATTTTTCCTGTGGGCGGTCACTGAATCTTGGCCATGCCCAACCCGCCCTTCCCACCCTGCCCATGGACAGAGGAGCTGGCAGCACAAGGCTCCCCTCAGCCCATGGTGATCTTCAGCAACACTTTTGTGCTGACCATGCCCAAGGGCTGAGCCCTGCCTGGGGCTCACCTGTGGGAACCCAGGAAATTCCTCTGGCTGCCCCGGAGGGCTCCAGAACCTGCCCAGGGGGCTCAGAGACCTTGGCACAGAGCCCAAGACCCCTGTGCCTTTGATCTTGACCCATGGAAAAAATGACCAACCTTGTAGGAGGATTGACAAGCCATGAAAGTTTAAGTAGGATGATAGTGAATTTATCACGGGGTGAAAGATAGATTGTTGAAGTTTTTAGCATGGGGCTTCAGGAGGCAAGATGGAGGAATCTGGCCATGTCCAGCCTTTCTCTTTCTTCTTCTTGGCCTCCATCTTCTGCTGGGATGGTGGCACTTTTGGATTGCTTTAAAGTAGAAACTCACTCACTAGCAAGGAAAAATCCTTCCAAAGCATTTTTTTTCTATTGTTATCCTTCCAGTTTAGATGGAAGGATTGGCACCTAAAGGGAACAGATTCATCTTTGCAAGAGCCAAAACCATCCCCTGGCTCCTGCCAGAGAGACCTGCTGCACCTCAATTGCTTCCTCTGGCATGCACAAAACTAAAGGGACTTCATTGACAGAAACAAAACAGAAATGGGCACAACTCAGACCTGTAGCTCATCCCCACACAACCTTGGACCTTGTGATTAACTGGGCATGGAGGACATGAGCTGTGGACAGGACACACTTCAGAGCCTTTCAGGAATACCGGAGCAGTTTTTGTGGCCAGGCATTGCCTGGGCAGGAGTGTCAGAGCACCCCCGCTGCCTCCCTCCCTCCCTCCCATCCAGCAGGACGTGCCACACTGTCTCACTTGACCCTATGTCAAGCAATTTTACTTCTTCAATCCATTATTCATTTCATTCACTTGGATGTCTGGGAGATTTCTGTTTTTTCAAGCCCCACCTGAAGCCAAGAGGCGCTTAGAGGAAAGACCATCACTGCTTGTACAGAAATACAAATAGGCCAGAGGGGATCATTCTGATACTCTTGGCTGATCTCTTGCCACCTCCCAGCAAGGTCTGAGCAGTCTGCAGTAAATTAAGTCTAATCTTGAGCTCCTAAGAACACCTGACCCTAAAAGGACAGGTGTTTGACAAAGGGTCACCTCCTCTGGCATGGATGTCCCAGGAATGGAAGGATGGAAGTCAATACCAGACAAAGAGGCTCTACATATTATTATTAAAAAAAAAAAAAAAGAAAAAAGAAGCAGGCTTTAAAGGCCAATATTCAATACGCATCAAATTCATAGATTCAAGTTTTTTCCATTGTTTTAAGAAGTTAATCCCAGCTCCCAGCCACCACTGAATGGCTAGAAGAAGGCAAGAACACCAGGGACCAAGGTCAGACTTCCCTGAGCAAGATGCTCCAGAGCATCAGCACCCTGACAGTGAAGAATTTCTGCCTACTATCCAATTGAAAACATTCCTTTGTCAGTTTAAAGTCATTCCCCCTTGTCCTACAATTGCACGTGCCTGTAAAAAGTCCCTCTGCAGCTCTTCTGGAGCCCTTTAGGTGCTGGAAATTGTTCCAAGTTCGGCGCAATCGGCGTAGAGGCTGCGCAAACGGCGTAGAGCCCGCACAGTCGGCGTGCGGCTGAGCATTTGGAATAGAGCCTTCGCAATCGGCGTGCAGCCTGCTCAATCGGCGTAGAGGCTGCGCAAACGGCGTAGAACCTGCGCAAACGGCGTGCGCCTGCGCAGTCGGCGTGCGGCTGAGCATTTGGCGTGCAGCCAGCGCGATCGGCGTAGAGCCTGCACAGTCGGCGTACAGCCTCCGCAATCGGCGTGGGCCTGCGCAGTCGGCGTCCGGCTGAGCATTTGCCGTAGGGCCTAAGATACCGGCGTAGAGCATGCGCAAACGGCGCGCGCCTGAGCAGCAGGCGAGCGGCTGAGCATTTGCCGTAGAGCCTACGCAATCGGCGTAAAGCCTGCGCAAACGGCGTAGAACCTGCGCAAACGGCGCGCGCCTGCGCAGTCGGCGTGCAGCCTCCGCAAACGGCGTAGAGCCCCGGTAAAGAAACCCTAAAAACCCTTAAGGAAACGTAAATAATTCCAAAAATAAAATACAGAAATGAAAAAAATAAAAACAAAATTTGAAAAATAAAATTAAAAAAATAAAAACACCCGCCAGGACACGTGAGCCAGCCAGCAACCTCAGCTGTCCCTCCCTCCCAAGGGCCTGGGGGAAGGAGCAGCAAGGAGCCCACACAGCACGAGTGGGGCAGGGAGAGCAGGACAGCCAAAGCTCTCAGCGCTGATGGTGGCAGCTGGGCCAATTGTTCCTTTTTAGGACGTCTTATCTGCCTACTCTGCTGTGAAAAATGCATGTATTTTATGAGTGGCTTTTTGCAAAGATTAAAATGAATATTATATATGTTGTGTTAGAACGTAATGCTGTATTAATTCTCTTAAGTACTGTGTTCAATATAGTTGCAGGTTATAATAAATGTTAAAATAGAAACGATGCCACGTAGGGTTCTTTCTTTAAAAAGAAAGGACTTGCAGCTAGATAGCAGCCACAGGACACCTCAATCTTTCAGAGAAGAAGAATTGATTGCCCTCTTATCAGAAGAAACCAACTTCTTCCTGCCTCGAAGGCGCTGTTAGGATTCAGAGGAAGAAGTTGACACTGACCAGACAGAATCCCGTGTTTGAATGGAATTTATGCATCATGGATGAAGTGTAGGAATATGCAACAGGCTGCTGCTTTTAAGGGTTAATCCTCTGTTAACGTGGGTCCTTTTTCGGGCTCCTGCTGCCCAGAAAAAGGTACCCGGACTGTCCCTAACTCTTTGTCTCTATTGTCTCAGATTGTCCTAATTCAATTTGTCCAAATTATTATTACTCTAATTGTATTACTATTTTTATAACCATTTGATTACTATTACACTTTTAAAAATTTGAAAAACAAGTGATTGCCGTTTTTAACATCTGCCCACGAAACACTGCAGCAATAGGCAAGCTGGCATCAACCCTGCTTGCTCTGGACCTGAATCCATCCCAGTAATTCCCTGAGTTGCCCCAGGAGGAGCTCCAAAGCCAAAGCTGACCTGTGCTGCCATCTCATTGCAGGGGTTCCATACTGCTGTCTCCTTATCACAAAAGTTCCAGACCTTCCTGCTGTTGTGCATGGGCAGCTCCTCAGAGCACTGCCTCTTTCTCCTCGCAAAGCAGCCAACTGACTCCAGTGCCCTTCTCACCCAGCCACTCTTTTAGAGCATCTTCTTCTCACTGCTTACAGCCGTGGCCTGGTAATGTCAGGCCTGCTCCCAATCTTTGATCATTGGCCCAGCTGCAACTCCTTAGGGCTGAGATTACTTTCTACTCTATCTTTATTTTCTTCTAGTCTATCCCCCTACATACCTACAGGCAGGGTTTTTTCCTTCCTGAAAATTCAGAGAACAACAAGGCTGAGATTTTTCCTGTGGGCGGTCACTGAATCTTGGCCATGCCCAACCCACCCTTCCCACCCTGCCCATGGACAGAGGAGCTGGCAGCACAAGGCTCCCCTCAGCCCATGGTGATCTTCAGCAACACTTTTGTGCTGACCATGCCCAAGGGCTGAGCCCTGCCTGGGGCTCACCTGTGGGAACCCAGGAAATTCCTCTGGCTGCCCCGGAGGGCTCCAGAACCTGCCCAGGGGGCTCAGAGACCTTGGCACAGAGCCCAAGACCCCTGTGCCTTTGATCTTGACCCATGGAAAAAATGACCAACCTTGTAGGAGGATTGACAAGCCATGAAAGTTTAAGTAGGATGATGGTGAATTTATCACGGGGTGAAAAATAGATTGTTGAAGTTTTTAGCATGGGGCTTCAGGAGGCAAGATGGAGGAATCTGGCCATGTCCAGCCTTTCTCCTTCTTCTTCTTGGCCTCCATCTTCTGCTGGGATGGTGGCACTTTTGGATTGCTTTAAAGTAGAAACTCACTCACTAGCAAGGAAAAATCCTTCCAAAGCATTTTTTTTCTATTGTTATCCTTCCAGTTTAGATGGAAGGATTGGCACCTAAAGGGAACAGATTCATCTTTGCAAGAGCCAAAACCATCCCCTGGCTCCTGCCAGAGAGACCTGCTGCACCTCAATTGCTTCCTCTGGCATGCACAAAACTAAAGGGACTTCATTGACAGAAACAAAACAGAAATGGGCACAACTCAGACCTGTAGCTCATCCCCACACAACCTTGGACCTTGTGATTAACTGGGCATGGAGGACATGAGCTGTGGACAGGACACACTTCAGAGCCTTTCAGGAATACCGGAGCAGTTTTTGTGGCCAGGCATTGCCTGGGCAGGAGTGTCAGAGCACCCCCGCTGCCTCCCTCCCTCCCTCCCATCCAGCAGGACGTGCCACACTGTCTCACTTGACCCTATGTCAAGCAATTTTACTTCTTCAATCCATTATTCATTTCATTCACTTGGATGTCTGGGAGATTTCTGTTTTTTCCAGCCCCACCTGAAGCCAAGAGGCGCTTAGAGGAAAGACCATCACTGCTTGTACAGAAATACAAATAGGCCAGAGGGGATCATTCTGATACTCTTGGCTGATCTCTTGCCACCTCCCAGCAAGGTCTGAGCAGTCTGCAGTAAATTAAGTCTAATCTTGAGCTCCTAAGAACACCTGACCCTAAAAGGACAGGTGTTTGACAAAGGGTCACCTCCTCTGGCATGGATGTCCCAGGAATGGAAGGATGGAAGTCAATACCAGACAAAGAGGCTCTACATATTATTATTAAAAAAAAAAAAAAAGAAAAAAGAAGCAGGCTTTAAAGGCCAATATTCAATACGCATCAAATTCATAGATTCAAGTTTTTTCCATTGTTTTAAGAAGTTAATCCCAGCTCCCAGCCACCACTGAATGGCTAGAAGAAGGCAAGAACACCAGGGACCAAGGTCAGACTTCCCTGAGCAAGATGCTCCAGAGCATCAGCACCCTGACAGTGAAGAATTTCTGCCTACTATCCAATTGAAAACATTCCTTTGTCAGTTTAAAGTCATTCCCCCTTGTCCTACAATTGCACGTGCCTGTAAAAAGTCCCTCTGCAGCTCTTCTGGAGCCCTTTAGGTGCTGGAAATTGTTCCAAGTTCGGCGCAATCGGCGTAGAGGCTGCGCAAACGGCGTAGAGCCCGCACAGTCGGCGTGCGGCTGAGCATTTGGAATAGAGCCTTCGCAATCGGCGTGCAGCCTGCTCAATCGGCGTAGAGGCTGCGCAAACGGCGTAGAACCTGCGCAAACGGCGTGCGCCTGCGCAGTCGGCGTGCGGCTGAGCATTTGGCGTGCAGCCAGCGCGATCGGCGTAGAGCCTGCACAGTCGGCGTACAGCCTCCGCAATCGGCGTGGGCCTGCGCAGTCGGCGTCCGGCTGAGCATTTGCCGTAGGGCCTAAGATACCGGCGTAGAGCATGCGCAAACGGCGCGCGCCTGAGCAGCAGGCGAGCGGCTGAGCATTTGCCGTAGAGCCTACGCAATCGGCGTAAAGCCTGCGCAAACGGCGTAGAACCTGCGCAAACGGCGCGCGCCTGCGCAGTCGGCGTGCAGCCTCCGCAAACGGCGTAGAGCCCCGGTAAAGAAACCCTAAAAACCCTTAAGGAAACGTAAATAATTCCAAAAATAAAATACAGAAATGAAAAAAATAAAAACAAAATTTGAAAAATAAAATTAAAAAAATAAAAACACCCGCCAGGACACGTGAGCCAGCCAGCAACCTCAGCTGTCCCTCCCTCCCAAGGGCCTGGGGGAAGGAGCAGCAAGGAGCCCACACAGCACGAGTGGGGCAGGGAGAGCAGGACAGCCAAAGCTCTCAGCGCTGATGGTGGCAGCTGGGCCAATTGTTCCTTTTTAGGACGTCTTATCTGCCTACTCTGCTGTGAAAAATGCATGTATTTTATGAGTGGCTTTTTGCAAAGATTAAAATGAATATTATATATGTTGTGTTAGAACGTAATGCTGTATTAATTCTCTTAAGTACTGTGTTCAATATAGTTGCAGGTTATAATAAATGTTAAAATAGAAACGATGCCACGTAGGGTTCTTTCTTTAAAAAGAAAGGACTTGCAGCTAGATAGCAGCCACAGGACACCTCAATCTTTCAGAGAAGAAGAATTGATTGCCCTCTTATCAGAAGAAACCAACTTCTTCCTGCCTCGAAGGCGCTGTTAGGATTCAGAGGAAGAAGTTGACACTGACCAGACAGAATCCCGTGTTTGAATGGAATTTATGCATCATGGATGAAGTGTAGGAATATGCAACAGGCTGCTGCTTTTAAGGGTTAATCCTCTGTTAACGTGGGTCCTTTTTCGGGCTCCTGCTGCCCAGAAAAAGGTACCCGGACTGTCCCTAACTCTTTGTCTCTATTGTCTCAGATTGTCCTAATTCAATTTGTCCAAATTATTATTACTCTAATTGTATTACTATTTTTATAACCATTTGATTACTATTACACTTTTAAAAATTTGAAAAACAAGTGATTGCCGTTTTTAACATCTGCCCACGAAACACTGCAGCAATAGGCAAGCTGGCATCAACCCTGCTTGCTCTGGACCTGAATCCATCCCAGTAATTCCCTGAGTTGCCCCAGGAGGAGCTCCAAAGCCAAAGCTGACCTGTGCTGCCATCTCATTGCAGGGGTTCCATACTGCTGTCTCCTTATCACAAAAGTTCCAGACCTTCCTGCTGTTGTGCATGGGCAGCTCCTCAGAGCACTGCCTCTTTCTCCTCGCAAAGCAGCCAACTGACTCCAGTGCCCTTCTCACCCAGCCACTCTTTTAGAGCATCTTCTTCTCACTGCTTACAGCCGTGGCCTGGTAATGTCAGGCCTGCTCCCAATCTTTGATCATTGGCCCAGCTGCAACTCCTTAGGGCTGAGATTACTTTCTACTCTATCTTTATTTTCTTCTAGTCTATCCCCCTACATACCTACAGGCAGGGTTTTTTCCTTCCTGAAAATTCAGAGAACAACAAGGCTGAGATTTTTCCTGTGGGCGGTCACTGAATCTTGGCCATGCCCAACCCGCCCTTCCCACCCTGCCCATGGACAGAGGAGCTGGCAGCACAAGGCTCCCCTCAGCCCATGGTGATCTTCAGCAACACTTTTGTGCTGACCATGCCCAAGGGCTGAGCCCTGCCTGGGGCTCACCTGTGGGAACCCAGGAAATTCCTCTGGCTGCCCCGGAGGGCTCCAGAACCTGCCCAGGGGGCTCAGAGACCTTGGCACAGAGCCCAAGACCCCTGTGCCTTTGATCTTGACCCATGGAAAAAATGACCAACCTTGTAGGAGGATTGACAAGCCATGAAAGTTTAAGTAGGATGATGGTGAATTTATCACGGGGTGAAAAATAGATTGTTGAAGTTTTTAGCATGGGGCTTCAGGAGGCAAGATGGAGGAATCTGGCCATGTCCAGCCTTTCTCCTTCTTCTTCTTGGCCTCCATCTTCTGCTGGGATGGTGGCACTTTTGGATTGCTTTAAAGTAGAAACTCACTCACTAGCAAGGAAAAATCCTTCCAAAGCATTTTTTTTCTATTGTTATCCTTCCAGTTTAGATGGAAGGATTGGCACCTAAAGGGAACAGATTCATCTTTGCAAGAGCCAAAACCATCCCCTGGCTCCTGCCAGAGAGACCTGCTGCACCTCAATTGCTTCCTCTGGCATGCACAAAACTAAAGGGACTTCATTGACAGAAACAAAACAGAAATGGGCACAACTCAGACCTGTAGCTCATCCCCACACAACCTTGGACCTTGTGATTAACTGGGCATGGAGGACATGAGCTGTGGACAGGACACACTTCAGAGCCTTTCAGGAATACCGGAGCAGTTTTTGTGGCCAGGCATTGCCTGGGCAGGAGTGTCAGAGCACCCCCGCTGCCTCCCTCCCTCCCTCCCATCCAGCAGGACGTGCCACACTGTCTCACTTGACCCTATGTCAAGCAATTTTACTTCTTCAATCCATTATTCATTTCATTCACTTGGATGTCTGGGAGATTTCTGTTTTTTCCAGCCCCACCTGAAGCCAAGAGGCGCTTAGAGGAAAGACCATCACTGCTTGTACAGAAATACAAATAGGCCAGAGGGGATCATTCTGATACTCTTGGCTGATCTCTTGCCACCTCCCAGCAAGGTCTGAGCAGTCTGCAGTAAATTAAGTCTAATCTTGAGCTCCTAAGAACACCTGACCCTAAAAGGACAGGTGTTTGACAAAGGGTCACCTCCTCTGGCATGGATGTCCCAGGAATGGAAGGATGGAAGTCAATACCAGACAAAGAGGCTCTACATATTATTATTAAAAAAAAAAAAAAAGAAAAAAGAAGCAGGCTTTAAAGGCCAATATTCAATACGCATCAAATTCATAGATTCAAGTTTTTTCCATTGTTTTAAGAAGTTAATCCCAGCTCCCAGCCACCACTGAATGGCTAGAAGAAGGCAAGAACACCAGGGACCAAGGTCAGACTTCCCTGAGCAAGATGCTCCAGAGCATCAGCACCCTGACAGTGAAGAATTTCTGCCTACTATCCAATTGAAAACATTCCTTTGTCAGTTTAAAGTCATTCCCCCTTGTCCTACAATTGCACGTGCCTGTAAAAAGTCCCTCTGCAGCTCTTCTGGAGCCCTTTAGGTGCTGGAAATTGTTCCAAGTTCGGCGCAATCGGCGTAGAGCCTGCGCAAACGGCGTAGAGCCCGCACAGTCGGCGTGCGGCTGAGCATTTGGAATAGAGCCTTCGCAATCGGCGTGCAGCCTGCTCAATCGGCGTAGAGGCTGCGCAAACGGCGTAGAACCTGCGCAAACGGCGTGCGCCTGCGCAGTCGGCGTGCGGCTGAGCATTTGGCGTGCAGCCAGCGCGATCGGCGTAGAGCCTGCACAGTCGGCGTACAGCCTCCGCAATCGGCGTGGGCCTGCGCAGTCGGCGTCCGGCTGAGCATTTGCCGTAGGGCCTAAGATACCGGCGTAGAGCATGCGCAAACGGCGCGCGCCTGAGCAGCAGGCGAGCGGCTGAGCATTTGCCGTAGAGCCTACGCAATCGGCGTAAAGCCTGCGCAAACGGCGTAGAACCTGCGCAAACGGCGCGCGCCTGCGCAGTCGGCGTGCAGCCTCCGCAAACGGCGTAGAGCCCCGGTAAAGAAACCCTAAAAACCCTTAAGGAAACGTAAATAATTCCAAAAATAAAATACAGAAATGAAAAAAATAAAAACAAAATTTGAAAAATAAAATTAAAAAAATAAAAACACCCGCCAGGACACGTGAGCCAGCCAGCAACCTCAGCTGTCCCTCCCTCCCAAGGGCCTGGGGGAAGGAGCAGCAAGGAGCCCACACAGCACGAGTGGGGCAGGGAGAGCAGGACAGCCAAAGCTCTCAGCGCTGATGGTGGCAGCTGGGCCAATTGTTCCTTTTTAGGACGTCTTATCTGCCTACTCTGCTGTGAAAAATGCATGTATTTTATGAGTGGCTTTTTGCAAAGATTAAAATGAATATTATATATGTTGTGTTAGAACGTAATGCTGTATTAATTCTCTTAAGTACTGTGTTCAATATAGTTGCAGGTTATAATAAATGTTAAAATAGAAACGATGCCACGTAGGGTTCTTTCTTTAAAAAGAAAGGACTTGCAGCTAGATAGCAGCCACAGGACACCTCAATCTTTCAGAGAAGAAGAATTGATTGCCCTCTTATCAGAAGAAACCAACTTCTTCCTGCCTCGAAGGCGCTGTTAGGATTCAGAGGAAGAAGTTGACACTGACCAGACAGAATCCCGTGTTTGAATGGAATTTATGCATCATGGATGAAGTGTAGGAATATGCAACAGGCTGCTGCTTTTAAGGGTTAATCCTCTGTTAACGTGGGTCCTTTTTCGGGCTCCTGCTGCCCAGAAAAAGGTACCCGGACTGTCCCTAACTCTTTGTCTCTATTGTCTCAGATTGTCCTAATTCAATTTGTCCAAATTATTATTACTCTAATTGTATTACTATTTTTATAACCATTTGATTACTATTACACTTTTAAAAATTTGAAAAACAAGTGATTGCCCTTTTTAACATCTGCCCACGAAACACTGCAGCAATAGGCAAGCTGGCATCAACCCTGCTTGCTCTGGACCTGAATCCATCCCAGTAATTCCCTGAGTTGCCCCAGGAGGAGCTCCAAAGCCAAAGCTGACCTGTGCTGCCATCTCATTGCAGGGGTTCCATACTGCTGTCTCCTTATCACAAAAGTTCCAGACCTTCCTGCTGTTGTGCATGGGCAGCTCCTCAGAGCACTGCCTCTTTCTCCTCGCAAAGCAGCCAACTGACTCCAGTGCCCTTCTCACCCAGCCACTCTTTTAGAGCATCTTCTTCTCACTGCTTACAGCCGTGGCCTGGTAATGTCAGGCCTGCTCCCAATCTTTGATCATTGGCCCAGCTGCAACTCCTTAGGGCTGAGATTACTTTCTACTCTATCTTTATTTTCTTCTAGTCTATCCCCCTACATACCTACAGGCAGGGTTTTTTCCTTCCTGAAAATTCAGAGAACAACAAGGCTGAGATTTTTCCTGTGGGCGGTCACTGAATCTTGGCCATGCCCAACCCACCCTTCCCACCCTGCCCATGGACAGAGGAGCTGGCAGCACAAGGCTCCCCTCAGCCCATGGTGATCTTCAGCAACACTTTTGTGCTGACCATGCCCAAGGGCTGAGCCCTGCCTGGGGCTCACCTGTGGGAACCCAGGAAATTCCTCTGGCTGCCCCGGAGGGCTCCAGAACCTGCCCAGGGGGCTCAGAGACCTTGGCACAGAGCCCAAGACCCCTGTGCCTTTGATCTTGACCCATGGAAAAAATGACCAACCTTGTAGGAGGATTGACAAGCCATGAAAGTTTAAGTAGGATGATGGTGAATTTATCACGGGGTGAAAAATAGATTGTTGAAGTTTTTAGCATGGGGCTTCAGGAGGCAAGATGGAGGAATCTGGCCATGTCCAGCCTTTCTCCTTCTTCTTCTTGGCCTCCATCTTCTGCTGGGATGGTGGCACTTTTGGATTGCTTTAAAGTAGAAACTCACTCACTAGCAAGGAAAAATCCTTCCAAAGCATTTTTTTTCTATTGTTATCCTTCCAGTTTAGATGGAAGGATTGGCACCTAAAGGGAACAGATTCATCTTTGCAAGAGCCAAAACCATCCCCTGGCTCCTGCCAGAGAGACCTGCTGCACCTCAATTGCTTCCTCTGGCATGCACAAAACTAAAGGGACTTCATTGACAGAAACAAAACAGAAATGGGCACAACTCAGACCTGTAGCTCATCCCCACACAACCTTGGACCTTGTGATTAACTGGGCATGGAGGACATGAGCTGTGGACAGGACACACTTCAGAGCCTTTCAGGAATACCGGAGCAGTTTTTGTGGCCAGGCATTGCCTGGGCAGGAGTGTCAGAGCACCCCCGCTGCCTCCCTCCCTCCCTCCCATCCAGCAGGACGTGCCACACTGTCTCACTTGACCCTATGTCAAGCAATTTTACTTCTTCAATCCATTATTCATTTCATTCACTTGGATGTCTGGGAGATTTCTGTTTTTTCCAGCCCCACCTGAAGCCAAGAGGCGCTTAGAGGAAAGACCATCACTGCTTGTACAGAAATACAAATAGGCCAGAGGGGATCATTCTGATACTCTTGGCTGATCTCTTGCCACCTCCCAGCAAGGTCTGAGCAGTCTGCAGTAAATTAAGTCTAATCTTGAGCTCCTAAGAACACCTGACCCTAAAAGGACAGGTGTTTGACAAAGGGTCACCTCCTCTGGCATGGATGTCCCAGGAATGGAAGGATGGAAGTCAATACCAGACAAAGAGGCTCTACATATTATTATTAAAAAAAAAAAAAAAGAAAAAAGAAGCAGGCTTTAAAGGCCAATATTCAATACGCATCAAATTCATAGATTCAAGTTTTTTCCATTGTTTTAAGAAGTTAATCCCAGCTCCCAGCCACCACTGAATGGCTAGAAGAAGGCAAGAACACCAGGGACCAAGGTCAGACTTCCCTGAGCAAGATGCTCCAGAGCATCAGCACCCTGACAGTGAAGAATTTCTGCCTACTATCCAATTGAAAACATTCCTTTGTCAGTTTAAAGTCATTCCCCCTTGTCCTACAATTGCACGTGCCTGTAAAAAGTCCCTCTGCAGCTCTTCTGGAGCCCTTTAGGTGCTGGAAATTGTTCCAAGTTCGGCGCAATCGGCGTAGAGGCTGCGCAAACGGCGTAGAGCCCGCACAGTCGGCGTGCGGCTGAGCATTTGGAATAGAGCCTTCGCAATCGGCGTGCAGCCTGCTCAATCGGCGTAGAGGCTGCGCAAACGGCGTAGAACCTGCGCAAACGGCGTGCGCCTGCGCAGTCGGCGTGCGGCTGAGCATTTGGCGTGCAGCCAGCGCGATCGGCGTAGAGCCTGCACAGTCGGCGTACAGCCTCCGCAATCGGCGTGGGCCTGCGCAGTCGGCGTCCGGCTGAGCATTTGCCGTAGGGCCTAAGATACCGGCGTAGAGCATGCGCAAACGGCGCGCGCCTGAGCAGCAGGCGAGCGGCTGAGCATTTGCCGTAGAGCCTACGCAATCGGCGTAAAGCCTGCGCAAACGGCGTAGAACCTGCGCAAACGGCGCGCGCCTGCGCAGTCGGCGTGCAGCCTCCGCAAACGGCGTAGAGCCCCGGTAAAGAAACCCTAAAAACCCTTAAGGAAACGTAAATAATTCCAAAAATAAAATACAGAAATGAAAAAAATAAAAACAAAATTTGAAAAATAAAATTAAAAAAATAAAAACACCCGCCAGGACACGTGAGCCAGCCAGCAACCTCAGCTGTCCCTCCCTCCCAAGGGCCTGGGGGAAGGAGCAGCAAGGAGCCCACACAGCACGAGTGGGGCAGGGAGAGCAGGACAGCCAAAGCTCTCAGCGCTGATGGTGGCAGCTGGGCCAATTGTTCCTTTTTAGGACGTCTTATCTGCCTACTCTGCTGTGAAAAATGCATGTATTTTATGAGTGGCTTTTTGCAAAGATTAAAATGAATATTATATATGTTGTGTTAGAACGTAATGCTGTATTAATTCTCTTAAGTACTGTGTTCAATATAGTTGCAGGTTATAATAAATGTTAAAATAGAAACGATGCCACGTAGGGTTCTTTCTTTAAAAAGAAAGGACTTGCAGCTAGATAGCAGCCACAGGACACCTCAATCTTTCAGAGAAGAAGAATTGATTGCCCTCTTATCAGAAGAAACCAACTTCTTCCTGCCTCGAAGGCGCTGTTAGGATTCAGAGGAAGAAGTTGACACTGACCAGACAGAATCCCGTGTTTGAATGGAATTTATGCATCATGGATGAAGTGTAGGAATATGCAACAGGCTGCTGCTTTTAAGGGTTAATCCTCTGTTAACGTGGGTCCTTTTTCGGGCTCCTGCTGCCCAGAAAAAGGTACCCGGACTGTCCCTAACTCTTTGTCTCTATTGTCTCAGATTGTCCTAATTCAATTTGTCCAAATTATTATTACTCTAATTGTATTACTATTTTTATAACCATTTGATTACTATTACACTTTTAAAAATTTGAAAAACAAGTGATTGCCGTTTTTAACATCTGCCCACGAAACACTGCAGCAATAGGCAAGCTGGCATCAACCCTGCTTGCTCTGGACCTGAATCCATCCCAGTAATTCCCTGAGTTGCCCCAGGAGGAGCTCCAAAGCCAAAGCTGACCTGTGCTGCCATCTCATTGCAGGGGTTCCATACTGCTGTCTCCTTATCACAAAAGTTCCAGACCTTCCTGCTGTTGTGCATGGGCAGCTCCTCAGAGCACTGCCTCTTTCTCCTCGCAAAGCAGCCAACTGACTCCAGTGCCCTTCTCACCCAGCCACTCTTTTAGAGCATCTTCTTCTCACTGCTTACAGCCGTGGCCTGGTAATGTCAGGCCTGCTCCCAATCTTTGATCATTGGCCCAGCTGCAACTCCTTAGGGCTGAGATTACTTTCTACTCTATCTTTATTTTCTTCTAGTCTATCCCCCTACATACCTACAGGCAGGGTTTTTTCCTTCCTGAAAATTCAGAGAACAACAAGGCTGAGATTTTTCCTGTGGGCGGTCACTGAATCTTGGCCATGCCCAACCCACCCTTCCCACCCTGCCCATGGACAGAGGAGCTGGCAGCACAAGGCTCCCCTCAGCCCATGGTGATCTTCAGCAACACTTTTGTGCTGACCATGCCCAAGGGCTGAGCCCTGCCTGGGGCTCACCTGTGGGAACCCAGGAAATTCCTCTGGCTGCCCCGGAGGGCTCCAGAACCTGCCCAGGGGGCTCAGAGACCTTGGCACAGAGCCCAAGACCCCTGTGCCTTTGATCTTGACCCATGGAAAAAATGACCAACCTTGTAGGAGGATTGACAAGCCATGAAAGTTTAAGTAGGATGATGGTGAATTTATCACGGGGTGAAAAATAGATTGTTGAAGTTTTTAGCATGGGGCTTCAGGAGGCAAGATGGAGGAATCTGGCCATGTCCAGCCTTTCTCCTTCTTCTTCTTGGCCTCCATCTTCTGCTGGGATGGTGGCACTTTTGGATTGCTTTAAAGTAGAAACTCACTCACTAGCAAGGAAAAATCCTTCCAAAGCATTTTTTTTCTATTGTTATCCTTCCAGTTTAGATGGAAGGATTGGCACCTAAAGGGAACAGATTCATCTTTGCAAGAGCCAAAACCATCCCCTGGCTCCTGCCAGAGAGACCTGCTGCACCTCAATTGCTTCCTCTGGCATGCACAAAACTAAAGGGACTTCATTGACAGAAACAAAACAGAAATGGGCACAACTCAGACCTGTAGCTCATCCCCACACAACCTTGGACCTTGTGATTAACTGGGCATGGAGGACATGAGCTGTGGACAGGACACACTTCAGAGCCTTTCAGGAATACCGGAGCAGTTTTTGTGGCCAGGCATTGCCTGGGCAGGAGTGTCAGAGCACCCCCGCTGCCTCCCTCCCTCCCTCCCATCCAGCAGGACGTGCCACACTGTCTCACTTGACCCTATGTCAAGCAATTTTACTTCTTCAATCCATTATTCATTTCATTCACTTGGATGTCTGGGAGATTTCTGTTTTTTCCAGCCCCACCTGAAGCCAAGAGGCGCTTAGAGGAAAGACCATCACTGCTTGTACAGAAATACAAATAGGCCAGAGGGGATCATTCTGATACTCTTGGCTGATCTCTTGCCACCTCCCAGCAAGGTCTGAGCAGTCTGCAGTAAATTAAGTCTAATCTTGAGCTCCTAAGAACACCTGACCCTAAAAGGACAGGTGTTTGACAAAGGGTCACCTCCTCTGGCATGGATGTCCCAGGAATGGAAGGATGGAAGTCAATACCAGACAAAGAGGCTCTACATATTATTATTAAAAAAAAAAAAAAAGAAAAAAGAAGCAGGCTTTAAAGGCCAATATTCAATACGCATCAAATTCATAGATTCAAGTTTTTTCCATTGTTTTAAGAAGTTAATCCCAGCTCCCAGCCACCACTGAATGGCTAGAAGAAGGCAAGAACACCAGGGACCAAGGTCAGACTTCCCTGAGCAAGATGCTCCAGAGCATCAGCACCCTGACAGTGAAGAATTTCTGCCTACTATCCAATTGAAAACATTCCTTTGTCAGTTTAAAGTCATTCCCCCTTGTCCTACAATTGCACGTGCCTGTAAAAAGTCCCTCTGCAGCTCTTCTGGAGCCCTTTAGGTGCTGGAAATTGTTCCAAGTTCGGCGCAATCGGCGTAGAGCCTGCGCAAACGGCGTAGAGCCCGCACAGTCGGCGTGCGGCTGAGCATTTGGAATAGAGCCTTCGCAATCGGCGTGCAGCCTGCTCAATCGGCGTAGAGGCTGCGCAAACGGCGTAGAACCTGCGCAAACGGCGTGCGCCTGCGCAGTCGGCGTGCGGCTGAGCATTTGGCGTGCAGCCAGCGCGATCGGCGTAGAGCCTGCACAGTCGGCGTACAGCCTCCGCAATCGGCGTGGGCCTGCGCAGTCGGCGTCCGGCTGAGCATTTGCCGTAGGGCCTAAGATACCGGCGTAGAGCATGCGCAAACGGCGCGCGCCTGAGCAGCAGGCGAGCGGCTGAGCATTTGCCGTAGAGCCTACGCAATCGGCGTAAAGCCTGCGCAAACGGCGTAGAACCTGCGCAAACGGCGCGCGCCTGCGCAGTCGGCGTGCAGCCTCCGCAAACGGCGTAGAGCCCCGGTAAAGAAACCCTAAAAACCCTTAAGGAAACGTAAATAATTCCAAAAATAAAATACAGAAATGAAAAAAATAAAAACAAAATTTGAAAAATAAAATTAAAAAAATAAAAACACCCGCCAGGACACGTGAGCCAGCCAGCAACCTCAGCTGTCCCTCCCTCCCAAGGGCCTGGGGGAAGGAGCAGCAAGGAGCCCACACAGCACGAGTGGGGCAGGGAGAGCAGGACAGCCAAAGCTCTCAGCGCTGATGGTGGCAGCTGGGCCAATTGTTCCTTTTTAGGACGTCTTATCTGCCTACTCTGCTGTGAAAAATGCATGTATTTTATGAGTGGCTTTTTGCAAAGATTAAAATGAATATTATATATGTTGTGTTAGAACGTAATGCTGTATTAATTCTCTTAAGTACTGTGTTCAATATAGTTGCAGGTTATAATAAATGTTAAAATAGAAACGATGCCACGTAGGGTTCTTTCTTTAAAAAGAAAGGACTTGCAGCTAGATAGCAGCCACAGGACACCTCAATCTTTCAGAGAAGAAGAATTGATTGCCCTCTTATCAGAAGAAACCAACTTCTTCCTGCCTCGAAGGCGCTGTTAGGATTCAGAGGAAGAAGTTGACACTGACCAGACAGAATCCCGTGTTTGAATGGAATTTATGCATCATGGATGAAGTGTAGGAATATGCAACAGGCTGCTGCTTTTAAGGGTTAATCCTCTGTTAACGTGGGTCCTTTTTCGGGCTCCTGCTGCCCAGAAAAAGGTACCCGGACTGTCCCTAACTCTTTGTCTCTATTGTCTCAGATTGTCCTAATTCAATTTGTCCAAATTATTATTACTCTAATTGTATTACTATTTTTATAACCATTTGATTACTATTACACTTTTAAAAATTTGAAAAACAAGTGATTGCCCTTTTTAACATCTGCCCACGAAACACTGCAGCAATAGGCAAGCTGGCATCAACCCTGCTTGCTCTGGACCTGAATCCATCCCAGTAATTCCCTGAGTTGCCCCAGGAGGAGCTCCAAAGCCAAAGCTGACCTGTGCTGCCATCTCATTGCAGGGGTTCCATACTGCTGTCTCCTTATCACAAAAGTTCCAGACCTTCCTGCTGTTGTGCATGGGCAGCTCCTCAGAGCACTGCCTCTTTCTCCTCGCAAAGCAGCCAACTGACTCCAGTGCCCTTCTCACCCAGCCACTCTTTTAGAGCATCTTCTTCTCACTGCTTACAGCCGTGGCCTGGTAATGTCAGGCCTGCTCCCAATCTTTGATCATTGGCCCAGCTGCAACTCCTTAGGGCTGAGATTACTTTCTACTCTATCTTTATTTTCTTCTAGTCTATCCCCCTACATACCTACAGGCAGGGTTTTTTCCTTCCTGAAAATTCAGAGAACAACAAGGCTGAGATTTTTCCTGTGGGCGGTCACTGAATCTTGGCCATGCCCAACCCACCCTTCCCACCCTGCCCATGGACAGAGGAGCTGGCAGCACAAGGCTCCCCTCAGCCCATGGTGATCTTCAGCAACACTTTTGTGCTGACCATGCCCAAGGGCTGAGCCCTGCCTGGGGCTCACCTGTGGGAACCCAGGAAATTCCTCTGGCTGCCCCGGAGGGCTCCAGAACCTGCCCAGGGGGCTCAGAGACCTTGGCACAGAGCCCAAGACCCCTGTGCCTTTGATCTTGACCCATGGAAAAAATGACCAACCTTGTAGGAGGATTGACAAGCCATGAAAGTTTAAGTAGGATGATGGTGAATTTATCACGGGGTGAAAAATAGATTGTTGAAGTTTTTAGCATGGGGCTTCAGGAGGCAAGATGGAGGAATCTGGCCATGTCCAGCCTTTCTCCTTCTTCTTCTTGGCCTCCATCTTCTGCTGGGATGGTGGCACTTTTGGATTGCTTTAAAGTAGAAACTCACTCACTAGCAAGGAAAAATCCTTCCAAAGCATTTTTTTTCTATTGTTATCCTTCCAGTTTAGATGGAAGGATTGGCACCTAAAGGGAACAGATTCATCTTTGCAAGAGCCAAAACCATCCCCTGGCTCCTGCCAGAGAGACCTGCTGCACCTCAATTGCTTCCTCTGGCATGCACAAAACTAAAGGGACTTCATTGACAGAAACAAAACAGAAATGGGCACAACTCAGACCTGTAGCTCATCCCCACACAACCTTGGACCTTGTGATTAACTGGGCATGGAGGACATGAGCTGTGGACAGGACACACTTCAGAGCCTTTCAGGAATACCGGAGCAGTTTTTGTGGCCAGGCATTGCCTGGGCAGGAGTGTCAGAGCACCCCCGCTGCCTCCCTCCCTCCCTCCCATCCAGCAGGACGTGCCACACTGTCTCACTTGACCCTATGTCAAGCAATTTTACTTCTTCAATACATTATTCATTTCATTCACTTGGATGTCTGGGAGATTTCTGTTTTTTCCAGCCCCACCTGAAGCCAAGAGGCGCTTAGAGGAAAGACCATCACTGCTTGTACAGAAATACAAATAGGCCAGAGGGGATCATTCTGATACTCTTGGCTGATCTCTTGCCACCTCCCAGCAAGGTCTGAGCAGTCTGCAGTAAATTAAGTCTAATCTTGAGCTCCTAAGAACACCTGACCCTAAAAGGACAGGTGTTTGACAAAGGGTCACCTCCTCTGGCATGGATGTCCCAGGAATGGAAGGATGGAAGTCAATACCAGACAAAGAGGCTCTACATATTATTATTAAAAAAAAAAAAAAAGAAAAAAGAAGCAGGCTTTAAAGGCCAATATTCAATACGCATCAAATTCATAGATTCAAGTTTTTTCCATTGTTTTAAGAAGTTAATCCCAGCTCCCAGCAACCACTGAATGGCTAGAAGAAGGCAAGAACACCAGGGACCAAGGTCAGACTTCCCTGAGCAAGATGCTCCAGAGCATCAGCACCCTGACAGTGAAGAATTTCTGCCTACTATCCAATTGAAAACATTCCTTTGTCAGTTTAAAGTCATTCCCCCTTGTCCTACAATTGCACGTGCCTGTAAAAAGTCCCTCTGCAGCTCTTCTGGAGCCCTTTAGGTGCTGGAAATTGTTCCAAGTTCGGCGCAATCGGCGTAGAGGCTGCGCAAACGGCGTAGAGCCCGCACAGTCGGCGTGCGGCTGAGCATTTGGAATAGAGCCTTCGCAATCGGCGTGCAGCCTGCTCAATCGGCGTAGAGGCTGCGCAAACGGCGTAGAACCTGCGCAAACGGCGTGCGCCTGCGCAGTCGGCGTGCGGCTGAGCATTTGGCGTGCAGCCAGCGCGATCGGCGTAGAGCCTGCACAGTCGGCGTACAGCCTCCGCAATCGGCGTGGGCCTGCGCAGTCGGCGTCCGGCTGAGCATTTGCCGTAGGGCCTAAGATACCGGCGTAGAGCATGCGCAAACGGCGCGCGCCTGAGCAGCAGGCGAGCGGCTGAGCATTTGCCGTAGAGCCTACGCAATCGGCGTAAAGCCTGCGCAAACGGCGTAGAACCTGCGCAAACGGCGCGCGCCTGCGCAGTCGGCGTGCAGCCTCCGCAAACGGCGTAGAGCCCCGGTAAAGAAACCCTAAAAACCCTTAAGGAAACGTAAATAATTCCAAAAATAAAATACAGAAATGAAAAAAATAAAAACAAAATTTGAAAAATAAAATTAAAAAAATAAAAACACCCGCCAGGACACGTGAGCCAGCCAGCAACCTCAGCTGTCCCTCCCTCCCAAGGGCCTGGGGGAAGGAGCAGCAAGGAGCCCACACAGCACGAGTGGGGCAGGGAGAGCAGGACAGCCAAAGCTCTCAGCGCTGATGGTGGCAGCTGGGCCAATTGTTCCTTTTTAGGACGTCTTATCTGCCTACTCTGCTGTGAAAAATGCATGTATTTTATGAGTGGCTTTTTGCAAAGATTAAAATGAATATTATATATGTTGTGTTAGAAAGTAATGCTGTATTAATTCTCTTAAGTACTGTGTTCAATATAGTTGCAGGTTATAATAAATGTTAAAATAGAAACGATGCCACGTAGGGTTCTTTTTTTAAAAAGAAAGGACTTGCAGCTAGATAGCAGCCACAGGACACCTCAATCTTTCAGAGAAGAAGAATTGATTGCCCTCTTATCAGAAGAAACCAACTTCTTCCTGCCTCGAAGGCGCTGTTAGGATTCAGAGGAAGAAGTTGACACTGACCAGACAGAATCCCGTGTTTGAATGGAATTTATGCATCATGGATGAAGTGTAGGAATATGCAACAGGCTGCTGCTTTTAAGGGTTAATCCTCTGTTAACGTGGGTCCTTTTTCGGGCTCCTGCTGCCCAGAAAAAGGTACCCGGACTGTCCCTAACTCTTTGTCTCTATTGTCTCAGATTGTCCTAATTCAATTTGTCCAAATTATTATTACTCTAATTGTATTACTATTTTTATAACCATTTGATTACTATTACACTTTTAAAAATTTGAAAAACAAGTGATTGCCCTTTTTAACATCTGCCCACGAAACACTGCAGCAATAGGCAAGCTGGCATCAACCCTGCTTGCTCTGGACCTGAATCCATCCCAGTAATTCCCTGAGTTGCCCCAGGAGGAGCTCCAAAGCCAAAGCTGACCTGTGCTGCCATCTCATTGCAGGGGTTCCATACTGCTGTCTCCTTATCACAAAAGTTCCAGACCTTCCTGCTGTTGTGCATGGGCAGCTCCTCAGAGCACTGCCTCTTTCTCCTCGCAAAGCAGCCAACTGACTCCAGTGCCCTTCTCACCCAGCCACTCTTTTAGAGCATCTTCTTCTCACTGCTTACAGCCGTGGCCTGGTAATGTCAGGCCTGCTCCCAATCTTTGATCATTGGCCCAGCTGCAACTCCTTAGGGCTGAGATTACTTTCTACTCTATCTTTATTTTCTTCTAGTCTATCCCCCTACATACCTACAGGCAGGGTTTTTTCCTTCCTGAAAATTCAGAGAACAACAAGGCTGAGATTTTTCCTGTGGGCGGTCACTGAATCTTGGCCATGCCCAACCCACCCTTCCCACCCTGCCCATGGACAGAGGAGCTGGCAGCACAAGGCTCCCCTCAGCCCATGGTGATCTTCAGCAACACTTTTGTGCTGACCATGCCCAAGGGCTGAGCCCTGCCTGGGGCTCACCTGTGGGAACCCAGGAAATTCCTCTGGCTGCCCCGGAGGGCTCCAGAACCTGCCCAGGGGGCTCAGAGACCTTGGCACAGAGCCCAAGACCCCTGTGCCTTTGATCTTGACCCATGGAAAAAATGACCAACCTTGTAGGAGGATTGACAAGCCATGAAAGTTTAAGTAGGATGATGGTGAATTTATCACGGGGTGAAAAATAGATTGTTGAAGTTTTTAGCATGGGGCTTCAGGAGGCAAGATGGAGGAATCTGGCCATGTCCAGCCTTTCTCCTTCTTCTTCTTGGCCTCCATCTTCTGCTGGGATGGTGGCACTTTTGGATTGCTTTAAAGTAGAAACTCACTCACTAGCAAGGAAAAATCCTTCCAAAGCATTTTTTTTCTATTGTTATCCTTCCAGTTTAGATGGAAGGATTGGCACCTAAAGGGAACAGATTCATCTTTGCAAGAGCCAAAACCATCCCCTGGCTCCTGCCAGAGAGACCTGCTGCACCTCAATTGCTTCCTCTGGCATGCACAAAACTAAAGGGACTTCATTGACAGAAACAAAACAGAAATGGGCACAACTCAGACCTGTAGCTCATCCCCACACAACCTTGGACCTTGTGATTAACTGGGCATGGAGGACATGAGCTGTGGACAGGACACACTTCAGAGCCTTTCAGGAATACCGGAGCAGTTTTTGTGGCCAGGCATTGCCTGGGCAGGAGTGTCAGAGCACCCCCGCTGCCTCCCTCCCTCCCTCCCATCCAGCAGGACGTGCCACACTGTCTCACTTGACCCTATGTCAAGCAATTTTACTTCTTCAATCCATTATTCATTTCATTCACTTGGATGTCTGGGAGATTTCTGTTTTTTCCAGCCCCACCTGAAGCCAAGAGGCGCTTAGAGGAAAGACCATCACTGCTTGTACAGAAATACAAATAGGCCAGAGGGGATCATTCTGATACTCTTGGCTGATCTCTTGCCACCTCCCAGCAAGGTCTGAGCAGTCTGCAGTAAATTAAGTCTAATCTTGAGCTCCTAAGAACACCTGACCCTAAAAGGACAGGTGTTTGACAAAGGGTCACCTCCTCTGGCATGGATGTCCCAGGAATGGAAGGATGGAAGTCAATACCAGACAAAGAGGCTCTACATATTATTATTAAAAAAAAAAAAAAAGAAAAAAGAAGCAGGCTTTAAAGGCCAATATTCAATACGCATCAAATTCATAGATTCAAGTTTTTTCCATTGTTTTAAGAAGTTAATCCCAGCTCCCAGCCACCACTGAATGGCTAGAAGAAGGCAAGAACACCAGGGACCAAGGTCAGACTTCCCTGAGCAAGATGCTCCAGAGCATCAGCACCCTGACAGTGAAGAATTTCTGCCTACTATCCAATTGAAAACATTCCTTTGTCAGTTTAAAGTCATTCCCCCTTGTCCTACAATTGCACGTGCCTGTAAAAAGTCCCTCTGCAGCTCTTCTGGAGCCCTTTAGGTGCTGGAAATTGTTCCAAGTTCGGCGCAATCGGCGTAGAGGCTGCGCAAACGGCGTAGAGCCCGCACAGTCGGCGTGCGGCTGAGCATTTGGAATAGAGCCTTCGCAATCGGCGTGCAGCCTGCTCAATCGGCGTAGAGGCTGCGCAAACGGCGTAGAACCTGCGCAAACGGCGTGCGCCTGCGCAGTCGGCGTGCGGCTGAGCATTTGGCGTGCAGCCAGCGCGATCGGCGTAGAGCCTGCACAGTCGGCGTACAGCCTCCGCAATCGGCGTGCGCCTGCGCAGTCGGCGTGCGGCTGAGCATTTGGCGTGCAGCCAGCGCGATCGGCGTAGAGCCTGCACAGTCGGCGTACAGCCTCCGCAATCGGCGTGCGCCTGCGCAGTCGGCGTCCGGCTGAGCATTTGCCGTAGGGCCTAAGATACCGGCGTAGAGCATGCGCAAACGGCGCGCGCCTGAGCAGCAGGCGAGCGGCTGAGCATTTGCCGTAGAGCCTACGCAATCGGCGTAAAGCCTGCGCAAACGGCGTAGAACCTGCGCAAACGGCGCGCGCCTGCGCAGTCGGCGTGCAGCCTCCGCAAACGGCGTAGAGCCCCGGTAAAGAAACCCTAAAAACCCTTAAGGAAACGTAAATAATTCCAAAAATAAAATACAGAAATTAAAAAAATAAAAACAAAATTTGAAAAATAAAATTAAAAAAATAAAAACACCCGCCAGGACACGTGAGCCAGCCAGCAACCTCAGCTGTCCCTCCCTCCCAAGGGCCTGGGGGAAGGAGCAGCAAGGAGCCCACACAGCACGAGTGGGGCAGGGAGAGCAGGACAGCCAAAGCTCTCAGCGCTGATGGTGGCAGCTGGGCCAATTGTTCCTTTTTAGGACGTCTTATCTGCCTACTCTGCTGTGAAAAATGCATGTATTTTATGAGTGGCTTTTTGCAAAGATTAAAATGAATATTATATATGTTGTGTTAGAACGTAATGCTGTATTAATTCTCTTAAGTACTGTGTTCAATATAGTTGCAGGTTATAATAAATGTTAAAATAGAAACGATGCCACGTAGGGTTCTTTTTTTAAAAAGAAAGGACTTGCAGCTAGATAGCAGCCACAGGACACCTCAATCTTTCAGAGAAGAAGAATTGATTGCCCTCTTATCAGAAGAAACCAACTTCTTCCTGCCTCGAAGGCGCTGTTAGGATTCAGAGGAAGAAGTTGACACTGACCAGACAGAATCCCGTGTTTGAATGGAATTTATGCATCATGGATGAAGTGTAGGAATATGCAACAGGCTGCTGCTTTTAAGGGTTAATCATCTGTTAACGTGGGTCCTTTTTCGGGCTCCTGCTGCCCAGAAAAAGGTACCCGGACTGTCCCTAACTCTTTGTCTGTATTGTCTCAGATTGTCCTAATTCAATTTGTCCAAATTATTATTACTCTAATTGTATTACTATTTTTATAACCATTTGATTACTATTAAACTTTTAAAAATTTGAAAAACAAGTGATTGCCCTTTTTAACATCTGCCCACGAAACACTGCAGCAATAGGCAAGCTGGCATCAACCCTGCTTGCTCTGGACCTGAATCCATCCCAGTAATTCCCTGAGTTGCCCCAGGAGGAGCTCCAAAGCCAAAGCTGACCTGTGCTGCCATCTCATTGCAGGGGTTCCATACTGCTGTCTCCTTATCACAAAAGTTCCAGACCTTCCTGCTGTTGTGCATGGGCAGCTCCTCAGAGCACTGCCTCTTTCTCCTCGCAAAGCAGCCAACTGACTCCAGTGCCCTTCTCACCCAGCCACTCTTTTAGAGCATCTTCTTCTCACTGCTTACAGCCGTGGCCTGGTAATGTCAGGCCTGCTCCCAATCTTTGATCATTGGCCCAGCTGCAACTCCTTAGGGCTGAGATTACTTTCTACTCTATCTTTATTTTCTTCTAGTCTATCCCCCTACATACCTACAGGCAGGGTTTTTTCCTTCCTGAAAATTCAGAGAACAACAAGGCTGAGATTTTTCCTGTGGGCGGTCACTGAATCTTGGCCATGCCCAACCCACCCTTCCCACCCTGCCCATGGACAGAGGAGCTGGCAGCACAAGGCTCCCCTCAGCCCATGGTGATCTTCAGCAACACTTTTGTGCTGACCATGCCCAAGGGCTGAGCCCTGCCTGGGGCTCACCTGTGGGAACCCAGGAAATTCCTCTGGCTGCCCCGGAGGGCTCCAGAACCTGCCCAGGGGGCTCAGAGACCTTGGCACAGAGCCCAAGACCCCTGTGCCTTTGATCTTGACCCATGGAAAAAATGACCAACCTTGTAGGAGGATTGACAAGCCATGAAAGTTTAAGTAGGATGATGGTGAATTTATCACGGGGTGAAAAATAGATTGTTGAAGTTTTTAGCATGGGGCTTCAGGAGGCAAGATGGAGGAATCTGGCCATGTCCAGCCTTTCTCCTTCTTCTTCTTGGCCTCCATCTTCTGCTGGGATGGTGGCACTTTTGGATTGCTTTAAAGTAGAAACTCACTCACTAGCAAGGAAAAATCCTTCCAAAGCATTTTTTTTCTATTGTTATCCTTCCAGTTTAGATGGAAGGATTGGCACCTAAAGGGAACAGATTCATCTTTGCAAGAGCCAAAACCATCCCCTGGCTCCTGCCAGAGAGACCTGCTGCACCTCAATTGCTTCCTCTGGCATGCACAAAACTAAAGGGACTTCATTGACAGAAACAAAACAGAAATGGGCACAACTCAGACCTGTAGCTCATCCCCACACAACCTTGGACCTTGTGATTAACTGGGCATGGAGGACATGAGCTGTGGACAGGACACACTTCAGAGCCTTTCAGGAATACCGGAGCAGTTTTTGTGGCCAGGCATTGCCTGGGCAGGAGTGTCAGAGCACCCCCGCTGCCTCCCTCCCTCCCTCCCATCCAGCAGGACGTGCCACACTGTCTCACTTGACCCTATGTCAAGCAATTTTACTTCTTCAATCCATTATTCATTTCATTCACTTGGATGTCTGGGAGATTTCTGTTTTTTCCAGCCCCACCTGAAGCCAAGAGGCGCTTAGAGGAAAGACCATCACTGCTTGTACAGAAATACAAATAGGCCAGAGGGGATCATTCTGATACTCTTGGCTGATCTCTTGCCACCTCCCAGCAAGGTCTGAGCAGTCTGCAGTAAATTAAGTCTAATCTTGAGCTCCTAAGAACACCTGACCCTAAAAGGACAGGTGTTTGACAAAGGGTCACCTCCTCTGGCATGGATGTCCCAGGAATGGAAGGATGGAAGTCAATACCAGACAAAGAGGCTCTACATATTATTATTAAAAAAAAAAAAAAAAGAAAAAAGAAGCAGGCTTTAAAGGCCAATATTCAATACGCATCAAATTCATAGATTCAAGTTTTTTCCATTGTTTTAAGAAGTTAATCCCAGCTCCCAGCCACCACTGAATGGCTAGAAGAAGGCAAGAACACCAGGGACCAAGGTCAGACTTCCCTGAGCAAGATGCTCCAGAGCATCAGCACCCTGACAGTGAAGAATTTCTGCCTACTATCCAATTGAAAACATTCCTTTGTCAGTTTAAAGTCATTCCCCCTTGTCCTACAATTGCACGTGCCTGTAAAAAGTCCCTCTGCAGCTCTTCTGGAGCCCTTTAGGTGCTGGAAATTGTTCCAAGTTCGGCGCAATCGGCGTAGAGGCTGCGCAAACGGCGTAGAGCCCGCACAGTCGGCGTGCGGCTGAGCATTTGGAATAGAGCCTTCGCAATCGGCGTGCAGCCTGCTCAATCGGCGTAGAGGCTGCGCAAACGGCGTAGAACCTGCGCAAACGGCGTGCGCCTGCGCAGTCGGCGTGCGGCTGAGCATTTGGCGTGCAGCCAGCGCGATCGGCGTAGAGCCTGCACAGTCGGCGTACAGCCTCCGCAATCGGCGTGGGCCTGCGCAGTCGGCGTCCGGCTGAGCATTTGCCGTAGGGCCTAAGATACCGGCGTAGAGCATGCGCAAACGGCGCGCGCCTGAGCAGCAGGCGAGCGGCTGAGCATTTGCCGTAGAGCCTACGCAATCGGCGTAAAGCCTGCGCAAACGGCGTAGAACCTGCGCAAACGGCGCGCGCCTGCGCAGTCGGCGTGCAGCCTCCGCAAACGGCGTAGAGCCCCGGTAAAGAAACCCTAAAAACCCTTAAGGAAACGTAAATAATTCCAAAAATAAAATACAGAAATGAAAAAAATAAAAACAAAATTTGAAAAATAAAATTAAAAAAATAAAAACACCCGCCAGGACACGTGAGCCAGCCAGCAACCTCAGCTGTCCCTCCCTCCCAAGGGCCTGGGGGAAGGAGCAGCAAGGAGCCCACACAGCACGAGTGGGGCAGGGAGAGCAGGACAGCCAAAGCTCTCAGCGCTGATGGTGGCAGCTGGGCCAATTGTTCCTTTTTAGGACGTCTTATCTGCCTACTCTGCTGTGAAAAATGCATGTATTTTATGAGTGGCTTTTTGCAAAGATTAAAATGAATATTATATATGTTGTGTTAGAAAGTAATGCTGTATTAATTCTCTTAAGTACTGTGTTCAATATAGTTGCAGGTTATAATAAATGTTAAAATAGAAACGATGCCACGTAGGGTTCTTTCTTTAAAAAGAAAGGACTTGCAGCTAGATAGCAGCCACAGGACACCTCAATCTTTCAGAGAAGAAGAATTGATTGCCCTCTTATCAGAAGAAACCAACTTCTTCCTGCCTCGAAGGCGCTGTTAGGATTCAGAGGAAGAAGTTGACACTGACCAGACAGAATCCCGTGTTTGAATGGAATTTATGCATCATGGATGAAGTGTAGGAATATGCAACAGGCTGCTGCTTTTAAGGGTTAATCCTCTGTTAACGTGGGTCCTTTTTCGGGCTCCTGCTGCCCAGAAAAAGGTACCCGGACTGTCCCTAACTCTTTGTCTCTATTGTCTCAGATTGTCCTAATTCAATTTGTCCAAATTATTATTACTCTAATTGTATTACTATTTTTATAACCATTTGATTACTATTACACTTTTAAAAATTTGAAAAACAAGTGATTGCCCTTTTTAACATCTGCCCACGAAACACTGCAGCAATAGGCAAGCTGGCATCAACCCTGCTTGCTCTGGACCTGAATCCATCCCAGTAATTCCCTGAGTTGCCCCAGGAGGAGCTCCAAAGCCAAAGCTGACCTGTGCTGCCATCTCATTGCAGGGGTTCCATACTGCTGTCTCCTTATCACAAAAGTTCCAGACCTTCCTGCTGTTGTGCATGGGCAGCTCCTCAGAGCACTGCCTCTTTCTCCTCGCAAAGCAGCCAACTGACTCCAGTGCCCTTCTCACCCAGCCACTCTTTTAGAGCATCTTCTTCTCACTGCTTACAGCCGTGGCCTGGTAATGTCAGGCCTGCTCCCAATCTTTGATCATTGGCCCAGCTGCAACTCCTTAGGGCTGAGATTACTTTCTACTCTATCTTTATTTTCTTCTAGTCTATCCCCCTACATACCTACAGGCAGGGTTTTTTCCTTCCTGAAAATTCAGAGAACAACAAGGCTGAGATTTTTCCTGTGGGCGGTCACTGAATCTTGGCCATGCCCAACCCACCCTTCCCACCCTGCCCATGGACAGAGGAGCTGGCAGCACAAGGCTCCCCTCAGCCCATGGTGATCTTCAGCAACACTTTTGTGCTGACCATGCCCAAGGGCTGAGCCCTGCCTGGGGCTCACCTGTGGGAACCCAGGAAATTCCTCTGGCTGCCCCGGAGGGCTCCAGAACCTGCCCAGGGGGCTCAGAGACCTTGGCACAGAGCCCAAGACCCCTGTGCCTTTGATCTTGACCCATGGAAAAAATGACCAACCTTGTAGGAGGATTGACAAGCCATGAAAGTTTAAGTAGGATGATGGTGAATTTATCACGGGGTGAAAAATAGATTGTTGAAGTTTTTAGCATGGGGCTTCAGGAGGCAAGATGGAGGAATCTGGCCATGTCCAGCCTTTCTCCTTCTTCTTCTTGGCCTCCATCTTCTGCTGGGATGGTGGCACTTTTGGATTGCTTTAAAGTAGAAACTCACTCACTAGCAAGGAAAAATCCTTCCAAAGCATTTTTTTTCTATTGTTATCCTTCCAGTTTAGATGGAAGGATTGGCACCTAAAGGGAACAGATTCATCTTTGCAAGAGCCAAAACCATCCCCTGGCTCCTGCCAGAGAGACCTGCTGCACCTCAATTGCTTCCTCTGGCATGCACAAAACTAAAGGGACTTCATTGACAGAAACAAAACAGAAATGGGCACAACTCAGACCTGTAGCTCATCCCCACACAACCTTGGACCTTGTGATTAACTGGGCATGGAGGACATGAGCTGTGGACAGGACACACTTCAGAGCCTTTCAGGAATACCGGAGCAGTTTTTGTGGCCAGGCATTGCCTGGGCAGGAGTGTCAGAGCACCCCCGCTGCCTCCCTCCCTCCCTCCCATCCAGCAGGACGTGCCACACTGTCTCACTTGACCCTATGTCAAGCAATTTTACTTCTTCAATCCATTATTCATTTCATTCACTTGGATGTCTGGGAGATTTCTGTTTTTTCCAGCCCCACCTGAAGCCAAGAGGCGCTTAGAGGAAAGACCATCACTGCTTGTACAGAAATACAAATAGGCCAGAGGGGATCATTCTGATACTCTTGGCTGATCTCTTGCCACCTCCCAGCAAGGTCTGAGCAGTCTGCAGTAAATTAAGTCTAATCTTGAGCTCCTAAGAACACCTGACCCTAAAAGGACAGGTGTTTGACAAAGGGTCACCTCCTCTGGCATGGATGTCCCAGGAATGGAAGGATGGAAGTCAATACCAGACAAAGAGGCTCTACATATTATTATTAAAAAAAAAAAAAAAGAAAAAAGAAGCAGGCTTTAAAGGCCAATATTCAATACGCATCAAATTCATAGATTCAAGTTTTTTCCATTGTTTTAAGAAGTTAATCCCAGCTCCCAGCCACCACTGAATGGCTAGAAGAAGGCAAGAACACCAGGGACCAAGGTCAGACTTCCCTGAGCAAGATGCTCCAGAGCATCAGCACCCTGACAGTGAAGAATTTCTGCCTACTATCCAATTGAAAACATTCCTTTGTCAGTTTAAAGTCATTCCCCCTTGTCCTACAATTGCACGTGCCTGTAAAAAGTCCCTCTGCAGCTCTTCTGGAGCCCTTTAGGTGCTGGAAATTGTTCCAAGTTCGGCGCAATCGGCGTAGAGGCTGCGCAAACGGCGTAGAGCCCGCACAGTCGGCGTGCGGCTGAGCATTTGGAATAGAGCCTTCGCAATCGGCGTGCAGCCTGCTCAATCGGCGTAGAGGCTGCGCAAACGGCGTAGAACCTGCGCAAACGGCGTGCGCCTGCGCAGTCGGCGTGCGGCTGAGCATTTGGCGTGCAGCCAGCGCGATCGGCGTAGAGCCTGCACAGTCGGCGTACAGCCTCCGCAATCGGCGTGCGCCTGCGCAGTCGGCGTGCGGCTGAGCATTTGGCGTGCAGCCAGCGCGATCGGCGTAGAGCCTGCACAGTCGGCGTACAGCCTCCGCAATCGGCGTGCGCCTGCGCAGTCGGCGTCCGGCTGAGCATTTGCCGTAGGGCCTAAGATACCGGCGTAGAGCATGCGCAAACGGCGCGCGCCTGAGCAGCAGGCGAGCGGCTGAGCATTTGCCGTAGAGCCTACGCAATCGGCGTAAAGCCTGCGCAAACGGCGTAGAACCTGCGCAAACGGCGCGCGCCTGCGCAGTCGGCGTGCAGCCTCCGCAAACGGCGTAGAGCCCCGGTAAAGAAACCCTAAAAACCCTTAAGGAAACGTAAATAATTCCAAAAATAAAATACAGAAATGAAAAAAATAAAAACAAAATTTGAAAAATAAAATTAAAAAAATAAAAACACCCGCCAGGACACGTGAGCCAGCCAGCAACCTCAGCTGTCCCTCCCTCCCAAGGGCCTGGGGGAAGGAGCAGCAAGGAGCCCACACAGCACGAGTGGGGCAGGGAGAGCAGGACAGCCAAAGCTCTCAGCGCTGATGGTGGCAGCTGGGCCAATTGTTCCTTTTTAGGACGTCTTATCTGCCTACTCTGCTGTGAAAAATGCATGTATTTTATGAGTGGCTTTTTGCAAAGATTAAAATGAATATTATATATGTTGTGTTAGAACGTAATGCTGTATTAATTCTCTTAAGTACTGTGTTCAATATAGTTGCAGGTTATAATAAATGTTAAAATAGAAACGATGCCACGTAGGGTTCTTTTTTTAAAAAGAAAGGACTTGCAGCTAGATAGCAGCCACAGGACACCTCAATCTTTCAGAGAAGAAGAATTGATTGCCCTCTTATCAGAAGAAACCAACTTCTTCCTGCCTCGAAGGCGCTGTTAGGATTCAGAGGAAGAAGTTGACACTGACCAGACAGAATCCCGTGTTTGAATGGAATTTATGCATCATGGATGAAGTGTAGGAATATGCAACAGGCTGCTGCTTTTAAGGGTTAATCATCTGTTAACGTGGGTCCTTTTTCGGGCTCCTGCTGCCCAGAAAAAGGTACCCGGACTGTCCCTAACTCTTTGTCTCTATTGTCTCAGATTGTCCTAATTCAATTTGTCCAAATTATTATTACTCTAATTGTATTACTATTTTTATAACCATTTGATTACTATTAAACTTTTAAAAATTTGAAAAACAAGTGATTGCCCTTTTTAACATCTGCCCACGAAACACTGCAGCAATAGGCAAGCTGGCATCAACCCTGCTTGCTCTGGACCTGAATCCATCCCAGTAATTCCCTGAGTTGCCCCAGGAGGAGCTCCAAAGCCAAAGCTGACCTGTGCTGCCATCTCATTGCAGGGGTTCCATACTGCTGTCTCCTTATCACAAAAGTTCCAGACCTTCCTGCTGTTGTGCATGGGCAGCTCCTCAGAGCACTGCCTCTTTCTCCTCGCAAAGCAGCCAACTGACTCCAGTGCCCTTCTCACCCAGCCACTCTTTTAGAGCATCTTCTTCTCACTGCTTACAGCCGTGGCCTGGTAATGTCAGGCCTGCTCCCAATCTTTGATCATTGGCCCAGCTGCAACTCCTTAGGGCTGAGATTACTTTCTACTCTATCTTTATTTTCTTCTAGTCTATCCCCCTACATACCTACAGGCAGGGTTTTTTCCTTCCTGAAAATTCAGAGAACAACAAGGCTGAGATTTTTCCTGTGGGCGGTCACTGAATCTTGGCCATGCCCAACCCACCCTTCCCACCCTGCCCATGGACAGAGGAGCTGGCAGCACAAGGCTCCCCTCAGCCCATGGTGATCTTCAGCAACACTTTTGTGCTGACCATGCCCAAGGGCTGAGCCCTGCCTGGGGCTCACCTGTGGGAACCCAGGAAATTCCTCTGGCTGCCCCGGAGGGCTCCAGAACCTGCCCAGGGGGCTCAGAGACCTTGGCACAGAGCCCAAGACCCCTGTGCCTTTGATCTTGACCCATGGAAAAAATGACCAACCTTGTAGGAGGATTGACAAGCCATGAAAGTTTAAGTAGGATGATGGTGAATTTATCACGGGGTGAAAAATAGATTGTTGAAGTTTTTAGCATGGGGCTTCAGGAGGCAAGATGGAGGAATCTGGCCATGTCCAGCCTTTCTCCTTCTTCTTCTTGGCCTCCATCTTCTGCTGGGATGGTGGCACTTTTGGATTGCTTTAAAGTAGAAACTCACTCACTAGCAAGGAAAAATCCTTCCAAAGCATTTTTTTTCTATTGTTATCCTTCCAGTTTAGATGGAAGGATTGGCACCTAAAGGGAACAGATTCATCTTTGCAAGAGCCAAAACCATCCCCTGGCTCCTGCCAGAGAGACCTGCTGCACCTCAATTGCTTCCTCTGGCATGCACAAAACTAAAGGGACTTCATTGACAGAAACAAAACAGAAATGGGCACAACTCAGACCTGTAGCTCATCCCCACACAACCTTGGACCTTGTGATTAACTGGGCATGGAGGACATGAGCTGTGGACAGGACACACTTCAGAGCCTTTCAGGAATACCGGAGCAGTTTTTGTGGCCAGGCATTGCCTGGGCAGGAGTGTCAGAGCACCCCCGCTGCCTCCCTCCCTCCCTCCCATCCAGCAGGACGTGCCACACTGTCTCACTTGACCCTATGTCAAGCAATTTTACTTCTTCAATCCATTATTCATTTCATTCACTTGGATGTCTGGGAGATTTCTGTTTTTTCCAGCCCCACCTGAAGCCAAGAGGCGCTTAGAGGAAAGACCATCACTGCTTGTACAGAAATACAAATAGGCCAGAGGGGATCATTCTGATACTCTTGGCTGATCTCTTGCCACCTCCCAGCAAGGTCTGAGCAGTCTGCAGTAAATTAAGTCTAATCTTGAGCTCCTAAGAACACCTGACCCTAAAAGGACAGGTGTTTGACAAAGGGTCACCTCCTCTGGCATGGATGTCCCAGGAATGGAAGGATGGAAGTCAATACCAGACAAAGAGGCTCTACATATTATTATTAAAAAAAAAAAAAAAGAAAAAAGAAGCAGGCTTTAAAGGCCAATATTCAATACGCATCAAATTCATAGATTCAAGTTTTTTCCATTGTTTTAAGAAGTTAATCCCAGCTCCCAGCCACCACTGAATGGCTAGAAGAAGGCAAGAACACCAGGGACCAAGGTCAGACTTCCCTGAGCAAGATGCTCCAGAGCATCAGCACCCTGACAGTGAAGAATTTCTGCCTACTATCCAATTGAAAACATTCCTTTGTCAGTTTAAAGTCATTCCCCCTTGTCCTACAATTGCACGTGCCTGTAAAAAGTCCCTCTGCAGCTCTTCTGGAGCCCTTTAGGTGCTGGAAATTGTTCCAAGTTCGGCGCAATCGGCGTAGAGGCTGCGCAAACGGCGTAGAGCCCGCACAGTCGGCGTGCGGCTGAGCATTTGGAATAGAGCCTTCGCAATCGGCGTGCAGCCTGCTCAATCGGCGTAGAGGCTGCGCAAACGGCGTAGAACCTGCGCAAACGGCGTGCGCCTGCGCAGTCGGCGTGCGGCTGAGCATTTGGCGTGCAGCCAGCGCGATCGGCGTAGAGCCTGCACAGTCGGCGTACAGCCTCCGCAATCGGCGTGGGCCTGCGCAGTCGGCGTCCGGCTGAGCATTTGCCGTAGGGCCTAAGATACCGGCGTAGAGCATGCGCAAACGGCGCGCGCCTGAGCAGCAGGCGAGCGGCTGAGCATTTGCCGTAGAGCCTACGCAATCGGCGTAAAGCCTGCGCAAACGGCGTAGAACCTGCGCAAACGGCGCGCGCCTGCGCAGTCGGCGTGCAGCCTCCGCAAACGGCGTAGAGCCCCGGTAAAGAAACCCTAAAAACCCTTAAGGAAACGTAAATAATTCCAAAAATAAAATACAGAAATGAAAAAAATAAAAACAAAATTTGAAAAATAAAATTAAAAAAATAAAAACACCCGCCAGGACACGTGAGCCAGCCAGCAACCTCAGCTGTCCCTCCCTCCCAAGGGCCTGGGGGAAGGAGCAGCAAGGAGCCCACACAGCACGAGTGGGGCAGGGAGAGCAGGACAGCCAAAGCTCTCAGCGCTGATGGTGGCAGCTGGGCCAATTGTTCCTTTTTAGGACGTCTTATCTGCCTACTCTGCTGTGAAAAATGCATGTATTTTATGAGTGGCTTTTTGCAAAGATTAAAATGAATATTATATATGTTGTGTTAGAACGTAATGCTGTATTAATTCTCTTAAGTACTGTGTTCAATATAGTTGCAGGTTATAATAAATGTTAAAATAGAAACGATGCCACGTAGGGTTCTTTCTTTAAAAAGAAAGGACTTGCAGCTAGATAGCAGCCACAGGACACCTCAATCTTTCAGAGAAGAAGAATTGATTGCCCTCTTATCAGAAGAAACCAACTTCTTCCTGCCTCGAAGGCGCTGTTAGGATTCAGAGGAAGAAGTTGACACTGACCAGACAGAATCCCGTGTTTGAATGGAATTTATGCATCATGGATGAAGTGTAGGAATATGCAACAGGCTGCTGCTTTTAAGGGTTAATCCTCTGTTAACGTGGGTCCTTTTTCGGGCTCCTGCTGCCCAGAAAAAGGTACCCGGACTGTCCCTAACTCTTTGTCTCTATTGTCTCAGATTGTCCTAATTCAATTTGTCCAAATTATTATTACTCTAATTGTATTACTATTTTTATAACCATTTGATTACTATTACACTTTTAAAAATTTGAAAAACAAGTGATTGCCCTTTTTAACATCTGCCCACGAAACACTGCAGCAATAGGCAAGCTGGCATCAACCCTGCTTGCTCTGGACCTGAATCCATCCCAGTAATTCCCTGAGTTGCCCCAGGAGGAGCTCCAAAGCCAAAGCTGACCTGTGCTGCCATCTCATTGCAGGGGTTCCATACTGCTGTCTCCTTATCACAAAAGTTCCAGACCTTCCTGCTGTTGTGCATGGGCAGCTCCTCAGAGCACTGCCTCTTTCTCCTCGCAAAGCAGCCAACTGACTCCAGTGCCCTTCTCACCCAGCCACTCTTTTAGAGCATCTTCTTCTCACTGCTTACAGCCGTGGCCTGGTAATGTCAGGCCTGCTCCCAATCTTTGATCATTGGCCCAGCTGCAACTCCTTAGGGCTGAGATTACTTTCTACTCTATCTTTATTTTCTTCTAGTCTATCCCCCTACATACCTACAGGCAGGGTTTTTTCCTTCCTGAAAATTCAGAGAACAACAAGGCTGAGATTTTTCCTGTGGGCGGTCACTGAATCTTGGCCATGCCCAACCCACCCTTCCCACCCTGCCCATGGACAGAGGAGCTGGCAGCACAAGGCTCCCCTCAGCCCATGGTGATCTTCAGCAACACTTTTGTGCTGACCATGCCCAAGGGCTGAGCCCTGCCTGGGGCTCACCTGTGGGAACCCAGGAAATTCCTCTGGCTGCCCCGGAGGGCTCCAGAACCTGCCCAGGGGGCTCAGAGACCTTGGCACAGAGCCCAAGACCCCTGTGCCTTTGATCTTGACCCATGGAAAAAATGACCAACCTTGTAGGAGGATTGACAAGCCATGAAAGTTTAAGTAGGATGATGGTGAATTTATCACGGGGTGAAAAATAGATTGTTGAAGTTTTTAGCATGGGGCTTCAGGAGGCAAGATGGAGGAATCTGGCCATGTCCAGCCTTTCTCCTTCTTCTTCTTGGCCTCCATCTTCTGCTGGGATGGTGGCACTTTTGGATTGCTTTAAAGTAGAAACTCACTCACTAGCAAGGAAAAATCCTTCCAAAGCATTTTTTTTCTATTGTTATCCTTCCAGTTTAGATGGAAGGATTGGCACCTAAAGGGAACAGATTCATCTTTGCAAGAGCCAAAACCATCCCCTGGCTCCTGCCAGAGAGACCTGCTGCACCTCAATTGCTTCCTCTGGCATGCACAAAACTAAAGGGACTTCATTGACAGAAACAAAACAGAAATGGGCACAACTCAGACCTGTAGCTCATCCCCACACAACCTTGGACCTTGTGATTAACTGGGCATGGAGGACATGAGCTGTGGACAGGACACACTTCAGAGCCTTTCAGGAATACCGGAGCAGTTTTTGTGGCCAGGCATTGCCTGGGCAGGAGTGTCAGAGCACCCCCGCTGCCTCCCTCCCTCCCTCCCATCCAGCAGGACGTGCCACACTGTCTCACTTGACCCTATGTCAAGCAATTTTACTTCTTCAATCCATTATTCATTTCATTCACTTGGATGTCTGGGAGATTTCTGTTTTTTCCAGCCCCACCTGAAGCCAAGAGGCGCTTAGAGGAAAGACCATCACTGCTTGTACAGAAATACAAATAGGCCAGAGGGGATCATTCTGATACTCTTGGCTGATCTCTTGCCACCTCCCAGCAAGGTCTGAGCAGTCTGCAGTAAATTAAGTCTAATCTTGAGCTCCTAAGAACACCTGACCCTAAAAGGACAGGTGTTTGACAAAGGGTCACCTCCTCTGGCATGGATGTCCCAGGAATGGAAGGATGGAAGTCAATACCAGACAAAGAGGCTCTACATATTATTATTAAAAAAAAAAAAAAAAGAAAAAAGAAGCAGGCTTTAAAGGCCAATATTCAATACGCATCAAATTCATAGATTCAAGTTTTTTCCATTGTTTTAAGAAGTTAATCCCAGCTCCCAGCAACCACTGAATGGCTAGAAGAAGGCAAGAACACCAGGGACCAAGGTCAGACTTCCCTGAGCAAGATGCTCCAGAGCATCAGCACCCTGACAGTGAAGAATTTCTGCCTACTATCCAATTGAAAACATTCCTTTGTCAGTTTAAAGTCATTCCCCCTTGTCCTACAATTGCACGTGCCTGTAAAAAGTCCCTCTGCAGCTCTTCTGGAGCCCTTTAGGTGCTGGAAATTGTTCCAAGTTCGGCGCAATCGGCGTAGAGGCTGCGCAAACGGCGTAGAGCCCGCACAGTCGGCGTGCGGCTGAGCATTTGGAATAGAGCCTTCGCAATCGGCGTGCAGCCTGCTCAATCGGCGTAGAGGCTGCGCAAACGGCGTAGAACCTGCGCAAACGGCGTGCGCCTGCGCAGTCGGCGTGCGGCTGAGCATTTGGCGTGCAGCCAGCGCGATCGGCGTAGAGCCTGCACAGTCGGCGTACAGCCTCCGCAATCGGCGTGGGCCTGCGCAGTCGGCGTCCGGCTGAGCATTTGCCGTAGGGCCTAAGATACCGGCGTAGAGCCTGCGCAAACGGCGCGCGCCTGAGCAGCAGGCGAGCGGCTGAGCATTTGCCGTAGAGCCTACGCAATCGGCGTAAAGCCTGCGCAAACGGCGTAGAACCTGCGCAAACGGCGCGCGCCTGCGCAGTCGGCGTGCAGCCTCCGCAAACGGCGTAGAGCCCCGGTAAAGAAACCCTAAAAACCCTTAAGGAAACGTAAATAATTCCAAAAATAAAATACAGAAATGAAAAAAATAAAAACAAAATTTGAAAAATAAAATTAAAAAAATAAAAACACCCGCCAGGACACGTGAGCCAGCCAGCAACCTCAGCTGTCCCTCCCTCCCAAGGGCCTGGGGGAAGGAGCAGCAAGGAGCCCACACAGCACGAGTGGGGCAGGGAGAGCAGGACAGCCAAAGCTCTCAGCGCTGATGGTGGCAGCTGGGCCAATTGTTCCTTTTTAGGACGTCTTATCTGCCTACTCTGCTGTGAAAAATGCATGTATTTTATGAGTGGCTTTTTGCAAAGATTAAAATGAATATTATATATGTTGTGTTAGAAAGTAATGCTGTATTAATTCTCTTAAGTACTGTGTTCAATATAGTTGCAGGTTATAATAAATGTTAAAATAGAAACGATGCCACGTAGGGTTCTTTTTTTAAAAAGAAAGGACTTGCAGCTAGATAGCAGCCACAGGACACCTCAATCTTTCAGAGAAGAAGAATTGATTGCCCTCTTATCAGAAGAAACCAACTTCTTCCTGCCTCGAAGGCGCTGTTAGGATTCAGAGGAAGAAGTTGACACTGACCAGACAGAATCCCGTGTTTGAATGGAATTTATGCATCATGGATGAAGTGTAGGAATATGCAACAGGCTGCTGCTTTTAAGGGTTAATCCTCTGTTAACGTGGGTCCTTTTTCGGGCTCCTGCTGCCCAGAAAAAGGTACCCGGACTGTCCCTAACTCTTTGTCTCTATTGTCTCAGATTGTCCTAATTCAATTTGTCCAAATTATTATTACTCTAATTGTATTACTATTTTTATAACCATTTGATTACTATTACACTTTTAAAAATTTGAAAAACAAGTGATTGCCCTTTTTAACATCTGCCCACGAAACACTGCAGCAATAGGCAAGCTGGCATCAACCCTGCTTGCTCTGGACCTGAATCCATCCCAGTAATTCCCTGAGTTGCCCCAGGAGGAGCTCCAAAGCCAAAGCTGACCTGTGCTGCCATCTCATTGCAGGGGTTCCATACTGCTGTCTCCTTATCACAAAAGTTCCAGACCTTCCTGCTGTTGTGCATGGGCAGCTCCTCAGAGCACTGCCTCTTTCTCCTCGCAAAGCAGCCAACTGACTCCAGTGCCCTTCTCACCCAGCCACTCTTTTAGAGCATCTTCTTCTCACTGCTTACAGCCGTGGCCTGGTAATGTCAGGCCTGCTCCCAATCTTTGATCATTGGCCCAGCTGCAACTCCTTAGGGCTGAGATTACTTTCTACTCTATCTTTATTTTCTTCTAGTCTATCCCCCTACATACCTACAGGCAGGGTTTTTTCCTTCCTGAAAATTCAGAGAACAACAAGGCTGAGATTTTTCCTGTGGGCGGTCACTGAATCTTGGCCATGCCCAACCCACCCTTCCCACCCTGCCCATGGACAGAGGAGCTGGCAGCACAAGGCTCCCCTCAGCCCATGGTGATCTTCACCAACACTTTTGTGCTGACCATGCCCAAGGGCTGAGCCCTGCCTGGGGCTCACCTGTGGGAACCCAGGAAATTCCTCTGGCTGCCCCGGAGGGCTCCAGAACCTGCCCAGGGGGCTCAGAGACCTTGGCACAGAGCCCAAGACCCCTGTGCCTTTGATCTTGACCCATGGAAAAAATGACCAACCTTGTAGGAGGATTGACAAGCCATGAAAGTTTAAGTAGGATGATGGTGAATTTATCACGGGGTGAAAAATAGATTGTTGAAGTTTTTAGCATGGGGCTTCAGGAGGCAAGATGGAGGAATCTGGCCATGTCCAGCCTTTCTCCTTCTTCTTCTTGGCCTCCATCTTCTGCTGGGATGGTGGCACTTTTGGATTGCTTTAAAGTAGAAACTCACTCACTAGCAAGGAAAAATCCTTCCAAAGCATTTTTTTTCTATTGTTATCCTTCCAGTTTAGATGGAAGGATTGGCACCTAAAGGGAACAGATTCATCTTTGCAAGAGCCAAAACCATCCCCTGGCTCCTGCCAGAGAGACCTGCTGCACCTCAATTGCTTCCTCTGGCATGCACAAAACTAAAGGGACTTCATTGACAGAAACAAAACAGAAATGGGCACAACTCAGACCTGTAGCTCATCCCCACACAACCTTGGACCTTGTGATTAACTGGGCATGGAGGACATGAGCTGTGGACAGGACACACTTCAGAGCCTTTCAGGAATACCGGAGCAGTTTTTGTGGCCAGGCATTGCCTGGGCAGGAGTGTCAGAGCACCCCCGCTGCCTCCCTCCCTCCCTCCCATCCAGCAGGACGTGCCACACTGTCTCACTTGACCCTATGTCAAGCAATTTTACTTCTTCAATCCATTATTCATTTCATTCACTTGGATGTCTGGGAGATTTCTGTTTTTTCCAGCCCCACCTGAAGCCAAGAGGCGCTTAGAGGAAAGACCATCACTGCTTGTACAGAAATACAAATAGGCCAGAGGGGATCATTCTGATACTCTTGGCTGATCTCTTGCCACCTCCCAGCAAGGTCTGAGCAGTCTGCAGTAAATTAAGTCTAATCTTGAGCTCCTAAGAACACCTGACCCTAAAAGGACAGGTGTTTGACAAAGGGTCACCTCCTCTGGCATGGATGTCCCAGGAATGGAAGGATGGAAGTCAATACCAGACAAAGAGGCTCTACATATTATTATTAAAAAAAAAAAAAAAGAAAAAAGAAGCAGGCTTTAAAGGCCAATATTCAATACGCATCAAATTCATAGATTCAAGTTTTTTCCATTGTTTTAAGAAGTTAATCCCAGCTCCCAGCCACCACTGAATGGCTAGAAGAAGGCAAGAACACCAGGGACCAAGGTCAGACTTCCCTGAGCAAGATGCTCCAGAGCATCAGCACCCTGACAGTGAAGAATTTCTGCCTACTATCCAATTGAAAACATTCCTTTGTCAGTTTAAAGTCATTCCCCCTTGTCCTACAATTGCACGTGCCTGTAAAAAGTCCCTCTGCAGCTCTTCTGGAGCCCTTTAGGTGCTGGAAATTGTTCCAAGTTCGGCGCAATCGGCGTAGAGGCTGCGCAAACGGCGTAGAGCCCGCACAGTCGGCGTGCGGCTGAGCATTTGGAATAGAGCCTTCGCAATCGGCGTGCAGCCTGCTCAATCGGCGTAGAGGCTGCGCAAACGGCGTAGAACCTGCGCAAACGGCGTGCGCCTGCGCAGTCGGCGTGCGGCTGAGCATTTGGCGTGCAGCCAGCGCGATCGGCGTAGAGCCTGCACAGTCGGCGTACAGCCTCCGCAATCGGCGTGCGCCTGCGCAGTCGGCGTGCGGCTGAGCATTTGGCGTGCAGCCAGCGCGATCGGCGTAGAGCCTGCACAGTCGGCGTACAGCCTCCGCAATCGGCGTGCGCCTGCGCAGTCGGCGTCCGGCTGAGCATTTGCCGTAGGGCCTAAGATACCGGCGTAGAGCATGCGCAAACGGCGCGCGCCTGAGCAGCAGGCGAGCGGCTGAGCATTTGCCGTAGAGCCTACGCAATCGGCGTAAAGCCTGCGCAAACGGCGTAGAACCTGCGCAAACGGCGCGCGCCTGCGCAGTCGGCGTGCAGCCTCCGCAAACGGCGTAGAGCCCCGGTAAAGAAACCCTAAAAACCCTTAAGGAAACGTAAATAATTCCAAAAATAAAATACAGAAATTAAAAAAATAAAAACAAAATTTGAAAAATAAAATTAAAAAAATAAAAACACCCGCCAGGACACGTGAGCCAGCCAGCAACCTCAGCTGTCCCTCCCTCCCAAGGGCCTGGGGGAAGGAGCAGCAAGGAGCCCACACAGCACGAGTGGGGCAGGGAGAGCAGGACAGCCAAAGCTCTCAGCGCTGATGGTGGCAGCTGGGCCAATTGTTCCTTTTTAGGACGTCTTATCTGCCTACTCTGCTGTGAAAAATGCATGTATTTTATGAGTGGCTTTTTGCAAAGATTAAAATGAATATTATATATGTTGTGTTAGAACGTAATGCTGTATTAATTCTCTTAAGTACTGTGTTCAATATAGTTGCAGGTTATAATAAATGTTAAAATAGAAACGATGCCACGTAGGGTTCTTTTTTTAAAAAGAAAGGACTTGCAGCTAGATAGCAGCCACAGGACACCTCAATCTTTCAGAGAAGAAGAATTGATTGCCCTCTTATCAGAAGAAACCAACTTCTTCCTGCCTCGAAGGCGCTGTTAGGATTCAGAGGAAGAAGTTGACACTGACCAGACAGAATCCCGTGTTTGAATGGAATTTATGCATCATGGATGAAGTGTAGGAATATGCAACAGGCTGCTGCTTTTAAGGGTTAATCATCTGTTAACGTGGGTCCTTTTTCGGGCTCCTGCTGCCCAGAAAAAGGTACCCGGACTGTCCCTAACTCTTTGTCTCTATTGTCTCAGATTGTCCTAATTCAATTTGTCCAAATTATTATTACTCTAATTGTATTACTATTTTTATAACCATTTGATTACTATTAAACTTTTAAAAATTTGAAAAACAAGTGATTGCCCTTTTTAACATCTGCCCACGAAACACTGCAGCAATAGGCAAGCTGGCATCAACCCTGCTTGCTCTGGACCTGAATCCATCCCAGTAATTCCCTGAGTTGCCCCAGGAGGAGCTCCAAAGCCAAAGCTGACCTGTGCTGCCATCTCATTGCAGGGGTTCCATACTGCTGTCTCCTTATCACAAAAGTTCCAGACCTTCCTGCTGTTGTGCATGGGCAGCTCCTCAGAGCACTGCCTCTTTCTCCTCGCAAAGCAGCCAACTGACTCCAGTGCCCTTCTCACCCAGCCACTCTTTTAGAGCATCTTCTTCTCACTGCTTACAGCCGTGGCCTGGTAATGTCAGGCCTGCTCCCAATCTTTGATCATTGGCCCAGCTGCAACTCCTTAGGGCTGAGATTACTTTCTACTCTATCTTTATTTTCTTCTAGTCTATCCCCCTACATACCTACAGGCAGGGTTTTTTCCTTCCTGAAAATTCAGAGAACAACAAGGCTGAGATTTTTCCTGTGGGCGGTCACTGAATCTTGGCCATGCCCAACCCACCCTTCCCACCCTGCCCATGGACAGAGGAGCTGGCAGCACAAGGCTCCCCTCAGCCCATGGTGATCTTCAGCAACACTTTTGTGCTGACCATGCCCAAGGGCTGAGCCCTGCCTGGGGCTCACCTGTGGGAACCCAGGAAATTCCTCTGGCTGCCCCGGAGGGCTCCAGAACCTGCCCAGGGGGCTCAGAGACCTTGGCACAGAGCCCAAGACCCCTGTGCCTTTGATCTTGACCCATGGAAAAAATGACCAACCTTGTAGGAGGATTGACAAGCCATGAAAGTTTAAGTAGGATGATGGTGAATTTATCACGGGGTGAAAAATAGATTGTTGAAGTTTTTAGCATGGGGCTTCAGGAGGCAAGATGGAGGAATCTGGCCATGTCCAGCCTTTCTCCTTCTTCTTCTTGGCCTCCATCTTCTGCTGGGATGGTGGCACTTTTGGATTGCTTTAAAGTAGAAACTCACTCACTAGCAAGGAAAAATCCTTCCAAAGCATTTTTTTTCTATTGTTATCCTTCCAGTTTAGATGGAAGGATTGGCACCTAAAGGGAACAGATTCATCTTTGCAAGAGCCAAAACCATCCCCTGGCTCCTGCCAGAGAGACCTGCTGCACCTCAATTGCTTCCTCTGGCATGCACAAAACTAAAGGGACTTCATTGACAGAAACAAAACAGAAATGGGCACAACTCAGACCTGTAGCTCATCCCCACACAACCTTGGACCTTGTGATTAACTGGGCATGGAGGACATGAGCTGTGGACAGGACACACTTCAGAGCCTTTCAGGAATACCGGAGCAGTTTTTGTGGCCAGGCATTGCCTGGGCAGGAGTGTCAGAGCACCCCCGCTGCCTCCCTCCCTCCCTCCCATCCAGCAGGACGTGCCACACTGTCTCACTTGACCCTATGTCAAGCAATTTTACTTCTTCAATCCATTATTCATTTCATTCACTTGGATGTCTGGGAGATTTCTGTTTTTTCAAGCCCCACCTGAAGCCAAGAGGCGCTTAGAGGAAAGACCATCACTGCTTGTACAGAAATACAAATAGGCCAGAGGGGATCATTCTGATACTCTTGGCTGATCTCTTGCCACCTCCCAGCAAGGTCTGAGCAGTCTGCAGTAAATTAAGTCTAATCTTGAGCTCCTAAGAACACCTGACCCTAAAAGGACAGGTGTTTGACAAAGGGTCACCTCCTCTGGCATGGATGTCCCAGGAATGGAAGGATGGAAGTCAATACCAGACAAAGAGGCTCTACATATTATTATTAAAAAAAAAAAAAAAAGAAAAAAGAAGCAGGCTTTAAAGGCCAATATTCAATACGCATCAAATTCATAGATTCAAGTTTTTTCCATTGTTTTAAGAAGTTAATCCCAGCTCCCAGCCACCACTGAATGGCTAGAAGAAGGCAAGAACACCAGGGACCAAGGTCAGACTTCCCTGAGCAAGATGCTCCAGAGCATCAGCACCCTGACAGTGAAGAATTTCTGCCTACTATCCAATTGAAAACATTCCTTTGTCAGTTTAAAGTCATTCCCCCTTGTCCTACAATTGCACGTGCCTGTAAAAAGTCCCTCTGCAGCTCTTCTGGAGCCCTTTAGGTGCTGGAAATTGTTCCAAGTTCGGCGCAATCGGCGTAGAGGCTGCGCAAACGGCGTAGAGCCCGCACAGTCGGCGTGCGGCTGAGCATTTGGAATAGAGCCTTCGCAATCGGCGTGCAGCCTGCTCAATCGGCGTAGAGGCTGCGCAAACGGCGTAGAACCTGCGCAAACGGCGTGCGCCTGCGCAGTCGGCGTGCGGCTGAGCATTTGGCGTGCAGCCAGCGCGATCGGCGTAGAGCCTGCACAGTCGGCGTACAGCCTCCGCAATCGGCGTGCGCCTGCGCAGTCGGCGTCCGGCTGAGCATTTGCCGTAGGGCCTAAGATACCGGCGTAGAGCCTGCGCAAACGGCGCGCGCCTGAGCAGCAGGCGAGCGGCTGAGCATTTGCCGTGGAGCCTACGCAATCGGCGTAAAGCCTGCGCAAACGGCGTAGAACCTGCGCAAACGGCGCGCGCCTGCGCAGTAGGCGTGCGGCTGAGCACTTGGCGTACAGCCTGCGAAATCGGCTTGCGCCTGCGCAGTCGGCGTGCGGCTGAGCATTTGGCGTGCAGCCTCCGCAAACGGCGTAGAGCCCCGGTAAAGAAACCCTAAAAACCCTTAAGGAAACGTAAATAATTCCAAAAATAAAATACAGAAATGAAAAAAATAAAAACAAAATTTGAAAAATAAACAAAAAAAAAATAAAAACACCCGCCAGGACACGTGAGCCAGCCAGCAACCTCAGCTGTCCCTCCCTCCCAAGGGCCTGGGGGAAGGAGCAGCAAGGAGCCCACACAGCACGAGTGGGGCAGGGAGAGCAGGACAGCCAAAGCTCTCAGCGCTGATGGTGGCAGCTGGGCCAATTGTTCCTTTTTAGGACGTCTTATCTGCCTACTCTGCTGTGAAAAATGCATGTATTTTATGAGTGGCTTTTTGCAAAGATTAAAATGAATATTATATATGTTGTGTTAGAAAGTAATGCTGTATTAATTCTCTTAAGTACTGTGTTCAATATAGTTGCAGGTTATAATAAATGTTAAAATAGAAACGATGCCACGTAGGGTTCTTTTTTTAAAAAGAAAGGACTTGCAGCTAGATAGCAGCCACAGGACACCTCAATCTTTCAGAGAAGAAGAATTGATTGCCCTCTTATCAGAAGAAACCAACTTCTTCCTGCCTCGAAGGCGCTGTTAGGATTCAGAGGAAGAAGTTGACACTGACCAGACAGAATCCCGTGTTTGAACGGAATTTATGCATCATGGATGAAGTGTAGGAATATGCAACAGGCTGCTGCTTTTAAGGGTTAATCCTCTGTTAACGTGGGTCCTTTTTCGGGCTCCTGCTGCCCAGAAAAAGGTACCCGGACTGTCCCTAACTCTTTGTCTCTATTGTCTCAGATTGTCCTAATTCAATTTGTCCAAATTATTATTACTCTAATTGCATTACTATTTTTATAACCATTTGATTACTATTACACTTTTAAAAATTTGAAAAACAAGTGATTGCCCTTTTTAACATCTGCCCACGAAACACTGCAGCAATAGGCAAGCTGGCATCAACCCTGCTTGCTCTGGACCTGAATCCATCCCAGTAATTCCCTGAGTTGCCCCAGGAGGAGCTCCAAAGCCAAAGCTGACCTGTGCTGCCATCTCATTGCAGGGGTTCCATACTGCTGTCTCCTTATCACAAAAGTTCCAGACCTTCCTGCTGTTGTGCATGGGCAGCTCCTCAGAGCACTGCCTCTTTCTTCTCACAAAGCAGCCAACTGACTCCAGTGCCCTTCTCACCCAGCCACCCCAGCCACTCTTTTAGAGCATCTTCTTCTCGCTGCTTACAGCCGTGGCCTGGTAATGTCAGGCCTGCTCCCAATCTTTGATCATTGGCCCAGCTGCAACTCCTTAGGGCTGAGATTACTTTCTACTCTATCTTTATTTTCTTCTAGTCTATCCCCCTACATACCTACAGGCAGGGTTTTTTCCTTCCCGAAAATTCAGAGAACAACAAGGCTGAGATTTTTCCTGTGGGCGGTCACTGAATCTTGGCCATGCCCAACCCGCCCTTCCCACCCTGCCCATGGACAGAGGAGCTGGCAGCACAAGGCTCCCCTCAGCCCATGGTGATCTTCAGCAACACTTTTGTGCTGACCATGCCCAAGGGCTGAGCCCTGCCTGGGGCTCACCTGTGGGAACCCAGGAAATTCCTCTGGCTGCCCCGGAGGGCTCCAGAACCTGCCCAGGGGGCTCAGAGACCTTGGCACAGAGCCCAAGACCCCTGTGCCTTTGATCTTGACCCATGGAAAAAATGACCAACCTTGTAGGAGGATTGACAAGCCATGAAAGTTTAAGTAGGATGATAGTGAATTTATCACGGGGTGAAAGATAGATTGTTGAAGTTTTTAGCATGGGGCTTCAGGAGGCAAGATGGAGGAATCTGGCCATGTCCAGCCTTTCTCTTTCTTCTTCTTGGCCTCCATCTTCTGCTGGGATGGTGGCACTTTTGGATTGCTTTAAAGTAGAAACTCACTCACTAGCAAGGAAAAATCCTTCCAAAGCATTTTTTTTCTATTGTTATCCTTCCAGTTTAGATGGAAGGATTGGCACCTAAAGGGAACAGATTCATCTTTGCAAGAGCCAAAACCATCCCCTGGCTCCTGCCAGAGAGACCTGCTGCACCTCAATTGCTTCCTCTGGCATGCACAAAACTAAAGGGACTTCATTGACAGAAACAAAACAGAAATGGGCACAACTCAGACCTGTAGCTCATCCCCACACAACCTTGGACCTTGTGATTAACTGGGCATGGAGGACATGAGCTGTGGACAGGACACACTTCAGAGCCTTTCAGGAATACCGGAGCAGTTTTTGTGGCCAGGCATTGCCTGGACAGGAGTGTCAGAGCACCCCCGCTGCCTCCCTCCCTCCCTCCCTCCCATCCAGCAGGACGTGCCACACTGTCTCACTTGACCCTATGTCAAGCAATTTTACTTCTTCAATCCATTATTCATTTCATTCACTTGGATGTCTGGGAGATTTCTGTTTTTTCCAGCCCCACCTGAAGCCAAGAGGCGCTTAGAGGAAAGACCATCACTGCTTGTACAGAAATACAAATAGGCCAGAGGGGATCATTCTGATACTCTTGGCTGATCTCTTGCCACCTCCCAGCAAGGTCTGAGCAGTCTGCAGTAAATTAAGTCTAATCTTGAGCTCCTAAGAACACCTGACCCTAAAAGGACAGGTGTTTGACAAAGGGTCACCTCCTCTGGCATGGATGTCCCAGGAATGGAAGGATGGAAGTCAATACCAGACAAAGAGGCTCTACATATTATTATTAAAAAAAAAAAAGAAAAAAGAAGCAGGCTTTAAAGGCCAATATTCAATACGCATCAAATTCATAGATTCAAGTTTTTTCCATTGTTTTAAGAAGTTAATCCCAGCTCCCAGCAACCACTGAATGGCTAGAAGAAGGCAAGAACACCAGGGACCAAGGTCAGACTTCCCTGAGCAAGATGCTCCAGAGCATCAGCACCCTGACAGTGAAGAATTTCTGCCTACTATCCAATTGAAAACATTCCTTTGTCAGTTTAAAGTCATTCCCCCTTGTCCTACAATTGCACGTGCCTGTAAAAAGTCCCTCTGCAGCTCTTCTGGAGCCCTTTAGGTGCTGGAAATTGTTCCAAGTTCGGCGCAATCGGCGTAGAGCCTGCGCAAACGGCGTAGAGCCCGCGCAGTCGGCGTGCGGCTGAGCATTTGGAATAGAGCCTTCGCAATCGGCGTGCAGCCTGCTCAATCGGCGTAGAGGCTGCGCAAACGGCGTAGAACCTGCGCAAACGGCGTGCGCCTGCGCAGTCGGCGTGCGGCTGAGCATTTGGCGTGCAGCCAGCGCGATCGGCGTAGAGCCTGCACAGTCGGCGTACAGCCTCCGCAATCGGCGTGCGCCTGCGCAGTCGGCGTCCGGCTGAGCATTTGCCGTAGGGCCTAAGATACCGGCGTAGAGCATGCGCAAACGGCGCGCGCCTGAGCAGCAGGCGAGCGGCTGAGCATTTGCCGTAGAGCCTACGCAATCGGCGTAAAGCCTGCGCAAACGGCGTAGAACCTGCGCAAACGGCGCGCGCCTGCGCAGTAGGCGTGCGGCTGAGCACTTGGCGTACAGCCTGCGAAATCGGCTTGCGCCTGCGCAGTCGGCGTGCGGCTGAGCATTTGGCGTGCAGCCTCCGCAAACGGCGTAGAGCCCCGGTAAAGAAACCCTAAAAACCCTTAAGGAAACGTAAATAATTCCAAAAATAAAATACAGAAATGAAAAAAATAAAAACAAAATTTGAAAAATAAACAAAAAAAAAATAAAAACACCCGCCAGGACACGTGAGCCAGCCAGCAACCTCAGCTGTCCCTCCCTCCCAAGGGCCTGGGGGAAGGAGCAGCAAGGAGCCCACACAGCACGAGTGGGGCAGGGAGAGCAGGACAGCCAAAGCTCTCAGCGCTGATGGTGGCAGCTGGGCCAATTGTTCCTTTTTAGGACGTCTTATCTGCCTACTCTGCTGTGAAAAATGCATGTATTTTATGAGTGGCTTTTTGCAAAGATTAAAATGAATATTATATATGTTGTGTTAGAAAGTAATGCTGTATTAATTCTCTTAAGTACTGTGTTCAATATAGTTGCAGGTTATAATAAATGTTAAAATAGAAACGATGCCACGTAGGGTTCTTTCTTTAAAAAGAAAGGACTTGCAGCTAGATAGCAGCCACAGGACACCTCAATCTTTCAGAGAAGAAGAATTGATTGCCCTCTTATCAGAAGAAACCAACTTCTTCCTGCCTCGAAGGCGCTGTTAGGATTCAGAGGAAGAAGTTGACACTGACCAGACAGAATCCCGTGTTTGAACGGAATTTATGCATCATGGATGAAGTGTAGGAATATGCAACAGGCTGCTGCTTTTAAGGGTTAATCCTCTGTTAACGTGGGTCCTTTTTCGGGCTCCTGCTGCCCAGAAAAAGGTACCCGGACTGTCCCTAACTCTTTGTCTCTATTGTCTCAGATTGTCCTAATTCAATTTGTCCAAATTATTATTACTCTAATTGCATTACTATTTTTATAACCATTTGATTACTATTACACTTTTAAAAATTTGAAAAACAAGTGATTGCCCTTTTTAACATCTGCCCACGAAACACTGCAGCAATAGGCAAGCTGGCATCAACCCTGCTTGCTCTGGACCTGAATCCATCCCAGTAATTCCCTGAGTTGCCCCAGGAGGAGCTCCAAAGCCAAAGCTGACCTGTGCTGCCATCTCATTGCAGGGGTTCCATACTGCTGTCTCCTTATCACAAAAGTTCCAGACCTTCCTGCTGTTGTGCATGGGCAGCTCCTCAGAGCACTGCCTCTTTCTCCTCGCAAAGCAGCCAACTGACTCCAGTGCCCTTCTCACCCAGCCACTCTTTTAGAGCATCTTCTTCTCACTGCTTACAGCCGTGGCCTGGTAATGTCAGGCCTGCTCCCAATCTTTGATCATTGGCCCAGCTGCAACTCCTTAGGGCTGAGATTACTTTCTACTCTATCTTTATTTTCTTCTAGTCTATCCCCCTACATACCTACAGGCAGGGTTTTTTCCTTCCTGAAAATTCAGAGAACAACAAGGCTGAGATTTTTCCTGTGGGCGGTCACTGAATCTTGGCCATGCCCAACCCACCCTTCCCACCCTGCCCATGGACAGAGGAGCTGGCAGCACAAGGCTCCCCTCAGCCCATGGTGATCTTCAGCAACACTTTTGTGCTGACCATGCCCAAGGGCTGAGCCCTGCCTGGGGCTCACCTGTGGGAACCCAGGAAATTCCTCTGGCTGCCCCGGAGGGCTCCAGAACCTGCCCAGGGGGCTCAGAGACCTTGGCACAGAGCCCAAGACCCCTGTGCCTTTGATCTTGACCCATGGAAAAAATGACCAACCTTGTAGGAGGATTGACAAGCCATGAAAGTTTAAGTAGGATGATGGTGAATTTATCACGGGGTGAAAAATAGATTGTTGAAGTTTTTAGCATGGGGCTTCAGGAGGCAAGATGGAGGAATCTGGCCATGTCCAGCCTTTCTCCTTCTTCTTCTTGGCCTCCATCTTCTGCTGGGATGGTGGCACTTTTGGATTGCTTTAAAGTAGAAACTCACTCACTAGCAAGGAAAAATCCTTCCAAAGCATTTTTTTTCTATTGTTATCCTTCCAGTTTAGATGGAAGGATTGGCACCTAAAGGGAACAGATTCATCTTTGCAAGAGCCAAAACCATCCCCTGGCTCCTGCCAGAGAGACCTGCTGCACCTCAATTGCTTCCTCTGGCATGCACAAAACTAAAGGGACTTCATTGACAGAAACAAAACAGAAATGGGCACAACTCAGACCTGTAGCTCATCCCCACACAACCTTGGACCTTGTGATTAACTGGGCATGGAGGACATGAGCTGTGGACAGGACACACTTCAGAGCCTTTCAGGAATACCGGAGCAGTTTTTGTGGCCAGGCATTGCCTGGGCAGGAGTGTCAGAGCACCCCCGCTGCCTCCCTCCCTCCCTCCCATCCAGCAGGACGTGCCACACTGTCTCACTTGACCCTATGTCAAGCAATTTTACTTCTTCAATCCATTATTCATTTCATTCACTTGGATGTCTGGGAGATTTCTGTTTTTTCCAGCCCCACCTGAAGCCAAGAGGCGCTTAGAGGAAAGACCATCACTGCTTGTACAGAAATACAAATAGGCCAGAGGGGATCATTCTGATACTCTTGGCTGATCTCTTGCCACCTCCCAGCAAGGTCTGAGCAGTCTGCAGTAAATTAAGTCTAATCTTGAGCTCCTAAGAACACCTGACCCTAAAAGGACAGGTGTTTGACAAAGGGTCACCTCCTCTGGCATGGATGTCCCAGGAATGGAAGGATGGAAGTCAATACCAGACAAAGAGGCTCTACATATTATTATTAAAAAAAAAAAAAGAAAAAAGAAGCAGGCTTTAAAGGCCAATATTCAATACGCATCAAATTCATAGATTCAAGTTTTTTCCATTGTTTTAAGAAGTTAATCCCAGCTCCCAGCCACCACTGAATGGCTAGAAGAAGGCAAGAACACCAGGGACCAAGGTCAGACTTCCCTGAGCAAGATGCTCCAGAGCATCAGCACCCTGACAGTGAAGAATTTCTGCCTACTATCCAATTGAAAACATTCCTTTGTCAGTTTAAAGTCATTCCCCCTTGTCCTACAATTGCACGTGCCTGTAAAAAGTCCCTCTGCAGCTCTTCTGGAGCCCTTTAGGTGCTGGAAATTGTTCCAAGTTCGGCGCAATCGGCGTAGAGGCTGCGCAAACGGCGTAGAGCCCGCACAGTCGGCGTGCGGCTGAGCATTTGGAATAGAGCCTTCGCAATCGGCGTGCAGCCTGCTCAATCGGCGTAGAGGCTGCGCAAACGGCGTAGAACCTGCGCAAACGGCGTGCGCCTGCGCAGTCGGCGTGCGGCTGAGCATTTGGCGTGCAGCCAGCGCGATCGGCGTAGAGCCTGCACAGTCGGCGTACAGCCTCCGCAATCGGCGTGGGCCTGCGCAGTCGGCGTCTGGCTGAGCATTTGCCGTAGGGCCTAAGATACCGGCGTAGAGCCTGCGCAAACGGCGCGCGCCTGAGCAGCAGGCGAGCGGCTGAGCATTTGCCGTAGAGCCTAGGCAATCGGCGTAAAGCCTGCGCAAACGGCGTAGAACCTGCGCAAACGGCGCGCGCCTGCGCAGTAGGCGTGCGGCTGAGCACTTGGCGTACAGCCTGCGAAATCGGCTTGCGCCTGCGCAGTCGGCGTGAGGCTGAGCATTTGGCGTGCAGCCTCCGCAAACGGCGTAGAGCCCCGGTAAAGAAACCCTAAAAACCCTTAAGGAAACGTAAATAATTCCAAAAATAAAATACAGAAATGAAAAAAATAAAAACAAAATTTGAAAAATAAACAAAAAAAAAACCAACAAAAAACCACCCGCCAGGACACGTGAGCCAGCCAGCAACCTCAGCTGTCCCTCCCTCCCAAGGGCCTGGGGGAAGGAGCATCAAGGAGCCCCCACAGCACCAGTGGGGCAGGGAGAGCAGGACAGCCAAAGCTCTCAGCGCTGATGGTGGCAGCTGGGCCAATTGTTCCTTTTTAGGACGTCTTATCTGCCTACTCTGCTGTGAAAAATGCATGTATTTTATGAGTGGCTTTTTGCAAAGATTAAAATGAATATTATATATGTTGTGTTAGAAAGTAATGCTGTATTAATTCTCTTAAGTACTGTGTTCAATATAGTTGCAGGTTATAATAAATGTTAAAATAGAAACGATGCCACGTAGGGTTCTTTTTTTAAAAAGAAAGGACTTGCAGCTAGATAGCAGCCACAGGACACCTCAATCTTTCAGAGAAGAAGAATTGATTGCCCTCTTATCAGAAGAAACCAACTTCTTCCTGCCTCGAAGGCGCTGTTAGGATTCAGAGGAAGAAGTTGACACTGACCAGACAGAATCCCGTGTTTGAATGGAATTTATGCATCATGGATGAAGTGTAGGAATATGCAACAGGCTGCTGCTTTTAAGGGTTAATCCTCTGTTCACGTGGGTCCTTTTTCGGGCTCCTGCTGCCCAGAAAAAGGTACCCGGACCGTCCCTAACTCTTTGTCTCTATTGTCTCAGATTGTCCTAATTCAATTTGTCCAAATTATTATTACTCTAATTGTATTACTATTTTTATAACCATTTGATTACTATTACACTTTTAAAAATTTGAAAAACAAGTGATTGCCCTTTTTAACATCTGCCCACGAAACACTGCAGCAATAGGCAAGCTGGCATCAACCCTGCTTGCTCTGGACCTGAATCCATCCCAGTAATTCCCTGAGTTGCCCCAGGAGGAGCTCCAAAGCCAAAGCTGACCTGTGCTGCCATCTCATTGCAGGGGTTCCATACTGCTGTCTCCTTATCACAAAAGTTCCAGACCTTCCTGCTGTTGTGCATGGGCAGCTCCTCAGAGCACTGCCTCTTTCTTCTCACAAAGCAGCCAACTGACTCCAGTGCCCTTCTCACCCAGCCACCCCAGCCACTCTTTTAGAGCATCTTCTTCTCACTGCTTACAGCCGTGGCCTGGTAATGTCAGGCCTGCTCCCAATCTTTGATCATTGGCCCAGCTGCAACTCCTTAGGGCTGAGATTACTTTCTACTCTATCTTTATTTTCTTCTAGTCTATCCCCCTACATACCTACAGGCAGGGTTTTTTCCTTCCTGAAAATTCAGAGAACAACAAGGCTGAGATTTTTCCTGTGGGCGGTCACTGAATCTTGGCCATGCCCAACCCGCCCTTCCCACCCTGCCCATGGACAGAGGAGCTGGCAGCACAAGGCTCCCCTCAGCCCATGGTGATCTTCAGCAACACTTTTGTGCTGACCATGCCCAAGGGCTGAGCCCTGCCTGGGGCTCACCTGTGGGAACCCAGGAAATTCCTCTGGCTGCCCCGGAGGGCTCCAGAACCTGCCCAGGGGGCTCAGAGACCTTGGCACAGAGCCCAAGACCCCTGTGCCTTTGATCTTGACCCATGGAAAAAATGACCAACCTTGTAGGAGGATTGACAAGCCATGAAAGTTTAAGTAGGATGATAGTGAATTTATCACGGGGTGAAAAATAGATTGTTGAAGTTTTTAGCATGGGGCTTCAGGAGGCAAGATGGAGGAATCTGGCCATGTCCAGCCTTTCTCTTTCTTCTTCTTGGCCTCCATCTTCTGCTGGGATGGTGGCACTTTTGGATTGCTTTAAAGTAGAAACTCACTCACTAGCAAGGAAAAATCCTTCCAAAGCATTTTTTTTTTCTATTGTTATCCTTCCAGTTTAGATGGAAGGATTGGCACCTAAAGGGAACAGATTCATCTTTGCAAGAGCCAAAACCATCCCCTGGCTCCTGCCAGAGAGACCTGCTGCACCTCAATTGCTTCCTCTGGCATGCACAAAACTAAAGGGACTTCATTGACAGAAACAAAACAGAAATGGGCACAACTCAGACCTGTAGCTCATCCCCACACAACCTTGGACCTTGTGATTAACTGGGCATGGAGGACATGAGCTGTGGACAGGACACACTTCAGAGCCTTTCAGGAATACCGGAGCAGTTTTTGTGGCCAGGCATTGCCTGGGCAGGAGTGTCAGAGCACCCCCGCTGCCTCCCTCCCTCCCTCCCATCCAGCAGGACGTGCCACGCTGTCTCACTTGACCCTATGTCAAGCAATTTTACTTCTTCAATCCATTATTCATTTCATTCACTTGGATGTCTGGGAGATTTCTGTTTTTTCAAGCCCCACCTGAAGCCAAGAGGCGCTTAGAGGAAAGACCATCACTGCTTGTACAGAAATACAAATAGGCCAGAGGGGATCATTCTGATACTCTTGGCTGATCTCTTGCCACCTCCCAGCAAGGTCTGAGCAGTCTGCAGTAAATTAAGTCTAATCTTGAGCTCCTAAGAACACCTGACCCTAAAAGGACAGGTGTTTGACAAAGGGTCACCTCCTCTGGCATGGATGTCCCAGGAATGGAAGGATGGAAGTCAATACCAGACAAAGAGGCTCTACATATTATCATTTAAAAAAAAAAAAGAAAAAAGAAGCAGGCTTTAAAGGCCAATATTCAATACGCATCAAATTCATAGATTCAAGTTTTTTCCATTGTTTTAAGAAGTTAATCCCAGCTCCCAGCCACCACTGAATGGCTAGAAGAAGGCAAGAACACCAGGGACCAAGGTCAGACTTCCCTGAGCAAGATGCTCCAGAGCATCAGCACCCTGACAGTGAAGAATTTCTGCCTACTATCCAATTGAAAACATTCCTTTGTCAGTTTAAAGTCATTCCCCCTTGTCCTACAATTGCACGTGCCTGTAAAAAGTCCCTCTGCAGCTCTTCTGGAGCCCTTTAGGTGCTGGAAATTGTTCCAAGTTCGGCGCAATCGGCGTAGAGCCTGCGCAAACGGCGTAGAGCCCGCACAGTCGGCGTGCGGCTGAGCATTTGGAATAGAGCCTTCGCAATCGGCGTGCAGCCTGCTCAATCGGCGTAGAGGCTGCGCAAACGGCGTAGAACCTGCGCAAACGGCGTGCGCCTGCGCAGTCGGCGTGCGGCTGAGCATTTGGCGTGCAGCCAGCGCGATCGGCGTAGAGCCTGCACAGTCGGCGTACAGCCTCCGCAATCGGCGTGGGCCTGCGCAGTCGGCGTCTGGCTGAGCATTTGCCGTAGGGCCTAAGATACCGGCGTAGAGCCTGCGCAAACGGCGCGCGCCTGAGCAGCAGGCGAGCGGCTGAGCATTTGCCGTAGAGCCTAGGCAATCGGCGTAAAGCCTGCGCAAACGGCGTAGAACCTGCGCAAACGGCGCGCGCCTGCGCAGTAGGCGTGCGGCTGAGCACTTGGCGTACAGCCTGCGAAATCGGCTTGCGCCTGCGCAGTCGGCGTGAGGCTGAGCATTTGGCGTGCAGCCTCCGCAAACGGCGTAGAGCCCCGGTAAAGAAACCCTAAAAACCCTTAAGGAAACGTAAATAATTCCAAAAATAAAATACAGAAATGAAAAAAATAAAAACAAAATTTGAAAAATAAAAAAAAAAAAATAAAAACACCCGCCAGGACACGTGAGCCAGCCAGCAACCTCAGCTGTCCCTCCCTCCCAAGGGCCTGGGGGAAGGAGCAGCAAGGAGCCCACACAGCACGAGTGGGGCAGGGAGAGCAGGACAGCCAAAGCTCTCAGCGCTGATGGTGGCAGCTGGGCCAATTGTTCCTTTTTAGGACGTCTTATCTGCCTACTCTGCTGTGAAAAATGCATGTATTTTATGAGTGGCTTTTTGCAAAGATTAAAATGAATATTATATATGTTGTGTTAGAAAGTAATGCTGTATTAATTCTCTTAAGTACTGTGTTCAATATAGTTGCAGGTTATAATAAATGTTAAAATAGAAACGATGCCACGTAGGGTTCTTTTTTTAAAAAGAAAGGACTTGCAGCTAGATAGCAGCCACAGGACACCTCAATCTTTCAGAGAAGAAGAATTGATTGCCCTCTTATCAGAAGAAACCAACTTCTTCCTGCCTCGAAGGCGCTGTTAGGATTCAGAGGAAGAAGTTGACACTGACCAGACAGAATCCCGTGTTTGAATGGAATTTATGCATCATGGATGAAGTGTAGGAATATGCAACAGGCTGCTGCTTTTAAGGGTTAATCCTCTGTTCACGTGGGTCCTTTTTCGGGCTCCTGCTGCCCAGAAAAAGGTACCCGGACCGTCCCTAACTCTTTGTCTCTATTGTCTCAGATTGTCCTAATTCAATTTGTCCAAATTATTATTACTCTAATTGTATTACTATTTTTATAACCATTTGATTACTATTACACTTTTAAAAATTTGAAAAACAAGTGATTGCCCTTTTTAACATCTGCCCACGAAACACTGCAGCAATAGGCAAGCTGGCATCAACCCTGCTTGCTCTGGACCTGAATCCATCCCAGTAATTCCCTGAGTTGCCCCAGGAGGAGCTCCAAAGCCAAAGCTGACCTGTGCTGCCATCTCATTGCAGGGGTTCCATACTGCTGTCTCCTTATCACAAAAGTTCCAGACCTTCCTGCTGTTGTGCATGGGCAGCTCCTCAGAGCACTGCCTCTTTCTTCTCACAAAGCAGCCAACTGACTCCAGTGCCCTTCTCACCCAGCCACCCCAGCCACTCTTTTAGAGCATCTTCTTCTCACTGCTTACAGCCGTGGCCTGGTAATGTCAGGCCTGCTCCCAATCTTTGATCATTGGCCCAGCTGCAACTCCTTAGGGCTGAGATTACTTTCTACTCTATCTTTATTTTCTTCTATTCTATCCCCCTACATACCTACAGGCAGGGTTTTTTCCTTCCTGAAAATTCAGAGAACAACAAGGCTGAGATTTTTCCTGTGGGCGGTCACTGAATCTTGGCCATGCCCAACCCGCCCTTCCCACCCTGCCCATGGACAGAGGAGCTGGCAGCACAAGGCTCCCCTCAGCCCATGGTGATCTTCAGCAACACTTTTGTGCTGACCATGCCCAAGGGCTGAGCCCTGCCTGGGGCTCACCTGTGGGAACCCAGGAAATTCCTCTGGCTGCCCCGGAGGGCTCCAGAACCTGCCCAGGGGGCTCAGAGACCTTGGCACAGAGCCCAAGACCCCTGTGCCTTTGATCTTGACCCATGGAAAAAATGACCAACCTTGTAGGAGGATTGACAAGCCATGAAAGTTTAAGTAGGATGATAGTGAATTTATCACGGGGTGAAAAATAGATTGTTGAAGTTTTTAGCATGGGGCTTCAGGAGGCAAGATGGAGGAATCTGGCCATGTCCAGCCTTTCTCTTTCTTCTTCTTGGCCTCCATCTTCTGCTGGGATGGTGGCACTTTTGGATTGCTTTAAAGTAGAAACTCACTCACTAGCAAGGAAAAATCCTTCCAAAGCATTTTTTTTTCTATTGTTATCCTTCCAGTTTAGATGGAAGGATTGGCACCTAAAGGGAACAGATTCATCTTTGCAAGAGCCAAAACCATCCCCTGGCTCCTGCCAGAGAGACCTGCTGCACCTCAATTGCTTCCTCTGGCATGCACAAAACTAAAGGGACTTCATTGACAGAAACAAAACAGAAATGGGCACAACTCAGACCTGTAGCTCATCCCCACACAACCTTGGACCTTGTGATTAACTGGGCATGGAGGACATGAGCTGTGGACAGGACACACTTCAGAGCCTTTCAGGAATACCGGAGCAGTTTTTGTGGCCAGGCATTGCCTGGACAGGAGTGTCAGAGCACCCCCGCTGCCTCCCTCCCTCCCTCCCTCCCATCCAGCAGGACGTGCCACACTGTCTCACTTGACCCTATGTCAAGCAATTTTACTTCTTCAATCCATTATTCATTTCATTCACTTGGATGTCTGGGAGATTTCTGTTTTTTCCAGCCCCACCTGAAGCCAAGAGGCGCTTAGAGGAAAGACCATCACTGCTTGTACAGAAATACAAATAGGCCAGAGGGGATCATTCTGATACTCTTGGCTGATCTCTTGCCACCTCCCAGCAAGGTCTGAGCAGTCTGCAGTAAATTAAGTCTAATCTTGAGCTCCTAAGAACACCTGACCCTAAAAGGACAGGTGTTTGACAAAGGGTCACCTCCTCTGGCATGGATGTCCCAGGAATGGAAGGATGGAAGTCAATACCAGACAAAGAGGCTCTACATATTATCATTTAAAAAAAAAAAAGAAAAAAGAAGTAGGCTTTAAAGGCCAATATTCAATACGCATCAAATTCATAGATTCAAGTTTTTTCCATTGTTTTAAGAAGTTAATCCCAGCTCCCAGCCACCACTGAATGGCTAGAAGAAGGCAAGAACACCAGGGACCAAGGTCAGACTTCCCTGAGCAAGATGCTCCAGAGCATCAGCACCCTGACAGTGAAGAATTTCTGCCTACTATCCAATTGAAAACATTCCTTTGTCAGTTTAAAGTCATTCCCCCTTGTCCTACAATTGCACGTGCCTGTAAAAAGTCCCTCTGCAGCTCTTCTGGAGCCCTTTAGGTGCTGGAAATTGTTCCAAGTTCGGCGCAATCGGCGTAGAGCCTGCGCAAACGGCGTAGAGCCCGCACAGTCGGCGTGCGGCTGAGCATTTGGAATAGAGCCTTCGCAATCGGCGTGCAGCCTGCTCAATCGGCGTAGAGGCTGCGCAAACGGCGTAGAACCTGCGCAAACGGCGTGCGCCTGCGCAGTCGGCGTGCGGCTGAGCATTTGGCGTGCAGCCAGCGCGATCGGCGTAGAGCCTGCACAGTCGGCGTACAGCCTCCGCAATCGGCGTGGGCCTGCGCAGTCGGCGTCTGGCTGAGCATTTGCCGTAGGGCCTAAGATACCGGCGTAGAGCCTGCGCAAACGGCGCGCGCCTGAGCAGCAGGCGAGCGGCTGAGCATTTGCCGTAGAGCCTAGGCAATCGGCGTAAAGCCTGCGCAAACGGCGTAGAACCTGCGCAAACGGCGCGCGCCTGCGCAGTAGGCGTGCGGCTGAGCACTTGGCGTACAGCCTGCGAAATCGGCTTGCGCCTGCGCAGTCGGCGTGAGGCTGAGCATTTGGCGTGCAGCCTCCGCAAACGGCGTAGAGCCCCGGTAAAGAAACCCTAAAAACCCTTAAGGAAACGTAAATAATTCCAAAAATAAAATACAGAAATGAAAAAAATAAAAACAAAATTTGAAAAATAAACAAAAAAAAAACCAACAAAAAACCACCCGCCAGGACACGTGAGCCAGCCAGCAACCTCAGCTGTCCCTCCCTCCCAAGGGCCTGGGGGAAGGAGCATCAAGGAGCCCCCACAGCACCAGTGGGGCAGGGAGAGCAGGACAGCCAAAGCTCTCAGCGCTGATGGTGGCAGCTGGGCCAATTGTTCCTTTTTAGGACGTCTTATCTGCCTACTCTGCTGTGAAAAATGCATGTATTTTATGAGTGGCTTTTTGCAAAGATTAAAATGAATATTATATATGTTGTGTTAGAAAGTAATGCTGTATTAATTCTCTTAAGTACTGTGTTCAATATAGTTGCAGGTTATAATAAATGTTAAAATAGAAACGATGCCACGTAGGGTTCTTTTTTTAAAAAGAAAGGACTTGCAGCTAGATAGCAGCCACAGGACACCTCAATCTTTCAGAGAAGAAGAATTGCTTGCCCTCTTATCAGAAGAAACCAACTTCTTCCTGCCTCGAAGGCGCTGTTAGGATTCAGAGGAAGAAGTTGACACTGACCAGACAGAATCCCGTGTTTGAATGGAATTTATGCATCATGGATGAAGTGTAGGAATATGCAACAGGCTGCTGCTTTTAAGGGTTAATCCTCTGTTAACGTGGGTCCTTTTTCGGGCTCCTGCTGCCCAGAAAAAGGTACCCGGACCGTCCCTAACTCTTTGTCTCTATTGTCTCAGATTGTCCTAATTCAATTTGTCCAAATTATTATTACTCTAATTGTATTACTATTTTTATAACCATTTGATTACTATTACACTTTTAAAAATTTGAAAAACAAGTGATTGCCCTTTTTAACATCTGCCCACGAAACACTGCAGCAATAGGCAAGCTGGCATCAACCCTGCTTGCTCTGGACCTGAATCCATCCCAGTAATTCCCTGAGTTGCCCCAGGAGGAGCTCCAAAGCCAAAGCTGACCTGTGCTGCCATCTCATTGCAGGGGTTCCATACTGCTGTCTCCTTATCACAAAAGTTCCAGACCTTCCTGCTGTTGTGCATGGGCAGCTCCTCAGAGCACTGCCTCTTTCTTCTCACAAAGCAGCCAACTGACTCCAGTGCCCTTCTCACCCAGCCACCCCAGCCACTCTTTTAGAGCATCTTCTTCTCACTGCTTACAGCCGTGGCCTGGTAATGTCAGGCCTGCTCCCAATCTTTGATCATTGGCCCAGCTGCAACTCCTTAGGGCTGAGATTACTTTCTACTCTATCTTTATTTTCTTCTATTCTATCCCCCTACATACCTACAGGCAGGGTTTTTTCCTTCCTGAAAATTCAGAGAACAACAAGGCTGAGATTTTTCCTGTGGGCGGTCACTGAATCTTGGCCATGCCCAACCCGCCCTTCCCACCCTGCCCATGGACAGAGGAGCTGGCAGCACAAGGCTCCCCTCAGCCCATGGTGATCTTCAGCAACACTTTTGTGCTGACCATGCCCAAGGGCTGAGCCCTGCCTGGGGCTCACCTGTGGGAACCCAGGAAATTCCTCTGGCTGCCCCGGAGGGCTCCAGAACCTGCCCAGGGGGCTCAGAGACCTTGGCACAGAGCCCAAGACCCCTGTGCCTTTGATCTTGACCCATGGAAAAAATGACCAACCTTGTAGGAGGATTGACAAGCCATGAAAGTTTAAGTAGGATGATAGTGAATTTATCACGGGGTGAAAAATAGATTGTTGAAGTTTTTAGCATGGGGCTTCAGGAGGCAAGATGGAGGAATCTGGCCATGTCCAGCCTTTCTCTTTCTTCTTCTTGGCCTCCATCTTCTGCTGGGATGGTGGCACTTTTGGATTGCTTTAAAGTAGAAACTCACTCACTAGCAAGGAAAAATCCTTCCAAAGCATTTTTTTTTTCTATTGTTATCCTTCCAGTTTAGATGGAAGGATTGGCACCTAAAGGGAACAGATTCATCTTTGCAAGAGCCAAAACCATCCCCTGGCTCCTGCCAGAGAGACCTGCTGCACCTCAATTGCTTCCTCTGGCATGCACAAAACTAAAGGGACTTCATTGACAGAAACAAAACAGAAATGGGCACAACTCAGACCTGTAGCTCATCCCCACACAACCTTGGACCTTGTGATTAACTGGGCATGGAGGACATGAGCTGTGGACAGGACACACTTCAGAGCCTTTCAGGAATACCGGAGCAGTTTTTGTGGCCAGGCATTGCCTGGGCAGGAGTGTCAGAGCACCCCCGCTGCCTCCCTCCCTCCCTCCCATCCAGCAGGACGTGCCACGCTGTCTCACTTGACCCTATGTCAAGCAATTTTACTTCTTCAATCCATTATTCATTTCATTCACTTGGATGTCTGGGAGATTTCTGTTTTTTCAAGCCCCACCTGAAGCCAAGAGGCGCTTAGAGGAAAGACCATCACTGCTTGTACAGAAATACAAATAGGCCAGAGGGGATCATTCTGATACTCTTGGCTGATCTCTTGCCACCTCCCAGCAAGGTCTGAGCAGTCTGCAGTAAATTAAGTCTAATCTTGAGCTCCTAAGAACACCTGACCCTAAAAGGACAGGTGTTTGACAAAGGGTCACCTCCTCTGGCATGGATGTCCCAGGAATGGAAGGATGGAAGTCAATACCAGACAAAGAGGCTCTACATATTATCATTAAAAAAAAAAAAAAGAAAAAAGAAGCAGGCTTTAAAGGCCAATATTCAATACGCATCAAATTCATAGATTCAAGTTTTTTCCATTGTTTTAAGAAGTTAATCCCAGCTCCCAGCCACCACTGAATGGCTAGAAGAAGGCAAGAACACCAGGGACCAAGGTCAGACTTCCCTGAGCAAGATGCTCCAGAGCATCAGCACCCTGACAGTGAAGAATTTCTGCCTACTATCCAATTGAAAACATTCCTTTGTCAGTTTAAAGTCATTCCCCCTTGTCCTACAATTGCACGTGCCTGTAAAAAGTCCCTCTGCAGCTCTTCTGGAGCCCTTTAGGTGCTGGAAATTGTTCCAAGTTCGGCGCAATCGGCGTAGAGCCTGCGCAAACGGCGTAGAGCCCGCACAGTCGGCGTGCGGCTGAGCATTTGGAATAGAGCCTTCGCAATCGGCGTGCAGCCTGCTCAATCGGCGTAGAGGCTGCGCAAACGGCGTAGAACCTGCGCAAACGGCGTGCGCCTGCGCAGTCGGCGTGCGGCTGAGCATTTGGCGTGCAGCCAGCGCGATCGGCGTAGAGCCTGCACAGTCGGCGTACAGCCTCCGCAATCGGCGTGGGCCTGCGCAGTCGGCGTCTGGCTGAGCATTTGCCGTAGGGCCTAAGATACCGGCGTAGAGCCTGCGCAAACGGCGCGCGCCTGAGCAGCAGGCGAGCGGCTGAGCATTTGCCGTAGAGCCTAGGCAATCGGCGTAAAGCCTGCGCAAACGGCGTAGAACCTGCGCAAACGGCGCGCGCCTGCGCAGTAGGCGTGCGGCTGAGCACTTGGCGTACAGCCTGCGAAATCGGCTTGCGCCTGCGCAGTCGGCGTGAGGCTGAGCATTTGGCGTGCAGCCTCCGCAAACGGCGTAGAGCCCCGGTAAAGAAACCCTAAAAACCCTTAAGGAAACGTAAATAATTCCAAAAATAAAATACAGAAATGAAAAAAATAAAAACAAAATTTGAAAAATAAACAAAAAAAAACCAACAAAAAACCACCCGCCAGGACACGTGAGCCAGCCAGCAACCTCAGCTGTCCCTCCCTCCCAAGGGCCTGGGGGAAGGAGCATCAAGGAGCCCCCACAGCACCAGTGGGGCAGGGAGAGCAGGACAGCCAAAGCTCTCAGCGCTGATGGTGGCAGCTGGGCCAATTGTTCCTTTTTAGGACGTCTTATCTGCCTACTCTGCTGTGAAAAATGCATGTATTTTATGAGTGGCTTTTTGCAAAGATTAAAATGAATATTATATATGTTGTGTTAGAAAGTAATGCTGTATTAATTCTCTTAAGTACTGTGTTCAATATAGTTGCAGGTTATAATAAATGTTAAAATAGAAACGATGCCACGTAGGGTTCTTTTTTTTAAAAAGAAAGGACTTGCAGCTAGATAGCAGCCACAGGACACCTCAATCTTTCAGAGAAGAAGAATTGATTGCCCTCTTATCAGAAGAAACCAACTTCTTCCTGCCTCGAAGGCGCTGTTAGGATTCAGAGGAAGAAGTTGACACTGACCAGACAGAATCCCGTGTTTGAATGGAATTTATGCATCATGGATGAAGTGTAGGAATATGCAACAGGCTGCTGCTTTTAAGGGTTAATCCTCTGTTCACGTGGGTCCTTTTTCGGGCTCCTGCTGCCCAGAAAAAGGTACCCGGACCGTCCCTAACTCTTTGTCTCTATTGTCTCAGATTGTCCTAATTCAATTTGTCCAAATTATTATTACTCTAATTGTATTACTATTTTTATAACCATTTGATTACTATTACACTTTTAAAAATTTGAAAAACAAGTGATTGCCCTTTTTAACATCTGCCCACGAAACACTGCAGCAATAGGCAAGCTGGCATCAACCCTGCTTGCTCTGGACCTGAATCCATCCCAGTAATTCCCTGAGTTGCCCCAGGAGGAGCTCCAAAGCCAAAGCTGACCTGTGCTGCCATCTCATTGCAGGGGTTCCATACTGCTGTCTCCTTATCACAAAAGTTCCAGACCTTCCTGCTGTTGTGCATGGGCAGCTCCTCAGAGCACTGCCTCTTTCTTCTCACAAAGCAGCCAACTGACTCCAGTGCCCTTCTCACCCAGCCACCCCAGCCACTCTTTTAGAGCATCTTCTTCTCACTGCTTACAGCCGTGGCCTGGTAATGTCAGGCCTGCTCCCAATCTTTGATCATTGGCCCAGCTGCAACTCCTTAGGGCTGAGATTACTTTCTACTCTATCTTTATTTTCTTCTATTCTATCCCCCTACATACCTACAGGCAGGGTTTTTTCCTTCCTGAAAATTCAGAGAACAACAAGGCTGAGATTTTTCCTGTGGGCGGTCACTGAATCTTGGCCATGCCCAACCCGCCCTTCCCACCCTGCCCATGGACAGAGGAGCTGGCAGCACAAGGCTCCCCTCAGCCCATGGTGATCTTCAGCAACACTTTTGTGCTGACCATGCCCAAGGGCTGAGCCCTGCCTGGGGCTCACCTGTGGGAACCCAGGAAATTCCTCTGGCTGCCCCGGAGGGCTCCAGAACCTGCCCAGGGGGCTCAGAGACCTTGGCACAGAGCCCAAGACCCCTGTGCCTTTGATCTTGACCCATGGAAAAAATGACCAACCTTGTAGGAGGATTGACAAGCCATGAAAGTTTAAGTAGGATGATAGTGAATTTATCACGGGGTGAAAAATAGATTGTTGAAGTTTTTAGCATGGGGCTTCAGGAGGCAAGATGGAGGAATCTGGCCATGTCCAGCCTTTCTCTTTCTTCTTCTTGGCCTCCATCTTCTGCTGGGATGGTGGCACTTTTGGATTGCTTTAAAGTAGAAACTCACTCACTAGCAAGGAAAAATCCTTCCAAAGCATTTTTTTTTTCTATTGTTATCCTTCCAGTTTAGATGGAAGGATTGGCACCTAAAGGGAACAGATTCATCTTTGCAAGAGCCAAAACCATCCCCTGGCTCCTGCCAGAGAGACCTGCTGCACCTCAATTGCTTCCTCTGGCATGCACAAAACTAAAGGGACTTCATTGACAGAAACAAAACAGAAATGGGCACAACTCAGACCTGTAGCTCATCCCCACACAACCTTGGACCTTGTGATTAACTGGGCATGGAGGACATGAGCTGTGGACAGGACACACTTCAGAGCCTTTCAGGAATACCGGAGCAGTTTTTGTGGCCAGGCATTGCCTGGGCAGGAGTGTCAGAGCACCCCCGCTGCCTCGCTCCCTCCCTCCCTCCCTCCCATCCAGCAGGACGTGCCACACTGTCTCACTTGACCCTATGTCAAGCAATTTTACTTCTTCAATCCATTATTCATTTCATTCACTTGGATGTCTGGGAGATTTCTGTTTTTTCAAGCCCCACCTGAAGCCAAGAGGCGCTTAGAGGAAAGACCATCACTGCTTGTACAGAAATACAAATAGGCCAGAGGGGATCATTCTGATACTCTTGGCTGATCTCTTGCCACCTCCCAGCAAGGTCTGAGCAGTCTGCAGTAAATTAAGTCTAATCTTGAGCTCCTAAGAACACCTGACCCTAAAAGGACAGGTGTTTGACAAAGGGTCACCTCCTCTGGCATGGATGTCCCAGGAATGGAAGGATGGAAGTCAATACCAGACAAAGAGGCTCTACATATTATTATTAAAAAAAAAAAAAAAAGAAAAAAGAAGCAGGCTTTAAAGGCCAATATTCAATACGCATCAAATTCATAGATTCAAGTTTTTTCCATTGTTTTAAGAAGTTAATCCCAGCTCCCAGCCACCACTGAATGGCTAGAAGAAGGCAAGAACACCAGGGACCAAGGTCAGACTTCCCTGAGCAAGATGCTCCAGAGCATCAGCACCCTGACAGTGAAGAATTTCTGCCTACTATCCAATTGAAAACATTCCTTTGTCAGTTTAAAGTCATTCCCCCTTGTCCTACAATTGCACGTGCCTGTAAAAAGTCCCTCTGCAGCTCTTCTGGAGCCCTTTAGGTGCTGGAAATTGTTCCAAGTTCGGCGCAATCGGCGTAGAGCCTGCGCAAACGGCGTAGAGCCCGCACAGTCGGCGTGCGGCTGAGCATTTGGAATAGAGCCTTCGCAATCGGCGTGCAGCCTGCTCAATCGGCGTAGAGGCTGCGCAAACGGCGTAGAACCTGCGCAAACGGCGTGCGCCTGCGCAGTCGGCGTGCGGCTGAGCATTTGGCGTGCAGCCAGCGCGATCGGCGTAGAGCCTGCATAGTCGGCGTACAGCCTCCGCAATCGGCGTGCGCCTGCGCAGTCGGCGTCCGGCTGAGCATTTGCCGTAGGGCCTAAGATACTGGCGTGCAGCCTGCGCAAACGGCGTAAATCCTGCGCAAACGGCGTAGAGCCTGCGCAAACGGCGCGCGGCTGAGCATTTGGCGTACAGCCTCCGGAAACGGCGTTGAGTCTGCGCAAACGGCGTGCAGCCTCCGCAATCGGCGTAGAGCCCCGGTAAAGAAACCCTAAAAACCCTTAAGGAAACGTAAATAATTCCAAAAATAAAATACAGAAATGAAAAAAATAAAAACAAAATTTGAAAAATAAAAAAAAAAAAATAAAAACACCCGCCAGGACACGTGAGCCAGCCAGCAACCTCAGCTCTCCCTCCCTCCCCAGGGCCTGGGGGAAGGAGCAGCAAGGAGCCCACACAGCACGAGTGGGGCAGGGAGAGCAGGACAGCCAAAGCTCTCAGCGCTGATGGTGGCAGCTGGGCCAATTGTTCCTTTTTAGGACGTCTTATCTGCCTACTCTGCTGTGAAAAATGCATGTATTTTATGAGTGGCTTTTTGCAAAGATTAAAATGAATATTATATATGTTGTGTTAGAAAGTAATGCTGTATTAATTCTCTTAAGTACTGTGTTCAATATAGTTGCAGGTTATAATAAATGTTAAAATAGAAACGATGCCACGTAGGGTTCTTTTTTTAAAAAGAAAGGACTTGCAGCTAGATAGCAGCCACAGGACACCTCAATCTTTCAGAGAAGAAGAATTGATTGCCCTCTTATCAGAAGAAACCAACTTCTTCCTGCCTCGAAGGCGCTGTTAGGATTCAGAGGAAGAAGTTGACACTGACCAGACAGAATCCCGTGTTTGAATGGAATTTATGCATCATGGATGAAGTGTAGGAATATGCAACAGGCTGCTGCTTTTAAGGGTTAATCCTCTGTTAACGTGGGTCCTTTTTCGGGCTCCTGCTGCCCAGAAAAAGGTACCCGGACTGTCCCTAACTCTTTGTCTCTATTGTCTCAGATTGTCCTAATTCAATTTGTCCAAATTATTATTACTCTAATTGTATTACTATTTTTATAACCATTTGATTACTATTACACTTTTAAAAATTTGAAAAACAAGTGATTGCCCTTTTTAACATCTGCCCACGAAACACTGCAGCAATAGGCAAGCTGGCATCAACCCTGCTTGCTCTGGACCTGAATCCATCCCAGTAATTCCCTGAGTTGCCCCAGGAGGAGCTCCAAAGCCAAAGCTGACCTGTGCTGCCATCTCATTGCAGGGGTTCCATACTGCTGTCTCCTTATCACAAAAGTTCCAGACCTTCCTGCTGTTGTGCATGGGCAGCTCCTCAGAGCACTGCCTCTTTCTCCTCGCAAAGCAGCCAACTGACTCCAGTGCCCGTCTCACCCAGCCACTCTTTTAGAGCATCTTCTTCTCACTGCTTACAGCCGTGGCCTGGTAATGTCAGGCCTGCTCCCAATCTTTGATCATTGGCCCAGCTGCAACTCCTTAGGGCTGAGATTACTTTCTACTCTATTTTCTTCTATTCTATCCCCCTAGATACCTACAGGCAGGGTTTTTTCCTTCCTGAAAATTCAGAGAACAACAAGGCTGAGATTTTTCCTGTGGGCGGTCACTGAATCTTGGCCATGCCCAACCCGCCCTTCCCACCCTGCCCATGGACAGAGGAGCTGGCAGCACAAGGCTCCCCTCAGCCCATGGTGATCTTCAGCAACACTTTTGTGCTGACCATGCCCAAGGGCTGAGCCCTGCCTGGGGCTCACCTGTGGGAACCCAGGAAATTCCTCTGGCTGCCCCGGAGGGCTCCAGAACCTGCCCAGGGGGCTCAGAGACCTTGGCACAGAGCCCAAGACCCCTGTGCCTTTGATCTTGACCCATGGAAAAAATGACCAACCTTGTAGGAGGATTGACAAGCCATGAAAGTTTAAGTAGGATGATAGTGAATTTATCACGGGGTGAAAGATAGATTGTTGAAGTTTTTAGCATGGGGCTTCAGGAGGCAAGATGGAGGAATCTGGCCATGTCCAGCCTTTCTCCTTCTTCTTCTTGGCCTCCATCTTCTGCTGGGATGGTGGCACTTTTGGATTGCTTTAAAGTAGAAACTCACTCACTAGCAAGGAAAAATCCTTCCAAAGCATTTTTTTTCTATTGTTATCCTTCCAGTTTAGATGGAAGGATTGGCACCTAAAGGGAACAGATTCATCTTTGCAAGAGCCAAAACCATCCCCTGGCTCCTGCCAGAGAGACCTGCTGCACCTCAAATGCTTCCTCTGGCATGCACAAAACTAAAGGGACTTCATTGACAGAAACAAAACAGAAATGGGCACAACTCAGACCTGTAGCTCATCCCCACACAACCTTGGACCTTGTGATTAACTGGGCATGGAGGACATGAGCTGTGGACAGGACACACTTCAGAGCCTTTCAGGAATACCGGAGCAGTTTTTGTGGCCAGGCATTGCCTGGGCAGGAGTGTCAGAGCACCCCCGCTGCCTCCCTCCCTCCCTCCCATCCAGCAGGACGTGCCACACTGTCTCACTTGACCCTATGTCAAGCAATTTTACTTCTTCAATCCATTATTCATTTCATTCACTTGGATGTCTGGGAGATTTCTGTTTTTTCCAGCCCCACCTGAAGCCAAGAGGCGCTTAGAGGAAAGACCATCACTGCTTGTACAGAAATACAAATAGGCCAGAGGGGATCATTCTGATACTCTTGGCTGATCTCTTGCCACCTCCCAGCAAGGTCTGAGCAGTCTGCAGTAAATTAAGTCTAATCTTGAGCTCCTAAGAACACCTGACCCTAAAAGGACAGGTGTTTGACAAAGGGTCACCTCCTCTGGCATGGATGTCCCAGGAATGGAAGGATGGAAGTCAATACCAGACAAAGAGGCTCTACATATTATCATTTAAAAAAAAAAAAGAAAAAAGAAGTAGGCTTTAAAGGCCAATATTCAATACGCATCAAATTCATAGATTCAAGTTTTTTCCATTGTTTTAAGAAGTTAATCCCAGCTCCCAGCCACCACTGAATGGCTAGAAGAAGGCAAGAACACCAGGGACCAAGGTCAGACTTCCCTGAGCAAGATGCTCCAGAGCATCAGCACCCTGACAGTGAAGAATTTCTGCCTACTATCCAATTGAAAACATTCCTTTGTCAGTTTAAAGTCATTCCCCCTTGTCCTACAATTGCACGTGCCTGTAAAAAGTCCCTCTGCAGCTCTTCTGGAGCCCTTTAGGTGCTGGAAATTGTTCCAAGTTCGGCGCAATCGGCGTAGAGGCTGCGCAAACGGCGTAGAGCCCGCACAGTCGGCGTGCGGCTGAGCATTTGGAATAGAGCCTTCGCAATCGGCGTGCAGCCTGCTCAATCGGCGTAGAGGCTGCGCAAACGGCGTAGAACCTGCGCAAACGGCGTGCGCCTGCGCAGTCGGCGTGCGGCTGAGCATTTGGCGTGCAGCCAGCGCGATCGGCGTAGAGCCTGCACAGTCGGCGTACAGCCTCCGCAATCGGCGTGGGCCTGCGCAGTCGGCGTCTGGCTGAGCATTTGCCGTAGGGCCTAAGATACCGGCGTAGAGCCTGCGCAAACGGCGCGCGCCTGAGCAGCAGGCGAGCGGCTGAGCATTTGCCGTAGAGCCTAGGCAATCGGCGTAAAGCCTGCGCAAACGGCGTAGAACCTGCGCAAACGGCGCGCGCCTGCGCAGTAGGCGTGCGGCTGAGCACTTGGCGTACAGCCTGCGAAATCGGCTTGCGCCTGCGCAGTCGGCGTGAGGCTGAGCATTTGGCGTGCAGCCTCCGCAAACGGCGTAGAGCCCCGGTAAAGAAACCCTAAAAACCCTTAAGGAAACGTAAATAATTCCAAAAATAAAATACAGAAATGAAAAAAATAAAAACAAAATTTGAAAAATAAACAAAAAAAAAACCAACAAAAAACCACCCGCCAGGACACGTGAGCCAGCCAGCAACCTCAGCTGTCCCTCCCTCCCAAGGGCCTGGGGGAAGGAGCATCAAGGAGCCCCCACAGCACCAGTGGGGCAGGGAGAGCAGGACAGCCAAAGCTCTCAGCGCTGATGGTGGCAGCTGGGCCAATTGTTCCTTTTTAGGACGTCTTATCTGCCTACTCTGCTGTGAAAAATGCATGTATTTTATGAGTGGCTTTTTGCAAAGATTAAAATGAATATTATATATGTTGTGTTAGAAAGTAATGCTGTATTAATTCTCTTAAGTACTGTGTTCAATATAGTTGCAGGTTATAATAAATGTTAAAATAGAAACGATGCCACGTAGGGTTCTTTTTTTAAAAAGAAAGGACTTGCAGCTAGATAGCAGCCACAGGACACCTCAATCTTTCAGAGAAGAAGAATTGCTTGCCCTCTTATCAGAAGAAACCAACTTCTTCCTGCCTCGAAGGCGCTGTTAGGATTCAGAGGAAGAAGTTGACACTGACCAGACAGAATCCCGTGTTTGAATGGAATTTATGCATCATGGATGAAGTGTAGGAATATGCAACAGGCTGCTGCTTTTAAGGGTTAATCCTCTGTTAACGTGGGTCCTTTTTCGGGCTCCTGCTGCCCAGAAAAAGGTACCCGGACCGTCCCTAACTCTTTGTCTCTATTGTCTCAGATTGTCCTAATTCAATTTGTCCAAATTATTATTACTCTAATTGTATTACTATTTTTATAACCATTTGATTACTATTACACTTTTAAAAATTTGAAAAACAAGTGATTGCCCTTTTTAACATCTGCCCACGAAACACTGCAGCAATAGGCAAGCTGGCATCAACCCTGCTTGCTCTGGACCTGAATCCATCCCAGTAATTCCCTGAGTTGCCCCAGGAGGAGCTCCAAAGCCAAAGCTGACCTGTGCTGCCATCTCATTGCAGGGGTTCCATACTGCTGTCTCCTTATCACAAAAGTTCCAGACCTTCCTGCTGTTGTGCATGGGCAGCTCCTCAGAGCACTGCCTCTTTCTTCTCACAAAGCAGCCAACTGACTCCAGTGCCCTTCTCACCCAGCCACCCCAGCCACTCTTTTAGAGCATCTTCTTCTCACTGCTTACAGCCGTGGCCTGGTAATGTCAGGCCTGCTCCCAATCTTTGATCATTGGCCCAGCTGCAACTCCTTAGGGCTGAGATTACTTTCTACTCTATCTTTATTTTCTTCTATTCTATCCCCCTACATACCTACAGGCAGGGTTTTTTCCTTCCTGAAAATTCAGAGAACAACAAGGCTGAGATTTTTCCTGTGGGCGGTCACTGAATCTTGGCCATGCCCAACCCGCCCTTCCCACCCTGCCCATGGACAGAGGAGCTGGCAGCACAAGGCTCCCCTCAGCCCATGGTGATCTTCAGCAACACTTTTGTGCTGACCATGCCCAAGGGCTGAGCCCTGCCTGGGGCTCACCTGTGGGAACCCAGGAAATTCCTCTGGCTGCCCCGGAGGGCTCCAGAACCTGCCCAGGGGGCTCAGAGACCTTGGCACAGAGCCCAAGACCCCTGTGCCTTTGATCTTGACCCATGGAAAAAATGACCAACCTTGTAGGAGGATTGACAAGCCATGAAAGTTTAAGTAGGATGATAGTGAATTTATCACGGGGTGAAAAATAGATTGTTGAAGTTTTTAGCATGGGGCTTCAGGAGGCAAGATGGAGGAATCTGGCCATGTCCAGCCTTTCTCTTTCTTCTTCTTGGCCTCCATCTTCTGCTGGGATGGTGGCACTTTTGGATTGCTTTAAAGTAGAAACTCACTCACTAGCAAGGAAAAATCCTTCCAAAGCATTTTTTTTTTCTATTGTTATCCTTCCAGTTTAGATGGAAGGATTGGCACCTAAAGGGAACAGATTCATCTTTGCAAGAGCCAAAACCATCCCCTGGCTCCTGCCAGAGAGACCTGCTGCACCTCAATTGCTTCCTCTGGCATGCACAAAACTAAAGGGACTTCATTGACAGAAACAAAACAGAAATGGGCACAACTCAGACCTGTAGCTCATCCCCACACAACCTTGGACCTTGTGATTAACTGGGCATGGAGGACATGAGCTGTGGACAGGACACACTTCAGAGCCTTTCAGGAATACCGGAGCAGTTTTTGTGGCCAGGCATTGCCTGGGCAGGAGTGTCAGAGCACCCCCGCTGCCTCCCTCCCTCCCTCCCATCCAGCAGGACGTGCCACGCTGTCTCACTTGACCCTATGTCAAGCAATTTTACTTCTTCAATCCATTATTCATTTCATTCACTTGGATGTCTGGGAGATTTCTGTTTTTTCAAGCCCCACCTGAAGCCAAGAGGCGCTTAGAGGAAAGACCATCACTGCTTGTACAGAAATACAAATAGGCCAGAGGGGATCATTCTGATACTCTTGGCTGATCTCTTGCCACCTCCCAGCAAGGTCTGAGCAGTCTGCAGTAAATTAAGTCTAATCTTGAGCTCCTAAGAACACCTGACCCTAAAAGGACAGGTGTTTGACAAAGGGTCACCTCCTCTGGCATGGATGTCCCAGGAATGGAAGGATGGAAGTCAATACCAGACAAAGAGGCTCTACATATTATCATTAAAAAAAAAAAAAAGAAAAAAGAAGCAGGCTTTAAAGGCCAATATTCAATACGCATCAAATTCATAGATTCAAGTTTTTTCCATTGTTTTAAGAAGTTAATCCCAGCTCCCAGCCACCACTGAATGGCTAGAAGAAGGCAAGAACACCAGGGACCAAGGTCAGACTTCCCTGAGCAAGATGCTCCAGAGCATCAGCACCCTGACAGTGAAGAATTTCTGCCTACTATCCAATTGAAAACATTCCTTTGTCAGTTTAAAGTCATTCCCCCTTGTCCTACAATTGCACGTGCCTGTAAAAAGTCCCTCTGCAGCTCTTCTGGAGCCCTTTAGGTGCTGGAAATTGTTCCAAGTTCGGCGCAATCGGCGTAGAGCCTGCGCAAACGGCGTAGAGCCCGCACAGTCGGCGTGCGGCTGAGCATTTGGAATAGAGCCTTCGCAATCGGCGTGCAGCCTGCTCAATCGGCGTAGAGGCTGCGCAAACGGCGTAGAACCTGCGCAAACGGCGTGCGCCTGCGCAGTCGGCGTGCGGCTGAGCATTTGGCGTGCAGCCAGCGCGATCGGCGTAGAGCCTGCACAGTCGGCGTACAGCCTCCGCAATCGGCGTGGGCCTGCGCAGTCGGCGTCTGGCTGAGCATTTGCCGTAGGGCCTAAGATACCGGCGTAGAGCCTGCGCAAACGGCGCGCGCCTGAGCAGCAGGCGAGCGGCTGAGCATTTGCCGTAGAGCCTAGGCAATCGGCGTAAAGCCTGCGCAAACGGCGTAGAACCTGCGCAAACGGCGCGCGCCTGCGCAGTAGGCGTGCGGCTGAGCACTTGGCGTACAGCCTGCGAAATCGGCTTGCGCCTGCGCAGTCGGCGTGAGGCTGAGCATTTGGCGTGCAGCCTCCGCAAACGGCGTAGAGCCCCGGTAAAGAAACCCTAAAAACCCTTAAGGAAACGTAAATAATTCCAAAAATAAAATACAGAAATGAAAAAAATAAAAACAAAATTTGAAAAATAAACAAAAAAAAACCAACAAAAAACCACCCGCCAGGACACGTGAGCCAGCCAGCAACCTCAGCTGTCCCTCCCTCCCAAGGGCCTGGGGGAAGGAGCATCAAGGAGCCCCCACAGCACCAGTGGGGCAGGGAGAGCAGGACAGCCAAAGCTCTCAGCGCTGATGGTGGCAGCTGGGCCAATTGTTCCTTTTTAGGACGTCTTATCTGCCTACTCTGCTGTGAAAAATGCATGTATTTTATGAGTGGCTTTTTGCAAAGATTAAAATGAATATTATATATGTTGTGTTAGAAAGTAATGCTGTATTAATTCTCTTAAGTACTGTGTTCAATATAGTTGCAGGTTATAATAAATGTTAAAATAGAAACGATGCCACGTAGGGTTCTTTTTTTTAAAAAGAAAGGACTTGCAGCTAGATAGCAGCCACAGGACACCTCAATCTTTCAGAGAAGAAGAATTGCTTGCCCTCTTATCAGAAGAAACCAACTTCTTCCTGCCTCGAAGGCGCTGTTAGGATTCAGAGGAAGAAGTTGACACTGACCAGACAGAATCCCGTGTTTGAATGGAATTTATGCATCATGGATGAAGTGTAGGAATATGCAACAGGCTGCTGCTTTTAAGGGTTAATCCTCTGTTCACGTGGGTCCTTTTTCGGGCTCCTGCTGCCCAGAAAAAGGTACCCGGACCGTCCCTAACTCTTTGTCTCTATTGTCTCAGATTGTCCTAATTCAATTTGTCCAAATTATTATTACTCTAATTGTATTACTATTTTTATAACCATTTGATTACTATTACACTTTTAAAAATTTGAAAAACAAGTGATTGCCCTTTTTAACATCTGCCCACGAAACACTGCAGCAATAGGCAAGCTGGCATCAACCCTGCTTGCTCTGGACCTGAATCCATCCCAGTAATTCCCTGAGTTGCCCCAGGAGGAGCTCCAAAGCCAAAGCTGACCTGTGCTGCCATCTCATTGCAGGGGTTCCATACTGCTGTCTCCTTATCACAAAAGTTCCAGACCTTCCTGCTGTTGTGCATGGGCAGCTCCTCAGAGCACTGCCTCTTTCTTCTCACAAAGCAGCCAACTGACTCCAGTGCCCTTCTCACCCAGCCACCCCAGCCACTCTTTTAGAGCATCTTCTTCTCACTGCTTACAGCCGTGGCCTGGTAATGTCAGGCCTGCTCCCAATCTTTGATCATTGGCCCAGCTGCAACTCCTTAGGGCTGAGATTACTTTCTACTCTATCTTTATTTTCTTCTATTCTATCCCCCTACATACCTACAGGCAGGGTTTTTTCCTTCCTGAAAATTCAGAGAACAACAAGGCTGAGATTTTTCCTGTGGGCGGTCACTGAATCTTGGCCATGCCCAACCCGCCCTTCCCACCCTGCCCATGGACAGAGGAGCTGGCAGCACAAGGCTCCCCTCAGCCCATGGTGATCTTCAGCAACACTTTTGTGCTGACCATGCCCAAGGGCTGAGCCCTGCCTGGGGCTCACCTGTGGGAACCCAGGAAATTCCTCTGGCTGCCCCGGAGGGCTCCAGAACCTGCCCAGGGGGCTCAGAGACCTTGGCACAGAGCCCAAGACCCCTGTGCCTTTGATCTTGACCCATGGAAAAAATGACCAACCTTGTAGGAGGATTGACAAGCCATGAAAGTTTAAGTAGGATGATAGTGAATTTATCACGGGGTGAAAAATAGATTGTTGAAGTTTTTAGCATGGGGCTTCAGGAGGCAAGATGGAGGAATCTGGCCATGTCCAGCCTTTCTCTTTCTTCTTCTTGGCCTCCATCTTCTGCTGGGATGGTGGCACTTTTGGATTGCTTTAAAGTAGAAACTCACTCACTAGCAAGGAAAAATCCTTCCAAAGCATTTTTTTTTTCTATTGTTATCCTTCCAGTTTAGATGGAAGGATTGGCACCTAAAGGGAACAGATTCATCTTTGCAAGAGCCAAAACCATCCCCTGGCTCCTGCCAGAGAGACCTGCTGCACCTCAATTGCTTCCTCTGGCATGCACAAAACTAAAGGGACTTCATTGACAGAAACAAAACAGAAATGGGCACAACTCAGACCTGTAGCTCATCCCCACACAACCTTGGACCTTGTGATTAACTGGGCATGGAGGACATGAGCTGTGGACAGGACACACTTCAGAGCCTTTCAGGAATACCGGAGCAGTTTTTGTGGCCAGGCATTGCCTGGGCAGGAGTGTCAGAGCACCCCCGCTGCCTCGCTCCCTCCCTCCCTCCCATCCAGCAGGACGTGCCACACTGTCTCACTTGACCCTATGTCAAGCAATTTTACTTCTTCAATCCATTATTCATTTCATTCACTTGGATGTCTGGGAGATTTCTGTTTTTTCAAGCCCCACCTGAAGCCAAGAGGCGCTTAGAGGAAAGACCATCACTGCTTGTACAGAAATACAAATAGGCCAGAGGGGATCATTCTGATACTCTTGGCTGATCTCTTGCCACCTCCCAGCAAGGTCTGAGCAGTCTGCAGTAAATTAAGTCTAATCTTGAGCTCCTAAGAACACCTGACCCTAAAAGGACAGGTGTTTGACAAAGGGTCACCTCCTCTGGCATGGATGTCCCAGGAATGGAAGGATGGAAGTCAATACCAGACAAAGAGGCTCTACATATTATTATTAAAAAAAAAAAAAAAAGAAAAAAGAAGCAGGCTTTAAAGGCCAATATTCAATACGCATCAAATTCATAGATTCAAGTTTTTTCCATTGTTTTAAGAAGTTAATCCCAGCTCCCAGCCACCACTGAATGGCTAGAAGAAGGCAAGAACACCAGGGACCAAGGTCAGACTTCCCTGAGCAAGATGCTCCAGAGCATCAGCACCCTGACAGTGAAGAATTTCTGCCTACTATCCAATTGAAAACATTCCTTTGTCAGTTTAAAGTCATTCCCCCTTGTCCTACAATTGCACGTGCCTGTAAAAAGTCCCTCTGCAGCTCTTCTGGAGCCCTTTAGGTGCTGGAAATTGTTCCAAGTTCGGCGCAATCGGCGTAGAGCCTGCGCAAACGGCGTAGAGCCCGCACAGTCGGCGTGCGGCTGAGCATTTGGAATAGAGCCTTCGCAATCGGCGTGCAGCCTGCTCAATCGGCGTAGAGGCTGCGCAAACGGCGTAGAACCTGCGCAAACGGCGTGCGCCTGCGCAGTCGGCGTGCGGCTGAGCATTTGGCGTGCAGCCAGCGCGATCGGCGTAGAGCCTGCATAGTCGGCGTACAGCCTCCGCAATCGGCGTGCGCCTGCGCAGTCGGCGTCCGGCTGAGCATTTGCCGTAGGGCCTAAGATACTGGCGTGCAGCCTGCGCAAACGGCGTAAATCCTGCGCAAACGGCGTAGAGCCTGCGCAAACGGCGCGCGGCTGAGCATTTGGCGTACAGCCTCCGGAAACGGCGTTGAGTCTGCGCAAACGGCGTGCAGCCTCCGCAATCGGCGTAGAGCCCCGGTAAAGAAACCCTAAAAACCCTTAAGGAAACGTAAATAATTCCAAAAATAAAATACAGAAATGAAAAAAATAAAAACAAAATTTGAAAAATAAAAAAAAAAAAATAAAAACACCCGCCAGGACACGTGAGCCAGCCAGCAACCTCAGCTCTCCCTCCCTCCCCAGGGCCTGGGGGAAGGAGCAGCAAGGAGCCCACACAGCACGAGTGGGGCAGGGAGAGCAGGACAGCCAAAGCTCTCAGCGCTGATGGTGGCAGCTGGGCCAATTGTTCCTTTTTAGGACGTCTTATCTGCCTACTCTGCTGTGAAAAATGCATGTATTTTATGAGTGGCTTTTTGCAAAGATTAAAATGAATATTATATATGTTGTGTTAGAAAGTAATGCTGTATTAATTCTCTTAAGTACTGTGTTCAATATAGTTGCAGGTTATAATAAATGTTAAAATAGAAACGATGCCACGTAGGGTTCTTTTTTTAAAAAGAAAGGACTTGCAGCTAGATAGCAGCCACAGGACACCTCAATCTTTCAGAGAAGAAGAATTGATTGCCCTCTTATCAGAAGAAACCAACTTCTTCCTGCCTCGAAGGCGCTGTTAGGATTCAGAGGAAGAAGTTGACACTGACCAGACAGAATCCCGTGTTTGAATGGAATTTATGCATCATGGATGAAGTGTAGGAATATGCAACAGGCTGCTGCTTTTAAGGGTTAATCCTCTGTTAACGTGGGTCCTTTTTCGGGCTCCTGCTGCCCAGAAAAAGGTACCCGGACTGTCCCTAACTCTTTGTCTCTATTGTCTCAGATTGTCCTAATTCAATTTGTCCAAATTATTATTACTCTAATTGTATTACTATTTTTATAACCATTTGATTACTATTACACTTTTAAAAATTTGAAAAACAAGTGATTGCCCTTTTTAACATCTGCCCACGAAACACTGCAGCAATAGGCAAGCTGGCATCAACCCTGCTTGCTCTGGACCTGAATCCATCCCAGTAATTCCCTGAGTTGCCCCAGGAGGAGCTCCAAAGCCAAAGCTGACCTGTGCTGCCATCTCATTGCAGGGGTTCCATACTGCTGTCTCCTTATCACAAAAGTTCCAGACCTTCCTGCTGTTGTGCATGGGCAGCTCCTCAGAGCACTGCCTCTTTCTCCTCGCAAAGCAGCCAACTGACTCCAGTGCCCTTCTCACCCAGCCACTCTTTTAGAGCATCTTCTTCTCACTGCTTACAGCCGTGGCCTGGTAATGTCAGGCCTGCTCCCAATCTTTGATCATTGGCCCAGCTGCAACTCCTTAGGGCTGAGATTACTTTCTACTCTATTTTCTTCTATTCTATCCCCCTAGATACCTACAGGCAGGGTTTTTTCCTTCCTGAAAATTCAGAGAACAACAAGGCTGAGATTTTTCCTGTGGGCGGTCACTGAATCTTGGCCATGCCCAACCCGCCCTTCCCACCCTGCCCATGGACAGAGGAGCTGGCAGCACAAGGCTCCCCTCAGCCCATGGTGATCTTCAGCAACACTTTTGTGCTGACCATGCCCAAGGGCTGAGCCCTGCCTGGGGCTCACCTGTGGGAACCCAGGAAATTCCTCTGGCTGCCCCGGAGGGCTCCAGAACCTGCCCAGGGGGCTCAGAGACCTTGGCACAGAGCCCAAGACCCCTGTGCCTTTGATCTTGACCCATGGAAAAAATGACCAACCTTGTAGGAGGATTGACAAGCCATGAAAGTTTAAGTAGGATGATAGTGAATTTATCACGGGGTGAAAGATAGATTGTTGAAGTTTTTAGCATGGGGCTTCAGGAGGCAAGATGGAGGAATCTGGCCATGTCCAGCCTTTCTCCTTCTTCTTCTTGGCCTCCATCTTCTGCTGGGATGGTGGCACTTTTGGATTGCTTTAAAGTAGAAACTCACTCACTAGCAAGGAAAAATCCTTCCAAAGCATTTTTTTTCTATTGTTATCCTTCCAGTTTAGATGGAAGGATTGGCACCTAAAGGGAACAGATTCATCTTTGCAAGAGCCAAAACCATCCCCTGGCTCCTGCCAGAGAGACCTGCTGCACCTCAAATGCTTCCTCTGGCATGCACAAAACTAAAGGGACTTCATTGACAGAAACAAAACAGAAATGGGCACAACTCAGACCTGTAGCTCATCCCCACACAACCTTGGACCTTGTGATTAACTGGGCATGGAGGACATGAGCTGTGGACAGGACACACTTCAGAGCCTTTCAGGAATACCGGAGCAGTTTTTGTGGCCAGGCATTGCCTGGGCAGGAGTGTCAGAGCACCCCCGCTGCCTCCCTCCCTCCCTCCCATCCAGCAGGACGTGCCACACTGTCTCACTTGACCCTATGTCAAGCAATTTTACTTCTTCAATCCATTATTCATTTCATTCACTTGGATGTCTGGGAGATTTCTGTTTTTTCAAGCCCCACCTGAAGCCAAGAGGCGCTTAGAGGAAAGACCATCACTGCTTGTACAGAAATACAAATAGGCCAGAGGGGATCATTCTGATACTCTTGGCTGATCTCTTGCCACCTCCCAGCAAGGTCTGAGCAGTCTGCAGTAAATTAAGTCTAATCTTGAGCTCCTAAGAACACCTGACCCTAAAAGGACAGGTGTTTGACAAAGGGTCACCTCCTCTGGCATGGATGTCCCAGGAATGGAAGGATGGAAGTCAATACCAGACAAAGAGGCTCTACATATTATTATTAAAAAAAAAAAAAAAGAAAAAAGAAGCAGGCTTTAAAGGCCAATATTCAATACGCATCAAATTCATAGATTCAAGTTTTTTCCATTGTTTTAAGAAGTTAATCCCAGCTCCCAGCCACCACTGAATGGCTAGAAGAAGGCAAGAACACCAGGGACCAAGGTCAGACTTCCCTGAGCAAGATGCTCCAGAGCATCAGCACCCTGACAGTGAAGAATTTCTGCCTACTATCCAATTGAAAACATTCCTTTGTCAGTTTAAAGTCATTCCCCCTTGTCCTACAATTGCACGTGCCTGTAAAAAGTCCCTCTGCAGCTCTTCTGGAGCCCTTTAGGTGCTGGAAATTGTTCCAAGTTCGGCGCAATCGGCGTAGAGGCTGCGCAAACGGCGTAGAGCCCGCACAGTCGGCGTGCGGCTGAGCATTTGGAATAGAGCCTTCGCAATCGGCGTGCAGCCTGCTCAATCGGCGTAGAGGCTGCGCAAACGGCGTAGAACCTGCGCAAACGGCGTGCGCCTGCGCAGTCGGCGTGCGGCTGAGCATTTGGCGTGCAGCCAGCGCGATCGGCGTAGAGCCTGCACAGTCGGCGTACAGCCTCCGCAATCGGCGTGGGCCTGCGCAGTCGGCGTCCGGCTGAGCATTTGCCGTAGGGCCTAAGATACCGGCGTAGAGCATGCGCAAACGGCGCGCGCCTGAGCAGCAGGCGAGCGGCTGAGCATTTGCCGTAGAGCCTACGCAATCGGCGTAAAGCCTGCGCAAACGGCGTAGAACCTGCGCAAACGGCGCGCGCCTGCGCAGTCGGCGTGTGGCTGAGCATTTGGCGTGCAGCCTCCGCAATCGGCGTAGAGCCCCGGTAAAGAAACCCTAAAAACCCTTAAGGAAACGTAAATAATTCCAAAAATAAAATACAGAAATGAAAAAAATAAAAACAAAATTTGAAAAATAAAAAAAAAAAAAAATAAAAACACCCGCCAGGACACGTGAGCCAGCCAGCAACCTCAGCTGTCCCTCCCTCCCAAGGGCCTGGGGGAAGGAGCAGCAAGGAGCCCACACAGCACGAGTGGGGCAGGGAGAGCAGGACAGCCAAAGCTCTCAGCGCTGATGGTGGCAGCTGGGCCAATTGTTCCTTTTTAGGACGTCTTATCTGCCTACTCTGCTGTGAAAAATGCATGTATTTTATGAGTGGCTTTTTGCAAAGATTAAAATGAATATTATATATGTTGTGTTAGAAAGTAATGCTGTATTAATTCTCTTAAGTACTGTGTTCAATATAGTTGCAGGTTATAATAAATGTTAAAATAGAAACGATGCCACGTAGGGTTCTTTTTTTAAAAAGAAAGGACTTGCAGCTAGATAGCAGCCACAGGACACCTCAATCTTTCAGAGAAGAAGAATTGATTGCCCTCTTATCAGAAGAAACCAACTTCTTCCTGCCTCGAAGGCGCTGTTAGGATTCAGAGGAAGAAGTTGACACTGACCAGACAGAATCCCGTGTTTGAATGGAATTTATGCATCATGGATGAAGTGTAGGAATATGCAACAGGCTGCTGCTTTTAAGGGTTAATCCTCTGTTAACGTGGGTCCTTTTTCGGGCTCCTGCTGCCCAGAAAAAGGTACCCGGACCGTCCCTAACTCTTTGTCTCTATTGTCTCAGATTGTCCTAATTCAATTTGTCCAAATTATTATTACTCTAATTGTATTACTATTTTTATAACCATTTGATTACTATTACACTTTTAAAAATTTGAAAAACAAGTGATTGCCCTTTTTAACATCTGCCCACGAAACACTGCAGCAATAGGCAAGCTGGCATCAACCCTGCTTGCTCTGGACCTGAATCCATCCCAGTAATTCCCTGAGTTGCCCCAGGAGGAGCTCCAAAGCCAAAGCTGACCTGTGCTGCCATCTCATTGCAGGGGTTCCATACTGCTGTCTCCTTATCACAAAAGTTCCAGACCTTCCTGCTGTTGTGCATGGGCAGCTCCTCAGAGCACTGCCTCTTTCTCCTCGCAAAGCAGCCAACTGACTCCAGTGCCCTTCTCACCCAGCCACTCTTTTAGAGCATCTTCTTCTCACTGCTTACAGCCGTGGCCTGGTAATGTCAGGCCTGCTCCCAATCTTTGATCATTGGCCCAGCTGCAACTCCTTAGGGCTGAGATTACTTTCTACTCTATTTTCTTCTATTCTATCCCCCTAGATACCTACAGGCAGGGTTTTTTCCTTCCTGAAAATTCAGAGAACAACAAGGCTGAGATTTTTCCTGTGGGCGGTCACTGAATCTTGGCCATGCCCAACCCGCCCTTCCCACCCTGCCCATGGACAGAGGAGCTGGCAGCACAAGGCTCCCCTCAGCCCATGGTGATCTTCAGCAACACTTTTGTGCTGACCATGCCCAAGGGCTGAGCCCTGCCTGGGGCTCACCTGTGGGAACCCAGGAAATTCCTCTGGCTGCCCCGGAGGGCTCCAGAACCTGCCCAGGGGGCTCAGAGACCTTGGCACAGAGCCCAAGACCCCTGTGCCTTTGATCTTGACCCATGGAAAAAATGACCAACCTTGTAGGAGGATTGACAAGCCATGAAAGTTTAAGTAGGATGATAGTGAATTTATCACGGGGTGAAAAATAGATTGTTGAAGTTTTTAGCATGGGGCTTCAGGAGGCAAGATGGAGGAATCTGGCCATGTCCAGCCTTTCTCTTTCTTCTTCTTGGCCTCCATCTTCTGCTGGGATGGTGGCACTTTTGGATTGCTTTAAAGTAGAAACTCACTCACTAGCAAGGAAAAATCCTTCCAAAGCATTTTTTTTTTCTATTGTTATCCTTCCAGTTTAGATGGAAGGATTGGCACCTAAAGGGAACAGATTCATCTTTGCAAGAGCCAAAACCATCCCCTGGCTCCTGCCAGAGAGACCTGCTGCACCTCAATTGCTTCCTCTGGCATGCACAAAACTAAAGGGACTTCATTGACAGAAACAAAACAGAAATGGGCACAACTCAGACCTGTAGCTCATCCCCACACAACCTTGGACCTTGTGATTAACTGGGCATGGAGGACATGAGCTGTGGACAGGACACACTTCAGAGCCTTTCAGGAATACCGGAGCAGTTTTTGTGGCCAGGCATTGCCTGGGCAGGAGTGTCAGAGCACCCCCGCTGCCTCGCTCCCTCCCTCCCTCCCATCCAGCAGGACGTGCCACACTGTCTCACTTGACCCTATGTCAAGCAATTTTACTTCTTCAATCCATTATTCATTTCATTCACTTGGATGTCTGGGAGATTTCTGTTTTTTCAAGCCCCACCTGAAGCCAAGAGGCGCTTAGAGGAAAGACCATCACTGCTTGTACAGAAATACAAATAGGCCAGAGGGGATCATTCTGATACTCTTGGCTGATCTCTTGCCACCTCCCAGCAAGGTCTGAGCAGTCTGCAGTAAATTAAGTCTAATCTTGAGCTCCTAAGAACACCTGACCCTAAAAGGACAGGTGTTTGACAAAGGGTCACCTCCTCTGGCATGGATGTCCCAGGAATGGAAGGATGGAAGTCAATACCAGACAAAGAGGCTCTACATATTATCATTTAAAAAAAAAAAAGAAAAAAGAAGCAGGCTTTAAAGGCCAATATTCAATACGCATCAAATTCATAGATTCAAGTTTTTTCCATTGTTTTAAGAAGTTAATCCCAGCTCCCAGCCACCACTGAATGGCTAGAAGAAGGCAAGAACACCAGGGACCAAGGTCAGACTTCCCTGAGCAAGATGCTCCAGAGCATCAGCACCCTGACAGTGAAGAATTTCTGCCTACTATCCAATTGAAAACATTCCTTTGTCAGTTTAAAGTCATTCCCCCTTGTCCTACAATTGCACGTGCCTGTAAAAAGTCCCTCTGCAGCTCTTCTGGAGCCCTTTAGGTGCTGGAAATTGTTCCAAGTTCGGCGCAATCGGCGTAGAGGCTGCGCAAACGGCGTAGAGCCCGCACAGTCGGCGTGCGGCTGAGCATTTGGAATAGAGCCTTCGCAATCGGCGTGCAGCCTGCTCAATCGGCGTAGAGGCTGCGCAAACGGCGTAGAACCTGCGCAAACGGCGTGCGCCTGCGCAGTCGGCGTGCGGCTGAGCATTTGGCGTGCAGCCAGCGCGATCGGCGTAGAGCCTGCACAGTCGGCGTACAGCCTCCGCAATCGGCGTGGGCCTGCGCAGTCGGCGTCTGGCTGAGCATTTGCCGTAGGGCCTAAGATACCGGCGTAGAGCCTGCGCAAACGGCGCGCGCCTGAGCAGCAGGCGAGCGGCTGAGCATTTGCCGTAGAGCCTAGGCAATCGGCGTAAAGCCTGCGCAAACGGCGTAGAACCTGCGCAAACGGCGCGCGCCTGCGCAGTAGGCGTGCGGCTGAGCACTTGGCGTACAGCCTGCGAAATCGGCTTGCGCCTGCGCAGTCGGCGTGAGGCTGAGCATTTGGCGTGCAGCCTCCGCAAACGGCGTAGAGCCCCGGTAAAGAAACCCTAAAAACCCTTAAGGAAACGTAAATAATTCCAAAAATAAAATACAGAAATGAAAAAAATAAAAACAAAATTTGAAAAATAAACAAAAAAAAACCAACAAAAAACCACCCGCCAGGACACGTGAGCCAGCCAGCAACCTCAGCTGTCCCTCCCTCCCAAGGGCCTGGGGGAAGGAGCATCAAGGAGCCCCCACAGCACCAGTGGGGCAGGGAGAGCAGGACAGCCAAAGCTCTCAGCGCTGATGGTGGCAGCTGGGCCAATTGTTCCTTTTTAGGACGTCTTATCTGCCTACTCTGCTGTGAAAAATGCATGTATTTTATGAGTGGCTTTTTGCAAAGATTAAAATGAATATTATATATGTTGTGTTAGAAAGTAATGCTGTATTAATTCTCTTAAGTACTGTGTTCAATATAGTTGCAGGTTATAATAAATGTTAAAATAGAAACGATGCCACGTAGGGTTCTTTTTTTTAAAAAGAAAGGACTTGCAGCTAGATAGCAGCCACAGGACACCTCAATCTTTCAGAGAAGAAGAATTGCTTGCCCTCTTATCAGAAGAAACCAACTTCTTCCTGCCTCGAAGGCGCTGTTAGGATTCAGAGGAAGAAGTTGACACTGACCAGACAGAATCCCGTGTTTGAATGGAATTTATGCATCATGGATGAAGTGTAGGAATATGCAACAGGCTGCTGCTTTTAAGGGTTAATCCTCTGTTCACGTGGGTCCTTTTTCGGGCTCCTGCTGCCCAGAAAAAGGTACCCGGACCGTCCCTAACTCTTTGTCTCTATTGTCTCAGATTGTCCTAATTCAATTTGTCCAAATTATTATTACTCTAATTGTATTACTATTTTTATAACCATTTGATTACTATTACACTTTTAAAAATTTGAAAAACAAGTGATTGCCCTTTTTAACATCTGCCCACGAAACACTGCAGCAATAGGCAAGCTGGCATCAACCCTGCTTGCTCTGGACCTGAATCCATCCCAGTAATTCCCTGAGTTGCCCCAGGAGGAGCTCCAAAGCCAAAGCTGACCTGTGCTGCCATCTCATTGCAGGGGTTCCATACTGCTGTCTCCTTATCACAAAAGTTCCAGACCTTCCTGCTGTTGTGCATGGGCAGCTCCTCAGAGCACTGCCTCTTTCTTCTCACAAAGCAGCCAACTGACTCCAGTGCCCTTCTCACCCAGCCACCCCAGCCACTCTTTTAGAGCATCTTCTTCTCACTGCTTACAGCCGTGGCCTGGTAATGTCAGGCCTGCTCCCAATCTTTGATCATTGGCCCAGCTGCAACTCCTTAGGGCTGAGATTACTTTCTACTCTATCTTTATTTTCTTCTATTCTATCCCCCTACATACCTACAGGCAGGGTTTTTTCCTTCCTGAAAATTCAGAGAACAACAAGGCTGAGATTTTTCCTGTGGGCGGTCACTGAATCTTGGCCATGCCCAACCCGCCCTTCCCACCCTGCCCATGGACAGAGGAGCTGGCAGCACAAGGCTCCCCTCAGCCCATGGTGATCTTCAGCAACACTTTTGTGCTGACCATGCCCAAGGGCTGAGCCCTGCCTGGGGCTCACCTGTGGGAACCCAGGAAATTCCTCTGGCTGCCCCGGAGGGCTCCAGAACCTGCCCAGGGGGCTCAGAGACCTTGGCACAGAGCCCAAGACCCCTGTGCCTTTGATCTTGACCCATGGAAAAAATGACCAACCTTGTAGGAGGATTGACAAGCCATGAAAGTTTAAGTAGGATGATAGTGAATTTATCACGGGGTGAAAAATAGATTGTTGAAGTTTTTAGCATGGGGCTTCAGGAGGCAAGATGGAGGAATCTGGCCATGTCCAGCCTTTCTCTTTCTTCTTCTTGGCCTCCATCTTCTGCTGGGATGGTGGCACTTTTGGATTGCTTTAAAGTAGAAACTCACTCACTAGCAAGGAAAAATCCTTCCAAAGCATTTTTTTTTTCTATTGTTATCCTTCCAGTTTAGATGGAAGGATTGGCACCTAAAGGGAACAGATTCATCTTTGCAAGAGCCAAAACCATCCCCTGGCTCCTGCCAGAGAGACCTGCTGCACCTCAATTGCTTCCTCTGGCATGCACAAAACTAAAGGGACTTCATTGACAGAAACAAAACAGAAATGGGCACAACTCAGACCTGTAGCTCATCCCCACACAACCTTGGACCTTGTGATTAACTGGGCATGGAGGACATGAGCTGTGGACAGGACACACTTCAGAGCCTTTCAGGAATACCGGAGCAGTTTTTGTGGCCAGGCATTGCCTGGGCAGGAGTGTCAGAGCACCCCCGCTGCCTCCCTCCCTCCCTCCCATCCAGCAGGACGTGCCACGCTGTCTCACTTGACCCTATGTCAAGCAATTTTACTTCTTCAATCCATTATTCATTTCATTCACTTGGATGTCTGGGAGATTTCTGTTTTTTCAAGCCCCACCTGAAGCCAAGAGGCGCTTAGAGGAAAGACCATCACTGCTTGTACAGAAATACAAATAGGCCAGAGGGGATCATTCTGATACTCTTGGCTGATCTCTTGCCACCTCCCAGCAAGGTCTGAGCAGTCTGCAGTAAATTAAGTCTAATCTTGAGCTCCTAAGAACACCTGACCCTAAAAGGACAGGTGTTTGACAAAGGGTCACCTCCTCTGGCATGGATGTCCCAGGAATGGAAGGATGGAAGTCAATACCAGACAAAGAGGCTCTACATATTATCATTAAAAAAAAAAAAAAGAAAAAAGAAGCAGGCTTTAAAGGCCAATATTCAATACGCATCAAATTCATAGATTCAAGTTTTTTCCATTGTTTTAAGAAGTTAATCCCAGCTCCCAGCCACCACTGAATGGCTAGAAGAAGGCAAGAACACCAGGGACCAAGGTCAGACTTCCCTGAGCAAGATGCTCCAGAGCATCAGCACCCTGACAGTGAAGAATTTCTGCCTACTATCCAATTGAAAACATTCCTTTGTCAGTTTAAAGTCATTCCCCCTTGTCCTACAATTGCACGTGCCTGTAAAAAGTCCCTCTGCAGCTCTTCTGGAGCCCTTTAGGTGCTGGAAATTGTTCCAAGTTCGGCGCAATCGGCGTAGAGCCTGCGCAAACGGCGTAGAGCCCGCACAGTCGGCGTGCGGCTGAGCATTTGGAATAGAGCCTTCGCAATCGGCGTGCAGCCTGCTCAATCGGCGTAGAGGCTGCGCAAACGGCGTAGAACCTGCGCAAACGGCGTGCGCCTGCGCAGTCGGCGTGCGGCTGAGCATTTGGCGTGCAGCCAGCGCGATCGGCGTAGAGCCTGCACAGTCGGCGTACAGCCTCCGCAATCGGCGTGGGCCTGCGCAGTCGGCGTCTGGCTGAGCATTTGCCGTAGGGCCTAAGATACCGGCGTAGAGCCTGCGCAAACGGCGCGCGCCTGAGCAGCAGGCGAGCGGCTGAGCATTTGCCGTAGAGCCTAGGCAATCGGCGTAAAGCCTGCGCAAACGGCGTAGAACCTGCGCAAACGGCGCGCGCCTGCGCAGTAGGCGTGCGGCTGAGCACTTGGCGTACAGCCTGCGAAATCGGCTTGCGCCTGCGCAGTCGGCGTGAGGCTGAGCATTTGGCGTGCAGCCTCCGCAAACGGCGTAGAGCCCCGGTAAAGAAACCCTAAAAACCCTTAAGGAAACGTAAATAATTCCAAAAATAAAATACAGAAATGAAAAAAATAAAAACAAAATTTGAAAAATAAACAAAAAAAAACCAACAAAAAACCACCCGCCAGGACACGTGAGCCAGCCAGCAACCTCAGCTGTCCCTCCCTCCCAAGGGCCTGGGGGAAGGAGCATCAAGGAGCCCCCACAGCACCAGTGGGGCAGGGAGAGCAGGACAGCCAAAGCTCTCAGCGCTGATGGTGGCAGCTGGGCCAATTGTTCCTTTTTAGGACGTCTTATCTGCCTACTCTGCTGTGAAAAATGCATGTATTTTATGAGTGGCTTTTTGCAAAGATTAAAATGAATATTATATATGTTGTGTTAGAAAGTAATGCTGTATTAATTCTCTTAAGTACTGTGTTCAATATAGTTGCAGGTTATAATAAATGTTAAAATAGAAACGATGCCACGTAGGGTTCTTTTTTTTAAAAAGAAAGGACTTGCGGCTAGATAGCAGCCACAGGACACCTCAATCTTTCAGAGAAGAAGAATTGCTTGCCCTCTTATCAGAAGAAACCAACTTCTTCCTGCCTCGAAGGCGCTGTTAGGATTCAGAGGAAGAAGTTGACACTGACCAGACAGAATCCCGTGTTTGAATGGAATTTATGCATCATGGATGAAGTGTAGGAATATGCAACAGGCTGCTGCTTTTAAGGGTTAATCCTCTGTTCACGTGGGTCCTTTTTCGGGCTCCTGCTGCCCAGAAAAAGGTACCCGGACCGTCCCTAACTCTTTGTCTCTATTGTCTCAGATTGTCCTAATTCAATTTGTCCAAATTATTATTACTCTAATTGTATTACTATTTTTATAACCATTTGATTACTATTACACTTTTAAAAATTTGAAAAACAAGTGATTGCCCTTTTTAACATCTGCCCACGAAACACTGCAGCAATAGGCAAGCTGGCATCAACCCTGCTTGCTCTGGACCTGAATCCATCCCAGTAATTCCCTGAGTTGCCCCAGGAGGAGCTCCAAAGCCAAAGCTGACCTGTGCTGCCATCTCATTGCAGGGGTTCCATACTGCTGTCTCCTTATCACAAAAGTTCCAGACCTTCCTGCTGTTGTGCATGGGCAGCTCCTCAGAGCACTGCCTCTTTCTTCTCACAAAGCAGCCAACTGACTCCAGTGCCCTTCTCACCCAGCCACCCCAGCCACTCTTTTAGAGCATCTTCTTCTCACTGCTTACAGCCGTGGCCTGGTAATGTCAGGCCTGCTCCCAATCTTTGATCATTGGCCCAGCTGCAACTCCTTAGGGCTGAGATTACTTTCTACTCTATCTTTATTTTCTTCTATTCTATCCCCCTACATACCTACAGGCAGGGTTTTTTCCTTCCTGAAAATTCAGAGAACAACAAGGCTGAGATTTTTCCTGTGGGCGGTCACTGAATCTTGGCCATGCCCAACCCGCCCTTCCCACCCTGCCCATGGACAGAGGAGCTGGCAGCACAAGGCTCCCCTCAGCCCATGGTGATCTTCAGCAACACTTTTGTGCTGACCATGCCCAAGGGCTGAGCCCTGCCTGGGGCTCACCTGTGGGAACCCAGGAAATTCCTCTGGCTGCCCCGGAGGGCTCCAGAACCTGCCCAGGGGGCTCAGAGACCTTGGCACAGAGCCCAAGACCCCTGTGCCTTTGATCTTGACCCATGGAAAAAATGACCAACCTTGTAGGAGGATTGACAAGCCATGAAAGTTTAAGTAGGATGATAGTGAATTTATCACGGGGTGAAAAATAGATTGTTGAAGTTTTTAGCATGGGGCTTCAGGAGGCAAGATGGAGGAATCTGGCCATGTCCAGCCTTTCTCTTTCTTCTTCTTGGCCTCCATCTTCTGCTGGGATGGTGGCACTTTTGGATTGCTTTAAAGTAGAAACTCACTCACTAGCAAGGAAAAATCCTTCCAAAGCATTTTTTTTTTCTATTGTTATCCTTCCAGTTTAGATGGAAGGATTGGCACCTAAAGGGAACAGATTCATCTTTGCAAGAGCCAAAACCATCCCCTGGCTCCTGCCAGAGAGACCTGCTGCACCTCAATTGCTTCCTCTGGCATGCACAAAACTAAAGGGACTTCATTGACAGAAACAAAACAGAAATGGGCACAACTCAGACCTGTAGCTCATCCCCACACAACCTTGGACCTTGTGATTAACTGGGCATGGAGGACATGAGCTGTGGACAGGACACACTTCAGAGCCTTTCAGGAATACCGGAGCAGTTTTTGTGGCCAGGCATTGCCTGGGCAGGAGTGTCAGAGCACCCCCGCTGCCTCGCTCCCTCCCTCCCTCCCATCCAGCAGGACGTGCCACACTGTCTCACTTGACCCTATGTCAAGCAATTTTACTTCTTCAATCCATTATTCATTTCATTCACTTGGATGTCTGGGAGATTTCTGTTTTTTCAAGCCCCACCTGAAGCCAAGAGGCGCTTAGAGGAAAGACCATCACTGCTTGTACAGAAATACAAATAGGCCAGAGGGGATCATTCTGATACTCTTGGCTGATCTCTTGCCACCTCCCAGCAAGGTCTGAGCAGTCTGCAGTAAATTGAGTCTAATCTTAAGCTCCTAAGAACACCTGACCCTAAAAGGACAGGTGTCTGACAAAGGGTCACCTCCTCTGGCATGGATGTCCCAGGAATGGAAGGATGGAAGTCAATACCAGACAAAGAGGCTCTACATATTATCATTAAAAAAAAAAAAAAAAAGAAAAAAGAAGCAGGCTTTAAAGGCCAATATTCAATACGCATCAAATTCATAGATTCAAGTTTTTTCCATTGTTTTAAGAAGTTAATCCCAGCTCCCAGCCACCACTGAATGGCTAGAAGAAGGCAAGAACACCAGGGACCAAGGTCAGACTTCCCTGAGCAAGATGCTCCAGAGCATCAGCACCCTGACAGTGAAGAATTTCTGCCTACTATCCAATTGAAAACATTCCTTTGTCAGTTTAAAGTCATTCCCCCTTGTCCTACAATTGCACGTGCCTGTAAAAAGTCCCTCTGCAGCTCTTCTGGAGCCCTTTAGGTGCTGGAAATTGTTCCAAGTTCGGCGCAATCGGCGTAGAGCCTGCGCAAACGGCGTAGAGCCCGCACAGTCGGCGTGCGGCTGAGCATTTGGAATAGAGCCTTCGCAATCGGCGTGCAGCCTGCTCAATCGGCGTAGAGGCTGCGCAAACGGCGTAGAACCTGCGCAAACGGCGTGCGCCTGCGCAGTCGGCGTGCGGCTGAGCATTTGGCGTGCAGCCAGCGCGATCGGCGTAGAGCCTGCACAGTCGGCGTACAGCCTCCGCAATCGGCGTGGGCCTGCGCAGTCGGCGTCTGGCTGAGCATTTGCCGTAGGGCCTAAGATACCGGCGTAGAGCCTGCGCAAACGGCGCGCGCCTGAGCAGCAGGCGAGCGGCTGAGCATTTGCCGTAGAGCCTAGGCAATCGGCGTAAAGCCTGCGCAAACGGCGTAGAACCTGCGCAAACGGCGCGCGCCTGCGCAGTAGGCGTGCGGCTGAGCACTTGGCGTACAGCCTGCGAAATCGGCTTGCGCCTGCGCAGTCGGCGTGAGGCTGAGCATTTGGCGTGCAGCCTCCGCAAACGGCGTAGAGCCCCGGTAAAGAAACCCTAAAAACCCTTAAGGAAACGTAAATAATTCCAAAAATAAAATACAGAAATGAAAAAAATAAAAACAAAATTTGAAAAATAAAAAAAAAAAAATAAAAACACCCGCCAGGACACGTGAGCCAGCCAGCAACCTCAGCTGTCCCTCCCTCCCAAGGGCCTGGGGGAAGGAGCAGCAAGGAGCCCACACAGCACGAGTGGGGCAGGGAGAGCAGGACAGCCAAAGCTCTCAGCGCTGATGGTGGCAGCTGGGCCAATTGTTCCTTTTTAGGACGTCTTATCTGCCTACTCTGCTGTGAAAAATGCATGTATTTTATGAGTGGCTTTTTGCAAAGATTAAAATGAATATTATATATGTTGTGTTAGAAAGTAATGCTGTATTAATTCTCTTAAGTACTGTGTTCAATATAGTTGCAGGTTATAATAAATGTTAAAATAGAAACGATGCCACGTAGGGTTCTTTTTTTAAAAAGAAAGGACTTGCAGCTAGATAGCAGCCACAGGACACCTCAATCTTTCAGAGAAGAAGAATTGCTTGCCCTCTTATCAGAAGAAACCAACTTCTTCCTGCCTCGAAGGCGCTGTTAGGATTCAGAGGAAGAAGTTGACACTGACCAGACAGAATCCCGTGTTTGAATGGAATTTATGCATCATGGATGAAGTGTAGGAATATGCAACAGGCTGCTGCTTTTAAGGGTTAATCCTCTGTTCACGTGGGTCCTTTTTCGGGCTCCTGCTGCCCAGAAAAAGGTACCCGGACTGTCCCTAACTCTTTGTCTCTATTGTCTCAGATTGTCCTAATTCAATTTGTCCAAATTATTATTACTCTAATTGTATTACTATTTTTATAACCATTTGATTACTATTACACTTTTAAAAATTTGAAAAACAAGTGATTGCCCTTTTTAACATCTGCCCACGAAACACTGCAGCAATAGGCAAGCTGGCATCAACCCTGCTTGCTCTGGACCTGAATCCATCCCAGTAATTCCCTGAGTTGCCCCAGGAGGAGCTCCAAAGCCAAAGCTGACCTGTGCTGCCATCTCATTGCAGGGGTTCCATACTGCTGTCTCCTTATCACAAAAGTTCCAGACCTTCCTGCTGTTGTGCATGGGCAGCTCCTCAGAGCACTGCCTCTTTCTTCTCACAAAGCAGCCAACTGACTCCAGTGCCCTTCTCACCCAGCCACCCCAGCCACTCTTTTAGAGCATCTTCTTCTCACTGCTTACAGCCGTGGCCTGGTAATGTCAGGCCTGCTCCCAATCTTTGATCATTGGCCCAGCTGCAACTCCTTAGGGCTGAGATTACTTTCTACTCTATCTTTATTTTCTTCTATTCTATCCCCCTACATACCTACAGGCAGGGTTTTTTCCTTCCTGAAAATTCAGAGAACAACAAGGCTGAGATTTTTCCTGTGGGCGGTCACTGAATCTTGGCCATGCCCAACCCGCCCTTCCCACCCTGCCCATGGACAGAGGAGCTGGCAGCACAAGGCTCCCCTCAGCCCATGGTGATCTTCAGCAACACTTTTGTGCTGACCATGCCCAAGGGCTGAGCCCTGCCTGGGGCTCACCTGTGGGAACCCAGGAAATTCCTCTGGCTGCCCCGGAGGGCTCCAGAACCTGCCCAGGGGGCTCAGAGACCTTGGCACAGAGCCCAAGACCCCTGTGCCTTTGATCTTGACCCATGGAAAAAATGACCAACCTTGTAGGAGGATTGACAAGCCATGAAAGTTTAAGTAGGATGATAGTGAATTTATCACGGGGTGAAAAATAGATTGTTGAAGTTTTTAGCATGGGGCTTCAGGAGGCAAGATGGAGGAATCTGGCCATGTCCAGCCTTTCTCTTTCTTCTTCTTGGCCTCCATCTTCTGCTGGGATGGTGGCACTTTTGGATTGCTTTAAAGTAGAAACTCACTCACTAGCAAGGAAAAATCCTTCCAAAGCATTTTTTTTTTCTATTGTTATCCTTCCAGTTTAGATGGAAGGATTGGCACCTAAAGGGAACAGATTCATCTTTGCAAGAGCCAAAACCATCCCCTGGCTCCTGCCAGAGAGACCTGCTGCACCTCAATTGCTTCCTCTGGCATGCACAAAACTAAAGGGACTTCATTGACAGAAACAAAACAGAAATGGGCACAACTCAGACCTGTAGCTCATCCCCACACAACCTTGGACCTTGTGATTAACTGGGCATGGAGGACATGAGCTGTGGACAGGACACACTTCAGAGCCTTTCAGGAATACCGGAGCAGTTTTTGTGGCCAGGCATTGCCTGGGCAGGAGTGTCAGAGCACCCCCGCTGCCTCGCTCCCTCCCTCCCTCCCATCCAGCAGGACGTGCCACACTGTCTCACTTGACCCTATGTCAAGCAATTTTACTTCTTCAATCCATTATTCATTTCATTCACTTGGATGTCTGGGAGATTTCTGTTTTTTCAAGCCCCACCTGAAGCCAAGAGGCGCTTAGAGGAAAGACCATCACTGCTTGTACAGAAATACAAATAGGCCAGAGGGGATCATTCTGATACTCTTGGCTGATCTCTTGCCACCTCCCAGCAAGGTCTGAGCAGTCTGCAGTAAATTGAGTCTAATCTTAAGCTCCTAAGAACACCTGACCCTAAAAGGACAGGTGTCTGACAAAGGGTCACCTCCTCTGGCATGGATGTCCCAGGAATGGAAGGATGGAAGTCAATACCAGACAAAGAGGCTCTACATATTATCATTAAAAAAAAAAAAAAAAGAAAAAAGAAGCAGGCTTTAAAGGCCAATATTCAATACGCATCAAATTCATAGATTCAAGTTTTTTCCATTGTTTTAAGAAGTTAATCCCAGCTCCCAGCCACCACTGAATGGCTAGAAGAAGGCAAGAACACCAGGGACCAAGGTCAGACTTCCCTGAGCAAGATGCTCCAGAGCATCAGCACCCTGACAGTGAAGAATTTCTGCCTACTATCCAATTGAAAACATTCCTTTGTCAGTTTAAAGTCATTCCCCCTTGTCCTACAATTGCACGTGCCTGTAAAAAGTCCCTCTGCAGCTCTTCTGGAGCCCTTTAGGTGCTGGAAATTGTTCCAAGTTCGGCGCAATCGGCGTAGAGCCTGCGCAAACGGCGTAGAGCCCGCACAGTCGGCGTGCGGCTGAGCATTTGGAATAGAGCCTTCGCAATCGGCGTGCAGCCTGCTCAATCGGCGTAGAGGCTGCGCAAACGGCGTAGAACCTGCGCAAACGGCGTGCGCCTGCGCAGTCGGCGTGCGGCTGAGCATTTGGCGTGCAGCCAGCGCGATCGGCGTAGAGCCTGCACAGTCGGCGTACAGCCTCCGCAATCGGCGTGGGCCTGCGCAGTCGGCGTCTGGCTGAGCATTTGCCGTAGGGCCTAAGATACCGGCGTAGAGCCTGCGCAAACGGCGCGCGCCTGAGCAGCAGGCGAGCGGCTGAGCATTTGCCGTAGAGCCTAGGCAATCGGCGTAAAGCCTGCGCAAACGGCGTAGAACCTGCGCAAACGGCGCGCGCCTGCGCAGTAGGCGTGCGGCTGAGCACTTGGCGTACAGCCTGCGAAATCGGCTTGCGCCTGCGCAGTCGGCGTGAGGCTGAGCATTTGGCGTGCAGCCTCCGCAAACGGCGTAGAGCCCCGGTAAAGAAACCCTAAAAACCCTTAAGGAAACGTAAATAATTCCAAAAATAAAATACAGAAATGAAAAAAATAAAAACAAAATTTGAAAAATAAAAAAAAAAAAATAAAAACACCCGCCAGGACACGTGAGCCAGCCAGCAACCTCAGCTGTCCCTCCCTCCCAAGGGCCTGGGGGAAGGAGCAGCAAGGAGCCCACACAGCACGAGTGGGGCAGGGAGAGCAGGACAGCCAAAGCTCTCAGCGCTGATGGTGGCAGCTGGGCCAATTGTTCCTTTTTAGGACGTCTTATCTGCCTACTCTGCTGTGAAAAATGCATGTATTTTATGAGTGGCTTTTTGCAAAGATTAAAATGAATATTATATATGTTGTGTTAGAAAGTAATGCTGTATTAATTCTCTTAAGTACTGTGTTCAATATAGTTGCAGGTTATAATAAATGTTAAAATAGAAACGATGCCACGTAGGGTTCTTTTTTTAAAAAGAAAGGACTTGCAGCTAGATAGCAGCCACAGGACACCTCAATCTTTCAGAGAAGAAGAATTGATTGCCCTCTTATCAGAAGAAACCAACTTCTTCCTGCCTCGAAGGCGCTGTTAGGATTCAGAGGAAGAAGTTGACACTGACCAGACAGAATCCCGTGTTTGAATGGAATTTATGCATCATGGATGAAGTGTAGGAATATGCAACAGGCTGCTGCTTTTAAGGGTTAATCCTCTGTTCACGTGGGTCCTTTTTCGGGCTCCTGCTGCCCAGAAAAAGGTACCCGGACTGTCCCTAACTCTTTGTCTCTATTGTCTCAGATTGTCCTAATTCAATTTGTCCAAATTATTATTACTCTAATTGTATTACTATTTTTATAACCATTTGATTACTATTACACTTTTAAAAATTTGAAAAACAAGTGATTGCCCTTTTTAACATCTGCCCACGAAACACTGCAGCAATAGGCAAGCTGGCATCAACCCTGCTTGCTCTGGACCTGAATCCATCCCAGTAATTCCCTGAGTTGCCCCAGGAGGAGCTCCAAAGCCAAAGCTGACCTGTGCTGCCATCTCATTGCAGGGGTTCCATACTGCTGTCTCCTTATCACAAAAGTTCCAGACCTTCCTGCTGTTGTGCATGGGCAGCTCCTCAGAGCACTGCCTCTTTCTTCTCACAAAGCAGCCAACTGACTCCAGTGCCCTTCTCACCCAGCCACCCCAGCCACTCTTTTAGAGCATCTTCTTCTCACTGCTTACAGCCGTGGCCTGGTAATGTCAGGCCTGCTCCCAATCTTTGATCATTGGCCCAGCTGCAACTCCTTAGGGCTGAGATTACTTTCTACTCTATCTTTATTTTCTTCTATTCTATCCCCCTACATACCTACAGGCAGGGTTTTTTCCTTCCTGAAAATTCAGAGAACAACAAGGCTGAGATTTTTCCTGTGGGCGGTCACTGAATCTTGGCCATGCCCAACCCGCCCTTCCCACCCTGCCCATGGACAGAGGAGCTGGCAGCACAAGGCTCCCCTCAGCCCATGGTGATCTTCAGCAACACTTTTGTGCTGACCATGCCCAAGGGCTGAGCCCTGCCTGGGGCTCACCTGTGGGAACCCAGGAAATTCCTCTGGCTGCCCCGGAGGGCTCCAGAACCTGCCCAGGGGGCTCAGAGACCTTGGCACAGAGCCCAAGACCCCTGTGCCTTTGATCTTGACCCATGGAAAAAATGACCAACCTTGTAGGAGGATTGACAAGCCATGAAAGTTTAAGTAGGATGATAGTGAATTTATCACGGGGTGAAAAATAGATTGTTGAAGTTTTTAGCATGGGGCTTCAGGAGGCAAGATGGAGGAATCTGGCCATGTCCAGCCTTTCTCTTTCTTCTTCTTGGCCTCCATCTTCTGCTGGGATGGTGGCACTTTTGGATTGCTTTAAAGTAGAAACTCACTCACTAGCAAGGAAAAATCCTTCCAAAGCATTTTTTTTTTCTATTGTTATCCTTCCAGTTTAGATGGAAGGATTGGCACCTAAAGGGAACAGATTCATCTTTGCAAGAGCCAAAACCATCCCCTGGCTCCTGCCAGAGAGACCTGCTGCACCTCAATTGCTTCCTCTGGCATGCACAAAACTAAAGGGACTTCATTGACAGAAACAAAACAGAAATGGGCACAACTCAGACCTGTAGCTCATCCCCACACAACCTTGGACCTTGTGATTAACTGGGCATGGAGGACATGAGCTGTGGACAGGACACACTTCAGAGCCTTTCAGGAATACCGGAGCAGTTTTTGTGGCCAGGCATTGCCTGGGCAGGAGTGTCAGAGCACCCCCGCTGCCTCCCTCCCTCCCTCCCATCCAGCAGGACGTGCCACGCTGTCTCACTTGACCCTATGTCAAGCAATTTTACTTCTTCAATCCATTATTCATTTCATTCACTTGGATGTCTGGGAGATTTCTGTTTTTTCAAGCCCCACCTGAAGCCAAGAGGCGCTTAGAGGAAAGACCATCACTGCTTGTACAGAAATACAAATAGGCCAGAGGGGATCATTCTGATACTCTTGGCTGATCTCTTGCCACCTCCCAGCAAGGTCTGAGCAGTCTGCAGTAAATTAAGTCTAATCTTGAGCTCCTAAGAACACCTGACCCTAAAAGGACAGGTGTTTGACAAAGGGTCACCTCCTCTGGCATGGATGTCCCAGGAATGGAAGGATGGAAGTCAATACCAGACAAAGAGGCTCTACATATTATCATTTAAAAAAAAAAAAAGAAAAAAGAAGCAGGCTTTAAAGGCCAATATTCAATACGCATCAAATTCATAGATTCAAGTTTTTTCCATTGTTTTAAGAAGTTAATCCCAGCTCCCAGCCACCACTGAATGGCTAGAAGAAGGCAAGAACACCAGGGACCAAGGTCAGACTTCCCTGAGCAAGATGCTCCAGAGCATCAGCACCCTGACAGTGAAGAATTTCTGCCTACTATCCAATTGAAAACATTCCTTTGTCAGTTTAAAGTCATTCCCCCTTGTCCTACAATTGCACGTGCCTGTAAAAAGTCCCTCTGCAGCTCTTCTGGAGCCCTTTAGGTGCTGGAAATTGTTCCAAGTTCGGCGCAATCGGCGTAGAGCCTGCGCAAACGGCGTAGAGCCCGCACAGTCGGCGTGCGGCTGAGCATTTGGAATAGAGCCTTCGCAATCGGCGTGCAGCCTGCTCAATCGGCGTAGAGGCTGCGCAAACGGCGTAGAACCTGCGCAAACGGCGTGCGCCTGCGCAGTCGGCGTGCGGCTGAGCATTTGGCGTGCAGCCAGCGCGATCGGTGTAGAGCCTGCACAGTCGGCGTACAGCCTCCGCAATCGGCGTGGGCCTGCGCAGTCGGCGTCTGGCTGAGCATTTGCCGTAGGGCCTAAGATACCGGCGTAGAGCATGCGCAAACGGCGCGCGCCTGAGCAGCAGGCGAGCGGCTGAGCATTTGCCGTAGAGCCTAGGCAATCGGCGTAAAGCCTGCGCAAACGGCGTAGAACCTGCGCAAACGGCGCGCGCCTGCGCAGTAGGCGTGCGGCTGAGCACTTGGCGTACAGCCTGCGAAATCGGCTTGCGCCTGCGCAGTCGGCGTGAGGCTGAGCATTTGGCGTGCAGCCTCCGCAAACGGCGTAGAGCCCCGGTAAAGAAACCCTAAAAACCCTTAAGGAAACGTAAATAATTCCAAAAATAAAATACAGAAATGAAAAAAATAAAAACAAAATTTGAAAAATAAACAAAAAAAAAACCAACAAAAAACCACCCGCCAGGACACGTGAGCCAGCCAGCAACCTCAGCTGTCCCTCCCTCCCAAGGGCCTGGGGGAAGGAGCATCAAGGAGCCCCCACAGCACCAGTGGGGCAGGGAGAGCAGGACAGCCAAAGCTCTCAGCGCTGATGGTGGCAGCTGGGCCAATTGTTCCTTTTTAGGACGTCTTATCTGCCTACTCTGCTGTGAAAAATGCATGTATTTTATGAGTGGCTTTTTGCAAAGATTAAAATGAATATTATATATGTTGTGTTAGAAAGTAATGCTGTATTAATTCTCTTAAGTACTGTGTTCAATATAGTTGCAGGTTATAATAAATGTTAAAATAGAAACGATGCCACGTAGGGTTCTTTTTTTAAAAAGAAAGGACTTGCAGCTAGATAGCAGCCACAGGACACCTCAATCTTTCAGAGAAGAAGAATTGATTGCCCTCTTATCAGAAGAAACCAACTTCTTCCTGCCTCGAAGGCGCTGTTAGGATTCAGAGGAAGAAGTTGACACTGACCAGACAGAATCCCGTGTTTGAATGGAATTTATGCATCATGGATGAAGTGTAGGAATATGCAACAGGCTGCTGCTTTTAAGGGTTAATCCTCTGTTCACGTGGGTCCTTTTTCGGGCTCCTGCTGCCCAGAAAAAGGTACCCGGACCGTCCCTAACTCTTTGTCTCTATTGTCTCAGATTGTCCTAATTCAATTTGTCCAAATTATTATTACTCTAATTGTATTACTATTTTTATAACCATTTGATTACTATTACACTTTTAAAAATTTGAAAAACAAGTGATTGCCCTTTTTAACATCTGCCCACGAAACACTGCAGCAATAGGCAAGCTGGCATCAACCCTGCTTGCTCTGGACCTGAATCCATCCCAGTAATTCCCTGAGTTGCCCCAGGAGGAGCTCCAAAGCCAAAGCTGACCTGTGCTGCCATCTCATTGCAGGGGTTCCATACTGCTGTCTCCTTATCACAAAAGTTCCAGACCTTCCTGCTGTTGTGCATGGGCAGCTCCTCAGAGCACTGCCTCTTTCTTCTCACAAAGCAGCCAACTGACTCCAGTGCCCTTCTCACCCAGCCACCCCAGCCACTCTTTTAGAGCATCTTCTTCTCACTGCTTACAGCCGTGGCCTGGTAATGTCAGGCCTGCTCCCAATCTTTGATCATTGGCCCAGCTGCAACTCCTTAGGGCTGAGATTACTTTCTACTCTATCTTTATTTTCTTCTATTCTATCCCCCTACATACCTACAGGCAGGGTTTTTTCCTTCCTGAAAATTCAGAGAACAACAAGGCTGAGATTTTTCCTGTGGGCGGTCACTGAATCTTGGCCATGCCCAACCCGCCCTTCCCACCCTGCCCATGGACAGAGGAGCTGGCAGCACAAGGCTCCCCTCAGCCCATGGTGATCTTCAGCAACACTTTTGTGCTGACCATGCCCAAGGGCTGAGCCCTGCCTGGGGCTCACCTGTGGGAACCCAGGAAATTCCTCTGGCTGCCCCGGAGGGCTCCAGAACCTGCCCAGGGGGCTCAGAGACCTTGGCACAGAGCCCAAGACCCCTGTGCCTTTGATCTTGACCCATGGAAAAAATGACCAACCTTGTAGGAGGATTGACAAGCCATGAAAGTTTAAGTAGGATGATAGTGAATTTATCACGGGGTGAAAAATAGATTGTTGAAGTTTTTAGCATGGGGCTTCAGGAGGCAAGATGGAGGAATCTGGCCATGTCCAGCCTTTCTCTTTCTTCTTCTTGGCCTCCATCTTCTGCTGGGATGGTGGCACTTTTGGATTGCTTTAAAGTAGAAACTCACTCACTAGCAAGGAAAAATCCTTCCAAAGCATTTTTTTTTTCTATTGTTATCCTTCCAGTTTAGATGGAAGGATTGGCACCTAAAGGGAACAGATTCATCTTTGCAAGAGCCAAAACCATCCCCTGGCTCCTGCCAGAGAGACCTGCTGCACCTCAATTGCTTCCTCTGGCATGCACAAAACTAAAGGGACTTCATTGACAGAAACAAAACAGAAATGGGCACAACTCAGACCTGTAGCTCATCCCCACACAACCTTGGACCTTGTGATTAACTGGGCATGGAGGACATGAGCTGTGGACAGGACACACTTCAGAGCCTTTCAGGAATACCGGAGCAGTTTTTGTGGCCAGGCATTGCCTGGGCAGGAGTGTCAGAGCACCCCCGCTGCCTCCCTCCCTCCCTCCCATCCAGCAGGACGTGCCACGCTGTCTCACTTGACCCTATGTCAAGCAATTTTACTTCTTCAATCCATTATTCATTTCATTCACTTGGATGTCTGGGAGATTTCTGTTTTTTCAAGCCCCACCTGAAGCCAAGAGGCGCTTAGAGGAAAGACCATCACTGCTTGTACAGAAATACAAATAGGCCAGAGGGGATCATTCTGATACTCTTGGCTGATCTCTTGCCACCTCCCAGCAAGGTCTGAGCAGTCTGCAGTAAATTGAGTCTAATCTTAAGCTCCTAAGAACACCTGACCCTAAAAGGACAGGTGTCTGACAAAGGGTCACCTCCTCTGGCATGGATGTCCCAGGAATGGAAGGATGGAAGTCAATACCAGACAAAGAGGCTCTACATATTATCATTTAAAAAAAAAAAAGAAAAAAGAAGCAGGCTTTAAAGGCCAATATTCAATACGCATCAAATTCATAGATTCAAGTTTTTTCCATTGTTTTAAGAAGTTAATCCCAGCTCCCAGCCACCACTGAATGGCTAGAAGAAGGCAAGAACACCAGGGACCAAGGTCAGACTTCCCTGAGCAAGATGCTCCAGAGCATCAGCACCCTGACAGTGAAGAATTTCTGCCTACTATCCAATTGAAAACATTCCTTTGTCAGTTTAAAGTCATTCCCCCTTGTCCTACAATTGCACGTGCCTGTAAAAAGTCCCTCTGCAGCTCTTCTGGAGCCCTTTAGGTGCTGGAAATTGTTCCAAGTTCGGCGCAATCGGCGTAGAGCCTGCGCAAACGGCGTAGAGCCCGCACAGTCGGCGTGCGGCTGAGCATTTGGAATAGAGCCTTCGCAATCGGCGTGCAGCCTGCTCAATCGGCGTAGAGGCTGCGCAAACGGCGTAGAACCTGCGCAAACGGCGTGCGCCTGCGCAGTCGGCGTGCGGCTGAGCATTTGGCGTGCAGCCAGCGCGATCGGCGTAGAGCCTGCACAGTCGGCGTACAGCCTCCGCAATCGGCGTGGGCCTGCGCAGTCGGCGTCCGGCTGAGCATTTGCCGTAGGGCCTAAGATACCGGCGTAGAGCCTGCGCAAACGGCGCGCGCCTGAGCAGCAGGCGAGCGGCTGAGCATTTGCCGTAGAGCCTACGCAATCGGCGTAAAGGCTGCGCAAACGGCGTAGAACCTGCGCAAACGGCGCGCGCCTGCGCAGTAGGCGTGCGGCTGAGCACTTGGCGTACAGCCTGCGAAATCGGCTTGCGCCTGCGCAGTCGGCGTCCGGCTGAGCATTTGGCGTGCAGCCAGCGCGATCGGCGTAGAGCCTGCACAGTCGGCGTACAGCCTCCGCAATCGGCGTGGGCCTGCGCAGTCGGCGTCTGGCTGAGCATTTGCCGTAGGGCCTAAGATACCGGCGTAGAGCCTGCGCAAACGGCGCGCGCCTGCGCAGTCGGCGTACGAATGAGCATTTGGCGTACAGCCTGCGAAATCGGCTTGCGCCTGCGCAGTAGGCGTGCGGCTGAGCATTTGGCGTGCAGCCTCCGCAAACGGCGTAGAGCCCCGGTAAAGAAACCCTAAAAACCCTTAAGGAAACGTAAATAATTCCAAAAATAAAATACAGAAATGAAAAAAATAAAAACAAAATTTGAAAAATAAAAAAAAAAAATAATAAAAACACTCGCCAGGACACGTGAGCCAGCCAGCAACCTCAGCTGTCCCTCCCTCCCAAGGGCCTGGGGGAAGGAGCAGCAAGGAGCCCACACAGCACGAGTGGGGCAGGGAGAGCAGGACAGCCAAAGCTCTCAGCGCTGATGGTGGCAGCTGGGCCAATTGTTCCTTTTTAGGACGTCTTATCTGCCTACTCTGCTGTGAAAAATGCATGTATTTTATGAGTGGCTTTTTGCAAAGATTAAAATGAATATTATATATGTTGTGTTAGAAAGTAATGCTGTATTAATTCTCTTAAGTACTGTGTTCAATATAGTTGCAGGTTATAATAAATGTTAAAATAGAAACGATGCCACGTAGGGTTCTTTTTTTAAAAAGAAAGGACTTGCAGCTAGATAGCAGCCACAGGACACCTCAATCTTTCAGAGAAGAAGAATTGATTGCCCTCTTATCAGAAGAAACCAACTTCTTCCTGCCTCGAAGGCGCTGTTAGGATTCAGAGGAAGAAGTTGACACTGACCAGACAGAATCCCGTGTTTGAATGGAATTTATGCATCATGGATGAAGTGTAGGAATATGCAACAGGCTGCTGCTTTTAAGGGTTAATCCTCTGTTCACGTGGGTCCTTTTTCGGGCTCCTGCTGCCCAGAAAAAGGTACCCGGACCGTCCCTAACTCTTTGTCTCTATTGTCTCAGATTGTCCTAATTCAATTTGTCCAAATTATTATTACTCTAATTGTATTACTATTTTTATAACCATTTGATTACTATTACACTTTTAAAAATTTGAAAAACAAGTGATTGCCCTTTTTAACATCTGCCCACGAAACACTGCAGCAATAGGCAAGCTGGCATCAACCCTGCTTGCTCTGGACCTGAATCCATCCCAGTAATTCCCTGAGTTGCCCCAGGAGGAGCTCCAAAGCCAAAGCTGACCTGTGCTGCCATCTCATTGCAGGGGTTCCATACTGCTGTCTCCTTATCACAAAAGTTCCAGACCTTCCTGCTGTTGTGCATGGGCAGCTCCTCAGAGCACTGCCTCTTTCTTCTCACAAAGCAGCCAACTGACTCCAGTGCCCTTCTCACCCAGCCACCCCAGCCACTCTTTTAGAGCATCTTCTTCTCACTGCTTACAGCCGTGGCCTGGTAATGTCAGGCCTGCTCCCAATCTTTGATCATTGGCCCAGCTGCAACTCCTTAGGGCTGAGATTACTTTCTACTCTATCTTTATTTTCTTCTATTCTATCCCCCTACATACCTACAGGCAGGGTTTTTTCCTTCCTGAAAATTCAGAGAACAACAAGGCTGAGATTTTTCCTGTGGGCGGTCACTGAATCTTGGCCATGCCCAACCCGCCCTTCCCACCCTGCCCATGGACAGAGGAGCTGGCAGCACAAGGCTCCCCTCAGCCCATGGTGATCTTCAGCAACACTTTTGTGCTGACCATGCCCAAGGGCTGAGCCCTGCCTGGGGCTCACCTGTGGGAACCCAGGAAATTCCTCTGGCTGCCCCGGAGGGCTCCAGAACCTGCCCAGGGGGCTCAGAGACCTTGGCACAGAGCCCAAGACCCCTGTGCCTTTGATCTTGACCCATGGAAAAAATGACCAACCTTGTAGGAGGATTGACAAGCCATGAAAGTTTAAGTAGGATGATAGTGAATTTATCACGGGGTGAAAAATAGATTGTTGAAGTTTTTAGCATGGGGCTTCAGGAGGCAAGATGGAGGAATCTGGCCATGTCCAGCCTTTCTCTTTCTTCTTCTTGGCCTCCATCTTCTGCTGGGATGGTGGCACTTTTGGATTGCTTTAAAGTAGAAACTCACTCACTAGCAAGGAAAAATCCTTCCAAAGCATTTTTTTTTTCTATTGTTATCCTTCCAGTTTAGATGGAAGGATTGGCACCTAAAGGGAACAGATTCATCTTTGCAAGAGCCAAAACCATCCCCTGGCTCCTGCCAGAGAGACCTGCTGCACCTCAATTGCTTCCTCTGGCATGCACAAAACTAAAGGGACTTCATTGACAGAAACAAAACAGAAATGGGCACAACTCAGACCTGTAGCTCATCCCCACACAACCTTGGACCTTGTGATTAACTGGGCATGGAGGACATGAGCTGTGGACAGGACACACTTCAGAGCCTTTCAGGAATACCGGAGCAGTTTTTGTGGCCAGGCATTGCCTGGGCAGGAGTGTCAGAGCACCCCCGCTGCCTCCCTCCCTCCCTCCCATCCAGCAGGACGTGCCACGCTGTCTCACTTGACCCTATGTCAAGCAATTTTACTTCTTCAATCCATTATTCATTTCATTCACTTGGATGTCTGGGAGATTTCTGTTTTTTCCAGCCCCACCTGAAGCCAAGAGGCGCTTAGAGGAAAGACCATCACTGCTTGTACAGAAATACAAATAGGCCAGAGGGGATCATTCTGATACTCTTGGCTGATCTCTTGCCACCTCCCAGCAAGGTCTGAGCAGTCTGCAGTAAATTAAGTCTAATCTTGAGCTCCTAAGAACACCTGACCCTAAAAGGACAGGTGTTTGACAAAGGGTCACCTCCTCTGGCATGGATGTCCCAGGAATGGAAGGATGGAAGTCAATACCAGACAAAGAGGCTCTACATATTATCATTTAAAAAAAAAAAAGAAAAAAGAAGCAGGCTTTAAAGGCCAATATTCAATACGCATCAAATTCATAGATTCAAGTTTTTTCCATTGTTTTAAGAAGTTAATCCCAGCTCCCAGCCACCACTGAATGGCTAGAAGAAGGCAAGAACACCAGGGACCAAGGTCAGACTTCCCTGAGCAAGATGCTCCAGAGCATCAGCACCCTGACAGTGAAGAATTTCTGCCTACTATCCAATTGAAAACATTCCTTTGTCAGTTTAAAGTCATTCCCCCTTGTCCTACAATTGCACGTGCCTGTAAAAAGTCCCTCTGCAGCTCTTCTGGAGCCCTTTAGGTGCTGGAAATTGTTCCAAGTTCGGCGCAATCGGCGTAGAGCCTGCGCAAACGGCGTAGAGCCCGCACAGTCGGCGTGCGGCTGAGCATTTGGAATAGAGCCTTCGCAATCGGCGTGCAGCCTGCTCAATCGGCGTAGAGGCTGCGCAAACGGCGTAGAACCTGCGCAAACGGCGTGCGCCTGCGCAGTCGGCGTGCGGCTGAGCATTTGGCGTGCAGCCAGCGCGATCGGCGTAGAGCCTGCACAGTCGGCGTACAGCCTCCGCAATCGGCGTGGGCCTGCGCAGTCGGCGTCTGGCTGAGCATTTGCCGTAGGGCCTAAGATACCGGCGTAGAGCCTGCGCAAACGGCGCGCGCCTGAGCAGCAGGCGAGCGGCTGAGCATTTGCCGTAGAGCCTAGGCAATCGGCGTAAAGCCTGCGCAAACGGCGTAGAACCTGCGCAAACGGCGCGCGCCTGCGCAGTAGGCGTGCGGCTGAGCACTTGGCGTACAGCCTGCGAAATCGGCTTGCGCCTGCGCAGTCGGCGTGAGGCTGAGCATTTGGCGTGCAGCCTCCGCAAACGGCGTAGAGCCCCGGTAAAGAAACCCTAAAAACCCTTAAGGAAACGTAAATAATTCCAAAAATAAAATACAGAAATGAAAAAAATAAAAACAAAATTTGAAAAATAAACAAAAAAAAAACCAACAAAAAACCACCCGCCAGGACACGTGAGCCAGCCAGCAACCTCAGCTGTCCCTCCCTCCCAAGGGCCTGGGGGAAGGAGCATCAAGGAGCCCCCACAGCACCAGTGGGGCAGGGAGAGCAGGACAGCCAAAGCTCTCAGCGCTGATGGTGGCAGCTGGGCCAATTGTTCCTTTTTAGGACGTCTTATCTGCCTACTCTGCTGTGAAAAATGCATGTATTTTATGAGTGGCTTTTTGCAAAGATTAAAATGAATATTATATATGTTGTGTTAGAAAGTAATGCTGTATTAATTCTCTTAAGTACTGTGTTCAATATAGTTGCAGGTTATAATAAATGTTAAAATAGAAACGATGCCACGTAGGGTTCTTTTTTTAAAAAGAAAGGACTTGCAGCTAGATAGCAGCCACAGGACACCTCAATCTTTCAGAGAAGAAGAATTGATTGCCCTCTTATCAGAAGAAACCAACTTCTTCCTGCCTCGAAGGCGCTGTTAGGATTCAGAGGAAGAAGTTGACACTGACCAGACAGAATCCCGTGTTTGAATGGAATTTATGCATCATGGATGAAGTGTAGGAATATGCAACAGGCTGCTGCTTTTAAGGGTTAATCCTCTGTTAACGTGGGTCCTTTTTCGGGCTCCTGCTGCCCAGAAAAAGGTACCCGGACTGTCCCTAACTCTTTGTCTCTATTGTCTCAGATTGTCCTAATTCAATTTGTCCAAATTATTATTACTCTAATTGTATTACTATTTTTATAACCATTTGATTACTATTACACTTTTAAAAATTTGAAAAACAAGTGATTGCCCTTTTTAACATCTGCCCACGAAACACTGCAGCAATAGGCAAGCTGGCATCAACCCTGCTTGCTCTGGACCTGAATCCATCCCAGTAATTCCCTGAGTTGCCCCAGGAGGAGCTCCAAAGCCAAAGCTGACCTGTGCTGCCATCTCATTGCAGGGGTTCCATACTGCTGTCTCCTTATCACAAAAGTTCCAGACCTTCCTGCTGTTGTGCATGGGCAGCTCCTCAGAGCACTGCCTCTTTCTTCTCACAAAGCAGCCAACTGACTCCAGTGCCCTTCTCACCCAGCCACCCCAGCCACTCTTTTAGAGCATCTTCTTCTCACTGCTTACAGCCGTGGCCTGGTAATGTCAGGCCTGCTCCCAATCTTTGATCATTGGCCCAGCTGCAACTCCTTAGGGCTGAGATTACTTTCTACTCTATCTTTATTTTCTTCTATTCTATCCCCCTACATACCTACAGGCAGGGTTTTTTCCTTCCTGAAAATTCAGAGAACAACAAGGCTGAGATTTTTCCTGTGGGCGGTCACTGAATCTTGGCCATGCCCAACCCGCCCTTCCCACCCTGCCCATGGACAGAGGAGCTGGCAGCACAAGGCTCCCCTCAGCCCATGGTGATCTTCAGCAACACTTTTGTGCTGACCATGCCCAAGGGCTGAGCCCTGCCTGGGGCTCACCTGTGGGAACCCAGGAAATTCCTCTGGCTGCCCCGGAGGGCTCCAGAACCTGCCCAGGGGGCTCAGAGACCTTGGCACAGAGCCCAAGACCCCTGTGCCTTTGATCTTGACCCATGGAAAAAATGACCAACCTTGTAGGAGGATTGACAAGCCATGAAAGTTTAAGTAGGATGATGGTGAATTTATCACGGGGTGAAAGATAGATTGTTGAAGTTTTTAGCATGGGGCTTCAGGAGGCAAGATGGAGGAATCTGGCCATGTCCAGCCTTTCTCTTTCTTCTTCTTGGCCTCCATCTTCTGCTGGGATGGTGGCACTTTTGGATTGCTTTAAAGTAGAAACTCACTCACTAGCAAGGAAAAATCCTTCCAAAGCATTTTTTTTCTATTGTTATCCTTCCAGTTTAGATGGAAGGATTGGCACCTAAAGGGAACAGATTCATCTTTGCAAGAGCCAAAACCATCCCCTGGCTCCTGCCAGAGAGACCTGCTGCACCTCAATTGCTTCCTCTGGCATGCACAAAACTAAAGGGACTTCATTGACAGAAACAAAACAGAAATGGGCACAACTCAGACCTGTAGCTCATCCCCACACAACCTTGGACCTTGTGATTAACTGGGCATGGAGGACATGAGCTGTGGACAGGACACACTTCAGAGCCTTTCAGGAATACTGGAGCAGTTTTTGTGGCCAGGCATTGCCTGGGCAGGAGTGTCAGAGCACCCCCGCTGCCTCGCTCCCTCCCTCCCTCCCATCCAGCAGGACGTGCCACACTGTCTCACTTGACCCTATGTCAAGCAATTTTACTTCTTCAATCCATTATTCATTTCATTCACTTGGATGTCTGGGAGATTTCTGTTTTTTCCAGCCCCACCTGAAGCCAAGAGGCGCTTAGAGGAAAGACCATCACTGCTTGTACAGAAATACAAATAGGCCAGAGGGGATCATTCTGATACTCTTGGCTGATCTCTTGCCACCTCCCAGCAAGGTCTGAGCAGTCTGCAGTAAATTGAGTCTAATCTTAAGCTCCTAAGAACACCTGACCCTAAAAGGACAGGTGTTTGACAAAGGGTCACCTCCTCTGGCATGGATGTCCCAGGAATGGAAGGATGGAAGTCAATACCAGACAAAGAGGCTCTACATATTATTATTAAAAAAAAAAAAAAAAAAGAAAAAAGAAGCAGGCTTTAAAGGCCAATATTCAATACGCATCAAATTCATAGATTCAAGTTTTTTCCATTGTTTTAAGAAGTTAATCCCAGCTCCCAGCCACCACTGAATGGCTAGAAGAAGGCAAGAACACCAGGGACCAAGGTCAGACTTCCCTGAGCAAGATGCTCCAGAGCATCAGCACCCTGACAGTGAAGAATTTCTGCCTACTATCCAATTGAAAACATTCCTTTGTCAGTTTAAAGTCATTCCCCCTTGTCCTACAATTGCACGTGCCTGTAAAAAGTCCCTCTGCAGCTCTTCTGGAGCCCTTTAGGTGCTGGAAATTGTTCCAAGTTCGGCGCAATCGGCGTAGAGCCTGCGCAAACGGCGTAGAGCCCGCACAGTCGGCGTGCGGCTGAGCATTTGGAATAGAGCCTTCGCAATCGGCGTGCAGCCTGCTCAATCGGCGTAGAGGCTGCGCAAACGGCGTAGAACCTGCGCAAACGGCGTGCGCCTGCGCAGTCGGCGTGCGGCTGAGCATTTGGCGTGCAGCCAGCGCGATCGGCGTAGAGCCTGCACAGTCGGCGTACAGCCTCCGCAATCGGCGTGGGCCTGCGCAGTCGGCGTCCGGCTGAGCATTTGCCGTAGGGCCTAAGATACCGGCGTAGAGCCTGCGCAAACGGCGCGCGCCTGAGCAGCAGGCGAGCGGCTGAGCATTTGCCGTAGAGCCTACGCAATCGGCGTAAAGGCTGCGCAAACGGCGTAGAACCTGCGCAAACGGCGCGCGCCTGCGCAGTAGGCGTGCGGCTGAGCACTTGGCGTACAGCCTGCGAAATCGGCTTGCGCCTGCGCAGTCGGCGTCCGGCTGAGCATTTGGCGTGCAGCCAGCGCGATCGGCGTAGAGCCTGCACAGTCGGCGTACAGCCTCCGCAATCGGCGTGGGCCTGCGCAGTCGGCGTCCGGCTGAGCATTTGCCGTAGGGCCTAAGATACCGGCGTAGAGCCTGCGCAAACGGCGCGCGCCTGAGCAGCAGGCGAGCGGCTGAGCATTTGCCGTAGAGCCTACGCAATCGGCGTAAAGGCTGCGCAAACGGCGTAGAACCTGCGCAAACGGCGCGCGCCTGCGCAGTAGGCGTGCGGCTGAGCACTTGGCGTACAGCCTGCGAAATCGGCTTGCGCCTGCGCAGTCGGCGTCCGGCTGAGCATTTGGCGTGCAGCCAGCGCGATCGGCGTAGAGCCTGCACAGTCGGCGTACAGCCTCCGCAATCGGCGTGGGCCTGCGCAGTCGGCGTCCGGCTGAGCATTTGCCGTAGGGCCTAAGATACCGGCGTAGAGCCTGCGCAAACGGCGCGCGCCTGAGCAGCAGGCGAGCGGCTGAGCATTTGCCGTAGAGCCTACGCAATCGGCGTAAAGGCTGCGCAAACGGCGTAGAACCTGCGCAAACGGCGCGCGCCTGCGCAGTAGGCGTGCGGCTGAGCACTTGGCGTACAGCCTGCGAAATCGGCTTGCGCCTGCGCAGTCGGCGTCCGGCTGAGCATTTGGCGTGCAGCCAGCGCGATCGGCGTAGAGCCTGCACAGTCGGCGTACAGCCTCCGCAATCGGCGTGGGCCTGCGCAGTCGGCGTCCGGCTGAGCATTTGCCGTAGGGCCTAAGATACCGGCGTAGAGCCTGCGCAAACGGCGCGCGCCTGCGCAGTAGGCGTGCGGCTGAGCACTTGGCGTACAGCCTGCGAAATCGGCTTGCGCCTGCGCAGTCGGCGTGCGGCTGAGCCTTTAGCGTAGAGGCAGCGCGATCGGCGCGTGCCTGCGCAGTCGGCGAGCGGCTGAGCATTCGGCGTACAGCCTGCGCAATCGGCGTAAAGCCTGCGCAAACGGCGTAGAGCCTGCGCAAACGGCTTGCGCCTGCGCAGTCGGCGTACGAATGAGCATTTGGCGTACAGCCTGCGAAATCGGCTTGCGCCTGCGCAGTAGGCGTGCGGCTGAGCATTTGGCGTGCAGCCTCCGCAAACGGCGTAGAGCCCCGGTAAAGAAACCCTAAAAACCCTTAAGGAAACGTAAATAATTCCAAAAATAAAATACAGAAATGAAAAAAATAAAAACAAAATTTGAAAAATAAACAAAAAAAATAATAAAAACACCCGCCAGGACACGTGAGCCAGCCAGCAACCTCAGCTGTCCCTCCCTCCCAAGGGCCTGGGGGAAGGAGCAGCAAGGAGCCCACACAGCACGAGTGGGGCAGGGAGAGCAGGACAGCCAAAGCTCTCAGCGCTGATGGTGGCAGCTGGGCCAATTGTTCCTTTTTAGGACGTCTTATCTGCCTACTCTGCTGTGAAAAATGCATGTATTTTATGAGTGGCTTTTTGCAAAGATTAAAATGAATATTATATATGTTGTGTTAGAAAGTAATGCTGTATTAATTCTCTTAAGTACTGTGTTCAATATAGTTGCAGGTTATAATAAATGTTAAAATAGAAACGATGCCACGTAGGGTTCTTTTTTTAAAAAGAAAGGACTTGCAGCTAGATAGCAGCCACAGGACACCTCAATCTTTCAGAGAAGAAGAATTGATTGCCCTCTTATCAGAAGAAACCAACTTCTTCCTGCCTCGAAGGCGCTGTTAGGATTCAGAGGAAGAAGTTGACACTGACCAGACAGAATCCCGTGTTTGAATGGAATTTATGCATCATGGATGAAGTGTAGGAATATGCAACAGGCTGCTGCTTTTAAGGGTTAATCCTCTGTTAACGTGGGTCCTTTTTCGGGCTCCTGCTGCCCAGAAAAAGGTACCCGGACTGTCCCTAACTCTTTGTCTCTATTGTCTCAGATTGTCCTAATTCAATTTGTCCAAATTATTATTACTCTAATTGTATTACTATTTTTATAACCATTTGATTACTATTACACTTTTAAAAATTTGAAAAACAAGTGATTGCCCTTTTTAACATCTGCCCACGAAACACTGCAGCAATAGGCAAGCTGGCATCAACCCTGCTTGCTCTGGACCTGAATCCATCCCAGTAATTCCCTGAGTTGCCCCAGGAGGAGCTCCAAAGCCAAAGCTGACCTGTGCTGCCATCTCATTGCAGGGGTTCCATACTGCTGTCTCCTTATCACAAAAGTTCCAGACCTTCCTGCTGTTGTGCATGGGCAGCTCCTCAGAGCACTGCCTCTTTCTTCTCACAAAGCAGCCAACTGACTCCAGTGCCCTTCTCACCCAGCCACCCCAGCCACTCTTTTAGAGCAACTTCTTCTCACTGCTTACAGCCGTGGCCTGGTAATGTCAGGCCTGCTCCCAATCTTTGATCATTGGCCCAGCTACAACTCCTTAGGGCTGAGATTACTTTCTACTCTATCTTTATTTTCTTCTATTCTATCCCCCTACATACCTACAGGCAGGGTTTTTTCCTTCCTGAAAATTCAGAGAACAACAAGGCTGAGATTTTTCCTGTGGGCGGTCACTGAATCTTGGCCATGCCCAACCCGCCCTTCCCACCCTGCCCATGGACAGAGGAGCTGGCAGCACAAGGCTCCCCTCAGCCCATGGTGATCTTCAGCAACACTTTTGTGCTGACCATGCCCAAGGGCTGAGCCCTGCCTGGGGCTCACCTGTGGGAACCCAGGAAATTCCTCTGGCTGCCCCGGAGGGCTCCAGAACCTGCCCAGGGGGCTCAGAGACCTTGGCACAGAGCCCAAGACCCCTGTGCCTTTGATCTTGACCCATGGAAAAAATGACCAACCTTGTAGGAGGATTGACAAGCCATGAAAGTTTAAGTAGGATGATGGTGAATTTATCACGGGGTGAAAAATAGATTGTTGAAGTTTATAGCATGGGGCTTCAGGAGGCAAGATGGAGGAATCTGGCCATGTCCAGCCTTTCTCTTTCTTCTTCTTGGCCTCCATCTTCTGCTGGGATGGTGGCACTTTTGGATTGCTTTAAAGTAGAAACTCACTCACTAGCAAGGAAAAATCCTTCCAAAGCATTTTTTTTCTATTGTTATCCTTCCAGTTTAGATGGAAGGATTGGCACCTAAAGGGAACAGATTCATCTTTGCAAGAGCCAAAACCATCCCCTGGCTCCTGCCAGAGAGACCTGCTGCACCTCAATTGCTTCCTCTGGCATGCACAAAACTAAAGGGACTTCATTGACAGAAACAAAACAGAAATGGGCACAACTCAGACCTGTAGCTCATCCCCACACAACCTTGGACCTTGTGATTAACTGGGCATGGAGGACATGAGCTGTGGACAGGACACACTTCAGAGCCTTTCAGGAATACCGGAGCAGTTTTTGTGGCCAGGCATTGCCTGGGCAGGAGTGTCAGAGCACCCCCGCTGCCTCCCTCCCTCCCTCCCATCCAGCAGGACGTGCCACACTGTCTCACTTGACCCTATGTCAAGCAATTTTACTTCTTCAATCCATTATTCATTTCATTCACTTGGATGTCTGGGAGATTTCTGTTTTTTCAAGCCCCACCTGAAGCCAAGAGGCGCTTAGAGGAAAGACCATCACTGCTTGTACAGAAATACAAATAGGCCAGAGGGGATCATTCTGATACTCTTGGCTGATCTCTTGCCACCTCCCAGCAAGGTCTGAGCAGTCTGCAGTAAATTAAGTCTAATCTTGAGCTCCTAAGAACACCTGACCCTAAAAGGACAGGTGTTTGACAAAGGGTCACCTCCTCTGGCATGGATGTCCCAGGAATGGAAGGATGGAAGTCAATACCAGACAAAGAGGCTCTACATATTATTATTAAAAAAAAAAAAGAAAAAAGAAGCAGGCTTTAAAGGCCAATATTCAATACGCATCAAATTCATAGATTCAAGTTTTTTCCATTGTTTTAAGAAGTTAATCCCAGCTCCCAGCCACCACTGAATGGCTAGAAGAAGGCAAGAACACCAGGGACCAAGGTCAGACTTCCCTGAGCAAGATGCTCCAGAGCATCAGCACCCTGACAGTGAAGAATTTCTGCCTACTATCCAATTGAAAACATTCCTTTGTCAGTTTAAAGTCATTCCCCCTTGTCCTACAATTGCACGTGCCTGTAAAAAGTCCCTCTGCAGCTCTTCTGGAGGCCTTTAGGTGCTGGAAATTGTTCCAAGTTCGGCGCAATCGGCGTAGAGCCTGCGCAAACGGCGTAGAGCCCGCACAGTCGGCGTGCGGCTGAGCATTTGGAATAGAGCCTTCGCAATCGGCGTGCAGCCTGCTCAATCGGCGTAGAGGCTGCGCAAACGGCGTAGAACCTGCGCAAACGGCGTGCGCCTGCGCAGTCGGCGTGCGGCTGAGCATTTGGCGTGCAGCCAGCGCGATCGGCGTAGAGCCTGCACAGTCGGCGTACAGCCTCCGCAATCGGCGTGGGCCTGCGCAGTCGGCGTCTGGCTGAGCATTTGCCGTAGGGCCTAAGATACCGGCGTAGAGCCTGCGCAAACGGCGCGCGCCTGAGCAGCAGGCGAGCGGCTGAGCATTTGCCGTAGAGCCTAGGCAATCGGCGTAAAGCCTGCGCAAACGGCGTAGAACCTGCGCAAACGGCGCGCGCCTGCGCAGTAGGCGTGCGGCTGAGCACTTGGCGTACAGCCTGCGAAATCGGCTTGCGCCTGCGCAGTCGGCGTCCGGCTGAGCATTTGGCGTGCAGCCAGCGCGATCGGCGTAGAGCCTGCACAGTCGGCGTACAGCCTCCGCAATCGGCGTGGGCCTGCGCAGTCGGCGTCCGGCTGAGCATTTGCCGTAGGGCCTAAGATACCGGCGTAGAGCCTGCGCAAACGGCGCGCGCCTGAGCAGCAGGCGAGCGGCTGAGCATTTGCCGTAGAGCCTACGCAATCGGCGTAAAGGCTGCGCAAACGGCGTAGAACCTGCGCAAACGGCGCGCGCCTGCGCAGTAGGCGTGCGGCTGAGCACTTGGCGTACAGCCTGCGAAATCGGCTTGCGCCTGCGCAGTCGGCGTCCGGCTGAGCATTTGGCGTGCAGCCAGCGCGATCGGCGTAGAGCCTGCACAGTCGGCGTACAGCCTCCGCAATCGGCGTGGGCCTGCGCAGTCGGCGTCCGGCTGAGCATTTGCCGTAGGGCCTAAGATACCGGCGTAGAGCCTGCGCAAACGGCGCGCGCCTGAGCAGCAGGCGAGCGGCTGAGCATTTGCCGTAGAGCCTACGCAATCGGCGTAAAGGCTGCGCAAACGGCGTAGAACCTGCGCAAACGGCGCGCGCCTGCGCAGTAGGCGTGCGGCTGAGCACTTGGCGTACAGCCTGCGAAATCGGCTTGCGCCTGCGCAGTCGGCGTCCGGCTGAGCATTTGGCGTGCAGCCAGCGCGATCGGCGTAGAGCCTGCACAGTCGGCGTACAGCCTCCGCAATCGGCGTGGGCCTGCGCAGTCGGCGTCCGGCTGAGCATTTGCCGTAGGGCCTAAGATACCGGCGTAGAGCCTGCGCAAACGGCGCGCGCCTGCGCAGTAGGCGTGCGGCTGAGCACTTGGCGTACAGCCTGCGAAATCGGCTTGCGCCTGCGCAGTCGGCGTGCGGCTGAGCCTTTAGCGTAGAGGCAGCGCGATCGGCGCGTGCCTGCGCAGTCGGCGAGCGGCTGAGCATTCGGCGTACAGCCTGCGCAATCGGCGTAAAGCCTGCGCAAACGGCGTAGAGCCTGCGCAAACGGCTTGCGCCTGCGCAGTCGGCGTACGAATGAGCATTTGGCGTACAGCCTGCGAAATCGGCTTGCGCCTGCGCAGTAGGCGTGCGGCTGAGCATTTGGCGTGCAGCCTCCGCAAACGGCGTAGAGCCCCGGTAAAGAAACCCTAAAAACCCTTAAGGAAACGTAAATAATTCCAAAAATAAAATACAGAAATGAAAAAAATAAAAACAAAATTTGAAAAATAAACAAAAAAAATAATAAAAACACCCGCCAGGACACGTGAGCCAGCCAGCAACCTCAGCTGTCCCTCCCTCCCAAGGGCCTGGGGGAAGGAGCAGCAAGGAGCCCACACAGCACGAGTGGGGCAGGGAGAGCAGGACAGCCAAAGCTCTCAGCGCTGATGGTGGCAGCTGGGCCAATTGTTCCTTTTTAGGACGTCTTATCTGCCTACTCTGCTGTGAAAAATGCATGTATTTTATGAGTGGCTTTTTGCAAAGATTAAAATGAATATTATATATGTTGTGTTAGAAAGTAATGCTGTATTAATTCTCTTAAGTACTGTGTTCAATATAGTTGCAGGTTATAATAAATGTTAAAATAGAAACGATGCCACGTAGGGTTCTTTTTTTAAAAAGAAAGGACTTGCAGCTAGATAGCAGCCACAGGACACCTCAATCTTTCAGAGAAGAAGAATTGATTGCCCTCTTATCAGAAGAAACCAACTTCTTCCTGCCTCGAAGGCGCTGTTAGGATTCAGAGGAAGAAGTTGACACTGACCAGACAGAATCCCGTGTTTGAATGGAATTTATGCATCATGGATGAAGTGTAGGAATATGCAACAGGCTGCTGCTTTTAAGGGTTAATCCTCTGTTAACGTGGGTCCTTTTTCGGGCTCCTGCTGCCCAGAAAAAGGTACCCGGACTGTCCCTAACTCTTTGTCTCTATTGTCTCAGATTGTCCTAATTCAATTTGTCCAAATTATTATTACTCTAATTGTATTACTATTTTTATAACCATTTGATTACTATTACACTTTTAAAAATTTGAAAAACAAGTGATTGCCCTTTTTAACATCTGCCCACGAAACACTGCAGCAATAGGCAAGCTGGCATCAACCCTGCTTGCTCTGGACCTGAATCCATCCCAGTAATTCCCTGAGTTGCCCCAGGAGGAGCTCCAAAGCCAAAGCTGACCTGTGCTGCCATCTCATTGCAGGGGTTCCATACTGCTGTCTCCTTATCACAAAAGTTCCAGACCTTCCTGCTGTTGTGCATGGGCAGCTCCTCAGAGCACTGCCTCTTTCTTCTCACAAAGCAGCCAACTGACTCCAGTGCCCTTCTCACCCAGCCACCCCAGCCACTCTTTTAGAGCAACTTCTTCTCACTGCTTACAGCCGTGGCCTGGTAATGTCAGGCCTGCTCCCAATCTTTGATCATTGGCCCAGCTACAACTCCTTAGGGCTGAGATTACTTTCTACTCTATCTTTATTTTCTTCTATTCTATCCCCCTACATACCTACAGGCAGGGTTTTTTCCTTCCTGAAAATTCAGAGAACAACAAGGCTGAGATTTTTCCTGTGGGCGGTCACTGAATCTTGGCCATGCCCAACCCGCCCTTCCCACCCTGCCCATGGACAGAGGAGCTGGCAGCACAAGGCTCCCCTCAGCCCATGGTGATCTTCAGCAACACTTTTGTGCTGACCATGCCCAAGGGCTGAGCCCTGCCTGGGGCTCACCTGTGGGAACCCAGGAAATTCCTCTGGCTGCCCCGGAGGGCTCCAGAACCTGCCCAGGGGGCTCAGAGACCTTGGCACAGAGCCCAAGACCCCTGTGCCTTTGATCTTGACCCATGGAAAAAATGACCAACCTTGTAGGAGGATTGACAAGCCATGAAAGTTTAAGTAGGATGATGGTGAATTTATCACGGGGTGAAAAATAGATTGTTGAAGTTTATAGCATGGGGCTTCAGGAGGCAAGATGGAGGAATCTGGCCATGTCCAGCCTTTCTCTTTCTTCTTCTTGGCCTCCATCTTCTGCTGGGATGGTGGCACTTTTGGATTGCTTTAAAGTAGAAACTCACTCACTAGCAAGGAAAAATCCTTCCAAAGCATTTTTTTTCTATTGTTATCCTTCCAGTTTAGATGGAAGGATTGGCACCTAAAGGGAACAGATTCATCTTTGCAAGAGCCAAAACCATCCCCTGGCTCCTGCCAGAGAGACCTGCTGCACCTCAATTGCTTCCTCTGGCATGCACAAAACTAAAGGGACTTCATTGACAGAAACAAAACAGAAATGGGCACAACTCAGACCTGTAGCTCATCCCCACACAACCTTGGACCTTGTGATTAACTGGGCATGGAGGACATGAGCTGTGGACAGGACACACTTCAGAGCCTTTCAGGAATACCGGAGCAGTTTTTGTGGCCAGGCATTGCCTGGGCAGGAGTGTCAGAGCACCCCCGCTGCCTCCCTCCCTCCCTCCCATCCAGCAGGACGTGCCACACTGTCTCACTTGACCCTATGTCAAGCAATTTTACTTCTTCAATCCATTATTCATTTCATTCACTTGGATGTCTGGGAGATTTCTGTTTTTTCAAGCCCCACCTGAAGCCAAGAGGCGCTTAGAGGAAAGACCATCACTGCTTGTACAGAAATACAAATAGGCCAGAGGGGATCATTCTGATACTCTTGGCTGATCTCTTGCCACCTCCCAGCAAGGTCTGAGCAGTCTGCAGTAAATTAAGTCTAATCTTGAGCTCCTAAGAACACCTGACCCTAAAAGGACAGGTGTTTGACAAAGGGTCACCTCCTCTGGCATGGATGTCCCAGGAATGGAAGGATGGAAGTCAATACCAGACAAAGAGGCTCTACATATTATTATTAAAAAAAAAAAAGAAAAAAGAAGCAGGCTTTAAAGGCCAATATTCAATACGCATCAAATTCATAGATTCAAGTTTTTTCCATTGTTTTAAGAAGTTAATCCCAGCTCCCAGCCACCACTGAATGGCTAGAAGAAGGCAAGAACACCAGGGACCAAGGTCAGACTTCCCTGAGCAAGATGCTCCAGAGCATCAGCACCCTGACAGTGAAGAATTTCTGCCTACTATCCAATTGAAAACATTCCTTTGTCAGTTTAAAGTCATTCCCCCTTGTCCTACAATTGCACGTGCCTGTAAAAAGTCCCTCTGCAGCTCTTCTGGAGGCCTTTAGGTGCTGGAAATTGTTCCAAGTTCGGCGCAATCGGCGTAGAGCCTGCGCAAACGGCGTAGAGCCCGCACAGTCGGCGTGCGGCTGAGCATTTGGAATAGAGCCTTCGCAATCGGCGTGCAGCCTGCTCAATCGGCGTAGAGGCTGCGCAAACGGCGTAGAACCTGCGCAAACGGCGTGCGCCTGCGCAGTCGGCGTGCGGCTGAGCATTTGGCGTGCAGCCAGCGCGATCGGCGTAGAGCCTGCACAGTCGGCGTACAGCCTCCGCAATCGGCGTGGGCCTGCGCAGTCGGCGTCTGGCTGAGCATTTGCCGTAGGGCCTAAGATACCGGCGTAGAGCCTGCGCAAACGGCGCGCGCCTGAGCAGCAGGCGAGCGGCTGAGCATTTGCCGTAGAGCCTACGCAATCGGCGTAAAGCCTGCGCAAACGGCGTAGAACCTGCGCAAACGGCGCGCGCCTGCGCAGTAGGCGTGCGGCTGAGCACTTGGCGTACAGCCTGCGAAATCGGCTTGCGCCTGCGCAGTCGGCGTGAGGCTGAGCATTTGGCGTGCAGCCTCCGCAAACGGCGTAGAGCCCCGGTAAAGAAACCCTAAAAACCCTTAAGGAAACGTAAATAATTCCAAAAATAAAATACAGAAATGAAAAAAATAAAAACAAAATTTGAAAAATAAACAAAAAAAAACCAACAAAAAACCACCCGCCAGGACACGTGAGCCAGCCAGCAACCTCAGCTGTCCCTCCCTCCCAAGGGCCTGGGGGAAGGAGCATCAAGGAGCCCCCACAGCACCAGTGGGGCAGGGAGAGCAGGACAGCCAAAGCTCTCAGCGCTGATGGTGGCAGCTGGGCCAAGTGTTCCTTTTTAGGACGTCTTATCTGCCTACTCTGCTGTGAAAAATGCATGTATTTTATGAGTGGCTTTTTGCAAAGATTAAAATGAATATTATATATGTTGTGTTAGAAAGTAATGCTGTATTAATTCTCTTAAGTACTGTGTTCAATATAGTTGCAGGTTATAATAAATGTTAAAATAGAAACGATGCCACGTAGGGTTCTTTTTTTTAAAAAGAAAGGACTTGCAGCTAGATAGCAGCCACAGGACACCTCAATCTTTCAGAGAAGAAGAATTGCTTGCCCTCTTATCAGAAGAAACCAACTTCTTCCTGCCTCGAAGGCGCTGTTAGGATTCAGAGGAAGAAGTTGACACTGACCAGACAGAATCCCGTGTTTGAATGGAATTTATGCATCATGGATGAAGTGTAGGAATATGCAACAGGCTGCTGCTTTTAAGGGTTAATCCTCTGTTCACGTGGGTCCTTTTTCGGGCTCCTGCTGCCCAGAAAAAGGTACCCGGACTGTCCCTAACTCTTTGTCTCTATTGTCTCAGATTGTCCTAATTCAATTTGTCCAAATTATTATTACTCTAATTGTATTACTATTTTTATAACCATTTGATTACTATTACACTTTTAAAAATTTGAAAAACAAGTGATTGCCCTTTTTAACATCTGCCCACGAAACACTGCAGCAATAGGCAAGCTGGCATCAACCCTGCTTGCTCTGGACCTGAATCCATCCCAGTAATTCCCTGAGTTGCCCCAGGAGGAGCTCCAAAGCCAAAGCTGACCTGTGCTGCCATCTCATTGCAGGGGTTCCATACTGCTGTCTCCTTATCACAAAAGTTCCAGACCTTCCTGCTGTTGTGCATGGGCAGCTCCTCAGAGCACTGCCTCTTTCTTCTCACAAAGCAGCCAACTGACTCCAGTGCCCTTCTCACCCAGCCACCCCAGCCACTCTTTTAGAGCATCTTCTTCTCACTGCTTACAGCCGTGGCCTGGTAATGTCAGGCCTGCTCCCAATCTTTGATCATTGGCCCAGCTGCAACTCCTTAGGGCTGAGATTACTTTCTACTCTATCTTTATTTTCTTCTATTCTATCCCCCTACATACCTACAGGCAGGGTTTTTTCCTTCCTGAAAATTCAGAGAACAACAAGGCTGAGATTTTTCCTGTGGGCGGTCACTGAATCTTGGCCATGCCCAACCCGCCCTTCCCACCCTGCCCATGGACAGAGGAGCTGGCAGCACAAGGCTCCCCTCAGCCCATGGTGATCTTCAGCAACACTTTTGTGCTGACCATGCCCAAGGGCTGAGCCCTGCCTGGGGCTCACCTGTGGGAACCCAGGAAATTCCTCTGGCTGCCCCGGAGGGCTCCAGAACCTGCCCAGGGGGCTCAGAGACCTTGGCACAGAGCCCAAGACCCCTGTGCCTTTGATCTTGACCCATGGAAAAAATGACCAACCTTGTAGGAGGATTGACAAGCCATGAAAGTTTAAGTAGGATGATAGTGAATTTATCACGGGGTGAAAAATAGATTGTTGAAGTTTTTAGCATGGGGCTTCAGGAGGCAAGATGGAGGAATCTGGCCATGTCCAGCCTTTCTCTTTCTTCTTCTTGGCCTCCATCTTCTGCTGGGATGGTGGCACTTTTGGATTGCTTTAAAGTAGAAACTCACTCACTAGCAAGGAAAAATCCTTCCAAAGCATTTTTTTTTTCTATTGTTATCCTTCCAGTTTAGATGGAAGGATTGGCACCTAAAGGGAACAGATTCATCTTTGCAAGAGCCAAAACCATCCCCTGGCTCCTGCCAGAGAGACCTGCTGCACCTCAATTGCTTCCTCTGGCATGCACAAAACTAAAGGGACTTCATTGACAGAAACAAAACAGAAATGGGCACAACTCAGACCTGTAGCTCATCCCCACACAACCTTGGACCTTGTGATTAACTGGGCATGGAGGACATGAGCTGTGGACAGGACACACTTCAGAGCCTTTCAGGAATACCGGAGCAGTTTTTGTGGCCAGGCATTGCCTGGGCAGGAGTGTCAGAGCACCCCCGCTGCCTCCCTCCCTCCCTCCCATCCAGCAGGACGTGCCACGCTGTCTCACTTGACCCTATGTCAAGCAATTTTACTTCTTCAATCCATTATTCATTTCATTCACTTGGATGTCTGGGAGATTTCTGTTTTTTCCAGCCCCACCTGAAGCCAAGAGGCGCTTAGAGGAAAGACCATCACTGCTTGTACAGAAATACAAATAGGCCAGAGGGGATCATTCTGATACTCTTGGCTGATCTCTTGCCACCTCCCAGCAAGGTCTGAGCAGTCTGCAGTAAATTAAGTCTAATCTTGAGCTCCTAAGAACACCTGACCCTAAAAGGACAGGTGTTTGACAAAGGGTCACCTCCTCTGGCATGGATGTCCCAGGAATGGAAGGATGGAAGTCAATACCAGACAAAGAGGCTCTACATATTATCATTTAAAAAAAAAAAAGAAAAAGAAAAAAGAAGCAGGCTTTAAAGGCCAATATTCAATACGCATCAAATTCATAGATTCAAGTTTTTTCCATTGTTTTAAGAAGTTAATCCCAGCTCCCAGCCACCACTGAATGGCTAGAAGAAGGCAAGAACACCAGGGACCAAGGTCAGACTTCCCTGAGCAAGATGCTCCAGAGCATCAGCACCCTGACAGTGAAGAATTTCTGCCTACTATCCAATTGAAAACATTCCTTTGTCAGTTTAAAGTCATTCCCCCTTGTCCTACAATTGCACGTGCCTGTAAAAAGTCCCTCTGCAGCTCTTCTGGAGCCCTTTAGGTGCTGGAAATTGTTCCAAGTTCGGCGCAATCGGCGTAGAGCCTGCGCAAACGGCGTAGAGCCCGCACAGTCGGCGTGCGGCTGAGCATTTGGAATAGAGCCTTCGCAATCGGCGTGCAGCCTGCTCAATCGGCGTAGAGGCTGCGCAAACGGCGTAGAACCTGCGCAAACGGCGTGCGCCTGCGCAGTCGGCGTGCGGCTGAGCATTTGGCGTGCAGCCAGCGCGATCGGCGTAGAGCCTGCACAGTCGGCGTACAGCCTCCGCAATCGGCGTGGGCCTGCGCAGTCGGCGTCCGGCTGAGCATTTGCCGTAGGGCCTAAGATACCGGCGTAGAGCCTGCGCAAACGGCGCGCGCCTGAGCAGCAGGCGAGCGGCTGAGCATTTGCCGTAGAGCCTACGCAATCGGCGTAAAGGCTGCGCAAACGGCGTAGAACCTGCGCAAACGGCGCGCGCCTGCGCAGTAGGCGTGCGGCTGAGCACTTGGCGTACAGCCTGCGAAATCGGCTTGCGCCTGCGCAGTCGGCGTCCGGCTGAGCATTTGGCGTGCAGCCAGCGCGATCGGCGTAGAGCCTGCACAGTCGGCGTACAGCCTCCGCAATCGGCGTGGGCCTGCGCAGTCGGCGTCCGGCTGAGCATTTGCCGTAGGGCCTAAGATACCGGCGTAGAGCCTGCGCAAACGGCGCGCGCCTGAGCAGCAGGCGAGCGGCTGAGCATTTGCCGTAGAGCCTACGCAATCGGCGTAAAGGCTGCGCAAACGGCGTAGAACCTGCGCAAACGGCGCGCGCCTGCGCAGTAGGCGTGCGGCTGAGCACTTGGCGTACAGCCTGCGAAATCGGCTTGCGCCTGCGCAGTCGGCGTCCGGCTGAGCATTTGGCGTGCAGCCAGCGCGATCGGCGTAGAGCCTGCACAGTCGGCGTACAGCCTCCGCAATCGGCGTGGGCCTGCGCAGTCGGCGTCCGGCTGAGCATTTGCCGTAGGGCCTAAGATACCGGCGTAGAGCCTGCGCAAACGGCGCGCGCCTGCGCAGTAGGCGTGCGGCTGAGCACTTGGCGTACAGCCTGCGAAATCGGCTTGCGCCTGCGCAGTCGGCGTGCGGCTGAGCCTTTAGCGTAGAGGCAGCGCGATCGGCGCGTGCCTGCGCAGTCGGCGAGCGGCTGAGCATTCGGCGTACAGCCTGCGCAATCGGCGTAAAGCCTGCGCAAACGGCGTAGAGCCTGCGCAAACGGCTTGCGCCTGCGCAGTCGGCGTACGAATGAGCATTTGGCGTACAGCCTGCGAAATCGGCTTGCGCCTGCGCAGTAGGCGTGCGGCTGAGCATTTGGCGTGCAGCCTCCGCAAACGGCGTAGAGCCCCGGTAAAGAAACCCTAAAAACCCTTAAGGAAACGTAAATAATTCCAAAAATAAAATACAGAAATGAAAAAAATAAAAACAAAATTTGAAAAATAAACAAAAAAAATAATAAAAACACCCGCCAGGACACGTGAGCCAGCCAGCAACCTCAGCTGTCCCTCCCTCCCAAGGGCCTGGGGGAAGGAGCAGCAAGGAGCCCACACAGCACGAGTGGGGCAGGGAGAGCAGGACAGCCAAAGCTCTCAGCGCTGATGGTGGCAGCTGGGCCAATTGTTCCTTTTTAGGACGTCTTATCTGCCTACTCTGCTGTGAAAAATGCATGTATTTTATGAGTGGCTTTTTGCAAAGATTAAAATGAATATTATATATGTTGTGTTAGAAAGTAATGCTGTATTAATTCTCTTAAGTACTGTGTTCAATATAGTTGCAGGTTATAATAAATGTTAAAATAGAAACGATGCCACGTAGGGTTCTTTTTTTAAAAAGAAAGGACTTGCAGCTAGATAGCAGCCACAGGACACCTCAATCTTTCAGAGAAGAAGAATTGATTGCCCTCTTATCAGAAGAAACCAACTTCTTCCTGCCTCGAAGGCGCTGTTAGGATTCAGAGGAAGAAGTTGACACTGACCAGACAGAATCCCGTGTTTGAATGGAATTTATGCATCATGGATGAAGTGTAGGAATATGCAACAGGCTGCTGCTTTTAAGGGTTAATCCTCTGTTAACGTGGGTCCTTTTTCGGGCTCCTGCTGCCCAGAAAAAGGTACCCGGACTGTCCCTAACTCTTTGTCTCTATTGTCTCAGATTGTCCTAATTCAATTTGTCCAAATTATTATTACTCTAATTGTATTACTATTTTTATAACCATTTGATTACTATTACACTTTTAAAAATTTGAAAAACAAGTGATTGCCCTTTTTAACATCTGCCCACGAAACACTGCAGCAATAGGCAAGCTGGCATCAACCCTGCTTGCTCTGGACCTGAATCCATCCCAGTAATTCCCTGAGTTGCCCCAGGAGGAGCTCCAAAGCCAAAGCTGACCTGTGCTGCCATCTCATTGCAGGGGTTCCATACTGCTGTCTCCTTATCACAAAAGTTCCAGACCTTCCTGCTGTTGTGCATGGGCAGCTCCTCAGAGCACTGCCTCTTTCTTCTCACAAAGCAGCCAACTGACTCCAGTGCCCTTCTCACCCAGCCACCCCAGCCACTCTTTTAGAGCAACTTCTTCTCACTGCTTACAGCCGTGGCCTGGTAATGTCAGGCCTGCTCCCAATCTTTGATCATTGGCCCAGCTACAACTCCTTAGGGCTGAGATTACTTTCTACTCTATCTTTATTTTCTTCTATTCTATCCCCCTACATACCTACAGGCAGGGTTTTTTCCTTCCTGAAAATTCAGAGAACAACAAGGCTGAGATTTTTCCTGTGGGCGGTCACTGAATCTTGGCCATGCCCAACCCGCCCTTCCCACCCTGCCCATGGACAGAGGAGCTGGCAGCACAAGGCTCCCCTCAGCCCATGGTGATCTTCAGCAACACTTTTGTGCTGACCATGCCCAAGGGCTGAGCCCTGCCTGGGGCTCACCTGTGGGAACCCAGGAAATTCCTCTGGCTGCCCCGGAGGGCTCCAGAACCTGCCCAGGGGGCTCAGAGACCTTGGCACAGAGCCCAAGACCCCTGTGCCTTTGATCTTGACCCATGGAAAAAATGACCAACCTTGTAGGAGGATTGACAAGCCATGAAAGTTTAAGTAGGATGATGGTGAATTTATCACGGGGTGAAAAATAGATTGTTGAAGTTTATAGCATGGGGCTTCAGGAGGCAAGATGGAGGAATCTGGCCATGTCCAGCCTTTCTCTTTCTTCTTCTTGGCCTCCATCTTCTGCTGGGATGGTGGCACTTTTGGATTGCTTTAAAGTAGAAACTCACTCACTAGCAAGGAAAAATCCTTCCAAAGCATTTTTTTTCTATTGTTATCCTTCCAGTTTAGATGGAAGGATTGGCACCTAAAGGGAACAGATTCATCTTTGCAAGAGCCAAAACCATCCCCTGGCTCCTGCCAGAGAGACCTGCTGCACCTCAATTGCTTCCTCTGGCATGCACAAAACTAAAGGGACTTCATTGACAGAAACAAAACAGAAATGGGCACAACTCAGACCTGTAGCTCATCCCCACACAACCTTGGACCTTGTGATTAACTGGGCATGGAGGACATGAGCTGTGGACAGGACACACTTCAGAGCCTTTCAGGAATACCGGAGCAGTTTTTGTGGCCAGGCATTGCCTGGGCAGGAGTGTCAGAGCACCCCCGCTGCCTCCCTCCCTCCCTCCCATCCAGCAGGACGTGCCACACTGTCTCACTTGACCCTATGTCAAGCAATTTTACTTCTTCAATCCATTATTCATTTCATTCACTTGGATGTCTGGGAGATTTCTGTTTTTTCAAGCCCCACCTGAAGCCAAGAGGCGCTTAGAGGAAAGACCATCACTGCTTGTACAGAAATACAAATAGGCCAGAGGGGATCATTCTGATACTCTTGGCTGATCTCTTGCCACCTCCCAGCAAGGTCTGAGCAGTCTGCAGTAAATTAAGTCTAATCTTGAGCTCCTAAGAACACCTGACCCTAAAAGGACAGGTGTTTGACAAAGGGTCACCTCCTCTGGCATGGATGTCCCAGGAATGGAAGGATGGAAGTCAATACCAGACAAAGAGGCTCTACATATTATTATTAAAAAAAAAAAAGAAAAAAGAAGCAGGCTTTAAAGGCCAATATTCAATACGCATCAAATTCATAGATTCAAGTTTTTTCCATTGTTTTAAGAAGTTAATCCCAGCTCCCAGCCACCACTGAATGGCTAGAAGAAGGCAAGAACACCAGGGACCAAGGTCAGACTTCCCTGAGCAAGATGCTCCAGAGCATCAGCACCCTGACAGTGAAGAATTTCTGCCTACTATCCAATTGAAAACATTCCTTTGTCAGTTTAAAGTCATTCCCCCTTGTCCTACAATTGCACGTGCCTGTAAAAAGTCCCTCTGCAGCTCTTCTGGAGGCCTTTAGGTGCTGGAAATTGTTCCAAGTTCGGCGCAATCGGCGTAGAGCCTGCGCAAACGGCGTAGAGCCCGCACAGTCGGCGTGCGGCTGAGCATTTGGAATAGAGCCTTCGCAATCGGCGTGCAGCCTGCTCAATCGGCGTAGAGGCTGCGCAAACGGCGTAGAACCTGCGCAAACGGCGTGCGCCTGCGCAGTCGGCGTGCGGCTGAGCATTTGGCGTGCAGCCAGCGCGATCGGCGTAGAGCCTGCACAGTCGGCGTACAGCCTCCGCAATCGGCGTGGGCCTGCGCAGTCGGCGTCTGGCTGAGCATTTGCCGTAGGGCCTAAGATACCGGCGTAGAGCCTGCGCAAACGGCGCGCGCCTGAGCAGCAGGCGAGCGGCTGAGCATTTGCCGTAGAGCCTAGGCAATCGGCGTAAAGCCTGCGCAAACGGCGTAGAACCTGCGCAAACGGCGCGCGCCTGCGCAGTAGGCGTGCGGCTGAGCACTTGGCGTACAGCCTGCGAAATCGGCTTGCGCCTGCGCAGTCGGCGTCCGGCTGAGCATTTGGCGTGCAGCCAGCGCGATCGGCGTAGAGCCTGCACAGTCGGCGTACAGCCTCCGCAATCGGCGTGGGCCTGCGCAGTCGGCGTCCGGCTGAGCATTTGCCGTAGGGCCTAAGATACCGGCGTAGAGCCTGCGCAAACGGCGCGCGCCTGCGCAGTAGGCGTGCGGCTGAGCACTTGGCGTACAGCCTGCGAAATCGGCTTGCGCCTGCGCAGTCGGCGTGCGGCTGAGCCTTTAGCGTAGAGGCAGCGCGATCGGCGCGTGCCTGCGCAGTCGGCGAGCGGCTGAGCATTCGGCGTACAGCCTGCGCAATCGGCGTAAAGCCTGCGCAAACGGCGTAGAGCCTGCGCAAACGGCTTGCGCCTGCGCAGTCGGCGTACGAATGAGCATTTGGCGTACAGCCTGCGAAATCGGCTTGCGCCTGCGCAGTAGGCGTGCGGCTGAGCATTTGGCGTGCAGCCTCCGCAAACGGCGTAGAGCCCCGGTAAAGAAACCCTAAAAACCCTTAAGGAAACGTAAATAATTCCAAAAATAAAATACAGAAATGAAAAAAATAAAAACAAAATTTGAAAAATAAAAAAAAAAATAATAAAAACACCCGCCAGGACACGTGAGCCAGCCAGCAACCTCAGCTGTCCCTCCCTCCCAAGGGCCTGGGGGAAGGAGCAGCAAGGAGCCCACACAGCACGAGTGGGGCAGGGAGAGCAGGACAGCCAAAGCTCTCAGCGCTGATGGTGGCAGCTGGGCCAATTGTTCCTTTTTAGGACGTCTTATCTGCCTACTCTGCTGTGAAAAATGCATGTATTTTATGAGTGGCTTTTTGCAAAGATTAAAATGAATATTATATATGTTGTGTTAGAAAGTAATGCTGTATTAATTCTCTTAAGTACTGTGTTCAATATAGTTGCAGGTTATAATAAATGTTAAAATAGAAACGATGCCACGTAGGGTTCTTTTTTTAAAAAGAAAGGACTTGCAGCTAGATAGCAGCCACAGGACACCTCAATCTTTCAGAGAAGAAGAATTGATTGCCCTCTTATCAGAAGAAACCAACTTCTTCCTGCCTCGAAGGCGCTGTTAGGATTCAGAGGAAGAAGTTGACACTGACCAGACAGAATCCCGTGTTTGAATGGAATTTATGCATCATGGATGAAGTGTAGGAATATGCAACAGGCTGCTGCTTTTAAGGGTTAATCCTCTGTTAACGTGGGTCCTTTTTCGGGCTCCTGCTGCCCAGAAAAAGGTACCCGGACCGTCCCTAACTCTTTGTCTCTATTGTCTCAGATTGTCCTAATTCAATTTGTCCAAATTATTATTACTCTAATTGTATTACTATTTTTATAACCATTTGATTACTATTACACTTTTAAAAATTTGAAAAACAAGTGATTGCCCTTTTTAACATCTGCCCACGAAACACTGCAGCAATAGGCAAGCTGGCATCAACCCTGCTTGCTCTGGACCTGAATCCATCCCAGTAATTCCCTGAGTTGCCCCAGGAGGAGCTCCAAAGCCAAAGCTGACCTGTGCTGCCATCTCATTGCAGGGGTTCCATACTGCTGTCTCCTTATCACAAAAGTTCCAGACCTTCCTGCTGTTGTGCATGGGCAGCTCCTCAGAGCACTGCCTCTTTCTTCTCACAAAGCAGCCAACTGACTCCAGTGCCCTTCTCACCCAGCCACTCTTTTAGAGCATCTTCTTCTCACTGCTTACAGCCGTGGCCTGGTAATGTCAGGCCTGCTCCCAATCTTTGATCATTGGCCCAGCTGCAACTCCTTAGGGCTGAGATTACTTTCTACTCTATCTTTATTTTCTTCTAGTCTATCCCCCTACATACCTACAGGCAGGGTTTTTTCCTTCCTGAAAATTCAGAGAACAAGGCTGAGATTTTTCCTGTGGGCGGTCACTGAATCTTGGCCATGCCCAACCCGCCCTTCCCACCCTGCCCATGGACAGAGGAGCTGGCAGCACAAGGCTCCCCTCAGCCCATGGTGATCTTCAGCAACACTTTTGTGCTGACCATGCCCAAGGGCTGAGCCCTGCCTGGGGCTCACCTGTGGGAACCCAGGAAATTCCTCTGGCTGCCCCGGAGGGCTCCAGAACCTGCCCAGGGGGCTCAGAGACCTTGGCACAGAGCCCAAGACCCCTGTGCCTTTGATCTTGACCCATGGAAAAAATGACCAACCTTGTAGGAGGATTGACAAGCCATGAAAGTTTAAGTAGGATGATAGTGAATTTATCACGGGGTGAAAAATAGATTGTTGAAGTTTTTAGCATGGGGCTTCAGGAGGCAAGATGGAGGAATCTGGCCATGTCCAGCCTTTCTCCTCCTTCTTCTTCTTGGCCTCCATCTTCTGCTGGGATGGTGGCAGTTTTGGATTGCTTTAAAGTAGAAACTCACTCACTAGCAAGGAAAAATCCTTCCAAAGCATTTTTTTTCTCTTTTTATCCTCTGAATGTCCAACTTCTTTTGGTAAATTTCTACAGATTGGAGCTCAAATTACGGGGATCAAAGATTTTCCAAATGACCCCTTCTTCATTTCCCCAGCGCTGGAATAACGCAAGGAGGTCAGGAAGGAATAAAACCCAGTGCTCAGATCAAGCATCCAGCCTTGCCCCCATTCATGCCTCAAGACATTGAGATGTGCCCTCAACTGGCACCTGGCAGGAATAAACAAGTCAAACTGATGGAGCTGATTGGGAAAGGATGGGGAATGCAAAGGGAAGTGCTGAGGGAGAGACCATGTCCCACATTTCCAAGCACTCCCTGCCTTCTCACTCACTTCCCTGGAAATGTGGCTCCATTTCCAGCTGCCATCCACATGTTTGACATCAAGGTGTTCTGGGGTGCCAGTGCCTCCACTGGCCTTTAGGATGGCATAGCAGTGGGTTTAGATCACTGTTCTCTCCCTGCCCCTGAGGTGCCTCACAGCCAGTGCTGATCTCCATCTCTGAAGTGCCCACAGAGTCATTCTGAAAGATGGCCCTGGGCTCACAGCACAGGAAAAGGTCTCAGAGCTCTTCCTATTGCACATAAACTGAACATTCACCACACTGGACTTAGCTTGGTCTCCTTACCTTACGTCCTTTTCTCTCTGAACTCTGCTCCTGGGTTTTTCTACTGTCCTCATCATAACTGGGTACATTTTTGCCAATCTCTTGCTGTCTGCTCAATATCTTGCTTGCCAGGGTTGCAAGAGAGCTCTTCTGGATTGGAGGCAATGGCTTGGAAGGAAGGAGCATGGAGGGATTTGCCAGGGAAACCCTCTTGGCAAGAGGGGAGCCAGTCAGGCCTGCAAAGTGGGGACACAAAATGTATCAGAGCCTGCAACGCACACCTAAAGCACCTGAAGTTCTGTATTTCATGGGACAGATTCCCTGGAAGTTTCTAAACAGCTGCACAGGGAAACATGCTCTGAATGGCAGCAACTTGAATCAGGCCAGGGGGAAACCCTGAGCCACTTCCATGGAGCTAGCACAGGCACAGCCTGGCCTCAGGGCTGCCCTGGGACAGCAGGGAGCCCAGAGCCCTGTGCTCTCCAGGAATGGCTCAGCTGCACAGGCACCCTCCTGCTCCTCTGCCTGCCCCACAGCTCAGCAGCCCTGCAGCTCCAGGGGCACTGGCAGCAGCACAGCTCCTTGCAGGGGCACATGCAGGGCACAGCTGTTCCCTGCCAATGTGCACAGCCTCTCTGGGCTGCCACAAGACCCTTCCTCCCAACAGAGAGCGGCCCAGCTCCCACCTCACCTCTGTGTGAGGCTGAGCCATGCTCACAAGGCAAGAAGTGAGTTAGGGGAACTCCCACCTTTTCCTCAACACACCTAATGGGTGAGACACTCAAGGGTTTTTTTAATTTTTGAGACAATTTCTTTGGTTTTATTTTTCCTGGAACTAGGCTGTGTTTAATTCCTCTGAGCTGTATTGAGTTAGCAAGTCTGAAGGGAAAGATGGAAGGCTCCAATGGTGAGAGGAGAAAAAAGATTCCTTCTTGAGGCTGGCCTTGTGTGAATCTGCAGGAAATACCCACACAGCTGTGACTGCTATTTCTGAAAACCACAAAGACCTCTCAGCCACCAGGCAGGCCTTATTGGTGTTTCTATAGCACCATAATACCATCCTCAGGGTTGGACCTGATCAGCAAGCAGAGGAAGAATGGGAAATTTATCTGTAGTGAGACTCAACATTGAAGGCAAAGAAAGCAACAGGGTTTGCATCTCATGACCATGTCCAGTTTGGGGTCAGCTGTGGCCACTGTCCCTGTCCTGGCTGACAGAAGGAGTCATTTGGCCACTGTCAAAAAGGAGAAAGCAGCAAAAACTAATGAGACAGTGTTGTGATGCCATGGGTGTCCTTGCAGGATCATCTGTAGCTGTCAGGCACCTACTCTGACTCAGAGCCAGCGCTGACCACCATGGACCAGTTTTCCCTGAAGTCTGGGGGGATTTTTTTCCATTTGGCTCCAGCATTTCTGCTCCTTTCTATGTTCACCTTTTCCTTCCGTGGTCTTTCCTTTTCTGGTGAAATCCATGGTTGAACCCGTGCTGCTGCCTGGCAGAAGTGTCAGGGTTTGAGTCTGGAACACGCTCAGTGTAGGCAGCGCCGGGAGCTTGGGCCCAGCCTTAGACAAGGCCTAAGGGTGACTCCAGTCGCCAGCGCTCGGCACAGAGAGGCAGAGCCAGAGGCGGCTGCTGCCGCTGGGGCCGTGTCAGCCACAGCCTGCACCAGCCCAGCCTGGGGCTGCCCCTTTGTGACACGCTCCCCATGCTTCTCTCGTTCCCATGGCTGCAAAACCCCAGCCCAGCTCCATCCCCTCCCATTCCCTTCCCAAGGGCAGCCAGCCCTAAGCCCAGCCAGGCCAGGCCTGAGGCTTTCACACCGTCTAGGATGTAGACCCTTTCCAAAGCCACTTGTCAAGGCCTTTAATTCTCTAATTCCCACTCAGTTCTGGGTTGCAGCTTGTTGTGTGGGATTTTGCTTCATTCTCTTCACATCAAACAAAGTGGTGGGACACAAACAATGGCACCAGGCAGTTGAAGTAAAAGCAGGTTTGCACTCCCCAGTAGATGACCCCAGAATTCAGTTGGCCAAGGAATGTGAAAGGCTGTTTGGCATCTTGCATAGTAACAAAATGTGTGGGCTTTCCACAGAGAGGGTCTGTCACTGTCATATTTTCTAAAAAGTCCCTTTGCCAGTATTTCTTCTCCTGGGAAGATGAGAAGCCTCAGAGAAAAAACCAATATTATCTCATTTGCTTCTCCCTCTTTTCCTGCTTTGGAATGTGGCTGGAGAGTGTTTACCAACAGGTTTGATTGGTTCCACGTGAATTGTTTTTAATTAATGACCACAGTCCAGCTGTGTTGGACTCTGAGGAGTCAGTCACGAGTTTTTCATTATCATTCTTGTTGAGCCTTCTGTCTGTATCCTTCTCTATTCTTTAGTATAGTTTTAGTATAGCATGATGTAATGTAATGTAATGTAATGTATTGTAATGTAATGTATTGTAATGTAATGTAATATAATATAATAATAGATCAGCCTTCTGAGAACATGGGGTCAGATTCATCTCTTCCCTCATCCGAGGAACCTCACAAACACCACAAGGGTCTCTAGCCAGGAAAGGGAGGCATGGCAGGGGGGCCTTTCCTCTGTGCTCTGGCTGAGTTCAGGCAAAAGACCCAGCAAAATGAGGTTTGCAGCACTGATCCATTAGGACATCCACTTTCCTGAACAACCTTGGGACCTCTATTCCATGATCCCATCTAACTGTGAGGCTGTCATTCCTGGGAATGCACAAGACCTTGGTCTTCTGCAGAGAAAAGTAAAATCACATCCCCAATATTCAATCAGTACATAAAGAAATTTGAGTCTTCTGCATGCCAGGCACAGGATGAACACTAAAAAGCACTGGGTTCTACTCTCCCAGCCCCATCATACCCAAAAGCCAAAGTAAGCTGTCAGCTCAGACACGAGGAGTCAAGGCAGATCCACAAAAGCTACAGAGAAACAGAAGCAAGAGTAAGAATGATCTGCCACAGCAGATTTTATTGCCACTGCTTGTAGGCTGGTAATTTTTGCACAGCCATGATCATTTCCACTGCAAAAGGTGGTTATGTCCCCAGATCCTTCTATCCCAGACAAAACAGGCCATGAAAAACATGCTTCACCTCTAGAGTCAGCCAGAAGGCAATTCCCTGTCCAGAACTGTCTGTTTTCAAGGTGGAAAAGGATCATCTGTTCCTGAGTAATTGAAAAACAGAAACCTGTTGCTGAAATCAATTTCTGTGGCTTTAACTGGTCACAGAGGCAGCCCTTAAACATAATTGTGTTAGACCAGAAAACAGTCTCCACTTTTACCAGTAAATTATCAGTAAATAGATCAGAGCAGCCATAGCATTGAGAGACAAAGTGAGGAGATGGACACCTGCTTTTCTGACCTTTCTGTGACTTGCCAGAGGGCTACAAGTGGCACTGGAACCTTTCCAAAAGCAGCTGCTGGAGACAGAAGGCTAACGGTGTTCATCCCCTCATTACACCTATTGTTTTATCCACGGGGTGGGCAGAGGGTGAAACTCAGCCTTTCTCACTTCTTAAGGGACAAGACACCCTGCAGAGGATGTGTTTTGTGTCACTGGCAAATGATCCAAGGCACCTGGAAAGAAATTCCTTCTCATCTGCTTGTCTCTGGAACAGCTATACACTTTGTACACAACGCTGTCTCTCATGTTGCCCACACACCCCCTGCTTTCACTCCTTTCTACCTGTGCAAGGTGTGCACAAAGCAAGGAACAGAACTATCCATATCAATTAATGGTAATTAAATATTCCCACTCCCTATTCTCTGTTTGCATCACACAGGAAAATGTGTAACGCCATGGGATCTCAGGATTTATAGGAGACATGCAGCTTATTGACATCCAAACATTCTTCTACTTTGCTCTTTTTTGCAGTGGCACTTTTCTGGCATTAACTCATTTCCTCTGAGCTACTGCTTAGAGAAAAGGAGCAAAGCAAAACAGCAATTTGGATCACAATTCATTCTGATCTCAAACTCCTTTGCCTTCCTTTGAAAGTTCAGAGAACTGAGAAAGTCCCAGGCCCTTGATAGGACAGGTCTGACACCTACAATGGAAAGCCAAACCATCACACCTATTTCCTTCACTGAAAATATGAATACAGAGATCAGTGAAGACACTGGTTTTGGTAAAGGACAAGAAATGTGTTTAAAGCATGATTACAAGTAAACAAAATCCAATTAAAGGCTTAACATTAGACTGTACAAAACTTACTTCTAGACAGATGGAGCTTTCCCTTTATAGAATTGGAAAAATCATGGTCTGTGTCTCCCTCCACCTGGGGGGAAAAGCACCATGACCAGGTCTTGGCAAACTGAGTGGGGAAACAAAAGCATGCTGGCCCTTTGCAATAAATGGCAACAGGTAAAATTGACTTTGGATCTCTTTTAATGAAGATACAAAGGCAGTCTGACAAACAAACTGTACATCACTCATGAACACACAAAGGTTTAGAAAAATTCAACAACTCTGCTTTTCTAAATGAAGCAATTGCCCCCAAGTTTGTCCCACGATCCCACTGATATCTGACCACTGATTGGTGAAGATCAGCTTGTCTTAAGAGCCTTGCAGGCCTGGGGTACTTCAGAAACTTCCTCCTTCCTGGCATTTCAGGCACTGAGGAAACCAGCACCAATTCTGTGGGTTGAATCCCTCCCTGAGCCACAAGCCTGCTGCATGTGAAGTAGAAAGCACTGTCACCACACACCAGTGCTGCTGTTGATGAAAATGCAAAGCTCAGCTCAAGCTTGCAGTGAAGAGGCAACTGCTGCAGCTAGCAGACATAGTGGGTAGAAAGAAGAAATGGGGACTTCTCTGGATGGAAACTTTAAACTCTGGAAGGAAAATGTAAAATTTCAATTTCGATTTAAAGCTTTCTATGAGTAGCCTACTCAGTAAATCACAGTATCCTGGTTTCCATAAGAGGTGCTCTTTCCAAGCCCTGTCCAGCTGTGTTTTTACCAGACTCAGGGTGCCACAGCATGGGCTGGGCACAGGCTCTCAGCTCCAAGAGCCAGCGCTGGGACACTGGCACAAGTTGCAGTTTTACCCAGAGACTGAGGCTGCCCAGCACAAGCTGTGTCCACTGCAGGACACCATGTGGGCAGCACAGCAGCACCCCCTGCTCTCTTGGAGTACCCCAAGCAGGCTTCTGGGCAGGTGGGCATCCCAAGCACCACAGCTCAGCTGTGGAAATGAGGTTTGTATGGAAAGGACCTCAAGGACCACCTACTTAAACCCCCTGCCATGGGCAGGGACAAATTCCACTAGATCAGGCTGCTCACAGCCCCATCCAAGCTGGCCTTCAACATTTTCAGGGATGGGGCATCCACAGCTTTCCATCTGCAGCACAGCTGTGCCAGCTGTGAATTCATTGTGCTTCTGCAGCTTCCTGGCCAGCCTGGACCCTCCCTGGCAGCCATCGTCCCTAAGCCCATGCAAGCTGAGACAAAAGGGATGGAGGTGAGGGAGTGCACCCATCTCTCATTTTCCCTGAGCAGAGGAATTGGATGGCAAATGTCCCAATGCACCAGAGCACATGGCTCCTCACACAGACAGTGTTTGTGAAAGCTCAGATGAATTAAACCAGGGGTCTGTGACCACTGGGATAACACACAGGGAAATTTCAGGTCAACAAGACAGGGAAGTTTTATGTCCATAATATAAGAAATGCTTTCATTGATTAAAGTAAAGTGTGTATGAGGTGTATGAATATGCAACAGGCTGTTGGTTAATCCTCTGTTAACGTGGGTCCTTTTTCGGGCTCCTGCTGCCCAGAAAAAGGTACCCGGACTGTCCATAACTCTTTGTCTTTATTGTCTCAGATTGTCCTAATTCCATTTTGTCCAAATTATTATTTCTCTAATTGTATTACTACTTTTATAACCATTTTATTACTATTAAACTTTTAAAATTTTAAAAACAAGCGTTGATTGGCGTTTTTCCCACTCATGTCATGAGTGGGACATGAGTGAGGAGCGTGAGTTATACATTCAAACTCAAATGAATCCATCCCTGTTTCACTGGAAGGAGCGTCTCGCTGTCCCCGCTAGGGGACAGAGCTCTGCCGCCTACATCGCTCTCCTCGGGAGTGCCATGAGCTCCGACAGCCGCAGCTCCAGCCCCGGGACACTCTGGGATAAATGAGCCTTTCAGGGAATTTTTAGGGTAATAAAATACATTTTCTGCTCACGTAGCCCTCGCTGGAGAATGTATCTGTGCTGCGAAACTCCTGACGCTCCAAGAAGGATTGATTTGAAGCCGCGTTATTTGCTGGATTCCACCTCGGTCTGAGCCCAGCTTGCTTCTGCTGGCACAGCTGTTCCATGACCAGTGTTCCCACTGCACAACTGTGGCAGCAATGGCAAGAAAACTGAGAAAATGCAGGCAGAATTGTATTTTTCCCTGGCTGCCCTAAGGGGAAGGGGGGAAAGTGTTGTGTTTTGATTTTTGTTGATAAAAGGTGCAAGGTTTAGTTGCTTTCTGTTTCTGTGCTTTACTCATTACTCGTGTTAAGCAGCAGTTTTCCAGAGTCCATTGTCATAGCTCTGCAAGTTTTTCTGCACAGAAGCACTTAGTATAGTTTATCTTAGTAACTTTTAAAGTAAATTAAATGAGTTTGTTTTAAACTCCTTACCCTTCAGCAGGAGTGGCAATTCCTAAAATAGCTTTTACTGGCACTTAGTTTATTTAACTTTACATTAGCACCATTTAATCAAGCCCTAAATTAGGTTTTGAATGGGCCTAGTTAAACTGGATCAAGCTGGTTTCATTCTCAGTTATTCAGTAACTGAAGAGGTTTTAACATATTAAGATAAATTAAATAAGAGAATTTATACAGGGATTTTCTACTGATCAAATAAAGCAGGTGAAAGGTAAAGCTACAGCTAAACCACAGTTTAGCTAGTGTGGCTTTTCAAAACCTTGAGGCATTTTTTTTCCTTCTTGTACAATGAAACTGTAAATTGAAGAAAAAAGTATTTATTTTATATATCAAAGGCATTCAAGCATAGATCTCCAATTAAGGAAATAACAGTAACTATTACCTCCTCATCTTTATAACTTCCCTCCTCTTTTCTACATCTGACAAGCATCAATTTGCTTAAAGAAGAACTTCAGAAGTGAATTGTTTTAAAATTCTGCATGGTACTGTACTTTGCTGATGAACAATACCTCTCATCTGTAACTTTTTGTAAGCACACTTAAGCACACCTTTATTGCCATTCCATTGCCATATTTCATCCAAATCACCTTGGTGTTCCCATACATCTCACAGATGTTTCCACATAACAATAATACCTGTTTCCAGGGCAACAAAACTTTGCAGGCAGTATGGGAGACACTCATCCTTGGTTAAAAACTGTCTTCATGAAACACAGTCATGCTGCAGCTTTCACAAGCAGCCAGAGCTGATTGTTGGGGTGGGATAAAGGTGGGATAAACTTTTTTATCTGCTCCTGTCTGTGTTTGTCTCCTAAAGCCTGTGTAGAGCTGGAGATCATTATATGTATGTATATGTACAGCTGCCATTTAACAGCTCACAGAATTACATAGCATAGTCAAGGAGAGAGAAATGAAAGAACATCACAGAGATCTGACAATGTCAAGGTGAAGTTAGCTTGTCCAAAATTCATTATTCAGTGGATAGTTACAGAGGAGAGGACATTGCAAATCAATAAAAAATAACAAAGATTCATTTGAATGCAAGCTACAGGTTTTCCAAAATGTCTGTGGTATCTGTGGAGGTGTACTGTTTTTGTCCCAAAGCCATATGAGGAACTGGATACTTGCACAGATAGAAACAATGTGGGCCTAATATATGGAAGCTGGGAAAATAGCAGAAAAGAGAATGCACTGTGGTAGAGCCAAAGTGAGCACCTGAGCAAAGGGAGGTGTGGCTCTAGAATTTGGATTGGTGCTCACTGATGCAGTCTGAATTCCCTGACATTTCCAACTGCAAAGTTGCCCTGAGAAAATCTAGACTTGTGTCAAGCAGTCAACTTGGTTTCCTCTTTGTTCAGTCAGGAGCTTTTCCACGCTGGAAATCCTTGCTAAAAGAATGCCACCACTCTGTGGCCACGTTGCCTGATAGTCACCAAGCAGCTCAACTCCAGCATCTTTGCTGTCACTGAAGGCAGTGTCAAACTCAGCAAGACAGAGGGTGGGTGTAGTGCTGTCAGGAGAGCTGCAATACCCCCATCCAAAAAGAAAAAATTACAGTTCTTCATGGCATGCAGGGAAGATGCAGTTTCCTCATCTACCCTGTGAAGTCAGATGAGTTTACTCATACAAATGTCAGGAAAAAGCAAATGCAAGTCCGTAGATATCTCCATGTTATTTGAGGACACCTTGTATTACAATGTGAATACAAAAGCTGTGGTAAGTAACATCCAAAACAGATATATTATTTTAAAAGAAGATTCCTTCACTATATTAGAAAAGGAAATTAATTGTGGTAACTTTCTGCATGAGCTACAGTAGCATTTAAGAGACCAACGTGTCCCATGTACCATCTCAAATGCTGAATCTGAGACACCTTGGACCTTGTTTTGATATGTGCTGAGCAGACAATAGTCCACACTTGTGCAAGTCATGAGGTTCATGAAGGTCATGAGGTTCATGAAAGCCATGGCTTTCATTAAGGAAACAAGACTGGTTTCCTTTTAAACATGCAGAAATCAAGCCACAGAAAATCAATTTTTAAAATGTTGGTCTTGACCCTTCCCAGCCTTGGTTTTCCCATCTGCATGGAAAAGAGGATAATCCCACCAGTGAGGAGTCCCCCGAGGCAGCCCCTCAAGGCAGGGAGGGAAGGGGTAGCCAAGTGCTGTGCTGTGCATGGAGCTGAGCAATGCCCACTGTACTGCACTCAATGCCAACGCTTAGATCATTTCTCACCCACCTCTGCTTTCCTCCCTCATCTGCATTTCTGTCTCCTGTGTCTTTCTCAGAGCTTTTCACACCCCTGTTTATTGCAACATGTACACAGGAGGTTCCATAACAACTTCACATTCATTTACTTTTTCCGCCCAGCGCAGCTATATTAGAAACCCGTTAAAACATTTCACCTCTTAAAGAAATTTCTTGTCTCAGACAGCCACTGTGACACTTCTTATAAACTCAACACCTACTCTGCTTATTCAGGGAAGATTCCTTGTGAGTGCTGAATCAAGTCTAGCCCTCAGATCCCAAGCTGCAGTTAAAACAGCCAGTGCCACAGCAGAGGCACTCGGTAGGTGATGGCAGAGGAGTGCTCCTAGACCTTGAAAAGATGAATTGTTCCTGCTGTAGAGGTTCTGTCTGAACACAGAACCTCTGTTTGACTCTAACCCCAGTGCTGAGCTAATATGTCTAATGACTTCTGAAAAATTACCTTGTGCACACTGAGGGAATTGGCCCTTCTGAGAGCCTTGAACCACCAGAACCAGAGCACCTTTGGTAGCTGTAGGAAGGAAGTGTAAGCTGGAAATTTGAGCAGCAAGGAAAGAACAGCTTCTGGCTTGGGCCCTGATTTAGAATACTCATAGTCCAGGCTGGCTTCCCAATTCCTGCACAGACTTACTAAATATTCATAGAGATAAGAACCTTTCTGACACCTGATTTGGAGAGTAAACTCTTGGGCAGAGAGATTCCTGCATGTTATATACACATGCTTTTCACTTATGTTTATGAGGTTCTGACTCATAGGCTAATTTTAATAAATTTTGAGTTGGGTTGCTGAGCCAAATAAATCAGTTGGACTGAAATTGGTTTGAGGTGATCCATAGCAGAGATATATGGGTTGTACTTGCATTCACAAGAAAAACTGTAAAGAGTTTCTCTGGTTTGTGGAACATACTTTACTCAACCCAAAATGAATTACTTCCTTCTTACAGTGAAAAAAAGAAAAGTTAAATAGTAGGTTAACATTATAAAGTATCTGATGGTGGTGGCCACCTCTTCTGCAAACACAAGCCATCATGTAGGCAGTGTAAAACCCACATCTGAAAGGATGCGACCCACATCTCTCATTTCTCACAGAAGCATCTTCTCAAAGCTGTTTTACATCCACCAGATTTAGTCAAAGGGAGGAACTCTGTCTAATGTTGTAAAGTCAATACATTTCTGACATGCTGGAATAGTTCTTTTCTATGTTAACAACATAATTTTTGGTTCAGCCACTCTATACTGCAAAGCTGATGGACAGCTAATCACTCAAAACATGTGCCTCAGGTGTCAGCATCTCATATTACTGTTTGTGGTTTATTTGAACTATTCAATTGATTTCTATAAATAGGATATACTCTCCCATTGAAATCTCTAAAGAGTGGAAACAGCATGCAAATGATAGCAGCCTCCTGTGTACCTTTACTGAAGGACTTAGAGTGATGGGAGGCTTTTTGCTGTAAAATAGCTCTTGTGAAGTCTGAAACAAGCATAAGTTGACTCATGGAAGAAAAATTGAATCATAAAGAACAGCTACTCAAACATACACAGCAATGAACACAAACACCTCCTCTAGTGTCTGCAAATGTTAAATTGACTAACCACTGTGTGAGCTGACCAATCCTCACTGCCAGAGAGTGAAGAGCTAAAAAGGGAAAGAAAAGAGAAAGAGAAGAGAAGAGAAGAGGAGAGGAGAGGAGAGGAGAGGAGAGGAGAGGAGAGGAGAGGAGAGGAGAGGAGAGGAGAGGAGAGGAGAGGAGAGGAGGGAAAAGAAAAGAAAAGAAAAGAAAAGAAAAGAAAAGAAAAGAAAAGAAAAGAAAAGAAAAGAAAAGAAAAGAAAAGAAAAGAAAAGAAAAGAAAAGAAAAGAAAAGAAAAGAAAAGAAAAGAAAAGAAAAGAAAAGAAAAGAAAAGAAAAGAAAAGAAAAGAGGAAGGGAGGAAGGGAGAAAGAAATAGAGAAAGAAAGAAAGAAAGAAAGAAAGAAAGAAAGAAAGAAAGAAAGAAAGAAAGAAAGAAAGAAAGAAAGAAAGAAAGAAAGAAAAGAAAGAAAGAAAGAGAAAAAGAGAGAAAGAGAGAAAGAGAGAAAGAGAGAAGAGAGAGAGAGAGAGAGAGAGAGAGAGAGAAAGAAAGAAAGAAAGAAAGAAAGAAAGAAAGAAAGAAAGAAAGAAAGAAAGAAAGAAAGAAAGAAAGAAAGAAAGAAAGAAAGAAAGAAAGAAAGAAAGAAAGAAAGAAAGAAAGAAAGAAAGAAAGAAAGAAAGAAAGAAAGAAAGAAAGAAAGAAGAATGAATAGCAGATGGGACAAAGAATCAACAACACAGAAACTTTTAATTCTGCTGCCTTCAAAACTAAGACTTTTTCAGAAGTCTGCAGTGCAGTTTATGCCAGATGTTCTGAGAAAACACATCAAACTTTTGCATATGGATCATGGTGCAACATAGAATTCTAAACAAAATGCCTGCAGGGTTGCATTGCCCATGTCATTCCAGAAAGCAATGCATCTTTCTTCATCTTTCCTAATGCTCTTCTGTGCTTTATCTTGTCATCCTAATCCAGGGTTCATCCTGCCAGATGCTGAGCTCAGCATGGTGCTCGTGCTGCCAAGAGCTGAGTGCCCTTGAAGCCATTGTTCCCTTGAGTTTTGTCACAAGGTCTCTGTTTTCCTTGGTTTCCAAAGTTTCCTCATGGCCAGCAATGCTATGTGGTGATAAACAACAGCATGAGCTGTTCTCCAAAAGGAGGGAGAGAAAGAGGACGGAGAGGAGAGAAGGAAAGGTGGGGAGAAAAGCAAGAAGAAGGGTTAAGGGGAACAAAGGGAGGGAAGGAGTGGAAAGGGAATTGCTTCCTGAGCAGCACTTGTTCTGGCAAATCCCAGAGTCCCTGACTGATGCCACTGTTGAGCATTCAGCAGTCACTGAGCACTGACTGTGTCATTTCCAGTGTGCCATAAAAGCATATCCACTCACCACGGGGACAGGAAGGATGGTGTGTGACTCCTGTAGGAGAGCTGTGCAGCTTTGCCAGCTGCAATGCTGTCATTACATCCCCACAGAATGCAGGATGGACAGGAAAACCCCAAACCCGTTCCTTGCACTCTCCCTTGGTCTGACCTGAGGGGAGGAAGGAGGGCTGACTCACCAGGAAATATAAGTGATGTGTGTTATAAGAATGGCCTTTGCTGCTGGTGCAGCTTCTGCATTAGCCACATGCTGCCCTTTTTCTGGGTTTTGCTGAGCATACCACTTCTGCCTGGGGCCTTTGGCTTCCTTCCCTGGGCTGGGACAAACCAGTTCATCTCCCTGAAAGCAGCCCCTTGGGGTACAGAGAGTGCAGAGACAGGACAAGCCAACTAGGAAAGAGTCATTATGGTGTGGTGAAGTATCAGATGGAGTTGGACACCAACCAGAGTCTGTCTGTGGATTCATGGTGATGAGGGATCATTCTCCTCTGCAGAAGCTGCTCCTACCACAGGCTGCATGTCTGGACTTCTCCTCAGGCAGCCTTCCTTCAAACCTGGGTCTGGTGAGAGTGCATCAGGTGCTGTTTTTTACACAACTTTTTTTTACACAACGTTTTTTACACAGGTGATGTCATCTCTCTTGAAATAGGGGACATTATAGAAGAGTACCAAAAAATGCAGAGGAGAAAAGTTAGTTGTCATCATTTCCAAACCAAGAAACACAAAGCTATGATAACTAAGAATTTGATTTCAAAAAAGACAAAGGTGGAGATTAAAAAGGCCTCATAGGGGCATTTTGAATCTAAAGTTGAGGCTGAATAAAATGTTACAACACCGTTCTGTTAAGTCATAACCCTCTTTGTGCTTCTGTCATTTGGGAGAAGTATAGAATTTTCCAAAGCATCAAAATTGATGTAGAAACCCAAATATTAGTTGTTTTCAGCCACTTCAATTTGGAATGAATTTGTAGGTACTAACATGATGCTAACATCTATCTAGTCAGCATTCAGCAGATGCCACAAGAAAATAAAAATTTTTGGTAGAGTAAGATATGGATCAAGTACAAAAAAAGCAAAATATCATGACATTATCTTTCCACTTCCTGGGTTTAAAGTAATCAGAACCTATTTTTTCAGTATTTCTGCTGCTAAGAAATACTCTGTCAAGGTTTTCTGAGAATATCCTGAGAAACAAAATCAGGACATTCCCTACCATCCTCTACTGCTACCTTGTGAAGGCTTACTGTATATGTACCTGTATATGTATATATAGCAGGCATCCAGAGAGTTCCTTCATGTGCAAAGGAACTGATTTACCTTGCCAAAAGTACAACCTGCTGCTGCTAGTGCTTGAAGTTTGTCACATGAGGCAGATACTGGAGAATCCCTTTCCATTTTGCTGAATTAATGAAGATTAGGTTGACAAATTAAATTTGCATGGACTCAGTTTCAAATATTTGCTGAAGTCCTTTCTTTTTGAGGAATCCTGCAGCAACCACTTTGCAGTTTCCAGCATCACCCCACCAAATTGACTGGAACCAATTGCTTCCAACAATGGCCCGGGGTTGATCTGGCAAAACTTGATCAGCTTTTTCTTCTAGTAGAGGTGCAAAAGAAGCAGCAGCAGCAGCAGCTTTTCTGTCACATACTGGAGGGACAAGAGAAGCTCAGACTGCTAATTCAACTGTCTTGTCTGGAACAGAAACTCGAGATGTTTCTGAGGAAGAAGGCTTCATTTTCAATGTATTTTCTTGATTTGACTAAAATCTCCAGCTGTGGCCCTTTACCTGAGCAGCCAGGCTTTGTCCTGCTAGACAAGATGCAAAATGAAAAGCGGTGGTGCCAACTGCCTGGGGAGCCCAGCTGATGGTTCCCAAATGTCACCACAACACCCATGCTCCTATCACAGCATGGCCTCTGTCTCTTGGCAAAATGAAGCAGAGGCAGAAGAAGTTGCTAAATCACAGTGGTTGCTTTTCATTTGTAAAGCTGCAGATGTTTTTGAGCCAAGGGTCAGGAAGTAAATAAAGCTGTGTTTGCATTTCATAAGTCCTGAAAGGTCAGTGCTGCATCCAATTGCCTCTGGGAGTTGGTCTCCCAGGGGGAAGAGGGAAAGTGTTAGGAGTAGCAGTGCCCCAAACTTGAATCTTTTCAGCTGGGCACCTTTCACCTATGCAGAAATGTTTGTACACTTGTTGTTCTTGAGGTGAAGCTCCTGCTTCACTGTCCAGGCAGAGCTTTGAGCAGCAGGGCTGGGGCTGCAGTCACTGCCCCACTGCTGTGCTTGTGGGGCTGCTTCTCCTCTAGGCATGGCTTCCCCTTCTTCATGTGACACCTCCTGGCCTCCTCTATTTACCTGTGAGTTCTCCAGCTAAAAGAAATGCTAAAAGAAAACAGAAACCTGTTTTCTATGTCTCTCCATTTCTTCTGCAGAATAACCCAGCTCTGTGGTTTCATTAGCACTGCTTCAGGTACTGAGGTGATGCTCTTCACTTTCAGCAGTGTCTCAGTGGCTGCTCCATAGCCATAAAAGGTTGCTTAGGTACATTTTCGAAATGAAATAGATACGAGCTACTCATTCCAGCCCTTTCTTGGGTTGGTTTTAATATGCTTTTATTTGATATTTACCCTTCAGGAACCCAAACAGCAAAACCAATGATGCTCCACCAAGCTTTTAGATTCAACCCTCTCTGCAAGACTGCATGTCTTTCATTAAAGGAAAAATTTGATTCAATGCCTGTAGGAGTCAGTGATTCTCTTCCCTTCAGCATTTGGGTCTGACTCCATGAGTTTTATGAAACACTGACAGCAGTGTAAGAACAATGAATGTGAGCCCAAGAAGTACTGGAATATTATGGGCAGAGCTGATAGAAGCTGGGGCTAATGGAAGTTTAGGTAGAGTGAGAAGGGTCTCCTTGAGCTGCCTGAGCACCATGGAAAGCCTGCCCAGACAGACACACAGAGCAAATTGTCTGGGCTTTGCTGTTCACCTGCAGGGAGAGTGTTGGGAAGGATGAAAGTTTGACAAGAAAGTCTCACAGATATGTATGCTTGGCAGAAAGATTTTTAAATGTAGAATCTGAAGAAGGAATAGAAATTAAAGCAAGTTTTTATATAGCAGAAAAGAATTGCTGAGCCATTCTTACTGGATAACCAAGAACGCAAAGGGTGTGTTAGTTAGAAGGGGTTTGTATGGCTTAGAGCAAAGGATAAACCCACCTCAAACAAGAAGATGTTTTTACCAAGCAGAAAGAGAGCACAGGCAAACAAGGCAGCAAATGTTGCAAGTAGAAAAAAGGTCTCAGAATTTTCCACTGCAAGAAAACTGAAAAACAACTTCTAGCTTAAACTGTAATGTACTAACTTTTAGTGACTAGAGAACAGTAACATGAATATGGTAATTATAGTGGTTATGATAGGCTATAGATAAAAGTTAAGGTATAGATTGGTTCTACTGTATCAAGATGCTCAACAAAGAAAAGTCTATAATGCATTGTAACCTCAACTCAGGATCTCCAGGCCTGCCTGCAGCTGGAGCTGACAGCTGTAGGCACAGGCTCTGTCACCCACCACCCTGGGCTGCTGGAACCTCTTGGATGGAATAAACTGCATTTTGGAGAGCCCCTGGAGTCCCACATCTCTCATTTTGGCTCTTAGAGGAGAGGATATGATGGATAACAAAGGCTCTCCATGCAGGCTGAGAATTGGCAGGGCCATGCTGAGCTGAGGCAGCTGCAGATAAATTACTACAGCAAGAGCTCAGACAGAAACTGTGTCAAGGAACAGGACAAGTACAAGAAACCTACCCAGTGTGTGGGCTTCACTGAAGTTCATCATGCAAACGTAACCATGAGAAAACAGGAATGAGGAAAAAGGCTTTAGCTATTTTTAGCTATTTACCTCTGTCCTCCTCTCTAAATACAAGAGCCAAGGCCATCAGTGCAGTCCCAGGGTGGTCCTGGCTTGGCCTTACTGCTTTCTCTGCTGCTGCTTCCCTGCACTGTGCTGGACATCACTGCCACTGCTGTTGCCCTCTGTTTTCTGACTTGTGCCAAATGCTCACTGCCAAATGCTCAGAGCTCTTCCATCTGCAGGGAGTTACCTGTTCACTCATCCTGTTTACACAGCATCAGATGTTAAAAGAAAGGCTGGTCCAGTGTGCTTAACTTAAATGTGGGTGGAAAAAATTATATCTACCCAGTGGAAACTGATTTGAATTCAGCAGATTATTTAGCATCTTGTATGTAAATCCTTGCTTTCGGTCTTTGAATAGTACAAGTGAAAATAGGAAATGTGGAAAACGTTACTTCCTCAGAAACAGAAGGGATTTTGAACTGAGTTCTGGAAGAGAGAACTTGATAAGTTTCTCTCCCAGAGACAGATGAATTTCTAATTTAGGTGTACAGTATAAGACCTGATCTGTAGCCTATTCAAATCAGCAGGTATTTTTCTTTGGACATAACAGAGTAACATATGCAGACTATAATTTGTGTTTCCAATTACAATTGTTTGCCTTTTGGGGATTTTTAATGGATTATCTAAGTGACAGAGCCAAAACTTATTTCAGGTGGGATGTAATCCCTTCTATGTGAGTCTTCCCAGGGATTGATCTAGTTTACTATTCTGAAATAGTTCTGATTATTTCAAATGTAAGCAAAATTAATTAAAGGCTTTCAAACCCTGCTGATGGTCAGAATTGCTGCAATAATTTTGCACTTATTGATGAAAAAGCTTCCATAATTTTAAGTACTTAAGCATATTAACATAAAATATTTGACTGTAATCTCATCCTTCTGTAATGATTTGGAAAACTGAGCGCTCTAGCAGCTATTCCAGGTCCATTTACCTGCAATACAGCTAATGTCTCAATTAAACTAAATCAACCAAAACTCATCAATATTTGTGCTCACAAGTGTGTTATGCACACTTTGAAAATGAAAATTACTTCCAAGACTACCTTCCCAAAGACAGAATTTATCACTGAGGGCAGGTTAGACCAGGTGTGGGCTTTTTAAACTAGTACTTTGTTTGAGACAGAACTTGATAAAGCCCCTGAAGTTTTTAGGTAACTCAAGGCCCAATCTTCCCTTTTTACAACTTATTGTACCAGGCAAATGGTACCATTCACCCCAAGCTTGAGGAAAAAAGAATCTGAGAACCATTTAAGCATTAAGAGTATATCTGTATATTTTGGGAGGGAGAAAAAGATGAGTGTCATTAATCAGATTTTTAACAGAGAATGAAGTGCAGAACTGACTTCAGGCATTATCTATCTCTGGTAAACCTGGTAGATGACATCTCTTAACAACTGCCAGGCAAATTTCATCAGCAGAAAATTGTCCTGCACTCTTCCTGCAAGGATCACCGTCCTTTTTCTGGATGTCCAAAAGCTTGGACACATTTTATTTCCTTGTACAAGCAATTGAAATGTGTGTTCATATTGACAGCTTGCATCTCAGGGACTCCGACCTCCTTCAATCCATCTTCCAATTGAAATGAAAATCTATTTGTTCAATTACCTTAGGACACAGAAGCTGCCCCAGCACTATTTTTCCTCCAAAGGAAAAAGGACAAACCCTTCTTTTGTCAGAGCTATAAAGATTCCCCTGGTCCTTGCAGTATATTTTTCTTGGATGCATTGCAACTGGAGGTGCTACTGAGTGTCTTGCCACGAAGCCAAGTTTTTCCATCAGAGAGCAAACAAGTTGGGAATATGGGAAAACTGAGGCAAGGGGTGTTACATTTCTGTGAAGAGACTCAGCTGGCCACCAACCAGCACAGCCATCACTGCAGCTGTTTAGTTAAAAAAAAGAGAGAGAAATGTAATATTTGTTGACAATCTAATGTCAAAGTCTATGATATCACCTGCCTCCAGCTGCTGATGAATCTTGTGAAAGAAATTAGCTTGGACATGAAAGAGTGTGAATCTGGGAAAAATAACTGTGCTCAGAAAGGAACGAGGAGGAAAGAACTTACCAAGTGTTTGGTCAAACAATTTATTTTAGAACAGCCCCAACCCTCAGTTCTCTCTTTCCCTGTAAAATTTGCTACTGAATCCTCATGCTCTGATTGCACTCCTATCAGATTCAGTCTTTTTGCTTCCATGGAATTACTACAGGTTTCTCCATAAGCAGAACTGTCCATGAGCCTGATGGACTGGAGATGAGAAAATGGCATGGAGGGAACATTAAACCACTGACAATTGAGAAGTTTCACTGAGGATGAGCAGAGAAAAAGTTGCTGGTGTGTGTCAAGAATTTCAGGGAGGCTTCCTAGGGCACTTACCACTTCCAGTAGCATGGGCATTTTGTCTCTCATTCTCCTTAGCTCAGCTTTCAGAAGTGATCCTAAGAGTTCACAGAACTTGTGTATACTTATCACTTTCCATTCAGGTTGATTTCCCTGGGGGAAAATAGAAATGTGACAGTGCAGGTACTTCAGGGCTTTCAGGTTAGGAGTGGGGAAGTGTAAAAATCTCTGCAGGTGAGATCACTGTTTAGGCAGTAAATCTGATGGCTGGCTTTTTGGTAGTTGTTAGAGTTCATCTCCTCCTCTCTGGTGGTCTCGAGTGTGCAAAGGAAAGCTTGCTGCAGCAAAATGGAAGCTGGTTTGTAGAAGACCAGAGTTTCACCTGTTATTCTGAAGTCCCTTTCAGTGTCCCCCCAGCAACTATAATGGAATGACACCCAGGGGAGAGCTTGTTGAGCAGGGCAGTGCTGATGAACTCCATTCTCTGATTCACTGATACACCACTTTCTAGATTGCTAAGGCAGCCTCCAGCTGTCCTTCTTGGAGCTTTCAAGTCTGAGTACGCTCATGTGATGTTTCCTCCAAAACCGGAGCCTTGCCTAACTCAACAGCCTCACATAGGATCTGTTCCTGCAAATAATCCAAATTTCCATTTGTCTGACTTCAAAGTCTGTTCCATCCACTGTAATAAATAATCTTAGCCTGCTCCATTTTCCTCTCCATCTCTCCTTGAAGCAATTGAAATGGTAGATCATTCCCTGATGACCACTGTTGCTGGTGACGCAAATGGCACCCTACTGGATCCTGTAAGTCTTGTTCAGCCCCATCTATCATCTTAACAGGGAAGAAGAGATGTTAGGCAAACTGTCTCTTAATGAAAGATAGGGCTGTAAAAAAGAAAAATATTTCATTGTTTCAACATTTTGTTCCTTTTAGGAAATGCCACGTATGTAAAACAGAAAGAAACAAACCGGTTGGGGTTTTTTCTGTTGCATTTTTGTTTGTTTGTTTTTGTTTTAACATAAAACACTTGCAATCCAGTCCAGAAATGATCTTGAGAAGAGTTAAAGAAATTTGCCTGTGTAGCTAAGGAATGAAGTGAGTGTCTCTGCCAAATGATGGGTGTTTCCAGGATACTGTGTCTCCAACCAGAAAGGGTTATTCCAAGGCATTTCTCTGGCAGCTTTCATTAATCTCCCTTGCTCTGAGCCAGAAGACAGGAAGATGTCAGACATCTGTGCTCTTGCACTGTTCCCCTTTTCCTATTCAGGACAAGGCTGCCCTCAGCCAGTGGGAGAGAACGTAAAGGAACTGGCAAAGCTCAAACATTTTGTCAAAGGGAGACACATTCGTAAAGTTAATCCCAGTGCTCTGTCCGGGTGCTCTCTTCCCGCTCCTCATAAAACAGCCATGAAGAAAAACAGTTTCAGTCTGTTCCCAGTGGAGAGAAGACCACGACAGCGGCCAGCTTTTCCAGTGCCTCCAGCTGGGGGTGCAGGCTGTGTCTCCACAGAGGGCAAAGAGACATCAAAGGAGCCACCATCTCTGAGGGCAAAGCTGGCACTGGAGCCAGCAGAGCCTCACCAGCTCTCCTGGTTCTCCCATGTCCATGCTCTTTCTGTCCAGGCAGGGTGTCTCTGTCCCACTCAGCAGCCAAGTCCTGCTGTTCTGCACCAGCGGAAGCCATGGGCAGAGTGGGCAGAGTGTGGGTGCAGCCCCAGCTGGAGGGAGCTGTGGGAGCTCCCCACCAGGAAGGAGTTGAGCCACTCTGCCATGCTCCTCTGCAGCTCCATCTTCTGCCAGCTCTGCCTGGCTCAGGCCAGCCTGGAGCCCTACCTAATCCAGTCTGGAATGCTGCTGTCAAGGACTGTGGGAGAATCTGGTTCAGACACCAAGGGCTACAGTCCCTATAGGTGTGCCCAGAAAGGAGAGCAAAGGATGGAAAAGGAGTGAAGAACAAGTGGGAAGTAAACACAGCATTTCTGCTGAGGACCTGCAGGCTCCACATCTCTCCTCTTCTCCACTTGCTTTTGCATCTCATTAAATTACTTAAGCAAATGCTTGAATTGTCCTGGGAAGAAAAGAGCAGCCAGCTGGAGCTCTGTGGTATCAGTCCCCATCCAGAAGGAAGTGGGGAGAAAATACATAACATTTAGGAGCCATTAATGCTGTGGTCTAGCTCATCAGCCCCCATTCAGCAAGATAGGAAATGGATGGTTAATATCTCCCCTCTGGGCCAGTCCTTCATCTTCCCCAGCTGTAGTGTGTCTTTAGTGTCCTCATTTCAAGCAGCCAGACCATGAAATATCTTTCACATTTTGCAAAGGAAAAGAAGGATTGGGAACACCTCCCTTGGAGCACAGAGAATTGTGAAGAGTGGGAAACTTCATGGTGGTGTGAGGGAATATCCCACCTCCTGACATCTGTGTTCAAACTCAGGCATCTAAACATGCCTGAGGGTTTAAATTCTTCAGTTTAGTTACACAGAGGTGAAAACTCAAGCTGTAGTGTTGCCTGGTATTAGAGAGCTCATGGCAGTGGAGTGGGAAATGCCAGTGACCTGAAACTCTGCAGTGGTGACTTAAAAATCTCAGACAAGTGCCCTCTCAGCACTAAATAACTCTGCCAATCCCGGAGCAACCTGGAAATACCTGAGGGAGGAGGAAGGGCAGCACAAGGGGGAGTCTGTCCTGGGCAGAGCAGCCAGAGGGGGTGGGAGCACAGCAAAGGAGACTGTGCAGCATTGCTCAATTCTCTGCTCAAATCCAGAGCTGGGGAGGCAGCTCAGAGAGCACTCACAGCTCCAGGAGTGGATGTCTCCAGAGTGCTCCAAGAGTGGTTATCTCCAGAGCTGGGGGCAGCAGGGAGATAAGGCTCTGACTAGTGCTAGTTGCAGCTGGAGAAGCTGCTCTTGGTGCTATTAAAGTGCCCCCTTATTATGCCTGGGCATATTTGTGTGTATGGATGTATGCATAGGAACTTGTGACAGTTCTGAAGATATTCTAGGTGGACATGGATATGCTTTCCATAAAGGCTTTACTTACCTCCAGCTGTTCAGAGGAAAAGCATGATCCCACATGCAGATCTCAGTCTTTCTGGGAAAGATGTTCTTGCTTGAAGCAATTTTATGTGCAAGGACTGGTGTTTTCCGGTGACTGCTATAACACAGCTGCTTTGCAGAGTCAGGGTCTGCTGACCTCTGTGATTTGTTGCATAGCAATGAACAGTGCTGCATACAGAAAACAGCACAGATAATACTCTTCTGTCTGGCAACATCGTTTAGGAATATTTTCATAACTCTATTGCTTTAGATATTTAAAGTTAGGAAGAATCGACCCAGACCTGCTAGTTTATTTAACTGTGCTGCACTCCTTCAAAGTTCAGCTTTTTTTCCTTTCAAAGGCATAGGAACAAAGATAAGCATCTGTCCATCATAGCAATATTATGGTAAATCCTTAAAATAGTTATACTGCAAGCAAAAATAGGTTCCTGGAGAAAACCAAATTGTTTTATTTAAAATTAAATGGCTACAGCTCAGCATGAACTTTAAAATTATTAATCATGTCTTCTTCAGTGCCTTCTCTCTCCTAGTTCTTCAAAACACAGCTATCACTCATTGCAGAGTGGAAACTTGGACAGCATTTCTTGTGATTCCATGCTCATCTCATCCCTAAAAGGTGCAGTGGAATCTCACAGCCCCTTCATATACTACTGATTCCAAAAAAGTCTATGTGACACACACTGCTCACTTGGAAAACAGCCTGTCTTTTTCCTGCTGGGATTGTAGCTATCTCAAATAAATGCAAAGCTGCACAATTATGGCTGTGTGGTCACAGTCTAGTGGAATAACTTTGACCCATGAATAGAAAATTTATCTTCAGATAACAAAGTGGTATTTGAGTTCTAATTGTTTTATTCCCTCAGCAACAGACCTGGGTACAACTTTTAGTAGCCTCAAGCCCCAACAGGGAAGGATTCTCCTTTATGGTTTTAGTGAATATCAGTAAAACTCAACAATACCTATTTGATGTGCTTCTACTGCCTGTAGTTTGGTCTGTGCAAAAAAAAAGAGAAAACATTTGTGTGAAAAAAGACAATAATTTGTTTTTAAAATTTTAAAAGTTTAATAGTAATCGGATGGTTATAAAAATAGTAATACAATTAGAGTAATAATAATTTGGACAAATTGAATTAGGACAATATGAGACAATAAATACAAAGAGTTACAGACAGTCTAGGTACCTCTTTCTGGGCAGCACGAGCCTGAAAAAGGACCCACGTTAACAGAGGATTAACCCTTAAAAGCAGCAGCCTGTTGCATATTCATACACCTCATACATGATGCATAAATTCCATTCAAACACAGGATTCTGTCTGGTCATTGTCAACTCCTTCCTCTGAATCCTAACAGCGCCTTCGAGGCAGGAAGAAGTTGGTTTCTTCTGAAAAGAGGGCAATCAATTCTTCTTCTCTGAAAGATTCAGGTGTCCTGTGGCTGCTATCTCGCTGCGAGTCCTCTCTTTAAAAAAAAAATCCTACATAGCATCGTTTCTATTTTAACATTTTTTATAACCTAAAACTATATTTAACACAGTACTTAAGAGAATTAATACAGCATTACTTTCTAACAAAACACATATAATATTCATTTTAATATTTGCGAAAAGCCAATCATCAAATACATGCATTTTTCACACATTGATGCCGAATCATGAGTTAGCCCCCAAACATGCACATGTTTATACTCCTATTATCTACAAATAGCAACTGTGAGCCAAAGTGCCCATGCAGAGCCCTGCTGCGGCCCAGAGGACCACAGCTGTGGCACACACCAGCTGCAAAGCTGGGCTCTTCCCTGGAATCCAGAAAAACAGGAAGGGTGGCACTGAAACTGCTGGCCATACCCAGACGTAAAACCAAACTTTCACATCAGACCTTCACATCCTCACCCTGGGGAGTTTACCAGCTGAGGGAAAGGTACCACAGCCATATGTGCATTGCATCAAGAGGAAATGTCATATCCTGTGCTTGTTCAAGAGTTCCTAAACATTCTTGCCTATACTGTGTGTACATAACTCCTTGTTAGACTAATGCACTATGCATAATATTTTCCATCCATACATCTCAATCTCTTGAGCTCTGTAACAGTTCTCCAAAGTCCAGCTGCAAATCCTGAAGCCTGTGAGGCAAACTGATGTTCTTAGCTCAGCACTACAGCTCTGCATATGTGTGCTGGGCATTGTGAAAAACACCAATCACTTGTTTCTAAAATCTTAAAAGTTTAATAGTAATAAAATGGTTATAAAAATAGTAATTCGATTAGAGTAATAATAATTTGGACAATTTGGATTCGGACAATATGAGACAATAGAAACAAAGAGTTAAGGACAGTCTGTGTACCTCTTTCTGGGCAGCATAAGCCCAAAAAAGGACCCACGTTAACAGAGGATTAACCCTTAAAAGCCATAGCCTATTGCATATTCATACACCTCATACATGATGCATAAATTCCATTCAAATACAGGATTCTGTCTGGTCATCAACTTCTTCCTCTTAATCCTAATGGCGTTTTCCTGCCTGAGCGAGGTAGGAAGAAATTTGTTTCTCCTGATAATGGAGCAATAAATTCTCCATCTCTGAAAGATTGAGGTGTCCTGTGGCTGCTATCTCAGTGCAAATCCTTTCTTTAGAAAAAAAAGTATCTTACATAGCATAATTTCTATTTTAACGTTATGTTATAACCCTAAACTATATTTAACACAGTACTTAAGAGAATTAATACAGCATAACTTTCTAACACAACACATACAATATTCATTTCAATATTTGTGAAAAGCCAATCATAAAATACGCGTTTTTCACAGGCATGGGCACGTGGTATGTACGTATCCCTTCCCTCAAGGCCCCCAGATGTGCATCAGCCTTCAGGCAGGTCACAGACACCAAGTCCCCAGAAGACACAGGATGTCTCAGTCCATCCTGCCTGCGCTGCAGGTGGACAGTGTCCTCATTGCTCAGCCCCAGGGCACAGCAGGGGCAGAGCCTGGAACGGATCACCGAGATCTTTGGCTGCCTTTCCTGGCTGTGCCGAGCTGTAGTCTCAGTCTTGCTGCAGCACAGGGCGAGGCTCAGCCAGGAATGCGTGGAGGAGGCTCCCAGGGAACAGAACTGGTTCCTTTGTGCTCTGGGAGGACATGCAAGCTCAGGCAGATGTAGGTGCAGTACAAAGAGTGCCCTAAATCACAGCGACTTGCCACAGGTGTCTTTGCAGAGCCCTGTGTTCTTGTTCCCTGAACAGGAGCTGGCACAGGGAATATTAACCAGTTAATTCTGCCATTGTGTGTGTTCTTGTGGGATAGCGGGAAGGGAGGAGGTGACTGGATAACCCAGCTCAGAGGGCACTGAGAGCTGGGAAAACCAGCTTCTCTCTGACCTGTTTTACCACTGAAGGAAGGCAAAGGGTGCAAGATAAGCATCCAGAGGCCTTTTCTCAGTGACATTCACTGTTTCCTCTGCCAGCCCAGACAGGGCAGATGTGTGCCGTGCCTGTGACAGCCACCTACTTGAACAGAGACAATTCTCAGCACATAATTCAGTGCCCTGTTTTCACTTGTGTCTTCTGTGGGTCTTTTTCTTGTAAAATGTTAGCCAGATTTATTCTCTGTCATGCTGGCTTGAACACAAAGTCAGTCTGTTGACTGTAGAATTACCCTGCATTTATCCATTAATTTCTATATTTTGCATAAGCCCAAGATTCAACTCACTGGTGAGGAAATGCTGTCAGACACTGACTTCCACTGCAAGGGTGCTGATGGTCCTGATGCTGGATGGGATGAACAGTGACAGTCTAGACAACTCATCTTTGAAACACAGGGAAGGCTGTCTTGCCCAAACAGTCCAAAACATGACAGGGAGTAATAATTTTTAAAATGAATCTTATAATAAAGAAAGAATGGATTGAGGAGGGTACTTGAGGATTGTAGTTGTTTTTTTATTAAATTGTTATGATTTTTTCTGTTTTGTTTTTACAACTGGATCGGTTGTGGTCCATCTAGCTTTATAATGCAGCCTACACCATATTAATTATGTGTCTTCAAGGATTCAAGTGATTACAATGACCATGCAAGTATTTTCCCTTCTCCACAGAAGGAGGTATTTCTGCAGCACAGGATCTTGTTTCAGTAGGTGTTTTGGATTTGTTTTTTTTTTTTTTTTTTTTTTGCCTGTTACTTTAGTTTGGACTGGGAAGAGGTTCTTCTTCAATTCAGTACATGCTGACCAGGACCTCAACCCCATGGGAAGAGAGTGTATAAAATAGCAAATGGCAGCTCTAGCTGTGCTTGAGAGGGTCACCAGCACTGTACTGATCCCCTGTTCCTCCCACTGGATGCCCCTTGGCAGGCCTGCCCCATCACTCCTAGAAAAAGCCAGCACCCTGCAGTGATCAGCAGCCCCAGCACAGCTGAGCCACCCATGCTGCTCATGGGGCACATTGAGGACAACTAATTTTCCATGAAACATGGTAATTAACGTGTCTCCCTTCGAGTACACAGAGGTGCTGGAGGCCACTAACTTTGACAGCTGTGGTATTTCTTTCCCTAAATGCCTCTTAGCCAGTGTGTCAGTGGGAGATGTTACACAGTTAGGACAGCTCCATGCCCTTCTCTAAGTGTCTGTCCTCGCTTTATTTCAGGCTAAATACATTCTGCAGTGGATATGTGCCCCTCCTAAGTGGAAGATCCTGTTCATTTTAATGGCTCCACTCCCTTGAATGAGGACAAGACAAAAGTTGGCTGGATCAACTCTTTGCCCTAACCCAGCCTGTTTCAGTATCCTTAAGCACTGTAATGATTTTCTTTGGAAGCAGGAAGCATAAATTTAAATTAAGAACATAGCTTAAGGAGAAGCAAGATCTTTTAGCACCCAGCACTGGAGTTTTACTTGAAGAATGTGCACTGAGAGAGTCAGAGTGGAACGATCTTTTTGTTCTCTTTGTACAGCACCTAAGGCAGCGCTGCCAAAGCCACAGAGGAGGCTCCTCAGCAACATCAAGTAACTACAGCAGTACTAGCGCCCAGGGTCTGTGTCTGTGAAAGCAACTTTTCTCTTCTCTTGCTTCCATCCTTGTCCCTGGATTGGACCAGCAACCTGTATGGGTTGTGTTTTCCATTTAGGCTGACCTCAAACACTTGGTTTCCTCTTGATTGGAAACAAGTGTGCTGAAAGCTGTCTGCTCTTTCTTCACTACACAATGTGGACTGCTGCCTGGCTCCTGTCTGGAAACAATTATTTCCCTCATGTACCTACTGGTTCTGAACACTCAAAGACTTATCCCTGGACATTCTTTTCCTTTTTGCACTTTTATTAGCCCCTTCCTTTATAAACAGAACTTGTCATTGTATATAATGCCCACAGAACAGCTCTAGCTCTGTTACTTGACAAAATTGCTGCCATGTTTTAAGGCCAGGTCTCCCTTGAGAGAGTTTTGTATCTGTAAATGTGCCATAGTGAATTCACCACTCCTTTGTCTCTTCTGAGAGGATGAATTTTTGATTGTATTTGAATTTGTGGGACTTAAAGAAAGGGTGGGACTTCAAGCACACGTTGTGGTTACAGTGGTGTAAATATTCTTCAACAACCCCAAAGAATGGTCAAAATCCACACACAGATGTGCAGTAATGCCTCCAAGTATTTGCAGATGCTGTCAGTATAGCATAATGCAGCTGTTTTTAAAAGGAACTTACCTGTTTACCAGCCTGTATTCCTGGATTTATTCTTTCATTCAAATGCTCCTACTTTTTGATGTGTGTATGCAGACACGAGGGAATATGAGCAACAGATGACCAGAATCTGCAGATATTTGCACACAGGGGTAAGCTTATGCCATGGATAGTGCCATTATACTGAGCAGGGTCACTTTTCTCAGAGAGATTGATCTCATACTTTATTTCACAAAGACTAGTTCCCAACTAAGCACAGACTGTGAGGAAACTAACTGGAGTGGAAAGAGTCTATAAATTTCTTTTCCTGCCCTGAATTCAAAATAGCGTTTCTCTTACTGGAAAAACAAACATAAGCTCATTTTGGGTGTCTCTGTCTGCCTGCCTGTGGGATTGGTAGTCCACACCTTCTGCCAATTCGGAGACCTCTCTGCCCCCGTTTATGCTCTAGAGGTTATGTCTTAATTACAGAAAAGCTGATCTGCTGTGACATCAATTTCCCTCTCTAGGGGAAATTCCTAGCTGTGAAATCCTAGCAGAGGCAAATTGCTGTTCTTTTTTCTTTTTCTCTTTTTTTTTTTTTTCCTTTGGCCAGTCCAGATCAACCCCAAAACTGCCATCTCGGTTTGACCTTGACTACCGCTTTGAGAGTGAATCGGAGAGCCTGCTCTCTCTCCTAAAGTGCTGACGTACAGACAACTATTTCCAATGGGTTATCTTGATACAGAACTCGGGCTGTATCACAGCCAAGAGCCTGCTGCTCCTGCCAAGCAGGACCCAAGCCTGGGGGCTGCAGGAGCTGAGAAAGTGCTGTGAATCAAAAAGGATGGGCAGTGTCCTGAACGAGGACACTGCAGCCCTGCCTAAACCGGGGGCAACATCACAGCAAGTCAAAGTCTCTCTAGAGAGATGTGGGGATCATCCTACCTCCCTTGGGTTGTGCTCACCCACAGCCACGCAACCTGGCAGAGGGAGGGCTTTGTGCCAGCCTCGGGGTCGTGTGAATGAGATGACCAACACGCAGAGAAGCAGCAGGACTGAGCCCTGCTGCCTGGGGAAGGGGGATGCCGGGGGAAATGGCTGTGTCAGTCCGTGCCTTCGAGCCGGCTGCGTGGGGAGGTGGGTGGCCTCAGGCTGCGCGCTGCTGGCGCTGCCGGCACCACCCTTTGCCTTGACCGCTGTGCCCGGGGAGGGCTCTGGTGGCCGGCAGCGCTGGGGCCGGGATGCGGAGGCGAGCCGGGGATGCCCCCCCGAGCGGTGCCGGGGCTGGCCGGGGGCTCTGCCGAGCCCGCACCGCACGCCGCGGCCGCGGGTGGAAAATGCCTCGTGTGCCTTGAACCCACAGCCCAGCCACCAAAGCACGGCGACGGTGTTGTTTGTTTTTTTTTTTTCTTAGTTAACAATGGAAACTTTTTTTTTTCAGTATTTCCCTCCAGCCCGAGCCGAGCGACAAGAGAAAAAAAAAAAACTTGTTCCGCTGAGTTCAACCCCAGACAGACTCACAACTTCCTTCCTGCTCTCCTACCCCCCTCCCTCCGCTCTCCTCCTCCTCCTCGCCGCTCCTCTCCCTCTCCTCCTCCTCCTCCTCCTCCTGCTCCTGCTCCTGCTCTCTCCGCCTTTCCAGCCGCACCGGGAGCGGGCGCCGGGGCCGCGGCGCGGGGCTGCCCGGAGCCGCTCGGAGCGCGGAGCCGCCCGCGCAGCCTCGGCCGCCGCGGCGCGGAGGGGCAGAGCCCGGCGCGGCCGGCCCGCCCCGGGGCGAGGAGAGGCGCTCGGGGCCGCGGAGGGAGCGGGAGTCCCGGCAGCCCCGCGGCGATGGTTTCGGCAGCGCCCCGCGGCCGCCGGCGGGCGCTGCCGGGCGGCGCGCACTGAGGGCGGGCGCGGATCCCGAGCCCAGGTAAGCAGCGGCGAAGGGGAAAGGCAGGGGGGTCACGGCCGCCCCTCCGCCGGGGGATGTCCGGCAGCAGCGGCGGGCGCCGTGCGGGGGCCAGCCGGACCCCGCGGGGAGGAAGGGGCGAGCTGGGGGCGCGCAGAGGGGCAGGGTGCTGCCCTGGGCTGTCCCACAGCCGAAGTGTGGCCGAGCACCTTGTGCCGGTGCTCGCTTGGGCAGCCGAGTCCGAATGCTGGGAGCTGTGCCGGGGATCCCTGCAAAAAGTGGCTGTCCGCGCTGCCTGGGCTCTGCTGAGCCTCGTATTGCCTGCACGCAGTGCGTGGAGGGATGGGAAGCCCTTTGGTCACACCGTCAGCTGGGACTGCGCTTGGACTTGAGGGCATTTACCTGCCAGGAGCCTCACAGGGATACCGCTGATAGCATCGCACACGAGTGCTTCCAGAGGCGTGTACACCCATAGCCAGAGTTAGCGCACTGTGTGTAAACAAGTTTGTACTCTCATGTGGGCAGTGTGTTTGTGCAGATCTCAGGAGCGCCCATGCCCCGGCATGGGATGGGGACTGCGACTCCAGGGCACATGGAGCAAACAGGAGATGACAGAAAGCACACTGACATGCACAGGGGAACAGAGAGCCACCTCCGAAAGCAGAGCCTCTCTCACGTGTGTACACAGTCACACACTCGCCACAACAAACAGCACTGCACATCTCTGCATGTGGGGTTCCAGGCTGTGACTTGGAGGCATTTGCAGCCTGCATTGTCCCGGACAGCAGATGTGCACAGGGAAGGCAGATTTAGCCAGGACATTCATGAAGATGTGCAAAGCCGTGTTGTTGCACATGGGAACTTAAAGGACTAACTGGAGATGTGACCCTGTACCATACACAACAGTGCAAGCAGGGAGTCGTCCCATGTATCACATAACATAAATCCATTCCTGAGACTTGGTCTTGCTATAGATGACAGACTGTAGGGTGGCAAATATAAGTTGTTTGGAGTTTTTTATCTTCCTTTAGAAAATGCCAGGTTTTGGGGTGAGCACTTGAAAGCTGCCAACTTTCAGTTCACACCAGTTCACTGTAATTCTCTTATTCTGTTGTGGGAATGGCTGCTGGCTGTGTGTCCTCTCGGACACTGCTGCTGCAGCCGTGTCGACAGGCAACCTGGAGAGGGGGCAGGGAAGGCAGGGAAGAGGGGAAACAGCCGCAAACCTGACTTCCCTTTCCCTCAGATCTTTCGGATGGCTGGCCTGTGTCCCCACGGGTGGCACACTGGGCAGGTGGGAGGGGCGCGCAGGAAGGGAAGAGTCTGGCACGCTGTGTGCCCAGCTGCATGGTGAGCTGAGGGAGGGCACAGAACTACTCTCACTGCTTCTCTCTCCTCAGCTGTCCCGTTTTATGGAGCTGCGGGCTAGCAGGGCCAGCCCAGCTCCCCGTTCTCCTGCTGGCGATGCTGGTGCTCCCGTCGTGCAGAGAACCCGGGCGGCCCCGCAGAGCCTGAGCGCCGAGGCGGCAGTGGCGACGGCCCCCCTGTGCTCCCCGGCTGACTACTATGGCCGTGTACTGCTATGCGCTCAATAGCTTGGTGATGATGAATAGCAACAGCGAGGTGACAAGCGGCGGGAGCAAGACGCCGCCTCCTCCCGGACAAGTGCTGCCCAGGGGTCCGGAGACGCCCGGCAGCTGCCGCTCGCTCCCCGTCTTCAGCCCGGCCCCGGTGCCGCCCCGCTCCCCGCGCTGTGGCCCCGCTTTCCTCTTCCCCCTGCCTGAGGAGCCCCTGAGGCAGCCGGGCAGCCCCGTGGGACGGCGGGGCAGCCGGGGCGAGGAGGGACAGCCAGGGCCTCCCATGGCACGGCAGCTCCAGCGGGAGCTGCACAACGTGCAGGTGAACCAGAAAGTGGGGCTCTTCGAGGCACACATCCAGGCGCACAGCTCTGCTGCCCAGCCGCCCCGCAGCCCCCGGCTGGGCCGGCCCCGTCCGGCCAGCCCCACGGCACCGGCGGTGGCACTCGGGACTGGACCCCGGCCCCGAGCCCTCGGAGAGAGCGAGGCCCCCGATGCTGGTGGGGGGCAGCTTTGTCTGAGCACTGCAGAGCCCCCCAGGAGGTCAGGGATGACGGTGGAGCTGGCAGAGAGCAGCAGCCCCCTGGAGCAGTCCGGGCCTGCAGCACGGCCGGAGGAGGTGGTGGTGGTTCCCACAGGACTGAAGGGCCAGCACCCGGCCATCGGTGGGAGCATCCCTGCCGTCATTGTCACAGACCTGGGGGGCCCGGAGGAGGAGGCGGGCGCCGTGCCCCCTGGCAGCCTGCCCGTCCGGAAGCTCTCATCGTCCTCTGCATCTTCCACTGGCTTCTCCTCGTCCTGGGAGGAGTCCGAGGAGGACATCTCCAGTGACCCCGAGCGCACCCTGGACCAGACCCCCGCCTTCCTGCAGACCCTGGACCAGCAGAAACCCCGAGTGGTGAGTCTTGCAGCAGCCCTGGGGAGGTGGGCTGAAGGGTGGTGGCATCCCTCCTCCAAGGCATGGCTGCAGCAGCAGGGCACAGGTCTGTTGCAGCAGAGTTCTGCAGAGAAACTTTACACTTGCTCAGTGGTGCTCGCTTTCCCTCACACAAAAAGCTTTCAGACTTGGAAGAGGGGTTCCTAGCCGGAAAATCCTCTCACGAGAGAGTAGTGGTACCTGTTTCATTGTGCACAGTCCTTGCAGAGCTTCCCTGGTGCTGCAAAGCTGCCTGCCAGCATGCTTAAAATACATCCATGGACTGCAGCCTTCTGCTGACATGTGGTTACGAGCCTCAGTTTTTCCTCAGCCCAGCTTCCCTGGGTGCTGGAGGTTTCCCATGGTTTACATGAGCCTGAGGGAGAATTTGTTTCCTCCCTGGAGTTGAAACTGTGTGGGCCAACTGTCTGTTCAGGTTTACAGTGATGCCCATCACCACAATGTCTCTGTGTCTTTCACACAGAAGCAAAATGCTCTAGAATTTCTGGTAATTCCCCTTTTGAATAATACTTCTTGCTTGTGGGGTATCTTATATTTTAGGTAAGCGTATTTTTATTAGGTATTTATATTAAGTTCATTTTGTTTCAGGATCTTTGTTGTGGAGCTGGTTGTGAGGCTTAAGGCAAGAGAAATCATCGCCTTAGTTGATTTGTGTGACTCTTAGAGAAGAAAGGTCTCCTCAGAGAGGAGAGCTCTGAGGCATTCTCCAAAGGCATGAGACAGTCATGGGATTTGTTGTGTCACTAGAGGAGTTCATTGCATGTGTGAGTGCATCACACAGAGCCTGCTTTGCTCTGAGCTGTCACACCAGTTGTCTAGAGGGCTTTGAACCACTTTAACCCAGTGCAGGGCACCCATCACGAGGTTCTCCAACCAGCACATGGTCTCTGCTCTCATCCAGCTCTGAGACATTCCATTGATTTGAGCCCAGCACTGGAGCATCCCACTGACAAACCTTGAAACATACTGGACAACACAGTGGCTCCTTAGTTTAATTTAACAAAGGCTCATGAACTTTCAATGATGTATTTCACTATGTTTAATTTCCTGTAGACACATGGTAGTGAAACTCCTGCTAAATGCAATGACACAAGGAAAACTAGTGCAGGGAAACATCTAAGTGAAGGCATCAAACTTGGAAGAACTGAGACTATGGTTTGTAAAACACTCAGCAGACTGAAATAAGTATCTTTTATTTTGTACTCCTTTTGTCCTATTCCAAGAACCAGGCTTGGTTCTGCTCAAGATGGAGCAGCAGCTGAGTAAAAGCAGTTAAGAAAGTTATGAGCCTGTAGTTCATCGTGTTTGCAGACAGTTTTGTATTTTGGGGCTCTCAGCTGATGAATCAGCTTGTTCCCTTTGGGAGCTGCTACAATCCCTCTGCTGATTAAATTCTGCTGGTTTTATGTGCATGAGCTGTAGTAATCTCTGCTCTATTCTCTGCGCTAATGACTGTTCCTAGTGCCAGATCCCACTGATTTGCTGCTGAAAACAGTTCATTGATGGGCAGAAGTATCCCTGATGCTCCTGTGGAAAGCTTCCTGGAGCCTCAGGCTGACTCTGCACAACCTCCCGTGGCCTCCAGTGAGCTCAGCCAGGCCGGCAGTGGCTCAGCAGTGAACAGGCAAGGCTCATTTGTATTGCTAAAAGCTCTGGATGAGAGCGAGCTCAGATCAGGTCTAAGATCAGAGTAACTGCTGGGCTCCATGGGACTACTCAGGCTAAACGAGATGAAGATGTGGTCCAAAATGTGTCAGGCAGCCTAAGGAGGTGCACTTGATTTTGTGTTTCAGTGCTGGAGTCTCAGCAGGGGCAGCAAGGCTAATTTACAATGATACTTTCCACTGGGCTCCACAGGTCCCATGCAGGGCTGATCACTGACTTTGGCAGGTTATAGTCAATTTCTCAGCAGGATCATGTGCAAATGCCCAGTAATTCAAAACTGATTTTGTATAAATAACACCCAGCTTTGTGTACTGGTTGGCAGTATCTTGTAAATCCATAATGACAGCAGAAGGCAGCTACTGAAGCAGTGTCAGGTTGCACACTCATTTGTTTTCATGAACTCACTGTTTCCTTTCAACAACGCACACAGTCTGGAAATGAGTTGTGTAATGAGGGAGAATGTGTGAGAAGCTCTCTCCACAACTCATGCTTTTAGTCAAATCCTGGGAGATCTCAGCCCAGAGAAACCAAGGTGCCTCTGGGTGCCCGTGGGTTGAGTAGATGAACGTAGGGCAGGCAGAGAGCCCTGCCTGTCTGCACTGGGCACTGCTGGCACAGGGGAGGCTCTTGTACCTGCAGGAGAGGTAATGAGGAGCGGCAGGAAAGCAGTTCCTGCTGCAGATACAGTCTGTGCTGCACATCTCACATAGAATGTTTACAGATTTGATAAACAGCAGGCCTGCTCCTGCCCTTCCTTTTTGGAGGCTGTCTGGTTTAGCAAATCTGTTAGGGATGTCCGGCGGCCTATTGTAGTTCCTCCTGACATCCCGGGGAAACAGGCACATCCCTCCGGCTGGCATGGACTCGTCCTCCATTTGTCCTGCAGGTAGGAAACTTTCTTTGTGTTCAGGCCTGAAAATTGGCCAGTAAGAAAATCATGTTGCCAAGTGCAAGGGAAGGAGGTATTGTGGCCACAGTTTTGGACGCTGTGACCCAGAGCAGCTCTCTTGAGTGAAACGGGCTCTGTGTCTGTTTGTTGAAACAGTTTGCTCAGTGCTGTCCCTGTCCCTGTCCCTGGATAGCACCAGGGGACAGTGACCCTGCCACGGTGGTTGCAGACGTGTGAAGTGCAGTGACAGTAAGAGCACGGTGACGTTTTGCTGTTTAATTGCAAATCCACTTAAGGTCTGAGTAAACTTCCCTGTAAGGGCTTCTGCAGCTGTGGCTTTCCCCGGGCTGTGGGCTGCTGCCGGAGAAACCCCACGCTTGTTTGTTGATGGTTTCAGAGACACTCGAGCGATTGCACTTCTGGGGCTGTGTGGGAGGGACGGGCTGTCCGGGCAGCACCTTGGGATGGGACACTGTGGTTTGGAAATGCCACAGGGGAGCACTCTGTGCACACCCCCTGTGACCAGCACGGGCAGTTTGGGGAAGGAGATGACCTGAGGCCTCTGCTCACCAACCACCTGAGGCAGGAGGATGCAGAGACTGCTGGAAGGCACCTGCCTCCCTTGCTGTCTCATGCTGATGGGGAGAATTTCTCCCCTCCTGGCTGATCACATAGGTTGGGGTGTGTAGGGAAGGGAGAAGGTGCTCCTTTGTCCCAGGTTCTGAGTGGCGCAGGTAGCCTGAAATGGCAGCCCAGTCTCTTGAGGAGATTTCACACCTAAAACAAGATACCTTCTAGCTGTGACTCCCACTGGCTTCTCGACTGGAAAAATAGCAGAGTACCAGCTTTGCCATTTTGGGGGCTCTGTTGGCTCTTCCCAAGGAAGAGCTGATAACCAGGATGTACTCTGCAGCAGGAGACTTGTCCCACTCTTGGAAACTGGCTGCGCCCCTTAAGCAAAAGATATTCCAAAGCTGGTCATTAGTGAGTCCTTGTCATTGACCTAAATTCCCTAGTTTGTCAGCTTCTCCAAAACTGGAGACAAAGCAACAGACAAGTGGGGGCAAAGGCAGGAACTGTGCAAGTAAGCACGTACTATAGAAAAATTACATGTTGGGGGGGAAAGGAACCCCTTCCTGGAAAAACAGTGCAAGACACTGCAGTGTTCCTCTTCCTGGCTTTCCCACAGCTGCTGTGGAAACACAAGGATGTACAGCAGAATAGTAATCAAGGGACTTGGTACTCTGTGAAACTTCTGCTCCTTTCGGCAGGCTGAATAGATTTCTCAGAATAAGAGACTTCCATTAACCTGTGCGAAATGGCAAGGACTTTTGGAAAAAGCTAACGGCAGTGCTGATGACAGGCATTCTTTTAATTGATTTATTTGTTTGACTCACAATGGCTGTTAATGCAGTCCTGAAAGGAGCCAAGTTTAGATAGGGCTAGTGTCAGCCAAGGGCCTCTGGGACCTTTGCTTATTTCTCTTTGAGATGTTCCAAGGCATAAGCTGACAACAGGAGTCCTGATTTGTTCCTATAAAAATCAATCAAATTAAATATGCTTTCATTCCCTTTCCAAGCTGTCGCTGTGATCAGGAAGTCTCCCTGTTACAGAAACCATGACCACATGGCTGTGGTGATACATGCAAGCCCTGTGAATATATATCTTTATGCCAAGTGTGTTTATGTGTTTTACTCCTTACTCCCACTGTGTTTGTCTTAAAAGCTCCTAAGCTTATGAGCTAGTGAGTGGTATCTCTGATTTACTATCAATATAATGCTTGGTGTGTTAGGGCCCTGCTGGCTTACTCAGAAGAGCGACTGTTCTTTTAGCAGTGCACATCATTGACAGGGAAGATGCTTAGCACACCTGGTAAGCTGCCAAAGGATGGAGTCTCCTCGCTGCAGGAAGACCAGGGGGAGAGGGGAATGAGGTGGGCACCTGTGTGTTTCCCCTTTCAGAGCAGCAGGCTCAGCAGGCCTGGCAGCACGGCGTGTTCTGCCTGCCAGGATGGGATGGGGACACCCCGGTGCTCACAGGGCTGGGCAGAGCTTCAGGCTCTTTGTGGATGGAGGCTGTGCGCTCCAGGGACTTCACAAAGCACCACTCCCTATTCCATAGCTACTCCTCTACCTACTCACGTCACCTTCTCAGGGAATAAGAAGCTTTTTTATGGGCTCCCACCCACGGAGGCCAAGTGAAGATGCTGCCATAACCCAACGAGAGACATATGGTGCTACTTCAAGTCTGTTTTCATCAGCACTTTTAAGCTCATTGGGAAGGGTTTCTTCTCTGTGCACATTCTCCATGATTGACAGGGCAGGAATTACATGGCACATAGCAGATCCTTTTCATAGAGGGACTCACTTGCTAGCACAGCTGCTGTCTCTTGCATATTTTGTTTCTCAAAAAAAACTTCATGCTGAAAGCATCCATGAAAGTAGCAAAATAAACCTCCCCCCATACTTCTGAGGTGCAGGAAGCACAAACATTAGGCCCATCATCCTTAGGGTCCCCAGCTCTGGAAAGAGCCAGATTTCCTCCTCTTCTGGTGGGAATTGCAGGATGTCAGGAGCTTGCGTGTTTGGATCCTTTGGATGGAAAACTGAACGTCCACAGAGCGAATTTCATGGATCAGTGGAAACTTCAGAGTTTTGTCTTCATCTTTTTAGAGGCTTGCAATGACAAAACCCAAACTGTAGTCAGCACCTGTCTCATGTTTTCCATATTATTTCTGTAATGTGTTAGGACAGATTTGCATGTGAAGAAAACATTAGTGCAGCACTGAGTTCTCATGTGCCATGTGATGGCTGAAAGCCACTGCTGAGCTAATATTTTCTTTACATGTAATTCTGTTCTAGCTCACTACAGAAATAACGGCATCTATGGATGACACTAAATGTTGCTTCAGCTAAGATTAGTCTTCTGTAATGGTTGGAGATTATTTTGTTTATACCAGTAGGTAAATTTGTGCAGTAAATTTGACCTGCTTTCTTCCAATGAATCCCAGCCAAGCTTTCTAAGAAAGATATGTTAACATTTAACAGACAGTGAAAACTAAATGTTAACATTTTCAAATCACTGAGTAACTTTGCAGCTAATCCCTTTTCTTAAATGGGACTTTTTGGGGATTGCTGGCTCCTACACTTGCTGTGTCACTTGAAATGGCCCTTTTATGGCATTCATTTTGCTTAGCCTTGCTGGGTGTCTCCTCAGGCATCCTAAGGTTCTCCTAATGTAGCTTTCTTCTCTCTCACTCTAATGGGATTTTGACAACCAGCCCAAGAGTTTGCTTTAAGACAGAGGAATCTGTTTCTGAATGTCTTCTATAAAATTTATTGGAATTTCATTTTTTTTCCTACACATAAAAGCCCAGGTCATGCATAGCCTGCACAACGGCTCCAAGTAGTTCAGAAAGCTGATTCAGTATGAGGTCTACCAGCCTCACAAGCAAGTGCCTGTGATTGGCTTTTAAATCAGTGTTTGGGCAGCAAAATTCAACTTGCTCTGCAACAGGATGCTCATCCAGCAGTGCCTTTCAGCATGAATTGGTGCAGGTACATTCAGAAGTTGTGGGTCTCCAGCTGCAAGTTTCAGTCTGGGTGCATGCACTGTGAATGCACTGGGAATTGGTGGAAGCCTTTGGAAAATGCAGGCTGCAGCTCCTTCTTTCCCAGGCACAGCTCAGCCCAGAGCTGCTGTCACAGCTGTGTGCCTGTGGAGATCCTCATCGCTGCTGTCAGCCATGGATGCATTTACAGAGTGGTTTCTGACCTTAATTTCCCAGAGATGGGTAATACTGGAGTCAGGAGCTGCTGCAGGCTACTAAAACCCATGTTAGACTCTTCCCTCTCTCAATATTTATTTCAGCCTTTTCATACATTTCAGCCATGAAAAGAAAGAGGTGATTTTCTTTTTTTTTTTTTTTTTTTTTGTAGTAAAGAAAGTTCTTTTCATTAATGACATGGGAAAAGGGACAAGCCAGTAGAAGGAATTCAATTCTTCTTTTAGATGTAAGATTTGTTGCTGGTCAAAACACAAGGATTGCTTTTGGAAGGAGAAATTAGGGGGTAAAACAGCAAGTGCTTAGCACTTACAACTACTTCTTGTAAGCAGTACAGTGTAGTATCTGATCAGTGCTACACAACAGGAACTTCATTAGCATTCTGCACTGTTGTGGTTTTAAGTAATAGTAAAGCATCCCTCGTCTCTGTGAAAGACAGAGATGTGCTCAGGAGGGACATGCCTGCAGACATTTTAATGAGTTAGATTCTAAGGACAGAATCAGGTTGTCTCTTCACTGTTTGCTTCACACACTTGATTTGCAGAGGTGTTGGCACCTGGGGCTGCTGTGGCGTGGACCTCGCTGAACTGATGTGAGTTTTTCCCAGGGTTTCATCCTTGACTTTAAATCTTGTACTTGGCATTTTGGACAATAGGGTTCCTGTACTGTGCAAAGCAGAGGGAGGACTCATGGGGCGCGCAGTCTTTGCTGTCACAAAGCTCCCTGCAGCCACAATGAGGACCAGTATATCTACACCAGGAGTGACCAGCACAACATTTTGGTCGAATGGCTATGATAAGGACATGACACAACTCTTTCCTCCCACCCCATCAGCATTTGCAGAAGGGGCTGTTTAGCAAGGGCTAAGCAATGGCAGCACCTACCTTCAGCATCAGCTCCTTCTCCTCCCCCTTCGCTTCCTGTCCCTTTGCCCTTGCTTGGGCAATTCATCTGCAGCAAGATAGAATCAAAGAACCCTCTTCCTTTGCTAAACAATTTGCTCCTTTTGTTAGGGTCAGATAAAACGCTGATAAAAGCTGTTGTAGCTCCGCTGAAGCCAGCAGGAGTGTGCTGCAGGTTTGGCCCTTGATCGTTTTTCTTTGCTGTGCTCACTCCTGCATGTATCCAGTTACATCTTGTGGTAAATCCAACCTTAAGCTGAATTAATGAACCAGAGGTGCAGTCCCTCTGGGGAGGGTTCACAGGTACAGTGCTTCAGAGCCTTTGGAGACAGGAGGTTTGTAAATGGAAAGTTCTGCAGGGAGGCTTTTTGGAAGCTGCATTTCAGGGTTGGGTGCTTTTCTCTCATTTCTTGCTCAACAATTTCTGATCCCTGCCACTCAGGAGAAGGGTAGGAGCCAAGGCTGGCCTTCAGCTCACCACTGAGCCTTGTTGGTTGCAAACCTGCATTTTGGGAAGGAAGGCGTAGGATTAGTTTTTACCCCATTGAGTTAAATGCGTTCAAAACATTTTCATTAAAGGGGGACTTAAGTACAAGCCCAGGGGTACCTCTCAAAAGAGGGGAGACCAAGGCTCCAAGAAGAGGTGGGAGGAAGGAGGAGGTGAGCAGCCTCCTTCTCACCATGTGGACCATAGGACTTGCTTTGCTGGCAGCTGCAAGCTCCATTAGTTATCCAGGGGTATCCTCCCACTGCAGGCAAGGTACAGAGCAGCCAGCTGGAGAATTAGCAGCGTGTCCAAATGTAATATGGTTGCTATTATGGGTAATATATATTTAACACTCTGCAGGGACCGTTTAAACCTGCATCTGCAGGAAGGGGAAAAAAGTCAGGTTTGCTTTCTTGGCAGACTGCAGATGAGAGAGTCCAATCTATAATCTCTCTTGGTATGTTTTATGTGGGTGGGTTTTGTTAAATTACAGGCAAAGTTATTGCACCCCTAGGCTACTCACATTAAATGCTTCTCCAATTTTAGCAACATTCTTTCCAGGCTCAGCAACATTTGTTTTTGTCTTCTCTATGGCAATTGATGAGCTCAGTCTGAAATGTATAACTCCACGGGATCTCCTGTTATATATTTCTTCCCCAGCTGTAGCTGAATCGGTGCAGTGTAATCCAATGACTTGTTGTAATGCCTAATGCTTTCTTTAATACATTCCAGATTAAAGGAGTCAGCAAAGTTTACAGATCCAAAGTAATAAATTTAAACAATAATAATGGCAAATCCAAAACCATGGTTATGTCTTGAAAATGCTGGGCTTTTTTTTTTCCTCATATCTTTTCTGGTCTGGCTAAAGTCTGTTTTTAGGAAACTGAACAGGACAGATAAAAGATGATGAGACAAACAACTTAATCCCTTAATAATGTCAAGTGGAAAATCCAACAACAGATTGGCAAGAAACTGTAATAACAACTGCTAAGTGACCCTTACTGAGGACTAAAGAACGGGTTTTAAAGGCTGAACTTGGGACATAATTAGAGATGAGCCTGAATCAGTGCCCATAGGCTCAAATATTTCTTTGAACTCTGAAATGGAGCCAAATTCTTTTTTTTTTTTTTTTTTTTTGAAATCCATGCCTGTACAGCATCATCTTAGCTGCACTGAGGCCAGTTCAGCATCACCTCATACCTTGTACTGCCCTGGGAACCCACACCAAATGACCATGAGCCACCCCAGGGTGGTATTCCCACCTCTAGGTGCTGTTGCAGATGGAGTGTGGGATAACAGCTGGTGTGCAAAGAAGGGATGGGCAGTGCCTCCAAGTGGGAGGAGAAGAGATGAGCATTCCTGCATTGACCTTTCAGTCCCAGCATCTCACCTTGCCAGGGACCCCTAAACTGTAAATAGTCTTGGGCTGCCATTAATAGATAGACCTTGAAAGCAAGGCATGTGGTCACAGGAGTAGGAGGCACTTGGAATTGTAATTGCCAGAGCAGCTTCAGAAAGAGGGTGTAAGTTATTATCTCTCCTTGGAGCCATATTTACTTAGAGCTGACAGCCCTCCACCCTGGGGTTCCTGGGAGGAATGTCTTGCTGGGGTGGAGACCAGGGCTGCCAGAAAGGAAACAAAGGAAAGAGATTTTAAAACGGTGGCTTATCTCTATCCACCTGAATTACTGTTGTATTTTAAAAGAATATGGGAAAAAGGATTGTTTGAAAAAGCCTTGACAAGTGTACTCTCCCAGCTCCATTGTTTTAACCTTCTCCTAGGAATTTGTGTATAAAATGTTCTCAATTCAGTTTATCTCTGCTTGACAAATCCTGTGTTTCCCTTCCGTGCTTTTAGTGGAGTGGGAACTAACCTTGATCTTTTTGCAAAGCAAACAGAAGCTGGATGTCACATTCCCACTTTCACACACAAACAGTGCGTGTCACAGCTTTTGAGCAAGATGTACAGTCACCGACAAAAAATTGTGTAAAGTTCATATTCAAGATGAGCTTTTAGAAAAGCAGCTCCAAATTGAACCAGGCTCTCAGAGGAGGGAGCAATTGGTGTTGTCTGGCTCTCGTGGAAGCCACCTTGCTCAGCAGGTTAAAACAAATGGTCTGAAGCCAGGACTGTAGCTCAGCTCCTCCATTAGCAGCCCCTCATCTATGTCTCATCTTGAGGAGAAAAGACTTGGCCTCTCTCCTCAGGTCTCTATTTCCTCATGTTGCCCTGTGTTGCTGGATTGGCTTTTCTGAGCCAAGGGAAGCAGCAGAGGAGTCCAGGTGGTCACAAGTGACCAAAACATTGACCAGAGGCTGGGCTGGTAATGAGAGGGAAAAGCAGAGGTAGCACGATGCCACCTAGTCTGTTATTGTCCTCCCCATGTCATACATCCCAACCAACTCTGGTATTTGGTTTTTGAGCATTTGAGCAGCTCAGGAGGCAGTTCCAGATTCCAGGTTTGTTCCTGTGGATGGGAACCCTTCCCAGAAGGGAGAAAGCTCAGAGGAGCCTGTTTAATATAGGCTGATCTCATGCTTGAGCATATGCAGGAGTTGACCTTTCAGTGCTGAAATAAGAAGTGATGGGAATAGAATAAATCACAGTGTTGAAAGAAAAGCCAAGGAGCTCAGAGATGCTCCTCAGGAGAAGGAATCAAGGTAGGGAGGCTGAGAGCCACAGAAGGGCCAAATGACAGATTCAAAAAAGCAATCTTTCAGCAGTGAGTTTGATGGATCTTTGCAGAGCAAAGGCTGTTGAGATGAGAAGTGGGGATATGATGTGATGAGCCCAAAAAGTGAATTTTGTTTGGGTGGATAGGGTGGAAAGACTCTTTTAGGGATGCTATCCTGAAAAAAATCTGCAAGACCTACCGATAGGTTGGATGTGAGGACTGAAAGAGATCCAAGTTTTCCACTTACTAAAAGTTTCAGGGTAGTAGCAAAACATGCACAAATGGGAGCAGTAACATTTACACTTGCACTGCAAAGGCATAAATTGTTCTGTGAATCGCCAGGCTACAAAGAATCAAGCCTCTACATTGCATTGCAAGCCTCAGAGCTTTCATGTCTTGACTGAATCCAAATCTAAATTTTCTGTCACCTTGACAGGAGACAGCTCCAAGCCTCTGTGGTACATCCACTTCACCTTCAGGGGCCTGGCTTTGAATGCAGGATTTTTCCAAGAGAACCAAAACTCTAAGCACTCTCCTCATACCTGGAAGCCACAGCCTGATGAGGTACTCCTTCTGTGTGGTGGCCTCTGTTGGAGCCCAGCTCCCTGTTCTGCCTCAAGAGAGAGTGGCTCAGAGCTTTTTCAGAGCCCATCACTGCCTGGACAGAGGCTGGGGTTTGCCCTCCTGGCCTCCTCTTCCTCTTCTGTGTCCCCAGGGCAGTCAGAGCCTCAGAGCCAGAAAAACCCTGGCAGGACAGGAGATTGTAGGAGCTGGCTGGATCTGGAAGAACAGTTTTTTGGCAGAGAATAGATTTTCCAGCAAATGTCAGGGGAGAGGGGGAGTCAAAATGATTCACAAATTCAAACACATTTTCTGAATAGTTCTGGCCTAGAAAAAAAAATACAGAGGTGGGGGAAGAAGGAGGGATGTTAAAAATAGCAGTGCATGTCATTCTGACACTTTCAGAATGAACTGTTTCATTTTGGGGATGGTTTGTTTATGTTTTGCAAGTATTTGAAATGTAGATTTGATTCAAAAGGGCATTTTTCACTTAAAACTTGACCTCACCACTAAAACACATTGAAAGAAGAGAAGAGAAAAGGTTTTTTAGGACTTTCATAACCCAAAATGAAACACCTCCTTTTGCTTTGGCTCCAGATGAGACATTGTGGAGTTTTCCTTTCGCAGCCCCATGATCTTAGCTGTGTCCAGCCCAACCTGAACATTTCCTCTCCCCTAGTTTTTTGGTTGAGCTCTGGTGTTAAAAAATAAATCCAGCTCCCACACTGGCCAATCCTTAAGTCTAATGCCATGGAGCAAGTACTTTAGTTTATTCTGAGGTCAACCACACATTGCTGTGATTCAGACTGAAACCTGTGGTATCAAATTAATAAGAGCTGTAGGTTTTGTAGATAACTGGCATCTTCCCCAGAAGATGCAGTGTTGAACCTCATTTAGAAAAATAACCCAAACTCCTGAGGCCCTGAGATCTGATCTAGAAATCTTCAGAGAAGCCAGAGTTTGCAGACAGCTGAATGACAGACTTTCACTCCCCTGACACTCACACTGGTCTCATTCAAGTGATTCATTAAAGGAAAATGAGCAAATAGCTGGTAATCACTTTGCTGTAGCCAAAACGTGCTGTGCCACAGAGTTCCCCAGGCAGAGGGGAAGGAGCACACATGTTTGCTGTACCATGAGCCATAGCTGAGTTTACTGTTCCCTGCTGTGTTTTCTGCCTGGCTGAGACACATTGTGCCATTTCCTCATCCCTTGGTGACTGAGTGGAGCCTCCTTGCCTGAGATTTACCTGAGCCCTTCCTCTCTGTGCCTTGGGAGGGTTTGGGCACAAAAGAGGGAGAGCATAGATGCTACAGTGTGGGATGGCAAACTTCTTAACATCAGCCCCTTTGGGGCAGGGGCTATAGGAAAGATCTTTTCCATTCATGGGAAAATCCTGAGTTTCACCTGAAGTGGGCAGATTTTTAAGCATTTTTCTGCCCTGCTGTAATATGAGCGTTACTGGAAGATGGATCTCATAATGTGGACAGGATACGGATATTTTTGTGATAGAGGAGAGGGCTGGCAGTGGCTGAGCATCAGAGCAGGCTGTGCTCCCTGCTGGGATAGCTCTGATACTTTCTGTGGTGGCTCAGGGTCCCCCAGCAGTGGAGAGGGCAGGGATCAGTGCCTGTAGCAGGATGAGGAGTCAAGGCCAATGAGTGCATCAGCGATGCAATTCCCTCGATCATTTACTGTTCAAACACTGCCAACTCAAGCTCTCCCAGAAAACAATGAGGATTACCTTAAAAACTACCAAAAGTTTCAAGGTTTTTTGAAGTGCTGGTCTTGTTTGATTGTTTTCCTGGTTTCCATGCCTATTAAGTCGCACTCAGGACAATTTTTCAATCTGTTCTCTGTGAGGCAGAAGCCGAGAAATGTACTTTTTAAAAAAACCTGAAAACTCAAGAATCTCAGCTACCTGATGATGCAGGAGCTGGGGGCTGTGAGAACAAGGCAGAGCTCATGTCAGAGCTGCAGGAGTGGGCAAAGGGCCTGTTGAAAGAGCTGCTTCCCTGGGTTGAGAGTAGGGCTGAATGGAAAGAAAGGCCAGGAGGGCAGAACGTGTAAGCCGATTCTGCCTGCCTGGAACAATCGGAGAATGCCAGCGCTCCCTCCCCGCCCCAGCTGAAACAAAAAGCCCATACACAACTAAAGCAAAATCTGCCTTCCTGTTTGTATGCCTGTCGTGAGGCCTGGGAGGGCAGGTGGTGTTTGACTCCTGCATCCCCACCAAAACCCAAAGTCCTCTCTCTCCCAGCTGAATGCAGAGGCAGGGGTGCAGGAGGAGATACAGGCGGTCACTGAAGAGCGAGGACTGTACAAACTGCACAAGAGGGCTCACACTCCTTCCCTGCTGATAGTTCATATAAAACACAATTTGAGAGCTAATTACTTTTTCTACTTGTAGAAGTGATTCACAGGTTTTTGACACAAGCAGCTGCCAGGAGATGGGAGTACAGCTTTGATTATGTTAGAGGAGGCAGCGACTTTCGGAGTGAGCAACTGCATTTGGACAGTGTGTGGAAGGTTGTATACATCCGTCAGCAAGGAATCTTAGGCTGTGATAGGTCCCAGAAAATACCAGGCAGGGTTGCTGAACCATCCCAAACCACCTTGTCATTGAATGGTGCAGAGGTGCTGTGTGAAGTGATGCCAAGCATTCTCTAGCAGCTCTAGTGGTGTTTGGATTTCAATTTACTCTCATCAGATATGCTGACATGTTCCCCAGTTTGCCCTTGAATTAAGATGCTGCAGTGTTCATTTTTCCCCCTTCCAGCTGACAGGAATGTGTCCTTGCTCCTCCATGGGGAGGAAAGCAAGAATACTCTTTTTAGCATGCCCTTAGAGCTATTACATGTTTAAAGGGAATTAATCCTCAGAGCAAAGGCCAGGACACCTATGGAAAGCTTTCAGTTTGTTTATTCGAACTGAAATATGATTGTGTGTGTGGCATTCCAGCTGGTGGGCTGTTCCCAGGTGCTCCATCTGCAGGGAGCACTGCAGTGAAATCACACCAAGAGGGCAGTTCTGAAGGCTGCCTACAACCTGCAGCTGGTCTTCTGGAGAGCGGATGCCTTTGGAAAGCTAGCTAGAACTCCTGATGGCGTAACAAACAGAATTAGAATATTTCCAGGATATAAAATTGAGGGAGGGAAGTGGCTTTACTGGCTATTGTCAGAAAACAGAGGTTTGCATAACAGCAACATTTTCCATGTACTGGCGCAATGAAGTTCCTTGCTTGGGAATGAAATTGCAAGTCAGTTTTAGACAGCGTGGCCAGCTGTAACGTAGCACACATTGCAACACACATGCTGAATGTTATTACTTGGTGTCAGTGTTTATTGAAGCTAGTGGGGATTTGAGAAACCAGCTCTGGCACGGGAAACACTAACAATGTGATGGCACTTAATGTCTCAGAGAGTGTAAGAACTTTGGGGAATAAATTCTCCAAAGACAGAATACTTTAGAAAATACATGCTAATCCCTTTAAAACCCCTAAGACACTTTAATTTTCGTATTGGGTGATGATAAGCCACAGATTTCACCACTAATCTAAAAAAATACCCTGTGGTTTTTGGAAAAGCACGGGAAGCTCCAGGTGCAGGTTCTGTGGCAGATTTTGCAGTGGCAGCTCCAGCTGATCTCACTGGAAAGACTTTATTTGCTGCTGTCTGCTGGTCCCTTGCTGTCTTCTTTTGCTACTGCAGGAACCAGGGTCGGCGAATTTGAACTACACTTCCCTGTCACCTTTATGGAGAAGGTTCAGCACTCTAGAACTTCAGTTTAGCTGCAAGACTGGAATCAGATTGAGCCAAATCAATTCTGTTGTATCTCTATTGAGTCTGGTGGGCTTGCACAATGGATAAATGTGACCCAGAGTAAGAATAACACCAACCACAGATGGCTGGGTTAAGTGTATTGTTTGTATTCATGGCTAGACCATGGAGAGCTGCCTGCGTTGCAAAATCCCCCTCCCATCTGGCTCCTTCAAGGCATCTGAAATCACAGCAAGGGGAGACCAGCAACAAAATGTGGCACAAAGACTGAGTTTCCCCTGTGCTCAGAGATGTGGACCTGTTGGCAGTGGTGCATGGGCTCAGCTCACCAGCTGTGCTGAGCTGGCATCCCAGGGAGCAGGAGAGGTCACATTGCTGTGCCCTCTGATGGCAGTAAAGTTATAAATACATTTTTGGAGCAAAAATAGGAACCATCCGCCACAGCTATTTGTAATGACATAAGAATAAAGTTAGATTTTGGAGTTTTTTTCCCTCTGTTTCTTAGCAGGGCTGCTGAGCTCTCCAGCAGAACAGGAAGTAGGCTGAGGAGCTGTTTGAGTAACCAGGGTCGTCAGTCAGATCAATGGAAAAAGCGGTTTGAGTACACTCTGTGAAAGTGCAGTCAACAATTTTGAAATTACTGCAGCTTCTCTTCCTAGGTCAGGGCTCTTGTTCATGCCAAGGGGACTTAAGTTACTACTGCTCTTTCTGTAAGCAAACAGAACATTTCGTTTTGATGATGTACATAATGTGCACCCAGGGGTGAAGCAGAAAGCTTTCCCTTGGTGTCCTTGGATCAGATTCCAGATGAGTTAGGAGATAATTTGATCAAGATCCTATGTAATTTTGAGATGTCTACCATGCTATTTGGAGGAAAAGTAAACTTGCATTTATTGGGAGTTGGGCATGCAGAGGTCAGAGTAGGTGAGGAGCAAGGGAGAGGTTAAGAGACAACATTTTGCAGTCAAGGAGGAAGATGTACAATTGTCAATCTCAGAATTGAGGCTGATCCTACATTTTAATGACGCTTGGAGCTTCTTTCATGTTTTGCAAGTTCAGCTGAGAACTGAATGCATGCCAAATGAATCTTTCAAGGGAAGTGGAGCTGGGTTGAAAATATCTCCAGCACAGATAATTCAAAGGAAGTGCAACTTTCAAAAAAAACCCATGTGAAATGGCTCTAAGAATCTACCTGTTTTTTCCTGTTTACTTTTTTTCTTTTTTCTCTTTCCTTCCCTTAGTCCTACATTTCACCTCTCCTCTGCCATCACAGGTCACCTGTGATGTCCTACATTTCACCTCTCCTCTGCCATCACTTTTTTTTGCCTTTAGTTGATCTCACAGAGGCATACAAAGGGTTTTCGGTCCCGTCACATGCTCCAGCTGGAACTAGAGCACGATTCCTTTCTGACACTATTTTCTCCAGGATTCTGTCAAGCTGAGCCTCAGACCCTCCCTGCTTTTTCGCTGATTGTCTTTTCAGCTGTCCTCCTCTTGCAACACTCCCGTGGCAGCCAGGCAGAGGCCGGGGCGAGCTGCAGAGAGGAGACCATGCCGTGAGTGCAGGAGCAAGGGGTGCCCAGCGGGATGGGGCGGGAATGTGCGGCGTGGGAGAGCAGGGCCAGGAGAGAGAGAGATAAGGCAGGCAGGAAGGGGAAAGGCAGGTGGAAAAGGGAAATGACCACGGGGGCCAGGAAGACTAAAGAGAATACAAGGGAAGCTGTGAAGCCATCTGGGAATCTGCTCTAGGCACGTGTAAATCCCACGCGTCCTTGGGGCGTCGCAGTGCGCGCAGAGCGAGGCCGGGCACGGCTGGGATGGCGGCGTGGAGCTGTGTGGGGTGAGCCCCTGGCGTGAGTGGGGACACGTGGGGACGTGCGGTGGTGGCTGTGGGGGCGAGGGGAACTGTGTGGGTGCTCCAAGGTGGGGTGCAGGGGTGGCAGAGGTGACACGGCTCTGCAGGGACTTGCCTGCCTATTGCCGCTCGTTGCTGTTCTTAACAACACTAAGGTTACCTTGAAATGGACTTATTTGCTTTGCCCCAGCAAAAAATACTGAGTTTTGGGGGTGATGAGGGCTGCCTTTAGGTGGAGGTGATGATGGAGCATGGATTATTGTGGAGCAGTGTCCCATTAGGATGAGGGCAGAGGTTGATGGAGCCGCTTTTATTTGGAGTTGTGTCCAGCTGTGTCGGGTGCTGGGTGATGGCCAAAGAGCAGGAGGAGAGGAGGGTGCTATGGGGTGGAGGCAGAATGGGAAGTTTGGGAGAAACTGAGTGCAGAATCTCATCAGGAGATGGAAAAGGAGCAAAGTGGAGGGGGAAATAATGTGAGAAGTTGTATTGTGAAAAAGTAGTGGGAGAAAGCATGCAAGCGTTGTGCAAGGCTGACATGGAAAGGCAGGGGGAAGAGAGGAGAGCTTGGATAACAAGACTTTAAAAGTACTTAATGATGGATGGCTGGGATGGGATTTGTGGCAGATAGCTAGATCTGAGCCAGCCTCCCTTTGTGGGGAGAAACAGGCCCCTGCAGAACACAGTGTATGTGACCTGTCTGCACAGCATGAGAGGAGCTGAGGCTGGGCTGCCCTGTGACTGTAAAAGGAGTTAACTAGGATAGATGCAGTCATCTACATTGAACATGTCTAAAAATAGGTGAGATGAATTTCAGTCCAGAGGACAAAATGTTACAGTAAATGAGTACAAACAATCTCATGGTATCTAGCTGGGTTCTTTCATGTCTCCTCCATGCATGTGCATGCAGGAGGTGTGTGCCCAGTTTCAGGGCTTGTGCACGTGTGGGCACCAGCACAAACCTGGCTGCAATGTTCGTGTCTCACATCTTCTGTGCAAAAGTCCTCTGCACCTCAGACACTGAAAAATGGAGCTGTGGTGCTGGAGCAGGCTGTAGTTCCTCAGGTGTCTGCAGTTTTTATTTCAAATCGTTCCTGAGAGCCTCAAGGAAGAGCAGCGAGATGTGTGCTGCATTTTCAGGGAGTGCTGCTGCTGACCCCAGCACTCTCAGCTGCACTGTGGGACTTGCCTGGTTGTGTCTCAGCTCTCCTGGCTGCCTCTGCCACAGGTGTGGGGGTTACTTTGCTTTAACTCACACAGGGAGGCACCAGTGTGACAGGGAAGAACAGTCCCCATCCCCAGTGGTGCCATTTGCCCCATGCCACCTTGCCAGCTGTTCTGAAGGAGACCCAACTTCTTTCCCCTGGTGATGAGAGGACTGGCTGGAAAAGAACAACCACATCTCTGTGTGAACACTCTTGGGATGTGCCAAGAGAAGCCCAGGCAGATGCAGTCATTTAATGGGATCCCTCAGGGATGGATCTGGAGCCTGTCTGTGTTGGAGGCATCCTCTGGCTGCCCCAGCCAGCTCCCTGGAGCCCTGCTCTCCTTCCTTGTTCCAGTCCCTGTGCATGTCCTCATCTCCAAAATTAGGTCTGCAGGTCCCCTGGCTCATCTTTCAAACTCTCTGTGCAATTTACATGCAGAAAATGGCAGAAAATGTCCCCAAAGGCTGGGCAACAAGAGGATGGCACAGTTTGACTGAGCAGCTCAAGGTTGTTTGTAGGAAAAGCTGGGAATGTCTCTCTCTGCACCAAGAAGTGGCAGCATGCTCATGGAGTTTGTGGGTCTCTGCTATGGCCTGAGCTCATTTAACAGTCTCCACTGTGGAAGAGAAGAGAGTTTTAATTTAATGAGGGTGATGTTGGGCAAATGCTTTTAGTGCTTGGGTCTGATTAGTCGTAATTGAGCTCCTGTTTCCCTTAGTCCTTTACTGGAGGCTGCTCATTCTCATGCTGCGCATTTCCTCTGCCTGCAAAAGCACTTAGAGCAGCTTGGATCCCCAGGTCACATATTCTCAATATTTATGCCCCTTGAGTGGTTTTCCAGGGAAGCTCTTAATCTTACAAGTCAAGAAAAGACACGTATTTGTTAGAACCAATTCTAGCAAGGTGCAGTGTTCACTCCTAGGCAGCAGGTGGGTTAGAAAGTCTTATTTTTGTGCAATTAATTTTGTAAAAGCTCCCTCCCCCCTTCTCCATGCTTTCATTTTCTTTTGTGTCCTGGGGTCTCAGAACACAAAGGTTTCTAAGAGTAGGTGTGTGCCTTGAGATCACTTGCTGGTAATGCCCAGAGGAGCAGCACATTTCTATTTCCACATTCATGTTCGCTGTTGAAACATGTTGTCTCACCCCAGTAATTCTTTAAACCTGTTCAGAGGGGATCAGTAGAAACCCAGTAAGCCAGTTTCACATTACTGTAATAATTTCCAGATTATTTTGTTTAGAAGCCTGTGCGAAACATTGCTTCTTGCCTTCCTCTGTCACCCCTCAGGCTGAAAGTGAAAAGGTCTTGGTGAAGAAAACCGAGTAAGGAGATCAACAAAGTTTATATATGGAATTATTTAGCCTGCAAACTAATGAGTTTCGAGTGGAATATCTTAGGATCATTGCAAAAACTCTTCCATTCATTGCTTTCTACTCTACCCTGCCTGGTAAATCAACATACACTTTGTGAGATGGAATTGTGAGGATGTGCACACAGACTTGGAGAAGAAATTAGTGGGTGCCATGCAGAGCCACTCTGGGGAACTCCCTGCTGTGGGATGCTCTGAGCCCACCTGTGCCAAGGGGAGAAAGGGCTGGGGAGCAGCCCAGCCATCTGCTTGCAGCTTTGGATGGGCAGCCACATGTGGGATTCCAGCAGGGACCATGAGCTGGACACTGGAAGGAACAAGATGGAATTTTTGCCCTGCAGCCTCCATGGGTGGGGCTGTCTGTGATGGAGAGAGGGCTGCAGAGGCACTGCCTGGCCCTTGGCAAAGGCCCACAGCTTTCTGAGGTGGTGTAAGGCTGTGCTCTGAATGAGAGGGCAGCTCGTCAAGTGGGTTCATCTTCCTGTGAGACAGGAGCACAGATGGGAGCAAACACCTGGAATGCACTTGCTGTGATCTGGGCCATGGAGGCTCTGCTGCCCTTATAGCTGGAACTCTCAGTGACAGCATTTGCCCAGTTTCCTATTAAATGCAGCACCTGAGACAGTGAAAGCCTTAGGTTTTGTAGCTCCTTAGACCTCACATCACAAATGATGAGCCCCAGGTCCATCACACAGAACTGCACTAGCCCAGTGTCAGTCTCAGGCACCTCAGGAGCAGGACCCAAAAGGGCGTGTTTTTTTCCCCAAAGTTGGTGTGAACTCCCAGCATATGCCATGCAAAGCTTGCAGTGATCCCAATTGGCTGTTCCTGGGAGGGTGACATCAGCAGGGTGTCCCTGAGCATCTTGAACTGATGGACTTGGTAGGCAACATCTTCCCCTGCTGTGAAGTCTCCAAGCTGCCTCAGCTTCAGCCCAGCTCTCACTTTTACACCAGCTGAGGATCTGGCTGCCACCTCAAAAGGTTACACACAGTCTGAGCTCTGTTACAGAGCCCCACCCTTTTCCTGCAGCTTTAGTCTGAGGGGTAGTGCTGCTTGAGATGCGTTATTGTAACAGAAAATAAAGAGAAATGTGGAAAAAGGAGGCAGTAAGATACTTGGGTTAAGGCATGCTGCTGAATTTTTCAGCTAGGGAGGGGAAGAAGGTACCCTTTCTTCAGGAGGTGGTTTTAGGTTATATTTGTTTAAGCAAAGAGTGAAGTGTTTAGGCCCATAGGGCTCCTCCAGCTTTCTGCATGCTACATGAGCACTGCTTAGAGAGTGGGCAGCTCTGGCCCACAAGGGGTTTGTGTATGGTTGTGTTTGTCCTTTCAGCACAGGGAATTCAATCCTGCTCTGTGCCAGGAAGGAAACTCTGCTGGAGCATCACCAGCAGACCCAGGGATTGCTGGGTGGGTGTCCTTATGAAATTCAGCTGGACCTGAGTGCCAGGAAGGTCTCAGGAGTGAGAAAAAGGATGTTGTTTGGGATTTGAGGCACATCAGCAGGGTTTTCAGGCAGTAGCTGGTCCTTCATATTCCCTCATACAGGAGCTGTGCAGTTTAAATGTTGGAGTTGTTCCCCAGCTTCCCATCCACAGCCTGTGTAGTTCGTGTGGTGGGCCTGGAAAAAGCAGGATTTGCAGGTACATCTGGGTGATTGGTGCATGAGACACTGTGAAGGGAGAAAGTGCTGCACCAGCACCACAACAAGGAGCTGATGGGCTGGAGAGAGCAGCCAGCTTGCAGTCCCAAGGCATCTGGGGGACCAACATGCATCATTATTTACCAGGGGAAGGCTTTACTGGGACTGCAGCCCCTGCTTCCTCTGTGCTCACTGCTGTTCCTTACCTTGTTTTGTGGATCTGGGTAGTCCAGGCAGTTCTGTTGGATGCTGCAATGTGTTGTGTGACATTAGGCTGCATGGCCCCATGGGAAGGGATGCTCTTCCAGTTCTTGAGCTCTTCTCTGCCTCTTCTCTGTGGTGGTTGTCTTTTTCTTCCTTGGTCCAGCAAAACATCTTCCTACATGTGGACCCTCTGACTCTGCCAGCTGACAGCCTTGCAGTTTCAGTCTGTGGCAGAATTCCCACAGAAATTCCCCACTCCTGCTGCACTGGGTTTTTCTCCTCCAAGTGGTGAGACTGGCTCTTTTTACCATGCCATCAAGCTGGGAGCTCTGCCAGCTGCCAGCCAGGCTCCAGTGCCTGCACACAGGCAGCACAGGACAACAGAGATTGCCTGCAGTGCCTGGCTGTGTGCTGCTGGGTTAGGCAAAGCACAGCATATCTAATCCTGTGGGAGTTTCATCCCTTTCTGTCAACAACTCCTTTCAATGATTAGCTCTCTGAATGTTAATAATCCACAATTTGGTTTGTGTGGGTCTTTTTCACAGGCCACCTCCCAAAGTAACTGCTGAAGGGCTAGACAGGTGAGGTCAGACATAAAAGCAGATCCTACAGGGGTGCATGACCACAGAGATGTACACAGCCTCATGCTGAGGGGAGCCCTTAACCTCTCCTAAAAGAAGAGAGAAGCAGTGTGTTTCCTTCTGCTGGTGGCAGGTTGCCAAGGTGAGCAGGTTAGCACTGATAAAAACATCTCTCTTTTCTACCCTCAAACGAGGCCTTATGGGTTTCCTCTTCAGATTGCACTTCTCTTGCAAACCCTTTCAGCTGGCCTGAGGTGCAGTAAGTGACATGCCAGGTGGAAGAGACCTTGGGAGGGTACTTGTGAGTGGCTTGAGGAGGAGCAGGGGCACCAGGGTGCACACTCAGGGATACACACCCAGAACCCAGGGATACACACCCAGAGACCTCCTGTTCTGCTACGGTGTTTCTTGGCATGGTGTTGCTTTTGCCGTGCACCTGCTCAGTGTGCTCTGGCCACAGGGATGACAGGAATAACTTGCCAACACAGATGCCACAGCACACATGCACACACCACAGGCAGCACATCTGCACATGGAGTAGCCACTGTCACTGCCAGTGCTTGGACCTTCAGAGCTACAGATGTGAGCTTTTTGTCTGGGGAGAAGAACACGATTTGAGGAGGGGTTTACATGTCCTTGTGCTGTGGTGCAGGGTGTGGATGGGGACAGGAGCTCTTGGATCTCACTGACCAGAAGTGACATCCTCCCTCTCTGCTCCTGCTCTGGGATGTGAGTGCTTCCACCCATGCACTGACAAGTGCCTCAGTTGTATTTACACCCTGTGGACTAACTCCAAAACTTCTTTCAATTTTGCCTCCATTCTTACTGGAAAGCAATGCTCTCAGTGAAATTTGAGTTTTTTCAATAAAAAGACTATTAAAAAGAAGTCCTTCATGATTTTGTCCAATATTAAGGTAGCTTTTACTTTAAGTTTCACAGAAATCACAAACATCCCTAGTTGCTGTAATAATAGAAGTCAGAATAGAAACATGCTGTTTATGTGGGGAATGAGAAAGAGCTGGTGAATCTTTAAAACCAAGGCCCCTCTGTGACTCTCACCAATAAAACCTGTCCCAAAGAGCCTTCTCATTAAGAGGGGTGCTCACAAGCAGAGGCCTGCCCAGAAAGTCAGTGCTGCCAGTCTCCCTCTGAATTTGGTGCCTGGATTTAATGGCATTCATTTGCCAGGAAAATAGGGCAATGACAGTAATTAAAGGAAAAACAGAAAAGGGAAAAGCACAACAAGAATTAGTACAATGCTCAGGAAGAAAAATCCAGATCCAGAGAAGATCTGGATTGTTGCAAACCCTGGAGTGAGGCAGTTTGTCCTGCACTATCACCTCACTTCAGAACAGTGCCCACTCCTGCTTCATGTCCCACCACAGCCTGGGGAGGGATGGCATGCTGGGCCCACAGGGATGCTCTGTTGCAGGAATCTCTCTGGGGAAGTTCAGGCTGCTAGGCTGGACCTACAGCACCTCCCTTAGCAAGGGACATCCTGCACTGTGAGCATCTGCCCTTGGTCTTCTCTGTTATCAGCAAGAACTCTCTGCCTGGGTTTTCTGGACACTTTGTTCCTGAAGCTGGCATTACAACCTGATGAGGTTTTCATCAGGTTTTCATCAAGCATCTGGGTAGGAGAAGCCAGGTGTCTACAAATGTGCTGTGCATTGAGGTGGGAACAGCCTGGGGTGGGAACAGCTTCATCCTTTGGAGGATATGGCAGGTCTGAATTTCCATAGCCTTGTCCCTGGTCCTGTGGCAGTCTGGCTGTGACCTTTGGGCCCTGCTGGGGCTCTGCTAAGCAGAACCACAGCATGAATCTGATCTGGCCCAGCTTCACCTGCTGGCCTGTCACCAGGAGGGATGGGCATCCCAGCCTTCCAGTGCCCCTACTCCATCAGGATGCCAAAGAAAAAGAAATTGCCCCAGGGACAAATGTGCTGGGTCTTGGCTGCTGAGTGTGGTTGCTAGTACCAGGGCCCTAGCATTTCTTCCCTGGAGCTGGATTTTTTTCCCTGAGCATTGTACTAATTCTTGTTGTGCTTTTCCCTTTTCTGTTTTTCCTTAATTACTCTCACTGCCCTATTTTCCTGGCAAATGAATGCCATTAAATCCAGGCACCAAATCCAGAGGGAGACTGGCAGCATTGACTTTCTGGGCAGGCTCCTGAGGACTCTGCAACCTTTTTATGAAACTCCTTTGGTGGAAGCAATTTGGCTGCTTTTGTCAGTCACTTCTGCCTGCAGCCATCACCAGTGACTTGCCTCTCTCAGGATTTAGACAATCTGCCTCTGAAATGCATAAAGTTTTATTAGAAGTTGCACATTATACTATAAGGTCTTGGTAGTAACGTGCATCATCTTTTAATCTCTTTTATTGCACAGGATGTACCACAAATAGGCCCTGATTCCTGTTTACTTTAAGCATTATCTCAGCATTACTACACAGGCTTTCCTGATTATATCTCCTCCTCTGTCACAGCCTTTCCAGATTTTTAAATCTTTTGTATTTAATACACCACACAAGTCAAAAGTTGGATTTTATAATCAATAAAATTGATATACAAACCTTTCCAACAGAAAAGAGCTGGACACAGTTTTTTTTTTTGTCCAGGTAAGTGAAGAAGTGGGTATGGCCCCACAGTGACTGCAAGCACTGGAGAAGCTCCCCTCCTTTTTGGGAGCCCCTGTGGAGGAACAGAGTGAGGGGCAATGAAAGTGGAGCTTTCCAGCAGCTTCTGCCAGCTGATTTGGGCCTCTCTGTACTTTTGTTGAAATGTCACCCACCAGGCTTTCTGCCCTTGGTTTTGTGAGCACATTTGTGGCTGTGCCAGGGACAGGCATGGGAGCTCTTTGTTGGGAGTTGTGGGGTGCAGCCCCCTGGCTGGGGACAGCAAATATTCTCTTGCTTCCAGGGCTCACATCTAGGTGGGAATAATCATGTCACAGGCATCCCTGAGTGCCCAGTTTTAGAAATGAGGAAGGCCTGGCAGAGAGGTCAGCCTTAAGCACCCACTTACCTGGGTACCCCTGGTTTGTAGCCCATTTTGAGGCTGGCAAGGCTGAAGCTGAAGTGCAGCTTTTGGTTCAGACAGTGCTTCATGCTCATAAACACTGCGGGAAGGGTCCTGGCCCTCCACACTTCAGTGGCCCTCAGGGAAAAAACTCTGGCTTCAGTGAGCACATCCAGTGCCTGCTTGTCAGGAAAATTAATCCACAAACACCCGAGGTTTATGTCCAAAAAGGAGACAGAGGAGTTTTTTTTACTTTATTTGAATAAAGGGAGAGGCCATGGGGGATTCCCCTGGGTTCTTTCAAATTTTTGGAGGACACAGCCTCCCTTTTTATCCCAATTTCCCGGCCACATTTCCCTTCTCCCTTTCCCCATTGGCTGAGGTCCTTGAGAGGTACAGACTTCCCAGAACACCTGATACCAAAGATATTTCCCTCTAATATATAACCCTCCCTTTTAATTTTTAATTCTTATGGAATTTAGGGTTTTTTCTTCCCCATTGTTTCTTTCATCATTCAATGTCTAATTTCATTATCAGCAAACTTAAAGTTTATTTGTAAAAGCAAATATCTTTTTCCATTCATCAATCAGTGGAATCCTTCCCATTGTTTCTTTTATCTCCCAGTGCTGGTTTCATCTACCAGCAGACCCAAAGCTTATTTGTAAAGACAAATCTGCCGTTCCTCTCATGCTGGAGCACAGAGCACTTCTGAGAGCTCCCCTTTCCCACCACTCAGCCCTTGGAGTCACACCACAGTCTCCCAGGCACACATGGCCCTCTGTCAGGCAGCCTTTAACATGACTCTGTGACTCTTTTTTGTTCTCTCTCTTATTTATGGCTGTAAAGTATGTTTCTTCCAGGCCAGCAGAAAACAATATGCGATTCAGTTTGCAGTGGTGCATCTAATTTACAGGAACTGGCTCCTTGCAGTACAGTACATGCTGTGAAAGAGCAGGTCTGCCTTGGCACCGACTGGACAAACAGGGGTGACTAAGCAATCCAACTGATTTATAGCAACAGCCTTGCTCAGGAGATCCGGGAAACCTCTGGGAAAAGTGCCTCCAGCTCAAGGAATCACCATGTGGGAATTATAAAGGCTCCTGGGTGCAGCAGAGACCTGTCGTCAGAGCCTCAGGAGAGAAACATGAGGCAGGAGAGCACTTAGTGCTTTGGGCACTCCTCTCCTGGAGCTCTCAGTGTGTGTGGGGGAGCCTTTCCCGTGGGATTGCCATGCAGGGCTGCCCGCGGCAAGCCAGCGATGATGGGCTGCTGTGGGAATTCCTGTCCCAGGTAGGGCTCTGGGGGCACACAGGGAGGAGGGACAGGTGCTTGGAAAGTTTGATTTTCTGTGGCAGAGAGATGGGAACGGGGGAGGTTGGTGTGGATGAAGTGGCTGCATAGCAGGGTGATGGGGGAGGACATAGGTCTGGTGCCTACAGTCTCTGGAAATGAGGGACTTGAGAATGCTTATTCCTGTGGCAGTGCAGTGTTTTGTGTCAGGCCCCTGGCTATAGGTGGTGCAGGGAATGTTTTAATGAATGAGGAGGAAAAGTAAGTTACTTGATTTGACTTATGATAAAAGGCCTTCCATCACAACAGGGAATATATGAGCAGTCTCTGAATGCCAGCTGTGGTGTCTCTATGAAATGCTATTAGAGTTTAGATTTGGGGTTCTTTTTGCCTTACCCACTTCCATCTTCAGAATGGTGTCCCACAGCCCCACCACCCCACAACTTAGATTTTACTGGCTTCAGCTGCAGAGATTTTTTGTTCTCAAGGCCAGCTGAGATTGACTGAAGCAGTGTTGTAAGAAGCTGTTTTGGCAGTGCGAGGATTTTTGGGGTTAAGTGGTGGGGAAGAAGCAGGGCAGTGCTCAGCTCTGCAGCCCAGCAGGCAAGGGTTACTCTGCTTTCCCTCTTCCTCTTCCTCACATCCCACCCTTTTCCCTCATCCCTCACCACTCTGTGAGGGATGAGGGAAAAGAGCCTCACACAGTCTCTTTGTTGCTTGTGCTTTCCTGGTACCTGTTTGGCATGCCATGGCCACCCCCACAAGCCCTGGCAGTGACAAGGGGAATTTGGCTCCTCTCAGTCACCACTCAATTCCCAAGCTCTCAGTGTCTGCTGTGCAGGGCAGCCCATCAGAAACCTGGCATGTGTTTCACAAGCTGATGCCGCTGCTGTCTGGGAAGGGCTGTGTTCTCCCTGCCCACCCCTCCAGAATCCGTGGAACTGCATCCCATGGGGATGAAGAAATGAATGTCCCACATCATCAGGGAGATCTGGGGGTGACAAATGCTTGGTGCAATCTTCAGAAGTAATAGGAAAACAAAGGGATTAAGTGCTTGCCACATTTCCTTGGAAGACACAGAGTAACCTGCTGGCAGGGACAGCTGCCACAGCCTGTGAAATGGAGGGGCTGCTGCTGGAGATGCAGCTCTGAGTCCTGTTGCACAAGGGGCCTCAGCTTGAATGGGCAAATCTGGGGAGAAATGATGCAGAAAGGATGAATCAAGCTAAAATGGAAAGGTTTGCTGCTTGGACCTACAAGTGTGAGTGTGTAGGGTGTGAAATACAGGATTTACTGGTGGAGGAGAGTGGAGAGCAGAAGGCAGATGCTCTGCCTGTTGATCCGGGCACAGGTGCTGTGGTATGTAAAGCACTTTTGGATCACTCGAGGAGTGGAGGAGGAGGAGGGAGTTTGGCTGCATACCATTGAAATTACTGCCTCTGTCTGAGAGGAATTGATTAATGAGATCAGGTAGGGGCAAGGCTTACCAGGTTAAAATGACTTTGCAACACCTTCCCTGTTTCTTGTGGGGCACCACCCAGAAACACAGATGGAAAATCCACCTCTGGGTTTCGTTGGATGAGTGGCCCTGCACATCTCCACCCCTTAGGTCCTGAGTCTCTGTGCCAGCTGGAGCAGCTGTCTCAGCTCTGAAGGAATCCTGCCAGGGCAAAATGGGGCAGAGGGAGGTGGCAGGGATCAGCAGGCACCTGGCAAATCAGGATTGCCTCCTTCCACATGCGCTGCAGCACTTGTGGCAGGCTCACAGTCTTATGCCTGTGCCCCTCCCTACACCTAGGGGCAGGGGAGGAGGTTTGGGTTCCTGTAGGTCCCCACAGCCTTGTTTGTGAGGCTGTGGACCCTCAATGAGTTTAGGAATGTACACAGTGCCATTGTAGCAGCATGAAGGCACTGTGTAGATACCTAAACTTGTGGAGCTACTCACTTTGTTCGAGGAACTGTGGAGAGAAGTACTTGTGTGCATCTGAAAAAGCTGATTCAAAGTCTTTAATGCTCATGTATTACTCTTCTCAAGGCTGACAATTCCTCAGTGTGTAAACTCCCAGTTTACACACTTATCAAAGGTTATACACACTTATCAAAAAATCTAAGACAAACCTCAAGGAAGCTGTGTAATAGGAGAAACTCATCAGGTGGGAATGACATTAAAGAGCTGCTCCTCTGGGAAGCTGTAACTTTATTTTTTGTGCATTTATCTGCTAGTATCTCAGCTGCCATCCCAACCATTGAAAACATTCTTTATTGCCAGACCCTGGGCACAACAAGCCTGCAGTCAGTAACTGGCTGGGTGGCACTGAGGCACTGGGGGTGCCAGACAAGGACTTTCCAAGCAAACCAGTGACTTCTACTGGCTCATGACCAATTTGAGGGTGGGTTATTTTGTACTGCTTTTTTAAAGTAGTGGTAGAGTTGAATCAGTCTAGGGGTAGGCTTTTTACCTACTGCTTATGTTTTGGAATAATGTCACTTGCATGAAACATGAGTCTCAGACTAGAGCTGTTGGGGCCTCTGCCTTTCCTGTTCTTCTTCTCTGTGTGTGTTGAAAGGAACCTAATTTAATATGGTCGCCCTGCAGTTTAGAAATGTGGTTATGCTAAATGGCTGTCTGCTAGATTTCTCTTGTGAGATTTCCTCTAGATCCCATAGAAATTGCAGATGTTCATGCTCAACATTGCAAAGATAAGCTTGAAGTTCAAATGAAGCTTTGCATCAAAGTGGAAGGATGAAGCCAAATCTTGTCATTTCCTTGTCAGAGCTTTGTGTTTGACAGAACATGGATATGCAATTCATCAGCACCTGGCTTTTCATGCAGCTGTAGCAAAAATGCACGTTCTCATATCTCCCTGTTTGCCATACACAATTGGGGAAGGTGTATCCCAGGACAAGAAAACAAAGGTGTTTTCAGACTCAGGTGTTCAAAACATGTGCTTTAGGTGCTAGCAGTCCTGGGATGTGGAAGATGTGGGCTCACTTCTTCTGTTGTAGCATTTTTGTTCTTAGGAAGCCCCTTGTAAGTGAATCAGGGCCAGTGACCTCATTTTCAGTAAATTACAAGGCGAGGTTATTGCTGATTTCTCTGTAGAGACGTCTGATTAAGCCACAGAATAAATAATAGGAACAAATATTTCAGAAGGACCTTTCCCTCGGGGTTTATTCCCACTGAGTCAGTCCCTGTTACATCAACAAGCAGAGCCACTTCAGTGAGTGCAGGAATCAACAGGGCTGAGCGGAAATCGCAGCGCGTCGAGCTGATTCCTCCTTCCCCCTCAGCTGGGTCATCAGTTTCCACCCTGCCCCAGTATGAATGTGGTCAGATAGCACAGCCTGGCCTTCAATTCAGAAAGTGGTGATGGATCATGGTAGTCCAACCCAGTCCCATGCCAAGAAACTCATCATCGATCTGTCCTGCAAAACATTTGGGTCCGCATCATCTTCTTGAAGGTGAGCCCTGGGGTGAGCCCTGTGCTCCAGGAACTGTCCTGTTACTGTGAGACTGTCTGTCCCACAGCAACCCCATGTTCTGGACACCAGTTCCAAGGCCCCTGCTCCTGCCTTCCTCCTGCCTCTCAGCCTCACTGCTGCAGCTGAGCTTCTGCTCAGCCCCAGTCAGGGACATCCTGCTGGTCCTGGAAAGTCTCTCTCATCCGCAGGGAGAGGGGCCACTGCCCTTTTAGTGATACTCTGCTGGTCTGTCAGCGCTTCAGTGTGGCACCTCTGTGTCTCTGAGCATGAGCTGGGAGTGCTTGGCATGAAGGAGCAGTTGGCTAGCCCTGCTCTGTGCTGATCCATCTTTCCTGGTCACTGAGAGCAAGCACTGACCCACTGAGCGACCTGCTCCGTTCACAGCTGCCAAAATCAGCTTGAAGGAGCAGAACACAACAGGGCAAAGTACCTGGGCTGAGGATCCTGCCCATCCACTGGGAATGGGCTGCAAGCTGAGACCACAGCACAACTGGAAGCTGTCATCCCAGTTGTGCAGGCCTGACAGCTCATTTCCGTGGGGATCAAGCCGTTGAGTGGGAATGCTGGAATTGGCTGTCACTGGCTCCCACCAGGCAGCCATGGCATATTGCAACACGAGGCAGGGGATTCCAGCTGAGGCAACAGCCCCCAGATTCCTGGGAAATGGGGTTACTAACAGTTTTCCAGCCAAACACCTCCGTGTCTGTGCTTTTACTGGGAACAAGACGGGGCAGAGCTTCTTGCCTGCAGATGGGCAGCCCCAGTGTAGGGGCTGGAAATGTCCAGCTGAGCAGCAAAAGGATCACGAGATGTTGGATCCTGTCTGTAGTCAGCAGCCCATGCTGAAGGCACCTTTGGAGGCAGCAGCAGGGATTCAGGTTTAAGATAGGCTGAGCCACCACACATCTGCTCACCTGGCCTGTTTGCCTTGCATTTTCCCCACCAGTCAGTTTGAGGTTACTAGGACAATGTCCTCCATCAGAAAACATCCAGAAAAGTTCACCAAAGAGGGAAAAGAGGTAAGAGGAGGGGCGCAAGGGGGGATGCAGTAAAATGACATCAATAGAAATGATTTTTCAGCAAGAAAAATGCAGGCTTGGGACAACTCCAATTCCTCAGACTGTCAACACTGCCCTTGAACCTCCTAGCCTGCCTTCCTTCCTGGGAAGGGGAAAGGGCACAGTGTGCTTTTGCTATCTTCTGCAGGGGCTTCAGATGAAATTCCCAGTGTTTTGGAGTTTGTGAACCTCTGTGCAGGGTGAGGGAGTCCAGGGGAAGCATAATAGCCACAGGGGTGGCCTGGCATGGGTTCAGGGGTATTCAGGGGTAGCAGGTTTTCTGACTGATTGGTGCTGGGCTCAGAACTGCCTCTAAAAGTTGCAGGAAAATATGAAATATTTTCAACTAATAGCACTTTTTTTTTGCCTGTTTTCCCTACGCTCACATTCTTTTCCCCTGGCGTTTTGGCTGACAGTTGAATGGATTTATTGCTCTAATAGCAGAAAATGACCATCAGCAAATCCCTGTGTTTTTGCTGCCCCTAAGGCAAACTGTTCATAGTTTCTCCATCCTCCAGAGCACAGATATTTGTCAGGGTAGTTTTCCAGCCTCTGTCCCCAGGCTGGCTGGGGCAGCCCGGCTCCTCCAGCAGCAGAATTCCTGTACCTGCATTTCAGTGTCCTGCCAAGGGTGCCGTTTGTGCACTGGGACAATGCATGACAGCAGTTCAGGGGGAGGCTTTGGGAGCTGTGGGGAGTTAGGGGGAGAGCCAGGACACAGAGCTGGCTCTGACAGTCTCAGTGACAATGTGTCCTCTCTGACACATGGTGTGAGGCAGGGGAATCCACTCTGGCCAAGGGTCAGATTTGGCCTTCGTGCGGAAGGACAGGATGTTTCTGCTGCAATTCCACACATTGGTGGAAGGGCATTTCTAGGGCAGAGCTTTGTCCTGTATCAGGTTTTGTACATCCATACTCTGCCAGCAGCTCGAGCCATTTTGGATATACATGCTGGATGCAGCTGCACTCATGTGACTTCCTGGGCTAAACTTTGTTACAGGGGGAAAAGCAAAGTCTTTGTTTATCCGTCTCAATGGAAAAGTTTAGTCCTGGCCTGTCTTGCCAAGGAAGGAAGGAGTGTGCCAAAGTGATAGTACAGTGAATTCTGGCTGCTGGTGGGCCAGGGATGGAGCTGGCTGCCAGGCACAGCATCAGTATGCCACCCTGACTGTGTAGGGCTGCCCTGGGGCATGGGGCTCCAGGAGCATCTGGCTCTTCCTTGGCTCTCTCCATGGCAAGAGATGGCCACAGTGAGGTGCTGGTCGAGTTTCTTTTGTCTGTCCAGCAGAAAATGAGGAGGGGGAGAAGCAAGCACTGTGTATGTGGGATGGGAATGGGTCAGGAAGGAAAATATCTTTGGCTGCATATGCCCAGATGATGCAGCATCGTGCATGGTGCATGGGTTTGAAATGCCATCTTAATCTGAGTAATCACAGCTCTGATATCAACTTAATCTCTGTGTACAGCTCTCAGCTTTCTCAAAGCATGCAGCTACCCAAGGGGCAAAGCTCCAGCCCTGAGTTCAGGCTTTATATCCCATTTCGTTATGTCCTCCTTGCCCTGACTCTGGTGTTAATGGCTCCTGAACATGGGATGCTCAGCTGACATGGGATGCTCAGCTGACATGGGATGCTTGGCTGGCGTGGCTGCTCTCTCGCAGGGCTGAAAGGCACAAGTTGCTCCTATGGCTTTCATTTGCATGGGTTGAAATTATCACAAGGTTAAATTACAGCCAGGCAATGCTCATGGGTGCTTTAAAAAGTTGCAGGCTTTAAAAGTTGGCTCCAGAAAGTTGCTCAAACAAGGCTCTGTAAAGGGAAACTCATCCAGGGTGAATTTACCACATGCCTTCAATTCAGGAGCTGCTCTCCTGTGCCCAGCTAGGGCAGGGTGGTTTCCCCAAATCACAGCCTTCCCATTGTGGCCCAGAGCAGCACAGGAGTTGTGAAGGGCCCCATGGAACAGGATCTCCAGTGCACAAAGGACAGGCTTGTCTGGAGAGAGGGTGGGTTTCTTTCATAGTTTCCAATGGGACTGGGAGGCTCAACAAGACTGGGACTGACTCACAAAATCCAGCCCTTGAGACCAGACTCTTGGAGTGGGTAATTTTTTATATTGTCCCCTTTCTCATCCAAGGAAGCAGCGGTGCTGTGGGGCGAAGGATGGTGCCCCACCTGAACATTACCCATCCCCCTGCATCTGAAACTTTCCACTGAAACCAAGAGCCCTCACAGTGAGCTCTGCTGCCAGTCCCAGATCCCAGCACTCATTGCTGTGCAGCTGAAACACAGCTGCAGCTCCCCTCCTGATTTTGTCCAGATCCTCAGTTCTGTGAGTGTTTCTGCTCCTTTCCTTTGGAGCTGCTTAAACTCAAATTAACTACATCTTAATGGGACCTGCATCTTCCAAAAGAGTCTCTGTTAGTTGCTTGCCACAGCTAAAACTTTCCAAATGCCTTCAATGATCCTTTTTTTAACTACCTCTCTATACAGAAAACAAAAATCTTCTATTCTACCCTCCTCTCATCTAGCCACTCTCTGGGATGTGCCAGTCATTGACTTGAGAATACTTTGTTCTTGTCTGGCACATCAGTGGGTGTCACAAATAGTCACCTCATCAACACGTTTTTTGTTAATATCTCAAACACCCTGTGGCTATTAAAAATACTATAAATACCTTAGCTCATTAACAAGACACTGTTTCCAGCATATAAACTTTTCCATTACAGAACCACTAACTGTAATGCCCTAAAAAGCTTACAGCTGTTTATAATCTAAGTAAAATGGGACACCTTCCCTCTGCTTGTGCTGGTGACTGCGTAAGAGGGACAAACCTGTGCTGCTGCCTCCATAGGCAAGTGTTAGCCAAGACTAAATACTTTTACTTATGGATTTTTTTATTCTTCTTCTGCATCCACTGCTGCCTGGACAGCAGCACTGACATATTTAGGTCTTGTGAGATTTTTACATCTACCCTCATGAGCTGGAGCATGGGTGTTGGGGGTCCCTGCCTTGCCCCTGTGCAGGGGTGAGCGGGGTGAGCAGGCTGAGGCAGGGGGCCCAGGCAGTCACTCCCTGGGTGCACCAGCTTTGCATAGACAATTACATTTGGGATTAGGAACAGAGAGGATTTAGCCACAACATTTGCACAGCTCCTGTGCAGAGCTGTGCAATGCTGGCACAGGGTCGATACCGAACCCTAGGGTGGCAATCCTGCCCTTGGCCCAGGGCCCATGTGCAGGAAGAGTGCTGGCAGCAGTTTCCTTGGACATTTCACAGATGCCAGCTCAGGAGAAATAGATCCTTCTCCCTGGTGGTGTCCTGGGACATGTCCCTAGGTAGCTGTGCCACCCTAGGCATGCAGTACCCCAGTGTACGGTGGTGAGGAGGTGTGAGCCTCCCCCAGTGACGAGTGGGACTCAAATGTCTTGTGGTGGCCATGGTTTGAAACACTTTGTCTGCTCTGAGAGGGAGCACATGAAACATTTTCAGTAGTTCCTGAAGTGCTAGCACCACAAATGCCACTTTTTCATCAGTAGCTTCCTGACTTGTTTTTCATGCAGGGAGTCTTGGTGCTGCGCAGGTGAAGGAACAGTGAATCCAAATTGGTTTTATGCAAAAAATGCAAATACTGCTTTTATTAGGAGATTGCCATGTGCCAGGGATAGTACATTTGCAAAGCAGTACAGCTCATTTTCTGCAAATCTCTCCTCCTCATTCCATGTAAGGCCAGGGATCCTGTAAGACCAGTTACATCCCTGAGAGGCCCTGGCAGCTATAGGCTGTTGCACAGAGTTGTGACTTAGGAGAAAAAAATAAGGTTTTGTTCTCCACAAGCCAAACAGTGGCTCCAAACAGCAGCAAGCTCCAAAAGGTAACTTCTGATTTCGAGTTGATCATGGCACCCTTTGTTCTGAGACTGTGAAGGTCTCAGTTCTTCTCTGTAGAGAGCTGGACTTGTTTTTCATATAGAAAATCTGCAAGAGAGATATGGGGAATTTCTAGTGATCACCCTGTAGGTGAGACTGCCTGTCTGTAGCTTCCTTCTATCCCTAATCAACATCAGGAGCAATCCTAATCAACATCAGGAGCAATTCAAGAGCTTGGAAACACACAGGGTTTTTTCCCTTCTTTTTTTTTCCTTCAGACAGGGGATGTTTCCCATGCCAGTACTACTGAACTAATACTTTAGTTTTACACATTTCTGCTTGTCCCTGACTCCACAGGTGGGATTGCCACACTGTGAGCCAGCACACTGCTAAGAGAAGTGGATTTGTGAGGCAGCTGCAGCCTCCCAGTACCTGCACAGTGCCCCAGAGTGGTTGGGGGAATTAACCCTGTAGGGCAGGAGATCCCTGCAAGGAATGCAGAGATTGCTACTTCTGCCCACACCAGGGAAGGACAAAGAGATTTGTGAACACAGGAGAATGTCTGAACCAAGGAGGAAAGAGTGACCCTAGAGTGTTGATCCTGAATTGTCATGATGAAATTGCACCATAACAGTTAGCTGAACTTCCAGCAAGTGTACTCCATCCCCCAAAACGTTTGAGTTGTACTTGAAATAGGTATGCCCAAAAATGGCTTGATGTTCACCAGTTGCCTATCTCTGAGGCTCTGAGGTGGTTAAAAACTGCATAAGTTGTTGTGTTTGGTGGCATTTAATACCTCACAAGCGTGGCCTGCAGCTTCCAGCTGCGTGGGAGGTAGATAAGCTGTGACCAGAGATGTTACGCAGCTCTGGCTTTGTGCAGAAGCTGGGCAGCCTGCTGCCCCGAGCTGCTGATTAAAGGACCATCCCTGTGGTTGTTGGCCACCCAGCTGGGGGAGAGGAGGGTTAAAATCAGTCCATGAACTAAGAGGAACATCTGGAGAGACCTGACCCTGAGAGCCACCAAAGCAGGGAGCTGAGACACCCTGTGTGTGGCAAGAGCTGCTCTTGTGGCTGGGTAGGCTGTGCTGCTGCTCCCCATCCGTGCTGCAAGGCAGGGGCCCTTCCCAAGAGTGAGCAGGGCTGGCTCAGCCCCCTTAAATCACTCTGGGGATGATGGCAGAGCAGTGAAAGAGGCACCCCTGTGGGTGGGACCCAGTGAAGGGACTGGCAGCAGTGCCTGTGCTGGTACAGCCACGCTGCCCTGATCCCAGCATGCCCAGGAGTGAGGACTGTGTCAGCCCATCCTCCCCCTGTGCTCCACAAGGAAAGCCACCAGGAATTTTTGGTTCTCCACCCACACCTCACTCTGCTTGGAGCCTTGACTTTTCTATACCAACCCTCTGAGAGGTGTAGTGCTAGGTGTGCCCTTTTTTCAAGCCAGCTCTGAAAACGTGCACTCATTTGTTCCGAACAGGGCAGCTTTTGGCCGCATCGCGCTCTCCTCCTTTTAAACGCGCTGTAAGTAGCACAGGGCTTGCCCTGCAGAGCCCTGCCACCTCGCTGGTCTCTCAGTGCCTCACTCAGGAAAGTGGCTCACTCACTACCTCCTGCTCTGCAAGCTTCAACACTGTGTAATGGAAAAATGTAGAAGTGGGGCCCGGCTGTGCGTCAGCGGCTGCCGTGGCAACGTCCGCCTGTGCCGCGCTCGGCAATAGGCGCGCGGGGCTGTCCATCTCCAGCGGGGATGAAATGCAGCGTCGAGCATCCCCCCCTCCCTTACGAGGCAGAAGGAGGAAATACCAGGGTTTGCTGGTGTCACTGGAGCTTGCCCGGTGCTAACAAAGCGCTGATTTACGAGCACCGCGAAGAATTTCGTCGTGCTTCAAAGCAGGACAGAGGCATCTGGCACTCGGCCACTGCCTTTGCATCAGTACAGGAAAAACGCTGAATTTCTTCAAAGCTGCCACAGCGTTTCCTATTTTTAGGTTAACAATGCCTGTTTTGCTGTACAGCATCAAATGTCAACAAAGAATGAAGATCTATTTATGTTGCTTTATTGTAAAGCTGAAGCAACAGGAAGCTGTAAGCCATCTGGGTGCCTTCTGAGCCCTCCAAAAACCCCATCCTGAGTCAGTAGTAAAGCACTGGGTTACTGCCATGCCAGTGGGTTTGCTTCTGATGGGGGAGAAATGATGGGAGTTTTGGGGGTTGCCTTCCTGTCCTCGGACCCTTCAGGATACTGTGCACAGGAGAGAAACCAAATGCCCAGCTCTAGATTGTGCTTGCATTCAGAGACACTTTGTTCCTTGCTCTCCCTTTTTTTTGTTCCAGCTCTCCCTTCTGAGGCTGCATCTCAGCACCAGTGTGCACCTTGGTGTTGGTGCCTGCATTTCACAGTCAAAAGGCTCACTGGGGGAAGGGACAGTGTCAAGGGCTCTCCTGAGGATGAGAGAAGTCAGGAAGGGCAGCAGTTTTCCGGTGTTCTACAACACCGTTGGACAAAGCCATTTTGGACAAAAGTTTCTGTCCTTAAGGACTGTAATGCAGGAGCTGTGGTGGCTGGCTTACTAAAATCAACCCCAAAGGAAGTGCTGCTCTGACACTGTATTTCTGAGTTGGAGAATGGAGGACATCCAAGCTGGATATGTGCCTTAGGTTGTAAGATAGTCCTTGCTGCTGGAAAACACCTGGAGCATGAGTGGTGTGTTAGAACACTGATTTTACTGTGAGGGCAGGTGCCAAGTGCCTGTACACGAAGCAGATCTCAGCTCCAGAGGATGCTTGGCACCTTGGCTTGCTGGAGCAGCTCATTGAGCTGTCGCTGAGCGAGAGGAAGTGGCAGCTCCTGCCCTCTCTCCTCCTGCATGCAAACACTCGCCTGGGTGTCTGCAGCAGCCACTGAGCTGTGGGGTGAAGTCCTGGTCACTCGCTGCTCACACTCCCACTAGCTGCTTCACTAGCCTCCTCCACTAGCTGCTTCTTTGGGAAGGAAGCTCCTTTTTCTCCTTTTGTTTTGATTTGGAAAAATAAAAATAGAAAAAAAGCCCATCGGGGATGGAGTGACTAAGTGCTTCATGTGCTGCTGAAGTAAATGAACAGCAAAATGTCTGAGGGGAGAAGATGACTAAGTTTTTTTCTTCCTATTCTGCTTCCTTCACCTTCTAAGAGAAGCTAAACATAGTTGCCTGCAGCAGGAGGAGTTCAGCAGTCGGCTCCTACCCACAGATGCAGCCTCAGAGATCGTGGGCTCGTGCCTTGATGGAAAACCCAGTTGTTCAGAAGACTGGGCGTCTTCCCTATGTTCATTTCTCTTCTCCCTTGCTCTTTCCCCAAGCCAAAATATATTTAGAAACTCTAGGACACAATGAGCTAAATTCTGCCTGTGCTACACCCATGTTTATAATGTGTTCATTGTATTGCCTCTGTTCATTGTATTGCAAGTGCCCTCACTATTTTAGGGCTGGAGATAACTACCCTTCATCTTTGTCTCCTTTTTTGGACCAGAAAATTCACTACAATTCTCTTCAACCATAACATGCTGTTCGAAGAAAGACTGAGTTTTAGTATGAAACCCACGATCTCTACTTCTTTAAAGGATGTCACACTCCACCCGCCTTAAAATAGCCTCTTTCAAGAGAAATATTTAGTTTAGAAGCAATTTCACTTTTTTTTTTTTTTCCCCCAAAAAAGCAATCAGATCTCTGGATCTGTCTTTACCTGAATTGCCTGGGTGATCCTTGGGTGATGCTGTTTGTGGTCAGCGTGTTGTCAGCATTGCTGTAGAACTTAGACCCTCTCTCCCCACATCTGGGACTCCCACGCAGGGCACTCACCAACTCTGCTATTACCCTGACTGAGCAGTGTTCCCCCCCAAAACCTCAGCATGTCCCCATTTGTGCCTGGGCCAGCAGCAGCCCCCAGGGCTTTCCTGGGGTCCTGAGTGAGCTGACTTGGCAGGGACAGAGTGTTTTTCCCCAAGCATCCTTTCCCTGCTGCAGGGATTCAACACACAGCCATTGCAGAGGTGATTTTCTGCTATTAATGCTCAAAAGAAAGTTCCATTTTCCTGTTTCAGATGAACATTTCCCTTTTGAGTTAGAGAAACCTTTTCCTCCCCAGCACCCTGTGTAAAGCTGTGAACATGCACCAAAGCAGCAAATTTCTTTGCTGGCCCCTGCAGTCCCCTTTCCACCAAAACTCGGTGTTCCCCCAGCTGACACCTTTGCAGCATGGCATGTACCAGCTTTGAGGAGACTGAGGCCAGTCACACAGGAGTGATAAGCTTTTCCTCAGTTTCTTAGAAGTTAACAGCTGAAATCCTCTTTTTCTTCCCCCGCCCCACCCCTGCGTGTCAGCGCAGGGTTGGGTTGGAAGATCCAGCGCTGCGTGCCGCACCAGGATGTAGGGTTGGGTAACCCTCTGTGTGTCTGAGGATCCCATTCCCTTCCCTAAGGGCTCAGGGGAGTGCCTGGGTGCAGCAGGGCTCACCAGCTCTGCTCACCAGTCTCAGAGGCAGCGTGGAAGGAGCGGTGGAGGATGAAACCTCCTTGCCTGCTGCTGTGACAGCTTCTTCCCCCAGCGCCGTGCCGGCCTTCCCCTGGCACAGCGCTGCCCAGCCGGCCCCTCGGATGCCCTCCCAGCAGGCAGGCGTGCCAGGACGTTGGCTTTGGGAGCACAGGTAGGTACCTGGCCCTGCAGGAGTGGAGCTGTGGAGCTGCAGCTGACATTTTTCCATGACTCATAACTAAAATGGTGAAGGGGTGCGTGTAAGGCTCTGACTCCGAAAATGAAGCCGAGGATAAAATGACTGGTGGTTCTGTGTGAGGTCTGCTTGCTGCCAGCCCTTCTGCTGCAGTGGGCTGGGGGGCAGCTGAGATGTGCTGTTAATAAGAATTCCTCCCTCCATCCTGGTCTCCAGGGTCCCACATGGCTGCTCACAGCCGGTGCCCTGGCTCTGCCGAGCCAGTGCCACCCTCTGTCCCCGCCAGGCTGGGTGAGCCTGCTCCTGGGTGTGGCAGTGAGGAGCTCCCTGCCTGGCAGAGCATGAGTGCAGCTGGGGCTGGATCTGTGTGGATAGGGAATAGGGTAATCTAGCTGAAGTAAATGTGGATAGAGTCCCTGTTCTCAGCCCGATTCTGCTGTGTGGGGAATTGGGAATGAGCAGCTGATGAGATGGTCCATGTGTGAAGCCCTGTAATTGGCTTGGTCTTGCCATGCTCTTGGGAGCCTCTGGCTCCAGCACAGCCTGTGGTTGATGTGTCCGGTGAGGAAGGAGTTCCCACAAGCAGCTGCTCCTAAAGTGCATGGTTTGTGCTTCCCATATCCATTCAGGGCAGTGTGGCTGGAAAGCTGGTGGGGGAGGAAGTCTCAGGGCACCCACAGGGTGGGCTCAGAAGCAGAGCTCACCATGGTGAACGAGCTTGTGTCTCTCTCATTCTGAGGGAGAGAAGTCTCATGTATGCCCACAAGCCCTGGTTCCTCCAGGAGTAATGCAGAGCTGAAAAGCTGAGCTGAGCTGCCCTTACCTGCAGCACATGGGGAGACTGCTCTGTGCGTGCTCAGTGCCTGTAACAAATCTCGCTTTGCCTTCAGGTTTAGGCCACTTTTTTAATAGCTCTTAGTGCTCTTTAGAGACCAAACCCTCTGAGATGCTGTGCTAAGTCTCGTGGGGAGATGCTTTGGGCACTGTGTGGGGCATACACAGCAGGTCTGCAGCTGTGAGGAGGGTGCTGCGTGGCGTGTGCCTGTGGCTTCCTGGCTGCTTGCAATGCCTCTCTCTGGGCAAAGAGGTTTCCCAAAGCCATCGTGTTTCTACCATGCTCCTTCTGTAAGGATCTGAGACCAAGGAGGCTCAAACTGCACTCCCATTCCTGGAGGAGCTTCTGCTGGTTGCTGATTATGTTTAGGAGCTGCCTAGGAGAAGGGGACCATGCCATGGTGATGTGTGGGAGTGCTGGGGAGCCACGGCCGAGGCAGGCTGGTGCTTCCAGCAGGTCCTGTGCAAGCAGAAACTCCTCCAGCCACTTAGCAGGGGATTCATGGTCCCAGCTCCAAAGCAGGAGAGACAATAACACTCCTAAATAGTACTTTAAATCACCAAAGTGCTATCTAAACACGAGGGACTCCAAACACAAATGAAAGTGCTAAACTGATTTAAAGGGGAATTAAAAGGTCACGCCTGTTGAACATTTAGCTTTAGAGTTTAGTCATGTTTGTGAAACTTATAACTGCTCTTCTAAATCACCTTTTTTACACTTCCTATACCCAGTAAATGTGAGCATGTTCAGCACTAATGACTAATTTTAAAAATTCTCTATTCTAAACAAATTTCCACAGCCAGAGCTTGGCCCTTTCTTTTCTTCCCTTCCAGCTCTGCCTTCCCACTTCACAGAAGGCACTCCAAAAGTATGTGAACATTTCCCTTGGAAGTGCTCATGGGAGAGATGTGTTTCTCATGCACACACTCCACAAAATGAAGTGCAGTTATGGTGAAACAGCAGAAGAGCAGGGATCTAACTCCATGAGTGGACAGGGCCAGGGAACAACAATGGACACGTTTTCTGTGTCCAAAACCAGTGTGAACCAGTCTGGGGGTTTCAGCAACAGCAAAACTCAAGTCTGCAAGCCAGGCCTTTCTCACCCAGCTTCTCCTGCAGATTGCTTCATTGGCATGGCATGACTTGGCTTGGCTAACCTTGCTTGCTTATCATCAGTGCTTATGGGCATTATGCTGCCAGGGTGTTGCATGTACAGCATCCGTATCAATGCCCTCTGTGCTATGCCAGAGGAAATGCTTCACATGGCTACAGCGGCACTGGGAGTCAGTGGCAGCCCTGCCTGGCCCGTGTCCACCCTGCTAGGTAGTGCCAGAATGAAAGGATGAGTGATGTGATATCATCACACCATAGCGTGTGCCTGCTCTGAGCCTTCTGCGGGGAGGAGATCCCTGTCCACCCCCCCTTCTCTGGGGACATGAGCTCTGGGCATTTCAGTCATTCCTGAAGCTGACAGAAAGAAATCAGTCTCAAAAAAACCCCAGGTATTAAGAACAAAGTGTTGCTTTGTTCCAGTCATTGAGGTTACTCCTGTGTTTGGTGTCTCTGACCCAGGTGCCTCCAGGCAGGCTGTAAATGTGTCATCCTGGTTTAAATCTCTAAAAACTTACCTTCAAATTGAAGGTAGTTCAGAGTGTTTGGCAACTTCTGTCCTATGATTAACTCTACCAATCTAAATCAGCCAGATTGGAGATAACTGGCACTTTTATGATCTCCTGCTGGCCTGACTACCTGTGTTCCCAACATGCCCTGTGCTGACACCCCCCCTTTCCCAAAGGACTCCAGGGTTTGGCTCATCCCTTGGGAGCATATGGCAAAGTTTATAGCTCCCATCCCAGATCCCTGACATGTACAAGCACAGGTTTTGTATTCAGGTTTTTTATTGCAGGAAGGCTGTGCCTTACCAAACCACTGCCCTCTGGGACACTCTGTTGTGACTTTTAAGACCTGAGTCTCTTCTGTATCCTAAACTGCATCTCTGGTCTGTAGGGAGCTGAGCTGGACTTCAAATCAAGTAACCAGAGTTCAATGCAGTTGTTTGCTGTCAAGAAGGGCACAGCTCCTGGTCTCAGCATGTGGCAGCTAGAAGCAGTTTGGGATTCACAGTGGCAGGGTTGGGAAGGCTGCAGGAATCCTTCCCTGCCAGAAGCATTGAGAGTGAGAAGTGCTAGAGCCAGCACAGGCACAGGAGCCCATGTCCCCAGCATGTGCTGTGCTGCTGCAGGAGCTGAGAAGCTGAGACGATGTTTGGAACTAGAAAGATGGTGGTGAATACCGTGGAACTGGGAAAGGGATCAAACACAAGTCTCCAGATGGAAACAGAGCAGTTTCCATCAAAGCTGATGACAAGTTCCCTGATAGAGGGGTGCAGGGTCAGATCTCTGGGCAGCACATCCCGTTTCTCAGCTGGAAACCTGATCTGGCTGCCTGCAGCTCTGTGCCCCAATGAGCTGCACTGCTCTGGGGCTCTTCTCACAAATCAGTTCACCAAGGCCCACTTTTGGCTACCAGCAAGGATTTTTATAGTCTGCTGACTTTTAAAGGCTTGCTGCTTTCTGGGGAAGAAGCACTGTACAGCTTAAGTAGCAGTCCACCAAATGTGATTAGCTGTTTCTGAATCACTCACCTTTTCCAAGCTGAAAATTGCTTAACAAATCTTACTGGTGTGTACATAATGAGTAACAAATACATTTGCAGAGATCTGGATCAGTTCCCACTCAGGAAAGCAGGCTGAACATATCTGATGCTGGCAATTAATAATTCCACTGGCTTTATGGGAGGGTCAATTGTGGCTGATCTGCATTAGGTGTTCAGCTTTGCTTCAGTGAAGGCTCTCCACCAGAAGAAATGCCTCATGGAGACAACAGTAGCTCTGAGGCTCCAATGCAGGCTTTGCTTTCACTCTCACTTAGGCTTTTTTGTCTTCTTCCCTTCTTTGCCAAACTGGCCAGAGAGGTCTAACAGCACTGTCCTCTCTGTAGCCATTTCCCCCGAGTGTGGTGTTGACGTGGCTGCTGCTCCACTCTGCTCAGGGTTTGTGGGTGGTGAGGAGGTTCCAGATGTCCTTCCAGGCAGTGGGGGACTGCTGTGCTCCCGGCTCCCAGCCCCTCTGCTTCCTTCCATTGTCAGCAGGGAGGTCAGGCTGGAGGGCTGCTGCTCACTCATCTGCCTCTGCTCTTTCTGATTCTCCTTGCCTCCATCACAAGCAGGAAGAGGGAGACTGCAACAGGCTCCTGTTTTTTTCCAATACGCTGGAATATTTTTTCCATGATCTGAACAGATGTTCCTGGCTTTCATGTGTTTTTTACTGAGGCTCCTCTATCACACATGCTGATCTCTGCAGACAGCAGAGAAGCAGTAGCTTTATCTCTGTGACCCTCTACCCCAGATCTTTGGTCTTGGTGGGACAACTCCCTGATCCCACTGGAGAAAAGGGCATTCCTCACAAAACCAGAGGGGAGTGGTTTCTCTCTTGTGAAAGGCAAAATCATTCCTGGCTAAAACAAGACAATTCTGAAAAACAAAATGGTTGAAGTAAAAGAGTGCATGTGTTAGGATTTTTTCTCACTCTAAATGAGATGGAGACCTTGGAGAGTAGCAGAAGCTGGTACACCCCAACAGAAGTAACTACACCCCAACAGGAGCGTCTATACCACAGTCATCAAAATAATTTATCTAATAAGACTTGGGGCTTTACACTAGAATTTCTAGGCAACCAGAAATGCCTGTCAGTCATCACAATGTATTTCCTTGTATTAACTTCAGTGAAGCCTGATGTTTGGCCTCACTTTATCTTTGTGCAGTGGAAGCTGTGGGACATGGAACTGGCATTGCTTCTGCCAGGTTTTGGGGAGCTGCTGAAACTTTTGTGTTACGCCTTTTGTGACTAAATCAAGAAATGCCCACTGATCCAAAGCCCCTCTCTTACATTGCCAGCTGCTCCTCTGGCCAAAACAAGGCTATTTATCTGCTGTGCAGTACAGAAGCATCAGCAAGGATGAGAGGGGTTTGTGTAGGAGGAAGACAATTCAGAATATGGGCTGTCATTGCTGCCAGCATCAGGGACAGTGGTCACAGCCTGAAGGACAGAGGCAGCCAGGGGCTGAGAGATGGCAAAGCCAAGCAGACACCCAGCCCTGCACCATCACATCACAGGTTTTTCACTGTGTATGCTGCATTTTGGTCACCCCCAAGGCAGGACACAGCAGGAGGAGGAGGAGGCATTCATTCCATGGTACCTGCCAGCTCTGCCCTGCACGCCTGGCCTCCAGCACAATGAACAAAGCTGGCCTCCCGACCAAGGCTGCAGTGACAAGGTTTTTCCCAGTCAAGGGAAACAATCATCACTAGGGAAACCTTAACTACTTTTTAAAGAGCAAAAGAAAACACATTCATTCTTTTAAACATGGAAAACTAAATGGCCTCTTTTTCCTTGGCTGGATGTGCATGGCTGTGGAGCGGGCTGGCACGGAGGGAACTTTGCAGGCAAAAGTTCCCTCCACTCATTTAGTTATTAAAGAGGAGGGCTCTGTGGAGCAAAGTTTGCCCTTCTCAGCCCTTGCTGCCTTGGTTTTTTAAATCAGAAAGGCTCTGGCCACCTGACCCTCCTAGCTGTGAATGAAACATCTTGGAGCCTGCAACAGCAAAGCTTCATGTCACTTCCTAGAAAATGTGGAAGCCAGGGTCTCACTTATCCAAGTCCCTGGACTGCAGCAACCTTAGTGAAACTTGGGGAAGCAGTGGGCATTGGTGACATTACTGTCTCCTCATAGTTGTCCTGCATCTCTTCTGATCCTAGGATATTTCATTATTTTTCTGGGAGAAAGGAGCTGAAGCTCTTTTCACAATTGGGAAAATCATTAATTTAATGCTGCTCCCACTCTTTTCCATCCCCTGGCCCAGCTGTGTAATCTTGCCTCTAACCATGTTAATAAAAAGCACTAAAATACAGGTCCAGCTCCTACTATTTCCAGGAGCATTTGGTCCCATAAAACCATAGGAAAGCATAATTTCGCAAATTAAATCAGTTACTGCCTATCTCTCTGGCTGAATGCATGGAAAGGGAAGAGCACCCTGCTGGCTCCATGCATGGGGAATAACACCAGTCAAATTCCACCAGTGTCCATGCTGGGAAAGGGAGGCCACAGGCAGTCTGAGAAAGGCACGTCTCCTTTGAGCAGACATTAAAGGAATAAATATGCAATAGAGAAAATGTACAGCAGCCACTGAGCTCATCAGTCACTTTTTGTTTAATCTAATTAAACACGATATATCCTCTGACCTTCTGCACTGGCGCTAAATTCTCCTGTGTTGTTCTTTCCATACGAACCTCTATTGACAGATGGGGAAAGCCTAGAGTTTGCTTTAAGCTTCAGATAAGTAAAGTTAAACATACAGCCGATAAAATTGTTTTGCCAGCACTCCTCTCCCCCTGACCAATTGTGGGTGCTCACTGGGAGGGATTAACTCCTCTGGCCTGTATCCCACTCCTGGCTTGGGATACTGCTCTGTGCAGTAAACAAAAGCTGCAAGAGGGCAGAGGCAGAAGCAGAGTGCTGCAGAAACCTTGAGAAGTTATTTTTTAGAGTTGGTTTTGCACTTGTTGAGCCTCTTTTCCATGTGGCAGACTATTAAGGAAAACAGTGCCATTCCTTGCTAAATATATTTCCAGAGTCACTAAATAATTTACTTAACAGCTAATCAGTTGGCATTTGCTGATGCTGAACCAGGTTTTAAATAAAAAGTGTCGAATTGCATCAGCAACCTCGTGCACATTCCCTGCTTATACAGGCTCCATGCTCTTGCTGCCTGTGCAAGAGTGCAGTCAGTCCACACAGCTTCCTGAGTTTTCTGGGAGGCAAAGGGCTGGGTTTGGGGGAGAGCTGGAAGCCCGGGTGCCACATCAGGTGCAGGCTTTGCTCATGCAAAAGGCTTGGAAATGTGCTCACCTTTTGAAATGACCACCTGCAGGTTCAGCTCCTTGCAGGCAAATGAGAAGAGCACGGATCTGCCCTTCAGCTGCATCACTTGGTAATGCCACCTGCAGAGCTGTTTCTTTCAGTATGGTGAAAAATCCTTTGAGTCCAGGGAGTTACCACACCTTCATGCACCTACAGCTGTGCCTGTGCTCCTGGATGTGTGAGCAAATAACTCCTTGGAATGTAAACCAAAAGTTCCAGACTACTACAGAGCCCGGAGGTGACTACCTTATAGTTCCCAACAGGCTGACACAGTGTTAAAGAAGATTTCTTTACTGTAAATAGCCTTAATACTCAATTTGTCTATTAATAGCACCAGGCAGGGCAGGAGGCAGTGGAGGGGCTGTTTCCTGCATGTGGCTGTGGAGTGAGACTGGAGTGGTGTGAACCTTGTGGCTCTGGTTTTCCATGGCTGGCTGCAGAGCCTGACATGAGGGTTGGCATGGCCAGGATCCCAAACCCTGGGCTTTGAGATCTCTGATTGCACATCAGTTTCTGAATAAACAGAGACCTTTTGCCAGGGTGAAGGATATGGTGAACCACCCTGCAGATGGTTAAAAGCCACCTCCCATCTCTCTTGGGGCTCAAGGGAAAGTACAAAGGCTGACTTTCTGGAGCAACACTCTACCTAGGGAGAATTTTGCTATCTTCAGGCAAAGGGAGTGGCAGGATCCCTGGGGGCATTGGCCAGTGTTGCTCCTCTGGGATCCCCTCTGCTGCCTGTCCCAGAGATCAGATGGAGTCATGCAGCTGCTGGTTTAGTAGGGGACCTGCACCTTGCAAAATTGAGCCTTTTGAGCACTGACACAACACAGCAACATTCTTTTGGTGAAGCAAACTTCTTCTTATTTCATTGGGAGGGGGCTCAGGTGTTAAACAAAAATCCAGTGGCTCCTGAAGGAATCAGAGGGACAACAGTCCCTCTTCTCCCCTATTAGGTTGCCCCTGTGAGAAGCAGGGAGAAAGAGGCTCTGTGAATCAGAATTGTGGGTCACCCCTGCAGCAGTGACAACTGACCTTGCAGTCAATTTCCAGCAGGTTGGGAGTGGCTTGAAATGGATGAAGCTTGCTTCAAGCTTCACCATAAAAGAAGTTGTTACACATGTCCTTAAAACTTGGGTTGGAAATACCTGACTAAAGGTGTGCCTGAAACCAGGTGAGGCCTGGGTGAAAACATTTCCCTCTGGCAGAGAGGGGGTGAGGACGTGCTACCTGTTCCTCGGGTGGCTGTGCTGAGTGACTGGCTCTCTGACCCGTTCAGATCAGCAGAAGGGTTGTTTTTGTTGAGTTTTGTGTCTCCAGGGGACTCAGGGTCATTATCCTACCCTGGGAGCAGTGCTGGAATGGAGAGCATCACTGCTGGGAAAGCCCTGGCAGGGGGAAGCCAGAGTGGCTTGCCCTGCTTTGGGGACTGTTTGCCTCCATTCTGCCTGTACCTTGAAGTACCTCAAGGTTTTAACTGTAAAGCTCTAACCACCATCAACCAAAATCTTGGCTTGGGAAGGCACATTGCCTTGGCATGTTTCCTGGGACTGAGTGACTTACGATGCTGTGCTGCAAGTGAGGGGAGGACTCCTTCTTTTAGAGGAGGTGGGTCACACTCCTTTAGAGTCCAAACTCCCCCGGAGACTTTCTCTTCCCCCTTTTTTCATGACATCAGCCAGGACTTGATGTTACTATTTTAAAAACAAAAGGAGGGGACACCCCCCCGCTTCCCCTTCGCTCTCTGCCAGAAGGAGAACAAAGAACAGCTAAAACACACAAGTTCTGGCACTCTGTGTGGAAATAAAAACATTCATCCTCATGTCAGGTAGGGAACTGCCCGACCCCCCTGCCAAAGCAAGCAAGCCCTCGGCGTGGAGGAGCCCTGGAGAAGGGGATGCCCGGTGTCACCCCGTGCTTGGGCAGCTGCTGCCAAACTCCTGCAAGGCTGTCCCAGTGCCAGGCTGTGCTGGGACGCTCCCGGCCACGGGCAGCCTTCCAGGGAAGGGCTGCCCTGCTCCTCCCAGGCTGTGAGGTGGGGAAAGACCTTGATTCTTCCCCTCTCCCACTCCTGTGCTGCCCACCCTGCATCTCCCTGCTCCCTGGTGGGCTGGTGCACGGGATAACCCTGGTGTAATTTCCACGCTTTAGACACGAACATCTCTGTCTGGCTTCTTGCTGCTCGCCATTTAAACATGTCAGCAGTTCCCAGCACGGATTCCTGTGCTGTGAGTTCACCCCCAGCAAGCATCCAAACTGCAAGTTGGGGCTGCTGGCTCTTCCCTGCCTGTCTGTGAAGCATTACTGGAACAGGGGCCAGTTCTCCAAACACGAGGAAGAGATTACTTGGGCTTTCTGGAAGGCTCCCTCCCATGCCTTCACAGCGGAGCAAATGAGGATAATTTATCTGCTGGCTTCCAGCTGAACCCAGGAGCTTGGAGCAGCCAAGGACTACACTGTTTGTCCCAGCTCCTGCAAGAAGGCATTTTTCCATTGTTGCCCTTGTATATCGTTCACATAATTTGTTTGTGCCGTCACCTTCTGGGGCCAAGATAAGAGGTCATCCCCTGCCTTTTGCTGGTGGTGTGTTCCCTAGAACAATCCAGGGAAAAACTCGCAGGAAGGAGCCGTTTGTGCCGTCCAGTGCAGCCTTCGTTAGAGCCATGTAAATAGTTTTGAGCAATCTATCTGGTGAGAAACACAACGTGTCAGCAGGGAATTGTTCTCTGAACTGTAGTTACGGATGGGCCAGAGCGGGCGGATCAGCACACGTGGGCTGCCAGCTTAATGGACACAGCAGCTGCCTTTCAGGGGGAACAAAAGCCAGGCAGGGAGCCTCTGTGTGCCTGTGCTCTTGTTCCCCTCAGGACCTGCAGCTCGGTTTTGTGGCTGGATGGCAGTCCTGGGTTGCCTTCCCTCTCCATCTGCTGCGATCTAATGCGGTGCCCAGGGATGGGGTAATGTCCCTGCAGTGCCCAGGGTTGGGTCAGTGTCCCTGTGGTGCAGTGCCCAGGGATGGGTTAATGTCCCTGCTGCTCCACAGAGGGATGCAGGGAGCAGCAGGGACGAGGCAGTGCGGATGGCTGGGCGCTCTGCAGCAGCAGCAGCCAACTGGAACAACGCTGTAACACCATCCACTTCAGTGAAGTTACTCGTGATTTTTGAATGTAGAGTTGAGGCCCAGAGGCTTGGCACAGCACAATGGGAAAAGAGCAGATTTTCTGTTTGCTTCCATCCTGCGCTGGCTCTGGTGCCTCTTTCCCTGTCCAGAACAGCTGCGTGCTGCCTGAAGTGACTTTTTAGACAGTAAAAGCTTAAAACATTGCATTCACCTTCATGATTTTTTTTCCCCTCAGAGCAAGTCATGGAGGAAGATCAAGAATATGGTGCACTGGTCCCCGTTTGTGATGTCTTTCAAGAAGAAGTACCCTTGGATCCAGCTAGCGGGACATGCAGGTACAGAGCATTGGGAGGCACAGAGTGGGGGCAGGGCCCTTCATTATGCCAGCTTAATGAGCTTTGTTGGCCTCAATTGCTTCAGGCTGCTGCATGAGTGTCACAGCTTGCAGCTCCCAGTCTCTAGCCCAGGAGAGTGACTTAATCTAAATGCTAGTGAGGGTAGTGTGAAGGTGCTCTGAGCTTTCAGTCTCCAGGGCCAGCAGGAATTATTGCTGCTTTTTCCTGGGTGCTTTGGGTGAGAGCCAGGCCCAGCTCCTGACCCATTGCCAAGCAGGTGATGCTGCCCAGCACAAAGGTGCCCCACACATGAGCATAGACACAAAGATGTGAGCCTGGAGGAAAGTGCACAGAAGATGTGAAGCAAACATGGTGGGTGCTGCAGGAGGGGTCTCTGCCTTCTTGGGGTGTGACAGTGCTGCTCATAAACCTCTGGCAACCTGAGCTTTTCAGTCCCTGCCTGTAGGGACTCCTTGGGTGAGGTGTAAATGGAGCTGCTCCCAAGGTGTTGGGCTGCCCTTCCTGTCCCCCTGCTACCCAAAGCAAGTGTCACATTGTCCCTTGTGCCCCTCAGGTAGTTTCAAGGCGGCGGCCAATGGCAGGATCCTGAAGAAGCACTGTGAATCGGAGCAGCGGTGCCTTGACCGCCTCATGAACGATGTCCTGAAGCCCTATGTCCCTGCCTACCACGGAGATGTGGTCAAAGATGGGGAGAGATACAACCAGATGGAAGATCTGCTGGCTGAGTTTGACTCCCCCTGTGTTATGGACTGCAAAATGGGGGTCAGGTGAGTGGCATGGAGGAGGTTTTCTGAGTTTAAGATGGGGTATTCAAAGGTAAATGCATGTCCTAGGTAAAACTGCCTGAAACACACAATTAAGAATACCAGGCTCATCTGTCTGCAAGTAAAGCTTGGCCAATACCATGATAGAGCCAGGGGGAAAACTGGGCATGGAAAGGATACACCAGGCTCCTTCCTTCTCTGCTTGTTGACTGTCCTGCATGCTGGGAAAGGTTTGGTATGGTGGAGGGGACAGCACTCTGCTTGGGTTTGGGTACACAGGAATGGCACAGTAGCTGTTCTGTGAACAGAGGGAGGTTCTCTCTGCCACATGAGGACAGAGCCAAGGCATGGGGTGTAGGAGATCCTGCCCAGGGTGCCAGAGGGATGAAGTAAAGACTCTTTGAAAGGCACAATTTCAGTGAGCGAGAAATTTTCCCTCTGCTCAGCCTTTGCTCTGATGCCCACTGGAGGGATAAAATGCGTGTGCTGAGTAGCTCAGTGCCTTTCACGCAAAGCCCTTGAAATATTTCCTAGCAGATGAGCAACATTACCCGTGTCCTCCTTGAGAACCATCTCTCCAGATCCACCAGGATCCCAGGCTACAGCCACTTGGCCAGCAGCAGTTGTTGAGTGAGCCGTGCCACAGCTGACGAGGGTGTCCCAGAGCAGATGGGAGCAGGCTGGTGGCCCCAGGTGGCTGCCAGTTTTGGGACAGCCTCAGGCCACCCCTCAGCCTTGGGTGTGCTGCAGTCTGGTGGCAGGAAGGGCTGAGACCCCCCTTGCTGGCAAAGGCGCAGCCCAGACATGGTGGAGACGCGCTGCTGGAAAAGCTGATGGTTTCTGTAGGAGGGAGGAATCTTTTTTTCCCCTCCTGAATCCCGATGTGAAACTCGAACTGGCGTGCCGGGCTGCCGGCAGGGAAGAGGCGGGGAATACTTTCCAGGGGAGGGGTGGAGGGAAGGGCAGAGGGCCCGGCGCAGCCATGTGGCCCTGGCTGGCACACACATGCTGCTCTGGGAAGGAAACAGGGCTCACTCTGGACCCAGACAGCAGCCACCAGGAGAAGAGCTGCTGGACGTGCTGCCCAGGTGCCCCTGTGGCTGTCTCTGGGAGGGAAAAAGCTTCCCATGCACAGATCACATGTCAGGTGATTTATGCACCTGGGGTTTGGGAGCTCAGGCAAGGGGGCAAATGTGCTGGGCATCGTTATCCTGAAATAAGATGGTGCCATGGGAGGAGCTGGTGAGAGAGGATGAATGGAGTTAATGCTGTGGAATGGGGCATCCCCATGGCTGAGCAAATAATCTAAACCTCAGGGGTATTAAACCTGTCCTCTGAGCCAGCAGCTTGCTGCCAGGCAGATAAAGATTTGTTTTTTTCATGCCAACCTGGCTTTGGGATGTGGCAGCCTGTTCCAGTCGCTCCTAAACAAAACTTTGTCTTTCTTAAGCCTTGGTGATGGCACAAGCCTGAGGCAATGGGGAGGACCAGGCCACAGACATTGATGATCTGTCATTCTCAAAAGAAGACATTCTAGCCCTCTGAGCCGTGTGAGCAGCACTTCTAAGCATGCTGCTGCTTTATTCTGCTGTTTTATTCCATCTGCACCAACATCATGAATTTGGTGGTCTCAGTCAAGGAAAGGACTTTCATTGCTTTTACCTGCAGTATTTTTCAAGGGGGCTGGTGGCCTGGGGATGTCTGCCCTAAGCAAAGGCACCAGTTTGCCTTGTGGGACACAGGAGCACTGTCCCACATAATCCACTCAGCACCCTCCCAGCTTGTTTTGCTTGGTTCTGGAGGTGAATCACACACTCCGTGCTGGGATTTTGGCACAAGAGACATGGGGACAGGGCACTGTCCCTCTGCAGAACTGGCCATGGCTAGTGGAAGGTGTAGAACAGTGACAGATAGGGTCATTCCTGTGTTGTTTTGCTGGGACATCTCACCCAGCTTGGTGGGCTGTTTGAGGAGGGCCTGGACACTTTTCAGGCTGAGCCAGGGTTGATTTGGGAGCTGCAAGAGGAATTCCGTGGTGGTTTATTATTGCTGTAGGAAGTATTACTTTGTAGATAATGGTTTTATGCATCTGCCAGAGTGCAGAACTTTTCCGCCACTGTGCTCTGGCACAGAGGGGTGCTTCTCTAAAGTATGGATAAAACCAAGGTCTTGGCACACTCCTCTGCACCTTCCATCTTCCTTCCCCCATTCCCCCATCCTGGCTGCACCCTGTGGACCTGGGGTGGTGGTAAGCACCTGGCCAAGGTTGCATCCCTTCCTGTGCTTCATCTTGAAGAGAAAGCTTTTGCTAGGAAGTCCACTTTAAGCAGACCTATGCTGGGCAAAATCATCCCCAGAAAAACACCAAATTTAGCATCTGGTGAGGCAGAGCCCTCGTGGTTCACAGAGTGAGGGAAGGCAAAAGCACAGGAGAGGCACAGGAGCAGCTTTGGCTGATCCTCAAAGGGAGCAGCAGCAGCTGATGCTGAAGGATGGGACACAGTAATGTCCTTCTTGTCTTCAATTCAGCTGGCTCCCAGAGCATGTGCACAGTTTGGGCATATCTTGAAAGTCATGTTTAGCTCAGGTTTCCTGAACTTTGGGGTAAGCTCAGGGCAAGGGATGGCACGAGGAGGCTGCTGGGGTGGCAGCAGCAAGAGAAATAACTTCCCTTGTTATTGCCAGACTGGTTATGGTTCCTTGATGAGCTGAAGAGATATCAGGTCTGGATGATGGAGTGATAATTAAATCAGGATCAATTCAGCCACAATGAGGCTTGCTCCATCATTTCCTATGCTGCACTACTCCTTAGGGATCAGCTATCCTGGATCAGCCTGATTTCTGGGCTGAGGGCTGTCTGTGGGTGTATGGCACCTCATGTGGTGCCCTGCTCACACACCCCCTCGCTCCCTGCAGAACGTACCTGGAGGAGGAGCTGATAAAGGCCCGGAAGAAGCCGAGCCTGAGGAAGGACATGTACCAGAAGATGATTGAGGTGGACCCTGACGCCCCCACTGAGGAGGAGAACGTGCTGCGTGCCGTGACCAAGCCCCGCTACATGCAGTGGAGGGAGACCATCAGCTCCACCGCCACGCTGGGCTTCAGGATCGAGGGCATCAAGGTGAGTCTGGCCAGTGTGCAGAGCAGGGGAACAGCTCACTAGCCAAACTCACAGAGGTACACACACAGAGCAAATTAAATTAATTAATAAATTAAAAGAAATCGGTTCAAGAAAGGTGTAAATGAGCATCAGTCATTGGCTGCCTTTATTCCCATCATGAAGTGCTCTCCTGAGTGTAAGGATGTGCTTAACCACATGCTTTCCTGAATCTGGGTCAAGGCTCCTACTGCTCTTTGAATTTGGGCTAAGATAAGCTCTTCAGTTGGGATCATGGCAAAGTTTACAGCTATTACCCAGAAATATATTAAAAATAAAGAAATTTAGGTGCTTTCTCTTTTTAATGATCCAAAAGGACAAGGTAAACAGTGGTAAATTTGAGGTTTGATCGAAATAGGAAAACATCTGTAGCAGAAAATTTGGGGAGAGTTTCAAGGGGAGCAGGAAGGGAAGTTGTTTCAGGGCACTGTGATGTCTTTCTCTACATACATGCAGTCTTATCATGCATACATACATGCAGTCTCATACATGTGAGAGCAGCTCACATCTGGACATCCCCAGCCCCTGCAGCCAAAGCACCTCACAGGCACCTCACCCAGGGCACTGCTGCTCCTCTGAGAATGCAGCTGAGCTCAGGGCATCATCCTGAGGATGGTTTTAGACATAATCTCATTACATCAGCTACTTGGTTGATTTCTCCCTCCCTGCAAAATACAAAGTGCCATCCTCCAACTCGAAGACTCAAATTAGTTGTTTGCTTTCAATTCTGCTCTGCCACTGGGCTGAGCCATTAATCCAAATCCCAGCTTGAACGTGTGCCCATCTGTGGTTGGAGCTGTGAGCTCAGCCACAGTCAGTAAGGAGGGTGTGTTTACCAGCCTGTCCAGGAAGATTCAGCAGCTGAACCCCATGAAATGGGACAAGCACACACAGCTGCACTTTCTGCCAGCACCTGCATGCACGTGTAAGCTGCTGACTGCTCCTGCTCAGAGCACCACTCACATTTCTGGAGACGCCAGCTGGGATGCTTCTGTGTCCCCAGCAGGTGAGCCAGCCCAGGAGATTTTCTCCAGGGAGGTGAGAAAGATGTTGGGATGGCACTTGAACAGTTAGGTCTGTAAGCATAGAGTATTAGTGATACTGCTTGCATGAGCACCAGCAGTGGCCTATGGCTTTTGCTAGCCAGCCAGTGTGAATTAAAGCTAATATCACACTTGAGCCAAGGGTTTCATTGCATGCCTGGGCATGGTGTTGGCTTGGCAGCCACGGGGAGCTCTGTCAAGTTGTGTTTGCAGTAATTCAGGCTTGGGTAGCTGCTGAGGGCCCAGGCAGTAGCTCAGAGCAGCCACTTGCTCTTAGTGGAAACAGTGGTTCATATCTGCATGTGTCTTGATTGGAGGAGTTTCTGTCTCTTGATCACTGATTATTTTTCTCCTCTCCAAGTTGAGCAGAATTCTCCCAGAGTGCCTGTCTGGGTTTCTCTAGCCAAACCTCCTGCCTGAAGATAGCAGTGTCAAAATGACAGAATTAAAACAAATGAAGCTGGTCCCCAATAAAGCCCTCACAACAGATTTTTTAGACTTCCTTGGTAGCATTTCCAGTTGGGACTAAAACTCCCATGCACTGGTTCTTCCCCTGCTTTCTTGCTGTAAGCAGAAATATCTATTTATAGTCCAGCATGATGTATCCTTGGCTTCCAGTGGTGCTTCCCAGTCTGGGCATGTTTAGGGGGCAGGCTATATATGAAGCACTTGAAATTAAAAAATGTAAAAAAAAAACCCCAAAACAAACCCCAAACAAATCATATCCCCAGGGAGGCCAAAAAACCCTGTGAAGGGAAGTAAAAGCCATAAAGGAGTTATGAGATTTGTACCTCTGTTTAGCTGACCATAAACAAGTTGCTGCCTGATCTGAGCAGTAGATTTTTTTTTCAAAGAGGTGAAGCAGCCCTTTAATTGAAAAATGTTGAGAAATTCTGGCTTCCAGCAGTATTCCTGCTGCTGCTAGGGGGCTGACTAATTTGATCAAGGCTCTAATTACTGTAATTCTCCTTAAATCCCTCAGCTTCTGGGTTATTTTCCCCTAAGCTAAAGCATTAGCAGTTCATGCTGTTTCACAGCTGGCTTTTTTTCCAACAGGGCTGGTCATGCTCTGCTGTATCCCTGCTGTTATCCCTGTTTCTGGGATTGAGTTTCTGTGTTAGGGAAGGTGCCATTGGTGTCTTCCCTTGTTTTATTTCTTGCTGTGGATGCTTCCCTGGGGAGAGCAGTGGTGAATCTGCCCTGTCCCTCGCTCATGGATGGGGGCTGCCAGAGGAGAGCTCTGAGAAGTGCAAGGGAAGGACAGGATTTGACCCTGGACATGTGGGAAGGGGATATAGGAAGGAAGGAGAGGAGCAGTGGAAACTTTTTGGATAGCACAGTCAGGTAAGGCAAACAGGCAGCTCAGGGCATGGCATGAGGATAGCAACCCTTTCCTGAGTGAGTTCTCCCTTTCCCAGGTGGCCTTGAAGATCCAGTTCTTCCTCTTTAAAATGGAAATTTTCCTTTGCAAAAGGAGATAATGACTTTCATTTGACTTTCTGGAATAGCTTGAACCTGTTGGAAACAGTAGCTATTAATAAAATTTCCATGCTGAAAGTATCACAAGTGATCCCTGGTGGCCCAGTTGAAGGAAGTGACACTCCCGAGCTGCTGCCCTGCTCTGAGCCTTACTCACCACTGCCTGCAGCAAGGCCACTGTGGGATGGCATTCCACAGGGCTGGAATGTTTGCAGGGTCCCAAAACCAGCCAGGAAAGCCTCCCCCTAAGTGTGCAGAGATCTGGCTGACCTGAGCCCTGCCCCAGTGACGCCAGCGCGAGCTGGAATCGCTGCTGGGGTGGAGGTTGTGATAGCCCTTATCAGCCCCCCTCACATTGCTCCTGCGTGGAAGGCAGCCCCTGGGGGCTCAGATACCTGTGAGTGTCATGGCAGCTGTCAAGCATGGTGGCAGCAACCTCTGGCTGGGCAAGGAAGCTGCAGGAGGCGGGAGCAGCACTAGGGATAGGCTGCTTGGCCTTCCTGAAGCTGAGATTGCCTTATCGGAAAGGCCATCTGTGATTTGTGTTTATTTTTAGGAGCACTTAGAAGTCCATCTCCTTTCTTGGATGCTTTGTGGAAAGTTGTGCTCTTTACACGTGGAATTAGTGCTGTGGCCCTTCTCCAGGTTGATATTGATCATCCCCCTGGGAGAGGGTGGGTTCATTTCTGAGCTGCCACGTCAGGGGCTCCCAGGAGGGACATACAGCAGCAAAGTGCCCTTCCCCCAAACGCCACACACGTGCCACCAGAGCATCCTCAGCAAGGTCACAGCTGAGAGCAGAGATCCCAGCTCTGCAGCACAGTCTCCAGCAAAAAGGTTGTCCCTGACCCCTGCCAATACACACTCTGCCAGCCCTGAGCATTGCTTTTGGACCCTGTGGCAGCACAATGGTCAGGCTGAGTCCAGGGTGATTTGAAGCTGGGTGAAGTCAGCAATTGGTACAAACAAAGCTTTTCCTGGAGTTTTTCTTTTCTATGTTGCTTTTGTTACCACCTTTGTTAATGCTTACACAAAACACAAGCTGGAAGCTGAAGTGTGCTGGGTGATTCATCCCAAACTGCACTTCAGGTGCTGGTTTGGTGGCAGGCTTGCCTTGGGCACTTGACCTTCCCCCATGTTGGACTGGCCACCATGCCCACAGCAAGCCACCTCTCCAGGGGGATGTACATCGCCCTGTGCTGGGCCACTTCCCTGGATGGGTCTGAAACCTCCAGAGCAGGTGATTTCATTGTGCCTTCTTCCTCCCCCAGACTCTGCTCTGCTTCTTCATCCTTCATCTTCCCCAGCCCATAGGATGTCTTTTGGCCTCTGTCCCTTTGCTGTATTGTGTGCAAATGAGCTGTCTGGAGCAGTGGGATGGAGCCCTGCAATGGAGCTGTGAGCACGAGCAAGTGTGGTTTAGAATAGCCCCTGTATCCAGGAAGTGAGATCTGCCTGCCTGTCCCAGGGCCCCTCTGGACAATGAAATGAGTTGATGTAAAAGTCAGAGCCCCAGAAGGACCAGGGAAATGGAGAGGGACCTACAAAGCTGCCCAGAGGTTCAGACAGGAGCCTCTGGGCCAGGGCTGAGTGTTGTCCCTGCAGTGGGCAAGCCATGCCTTGGCAGGCCAAGGATGGATGTGCCTCGGGAAAAGGCAGAGGAGAGCACAAGGCTGCTCACTGCATCTCAGTGCCAGGCTGCTGCCTTGAAGGGTTTGTGATCCCTGGACTATCTAAGGTCCAGTGAGGCCAGATAGCCATGGGCTTGCTCCTTGCTGCAATGGTCCTTAAGGAGGATTTCTCACAGAGCAGTTTTGCTCCTGCTCCTGAGATGTTTTTCCCATCCACGCTCAGTTTTGTCCCATTATGATCATGCTCTGCTGTCCTCCCCAAGCCAGGGAGACAGTCCAGGGCTGGTGTCAGTGCCATTCTCAGCCACAGCAGCCATGGGAAACCATTTGGGCACAGAAACACCAGATACAGGTGGTCTCCAGCCTCTGTTAGCAGCAAGCACCTGGAGAGTTTGTGAGTCTGTGAGGAGAGTTTGTCCACATTGCCAGTGACTTTGGGCAAGTGTTTGATGATGGGGAGTTCTGTTTGCATTGGAGATCAATGCGCTGGGGCTGTGGGATAACTTGGGATGTGCAAGCAGAGACCTGCTGCCTCTGCTCACCCCTGCTCCACAGACAGATCCTTCAGCTGCCAAAAACGCTGGTCACATCCTGCTTGGCAACATGCATGGCTGCAGAGACACTGCTCCTGCCCCAACTCCCTCCCCATCCAACTCAGCCCTGTCCCTTCTTTTCAAGAAAGAGGACGGCACTGTGAACCGGGACTTCAAGAAGACACGGACAAAGGAACAAGTCATGGAGGCCTTCAGCGAGTTCACCAGAGGAAACAGGAATGTTTTGGTGAGTGGGGGATGTTGGGGGTATTGCCTGGAGAGGGCATTTCCATGGAGCCTGGCCTCAGCTCATCAGGTCCCTGGCCTGCAGGGCTGAAGCCTGAGCAATGTCTCTTAAAAAGCATGAGAAATGTTGAAGAGAAACACTATCCTGGTGCAGTGGAGAACTGGGAGGGGACTTGGCTGTAGCAGCGCTGCTTGACCCTAGTCTGAGTCTGAGTCCGCTGAGGATCTCCAGGATTGGCTCCCAAAACCCACTGAGGAGTCACAGCCATGCTCTGTCCCTCACCCCTGGGCTGGTGGTCACCCCAAGCCCTCTCTGTACCCCAGTATGAGTACTGGGGGCTCCCATCCTGCATGGGGGGCTGCCTGTGCCCTTCTTGCAGCAGGGTGATCCTGTGCCAGGCACACTTCACATGGGCAAGCCACAGGCAGCGTTTTCCAAGCTTCCCTAAGTTGCCAGGAGAATGAGAGATCTGGGTGTAAACAATTTACACTAACTGTGTCAAATAACCAATTTGACAAAGCACTCCCATTTTAAGCTGCACTGTATAAAGTTTCCAAGTGCAAGGCTCCAGCTGGAGTGGCCCTTGGCACTGTCTCCTTCAAACTGGCATGCTTGCTTTCACAAGAGTTACCCAGGGATTTTCCTGGATCTGAAGATGAAGTTGCCTGGCTGCATTTTAACCCCAAAAAACTTGGAGCACACATCATGCCATGGCTCTGAGTGGGGTTTCTTGGCCAGTGCATTTTTGTACAGCAATCCCACCTCTCCCCTTGCAAGTGTTTTACAGTGCTCAGATACTTGCTGTGTGTGTGTTTCTGTGCTTGATTCTTCTATATAAACCCCAAAATCAGTGGAGCCCCCTGAGAATGTTTAGTGCCTTCAGCAATTGGCAGGGATGCTCAAACAGGCTTGTGGTTCTTGACCCATGTGCTGGCCATGGTGAAAGCCCTTCTGCCCACGGGACCGGCTTTGCAAAAGTGCTGATAACAGAGTTGCAGAAGGGTCTCGTGATGTGTGACTGCCTGAGTGCTAAAAAGACAGATGAAGTGAAGAGTTGATCTATGAAGGGAGTGCAGGGGAGAGGAAGAAGTAGCAGCTGCTGAACTAGGTGTTCCCACCATGGATGCAGAAAGCACCAGTTCAGCAAAAGCAGATGCTTTCACTAAGTTTTGAAAGCCACAGGAGCTCAGGGTGCTGTAGAAACCAAAAGGAAAAGTGGATCATAAAAAACTCTCCAGAATGAAAGGTCTGTGGGAGGATGCTGGGCATGGGGGTGACTTTCCTGTCTGCCCCAATGCAGTGTTTTTTATGTAGGTTTCCTGCAACACTAATGCCTTGGATTTGGGTTTTTTTTTGTAATTCCAGAACAGTTACCTTAACCGGTTGAAGGGTATCCGCGCTACCCTGGAGACATCCCCGTTCTTCAAGTGCCATGAGGTAATTCTGCTGTTTATATAGATCTGCCTGGAGAGGCAAACTGTTTAATCCTAGCTTGTCCAAGGAGAGAAGTCAAAGTCAGGGGCTGGTTTAATCTTATATCTGTATTTTCATGTGTGTATGTAATACTTAAGTGCAAATATAGATGATAGCATACAATGTTTGTGCATCTGACATGGGCTCAAATCCACTGAAAGCCAATGTTCAAACAGATTAAAAGTGATCTAGGAGGAACTCAGGCTGTTTATGACAGGGAAGATTCCCTAGTGTAAAATCACAGGGGTTTTCTCAGGAGAAATGTCTATTTGAATGCATGTCAGGTATCATTTGGCTGACAGTTGCTCCACATGATCAAACAAGGCTTCAACACAGCCATAAATTGCAGATACCCCAAAAATGCCTTTCCTGAGCTGGTTGGGGCACCACAGTACGAACTCTGCCTTTCAAAGGAATTTCATACAGAAATGAGTGCCCACGATACCAACATTTTCTATAGTGAAGACTCAGTGCTGATGGGAAAACAAGGAGGGAACACTATCTTTTTTGGCCATTTCAGGAACTGAAATGCTCCACAATTTAATGCAATAATTTTGCTGTTACATTTACTTAACAAAACACGAGAGTACTTGTCCTTGTCATGTGTAGTGTAGGAATAAAGAGCCTCATAGGAACCTTTGAATCCTAGGGCTCAGGAGCCACAGCTCCAAGAGCCCACTGTCCCTCATCCAGAGGCACCTCAGCCCCAGCCAGACACGGAGAGTCCTGCCAGGAGCCAAAGGCAGATGAGGCCATGCCTCCTGGTGGCAGTGCCTGGAAGGCAGTTGGAAGGGAAATGTCAAAACTGAGGGTTTCAGGGCAGTTCAACACAGGAAACAAAATTCTCCCTGAAACTGAGTGCCAGGGTTTCATTTGAAAACACAGAAACAAAGCAGCCTTTCAAAGAGGGTTTGAAAGGAGTTTCCACTCCTTAAAAATTAAAAAGCAGCAGCTTTGACTTTCCATCCCACTTTGAGATGAAGCACAGCAGAAGGTCTGCCAAGCTCTGTGTCCCTCCATGAGGCCCTTGCTGAGCAGGGCTCCTCCAAGGAGCTGCAGGGGGATTGAGCAGTCCAGGACACACAAATGAGGAATGTCAGCAAAAGGCTTTTCCTTAAATTTAGAATGCTTTGTCCTGGCCAAGACAGAGGTTAGCAGGAGGAGAGCTAAAGATAAGCATTTCTTGGAAATAATACGCATCTCTGGACCTTGGACGCTTTCCCAACACACTGGAGGAAAAAGTCTCCTGAAAAATGTAAATTCATAACAGTTTTTGCAAACACTACGTGCATCCTGTTCAAAACCCTTGTCTAAAGGCAAACCTCAGGCTAAGCCCTGCTGATAGCAGGGATGTGGGAGTCCCCAGTAACATCTAGTGCTGCTGGTCTGGAGGGCTGACACCAGCTGGGTTCTCTTCCATGTAGCTACACACCGTAAGGGGCACTCATGGCTCTCAGTGCTCTGCATCACCTCTGCTACAGCCCTTGCACTCTGGTCACCAAGGTCCCTATTTGTGACATAGGGGCAGGTGAGTCTGTAATTCACCAATTCACTCATATCAGAATTTGGAAAGCAGTTTTCATTTGGAACAGCTCTGAAATCCACCCATTGGTGCTTTTCTGTATAAGCCCCCGCTAAAATCTTCTGACTGGAAGAAGAGATTAAGCAGAAGAGCATGATGGTGACTGGCTTGATACTAATACACATTTCCTAAGCACTGGGAAGCCACAGCAGAGCTGCTGCTGGCTGTCAGCCTGGCTGGGACTGTGAGCCAGGGTGGGTCAGCATGCTGAGCTGCTGAGCATCTCTCTGCTTTGTGTGTGGTGACCATTGGGCTTGTGGGGTCTCATCCCACTGCAACAGGCCTTGAGACTTTTGCTGTCAGAGCCCAAATGCACCTCTTGGCTTCCCTGGTCTTGCCCAGGCCACTGCTTGCTGCAGGATTTCCCCCAAGGTTGTTCAGGATGGATATGAAGGAGCCATTCAAAGCCGATGCAGCCAAGTGAACTCAGAGAAAAGGAAATCCATGCAGCTCTATACTTTGCATCCCCAGAGTGCTGTGAGTGCCAGGAGGATATTCTAGGGGCAGTCTGGGTGTAGTTCAATGGTGTTTGAAGCAGGAGACAGCAGGTTGCAAGTTACTTGTACTTGGAGTGTCCCCATCCCTGCAGGGGTGTCTGCAGGATTGGTGAGTGCGAAGAGCACAGGCTGATCACAAAGAAAAAAATCCCCATCTGAAGGTTGAGACAGTTCATCTCATTCCTTGCTAAGGGACCTTAGCCCATTTTCCAAAGTGACATCTTTATCTTTCATGCCCATGTTTTTCTGATCCTCTCCTTCTGCCAAGACCTGGGATTTGTATGAGTAAATCAGCTTGTCCAAGTGTCCCATTTGCATGTGCAAACACAACCGGTGGCACACAGAGCTTGCTTTTCCTCATGCAAAATTGCAGCAGCATCTCTTGGAAATGCAGCCTGACTGAGGCAAGGTGTCTAAAAGCCCCAAAGAGGGCTGAAAATGAGCAACAGGTGCACCACTAATTGGTCTCACCTCTCCACAGGTAATTGGGAGCTCTCTCCTCTTCATTCACGACAAGCAGGAACAAGCCAAAGTCTGGATGATTGACTTTGGGAAAACCACCCCACTGCCAGAGGGACAAGTTCTCCAGCACAACGTGCCCTGGGTGGAAGGGAACAGAGAGGATGGCTACCTCTGGGGGCTGGACAACCTCATTCAGATCCTGACAGAGTTGTCCCAGAGCGAAGACTTGCATTAAAGCTGCGCATCCAACTCTGCCACTACCCCCCAGCCTGCCCCCGACTGACTCTTCTGAACTGCACTACAAGACACTTTCCAGCCCTCGCCCTCCCTGTTTGAAAGCTATACTCTCCCTATTTAATGTGTTTTTGTTGTGGTTTTTTTTAGGTTGTCTTGGTTGTTTCCTCCCCCACCTCCTGTAAATAGAGAGCTAACCTGCCAGAACAAAAGCTGAACTTGAAACCTTGGCTTTGCAGAGTCAGTGGGAGCAGGTGGCCCGGGGCAAGGGCATGCTTCGCCTGTCGTGCTTTTGTCTCTTGCTCAGCCTGATGTTAAGGGGGCTGGTGGAGGAAGGAGCCTCTTCCTTCACCGGGATCATCCTGAAAACACTCAGTGACCATGCCCGGGACCCTCTGGCAGTCAGAGAGTGTGAGCGAGGTGTGGAGATGGTGAAGGACACTGTAGTGGGAGCCCTTTGGTTGTCTCTGCCAGCACCTTTCAGCCCAGGGAGCTGGCTGTGCCAAGTCCTTCAGAGAGCTGCTAGAAGGGCAGATTTGGGGTTTAATTTGTGTTCAAGACATCTTGTAGAGGTTGCTGTTATTTTTGAGTGGCACTGGAGGGCCAGGGCTTCCCTCCTGCTGCAGAGCCATGTAGTCAGGCACAGGTATTTGCCATGGCCAGGTGCTTCCCACCCACATTACCCATGCTGAGTGCCCTGGTGAGCAAAACTTTGGGCTCCTCTCTAGAGCCTCAGCTCCCCCGCTAGGAAATGCTTCCAGCCTGCCTTAGCTGGGGTCTCCAATCCTCCCTAGCTGAGAAAAATAGCTCATAAAGGACTACTATGAGACCTAAAGTGGCCATCCAGGTCGATCAGTCTTTTTTGTCAGCAGCTGAGCACACGTGTAGCGCCACCAATGCTCACACCTAGCCCAGGGCGACCCTCCTGCCTGGAGCATGTCCATAATTTCCATCTGCATCAGGTGAAGGCTCACAGCAGCAAGGCAGCACCCAGCTTAGACACCTTTGGCAAAGCAAAGCTGGGATCAGACATCCCTGTGCCTCCCCCTTTTTCCACAGAGCTGCCTGTGGCTGTGCTGCTGGGGCCATGTGAGGGCCCCTGTGCTCCTGCTCCTGTGAAAACACCCAGTTCCCTGTTTAGGGTGGAGGCTATTTTTTAACTTCCTGGAACATTTGAAGCGAGCAGTGGCAGGGCTGCTGCACCAAAGGTCATCCCTGGAGAGGCTGGCGGGGAGGGGAGTCTGCGGCAGCCCCCGCCTCGAGGAACCTGCAGCACAGGGGGTGGTGCAGGAGCTTGGCAGCCATGGATCCCTCACTCCCCTGCTCCATCCATCCATCCCCAAACCCACTGTCCCCTCTCACTCCCCAGGAGCAGGGCTCCAGAGCCCCTCTGCCATAGTTTGATGGGTCCAGCACCCAAGGAGGAGACCTCCCTTGCAGCAATAAGGAGGAGTTGGCCACTAAGGCATCTGCAGCCAAGCCTCTTCCCCAAGGACTGAAGTTTCCTAAGGTTTTTCTCAGTTCATAGCTCACCAGACAGGTGTCTTGTGCTTATCAGATGCCATTGTAAATGGTTGCACTGTTTTAGCTCCTTGCCAGGCTTTCTAGACTAGCCCATGTGGAAGTGCCTTATAGACTTTGCCTCTGTTCCATTAGTGTCATGGAAAAGGTTGGTTTTTTTTTTTTTAAGTTATATTTATTTTCATCCCATTTTAATTGCACAAAACACTAAAATGTAATGCATGGAATATTTTTTTTTAAACTGTGTTTTTTTAGTTTTTAAGCCATGCCTTTTCCAACTTTGGAGAAAGGGTGTGAACAGATATGCTATGTAGCTATGTACCACTTACTGCTGTACTTTAGCTTCGAGCTGCTCTTATATATGTACGTTATTTTTTAAGCCTGTTTATAAACCAGATCCCTCGCTTTGTGGCTTCAGAAGAAGCAGATTGTTGCTCTCAGATGTCTTATGCTTTCCTGGAGGCTGGAATGGTTGCTGTGAGGGATTTTCCCTGCTCCCACCACACCTCTTGGTCATTGGGTAATACAGAAGAAAAATTCCAAACCGGTCTGGAACACCAATGCACAGTGCCTGTAAAAAAGTCCTGTAACATTGCAAATAAAGGCATATGAGAAGCATTCCCCTGGTGTGCAGTCAGTGTCTGCCCTGTGCAGCTTGTGGCAGCCTTGGAACAGCCTTTCATGTCCATGGCTGGGGGGGAATCAGGCTCCAGCAGTGCTGCATAAAAGCAAGAGTAGGGAAGGACCCTGTGCTGGGAACAGATCCTGACAAACAGGAACTGGCTCTGCAGGGAACAGGGCAGGAGGAGAGCAGAACTGGGGCTGTGGGAGGCCCAGGCTCAGTGGGAGCTGCTTCCCAGAGAGGCCTGAATTCCTCCATCCCCCTTCTGCAGGGAAGGCCACTGAAGGCAGCTCCAATTTTTTTTGGAACGTGTTTGGCTCCCACTGAGTGGTTTCTGAGTACCACCCTGTGATTCCTGCTCTGGAGAATCCCAAAGCACCCAGGAGAATCAGAGCTGCTTGGCACAGCCAAACACTCCCCCGGCTCCTCTCCCTCTCAGCTGCACTGTGGGCAGGGCCAGAGGGTTTGGACCACAAAAAACCCCAGGTTGTTTCTGCAGGGAAGAAGGAATCAGGCTGTAGAGCCTGAAGGCAGCTCCATTCCCTCCTGGCTGGTTGTGCAAGCACAGGACAGCAGGAGCTGTTCTAGCACAGATGTGACTAAAGCCAGATTTAGTGCCCTGACCCTCAGGAGCAGCCCAGCCTGGGGACCAGACCTGGCTCACCACGGATCCTCCAAAAGAAACTGCAGGAGAAACCCTGCAGTGTGGAATTTGGAGACTAGAAACCTCTTGGTCTGAGGCAGGGCTGGCAGGACACTGGATGTGAGGCTGCTGCCTGTGCACCAGCGGTCTCTCCTGGGCTGTGGGAAAGCAAACAAGTTTCCTGTCTGGCTGCTGAGCTCACTCCAGCAGAACTGACAGCTCATGATTTACTTATAGGTCCAGTTTTTGGGGTCTCTCTGGTCTGTGACTCCTCTTCCTAGCTTCAGAGGAAAACAAAAACCTCCAAAACTTACCCAGCTGCACCCTAAAATGCAGAAACAGAGAGTAAAGGCCCTGTTCTGTGAAAACCTCTCTTGAGAGTTGAGGAAACACCATGACATTGTGGTGGAGAGTGTGCAGAAAAATTCACAGTGCCAGAGGCTTATGTCCAGAAAGGAGACAGAGGAGTCCTGTAACTTTATTTGAGTAAAGGGAATGGCCATGGGGCATTTCCCCTGGGGTCTATCAAACTGTTGGAGGATGCAGCTTCCTTTTTATCCTAATTTCCTGGTCACAACACCCTCTTCCTTTCCCAATTGGCTTAGGCACTTGGAAGGTACAGACTTCCCTACTGCATGTCCCCCTCTAATATGCACATCCCTCCTTTTTTGTATCTATAACAAAGTAACATTCATCATTCCATTCAGTCTTTGTTCTTCTTCTTCTCCAAGTTCAGGAATTTAACATGGCCTTGGTTTTGCAGCATTCTGCGTCAATTGGCAACATTTTCTAGTTTCTCCCATTCCTCCCCTATCTGTAAGTCTCTGGCCCTATCTACAAGCAGATTTTCATGGTCTGTAAAGACACATTCCTCCTATTCCTCTCAAGAGGAAAAGGGAGTAAGTCAGGAGAAGAAGCCCCTTGTGGTTGAGTGCTGCTGATCCTAGGGTTTATCAGAGGATTGGGATGGGCCATGGCACATAGCAGCACATGGCACAGCAAGAGCCTGACTTGGCCTCCCTGCCTGGCTTTACTGCACCCCCAAAGCAAAGCCCACAGCTCCCTGCCACCTTATGCATCAATAAACTAATTGATTCATAAACCCAATATAGAGAAGAGGGGCCAGGATTTACATTATTGCAACAAAGAAAGCTTTACACCTTGCTGAGGTCTCTACCCTTCCAGAACAGAGCACCTTCAGCAGTGCCAGGGGCTGTAAGGTCATCTGTTCAGGCTGCAGGTAGGGAGGGGCAGCTCCTTTCCTTCAGTCTTGTCTGATGGGGCACTACTTGACAGAATGAGCCTCCCATAAATCCGGGGGTGCTGGGGGCCAGCTGGGCATTGCAGCCTGAGAAAATGCAGGACTTGGTGTGGTGGTTGACAGGGATCAGTGTGCTCAGTCTTGATCCCAACACAAGCTGGTGAGGTTTTGGGGGTCTCAGGAGGGATTTTACCCCTAGCATGGGGTAAAATCCTTCAGCCCCCAGCCTGAAGCCTGGCAAGAGCCCCAGGACCCCCATGTCCTCCTGCCTGTAGGAGGACACAGTATGGGTAATCCAGAATGTAATCTTATCCCCCAAAGAGTTGCAGCTGGACCCTATTACTAAAGATTAGGAGCAGGCCAGATGATAACAGGCAACACCTGTAGCCAATAGGAACTAGTGGCATAAAAGAGTGGATTGGTGAGAACTGGAGTCAGATGGCTGCTGCAAGGACCAGGAACAGTCAGTGCCTAGAGGAGCTGCCTAGGAGAAACATCGAGGAGGTATGAAGCTCTGAGGATATAGAACCCTTGTACCATAATGATAAAAGAACTGTTGATATATAGTAACATATAAGACAACAAATGTGGGGTGGACGCGGGCTCCTCATGGCGCTTCCCCCGCGGGCCGGGAGGCGGCGCTGTGCCCTCGGCGGCGGGCAGGCCTCGCCTCACGGCGGGAAGGGCCCCGCGCCTCACGGTGTGCGCCCCCAGCGCCGTTGCTTTGAGGCTTTTTCTCCACCTCTGGCGCTTTTGGGGTTTGGGTTTCGCACTACGAGCTGGGGAGGTGGTTAAAATTAATAAACCCTGCGCTTTCTAGCGGCGGCTCCATCCCGGAGCCAGCCTGAGCAGGGCAGGGGGTGAAGGGTTCATGTTGCCCGCATCTCCTTTGTGGGTGGTTTTAGGGGTGAGAGTGTGAAAAACGCCCATCGCTTGTTTTTAAAATTTTAAAAGTTTAGTAGTAATAAAGCGGTTATAAAAATAGTAATATAATTAGAGTAATAAAAATTTGGATTCGGACAATATGAGACAATAAAAACAAAGAGTTATGGACAGTCTGGGTGCCTCTTTCTGGGCAAAATCAGCCCGAAAAAGGACACCCGTTAACAGAGGATTAACCCGTAAAACAGCAGCCTGTTGCATATTCATACACCTCATCCATGATGCATAAATTCCATTCAAACACAGGATTCGGTCTGGTCAGTGTCAGCTTCTTTCTCTGAATCCTAATGGGAAGAAGTTTGTTTCTTCTGATAGAGAGAATTATTCTTCTGATAATTCTTTTCCTCTGAAAGATTGAGGTGTCCTGTGGCTGCTATCTCAGTGCAAGTCCTCCCTTTAAAAAGAGTATCTTACATAGCATAGTTTCTATTTTAACATTATGCTATAACCCTAAAACTATATTTAACACACTACTTGAGAAAATTAATACAGCATTACTTTCTAGCATAACACATATAATATTCATTTTAATATTTGCAAAAAGCTAATCATAAAATACACATTTTTCACAGGCTCTATCCTGGAGCCAGCCTGAGCAGGGCAGGGGATGAAGGGTTCATGGTGCCCACATCTCCTGTCTGGGTGGTTCTAGGGGTGAGAGGCTGGGGAAACATGTCTCTCCTCCCTGTGCCAGTGCAGGGTTGGAACCCCCCAGCAGCCCCAGCCCCTGGGGACAGCTTTCCTATTCCCACTCTCATTTGAGTCTGCATTTTGTTCGCTCCACTGCCCTTAAAAAAATACAAATTTGTTCTTTGTTATTGTGAAGTGTAAGAATGAAAAATTTAGAAACCCCTTGGGAACGGGAGAGGTGGGCAGGGCCCTGCTATAGCATCAGCTGGTTTGGTTTGTCTTTTGCCATGCAGTTTAGAAGTCCATGGAAGTGGTCCCACTATGCTCCTGCAGTCCTGGGGTCCCAGTCATGACCTGCTATGCCCAGGGCCACACTTCACCCCCAGAGTGGGGCTGTGGACACAGCTCTGCCACATCCTGCACCCCCAGTGCCTGACCCACCATGAGTGATGCCTCCAGCAAGGAAGGCTTTATATGGGGATTTGTCATGGACATATTTTATGAAAAGTCTTTTTGTGCTAGGATCTTTTCTCCTGAGAAGCTGAGAGGCCTCAGAAATGACATGTAAACAATAATTATCTGCTGCTGTGGAATGCAACAGGTGCATCTTTGATTGGTCTCATGTGGTTGTTTTTAATTAATGGCCAATCACAGTCCAGCTGGCTCGGACTCTCTGGTCAGTCACAAGAGTTCATTATCATTCCTTTCTATTCCTTGCTAGCCTTTTGATGAAATCCTTTCTTCTATTCTTTTAGTATAGTTTTAACATAATATATATCATAAAATAATAAATCAGCCTTCTGAAACATGGAGTCAGATTCTCATCTCTTCCCTTGCCTTGGGACCCCTGTGAACACCACCACATTTGGTGCCCTGTGTGAAGGAACATTGCCAAAGGGATTTGCTGCCTCTGGGGGCTGTTGTTGCTTTTATACAGTCAGGTGTTCTCTGTCCAGCTGTCTCAGCAGTTCCTGCTGCTCTCCAGGATGGAACTGTGCTTCCACCCTGAACAGCCAGAGAGCATAGGAGAGCTGCTGCTGGTGCCACTTAGAAGAGAAAGCCCATGGAGGAGGCTGCTGAGTGATTCCAATCTGGGACAGCCCTGGAGGAAACTGGGAAATTTTGGCACCCCAGCAGCTCATCCCACTTCTGGCACTCTTGCACTGCCTGCTTGGGGCTGGTTTTTTGTGACTTTGTGCCTCCTACCATTCATTTGGTGTGTATTAACAATGCGAGACCTGGGGCCAGCTGCCCCCTGTCCACGTTGCCTGGTGCCAGGGTGTCCAAACACACCTTCCCTAGTGTAGAAACCTAAGATTTGAAACCACCAGGACGAAGGAGCGCGAAAAGAAATAGAGGCACAAAATTATTTACTCAAACACCTGACCAGAGCCAGGAAATAAAATGAAATACTTTAATTTCTAGTGACTGACCTCTGTGTCAGAAGGGGCTTTTGCTCCAAGGTGGTTTACATGCTGCTTTCTGTGGCAGGAACCCCAGGACTTCTGCAGGGACACACACACACAGAGATCTGCTCTCTTGTAGCAGTGGGGTTGGCTCAGAGAAGGGAATGTGAGAAGAATAAGCAGCAGGAGTCTGTAGTAGCAAGATAGAGATGCTACAGATATATTTCCCCCTTTGCAAAAGATCTGTGGCTAAAAAAAACCATTTCCCACTGGCAGCGTGGTATCTTTTTCTGGTGCTAAATTCACGTTTCATCTCTTTTTATGCCTCCAAAACAGCGAGGGGAGATGGCAGGGCCCGTGGGTGGGCTCTGAGGGGTGCCACGTGCTCCCTCCCACCATTCACCAGCCCCAGGCAGGTGCTGCAATTGTGCCCTGATGCAACTGCCACGTTCTGCATGTGCCCAGCGGCTTTTCCCATGGGAAATGGCTCTGCAGGAAGGCTCGCAGGCCCTCTGGGTTACAGGGTGTGAAAAGTGCATATTATATGGCTCTATGCAGATATTTACTACGTGGATTTTTGTTGTATTGATTAGTAGTGCTGCATTAACATTTTAATAATATCATAAATGTAGTTTTGTAGTTAAAAGGTAACTTTTGTAGTCAAAATAGGAACTATGTAAGCAGGATATTTTTTAAAGAAAGGAATGAGGTACTCGCACCAGATGGCAGCCACAGGACACCTAAATCTTTCAGAGAAAAAAATTTATTGTTCTCTTCTCAGAAGAAACGAACTTCTTCCTGCCTGGCTAAGGATCGAAGGCACCTTGGGATTAGAAGGAAGAAGTTGACGCTGACCTGGCCGAATCCTTTGTTTGAATGGAATTTATGCATCCTGTATGAGGTGTATGAATATGCAACAGGCTGTTGCTTTTAAGGGTTAATCCTTCGTTAATGTGGGTCCTTTTTTGGGCTTATTTTGCCCAGAAAGAGGTACCCAGACTGTACGTAACTTTGTTTTTATTGTCTCATATTGTCCGAATCCAAATTGTCCAAATTTTTATTCCTCTAATTATATTGCTATTTCTATAACCATTTTATTACTATTAAATTAAAAAATTTTAATTACTAAATTATTGTTAAAAAAATTAAAACCAAGTGATTGGCATTGTTCACACAGGGGGATCATTAGGGATCAGAGGATGTCTCTTGAGCACTTGTGAGCCAGCATGGTGCAGCCCAGAGTGCTGCTGCCCAGGGAGCATCCCCAGGGCAGATTGGTGCCCATCCTATCCTTTGAACCCATTGTATCCTTTGGCACACGTGGGACAGGCAGTGGCAGTGGCTGCTCTGGTGGGACAGGCAGTCACAGTGGGTGTTTTTGGTGGGACAGGCAGTGGCACTGGCTGCCTGGTTCCAGCAGGGCAGGTTGCAGCATTCTGAGAGTGCCGGGGCACTCACACACTGTCTCTGCAGGGACAGTGGCTCCTAATCCCTGTGCTGCCCACCCAGCAGCATGTGGGCCTTTGAATAAGCAGAATTTAAGGCTGGGATTTGGCATTCATCTGGCTGGCCTGAAGCCAAGGCCTGTCCCTTAAAAACCCAAAACTTCCCTTCACATCTCTGGCAGTGCAATGCTTGGTGTGCCCCAGACATGAGCATACACTCCTGCCAGCCTTGCAGCTCACGTCCTCTTCCACAGGGCTGCAGTTTTCCTGTGGAAACAAGCTCTGAAATAGCCTGTAATTATAATATTACCTCCTAGGATCAGGTGCTACCTTCTCATAGCTGCATGTGGATCTGAATGTGTATTTGTACTGCATGACTTTGAGGTTTAGGGATAGTACATGCATACCTTGCAGTAACCATCCTCTGCACAAACATTTTTTTTAAAGGTTGCTCAGGCTAGTTTGAGCAGAATACAGTTGAAATTATGTTTTTCTAAATGTGTATCTCTAAATGATCCAATATCCAGGTGGTGTATTTCCATGTCTCTGCATGGCCAGCAGTGAGAGCTGCTGGTGAGCAGACCCTGGTTCCCTTTTGGGCTGAGCTGCAAGCCAGGACTGACCCCAGCCCTCCTGCACAAGCTGCCTTTGCCCCACCAGTGTAACAGCTGCCAGTAGCCCAGACTCTCCCAGATGGCCTCATGCAAAGCCCACCTGCTTACACTGATTTCTCTGGGTCCTGCAGGAGGTCAGGTGTTGGGAGTGGTGTTGGTGCTGTGGCTGCAGCCCTGGGGGGCTCCCAGCAAGAGCTGCTGCAGGACTGGATGTACCCCAGAGGTGTATGGCAGTTCTAAGGAGGTGAGCTGGTCTGGGGAGGCTGCAAGTGGAGAGGGAAGGTATTGCCCCTGTTGCGTGGTGGTTGCTGGAAAGGGATTTTCCTTGGAGCCAGCACTGTGTGCTGCACAGAGCAAGGGCTGTGCTGTGCTCTGAGGGCACCTGGGCTGGCTCTGCTCTTGTGTTGGGGCTGAGCTAGCTCGGCCCTGAAGTCAGGGTGAGCTGTGTGCTGGCTGTGGGCCTCCCTTGGGAAGAGCTGGGTGCCCAGGAATGTGGCATGGGGGTTTTCCCTGTGTCTCATCTGTCTCCACCAAGCTCCAGTTTTTGGCTTTGCTTTTGTGTGGTTTATTGCTGATCTTCTTCCTCCCCTTCTGAAATGGTTCCATTAGCAGGGTGCTAAAGAAATCTCTTTGAGATAATCATCCCAGCTCTCTCCAGTGTGTTTGCCACGTGCTGGTGTGTCTGCATGGGTGTATTTATAGTATCACACTACTCTATGTCAGTGTTCATCCCAAAGTGCTTCCCCTGCTGAGGGCTGGATAGAAACACACAGCAAGGGGAAGGAGCTTCTGCCTCACCTCCCAGAGCCCTCAAAGCCAGGGGGTGTGAGAAGACCCCTCTTGCTGGTCTTGCACCAACACTGAGTTTGGCCCCCTGATCCAGTTGGGATGTCCCATGAGTTTCCCTACCCACAGTGGCTTTGGGGAGGGAGCAGAGCAGTGGTGTTTTGTGGAATTGTATATCACAGGAGGAGCATGGAGTGTGGATGGATGGCTGAAGTGTGCAGGTGTTCTAAGAAGCTGCCTCTCATGGGAAGGCTCTGCCACCTGCTCAGCTCTGCTCAGGTGTCTGTGGCCAAGCCCCTGACAGCACATGGGCTGTTCTCTTATGAGGTTCAGGAATAATGCACCTGGAGTCACATTAAAATGTTCAAATTGTGAGCAAAAGCCTGTCAGGAAGGATTGTTGGTAGGCATGTGCACAGGGCAGAACAGGTGGCATTTCCCCCTCCCTTGTCTCTGTTCCAGAGGTTCAGGTGAGGCTCCTCACCAGCCTTCTACTCCTCTGGAAGGTTCTGGTTGTGAATTCCTTAAGGAAGCCCTGCCCCCTCTCCTCAGGGGCTGTGGGTGTGGGCTGGTGTCTGCTGGATGTTCTCCATCATCTCACTGGTGGGAGGAGAACAAGAACCCATTTGGAATCAGGGATGATGGGGTTTCTCCAGGTGACACAAAGACTCTGCATTTCATTCCAGCTGTCCAGCAATAGAATATATTTAACTTTAAAAAAAAATATCCACAGTATCAAAACACAAGAAGTCACAATCCAATACTCAGTGATATAAACAGGCATACAAATGGTCCTCTGCAACCCCTCAGTTTGGCCTCCAGTACCAAAAGGAAAGGTGGGCTCACAAGCAAGGTGCAAACAGCACAGGTGGGCATGCCCCTGCTCCCTCCTTCCTAAGGTGGAAAATCTGAGCTACCCATGCATGGCCAAAACCACAGAGCACACAGCCTTGAGCCAGCAATCCCCTTCCCAGCCTTGGGAGCAGTGCCTGTGCCAGGGTGTGGTGGGTGGAGGAGGGCTGTGGGGCAGCGTGGGATCACTTGCTGGGTGTCTGGGGGACCACTGCCATCACCTCCAGCAGTGCTGGCACAGGTGAGCCCCTGTTTTGATCCCAAGCCAAAATGTGCCATTCTCTTCCACCTGCCTGTTGAAAGCATTCTCAGAGCTGGAAGATGGATTGAGCTGCTCTGGCCTTTGCCATTCTTAGAGCCTGAACAAAACCTTCACTTCCCGCTCCACCCTTCCAGCAGTGGGGACAGGGTGTTGTTGCTTCCCTCTGGCCACTTGGGTGGGTGCAAGAGAAGCAGGACTTGACTTTTAGCCTGGCTTAGGTATTTATACAGATGACAAGAGGAGGAAGGATAGGTTGTGGTTAGCATGAGCTCTGGTGGGCTTCACTGTAATGAACCCTGCTTCAGATGGTGCCACTGTGACCTGGGGTTTTGCACCATGCTGCTCCCACAGGTGGATGGGAATGCTGAGTGCCAGTTTGGGAAATAAATTGTAGCACTGCTTCAAAGTGCATTGTGTGTGTGAGCATGCAGCAAAGTCAGCTGGAAAATACAGGGCTGTGTTGCCACACTGTGGTTGGCAAGCATGTGGGAGAAGACATTGCTTTTACCTGGAGAGGAATGTCAGATCTAGCCAGGGTCTCCTTGTACCTGGGGTTTAGATATCAAGGAACTCTTGGTGGTGTCTTGCAGTGGATGCAGTTTGGGCTGGGTAGCAATGAAATGCATCCTGGCTGGAGTGGATGCATGTGTGTGAACTGCAGGGTCAGCCCAGAACAAGCAGGAGGCAAGGAATAAAACAGCCCTGTGGAGAATACTGGGACTGTGAGCTTCATCTTGCCCACAGAGCTCAGCACAACACTCACAGCAAGATTTAAGGGCAATTTCCACCACCTCTGGAAGGTCTCTAATAAAATGTGTGCCAGTCAATGCACACAGGGAGGGACATGCAGCTTTGTGTCTTGGGCAGCAGGAGTGTGGCACAGATGGAGTCCCCTCTCCCATCTGACTCTCCTGACCCCATGGCTGTGTGTGCCAGAGCTGCTCCCAGCACAAGGCCCTACTGACCTTCCCAGCTGTGAGCAACCCCAAACCCCTGCAGCAAGGATGGCCAGCCAGGCAAAAGGCTGGGAGGGTGGGGGTCACCTGCCAAAGCACCTTTTCCATGGTAAATATGGATTTGGCAACACCAATGAACTTGGGGAAATTGGTTCCTGCCTGGAACTGCTTTCCAATTAGTAGTAAATCAGTTGTTCAGCCCAGCTGTGTTCAAGTACAAGAAGCTGTTTCATTAAAGCCCTTTTTTTTGTTTTGGTTGTTGGTTTTTTGTTTTTTGGTTTTTTTTTTTTTGAGAAACCTGTTTTTTTCATAATCAGAAAGGAGCAGCAGAAAAATTCCGTGTTGCTGGCAGATGGGGGTGGAGCAACTGCATTTATTCTTCATTACCCACGATCGCTCTTTAGCTGTAAAACTTGCATGTCAAACATCTACATTTACAAAGCAGCTGATGGTGCTGGGGTAGCTGGGGGCCATGCACTTCGGACCAGAGGAGGGGCTCTGGCTGTGCCCTCGGGCTGTGCTGGTTTGCAGCTGGTCACAGCTCCCACAGGAGGTGGAGGTGTTGTCCCCTCTGCAGTGCTTTGGAAGGAGGTGTGAAAACGCTGGGTGGTTAATTTTACCCTAAAGAGAAAAAAAAGTAATTGTTGTTAGGGGAAAGCTCCAGATTTTCACTCGTAGCTGTGTCTTCACAGTGTGGCTCTTCTTGTCAGTGGGCACCAGACAGGCCTCTCCAGATGCTGCCAGCTGCCCACAGAACTGTGACCTTTTGTGAGAGGAGGAAAACCAAGTCATAGTGGAGAGTGTGGTACTAAAGATGGGAAAAGCAGAACCCCCTGGTGAGCACAGCCCTGCCCTGGGCTCAGTCTCTGAGCTCCCACTGCTTGCCATGGGGACACCTGAAGCCAAGGTGAGGAGCTCACCTGTGGCATTCACATTCTCTGAAAAAATCCCTTTGCCCGGGATTTTTCTCTGGGAAGCTGAGAGGCCTCAGAGAAAGGAAAACAATTCTTATGTCATTTGCTTCTCCTGTGTTGTGCTCATGTGGAATGTGTTTGGAGATTGTTTACCCACAGATGATTGTTTCATTGGATTCTGGTGTGAGTTGTTTTGACTCTTTGGCCAATTGGGGCCAAGCTGTGTCGGGACTCTGGAAAGAGTCATGAGTTTTCATTATTATCTTTTTAGCCTTCTGTAGTATCCTTTCTGTATTCTTTAGTATAGTATAGTATTCTTTAATATAATATAGTATCATAAAGTGATAAATTAGCCTTCTGAGAACATGTCAGATGCATCATTCCTGCCTTTGTCGGGGCATTCCCTGCAAATACAATATTCACCATTGCCTGAGAGCAGGCTGCTGCTTACACCTGGGCTGGGGGGAGCTTGGCAGTGCCAGTTTTGTTCAGGGCTATTGGAAAAAGCAGAGGGATTTATCATTTTTATTACTACCACAGGGACAGCCTTGGGGAAAATGCAATTTGATGTTTGCTGCCTGGTAGCAAGGCCAATCTATAAAGTGGCTCCTGTCCTAAAGCTGAGAGTGGGAAACTGTCTGCTTCTAATTAAAATCAATTAATCAAATCACCACAATAGGCAAAAATAAGGCTTTTTGTCCTGGGTGACATTTGGCAGATTTCAGAGCCTCTGAAGTGGTGCATTGAGTGTTTTCTTGGCTTCAACAATTCAGTAAGAAGGTGAAAGATAAGAAGAAATTTTACAGAGCAAAGCCTGAAAGTAAAATATAAATCCCACACCTCATCTGTGCATTGCTCAGACTCCTTCATGCAATAAATGCAGGCAGCACCCAGAGCTAACCAAAGTGATGCTCTCAGAGACCTGCAGCCATCCCAGGGAGGGCAGCATTTCCATTCAATCCTTTCCCAGCCAATCCAATTCTCTCATCCTCACTAGAGCAGAGACAGACAGCACCAAGTGTGGCCCAGAAAGTCAGCAAAGCCCTGGTGATGCTGATGAGGAGCTTGTTCTGTCCCTTTTTGTTCCCAGGGGACCTTTTGTGCAGGTGCTAGGTCTCTGGGATGGGGCATCTGCTGCTGATCTGACTGACATCTGATGCCACAGGAGGTGGGACTTTTGGCACTTTAGGGCCAGTGAAAATATCAGCTTGTTTATTCCTCCCCAGCCTGAGGCTTCTTGTGCTGCCTGTCCACTACACATATAAATCCACCTTCTAAAAGTGAACCCAACTTCACAGGCACCAGAAGATGTTGTTCTTAAGCCACACTTGCTGCTCCTATTCCAAAGGCTTTTCCTGGTTCCTTTTATCCATGGCCTGTTATCCCTGTCTGCAGGGGCTCCTGCACACCCATCCTGACACCACAGCACAACTAACTTAGGCAGTGTTTGGTGTTTGCACTTGACTCAGCCATTCTGGTTTGGCAAAGGTGAGGGGTAACCATTGCTTTTTTGCTCTTTGGCATTGCACATGCTGCATCTGAGCAGGCAAGTGGCTTGGGTGGCTTCAGGGCCAGTTATAGACCTCAAAAAAAGAGTTCTCACTGACGACAGCAGAAGCTGGTGAAGGTGTTTTCCAGATGTGCTACAGATTCCCCATTTGCTGCTGGTTAGGATCCTATTTACTCCTTTTTTTCCCAGGTGGGAAATGGAGAAGCAGAGATGGTCTGTCTCACAGGAGATGCTGAAGCTCAGTTCTGTAACACCTGTACATCCCAGCAAGCCACAGCACAGCTGCAGGTGCACAGCACAGGCCACTCCCTGAACCAGTCCCTTTGGTAGAAATGGACAAAGACACTTGAAATTGTTGAATATGGTGAGCATAAATCCTTTTGGCCATCGCTGTGGCAGTGCTACTCTTGAGGAGCTCATCCCCTGGCTTTAGTTCAGGTCCCAAATGGCTCTTGGCTTTTCACCACTGACCTACTTGGTTGGTTTTCTCCAGCTGAGAAATGAAACCATGAAATCACAGCCCCACCCCTTTTGGCCATGGGCCTTCCAACCAAAACAGCTCCCAAGCACCTGTCTAGTACCAAGTGGAGATCCTGGAGTTTTGGATACTTACCTGGGCAAGCAGAGCTGGGATGCTCCTTCAGCCAGAAGCACTCGTCGTGCTCTCAGGGGATCCATTTCCAAAGCATGGAGACACTGCCAGCAAGTCCCTTCCAGGGGCAGGAAAGGTTCTTTGGCTCCCCCAGTATTGTTTTGTACGAGAGGCTTTTGGCAGTACTTGCTGCCCTAGAGGCGAGGTGCTGCAGGACACCAGTCCTGTGCTGGGAAAAGTGTCCCCTGGGCTGGTGGCAGCTCTGATCCTTGCATGGTGGCAGCGGGTGGAAGCAGGGGATGGCCCCGGTCATGTCAGCGGTACAATAGGATTTACAGCAAGCACGTTTCTCAAGACATCTGCAGGGACAGAGCTTCAGTGAACATCTTACATACACAGGCAGCAGAGGGGGCTGGGTTGGACCCTCCACTGCTGCACAGCAGTCACGGATGGACTCTCGGGGCAGGAAGGAAGTACCACTGGTTTGCTTTTACATCCTGTACGTGTATCTATGAACAGCTCCTTGGCATTTGATGTTCACAACCAGCAAGCACAAAAAGGAGGCAAAACATCTTCAGAGACCTCCCCCTGGGAGCAGAGGGATCTCTCCCTCACTTGGTTCAGCTGCCCACCCAGGTGCCATCTTTGCCAAGGGTGTGTCCTTGTCCTGGCACCCTCGTCCTCCTGGTGGGCTGGGACCAGTCCAAGCCAAGCCGTGCTCGCCTCATCTCGGCTGCTCGGGGGCATCAGTGCAAATCTGCGCCGGCTGCTCTGCATCTCCGCTCCGCTGGACGGGCACGGGCAGACACAGGGAGACAAAACAAAGGGACAAGAAGAGAGACAAAGGGTAATGAAAAGGTCCGTGGCCCACGGCTGCCAAAGGAAATCTCTCGCCGCGTTTCTCTGACCACACTTGTCCCAGCCACTAGAGCTGCTGTGGGATCCCCTGCTCCTTGTAGCCTGTGAGGAGGGAGGGGAAGGGAACATGATTAGAGTTTGTAGGAAAGGTGTTTTGTGCTGTTCTTGTGAGCCAGTGAAGGCTTCCTAAAGATAAGGAAAGCCCTGTATCTCTCTCGAGGAAGACACCAAGGCTATCCCCATGACAACGTGATGAAGGAGAGAAAGTTAAAAGATATGGACATTAGCTGGCCCACAGAATGACATGGCTCCTTGTTCACCTACTGAGAACTTTGTTTCTTATGACCAGTGGGCAGTGAATGTTAAGTAAATGTAAATATCTTGAAAAACTATAAAAGCAACATGTTGCTGTAATGAATCTCTCTTATACACCTTTCTGATGGAGTCTTGGTGCTTTGCGCCATGTCGCACTCTATAACAGCAAGAATTAATTCCAAATGAGGACCTTTGGTGAGGCTCAAGCAAGTCATGAGCCTGGTTTACCGGGAGTGGCGAAAACCCCATGGGAGAACAGGGGGGGTGCCACATTGTCCCTTGTGGCCAGGCTGCCCAGGGCAGCCCCCTGCCCTGCTTTAGCCAAGAGCTGCCTGGTGCTGCTCCTTCCTGGGCACAGCCATGTGGGTGCTGGCAGCCAGCCCTGCTGCTCTGGCACCTCTGCTTAAAGGGATTGTAAGAGCACAGCAGGTACCAGTGGTCAACAATTCCAGCCTAATAACCTGAAGTTTTTATGGAGTGTGTTTTCCTGTAGTGCAGGGGAAATGGATGTGCTTGTATCCTGCTCCAGAGACACAGCTGCTCCCAAGCACTGCCCTGGTAGGTTGTGCATCCCACACTCATCTCTCCTTGGGATCTACTTGAGTTTGAGCCTCATCCTCGCAGAGCACTGCCAGGTAGGAGGAGGTTGGTTTCCTCTGTAAGAGTCTAAATGAGGGATGTGGGACTCCAGGGGCTCTCCAAAATGCAGTTTATTCCATCCAAGAGGTTCAAGCAGCCCAGGGTGGTGGGTGACAGAGCCTGTCCCTACAGCTGTCAGCTCCAGCTGCAGGCAGGCCTGGAGACCCTGAGTTTGGGTTACAATGCATTCTATACTTTTCTTTGCTGAGCATCTTAATACAGTAGAACCAATCTATACCTTAACTTTTATCTATAGCCTACCATAACTACTGTAATTACCATATTCATGTTACTGTTCTCCAATCACTAAAAGTTAGTACATTATAGTTTAAGCTAGAAGTTGTTTTTCAGCTTTCTTGCAGTGGAAAATTCGGAGGCCTTTTTTCTACTTGCAGCATTTGCTGCCTTGTTTGCCTGTGCTCTCTTTCTGCTTGGTAAAAACATCTTCTTGTTTGAGGTGGGTTCATCCTTTGCTCTAAGTCGTAAAAACCCCTTCTAACTAACACACCCTTTGCCTTCTTGGTTATCCAGTAAGACTGGCTCAGCAATTCTTTTCTGCTATATCAAAACTTGCTTCTATCTCTATTCCTTCTTCAGATTCTACATTCAAAAATCTTTCTGCTAAGCATACATATCTGTGAGACTTTCTTGTCAAACTTTCATCCTTCCCAACATTCCTCTATCCATCTTTGTGTTCCCCTGCTGGCTTTTGCTGACAGCACTCCCCAGCAGCAACCAATTTGTGCTGCAGTTTGCACAGGTGAGCAAACACCTCTTGGAGGAGAAGGGGAATGCCTTGACTCACAGGCTGAAGTGTCAAACACAGATCTTGGGATGCCTCTAATGATATTCTCACTGCTTAGTTCTGCACTTGCTTTGCTCCAGCCCAGCAGAATTACAGGTGTTCTTGTTAGGGCACAGCAGCCATCCAGTGAGCCTGGAGGAAACCAATCTTTTCAGCAGCAAAACCAAGGAAACTGCCAGGATCCCTGTTCCTTCACACCCTTCCCTCTTCCTGTGGCCATGAGGTTTGATGCACTTCCCAACCAAGACAGCAAAGCCCTTGTTTTGCAGCCACAGGGATGTTCCAAGGGCTCAAGCAGCCTGTCCTGCTGCTTGTCACAGCTCCTTGGGCTCCTGGGGCCCCAGATTATTCACTGTAGTGCACACGCATTTGCAGGCTGCAAATCCCAGAGGGGACAGTTTCATCCCCTGGCAGGGCTAGGGCAGGGAAGGGCAATAGCAGAGCACCTGCAGCTCCTGTGCTGGTACAGGATGATGAGAAAAATACTGGATTTTTTTAATGCTTTCCTAAACAGTTGCAATACTGCACCAGAAGCTTTCCCCACTTCCCTTTCAAGAGAAGCTTGTTATTCTGACTTTATCAATGCAAAAAAATCTCCTGATTAAAGAAGCCAACTGCCCTTACTTGCAGTGCCCGCCACAGTGAGTATCTTTCAACTAAAAAACTTTTCTAAATCTGGATGGTTTTTTTTTTCTTAGCTTAAGTAACCTGTCATTTCTATATTTTGAATTTCAAAGAAGTCTGAAATTTTATATCTCAGAAGAATGTTTAACTTTTCAAACACTTTTCCATTTATGCTTTGTAATATTCTTTCTAACCCTTATGTTAGGCTTTTTTAAGTCCCTTACAAAAACTGATCATAAAATACCAGCAGGTGCCAGAACCCCTATCTTTAATGGACTTTTTGCTGAACTAAGAATTGACTCCAGGGAATGAACTTTGCTGTACTTTGGAAAAAACCCACACATTCGCCCAGGTTTGGCAGCCTGGACCTCCTGCTGCTAAACAAGCACGAGGGACAGAATAATGACACTTAACTGAATTTCTGCCTATTGTGTGCAGCTGAACAGAAAGACTCTCATCTCTTTCAAACAGCCTTTTCTAGGGGGCAAAATGATGATTTCACATGCATTTATGTTTTAAGTGTGAGTCAGTTCTGAAGGCAAGGTGAGCTGGCTGGAAATTTGTAATTTGAGCTTGTCTATGGCATTGGTTTAATTTGTTTAGGGAGTGGAGTTAAAAAAACCAAACAACCAACCCTATGGACCAGAAAGGTGGGGCCTGCCTTAAATCTTTAGCTAAAGTAAGAGTAACTTGTACAGCCATGCTTTTTATTGAGATATAAGGAAATTAAGATTGAGAAATCCTTTCAGTCTGGCTGTCACTGTTGAAACTGGGTGGAAGGAAGTGACAGTGGCCAAGCCTGTCTCTTTACATGACCATAAGCCAAAAAAAATGACCTGTCCTATGCTAAACTTGTTTATTACAATACTTCAGCCTTAACTTATCAAATAGTTTATATGTGAAAATAGTTATTGCATTTCTTGCATAGGACTAACTGTTCTGTATGAAGCAGCTTTAAATTAATATGCCTGCAATACCACTGAGGTGCAATTCTGTAGAACAGACAGCTCTGGGTTCAGGATTAAATGGGCCTGTGCACAAAGTCACTGGTTTAATCAAGTTTACTTGAAATTGCACTTCTCCTGTAAAGCTCTGCATGTAAGATTGAGGCAAAAGGAACCCAGTCTGTGCACAGGCTGTCCTTCTGGGACTGGGTTCATGCAGAGGGTGGCTTCAGGATGCTCTCCATGCTGAAACAGGCTCCTGCTCTGCTCCAAGGGCACCCTTGGGCTATCCCCAGGGGCAGTTCAATGCTGTGTGAGGATTCCCAGCATCCCTGGGGCTGTGCAGCCACAGGACAGACACAGACACAGTGGACGCACATATGTAAAGGCTGCACTTGGGCTGGGAGTGGGCAGCCCTGGCCAAAGTGAATTCCAGGTGTCCTGCCCCGACCGAGGCTCGCTGCTCTCCGTGGGAAACTGACTCAGAGCGTGAGGAGGAGGAGGAGGAAGAACAGAAACAAACTTACCTTGTGAGACTTTGATGGTGAACAAAAGGAGGCAAAGGAACATGAAAGAAAGAGAGAGGGAGAAATGTAACTGTAGACGATATATCTGAAACACATGGACAACCAGAAGAGAATGAACAAACTGAGGCTGCAGAGTAAACAGAGAACAGCTGCTCTACCCTCAGACATTCACACCAGGGCTAAACATTTCTTTAAATCCTTGTACTTGAAGCGCATCATTTCATTTGGGACTCTTGTTTAAAGAAGACTGGGGAATCCTTATCTGCTTTTCCAGCTGCAGGCAGAACAGACTGGATGGGCTAACACCTCTGAGCAATGCTCCAGAAACTCTCTCCTCTGTGCCATTGGCATTTCATGGCTTTGACTGAAGGGGAGCCACTGAAGGAAGGCATCAAACAAGACATCACAGTGTACCAAAGGGCTCATGCCGTACCATTCACAGTCCCAGAGTTGGGAAAACTACATCTGAAGAGTTTTTGGCAGCTTCCCTGCTCAGTTTGCTTGTGCCCACAGGTAGCTCACAGCATGCCTCAGCCTGTCTGGGTGCTGCAAACACTGGGGCTATTTAACATTCCTACAATGTTTTAAGAACTTCTCCCACCTCTGCATTTGGTAAGAAACTGCAAAAAGGGGTATTTTAACTACTCCCCTCAGGCCTAGTTTGGGGGACAGCTCTTTTTAGATTTTTTTTTTTTTTAAGTGTAGGAAGTCCAAGCAGGCAACATGTCCTTGTATTTTCTTCATCTCATGAAGGGTTACTGGTTGGTTTGGGCCTCCTGCTCCCCTTTCCTTGCCAGGAGAGCAGTGTTACCTGCCCCAGCAGGGGCCCTGCAGAGCAGAGAGGCTCAGTGATGCTTTCCCTTGGAGCCTGAGCATACAGCGACTGTGCAAGCATCTGCTGCTGCTTCTGGCAGGGTCTGAACAGAGTAATTAGCAAAGGAGTGATGAGGATAGCATGATTACAGGTGAGTTCTCACTGCTGGCTGGCAATCAGCCCTGAGAGTCAGCCGAAGTCTCCATCCAGTGAACCTGAAGCAATTGTGCAGCCAAGCACATCGTTCATTCAGAGCTGAGAGCTGAGGGAGGGCTTCCTTCAGAAACCAGCCTTGGCTTCTTGGCTGCATCCAGCAGAGGAAAAACAATGCCTGGACAAACAGTCCCTGACTTATGTCCCCGTGCCACATCAGTGTGGCATTACTATGTTATTTCTCCAGTGTTTCTGTGAAGAAATGCCACGCAGCCTTTTATACTCGGTTCTGAGCAGGCAGGGACTTCCTGGAGAGTTCATTCTGCACAGTGGGCTGATGAAGGTGTGGGCTGGGGACAAGGTGTGCCTGTAGCCAAGGGAGTTGTGCCTGGAAAGCCTTAGGAGACTTGTTTTGCAGTTGGCTTTGGCCAGCTCGTTAGCTGTGGTTTGCTTCAGCTCTGTGCATTGTCCCCGCAGAGCTGGTGAGGGGCTCCAGGAAAGCACACTGCAGCAGGGCTGCCCAGCCCTTTTTTGGCAGAAGAATTAAGTGCTCCCTAGTTCTACCTTTGCCTTCAGAGAGCAGGTACAGCAGAGGACAGTTCCCAAAGCTATCTGGCTGCTTAAAGAAGATATCTCTGGTGTCCAGTGGGGCCAGCTGGCAGTTCTTTTAAATTAGCAGAGAAAGTGCCCTGTGCTGTGGTGCTGCCAAAAGTAATTAAGTGTGACAGCAAAACTGCATTCCATTTATCTTCCTTCTGGGATATTATCCTGATAAAGGGCACCCTAGAGGAGATGAGGGTTGGACAGGACCCCCAGGTCAGTCAGTCTCTTGCTGTTGTCCTTGACAGACATGGGTCTACCCACTCTTGGAGTCTTCCAGGGACAGAGAGAGCAGATCCTGCCATGCAACCTATGCAGCATTTTGACCCTACTGGAGGAAAAACGTGCTCTAATTTCCACACAGCTCCTTCCTGGTGTTATTCAAGTCTGTCTTAGGCTGAACTGCTGCCCTCTCACATTTACTAGCCCACTGAACACCTTGATCATCAGCATGCCTACTGTCTTACAGTTCTCTGGACTCTCCAGGTTTTCCACTTGAAGTACAGCCTCCAAAGCTGGCCACAAGCCTCACCACAGCTTTACGCATGCAGAGAAAGGTAACGGGATCAGCGAAAGCCCTACAAGCCCTGCTCCCCCCTGCCTGTGTGGTGTTCATTCCCTCTGCAGCAATGTTCCCCCTGTGCTGCTTGTGACTCACTGCAGCCACCACGTCCTTCCCTGAAAAACAAGTTGTTCCCTAGTGTGTATTTATGCAGTTGATTAGTCCTTCTGTAGAGTCCTGGGCTTGTCCCCACTGAGTAGCACTTTGTTTCCAGGCCATTTCTTTGGATCCGGGCACTGCCCTTGCTGTGCCTACCAGGTGTGTGGCTGGGGGGGAGCCTCTTCTCCAGCCCATCCTCAAGCCACAAATGGAAATACTGAGCAGAGCTGCATTCAGGAGGGACTTTTCAACACACCTCTCTTTATCTCTTCCCAGGTTAGGAAAATCCATTTAGAGGAAAGTCCTCAAGTGCATTTTCACGCCGGCCACGTCCCCCTGGCCTGCTGGTAGGAATGCTGTGTGAGACGGGGTCAGCATCTGAAGGTTAGGAGGGATGGCTGGCTGCTGCCACCTCACACAAAATTAATTCCTCTGCCATCCGAGGGAATCCAGCCAGTCTGACACAGCTCACTCTGGACAGACCCACGGTGACTTTGTGGGGGTGGTTTTTATTTTCTAAATGCGTGCGAGTCACTTACTTGATTACTTCTTCCAGGAACTGAAGCATACCTGATTGGACTATAATTCTTCTCCTTTTTCCGTCATTAAGGACAGTATGCCATTATCCTCAGAGCAGACTCCCCCTTTCCATGCCTGGGAAATAGCACTAGAAGATGAAAAGCTGGAAGGAGTCTCCTGTTCAAAAGACAGGTGGATGTGGCACTTGGGGAACATGGCTCAGTGGTGGACATGATGGTGATGGCTTAAGACTTGGACTCAATGATTTTGGAGTTTTTTTCCAACCTCAGTGATTTTATGATTCTGTAGTTCTAACTCCCTCCCAAGTCTCTACCAGCTAACAGAGAGGCAGGGACAGGCATCCAGGTGAAATTGCTCCATCCCTTAGGGAAAGCCTGAGCAGAGTTCCTGGCCCTCAGCTGCTTCCCACCCTCCTCCTCACTGCTAGCCCTCACCAGCTTAGACAGGACCTGCTGTGTCCTGCCTCTAGCCCATCCAAATAGCCTGGCACCCTCACAGGGACAGCTGGGATCAGTCATTTCAAGGCAAGGGGACTTGAGGTGGACAGTGGTTTCACACTTTTTTAACTGTTTCCCATCTGCACCCAGATTCAAGTTGCAGTGGTGTACAGTTTCTGTTCAGTGCATCCAATGGTTTGCATGCAAACAAAACCCAACCAAAGCAAACTGGCAGTGTTCTTAAATTAAATGTCTTATTCCTTGCATTAGAAACATGGTTTCCTTCTTAAGTTATTATTTTTTCTTTCAAATATGATAACAAGAATCAACCACTTTGGGACTGACAGGGCTGTTTGATACAGGTAAGAGCAACCAGTCACTTCATTCTTTGTTTCAATTAAGGTTTTTCTTTTCTTCTCCATCAACCCAGAGCTGCTGCATTTAGCCACTACTTTCTCTGCATGGTAAGTAAACTTAAAAGCAGCTATTTAATGAGATGGCAAGAAACTGCCAAGGGCTGCTGCTGGTAAAACATAAGACATGTTGACTCCTCTTGCCATTCTCTACTGCCACCAGAGGGATGAAATACTGCTGCTGTGCTTGGGCACCTCTTGACCTGAGCATTGCCACCACATGCTGCTTATCCATCCTCTGCCTCCCAAACTGGTGGAATCCAGCCAGGTGTGGGAAGGAGTGTTTTGGAGATACTTCCAAGCTGTTTGGTTTTCTCCAACAGCGAAACTGGAGAAGACCCTTCCAGTAAGACCCTCCTAAGCACCAACCCCTCTAACTGGAGAGCAGGGCTTTGGAGCAAAGCAAGATACAGATTCAGTGGTGGTTCTTTGTCAGGACAGATGTTTCCCTGGCTCTCCCCACACCTGCAGAGTGGAGTCCTGCCAGACAGCAACCCACACATGGGGGCTGCCCCACAGAGGAAGAACACAAGAGTTGATGGTTGCAAACTTATGGCGCTACACACAAATCTGGCAGGTTCTTGAAGACACCTCACACGTACACCAATTCACAATTTAGCCTCAGAAATGACCTGCTCTGCAGGTACATCTGGGAGGAAACGTGGCAGGTGGTTTGCAGGGTAAAGCAAAGTGCAGTACTGCCTTCATCCTGAGAAAAGCTTTTGTTTTGCACATGTTCAGGTTTTTAATATCCATCGTTTGCTCTGCATGGGGACTGCCTTAACTGAAGCTGGCTCAGAAATTAACAGGTGGTTTGGTGAGAGGATTTAACCCCTGGGTTTGGCAACTGAAAATGTGCACTGGTTTCCTGCCTTTTTTTTTTTTAATTCCAGTTTCATCCATTTTGTCTTTGGGAAGGTTTCTGGCAACTTCCTGAGATCCTCTCTCCCCCTCTGTCATGCAGCCACAGATGTCATCAGCAGAGATGACAAAGTGGAGCATCTTCAAAGCAAAAGGCAAAAGCTGCCCATAAAATGGTCTCTGGGAGAAGGGCTTGCTTTGGGAGCTGCCTGTCCTGTCAGCCTGAAAGGTCTCAGACCTGTTTGGTTTGAGGGCTTGCCCATCAGCCTCTGGAAAGGGAGTGGGGTCTTGCAGATGGCACCAGCACCCTGAGCTCTGTGCTGCTTCTGGCTTTGGAGGTGAGATGAGGTTGTTGCCTCCATCCTCTGCACCAGGATACAGGAGAATATACAACTTTTACACCAGCGAAAGCCTCTACCAAATGAAAGTTACAGAGCCTGTGTTCTGGATTGGTCATATCTACTAACTGGTGGCTTCAATTATGAACATTTGAAAAAGGATTCTTCTTTCCCTAGACTAATGTTTTAGTCAACTCAAAGGGTGTATGGGATGTCATTCTAGGAGCAGCAAAACACTTCTGGCTCAGCCTAAGAACTTGGTCTGAAACATGAAAAAATACTCCAAAACAATGGGTAAATGTATCCTGGGGAGGAAGAGGAGGATCCAGGAGAGTCCCCAGGGCTTTTCTGGGGACAGCTAGCCCTGGGAGCAGAACTGGCCTAGCAAGAAGGTCTCAGTAACCACAGATTTGCAGCCAGAGTCACAAGGGAGAAAGAGCTTTCTTATTCAAATGGATGTGACCAGGGCAGAAGGGGCTCCAGACAGCAGAGTTCACAGTGTTCCCCCTTCCTGCACGTTTCATTTCATACAGGGAACTTCCCGACCCATGTGGTGGGATGGGAGACTCTCCCAGCTATGTCACAGGGCCCATTCCCACTGCCTCCCAGCAACTTCTCTGCCATGCAAAGTCCAGGGTAACTGCATTTCTCATGGACTTGCAGAGCCCATCCCGTGGCTCTTCCTCCCTACAGTGCAGCCCAGCAGCTCCCGGGGCCATTGTCTGGGACACAGCACCATTGCCATGGAGAGGAGCGGTCAGGAGGGTGAGCCCACTGCACTTACTTGCCAGGATGACCATGTCCATGCCCCAGAATATGCTCATGATCCAGCCCACCATGACGATGGCCGTGAGGATCTGGATGAGGGCGGCGGCGATGTTGAGCCAGAAGACGCAGCACCGGTGCCGGTCGGGGAGGTCGGTGCGGGCCCCGCAGAGCACGGTGAAGGCCGACACGAACGTGCCTGGGGACACACAGCAGCACAGCAGCCCTGAGAGAGAGCCAGGCAGAGGCAGCACCCCTGAGAGCCAGGCAGAACCCCTGAGAGAGAGCCAGGCTGCACCTCCTGCCCTCACATTGCCGCCCTCCCCTCAGAGCGCCTCGCTTTCCGTGCTTGGAGAGCAGGGTGGAAAAAACACTCCTTGGGTGTAGCAAAATCATCATCTCCCCCAACAAAGAGAAATTATTGATGTCTGACTGCAAGGCGTTGCGTGAAAAATGGGTATTTTATAGTTGGCTTTTAGCAAATACTGAAATGAATACGGCAAAAGACAAATCAAACCAGCTGATGCTGTAGCAGGGCCCTGCCCACTTCTCCCATTTCCCAGGGCTTTCTAAATTTTCCATTTTTGCACTTCACAATAACAAAGAACAAATTTGTATTTTTTTAAGGGCAGGGGAGTGAACAAAATGCAGACTCAAATGAGAGTGGGAGTGGGAAAGCTGTCCCCAGGGGCTGGGGCTGCTGGGGGGCTCTAACCCTGCACTGGCACAGGGAGGAGAGACATGTTCCCCCAGCCTCTCACCCCTAGAACCACCCAGACAGGAGATGTGTGTAGCCATGATATTTTCTGAAAAGTCCTTTCCTTAGGATTTTTTCTCCTGAGAAGCTGAGAGGCCTCAGGAACAAAATGTAAACAATGGTTACCTGCTACTGTGGAATGCAACAGGTGGATCCATGATTGGTCTCATGTGGTTGTTTCTAATTAATGGCCAATCACAGCCCAGCTGGCTTGGACTCTCTGTCTGAGACACAAGCTTTTGTTATCATTCTTGCTTTTCTATTCTTAGCTAGCCTTCTGATGAAATCCTTTCTTCTATTCATTTAGTATAGTTTTAATATAATATATATCATAAAATAATTAATCAAGCCTTCTGAAACATGGAGTCAGATCCATCTCTTCCCTCATCCTAAGGCCCCTGTGAACACTGTCACAGATGTGGGCAGCAGGAACCCTTCACCCCCCTGCCCTGCTCAGGCTGGCTCCGGCAGACACACACACAAAAAAAATGAGTGGCACTGCATTTTTGCACAATTTTTGCACACCCAGTCACAGGCTGCTACCTGAGGGCATGTTTTAACCAAGCAGAAGTAGCTAAACTTCTTAAAGTGCTGGAGCCAGGGGACCTGGTGTGGCAGCCCTTGGCTCGGCTTGAGACCAACTTGCAAACCTCGCAACCACACTCCAAACTTCCCAAAATGTTTCAGATGAAGGATCTTGTTCATGTATGAAAATTAAAGCTGGAGAAAAAAGCCAAAAACCTACACCTCATCAGCCTTTCACAAAGATTCTTCCTAAATTTCTACTCTTGGACAAGGCAGATTTTTTACTTTTAGCTGCTATGTTGTGCTCATGGTTGGCTGACACTCACAGCTCAGGGAAACCTTGTCTGTCCCACAACCAACACAAAGAAATACACACTATGGGTAAGGAGCAGAAGAAGCAGTTCCTGGCTCCTCTAAAATATGAGCTGTTGGCCAGGGGGTTCAGGCACCTTTTCGAAGTATGGATTTCAACACCTCTTAGAGTTATGAATTGTCCTTGGGTTTTTCTGAAACAAATACAGCATTGCTAAGGTAAGTACCAAGGTGCAATGTTGATTGTATTGGATAACACAGTTCTGTGAAGTGCCTTCTTTCATCAGTATCTTGAATTAAAATGATAGTTTCTACAAAAAGTGCCTTTTCCTCCACTTAAAGGATGGAAACCTGCAAACAGCCCGTAGGATGTGAATGAATGAGCACATCTTCAGTGCACGAGTGCCTTGTTGAACTCAGGGAAGGTGGGAGGCCCTTGGTTGGACTGAAAACAGGGACAAAACACTCAGTTTGCACCCTTGTAGTAAATCTTATCAGACCAAGAGAGCAGAACCATCTGGTTAGAAGCAAAATACCATTTTATCCTGCACTGCCGGGGAGGTGGAAGAGAGAATCTCTTTCTTTGCTGCCTCTTCCTTAGTGGGTCACAAGGATAACAGGCAGCTGAGATGCCAAAATGCTGGGGAAGGCTGGCTACAGCCTATTTTTAATCCTGACACCCTCTGCAAGCTTCAATTCCAGTGTTTCCCTAACACTCCACCAGCTCCTAAAACCCTGCTTGTCTTCCTGCCATTGGCTGGATCCGATTTCTTATTTCACCCCCTCCCTGTGGCCTCTGCCAGAGCTGGGCATGGAGCAGGCATGGAGGGGACTGAGGGGTGCTGCTGGGGCAGGGGGAACACAGCCCTACAGCACAGCATCACTGCCAGGGACAAGGGCAGCATGAGAACCACCCTTGGGCTTCCTCGGGCAGGGTTTCATCCCCAAATCCACAGAAACAAAAGGGTCTGCAGAGAGGAAAGGGAAAGTCATTATAGTCCCAAAGGATGTTGTGTGAGTATCCCCGTAGCTGTCTCTTGCTCTGTGGCATTGTCTTCCACGTCTCTTTTGTCCCCTGTGTGGGATTATGTGACATCTCTGCCCTGCTTCACCCACCTTTTTTTTTTCCTTTATAGTTTATCAAAGCAGAAGGAAGCCTGGAATATTTCCCTCCTGCTTCCTGCAAGTGTTGTCTTCAAAATTACACCACAGCAGTCTCTGAGATTAAATATGGATTGAGGCAACATCAGAGGCTGGGTGTTTATGTTTTCCCATCAGGATGCAAAATCTTGCCAAATGGAAATGCCCGTCTCTTTTAAAAATGAAAATCTTCCCCTCTTGCCTAACCTTTAACTCTTCCAACATGTGTTACAAAGAAAGGTCAAAAATGAGCAATAATTCTTAAACTACAGCTTCAAATCCTTCCAGTGAAGCTTTTAAGATATTTAGAGCAAGGTGCTGAATTAGCCAATTAATGCCCTAAATACCACAGTGACTAAGCTAAAGTCTAGTCCCATTCAGAAAGGAATAAAGCTAACAAAGCATTTAAGTGTCCTCCTCTGGACTGGGAATAGATACAGAAACTGGGATTAAAATCTCCTGAACCTTGACTTCTGATTCCTCTTCAGGCCACCTTCCTACTCACAGGAGCCAATTCATTTTTCCAGTGTCAGTCCATTTTCTTTATTACTTATGATGAGCCAATCTTTGGGAGCTTGCTGGCATTTTTGAACACAAGACTTTGGCTGTGCCAGCAGGCATGGGATGGAGGCATTTTCCCTCTACTCCACACATTGAGAATGTGAAGCAGGAGTAAGAGTCTTAAATGCTTTTGCCAAAGAAGATGTTTTCTCCTTCCTGGTTACACACTGCCAGATATAGAATTGTTTGCATCTGGAAAGGGAGAGGTGGAGAGGAGGAGGAGGAAGGCAAGCAAGCTGTATCTGCCTCAGAGCTGGGGCACTGAACCATTTCCCTCCCTGACCATTCAAACACTTGAATCCCTACAGCCTGGAAATCCTAAACCTGGAATGCCAGCTGCTGGGGTGATGTTGGCCAAATAAATCAGCAGTCCAAAAGGGTCTCAGGTTGTGAGTGCAGCCAGCAATCACAAACCAGTAACTCCACGAGCAGATATAAACTGAACACCCATGCAGTTGTGCCAGTATAAGATAAGTAAATGATAGCAAGCATTTCTTCCATCTTCCCAATGGAAAAAAAAACACCCAAACTGCAATGAAATCTGGGATTATTCTAAATCATTAATTAATACAGCCTCTTTGTGGACACAGGGGAGGTGATGGAGTTGTCCTGGACTGTTTTTAATGAGTCTGTTTGTTCAGCCCCTTGCAGTCACCTGGCTGAACTGTACACAGCAAGTACCAAGGGCAGAGGGCTGGGTGGGAGATGAGGATTGCTCTTCTGGAGCAGCTGGGAGGCAGAGGGTGCAGGCACCCTGTGCAGCAAGGCTGTGAGGGGCTGTGACACTGATCCTGCTCTTCAAACTCATCTCACTTGGGGCAGTGTCAGCCAGCTGGGGGACCCACATGGTGCTGGGACAGAAAAAGAGCCTCTGGGAGCCTCTGCTTGCTTTGGCTGTCAGCACAATTGGGGTATTTTTAGACTACACCAGCCTGCTGCTTGTTTCCAGCAGTTTAACCCATTGAACACAAAGGGGATGTGTTATCTGCAGAACAACACAATTAAATGAAGGAGCAAAGGAGGGGGTTTGGCCCTTTCTTTCCTTTCTGGTCCATTGTCATGCAGGATGAAGTCTCCTCTCTGATGTCTGCTGGTATCTTGGCAGCCACAGCCTTCCCAAGAGCATCACCTGCTAGTTCCTGGCCTCACAGCCCACAGAAAAATAGTATGAGAGGGCTAGCTTGGGCTTTTCTCTTTCAGAGCAAAACCTCACGCCCTGGAAATGGATCCCCTGGTTTCCTGTTGTTTGAGTCACTCACCCAGGGTGGAGAAGGGATGAGGTCAAGACCATGGCCTGTCCTGAGCAGTCTCCTCTGTGTTATCCCTGAGTGCAGAAGGGAATGTGTTATGGAATGCCTTAAGCTGCAGAAGAGTTTTTCCTCTCCTGTTTTTACAAGAAAGACCATCCTGGGCACTCTTGCAAGGGCTTTAGTCAGACAGAGCTTGGCACATTCCATGTGGAGGACCAGCTGTGATGGCACCTTCTCAGGAACATCAGAAGTGGGAGCCTGGTTGGAGCCAGAGGAAGAGGGGACACTGATGACCACAGTGGAAGTGCAAGTAACTTGAGCATGCAGACAGCTTAGTGGGCTTCCCACTGACTGCCAGGTACTGAGACTTCCCAGAAGAAAGCATCTCTGATGCAAGGAAATCACATCTGATGAGCTGGTACAGGTGGAGGAACAGCAGAAACCCAAATTACTGCAATCAGGGGCCGCAGGTGGAGATGATGATGGTGATGATTCCCTACCCTAGAAAAGCCTGGAGTGGGTAGGGAGCATTTCTTCCTCAAAATCATTGAAGACATTCCCCTGTAGTTCTGGGAGTAAATAAGGCAGTGTTATGGTGCCTCCTTTCCTGCTCCCAGAGAGAAAAACCAGGGCCATGTCACGACTCAGGAGCTGGAGCAAAGCTGCAGGAAGCACACAGCTGGAGGCAAGTACAGGCAAAGATGGGAACAGAACTGGAGGTGTCTGTGGGAGCAGGGCTGTTGGATCATCACAGGGAGATGTAATTAATGAGTGTGTGCTTTGTGGGGATGAGCTGTGCCTGTATTGTGTCAGGGGAGCGCTCTGTGTGGGGACACGTCTGCTGCGCGGCTTTCAGTTTTCTTAAGTAAAATGATTATTAGCTGTCATTAAACAGTGCTGGCAGGTTTGTGAGGCAGATGTTGTGGATGTGCTGAAAATTCATGAGATGTGCAAGCTCTTGCTGGTGTGAGTCAGAAGAAGCTGCACAGGAATGGTTATAAGGACTGCACTCCTTGCCTTGGTATAAATTGAATATGATATCTATTAGTCAAGGCATCCTTGGCCCCCAGTGTCATGAACTTGTTTTTATACTCTAGTTAGAGGTGTAAAGAGTCATTTTGGGAGTGGAGGCTTATTGTAGATGCAGGCAACCCCAACAAGGGGAGAGAATGATGTATCTGACTCCATGTTCTCAGAAGGCTAATTTATTACTTTATGATACTATATTATATTAAAGAATACTATACTATACTAAAGAATACAGAAAAGATACTTACTGAATGCTAAAGAGGTAATAATAATGGAAACTCGTGACTCTTTCCAGAGTCCTGACACAGCTTTGCCCTGATTGGCCAAAGAGTCAAAACAATTCACACCAGAATCCAATGAAATAATCACCTGTGGGTAAACAATCTCCAAACACATTCCACATGAGCACAACACAGGAGAAGCAAATGAATTAAGAATTGTTTTTCTTTTTCTCTGAGGCTTCTCAGCTTCCCAGGAGAAAAATCCTGGGCAAAGGGATTTTTTCAGAAGATGTGAATGCCACACTTGGTCCCTCAAAATTAACAATCTGAATCCCACAGATTGAGATCTGCCAGGAGGGGACATGGATGACACCTTGGTGCAAATGCCAGGTCCCCTGGACAGCTGTGTGGGCAGAGACAGCAGGAACCCAAGGGTAGGAGAGGGAGAGGAGAAAGGGAAGGAGAAGAGAGTGGAGGCAGCAAACGTGACAGAACCTAGATGTTGCCATGGAGAGCAGCTCATGAATTTTTCCTCCGTGGCCTGCTATTAAAAATGTTTTGTTTAGCTTTTGCCAGCACATTGTTTTTATTTTCCCCTTCCATATCCGAAGGACATCCAGAGGGAATTTTTGGCTCCCTCCATTCCTCTTGGCCTCAGTGTGGACAAAAATATACAGTGACAAGGGAGAGCTGGCAATCCTTGTCTCCACAGGGTTTGTTCCAAGTCCTGAGCCTGCAGAAGGCAGGCTGTGTATGGGGTGAGCTCTCTGCTTTCCCTACACATGTAGAAAATGACCAGCACATCCCAAAGCACCGTGTGTCCATGGCTGATCCCAGCTTTCCCAGCACCTGGATGTAGCTCCAGCACTGAGCTCTGCATCTGTTTGTTATCAGGAGCTTTATGTCATGTGGTCAGAGCACACTTGACAGTGTTTGTGTAGCTTCTACAGAAGGCAGCCCACGTGCAAGTAAGACAGCAGTGCCTTTGCATCAAAAATGAGATTTTTCTCGTATTTAATGCTCTAGAAGAAGTTAACTCTTCCGAAACACAAGGGTTTTTTAACTAAAACTTCAAAACTTGACTGCAACAAGCTTTCACAGACTTCCAAGTCTAAAAATACACAGCAAAATCTTAAATTACATGGTGGGGGGGGGGGCTGCATGAAGGTGAAGTGACTTACTAAAGCTTTAATTATACATGGACTGATCCAAATTATTTTTACTCTGCAGCACTGCAATGTTTTGAACACTTAAAAGCAGCCACCCATAAATAGTGAGATTGAAGTACAGCTTGTTCCACTGCCAGACATTCCATAATCCTTGGGTGAAGTTTTCCAGTCCAGTCCTATGGTTTAATTCTGTTGACTTGTATTTGAGACTGGAGAATTTCTGCTGAACAGCAAATGCAAGGCCCCAGATAATCTAGAGTGGTGGAGCAAACCTCAGAATTCTACCAGGACTTGCTGAATTATCTTTGCAAGTTGCACCTGCTTGATTCTCAGATTTTTTATTTTTTTTTCCCTCCTTCTGGATAAATGATGTGGTCCCAGAACCACCAATGGCATTTTGCATCATGCTTTACAACAGTGTGAGCCACTGTGGAGAATATGTGGTGTCCCAGAAGTGGGGGGGGGGAGTGTTGCTACATGGACAGGAAATAGACATAGGGAATGGGAAAGCTGTAAAGAGTAATGCCTACCACCTACAGCTATGGAATATGAAATGCTGGAGATAAGCTCATCAAAGTCCCTCAGAAGTGGATGACAGCCCATCTGCATGTCAGACAGGGAATGAAGAGCCAGGGAGGCTGAAGGAGCTGCCACTGGTTTCACGTTGTGAAAACAGCTGAGGCACTGCAGCCTTGCTCCTGCTCAGTGCTTGCTTTTTTTCTTTACTAATGGAATGGAGGGAAGATTTTTAATTAATTTACATCCTTATTAAGCATGCCAGCATTGAGAGAAATAATGCAACTGGCTTCCAATTATAACAAACATAAAGGAGAACAAAAGGCATGACTGCTGTTTACAGCACAGGGAGGTTTGTGGAGAGCTCATCTGACCCAAGTGGAGTCATTCCTGCTGCTCTGTAACTTTATCAGCAATTTAAAAGCTCTTTTTTTTTTATGGAATCAGCTCTGCTGCTGGTTTCTCTCTGTCTGCTGCCATGCAGAACTTTCTGTATTTATATTGTCTGCAATAAACCAGGTACTTATCCCACCTTGTGTCCCCTTCTCCTGCTGGGAGCAGCCGTGTGGATGCTCTGCCATGGCTCTCCTAGTCCCAGGCTGCTCTGCACCCACCCACTGCAGGAGCCTGGGACTTACATGAGAGAAGACCCAAGGAGCCAGAAATAATCATCCACTAAACCATCTCTTATTCTTAAGACTCCCCTTAAGTCTCTGCTCCTATTCACAGAAATTGATTTTCTGTTTCCTTGGTGTACATCCAGAAACAAACCTCAAGCCATTCTGTTTTGTGCTGTTGATACAGAAATAATTTGATTCTGGCTTTTCACCCAAAAAGCTGGAAGCTTCAACAGCAGAATGTCTGGGGAGAGCCCCTCCTCATTTCAGAGAGGCCATGAAACCTCTTGCAAGAAAAGCTTTCTGGCTTTCTGATCCCTCCAGTTTCTAAAGGACGCTGGAAGTAAAAGCTGTGTTGTCACTGTCACATCTTCTGAAAAATCCCTTTGCCAGGATTTCTTCTCCTGGGGAGCTGAGAAGCCTCAGAGAAGAATGAAAACAATAATTATCTGATTGCTTCTCCTGTGTTTTGCTGCTTTGGAATGTGGTTTGGAGATTGTTTCTCCAACAGGTGCATGTTTGATTGGTTTCATGTGAACTGTTTTGACTTAATGACCAATCACAGTCCAGCTGTGTTGGGACTCTGGAAGCAGTCACAAGTTTTCATGATCGTTCTTTGTAACCTTCTGTCTGTATCCTTTCTCTATTCTTTAGTATAGTTTAGTATTCTTTAGTATAGAATTCTTTAATATAATATAATACCATAAAATAATAAATTAGCCTTCTAAGAACATGGAGTCAGATTCTCAACTCCTCCTTCATCCTGGGGACCCAGCAAATACCACACTGTGTAACAGCAGAAGCAAAATGAGGAAAAGCGTCTGGATTTTTATGAGCTTTCATACAGGGTCTTGCCAATTATACAGTGATGAACTGAAGTTTATTCTTAATTGTCTGTGCCACAGGAAGCTCTTTCTTGTCAGGCACAGAGCAGGAGGAGGGCAGGCAGGATCCTGCAGCTCCCACATGAGTTTAAGGCTGCTGGGTGCAGCCACACCAAAGGCTCACTCCTCTCCCTGCCTCTGCCCTCCTCAGGTTCATCAAGTGCCATCAGCAGCCATCTCAGAGAGCTCTCATGGAGCACAAGGACAGCAGCAGGCCAGGGGCAGGGCAGGCTCTCTGCCCCCAGCCCTGCTGGCTGATCCAGCCCTGCAGCCACAGCTCCAGGTGAGCTCTGCAGCTGCTCTGCCTCCTCTGTCTCTCTCATCAATGCCTTGAGATGAATTTAGCCCTTTGAAGCTCCCGAGGAGGACCTGCTCTGCTCGTGGAAGGATGGATTAACTACTTGCAAGATTCACTGAGCAGTGACTCTGAGCTTGCTGTGATACCCTGGAGCCCTTAACTGTGAAGACAAATCATGTTAATTAGGGACTAGCAAGACACAAGACAGAATTAATCTTTTTAGAAAGTTAGATGGGGATGCAGAGCAATTAGGGGTTATTCTACTGAACAAGGTAGCTGAAATGGCAATGTAATAAATTGCATCAGCCTCCAAAATCACCTCAAAGTACAAGCTATCTTTTAAGGACTAGAGGAATGTAAAACAAAACTGACATAAATGTTCAGAGATTTGCAGTGATAAATGTACAGGAGATAACAAAAACATCCCTTCATCTTTTTTTCTTAATCCAGAAAACTCAGTGCACACACTTTATGAGCCAAAGTGTCTCAAGCAGGGACAAACAGGACATAAGAGAATTGCACTCTGTAGCTAAGTGGTGTGGTGCTGTACCCAGGAGTCTGGAATATGATTTGTGAGACCAGGACTCCATCCTGGATTTACAGCTGCTTGCTAAGTAATTCTGATGCTATAACTTGATTCTTATAATGCCAAAGTAACATTATTAAGGTGTTAATTTAGAGAGTCTGTCAGGAAATTCACTGTCTAGCCTGATGGGGCTATATCCTTGTTGTTCTGTTCAGTGCTGCCATTAGTCAAATAGTGACCAAGTCTTGCTTTTAAAGGACACTTTTCATAAAACCACTACTCTTAGATGAAAGGTAAAGCACTTTACCTACTGAAGCCATTGCTGTTTTGCTGATGTACTTTTCATAAAACCACTACTCTCAGATGAAAGGTAAAGCACTATACCTACTAAAGCCATTGCTGTTTTGCTGATGTACATAGCATCCAATATATTTAGGAGATGGTGCTTTACACTCTAAGTTTGGCTTTGGTACCTTCAGATGATTCAGATACTTTACAAACAAAAATCTCATTTCATGGTCATTTACTTGGCTGAGAATATCAAGATGTTTTATCCTATTCAGCAAAACCATTAGGGAGCATTTTCAACAATACCTGCAGCTTTTCCATCCCTTTTAACTGGAATTACCATCCCTGACCAGCATGATGGCAATGATCATCTCTGAACCTGATGGGATCTGCAGAAGAACATTGTGGGGTGAGGAGGACAAGGACCCACTCAGAGCTGAGCTGCAGCAACCCATGGCCTCCTTGGTGAGGGTGCTGTAATTCTCCTGTGGACCAAGCTCTGGAGTCTTCCTCAGCCATTTTGGCTCCCCTTGGAAAAGCCCCATGCAGGCCAACAAAAGCAAATCTCTTCTGGCAGCATGGAAATGAGCTATGGTACCTTGTGCCTGACATCACCCCAGCCCGGGCTCCATAAATAGTGCAAGCTGGAGTGACCCCTGACTCCACAGATTCTGTGGATATGAGCACCAGCCAAGACAAAAGAATCCAGCCCAGATAGAACAGTTTTCTAAAAGGAAGATTTCTGATTAGGATGGAGAAAATGTGGATATTATGGAGGGTGGTGCATGTGTCAGCAGCAGCAGCAGGTGTCCTGTGATGCTGTGGAGGAGAACCTGAGCAACCTGCTCTGCTTTAACCCACTTGGAGGAAGAACTAAGTGACCCCCAGAAGCCTCTTCCAGTCCCAGCTATTCCATGGTATTTCAGTAACTTTAACTACTCCACACAAAGCTTGGCTGATCTCCCTGGTTTTTCCCCCAGAGCTGTGTCCTCCTGCCACCACATGTCTGACAGCCCTTGAACACAGGCCTCTTGATTTCTCAATTTATTTTTGAAAAGCTGCTCTGGTTCTAAAATGTCAAGTGCAATTACTCTCAGAGCAATCAGAAAACTTGCTTGTGAGTTGCTGATAACACCAAAACAGGTGAACCTCAAGCTGTGCATGCTCCTGTCAAACAGCTCAGGCAGCCTCTGTGGGGAGATGCAAATACTGCTTTCTGCAGAAGTACTGGCCTTCTTGAGAAGAAATATTTACTTGGATAAAATCATCATTTCTGCAGGGACTAGTCCTCTTCTGTCTGAGAGCAAAGCTAAAGGAAATGCCAGAGCTGAGCTGAGCAGGTCACAAACTCAGATGAGTACTTGTGTTCAAATGCCAGGTTATCCACAAACACTTAATGCTTCTTGGCCATCTGGATGTGTCCAGCAAGGCCTGCAGAGGCACAGCCCTGTAAATGTGCTTGTGAGGTTTTTATATGTGGTCTTTTCATTTGAATTCCCTGTTCCTCCCCTCACTTGGAGGTCTTGTGTTCCCAGTTTGCAGCAAATAGCACTTGATTTACACCTATTTGTGTCCAAGGACTGACTTTCCCTTTACCAAATACTTTCCAATATCTGCCAACTAGCTGCTGGTCAGCAGTAGGTAAAAATGAATGTGTATTTTTTTTGTAGATGTCACAAAGAACTGAGCTTCCAACATCACAATAGAGCACAGAATGATTTGGAGTAAAATACAAAAAGTAATACCTCTATGTACAATGACTTGAGGACCTCATTTGCTGGAGGCTAGAGGAGATTTATATGGAGTGAGATGTACCAGGAAAAAGGGTTATACAGAGAAACTTGAAATTAACATGGTTACATCCCACCTCTTCTTTTTATTTTTATTTTTTTTTAAATTCTGACCTGGAACAGGTTACAATGAGGTTGGGCACAATGGTAACATGGTTCAGCACTCCTATGCCTGTCAAAAGGTGCAGCTGAGATTCAGACCTTTAAATGTCCTTTCCAGAAGTCACACTGGGGGCAGCAGACCAACCACAACACCTGACACTGACATTGCAATGCAAGACTTCTCAGTCTGAACAAAGATGCTGTTTCTCTGCTTCTGTACATCCCCCAGTTTGGCTAACTGGAATTCACCAGGGTCAGTTTTCCATTGTGTTTCCTAAGCAAGGCTGATTTTTTGGGGAGTACCAGTCCTGCTGAGGAAAGGGAATTCACATTTGCCACTTGAGTGCCAGCCAGGGCCGGGCTTCAAGTGGTAAGCAGTGTTTGCACCCCACAGGACTCTCCCTGGGCCAAAGAGCTCTTTCTGCAGTTCCTGACTATCCCTAAAGCTCCTCCTCCCATATTTTCTTGGGGACTGGGTACTGTGGCTTCCTGGAGCAGCTCAAAAAGCTTCATCCCCTCCCACTCACCAAGGACTGCCTTTTGCACCTTGCATAGCTCCCCCAGTTCAGGCCTCTGAACCAGAGGATTGCATTTCCTTGTAAAGAAGGAGTGGGCATAGAAAGAAAACACTTTCAAGAAGGCCAGGCACAGCTGAGGGACCATCCATCTAAGCTTTATTAATTTCTCTGTTGTTTTACTTTTCCTTCTGCCAAAAAATACTTCTGTATTGGACCCAGATTCATCCCTGACACGAATCCACTGACTGTCAGAGTTACACCAGGGATTAATTTGGCTCACCAGGGCTAACCTGATCTTGGCAGCAATTCTGAAGTGCAAACTGCAGAAAGACAGGACTTTTAAATAATAGCCACAGGCCATGGCAAACAGCATCCACCTGCTGCTCAGTGTGAGGTTGATAAATTCAAACATGGATAGCATGGATACCTCCTAAAGCAGAATTAGAAATTGTAAAAAATTGATTCTATGTGCACACATGTTCTCTCCTAACTTTTTAGCCAGTCTGTTGAGCTGTGTGAGGAGCAGGCTCTGCTCAGCAGATGGTGTTGCTCTCCTTGCTCCCCAGCTGGCTCCTGGTGATCATGGCAGGTTCTTTGGGCTTGCCTTGTGCCCAGCAGCTGTACAGCTGTGAGATTCATTATCCAGCTCCTGGGACTCTGCAGCTTTAATGGCAGCTGTGTTTAAGCTCATTATCCCAGCTGGACTCACTGTATCAGCATTCACACTACAACATGAATTCAGTTTATGGCACTGCACAGCTGAAGCTAAGGGGAGGTCTGCACTCTACCCCACTGTAGAAAAGGTTTCTTACAAGTCTCCTACCTCAGCAGAGTTGTGTCAGTCATGCAGCTTCACTTGTCACTCCAGCTCCCCTAACCAACTTCCTTCTTCCCTTGCTTTATCTTGGAACATTTCCTACATTTCCCTTCTCTCACAACTGAGGTTTCTGTCCCCTCTGCTGGAACAGTTCTCACCAAGGTCTGCAGAGAGTGTGGAGGAGTGTCAGGACCTGTGCTCCACGTTTCTGTTCCTAGCTCTGGCCTGCACCAGGGCTCTGGCATCTTGCCTTCTGCCTCCCTTCTGTCTCCCACCATGTCCTCAGCATCTCTCACTCTCTGCTGCCATCCTTCTCTTCCCATGTCACAGAGGCACTGACTCAGCCTCTGCAATTCTCTTCCCCATTCTCTGCTCCCTCCATATCCTGCCCTCTTTAAACTTCACCTGCACACAAGCCTTTGTGTGCCATCTCTATTTCTTTGCCAGTAACTCAACTCCTGCATTTCTTTAGGACACTTCTCCCATATCCTGCCCACTCCTTGTGGTCTCTTGTCACCATGATATTTTCTGAAAAATCCTCTTTGCCCAGGATTTTCTCCTGGGAAGCTGAGAAGCCTCAGAGAGGAATGAGAACAATAATTATCTGATTGCTGCTCCTGTGTTTGGCTGCTTTGAAATGTGGCTTGGACATTGTTTACTAACAGGTGAATGTTTGGTTCCATGTGAATTGTTTTTAATTAATGACCAATCACCATCAGCAGTGTTGGACTCTGAGAAGTCAGTCATGGGTTTTTATTATTCATTCTTGTGGAGCCTTCTGATGTATCCTTTCTCTTTCTATGGTATAGTTTTAGTATAGCATTCTTTAGTATAATATCATAAAATAACAAATCAACCTTCTGAGAACTTGGAATCAGATTCTCATCTCTCACCTCATCCTGGGCACCCTCACAAACATCACAGTCTCTCTGCTTGGACATCCTCTCCTCTTAATGAAGATGGCAAAGTCAAACTCAATTTCTTTGCACAGTGAATGTTTCTTACTGATGACACCACCAACCACCTTTTCAACAGACTGGCTTGCAAGGAAATAGAAAAGGAGGATAATTATGTATTTAATTCCTCCTTCTCCTTTCCCCATGCAGTCACTTTTCTCCAACTTCTATTTCATTTTCCTCTTTCTCATAAGACTAATTTTTTTCCTTCCTTCTATTCACCTACTCTCCAGCCAGAGTTCCATTTCAGATGCCACAACAAATGCTTTTCACTCTAAAGCTTGGCTTTCAGAGCTGGTGAAAACCTGTCACTGTTTTCATTTACAGACATCCTGCAACACAAATGCCCTACCTTGAATTAGGGATTTGTTCTAGGTCCTGTGTGACACAAGGTAACTTGCTGTGACAATTTATTTCTGTAGTTACCCCATGTCCCAATCTGTATTAGGAATCTAGAAAGGCTGCATCAGTTAAACCATTGCTGTGCCATTTTATTTTTATTTTTATATATATGTTTTTCTTGCACGTGTAGGTACCTGCAGTTCTGAGCACCAAAAAGAGAGGCAGCAAAACTTTCTCCTGCCCAAAATTCAGTCCTAGTGCTCCTTCCCACACCACTCCTCAAAGCATGGGCTCCTGTGTGCTCTGAAAGCACAGACCCCTGATGCGCTGCTACACCTTGATGTTCTCCTCCTACTTAGGGATTCCTTACTCTTCTCTGCTAATCCCTACAGGTGTCTGAAGTGTATTTCTAGAGACATTATAACTTCCTACACTTAAGCATTAAATTACCCCACATTTCTAGCTAAAATAATTCATTTTTCTTTTAATTTTAGTGATTAAAAGCGTAGCACTTTTTCTTCTCTCACATTTTACAAAATGAGATTTCTAGTACAGTACTGTAGAAAAGCAGCAATCTGACACATCAGAGCTATTCTGCCATCTTTTATTGTGCCTTGTCTGCACTGAAAAAAAATAAGCATGTATTTTTAGCTGTGCTACACAGAACAAACTGATAGCAGAGGCCTGTTATTGTCATTCAAAGGAGCATTTGTTTAACCAGATGCACTCATGAAAAATTATCTTAAATTTTACAATTAGTATTTTTCAGAGAAAAGTGTCTGTCCCATGAAAAATCCAAAGACACTGATGCACTCAGACCACATCACAGAGCAGCTGCATCTTACTCCTTTTCTTGGAGATGGATTGGAACAGCAGCAGCAGCACTCTGGGACATCAGTCATGCACAGCAAACCACATCTCTCCATCTCAGACACGGGGAAGGGATTAACACACTGCAACACTCTGAGCAGAAGGGTTTACTGTAGGATCTGACATCCTTAGTGATCCTTACACTGTGCACTACAAATGGAACCACTGCCCTACAGCAGCTCCTTGTAGGGAAATCTGTGACAAGCTGGTTCACAGGGGAGAAGGGAAGCTGAAGTTCAAAATGCACAGATCAGGCTCCTGAATGAGAAGTTGCTAAGGTTTGTGCAGACCCCATTAGTTCTCACCCAGAAAATGTTCCTCATGTAGAACAGGAACTTCAGCACATGGTAAAAGCACTGGGTGCTTGTGTGTGATGGTGTTCACAGGGGTCTGAGGATGAGGGAAGAGACAAGGATCTGACTCCATGCCTCAGAAGGCTTGATTTATTATTTTATGACATATATTACATTAAAACTATACTAAAAGAATAGAAGAAAAGGTTTCCTCAGAAGGCTAAGAATGGAATAGGAAAGAATGATTACAAAGGTTTGTGGCTCGGCTCTCTGTCTGAGCCAGGTGGGCTGTGATTGGCCATTAATTACAAACATCCAACATGGGCCAATCAAAGATCTACCTGTTGCATTCCACAGCAGCAGATAACCACTGTTTACGTTTTGTTGCTGAGGCCTCTCAGGATTCCTTAGGATTTTCCATAAAAGATGTCGGCAACACTTGTGACTGGGCAAAATTATGGTCATGGGTGGGTCTGGGGTGTAGGTGGAATAGATCAGCCTAAATGTGTTGTTCATGAAACCACAGGGAGCTCAAGGCTTCTGTGCTACCCTGGAAACTCCTCCTGTGCTCCCCTGCAAGAAACTAGAACTTTTTAGTTCTTTTTAGAACTAAAGGGCCTTTTAGAAATCTTTGCATTCACCTTTGCTATTTGCTCTGTACTCTCCTCAACCATGGCATCTGACAGAAAGCACGGCCAGATTTGGGGTGGGAAGAGGACTGGATGGAGTGAAAATTGTGATTAATTCCCCTTGGTACTCTTTGAACTAATATTGATAAAAACACCGAAGAAAGATCAAAGAAAAGAACAATACAGAGGTGCAAGTACCACTGGTGGGGTAGGAAATTCCCTGCGGCATTCACATTCTCTGAAAAAACTCCTTTGCCCAGGGTTTTTCGCCTGGGAAGCTGAAAAGCCTCAGAGAAAAGGAAAACAATTCTTGTCTCATTTGCTTCTCCTGTGTTGTGCTCATGTGGAATGTGTTTGGAGATTGTTTACCCACAGGTGATTGTTTCATTGGATTCTGGTGTGAGTTGTTTTGACTCTTTGGCCGATTGGGGCCAAGCTGTGTTGGGACTCTGGAAAGAGTCACGAGTTTTCATTATTATCTTTTTAGCATTCAGTAAGTATCCTTTCTGTATTCTCTAGTATAGTTTTAGTATAGTATTCTTTAATATAATATAGTATCATAAAGTAATAAACTAGCCCTCTGATAAGATGGAGTGCTCCTCATCATTCCTGCCTTCGTCTGTGGCCCTGCAGTTACGATAATTCCCTGAATCTTAGACTACCCCGAGGAAGAAAGGAGTACCTGGAGAAGGTGCAGGTGCACTTGCTGACATGTTGGCTGGCTGCACAAGGCAGAACCTGTGTGGAGCTGTGGGGAAGTTCAGCCTCATCATTCCCAGACAAGTCACAAATCATACAAGGCAGGCACAGTGTGCACCATCCATGGGATCCATGGGAAACATCCCATTTCTGGATCTGGCAATAAGGCAATACAAGTCTATCAGAAAAGTGCTTTTTATTTTCCTGTTAGTGGAAATTAACAGCTGAGCCAAACTGTTCAGCAGGGAGAGAACACAAACATAACATTCTTACCCTTCTCAAATGTCTGGCCCTAAACTATTTATAATCCTTCAAAATGTTTTTTAACATATGCAAGTAACTGCATCTATTTTTCTACTTATTCTGTTTTAAACATACTGTCTCTTCTCTCATAATGTCCATACTGACCAAGAGCAGCACTTCACCTAGTTCCCTTTATTTTAGCATCTCATAAGTATTAATGATACCCCAGTGTATGTCTGTGTAATTACACATGGCAATGTTCCCTTCCTTCTGTTGAAGAATAGAAGGAAGGCAGAGAAACTAGAGCATGGACCTTTGAAAACACTTTGGCACCAAATTCCTACTGAAATCAAGGAGTTCCAGGCTAAATCATGCCTCAGGCCATAGTGAAAGAGCCTTCAGGTTGCTCAATCAAAATCTTGCTTCCTAGTTAAGCCTTGCTGCCCTCCATGGGTTTTGGCTATAATGAAATATATGGATTAGGATTACAAATATGGACCAGAAAATAAGTGTTACAGGACTTAAAGAATGTTCATCTGAAATCTTTCCCATCCTGTCATATTTCTTCCTGCTTTAGCAATGCTAATGACATCTCATAAGGATTTTTATGACTTGAGGAGAGCAGAACTGATCCAATAGTGTCCTGTCAGGTGTTTATGCTGTGCAGCTCTATTAGAACTTCATAGGCTGAAGAGGAACAGTGGCCATGCAATCAGTCTCTTAGGATAGGCAATAAACCTGTATCAGAGTCAACAGAAGGGAGCCCTTATCTCTGTCACAGCAGGTTCAGTGCAAAGTCCTTCCAGAGCTGTCCTAAACTTAAACTTGGCTTTAACCTTGGCTTTGCACTGAGTTTTTGGTAGATGGTTTTCTCTGCTTTTTCTTGATGTGAGGTGCTGTCATCTCCAGCCAAGATCAAGGGACAAAACACTGTTTGTAGAATTGCCACAATCAAGTATCTGATGGATATGTCAGTGTCCCAGGAGTCAGAAGAGTGAGAAGGGAAACGTTTCTACATCAGTCATCCCACCCAGGGATTAGAGCCAGGCACCATCCTGGCTGGCTGGGCTGATGTGAGGAGAGGCAGTAGCAATTCTCAAGAGTCCCCTGGGATCACCTGAGAGCCCCACTGGTAAAGTGAGCAGCTCTCAATGCTACTGATACAGAGCATGCAAGGACCTCTCTCATGTTTTCCATCCCTTAGATAATGCATGAAGGAAAGAAACACTGTGAGCACCCAGCACATTCCCCAAGGAAGGGATCTAAACATCACCATGAGCAGTGCTGAGAGAACACATGCTCAAGGTGTTCCAGGGTCAGCAAAGCCTTGCTCAGGATTTGCAGGCTGGGCTAAGGAGGAATGCCAAGGAGAGCAGTGTGGTATTTTCTGAGACCCCCATCATTGGAAGGAAAGAATGATGAATCTGACTCCATGTTCTCAGAAGGCAAATTTATTATTTTATGATCTATATTATATTAAAGAATGCTATGCTAAAACTATACTAAAGAATACAGAAAGGATACTTACAGAAGGCTAAAAGATACTAAATGCTAAACTAAAGACTCGTTCCAGAGTCCAACACAGCTTGGACCCAATTGGCCAATAAGTCAAAACAATTCACAGCAGAAACCAATGAAACAATCACCTGTTGGTAAACAATGTCCAAACCACATTCCAAAGCAGCAAAACCCAGGAGAAGCAAATCAGATAATTAGTTTTCATTTTTCTCTGAGGCCTCTCAGCTTCCCAGGAGAAGAATCCTGGCTAAGGGATTTTTCCAGAAAATATGATGGTGACAGAGCAGGACAGAAACTGGTGATGTGCTGTGGTGAGCTGCCCATGGCTGGCTGCCACACACCCACCCAGCCACTCTCTCACTCCCCTTCCCTTCCAAAGGGCAGAGGGGGAAAATAAGACTAAAAAAGTTTGTGGGTCAAGATAAAGGACAGCAGGATCACTCAGCAATTATTGTCAAAGGTGAAACAGACTGCACTTGGGGAAAACCAATTTATTGCCAATTAAAGTTTGGATAGTGAGAAACAAAACATGACCCTTGTCCCTTAATTTTCTCTCCGCTCCCAGGTAGAGTTCTTCTTCACCTTTCACTTCACTCTTTCATTCCTGATTTCTCTTCCTCTGCCCCACTCTGAACAGTGCAGGATGGATGGGGGAGTGACTGGGAGGATTTGTGGTCAGTTCATAAAGTTCCTCTCTGCCACTCTTCCCTTTTGATGCTTTCCCCCTGTTCTGGTTCAGCCAGTTGTTCCACAATTGGGGGAAATTGTGCCCTAGCACAAACTTTGGGGGAAATCTGCCCCAGCAGGAGCTCTCCACAAGCTCCATTCCTGCCAGGAGTTCCTGTTCCAGCATGGATTCTCCATGCACATCTCTCTGGGATGTTCTCACAGATGTATCCCCCTCCCTCTCAATATGACACACTTTGGGAAAGAGCTGCCAACGAGCTGCACTCTGTCATGATGGAAATTAGAGAAATTGCAGGGGTTTGTGTTGAGCGCTCATAAGAAAGAGAGAAAGTCTGAGTTTCAAAAATGCAGCAATTCCATGAGACACAGCAGATGTGTATGCATTAGGAGACAGCATTGAGGTCAGAACTACTTCAGTTCTTGTGAGGATGAGATGAGATCCAGAAAGATGTGTGGGCAATGCCTGAAGTGTTTTGAAACTATTGAAGCAAATGCCTGATTTTGCAAACCAGATAATGGGTAGCTTTCATCTGACCTAACTTCTGATATCTGCAAGGGAGGTGTCTTGATCTGAGCCACTTACCCTCTGGAGGCAAATAAATAAATAAATAAAAAGAGATGGAGGCCCCCAGAGGGTGTGATTGACTTAACCTAGTTTAAGGAGATGAGTCACATGCTGGTAGTGCCTCATTCCTCCTCTCACTTTATCAAGGCAACCAGCTCAGGTAGGTGCACAGGTTACATGAACCCCATCTCATCTGCCCAATAAATACCTTTGCCATTAATCTGTTTTGATTAAATTTTACTAATAAAAATTCTCCTGCTCTGGTGTATCAGCCAGCTTATCAGCACCTTTGGGAGGAGCTCTTCCTACAGGCCAGTAGGATTTTACTCTGTGCACTACAGATCTTCCTCTGAAACTGCTGGTGCTGACAGAGTGAGGCACAACAGGGCCAGGAGTTTGTTCTGCAGGACTCCTGTGCCCTCAGTGCAGAAAACAGCCCTGTTACTATGGCTACAGGAGGATGGCAGAACCTAAACTCTGCTTTATGGTAATACCAATGCACCTATTTTTAAATAATATTTTTACTGCTCATCCCTGTTGATGAAGAGAAGTAAAGAGGAGTTCTTTGTTCTGATCATTACAGTTTATCAAAATGACCTTGTTGCTGCCTGAAGGCTTTGCAATGCTGATGAAATGCTCTTGCAACAGCAGGAAGACATCTAAATTTGATGTTTCTAGCTCTTTTCATATTGCTTTTCTTCTGGAGGGTATCTTTTTCCAACATGACAGTGTTTGCAGGGCTCAGATGAGCCCTGTTGCTAAGAAACAAGTCCCAACTGTGCCTTTAAAACTCTGTCTTTAAACATACAACTCAAGAAAATGTTTTTCTTTTCATTACACTGTATTGTGTGTTTTTATTAGGACTTCTTTTAACTTGGATCTGACTCTTGAGGTTACATTCCTATCACACCATCTTCTGGAAGAGGACCTTTTCTTTTTCCATTGTCTGTACAGTGCCATGGTCACCTACATAGTTGCATAAATAATATATTTTAAAATAGTATCATTTAAAGGATCACAGTAAGGCCCCATTTTGTGCACAATTGTGGAAGGAATACAGAGCCTACTTACTGCAAATATTGGTTAATACTAAACTACAAAGCACAGTATAAATCAGTGCTCTTGCAAGAGCACTTGTGCTCATCTGTGCTTGCCTGGCTTTGGATTTTGTTGTGGGTTTTCTTTTGCCATATACTGACTAAAACAGGCTGAAGCTCCTCGTGTGTGTGCAAGAGAGTTTGTGGCTCTCACAGGCATAAAGCAGATCATAGAAACATGGGAGGGAGTAACCAGCACATCCAAACTAAAAACTGCTTTGTCCACCCTGCCTATTCACTGTGCTTTCATTATTGCATGTCACAGACAACACACCTCTCTTCTCAATGAACACCAAGTCCAAGAGTGATGGAAGTAGTTCATTAATAACAGTTTTCCTGGAAGAGATTAATGGAACTAAAGTGTGGCTGCACTATTTGAGGTGCTGAATTGCAAGAAATCTGTGTAGATTCTCTCAGCAATTTTGCCACCAATTTCCTGGACAATCTGGATATTTGCCCTGAATTCAACACTCAGATTACAGATAGTATTAAGTGTATGAAATACACTTTTCCTTCATATCATAACATTCCCTTCTGGATCATTATAGGGCTTGAGTGTAGTCTACACCTCACAGTGCTGCTGAAATAATGATGCTGTGTGTATGTGGCACTTGTTGTTTAGGGCTGGCTGTGATGGGTTAATGATTGGACTTGATGAACTTAAAGGTCTTTTTCAGCCTAAATGATACTATGATTTTGTGAAAACACTGCTTGACTAGCTGCTTGGCACTTCTCACACCAGTAAATTGTGAACGTCTCAGGAAAGACTTAAATCACAGTCACTGGAGTAAGCTAGGTATCATTTAGGTATCATTCCTCTTACAAAATGTACTGAAGAACATTTACTAGTGTGTGATGGATTGTCATAAATATTTAAAACAAACCCACATTTGTAAGGGAGAAAGCACATTAAGTTTTATGATGCAGCATGAACCAGATTTTTAGCTTTGGCTGCTGGCTAATTTGGGAAATACAATTCTTAGTGAGTGTCCAGCTTGGTACTGCAACTTGGGAAGAGTCTTCCCTGGCTGAAAGGGCAAAGAGCTCAGCTCTGCAATGCTTCTTTACAGTAAATAATACTTATTCCCAGGAGCAACCTCATGAACAACTTCTAGCTCAATGTTACTCGAGCCAAAGAGGTGAGCAGAGGTGAGACAAAATAGTTCTAAGGCTCAACACCACGTTGCTCTGTAAATTGTGGGTTCTCAGTTCTGACAAAGGAGCTGAGCTTGCAGTGGGAACATTTAGTACCTGTTCTGCACTGGTTCATGGTGTTCCAAGCAGTGTGACCTGGAATCTGCAGAGCACCTGGGGAGGGGACACCCTCCCTGTGCAGTTCTGCCTGGGCACCAAATGAATAAACGAGCACTGAAAGAACATCTGGGGGATTGAAAGCACTGATATGAGACCAGAACACAGACACACATGTATTGCAGCAAAAATAACATGGTTTAGTTAATACACAGAACAGAAATCTTTTATTCTTTGTGTTGGTACAGCTAAGGGTGGACTATTATAATTTAATCACCACAGCCTCAGGAGAAGAAGGGCTCCCTGTGTAATTACTGAGCAAGAGTGGTTCCCAGGAACATATGCTCAGTCTAAAATCCATCCCCAGCTCCACCACAGGCTTCTTCTAAGTGTCAGCTGCACACAGCACAAGGAGACAGATCCTACTTTCAGCTGCACTGCCTTGAATTTCCCATCCAGAGTGGAAATGCTGAGGCTTAGCTTGGGTGGAAATGAGCTCTCGCTCATTGTTGTGTTATTTGGGTTGGGATGGGCTGGTCATTTATTTGGGTCAGAATGGGCTGGCTGAGCCCAGAGTGCCCCCATGCTGCTCTCCACACCCCTGGCTTGGTTCAAGCTCTGCCCTGGGTGTGTGCAGCTGTCCCCAGCTCTGCAGTGGGGGCGGAAAGACACACGGATGCTCTGTGGGATGTGCCATGGAAGGGGTCGGCTCTCCAGGCACTCAAATCTGCTCCCCACGTTTTCTTTCTGACCAAGAAAACAAGAACCAAGCTAGATCACCTCAGGGAGTCGGCTCCAAAGGGGCGTCAGGACACCACTTCCACATTGTTTCTGTGGGATGTGTGGGGGACTGAGTGAAATGAGTACTCAGATGCAAGTCAGTGTATAAGATTACATTCTGACTTGTAAAAGAGAAAACAAGAGATGGTTTTTACACTCTCAACTGACTATGATTGTAGTCCCTGTGCTCTTTTTGCTATTTCACATGAGACAAGAAACCAGCTTTTTTCATGTAAAACCATGCTCCCTGCAGCCACAGTGAAATTTCCCACCAGCTTTCTGCAGCCACAATGAAATTTCAGTAGGAGGGGAAAAAAATCCCGTGATGCTGAGTCTAAAATATTGTTTTTAAAAAAGTTTAGTTCTTGTTCTGTAAAAAACTCGCTAAGCCTTCCCTGGCATTGATCAGCTTGTTGGATGCAGAGCCAAAGCAGAAAGACATGCAGCAGAAAAAGCATTATCAGATTTGCACTACAGACAGGAAGATTTGGCAATGCTTTGACAATTAAATAGATCAAGAGAGGTAATTTAATGGCCCAATCCAGAGAATCCACACTCATCCAATTGGCTAACTACACTGGGAAAAACATTCCAAATCTTTCAGTGGATTACTGAGTAACTCATCTGCTGCGAATGAGTTTTGAAAGGGGTCTGATTTGTTGCAATAATTTCAAAAAGACAGAAGGAGAACATGGGGAAATCATGCTGATCTCTCAGCCAGGGAGGGATTTTCCTCTGCCTACACCTCACAAAAGTCTGAAATGATGACCACTCCTTTCTCACCATCCTAAATCCTCTGGGAACCCCTTCCACTAAGACAGCAATTCCAGAGTGTGTTGCAGGGCAATGAGAGCTGTGTGTCCTTACAGCTGCTTTGTGTGTGTAGATCCACAAAGGTCCAGCTATACTTTTAGCCAGAATTAAGTCTTCACATTCTTGGAACCAATTTTCAGTGGAAACTTGAAGTTTCCTCACTCCAAAAAAGTGTTCACAAGAAGATACGAAAAAAATTTTCTAATTTACAGGGAATATAAATACATATAACTTGATCCTTGATATTTTAACTTGATAAATATATGCTTGATATTTTTGATATTTTTTAATGACCTGATATGTTTTCTTACTATAATGAACTTGTCCTGACCACTCTCAGTGAGAGGTCTGACTCTGTGGGCCTCTGTGCATTGTAATTTCTGTGGTGCCAAGTTGCCATCTCCTTTCCCCACACAGCACAGCAAACACACTGTTGGACAGTCACATCCAAAATATCATGTTTATGGAAATCAAATTGTCATGGCAACAGAAGAGGTCTTGCAAGTATTTTAAAAATAGCAGATTAACAAAACCAATTTATGAAGTCTAAAATCCATTCTTTCATGAATGCTCTTAAAGAGATACAACAAATGGGTTTCTGCCTGCAGGAGACTCCTTTAATGCCATGATCTCATTTCACCATAGTGCCATATGTAGTAGATATGCATGCAAATAAATACAAATTTTAAACTTAAAGCAGCAAAGCTATTTTTGATGGACAGTGTCCTACTAATGTGATCATTTCGCTTATTTCAGGTAAAATATTTTCACAAAAACATCATGATTCATACTTTGTGAAATTACTGAATTTTTTAACATAATGAACTTGTGGCACATTATAATCTATTTCTTAGTCTACAAAACAGTAAAAATGTACAAACACTTTTTTAAAGCAGCAGTCTTATTTGGTCCAATTGAATTTTTTCCCCAACACAATCATGACATTAATTTGACCATTTAGCTCTTTTTTTTGCATTCTTTACAAACTTGTTTGTGTTTTAACTGAAACAAAATGATTACCCCCAATTTCAAAGCATTTTAAAGTTTTGTGTGGATATTCACCAATGCTTGTGGCCAGCTGAGAGTTCAGCACAGACAAACAACAGCCTGGTGAGAGGCTGGATGATGATCTAATGATCTGTCATGTTTAAATTCACATTCCCAAAGATGCCCTTGGTCCCCTGCACAATTCCTTGTACAAGCATTACACATATATTATAAGCATTATTTCTGAAGTTGGAAATGTAGTACAGGATGAACCCCTGCAGACAATGTGATTATGCTTCCAAGAGTTCCTCTATTGATTGTAGTCATCATTTCCTCTAACAAGATTTGACCATGATCCACTCCAGGCATATCCTTTGGGCATGTTTATATTGGGATTTTTAATTTGAGTTGGTCTATTGCCCATCAGTTTTCATCAGCTACCTAATTTATATTTAAGGATTTATATTTCATGATGCTGTGCTCAAAGACATGGATGTCCATGGTTTTGTCTAATATGGCAGAACTGTAAATTAGTTAGTAATGTATCCTCTTTTTAAAATTTAAAAGCTCAGTAATATTGCCATTTTCCAGTGCTGAAAAATCATGACTCAGATTCTCCAAAACTGAGAATTGAAAAAAAAAGGCAATTCATTCTTTCTTCCCACAATCTCCTTTTTTTTTTTTTTTTCTTTTGAGACAGGATCATTATCTTCAAATCCTGCTTCACAGCCATAAGAATTACATTTTTTTCTTTTCCTGAAAGCAAAGATTCTCATCTAATCAAGAGCCTCAGGGGAATAGGTTCGAAGGAAACACCAAATATTGTGTGAGTCAGGGTTGCATTGCTGGGCCTTTAGAGGAGCTGTCAAGTAGTTAGAGAGAAATTGTTTGGTCTGTAACTCCTTTGGAATGGAAACACTGAGTTTGAACTGCCTTTATTACAAGGTCTGCATTGCTGAAGGAAAGAGGGTTGAGAGCAGCTTCTAAGTGGTGAGATGGAGAGAGAACAAACTGTGGAAATGAGTTTTTTAAATCAAATATTTGAGTTCCATTTATTTTTTACATGACTCTCCACAGAATGAAGTTTATAATATCAGAAATCAACAAATGAAATATAACTAGATAGAATGGCATGTGATTTTTTTTCTCAAGTTCTTACAGTATTTTCACTTTGGGCTTCACTAGATAACATAAATGCTCAAAATCCCTGGGAAGTGGAATAGGGATTAACTTCTTCCCTTAATGAAAAAAAACTCCTTATCTTCAGCAGAACCAGGAAAACTCAGGTTTCACCTTCCTGTAGTCTCTAAAGCAAGGTCAATGACACAAACTTTTCTTTTTTGTGTGAGGCTAGGCCCTAAGCCTGTCAGTGTTTAAAAGCCATTTGGACAATGGCCTTAATAATATTAATATTAATATTAATATTAATATTAATATTAATATTAATATTAATATTAATATTAATATTAATATTAATATTAATATTGATGTTAATGTTAATCAGCCCTGACCTGGGCAGGCAGCTGGACAAGGTGATAATTGCTATTAATAACATCAATAACAATTATTAATGATGATTATTTCATTCCAAATGAAATAATCTATTCTGTTTTGTCTTTGCACAGCTGTCTTTGCAGCATCTTTGCACAGTGCCACAACCAAGTTTGTGCTCATCCACTGTGGGGCTGCCACTGTGTCACTTCAAATCTCTGCAATGAAGACAAGTCCTAAGACAGGAGAAAGGATGTCATATGTCAGACTGACTTTATCTCATTACAAACCTTAGGACAATCTTAGAATTCCTTTGCCATCCAATCACTGTTTCTCCAGAAAATTCAAAACTGGGCAAAGGTTCTAAAATTTGCTTTTGTGCCAGACACTGCAGGTATATTTGTGTTCAGGCTCCTGCACACAGTTTCATGGGTAGGGAAGAGCCTGAAGAACCTGGTTTCTGCTTCCTGCTCCTCTCCTTGTGATCCTGAACAGTTCAGAAGCTCTCAAAGTTCTTTTCATGGTGGAGAGATTAAATGGCAGGGAGCTGCTGCAGGCAATGGTGCTTTATCAGGCTTTGTAAATCTCTCCAACATCCACTGTTTCAGAGCAGGAGGAAATTCACTTCCTTCCTGCTACCCAGACTGGGAAAAATTCACCTATCAAAAGCACTCTCCTCATCCAAGTTACTTTAATCTTCAAATCCTTTCACTCATTTTCTCCCTTGCTGCAAGAAGTTTCAGTTCTTTTGCCTTTTCACTGAACCTCTGCACATGTACTTTTCTCCTCTGCACTTGATTCTCTGTTTCTCTCTGCATCATACCCTTTGTTTGGAACAGCCTTGAATCCACCTTAAAATTCAGCTGTTTTACTTGGCCATTTAACAGCTCTTCTCAGCTGTCTGCTCCCACCTTCACTCTTAATCTTCAAGTACATCTGTCCAAACTGCATTAAATGACAAACAAGATTACAATATGCTGAGCAAACCCTGCCTCCTTCCTTATGTGTTCATTAAGAAATTAATATCTCCACTGAGCTGCTTCAACAAAAACCACTGAACAAAAACGTCCCTGGCCATTTCTTTTGTCTTCTATTTTGGTGGAAACAGAAGGCACGAGGGAGGCAGAGAAACTTGTTTGCATTTTAGCTGGTCTGGCACGGACACCAATTCCAAGGCTGCAGCACTGGGTGAGTGCACAGCTTGACAGCAAAATGAACCAAAAAGTCATTTTGAATGCAAGTGCAGCTCAACAGCTGACTTCTACCAACTGTGGCAAGGGAAGAGCAAAAACTAACCAAAGGACAGAAACAATTCTAAATATTTGGAGTGTGACTTGAGGCTGTGGGCATGAACAAGGCGCTGCAGCTTTCTGCTTAAAATACAGCAAAGTGTGCTGTTCAACACTGGATTAAACTGAATGGTCACATCAGGTCCTTCAGCAGATAAAATACCTTTTTTCCCTTTTTTTCTGATCAGTTACACTAGGTGGAGCTGTCTCAACCAAGCAGCTACAAAGTTGAAACACTTTGGCATTTCTTCAGATCACTAATTACCTGTGAACCTCTCTGAGGTTTCCAGGATTGATTGTCATTCTAAGTGGTCCAGACACTTCATGGAACAAAAATATTCCAGACTATCCAGTGGTGGTAAGATTGTGGAATGACTGTTCAACACCATCTGCCAGGTAAGTTATATGATACTATTATATTTCTCACTTAAACCTCTGTAGTAAAAATAAAAGAAAATAAAAGAGGAATTTAATGGCCTTCTACATACAGAAAAGAACAAAGACCTGCAGGTGCAGAAACCTCAGATTCAGCTGTTTTTGTGCTGAATTTTACCACACTGTGAGGATAATCTACAGCTGATACCACTGGTACCAGTAATGGAGCAGTAAAACCTGGGTGCACACATTTTATTGCAGGTCTCATTTCCCACCTTGCACAAGCACAAATCACCATAAAGAACTTCTTGACCATTTCAGTGCAAAATACAAAACCTGACAGAGTGAATTCTACTGGCAATAGGTTTGCTTTGTTTAATTATGCTCCCATGAACAAACAGCTTGTTTGTGCACACTACCAGCATCTCAGGCTGAAAGGCAATGTTAGCTAAAAAACTGCAGCACTAAAGTTCACAAGCACAAATTCACACAAACACTCGAGAAAATCTTTGTTTTCCACAAATGAGCTTGTAAATCACACAGATACTTTGGTTTGTATGTTTAAAAGAAAACGAAAATTAAAAGGATCATAAATACCAAAGGGAGTTTGAGATTTTATATGTCTGAAATCCCCAAATTTCTTTATTGCACTGTTTGCTCTACCATGGATAAGAAAATGTGGTTTTTCCTTGAAATTCTTTCTTTCAATAATGAAGGCAATGGATGTTTGCTTGAGGCATCTATTTACCATTCCAACCACAAAAATAAAATGAGTACTGGTAATTTTATGCAGAACTTATCCCATCGCCTTTCTCGAGTGTTGTGTTTTGTACTTCTATTCAGCTCTTTGGAGAGCTCATTCTGCTCAGGAGAGCCTTGGTCTCTGATGAGAAGATGCTTGGCTTCTGTGAATCCAATGGCAAAGCCACATTCCCACAGCTGAAGGTGCAGTGCTTGAACTTTATCAGGAGCGAATAAACAGATGGCAGAAGACTCGTGATATGGAGCTGACACACCCAGGAACAGGAGAGCTGCACTGTGGAGCCCTGGAAGCAAAAAGCTGAGTGGGCTGGGAATCACCCCTTCTTTCTGTAGCTGCTGTGAGAGGCTGGCACTCCTGAACTCCTCCACGGGCTACTTCATGGAACATGAGTGGCTGCTCTCCTATCCTGCACCAACATCATTTTATGCTGCGTATTTCAATTACTCCCTGCATAAAAATAGTTATTCACATATCACACAGGCTGGGATCCAAAAGTCCACCCCCTTCCTGACAGGAGGGATTAATCTTGGAGAATACCTCAGACTTTCAGATCGTTTCCCTCATTTCTCACATTTTCCTCAAGTTCCCCCCCTTCGTTTACCCCCTCCCACACACGTGATGTCGAGAGAAGGAAGAGCAGAGAGGAAGGAGGGCAAGATTCCCATGGATCAGCTCTGGGAATGATGACAAGGAGCCAGATCTCCTCCCACGCTGACTGGCACACTCAGCTCCAGGAGAACACAGTCTGCCAGCTAAAGGGCACGGCCAGCCCTTCTCCCATCTGCGGGATGGCGCGGACGGGCTGCAGGGACACAGCGCCCAATCCTGTGGGAATGGCACCACTGGGCACCCTCAGCTCTGCTGACAGCTGCATCTCCCATCCTCCAGAGCTCATCACTGCATGCTTTGATGCCTCAGAGCCTGCTCCAGAAATCCAAACCAGAGCAGAGGTTGCAATGCCTGTGGCAGGGCTGCAGTCAAGGCACAATGGCTTTTGCCACAGCACCTGCTGACTCCTCCCTCTTCTCCCTACCCACTCTTTTTATGAGCCTGAGCTTGGGACACCTTCATTGCAGCTCAGCCCTACAGCCCTGTTAGGCACAGATGAGAAAGACTGCACTATGGGCCATGGGAAACTGATCCAGAACATTCCCTGTGGCATTCACGTTCTCTGAAAAAAATCCCTTCACCCAGGATTTTTCTCCTGGGAAGCTGAAAAGCCTCAGAGAAAAGGAAAACAATTCTTATCTCATTGGCTTCTCCTGTGTTGTGCTCACATGTGGAATGTGTTTGGAGATTGTTTACCCACAGGTGATTGTTTCATTGGATTCTGGTGTGAGTTCTTTTGACTCTTTGGCCAATTGGGGCCAAGCTGTGTCAGGACTCTGGAAAGAGTCACGAGTTTTCATTATTATCTTTTTAGCATTCAGTAAGTATCTTTTCTGTATTCTTTAGTATAGTTTAGTATAGTATTCTTTAGTATAATATAGTATCATAAAATAATAAATTAACCTTCTGAGAACATAGAGTCCTCCTCATCATTCCTGCCTTCATTGGGGCTTCCCTACAAATACAATAGGAAAGTGATCCAGAACATTTCTAAGTGGCACATCAAAGCGACTGGAAGGAATGTGTGATTTCAAGGCTATTCAGCAAGATGGATTACAAGTAGATGGGCTAATCAAGATTTTTTACACTGTATTTGGTCTGAATTTTAATTTTTGGCAAGAGAAAAGTCAACATATCCCGTATGTATGAAAAAATTCCTATGAACAACATCTTTTGTAGCATGTGTGGAATGAGTAGTTCAAACCCAGTTTACAATGCACCTTAAAACCTGCAGTTCTGGGTTATTACATAAAACTCTGAAAAGTAACCAAGTGAAGATAATAAACTGACTGTAAACAAAGAGAAAGTGTTACTTCTAGTGTCCAAATAGAGTAGTACTGCAAAACATAAATAGCACAAAGGAAAAATAAAACAGATATTTAAAATTTTCCGATGTCACCGTCAAAGGTGACTTGCATAACAGAGGAAAGATAATTTAACTTAGAAAAAAGAGGCTTTCAGATGGTGAGAGACTGCCCAAAGATTTGGAAGCCTGCATCAGAGTACAATTTCTATTTGGATATCACTACTCTGAGGCACGGGGCACTAATGAAAACCTCAAATGCACCAGTCTCCAAGCAGTGGAAATCTTGATTTATTCAATGTTGCCCATTTTCTTGTCTACTCTGGTGGTCTCTGACCCTTCTTTGCAATTGCACTGCAGAGTCTACACTCAAATGACAACTACATGCAATAAGATGAGAGATGAATTTAGGGACTGAGAAATAGAGGACTTCCATTAACACCTAAACACAGTCACACTCTCCAGCTAAGCAGGAAGAAATACACTTGGCGAGCCTGTGAAACATCACTTTAACATGTTATAAATCTGGACTACAAGAACTGATGGGAATTTTGCCATTTACTTTGCAGGGAACAGGCTGCCATCCTTGATGTGAACACTTCACACCATTGCAAATCTTATCTGTTTTACAATCGTTGCTCAGCTCGTTGAGATGGCTGAAGCACAACAATGACAGAAAATCTCTTTTTACCTTGAACATTCCTGTCAGTAGATTCGTGATCCTCCTGTTTCCCCTCCTGTGTGGGCTATGTGATACATGACAGGATTTGGCTGAGATTGTAAATAGCTGTATTCTAGTCAGGTGTGTCATCTCAGACTGAGTTTTCTGTCAAAATGCACGTGGTATTAGCAGCTTCATTAACAGAATGGTTAATTTATGTACAAACGAAATGCCATGCTTTGCATACTGAGCTTGGGATGCATCTCCAAAACACTGCATTTCACCATGCTGTGGGGATGCCACAGGGAAGGATTCCTTTTCATCTGTAGCTTGTTTGGTTTGCTACTTTTGCAACAGAGTACCAGGAGAAACAGCAGCACAGCCGGCCAGACCGTACCGCTGAAATCACTGCAGCAAAGGGCAAACAAATTTTAAAAAACCCCCACCAAAAAGGAGGAGTTTTTTTTAAAAAAAACCCAAATAGAATTAAAAATAAAATTAAAAACCATTTCGTGCTGGTCCAGCCTGTCAGTGGTTACATAACCAACACAGCTGCACAGTCCAGATTCAACTCCAAAGCTTTTAACTAGCATGGACTGTGAGCCCTGAACACTCACCTCCAGGAAGGGAGGGCTATCTGCTCCCCTTCCTTCCTAGACACCTCCTGCATGAAGGAAGGCACAACTCTGGCTACCCCCAGCAGCATCCAGAGGAGAACTCCAGCAGAGAACCACACTTCAAGCCAATTTCAACATAAGGATGTCTCATGGGAATCTGTCCTTCTGGGATGAAGGACAGAGGGTTTTCTAGTGTGCTTTGTGAAGTGTCAGATAATTTGGATAAGGAAAAAGGGGTGGTTAAGTCAGGCTTTTTTTTCTGTATGTCCACAGTGAAGATGTGGTGTCTTCAATGCCAGCAGAAAACAACACTCGCTTTGAAAACTCGGGTTTTGAACTTGTCTCTCCAAAGTGGGAAACTGAGCCCCAGGAAACCTAAAGCCCCATGAGAGAACTCAGCTCCAGAGATTGTCTTTGATTCATCACTCAAGGTTCTTCAGGTGGCTGCACACAAGGGCTGTGCAAACAACGCACCTGAGTGCACTGGATTGCATCTGGAAGCACACACACCTTCCACAAGTCCTTCCACAGGAAAACTCAGAGGTGTTGCAAAAGGTGCAAGTTTTCCTCTGGAATACATCCACAGGTTTCAGAGCAAGCACGCTGGAATAGCAATGGCTTCTACATGTGGCACACACTATCCCACCCACACATGGGTAGTACTTTAATCAGAACTTTAAGAGTTTCAGATTTGTTAAAGAATGAAGCCACCTGAAGCACATGAAGCAATTAAAGGCAGGCAGTAGCTCTTTAAAAGCAGGGCTAGGTGAAGGATACCCCTGTATCATAAGGAAGGCTTCTGTGGTGGCCACAGTAGCAGAAATAACAGCCAGAAATGGACCATGAGAGACCTGAGGTATGGGTTAATGAGTCATGGATTATTTGGTTTGGTTTTGATTTTTTTATTATTGTGGTTATTTTGCTTTCAGCTGGAATGTTTGTGTTTAGCCTTGTGTTCCAGGGGCTTTTGTAGTGTTCAAACTCTAAGCTCCTCTTGCAACAAGCAATTCCTAATTCGAGCGTAGGAAAAGGAAATACAGAAAGGATGCAGCCACATCTTGGGGACCTGAGCACACCAGAGACTTTACGCTGAGGAACTGTGAATCTCCAGCTCCTCTGGACAATGGTTCTAACATTTTCTAGGGCTCTCCTTAGAAAACCCGGCACGGGGGGCTCCGAAAGCTCATCTCTAGCTAGCGAGCGATGTGGCCACCGTGAGCTTTGGTCCTCCGACCACAATCCCAGTTCGCGAGAGCCCAAGCGGCTGCATCCCTTCGGCACCGCCCGGCGGGCGCGGGGGATGTGTCCGGTCTGTCCCGGGGCCGGGGACCGCCGGGGACCCCGGGCTGCCCCAGCCCTGCTCGCCCCGAGGGAAACGCGATTTGCCCGCTGGGGATCCCTGGGGACCCCGCAGGGCGCTGCCCCGGCCCCCGACGCGAAACTTGGCGCAGGGGCTCCTGCCTCCCTCCCTCCCTCCCTCCGTCCCTCCATCCCTCCCGCGGTGCCGTCGGGAAAAGGGAAAGTTGCGGCCGCGGGCACCTCCGGCAGCCCGAGCGGCCCCGCCGGGGCGAAGCAGCCGCAGGTGGGCAGAGAGAGACCCCGAGCCCGGCCGTCCTCCCTCGGTGCCTCCAGCACATCCTTACCCAGCCCCGGCACGAAGGTGTTGAGGAAGAGGCAGATGACGGCCACGGGGAAGGGCATGTAGGGGATGGCGGCGCGCAGGGGGCCCTTCTTCTCCCGGACCTGCACCACCACGCCGCTGGACGGGGCCGTTCCGCCCCGGCCGGGCTCGGCGGCCGCCGCGCTCTCGCCGTCCTTGGGCGAGGGCTCCATGGCCGGCGCGGCCGTGCCCCGATGGGATCGCAGCTCCCGCCGCCGAGCGCGCTCCCGCCGCCAGGCGCGGCCCCGCCGGGCGCGCCCCCCGCGCCGACCCCTCCCCGCCCTCCGCCCGCCCCTCGCGGCGCCGCATCCCGCTCGCATCCCGCCGTATCCCGGTTTATTCCTTATGGCCCCTCGGCAGCCGCGCCGCTGCTGGAGCGCTTCCCTGCATCCCGCCTTACCCCGAGCCCCTCGGCAGCCGCTTCCCTGCATCCCACCTCATCCCGAGCCCCTCGGTAGCTGCTGCCCGGAGCGCTTCCCTGCATCCCGCCCTCATCCCGGTTTATCCCGAGCCCCTCGGCAGCCGCTGCCCGGAGCGCTTCCCTGCATCCCACCCGCATCCCGGTATATGCCGGGCCCCTGGGCAGCCGCTGCCCGTAGTGTTTCCCTGCATCCCGCCCTCATCCCGGTTTATCCCGAGCCCGTCGGCAGTCGTTTCCCTGGATCCCGGCTTATCCCGAGCCCCTGGGCAGCCCTGGATCCCGGAGCTCTTCCCCAGCCCGGCTCGGAGCCGTGCGCCCCTCGCCCCGTCCCGCCTGGGCAGCCAGAGAGGGGCGAGGCGCTGTCCCGTTCTTTCCCCGGAACAGGGAGAGAACTCCATACGAGGGAGCGCAGGAGCGGTGGAAGAGCATACCCTGTGCGCCCTTAAAAAGAGAAGGTGTAAGAAAAGGTGTAAATTAAACCCACACGCGTGTAGCGTTTGAAAATCGCTGCGGTGAGGAGGAAGAGGGAGGGGAGCCACGGGAATTGGAAGGCAAAGAAAAACTGTGGCCCCGGAGAGCTAATGGCAGCTTGGTGTGGAAATGTGGCTTCATTCCTCGGAGCCAAGAGACAAAACACGGCTTTGTAGGGCTGGTGATTATTGTGCAGCACAGAATTGAGTGGGTGAAATGGGAGCAAAACTTGAGCGTGTCTAGGTTAATAAAAACCCAAAAACCACAGTAATTGTCCCTGTAGATGGGATTCAGCAGAGAAAACGGGGAAAATATTAAAGGCATTAATCCTGATATGGAATGTAAGTGTGACACATACACAGGGTCTTTCCATGAGACAGAGGATAGTCTGTGTCTTACTGTGTATTTTAAAGCTGTAGTTTTGCCCAAAAAATTCCTGCAAGGAATTTAATATAATTCCTGCATGGAATTATATTCCAAGAGAAACCTTGAACTACTTTATTTATGCCACCTGACAAATGCCTTTTTCAACAATCTAATTGATTAAAGTACGAATTAGCACAACTAAAAGGTTGGGTAAACTAAATGTGGGAAATGCAGACTCCTCCTAGTTACATCATTTTATTTTTCTACTAACTGGGCTTGAAACCACAAAAACATAGACAAGCCATGTAAATTCTCTCATCTTTAACAACAGGTTTTCATTGCTTATCTTATCTCTTTATTTTCTTTGCTTATCTTTTGGCTTGTCTTCTGAGTGCATTTCATCCAAAAAAAAATCTTCGGACTTTTTTTTGATTAAGCACAAAGTTTAGACATGTTTCTGAAATACATTAACTAATCTGGCTTTTTGGGGAGGGTTTTTTGGGGTTTGTTGGGGGTTTTTTTTGGTTGGTTTGGGTGTTTTGTTTTGGATTTTTTATTTTGTTTGATTTTTTTTTTTTTAATGGTGACATTTATTTCCATCTAAAAAGTTCATGACAGCCTAGACACAAAGCTATTGGAGAGCTGCACTTTCTCTTGAAAAGATCCAATGTAACTGATATGAACTCTGTATTTCTCTGCTGGTTGATCAAATCACAGTCAGATGAGAAATCCTTATGGTATGAATATGGATTAATTAGAGCCTGTACACAGCAGAATCCAAGCTGGAACACAATCAATAACTTGCAGTGATATAATTCTCCATAGATCCTGGGAATTGTGTGTGGGTGTGAGCCCACATAACCTCCAGTGAAAGCCAGCAAAGGGCCATTGTGAGAGCAGCCCAAATAAAAAATCAAAGATGGGGATTAATTAAAACAATATTTTGTCAGAAGCTGGCTTTCATGGAACATTTCCCTGGAATATCTCAGAGCCTGTGACAAATGTGAGCTGGTTCATTAACTTTTCCAAGACTGGCTGGCAGCATGTGGGGCTTCCTCTCCCCACTGTTCAAATGCCACCGCTCCCAGGCTGAGCTGCAGCGTTCATTTTGCACTGCTGGAAGCTCTTGGGTGCCTCAGGCAGAAGTTATGACTGCCTCCCGAGGGTTTTAAGGGTGTAACAAGTTGTGATATTCCCAGGCTTTCCTAAACAAGGGAGTTGGTGGCAGCATTATTCTGCTGAGGCTCCCTGGGCGCTGGGTGGCAGCCAGGCTGAGCATCCCGTGCTGAGCACCCTCGAGCTGTGTGCTGTTACATTTTAGGTCTTCCCTCTGGCCCAGGAGACAGGGCTGTGCTGGAGAGCTTCAACCAGGGAAGGCAGGAACCCATGGAAAGGTGTGCTGGGACCTGAGCAAGGAAATGTGGCCCAGGGCTGATTTTTAAAATTTTTTTTTTAATGAAAATAAGGTTACAGTTTATAAAAAGCGGTGATATTTGTGCATGCTAAGAATACCCAGATTTCCTCAGATCTGATCTTTTAAAATGTTCATTTTGCTTCTCAGCATGAAAACAGCTCACAGAACTGCTATGAATTTATATATATAACATTATTTTTCTGCAGTTGAGACAAAAAATTGTTTAAAAAAAAAAAAAAAAGACAAACCCAACCTGAATTCCAAGGGGTGTTTCAGACCATGGAACTCCCCTGGCACACCAGTATAGCCCCAGTATGCTGCCACACAGGGTTGGGAGCACACGGTCCCCAGATTTCTCTCTGGAGAAGTGCTGCAGGATGCACTAAAGCTGAAGACAAGCAGTGCTGCTGTGTCAAGGGTAGTCCCAAAGGAAGCTGAGACAGCTGAATCTCCTGGGTGTCTGGTGGAAGAGTAGGTGGTGCTGGCCCAGGTGGCAGCAAGGCCATCCTGCAGATGGCTGGGCCTTCCACATTCTTGTAGCCCTTAAAACCAGAGGAGCCTGGCCTCTGACTCCCTCCAGTGTGGCAAAGAGTCGAGTGTAGTTGTTTTCTAGTTGTGTGTTCCTTGATAAGTAGGCATGGACAGAGAAGCTGTGTGTGATTCAGCCTTGCCTCAGTGCTGAGCAGGCTTGGGCTGCTCTTTCTGGTGGATGGTGGTGGCCTGGCTGCCAAGGCTTTGTGCTGAGTTACACTGCATGGGGATGCTGCTGTGGCGAGTGGGTGCTGGGGCTTTGGCCAGTGTCCTGAGAATTCCACACCCATCAGGCCTCAGGGGCTCCAGAGTGGCTCATGGCCACCAAACACCCAGTCAGAGGAGAGTAATATCCCAGGAGAAGGGATTTGTTATGGTCACTAGCTGATTTTCAAGGAGCTGTCACAGGAAATTTTATGATGGGAATTTTTCCCTTTGTTTCCCACAGAGTCTAAATAAGCTGCATCTCAAACATTTTGCAGGTAGGCACATTTTGAGTTGTACACTCAACAATGGGGGCAGTGTTGTCAGGCTAAAGGGAACTTAGGATCAGATAGTTGTTTTAGTTTACCCTGCAGCTGTAGAATGATCTTTTCTTCTTTCCCTGCTTGCCCTGGTATTGGCGATGCTCTTGTGGAGAATTGGAGATTCTGCAAAAGGAATGGATGGTGCTTCTCTGTCACAGGGCTCTGAGAACTGGGCACACCACAGGCTGCCTCTGACTTTGGAAAAGGAGGGAAAAAACACTCCTGCAAGCTGAATGAACAGCAAAGACATACCTACAGCAACCAGGGGTTCGTCTGTTTTAAATACACCCCACAACCCTGAGCTTGGGTTCTTTCCAAGGCAGCCTTGAGTACCTTACAAGTATGTTAAGAGATACAAAAATAGATGCAAACACAAATCATTAGAAGTGTTATTAACAGAGACAATAAGGAGCCAAGCAGAGCTGCTGCTCACTCACAATCCCTGGGGGCCAGGAGGAGCCCTGCAGTCTGCACTCCAGAGCACCAGAGTAAATCCAGCACGGCTCCACAGGCTGTGACTTAAAGCAGAGCTTGGCTCAAGGAGTGCAGCACCCTCCTAGCAGAAAAGATCAATTAATTTCATTCAAGTGCAGGAGGTTTGAGTTGTCTGCCACTAGAAAATCCATTGCAGCAGCTGAAATTGGGGCTGGCACAGCCCTGTGTCCTCACAGAGACAAATGCAGCTCTGAGCAGAGGAGTCACTCACTCAAGTGCCACTTGTGGCCTATGTCAGAGCAGAGTCTTGAGACTGTCATGAACCTGAGACCTCATAAATTGCTTCCCTCTGACAAATGTCAGACAGTCATGAGGCTGTGTTTGTGACTCAGTGAGCTTTTCCTGGTGCAAATGAGAACTACACTTGTTGCTGACATAGTGCCTGAGTATATCCTGCACACACAAGACTTCCCACTAGTTAAAAAAAAAGGGTTTGTGTCTAGTCTGGTGGAAATCCTGCATTGATTCCATGGGGAACAATAGTAGCTTCATATTTATTAATTATACTTCTGTTCCATGGGAGCCAAAACAACAGGAATTTTTAGTTTCCATAAATTTCTATTAGCTTAAGACTTTTAATATTGGCATATTAAAAGCTGTGTCCTGCTATGTCTTGAAAACATGTGATGGTACCAGGATCACCAAGAAGTGCTTAGGACTCCAGGACCAATCTCCTGGCTCCTGCCTTCCTTTCCAGCTTCAATTAAAGCATCCCTTTGTCCTTACAGCCTGTGCAAAATGAATTGCAGTAATTTCTGGGAAACACAAGGATCTCATCACAAGAGTCTTCATGTTTTAATGCCTGTAGCTGCTTTTCTTTCTTTTCAGCTCAGTGCTCATGCAGTTGTTCTCCCTCCAAACAGCTTTGGACTGTTCCATGTTGCCTCATGTGTCTGTGCCAGGCTCTGTAACATCGCCTAAATTCACCCAGTATGAGCTGTGGTGTTCAGAGAGAGAAAATCCCCAGTAAGTGAATTCTCCCAACAGAGAAACTGGGAAAATAGACTGGAAAATCTGTACTTATCACACCAATGACAAGGGAGGTGAGGAGAGAGGAACTAGAGGCACTAGAGAAACACTGTGGACAGGCCCAAAGCAATACTGCAAGCACAAACATTCCCTTGCCCCCTTCTGAGCCATTCATGCTTGCCCTGAAAATAGAGCAGACACCCCAGTCTCTGGTTTGTCTTCCTGCATTCAGAGTTTTCCAGGAAACGTGAGATATTAATGAAAATCTGGAGCTCAATCTCTTTATTATTGCACCACAGCTTTGGATTTGTGTCTGCCTGCAGTTCAGTTTAAACTCATATGACTTAAGTTTAATGTTTAATCTTCATTTGTGCAGATGATTTGGCAGCACCTCTAGAATAATCTTTAAAGATTCAGAGGTTTATTCTGGGATTTACCTGTGACTGTTACAAGTTAACAAAGATGTTAGCCTTTACTGAAACCATCAATAGTGTCAGGCAGCTGCATCATGTAAGATAAAGAAAGCAACCTGACTAGAATCAATTTGTACCCTGCTTGTCCACTGGCACCAACTGCTTGTCCAGTGGAAGTCCTTTGCTCTGAATTGTATCCTGTTGTAATCCTGATCATTTTCTGCCACTGAAATAATGTTCTTTGTCTTAATCTTTCGTTTGTTCTTCCCTGTCATTAAGTCTTTTGGGTGGGGATGGACAAAAATTGCAAAACTTAGAGGCAGATCTTAATTTATTTTCAAACACTCACAAAAAACTATAAGAAAGGAAAGGAGGCCCTTGCTCTATTAATTCTATGCTACCTGTATTTTTTCCCTTGTTTCCCTTCTGTCATTGGAGCAAACATACTTACGGAGTGTGGCATTCACATTTTCTGAAAAATCCATTCGCCCAGGATTTTTCTCCTGGGAAACTGAGAAGCCTGAAAGGAAAGCAATAATTATATCATTTGCTTCTCCGGTGTTGTGCTCATGTGGAAGGTGTTTGGAGATTGTTTACCCACAGGTGATTGTTTCACTGGATTCTGGTGTGAGTTGTTTTGACTCTTTGGCCAATTGGGGCCAAGCTGTGTTGGGACTCTGGAAAGAGTCACGAGTTTTCATTATTATCTTTTTAGCCTTCTGTAAGTATCCTCTCTGTAGTCTTTAGTATAGTTTAGTTTAGTATTCTTTAGTATAATATAGTATCATAAAATAATAAATTAACCTTCTGAGAACATGGAGTCAGATTCATCTTTCCTCCCTGCCATGAGGGTCCCAGCAAATACAATAATGGAGAACATGAGGAAGGCTATGAACACATCAGGAACACTGTAAGCACCAGCTGCAGTGTCACAGGGGCTGATCTTGTGGCACTGGCTATTTGTTTCGCTGCAGATTATTTTTTAATAATGTCTCTATTCCCATTTGACCTTATGGACTCTCTCTTATACTATTTACAAGTTCCCTTTTCTTCTTTTCCTTGATGTAACCTCATTACCCCCTTGTACAGCACCTTTCTCTGTGAATCTTTCTACCTTGCAACATAGCATAACACTTTGGTACTGATTTAGCATTCTGTGCACTTCCATTCTGCTCTTTGATTACAGCAATCCTCCCCAGCATGAACTAATTATTGATCCCAGGCATTATGGGATGCTCCTGGGTGCTTGCTTTTTGTAAGTGTGGGCAGTACAAAGTTTCTAGGTGTCAGCTCTTGCGACATTTAGTACTTGGGATTATTCAGTCTTCTCATACCATGGTTCAGTAGATCAGTTACAGTGCTTGGAAATGCCCAAGGCTTTCTGGCTTAGGAGGTTTGTGTTTTCCACATTTATTCCTACACCTCACAAAATACAGTCTCCTTTTCCCCCCACTCCTTTTCTGCTGAGGGGAATCTCCTTGCCAAAACCAGTGTCTCCATGTGCTGATCCATTTTCCCTTTCAGCCTTGTCCTTCTGGTACCAGCCTTATTCCAACACAGCCAAATTGCTGCTGAAGGCCAAGAGGAGACCTTTTTCCTTCAAGAACTTTTAGCCTCACCCAAAAAAATCCAATTTTCTTACACAGCTATGGAAGTTCTGCCTTGCAGCTGGTGGAGAGGCAGATTCTTCAATCTTCCAGGAATGATCAAGTCTGCTTAAGCTGAGCATTTGTTTCTATGGTTAAGTTTAGGTGAAATCTGTAGGAAAAATGAGGTATCTTCATCCCTTTGGCATCCTTTCTGCTTTTTCCTCTTTGGAGGACAAGCATCTAATGGTTTAGAACACTTTGTGCAAAGCAGAACCAAGCATCTGTGCGTTTGGTTTCTGAGTGAGTGTGTTTTGCCAGGGACTATAATTTAAAAGCTGAGTGCTGTTACCATCGTGCTCTGGTCAGGGCTACTCTGAAGGACATAGGAAGGATTCAAAAGCCTGAAGTAAATCACAGCAGAGCTGCAGGTGATAGAGAAATACCACTTTTCATAGAGGAGCACTAATGAGCAGCAGGAGGCAACTGAAATTATGTGACAGGGAAATAATTTGTCTGTGTAATGAAGAACCTTTAAATTCAGGCGCCTGGAAGATTAAACAATGCTGAAAGGTAAAGTGGGAATGGATTTCTGAGTGGATTTAGTGGCTCTAGGATGTCTGAGTTACAACTTAAAGCAGTGTTTGGACAGATGAGATTCCCTTCATTTTACACTTGGATTGGCCCCCTTTAAGGTCATTCTTGGACATGTTTTTTAGTAGGAGTGTGAGATGAGATGGGAGCTTTTTGCACACAGTCTGTTTCTCTCAGATTAAGTCTGAGGGAGGCAAATGATGTTCTGTGGCTTGGGAAGCACAGCAGTCTATCAGGTGAACTACTGCAAAGCTGTCACGCTCTGCCTTAAATGAAATTGCTCCTTAGATCAAATTCTTTGCCTCTTACATAGTACTTTTTACTTCTCAATAAAAGCTGGTGCAGGCAGGTTCATAAATGCTATGTATTGTGAGGCAGCCCTTTCAGAAAGCTGAGAAACAGAAAAGCATATGCTGCTCCCCTTTTTTTTGGGATTTGCTTGAAACGTGGTGGTGACAGAGGCTGGTTTACCAGCACAAATAAATTTTAATCCTGGGGAAAGGTACCCATCTATTTGACAGCTGTGAGGAATCAAATTTACCAACACAGGAACAGTGGGAAAAGAGTTCTCTTGTAGTGTTCTGCCTCTTATCTGGAGGGACCAATAATAAAAATTAGTTAAAGATCCAAAGAGTGACTCATTCAGCCTTTGTCTTTCTGCTGCAGTTGCCCACAACTTTACAGCCTCAGCTGGATGGAAATCAGCAGCTCTTGTGCCACAGGCCACATCAGATGAGGTGTGAGCTGTAAGCACTGCTGGATAGCCCAGGGGTTTCCAGCAGGATGGGGAATGTTAGACATGGGATAGGAGATGTTTTGTGTTCTCTTGAGCACAGCTACCTGGGCTCTGCTCCATGCTGGAGGTTTTGTCCAGCCCTTGGTGGGACAGCAGTAGATCTTGGGCCTGTTCTAAGGTGTAGATACCTTCAGCAGGGGTTTAATGGTTTCAAGCAGACTTGCTGAGAACAGATAAAGGGTTTTGCCTGAGAATTGGTTTCTCTGGGTCTGGATTGAAGGCACTGGAGATGGTAGTTCATGTTCTGACTCAGGTGTTTATTATTTCTTATCAGCAAAATTCTCACAACCATGAGCTCAGCAGCTTTTCAGTAGCAAGGCACAAAATGGCCAACAATCTCTTGTTACAAGGTCTTTTAAGACTAAACTGTCCAATTAAGAACTGACACCTAGATTATTTTCCCTTTTAACCCAACAACTGATCCCTGGAAGCCAGCAATGTGACTTTTCTGCCCAATTACAAAATGCCACCCAAACTCATGAAGAAGAAACCCAGGATGACACCCTGTGCCCTCCATCTTCTTCCATCCACAACATACTAAAAACCCCAAAACCTAAATTCCTCACCCAAGTGATACACCTACACTGCTCTCTAGAATCTATTTCACACTTTTGTGGATTCCAGTCTATCTTGAAGTCTGGGAAACTTTCTCCATGAGTGAGGGTCAAAGTCAGTGCTGCCCTGGGGGTCAGGGCACCCCAGAGCAGACAGAGAAATATTCCCAGTGTTCTGGGTTTCCACACCTGAGGAATGCTTTCTTGAGATCACTGATGGTCAGTGATGTGTCAGAATTTCCAGGGTTTTTATGGTATCACCCACTGGACTCCATGCTTTCCAGTGGGGATTGGACTCAGAGGGCATCCAGTGATCCAAAGGGGAGGCCTCTTGTTATATTCAAGAGGGGGAAGTTTTAGATATGCACTGTCAAGTATTCACTGCAACATGAACTTCCTCTGCTGCCAATTCTTTCTCCTCCTTGTGAGCAAGTAGGGGACTTAATTTTCTGAGACTGTGCTCACTCGTTTTGCAAATGCTGCACTGACATACAACAGATTGTGGCAATGTTCTGTAGCTATTAGGAATTAAAATAGGAGAAAAATTGTATTTTTAAGCTTGTTCAGCAAAAGGAGAAATTGCAAATCTTCACTCGAAGCTTAATGCACCCAACTGATGTTGGCAAGGGCTGTGAGTGTAGAAGTGAAGGTTGTCATAACCAGGAAGGCAGTGATGACAGAAGCTGCTGCTCAGGCACTGGGAGCTGACATTAGCAGTGTGCATGGGGGCTGAAAGTCCTGCTGTAAGTGGACTCAAGGAAGGACATGTGGGAAGGAAGGCTGGCTCATTTGTTTTAGCAATTCATCCACCTGCAAAAGACTTCTGGTGCTATCAGTCTAAACCACTGCCTGCTAAGCTATATTTATTTTCTTCCTGTGGTCCATCTACTTCTTTTTTATTTCTCCTGCCAGAGCTGGAAGATTACTTTAAATTGCTTTTTGGTGTGGAAGAGCACCTGCTTAAATTCCTTTTAATCTAGAATGGGATTAATGTTGCATTTGCAGACCTTGAGTTATTCTCTCCCACAGGAAGCCTGTACCTGGTACATTGATTTAAAGAGATGAGTCAAGTGCAATGGGGACTGGGTAGGAAGTATTCCCAAAACCCTGGAAGGGGTGGTTATGGTGGAAATTATTCTGTTTCTGGATTTCTTAGGCAAAAAGGGGTAGCAGCTAGATAGATGCTGGATAGAGGACTGTGGTGAGCTCAGGGGAGGACTACCATGGCTGCTTTTGGTTTTCAAAGGCTTGAGGACAGCCTGCAGTTTTCTACCTTTGAATAAAAGTGCTTAATTCAATCTGAACCACCTTCTTTCAGGGAGATTGCAGTTTTCAGTAGTGATTTTCTGTGCTAGTGGAGGCCTAGGGCTCTTGGCTGAGGAAATCTGTACTGGGCAAAAATCTTCCCTGTCTGATTCTCCTGGGCTCTATAGGAATGCTGGCTGAGGCAGCTGGAATGCTTATTATTGATATGGCTGTAGGGAAGTGTCCAGCCATGTCAGAGACTGAGAGATTCAATTACATGATCCCAGCCTAGGCAGTCTAGTGCCTTACCTGCAAGGCCAGGGCATGTTCCTCTTGGGAAACCCTTGCTCTGGTTGCTTGGGAAACTTTGCCCCAGTGTGCTTCTGCATTGAACAGACTTCTCTGTTAGATTTCCAAGAGAGCATTTCAAATGTCCAGCAAAACTGGAAAATCCATGTTCAACAGATTAAAGTATGGTTCTCCATTTAGTCATGATTGTTGGTAAAGTCATCATTTCCTGAGTTGTTCCTATGTGACCTGAATGAGCACCTCTGTTCTGTGTCCACCCCCAGATGAAGCTGTGGGGTTTTTCCTGGTTTTTGGATCCCTCACAGACCTCAATATGCACCAGCACCTCCCCATCCCACCAGGTCCTGGTCACTTCTGGTCTCTCTGGTTGTTTTTTTTAACACTCTCACCCCCAAAAAGAATGCCCACATCCCTGGTACTCAGCAGCAACACCAAGTGCTGTGGACAGCAGCTTTCCCCAAAGGTGTTTGCTGTCTTTTGAGATGGACACCTTGCCAAGGGCTGGAACTCTGTGGAATTTTTCCCTGTAAGATGCTGTATCTTCTGGATTTCAGCCTTGCTGTGGCACATTCAGCACAGCTTTTACTGAGCTCAGGCAGGGCTTATTTCACTCAGCTGTCCATGTGAAAGTGGCAGGGGTGAAGCATGATGGACCTCACTCCTTTGATTCCTATGCTGCTGTGGTTTTTTTGTATTTTTGGTTTGGTTTTTTCCCCCCTTTTTCTTTTTTTTTTTTTTTTTGGCTAATGGCTTGATTTTCTGAGACAGATCCCACCTGGCCCTGATGTTTTGTCAGCCTTGTGACATTCTAAAAAATTTTATAACTATTTCTGGCATTATCTCAATTTCTGACTATTTCTGCTTTCTTCCCAAAAATGTATGGCTGTTCTTGGCATCTTCTCCACATTCCCCATTCCTTATAAACATTGCACAGAAAACTTGTTTTGTCCATGTCTGCTTCTTCTGTGTATAATTTACCTTTCTACTCTGCAGAAGAGCTGTGCCCTCAAACATGCCACGTTCTCAGCCATCTGTAATTCTCCCTTGTCAGAGGGAGCAGTAGTTCTGTCAGCCTCCACTTTGCTTCCTGTACACTTCTGATTTTTGTCTCTCTTTGGAGGTTTCTGCATGGGATTTTGATCCCAAACTGCCTTGCAGCACACAGAAAAGGAATACTTGTTATTGTAAACTGGGGAAACCCAGGGCACTGGGACTATTTCTCTGTCTGCTCTGGGGTGCCCTGACCCCCAGGGCAGCACTGACTTTGACCCTCACTCATGGAGAAAGTTTCCCAGACTTCAAGATAGACTGGAATCCACAAAAGTGTGAAATAGATTCTAGAGAGCAGTGTGGGTGTATCACTTGGGTGAGGAATTTAGGTTTTGGGGTTTTTAGTATATTGTGGATGGAAGCAAGATGGAGGGCACAGGTGTCATCCTGGGTTTCTTCTTCATGCTTCTTCTTCCTCCTTCTTCATGGGTTTGGGTGGCATTTTGTAATTGGGCAGAAAAGTTCCCATTGTGGGCTCTTTGGGATCAGTTATTGGGTTGAAAAGGAAATAATCTAGGTGTCAGTTCTTAATTGGACAGTTTAGTCTTAAAAGACCTTGTAACAAGAGATTGTTGGCCGTTTTGTGCCTTCTAATGAAAAGCTGCCAAACTCACAGTAATGAGACTGTTTTACTGATAATAAATAACAAACACTTGAGTCTGAACACAAATTACTGTCTCAAGTGCTTTCAATCCAGACCCAGGGAAACCAACAACTAAGACCCTCACGTAAACTTTGAGGTTTGTTTTTATTTCCAAAACAAATTTATTTAATACCAGAAATCCTTAGAACTGCTTTCAAATTATTTCAGTGTGGAAAACATTCCTCCATGGGAAGATCAGCAGAAGATTTGATCACTTTGCAAAAATACATGTATGAAGAGAGGTGATCTGAGAGTGGGTAAGGCTTTTCAGCCCTGTTGACAAAGACACAAGCAGATGGCTAGTTTGCTATCTAGACATTTCTTAGGGTGACCTGTTTGATGTCTGTCTGTCCCAAGTCTCTTTGCTCCCCTTTTATTAATTAACAGCATTCCCATGGGTAGTTCTGAAGTTGTTTGCTGCTGTACCCCAAGCTCTAGTCTCTCTGTAAAATTAATCTGGAGCTCTTCGGCCTGTTCAAACCTTGAATTTTAATTTTTTTTTGAGGTATTGAGATAGTCTTCTCTCTATCTCCATAATCTGTTGTCCTTATGCCTCCTGTTCATCTGGGGAAGCTTTCCAACCTGAGTGATTTCTGTACAAAGGTATCATGACATCACCCACTGGCGTATTTCCATGGTTTTGGTGTGATGGTTGAACTCTCCCCATGCATACTCATCAGTGTCTCCAATTTAATGGAGAATTAAGAATCCCTCAAGTTGCAGGTGCCTGACAGACACAGGCAGCAAACAGCCCTTGAAATTGTGGACTGTTGTGAGTCTGCAGAAGTCTGTCACTGCTGTCAGGGACTGAAGGGATTTGATAATTCTGTCAGCCTAGCAACACAACAATACTTCAGCAGAGTTTTAAAAACTTACTCCATGTTTTTCCCTTGTCAATAAGATGTGTTGTTATTTGGTGTTTGCCAGCCTTTCTGAAAGCTTGAGAGAGACTCCTGCCAGAAGTGTTGTCAGAGTAAACTCCCCTGCATTCTCGGGGGGAGGGGGAAAATCGATCTGAACACTGAAATAAAATCATAATTAGTAGCATTTGGAGGGACTTTATGCAGTAGAGCAGCCCAGTGCTGTGCTGGAACCTCTAATGGCCTACTTTAGCTTGGCTTTCCAAGGATATTTTTGTGAACCTGTCTTGATCTTTTAGATCCAGACAAGATCTCTGACCTCCTGTGGCCTCGGTGGTTTTCCACAAGAGTAGATTTCACCTGTATCTGTGCTAATTCCATGTTATCTACTGTTGTATCACATTTTGTGACTTTCTCAGTAGTCAGTGGCAGAGAACATCCCATAAAACCCATATGGGTCTGTTGGATAGCAAGGTTGCACCAATGGTATCTCAGTAGGGCTGGAGAGTAGCAACAGGAGGAATATTGGGATTTGTAGGGGAATTGGAGTGGGTAGGATCTCTCTCAGTCTCTTAGCAACAGCAAGCCCAGCAGGGTATGGCACTGCTTGTTGGGGGTGTGCAGTCCCCTCTGGCAGAGGAGAAGAGCAGAACTTCAGCACTTCAGGGGATGGGGAAAGGAGGGGAGGAAGTAAGAGATGAACTGGATCACCCTGGGGGAGAAAGGGTGAAAGGCAGCTTACCTGGCACCCAGCCACCAGTGAGCAGCTTGTTCTCTTAGCAGCAATGGGGTGGCAGTGGGGAAAAGGTGTCCCAGGCTCTCCCAAAGCATGGTGTGTGCAGTCTTGGGCTTCATTTCTATCCCTTCCCCTTAATGCTCCCCACAGGGGCTTCTGGCATGGGCAGGTGGCATTACTGAATGGCTGAGTGTGGTGTTTGCTGGGGCCCCAGGACCAAGGAGAAATTCAGAATCTGACTCCATGTTCTTAGAAGGCTAATTTATTATTTTATTATATTATATGGTGTTGTGCTATATTGTGCTGTGTTGTATTTTATTTATTTTATTTTATTTTTACTATTTAATTTTTTCTTTTTTATTCTTATTTTTATTTTCTTTTTTACAATTTTATTTTATTTTATTTTTAAATTTTATTTTAGTTTATTATTTAATTTTAATTTTTAATTTTTAAAATTAAATTTTATTTAATTAAAATAAATTAATTTTAATTGAAATTAATTAATAAAAACTAATTTATTATTTAATTATTTGTTTTTTAATTCTTATTATTTTTATTTTAAAGTTATTTTAAAATTTTTATTTTTATAATTTTTTAAAATTTTATTTTATTTTTATTTCATTTTTTCTTTTATTTTTAATTTTTATTTTATTAATTTTATTTCATTATATTTTATTAATATATTTTATTATTTTATTATATTTTAATTATATCATTATTATATTATATTTTAATTATATCATGTTATATTTTAATATATTTTAATTATATTATATTTTGATTATATTATGTTTTATTATAATTATATTATATTAGAATTATAGAATGCTATACTAAAACTACACTAAGGAATAGAGAAAGGATACTTACAGAAGGCTTAACAAGATACTACTTAAAAACCTGTGACTCTCTCTTCCAAAGTCCCAACACAGCTGGCTGTGCTTGCTCATTAAGTAAAAACAATTCACCTGTTGGATAAACAGTCTCCAAACCACATTCCAAAGCAGCAAAACACAGGAGAAGCAAATGAGATAATTATTGTTTTCATTTTTCTCTGAGGCTTCTCAGCTTCCCAGGAGAAAAATCCTGGGCAAAGAGGATTTTTCAGAAAATGTGACAGTGACAGCTGAGCTGGGCAGTTCTCCTGCTGCCTTTGCCTGCCCCCAGAACGTGCCTGGCTTCCCTGTTGTGAAAAATGCCAGTCACTTGTTTTTAAAATTTTTAAAGTTTAATAGTAATAAAATGGTTATAAAAATAGTAATCTAATTAGAGTAATAAAAATTTGGACAATTTGGATTAGGACAATATGAGACAATAAAAACAAAGAGTTATGGACAGTCTGGGTACCTCTTTCTGGGCAGCATTACCCCAAAAAAGGACCCACGTTAACAGAGGATTAACCCTTAAAAGCAACAGCCTGTTGCATATTCATACACCTCATACAGGATGCATAAATTCCATTCAAACACAGGATTCTGTCTGGTCAGTGTCAACTTCTTCCTCCTAATCCTAAAGCACCTTCAATCCTTAGCCAGGCAGGAAGAAGTTCATTTCTTCTGATAAGAGAACAATAAATTCCTTTTCTCTGAAAGATTTAGGTGTCCTGTGGCTGCTATCTGGTGTGAGTACCTCATTCCTTTCTTTAAAAATATCCCACTTAGACAGTTCCTATTTTGACTACAAAAGTTACCTTTTAACTACAAAACTACATTTATGATATCATTAAAATGTTCATACAGCACTACTAATCAATACAACAAAATAAATAGAGTCACTATCTGTGTAGAGCCATAGGATATGCACTTTTCACAGCTCTGCTGCCTTTGCCTGCCCCCAGAACGTGCCTGCAGCAGAGCAGGGTGACCTGAGGAGCTCCTCCCAGCCCATCCTGCTGCTGCACCAGAGCTTGGGAGACTGCAAGAGCCCAGGCCGATGCTGAGCTTTGGTGCATCTGCCACTCAGATTTTCCCTTTTCATTATAAACTCTTGCAGAGCTGTTTTCTGAGGGTCTGTCCCAGTGTATTTCTTGGGCCTGAGGTGTTCAGTGTGAACACTGTGTTTTGCAGCTAAATCTGTGATCCTCTGTGCTGTGCTCACTGCAGGGATGACTGTGGTGATGCCAATATGCATATTGGAACACAAGACTGAATCACACATGATCAGTCATTTCCCACATTATTGCTCTTCTGAGATATGTGGTATGTTTGCTATCTTAGCAGGTAGGCTGTGTTTTTTTCCTTAGTGTAAACAGTGGGCTTTCTGTATATACAATACCCTAAGTCATCATGGGAAGGGAGAGATGGAGAAAGGAGAATGGGACATGAATACCAATGTTCTGCTTAACCTTGTGAAAAAATATCAATACTTTTTTTTTTTTTTTGTCAGGAATGGTGCAGTTTGCTTCTTTATGCCTGGAGAGGCATTGTGTTAAATCCATTATGAAGCATTACAGGTGGTGGTGGCAGCATAATGGCAGCTTCCAGAGACCCTATTTTTCATAGCTGACAGGTTGATGCTGAGTTCAAGTGTCTTCAGAATGGCAGTATTATTTCTTTCTTACCTTTACATCTTTCCTTGTTTTTTTTTTCCTTTTTTAATGCCACATTAACACATAAAATAGAAAAGGAAAAAGTATTCTCTCTTTTGCTGTAAACCCTCTCTTTGTGGCTGTTAATGGCAGAGGGAATGATGACATGCAAAGTATTCCATAAGGCAAAATCAGAACTGAAAGTCAGAGTTATAGTCTCAGCTGTTTATCCTGGTACTGGCTGTTATAGCTCAGCCTCAGCTTCTCTGCAAACACAGACCCTGAATTCTCTTCAAAACTGATCCAGAATCAGCTCTGAGCACTATGACAAACATCAGATCTCCTGTTCAACATGTTGGCATTTACTTATGACTGCAGAAGGTGCATCTGCCTTCACTCTCCTTCCAAAATATCCCCAAAATGTAAGTTTTTAAGGTGACTGGTATTATTTTGTAAGGGGAAATTCTTCATTGCTGGCAGCCTGAGAGACTGTCTTCCACATCTGATTTCTCTTGAGGGAGACTTATGCATCTACAGCATATCTGCAGCTACCACTGGTTCTGGATGGAACTGAGGGTGCACTGAATTGGGACCTGGCCCTTGGCATCTCTAATTTAGGCTGTTCTGTGCTTGGCTTCAGGATGCGTTCCTGTGTAAATTGATCTGTGTAATAGCTACAGGTGAGAGGTCTTTTACAGCTCTCTTTAGGCTGTAAAATATTGTAAAATATCTCCTGTTCCAATATTGGATGTAAATTGTCCTGTGTTGCACTGCTGCCATGTCTGACTGTGCTGTGAATCAGGCAGTGAGAGAGAGAGAGAGAGAGCAAAACAGAGCTGGTGCCATTTGCCCATCAGGGTTCAAAGGAGAAATTAACAAAAATGAATGTACTGGAAAGGAGAGAAGGGATGTCTGGGTATGAACCTGCAAAAGAAAAGCTCCTCATCTGTCATCAGTAGTGATCTGTGAGTGGTGAGAAGCTGATGTTTCAAGGGAGATAATGGAACTATCCGGTAAAGGAACTAAAAATCAAACTGTATTTGTCAAAAATGTCTGAAAGCATGTAGTCAACTGGCAGACCTGCTAGGGCTCCATAAGCTTCTTTAATAAAATCAGTAACTACTTCCAAAATGCAGCCAGCTTGATTCCCAGACTGAAAGGTGCTAGGTAGGAATCCTGACAGCCTTTTGTCAGGCTGGGGTTTCCTCCAGAGAGCAGGAAATTCTGTTTAAATGCTAACTAAAGAGAATTCTGTAAGAAGCCTAAAAGAAAATAATAGCTAAAAATCAGCAGGATTCTTTAAAAAGAGGTTGAGCTCCTGTAATATACATAAACTGATGCTGCTTCAAACTACATTAGTGAGAAATTTGGCTCCATAGCCCTGGCATTTGTCTTTTAAGATTGAAAAATTGAGGACTTACTCTGAAAAACATTGAGTAGGAAGATTATAGAAGCTCACCATTACTTTTGAAGCATGGCTGTGCCATAACATTGGCTTTGAAATCCCTGAGTCTGCATTGCAGCAGAGAATCTGACCCAGAGACTCATCCTCTGCCTGAGAAATGTGTTCTGTCTCTCACATCAGCCAAGCAAGGGAAAATCTACAGACAGTGCTGAGCTGACAGTTCTGCTACCTGTGCCAGAGACAGAACAAAACCCAGCTCATTCCTCTGTGCTTGCTGCTTCATTAGGAAAGATAAGATTTACAAAAGCACCTAGAACAGATAAACTGAGTAAGAATCCCTTCTGTAAACTCAGAATTCCCACTTGCTTTTTAAGGTGTTTCCAGCAAACTCTGTTTCCAGAGTCCAGAAGAGATTCTGTCAAAACATTTTGTGTTTGTTGTATTGCTCAGGCAGTGTGGAGAAGGTGAGGCCAGTGATTTCCACAGCTTTGTCATGAGCAAAGGGGAGCTGCAGCATCATCACTGAATCTCTCAGTGAGGTTGGTCTCAGGGAGGGTGAAAACTGACTTGCAGCTGGTATTGGTATCGGTATGGAAATTATCCTCCCGTTTCTTTTCACATAAAGTGGTGTTCTGAGACCTGGAGTCAGCCAGAAATCCCTGGACAGTGTAAAGGAGGCTCACTGCAAGGAACACCAGGGTCTGTGTGCAAGGCCTCTGTGTATTGACCACTTCTGCTTCACTCTCAGGGGTTTGGTTTTCTCACTTGGATGCTCTGAAACCATTGAAGGGTTTTGCCCACTGTGATCTAAACTAGGTTTGAGATTGAGCTGGAACTCTGGATCGTGGCTATGTGCCCCTAAAGGCTGAACCTGAGAGTGACCTCTCCATCCAGGAGCCTCCTCTAGGGCAGATTCATTATTTACTGAATTCATTCAGTAATTAATGGCACCAAGTGAACTTCACAGGGTTCAGGAGAGGATTTCCTCAGCAGCACAGGGGGTGCAGCCACTGTCCCTGCAGCCTTTAACAAAAGGAGTCAGAGCCATGTTCGAGCTGACCAGGGGGTGTTTGGTCATAGGCTGGACTCAGCCTCAGAAGTTTTCCAACCCTACTGATTCTGTGAAATGCTCTTCACCTTGTCCTTACAGACATCTCCCAGCAGGTCCCATTCTAATATGACTCAGAAATGTGAGCAATCCTTGGCACATCAGGTGCCTCTTTGTTTGCATCAGTGCACAAGCTGTGCTGTCTCTGCCACGTCCCTGAGTTTTATTTACTGCTCTGGTCTTACTCAGAGCTCCACCTTTTCTAAATGACCAACTGAAGAACTTGAATTTCCTTCTCTTTCAAATTCAGCAGCTCCACTTGACCCTTAAAAGTACAGATACTGAATCAGTGTTTAAACTAAATGCCATTTCTAAGCAAACACCCCCAAAGTAATTAGGCATTTGCTCAACAGAGTACATCCAATTTACATTAAAAGGACCAAGCTGAGACCCATCTGCTTTTTAAATATTAATTGGCTCAGTCCCCAAAACCAAAAGTGCTAATTTTTTTTTATTTTTCAGTTGGGGGTTGTGATTGTCTTCTGAGAAATTTTACAAGAGAAGATTAATTGATCTCTCTGGCAGTACTTGCATGACCCACAGCTGTTTCTAATGGGACTGCCTGGCTGGGAGAAAGTGGTTTTACAAGGACTCTAAAGTGCAGTTAGTAGTAATGCAGAGAGGATTATGCTTGTTTTTGCAGGATCAGGTTTGCTCTCCTAATGGAAGGGGAAAAAAAAAAAGCTCTGCTTAAATCTTCATCTGGGTAAACTTGGGAAATGATGTGGCTTTCTGTGGGGAGGACCTTACACAGAAGCAGAATAAAACTGAAAAATTAGTGTTTTTAAAGCAAGGAAGAAAGAAGAAATTGAGCAGCTTCAAAATGAAAACTGCCTTGTGGCATTTTCATGTTATCAAGAATTGTTTTGGAAAAGTGTGGCAATAGTTAATTTTTAACATTATCAACTGGGTTTTAATTTTTAAAATGATCACTATTAGCTTATATTTTGGAGTTAGAAAATCAAATGCTTTTCTAAAAGTATCTTTACAAAAGCTTCCTCCAGGTTGCAACCCTGTGAGAAGTTTTACATTCTGTTTTTCATGAATTAACTCTACTGCACAGTCCTGAGGAAATACTTGAGGAGTATCTGTGTTTAGGTGAAAAAAAGCAGAGCTGAATTCAATAATTTAGTACCTGCATCTTTGTTAAGGAAAGCAAAACTGCAGTATTATAAAACGGTACCTGTTACTTGGACAATGAAATGTTATTCTCTTTGGAGCTAATGATGGGTTTGCTCCTACTGCAGTAAATCCAGTATTATTTTTAAGAGGTCAGAGGCATGTGCAAGAACTTTTCAGAGGCAAAAGAAGGGTCCAGTAATTTGGGCTAAATATATATATTTTAATAGCCTTCCATTTTGGATGAGCCTTCAAAACTAATCCAGACTTGGCCAACATAGGAAGGATGGGTCCATGTCACTGAAAAGCGCCCAAGTTGTAAAACATCAAATGTAAGGAGACATTTCAATCAAAAGTCATGCAACCAGTTCTCCTTGAAGGATCTATATACACAAACACAAACAAATTAGTCATTTATCCCTCAGATTAGGTGTTCTTTGAGCATTCCCAACACACAGCTCCAGGAGCTCACTCAGGGAGTTCCAGCCTGGATTTCTCACCAGCTGATCTGAGGCCAAGGGACCAGCAGCTATTGAATCATTCAGTGCAATAAATGTGATTTCAGTGATGCATTTTCAGCTGAAAGGGCAGAGCACTGGTGCATTGCATGGAGCTGAGGGCCAGCCCCAAGGTTTTGACACCCAATAATCACTGCTGTGACTTAGAAACCAAACTTGCTTCTGGGCTTGCTCTCAGTGTCACCACAGAAGATCCATTTGGTCACAGCCACCAGTGGGAGCTCAGTGCCCCACAGCCTCTGTGCTCACTTCTAGCAAATGTCAGTGCTGGAGCTGTAATTTAATGTTGTCCCACCTGCTTATGAAATCCATGAACCCAGAGATGAGAGGGAGGACACAATTTTAGTGTTCCTTCAAGTGGACAGGCTGCTGTCTGCCCTGTATATCCTGTGCTGTGAGCCATTATTGGAAAAGCAGGTGACCCCAATGTCTGGGAAGAATGGTGCATCTGACTCCATTGATTCAGAAGGCTAATTAATTACTTTATTATACTATATTATTCTATACTATATTACACTGGATCTGAAATGAAACTGAGCAAGAACTCAACAAAATCTCATGACTGTCTCCTGACCCACCATCAGGACACAGCTGGCAGAGACTGGGCAAGAAAACAAAACACTCACACCAGAATGCAAGCACCAAACCCCTTCAGGTAAAACAATCTTCCACAATGCATTCCACTGGTGCACAAACACAGGAGCAGCAAATGAGATAAGAATTGGTTTGATCATTCTCTTCCCTGCTTCTCTCAGGTTCAGAGAATGTGAATCCCACAAGCCATCACCTTGCCAAGCAGGCAATTCTGAGTCTGTTCTGAACTTGGGTAGCTGTCCTTGTGAGGTGCCTGTCATTCATTACTGATTTCCTTTCAAAGCAATAATGAAGATGGAACTTTGGATGTTTTTCCTCAAAAAAAGTAACTTAAAAGATCCACAAAGATCTTGCGAAAGTTGTCATCAAGATTGAAACTACCAGTGTTCAAGTGGCAGCTTTTTAATTGTACAGGACTATTCTAGGAATAAAAGGATCTACCAGTATTGTTCAACCATTGTAGACATACTCCTCTGTGGTTTGACGCCCTCATGCAGTTCTCAGAGGAAGACAAACTCTCCATGCTCCCAATAAGATTGTAAAATGTGCAAGGAAAGCAGCTGACCAGTGTAAGAGCCTGAATGAGGGATGTGGGACTCCAGGGGCTCTCCAAAATGCAGTTTATTCCATCCAAGAGGTTACAGCAGCCCAGGGTGGTGGGTGACAGAGCCTGTGCCTACAGCTGTCAGCTCCAGCTGCAGGCAGGCCTGGAGACCCTGAGTTTAGGTTACAATGCATTATAGACTTTTCTTTGTTGAGCATCTTCATACAGTGGAACCAATCTATACCTTAACTTTTATCTATAGCCTACCATAACTACTGTAATTACCATATTCATGTTACTATTCTCCAATCACTAAAAGTTAGTACATTACAGTTTAAGCTGGAAGTTGTTTTTCAGTTTTCTTGCAGTGGAAAATTCTGAGACCTTTTTTCTACTTGCAGCATTTGCTGCCTTGTTTGCCTGTGCTCTCTTTCTGCTTGGTAAAAACATCTTCTTGTTTGAGGTGGGTTTATCCTTTGCTCTAAGCCATACAAACCCCTTCTAACTAACACACCCTTTGCCTTCTTGGTTATCCATTAAGACTGGCTCAGCAGTTCTTTTCTGCTATATCAAAACTTGCTTCCATCTCTATTCCTTCATCAGACTCTACATTCAAAAGTCTTTCTGCCAAGCATACATATCTGTGAGACTTTCTTGTCAAACTTTCATCCTTTTCAACAGACCAGGCTGTTCTCCAAACTTTTCAGACGTTTGCAGGAATTGTTCTTCTGGTGGCTCTTCATTGCAATATCAGTTTACCTTTCCTTGTGGTTTTAATGTCAAAACTTAGAGAATCAGAACATGTAGAAGCAACATCTGATGAAGGAGCTAGTGAATAGCCTGAGTATTTTTGCTTTTATTGAGTATGGTTTTCATTACAAAACAAGTAGCATGTACCAGGACTTTCAAGGGTGGAGATAATGGATATTGAACTGCTGTTTTTGTCAGCAGTAAATTAAAAAATTTACTGCTTTCTGTAAGTACCAGTTTGTCATACTTCACATGGGAACATCAGAAAGGCCACATTGCTCAGAGTAAAGGTCCATCTGGCTCAGCATCCTGTCCCTGGGGAGTGGCCAAGAAATGATGCCTGGGGGTGAGCATGAGAGCACAGAAAATCAACAGTGATTCTTCAGGTTGTGTCTCCAGCCATGAGCTCCCAGCTCCAGCCATGAACTTCCAGCTTTGCTCAGTGCATTTTCCAATACTAACAGAATCCAATTTTGTATCTGAGGGAAAGAAAAGGGTAGATTTCTGTAAATCCTGTCTACAAAAGGATGTCTGTTGTTAGTGATGCCCATGGGGTGCTCAAAGAAGAGGAGCTGCTTGTGTTCCCCAGCCAGTTTGTGTAACTCAAGGACAGCAGTGGTTCCCATTCATTCTCCATCTTATCTCTTTCCACAGTTTCCTGGTCATATTTGAACAGTCTCTCTGTTCAGAAACAGGAAAGTGGAGAGTTTGTCTTCCTCTGAGAGCTGCATGAGGGTATCAAACCACAGAGGAGTATGTCTACAATGGTTGAACAATACTGGTAGATCCTTTTATTCCTAGAATAGTCCTGTACAATTAAAAAGCTGCCACTTGAACACTGGTAGTTTCAATCTTGATGACAACTTTTGCAAGATCTTTGTGGATTTTTTTTTTTTGAGGAAAAACATCCAAAGTTCCATCTTCATTATTGCTTTGAAAGGAAATCAGTAATGAATGACAGGCACCTCACAAGGACAGCTACCCAAGTTCAGAACAGACTCAGAACTGCCTGCTTGGCAAGGTGATGGCTTGTGGGATTCGCATTCTCTGAACCTGAGAGAAGCAGGGAAGAGAATGATCAAACCAATTCTTATCTCATTTGCTGCTCCTGTGTTTGTGCACCAGTGGAATGCATTGTGGAAGATTGTTTTACCTGAAGGGGTTTGGTGCTTGCATTCTGGTGTGAGTGTTTTGTTTTCTTGCCCAGTCTCTGCCAGCTGTGTCCTGATGGTGGGTCAGGAGACAGACACGAGATTTTGTTGAGTTCTTGCTCAGTTTCAGTTTAGATCCAGTGTAATATAGTAGAGAATAATATAGCATTTTTCTATTTTTCCCTCCCCATCCCTTGGCTCTCCCCTGTTCCCTCACCAGCCAAAGATGAGCCATTTCCCCACTGCACACACCTCTGGGCTGGCTGTAATATGTGACAAGGGAGGGTAAAGCCAGCTCCCATCCCAATCTTTCCAGCAAGAACAGGAGCAGATTCCCCAGGGACCTCTGCAAGGCTGGAAGACTGAAGCTGGGAGCTTCATCTGCCCATTAAATTAGTCCAGGGAAAAGTATCTGTGTTTGTGAGCACACAGCTTTCCTGTAAAGCCTTTTTGACTGCACAAAGTCTGTGCTGGAGTTTGATCCAGGACTCTACATCTAGCAAGATTAGTGACAATCAAAACCTTGTAGGTGAGACAAGCAAGTGCTCATTCAAATATGAAGTAACTCATCTGGAAGGCATATCCTGTGGTGCAGTTTTAAATTAACAGCCTTTTTTTCAATTTGCTGTAGACAGCAGACTGGTGAAGCTCTGAATGCAGACCCCTGTGTGATCTAAGATTTGCAGGTGCGCTTTCTAAAGTGAAATTGAAACGTTTCAAAATTTGTTACAGCTTACAGATGCAGCAAAGGAACATGTAACTGGAGTGAGAGAATGTATCCAGCAGAAAAACTCTCAACTGTGGTGTTAATAGGTTGTTAGAATGGGAATAATATATTAGAGAGCTTTCCCTGTTGGTGCCTTGTCGTGGGGATAATTGAAGGGGTGTGACACACATCAGTGGGAGCCTGGAGCAATCTGCTGTGTGCAGCTTGATCCAAACCACTGCCATGCTCTTCCTTGTGGCAGCAGGACAGGGGGGTTCAGGCAGCTTGAAATGGAATTTGCCACCCCAAAGAGGATCTTGGATGTGCCTGTGCAGCAGCAGTGTGTAGGCAGGGCTGGTGTTGTGCTGCTTCTCCTCACAGCTGAGTGCACAGGGGTGAGCACCCCCTCGGTGGGCAGGGATGCTGCCCATGGACCTCTGCTAAGAACTGGGCTGAGATCCTGCAACCTCTCCATATCAGCTGCTGAACAGATGGTGAGCCATCATCCTTGTTATTTTTCTGTTCCAGACTCATGGAGAGATGTGGGCTGGCAACTTCTTGTTCTCAGCTTGGGACCAACAGATCTTTAGAAGTCAAAACATTGTTATTATCCTATTAATCTCTTGGGAACCATTGAGATTTGGGTGCCTCATTCTAAGTACATAGACTTGATGCAGGCTAGTAACAGTTCCCAAACAGTTCAGGTCAGTATGGATCTAATTTTGGCATAAACCTACAAGTTATATCTAAATTTCCTTTATGCCATTCCCATGTTTTGCTGTAAGGGGCATTGATTGGATGTGATCATGTGGATGAAAAAGCTGCTATCCCTGCTCCCAGCTTCTTCTGGCAATAACTGCTCGTGACAGACTCCTGATTTTTGTGCTCCTGACCTGCTGGAAGTGGGTAGTTCTCATTTTCTGTCATGTTTGTGTGTGCATGCAGGTGGTCACTGTTTACTGTGGGGATCTCTTGTTACTTTTAAACCCCTTAGTGTGATATCAAGCATTCATCTGACAACACCATTCAAGTCAGATGGGTACAAAAGTAAATAAAAATGTTTTGGTGAACAATCCCTAGTGCCAAAGCTGAGCTGAGAAGCTGAAACCACAAGCATTGTCTCTGTTAGACAGCAAGGCAACAGGAGCTACAACAAAGCTCTCTTACATAACAAAGCAATTATGTTTTCTCAGTCTCACAAGTTTTTTGACAACACAGCTTTCTCAGGCTTTTCACTGATAACACTTTGAGGCTCTTCAGGGGAAATGTGATAAATAAGCAGTCACTGTTCCCAGCTTGGTTTTGATCACCGATTTTTACTGAAGAAATATTTTACATTTTACATCTAGGCTGATACATTCTCATGTGTCAAAAAGGTCACGTAGCTGTCACTGAGGGAAGTCACAAGTCAACAAGGGAAGATCCCTAATGGAATCAAAACCAAACCAAAACAGAAAAGCCATTGTGCCTATAGGAGGGAAACAAAAAGCCTGGGTTAACTTTCATGGTTAGAAAGAGAACTAAGTAATGAAGCTGTCATAGAGTTTCTACAAGCCATTTTTTATCCTAATCTTCCTGAAATATTAAATTATGTGAGCTGCAGAAGCAAGATCTCTAGACAAAACTGTGCCATACTTACAAATTAAAAATAAATTATGAATGGCTCTTTACAGGAATATATAACTCTTCCCATTGAATGGACCAGAGAGATCATGTCTCTTAGGACTTATAGAAACACTTGGAGAAGGCAGCTGTTTTTTGTTCTAAAGCAGTAAAAAAATCAATATTTGTGGCTGAATTTTGCATTGATTTTACAGAGCAACAAATGCAACTAGGGCTAGACAACTAGGATTTAAGCTAATAAATATACTATAAATATAATAAAATATGTTATATATATATATATAATATATATATAAACGTGGGCATTTTTGAGACCCAGACATGAAATTGTACGTGCTGGAATTTGGCAGCTCAAGCACTTCTCTGTGCTGAGAGCAGGGAGTCAGCCCATTTTCAGAAAGCCTTCATTTCATCAAACCCTGGAAATGGCAGGAGTGTGTGCAGAGCCTGAGCACTGGATGCATCAGCACCCCTTTGGGCGTGCAAGTGTGGGTTTCTTTCTGGAGGCTCCTTCTCCTGGTCTTTAATTGCTCTCAAAAGGAGCTCAGAGTGTTCTGCAGGGCTCAGCTGCTTCCAGAGCTCACACTCCTGTGGGGCCAGAGTCAGGGCTGTGTCCAGAAATTCCAGGAGAATGCTGCATGGGTCAGCAATTGGTTCTCCTGTAATAGTGGTTATTCCCAAGTGCCTGGGAAAAAAAATAAAACCTTGTGGGTTTGGCATTGCTGCAGGCAGACAAAAGGACAAAACTACTGAATCCAAGTGAAATTGCTGGCAGGTTGTTCTAAGATAAAGTACTGCCTGCTACCTGTGAAAAATCCCTATATACATAGTTTTGTTCTTTGTGGGGTAATAATTCTGAGCTATTTAATGGTAAGGACTCCCTCTGAATGCATTTTGAATGGTAGTAACTATAATAACTCTTAAAAAATATATAAAAAAATAAAACTCTAAAAAAGATAAAAATTAAAACTCTAAAAACAATATGTAACTATAATAATTCTCCTCAGCAAAAAACCTCAGCCACCTAGCTGAACCCCTGCTGTAGAAATGACTCAGGGGCAAAACTGATGATTCAGAAGGTGAAATGTGACTTCACGTGGCATGTGGGTGTTCTTCTGAGGTTTCCATTCAAGGATCCACCTTGTTTGGTTTATGAGCTCTGACAAGACCTCCCAGCTCTCACTAGCAGAATGTAATACAAAGCACTGCACTAATTTAGAGGTGTCAGATCTGCCACCTGAGATAAAATACACAGGTACCATTCAAATTTCTTATTAAGCTCTCAGCCTTTTCTGTAGGAATAATTTAAATAGGCAAAGGGAGAATAAATTCAAGTTATGTATGGGAAATGATGCTGAAAATAGCCTAGGAAAAATAATGCCAGTAAATAGCAATGTGAAGTACTATAGGAAGGTCTATTAAAATAACAAAATTTACACATCTATCATGTTTAGTCTCAAAGCACCTCATAAACATTAGTTATCCTCTTGTGCTATGGAAGTATAGTGTCACTGTCATATTTTCTAAAAAATCCCCCAGCCCAGGATTCTTCTCCTGGGAAGTTGAAAAACTCAGAGAAAAAGGGAAAACAATATTATCTCATTTGCTTCTCCTGTGTTTTGCTGCTTTGGAATGTGGTTGGAGATTGTTTATCCAAGATGTGAGTTGTTCTAACTTAATGACCAATCACAGTCAGGCTGTGTCGGGACTCTGAAAGGAGTCAGGAGTTTTTCATTATTATCTTGTGAAGCCTTCTCTAAGTATCCTTTCTCTATTCTTTAGTATAGTTTAGTATAGTATTCTTTAATATAACATAGTAACATAAAATAATAAATTAGCCTTCTAAGAACATGGAGTCAGATTCATCTTTCCTCCCAACAACGGGGAACCCAGAAAATACAATAGTATAACACCAATTCCTCTGTTTTACAGGGCTGTGTCAGACTTCCAAGGAAGAGCTCACACATTCAGAAAGCAGCAAGGAGCTGGCTGTGACCCTGGAGCCTTGGTGAACCTTTGTCCTGCTGGAAAAGGTTAGGACTCCTTTGTTACTCCATTTACTCAAGTAGGGAAATCAGATAGAAAGGTCCCTATCACAGCAGCTCTGCAACAAGTGTTGTTCTTACTCCAGCTACATCCCATAACCATCACAGAGAACCAATAGACATTGCTGGGAAATTCTCCTTTCCCAAGAAAAGGAGCAGTGTGGGGGTACCAGTTGTGGGTTTCTCTGGGTCTGGATTGAAGGCACTGGAGACAGCAGTTCATGTTCAGGCTCAGGTGTTTATTGTTTATTATCAGTAAAACAGTCTCACAACCATGAGTTCATTAGAAGGCACAAAATGGCCAACAATCTCTTGTTACAAGGTCTTTTAAAGCTGAACTATCCAATTAAGAACTGACACCTAGATTATTTTCCTTTTCAACCCAATAACTGATCCCAAAGAGCCCACAATGGGAACTTTTCTGCCCAATTACAAAATGCCACCCAAACCCATGAAGAAGAAGGAAGAAGAAGCATGAAGAAGAAACCCAGGATGACACCCTGTGCCCTCCATCTTGCTCCCATCCACAACATACTAAAAACCCCAAAACTTAAATTTCTCACCAAGTGATACACCTACACTGCTCTCTAGAACCTATTTCACATTTCTGTGGATTCTGGTCTATTCTGGAGTTTAGGAAACTTTCTCCATGAGTGAGGGTCAAAGTCAGTGCTGCCCTGGGGGTCAGGGCACCCCAGAGCAGACAGAGAAATATTCCCAGTGCCCTGGGTTTCCAGAGAGGAGCCAGGCAGTGCAGCCCCTGGCAGGCTGTGGGTGTCCCTGGAACAAGGGATGGGTGCCTGGCCTCTGGGTGAGGAGCCTGGCAGGTAGCTCAGGGTGTTGGCTGCTCCTGCAGCAGAACTTGCTGTGGAAACACTTCATTATTTCTTTCAGACACTGGAATATGCTCATCATCATGTGAGGAAATGTCCATGAACAAGTGGCCTTTTAATATTAACAAGAAGAAAAGAGAAAATGTCATGAGGTACAAGGGCATAAATTCATTATTAGGGCTGAGCATGTGAGGAACACAGGGAGATGGACTTGGAAGAGCATCATTAAGGACCTCTGCAGGTAACTGGTTTTTTCAGCTGGGGAGATGCTTGGAGTCAGCTGAGCCCATTTCCTGGCTAAGGTGGTTGAGTAGGGCCCTGGAGAGAGAGAGAGAAGGTTGGGAACAAGTGGAGGGCACTTTGGGGTGCAGCTTCCCATCAATGATCCAACAGCTGCCAGGCAGGGAAGGGAATGTTCTCCCCTCAACCCCTGCATAGTTCTGTGGCTTTCCTCTACTGGCTCTGGCATTTATTTGGCCACAGAGAAATTGAGTTCAGGTAGCAGAGCTGGCAGAGACCAGCACCATGGAAGAGGAGGGAGAGATTTTCACTGATCTGCAGTGGCAACAGGCCAGGAAAAGGAATGGAGCAAGGCTAGCTCTGAGCTGAGACCAGTTGTGAGAGAGACTATGATTTCAGTTCCCCATGGGATTCTCTTTGGATTTTACTTTATTTTGCTTTTGGAGTTTGTTGGTTTTTTTGGGTTTTTTTTTCCTTAATTTCTTTTTCTAATCAAAAATATTTTATATGACTCAGAGAGTCAAACGCTTTGCTGTAACAGAAGTGAATGTCAGGTCCTGTGAGTAACTCCTGACTTACCTGTGAAGGCCTTTTATTTCCCCTAGCAGCTCCCTGGTTAAAGAGAGCTCTGCTGGAAATATGCTTTGAAATTTTGTTTTCAGGAGATTAAAGTCTGATGGAAACATGCAGCTCTTGAATGAATGTCCTTTTGTCATGCTAAGATTGCCTGCAGAAACGCTCAAAGAAAATCTTCAACTACCACTGTGTTTGTGGGGAAGGAACAATTTAATTGCAATAATAACAAGGTGATTCTGGAAGAATAAATCATGTCTGCAGCAAGCCATGCCTTAAGTGTGGATCGTGGTTGTAGTGACATCTCCAAACAATTACTCAGCACAGGAGAAGTCACTTAGCAGGGACTATGAAACTCAGAGGCCCAGCAGTGGGAATGTGCTGGGAACAGTTTCCCTGTTATATTTCCTACCCTGACCTTTTCCCAGGAGTGAGGGAGAAATGATGCTGTGGAAGCTGAAATTGTTTGCATGAGGTTGTCACAAGCAAAATGGCCTTTTCTGAATGAGCTGGACAATTCTTAGGGAAAGGGGTATTATTCTAATAGGGGAGAAACTAATTAAAGCAACTGTTATGTGTGACTGCCAATGGGACTTGAGTTCTCTTGCTGACTGGAGAAAAAGGAGACATAAATATGGAAATGTTCACCCTCTTCATAGGTGCTCTGTGAGCAAGTGAAATGAGGCATTCATTTACTTTTTTTTTTAATTGGATATATAATTAAAATAAATAATGCAAACTGCACTTGAATGCAGTGGTAACACATATTTCTGGAAAGATTTATTAACTTCTGGGAAGTTGAGGTAAAAGCTGTACAAATCAGGAAAGATTTCTTTATGTAGTTTGGTGTCATCATACAATTGGTTTCTTCAGGCAAATCTCACCTTCTACATAAGACTAGATTTTTCTTCCTGCCTATGATTGATTTATTGATTTTATTAATTTCTTTATTATTTGTATATATTATGTGTGTGAATATTCTCCTAGTATGATTCTTGATCACCAGGTGATTTGTCAGCTCTGAATTTCAGAGGGCCAGAATTAACAGAACATGGTGGCCAAAGGGCAGAATCACAGAATTGTAAAGGTTGGAAAAGACCTCAAGGATCATCAAGTCCCAACTGTTAACCCAGCACCACCATCATGTTCACCACCAAACCATTTTCTCAAGTGCCATAGCCACATGTTTTTTGAACACTTCTAAAGAAGTGGCTATGGCACTTGAGAAAATGGCATGGTGGTGAACATGGTGATCTCCACTGCTTCTCTGGGTAGCCTCTTTCAATGCTTCCTGTGAACATTTTTCTCTTAATATCCAATCTAAACCTCCCCTGGCACAATTTGAGGCCATGTCCACTCATCTGTCCCTTGTTTCCTGAGAGAAGAGACTGACCCCACCTGGTTGCAGCCTCCTTCCAGGCAGCTGTGCCGAGTGATAAGGTGTTCCCTGAGCCCCCTTTTCTCCAGGCTAAACATCCTCAGCTCCTTCAGACACTCCTCTTAAGACTTGTTCTCTTTCATCAGCTTTGTTGCCCTTCCCTGGACATGCTCCAGTGTCTCAATGGCTTTCTTGTAGTGAAGGGTCCAAAACTGAGCCCAGTGTTCTGGTGTGGCCTCACCAGCACTGAACACTGAACACTTCTGCTCCATTTTGTTGATTATGAAATTAATGTATTTGGCCTGGGTCTGATTCACTTGGATGAGTTAATTAAAAACATACTGTGCCTGTGCAAGCATATACCAAGGATTTAATTTGCTTGAACACCAAGAAGTGAATGAAGAATGAATGAACAAAGCCAAAGCCATTCACCTCCTCATTCAAGCAAATTACCCAGGTAATAGAATTGGGGAAATGACTGAACTAAGCACATATCTGGGGACTAATAATCATAGATCCTGCTCTTACTCTGCCAGGTGCATAGAGCACTATGTATACTCTGAATAACCAACAGGGACATGTATTACATGTACTGAAATTAAATAGAGTTGCAATCATGCTGCTTCCATCAGCTGCGGCAGCTGCAGCTTATTTACATAAAGGGAGGGAACTTTTGGAAACTATTTCCTTTCCTGCCAGAACTGAGAGGGCCAGCTCTTTTCTGAAACACTGAAATAGAGCAGCCAGTTCAAAGAAACTAAAGCAGGCTTGAAATTCTATGTTTGGGTTCACACATGACCCTGACCTTGGACCTGGCTTGGTTAAGCAAGCCAGCATAAAGTCACTGACATGGAGAGCAGGGGAGTTCAGCACTGAGCTATTACAGTAGAATGCAGACTGGACCCTGTTTCCTTACAGGGATGAAGAGATTTTTGCTTGTTTGTTTGGGGTTTTGAGGGGGTTTTTTGTGTTTTTTTTTAGAGTTCTGACTACTACTTTGCCATGACTTTAACCTGGTGAGAATTAGAATGGGAAAAGCCAAGAGCCCCCCTTGTTTCTCTGTGCCATGGCTCCTTGGGGGCCCATGGAATGGAGAGCAGCACAGTCTGCCCTCACTGAGAAGTTGTGAGGATAAGGGAATTAAGTCATGAAGGGACTAAGTTAATTGGTGACAGTTGCCTGAGACAGATATCAAAATAGAGCTTCCTTTTGTCTCATCTCTCCTAGCTACACGAAGCATTTGAGAGAACTTTACTATTCTGTGTCTTACACTGGAATATAATTTGTCAGTAGAAAGTGACAGAAAAGCTACCACAGCAACAGGCTGCTGAAGTAAAGTTTGGTCCTTTTTTTTGGTGTGTCTGTGTGTTATTTGGCAAGAAATACAGACTTTTTCCCATTAATTCCTGCTGATTTCCTTGAATCCAATGCTTTTTCAGTCAGATATTGGTTTGCTAGACATGCTGCAGTAAACAGATGTGACAGTGTTCACAGGGGTCTGAGGATGAGGGAAGAGATGAGGATCTGACTCCATGTTTCAGAAGGCTTGATTTATTCTTTTATCATATATATTACATTAAAACTAGAATAGAAGAAAAGGTTTCCTCAGAAGGCCAGCTAAGAATAGAATAGCAAAGAATGATAACAAAGGCTTGTGGCTCAGCTCTCTGTCTGAGCCAGCTGGGCTGTGATTGGCCATTAATTACAAACAACCAACATGGGCCAATCACAGATGCACCTGTTGCATTCCACAGCAGCAGATAATCAATATTTACATTTTGTTCCTGAGGCCTCTCAGCTTCTCAGGAGGAAAAATCCTAAGGAAAGGATTTTTCATAAAAGATGTCTGTGACAAACAGACATCCAGGAGGATATCAGAGCAATTTACTGCCCCAGATATTTGTCCCCACGAGCACATGCTAGAGCAGAGATGGAGCCTGTTCACTGTGCCCAGCCTTCTGTAAGATGAGACATCTGAAACTCCATCAAATCTTGTGCTTTCTTTTCCTCATACTTTGTAAAGACCACATTTTCTAACAAAACAAGATGTTCTGCCCTGACAGGGCTTTCTCTTAGTTAAACTCTGTCACTGTGAGCTGGGCTACAGTGGCTCGGCCAGATGAGAACGTTGCCTCCCAGAGACACCACTCTAATCTTCAGTCTCATTTCATTTTGGGATTATTTCTTGCTGCTCTGTGCTCTTGTTTTGATAATTCAGAAGGAAATATTTTCACCAAGCATCCAAAGTGTGATCAAATGCTGCTGTAGGGTTTTTTGTGGTGGCTTTTTTTTTTTTTTCTTTCAATTCAAACTTCATTCTCCTTCTCTTTTGCAAGATCAAGGGTGAAGATGTGGCCCAGATTCATTCCAAATCCCTTCCCTGGGAGTGTGCCTGCTAATCAAAGGTGGGTCTTTCTTTACCTATTGCAATTCCTACTGCTTTTTTTCCCCCCATGCATACACACCTCCTTCCATCCCCTCAATTCCTCTGCAACTCCAATCACTTCTGATTCTTTTCTGTGTTTTATGGCTACTCCTGGGATCCATAGCAGTTACAGGATTTGGGACCAAAGAAGGCTGGATGACAGCACTCCCCTTGAGCCAGATGTGTTTTGTCACACTTGCATCAGTGATGTGAGAGGGCACTACAAGAACACTGAGCTGGATCCAGACTGAAAGGCTAGACAGCTTTGTGATTCTCAAACCTCAGCTGCCTGGGATGATTTTAGTAGTTGCTGTGTGGTTCACAGGAAGACTTTAGCTAGGTAAGAACCTAAAAATCTGTGTAGAAACTATTTATGCAGCCTTTATTCCATGTGCCAGCCCTTTGAGGCCTCTTCAGTCCTTCAGAGTGGCACAAACATTCCACCTGGTCCCTTCCACAGAAACAGGGGAGCTGGTGAATGAGCTCTCAGATTTAATCTGAGCCATCAGCTTTAATGGAAATCATTGTTAATTAAAGAAAACTCATCCCCATTTGAAGCAAATGCTGGTTCATTTGCAGGATTAATCACTCCAGGGGCAGACTGGCATTTCCCCTTCTCTCTTGGCATGGGTGGAAGCCACCTACATGTTTGGAGCTTCCAGCTCCTCCTGCTGTGTGATGGCACAAAGGGGCAGATTTGTCACTCTCTGGGGACCAACCATATGAAACTGTTTTATTTGCTCAGTCATTTGCAGAGGGTGGCTGGTTTGTGCCTGGGAGAGCCAGCTGGTATCAGATGGCTGCTTTGACAATTAGGAGAGTGCTGTTACTGCTGTCTAGGGGAGGGGGTTTATCCCTTATCAAAGACTATAAACATCTTTTCACCCTCCACAAATGACCATCCCCACCTGCAAGGAGCTAGGAAAACCTTCCCAGCTCACTGCAAAAGAAGACAGGGCCAGTGCAATGAGCACTAAAAAACCACAAATACTGATTCTCCTGGGAAGCACAAAGGTGGAGGAGATGGAAACTGAAGCCTCAAAGGGCTTTTCCTTTCCCTTGTGATAAATTATTAAATATTAATAATCAAGGGGATTATTAAATCCCCTTGATTGCAGCATTAGCCTAAAATCCGTGTGTCCAGACCCTTCTATTAGCAGTTCTCCAGTGGTGCCACCTTTGAGCCTCAGGCCCCAGCAAAGGCAGTTCTGGCCCCCATTTTCCTCTTGCCCACCTCATCCCCTTGGGCTCAGATTTAATGTTATGTTCTCCATGCCACTGCCAAAGAAAGCTTTCCTTAACAGGGATGAGAGAGAGGGAAGAGGTGAGAAACAGGAGCTGAATTCCCAGAGGCTCCTTCAGCCCTGGTGGGACTTGATGAATTCCTGTCATACCTGTGAACAGCAGTACCTAAGTGGGTAAATTCAGTGTTCAGCCAGGAAAAAGAGCAGCTGGCAGCTGTGAGAGAAGCCCTGGGGGAAGGAAGATTTGTCACTATCTATTGACAAGTGGTGGGAAATCATTTACAAGGGCAGGTCTTTTCAGGTACGGGGAGGTTTGGGGCGTTTTGTCAGCTAGTGAAAGGAAACAGGCTGACAAAGCTCCAGCCTGATGCTGCACTGCAAGGGACCCTAAAAAAGGCTAAATGGGAGATTGAGGATTTTGTTTGTTGGTTTGGGCTTGTCTGTTGTTGATTTTTGAATGGCAAAATCTCTGATGAATTTCACGTGGACTCCTTCCTAGAGAATGTAGATGGATATCTGGGTGGATCTGAGGCAATGGAGTGGCACTTGGGCCATGGTAAGTGGCAGTGGTGGCTTTGAGGAGGTGCCCCAGCTGCTGGGGAGCAAGCACTGGAGGTGCCTGAGGGGTGGGGATGGGGCCAGCCCAGCCAGGGCTGAGCAGACAGCCCTCGGTGGAGGTCTCCTGTTTTAAGAAATATGCACTAAATTTGTCCTCTGGTGGGGGTAAAGGGGGTCATTCTGGGGTAGAACAATAGCCAGGGTTGCTGGAAATTGGAAGAAAAAGCGAGTCAGACATAGAGAGGCAGCAAATGCAAAACATTTGTCCTGTAAGAGCACCTTCACAGCATGATGTCTTGGTTTGGAAAGACAGGAGTCTGCTAAAGAAGGCAGGAGCCTCCCCTGAAATGGAAAATGTAAACCCCCTCCCTCCGAATTGCTATAAATTTGAAATTAAGGGGCTCTCAGGCAAAAATATGGGAGCAGGAATCACAGTTCTTTATTAGGGAAGAAAATTGTAAAAAAACCAAAACAATAACACTGACAGAGTCAGAACACAACCTGACACCCTGTGGGTCAGGGTGTTGGTGGCAGTGCCATTGGAATTGTTACTCCAGCCCTCCTGGAGTGTCAGGTATGGTTCTGCTGGAGCAGGGATCCTGTAGAAAAGGTTGTAGTCTTCCTCTGAGGATCCAGTGGAAGAGGCAGCTGCAGTTCCTCTGGGAAATGCAGTGGAGAAGCTGTGCTGGTGTTCCAGAATCTCCAGATTATATCCAGGTAGGAATGCTTGGCTCCTCCCCCTGGGTGGAGATTCTCACAATGAGATGATGTAATTTTATCAGCCATGCAGGGACACTCAATGGCCCTTTGGCAGCAGATATCTCCCTGGAGGGAGGATTTGTTTATGGAAGAGATAAGGAAAACTGTCCAATTAACAGAAGATACCTGCCCCACCTCTAGGATAGGAGATGGCAAATAAAATACACGTTGCCTTGCAATCCAGGACACAAGAGGATTAGGACTGGGAGAGCTGGCTGCTGTCTGTCTGTCTTCCCCACTGCCTCACCCAGCACCCCCCTGTTTTACCCCAGCAGCCTCCTGATGTGGGGGCTCATCATCTGGGCACCAGGCTGACATGTCACTGCTGAGGGGACACTCTCCTTGGGCAGCAGGCAGAGGGAACACTGTAGGCTCAGACAAACCTTGGGAACAAGGATGCTGTGGGGAGGGCAAACCAAGCACGTGCAGGGTGCTCACCATGGAAAACACTGCCAGGGAAAGGCCTTGGAAAACGCTGCCAGGAGAAGGTGCCTTGGAAAACGCTGCCAGGGAAAGGTGCCTTGGAAAACACTGCCAGGGAAAGGTGCTTTGGAAAGCACTGCCAGGAGAAGATGCCTTGGAAAGCACTGCCAGGGAAAGGTGCTTTGGAAAACACTGCCAGGAGAAGGTGCTTTGGAAAACACTGCCAGGGAAAGGTGCTTTGGAAAACACTGCCAGGGAAAGGTGCTTTGGAAAACACATGCTTGGTGTAAGGGTCTCCATGGGGATCCAGCACATCCAAGACATCCAACTGAGGTATTTCAGGTGAAGACTGACATCACCAGGCTCCTCCTCTTGTCACTTGAAAGGCTCAACTTAGCCCTGTAGAGAGTGAAGGGTAGCACTGCTCCAGCTTTTCCCTGCAATGCTGGAGCTCTGACCCCATCAGAGCCTTCCAGGAGCCCTTCAGGTGCTTTCACCAAATGATATTCTTCCCCTTTCCACACAGATTGTAGCTTAATCAATACAGCCTAAAGACAGAGCAGCCTACAGCTGCCTTCTGTGCTGCTGGCTTTGGCCAGGAGCAGAACAGCTCTGTGTTATAAACTCTGTGGTCCCATAAGCCTGGAAGGGGAAAAGAAATAAAATCCAAGTGCAGGCAGAGCAGGGAGGTGAGGCCTGCCCATAAAACAGAGCACACAGCACTAGCAGTGCAATTAAAGGGCCTCCAGGGCTTCCTTCTGATCCAGGGGATACTTTGGAACAGAATACCAAATATCCAGTGGCCTGGCCTTGGCTTCATATCAAGGAGAGATTGATTAGTGCAGGAGTGGTGATGAGCCACGGGCATTTGAGAATCCCCATGTTAGAGCTTCATGTCAGCCTTCAGCCAGTGCTAATCAGAATCTGATTTAAGGTTCAAGATTTTTTTTAGGCTATGCCTGGTCATGCTTAAGTTTTATTTGACCTTTAAGCATCCTTTCCCAAGTTATGTGTTCCTTTCAGCCATTTTCTAAGCAGCCCAAGCACAAAAGGTCTCTCCAGCTGGACAGAAGTGTCAGGATATTTTCTTTCTTTTTTTCTGTCTGGCTTGCAGCCTCCTCTGTCTTGTACCAAAGGCAACTTTCCCTTTTATGCTCCCTACACCAGATGGATAAATTAGACTTGCTTTTGCCCATTTGCTGGCAACTGTACTGCAAGATCTCAGGCACTTGATGTTAACTGAATTATTATCAGTTAATAACAGCTTTCTGTGCAGTGTAAACTGATATGCTAAAGAAGAGTGGGCCTAAGTGTCAAGCATTTTCTAGATTACTCTTCCATTTACTAAAAGCAAGCAATTGCTGCTAAAAAAAAAAGTATAAAAGGAAAGACAGATTTCATGTTGCCGTGCAAGATGTGCCTTTCAGCAGCTGCAGGTTTCTCAGAAGGCTTTTTGGAGTTAATCAGCAAAAGGGCAAAGGGCAGGCAAAATCTGGGCTGGGAGATTTTCTTGGCGGATTTTCAAGTCCATTAATAACAGCTCAGTCCCTGGCAGGGTGGGGGAGCAGAGCAGATGTGGGGGTAAAGGCGGAAGAGCTGAGCTGCTGGCTGGAGTGCTGTGCTGCTCTGTGATGGCTGAGAGGGCAGAGCAGTCCAGCTCCCACACTGGCAAACCCCAGCAGCCACTGGAGGAGGATGAAATTAGTCCTGTGCTGTGTCCAGCCCCAGGGATGACAGCAGGGAGCTGCCCCAGGAGCCCCTCTCCTGCACAGCTCTGCTCCCTCCTTGCTGCCCTGGCTCCTCACTCTGCCTTAGCATGGGCTGGGAGGTTTTCCTGCACTGTTTCTATGTTCTCTTTGCTGCCTCTCAGAGGAACAGGGCACTTGGACCTTTGCTTCTCTCCCCACACCTGGCTGGGGGATCAAGAGGTGCCTGTGCCAGGAGGAGAGGTACATGCTGCTGCTGAGGGCTCCTTGGGAGAGGTTTCCTGACCTATTAATGGCACATTTCTGTCTGGGAATGGCAGGAAGAGAAGCTCCTCTCCATTCCTGTGTCCTGGCGCAAGAGGCAGGGACTGGTCCTTGCAGCTCCCACTCCCGTCAGCTGCTGCTCTCAAGCCACCAGTTCTGTCACAGAGCTTCAATCATGAGGTCTGTGCCTGCCTCTTGCTGCGGTGTTTGTGTTGTCAGAGGAATCTGAGAAGACTTTCTGGTGTCTTTCTGGCTGACTCTTCCATGGGTCAGGAAGCCTCCCCTCTGCATTAGCAGGGCTGGCACCCACGTGTTCCATCCCTCACTGCCTCCCCTTTGCTCTGTGCTGCTGGCAGGGGCTGGGAGGATGTTTTTCTAATTTTGCAGCACCAAAGCACAAGGAGCAGATGGGCTGAGCCTGTTGCTGAGTCTGCTTCCTCCCCTCTCAGCATATTTGGCAAAGGGGAGGAGATGCTGGAAGCTTGGACTTGTGTTGGGGCCAGAGCCTGGCATCAGGTTGGTGCTTGCTGCAGGTCCCCAGCTGAGCCTGCAGGGTGGGCTCAGCCCCATGGGTCCCACTGAGGCACAGCATGAGAGCCTGAAGAGTTACACAGACCTGGTTCTGGCTCCCAGAGAGGTGAGGGTCAGGGTGAGATCCCTCCTCTCTTGCTCACACCACTGCCCACAAGGGGTTGTGGGCATCAACCAGCCATGCTACAGCAGCTCAGGTGGGCAAGCAGAACTTTGAGGTACCCTGAGGTGGTCCCACCATAGTGCTGGTGTTCACAGGGGTCCCAGGATGAGGGAAGAGACCAGGATCTGACTCCATGTTTCAGAAGGCTTGATTTATTATTTTATGATATATATTATATTAAAACTATACTAAAAGAATAGAAGAAAGGATTTCATCAGAAGGCTGGCTAAGAATAGAAAAAGAATGATAAAGGCTTGTGACTGACTGGCACAGTCTAAGACAGCTGGACTTTGATGGCCATTAATTAGAAACAACCACAAGAGACCAATCAAAGATCCACCTGTTGCATTCCACAGCAGCAGATAACCATTGCTTACATTTTGTTTTTGAGACCTCTCAGCTTCTCAGGAGAAAAGATCCTAACTAAAGGATTTTTCATAAAACATGTCTGTGACACACATGGACAAAATTGCTCTCAGGGCTAAGTTGAGCCTTTCAATGACAAGAGGAGGAGCCTGGTGATGTCAGTCTTCACCTGAAATACCTCAGTTGGATGTCTTGGATGGGATGAATCCCATGGAGACCCTTACACCAAGCATGTATTTTCCAAAGCACCTTTCCCTGGCAGTGTTTTCCAAAGCACCTTTCCCTGGCAGTGTTTTTTATGGTGAGCACCCTGCACATGCTTGGTTTGCCCTCCCCACAGCATCCTTGTTCCCAAGGTTTATCTGACCCTACAGTGTTCACTCTGCTGTTTAAGGAGTGTGTGCTCCAGCTTGTAGGAGCTCTCCCTGGGCATTGTACCATTCCTGTGGGCCAGCATGGAGACAAGGGGGTAAAATAAGCACCAATTTGCACAGCACTGTAGCTAAGGTGCCCTTCACAAGGCACCTGGCTTAGGGGATGAATTTCATAGAGAAATAATGTGCACTTCTCCAGACGGTGAGGAGTGAACTTCTGCAGATTTACAACTTCTGCAGATTTTTTTAGATGTTTAGCATCCCTAAACAGCAGCTCTGCATCCTGATGGACTGAGCAGGGAGTTGAGGAGGCTGCAGCAAAAGTGTCCAGGCTCAGGTGATCTGAGACAGGGTGGAGGGTCTGGATGCCTGTTTGGGTATTTCTTTTATTCTTATGGTTGTCCAAGGAATGAGAGAAATGAAATGCATTTTTGTGTCTCCACAGCTAGCCTGGATGATATTGTGTTTCATGCCTGTCAGATTCAGGCATTTTGTTAAAATTAGAGATGATAGATTTATGGCCCAGAAGGGATTGCTGCAGCAGGCCAGACTTCCCTCTGTGATTTCAGCTTCTCTTCTACTCCCTTGGTGTTCTCCCTTCTAGGGCTTTTCAGGCACAACTCTAACACAAACAAAGGGGAGCAGTAGCACAAAGGCTGCTGTTTTGTGCAGAATTGACCATGGCCACTGTGACAGCAGCAGTCCCTGCGTGCTGCTCCCTTCTGGCCCAGAGAGCTGCCTCAGCACCTTCCCTTTTCTCCATGTTTGTGGCTCAGAACAACTATTTGAAGGTTTGAGAGGGAAATGAGGACAGGGATAAAGATCTCCAGTGTTCTTTTAAAGGAGACAAATTGACCTTTAGCACCAAGGGTTTTTCTAGAGTGTCAAACTGGGATCAGAACACCATTCCTATTGCCCATTTCCAGCATGCTCTCTTCCTTCTTGGGCAGAGTTTGGTTTCCCTCCCTTCTTTTAGCAAAGTGTGTATTTCAGCACCCCATCTCTCCTTGCCAGGGCTCTTTCCCAGGCTTTTCTGATTTACTTTGCACTCTTCAAGTGCAGCCCCAGTGCTTGACTCAGCTATTGTCTAGCAGGGTGAGATGAGGTATCAGGCAGCACCAGGTGTCTGAAGTGGCCAGGCTGCACACAAGTGTTGCTCCATTGCAGGTTACAAAGCCCCTTTGCAGGTTACAGAGCCCCTAATTGCTGTGCCTCTACATTTATTTATTTATTTTTTTTTTAAGCAACGCTTCTACCATAATTCCACGAGGTAAGAAACTGATTAAAATGTACCAAACAGTATCATCTTTAGTGCTTTGAAAAATCCCTGCAGCTGGTGGGTGGCTGTGGGGGAGGGAGTGATTGATGCAAAATGTCCCCTCTCCCCAGGAGATCTTTCTCCCCCACACCCAGAATCCTGCTCCTTCCTACTTATATAACTTTGTCATCTCCCATAGCACGGGTGCAGCTGATTTGTCACCAGGAGGAAGCTGAGCCCAGGAGCTGGAGCAAGGGACAGAAGCTTGGAGGGTCCTGACTTCTGTCCCTGGCATGCAGGGGGCTCTTGGCTCCAGTTTTCCTCTTTGCAAAGGAGATCCTGCTGGTTTCTGCCTCGCTCAGCTGAGGGGGGGTGAAGCGTGTGTTGACAGAAATGCTTTGGGATCCTTTGACGGAATGTGTTAATTTATTAATGGAATCTTCTCTAATCGTCACATTTCTTTGCATTAACTAACAAAAATGCTTTGTGAGGGTGCAGTGTGGAGTTCAGCAAGCAAACCCTGACCCTCAACCCCCCCAGATGTGTGCAGAGAGGCAATGCTGGAGTGGCAGGAGTAGAGCTCTGCTGGTGCTGCGCCCTGCCAGGCTGCCCTGGTGCCCGGGACAGCTCGTGGGATGGGCTTGGAAAGGGTGGGTATTTTTAGGGAGAAGGAATTTTGGCAACGTGGACAAAACAAATCTCAGCTGAGGGGAAACACTGAGAGCTGCTCAACGTGTGCATGAGTGATGCATGTGTGTTATTTTGGGAAAAAGCTCATCTGCCTGTGCCCTGAAGCACATGGCAGTGCCCCTGAGCTCTGCCAGCCCCCAGCTGAGTTGGGACACTTTTATTCAGTCCCAAACACCACAGATGTGCCTGTACTCTTGGCTCAAGGGGGCTAAGGGAGTTGGTCAGCCCAAACCCCTTTACAAAACGTTTTGCATCCATGTGGCAGCAATGGGAATGTCACATTCCTGGCACCACTGCCATGTGTCTGGGATATGACCAGAAAAGGAAAGGCTGCTGCCCTGCCAGAGTGTGGAAGGGAGACTGTGTGAGCAGCCACTGTGCAACAATGGGGAGGCAGAGGTGATTTTTACCTGCTATACAGTCTCAGTGTAACACCACCGAATTGATCTGCTGAGCTTTAATATTTGAATCCTGGTATTTTTGCATATTAAATCAGGAGAAGCAGTCCTTGAGGCAGGAGCAGGGATTGTCTGTGCTCCTGCAGCACCCAGGCTGGGCAGCTGCTGCATTCAGCCAGCAGCAACAACCATCATTAGGTTTAATTAGTGATCAATATGTCATTTCAACTAATGTGAGAAAGTTTACCAGGCAGGCTGTATTGGATTTTCTGGAAACAATGCAAGGAATAAGAATATTTCAAGAATATTTCAATAAGCAGATACTGTTGCTAGGCCAGGCTTATCTTCATGGTGTGATGTGCCTACAACACTGGAGTTCATCCTTTGTGCAGGGTCACAGGGGAGGCTTTGGTCCCTGGTGTGGTATTTCCAGGGTTCTTTGGGGCAGGAAGGAATGATGAATCTGACTCCATGTTCTTAGAAGGCTATTATATTATATTATATTATATTATATTATATTATATTATATTATATTATATTATATTATATTATATTATATTATATTATACTAAAGGATACAGACAGAAGGCTTAACAAGATACTAATGAAAACTCGTGACCCCTTCCAGAGTCCCAACACAGCCTGGCACTGATTCTAACACAACACATATAATATTCATTTCAATATTTGCAAAAAGCCAATCATAAAATATTCATTTTTCACATCCTGAAAGTGGGAAACATACAGATCTGCACAGAGGAAGCCACAGGCATGATGAGGTACATGGCTGCCACTGCAGTCATGTTTTTAGACCTGGTAGCTCACCCTGGGACCCACGAGCTGTGTGATGTGTTGGAGGAAATCCCAAGCAGGGACAAGGCAGTCCCACTCACTCTGGCAGCAGCATGTCTGCTGAAGTCACACTCAGGCAGTATTTTTAATGTGGCTTGAAAGAACTGCCAGCTCCTCTGCTGCTGCAAATGGGGCTATTTTTAGCAATTAACTGTATTCAAATGTTCCTTCCACGATCTGCACAGGCAGTAAAATGGTTTAGTAGATTACCAGATATTCCCCTAGATAAAAGCAGTGTTTGCTGTGTTAAAAAAAAAAAAGTTAACTCAGATGGAAATCTTAACACTTCACAGTACCAGTTCACACTGAGGCAGGGTTGGGAAAGGGATATGACCTTGGGGATTCCTGTTAACATTTGTGTGCCCCCATTCTGAGAAAAACTTGACTATTCAGCTACGCTGCCTGGCTCCTGGTAGTGCTTTGCATTGCTATAGCTTCTTTCAGCTCACAACCTCAGACCTTTCCCTCAATAAGGTGGAGGTGGACAAGATAATCAGTAGGTGAGTGGGATCTATTCCCATCTGGCAAACTCTTGCTGTTGAATGTAGTCCTCAAAAAAATCCTTTTGACTTTCCTGGTATGTGGTGGTCTGTGCCTTCCTATAAACGGTATTGTGATGTTAATAATAACCCTAATAGTGGTTAAGAAGAATGTTTCTCAAACAGGTCTTGCATCAGCCATCAGGCTGCCCATGGGGTGGCAGGAGGTGGCTCAGATCAGGAGATTACATGGACTGTTATGGAATAGGAACAGTGCCTCAGATGGGCCCTGATTCTGCAAATACTGGAATTGCTTTTTCTCAAAGCATGTGCTTACACTTGAAGTCTGCAGTCGAGGAGTTTAAGCAGAGACACAAAATTAAACAAGTGTTCAACAGATTTGTTATAATTTTAAGCCCTCTGTTTCAGAGGGCCTGGCATTCAGTACTGCAATGCAATTTTAATGCCTTTTGCTTGATCTGCAAAGCTGGAGAATTATTTAGCTGGGGGGAAATGTAAAACATTGATTGCATGCATTTGGCAGCTTTTCCTGACTTTGGACAGGGGAAAGCCACAGGCCTGGCAGATTCAGCATTTCTTTGAGTAGAGCATGAGGATGCTGGAGGTAGTGGGTGCTGGAGGCAGCTCTCCCATCACTTAGACTTTTTCAGGAAGGATTGGATGGAAAAAGCCCCCTTCAGTTATAAAATCACCTGTGGAATAGGTTCAAATCCTTTCTTCTGCAGGGCAGGAAAGGGAGGTATAGTCTGCCTTTTATTTCTCCTGATGAGAATCTCTGTGAGTCAAGATTTCCTTTGCAAGCCAATATGGAAACTTTAATGCCTGACATTAAATATTCTTTTTAAAGCTGTGCTGAACTGAGAAAAAAAAAAAGAAAAGTTAATTAGACCTTCTTGCAAAGGAAATAAAAATGTATATTAGTTAAAGTAGTGACATTTCCTTTTGATAGAAAGCTGGTGTTTCCAAGAGTCTGAGATAAAGGCTAATAGGCAGGCTAATCAAAGAACACAGGAACAAGTCCTTATGCAATACCTCTCCCTTCTGTTCAGTACAAATCCATTTGATCTTTACCATTAAGCAAGGGAATTTAGTTTCATGTCACAAAAAACAAAGAATATCTGAGAGTAGAAGAGAAGAATTGTGTCCAGGCCAAAAGCTTTCTGTCTGAGTGTCTTGGTTTGGAAAGACAGGTGTCTGCTCAAGAAGGCAGGAGCCTCCCCTGAAATGGAAAATGTAAACCCCCTCCCTCTGAATTGTCATAAATTTGAAATTAAGGGACTCTCAGGCAAAGATCTAGGAGCAGGAATCACAGTTCTTTATTAGGGAAGAAAAAAAAAGAAAATTAAACAATGCAGTAAATCAAAGCAACACTGACAGAGTCAGAACACAACCTGACACCCTGTGGGTCAGGGTGTTGGTGGCAGTGCCATTGGAATTGTGACTCCAGCCCTCCTGGAGTGTCAGGTATGGTTCTGCTGGAGAAGGGGTCCTGTAGAAATGAGTGCAGTCTTCCTCTGAGGATCCAGTGGAAGAGGCAGCTGCAGTTCCTCTGGGAAATGCAGTGGAGAAGCTGTGCTGGTGTTCCAGAATCTCCAGATTATATCCAGGTAGGAATGCTTGGCTCCTCCCCCTGGGCGGAGCATCTCCCAATGGGATGCTGTAGTTCTCACCAGTCATGCAGTGACATTCAATAAGATGGCAAATAGAATACAGTTTGCTTGGCAATCCAGGACACTGGTCTTACAGGCATCTTTCTCCACAGTCAAGTTGCAGTGAGATGTGGAGCTTGTTTTGGCCTGCTGTAAAACGAGGCACTAGCCATAAATGTAGGTCTCAGATCTTGAGGATTTCTCAGAACTCAAGGAAGTACTAGAGCCTGAGCTCCAGACTCAAATTTATTTCTAGGATGTGGGGAAGTGCTGCTCTGCAGCCGAGCTCTGGATCTTACATGGTCCTTCATGCTTCTCTTTTTTCTGTGTTTCTCTTCTGTTCTTTTTCACCCTCCTCCTATTTATCCTCTTCCTTATCTGCTGCTTTGTTTCTCTGCAGCATCTTGCTCTTCATATGACCAGCACCAAAACCCCTGGTTCTAAAAGCCAGCGGTGATAATTTCTTACTCCCAAAAGCACTGCATCTACCATAGGAGGAATGCTGCACTGGAACTCAGTTTTGTGGACAAGATTCACCAGCTGGAGAAGTAGGAGCTCTTCTTTTGATGCATCCAGTGGTGCTTTGATTACCCACAGAGCACAGCATCCACAGGTAGAGTGTGAAAAATGTGTATTATATGATTGGCTTTTTTTGCAAATATTAAAATTAATATTATATGTGTTATGTTAGAAAGTTATGCTGTATTAATTATCTTATGTAGTTTGTTAAATATAGTTTTAGGTTATAACATAATGTTAAAATAGAAACTATGCTATGTAAGATACTTTTTAACGAGCTCAAGAAAGAGAGGAGATAATCAAGAAATTCTTTGCACAGACATAACAGCAACAAGACACTGAGATCTCAAAGAGAAGAATTATTGCCTCCTTATTGGGAAGACCCAGTCTCCTTGCAGACTCCATGGAATCTGGCCATGATTTACAAGATGAAGGGGGGGAAGTTGACAATAACCAGAAAACACCCTTTGTTTGAAAAGGATTTTTGAATCATGTATGAGATATTTGAATATGCAACAGGCTATTGCTTTCAAGAGTTAATCCTTTGTTAGTGAGCCATGCTTTCAAGAGGAAAGTATCCAAACGTTCATCATTCTTTACTTTTTTATTATCCCAACTCTGATTGTCCAAATTCTTATTGCTCTAATTTGTATTACTATTTTTATAACCATTTTATTACTGTTAAACTTTTAAAATTTTAAAACAAGTGATTGGCGTTTTTCACAAGAGCATCAGGGCAGGGGTCAGGCTCAGAAGGGCAGAACCATGCTTTCTGCAAGTGTGGGGGTTTTTTTGGAAGTTCTTAAAAGATCAGAGTTCTGCTGCTTGTAAAGCAAGCTAAAGAAGCTGCTTTCAATGGGCTCTCCTCCTCACCCAAGGAGGAGATGTCCAAAGAAGCATCTGGGAACTTCTGGGATTGTATCAGGCAGTCCAGTTCCTTCATGGAATGCTGCTCTGATTCTCAGTTCAGGCAATTTCTGTTTCAAATACCCAGTGGATTTTCTTTTCTAACTACACTAATTAGCCTCAATTGAGAATACAGAATCTGATGCTTCATGTCTGGCACTGCATGTTCCTTGAAAGAAGAGAGACAAGCTGGTGTTTGTGTCTTTCTCCATGAAGAAGAAAAGTTTGAGCAGGTTTTGAAGCCCAGAGTGAAAATAGGTTTTGCTGCAAAAGTTACTGGAAGTCAGAAAGCCACCCAGAGCAGCTGAGGCCACCAGGGAGAGAAGTGAAGGGAAATGGATGCAATTTCAGCTTCCCTTCAGGAAATGCCACCTTTGTGCACCTTTGGGCTTTCTGGTTTTAGCTACAAAAAGGGATGGGGTGAAGGACTTTGCACACATCTTTGTCAGACTCCACCACACTGCATGTGCTGAGCTTGAAAATTGAGGCATCCACCCCTGCTGGCATTCACTGAGCCTGCTGGACATTTTGCCATGCACATTAGTGTGAAGAGGATCTCATGTTGGTTCTCTTTCCTAAAAACTGATATTAAAAAATGACAGACAGCCTCAAATTCCATTAAGCTCAATACATGTGCTCAGCTACTGATAGGATTTGATCTCTAGGCTTATATTATGGTTTATGTCTCTTTCTCCTTGGTGGCATATCAAATGCCATATTGCCCCCTCAGTTCTTCACCAGGAACACAAGAATTGCTACTGCTCCATTAAAAAAAAAAAAAAAGAAAAAAAAGTGAAAATGACTACATTTTTTTCCATGTGCTGCTAAGAGGCTTCATAACAGAGTCACAGGCTAGGCTGAATGGAAAGGGACTGCTGCTGGCCTCTGCTCAAATCTAGTCCAGCAGCAGCAGGATGCTTAGGGCCTCATTCAGCTGAATTTTGAATTATCTCCAAGGATGGAGATCCCACGGCCTCTCTGTTCAATTGCTTCATCAAACTCATGATAATCCTTTCTTTCCTCCTATCAAAACCACAACCTCTTTTTTTGTTTCAAATCTATCACCGTTCATCCTTCTGCTGTACACTTCTCTAAAGGGTCTGGCTCCATCTTCTCTAAACACTCCCCATTAACAGTTTGTGTCACATGAAGAAAAAAAGATGGGCAGAGTTGCAGGATGCATATCCAGACTGAGACTTCAGATATTGTGACTCCAGCTGAGTGAGTCTGAGCTACTGGCTCAGATCATTGGTTCACTGAGGATCAAAAATGTACAAAAATCACGTTTGATCTGAGAGTCAAACATGGCTCACAGCTTTGCACAGATCAGTGAATTCATACCAGGTTTGTCACTGGGAGGAGCCAAAGGAAACCTCTCCAGACAGGTTTCCAAATCAATTGTCCAAATTCCTTTTGAAAAACTCTGTAAGTGCCCCAACACTTTGTGGTGGTCATGACTGAGATGTCCCTTTGTCCTTCCCGGTGGATTTGATATGTGATGTTAAGTGCTGATCCCCTGAGGAATGCAGATCCCCTTTAGGACTGGCAGGTGTGATAAATCAAAGCCAAATCCAGAATAAAGGCTGCAATTCTGTCACTGTGCTCAGATCTCAAGGGCAGCTCTGGATTTGGCTGCCTGCTTTGGTCACCTGCTGGCAGTGGCAGCAATGTGGGATCATGAGAGCGATGTCCATGAAACAGGAGACCTTAAGGAGCTGTGATTAAGGGGTCTCTTGGGAACTGTACTCTCGAGTATCTGAAGAGCTGCAGCCAGTCTGTTCTCCTGCTGATGCTCACACTTTTGGGTGCTGCAGTTACCTTGATAAATGGTGTGTAATGCACAGCTGGGAAGGAAATATGTGCTGGGTGTCAGGTTTAAGGAGCCAACAGACTTGTTAAGTGTATGTTTGACTCCAGACAGGCAGAGCAGACTGGTGCACTTGAGCAAGCTCAGAAATATTGCTGCATCAGGACTAGGGCCTGTTTCAGCAGCTGAAAGTTCACTCAGAGCTTTCCTGACACCCCAGAAGCTCTGACCTCTGAGGTGTCAGGAGGCCAAAAATTGAGAAGCAGTATGAAATCTGTGCCACATGAAAGCTGGTAGAAATCCAAGTGCTCCTGTACATTTATTTTCCTTTTTTCTGCTTTATCCTGAGAAGCATACAGTAGCACACTCTGGCCCACTTTGATTCCTGGGGATGTAAATAGAAATATGAGTCATGATAACTCATTAACACTAGTTGTAGAACAATTAAGCTAAACAGTATTTTCCTTTGAGAGAGCCACAACTATTTCATGCCCCAGTTAATTGATTTTGATATGCTTTCCCTTGGCTAGGAAATGCAAGTTCCTTGATCCACATCCCCTGCTGGTTTTGGTCACTGAATTCTTGGTGTTTGAAAAGCAGATAATGAAAATTATCCCATCCCATTTATTCCTAGAGACTCTCAGTTCAGTGGGGGGTCTGAGCATTTCTTGCCATCAGCAGTAACGATGGTGGGTCTCACTTAATGAGCAGCCACTGGGATAGGCATGCACAGAACAACAAATTAGCAGCTACACTTGCAGCCTTGGTAGAAGGAAGACCACAGGGCTCCAGGATCTCTCCCAGAGGCCATTGATTTGCTGGTTCTTCAGTGAAATTGATGATTGCTGGTCCCTGCAGTTAGCTGGCACTGCAAAGGAGGGCAGCTCTTTCCAAAGGCAGCTTGTGAAGTGTAACTGTAGAGCGTGGCATCAGCAGAGGAGGCTGAGAATAGCAACGAGGCCTCTGCCAAAGCTGACCCTGGGGCAGGTGAGAATGGCTCCCATATCCAGGCAGAGCTAAAGCAGGGATGAGACAGCACCTGTAGGCAAGACCTGCTGAGCAAACTTTGGGAAATGCCAAAGGTGATTCCTCTGCAGCAGCAGCCGCCAGCACATCAAGGAGGGCAAGAGCTGCTCATCCCCTGCATCACCCTCCACAGCACTGGACCATGGCCAGCAGTGCTGGGGGAAGTCAGGGACATCTAAGCTCCCTGTAGGTAATTGAAAGTTGATTGTAGCTAAAATCAGCTGCCAGCAGCTGAATGTGTGCCAGGCCCTCCCCAGGTGGGTGCCCGGTCTCAGCTCTCCCACAGGCAGGGACGTTCCCCCTCTCAGCATGCCCAGCTCTGCCTGCCTGGGACCTCAGCAAAGAGGGGCATCCCCTCCTACCCCCACCAAGAGGTCAGTGTGCCCAGAAATAAGATTTATCAGTGGCAATTCTGGCCTTGTAATGCCCTTGTGCAGCAGCTTTTCTCTGGGTGAAAAGAGGACTCAGTTTTCCAGCACTGCTAATCCTCTGTAAAGTTCACTTGGTAGCTGGAGAGATTGCTGCAGCTTTACTGAAAACAAACATCTTCCTCTGAAATGTGTTGCCTTTGGCCAGGCTGATGTGTTTATCAAGCAGCTTTTATCATTGCTTGCTTTATTTTATGCCATCTATTACCAGTGCCCTGTGTGCTTTTGCTCTGTGGTGTGTTTTAGTCATAGTTTTATTTGTATAGTGCAAATAAAGTGCATCTGATTGTAGCTTGTTTGCTCTAATTAGAGCAACACTGGAGCATGGTTCCTCAGTGTTGACATTGTTCTCCAGGATGAGGAGAGCAGACTCAGGGCTCCTGGGCTCTGCTGCCAGCCTTCCCTCTCTGTGCCATCCCTCTCTGTGCCAACCATTTGTCTTCAGAATTAGAAACCTGAATAAATGAGAGCTACCTGGATTGGGGACTGAGTATTTTGCATGTTTGTGAATGCATCAGATGCACTTAGAAAGTGTATTTTCATTAGGACAAAGAAACCAATTATCATTTAATCAGGATATCCCCTAGCAGTAATTAGTCACAAAGGAGAACTGAGATTCCCCACCATGAATATACAATTCAAAAGAAGATTGCCAATATTAAATCCACACTCAGAGATACTTCTTGTCATGAAGCTGGATGATTGTAATAGAGCTGAGAAATACTTCAGAAAGCAAATTTTATTAGGTAAGTGGTCAGTGCTCCTTATTGTGGCATTTACAAGCAGTTCAGAGTTTTCTGAAAGCAATGGGTTACAGAGGAACTAGATTGACTTTCTTGCAAGTTATGACTCAGGTAGAAATATTTAGCACTTCCAAATATTGTAACCACTGCTGAGCTCTTGGCTAAACCCAGGGGTCTATAGGCAAGGTGTACCATGCAGATTTTTTGGCAATTGAGGAAAGAAGGCATTCACAGCTTCTGGGACTGGAACACATTTGTGTCTGAAGGCAGCTGAGAATGAGAGAGAGCCTGGAAGGAGAGTGATGATGACAGCTCTGCCTGGTGTAACAGGAAACCTCCTCAGCAAGAGGCAAGGGAGATGAATTATGGGGTAGTGCAGCCTCCACTGTCACCACTCATTTGTTGCACTTAATGAATGACTGGAATCAGTCACATAATGGATGCTCAAAGACCAGAAAAAACCTCCTGCTGCTCACCTGGGCAGAGCTGCAGAGGACCCAAACAAATGCCTCAGGGCCTTTGCCTGACAAAAGGAGCCAGTGTGGGTACAAGCAAAGTCAAGTCTGTTTTCAGCTGCACTGGGAAAGCCAAGTCTCAGCTGTCTGTCTCCATCAAAATCAGATGGGATTTAGATTTTGGATAAATTATGGGGACTGGTGGGTCACTAATTGGACATGTTTCAGTTCCCTGTGCAGTTTCACTGCTCTTTAATAGAATGCTGTCAGAAATCCCCATTTCAAAGGTGGATTTGTTTCAGAGGCTGTGGTATTTCTGCAAAGAGCCTGTGCAGCCTCAATCTACCACAGAGCACACACAGGACTGCAGAAATGTCATTTTCTTCTTTACCCCAATAGCACAATGCTACTGAGAGTTTCATTGGCTACTCTGTCCCTTTTAGCCCTCTGGCTCTTCTGTTTTGCTTTTCTTTATCCATTTTCTAGGACCCAAACTGGGAACCACACGCAGACCCTCCAGGTGGTATCTTGTGCTGCCCAACATGTATTTTGGCAGCTCTCCTGGGCCAGAGGATACCCAGACTGATGGCACAGGTAGGGCAGGGATCTGCCATCCCAGCGGTGTGGCCATCTGCCCTGGGGTGCTCTAGTCAGGAGTCAGAGCTTGGCTTTGAGCCCATGTGGGGACAACATGTGTTTGGGATTACAGCTTCAGCAGGGGAAGCTGCCATCCCTAATTAAACTCCTCCATAAGGCTGCAGCTTGGCATTGGCACACACAGATCTCTGAGCATGAACTTTCCAAATCTCTCCCCTTGTTTCTGCTCTTGAACATTTTCAGTGCTGCAGCTGGTGCCTCCTTCCTTTGGCAGCAGAGTCTTTTACAAGTGGCAGGCACACAGGCAGGAGGATTAACTGCACCACAAAGGGGAAAGATGGTGCTTGGGAACACAGGTGGGAGAACAAGCTAAGGGGCTGCATCCACACAAAAAAGGTAGCCAGGTAGCCCATGAGGGGGTTTGCCATCATTTCTCACAAGCTCTGCCAAAGGCTGACTGAATGGCTGGGGGATTAGCTCAGGGTTTTGGAGACTCTGCTTTTTCCTTGGGTGTGATTTCTTATTCTTGTTGGCAGGTAGCAGAAATCAAGAATGGACTACAGCTGACCATGCAGCAAGTGCTCCTCTGTCTCCAGCTGGCTGGGCTGAGCATTTCAAGTGAAGGAGCCATGGTGAGGCTGAAGATCATCTCTTCCCCAGGTTATGACTCCTCACTGTCATCATAAATTAGGTAGGGACTTTATCTCTAAAGCTCACTGTTTTATGTCCCTTTTAACATTTGCAATTAGGAGAACTCTGAGCAATTCCTTTCAGCACTACTTTGCCACAACATCTGCCTTTGGCTGTAGGCTCTAGTTTAATTAACTTGCCACGAGAACAAATCTCCTTTTACCCTTTTTTAATTTCCCACTCTCTAATTTCATTGCATAGTGATTTGTGTCTCAGCTGCCACATGGGGACAGTAAAACAGGGATAATGTCAGGGTGAATAACCTCAAAGCCTGGCAAGCACCCAGGTACTGACTGTGGCAAGTACTGTGGCTGCACTTGGCTCTGCCAATGGTTTGGAACATTATCTTCCCCAGACTCAGGATATGTAGTCACACCACTGGATTTACTGAGAGAAAACTACTCAGTCATATTCCCAGACAATCTCAAATGCTGTTTCTCCTCTCTCAACCCCTCCTCTTCCTACATCTACTTTCCTGGGCATCTGGAAAGCTGAAAAAGCAGGTTTATTTAAGGGACCTTTCTAAAGAAGAGAGGAACCATCAGAGCTGCTTCACACAGACCTCTGTGCTGGTCTGCAATGCAAAATTATTTAGGGGGACTGAGAAGGAGGCCAGCTCTGGGCCCCTCTGCCCTGCAGGAGGAACACTCCAAATTCAGCCAAAGAGATTGCATATGTTAATGATCATCCAGGAGAGAGGAACCAGGGGAAGTTATTAAGCTATTCAAAACATATTTTAGAACCCCCAGACAGGACAGAGAGCCCTCTGATTTATTCCATGGAGAGAAAAGGCAGTAGAATGCTCAGTTAGATGGGGGGTGCAGGATCCCACATCGCTTTCCCTGAGGCTGGGGTAGTCTCAGGGATGCCCATGGGATGATCACTTGCATAAGCAAGGAGGCACAGCTGAGCCACAGCAGTGGTTGCCTGTAGCCTCCTGCCTGGATGCAAACAGGGTCATCCCAGCCACACTGATTATGTGCTGTGGCATTGAAAAGTGGGCCATCAATACAGACAGGAGAACCTAGCACTGAAGGGGTTTTTGTTACAAAACTCTCGAGCTATCAGATATCAAAGACCAGATAATACAAAGTCTCCTGCAGCAACAAATCCAGGCTTGAGCAAGAACAGTTCTGACTCTCCCACAGGCTGTAAGCAATCGTGTTCCCTGTGTGTGTCCAACATTTTCTCACCCTTTGTGAGACACTTAGCAGGGTGGAAATCTTGCAGGGAGACATCTCAGGCATGTGTCAGAAATGGAGCCCAAAGCAAGGCAGCCTGGAAGATTTAGTGCTCAGGGTTCTGTCAGCACAGCCTGAGGGGAAGCATTTGGTCCTGTGACACTGAAGAGATAACTTATGTCTTCCTGGTACCAGGAGTTTGACCTACTTCCCTCTGCCTTTCAGAGGAATCTAATGCAAAATGGCCCAGAAAAGAAATTGTAATTCTTTGTGGTGCCCTGAAGTCACAAGCCAGGCACCTGCATGCTTGGTACTGAATTTCACAGTCTGAGACACTCAGAACTTCCAGAGCTGGGGTTTCTTGGGCCATTCTTTTCTGCTTTACCATTTCTGTGCAGTTTGCCTCTGGAGAACAGAAATTGCTGAGGGCATCCTAGAGGTGAGATTGCAAAAACAGAGGCTGTAAGAAAATTCCAAATATCCTGACAGTTATGATGAAGCCTGCAAAGCTGACCTTGTGGTTACACCCCTTTCCTCACTTACCCTCCTGTCCACAGCACAGTGAGCTGTGGGAGCCCATGGGCATGTGTGAGGTATGGGTTGGTGTTCCTGGGAAGTGCTGCTCTGTAAGCACCAGCAGCCAGTCTGGCATCTCAGTGTCAGTATATGGAGATAATCAAAACACCTCTGAGGATAACTGTGGCATTCACATTTTCTGAAAAAATCCCTTTGCCCAGGATTTTTCTCCTGGGAAGCTGAAAAGCCTCAGAGAAAAAGGAAAACAATTCTTAGCTCATTTGCTTCTCCTGTGTTGTGCTCATGTGGAATGTGTTTGGAGATTGTTTACCCACAAGTGATTGTTTCATTGGATTCTGCTGTGAGTTGTTTTCAGTCATTGGCCAATTGGAGCCAAGCTGTGTTGGGACTCTGGAAAGAGTCACGAGTTTTCATTATTATCCTTTAAGCATTTAGTAAGTATCCCTTCTGTATTCTTTAGTATTAGTTTAGTATAGTATTCTTTAATCTAATATAGTATCATAAAATACTAAGTTAGCCTTCTGAGAACATGGAGTCAGAAGCATCATTCCTGCTTTGTTGGGGCATTCCCTGCAAATACAATAGATAGCCACGAGTTCTGCTTGGGGAACAGAGAGGACAAACAAACCATTGGTCTCACACCTTGGTGCAGCACTCATCATCCAACAGGATCCCAGCAATCATCACTCCACTGAGATGGGAATATTGTTAGAATATAGGGAAGTGAGGGGTCACAAAGATCTTTCTCTCTTTAACTGCCCTTGCTCTTGCTTGCTGGCTCTGGTAAAACCCAGCAGCTAAATATGAGGGCTCTGGAAGAACTGGATTTACTGAAAGGGATGATGATTCCCCAGAAAAGTGGCCTTGCAGATGCCCTTTCTCTCAGCTGCTGCCAAAGCATTCCCTGTTTTGTAGCAAAACTTGGTTTCTGTTTGTGTTAGCACTGACTCCCTGGTCCCCACTGCCCTGGGACAGAGGAAGGGATGTGCTGTGATCCACGTGGTGTCACACTTGGGAAGACAGAGAGCAAGGCAGCTCTGTTGAGATCAATAAATTTATGGAAGGAACTAACATGATTTGGCAACTCTTGACACCACAAATCAGGATGACACTTAGCCTACAGAGGAGATTACACTGCAACAAGAAGAACCATAACAATGTAATTCCTGCTATTTAGACATTCCTGTTTCAAAGCAACACACTGGTTGTAGCCAGACAAACTCCAGTGGGATTCTCAAATGAGGCTGAAAGGGTTAAGTGCCCAGAGCTCTGGGCCTGATCCTTTAGAGCAGTCACCTACCCCTTTCCAAAAAGAAAATCCACTAAACCCCATTTGGACTAGTGTTAATGTAGTATGCATTCATAACTGGGGGAAAAAAAGGTTAAGCTTACAACAGCCATTTGTTACAGTCACTTTCTTCGCTTGTTTTCGTGCTTGCAAGCCTGTGCATGTCTGTGCACAGCTCTCCATGACATCTTACAGATCCTCTGCAAGTGTCTAGGCTGCAAGATGCAGAGCAGCATTTTGGTGTTTGGGCTGCTTTTCTTAGGAGGGAAAGTGGCCCCAGCCAGAGGAAACGCCAACAAGCAGTCATTGCTCTTTTGCTCAAACACTATAAATAAATAACATATAAACAAAAGGGTTTCTTCAGAGAAAATGGACAAATCCTTGGAAGAAAAATTCCCCCCAGGATAATGGCACACAGGAAATCCCTGAGCCACAAATCTCACGAGGCTGGGAAATATTTGGAAGATCAAGCAGTGGTTGTTTGGCCTTTCTTATGTCAGCTCCTCACAGAAGCAGGATCAGGGTTAAACAGTCCCTTGACTTCACTTGGGATAACTCTTCTCTGTCAACTCTTAATTTTTTATTGCCTTTATTATTTATTATTTTTATTATTTATTATTTTACCCATATTATTTATAACCCTTAATTGTTTATTTTCTTTCCTCCTGGATGCCCTCGGATGGAGCAGGGTGGCAGCAGTTCTGCAGAACAGGGTGAATGCCACTCCACATCTCCCTGCTGGTCACCTTCAAACAGGGCAAACATGCCAGGCAGAGTGAGGGGCCACCCACCAGGTCATGCAGATGAACTCTCCAAGTGAATGGTATGGTAGAAGCAGGCACTGGGAATAATGTGCTCTGACTCCATGATTTCAGAAGGCTGAAAAATTGCTTTCTTAAGCTATGTTATATTACACTAATACTATACTAAATTAAATACTAAAGAGATTCCATACTTAAGAAAAACCCATGACTGGGACAGCCAGGACAGAGCTTCGAGTGATTGGCTGATCACTCAAAACAACTTTCACCGGTGTCCAGTTAACAAACCACTTTGGGTAAACAATCTCCATAACCCATTCCACAGGTGCCAAACAACAGGAGCAGTGAACAGAGGTTAGAATTGTTTTCTCTTCTTCGCTCTGTGCTTCTCCAGGAAAAATCCTGTGAGCGGGAGAGGGGGATGTCTCTCCCTGTTCAGAGAATGTGAATGCCACAGAATGGGATTTTCTCCCCATTTTCCCCCAGGGTGGGACCAAACGCGCTGCTCTGCCTCCGAACCGCTGGTGCCTGGGCCAGGAGCTCCTGGAAGGAGCGATCAGCAGGAGCGAAGATTCATTCCTCTGTGTGTCTGTGTGCTCGCAGCACCATCTAGTGCTTCGCAGAGATTTCTTTTCCCCCTTCCCCAAATTCCAGGGATGGGGATCCATCCTGTCCTCCCGGGCACGCCGGTATTCCCAGGCTGGCGGGGGGCTGGCTGTGAAGGCAAAGCCTGCCCAGCGCATGTGTGACAGCCTGGAGAAGGGCAGCACAGGATGAAAGATGTGTCGGCATCTCGGGCTGGGTGAGATGCTGGTGTGTGTGACCGTGTTCACAGGGGTTCTTGGATGAGGGAAGAGATGAGAATGTTGACTCCATGATCAGAAGGCTTGATTTATTATTTTATGATATATATATATATATTACATTATAACTATACTAAAAAGGAAAAGAAGGACAGGTTTTCTCAGAAGCTAGCTAAGCTAAGAATAGAAAAGAAAAAATGGTAACAAAGGCAGCTCTCTCAGACTCTGTCCAAGATAGCTCGGTCCTTGATTGGCCATTAATTATAAACATCCAACATGGGCCAATCACAGATCCACCTGTTGCATTCCACAGCAGCAGATAACCATTGCTTACATTCTGTCTCTGAGGCCTCTCAGCTTCTCAGAAGGAAAAATCCTAAAGAAAGGATTTTTAGTGAAAAGATGTCTGTGACAGGTGTGCATCTCTGAGTGACAGTGTGAGCTGCCTCCAGCCCATTCGGGGCTTGGTTGATCCCTAATTGCAGAATCTCTATAAAATTAATGACAAATACTTGAAGTAACTTCAGTGCTCTCCTCTTCCTTCTGGAAGCTGCAGAGCCAATGCCCTCTGCTGATAGCAGAGGATAATTATCTACTGTGAGTAGGAAAGAAAATATCCAGATTTAATTTATCTAATCACTCTTCTTTGATTTTGTCAGCAGCCCCAGGGGCTGGAGGGCACACAATGACAGAATTGTCGAGGTTGGAAGGGACCTTTGGACATCACCATTCCAACTCCTGCCCAGGCAGGGTCACCTGGAGCAGGTGACATAGGAGAGGTTTGGACTGTCCCCAGAGAGGGACCCCATGACCTCCCAGCGCAGCTGTCCCAGCGCTCTGCCACCCTTATGTGAAGCAGCGCTTCCTCATGTCGGGGGGGAAATTCTCATGTTCTAGAAATTCTCGTGGTTCAGTTTACGGCCATCGCTCCTCGTCCTGGAGCACCACCGGAACGCTCGCCTGCAGGTGACATCACGAGACCAGTATTTGTGTGCGGGAGAGCTGCTGAGCTCAGGTTCTCCCAGGACACGGGAGCCCGCTCTGTGTCCCTGGGGTGCGGGACAGGATGAGGAGGATGCTCGCGGGACCGGGACTCGAACCCGCGGCCCTCAGGGCGCAGCACGAGCCGCGCCGCCGCGCCCGCCTCCCATTGATACACAGGAGGAACCTCCAGGTTTGCGCAATCGATGCCCGAGCGGCGGATCCTCCCGGCCGGCGAGGCGAGGGTGCGTGCTCGGCGCTCGGCTGGCGCTGCCGCGGGCGGGGCGGCGGCGGGCGCGCGGCGCGGGGCGGGGCGGCGGCGGCGGGCGCGGGAGCGGCGGCGATGGCGGAGCCGGCGGAGAAGCTGTACCGGGCCGAGTATGCCAAGAGCGGCCGCGCCTCCTGCAAGAAGTGCGGCGAGAGCATCGCCAAGGACTCGCTGCGCCTGGCGCTCATGGTGCAGGTACCGCGTGGCGGGGCCGCTGCGGGCGGGGGGCGGGCTGATCCGGCCGCTCCCGGCCAGCCCGCGGCTCCTCTTCCTCCGCGGTGCTCCGGAGCCGCTCGGCCGCGCTTTTCGCTGCTGCGGGGGCGAGCGCAGCCTATTTTTAATAGAGGCGGCTTCGCTCGCTGCCGTGTCCGCAGCAGCGCCGGTGCCCGGGGCAGCCGTGCCCGCAGCGCTCCCGGGCGGGGGGAGCCGCTTTCCCCGCTCCCCCGGGCTGCAGGGGCGGCTGGAGCACAAGCCGTGCAAAGTTCACCGTGCGGGGCCGGGGCGCGCACAGAGGCGCTGTGTGCCGTGCGGGGGGCGAGGCGAGCTCCGCGCCCCGGGAAGCGGCTCGGTGTGCTGGCCGGGCCGGGGAATCCCCGCTCGGAGCGCGCTTTGCATGCGACGCAGAGGAACTGCGGCCCGCAAGCGGTGAGGGGCTGGGGCAGCCCCGGATGGCAGGAGATGAGAGGAGAGGAGCGGCCGGGCCCGGGTCTGGCTGAGCTGCTGGCACACGGCAGCTGGAGCAGCGGAACCGCAGTTGGCGAGCGGGCCGCGAAGGCACGGTGTGCTCTCCGCCGCCCTCGTGGTGTTATTTGCCTTTTGGGGAAGAGACTGCTCAGCTCACTTTTGGAAGGAAGGGAAGAGCCCCGTTCTGTGTGGAGGGCTGGGAGCTGTGCACGGAGCCGGCATCCCTGCCTGCTGCGGGAGGATGCGGAGGGAATCGCCGCTGTCCCGGGGACGAGGGGGGGACTCTGTCCCCGCTGGCTGCACAGGGCAGAGGGGAGGGGGCGCCTGCGGCGTGCTGGGGGCGGGCTGAGTTTGGGGGTGTTGCTGTGGAAGGTAAGCAAAGGCTTACGTGTGTGTGTGTGTGTGTGTGTGTGTGTGTCTGCGGAAGGCAGCAAGGACGTGGCAGCGCAAAGCCCTGCGGATGGATGTGGGGGGATGGATGGATGGATGCTGTGGGTCCCGAGGAGCCGGGTGTGGAGGACGTAGCTCCAGACAGGGTTATTTGTAGCTCGCTTGTGCCCCTGGGAGAGGAGGCTCCGCTTGTGCGGGGCGGGGAGGAAGGGCCCGGTCCCCCCGGCCTCGCCCGGGCTGCGGGGCCCTGCTGGCTGCCGGGCGGGGCTGGCAGCTCTGCCGGGGCTGGAGGCAAAGCTGCTGTCCCGGAGGGGAAATACCTGCCCGTGCCTTTGTGCTCAGAGCCTCCTCCCCCGGGGAAGGTGCGGGCCGAGCTGCGGCGTTGGCTCGCACGTGTTCCCGCTGCCTCTCCTTTTGTCTGCCCTGAGCTGCTCCTCCTCCTCCTCCCCTGCTCCGGCTTCCTCCTCACGTCTGTTCCCCCTTCCTCACGTTTGTTCCCCTTCCTGGCTTGCCCAGCAGCTGAGGCTGATGTGGATGGGTTGCCCTTCATCAGTACCGGGGGCAGGAGTTGTGTTTTTTCTCGCTAGGGTTTGGTTCGTGGAGGGAGCTCCTGGGGACCGTGACATTCCTCACAGAGCCACTGCCTTTCGTGTCCAGACATCTCTCCAGAACTGTGATCTTACACCAAACACTTGTGGTTTTATTTATTTTCCCCGCCACCTCTTGAATTTGCTTGCTGTGCCCTCTGCCAGTTTTTGTACCGGCAGAGCACACCGTGCTGCTGAGCATCCCGCTGTAAATGCCTGAATTTCACCAGAGCAGCAGGTCCCTTGCTTTTTCCTGGGGAAAAAGCCCTGCAGAGCAGCCTCTGTGCCAGTGCATCGAGCTCTTCTGCAAACTGTGCTGAAGAAATTAAAGGGAGATACACACCAAGGCTGTAGTTGTCTCCTGTAACCTCCCTTTTGTTTTGGTTCCTCAAGTGAAGGGCTCTGAATGGCAGTGGGATTCTGTGTGCTTGGCACAGGGCAGGCACCCAGGCCCTGCAGGACGAGCCCAGCTTTGTCTTTTGCTTCCAGCTGGAACTGAGTGGTTTCTGTTATCTGAATGGGCACAATGAAAGTGAATTGGTCTCTTTTTTCCTTAGTTTGTTTAGGAAACTATGGTCTAGAGATAGGTGAGCTGAGAGAAGTTGAGTAAACAAGGCCCAGCTTGCCTAGAGGTTTCATTTTCCACACAGAGAAGAGTCTGAAACTCCATGTTGAGGAGATTACTGACTGCTTGTATGGTTGTCTTAAAGACTGAGCCAGCTCTGCTCTCTTTTGTACTCCCCAGTGCCTTGTGCCCTCAAAGCCTTTGTGTTGGGACCAGCCTCGAGTCCTCCTGCACAGCTCTAGACACAAGCCCAGAGTCCATGTTGCAGTGCCAAAATTGCATGTGACTTACAGACACATTGAGAGCAGCTGCAGGGTGGCTGCTGTGAGGGTAGCTGGGTGTGCAATCCTGGCTTGTGGGAAGAGCCCATCTGGAAATAAAAATGTCCTCTTATGCTGGCTGGGGCTCTGTACAAATCACAAACGGGATGGGGCTGCTGGGAACGTGCCTTGAGCTGTTTTATTTTCCAGCATCAGTCTCATTACATGATTATGACAATGGGAAGATGCCATCAGCTCACATCCCAGGCAGCAGATGAAGAACTTAATGTTACAACTCACTTTATAAGTTTTTTGACCAATCACACAAAGCAAAACATATTGACAGTAGTTCTATCCAACCACTATAAGCACAGGTACCTTTGGTTAAAACAATGCTTGCTTATTTCAAATACAATACCTGCTTGTAAGCCTTAAAACACAATGCACAGAGCACCATTATTAAGCTTAAAACTTCCTAATATCTTGCTAGATAAACTTTTCTGTAGCTTAGAGAATTATTCTAGACAAGCGTTAATACACAGACCATTGTTCTATTTGTCCTTGCTTTTCTACAGTTTAAATATTTTTTCTGCTAACCTATCTCATGGCTGCTGCTCAGCTCTAATCACAGTTCTGCTGCCTCTGTGGCCTGCCTTTTGCAGCTTTCCCAAAACCCCCTAATTTTGTAGATTCCCACATGCTCGTACAGTTTGGGTGGATGGTTGGCTGTAGTTTGGGCTCTCAGATCTCCTGGTGCCATGCTGTGGTCTTTGAAGCCCTTTCCTTTTCCCTCCTGCTCATGCACAAAGCTCTGCTGATGGTTTTGGCTTGGAGATCTCCCTCCTGTTAGTCAGTGACACATGGAAGGCTTTCCTAGGTCAGTTCTGTATCATCAGCAATTATAATTACACAGCACTGAGTATTATTAGTACAGCAGCTGTTTGTGTGAGTTATTTGGAGCCAAACCACTGTAAGGTTATTTTGCCTGGTGGGTAACTGGAATGATGCCAGGATGGTACCCACTGTGTCTGAGTTTTAAATAAATGGTTTACTTGCAAAACAACTGCTTGGTGTGGGGCAGGGCACTCTGGAGCTGCACTTCAGGGAAGATTTGGGTGGTGCTTCTGTCCTGATCACAGGGTCATGGAATAGTTTGGTCTGAAAGGGGCCCTGAAGATCATCCAGTTCCAACCTCTGCAGTGGGCAGGGATGCCCCCCACTAGATCAGGTTGCTCAGAGCTCCATCCAGCCTGGCCTTGAACACTCCCAGGGAGCAGCCACAGCTTCTCTGGGTGACCTTTTCCAGTGCCTCACCACCCTGTCACTACAAGCCCTTGTGAAAACTCAAACTCCCTCTACAGCTTTTTGTAGGCCCACTTCAGGTATTGGAAAGTGCTATAAGATAGCCCTGGAGCCTTCTGCACGCTGAACACCCCAAACTGTCTCAGCCTGTCTTCACAGGAGAGGTTCTTCAACCCTCTGATCATCTTTGTGGCCTGCTGTTGACCTCTGATGCAGAATTTTTATTGGGCTCTGGTGTTTCCATTGAATTTTGTCTCTACCTCCTGCAGGCCACTCAGGAGTTCCCTCAGGCCACAATCCTTGGAGCTGCCCATCTTATCTTGTGCCTGCCAAGGGTTCTCCAGTATAGAGACTGTTTACTTGAGAAGTGGCTCTCAAAGGGGTTGTGCAGTGAGGTCAGCAGCCTCTTGTGCTGCACAGGGGCTGGTGCAGCCATGCTGAGGTTGTGACTTTTTTTTTTTTTCTTTCAGTAAAACAGATGGTCTGAGCAGCAGGGTGATGAACTGGTTAAGCTAGCTAAATGCTCCTTCCATGTCTTTCCACTTTGGGAACATCTCTCCAGCAGCTTGTCTGTCTTACTAGATTGTCTTCTTGGACTTTGTCCTAAATAGTATCCATCTCTTGATTTAAAGAAAAATAGAAAGAAGAAATTGTGTGTGTTTACCCTGTCACAGTTCAGAAGCTACTTACCCAGATACTCCTTTTTATTTTGGGCTTTGTTTTGTTTTTCCCCTTGAACCTGCTTGAATTGTTTCATCTTGGCCTTATGTGCTTTTTCTTGCTAGTCACCCATGTTTGATGGCAAAGTCCCTCACTGGCACCACTACAGCTGCTTCTGGAAGCGGGCTCGACTTGTGTCCCACGCAGACATTGACGGCTTCCCCGAGCTTCGCTGGGAAGATCAGGAGAAAATCAAGAAAGCCATTGAAACTGGAGGCCCTGGAGGAGGTAGGCAGAAGCCTCCTGGTGTTTGGAGGTTCATCTGGAGCTGTGCTCTCTTTTGTTGTGCTGTTGTTACGGTGATTTGATGTCCATGTCGCTTCAGCAAGTGATGTCAGAGGAATTGCTGAGATGTCTCCACACCTCCAGGGTGAGGATGCTGACAGTATCATCCAGCATGTTAAATCAGTGAGGAGAAAAAGCCAAGTCACTTGGCAGATATATTGAAAAACATTTCATGTTATCATGATTGGTGTATTTAGTTTGTTGTACTGTGTTTTCTTAGTGGTACCTTCAGTTCAGTGCATGGTTGTGGTGGCTCTTTGGTGATTTTGAGCATGGACTGCTTGTCTTGCTCTCTGTTCAAATGCTGGACAAATGAAATGAGTGGCTGGAACCCAAGAGTTTTATTAATGCAGACTGCTAACAATCTGGGACAGAGAATAAGAAAATAAGGGAATGCATATTAAAGCTGAATTCTGTCTTTGCTTTGTTCTCCAGGAAAAGGAGGGGAACAGGAAGGAGGTGGTAAGGCTGAGAAGAGCCTAAATGACTTTGCTGCAGAATATGCCAAGTCTAACAGAAGTACTTGCAAAGGCTGTGAGCAGAAAATAGAAAAGGTAAAAAAGTTCTCCATCTCATCTTTTCTCTCACCAGTTTTAATTCAAACAGTGGCTTTTATAATTGCTTCCTGTCTGTCCTGCATATGGAAAGCACTTGCAGAGCTGCATTTCTGTGTCTGAGTAGCAGCTGTGTCCTGGACAGCTGACAGTAAAGGCATCCCTCAGGCATTGTAGCCTGAGCTTCAAGCCTGGTGATCCCTCCTTTCACTTGGGTCTTAGAGCAGGCTGGGAATGCTGCTCACCAACATTTCGGTGGCAAGAGAGCCACCACTAACTGCAGCTTTTCCTGCTTGTTGCTGCACTGCAAACCATCTTCTTGTTGGACATCTGAAAGGTAATTTGCAGTAAAACAGGATAAGATCATATTAGCATTGATGTTTGAGTGATAGGGACATAGTTAATTATGAGATGGGCTTTTATGAAGCTTGTTCATGTGAGTTTTACTTGGTAAGTTTACAGGAAGTTGGAATAAAGGCAACAGGATTACCCAGTTTGAGTGGATTTTGAATAGAAAACTGCCCTAAAAGGTGACTTTTTCAACCTAGCAAGAGTACATGAAAATGGTAGAGGAACTGTAGTGAAAGTGTTTGAACAAAAGTTGCAGACTTTGATGGAGGAACTGTTACTGCTTCACAGATTTTTAGGAAGCATCATGTTGGTAACTTGTTAACATCCTGCTCCTTCCAGAATGGCCTAACAATTGCTCTCATGTTACTTTGATTTCCCTCAGGGCCAGATCAGGATTTCCAAGAAGATGGTGCATCCTGAGAAGCCTCAGCTGGGGATGATTGATAACTGGTACCACCCCGACTGCTTCGTGAGCCGCCGGGCAGAGCTGGGCTTCCTCCCTGCCTACGGCGCCACCCAGCTCCTGGGCTTCAGCATCCTGAAAGCTGAAGATAAAGAAACTCTGAAGAAGCAGCTCCCAGCTACCAAGAGTGAAGGGTAGGTGGTTAGTGTAAGAAATTGTGTTGTCTGGAGGAGGCATTGCCTTTAAATACATCTGTGATAAGTGTTATGGGATGTTGTTGTCTCTATTAGAGGAATATTTGTCATAGGAAGGTTTGGTTCTTCCTGTGACCTCAGGCAGATGACAACAGACATTCCCTGTCCCTGGGAACCTGCAGCCCAGTTTTCCCCTGTGACTGCCTTGAGGAAATGCAGAGAGCTGCAGGTGTGACTTGGAGGGCAGATTCAGGGCTTTCAACCATAAAATAATGCTTGTGTAGTACAAAAGGATACTGGACTCTGTGTCTCCTTGTGTGATACTGTTATCAGCAGCGGTTTCTCTGCTCAAACCACTTGTTAGAGAATTGATTTGACATCTTTTATCTATGAGCTTCTGAACTGTGACAGGCACTGAATCTGATAATGGTGTTTATTTGCCATGTAGTGCTTCCACTTGGATGCTTTTGTTTGCTGAATCTTTTATAGTACGTCTGAAATTTCATTGCCTTGCATTGAGATTTGCAGTGGAGGCTCTTGACAGGACCTGTACTGACAGAGAAGTGTTTCCAGGTGACTTGCTAGCTTTGTGAATCTTTTTTTTTTTTAATGAAGGCTTTTGTTACTTGTTCTTGAAATGACTTTGCCTGGAGTCATGCTTCATAACACAAACCAGTGTTGTATTGTCCCGTTGAAGGAAGGAACATTAGGTATTTCTGGATCCTACAAATAAGGAAGATCTTGTCATTGGAAAACATTGGGCTTCTCTGTGTGCATTTTAGACTGAATTCAACTTTGCTTTTGCCAAGATTCACCATGAAAATGTCCAGTGAGGCTGATGTCTGTTCTGAGGAGCTATGGCCGTGTCACAGCTGTGCAGTCTTGGTCAGTATTGGTCCTTCAGGTATGCAGCTGATGTGTGTGGTGTGCAGTTCCTTGGCAAGCCACTGCTCCAGAAGCATTTGGCAGTGCTGTGGGTGCTGTGGGGGGTCCTGCAGCACCCCAGGATGGGGCTTTGGCCAGAGCCCTGTCAGGTTCTGTTCTATTCACCTCTCTCAGCTGAACTGGCAGAGGCCAAGAGGAGATGTGTGCATCTGTTGGGCAGCCTGCTGTCTTTCCATGCAGGGATTTTACCTCTGTGTGCATTGCTTAGTGTAAGCAGAAGTGCAGTATTTTAATGCACTTACAGGTTTTCAAGTAGTCCTTTGCATTTTGTGCTGAGATGTGAGTTCTGCTTTGTCCTAGAACAGTGAGTTTAATAGGGTTATTTGTAGTTTTCTCTCATGTCCTCAGCAGAGCTCTAGAGATTTGACTGTGTAAGTGCTTCTCTTGTCTGCCCTGACTCTGCTTTTCTGGGCCACTTCTGGGATGCTATGCAGAATATGAAGGCTTTGTAAAGAAAGGCCACAGAGCAGTTTGCCAAGTCACTGTGTAAATAAAAGCCTAGAATTGCAGTGGAAAAAAGCTTGCACTGGTGATGGAGGGTAATGTGAACCAGGACCTCATGCCAGAAAAGCAGCAGGATGTCTCATCTTTCCTGCTTTCTAAGCACCTCCTGAGCAAGCTCCTCAGCCTTGCAACAGACACTTTAAGTTGCTGGCTGGCTGCTGTGCTCCACTACCTTCTGCTCTTTGGGCTGTGCTTGAGCCAAGGGTGGTAAGGGTCAGCTGGAAAAATCGTTGCCTGTCAAACAAAAATAATGGGTGAGAGTGTAAATAAACAGCATGAGTGGAGGAGTGTGGTGTGCTAACTAGCTGGTGGTTTTGCTGCCAAGAAAGCACAGGAATTATGGAGAAGACAAAGGAAGAACACTCCAGAAAACTGAATGAGATGTAGTTACCTAGGATAATTCACCTTGTGCATTCAATCAGATAACAGAAATTACCAGCAGAAATTACAGCCTCTTGCAGAAATTATATTAAAGCGTCTGTTGCAAGTGAGATTCTTAAAATTATCTTTAAAGATATTTCTAAATATACTGCATTAGAATTGTATCTTGACTCAGAAGCCTGTGCAATTCAGATGTGACACATCCAAATTCAGGTGCTGCTGCTGCATGTCCAGCCCATACTTTGAGGAGAATCTCAGATTTGGTGACTGCCCTGTCAGCCCTTTGTGTAAAAGTGGCGTTGAGGTGTGCCTTTTTCAGATGAGACAGGTGAGGTGTGGAGCAGGGCTACCCAGAAAAAGTTGGAAAATCCTTTCTTTGTGAAGACCAAATATGGGAGGATTTACTGGAAGGATCCTGGCTCCTTTCTCAGCCAGTTCTGGGTGAGACATGCAGCCCTCCCTTGGGCTATGGGCTGTCCTGCCCAAGCACTAACACTTTGCAGAGCTGGGAAAGGAGGATCTTGTGTCCTTGCCTGCAGCTTCTCTGTGGAAAGAATGCCTGGATGCTGGTGTAGGAAATGCAGTAGCAGCTTGTGAGCTCCTTTTGACAGCATTTCTTTGGCAGTGTGTGTTTTGTCCTCCTGCTCTGAGCTGTAATACCTCCTGTGTTTTCTGCCTCACTTGTTTAGATGGAATTGCTGCCCAGGTCAGGAGTAAAGTGTCACTCTGGAGATGTCATGCAGCACTGGATTAGCTGCAGAGGTGACCTGAGGCAAATGCTAAGTGCTCAGGTCACCAACAGTCTGGCAGTGCTTTACAGAGAGCAGGTGAAAAAAGGACTTCTTGTTGCTCCCTGCTGGGCTGCTTGCTTTATCCAGGGTTGTTGTGACTGTCCTTTCCACCTTTTCATTGTAGGGAGGGGAAGAGGTGAATGTGAAAAATAGAGTAGATGGTCAGGAAGGGCCAGGCCACAGCGGGACAGCTCACTTCCCTCTTCATCTCCTCTGAAATTGGAATAAATCTTGTGTGTCTTCCCTGAAGGTGAGAAGTGGTTGGCATTGCCTGGGAAATGCCAGTCCTTCCAGGCAAGCTGTGGGGCTGTAGCTGTCAGAGGTGGAGGGCTGTCCCTTGCCCAGCAGGAGAAGGGGTGTACACAGCAGCACCTCACTGCTGTGGGCAACACATGGTCTTGGGGCCCAAGGATGGAAGATCCTTGTGTGTGTGTGTTCTTGTGTCAGTGAGGGTGGAGTTTACAGATTGTTCTAAAATGTGCTGCTTTGGGAAGCTGCAAGATGAAGTCAGCTTTGCCATTCCCTTCTCCAGGCTGTATAAAGTGATTGGTGTTTGCTGGGCATGAAGGAGAAGGTGGTGACCCATAGCTTTATACCTCCCTGCACTTGGGATGATCCCTCCCACTCCATGGTTTGTTCCATGGCTGGAGCAGGTACTGTAACCACTCTGCACAGCACTGCTGTCCCTTTGACTGTGAGGAGAAGCTGCCAAAAGAGAGTTGTTGCTGGAATTTGGCTGCATTCCCTGGGTCACAGGGTCTCTCAGCAGAGTGATCACCTTCCAGGGGCTGCTGTGCTGGATTGGCTCCTTTAGGAGACAAGTTACAGTGTGGGAGTGAGTGCTGGCTTGCTGGAGGCAGCCTGGCTGTCAGCAGGCACTGCAGATACTCAGGGCTGGGCACCCCTCCTGAGCACTGACATCATTAATCCTGGTTTGGGAAGGTGCAGAACACTTTGCACTCAGGCTGGGAAGCTTTTCACAGATTCTGTTGTGTATCCCTGACTCTGTTATAACTTAAGGAAGTCATTGTCCTCTTGATAGGGCTCAGTGGATGCTCTGGTCTTGCTCCCAGCTTGAGCTGCAGCCAAGGAGGAGAGAGAATTTGCTTGGCCTGGGGACTTTTGGAGGCACTGCTGTGTGTGTGTGCTGGAGCCAGTCCTGCCACACTGGTTTGCTGCTTGCCTGATTCAGAACACAGGGTGAAGTTTTTCTGAAGCAGCTGCTGGCAGCACAGTGTGGGTGTTTCCCCCTACCATGAGGCAGGAGATGTGCAGCACAACCCCTGCTCACTGATGGCACCTGGCAGGGCACAGCTGGAGGATGACATCTGTCAAACCAGTCCCTCAAAGTGCTCTGAGCTGTGGTTTGGTCACAGGTGCTGATGGTGGGCTGGTGTGGCCACTGCAAATAAAGTGAGCACAATTTTAGGGCCAGGCAAGTTACTGGAACTACAGGTCTCATGCAGGAGTCTCTGGGAGGAGAGCACCTCCTGACATTCTTACTTTTAGTGGGAGCAAGGTCCTAGAAAGAGAACTGTTTAAAATTGTAAGCAGGAGAGCAATCAGAAATGTCAACTTCATTGACATTAACCCTCAGCCACAGCTTACAAAGTTGAGAGAGGCTTTCTTAAAAAGAGAACTGGCTGATGTTTCATAACAGAAAGCATCTCTCAAAATGGAGTGTGTGATCCAGGCTGTGTTCATGCTCTGCCTCGAGTTGCAGGCCTGTCCTGTCTCAGCTGGGATAGAATTTCCCTTGGCATCCTCACAAGGAGAACACACTCCAGGCAAACAAAGGGAATGACATGACTTTGGAAACATAAATGATCTTCTTCTGAAGTCCCTTGTCACTCTGAAGTGTGCCAAAATCCCCCAGTTTTCATTTGGCTTTCTTTTTCTAGTCTTTCTTGAGCAGTATTTTCTATAACTTCTCCCTTCAGCTCTAAATAGCAAATAGCAATAAATTTCCACACATGCAACTCCCAACAGTATATCACAAAAGCACTGTGAGCCTGGAAGCATTTTCCAATGCTTGCACTGAATTTTTCCAGAAACTTGCACCTGTTTGGTTTCAGAGGCCTGACCTAATTCCAGTCTGAAGAGAAACTAGGTGGGAAATACCCACCTAGGGAAATACTCCTAGGGAATATTGGAAATACTCCTAGGGAGTTGGGAAATACCCAACTAGGGAAATACTCTCTAGTTTCCTAGTGTGTTAACTCATTAAAGTTACTGTGTTTGCTCTCCTTTATTTCAGTATAGACTGCCTAAGCTGATCAAGCTGTTGATTCAGCTGAAGGACACTGTGGTCTTTTAACTTGCATTGCCACACCTCCCCAAATTTGGAGAACTGTTCAGTGATCCTTAGGTATGCCTTTGGTGTCTAGGTGAATAGATGAGATGAATATAGATGAATATGCCTGAGAATGTTGCAGTCTTTCACGTGCTCTTCTCCCACACCACACAGTTACTCTGTGGAAAACCTCTGAATGTACCTGACCTGATTGAGGCAGCTCACATTGCAGAGCCAAGTGCAGGTCTATAATCTATCACTGAGGAATTTGAAAAATGGATTTGCCTGCCAAAACTGAGGATATTCAAGCCTCTGCAGATATTGGCAGTCAGTAATCTGAGCCCTGGTAACTGCTGGACAGCCGTTTCAACAACTTCCTTTCATTTGTGTGTGGTTTTGTTTTGTTTTTCTCTGTTAGAAAGAGAAAAGGAGAAGAGGTAGATGGAAACGTGACTGCAAAAAAGAAGCAGAAAAAAGAAAAAGAGAAAGAATCAAAGCAGCAGAAACAGCTGAAGGTGAGTTTTAGCTGCTCACAACCTAAGAGCTGCTTGGTTGGAAGAGTCTCTAGAAGAGCCTCTAGAGAAGGCAGTACCTTGTACCCAGAGAGAGCAGTGGCAGCCCAGACCATCCTTGTGCCCTGGCACTGAGGCTTTGCCCCTTTCTCTCCAAAGACAGGAAGGATGTTCTCTAGGACTTGGGCTTATTGGATTTAAAGAGATTAGGTTAAATGCCTTTTTTCTGAGAGGCTGGGTCTGGGCTCCTTCCTCTATCAGCTGGCTGTGGTGGCTGGAGCTTGGAGCCCGAGCACTATTGCAGAAGAGCTTGGAAAACAATAAATAGCTCATTGTAAAAATTAAACAGCAATAAAGTGTGCAACTAGATTAATGAAAAATCTTTTTCACCCTCTGGCAAGATATGTTCAGTTCATGGGTACAAATTGTGATTTCTACCTGTCACTTTTAGAATATTGTGGGAAGAATCCCCAGTAGAGCTTCAGGAATTTTTTATTTATTAAAAGTTCCCAAGGAAAAAAACAAACAATCTGACTTTGCTGCAACTGAGATCTTAATGGAGCTGTAGAAAAACGCTGGCTCTGGTTTTGTACAAAAGTTTATTTTTGTTGTGTGGCAGCACCATAATTTTCAAAAAAGATATTTTTAAGGTTTTGCTGCTGCAGTGCAGATTTTTAGGACAAATGGAGGCACTTTGTGGATCAGGGTTAAGTTTGGGTTCACTTTTTTTTAACAACATTTCCTTGAGCATGATCATTAACACTGAAAATTACACCACTTAACCCAGTAAACCACTTCTTCCAGGGCAGACTACATTTTTGACTGTAGCCAATGGATAACATTCAGAAAGTATTTGAGATATTTTAGGATGCTTCTGTGCTTCCCAACCCTTTCAAGTTCTGTAGAAAAACCCAAAAGAATATGCATGCTTCTCCACACTGCTGCAGGTATCTGATCTGGTAGCAATTCCTCTAATGCTTAGTTACCTTAAAAAAATGAACAGTGGCAATCAGCATTTGTGATTTTTTTTTTATTTTCTGGAAGGCTCAAATGCTGCCACATCCCCACTGTTCTCAGTGTCAGCTAGGTAGGTGAAATTTGTAAAGAATGTTGAGACCTTTATAAGTGAGTAAGTAAGGGCATTGACACTTGAAGGATATGACTTTAAGGATCTGTTTTAGGTGTTTGGTAGAAGATGTGACTCTCCCTTTTGGTAAAGTTACTGGTTCTTGGAGCTCTTAATTTCCTAATTTGTGTGTAAGATGACATGAACTTGCTAAAACCTTGTGCCCATACTGCAGTTTGAGGAGTGTTCTTTGCCACTTGCAGTGGATTGCTTTCTAAACTGCTGGCTTTTGTCAACAGGAGCAGACAGAGCTGATCTGGGGCATCAAAGATGAGCTGAGGAAGGTCTGCTCCACCAATGACCTGAAGGAGCTGCTGATTGCCAACAAGCAGGAGGTCCCCTCAGGGGAGAATGCTGTGAGTTTGGTTGGAGTTGCTCTGTGTGTGGGGTCTTGGAATTGCTGAAGCCGACCTGACCCAATATTGCTGCAAGGTCCACAAGCCTGAAGAATGTTCCTAATGTAACACTTGAAAAAGAAATTTGGTGCAAAGCCCAGTCCTTCTGTCCCAGGACTCTGGTGTTGCTGTTACACTTGCTTGTGAAGGGTGGTGTGGTGGTGAGTGATGCTGAATTCAGCATCTTTTCCTGGTGTAGTGCCTTTATTCTGCTATGCTCAAAGTGGTCTGTCGATTTTTTTTTTGTTGATGCTGGCTCTTCATGAGCAGGTTAGTTAAGGCACTTCACATGGCCTCCCTCAACTGTTAAATTATGCATAATGAAGCAAAAATTGTACAAATTCTTTCCCAGATTCTTTTCCAAAAACAGTCCATTTTGGTCTATGTAATTTGTGAAAGTCTGCTCTCTTTCAGAGCCACATACTGCTTTAAGTATTTGTATTTATCAAGACTCTTTGTGGGCTGGTGTGTGGGAAGTGTCTAGACTCAAAATGGTCATGGAATACTCTTAGGCAGGAAAACCTGGACTTGTCTGAGCCTACATTCCCACCTACCTCCTCATGTGCTCAGATGCAGTAGCTTGTCTTCTCCCTGGCTGTTCTGGCATGGCAGCCTGGTCAGGTATTGTGTGGTAGGTGTGTTCTCCTGAGCCACAGGATTGTAAATGGGTTGGATTGGAAGGAATGTTGTATTTTCGGGGTCCCCCATCGGGGGGAGGAAAGATGAATCTGACTCCATGTTCTCAGAAGGCTAATTTATTATTTTATGATATTATATTATATTAAAGAATACTATACTAAACTATACTAAAGAATAGAGAAAGGATCGTTTCAGAAGGCTAAAAGAGAATAATTAAAAATTAATGACTTCTCAGAGTCCGACACAGCCTGACTGTGATTGGTCATTAAGTCAAAACAATTCACATCTTGGATAACCAATCTCCAGCCACATTCCAAAGCAGCAAAACACGAGAGAAGCAAATGAGATGAGAATTGTTTTCCTTTTTCTCTGAGGCTTCTCAGCTTCTCAGGAAAAGAATCCTGGGCAAAGAGGATTTTTCCAAAAATATGACAGTGACACTGGGACTCTGAAGATCTCTTTCCAACCCCCTTGCCATGGGAAGGGATGCCACCCCCCTAGATCAGGTTGCTCAAAGCCTCATCCAACCCAGTCTTGAACACTTCTAAGGATGGAGAATCCATAGTTCCTCTGGGCAACCTGTTCCAGTGCCTCACCACCCTTGGAGTGAGGGATTTATTTTTAATATCCAATCTAAACATACCTTCTTTCAGTTGAAAGCCATTGTCCTGATACTACATGGCCTTGTAAAGTGCCTCACTGCTTTCTTGCAGATCCTCTTTAGGTTCTGGAAGGTCTTACAAGGAGACCTTGAGACCTTTTCTCCAGGCTGCACAATCCCATGTCTCAGCTTGTCTTCACAGGAGAGATGCTCAAACCCTCAGGCCATTTTTGTGGCCCTCCTTTGGCCTCACTTCTGCAGGTCTGTGTCCTTGCTCTGGTGGGAGCCCCAGATCTGAATGCAGCTCTTCAAGTGGGGTCTCTTGAGAGCAGAGCAGAGGGGGAGAATCACCTCCCTCTTCCTGGGGAGGAGAGGCTGAGCCAGGGGTGTGACACTGTTGAGTCAGGGACGGACAAAATGACTCCATGGTTCAGAAGGTGAAAAAGAGAGACTTTATTAAGATGTAGAGCATCCTTTTATAACCAGGATTGCTGAGGTGAAACCTGATTGGTCTCAAAGTTAAAACCTTTCACACTTTTGGTGAGCCATGAATAGCCCACTCTGAAGGTACATACCTATAAACAACCTGAACAGAGAGATCATTGTTTTCATTCTTCCTCTCTGTTTCCCAGGCCTGAAGCCTGGGAGAATTCTCTTTGACTGAACTGAGAATCTCCTCAGGGGTGTGAGCAGGAGGAGCCCTGTGCCTCTGAGGCATTATACATCCATCAGTGCAGCTGAGAGACTTGGTTTGTGTTCAGAGTGTGTGGGACGTGCTGGAAATGGCTGTGCCAGCAGCCTGGCAGTTGTGTTCTTGTGCAGCCCAGGGTTACACAGTGTGTGTGTGTGTGTGTGCTTCCAGCCTCCTCCTGCCATGACCTGCTCTGTGTTCTTTGTTGCTGTAGATCTTGGACAGAGTAGCAGATGGGATGGCCTTTGGAGCTCTGCTGCCCTGTGAGCAGTGCAAGGGGCAGTTTGTGTTCAAGAGTGACGCTTATTACTGTTCTGGGGACATCACTGCCTGGACCAAGTGCGTGGCTAAAACACAGACTCCCAACAGGAAAGACTGGGTGATCCCAAAGGTGAGTGTTTGCTGCATATGTGATGTTCTGAAGCACATTTCTGAGCTGCACTGACTGCTGCTTGTTCAGAGTGTGCTGCAGCACTGAGCAGCTGTGACAGCAGGCAAGTTCTGTCACAGCCACATCCCTCCAGAAGCAGGCAGCTAATGCATAAATAATTCACATTTTTTCCAGTAACATTAAATTGAAAGTGATGTTGTTGATTTGATTTGAAACTCATCATTTACCCTCTTCCAGCTTTGTTTTCTCAGTCAGTAAAGTGGGGTTTCATCCACCTTGGTGTGAATCAAAATAATTTCCAACATCTGGCTGGCATTCAATTTATCCTTTAAATCTTATAATAACATTTGTGGTTTTAAATTGTTTATGCTTCCATCCCACAGGAATTCCGGGAAATTCCTTACCTGAAGAAATTTAAGTGTAAGAAGCAGGACAGGGTGTTTCCTCCAGATGCTGTAACTGTGAGCTCAGCACCTCCTCCCTCTGCATCTGCTCCTTTGTCAGAGACTGTGTCTGCACCCAGAGGTAAATGTCTGGCTGGGCATGGCTTGGTGGAGCTCAGGATGATGTTCAGGCTGGCATCCCCAGCCAGATAAATGTGCCACCCTGAACAGTCCCACTGCTCTCCTGCTCTCAAGCAGGCAGAGCTCTCCTGATAAAAAAAGGGTCTCATGTGCTTCATCTTCCCAGCACAGGCAGGCCCTGGGCTGTCTGGGGTCATGGGCTTGAGGTTCTGTTGTTTACTCACAGATGATTTTGAGTGTTTGTTGATTGTGAGGAAGTGATGTGTGTGCAGTGAATCAGAAATGTAAAGGCTGATGTTGCATTTTGTGTCTCAGGGGAAACCTGCTTCAAAGTGCCACCTCACTTGGTGTCTTGGGGACCATCCAGGGATGTCCTTAATGCCAGATATTCCACATAAATTTAGGTTTTGAGGGCAAGAGGGTTTTTCAGGGGATTGTTTTGTTTCTAAATCATCTACTGAGATTTGACTTTACTGATCACTGACTCCCCTTGTGCAAAATAGATGTGCTGTCTCCAGCTGTCAAAAGGTTGGACCTTATGTAGGTTGCTGGAATGAATTGCATGCTTTGGTGATAAAGCCTGTCTGTTAAGTACTATACTGACTTCTTTCTTATTCAGCCTGTCTAGTTCTGGCCATAATTTTGGGTGCAGGGCATTATTGTAACTTGGTTAAAAAGGTGGGAGTAATTCTGCACAGTTAACTTCAGCCAGATCACATTATTTTAGCAAGGAAGACAAAGTAACCCAGGTCTTGTTTCTGATCAGCAAATTGATTCCAGCCCCAGTGTCCCCTGAAGGTAAACTCAAAAGGTTGACCAGATTTAAAGCCAGGTTGCTTTGTTTGCTAACAACCAAACTAGTCTGAGTCGAGGGCAGAAGAGGAAGCACAACTCTCAGCTGGTCAATTAGAGTTTATAGCATTTATCTTATAGCAGTGCAAATATGCCCTTAGGCACTTGCCATGTCCTGGACCAGCCTGAATTGCAATGTTAACACAATGGTTACCAGTTTGCTCCATGGTAGAACCTTGTACTGTCTATAAGATCAGGACTGGAACAGTGTTGCTTGAGAGAGAATTCTCTCAGCAACCCCTCAAACAAAGATTTCCTTTTGAAAAGGCAGGAGCTTTCATGTGACAGTGAATTTCTCCCATGCTATCCAGGCATCAAAAAAAAGGGAAGCAGAGCACAGTCCCTAGCAGCACAGTGCTGAAAGAAGACTGATTCTTTTTACTTAACAAAACAAACCAAGAAAAGAGCAAATATGCCTACATACCATTTCCCTGTCTTCCATCCCTTCTGTTTGTTGGCAGCTGCTGAGCTTTGTTCCCTTTCCTCTGGGAAGGGGAGCTCCCTCCTGCCTGCTTAGCACAGGTCAGACCTGCTTGGCCCCTCATGTCCCTGCCAGCTGAGCTGATTGTACAGAGAGGGGGTGATGCCATCACTTTGTGCTTGCTGTTTGTAGAGAGGGGGTGATGCCGTCACTTTGTGCTTGCTGTTTGTCCAGGGACTCTGTGCCTGTGGCTAACATGTCATTTCCAAACCTTTAGACAAACCACTGACCAACATGAAGATCCTGGTTGTTGGGAAGCTGTCTAAGAACAAGGAGGAGGTGAAAAGCATCGTGGAGGAGCTGGGAGGAAAGATGACCACAACAGCTAACAAGGCCACGCTGTGCATCAGCACCCAGAGTGAGCAGCCATGCTAACAGAGCTGAGCAGATTACAGAGGACACTTGTCCTCAGAGCTGTCTGGGGATCAGTGTTTGGATTAGAGGGAGTGTTTTGTGTGCACACATGGCCTGAGTGTGCTTGGAAAAGTAGGCAGATGTGTGCTGTTTGAGTTTTGCTTACCCAGCAAGTTAACCTGGCAGGCTGTGCCTTAAGGCTCTCATGGGTCAGTGGCAGCTGGGGATTGTGTGCAGACCATGGTGGTGTGCAGGCCACCTTTGTTGGGATGAGGGGTGCTCAGGGCTGTGTCCATGCTAGCCTTGGAGAATCCCCAGAGCTGACTGTGGGTGCCTGACTGAGGGCACTGGTTTGCTCTGCTGGCAGCTTAGAGTCTGCTCTTGCTCTGTCTTGGAGCTGTGCAAACTGACTGCTGAGGTGGGAGATCTGTTCCCATCCATCAGAAAGTCCAGCTGGGATCTGGGAAAGGGAGAACTGGACCAGCCAAGTAGAAGAGCAGTTCCTGCTTTAGCCCAAACTGTATCTTAGAACCAAGGAGGAACTTGGCTCTCCAAAGAACATGGTGAATCCAAAACGTAGTGGAATTGTATTTTCAGTGTAGTAATAGTAGTAATTGTATTTTCAAAGTGTTACAGAGCCCTGAATCACGGCCAGAGGGAGAGGCTGAGGTCTAAAACCTCATGGATGCATTTTTTTCTCCCCTTCCTATCCTGCCTTTGCAGAGGATGTGGAGAAAATGAGCAAGAAGATGGAAGAAGTGAAGGAGGCCAAAGTCCGTGTGGTCTCGGAGGCATTTCTTCAGGATGTGAAATCTTCCAGCAAGGACTTCCAGGAGCTTGTGTCTCTCCATGCCCTTTCACCCTGGGGTGCAGAGGTGAAAATGGAGCATGAGGAAATGGCCGTGGATGGGAAGAACAGCAAGCCCCCAAGTACAAAGAGTGCTGGGAAGGTCAAAGAAGAACAAGGTGAGGAACAAAGCAGTTGTTTCTCCATAGGCCTGTTCAGTGCTGTTCATGCACAAAGCAAACCTGGGTATGGTCTGTCCTTACCCTTTCATTGAATTTTCTGGGTTTTTTTCTCATGATAAGTTTATATAATGGACCTCAGGGCAAGATTAGCTTTAATAAACATGAAACTGTCTCCTGAGCTGTCTCAGGAGCTGGCTGTTTCCCCTGTTTCGGTCTGCCCAAGCTCCCTCCCATCAAACCAGTCTCTTCCTCATAAAACATCAGCTTCACTGCCAGTTTGGGTTAGTGTTGTAGCTCCAAGGAGGTCCTAGGACACCAAGATGACAGACACTACTCAGGGGGTGTTGGCAAGTGAGAAAATACTGTGGTCCAGAGCACTGAGTCTCTATGCTCCTTGATTTAACATAATATTTTTGTAGCAGTATAAAAATATTGATGGCATTGCTCACCAATGCCATAGAGAACTTGCATTATTAACCCTGGATGGTGAACAAAACCATCACATTTGCTCACTTCTCTTCAGAACCTGTTCTTTGTGTCCTCCAAGTGGAGGTTTCTGTCATGCAATTGGGTGTGCTCTTGCCAGACTGTCTCACCACAGTAGCATCCCCAGGGAATCCAAACACTCCCCATGCCCTGTGAGGTTTTTCAATCCCACTTCCACATTTGTGGTTGTGTTTATCTTCAGTGCAGGTAAAAAAATGACATGGTCCACCCCTTGGGGCCAGGAGAAAAAGAATACATAGATAGAATCTGGGGAAATGTAATTTCTCATTTAGTTGTGATTTGGCTGCTAGAGCTAGGTTAAAAAAAAGCCACTGAAGTCAGTGTTCTCATATACTGGGAATCTGCTTCACCTTAGGGTGATAATTATGCAAATTGAGAATTTTAAGGTTGATTCAAGTGAGACTGTGTTGCTCACCTAAGAAAAAAATTAACTGTCTTTCACTGCAGGACCTAGCAAGTCTGAAAAGAAAATGAAGTTAACAGTGAAGGGTGGAGCAGCAGTAGATCCTGATTCTGGTGAGTGATAACAGTGCCTGTGCCTGCACCACCCACAGTCCTCAGAATGCCTGATGGTTTACAAAAGGGTTTTTCTGTGAAAGGATGAGGTTTCCATAAAGGAGCATGAAATTTTAAACCTTTAACATTGCTATCAAAGGAAGCATATTGATTGACATCCAAGGCTGAATATTCCAGGATTTTCTAGTGCAGCTTTCTTCAGAAGGACCTCTTAAATTAAGGTGTGCACCTTGTTCAGCTTTAGGATCTCCTGTCAGTGGAGTGAGTAAAGGCCCAGCCAGCAGAGCACACAGGTTTGGCATAAATATGTACTGATGCTGCTCTCCAAACCTGTGGTTCATGGATGTTCTGACAATTTGTACTGCATCCAAGGCCAGCCTTTGCTTTTCAGTCCATTGCTAATGTGACACCTGCAGAGCTGCATTTCTACTGAGGATTCTTTCAGCTGCTCACACAGTATTAGATCCTAGATTTTAGATCATCCTCTATCAAAGGTTACAGGTTTTTTCCTCTAGTTAGGATACTAACCAGATACTAACTCTAGTTTCTCCAGATGCTGGGTGTTCTGATCCTGGATTTATCTAAAGTTTACCTAAAGGTGTAGGCTCACAATTCATTAATTAATTCATTGTGCTCCAAGTAGTTTTGAATGAGCTGTGTGGTCACTGTTTTTGCAGTATTTCTGTTAAATCACACTGCTGCAGGAAACATTTGGATGAGTGCAAATGCAGGAAGGAGAGCTAAAACAGTAACCTCCTCCTCTGTGTTCTAATTTTTTCTTCTCTGCAGGTTTGGAGGATTCTGCTCATGTCTTTGAAAAAGGTGGGAAAATTTTCAGTGCAACCCTGGGACTAGTAGATATTGTCAAAGGAACAAATTCCTATTATAAGCTGCAGCTGCTAGAGGATGACAGAGAGAACAGGTGAGTTTAGTTTTCCCTTCAAATACTTCCATTCACTTTTTTTCTAATAAATACTGGATTTTTGACACTCCAGAAGCAAAGTGTGAGTAAAATGTCTTTGGGGAGATAACAGATTGGTGTAGTTACTTGAAGGAAGAAACCACTACAACACAAATGAAAAAAAAACCAAACCAAAACTAAAATAACTCCTCCAAACCTACCAAACAAGCCACCCATGGAGAAATTTCTGCTCTGCATGGAGACATTCCTTGTGGGTGTTGACAAAACCTAAGGTGGGTTTTTTTCCCCCATATTCTCTAACTTAATTTTGTGTTCTAATCACAGAGCTGTCATGTTGGGAAACAAAACCAGATTCTGGCTGTTCTACCACAGTGTTAGCCTGAATTGTGTGCCCTGAAGTATAACAAAATGCATGAAATATTCATGCAATAGGAGCTGATCATGTGTTTAGCTCTCCAGTCTCATTGGGTGCATGGCAGAGCTGTTCAGTGGTTGCATTGGTGATTAGATGAAGAGATTGAGAAGGTTCTTTAAAATAAAACTGCCCCTGCCAAACACATAAGTGACACAGAAATCCAGGGTAGCAACAACTGGTTCAGCTCCAGATTTATTGCACTTTACCATGTTTTTAATAAGCTTTTGTTCCTGTCTCATTTGTGTGAGGTTGTATCAAGTCTGGGATTGAGTACATAGAGGGATTTCAGTGCCTGCATTTCATACCTGACATATTGGAAAGGTTGATTGATTGTATCCCCATAAATATTACAGAAGCTCACCCAAGGTGCTGTCAGCAGTACAAACAAATATTTGATTTACTTGTGGTTTCTCTAAAATACTGATCTCTGTGGCCTGGGGCTTAAAGATGCTTTGTCTTTGTTTTTCAAATATATGACCCCAATAGTCTGAAGATTTGTATTTGCAAAACATGAAGATTGAAGAGATGTTAGCCTCTCTTTTCCTGCTGTGCACCCTTTAACCTCAGGGCTGTGGTTCTGGCATGTTAACCCTGGGCATTTTTTACACCAGTTCTTGGACGTACAGTGATTCCTCTCAATGAAAAAAATGTAGAAATTCTTTTCACAATTTCTGTGATGGAGGGGGTGTTCCATAAAGTTACTGGTATGCAGATAGCACTGGAGTGGCTGATGGCTCTTCTTGTGTCCCATTGCATTTCTCCAGGTACTGGGTGTTCCGATCCTGGGGCCGTGTGGGCACCGTAATTGGCAGTAACAAGCTGGAGCAGATGCCATCAAAAGAAGATGCAATTGAACACTTCCTGAACCTGTATGAAGAGAAAACTGGCAATTCTTGGCATTCGAAGAACTTCACTAAATATCCCAAAAAGTTCTACCCGCTGGAAATAGATTATGGACAGGTAACCCTGAAATGCCCCCGTCCCAGGTGGAGCATTGCTGAGATTCCCTGTGTCACTGTTCTGTTCTGTGCTTGCCCTTGGATCTCTTGCACTTAACAAACCAAGGGAATTAAAATGCAGCTGTTGCATCTTCTCTCTGCTACAGGGGAAAGCTGTAGATCAAGGAGGACCATCCATTAAAATAGACCTGTTGGGAAACTAAAGAGTTTTCTGTTATCAGATCCCTTGAATGCTTGTTCCTGTTTACTCTGGAACTTTTAAGGATATTTATTTGCACTTAATCCGGCAGTCAGTTCACATACATCCTGTCTGAAAACTCTATTTTTTAAAATTTAAAATAGATGCTTTTCATCTGTCTGCTGCCTCCAAATATCCTCCTAAATGCTGTAGAACTCCAATGCAGTATTCCACTTAGTGCACATGCTGAGCAGGCTGAGACAGAAATTATTCACTGCCAGTAAGATTTGGCTTTTTAGACAGCTAAGATAAGTAAGAATTCTCTTCCTTCTTTCCAGTGGTGGTTTGTGTGTTTATTTAAGGGCATACCTGTTACCTGAACTATTTTCAGACTAAATAGTTGAATGCTATAAAATTGCCAGAGCACATATTTTCAAGACATTGTGTTTTTCCATGGCCAAATTAATGGATGTCATCTTTCAGTGCAAAGCACTCAAAGCTTGGCTTTAATTCTGGAAATTTGAATATTTCAGTGGCAAAGTGTCTGTCTCAGTATAATGTACAGTGTTACTCAAAGCACCTGGCTGATGATTTATTTGTGTGATGGTCTCTCCATGAAGGCATCAAGATGGTATTATGGCTAATTAATGATTCCTGTACACATCTGTGGCAGTTTTTATTACAAAAACTTGGTGAAACTAGTTATTACATCTATTTTGTCATGAAAGCAGCAAAGTAAACACTCATTTTTTCATGTGAAAGTCACTATGCAGCAGAAAGCTTGCAGAAAAAGTAATTAATACTTGCTTGAAGTGAAGCAGCAATGCAAAGAGTTCCTAGTCCCTTAATTCTACTTTCTGCTTATTTTTTACAGTGCCATCTCTTGAAATAGTATCTGCCAAATTACTGAATAGGTGTTTTTTTAAGACCATTTTGTTCCAGAATGTCAGAGCAGTGTCCCACGCTCCCCATGAACTTCAGGCTAGTCATAGTATGCACACACTAAATGGGTTTTGAGTTGTTGCCATGGCAGCCAGCCTGTTACTTTTTAATCCTTTGTGATTTTGCTAATTCTGATACTATTTTTACCTTCCAGGATGAAGAAGCTGTCAGGAAATTGACAGTAGGTGCCGGGACAAAATCAAAACTCGCTAAGCCAATCCAGGATCTTATTAAGATGATCTTTGATGTGGAGAGCATGAAGAAAGCAATGGTGGAATTTGAGGTGACTACACACATTCATGTTTCTCCCTAACCTACCATCATGCTTGCACAAACAGAAGCAAGTTCTTTGCAATCCAGAGTGCTTCATACTCCCCAAAAGCCAAGTGTGAGTTTTAGATCTGTCTTAAAATAAAGGCAAGAGGCCGACTGGAATTTGCCAAGCCCTGGAAGTTGTAGCTTAGTTGTGATACATGCAGCTCTTAAAACACAGGTGCATTTTTTGTCTATCAATGTCTTCAATTTAATAAGCCTATGAGAGAATTGTCTGCCTTGCCTGTCCTGGGAGCAGTAATGATTCTATGGTTTTGTTTGTTTGTGTCACAGTCACATCTACATAGTGGCTGCTGCTTGCTGAATGCTCTTAAAGTATTAACACAGATAACCAATGTGCTGGTCAGGTGACACTGGTGGCACTCCTTGTTTTCTAAGCAGGGAACCATATTTGGAGGCTGGAGTACCATGGATTTTAGGTAGCACCTCAGACTAGAGAAATGCTGCTAGTTGGTACATACACTAATGGAAGTGTCCTGTCAGAGTCCAGATCCTCTTCTGCATAGGGTGGATTTGGGATTGTTTTAGTTGTATTTCTCATTTGTTCTAATAAAACTCTTATTTTCATCCATTCTTCTTTTCTCCATACTTCTTGATCCATCCTTCTGGCAAGCTTTCAGAGAGAGTGGTTTGATAGCATGATATGTCTCTCCTTGCACTGTTTTACTGGTGTGCAGAGATCCTGCTGTTTGTTTTAATGCAGTCGTTTGAACTAATTCTAAACAACAAATTTCAGTTTTCTTCAGCCAGCTTAGTTATCCTGCCTAACACTTGACATTTAAGCAGCTGTTCTTTGCCCTCTGTATCATTATTTGGAGTGCTTACCTTTCAGAATAGGCTTTGTACCATTTTCTGCAGCTTACCTGAAAGCTTTCAGGTGGCTTGCCCAACATTTTGTAGTACTTTAAATTAAATTCCAGTACTCTCCCAAGATCCATCAATACACAAAGAAAACCAACATTAAGTTAAATCAGTGGATAAATGCAGGCAACCAAGACATTGCTTTTAACTTAGTTGAGGGATTTTGGCTCATTTTTCGTGAATATGAAGCACCTCCTAGCATCTTTGCATTTGACCCTTGATAATTGTAGGGTAAAGTTGGAAGAGGGTGTCTGGATTGTGCCTAGACACAGATGATCTTATGAACAAGAATTACTTAATTCAGTTTGCTTCTTTGCCAGCCTTAGGTATATTGTTACTTAATGGATTAAGAAATGCATCTGACCCCAGGTTAATATTAAACTTCATGACAGATAATTAATATCCTATTTTTGTGTTGCCCTAGCATATGTGCTTAGCTTCCTATTGCAGTATTCCTTTGGTTATAGGATGTCCTCTCAATGGTGTGTCCTTCTGACATAATTCCTCAATCCTCAGAGGCAAAAATGTTTCTATACTTTGTTGGTCAGTCCTATTAGCATGGAGAAATTAGTTCTCTAGAAACCAGAGAGGGAATGCTGCAGTGGTTGAAATGTAGTGAAAGTTGGGTTTAATACTTATATCTTTATCAGATTGACTTGCAGAAGATGCCATTGGGAAAACTGAGCAAGCGACAGATCCAGAGTGCATACTCCATCCTGAATGAGGTTCAGCAGGTGAGCATAAAAGAGATGTTAGAGCAAAAAGGGAATTCAGAAGTTGTTCTGGGCTCAGTGGGGTGAATGCTGAGCTGTGCATTCTCTCTCTCTGGCAAAGAGGATGTGGCTTCCATGGGTAACCAGTTAGTTCTCTTCACTGTTGTACCAGTGTGGGCAGTACTTGTGTCTTCAGCAGTTTTGTAGCATAAACTTTAGGCTGTGCCAAACATAAATGGCAGCTGAGCAAATGAAGCTGGTGCCTTGATCTAGGAGTGAGCTGGTGTTTCCACCCCAAAGGAGTCTGTCAGAGGATGAGAATAAAGGTTGACACAGGAAAGGGTCTGGTTTGATAACGTTGCTGTATTTATACATTGTGATCTGAACCATTCCAGAATCACTATGCAGTATTGCCTTTACAGATTGCAAAAATGTACCAGCATAACCCATGGCTTTGTGTCACAGGCTCTTTGGCAAAGCATAGATACAGGAATTTCTTCAGATGCTAGAATAGACCAAAATCTTGACAAGGATATGCACTACCTAAATGTCCTGAAGACTTTATTTTGCCCTCCAGAACATAATCCCCATTGGATTTTTCTCATACACAATTCCACGTATTTCTGTGCAAATACTGTGACTTGCTGCATGCAAGACACTTAAATAGAATTGTTCTTTTGAGTCCTGTGAGACTAAAGCATAAGCACTGTTTGCATTGCTGCTCCTGTGTTAGTCCCTAAGCATCTTGTGTGTTTTATTGCTATGGAGACTTAGTCTTACTCAGTAATTTTCTTTGGTGCTTTTGTCTTGTCTAGGCAGTTTCTGACAGTGGTTCAGAATCCCAGATTTTGGACCTCTCCAACCGCTTCTATACGCTGATTCCTCATGACTTTGGGATGAAGAAGCCACCTCTCCTAAATAACTTGGAATACATTCAGGTATTGGCTAGAAACTGTTTTTTGCAAATGTTGGTTGCAGGAAATGGGTCTTGATGTCAGACATCTAACACAGAGAATATGTGAGGTTTAACACTTACTTAACCTCATAAAAGCAGAGATTAAAGTAAGCATTAAAACCTCACAAGCCAAAAGATAATCTGAAGAAAAACGAGTTTAACCTCATGCTTTCATGAGGTTAAACTTGTTTTTGTTCAGGATATCTTCTTGTTTGTTTATGTGCACGTGTCTGTGTAAATAGGTATATGCATAAGATAGTAGAAGATAGAGATGTTATTTAACATATTTTATTATGTTTAGGTGTGTATATATATTAAAGACAGTTTTGTTTTGTTATTAGATGGCACCACGTGGCCAGTGATTGTCAGACACTTTTTTAATTTGGGATATCCCAGACTTATTCTGAACATGTCAAAGGCCTAAGTAACAAAACATTACCTGTTTCAATTCTTCAGGCTAAAGTGCAGATGTTGGACAACTTGCTTGATATTGAGGTTGCTTACAGCCTTCTCAGAGGTGGAAATGAAGATGGAGATAAAGACCCAATTGACATCAACTATGAAAAACTTAAAACAGATATTAAGGTAAAGGAAATAAAAGGCAATGAGTGGCTGTGAATAAAACTGATGTCCTGTTAGTATGGAGTAAAATAAATCACCCAAACTGTAACTGGACAGGTCTATGGAACTGAGGTGGGTTAAGGAACTGGAGCATGCGTTCAAGGAGATGCAGAAAGAGCTGAGCTGTTTTGACCTGGAGAAAAGAAAGCTCAAGGGATATTGTATCAATATCTAGGTGTAGGTGATGGGAGAAAGAAGGAAAGAGGAGAGAGGCAGGCTTTCCTCAGTGGTTTCCAGTGACAAGAGGCAGTGGGCACGAACTGAAATAGAGCAATTTGTGTTTAAACAAAAGAAAAAGCTTCTGTTGATGATGTTTTGGTTTTTTTAATTTGTTTGCTCTGACGGTGGTCAAACACTGGAAAACGTTGCCCAGAGAGGCCGTGGAGGCTCTCTTCTTGGAGGTGTTGAAAGCTGGACTGGATTCAGTCCTTGGCTGACCCTTCTTTGAGTGGAATTGAAAATCATCTCAATTTCCAGCATTGTCTCAGACATTCTGTGGCTGTCTGTATATTTGTGGATCTTCTCTAGCTAGGATAGTATTTCCACTTAAATGGTTGAGGAGGTTTAAAGGGTGCAGTTGCAGGCATAGGGTGGATGCTGCCATGTTATAAGATGGCTGCTAGTTTGTGTGCTGAGGAAACTTCTCATTTGCCTGTTTGCAGGTTGTTGACAAAGATTCAGAAGAAGCCAAGATTATCAAACAATATGTGAAGAACACTCATGCTGCTACGCACAATGCATATGACCTCAAAGTTGTGGATGTAAGCTGGGCAATGATGGGGTTTATCTTTGGGAAGATGGACTCTCCTAGGTTGACTTGCTTGTTGGCAATTGCCTTATATTTTTGAGTAGCTTACTCAGTTTCCTCTGTTGCAGGGATGATTTGATAGAACACTTTCTTTTAATTAGAATAGCAAAAGTCTAGGCAGAGATGAATCTAATGAGGTGTTTTTGCTTTGGTGTTTTTATTTTAATTTAATTTGCCTCAAAGGGAAGGTGGAGGAGTAATCATCTGAAATTGAACCTTATTTCATTGAATGATTTTTTCAGAAAAATAGAGCCTCATGAAAATGCAGAAGAAAAGGTGGAGAAGTAATCAATAACAAGTACTGCATGATTGCTGCCACCTCTTTTTTGCTAGCCTGACACAGCCAATTACAAACACCAAAACCCACCCTGATCAATTTCCCTAGCAGATCAATGTACATTGCAGATCGGATGTTTTTTTTTTTTTCTTCTCCCCTCTTGACGAATTGCATGAAGTTAATGGTTTATTTTCTTGGTTCTCCTTTTCCTCCTATCCTCTTGTGAACTGAAGATCTTCAGGATTGAGCGTGAGGGGGAGAGCCAGCGTTACAAGCCCTTCAAGCAGCTCCACAACCGCCAGCTGCTGTGGCACGGCTCCCGCACCACCAACTTCGCCGGCATCCTCTCGCAGGGCCTGCGGATAGCTCCACCTGAAGCTCCTGTGGTGGGTGAAACAGCTTCTCTGGCTGTCTGCATCCCTGTGCTCAGGCAGGGACAGCCTAAAGAAGGGAATTGCTGTGTGGGGCGGGCCCTGCGTTATCTGCCACCGTTTAGACAACGTCGTGTCCCCCGAGTGGGTTGCGCATTGGTGTCCACAAGAGCTTGAGTTGCTCTCCTGGGAGCCCAGCCAGGTGGACTCAGTGCTGCTTTTGGGTTATTTGATCACCCCAATTTTATTTATTTATTTATTTATTCATTTATTTCCTTCTTGCAGACCGGCTACATGTTTGGGAAAGGCATCTATTTTGCAGACATGGTGTCCAAGAGTGCAAACTACTGTCACACATCTCAAGCCGATCCCATAGGTTTAGTACTACTGGGAGAAGTCGCCCTTGGAAATATGTACGTAACTTGCAGAGAGTATTTGCCACGTGTGCTTAATACATCCTCATGGAAGGTGATGCTAAGATTGCAAGCCTTCTCTTCAGTGTGAAGAAGAAGCACGTGTTTTTTCTTCAAAAACAAGATCTGTTTTTTCTCAAAATGAGAGCTATTGTTTCAGGTCTAGCAGAATCTTGTACAAAATGCTAACATTGTTAAAATTAGTAACCAAGACAAAGAAAGTTTGAGTTTCAGAAGGCTGGAATTTAGATTAACTCTACATTAACTCATCATAAACTAAAACCTGAAAATTCTGTGATTTCTTTTTTTTAATTAAATATTTTAAGATGAATGTAAAGTGCTATTGTGTGTTCTTTGTGCTGTCCAGGTACGAACTAAAGAATGCTTCCCACATCACAAAATTGCCCAAGGGAAAACACAGTGTCAAAGGTAAGCATTAGTAGTTGTCATAAGTAATCTGTAATTGATGGCAGACTTGGTTGTGTTGCTTAGCAAAGAGAGCTATAGTCACTTCTTAGCTGTACTTCCTTTAAGAAGTTGCATAATGTTGCCCTTTAGTTGCATCAGGATGTGTATGGGGTGTTTTAAGATGCAAGTTAATACACTCTGAGTGTTAAGGCTGAAGGTGCTGAAGTTCAGGAGGAAACTTCTATTTGATGTTACACTGGAGAAAATATAAAGTACATTCTCCATCTTCTTACTTGCTTTCATCATTACAATACTGTGTATTTTAGAAGTGAGATGAATAGATCAGAAGAGTCATTGTTTAGCTTTCAAAGTGGCTTAGAAGCTGGTACAGAAGGGAAAAGCTAGGAATAAAAGTTCAGATGGAACAACTGCTCTCATTACACTTCTATCTGCAAAAAGTGTCATAAATTGAAGAAGAAGATGAGAGAAAAGACTTAGCTGTCTAACTCAAGCAAAAGAGATGGTAATCATGACTGTCTTCTGTACTAAGATGGGAGATTGAAGAAAAGGATCTTCAGTAATGAGTGGCTTATCTTAAACTATTCATTTTGAGAGGCTTAAAAAATAAGTTGCCTAAAAGAGAATAAAAAGTGGTTTTGCATCTTTTTCTATACATACTACTCATGTTCTTATGGATGTCAAATCAGATTTATATTGAAAATTTCAATTCAGAGAATAAGAATTGGTTTGTTGTACTTGTCTGAAAATGCTGCAATGTGCATTAATGGAGTTAGGATATGAGAGCTACAAATCTGTTCTGGCTTAGCTTTGATCATACAGATTAGACAATTAACAGTTGAAAGTCTAAAATTCTCATTTTTCATGTAACAGAGTACAACTGCCATAAATATGGTGATGCTGAATTTAATAAATAGTATTCTTCATGTTCTGTTGAAGATCCTTCTACACTTGATTTAAAAGTATATGTGAAGTAGTATTTGCTGGCTGGATCATTTCCTTTTTGTGCAAAGTCTGTATTTGTCTCCTAGATTTGAAACTAATGTTGTTTTTCCTTTCTAGGCTTGGGCAAAACTGCTCCTGATCCCACAGCCACGACCACCCTTGGAGGTGTAGAGGTTCCCTTAGGGAATGGGATCTCCACAGGAATTAATGATACCTGTCTTCTGTATAATGAGTATCCTTTGCTGTTACGTTGGCTGCACACGGTGTTTGAGTGTCACTGCATTTTCAGGACCTCACTAAGGCCAGTTAGGAGTTTTGCCTCACTGTGTTTGGTTTGGTTTGGTTTGGTTTAGATCTGCTTTGGGGAGTATTTGCAGACAATCTCTTCTGCAAGGGGGATGATTTTTACTGTTGCTGCACCTAAATTGTCATTCTGCAAAAAAAAAGGAAACAATACACATTCCAATAGCTGTTCCCCAACAGGAACAAAAGTTATTGGAGTGATCAGGCAAAACTGCTGTAGTGTCTTGCCCAGAGATGTGCCAGAACTGGGGGAGGGAGGGGAATGCAGCCTGTGATTTCTCATCACTCCAGTCTGGTTTCTCCCTCATGGTGCTGTGGTATGCCAGCTTGGCCAGGAGGAGGTGGGAGAGCTAGCTCTGTGCTCTTGCACTCTCTCAGCACATCTTTTGAGTTCCCCAGACCTCTGCAAGTGTTGAGGTATGCCCCAAATGCCTAGCAGAGATGTAGCCATTAAGTCTCTTCCAGGAAGAAGTGCCTTCAAATCAATTAGTGCTTTAAATCCACAAGAATGCAAATAAGTGATGTCTAAGGTCCAGCTGGCTCTCTTCACTGCCAGTGAAGCAGGCAACCCAGTAATGCAAACTCTGGGTTTATAGGAACTGCCTTTGGCCTTGGTGAGCTGTTTTCCTCCCCCAGGGAGTCTGGGCAACACAAATCATGGCAATACTGGTTTTATCTTGAGTTTTCTTAAATATACACCATCTGTCAGGTGATGAGCTATAATACAGTTGATATTAGCTAGTTGAGATAACATGATGTGTATTTATTTTACACTTTGGGATTAGAGGTAAGTTTGAGGCCTAAAACATTGTGAAACAAATAGATGAGCTGGGACTGTCTCTGGAAAAACAAGAATGTGCAAGCACTGACAATCATTGTAGAGCTCTTGTCTGTGATTCCAGTTTAGGTTTTTTAGTGGGAAATTAAGAAGGCATTAATGACTGTGCTGGAAGGTAGCAATAGAACTGCAATTACAATTGTAAATGCTGGATCTGAATCTATAGCTCTCATTTAAGCTATATGACTTCTGCCTAGATATCAAGAGAGATGTGTGTTACTCTGACAAAAAATAATTTTCAGGAGCCACAGCCCTGTATCTAAGTCAGTTCACCTGCCTGTCACTCAGGATTCCTTCTGCACTATTCTCCACAGAACTTAACTGCTTGTTCCTAAGTATTGTATAAAACATTTTCAGAATCATGGAAAAGTCAGATTTAAAGGTTTGTGGTTTGAGCTCTTAGAATTGGTTAATCACACAGGCATCTGTATGGTATCTTAAGTTCAAAGGTGAAGTTCACTGTGTTTTGAGTTTTTTCTGTGTCATTAATATCAACTACTGTAATTATTCCTTAACCTCCTTCCCAGATATATTGTGTATGATGTTGCTCAGGTAAATCTGAAGTACCTGTTGAAACTGAAATTCAACTATAAGACATCACTCTGGTGAACTGTATTTAGAAGCCCTGTTAGAGTTATACTGTAGTTACACTATAGCGTTGACTTCTGACATGCTTATGCATTGACTTCTCTTACCAAGATATCAAGAGCTAAACTGCAGAAGAAATTACTAAATCCTATTTAGTACAACACTTAGTGAAAGTTTTATATAAAAAGTGTGGCAATACACGGACCTGAATTCTGATGAGAACGAGTACCTGGTTTTGTTTTATACCACTTCTAATTCTGGTGCTTTAAGTGTTTCTTTTAATTGACCAAACTGACAAGAAAGAAAAAAGGAAATCATTCTGGTGTTCTTAGCCAAACAGACCTGGGCAAGAACAGGAGAAGGAACTTGAGCACGTTTGTGGTACTTGCTCTGTTAAGGTTCCCCCTTGTTTAAGATACTCTTTTTCAGTTTTCACTTGACTAAATGACAAATGTGCATTTATTTTGAGGTAAAAAAATAAAAGCTAATTTCATACTAACAGTTTTATGTTTCAAAACTTCCAAATTGTTTTGGTTTTGAGTCATAATTTAAATGTATTTGGTAGAATGTTCTTAAACATGGTATCTCACTCGAGGATCGAATGCCAAATATTGAAATCTGTAGTCATGTTTCAGGAAATTATGGTGAAATTAAAATTTGGACTTTCCACTGAGACTTCATCTGTCAACAGTTGGTGTGGTAAACATGGAAAATGAGCTTGTGGCTGTTTGAATTTAGTCTTAGCCCAAATAAACCTCCTTTAAATACCTACCTTCAACATGATGTAAGTTGGTTGTTGTAGACTCACGTCCTGACAAAGCTGTAAGTTGAGTTTGGGCTCAAGCTTCATTCATCAGGGCCTGGAGTGAGGTCTGTCACTACTCTGTTGGTGGTCTTGAAATGCCTGTCTCAAAACAGCAATACAAACTGATAATTGTAGTGTTTCATTATGTTTGTTACTTCTCACTTTTAGTCATTGGGCAATATGGGAGCACTTAACCATAGAGCAACATCAGATCATTCTCTTCAAAAATTGCTGATTTCCCTGAGGCATTAGGGAAAGTTATGGCTAATTCCCAAGACAGGGACAGTTCAAGCTCATTCTGACAGTTGTGGCTTCAGTCTTTAGTAACCTGTGTGGAAACACCAGATCTATTTCCTAAAATGTTGCTGTGTCCCAGGGCCTTTTGTAAAAGGAGTTAAAGCCAAAGTGGGTGCTAATGGTGCAGGTCTTCCCAGGACCCCTGAATGAGAAGAGGATGAAGAGTGATAGATGAAAAATAAAGCTGCTTTCAGGGAGAGAAGGAAATGCAGAAGGACTGGGTAAGTTGTATGGCTTGAGGACAGCTCAACAGAAAAAATTGATTGAGGTTGGTGATAATGGATTTTGAGAGGAAGAGAGTAGCCTGTCTTCTCCTCTTAAGTAGCTTAACCAGTGGCTAATCATTGTTTTGCTTCCAAAAAATCCTTTTCATAAGTCACTTAAGTATGATCTTGTCAGTCTCTGAAAGAGAACATGAGAACTTGTTCAATTTAGTTATAAGATAGATTATTTTTCCACTCTTAAAAAGCAGTTTACAGTTCAGTTTGGGACCAGGAGTTAAAGGCAGCTGCTTTTGATGCTCCCTCAGAGCTGAAAGTCCCCTGTTGTTCCAACCCAAGCAGCACAAGGAGTGCTTTGTGCTGTGTACCTAGTGCTCAGTTATAATTGCAGCACAAGGAACTACATCCCAAGCTGTCCCTAAGTTCACAAATAATAAGTTCACAGCAGGAAAAGCTACAGGACTTGCTGAAGAGGCAGCAGGTGCCCTTTGGGGACTGTAGGAGAGCCATGTCACCATCCTGCAGCGAAACCTGGTGTCAGTCCAGGCGCTGCTGCTGCTGCCAGCCGGTGGGAGCAGAGGAGATCCACGGAGCAGATCCGCCAGACCCAGTGGATGAGCAGCCTGTCCCCAGGGCCAGGCTGGCAGGGACAGCGTGGTGACAGTCACTGAAAGCCCTGCTGTGGCACTACCAGCACAGAGCAGAGCTGGATGAACAGGCAGTCCCATTTCTGTCAAAAGCACTTGAAAGGAATGAGTTTTCAAGCCATCAGGTCCCATGACATCCTGGGCTTTTTTTTTTCCAGGGGAGACATGTTGAGGAATGGCTTCTGATCTAAATGTTAAACTACCAAAAGCAGCAATTTATAAATATTTAACCATTTTATCTTTATTTAGCATGGCTGCAGGCTCTGTTGTACAACAGCTCACAGGCATTAAGATAGTCCCTGCAGTTAATTGAAGGAAGCCAGCCTAGGCTTACTGATTGGCAGTCAGTGTAAATTCTTTATGACTTGCCTGAGTTCATGCAGGAAAAAAAATGTCTGAGAAAAAAATAAAATTAAAGCACAAGTCGCCCATCCTGGTGCTTAAGCTATAAAACAATGACATTCTACCCCTGCCCCCCTTCATTTTCTAATCAGAGGGAAGTGGGGGGGAAACCCCAAAATAAGTAATTTCTATATGAAAAAGGTCTCTGGACACGTGAAACTTTGTCAATGCCATAAATAATTGTACTTCTGCTCTTAAATGAGGCCTGAAGTGTTTGTAACTACTGAAGTCTCTGCTTCAGCTTGCTTTCTGGGAGACTGTTACAGACCTCACTCTGTGCATTCTGGGGACATAATGACATAATTGTCTGCTGAATGTTATTGCAGCCAATTTATATCCCACTTAGTGTTTGCATGAATTGCTTTTATGTATGTGTTGAGGCCCCTAACTTAGTCCATGATACTCACGCTCCTGTTATGCCCATAAAAATAGTTTCCACTGTTGTGGAGTACATGCATCTAAACAAGAGCTTGTGTGTGCTTTCACTGCAAAATTAATGCCAGGCTGCTTCTCCAAAAATGGTCATTTTGGAGATGAAGTGGCACCTGTAAGAAGAAATGCAAATGTAGGTCCCAGCTAAGATGAATTGCTGTGATGATTTTAATTTGTTCAGGTGTGAAGGTAGCGTGTGGGCCTGTTGTGGGCCTTGCAGATCACTTCTACAGAAGTGAGATACAGAGGGACAGGCAAGGTGAGAAGAAGGATGACTTCCCAACAACCCAAAGGGGAAACTACTGCTTCCTCCACCCCCTCGTTAAAACATATGTGATTAATGCAGCAGGACTCAGACTTCACAAGAAGGTGTTTCAGTGACTAAGGAGCACTCACTTCTGCCAGCTGTCTGTGCTTTTCTTTCTGCTGCCAGGCCGTGCCTTGGGGAGATGAGGAAATGACAGCGTAGCTGTCCCCTGGACTCAGCAGTACCTGCTCTGTGCTGACAGGACTGAGTGCATTGGTCAGCAGGTGGTGTAACCCATGTCTCACTGTCATCTGCAGCAGCAGTGGCAGCAGGGCAGTGCTCTCTGCAGCGTTTCAGCACACACCATTAGGAGCAGTTGCCTAACGCGACCCTGGCGAGAGCGAATGGCAGCGGTGCAGCCGTGCCAGCAGGTGAGTCAGCAGCACCTCGGGCAGGTTGTGTTTTCTGTCACCCTGCCTGTCAGAAGAGTGGTGTCATTTCCACGTCACCCAAGTGCAAACTGCAAATTTGCCAAAGGATGCACTGAAAATGTTGTATGTTTGTGTGCACGCTGGTGAATGGCCCTGGCTGGGGCTTTGTAAATGGGGTTGTGTTTGTGTGATTTGGAAACAGTGAGCACAGGACAAATGAAAAACCAGAACAAGGAGATACTGCAGCACTCATTAAAGGCCAAGATGTAAAGGGTTCTTTATCCAGGAACCATAATACACCGTTGATTGTTACCCTTTCAACACAGTCAATGGTAATGGCTTCTGTTAAATATTTTCCAAGTGCAGCTGTTGGAATGAAATGAAGGAATAATCATCATTGTGCTGTTGGGAGCAGAATTCTGCCTTCACACCTGTTAATTTGTGAGATGATTGGCAGGAGACATTTGGGGAGGGGGAAAATCTCTCTCACCTTTTTAATCTGGTTTTCTTGCAGTCTACAAAGACTCCCTGAAAGGCACCGAGTTTGATTCCTTTTTCCCTTGTGGAAATTCACACTCTTGAGGACTGTTGTGAAATGCCACTGTGTTGTAGAGCACTTTTCACCCCTCCCTTGCAAAGCCCTTGCTCAGGGAAAGCTGTAGCACTGGGGTGGCTCTGGGCAACGCTGCTTTCAGCACAGCCAGACCTGATGACAAGGTTTACAAAGCCCAGCAGTAAAAACCTCGCTGGTGATGGGTGTCTTCTGTCGGCTGTGTGAGTCTCAGTGTCTCCAGTCTTAGCTGAGCATTGCCATACAGCCCTGGAACAAGGGGGGCACAGCTGAGAAACAGAGAAAAATATTGGTGTCATTAACACCTTGTTTAACTGAGGCTGGAAGGTCTGGTTCATGTCAGGCATTTTGGGTGGTGGAAGTGTTTTATTAAAAGGGAAAAATTGTGCAGGATTTAATGTTTGAGAGGGTTGGTGTTTGGAATACCACAGATTATTATTTAGTTGTGTTTTGTTACTAGTTTCTTTAATTTTGTGCAGACAGTGCTTTGCAGCTGTCTACTGTAGCAGCTTTCTTTGGAGCTGAGCAGTATGGAAAGCTCTGACTGAAGTGTCTTTGGCCCTTTGGGGCTAAGGAACAGGAAGGCTGTTTAAACAGCCTTTCAAAATGACCTGAAAAGGGGGCTTAGAAATGTAAGCTAGGCTTTGTATTTTCTTTTTCCTTTTTTTTTTATTTTTTCTTTTTTTAGCTCTGCTACAATGTACATAGAAAGCCCTGGGGGGAATTTCTAAAGCATTTCACTCAATTTGTTTCTTTCCTTAAAAACTGGCTTTTTTCCCCTTGAGCACAAGGGCAGCATTTGTTTTATTTATTTATATTAAAATTGTTTAATAACATGACCTATATCCTGCTCCTCTCAACCTGCTAGAGGGCCTAGTCATCTGAGTTCATTAGCAAATTAAGAACACAAAATATATTTTATTCCATGTCCCAAGAAGCCCATTTTCTGTATTGTGTAGGATCTTTACTTTCACCTAGATGCTTTCAAAGAGCTGCATACAACCATGCATGGCATCCATTTTGGATTACACCACTGTGCTCTTGGCAATATGTTTAACATATTAACTTCTTAGCCTTGACTAAGATATACTGTTTATTTATTTTGAGGCACAATTTGCATTTTCATATTTATTTTTATATCTTTAAAAAAGGAATTTTGGTTGATAGCAGTAGATACTCAAAACCAAACCTATGTAGAGAATCTGGTCCATGAGTAATTAAGGTGCTTGTGGGTCATGGTGGTATTTCCATGCTTGTGTTTCTTGCTGCAGAAGCTTTAGAATTCACTGTGGTGCAGAGATCTGAGAAAACTACACAAAAAAACCCCACTGCTGCTGCTTGAAGAAAGTTTTCAGGGGTGAGATGGTAGAGGGCAGGCCAAGACAAGGAGCTTGTTAGGCAACAGCCACTCACTTCTGGGGTTTGTTGGCTTTCCCTGGCACTGGGTGAGAGCAAGTGAGACCTTGACCTTCAGGCCTTGGGCTGGGTGAGCGTTTCAGCCGCCTCTTGGGCGGAATGCCACGGACTGTGACAGCAGGGCCAGGGCTGCCTGTTGTTGTGATCCCTTACTCCTGGAGCCTCACCTCTGCAGTCCTTTATGAAAAATGACAAGGAAAATAGGCACAGTTTAGCAAAAAGTAATTATTCAGTGAAGGAGGATGGATATAATGTAATGGGATTGTTTAAAGACTCAAAGCTAGCACAGCTACTTTGGGGTGACCCGTTGTGACAGCCAATACCTCCACCTCTTTTTCCCCCATCCTGAGCTGCCAGTCACCCATTCCCCTCATCCCACATCATAAGAATGACAGGGAACTGTTGGAGCAAGTCCAGAGGACTTATCATGGCAGTGATAAGAGGACAGGAGCGCCTACCCTATGACAACAGGCTGAGAAAGCTGGGGATCTTCAGGCCTGGAGGAGTTTGTGTGGAGACCTCATGGCGACCTTCCAGTACCTGAAGGGGAGCTCTAAGGAAGCTGGAGAAGGGACTCTAGTAGCGATAGGACAAGGAGATATGGGTACAAACTGAAAGAGGGGGAAATTAGGTTAGATATTGGGAACCAAATCTTTATTGGGAGCGTGGTGAGACCCTGGAGCAGGTTACCCAGAGCAGCTCTGGCTAGCCCAGCCGTGGAGCCTTTCAAAGCCAGTTTGGAGGGAGCTCTGAGCAGCCTGCTCTAGTGGAAGGCGCCCCGGCCAGTGGCAGGGAATTGGAACTAGACTGGAAGTAGTGTAACGTCCACTCTGACTCCTTGACGATGGTCCTGTGTTCCCGCCGGGCTCTGGCCGGCGCTGTTCCCTTTGCTCCCGGCCGAGCCCGTTCCTGCCCCGGGAGCGGCGCGCGGGCCCCGCCGCCCGGCCCCTGACGGAGGCCCCGCCCCGCGCGCGCGCCCGCCGCGCGCCCGGCCCCGTCTCCTCCCCCAGAATGCCCCGCGCCAGGCAGCCTTTGAAAAAGCGGCGCGGCTCGTTCAAGATGGCGGAGCTGGATCAGCTGCCTGACGAGAGTGAGTAGGGACCGGTGCCCCCGCTCCCGCCGCCCCCTCGTCCCGGCGGGACACCCGCGCCGCGCCCCGCCGCCCGCACGCCTCCCTTCTTCGCTCCTTCTCTCCCGCCGCGGGCGCTGTGCGGGGCCGGAGCCCGAGCCTCCTCCCTGGCAACCGGGCCGGCCCGGCCCCCCCCCCCAACCCCCGCCGCCGCCGCCCCTCCCGGGCGAGGCCCCGACCCGAGCGGCGGGCGGGGAGCTCCGTCCTGAGGGTGCGACCCCCGCTGCCCTCGGGGGTGCCGGGGCTGGGCCCCCCGCCCCGCCCGGGCGGCACCTGCCGGGCGGGCGGGGCGGGAAGCGGGAGGCGGGCGGGGCGCGGTGACAGCCCGCCCTGCCCGCGGGGGTCGGGGCAGTGCGGGGGAAGGAGCGTCCTGGCCCGGGGAAGGGGCGAGCTGCCCGGCGCTCCGGAGCCGGCTGGCGCCAGCGGGGGCAAGAAGGGCTGGTGTGTTCGTAGCCCGTGCCGTGCACGGTGCGAGCAGCTCCGCAGGGCTGGGGGTCAGGGCGGGCACACGCTGTGTCTGGGGGGCACGGGTGAATGCGAAGGGAAGAGCTCTTGTGCTGTGTGTCAGCAGCACAAACCTGGCTGTGCAGGGAGGCAGCGTGTAAACATGTGTTTTCATGCATACAGTTCTGTGTATCTGCACCTCGAGTGCTGTGTCCAGTTCTGGGCCCCTCACTGCTAGATGGACATTGAGGTGCTGGAGGGAGTCCAGAGAAGGGGAATGGAGCTGGGGAGGGGCTGGAGCGTGAGTCTGATGAGGAGCAGCTGAGGGGGCTGTGGGTGTTTAGCCTGGAGGAGACTCAGGAGTGGCCTTATCACCCTCTCCAACTCCTGAGAGGAGAGTGCAGCCGGGTGGGGATCGGCCTCTTCTCCCAGGCAACAAATGAGAAGGCATAATCTCAAGCTTCAGCAGGGGAAGTTTAGATTGAGTGTTAGGAGGAATTTCTTCACTGAAAGGGTGATTGGACACTGGAACGGACTGCCCAGGGAGGTGGTGGAGTCACTGTCCCTGGAGGCTGTTTAAGGAAAGACTGGATGTGCCAGTTAGTGCTGTGGTCTGGTTGATATGATGGTGTTTGGTTAAAAGCTGGACTCGATGGTCTCAGAGGTCTTTTTTAACCTCATTGGTTCTGTGATCTCCATAGGATTTGTGTGGGTGTTGTTTTCAAAGAACACAAGGATTTGATAAAAACTTAGTGTAGCTAAAAACCAGACATGTGTTGCTGTATATGTGGATTCATGCACAAAGTACTTGAGTGTTACAGAAGAGGAAATTATTCGATGTAGAATGTGTCTGGATGCCATTTTGGTATGTCCCCTACAAACTGTGAATTCCTGCCAAGCTAAAACTAGGGCATTTACTGGTTTCAATAGATGTGCACAGAACAGGGCAGACATCTTTTGGTGACACTGTTTTGTTCAGCACCACTCAAGTTCATCAAGAAACCAACTCTTTCCATATCCAAAGATTCTCAGGGAGAGGTGACTCGGAGTGGAATCTTGCTTCTGGCTGCTCCATGCGGGTCTTTGTTACAGCTCCAACAGCTGTCAGGAGAAAAATTGGTTAATGTGCCCACATGGCCAGTGTCATTGTGTTAACTGAACAGATTTATGGAGGATCATCATAAATTATGGATGGAGCTGACACTCTCAACTTGGTGCAGCTCAGTCATGGATGCTGTGCTGCATTTAGAGACTGATTAATACAAGTCATGGACCAGCTGAAACGACTGTAATTAATAATTAGCTGTGGTTTATTGCTTATTAAATGAACTTTCCCTGTTCACTAGAAAGGGCAGTGTTTAAGTTACTGTTCCTCCATTTGCCTTGCCCATTTTCCAGAGAAAGCACTGTGTGTTTCAAGAAGTTAATATGAAGTATGAAAAATAACTTTTTCTTCTCTGTCACTTTTGTATTGCCTGCAGTGACACTGGGAAGGTTTGACAGGTCTGTCACTTCACCTCTAGCAGATGCAGTAGTAGAGTGTGTGACTCAGTTTCCCTTAGGATTGGGCTATGCTGGCCACCCTGGCAGGTGAGGCAGACACCGTGTGGCTGTTTGTAAAGGCAGTAAACTTCTGCTCTGCTGACCCTGACCTTAAGGTTTGTATTTACCGAAGTTTGGTGCAAGTCAGGGGTGTTTTCCATCAGACAGGGAGCTTTGTGTTTTCTGTAGCGTTGCTGAACTGCTGGAACTGTGAAAGTTTCAAGGAGTGGCTGCCTTGTGTTTCCATTCCTATTCTATCCAGTTTTGGTGATCTGGATGTTTTCAAATTGCACTAGTTACTGCCACACATAGTTCCTTCATTTCCAGTCCTGTACTTAAAATGAAGATGTAAACTTAGTCCTGACTAATTTAGCACTGACTTCATGCAGCTCTCAGTCTGCAGCTTAATATATAAAAGGACAATAACAGTAAGCATTGCAAAACTGGTTTTGGAATATTCTTATGGTGTAAAAAAAAAGTCAGAATAGTTCATTACTAAGAGACTTTGAGATTTATGCATCACCCCAACATAGTTTATAGTAAAGGAGTAGACCATAACTGAGCTTTCACATAAAAATAATTACAGGTAAACACAGCATACTTGGTGGCAAGAAAGCTGACATTTTGCTGTATGGTAAGAACCACACAGTTTTACTTTCACCTTGGATCTCTTATGAAGTGAAATTTATCCCAGAGTTTTCTGATAGCACCTGCTTGCCCTCTGGCAGGTTCTGTAATGGAGCTGGGCCACGACTGTTCCTTAACCCAGCAGTGAGATGAACGTAATGCACAATTGTCTCTCATTATATGAATTTGTTTTATCTGCTGAAGAACTATTCTGTTCTTCTCTAAAGCTGCTATTCTGTCCATATAAAACAGTGGGAGGCTTCATGCTGACAGCCTGAAATGGTGTGCAAGTTTACATGCATTTCTTGTAGTTTGAGGCCTTTCCTGTGCTGCCAGGGGAGAGCCATGCAGTAATTTGGGATGCAGGTGAAGAAAGAACAAATCTCTGTGGCAAATCCTCTAGCTGAAAAAGTCCAGAATATTAAAGGTCCCGGTTGCAGAAATACTTCAAATACTAATAATTTGATTTATATTTTGAAGACAAAAAAATTGTTCCTGCAGGCTGTTGGGTCGGTGCCCAATGAGTGACTAATTTTAGTCAATGCCTTTTTTTTCCTTCTTCTTATCTCCTGGTAACTTTGCAGTGGAGGTAAATGGTGGGCAGCCTTGGTGCTGCAGACCAGATGGCTTTTTCTCTGTGTCTCAAAAGAGGGAATCAGTGGATTGTATTGGAGCATACATAATGCTGCCCTGTCTCCTGCTACACTGGTAATAGCAATCTGATTTGTGGGCTGCCTGGTTCTAAAGCTTGGGGAGGCTCTGCTGTGAAATGAACTTTCTGCTGAGGTGAGGCTCTGCTAAAACAGGCAGCACGTGCAGATGTGACCAGAGATTGTCCTGGTCCCGCTGGAGGCTGAGCTCTGCCAAGGGCAGCCCGGGCAAAGCCACCTCTTGGTGCATCCTTTGGCTGCTCTCAGGGAGGAGGGTGCTGGGACCTGCTCTGGGAGAGCGAGAGGGAGGTGACATTCCTGACAGGAGGGTGCTGAGCAGGGATCAGGAGCAAATCCTGTGCTGCCTGCACACAAACTCCAACCAGCAGCAGGAGAATCAGAGAAAGAGGTACCCTGCTCATCCAGGGGCTATGGCTGTCAGGTTCAGCTTTTACAGTACAAATTCTGAACTCATATTTGCCAAATACCATGTATGGGTTGGTACTGTTCATAAGGGCTTGTGTTCTAGCACAGGCAGAAGGGAAGCAGGATAAGATGGGTTTTTATCTCATGGGGGGAGGCTGCAGCATAAGGGCAGGACTTCAAGCAGAAATTGCTGTCTTTACCCCCAGCACAACCTTTTGCTGTGGTTCATGGGTCCTCTGCTCTGCTGCTTTCCTAGACAGCTGCAGGAGGTTGTGGCACACCTCTGGCACTTCCACTTTTCAGCTCCAAGGGGCTATGAGCCCAGCACTGCTGTGGCCTGGATGTTTGAGACTAAAAAACATCAGCAGAACTCTGTGAGATTGCAGTATTTGGGAGAAGGCTCAAGGTTAGCTTTGTGGCTGCTATACAGTACTCACAACTAATAGTTTTTGGGATTATTTGTGCTGCCTACTTTAAAATTGTATGTTACCATGGTATCAGTGTATTGTCCATTATGAGAACACAGTTTCAAAAAGAGGGGCTTTGTTATTGTGGTTATTGTCTACAGAAGTCCTGTAGAAGGGTTCACATGGCTGGAAAATCTACTTCCATCCAGTAGTTAAAGCAGGATTTGGAAATATACATATGTCAATTTATTAGTGGGCTCATAACATGAGGAAAATACTGGCTCATCTTGAAGTGAAAAGTTAGTGTTTATTTATTTATTTATTTATTTATTAACTTCTTCAATGAGCCCAAAGTTTGGGCCAAGCTTTAAAAAGTCCCCAAAGCCACTTTTCCCTCTTATGTGTGTGTTGTACTTTCAGAGTTTTCCTGGATAAGCTTTCCTTGCAGTGGCCAATTGTTTGAGATGCTTCCTGTGCTGAAGCACCTGGTGCTGTGCTTGTGTAGATGAATGATCTCTTGGAGGTTTAATGACTCAGTGTATAATAAAGGCTCATGTTTTTCTTCTTCTCCAGGAGTTTCTTCTGTCACACCGTTTTTAGTGCTGGCAATGCAGATTAATTACATAGGTTTTTGAGGTAGTCATGCAACCAGTGTTAAAATAACTGCTCACCTGTGCAAATTTAGACAAAATAGTCTAACAATCTGGAGAGGAAAGGCTTTGCATAATGTAATTGCTGATCTGGATCCTAGAATTTTCTATATTGATTTAGATATGCCCCTTTGTGCTCACACATTAGTGAAATCAGTAGCTATAGAACATCCCTGTGGTTACTTGTAACATTTATTTTCAAAATTATCAGCTGCTATAAATTTATTATTAAATTGAAAACACTTTCACAAGCCTAATATGCTAAACAGGGAAAGATTTAGATTTTCAAATCAGCAGTTGAGAAGCCACGTTTGAACTGCTTTACTCCATCTTAGTACTGAGGATGTTCATCTGGGCATTCACAGCTGCCCATATTGAATTGTGGTCAAACTCCTCCTCTTTTGTTCAGTTACAGTGTTTTCAAATGAGGGGAGGCAGTAACTGCTTGGTTTTAAACTTAAACCTTTTATTTTTGAAAAGGGTGAAAACTTTTGTACTTTTCTCCCATTCCTCAAAGCCTATCTCCACATCAGAAATACTTTTTGGAGTGTTCATACGGCCTCTGGAGCAGATAGAGGAGGTTTTTAAGGTCTCTTTATTGCAGTGCTCTGGGTGTCCTCCCTCCCTGGGAGCAGGAGGGGCTGGAGGAGGGATTGTGGGGCTGGAGGAGGGATTGTGGGGCTGGAGGAAGGATTGTGGGGCTGGAGGAAGGATTGTGGGGCTGGAGGAAGGGTTGCTGGGGCTGGAGGAGGGATTGTGGGGCTGGAGGAGGGATTGTGGGGCTGGAGGAAGGGTTGCTGGGGCTGGAGGAAGGGTTGCTGGGGCTGGAGGAAGGGTTGCTGGGGCTGGAGGAGGGATTGTGGGGCTGGAGGAGGGATTGTGGGGCTGGAGGAGGGATTGCTGGGGCTGGAGGAAGGATTGTGGGGCTGGAGGAAGGGTTGCTGGGGCTGCAGGAGGGATTGTGGGGCTGGAGGAGGGATTGTGGGGCTGGAGGAGGGATTGTGGGGCTGGAGGAGGGATTGTGGGGCTGGAGGAAGGATTGTGGGGCTGGAGGAGGTATTGTGGGGCTGGAGGAGGGATTGTGGGGCTGGAGGAAGGGTTGCTGGGGCTGGAGGAGGGATTGTGGGGCTGGAGGAGGTATTGTGGGGCTGGAGGAGGGATTGTGGGGCTGGAGGAGGGATTGTGGGGCTGGAGGAGGGATTGTGGGGCTGGAGGAGGGGTTGCTGGGGCTGGAGGAAGGGTTGCTGGGGCTGGAGGAGGGATTGTGGGGCTGGAGGAGGGATTGTGAGGCTGGAGGAGGGATTGTGGGGCTGGAGGAAGGATTGTGGGGCTGGAGGAGGGATTGTGGGGCTGGAGGAGGGGTTGCTGGGGCTGGAGGAAGGGTTGCTGGGGCTGGAGGAAGGATTGTGGGGCTGGAGGAAGGGTTGCTGGGGCTGGAGGAGGGATTGTGGGGCTGGAGGAGGGATTGTGGGGCTGGAGGAGGGATTGTGGGGCTGGAGGAAGGATTGTGGGGCTGGAGGAGGGATTGCTGTGTGCTCAGAGGGAGCAGCAGTTCAGGACTGCAGGAGCTGTCCATGTGCCTCTGCAGCCTGTGCATTTCTGAGTCAGCCAGACATGAAAACATCCGGGCCCTGGGCATGCCAGGCTTGGCACACCTGGACTGGTTTTAACCTTGGTGGGCTTTTTATCAATTTGGTTTTATCTGGACTTGATGAAAACCATTTCTTGTGAGTGTTACAAAACACATAAATACACTTATTCCTGACACTTAGTTACTGATGAGCTTCCTGTTATGATACTATTTAATACCTCATAATCTAGAACAGGGTTATTTTTATTGCACATCTGTGGTGCACATATTTTACAGAATCATTGGGTTTTTTTTTTCAGAGCCAGGAAAGGCCATTATAATCATCTTAGATTCTTCATTAAACATGCTGTGTATACTTGTATTTGGAGTTTCTGTGCATCAGTTTCAAGCTTCCTTTTTAGCTACAGTTCTCTCTTTAAAAATGTATTGAACTTGGTTTGAGATTTTGAGTTACACAGAGGTCAACATGCCTTTTCTTGGTATAGTTACCTAAAATCTGTTCAACTTTGTATTCATTGCTAATCTAAATTACCCAATGGAATCTTTCACAAAATAGGTCTAGTTATGCCTTTCCATAAAAAAAAAAAAGGCTACAGAGCTATTTACCCATCTGAATTATCTTTCTTTGTAGATACTTCTGATCAGTGCAGATCTTGACCTTCTTTGGGAAGAACAAGATTGGAGTGTCTTAACTTTCTCACAATAAGACATGTCTTTAGATCTTGAAATTTATCTCCTAGATCTCTGCTGAATCTTTTCCTAATTTTACAGACTTAGTCAAGGGTGAACACTGTGTTCAGGTAATTAATTTACTAACAGCATATGCAGAGCAGTACTCAGCAGGATAGTAAGGCAAAGCTAAGGTAATTTACAGTTTGCACTGGGGCTGTGTGCCAGTGCCACTGCTGTGCTGAGCTGCCTGTGCTGCCTCCCTAGGTTAAGGCTTCTTTTACTCTCAGTATTAAGAAAGTCACCTTTGAGATCCTCTGAACCTGGAGGAGCTGGAAGTAGATTTTAGTTGTAATAACCTTTATGATTCACAGTCCTTGTTTCTTGCTTTCCACCCATTTGTTTTTAAGAGTTTCTGGAAATGAAGTCTGTGTCATTGTCATAATAGATATTTACATTCAAGTGAGTGTGTGTGTGTGTATTCTACTTTAATCTCTGTTTATAATTAAAATGCAGGTTAAAAAGACTGCCTGTGATTATATATTTGTTATTCAGAACAGGAGTACACAAGATTACTGGCATTTAGTGTGAGGGTACTGTATTATAAATCTAATAATTATTGTAAATTAAGTTTTGTATAGTTTGAATAAACTAAATCTATCCTGCATCACTTGGCAGTTTTTATAGTTCTTGCAATGCTTCTCTCTGTACTTAGTGTTGGTTGGTTTTGATTGTAACACAATATTGCTTAGATCATCATCCTAGTTTCTGGTTTTGTGGCCCTGGTGGTATTGACAGTACTGCTCAACTAAAAGGAAGAAGTGGGGAATTGTGCCATATTCCTTGGAGTTTGGTGCTGTTGCAGGTAGCCCTAAAATCAATATAGAAGAACTTGACAAGAAAAGCCATGTTGTGTCATATTGTTGACCTTTGAGGTAAAATGAAGCTTATGGACATCTCCATTGTTATTTTAGTGTCCTACATGTATTCTAAAGCTTTAAGCTACAGAAGTGTTGATGTTCATTTTCTGTACTTCGTTACAGTAAAATAGTTTCTTTTAACTTTTGAACTTCCATAGATCAGGAGTATTTGATTTGGACACTTGTATTCCTAAGTAAAGGTGCCCTGGATACATTAATTACAGGTCAGGTGAAAACAAATGAGCAGCCCTCTTCTAACATGTATTTATGGGAGATTAACTATCCCATGTGGAAAACTCCTTGGCAACTAATGCTGTTTTGGAGTGCTAATCTTGTGAAGCTAGGAAGTAGCACAGTAACCTTCTGCTGGCCCATCATCATCCTCACAGGTGAAGCATCCCATGGTTAGCAAAGCATCTCAGGCACTTCAGCTGTGAGATTGGCACCACTCCAGATGAAGCTTTGCTGCCTCTTGCTGAGTCTTTGTGTTCCATGCTAACAGTGTTCACACTCACTCTGGACTGGATTCACTGAACTTGATTCATATCAACAAGATAGTGAGGAAAAAAAAAGAAAATGCTTGTGTGTTCAGATGAAATGCCTGAGCTCTCTCAGGGGAGTGATCTGCTCTGCAAAAGCAGCATCTCCTCCATTTGCCAGTCCTGATGATCCTGCTCCTGTGTGCCCATCCCCAGGGATGTGGTCTTAAGCTGTGTGTACTTATCCTTACACACATTTCCCACCATCCCTTATGTAAATTTGGGACACAGTAATTCTTCACTGTTCTTAATGTTACCTTTCACATGTTTAATGTTACCTGTTCATTCTTGGTTGATAGCAGACTACCCATGGATTTATGAAAGCATAGCGTGTGGTATTGGATTTTTAGCATAAAAAAAATAACATTGTGATACCCTGAACATATAGCTTTGTTTCAAAAGCTGAACTCCCTGTGACTCAGATCATCACAGAATTGTGTTCCTGTACCAGTCACTGATAGGGCTCCAACCCAACAAAGGTGATACATCAGAAAAGAAATGTGCAGGAGGTGTGACAGTGCAGCCCAGCTGTGTCACCGTGGTTCTGACATGTAATCCCAGATGTGGTGGTTGCTGTTGTAGATTTCAGTAGCTTGGGAGATACTGGGGTGGAAGCTCTCTGAACCCTCAGTGAGTCCAAGCTAGTTCTGTTTCATATCTTAAACTCTTTTTTTTTAAGCTTTTGAGGAAAAATAAATAGAAACTTTATTTCCTTTTCCTTTCTTTTTTGTATTGAAATTTTGTTTTTTAACAGATGGCATAGTAAGATGGCAGCAAACAAAATGCTACAATGAAAACATAAGGAGTTAAGGGGTTTTTTTTGCTGTTGCTGCACCTGCATTCTCTGTGATACTCCATGGAATGTATTCTTTTAGAGGCAAGTATCTGTGAGGTTAGTGAGGTTAGGAGCTAGATAAATGGCAGCTGCAAGGAATTTCTGGAGCTTTGGAGTCAGAAAGTTCTTGGAGCAGCAGTTTTGAAGAGAAGATGTAGCAAAGAGCAGAGAAAGTGACGGGGAGAAGTGATTGTCACACAGGAACATAACTGGAAAGATAAAATTGATTTGAGAGAAAAGCTGAATCTGGGGAGGCATTGTCATGCAGAAATATCTTCCCCTGTGCTAATGCAATTGCTTCAGACAGCTCATTCTTAGACATTGGAACATTTCTGAGCATGAAGGCCCACTGTAGTGAGGCCCAGTTGTGTTTTTCCTGGCCAGGGGCATTGCAGAGGTTCTACAGATGCAGTTGAAGGGGAGCAGTGAAATTTTCATGTGTTTTTTACACTGTTGGAACAGTTGGAGCAATGTAACAATGCTGTCTGCATTTAAGATCTGAATCTGCTGCTTTTCTGAGCAAAGAGGTACCACCAGGGGGCAACTAGCTATCCATCTTCTTCCTTTTGAGCATGAACTACTCCTTTCCTGGAAATCTTGGGCACTGAAGAATTTTGAACTGGTAGAAATCATTAAAAAAAACCCAAAAAACTAGAAGTGTTCTTTAGTTTTCTTATCAGTTGTAAAATACATTTGCAACTGCATCAAACAAGCAGCCACATGGGAGAATGTAGTTTGGACATAGAGCCTGTTGAGAATTTGCTGTGTTAAACCCAAGTGTTTAACATCTAAAGTTGTTTTGTAGGCATGAAACTAAAGGAAAAAACCAAAATGTGAATATGCTTTCAGGATTTATTGGTAATAAATGTATAATTCTATGCCTAGTGCCATGGAAGGTGTGCTGGGTTTGCTCATTCAGCTGTGAAAGATTTTAATATTAAACTCCACTTTCTGCCTGAGAATTAATTAAGAATGAGTAGACTCTATATAGGTTGTAGAGTTTGAAATACCTTGTGATTTATGTGGACTTTTTGCTATATTGCAGGTTCTTCAGCAAAAGCACTTGTGAGCTTGAAAGGTAAGAAATGAATATGTTATTTACTTGTACCCAATCTGACTTTCAGGTGTATTTAGTTTCTGTCTTCAGAAAGTTCAAGAAAATCACAGGCTTTTTTGTTGAAATATGGTGGGGTTTATTGTAGGTATTTGTAGTTCTATAGAATAATAATAATCCTTGGCAGTTGAAACTACATATATTGTGGTGTATTTAGACACTGCTCTTCTGCGTGAAATTCCTGAAATGTGTTTTTTTCTTCAAAAGTACTGCCTAGACATCAAGTTTGATGGGAAGATTGGGGTAATCTTTCATCTCTTGAGCAGGAGATACAGGGAGGATTCTTAGTGGGACCTGTACATGTGACACAATTTACATTTGGAAGGCATTTCACAATTTTATGATGTTCTCTGTCAGCAAGTTGTGTGTTAAATCAAAGACCTGCCACTTTTATTTTTTTCTTTGAAATTATCTTCATGAACATTCATACAATTTTTGAATACTTCTAGTTTGCCCAATAATTAAAGCTTCTTTATGTATTACAAGGGTTTTGTTACACAAAGAAGGAGGCATGGTCTGTTGAATATGCTGTCACTAATGCAGATCTGTTGCAATAAAAGTTTATTTACTTGTTGACATACACTCACTTAATAATTTTCTAGAACTAGAAGGTGTCTGTGTCTTGTAGAGCTTTGCTTTGTCCAGGTTTCAGGTGCAGCCACAGTTCAACTGTTGATTTGTGTCAACCTGACAGTGGAAGTAACTGATTCCAGCAAAGGAGGCTTCAAGAAACCTAAATGTTGTCATAAATAAAAAAATACTTATTTATGTTCCTCCTTGTAATGAAAATCTCCTTCAGTTTTTTAAAATTAATGTTAAGATTATTTAATAAAAATACTGAAATCTAAAATCTGTCTGTTACTGAATTCAAAGATGTTGTAAGTAAATATTTTAGTAGTTGATGATGTTATACTGGGTTTTGGACAGTAGTTATGTTAAAACATACACATTGATACATACATATATATGTGTATATATATATGTATGTGTGTATATATATATTAATGATGTACTTTCTTCACAACAGAGGGAAGTTTATCCAGTTCCTGGAATGAAAAATACAATTCTTTGCAAAAAACACACATTTGGAAAAGCAAGAATGCTGGTTCTGCAGTGGAAATGGTAAGAAACAGTAAAAAACTTCAGGATTAGTCAAGTACCACAGAGGGAGTCAAATGTAAGGATCACAAAAAAAAGGCTGAGATTTATAGTTTTGTAATGTCCAAAGGTGAAACTGTATCCTTCACAAGCACTTTGCACAGTTTGCATAAGAGATGAAAACATATATTTAAAATGAATAATCAAACACATTAAATTGCTGACCTCATTCAGATAGGTCAAAATAATTTCCTCTCTGTTTTTTTTGAAAAGTAAGTGCTATGTGAAGTACTTGTACTGTATCTACCACCTTGAGCTCAGGAATCACCAGTTCTGATCAACTATTTTTGTATCTCATGAAATATCTCACTTCTAATTATGGCTGAGAACTGAAGCATAAAGGAAGGGAAGATATCATAATGCACTTCCATCATTGTGCCTTCTGGGGGGCAGATTTTAATAAAAGTAAAGGACTGTCAGAGAAATTTGTGTATTCTGAGAACTTTCCTAGGAGGCCTTACATTAAAGAACAACCTTGGGGTGGGGATATGAAATGAACCTGCAGCTTCCAGGGGGATGTCTGGTGTTTGGGTTGGCCATTTCAGCCTTGTGGTTTGTTTTTGCTTCACTGTTTGTTCCTTGTCCTGTGATCTTGTCCCTGGTATTTATTTTGGTAGGATTCATACAGATGCATATATACACACATGCTGCTGTGTGTTTATGCTAGAGAACATAAGGTCTACAAAATGCAGTTCCAGACAGAGACCAGAACTTTGTGAAGACCCTTAGTTCCTGCAGTTCATGTCACAGTTTTCAGCTGCTTCCCAGGAGTGCCCATCATCTCACAGAAACAGGCTTTACTGGGAACTTAGAAGATCACATGTGCTAAAGACCCAAAGTGACTGACTGTAATATCTGTATAAAAACCTTGTCAGTCTTTAGGTATGGTGGCTGTGAGTGCTAAAAACAGAGTCAAACTTGGAGAGTAGCTCAGTGTTCTGTAGAAAGCTGCGGGGAAGATCAGAGCAGTGGCAGTGACCCCTATTGCTAAGATGTCATGGAATAGTTTGAGTTTATTGAATACTGAAAGTTTTGAAGACGTGTTTTACTGTTGGCTGAAAAGTCTTTCCAAAAATGCCTGACCTATTTAGCCCCTGTGGATGATACCTCTTTGCAACACTTGTTATTTCACTCTGGTGTGAGGCACAGACAGTCCAGAGTGATGAAACACACTTCTCATTTTAGGTAGTTCTTTGCAGTAGAGTTTGGCACTTTCTGTTGAGGGTTGTAAACAATTTTCTTGGTCTAGCTCATGATGATTTGATTGCCTTGTCAATATACAGTTCCTCTGTCCAGTGTGTCTTTCCTGGTTTGTACTGTCTATCAGGAATTAATGTTTTCTTCTGTGTGCTGCATGTGGTTAGGTGTTTATCACACACAGAGCACTTCTGTTACTGAAATACACTTATATAGTTCTTTTTATAAAATACATCTAATTTAGAGTAAGAGAGGCACATTTCCTGGGAAAGCCCCATGTTCACATGGCATGGGACAGACAGATTTTTAGCTACCACTGAATAATTTAATAGAAAATATCTCTTTTCAAGCAGTCAACCACTCACAAATGCATTAAATGTCTTCATTTACAAGCATTTGCACTTTATAAAGTTTTATTTAACTGTGTTGATTTATTTTGTCTCTGGGCCACAGAACCTTCATGGCAGGAAAAGGAAAGCTGCTTCCCTCAGTGCTAACAGCCTCTCTCAGGTTGCTCTTTTGTCCTCAGTGAAATCAGGAGTTTTTTGTCATAGGGTCAGATATTGAGGAATAACTAAATGAGTTTTTTTCATGATACATTTGCAATTACAATCATTTCTTGTTTTCAGTCAGCCTTCTAATTCTTTCTGAGCTATAGCAGTACACAGTAAATTTCACTTAGCATGAATTCTAAATTCTTTTTTCTGAGATTATCACATAATTTATTCAAGATGTAGTTTCTTCAGACTCAATCTTCCTAGCATTTTGCTATGCAGATACTTTCAATGAGTTAAAAAACCAGCAAACACATCACTTTATTAGAAAATTCTTGCTAAAATTCTATGTAGCTGAGAACATACAAAACAAATACAGTGTTTGAATAAACCTTTTTTTTAATCCAAAATTCAAAACAGATTTTAACAGATGTACTACTTATAACCAAGGCAAGCTAAGATACACAAGTGTTTAGACACCTAACTCTAATGGAAACAAGTGGGAGTTAGGCTCTAAATACTTCTGTGAAACTGGGCCAGCAGTGTAGTAATGGTTATAGTTAGCACTGGAAAAGCCTGGAATCTTGAGCTCCTTCTTCTCTCAGTGCTTAGATTTCTGAGTGATAGGAGGCACTATTTATTGTGTACTGTGTGCCTGAAAACCAACAGGTGATAAGACAAGAGGTATTTCATTTCTCTCACTGTGAATTCTCTGCATGAACAGAGAAATCAGATTTCTTGCTTGTAATTCTGAATTTTGTTCCCTACAGCCCTTCAGAAATTCAAAACGGAGTCGACTCTTCAGTGAGGAAGATGATAGACAAATAAACACAAGGTCCCCCAAAAGAAATCAGAAGGTTGCAATGGTTCCACAGGTACCTACATACATGTATGGAGATATTTTTACCAAAAAGGGGAACAAGCCTATCTGTTCTAGTTGAAAATTGAATATATTTGTTTTTCAAGATGTATTTTCTGTTTATGAATCTTCTTATGAGGAAAACTGTTGTTAGAAGTAAGCCACAATTCAAAACAGATGAACATTTTTCTTTCTTACCACTGGTTTTGTTTATGGGAGTACCTGTTCTTTGTGATCTTGAGCACGAACACACAGAGCTAGAAAGGATTCCAGACTCAGGGCCCATCATGCTCCTGCAAACAACCATCTCCTGTAGTCAGCATAAATTTTTTTATTCAGATTCAGTTTAAAACTGCCTGGTTTTTTGCACTGATTATGTAACTGAGAAGGCTGCTATAGAATTTAACGTATCCCAACAAGTTAGGGACTTGCTCTAGATTTGTAACCTAACTGTGTTCATGGCCAGCTTTACCTTCTTGATCCTGTAATGCTAAAGTTCCCAGTTCAAAGAACTTGTTTTTCCATCCTCTTGTTTGTCCACTCCTTGATATAGCACAAAAAAAGCAGCTGTCATTTGTCAGCCTTTATTTGTTATGATAGAAAGGGGAGCATCTCTTAGTCTCAGTGAGTTGGCTCTGTAGTGCCTTTGTCACTTCTCTGTGCCATCACCTTCTGAGGCTGAATTTACCTCACTGTAAAAGTACTGTTTGAGTTCTGCTCTGATTTGCCTTCTGAGCTGTGCAGTGTCTGATGTGAAAAGCTTGGCACTCACAATTTAGCTGGGTCTGTTCTGCCAGAGGTTAGAACCATGACATTTCTCTTCATTACCATGATTTCTTAAGAGTAGAAAGACTTGGTAATGTTCTAAACCCAGTTTTTTTTCCTTAAATGTCTGATTCTGGAGGTCCAATGATTGCCAGATAAATATTTGCTGCAGGGACTGCAGTTCACAGATCACAGATCTTGCTGTCCCACCAGGCTTTGTTTCCTGGAGTTGCAGTGGGAGAAAGGGGCTTGTATCTAGGCCAGCAGCAGCCAACAAGGTGCCTACCTTATGCTTTATCCTATTATTATTGCCTATTTATAAAGTCCAAAATACTTTGAATGTTTGGGGAAGGATAACAGTTGATAATGGCATGGGGACCCTGTTAAGCCTATAGTCTCAAAAAGCTGTTATTTTTTGCAGAAAAGTTGTTCTTTCTCTCAGCTAAGACAGCCATCCTTAGAACAAAATTACAGATTTTTTTTTATGGATTTGTTTAAGCATGGGTCTCTCTATTATGCAAGCAATCTAAGACAGTGTCTTTTCCATGATTTATCAAATAGCTTTTAAATGTAGTTAAAACTTGATTGCTCGTTTCACTTGCAGTTTTCTAAGCAGACACTCTGCTCAAGGCTTTGCCTGTGTTACATTCCTGTCCTACATTCATCCTCAGCTTAAAGAAGGGTGAGCAAGAGTAGAAGTCCTAGTGCAAATCAGGCAGGTGCTGTTGCTGTCATCTGAGCTGCAACACCAGTTATGCTCACCTGAGACTGTCGGTGAGGCATTAGAGTGTTGAAGTCCAAATCTATTTTGGTGCCATGCTGTTGTTACTAATAATGTAGTTTTCAGTGCTGGAAAATGTTCCTGTTAGAAGAGCTTTGTATGGAGATAATGGTATTGATCCTGTTAAAATTTGCTGTCTGTTCTGTTTGATTGCATTGCTGGTATAATGCAGTAAGGGTTGTTATAGATCTGCAAGAAGAACATTTCTATGAAACAACATGTGCAGACTTTTATCAGGAAAATCTGGTTTATTTGAGAACTGAAAAATATTAGATTCTATTTAACTGTTTGGTGGTTTTTTTTCACTGCATAGAAGTTTAGTACAACAATGTCCACACCAGAAAAGAAGGTGTCACAGAAGATTGGTTTACGGCTTCGGAACCTGCTCAAGCTGCCCAAAGCTCACAAGTGGTGCATATATGAATGGTTCTATTCAAATATAGATAAGTATGTTTGGTTTATATAATTATCTCTTATTAGTGTAGAAACATGTAATTTTCTAAAATTCAGCTGCATGGTTCCATATATTGGTTAGATACTCCAATTTATTCTTAAATTACTAGTTATGGAAAGCTATTTTGTTTGGTGGTGGTGGTGGGTGTTTTTTCTAATGAGCAATGTATGTGCTCTTGGTTCTTTGCAACTACCAACTTTAGAAAGTCTTCTATAGAAAGCCTGCCTTCATGGATGTAATTTTCTTTTTATCACCTCTGCCTGTACCAGATACCAGATTATATTCATAATGCTTTTAGCATCTGAAACACAAAGATATCAGAACACTTAGACTTTTCTAAACCCTTACATCAGTGCTATACAGAGGAGATAGGAAGGACACTGCTTCTTCATAAAGTGCTGCTTTCCTAAAAGGTGTAAATGTTGGTATTAAATATTTTTTTCCCATCATCCTGTTTTTATTGTGATCACTAACAGAACTTCAGGCTGTGATTGTTCAACTCTTGTCCAGATATCAGCATCTTGCTTGGATCTTATAATGTATTTCCTGGACTGTTTCTGCAGTTTGTGCCTCAGAGTTTTTGGCACTTGTTCTCTTAATGCCACTGTCACAATGGTGTGAATTGTTTAAAATAAATAATTTCATTTCTAAAATGTAAAAAACATTATTGATCAATGGAATATTAAAATCTACACTGTTTGACTAATGGATGCAACACAAGTATTTAACATTCTAAAGAATGGCTTCAGAGTTAAGCATTATTTTCCAGAATGTACAAACAAAATAATTACTGTTTTTCCTTCCTATTTTGATCACAATTGCTGTAGCTTTTTTTTTTCTTTAACTGAGAAGGCAGTCATAGCAACAGAAAAACATTTTGGCATATATTCATCAGATGTGGAAAAATTTCACGTCCGTTTTAGTTAGCTTTACATTCATCATCTCTAGGATTTAATTCCTTTGAAAGAACTAGTCTTTTCATGCTTCTTCCCCAATGACATGAAAGAAATTAATAACCCCAACCCTGCTTATTTCTAGGAGTAATTTTAATATGTGACATTTTTAATAATGATTTTTGCAACAGACCAAGAACTTTTAGTTTATTCTTGAAGAATTGTCTACGAAGCTGTAGGTCTATCAGCAGACTAGAATTTGAGTTTAGCAGGTAATTCTGAAATCCACTTTGATAGTTACCCATGTGTGCAGGTGTGGTGGGTTCTCCTTGGCTAGACCAGGTGCTCATCAAAGCTGCTCTGTCACTCCTCAGTTGGACACAGGAGAGAAAATGTGACAAAAGGGTCAAAGGATGAGATGAGCACAGGGAGAGACCACACCACTTATTGTCATGGGCAAAACAGTCTCAACTTCGGGAAATTAGTTTAATTTATTGCCAATCAAATCAAAGTAGGATAATATCACCAACCAGGGGCTGTGTACAAATCACAAACGGGATGGGGCTGCTGGGAACGTGCCTTGAGCTGTTTTATTTTCCAGCATCAGTCTCTTTACATGGGTATGACAATGGGAAGATGCCAGCAGCTCACATCCCAGGCAGCAAAGAACTTAATGTTACAACTTACTTTATAAGTTTTTTGACCAATCACACAAAGCAAAAGCACATTGACAGTAGTTCTATCCAACCACTATAAGCACAGGTACCTTTGGTTAAAACAATGCTTGCTTATTTCAAATACAATACCTGCTTGTAAGCCTTAAAACACAATGCACAGAGCTCCATTATTAAGTTTAAAACTTCCTAGTATCTTGCTAGACATACTTTTCTGCAGCTTAGGGAGTTATTCTAGACAAGTGTTAATGCACAGACCATTGTTCTATTTCTCCTTAGTTTTCTACTTTTTACATAATCTTTCTGCTGAAAAATTTTTCTGCCACACCCTCCTTTGGGCATCCACCTGCTCCAACATGGGGCCCTCCATGGGCTGTAGGGACACAGTTGCTTCACCCTGGTCTGCAGAGCAATCTGTGCTCTGATGCCTGGAGCATCTCCTTCCTTGACCTTGGCTGGGTGGCTGCAGAGCTGTTTCTCTCAGATACTCCTGCAGCTCTGTCCTGCTGCAGTGGCACAGGGTTTTTTCCCCTTCCTAACTGCATTATTTCATAGGCACAACCACCATTGCTGGTGGGTTCAGCCTTGGCCAAGGGTGGGTCCGCCTTGAAACCAGCTGGTGTTGGTTCTGTGGGATATGGGAGAAGCTTCCAGCAGCTTCTCAAAGAAGCTACCTCTGCCAAACCCCCCCCTCTGCCAAAACCTTTACTTGCAAATCAAATACAGCTTGTAATGCTCATAAGATATTAAGATATTATAACATAGTTTACTAAGAGACTGCATATCTTTGGAAGGAAAACTGATACATCTTTTTGGGAGTGATATGATCCAGGCTTAATGAGAAGCTTAAAAAAGTTTAAATCATAGAGCTGTCACCTGACAAAATATGGCTCACTGTACGAATCTCTGAATATTTTAATCAAATTATTGCATCCAAAATTGAAATAATCAGATAAAATGCCATGTCTGCTGTAAGTTTTTGAAATATTTTTATTTCTACAACTGTCATCTGTGGTTATTAGATTATTGAAGCTGATTCAGTTGAATTCTCTATATACTACTGCAGTGGACTGTTTTCTGTGAAGTCCCATTGATTTTGGGTCTCCAGAGACTTCTGAAGTGCTATTTACTACCACAGTGATCACAGGCCCTCAGAAGCAGATGCACCTGTGATTTGCTTCCACCATTTTCCAGAGCTTCCAATCTTGTGGATGCTCTGAATTTAGAGTTTGCCTGCTTAAGGACAAGAGTTAGTAAGAATAATCAAATATAGATTATCTTTTTCAAAAAAGAAAAAAAAAAAACAAACCCCCAAGCTAAGTAGCTATTCTTTATATAGATATCTTATGTTAGCAACAGTAAATATGGATAAAATGATACTGTTGTATACCCTTCTGTGTCTGTTTCCTGAGCCTCATTGCTCATTCTTTTTGTTTTCCTTTTCACTTTGTGCTGCAGCTGCAGATCCTCCTACTGCAAAACTATTCTGTTCTATTCTTGCCTGGGTTTCCTTATATCTGTGCACCTTTCCTCTCTCCTGCCACCCCAGACACTCCGTTGAAAGCAGTGTTGCTTCCAAGGTCCTCTTTGTTCTGTGCTGGGGTACATTCCCCTCCAAACCCCAGTGCCCTGCACAGAGTGGAGAAAAGCAGCTTTCTCTAGGATGCAGTTCTCCTTTTGTTCTTGCCAGGAGGGATCTATTTCAGTTGCACAGAGTCTTTTATGATTAACTTTCTATTAGATGGGCATATCTGCTGCTGCTCCCTTGTCTCCTCAGCCTAGGAAGGATGTGGTACTACAAAGAAAAAAGGCAGTCATAAAGCAGAGATAGAGGTGGGTCATAGCATCAGAGAGAAATTCCTCAGTTGTGCAGGTCTGTTCTCTGAACTGTCACTTCTCTCACACTGATCCTGTGCTTCACCATGGACTCATGGGGTGATACAATAGAAGTCTCACCTGTACAGCTGTAGAGAATGATGAGTTGGTTCAATTTCCTGTATTTTGGAAACTTCTGTTGAGAACCTGAGTTACAATTGAATGAATTGATGAAAAAAGGTACTGTCTGTCTGATTCTCAGTACCATATTGTCCTTCCCTTTATTCTCAATATTTCACTCTCTGGTTTCCTTCAGTGTGTTGCAGTATCCTCATGACACTGAGCTGACTCTGCTGAAGTTTCATTTGGTGCCTTTTTATCCATTATAGAGCAGGATGAATTATGTGTATTTCTCTGTAGAACCTAAGAAAGGAGCATTTTTAAATGTCAGTGGTAAGAAGAGTCAAAGAACAATAGTCCTGGAAACTTTCTGATTTTGTTTTTTCTGAATTAAAATTGTTCTTTGAATAGAAGTGTCTTGTTCATGTGACTAATTTATATTAATATTTTTAATGTGTTTCTGATGATGGATGTTTTTTGGAATCTTGTGACAAAAGTTTACTTAGTGTGGTTAACACAGGACTACAATTATGTTTCAACAGGCCACTATTTGAAGGAGATAATGATTTCTGTATATGCCTGAAAGAATCTTTTCCAACTTTGAAAACCAGAAAATTGACAAGAGTAGAATGGGGGAAAATCAGGCGATTAATGGGAAAACCACGGAGGTAATATTTCTTTCTTTTCTTTCAGCTATTACTTACATGTAATTTTGATGTTACTAAAATTATTCCTTTTAAAAAAATTTGCATTCAAATAATAGAACAAAACAATATCTTCAGAGGAGTAAAACTCATTGTATTGAGGTGTTCTTTGAGCACCTCTCTCCCTCACACACCCTATTCCTTAAATGCATATGTCCATGTAGTTTTCATGAGCCTATGCTTGAAATGTTCTCTTCCCACTCCAGATAATTAAATGTCCAAGCTTTAACTGATGTGTTAAAGTTGTTATTGTATCTTCTATACTGCCGTGCTTCCTGCCATGGAAGAGCTGGCCAATTTTTCACTGAGGTTTTTTCTTCTGTCTATAACCAGCTCTTCTTGGGGGAAAAGAGTGTACATTTTCACTTCATTTATTTTATTATTTTTTAAACCATTTTATAGATCCTCAGCTTTTCTTAGAGTGGCTATCAAGACAGAGAAGAAATGAAGTCACCCATAAAGTATTGTCCATTGTAGAGAAAAAGCTAGAATTTAATGAAGGACATAGGGTTTTTTCTATTTTAGAATTTTTAATTCTTAAACCCTCTGATTAAGCTCAGCCTTTTCACAAAACCTACACAATTTAGCCTAGAGAAGGCTAAAGGGAGGATCTCATTTTGTACATAAATATTTGAAGGGAAGGTATAGAGAAGACAGGGCCAGGGTTTTCTTCCAGCATTATCTGGAGACAGGAAAAGAGAGAACAGGCACAGGTGAGGTGGTAGAATCTCCATCCTAAGATGTACTCCAAGGCCTTCTGGATGTGGTTCTGGGAAGCCTCCTGGAGGTCATTGTGCTGGAGGGCTTGGAGTAGATAACCTCCAGAGGTCCTTCCAAATTTGACCATCCTATCATTGTATAAGTCGTGTTTCATAAATTAATCAGCCTTTTATTTCTGTAAATGCAAACACTAAGGCACTGAATCAATTTCTTCTTATGGAAGATTTGGAATATATTTCTGAATATATTCACTGGATATATTTCTTCATAGATCACTGAGTCAGGTTGTATTTTGCATGATGGAGACCATTTCATCTTCTGTACCTGCAAACAACAGAAGTAAAAATTGTCAGTCAAGGGAAGGCAGCAGAACCAGTTTGAAAATAGCTCCTCTAGGAAAGATGTTCCTGTAATTTGAGCTTAACTTTGCTTTTCATTCCTTTGTTGTCCTGCTTCCTACTGAGAGAGAAATGGTGGAGGCTAAGTCATCAATTTCTCTTTTGACTTTTGCCAAAAGTGTTACCTCTCTAAAAGATCAGCTTGCCTCATTCAGCAGTCTGGTGGATGGTTTGGGTTGGAAGGGACCTTAAAGATTGTCTGGTTCCAGCAGGGGCTGGGGTCAGAGGATGCCCTGGGCAGGAACCTTGCCTACATCAGATTGCAAAACCCCATCCAACCTGGTGGGCTGCAAATTTCCTTTTGTTTTTCAGGGGTTCTTTGGGTTGGTTTTTTGCTTTTATTTTTTAAGCCATGGGGAGAGTGGTTTTGGGTTTGATTTGGGTTTTTTTTGTTCAGCTATCATAGAGTTATTTTTTAAAAAAGAGAGACTCATGCCAAAGGAACCAAAGGTCTAAATAGGTAGGAAATTGTTTTATCTGAATTCTGAAGTAGAAGCATTTGACTGCATGAAGAGTCTGATTGTTTGTTAATGCAAACTTTGAGTTACTGCTTTACAGCAACATAAAATAAGCATTCCTGTTTGCTTTTTATTTCTATACCAGTATTTTTTTTAAATTATGGTATTGTCTTTCAAGATGTCAAGAGTGTTCTTTGGCCTTAGTTTTAAAATACTTTGAATTATTCTAAATCATTTAAATGCTTTTTCAAGATGATTTTAATCTACCTCTAGAGCAAAGATTTTTTTATTTTACCATTCTGTTAAAAATTTCTTTTCTCTGTCCTCATCATAGGGAGCCAAGCTGTATACCATGTCAACACTGATATCTCCCCATAAGGGACTAAAAATAAATAATTAAGACATTTTGCAGCCACAGTGTTGATGGCAGGGGATAATAGTGTCTCTGTGATGGTTATGCACATGGTTGTCATTTTTTTTTTGTTTTGTGTAAATATATTGTAGTATTTTCTTATGTCTGCTGCTACCTTAAATGTCCTATCACACATCAACAGTGTGTTTGATTGGCACAGCAGTATTCTTCATGAGAGCCTGCAAAGCTTGTAAGATTCCTGTAGACTGTGGGGAAAGATATGCTCCAGGAAAAGGAAGAGGTAATAGTTAGTTTTGTGTACTCTGTGTAAACTTAATTTGGCTTGTAAAATAGCAGTGGAGATGAATTGAGCTTAGATCTGCTTGCCCTGCCACTACATGATGGTGGTGATTCCTGTTAGTTCAAATTCTCACAATCAAGGTAAAAACTGAGAAGAATGTTCAACCTCTTAAGAAGTCTGTACAGAAAACTAATGAGTTTTCAATTTTGATCTGTACCATAGTTTTAATCTTCATTTTTTCATAGGATGGCATGAAGATAACCTTTATTAAATGCATTTGGGGAATGCTGGGTTGGAGGTTTCCTTTAACAGAAGCCAGAAATATATTGCAAATACTTTCTACATCCATAGTTACATCATTTGGGACAGAGACTTTTTAAGACCATCTGAGCTATCAGTAAAACAGTATTGCTGTTGTAGGGACCTTCCAAGGTCAAGGATTAGTATATCAGCATTTGAATTTGTATTTCTAAGACCACAAGTCAAAAAACATCAGGTGATATTTGCTGTTCCTAGTGCAAGACCCTGGACATTATTAGAGGGATTAATACAAAGTCTGTATTGCTTTTTTTCTTTTTTGCCTGTTTTGTTGTCTCACCGTGGTTAGCCATTCTTCTCCTCAATGGACTTGAAAAGCTCTGACCTGCATTTTGCAGCTTGATATCCACAGCCCACTGCAAGCATTATTTCACACCTGTTCCCCCCACAGTAGTAAATATGAAGTTGATAGCATCAATAAATGAGAATATCCAAATACACTCTTCCTAAGTTTCCCAACCACTATCCCTCTCTATGTCTGCCACATCCCTTTCCAGATATTTTAATTTCCTAAGAGGACCACTGGAACAGTACAATAGTTCCAGGTAAACACATTCTGCTCTTCAGTGCTAAACTGGTGAGTGGGACACACACCTACAGCCTCAGTCTACAACAGAATTTCTAGGCTATACAAAAACTGGACTATACAAAGTGGTGATTTTTGTACTGATAGTGGTTGGAAAGCCTCATATGGCAGCCTTCAGCGCACTGCATTTCTGCATTAGATGACAAAAGTACCTCACAGCTGCAGTTCATTCTTGCTTATGTTTTTCTCCCATGTCTTGCTTAGGACTAGGATCTCATTGTGCTAACACTGGGAGAAAACAGGTGGCCTGTGCCCCATATAACTTAGAAAACATGTATAAGATAAAAGGCAAGTGATGTGTACATATAGAGTGTGAAAATGCTGGTCAGTGTGAAACAAAATGGTCTCAGCATCCTGGCCCTTTGGTGCTCACAGTCGTCTTGTGCACAATGCCAGGAAGAGAAATCGTGGAGAAGAGTGAAAGGGCTTTGTGGAACTCTCCCAGTGAGGGGTGTACAGAAGAAAACCTAAGAATGTTTGTTTCAGCATATAATAGGAGAGTAGTAGAAGCAGATTTGGAAAAAGGAGCTGACTTCTTAGTAGTGCAAAGTTGGAGATGACTGAGGAATATCTTGAAGGGATTTAAGTCAGAAAATAATTTGTAGTGTAGTAGAGGGAGCCATCAGCAGAGTTGACAATGTCTTCTAAAATAACTTGATAAAATAGAATTTATTGATCAGTAATCAATATTTAACTGTATGAGTTCCACAGAAAATGTTTAATCTGCATTTGACTGCAGTAAAGCAATTAACAATGGTGGCAAATTATTTGTTAAATAACTTTCTGCAGTCAGGCAGACTTAAAATAACATTTGTGCACCTTTTTAAAATTACTTCTTTCATTGACATGAGAATGAAGAAACGTTTTTTGGTAAGGAATGAAAGATAAGATTGAGTCCTTAATGTCTTTTTGCTTATCTCCCTCATGAATCTTGCCTATTCAGTAGGTTAGAAATGAAAATTAATACAAAGTAAGCACTTTAGGAGTGAGCTTTCCATCTTTTAGATTGCATTTTAAAAACAGCCCTACCCCAAAAATGGGGAAGGGAACTACTACAGATGATCTGATTTTTACACAGTAACCCAAGATCAAATAAACTTTTACTATGATAAATCTCAGAACAGTTCATCAGAGATTTTGGGGCTGAGCTGTGCTTTGCACAGGTGCAAGGAGATGAGACAGAGAAGGGCCCTTTTATGTGCTGAGTCTGGTGCCCTGTCATACTCAGCTTAACTGAGCTAATGAGCAGATGTGAAAGGGATCTCCTGTGTGTCAGTGAGTGCTGGCAGCCAGGGCACTCACAGGACACCCTCCTCAGTGCATTGAACTGGCATCCAGAGCAGACTGGGGCCACCTTTAGCTTTGTTGTGACCCTACATGGATCCTTATAAGCAGAAAAAATCCTAAAAAGTTGTGCTCTTTAGACATACCACTACAACAGCTACTATTCCTGAGTATTATTTTAAAATAGACTCTTATTTTAAGGGTGAGAATTCTGAGGAGTAAGCTTGTCTAAGTGCATTAAACAAGATTTTTTTTTCTCTTGAACACATCATCCCAAGCTTTTTCATTTTCTCACAGTGATTTTTTAAACTGCGCCTATTTATTTGATGTGCCTTCACATATATGTTTTGAGTGATTAATTTAAGTATAATATATATTTTATCTAATGAAATTACAGGTGTTCCTCTGCATTCTTTGAGGAAGAGAGGTCAGCATTAAAACAGAAACGACAGAAAATCAGACTTTTGCAGCAGCGGAAAGTTGCAGATCTTTCACAGTTCAAAGATCTTCCAGAAGAAATTCCATTACCACTTGTAATAGGAACAAAAGTTACAGGTAATTCCTTAAAAACAAACAAAATAAGCAACCAAGTGTATTTTGTAAAGATTTTAGTAAGTCATAATCCACTTAGTGCACATAATTATAATAAATGTAAAACATCAAAATTGTATGTTTTTGTTAGTTCACTGAGAAGGTGCTTGTGAAGATTAGGTGGTATTTTTAAAATACTGATAAGGTTTTGAGCTGCAAACTTAGTATGACTTATTATTTCTGATGTTCAAATTGTAGGATTTCTTACATGTCTAGTCTATCACATTTTGGAGAGAGAGAGATGCTTAATTTTAAAATTCTGAGTGTTGTCTGAGTTTCAAATCTGACCTAATATAAACTGGAACTTTATTTTTCCATAAATAGAAAACTACCTGTTTTGAAACAGATATACAATTGGTATTGCAGTGTAGTTGGATGTGTATGCTGAACATGACATTGCCTTGCTAAAAAACCTTCCACATAACTGAGGAAGGAATGTTATTGAAAACATTCCACAGGTTTTGCCTAGTTTTATGAAAATTTGAATTCCTCCCTCCTGTCTGAATTTGGTCCAGGTGCTTTTCACTTCAGCATCTCCTATTCAAGCCATGACTGTTCATTGCATTTTTTGTGTTGAACACCACTGCCCTTAGCTCTTTCTGAAGAGCAGATGTGCACCACACTGCCTCTCCTCACTCTCCTAGACCTGTATCCTTCCACTGTGGAAGGACCTGCCTTCCACACTTTATTTTGCTAAATATGCAGTCATCAGAGGAGGGCTTCAGAGAGAAGTGCTGTGCAAAATCATCTGGAAATTGACTTCTGCCTGCAAAATCTGTCTGTCAGAAGGTACAGGGTATGAAACAGTGGGAGTTTCTTAGACATAAGTGTAGTGCTAAGGATTAGATTTGGGAAATATTTAACCTTCAAACTTAAGTTTTCTCACAAATTTGGTAATATTTCTATTACATACTTTTTTTCTGGGTTTGCTGGTTTTTTGGTTTTTTTTTCCATTTAATATATGGCCTTAAAGTATACATATAAAGAATTACTTGCAAAAGATGTAATAAATCTGGTTTTGTTATTTGTATCATAGCATTGTAATGTTTGGTTTCTTGGTTCTCCTGTTGTTTTTTTCAGCCCGTTTGCGAGGTGTCCACGATGGTCTGTTCACTGGACAAATAGATGCTGTAGACACTCTTAATGCCACCTACAGAGTGACTTTTGACAGGGCAGGTCTTGGAACACACACAGTCCCAGATTATGAAGTTCTTGTAAGTATTCATGATGCATTCTAAAAGTAGCTGTAATAAGAAAACGAAATTTTAAAAATCTACAATAATATGCTTTAATCAAAAATAAGAAATTACACCCAGGTGGTATTGTCATAAAGTAGAAACAGGCATAACAGATGCATGGGAAATTCCAGGATAATACAATTTTACTGTTTATGGTTTTACAGAACAGGATAACCCTCTATGATTAAAGCAAAATGGCTCAGGGTGGAATAATTTACTAGACCAGCTATTTTAGGCTGTTACAATAGCCTGAGTTCAATATGAAGAAATAAAATGAGTGGTATAAGATCCCAAAGAGAATTCTGCAATGAGATCCTGCCAGGATTTGCAGAAAATGTTCAAGAAAACTCTGGGCCTTTGTGATTTGCCAAAGTCAGGAAAGGCCTGTGGGAGTTGTAAACAAGTATTTTGAGTTGATTGAACTTGATTTTGGAATTTCTTGTGCTAATGAAGCTACCTGGGAGGATATTATTTTGGTCAAACAATTGGAGATTATCTCCCAGCTCCTAGGCTTTGTTCCTGCCAGGCAGTTCAGCCTAGGCTGCCAGATTTCTGGAGGACCTCACTTTTTTTGTATCTTGTGTGGTGTTGGATCTACATAATTCTTCTAATCTCTGTCATTGTCACTATAGGACACGAAATAACACGACATGCAGACACTGCTGTATTCAAGGCAAAAAAAGGGGAAGTTTCTTTTCTGACTCCAACATTTATAGATTTCCAAAAGTGACAGTGGATTGGAGGACAAAAATGCCACCTCTCCAATGACACTGGACAAACCAACAGTCTATTGAATTTCTCCTCCTCCATAAAAGAATGCAAAACAATGAGTTATTTACAGAAAGTGTGTGAGAAAGTTCGTTACAAGAATGTAAACATCAGAAGGCTTAGGAAATCTTAAAAAATCTTAAAAAATCAGGGACATGCTGTCATGGTCTGAGTTTGGATCCTCTGCTGAGTTCCTGTTGTGATTTGCCTGCCAATGGCATTTTTGGAAATGTTCATGCAGCTTTTATTTGATGTGATAAAACTTTGAAAAAACTCCTAGACCAACAGCTAAACATTCATCTTTTCCTGCCGTTGGGTTGGGGTGTGAATAGGCATGGCTAGTCCAGATCCCAGAAATAAATTAATTAGGTGTTCCAAAAGAGTAAAAATTAATCAGACACTGAAGTATATCCTCCCTTTCCCTGTCCCTGTCCCTGTGTGGCAGAGCAATGAGCCCCATGAAACCATGCCAATCGCTGCCTTCGGACAGAAACAGCGGCCTTCGCGCTTCTTCATGACTCCTCCCCGATTGCCCTACACTCCTTCACTCCAGTCTCCAATCACTGTGAGTTACTGTCTTCAAGTGCTGTTCATCACCAAAGTGGTTTTTGGATACTTGAAGCTGTTACCTTAAAAAGTTTTTGAGATTAGTTTTCTGAGGTTATTTAGCATGATCAAAATTTTAGCAAAACCCTGTGAAAAGAAGGTATTCATTTAGATCTTTATCCTTTATAGGACAGTGATCCTTTATTAGGACAATCTTCATGGAAAAACAAAATTTCAGGCACAGATAGTGAAACACTAGGAGGCTTTCCAGTAGAATTCCTCATTCAAGTGGTAAGTATTAACTGCAGCTCTTAATTTTGTTGTTTATTGTTCTTTTGTGTTTATTCTGCCAATTCTTCTGCAGTTCAATGACCTTCTGTTAATTTATGACAAGTATGGTAATAGTCAAATTAACTTTTGAAGCGATGTTCATTTTTGTTATTTCTTTTTATTTTGTTTTTTCTTAATTTTCTCACTTGTTTATAACTTTTGAAATATGCTGCTTTTCAGACCACAGAGGTCCTCAAAAGTGTCTTATTTTCCCAGATCTACCATTTTTATTTTTTTAAAAAGTATTATTTGTACTTGCAGACTTTAAGATTTCTTTATTTATTTAAAATATAGTTACATTGTGGAAAGAACATTTGCCTATATGCATTATCATATATATTTTATGTTATATAATGTTCTACTCTCTTGGAGAAGAAAAGCAACACTCATTTCTGTGCAAGCAAACATTCATTTTATAGATAACACTACATAGAAAATCCTTTTTTCTTCACCTTTATGAAATAATTTCTCAGGTTTTTGTGTACTAGTTCAGAGGAGCACAGAGAAGTAATGTTAGGAAGCTGAGGTTCACTGAATATTAAAACACATTGAAGCATTTTCCAGGATGATGGAGGAATGTAATTGCTCATGTTGGCTTAGCTTAAGATCAGTGATTGAAGTCTTTAACAAGGAAAGCAGTTTTGAACATGCCAAAGGAGATTGGAATAATTCATGTTTAAAATACTAAGAACTGAGAAATAAAAGCCTCTCAGATTTTAAAGTCTGTGTAATTGGTCAAAAGAATAAATTTGTGTCAGAAGCTCACATGACACACTAACATTTGGGCCATTCAACATAATGAATTTTGTTTGACAGTATCATCTATTCAGCTTTTTTAGAGGAAACTTGTATGAAGCTGATTTTGAAAAAGGTGGCACGGCATCTAGCTTAGCTAAGAAAATTTAAAATAGATGTAGTTTTCCATAAGATTAATTATGGAAAAATTGAAATACACAAAAGATACAGTCTTTATGCAGCTAAACTTTATCTGCAGCTGAGTCACTGAGTATGATCAGTGAGACTTGGTAACTAAGATGTATTGAGCTTTACATCTACTTAGAACATCAAATTGATCTGTTTATGATATTGTTTCTGCATTTGAAATATGGAAATGTGTGATTTGTCAGTCACGTGTGGCTGTATGTTACTACTCAGTATAAGGAAATCTGAGCTTTACAAGTATAGGCCTCTTGCAAATGGTGGCATTTTACAAAGATACCACGTTAATATGTATTTTTGCTTGAAGATTTTCAAAATGCTTTGAACAAAAAGAATCACAGGGCTTAAACATTTATTGAAGGACTTGAAGCATTGTTTGTAAGAATCAATTTTTTAATTAGAAGTTGTAGGAGGTACTGAAATTTGATGTTGTGCAATACATGAGACTGGTGAATGCTGATTATTGATTGTGCTGTATTCACCAGTCCAGATGTATTTTTATGTTAAGGGTTGCTGCTCAGGATGGTTTTTTAGCCTTTATGATAGACCAGTATTTAAAAAAAGTCAAATCCCTTCTTCTCATTTAATGTTGATTCAGGAAGTAAATGGTCAAATCCAATTTGATTCCAAGAAAACTTTCCCAAAAACTATTGCCAGGCTGTTATTAATAAGACCACAAAGAAACAATTTTATGGGAAGAATTTTGGACAAAACAGAAAATACAGTGCACACCTCAAATAAGGTTTCAACGCAGCCCTGTATTTCCCTTATCTGAAATTAATTTGGAAGAAGAGGAAGTGAATCCAAAATCACATGCATACAATGACCAATAAATGTTAGGGATATTCTCTTTACCTATAACTTGAAGTTGTAAGCAAACACTGGGACTTGTAACAACTATTTTAATCATTGTTCTACTCTGTCTTAGTTTTTCTAAATCTTTATATTTATTATTACATGTCACAGTTTGACATCTGAGACTGTGGACTGATGCATTAGAAGACTGGCTCAAAAATTAACATTATATTAAGAATAATGTCAGCAATAAATGAGTAATACATTTTTTAAATCTTTCATGCTTTATTAATTATGTGATGTATCCTTAAATATTTCATATGCTGTATGGCAGGTCAGAATTGATAGATTGAATTTGTACATTCCTAGACACTATTTAAATTTGGAGGACCTTTTTCCAAGTGTTCAGCTACAGCTTTTTTTTTAATTTTCCTTCCTCCCTGCTTCCCTTTTTGTTTTGGGGTAAAGAATTCCATTGGAAGGCAGCAGTGTAGGACAAAGCAGGTGTTGGCAGGGTCGGTGCATGCCCGGTAGAGGGAGTGTGGTGATGCAGCACGGGCACCGCAGTGACCTGGGGCCTGCAGGTGGGGAAAGGAGGGATCTTCCCAAATTAAATGCACGAGGAACAATCTGAAAATGGGCACTCGATTTTTGGCTGTTTTCTCCTTATGAAAATTTTGAAAATACTGCATAGTAAGTTATCACACGCTGCATTTTGAAATGCTCATATTTTATGACTAACAAACGAAATCAGAAGCGAAAATCTAAACATTCTGGTTGGGTTGTACCTTCATTAATTTTAGTGTGGAAAAGCATTGTACTAAAAATTTGTTTCCAGTTTATTGAGAAGTATAAATTGCAACACTAAACAGGATGAGTTATGCTGAAAATAGAGCTGTTAAGCAAGAATTTCTCAAGACAAATAGGGCTAGACTGAATTATACCGTTCACTGGCAGATGAAAATGGAGGTCTATGTAATAAAATGCATCCATGAGAGAAAGTTGGTGGACATGATAGATACAGGGAAAATCCTTAGAATCAGATTATCCTGATCACTGGAATATATCTTGGAGTAGGATGAATATAATAGAAAATCCAAGCTCATCCAATGGAGAACTAGTGCTGTGCATCCTCACATGTGTCTGCACATCAAAGTAGAAGTTAAGAATCAAATGCCTTGCAAATTTGGGGAGCAAATTACATATTCTGCATTAATTTGAGGACTCATCAACTTCATGAAGGAGAAGAATGTGTTAGGCAGTTGCTGGATGGTGATGACAGCAGAGCTTGAAAAGGAACTTTTTGGCAGCAGTGGCAGATGGTGTACAGTGCTTTTCTTCCTCACAGGTGTTTTATTGGCAACATGAACACTTGTGTGGTGTGGTAGAAACTAGATCAGAGAGGCAGTCCAGCTCACAAATAACAATTTTAAACCTTTTCTTTCTTGCCCCTTCTGAATTTGTTTTTTTGTCATTATCTCTTCTGTGATCGGGTTCTTCATGCAAAATGCAAAGAGCAGAAATGCAAGTGCTGTCACTGGGGGACAGCACAGGGACAGAAATGAGCAGCTGCAATTGGGAGGCTGATAACCCATGCAGTGCTGCCTCTGTGCCTCTGGCCATGGCTCACCATCCATTCATAAGATGCATCTGGCAAAATATTTGGAGTAGGAAGAGAGAGGTACTGATGCCATTTTACAGGTTTAGTTTCCTGGTGTGTCATTCAGAATGCTGTTACAGGCTATCTGTGCTCACACACAGGAAAGATGGCAGTGAATGGAAAAAGATAAAAAAAGAGTCACAAAAGTTTAAGGGATGAAGAGCCCTTTAAGGGAGTGGAATCTGAAAAGGCTTGGGTTGTGCTTAGTCTGGTGGAAGGACAGTGGAGAAGAGATGCTTTTATTGTCTCTGAATAAACAGGGATAAATACAAGGAGGGAACACTACATTTAGCTGAAAACCAGCTTTGGCAGTTTGGCAATTTCAAACAAATTGCTATGAAGTGAAAAAGAATGCATTTAGCATGGAAATTCACAGACTTCCTTATTTACTGCAAGAGATCCTGGAACAATTTTCTAATTACAATTTTTGGGGCAAGCAACCTGGCTGCATTAAGACTGAACTTAAAAATCGCAAAAGTGATTATATATAAATCAGATGTGTGTTGAACTAGGAGTTCCTATTTCTCCCAGTCACGTGTTTCACTGCTAGGATGCAGTTAACCCCTCTGGAATTTATAAAACCTGAAATTTTTGCTCTGTTTACTCCAGTAATAAAAGTGTTGCTGGTTGTAGTGAAGCTAGAATTTCTCTCAGGGCCCTGGAGTATGAATAGTTTTGGGAGTGATGAGTATGTTGAAGGTGCTCCCAGTGGTTTCCACTTCAGCCTGCTAGGTCCCCAGGGCAGGAGACACAGTGTATTCCCATTACAAGAGGGATGGAAAGCCAAGAGTTGTTCTGTATGCAATAGATCCAGTCTCTATACCAGGGTTTACTGCAGGAGTTTGCACAAAGGGGCTGGTGCTCAGTGGAGGGCACAGCTGAGAACTGTGGGGAAAAAAAGGTGCAGTAAGGTGAGTGATACTAATTGTAGTATCATGACCATAACACCCTTCACTCTCCTTCAGCCTATAAAAATGAAGGTTCTTCAGCCTCTAGCTGACCATAAATCATGTTAGTCTTCCTATAAGGAATTTCAGCTAATGGATTTTAGCATTCATCAATTTAGGGTCCTTGGAATCACTTTAAAAATCTCAGGAAACTCCATCATTTAATTTTAATTAATTTTTATTTCTGATTTTTAACTTGATCAACAACTGAGAAATACATTTTAATTATGAAAGAAGCAGGTATGGTTTTTTATCTTGAATTTCTATGGCATTTCAAAAGTGCTTAAGGACCTATTCTTTCTAAAAATAGTTCCTTTGTTTTAGACCAGGTTATCGAAAATCCTTATGATCAAGAAGGAACACATCAAACAATTGAGAGAGATGAACACAGAAGCAGAAAAGCTGGTGAGAATGTTCTCTTTTTGGTTATTAAAACAGGATATGCCTTAACAGCTAATGCAAATAAGGAGTATACTCTAAGGAGATCCTTAGTATACTCTAAGGAGATCCATAGGAATGACAGTATCCTTCCTCTAGCAAGTACCTGAATGTTAGCTCAGCTAGTAAGTCATAAATTACTTGTATTGTTACTTTTCTTGGTCTCCTTTTTCCACAGAATTGAAAGAGCAAAAAAGCAACTGGGAAGGAAATACAGAAATAGATGCTAAATTTGCTACATTTTAGCTCACTTGTAACCTAAGGCTAAGGACTTTGAGATATTTTGACATTCTTCCCTGCTCTATTTCCTTTGAAAACCAGCAATCATAAAGCAACTGCCATTACTGCTCAAGACTGTCCTGATAAAAATAGAGGATGTGATACCTTCCTATTGGGCCATATTCTTAGCCCATCTTCTAATCCTCTTTGTCCCTTGACAATCCCATCTGTGTTTGTGCCACTGAGTATGTGTTGCTTCTCCTTTAAAATATATTTTCTTTGAACAAGAATCTTTTTCTGACCCCAGTTCACTCTAACATCAATAATATACCTGGACCTGAATAAAATTGAATCCTTTGAGTTCATTCAGGTATACCTTAATTGTCAGACTTTGGTAATAATTCATACATTTGTTCTTTGATAATTGTTAGAGTGCCACTGCTGTTTGGTTTAAAGTAATCCTTTTATGAATACTTCTGTTCAATCTCTGATTCAATATAGAAATAAATGGAACTGAACAAAATCAGAAATGGTACTGAATGTGGACCATTATTATCTGGCAATAATAATAAATTTACACAAGTCAGGGGATGCCTTCAGAGGAGCTATTATGTGTACAACTGTACATTTTTTGTCTCATTTTTCTTGACATCACTGTACTAGTGTGGGTTGCAGGCTATAAACAAATTACTGTGTACATAAACCAGCAAACATTTGGATAAACAAATATAAATTGAAAGGAGATGCAATAAAAACAAGGTGAAGGTAATGCTGGTTGTCTCAGAGAAGCATCCAGATCCTTGGTGACAGAGGTGTTACCTGCTTCCCTCTACTGAAAGCCATCCATCTCTTGTCAGTGTAGCTGTTCATCAGTGTTTCCAGGTCCTGGGTTGTGCCCAGGTCAGAAGTAGTGCTGCTGCTGAGAAATATTTCTTTTGTCATCACTAGCACAGAATGCCCTTAGCCTTACCTCTCCAACAAGGAATTCATAATTGTCTGCAGCTTTCACAGCTAAGCTGAAGCTGTTCAGTCTGCTCTAAGAGAACTGGTCACTGGATAAGGTCTGAAAGATTTGATTTTTTTATGTTCCACAGCTGCAGAAAGTATGCCAAATTTATGCCACTTTCCAGTGAATCCTGAAATTATGGTGTTAGTTTAAAGCCCTGTTAAGTTGATATTCAGATTTGTAAATCCCTGGAGAGCATCTCAGTGATTAGGTTTAGTGGGGAACTTTGAACTGAACTCATAATTGAAACCTTTTGAGTTTTTCACCAGGATTATCCTTATGGAGGCTCTTGACTTTGCAATTTGCTTTATCTTGTGTGTGAAATCTATAGCTACAAATTTTGCTTGTAGGAGGTACCTGTATCTCAGTCCTATGGCTGGAACTACCTCTAGCATCTCTTGCAAGAGGCAATTTGGGGAGGAAAATTTATAATATATTGTATGTTTTGTTTCAATTTTGTAAATATCACCCAATATATTGGTGACAATGTCAAGCTGTATTCTGAAAAAAGTGTAAGAAAAAAGGTGCTGTATTTTGGTATTCATTCTTTTTGTGGAAAATCATGCTTACAAAATACTGTTACCAAATATAAGCTCTAGTAACTTTCTTTTTTGGCAGGACTGTTAGCTGTAACAGCAGGTGTGTAGCACTGAGTCATCGTCAGGTGACCAATAAGTTACTAGCCAAATGTGCCTCCCATCCTGCAGCAGCAGAGGTGGTTGAGGCCATATTGTCCTGTGCTGTTCCTCTGCTGCCAGGATAGTTTTCTGCTCAGCCAGCAGGGAGAAGCCATGCCCAGCTACTGGAGGAGTAAGCAGGTCAGACCACAGTCATCTTCTGTAGCATTTACCACCATAGATTATTGTAGGACTTGCAGAAGGGAATAAAAGCATGGTTGTTACCTACACAGTTTCATCTGGAGTTATAAATAGTCATACTGCATTTTAATATTTTGTATGTTAACATTTTTCTGTCTGACACCAGGATTTCAAATATCTCAGTATTATTTTCAAATAAAAGCTCCTTTTGATGAGTTCAAAATCTAGTATTGCATTAACTTTGATATGCTTTGTATTTTCCACAGAAATCCTATTCCATGCCAATTGGCATTGAGTTTCAGAGGAGATATGCAACTATTGTTCTGGATCTAGAACAACTAAACAAAGACTTAAATAAAGTTTTGCATAAAGTTCAACAGTATTGCTATGAGGTAAGACTTTGCTGGAATCTCTGTGTAATTGGTGGTTTTGCTCAACCTAATTAGAAAACTGAATTTCCTGGGAATAGGAGGTGGGTGGGGGTCACACTGAAATGAAACTCTTGGTAGCTGTGTTGGATTCCTTCTCTGGAATTTGAGCTGCCTTTGAGCAACACTTTTCCTGATACCAGTGGCCTGCTCTTAAGTAGACATATGTAGGGGGATAGATTAGAAGAAAATAAAGATAGAGTAGAAAGTAATCTCAGCCCTAAGGAGTTGCAGCTGGGCCAATGATCAAAGATTGGGAGCAGGCCTGACATTACCAGGCCACGGCTGTAAGCAGTGAGAAGAAGATGCTCTAAAAGAGTGGCTGGGGTGGCTGGGTGAGAAGGGCACTGGAGTCAGTTGGCTGCTTTGTGAGAAGAAAGAGTCAGTGCTCTGTGGAGCTGCCCACGAGAAACACCAAGGAGGTCTGGAACTTCTGTGATAAGGAGGCAGCAGCATGGAACCCCTGTGATAAGATGACAAAATTGGTGACCCCAATGTGATTCAGGGCAACAGACGTACATAAAGAAAAAACAACACTGTGTACTGTACACACAGAAACTGACTTTAAAATCATCTCATTTCACACATCCAGCAAATGCAAAGGACACCTTCATTGTTAATTTCTCCCCTTCATACCTGCAGCTTGCTCCTGACCAGGGCCTCCAGCCTGCTGACCAGCCCACGGATCTGAGGCGCAGGTGTGAGGAGGAAGCTCAGGAGGTCGTCAGACAAGCAAATACCTTGTCAACAGGACAGCTCTGTGTGGAGAGTGAAAATTTAACTGATCTTATCTCCAGACTTACAGCAATATTACTGCAAATTAAGGTAAAAAGTTTGCACAAAATAGCTTCTCCTGTACAATACTTATGTGCCGAACTGTGAGAACATTTTTGTTTTCTTCTTCTACAGTGTCTAGCAGAAGGAGGTGATCTGAATTCCTTTGAATTTAAATCACTAACAGATTCATTAAATGACATTAAGAATTCAATAGACTCCTCAAATATCAGGTATTACTTTTTGAATATTTAATTCTTAATTACATGCTTTGTGATAGTTCTGACTGTATTTTAGAGGTGAACATTGATTATAATTAAGGGGTTTAATCTGGTAACTTCTAGTTATAGGAGGGGTCCCATCTAAAAGGGGGGCTTTTTAAAGTGATTGTGAAATGAGCAGTTTTCTGTTTGAACCTATCAGTGAAGTAAAAAAAACCTATCATGTTAAAAAAAAAGTTAAAAAGGGATAAATTGATGCAGCAACAACTAGACTTTCTTGTTCTTTAGTAATTTATGACAACTAAAAACTTATTTTAGAACATTGTCAGATTTTGAAATCTCACTAGTAATACAAGTATTTTAAACCAGAAAACAGTACAATTTCAGTATTTTTTTAGCATACTCAACCTCTTTTCTGTAAATATCAAAAGGTGGCATATGAGACAATTAGAGGTTCTGAACAGCTTCCATTGGCAAGATTTTAAGCCAAGAAACAGAAGAGCAGCCATATTGTGCCAGATCAAAGGCTAGTCTAGTCTAGATGGGCCATTTTTCAACAGTTGTCACAGGCAGCTGCCTGAGGAGGCATCATAAAAATAGCAAGAATGTGGTAGCAAGGGAGTAGTGATACTTGTCTGGAGTACCCTGCAGCCTCCAGCAATTTGTGACAAGCATTTTATGCTGTTAAATTATGTCATTTAGAAAATAAATCTAAATGCTAAGTGGGTTTTTTTTAATATCCTCACTACTTGTATTGCTACATAATAATGGGAGGCTGTACACATGAATTTTTAATTTTTTTTCCCAAACATAGTAGGATGATTTCAATATAGTTATTGAGAAATACTGTTTTATAGCAATTTTCATTAGGAAAAACAAAACCAAACCTCAGACATTACTGAAACTTCTTTATAATCAACCCTGCAAATTGTATATTGTAATTGATTCAAGTAAAGGTTGATGTACCCAGCAAAGAAAGTGATGATTTTTCCATTTCATGGGAACATGTGTTCCATTTCACTTATTTTGGCCATTTTAGTATCTCTTCATAATATTTTAATTTCACTAACTCTGGTCATGCTAGAACCTTACTTTAAGTGTTTAAGTCAGTGACTCTTGATTTCTGGCAGCTGTTTGTGCAAGTTGTGTTTTCCCATATTTCTCTGTCAAGTTGCATTTGTATGTACTGCTCTCTGATTCACCTAGATGTGGCTAGGCTCACATCTTGATTTTTCACTGTAGAGATATTCAGACATAACTCCTACATACAGGGTTCAACATTTCTTACTTTTGTTCTTTTTCTCTTCCCATAGTTGTTTTCAGAATAACGTTGAGATCCACGTTGCACATATTCAGAGTGGTCTGAGCCAGATGGGAAACTTACATGCTTTTGCAGCCAATAACACCAACAGAGACTGAAAACTTCCTTTCAAGTGTACAGCAAGTAGTTCTGGAAAATCTTCTTCCTTTCTATAGGCTTCACCAAATACCCTAACTGCCAGAAGACAAGGGAAGAGAAAACCTCTCAGAAAGGACCCTTTTAAATATATTATATCTGCTTCTTAAGGAAACCAGCGTTACATTAGATTTCTCCATTTGTTATTCACATGCAGTAGTTTTGCTAACTGGTAATCTCTTAGTAATTGCATTGATTATAGTAAACTTGAAAGCATACTTTCATATAATTTGAACTTGGTTTTTAAAAGTTCAGATGAATTCTGCACACCTCTTGCTGTTGGATCTCCTGGTATGTTAGAAGTGCTGAAGAGGAAATGGCTGGAGTTAGTAGGCACATGGCAGGTCTTTGTTGTGTAAAGCTCCACCTCTGTGTAGCTCTTCAGAGCTGCCAGCTCAGCCCTTGGGAAGCCCTGGCCTAAGGAAGCAGCAGCAGGATACAGCCAGCAAACATAAGCTGTAAACTGGAGGATGTTGGGCAGGTCTGTCGATCAGTCAATGTCTTGTTGGAACTCTTAATTTATCATAACTTATAGAAGGAGTCTAATGAAGGAATATAAAAATGGAACTGTTAACTTTCCAGAAAGAGATTGGTTATGGCTTTTTGCCTGCACACGGGACAAAAGAAGTGTTTTAGGTGGTATTTTATATAAGTGACTGGTTAAACTTACTGTTTTTCCAAATTCTTGTTTGTTTTGCACAAGTTTTAAATTAGATTACTGGTTATTCAACAATACCCACCATATATAAATATGAAGATTTTTATAATTACAGATAACCAGTGAGGTAAACTGCAAAAATAAGAAGTGATAGCCTGCCTATACCTTTTGGAATGTTAATCTTGTAAAAAGTGTGTATTGGTTTGTTTAAATAGTCTTGTAAAGCTTCTGTGTAATGAATTGTTTCCAGATATGGATTTTCAGAGATAGCTGTAGAGATGTTTTTGATTCTTTTAGATGCCTCATTAAATAAGGTCTTTTATATGTTAATGTATAAAGAATATGTAAACAGGATTATTTTCAATTTTAAAATTTTGTATAGTTTAAAGACGCTTCTGTATTCTGTGTTGGTATTGTGCCACTGCAAAACTTTAGTGCAGAGTTTATATTTAGCTAAATTTGTTCTGTTAATTAAGAGAAATGCATAAATCTTTTATTCTCAATGAAATTTGTAACTGAATAAATTGACCTATGAGAGTTGATATATTTCACAAAAATGCAAAATTTTTTGCAGATGGTCTCAGGTCATTTTTTAAGAGAAGCTAATTGCTGAAAATGAAATATTATGAGGATGTGGTGAGTAGCTGTTTTAAAAGGTATTTTAAAAATTTACAAGGGATACTATAAAATAATGATAAACACTAATTTAGCTGAGTTACCCAGGAAAACCTACCTCTCATAATGCAATAGAACATCACAGTGGTCCCTGCAGTTGCTTTTGTAATTATATCACTCATTATTTTGTGGTGTTACCATCTGTTTGATAAAGAAGACAGAAAGGAGTCCTCTGCCACCACCCTTTTCATGTAAACAGAGAAAAGTGCCAAAGCCTAATTTAAGGTCCATAAGTTTAGTCAGGCAGGAAGGAATCTGCTCTACAGCTAACTCAGGAAGAAGGAACCATCCCCTGGCACCCCTAAACTCAGGTGTCTGCTGCTCCCTCTGCTCTGATCCTGTCCTGCTGTTGGGACTCAAGCTCAGCATGTGCACTGGCTGCTTGTGAGGAGCAGGACTTCCAGTAGGAAACACCAGGAGGGTCACTGGGCCCTGTTGATGGCAAACATCCCAAACTGAGGGGGAGACAAGTTGTAGCTACCAGAGGATTTAGGAACCTGCTTTTCATGGCAAACCTTTATCCTGCTGGACACAGAATAACCACCACACTGCAATCTCTGATTCCTTGGGTATGATGGTTTTTACATGTGGACACTTAAATGTGCTCTCCAGCATGTTCTCTGTTGTTGTAGGTTTTTTATTTATTGGAGGGTAGTATATCATAGAAAGATCTGTCATTTGTGATTAGCCATTTACCTTCACATGTCATTTACCCCACTCATGTAGGCAATGTGAATATACACATCTTTTCTTTTCTTTGAGAGGCTGCACTTCTCCTTGCTTACTGATGTGTAGGGTCAGAGTTAATGTTGAATCTCGGTGACAGTAACAAATCCAACTGCTTTTGCTGAGTGTGCCCCAAGCATAGCAGGAGTCTCAAGAGCTCACTGCAACTACCATACATGAAGTCTGCAGAGCAAGTTACTTTGATTTATTATAATCAGTAAACTTGAATTTACCCTGAACCCCCAGGAAACCATGGTCTCATTTTCTGTCTCCTCCTGCAAGTGCTTCTCTCCTGGGGCTTGCCTGATCCCCAGCACAGCACCCAAGTCCACTTGGGACAGATGGTGCCTCTCAGGTAGGTTGGTTGGTTTTTGGTGCATGTTTTTTTTCAAGGATAGCTCTGGGGTTTTTTTGATGGAGAGTACTAATCAGCAACCCTGCCATGCCACTTCACCTTGCAGTCCAAGCAGCGTTCAGCTGTCCCAGATCTCACAGCACAGGTATGTTACAGGGTGGCACTGAGGGATTTTGTGCACTGGTAACCTTATTCTGTGGGGCATGATTCCTGGTACAGGGTATTTCATTTTTCCTGTGCTTCTGGCATTTGGGTGCTTTTCCATAATTTATAACTCGCTCTGCTAGGCTCTGAAGTACTGTTTTGTAAGCAGGAAGAATTTGTCTTATGTTCAAAATACGTACAGAGTAATGTATCCTTTCTCAATAAATTGAATTAGAGGAGAGATTCTGTTGTTACTGGTTTTGCTGTTCTCAGTGCAGAGCCATTCAGCCCATGAGTGATCATGTGAACAGCTTCTGAGTAGTCCCTGCCTACAGCTAAAGCACGCTTACAGTGTCCACACAATACTGCCATTTCTCTTAATTTAACATTATCCTTGCCTTAAGTGGCAGACTGGAGGCTTTTGTCTGAGCACTTGAGATCTGGGGTTTTGTATTACTTAAGCCAGACATTCCCATTTTCATTTAGGGATGGGGGTGTTTGTTTAGGGCAGATTTAAGACAAATACTGACAGAGAAAGTTTAAGGCAGTTTCTGTAATCTGTCCTTTGGGCTCCTTAGGTCTGTTATCAACATCTGAACTGCAGCTGTAGCTCTCCAGGACCTGGGAGGAGAACCTGCAGCTGGGATCTCTACCACTCCTCTACCCCCCACCATCAGCCAAGGTAAGAAACCTCGCCCCTGCACCGGGTACACACACAAGCAGATCAAAAATGTAAACCTTTATTTTCTTTTCCTTGGTCAAAAAACCCCGACAGACCACATTTTTTTACGACAAGCCCCCATCCCCAAAACACAGTGGATTTGGGTTAGCTTTTTGGTTAAAGAAGGTTAAATAGATACACTAAACATGATACACGAAAGCTTTAAATACAGTGTAAAAAGATGCCCTCAGCTGCTGGAGCCGACCCGTATCTTTCTTAAATAAATAGGTACAATCAGTTACTAGCAGATAAAGTGCAACAGTGGCAGAGCAGCAGTGAGGTAGCGCGGTGTGTGACTGCTCCCCGCCCGAGCAGCGGGACGGGCTCCGGCGGGAGGGCTCAACCCGCCCGGTTACCCCCTTCGGGGCCGGTCCCGCCGCGGCGGCGCTCACAGGGCGCGGAAAGCGCCGAGCGCGTTCTCCTCCCACTCCGAGCCCGACTCCGAGTATCCGCTGGTGTCCTCGGCGTCCGACACGGGCGAGTACTGCCCGCAGAAGGCGCGGGCCGGCGGGAAGGGGCCGGCGGCGCTCCCCGCGAACGGGCCGGGCTCGGCCCCACCGGGCGGGAAGCCCTCGAAGCCGGGGCCGGGGGGGAAGCCGGCGCCGGGCGGCCACGCGTAGGGGGCCGAGCCGTCCTCCGTGCGGGCGGCCGCGGAGAGGGCGCAGCGGGGCCGCTGCGGGGCGCGCAGGGCAGCGAAGCGGGGCGGCCGCGGGCAGCCCGGCGGCGGCGCGGCGGGGCCGGGGCGGGGAGGGCCCCGCTGGCGGCGGGACTTGGCGCGGCGGTTCTGGAACCACACCTGGGGAGAGAGGGCGGCGGTGAGCGCGGCGGGGCGGCCCCGGCGGCATCGGGCGCGGCACGGCCGGCGCCCCTCACCTGGATGCGGGACTCGGGGATCTGCGTGGCGTCGGCCAGTTTCTCCCGCAGGTAGATGTCGGGGTACATGGTGTCCTGGAAAACCAGCTCCAGCGTCTCCAGCTGCGCCGCCGTGAAGCTCGTCCGCTTCCGACGCTGCGAGGCCGCCGGCGCCCCCTCGGACGGCTCGGCCGGGGGAAGCGCCCTGAGGGCGGGCGAGGCCGGGCCGGGCCCGCCGCCCCCCGCCCACCTGCCCGCGGGGAAGACGGGCGGCTCCGCCGGGGGCTCCCCGAAGCGCAGCGCGGCCATGGCAGCGGCGAGGAGGGCGCCGGACGGCCGGCCGAGCTTTATAGCCGGGGAGGGGGCTCGGCAGGGGCGGGGGTTCGAGGGGGCGGCCCGGCCCCGCGGGAAGGTGAGCGCCGGGCTCCCCGTCGCGCCCCAGGGTCCCGGTGGGGTGCCTGCCTGGGGCGGCCCTTGCCTTGCCCAACCCAGAGGAGTCATTGATGCCCTAAGCGTGCCTGACGGGGGTGGGTGATGGCTGGCAGCCCTCGGCTCCCCGCCCGAACCATAGACAGCAGGAGGGAGAAGGGAGCGGGCTTTGCATCCGCACGCAAAACAGCTGGGTGTTGGGAGATTGGCACCGCGGAGAGGACCAGAACAGCGGCTGGGTTGTTTCTAATACAACGTCTGGGCTGGTCGGGTTATAGAGTTCATTCGCTTATGGAGGTAGATGCTCTCGAGCAGCTGACTGCTTTGGCAAGTAATGGATCGCGCAGGGTGTGAGACATAAAGCAAACAGGAGTTATCTCTTCCCCGTGGTCACGACTGCTCTGCTTGCAGTGCTTCACTGCCAGCTGTGCGGGTGGTGTACAGATTCCTGCTGCTGCAAAAACATCTCCTTCTTTTTCAGATGCAAGTTAAATGCACCTAGAGAGCCATAGCAGAGGCAGACATCGGTGTCATCACCTTTTCCACCACTTGCTAATGCCTTTACACATCACACTGGCACATCCCGTGTGCTTCTGCCAAAACTGATTCCCAGACGAGAGGTCTTGTGCTGGAACGCTGCCTGCACACCCCAACAACACCAAGGCACTTAAAATGGTTTGTTCTTATATTACTTTTTACAACTGTCTCCCAAGAAAAATTACTTTGTACAGAAAATCATGTTAAAATTGTTAAAAGCTGTTTTTAGAAGTTTTGTTCCTAAAACATTTGTACCTTTGTGCTTTTACATGTGCAGCAGTCCAGATGCTTTCATGACTGAAGTTTCTAGGTTGTTCCCAAAATCATGGGCTGTAGCCTGCAGACAGGAGTCAGACCCATGAGACTTCAACAATGTTCTCAGTTAGCAGTGTAACAAGAGGGCACAGTGGTGAGAAAGGGCACAGGTGAGTGGGGGTCCAGAAAGCACAGACAGTATTATTTAAGGTTTTTAGTGAAAAACTCATTGAATCACTCTGCAGATTGCTTGCAGATTTAGAAGATGCCACAGGTGGCAGCAAAAGAGAATTATTCCAGATTATATTTACATGATTAATGTTTTATTGTATTTTACATCAAATAATATTGTGTAAAACATAGCAGAGGTTTATTTTCTGAAGGATTTAATCCTGCTTGGAATTATGCCATTATAAGAATATAGTTTCTAGGATTTGGTTAAGGTTGATTAAGGCTGCTAGATAGAAAGAGCAGTTTTTTGGGGGAATATGTTTTTTCACACACATACATGTGTTTTTCTTTCAGCAGCAGCCAGGGCTTAAGGAGCTGCTGGCACCACAGGCCCCCCACTGTTCACCCCTGTCCTGATGCCTTCCCTTTAGCTGAGCATGTGTCAGTCCACACAGTGTGCTCAGGAAATTAACCCAAGTTAAATTAACCGCACAGTAACAACAGCTGGGGTTGGTTGGTTGAGTTTTTTCAATCCAGATCTGGGATTCCTACCTTTGAGTTACCAGTGCCCCCAGGATGACTGTATAAGTGAGAGAACAGTGCCAGATGGAGCAGGAGGGAAATGAGGGGATCCCATCTGGGGTGCTTCTACCTGGATCTGATTCTGAGCTAGCAGAGAACAAAACTGACACAGACTGCCCAGGAGCATGGTGGTTTTCAGTGTCAGACTTCCCACTGAGACAACTGTCAATGTATATTGAACAGATACTCAGGAAAGAGTGAGTACTGGGAGCTAATAGACCTGTTCCCAACTCATAATCTGGAAATGGGCTGACTCTTTGATCTCTGGCTGCTGTGACATCCTTCAGACCAAAAGCCTCCTCGGTTGCCTTGCCCTTTATGGTTCCAGAGGTGTTCCAACAGCTGTCTTGTGACAGCAGCTGACACAATTCCCTTGGTGAGGAAAAGAACAGCGAGGCTTCCCAGGCCTGAAAACTTTCATTGGGAGACACAGATGTAACAATTATAGACTTTTAAAAAGTCTACAATATTACAATGAAAGTAAAATAACTTCCACACCCTACATTTTGTGGCATTCCACATTGTCCGTGGATGCAGTGTGCCGCGTGGCTCTAGCCTGTGGAGTAGGAACCTCTGTGTGAGTGAATTGTGGGCAAAACCCTTGGTGCAGCCCAGGATTGCACACACAGGCCCCAGGCTGTGGGGTTCCCACTCAGACTCTTCATTACCTGGCTGCAGACAGTTGTATTTTCTAGCAGATGTGCCTGTGAGTGGATGAGACTGCTCTGAGCAGGTCAGGCTCTGCTGCCTGTCTGCAGGTGCTGACTTCTGTTTACTTCTAGTCTGCCTCAGTTTCCCTGTCTGGGCTGGCTGGCTATTACCAGCATGTAATATATGTAATGTATATGTAATATATCACCTGTATCTTGGTGATGAGTTCCTTTCTGCTTACCAGTGGTATGTGCTTTTGGAAAAGCAGAGCAATTCTGGAGCAAAACCAGAGCCCAGGAATTATATTTTCCTTTTCTTATTGCTCAGAGCATCACACACTAATTTTTGTCAGTGGGATCCTTGTGGCCACCCTTCTGTATTGGCATGGTTTGAAACAGGTCTAAGATTGAATAAAAGCAAGGGGGATAGTACTGATTGTAAAGGAGTGTGCTGTTAGGTGGACAGCAGAACAGGAGGCTTCTGCCTCCTCCCAGGCAAACAGGATGGCATGAAAGACAGCTCCTTGCTTCCTTCTGGCAGTTCTCCCCCCTCCCAGTGCTGGCCTACTTCTCCACAGCTCCTACAGAGAATCATCCCATGATGTCCCAAAAGCTGTGCCTGTGGGGCAGTGCTGTGTGCCTCCTGCAGCAAGGAAAATGTGCTGTGTCTGGATTCAGTGGAGTTTCCCTTCTCTGACAAGTAGTTTTCCATCCTGCTGTGCCCCTAGTAGGCTGACAAAGAAGTTTCTGATGCCTTGTAGGTGCCAACATCAGCATGGGAGTCATACCCAGGTAAGGGCTGGAAGCATTTAGAAGACATTCAGTTTTGTCCTTTCCTGTTTTCAGACTTGCTTTTATTTGTGTCCCACCAACGTAAAAAGAAGGATTTTATGTCTTCCCTCAAAAAGCAGAAGATGTGACAGAAGTCCAGAAGTGGCTTGCTTTTTGAAATTAAGATGGCAAAAACTGAGAGAGCTATCTCTAAGGGAGAAGCAGACTGCCTTGTGTTGATATGAAAAATTACAGGCTGCTTCAGAAGCTGTTTACATTGATCTTCACTCTGTTTGTCAGGAGAGAAACTTCTGGTGCTTTTGTCTGTGCTGGGAGTGTCCCAGCACTGAGGCATCTGTGCCAAGAGGACTCACAACACAAAATGTGCCTCTGCCTGCAATAAAACAGTTCTAAGCTTCAGCTGCAGAACATGGTCTCACATCACTGCTGCCAGCTCTGAGCATCCAGCAAGGGTAAGACAGGCTGTGAAACACCAAGGTTGTGGAGCAGCAGGGGGAGATGGGCCCTGTGGTGAGTTTTCCAGCCAGCTGCTCTTCAGCCTTTTGCATGTCAGGCTGGGGATGTTCTCTCAGGCTCTTGGTGCTACAAAGTCATCTTTTAAATGTGCAGTTGAAGATGCTGCTGTATGTGACTTGAGGAACTGGAGCTTGGGAAGCACCCCAGAATGCAGTGTGACATGCAATCATGGCTTTGCTGACAAGACAAACACACCCCTTGAAATAACCAACATGTGAGCAGTTCTGCTGCTCAGTCCTGGAGGGAATGGGACACCTGGGGTTTTGCCATGCAGTGATTTGTAACCAGCTGTGCAGCCTTGGCTCTGTTCAAACTCCTCTGGCTTGTCAGATGTCACATCACCCTTTTCCTTCTGGGACTCTGCAGGGACACAGTTTGTGCACAGTCTTTTGTCATTCCAGCAAGGTTTATTGGTTTTTTTCTTTTTGGTGCCCGTCTTCAGCATGAATTCTCTGGTCACTAAACCTGAGACTGAGGTTTTTAGAAGTGGAGATTTAGCAGTCTCTTGTCAACCTGAGTAAATTTGCAAAGATTTGGTATCCTGGAGATCTTAATTTCTACATCAGTTTTAATTGAAATTGGCCAAAAAGTTCAAATCTCATCACAGAATCATAGGAAGGTTTGGGTTGGAAAGGACCTTAAAAATCATCTAGTTCCAATGCCACAGCCATGAGCAGGGACACCTTCCACCAGACCAGGTTGATCAGAGCCCCATCCAACCTGGCCTTGAGCACTTCCAGGATGGGGCATCCACAGCTTCTCTTGGCAACCTGTGCCAGGGCCTCACCACCCTCACAGTGAAGAATTTCTTCCTAATACTTAATCTAAACCTCAAATCTCAGTTTGAAGCCATTCACCCTTCTCCTGTTATGACATGCCCTTGCAAAAAGTCCCTCTCCATGTATTAGGACACTGACCAAAAAAAAAGGACAGTGGTCACACAAACCTGATTTCATTAATTTAGAGAAATTTTAAGAAAAAATAAAACCATATTTTTGCTGTTAAGACTTAAGGTTAACTATCCCTGGATAGCTTGTCTCTGAAGAAGCAATCCCTGGATAATTATCCTACAAATTAAATTAATTGTAGTCCAGACACATTTTTATGGTTGCATATATAACTACATTTGCTCCAGAGTTTCTGCTGGCAGGAAAATACCATATAATTTCCAGCTTCTCTAGCAGGGCCCTGATAGCAAAAATTGTTAATGCATGCTAGGCTTAGGTTTTGAGGTTTTTTTCATTCTGCCTAAGAGGAAATCTTTATATGAATACTTAATTTCCCTTTGATTGCTTCTAGTCATTGTGACAAAGCTCTTTACAACCTCAAAATACTTTTAGGGGTTTATCAGGTCTTCCCAATGTGCATACACAAGATCTATATATTGAAGCCCATCCCAGCTTTTAGGTACAGTTCTGAGATCTTACAATGATGTCATGTTTTTAATTTAGAGTTGTCATTTTTCTAGTCCTCACAGCTTTAATGAGGAAGAGCTTGAGCAGGGTGGGTTGTGTATAGTCCTCACTCTGGTGTGGTTTGCAGATGCCTTGAAATAAATTCTTGGAAGGCCTAAGCTGCCTGTCCATTGTGGATATTCAGCTGTGTCCCTGCCAGAGTCCTGTGCAGGGAAGAGGGGGCTTGCCTTGCTGCTCAGCCCAGGGAGGGTGTTCAGCTCCAGCTGGGACACAGTGAGGGGGACACAGCCAGGTCAGAAATGGGGCTTGGCCATGCTCCAGGCTGTCCCAGTGGGTGTCCAGGTGCCTGAGCACTGGGGAGTGAAAGGGAGGTGGTGCTGTCAGTGTCCTGAGCGTGTCCTTGACCAAGGGGCTGGGCTGAACTCCGTTCAGCACTTCTGTCCTGGTACAAAAGGTACATTGGGCACATCCCCAGTGTGATGGAGAACCAGAACAATGTCAGAGCCTGGTGATAGCAATCCCCAGCACAGGTTATTTCAGATCACCAGGCTTGCCCAGCAGCTCTGTGCACAGAGGGTTAAAATAAATGCAATGTGACAAGAGGTTATGTTCTCTCTGAAAGATGCCTGCCTTGCTTGGCTCAGACCTGAGCCAATATACGCACAATCTATTTTCCTTTGAAAATTCAGCTGTGTCCCCTTGGCTTTGGCCATGAGGAACTAATAGTGTGTTGTGACTTTAGCCCTGTGCTTAGGAGGGGGATGTGACTTGGTGGGGTGAGCCATTTCCTGAGAGGTGTGAGACATGACTTCAAGACCTGCTGGTGCCGTTCGTGTATTGTGCTCCGAGGAGTTGATAAGAGCCTCAGACACACTGAGAGCCTTGGAGGAAGCGCTGGTGGAGGTGGGGAGGCGCAAAAACCCAGAGAATGCATATGAAAAGATCAAGGGGCTGTATTTGCTAAATCCCAGCAGCCGCAGATCTGGGGCAAGGTGCCCAGGTTCAGAGAGGACCCAGACACAGCAACAGGGCAAAAGCAGAGTATGTCTGATGGCTGGCAGCTGGCTCCCTACCGTCGGAGGGAGAGGAAGATTCAGGATTTGGGAGTGGAAGGGAGATAAGAGCAAATGGTGGGGGTGGGAAGAGGGAAAGGGCAATAGGGAGGAAGCTACCTGGAGATAGGAGGGCCTGGCTGAAAGAGCATGGGATGTTTAGTGTTGAATTTAAATATACTTAAACCTCAGCTTAACTCTGGGTTTTGAGATATCCTGAGAGTGGCAGGGTGCATGTACCTGACCCTCACTGATGCTTCTGCAGTGAGGGGACAGTCCCACCAAGTTTGCTGTGGCAGCAAACCCTAGGCATAAACAAATCCTTGTTGCAATTTCTCTGTGTGCCTTCTCTGATTTTACATGTATGTTCAAATTGTGAGAGAACCTAAAGCTTCTCTTTAATAGAATTTACTGTATTGCTTTGCTTACTCATATGCTCTGAACAAGGTCATTCCCAACTTTGAGATATTTTCCTTAATGAAGATTTGCTGAGAACTGTTGGTCCAGGTGGTTGTGTATACAAAATAACAGCATTATCCAAACTCCCAAGAATGTTTAATTAATTTACTGTGAAAGCAAAGGAGTATATTTGCAGATGAACAAAAAAAAAAAAAAGGAAGAAGATAAGAACGGAAGAGCTAAGGAAAAAGACAGGACCATGTTTTCCTCCTTTTTATTCAGCACCTACTTAGGAGAGGCAGCCTGCCAGGGTGCAGCCAGAATATACACACAGAGTAGGGCAGGCAGGGTGATGGATAGCAAAGAGGCCACATTCTCCTCTAACAGCACTGGATAACAGCATGAAAAACTCCAAACAGTCCCCTCTCTTCTCTTTTCAGGCTCCTTAGCCTTAGCAAGCAATGTTAGGGCATTGTTTTCTACCTTTTCTTGGCAGGCTCTTAAACCCTTATCATTGTCCCCTGCATGTGGTAAGTAAGTTCTTCCTTCTACTCCAACTTAACAAATGAGTCACAAGAGTCTCTGTTTCTGTCTTGCAGTGTTTGGTATCTGAGAGCATCAGCTGCTGAAATGGATGGATTTTTATGTAAATGTTTGTTTGTTTGTTTGTTTGTTTGTTTGTTTGTTTGTTTGTTTGTTACAGCTTGTGTCTCATGGTTATTGAGAAAAGGATCCAAATGTGGAGCAAGTTTTGCTCCAATGGTTCAAAACCAGAAGACAATGCACAGAATCAGAACTGGTATGGTTGGATGCTTGTTACAATATGAACACAAACCCATGATCTTTCTCTGCCCTTGGCTGCCCTGGTGCTATTAAAATCAACCAAGTTTTCCCTCTCTGAGTAGGACTGCCTGGTGAATCCTTCATCTGTCTTCCCTGTGCTTCCCTGCTGCTTCTCGGGTATGTGCCAAGGTCAGTGCTCTGGCTTCAGTCTAATCATTCATTCTAAATGTTTTCCACCCTCTTTTCTGAGCAGTTTTGGAGATGGGGGACTTTTAGTCTCTCATATCATAACACTTACAACAAAACCATTTTGGTTTTGCTCTTGCATTTTTTCCTGGGCCCTTTAATTTCAAAGGTTTTCAAGCCTCTGTAAAGTTTGGAAGATTTTCAGGTTTAACATGTGGATGGAACGTGGGAAGTTTCACCTGAGCTGGGGTTTTGCAGTTGATCATGAAATCAGCAGTATCACATGATCATAGCTGGGGAGTGCAGTGGTTACTATGCCATTTGATAAAGTCATTCTCTTCAGTGCATGAATTGACTCATATTTCTTTGCTATTTAGAGTCAGATTAAAGAGAAGTGCCACGCAACACACTCGGTAGGCATTATTTCTGTGGGTTATCCTGACTTTTGTGAGCCCACAGCAGTTTTCTGCTGCCTGACTCACAGAGAAGCTCCATGAATTTGCACAGATCAGTATCTCCATCCTCCTCCCCCACTATCCTGTCCCCCTGCCTCAGCCATCCCAGATAATTTGTCCAACAGAGTCCTGTGTGTTGGATCACTCCTCTGGCAAAGGTGCTCTCATGTCCCTGCCTCCAGCCTGCACCACTGCCCCCCTGGGCTGCCCTGCTCATTCCCACACTCCCATTTTACATGACAGCTGTTTTTTTCCCCTTTTATTCAAGCTCAACTCCTCTGCTTTTATTTCTGGCAGGGTTATTTTTCTATTTGAGTCTGGCTCTGTTTGCCAAGGCCACACCCTTGTCACCTCCTTATTCTGATCCTCTCCTTTGTTGACTAAAGGTCTTTCTCTCCTTCCTTTTATTGGTACTTTTATCTCTTTCTCCATTATCTTTTAGTCGCCTTGATTCTTACCCCTCTCTTTTGCATATGACCCAGCTTGTTTTACATGTTACTTGGAGGATTTAAGACTTTTCTCCTTGACAGCTTTTCTTCCCTGCCCCTGGAAGGCTCTCTGTGCTGCTGGACACGTGGCAAAGAGCAAATGCATTTATTGCTGCAGATGGGACAACTGCAATCCAAGGTGGAGAGTGACTCCAGGCTGGGGTGATCTCAGCAGATCTCTACTGCCATCTTAGCCATGCCCCACATCTTTACAAGACCACGTTTTTCCTCTTTTGCAGTCACATCTTTGCAGCTGGGATACCTCTTACCTAAGGTATTTTGAGGTAAGAGAAGGTTTAAAGGAATGCTGAGGGTTTGCTGCAGGTCTGAGTGATCAAAAAAGGGTGCAGCAGTGTCACAGTGTAGGTTTCTATTTGCAGTTCCACTGCTGCTGGCCTCTTTTGTCACTCACTGACAATGCCTGAAATATGGCTGTAGACAAAATGTTTATGACAGTGGCTGGAGATTGCAAAGCTGGGCAGGATATCACATCTATCACAGCATCACCTGTGTGTTTTACATCGTGTGTGTCCTGGTCAGTGCCAGCATAGCAGTGTTCATGGTTTTCTGGCATTTCAAAAACACTTTTTTTCTCTCAAATTTTGCCAGGATAAGGGCAGAAGTGAGAAGATAATGAGTTTTCTTTGATTAATCTCATTTGATTAAGCTTTCCTTCCTCTGTGCTTTGTATTTTTACCAACTACTGCAGCAAGAGTCCTGGCATAAACAAAGCAGTTCAGGATAAACAGGGAACCTGCTGCCACTGAAAATCCTAACAGACCAAGGACTGATCCTACCTGCTCACAGAGCTTGAGTTTGCATCTCTTCAGCCAGATGGTGATCTTCCCTCTGGCTGCATGGAGCAGACTCCTGCTTTAGGGACCAGGATAATTCCTAACAGCCACACAGGTGTCCAACCAAGCAAACCTCCCCTGCATGTTGCACTCTTTCCTCATCTACTCGACCTCACCTCCTTTATTCCAAACAAGTTTTCGCATTTCAGATTTCCACAGCAGCAAGCTGCCATTCACAGTGTATGACCAAGTCTGGGCTGTCCAAACACACCCATCAAATGCCACTGTCACTGCCTGTGACCCCATTGCTGAAGAGCAGGTGTGTGGCACACTGGCCAAGACACACAGGGCTGTTCCTAGAAGATGCCTGTTCCAGAGCTGGATTGGTGCCTGCTTCCTGCTCTCCAGGCCTTTATGTAATCTTGAAGCAGTGCAGGTTCCTTTATCTAATCAAAGTGCAAAAGCTCCACCAGGTTCCTTTGTCTAACCAAAGTGCAAAAGCTGTTTTCAGGGGGGAATCTTACTTAGGACTATGTAAAATGTGCACAGCACAAAGAGCTGCAAAAGACCAGGTCATTCATTCCAGGTCTGAGTGAATTCTTTCCCTGTCCACACTTCCCAGGGCCACTTCTCAAACTCTGGCCCATGTTTTCAGCAGCTGGAGAAACCATCAACCACATCACAGAAAAGTAAAGACTTATTCACTTTTTTTTTTTTTTCCCCACAACAAAAGGAGAGCCACTCCTGTGAAATCCTCTCCAGATCTGTGGGTCCAGGTTGCTGGTTTTCTCCATGTAGGCATGTAAAAATCATGAATTGTGAAAAAAGGAGTGATGAAGTGCTCTTTGGAGCACTTGCAAAATAGCCATAGTTTAGATAATGGCAATTTTTCTTTCTCTGGGTGGAGTTTAAGCCATTTGGGAAGTTGATTGTTGAATGTTGATATGATCAGGAAGGGGAGCATAACATAAAGAGGACAGCAACAACCCTGAGGCTGGCTGGGAGACTTGTGTGGCTGCTGGTGTCTTATGCTGAAGCAGAAATTTGTTTGACATTTTGGAAGGGGAAGGCAGTGCTGGTCAGTCCTGGCTGCTGTGCTGGGTACATGCTGATTCAATGGCTCTGAGGATAATGCATTTTGCAGCAGAGAGGAGGCTTGTGTCTGTGCAGTTCTCAGGAGGAATTGTGCCATCACACCCCACAAACAGCAAACAGTGCCAAGCTGTGAAAGGGCTTGTGTCAATAAATCTCACCTGTGATGTTTTTGGCAGGCCATCTAACCAACACCCAGGGAAGGCTCACAGACTGGTGATGCACCATCTCCTCATATTTTGCACTCTTTGCTGGTGAAGGTAGGCTGGATATCCCTGGCTTAGCCTCTTAGAGGGACTTCTGGCCAGGACAATGGGTCCCTGTAAGATGAAACAGAAGTCAGGCAAAGAGTAAGATATTGACATTTGCCCACGAGGTCATGTAGGATCCCAGAAAAAACCATACCTGAAAACCAAAGAGTCCTCAGTCACAGACTCAGAGAGGAGGTGCAGTGTGTGTAAAGCTGTGAAAGTACCCCAGGAAACCCAGGCCATTCACATGGAGTGTGTCCAGCTACAGACTAGTAGAGATAATCAGACACACACAAGGAGAGCGTGGATTTAGCCATTTTGGGGGCTAGACTTGAGTCCTGGACAAGCTTCAGCTTTGTTTCAACTAACCCAGCTTTCTTATTTTCTGAACAGTGAGTACAGTGCAGAGCTCTCTCCCAAAAGCTCTGGAAGCTGCTGGTGCAGTTCAGAAAGGTGGCTGGGTGTGTGATGCTCCTCTCCAATGATTTTTACTGCACAGTAGCTTTTAGCCAGGTTCCTGAAGCATCCTGGTGGCACCAGTGATAACAGTGTAAAAGCATTTGGCCTCTTTTGGTTTGGACACTCATCCATGAGGCACTAAGAGAGCTACCTACAGTGAGCTATTACAGCTGTTGGTCACTGCTGACCTGGGCCAGATTTGATCCTGAGAGGAGAGGTTTCACTCTGTCATCCTTCTCCAGAGGTTTCTGCTCCTCCTGGAAAAAAATATTCAAGGCCATTTCTAATGGATGTAGAAAAAACAAGCAAACACATCCCCAGGCTTTTACTTCTGTGCTGGTATTGCATTGCTTCCTGTGACCCTCTCTCCTCCCAGCAATGCCTAGATTTCAGGTTGCATAGGCTGGGTGGAATATATTTTAGAACAAGACTCTATTTAGCCGTGATGTCAACTGCAGCCAACTATAAAAAGCTCAGTAATGCTCTTTGAAAGTGTAACAGCTGCTGCTCTACACAGTCCCTGGTGTATTACAAGTCCGCCCTACTTCATGTTCACACAACCAAAATAAAATACAATAGCAATCATTAAATAGTTCAAGGAATTTGGGACATAATCTCCCCAGAAACCAGGAGGAATTCAAGGTTAGACAAACTGAGTAATTTTGCACGGTTTGTTAACAGAAAGGGAATTTGCAAAATTGACTTTTACCTCCCATTTACTATGTGCTGTCAATGATCCTTTACACAGTGACAACAGAGCAGCAAACCTTCCTTTGGGCAGCTCTGCTGGGTGCTGTTCACACACACAAACTGAGCATTTTCATCCTTAACTGGATTTAGTCATGTATATTTAGAAAAACACTGATCAGGCCAAAGTTTCCCATAAAAGCAGGAAAGGAAACAGTTGAACAAAATGTTTTTTATTAATCTAGATGAACAGACAGAAGTGAATGACTGTGGAATTATGCTAGCACTGCACACCCTCACAGTACTGGAGAGGTGGTTTTGGCTGGGTCTCTGTTAAGGACAGCCTTGAAATGCTGGATGTTGTAGTAAAGTGTTTTGGGTTTGGTTTGGCTTTGTTATTAAATCTGAGCAATAAACATTCAGGAGTGATCCCTGCATTTCACTCTGTGGACTTGCTTCTGTTGAGGACTTTGAAAAATCTTCCAGGCATATGTCTGCTTTACTAGAAAATGGGAAGGGCTGAGCAGCCTGCCCAGAATGATGTGAAAGTCAGTGAGTGGCAGAGCAAAAAGGTGAGCCTGGCTGTGCTTTCCCCCTTCCCTAGCTGCTGGCCTGCCATCTGGTGAGCTGACATTACCAGTGGCACATCCAATTCCATTGTCTGAAACCAACTGAGACAGCTCAAACAATATTAGTCCAGGAAGCAACAGCTACATAAAAAAGAAGGAAAGTTTCAGAAGAAAATCTCCTGAGTGCCCAGTTTGCTGTAGTGGTTGCTTGAAGTCCTGCCGGGCTGAGCTGTGGCTTGGCAGGGCCCGTAGTGGGGACAGCGCCCTCCTGCCTTGCAGAGCCTCCAGCTCCTTTCTGCATCCTTGACAGGACTAAACAGTGCAAGGTGGCTGCAGTGTTGCAGGCAGGGTGGTTTGGTTTGTAGTACAGATAGGCCTTTGTAGTGTGGGTGGGCAGCAGGCTGTTCCAAGGGATGTGCCAGCTCCTCTGACAGGGGTTGGGAGCAGCCCTGAGCTCACCAGTGTGTGAGGAAATGTTTGGCTGCCAGACATGGCTGTTCCCAGAGGTGACAGGACAGTCAGGCAATGTGAGCAATGGTCTGGCACCAGCCAAAGCCATTGGGATAGAAACATGCACACCATGGGATGGGCTTGGCAGGTCTCTGAGCACTGGCTGCACCCAGCTCCCAGGATGGGATGTTTGATCCATGAGGGAATCAGAGGCACCCAGAAATGAAAGCAAGCAGTCTCCAGGCAGACAGAAAGCTTGGGAGGGAGCCAGGGAGCAGCCCCAGTGCCTGTCCTTCCCTGACAGCTCTCTGGAAACCCCCTCAGGCTCCCCACCTTGCCAGGGCTCCTGGCTGTTCATGGTGTGAGCAGGAAAAGGACCTGGCTGGGGAGGTGGTTTCTTCTACCCACAGATAAACATGCAAACACACAGAGTATGCTTGTTTAAATAAAGTGATGCTGAAGAAAGGTGACTTGTGCCAACACACAGAGTCTCGTTTACATGCTACAGTGTGTAGCAATATGGTGTCAGGTAAGAGCTGGCACATTTTTCGTGTCCAGCCATGTACACATAATGGCATCACAGGGGGAGAGGAGTTGCTGTGGAATTAAAGGTTGTGTTTTCTTTAACAGCACCTAGGAAACAGGGTACTGGAAATCCTTGACCATTCAATAACTTCCCAGCCAGTGCCTCTAACAGTCTGCAGATTATTTAAGATTTTACTATATCCCTTGACAACTAAGAGCTCAGTTCTTCAGATGTTGGGCAGCCTCCATTCTAAATAGGGACAGCTGAAACTTTTCACAAAGCTTTTCTTTATCTTTGTCTGAGAATTTGTGACAACCAAGTGGTTTCCACACTTCTAGAAGAGAGACTGGTGAATTGTTGTCCATGAGCCCATTTGATTAAAGAAGAGAAAAACCAGTCCTGCAATCCTAGATGGGTGACAAGATGAAACTGTCTGTCTCATACAACAGCCATGGAAACCTTGGGCTCCCAGTGCTCTGACTCCCTGGCTATGATTTTCCACGGTGACCAAGTGATTTATTTAATCCTTTCACTACTTCTTTGTAGTCTTGGATCTTTGAGGTGTCAGGAGGAATCATCAAACCAACTCCTGCAACACATTAGAAGGGAACATCTTGTGCTGTATCACTAGGGAATAAAAAAAACTTACTTCCTTTCAAAACACATGTTTTTTCCCTGTAATATATTTTACAAGTTGAGGAAAAGAAGTCCTTTCAAAAAATAAAATTAACTGAAAATTTGGACCCCTTTGCAGTGAATGTGATCCCAAAGCTAACATCTTGTTTCTTTCACAAGTGGTTATAACAATTTTTCTTCTTTGGATATTCATGACTTTCCAGCTCTTCTGAAGGATTTTTCTCCTGTCTCTTAGATGACAGTTAGAAAGATGAAAATTGTTAAGATATTTTGTTGTGCATTGGATTACTTGCCTCTAAGTAAGCATTATTCTCATCAAATCAGATAATATTGGATACTGTTACTTATTTCTGTGGGATTTGGGAGTCCTAACCAGGATCAGCCCCTTCCTGACATGACCACTTAAGCCAAGGAACTGGACTATTCTCTTAAAGTAATCAACAGTGAGATAATTACGTTTTTGCACCCAAAATGTAATGAGGTGAGTTGGAACAAGTAGTCACTGACCTGCAAGTGGCATTTCACACCACAGTGATAAGGTTCAACCCTCAAAGATTGCTACTGCCCTCTTTTTGGATAGAGAGGATTAGCAAGAACCAGCTGTCTGTCATGGGCACACTACCAATGATGCCTGGAACTCCATCCAGCAAGGAATTTCCTTCCCCAGGTTTTGATCTAGAAAGAAATGTCAGTTGATGCTCTGAATATTGGAGCCTGTTCTTTATCTAGAAAATACCATTGTTTTGTTGTTGTTTAAAGGCTTCTGAAGAATTGCAGTGATGGGCACTCCGTGGAGGCCTGTAATAAAATCAACACCATGAGATATTCATGTATTTTGATCCTAAAGGCTTGTCTATACCAGAGATATGGTTTTTTTGCTGTATCTCAGTGGTGTTAAAGACACACTCCTCATGCCTATGTGTGTGTAGCTACACCTAAATGAGGGCTTTTATCAGCAAAAGACCCAGTTCTTAACTCACATGATTGCACTAAGGCTCCTTGAGTGCAGCCCAGCTCATATAGATTCTGCAGGGAGAAGGACGCCAGAGAATTGCTCCTTTCATCATGACAGTGTTTTATCTCAGGGGCCAGTGCTGACATTCTCAGTGTTGTTAACCTCTGCTGCTTTAGGACTGGTGTGTAGGAGCACATCACCCCTGAAATAGGCATTCAAGTACTTCTCTCCTGGGAATGTTGTTCAGGAATCTAGCTGGTGAAATGCACTGACCTTGGTTAAGCTTTTCCTTTGAGAACTATTGCCCTGTTTTTCCCACACATGCCAGCCATCCCAGACCTCACTTAACAAGGTACATTATGAGGTCCCCAGTGAATGACTTCATGATTACTTTAAATTATATGTTAATATGTTGTTCCCCTCTTCATTCAAAGGTTTCATTATCTTTTAGCAAAGCGTGTGAAAGGAAAATGATTCATGTATCTCTGTTCTTAAGAGAAAAATGTGTGATGTCTTCAGCAGCAATTCCTCTCAGTCATCAGCAAGATAGAGACCAGAGGGTGTGCAAATAAACTACAGACAATTTTAGCTGAAGGGGCTGGGCCAGACTATGGATGTACTAAACATGACAGTGTTGAAGTCTGGGATGGTGAAAAGTAAGGGCTTGGCAGCTTAAGCAGATCCTCCCTGCGGTTTCCTTTGCCATCTCCCTCATTCCCACTCCTCTCCTTGCAGCCTTTCACCCTGACAATTGTACTGACTCAGTTTACGGGGCTGGGCTGTGAATCAGATCTGGGAATAAAGCCAGGAGAGAGAGAGGGAGAAGAGGTATAAAAGGAAGGAGCTGCATTTCACTGCAAGCCAGTATTGCCACTGAAACCCCCTTGTACCAAACTACAGCCTTCTGCAATGATGGAGACAGGAGACAGACAGCTTTTCCAAAAGGAGCATCTGTAAGCCAAGAGAAGGCACGGTTAACCAGTGCAGCCCCTACACAAACTTAGCTTTGTGACTCTTGCACTACTGGGAAAGGATGGTACTGCTTATCTCCCAAAAAGACAGCCTGCTCACAGGGAGAATGGGAAGTCCTGGCTCAGTAGTTTGTTCTGTGCTGTCCATTAGGAAACTGAACTGAAAAGGTTTTAGCTCAAAGTTTCCATTTTTGTTCACTAGCCTCACTCTCCATAATCTGCTCTGATTTTATTATTCTCACTAGGAAATAAAAAGAAATAAGAGGAGAAAAAAGGTGTCAAAAGACTATTGCCAGTCTGGTGAGTCCTGTGTGATTCTCAGCAGTTCTGCTGTGCTGTACATTTCACTCTGTAGTTGTTACCACTGTGAGTAACTTCCGAGGCCCACAAAAGCCACAAAGGAATGGAAGTCAATAGATTTAGTCCTGCCAGCCTCTCCACTAGCAGTCCACAAATCAGCCGAGGTTGGAATTGCCTGCTGGAGTGCAGTACTACTCATACTGAACAAGGGAGATAAAAATACACTTCCTGTACTGAAAAGATGTTCATTAGAGCAGAAGAGCACAGGTAGGGAAGCAAACTCTCGAGTGATCTGACTCTGGCAGAGCAGCAGGATGGCTGGATAGGCGTGGCTGCTCTTTAGGCTGTAGTTTGGTATTGCAGCTGGGCTATGTACAAGCTGGTTTCTGCCTCTGTTTCCCACTTGCACTGCTTTCCTTATGTTGCATTTAGTGGCTGTGCAGCTACAGGGAGAATCTGTTCATCTGGCTGACAACAGGAGCAAACCAACCATGCCATAAAAATGAGGAGTTTTCAGCCATATCAGCCAGCTGGATCAACTCACCCTGAAGCCACTCCACTGGTAGATCCAGTGCAAGGGAAAGGGCAGGAAACACAGCTGGGAGCAGCAGTGCAGAGCAACCACTGCTATTTGGCATTAGCTCATGGCTGTACCTGCTGTGCCCAAAGCTCTCCCATCCTCACTTCCCTGTTCCTGGCAGCACGCTCTTGCTGCTGCCAGTGGTTTCCCAACCCCTTGGTGAACCAGGCCTGCCCTCCAAGCCAGTAGAGAACTAACCCAGCTGCTTAAAAAGATGAAGAGGATTGCTGAGAGGCCCAACTAGCTTAAGAGCTGGCAACCAGGATGTTGATGGGAGTGTGTGGTGTATGGCTGGGAGCAGGCCAGGGCTGCAGACATCTCATCAAACCTCATTCTCAGTTTAACTCAAAGCAGGAGAAATAACCCCAAACAACAACATAAAAATGTGAGCCAGAGCTGAGCAGCTGAGAACCAGCCACATGCTCTCCACTAAAGGGTGCATCTGATAATCAGAGGAGGGGGGACAGGCTTACTGCATGCTTTTGGAAGGTGTGTTATCCTTCTGTTTGCTGAATAGGAGTGACGTGGATAGCGCCACGTGTTGCACACACAAGAGAGAGGCAGCAGGGGAAGCAGCTGTGGAGAAATCTCCTCTCTGCCTGGCATTTCCTGTGCCACTGGATAGCTTGGAGTCTCAAAGGTAGCTACAGTTAATTTGAAAATAAAGCCAAAAAGGAAAAGGACACAGGAGGGAAGAAGCTGGTATGTAGCACAGCACAGAAAAGGATGTGTCTGGAGCATCAGAGCTTCAGAGCTCAGGGTCAGCTGTGTGCCACCTCTGTCCTCTTTGGGGACACTAGTTGAGGTCATACCCTGCCACAGAGGTACAACTCACTTTCTGGACATGTTTGAAAAGAGCAACCATAGGTGCTCTGAATTTACATGGATAGAAATTATTCATCTGGCTGTTGGTTCACGTTTTTTTCTGGGCACATAGCCAAAATTGCAGTTGCTAATTGCATCAATTTCCCTGTTCTCTCTTCTGTAAAATCACTTCATTAGAGGAGTTGGTTAAATTCAGGAAGTGCTCCAATTCCTGGCCATATCTCATTTGGCAAAGACTTGTAGATAGAAGTGCAGTGCTGCTTCTCCCAGGTCCTGTGCCTGTGCAGGGCGTGCCTGTTTACACAGCCACACCACAGCAGATGCAATCATATCAGCATGAGATAATGGAACCGGTATCGCTTCATTTATGAGGCTGAACTGCTCCCTTTATGGTCACTGGAGCTGGGACAGCTGCCTCCATGCTATGGGATGTTTGTTGTCTCTCAGAATGGGAATATTTAGTGAAGAGGGACCTTAGCACATGTATGTTTCCTCAGGAGCTGCTCGAGCATGCTGCCAATAAACCTGATTTCAGCAGGATTTGCTGACATGGCTAAAAAGGCACTGCCAAGATCCAATTAACTTGTTCTGCACTTCATACAGTAGGTTAGAGAAACTGGTGTGAATGTCACCATAAATTACCACAGAAATGCAAGGCATTGGAGTGTGATCCTTGAGTTCAACATGTCCTGAACATCTAAAGAGTTACTGTGAACATCTGCTGTCTTTTACACGTACATTAGGGTCACCATGAGCTCCTAAACTTTAGGAAAAGCAACAAGTAGACAAAAAAAGAGCAGTTTGGTGGTAAATGAGGTTGAGTGGTCACCAAAATGGGCAACAATGGCAGATGATAATGATGACTCTATGATTCATTTTAAATCCTGGAAAAAGATGTTTTCCAACCTTCAAAGTCAGTTCCTATGAAATGACAGTGATCAAGAGAACTATAAGGGGAAAACAAAAATATACTCTTAGTCTGGATTGTATCAGACATAAGCACAAATAAAATTTGGTTTTCTTCATGTTTCTAGCAGAGCTGAGAGTCCACTACACTGTAACAGTGCCTCCCTGGGTGGAAAGTGTCAGACCAGCTCCTAACCAAACAGCTGATCTCTGTCCTGTAAGGAAAGGCAGGCAGACAAAGAGAAAACCTTTAATTAAACCAAAAGAGCTTGAACACTTTCTTCCCTCTGGTCCTGGTTCTATTCATCCAGTACAACTCCCATGAATAGAAAACAAAGATGGTAAGAAGAGGAATAGGACTATCATATTATGGAAAAAGGTCAATCCTGTTAATACCCACAAAAGCAACCCAATTTCCAAACTTTGAGGAATTTAGTTAATCTATTAATCTGTTCTTCCTCCCAGAGATACACATAGCCTTACCTACCAGGCACTGACTGCACTCCTTCCTAGCTATGGAAGCCCTGGGCTGCCCCCATAGCACTAGGGCTGGGAGTGATGGTGCCACCCAGTTTATTGAATGTAGCCATTCCTGAGAAACTGATAAAATATTCCCTGAGTGAGAGATTTGCATTTCTGGGCCCATAGCACGGTGCCAGACCCAACTGCTCAGAGATGTTCCTTTGAGATAATCAAATATTTAGCAGCAGCTGCTGCTGCAGCAAACACCTCATTAGGCCACATCTCTCAAAGTGGGGCTCTTCTCTGTCAGACACCCCCACAGGAGTGGGGCTCCTCCAAAGGACAGCCAAAGCCACAGGAAGCACATGGGTTTCATCCAGGGCTCTCTGGAAAGAAGGGCTGGTGCTCTGGTACCAGGAAGAGTGGAAGAGCTCTTTGTTTACATGAGGCCAGTGCCCTGTGAGTGTTTTGATTCTTTACTGTACAATTTCAGTCAGTAGGTTGAAACTGTCAAACATTCAGCAGCTTGAATTAAATAATTGATTTATTCTCTATAAAATTTCTAGGTTTACATTCCTTACTGGAGAGCACTGTACTTAAAGGACCAGACTCCCTCTCTGGGACTTGCATTACTTGCATTTCTTTTGTGTTTCTTTTCCCATGCAGGAGCTGCTGTTCCAAGAAATGAATGAACAATTTACTGGCTGAACTTAGCATTTTCATCTTATCTGTGAATTAAGCTAAGGGTTTTCTCCAACACATAAATGATTGGGAACTCTTTGTCATAATCATGTGGGAAATATGTCTCCATTTACAGGATTGATGAGCAATTCACCGAGGGTGTTGCAAGTCACACTGCTTGCATGCCAGGGAACAGTCAGCTCAAATAACCATCGCTGCAAATTCAAAATTTTCTTCTAGAAAAATGTTGTTTTTTATAATTTGTTATTATGCGATCCCAGACCAGAACTTCCTGACTCCTCCCAAGATTTAAAGTTCCATTTTTTCCTAAAATACCACCTCACAGCTGCTCCCCTTCCTACACCTGGTGAAACTTGGCTCAGACACAGCTCTATCAGAGACACCTTGCTCTGACTCTGCAGCTGGGACCTCTCCAGGAGTTTATGGTGCCCTTCATGGAGTGGAGGAAGCTGCTCTGCTGGTGCCAGTAGAACTTCAGCTTCTCTTACTCTGAGGATGCATTTTAAGGGTAAAGAATTCAGTTTCTTAAAGCAGGAACTATGGATTAAAGTGCAGAATTGATGCCAGAAGAAGATATTTATGAAGTGCATATTCCTCAAACCAAGAAGGAAACGTGTCACAACAAAACTTTGAAAATGGAAATTTCAATAGAAGTGATTTATAAATTAACTATTAAATGTTAAAGTGAAGTTGGCTATGATGCTGAAGTGACAGACCTGTAAGGCAGGGTGCAGGCTTGTATGAAGAGATAAAATAATCTGTTCTGTTTTTAGACTGGTCTGTGAGGTAGCACCAAATAGTCAGTACAGAGAACTGTGTGCTCTGGAGAGCTCCAGCCAACAATAGGGGATGGTGCAGCCTCATTTTGCAGTCTTTGGCAGGAAAAAACAAACTACACAGTGTTACATTTGATCCTCAATAAACCAAAATGCTAGTGAAGAGCCTACAAAGGACTTCCAGTTAGTTGTAAAATTTATTTTGAACCTTAGGTGACTCATCATCCAAACCAAATTCTGCCCCATGTGTAGTAAACAGTGCCTTGAGTGGCATTGTCTCCCAAGAAATACTAACTGGAAATGAAGTAATTTAATTTAAAGCTGTATTTCATTGTCCCTTTCACCCAGAGGCTTCTAAGCACTTTGTAAGTGTGAAAACGATATTTCTTCAACATTCCTGAGAGATCAACAGATGGATCCAAAGGCACTTTGAACAGCAGATAAATAGGCAGTGTGACTACCTCCAGGGGATAACCCTAGAAGGGGGCACAGGCTTTGGGGAGATGGGTGAGACTCCCACCCCCCTGAGTTTCAGGAGGCTGCAGAGGTGTGCAGTTGTCTTCTTTAGCATTGCCTTCATGAACCACCTGGCAGGGCTGTGCCACTTCCCAGGCGTGCAGCCTGAATCGTGCTTTGGCTGAGAAATGTGACCAAAAGCACTCCATGCTAACACAGTCTCTCTCAAAATCCTGCAAGCAAGACTGCATGAGCAGGGAATAAACCTCTGCAGCCGTGCATGGCAGTGACTCTCAGGATAATAGCATTATTGTAAGCAGTGTTTCACGGTCACAAGGGAGTGAGCTAATTGCAGACACAGCTCTTGGAGAAGTAATTGCCTTGTGCTCTTTTTCCCCTTCTCTGGCTCATTTCTTTCCTCTCGTGGGTGAGTGAGGCCTGAAGCATGATTTCTGAGAGAGAAGGACAAGAGGTCAGCGGCAGACCCTACAGCACCTTCCAGCTGGACCAAAAGGCTTCTACAGAATCATAGAATTGTCAAGGTCGGAAGGGACCTTTGGAGATCACCAGTCCAACGTCCTGCCAAAGCACCTGGAGCAGGTGGGGTTTGAATGTCTCCAGAGAGGGAGACTCCATGACCTCCCTGGGCAGCTGTTCCAGTGCTCTGCCAGCCTCAGTGCAAAAGGTTGAGATGGAACTTCTTGTGTTACAATTTACAGCGATTGCTCCACATCCTGTCACGGGCACCACCGAAAATCTCGGCGCTTTCAGATATTTTTATGCATTAATGACATTCCCTCTCAGTCTTGCCTCCTCCAGACTCAGCAGGCCCATCTCCCGCAGCCTCTCCTCACGAGGGAGATACGGCTGTGGACAAACCATCATCAAACACGCAGCGCAATCCCAGGAGCGCGGACAGGGCGCCCAGCGGCGGCTCCCTCAGACACTCACGGCCCCGGGATTGCCGGGGTGCGGCAGCCCAGCTCCGGAGCGGGCAGTGCCCCTGAGGGGAGGGGAGGGGAGGGAAGGGAAGGGGACGAGCCAGCCCCGTCCCCGGCCCGGTGCCTGCCGCGGCCCGGCTGCCGCGGGGCGGGCCGGGGCGGGGCCGCGGGCGGGCCCGGAAGATCCGGGTCGGAGGGGACGGGAAGTCGGGACGTGGCCGCCGCAGCGGAGCAGGAGGCGGAGAGCGGGTGGGAGGCGCCGGCGGCGGAGGAGGATGGCGGCGGTGCTGAGCTCGGACCGGCTCGAGGTCTCGGTGGACGGGCTGACGCTGAGCCCCAACGCCGAGGTGCCGCCCTGCGAAGCGCGGCCGGCGCCGGCCGAGCCGGCGGCGGGGCGGGGCCGAGCGGGCCCCGGCTCCGCGGCGGAGGCCGGCGGCGAGGCGGCGGAGGAGGCGGCGCTGAGCCTGGAGCGGCGCTGGGGCTTCGCGCTGGAGGAGCTCTACGGGCTGGCGCTGCGCTTCTTCAAAGGTGAGCCCGGCCCGCACCGCCCCCCCCGCCCCCGGAACCGGGGCAGCTACCGGCACCGGGGAGCCCCGGGCGGCATCGCCCTGCGGGGTCAGGCCGAGCCCCGGGTGCCCCGAGAGCCGCGGGGGGCTCCGCAGGAGGGCTCGGTGTGCCGGGGCGAGCAGCGTGTCCCTGCCTGATGCCGGCCGTGAGCCGGGGCGGGAGCAGAGGCTGCCCCGGGCCGCGGTGTGGCACGGCCGGAGGTGGGTGTGCGGCAGCCCGCCTGAAACCGGAGCGATGGAGCTCCGGGCCGGTGCCACGGCAAGGGAAAGCTCTTGGAGGTGGGCGAGGAGCGCTCGCCGTGAGCGGTGCCGTGCCCGCTGCCTGCCCGGATCGTGGCCGGAGGTGCCGTGCCCTCTCCTCAGCGTGCCAGCTCCAGGGCTGGCTGTGCTGCTCCAGGACCAGAGGACACAGTCTGGAGCTGTGCCAGGGGAGGTTCAGGTTGAATACCACGAAGAATTTCTGCTCAAAAAGGGCGATTGGACATTGGAATGCGCTGCCCAGGAGGTGGTGGAGTCACCGTCCGTGGAGGTGTTTAAGGAAAGAGTGGATGTGGCACTCAGTGCCATGGTCTGGTTGGCACAGTGGAGTTCCGTCAGAAGTTGGACTCGATGATGCCACAGGTCTTTTCCAGCCTAAGTGATTCTATGATTCTATGTGCCACCATGAGCCCAGCAGGCAACTGTGAAATACCCAGGGTGTAGACCTGGAGTGCTTTTGCTGGGATCCCCTGTAGCCAGGTTTGCTTCTGTGGGAAGATGGAGTTACCTTGCCACATTCCTTTACTGTGGAGGGGGAGGTGGACTCTGGAGTTTTGGGGGAAGAGCTGTGCTCACTACGCTGAGCACATTTTGAGGGAAGAGCTGTGCTCACTACGCTGAGCACATTTTGGGGGAAGAGCTGTGCTCACTATGCTGAGCACATTTCAGCACTGTGTCACTCCTGTGGCTTCCAGGCAGACACTGCTTCAGGTGGAGCAGCCTCATGCCTGCACTAGGGAAGCCAAGCTGTGCACTTGGAAAGGTCAGTCTTGTGGCAGTCAGTTGTGAGATGACCTCCCAGGGAAGCTGCCTCTTCTAAGGGCAAGCACTTGCTGGCAGGTGGAAACACTGCTGGAAGGACAAAGCTTTCTTTCTTCACAATGCACATCCTGCACCTGGTAGTTGTTAGGAGCATGTAAAGCTCTAAGCAGTTTTCTTAAACCCTGGTTCTTTGCCTCTGTTCTGATGCCCTTCCACAGAGTAGTTATTTTGTTAGCATGCTAATATACAGGGGTGTTATTTTTTTTAAGCTGTAAAAAACATGAGGGATCATAAGATCTTATTTTTTTTTTCCTCCTGTATCAGAGCTTATTGGGTTGTGGAAGCATTGTACTCAATGTCTTCTTTCTGTAAAAGAAGTTGCTTAAAAGAGTTCTGGTTGTGTTTAATGATGCAGAAAGAAATGTCTCTGCAGCACCAAATTCCTTGTCTTGGTCAGCTGTGGTCTTTTTCTATCTTGGGTTGAATATTCAATGGGAACCTGTTTTTACAGTGTGAGCTTGTGTTTACAGTGCAAAAGTTACATGTTGTGAGTGACTTTATCTATATTGTTGCTATGTAGCAATAACCTCTATCTATTATATCACGTTTTAACAGAATTTATGTTCTGGCTTTATCTCCTCTCTGATGATGAAGTCTGTGGGGTGTTACTTGTATGTAGGTTCCAGTTCCTTCCCTTGTGCTCTCTTAGCAATGATTTTTTTTGTTGTTGTTGTTGCTGTTCTTTTTAATCAAAACTTAATACCAACTTATTTCAGCTTACTCCTGCTCCTTTTTTAACCTTCTGCAATTTCTTGTAACTCATGGTTGTGCTCATGAGATGATAATTTTCCCCATTCAATTGTGTTGTCATTCTTTCCAGTGAAAATCTTGTTTCTCTATTCTTGTGGCTGGAGTAACTCACACAAAGTCATTGCCCATCATTTCATCTGTAAATATTTTTTTTTCCTTAAAGTGACATAACACAAAGATTTTTATTTATAGATCTGATGGGGAGCTACAGGAGCTTGCAATACTTGGGTTACTGATTCTGCCAGCTTGTTCTATATCTGCACAGCTCCAAAAATAAGTGGTCTCGTTTCCAAATTATTTTCATGCTGTCAGAACAACTGTGGGAGTGGGCACGCTTGGTTAGCAGCCCTGTGCATGCCAAGGAGCAAACAGGGATTCCTCCTGTGCTTCAAGAGAAAACAGATCTGTCTGAAGGGTGGCCCATCTTAATAGGTCAGTGCTGAGATCTTGTTCCTGACGATTCTTATAAAAACTATGCTGGTTGTTAAGCAGCTTTTTTTCTGCTTCAGTGTTCAGCCTGAGTTGTCTGTAACTCTTGGGGTACCCTTGTCCAAGAGAAGTTGAATCTGATCAAAATACTTTGAGTTTGCTTTTTACAGTGACTGCTTATTACAGTGACTGCCAGTGGTGGCGTACTGCAGGTAACAGAGTTGCTGAGACGAGGCAGGGTGAGAGTGACTATAAACAATGAGCAGAACACAACAGAAACTAGGCTAGGATATTAAAGAGGCTCAAAAGCTACTTTATTCTGTCTCTGATAAAGACAAATCTAAAGCAGATCTAAAATGCTCGACCCTGGGTCACTTCAGCTGTCAGGCCTTAGGCTGTGCAGGAGATGTGCACTATCTTTTTACTTTTTTTTTTTTTTTTTTTTAAGATTCATAATGGCTTGTGAAGAGAGCTTTTCAGAATAACAGAGGCAGAGAAAATAGATGGTAACAGCGTTCCAGTCCCATTTTTCTGTGGGAAACAAGAGCCTTCTTTCCCTTATGCACTCTTTCCCTTCCTGCTCTGTTAAGCCTAGTGCAGGTCAACCAGCATGTTGGCTGCCATTAAGAAGCAGCTCCACTGTGCTGGATCCAGTGTACAGAGGAGAACAGTCCTGTTACAGTCATTGTACATTTCTTTGTCCCTAGGACTGCCTGTAATTGTGAGCCCTGGGGCATCTGGCACAGCAGAAGTGTCTCTGATGGCTTCCTCTGCTTGCTGGGCTGGTACGAGTTATGCCAGTGGAGGTAACCTGTTCAGGCTCTCTCCTGAAGCAGGAGAGGGTGGCTTGCATAGCTCTGCCAGCAAATCTCTCCCAGGATCAGCCTGGCTTTGTTGTTTTCCACATCCTGTCATTGAAATACCACTGCACCCAACCTTCAATATATGGCAGTCCCTGAAGTGTTCATGCACTGTCTAAAGTGATTTGCAGTGCAGCACATCTGAGCAGACAGTACACAAACCATATCATTTTGGTATCTAAAAGCTCTCCTGGAATGCTAAGTACTCTAATTTTCTTTGACTGCTCTAAGTTATTTCCTCTTATCCTAACAAGAATGCATCTTCAACCTCAGCAGAACATCTTTCTCAATTAATTGTTTGACCTCTTTTTTTTGAGCACTAATTTGATGGTATGATTGTAATTCGTAAGTTAAGTAGGCCCTTGTTGTCAAGAATATGAAAAGCTCTATAATGTATCTACATTTGTGAAGTTGTGCTTTGATCATATTTAATTGGAAGGGCCAGTCAGTAATTCTTCTGTTGAGGCAGGACACACTTTCAGGAGGGGAGGATTAGGAGTGTAAGAGTGAACTGGGCTCTGCAGGCAGCAGTTCAGTCCTCACACTTCTCAGTTTTGGTCTTAGCTCATTAAAACGTTGCAAATGAATAGAATTAACATATGGAACTTCTGCTTTTAAAAGCTGGGAGGTGAAAAATCACTCTTGACAAATTGTTTTCTAGCTGCTTCTGGATGACTCAATGCTATCCCAATGGAATTAGGCATTTAGAGTGGGTGAAGGTGGAGTGGAAGGTGCTGCATGGTGTGCCATGTTTCTAATGGGGAAAAAAAAATCTGAACTTCCAGAGCAGTAACAGTATCTTGCACAATGCAATCTCTTAAGCATATTTCTTAAACTCCTTTGTGTCTAAATTTGTGGGCTTTTATCGATCCATGTCAGTAATACAGTGCCACACATGTCATAAACCCCTCCCATTACTATTAACAGCTTCATCTTGCTGTTGTGCTTGAACACTGAGCATCTTCCTGGCCTTGTTGGGTCAGGGATCCCAGTGGCATAGGCAAGGGTGTGCAGCTGCTGTATCACTGCTGTGCATTTGGAATTTTCAGTGTGTTCCCTGGAGCTCTTTGATGTTCTTCCACTTCCCCCAGCTGTGTGAGGTGTGTGGGTAATGCCTGCTCTAATGGCGCCTTCACGGATGCTTGGATACATTTGGCACTTCTGCTTGTCTAGACACACTAATGCTCTTTTTGGCATATTTGACTCTGCAGATGAATTCAGGTCCTCTGGTTCAGTTAAACACCAACAATTCCTGATCTTTGGGGTGGTTATACAGTGTGGTTTGTGCTGTAGAGTTCAACTGCAAAATAGTTAGTATGAAACTTAACTTCACTGTCTGACTGGCTGCAAGCGTTTTTCTGATAATTTGCTTCTGAGTACATTATCTACAAGTCACTGAAAGCTTGTCTTGTATTTTTCTCCTCTGTCTTTTCCCCCTCTCTTATTTAGCTTGTTTGTTGTTCTTCCCTTGGGTCACCATTCTTTGTAAATGTGGATTTTGTCTTCTCACAGTAATTAGGGCATGAGGTCTGACTTCTCTGTTCTGTGAAAATGCAGATGTGCTGTGCATTGCATGGGAAATGAAGGTTTTTTCACTCTAACTCTCCTCAGGAGTGAGTTCAAATACTGATGATGTTAACTGGCTTAGGTAGCAGTTTAGTACAGCAAACAGCTGTGTGTTTTGCCAGACAGATGTAGGCACACAGGTTGTGAAAAGTTAACTGTGCTGTAGGGACCCCCTTGAGAATCATGCTTTGCTCAGAAGCCTGGCAGAATTTCAGTGCAGTACCTTTGTCAACTGACTTGCTTTGTAGCAGGATGCCCCAGGATATTAAGTATTATTTCAAAGTAGTGCTGTTTATTTGGGCTAAATGGTTGTGCTGGTTACCTAATAAGCAAATTCTGAGTTGAGTGTAAAATGTGAAGAGTTGAGGAAAAGCCAAAGGGCTCTTTGGTAGGCCTGAGAGCAGGAGTTGAAAGCTCACCAGAATGTGGTGATTTGAATCCCTGAAGGATCACAGACTTGGGGTGGGAAGGGACTGCTGGGGATTGTCAGATTTAGCCCTCCTTTTCAGTTCAGGCTTCATGACACTTGAGTTTTGAACATCTTCAATCATGGAGGCTTAAAAACTTCTCAGGGCCATCAGTTCCAGTGCTCGAGCACTCTTCAGTTTAAAAAACAAAAAACAACAGCATTAAAGAAACCCCAACAACTTCAAGCAAACAAGCAAAACAAAACCCCATAAAAATGCTTAAGTGGCATTTCTTATACTTCAGTTTGCCTCTTGTCCTTTCATTTTATACACTGATTAAACTCTGGTTCAGTTTTTACATCCCCCCCTCTTTTCTACCCCACCAGATATTTTTGGAAGTAGATATTTCTGGGGAGAAATGCTTCTGTTTCTGAAGCTGGCAGTTATATTTGCTGCAAGGCTGTGTGACACTGGGACAAGAGCAAATACTTGAAATTCTGCAACAATGATGTGGACTTCTAGGAATGGATAATAAGTAATTAAATATTTGCCTTCCTAATCATTTGATTGTGGCTTCAAAATAAATGGCATGCATGTAGTAGTTCCTTTTGATGTTTCAGCTGACTGAGTCCAGCAATGTACTGAACTTTGTCTGTCAAAAATAGAATGTCTTGCTGTGACCTGCAGGCACTTTCCCACTGGGATTGTTTCTGATTTCCAGAAGTGTTTGCTCTGAGTTTTTCAATACTGTAGTAGGGGTATTTCCCTTCCTCTCTAGTCGTAAGATTCACTTCTTTTCCTGTTAATAACTGTTCACAAGTACCAGCCAAGCAATTTTGCAGTATGTGTCAGCCTGAAATTTAGGTGTGGACTGTTCAGTTTGGGGCTTGCTCTGAAGAAGAGCTGGGAATGAGTGGCAGCTTTGTCCCCAGCCCCCAGTTACATGGAGAGCAGTGCAGTCATGGGAAGTGACTGTCTTTTACCTCTGGTAGCAGCTTCCTCATTTCTCCTTCCAAAAAGAGGTGGTGCTTATTTATTTGTTTTCCTGTTTGAGAAAAATGTCTTTTTCTTAATGAGCAGTGTAGTCACACGCAGCAATGCCTGTTTCTTTGATTTGTTTTGACAATTTCAATGTGTTGAGGTAAGTCCTAGCTGACTAATTCACATATAATTTTAAATCAATGCAACTATCTTCTTACCAGTAAAAGCATGGTGGGATCCAACTGGGAATGCTTCAGAGGATGTTCCTGTGGAGCCACTGGAACATTTTCAGGCTTATGTTGCCTTCTTATTGTCAGAGTTCACTGTATGTGTTGGAGCTGATGGAGTCAGCTGCAAGGCTTTTCATTGTGAGGGGCTGTTCCAGCTGCCTTGGCCAAGGAAAACTCTCCTTGATTCTTAATTTTTCCTCTCTGCAGCCCTCCTTGCCTTCAGCCTTGGTGGTTCTGCTTTCATCAATGTGAGGAGCATGAAAGGAGAGCAGTTTATAAAGCTAACATCACGTCTTTCTTTATGGAAATCCTTCCTATGCACACCAGAGTAGACTTGGCAGACACATTTGAATTCAGTTGAGGTTTTTAAATATTTTGGAGATCTAGATCCATATGGTGTGATGTTCAACAAATTAATGTAAATATCTATGTGATGACTGACTGTAGATAGTGGGATGCAAAGCACTCCACACTGAAGTTTTCATTAGCTGAAGTAGATGTGTTTCTTCTGGACAGATCTATATTTTAAATAGAACTGACTCAATTTGTCTACCCTTTTGTGACTCGACTTTTTTTTCTCTTTTTTTATGATGGAAATCATGGTAATGGTTATGCAACATACTCATTCATATTCTGTGTTTAATTAATCACAACAGTGAACATTTCTTTATTTTTTTTCCCTGCAGAAAAAGATGGCAAAGCCTTTCACCCAACATATGAAGAAAAGCTCAAACTGGTGGCACTGCACAAGCAGGTTCTGCTGGGACCTTACAACCCTGACACTTGCCCTGAAGTTGGATTCTTTGATGTGCTGGGGAATGATAGAAGGTAAAAGGGCTGGTGCTTTTGTTGGTCTTAACCCTGCTTTTCCTGTGAGGAGATCATCCAATTTCTACAAGTGTGTGGGTTATGTTATCTCAAGTGGAAAGTGAAAGTGGCCTCTTCAAATACATGTAAGAGGTGTGAGTCACAGTTCAGTACAGGAACTAACAGAAGATTATTGGGATTTTTTTTTTTTTCAACCACACTAGAAGCTGCTCTGCTGACACTCCAGTCTCTCATAATGCATTAATGTGCAGGCCCATGTTTCATCCAAACTCCACACCGTGGCTACAGCAGGCCAAGGCTTTTGCCAACGGTAGAAGCATTCATCACAGCTTGTCCTAACACCAAAGCTAATTTCTGTCGTCAGAAAATTAAAACCTGGTGCATTCAAACCCTGAGTAAATCTTTTATGAGACCTGGGGAGTCTAAGGTGTGTGTCTTGTGTTGCTTGCAGCTCAGGCTGCACTGCTCGTGTTCATTGTTGCTCTTTTGAGTGTTCTAGAGTGGAGGCAGTGTGCAAGACAGCAGTGGCTTCTCTGAGGTGGATCCAGTGCACTGCTTTTGCACAAAAGGATGCAGCTTTTCTTGGAAAGAACAAGGCTGTTTCTTTCAACTATCTGAAGTGCTCTAATCAATAGTTGTTACCATGTTTGTTCATTCAGGAAAATGCATACTTTTTTTTTCTACAAACTAGAGTGGAAGGAGATTGAAAAACTACTTCAGGTTCACTTGTAGCTGGGAAGTTTTTGGACATAGCTCAGAATTTCAAGTAGGGTTGATGGGATGTATGAAATTTCATGTAAGAGCTATGTCTATTTGAAAGACAGAAGAAAAGAGAACATTGTGCAGGGAGAAGAGAACATTTTACTGTCTTTGGGAAGAAGTTGTTGGTTCTCTGAAACTGCAAATGATAATGTTTGGTTCCTGGTCTTCCAACTTTTTTTATTTGCTGGGTTGTCAGTGCTCACTACTGGCTTAAAAAGAGTTGAGTCTGTTATTTCAGCTGAATTCTCTCTCTCAGGAAGGAATGGGCTGCCCTTGGAAACATGTCAAAGCAAAAAGCTATGACAGAATTTGTCAAGCTCCTACATAGGTGCTGCCACTTGTTCTCAACGTATGTCACTTCCCACAAGATAGAGAAAGAAGAGCAAGAGAAGAAAAGGTAACATTTGGGTGCTTTGGAATTGGCAGCTATGCAGTGTGTAACTCTTGGCCTGCAGACAGTATCACAGCTAGCTGAGGTTGGAGTTGTCTTGGGAAGGGAAATGCTTGAAATGTAGGTGGCTGTGGTACCATTTGATCTCTTTAAGCCTTTTTACTTTGCCAGTAATGGGTGGTTTTTTTAGGAGTTTTAAGAATTTTGTTTATACTGTCATCTGCTTAAGAAGAAATGCTTCACAGAATGTCTGTCCCAATATGTCTGTGGACTAAATATACAGAGAATATTAAATTGTCAGTTTTAAACTTCTAATATGGATTAGCAGCTTGATAAAGGCTGCCTTATTATTGCTACTATTAAACCATAGTATCCACATAACTATTGAACATGTGTGAATGCTTGAAAAATGTGTTTAAAGCTTCCAGGCAATTTTTTCTGCAATACAGGTGGCATAGTAACAGGTTAGCATGAATATCAAATTGTAGCACAGGATTTACCTTTGTCATGCTGCTGAGAGCAATAAAACTGCAATAATCTGATTTTTTTTTGGTGTGTGTGTCCAGTAAGACACTTCTCCAGGCCAGTTTAAGTATGAGGAGATGGTACCAGACAAAAAGCCTCAAGTGGGCAGGCAGAAGGTTACAGCATGTTGAAAATAACTCATCCTAGGATTGTGGGAGTGCTGGAATGGCTCATTGAGTGGCTGTTGCAGGAGAGAAGAGGAAGAGCGGAGGCGGCGTGAGGAGGAGGAGCGGGAGCGGTTACAAAAGGAAGAAGAAAAACGGAGGAGGGAAGAGGAGGAGAGACTGAGGAGGGAAGAGGAGGAGAGGAGGAGAATAGAGGAGGAACGGCTTCGGATGGAGCAGCAGAAGTGAGTACTGCAAACAACACTTAAAAGAAAATAGCTGCCATGCATTTGAGACAATTGGAATACACAGTTCTAATTATATTTCATTGTTCCCATCACATCCAGATGCTGGAAACACAGATCTGCCTTTGCACATGTAATATTTAAGGGAATGGTAAAGCTGTTCCGCATCAGTCAGCAACTATTTTCCACCATAAAAATGTCTTTGCAGGGGGTGTCTCTGAAGTAGATCCAATGCTCGCTGTGTAGTGGGTTCAAGAAGGGAGCAAATAATTCAACCCCACGTTTTGCTGCTTGTTTAACGTGGTGAGAGCCAGAGGAGTGTAAGAGACAGACATAAATTTATATATACAATAGAATGTGTTGCACAGTGCTAAGTAACAAGTGTGGTATGCCTTGAAGTTGAGAGGGTTTTTCACATGAATGGGAGTTGTGTATTAAGTGGTCATAGCAGGTTACAGAGATAAAGAGTTTAGACAGAAAATGAATGTGGGTACCAAGTGTATCTAAACTGGTCATAGTTTGCTGAAAAGCAGTAAATCCTGCTCTTTGGGATATTAGACCAGTCTAATACTGGTGCTTTAGAACATGGTTTTTGGGGATGGAAGAAGAGTGAGAAGGCAAGAATTTTTCTTGCAGTTGTGTGATGCTTCTTCCTTCCTCTGAAACACTGATAGCTGGTCACTGATGGATGTAACATGAGAGAGGCCCTTGACCTGTCTTGTCATTTTGCCATAGGATTTCTGTTAGTTCTTTGGAGAGAGGAGAAAAACAGCCTGTGTATATGTAGCCCATGTGTTCCTCCTGAAGTTTCAGCAGTTGAGTTTACTGGAGATGCAGATGCCCCATCTGGCAGCATTTTTTTTGTTGTTCTTCCTGAATTAATCCACTTCAGTCATGTTTTTTGTGTTTTTTTGCATACTGACCAGGAAAACTAAGATAGTAATGTGGTGTGTTTTTCTTAGATTCACCAAAAAGCATTGGTGCAGCAGGTTTGTTCCTACCAATATTTATAGGAGGTCTGCTGGAAGGATGGTTTCTGCAAAAAGCATATGTGGATTTTTCCAACTGGCTTGTTTGATAAATTTAGTCATGAGGCTTTTGTGTAGCACTACCTCTTTATCAGACTGCAGATTGAAATTATGGTTGTTTTAACATTGGATGTTTCCAAACAATGGGTAGACAACGTTGCTTCCTTCTTTATGTTCTCAGTGTATTTTTAGGCAAAGCTCACACGTCTGCCTTAGCTCTGGGTTCCGGTCCATTACGCAGATTCATTTTAATTGGCTTTTGCAGGGTGGCATGAAGAGCTGTAAGTGGCCTCAGAGGCAGCTCAGTGCAGGGCTTTCCCAGTGCCTGGGCTGTGGCTGAGGTGTGTGCTGTGTGTGCTGTGCAGGCAGCAGATCATGGCAGCGCTGAACTCGCAGACGGCCGTGCAGTTCCAGCAGTACGCGGCACAGCAGTACCCCGGCAACTTCGAGCAGCAGCAGCTCCTCATCCGCCAGCTCCAGGAGCAGCACTACCAGCAGTACATGCAGCAGCTCTACCAGGTGCAGCTGGCACAGCAGCAGGTATGGCTGGGCAGCCTGGGCTCTGTGTCCCTGGGGAGCGTGGGCTCTGTGTCCCTGGGGAGCGTGGGCTCTGTGTCCCTGGGAACCTGGGCTCTGTGTCCCAGGCTGTCACTGGGGAACCTGGGCTCTGTGTCCCTGGGAACCTGGGCTCTGTGTCCCCCAGGCTGTCACTGGGAATTGTGGGCTCTGTGTCTCCCAGGCTGTCACCGAGAATCTGGGCTTTGTGTCACTGGGGAAGGGAACATGGGCTCTGTCACCCAGGCTGTCACTGGGGAACCTGGGCTCTGTGTCACTGGGGAATGTGGGCTCTGTGTCCCAGGCTGTCACTGGGAAATCTGGGCTCTGTGTCACTGGGAATTGTAGGCTCTGTGTCCCAGGCTGTCACTGGGATACATTAACTTGTCTGCTGTTATCTCCTTGGAAAGATAATTGCCACAGGGAGAGCTACCCTGCTAGTGACTAATGCTGCTTCAGAGTCAAACACCAAAGCCCCTTTATTTGTTTCATCTCTTGGAGTAGTTTTCTGAAGCAGCTGTTAATTAAGAGAACACTAAGCATTCTTTACTAATGACTTGGTTCAATATAATTATTAGAGATGAAATGTGAGCTGCTCTGCTGCAGTGTTGGTGATGTGTGTGTGTAATTTAATGACACACCAGTGCCTCTGAGCATGAACAGATATTGTATTTGCAAGGAATACCCCAACAAAGGCAGGAATGATGCATTTGACTCTATGTATTTAGGAGGTTAATTTATTACTTTATAATACTATATTTTATAAAGGAATACTATACTATACTAAAGAATACAAAAAAATACTTACTGAATGCTAAAAAGATAATAATAAAAACTTGTAACTCTTTTTAGAATCCTAACACAGCTTAGTACTAATTACTAACAGTTAATAACTAATAATAACTAATAACTTACAGTTAATACTTACAGTACTAATAACTTAGTTAATGAGTTAAAACAACTCACACTTACAACTAATTAAACAATTACCTGTAAACAAACAATTTCTAAACACATTTTACACATGAACACAACACAAAAGAAGCAAATGAGATAATAATTGTTGGGGTTTTTTTCCTCTAAAGCGTCTCAGCTTCCCAAGAGAAAAATCCTAAACAAAAAATTAGTTTTTAAAAAATATAAATACCACAAACAGACCTCTTCAGGTGACTCTCCTGAAGATCAGTGCTTATGCAGCACTGTAGCATCACTGCTGGCTTGGAGGTTGCTTCTCCCTGCCAGCCTGAGCACGGCTGACTTCTCTCTCCTACTGCTCCTACTGCCTGACTTCATCACACACTAATTCCTGGTGAAGTTGCTTGCCTGCAAAAAGCTGCTGATGATTTGGGTGGGAGGACAGGCTGTAGCTGCCAGCCTGAGCTCTGTACTTGAGCTAAAGACCTACAGTTCAGTAAGTGATTTAGGTAGTTTGTATTTTGTGGAGGCTGATGCTCTCAGTAAAGAAATGTCCAAGGCAGGGAGCCGTGTGAACCTCATGAAGTTCAGCAATGCCCCTCATCCCAGGAAAGGTTCATGGCCAGGTCTGATGGAGCTTTGAGCAGCCTGGGCTAGTGGAAGGTGTCCATTCCCATGGCAGGGGTGTGGAACTGGGTGATCTTTATAACTCCCTTCTAAGCCAAACCACGACTGGATGGAGCTGAGGTGGTGTAGGACAGTCAGAGACTCTCTGCCCTGTTATAATTACTCTTTGGGCTTCCCTCATGTAGCTTCTGTAACACTTCTGAGGAATACTTTATTTGGATGCCTGTGAGTCAGGTGCACTGGGATCTGTTAGTGCAGTTAGGAAGTGCTGTTCTGCTTACAGATCAGCTTCTGATGCAATAATCTTGGAAAGGCTCTCTGCAATAGCAATGTAGAAAAGTTCACAGCACCTTTCTCTCCGTGCACAAAACTGCTGTACTAGACAGTGAAATCTGGACAGCATCTGTGCAATTGCTTAAATTTGAAATCTTAACTGATATTTTTTCTATATTGTCTTCATATTCCTGCAGGACACCTATATTCCATTTGCTCATCAAAATCTTGTGATGATTAGGTTATCCTTTAAAGTGCCACTGTCACTTATATCTTTTCCCTGTCCCAAAAAAAATAAGCCTGTGTTGTCTCTCTGAGCAGGTAACAAGGGACAGGGAAGTTGCTCAAAGAGAGTTCTCTGTTTGATTCATAAATTGGCAAGTAGCTAATAGACCTTCAATAGTCATCTCTTTTTAGAGCTGGGTGAGCTCAGGCTGGATGGAACCCTTCCAGCCAGCAAAAAAAAAAAACAAACCCAAAAAAACCCCCCAAAAAAAACCCAAACCCAACAAAAGAAAAGAAACAAAAAACAGCAAACAAGTCACACTTCCAACTTTGATAGAAATGTTACAGCAATGAAAAGCTTCCATAGTTAAGTGCAAGAGTTTGTGTGTACCATAATTCATTTGAAAGTTGAATTTTCTTTTGTTCAGGTTGTATCCACCAGCCTAGAACCAAGTGACTTCCCATCCCTTGGGACTGAGCAGATGTAACTGGTTAATGTGTGCTGCTTTTGGGTCAAAGGGTTAAATTGTCTTTATACCTTCTGCTGGAAGGTATAAAACTGGCATCTTGGGAGGGTTTGGTTGTACTTGACTTAAATTCCTGTTGTTTTAGGCAGCTTTACAGAAGCAGCAGGATGCAGTGGTGGCAGCAACAGGGACACCCCTGACTACTGCATCAAAGGTGAACAGCCCTGCCCCAGGGGACACCCCATCCATTAATGGGCAGGCCAGTGCACATGCAGACAGCCCTGAAAAGGAGTTGGATCCAGAGGTTTTGGAAGAAGCACTGGAGAATGGACCAAAAGGTGGGACTAGCTGAATTTCTTACTTAAAAATAAATAGCAAAAGCCTTTCTTGGGGTTCAGGTGTCTTAAGTAGGGTTACTGTGGTTCTTTGTTTGGCTTCATTTGCCTGTGGAAAAGCTGGGTTTGATTCCTGGGGCTGCTGTCTCTGATGGGAGGATAATATTGCATAGGCAGAGCTCAGCTTTGGGAGGGGAGGGAAAGAGGAGGCAGCAAAAGCATTTCAGCAAAGTTGATGGGATCCAGAACCTCCTGTCACTCTAGACTTGAAGGAAAGGGGCATAAAAGTTCTAGCAGAAAGCTGTTCTGGGCAGAAATATGCTCAGTTTCATTTGAAGTGGGTCAGAGCTGTTTAAAGATCTTCTAGTAGAGGATTCTGTGCAGTATAACCTGTCACCTGTAGCAGTACTTTTACCTTCTGAGGCTTTTGTGCATAGGCTTTCAATGTACTGGATGGGTGAATTGGTAGCATTTAGTTTGCATTGGTTCATGCATCCTTTCAGAGCTGAAACTTAACTTCTTCTGTTGGAAAAAAAATCACCTGGAAGCAACTTTAATGCTTGGGGCCCTCAAGTGCTAACAAGGCACACACTTAAGGATGCAGCATAAATAACTGCAACAAAGCCTAACTGGAGTATTTCCTGCCCTGTCTCCAGACTCTGTCCCAGTGATTGCTGCCCCATCCATGTGGACACGACCCCAGATCAAAGACTTCAAGGAGAAAATCCGTCAGGATGCAGACTCTGTGATCACAGTGGGCCGAGGAGAAGTGGTCACAGTCAGAGTCCCAACTCATGAGGAGGGGTCCTACCTCTTTTGGGAGTTTGCTACAGACAATTATGACATTGGTTTTGGGGTGTATTTTGAATGGACAGACTCCCCTAATACTGCAGTCAGTGTGCATGTCAGCGAGTCCAGTGATGATGAGGAGGAAGAGGAAGGTAAGCATGCTAATGTCTGTAAACTGTCGGGCTTTGCTGTGAGGGAAACCCCCAGTGATGGTCTTGTGGAATCTCCTGCTTTCCCTGGCTTCCATCTGGCTGCAGTCATGATTTCAATTTTCAATTGCAGCTGCAGTTCTGCAATAACTTCAGTCCCCTCCTTGGGTCACAGACCCAAAGCAGCTGAGGCTGGGGAAATCCTTTTCCTGAGTCAGCTCTTGAGTAAACTGAAACCCATGGTGTGACAGAGCTCTGAAACCTTGGGAACAATCCTGTCCTGCTGTTCAAGAGGTGTTTCTAGGGAGGAAGTTTCCTTGAGGAAAAACAGCAAAACAGCCTCAGAGAGCAAGTCCTGCCAGTGGCTGAGACACAGGTCACAGCCTTTGCCTGTGGAGGAGTCCAGCATACCATCACAAAAATGTTTTGAAATGGGCATGTGATTGCTTGGAAGGAGCTGCCCTGACCTAGGAAGCTGTGGTTTTTTGGGAGTCACTACCAAGTAATGGCACATCAGTGGTGGGTGATTATGGTACTGAAAACTGGAGTTTGGCATCTCCACAAACTGACCTGGCTGGGCTGGGGAGATGGGTGTGGGGAGTTTTAATATCAAACTGCTAAAATCATGATAAAGTGAGCATGCTTGCTGTTCCTCCTGCTTCTGGGTGCTTCAGCCCCAGCCTTGGTATGAATCCCTGTGACTCCTCTCATTCCTGAACTGACAAAGAGGGCTCTGTCCCCTAGAGATTAGGCTGACTTGCCTTCATAAAGCATCCACCCATGTTCACTGACACCTCTTTTTTTTTTCCCTTGCAGAAAATACCAGCAGTGAAGAAAAAGCCAAAAAGAATGCCAACAAGCCTCAGCTAGATGAAATAGTGCCTGTGTACAGACGAGACTGTCACGAAGAAGTGTATGCTGGCAGCCACCAGTACCCAGGGAGAGGAGTTTATCTTCTTAAATTTGACAACTCCTACTCTCTATGGAGGTCAAAAACAGTTTACTACAGAGTTTATTATACTAGATAAAGGTGTGGCTGTGTCTGAGGCTGGGCTGTGCAGAAGATGTCATTTTATTTGGAATTTTCTTCAAGCATAATGGATCCTTTTGAGTCTGTGTTTCATCCTGTCTGTATCTGTATGGTTTGTGTGAACTTTTAACAAGTAGACACTGGGATCTTCCTGCTCCATGACACTAATGCATATTGCATTGGGCTTAACACAGGATCTCCCTAACCTTTTTGGGGATTGGAGCCATTGGCTCCAGTGCTGAGGTCACATCCATTGCACTTGTTAAAGCCTCATGAAAAAGGGGGAGGGAGGTGCTGGCTCACTGGCTGGGTGATCTGATGTTTCCAGGTCTGGATGCCTTGAATAACTCGTTGATGGTTAATTTAAAGGTCCCATCAGTAACTGGTAGATTTGGATGCAGTTTGCTGTGTAGCAAGTTTCTCTTAACTGTAATTGAATGTCAGATTTTTTACACCATTAAAACTTGAAACTTTGAGTTTATGCAGTTTAGAAACAAGTTGTCTCACTTCTGTCCTCATCAAAGAAGAACCATTCAGTTCCTTAAAGCAGTGTAGTGTGTAAGGCAAGGATGAACAATGTCCTGAAAGTACAGCAAACAACCTCTTCTGAAGGCATAAGCTGAATGATGTTCAAAAGTATGTGTAACAAGAAGAACCTTCATCTCTGCCCCACTGATAACCCTAGAATAAAAGTCATATTTTGAGGCAGTTAACTTTGAACAGGACACAGACTGCTCCTGAGTTTAATGGGGTTTTTAATGGGGTAGACTAAAAAAACGACAAGGCTACCAACTTGAAAGCAGTTTTGTAAGACCTGAATACACATGTTGTGCACCTGGAGAGCAGTCAGTCAGTTTGACAGAGTATAGGAGTTAATGTTGCACTAATGATGGAAATCACTGCCACTCCTTTTTAGTCTGAACTGGTGATAGTGGGGTGCAAACTTTCTGCTTTAATTGGTAGCTGTGGGCAGAAAGGCCGGGTGCACATACAGATCCTTAAGGTAGCTTTAACCTCAGTTTCACTTGGTTTGGTTTGGGGCATTTGGTATTTCCTAAAGTGAAAAAGCAGTGCAGGTGTCCCTTGGCTTGAGGCTGCAGTAAGAATCCTCTCCCCAGAGCCCAGGGGTGCCTGTTGCAATAATAATTTGTGCAAGTGCTCTCTGCATGGGTGATGCACTTTGTTACTGGAGGGAAATGGTTGCTTTGGGTCTCAGACCAGCTCTTGCAGTCAGGCTCCCACTGATCAGCTGCAGCATGAGCAGTTCCATGGCAAATGATGCTGGGCTGGCAGGGTTTGTGTGAACGGTCACTTTGTACATACATGATACTTTCCTTTGCTCATACCAACCACGGAGATACTTCTCCTAGAGTGCTTCACTTGTCATCTTGCTTTTTGGGTCAGCAACACCTTACCAGCTTACAGCTAGTTAGTGCTGCTTTATCCAAAAACACTGTACAATGTTCTGCTCTTGTGTACATACAGTATATAAACCATGAATTTAGAAAGTACCTTGCTTTTAAAGAAAACTGTATTTAATGTAAAAAAAAAAAAAGAAAACAACAAAAAAAAAACCCTTTTAAAAAGGCAGGCACTAATATATTTCTTCTGGTCTTCAAATTACTTTTTTTTTGGTTTTTTTTTGTCCATACAAAAATGTTACAACTTCTTCCTTTAAGAATATCTGTTCTTGGGAGCGGTGTTTGTTGCTTTAAATGGCAGCACTTACTGTCATGTGTTGGATGCTAGAACTTCTACATTTTCAGACTTTTTTTTTTATTGCCTCTGGCTGTTGATAGTACAGTACAAGTGCGATTTCAAGATACCTTGAGATAGTATTTAATCCTAATTAAAAGACATTTATCTGTAATGCTGTTGGCTTTTTATTAATTTGCAAACCTTGGAATTGCTGTGTATGGCTCTGGAGCTCAGATAAGCTTGTCATCATCTCTCCCATGTCCAGAGGTGCAGCACCATGCTCCCCCTGTGGTCAGAGGCTCTGCCCAGGAATGTCTCTGGCTCCCTGCATGGGGCCCTCTGTCAGTACTGGGAGAGCCCAGCCTGAGCTGCAGGGTCTCTTTGGGTTTTCAGGGGTAGCAGAAGGGGTTGGATGTGGGCAGCTGAAACCTGTAAGCTCTCTCCTCCAAAAGAGTCCTGCAGTCCCTCACCTGGAGGGCAGGACAGTTTAGAGTGAACAAGAAGAAAAGCAAGGAGCTAGAGGCAAAAAGGCAACTTATGCTGAGGTTTGTGTCAGTCACTTTTTACTGCTTAGCTGCTGCTGCTGGTGAGCAGCTTATCCTGGAGCTGAGGCCAGGATGTGCCCTAATTTGGTCCCTGTTCACCTGGGGAGCAGAATTCTCTTCAGAGAGAGAGCAAAGCAAGTGCTGTGCTATGAGAAGCAAGATGCTGAGAAGTTCAGTGTGCCACAGGCTGGGTATGCTGCACGCTAATTTCACACAAAATGTGCAAGTGTGTTGAAAACCAAAGCAATTACAGCAGCAAGCCTGCCCCAGCTGAGCCTATTTTACCTGTCCTGCATGTATAAATTCCCCTTTCCCCAGTTGGAAGGGAAGCACTGTGCTCCTCACAGCTCTCTTTGGGCAGCTCCCTTCCACAGGAGTTACTGCAAACACTTTGTGTGATGGGCAGAGTCACTGGCAGTGGCACCAGGTGCCACAGCAAAGCCTGCAGGAACCCAATGTGGGGTGAACTGGGTGACTGCAGATAAAGCTGTGATGGAGTGAGATAGAGATAGATCTGGAGATAGAGATAGAGATGATAGAGATGGAGATGATAGAGATAGAGATAGAGATGATAGAGATGGAGATGAGATTGAGATAGAGATAGAGATGATAGAAATGGAGATGAGGTAGCGATAGAGATAGAGATGATAGAGATAGAGATAGAGATGATAGAGATAGAGCTGGATCTGAGATAGAACTGCAGACGAAGCTGTGCTGAGTAGGTCTGAGCAGGTTGTTCAGCCTGGCTGGGTGATTTTCCCCTGGGTGAGTAAATCCTGCTTTCCTAAATCCTGCTGAAAATATTTCTCCCTGGCAAACGCTCTCCCTGGGGTTCTTGTGCCAAAATTAATTTTTACAGGTAGGCTTTGGGTACTGGATAAACAGAGGCTGGGGGGGAGCTCCCTCTCCCAGCCAAAGGGACCCCCCAAAGAGGCACTTTCTGCTCCCCTGGAGCCAGCCCAGGGGGAGATGGGCCAGGTTTCCTTCCAGCCTGGCTGGTGGGACCTGCAGAGGCCACAAAGCCAAGGAAAACCCTGGAGGAGCAGGGAGGCACTGGCAGGGCCAGTGGTGGTGCCAGCCTGGCCAGTCCCAGCCATGCTGGAGGATCCCCTGCCCTGGTGCCAAGGGAAGGGCAAAGACTGAAAACAGTGGGAAAAAAGAAATATCCTGAGGCTCCAGCTGTTGGATTCCTGCATTTCTGGGCTTTCATGGGATAGTGTTGCTGTGGGAGAGCTGGGGCTTGCTCCCACCATGGTGCCTGCTCCAGAGCCAAAGGGACAATTCCTGATGATGCCACCTTGTTGTCAATGCCCTCCTGCCCCCCAGGGCTCCCAAAAAGCCCCAAATCACCATCCCCACTCAGACTCATCCAGCAGGAGGCTCTCAGAGACCAGGGCACAGGGAGGCCAGGGCACAGCCTCCAGCATGGAGGAACTGGGAGGTGAAGGGAAATGCCCACAGCACTGGAAGGGGTGCAGGATGTACAGAGGAGCTTCTTTGTCCAGCCACAGGAGCATTTTTCTCAGCCAGGTTGGAAAAATCCTGGTCCAGGCTTCAACCCCAAGCTGTTTTCAAGGTGAGGAGCTGCAGCCTGGTTCCTGCTGAGCCTCCATCCTCCTCATTTCCTGGCTGTTGGCAGCACCAAGTCCCACCTTGGCACACGTGGATCATGGGGCTGGAGCCTGCCCAGGGCAGCACAGGGGGCTTGCCCCCATCGCTGCACACAGCAGAGCATCCAGGAGCTCCAGCCTGCTGCTGGATCATCCCAACACCACAGTTTGGCTCCAGAAGACAGGATCAGCCACATCTGGCACTGGGGGTTGGGTTGGAGTCAACAGCAATGTTTGAAGGTGTGTGGAAATGCTGTTAGAAAAGAAACCCAGAACCAAAGCACCCTGGAGCAGCTGCTGATTCCTCATGACTGATTCCTCATGGCTTTTCCTACCCCAGCCTCTGACAGCACTGGAATCCAGCCAGAGCCACCAGGGGACCTTTCTGTGGCCACTGGGGTGTCAGAGCAGGGTTCCACCGGAGCAGAGGGTGCCTGGCCCAGCCCTGGGTGTGCTGGGAATGTCCCCATTTTCCTGCCTGGAAAGGGCAGGGAGGCAGCTGAGCCTGGCATTCCATGGGTGCCCCAGCCCCTGCAGCAGCCAGAGGGGTGGCCAGGCTGGGGTGGCTCTGTCTGTCCTTGGCTGGCTGTCTGTCCTTGGGCTGCTCTGTCTGTCTGTCCATGGCTGCTCTGTCTGTCCTTGGGCTGCTCTGTCTGTCCATGGCTGCTGCTCTGTCTGTCCTTGGGCTGTCTGTCTGTCTGTCCTTGGGCTGCTCTGTCTGTCTGTCCATGGGCTGCTCTGTCTGTCCTTGGGCTGCTCTGTCTGTCTGTCCATGGCTGCTCTGTCTGTCCTTGGGCTGTCTGTCTGTCCATGGCTGCTGCTCTGTCTGTCCTTGGGCTGTCTGTCTGTCCTTGGGCTGCTCTGTCTGTCTGTCCTTGGCTGTCTGTCTGTCCTTGGGCCGCTCCGTCTGTCCTTGGCTGTCTGTCTGTCTGTCTGTCTGTCTGTCGTTCCTTGGGCTGCTCTGTCTGTCCTTGGCTGTCTGTCTGTTTATGGCTGTCTGTCCTTCCTTGGGCTGCTCTGTCTGTCCATGGCTGTCTGTCTGTCCATGGCTGCTCTGTCTGTCCTTCCTTGGGCTGCTCTGTCTGTCCATGGCTGTCTGTGTGTCCATGGCTGCTCTGTCCTTGGGCTGCTCTGTCTGTCCATGGCTGTCTGTCTGTCCACGGCTGCTCTGTCTGTCCATGGCTGCTCCTGCAGGGCTCCCCAGACAGGGAATGCTGCCCAGCCTGGCTGCAGAGCCCCACAGCTCCTCAAAGCTTTGTTTACACATTAAAATGGGTGGAACCATCCCCGTTCAGGCACAGCCAGGGCCGGTGCTGTCCCCAGGGCGGTGGCAGCCGCTGCTCTGTGTGTCCCTGGTCACTCCTGGCAGGGCAGCACTCCTGCCCCCAGCTCCTGAGCAGGGTTTGCATCCCCCAAACTCTGGGATGCTCCGGGAGCTGCTGGGATCGGGCCATTAGATGGGGCTGTGGTTACAGAATTGGGATTTGGGTTTCAGACTCCCAGCAGGAGCTGCCCGGGGTCAGCAGGAAATCCTGAGCATCCCTGCCGTGCTCTGAGCCAGGGGATGGGCACCTGTGGGATGGCAGAGGGATGGGAGCACCACGGGGGCTGCAGGTGGGAGAAGTCAGCGGATTCCCACTCCTGGTGTTGCAGTTTATCCACCCCCGTTCCCCTGTGTGAAAAATGTGTATTTTATGATTGGCTTTTCGCAAATATTGAAATGGATATTGTCTGTGTTATGTTAGAAAGTTATGCTGTGTTAATTTTCTTAAGTAGTGTGTTAAATATAGTTCAGGGTTATAACATAATGTTAATATAGAAACCATGTATGTGAGATATTTTTTTAAGAAAGGAATGAGGTACTCACACCAGATAGCAGCCCCAGGACACCTCAATCTTTCAGAGAAAGGGAATTTATTGTTCCATTATCAGGAGAAATCAACTTCTTCCTGCCTCACTGAGCCATGATGGCACCGTTAGGATTCAGAGGAAGAAGTTGACACTGACCAGACAGAATCCCGTGTTTGAATGGAATTTATGCATCATGTATGAAGTGTAGGAATATGCAACAGGCTGCTGCTTTTAAAGGTTAATCCTCTGTTAACGTGGGTCCTTTTTCGGGCTCTTGCTGCCCAGAAAAAGGTACCCGGACTGTCCCTAACTCTTTGTTTTTATTGTCTCGTATTGTTCTAAATCCTAATTGTCCAAATTATTATTACTCTAATTATATTACTATTTTTATAACCATTTTATTACTATTAAACTTTTAAAATTTTAAAACCAAGTGACTGGCGTTTTTCACAGCCTGTAACATCCCTTGGTTTTCCCTGGTGTGGCACACAGATCACAGAGATGGGAAATGATCCTGGATCACAGGAACACCTGGCCAAGGCAGTGCTAATCTGCCCATGGGCTCTTTTGGCTGCCAGAAAGAGTCTCAGCAGCTCCTGGCCTAAACCACGGAACTGTCGAGGCTGCAGGTGCTGGAAAAATGCTTAGGGGGGAAAAAATAATCCAGCTGAAGACTTTGAAGCTCCAAAATAACACCAAGCTGAGCAATCCCTGGGGGAACCAGCACGTCCATGGAACAGGGAGCAGAGCTTGCCCAGGGTTTTCCAAGCCACAGTGAGACCCCTTCGCCATGGGACCATCCCATCCCATCCCATCCCATCCCATCCCATCCCATCCCATCCCATCCCATCCCGTCCCGTCCCGTCCCATCCCATCCCATCCCATCCCATCCCGTCCCGTCCCGTCCCGTCCCGTCCCGTCCCGTCCCATCCCATCCCATCCCATCCATCCCATCCATCCCATCCCATCCCATCCATCCCATCCCATCCCATCCCATCCCATCCCATCCCATCCCATCCATCCCATCCCATCCCGTCCCGTCCCGTCCCGTCCCATCCCATCCCATCCCATCCCATCCCATCCCATCCCATCCATCCCATCCCATCCCATCCCATCCCATCCCATCCCATCCCATCACATCCCATCCCATCCCATCCCATCCCATCCCATCCCATCCCATCCCATCCCATCCCATCCCATCCCATCCCATCCATCCCATCCCATCCCATCCCATCCCATCCCATCCCACCCATCCCTTTTGCAAGCTCAGGAGCCTCTGGGGTGCTGGAGGAGGTTTCAGGCAGGGGAGCTGGGCTGGCCCTCGTCCCAGCAGCATCAGCATCTCTGCTGCCACAGTGGGAACTTCTGGATCAAGGACCACAAATCCAAACTGCAGGCACGACCATTGGCCTCCTCCCTGCACAGGCACGTTCTGTGTAGCACAAATTCACTTTCCAGCAGGCAAATTGCTGTCCCTTCATGGACAGGAGCACCCAGGAACAGCTGCTGACAATGCTGCCAGAAAACACCGGGACTTTTGGCAGCTCCCACATCCTGTGTATTTGAGGGAATAAAGCCATTTATCCAGGATGAGAAGAAGAAGGGATGCTCTCAGGCTGCACACAAACCCCTTCTGCTCTCCCAGCACCTGAACTGGGAGGACATTCAGCAGGGCAAGGGCCACCCCAGCCTTTGGGAAGGATGGATCAGCCTGGAGCAGCCCCTGTGCTGCACCAGGACAGCCACACCATACCAAGTGGTAACCAAATTCCAGCCCTTCCCATCCTTTAGAAAGCACTAAATAGCAGACATGGAAGGCCAAGGCTGCTGGAGCAGGCAGCACACGTGGCTGCAGGAGGGGGGTGAGCAGGAAAGGAAGGAGGAAGTGGAGACAAAGAATTTCCGCACCATCCCTCCAAAAGCGCTTCCTGAGGAAACGCTCACGGAGAGATCCCAGCCCAGGCTGAGCAGGGCCCCACACAACCCCTGGGGAAAGGGGCTAAACACAGGGAATGAGGGGGGAACTCACAGCCCACAGCCACTGCCAGAACCCAGGAAACTCCTCTGGCTGCCCTGGAGGGCTCCAGACCCTGCCCAGGGGGCTCAGAGACCTTGGCACAGAGCCCAGGACACCTGTGCCTTTGATTTAGCCCTTGGAAAAAACAATTACCAACCGTTATATGAAGAATTACAAACCACAACAGTTTAAGTAGAATAGTAGTGAATTTATCAGGGGGTGAAAAATAGATTTTTGAAGTTTTTAGAATGGGGGTTCAGGGGGCAAGATGGAGGAATCTGGCCATGTCCAGCCTTTCTCCTTCTTCTTCTTCTTGGCCTCCATCTTCTGCTGGGATGGTGGCACTTTTGGATTGGTTTAGAGGAGAAGCTCACTGTCTAACATAGGTGATAGGTATTGGAAAGCAATTGTAAATATTGTCCGTGTAGTTTTTAGTATAAAAAGATAACACCACCCCAAGAGCAGGCAGAGTGCCTCAGACTGTCTTGCTGAGCAGATCTCAGCTGGACAGGAGAAAGAATTTTATAGATAAGGAACAATAAACAACCTTGAGACCAAGAACTGAAGAGCTCTGACTCCTTCCTCAAGCGCCAGGCTGGGAAAAGAGACTTTCTAACATTTCTCAGGGTCACTGTGAGCAGCGAGAGACCCCAAGAACCCACAGCAAAAATCCCATTGGATGTCTCATGGCTTTGGGAACGGTGCTTCACCCCAGAGCACAGGTGTGCCAAACTGCCCAGGCTGGGGCAGATGGTTGCAAATTGCTGCCCTGAGATGTGCAGGGTGTCTCTGCTTCGGCCCAGATCTGAAGAAAGAGTCAGAGCTCTTCAGTTTTTGGTCTTGAGGTTGTTTATTAATTCTTATCTATAAAATTTTCTTTCTGCCCAGCTGAGATCTGCTCAGCAGGGCAGCCACAGGCACTCTGACCGCCCCCAAGGTGCTGTTGTCCTTTTATACTACAAACTACGTGTATCGTATTTACTCTTAATTCCCGATACCTATCACCTGTGTTAGACAGTGCACTTCTACTCTAAACCAATCCCAAAGTGCCAACATCGCTGCAGAAAATGGAGAACAAGAAGAAGAAAGAAGGACTAGACACGCCCTGATTCCTCCATCTTGTCCCCATAACCCCCATACCAAAAATCCTAAAATCTACATTTGCACCCTGTGATCATTTTATTATTATACTATTTAAACTTGTGTGACTTTCAGGTCCTCACACAAAGCTGGTATCTTGCTCCAGGGCTCACAGTCACACCCACAGGTGCTCTGGGCTGTGTGCCAGGGTCTCTGAGCCCCCAGCAGGGTCCTCGGTGACTCTGGACACCTGGAGGGATGTGCTGAGTTCTGACACTCCAGGATCCACATCCACATCCCAGCCCAGCACAAAACCCCTCCCAGCAGCCCAGGGAGCAGCAAACCACCAGCAATGCCTCTGATCCTCTGGGTGCCTGGAGGGACACCCTTGTTTCAACCCTTTTCTCCAGGAGAAAAACAGGGAGACAGGCTGGTTCCTTGGGGATTGAGCAACGCCATGTTGGGAGAAAAAACCCAGTCCCAACCCAAGGGGCAGGAAGGCTGGAGCCCCAGGAGAGGCTTCTAATTCCTTGGAGTAATCTGAGAGGAGCCTGGTGCAGTTCCCTGCATCCCAGAGGTGACATTCCCCATCCCCCAGAGGCACTGCTGACCCTGCACAGCTTTTCAGCCAGCTGCAGACACTGCTTTTCCTGCTCCCATGGAAAGTTTTGGATTTAGCTGCATTAGGAAGCAGAGCTGCATTTGTTTCCTGGCCCTGCAGCCCTGGGCAAATCCAGCTCCAGAGGCAGGGAGTGACTTTTGCCTGTTGGAAAGGTGTGTGGTCAGAGCACCTGTGTGAGAATCTGTGTTTTATACACGCAGACATGAAAAATTCTGGGGTTTTTTGCTTTCATTAAATTTCTCCTCATTTTGTGGGCTATTCATTTCGGGTTCCTGCTGGGTTTTGTAGCTGGCAGCCCCCAGCTCAAGGCTGCTTAATGAGAGGATTTAATTGGGGTTGGTTAAAGAAACCTGTCCCTATCAGAAGGGAGCATCCCTCACACGTGGGGTGGGAGCAGCCTCTGTCACCACAGGCAGGGTGACACATTAGGGAGCCCTGACATGGGATTATGCTTTTTTTTCCCCCTTTTTTCCCCTCCCTGATCTGTTTGGCAGTGGCTGGTTAATGCCTGCAGTCAGAGGCACTTCATTAGACAGCTCATTAGTTAATCATGCCTGTACGTGTGATTTCTCCCGTCCCCAGGCATGTGACAAGGGGAGTTGAGGAATCCATGGGAATTATTTAAATCACCCACATCCCAAACCTGAGGCTTAGACACCCTGACAGGCAAAGGAGCATTAATTCATACAACCACAACCTCCTGGCATCCTCCCAGCGTCACTGCTGTACTCCAAAATATTAATAAGCCCCAAAGCAATAATGGGGAACCCTTTAGCCAGTTAGAAGGAGGTGGGGGAGGGGGGTTAAGCATTAATTTGTCAGGAAGATGACAAGATTATTTACATTGTCAGGAAAGCAGCTCATTAAAGCTGCCCTCGTGCAAATACTTGGCCATGCTTTGTTGGGAGAGCAGAAAGCAAAGGGGGCTGCTCCTGGCAGAAACTTGCAGCAGGAGAGTCACAGCCCAGCTGAGAGGGGATGAAAAGCTAAGGGAAGGGATCTTCTTTTTTAAAAATCTGGGCACAAGTGAGAGAGAAGGCATTGCATCTGCGTGGTGTCACCCAGCCTGCTGGGCAGGAGGTGCCAGATGTGAGCTGACAGGGTCTGGTGGCTCTGAGATGCTCCCTTCTCCTTCCCACGGTGAGCAGCAGGGAGGACCAGCCCGCTTCAATCCCATTTCTGTGCAGAAGGATGCAGCTGTGGGCACTCCCAGGCGTGGGGATCCCTGCAGCCCCCAGCCCTGCACACAAAGTGACACAGGAACCACAGCCTGGAGCTGCCCCAGGGCTTCACCCAGTGACCCAGGGATTCCCCCAAGCTTCAGCGGTCAGAGGACCTTCAGAGGGTTTATTTTAAACCTTTATTGTCTCAATACACAATTCCCTGATGCTGGGCTTGTGCAGATTTCCAGCAGCCACCCTGCTACACCCTGAGCACCCAAGGAATGAATTTATTTTTGAAGGACAGCGCATCACCTCTTTGGTGTTCAGTGGAAGGGCTCTGACATCCTCAGGGAAAAGAAACACGAGCTTCCAGACACAAACTAACTCTGCTACACTCCCCAAGCATGCAAGGAAGAGGAGCAGCCCCAAAAAGGCACCACCAGCCAAAACTTGGATGCCAGGCATGCAGACAGGACCTGACTCTGCTACTGGTCCCAGTGGCACTGGGTCCAGATGGGCTCTTCCCCACTTGGTCACTTGTAAAGGGAATTGGGAATTTTCTGTTTTCAAATAAAGCTGGAAGTCTCCCCCTCTGAGGGGTGGGAGGGTCAGGGGGGTCTCTGGTGCTCCCTGGTGTCTCAGTTTGGAAAGACAGGAGTTGCTAAGGAAGGCAGGAGCCTCCCCTGAAATGGGAAATATAAACCCTCCCCACCCCTCCAAATTGCTATAAATTTTAAATTAAGGGGCTCTCAGGCAAAAAATATGGGAGCAGGAAATAACAGTTCTTTAATAGGGAAGAGAAAAAAAATAAAAGGATAAAATAAACAATGCAGTAAACCAGAACAACAGTGCCAGAGTCAGAACCCAGCCTGACACCCTGTGGGTCAGGGTGTTGGTGGCAGTGCCATTGGAATTGTGGCTCAGCCCTCCTGCAGTGTCAGGGGTGGTTCTGCTGGAGCAGGGATCCTGTAGAGAAGGATGGATTCATGGATTCTTCCTCTGAGGATCCAGGGGAAGGAGAGGCAGCTGCTGTTCCTCTGGGGAATCCCGTGGAGAAGCCGTGCTGGTGTCTCAAAAACCTCTGGATTATATCCAGGTAGGAATGCTTGGCTCCTCCCCCTGGGCTCACATCTCCCAATGGGATGTTACAGCTCTTATCAGCCATGCAGTGACATTCCATAGCTGTTATCAGCAATGTCCCCTCCCCAGGGAGGTGTGAATGTGGGCACTCAAAGACAGAGATAAGGCAAGCTGCCCACTTGACAAAGATAATCTGCCATACAGATGGGAATGGAAAACAACTTGCATTGCAACCTGGAGCACCTGGGGATCCCAGCACTGTGCCAAGGGATGGGCAGGAGATGGGGCAGCCAGCTGGGAACCCTCCCTGCTCCATCTCACCCCCACACTGGTGCTGCTGGGCACTGACTGGGCAGCACAACCCATCAGCCAGGGTGGGAGCAGCAGGGATGCTCCTCACACAGCCAGGAATGCTGAGCCCACAGCCCCCAGTGCAGGGCTGGGCTCCCCACAGGGCACTGAGATCCTCAGAGGGAGCATCCCAGGAGGCTGAGCCTGGAAGAGCAGAGGATTTACCCTGGTGGCTGCAGAGCTGCAGGGACCCCACTCTGTGCACCCACCCAGCTCCCAAATTCCCCCATGGCCCCATTGCCAGCACCCAGTGTCCCCCCAGCTCCCAGAGCATCCCCCAGCCCCCTCTGGGATGCTGAACTGCCTGGTTTTGCTGGGAGCTGCTCAGGAGGAACAGAGAGAGGGGGACTGGTGACAAATTTGCTGGCAGCAAAGCTGCTCTGGCCGCGGCACAGGGTTACTGAGGAGAGGCAGGGAGGAGTAACATCTTTTATAGGACCAATTTATAGGCTGGGGAAAAGGCTTCTGGGCTCAGCACCCTCTCCCAGGAGGATGTATGTGCTTCCTCTGGGGCAGCATCCATTAAAGGGATGGGTTTGGACAGGGTGCTGAGGAGCAGCAGCACAAAAATCCTAAAATAGACACGACCATGTTTCTTCCTGTCTGGCTCAGCTCGCCCAGGAGTTTCTGCTGCTCCTCCAGCACCTTGCCCAAGCAGAGGGGATTCCCTCCAGCACCTCCATCCCAAAGCTGGCCCAGTGAGGGGGGCTCAGCCTGCAGAGCCACTCCTGCCACCCCCAGATCAGTGATCTGCCATTTCTGGAAGGTTTATACAGACACCAAAGCCCTCACACAGCTTCCATGCCTCTCATCTCCCCCTGTCAGCCTTTATATTATATATATATATATATGTATGCATATGTACATATATGTATGTGTGTATATTCAAAGGATGCCCCTAGCTGGAAATTTTGCATCCCAATGAGTAGAGAAATGCCCAGGGAAAACCCAAATCACAAAAATTAGGGGAGGGGTGGGAAGGGGAGGCGAGAAGTGCTTAATTCTGGCTCAGGAAGTCAGAGAGACAGTCAGTGAGGGAGCAAGCACAGGTGGATGGAAATGAAAGAGCATTTTTTTTGTCTTGTCTCTGAAATCCTGACCTTTTCTACAGCCAACATCAGCTGCAGAAGGGAGGTGGGGTGGGGAAGGGACAGGGAAGGGACAGGAAAGGGACTGGGAAAGCAGGATATCAGCAGAGCAGTGCAGCTGGATGTCCCTAAAGCAGGCTGCAGTCCCCTGGGGTGACATCCAGATTTTTGTTCCAAAGTCTGTCCCACTGAGCTGTACAATAAATTGTGGAGTTTTTATTTCAGTTTTGGTCCATTGTCTGTGACTTCAGGCCCATTCCTTGCTGTTGCCATCAGTCCCTGCCCACCAGGATGTGCCACTCCAACACAGAGCACAGCAGCACCCTGACCCCTGGGCTCCCACGTGAAATATTTGGCATCTTCCCTGCCACACTCAGGCAAGACAAATATTCTTTCCTTTGATTTGTTTCAGACACACCAGCCATAAAGCTCATTCTCTGGCCTCTTGTTTTGATGTGATAAGGCCAGCTCAGAGGAAGGCAGGGATCCATCTTTCTCTGTGCCAGGCAGCCTCAGCACATCTGCTGAGCAAACACCCTCAGTTCGTCCCCCTTGCTACCCAAAACCACCTGCCAGCCCTGTCACCTCCTCCTTTCCAGCCCCAGTTGCCATTTTCTCCATTGCTGGTGCCCTGGGGGAGCTGCAGGGACCTTTGGTGTCACCCAGTGCCTCACCCAGCCAGGTGATGGCCTCTGCCCTCGAGGCCCTGCCAAAGACAGAAGCTCCTGGGAAAACCTTTCCTTGGGCTCCAGGTGTTAGGAGTGGAGCCCTGTGCTCTGTTAAATCACTTTTTTCCTGCACTCTAAGACATCTCTGAATTGACTCTGAGCCCCAGGCAGACTTTGTTCCATGTGAATCTTTAACTCTCATTTCTTTTTGCCTTGTTGCTGGAAGAAAACTGTCCAAACTGTCCCCGTGCACACCAAACAACCCCTCTCCAGGAATTCTTCAGGAATTCTTCAGAACCACTGCTCCCTGAATATGTGCATAAGAGCAGGGGCAGTTTTCAATTACTTTAGACAAGTAATCTGTTACAGAATCATCACAGAATGGTTTGGGTTGGAGGGGACCCTAAAGATCATCCAGTTCCAACCCCCCTGCCATGGGCAGGGACACCTTCCAATAGGGAAGGTTGCTCAAAGCCCCATCCAATGTAACTTTGAACACTTCCAGGGATGGGGCATCCAGAACTTCTCTGGGCAACCTGTGCCAGTGCCTCACCACCCTCACAGTAAGAATTTCTTCCCAATATCTAACCAAAACCAAAACCAAAACCAAAACTCTGTCAGTCTAATGCCATCACCCTTTGTTCTTTCACTACAGCCTTTTGCAAAAACAAAACCCTCTCCAGCTTTTTTTTAGGTCTCCTTTAGGTCTCCCCAGAGCCTTTTCCTCTCCAGGCTGGACAACCAGCTCTCCTCACTGCAGCAAGTCCAGGTCCTTCCTGCTCTGGTGTTCCCAGAGCTGGATGCAGCCCTGCAGGTGGGGTCCCTCCAGAGCAGAGGAGCAGAATCCTACAATTTTGACCTACAGAAGTCATTTGTGCAGTTAAACCAACTTAAATGGGAACACAAGGAGTCATTTTAACAACAGTTTGCACAGCTGGGGGTTGGAGAGTGTGGCAAACCTGGAAATGGGAAAGCTGACCTCTTATCTGGAGCACAAGGCTGAGAACTTCCCGCTCTCCTCCTCATGTGTCAGATGGAAAGGAGCAAACCACCTCCCCTTAACTGTGTAGAGTGGTGCTTATGGTCTCCCCAATTAACTAGAGCACATCTACACATTAATTAGCTCTTTGTGCCCAGTTATTCCATTTCTAATCCTGATTACATCCCTCTGTCAACGGGACATCTCCCCATCACTGCCGAGGGCAAAGGTGTCTGCACGGGTGGGAAAATGGAGCCAAGATGGCTCAGCTCCTTCCTAGGGCTGCATTTCTGCCTCAGAGATGCTGTGTAACCTTGGAGAATAACAACAGCAGCAGAAAATAATAAGCCTTTCACACAGGGCAGTTATGAAAAATTGAGCTGCTTCGGGAAGAAATAAATAGAGTGGCTCGAAGGAGAGCTGAAGCGGTCAGCTCAGCTGTGGCACAGCCACACCACCCCCAAGCTTCCAGCAGATTCTCTCAGCATTTCTTCAGTGCCTCTAAAGCATCCTTTCAGCATCTCTGCAGCTGGAGCCAGCCTCAGATATCCTGGGAGGGAGCATCCCTGCAGTCCAGCACAGCTGCCCGCGCCGGGGCTGCAGCTTTGCGAACGCGGGATCATCGCTGGCTCTCGGGGAGGAGAGAAAATCATCCCCTCCCTTCTCATTTCTGTTTGCCTGAAATGAGGTCTGGAGACTGAAGTTCTGCTGAATGTGCCAGCCAGGCAGGGCCAGGCTCCCCTGGTTTGTGGCAGAGGCACAGTCAGCCCCAGAAAGCCGAGTTTCCATGTGTAGCCTGGAGACACACACATGGCCCTGGCTTCCCAGCTGGAGCCACGGCAGGGCAGGGGGAGGAAAGCAGCAGAAAGGAAAAAATGGGGATGGAAACTGGAGCAGAGCACCCACAGAATGTCTGAAACCATCCAGCAGTCCTCCAGGAGCACCTGAGTGCTGCCTGTCCCAGCTTGGGGCTAAGGCTCTGCCTTCTGAAATCCAAGCCTGGCATCACCAAGGCATGGGGGGATTCATGGATGGCAGTGGAAATACAGGAGCAGACAGCACAGCCAAGCTCACTCAGCACAGCAGAGTGATAAATAGAGAGCAAACAGCCCACTGCATGCTAATTTCCCATGAGGATCAATTAACTGTAGTTAAAAAATATATTTTTAATGTCACAGTCTTCAACTGTCACTGGCTGATTGCAGTCACAAAGTGGAGCCAAAATCCTCAGTCAAAAGTGTTGGTTCCTCATTAAAAAAAAATTATTTGGCTGCCAATATCAGCACCAGGCAGCCCTGTACCCAACAGAGACACAGGAACCAGCACAGGGAACACCAAGAACAGGCCTAATGCCAAAAGAGTGTTATGACATTTTATTAAATAAAATATGCTTATTTAGCCACCTCTAAATAAGGTGGGTGTATTTCCCACTGTTTGAATCTGTTCAGCTATGGAACAACATCATTATTAACATCTAGGCAAGCATTTTGAGCAGCAGGGAGCTCAGCAACGTTGCTGAAAGCTGATTTCCATCAGCAGGAATGCTCTCCTCTCCCAGCTCCCCAGGAGAGACCTCTATGGTCCCGCCTGAATTCCTGCTCTGCCAACACTGGAGCATCAATTCCAGCTTCCAGAGGATCTGTAATGGGAGGAGGGTGCATTTCAGGAGCTGAACCCCTCCTCTCCTGGGTAAATCTCACCTGGTGGCTCTTTGGAGCATGTTGCAAACAATTAAAATTGTCCCAGCCACACTGCCAAGGCATAAAAGCAGCAACCTCGTGTTTAGGAGAGAAAATAAAAAATCAGAAGTGATGTAACTTGCCCAAAAGAGTTGAGAGAGTCATTCTTGGGGCAAGGCTGGAAGGGAAATCCTGCTCCTGGGCTCACAGAGAGGGCTGGGTGTCTATTCCCAGTGCTGACTGCATCCACAGTCCCCATTTTTTGTTCCTTTGAGTCTCCAGCACACTTTTGCTCCACCCTGTGGTTTGTTGTGCTTGGTCCCGAGTTTATTTGATATGGAAACACTTCCAGTGTGCTCTTCCTCAGCTTGTGAAGCCCTGGCCACATCTGTGCCATTGTACAAACACCTGTGGCTATTTTATGGGTTAATTTTATTTTGGCTGCCTTCACCCCAAAGCTACAGCTCAGCTCCTTACAGGTTTCGCCCAGGGGCTGAGATTTGGCTCCCAGGTCCAGCAGCTCCCTGCACCCATGGGATGGAGCAATGGGTGCTCTGTGAATGCCCACAGTGCTGGGACAAAATCAGCACCAACAAACACACCACGATTAGGCCAGCTGAAGGAGTGATCCTGAGGACAGCAGCAGCAGCGTAATAAAAGAAATAAAATAAATGAATAAAAGCAGTTCCTTGTGGTGCCAGTCAGGTCATCTCTGCAAAGGCAAACGCCCCCTGGGCCTGAGCTGCTCTGCAGAGCACCTGATGGAATCCCACCAGGATGGAAGACTGCTGGAGAAACAAACTTAATTTTCTTATAACTGGTAAAAGAAACCCAAGAAAGAAATGATCATTAGAAGTGTGCTGGGTCTGTCTCAGGGCTGTGAAGGTGGCTCTCAGAGGAGGTGAGGAGAGGGCAGGGCAGAGCAGGAGGGACAGAAATCTCTTCACAGCCCTTCACAGCCTCTACAGAAAGTGCCTGGGCTGGCCCCTGGTGGCTGTGGCCTGGGTGATGAACGTGAGCTCCACACTTTGGCTGGTGCCATTTAAACACTGTACATCAGTAAAAATGTCTCTTCTTTCTGAAGAATCCACAATCATTTTTGCCACTTACAAAAAAATACAGAAAAGGCAATATTACCAAGTAAACCTAGGGCAACCTACCTTTAACCCTATGGAGAAATGAAATAGCCCTATAGAAAAATAAAAGTATAGAGTTATATATATATATATACATATATATATATAAAGCTAGCAGCAGCCTTCCATCATAATATTCCATTCCTCTCCCATTGTGACATTGGAATGAGATTGAGGAAATATTTTTTAATATGCCTAAATATATAATTATCATAAATATATTATAATTAGAACATTAAAAAAGCATCTGTCTAACCTCACATGCTTTAATAATGACATATTATTATTATTATATGTTTAGTATGCACATATATAATTACAAACAATATATTTACAATAAATATATGTATATATAACCCTGTTTTTATTTTTATAATTACATATTTCATTTTATAATTTATTTTTATTTTTTATTTTATTTTATTTTATTTTATTTTATTTTATTTTATTTTATTTTATTATAATAACTTTAATAATAACATATTATCATTATATATTTAGTAGGCACATATATAATTACATACACTATATTTACAATAAATTTATGTATATATAGCACTGCTTTTATTTTTATAAGAACATATTTTATTTTATATATTTTATTTTATTTATTTTATTTTATTTTATTTTATTTTATTATAATAACTTTAATAATAACATATTATTATTATATATTTAGTAGACACATATATAATTACAGACACTATATTTACAATAAATTTATGTACATATAACACTGTTTTTATTTTCATAACAACATATTTTATTTTATATATTTTATATATTTTTATTTTATTTTATTTTATTTTATTTTATTTTATTTTATTATAATAACTTTAATAATAGCATATTATTATTATATATTTAGTATGCACATATATAATTACATGCACTATATTTACAATAAATTTATGTATATATAGCACTGTTTTTATTGTGGGTGGGTGCAGTGGCAGGAGAGGGAGCCTGTGCAGGGCAGGACCCTCTGCTCCTTTCAGACAGGGGATGCTGTGGCACTCCTGTGCTCCAGGGAGCAGAGCTATGGATGTGCAGAGAGGGGCGGGGCAGAGAGGAAGAAGATTGATGGCAGGAAGGGAATTATGCCTCTCTGACATGCAGGGAGAGCACACAAGTCACCCTGACACGGAGTTTGGGTGACCCAGGCTTCCCAGGCTCGCTGTGTTCCGTCCCTGCTGCTGGGAGCACATTCCCTGGGCAGCAGGAGGGCCAGGGCAGCTTCAGTGTTGGCACTGGAGCGTTTTTACAGCATCTCCTGAGGCTCAGGAAGGCAGAGCAGGGACTGCTGCACTCTGTGCTCTCCTAGCAGTGTCCAGGATGGCATAAAAACAGGCTGTGTGCTGTTGTGAACTGCCCTCTTAGTGTTTATTAATTTATTGAATAAACACCAGCGAGGTTAGATGCTGTCTGAGGCTTTGGCTTCTCTTTTCCACAGCATTCAAAGCAATTACTTTCATGAGAGCAAATGGTCCATTTAGCTGGAGAGCCTATAAGGCAGAAATGAGATCAGATTCCTGAGCAGATGTGCCCTCCTCTAGAGGGATTCAGTGTCTGCGAGGCTCCACGGTGACACCAGGCAGAAAACATCTCTCAACTCCACTGTGTGTGAGCTGCACAGCAGAGCTGGAGCTTTTATCAAAGAGCCAGTTCCACCCTTCAAAACAAGGACAAATACCATAATGTTAAAGCATTTCATGTCCCAGGGAAGGGGAAGGAGGAAGGATTTCTTTCTCCTGGGGGGGTGGGGATGGCATCACCACAAAAGCCCCTAACCCTGATCCACTAAATGAGTCCCTCTTCCTCAACGATGCAAAGAAAAAGCTTCTGCTCATTTTTGGCACACACAGACCCAAGGAGGGGGCTGGAGGGAGCCCACAGCTACTGCAAGTCCCCAGATTGTGTAACTCTTTCCTTTGCTGGTGCTGTGTTCTCTCAGGAAACACCTGAGCTCCCCACCCAGCTCAGTTCCAGCCCAGACAGGAGCAAGTCACAGCTCCCTGGTGTCACCCCTGCGGCTGCTCCAAGAGCCAGCACTGCAAACTACTGCTGTGGCACTCTCTATTTCCAAAACTGCCATTTAGCTAAATGAGTATAATGAGAAAGAGGAGGATCCATTCTGAGAGGTTTTCTGACCTAAACTCTTTCCTTAAATTGAGAGATGTAATTTCTGTGTCAGCAAACAGGGTCTCCCTTTTGTGAATTAGAAGTCAGCATTAAGAGTCATCATAAGGGACTGCTTAAAACTTGAATGTATCAGAGGGAATGCCAGGAAAACAGTGCACCCATGCACAGCAGGATCCCCCAAACCAGCCCCTGGGGCTGCTCCTGCTGCTCACATCTGCCTGCTGAAGGCCCAGCTCCCACCCTGTCCCCCAGGCAGAGCAGTGCTGCCCTCAGCCTGCCCCCCCCGTGTCACTGTTGGGTTGGACGTGACACACACACGTGATCAGGGTCTAAGAAGAAAAAAGTTTTTTATTCTGCGTGGTCTTTAACTTGTATATTCTTAACAAAGTGTGATCTTAGGTCATTAACTACATCACAATAACTTATTATATTCATTGGTGCAAAGCAATTAACATCAATATAGTTGGCAAAAGTTTTATAGAAATTTAATAAAGCCTGTATACACATCTACTTATGCACATAGTGTAGCTTACAAAAATTTTCATGTATCTTTTCTAGTCTGTTTCTATGCTGACAGTCTTGTCCTCTTCTTTGCTATGGATACACTGGAAAATCATCAATTGTTATTTCCTCTCTTACCTCAGCTTTGCTTGCAGGCCAGCTGTCAAGCCCCTCCATACCCATGCTCCAAATGCTGCCCACACCCCCAGGATCTGCTGGAGAAGCCTCCCCTCCTCTGAGCATCTTCCCCACCCTCAGCCCAGCGGGCTGGAGATGGCAGGAGGCACAAAGGAAAAGCCACCATCCATCCATCCACCCACTCATCCATCCATCCATCCAGCCACTCATCCACCCACTCGTCCATCCATGCATCCATCCATCCATCCATCCAGCCACTCATCCATCCATCCATCCAGCCACTCATCCATCCATCCATCCATCCATCCATCCATCCATCCATCCATCCATCCATCCATCCATCCATCCATCCATCCATCCACTCATCCACCCACTCGTCCATCCATGCATCCATCCATCCACACATCCATCCATCATCCATCCATCCACATATCCATCCATCATCCATCCATCCATCCATCCATCCATCCATCCATCCATCCATCCATCCATCCATCCGTCCGTCCATCCGTCCATCCATCCGTCCGTCCATCCGTCCATCCATCCGTCCATCCACCTGTCCATCCATCCATCCATCCATCCATCCATCCATCCATCCATCCATCCATCCATCCATCCATCCTTCATCCATCCATCCGTCCATTCATCCATCCATCCACCTGTCCATCCATCCATCCATCCATCCATCCATCCATCCATCCATCCATCCATCCATCCATCCATCCATCCATCCATCCATCCATCCAGCACAGCAGCACATGGCCCTTGTGCCGGTCCCTCCCCCCTCCCCGGCCGATCCCAAGCCCGAGGTCCCTGGATGTGCAGACCTGAGCCTGGCAGCCCTCCCGAGCCCCTCCTGAGCTGGCTCTGGGGCTGTTGGGAGCGGCTCCAGGCTCCAGGACACGCAGCCCCTCAGGGGGAGCCGGTGCCCATCCTGCCAGGGCCGGCTCCTCAGGCAGCACCATGGCCATGTGTTCTCCTGGCAGCGCTCCCAGCCCGGCCTCCTGACAGGGCTCAGCTGCCAGGCACTGATGCTCTGGGAGAGGGAGGCTGGGCAGCTCCTCCAGGCCTCCTGCTCCTCCAGTCCCAGGAAAATAAAGGAACATCCCTCACTTGCTGCTGACTGAGGTGTTGTCTCAGATCCCTCACCTGCTGCTGACTGAGGTGTTGTCTCAGCCTCTCCTCAAAGCAGGCACAAGATGAAGGCAGAAGGGAGAATTTACCCCTCACCAATTCAACTGAAGTTTTCCTCAATCACACAATTTCTTGCAAATCTAGGTTGGCAGGAGCGGAGAGCAACTGCTCAGGAGCAAACCCAAGGGTCAGCATTTATCACAGAAGCTCTCACTCACTCTGGGGTCTAGAGGCATTTTCCACAGATATTTTCCAGCTGGGTTTTGCTTGGGATGCCTCCATGGAACAGCACACACATGATCACAAAGAGGTGAAGGCAGCTCCTCTCAAGGGAGCAGGGTGAGAACCCTCAGCCCTGCCACCATCAGGAGACACAAGTGGTTGCCAGAGCTGTAAGGATTTTTTTTTCATTTCCAGGATTTATTTTTTTTTAACTTAAATCTTTCTGACATCACAGGAGCTTTCAGTAAGATAAAGCCCCCCTGCTGCTAGAGACCCTGCTGTGTGTAATAGCCTGCTTGCAGAAGGAGATGAGGGGGATGCTGCTGGCAGGGGACACAACAGCAGAGCACGTCTCAAATCACATAGAAGCCTACAAATGTGTTCTCAAGCGAGATGGACGGAAAATCCAGGCTTATTTCCCACTGAAGAGCAACTATGATGACTTGGAGAGCACACACCCCCTGCCTTTGACCCCAGCCTTGTTTTTTGTGGAATTTTACCCCCATGTCCTGCTCCATGGTGTTTCTGCTGCAGAGGGACAGTAAGGATCACCACCAAGGAAAAAGCAGAAAGCTTCAGCCTAGATGTGCTGCAGCTGAGAGCATTCCTGAGCCTCAGCATTTTGCAGCCATTTCTCAGAATTAGGCAAATGTCTTGGTTTAAAATAAGTAATTTCTTGTATATTTATTTAGTTTTGATCATGTAACAGGTAATATTCCCAGGAGGGCAATCAAAAAGGTAGCTTACATTAAGATCCTGTAAGTCCACGCAGTCCTAACAATCCCTTTTTAACACTATTATTTACAGATGTAAAGCTTTTTACACACCCAGCTATCTTTTTGACATTGTATTACCAAGGTCTAAAGATCTAAGCCTCCTCACAGATTAAAAAAAGGAATACACAAACAGTGGCTTTCTGTTCAACAAAATATTTAGAGGCCAACCTGCCACAAACAGGTCTGCAACATCCACTTAGTGCAAAAACATCTCATCACTGAGGATGAGTCATTACACAAAGTAAGAGCTGAGCAAACAGCTCCTCAATATCCTCCTGATCTGGACCAGGGGCAAAAAAGAACCCAACAACTATCCTGACACTAGAATTCTTCCTCTTAATTCCACAGCCTTTGAAACCAAGTTCTATGAAAAGTGCTGTTAAGTTCTTACTCCTATGAAGGCCAAGAAAAGTCATGTGGGTTTTTTGCCAGAGCAAGAAATAAAATCACAGTGAACAAAATATTTGACCAGAACATTGCCTGTACTTTATTAAACCTTAAATCTTAAAGTTAAGCTCCAAATCTTCAGAGTAAGTGGATATGCAGAGACCAAAAATGGTGGCACAGGGAGTATGGATGTGAGACACACTTCTTTCACTTAAAAAAAAGTGGAATCTGGTGCCTGGATTAGGATCACCCAACAGCTACTGCCAGGTGGGATAAAGGGCTGGAGGAACACAGCCCAGAGAGGCAACACTAAAACATAGGTACATCAATATTAGTTAATTTAGAGTCAGCAAGTTACTTTCCTAAATAAAATCTGAAATGCTGGGCTTAAGCTCCCTCTTAGTCAAGCTCTCAAGAACTGCTCATTGAATTTGATAAAGCCACATAAGAGAGACTGATCTTGTGTCTGAAATTATTTCCCACTATGTTAACTTTTGGCTCTAGTAAGCAAGTTGGCTTTTTGTGTTGCTGATACAAAGCAACCAACTTAAAATAAGGTTTTGTATTTGCTCTGGAGGAAACAGCAAGCAAATACAGCTGCTAAAATACAAATGTAAAACAGAGACCTAAAACCCTACTTATCACATACACATCATAAAGGACTTCACCAAAATAATTCAGAAATTGGGCACTGGACATACATCAAACAACATCTTAAAGAGATGCTCAACTTCTGAGTATGACTGATACTAACAAGGAGCCACTTCACACCCATCCCTCCACTCAGAACAGTTAAACTGCTCCACAGAAGCACATCCACAGGACCAGAACTTGTTTCTGGTGTTCAAAATCTCAGCTGTAGCTGCACTGTCCAGGAAAGAGAAAAATTGGTATTGGAGGGGAAGTAGAGGAAGACTTAAACTATTTTGGAAACTGAAGTTTCTTAGCACTGCTTCAGGCACAGACAGCTAATCACTAAAAGGATACCCCTGCATCTAGGACCACAACTTTCAAAAAGGCAAAGTTTATCCCTAAGCTGGAGGCAAAGCACTGAACACTAAAATGTTATCTGCTCAGATTCCTGATCCCCTCATCTTCTATTAGGATTTCCTCTGCCTTGAACTATTTAACTGCACTGTCAGTTAAACTGGGATATTCCTCACCCCAATTCTCTCAAAGAGAGAGAACTCAGTATGTCATTTGAGTACCAAAATTTTGAGATTTGGTTTCCTAATATTCCTAAGAAAGAAAAAAAACCCTAAATTCCTTATCTATACTTCAGTCCCAGATTAATTAATAAAAAATTCCCAGCCTAATTACCTGTTTGTGTAGGTGCTTGCAGCACTGCTGACTGATAGGTGAAACAGAATTCTGAAGTACAGGACAAAACAAGTAGTTAATGATATTGAAATGCATTGATAGCAAGTTTAACAGGCTTGTTATCAAGTAGACAGAAGTGACATCCTAAATCAGTTCAATCTCAATTGCTCACCTTTAATATTTCTGTTGTTCTGGGTGCTCCAAGACAAGTCTTCCTTAATTTTTATTTGATAGCTATGAACTGCATGGCATCAAAAGGATGTGATCACATTTTGTATAGCATTAGTCTTGCCTGTGACAAGCCACTCCATTTATTAAATAGACTTTACTTTGCACAACGCTGGCAGATAGCATTCATTACCAAAGCTGAGCAAGTTATGAATAATGTGATTTATTCTGTAATTTTTGGCTCTCTGTTCAAGATACCAAAGCAGATAATATATCTCTATTAATCCTCTTTGGAAATCTTCAGACAAATTCACTTGTGTTTAGAGCTCACTCAAAACCTCTCAAAAGAAGTTAGCAGCAAATAAGCTCTGCAGGAGCCTTAGCATGGAGGTGAAATCTGTTCACCACCCACGGTTTTTTTTTTCTGTGGAGCTCATTTCATTATCTGCAAGAGCTATCAAGAACTACAGCACATAACTCGTTTCCAGACTGGTCTGCCAGAACCCTTCAGCAAATTTCAAGGGGAAAAATGAAAACCAGGTTTCCACAGGACGGGATTTCAGCAGTAAATTTCTTCATGTGAACTTCCATCAGCGATTGTAGGAGAATGTAAAAACCCAGTAGGTTTGGAAATGTGTGATCCTGTCCAGGTACTGCTTCTGTGAAGAATTGTAACAAAAATGGTACAAAAGTGTCTTTTAGATTGGCGTGTACAAGCTGAAACTAATCACGTGTGGACTAAGCTCTCAAAAATGCTACAGGGTGTGATGGAAACAGAAAGGTAGTCAACCAAAAAGGGAACACCTACAAACCAAGAAACCAATGGAGTGAAAAAGGGTAAAAAAAAACCAAAACAAAAAACACCCAAGAAAAATAAAACCCTAAAACAGAAAAACCCAAACCGCTACATTCCACCACTTACACCATACTAAAAAAACATGAAATCAGAAATGCTTCCAAATTCAGCACAAAATCAAGTAAGAAAGGAATCTAAATAACAAATTGCTGCTTCTCAGCACGGTAGCTTAGAGAGCTCAGCTCAGTTCCAGACTCCACCTGGTACTATACTCACTAAACTCACTTTTATGTGGAGCAGACCAATTTTCACTCTTAAAAGATCCTCATATATAAACTACTTCAGCCAAGGCAGCACCCCCAGTATTTCCTAGATCTGCCCCAAGGAATTAGGCCATGCATTGAAGAGCAAAAGGGGAGGAAAGGCTGATCACTTTTGAATCAATATAACCCATGTGTAATATTTAAAAATCAAGACTAAAACCAGGCATCATTTAATGTATTTTAATAGCAAACTTACAGGAACAGCACAGAAGACAGACAACATTAAAAACATGTACTTGCATGTAGGACAACTCAGTTAGAAAAGTATAGTGAATGGATGGAATCTACTGTATGATAAAAATGCTACAAACACCATTTAGTTGCCATTGATAAGAAATTTACTTGTTTAAAAAAATCCAAATGCTGGCATTGTCCAGAAAAATTTGACATGTTTATTTATAATTTTTTTTTATAAAGTTGTTTTGGTGAACAAGTTTCAACGATTCACATTTTTTATTTTTTTTTTGACCGCATTGTTTGTTTTTATGTCCCCCTTGTTTATATTAAAAATCCACACACAAATGAAAATGGAAAGAAAACTTGCCAATACCCAATTCTGTCCCCTATTTTTCCACTTGCAACCATATACTTAAGGTACCTTTTAACCCCATGGAAAAAATATCTAACGTTCATTACTACCAATAACAGGAAGAAGATTTTGCTTGGAGGATGACAGACCCATGGTGGCGAGGCTTTAGGCACGCTCCCCACGTATGCGGCGTGCTAGCTGGATATCTTTTGGCATGATTGTGACACGTTTGGCATGGATAGCACACAGGTTGGTGTCTTCAAACAGCCCAACCAAGTAGGCTTCACTTGCCTCCTAGTGTGGAAGAAAAGAGGGAAGAGCATTTTCAATCTCTGAGCATCAGGAAAAAGAAAGATTCGTAGTTGAGGATTAAAAGTACAGGGTAACGTGGCATTAAGTTGAGGTTTTGATCTTTATTACTCACAAATATCAAAAGTTTGAGATTTTCAGAAATGAAAAGCCTCCACTTTCTTATAATATTTAATGTCTAAAGTAGTGTACTGCTGGTATTTGGTAAGGACATCCTCCAGAGCACAGCAGAACTAATACTCCCATGGGACTCTCACCAGACAGGAAGGGGTTACATTATCAGCAGGTTAGTTTGTTTAGGAAATTCTCTTTTCAAAGGCTGGGTTACACTGTTTGAGGGACTTGTTTGTTGCCTCTTCCAGAGTTAAGAGTCACTGAGCATCAGGTGAAACTGGCAGGTACCAGGGAAAAGAAGAGCACGTATTCCTTCCCAACACACAGTTCAGGCATACAGCTCCTTCCACAGACACTGAAGAGGTGGCTTAAGTCAAAAAATAGCAGGAAAAAATCTACTGAGAACTATCAGAAATGAGAGAACTCCTTTAGGTTCAGGAGCTCCCTGAACCATCAAAACCAGGCATCAGTCAGGGAATTACCATCAGACATTGTCCTGTTCCTGTACTTCCTTCCTGCCCATCTGGGGACACAGCACTGGCCCCCACCATCACAGACAGCTCTCAGCTCACACCTGAGAGAGTCAGGGGCAGCACAAGAACAAAGCTGAGCACAGTGGTTCTCCCTGTCACTGGACAGCTGCAGGCAGGACTCTGAGCTAGACAGATGCTCAGCTGCACCCAAATATTTCCCTGACTCAAGTGAAGTTAGCTGCTGCTAAGCCCAGCACAGCAATGGTAATTGTTCAAACACTTTTGGAACACATGGAATTCTAACCCTATCAATCTCCCAGGAAGCACCTTAGTGTGCCAGTACTGGACACAGCCACACCTGGGCTGAGAAGGGGGGAATGATGGGGCTCAATCATAAGAAGGAGGGTGAGGTCACTCTTTCTACAATACACACAAGAGAACAACTTGTGTGAACCACTTCATTGCCAGGAACTCCAGGAATCAACTTATTAGGTTCAAAGATCCTGTTTAAAAACATAAGATTATCCAATATGAAATAAACCAAATATTTACTACAGCACATGAGGACTGTGGTATTACTAAGTCATTTAATTTGCAGGAGGATATGAGAATCCCTAATGCAGTTTTGTCAAATCACTACATGAAAAGTTAAGACACTTCACCAAATATCCTTGCTGGCACAAACACCATGGTACCCAAGGGGTTAATTTAAAAAAATACTTTTTGAGTTTGCTTGTTTTTTCAAATATGCAAGCAGAACCCACTAGGAATTGTATGTGACCATGTTGTATACCAACAACTCCTTAATGCAAAACCAGGAACATTCAAACCAGGAGCTTTCTGAAAGTGTAACAGCTACTAAATTTTAATGGGTAGATCTAGATAAAGAGACACGCAGATAAACCTCAAGATTTAAGAACTACCACACATAACTAAAAGCAAAAGCAGCAACTCTGCAAACACACACAGGCCCCTTTTGAAGCTGAACACATGCCCAAGTTTATGGGCTCTCATGGCAAATGTCTTGGCCCCTTATCAAGTGGAAGTCATTAACTAGAAAGAGACCATTTTGCCTGCATGTCAGACATCAATTACAGATATGTTCTGGAACAATCTTTCAACAGCTATCTTCAATCAGGAGTGTCTATTATCACAAGAGGGAGATGTCCCCATGATAAGAACTCAGTCTTGTGGGGGGTCCTAACTTAGGTTCAAAAATTTGGGCCAGAAAGAGTAATTAATATTTTTCTCTCTGTATAATCTAAATAAATTACATAATAATATATTTTTAAATGTGCTTAGCATCAAATACATCCTAGGAAAGCAGCTGTTTCCCTAACTGTGTTTAGATGTGGCTTATTGGGCTGTTTTTCTTTAGAGGGCATTTGAGGACACCAAGACCTCCCCACTAGGAAACCCTTGAATCTGCTTCACACACTGTTCCCTCTCCAACTGCAGAGCTCAAAGGTGGAGGAAATGTGTTTTCCTTGAGCATCTTAAGCACTACTCTAACAAATCCAGGGGCTATTTAAAAAAAAACCCAAAGCACCACCTATAAAACCAGACTTTTAGGCTCTTTAAGGAGCTGCTGAGCTGCCCCTGTGCTGTTTTATCCTATGGTACCCACAGGCACTCCCAGGGCAAGGCAAGGCAAGGCAAGGCTGAGGTGAGCATCCCTCCCAGCTGTGCGGGCCACGCCCACCGCGGCAGCCCCACCAATCAGAGGGCGCCCAGAGGAAGCCTGGAAACAGCCTGGCCAATGGGGGAGTGGGGCGGGGCTCCGGGGGGATCCCGACCGGGGCTCTCCCAAAGCTCACCTGCAAAGCACCGATGGCAGCGCTCTGGAAGCGCAGATCTGTCTTGAAGTCCTGAGCAATTTCACGCACCAGACGCTGGAAGGGGAGTTTGCGGATCAAAAGTTCGGTGGACTTTTGATAGCGCCTGATTTCACGCAGAGCCACGGTACCCGGCCTGTTAGAATTAAAACACAGTGGAAATAAAGATAATTAGTATTGAAAATATATTCTGCACCGCCTTAAAAAGAGGAGTCCACCCTCCAGACTAAACCAAGCACTACACACTTCTGTTTTCCCGAGGAGAGTCCCAGCATTTACAACACAGAATCAGTTCTGCTGGCAAAGGGTCGCTGTCTCCTCACCACCAATCTCTGCCAACTCCCACTGGCTTCAGCAGGGATCCCTCAGGCCAGGCACACTCCCAAGGCCTGACTTCACCAAGGGAACAGTTGGCCAACATGTGCTGTCCAAGTGACCAGCAGCACAGCTCAGTGCAGATGTGGCAAACCACAGAGCTGCCATGAGCTCAGCTGTGCCAAAGGTACCCCCGAGGGGCCTGACAGGAACCCTGATTTTAAGGGAAATTGCTTCTTCTTCTCCACTGTCAACATTCACAGAACCAACAAAATGTATATTCTCTGTTATATTGACAGTCAAAATTATCCAGTGTATTTCCCCACGTTAGTTTTGGTGTCAGAATGACAAATTCAGAATAGCAACATATGTTTGCAAACATGATGTCCATCTGTGAAATCAATACCACATTTATTTCTGTGGAAGCTTTGTCTTTTCCTGCTCCAGCTTTATTACTTTTCTCCCAATTGATGAATTCTGCCTCACACCTAGAGCAAGAATCACAGAGCGGGTCAGTTTAGAAGGGACCACAGTGGGTCACCCAGCCCAACCTCCCTGCTCAAACAGGATCATCCCAGACATTGTTTCTCAGGATTGTGTCCAGATGGCTTTTGGATATCTCCAAGGAAGACGACTCCACAATCACTCTGGGCAATCTGTTGCAATGCTCAGTCACCTTCACAGTAAAGTTCTTCCTCATGTTCAGGTGGAATTTCCTGTGCATTTCTGCCCATTGCCTCTTGTCCTGTTGCTTGGCACCACTGAGAAGAGCCCAGCTCCATCTTCTTCAGACTCCTCGATGCATTAATAAATCCCCTCTTGGACTTTTACATTAAGTCCCCTATTCAAAACTCACTTCTTCCATATTTTCCCCAAGGAACACCTACACCTAGCCCAAAATCATCCCGCAAGCTGAACCACGACTGCTGCCGCTCTGCCCGGAGCCAGGCCTGGAGAAGCTCAGGACCGGGGGGGCTGTGACAGCCCTGTCGCCGGTTCCGCTCCGCTATCCCAGGGCCGGGATTCGGGACGGGCGCGGGGGTTGCGGGATCCCCGCCGCATCCGCGGGTGCGCGGCTCCCTCTGGCGGCGGCTCCGCGCCCTGCAGGGCCCCGCGCCCGCCCAGCGCCGCCGCCGCCGGCTCCAGCCCCGCGAGCGGAGCGCGGACCGCGCCGGTAACAATAAACTTGGCGGCGGCGCAGCCCTGCTGCGGCCTCCAGATAACCGCGAGCACAGAATTATAAAAATTTAAAAGAATCGCCGCGTCCGCCGCGGGGGGGAGGGGTGTCGATTTGTAGTCACCAGCACCGGAACGCCCGGAAAGGAGCTGATGACAAACGCCGGGGGTCGGTGCCGCCCTGGGAATTTCTATTTTTGCGGCTGGCGGGGACTCGCGCTTGTTTTCTTTTCGGTGGTTTTATTCTTTTTTCTTAATTTTTTTTATTTTTTGTTATTCTGCTCGGGGAGCGGAGCGCGGAGGAGGCGGGGAGACGCGCCCCCCGCCCTATCGGTCGCGCGGGGTGGGGGGAGAAGGAGGGATTTTTTTTGGGGGGGGGGGGGGGGGGGGAGGTTGCCCGGTCGCGCCCCGCGGCCGCCTGTGCGCGGCGCTGCGTTACCTGTAGCGGTGCGGCTTCTTCACCCCGCCAGTGGAGGGCGCGCTCTTGCGGGCGGCTTTGGTGGCGAGCTGCTTGCGGGGCGCCTTGCCACCGGTGGACTTGCGGGCGGTCTGCTTGGTACGGGCCATGCTCCTGCCGACGTCGCTGCCTTACACCTGCCAGGAGGAACGTGGGCAGGCGGGGCAGGGGGGGAGGTGGTCGCCCCGCTGGGCGTGAGCCCCCCCGGGGCACCTGCCCCCGGGGCGGGCGGCAGCGCGGCCCCCGTCCCGCGCAACGCGTCCCTGCCCCGCCAGCCCCGAGCGCCGAGCCCGCGGCGGCAGAACGCCTCCGACGGCCAGTTTAAAAAAAAAAAAAAAACCACACCAAAAAAGGAAAAAATTAAATTAGAAATTAAACGCCGGCCGATCGCGGAATATTAAAATACAGCTTTTTTTTTGCCCACGAATTCAATATCAAAGCGGCGGCGGCTGAAGCCGAGCGAGCCGCACGGCAGCAGGCGCGGAGAGGCGGCTGTCGCCTCCCCCCCGCCGGCCGCCCGTCACCTGCCAAGTGTTTGCAAATACCGCCCGGCAAACATCGGGGGGCTGGCACCGACCCGCCGCTCCCACCCGCCGGAAAACCTCCTCCGAAACTGCGGAGCGGGGGCCGGAGGAGCGGCAGCCCCCGCCGGCCCTCCCCGGGCTGCCCGGCGCCCGCGCTCCCCGAGCCGCCGGCAACCGCAGGCAGCCCGGCGTTTATCGTGCGAAAAGGAAAGGGGCCGGATAAAGTGCGAGAAAGCAACAAACTTTGTTTTCGGGGGGTTGTTTTTTGGGTGCCGTCTTTCTCTTTCTGTGCAACTGCTTCCCCAAGAGCTGCCTCGCTCCCAAGCGCCTCTCACAGGCAAACTCAGCTCCCAGAGCCAGAACAAAATGGAAACAATCACGAAACGCAGCCCTAGTCCTTTTGCAAAGGAGGAAAAAATAAATTGCGAAAAATAACGCCAAAAATATCGCCAGGAACTCCAAACCGTGCGGGTGCAGATGCAGGGGGAGGCAGCGGAAAAGTTTGCACTCGAAAACCGAAAAATTGCGTCGCGTTTGGGTCGTTCCTTCGGCGAATTTCTTTCCCTTTTTATTGTTTTTTATGCAATAGGAAAAAAAATATGGTCGGTGACCAGAGAAAAGAGACAAGATGGTGAAGCTGAGCAACAACTGTGGGGAGCAGGGGAAGGAAGGCAGGAGAGTTACCCTGGGCTGGCGAGCGGCTCCCCTTTGCGACCGCTTCCCGGCCCCGATCCGGGGGATGTCGGGCTGAGGAGGCAGCTGAGGGGCTGGGGAGGCCGCTGGTGGGGGTCTGGAGCGGGGGCGAGGGGAGCAGAGGGGGGCAACGACCGCGCCAAGCGGGGCCGGGGGTGCCGGCGGAGGGAGCCGCTCCGGCTGCGCCGGGAAGGCGGCGCGGCCGAGGGGAACGCGAGGCGCCACCGCCTCCCGAGCGCCCCAAAAGTTTGTGGGGAGGCTCGGGGGGCAGCGGCGGTGGGTGTCGGGGCGCGGGGGGCGGCGGGCGCGGCGCCAGACTTACCCCGTCCGCTGGGCGAGCGCGGCTGCCGTGCGGGAGGGAGGGATGGAGGGCGGGCAGGCGGGCGGGCGCAGGAGGAGCCGGAGCTGCTGCGGCTGGCGCTGGCGGCGGCTCGGAGCACAATTGAAAGATGGCTGACGGGCGAGGGCCGGCCCCGCGCGCTGGCCCCGCCCCCCGCGCGCCGGCCCCGCCCCGGCCCCGCGCGGCCGCCAATGGCGCACAATGGAGGGAAGGCGCGGCCCCGCCCCCGGCCCCGCCCCCGGGCCGTGTGTACAAACACAAAAGGCACGCCGCGCGCGCCCGGGGATTCCCTGTCCCCGCGTCCCCCTCACGGCCCGGCCGCCACCCCCGCCCCGCCGCCGGGCACAGCCGCGGCCGCCGCTGCCCGTCCGGCTGGGTTCTTTGGGTTTGGGGGTCACCCCGCGGCCAGCAGGACTAGGGGAGTGATTTTCCCCCCGGGTCACACATGGAGTGATGCGTCCAGTTCTGGGCCCCTCACTACAGGAAGGACGTGGAGGTGCTGGAGCTTGTCCAGAGAAAGGCAACGGAGCTGGGGAAGGGTCTGGAGCATTCATCTTCCGACGAGCTGTTGAGGGAGCTGGGGTGTTTATCCGGGAGAAAAGGAGGCTCAGGAGTGACCTTATTGCTCTCTACAATCCCCTGAAAAGAGGTTGTAGCCAGGTGGGGATTGGGCTCTTCTCCCTGGCAACCAGTGACAGCATGAGACGAAATGGCCTCTAATTGCACCAGGGGAGGTTTGGCTTGGACATTAGGAGGAGTTTCTTCACTGGAAGGCTGACTGGACATTGGAACAGGATGCCCTGGGAGGTGGTGGAGTTACTGTCCCCTGGATGTGTTTGAGGAAACACTGGACATGGAACTTAGTGCCATGGTCTAGTTGGGAAGTGGTGTTTGGACAAAGGCTGGACTCAATGACCTTAGAGGTCTTTTCCAACGTAATTGATTCTGTGATTCTGTGGCTTTTTTTCTTTACACAGAAGCAAAACAAAATTTCTCCCTGTAAGCTGGCCCATCAGAGCCCACCCAGCAAGGATCTGCTGTGGGAGAGCCATGCTTGGTGTGTAAAATGAGACCTGAGTGTCAGAAGGGAGCTGCTGGGGTACTTCTGTCTCAGAAACACATTGCAGGCACGATGGTTCACAAGGAAAATCTGCTGTTGGGGAAGGAAGAGGAACCTCATTTCCTGCATCAGTGCTGGGCCACGGTTTGGGGTTTGAGGTGCAGCTATTGCAAAAGCAACTGTAAGTTTAGCAGACCCCAACCAGTTGTATCAGCTGCCATGATGTTTAGTGGGAAAATTTGCTCTTTATTTTCTATTAATGTCAGGATCAAAAGGCCCTGGGGGAAAGTAACCTGCACTCTAATACAGCTGAACAGCCACTAGCAATTGCTGTAAGTGCATCTCAACTACAGAGTCAGAGCCTCTGCTCACACAACTGGTGCCACCATCTTGTCTGTCATTTAGGCATTAGAAGGAGCCATATTTGATTTGCAAAATCTTTATTACGGATGATGATGTAATGCAGCTCTGCGTGGAGACATCCAAACTACCTCCAGCAGCAGAAGTGGTTTAGCCATGTGAGCATTCACTTGGGGCTAATCAAACCTGACAAGAAAGAGAGTGTTATCGTGGGCAGAGCACCCTGCTAAAATAGAGATAGTCTGCATTAGTGCTCAGATAAAAACAACGGGCTGCACTACACAGACATGACCAGATATGCCACACACACACACACCTCTGACCCTACGGTGAGTTTATGAGAGGTGGGTGTCAGGAAAGAGAAACCACAAAGGATTTTATTTATACTTACAGAAGTATTGGTGGATTGATTTATCTATTCATAGTATTTTATGAGAGAACAGCACCTTACCGGACAGTCCAAAGTGAACTCTGAGCTGTTCAGTATTATACAATCAGACTATTTGCAAATGCTCAGTAAACTCTAAAAGCCAGGCACCGAAATTGGCATCAATTCCCCACACAACACACGCATCCCATGATGGAAAAGTTAGAGGAGGGCAGCCCCAGTTCCCAGCCGCAGGAAGCTGCCCGGAGGTTAACAATCCATAGCCCGTCCCTGTCAGCTTTAGCTCTGCCCGCTCCCGGGGGTGCGGAGGAAGGGCTCTCCGTCCGGCGGTTCCCGCTCCCTTCTCCCGCAGGCGGAGCTGCTCCTCCGCGCTCCCGGCTGCGGCCCTGCCTGGCCGGGCGTGCCCGAGCCCCGAGGTCAGCGGCGGGGCCGGTCCCCCCCCGTGCCACCGGACGTGCCCCCGCCGCCATTGGCGGGAGCGCCCTGGAATTCCATGACGCCAGGCGGGGCGGGGCGGGGTGCGCGGCTGTCCCGGCCCCGGCGAGCCCGTGTTTTCCTCCGGGAGCTCTCGTGTGTCCCGGAGGGCCGCAGCGCTGCTCCCGCCCTGCCGCTGGCAGCTCCGGCTGGTTTCAAATGCGTGAGGAGCACCGCAGGCAGCACTACAGCGTATTGTCTGCCCGGAGAAGGAAAAACTATTCCAGTATTACCAGGTTTTGCACCTTCGCTGATTAATGCCATTATTGCCAATAAAGCCGTGCTTTTCCAGAGCTGCAGGAACAGGTACGGCCCTTTGAGCTTTGCCACAAATGCTATTTGAGTGCCTACAGAACAGCACAGAAAGAGCTGGCCCAACTCTAAAAAGACTCCAGACGCTCATCTTTGACTGGCAGCACCGATAAGCCTTTGCTCCTCCTTTCCGAAGGCCTTTATCTCTGCAGACCACAGGCATCTTCCACCCTAAGGCATCCATAAGCGGCCATGAAGGAATCTACCCTAATGAGATTCCACTGGTTTAGCCGGCAAGAACACGCCAAGGACAACTGCAGTACTTCATCCTCACCCGGCGGAACCACCGCTGCTGCAAACGCGGCCAGATTGCTACGGGAAAGAAGATTAGGGTGGAAAACAGCTGGTGCAGCTTGGAGCCAAAGAAGATTCAAATATCATGAATAGAAAAGAGGAGCACTCAAATCAGAAGTTGTTTTCAGCATCTTTCATAGAAAGTAGACAGCCCTCATTCAGCAAAAAAGAGGTGGATTTCCACTGCTTGTACTCCTTTGGGCTGTCCAAGTGGCAGATGTTTTTCAAAATAATCTCTTCCACCTTTCCCTTGTTGGGAAACTCTCCTCTTGCCTGGGAGACTGAGCAAAGGCAGTCACCTTTCCCATCAGGATGCATTAATTGCAACCTTTATATCAAGCTAAAAACACTGTTTCAAAATGTTACTAGGGAAAAAAAAAAACCCAGACCAAACAAAATGAAACACAAAACAAGCAAAACTAACACATTGTTGCTTTGGACCTTTCCAAATAGCTCCTAGTCAGCTTCCAGTGTAATGCACTGGACCAGTTGGAGGAAGAGCGAACAGATCAACTCCAGTGGCATCACAGACTGCAGGAACATCTACAAACTGCAGCAGCTGCTTCCCTTTGCAAAAGCACAGAGTACAAGCCAAACAAAACACAGCAGAGCAGATGAAGTTTGCCTTTTTTTGAGGTTAACCGGACTAAAAAATAAAAAAGGGAGTCCAGGGTATGATCAGAGTATGGTTGTTTTCAAGCAACACTGCAGGTAATCTTTCAGAATCATTTGAGAAAGGCTTCCCACTACAAAAGACATTCACAGTTTGTCACCACACTCCAAAGGGTCTCTGATCAAAGAAGAAATATTTCTTTCCTATCCCCCCGAAAGCACAAACTAAACATCCAAATGACTTAGTCTAGTTCCAGCTCAACAGATAAAGGTCCTCTCCTATCACCCAGGGAAAACTGGGGTTGTTATTATATATATCTAAAAGCTACTCAGACATTTTGGTGATGGAAGGAGTATAAAAGACTACCTTTATTTATCTACAGCCTTCACCTGACTCCTACTTTCTTTCACCTCCTCCCAGACCCAATTCTCCCTTCCTGTTCTCAGTCTCCCTTCTTTAACTCATTGAACCTCCAACCAACCTTTGCACTCCAGATCTGCAAGTTCTCCCCTGTTTCCTGCTCCAGCTCCCAGCCTGGTGGCCATTTCCTTATTTCATACTCACTACACACCTCTTTGACTCAATGTATTTGCTCAGACAGTTGCATTTTTCTCTTCTTTCTGCTTGTTTTTTTTCTATCTCTGTCTTTCATCCTCTTGATTCTGATGCCAAACAATTCCTACCTTCCCCTAGTTTTTCAGCCAGCTCCAGTCCCATACCTGCTGTGTTCCCTTCTGCAGCTCCCAGGCTGGACAGCCTTTCCTAGCCAATTTCAATCCCATCCTTAAAAAACACTGGACTGTGTTGTTTCATCCTCACTCCAGTCCTGGCAGGCCTGCTATGCACTTACAATTTCTCCTGGAAATTAAAGTTAAGTGTCAGTACAAAATGCTCACAAGCTTTAAAACTATCTTCCTCTTAAAATGCATTTTGACAGAATTAAAATATTTGTAGCCTTAACTTTGCATTAACAGTACATTTTGTGCAGATTTAAACATATTCCTAAATAATCATCTACATAAAAGACAAAAATACACATTTGCTGTTTTTTCCTGGGAAGTTACTAGGGGTGGCAATCATTGGCACTTGTTAAGGAAAGTACAAGTCACCTGAAAACCTCAAAATGAGTTACAATCATCTTGCTTCTGTGTAAATAGCTTTCTATTAGGAGTTGTTTTGAAGGTTTCTATGTCATGGGTTTGTAGAGCACAGAATCACAGCACAGTAACAGCAGCCATTGCACTGCAGAGCTGTTTGATATGCTGGGTTGCCCATCACACAGGACACCTTCCTATCCTTTGGAATATTTAAATTCTCTGCCAATACAGACACCAAAAGTACACTGGCCAGAACTAGCAGCTGTGTAGTACACCTATCTTTAGAGATTGGCACCTACTGGAAACACAGATAAGAAGTGGTTGTGGAGTAGCAGGAGTAGTAGACACAGCATTTTCCTCACTTTATTGTGTCTTTTAATAGTGTCTTTTGCCTTTTGCAGTTCTCTGAAATGCTTCACATATATCAGACATTATGGCCCCTCTGTTCAAAGAAAACTCTTCCAGAGGTGTTTACTTTTAAGCAACTCTCAAGCTCCACAGGTTCCTGGGGAGGATACAAAATTTTTAATTTATGCCTGGAAAAAAAGTGGATCCCTGAAAACTGAGCCTGAAGGAAAGTTTCCCTGTTTAAATAACAATGCAAGTATACATGTGCCACACAAAAAATTTATTGGGATTCCTGGGTTCTTCAGGAAAGCTTAAAAGAGACAGCTACCTTAAAATGCAAAATCATCAGTCCTGACATCCAAAGTCCAAAGGTACTTCTTTTCACACTTTGAGCATCACATATGGCCAGGGGATTCAGGACAACTGACTTTGGAGATAAAGTGCATTTTTCTAATGTCTCATAACCCAAAAGCAGTAAATCTGTTTTTTTCTCCAAACCTTTTTTAGTAATTAACACTATTTCAATGAAAAGTTTTTCCCAAAAGGTATTTCAAGGACAAAGTTCTAAAAGAATGAAAATAAGCCTACAATAGCTCAGAGAAATAAGATTCAGGACTTCTGGATTTTGCTTCTCTTTTTGGATTACCATTAATTTTTAGGAGGCTTGGTGAGTTTGACTTGTAGGATCCTCTCCTATAAAGACTTACCAAGCTCCTCAAGTTTCACTGAGTATATGCCTGCTTTTATAGAGGGACTCCTGGCTCTAATTCCTTATGTATCATCATAATATTTTCTTATTATAATCTCATTTGTATGGCCCATTATTAACACACATGCCCTGCTGGAACTCATCCTTCTAATGAGGTCCCACAGAACATGAAAGAGAAAATAACATTGCTATAGAATGCTGCTAATTCTTTGTTTTCTGTGGTCTAGTGAGTTTCTTCTGGTTGAAAGAGTCACAAAAATCCTGTATGAGCACCCTATAATGACATCCTGAAACTCCATTCCTCTTCCTATCTAGTTTGCTTATTTGTTTGTCCATAATAAGCCTTTTACATATGCTTAATATTTTAGTACACTTTCTAATAGAAAGTAAAAAAAATCTCCATTACCTTTTGAAGACTGGAAGTTAAAAATATCTTTAATTGCCTGATCCAGAGCTAAGAAGAGTTCCAGGTACATACAATGCACTGTAACTGTAACCACAGTCTTCATTTCTTCTTATCAGCTCTGAAGGACTGGCATGCAACAGTTCAGTACCTTAAGGTGGAAACAAGACTTGCAATATCATGCCCCAAAAAAACTGTATTCCTATTACACTGGCACTATAAAAAATCCTAAACAGAAACCCCTTGTCAGTAGAACTTCAGTTTCTTATTGACTTCTCTAAGCTTATGCCCAATCTTCCTCCATTTCTCAGGACAGTATTGTGATTTATTCTTGGATACTGCCAGTTTGGAGTGTACTAAAGGGTTAACTGAAACAGAAACCAAGTCCTAGCACCCGATAGGGAATAGGGCAGGACAGATAATGGTGAGGTTATTGTACAGCCCTGCCAAAGCCTGGAAATTGGATGGTATGACAAGGAGTATCTGTGATTTGTTTAGATGAAGTATGATCAAATGTGATAACATATTTCAGAGATATGATGTGAAATTTAATTATAGAAATATGTTAAAGGTATTGAGTGAAAGGACTGGTGGACAAGTAAAAAGAAAAGGGAGTTTTTCCTCTGTAATGATAATGCAAGAATCTGAAATTTACTGTAGCTGCCTGAGTTAGTTTGCATTGACAGACACATTTCAAGTGGGTTTTTGCAGAATTTTTTTGCAGAACAGGGAAGAACAATTGTTCTGGGGAATATTTCTTCCCAACATTACAGCAGAATAAAATTATTTAACTGATTTTAGCTCTCCTGGCTCTTCACACATGACTAAGTTACGATAACAACCTTTGCTGTCTTTTGAAGCATTGTATTCTACTGTGGAAGGAATTGGGCAGCCCATGGTTTTCTAACAGAAACTGCTGCAAAATCTTTTATTTCCAGTACTTCTGTGTTATGAGTTCATTAAAATTGCCAAGGAGAAACAACAAACACGAGCCCTAATTGGTTCCCAAGTAAGATCCCTACTACAAGTACACTGATATCCTAGGAGCTCCTGTTGTAGGAGAATTCCAGCTGGCTGATTTGCCCCAAGGCTCCCACCTGCTGGAAAACAAACCCCTGCAGGCTTGCATTAGGGAGGGGAAAAGAAGGATCACTCTTTCCCACCACCCATTAGGCTCCCATTGGCTCCATTCTGCAGCATTGCTCTTGTAAAGGATGCCTTTTCACACACTGATGCAGGCTCCAGCCCCTGCTAACACTGCCTTGAAAGGCTCTGAGAGCTACTATACTTGACAGAACTCAAAGATAATATTATTTATTTCATTTCATTGCTCAGTAGGGTAATCTCATGAGATATGAATCTCTTCTTCATGAGGGCCCTGGGGATAGCAGGCAGAATGAAACTCAGCTACTCTTTAGTACAATTCAGACAGCACAGACCAAAGTACTCAGGCTCCAACAGCAAACAGCAGACCAAAATACCAGCTATGACACCCTATATCTTCATTTATTTGGAACAATATTCTGTAGGCTGGTTGCTTTCAAAATAAATCTGCTTGTTTCTTGTAAAAACATAAGACTGTCTTGAAATGGCATTGATGCTTCATAAGCCTCATTTGTGATGCTTCCTCAAGCCTCAGCTGAGGAAGGGTCTCAAAAATGAAAATAATGTTCTGAGGTCTGGCTCTAAGACAGCTGAGAAGTGTTCTGACACGTCCCATCTTTCTGAGCAAGTATTCCCAAATCTCAAAACCCACTTCTGGAGAAAGTGGTCTCCTGAGAGCAGAAGAGGGAGAGGGAAGATGGAGTAGCAGACATTATATTTTAAAGCATCAGCAAAGAACATGAAGTTATTTTCAGTCTTATGAGACTACAGAGCTTTGGGGGTTTTTAAAGAAATGAAAGCTTCCTATTTTCCCAACATTCTTTGTAAGTTACACACTCTGCAGACTCTACTTTTCTGTACCATATTTTTAGGTAATTTTTCTTCATTTCTCCTCCTCTTCTTCTCAAATTCACATCTCACAAGGCATCACAGTATGAAAACTGCAGTTGCTGTTGAGAGTAGCACTTTATAGTAGCACTTCTCATTAGTTTCCTAATGCTCAGAAACTTCTGCAACACAGTTCATGTACAAACCTACTGAAGAACAATTTGCCCTGACTACTCAATGTTCAGTATTCACAATTGCAGCTGAGAATAAGAGGATTCACAGATATTCACTTCTGAAAATGAGACCTAGTGTGCCTCTGACTACATACCCAGGTGTGGGCACCCTAATTAGAGGCTAATTTTTTAAAAACTCCTTTAAAGTGCCCATAGAGCTGCTTTCACATCACAAGGGAGAAAGTGCCAGAGCCAGAATTAGAAGTTCCTGTCTCCCAAACAAGCTCTGAGCACACGTCTTGTGTCAGAGAAGGGGCCGGAAGCGAGGGTGCACAGGAACCATGTGGCAATAGTGGTTCCTTCTGATCAAACAGTGCCTGACAAACCTCACTCGCTCTGTGAGTGCCACAAAGCTGCTGTCATGGGGCCCAGCTGCCCTAAAGGAGTCCAGGGATCATTGGTGATGAGAAGGATTTGTCAGGCAGCACCAGTTCATTATATTTGATTTGTACGTCTTAGTCAGTTTCTGACAAAATTCCCTCTTAAGTTTTGCAATGAGACTGGGGAGTTTTACCAAAAGCCAGACAGGTGATAACATAAAAATCTCATCTTTTGTTTTTGAAATCTAAAGAAAGTGTCAGACAGTAGTATTTGCAGGAACAAGCTTGATCCTCTAAAATCTCCAAACTCATCAAAACAAACAAGCACCAGAAGGTAAATGAGAATGTACAAATTTAGCATGTGCTAACATTGCATGATTCTGGCAAATCTGACGTTCTGTGGGGACTCACTACAATTCCTGCATGCTAAGTCTTGGCACTACCACTGCCAGTGTACAAGTGATGCTAAAATACAGCCTGGGCAACTAAAGTGGAGAACATCAGTTGCATTAAACATGGACTGCAGGGCACGAATCTCAGGGCAGAGACAGAGAAGCAGCACCACTTGAAACCTCAGCAGCAAAGAACTACAGGAATGGCTGCCAGCCTGCTTCCCCTGGGCTACAAGGCTTCCAGGCACACTTTCCATGCTGGCACTGTGTCCTGCATTCAGCAGAGGGGCTGTGCTTCTGCAGGATAAACCCCCAGTGTGAGAGGGAGTAATTTATCAGATGCTACTGAAGTTGACATTACACACTTCATTCCAGCTTGAAGTTATGCCCTTTGGCCTAGCCCTGACCAATATTCCCCAGGCCAATGGAGAGCCAGCATTCCTGGAGTCACTGTCACTTCCCCCTGCTAACAGCACACAGCACCCTTCTCCTGTGGTGCACTGAAGCACAAGCTGGCTGCCTGGCAGTCCTGAATTTCGGGATGTGGCTCAGAGGGCCCAGAAGATTGCTCCTGCCACATCTGCAATATTTCAGGTTCTTGGTTCTGAGAAGCACAAGGTCACCCATAGAACCCTCACAGGCAAGGGGACACCTGCACAAAGCAGGAGTGAACACAGGTCAGAGCCATGCCCAGTCTGCAGATGTGGGGGTACAACTGGCATGAAGTCTTCTCCTGACAAACTGTTCCTGTAACTTTGTGATACAAAAGAACATGAGGGAGAAAAAAAAAAAAACCACAACAAAACAACCATCATCAACAAAATTTTCCAGCTGTGACTTTCACACACTGGCAAGAACTTCTTCATAGCCCTGCTTTGAGAAACAACCAATCTGGCATATTCTGACACCAACATCACTTCTAGGCCAGAGCCCAAGTCAGACAGGAGCACGAAGCAACAAAGGCACAACTGTACCATCATCATGTTTCTAATATTGAAATATAACCATGTGAGGACATGATTTTTCCAGGCCTCACATACATATGACTTAAGAAAGATCCTCAAGGGGCATAGTGAGCTGTATTACAAATTCCTCATAGATGACATATAATTACCTCTGTTTTGGAAAGGATTAGAAGAAACACTGGAGAGGAATCCAACCAGTGGTACTCCCTGAACATCACTCTAACAATTTAATTTCAGTTGCATGGGTGCAAAAAGTAAACAAAACGGCAAATTATTCCAGTATCAAATCAACAAGAAGCTACACATATCTGTAATCTTATAATGTCAGTATTCTCCAACTCAAACTTATGGTATAGAACAACAACAAAAAAACTAAATCAACATTTGTATGTTTTGTCCTAAGAGAAACAAATATGAATGTGTTATTATTAATTTGTAGGTCCTCAGCAAGCTGGCAGAACATTCTCTACACAAGAAGATAAATATTACTCCTACAGGAATGTTGTCTGAGTATAAGTGGGGCTTGTATGATCCAGTCAATAGGCAACCATGTCAAACTCAGCACCCAAAGAATGAGGCCTCTCTCCACTACAGACTGAATCCTGAACTTGGGGCATCTCCCCCTCAAGCCAGAGGACCTTTGAGAATTTACCCTAGCTGAGGATCTGACTCATAACACTTGATCAAAGGTGAAATGATCAGTGTCACCATCTGCTTTAAACAGGATTTATGAACATCACCATGCCACAGACTGCTGAGCACGTGCTATCTCTGCTGAACATAACCCAAAACGAGGGCTTAGCCACTCTGCTTGAAATTTCTGTCTTTTCAGAGCACACCTGTCCTGTGTGCTCTCCCTTTTGTTGCTGTCCTCTTTTCCTCTTTCTGTTTCTTTGTAGTCTCTTCAGGTAAACCGAAAGCAGGCAGACGTGGGTGGGGCAGTATAATTTGGGAGCTCCTCCCAATTACTGGAAATGCAACTTCAGTTCTAGCAGGGAACATTTCCAAATCAATTTTCATCTCAGTTGAAAAACAAATGAGGATACCTGATCTGATTTTTTTTCCCCTTCAGCTGATCATTTCAAGAAGAGTATAACTTTGGTCTAATTATTGCAGACAGTGTCATGATGGGATGAAAAGTCCACATTGCAAAGCCATAGAATGTTCACTCTCTCTCTCTCCTGTTTCTTAAAAACTTTAAGGTATAAGGGTCTGACAGAAAATAGAGATGCACCTTGCATATAATATACACATTTCATACCTTATGCTCACTCTTAGCTTTGGATTTTTATGAAGTTGTCAAACACACAGGTGATAATTAGGAAACCCGAATCCAGTCCCTGCACAGAGATTTAGTAATTAAGCAGTGTCTCTGCAGTGTGTCTGCAAGCTGTAATTAAAAGCTTCATTAGAGGGAGAGCAAAAGTAAAGAGGCAGAGACCTGGTTTTGGTATTATTTTCCTATAAAATACACTGTTCACTACAAGTGACCCATTCAGCACACTCCAGCTGTATTTGGTTAAAATTAACCACAACAGACCAAATCTAGGCATTCAGACCTGCAAAGCAGAGAAAACACAAGGTTAAGGAATTCTTAGAACCTGAAGTGTTACCTTCTACAGTGTTACCTGGGTGTCTAATTAATCAATTCATTTCAAACTATTGCTGCCAAATTTCAAATTGCTATTAAGAACACCAACAAGGCTGACTGTGCTGATGATATTCATGGCCAAACAAAGATGGACCTTGGTTTCTCAGGTTCTTCACATATGCAGGTGTAGAGCAGTGCATGTTCCTCCCCTGAAAGAACTCAAAGTTTACATATCCCTGCACAGGATAGAGACAAAGGTGTTAAGTACAATGTGAGGGTAAAACTGGGTTTAGAGTTACCTTAAAATCTTGATTATCTCTAAGTATCTGCACTGGTAATGACTATGGGCTGTAAGAATAAAAAAATCCAGCTACTGGCCCCAGATTTGTTCAGAGATTGAAATGCAGGCATTCCCTGTGAGACAATAAGAATATTAAACATTAGCTGTTGCATTTATACAGTGTATAAGTAACATTTCTATTTCTCCCCTACCTGCTCCCATCCCAGTATCAGGTATCTTGACTCCCTGTCTCTCCCCATTGCACTGACCACACAGAAACTGAAGCAACTGACTATTGACATTTGGCAGGAAACTGCTCTTGCAAATATCAGCTTAGACTCATTACAGTTAATTACATTTTTCTCAAATAGTATGATATGTCAAACAGTATCATATTGTCTGAAGTAAAAAGTGTTCCCTCATGTCATACAGCCTCTCAGTTATTGTCCTAAGAACACACACACGTTTCTTTTCATCCCTTATCCTCCATTTAAAAATAATATGAAAGCATGCAACACATTTAATTGCAAATACATTATGTGGAATTTACCCTTTGGGATACCATTAAAATGTAAAAGAAAATATATCCAGATGATCCAGTTCAATATATTTATGATGGTACATGACTGACTTCCTAGCAGACAAAACTCCCCCACTTTTAAAGGACACATTTTCAAATTTTGGAAGTGACATCAGTGGACAAAATTCACCTTTGCACACTTAGAATATTCTAAAAGGAACACACACATCTGTTTCATACTTTTAGTGAAGTCTTCCATCCTTTCTCTTACCTGTGTCTAGGAGCACTTTTAGAAGTGAAGAACACTGAATTTTTACCAGAACAACTCTTGACCCATCCTTGCTGGTCTGGGCCCCTAGTGAAGAACTGATTTTGTGTTCTTCACTCCCACAAGCATCTTTCAGGTGCAGATGAGAAGACAAGGGCCAGCAAGTACCGTGCTGTGATCCTGGTCGTGACAAACCATTAAAAAACACAGGAAAGCATTGATAGCACCATTGACATGGAACACACTGGAGGAAACAATGAGGGTGAATGAATGAACAAGTGAATGAATTGCAGTGTTATGACAGTAACACATCTGATGGTTCCAGACAGACTGAAAAATCTGTGTTCCATGTCAGATCAAGGAATAGATTTGAAGCAGATCACAGCCAGGCCACAGAACCCCACCCACTATCTCCATCACATATGGATATCAGGATGAAATACAAAAAGGATGAGTGGTCTCATCTCCTAAATTATGTCAAGATAGCAGAAAGTTTTAAATTCTAGACTTGATCCTTTGACTGATTTGATAAGGCAGAATAACCAGTCTGCCTGAGTGTCACCACTGAAATAGTCAGAGTACTTACTTATCCCACAAGGATACTGTCAGGTTTAATTAATTATGTCTGTGAAATCCTTTCTAAATGAAAAGTGGCAAGCATGATTTATTAACTAAGTCCAAAGCACCACTGCAGAATCAGAGAGTGTTCATTGTTTTACCAAGAGAATAACACTTCTCATAAAATACATTTCAAATGAGAAATTATAATAACAGCCCTTTTGACTTATTTAGACTTTTCTGTGAGGAGCAAGGCAATAGACTTTTGATGAGTTCTAGGAATAGAAGCATAATGAAGAACAAGAGACACAGGAACACTCGCCCACTGACATGAACCAGCTAAATGGTGTTGCATAAATCCTGAGAGCAGGGTCTGCTGTAGGGCTGAGCTGGGAGAAAACCACTCCTCTGCTTGTTAGATGCTGCTTGCTTGCAGTCTGACTGTGTGCAGGGATCTGGGCAGGTCTCACAGATACAATCAGCCAACCACAAAGCCCAGCACTGGACAGGGAATGGCATTAGGAGCCCAAAACCAGCTGTAGGGGGGTGATGTAGGAGCTGCAAAGGGCCTGATCTGTGTCAGCACCCCTCCACTGCTGTCAGCTCTCCTGCTCTCAGGGTATCCCAGCTCTAACCTGCAGGCAGAACCTGGGTGTCACAGTCAGGAATGACAGGCTGCTGTCATGGATGGACATCTCTCAGGATGGGGTCTCAGGACCCTCTTCTTAGGTCCACTTTTCACTGAGGTGATACAAAACCCCAGAGATAAAAGAGTAGACTGAAACATTCAGAGAAGACACAGCTCAAAAAACCTGTGGGTTACACTGATTCAGAACATCCACAGGGCAGCTCTGTGGCACAACCCTTTCCTGTACAACTCCACCTCTTTGGCCTGTACTGGCAAGCTCCACACCCTCCATGCCAAGAACAGGAGTTTCAGAGGAGGAAATGATTCATGCCCTCAGAATGCAAGTGAAATCCCACAGATCAGAAGAAAATACTTTTTCATCTGCGTAAGTATACATGCATACCTCAGATTCACCTATTACATTTCAATTAGATACCACAAATAAATAAAAATACCCCAGATTTGGTGGAATTTAACATCAGGTGGCATGCCACACACATGGCATGAAACAAGATCTACCACATGACTCAAAATACAATGTCAACTGAATTTGGGCCTGATGCAGCAAAAAATAACCTTTTTAGGTTTTGCAGGCTACAGACACATAGAGTTTGAATGGCTCCACTGTGTCAACGTGACACATCATTCAGAAATATCAACCTGTTGTAGCAAATAAAGACAGTAAGGGATTGTCTGGGTCAGAATCCTGTACAAAAATATTTTAGCTAAAATTATAGTGCAAGAAATGGTGGGTGATGTTTGATTTGTGAGTTGGCCAAGACAAACCCATCGGGAGATTCCCCTTAATTAAGTTATTACTCCTTTGTTTACATTTTGAAGTCTCCAAGTCATCTCTCTGCCCCTTTGTTTCCCAGCTTCCTCCTTCTTTATCACATCAGCTTAAGACAGCCTGGCATGAGAACCGCTTACCCATGCTGGCACAGGCCTGGCCAGGCAGCAGGGCTCTTCAGCAGGCTGAAGAAACAAATAAAATAAAATAAAATAAAAAACAAAGAAGATAAATTTAAAAATTAAAAAGGTTCAATACATGAAAAATGAGCCTTGTTTGTTTTTAGAGAGTGAACTTTAAAGAAAAATCATTCAATTATGAAGTGGGATATAATATCACCTAACTTTTGCGAACAGCCCAGCAGCTCAGACACAACCCCCATCTTTCTAAACCAGCACCATGCTTAAGAGCTGGATTCAGCTGCAGGCTCCAGCACAGGAGCCTAGCTCACTTGCTAACAGGGATTTTCCAGGTGTCACCCTGGCAGGGAAGCTCCCACCTCGGCTGGGGACACACCTGAAGTGGGCAGATGACACTGTGAGCAGCAGTCCTTGCTCATGCTGCTATGAAACAAAAAGGCACTGCAGGAAACACTGTTATTTGGAGATAAAGTGACAGGTGTATGACACTGCAAGTCTCAGGGTGGTCCAACCACATCTTTGCTGGTGTTTGAAACAATTCCCACCAGAGACATCTGGGAGCAACCTGCATTCAAATATCCTCTGTGTAGATGGTTATGTTGAAGAAATGGAGATCTGAAACCACCAAAGAGTACAATGCTTGCAGTGCCTGGATCACCATCATACCTCTGTACACATCCTTTCCAGAAAATCCCACCTCTACCTGTTCAGGAAAGGATGTGTACAGAGGTATGATGGTGATCCAGGCACTGCAAGCATTGTACTCTTTGGTGGTTTCAGATCTCCATTTCTTCAACATAACCATCTACACAGAGGATATTTGAATGCAGGTTGCCTAAGCACCAAGCTTTTCCAGGGGCAGTTCCCAGCGCTGCAGCTTTTTCTTTATGTAATCCATTGTTGTACTTTTGTTACAGTTTAATAAACCTTTTTAAATTTTCAAAGTGAGCAGTTGTCTCTCACAAGGGGAAAGGGGGCAAAATGCCTCCCCTGACATGCCAGCTGTCATTCTTTGGATGCAGCCCTGGATGTGTTTGGGTTTCTGGACTTGAACTACTCCCTGCTGGCTCCTGTGCAGATTTTCCCCCAAAAGAATCCTCAATTCTTCTCTGCAGGGCAGTTCCCAATGAATTTATCTCCCAGTCTATCCTCATGTCTGGGATCACCCAGGAGTCACCTGGAGTCTGTAGCATGCACCAAAGTGACTTCAGTGTTGAAATTGTGTTGAAAAGGACCTGTCACTTCAGGCTGCCAACTTTCATTCAGTGGTCACTTAGGACAAATATTTCAGGTACAAATAGCCTGTGATTTGAGTGTGTTATGGGATCCAGACTCATCTCCTCCAGATACCGGAGTTCTGGGCCTGTTCCCATCCCTACGCAAAACCGCGTGTGGGAGTAAACAAGGCGAAGGATCCACAGGGACGCGCTGCAAATGCTCGCGTGAAATTTGCACCGTATTCGCCCGGACAATGCAGGGTTGCCCGTCTCGGCTGCATTTCCTACACTTGCGACACTGGCGGTGCTCGGCCGTGCCCCCGCGGCGCCCCCGGCCCGGCCCTGAGGGGGCGCGAGCGCTCCCTCCCCGCTCTCCCTCCGCCGCCGCCGCCGCCAGCGGGAGCCACGGCGCGGCTCCGCCCGTGACGGGCTCGGGAAAGGCCGCACAACCCGCCGGGCTGCAGGAATCCCGCGGATTCGAACGGCGAGGCTCCTCGGATTCGCCTTGAACCGCTCGCATAAGGAACCGCGAACTATAAAACGCGATAAAAACGGGCCGGGAGGCGCCGGGCGGGGCTGAGGGGGAGCGGCCGCGGCCCCATCGCCCCGCCCTCCTCCGCGTCACGTGACCGCTGGGGCCGCAGCGATGGCGGCGCCGGGGCCGGGCTCGCTGTGGGTGCGGGACCCGCTGGGGCCGCGGGCGAGGCCGCTGCCGCTGCCCCCCGGGGGCGGCTCCGTGCTCTGCCTCCGCCGCCACCGCGCTCGGGAGCTGGTGAGTGCCGGGGCAGCGGGGAGCGGTGTGGGGCCCTCCGGCCTCGGGAGGCGCTGCGCTTCCGGTGCCGGCGGCGCTGCGCAGGCCGCCCGCGGCCTCTCCCGCCCGCACCCGCGGAAGGGCGGTCGCGATCCGCATCTGTGCGCACCTTGCTGTCGGTGCTGTCGCTTAGCTGAGCAGCAGGGTTTGCTGTAAGAGAGTCCTGTAGCCTCTTATCAACGTGTTTTGTATATATATATGTGTGTGTGTGTGTATATGTGTGTATATATATATGTATATATATATATATCTATATATATGTGTACATATAAATATATATGTGTATATATATGTACATATATATATACACACACATGTGTATATACATATATATATATACATATATGTATATGCATATGTGTGTGTGTTTATATATAAACACAGTTGGGTTGACCCTGGCAGGACTCCAGATGCTTTCTCCTTTCTCTTCTCAGCTGGACAGGAGAGAGAAAAATGTAACAAAAGGGGTCAAAGGTCGAGATAAGGACAGGGCAATCTCTCAGCTGTCAGCATCACAGGCAAAACAGACTTGACTTGGGGAAATGAACTTCATTTGTTACCAGTCAAAATCGGGGTATGATTATGAGAGGTGAAAGAAATCCTTCCCTCCTCCCCTCACTGTTTCTTTCTCTCCCCTTATCTCCTTCCCACTAGTGGCACTGGAGGACAGGGAATGAAGGTTATGGTCAGATCATCACAGGTTGCTTCTGAATTTTTCCCATTGTACAGTTTTTCCCCATTCACGTTTAGAGGCTGATTTAGACTGTATTCAGTCCTTTGGTAACCAGAAATTAAAACAAGCACCATTAGAGAATGTTTGTGCTTTTCAGATTGTCTCATTTTTTTTGCTCCTCTCTGGAAGGAAGAAAACACAACTGCTTAATGGTTTTCTTTGTCAGAATGTTTCATTTTTTCTGGCTCAATGATCTGACTCAATTTTGCTGTGTTTTTAGAACATCCCAGAAGAAAGCTTGTATGTGAAGTGTAATGGGCGACTGGTCAGCGATGAAGATGAGTTGCAGAGTGGAGTTGTTTATAGCCTGGAGCCGAGGCTCTGTGCTGGAAAAGGAGGTTTGTTGTTTATTCTGCTTCTTAGTGATTAGATTCTTAGGTTAAAAAACTGCTGCTGTTCCATAGTCTGTACTGATAGCAGGAGTCCTCAGATACTGGCAGACAGACCTCTTGTTGTGTGTATGACTGATACAAAGTCTCTGAGCTAAAACCCAAGTGTTTGTGCAAAGCTGAGGATTGACCAGGGAAGCTGAAGAAGTCCAGATCTTCCTCACATCCCTTTTCAGCTTATCTCTGTTGGTAGAAGTCTGTAGCATGCACCAAAGTGACTTCAGAGTTGAAATTGTGTTGAAAAGGACCTGTCACCTTAGGCTGCCAAGTTTCATTCAGTGGTCACTTAGGACAAATATTTCAGGTACAAATAGTCTGTGATTTGAGTGTGTTATGTGACCTAGTTGACTTTATCTTCTATTATTTAAATATGTGTATATATATAAATGTCAAGATCTCAGTAGTGACTTTATCTTCTATTATTTAAAAAACATCAATATAAATGCCAAGATCTCAGTAGTGACTTTATGTTCTATTATTTAAAAAAATATATATAAATGCCAAGATCTCAGAATTCAACCTAAGCTGGACTCCTTACATTGACAAGATGCTTCTGTGTAGCTAATTCCTGTTCACTTTTTTCCTCTGGAAGGGTTTGGGTCGATGCTGCGAGCCCTGGGTGCTCAGATTGAGAAGACCACAAACAGAGAGGCGTGTCGGGATCTCAGTGGGAGGAGACTGAGGGATGTCAATCATGAGAAAGCGTAAGGCATTTCCTCAGAGGCTGAAATTGTAAAACAACCTCATCCTGTAGCTTACAAAAGAGGTCAAATGATTGTCTGTTGTAGCAATGAAATGGTGTTTTGAGTACTAAAAAGAGCAGAAGTGAAATCTTAAGTGCAGATGGACCGGAAGCCAGCAGGGCTTTCCTGACTGTAATTCTATTATTGCAAAAACAGATGTGATTTTACTGCAGCCTGAGTCTGAGAGACTGTTCCGCACCTCTTGGTGCACAATTCACAATTCCTCGTGTGCAATTCTCACAGTTCTCTCTGAAGCTGCAAGACCACAGTCTTGGGGATGTGTGAACTGCTGTTTCTGGCTTTCAGAATAAACCCTGCTCTCCTCTCTGTAGCAGAGTCTCTGTCGGTTTCCTCCGTCATTCTGCTGGGTGTTGTTGTCATTTCCCATTGCCTCCCAGCCTAGCCGGGGTGGGAGCGTTCTGCGGTGCCGAGCAGGGAGCTGCTGGTGCCGCTGTGAGCGCTGATGTGGGCTGGTGTCGCCGCAGGATGGCGGAGTGGGTGAAGAAGCAGGCGGAGCGGGAGGCGGAGAAGGAGCAGCGGCGGCTGGAGAGGCTGCAGCGGAAGCTGGCGGAGCCGCGGCACACGTTCACCGACCCCGAGTACGAGCGGCAGTACCGAGAGATGGCCGAGCGCCAGGAGGAGTCGCTGCGCATCGGTACGGCAGCACACTGCACGCTGAGAGCCTCTCTAGCCTCACCCCAGTAGGAAAATTTAAAAAAGAATTGGTTTTTTTGGTTTTTTTTCAGTTAGATGAGATCTTAAATTTCAGAGAAATTTGTTTTAATTTTTCCTCTTTGTCTGCAGTGTCTGTTAAATTCCACTTGTGAAAAACGCCAGTCACTTGTTCTTTAAAATTTTAAAAGTTTAATAGTAATAAAATGGTTATAAAAATAGTAATAAAATTACAGTAATAATAATTTGGACAATTTGAATTAGGACAATATGAGACAATAGAAACAAAGAGTTATGGACAGTCTGGGTACCTTTTTCTGGGCAATATAAGCCTGAAAAAGGACCCATGTTAACAGAGGATTAACCCTTAAAAACAATAACCTGTTGCATATTCATACACCTCATCCAGGATGCATAAATTCCATTCACACACAGGATTCTGCCTGGTCAGTGTCAGCTTCTTCCTCTGAATCCTGACTGCATCTTCAAACCTGAGCGAGGCAGGAAGAAGTTGATTTCTCCTGATAATGGAGCAATAAATTCCCTTTCTCTGTAAGATTGAGGTGTCCTGTGGCTGCTATCTCAGTGCCAGTCCTTTCTTTAGAAAAAAAGTATCTTACATAGCATAGTTTCTATTTTAACGTTATAATCTAAAACTATATTTAACACACTACTTAAGAGAATTAATACAGCATAACTTTCTAACATAACACATATAATATTCATTTCAATATTTGCAAAAAGCCAGTCATAAAATAGGCATTTTTCACACACTGAACTGTGTGACATTATACAAGTGATGCTTCACCTTGCTTAGCTAGGTCACCTAGCCAGATTCTGAGTTTAAGATTGAGATTAATTTTGAGATTAAGAGCCAGATTCTGTGAAGGTGGTGTTGCTAGTTGAGCTGTAAGAATTACCCAGTGAAACTATAAAGGGTTTGGGTTGTACATTAAAAACTAGATATTGGATCCAGCTGCAGAATACCTTGTTTCACTTCCTGGTCTTTGTAGTTACTTTGTTTATCCCTATATTGTTCTCTTGCTGTCAACTAGATAGTGAAACTTGAGGCTGAATGGGATGAAGAACCTGATAGTTCAGTTCAGAAATCCAATTTTAATTGACTCTTAGTAAATCCATGTAGGAAAGGTTTTGCTGCTACTCAGTTTATGTTCAAGCTTTGAGTCTATATCACCAATAGTGATTCTTTCCACTAGTGTTTTAAATTGCATCTGAAGTGAAAAGACAAGTAGAATTTACAGCAGACATTAATTGTGTCCTGATGAAGTTCACTTTCAAATTTCTTTTGAAGGCTTGCAGGTTATTGCCAGCAAAGCAATGTCAGCAGAAAGTGGCAAGAGTCGGAAACGCCCGGGTGAGCCTGGGAAGAGCGAAACAAAATCTGAAAAAAGAAAATGTCCTTGGTAAGAGTTATACCTTGTTTTTATACTGCAGCCTTAAGCCTTAAAAAGGATGTAAAGTTAGATACATGCAAGTAAGCAGAGTCTAGTCTGAGATGTAGACTTGAAATAAGAAAATTGAACTGATTAAATCAAAGAACTGAAAGTAAACATTTCTGCATTCCTATAATTCTGTCACAGATGGAGCAGACAAACTTCATTTGCAAAAATAGACACTTTTTTCCCTCATCCCTTCTAAATGATTATATTCTACTACTTCCTATTATCCTTTTCTTCATAAATTAATTATAATTTACAATTAACTTAAAAAGATTGGTTTTCTCCCCTGGCATCTTTCATCTAATGTAACATGGAAGAGAAGTCAAAGATTCCAGTCATTTCTGTATTGGGAATGCTGTAATACCTGTTCTGGGCATTTGAAGCTCCTTTTCAATATTGATAGCTCTTCCATTAACTAAACTAACCTAAATAGCTGTTGGAGTAGCTCCTTATATCTCTCTGAGGATGGTTTTGGAAAGAGAAATCTGGCAATTTAAAAAAATACATGTAAAAGACAAAAAGTTAAGATAGATGCATGTTAATTTGTAACATATTCCCTGTGCCAGGCCAGGGTTGGATGAGGCCACAGGCTCAGGCTGTGAGGATGACAATAAGGATGACTCCCCTTGTACACCTGACAGAAGTTGTCCATCAGGCAGCAGTGCTAATGGAAGTGTTGGAAATCCAGCTGAGTGTTCAAGCAGCTCTGTGGCTTCAGCAGAGGACAGTCCATCTACCAGTGCAAGTGAGAAACCACTGGAGCAGCCAGAAGGTCCTGGAGGAGATCTGCAAGGAGAGGTGTGCACAGGTGGGCAGGCTGAAATTCTGTCTGGAGAAAAGAACAAAATGACAGAGGCCCCAAAGGAAGACACCCAAGGAAGGAATGGAGTGACTCAAGCTCAGAAAGAAGAACAAGAAAATGTTCCTGCTAAGGCACAGGAAACAAACCAGTCCCAGAGCACAGTAAGTAGGACAAAATGAGCTGAAGAAGCAAAAAAGCTCCAGCAATGTGGCTTTTCCCACTGGATTGATGAAAGCCCAACTGATGTTGGGCAGCAAAAGGTGCCAATACTTCTGCTTTATGGGTCCTTGCATAATATTACTGTTAAAGATTTGTGGGGATAATGAATCTGGGCTTACTCTAGCAATAAAAAAAAAAGTGTAGCTCTTTTTTTCAGGCTAGGGAGTTACTGGGATTTTCTGCCTTTTTTCACCTTGGGTGTAAAGTCTGCCACTGGCACAAATGAACTCTGATGTGTGAAAGTTCATTACAGGTCAGTGGGGAAAAGACCAAGGATGTCATCTGATCAATTAGAACTTTGTCATCTACTGTACTATTAGAGCTGGCAAGTTTTAAACAGGATGTTTACCATTCTTCACTGTTTACCTTTTGCTCAGTATTTGTGAGACTTTCTATTCCTAGAACAGGAAACTCCACCAATGCTGTGGCAGATTGTTATTGCAGGTGGAAATATTTTTATAGTAGTCCTTGATGAATTTTTCTTTTTTTTTTTTTTTTTTTTTTTTTAGAAGTAGGGTGAGAATAATGAGGTAACCAGTTGGGTTTTTGTATGCTTAGCAGGACAAAGGTTATGATTTTACTGGCAAGAATTGTTTTTGCCAAGTGCATAAGGGGAGTTCTCTCATTCCCACTGCTGTTATTCCTTGCTCTGGGTACAGACTATAAGAGCAGTATGTGCATTTAAATTTTGAACAAAATGGGCTTAGATTTTGGTGTCCTTTATAGTGAGTTAGTAAATTCCAGCATTTGAATTATCCCATCTATTCCGTGGTCTTTTGTAGACAAGGCTCTGGATTGGACTAGACTATCTGTAGGGGTCCTTTTTACCTTCAGTCAGTTTGCAAATATACCAATTTCCTTTGAAGATGAAATTTTAATCCACATTTTCTTTTAGTGGCAGGATGAGATGTGAACTTCACAACTTGTTTTTTGGGGGTTAATCTTACTAAAACGAGATGCTTCTTAATAAATTTCTTTAATTACAGCATAACTGCATTAGAAATAACTTTTATCCTCCTTCCTGCTCCTGCTGGAGGTGTATTGGTTATATTCTGCATCAGGCTAAAAAGGGGCTGTCAGCTTTGCTGTGCCTCTGGAAGCCAAGGTTAAGCTACTGAACTGCTGGGCAAGATGGCAAACTGATGTTTTTCATTCAGTTTTCTTGGGAGTATTGAACTTTCCTGGGATAATCATAGAATCTTCTGAGGTCTAAGGGACCCACAAGAGTCAAAAGTCCAGCTCCTGGGCCTGCACAGGACAGCCCCAAGAATCACACCGTGTGCCTGAAAGCATTGTCCAAATGAACTCCATTGTCTTCTTAACTTCTGCTTTTCTTGAATGTTTTTCTCAATTGTTTTTCCCTTTTCAGGAGGTAGAACCAATAGACCTGCTGGCCTTCAACTCTGCTGCTGAACTGGAAGCCCTGGGTTTGGAGAAGCTGAAGGTGGGATTGATGTCTTTGGGACTGAAATGTGGAGGCACTTTGAAGGAAAGAGCAGCAAGGCTTTTTTCAGTGAGAGGTCTGTCTAGAGACCAGATCAAGCCATCCTTATTTGCAAAGCCCCCTAAAGGGAAAACCTCTGGTTAGATTTGGGAATATTTACCTTTTTTGCATGTGTATTTGATGTCATTAAATAAAAGCTCTTGGTATCCTTTCAACTGAGTATCCCCAGCTTCTGAACTCACATCCACAAGCTTCCCAAGGAGTTTTGGAAAGGATGGGCAGGTGGGAAGGATATCATCATAGACACACAGCTTGGGAATCTGTTCCACAGGGTACTGGAGGGAGAAGAGAAACACTGAGGCTCTGCAAATCACATCTCATGGAGGTTGTGACAGGACAAGTGGACTCTGTGTGGAAAGGAAATGGGTGTGTTTACTGACTGTTTCATTAGGAAACTGGGATGCAGGGTGCTTGGGAGGTCACCTTGGCCTGTTGAAGTTTTGCTGGTGTAAATCCAGAGGGTGGGGATGTTAGATCTGGCAGTCCCTGCCCAGGTGGCAAAGCTTTGATGTCACCAGCTCTCTGAAAGGCAGTGACAATGTGTGGGACAAAAGAGCCTCCAGTTCTTTGAGCACACTCAAGCTCCTTTTTAGTATGGGAAGGGGAATGTGAGACAAAAGTGAATTGACCATTTTAGTGGTGTGTTTTGGCAGCAACTCTACCCAAGTTATTTCCCCTCACTGCAGTTCTCTCTTGCTTCAGTTTGTACTGATGCAGCCACTTCCAAGCCTACCCTGTGTGTCACACACTTGCCTTTAGTGTTGTGGGTTCCTTATTAAACCAAATCAGTTCCCTGATGTGGCTCTAACAAATTTGTGCCAGCACAACAGAAGAAGGATTACATAAAAACACTGGTTAGGATGTTTTAAACCACCAGTAGCACCAAACACTATTGACCAACTGCATCTTCAGTAGTGCCAGAATTAAAAGAAATGCCCTACATCTATTTTAGAGGGCACCAGCTGTACCTTGAACCAGCTCCACACTTTGGCAATTTTATTTTGGAATTGTTTAGCTCCTGCTGAGTTAAAAAAGGAACAAGCATTTGCTCTAGGATCTTCCCACATAGAGGATTAGCCTAGAGCATTATTGTGTCTGCAGAGCCAGAGGGGTGCCCACTGGCAATTCAGGACTTTCACATGCTCAAAGGGCATCCTTTTGAAAACAGCTGGGTAACAACAGGAGTTAGACTGATCTTTCAACAGAAGAGAAACAAGTAGGTGAAGGGCTTGAAGCTTTTTAAGAATTTGGACAAGAACAGAAAAGTCAATAGCTGGAAAAAAAATATAAACTGAACCAGTTCCAGTGTTATATGGGCAATTTCTGTAGGAGAAGGGCATCAGAACAGAGGTGATCTTTCTAGTCCAGGGCAAGAGGATAATGCAGTTTGCAGCCTGTGTCTGTCTTTTCCTGAGTATTTATGTAACTTTAGATTTCAAAGATGTTTCTGGTTGTAAATGCACCAAAACTGTGAATATCTTCCCAGAAAAAATAGTAATTCTCCTATGGAATCGCTTCCCCAAAAAGCAAGTGGTGTGACTTACAGATGTCACACTTCTGAAGTGTCGTTTTAAATGCATTTATTTCAAGGACCTAAGCACTGCCTCGTGTTTCACTGGCATTTCAGAGTTACTGACTGAAAAAAAGTAATGAGTGAAAACACTGGCACAAGCCTGAGAGAGGGCTTTTCCTCACTTCACAGGGATCCATCTCTTCTCTGGAAAGAAAGATGAGTGCATCTAATACACAAAACATCAGGGAACAGGACAGGTCATAGAGGGAAGGAACCACTGGAGGTTTAGAAATACCACCACCAGCAGACACAATAACAGCTGCCAAAAGGTTCCATTCCATTGTCCTCACCTGCACGGTGCTAACAAGTTCCTCAAAGGCCACTCAGTGATGTTGTTAGTGTTCAGGAAATCATAATCACAGAATGATTATATGCAGGTGCTTTTATTGAAGAGCTCTGGGTATCAGGGGTGCACAGACCCAAACCTGACCCGACATGGTTTTGAGCCAAACATGTTTCATATTCTCTCATTATATAACTTACATATTAATTAATAAACTCACATTGTTCTATTGTATTCATCCAAGCATGGATTTCTCGTGATCCCCCTCAAACCCCTAACATAATTTCTCATGATTTTTTAAACAATAATTATATCTAATCCCATCTAACAATTACATCCTTTATCATATACTGACTACACAGGCGCAGTTTCACATGATCTAGCAAATATGCGTGCTTGTGTGAAAAATGCCTATTTTATGATTGGCTTTTTGCAAATATTAAAATTAATATTATATGTGTTGTGTTAGAAAGTTATGCTGTATTAATTTTCTTAAGTAGTGTGTTAAAGTGTGTTAGAGTTTCTCATGATTCTTTAAACAATAATTACATCTAATCACATCTAACAATTATTTATCATATACTGACTACACAGGTGCAGTTTCACATGATCTAGCAAATACAAGGCCTAGCATATTCCCAGTGCCTACTAAGCCTAACTTTCTCTCTAACTCCTCGAATTTTCTATGAGTTTAAAATCTTTTACTATCAATGTGAACACGCCTTTTGCTGGAGGTGCTGGAATTGTTTCCATCGGTTTGCCGGGGCTGCAGCTTCTGCTCTGGCTGCTGTAGGTGGCACTGGGCTGACACGGAGGATGGGTCCGATCCCAGCAGCGCTGCCAAAGCCCCGTCCCTCTGCACAGGGCACCTGAGGGGGGGCTGCTGAGGAGCAGGGACATGGGTCACACCTTTGTGAAAAACGCCAGTCACTTGGGTTTAAAATTTTAAAAGTTTAATAGTAGTAAAATGGTTATAAAATAGTAATACAAATAGAGTAATAAATACTTGGACAATTTGGATTAGGACAATATGAGACAATAAAAACAAAGAGCTATGGACAGTCTGGGTACCTCTTTCTGGGCAACATAAGCCCAAAAAAGGACCCACGTTAACAGAGGTTTAATCCTTAAAAGCAGCAGCCTGTTGCATATTCATACACCTCATCCATGATGCATAAATTCCATTCAAACACAGGATTCTGTCTGGTCAGTGTCAGCTTCTTCCTCTGAATCCTGACTGCATCTTCAAACCTGAGTGAGGCAGGAAGAAGTTGATTTCTCCTGATAATGGAGCAATAAATTCCTTTTCTCTGAAAGATTTAGGTGTCCTGTGGCTGCTATCTCAGTGCCAGTCCTTTCTTTAAAAACAGTATCTTACATAACATAGTTTCTATTTTAACATTATGTTATAACCCTAAACTATGTTTAACACACTACTTAAGAGAATTAACACAGCATAACTTTCTGACATAACACATACAATCTTCATTGTAATATTTGCAAAAAGCCAATCATAAAATACACATTTTCCCCACCTTTGCACCATTCTGCCTGTTCCTGAAACAGCCACAATCAATCCCTCTGATCCCCCTGCAGCTCATTCTTGTCCAACATTTTGCTTTCTGGACAATGCTGGCATTTGAAAGGTTGGTTTGTAGTGATGCCTGTTCTTGGGAAGGTGCTGTTTTTAAACCCTAAAGCTTTCTCCAAGACATCTATCCGGAAATGGTAATGCCTGCACCCCTGTTAGCACCACCACCTCGGCTGGTTTGGGTTTTGTTATAGCAGAGCACTTAGGGTGGCTTTGCAGATTAACGTGCCTAATGACACTTGAAGGGAGGGAGGTGACAACTCTGAGCTCACCCGGCTGTAGAGGAGGGGCTGGACAGGCACCACAGCTTTCCAGCTCTGCTAAAGGCTGGGCTAAACCAGGATAGTTAGTCCGGGTTTAGAGCCAGCAGCTGTGCATGCTTGTGTGAAAAATGCCTATTTTATATTGGCTTTTTGCAAATATTGAAATGAATATTATATGTGTTATGTTAGAAAGTTATGCTGTGTTAATTTTCTTAAGTAGTGTGTTAAATATAGTTTAGGTTATAACAAAATGTTAAAATAGAAACTATGTGTATGAGATTTTTTTTTAAGAAAGGAATGGGGTACTCGCACCAGATAGCAGCCACAGGACACCTCAATCATACAGAGAATTTATTGCCCCATTATCAGGAGAAACAAACTTCTTCCCACCTCACTCAGGCCTGAAGATGCAGTCAGGATTCAGAGGAAGAAGCTGACACTGACCAGACAGAATCCTGTGTTTGAATGGAATTTATGCATCATGGATGAGGTGTATGAATATGCAACAGGCTGCTGCTTTTAAGGGTTAATCCTCTGTTAACGTGGGTCCTTTTCAGGCTGATTTTGCCCAGAAAGAGGTACCCAGACTGTCCATAACTCTTTGTTTTTATTGTCTGGTATTGTTCTAATTCAAATTGTCCAAATTATTATTACTCTAATTATATTACTATTTTTATAACCATTTTATTATCATTAGACTTTTAAAATTTTAAAGAACAAGTGATTGGTGTTTTTCACACTTGGAAATTTTCCCCTTGGCCTGAATGCAGGAGCTGCCTGGCCTGCTTCTCTAACCTGGCACAGGGAATCAGGAATTTGCACAAAACTTGCAGGGCAGAAAGGAGCAAGGAGCTCTTGAAAGACCTGTCTGTGCTCTATGGAGAGAAGAGGAGTGTTTATAAAGAGCCAGCCAGCTTGTGAAACATCTGCTGGGAGCATTACACACCTCAGTGAGAACACAAACAGGCTGCCCAGGGAGGTGAGTGAGTCACCATCCCTGTGGATACCTGTGGGCCATGGTTTAGTGGTGGGCTTGGCAGTGTTGGGTGTATGGACTCTATGATCCTGGAGGTTTTTTCCAACCTAAACAGTTCTCTGAGGTCTGGTGGTTATAGATGGCACATTATGGCCAGTGTGATGCTGTACCCAGCATCCAGCAGCTACCTGGCACCTCCCAGGGGTGACAGGGCCACTGACCCCTGGGCTGGAAGTTGGCAGTCACCTGGGAAGTAATGATCATGAACTGATTGCATTCATTTTCAGCAGAACAGAAAACAGACCTTCAAAGGGAGTACAGGCATCCCAGGCTTCCAAAGAGGCAGATTTTTTTAATAGCTAAAATCAGAGGGGAAAATGTAAGCAGAAAACCCATAAATAAACTTTAACAAGCTTTAAAACAAAATTAATAAATAGCTTGGAAAAAGACCCAAATAAACAAACAAACAAACAAAACCCCACCCTGATTCAACAACTATCAAAAATAGAATACTGAGAGCTGTGGGTGGTTTACACGACTTTCCAGTGCCCAACATCTCCAGGTAACCTGTTATCTCCTGCCAAGCTTAAAAACTCTTTCTTGGCCATTCTGCACCTGCTGGTTTTACCACAGGAAACCAAGGCACCCCAGTAGTTCTGGAGTGCCTGAGCATGTCCAGAGGCCAGAGGCAGCAGTCCTGATGAGCTCTTTATTCTGTTTTATTCTGAAATGTGCTGCTTGCTCATGCTGTTCTCCTACACCTGCTCCATGAGTGGACAGAGGGGCCCAAATCCTCTAAAAACATCAAAGCCCTGCAGGATCTCTGCCGTACTCCCTGCCACTCCCATCACCTCCCCAGCCCTGTTTGCCCTCGGTTCCCCTTTCCCAGACTCCAGCTGCTGCCAGCCAAAGCCAGAGGAGCTCCCTGATTATCACCTTTGCTGGGATGTGGATTGGGCACCCCTTGCTGCTTACACAGGCAATTAGGAGGCTGCCCTGAAAGGCAAAGTGTCAGACACCCTTGGTAGGAGTCTGTGAAGTGCAAAAGGGAAAAAACAAGAGAGAGAGAGAGGAAATAAGGCCTCACCAGCTGGGAAAAGCTGCAACTTCTCACAGATTTTGAAAGGAAATGGGAAAGCAGCTTTGATTTAAATGGAACCATGGAAAGATCACACAGGGCAATGTAGTCCAGCCAGCGGTGGCATTTAACGTGGCTTGAAACTTTTGTTCTCTCTCCTGGAATGGAGATAATGGGTAGAGATAACGGAGAGGGAAAGTGCTGCTGGCATGGCCAAGCCTCTCTCTAAAGGAAAGCTTTCCTGAGACTGACAGGACCAGCTCCAGACCCCATGTCCAGCTCCATTAACCACTGCAGGCCCTTAAGGTCACCCTGTGAGCACTGCCACGAGGGCCACCCAGAGCAGGCACTCATGATAAGCTCGTGCTTCTGGTAAGACTTAGCTGCCACACGAACACTCACACAAGATCCTAACCTGGAGTGGGACTGACAGGGCTCTTGAAGTCCTCCAGGTGAAGAGCACACACCTCCTGTTCCCTGAGCAGCACCTGGGTGCTCTGTGCTTTCAGCAGTGCAGGAGTGTGAAAAATGCCTATTTTATGATTGGCTTTTTGCAAATATTAAAATGAGTATTATATGTGTTGTGTTAGAAAGTTATGCTGTGTTAATTTTCTTAAGTAGTGTGTTAAATATAGTTTTAGGTTATAACAATGTTAAAATAGAAACTATGTATGTAAGATACTTTTCTAAAAGAGAAGAATGAGGTACTGCCACTGAGATAGCAGCCACAGGACACCTCAATCTTTCAGAGAAAGAGAATTTATTGATCTCTTATCGAGTTCTTCCCACCTCGCTCAGGCCTGAAGATGCAGTCAGGATTCAGAGGAAGAAGCTGACACTGACCAGACAGAATCCTGTGTTTGAACTGAGTTTATGCATCATGGATGAGGTGTATGAATATGCAACAGGCTGCTGCTTTTAAGGGTTAATCCTCTGTTAACGTGGGTCCTTTTTCGGGCTCCTGCTGCCCAGAAAGAGGTACCCAGACTGTCTGTAACTCTTTGTTTCTATTGTCTCGTATTGTCCCAATCCTAATTGTCCAAATATTTATTACTGTAATTATAATACTATTTTTATAACCATTTTACTACTATTAAACTTTTAAAATTTAAAAACCAAGTGATTGGCATTTTTCACAAAGGATGCCTGATGGTTTAACACTGGCTTTGCCTTAAAAAACCTTTCAATTTTTTAAAATAATTTCTGGCTATATGGGGCTCATTACTCCCCTGCACTGCCCTTCCTTTTTGTTGTATTACAGCACAGCATCAATGGCAGTGCTGAAGCACGCTGCTGCCAGGTGTGTGAGATGTTCTGCCTCTCCTCAGAGACTGTGCTGCTGCTCAGATGGAGAGGAGAACATGACAGCTTGGCAGCCTTCGTGTGCATTACAAGTTGTACCCATGCAAGAAGCACACAGAAGGTGTCACAGCAAATGCAGCCTGGATTGAGGATGACAGGCTGGGAGACAATTACCTGTAGCACGGGCTGATGTCTGGAAAAGTCCCAGGTGTGGCAATATTTCATCCACAGCGTTCTACCCAGGAGTTTGCAATGTAGAAGTCTCTGGAGCCTTCTCCACATCAGCCCAGCCTCCAAGTCTGCAACATTTTCATGGCAAAGCCATCTGGAGTTTAGAGGAGTAGTGTTGTTAAAAATAGGTTAGAAACTGTTGTAAAATAGTTGTTACATCATTAAGCATGTACTGTTAGTTTGGTTATTATTTTGTAAAGGGGGTTAAAAGGGTAGTTGTAAGAAATACGGTACTCAATACGTACCATAGCGCCTTAAACCTTCATGCAAATGAAGGATCCAAAAAGAAACCAATCCAAAGGGACAAAAAATAGGATAAAAAGGGGCTTCTGACCCACTGAATTGTGCCACTCCATCTGGGACATCGGGAACATTGCTGCTGAGCAGCCCCAGTGCCGGTGCTGCAGCATCCTGGATGGGAGCGCTCCTACTTGGCCCTCAGCCCCCTTGCTTTAGGCCTTTCTTTTTCTTATAATAAATGCTGAAATCACTTTAATACGAGGAGCCTGCTCTCATTTTCCTCTGTGTCCTGTCTCCCCAAAAGTGAGGAGGTTCAATCCCAGTGTAAGTTCTAAACCAGCCCCAGCAGAGATGCTGTGACATCCATGCAGCTGCCCCAGCGGTAAATCCAAGTGTCCATGCAGGCAGCAGGGCAGGCAGGGCTCTATCTCTCAAGGATATGCACCCTGAAATACCCACAGCTCTCCCTGGTAAAAACGAGAGCAGGCTGCCAGTACTAAAGTGATTTCAGCATTTATTATAAGAAAAAGAAAGGCCTAAAGCAAGGGGGCCGAGGGCCGAGCTGGAGCGCTGCCATCGAGGATGCTGCAGCGCCGGCGCTGGGGCTGCTCAGCAGCGATGTTCCCGATGTCCCAGATGGAGCAGCACAATTCAGTGGGTCAGAAGCCCCTTTTTATCCTATTTTTTGTCCCTTTGGATTGGTTTCTTTTTGGATCCTTCATTTGCATGAAGGTTTAAGGCGCTTGATTGGCCCATTACAGTTCTGTCCAGGCTGGCTGGTTTCACTAAGGGGGTGGTGCACTTTACTGAGGTGTGTTATGGTACATTGAGTACCCTGTTTCTTACAACTACCCTTTTAATCCCTTTTACAAAATAATCACTATGAAAAACACCAATCACAAGAGTTACGGACAGTCCGGGTGCCTCTTTCTGGGCAAAATAAGCCCGAAAAAGGACCCACGTTAACAGAGGATTAACCCTTAAAAGCAACAGCCTGTTGCATATTCATACACCTCATCCACGATGCATAAATTCCATTCAAACACAGGATTCTGTCTGGTCAGTGTCAGCTTCTTCCTCTGAATCCTGACTGCATCTTCAGGCCTGAGCGAGGCAGGAAGAACTCGATAAGAGGGCAATAAATTCTTTTTTTCTGAAAGATTGAGGTGTCCTGTGGCTGCTATCTCCGTGCAAGTCCTTTTTTAAAAAAGTATCTTACATAGCATAGTTTCTACTTTGACATTATGTTATAACCTAAAACTATATTTAACACACTACTTAAGAAAATTAACACAGCATAACTTTTTAACATAACACATATAATACTCATTTTAATATTTGCGAAAAACCAATTATAAAATACACATTTTTCACACAACAACCAATCTAACAGTACATGCTTAACAATTTAGCAACTATTTTACAACAGTTTCTAGCCTATTTTTAACACTCCCCACAGTAAGACCAGGTCTCCTTGGCCACCACCTCCCCTTCCCCACCCTCCAGGTGTCACAGACATGCTCACAGACCCACCGCTCTCTTCTGTGTCCCTCCTGTCCGCAGGACACCCAGCAAAAGCAGCCAGACTCAAAGCAAGGGGCGCCGGACACAGCGCAGGATCCTGGGGGAGGGAGGAGCCTCGCCCACGCCGCTGCTCCTGGGATGCTCTGCTCCCCATTTCCCTCAACAGCCTGCCCAAACTGCACTGCACGGAATTTCCCCCGGGATGGAGGATGAATGATGGCCGGAGTCCAAGTGCTGGAGGTTGGAGGGAAGCCAGGGTTAACGCTCTTCGTTCTCAGGCAGCAACCAGCTCAAACACTTTGTTCCCCAGCTCAAACTCTTTGTGTGGCTGGAGCATCGGCTCTGCTCCTCCTGGTGATGGCCGAGCTCCTGCCCTTCAGGCTGCGCCCTGCCCCAGCTGGGTGGAGAGGACCTGGGGCTGAATGCCGATGCCATTAGGTAGATACATAGTCATGAGAAGGGAACGCCAGAGATCGTTCTTGGCTCTTCCAGTTCTGACTCCAGTGCCTCATGGTGCTGTAGCCCAGCGCTGGTGAACGGTGAGTCTGTGCTTTTGCCCTTGTTCCTCCCCTTAAAGCTCTTTTGCCACAGATGTTTACACAAGTGAGAGGTGCCAGCCTGCCCATGAGGTGATGGCAGAGATGCCTGGGTGACCTCAGAGCTGGAGTCCTGCAGAGCAACAGGAACACTCACATTTCCTCATGGATTACACATAGCCACTGCAGAGTCAAACAGGTCCCTCTTTTCCCCTCATCCATGGTCACCCTGTCTAGCCAGACAAACGCATTTCAGAGTCCTTGCACCAGCAGCAGGTTCAACCAGAGCCTCAGGGACCACACCCCAACATCCAACAGAGATGGTCAGCAGCAAATGCTTCATCCCCAGAGCCATCTCAGTGGGTTATGAACCGAGGAGGAGTCTGACACAAAGGTGGAAATAATTAGCATGGGTGACACCGTGGCCAGCTGCTCAGAACAGTTCATAAAGGGATTAAACCATAATGATCGTAGCGTTTCTCCAGGGTATGTCCAAGAGGAAGGGTCAGGGTTAAAATGCTTCTCACGGGCAGGAAGGGGGTGGGACGCAGCTCATCCCTCCCTGCACTGCAGCTCCAGCTGAGCCCTGCAGGTTCTGTCACCGCTGCGGCTCCCGAGGAGAGCATCACCTCCTGCTGGCAGAAAAGATTCAGGGTTTTCTCTTTAGGAGTGTTGGCTTAAACTGCGCAGCAGCTCAGGATGAAGCGCTGGCAGTGTAGGCTCTGCTCTGCTCTGCCTGCCGATTCAGCCCAGCCCCTGGGGGAGCAGACAAAATCACACAGGTAGCTGAGAAGAGCTGTTCCTGTGTGCATGTTTATAGGAGCTGGGCACTGGATACTCACAGAAACATGATCGACCTTTTCCCCTCCTTTTTAGATCTAAGAATAAATATTAGCGCACACATGGTGACTTTAATACTTGTATTTTATTGTTTCCTTGATTTTGAAAGCACACACAACTTGAAAAATATCCCTAAATTGAAATAACTGTAATACAGAATCAGAAAAACAAACTGTTACTCACACAAGCAAGTCCTAATGTTCCTGTTGATTCCAGGACTCTAAATTCTGCCTAAAACTGTGTGAAGCCCGTGGTACAGGGACCAAAAATATAAGCCTTTGAGTTTCAGATAATATTTTATGTACATGTAGGTATGTATATGTACATGCAATACATATGCACATAAATATGCTCCTTTGAGCTCTAGGCAATATTTTATGTACATATAGATATATGTAAGTAATCAATATGTAGCTATCTAGTATGTAGACAATACACACATTTATTCATACACTCTGTACATGTGTGCATGTGTGTGTACAGTTTATATACATGTAAGTGCTTCTGCTCCCCAGCTCACCAAAAACACAGCTTGGGCAGACAAGGACCAAACCCAGCAGCCTAAGAATGAAAAGCTGAGCCCACGAATTTGTTCTTCACCTGGTGATGGTGAAGGAATGGAATTTTGTTCTTTTGCCTGGAGCTGTTTGCAGTACTCCAGGGTGGGGGCTGAAATAAATTCAGTGAAGTTTAGCTGGCACCAAGGAGGTCCTGAGAAGCACTAGGCTCCTCAGGCATCCCTCACATATGTGAAATGCACACTCCTCTGAGCCCATCTACACTGACAAGTGCACTCTCTCTGCACGGCACCAGGGCCCCAGTGCAGGCAGGAACCCTCCAGGACCTCCATCAGCGGCTTGGGGCCGGGGTGGCTCTTGGCGTGGCTGCAGGGAACGGATGACACCCCAAGCCACCCCGTCACTCCTCACACCAGCGCCACACCGTCCGCGACACAGCTGCACCTCTCCACGATCATGTTGGGGAACTCGGCCGCCTCGACCTCGGTGTGGTTGCCCCTCTTGACGAGGTAGATGATGGGCAGCGCCGAGCTGGCGGCCACGGCGCAGGAGCGCTGCCCGGAGCCGGGGCGGCGCGGCGGCTGCAGGCAGCTCCCGGAGCAGCGGAACGCCTGGAAGCCCGCCGGCTCCAGCACCCAGGGCAGATCCCGCAGGCTGATGTAGTGCTTCTGCCGGCAGCAGGTGGATTTCCCCAGCACCGCCTCCTCCCTGCAGTCCCCGGAGCTCCTGGATACCAAAGAAGAAACAGGAATGGGTGCTGCAACTGGAAACTGGGGAGTGGGAGAAATCATCCTTGCTGCTGACAGCATAGGTGGGCTCTGAGACATGGAACCTGCTCAGGGTTGGTTTGAGTATTCAGACAGCAGATATGGGAAGAGGAGAGGTGAGATTCAGCAGCAGCTTTCTAACTACTCCATTCACAGCTGGTGGACACTGGTAAGGGTAAGAGCTGCCTACCCTCCTCCCCGCCCCAGTAATTTGGGGTTTGCCCTCTCCCCCACCCCCCAGTAATTCAAGGACAAAATTACACCAGAGGCAGTGTGAAAAAATGCGTATTTTAGGATTTGCTTTTCGAAAATATTAAAATGAATATTGTATGTGTTGTGTTAGAAAGTAATGCTGTATTAATTCTCTTAAGTAGTTTGTTAAATATACTTTTACGTTATAAAAATGTTAAAATAGAAACTATGCTATGTAAGATACTTTTTTTTTAAAGAAAGGACTTGCAGCAAGATAGCAACCACAGGACACCTCAATCTTTCAGAGAAGAAGAATTGATTGCCCTCTTATCAGAAGAAACCAACTTCTTCCTGCCTCGAAGGCGCTGTCAGGATTCAGAGGAAGAAGTTGACACTGACCAGACAGAATCCTGTGTTTGAACGGAATTTATGCATCATGGATGAAGTGTATGAATATGCAACAGGCTGCTGCTTTTAAGGGTTAATCCTCTGTTAACGTGGGTCCTTTTTCAGGCTCCTGCTGCCCAGAAAGAGGTACCCAGATGTCCGTAATTCTTTGTATTTAGTCTCATATTGTCCTAATTCAATTTGTCCAAATTATTATTACTCTAATTGTATTACTATTTTTTATAACCCTTTTATTGCTATTAAACTTTTAAAATTTTAAAACCAAGTGATTGGCGTTTTTCACAGGCAGTACAGCTTTAGGTTTCCTACATACCCGTAGTCATCCAAGTTGAGGGTGTAGAGCACCAGCTCGGGCTTGCCCAGGGCTTTGTCCCTGGGGTCCTGCGAGGTGAAGCGCACGGCTTTGGCCATTTCCGAGGCGTGGCTGCCCAGCCTCTCCCCTTCGATCCGCACCTCCAGGAGCATCGGCTCCCGCCCCTTGCTTCGCAGCCAGTAATGCACGGCCTGGGTCACATCAAAGCTCTTCCAGCCCGACTCACGAATAGGAACCAGCCTGCATGACAAGGGCTTGGCATTAGAAAAGCCCATGAGATAAATCCCGGGCTCGCAGCGCTGTTATTGCAGCAGGATAATTCACTTCCTGTAGGTTGTCACATGCCTTAAGTACACGATCATTTTTGCTCTGGGCAAGCACCCACAGCAGTTAATTGTCACCTCAAAAAGACAAATGCAGATCTAACAGACACTGAAGGGTCAGGAAAAAAAACAAACCCTCTCTAAATGCTCATACAAAAATTTAGGTGGTGCAGGGTCATGTGCAGCCTCAGTATTGGTGACAACACTTGGTAAACACCAGGCTCCCACCTGCTCCTGTCTGAGCTGCACTAGGGCCATAAGTTTCCAGTCCAGTCTAGTTCTGCCTTCAAGGGTTGCAAAACTTCCACAGAGCTCACCACTACAGAGTCAGATGATTTTTGCATCATTTACTTGTTTAAGCCAGCTAATAAAATGGCCAGTGGAAAGAAGACCAGCAGCCAGTAACCCACTTGAATTAGTGGCACAGAATTGAACTAGGTGGGGCATTTTAGAGAGAAAGATGTAGCAGCAAATGACATCATTTAATAGATTATTTCAAAGAATCATCATATATTGCCATCTCAGCATGATATCTGCTCTTAAAAGCTCATTGTGGGTTTAGAGGCCATGTAACACGGTTGTACAGATGTAGACCCCATCAGACTGAGCTGAGGCACAACCACACGATGCCCAAATGCACCCCAGAGGACCCAAACTCTGTAACTCCAGCAGAGGCCCCTTTCTCACCTGGAATCTATCAGGGAGGTGCTGTTGGTGCCATCGTGCTGCTGCTGCACCCAGTACACGCTGACTCTGGCGTTGGAGACGGGCCTGTGGGACTGCCTGGCAGGCAGGCTGGCTCTGTCCACAGGCTTTTTGAAGAGTTTCAGCTCAGCCATCGTGACTTCGCTGTTTTTGGGTATTCTACCCTCCATGTCGAACATCAGCTTCTGGCGCGTGGTTGTGTCGGAGTGGAGGACTTCCCCTGTCATACCTGTGCAGTTGGGGACAAGAAGGATGGCCTGTCACTGTCACCCTGCTGGGAAAACTGCCACATTTCATGCACGATTATCATCGCAAACACTCCTTCCATGCTCCCAGTCGCAGAGACAGCCACTAAACACACCTTTTCTAATGCATACTTGAATCAATGTCTTGCAAATGCCCTAATTATTCTCCTATGTCTGAGCCTCGGCAGCTTGGAAGAACTAAATCTCTGGCATAACATGACGCCAAATTGAGCAGACCTCAAAAAGTGTGCACCTCTGTGCCAGTGCTGGGCATGAAATCAGGAAACTCTACCACTTGGAATGAAAAAGTATTTTCATTTGCTGCCCAGGGTGCTGTGTATGTCTTTTGAAAGCACAATAAGCTCTAAGTGCCCTTGTACAGCCATTATTGTATCTGTATGGCTATTTTTCCTCCTTGGTAATTTTTTCTGAAAAAAAAAAAAAACTAAACAAAAAAGAGATGAGCAGGAGTGAAACATTCTCCAAGAGGTGTGATTCCTATTAGAGGACTTGCTGTAGATTTCACCCAAACCCTTGGCTTGCACTTTTTTACTCCCCCCTGCCTGCCCAGACTGTTCCCAGGGTACCAAGGCTTCTATCAAGCTCCAGCAGCATCCTGTCCTTTGGAAGGACTGCGGGACTCCCTCTCCAGGTGCAAAGGGTGCTTTGTTAATCTTTTCGATGCTGTCGCACGCTCCTCCTCTGCCCAGCTGAGCTCTGGAGCCAAACCCGACCCTCATTCCCCTTTCCCCTCGGGGGTTTGCCTCTGCCCATGCTGCTGCCAGCCCTGGCAGATTCCCCTGGCAGCAGCAGGATGCTTGGGATGCTTGGGATGCTGCCAGCAGCAGAAACCTTACCTGTGTGTCCCGGGATGCCCCTGAGGATGCCAGCCAGGCTCGGCAGGGCTCGGCGCTTCACCCTCTGCCGCTTCAGCATGGACATGTACTTGTTCTTGACGTGCTCTGGGATAACCACATCCGCCAAGTCTCTCGAATGAAGTTTAGGGACCTCGGACAGCCCCAGCTGCTTCAGCACCGCCTCCTTGAAGCGTTGCTGGGTAAAGGCTCGGGCGGTGAGGACGAGGCAGAGCACGCAGAGCATCCAGGCACACCTCAGGTCCATCCTCCTCCCCCAGAGAAGCAGCTCCCTGCCCGGCAGAGATGAAGGGGGGGATCTCCCCGGGGCTACTCTCGGCAGAGATGTGCTGGCAGCCTGCCCGAGCTGGGTGGAGGTCCCCGGTGCTGGGGTTTTATAGCCAGCCTCGTCCCACTGGCACAACAAATTTCACAAGTGGGGACGAAGCGAAGGACTTAAAAGGATCACTCCCCTGTTGGTAGACACATGCCAGTTTAACACCTTCATCCACTGCAAAGTTAATACAAGAGGGTTTAGGGGGCTCCTAGATTCCATCACGGGGAAGAAATTTCCTTTTTTCTTTTTTAATTCCCTGTAAATATTTGCCCAGAAGCCCCCTGAGCAATGGGTGTCCCCTGCTCAGCCCTGCTGGGGAGAAAGCACAACTGCAGAATGCATTGCTTTATGTGCTACACCATATGATTCCTAGAGGCAGCATCAATCTTTACTGCAGAGAACTTGCCAATAACAACCAGGAGAAGCTTTAGCTTCAGCTGGAAGTCCATTTTTATGGCAAGCATTGAAAAATCATTTTAATCTTTGGGGTGGGGGGTTAGGTTCCACTTTGATCTCTGAATATTTGTATCAAGTGTATGAATCAGGGCAGTGAGTCACAGCAGTTGAATGATTTATGGGTTTTATGCTGCTTCTGAATCACAGAAGGTGGAAGATATACCGGTGTGACATGTTAGAAAAACTCCCCATCACTCTTTATGGGTTCCTGGGGGTTTCATAATACTCATGCCTAGAAGAAGAGGGCTTTATGTAAAGGCAAATCACTTCTCAGTGAACATGAGAAACCACTGCACTGTTCCCCAGCATGGATGAAGAATATCAGTATTTTGAATGCTGTTAACAGCCACAATAGAGCACTGGCTCTGGAGAGTGAAGCTGATCTGAAGGCTGGGGTGAGGAGGTTGGATGTTTACCTTGTAACATTTAAACTGGAAACTCTTTTCTTCCCCAGCCTTTGCTGGCATAAGGTGTGGAAATCTATTTTTGGCACCAATCCGATGAGAATAGAATTGGAGAAATAAAATGTGATTGATAAAAGCATGAAGGAGCATGGCACCTGGGGCAGACTCTCATCCTCTCCAGCAGCCACATACCTGAGCCTACAGACAAATGTCTTCAGCATCAAAGGCCCTTTGGATTTTATATGCCTCTGTAAATGATTCTAAATTGGTCCAGTTTCACCCAGTGCCCAGGCTGAATGGTGTGCCCTGAGGACAGTCTGGCTGGAGGATGGATGTAATGAACTTGTACAAAATCACCCCTTTGTGGCTCATCCCTCATTAAAACAAGTGTCAGCTGAGGGAGGCAGCCTGTTTTGTACTCGGGGGAAGGCAATAAAGCCGTCTGAAAGAGCCCCACTCAACACTTCTGTTACTGCTCACTTTGTCTTTACAACCTTTTAAGAAACTTGTCTTCTTAAGCATGATAAAGCCTCTGTTAGATGTTAAAAGGGCACCTTATTTAGCTAAATTGAGTTTTAAGAGGAAAATGGAACAGACTACAAAGTAACAGCCTGTGCATGGCCCAAGGCAGTGCATTCTTTAATCCTGCACTTTGTGTAGCATCTTTCTCCAGAGATGAATTTTAGACATGCATTTGTATATTACTTCAAAATACATCCATTCCCAAGACACAAACAGCAGTGAAAAATATCCACTTCATTTGTCTGCTTCAAGTTCAGCTCATGTCAAACACTCCTGTGAATAAAAGGGAAGGTTTTTCCTGAAAGCTTTGTGATTTCCCTCATCCCTCTAGGAAAGCTCCATATACCCAGCTCCTCCCTCAGGACTGTCTCTCCAGCCAAATGGCACATTAGTGATTCCTAGAGGCTGGGGCAAGAGAGCTGGTCACACAATGGGCTGTGTCAGAGGCCTGGAAACCACCTGGGCAATGTTCAGATGGCTGACAAAGCTTTCTGCACATGGGCTCTCTAAATGTTGGCCAGCTCAGTTCCAGCAGGGAATTTGTTAGGTTTATACGGTCACCTGGATAAAACTGCAGTCCAAGGATTTGTAATGGTCTCTCTCTTGTGTCAGAAGACACAATCCCATAATTATTTATCCATCCAATTAGTCTTTGCCCCGGAGAGTGGTCCTACTCTGCAGTGAGTGTTCTTCAAAAGACCATGACAACATGAAACGAAAATGTCTGATTGCTCCAGCAGCACCCAACTTTCCTGTATCAGGATGTGATTTCCCCTGCGGCTGATGCCAAATCCACCAGGGCTCTCCACTGTCCAATGTGTATTGGAAGGTGATTTATGGGCTTCACACCCAAAATAAAATTATTGACCAAACACACTTGAAGCTCAGCTAAGAAGAAAACAGAGGATGTATATTGGAGGCTTTTCACAGGAGAGTGATTATCTGGTCCAATTGGAGGATTTGCCATTCCCCCTTTGTCGTGCAAACAAGAAAAAGTCAGGAATTTTATAATAGCTCTTTCTGTGTAATGTGTATTAGAGCCTGCATGGCACTTTTGAAATGTCAAACAGAGGATTCAAAGAGGCTGCAAGGGGTGAAGTATGAGCAACTCCCAGTTCTAATAAAAGCCAGTACTTAGTGGAGAGAGAATCTCTATATTTAAGCTTTTAATTTTGTTGCAAGCACTTCTGTAAGACATTTGCTGGGCACATCCGTGCAATGACTTTTGGTAAATAAATCCAGTGGGATCAAAGAGAAAGTGTGAAAGGCCTGCCCTAATTATGTAGCTATTATCCTGGGAAACAAGAATGTTTGAAATGTATTTGAAGTATTGAGGGTCCGAATATTAAACTTTTGCAGATTTCAATTGCCATGGACATAACCCTTTTGTATTACAGCTGGGCCCATATTAAAACAGCCCTTGCTTGAGTGATGTGAAAGGCAACTTCTGTGGGCCAGTACAGCTCCCTGGAGTTTGCTCCCTATGGCCTAAGCTTGCTCTGCAAGTATCTGGCATGGAAAATTTTCCAGAAGGTAAGGCCTGATAACACAAGACATCTGGGTGTCTCCCAGGGCTAGACTGAAAACAGCAGAGCCACTCAATGCAGCTGTGTCGATCTTTCTGATGGCTGGGATTTGTTGCCTTGTTATTTTTGTGCCAAAAGGCTTTGTGCTCAATCAGGTATTACCTGACTTACCTGCCTCTCATGCATTCCCTTCTCCTTCCAGTGGGTGCAAAGTCATAAAAGGGACTTTGGATCAGTGTTGTGAGCTCTGGCTAACCTGACTCTGGGAAATAGAACTTCCTGTCCCATGTCTGAGATGAATTGTGGTTGCTCTGAGTGCACAGATCTCATTCCAAAGATGCTGCAACCTCAGCCTCAGTCCTTAGTGTTTACTCTCCTGCCAAGGAGCCAGTTGCAGTAGCAACTTTTGTGCTCCAAACTATCACCTGCTTGAGCTATAGAGAAATTATCCTTTAATCTAGGCAAGGACATGAGACTGTTTTTCCTCATCAGCAGTACAGGCCAGACTGAACTGGCCATCTCCAAAGGAAATATCTGAGACATCACATCCTGTTGGGTCCTTCCCTCCTGGTGCTGTGTATCCCTGATTGCACTGACATAAGCACATCTTCCATAGGCAGCTTCTGCTTTTACTCATGAGCTTGTTTTGGTCAGATGGCCAGGACAAAAGGCAGTCTGTCTGAGGAGGAGGAATGGATAAAATGTCCAAAGTCCCCCCATGTCCTCGGTCAGCTGATGTCAGCTGGCTGGCTCGCAGGGGTTTGTGCCGGCAGTGTTTGCAAAGTGCCTGTGTTCTGGCAGAAAGGAGATCTTCAAGATTTTTTTTTTAACAGAAAAGCAAACACAACTGTTTAAATACAGCATTTTCTATGCCTTCAGCAGTTTCCTCCCCACTGCCCCAGTCTGTTCCTTGTTTGTTAGCTGGGGAAGCAGGACTCGTCACGGCTCTGATGGCTGCAGCATAGGCTGCTGGCAAAAACACTGACATTTAGTTAATGCAGTTGAATCAGATAAATAAGCATACAGCCCTGAATTGCTTGCTTTACACCACAGTCCACTTCATTAAGGAATGCCCTAATTACTGAGAAATGGCTGAATTTTGTAGGAGCATCACTTAATTTCTAATCAGAGCCCATTTATCAGCCTAGTTAAAATGCTGCTTTTCCCTTGCCACTGTATTTATGGTGTAGAAGTTTATCAGCTTTTTTTTTAAAGTTTCTTCTGCCTTATTGTGCAGATTCAGTGTCCCATAGCCTTTACTGATTCTGTGCCAAGTTTGTGTGGCAATTGGCATTCCAAAACCTGTGATGTCCCCATTTTCCTGTCATGCTAATACTGTTGGAATACTCTTCATACTGCATCTGTGGCACTAAGTAACCTGGCTTAATCATGGATTGTATTTCCTCCAGTTAATTTTAGCTCTAATAAGTTTTGCTTCACTGAACAGAGTGTCCTCTTTTGCTAAGAAAGAGAGAAAATGAATCACTTTTCCCCAACTCAGATAGAGAAAGAATAACAATATATTCTAGCAGCTGTAATTTATTTCTATTGCCAGGAGAAGTTGTAAAGACAGAAAGATTATGAAGTATGTGTTAATGCAAGTTGAATAATTTGCATTACTGACTTTGCTGGAAAATATTTTTTTTTTTCTGCAGGCCAAAACTAAAGATGAAAGGACTAGATGAGTGAGACCTAAAAAGCAACTTCTGAGCTGTTGTGCAAAACAGTAATTTGTTAGTGGAGCACAAAAAACTCTAAAAATGCCTGTTACTTGCACAGAAAATTACAAAACCCAATGAAATGTTGTAGAAGGCAAAATTAAGTGATAACACACACACACAGATGACAAGACAGAATTGACAGTTTAGACTTCTCTGATCTGGTACATCAGACAGAGGGAGGAGCAGCTGCCCAAAGGCTTCTGCTAGTCCTCACTGAGCTATTCAAAATTAGCTTGGGCAGTGCCTAAACAAATCTGCTGATTGGCAAAAAGATACCTGCAACAACAGGAAAATGAGCTGAACTACTACTCACCTGGTTGTTTTCCATCTGTAACATCTGCTGCAGAAGTGACTCTGGGGCTATTGCATGTCGGTGGGTTTTACCCCATGGGACCTAGATTGTACTGATTGATGTATTCAGTTTCAAAAATAATTACCTGCACATGGCTTTTGTCCCTGATGTTAAGAGCACACTGGGGCTGTGATCAAAAGGATGGTGAGGTAGAATTCTGAATGGGCCCAGCAACAGCTCCAGGCCTACTTGTCTGGGTTTTGGGTGAGCTGGGCTCATACAGGGAGAACATGGCTGGAAGCAGGAAGTTTCGAGAGGTACAAAACCATCTTGAAAATGATGATCTGGATCAGACTATACTCCCTCATCCTGATGCTTGATGTTCATTCTTTTGAAACAGAAAGAGGCTGTAAGCATGGCATTGAATTTTTGCAGGAACCTTTATTCAGAGTCTTCATAGTGCTGATGCAGAGAATGTTCAGAGAATGGTCTTAAAGGCTTGTAGATTATTTGAAATGCATTTTAAAAGATTTTAGATCTGTTAATAAAATTTCAAATCATTAACTCATTTTTAAAAATCTATTGAGCTGGTTACTGTTAGTGGTGATTTATTATTCATCCTCTTCATTCCATTCCCCTTCTGTCTAGATTGAGTAGTTTGTTACACCTTTGAGAATTGCACAGTAACAAATACCAAAATAGCCCCCTAATTTTTTTTGTTTTCAAATAATGCTACAATGTTCAAAAAGAAGGGTGTGTGGATAGACTGCTCCTAGTCAAGAAGTTACTACACAGCTGTTTTCACTTAAATATTTATATTGTCATGGTATTGATTTCTAATATTTTTGAATATTATTACTATTTAATTTAAAAGAATTCACAAGAAAAGAACTGAAAAAAATGACTGGGTTTTTGTGTATTTGACTCCAAAACAGAACAGTTAAAGGTATTTTACTTCATGGCACAGGAAATTATGTAATTTCCTGCCATGCACTCATATCTATGTAAAGAAGGCATATAAGGCCTCGGATATAACATGGCCCTTAAAAGAGTAAAAAATAAAGCTCTGTGACCTGGCCAGTTTTAATCCTTTTAGCATTCATACTGCAGCACCATGGGAGATGCATCATGTTCATTTGATTTTAAAAGGGAATTTAGCCACACTTGGTCAGGTCACTTAAAGCGTGAAACACAAGCTTCAGTTGTTTGAGTTTTTTCTTTTTTTTTCCTTTTCTTACCTTACCATTTGCTTATTCAAAACCATTTATCCAGGAATGGCCAACATTTCCACAGGGCAACCAATGCAATTCTGAACCTTAATTTTGGCTTTGACATGTGATTCTGGAGGAAATGCCATGCATTTGAAGCTGGCATCTGTCAGCTTTCTAGGCTGAATAACTAAAGATATGGTGACTAAAATTTATTTTATCTATGCAGCATGGCTCTTAGCTTTAGCAGTTGCCAGTGCAGAATTCAGCATCTTTTGACAAATCATACATGTGGAGAAGATTTTTCAAAGGTACAAGAAGGAATTTAGAGTCTATTTCTCATTGAGCAAAACTTGGGTGCTTAGTCCCTTTTCTCTGCTTTGATTATAAAACAGAGCAAGGAATATTTTACCTTGTGACAGCAAAACTAGAAATAATTACTGCAATTTAAGCAGAGATATAGATGACCTGAGAATTAATTTGAAATGCTTGATCATTTTGATCAGATCTGTTGGAAAACTTCTAAGGCAGACTACAGGAAAACAATGTTCTCAAGGAAGTTCAATTTCTGCAAATCCAATGGGAGGAATCTGAAAATCATTATGTGAAGCAGACTTGGAAAATTGGCTCTTAAAACTCTTTGAAAGCTTCATTGTTTGATTTGTTTTCAGTCCCTTGTGGTAAGAAAGCATACCTCTGGACTCCACCGTGTTCCCAGGCTGGTAAACTGTTGAACACTTGCTGTCCTAAATGAGAAAGTGCTGTGATTCATAATAGGACATGAAAATATACTGTTGCTTGGGTTGCCTTGAAACTGATCTACAAACAACAGCAGTAACAGAACACAGTTGTCTTGTTTCCTGAGTGGATGGGAACTGGTCCCTTAACACATTTTCATGTCCACTGAGCAATGCTCTCACTATGATCATTTGAATAATAAGTTCAAGTTCTTACATTGATGTATGAAACTCTTTTCATCTTCACAGGAACTATGGTTCCAAATGAATCCCAATCACCCTGGCTCACTGTTGCCCAGGGCAGTTGGCAATTTGGGGCCCTAAACCTCAGTTCTGTTCATGCCAGGGGTCTGCATGCAGCACCTGCTCTCTGAGCTGTGCTGTACAGCCCCAGGAACTGACCCAGACAGGGAGTGAAAGGAAAGTGCACCATGTTGTGAAGGCAGGAATAGTTTGCCTGGGTGATCCCTTGTAACACTGATCCTTTCTTCCATCCTGGAGGTCATCTCATTCCAGAAACCATGCCACTTTACAGAACCTGCTCTTAACTTCTCCCAGATTAATTCTGACCACTCACTCTATCATTAACTGATACATAACCTGAATATATAAATATCTACTCCAGTAAATCTAAATATAAACAAGTGTTTTACTGAAACAGTAGGAAAGGAGAGCTGAAAACATCTGGGTTCTTTTCCCAGTTCTGTCCCTGAGTCAGGATTAAGACCTTGAGAAAATTGCCTTGGCCAAAATTTTCAAGTCCATATTTAGACACCAAAATAAATAAGCTGATTTTCAAAGGCACCACAGCTTCTACCAACAAAACTCTCATCAGCTATAGACTCTAATAATTACTGTACTTAAAGTATCTTAGTAAAACAAGCCATCTGTTACAGGGAAGAAAGTTCTCCATTGATCCATAGATCACCTGTGTTTCTAAGCTGCTCAGCTTGCAGGGACTGCATTACTTTCCCTTTTCATACATCTTAGGCCACACTCCCACTCATGAGGCAATGTCAAACATGCCAAGTCCAGCTGGAAGAGATGTGAGGAAATACCTTTATATCCCTTGCATACATTTGAAAGGAGAAAGATGAAGCAGAAAGAAAAGAAAGTGATTTAGAGAGAGTAAAAGAATCACAGGAAAGGAAATATGAGAAAGGATGAATAGGGGGAAGAAATAAAATACTACATAAAGAGGTAGGAAAGAGTGGACAGGAAGGGAAAAGAATGGAAAAATCAGAAAGTATGGTGATAATATGTCCAACAGGAAATCACACACTAAGGAATGGACAGATTTAGGCAACTCTGCTTCTCTAAAGTGGAGGTGCAGAAAGCACACAGTGAGGATCCTCAGGCAGCAGTCATGCACTTGGAACTGGCTGGATGCTGCTGCTCCCCACTACTTCCAGTCACACTCTACCAAAGCCATGCTCCCCTGGATTCAGGAGCTTCCTTGCTGGAAAAGCCTCGCTGCCCTTGGTTGTGGCTGTTTGCCATGGCCAGAGCTCTTCACATCTTCCTGCTTAAGCCACTTTGCATCCTGACACCAAGTCACCCCAGCCACTTGCCCCTTGCATCCCTGGCACCTGACCCCCTGCTTGGGCTCACCAGGATCATCCTGCTGTCATTAGTGGCCCCCTGTCTGCAAAGGAGCCAAGTTGCTGCTGCTGCTGTGGAAATTGTAACTCAGACCTTGCCAGCTCTTTGAAATCCTCACAGTTTGGACACTGAATTCTTTTCATCTGTAAATCCAGAAGTGGGAAGGGGGAATTCTTGCCTAACAGAAAAAAAAAAAAAGACTGCTCATTATAGAAGTCCTTTAAAAACTATTTAATCTATAAATTTATAAAGATTATTTTAATTTATAAATTTATCAAGCAGCATGTTTGATGCTGACATTTTAAGGGAAATCAAGCCAGTAAACCAGGAAGTGTTGTGCCAAGGCCCTGGAACATGGTTCTTATGTTTAAAAGCTGGGAATCTCACTGGACTCTCTACAGATAGAGAGTGTGGATACAGCAGATCAACCATGAGTAGTTTCTTCAAAGCTGTCAAACTGTGTGGTGTTTGGAAAGAAAGAATAAAAAGAGAAAAACTAGTGTTCCTCTTCTGACCTATTTGGATTAATACCCGGGTTTCAGAGCTTGTTTCACAAAAGTTTACTCTCAATCCAAGGCTGCTGCAAACCCAGCTGAATTGACTCACCAATGGTTTAGACTGCAAGAACTCCTAGAGCATTTTGTGGCTCCTGCACAGACAACTACTCATCTCTGTGCTCCAGGAAAAGCAGAACCAGAGGCAAGGATGCTAAAATCTGTCCAGAGCTCGTCTCAGTACTGTTGCAATGGGAGTCACTGTGTGCAGTGAGGACACTTGTGGAGTACAGAGGCTCTTGAGGACACTGGAGTTGTTCAGGAAAACTAATGTGTGCTGTACCTGGGAATGGGAAAAATTTACAAGCTCAGAGTGGTTTGATATTTCATACTGGTAACAAGCACACCTGGTGCCTGATGAATCCAATGGTTCACATGGCCAGGTGATCTCCTTTTCAGTGGGACAGACCAGATTGTGCCAGATGGTTTCTCCATCTCCCTCTCCCTCTCAGGCAGCTGCCCTAATTATAGTTAGTGCTGTGCCACCTATGAATTAAGTCCCTTCAGGTTCCATCCACATGGAGTTAATGCATGGATAAGCATTAAGATAATGTGTAAATTCAGGAAACAATGAAGTCACCCATGTTGCAGGCCACCCTGCCCTAGTTTTGTACCAAGGTGTGTCACACCAACAGTGGTTGCGTTGTGACAGGCTAACAATAGACCTAACAATATCAGCAAGGATTTCTCCACACCTGCAACTACTCCAAAGAAACCAAGGTTTAAAACCTCACCCTGCCCAGAGGTATGATGAGGAAGCTCATGGATTCACCACTTCATAAATCAAGTTTATGCAAAGTGTGTGGCAATAAGCCTACTTTTTCCTCCTGTACTTTTCAGCATTGCTATTTCAGACTGCAGTTTCCTGTGTGTTTTAAGAAAATTCCAGTTTTCACCCAAGTATAACTTGATGAAGATGACAAGAAAAATGAATCATGCTCAAGCATCAATACCAAGGCTACATTCACCATTTCCTATCTGACATAAAATGTAAAAGAAAAGAAAAGCAAATTTCTATCATATATCACTAGATATATTTGGTTAAATATGTTGTATAATAATCTGTTGTATTGATTAATAAAAATACATTCCAACTTGAATGCAAGACAATTTCTACCTTGAAAGTCAACATATTACCTATGAATGGGAAGCAACATGCCAAAAACAATTAAAAAGAATAAAGAGAAAAGAAGGGTAAATTGTCAATTTAAATCATGACTTGCTGCTTGCTGATTTGTATTAGGACATTTAAATCCGTGTATTTGTCTAGATTTTTCTACTTGTTTGTCTATATTATAAACATTTTAATGCTCAGACCTTTCAAAGGAAAATCCCACAATGCCCACACCGTGTCCTGTGATGCACTGAGGCTCATAAACAGGTTGCCAGATGAAGGCAAAGATTAAAAGCTAGCAAAGGGCTGCCAGGCTGGAAGCCTGAATTAAATCCATTAAGGTATATTTGAATAGGCAGATAAGTAGGGACCAGCAAGCTGGGCTGATGAGCTTCTTCAGAGAGAAGAAACCACGGCGAGAGTTGCCATGCATGGCAAAGCTCAGGCCACCTGCTACTCACCTCCAGAGACCCTTGAAGTCCTCTTGGGAATTCACCCATCAAGGGACATCCTGCTGTGATAAATCAAACTAAAGTGACAAGGGAGCTCTCCAGCCATAAGGTCATTTAATAAAGTAAGGGAAGAGTCACACGTGGAAGTGTAAATACCCTGCACACTTGTTCAACCTGGTGCTAAAGAGCTGTTGAAGTGGATATGGAGGATGCAAAATAAAAGAAAGATGGAAGGATTTCAGAGTCTCTTGACCTGCTCCCTAGGTCCTGAGGGTGGTTTTCCATCTGCTCTAGCAACATAATTAAACGTTTGTGAACTAATGACAGTATGTGGCTTTTGTCACCAAAAGAACAGACAGTGGTAAACAAAACCCTATTTACAAGAGGTAGGGAGGAGGGAAATGTGACTCTGCTGTTGAAATTAGAGATAAACAAAATCACACCACTTAGCTAAAGAGCCTGTCTAGACAGAGGAAGAACAAAAACAAATGACAAAAGCTTAATGTTATTCTTGTGAGAGAGAGAGAGGGAAAAATTATTTTGCAGCTAGGCAAAAGTCATCACACTGAAGAATGTCAAGACTACAATGTTGAGATCACTGAAAATTACCTATTTTACACTACAGAGTAAGATAATCTAACCAGAGTAAGGCCTTCCTAATTTTGAAAAACCTGGCAAGAATCAAGAGTATGAACAGCTTAGGAAATCAGTGAGAAAACCACCCAAGCAGATTTTGGTCCTAGAAGTGGAAAAGCTGCAAGCATACACTGAGGCTTCACCTACATGGTAGATCTACTTAATTTAAAAGAAAGTAATTACAATTATTCCACTGTGAAATCCTGTTTTGAAATAAGTTGTCCACAGGAAGAGTTGTTCCAGAAAAGACAGGATGGACATAACTCTACAACACTCATGCCAAACAACTTTCCCACCAACACAGCCCTAGAGAGGAGAGAGAGTGCTTAAAGGTAAAACTAACATTGTTCAACAATAGTGGGATTTCTTTATTCCAGCAGTGAATCTGAACCACTCTGAGCTGAGAACTTTAATGCTATTTTCTAACTAGCATAATTATTACAGCCAATTTAAAAATCACAGATTATCTACAATGCATCTGCTAGGTAAGTGATGAAATTGTGTCTTGAAATGTCTCTCAGTGACTGCAGATGACCAGGACTTTGTCCTTTTTGTGGGATGAAGTGGGAGAAGGCAGATAGCACACGTACAGCCAGATGCTGCTGTCCACTGAGCAGGCACTCCTGAAAAGGGAAGCGGGGATTTGGCAGAGTAAAACAACTGTGGGTGAATAAAGTGGCAGGGAGCAGGACAGCAGCCATGCATGCAGGGCCCTAAGTCATCCATGGCGTCTGAACATATGGGAATACAAGGAGTTAAAGATGGAGAGGCAGGATCAGGACTGTCAGATGGAGTAGATAGTGGCTTCTTGGCAGCTGGGACATTAATTCTTTTTAAACATAAAAGTCAGCAGATAACCAAGGTTTTGATCAATGTAACATCAGACTAAACTTTGCAATGCCCTGATTATTTTTGCTTGGTTTTAGAGTGGGTTGCTGTTCTAAGACATCACTGCTGCTTCATCCATGAGACTGCAAACCTTTGAAGGCAAGTGGTCCCTGGTTCCCTCTGAACAGTCACATTTTCATCATTACCATAATCTTCTTCTTCCTCATATGCCTGCTGCTCACTGAGGTCAGTCCTGCCAGTCAGGAGCAAAGGATGAAGGCACAGGAGGATGAGGATGGTTGGCAATGCTGGGTATCAAATGGCTGAGGAGGGAACACTACAATAAAGTGTAGAGAAGAGGTGGAAGGCAGGGAGATGCTGTACAGTGTTTCTGGCCTGTTGTCTGGAAGCAATGAACCCCTTAAAGGATAGGATGTCCTTGTAGATATCTGGGATTTGGTCTTATCCCAGCTCTGTCACAGACTCATCAACCTAAACTCCCAAGGTCTCGGGGTTTTTTCCAATTCACAGCATATGAGTTGTGTGTGGACACAAGGGGCTATGCATATTTCATGGAACGTTCATGCTACTACCATTATTTATTCATTTATTTCAGAGCTACCTGTCAAAAGAGGTTTGGCCAGCAGGTAAGTGAGGGTGATTCTCCCCTCCCTACTCTGCCCTTGTGAGACCCCACCCTGAATGCTGAGTCTCGTTCTGGGGCCCCCAGCATAAAAAAGATGTGGGCCTGTCAGAGTGAGTCCAGAGGGGACCATGAAGCTGCTCAAAGGGCTGGAGCACCTCTCCTACAAAGACAGGATGAGAGAGCTGGGATTGTTCAGCCTGGAGAAAAGCTCCTGGGAGACCTTAGAGCACCTTCCAGTACCTGAAGGGGGCTCCAGGAGAGCTCTATGCCCATTTCTACATGGGCATAGAGGAACTGTTACAAGGGCATGTAGTGATAGGACAAGGGGGAATGGGTTCAAATGAAAGAGGGTAGGTTTAGATTAGGTAACAGGAAAAAATTCTTTACTCTGAGGGTGAAGAGGTTGCCCAGAGGAGCTGTGGATATCCCATTCCTGGAAGTGTTCAAGATCAGGTTGGATGGAGCTCTGAGCAACCTGGTCTGGTGGAAGGTGTCCCTGCCCACGGTGGGGGGTTGGAAATGGATGATAATGATTGAAAATCGATGATATTTCAGGTCCCTCCCAAACCACTCCATTCCATGATTCTATGATCTCAGTGTATGGCCTGCTCCACTTCCACCTGCATGCTTGCCCACTTTACCAGACCTGAAATCGTGGAGTCTCTCTGGAAATCCTATCTCACATTTCTTGGGGACTGTTTTATTTCCCGTGCTCTAAAACGCTCTGTTCGCTTCTGCTTTTAGACACCGGTAGGCGCTAGAAGGCCTCCCCGGAGCCTTCACTGCAGGCTGGACAATAGCAGCAGCTTTCCCTCGCTTATCTGAGGGTCCGCTCCCTCAGGGAGGCGCAGGGACCGCACTGTCCCGGCAGGGGTGGCACTGTCCCGGCCGGAGCGGCACTGTCCGGGCAAGGGTGGCACTGTCCCGGCTGGAGTGGCACTGTCCCGTCAGGGGTGGCACTATCCCGGCAGGGGTGGCACTGTCCCGGCCGGAGCGGCCCTGTCCCGGCAGGGGTGGTACAGTCCCGGCCGGAGCGGCCTCTGGGGGGAGAGCGGACGGCGGACCGCGCGCGCACGCGCAGACGCCGGGACTTGTTGCCGGCGCTCGTAACTCCAGGGCCGCGTCGGGGATTTCGGGACCGCCCGTGAGGTGACGGGGCGGGAGGGCAGGGAAGGGAAAGGCAGAGAAGGGAAGGGCGGGGGTAGGAGAGGCCGCCCCGGCGCAGGTAAGGGAGGGAGGGAGAGAGCGGCGCCGTGCGGGGAGGGGAGTGGGCGAGGTGAGTGCGGCCCCTCCTCAGCGGGATCCCCCCTCAGCGGGGTCGGGGCGGGCAGCGCCGGGAGCGGCGAACCCTCCCCGCGGGGCTCTGAGCCCCCTCCCCGCGGGCAGCTGCGCCTCCTCTGGCTCAGAGTACCCTACTCTGGATCGGAGGGATTCGCTCCCTCCTCCCGGGGCGAGCCTGGCGCTTCCCAATGTGCTCCTGAGGAAGCCGGTGCCGCCCGCCGCGGCTCCACGTCCCTGCCGGAGCCGGGAGCGCCGGGGGCTCCCGGGGCCACACGGGACCCGGTTCCCGTTGCCGGAGCCCGCCCGGGGCTCCCCGGGCTCCTGCGGCGCAGCCCCACCCGTGGGAGCTCTTCCCCTGCTCTTTATCTGCCTGGCAGCCGGCTTGTTTAAAAAGAGCAGCTTTCGAGGGTTGGAAGCAGCGTCTGATAAACTCCAGTGTGTTGCTTGGAGTTTAGCGTGCGGGTTTGTGCTGAAGATTCCCCAAGGCTCCTCAAAAACGCTTCTCTTTTCCGGCAGCGCTAAGTTTCAGTCCGTAGGAAGCAAGGATAGAGTCACGGCACAACTTTTATGGGCGTTGTTGGGGTTTTTTTCTTTCTCTCTTTTTTTTTTTTTTTTTTTTTTTTTCTCCCCATGATGAAACACATCAGCTGAGACAAAGTTTCTTCCTCACCATGTGGCGCTGCCCAACACTTAGCAAATGCTGTTTTGGGAGGAGTGCTCTCCATGCTGTTTTCCCGCTGTTTAAAAGGAGAATATTTAGTTATTAGTATTTTTTGTTGTTTCGTTTTCAGCATCTCGTCAGAGACACGTGCATTCCTGTTAGAGGCAAAACATCCCGAAAGTAATGTCCCTGGACCTGTGTGATGAGGACCTAGAATATTTGCTTTTGAAGGATTGAGGTTTTTTTTTGAGGAGTGGTTTCTCTGTGAATTTATCAGTCAGAAGTGTGTTCTGCATGAAGCAGTACTTGGGAATCAGCAAGTAAATAAGATCCAAGAAAGGAAATGTTTGAAGTGGAAAGCCCCAAAATAAACGAGCAATTGCCTGCACTGATAAAAAGAACTTTGTATCAATAGCCAAATCTCGTGCATTCTTGTATGGTACTACGTTATCTGATCAGGTCAGTTGACTAAAATGAGGCAGATGTGTGTTCTCTGAGAAATACTCTTTGTTCTTCCTTGTTTGTGACATACAATAACTGGCCAGCTGTGCTGGCCTTTCAGTAGAATTATTTTGCAAAAGGAAAATCGCCCAATATTCCAAGAACAGAAAGGAACATGTGTATTTGTGTAGTGGTTCTTTTCTGTGGAATTAGGTGAATTTGTTAATGATCTCAAGGCTTTGACATTTAAATACAAAGTTCACAAGCTGCTGCATTCACACGTGCTCATCAACTAGGAACAAAATTTTCAAACTGCTGTTATTGGAATATGTAATACCCTGTGTGATCCCTAGAATCACAGTCCAGGCTGGAATATGTAGTTAGATGTTATGGATTAATTGACAGGGAAGGGGTTTTTTTGTGAGGCATCTTCTGCAGTTTTCCTCAGATCTCTGTAAGAGAATGTGGTTCACTAGATGTCTGGAATTCTTGTCTAGGCACTGCTGGTAGCTGAACCTGCCAGTTATTGCAAGACATTTCACATATGAAAGGAAGAGATTGCCAAAGGCACCCTCTTTCCCAAAGTAGTTTTCTGGTTGCATCTTCCTCCACTTTTTATACTTATGATATTAGTATATCTCACAAGTACCAACCAGGCTTTTCACAAGTTTGTTTCACTTTTTCTTTTCTTTTTTTTCCCTTTTTATCTTTTAAAGGGATAGAAAAAATGAACCCTTTCTATTTTCTGGGTTTTGGACATTCTCATCTAGGCATCTTTGGGAATAGGAGTGATCCTTTCAACAGAACAAATGAGACTTACTGCTACAGCACTGCCCAGGGCAGCACAGTGCTCCAAGGAGTGACCTTTGGTGGAATCCCAACTGTCCTGCTGCTTGATGTCACCTTCTTTTTTGTAAGCCCAGTTTTCTATTTCTTTTATTGAAAGTACTTCTGACCTTCTCAAAAGTGAGATTGTTCTCTGATTCCTCTTATTTATCGGGTTGGAATTTGGTTTCTGAGAATGTTCAGAATAAGAAATGAGTTGAGGCCATCCTGGGAACATCAAAGTGCTTTTCAAGTGTTGGTAAATGTTTGCATACAGATGGGATGGTGGTGCCACTGCATGTTGGATGTGTAGATGTAGGGAGAGTGCAGTTTTACAGGATCTGTTTGTGGGGACAGTGAATTTTGTGCTTGCAGCTCAATTTTTCATGTTTTACCTTAACTGCAAGAACATTTGTGTTTAAGTACTGGGTACATTTTCAGGAAGGGGACACCATTACTAACTCAGTTGGGAAATTTTTCCACACTGTATTGCCTTTTGAAAAAACAGCTTTTTAAAATTAGATTTCCTGAGAAAAGATGGAATATGATTAGTTGCTCCAGGACAGGCCTGAAACTGCAATAAAACTTGTGGTTATTTTTGTAAGCTTGGTCTAGGTGGCCTTCAGCCACCAGAAAAAGGGCTGCAGACCTGCAAACTGGCCTGAGGAAAGGGTCCATGGTAGTAAAATAGACAAAAAGGATAACAGTTTCTGAGTTCTAGAAATCTGCTGTAAAGAAACTTAAAGTAGCTGTGCTCTGAGCTGCCCCTTCTGTAGGAATGTAGAGGATATTCCTCAGAGTTATTTAGTGCCATTCTTTGCTGTTGATTCGGTGTATGCTACCATAAATCCATTTTCTGAGGATGTACAACATTTACAGCTCAGTGTCACCAATGGCACAGCATTTAATAAGATTCACTTGAAGTGTTTGCCTTTTTTTAAAGCTGTGGATCAATTTTAAGACACCGAGTCTGCTTTTGAGTTCCTTGCTGTTGAACTCTGCACTCAAGCAGGGTTAGGTAGAGAGTTGGATGCAGTGCAGAAAACTCCTCTTTTCTTCAAGTATCAAGTACTGAAAATTATCTATCAGCTCCTGTATTCTTATTTTCATGACATTTTTACTGCATATCCTTTTAGTAACTGCCTGTTGATGGGTTTCTGATCTGTTATTTCTAGGTTGGTTTCCAAAGGAAGTGAGGTTTATATTTTTCATTCTCTTCCCATTTTTATCTGGCAGTCCTGCCTAATAACTATAGGATACTACAGCCAATTTCAACCAGAGTTATGAAGAATCTAGAGAACTTTCCTGCCTGCACCAAGTTTAATGACCAGGTGAAGCAGGAAGATCTAAATGAATCCTCCCTGTTAGGAGGAAGGCTCTCATGAGAAGGTTGCATTAATTGTGAAATGTGGAAATGAGCTGTGTAATCTTGACACAGAGATAATCTGGACTGGCTGTGTATCCTGGCTGGCCAGTCAGTATTTGATCCCAGTAAATTATATCACTCACACCACTTTCCAGCCAAACAGGTTGTTCAGAATAAGGAATTCCATGGGATGGAGGAGGAACCAGAAATTGAGGGAGTATGTTGCATATGCATAGAAAACAGGCCCTGTCACTTCATTGCTTTTTGTAGAGGAACTTGTTTAGAAGAAAAAAAAAAAGAAATGAAGCTATGAAATACTCAGTGATGGAGCTTTTTTTCTTGTTTTCTCTGTCTCTTTCAAAAAAGGAAAATACAGGGGGCAGAAAAAATACATTGCAGAGATCAGAGATAGGTAGCTTTGGTCCCAGACAGGTTAGTCTGTAGCATGGCCACCACTGAGTTGGCTGGCATATGATAATTGATTTAGGAGCTAGGACAGCATTTTTGGTCAGTTCTTACACACCTAAGAATGATTATTTTGAAATGGGAAAAATATTTTAAATATCTCCTTTTTTATTTTCTAGATTTTAATATTACTGTTTTCCATTATAAGAAAGAGGTTCTGGGACTATGGTCGTGTTGCTCTGGTGTCAGAAGTTGAAAGGTAAAAAAGATATGTAATCAGACTGACTTGTTGAATCATTTAGGGAGGAAAGTACAGTGAGTGTGGCTTATATTAGGTGCATTTATATCAATTAAATATGCTTGTAATCACTTGCACATGTTTGTTAAAAATGCCCTCACACTGCTTTGTGTGAATACATCCCCCTCAGAGAGTTACTGTCCGTGGTTTCAGCCATAAGTTCTGTGTTTCCATTGCCATGGGTTTCATCCTACAGCTGTGAGTTAAGGAAGTGGAGGGAAGGAAAGAGGCTGCTTGTCTGCTGACATGCTGCACACTGCTGTTTGCAGTGTGCCTCTTTACAGAGGGATATTAACCATTCTGTTTATCTTGGCTCAGGCCCAGTGTATTCCCAGAGCTCCCTGCACAGCCCCTGCCACAAAATCTCCCAAGAGTTCAAAAAGAAACACTGACTTTTGCAGGTTTCTGAAATTCTTCACTGATTTGTGGTAATATTTCAAATGAGCATTTGATTTTTTTTTTAATGTAGCATGATATGTTGGGATGTTTAAAATCCAAACTGTCTGTGTGTGAAGTGGGAAAACTTTAACAGCAAGCCTCTTCCTGGTGCAATCAAATGGTGGTAAATTCACAACTGAGCAACTGGAAAGAGCTCAAACCCTGGTTTTAGGTGTAATCTATGGGCAGTTGTGAAAGATAGATGATGCAAAATAGAATGGGCAATAACTGAGAAGGCTTTAATCCAGCTGGCTGAGGCAGCAGTCATGAAGGTGCTGTGGAAACATGGGACCAGCAGGCTGGAGCAGTCAGACACCCAGGAGCCTCTGTTTTTGTCCTGCTGGGCTGTGAGCTGAGCCTGCTGGCCAAAATGACAGAGACACCCAGGAACACCCAGGAATCTAACAGGTGTCCTCCTGTAATTACCATTGCAACATTTCTTTTTAGCAACCAACTGAAAACAGGCACTCTGCTGCTTTTGAGGGCTACAGAGTTTCTAAATGTTTCTAGCCTTGCTACAGGACTGTTTGTGCGAGGAGGTGCCTTTGCAGGGATTTAGTTGCCAATAGAAGTTGTGAGCAGTGGCTGTACCACAAAGGAAGAAAAATGGAGGGGAAAGAAGTCATGTCTTCTAGTGAGGAATATCCAAACAGGAAGCTAGTTTGCAAATCTAATCCTGGCTAGGCTCCCAAACCTGTGTTGCATTCTGTTACATCACTGTGGCTTTAATATCCTAATAAAATGTTATTTTCTTTCAAGCTCAGCTGTGCTGTCATGTCAGGAGCTCGTGTGTCCTCTCTGTTCAACAGGGGACATACACAAGTTACTATAATTAGGCACGTGCTACAGGGTGAAAACCACAGCTTTCATAAGTGAAACAGTGTGTTTGTACTACACCCCTTAGTCAGAATTGTTAAAGTTGAAATAATTCTGTAAAACTCCACCATCTGTTGTTAAAGATACTTAAATGCATCATTTCATGTGTTTTAGTGAATCAAGATATAACCGGTTGTCAACATCATCATCAGTGCCTGAAGATCTTGAATATGATAAGGTAAATATTCTAGAGTTCTGATAATGCTTTCTGAATGGAATCTGCTGGAATCTGCCATTCCATCTAGTTCAATGAACCATCATTAAACTGGAAGTTCATCTCCATGCAAAAATTAATAATGCATTGTTAACTTTTATAGTTAACATTGTGCTTTTATAGAACCATGCATAATCTCTGTTTCCTGACCAACTATTGCCATATCATAAAACCAGTATCTTGTGTCATTGTTTCTAAGTCTGATTTGTTGTTTTGGTTTTTTTTAATTTAGAGAGGGACTATATGTTAGTGTTTCAAAGGGGGAGGGGAGAGTAAAAAAAAAGACTGGTAGATAATTTGTACTGGGACGACAGTTCAAAAACTTACATTGAGTTCACATTGCAAATAATACCTAATTGTTCTTCACAGTACATTGTTTTCCTCACAGTGTTGAGGAAACTGGATGCAAGTGTGAGGCTAATAATAATGTTATGCACTCTCAATAATCAAAATGGTTTGAAGTGGAGGGTAATATTTTGGCCAATAACTGGCTCCCTCCATGGTCTTTCTGAAGTTGTTGAATTGGTACACCCTTATAATTTTGTGTTGCAACTTCAGAATGAGCCATGCAACAGTTGTCCAGTGGTGGCATCCAAAGTTTTCAACATTTTATATATACATGCATCAACTTAATTGCAATTAATTATTTGTATGAGCATCAAAAGCATACTCGTGGTTGATCAGGATTGCTCTGCTATTTGTGTACTTTATTCCATCTTTTTCAAACCATCAAGCAACTTTAGCTGTGGAGTAGCATGTGTCTATTTAGTTGGATAATGTTCACTTGAAAGAGGAGCCCTTTTGAGAGAGAAGGGGTTTTTTTGAACCATTGTGGGATGCTCAGTGAGATGTGAATTCTGCTATCCAGTTTCATTGGGGGATTTGTAAACCTATATAAGAAGCCTTCCCTGGAATGTAATCACAGCAGTGTTTTTAACAAGCATTTAACTGATTAACTTGTGTTAGTCCCTCGTATTTCAGAGCAACAAGCTACCAGCTTTTTAGCTAAGATATTGTCTTAATAGAAAGACTTATCTTAATTGGATAGATTAGACTCTATTTTTTGTATGTCAGCTTCTAAAAACTTCTTTTTTAAAATTTTATTTTATTTATAGGGGTTTTGTTCTTGGATTACAGCTGCTTTTCGGATGCAGTAAGTATATGAAACAGAAATAGTGAGCTGTGGTTTGCTTTGATCTTTTTTAATTTAGAAAGGTGGTTTTCATTCCAAAGTTTTGGGGGTTATTTTCCCATTTGAGTAGATAGAGTTTTAATACAAGCACTGATACAGGTGCCTCTGGTTGGTTGAAAAAAGGATGTGAAAACAAGGTCAACTTATGGGAATACTTTTTCAGGATACAATTGTCCTGCTAGAAGCCCAGGGACTTCCCAATCTTGGGACAGTGTGTGAATCTGAGTGAATCTATAGCATTTATATGGATTCAGAGCTAATAATTACACTCTAGGATTTTACTCTCCAAAGAATACCTCGTGGGTGTTCCCCTGTTTGAAGCCAGCAGGGCCCCAGGCAGGCAGTGGGATTTCCCTGCAGGGGTTTCTGTGGAGAACTGGTGGTTTGGTTGGGGCTGGAATTGACTAACCAGGGAAAGTCCATCCCAGTGCTTCCCAGAAACTGAATGTTAGACATGTGATGTGTGTTCTTTATGTCTCTTGGGGCTTAGTAGATCATGACTTCAAAAATCAATTTCTAGTTTGGATACATTGAAATATGAAAGGGTGGGGGTTAAGCCTGTCCTTCTCCATTTTTGCTAGTTCAGTTCATTCCTTTTTTAAGTTCTCCTATTCTAGTGATCTTATCTGCTGACAGTGGAGAGATGATGAGAGTTCATTCCAAAACCTTTTCTATCTCCTGTTAGCTGAGTGTTGTAAGAGTGAGGTGGTTCTGTTGTAATTTGCCTCCCAGGGGGCCTTTATGGGGATGACTGGATACTGCCACTAATCTTAAATTTGGAGAGCTAGGCTTGTGACTGGCATAAAGCAGGAGGTCACAGCAAAAGACTTTGTCCTCTTCTAGTCCAAAAGAATTTGGATTCATATTTGCTTTTCAAATTATTGTTTCAACCATAAATTCCCTAGTGTTAAGTTTTGTATGGTGGCATTGCACAAGAAAAGCGCACTTTTGGAACCTGAATTTACACATGAAAGGACACAGCCATTTTGAAAGCCAGTAGGGATTGATGGGAATGGGGATGTCACTGAGTAGCCTGAGGATCTAATGTGTGTTCATAAACCCTCCCAAGAAGATTCCTTAATCTGACCATGTGCTTTTCTGGCTGATGCAGTGATGATGAGATTCACGAGAGGTGTGGGGAAGATGCCATCCACTACCTCGCCTTCCAGCGTCACATCATCTGCCTGCTGATTGCTATCAGCATTTTGTCTGTGTGTGTGATACTGCCTGTCAATCTCTCAGGTGATCTGCTTGGTAAGAATTTATTCTTTTGTGTTCTTAGAACAGTTCTTTATATAATAGCAAAAACTCTTTAGGATTTTTGATTTTGGTTAAGTTTATAAGGTTGTTTTTTAACCATTCTAGTGGGTGGACTCTGGCTGGATGCCATCTTCACAAACTGCTGCCCCATAAGTCTCTCTTCTACAGGGTGCAGTCCTTCATGCACAACATGAGTACCCCACAGGGTCACAAGTCCCACCAGGAAAGCTGCTCCAGCATGGGCTCCTCTCTCCATGGGTCCACAGGTGTCTGTCAAGACCCTCCTCCAGCACAGGCCTCCCACAGGATTGCAGCCTCCCCTCAGGCATCCACCTTCTCCAGTGTGGGTCTTCTCCATGGGCTGCAGGTGGATCTCTGCATCCCCATGGTTCTGCACCATGGGCTGCAGAGAAATCTCAGCTCTGGTGCCTGGAGCACCTCCTGCCCTTCCTTCTGCACTGACCTCGGTGTCTGCAGAGTTGTTCCTCTCACATATTCTCACTCTGCTCTCTGCCTGCAGTTAGATCTGCACAGGAACATTTTTCATGTTATCATGGAGGTGTTACTATCATTCCTAATTGGCTTGGCCTCAGCCAGCAGTGGGTCTGTCCTGGAGCTGGCTGGAATTGACTCTTTTGGACATGGGGGAAGCTTCTGGCAGCTTCTCACAGAATCCGCCCCTGTTGCTCCCCTGTTACCTAAACCTGGCCACACAAGCACAACACACCCCCTCAGTCTGATGTGAAATTTGTGTGATTGTAGGGGACTCTTTTTAAACACTTGTCAGAAACAAGACTGCAGATAAGACTTACATGACAAGACTTAAAAAGGTTCAAGTCGGGATTAACTTTACCCATGCCCTCTTAATTGGGCTTGATCATTATGGTTTTTATTGGTGGTGATTGTCAAAGGAATACATCTTCACAGCTGAGAAATCTTTTTCTAGTATCCAGTCTGAAGCTCTTTTCCTTCAATTAATTTAAAATCAATTTTTTTATCTGTCACTGGAGGTAACAGATTATTCTTTTCCTCTTTGCAAAATCCTTGTAGCTGCTTGAGGATGATAAACATTTTTTTATCTGCTTTTTCCTCTTTCTCTTAAACAAACCAGTTAATTTGGTCTCTAATGAGAAATGTTTTCCATTTGGCTGATCATAAAATCGTCAGCCATGCCTTGAATTTTTGTTTTAATCCAGCTACACTGTCTGCCATTGTTCCTTTATGTCTTGGTTTTTGTCTCAAAATTGGACAAATCTTGCAGAGACTTCGTCAGTGTTGACTAGATAAATTTCATTTCATATTTCTTGCAGTCTAGTCCTCATTATGTCTTCCAGTGTGGCACCTCCAATGTCCTCTAGTCTGCCATTCAGTTTGCTGATGGGAAACCTGAGTTCTTTGAGTGAGATCTCTGTTAAACCCAGTTTATACATTCTTCTATTTTTGATTATGAGCCCTTAGAATCCCATTTCATACCTGGCTTTGCATCAGTCTCCTCAAGATCATGTTTAAAGTGTTGTTCATGGCTTTTAAGAGCCTTGTGACATAGCTGTTGTCTGTAATAGGTTACATTGTACCTTTTCCTTTTTGTATTGTTTACCTTTGGCACTTCCATCTCTGACCTCCCTTTTATGAGCTCTTTCTTGGCTATTCTTTTGTTATATTAAAATGAGCTTTATTAAAGCAGGACAATATAGCTTCTGTTTTTCTGCATTAACCTTTGTGAGTCTAGGAAATACAGCAGAAACCAAACTTTAATATCTCTCCCCTTCTTCCTCCTCTTCCACTGTAAGCTGATTTGTGCATTTTCAGTTGTGATGACTTAACTTGCAATGTGGTTTAACAGTCTGGGCTGGAAGGATTGTTTAGCTTTCTAGATACACTAAACTCCTTTTACTTTGTGATCATTTGCTCAATTTTCTCTCACTTGCATTATAATTTTTTTAATACTTGGCAGTCTATTGAAATAATGTCATGTAAACCCATTTTTGACCTTACCAAGGTTGTCAGCACTGTTTTGTCAGCACTGAATTAATGCAGCTTAAAAGCCTGAGATAAGAAATCAGTTAAGATGAAAGAAAAACGTGAAGGAAATATGTTCAATCCCTAAGCAATATTGTAAATGGACATGAAGGGAGATTGGAGGGAGAAAGAGAACTGCTTCAAAGATCCAGTGTATAGATTTTCAAAACACTCTACTGTTTTTCTTGATGACTTGAATGTGGTATAATCTAGGGGTGTCTTTTCCAACTTTAAAACACAGGCAGAGTAAACCAGCATTGATTATGATTCTAAATACTTTTATCAACAAACTTGCTCAGCAGTAAAAAGAAATATATCAGCTTCTTTAAAAAATAGAATAAAAGATGACTTTCTGACAATAAGTGTTGCACCAGTTAATTTTCCTACTTGTTCTTGTTCTTCTTAGATAAAGATCCCTATAGTTTTGGAAGAACAACTATAGTAAATTTACAAACCAGGTGAGTCTTGCAGAGTCCCTCTGTGCTGATGTCTGTTTCCTCCATGGTGTCTAAACACAAGAATTGATACTTGCAGCATGTCTTATAGGGTTGGAATAACTTAATCCCTATCTGTCAGCTGAAACTGGGATATGCTCTGCTTCAGGCTGTGCACTTGCAGTGCTGATAAGAAATCCTGAGAGTGGGGGGCTTCTGGTCTCTCATCTCTCATTTTTACACCACATGTTTCTCTTGGCTAATGACTGCACACCCAGTGATATTCTTTTCAGAAATTTCCCCATTAAAGGAAACCATGCTTCAGAAGGAATGTAAAGCTGATAGCTTTACTGGAATCTGCAGCTGGGATGATTTAAATTCCCTTACATTAGATTTATGTGTGTGCATATCTCTCCCATCTGAGATTACAATTAAAATTACTTCAATGTGTTTTTAAAAGTCTGTAAAATAGTTGCAGTACAAAACTGCACAAATCTTCTGATTTATTCTTGATCAATCCACATCCATCCCTGGCACTATGTCCAGTAGAATTTCTGTTTTGTTTAACCATGTTATGAAACCAAGTAACTAATGGGGATTTTTTTACTTTGTTGGATTTTTTTAAATCTGTAAAATAAGTTCCTGTATTTTGGTTTAATTGCAATTATTAATGCTCTTCACAAAACTGAAGAGCTGTTCACAAAACAGAACTTCTGTAAGCTTTGAAGAAGGAGCTATCAGAAGAGCAGAATTTACTCCCTATATGAGGCTGTTTTCAATTTGAGTAAGGATTGTGTTCAAGGAGAGTTTAATTATGCACTCAGCACAGTAAATAATAAAGTAGATAACAAACATTTTGGCAAATAGCATCATATGTCATATATGTCATCTGAATGAGAAAGTAAAAGCCAAACACTGCCTAAATATGTCCATGCCATAGAGCATCTGTTTTCTTTGTTGCTCCATGACCCATAGAATTTTATGAGAAGCAAATAATCCTGTAGACTGTCCAAGGCACCTGCATAGGTGTGACTGACCAGCAGTAGCTGCCTTTTTGCCTTGTTTTGTGTTCAGTGAGAGGTTTTGATCTGATTGTCATTCTGATGGCTGCTTCTATAAGCTGGATCATTGGTTCTTCCTGTTTCTCATATTTCTGTTTTGTCTGACAGCAATAATCTTCTTTGGCTGCACACAGTTTTTGCTGTTGTATACCTGATTCTGACTGTTGTCTTCATGAGACATCACATGAAGTATGTCACATATAAAGAAGAAAACATAGTAAGTGTCTGTATTGGAGTGAAAAACGTGTATTTGCCAATGGATAATGCTAAAAAAGCAAATTGCTAAGGTGCCTCCTGCATGCTAGAATGTGACATAAAAGTGGAGGAATTGACTGAAAGCAATGCTCTACTGAGTGAATTGTGAAAACAAATGGAGAGAAGGGGGTTGGGGTGGGATTTGTGAAATTTTGCTGTAACCTATTACCAGTGCAGAAGGTGCTGTCTTAGATAGATGAGCTCCCACCAAAATCAGAATTACCTACCTTTTTTCCTGCTCTAGTACACAGCTAATTGTGCTGTGTCTTGGCCTTCTTTATATTCTTGTTTTCTCTTTTGCAATGTATTTTATCAAAATGTCATTTTGATTGTATGTAAAAATGTAATTACATTTTCTCTCCCAGGTTAAGTGCACGTTGTTCATAACTGGTCTTCCAAAAAATGCGAGTGAAGAGGTTGTGCAAAACCATTTCACGTAAGTGGTAACATTGGAGTCATGGAATGGTTTGGCTTGGAAGGGACCTTAAAAATCATCAAGTTCCAATTCCTTGCCATGGGCAGGGACACCTTCCACTAGACCAGGTTGCTCAGAGCCCCATCCAACATGACCCTGAACACTTCCAGGTATGAGGCATCCACAACTTCTCTGAGCAACCTGTTCCAGGGCCTTACTGCCCTCACAGTGAAGAAGTTCCTCCTAATATCTGATCTAAACCTATTTTCTTTTTGTTTGAAGTCCTTCTCCCTTATGCTGTCACTACATGCCCTTGTAAAAAGTTTCTTTCTATCTTTGTTTAGGAATAGGAGATGTAGAATTGCCCTGCTAGTTTTCCCTGCCCAAGCAGATTTTTTTTTTTTAATTTTGCACTGTTTAAAATTCAGAAAATATTATATTTCAATCAAGTTAGTTAACTGATCTTTAAATCAGAATTTAAGCAAGTGTCTGTGTATCCACACTTTCCAGTCATGCCCCCACACAACTTTTACTTGGAATAAAGCTGTGCATCTCATATTGAGTAACTTCCAACGGCTGTCTGTGGAAGTCTCTGCTCTCTGACACCTCATTCAGAAATTAAATGAGTGATGAGATGTCAGTTAGATACCAGTGCTGCTCTTGAAACAGTTTCTTCACTGTACTTTCTGTTCTTACTGTTCTCATGTGCTGCTTCCTTTCAGGGATGCCTACCCAACCTGCACTGTGCTGGAGGTCCAGCTGTGTTATGATGTAGCCAGGCTTATTAACCTTTTCAAAAAAAGGTACTTGTTTTTGTAACCTACACAAATTTAGCATAATTCTTTGAATGTTTTGCTAGTCCTTGATCAACATGCACCAGCAGTACTAACCTGGTGTATCCTAAAGGTGGATTCTGCTCTTCAAGTTCTGGCCTTCAGTTAGATTCAGCTGTGTTTTGAAGGGGTTTATGGGGCTCAGCCCATCTCTTGTTGGTGTGATATGTTGTGTGTTGCCTAAATTAAGTTTTAACTTGCTGATTATTTATGTATGTTTGTACTTAATTATTTACAGACAGGCAGTGCAAAGTGAAGAACTGAACTATTGAATTAATAATTGTTAACCCTGCTTCTTTGGCCAGAGGTGCTGATCACAGGAGAGACAAGTGTTGTCTTCTGGGCTCTCAGGAATAAAATTGGGTTGTTTTTTTTCCTGGACCCTCACTACAAGTAGTGAGTAGTCCTAGAACTTCACTACATGTAGGCTGTATAATGATTATACAGACTTGCAAATAAATTATATAAATAACCAAAATAAACTGCATGTAAATATCTTTGGTGACTGATTAATTTGCTATCAGTCCCTGGCATAATTTTTTCCTCTCAGGGATTATAATCTTTTTAAGGTTGATGTTGATACTGTTTTCTTGCAAAATGTTCTGGATGTATTTTTTTGTGCAGAAAACAGGCAGAAAAAAGCCTGATTTACTATGAACACCTGCATCAGAAGTATGGCAAGAGGGTCCAAATCAACCCTAAGCCATGTGGTCAGTTCTGCTGCTGTGAAATGAGAGGATGTGAAAGGGTAAGAGATTCTGTTCTTCTCTAGTTATAGCTAAGTGGGTTATTAGAGGAGTAGAAAATAGGGTTTGTGTCATGTTTCATTGACCTTCAGAAAATTCTTTATTCATTCATAGCTTATCTGCCATGTTCTTGTACAGCACAGAAAAGGAATTCCCTGAAACTTTTGAAATATAATCTTAGTGCACAAACTGAAGTAGAAGAAAATCTTCCTGTTGTCCCTCCTTGTGGCATGATTTGTAATTTGTGGGAGTGGCATGAGGAAGGGTGTCCATGGTTTATGTAAGCTGTGTGTTAATGAGGATATTGGCCATCTGGTACATTGCACCTAACAGCCATCAATTTCCCCACAGGAGGATGCTGTAGATTATTATACCAAAGTTAGGAATGAACTTGAGGAAGAATATTCAAAAGAGGAACAAGCTGTTCATAATAACCCACTGGGAATGGCCTTTGTAACATTTCAAGAGAAATCCATGGCAACCTAGTAAGTTTTGTCCATTGTCTTGTTTGCTCTCTTTTTACTAAAATAGTACAACTGATCTCTTGTTTATGTCCCTTGTTTGCTTATGTTGGTTCTTCCTTTCTTCTTTTTCACCATTCTGGATTTGCTCTGCTTTGCTTTCTGGTAAGTTTTTCCATAAATGTGTTTTAGCCTCTATGCTTTGAATGAAGAAATTACCTAAGGGACTAAAAGGCTTGGGACATTTAATGGGATAAAGAGCCTTTCTCTTGTGTGGGATCCAGTCCATCTGGGTTGGTTTTTAGGAGACCAGACTAATTGGTTCTTGAATATGAGTTACTGACAACTCCATTTCTTACTGTGCAAATGGTCCAATTACCAAACTATCAGAGTGGGTACAAATTACACAGCCAGTTAAGTCATCTCAGCAGGGTAGGCTCAGTGAGGGACCTGGCCACAGGTGAGAGATACACATATTCTCTATATCTCTTACCTGTTGTTATAGATATATGTTTAGACCTAATAGCAGAAGTTGTTTTGTGCTTTTATTCAGTTATTTGCAGAGAAAAATGTGTGTAGCCTCTCATGTTCTGTTGGCATTTTTTAAACATCTTTTGCTAAGACAAAATGGGTAAAAGGAAGCAGAATAAGATTTGTATTGCAGCATAACACATCATGCCTTTTTCTGTTCTTAGCCTCTGTAGTTTCAATTGTCTGCATTCTTTTGGCCTTCAAGTCATGTTAGAGAAACAGTTTTTGAGGCCATTTTTCAAGGAAGTCCAGGAAGTAGAATTTCTTGCAAGAATTTGCTATTTTGGAGAAAGTTTTGCTTGCTACTCTTTCATTGAGTAGTGATTGTGTGATGAAATCTGCCTCCTCTATTGAATTTGTAATGAAATAACATTTGGAGGTGTGAAAATGAAAGAAGAAATAAGCACTGAAGTTCCTTCTCTAGCTACTGATGTGTTGTGTACAATTTTGATGGGCTAGTCCCTCTTTGAACAAGTGTTCTGAGTTGCACTGCAGGCTTCTCTGAGTTCAGTCATCAAGACCTGGAAACATTTTAGTTTGTTTAGCTTGGGATTAATGTGGTGGACTCCATTCCCTAGGAAATTAGATTGAATTATGTGTGAAGCTGAGGCTCCCATCAAATTAGAAAGTTACTTGGTGCCCTTAGGATGCTCTGCTCTGCAGAGCCCTGAAATAGGATGAGAGAAACAGGACACCAGAAGTGAGGTTCTGGGGGCTCAGGTGGTTGCAGAAGCTTTTTAATGATGGCTAAAACTTGCTCTATATGTATTTTTAAAAATAACCTATCAAAGAATAATCAACTGTCTTAAATACGTGTGGCTGCAAGATGCTGGCAATCTGACATCACTGCTTGAATTCTGGTAAGGAAAAGGTCTGGGGGGGTGAGGGTTGTGTTTGTTAGTTTGGTGTTCTTGTGTGTGGTTCTCTGTCTTCTTTATGTTAAGACCACAACTGAGAAAAAAGCATGTTCACAGATTTTGGAATCACCCCATCTAAATATATTATATGTTGTTTCTATGCTACTGTAAAAAATAGTTTCTGAATGTGTTCCTCACCCTTCTACTGCTGTCCTTTGAAAGATCTTTGATAGCATTTATTCTGGGCATGTTTAAATTTTTTCTTGAAATTTTGAGTGTCAGTCAACTCATAATATTGGAAGATAGAATTAAGCACTGTGATTATTTTAGAAGTGGGTGAAAGAGGCTAATATTTTGAATTGTGAGGATACTGGCATGCTAAAAATTCTTCTGAGAATTGGTACTCAAGGCAAAATTGGGGCTAGTTTTGATACTAGTGTAAAAGATTCGTCTGCAGTCTCATTTCATTAGTCTACTTTGACTTGAAGACATCTGTATTATGTAAAGATGTGTTTAGGAAACTGTTTGTCTTTTATTTTGTTCCAATGCTCTCAGACTTTGATATTTTTTTTTTTAATGACTCCTTGCTGTTGTTCATGTTGGTAGAAGCAGTAAACATTTTAAACCAAGACTGCTTTTTATTTCTAACAAAACAGATCTCAGGCCTGTGGTATCAACTGTTTAAATAATGGTCATTAATGAATAATATATTACAGTGTTGTTTAAGCTCTATCTTGATCACAGGTTATTAAAATAAACAAAAAACCCAAAATCCTTTATCACTATTCCCAGACTTTCTCATTACATATTTAGCATTTTCAGGTGGAAAAAAATGGAAAAATCTTCCTCTTCCTTACAGCATCCTTAAGGACTTCAATGCCTGTAAATGTCAGAGCATTAAGTGTAAAGGAGAACCCCAGCCATCACCCTACAGCAGGGAACTGTGTGTATCCAACTGGGAGGTTACATATGCTCCTTATCCTGAGAATATTTGTTGGTAAGATTCCTCTCTTACACCCATTTGTTGGTGATAATGTGGAATTAGAATGGGCACAGGACAAACAGGGATGAGTGTGGGTTTTTTTAACCCTAAACTAAAACTTTATGTGGTGTTGGAATGTGGCTGATCTGCCTCTTTATTTTAGTTACTCATGTTCTTCATTGACCTTGGGGTCTGTGGGCATTACTGGGGTAATGGGCTAGAGTTTTTCCACCCCAAAATTTTAAAAAAGTCCAATCCTGTTTATATCTGTCCCTCAGTATTTCCTTTTTTTGAGGCTAGTGCATGTCAACAGTTAAGATCTGAGTGAAGCAACTTGGTTTTAGTGCTGAGTATCCTCAGAATATGTGTATATTTTTGAGTTGCTATGTGATGAGTGTAACTTGGTCCACTCTGTAAACTCTGGTCTGTCTTCTTCCTGTTCTTTTCCTTTTCTTCCCCTCACCTTGAAGAAGAGGGACCCAGGGATGTGCCAAGAAGACTTGTCATAATCAGGGATGTTACTGAACTTCTGTATCCCTGTTTTTTTGTTCTGAATATTTGGCTTTGCCTGGTGCTCAAATCATTCCAGTCCTTTTGGCAACTGTCTCAAATAACATTTAAGAAATTTAGAATTAAGAAATTGTGCACTTGTTTAAAATCTACAGCTGCTGTTTTAAAATGGCAGGAAGGGATGCAGTGTTTGCAAATTTGAATTTTATTTCAAATCACAGTTTTTTTGGTAGATTCTGCCTCTGATATGTATTATTTGAAATTTTCTTTCAAATCACAATTTTTTGGTAGATTCTGCCTCTGATAGGTATTCTTGAAGAAATTCTCTGTGTTCTCTGTCTCTTCTTGTTCCATTTCTTTTTAGTACTTCTGTATTATTGAACAATGGAAGTGTTTCATCCCAAACCTTAACTAGATGAGATATTGTGTTTGTGTAATGAAAGATTAGACATGATCTTCTGCAAGCATAATTTATAGTATCATTCAAGAGAGGTTGCACAGTTCTCTTTATTTCTATTAGCAACTGGAACTTGTGTAGTGCTTTGTTATATAACTTTGAAGGCTCAGTTTAGAAAAAGCAGTGCCACCTGTTATTTGACAGATAGACAGATATCTTTTTTTAACAGCAAATGCTTGCTGCTTGTTTTAATGCCTTTTTTATTTTTACTTCTTTCTCCAGGAAAAATCTTTCAGTGCGTGGATTGAAATGGTGGTTTAGATGGGCTTGCATTAATCTGCTACTTTTTATTGTGCTGTTTTTTCTTACTACTCCTTCCATAATCATCTCAACCATGGACAAGTTCAATGTCACTAAACCTATTCACTACCTTAATGTGAGTATTACCACATGTTTGGATATAGCTGTGGATCAGACCAAAATGTTGGTAAATTGATAGGGTTTCATTGGTTTGCCTTCAATTGAAATTCCTACCTTATAGCTTCAGTTGAAATTCTCAGGACTGTTTTATGTAGCTGCTGATTAAAACCATAAGTCCAGAATCAGGTCTTTAGCCTTCTTTTGTTCCTGGAAAATAGTCTGAAGTAAGTTTTATCTGAGGTTTTATATTATTATAACATGTTTATGTATTTGTGGTAAAAATTTGCAGTCCAAACTTAAATAATTCTAAATGTTGTAATCAAAAAATGGAATTTCAAATCCAACTTGTATTTTGATTTTTATGATAAGAGGAGGAAATTCAGATTTTTAACTCTGAAGTAATTTTTTTAAAAATTTTGCATATAGGATTCAAAGCAAGATGACATATATATCTGATCCTACTTTGACTGCAGCTAAAGCAATTTGTTCTTTTTAAATATTTCCCCAAGCTAGTGTAAACTACACAAAAACTACTTGTGAGACTGCACTCTCATGGAATTTAATTCCAAATCTCACTCAATCTTGGGTTTTTGTCTTGCATGCCAGTGCTAAGCACTCATTACTCAATTTAAGATTATCTGAATATAATTTTTTCACTTCATCCTGTTATAATTTACAAAAAGCAAAATATTAGCATCTCTGTTCTACCATGACTGCATTAAAGTGTTTTTAATACTAAATCTTATTTCCTCCCCCTCTAGAATCCTGTCATCAGTCAGTTTTTCCCAACTCTCTTGCTCTGGTCCTTCTCAGCTTTGTTACCAACAATTGTCTATTACTCAACTTTGCTGGAGTCCCACTGGACAAAGTAAGCAATTTTTTCCTCTGTTTTTACCTCATCAGCTGAACCACTGAGATAAATGAAGTGCTGATCTTTCCCAGAGCCCTCAAATCTGCAGAGCTCTCCTAGCAAGACCTTTCCTGTTCCTGTCTCTTTCTAGTGTTATAACCATACTTCAGCATTTGAGTAATTTGTAACCCACACAGCAAATCTAATATGACCACATGATTTGCTTATGCTTTCCCCTGCTCCCCACCTCACTCCTCTTTGTGTTTAATCAGAAATAAAAAAATGTAAGAGCAGGCTCAGGAGGTGTAGCTTCAACAGGAGCATGGGAAGGGCCTCTAATCCCATAATTAACTTGCTCTCTGGGAAGATTGGCCATGTGGTCTGGATCCCCTCCAGGCTGACAACTTATAAAAAGGGCATGCATCTTTTTGTTGTTTGGCATGACAAAATGGTCTGGATGTAACTCCTGGTTCACAGCTCAGATCTGTTGGATATCAGTGATGATCTGAGAAGATTTATAGGGCCAAAGGCCCAGCAGATGTGTTGATGCAAGGTTTTCACACTGAGCTGGGGCACCCCAGAGATGTCAAGCCCACTAATGAGCTGCTGACTTGGAGAACTCAGCACAACTTGGTTTGGAGTACCAGAATTGATGGCCTGTTTACCTACACACAGATAAAAGCATGGCACTTCAATCTCAACTTCACTCAGTCTTTACCCATAAAGCTTGCAGTCATTGTTTGTTTTTATGTTCTAAGGTAAATCTGATGGTTTTGCTTTTAATTTTTTATGCAATGCTTTTCTAAGACACCATTTCTAGAGTCTATTGTTTATTTGTCACAGCTGTATGCTTTTCATCATCTTTGTTTTGGTAGCTGTGCTGCACACATGAACTTTGAGCCCTTCTCCATCAGTTAAAATAATTTTCTGAAGTCACTAGAGATCATAGAGATCACAGGTCTGATTTCAAGCCTCAGTGCAGTTACACTGACAGGTCTCACAGTGCCCAAGTGTTCCTATAATAAAACCCCTGTGGTTTTAAAGCCCTATCAGATACCACCTCTAGGAGTCTGAAGTGTTCACAGAGCTCCCCTTTTCTGGCAACAGGCTGTCACTGGATCCATGTTCTGCTGCTGTACTGGGGGTTTAGCATTTGTAGTGTCATGCTGTTCCCCAAGACTTGACACCTGACAGGGAGCTTGTCTGAGTGTCTGGTTTCTTGGCAGTGGTGCCTTTTTCTGGACTGCTTAATTCCTGCTGGCATGGCACTTGAAGAGTTGTTTGTTTCCAAGCTCTTGAAAGATTGGGTGTCTTTGGGTGAGAGATGAGCTGTGCTTGTCATACATTGTAGCCATTGTTTGTTTTTATACAAAGTAAAAAAAAACCTCTTGCAACACTTCTTTATACAAAAAAAAATCTTGCTGGATTAACGTTCAGCAAGATTTTTGTTGCCCAAGAAGGTACTGAAATTCTGCTTGGTCCATATTGGTGAATATCTCAGAGATGTTTATCTGGTAGCAATGTGATATGGTAGGGGAAGCTGGAAGTCTGACAAGTGCTGGCATTGTCCAGGAAGGATCATTCATACGTGGCAGCTTTTTGTATGAGTTTCTCACTCAGTGCCTTTTTATGTTGATAGATCTGCAGAGAACAGAATAATGATGCATAAAGTCTACATTTTTTTGATCTTCATGGTATTGATTCTGCCTTCCCTTGGTCTGACCAGGTAAAGAATCATAGTTTAATGAGATAATGGCTGAGTACTTTTAGAATGAGACATCTTGCTTGTGTTTTCTAGTTGTGTGGTATAGTCAATGTACCCCCACTCCCTTCAGTGTGTGTGGTTATGTTATCATTGCACATTAGGTTTCAATATTCATCTTACATCTGGGATCCTCAGAGTCCTTAAAAGTTTCCAAAGCCTGGGTTTTCTTTTAACAAAGAGATTTAAGACCTTGTAAGATCAATGGCTAATTAAAAGTTTCCCATACTCACCATTATAGCTGAGAATCAAGTTTTCTGACTGTGTCTTATACTTCAGTTGTCCTTTTTTTCCCACCTTAACAGTTTTTGACTGTTTCCCTGGATGACATGTATTTATTCTATCTGCATAATAATTGCTAAAAATTAATAATAAAACTTTAATATGAGGCAGATATTTTTGTTCTGTTTAATTTTGTACCTTTTTTTCTTATTTCTAGCTATCATTAACTGTGATAAAGCTGAAGTAGTGTTTAGATTACTTGCTTAAATTCTTTCTGTGCTATACTAAATTCTTTCTATACTATCTTGACTCAAGCTGCTTAAAAAGGGAAGCATTTTTAAACAGTACTAAGGTGTGGGAGACTGAATTACATTCACCATCTTTCTTTCAGTCTGGATTTTTTTTTCCGCTGGCTGTTTGACAGAGAATCCTCTGATTCTGCAGTAAGGCTGGAGTAAGTATCAGCTAAATAATATTTTCTCTTTGCTATTCCTTTGTAAAGAAATACTTAGGACTTAAGTTTTGTTGTTTTGTTTTTTTTTTGCTGTTTAATGTCCTTGGTCAGTGTTTATTAAAATTTGCTCAGGGTTGCTACTTTGGGATGATGTTGAGCTTCTGAATAAGGGGAGGAGACAATAAGATTGGACATTAGAAAGAATTTCTTCACAGAAAGGATGATAAGATATTGGAATTGGATGAGGATTGTTGCATATCATTGACAGGGGATCTTCTCAAGGATTACAGTGAGACCAAAGAGCTGCAGCAGTTCCAGTTCTCTTTCTGAAAAATAAGTGTTTTTACACACATTACATTGCAAATTTGCAGATATTGGTTATTTTAAGTTCCTGTGACTGGAGGGAAAGAATAGAATGCAATTATTAGGGCATAGATTTCCAAATGCAATTTCAAAATTGGTAACAGGAAGACAATTAGGAGTTACTAAGTTAGGAGAGATGATTATTCTATTGCAGTCTTATCTCATCTTGTGTCAGGTTGCTGTTGCAGACATCAGAGGATGCTCTTGTCTGCTCTCAGCCACCCATCAGGCTGCTGCATCTTTTTGTGAGCAGTTTATTCCTCATCTGGACTGCACCTCAGCCAGGCTCTTGCATACTACCCTGGCTGCATTTGTAGTGTGTTTGTAGTGTGCATTGTGCAGTGCTCTTTTACAGCAAGGTTATCAGAAGTTCTGCTGGCCACTTCCTAACCTACATAGTGCTTATTCTTACCAGAAGAGATTTCCAAAGGCAATAGGAATAGACTGTACACCTCCAGGGTTTGCTTGCCTTCCTCCCAGCCAGTGTCTGGTGTCTTTCCTGGCAGATGTGTTTTCCTGCCTGACCAGGGAGCCTTCTTTGTGAACTATGTGATTGCCTCAGCCTTCGTGGGCAATGGGATGGAGCTGCTGCGCCTGCCGGGGCTCATCCTCTACACCATACGCATGATCATGGCCAAGTCCACAGCAGAGAGGAAAAACATCAAACAGGTACTGGAGCCCACCTGAGCAGGAGGCATTTCAATGGCTGATCCTTGTCAGAAACAGTGGCAGCACCCATCCTTCATACCATTAACTATCATCTCCTGACTTTTTTTTTGTTTTTAGCCTTTGTTTCGCTTGTCCACGGCAGGTTCATATTCCCTTCATTCACAGCACAGATAGCAGGGAGGGATTTATTCCAGTCAGAGATGGTCAAAAATCAAAATCCAAGCTCTGAGTTTCAGGTATCAATCTCTTCATAGCTCTAAGTCAGTTTTATGATTTAGATTTTATAGAATAGTTCTGATTTTATCTTATAGTCTGAACTTCAGGGTTTTTTTTTTGTTTAAAACTGTCTAGAGTTAGTTTCTTCTGTCAGCCATCAGGTGTGTACAACTTGCTTTAAACTGAACATTCACCTAGCAAAATATATCTTTTTGCCAATATTCCATTTTAAGAGGTGGACTTTCACTTCCAGGTGAAGTGTCATCTTTTGGCTTAAAATTCCAGGTGTTACAATGGGAACTTAAGCCTGAATGTAGCTACCACAGTGAGGTGAAGGTTCTGAGTCTGGCACAATTATTTTCTGCCTTGTGATTTTAAGGAGCTGCTTCTTGTAGATACAGATTCTCTGAGAAATTACTTTAAGGTTAAGAAAGAAACAGCATCTTTTCTGTATGTCCAGGTAATAAAACCACAAAATACTTCCTCTAATTATATCATTTCTGCCTCTTAGGGAAATAACTGATCTCTCAGAACGAATAAGATAAGGTGAATTGTTGCTTTAGGGAATCTATTCTTAACTCCTGACACATTGATGGATGACTCGAGAGTTTTGGGTGTTTTGTTTTTGTTCCTAGCAACAGGCATTTGAATATGAATTTGGAGCAATGTATGCCTGGATGCTGTGTGTGTTCACTGTCATCATGGCCTACAGCATCACATGTCCCATCATTGTCCCTTTTGGTAAGTTTTCAAGTGGGCACTGTGGGAGTGAGATAGGGCATGTGGGAAGGCTCAGCTCTGCATTCTTATTCCCATTCAAATGCTGATAATCCTTAGGACTTGGATCTGAGTTTCCTTCCTTTCTTGTGGAAGAACAGTGAAAAAGATGATGAATTACTTAGCTCTTGTACTGCCTTTAGAGGTTGAAAGTACATTTGATATCTATTAGATGTTTATTTTATTTCTCAATTTTGAGTGTACTGGCTTTGGTAGTTAGGAGTTTAGATCAGACATAAGTAGTACTAAATAATTTTATCTAGTTGGTATTTTCATTTCCTAATCTGAAACTTTACAGAGCTAGATACAAGATAATTATCTAAATTAGATATTGTTCAGAACTGGTTTAATCAACAACCTTATTATTGGGAGAATGTGGCCAATTTTTCTGTAACAATGTAATTGATATTTACTTACATTCTGTTTTGTCTGCAGTTGTAAATATCTGAATGTGCCACTGCATCCCAGAGCTGTTGCAATTCATAGCTGCCACAGCAGTTGCTGGCTGTTTGTTTGGATAAGGAGTAGCTGACTTGAAATCCAGTCATCAATGTGGTGAAGGCTGAGAGGGAGGTGTTAAGCCACTGTCATGCCTTCCTTACCAGCAACAGTGCAAGGGGAGCTGGGAAGTCTTCCCTACTGGCTTGGCCTCATGTGCCAGCACCTGGAAGGAGCTCTGGGCTCTCCCTGGGAGCACAAGAGGCACCACAGAGACAGAGAAGTGTGTGGAGAGGGGAGGGATGGAGATGCAACAAGCTCAGCTGCTAAGCTTTAGGAGCAGGTGCTGTCTTACAGTTGTACCCCTCTCGTGTCTGGGCTGCATCCACTCCCTTGGTTAGTGCAGATCCCTTCACAGAGCTGCTGCTTTTTATCAAACCTCCAACAGCCTCTGCTTGGCTCTGCTGTTTCCCCTGCCAGGTTTGATCTACATCCTCCTGAAGCACATGGTGGACCGTCACAACCTCTACTATGCCTATCTCCCTGCCAAGCTGGAGAAGAAGATGCACTTTGCAGCTGTCAATCAGGCCCTGGCAGCTCCCATCCTCTGCCTTTTCTGGCTCTATTTTTACTCATTTGTGAGGCTGGGTAAGTGTGGTGGTGTTGGAGGGTCCCCAGGATGAGGGAAGAGATGAGAATCTTGACTCTGTGTTTCAGAAGGCTGATTTATTATTTTATGATATATATTATATTAAAAGAAAATGATATACTAAAACTATACTAAAGAAAGAGAAAGGAGACATCAGAAGGCTAGAAAAGAAAGGAATGAATAATAAAATCTTGTGACTGCTCACAGCTGGCTGTCATTGGTCATCAAGTAAAAACAATTCACATGCTGGGTAAACAATTCTCCAAATCACATTCCAAAGCAGCAAAACATGGAGAAGCTGAAGCTTCCCAGCTTCTCAGAAGAAAAGATCCTTTTTCTGAAAATATGTCTATGACAGGTGAGTATGACCTGTTTCCATCTGGAAGCTGCTCCCAGCTATCTTGCCAGCATCCCTGAATTAGATGTGAGCTCTCATAAAGCTTTCATAAGCTTTGTGGACTTTTCTATTTCCTTCCCTAAAGGGGGAGTCATGATGGTTTTCTGTGAACTACACAAGATTTGCACAAGAGCCTTTGATGGAGATGGCTGATATATTAAACTGTTAGCATGAGACTCTGTGTTCCTTCATTTCACAAGAGCTCATGTAGTCCTTAAATCAGTACACCTGGAATTGCCCAGTTGGGCTGTGATGTGACAGAGTAAAAATCATTACATAGAACAAAAATCTACTCAGAATTAGCTCTTTATAGTGAGATGATCACTGGCTTCACTACCTGCATTTGTGCAGCCTGGGCATAAGTTTAATTTGCCTGGCTGAATTGGCTGCTGCCTTGCTTGTACAGCCATCTCTTAGGAAAAAATGCTAAAATGTTGGCTAATGCTAGTCCTTGTGTGTTCTACATCATCCATCAAATTTTACATGGAAGACTGCAGTGAGATGGTGACTCTCTTCCCCACATGAGGGTTTAAAACCACATGTTTTGTATGTAATTTATCTTTAAAATACAGACATTCTGGGTTTGGAAACACTGGGTATTGATTGTATTGGCTGTGCTGTACCAGCAGCTTTGATGTCAGAAAAAGGTGGGCAACATCTTATGGGTTTTTATCCATGACACAGGAGAAAGCATTTGGCATGGAATGGGAATGTCAGTGATGCTGGAAGGCTTGGGTTCCCCTTCTTTAGAAGGAAGCTCCTGATAGCTGACTCATGACAGATGCTTACATCTGCATTGTGTTTTTTAGCATTTCTGAGCAGCAGTTTCTGACCAGCAGTCAGAAAGGTGTTGTTGGCAGGCTGTCATCCAACTTTAGGGAGAGGTAAAGCTCCCTGTGCATGCAAGAGGCACTTGGAACTATTGCTTCAGGCTGTCCTTGGATTTGATAGATGTTCCTGCATTACTTGTATGTTTGAGAGCTTGTTTTTCCCCTTGTTTTGAGAGCTGCTTTTGCAACCAGGAAGACCAATAAATCTGGTCTTCTAAATTACCAGGAGAATTTCTAGAGCATGCTTTAGAAAAATCAACTCCAAGCACTCAGCATCTGATGCACCTCTTTAATTGTTAGGAAGGAAATCCTGGTGAAGTAAAAATTAAATCTTTATTATAATGTTTTCTAGTTCTGCATGGTAAAACCATCATTTGTCAGGGACCTTAATAATGGAAAACACAGGCTGGATTACCATGTTTGGCTTGGTCAATGTGGAGGATCCTGTTTACAGGATGTTGTTCAGTGGTTTGTCAGTGCACAGGGCAGTCTGAGAGGTAGAAATTAGATACTTTGATTTCATTGCCATTGATTTCACTGCTGCTTCTTGTGCCAAAAAGAAGGAAGGATAAGAGAGCTCTGCTTCCTTATCTGCAAAATAGATCAGTTTATGGTGTAAAGCTTGTTTGCTTGGTCATTGACTTGTGTGGTTGGCTTGGTATGGGTGTTTGTCTGGTTGCAGAGTCCAGTGACAATACTCTGGTTTCTCACTCCTCATATATTAATGTAATGCTGGAAAAACCTCTCCCCCAGCTCTCAGCCAGGATCAAAAACCACCTGACTGCACACAGAAGGTGAGAGGCTGTACTCAGTTTTTCCTTCTCAGTGCCTCTATTCTTTCTCAGCTTTTATACCATCCATCCATCCATCCATCCATCCATCCATCCATCCATCCATCCATCCATCCATCCTCATCCACCCATCCTACACCACTGGGCCTCTCACCACAGAGGAGGTGAGGTCATCTCTGCAGTTCAAGCCCCATCTCCTGGCACAGTCACTTGAATCCCATGTTCTCCAGAGCTGTTGGCAGGCAGGAGTTCTGAGGACACAGTGCAGGGAAAACTGATGTGGGAGACTTTTCTTTCCTTAATCTCTGCTGTTTGCCTTGTGGTTTGCACCATACATTGCCTTTGGTGTAGACACACCCTCACCACCTGATAAACACTGTAACCTGTGCTTATAAAAACAACCTCCCCTGAAGGACATTCCACAATACCCCTAGGGAGGTTTTTTCACTTCCTTTTTTTGGTTTGAACAATGATGTGTTTGTAGGGCTTTTTTGGTTCTGTTTTTTGCATGTGTGTGGTGGTTTTCCCCTTGTGAACAGACCTGTGCAGGGCTTCTATAACCTGCTAAAGTGGAAAACTTGTCTGTTCTATGCCACTGCATATGCTGGGGTTACCACAAAAATGTCTGAGAGTTAGTGTTGCCTCTTTTGTCTGAAGAAGCTTGGAAACAGTTAGGGCTTGCAGTGATGTTTACTTTTTATTAATATTCTATTCAAGTCATCTTTACTGCAAAATGAGATTAATTTCTTTAGAATATTTCCCTAGTGGATCTGGAAAATAAGAAGTCACTGTAATCTTTAATACTTTCTCCATGCTAGGCACCCATGTCCTTTCCTATAGTTTATTGCACTTTGTCTGAATTAAAAGTTACCTATCAGCCTAGTTCATATTTACTGTTCTTTCTCTTGATCTTTTTCCTTGGATTCTTCCAGTTCTGCTCATATTTTATCGTAGACAAGGCTATCCACCACTGAATTATTTGGTATAGGTGCCACTTGTGGTTTTTTTCATTTTCCTCTCTTCCCATGTTCTTTGATACCATCCCACTATTGACTGCTTTCCAGCAGTTGTATGCTGCCGTGCTATTGTTATCCCTCATATCTACATTTATTTTTCCTTCCAAATTGTACTTATTTCCTGTTTTCTACATACAGTTTTATCTTGCTGCTGTTTTTCTTTGTTTTGATCCTTTAAAGCAAGTGGGATGGTTTTATGTACCAAGACCATTTTGATTCTTCTCTTGCCCCACCTCCATCCCTTTGAGCTGATGGCAAAACATCCAATTTGGTGCCATCATCATAATTAATCTATGCAATTAATATTCTATTTCACAGATCATTAATGAAAATACTTAAGAAGTGGGTCCAGAATGGATGAAGGAGGGAGGAGAAGAATTACTCTGAGTCTTGTCTATCATTTAGGTATTACAGCAACATTTCTTGGCCCCTAGGAAAAGTGGGAGAACTTAGTGTATAATGACATTCTCTTGTTTGTAGCTGGCAGTGGGCTGCCCATTCCTCTAAGAAAAAAAATCCATGAAGCTTCTGAAAATGAGGAGGATAAATAAAGGCTTCTTTTGGTTTTGTTGGATTTTTCTGCTATGTGTTTTCTTTATTGTATTCTTTGGATATTTTTCTAGGTTTTAAAGCACCTACAACAATGTTTACCTTGCTGGTTGTCAACATCACCATTGTTATTTGCTTGGCTTACACTTGTTTTGGCTGTTTCAAGTACCTGAGTCCACTGAATTATAGGGTAAGTGATGGATACCTGTCCTTTCAGCACCTACCTGTGTGCTTGATGGAGCACCAGCTGTTCCTGGTGGGTTTTCCCTTCCTTCCTGCTGAGAGCCTGTAGTACAGGTGGGCTGCTTGGCAGAGTGGAAAGTCTCTGTGTCTGCAGGAACTGAATTTGAGAGAAAAGAGCAGTATGGAAAAAGTATCCTGGGCTGCATCCCCAGCAGTGTGGCCAGCAGGTTGAGGGGGGGGATTCTGCCCCTCTGCAGGGCTGCATCCAGCTCTGGGGTTCCAGCACAAGGAAGGACAGGGACCTCTTGGAGCAAATCCAGAGAATACAACCAAGATGATCAGAGGGATGGAGCACCTCTGCTATGAGGCCAGGCTGGGAGAACTGGGGGTGTTCAGCCTGAGCTGACCTAATTGCAACCTTCCAAAAAAAGGCTTCCCTTCCAGGCAGCCTACAAAAAAAGGTGGAGGGAAACTTTTTACAAGAACATGTAGTGAGAGGACAAGGGGGAATGGCTTTAAACTGACAGTAGGTTTAGATTAGGTATAGTAAGAATTTCTTTGCTGTGATGTTGCTGAAGCACTAGCACAGGTTGCTCAGGGATATTGTGGGTGCCCATCCCTGAAAGTGTTCAAGGCCAGGGTGGATGGAACTTGGAGCAACCTGGTCTAGTGGAAGGTGTCCCTGCCCATGGCAGGGGCTTGGAGCTCGATGATCTTTAAGGTCCCTTCTAAGTCAAACCTTTCTATGAGTCTGTGTAGAAGGATGGGTGGAGAGAGTGCCAGAACTGCACTGAGATCTGTCTGTGCAGGTTTTGGGTGCTCATGATCTGTGTGTATTGTTTTCACTCACCAGTTTGATGTTGTCTCTCTCTCTTTCCCCACCTATTGATGGTTACAGATTGAAGACACACAAGGTGAAAGAGGAAAAGACACAGATGTACCAACAGTCCCAACATCTTCAGTAAGAACCTAAGAGTTATTAATATTCCCTTACTTTTCCTAGAAAAACCTAATTTCTCACCCTGCTTACCAAAGAGCTTGTGTAGCACGTTATCTACATGGATTGTGGGATTTGCCACATGCATGTGAGACCAGAGATGGTGCTCCCAGGTGGTGTTCCAGAAGTACCTTTGGTTTTAGGAGCAGCTGAGACACAGTGCTTCCAGCAGCTCTGTGTGCTGTGTTCTGTGCCCTGCTCCAGACAGAGCCTCACATCTGGACAGCTGCCAAATGCAGTCAGTTGCCACTGCTGTGATTCTGAATGTTGTGACATGTAGCAGGTCTTGCTTGCCATGTCACTGAGAAGGACATAGGACTGAGGTAGGAGGAAAGGCCCTGGTGCCACAGTCAAGAGGTGCAGGGGAGTATTGCACCAGGAAGCCTCCAGCAGGGTGCAAAAGGCCTGAGGTGTTGAGGTGAAGAATGGGAAAAGGATGAAGAGAAGAGTGACAAGGGGGAAATTCTTCTGGGCAGGAGAAGATTTTGGTCCTCTGTTTCCTTGCTTGTTGTTAAACTGTTATTTCCTGACTTTGACCTTTTCTAGCACGTCTGTAAAGCAGCAACACCTTGAGATTGGGGGAGATTTTGTGCCATAAATGTGTGCAGATGTTCAGTGTCTTGCAGGACTGCCTCCAGTTGTCCCATCTCAAAGCCCTGTGCTTTGAGAGACCACTAAAAGCCCTCACTTGTGATTTCAGATGTACGTGCCCCAGGTTCTGCGTCCCCACCCCACCGAAAGGACGGTGCTGGCCCCCACGGAGCAGCAGTCCTACGGCACCATGGACAACACCTCTTCCCGGGCAGAGGGAATCAGAAACTACACCGCAGGACCTGCAGGGGTGGAGCAGGCATCGGGAGCTTCGCTCTGAGCTGTGTTGTGAGCACGAACACAAGGTGGAGCACTTGGCCCAGGTTTAGCAGAACTAATTCCCTGCCTCCTCCTCCTCCTCCTAAGTATTCGGCGTTATTTATGTATTCCTGCCTGCAGAAAAGGTACAGAAATAATTCATTGTGTAGTCTGCAGCTGTGCTGGGAGATTAAAAAGCAGATGCCTTGGGACTGATTGTTTTCCAGGCTGTCTACACACGTTGTGAAACAAATAAGTTGAACGTGGAGATGCTGATCCTCAGGGACTTCACTTCTGTTAGCTCACCACTTGCCTTATGAAGATAACTTATGCTGCATATAGATAACTGGTCACCAAAGCCAATGCAGCTATTAGAGCTGTCATTTATTTATTCAAATAATTCTTCCCTTTTTAAAAACCCCCAAATTTATTATTTATAAGCCTCTTGGGATGTGTTAAATCCCGAGACAATGCCACTTTTGATGAAAATGCTGTTTGTGTGGGTGCTGAGAATGGTGTGTGGGAGTCTCTCCTCTTTTCACCCAAAGTAGTCAGCATAGTTTTGATCATGTTGCCTTTTTTTTTCCTTGAAAGAGATGAGGGAATAACTGTGCACTTGGGTACTAAAAGTACCAAAGCAAAAAGACTGATGTAAAGAAGGGAGTGATTTATCTGATACTGTTTTTATATATTTTTGGAGGGCATTTAGGTTCTTCGTTTCTGTTCACTATTTTTAAGGGCCTTCCACAATGAAAGCTCACCTGCCAACAGTAAAGGATGTAAACATTTTATCTCTTTTAGTCTTGGGTTAAAATGACAGATCTCTGGGTTTTCTCTATCGTGCCAATTATATGAGTTGTAAGATACTAAGTTTTTAAATTATGTAGTAGGTGCTAATCTATTCTGAAGTGCAATGTGTCAAAGTATAACTAATAATCACAGAGCAATAAAACACTGAGTTTAGAAAAAATTCAGGCTGTCTTGATTTATTTATTCTTTTCTCTGTGTGTTGAAACAGTCCTTTTGCTGGCTGCCTCACAGCATGGTCATGAACTCTTCTTAGGAGCACTGTCACAAGCCTTAGGATGACAGAATGTCCCATGAGGAATTTGAATACTTTTTGGATTTCTCTAGGGGATGAATCTTTGTGACCTATGGGTAGGAGAAGCTTTTGGCCCTCTGTTTCCTTGCTTGTTGTTAAACTGTTATTTCCTGACTTTGACCTTTTCTAGCATTTCTGTAAAGCAGCAACATCTTGAGATTGAAGGAGACTTTGTGCCATAAATGTGTGCAGATGTTCAGTGTCTTGCAGGACTGCCTCCAGCTTCCCAAGTACAGCCCTCAGACAAGTGCTGAGCATGAGACCTGCCTGCTGCAAGAAGGATCCTGTGGAGCTCTGAGCCCTCTGATTACAAACCCATCCTGTTAGCTGAAAATGCACCTCCTGGTTCTTAAAAAGCAGGTGAGGAGCCTTGGCTACTGAGGGGGGCATGCATTTGTCAGACTGTTTTATACTCTCACTTCGGTGGTGCAGTTTAGTCAGGGGTTTGTGCGTGTGTGTGTGTGCATTTTGATTTTTAGCAATCATGGCATTATGAGGTGGTGTGTACCTCGTGCACACACTGCAATTCCAGGTTGGTGTTCAAATCAAGAAGGAAAAAAAACCAACAGACTCCAATTTTTTACTCATCTGTCAGTGTCTCATACAGATGTGAGGTCACAGGGAGGAGGCAGCTTGTTGTGCTAATTAGATCAGAAGCCTGTGATTGTTCTGACTTGTTTCTAGCTGCACTACCCCATCTCACCCAGGTGGCTGCAGCAGCAGTGGGTGCTTATGTGTGTGCTCATTGAAGAATCAAATAAATCATTCAGCTGCCACACTTGACCTGTTTACTGTGCTGGTGCTGTGCTGGTTTTATGCTCTGTGACATAACTCACTTTTTTCAACAGATGACTTTTGATACTCACTGTGAGGTTCTATGTGTCATATTGAGGACAAAAACTCTTTTAATGATTTGGTTTCCTTTTTGTGCCTGGGAGGTTGCTGAACCTTGGTGGTGACACTCCTTGTGGCTGGCACAAGTTGAGCACAGGCAGGGCCATCTCTCCTGTGAGCTTGAGTAAACCCACCTCCAGCCATGCTAAGGTGCTTCAGATAGAGAATATGGAAAACCCCTGAGGTAATGGAAAGTTGCATCTTGCTAAAAAGTCGTTGGTGGCATTTGAGGAACCATTTCATGTGTCAAGGGTTCTATCTTGTTATCACAGTGGTAAAACAGTGCTCCTCCTGAGACAGATCCATACCTGGAGCCCCACTTTATAGTATTCCAAAGAGATGCAAAAGACAAAGCCCCAAGCACTGCAAAAACCTGTCCATGCAGAGGATGTGTTGATCAGAGGTTTGTGCCTAGTTGAAGGACTACAGAGCCTGAGAAGAAGAGAAGGAAAGAAACCAGCCCCTACTCTAGGACTTCAGTTTCTCAGCTGCTTAGTTTTTCTGGGTACTCCTTCCCTTCTCTTCTGTCTGTCACTGACAGAACAGGGAAAAAGTGGTTCCTAAGAGATTCCTAGCTTCTTCTACAGGTTTTACAACACAGCATTTTTCATAGTGAAAACTGCAGTAGTATTTGGAAAATATTTGAAAACTGCAGTAGTATTTTCTGATAGGGAAATCACCTGCATATTTCACTTATTGTGTAGCTGCCATTCCTGTTTGCCACTGTGTTCTGTTGCAGTTAAACTCATAGAACTGTCTATGGTATTAGGACAGGCACCAGTTGGAGAAAAAGCTGGGGTCACCTATTAGTAAATTATCACAAGAGCTGTGTACAGCAACACACAAATTATAGGCTGGTTTAGCATCTTTGCTGTGCTGTGCTTGCTTCACTATTATCTTTTGGGTCCCTCTCTGAGAGCTGGAAGTAATAAGGAAACTGCCCTGGCTCTGTTTCATTCCTTCTTGCTGGTGGATATCTGCAAGGGAATAAAATTAGATCAGCAGGAGAAACTCCTTGCATTCCTGACTGAGCCTTAGAGAAAAGCTGAGGGATGGAAGCCTCAACAAATGTGGATATTGGCTGCACTGTATTTGAAATTCGTATTTAAAGCCATGGCACATTCTTTACTGTTCTTTTTATAAACCTTTTGGCAGGCAGCCTAAGCAAATGGCCCAGCTGGAGTTGCTGACTGTGGCTCCCAGAAGCTCCCATATTTGTTGGGATCCAGCTCCTGCTGCTCGCCTCGCATTGCTCAGTTGGAGCAGCGCCTCCCCCACGCTGAGGCTGAGGCTGAGGCTGAGTCCTTCCCGACATTCCAGCAACGCTCCCGGGGCAGGAATCCCGGGCAAGCTGACACTCCCTCCACAGGAGGAATCCTGGACAGGCTGGCACTCTCCCTGCACAGGATGGAATCCTGGACAGGCTGACACTCTCCCTGCACAGGATGGAATCCTGGACAGGCTGACACTCTCCCTGCACAGGATGGAATCCTGGACAGGCTGACACTCTCCCTCCACAGGAGGAATCCTGGACAGGCTGACACTCCGTCCACAGGAGGAATCCTGGACAGGCTGACACTCTCCCTCCATAGGATGGAATCCTGGACAGGCTGACACTCTCCCTCCACAGGATGGAATCCTGGACAAACTGACACTCTCCCTCCACAGGATGGAATCCTGGACAGACACTCTCCCTGCACAGGAGGAATGCCGGACAAACAGACACTCTCCCTCCACAGGTGGAAGCCCCAGAGCTTGGGCTGTGATGGGATTCTCTGTGACACAGCTGACAGGGCAGCCTCTGACACTTTGAAGGATGGAGCTCATTTGATACTGTACCACAGGGTACACTTCTGCAAAAGCTTCAGGGCAGATGAATTTCTTCCAGAGTGAGGAAAATGCTCCGTGGTTTGCTGAGGCTCAGAAGCCTTGGCTTGCTTGGATACATAGAGCTCTGTGCCAGGATTCTGTGTGCCAGGCCCATCTGGCTCACCTCCAGCCCTCTTACAACACATCCTCAACACCCAAATCATTGCAATTTCTCATTTGCATGAGGTGCACACGTTTGTGCTTTGTTTTCCTCTGGGCTTTTCCCATATCCTGAGCCAAAAGCAGATCTTTGTGCTGGCTAAGTTTCCAAGTGCTCCAGTGTAGCAGTAGGCCATGTTCTTTCTGTCTTTTTACAGAGGTCCAGTTCCCAGCTCTGCTTGCCCACACATGCTGGCAGCACAACTGAAGCTTTCTTGTGTCTGTTCTACAGATAATCTGGTTATGAGTGTTTTGGAAGCCTTTTGCTTTTGGAAGCCTTCTCTTCAAGAAGAGAAGGCTTCAAATCTGCTGCTTCTTCATCCCAGAAGCAGCAGACCACAGAGTTTTCACCTGGCTTTTAGCAAAAGTGAGGTGAGAAGCAGAAGATTTGGGGAGAAGGGAGCTTTATCCCAAGTCTATTGACTACAAAGAAAAGACACCCTTTATTGTCTCAAAACTGCAACAATATAAGGGAATGCACACATTTAATTCCAAATGATGGCCAGGGTCACATGTCTTATCTGAAAGTGGTCTCATAAATTCCTTGTCTGTCACATCTAGACAAGACTTCTTGAAGGATTCTGCTTGTCACCTGTCTGTAACAGCTGCAAGTGCCTGCTCCAGATATTTCAGAAGTACAGAAGTTGGTTTTTTTTCTTTCTGAGGACAGCTGTCTGAAGGATAAAAACAGAAAGGAAACAACTAAAAGTGGAGAGACTGAAGATTGAGCCATTATAATGGAACGTTCTTCCCTATAATTTTTTGGTTCTTGGCATTTGCTCTGTGTCCCACATCCTTTGGGTTAGAATGGAGCCTCTCAGCTGCAGCCAATACAACTTCAAGTGGAAATAGGCAGGGCTGTAAATAGCCAAGAAGGAGAGAGGGAAATTTTTGTATCTGCTCCCAGACTCAGTGGTTAACTAAGTGCTGGTTAATAATGAATGAAAGCACTTTTCTCAAAAGTGATGTTGAAGATAGAATTCTAGAAGTCCAGTGTATGGTATGCCATAAGATGCTCCTAAATAAAACAGGAGCCAGATTTTGTTGCTGTCTCATCATTGCTGCTGTGTGGTTGTGAACCTCCCAAAAGGGTGAAAGTTTGTGAGAGAAGTTAGGGGCTGGTTTTGAAAGGCACCTATCTGTTGTGCTTCTTAGATGTTCATTGAAATTAAAAGTGAAAAAAAAAATGTTGCAGTACAGGAGGAAGACTGAGAGCTGAGGAAATGTAAGAGATATGTATTTTTGTACACAGCTGGCCTTCCTTCTGTATGGAGAATCTTTCATGCATTTGGTGCTGGTTTATGCTTGGATTTTCAGACTGATTGGCTTTTTTATAGCCTGCTCTCCTGAAATGTAAAGCACTAAGTTGCTTCTTTCAAGTGAAGATGTTCCATGTCAAAACTTATTTGGAATTCTAAATAGGTTTTTTTTTTCCCTAAGGCAAATTATCAGTATTTTTCCCCTCCATCTACAGAGACGGAGAAATAAAACCAGCAGCTCTCCCCACAGATGAAACTGGAAAAAACCAAGTGATTTAAAGAATTGCTAAGTACCATAATTTGGTTGCAGGCATTGAAATTCTTTATGATAGGATTCTAGATTTAGAGAATGAAGTAGGGTTTTCTTGTTCTTCTATATTTTAAATCTGTAACTTCAAAAATGTTCCTGAAATAGGAAAAATTAATTCCCTTTTGAGATGGGGAATCAAAATCTGCTGGGAAGAAAAGGGCAAAAATTGAGAAATAAATCAATTGAGCACCTTTAAGAGGAATCATTGAAGTTATTTATCTTTAAAGAGTGGAGAAATTAGGAGAATGACATCATCTGTGTTCTGCACTGGGTTCTTCTGCTCAGTTTGTGTGAGATATTGCTTAAACCCTCTTTGCCTCTGGTTTCTCTGAAGTATTAATAATTCCCTTCTGATCACTGCAAAAAGCTTTATGAGCCACAAAAGACTTGGGGTGATAAACAAACATCCACTGAGACAAAAATGCAGGGCTAGACCTTAGCTCCCTGAAACCTATACAAGAATTCCTAGAACTCATGGGGTACAAATGTGTTTGTACACAAAACCACCCAACAATGCAGCCTTGGCTGAAAAAGAGCTAAAAAGCCCTTGGTTCTTTGGGTGCTTGGGAGTTTATCCCTGGTGTTTCTGCTCACCTCTGCCCTGTGCTGCACTCCCTCTGATCAGTTTGTGGTTTGAACTACTGCTGCAAAAGATTATCTTTCATTTAAAAGGTGATGAAACTCATCATTTCCATCTCTTTTATTGCTCATCATATCCTCAAAACCTCAGACATTCAGTTATTAAACACAGGGAGGGTACCATCACCCTCAGCATCTTTCAACCCAGTCAGGAAGGGATTTGGAAGCCTGAGCTTTGGAGCACACCTGGCCAGGGGAAGGAGCTGTCACCACTCAGCACAGACCTGTTTATAAATATCTGCTCTCCAGAAGACAGCTGACAATTGTAATGGGGCTAATTCTTCCAGCAGCACTGGCATAACACCATCAGGGCTGTCTGGCACTGCACAGGGTATTTCTTCCATGAAAGAAAACTAATCCTGAGCAAGACAGTTTTAGTGTGACTTATGTTCCTTGAAGTGCTATTACAGCAAGTAAAACAAGCAGCATCATTTCTCAGTGGTTTAAAATAAGCTACACTGAAATCAATATGGATTTATTCCTTGTCTCTTTCCACAGCACCAGGAGGAGCTTTCCACTGCTCTTGCAGACAAAAATGTGTCTTCATTTAGTGCATATTATGTATTGCACTTGCTGTAAACAGAATTGTGCATTGGATTGACTGCCTTGAACCTCAGTCCTGCCCCGAGCAATTGCAGCTGACTCAGTGGTCATGACTGGTACCCTTCATGGATCTAGAGCTAACTCTGATGCTAGGCTAAACACATCCTATTTTCCATCAAATGATGGTTTCACTTCCTTTTTCTTATGAAAGTGTGATTTCTATTCATATTTTTTTTCCCATTCACGATCTGAGTAATGCCTGACACTTTTGTTTAATGTGTATGAAGTCCTGTCTTGTTGTGTAAGATGTCCAAAGGCTGCATATGGTGACTTGGATTTTTCAGGACATTATGGTTTGCAGTTTAAAAATCAGAAGTCAAATTTGGTTGTAGTGGGAGTTTGTTTATCTGGAGCTGTATGAGAAGATTATGACCTTACTTGTATTTTTCCATACCAGAAGCAGAAACTTTTCAAAGCACTTCAGCTGGGGAGGAAGAGTACAAGTTGTTTATTTTCAGTGGCATCTCCATGGTTCCAAACCCCTTATCAAGACTCTTAATGAGCTATGACTGGATAATTAAAAAGTAGGGTTTAGGTCAGCTGCTTCTGCTTTCAGCGTGGGATAAATGCATGTTTTGGAGCAATTTAATGTGGCAGGGCTTTTAGGACAGCAGTTTCTTTGAGCAGAGACTTTGGGACAACTTTGGACCAGAAATTGGAGCTTCATTAAGAAGTGGCCCTGGAGCAAAACAAAATGTTTTGAGCATCAAAGTGTCACCATATTCTGTGTTATGCTGAAGGCTGTAGCTACTCTTTCAGAGCCTTATCTCCAAGAAACAGCTCAGCCAGCCCAAGAGCATCACACTTAGCCTTTTTAGAGAAAATTCCCTGCCTGAATGGCAGGTCCTCCGCTGGCTGACACAAACAAGAACAATTGTAACAGTGCAGGGACTAATTTTGTACTGCTTATTATTATTATTATTATTATTATTATTGTAATAGTCTGATATGCAGCTACCTGCTAACAGAAATGTTAAAACTATTAAATGTTAAAACTGTTAAACTATTTCTGGTGATCTGTACCAAATAATTGCCAGTACCAGAGAGTATCAGAAGTGAATCTGGATTCACTCAAGGTGCTTGTCAAATCCAGATTTCAGGTTCCTGGGGGAGTTCTCTCTACAGGATGAGATGCAGATGCTACCACTGGCTCACAGACAGTTCTTTAGTGTTAAACCTTGCACTAGAGGTGGTGGAATTGGCTGTGTTTTGCTAAAACCAGAGGTTATTTTGAAAAGGGAAGAGGAACTGAGGGCAGGACACAATTAGCTATACAGCTACTGTATAGCTAATTTCTTACTTTTTCACTTTGTCATAGCATTTCACTGCATTTTTATCTAACTGTAGGTAACCAGGTGATGAGTAACAGCTGTGGGCTTAAGGTTTGAGAAGTGTGACATCAAAATTCAGAACAAACTCTGCTATATACCAGGTATTTAATTATCATTTTTAAACTCCTAAAATCTAGACCTTTTAAGTCCAGATCTGTCTCTCTTTCAGACAGTAACTTATCAAACCCTGAAGAAAATTACCTGGTGTGCAGAGCAGGTCAGGACAGCCTTGTGCAGGAGGGTGTGCAGTGGTGCCTGTAGAGGCTGTTCTTTTCAGAGGTGAGCCAATTCCTCCTGAATAAGGATCTCTCTTTCACCATACTGCTCCTGAAACAAGTTTGGGAAGGGTCCTCTCCACAGAGAGTCTATTTCTGTGCTTTCTTCCAGAGTGCTCAAAACAGACTGGCCTGCATCACACACCATTTTGCAAATGTGAAGACAAATTTTGACAGGATAAAAGCATTTCCAATTAAGCATGGAATTGGTGCTCACTACTATTTTGTCTTAACTGAAGAGCAGCTGGAGCATCAAATCCAGCAGGGAGAGCTGAGAGCTCCTCTGCCTTACTCTACTGGCACCCAGGTGCAGCAGGCAGAGGAAAAGGTCTCACCTCTGCTCAGAAAACTGATCCAGGCTGGTCCCTCTGTCCTGATGATTTCTGTCAGGGTTGGTAGTGGTGGCTCTCAGCACTAGGATTTGAATGTGCCCAGCAGGAGAGTCCATTGCCTCCTGTGAAAAACAAACTGTGTGGTATGCTTGAGTCTAAAGCCTTTTGGGATGGAGCCTGGATCTGCTGAGCTCCTGATCTTAGCTTCCATTTCAATTAATATTGTGAAATAATACTAATCCATGCAAGTGTTATTGGTAGATTGTATTTCCCTGTGCTTTCAGAAGTAGAGAAGGACATCAGAAGTGACTGGAGAACAAAACCACACTGAAATCAGTCATCTGGACATAGTTTAAGACCCGTTTGAAGCTCAGCTGCACACACTGGGGACAGGAGCTGGTAAAGCCATACAGCCCTTCAATTTTCTTTGAGCAGTTTGCCTTCAATCTGACCTCTGTGACAGATGGAGTACAGCATTGATAGTTCTGAGCTGATGATTCTCCTAGCTGGTACCAAGCAAAATCTCAGATGTTAAAAGAATTAAAAGAATCACACAGGAATTATTCAAAAATTTAATTCACTTTTCTTTTAATTTTGAATTAATAATATTTTTATCTCTTAGCAAGAGGTATTTATAACACCCTGCCAAAGCAGTGCAAAGCCACAGTGTGTTGGGCCTACCTAGGGCTATGATTCAAGAGTACAAGTTCAGTGCAGAGGTAACTGGGGCTGCAATTACTCCTACCCAGCCCCACCTCCTGGGCTGAGCTACAGGCACCTGTGTCTTTCAGCTGCTCCTCACATCTCCCAGGAGCCTGGCACAGGCAGTCCAGCTTCTTCACAGCCAGGAAACTGCTTCACAGCCCAGGCTGGAAGAGAAAGGCAGCCAGCAGAAGGCAGTTTAAAGATACTGTAAGCTCATCAATGCTGATTGATTGATTGATGCACTCATGCAAGTTAGGTCCTGCCAGGCTGCTCCCTACTCTTTATGTGAGGAACTTTATACTCACAGCAACTCAAATTGTACTGCTGCCATGAAAAAAAAAAGCCTTTCATAACAATTTTACTGATACTAGGTACGTTGCTAGTTGTGAGGTCTATTTTTCAACCTCAAAGCAAGAGTCAAAAATACTACAGAACATGTTTCAGAAGATACTCAAGCACTCTTCTTTCTTAGCCTAGCTGAACAAAAAAAAAAACCAGCCCAAAATCTGTTGGTCCCCATGGCAGTATACACTGTATTTTTCTTTCTGTCCTTGCTCACATCTGGTCAACAATAAAATCTAATTACATGGATTACAGAAGACTTAGTAAGCCCTGTACATGTGCTAAGCTAAAAGTAATTACCCTGCTGTTTCTTAGGGAAGTTATTCCCCTTTCTTTTTCCAGAGTTGCTCTTTCTCTACTTTGTCAACAAACTGCAGAATATCTTTAGCAAGAAGTTCAGGCTCCTCCAAAGCTGCAAAGTGGCCACCCCGAGGCATGAAGTGGAAGGAGACAATGTTGGTGTATTTCTTCTTAGCCCAAGCCTGGGGTATGTGCAGGATTTCATTGGGGAAGGCAGCAATGCCAGTGGGTACCTGTACTGTGAGCCTGAGAGAGGAGAGAGAATCATTGTCATCTTCCAAACACTTAAATCTGCAACAAATCAAAAGTCCCAAGGAAATGTTCCTGAACAGTTGGGCACACTTTTGTTAGGTATTAAAAATTGGACTTCCAGATCCTAAAACTGAAGACAACACTATAATTCCTGAGGGAAAAACCTCTCTTTTATTTTTGCATACAGTGATATTAAGGCAATTTTGGAGGTGATCCAAGGCATGAGGCTCAGAAGCACGGAAAGGGAGAGGAGAGCCCTAGGAGGTGGTGGGCAGCAGATTTTCTCTTGCTGTACACAGGGTTCAAGTTGATAAGCAAGCACACAATTTGATAAGAGCTGGAGAGAGATTTACAGAGAAGATAACCACTCAAATATACCAAGCCTGGCATGACAACTGGAGGGTAGGCAGGAGAATAGTTACTTAATGGGGGGAGAAGAGAGGAATGCTGATAATCTAGACTAGTTCAGAAGCAGCATTTCTATATGTGGGACTATACCTTGTAAAGTGGCTCTTGCTTTTAACTGGCACAAATGCACACTACAAAACATTCTTCACATTAGGAAGTGTGAGGAAGCAACTGCATTTGAGGGGTGTGAATGATCTGTGCTTGTTCTAAGAGCCACATTTTCTAGGTTTGAATATCCCATACACATAAGCTGCATGGTCAGAAGTGACAGACTTTAAAATGTAGGTACAAAAAGTGTTGGGTATATAGGCACTGGAAGGCTGAGGTCAGAGCTTTACACAAGACTTTGAGACTCTGTCCTCTAGGCACTTAGGAGCTCACACAGCTCATCTAATGCAGGCAGAACTAGAGCAAGATACTGCCCACAGCATAGCCACAACAGCTTCAAGAACTGAGTCAGCTTCCCGGGAGCATCATTTCACAGCTAAATAAATAGCATGGCACTAAGCTGTGGGTGCAAATACCTCAGGACAGGTTTAAGCCTTCACTCATACTCAGGCTGACACAAGTACATGCAACCAAGCTGCTGCCTGAAGAGTCTGAGCAGCAGCAGGCACATCAGTCTCACTGACTTCTCAAGGATGCAGTTTGTCAGCAGGCTGAAGTTGCTTCCAAAAGAAGGACTTAAGCCTTTTGCAGAAACAAGAAAACCGTGTCCGGAAAAATACTAAAACTACAACCAACTAAACTAAACAAAACTGACTGTGTGACTCAGTCACAGACTGATTTAGTAACTGAAATAAAATCAGGAAGTAGATGGCTACACCATGAATGGGAGGCCCTCAAGCAGAGTCTCCAGTCAGATCTCCTCACTGAGGGCTCAGGATTCCTGCCTAAGCATTGTGTTTTGCAAGCACAGCACAGTACCTCAAGTGCCTGGCATGTCTTGCAGAGGAATGCTGTGAGAGAGCAGTGTTTTCCTTTAGCATTCAGGAATCTATAAAGCATACAACTACAAAATTAAAATCAAGGCAAAATATTTAAAGGGAAGAAGGCACACTTACTTTTCATGTTTCTGTGTGCCTATCCCCTTCTGCAGGTTTTCCTTGTAGAAACGCATGGAGGAGACAATGCAGCCTGACACCCAGTAGATCATGATATTGGTGAGCAGGTCATCCAGGCTGAACTTCCTGAAAAGGCAAGCCCAAGAGATTGCTTAATTACAACTGAAAACTAATTTGCAGGGACTTGACTTTGGTTTGGTTGTAAGGGGAAAAAAATACAGGAAATAAATAGTGGTTAAGAGCGGAGAGGTGAAGTTATTACTCCCCCTCTGTCTGCCAGTGACCAATTAAGGATGCTAAAGGCTGTCAGACACAAACTGGGAAGTCACATTTTAACTCCTGCATGGAAGGCAGATTCTGTGGCAGTCATATTTTCTGGGAAAATCCCTTTGCCCAGGATTCTTCTCCTGGGAAACAGAGAAGCCTCGGAGAAAAAGGAAAACAATATCACCTCATTTGCTTCTCCTGTGTTTTGCTGCTTTGAAATGTGTTTGGAGATTGTTTATCCAACAGGGGATTGTTTCATTGGTTTCAGGTGAAATGTTTTGACTTAATGACCAATCAGGGTCAAACTGTGTAGAGGCTCTGGAAAGAACCACGAGTTTTTCTTTAGTATCTTTCTACTAGCCTTCTGTCTGTGTCCTGTTAGTATTCTTTAGTACAGTTTAGTTTAGTATTCTTTAATATATTCTAGTATCATAAAATAATAAATTAGCATTCTAAGAACATGGAGTCAGATTTGTAATGTCCTCCCTTTGTCTGGGAACCCCAGATACAAGAGATATAAAGCAAATACAAGATATAAAGCAAATACAAGAGGTTCCAACAAGCACCTTATGCTCCAGCATGGCTGTCTCTCCTGTCCACAGACTGGGAGGGTGGGAGCAGAACAGCACATGCAGCAGCTTGTGCCATTTATTAATGATAATCTGAAATGCTACTGTGAGCACTCAACAGAGCCCTGACACACCAACATGTGCTGTAAACAGTGCATGTTTCATATAAAATTATTAGCTGTATGCAGGGAAAACATTCCATGCAAATTTGCTTCCCATAGCATGCCCCCCTCTTCTCCATTCCAGCCAGGTAGTTCTCAAAGGGGATTTCAGCTCTGGTTTCTGCTGCCCACTAAACATAATCCTTTATTAGCAAATGGTAGGTAGATGAAGCTGTAACAATCAATCCAAAGCCAATCCACAGGGAGTTAATTGTTATTACAATGAATCATGAGCTGCCAGCATCCTAATGTGGGTTAAACTTTTGGATTTTGTGTCCTAATGAGATTCATCCCCATAAATCAGTTTTTAGTATCCAGGAGTGGCAGGGTGTACTTCTTTCCTAGGAGATGGAAGTGGGAAGGGAATCCATCAGCCTCCCCTGTTTGCCTCTCTGTGTGCTGGAGTGCAGCACCAGCTGTGGTCACTCCAGGCTCCCTGAGGTGTGAGGTGACCACTTCAGACAAACCTCTCCAGCTGTGACTCTCTGGGCTTAGTCACCTCATGCAAAATGGCAGGGGAGAATGGGCTCACCTCTCTAGTCCTCCATCCTCTAGATTCTGGAATTCCATATCAGTCCACGAAGAAAACTTCTCCAAGATGTATGCAGCCAGTCCCACAGGAGAGTCATTCAAACCACAGCCTGTAAAGGAGGAGGGAAATTTACCTATAACTGATATCCAACTACAGAACTCAGAGTATTAGAGAAGCTGCCTGTTATAATACAGGGGATGTAACTTTACAAAGCTGTTCCATCAGCTGCTTTCTTGAATAAATAAAATAGTACAATGAGCTGGAGCCATTTAATGCCAAATCATAAACTGGAAGTGTCTGCAAATGAGCAGGCTCCACATTAGCTCACACTGAACATTTTTTGAACTGATGTAACAGTATTGGATTTCTGCTGGCTTTTCTTTTTTTCTGGTAAGCTAATAAGATTAAGCTCTATGTGCCAAGGAGGGTTTGCTTCCATTAATCTGGAAGTTGTCATGTATTAAACAGCATTACAGAGCCAAACCCCACATGCCTACACATGACCAGGAGGATTTGCAGCATTATCTAACAGCAAAAACATTTTAAGGATTATTAGAAAGTCATTAAGCAACAGCAAGGCTCTGCTAAATGGTCCATCTTCTGAATTAGCAACAGCAAACTGCCTTCATGTAGAACAAGCCTTCATACAGATTTTATAGTTTGCTTTTCTTGGACAGAAAGAACACACCTGCACTTGGAACTTTGATCATACATCCTAGTGCTGTGAAATTCAGGGACTGTAAACTCTCCCAGCTTCTCAGTAAAACATGAGAAAAAGCTGTTCCTAAGAAACAGCAAGTTCCTTGGGAACAGCTTTGAGGTTGAATTTGGGAATTTGGTGGAATTTGAAGTTCCACCCTTGCAACCCAGCCTTCCAGGAAGGTGCCTAACACTGCAGCTGGCACAATTTCACCAGTAATTGCTATTTAAACATGACAGTGGGATTTCAATTATTAAGCAACTACTATTGATAAGTGAAATAGCAAGTGTTTGAAAAAGTTCTGTTGAGCACTTTCCAGATGTGCTGGACATGACAAGCCTGTTCTCAGCTACTCACTGTGAGTAGAGTGCATCTGTTTAAATAGAGAAAAACTGACATTGATCCTCAGAGCACTTGGAATGTAGGCATTCCTGCCAGAAATTTATTCAGAGTGTTTTTCCCCTTTTAGGAACCTGCCACTGCCCCAATCCTCTCTTCTTTGTCCTTAGGAGAACTGCAGAAATGCTCCAGCTCCCAAAGCATGAACTGGCTGCTGGTTCCCAGTCTGCTCTGACAGACCACACATGACTGGTAAGGACAGGAATCAGCCAAAATTCTGAATGAGAAGGAGCATGGCTTAAGCATCTTTCAGATATCAGCTTCCCTCTCTTTCCTAAAGCACAAAAGACTGGCAATTTTTAGGAACCAAAACTCAACAGAAGCAAAATTTTTTTTTAATCCATACAATTATCCTTTTGCCTACACATTTTAAGAACATACCTGCCTCTGTAGGTAAGCTTTTGGAAAACCATTAAGAAGTATTTCCCTTAGCTATATTTTAAATAAAATCCATCAGTGAATTGCTGCTGCACCAAACTAAAAGGTAGCCAGTACTTTTGACTCAGTTGTCCAATTCAGTCACAAAAGATGTTTTTAAAATAGAAACACTTAATACTCAGATACTTAAAGCAGTTAAACCATCTGAGTGACTAGCTCATGTAGAAAGAACATTCACAGCTACAATTTTTTTTTCCTTTAAAGTCTGCAGGTAATTCAGAACAATGAGTGAAATTTGATTTTACTTCTCAGGTATTACTTATCACTATAATAAATAAGCTACATTGTGTTCTGAGACAGCTAAAAGCTTCTTGTAGTTTACATTACTTAAATGTGATCCATTCTCTGAGAAGAAATTATCTTTTGCTCTCAGCAGAGCTGCATTCGAAATGGAATTACAGTCCCCAGTGATAGCAGAAGTGGAAAAATATGAAACAATCTATTTTATTTATGAAAACTGGAAAATGAGGTCAGTGGCACTTGGAGCATGCTCAGTTTGGATGTGCAGATACACTGCAAAACCCCCCTATTTTCTGCATATTTTAAGCAGTACATTTTGTTTCTATGAAAGTACAACTAAAGTGAAGAGATTTAGGTATCCCGAGCTCAAAAAAGGTTATGGGGTTATTTTTGTTTGTTTTACCAACAGTATCTGGTTTTGTAGCCTGTATGTGAGCATAGCCAAACTCAGACAAGATCTTGTAAAGCCATTTCTTCAAGAAGGGGAACATCCTCCTGACATCTTCATCCTGGAATCCAAAGAGCCCTGGGAAGTACCGGCCCAGCAGGACAGAGAGCAGGTGAGAGAGCCCCAGCTTCGAAACCAAGACCATGTTTAAATGGAGACCTTTCACATGGCTAAAGACAAAAAAAACAAACACCCCACAAGTTAACAAAAAGTTATCAAAAGTTCAAAGTTGTTGTATTTAGAATCATAGAATATCCTGAGTTGGGAAGGACCCACAAGGATCGTCCAAGTCCAGCTCCTGGCCCATCACAGGGCAGCCCCAAAAATCACGGCATGTGCCTAAGAGTGTTGCCCAAACACTTCTTGAACTCTGCCAGGCTTGGTGCTGTGACCTGTAACATTTAAAATGTTACTAACAGGAATGGACATACTTGAATTCCAGCCTGCTATTACATCATGACCTCAGCTGCCCTTTGTAGTGTGGTTTTTCACACAAAAATGACAAGTCAAAGGGACAACTGTCAGTAATCAGCACACACTCCAGGGCACTAAGCCACAAATCCTCCTTTTTTTTTCTTTACAAGTACTTGTCTCACTGCAGACCTCAGTGAGGCCACTACCAAACTGCTCCACAACTGTTTGAAAGAAAAAAACATTGAATGTAAACTAAAGTTATCTAATTTTGGATCTTTGCTTAACACTGAGCACTAAAGGAAGAAACTACATATTGTATTTGCTGGGTGGCCTGATGAAGGCAGGAATGATGAATCTGACTCCATGTTCTCAGAAGGCTAATTTACTATTTTATGATACCATATTATATTAAAGAATACTGTTCTAAACTATACTAAAGGATAGAGAAAGGATACTTATAGAAGGCTAAAGAGATAATAATGAAAACTTGTGACTCTCTCCAGAGCCCCAGCACAGCTTGGCATTAATTGGCCAATGAGTGAAAACAACTCACAGCAGAAATTAATGAAACAATCACCTGTGGGTAAACAATCTCCAAACACATTCCACATGAGCACAACACAGGAGAAGCAAATGAGATAAGAATTGTTTTCCTTTTCTCTGAGGCTTCTCAGGATAAAAATCCTGGGAGAAGGGATTTTTCAGAGAATGTGAATGCCACACCTACACAGCGAGGACTTGTGCAGGAACTCCCAAGTGCACAGGAAATAACTATTCACAGAGTAAAAGAGCTGCATCAAGGGGGTACTCACCTGGGAGCTATCTGGGCCAGGTTGGTGCAGATGAGACAGCCAGCATCACCACCCTGAGTGTAGAACTCATTGAATCCCAGTTTGAGCATCAATTCATAAAAAACAGAAGCAGCACTCACGGAATTGAAGTCTGCATTTAAAGAAAAGAACACTTTTGTTGCATTAATTCCACCCACACTTCTGACCCTGCAGCACTGGTTCTCCTCATCAAGGCAATGTTCCAGCTCCTCAAAAGCTACAAGTCCCTTTCTCCTTGCCTGACTGTTTGCAAGCCCTTGCTCAGCATCCAAGCACAGAGAGCAAGCAGAAACCATGAGGAGAACAAACTCCAGCCTTTGTTGCAGACCTCTCCACTGCTCTGTATGCTGACCACGAAAATTGTGGGTTTTTTTAATAAAATCCATCAGTGAATTGCTGCTGCACCAAACTAAAAAGCAGTTCATACTCTTGACTCAGTTATCCAATTCAGTCATAAAAGATGTTTTTAAAATAGAAACAATATTCAGATACTTAAAGCAGTTAAAAGATACTCGGATACTTAAAGCAGATACTTAAAGCCAGGGAAGCAAAAAAAAGCAAACCCAACTGTCACTGTCACATTTTCTGAAAAATCCCTTTGCCAGGATTTCTTCTCCTGGGAAGCTGAGAAGCCTCAGAGAAGAATGAAAACAATAATTATCTGATTGCTTCTCCTGTGTTTTGCTGCTTTGGAATGTGGGAGGAGATTGTTTATCCAACTTGTGAATTGTTTTTACTTAATGACCAATCATGGTCCAAGCAGTGTCAGGACTCTGGAAGCAGTCACAAGTTTTAATTAGTATCTTGTTAAGCTTTCTGTCTGTATTCTTCCTCTATTCTTTAGTATGGTTATAATATAATATAATATAATATAATATAATATAATATAATATAATATAATATAATATAATATAATATAATATCACAAAATAATAAATTAGCCTTCTAAGAACATGGAGTCAGATTCTCAATTCCTCCTTCATCCTGGGGACCCCGAAAATACCACACCCAACCTTCTCCACATCTGCACATGCAATTAAATACTAAACTCAGTGTCACTTTAAACACTACCTCCTCAATTTGCTGCAGTTTGTGTTTGTATAACTCAGAGCACAAGCTGAGCAAGCAAGTATTTGGCTGCAATTTGCCATGTGGACACATGAACTGCTTTGTTTCAACTCTTCCTTCTCACCTACCTGTACAATGCTGTCGAATATGGATGCAAAACACCAAAAAGGAGCAGTAATAAATTAAATTTACCCTGCCTGCTCACTCACAGACAATTCATGGCTGCAGTTACAGCTCTTGAGTTGTAACTTCATTGCTCCAGGAACTAGCCAGTGATGTCACCTGAAGTCACCCCCTTATGTCCCTCATCCCACATGACACACAGGATCTCTGTTTCCTCACTGGGAAAACAAGAAGTGTGGAACCGGGAGCTGCTGTTCTGCTAACAGAAGAGTTACAGTCTCACTGTGAGGCTGGGCTTGTGGGGGTTCAGTTTCTTCTCCTGTGTCATACCTTGCTTGTGGGGTGCTTCTGAGAAACCATAACCAGGGATAGATGGGCAAATGACTTCAAAGATGTGCTCATCCCCGAGGCCGTGGCTTGCAGGATCCGTCAGCAGAGGGATGATTTTGTAAAACTCATAGAAAGAGCCAGGCCAACCATGAACCATTAACAGTGGCTTTGCAGCCTGGCCTTCAGGCAAACGAGGAGGCTTTACATGAACAAAGTGGATATCAATGCCTGTAAAAATAAAATCATTAATTAGCAGGCCCAAATTTACCGTGACACTGAAACTAATCACAGAACAGATTAGGAATAAAGCCTTTGTCTTGTCCTTTTTTTTTTTTTGTGAGCATGCAAACACACTGCACCTCTCTGGATACATTTATCCAAGGACCTTAAAGTAGTTCATAATGGGCAATTAAGCATCACAGCAGCCAAATGGGGTTGGCTATTTCTGTTTTAAAATAAATTGGCAAATTAAGACATAGAAGCGAAGCAATCTACCAACGGTTACACAGTGACTCACACAGTTTACAGGCAGAGGAGACAATTACATCATTTAGTCCAAGTGCCCTTAAATTTTACCCAAATGTCCCTACATGGCACAGGATAGGCTTCAGTCAGCCAGAGATTTTTCTTCCTGAAAGGCCTGCAATTGCAGCTTGAAGGCACCAAGAGATAGGGAATCCATCACAAGGGGCAGCTGTTTGTCTGGGGGTATGAATCACTTTCCTCATTTTGTGCATGCCTTACTTTCCATTTGAATATGTCTGGCTTCTGTCCCCAGCCACTGACTCTAAATGCTGCACAAAAGGAATTTTAAAAGCCTTCACTAAATATTCTCTGTCTGTGGAAGCCTCCTGTAATCAGGTCACACATCTTAACTGCTGATAAACCAAACATGCCAAATTGAGGATTTTATGCCTTGCTAAAAGAGAGTTAAAGTGTTCATTTTTGTAGTTCTTTCCTACCCTTTGTCCAAAGCTTTCAGTATCTCTTTGAGTGAATAAACCAAACCAGGAACCTCTGTTCTAGTACCAGTCTCCATTTTGACCAGTAAAAGGTAAAATCAGCAATGTAGTTTCCATTTTGACTCTTTCCAGCAGGAAAGCTTCACACAGCATTGCACTACCTGCTTCAGGTGAGCTGCTCTTCCTCAAACTAACTCAGGGCTTTGTTTTCCAGGAAACAGGAATTTGTTCACTGAATTCCTCATTTCTTGGTGTATTTAAGCATGTTTTACTCACATCAACTCCAGTTCACCAGCAATCCCACTGTCTTTCACTGACTTGAGATTTCCCCATCCTTGACACTTCTGTGAATCTCTGCACTCTCTGAAAAGCTTTCAAGTGATGACAGAAGGTAGGAATCTGATACACAGCATGTTCGACCTTGTCTTTTCATATCTGCTCTCTGTAATCTTTCCCAGCCCTGAGATTTCCCTTCCCATTGCTATACATAGTGCATTGTCCTTAGCTGCTTCTCCCTTTCTTGTCTCAGATGGGGCTTTTTTCTTCTTTTTCAAGGGAAGACTTTCTGGTTTTATCTTTTGCAGCACTAACCATCATTTAAATAAGTTCTTTAAGCTCTAACCACTATGCAGCACCATTTATTGTCCCAAATCCATTTAAAATACCATGGCAAACTGCACCTTTTGAAATAACACACAATTATGGGGGCAAGTAGAAACAGAACAAAATACCCTGTTAAAGTTAAATTTTGCCATCATGGGAGACAATTGCCTGCTGAGCTCTAGAACTAGAACTGGACCCAAGCACCACCCCAAATCAGGCATTTTAAAAAGCCCAGCCTGACCAAGCTCCAGCACCAGCAGACCTTGGCTGAATGAACTCTTTGGAAAGAATGAATGAAGAGAAACCATTCCCTCACAGCTGGCAGCACATCAACCCCAGGAGAGAGGCATTGTGCTCTCCTGGGCCTGGGAATGCTTGAAGAGGTGCAGCAGAGCACATCTGCCCTGCCAGGCTGAGGAGGGCTGCCAGGCTGATGGCTTCACTGTGACAGCAGCAGCTGGGCAGCTCCATGGAGCATGAGGAGACATCTGTGGCAGTTTTTGCATGGCTGCATGCAAGGCAGGGAACATGTGTACAGCTTAAGATCCTCTTCTGCTTCCAAACACTCGTGCTTGGCTCCTGCTAACACCAGCTGACAGGCTGCTCATGCACAGGGAATTCCATTTGTCATTCCTTGTCCTGAAGGCTTCAGTTACAGCCAAGGAGTTCCCTGCTCCTTCAGCAGTGATGCCAAGGATCCAGACTATGGCAGCCAGGGAGGGAAAACCCTGTGACACAACCAGAGCCTTCTTCCCACCCTTGCAGACAAATTTATCTATTGCAGACAAATATCTATTTGTCTATTGCAAATTTCCCTTGCAGACAAATTTATCTACTGCTGGTTATAATTTAAGGGGAAAAGGAGCACACCTTGAATCTTTGTTTTGAATTGTGGGTACTTGTTGAGGACTTCAACTTGTTTCTTCCAATTGAACTGGTTTTTCCAGTAGGACACCACCTTCCTGAGGTGCACTGAGTTAGTTCCATAATGGAAGCAGCTGTTCTCCAGTGGCTCAGTGAATCGAGCCTGGTCCAGTCTCCTAAATAAATCCTACAGGGAAAGAGAGAGAAGAGACATTAAAAGCCCTTGTGTCTGCTGTCTTGGGCTGTGTGTGTTTCTAGTTATCCCCACGTGAAACGAGAACAATGGAAATAACATCTCTAATTAGACACCTGTGCCTTTTGCTGATGCTCCATCAGCTGTCCCAGTATTTTTCCTCCTGCAGGTGGCCTCCTTCCCCTTCCATTCCCAGCTGTTCTCAGCCTTTGTTCTGCACGGCTGCCTAACCTGAGAACCACAGAGTCTGCCAGCCTGAGAACCAGAGTTGGGCAAGCTGCTCTGCTGGCACTGCTGTGGCCGCAAGGGGCAACTCTTGCTGCCTTTCCTGGGTGCTTTCCTCACAGTCAATGCATGGATCTGGCCCAAACCTTTTGCTTTCCTTCCAAAACCTTTTGCTTTCCTTCCCAAATCCAGGGGTGGGAAGTCTTTCACCAGGAAACACTCAGAAGGATTTTGCATAAACAGAAAGTTGGTGAGACCAGACAGAAATTGAAGTTTGCCAATCAGTCACCTTCCCACTGCACTACAGGAGATGTTGGTGACTCTGCAAGATGACTCCAAAATCACCCAGCAGGGACAGCCAAGAGTCCCTCCCTACTGCAAACAGAACCACAGAATAGCTGAAAGGCAGGTCTGGAAATCTAATCCTGCTCAATCATTTTAAAGTTAGAAATTATCCATCTTAGTGTCTGCAGTGTAAGGGGAAAGAAGAATGGAGAGCAATGTCTATTGACACTACTAAGAGGGGTAAGCAAAGTGTTAAAAAACCCAGGCCTTGCTGAGAAATTAGGAATCTATTATAAATTAATAATGTGAGCAATCCCAGGAGTATTGTTTGAACCATGACTCCACAAAGATCTATGAAATTGTTCAGTCCCTGCCTTAAACACACACAATCAAATTCTTTCTATGCAACAAATTCTGCAACGTTATGTGTTTACTGTAATTAGCACAGTAATTTAGTGTTGACCAAAGTAGACTATTAATTACAGAAGAATCAGCATCCAACACAGCTGCAAACATAAAGCAGTCAAGAAAATGAGGTATTTGTAATTGCTTTGGAAAGAAAGGGAAAAAAAACAAGACATTGTTCTTATTCTGGTCTACACAAACTGAGGGAAATGCACAAACAGAAAAACAGAGTTGAGTAATCTGTAATATGATTTTTATGTTTATTAGGCTTTGCAGAGTAGGTTTATTTACCAGCAATCATGCAAGAGCCAGCTGAGAAAAAAATTATACAGTGAGATCTGCCTATTCATACTTATCTTCTGAAGTACTGAAAAATCCCTTCCCCCAAGACCTGGCCATCACTGGCACCCTGTTGGTTCAATTTAAAAATTACTTCCAAACATGTTCTACATTATTTGGCCATTTCTTCCTTCCCTTCCCTTCCCCCAGCCCAGAGATTTGCTTACACTCAGCTCTTCCTCTGCAGTCTCCACCTTGAATGGTCTAATACTGGAGTCTTCTTTGGTCACAGGCTTTTGTCCCCTGCCCCACCACCCATCTTTGAAGGGCAGTGTCTCTTCATTCTTCTTGGAAAAGAAGAAGTAAATGAGGAGAGTCCCCAGGACCAGGAACACCTCAAGCAGCATAATGCCTGCAAGAGAAGAGCAAAACTCTGGTAAGCCCAGTCAGCTCAGAGAGACACACACATTTTTTGAGGAGACTTTTCCCTTTTCAGACAGGATCCCAGCTGCAGGATGTTCTGGCACTCACAGGATATCAATACTTCTGTGAAATTTCTCAAATAGAATGTTTCAACCTACCCAAATGAGGAAGAATTGTTTTAAATAAAAGACACATATTAAAAACAGAGCTCAAAGTCAGATAAAGAGATAATGTGGCAATTAAATAGTCATTATAATGTAAATATGACATAAATATAACATAACTTAATAGTTACAGTTATACAATTGACATTTAATGCCTTCTCTTCCTCTGAAGTTCTAGATTCCCCACAAATCCCAGGGCAGAGCATCTCTTCAGCAATGCTTACATGTCCACTGCTGCAGATTCAGAGGGAAAGAAAAGCAAGGCAGATTATAGATCCAGAATAAAAAGCCAACAGTGTGAGGGCAGCCACCTTGTACCTCCCAGTCAGCCAGGAAGTGGAGCAGGGATATATTTGCACAACCCTTGAACAGGTGAGTAAAGGGCAGTCAGACCTTCCCTTTCCTTCTCCCTGTGAACTGTTTTAAAGAGGAAACAAAAGCCCATGCTCTAAAATGTGATCACGTTGCCAAAAAAAGTGACAAAATTCTGTCAAGGTGAAGAGCAACCTGATTTCACAGCACATCTGCATAACCCAGCTGCAGGGCTGCTGTGCTTCAGTCAAAGAGAACACCCCAACAAAAAAAGAAAAAAATAAAACAATCTTGAATATATTTGGACTGTTTCATGCTGCAAGTAGAAAAAACACTTAGACTTGTCTTTAATAATTAATGTTTTCAAGCATGCCTTTAAGTGTAAGAAACCTTAGTAAGGTGGTTTGGGGAACAGTGCTGTCATCATTTTAATGCATAATTTTAAAGAATGTCATGCTTCAAACACTCATTTGCTGGGGAATTACTAAGACATCAAGTATTTCAAAACTTCTGTAGGGCAAGGATTGTTTATGACCCAGAACATCTTCATTCTCTCTAGAGCCAGGAGGTTTTGTTGGTTTTGCTGCTGCAGAGTAATTTGATGCTCTGGAATGGCTCAAAGAGTCCTCAGAATGCACCAAACTTACTCCTGGATCAAAACAGGAATTTTAGCACAAGTTAATAGGAATTCACAGGATTAGAGCAGGAATGAAACTGAATGGAATAGTTTAAGTGCCTTTATGTGACAGGACATGTTTTACTCAACTTCTTGAGTTTAATTTTCTAATGGCTGACAATAAATAAATAAATAAACACACAAGTCAAGATAAGCACCCATAAAACATCTGTGCAGATTGAACATTTGTCCAGGCACTGTGCAGATTGAACAAGCTAAAAAAAAAAGAAGAAAAAAAAGAAAAATATTCTATTTTTTACACATGCAAGTGCTACAGACTTGAAAGTGCCTGAATCCTCAGAGGATGGAGCTGTTGGATGATAGGCACTGAAAAAACTTGATTTGTTTGTTTCAGTGGTGCTTCCATAACTTCTGCCACTTGTTTTTCTTCACAATGTTATCTGGAGCACAAGACAACACTCCTTTCCCACCTTTACAATACCCAGGCCATAACTCTACCCAGAATGAAAAAGTTTATCCAATTTCAGCTTGCCTCAGCACACAAACCAAAGCAGTTTAGGAGCATCCTGAGCACAATTAAATTTTATTGCAAAGCACAACTGGAGGGGCTTCTAGAAACCTCAGAGCACTTTACATAGAAATTATATCTACCACAGCGTTTTACAACATTTCTATTCCTAAGCCTTTGTGAAGAAAAACAGCAGCTTCCTCAAAATCACAACACAGCCGGGGCCATGTTTGGGCTAGAAAGGTTCACCACCATAACTGTGAAACACCACACAGAAAATCCCAACTCTTGGCCAGTCTGATCTGTTTACAGAGCCCCCCAGCAAACAGAGGAGCTGCTGTCAGTGCCAGCTCTGTTGTTCAGGCTGGGCTACCTCCAAAACCAGAGCTCTCTTTGCCCTGATTCCTGCTGCATCAGCACGACGGCCCTGCCTGTGGCATTCACATTCTCTGAAAAATCCCTTCACCCAGGATTTTTCTCCTGGGAAGCTGGGAAACTTCAGAGAAAAAAGGAAAACAATTCTTATCTCATTTGCTTCTCCTGTGTTTTGCTCACATGTGGAATGTGTTTGGAGATTGTTTACCCACAGGTGATTGTTTCATTGGATTCTGCTGTGAGTTGTTTTGACTTTTTGGCCAACTGGGGCCAAGCTGTGTCAAGACTCTGGAAAGAGTCACGAGTCTTCATTATTATCTTTTTAGCCTTCTGTAAGTATCCTTTCTGTATTCTTTAGTATAGTTTAGTATAGTATTCTTTAATATAATATATTATCATAAAATAATCAATTAGCCTTCTGAGAACATGGAGTCAGATGCATCATTCCTTCCTGCCACGGGGATCCCTGCAAATGCAATACCTGCCAGCACAGAGACAGAGCTGCTCTGCCCAGGAACTGAGCCTCCATGAGCCAGAAACCCTCATGTCCACACCTAGAGCTACAGAACCATTTCTGCTCCATTCCATCTCCTCTCAAGGACACTTGAGAAGCAGAATTTTTGCAGCAGAAGACCTGAGGAGGGATTGTGTGCAAATGTGTGTGTTCTGCATTCACCCTGGACCATAGGTGGAAAGAACTGGCTGTGTGAGCAGACACCCATTTTTTGCAGTGAATTCAGACTGGAGGATGAGCTTGTTTACCATCCAGTAGTAAGTTCCAAAACCAGCTTCAAGTCTCACAAGAATCTTGACTTCCACTGGAGATAGCTGGGGCTGGTGACAAATGGATTTGCATCCTGATGTCATCCTGACTTGGAAGAAGCCACCTCTGATATTGGTTGGGTTATTTTTTGCTAACAGAGAGACTCTCTGTATTCAATCTCTCCCAGTTGCCTTGAAAGTGCCTGTAGAATTCCTGATGATAATGAACATGGGCCCCAGAGCTCCAAGAGTGTCACATTTTTCTGTGAGTGCCTGGGAAGGGAAGGACCAAGTGCGTCAGCAGCATTTGAACTTCACCAGCTCACCCAAGGGGATTGTTTTGGGAGGGATGAGCATGGGATGCAGCATGTTCCTGCCAGCAGCTCCAGCCTGGGCCCAGAGGAGGCCACTCAGAGCAGTGATTTCCCAAGTTCACTATTCAAGCTGCTTCTCTGGAGTTCTCGTGTGTTGTTTGAGCAGCACAAAGCAGCCTCAGTTGCGACAAACCTGCTCCAGAATTTCCTCCACTAATCACTGCTGGGATCTGTGGTGAAGTTATCAGCTCCTTAACACTTGTTCCACGATATAGCAATACAGCACCATGAATGTGGAAGGACAAACAGGTACAATAACACTTTTCTACCCTCATTTTTCAGAGATGTCAAAAACAAAGTGCTGGAGGTTTTATTGTCTGAAGTCTCTTGATGCAACCACACTGGCACAATGCCTTTGTAAACGATTGCTTCAAAGGGCCTTCATGTTTTGGTTTGGCTTTTTCCTCTTTTTATGTGACCAAAGGCAAGACCTTAGAAGGAAATATATCCATTTATTCTACTGTCCTTAGGCTCTGAGACTTTGCTGTACCCCAGGGTGGATATTGTTTGCAGACAACACTTAAATACCTTAGACAGTACTTTTATCCTAAAGAGTTCAAGGAGGAATGCTTTTGGTTTGCTGCTTTAAAAACATATTTTCAAAGAAAAATGTTGAAATGCATTGGGCCCAGTAAATAGCCCTGAACCAAGCTCCTCTTGAAGAGGACCAAGCACATCTTGTGAAATACTTCTGCAAGAAAACCCCAGAATTTCCTTACAGTATCTTCCACCTCCCTATTGGAAATACTCCTGGTTTTCAGCACCTTTCTGCATTTTGATTTGTCCCCTATCTGTGCATTAACATCAGAGCTAAGGGGTCCACAGGAACAGAGCAACTATTATTTACATCAAAGCTGTGTCCTGTCTCTTGCTTTGTCTTCATCAATACACAGAAGAGATGCCTCAGAGAACAGAGCTCTACATTTTCACAGAGGTCATCTATGAAACAGCTCAATGGAAAAATCCCCCTCTCCTTCTACAAGTAACCATCCATCTCAGCCTTGCAGCATTAGAATCCATCTGAAACATGTTTTTGGAGAAATAATCAACTGTGCAGACCTTCAGATAAATGCAGGAAATATCTTCTAGCCCAAATACCACCCAGCTGCAACAAATGATGAACAACACCCACAGCTTTGGAGGTGCTACCAAACCCTGCCAGGGCAAAATTGCTGCTGCATGGCTGAGGCAGTTGTGAGACTCTGCTGCTTTCAGGGCTAATCATGCTTTAGGGTTAATAACATTTTCTCTCCAGGACTGGTTTACCAGCACGCTGCAAGGCAGCTCAGAGCACTTGGCACACTCTGAGAGACACAAGGTTTATTGATTAATAATTACCCTGCAGGAGAAATTACAGCCCCATTTGGAAGTGGTTTTTCTGTGTATTTTTGTTCCCTTACATAAAATCCCACATCAGGATTTACCAAAAGGCACCTCTCTGCTGCAGCACCTTTGTTTACACCCTGCTTTGCCCAAAGAGCAGCAATTGCAGCTTACTCTTCCCAAGAGACTTGAAGGAAAAACAACCCCACTGAAGGACTTCAAAAACTCATGGCACCTGGAACAGAGTGCCTGAGCACTGCCACAGCCTAAAAGGAACTAAGACACAGCACAGTCCCCACAGCTCCACTCTCAATCTATCCCCTACCCTCTCCAGGCATCACATTTTGCCATCATGTGGCACCAGAAACAGACAGAAAACCACCAAGTCACTCATAGAAGAAAATCTTCCTATTTCTGTACTTTATGGAGCATCATGACAAGCTTGAAAATAGCTTAGCAAGGCAGAAATTGCTTTGCCTACAAGTGATAACATCTCCCAGGTGAGCATGGAATGCTGCATTAACATTGTAGGGGAGGAGGAGAGGTAGGCATGGGATGAAATAAAGCAACGCAAATCAAAGACAGGAAATACAAATCCAACAGAGTTTCTGCCTTTTCTTGATAAGAAATTTAGCATTTACATTTTTTATTGCCACAGGGAGGTGGCACACAATGCTATCTCCAAAACAGCAGGAAGAGATGATATCATCCCATTTTACTTTTTTTTTTTTTTCCCCTAGACTGCTCACAATCAGAAATTAACCAGTACAGAAGGAACTTAATTAGAAGGCTGTGAGCAAGGAGTGAGGTCACGTCCCCAAAGCAGTGAAGCCACACTGTCCCAGGCCTCCCCCAGGAGTGGGGCATGCTGCTCCCAGCCAGGCTGGGGGTTCCCTGCTGAGGAACACCCCACAACTCTGGCACTTCAGCTGCTCTGTGCCCTGGCCAGCAGGAACAGCCAGCAGGGCCAGTGTAGGCTCTGGGGGTGCCCCTCTGTGTCACGGTGATATTATATGAAAAATCCCTTCACCAGGATTTCTTCTCCTGGGAAGCTTCAGCTTCTCCAGGTTTTGCTGCTCTGGAATGTGATTTGGAGAATTGTTTACCCAGCATGTGAATTGTTTTTAATTAATGGCCAATCCCAGCCAGCTGCATCGGGCTCTCTGGTCGGTTAGGGGTTTTTATTATCATTCCTTTCTAGCTTTCTGAGATAGCCTTTCTCTTTCTTTAGTATAGTTTTAATATATAATTTCTTATAATATAATTCATAATATAATATATAGAATATGATATAATATAAAATATATAAAATAGATAAAATATATAAAATATAAGATATATAAAATATTGTATATATAATGTAAATAACATGTAATGTAATGTAAATACAATGTAATGTAATATATTACATATAATGTAATATATTACATATAATACAATTAATGTAATGTAATATAATATAATATAATATAATATGCCTTCTGAGAACTTGGAGTCAATTCTCATCTCTCACCTCTGCATCACCCAGAGCTGGCACTTACAGCACTTGTCCTTCCAGGCACGTTATTCCAGAGGGCTGCTTGAGCACCTTACACAGCACATTCCCACCTCATTTTTCCTACAATTACAATCTGTTGTGAACTCTCCAGTACCACACTGAAAGTCCACAGGCACTGAGACCCAAGTCTAACTAAGCATAAAAGAAAAGTAGCACGGGACTAAGTTCACTGTTATGTACTTTGCTTCACCCGGGGGCAGAATGTCTGCAGCCATTGGCCAGCCAAAGCTCATACCCCAATCATTATTTAAAATACTGCTTTCTTAAGAGGAAGAAACTCAATTTACAAGAACACATATCTGAGCAACATTACTTGTTCTTTCAAAGCCATGCCCTACACGTTATTCTGTGCTGCTTAAAAACTTGATTTGTTTATCTCAATTTTCCTTATTTTGCTTCTATTATGTTTGAACAAACCCACTCTCTTTCAAGAGTCTAAAAAATGCCTTTAGGCTACACAAACACAAACTGACAGAATCCAGCTTGGGATCTGTGTGACGCCCATTAATGTGATCTAATGACTGTGTGCATGATTCAGGAGAAAGGAGATACACTCTCCATCTGCAATAATTTCTGTTTCAGACTCTGCAGACAGAAAAGCCACGAAAGAACTCTTAAATCAGCACTGTTTGTGATAATTAAGGGTGAAAGAGCTGTTCAAACTACCATAATAATGCATTAAGGTGAGATCATGCAAAGATTTTATCCTATTTATCCTATCCAGCCTTCACTCTCTTTAATGACCCTCAAATCCCAGCAAGAACAGGATTTTTGCACAGGTGCAGAGAAGTGACAAGAGCCTGGCATACAAGGGAGGGTGAACACAGCTGAAAGCTCTCTCAAATCCCATCTTCCAGTTAAAAGAGGAAAGGACACCATGCCAGCAACAATTTTTTTTAAACAATTCTTAGCCACAACATCTTGAGCTTTACGTCAACATTTCATTCCTAGTGCCTGAAAATAAATTGTGAGCAGCACGTGGTTCTGTTTTGCCTTCCACTAGAGTTTCTAGCAATAATGAGGTTCACCTCCTCATCCTGTGCCAGCATCTGCATTTTACAGAGGAGGTGGAAATGAACCAAAAGAGTGAGATATTACAGATAAGGAATGAGATTGGGGTAATTGTTCCTCAGGCCTTAAGGCAAATTTGGGCTCTAATTTTAGCTTCACCAAATCCTCCAGCAGTGAAGAGTAAAAGGTTGCCCTCCTTCCCTGCCATGGTGTTATTGCCAATGTTTTGCCTGCCCTGATCTCCAGATAAGACTTGTTTTCATCCCAAGCTGCTTGTTGGTACAGCACAGCATGTCCCCTCCTGTTTACTGCAGGATCTTCCATCAGTCTGAGTCTCTTAAGATTCTTCCATGGAATCAGGGAGGGAAAGATCTTTTCAGCTAGCAGATTTACAAGCTTTTTGTATTAGCACTGTTAGAAAGCTGTGTTACTGAAACCTTTAATTATTAAAACATGCAGAATTGATGTATATGTGGTGCTTTGGAGGAGAAAAAAAAAAGAGTGCAAGCAGTTTGAGGTGCATAAGAACAAAGTACATGACAACCCTTCAGTTAAAAGAAGGTGTGGAGATAAAAACGATGAATATAAAGACTGCCAGAGGAATTTTCTGGCAAACTGCAAGACAGATGAGGTGCACATTGTGAATTTAAATGAGGATCATGACTCCAAGAAGCAAGGGCAGCATGAATGAGAATGTGCTCCTTGCCCCATGATGTGAGACTCCCTCTAACCTCTGTGATGCCAGACTCCCTCCTTCTCTGTGATGCAAGATGACCTCCACCTTCTGTGATGCCAGACTTCTCTTAGCTCTGTCACACCAGTCTCCCTCTTACCTTTAGGATGAGGCTCCATCTTCCAGTAGTGAAGAATTCCTGCTTTTTTCTGTGCCATCACATTATTCCTTTCCTCTGCGATGTCAGACTCTCTCTTATCTCTGATGATTTCTTCCTTTCTCAGTGGTGCCAGACCCCCTCCTTCCTTCAGGATGCCACATTCCCTCTTCCCTCTGTGATGTCCAGCCTTGTGATGTCAGACCCCTCTCTTCCTTCCTCAGTGATGACACTCTCTTCTTCCTTCCTGATGCCAGTCTTGCTCTTACCTCTGTGCAACATTCTCTCCTTCCTCTGTGATGGCAGATTCCCTCTCACCTCTATGGTTCCTTCCTGGAATCCTTCCTTCCCTTTTCCATGTCTGATGCCACACTCCCTCTCACCTCTGAGATGTCCAAATCCATTGTACCTCTGTGATGCCAGACTCCTTCCTCCCTTGTTGATGCCAGACTTCTTCCTTCACGGTTCCAGACTCTCTCTTACCCATGTGTGACACTTCCTCCTTCCTCAGTGTGTGATGACCTCAATCCTCCAACTTTTCTACATTTCCTCCTTTCTCCATGGTGCCACAATTCCTCCTTCCTCATTGATGCCAGACTCCCTCTTACCTCTATGAGAGACTCCTTCCTTCATCTATTATTTCAGATTTCCTTCTTTTTCTGGGACACCAGACTCCCTGGCCACAAAAGCTGCGTACTCTGAGTATAATGCAAGAAATGTGCAAAATAATATCTAAGATAATCAACTCATTTTGCCTAGAGCTATAAATGCAAAAAGAATAAAGAATATTAAATGTGACTATGGAAACAGGAAGAGATCAAAACTTGTTGTCTCTCTACAAAGACTTCATTCCCAATGAGGAAAGGAACTTTGAATGATGCCAGAGGAGGGGAACAGATGGTAGCCATCATTTTCTGTCAAATAACTGCAACACCAAAAGGCTGTGCCAGAGTAAACATGCAACAAGAACAATTCCTGCTACTTTATCTCTCCCTTAATAACAATATTTAAATTCTGTTTAGATTTCTAGAAAAATGCACTACCTGTACCCACCAGATGAGAGCAATTAACGCTCTTGATGAAGCACCCAAGAGGGCTTGGTCCTCCAACAGAGCTTGGGTTTTGATTCATCAAACATGGATGTTTTACCTGAGGAGAAGATTTGTTTTCTATTAGACAGCAAAGCCCACCCAGATGGCCAGATACAGAACAAACAGGGAGAGCAAGAGCTGTGTGTCCTAACTACAGAATTCACAAGATGAACAAGATCTGACTGCTGGGTGCAATAAATGTGAGGAGAATTGCTTGAGACACAAAGAAACAACAAAACCAGATGTTTGCTGAGCCCTTTCTTGTCCCATGGATTACTCCTAATAATCTCCTGCAGAAATGTTTAAAAAAAAAACTGGAGGAATGTTAGGTGCCAGCTCACTTTTCAGAGAGGAAACCTGGCAAACAGCTCCTGTTGTTTAATGCAGCAGGATCCCTCCATAAACAGGACCACAGGTCATTTCTTCTCTCTGGTAAATGCACTATCAGAGAGAACAACTAACAAAGCATGGCCACCACAATTCCCACAAAAATATTCCCAGCCCTGCCAATCAGAAAGCATTTAACCAAAAACAACACGCTTAAATAGATACAAAAAACTCAGAGTGCTGCTTAAAAGAACCAGCCATAAACCCCAGGGTATATTCAAATCACTGCCAGCCATCCTGCCATGTCTAGCATGACCAAGATGTTACAGCAAATGCCACTTTGGAAGATGATGTTTTGTGCTTTACCATTTATGTAAATACCCATTTACACACACAGTGATGCTTTTAATTAAAAATAATGTGTGCAGAGGAAGAATCCAGGACTTTTTCAGCAGTGGAATTCAGAAGGGAAAAAAGTATTTTCAACATTAATTACAAGCAGACCAAAGCTCTTCAGAGAGAAGCAAGATGCTCTACTTTCCAAGTGACTTTTCTTCAGGGACTTAGACAGTAATTAGAGATCTATTTGCCACATTTGGAACTTGCACTTTGCAGAAGTCTGCCCTGGTTCTGGGATCGTGCATGGCATGAAGAAAATACTCTTGCAGGCTCAATGAAATGGTGCACACTCTACCACAAAGGCAAGGCTTTACCTCTGCTCATCTGGCCACAGAATTTGAATACTCCAACAAGAAATGTGCATAGGAACATGTAAAATAATCAATTTATTTTGCCTAGAGCTATAAGCTGTGCTTCACCTACCACCCCCAGCTCTGCTTTGCCACTTCTCCACTGACAAATTACTTGACAAACTATTACTGAAGCAACAAGAATTTCTGTGAGTATTACCATTCCAGAATTATTACCCCTAACACTTTCATTTACCTGTTGTAATTACTCAGAACAAATTGGTCCTTCCACTAAGGAGCCTGAGCTTATTTCACAGTGCTTACAAGATTAAAACATTGCCATTTGATGCCTAAAAATCCTGGGTAGGTCTGAAAGCTTTGTTGAAACCCTGGATAAACAAAGAGGCTGAAAGGAACGGGGTTACCTTACAGAATGACCAAATACTTACAGTACAGTAAATCAACAGGGGGCAAAAAAGCCTTTTAAAACACCCAGTAATCCAAAGCCTATTTTGGGCAATTCATACAGACAAATTGCATGTGGATTCTGGCTGCACTGGTTATTACCCACCATGCTCTATTTCAAATTATTTACTTCAACGCTATGATCACACAAAATAAAACAACAAACTCTGGGAAAAACAACAAGCCAGCAGAGTTTAGCAAATCACACATAGATTTGAACAAATTTTTAATGATTTTTTGACTGGAAATGAATTCAGACTGGAAAAGATGTAGAACTAAGAGCCATGAACTTGACACTGTGCCAGGACCTTCCCCACAAAGACTTCAGCTCTGACAAAGATCTAATCCCTGTCCTTGGACAACTTCAACTGTGGATTGATTTTCAAAGCTGCTTAATTGCTTTTGGGGACTATCTTCCATCGATTTTCAGTAAGCATTAGCAATCTGTGCACTCAAGCCTCAGCTTTAGCTTACTTCAAACAGGAGCAATATCTGCTTCAGGGGAGAAGCACAGCATCCCCAAAGAGCAGGGCCAATCCATAGATGAGCTCTGCTTTTGTGGCTCTCTGAGTAACTCTGAGACATTGGCTTCTAAGACTGATCCTATCTTGTAGGTTCACCTAAAATTACCAAGCAATTTCTCTAATTTAAGGTAAAGCTAGGCTACGAAAAGAAGGGAAGAGAAAGCAGCCTAATTCAGTAGGGCTAGAAAATTAAGCAATGCATTTGAAAATGGTATGTTTTAACTCCTGGACAATCAAAATCCCAACTGAATTCTGACAAACTAAACCCAGCTTGAGCAGAGTACATAATTGCTTAGTCTTTGCAGATTGCTCAGTTATGCAACAAAATATGGGGATTAAACTTACAAGGTTTTCTTCTCATGCCTAAAACGCTTGTTCAGCAAAGGGAATTATGCATAAAGTACTCAATCAACTCATCCTCAGGTTTGGCAAAATTATCCATAAATAAATAAAACCTCAATTTCATATCCCCATTTAGAAATAAGCAAATAAACCAAACCGAAACCATTTACATGCCAACAGTTAAAGCCACTTACTTTAACTAAACAGGGAAACCTGGCCACATTCCCAAGGAACGCTAAATAAAGTTGTTATTTCCATAACAATTGTATGGAAATAACAATTTTATGGAAGCTTTAATAATAAAATAAAACTATTTTTATGTGTTATGGAAAACACAAAAAAGTTATGTTTTATATATATGTTTTATATATATATATATAACATATTTTTAATGTTTTTATTTATAAAAAATAAAACTTTTAAAAAAATGTTTTTATTCCATAAGCACTGGTAAATTTCTTATGGTTTTTATTTATTAAAAGAAAACCCTTTTAAAAATGTTTTTATTCCATAAAAAATAATTTTTTTTTAAATGTTTTTATTCCATTAGCAGGGACCTTACCTCTGGTTCCAGCTGTTGGGGATGCCACACACGCTCCCCTACCAGGAATGCAGATTAGGGCCTTCCTGTTCCCGAAATCAGCACAAAGTCCCCAGCGGTCCCAGCGCTTTATGCACGCTGGAACAATTCCCATTTTCAGGAATCCGTGGAGCAGCAGCAGCCGCGGAGCCCCGCGCACTTTAAATCCCTGGCATTTACGGACCTTCGGCTCAGCGCCCGAAGCGGGCTGGGACACACGGACTGGCTTGGAAAATCGCTTTCCTTTAGTGCACGGGGAGCCAAAGCTCCTCTCCCCGCCGGGGCACCGCTCGCATCCCGCCGGGAACTTCCCAAACCCATCCCGGACCGCGCCCGCTCCATCCCGGACCGCGCCCGCCGCTGGCTCTCACCTGCCGGGCCGGAGCGGGCACCGAGCCCCCTGAGCCTCCAGGGCCGTGTCCCCGCTCCGCAGCCCGCCGGGAGATGTCCTTCTGCCCGGGGACAGAGGCTCCGGAGCGGCGCAGGTTGGTCCCCGCAGCGTCCCGGGCTGCGAACGCCGCCTGGGAGATGCCCTGCGGGATTTGGGCACGGCCAGGAGCCGCTGGGTGCTGGGAGCTGCCTGTCGGAACTCAGGACACCCCTCTGGATGTCCTGGACTGCCAAGATCCCTGCCAGGGGACTCAGAGACCCTGGCACAGAGCCCAAGATGCCTGTGGTTTTGAATATGACCCATGGAACAAGTTACCAACCTTATGTGAAGATCTGCAAGCCACAACAGTTTAAGTAGAATGATAGTGAATTTATTATGGGGTGAAAAAATAGATTTTTAGGGTTTTTAGAATGGGGGTTCAGGGGGCAAGATGGAGGAATCTGGGCATGTCCAGCCTTCCTCCTTCTTCTTCTTGGCCTCCATCTTCTGCTGTGATGTTGGCACTTTTAGATTGGTTTAGAGGAGAAGCTCACTGTCTAACATAGGTGATAGGTATTGGCAAGTAATTGCAAATATTGTACAGGTAGTTTTTAGTATAAAGACATAACACTCCCTCCCAGGGGCAGGCAGAGAGCCTGGACTGTCTCGCTGAACAGACCTTGGCAGGACAGGAGAAAATATTTTATACATAAGATACAATAAGCAACCTTGAGACAGAGAACTGAAGAGCTCAGGTGGCAGAACTCAAGAGAAAGACAGACTGTGCCCAACAGAAGGAAACCACTGAAAATGCATCTAACTTGGATTTTCGTGCGTTCTTGCTCTTTGAACCTGTGTTCTCCAAGGCCTGTCTTCCAAACTTGGGCAGAGAGAGCTAAACAAGCCTCAGAAGGTGAAGCTGAAGCAGCTCATCCCACCAGGAAAAACAAAACAAGCAAACATTAAACTCCTCACCATCTCTGAGGTTTTACCATTCAGTCTCAGTTTTCAGCTATTACTTCACTCCTAAGATCCAATCCTCTTTTTCCATCACCTCCACGCCATCTCAGCTCCTGTTTGGATTGTTGGGCTCTGGACAGACAGACCTGTGATCACAGATCTGTGATTACAATTCCTTTCACATCTTTCAACCTCTTCAGCCCAACCATCACAGTCTGCTCAAACAGCCCTTTGCCCAGAGCCTTTGGTGTAGCTCTCACTCTCTTTTGTTTTGAGCAGCAATAGTACCTAAATTAAAACCTAGTCTTCTTTAAAGCAACATATCCCTAAACTGTTCTGTCAGTAAGTTTTGTCTTTTTTTTGTAGTTTTCTTCTTCCATACCAAATGTGCTGGCTGAGTTCTACCCCTTTTGGGGCATCTATCCTCACAAACTGCTCTGTACTATTTTTCTTGAGGCACCAAAACCATTAGTAGCAGTCCATCTTTCTTCTGTAGGACTACATAGATTTCACTTGCATACAAACAAGACTGTGCTGAATTTCATAGTAAACATAACTTCCACGGGATGAAAGTTAAAAATGCAACTGTTTTGTGTGCCAGGGTCACAACCCTTTATTACAGCTACCACACAGATACTTGGCACTGTTTAACCCCAGCTGGCAGCCAAGCACCCCAGTCACTCACTCACTCCCCCACCAGCAGGATCAGGGTGAGAATCACAGGAGTAGAAGTCAGAAAACTCATGGATAGAAATAAAAACACTTTAAGAAGTAAAGCAAACAATGCACATGCAAGAAAAGCAAACCAAGGAATGAGTTCCCTGCTTCCCATGGGCAGGCAGGTGTTCAGGCATCTCCTGGAAGGAGGGGCTCCATCCCACAGAGCAGTTACTGGGGAAATCAGTGACTCCAGCATCCCCCCTGCCTCCTCCTTCCCCAGCTTTGCCTGCTGGCCAGGATGCCCCTGGTGTGGGATGTCCCTTGGGTCAGTGGGGTCAGCTGGGCTGGCTCTGACCCCTCCCAGCTCCCTGTGCCCCCCCAGCCTCTCCCTGCGGGGTGGGTGAGGAGCAGGAAAGGCCCTGACGTGTGCGAGCGCTGCCAAACAACAGCAAAAACATCTCTCTGTTATCAGCACTGCTCTCAGCACAGATCCAAACCACAGCCCCACACCAGCCACTGTAAAGAAAATTACCCCAGCCAAAGCCAGCACAATGCTCTGTTTGGCTATTTTAACTAATGAAAATTGGCATTTTTTTCTGTCCTCTATTTCTGATAAGAAATAATAAACACTCGAGTCCAAACATGAAACTACCTTCTCAAGTGCCTTCAATAGAGAAACCAAGAGCCCTCAGCTGACCTTTTGTGACCATCTCAGCACACTAACCAGCTGGAACACCACACCAGCAGCTCTCCAGAACATCAAGGGGTCTTCTGATGCTCTGGTGAATGGGAACAGCTCAGCTGAGGCTCAGACCCACTGGAACCAGTGCTAGAGGCAAGGGGGACCAGCAGCCAGCTGCTCTATGGACCAAGGCTCTGTGGAATCCCAGTCTGCACATTCATGGCACCACCAACATCTGTGGTGGGTCAGGAGCTCTTTGCAGAGCAGCTCAAACCAGGGCTGCTTTTTCGCAGGGTTTTACTCACGGGTCACCCAGCTCTGCTGTGTGAACAAGCACAGAAGGTTTGCCTCTGGGCACAAACCAACAATCCCTGATGAAATTTGTTTATTCCTTTGGTTCCTGACCTCAGCTGCATGGGAGCACTGCCACAGAAAATGGGTTTTTCAAAAACTCACCTATAGTAATGTAGGGATGATTGGTATCTGACTCCGTTGATTCAGAATGTTGAATAATTGCTTTATTAAACTTTTATTTATACTATTTATACTATACTATATTAAAGAGCTGCTATACTATAAAGAATACTAAAGAATACTACTAAAGAAGACAGCCAGGACACAGCTTTTTCCAATTGGTTAAGGAAACAAAACAATCCTCAGCAGAATCCAATTGACAAATCACTTCAGGTAAACAACCTTCCTAACACATTCCACATGTGCAAAACAACAGGAGCAGCAAGTAGAGATGAGAATCGTTTTCTCTTTCTTCTCTCTGTGCTTCTCCAGGAAAAAAAGAACTGACACCTAGATTATTTTCCCTTTTAATCCAATAACTAATCCCAAAGAGCCCACAATGCAGACTTTTCTGGGAGAGAGAATTATGTCTCTCACTGCCTATCAATGAAAGGTCAGTTTGCCTCCTGCCCCCAAGTTCAAAAATCTATCTTTTAAGGCAACTTAAAGCAAGACACCGAATTTCACAGGACGTGTCTGAGGCATTGGTTCACCCACTGCCTCGCTGACTCCTTCCCGAGCAGATTCCCTTGCAGAGTAGCATTTGGAGTCGCACTCGCTTTGCCAGAGCTCATTTGTCAGCGCCCCGAGGCGAGCCTTTCATCTCCCGGGCACACAATGCTAGCAGGGCTGCAGTGGAGGTGGCTGTATTTACATGCATGAGCAACCCAGTTAAAATGCATATTTCAGCTGCCTGAACTCTCCTTTGCTCACTACCAGCCAGCACAGCCATTCAGGAGGTGTCCAGAAAGCTCAAGCCCCTCTCCAAGGAGCCAGTCTTTGGAATCTTGCTGTAAGCACAGCCTGTAGCTCAGGAAGGTTCTCAGTAAAGGCAGGACATGCAGACCAGTACTTTCATGAACAGAAGAACGTGTCTTCTTCTAGACAGAAAAAGGACCCAACATGCTCACACAGCTCCAAAGGAAATAATAATAAAAAAAATCAATCTATCCCAGACCTCACGGTATGACTGATGTTTTAAGTTCTAAAAAAGTTACCAAGAACTGCCACCAAAAAGGCAGCAAAAGAATGTGAGCACAAAACCAAAACTTGCTAAACAAAGCAAAATATCTTCAGAGCTGGTCTTAATTTAAATGGAAAACACTTTCATAAATACCGGCATTACAGTTTAAGAGGAACTCTATACTCTTGGTTTTGTAATCCAAATATTCACAACAGCCAGGAACTGTCTGTTTGAGGAGTCATAATGGGTCCAGCACACCGGCTCCTGCTGGAAAACCAGGAATTCCACAGCAGAGCACTCAGAGATGGCACTCAGGGCTTAAGATGCTTTTAGAAGGCAGAGAGTAATTGCTTTCCCATCACAGGACTCAGGAACACACCCCTACAACCACCTTGGCACAGTGTAAGAACATAAGGACTCACCTTCACCAGGAACAAAGATCATGTTCAACAGCATGGGCCTGGGCTTGCAGGAAGGCAGTTAGCTCTGCTATCATGCCATGACCATGCTTTTATTTGCTCAGTTCCCACAGACCTCAGTGTTACACGGTCCAGTTTAAGCCCACTTTCTCCCAGGAGCATTTATTCTGCTGGAGCTGGTACTGGGCACACACACATTCTTGCATAACAAGCAGGGGTTAACAAACCAGCACGCTTTGCAGCTTTGCACTCTGCTGAGTAACTAATCTGCTGCTAAAATACATTTAAGCATCATTCTCATCTCAAAAATAACATTTCTACAGACTAAAAAGCCCTCATCTGTCTCCAGTCTGTAGTGACTCAAACACTTCAGCCCAGCATCAGGGTGGGGAGGTTTATCTGAAAGCCAGCCTGAAGAGTCCACTTAGACTAAAGATCTGCTTATGTGAAAGCAATGAGATGAAAGGCATGTTTTTATGTCATCCCCAGCAACAAAGACAATTCAACCGTTGCTTGTATTTAAATACCACTCCTTGAACTCCCAAAGCTCTTTTTAACAGATAATATCTTTATAAACAAAAGTTGTGTTGAGTCACACAGCATCTACCCTTAAAGTAGTATTGGTATTTCAGAAGAGACACCTTCATGTCTTGAAAAGCAAATCACTATTAACACAAGCAAGGAATTAGATGTAGTTCTTCATAGACTAGTTTCTCCTAAAAAAAAAAAATAAAAATAAGTGAAGCTCCTTTAAGACAGTTATCTAACAAAAGGACTCCTTGGATTTATTTGATCAAAACAGCTTTGCTTCAGTCAATTGGAAGGTCCCTCAGCACACAGCACTGTACAAGGAATACCAGTTTTCAACTAAGCTCTACTCCTTAAGGACACCCACTAATGCTCACAGAATCTTCAAGGATCTGGACTTGGGCATAATCTGCAGCTTAGGTAAAAAATTTACAGAAAAAAACCCCACTTATTCTCTCTGTGCTTCCACTTCAGATCCGAACTTCATTGAAGAGGTGGTTACAGAGTAATTCCTGTGAGAGGTTTGTGCTCCCCCAGGCCAGCAGTGAGAAAGCACAGGTAGGTAAGGTAACTGTGGTTCCATCCTTCTTCCAGGTGATCAAAGTGAGGGGATTCATCCTCCCTAGAGCAGGATGGGCAGCCAAGAATGTTACTGTTATATTTTCTGAAAAGTCACGAGTTTTCATTAGTATCTTGTTAAACCTTCTGGTAAGTATCCTTTCTCTATTTGTTAGTATAATTTTAATATAGCATTCTTTAATATAATATCATAAAATAATAAAATAGCCTTCTAAGAACATGGAGTCAGATTCTCAATTCCTCCTTCATCCTGGAGACCCAGCAAATACCACATAAGAACATCTAAAATGACTTAATCCTTTAAGATCAGCCTACAGTAACAAGTGATCATCCCAGTCCTACTGACAGAAAACAGTTTCCTCCCATTTGTTCTAGCAAAATGCTGAGTGTTACTCACTTTTATACTGTGTGAAGAAACTTACTGAGATGAAACATAATTCTTTTGACAAGTTAAAACATTTTTAAAAGCACCTGCTTGGCTTTGGCTCCATTTCCCATTTTGACAGACTCCAGCACCAAAGCATCCAAAGGAGTGACAGAATAAACCTGTCACTCCTAGAAGTTAGGTCAGGACTTTAATAGGAAGGCCTCTTTCAAAAGGCTCTCTAAAACAAAGACCTGTGACCAAACTTCTCACTTCTCCAGATAATTTAAAAATCTTCCTGCACTCCAGAATACCCTTCCACAATGGATTACATATGGAGCAGCTCAGGGTTCAAACCCCTAAAATTGGAAACAGAAGTGGTTGCATATAAGTAGTTGAATATAAGAGAGAGCTCAGATATGAAGCACTTTGCACAAAGAACTGAAATCAAGACCCTCAGGGAACCCAGGAGGTGAGAACCCCAGAGAAAGAGAATAAATTCCATGGATAAACTAACCCAAGTTCTTGGAACAATAACAAGGCCCCTATCTTTTTATTAAATTACTCTCACCAAACAGAACAATTACTGAAGATAACTAACAGGCAGCAACAAAATTTGCTGTAGCAGGGAAAAGCATCCTATTTTTTCCAATCATTCCACTTCTGCAAAGGTCACCTGTTTGTCACTGCACAGGCTGCCCATGTCTCCTGCCTGAAATTGGCACCAGCTCGTGGCTGGAGAGCAGCAGTCCCTGGCAAGCTGGGCTGCCCAGTGCAGAGATTCAGGGACTGTGAGCACACCTTTGCTGCAGCAGCCACAATACACTGATTTTTTAATCACAAACCAGACACTCAAGAAGCTGGCAACATGATGGACCAGCTCAGGGGATGTTTATTAGGGATGTGATCAGTGTACATAAGCACACATAGTCTCAGCAAGAGCACAGGCATGAAAGAGACAGAGCTTGGGATTCAGAGCTCCTCTACTGCCCCATGGACACAGTATGGAAATGGCTGAAAATTCCAGGACTAAGGTATGAAGCACCTCTATTTTTCTGAACAAGTTTCCATACCATTTAATTTTCTTAAGCAGCAGCTTTGTAATATTTTCTTTTGCATTCTGGCTGCACAGAACCACTCTAGTTTTTTTCTAAGTATATGGAGAACAAGCTTAATGACACATCACTCTTACAAAAGTGGCAACAGTATTTCTCCAAGATTTTAGGGAAATAATTTCTGAATTTAGAAAAGTAGAAATGTATCCCCTTGCCTGTTTTGTCTGAAAACTGCTGCTCTAATATACAGTGCTGTAATTGCTCATCCTCTAAAACCTGCTGAAGCTGAAGCCTTTCAGCCACTTGGGACACCCAGTCTCTCTACTACTTTATTGCAAATTATTAGGAAAGTTATTTGGAGCACCAAAGAAAAATTTCAGTATTACAGTAACTCATGAAAGTTTAACAATGAACCGAGTCCAGCCTTCTCTCTGGCTTTATTTATATTTCAAAAGCCAATACAAAAATGTTACACACATACCAGTCACTGTTGCAGACCAGAATTTTGAGCACTCACCAGGAATTTAGTGCTGCAGTATTTTCCAACAACGTGCAACATTCTATGTTCAGCTGAAAGGGTACTCTAATGCAACATTCAAGCCTGGTGGGTTTTTTTCCAAGCTTTTGGCAAATGTGGAAAGTCCACTGCTTCCCAGTAGCTCCATTATTTTTATGTAAGTGACAGCAGGTAGCTACCTAAATAGATTGTTTAGTTATATAAAAAATGCCACTACAAGTATGGTCCTGCTTTACTTTTGTGGCTTGGTTTAACCCCCAAAAAAAATCAGTTCTGAAAGCACCTAGTTATACCAATAGCCTAATTACATGAAAATGTTCCTCTGTTTTCAAGTATGCAAGACTTAGTTAAAGCAAGTATCAATTTTAGCTACTGGGTTTTCAAACAAAAAGCTTTTTTACAAGAGACAATTAAAGCTTCCATCAGCCTACCCGAGGTTACTGAGAGAAACACATCTAAGCTACAGGAGCATTGGTCTATTTCTGACAGTGGTATTTAAGTATTTATTAAGGTGTTTGCATCCATTCATCCATTTGGCTGACATCCACCTGCCACATGTAACATTTGAAATTGCAGTTAAAATGCTGCTGGAGTAAGGAATCTGGGTACTGTTCAGTTGGATATTTTCTATTAGCATAATAGGCAAGAGCTTCTACAATTTGTCTTGCTGATATACTTCAACTCTGCCTGAAGCAAGGATGGGAAAACAAACCCCTGCTAGTAGAAAATAGTTCAAGTATGTAAAAAAGCCACTGACTGTTTTTTAGTAACAGTATTTGCACAAGCAGAAAAAAACCCTCCCAGTTTCTCATAGATCTCTAGGAATATTCAAGTGAGGTTCTGTTTTAATTTTTAAGATACAGAAGTTTAACCACTTAGCCAATAAAAGAGTTCTGCAAACTGCATTATGGATAATGTTGCACATCTTATGACTGAGTGCTGCCAGCGACAGTGGTAATACAAATTGGCAATTTCAACATTTCAGTTCAGAAAACATCTGTTATTCTAAACCCAACAGATTTATATAATGTATGTAAATATTTATTAAACCCAGCCACCATGCTACAGTATTAGATTAATAAATCCTCTCATTTTCAGAATACACCAGCATAAGGTATGAACACAATGAAATCTATATGAAATTTTACAGTAACTTTCCAGAAGTATGCCTGTGGCCTATCAAATTTGCATTAACATACTGTAGATTTAAAATATTTACTTGTCTTCTTAGCATACCTAATGTGTAAGAATAGTTGCTTAATACCCAAAAATAAATATAAGCTTTCAATTGAAAGCACTTATTTTCCTAGATTTCCAAAGTGGAGTCTGAGGAATGAAAATGCTTCAGACTTGTCATCAGTCCACTTCAGTACATAAAAGTATCTCCTGCCCCAGTTTTAGTTTTTTTTGTTGTTGTTGTTGCAATCCCAAAGATTTGTTTCCAGTGAAATATGAGCAGAGCAGTGATTTTCTTGGCAGCCCTTCAGTCTGTTTCCATGGCAGCACTGCGGGACTCCTTGGCCACCATGAGTCGCATGAGCTGACTGTGGAATTTCTCAATCTTCTTCACGTCTTGTGCCTGGTCTGTTCTGTACAGCAAACACTGCAAGACAAAGTTCCTGATATCAGATCTCACTTCTACTGCTTTTTACCTTGTTTGTAGCTGCTATGTATTCATTTGTGCTTGGAACACACTAAACAAGGAGAGCATTGAAATGTTCAGCAGTTACCAGGAGGCAGCACCAACACATCCACCCTGTTTCAGAGCACAAACATATCTGTGTTTGCTTTTAAGCTTCTCCCTAATGCTCATGCCTCCCATATTGAAAACAGGGAAACTCAGAATTTATCCTAGTTTCTTCTAGCTCCAAAAAGCTGTTAAAACTTGGGTTTTAAAGCTGCCCTTTTTTTGTGTTGTCTAAACATAGAAACAGATTTTAAACCTGAAGTTACTTGCCAATTCTTTATATTCTGAAAGCAAGCTTATTTTGCTTTTCACAGTCCTTAATGTTACACTGCCAGGGCCACAAAATTCAGTATTTCCCATTGAAGGGGATCCTCTACCCAAAGCAAAACCTGTTTTTCTAAGACAGCCCTAAAGAGGGAACACAGAATCTGATTAAAATAAAAAAAACACCCAAACAAACAAAAACCCCAAACACTAAAACAACCCAACCAAAATCCTGAAACCAGTCCCCATTTCTCCCACCTGGTGTAACATCCTTTTCTGACTGAAAGCAGGTAAGGTAGCCTATACCCCAGAAGAGTTTGTGAATCACCTCACTCCAACTTTCCCTACAGGAGATTTCCAAAAAATTACCCTTAAATTCCTTGTTATCAGTGCCCCACACCCAACAGCTCACCCATGTTAAGCCCCTATCAAGAAGTGCCTTTACTGGAGTTTCACATCCATTCCAGGCACTTGAAATTCCAATGCCAGACTACTTTTCCTGGAAAGAAGAAATTTGACTCTTTTCCAAGTCTGAAGGCAAGAGAAGGGCAGAATACTGTGTCTGGACTGCAGAATACCAGAATAGCCTGCACTGCAGAAAAACAACTCCTTAGCTGTAACACTGCTGTCACTCAGTCTCATAATCACAAAGAAGGAACTTCAGCTATGGCTGGAAGACTTCACCACTCTGAGCAGGTAAAAAAGACCCCACTCACAGCAGTAAACACCAGTTTGAAAATGCTCCTGAACTGGTCAGTGTCAATGCAGACACAGCAACGAGAGAAGGCTGAGTACAAGTTTTTAGCAAACTGTCAGACACTCTCAAGGCAGTGTCCAAGAGCTCCCAAGGTGACTGACAGCAAAACACGAGTCTGTGAGTGGCACAAGAAGCTCTGAAAGGGGAATGTGCTCTGTACTTACAGCCACATCATCTGTAACTTTGATACAGAGGTTCCCATCACAGTGTCGGTATTTGAGGACAACACGGACCTGAAACGAAAAACATTTTAGGAATTAGCACTGACAGATAACAATTCTCAGCATGTATTGAAGGCAATCTGCCCACACTCAGACTATCCTTAAGGATAATTATGTTCTGTTCCATGTTTTCAGCACCTCTGTGGCAGCCCTCAGCTCTGGTGCTGTGGGAGCTGCATGTAATCCCACAGCCAAGGTGGTGTGGAAGTTGACCCACCACATTTCCCTGCCTTACAGTCCAGGCTGGTTTTCCAGCAGCATCAGCATTGGGCATGTTCAAAAACCCTGCAAATTCAGCAACAGCAGCTGCAGAGACCTTGGAGACAGGCAGGACAAACCATGAGAGTCATGTTGAGAGGAGACACCTCTGGCTGTGTGTCACACTCCAGAAAAAACAACTGGAGGCCTGTTTGTAGGCTTGAAACACTTCAGAAAAGAGCAGCTCCACGTGAAGACTTGAAAGGGATCAGCTGAGTGAGGCAGGCTCAACATCACCACTTTTTCTGCTATGGTAATTATCACAGCTACTCCTGCAGTCACCTGCCCTGAGCTCTAACCCACCCAGCCCCTCTGGACCCTCAAAGCACCAAAGTTCTCAAAGCCACACTGGTAAAAATCCACATCCTCAGTGGCTGAGCATTAAATGGTTCCTCCTGAGCAGTTTGCAGCCTCGGCTAACATCAGAAACAAAGCAAGGTTGCCTCTGAGAGCATTCTGAACTCACACTGCAAACAGTTTTTATTGTACAGTGATTTGTGCTAATGGTCAACAACCTCCTTTACTACAAACACATTTTGGAATTCCTGTTCCAGAGCGGATCTCATCACAGGTTGACCCTTTCTGTTTGACAAACTGCCACCTCCTGAGCAGTGTGAGAGCACAGCTCCCTGCTGAGCAGTCCCAAAAGCACAGGAGAGGCTGCCACAGGCAGCAGGAACACACTGAGTGTATCAATGACCTGCTCCTGCCAAGGCAAGACCACTCAGTACCTGGCTGCAGAACACACACACCCATCGCCCACAGCTCTTCCTTCAGCTTCCCAGCAAGCCCAATTACGAAATTCCTGGGGCTAATTCTCTGCCAAATCAACAGGAGGGTACTTGTGCAACGACAACAGGGCCTATGTAAACCCCTCTGTAGCCAGACAAATTCACTGCCATGGATGGGAAGAGATTTCCTTTAAGGAAAGGGGAAGAGCAACTCCTGGCTGCAGTGTCAATCCATTCTTTCATTCAATGGAATGTCACAGAGCCTAGGAAGGCCAAACTGGGCAATTTTATTATCAGCAGCAATCACATATGGTGTCTCTGTGCTAATTAAAAGGCAGAGCTAATCTGCTTTAAATAATTAGATTTAATTTAATCTTCTGAAGGTTTCTCTAGTTCCCCTATTTTTGGTGAAGAACACTAGGCCTTTTTTAATCAAGATTTCTCAGGTGGGAGTTTCACATCACATTTTTGTGCTGCTTTGTAGGTGAACTACAATGCTTTTTCTGAAGACTGAGGTTAATTTTAATATTTGCATAAACCACGCTCCCAAAAAGTGACCAGAAAGAAGAAAACAGTCATAAACCAAGAAGTTAAGTCCTTGAGGAATTATTCTTTAGGATGCAAACACCTTCCAGTCTGAAACGTCACTGCAAGCAACAATGCAACGTATTGACCTTATGAAAGGACAAATTCAAATACAGGTGTTAAATGCTATAAACTCATAAACTAATTATTGATACTTCAGCAGAACTCTTAACCTCGGTTTCCAACACAGAGGTATGAGCTCAATGTCTTTGAAATTCAGCCCTTGAGGTTCATCCCAGCTGCCAGTAACACCTGAAACACCGTTCCCTAGGGATGCTCTCGGGGTTGTAAATGAGAGTTTCCTCCCGTTCCACAAAAAAAGGATGCTCAGCTGCAACACCAGCGAGTAATCCCCTCCTCGCAGGTGCTTCTTCCCTGTATTCGACACTGCTGAGGCCACGCTGCCAGTGCTGTGTCCAGTTCTGGGCGGTCACTGCGGGAAGGACACGGAGGTGCTGGAGGGAGCCCAGAGCAGGGCAATGGGGCTGGGGCTGCTCAGCCTGGAGAAAAGGAGGCTCAGGAATGACCTTATCGCTCCCCGAACTCCCTGACAGGAGGGTGCAACCTCCACAGTGCCTTAAGGTGTGCCAGGAGGGGTTTAGGGCGGATATTAGAAGAAATATCTTCATAGAAAAGGTGATTAAACATTGGAAAGGGCTGCCCAGAGAGGCGGTGGAGGCACCATCCCCGGAAGCGTTCAAAAATAAGCAGACGTGGCACTTGGGGTTATCTATGGTCCACCTAATATGGCTGATTCGGCCATAGGTTGGACTCGACGATCTCAGAAGTCTTTTCCAAGCTAAATGATTGAGACTCAGCGATTCTTGCCTCCCCCGCGCAGCCACCAGCGACCCCCCCCCAGCCCGACACCGCCCGCCGCCCCCGCCGAGCTGCGCGCAGCTGGAGCCGCCTCCACATCGCCGCTCCGGCGGCCGGGCCGCGCACCCTCCTCTCCCGGCCGGGCTATCCCACCTTCATGGGGTCGGCGAGGCAGAGCTTCTCGGCGGCGCGGGTGAACTCCTCCCAGGCCTGGAAGTGCGGCATGGCCGAGCCCGCTCGGCTGCCCGCGGCCGCGGCAAGATGGCACCGGAGGCGGGTGGGCGGGAGCGCGGATGAGACGGCGCCCGCCATTGGCCCGCGGCTCAGCGCCGCCCAATCGCGGCGCGCGTAACTCCGCGCTCCCGCCACAGCGACCCCTGCAGGCGCGGCGGGGAGAGGCGCCCGGTGGCGGCCCGAGCTGGGGAGGAGGGTGGCGGGTTCGAGCCCCGCCGCCGGCGGAGCGCCCACCCGCCCGAGGCTGGCACCTGCGGGGCTCTGCCAGGCCAGGTACGGGCTGTCTCCATGATAACTTCACGCTCGGAGGCCATGGGAGACGCTGGGGAGGCGGGTGGGCCGGCGGGGAGCTGGGGGCCCGGCGGGAGGTGAGGGCCGTGCACCTGAGGTGCTCTGTTTGCGCGGCCGGCCCTCACGGCTGGAGCGATTCCCGGGTTTTGCCAGGCTGGAAAAACCTGTGTGAGGCTGGAGTTTGGCTTCGTGTGGAACAAAAAGGGTGTGTAGGAGCCCCTTGCTGCCTTCCCTGGTCTGCCTTGCTGAGGGGTGCTGAGGCATCGCTAAACTAAAGCTGAATGGCATGGAATAAAATGATGGAATGTTGGGGAAGTCTGCTTTTCAGGCCTGTGTGTGTAAAGCTTTTACGTAAAGCTGACTTAAAAATCCCCATTAAAAAGGAAATGAGGGAGGAAAAAAAAAGATCTGAGATTTCTCCTGGTGTGTTTTAAAAATCCCATTGCCTGCAATGATTTTTGTGCCTCTGTAGAACAAAGCCTGTGCCAGACACGGAGCTGAGCTGTGCTCGTGTCACAGGGCTTGTGCTGCTGCTGCAGTGACAATAAACACGTAAAACTTGCAGTCTCTATTCTCTATTTCACAAGGATTCACTGAAAACCCAAAAACTCCTGATAATTCAGGTCATTCTGATAATTCACTGAAAACCCAAAAGCTCCATGTTTTACTGAACAACTCGAAACTCACCGGTGAGGCCAAACAAATAAACTGGAAGGTTTAGGGCAGATCTGCATTTGAGGGGACAAATTATGCAGGCTGTTGCAGTCTCCACGAGCAACATGGGGAAATACTATAGCTGCAGGCTTTTTTTTTGGCCACAAAAAGCACAATACGTGCAAGTGCAAGAGAGAATGAAGAAATGTGGCCTAGAAATAAAAGGGTGGATAGGAGGTAAGGGGAGAAAAACTAGAATGAAATTCCCTGAGTCAGTAAAGCAGAAAATAATTGTTACTGTGGGGATCTACTCTGAAAAAGTCTACAGTGATTAGGCTGACAAACTTCATAAGTTGTGACTTGTGGGTGTTATGTGGTCTAAACAATTCTGCTAAAGGGCTTTGCACCAATGAGTGGGGGCTATGGAGGGTGGAAAGATTTAAGGATTTTTTCTTTCTTTCCAGAGCTGCTCACAGGGTTTAGGCACTGATGTGTCACTGAACCCAGCTTCAGATCTACAAGAGTTGTCTTTCAGAGATGCTGAGAATCAACAGATTATCAGGTGATAGATATATGGGCAGAGCCTAAAGCAATCATCCCAAACACAGAACCTAACCTAGACAGAATGGTTCTCTACTCTCCTTAAGTTTGGGTAGCTATTTATAACAGCAGAGTAGGAATTGCATTTGGTAGTGTTGTACAGACACGTAGGGGATGTAAACACGTGGAAAGGAAAGGTGTGGGGAGCACAAACCCTGTAACACACATTTTACAGAGCCATCATTCACCAAATTTGGGTCCAGGTCTTCAAGTGGGATTGCACCTTCTGAAAGAGCCTCAGTTGTGGGCTGTCCAGTCATGAGCACTTTAGAGAGGATTTTAGTTTTGACTCGGATGTTCAGGATTTTGTGTGTTCTTTGATACAGAAGTGCTTCAGGAGCTTGCCAATGCCCAGTCATTAGCCCTGCAGTTGAGCTGATGCAATAGAGCAAGATGAGAAAAAAAACTCCCATTGTAGTATTTTTTTTTTCCCATAACCTAGATGATTTCCAGGATCCATTTTAGGATGCAGCTTCTAAAACTGTTCTATAGGCACAATTTTGGAGGTGACAAGCTGCAGCAGCCAGGGCAAAGAGCAGAGAGGGATTTCATAACTGGCCTTGCCTCTGAGGGAAATGGGATGTGTCACAATGACAGTTCTATACAGCCTGGTACACAGCTCTGCAGGACCTGTTCCTGGCTGCAGATCTTCAGGATTTTGTCATCCCTGCCACTGCCACCACCACCTATAGCCCCACATTAGCTGCTGACACAGCTGTTTGTGACTTTACACTGGGGATGGAACCAATGCTGGCATTAAAAGCAGCACCATTTTTAGCAACACTTTTTTTTTTTTTTTACTGAGATGAGTTTGGTTTTCTAGTTTAATGTGTGGCCTTATGTACTGTTGTGCTGCCACAGCTGCTGAAAATGTACCTTTTTTGGTGGCAAGACAGAATATGGGAATTCCTACTGGTTTTGCTGGATTGCCACCAAAAATGAGGGGCTGGCTATGAAACCAGCCCCCCTGAAAGCAGGGCCAGTTGCTGAACTCTCCACAATTAAGAAGATAAGCTATTTCTGAGCCCCAGGGAATGCCTGATACCTGTAGTTAGTGCACTGCTGTGCTCTGTTGTTCTCCTTTTGCCTGGAGAACAGAACATTTTCTTGACATGTTTGGAAAGTAAGTCAGACCACTGCAGCTATTCAGCTGTAAGTTGTATTTGATGTATGTCCAAAACTGTATTTTTCAAGTGAGTTCCAGTGAGTGCACTAATAGTAGAAATCCTTCAATGGGCTTTTTGTTTAGTGAAATAAAATGAACAGTTGTTTATCACTGTGTGGAGTGATTGGTATGCAGCCAATAATAATTTAGTAGTTAGTAAGAATTCTGCTAAAACATACATACTTATCTTGCTTTCTTTTCTTGAGTTTCTGCTTTCTGCCATGCAAGAAATCATTCCAACGGTCTTAACAGCCCATTCCATCGCTTGCAAATGAAATGTGGAATGCTGTAAAACCTCATTTACCCTTTCCTCAGTCTGTCTCTGTATATCCTTGCTGTATTCCCTAGACCACCTTAGATAATGTCTTTTTTTTTTTTTTTGCTTGGATTTAAGGCCATAAAAAGCTATGAAGCAATAATGTAAGTACTCGTGTGATGAAGACTTTTCATGTGGGTTTTCCTCAGGCCTTTTCCCCTCATCCAACCTGTATGTACATGATTAATTATCTCTCTTTGATCAAGCTCCTACACGCATTGCCACTGCAAGTTCTGCTTCATGAAGTTGTGTTCAGGCATCTGGATTGTACTTGGTGATCTCTTCAGGTGCTTTATCCAGTGTCTTCCTTTGCATTAATGACAAACTGAAATAAAATAATGGAGAAAGTACTGCATTAGAGCTTAAAATATCATCCACAGAGATCTTACAACTCCTGCAATGTTCATGGAAGCTGCAGCTGCTTAGCATCACTCAGGGTCAGACATTTGGTTTCCTGTTCTTCACATTAATGTTTTTATTCTATCTAAAGCAGGTGCCATTTTTTTTCTTTTTTTTTTTTTTTTTTTTTTTTTGGAAAAACTATTTTTCTCTCCTGGATAAGGAACTCAGATAAGAGTATTAAATTCATTAAAATAGTTATCTGTCACCATGACATACTACTGGTGGGTAAAACAAGCTGGTCCTCCCAGCTAAAAGAAGCTTTTTGTAGAACACTGTGCTTTATCATGCTAAATTGTGGATTAGATGGGAAACAATGGGACAAACTGATCTCAGTTATGCTGCTCTAAATCCAGAGTCATTCCATTTATTTCATTGGATTTTTTTTTTTTTTTTTTTTTTTTTTTTTTTTTTTTTTTTTTTTTTTTTTTTGTATCTGTAACAGTATAATTAAGAGCAGACTTTGGTGCCGGGATAATAATCCTGTTCTTGGACCGGGAGCAACAGAAAGTCAGCGCAGAAATTGAGGTCTGAGAGAGTGCTAATGAGGAGTTAGTTACAAGGCAATTATTACTGCCAAGAGTGCTTCATGCTTAAAGGAGATACAGTTGCTTCTTTCAAAATAGCTCCAACCCAGCCCTTAGCAAAGTTAAGGAGAATCCCAGGCATTGTGATTATACATTCCATTCTTGTGTGTGTACGGTCTAAACCAGCCTGGGATTTGCACTGATGCAGACTTTAATCACACGGGGCTATTTTTTCCTTTGAAAGGGCATTTATGTGCACAGGGATGCAGATAAATCTTGAATACGCTGAGATTCGAGGTCTTGACTTCTCCCTGGCTCCTGAGTCTCCGTGCCCATGAGAACCGAGGCTGCAGTGGGAAGCAGTTCGTGCTCCTGGATGGGTTCTAACACGCCACTCTGAGCCACAGGTTTCACTCCACAGCTCCCCAAGGAGCACAAAGCACGCGGCTCCTTTTTAGGGGTTTGATGTTTTACGCAGCTTGGCTGAAGGTTTTGCCAGGTTGAGCCATACACAGGTAATTACGTCAATGCCTGTTTATTCTTTTGGACACAAGCATCTTACAGAGCGATTCAGGCTCATATTGTCTTAGCAGGATAATTAAATGTTGGTGACACTTGGTGGTTAAAGGAGAATTCATGGCAGTTAAGGCTGTGTGTGGGCAGTAGGATTCCAGGGCCCTGTCCTGGTGCCTGTCTCAGCTTCAGACCAGGGTAAAACCTGGATGCCTGTTGATAAAAACGAGAGCAGGCTCCCGGTACTAAAGTGATTTCAGCATTTATTATAAAAAAAAAAAAAAATAAAGGCCTAAAGCAAGGGGGCCCGCGGGCCGAGCAGGAGCGCTCCCGCCGAGGGATGCTGTGCAGCGATGTCCCCGATGGAGCTGCACGATTCAGTGGGGCAGAAGCCCCTTTTCATCCCGTTTTTGTCCATTTGAATTGGTTTCTTTTTGGATCCTTCATCTGCATGAAGGTTTAAGGCGCTTGATTGGCCCATTGCAGTTCTGTGCAGGCTGGCTGGTTTCCCTTGGGGGGTGGTGCACTTTACTGAGGTGGGGTATGGTACTATTGAGTACCCTATTTCTTACAACTACCCTTTTAACCCCTTTTACAAAATAATAACCAAACTAACAGTACATGCTTAACGGTCTGGCAACTATTTTACAACAGTTTCTAACCTATTTTTAACACCTGTCACTATCCTCATTCCTTTTCCCCCAATGCCCCTGCAACTGTGACAGGAGCACACTCCAAACATGGCCCTGATCAGGGCACACCGTGATCTGCACTTGCCAGACACTTGAGCAATGACCTTGCCCAAGGCAGCATTGTTCCCTAATTTGCTTGAACATCAGAAAAGACAATGTCATTTAATATGGTTTAATCTCACTTTGTTAGGGAGTGTATGGATGTGGATGGCAACAGCCATTGCTCTGGCAAGAGAGTCATCCCTTCCTATGGCCGTGTTCTGTCCTGAAAGCTGCCCTTTCATTTTTGGATGCTATTCTGACAGTGTTCTTGTTAAGCTGCTCAGTTTTGATAGCTGGAAAGGTTCATCCCTTCCTGTTAAGTGGTCACTCCAGTTCCTTCAGCATAACAAGGTATTCAAATGGATGTGCTGTCATGCAGGGGACATATGTCAGAGAGCAGCCTCTCTGCTGTCACCACGCTGGCTGTTGAGATTTGAGAATGAAATAGCAGTCCTCGTGATGGCCTTCAGGGAAAAGAGGAGCACATCTGGTAGCCAGCTCATGAACCAGCATTTGAAGCACTCTGGGAGCAGACAGACAGTCTCAGCATTAACTGCTCATAGATTTTGTATCACCATTACGTGAAGTTTCTGAGCCTGCTTAAGATGGGCTTAGATCATCTGCTGGCACAAGCTGCAAGCACATTGATTTCTTACATTAATCTTTAAGCAGCAAAGCTTTTTATTTGATAGGCATGACTTAAGGCTGGTTTACCTGTGCTGTTCATGCTGCCTGGCTGACGTAATTGAGTACAAAGCACCCGAAGAGGCAAGAGAGATTAGATGCTTACAGTGATACCTTCCCAAATCCTCTGGAGCTGTGTGACTGCAGCTGGGGTGGAAGGGCTTTCCGAATTTTTTCACTTGACTTCTAATTCTGAGCTACATGTCTGAGCCTGGATCAGATGGAAATTGCCTCCTCCTCAGTTCAGCCTGCAGAAAGGGAGACAGAGCAGCTGTGATGCTCAGGCCTGAACTTTCCTGGCAGGTGAACCCTGCCAGCTTCTTGCTCAAGTGAGAGTAACAGGCTTCCCCTTCCCCCTGTAGCAACCTGCAGCTGGTGGGAAATGTTAGCTTCCACTGTTTGCAAAAAAAATTCATGCCTGTCCCTGAATCTGCAGAGCCTCGTTTGAGTGGACTCTTGATTTAGCTGTAGCCCCTGCTACTTGTTCATTGCCTTTTCCTGGGAATGAATGCCCTCTCAGGATGTGTTTGCAGAAATGCATGTGTAAGTGCCCTTCAACCCACTTCAATCAAACTGGGCTAGCAAAAACCTCCTACTTAATCCATTTAAGTCTGGCCCAGGGTGACCGAAGTAGCTGAGGGGGTGTCCACAGGAGCCGACTCTGCAGGCAGATCTCAAGAGGTGGGAATTTCCACAAGAAGTAGGACGGGCTGAGCAGGGGGAGTGGATCTGAATCAGCAGCTTCTCCCATCCCCTGGGCTGCAGGCAGAGGAGGACTCCAGCACATGGGCCTGCTGCTGGGCAGCCTGGCTGGCATAGCTTGGGAAGCTGCAGCACAGGAGCAGTTTCCCCATTTACCCCTTCCCAGACTGACAGCAGCTGTGGCCAAGAATGCCCAGCAGAATCAAAACCCTGCAAGCTCCTCAAGCTCCCCTGTTCAAGTCTTTGTCCTTGGTCAAGGGCTGGTGAGGGTGGAGGTGCTAATTTGACCAAATTATGGTCAAATTAGCATCAAAATGGATGCTTGACGTTTGTGTTGCCAGTTCCTGCAACAACTGCAAGCACACACATTCCTTGGATGTCTGCAGTATGGCAGCTTCTTCGAAGAGGTGTTTGATGCAGAGCTTGTGTAGTACTGGGCTCACAGACCCACACAAAGCAACACAAGAGCTGGGATCAGTTCCTTACTTCCAACATACTGCTGCTGTTGAGCAGACAAGTCAAGACCCTTGTCATGGGGGTTGCAAGGATTTACCTGGCTCTTTAGTTGGCTTGGGTCTGCAGAGGAATTTTAACCTCAGAATCTCTAAGGTTATTGTTTTCAAAAGATTTGGATTAGATTAAAAATACAAAAGGAGACCTAGGTGGTGTTTAGGAGTGAGGGCAGGGAGAATATCTGCATAAATTCCATGCCATGGCTGTAATTTTGTGTTGAAGGGATAGCTCCTAACAAGATTTACAATGTGCCCTAACCATTGCATTCGTGCTGAGGTGTTTTTCTCTCTCCATTAGCAACTTTTACTGATCTCATTTTTTTTAATGAGTGGTGAGTAAGTCAAAGGTTGAAGTGATCTTCCTCCCTCAGGAATTACTGACAAAGTTCCCCTTTCTTTTAGATGAGGCAGAAGTGTAGAGGTCGCACAGATACCAGAAACACTTATGCGAGGGACGTGAATGAGGAGGAAATACTCACTGCTCTCACTCTGTTAGGGCCTGGAGGAAGATGATGAGCCTTCAGGCAATTCCCAGCCTGCTACTGATCCTCCTGCTTTGTCTCCCTGCCTCTTACCCACTCCTGGCTGGGAGGGACAGGCAGTGGGAATGGGAGCTGCATGCTTCCTGATGAATCTGTGGCCAGATCTCTGTGTAAAAGATTCAGCCAATCTGTGTCCCCTTTATGCAGCACAAAGAGATGAGGCAGGGCAGTGCAGTTGCTCATACATATTTCAAATATTTTTCTTTTTTTTTTTTTCCTTAGGGTTGTTTTCACTTTTAGTTTAAAACAGGGTAAAACTGGCTGTCCTAAAGCAAGCTCCTCTTCCATATAGTTTATTCTTGTTGATTTAAAAACAAGAATCATCAGAAAGATTTGCCAGTGTAGCATTTGCTATGCAACATTTACATGCAGCTGCTTTGAACTAAATTCCCAGCAGAAGTGAAAGGATTTTGAGGCTTCCAGATCTTAGCAGACTACTGTTTTTTTGCAGACAGAAATCTGCATCATATGTACTTCTCCAGAGATCCCTCCCAGCCAGCTAGGACTGTATTATCCTTTTTCTACCCCACTGAGGCACATTACCATCTTTTGGGAGGGGATCCTTCTGGACCTAGAAAGTTAATTAGTTTTGGTTGCAAATGTCTGCCACTGAAGTGACTGATAACTTTTTGGAGGGAAGGAAAACTCTTGTTACTAGAGTTGAAAACAGCAAAAGCCTGCAAATTTGTATATATATTTTGGTGCTTATTTCTCTTCTATGGGGCAACACTCTTCTCCATATGTGGGGAAAAGTTTTCAACTGTTCTATTTCAGTTCTGGAATTGTTAAATGATAAATCTAATCTAATTACATAACTAGAATATGATCAGGAGTATTTGAAGGCCATTTGCAAATCAAATGCTGGTAATTTCAGGTAAGATAGTCTTGCCCTACTTTCCTCCAGCCTGGCCAGTTTCACAGAAGCTGAGAATCCATTGACTCTGATAGATTTTTTTTTAAGGAAATGAAACCATGATTTAATCCAGGGCCAGAGCAGTAAACAAGTGGTTTGCTGTTTGGACATGTAAGGTAACTAACTCAACTAAGGGGATGCAGGTTGCCTTGAGGTGAGGATGTCTCCTGTGTCCACTCAGGAACCTCCTCACTCCTTGGTGGAGATGACAACTTCAGCGAGGAGATGCTTTCCTCCTTAGGAGCAGCATCAGTTTGATGTCCCATAAATCTTGTTAGGTATTCTGTTCATTCTTCAGAGAGGTATCATGAGGGTTAATTATTTCTCTGCTCTGACTCAGACAGTGATTTTGTGCCAGAGGATTCTGGCAGTAAGTATAATCCTAGTGATACCCCGAGTGAAGAAACCATTGTTAGCGATGTTGATGAGGAAGCGCTAATGGAAGCTGAACCAGAGCCTGATATAGAAACTGAGAGACCTAAGGCAAACAAAGGGAAGAGGTTGGAAACCTGGCTGTTTTCAGCCTTCCACAGCAGATCTGACAAAAAATAACCCTTTGTCTTCTTCCCCCTTGCACCTCCCCATCCAAAGCCAGGCTGCAGAGTGGCTCTCCTGGGGCTGAGCTGTGCTAGAGGGAGGGAGGAGCTGTGCTGCTCAAGTCCTGGTGCCTGGCATTCCCTAGGGAAGACGTGCAGCAAGGAGCAGGTTTCAAACAGAGTGTCTCCTCTGTGAAACTGGGTTGCCAGATGGGGGCTGAGGGCCTCGCTCTGCCCAGGCTCCAGCAAGGCATTGCTCCAGAGCCAGTTGGCACTGTGAATTATAAATACATTGGCCATGTTACTCTATTTAGGACCAGTGCTCTGGAGTTAGATGAATGCATGAATAAAACATATTTTCCACTCTGCTTTTCTCTCTCTCAGTATTTTATAAACTTGTGATAAAGACTGGGGGTATTTACCTGCTTAGAACTGTGCTGAGGAGGGCAGAAGGGCTCCTTGCACCAGCACACAGACCTAAGCACAACTTAGTCCTTTAAGATTTTCCCTTGTCCCAAAGAGATTATTTTCCTCTCCTGGTCTCGTGTGGTTTCCAAGGCCCAGTTTAAACACATACAATGACATAGGATAGATAGCTATTTTCCATACATGGCCTTGTATGGTTGTTCAGCAGGAAGCATTCATTGCTTTAAGACAGTACTGAAAGGAGTTTTGCTCTCTGAAAGAGAAGCAGGCAGGATTATCTTGGGTCACATCTTTCTTCTATTAGTCAAATGGTGAAACCAGACATCTGAGTTAAGTCTGACCTTACCCTGTGGTTCCTGACAATCCCACAGCTTTCAGTTGTCCCTAGTTCATATGCAGGGTTCTTCAGTCCCCCTGGCAATCTGCATTCTTTTTCCTGGTATCTTGGGCCCTTGGGAGATCACAGCCTTGCCTTGGTTTCTATGTTGCCACTCCAATAATTCACTGCCTTAGTCTGGATCCCTCTGCTGAACAGGCTTAAAGGTGTTCATGATCTTCTCTGACATTTCTTGATGCTATTTAACCCATACAGTGTTCCTTCAACTTGCATCCTTCCTGGATGCCTCCAGAAGCAGCACAGCAGGCTCCAACATTTCCTGACACTGTGGCCCCTTATAGCAACCAGCAACTTACACATTTGTCATTCAGCTCACAATCTGCTTCACTCTTTCTGGCACCTCACAGTTGCTCTCTCATTCCCTAACATGCTATAGCCTTCTTCAGGCTTAGCAGCTGCTCCAAGAAGGTTCCTAAGTCTGAGGAGCTTTTTGCTGAAAGCATTTTCCAGATTCTCCCTTATGCTCTCTAGCAATGAAATTTTTTTTTTTTCTGTTTTGTGATATGATGTGTTTTCCTTGGCATATTTCTAATTGCTCTTCATTTGACTTTATTGGTCACTGTTGTCCAGCATCATGTGTTGTTCACCATAAAACAGGGACACTCTGACTGTGTTATTTCAAACATCCTTGTAGCTCTGCCCAGCAGCTGTAGCCCTTCTAGATGGGATGGCATTCAGTAACATTCCTTCCTGTTAGCTGACTGTCTTGTGTCCCCAGCAATTCTCAACCTTCTCTGGTTTTCCTCATCATCCTGAGGCTTGCATCTCACACCACTGTGAGGCCTTCTCAGACAACTCTGCCATGAGGATGTGTCCTCTGGTTTTCTCTATCACCCTGGGATGCTTCTTGACATCCATATCTTATTCAGCTTCCCTTATGTCCCACAGCACTACCCAGGCTTTTCCTACATCCTCAGCAACTTTCATGGTGCTCTGATGTCCCCTGGCTGTTATCTGCCTCTCTTTGATCTTTCCCAGCTGAATCGTAGCACTCTCTTAATATCCCTCAATATATCCTCCATGATCTTCACAGACACCTCTGCCTTGCTAATGGCTATTTCCACATTCTTTTGTAAGTTGGACTCAAAACAGTTTCACTCATCTACAAATGTTTGCAATCATACAGCCAGAAAGGACTTTCTGGTAAAGTTGTAGTTCAAGCATTCCTTTAGTTTCCCTGAGAGCATTTTCTTTAGGAAAATCCATAGCTGCCCTAAAGAATTTTGGGAACAGGAGATTGTCACTGCATTTGCAGGAATGTACAGGAGCAGTCTGAGGCTCCTTTACCAAAGGACTAAAATAAGATGAGGATTGTACCATGGTGAGCTTGCCCTGTGTGTAAAGACCCTGCAGCAATCTTGAAAATTTGGTCCATAGCTTCCATAAGGAGAAGCAGTGCCTTTGCTTCACTTTGATAAAATCCACATCACTGTTCAATGCAATTTCACCTGGTAATATTAGCAATGTACTTGAAATATTTGGGTTCTGTGGAGGATTAAACTGTTGCTATTCTTACATTAGACATCTTTACTCATAATGACTAATAAGAAAATCCTGGGTTGGACATGAGGAAGCAATTTTTACTTGCTTGCTTGCAGGTCCCAAAAACCTGCTTCATGTTTAAATTTTTCAAACAGAAAAAAGAAACAGATGCTGAAGTTTATGAAGCTATAGAATTTACTTTATTCTTGTATCACCTCTTGAAAATAAACAAGCATGAAATAATACAGATTACATTGCTCATTAGCTATTTATGTTGCACCATCATCAATCATCTGGTATAATGTAAGCAGCATCCATTCTACATGGATACCATTATAGAGTGAATATTTCTCCTTCAAAAAAATTCCAGTGCTCAAGTATGTTTGTATACTTTCACTCTTTCCTTGTCCCCAGTGCTTTGATTGCAGTAAGAATCCTAAAATACATTTGTTCTTGTTGTCCTGCACCTATTCCTGGTTTCCACTTGCAAAAATTACAGAAAAACCCATGTGATATAAATCATACTGTAGTGCCTTCCAGTTTTATTTAGTTCCTTAGTCAACCATGCTTTTAGTTATCCCCAGCACTAGATGCCATGTTTAACAGTGCAAGGGCTACATGCTTATGTGCTTACTTTATTTCCTTTACTGCCCAAGTTCTAAAGCAGTCAACAGCACTTTAAAAATGGATTTATGACTGCTCACGTACCCCCGAACTGCAGGGGAGGGAGGATAAAAATGTTACTGACTACAATGGGGTCAATTTCTTTTTGCATGAAAGGGCTGTTTAGCAGAGGGGGAGGAAGGTGAGCCTGGTGCCAGCTGGTTTTGCACTGGCCAAGTCCTGCCATCAAAACTGCACAGAGGCTGTGCTAACTTCACTCTGCAGCAGGGTCAAGTTAAACTTCCAGATGTGCACTTCTACAGACTCCTGCTCCTTCCCTTCCCTTCCCTTCCCTTCTGCTCACTTCTGGGACAAGTGCAGGAACCATCTCAGCTGGCTGGACATTGTCACGTGAAGGCTGTGATGGTTGTGACCTCTCTGGAGAACGGAATTCAGCAAGTGATCCAAGTTCAGTCATGGCCTCACTGGGTATAAATGGTATTTTTTAACATGAAACCTGAGCTGGACCTGGCAGCTTTTAAAACTTGTAGATTTGGGATGAAAAGCAAACAAAAATATATTGAATGTAGTCTGTATTACTTTTTCATCTGAGGGATGCTTCTTTTATTGTTTTTCCTTGGTAGGAATTTCTGTGGTGTGAAGGATTTCCCTGTGGGTGCAGAGCTGGCATGAAGGGTCCTCTGGAGCTAATTTGGTCCAGTCTCCATTCCAAGTGAGGTCACTCCAAGATGAGGCTGCTCTCTGATGATCCTCCCCTGAGAGATGGCCCATGGTGAAGGTAAAACCTTCAAGTTTAGATTAGGAGAGCATTTCTTAAGCTACTCCTGAGCACAGATTGACCTCTCCTGAATCATTTGTCTTCCCCAGATTCTTCTGAGTGCAGCAGTTCTGCCCAGACTAGGGAACAGCTTAAAATTCTGCTGATAGCAACAACTCAAATTCCTCCAAGGTGAGGGAGTGAGAATTGATCAGAGTTTACTTGTTTGATGTGTGAAGATCCTTTTCTTTGCCTTGGAAGAACTGCACTGCAGTGAGCAGTTACATGAGCTTGCATAAGTATTTACAGCCAGTTCTCATGCCCACATCCTGCAGGAAATGAGCAGTGTCTAGTAAGGAGATCAATTACAATTGTTTATTTTGGTTTTTTTTTTTACTATATATCTCTTTTTCTTTCTGAAATTTGCCTAACTTTATGGTTCATGCTTCTTAGTTAAGAAGGAAAATATTTTTTCTCTCTTAATGTTTTAGACTCCTGGTGATTCTACATGAATCCTTTTCATTGGAAAGGATACCCTGAACTGCCTTTGCCTTAGCACTGGATAAATATAAGAAAGAGAGAACTGAACAGAAGCATTGCAAGAATTAAGTTTTCTACTGCTTTTGCTTTGTAATTTGCCTCCTGGTTGATGTAGCAGCATCACCTCTAGCAGAACTTGCTCACTCTTTAGCCTCTGTATTGATATTTCTCCCAATAAGTGAGGAATCTATTTTTGTGAGCATCTTGTGACAACCAGTGACATAAGCCACTGAACAGCTATTGAACAAATCCAGGCTAGATTCAGAATAGGAAATTAGAGGGTGAAGTCTCCACATCCAAATAGCAACAACAGATTCATCTGGACCAAATTTTTGTCCTTCAGCTTCTGCTTGGTGTGACAACTGCCCACTTAAAATAGCATTGAAATGAAAAAGAAAGGAAGCTGTGTCAGTACTTTCAGTCCCACTGAGGAAGGTGTTGGTTCACCCCTAATGCATAATGCACAGCCTCTCTCCAAAACACACATCCCATCAGTTCCCAGGACGTGCAGTGTTATAAAGCAGCTTGCAAAAGAAAAGGAAGAATAACTTCTCCAAAGGCAGCCAGAGAGAGAAGTCAGAGAGAGCTCTGGATATAATTACCTGAGCTGGAGTCCAGCCAGGAGAATGCTGAGCTAAGGAACAGTAAAGTCCTGACTCTGCACAAGGGATCCAGACAAATTTAAAAGAAACTGCAATAACAGAAGTGGGATTTGAGCATCTGGGAAGACGTTTGAGAGAGTGAATGAATACAAACTAAGGCCTCTAGGGAGTCTGATAGGAAACAAAAAGAGCAAAATGGAATACAGTGTTTAATGGTTATATATGTGGCACTGACTGTCTTACACTCAGGGCTACCTGATAAAACTCTTTCTTCTGCATGATCTGAGCTCTAACTTCTCTGAGTTCATTTACCTCTCTGCAGAAGCCAGACTACATGGACATGGATGGAAATGAGACACTGTTGTGTTCTTTAATAGTGATGAATAAGAACTGAGTCAGATCTGACAAATACGTTAAATTTTTAACCAAATACCAGGTTAATTAGCCACCATCAGTGGAGAGTTTATGCAGGAGGAAGGATTTCCCTCTGTTGGGCTGCTCCCCAGCTAAGGAGGCCTGGTCTCTGGCCAGAAGTACTTTGCCTTTAATCCCCAATTTCTCAAAGGTTAGTTATTTAAACACTTGGCCACTGTTTCTTGACAGCATTGGTATCATACAAACATTTTAATTGTCCTTCACTTTTTCCTCTTATATAAACTTTCTTCTTCTACAAAGTCTTCACAGCTCCACAATCAGCCCACCTGACAGAAGGATGATAAGGGTCTGCTATTAACTACCTTTCATTTTAAGATCCTATTCTTGGGGTGATTGTTTTTGTATTTGTTGGGAGCTCAAAGCATACCCAGGCAGCTACCATTGCTCAGAGCATGCCCAAAGCTTTTTGGTCCTTCCAAACTATTCTCATTCAGGTACCCCAAATGGTTTCTAAGGTTTGTTAAAGAGATGTGGTTTAAAAAGGAGTGCAAATACAAAACTGGAGAGCTGATGGATGCAAGCAGGGAAGGTGGTCCAGAAGGCAATGGTAAAAAAAGAATAAAAATAAAAATAAAAATGGAAGGTCTGGAGTGAAGGTAAAACATGAGGAAATCCAAGTGGGGTAGTGTCTGGAATCTGAAACTCTGCATTCTTCACACTGGCAGGTGTTTTCTTACTTTCCCTAAGCTGTTCCTTTTTTCACATTTCTTTTTCCTCCTGGCTCGTTTGTTTTATGCCAAGAGGCTTATTTGTCTTTCCTGGCTTATTTGTAGTGCATCTGGATTTAGGCATTCTGATAAATCAGTTCCTCTGAAGACTGTGATCTAAAAATGAATGTTGAGTTGGATTTTGAGCTAATTTAAACTGATATACATCTGATGAAGTGAAGTTTAGCCATGTAAAATTCCACTGCTTGAGCAAATGCATAAACAATGAGCATTATTCCCCTTCAGTGTGTCAGAAAAAGATACTGTCTACTCCTTCCAAAAAGATTATTTTACATTTGAGACACGTATCTATAAATGTCTGTATTTTGCAGTTTTGAAAATCTAAGCATGGAAATGTATTATGTTAAGACATTCCACGTGCTTCAAGGGATTGTCTTCTACTGAGCACATTATTTTTGAGAGGAGCTAAACCTTTCATTAGTTTTATCTGCCTGAATGTGTTGGCTTAATTGTGTGTTTTATTTGCTCTATAATATCATATGTGCTTACTATGCTTCAGCAGACAAACATAAGCTGGGGTCAGAGTGCAGGCTCAGACAATAGTCTGCAATTTTCAATACCCTGCAGGATTTGGGATTTCATTAGTAATTTTTGGTTTTATTTTATTATTAAACACAGAAGGAGAGAACCATTGAACTGATTCATCTTAGGCACTGTACTTATATGACTGGCTTGGAATTGAAAAAATATATTTTAGTGACAACTTTGCTTCTGATCTTAGGGAAAGCACTGATGGGAATTAGTTAGCTGCTGTGCCTTAAAAAAAAAAAGGCACATAATTAGAATTCAAATTTTAATCTTGCTGCCTTTGAAAGCGAAACAAAATCAGTAACAATCTAAAATCATGTCCCTTGCTCCTTTTCCCTTCAGTCAGAGGAAGATCCCCAGTGATGCCAAGAACATGACTCCATGCTGAGAGATGAGCTCTGGTGAATTTTGCTGCAGCAGCTACAGAAGTGGCTGCCTTGGCTGGAGGTCACTGCCACCCTGGCAACCTTGGCTGGAAAGAGCTGTCACACCTCAGTTTCCTCATGGAAAGCCTGATTGTCTGCTCACATTCACGTCAGCTGCATTTTTGGCTGGGTTTACACTGGTCTTTCTGCAGGGCTGGAAGCAGAGAGTTCTGCTGCATCGGGTGGAAAAGCCTTTTTCAGAAGGACAGGTTAGCTGAGGGTGCAGCTCTTGAGTGAGCCACAGCAATGCTCATCTGGCAGAGTGGTGTATGACAGCTGTGTGTCAACAACAATTAGACAAAAAAATTAATTACAGACTTCAGTGGCAAAATAAACAAAAATATACCTGTATGGAAATCAGAGAAAGGCAAAATGCTTTAAAGGCCAAACATGGTGAGTAAAATGAATATCTCCCTTTCCAGCATTATATTTGTTGTCATATGCACGAGGGCCTCCACACCAGTGGTGCTTAGTCCTTTGGTTATCTCTGAAAACATGAAAATGACACTTGGAATGAAAGTGCAAGAACACTGTGGATCTGGATCTACCACCTGCCAATAGAGAAAAGAACTACCAGCAACTTTCAACATTTGGAGTGGCATCCAGGCATGCCAGCCCTAACTAACTGTTCTCTAGACCTACTGGAGACATGTTTGGACATCTAACTTCCTAATTAATTATTCACCTAAGTCCTAACCAGAAGCAAAACACATTTGTCCAGCAAACTGTGCAATCACTCTGGGAACTGCTGAGCTCCTGCCTTTTTGGTGTGCTGTTGAAAATCAAATTATATAGCTTGAGCAACAGAACTGTAATTAGGGTCAGTAGAAAACTGTGGGTAGGATAATATTATGGATTCTGCAATTTTTTGTCATGTTGCTCCAAAATATGCCAGAAACCAGAAGTTTTATCGCTCGACAGTGCATTAACACTGTCAGTGAAACATCCTCTGCTTCCTGATGTGGAACTGGCCCTTCTGTGAGCCTGTTGCCAAGGCTGGCCTCAATTTACAATAATTCACAACTGTGTTCCTCCTGGAGTGGATGGCAAAGCTCTTTGTTAACTCCTGTAAGAACTGGACAGGTCTAGGCAGGGAAAATAGGGAGGGATAAGGAAGATGATAGAGCAGAACTGAGGAGAAAAGAAAGCAGACTATGGTGTTTCATCATAATCTCCCCAGTAATCACTGGCTCTCATACTGACACCACCAGGAGGCTTTTTCATGGATTAAAATTACTTTGTAACTAAAAGTTAATCAGTTCTTATTTTCCTGTTCTCCATCACACTCAGAAAATCTCTGCTCCAGGCTACTGCTGCTCCTGCCTCTGGGCTCTTAAGCTCCTCCTTTTTCTCCTTATATTTTCTTTTCCTAACCCCTCATCCTTCCTGCACATCTTTATTCCAGCTGTTTCCAGATCTTGCCTCTTGGGGGGCTCCATTCTCTCCACTTGCACCATTCTAACCCCCAAATAATCAGCTGTGGGCAGGCTAACTCTGACTGATGTGTCATTTTTGGCCCTTTCAGCCAGGAGAATACACCTCTTGAGATCATTCCTTCAGGATGTCAGCAAATTCAGGCAAACTTTACAAGGCTGATATCATAATTGGAAGGCTGCCTAGGATCAGTTTTTATAGAAAAAAATATTTATATATATATATATATATGTTTTAACTCTTGTGACTATAGTGGTGGTCTGAAGATGTAATACAGGGTCAAATAATTATTAAGATAATACAAGATCCAGGCTCAAGCTTCATTCCTTGTGACAGGAGAGGGAAATAAAAATGAAGAAGGAAAAAAAAAAAAGAGCTAATTGTGGAAAAGAAGCACAGAAACAGAAGAGGTGGAAAGGAAAAGAATGATGAAGAAATATAGAATGCTTTCATTTTTTGTTGAAAAAGTGTGAAAAAAAAATAAAACCCCAAGAAGCAAAGAAAAAATAAAAGGAAGAAGAGTAGGAAGAACAGCGAGATAAACTGGGGGTTGGTTGAATTCTATTTGAGCACTGCAGTGAAAAGTTCCAGCTATGGAATTACAGTCCAGATTCTTTAGATGCTGAAGCAGCCCATGAACAGCCTGGATCTCTGACTTAGGGACTACCACTGCCCAAACACTTCCCAAGAATAAAAGGCTGAAGTAACTGTGGAGCACGGGAGGACTTGGAGGAACCTCTGCATGAGGTATAAGAAATGGACTGGATAAAAATGGAAGTGCTCAGAGCAGATGAGCAATGGTTCAGCTCCAATTGTTGTATTCCTGTACTTCCTGCTTTCTGAAGGCATCACAAGTTCCCTTCACACTGCTTTATGTGTGTGTGCATATATATACACAAACACACACATATTGAAGAATTTCTTAGCTTTCTAAGGAAGGAAAGTTGGTTTCTTTGCACACGTTGCTACATTCAGTTCCATTTGTTTCCTTGGAAGGAATACCAGACCCACAGATTGAAGCAGAGGTTCATGGACAACTCTTACTGTGCAGTAGTGTATCATCCCTGTGCAGGCTGCAAGGAGAAAAGGCATAATTATTTTTTTTTAGTAGATCTCAGTAGGAAAAATAGAAAAATATGCAAGTCAGAAATTTTGGGATCTATTCCAGATTCTGGGAGGAACCCATCTAAGCACGGTGTCAGCTCTTAACACAACTCCGAAGTGTTCAACTCCTACTTACTCTAGCTTTTCCTTCTTACACTCCCAATTTAGCCCTTTTAGCCTTACATCTCCTTGTCTCCATCCCTGTTTTTCAGTCTCCTTTCAGCTTCAAGTTTTAGTCCCCACCATTGCCATATCCTACCTGCCAGGAATTCTAGACTTAAATAGAAATAAAGAATGTACAACCTTTGGGTTGATAGGATTATTTCTCCCTGAGGAAGATAATACACCTATCCACAAGCAAATTTTCAGAAGAGAGAGTGAAGAGAGGTCATCTTCTAGACCTCATCCTAGGCTTCCTTGCTTCCAAGCTCTGTGGTATTCCAGGTACCTCAAAAACCTTGTCACAGGGCTGCTCCCCCTGCATTTCCACCCTGCTCTCTGTCACAGCACACAAGTTTAATCCAAGCCATTCTCTACTGAATGACTGAAAAGCAATTGGCAGAGGTTTGCTCTAACTGAGAGGCTTCTGAAGGGAACAGTAAAAGTTGCTGGATATCAGTATCTGTGATCCATCCCTCCTTCAGGGTAAGGATGGCCTAGGATCACTACAGGAAAGGATGTGAATGTTTTTAAGGCAATACAGTATCCTTAATTTTTGCTTGGGTTAGATTTATTCCAAAGAATTGAGATGAGTTGGATACCCAGCAGTGTAACTTTCAGCTGTCATCATTAGTACTTGCTAATGTTGGAATACTGTAATTCAGCAAGAAAACAGTGAATTAAATGGAGAGTGTAAAAACCTCAGCTATGGGAAGCCTTATCTTTATTATCCATAATGTCACAACCTCCTGTATGAAATAGCCACATCTGCTTTGAAAATTGCAACCAACGACCTCAGTTCACATTAAACACATTTACAGGCTCTCAGACTTCCTGGGATGGGGAAATTATCACCATGAAGGCAGAAATGGAGACACAGAGGCATCACAGGGTGGTTTCAGAGTGCCACAGGGGACAGGAGGGAAAACCAGATCCCACATTAACTTCAATTCCTGTTGTATCCTAAATATCATCATTCCCCCCTCATGGTGTCAATCGATTCAAGGAATTCCCAGTGCCTGAGGCACAGTGAGTGCACTCCAGGTGTGCCAGGAAAGGCAGGAATCACTGAGATGGTTTTGTGCTCTATGCCAGAGAGACATAAGCAGCTCTTTCCCCAAAGCTGTTTGCTGTTTTATCAATTATGCCAACAGTTCATTCATGACAGGGCCCGACCTACTCAAAAATCCTTATGACTTGCAGGATCATGGCTTGAGAAATGATGTTAAAAATTAAAGCATGAAAGTTTTTTGCTGACTCCACTATGCCAGCTTATTTATCATTTAGCACATGACCAGGGCTGTCACTGATTTACATCTGAAACAGGAGAGGTTTTTCTCCTCAGCTCCTGATGTCCCAAGGCTATGCATGTGTACACAAACCATATGTAAAAGAGAGGAGCTCTGTTTTCCAAGTGTGAGAAGGAAATTGTTCTGCTGTGAGACATAGGTCATCCCTTTGCCTTTGTTCCCAAACATGGTAAAGAGCAATAAAGCTGTTTGTGGACTAGAATGTGACGTGGAGTAAGAACACACAGTCCCCATTTTTCCTGCCTGTATGTATATAACAATGTCAGTGTGGGCATCCAGAGAATGAATGGTTATGAAATACTGCTCAGCAGCAATGTATAAAAGGTAAATGACACACAGCAAAGGAATCTCCCTTCAAATCACATAGCACATGAAACCATTTTGGTCTGTGACAGCTACACCACTAGATTTTTTCCATGTTTATCCAAAGTAGCTTAGTAAGCATAACATGCATGCCATTCACTAAGTCTGTGCACCAAAATACAGAGTATGATGACCCCAAGCAATGTCTCCAGTGCTTGTAAACTTGTCAGAAAGGAGGACTGGCTGCTGCTACCTCTGTAAAGTATCTATTTCATTTAATTTTGGTGAGAGAAGTGACAAAAATAGCTCTTGTTCTACTACAGCTATTCAACTGTTATTTCAGTGAAATTACACCTGTGTAGATTTCTTAGAAGTAGGAGTTGTGCACATGTTCTGTGAGCTAATGAGACTTCAGAAAAGGTTGTCAAGAATGGCACAAGACATATCTATTATTTTTGATTCAGAATGAACCCATTTATCTTTTCTCTTTGCTAAAAAGGGCAATTTCAGGGTTTTTCTGGTGGCTGAAAGAAAAAAGCAATGCTAGATGCAGGCTTCCTTCTGTCCCATATGTCTTAAGTGTACAAAGCTTTTTTTAGAGAATAGCTTTCTTTCAGGGTAAACCAGTTCTTACTAAAAATAATTCTTATGAGATCAGATAAAATGAGAGGAATGTTGTTGGCAGATCCTGATACCTTATTTACAAAAAAAAAAAAAAAAAAAAGGCTAAATCAGCCTAATCCAGGCCTGTAATACAAGGAGAGAGCTGAAGAACCTCCCCTGTTCCCCAGGGCTGTGGTTGACAGCTCCAGAGCTATTTTGGTGGCTGTGGTCAGAGGATGCAAAGTGCTGGGACAGTCCTCTCCACCAGCCTGCCTTAACCCCTGGGCATGCCCCAGAGAGCCACTCACAGCCCCATGCTGAGGCTTTTGGAAAGGCACAAGGACAAGCTCCGTGCCATGCTGGGGGCCTGCAAACACAAAGCACAAGAGCATCTCTTAGATTGGTCACACCTTCCTTGATATGCATCTGTTTAATGAGAAATATTCAGGCCTGGCTGGGACAGAGCTTGAAATACAGCAAGGACCTGGTGATTCTCCCTCCAGCAGGTCTTGAGATCACACCCTGTGTGACAGTAAAACTTGCATTGGTTTTGGTGTCACTGTGCTCTTGGTTTTGAACTTCACATTTCTGCCTCCTCTTCTTTCATACCAATGTCTTCTCTCAAGCCTTTAGGACTGAGCAGTGCCATATCCCTGCTAATTTCTGGTGTTGTGTATAATTTTCCATCTTTTTAGCCCATTTTGGAGGTAGACAGCAAACCCCTGAGGCGGGGACTTGCGTCATCTATTAAAAAAACGCTCAGTAATTATTTATGATTCATTTGTTGCAGCATTTGTGTACATTATTTAATAACAGATATGGACCACAAGTGTTGAGCAGACAAAAAGATTCATGTTGTCAGGCAGACTGAATGTGATTTTGCAGACTTCACATGTTGTCAAATACCTACATCAGTAGACAAACTTACTGCACGTCTAAATTCAAATCAAGCCAAAGCAAACCAGTTGCCTTTTCTGTGAATTGGTTATCCACAGTTACTTAAACTGACATGAAACTGTTTGGCCTGGTTTTACATGTGGCTTTACTCTTTGTTTAAGAGCAAAACAGAAAGGTCTGAGATGGGTTGGGGTCTTTTTTCTTCAAATAAAGCATTTCCTTGTAAAGAATTCAATAACTGAATGTGTTAAAAAAGTGTCCCTCAAGCAGGTTAATTTTATTTTCGCACTAGAAGAATGCCAGGATCCAGTTGTTCATTTATAATTCAGCACTAAGCTAAAGAAACAAGAGCAGAAAATACATTGTTGTAAATCATGCTTGCAGCCACAGAACAGTGAATTGCAGAGCAGCCATTTTAGGTTTTTGGTTGCTTTATCCCCTTTCCACATAATGAAGCCTGTTAAATGAATCCTCATGGGAATTGTTCCCAAGGTTTGTGTTTTGTACATGAAATTCCAAATACAAGAGATGAATTTTGTGAAGTAAATGGTCTGTGTTCTGTAAAAATTGGTCCAAGGTACTTTTTTTTGGGAAAGGCTTCTTGCTTTCTAGATATAACAACAGCTTTATCCTTTTTAGTAAAATGTAAACCAAATGGCTCTGGAAAAAAAAAATTTCAGTGGAATTATTTCTGTCAGAGGGAATAAAGGTGGCAACTGCAAATCCTGGTGTATTTTACTCAGAAGAATTCCTAGATTGTCTATAGCTAAATACATGGACCAGATACTCCTTTCTCCTCTATTGTGGAAATCTCAGAAAGAAATAAACTGTTGCTGTTTCACTTCAGTCTTCAAAGTGAAGCCCTAACAGGGGATAGAGTAGAGGCTTTACTCAGTAAATGTGTGTAATTCTAGCCCACTTTTTTATCTTAATGCTTTTTTGATGAAATTATCACACTCTCTCTTCTGAAAATTTGCTTGTGGATAGATGTATTATTTTTCTCAGTGAGAAATAATCCAGGTGTCCAATCAACCCAAAGGTTGTACATTCATTATTTCTATTTAAGTCAATTAGAACAGTGCAGATGTCTCTTCTATTTGATGATTTGCTTCCAGAGGAAGACTAGAGAATTAATTAAAATACACAATCTAATTGAATGGAAAATCATAAGATTTTGTTTCTAGGAAACAACTTGTGAGTACAGGGGATCTAAAGTTGTGCATTTATATCTAAGTAGAGAACATATCATCTCGAGCCACCAAAGTTTGACTCTGAGGTCAGTTTTCAGACTTCAAGTCTAATTTAGTTTCAGAGTGGAGCTTAAGGTTCCCAACATCCAGAGACCTGGGTGGGGGCGTAGGGGGGAAACATGTGATTTTGGTTTCAGTTAATTTCAGATTTATTTCTGTTTAGCAGATCAGTTTTCTCTTTCTAAAAGTGTTTTCATTTTGGCAGACTCCTCAAATGAAAGGCTTATTTCCGAGCTCTTTCCTGTGGAGTAACTGCTGCTGCTGCTGCTGCTGAGAGGTGAAGGGAGACATACACAGTGCTGAAGGGAACGTATGGAAGTGTCATGGCAATGAGAGGCACGGAGCCAAAGGCTGCCATTATCTTTCCTTCCATCCCAGAGGAGCTAAGCAGGCAGTGCAGAGGGAGAACATGGCATTAGCAGATCCATCCTCCAGCCCTTTGGGTGCTGCCAGCCAGGTATTCTGAATGTGGACTGTGATTTGTGTCTCATGTGGTCACAGCTTCCAAGCCTTCCCTTTTCCTTGCACAAAGATTCCCAGTAAGCTTTGTAAAGGCATGGGGATTCTTCAGCATTTATTTCCACTGTGCTAAAGACAGCAGAAACCAGAATTCTGCACAATACTCCCATTTGGACAAACCCACTGTAAAGAATCTGTCTTTTGAAGGAAATATTCAGCAATCTTGGCATTTTGATGGATTATGGAAGATCACTGTTTCCAACTAAGCATTTCTGTCTTTCCCTACTAATGACCACCCTTCTGCAATTACTCCATAGTTTCTATACCCACCTGTCACAGCCATAATAATGAATTTAACATTAAACAAAATTTTTCTTTACAGAATAAAGGAGAAGAGCCAATGAAGATAAAATCTTGGGTGCTTAGGACGAACTTTTTAAATTGCCTTGTAGATTAACAGGATTGTCTCTGCTGTTACATTTAAGTCCCCTGACTACACTTGGACAAGCCTTTCCCTGGTTCTTACAACCAGCCAGAACTCCTTGGTTCAGTTGCTGTAAGAATGCAGTAGCTGGAGAGGAATCATTAAACAAGTGAGGTCAGCATCTCAGGAGATCCTGTCTGCAGAACTTTGTAGGTAAAACCTCAGCTATGGAAAATTCTCAGCTTTTGAGGAAAACCTGTTGTGAAGGATTTCGCAAAAGTACACACAGCAGGATGTAGGAAGAGAAACGCATTTTTGGCTGCTTGAGAGCCCTCACAGAAACCAGTAAGATGTCCAAAAGGTCTGAGAATTTGAGGGAGAAATGCTTGTGAAGCTGAGCAATTTTATGAATTGCAGCTGGCTTCACAGAATTCTTAGATGAGGAACAAAAAATGCAAGGCAGTCTCTTGTGTGCTTATTTATTTAATGTAATTAATTAATGCATTTTGAACCACTTTTTTTTTTGGTGCAAAGGGATCTTAATTATAGCATAAAATTCAGCTGTAATTGATGTAAAAGATCTTCATGTAAATGAAAAGATGAGCTGCTGTGTTTGAAACTGGAGGGAAGAAGAAATGCCCTGTTGTAAGGTCACAGTTTATGTGGGTCTGACTCTCAGCTGTGTTAAAGGTTAACTGACACAGAGAGGACATGCTCAGGTACTTGTGTAGCACATGAACCAGCATTGCTGTCCTGGGTGAGGCTGTAATGCACTGATAATGAGGGTAACTCGCTTATTTCTGTGACTTAAAAAATCCATTCCAAAAATTGCCTGAAAATGCTACAAATGAAGAGGTTCATAGAGAAAGCTTGTGGATTTAGCTGTGCTCAAGAAGGACTCCTGTGTCCAAGACCTTCCTGCAGCCTACACCAGACTGATCTTTCCAAAAAAATCAACAGCTTTGGGCTTTCCTCAGTGAACTGAATGTAAGTGGACGCAAGAGCACTTCTTTCTTATTTAATTTAATATGAATGCAACCAGAATTTATTTACTGGGGTGAAATTTCCTACATCTCTGTAGAAGTCACAGACCAGGATTCCAAAGCAATGCTTTCAGTCCTATTTTGTTCAGGTTCAAAGGCATCACTTCTTGTGGTGTGCTTTGACCTAACATGATCTGAATCATGCATGAAATCCCCCTGGGATTCCCTGGGCTCTTGTTCATCTTCTGAGCTTTACCTAACTCCTCTCCCTTCCCTAGCAAATCCTGCAGCAGCTTCCAGCCTGCTGTGAGTTACCTGAAAGGAGCATTATGAGACAGGAATCTCTGTGCTTTGCTGGGACAGGAGGCACATGTCTGCTTTCAGCTGTCCTCTGGACACTCCATCTGTTCCAGATTATGGAGAAGAATGTGAAGTTCATGATGGTTATTGTCAAATGAATCTTGTCATGTATTTGCTTTAAAACTCCTTTTGAGTTTTTCTGATGAAGTTAAGAGATGGGAGGGCAATATAGGGCAGCTTTATCAGAGTAACTGGCCTCCTTTGGTTTTAAAGCCAAAATTAAACTGATAAATGCAAAGCCCACCTCTACAATGGCAGACTGACTTTGGTTATATTTATTATATTTTATTATATTATATTTTCTCTGGATTTGGTTTAGAGTAATGTTGTTATGTTTAGAGTAATGTCTATGAAACATGATTATATGGTAATTCCTAAAAAAAAAATTAATTCCCTGCCTTTGTAGATCAATGACTTGTTCTTTTCTCAGGACAAATGCTGATGAATTCATACAGGGTTTTATCAATTTTTAGCGTTGTAACCTCACCACCTTCTTGCTGAAGCCCCATTTCATTTCCTGCTCAGCCATTGCTCCAAAGGAGCACACAAGGATTGCCCTTGCTGCTGGGTCCTAGGAACAGGCTGGTAACCTTGCAGAGATTCCTATTCAGTTATGCATTTTTCACCTTATCCACCACTTCTCGTGGAAAGAGATGGGCATCTTATCTTTCTAGCATTTTTAGCTGAACATGTCTTTACCAACACATCAGCTCATATTTGTAGAATCACAGAATCCTAGGATGGCTTGAATTGGAAGAGACCTTGAAGACCATCTAGTTCCTTAGGCAGGGACACCTTCCACTACAGCAGATTGCTCAAAGGCCTACCTAAACTGGCCTTGAACACTTCCAGGGATGGATGCCAAGATCCAGGACCTTACACTTGGCCTTGTTGAGCTTCATAAGGTTCACGTGGGCCCAACCCTGTCAAGGTCCCCCTTGTGTCCCTTCCCCCCAGCACCTTGACAGCACCACTCAGCCCGTGTCCCCAGCAAACAGACTGAGGGTGCACTGAGGGTGCACTCCATCCACAGTCCCTGTCCCTGATGGAGGTGTTAGACAGCAGCAGGCCCCACAGTGACCCCTGAGGAGCACCACTCACCGCTGGTTTCCTCCTGGACACTGAGCTGCTGACCACAGCTCTTGCAGAGTGACCATCCAGCCAATTCCTTATCCACCAACTGCCAGCTTCACCAGATTGCCATGATTTCTCAAATAGGATGGATAGTGGCTCAGCCACTTCAACCACTGGTGCCCTCAGGACCTATGCATCTCATGCATCTCCTCGGGTTCCATGGATTTTACACCTTCACACTCCTTAGATGCTCTGGTGTCTGTTCTTCCCTTACACTGTGTGGTTCTTCATTCCCCCAGTCACTGCCTTTGCCTTCTGTGACTTGGCTGGTGTGGCTGGAGCCCCTGCAGGTGAAAATGGAGGCAAAACCATCACTGAGATCTCACCCTTCTCCATGTCCCACCTGGGTAACCAGCTCTTCCATTTCCTTCTGAAGATGGCCTACATTTTCCTTGGTTTTTCTTTTATCATCAATGTACCTGTAGAGGCCTTTTTTGTTCTCCTTGATGTCCCTGGCCAGGTTTAATTCCATCAGGGTTTTGCCTTTCATAATCTGATCCCTGGATACAATTCTGTCTATATTCCTCTCAGGCTACCTGTTCCTCTGTTCCTGCTTCGATCCTCTGTAGACTTCCTTTTTCTGTTTGATTTTGTCCAGGAGGTCTTGGAGGATTTTATTGATGATTTTATGAATATACCAACCCTATCAGATGCTAATGGTTATGGCTGCTACCAGTTTAGGATGATTCTAAACCATGAACAGGTAAGTAGTGGAAGGGTTTTATTTCTTTGTGGATGTGCCAATACCCTAGTACAGTTGTTTTAATAATAATAATAATTTAAAACATTGCAAAGCTGGCATTTCCCCTTCACCCACTGGTGTAGTCACAGCAGAATGAATGGATCATTGTTAGAAGAGCCATTTCCCTGCACAAAGCAACCTCTATTCACGATTGGAAGTTTAGAAATGTTCAACCAGTCATGACAATTAAATAAAATTATTGGCTGAGCATCTCTTAGGGTTACAAATCATGCTGTCTCCAGTTGGTGCTACCTGTGCTTTGTTAGAAATCCACAGAATCTTTAAGACTGACAACAACTTTAGTGGAAACAGTCTCTTGAAATATGATTTCTCTTTCCATGTTCAGAAGCAAAGACCAGTTGTTTGTACCTTGAATAAAGAATAATTTTGTGCCCTTGTCCCCAGGACTAGAGACATGGGAGGGAGCCTAGAACAAAACCACAAAGTATCAGTGGAAGCTTTTGAGAAAGTGAGCTATGGGAACAATGAAAAATTTTGTTTGGTGACAGAGAGCAGTTGATATTTTTGGGATAGTTGATGTCTGAAGAAAGCTGTGATAAAATTTACAGCTATTTAGAAGAGAAAAAAATCAGGGAAGATAGAATTTATCTAGACACAGTAAGCCTAAGAGAAACAAGAGAAGTTTTACAAAGAAGAACTTCTGACAGTAAAATGTATTCCAGATAGCAGAAGGTTGTTTTTTGAAAACTCTGAAAAAAGCCTGGTGCGGAATATTATTGGTCTTTTCCTACCTCTACTTATTTACACTCTCCAGAAGAGGAATTCTTTCTTATTAACAGTAAGAAAGGCCAGCATTCAGCAAGGATTTGAATGTAGAGTCTCCAGCAGTACTGTTTAATGAGTGTATTCTTGGAAAGCACTCAGTTGACCGTGTAGTAGCTGAATTCCTGACTGCAGCACTCCAGGCAGTGTCAAACACTCAGGATGAGTTGTTTAGAAATAAACCTGTGACACAGGAAATAGGCTACGAGGTGGTTCTGTGCTGTCTGAGGGTGGAAGGAGCTGGAGAAAATCCATCACTGTTTATGTAGTTGTATTTGTGACACATGGGAGCTGAACTAACAGAGGAAGTGGAGAATAAATAAATACTCAGCAGAGAGTGATTATGGTTGAGATCCCTAGTCCTGTGAGCATGACTTAGGGCCAGTTGCAAGGAATTCCTTCTCATTGATTTTACAGAGTATATCTACATTCTGAAACAGTTTCTAGCTAGTTATAGTAATAATAATGGCATGTGTTAATGTTGTAATCTCTTAAGAGCTCATTTCTTCACAGGTCTTTTTATAGAAACATTAATTCTTTTGGCAAAAAAAAATTTGTGATGTTCTTTCTAAAATACTGAGGAAGAATATTTTTGCAACTGCTGCTTTGTATATTTTGGGTCTCATGCATGATTTATCACTTACTAAATTTGAAATCCAAATTATGGAACTGGCTATAGCTATTGCCAGAAAGCAGAATCTGCAGTGCTGGAAAAGGACTAAAAAGGTTATCATCTGACTAAGCTGCAACCTTTCTTGGAACAATATTTGTACTGTAGGTTACTAACAGCTTTGCAATCCACAGGTGCTCACTCACAATAGCAAAAGTGTGGTAATTCATCTATAATCAGGACATTATTTTTACTGCAAGTTATTCTGACTTTGCAGTCAATGGAAACTAACCAGCTATAGTAAAAGTGTTGTCATTCATCTATAACTGGGACAGTACTTCCAGGGTAAGTTATTCCAACTTTGTAGTGAATGAAAACTTACCAGCAATAGCAAGTGTGTTGTCATTCATCTAAAATAGAAGGGAGGAGAAAGGAGAAAGATGGACAAAATGCAGAGCAATGTATTTGCAAACGAGTCTGAGTAAAATAACCCCAGGGTACTGCAAGGTAATGTGAAGTTGGTGAAATTCAGTACAGCTGAAAGGCTACAGCATTTCCTTTGGCATCTGCCTGCCTGATCTCAGACAGGATGAAGGGGTTCAGTGCAGTGAACGTGCTCTGGTGAAGTCAAAGCTCAGCTGGGGTTGCAGAAGCTGCTTGCAGAGCTCAGTGCACTTTAAGTTAGGGTAAGTAAGATAAGTAATACCTGAGTATTTTAAAGCTGGCTTGGACATGGGAGATTGCAGTGTAGACATCCCATACATAGCTCTTCTAGGCAAGAAGCCTGCCCTTTTTTGTGCTGCAAGAGCACTGTAGGCACTTACCAATCATTAATAATAACTAATTAATAATGGTCCGAATGCTTGGCTGTGATTGAGGACCTCAGAGAACAACTCATCTAGAGTTGTAAGAAAAGATGGCTCAAAACAATCTTAACCAAATCCTGGGCCAGCTTTGTGCCTTGACTTTGCTCCAGCAAAAGATAAAGCAGCAGAGTACAATTTGTTCTAAGACATTAGCAAGGGAGAGAGAAGGACATAATGAATACATTTTATTGGTAATGCACAAGAAGAATGCAGAGTGGTGGCAAATAAGACTATTAGGGGATAAGAGTATAAAATTAGATGGAAAGGAAGAGATGAGATTGGTCAATTCCACTGGTCCTAAATCAACATTTCATCTCACAAACCACAAAAGTCAGCAGCTGAGTGGAGGCGAATGAAAGACTAGGGTCAAAACAACAATCATAACTTATCTGAGTGTCAGAAAAGCATTTTTACACTAAGTACACAACACATCAATTTACACTTGATAGACAGTACTTACACAAAAAGAGACTTCAACCCTCCCTGAATAGCCTGCAGCACAACACAAATTCTTTTCATGGTAAACCTAGGGGGGAAAACCAATCCCTTTTTATACAAGGAATTTTCACTTAAGTATTTGAGTCTACTGGGAACAGCCTGAAAGACACATGCCATACTCCCCACTCGCATCTCCAGAGGCTGGTGGTTTGATGTGCTGATGCTATTTGATAGTGTGGGGGGCACTTTTAGGAACCTTGGTGGAAAGAAGCACAGCAGAAAGCTTCAGCTGCTGTTTTCATTCCTCTTTGGAGGTGCCTGATGGAAGATCTAGGAGTTGTTTACTTGGACAACAAGGAGCAGGGTATGCTGGTAGGAAGACCAAGTTTCACCCTAGGGAGTCAAAGGACTGTGTTTGATAGCAAAAGATTTGCTTCCTTTGCTGGTGATGTTGTTTTTGCCTTTTTTACAACAGAATAAAAATATTATTCCTTTAAGAAAAGACCTTCTTGGCTATTGTTGTTGTTATCTGCTGAGTCATGCCAATAATTGTTTATTTTAGCATTCCTAGAGAATTTTAGAGATAGTTTACTTCCCCTTCCCCAGAAGGCAGTTAGGAAAAACTGTGTAATTTCATAAATAAAATAAAACTAAGGAGTTTTTGGTTGAAAGCATTTCCTTTAATGGTCTGCTATGCAACAGTTCAGCAGTCAGCTGACTCATGGCAACCTGAAATTGAAAATGACTTGGGGTGGAGGGAAAGCAAGAAGAGGACAGGAAGAATTATACTGGCCAGTATACTTTAACTATCTATATAATAGTTGGATCTTCATTTTGTTCAACTAACCATGACCTCACAGAATTGGTTCAGGCATCAGCTCTGTGTCTGGTCCAGAGCAACAGATGTATTTATAAATTAGATTAATATAATCACTGATGAGAAAAATATATTCAATTACTTAATTCACTTTTGTTTTGATAATCTTCAATGCTACCAGAAGCACAGTGTCAGAGCTATTTTCTTTTAGTTCACCATTTTTGGAAAGCCCTTCACTCTCTCTGGAGAGAAAGCTCATGCTTTGTTGTTGCAACTGTCTCACTTCTATTATATAGCAAATTGTGTTTTCTTTCTATACTAGTTCTGTAGAAAATAATCCAAACAGGTGAAATAAAGTATCTTTTCTTATGTATTCAAAAACCAAACTCTGGATGTATTAAGTGAAAAGAACAATAACCCTCAAAAAGCCAAACCACCAGAAAAAAACCCCACTTTCCCCTGTGCCAGAAACTTCTTTGACTGTATCCTGCATGATATTATTTACAGCCATTGAAGAAAGCCAAAGTAATTTTGCATATGAGCTGCTGTCCTAGGACACTGACTTTTGTAAGCCATATGAAGATCTCAGCTACTTTTTCCTTTCTGAAGAAACAAAGACTGGAAAGTGGGAGATTGTTTCAGAGAAGACAGGGGATATCTCACAGTGAGATAAAGAATTACTCTGCTTTTTGAAGCTTTTGGATTCCCTGAATGTCTCCAGAACATTAGAACATCATGCATCCTCCTCCTGACCCTGTGTCAAGGGTGATCCACACTGATGAGATGTGATGGGATCTGCTGGGTTTACTCAGGAGTAGCCTGCCAAGCCTCTTGCATTTGGCTGATATGAAATTGGAGCACATCCTCTTCTGCTTTATGCCTGGGTGAGCCATTTCTGTAGCCATCAGAAAGCCTTCATTAGTCAGGTTGCTTGGAGAGCAGGCACACCATACTGCTCAACCTGAGCTGGCTTAGCTTTTCAGAGCCCCTGAATTCCAGTCCTAACTTGCAGCTGAGCAGCAGAAAACGCAGGAGGGAAGAATGCAAAGTGGTTTTGGGGTATTCTGAGCTGCTTGGATCCAGAGGAGGAAGGGCATGAACACAATCCTTGGACACTGAGTGGAAGAACCATTACGCGGGTTGTCACGGACCTCGGGTTGTTAGCGTGACACCACCAGCTAAGAAGGCTTTGTGCCACATTGGTTTGGGCACTGCCAGAAGAAGGGAGAGCAGTGGGAGAGGATGCAGAGGGCATTGACACCCATGCTGTGCTGCTGGAGGATCCTGTCAGCCAGAGAGGTGACAGCAGGGTCACACCAAGTGACTTGGACACAGGACACACCGAGCAATTACGGCTTGGGAGCACACAGGCTGCTGTGAGAGCAGGCAGATTTCCCAATGCATAATTCAGTACCATAAGCATGTACATGACACTAACTCCTTCTTCTGCCAGACTACTTTCATTTCTTGACAATAACCTCACTAAATTGACCTGGAAAGAAAGAGGCATTCAATGTTTATAATTTCATTTCTGCCCTATATAATTTTGGCTCCTCTCCTTCTCATGTAGCTGCTAATATGAGTTACTGCAGATTTAGTATTTTGTTACAGATTAATTCAATGGGATTTTTGACTAAGCTAGCGTCCAAAATGACTTTGCACTTGGTGGCATCTGCGATGCCAGCATGCAAAATGATTCTTCTGGCATTTTTACAAATTCTATTGTACCACTGAATAGGTCTTGAGAAATCCAGCTATGACCATATCTGATTTGGCTAAGAACACCGAGTAATATAACACAAATAGCGATAATAGTTATTTTGCAGGAGTAAAAGCTTCTGGCTATTTTCATTCCCTCTCAGGCAGACCTGGAGCCCAGGCATACTTTCAGTGTTTTTTATATACCTGTCACAGTCAAAATTCTTTTAGGTTTGACTAATAAGACCAGACAGTTGCATCAGGACAGACACATTATGATGCTGATTTTTTTCTGTTGTAGAACAACTGGTGTCTTTGAACAGAATCCTCCTCCTTCTGACTGTCTCTGCCATCCCTTCTGATGTACCTGCTGAAGCCCATTAGACACACATCTTAGATGTATCTATATAGATACAGATTTTAACATTTCTGCTTGGCTGCCTTCAAGAGACTTTTCACTGCCAGAATGGCTTTCTTTCCAAACCTTTTATTTGGAGGATGTTCTGGTGGTAGGAAGCCCAGATCTTAGAAAATTCATTATGCCTTAAGAACTGAGGTCCACTGCCAGTCATTAGAGTCCTCAGCATTGAAAGCAATTAAGGTAATTTTATTTATCAGATTCAATTGTGTCCCTTTTTCAGACTGTCTTTGCATTGTCGACAAAGGTACACAATTTTTAAGATCACAATGTCGCTTTTCTTATGATTACTCATCTGCATTTTGTGATTCACCTCTACTGCAACATTTTCATTGACATCATCCCTTTGCCAGTAAAAACATGTTTTCTTACTAAACTATTCTTCATTAGCTTCAGTTTCAGAGCCTGTCCTTGTTCCCAAGTTAGTGTTTTCTAACAATTGGCCATTTTTTTCCTCATTGATTAGTTCATCTCTTACTGTGCTACTGACACCATTAATTGACAGAGAGCGATTCTGCCTCACTGATCAAGGAAGAGGTGGTGCCAAATAGCTGAGATTCATGGTACAATCCCCTTACATGTGTGGAACCTATATCAGACATACACATATATTTTTTTAATTCTTCATTTTTTATATCTAGAAGTCTAGATACTTATAAAGAAGATGTTTCTTTCTAGACCGTAGAAAACCCTGGTATTCATTAGGGAAAAATGAAATTGGAGGTGCAAAAGCACCAAGATGGCTTAACGGCATTGGGAATTGCAAAGACACTTTGCTCATCACTTCTTTTGACCGAGACGAAAGAGAACGGGCATTCACTCGCTAGTTGACAGTAAGGAGCTGGGTTAAAGTTACTTGCACAGTGCGATGGGTCCGCTGCGGGTACCGACAGCAGAACGTAAACCCGCATTCAGGGCAGGCGCGGGGCTACCCAAACATGCAGAAAGAACATTCCTGCAGAATTCCTGGGAAAGGCTTAGGCCACCGGCTCCCGGGGCACCGAGGGGCCGCTGCCCGCAGGTACCTGCCGAACTCGGGCAGGGGGGCTCCGTGTTCCCTCCGCACCGGCAGCGCCGCACCGGGCGAGGACTGCGGGCCGGACCGAGCCGGGTGCGGGCAGCGTGGGGCCGAGCGGGGCAGGCTCAGCGGGCGGGGGAGCTGTTCACACGCCGGGAGGCTCCGCCGGCCGGGACGCGGCTCTCCGGGAGCCCATCCCGCCCCTCCGCTCCGGGGCGACTCCCGAGGCCGCCGGGGAAGACGCTGCCACGGTCGGGCGGTTCTCCCGAGGAGCCGCCGCTTCACCTGCGGCCGCCCCGTCCCTCCACCCCCGCCACCCCGCGCCGGGGCCGCCGAGCCCCAGCGAGCCGCCCGGGCGCAGCGCGGCGGTGGGCGCGGCCTCCTCCTCCTCCGCCGCCCGCCCCTTCCTCCCTCCCTCTCTCTTTCCTCCCGCCCGCCACCGCTCCCGCACCCCCGGCCGCCGCCGCCGCTCCCGCGGCCCCGCCGGTGTCTCCGGCCGCCCCCGCCCGCCCGCTCTCGGTCTCCTCCTCCTCCTTTCCCCCCGCCCTTCCCGCGCGGTGGTTCGCTCCTCCCCGCCCCTTTCCCCCACCTCTCCCGTCCCCTCCCACCCCCGGCTCCCCGCGGTGGTCTGGCCCGGCCCGGCGGCGGAGGGAGCGGCGGAGCGGGCGGGCGGTGCTGCCGGGCGGGGGTCTCGCTCTCCGGGGGTCTCGCTCTGCGGGGACGCGGCGAGCGGCGGAGCGGGGCGGGGGAGGCAGCGCAGCAGGGAGCGAGGCAGCGGGAGCGGCTCCCCGACCGCGGGCAGCACCATGAGGTGAGCGGCCGGCTCCGGAGCGGGCGGCGGGCGCGGGGTGGGGGGCGATGCTCTGCGCCCCCCGGCTCGGACGGCGCACGGCCGGGAACGGGGACGGCAGTGGGAGCCGGGGGGATCGGCCGGCGGCGGGGGAGGGGGCCGGGCCGAGGGGAGCCCCGCGGTGGGGGAAGGGCCCATTGTTAGTGGCGGCGGGGGAAGGGCGGCCCGCCGTCCCCGTCCCCCCGCGGCGGCGGCGAAGTTGCGGTCGGGGGGCGGCGGCGGGGCCCGAGTCCGGGGCGGGGGGCGGCCCCGCTGCGGCGCCTCCCCCGGGCCGGGCACGGCGTGAGCCCCGGGCGCCCGGCTCCTTTCTTTCTCTGCCGGTGGTGATTTTTTTTTTTTTTTCTCCCCCTTTCCCTCCGCCTTAGCCGGCGCGTGTTGCATTGCAGCAGCAGCTGGGCTTTTCCCTGGGTAATCAATAAAGAGGCGCCGGGGGCAAGCGGGGAGGGGGGATCCCCCTCTCGGCAGCCGGGGAAGTGTCGCGTTTGGAGGTTCGCGATGTAAACACAGAGGTGGCCGCGGCTGGGGGCGGCAGGCGGGGAGGTGGGTGCCTGCCGCCTTCCCGCCGGGAACTCCCGCTCCCCGCCGGCTCATTCATTTGAAGGCGATTTTCTGCCTCCCCCCTTCCCCCCGCCGTCCTCCCCCCAGCTCGCTTTTAGCGCCTGTTCTGTTTCCATAATCTCCTTTCTGGATTGGTGCAGGACCCGGTGAGAAATGCGGCTCGGTGGCCGAGCGAGCGCTGGTCCGGCTGCCCGGGGACGCCGTGCTCCCTGTAGGCCTGCCCCTCTCTCAGACAGCTGGGGAAACCAGTTACTCATGCCTTCCCTTTTTTTTTTTTTTTTTTTTTTCCGCCTGGAAGTTATTGTCTGCCTTGCAGTTGGATATGAAGGTTCTTTGTCTTAAAGACACGACTGTAAGGTCCTTTGGAGTAGGGGTCCGGCGAGGTTTGCGTGATCAAAGTCGGCGAATTCCTCTGCTGCCTAAAACTGACGAGCCATTAGAATTCCTTGTCGATTACAGGAAAATCCTAATAAAATTTTTTGTACTGTGAGGATTCCCTCTTTCAGTGCACCTTCAGTGGAAAGGGTAGCGTTGCAGCGGGAAGCATGGGAACAATCTCCCTGCTGTTTTGTTTAGAATTGTGTTCCTGTATTTCCCTCTAGTTTTCTTTGTTAACTGTAGGTATTTATGTCCCGCGTTATTTTAAGCTTTGTTTTGTCTTGTGATAATTTATTTTCAGTTATTCACGTTGCTCATGTAGAAGTCAGATATCCTGCAAACGAAAAGTTACAGCTGGGAAAACCTACAAGTTTGTATCCAGATCCTTTAAGCAGAGGTGTTCTTTTTAATTACCTTGACAGCCTTCAGCACAGCGAATGCTGCTAATCGAGCAAGGCTTGGCACAAATACCTTGGGAAGCCCCATGGAAGTTTGGGTTTCGTGCTGGCAAAAGGTTCTTTAATTGTGAGGGTGATGCTGAGTGAAGAGAGCTAGAGCAGCAAGGCTGCTCACTGTTCACTGTGTAACTGTATGTGTGCTAGGACTTGTGCCAGCTTGGAGGGAGCACAAGTATTTCTCTCAACCAGCACAACAGGAAAGTGTCTAGGTTGAACCTACCCTTAGGTTGCTTATTTAGGTGTTTGAATAGCTGACTTGCAGCAGTGAGTAAATGTAGGTAAATGAATTATACTGCTGGCCTTGGAGCTTTCTGCCCTGCCTGGAGAGCATCAGGCTGCTAAGGGGGAGATGCAGTTGTGATTTGGAGGGTTGCTCTGATGAGTGGTCGTGGGGTGTTTAGAAGGAAACTGACTTCCAGAACGCTTGGTTCCAGCCCTCTGGAAAAAAAGAAACAAGCTGTACCAATTAAACTTCACAGGCTAAAAAAAATGATGTGGTTAAAGAAGTATTTTCTCTCTATAGAGGCACTATTAAACTCACTCAGTTTTGTTTAATTGGTCCGACTCCAGTACGATGGCAAGCTTTCACTGCTCTGCTCTCTCTTTGGGCTTGTTTAGACTATGGTTGATGGTATATTTCTGAAACATGTTTAAACAATATCTTCATGCTGTATATTGTTCAGGCAATGACTTTTAATGTGCATTTGCTGGTCAAGGCAAGGTCTGATGGGTGAGGAGTGACAGGGTAGATGGGACAAGCAACCAGCATTTCATACACAGCTCCTGTGTTTGCAGATGCTGTTAAATCTTAGCAGTTCATACTAAAAATATACTTTTGGCACAATATTGATGGTCTCGTGGAATGAGTAAACTGCATTCTGTCATTGCTGTTGGGCAGGTAAGTGTGCAGTTGGTGCTCCAAAGAATCAAAAAAATGAATATATGAACTGGGGGGGGGGGGGGGGAAGCACCCTCACTTTCTCTCCTATGTTTTGGCTTTTCTTCAGCCATCATGAGCCTGAACTAACTCTGATGATTTTGTGTTAAGATCTTGTGTCTTGTCTGGGTGTTTAGCTGGTCAGTTACCAAAGAGGAAACTGATTTTCCTTCTGTCAGATAATACTAAAGATAGTTGTGAAGAGCATCTTTGAATGTTCAGATCATCAGCAGTTCTGTAAGACACAAACACCGACGCTGCACAAGAATTAATTCTTGCAGAAGTCTGCTTTGTATTCAAATTGAAATGATATGCTATTTGAATAACATCTGTTAGGGGTTTTAGGTTGCAGAGAAACCCTGAATATTAAATATCCCAGTGAAATGCTCTAGCCTGAGTATGAAGTTACTTGGTTGAGGAGCCAGCTTGAATAGGGCTGTGTGTATCTGTGTCTCCTGCCCTAGGTAAACAGCTGATTCCCACGGACACCTGTTGCTCTCTTTGTACTCTGCTTAGCTGACAGAAGTGCTGCCCCTAATCCACTTTCTTGAGAGCACTTATAATATAATAGGTATCCAGGAATGGGCATATTCAGTGGAGTTTCCATTCACCAGCTGGCTGGAAGGTGGTGGAGATGCAGGTAACAACAGAGTTTGGTGCCCCTGTTCTAGTAAAAGCATGACTTCCCATCCTGTTTGTACAAGAAGAAAGAACGTGTGTGAACAGACTTTTATTGTAGCATATGTTGAAGTCTGTGTTACAGAAGCTGGTAAACACAACTCTGCTGCTAGAGCTGGGATTCTGCAGTGAAGGTTAACTGAATTACCTTCTTTTTTAAATTTTTTTTTTGCATATCAGGCTCATTTTGAGTTTTAACTCCAATAAAAATAAATGAGCTTTACAAGGTACTGACTTTTTAAAAATCAAACTGTACAGCCTTCTCTTGGGATTACTACATCCATTTCTTTGTGTGGGAAAGAATTGTTTTTCAGTAGTGTGCTGGTCAGAAAGCAGACTGCTTAGTCGGGTTTCATTACCCACATTCCCAAGAACTGGGAAAGAAACAGCATTTTAAAGAAATTTTAAATTTGAGTATTTCCAGAGCCCAGTATAATACTTCGTGTTTATGATGGGCTACTATGTATATCATATGTATGTGAATTTCATTCCATGTTTAGGTAGGGCAAACAGCTAAATCACTATAGATTTTGCCTTTTCTGAAAAGTCACGTTGTATTCTTGCTTGTGTTTTCAAGCTAAAAAGGTAGCTAAATTTGTGGTCTCTAAGCCACACTGAAATTTCCACTTACTTCCAATCAGCAGCTTTTCTGCTCAAATATATTGCTACAGAGTACACTTCATGTTATTATTTAAAACTCAGCATTTTTTATGCCTGGGTTGGTAAGCCTTCATTGTATTTTAAGTGTTGTGTTAAGAAAACTAATCCCATACTCAGTGTTTACTGAGTGAAAGCCCACAGCACAAGTAACAAAACATGTACCTCCATTAGGGGCTAGGAATGCTTGAAGGAACCCACACACATTTCCTGGGGTTTCCAGGAAAGTGGGTACACCAAGAGCATTATTAGAGACAATAGTAAGTTCAGTCTGCTGCAATAACTGCAGTTATTTAAGGTGGTGAAACAGCACAGCAGCAAGGCCATCAATTTGATGGTGGCATTAAGTTATTCTTGGATACGTAAGGTAAATCTTTGGAATTGTGCCTTTAGTTTTAATACTTGCCCGAATGGTGTATTTGAAATAGGAGGCTTAATTTAGTTGAGAAATATTTGACAAAATGTTGGAAGTGCAAGCAGGCAGTTAAATTAGACTGGATATGCATAACTGCAAGCAACACAGTTCCTAAAATTGCTTGTATCTCAAGAGAAAAATTGGTGGTGTGGGCAGGTTTTATTTTTTTTTCAGGTGGATACAAAAATTCAGGTTACTTTCCGTGTTCTTAAGTATACTAACAGATGGACTGAGTCATCTGTCTGATAGAAGTGTGGTCTTTAGCTTGCACTTTATTTGTGACAGTTGCAAGTAATTTTTGGACAGGCTGTTTCTGCCCACCTGATATGGGATCTGACAGCTGTTTTGCCCCCAAGGCCTCTGGATAGTTTAGTGAATTATTTTGATAGTAAAAGTATAAATCTTTTAAAAATTTACCCTGTGAATGGAGAGTGCAGGAATGAGAATCCAGTTTTTTTAGACAAAGCTATTTATGACCATCTTAGCAATTATGTTGTCAGCCTCTAAAAATTAGAAACAGTCTGGGAGTGTGTATAATTCAGGAATGCTCTCTGGAAGGGCATGTACAAGTTTTTTCTTGACTCTGGTTCAGGGTTTCATGTTTGCTGTTGGAGGTCAGAAAACAAGAGCGAGTTAGCTGGCATCCTGCTTCAGGCCACTCTAGCCTAAAAGCCTTTTTTCTCCACTTCCATAAAAAGCAGAAACATTTTTCTCCCAGCACCTGTTTCAGCGGATGCTTTGCCCTAAGTGACGTCTCTGGGCTCTGCCTCAGGCATGTGATTGGAAATACTTTGTAATGAGGGCTGCTCCTTGCCATGCCAGGGCAGCTCATGTGGAACTATTATAGAAGGAGGTTATTGAACCACTGGATAGAGTCATTTGCTCTCATTACTAGAGAGAGCAAATGTATTTTGTGAAACAGATATTATTCCTTTCTTTGCTTTGACCTTTCATCTAGAATTGCTTTTGACAGTTCATGCCTGCTTCCGCTCAGCAGTGGAGAAATCCATGTGCCAGCTCTTTAAACATCCAGGCATGTTTAGGTTTTAAGAGTGCTGTAGTGGTGAGAGAGAGCAGAAGATATGTGCTTTTTGTGTTCAATTAATAAAAAATTGATTTCTAGTCATAGCTCAAATTAAATGTAGCAGAGACTGAAGTCACATCAGCCTTGCTGAACTGTCAGCTGTGTTATATTTGTTGGTGCCTGCCTCGCTCTCCCACCCCACCTTGCCCTGCCAGTCCTTGGGAATTCAATACAGCTACTTTGTGTTCTTGGGCTGTTAGAATCTCCCTTGGGATTAATGTGGGAGTGAAGCTGCTTTTGTACCTGCCTGTATTTAAACCTGCAGGTGAGGAGCCACTGTTGTTTCCCTGCTGTGCCTCTCCTGCCCTAACTTCCCATGGCTTCCCACAAACCTGGAGAAGAACATAGTTTGTATGGAGCTTTTTTTTGGTTGAATAATATACAGAAACTTTTTCCCCTTTTAAAAATAGCTGCACCACCTTATTTTACCTTTCAAATTTTCTAACATGAGAAATAAAAACATGTGTCTAAGTAATTGAGTCTGATTTGAAAATGCTCCGTAGCAATACTGGTTACAGAGGAAAATGTTGAATTTTACTTCAAATACTCCTCATAAATTGTCCTTCTAATTGCCAAACCTTTTCCCTGCTATCATGTATTACAAGTCTCCTTCACTTGTAGCTGTTTCATGATAAGTGTTAGAAGACTTCAGAGGAGAATGGGGATGTTGTGCTTACCAGCCTGTGATGGTGTTATGTGTTGGTGTGTGCTGCTCCTGATGTTATGGCTCTGTATGGGAGCTCATGGAACTGCTGCTGGGGAGGTGATGTGACATCTCTCTGGGGCTCCTGCCCAAATGCTGGTGACAGCCTGGTGGAGAACAGGGGGCTGGCTGCTCAGTGGGATGTGAGATGATGTGTCAGTCCATTTTGGATTAGTCTTTCCAGCTGAACTGCTTGTAACAAGCACATGTTTGTGGAATCAATGCACAAGTTAATGTGAGGAATTGAAGTACAGCTCTCTTGTCTCTGTGAGTAATCTTTAGGCAAGGCTCATTAAAAGAAAACACCATCAATATTCAGGCAAAAGAAATAATCTGCTCTTAGTTTCACATATTGAAAATTCTCCAGGCAAAGCTGTTTTATGTAAAAGAAGAATAGTAAAAACAATTTCAGTTTAGTCCAAAACTAGTCTGCTGCTTTGCTAAGTGTGTGAGTTGGTGTTGTGTGTTTTTACTTTTTTTTTTATTATGGTAAAGAAAGGTGCTGACACCAGGTGAAGTATGGGAGAAAGAAGTGGAAACTGATTGCACTCCAGAGGGTGATACAAAAATGCTACTTTGCTGGACTGGTGTGCTGCCAGAAATAACTCTAAACTTCTAGTGTGCAGCACAAATGCAGTTGGAAGGGTATTGTTTGAAATTGTTCTTCATTGTCTTTTCTTCACAAATTTGAAATTTCTGTTTCCTGAACTGGGTTACAAAATGATCTATGCTTACTGCAAATTCCATACAGAAGGTAAGGCAAGGTTATTGTTTGCTGAAGTATACTTGGTACCTAGTTCAGAACAGAACTTTTAAAACCTGGAATTCAGCAGAATGGTAAAAGAGCAAGAGTAATCATTGATACAGCTGAGGCCTATATTATGCATTAGTTGCAGTTTTATAGCAAGTAAGGAAAGATTTAAATTTTCTTTTTAGAGGAAATAAATCTCTATGTGTGTCCTTAAAGCAGCTTCCTTAAATGTAGTTTAACTGACTTCTGTCAGTTTATTGCTGGTTCCCATACAGTGAAAGCAGCTTTTAAACTGAAATGCTTTGAAGGGCATATAGTTTAGGTAGAGTTTTATTGTGGTCCCATCTGGCTCCTGGTGAACACTTTTCTGGTTCAATATGTCTTTGTAAGTGGTCATGTCTGCTAGAACATTATATTTTGTGGAGATTTCCATTAAGTTGCATTTTTTTTTCCTGTCGTACGGACTGAAAATGGAAGTACTAAATGGAAAGATGATTTAAGACTCTGTTGTAGTTCATGTATTTCCAACAAAACTTTCAATACTGCTGCATTAGTGGTATTTTTACTGGCACTGGTGGAAAGAGGTGGTTGGTAGTTTTAGGTTCCTTTCAGCTTTCTGGTTGGCTTTGCAAATGTGACTTAAGCATATGCTCTGAGTAAATCTGGGCATAGAACCTGGCAGTAGTGCTGCCTAAAATCACTAGTTCTTCCAATAACTTATGTTGAATATGTGGCTTTTTTCAGGCTCCAAGCTTCCAGCTCCAGATGAGCAAGAATTTTCCTTTTCTAGCTGCTGTATGTTTTTCATGTCAATAATGCATTACAATGAACACTATGCACTGCTACTCATTTTGAAAACTTGTTTTCTCCCTGTATTTTCCTGTTCTATGGAAATCTCATTGCCCTTTGCTTTCTTTTATAAGGTTCTATAAAAGAGTCTTCTATAAACAGTGCATAGTGATGTGTACACCTTTTATTATATCTCCTGTGTTGAACTCTTGTTGGTGTTTGAGGAAAATGTATGATCCATTTGGCAAGCCTTAGTTCATTAAACAATGCTGGCTCTTCTTTGAGAGTACCTAGCCTAAGTTTAATAAAACTGATTTTATTTTTAAATCTTGTTGGATTTGTATTTAAAACTGTACAGTGAAGCTTTCCTAGAAAACTTGTATTGTGTTCTTGAATGCATTTGCAAAGCCTGTTTTTAGAAATCTGCAATTGGCTACTGTGGATGATGGTAAATGAACTTCACAACTTCAGAATAAACATAGTTACCTATTGTCTGAAATAGATGGTGTGGCCAGACTGACCAAACAGTGAAAGCTGATCCAAATGAGCCTAATTTTGGCAGAGATAATGGATCAAAATAGTGAATGACGGCACTAGGAAAATGAACAGTATTGAAATTTACCATTTGTATATGTAAGTTTAATCACTGAATGTGCTACTTAAGAGCAGGTATGGTTTGGTTTTTGATACGTACTACTCTAGCAGAAATACTGACTTATTTTTAAAAAAATTATGTTTAGAGGTACTTTTTTTTCCTACTTGAGAATACTTCTGCTTTGATAGAAATCTCTGAATATGGTCAGAGATTATATTATCTTTCAATTTATTGTTATACACTGATCTACTTAGTTGAATCACATTAGTGTGAGTAGAACAGGAGGGTGGTGCAGGAGGTGTCTGATGTATGTATATGAAATAAACGTGTTTGGAACACAGGACTTCTTTCCCAGTCAGATATGACCAGTCTGGTCTGGAGTCAGTAGTTCTGTCCCTAGTCTCTGGTACAGTCAGTGCTTTTGCCCCTTGGTTGGAGCCTGCTGTTCCAGGGCTCAGGGAAGACTGAACTTTCCAGCTCAGTGCTGTTCTCACCAAGGGAAGGCTGAGAAGAGAGGTCCATTTTGGAAAACTAGCAGGGAACCTGTGTCTAATCATGAGTAGGAGGATGAGGAGATGAATGATGAGAGCACTTGAGTAGTAAGTGTTTGAACCTGAGCACCAGTTGTCCAGCTGCTTTGTCAGTGTTACGTGTTTTGGGGAGTAATTGGCAATGAGGTTTTGTGCCATTTCAATGGTTTCCTTGGGTTTTTAGCTACTGAGTGGAAATACAGTAGTGGCTTTTGGTTGGAAATGTTTACTTTGGGATTGAGGAAGAAGACTAAAGCAGTAAATGCATAAAAGAAGTCAGTCAAAAAGATTTTGCATCTTCAAGATCTCATGCTGCAATCTGAAGGATTGTGGTGGAACTGTTGTTCCAGTTTCACACTGTGGTGTCATGAGTCCAGTGATTTGCTTTAGTGATCAGCTGTGTTAACTGCATCATGTATGAATTATCCTCAGAATGATTTCTGCTGCACTTAGCATCTGACCTTGCATCTAATTGTGAGATGAAGAAATCTGGACTGCTGCACTCAAGGATTTGATTTTGTATTCTGGCAGTATCTTTGAGTAGTCTGTTCATAAAATTTGGAGGAGTAGGGTGGCTTCAGGCTTTTTCTTTGGCATACTATCAAAGGTGACTTTGAAACCAAAGGGTATTCCTTTTATTTTGTGTACCTTTCTTAGTCACTGATAGAACAGGTCTGTGCTCCTGTAATTGTCACAGGAGCATAGCTTCCAACAATAGCTAAACCCACAAATGAATGGCATATGACAAGCACAAAGGTTGCCTTCTAGGTTATGAATGCTGTTGCTGTAGCTGTGTTGCTCTAAATTTATGAACATGACAAAGGTTTTATAAGGAGAGGCAATATATTTTATTACATCACCTGCTGCAGTGGTGGGGAGCAGGACATGGGTAATTTCACGCACCCAAAGGCTGAGTTCCTCAGAAAGTTGCTCAATTATTTGGAGACATCATATAGAGATTTTGTACTGTGTGGAATGTTGCAGATACAGGTAAATGCTACTGTGTGGTTTATTTTTTTATAGATAGCTCATAGTTTTGATATCTGACCTCATAGCAATATTTGGTGTAATTCTTATTTCAGAGATTAAGGAATTGGCTGCTTGAAAGCAGGTTAGCAGCTGTAGGTTCTATTTAAACTGCAATTTGTTTTTGTATTACTCTACAAAGATGATGTCTGCATAAAGGAAGTGGAGATTGCATTGCAGAGAGCAATGTCAGAAAGTAAACCTGTGAAAATACTTTTCAAATGTCACTGTTTCCATGTAAAGCATCAAGATATATTTTCCTTTGAAGCATCTGACTACTGGAAACCATTGGGGGAAAAGGATGCTTGGAATGCCTTTTTTAAAGAGCACATGTCTGTTATTTTTGTGGAGACACAGTCTTGGTCACTGGTGTGACTTTTGTGTAGTAAATCTGTAGGATGCAGATAGAAGTGGATTGCATTGCATCTTTAGACATGACTAATGCTTAATAACACTTAATAGTAGGATTTTATTTTCCCTGTTGAAATTCCCAGTTACCACAGGATAGAGGAGTGTACTGTTAAGCCAATTCTGAGTACTCTGGATATCTTGCCTTGAATTTCCAGGCCTCCTTTTCTTAGGGCAGATGGATGGAAATCAAGGGACCGCTCCTCTTGTAGTGCTCCCTGCCCCAAAAAATAAAAAGAAAATCTTGATATGGAGACTGTTCATGTAACTGTGAGGAATGCTTGCAGCTTGGGTGACTTGTGTGTTACCAGTCTCAGCATTCCCCAGATTTTGGATCCATGTATTTGAAATCTAACATTTTTTCATCTTGAGTTGAACTAATCTCCTGGGCCTTGAGTGTGTCTGTGCTTGGGGTGGCTCTAGGGGCTCAACTCAGCCCAAAGCCCAAACTTATCAGGCATTTTGGTTGTAACTCTCAGTGAGCTTAGCCTGGTCTTGTCTTGGAATGGGGAGGGTGTTTAAGAAAGAACTAGCAAAGAAACAAAAGCCTGAGAGAGTATTCTCTCCAATTTGCTGCTGCATATTATTATATAATTTATGATGTATCAATGTATCAATTTCTCAGCCTCTTGAGTGATTGTAATTTTCTTTTTCTTTTGGGAACGTGGGGAAATCTTGTGCAATTCTTACAAAAAACCTTCCCATGAAGAGGCACAGAGTTTAAGTGTTCATACATTGAAGATAAATGCATTTTAACTTCAAAGTAGTTTGGGTAGGTGCTCATTTTTTATATTTCGTAAGACAAAACGGATCCCCCAAACAAAACAAAGCAAAACCATTTGGAAATAAAGCCATAGGCTTTTCTTTCAGAATCTGAGTGCTTTAATTTTTTTACATAGCATGACAGAAATGTTGTAAAATGACAAAAGCATTTCTTGCTTAAGAATGGAAGTTTTGTGCATCTAAGAACTTTTTTTTGGTCATTATTAAAGAATTACAATGTTGCTGGCCATATGCATTGCAGCAGGGAATTTTCTCTTGGCAGCACCCTTCCCTCCAGCCTCTCAAATGCACAAAATCATTTCAATACAGAACAGAGTAAATGCTGGAGATGGCATCTTTGGTGGACTGGTGACAAAGGTAATGTTTATGCTGTGGATATTCTGTTTCTCAGGAAGACTGGGGTTAATTGTAGCTTGGCAAGTGGGGGGAAAATAAAAAAAAAAGTTCCATATTGTTTTTCTGCAGTAGATTCCTGTTGCTATGCAACAAACAGAATGTCACTTAGTACAGGATATATTAAATTGGTATTCCCAGCACATATCTGTGCCCGTTCATTTTATACTTGAGCAGGAGGGGATGGTTCTGGTTTCCTGTAGCACTGGAGTATGAAATGTGTATTGGAGCTGCTATTCTGGGGCTGCAGTGACGTCAGTGCACTTGCAGAGCCTCTCTTTGTTTGCATGGATGGGACACCTGTGCAACACAATCAGGCTTCCAGGCACACAAAAAAGGGCTGCTGGTTATCTTCCCCGAGGTGGGATGGCATTGCCAAGCAACATGTTAGCACTTCAAAAGGGAGAAATTTGTTACATGGGAGAAAGATGATTGGGCTGTGAATTGTGAAGACCTTTATACGTGATGCAGATGGCATCATCTGAATCTTTAAACCAAAATATCTGGTTAATTTTTAATTATTAGATTTCATGTTAATATTTGAATATGTTCATACCTCCTCTGCCTACCTCCCCATTCCCTCCAGTGCTAAACCCAACCAGTCTCAGCATCTGAATTCTGCACATTTGCTTTCAATGGATTCTGGAATAAATGTTTAGAGCGTGTTGGGGAAAATTACCCTCTGTGGCTCTGGAAGCAGTAATTAAGTAATGGACAAATGACAACATCTGGTAAGGCATTATTTTATAATCTAGTTAGTCTTCTGTAGTGGAAAACAAGGCAAAAGTAATATTTGAAATCTAGGAGGATGATAATTTGATCTGTCAAGAAGTATAGATGTCTGAAATAGAGAAACTGGGAAGCTGAGGATTTGTAATACTGTGGTTTTGTAACATATGCATTGTGTCTCAGGCATGATGTTTATACTATGGAATCATCTTATTTTAGTCAGTTTTGTGAATTTTCCTGTGGGTTTTGAAGGACAATTCACAAAATTGAAGCTGAAATTAAGGTAGATATTTAAATTAGCAGGTCAAATACTGTCACTTTCTTGCTCTTAGAACTAACATCTCTTTAAATCTGAAGCAGATTGGAAAGTAGCTTTTCTTTAAAAAAATACTATAGTAAATGTACTTATGTGTAGCTTCTTAATAAAGCAGAAACCAAAAGGAAGAGTTGAAGTAAAGCTAGAAAAAGATTCAAAACACCTCTCAGTACTGTTCTCTTGCTTGTTTTGCCAAGGGGGTGTCTCTAATCTATAAAGCATCATTGAGCAAACAGCCTTTAGTAGCACAAATGCCTTTCTGGTAGTCTGATGCTTAATTCAGACCTCAATGCCAGGGAGTTGTGTGCCTGTTCTCAGGAAGGCCCAATAAAAAACCTTGGTGTACACAAAGAGAACTTGATGCAACCTAAAAAAATTCTTGGGGCATTTGGTGAGATCAAACCTGAGCTCTGTCACAGAAATTATTTAAATACATGGATGGGGATGCTTGGGGCCTTTTTGCTTTCTGTTTGGAAAGAGGGAGCTCTGCTTCTGTTGCACAACTGCTTGGTGAGAATGAGAAAACTGCTTGTGACTTTCAGTGCTGTGATGGCTTGTTTTAGTTCTGTCTTTTGGCACAGGAAACAGTAGGAATTTGTAAAAATGTCTCCACTTCTTGAGACAGGAGGCAGAATGAAATTTAATTGAGAAAATAATATTTTAATTTGTAATTTTAATGAAATGAACTTATTTTAGTGTGTAGATGGAGAAGTTGTAGAATATACCCAGGAAGGTGAGAAATTTGAGCTGTAAGTTTTAAGTAGTGTGCTGGCAGGCTGCTTAGGTAAATCCTAAAGGAACTCAGAGTAGAAAGTGGATGTTCTGGGAACACTCTGATTATAGAACAAAGAGCATTTAAAAGCTAGCTTCAGGTGCTATGCTGCTATAATAGGGCTATGACAAAGCAGTCAGCTTTTTCTGTCCATCATCTTCCCCCCCAAACTGAAATTAAGCTGGGACAAATCTTGTAGGTTTGATACCAGTGGTCCAAAGTTCTGTTTGGCTGTTGAAAAGAAATCAATACAATCTTTGTGTATATGTGAGCAGTGCCACTACCCTGCTAGTTCTTGGTCATTGATTAATACCTGCATGCATACACCAGATGCAGAATTACCTCAGAAAGGATGTTGGAGCATGTGGATGATTTTATGCTATTTTTTCCTCCCCTACAATAGAGCCTGGATTCTGGTTTGCAGCTAGAAATAGATGGGGGTTTGAAGCCTGCTTTGTTTTGTTTGTTTGTTTTTTAGTTTGCCTTTCTCTGTTGCAGAGGTTGGAAAGTCTCTAATGAATGAGATAGGGAATTGCTTGAAGGTAAGATGGTTTCATGGACTCAGTGTTTTCTGCAAGCACTGACTGCTTCTTATTTTTCAAAGAATTTCTGTCCTTTGGTGCTGCTTGAGAGTTGTCAGGGGTGTTCATTAGCTGTGTCCCAGCTTGTTTTCGTACTGACTAACTTAAGACTGTGGGCCTGATCTGTCAAAACATTAAATTATTCAGCATCTACCTTAGTCCTTCAAAGCAGAGAGAATCTTAGATGGCCACTGAAGACAAAGGCTCCTAGATCATCTTGGATTAAATGAGCAATATCAGAAGACTGGGTGCACCAGCTGTTGTGCTTCAGCCCTCCCATGGAGGAAACAACTTTTTGTCTATTTCTCTTTTACTTTCCAACTTTTGCTAATTTCTTAAAAAGAAGCTATGCTCAAGTTTGCAGCTCTCAAATGCTTTATTTTGTGACACTGTGCTTAAACTGTGAATAACTTTTGAATTTGGTATTCAGAACAAGTTTTGATTAATGTGCAAAAAACGTCACTACACATTGAATAATGAAGAAACCTACTAGCTGTTCGTTTACTCCTCAGTTCATCTATCCAAAGTCAGAGGCAGTCTGAGAAAAAAGGTAGGAGGGGTGAGAGGAGTAAGTATGTAACTAAGACTTTTTAATGGTTTTACAACTGCAAGTCACTCCTTCCTTCATATATAAGCAACCAGAACTTTGCAGTGCTCTTAACTCCTATACTTTTTTTAAACTTTGGAGTTTATTTTTAAACCAGAACCCAGTGTAGTTTTTTATGTTCTTTAAAAATGGAAATAATAGGCCAAATATAATGTGCCATGATATTTGAAAGGCAGCTAGATTTGGAGCAGATTGTGTTGCCTAAAATCACTGTAACTCTTGGGAGTTCTTGTCCTGTCAGCAGAGCATGCTCATGAAGGAAACAAAGTGTGATCACAGCAAGGTGTGCTTGCCAGGAACCCAAACTCCAGGGATCTGTGCTCTCCTTGTACTGAGCTTAATCAGAATTGCTAACTTCAGCCAATTAACATCCATCAATAGTTATCCATCAGCTTTTAAGACAGGACTGGAACATTTTGTTCACTGTCCAAGTGCTTTGTGTAGGTGAGACCTGGTGGCTTTGTCTGAAGGTGCTTTGGATTGGATTAAATTGATCTCCCCTTTGCCATACAGATAAAAGATGGATGATGTTCACCTGCCTGGGGCAGTCCACTTCAGTGACTCCTTTCAGATAACTGGAGTGCACCTACAGGAAATGATGAGATGGGTCACTGTTGTGAGTTTTGGCTACATGGCAGATGTTGGCCTGGTTATTAAGGAAGGAGGTGTTGTGGTACCCTCTGAGCAGCAAGGGACAGCTTTTCAAAATATCTGTACACGTTCTCTGCCTAAATCTTTGGAGGCTGCAGAGAAAAATGATGCCAGAGACCATCCAGGCAGACAGATTTTTCCTGCAGGCTCTGGTCTGTAGGTTGCAGTTCGGGCACCTTATTTAAATATATCTTTAATCTAATATGGTATCACCTCTATTGTGAAACTTTTTCCCATTCTGAATTATGATTGGAGGTTTTGTCTCACTACATTATTTAAATCTTCCTTCTGTGTATTAATGCTTCCATACTCACTAACCATGGATAGTACAGACCAGCTTATTCTCTCTGAAGCTACTCTAGTGTATGGGAGGCTTTGTGTTTCTCCTGAGTCTTTTGAAGATTGAGCTCACCAATTTCATTGATTTCTCATTGTGGTCTGTTTTTAAGACCTCCTGCCAGTTGTTACTCTCCACTTGGTCCACCTCATTTGGAAGCTAAGGCTGATTGTTGTCCCCTCTGTCACATCCTGATTTGCATCTGTTCACTGGCATGTATCTAAACATAGACCTGAACTTGTTTTTTCTGTCACTCTTCCAGTGTGCCAATGTTAGTCAGAATTCTTACCCTGTTTGCATCATCTTCTGGGCTCCAGTCCTCTCTGGTAGCAAGAATACTCTTCCATCTCTTCATGGTTCTGCTGCAGCACAGGCATTGCAAAGCTGCACTTGATATATTTTCTCTGAGTGGAGTATCTGGTGTCAGAATAAGGTTTTCAGATCTCCTTTCTGCTCTCCTTACAGTAATTTTGTGCATACATCTCTTACAAAAATGCCCTTTGAATGCTGTCAAGAACAAAGTCATTTGACATCATCTGCCCTCTGTGCTAATTCCTGTAGAACTCCAGAAGAAGTGGAGGAAATTCAACTTATTTGACATCATTAGTTCATAAGTGGCATTGGAGATGCAATTGTTACCTTTTAGCAGGTTTTTACTAATAGTTTGTGCTGGTGTTTTTCTTGTGATTGAAGTTAAATATAGGCACTTTATGGACATGACAGCCTGCCTACTTCCCCATCCAAAACCTCACATCTGCTCTGGATGTAACACTGGGCCATGGGCTTCTGCAAACATGACTGACATCCCTCCATGGGCTGAGCTTCTGAGCACCAGCTGAAATGTAGTAGTTTCCTGGAAAATGTTGCTGAATTTCACAGCTTGGAGCTGTATCTGTTCAGTGCAAGCCAAACAACTGCACTCTCCTGAAAACTGAGGCTCGTAGCTGTGACATTCAGGTTTTTCTCATGGGGAGAAGGTACATAGTAAATGCAGACACAAAATATACAAAAAAAAAAAAAAAGTCATCAGTCATGGTTGTAGCTTGCAAATTTTTGCACATTTGAGAAGATGAGCTTTGTAAAAAGCAGTGGGGAGCAATCTGTTGCTGGTATCTCTGACAGTACTGCAGGGAAAAGACTGAAGCATGAAGAGTGAGAGTGGTGTGGGCTCCCCTGGTAATGCTCCTTTGTGAAGGATTACCTGCCTGGGATCCAAGCAGGGTGGAGCAGCTTTTGGGGTAAAATCTTGGGCTACAACCTGCTGATGACAGGCTGAAAGTGTGGAGGAGGTTGGTTTTGCAGGAATAACCCTCTTTTTACCATAAACTCTTCTTGCTGTAGTTACACAACTGCACTGTGCTTCAGATTTCATTCCCTTACTGTGCTACCAGTGTGTCGCAGGCACCTGATTAAAATCCTTTCAGTCTGGCCCAGGCTGTTGTTTGCTGCAGTACATTGTAGCAGAATCTTATATTTGCTCTTTACTGAATCTTAAATTTGCTCTGACTTTCAGCAGAAATTCCATGTCTTCATCAGAATGAGGTATATTGTCATAAAATGGATCTGCATAGTTTAGAAACCTTTAAGGAAGTCTAATGCATGAGAGGTGTTTTGTGATTTATAGTATGTTCTTCTACAGTATAACGTTTATAAGTATAAATTTTTTAAATTATTTTTAAATTTTTAATATTTAAAAATATATATTTATTTATAAAATATATATATTTATAAAATATATATTTATTTATAAAATAAATTTTTAATCATTTTTTAAAACAAAATGTTTTAATTGAAAATAAACCAGTGCTTGAAGGAGCTTTGTGCTATGAGGGGTAATTTTGCTGAGATGTAATTAGCAATGCTCCTGGCTTGTGCACCTAGCAAAAATACTAGTTGAAGAGGCAGGTGGTTTATCTCCTTTGTACCCAGCTTATTTGTGTTTCATAATTGTCTGGAAGTGTTGGAAATACTGCTAGACTGGGTTATCAAATACTCATTTTCTGTTTAGCTGCTTGGTACACTTAGGGGATAAGCTTTTAAACTGGTAATCATGGATTATTTACTTCTATTTGAAACGATTTGAATTTTTATTAAAAACAGTATCACCACTCGTGTCTGCAAAACAGCTTGAAAACATGAGAACCTTTGTATTTTACTTTCCTTTTGTGTTGCAACAAGCTGCTATTTGTAGTTATGGTCTTTCCATGGAATTCCTTTCATCTCCTGTACACTGCTGAGTATCTTCAGGCTTAAGTGAGTAACTTCAAGCTGCTTGTCTCCCTGTTGGATGTTAGGTTTAAAAAACTTCATAGAAAGTATGGGAAAAGAGATCAGAAGAGGAGTGGGAATGGGGAGAATGCCCTTCCTTTTATCCAGCAAATTCCGTGTACAGAGAGAACTTAACTGGTCTGTGGGGTGGTTTTTTGGTGGTTTTTTTTTGTTTTTTTGTTTTTTTGTTTTTGGGGTTTTTTTTGTGTTTTTTGGGGTTTTTTTTGTTTGTTTTTGGTTTTTTTGTTGTTGTTTTTGTTTGTTTTGGGGGGTTTTTTTTGGGTGTTTGGGGTTTTTTTGTGTTTTTTTTAAATTTTTTTTCTTTTGTTTTTTTAATTACTGTTTATTTAAAATTACTGTTCTAAGTAAAATCCAGAGGCTGAGGTAAGTGGCCATTTTTCCTATCAGGATTATCACATGCCTTCCAAAAACAAGCACTGCCTTTTGCTCCCCTCTTCACCACTGGGGCCAGCAAAGGCACAAGTGAAAACCTGAAATAGATGCTTGCATTTTAAACCTCTCTCAGTGGTATTCTTAATGAAACAAATGTTCATTTGGCAGAGAGTGCCTTTCTGTCAGCTTTCTGCCTGGGATGCTTTCCAGGTGATTGCTGTAGGGTTGCAGGTACCTGTTGATGGGATGAGCAGCAGAGCATCCACATCTTTAGAGCCCAGCAGTTGTGGAGCTGCTACCAAAAAATGTAATAGGATGAAGAGGACTTGATTTGTAGTGGTGTTTTACAAGCTTGTGTAAGGCATTTAGACATCCTCCTTGTTTTTCTGTGTTTTACCAATAACTTAGCTCAAGGTTTTGGAATTTAATTATGCTTGGTCAAAATAAATGTTGTTTTGAAGGCTTACCTGATCACTGCTTTGTCTAAGCTTCACTAAGTGCTGAGGAGTGATGCCTAGCACTTGCTAAAATTGTATTTCATTGCAAGCTTTGTAGAAATTAGAAGCAGAATTTTTGTCTGAAAAAACAGTTATCTGCTTTTTTGCCATTCTTTTCCTAAAAATTCTGAAGTTAATGGAACAATTTTTCTAATGTTAAATAAAATAATTTTTAAAACATTTTATTCCTCTAGAGATCTTTAGTGGGTTTTTTTTCTGTGATTTTGACTAACTGGGCAAACTGCAACTGAAACATCAATATTAAATTTAGTTTGCATTTTAAAAGATCTTTTATATGCCTGGTTTGCAAAACAGGTCGTTGTCTAAAAATGAGAATTTTTGTTTCCTAGCTTTAGAATGTCTTGCTCTATGGTTTAGGCAAGGCTTGGTCAGCTCAAACCACTTTAGAATCTATTTGCTCATCTTCAGAGATAATTGTATAAAAAGCCATTTTAAAATAAGTGGCCACAGAAGCCTCAAGACTTCCCCCAGTATTTCCCCACTTTGGGGAGAACTTCATTGACAGCCTGTGTTCTTTCTCCCTGTGACCATGGCAAAAAATGCTGGGATTATTTGCAGCTCTATTTGATCTGTGGAATGCACTGCATCTATTGTTAGCTCTCCAGCTGAAGCAGGAGCTGGAGTTGTTTTTCTCTTTTGACACTGCAGCAGCTCTGGCCAGACACTGCTGCTGTATCAGTCTGGAGTAGTTAAAGGTGATAGGGTTGGCCAGCTTCCCATCCTTTTAGTAGCTGAGATGTGGGAGATCATAGCTTAGGTAGTTGGGACGGCTTTAAAATTCTTCAGAGGACTGCAGGCAGTGCCTCCCTGCAAGCCTGTGAAGTTCACAGTGTTCAGCTTTCCTGTTGGGTTTAGTGTCTCTTGGAAGTCTAAGCTCTTTTCCTGGATAATTCCTTACCACAGAGATTAAACACTGTGTGTGTGATAGTAATGAGGGCAACATTGGCACATCTTGCCTGTAAACACACCAGCCCCACTAGCACACAAACACGTGCTCCTTTGCTGCTGACATCATCTCTTTTTTTCTTTTATTTTCTCTTCAGCATAAAATTTGGGTGTTGAACTCCTCACAGTTTGTTCACAGAGCTCACAGATCTGTTAGTTGTCTCAGGTTCAGTCTTATTCTGGATTGTGCTTTCTGAATTCCTTCCATCTGACAGCCTGTTCTTAGAGGGGCAGTGCTTTTCTGGAGTTACCTGATAACCAGAGAACAGGGCTTGTAGGGACTGGATTTAGGTTGGTTGGTTTGTTATGAGATAATAGATAAAAATTTATCAAAAGTAGTGTAGCAGTAGATTACTTATGAAATAATGCAAATAGGTTTGAAAGCTGTTACATCTAAAATTAATATCAGATTAAAAAAGAAAGCTTGTCAGCATTTCCCCAGTGGTGATCCCTTGGCAGAGTGGCTGTTTATTTAAACTGGGACTTCCTTCTGACTACTTAAAACAATAGCAAATGGCTTTTTATCTAAAAGACTTTGCTTCCTATCTTAGATTTAACTGCCTTGATAACAAGATGAAGAAAACAGGATGTGTAATTTAAACAAGACAGATACCAGCCTTCTGTGATCCCCTGCCTGTGGAGGGAGTTAGGCTTTGTGTGAACTCCAGAGATTTTAATATTAGAATAGCATATATTAGAATAGCATAATTTTAATATTAAAATTTTAATGGGAGAAATGGGAGAGGTGCTGTGCTGGGGCAGAGCACTGCTCAGTGCAGTCCCATGCACCATCCTGGAGAGCAGCAACAGGAGAAGCTGCTTGGCAGAAATCGCCAGCAGCCCCGTGGGGATCTCTTTTCCTCTCCCTCTGCCAGCACCCTAGAATCCATTGTCTGTTTTGAGGTGTTTTGGAACATGCCTATGGATTCCTTTTATTATTCTTTTTAAAGAACCTGTTACCCATGAATTCCTCTAAATTCCTTTGTAGCTTGCTGATCTTATCTCTCTCCATAACTTCCTGTAGCAACAAAGTCCAGAAATTCGCTATCTTTGTATGTAACTTTTTAACCTTTAGGGTGGTAGAGATTTATTTAGGTGAAGTCAAATCAGAAGTTCAGATTTGCAACTCCTTCCCTTTGCCCTGTCATTGTGAGTTCTGCTTCTTTTAAGCAGCCTGGTTTATGGTGTACAATACAGTGAATATATTTCTTTGCAAGTAAAATGAAAAGGAGGAGCAATCATGTTGCTCCTAAAACCAAAAGGGCATTGTTAATTTTCCTCACTGTGGATTAAGTGGATATGCAGATGAAGGAGTTCGGAGTATCCAAACAGCACCTTCCAGTTTATTCCTTTTAGCAAATAAAGGTCTGCACTAGTAAGGGAAGATCTTTCTAAACATTTTGACAATTTTTTGACAGGTTCCTTTGGTGATTGCTCTAGCAGTCTGTAATATTTTTATGGCACAGTTTCTATAAAAGTGTTCTTTGTGTGTCTAGCACAGAGGCAGCGCACGTTGCGTAATTTTTATGGCTGGAGGGAAGAGCCTGAAACTTGCACAGCTCCTGTGTATGATTTACACTGAGCAAGAACAGGGCTTTCCTGCAGCTATTCCTTGCACCAGGTCACTGTCCTGCTGCTGTACCTGGTTCATTATTCAGATTACAGGTCAGTTTTGCTTGTTTTTCTTTTTCCTCCCCCCCTTTTTCTTTTTTTAGCTGTCCCTAGGTAGCTGTGTTTAGAGCAAAGCACAGAAAACTGAATAGAAATCCTGTGACACAGAGGAATATTAAAATTTTAAGCTTAGAACCTGTGATGCAGGAATGTGAGTTTCAAGACCTTAAACTTTAAATTCACAGGACCATTGTTTGTCAGGAGAAAGTCAGTAGATCCTTATGGTGTAGTAGTATTGGTTGGCTCTTTAACCTGCCTTCCCTTCATCTCCTTGACATGAGAGTTGTAAAATGGAAGCATGGTGACCTCAGAAGATAGTTCTAGTGGCATCACTCTGTATGCTGTGGCTTTGATAGAAGCTTTTCAGTGTAAGAGAAATACTGACTGGAAAAAAACCCCAGCATCTATGATATGGTTAAAGTCTGGTGAAATGCTTGAATTTACTCCTCTTTTAAGTTGTATGCTGGCCATTGCATTCATGCTGCTGATATGTGTGGATTGGCATAGTCTGTGTATTGTGAATGTTAGGATTACTCCAGGAATTTTCTCACAGCATTTCTGGATGTTTTAAGTCTTAATCTGACACTAATGAAGGTTTTGAGCTTGATTTCTCTTATATCCTTGCTTGCAATAAACAGGAGTAGGAGTAATTTTTCAGTGATGGAAAGTGGAAATTTTGTAGGCTTTAGATATTGAAGAGGTTAACAATCTAGTGTTGAAGTACAGGCAAGAAACTGATGAGTTCCTGATTTGTTGTGTGGAATCTGAAATACTGTTTAAAACCTTCACAGGTAGTGTGCACTCAGAAGGTGCAGGTAGCTACAGCAGAATTCTTATTTTTTTGTCTGTTAGATGCTGGCTGTAAAGAGAATGTAGCTGTGTATAAGAAAATGTGCTTGTGTTCTAGTTAATTCAAAATTCAATGATGTTTCCATGTCAGGACCAAAAGCTGTCTTTATTTACGGTTGTAAAGCTCCCATTGAAAGGAGTGGAGGTTATGTAATTTAAATTTAGGCCAAATTAGGTTCTTTTGGATTGTAAAATGGAGCAGTGAATGATGCAGGAAAGGCCTTACTTGTCTCTTAGAATCACAGAGGGGTAACACCTAGTGAGGATATTTGCTGACCACAGTGAGTTGCCTTTACAAATAACTTACACTGAGCTCCCATTTTAAGGTGGATAACTCTTTTTGATACAGAAAACCTCTGCCTTGTGTTTCCTTTAAAAGCAGTTGTGAGCTTAATTCATTACCTCTCTGATCCAATTAAGAGACCCAACTTTGTGTTTAGCTGTTTAGTTTCTCTGCAGTATTGTTGCTGATGGCTAGCTGCAAAAATCAGAGTGTACTTAGGTGTTTTAAACATAGCTTTTTTTCACATGCCCTTTTTTTTTGTCCTGGGAAATGGAACTCTTGACTGAAAAGGTGTTCACTCTTTGTTTGGGGCCATTTAATAAATGAATATTTTTTCTGCTAATAGGTGAATAATACTAGAACCTAGTGTTATTTTTTCATAGGTGAATAATACTAGAACCTAGATTAAAATCCAAAAATACTGCAATAAACTTGGATTCCTACTCAAATTGCAGTGACAGCAAATTGATAATGAAATGTTGTCTAGAGGTACTTGCTATTATAACTGAATCACTTGGTTTAAGTTTTATCACTGGAGTACCCAGAACTGAATATTAATGAAGGTTAGACATGATTCTGGCTGTTGTTGCAGCATAAATTTTGCAAAGAACAGCATTTTTGGCTGTTGGGATTCTACACTGCATGTACAGCAAAGGAACTGAACAAAAAGTGTTAAGCAGCAATAAAGATTTTTTTTCCAATGAAAATGATGTCATGGGATTGTCAGCTGAAGGTAAGCATAGAGATTTTGAGTGAGTTAAATCTAGGCTGCATCAAGTAAATTCAACTTAGAATCCAGCACTTAATACTACAGGATGTATTAATTCAATAATAATTCAATAATAATTCAATAATAATTCAATAATAATTCAATAATAATTCAATAATGCTGGGGCTTTCTCTCCAGAGGAAGGGCTGGTGTATTGCAGCTCTCCTTGGTGAGCATCCTGCAGGGTTGTTATCCGCTGGAGAAGGATCTGGAGGGAGCTTTTTGTCCTGGCTGCTGTAACACCAAGTGCCACACCCTGGTGTTCCCTGGCTGCCAGGAGGGGCCCTGCAGGCTCTGCAGTAAGCCACTGTTTCTGCAGGCACCACCTGGGATGTGGGACAGGGGGAGAAGTCGGTGCTTTGCCTTCTGGTCCTAAAGAACCTTCACAAACCAAGTGCAAGTCTCTTAAGGTGTAGGACTTGATGGAAAGCTCTTTTAAAAGGCCTTAGAATCAAGCATGTGAGGCTTTGTAGGTTGGTTTTTGTTTCCTCATCAAGTTATATAGTTTTCAAGTGTGGAGGCTGCTTTAGAGTAATCAGTGATGTTATGATACCAAGAACTATTCAAAGCACTTGTAAAAGTTTGGGGAACGAGAACTTTATTTAAATTACACTATGGCTGTGGTCATGCAGGCTCAGACAATGAATTCACTGATTCAAGCCAACAATTGGTATGTGAAAAACAGAGACCTGTTGTCTTTGGGATTGCACTTTGAGTCAAATGGCACGCACAGAGCAGGAATTTGTGCAGTCATTCTGCAAACAGACCTTGTGTACCGTCTGACAGGTTTTTTTTTAATGCAGTTTGTTAAAAATATAACCTCCATATATGCTGAAGTCAAGACTTTCAAAAATACAAATTTGCTGATATGTGCAAGTTTTAATTCTAAGCTTCCTTTAGCCAGTATTTCTAAAAATGTCACTTTGTATATGAAAGGGGAGCATGGATAGCACCGACCTGATTCTAACACAGAGAACATCCATGCAAACTTTCCTACACAATTTTCTTCTCTGGTTTTCTGCAGACAGATTCAGACCAATCTGTTACAAAAAGGAGGAGAGAAGGTTCAACATCTCCTCTTCACTCTTTATATGTATTTATGTACCTGGCATGAAGGACCACTCATAGGGGCTGGACCTTTAGAGAGCAAAATCTGCTTTCAGAACCAACACCAAATAGCACAAGCCCAGAATTCTCAAGCTCTCTTTTTAGGAAGAGTGTTTTAATAGTTATTCAGCCTTCAGTGGTCAGGTTGTTTGAATCTAATTATCAGAGTTGTCCCAGGGTGTTAGAATTTATCCAGACACTAGAATGACACAGGAGAGCTGATACCAAGTTTCTCAGGGACATTGGTGAGATGGACAGCTTGGCCATTTGTTGTCACTTAATGCTCTGGCAGAAGTAGTAGCAGCTGGAGGATAAACATCTGAAGTGGTTGATAATGGAAGTTAAATTAGGCTTAAATGTGGACTGCAGCATCTGAGAAGCTAATGCATGTCTGCAGGTGGTGAACAGCCACAAATTCACATAGTTGGAATTACCAGGTGTGACTGTGGTCACAAGGGTTTTCAGGATGAAGAAGAGACGAGAATGTTGACTCTATGATCAGAAGGCTCGATTTATTATTTTATATGTTACATTAAGACTATACTAAAAAGAAATAGAAAGGAAAAGGTTTCTTCAGAAGCTAGCTAAGCTAAGAATAGAAAAGAATGAATAACAAAGATCTGTGTCTCAGACAGAGAGCAAGAGCCAGCTCTGCCATGAGTGGTCAGGAAATCCAAACATCTACAGGAGACCAGTCACGGGTCTACCTGTTGCATTCTACAGCAGCAGATAACCATTGTTCACTTTTGGTTGCTGAAACTGCAGCTTCTCACAAGGAAAAATCTTAAGAAAGGATTTTTCATGAAAGATGTCTGCGACAACCAGGCACTTGCAGGTGTTTGTGTCATCCTTGGGTTTCTAGAACAACCTTGATGCCACAGAATGTTTTCACAGCATGGCTCAGGTCAGAGGGAACCACACTGGGTCGTCTGGTCCAACCTCCCTGCTCAAGCTGGGTCAGCCCAGAGCACACATGATGGCACAGGATTGTGTCCACATGGCTCTTGTGTGTCCCCAGTGAAGGGGACACCTTCACAACCTCTCTGGACAACCTGTTCCAGTGCTCAGGGACTGCACAGGAGAAGTGTTTTCTCATATTCAGGTGAAACTTCTGTGCATGAGTTTCTGCCTCTTGTGCTGTTGCCTGGCATCACTGAGAAGAGCCTGGATCCTTCCTCCTGGCACCCTCCCTCCCTCAGATAGTGAGACATTGATGACGTTGACATCCCCTCTGTGTTGTCCCTTCTCAGGGCTGGACAGGTCCAGCTCCCTCTGCCTTTCCTCAGAAGGGAGATGCTCCAGACAGCAAAGCTACACAAAGTTCTTCACGTACAATACATGAAGAGAACTCAGGACTTTGTTAGAACCATCTGTAATCCAGAATTTTTAAAGGAAGCAGATAAAGATCCAGACTGTTTGACCAAAAAATTTGCATATTCTTATCAGCTGGAACAAATACCATTTGGGTAACCACAGTGGAATGAGTTTCACCAGGCACCTTAATAATTGAAACCACTGAAACTTAAACAGAATAATACTAAAACCAAAATTATTATTTTACTATATTAAAAAATGTTGGGAACTGTAACCAGGAGTCTGTTTCTAGACTGTTTAGGGATTAATTTGGTTTCATTTAGGGATTCATTGGTTTCATTTTGTTTCATCTTAAGGAATATTATTGCTAAAGGTTAATGGGTTCCAGAAATGCTAAAAACAGATAACACTTGATGTTGATTATTCAGCCTTACTTTTCACAGTCCCTCATTGTTTATGAGGACCAAGTTTCTGGTTCTCAGAATAGTAAATGCCTCCTATGATGGTAAAGGAAGAACTTCTGTTTTGTTTCTTCCCCCCTACCCAAAAAATTATCTCTGCATGTGCTACCATGTGTAATATTTGAAACTTGGAATATTTGTCTCTTATATGGAGACAAATTTCCTATTTCATTTTTATAGAAAATATGAAATATTTCCTAAATATTTCATATTGTCTGAAATATTTAGGAAAAATAGTGCTTTTTGAGCTTGAAAACAGACAATTTAGTCTCTCTGCCAGTGGATGGGAAACACTGAGTTAGAATCATTATTATGCAAGCACTGCCCTCTTTTTTTTTGGTGGGGAGGGGTTGTTTGTTCCTTTGTCAGCAACCTGAAAGTCTCTGTGTGTTGTGAAGTCACACGTGTAAGGAGGCAGAACATTCTGCTCTAACCATGAAGAGTTTGTTCTGTAATCTGTTATCCTGGGACTCTGAATTAATCAGATGCCTGCTCATAATTTACCAGCATCATTTCTAGACAGTGCTGCATTTGAGGGACTGTTTATCCTGGGCAGATAAGTCAAAATAAAAAATCACTTGGAGAAGTGTGAGAAAAAACAGTAAGAACACTGCTGAGCTGCGTCTCACTTATGTTGATGAGGCATTCTGAATTCAGGCAAGACTTCTCATTTCCTAAACTATGAGAAGTGAGTGTTTAGATCCTTGCTCAGTTGATTTCCTACATGTAACTTTGTCTCTGGAATGTTAAAGGAAGTTGGGATACTGTAAGCATGGGTGTTTTTTTTACTGTCACAGACATTGAGAGGCTCAAATGACACAGCACGGTGCTTTGGGCCACCAGCTGGTGCCATAATTGCAAATGAGTTGAGCTGTAGCTTTGGATCCTAATGAAGTTATGCATGCTCCTTGGGTGTTTCTCAGACATGGGAGCAGAGCCATGGCCAGGGAACACCTGAGCCAGATACATTTGGCTGATTGATTCTTCCTCTGTGCCTTCTGAGACAGCCTCCTGCTGCTCTGGGAGCCCTCAAACCAGCACCTGAGTGCTGCAATACATTTTGTAACTCTGCTGCTGGATCCTGACCTTGTTCTGCCACCGCTGGTCTCTCCTGCGCCAGGGCTCACCTGGGCTGGATCCCTGTGGAATTGCATCACTGCCTGGAGGGGTTCCTGTGATGGGCTCAGAAAGGGGGGCTGGCACCTTCTGCCTGCTGGCTGTGAGGTCAAGGGCTGCCTGTGCACAGGGGTGCTCCAAAAATAGCACCTTGGGAAGAAAGAATCCAATACACCTATCCTGACATGTGTAACTTCTTCAGACTCTTCCATGAGATTTCACAATATTTCTTCATAGTCTGTTCTAGTATTTCACTGCTGTTACTGTTAGAGGAATTTTCCTGTTTTTCTTGTTTATAGAGGATGTTATTAGTCCATCCTCAGGTTTTTTTCCCTCTGTGTGGAATGTTTTACTCTTTTATTTTGTAACCTTGTGACTCCCATGTCTTTTTTTGATGCACTTCTGCCTTGCCAAGTGTCTTCCCAGTTTGTGTGTCTGCTCTAGTCCAAAGTGTGCTACTTTGTGCTCGTGTTTGTAGAAAGCAAACTGAAGTTACTTCCTCTTTATGCTTTAGATTTTACATTATATGGATAGATGTCAATACCATATACTTAGCATGCAGTGCTTCCCCCCTGCCCTAAACAAGCTGGCTGATGATGGAAGGCAGTGCCTGTCACTTCTGTGTGATCTTTTGTCCTTCCAGGCAGGAGGGTGGTGGTACTTCCCCTGTAGTCTTGTTTGTGCCCACATTACCTGAACCAGATTGTTACAAATAGTTCCCAAATGACCACTAGGAGCTACAGCTTTTATTTTCCCCCTCCCATACACTATTTCATGACAACCTACTCATCAATGGATTTGTCACAGAAAAGGTTATAGTGTGGTAAATCTTACATTCACAGGTAACTGGGAATCTTAGTTTTTATGAGCATGTTTTTCATACTTGGAGGTGGATTTGCCTCTCAACAGGAAGCCTCTGCTCTTGGCAGTAATAATACTATTTGGATTGTTTTGGCCAAGCCATTGTTAATATCACTAGATCTTGCAGTGTGAATGTTGGTTACTTAATGGAGGTGGAGAAATTGCTTGATACATCTGTACTTAGTACAATTATTTATCTTTAAAAAAAATAGTATAAAAGTGTTCCCTATGGGCTTACACTGCACTATAAAAGACATGCATGTTTTTTCATGAGGCTGTTCCATAAACTGAATGTCTTTATGTGATGCAACAGTATTTTTAGGTCTTTCAGGGTGCTGCTTTACCTCTTTGAAGGCTTTTTCTATTTGTTTCTTTAGCTGTTGAGGTGAAGGAAACACAGGTGCTCATGGTGGGTCCCACTGTATGCTGTGTTTTGTGAGCAATTGTGAACAGCATTTGCCCTGTTCCCAGACTTTCCAATTTGCTTTGAATGCTCCCTTATATTGTGTTCGCTATTTTTCTGACCATTGTTAGGCAGGAAGAGGTAAGGCTGCATGCTGCTGCTTGTTATTGTATTTTTCATTTGAATATTTCTTCAAAATGCCTGTGCTTTTGTGTTGGATTTGGGTTATTTTTTTGAGAAGTCTTGCTCCTGTGGACTTCTCTGTGTGTCCACCTAATTTAGCAGATATTAGCTGTTAAAAAACACTGCCTGATGTCCCAGCTGGTGGAGGGAGATGTGTTGCCATAGCTGGATTTAAATAACCTCTGTCCTGCTTTGAGTGCGGGTGCTGCTGTAGGTCTGACCCAGAACCATAAGGAAAACAGCTACTGACATCCAAACTACTGCTTCTGACAAGGCCTGGCTTTGATTAGGCTGCCCAGGTTGCTGGCAGCCTTAGGTGCCTGGAATAAAAGTTTCTGAACCAAACCAGAGCTTTGGCTAATTCAGAGCATTGTGCTGCTGGGGTGGCTAACCAGTTTGCCGGGGTTTCTTTTCTCCTTCAGACTGGAGCAGCCTTTCTGCAGCTTTCTGCTTTGTTCAGTCTGGCTGGTAATAGGAACCCCAAGTCCCCCCTGCTTGGTTTTGCTTCCTATTTTGTCTCAGTTTTGTGAAAAACATCACCTGGTTCCAACCCCTAACACTTTCCACTGGACCAGATTGCTCAGAGCCCCATCCAACCTGCCCTACACTCATGTCAGTGCCAACCTGGTGTTCAAAAACAAGTGTTAAATTAACAAAAACCTGGTGTTCAAAAACAAGTGTTAAATTAACAAAATACACAGGTGGGTTGCTTTTCTTTCCAGGTGAAATTAAGTTTTAGGCAGAAATTCCTTCTGGTAACGAATCTTTCTTGTAATGAACCATGGAGTGCATATTCATGGGGCTACAGTGTGTCACTCAAAGATTGGATTTTGCTTCTGAAGCAGCTTGCATGAGGATGCAGCAGCAGCAGCAGAACTCTTCCATGGAGTAGCATGTGCTCCTAATAGCTCATGGTTACATTATTAGCCTTGGTGGCATGCTGCTGGATGGCTTCAGGAGCAGTCTGACAAAATGTGATTAGTCTGCACTTACTGGTACACGTAGTGTCTGGGAAACCCTGATGTAAGTCTTGAAAGGCTTTATCTCAACAGTCTTGCTTGATAGCCTTTGGGAGCTTTTTTCCAAAACAAATGACTCACAGCCCTTAGGTCCTTCATAGAGGCAGTGAATGCTGTTCTTTGTGCATGGGAGGAGGGAGAACAGGCAGTTTACCTTTTTGCTTTTAAAGATAAACTCTATAAACAAAACAACCCCACAAGTAATATGCTGATGTAGGGGAGGAAAAAGGTCACAGTGGAAAAAAAGTTGAAAGTGTGTAATTTTTTGCTGCCTATTTAAAGGTTGTTAGTGTTTTCTGGAACATTACCTGTTCGTTTTATGCACAGAGATGGGTAAACTGAGATCTGTTGACTTTGTGTCACATTGCATTAACCAAATTTTATCGTTACATTTCATCACCTGCTTTTTAAGAAATTAATTTGGACAATTGGATATGCAGAAATGGAATCTGAATTGGACTATGTCAGGGACCAGCTAATTGAATTGTGGTTTTAACATATAACCACATATGGCATAAAACTGGTAATAAAACTTCTCTTTTCCCTCTGTCTCCTTGCAAAATACCTATTTGGGGTTGGTAGTGCAGTCTGTTTGCTTACCTTAGCTTAGCAGCTGATCACATAATGTATTCTGGTGTATGAATGCAAAACTAGTCTGAAAATGCTGTTTGGTGTTAATCCCCTTGTCTTGTGTATCATTTCCCTAAAAAAAGGCTTTTGTGAGGCAGGTAACAACTGAAGAGAGCTAAATCTTGCTAAGTGTGTAGCTGGTGTTATCAAACTGATGTGTGTGCTACAGCATGGAGATATTCTTGGGTTAAAGAACAAACAACCGCCCATCAACGCACCCGAAAAACCCAAAACAAATAAAAAAACCCAGACAAACCCCACCCAAACTGCCTCAAAAGTCCTTATTTGCAAGCAGACCTGAAGGCCCTGGTTGGAGAGTAGGATTCCCAGAGTTTCTATGAAGAGGGAAGGTGCAGAACACTCCCTGTGTGGTTTAAAGGTTAAACCTCTGAATGGAGCTGTTGAGTGTCGTGACACTGGAAAAACCCAGCCTAGGAGTAAGGGCTGCAAACAGCAGTCCAATGTGCTCTGCCATAAATCTTAAGGTATCTTAGCACTGGAATGAGTTATGAGAGACAGCAGCATCCTAAAATGCAGGTTCAAACGAGGCAGGGCTGCCTGGAAAAGGTGGTTTCCAAAAGCTGGAGAGGGAGGAGAATACAATGGTTGGAGTGTTGATCTGGAGCAGTGGAAGGCACATTCCATTTGGAGCCTGGTCTTGTACAATGGGAGAGGCCCCTGGATGCCAGCTGGATTGTGCTGCCTTTATGTGTTAAAAGAGCATTTTCTGATAATTACTGCTGGATTAGCTGAACCAGTGAAAATCCCTGCTCAGATAAAGCTTTCTGGCACTTGCAGCTAGCACAACCCTAAACAATGGATATGCTGATAAGGAGTCTTGATTTTCTAGTGTGAGCAAAATTGTTCTTCAGCTCACCTTTGCATTGTAGTTTCTCCTCTAAATTATTTATCATTGCAAATAATCAATGAATATATAAATTTGCTTTTAAGTACTCTTATCCCAGTTGCAGTTTTGCAAGTCTTTTTTGTTTTTTCATTTGGAATGTATAGTGGTTAGTACAGGCCTCTACCTTTTTATTCCTCTGATGCATTTTTAACACTTAAAACCACAGAATAAAAGCATTAACTGGCTAGAGCTGCTGTTCTGTTTGGGCTGTTTGTATTCCTACTTTCTAGATTGAATTTCTAATTTCAGTTTAATGAGAATTACTTCCTTGTATGTAATGATTCACTGAATAAACTTGGGTAAGAGGAGATAAGCAGTAAAATTAAGTACAAAGTAATAGTATTTTCAGTTTAAATACTGGGCTCTCAGGGTGAGATAAGGTGTAGTCAGTTATGCTCCTTGAAAAGGAAGAAATAGAATAACTGACATCCAATTCTAACTAATATTAGAAGAAAATGTCTAAACATATCTCCCAGTTTTGATAGTAATGTAATAAATGTACTCTTGCTAAATCAGGGGGGTTTTGGATCTAATTGCTATTTTGAAAACTTCATTTTCCTGTTTTTCTAGTAAAGGAAGTCAGTAACTACTTTTGTCCTTGCCCTAAAAAAAAAAAAATAATTATCAGAACTTTAAGGGATTTCCTGACCTGGTAATACCATTGGGTACAAAGGACTTGCACAGTGGAATTTTTTGTAAAATCATGTATTGTGTGTACAATGTAATGTATGACAACATAAAAATCTGTAGGCTTTTTTCTTCTGAGTGATGTTTTTAATCAAATTTTACCTGTTCTGGAGTCAAGTCTTAATTGTCAAGACTCAATTTCTATCTGTGCCCAAGTACAGATAGAAATTCACATGCAGAGGTTTTGGATTTGTTGAATAATTATTTGTATTTGTTCATGCAGATATACGTGAAAGTGTGATTTGTCATGTCTGGGAAAGTTTAAAATGAAAGGACTCTTGGGAAATACAATCTCCTTTTGCTATCACCAGTAGATATGATGCAATTTGCTCTAAAACTTGGGGGTAGAGGTAGGTGGTCTTTTAATGGAACAGAACATGGATATGTTCCTGTTACTGTAGATCCTGCTGTTTAACAGATTAGCATATTGTCCTGTTTCCAGCTGGGACACACATTTAAGATTAAAGTAAATGTGAAAGAGAGTTGCCTTTCGAGTCTTAAAATTGAGGTTTTGTCTCTAAACATGAGCATTTGCAAAGCAAAGGGAACAACTGGAGAGACAGCTGAACTGCTGAGGAATTGGGAGCAGGAAAGCAAGGCAAACACAGTTTCTCACTGTTTAACTTGGGAACTGTTTTTCTGGTGTGAAGGCAGATCTCAGTGACAACATTTAAGCAGCTAACAAGCAAAGCATCCTAAAATGGGGGAAACAAAGTATTGCAGTCTGAAGCAATAATTACTTTGCCAAGAGGTTTGAAATGCTAGAAGAGCTGCTCTCTAGAAGAAAAACCGGTGTGTAACTCATGAGAAAGATGTTGATCAATATAGTAACTTTGATGACCTTGCATAGTGTTTTAGTAATTTTTTTCTATGTGGGTTTTGTCTGCTCTGGAGTGAGACTGCTCCTTCATTTTTTCTTTTTTTTATTTTTACTGTGTAACCATTTTGCTAGAATTTTTGATGCAGACCTATTTGAGAGAGGTGAGAGATGTTGAAAAATAGTTTTTGTTTTTGCAATGGTGCAAATGTCCGTTTGTGCTGGCTGCTTTGTGTGGGTAAAACCCCTCCAAACAAGTGTTTGAAGCACACATCTGTGTTGATACACTTCTGTTCAAGGGCTGTGTGCTTACTGCCACCACACTCTCTGCTTAATTTTTATTGCAAGAGATGCTTGAAATAGCTGACATTGTGGGAAAATCAAACAGCTTCTACTCAGTGTTTCATGGTGCATCTAGATCATCCAGTTTTCTAGGACAGAACGTTGGATGTATTGAATGCACAAATGTAAATGTTAATTATTAACTAGATTGAAATTAGTTACTGCAGTCGTCTGTTGGTGTTCAAAGTTAAAAGTGGGTCACTGAGTCTGAAAATACTTTTGCAATGAATTCTAACATTGATTTTCCTGTTTCTTCTTGTGCTGTTCTTTGCCTGCTAATCTGGAGAGGAAGAGTAGAGCACTTCAAGCCTATTGCTTGTGCAAGTAACAATTAGTGTACAAGTAACCTGTCCCTTCTGTTAGAATTACAGCAGCACATCCATGACAGGACAGATTCCTCTGAATCCTTCTGCCAGCTCCAGAAAAAGCATTTAATTTATAAATAAATGTATAAATACTGGTAGAATTTTTAGATCATATTACCTTTACCACCCTGTTGTTATCAAAGTCGTTAACTGATGAAATCAAGATTCAGACTTGAGGGAGTGCAGAATTTTTTGCAGAATTTTTTTGGGATATGAAGGATATTCAGAGGAAAAAACTGATCACAGTTTTGAATGATTATAGGTTAATTTAAGCTGCATTTAATAAAAGAATCTATGCAATTGAGATTCTACCTAAGGGACTAGGTTTTAATGGCAAGCCTTAGTAGCTTGAGGGAAGTGTATTAGCAAGCCTTGCTGGAAGAAGGGAGGAAGTTGGGGGGTGGTGGATGAGTTGGAATCAGGAATTTCTTCAAGTTAAAATCTTGACTGACTTGCAGTCAGACTTGGAAGAAGAGCTTCTGAAGTAGCTGTGTGAGCAGCCACTTCAGGAAGGATATTACTAATATGTAGGGTATAGGAGGAGTGAAAAAATAGTAGTTTAAAAAGTGATATTGAGAGATAAAATGATGTGGGAAAGAAATCAGAGTTATTCAAATGAGACTGACTTAGCCTTGCCAAAAAGTAATTTGGATCAAAGAAGAGGAGAGTACAAGAAAAATGTGCTGTTCCATGAGTAAATGCAGTAGTTTGGCAGGAAAATTGAATTCATATTTCGATATAGGTGGTAACTTTGACTGCATTCAGTGGCAAATGTAAATAACCCATAATTGAAGTGAAAGCAGAATGCTTCCAGATTGTGTCAACCTGATGATGATAAGCTCTCCTTGATTTGTGAAATTTGTGTGTGGAAACCTGTGCTCCAAGAGGAGAGCAGGCCTCTACTGTAGAGAGGCATTTAAGTGGAAATTGAGTATTCCTTTGTTTTACACGTTATCATAAACATCTCTACTGAATGCACAACATAAGGATGCTCATTAGCTTTTCCTGTACAAGGAAGCTGCTGTAACTGGGGTAATTTTTACACATCAGTGTTTGCTTACTACACTGTGACAGGTCTTGGGTTGCTTAAGGATTCCTTTGTTTTGAGCTGCTTGAATAAGGCCCAGAACTTTGCCTTATCCTGGTGCCCTCGGAAATGAGGACAGGATTGTCAAGAGCTCTGTTTATAGTTGAAGTATTTTGTAGTACAGACTTGTTAAGAGATGTCAGAAATTCATGAATCGATCTTATGTGTTTTGTTGGGAGGAGAGTGTGAAAGAAATTATTGCTTATTATTAAATATTCTGACATTTATTTGGTAGTACACATCAGTGATATAAATACTGTGTTGTTTATTTAAACCTCTTACTTCTAGGCTTTGAATATTAGAACCACCAGCAGTCTCTAAGATTTTCATTTAAAGGCTACAGAAGGAGAGGCTGCTTGAAACTTCAAGTGTGAAATGCATGTTGTTATTTTTGGGAAGAGCATTCCAATAAAATGAGGTGCTAAGGCAGAAATTGTCATAAATAAAGTACTTATATATCTGCAGTTCAGTGGGGTGTTCTCCAAGAATTTTATTTCTTCTTGAGCCACACACTGTCTTAGTCAAGGTGGGAGTTCTTGGGGTTCATCTGCTCCCATCACCTTGGCTGGGATGAATTTTGAAGTCTCAAAGGATGGAGATTCCACAGCTCCTCTGGGCAGCCTCTCCTGGTATTTCACTGATTTCTTGGTGCAGCTTCTCTGTGCCTGGCTAAAAGCTCCTTTTCTGCACTTTTTGATTATCTCCCACCTTTCTGTAGTGCACTTCTGAGAAGATTGTGACTCTTGTTCCCTGTAATTCCCTGTTGAGTAGTTGAGAGTGGCCATTATGTTCTGCCTTAGCTGGAGACTGAACAAACACAGCTGTGAAGCCACTCCCAGTGCATCTTTTCCTCTAGCCCCATTAATGGTTTTCTCTTTGATTTGCTCCAATTTGTCCAAGTTGTTCCTTCCACTGGGGAGCCCAAAATTGGGCACAATGTGCCAGATGCAGTCTGAATAGAGGGGAACAATCACTTCTTACATCATTGAGGTTATTTTGTGCTGGGTGCAAGTTTTAAGCCCTTGCCTCCAGATTTCTTGAGGTTTCTGTCACCTGATTTCTGCAGCCTGTTGAGAAACCTCTGAACAGCAGCTCTGCTGTCCAGCATACCAGTCTATCCCAATTGACAGAAATGCATCCACAGACTGGCTGAAGTTTCATTACATCCCATTTTCCTGGTGATAAATGCATTAAACAGCATTGGGGTGGTATTGATCCCCCTGAGAAAAGCTCTGGTGACACTTTACCAGGGAGATGTCAAACTGCTCCCTGCAGCCCTCTGAGCCTCTGGCTCCCCAAGCCTTGGTTCTTGTTCTGCTGGAGGATGGTCATGACATTTCTCTTCTTCAGGCAGCCAGGAGCTTCTCTTGATTGCCCTGTAGAGCTGTTAGAGTGGCCTCATGGTGTCACCACAGGGCACCTTCAGGTTGTCACCACATGGCACCTTCACCTGTGTTGGGTGCATGCTGTTCACTGGATGGACTCTCTGTATCCAGTTTATCAAACTGGAGCCCCTGACTTTATTTCCCTCTAATGCAATACTCATGGAAACCTGGAAACTCTGGGACCGAACTTGGCTTTGAGACCAAGGCAATTACATATATATATAGATATATATATATATAGATATAGATATACAAGCCTTTTCTTGTACTTTGCTGCTCACCTGCTCACATTTTCATGATTAATCCATAAAACCATAGAAGATTTGGGTTGGAAGGGACCTTAAAGATCACCCATTTCCAACCCCTGTGCCATGGGCACAGACACTTTCCCCTAGACCCTGTCCAACCTGCCCTACACTCATGTCAGTGTCAACTGGTGTTTAAAAACAAGTGTTAAATTAACAAAATAGGCTGCTGGGTTGTTTTTCTTTCCAGGTGAAATTAAATTTTAGGAAGACAATTTCTTCTTGCAATGAATCTTTTTGTAATGAACCATGAATTGCATATTCATATGTTAACACTGGGGCTAGAATGTGTCACTCAGAGATCAGCCACCTTCCCTTTACACAGCTCTCTACATCAGAGGCTGCCCTTATATATTAAATAGGTGATGTAAAAATGCTGCTCTCTTGCTGTTCAGGAGGAGCTGGGCATTGGTTATCTGAAAGTAAAATGAGTTACATGATCTCTGCTGCTGGTAATGTAATGATGGATTCTGTGGCAGCACCTTCAGGAACTGGGATTGCCTGGGGAATCTGGGCTCTGAAAGCTGTGATTTGTACCATGTGTCAAAAGCTTGGGAAATAACAGAAGAAGGTCACTTTTTTGTTAAAATATGTATAGAACATAGGAAATGTATGGATGTTAAGTGGTTTTTCACAGGAAGTCATCAGCTGTCAGTCTAGTTGTTGGAGATGTTGTTTTTCAATGCCTGCTTAAAATGCTTTCCCCACAGTATGTTGGGCTCAGATTCATGGAATTGCAGCAAAGAAGGCAACAAACCCTCAAAAAATAGGCTGTTTGTAGGGAAGAACTAATATGTCTGGCTAGCTTTTGGTCCTGGCCTTTTAAGGCCTTCAGGTTAAAAGCTTTGAACTTTTCAATCCATCATGATGGCTCCTATTCAGTAAAGATACTGATTTTTATGGTTGGTAGCTTTGTTCAATTACAGGGTACCCTGGTGCTTGCAGGTTGCTTCATTCCCAGATATTGCTCTGGAGGTTTTTTTCCATTAGCTTTGACAACAGAGACAAACCAAGAGATTGATTTTTGATAAAAATCTGTCTTGAGATAGGTGAAAGGTCATGGTAGGAATCTTCTGCTCCTGTTGTAGTGTTGAGTAAAATCACTCCCCAGACAGAATTAGCCTTTACTGTGGCAAAACCTTTGGCTTGTGATGCCACAGTATTGAATCTGCTTCAGTTCCTGCATGGATTCTGCACAGCCTTTTAGTGTAAGCAAAGTGGGAAATGCCCTGAAGAAATATGTTTGAAAAATCAGTGGAAAAATGGATTTGATTATAACAATGTAATATTTTCAGGAAAAGATCAGGATAAATTACCAAAAATGCCATGTCTAAGGGAACACCCCTGTGTAAGAGGATAAAAGAAAACAAGGATATGGATGAGTGCATGGAGCAAGCATAAACTGAATTATCTTATTTCATGGTTCTGTGGAGTCTAAATGCAGGACTTTATTTTACCAGTATAAAAATAATGGCTAGAAAGATTTCCCCTGTCAGTGTACATGTGCTATAATGAAATCCTTGGCCTCTGTATAGTCCTGATTTTTTTTTTTCAAAACATCTGTTGGAAATATTTATTGGAAAAAAATATCTTCATGATTCTCTGTGGGATGAAAAGATATAGAAAATAATGGAAGAAAGTGGGAAAACGTTGCTCTTGTCTCTTGCAGGTGGTTTCCTTGAAAATCTTACCTCCAAGCTAAAATAATGAAGGCTTCTAATAAAGTATTTCCATCAAGTTACCACTAAGTTTGCATACAAGGCAAAGACCGAATCTGTGTATAAAATTCTAGTATATATAGAATTCTAGCATATATTCTTCTTTGTCTCAAGATTGGAATGATGGATGATGAAAGTTCACAATTCTGTACTTTTTAAAGGAAGAAGACAGCAAATGGTTATTCCTTCTGTCTGCTGAAGGAATTGTTTAAAAAACACCCTTACCTTTGTGTATGAAAGGATTTTAGTGTCTGTTTCTCTTAAAAAACTGGTATCTGGTTTTGGGTAACTACACAGTCTGTTTAAATTGAGAGCTGAGAAGTGAAGTATCTTAACATCATCTTTGGTTGGACTTCAGAGAGTATTTTTGAATTTAAGGGTAGCTAAAATTAGTCACATATGTACATTTCATTAATCCTACACTACATTATTTTATATATAGCTAGCCATTGTTAATACAACTAGTTTAATGCTACTCAAAATCCATGTTTTTCAGTCTATTGTTCTTAATTCCTATTAATACTTCTGGGTTTTTTTAAGGTTTGTCTCTGTAGAGTCAGTGTTTATTGGTTTGACTTGTTGTGTTCTCTCCTAGATATTTCTGATTTCCTTTGAGGGAATAGGTGAATTTTTATGTGAACCAGCATATGACAAACCTGGAGACAATATTGAATTGCCAACACAAAATTGCTTTGTCCATTGCATAAAAACATGAAATACATGAATATGTGAAATGTTCGGGTAAAGAAAATTTCTTTGGGTTTTAATTTGGGAATTCTGTGTGAAAAGTAGGCTTTCACTTGACATCGACCTGCTGTTCTAAATAATATTTCTCTTTCTGCCTGAATGTCCTGCAATGATTTCTTTCAGCTGTTTGATATTCACCTGCTGCTGTGGAACAAACTACAAATGCAGAATCATCAAGGAACAGATTTATAGCAACAAGAGAAATTTATGAGACTTTTCTGGCTCTGACAGCAGACTTCTCCTAAATGAATGTTAAATGCTTTTATGCACAAGATGAAAACCAATTTTCTTTCAGTGGAAGGTGCTCATTGAGCAAAGAAAGTTTGTCCTCAGCAAACTGTGTACCAGCTGAAACTCTGGAGTGTTACAGAACCCTGTGCCAAGAGCAAAGCACCTTTCCTTTGCCAGCTATTAATCCCAAAGATTCAGTTTCCCCTGCTTCTCAGCACTACTAGTGTTATTTCTAGTTGGGACTTTCCATGCAGGATTTTCTGCTGGTTTCTGCTGTTGCAGCTAATCTGTATTCTGAGTAATTCATGAGAAGAAAAAGTGGGAGAGATGAATGAATCTCTCACTTATCAGAGACGGAAAAGTGGGAGAGATGAATGAATCTCTCAGTTATCAATCAAAAGTTTTCCAGGCACAGGCAAGGACAGGAGAGCTGCTAGTGAAGCAATCTGGGATTTTTCCCTCTGCATTCACCTCCTGTTCCAGCAGGCTCTCTTGTTTGAATTGGATCTGCTGGAGGGAATCAGCAAGGACTCTTGTGCTGTGGGGGGTTGTAGTGTCTGAAAAAAAATCTGCATGGAAGCAGGTCAGATGAATCAGCTGCTCCTAACTGAATCTTCCTTTAAAACCTAAATAGCAAGTAAATTCTGTCCTGGCTGAAGTGTTGGAGTGGGCAAGCTGCATCATTTGAAGCTGGATACAAGTGCACAGCACAGCTCAGTTCCTGCTGCTGTACCAAGCATGTGATTTTCCCTTGCCAGCACCATGTTTAACTGGCTTTTAGTAATGCAGGGAAAGTTGAGATTCTTCTTTTCCAGCTGAGGATGAGTTAGAGAAACTTAACTTCTTGAACTGCTGTGTTCACCTCTGCAGAGCCCTGAAGGTTTGTGTTTTTCCATGATGTCCTGTTGATGGTGTGGATGTCTTGTTGGCAGAAGGAGGAGAAGAATTTTGGTACTCAGCCTCCTCTGAGATGTCCTTCTGGCCGAAGTGCTAAAATTCAAGAAATGAATAAAATTAAAGCAGCTGATTATGAGTTAAAAACCTCAAGTAATCCAAAGTTCTTCCCCTCTCCTCACTCACACCATCCCCATCTGCAAAGCCAAGCCCTTCCCCCTACTCCCAAAAAATAAATATTAAGCTGTGTAATTGAATTCAGTCTGGAGCACATTTGAGGGCATAGGAAATATTTCTGTGTTAACTTCAAGATGCTGAAAACCAGCCTAACTGTTAAGCCAGATGAGCAACTTAGCATACATGGCAACTTTGTCTAGAGTGTCTACTTTAGTTAATAGAAAGTAGTGGTACAGTATGTGTGGGATTTTTTTATGTTTTGGGTTTTAACTTTTTAATAGCAAAACAGAGAACACACATTTTCACTGTGATGTGCCAGTTGGGATTTAGGAACAAGCAGGAAAAATTACCTTGCAAAACACCACCACGAAGATAGAGAACTTTATATCTCCACCAGCATTTAGCTGCTTTTCAAAAATGTGTATTTTTAAGATGTTAGAATTGGAAATGTTTAGAGTTTCTTTCTAGCTTTGTGCCACATGGTTTGAAAAATCCTAAACAGGCGTTTGATGAATCAGTGTCTCTTCCCATTCCTTCTGCCCTGCAAAGACTGCACATTTTAAGAACATGTTGTTATGTCTCTGTAAATTGAGAACATAGCAGGAAAAAAAAACCAACCTGAATCACCAGAGGCAGTGGTAATGGGATATAATTTTTCAAAACCCTCATTGTTACATTACTGACAAAAATAGCAAAGGTTGAGCATCAGAGCTGTCACAGCTTTTATTGGTATAGTTAAATGACCTTTTCTGTGGCTGCAATTGTGCTGTGTTCCATATGAGTTTGATCCTTCAAGTATGTTTATCCTTTTTACTTCTTGAGGGAGGAAAACCAAGCATCCACTTCTTGTGGAGAGGGGAAAAAAAAAAAAGGCTTAGGTCAGCAGACTGGATTGGTGTCACTGTGCATTGAGCTTAAGAACTTGGGATGTGAAAGAATGAACACATTCCATCTGGGCAAAAGAATGATGTCTGCTAGGGTTCAGTTTGCTATGGGTTTTGAGCTTTTTGTATGATCTCATCACTGGAGGAGGAAAGTATATTCTCCCATAAGAATAATCTTATGATTCATTACTACTGTGGTTTTTTGTGCGAGCCTTTTGAGTGCCAGACCTCCCCCCACTCTTCCACCCCAAATAAAAACCAGCCACCCTGTCGTTGGCTTTATATGGTACTGCTGTAGGTGGACTTACCCAGAATAATGGCTGGCTTTAACAATCAGAGCCTTGCATCTTTGTCTGGAGAATAGCTCCTCCTAACATATATTTATCCAGCTAGTTGTCAAGCTTTACATTTTGGGAAGAGAGCTTTGTACACTTTGTCTCCTAAGGTTTGGTAAGCACTTTTTTGCATGAATGTTCCCTCGTATGTATTTTATGTTTTCTGCAAATAATTTCATAGACTTAGTTTAGTAAATTTACTTGGGAATATACTGAATTCTCAGTTTTTCTTTGTTAATATTTCACTGTAGTTCCCCAGCACACTGCCCTAATAATCCAGCAATCAGTTCTTGGAGCAGCTGTGCGTTTTGGCAGTAGCCTGTGAAGCTGGAGATGCTCAATCTCCCACATCCCCTAATCAACTCACATATTGAAAAGGTGCAGGCTAATCCAAGTCTAATGGTTTCTGGAACCATTACACCCCACCAGGAAGAGGAAAATTTGTAGATAGGCAAGTAAACCCAGTAGGATGCTTTTGAAGGCCTAATGACATGGCATTTTTCTCTTGCAACATAACTGGAGACAATTTGTTTATTTGCCACCAGTGTAAGGTAATATGTAAAAAAAAAAAAATCTGCATTTGTGATCAGACCAAAGTGAATCTGGTGCAGTGAATGAAGGAAGCCATCCTAGCACAGGTCATGTAAGGGACACAGGTGTCACAGCAAACCCTGGGGACTGTGAGGAGCTCATGTATAAATACTGAGTATTTATACAGGAGTATTTACTCATGTATATATATATGAATATATATATATACATGAGTAAATACTATATATATAAATACTATATATATATGTATATATGTATATATATGTACATACTCATGTATAAATACTGAGTGAATACCTGTTCCCTAATACAAGTACAGCAGGGAAGTGTCATAAGCATGAAAAGCAAGAAATACAATAAATGATACTATTCTTATTCACTTGGCTGTTGCTCTTTTGCACTGGAGTTCATATATATTTGTAGAATGCAAGAGACTGGTTCTAGTAACAGTGTGTATGTTAAAGTTAGAATTTTCCTAGAAAAAAGTGGCTCTTCAGAAAAAAACCCTAAACTGTATTTTTCATTAGACCTGTCAAAGATAGTCATGAGCTAACAGTGTGGATTTTTGATTTGGTGTAACCCTTTGAAGTTAATGGATTTCTAGCATGCTTTTCTTTTTGCATTTTTAAATATTTTATGGTGTCTAATTATAATGTACAATATACTATATTCAGATGCTAAACTATCAAATTGCCATTGAAGAGCAGAACTAATGATTCTTTTCACTGAAGCTCATGCCTCCATGCTTTTCTTTTTTTCTTCATTTTAGAGAACTCATTACTAAGAGAGAATAATTGAATAAATCAGCCTTTCACCTGATAATTATTGAACCCTGGAAACAGGCTAGCATCCTGTGATGGTTTAATTTCTTTCTGATAGGGATCTTTTCTTTCTTTCATTTTTCCATCTTACTCTTGCACTCTGATAAACAAAGTGCTGTGTGGTGGGAACTGTTGGAAGGAGGGGAGCATGTCACCTTCAGATTGATACCTGGATATGAAAATTACACACTTGGAACACTGAAATTTTAGTTACAGCATTTGTATGAAGTGAAGGCAGAAGGTTTATTATGTAGTGATTGAAAAGGTCAGCTGGAAATGGTTTGTATTTGTCATTTTTTTAAAGTTTGGGAATCATCTCATATTATTATATGAATAGGACTAATTCCCCTGTTATGAAAATTGTTGTTTTAAATGGAACACGAAGCAGTTGAGATCTAGACTTGGTTAATACTTTCAGTTACAAGACATGGCCAGAGAAGTGGAACTAAAAATAGTTTAGCAGTTGTTAAAGAAAAACTAGAAATTCAATTCAAGGCCATCTTATTTGCACTTGTGAAGAGTGCCACTTGAATACTGAATAGTTCTAAAATGAATAGGTTCTTCTTCTTTATTTCTAAATTTTTTTTGGTATGTTAAATAAAATAATGTCAAAAGTTGTATAAACTTGGGCTGAATAAGAGCACCTGAAATTTGATGGTGTGTCCTGTTAAGTCTCCTGCTCACTGTACCATTACTCAGTCACACTCTGGTTCTACCTTTGTTGTAATTGGAACATATTATCTTAGAATCACAGTCTCCATTTTTAATAGAATTTTTTTTTTTTTTAAATCTGTCTGGCACATGACTGAGTAGAAGTTACTTTTTGGCCAGAACTCTGCAAACTAAATCAGTATCTAGGCCTGTCACCTATGGTTTATTATGCCTGTGATTGATCCAAATTGAAATATAGCAAAAATTTATTATGGGATCAGAAGTTTTCCAAGTTTACTATCAGGCATTTTAGAAAAACCACTACTGTTTGTCATGTACTTTGTGAACAGTACAGAATGTTTCTAGGTTTGAACTTTGAGATGTGTGCCAAAAATATCTAAAAATAAAGAAATCCAGTAGGTTCTTGCACTGTCCTCTTCTCGAGTGAACTGTATTTCACTGTGGCATATATTTAATGAGACTGCAAAATGCCTAAAAGCTGTACCAAAATTGATTTTCTTTGCATTTAGTCTTCCTGTTTTGAATGTGCTCCTTCCAGTCTAAGCTATAAACTCTGCTCAGAAAAGAAGCACTTTAGTTATGTATATTATTACTTTATTATCCCTAAATTGAACTAGAAGAAGGGTGGTCTAATTAAAGGTTGTAATCCCATTCTGATCTAGTTGTTGGATAGGTGATGGGGTTAGAACACTTGCATTTTGAAAATGAAGAACCTATTTCCTCATTTGATCATGAATCTCCCATGTGCATGAGAGACTTGATCTCAGTATTCTCTCTTCTCCATGAGCCCTAAAGAGCATCCCAGTATTGAGCACTTTTGGAATTGTTAGAATGCCATGGAAAGTGTGATAGAAATTGATTCTGTTTTCTCAAAAATATCAGGATTGAAAGTTAACAAAACAGCTGGATGTACTTAGGAATTTTCTTGTATCAAGAGATGTGAATAAGATACTGAAAAATCCAGCATGGTCTTTGGAAAAAAACCCCAACAAACACACACACCCCTTCCCAAACCAACCAACCAATAAAAATCACAAAAAACAAGATGGGTGGAGGAAGCAATCCTTTCCCTCTTCCATGAAATATGAAGAAATAATCCTTTACTTTCCTATGTCTCCTCAGCCTTCTCAGTTTTCCAAATGTTAGGCCACATTCCTTGCAAGCCAGACATCATGTGCTTTCTATAATGTTGGATGTGCTGGAGTGCTGTGTTCACAGAATCTGACTTACTGATAAGAAATCATTCCTTTCTATTTTGGTTTCCTGTCTGCATCTGGACCTTACCCCCAAAGAGAACCTGCATGGTATCACCCTTTCCTCTCCTAATAAATACTCTGTTTCTGCTGTGGTCTGATTTCATGTGTTTCATAGATGATGACATTCATGATATGCTCCTTTTTAACTTCAGGCTGTAGCTCAGCTTCCAGATGACTGGCACAATCAGGATTAGCTACCAACAGCAATCTCCTGATGAATTTGCACTTTCTGGTGATCAGTAGAACCTTTTCTCAGGGAGCAAATGTTACATCTGGGTGTCAACTGTTGTAAAATATGTCAAAACCAAAATGTGTTTCATTTGCAAGCTGATGAAAATTTTATGCTGGACTTTATTCCCTGTGTTTGTTTTCTTGTCTATATGTTAAAATGTGCAAGGGCCTTCCAATTCTCATTTTTTGTAGGAGTAATTTCCACTGGGAAGTGTAGATTGTATGAAGCTTGTGCAACTCCAGATTCTTTGCTCTTTGCAGAAAGCTTTGTACATGGTTATGGCATTTAATGAAAATTCATGGCTGGTGGTGAGGAAAAGGAGGGGGGAAAAACTGTAAGGGGGAAAAAGTGCAAAAAGAAGAAGTGAATACCTTCTTAATCTCTTTTATTAGTTGTCAGGCCTGTCTGTCTGGACCACAGCTTTTCAGAATGAACTCATATATGCAAAATCTCAAAATCCTGGTGGTTTTGTGTTCAGAAAGGTGGAATTTCAGCAAGTTGCAAGGGCTAATGCTTTAACATTTTAAATTAAAACAACTTAACCAGAAAGATGATGCTTTGCCACAAGTAATTTCATTTTCTCCTCCACTTTGTATGTTAACAGTGAACAGAGTATCTGCCAAGCACGAGCTGCTGTCATGGTCTACGATGATGCCAACAAGAAATGGGTACCAGCTGGAGGATCAACTGGATTCAGCAGAGTTCACATCTATCATCACACAGGCAACAACACATTCAGAGTAGTGGGTAGGAAGATTCAGGATCATCAGGTGAGGAAAGCTCTGAAAATTTAGAATATTAAGTCTTCAGCAAAATTATGGGAGCAATTTAAAAAAATCGTGGCTTTTTAACTGAAGTAGCAGAACTTTTATTGCTTTTTCCCTGTGAACTAAGCACTTTGCATACCCCCAAGGCAATAGTCCTTTTGCCATTCCTTCCTACAGATATCTATTTATAAAGGCTAGTGGTGTACACAGAAGTCATCTGGTTCTTTTTAAGGCAAAGTGGCAACCTGAAAGCTTCTCTCCCCCACTCTGCACTGTGAGCTGCAGCCTGTGTAGACACCAGCAGTTCTTTTAGCTCTTCCTACCTCATGGAAACTTGCATGCATGATGTCTCATTTCCCCAGGTCATTTTGCTCAAAAAAACCTTCTGATGTTTAGTAATGCTGATCATCTACCACTTAAAGAGAGTGAGAAGGGAGTAACAGGGATTACATCTTTATTTCCTTGATGAAGTTACTGGATCATGATTAAATGGCAAATTAGCACTCTGTCTGTAAATGTGCTCTGCCATGGGATACTTGGGATGGGGTTAAAACCTACTCTTTTGTTTGAGAAAAGCTGCTAATATTTGTTTCCCTGCCTCCCTCCTAGCATTTAAAAGAATTATTTTGGTCTGGTTTTGGTCATTTATTACACACCTGAAGCCTAAACTGGTAACCCCCTGTGTGATTTGTTACTAAATACTTACTCCAAGTAATAAATGGTCTCTGTGCATTCATCTGAGAGTGAATCTGGGGTTTTTTTTGTCCCATTATTCAGCAGAAAAAGGTGAGAGGATATGGTTATCCAAGTGCAATGGGATCCTCTTAGTGGATGGCTTGTAGTAAATGGCTGCCCTAATAGCTCAAATTTTCATCTTTTGTGTGAGCCACAACAATCTTGCAAAATGATACCCTGTGATCCATGGTACAAATCCAGCAAAGCTGTGCAAACCAAGGGGTGCAGCAGCCACAGGGAGAAGGTGATAACTTGGTTAAAAAAGAAACCCAACAAATACCCTGTGAAATTCATGGGAAAATGAGTTTCAGCATTTCAGATGTGTGTTTCAGTAATCTGCTGCTGATGTTACTGCATTTTGCTGTTTGGAAACATGGCTGCATCTTTTGAAGTGAGAACACTTTAACTACAAAAGTTGATACAAAATATCTCATTAGTCCCCTTGTGTATTCCCACCACTGATTACAGACAGTGTTGGAATCAAAATTGAAATGTTTTGTGCTTTCAGCCTTGTGTTTCACAGATTATGGCTCACGAATTAACCCGCGTGGTGGAGGAACAAAATCTACACAAAGCTGAAACTTCTGCTGGAACAGCAATTTGAAACATAAGTAAAATTTTTTTTTTTTTTTTTAATGATTATAGGTGGTAATAAATTGTGCCATTCCAAAAGGGCTGAAGTACAATCAGGCTACACAGACCTTCCACCAGTGGCGTGATGCTAGGCAAGTGTATGGTCTGAATTTTGGCAGCAAAGAAGATGCCAATGTCTTCGCAAGTGCCATGATGCATGCCTTAGAAGTATTAAATTCACAGGAAGCTGGTAAGAGGCTCTTCACTTATTTTCTTCCCCTAAGATTGCTCCAATACAGAAAAATTCAAATGTTTATGTGTAAAAGTCTGTAAGTCTTGTTTTTAATCATAAATAAGCCTCTAGGTGTTTGAATTATTTGGATGTTTTGTCTGCCTAATTACTGCTTCTTAACAGTACTTCTCAACTGAACTGGCATCTCTGTAATTGCACTTCCTAGCTAGTAAATCAATTTACATATTTCTATATTACATACAGAAACTGCTGGCTTTGCCTTTTTTTTTTTTTTTTTTTTAAGGAAGCAAAACAAAAAGACCTGCCCGAGAAGCATAAGGAAGATACTTTTCAGGATTTCTAGACACATCCAGGTTCCTATTGTGTTTTGGTATTTTTGCTTCTCACTGGTTACTGGTTTATTATAAAATTGTGAAGGTTTTTTTCCTCCAAACTTTGCAATTCTCTGGCACTTTTTACCATGCAGAGTCTTGAATCCAGGGTTAACATTCAGATGAGCACATACAATTTAGACACCAGGTCTGTAATTTCATTTGTTTGAAGTTCAGGGTGACATAGGCTTTAAAACAGTGGTGGAAAAATCCCTGCCTGTCAGTATTCTGCTGATATCTGTAACATATTCTGGGTAGGCTCTACAGCAAATTGATCAGTATAACACTGTGACACACACAGAGGGAGTTTCTTTTAAAAGACTGAGAGTCTTTTGTGTTCTTGTAACCAAATAGAATTCTTTTGTCCTCATTAAAGTTTCAAGATTGCCTGTGTAACAAGAGATAGTACTTGTGTGCCAGTTTCCTTTCTCTGGTGTAGAAGAGAGGCTGTAGATAACTATAACCAGGGCTGTCTCAGCTACAGCAAAAAAGGTGGTTTTATCAAGTTGGCGTTTTTTCTGGTAGTTCTTTCAAGACTTACCTTTTGAAACTAATCTGTCTAGGCTGTGGATGATAAATTCTGCAGCGCTTACATTGTTACACAACACAGGAGGCCAAAATAGAAATGGTAGCTGGAGTTAGGAGGTTTCTTTTTGCCTGCTAAAATAACCCAGTTGTGATTCCCAGTCTCCCACCTCTCAGCTGGGTCTTTTCTCTTCTACATCCCTCAGTTCTGCTTTCCCTAAGGGTTACTCAGCTGTAAACTTTTCATGCATTCTGAGTGTTCATCACCTGTCTCCCAGCCAGTATTTGGGAACATATGAAGTGTTGGTTTGTACTCTTTTGATGAAAAGGCCTGATTGATGGTAGTAACCACAGATTTGGGGGGTTCAAGTTCTTTCCCATTACCTGTAGAATTGAAGAATTTGTGTTTCAGTGTGTATATATGCATATGCACATCTTTGTAGTTCAGTTTAACTCCTCATAACACTGAACCCGAGCTGCTAGAGAGGCTGAAATGACATAGGCAGGCATGGCGTTGCTCATTTCTTAGACAGTGTGTCCTTTTTAAATTTTGTGGCTTGTAATTTGTCTAATGACTTGTTATCTTCCTACTTTATGCAAGGTATTTGTGTGCTGCTGCATTTTTATATTGCTCAGTAGTAGAAATTTTATTATAAACAGAGGTGCCAGTTCACTTTGTAAAGACTTGGATAAAACTAAAATTTTATGACTGTAAAATTTCATAACTGTGTATGACTTATCACAGCCTGGTTGCTGACTACAGTGCTGTTGTCCTCTGGTTTGTTCTCAACAATTCTCAGATTGACACGAATTAAGCTTTGTAACTATGTTTGAAAGTGACTGGGTTAACCTTTAAATATTTCTGAATTACAGCATTGTCACTTTGTTTCTCCTTGTTGTGAATTTAATTCGGTGGTAGCAGCAGGCAGAAGTCAAAATGCATTAATTAGCTGCATCACAAGCTAATGGTGAGCAAAGGAGATAATTGTTCTTCCCTGGCTGCTGTCAGCCAAGGGCTGTGCTGGTTTTAGAAGAGCTGTCACCTGTGCCACAGGCAGAGAGGTGCTCTAGCTTCCATCCAGCTGAAATAAAACCAAACCTTCACATTATCAGCATTGTTTCAACAGATGAGCAGTTTTGCGCTGCTGCTTCTAAAAAAAAATTCCTAATAAGGCACAGGGAATTGCTCTCTCAGCCTCATCTCACTCCCAGACAATGTTTAAAGATAAATGTTCATAATGTTTCTGTGTTAGACTACTGTCAACAAGTTTTATCAGCTGGGAAGTTTGTCACTGTCTGATGTAGATATTACTTAATTTTTCTGACCTGTGTCAGTGGAAAAGTATCTTTCTGAACATGCTGCTTCAATAATGGAGATAGGTTGCTAAGTGGCTTGCAGTTCAGAAACTCATTAATTGTGCTCCTTGCTCAAAGCTCAGTGAATTTTGTTTCTCTGTAGCTGGTATAATTTCCTAAAAGTGCAGCTAGAAATGAATCCTTGGTGTTAGGTTCCCCCCCCTAGCATCTCTGAAATAGATGAATATTTACTTAGACAGGTCACTGGCTCTGAGGCTCTAATATTAGCTCTTCATTTTAGGAAATGGATTGCAGCTGCCTCTCTTTTATAAACAAATTACTCTTTCTGAAAAGGTGTTGAGAGGGTATGTGTCATAAAATAAACTTACACTGACATATGATGATCAATACATTATATATGATTAGTTTTGTTTCTTTCAATGTATCTGGTTGGCTTTTAAAAATTCCTAACCCATGCTATCCTTGTTGGTGTTTGGATGACACTGCTTCAAAAATCTGTACTTGAAGATGACAACTTGTCTCTGTTAGTTTAAATAAATTGCTGTGTTTCCTAGTGTATCCAAAATGGCATATAGAACCTCCAACTGAAATAAAGAGATCCTACATAGATAGCTTCCCTTTTATTATAGAATTGCATCCAGTTAAAGTTAGATTCTTGCAGTATCCTTATTTTCTGCTGTGCTTTCTCATTTTGGCAATTTCTTTTATTAGCTCCCTTATTTTATGTTGTATTTTATTCATAAAAGGAAAGCAGTTTTAATGTTAGCTGAGCATACTATTCAGAAATTCATAAAGCTGCAGATGAATTTTAAATTTTATGCAAGGGTTCACAGAAATCTAAACGACTTCTGAGGGATATTAAAGATTAAGTTGTGTACATCCTTTTGGTTTGCAAGTCAGCTGTTGGGTATGGCTCTCTCTTTTCAAAATAAAATTAAATCATGGTCTCTTTCTCTTGCATATATTTGAAAAATGCCATTGATCTTTTAGTTGGCATCCTCAGCTGTTCTGCTGCCTGCTGGCAAAATTGGAGCTTGTTTAATTTAGGATCTCCCTCTAGTGGATCTGCTGGAGTCGAGGTGCTGCTGAGCTCTCAGGGACAGGTTTTTGTCCTTCTGATGAGTTCAGAGTGAGAATCTCTGAAGTTAAGAGCAAAGGCTTTACTGCAAGTGGCAGCTTTCTGCTAAGAAACCAGCGCAGGTTTGTCTCAGAGGGCAGGGAAGCAATGGCTGCCTTCTCAGTGAAACTGCTGCAAATGCTCTGCTGATGGAGGATTTTACCCTCTCCCTGTGTTATAGGTCTGGTAAATGAACGTGCTAACTTCTCAAATGGTTGAACTCTGCTTATTTAAATGCATTTATTTTATTTTAGCTCTATTCTGGTTCGAATGACTGCATTAGCAAACCCTATTTTCCTGCAGGCTAGTTGGGCAGATTGTAGGCAACCAGCAAATCCAGAAGAGTAGGACAACACAGGACTGCATTTTTTCCTGGAATTTTAAAGAGAATTAAATAAAAATTATTAATTAAATAAAATTGAATATTGCAGGTTCCTGCCCCACACTGTTTCAGAAATACATTAAAAGTGAACCAGGGTTTTATTTCTGGCCCTCATTTGGGAAAATTTGGAAAGACTCACTACTCATTACATTAAATAACTGTTTGACATGGTCAAAAGTGACACCTTCATCAAATGCCAAGTGCATGTCATCAAGTTTAAGAGGTCAAATGGAGAGGATTTCTGGCTCTTAGGCTGTGTGCAGTGTGTTCAGATATTCAGTAATTGTCTTGTCTGGAGATGACAGCTTGCTGCAAAGGTTTTGCATTGCATTACAAAGGAAATTTTCATATCTGCATTAAGTAGGGCTCATTGCTGCAATCAAAGTGGCTCTGGAATGAGAGAAAAGCTTCAATGAAGGGAAATCAGACAGCTGAGAATTCTCTGATGTGTGAGACAATGGATTATTTCTTTGAAGGAATAAGGTCACGGAAGGGAAGCTTGTGTTGGGAGGAACAAAGGAGCATCATACTCAGCACTGCTGCAAAAAACACCTCCTAGTTCAGCTGGAATCAGTGTTGCTTTGTGTGGCATCTGTCTTCAACCTCAGGAAAGCCTTGCTAAGAGAATAGGAAACCAACTGTGGGCTTTCTAGATGTGTGATTTGCACCTGGGGAGGTCCTGGGAGTTGTTTGTTGCAGAAGATGAAAGCAGCAGAAGAACTGAAGCAAGGATGTGACAACAGTAAATCAATCTATTTTCATTCTTTCTCATAGAATTCCATAGATGTAAGATTTGTGATGCTTTTTGTGCTAATCTGTAGCAGTTATATATATATATTGGTTCTTGAAAAGATTTTGGAATGTTCTGGATATAAAGGCAAGGTCATGAAGGGCTTCAGTGCATCTGTTCTAGTGTTGCCTTAGATCACAGTGTAATTCATAGGAAAATGGGGAGGAGGAAAAAGAACCAGAGGGGTTTTTTTGTTTCCAAGGTCTCATTATTTTATCCTTCTGACCTTGGAGGGGAAAAAGCCCCTGTGGTTCAAGTTTTTTGAGTTTCTCTTGAATGAGTAAATTTAGAAGTTAGGTTGTCCAGTTATTAAATAAACAAATCTTTATTCACAGCTGTACATTAATGTTCAGTCCCTTCTCTTCCAGCAGAGATAGGTAATTAAATCCTTGCTGATAGAGGAATGCACTCAAATAATGGATTGAATAATTTAATATCTTTGGGAAATGCAAACTGAAACAAAAATTGGGGTTGCCTAATTGGAATATATAGAGAGACTGCAGAAGACTGAAATGAGAAAAGTGGAGCTTGGGGGCTGCTTTTCTTTGTACTGCTTTGGTTCATGTCATGCTAAAACTTGTTTTGGGAGAATAAAAATTCTACAGCAGTGAAGTAATGATGCTATACCTGTACTCTTAGGAAGCCTCTGGAACAGGCTGTCAGCACTCCCTGTCAGAACAGGAGTAACATGGTGGTATTTTTATTACCTGTGTTGTCAAATGTTGGATAATATCTCTGGTCTTGCTAACAAGATTTTTCCCTTCCTTTTAAATGTGGGATTGATTAAATAATTTTTTTAGGTCGTTTCTAGGTGTTTACAATAGCTGATACTGATTAGGTAATCCTGATTTATGTGCCAAAATGCTGATCCTGCAGGAAGTTCTACCTGTTTATTAGGCAGAGTATTTCCTCTGCATTGTAATTGCAGATAAGATTAGTGAAAGCATCATCAGTGTTGGCTGTGGTGTTTGGAAGTGAAGGGAGGGTTGCTAAGTTTTCGGAGTTATACAAACTTTTAAGAGTTGCCTGTATGGTGTTGCTGATTTTTTTCTTTTGGTTCTTCAGAATTAGTGGTGTATCATGTGAAAGCATTAAGTTTTAGGTGAACAATCTGAAGGATTTAATTAAAATCTGGTAGCTGGTCTAAACTGCATGGCAAATATTAATAGAAGTACATTAATTTGTGGATAAAGTTTTGTTTCATAAACATGGAGGAATGTCAGCATATTTTACAGGTGGGGGTTTATAGTGTTGTCTTTAAAAATATTATCAGTAGAAGTTGTGGATAGATTTAATCTGCTTTTGGGAGCAGGGTGTTTTCATGAAAGCCATGAAGATAGCTGTGAAATACACCTTGGGTAGGCTCAATTCTGTATTGTTATCCCCCAGTAGTGACAGCCATCACCTATAACATTGCTATTTGATCATTTACTCAAATTTTGGCACAGCTGAGGGTGGAGGGGGAGCTCTAAAAATCCCACAGTGGATGCTATTGATAGATTTAACTTCAATATTTGCTCCTTTATGTTTGTGCTATTGCAGTTTCATCCAGCAGCTGCAGTTCCTGCTGGTGAAGCTGTGGCCCTGGGCATGGGAGGGTGGCAGAGGGACACTGGGAGCTGCTGATGTCCCCCAGAAAATTGGGTTTGAGCCAAGCCTGGCTCCCAGGTTATCAGAGCTTGGTTTCCAAGGCACTGCTGGCCCTGATAGGGGCTTCTGCTGGCACTGATAGGAGGCTTAGCTCTACTTAAATTCACGTGTGCTTTAATGAATAGTTTTGTTGTTCTTGTTGCCTTTTATTGCCTTGATCAAGTTAAAAGAGCTTGTGGATTGACGTGGAAAGTGTTCAGTTTGAAATTTGGAGTGATGAGTGAATTAACTCAGCTGAAGGGAGCTGTGAGTGAAGCAGGGGCTTGAAGGGAGGGGCAGCCTTGGCTGGGAGATGATTCACCCTACCAGAAGTACTGGAGAAGATTTTGTCACTAGCTAATGCCCTGGTTTTTGGCCATCATGGTCCTGCATATAAACCCATAACACCAGCTGGGAGGGTATGTGTCATAAAATAAACTTTTACACTGATATGATGATCAATACATTATTTATGGTTAGTTTTGTTTTGTTTCTTTCAGTGTATCTGCTTGGGTTTTAAAAATTTCTAACCCATGCTGTCCTCATTGGTATTTTGATGATACTGCATCAAAAATCTGTACTGGAAGATGACAACTTGTCTCTATTATTTTAAATAAATTCCTGTGGCTTGAGCAGTGACTTGGTTTTGGTTCTGCTCAAGGCTGGTTAGAAAATCAACCCAGCCTTTGTTCTGGCATGGCCTGGAGCAGGACAGGCTCTGAATGGAGCTGGAGACACATCAAAGAGGGATACCACAGTTGTTGTTCTTACTGCTTCCTGCACAGATCTCTGAAAAGCCTGCTTTCCATTCATTCAGAAAACCTTTAACCATTTAAATACACTTTTTTTTTTTTTTTAAGTTCTTATATACCCTAACAAAAATAAATCTTTTTGGCTGTAGCTTTGAACTCTTGCCTGTGGTGTGGGCTTTGTTTAGTAGGAGTATTCAAACTGTCCTTAAAGAAAATATTTTCTAAAGATTATAATTAGCCAGGTCACTTATGTTTATATCATATAAATGTATAAATAAATTTGCTGTCCACTTTCAGTCTTGGAAAAGACTTCTAAAAGACAAGTCCCACTTTGATTTGGATATCAGACTGTATAATTGGAACACTGCTTAGTTTTGGCACTAACATACTGAGAAGTGAAGGAGTGGGATTTCTTAGTTACTGAGTTGTTTATATAAACTTTTCCTCTGGGGAGAAAATGGAGATCTTTACCTCAAACTAAAATTCTTATGTGTGATAGTTGACCAGCCTTAGCAGATTTATTCAAAACTTAGGCTGAGAATAAGCTGTACTCTGAAGCACAGTAATTGCAGGTGGGAGGTTTTCTTTGTGGTTTTGCCTTCTTGATTTTTAGGGCATGTGAGGTTCTGAGGAAGATTTCACATGATCTGACTGCCCCTTCTCATCCATCCTTGTGTTACCAGCTCCCAAGTGAGCCTGTCCAGCCAAAGGAAAACACCCACTGCAGCTCAGTGTATAATTTGCAGGACATGTCTTGTGCCAATCTTGAGCAGCTGATGCTTGGGGGGTTTTTTAGGGCTCCAGGAATGTGATATTTTCAATATCAGTCAGTGTCAACACTGATAACATACAATGCAGCTGGCAGGAAAAGAAGTGCGGTAGGGTGTGGTGTGACACTCCAAAAGAGAGGAGGTAACTGAGAGAGTGTCACAGACATCTTTTATGGAAAATCCTTTCCTCCTGAGAAGCTGAGAGGCCTCAGGAACAAACTGTAAGCAATGGTTATCTGCTGCTGTGGAATGCAACAGGTGCATCTGGGATTGGCCCATGTTGGTTGTTTCTAATGAATGGCCAATCACAGCCCAGCTGGCTCAGACAGAGAGCCCAAGCCACAAACCTTTGTTATCATTCTTTCCTACTCTATTCCTTGCTAGCCTTCTGATGAAATCCTTTCTTCTATTCTTTTAGTATAGTTTTAATGTAATATATATCATAAAATAATAAATCAGCCTTCTGGAACATGGAGTCAGATCCTGGTCTCTTCCCTCATCCTGGGACCCCTGTGAACCACGGTCACAAAAGAGGAACAAAACAGAGGAACAAAAGGCATTGAGGGAGGACAAACCCTGTGTTTCCTTCCTATGCTTTCATAGGGACCTGCAACTGAAATTGTTTGGCTTTTGAACAGAGATACAAAGTAACCAGTCAGTTAGGGCTAAAAAAATTAAGGAGTTTGATAAACTCCAACTCTGGTTGTGGTTTAAAAGGGTGATGTTGGGATGCTTGATTTGGTTCAGGCAGTGCCCAGCAGTCTGATGTTGGTGTTCTGATGTTGATGCCACTATAATTGTCATTGTTACTGCATGAAGCACCAGGTCTGGCTGTCATCTAGCTGGTGGAAATGCTTCATGCAGGGCTTTTTTTCCCCTGAGATTTTTAATGTGGTAGATTGCCAGTCCATCTCTCACCACACACTTGCCTGAACTGTCATAGAGGAAGGGTGATGCAAAGGTGAAAATAAGCTGAAAAACCAGAAAGCACTGAAACTGGAATGGCTGCTGAACAAATTAGTATAAAATTATATCCTCTGTCTGTCAGAATGTGCTGCAGAGTGCACCATCTGTGCTTTTTTAGAAAAAGAGAGATGTTAGGTTTTCTTTAAAACTCAGAATGAATAGACCATTCAGCCTCATCTCTCACTTGGCTTATATTGGCTTCTGAAGATAAAGTGATCCTGTAAAAGGATCAGAGTTCTTTTCCAGGCAGTATCTGAATATTTCTCATGGGGGTTTGTGTTTCTGAGGTATCTTAAAATGTTCAGAAGCCTCTGAGAGAGGTTTTCACTACCTAGTTCCTGTTTATTTAATATACCACCTGTCATGCTACCCAGGCAGTTATATTTTAGCAGTAAAGTGGTAGTCTTGGCTTGCTGTAATAAACCTTCTAGGATAAAACATGCTTTTCCACCTGGCATGTACCTTTAATTTTATAATGTTCATTAGCAGGGTGGCTGCAGAGGGAAATTTCATGAGAAAACAGGACAAATGACTTGGGAGCTGAACTTCCCTTTTCCTGAAAGCCTTTGGTATACTCAGATTGCATTTCCTTAAGGCAAAAAATGTGTAAGAAGTACTGGAACCAGCAGGTTAATTGCCAGCAGGGGATTTTTTTCCTTTTCTGTGTGCATAGCTGTGAAAGAAGCCCATCCCTGGAGTAGGCTGGCCAAGCTAAAGCTGCCTGGGCTTGCTCGTGTTTGCCATGTGCAGAATTGGTGGATAACATGGTTTTCTGAAGGACACTGCTCTGGAACAAAGTTTGAGGCTATTAGGAACAGGTTTTTCTCACAACTAGGTGTGTTGGAATAGCCAGTGCAGATGAAGGTTGGTGTTTACTTTCTGCAGATGTTGGCTAAAGAATGATTTAAAAGGTTAGAGAGTTGTGGTCTGCACCCAGCTACTGCAGCATGATAATACCTTCTTCAAAAAAAACCTTTTAAATGGTCTTAAAGATTAAATTGGCTGAAGTTTGATCTTTTCATTTCTACTGCGTTTTCAGCACAAAATAGTTCTGGTTCTAGTTCTCAGTTTCTACAATATGGACACATTGTGACCATTTCTTTTCATTTTTCTTTTTCATTATTAATTTTCAGTCAGCGTGTTCCATTCTGAGGAATAAGCCAGGAATTTCATCCTATATCTGATACTCAAAAGTGCTGCTTGCAGTTTGCAGCTCAAGCTGTGAGCCTTGACTTACTCCAAGTGTTGTGCTGGGCATGGCAAGCAGCAGAGCTGGTGTTTCCAGCACCTTTCAGTGCTGCTGGATTGTGTCTGCTTGTGAAAGGCCACCAGAGGCTGCAGGCAGCAAATAGCCCAGCTGCCTGGGAGCTGCTGTCATGGGCATTAAAGCTTTCCACCTGTCTCACAGGGCAGAGGAGAGGAGGATGTGTGTCCTACACAAGTTTTCAAGCAGAAAAGTTTTCCAGATGAGCCGTGTGGCAGATGTTTCTGTTTAATGGTCATTTAACTGCAATGAGGAATTAATAATTAAAATTTTTTTGCATTTATAATACAGGTTAAAAATATATAGTTTTTTAATATTGAATTTTAAATATATAGTTTTTTAAATATTGCATTAAAATATAGGTTTTATACCTGGGGGTGTCTCTTGGAGATACTCAAGCAGCATCAAGGCATTAGGTACAAGGGCCTAGTGCTTGCTGAAAGAATAACTAAGGAAGACACCACATCTGGGGTACACTGCCTGCTTTCATCCTCCACAATTAAATCCCATTACTTTTTGTAATTGTAGGGTACATAGATAGTGTACACTTTTATAATTTTCATGATTAAAGATCACAGTGGACACAAAACTGTGGCATTCTGAGGAAATTAACCTTTTTGTAGGGCTTTTAGACAAGGCACTTGTTGGCTGTGTCTCAAGCAAGTTGCCTGTCCTTGATGTGTCAGTGTATCACATGTGGTCTTTTTATCACTCTTTTTGGGTGACTTTCACAAATTCAGATAGGAAAAAATTTTGCATTTTGATATTTGAGATGGGGAAGATCTCATTACAACTCCATAACTCTAACTAGTTTGGTGGAATATCAGTGGGAAATCACTGCTTTGCTCTTGGACATTTTCAAAACTCTATGTTTTAATTGATTTTAATTCTTTTTTCTTATAAATCCCATAATCTTGAGCATAGCTGTAGTCTAAATAATTTCCTGGATTACCACCTGACAGCAGCAATGCATCCATGGTCTCCTATATTTCATTCCACACTCTGTTGTTCTTCACTTCTTTTTACACAGTTTTGTGCTGTAAATACATTTGTGATTAAAATGGTAAAGCTTTTTTTGTTTCTAGAATACAGATCTCACATAGACAATTACTTGGAAGTGGTATGGTTCAGAATTTCCCATCAGTAAAGGCTGAAGATGATTTTGCATGACCACCTTCCCTTTTGCATCTCTTGTGCTTAGCAGAATTCACAGTTTGCACATTTGTTATATGCCCCCATTCCTTTGGACACAATACTTACCAATTCAAAATTCCTTTGGACACAATACTTATCAGTGCAAAAAAGGTCTTTGATCCAAGTTGATGACCTGAAATCTGAGTAAATTTTGGTGTGACCTTTAGAAACATGCTTTATCTTCCTTCTCTCAGTGTGGTGGTATGGTTCTGATGGTTTTTCTCCTGTTCTTTTGTTTTGTTTTGGTTTGGTTTTTTTTGTTTTTTTTTTTTTTTTTCCTTTTTCTGTTTTCTCCCCCCTTTCCAGTGTTCTATTTAGGTGAGTGGTTTAATTTTTTGAGCCTTTCCTGCTCCTCCAAGAGTATTTGTTCATTGTTTTAAGAAAAACAATCAGCCTCAGAGTGCTTTTCAAAGCTTTTGTCAAATTCCATCATGCAAAGAGTTTGTTTTGCATTTTTGTGAGACCTTTCCATCCATGTGAAATAAATTCATTCTGCAGATGTGTGAGGTAACGTTGTACATGTGTGAGGTTGCAGTTTTTGTTTGCTGCATTATGCTGTTGAGCTTGTTTGGCTTAAAAAGCAAAAGTGAGCAGTTCTTAAAATGTTGTGTGATGGCTGGCTTTTTTCTTTGATTTTTGTGCCTTTTTTTTTTTTTTTTTTTCCATGGTAAAATTTCAAACCATTAATTTATGATCTGTTTTTGCTCTTAGGTCCTACATTGCCTCGACAGAATTCACAGCTTCCCTCTCAAGTACAAAATGGTCCATCACAAGAAGAAATGGAAATCCAGAGAAGGTATGGTATTAAAAGTGAACAGCTTGTTCAGTTCAAGGAAGTGATAACTCTTAATGAGGAGAAAATAAATGTCAAGGACTTAGAATTGCTCTCCTGCACGAGGGCAGCATTTGTGTGTGCCGTTCTCAGTGCCACTGTAAAAACTTTCTTGCTGGATCCCTTGTTCCTGCTCTCCACCCATTCAAACAATGCAGTTGGAATTGGCATGCCAGGAAAGAGTTGAAGATCAGAGAGGAAGCCTTGGGAGATTTCACTGTTGTCATTTTCAACCAGGCTAATTCATTTTCCAGTGACTGTTGTGTGCTCAGTTTTTGACACTGAAAAAAGCAGCAAGTGAGGAAGGAAGCTTTGGAAGCAGAGAACTGAGTCATCATGAATGACAGGGCTTTTGTCCTGAGTGTGGATGTGCTAGATCAGAACATTCTATTGGAAATCTTGTTTGCCTTTACACTGTATTCTTTAGCAAAACCCCTTCATTTTCTGCTTTTAGTGTATAAATTGATGGAGCCTTTAGCAGTTTAATTTTCAACTGAAGCATTGCTGGTTATATCTGTGCTGCCCTCAGTGACTGGTCTGTGTTCCCCTGGCCAACTGGGGCTTCCTCCAAGTTTAGCTGTTCCATTCCATTTCTATCCCTGTGGGATATTTTTTCACACCTGTAGCATTTTAAACATACAGAGTCTTTTCACATTTCTTTTAATAATCATTATGTATTGATGAAGTGCCCATTTTCTACAAACTCAGTGGTTGCCATATTCCCAGTTTTGCTTTGTGGCAGTGTGGGGTGAGTGTGGGGGTTATGGGTGTCTGACATGGCAGAGGCTTGTAGGACAGTGCTGTCCCACTGGGCTAGGGGAAAACAGCAAGACCTTGGGCTGTCCCAAGCACACTGCCTGTGCTGCAATCCTGGATTATTTTACCATCAAAACACTCCCAGGAGATTAGCTGTTCCCTTCCTGAAGGGATGCTGGGAATGATTCAGGTCACATGCAGGACAGATCCAGGGAACAGGAGCCTTGGACAAATGGGAGGTGGTCCAGGCTGATGGTGTAAATGCACCTAACAGCTTTTTGTGCTGACTGGAAGAATGCTTCAACATGTTGGCTCTAATTAGCACTGAAGCTTTCTCTATTTTGCTATTCAGCATTTAGAGGTGAGCAGAACCAAATTGCCAATTTAGGAATAATTCATTTGATAAAGAAGCTATATATGTTGAACAAAGGGTTGCCATCAAAATTGGCATCATACTTGTCTGTCTCTTTTCTTCTGTGTCTTCTTAAATCTGAGCAGGAACCACTTTATCTGAAAGTTACCTTGTTTAAGAACAAATAGCAAGAACCTCATTACAAATCTGTCTGTTTGATGTGTTTATGTGCAAGTTTGCTGTCATGATAAAAGTCTTTTATGTCACTTCTTTTGACAGACTTTTAAAAAGCCTTTTTTCTTTCGATTTTTTTTTCTGTCCTACATTAGTGGTTTTTAGTATTTTTATTTGCTGTCTGTTCCTTTAGAAAGCTGCATTATCTGAAATTTATAATGCTGAAATACTTTTGAGAGAAGCATTGTAGACTGGCATCTCCTCAGAATAAGTGCTGCCCTATATTAAGAGCTCTGAAAGTCTCTTGAAATTTTTGGTATGTGAAGGACATCCTATCAGATGGCATTCTTATGGCTTGGCTTTTTTGATCAGTGTGCTCGACTTGTTTCCATTTAATGCAGTGTCCTCTTTGAAGTCTGCTTCTGGGTTTGTTTTGTTTTTCCCTGAAACAAGGATGGAGCACTGGAATGAGTGTTTTACTCATGCTGCTAGACAGATTGCCCGTGGAAGGACTATTGCTGCTGTGTCATTAAGCTTAAGAAGAACATGTAATTTTGTTAAAACATTTCACAAATGCTTCTTCAGTCTCATGACTCCTCTAACTACATGGTAAAAACAAAGTTCAATTAACTCTAAGCTAGACCTTCTCTTCTGTAGTAACTGTCTTGCAGCTTTCAGACTCTAAGAGCAAGAGTTACTACCATCATGTAGAGAGTAGTAAATAGTTGGGAAGAAAAGGTTTAAGTATGGATTACTTTGAACATATCTCCAAGTGACATTTCCAATCTCACTAAAGGGTAAAAGCAGTGTGGGCAGGCTTGAATCCTGTGGGGAGCAGCAAGACTACAGGGAATGCAAGAAATGGGAATAAATGTTACTGCGTGGGCAGGGACATGGGGTTTGTGATGGAGCAGGAGAAAGGCTGTGCCAAGTCTGTGCCTTGTGGAATGTGTGTCTGTTGGGTGGGGGTTTTCTTGGAAGTGTGGCTTGGTAATAGTTGTCTTTGAATTCTGCTCTCCCATCCCTCCTCTTAGGTGTGCCTGGATTTAGCAGTGTGTAACTGACTCCTGTGTTAAGTGCAGGAAAATGGTTTTTTAAATTATTCTAAGCTGGAGAAAAATATCTGCTTGTGTGAAAATTAAAGGGACCCTGTGGAGGTCTAGTCTAACCCTCTGCTCAGAGAAGGACTAATTTCAAAGTTAAATTATGTGGCTTGGAGCTTCAGGGTTTTCTTAGGCAGAAATAGAAACATTTCTTCAGAAGTATTTTGCCAAAGGACTGACCAGTGAAGAGTGGCATAATAAAGAGAGCTCTTCAGCCATCAGGGTCTGATGTTTTCCTTTGCTTTCATAACCAGTGTTCAGGAATCTTGGGAAAATTGGGAATTGAAGAGTGAAATTAGTTCATTGCCAGCAGAAGTACATTATTTTGGTTCAGAGATTTTTCTCTGTTTTTAGAAAAGATTTAGATGCCCTTACATTTTGGGTAAAACTGCTTTGTTTATTTTGCTGCAGAGCTTCCTACTTGAATATTTGTATTGCTTACTGGGCAGTGATACAGTTCCTAAGGCTGCTAGGACCAGATGTGCCATCTGAAACACTGAGGTTTTTATAAGGCCAAGATTACACATAAGGTATAATGAACTAATTTTTTCTGGTGAATTGATAACTTTGTTACTGTCTTTTAAGAAACCTTAACACATGGTGGATGCTTTCCCTCTCAGGGGGTACTTGATGCTAGCTGTAATTTTCCTTAATTTGCACTCACTTCAGTACAGTAATAGCAGGCTTTAAAACACTCCAGCTTCCATTTTGATCCTCAAAACTGAAGGGATATTTTGTTCTGTGAGTTGTTTTTAATTTTGTCAGAGTGGTGGCCAGGCAGTGTTTATAAATTCCACTGATTGATAATGAGCCAGCTTCAGTTGACATACATATTTGTTAATAACTGCAGAGTTACCTAATGCCAAAGACCATTTTAAAATACAAGATTAGTTCATGGCATGCCTGTGTGTGCTACTGGTGCATGTAAATTTACCTTCTCTCCCAGCCGTGGTAAATACATTGTCAGGAATATGAGTCACTGAGTTGGTATCTAATATGACACTTGGGAATTTAATGAGTTAATGTTTATAAATAACTTCAAAATGGTCACTGCTTCATAAATAAAGAGCTCCAGGAACAGAGGAACTGTACAGATAGTAAGGAATGATGAGGGTGTACAAGCCTCCCACTGCCCTTCAGGGGCGTCATGGACCAAAACTCGACCGAATTCTTTCGTAAGTACTCAAAAACATTACAGGTTTGGAAAATGCAACAGCAGAATAGTAGGAGGGATTGTACTTATTAAATACTTTCTTTGCTTTGGTTTAGTTTGGTTTGTGGTGATACTGTTAAAGAAAACACAGGTATGCCTGTGCTAGAATTTAGTATTAATATGGTGTGGGTTTCGTAACATCCTGTGGAAGGATTCTTAGTTTTAGTACAAGTTCAGAGGCTGTCAAATGTAGCAGTTTCTTAGTAAATAAGAGACTTGAAGGCAATATTTTTATTTTACAGATGAAATTTTTTCTGAATTTTGCTAATCTTGTTCTTCAACTATAGTAAAATGTTTTCCTCCTTGTAACTTAGTAATTATTACATACTCCTGAGCTGTTTTGAAAACATATGTAGAAATGCTAAGAAAAAAAAATATCCTGCAATTCAGTGTCAATGTAGCTATTGTAGTTTAAGGGAATCAAAGTTTGCCCATGGCTGTGTGTCCCTGGTAGCCTTGTTTGTACTGATTTCCCACAGCCTGTAACTTTTCCCTGGTTAGTGGCCAGATGTACAGCTTCCAGCTTCCCTTTGCTTCTGAAATGGTGCCACTTATCCAACAGCTTCTTTCAAGGAAGTAGGGTTTCTTTAAAAGGCAAATGGATTGATTAGATTATAACTGAGCACACAGCTCTAAGCTGAGATACACATGAATATGATGGAGTTGTTGGCTTTTTGGTTTAGGGTTTGAGAGGTCAGTAGAATCCACTCATATGATTGTATTGTTTGCATAGCTGTGGTTTAGATGGAATCAAAAGGGGCTTTTCCCCCCCTTTTTTTTTAAGATTTTTTTTTTCGTGTCTCATTTTCTTTCCATTTGTAATAAAGTTTTCAGAGACTAACCTGTCTTATGGGCAGGTGTAATGGGTGTTGTGTGGTTACAGCATAATTGTAGATGCTGGTAACATTGATCTATTGAGAAGACCACTCTTCCATTAAGCAGTATTCTGATGACATTGATAGAATTGCTTTCAAATCTTTCAGTTCTGTGAGCTTTTTTTCTGTTTAATGCAGAACATGAAATTGGAGTTGAAAGTTGCTCTACATTTTCCCAGATTTTTTGTTATTGTGGTTCCCTTTTAAGAAATTGTGTTCCAGTTGTACTCACTGGAATTCACTACTGAGAGGGAGTTGCCAATGAAAGTAGGTTTTTCTACTGCTGAGATTCTTCTTTTTTTTCAAATTCCATGAGTACAGGTGTCTTTCTGTGATCTAGCATCTGCCAGGAAAGCTCATGTTCTCTTAGTTTGAGATAATATATTGAAAAGATGTAGATGAGGAGAATTAGGTTTAATGAGGTGTGATCCAAGAGCATTAACAGATCCCTCAGTCTGTTAGAATTCCTCTATCTAATCCATTTCAAGTTTCTACTTGTCTCTTCATGTCTTTATCATAGTGACTGGCTACTAATTTTTGCTTGACTGATAAAACCTAGTTCTTGCTACTTGCAGCTAATGCATTTTTAGCTTATAACATAAAAGCTTCTTCTTAAACCTTAAATCCCTTTTGATCAAGGAGATGAAAGCCTGTTAATTTGACTTTGGTAACAGATAAAACATTGGACAGTAAACTGGACCCAGACAGTATTTTCTTCACAAAAACAGGCTGTTCCTGGGCCTTGGTAAGGCATTTGACAGATACCAAGAGGGAATTTTCAGGCCATGTGGAAGAGAGGAGGATTGCTGTGGAAGTGTGAGGAGCACAAGAACAGGCATCAGTGCACCAATGGGACCTGTAGCAATCAAATTTCTTTTGGTGTTTTGCTGAACAAAGCAAGTCCTTGTGGCTGATGTGAGTTGAGTTACGTGAGAATGAAGGAGAACAAGAGGGGTTGGATGATATTGCAGATTTTGATGATCAGAATAGAATGAGAGTTCTCATAGTAGGTGTCCTGTTTTTAGAGGGGAATACCACCAACCTGTAGACCACATTAGTGTACAGGGAAAAATCAAATGGACATTGGAAGTGTTACATGCAATGGTGTCTGATCAAGAGAAAGCTGCCTGAACCTGGAAATAGCTGTAAGGACCTGGATTTGTGCAGTGATTCAAAATCATGATAAATGCAGTTAATTACATCATCATTTCACCCTGTGTCAAGTGTTTGATACAAACCATAATTTGAACCAGTCTCACCTCTCGGTGCTGCTGAAAGAACCAAAGGTGCAGAGCACAATTCAGAGTGGCAGAAATTGTCAGTTCCAGAGCATATACATCAACTCACTTCACAAACCTCTGGCCTTTAACAGTCAGGCTTGGCAGATCTTCTGAGTCCCTGTGTCCTGCTCATTGTACCAAGCTGACCAAGTCTGGTCTGGTCTTCTCTGACACCATGTGGATTATGCTCAGGTAGAAACTGTCCTGAGTGTCAAGCACTTGACAGAAAATAAAGCTGACTTGGTGAGAGTTTTAGAGCAGGAGTTAAGTTTAGATAATGCAAAGTGAAGTTTATGCAGCTGAGATTGTTTAGGAAGATGCAAAGAGGTTAAATATTGATCACCTCTGCTGAGCTACTGTTATTGGTGCATCCTGTACTTCTTATTTATGAAGATTCTCAGTCTCTGTGGAGGCTGCCTGTGTTTGATGTCAATACAGCTTGCAAATTTCCAAGATGTGGATGTATTTTCTCTTTGTACATGAATTATGAAATTTGGGGGGTGGTGTGTGTTCATTCCATGGTACATAATGTGTAGGCACTGAGATATTGTAAATATTCAGTAGGTTTGCATGACCATACAGGAGAGTGAGCTCTGTGGCAAATGCTGAATTTTGGAGTGGTGAATAAATATTTAATATTAGAGATGGAAGAGCAAGTTTAATGCTGGTACTCAGTTTTGATTACTCAGATAAATTCCTGCAAATTTGAAGAGCCATAACAGGACACACTTTCCTGAACTGGTACAGAAGATGATCAGAGGATTAAACTATTAAAAATCAAGCTAGGAGCTAAGTACAAAATAACATGCCAAAGCACTTTCTTCCCCCTGTAATAGTTTCAACAAGGCTAAAGTAAGTTGGCTGTGTCTGTGTCTGGACTTCTGTGGATTCCTGATGATCACAAGGTGTAGAGGACAGCATGCTTCAGGTGGAGCTGAGGTCAGCCTGCATCTGCTGCTGGTGTCTGTGACTAGGGGAGCTAAGTTCAAAATAACATGTCAAAGCATTTTTTTTTCCCTGTAATAGTTTCAATAGGGCTAAAGTAGCTTGGCTGTGTCTGTATCCACTTCATCTACTTCTGTGGATGTCCAGATGTTCCTGGTGATCACAAGGTAGAGGACAGCGTGCTTCAGATGGAGCTGAGGTCAGCCTGCATCTGCTGCTGGTGCCTGTGGCTAGGAGCTAAGTTCAAAATAACATGTCAAAGCATTTTTTTTTTCCCTGTAATAGTTTCAACAAGGTTAAAGTAGGTTATCTGTATCTACTTCTGTGGATGTCCAGAGAGTGTTCCTGGTGACCACAAGATAGAGGACAAGGTGCTTCAGATGGAGCTGAGGTCAGCCTGCATCTACTGCTGGTGCCTGTGGCTAGGGGAGCTAAGTTCAAAATAACATGTCAAAGCACTTTTGTTTTCCCTATAATAGTTTCAACAAGGCTAAAGTAGCTTGGCTGTGTCTGTATCCACTTTATCTACTTCTGTGGATGTCCAGAGAAGAGTTCCTGGTGACCACAAGGTAGAGGACAGCGTGCTTCAGATGGAGCTGAGGTCAGCCTGCCTCTGCTGCTGGTGCCTGTGGCTCAGGCAGACATTGTGTAGCCTGTCTGCAGCCAGCTGCTGTGTTTGCTGCAGTGACTCAGTGCTGGGAGGAGGAGAACCATCATGTGAGATGTATTCTAGTGAGTAGTGACTGTTGGATTAGATAATGCTATCTGTGCCCACATGCTGGGGCTAACAGCATTTGAGAATCAAACTCCAAACATTGCTGGCTTGGTTGTTGCTCTGCAGTTGGAGGCAGGGTTAGAGGAGCTCAGGGCAGCCCCAAAAGTTTGGGTACACTGAAGCTTCAGGTTGAGCAGCTCAGTTGGTTTGGATTGATGAGCCCAGCTTTAATCATAGCTGATGTGATACATTTACTTCTCCAATTTAGCATAGTAGTTATTCCTAGATTTCTTGCCTTTAAAACTTAAAAAAAACCCCTAGTGAAACACAGAAAGAAAGATGTATAAGCTGTTGAGTACTTCCTTAGAACCACATTTGGTTTCTTCTACTGAATGCCTGAATGGTAACTTTCAGAACAATAAGTGCAGAATATTACTGCAATGGTTATAACCAGCAATAGTCTGGCAACCTTCATGCTGCCTTCTTAGTGTCATCCTTATGTCTCTCTTCTGACACACTTTGTCATTTCAGAAAAAGGAACAGCACAAGCAAGAAACTGTTTTTCAAAAAAAGCAAAAAAACCACTGTGAGTGACACAGAAAATCTCCCCTCAATTGTATGTTTTTAAGTCCACGTTGTTTTTTAATAACTCAAGTGATAGTTTTTGGTGTCTTCTTTCAATACACATATTGAATTTTTTTTCCCCCTCATTTGCCTTGTTTTTGTATCTTTAAGCAGACAAAACAGGGATAGTGTTCATATTGATCTTTGAGTGATTTGATGCCCTGCTTTGACACAGTTTTTCTGCCAAGAAAGAATGAAATATGAAATTGGTGTGTTCATAAATGACAACTAACAGCTGTCAAATACTATGAATTATCTGCCTGCAGCTGACCTCTTCATTCAATGCAGCAATTCCTTCAGTCAGGTCTGTTCCTCAAGATATTTTGTTTTCTGCAGGCTTTGTCTTGGATCTTTGTTTTCTACAGTGAGTTTTAAAATTAAATACTTCAAACAAGTTTCTGTTCATCTTGAAATGTCTGTCAGCTCAGTGCCTCCTGAATTTGGATGTGATACAAAGATGCCTTTGTACTGTTCATGGAAATACCTCTGTTTTTAATGTATCTGGCTTTGTGACAAGAAGCCTTCCAGGTTCGTGGCTGAACTCTGTTATTCAGGTTGATATATGGGCTCCTCAGTGCAGTTTCCTATCATCTTTTTAGGAAAAAATGTAATGGCTTGATCTCACAGCCAAGAGCAAAGCAAGCTAGTGTTAGATTCCTGAAGATTTATGTGAATGTATAGCACAACTTCCACTTGAGGAGGCAAGGTGACCTGCCAGAGCAGGCAGCTCTTTGCTTTTGCAAACTGTTTCACTTCTGGATTTGTTACTCATAGGTTTTTTTTTTTTTGTTTTTTTTCCCTCTTGGTGCCCTTGTGACAGAAGCTCTGGGTTTTGACACAGCTGGAGTTTCTTCATGTTTCAAGGCATCCTTGCTCTGGTGGAAGGAGTCTTTGCACAAATCCAGTAACTCTGCTGCAGGTGACAAAGATATGGAGGCTTAGATGTGGAAAGTGTCCCAGGAAAGGACAGTTTCCCTCTGGCTGTTAACTCTGCTCTGAACCAGAGTATTGTTTTACCAGTAAACACTGAAGTTTCTTAATCTAGTTGAGATCTGTGTCTTCTCTTCAGCCTGTGTGGTAATGGCCATATTTTAAGACAATTAACTGAGGGCTCCATTCTTTTGATTGACTATGTTGAGGTCTTCAGCAGAAGGCCCCAGGATCTCACAGTCATTCACCTTCAGGAGCAGAAGTTAAAAAAAACCATCTGTTCCCTTCCCCTTCCCCAATACAGATGAAAAATAATAAATAGTATTCATTTGAGACAGCTTCCTAGTCACCCATCACACACACTGGGCTTTGAATGTAGTGGTGCTTTGCTAAATGGAAAGTGATCTCAGTGTGCATGTGGTGCTGGCTCATTTCATAGAATAACAGGAGCTGAGACAGCAGGGCTGCTGAATTGTTATTCCTTTTTATGATCAAGAGCAAGGCAGGAAGGCTGTGTGTGTACCTGAGTAAGTAAATTAACTGCAATTCTGTTTTACAGTTGTCACGTAGAAGAAATTCTAAACATTGTCACCATCTCAGAATGTGGGGGGATTTTTTCCAGCAGGGATGCAACAGTGTGTGCTTAATTCTGCTCATTGCATCTTTTTTTTTTTCCCCATGTGTTATTTCAAGAATGTAGTCATGCTCCTGCTGCTTGGCTGCCCAAAGAACTGCAGGATTAATGCTCATATTAAGTCACAAGTTAATACTGTAAATATGATTCTTTCTTTATCCTCAGCCAGTATCTCCTTAACTGGACAAAAGTATAAGGGCAAGAGGGGAAATAATTTTAAAAGGTGGTACAGTATTAAAGTAAGCTAATTTAAAAACAGCACCACCAAAAAAAATAACTGAGAGCCTCTCCCAAAACACCCCAAAGTGAAGCTTCCCAAAATGCTTTTGGCATGAAGCTCATTAAAATCCACAAAGAAAGTGTCATGAACAGTCACTGAGATAAAGGTCCCAGCTATTCTGAGATTCTGAAGTTGACTCTGAATCTAAACATGAGTAACAGCACCTTGTGTGTGACTGACGTGCACTTCTACAGCAGGCTCAGCTATTTCATGGAAATTACCTCTTCCATTTAATAAGTCACACTTCTAAAATAGTTGGAATAATCACATTGTCTTTGCATAACAAGCATTTCACTACAAGACAGCTCTCTGGGGCATTTTGAGTGTCTCTTTAGCTTTTTCAAAAGTTGTCCTGGTGGCCAGATGCGCTTTCTAAGACTGAAGGGTTTGCAGGTATTGCTTTCACAGGGTTCTTGAACTGCCAGTCTTGACATTCAGATGTACTTTAATTGCTGTGTGATGACTCTCCTTAATCTGCTAATGCTTTTGTCTAATATGATTTTGATCTCTGACAAAATTCAAAAATAAAATTATACTATCTAATGCTGACTAAACAAAGCCAGAGGGATTTAATGCCTTTTTTTTTTTTTTGAATAATCAAATGTGGTTTTAATCTTTTTTAGCTACAACTGTAACACTTGTACACTAAGATCTAGTGTAGTGTGTAGCTTATGGAATTCTTCCTTGCTTATTAAGTTGTGTCCAAGCAGCTTGATTGCAGTACTGGCATCTGACCTGTGCACCTTTTGGTTTGTTATTCAAAAGATTTATTAAAATTGTTGAAATGACATCAGAAGTGTTGTGAGGTGTGGGTTTTTTTGGTTGGGGTTTTATTTTTTTTTTGTTTGTTTGTTGTTTTGGCTTCTTTTTTTTTTTTCTTTGTTGACAAAGGGATGCTTCAGTGACATATAATGAGAAATTATTCTCAACAATGGTGTATTTAATCTCATATGTATAAGATATGCTTGCAAGGTATTTTGCTGCCCTCTCTTGGTAGAGCTTTTGTATTGTAAGCAAAGTGCTTAACTTTGTTCCTGGCAAAAAATTCTGGGTTTATTCCTTTTATTTTCTGAAGAAATGGGAAATGGCGATTCTTTTACCAAAAAAAAAAAAAAAAGAAAGAAAGAAAGAAATGTTAAATATGGCCTTACTCAATATTTACTAAATAATGAGTACTTTGTTATTCAAGTCCTGTGTGGATAAAAGTGGTTATTTCACTGTCTTTCATCTTAATTTTATTTAGTCAATACAATTTGATAGTGTTCATTGCCAGTTGCAATAATTTTTGCTTCAGACTAAATTTAAACACTTGGATGCATTTTGTTATGACACAAACCCTTCTGGGCCAGGCCAAACACCTGGAATGCTTCCCTCTGCTGCTCTTCCATCCTCTGGGCATCCCTTGCTTCAACAGCTTCTGCATGATGGAGTTTCTGTTTTCCAAATTATTTCCCATGGTTCTTGGGGGGTTTTTCCCCCCTGTGGGCTTTTTCCTGCTTTTTCTTTGAATCACTCTGGCAAGGAGTTCCACAGCTCATCTGCCTGATGGGCAGGGCTGCTCTTTTCTTCTTTGCTCTCAGTATTTGCATTGACTCTTTCCTCCCAGCTGTTCTGAAGGAGTGTCCCCATCACTCAGAGCTCCAGTTGTCTTTCCCAGAATGCAGAATTACAGCTTTATAAATTATTTTTCGATGGAAGGCGCTGGGTACATTTGATAACAGTTTTCTACTGCTCTTAAAATCTTTTCAGTTCTGATTTTCTTCCTGTTTTGAGGTGGGAGCAGGGATGCAGGGCTTGTGAGGCAGGGTGGTGCTATTTCTGTACTGTCCATAATCCTTTCTTCATGAATAGCATCTGGTTGGGTTTCTTGAACAGGACACATCAATGAATTGTTGTAACCCTAATACCTCACTCCTGGGTCCACAAGCAACCCAAAGTCCAGCACTTTGTAAATTCATTCAGCAGATACTTCACTCTCTCTGTCCTGCTTCACTTCAGTTGAGGTTTATTTGCCAATTTTATTCCCAGGTTAGTTGGAATTAGAAGATCAGTAATTCTTTATAATCAGCCATCAGCCTTGCTGTCCTAAATAACTAAATATTATTAAGGAGCTTTATGACAAGCACCTCACTGTTCCTTTTCCTGGTTGCTTATGGAAATACAAAATTATGGCAGAGCCCTTGGTATGGTATGGTTATTCCAAACCAGCCTTGGCAATGCTGCCCTTGTGTGAGGAGTGACCTATATTGAGCTTCTATTTATGTAAAGAAATTAAGAACTTAAGCAAAAGAAATTTTCTGGCAGTTGCTTGATGTGTTGTTGTTAAACCCAGGGAATTGATACCTTCCAGTATTATAAACTAAATATAACGTGAAATGTTCATGATCTCAAATGTCATATCTACATTTTAGGTTTAGGATGAACAGAGTGTGCATTTCTAGGTGGAATATGCTCATTTCTGGCAAATGGCTGCAAAAGAATGACAAAAATAAACAAAGCTGTTTTGGAATCTGTCAGTGTTGTCTTCTGCTCTGAACAGTCTTTTAGATACAAACATGTGCATCCACCTCTCCTTTATGGAAAAAAAAAAAAAAAGAATTTCAACATGACCAAGCTGAAGTTAGCCTTGATGAAAACCCTGTTTTCCTCTAATAATAGGTTTGATCTGAGGGGAAAAAAGAGCACATAGTCAAGTTAGTTTTGTACAGAACAAGCAAAAGTGTAACATCAAAAATATTTTTAATACCTCTTGGAGGTATTAAATTAATATTTCTGTGGTTTGTGTTATATTCATTATATTATATTGTATTATATTAACATTTCTAGAACTCCTCTACTGGCTCCAAATCTGTATGGGTCAATCACCAGACTTTTTAGTGGACTTCAGATGCTAAAAATCAGTCATTTAACAAAAGCTGGGTTGCAGCTCTGGTTTCATAGTGTCTGTTCTTACAGCTTTGATTTGTGGCTGAGGGAGGAAATGGTCAAGGAACAGAACTGGGTTTTTTGCTTCTGATGGGTAATGAGTTAAGTAGTGAAAAAAGTCCCTTTGTTGTGCACAACAGGAACTTACTTGGTTATAGAAATAATAAAATTTCAAAATTTGTAATTTTTTTTGTTTGTAAAGGAAAAACAATGGTCTGAAAATTGAATGGATTTCAATAACAATGGTTCATGGGCTGGAGTTTGCAGTTATGCTGGTATTTTCTGGGCAAGAAAAGGAGTGAAACAGCTGAACTTCCCTTCCTTTTCAGAATTCTGTCCTTATGACTCTACATATACAGCATAGCATTGCCAATGACTGTCCAAATTAAATTGCCCAGTGGCATAGTATAGAAAACACACATGTGTTAACTTGAGATGTCAAAATTCAGATCTCCTCTCTGCTTTATAGTTAAGAGCTGGATGTGCTTTTTGTTTGTTGAGAAGCTGTCATCAGTTTGCTTCTGAAACATGGCAGAAAAAATGGCTCTGTGCTTTGTAGACCAGATTTTCTTTCTAGCTGTTATGATTTTGATTTTTATTTTTGGAAACAAGAATTAAATAGAGAACAAGACCTAGCAGCATTTTCAGTGTTATGTACTGACAGGAACATACTGGCCACAGCTGGGAGGAGGATCAGCCTAATTTTGTTTCATCACTGAGTTATCCCCAAGAGATGAAAAAGCCTTGAAAATCAAGAAGCTGTATTTTAACCAGCTAGGAAGATATAAAAAGCCCTAAAAAACCCTAAAGAAAATACAGAACAAGTTGAGGAGGAAGGATCAGACAGGTGGTATATAGCTTTTCCCACTGCATTTTTTTTTTCCAGGAAAGTCCTTTCAGCCAACCCAGTGGCTTTGGCAGAGAATTTTGCAAGGTTTCTTCTTACCCTTAGGGTATTTCCACTGCCTGGCTTTTACTTGTTTTCTTCCTCTTCACATCTTCCCCCTCTCTGCTTTGCTTTGCAAAGCCTCCCATGAGCTGGAAGCCCTGCCAGCTCCCTGCAGTGTTTCCTTGGCTGCTGCACCCTGGATTTTTTTTGACCATGTCCATTTTTTCTCTGCCTTCAGGGTGTTTTCATGTTGTTGCCAGTTCAGCTGTGTGTATGTCTGTTAAGATGCAAGTGGGGATGGACACGTGTGCATTTTGATGGATATGGAATAAAATAAAATATGGATAAATTCTATCTGACTAGTTAATCCAAAAACCATAATTTATTTGAGGTGTTTCTTTTTTTAATGAGTGTTTGTGTTACTGCTGTTTCACTGCACTTCTGTTCACTGCTGTGAGTATAAAATACCGTGCAAAGAACAAATGTAACTCCATATCCCAAACTGGGAAGATTGTATCAGTTAGTAAATTAGCAGTAAATTACCCCTTGAAGTCTGTCTCTCAGAATGTTCAGTTAGTGAAGAGGAAATCAGATATGTGATTCTTTTTACTGTAAATATAATAAAACTATTATCCAGCTCAGAAAAGTGGCGTGCAAGGATTAAGACTTCCAGGTAGGTACAAATGCTGTGCTTTTGTTCTGGCTGCTACCAGGATTGTCGATGGGTTTATCTCCTTGTCCTTTGAAGAGCTGCCTGATGTTTTAGGTTTCCACTTTGCAGCTTAGTCTCTTTCCTTTTCTCACCACTGCAGACAATTACAAGAGCAGCAGAGGCAGAAGGAGCTGGAACGGGAGAGGCTGGATCGCGAGCGGATGGAACGGGAGAGGCTGGAGAGAGAGAGGCTGGAAAGGGAAAGGCTGGAAAGAGAGCGCCTGGAGCAGGAGCAGCTGGAGAGGGAACGGCAGGAGAGGGAACGGCAGGAGCGCCTGGAGAGGGAGAGACAGGAGAAGGAGAGGCAGGACCGCGAGAGACTGGAACGACTCGAACGGGAGAGGCAAGAGAGAGAACGGCAAGAACAGTTGGAAAGGGAACAGTTGGAATGGGAAAGAGAGAGAAGAATTTCAAATGCTGGTAAGAATTTCAAAATCCGAGCGTGTTCTACCACCAGACCGCTCTTGATGTGTTTGGGTGATGGAGTGGGAGAGAACCAACAAATGGCAAGGGTGTACAGCTGTTAGCAACAGTCAGTATTTCAGGCTTCATTTTGCTGGAATTCCTTCCCTTTTGTTATGGCAAGAAGTCTAAGATATTTGACTTTCCTGTCATAATTTTCCATTAATTCTGAAATAAATTTTTTTTGCATTCTTTGCTCACTCCGTTGCCACACTCTCTGATTGCATGGAAGAGCTTGAATCATTTTGGGCACCTCCAACATTGGTTGAAGTGTGATGAGTTAAACTTTCTAAATACCTTATCATTGTTTGCTCTATTCAACAAATGTATTGTCATTACATAAGCTGGGAAAAACCCCTAAAATGTATCAGGTTGAGTGTGTTAACATAGAGGGTATGTTGCTATATAAGGCAAAGTAATAGTGTGAGAAATGCTTTTCAGTCTGAAGCCTTGCTTAATCTATCATTGTAGTAACATTTCAGTGAAATGTGTTGTATTTGTAGATAAGATTATGCACTGCCTGTGGAAATGTATCCAGTGATAACTGAAAGCTTTCTCATTTTGGTAATACAATGGAACATTAGTCAAGTGCTTGGTTGTTCTTCAGTCTCAAACTCAATTTACATAAGTCAGCTCATGGTGAAAGTCAAGGAATACTATGTAAGTCATTTTAGAGCGGAGGATTTTATTGGTAGTTTTATTCCCAGTACTTTTAATATTTGCTATGCAGCTTTCTCTGGGGAATAGGGAGATGTCACTTGCTGCCTATGGTAAGAGTTTTATTAGTGGAGTTGAAACAAATGTTAAGATCACTCCATTTGCTTGCAGTTTGCAACCAAACAAGACAATAAAAGCTGGTAAAAGACTGATTGCTCAACCCTATATCTAACCAATCTCACAGATGGGATTTGATAAAACTTTCTCTAGAACGTACTCGTAAATTCAAATGTTGGCACAAGAAGAGTTGGTAGAATTTAAGAGCAGCTGTTGATAATATGTAAAACTTTCCTAACAGTATTTTCACTTGTGCCTAATCCTCTGGTACTAACTGTAGTCTACATTTTTACATTTTGTTCGAATGCTGGTTTTGTTGCTTCATTAGCTCCCTTTTTCTCTTTCTCCTTTTTTTATCCTGCCTTTGCTGCTGCTTTCCATCTTCTGTCCAGCTCCATCTTTCGACAACTCCCCGTATAGCACTCCACTTCCTGAATACTCCAGTTGCCAGCCTCCTTCAGCACCTCCTCCATCATATGCAAAAGCAGTCTCAGCGCCAATGGCCGAGGCCACACCGGAGTACGCTGTAGTGACTTCTGCACCACCGACCTCCACTCCCCCTACACCGCCTCTAAGGCACTCTGCATCGCGTTTTGCTACATCCCTAGGCTCGGCTTTCCACCCCGTTCTCCCCCATTACGCCACGGTTCCTCGGCCCGTGAACAAAAGCTCCCGGCCCCCTTCTCCCGTGGGCGCCGCGGCCACGTTGCCTCCCAGCAGCAGGCCCGCGGCCTGGGCCGCGCCCAGCTTCGCGCCCCTGCCCCCGTCTCCTCCGGTCATGATCAGCAGCCCGCCGGGCAAAGCCGCCGGCCCCAGACCCGTCCTGCCCGTGGCGGCCTCCAACGCGGCGGCCCAAGCGTCCACGTCTTCTCCCACGGCTCCCAACGGGCTTCCCGAAAACCTGGCTTATCCGGTTCCTTCACCTTCTACCTCAGGTCCAACGCCGCCTCCGCCACCTCCTCCCCCCCCGCTGCCTTCCTTTCCGCCTCTGTCACTCTCTGGGCCTCAAGCTTCTCCTTCTCCCAACTCCCCGAATGCCTCGACTCCCTCATCCAAGCCTAGTGTTCTCCCTTCTCCCTCTGCAGCTACCCCTGCCTCTGTTGAGAACTCTCTAAACTCTGTGCTGGGAGACTCCTCTGCTTCTGAGCCAGTCTTGCAGGCAGCCTCTCAGCCGGTTGAAGCTCCGAGCCAGCAGGGTAAGGCTTTCTGTTATTGCTACTAATGCGCTAAGGGGCAGAGCCCTGACTGCCGCCAGGCATGAGCACGGTGCTTCCCAAGCTGCACTGATCCCAATGCCAAACACTGCTGGGGTAAGGGAAATGGAAGAGCTCTGGGCTTAGGAGCCACTGTTCTGTGGCCCGTTGTGAGTAAAGTCCTAATTTCTTAAGAACTCGTCTTTGGAGAACAGAGTTGGTCACATTCTTGCTTGGTAAACCCTGCACTGTTGGTTTATTTGGGAAGTGGTGTTACCGCTTCATAGTTCATAGATCATCCATTTCCTAATGGCAGCCAACATAGAGGAGCACATGTGTGGCTTTGGACATGTAAATGACCTTTAGTGAGGTCATGGTTTATTTGGGAAGTGGTGTTACCACTTCATTAGTTCATAGATCATCCATTTCCTAATGGCAGCCAACATACAGGAGCACATGTGTGGCTTTGGACATGTAAGTGGCCTTCAGTGAGGAACAATTCATATTTAGAAAGTAACGTGTGACACCTACAGCATTTCTTTCTGGGCAGTGGTTGTATTTTGTTCCGTTGCTGTGTGCACATACATATGTACATTTGTATTTAGATACAGAGAGAGAGAGACAGGTCTTTCTGCAGTATTTTACCAGTGTAGCTAAGAAGACTTTGGACAAAAAGTTTGATTAAGAAGGTGACAGCCTTAAGGAACACTCCACCAATATGATAGAAATGCATTTTACATGGTAATACATGTTTTTGTTAGCCTGCTTTTATACTGATTTAACAGATTTAGGTGGATTTAGTAGATGTAGGTCTTTGTACAGAACTCTGCAGTAGCTCCAAAGGTGTGGGCAGAAGGGCTCCTGGGGGATAAGCAGCTTGATACAAGCCCTGCAGAATGGACCCTGTTTATATCCTCCTGTCTGAAATGAAGGTCTGAACTGCTTTGGGATGGAGTGGAAATAGAATAAATGGCCTCACTTCTACTATGGAATAAAATTGTGCACTTGGACAGTGAGTGATGCCAAGAGCGTTTAAAAGGCTTTTGAATTTCTGCAGTGGGTAGCAGAGCAGGAAACCAGGAAGGCTCATATGTGAAATTCCTGCCTTTAGAGATTAAGGTAGTTGTGCAGTATTTTTCCTGCCTCTTGGTGGTTTTGGTGAGACAGAGGTAGGATCTGTGGAGGTGTGGAGCTGTTGTCTACGTCAAGATTTCTTAAACTCTTCCAATAATAATAATAATAATAGTACAGTGATCATCAGAATATTCTTTTTTCAAAGTACACTTTGTATTTGGATAACAATGTGAATTTAATTAAGTAGAAGAATGATAGATAAAAAATAGAAGGGCTTCTTCCCATTAGCTTGAAATATGTCGGTCTTCTAACTCACTAATTACTGTTTGTATTAAATTGTAAAAGTTGATTACTGGAATTATTTTAAAGGAAAGATTTACATACAGCTTAGAAATTAGCATTGCCACTGGACCAGTCCAGGGGCTCAGATGTTTGGGTGATGTGTCAGTGCTTGTTAATGCAGTGAGGTACTGTTCAGCACCATGTGAGCACACCCTGTTGTTCTCCTGCTACGATGCTCATGCCTGACTTTACTCTCTGCCTGTTCCCTGGTGTAAAGCTGCTCTTGGTTGCAGCACAGAACCTGACTGGAGGGGTTTCATGTAAATGTCTCTGGAACTGTCTGATCTCTCACAGGATACTGTGTAATTTTTTTAGCTCATTATTTAAGAATGCTTCTCTCCTGCTGAAATTCAGTGTTTCCTTGCCCATTATCTTACCAGTTTTAATGTCTTGTACACTGAGCAAAAGAACCACCATTTCAATGGGAGCGAGACCTTTGTTTTCTAAATCCTTAATGTCTTCTGTTTGTTTTCTCTCTGACACTAGGTGTTGTCCAAGGACCACCTGCACCTCCTCCTCCACCTCCCCTGCCCCCTGGCCCAGCTCAGTCTTCAGTAGCAGCCCCAGCTCCTCCTGGCCCTCCACCACCTCCTCCCCTGCCACCTTCGGGGCCGCCCCCGCCGCCGCCGCCGCCTCCTCCGCTGCCCAGCCAAGCCCCTCCCGTTCCCCTGCCCCCTCCGGCTCCCCCCCTGCCAGCCTCGGGCTTTTCAGCGGGATTCGTGGCCGAGGATAATCGCCCTCTAACTGGACTAGCAGCTGCACTCGCTGGAGCCAAACTTAGGAAAGTCTCAAGGGTAAATAGAACTCTGGTTTCTTTTTCACCTTCCTGTCCCCCCGCTTCTAAGCTTTGGTCAAGGTCAGCAGCAGGATCAAGGCATTTGGGGTAGGCTTGGTTCATGAAGGAAAAAGCATTACAGGATGTGCTCCCAGCCCATACCATCCTTTATGCACTTGTGCCTGTAGCATTCACGTTCTCTGAAAAAATCCCTTCACCCAGGATTTCTCTCCTGGGAAGCTGAGAAGCCTCAGAGAAAAGGATAAGAATGGATAAGAATGCTCTTCTCTCCTGCTGAAATTCAGTATTTTCTTGCCCAGTATCTTACCAGTTTTAATGTCTCATACCCTGAGCAAAATAGCCACCATTTCAATGGAAGTAAGACGTTTGTTTCATTCACATTCTCTGAAAAAAATCCCTTCACCCAGGATTTTTCTCCTGGGAAGCTGAGGAGCCTCAGAGAAAAGGAAAACAATTCTTATCTCATTTGCTTCTCCTGTGTTGTGCTCACATGTGGAATGTGTTTGGAGTCATTAGATTCTGGTGTGGGTTGTTTTGACTCTTTGGCCAACTGGGGCCAAGCTGTGTCAAGACTCTAGAAAGAGTCATAAGTTTTCATTATCATCTTTTTAGCATTGAGTTAAGTATCCTTTCTGTATTCTTTAGTCTAGTATAGTATTCTTTATTATAATATAATATTATAAAGTAATAAATTAGCCTTCTGAGAACATGGAGTCAGATTCATCATTCCTGCCTTTGTCGGGACATTCCCAGCAAATACAATATGTGCCTTTCTTGCACGTGAACTTTGCTGGTTCCATGAAGTCAGCTCTCATTCTGTTGGCACATCTGCTGTCTTTTTGTGTGCTCTGAAGGGTGAAGACTCCTCCAGTTCGAGTGGAGGAGGAGGAGGAGGAGGAGGCTCTGCTTCATCCAAAACAGACGGTGGCCGTGGAAATGGACCCCTTCCCTTGGGAGGCAGTGGGTTGATGGAAGAAATGAGTGCCCTGCTGGCCAGGAGGTGAGGAGCTGTTCCTGCTCTGCTCCAGCTGCTTAGTCATCACACAGGTGGGATTTGGGCTTGCAGCTGGCTGAGGATCAGATGGAGAGCAGCTCGGGGTTGCTTTGGGAAGCTGATCATGTTTCATGAATAGCCATTTTTATTTGAGTGTAATCCAGTACTTCTGTGTAAGCCTTTGTGCAGCAGTAAGGGAGTGCATGCAGACTTCAAATTGCACAGTTGCTTTGGCAGGAGGGCTTTGCCTTTGAAGGTGTTTTGAAAGTACTTCTTAAAACACTATTTTTCATGAGGCTGTGTAAGTCTTTAATTGCAGTAAACAACATTCTTCCATCTTAAAGCCATGATGAGCTTGGTAACTTTTGTCTCTGCTTACAGGAGAAGAATTGCTGAAAAGGGATCAACAGAACCAGAGCAGAAAGAAGATAAAGCTGTGAGTTGAGAAATTTTATCTGATTCACATTACTCAATACAAGGATTAGCAGAGAGATTCCAGTGGTGTACAAGGGATTATTTATACTTTACTGTATAAAATATACATATAACCACTCCTCTGTGAAGTGCTTGCTCATTTTCTATATACAGTTGTGCAGAGCCATTTTAAATATATTTATATAAAAACTGAAATATTTAAACAGTTGAGATTGGTTCTTGTGAATCTAACAGATTATAAAGATTATTTTTCTCCTTCCCTCCTCTCTCTCTGTTCCCTCTCTTCTCCATTTTAATCAGGAAGAATCAGAGTCTTCATCTTCTAAGGTTTCTTCAACAAGCACACCTGGTAAGTAGCTCAGGTTTGTGAACTCTGGGTCTTTGTAATGCTAAAATCTAGTGACAAATCTCAGTCACCTCTGCTGAATTTTGGAGCATGCCTCTTCTCCCATGATTACAGCCTGGGGTTTTACTGTAGAATAGGTCCTGGTTCAGAAGATGATGGATAAAAAGACCATAAGTGAATAAAGAATATAAATGCAGAGTGCTGAAATTCTTAGCCCATGATCCCTCTGCTGAAGGGGCAGTGTTTGGAGCTGTGTAGCCAACACAGTCAGTAAGGAAAACTTACACATTCTGCAGCTGGCCAAGAGGTATTGTCAGCATGCAGATGTAAAATATTGTAAATTATTGTCCCTCAAGAGACACTCAGGACTTTGTTTTCCTGTCCTTTAGTAGTCCCTTGTTGTACCCTCAGTTTCCCTGAGCACCTCTCAGTACATACCTGCAAAAGGGGGGGCTGTGCCATTTAACCCTGCAGTCTGTCACCCCAAAAGGCAGTGGAAGCAGAAAGGAAATAACTGGATAATGAATACACCAACTTTCAGCCTGTCCAGCTCCCTCTGCTGATTGCTTGCCCATGTGTGCACTTCTCCTCCAGATGATTCAACCACTTGATGATGTGCAGGCCTTTAATATTGAAAACCACTGCTGTAGTGTGAACAAAACCTGGCTGGGGAATAAAAAGGAGTGCTAGGAGTTGTGTGTCCAGATGGAAATAACTGGCAAATTTAGTCCTGAGATACAGGCACTCATCTAGAGGAGTCAGACTGCAAGGAAATAAATGACATCACACAAATCAAGGTTTTCACACACATCTCCTTTATTTTTCTCTTCTTTTACAAGAGTCTGCTTCATTTTGTTAAATGCATTGTGTTAAACAGAAAGGACATTAGCCTTGGGAAAATGACTGCTTTTGGAACACTTCTGATAATATAGGCCCAAAAAGATGGAAAATAAAACCTCTGGAACTGGTTTCTTTAATTGGTGATGATAAGAAGCCTCACCAAAGCTGTTCAAAATGTCAAATGCATTCAGAATTTGACCATTCCCTTCCAGTTGAGAAAGTTTTCTTTGTTTCTTGCTGTGAGATGCTCTGGTTATGCTGAGCCTCATTGCTGGAACAGGTCTTTAAAGTGTTTTAAGAGGAATGCTTGGTATCCTTGAGCAAACTGCAGCCATAGCAGAAGTTTCACAGTTTTACAGATATAGCTAAAATCCTACTAAAATAACTCCTGGGCAGGACAAGTCCTGAAAACTGGTGTATAAAATTAAGTTTAAGGCTTATTATTAGCATAAGTAGCCTGCACTTGGCTGGGTTACAGACTGTGCTGGCAGACTACTGCAATTTAGATATTCTCAGTATCCAGCTGCATCCCAGGGAATTTTCTGGTCAGTAAGAGACTCTGCAAGGGCCTTTCTGCCTCTCTGCTTGCCCAGCTTAGCAGAGTTAAGCAATATGAAAGAAAGGGAGCACACTAAACAAACTCCAAATCTGAAGTGAAGACTGATAAGATCACTGGCACACTGAAGTCCTGAGTAAGTAATGATGGCAATTAATAACAATCCACACTACAGAAAGGCTGTTTGACCTTGTGCAGGTTGTAAGGAATGAACCTCCTTCTTTCTTGTTGCTGAAAGGATACTCTGGTTGTGTCAGGTTCTATCTGCTGGCACTTCACTGAAACTGGCACTGAATTAATTTTCTATCATGAAGAGTTTAAGAAAACTCCTTTTAGAATAGAATAGAAAATAGAATAGAATAGAATAGAAACCTATTCCTCAAGTGTTTGCAGCTGACTGGTTACACAATTCCATGGTTCACAGCTGAAGCCATCCAGTACCTATAAATACCTAGAAATAAATCCAATGCCTATAAAGTACAGGCAGACCTTCTCCCAGCTAGATTAGGAATCAAATGGCATTTGCAGGGTCTGGGAGACCAGTGACACTTCAAGATGCTCTCATTTGATGCATTCACAGATGAGTACAAGGGGAAGCTGAATGTAATAAAAAGAGCAAAACACCAAGCAGCTGACTTGAGTTGCCAGATGCTTGAAGTTTCCTCACATAAATTACACAGTGGATAGAAAAAACCAGTTTTTCATCTCCTCACTCTGTTTTCCAGAACTAACAAGAAAGCCTTGGGAAAGGACAAATACAGTGAATGGAAGCAAGTCACCTGTTATTTCCAGGTACTCCCCTTTTGTACCAGCTGCTTTTCCTTACATTTGTTATTGTTGCACATGCTGCTAAAGATACTGGACTAGAATAGTAAAGATCATCTTCATGAGTTTAAAATTGCTGCTGTGAAACTGCTTTTAGTAGTTTTAAGTAGGACTGAAGAGTTACTTTTGGAGAATGCTAATAAGGGAAATTTTTGACAGTAAAATCAAAAGTTTTACCCAAAAAAGTTTCTTTTAACAATTTTTGGTGTATAACCTCAATTAATAAGGTCTATATTTGCCTACAGCAATGTTTAATTTTTTATTTGAAGTCTGAAATTTCCAGCAAGGTGAAACCAAATTCAGTGCTGCAGTTCACATGTTCAGTAGTAAATCTAGAGAATAGATGTTCTTTCTATTTCTCTGCCACTCACAGAGTGCCTTTATGGATATTTCAGTTATCTTGGTAAGATTTGATTCTGTGACAATTTTCAGTAGCTCTCATACCAGTCTAAGAAAGTCCATCCTAAAGAAGTATAGAAATGTTTTACATCCTTCAGTGCATCTACCATCTTTGATAACTTGTCAGCTGGAACTCTGGTAGGCAGGCAGTGTTTTGAAAGGCATTTTCAGCAAGTGAAATGGCTACTTTAGCAAGTTTTTGGATATATATTTGATTGTAATTGACTTTAGGCAGGAGGCTTGTTCATTTAGAATTCCTGTGTATTGTACACAGAGGTTCAAGTGTTCTGACCCCTGATATATTCTGAGGAAGTTCCCTGAATTTCTTGAGAGAAAGCAAGAGAAACATGTTCAACTTGGGAATGCTGTGTTTGAAATTACTTGAATTCTCATGAAAATCTGGCTGTTGGGCACAGCTAGAAAAGATTTGGTGATCAGATTATTAAAAAAGAGTTGTTCTGTGAGTGGCCTCACTTGTAGTTGAGATTGCCCTTGGGGTCTTCAGTTCTAAAATGCAGCACTAAACACTCTCTTGTGAAGGAAGTATCTCTTATTTTAGAATAAATCCAGGAGTTTGAGGTGTGTGCAGCCTTGGTTCTGGTTGCTTGCTGTGTTTTTTGTCAAGAAGCAGGTGCCATTGGTGGTGATATTCCCTCTGCCACCCTGTCAGGGGAACAAAATCCTGCATCACCTTTGGCCTTGGCTTTCCCTGCCCTCTCCCCCTCCTCCCCAGGAGCTCTGACATGCTTTGACCAAGGTCCCTTGTGCTGATATTTTGATCTGCTTCAAAAGGTGGCATTGAGGGGGAGCTTGTCACAGAAATAATTGGTGTAAGGAGTCCTAGAGAGCATTTTAGAGTTCATATTGTGTGAGACAGGGGCTGACCTGGCCCTTTGGCTCTAGATACTTTGCTCAAATTGCTTATCCATAGGGTAAAGGGATTAGTAAGTAGGGCAACTCTCAATATCTGACTCTTTTGGGGAGTCTGGGATGTTCTGAAGTCTGAATTCTACAGTAGGTTTTTGTAAACTGTTTCATGCTTCCAGTTTCTCTGATCTTTTTCCAGCTGATGAAATTCAGAGGTTGCTGAGGTCTGTTTAAAAATGTTTTCTGACCTAGAGGAGTACAGAGGATTTTTCAGATCTCTCTTAGATTTATTGGGGCACTCTCTCCATCAAGCTTTTGTCTTCATTCATCCAGTGGATAATGCAGATAGAATTTAACTTGATATGAACTTCCCTGGCTGTATACTCTAATCCAAAATAGGAATTCTGTGTTTATTTAATGTCAATTTTCTTTCTCAGTGCTGTCATAACCTGTTGGAAGGTGCCATAGTCCATACTTCAGGCCTGCTGATACAATTTTCTAGTCAGTGTTGATGGCTTTCTCTGCCAGGATGAGGAAATTTTCATACAAGGAGAAGCTGTTAGAAGAAGTCTCTCTTGACTATCCTGGTATTTCTCTTAGCTCTCTCCATTTGCCAAGTCTCTCTCAGCAAGCAGCTTGTTCAGCTAGCCTTGTTTAGTCAAGGGGAGCTGCAGTTTGAGACACTAACACTGTGTCTGCCAGGAGGGGATTTGTTTTCACCTGGTAGGATGTGAGGATTGCTTTCACCTGACCTCTGCAGGGAGAGCATGTGAGTCACACACAGGGATTACACACTTAAGAAACTGGCAAGTCAGCAAAATTTTCTCTCCAGAGATAGAGGATGAAGTTGTTGTTATCCAGAGAGAATGTTATAAGTATTTTAAAACAAGTTAGTGTCCTGTCTAAAATCAGGCCTTTGCTTTTTGGAGCAAACAGAAAAGACTGAAGCTGTGGGTTTTTAATATTTCCTGAAACATGCAAGTAGAACTCTTGAATCTACTGAAACCCCATGGTGTTTAAGGTGCTAAAAGTGAACAAAATGAAGACCTATAATAGCTTTTAAAGGTAGTGTTTCTCCCCCTAATAGACGGGAATCTCCATGGAAAAATCTGCTTGCTTCTGAAAACAGGTTCTATGATTCATTAAACAGGTATCATCCTGTTGGGATTTGAGACTTCCTAACAACCCCTTTGACCAGTTCAGGGTGGGACTTTTTCTACATGGGTTGGTAATCACCACATGCACCAGCAGGTTCCTCCCCCACATTTTGTTTGTCCAGTTGAGCCCATTTTTGGACTGGTTAAAAGCAGATGGTGTCAAAGGCAAATTGAGATGGCTTAAGAACCAGGTATGAATTCATAGAAAATACTGGATTTTTGGCAGTCTCCACCTGCAAAGGTACAAATTCCTGTTGAATATGCCAGGATTTAGTGGACCATTTGCAGTGTTTTAAGAAGCAGGTTTTCAAAACTGCTAGTTCAGATACAGAGGAACAGGAATTAATTTTCTGGGTGTGTTTTTACACCTGCTTTTTCATTAAAGACTTTTAAAACATAAATTAATATTTCTACTTGGAACATATTCACAAGTTGGTTAGCATCATGTGTATTTTTTGCTGGAGATCTTAAGTTTCACTCTCTAGTGGTCATAAAGTGCTGACATTGAACCCCTTCAGGCTTTGAGAGCTTTCCAGAGGTAAATGTTGTTCCAGAGCCTCTCAGAATTACTGAGTCAAATTCCAGCTTTGTTCCTCATGAAGGCACTTGTTGTGGTGATTACTTAATCTTTTTGTATGAAAAGTTCCCCTTTTAGCTACTTATCTTGGGTGCTGTATTCTGCATGTTGGCATGGGTAAGATCTTTCCTCTGCATGCTTGGTTGAAGGTGTGTTAGGGACTGTCAGGCAATGCTATGAAAAACCACACGGGAGAGCTCTTCAGCCACGTTGGGATGTTTGCATTCACTCAATTTCAATAGTTAACGTTTGCCTAAATGACAGCTGCATTCAAGCTGAAAAAGGGAAAAAAACCATTAGCATCACTTGGGGAGGAACGCAGCTAGATTTTCCTGAGATTAGAAATTATCTGTTTTGCTAATTATGGTATTTCAGTGTTTGAATTAAGAATGTCTTGCATTTTGGAAAGCAAAAAGTGAGCACATTGTCAAGATTGAGGGGCAGTGTTCATAAAGAAGCTTTCCTGTGGAGATTTTTAACAGATAGAAGCAGTAGATAATATAGTTATGGTGGGTAAAATAATATAGTTATGGTGGGTAAAATAGTTATGGTGGATAAAACTGACCTTCTGTTCCAAAGATATGAAGAAAAGGAAGCAGTCAGTTTGTGTAGAGCTTCTTTTTGAAGTCATCTTATTAGTACATTGAACTCATAAGTAATTAAAAAAAAATATTAAAGCATGCTATTGATTGGGTTTTTCCATTAAGGCAGATACTGGGTGACTGTTACCAATTGCCAGGAGCTGCATTTAAGAGGATTTTTTTCAGTCATGTTGGATAAATGATGTCATGCCACAGTGTATGGGAACAGAACTACAGTCAATGGAAATTATCAGAAACTATATATGAACTACCTGAAAAAATCAGTGTTCTGCCTGGAGTAGGTCAGGGCTCACAATTTCAGGTGTAAACTGCAAGTAACTCTTTAAATACCAGATGAACCAGCAGTGGCCAAAGATCTCAGCAGATGAGTGTTTTTGAGCAAGGAATTCTTCCATAGTGAACTGAGCACTGTAACATGTAAACAGTTCTGTAAAAGATCCTAAACTGTGGTTTGCCTTCATAGCATCAGTGCACACTGTAGGTTCTCTGGTGGTTGCAAGGTGAATTCTATTTTCCAGCTGCTTTCACTATCAAGTTACTCAATATTTCATCTTCTGTCTTACTCAGTGGATTGTGTGTTTAAGTTTGGTGTGTTTCAAGAACAGTAATTAGCAATTTCTCTCTGGGAATTTACATTTAAGCTGTGTGGACTTAATTCTTTACAGCTGGGACAGTTGAGGTCTGTGATCCTAGGGAAGAACAAGTATCAAACCAACATTTTGATGTGTGCACCCTTTTCTGTGGGAATCACACTTGGAGTGTTGTTCTCCAGTTAGCAAGTCAGAACACAGTCCTGTCAGGTTGTAAAAGCCAACAAGACAGCCTAGTGTGAGGTTCATTCAGCTCTTACTGAACAAAACCAGCAGAATAGGATCATTTCCTTATGGATAAACTCCTGTCTTGTAAGGGAAGATGCATGGGAAGCTCAAGGCAGTGATTTTGTAAAACAAACGAAGAAGTAAAGTCTTTTTTTCATTTTTATCCAGCTTTGTGGCAGTAAATCTGTCTGCACCCTCATGTAACAAATGCAGAAAAATGCAGTGCTGAATGAATTTCTCCTATGCAGGAATTTTGAAGGGACACACTGAGTGTAGGCCAGGCTATTTTGTTCAGAGATGCCACATACAAGGGCAATGAAATAGGACCCAGCTTAGTCTACTTTATTCTCTGCCCTTCCTTAAAATTAGCATACTGTGATAATTCTAAACATCAGGGAAGCCCCTTGAGATGAATTGTCAGGAATTTTATCCACAGCTTCTTTTTGGCTTGAAGTTTTATAGGTAAAGGAGGGAGAATGTTAGCCAAGGTGTAAAATGTATTTAAGAACAGCAGAACTTTCCTCCCTCTTGGGAGAACTCCTTTGTACTCCTGCTGTGAACATCCAGGCTCTGTCTCTGCTCACAGCTCTGGAAGTCCATGAGTCTGAATTACCCCTTAAATTAAAGAGGGGATCAGGAAAGAGAAGTGGAAAGGCAGGAAAAACCCCTTCTCTTGGAATCTGTGTTTAAAATGCAAGGTGATCTGGGTAAGCAAGTTTTTGATATCTGAAAGAGAGTATTTCATAAGCAAACATGAAATATGACATAATCCAAAACATTAGAACTTCCTCTCAGTTAACATAAATAAAGATAAATCTTGCTGCTGTTACAGTATTTGCTTTCAGTAGCTTTAGAAAGCAACTGATGGACTAATTGAGGTTGCAGAGGAGTTGGATAACATTGCTTGGGTCTGTCAAGTGTTGAAAATGCCCCAGGGTGATTGCTCAGCATAGTCAGCATCAGCATGCAGTCATTAGTTAGTGGGAGTGCTTCCTTGGGAGACAGACCCTCTTTTGAATGAGCAGGCAGTTACAAAAGGAAAGAGCTTGACATTGGAAGGCATTCAGCTTTTCATGCCCATTATGAGGAAATCAGAAACCACTGACAGTGAAATCTGTCTGCTGCTTTGAAAGTTCTTGTTTTGAACTAATAACTCTTACGGTAATTAATATTTCCAGTGCGTGGAAAACATTCTTGGGTGTTGCTTTCTATTCTGTGTGGTATTTTGGGTCTGCTTGATTTTTCCCATCCTCCCACTCCCAACAGTTTTTGTTTTCCATTCTGATTTTTTTTACTATGTTTTTGTTAGACAAATGTCAGCAATTTTGATGGGGGAATCTCTTATGTATCCTGTAATAATGAGCAACCAGTAACTCCTGGATGTGTTTTTGTGCTGCAGACCAAAATCTACACCAACGGGACAGCCCAGTGCCAACGGAGTACAGTCAGAAGGTCTAGATTATGACAGATTGAAGCAGGTATGTGGATAATGCTTTAAAAAAGGTTGCTGTGGAAGTTGGATATAAGAACTTGCAGCTGTCCAATACCAAAATTTAAACTGTTTTGTTAGTTGCAAAGTTTTAATGATTTAGTAATTACTAGTCTTTATTTTTGCCCAGGCATGTGTCAGTGTTCTTAGGAGCTGGAGCTGTAGGATGGAGGCTTAGACAGCCCTGTTAGTTTCTCACAAAGTTCCTGCTTTTGCATGAGGCAGCACTCATAGGATGGTGTTGACATTATAAATGGAACTGGGAAATCAGTTTGCCTGGAAAACCTTTCCTTCTCTTCTCTGTTTCCAAGCAAACACCAAGCTCTTGGGGCAGCTCTAGCAGTACCACCATGTTTTAATATCAGATGTCAGCACCTGTGGTCACAAGTTGGGTGGTGGAAGAGCACCCAGGGATGCTGCATTTTGTGCAGCTCTCCAGTTCAAGAGCAGAGGAATCCTGTGGGAGTTGTGGAGTTGGAGGTGAAGGATCTCCAGTGGTGGTTGGATCAATCATCCCCAAGTGGGGAGAGAGATTCTGGTGCAGGCTGCAGCTCAGTGGGTAATTCTAGGGCCACTTCTACTTTGGTAACAACTTTTAGTTGCTTCTAGACCATATCCCCACACAGTGGTAGTTGGCTTTAGGTTGGTTTATGGATCAGTTTTGGTTGGTTCTGGATTGGGTCCTGGTTCAACAGTTCTAGAGTGGCTTCTGGCCTGGGGAGTGGTTCTGGAGGAGCTTGGAGAAAAGGGTGGAAAAAACATCAAGCAGGGACAGCACTTCTCTCTGCTCTCTTCATTCCATCACATTCCACTGGGATTGGGACCTTGATACCTTGATTACCTTTTTTTTTTTTGTTTCCTTGAAATATTTCCTTGGCTTGTGGCGTTTAGTGAGCTCCTTTCTTTGCATTCCACATCACATTTCACCTGTAGCAAAGCTTTCTCGTTCTTATCCCTTCTCCTCTCATAAATTCTACAGGAATCAATTTGTGGCACTTCTAGGGACTGTTTTTTCTGTATTGTAACTGCACTAATAATGTTCTAGGGATGCCTCAGGTTTTGAGGATTAACTTGGAAGCTGAGGAGTGGGTTATGCTCAGAAGGGTTAAGGATTAATGGGAAGAATTGTAGTGGGATAATTCTGGATTTCTCTCCACAGAAATTTACAGTTTGCTAAAACTAATCTGTTATTTATGCTCTGACACATTTTAGGATATTTTAGATGAAATGAGGAAGGAGTTAACGAAATTAAAGGAAGAACTCATTGATGGTAAGTATTGCTCTGTTCACTGATGCTGCTCAGTTTTAGGGTAGCTGCAGGTGCTTTAAAATGTAAATGCAATGTATTGGTAGCCTGAGAGTGATTTATTGGTAAAAGTAGCTTTGTTCTTTGTCTGATGGCAAAGCACTGGTGCCAGACCTGTTCCAGTTGATGTGCTTCAGGGATTTCCCTCCTGGAGGTTTTGTTTTAGTAGAATGTTGACACCAATGTGTCTTTTAAGAGTGGTTGAAGTGATGCTGTATTTGAGTGATTTGAAGTTATCCTTAATATCATGTGGTGGTAGGTGGGTTATTTTTAAATAATCCAGAGCTGCTGAGGTATGTATTTCAAAACTAGAAATATTTAGAAGAGAATTTGAAAGAATTTTAATGAAAGCTTCTAGCTTTCAGTTACCTCTTTGGTCTGTAACATATGATTCAAAGAAAAGAAGTCTCACAGTTTTTATTTTTATTTTAACAGAAGCTATTTTCCTATGTAGTCTTCTCTACTTAAGGGAAATCATTGCGAAAACATAATCCTAAAGGTTCACCTATCAGAAATTAGGCAAAACTCTGTGTATGATTTACTACCTTGGTGGGCCTTTTGTTCTTTTTGGCTTTGTGGAATGTACCCGAACAAAGTGTGGGGAGGAAAAAAAGTCATATTAATCTAACAGCACTGCTGATAAAATACTGAATGTCATCAACTGACCTAGAAAGAACTGGCTGGTTTGGGACAAAGGAGAATGTAGTGCTTTTCCCCTTATTTTGTTTGTGTTGTATTATACCACGGCCTTTTAGACCAATAGAGTGCAAACAGGCCCCTGAGGCTGCTCTTAAATAAATAAAATAAATGAGTCCATACTTAAACTCATCGAAAACCCCAATGGTAGTGTTTCCCACAGGCTTGCTGGAGGTGGGAACTAAAAATTAAGATTTCAACATAAATTTTACAGGAATAAAAAAGGCAGTGCCTGGTTGATAATGCCACTTGCCTGAAGCCACATGGGGCTGCCTTAGGTGCTGGCTCTTCATGTTGTGAGAGCAGGGTGAGCCTGCTTTGAGGGATCACTTGTGTGTTCCAGCTTGCTGTCCTAAAGTAAAGAATCCTTTCTTTGATCTGCTAACCCTGTCTCTGTCTCTCTGCAGCTATCAGGCAGGAACTCAGCAAGTCCAATACTGCATAGAAAGACTCGTACTAAGCCGATGTGACTCTTTAACTTGATATAAAACTGACTACGTTTTGTGAGCTGGTAGAAGAAAACGGAGACAGACAGACAGACACTTGGAAGGAGGGAGAAACAACCTATTCTGAAAAGCTTCAGACACATCACTCTGGTGATAATGCTATTCCCCTCCTAGTTTGCAGCTTTTTTCTGACCTTTACAGCAGGGTGGAAAAGACTCTTAAAGTTACTGTAATGATTATGCAGAAATTCCTACATCTATCAGACAAGATCACAGTGCTTTGAAGTCTACTCATGTCAAGATAAAATTGCACACGTTTCAGAATTTGTTGTTGAGACAAAAAAAAAAAAACAACAGGGAAAAGCTTGGGAAGGCTTTTCAGAGAGGTTTTCTTTATTAATGAAGGAGTTAGCAAGTTATACTGTTGTACTTCAAATGTATCTCAGGTTTGTCTTCCTATCATATCTGATATTTCCATGAGTAATTTAAAAGATCAGATGTGTAGAAGTTCGGTTCACGAGACAAGGAGCAATTGGAGACACGTGCTTTGAAAGGGCAATATTTGTAAGTGAGGGTGACCTAGACGGTGATGACATATCAAGATTTTGGAATTTTATGATAGGAAGCCTCTCTAGTTAGCCTTCATGCAATTTTCTAGGAAAATTTAAAAAAAGAAAAAAAGCAAATACAGTCCAGAGTTTAAAGATGTAGATGCCTTCCTACATTGTTACGATGCTTTACCAAATCTAAGACTTCGACATAAAGCGAATCAGCAGTCAAATGTAAATCATTAGTATGTTGTAGATTTACAGTAGATTTTGGGGCTTTTTTTAGATTTATGCATGTGGACATTTTGTAATGTAACACAACACAGCCAGCTTTTTAATTAAAAGAAAAATTGCATGTCACAGAGTAGCCTTTTCATTTGTAAGGCTTAATTTATGCCCAGGAAGATGTGGGAAGAGGGAGGGGGAAGGTGACACATTTTTATTACTTTCTACACTTTTTCTTCATCTTACATGCATGTGTAATAATGAGGAAAACATGACTTTTATCAGTAACCATGTTAATGGAACCAGGTACTTGATCCTTTTGTATCTTTTTTCAGTTTTCTATTTGAAATTCAGTAATAACTTCCAGTAATGGTTCTGAAACTCCCAGGTGAACCAAACTCGTTTCTCGGTGAGAGAAAAAACGTTGTAGGCATCTGACTTGCTGAGGATGCCCCTGTGTAAGTGCATTGTCCTTCACCTTTTCACCATGACCCTCTGCTTCACTCTTTTCTGAGACTCCATTTGTTTTGGTTGTTTAATGAAACAGAAGAGCAGGAGTTACCTGAGAACCAGCAGGTCACAGTAAATGGCCCCTTCTCCTCCTAATTTCTCTGCCACCCTCCTTTCCAAAAAAACTCAAAGCCAACAAAAACCCCCCACAGCTCCACACGAGACAAACCCTGAAAAATAGCAGTGAAATGCTATTGGTTTTGCTCAACAGTTTGAGAGTCATTTTTAGGGGAGGTGAGGTGATACCTCTCTCTTTCCCAGGGTTTTCAGTCTTATGAGTGTAAATTTTATTTTTTTTAATTTTGTTTTTTAATGTGGTAAAGTTCAGTGGAATAGAAATTCTGCAAATTGGCTTTGTAGTGCTTTGAACAAAAAATATGGATCAAAATCTTCCCTTTTTTCCTTGCACTATCCACTTTTCCAAGCCCTGTTTGCTTTGGAATCTGTGCTGATCCAGAAGAAAAGCTTACTTACAACTTCTGGAGAGATTTGCTTACGAGTACAGGCAGCTCCATTCGTGGCACAGATGCTTTCAATAACAGACTGTCTAGAGTGTTGAACACCAAAGCAAAACAGCACTCAACAGCTTCAGAAAGGCTTCACTAGGAAATCTTTTTCCCATTCAAACATTGCCTGATCCTTTTTAGGTTCAGATTCTAAGGGAAGATGACAGTGGAAATATTGCCTAACTCCGTTTATTAATTTTTTTATTATTTTTTTAATAAAGAGGAGAAACAACATCACTTTTCTGCATGCATTTATTGAAGGCATTAAAAAGAAAAAATCCATAGTAAGCTTGTCAAGTACTGTTTTTCTCAAAACAAGAGGAGGCATTTTCATCTTTGTTGATGTAGCTTTTTGTTTTACACAGACTTTTGGAGCAGTAAGGATGTTTACCCTTGTCAGAAATCACGTTTGATTCGTTTCTAGGAGGGTTCAGGAGTTACACAGTGGAATAGCATGGATGGCTATAAGTGGTCCAAAATTTAAAGGCTGAACTTCTAGATTGTGCAAGGAACTGGCTTATGCACTAAACGTTTTGTGCCTTGGTCTACAATTAACATGATTTCTGTTTAAAAGAAAAAGGAACAGATGTTGTCTTTTTGTGCTGCTTCTACATACATACTTTCTGTAATCCCAACCTGCAGAACTGGTTCTTTCCAGGAAATTGGATTGAATTAAAGATTACTGTAGACATTTCCTGACCTACTGACAGTTGCACCGTTTCCAGAGATTTCAGTATTGAAAATGAACTGCAGAAGCTTCGATTACTTTGCTTTCCGGTGACTAAGTCCTTTAAAAACCATATTGTGGTGGTTCTGTGCTTTTGTACAATGGATGTCTTAAGCTGAGGGCAGTTTAAGGGATCCTTCCTAATGCCAGGAGGGCGTTGCTTTCCTCAACACTGTGATCTGACCTGTGATAAACCTGCACTAGAGACGAGTGGCTCCCGAGTCAACCGCAAACCAACTGAATGTAAAACCCTTAGTGCTGGTGCTGAAATCTCTTCAGACAGTCACAATGATTTCCAGTTCCTTGTTTTAAAGTTACCAAGTGTCAATCAAAGACTGAAGCTGTTCACTAATGAATGTTGACTTTTCATGCATTTAGGTTTACCTTCTTTTTAGTTTCTCAGTTCATTCTCTGCTATTTTTATCATATTGTGTCATTTTAAATTTCTTACATGCTAACGTTTTGTTTGAGCGAATGAAATAAAATTGCAATATATACACGTTGCCACCATTTATTTCTGGAACCTCATAGAAGACTCTCTGAGATTTACTGCTCAAAGTCCCCAGATTTTTAATGACTGTGATCATTCCTTACTCCTTGATTCCACCTCTCCTTTCTGTTTCTCCATCAGAAGATCCAGTAGAGAACAGTGAAGACTTTAACCTTATAAAGAATGTAACTGCAGGGACTGTGTACATCCATGAACAGTGACTGCTGTACATAAATTAAAATTAATTTCAAACATATGATGTGATTTACATTCTCACATGCCATGTACACACTTTGGTCTCTGTATCCATGGAGAACATGGAGGGAGAAGGAAAGACTGGGAGGGAAATAATTGCAGCCAGTCTGACTTTTTCTCTTGCTGCTTTTATGTTCATGACTTATTTTCAGTACTGGTAATAAAGCAATGATCTACCATGGCAGATCATTAGAGGTTTCTGTGCACTAAGGACAGTTTCCTCAATTTATCTTACAGCAGAATCCTGAGCAGAGCTGCTCAAATGTCCTTAACTTGACATCCTGAGGCTGTACTTCACTGCTGCTGTTGTTTGGCAAACCTTGGTCCCAGTGCCAAGTTTGGCACCAACCTCAGTGAGTTATAAAGGTTTGGGGTGTTTAAAATAAAATTATCACTAGATTCTGAAATGGTCTGCTGTCCTTGGGGCAGTGTTTAGGCACCAGGTGTAAACATTTCTGATTTAAATGTCCTAACAGTGTTACCAACTCAGTCCATTGGTGTCAAGAGATGGATGGCAGCTGCTTTTTAAAGTTGTTCATGAAAAGGTAGGGAGATGTCACTGGTTGATCAAAGTGAGGATTGCCATGGGCTCTTCTCAAAATGTTCAGTTTGGCTCAGTTCCAGTGCTGGATATTACTTGCCAATGTCTTTTACATCTAGTCATACAAAGAAAATGCAAAATCAAGAAGATTCCCTGTTTTCAGTAGGTGACCAAGATGGGAAGCAAGAAAAATTTTCCCCCAACTGTTTTTTTACCAAAGACTTAACAATTCCTTTTGAAGCTGTAAAATTTTCTTGGTTCTGTAGGCTGTTGCTGGGCAGGAGGTGATGGAGAGAAGGTACAAAGGGAAAAGGTGGTGATTTTGGGGGAACTGGGGCCACTTCAAAGTTCTTGAAGAATGGGCTAAAGATCACTTAAATTGTCTTAAGGGGTGATTTTGGGAAATGAGGCTTCTTTTGCATGCTATCTGTGAGCCTTAAGGGAGAGAGAAGTTGTGTGGGCAGTCAGTGCTGTCACAACATGCATTGGCACACTCAGAAGAGCATGTTTTGAAGTCAGCCTCTTGGAGGGCCTACCAGGAGTTAATATTTATTTGAACACAGTGGAAATGGTGACCTGAGACTGTTGAATATGTCAGGAGATATATTCAAATCATTCTAGGTTTATAATCTTCACTAAAACTGTGTACAATAGAAATGGATGTAATTTTCCGAGTTATGGCGGAGGAGGGGTGGTTCTGGATGTTGGAAAAGCTCAGGCAAACCCAGAAATGTGCAGGATACCTGGTGATCAGCATCTTCATTGCATAGGGCCTTCCTTGGATGGTTGGTTGTCACAGTGATGCTCAAAGTCAAGCAGCTTTGGAAATTGCCTCCCTTCTATGACTGGATCCCAGCTGAACGCTGTCATTATGTAACTGTGTTTTCTAACATTTACATTGTAGAACTCGGTGTCCAGGATCTCAGTGAGTGTTGCTCTCATGTCCTGCTGCTAAATGCTCAGTGGAGGAGATGTGGAGCAGCTGCTGCAGCTGGGCTGTGCTGCTGCTCTGGCCGTGGCAGCTGCAAGCTCACATCTTCTCTGAGATGCTTCATTTTGCCATCATTGTTACTCAGGGGTGGGCACCACCTTCTCCTCCCTTCTCAGCCTGTTTTAGAGCTGTCACCTGTGTGACAATTTCACCTCTCTTTGTGACTGCAGGTCTCTCTGTCTGCCTCAGCTGCTCAAGCACAGCAGAGTTGGAAGGGATCTCCCATCATCATCTGATGTTTGCCATCTTTAATGTAACTTTTTATCACCAAGTCCCCAGCTGTTCCCTGAACAACATCAGCTCAGCAATAAAGCTGTCTGTGCTAATGTGCTGGGAGTGTGCTGAACTGCTTTTCCTTGCAGAGTCTCTGGGAATTGTGCTGCTGACACAGGCAGAGGGAAAAAAAAAATAGAGGTGAGGAAGTGGGTACAGGAGGAGAAAGTGGTGTAGGGGAGTCTGGAAGTGTTCAGGCTGTCTGCAGGGAAGGGTGCTGCTGGAATGAATGGGGCTGGAAAACACAAACAGCTTTTAAACCTACTCTGGATGCTGATGGAATCCATAAATTGAGATAGTCAGGCTTTCTGAGCAGTCTGAAGGCTGCTTGTCCATCACTCTAGGGCTAGGAAGTAAAAGAAAAAAAATAAATCTCTGTGTTAAATGTAAATTTTCTGCTACTTGGCATTTTTTCCCCAGTCCTGTTCTTGTGAAACCCCTTAGACCCCACATAGCTCAGTGAGCCCTGTGATGCTGCAGAACCAGCCCCAAAAGCCCTCCTGAGGAAAAGGGGGGTGCACACACACTCCTAACTCCCTCCTGACTGGATCCAGGGGTGTCTGTCACTGCCAGGAAGCCTTGTGGCTGGAGAGGTTGAGAAACACAATTTCCCATGGCTTTTAGGCTGAAATCTTTCTTTCTGCCCGTGCTCAAAGGTGAGCATCAGACACGAGCTCAGTGATCTTTGCTGCAGTGATGAGAAAAGCTCTGCCTGGCTCTCAGTCCCACAGGGGGATTCTGCACTGCTGGAGGCTGAGAGGGGTCCCAGGAGTCCAGTGCTGATGGAGCTGGTTCACCAAGGAGTTTGTGGGGTGAGTGAAAAATCCTTGTGTTCAGAGTGAAGGGAGACACAAGTGCAGCCAGGGTTTGGGTTCTCTGAGGTGAGAACCTTTTTATTGCCTGCTCTTACCTTCCTTCTTCTGGGAGTGAATGTCTCAGTCACAGAGCCAGTTCATGTGTTCCACCTGCCCAGAGTGACTTGAAACAGGAGTTGGGCACTCAGGAAACTGAGATTTTGGCTGTTCTGTGCCTTCAGGAAGGGAGGAGGAGGTGCCCACCACGCCCAGGAGCAGTGAGGAGCTCGCTCCTGTTGGGCACTGGAAGTTCAGGGACATGGGAGGGGCAGTGCCTGATGAATTCTGTGCCCCCAGAGGGAGAGGAGTGCAGTCAGCCAAGGATGCAGCTTCAGGCTTTGGCTGATGGCCCAGCAGAGAAAGGAAATCCACTGCTTGTCACCTTTTTTCTTTTGTTCTCACCTTAAAGAGATGTGTCAGTGGTACCCAGCAAAGCTGGAGACTGGGGGATCTCCCTAACCTGGCAGCTCAGGGCGTGCACGAGACATTTCTGGAGGCAGCAATGCTGAGTGAGGCCTTAACATTTGCTTTGGATTTGCTTTGGTTGTTCTGTTCCTTGAGGGGAAACAAAATCCTTCAGATTTAAAAGATTTAAACACTCTTCTGAGGTACTCTGGAGTCAGGAGAGCTTTTGTGGAGCCGTGGTGGCAAATTAACCCCAAATCTTCACAAGGTCACATACACAGATCTGAGAGTGCAAGGAAGGGGAACACATTGCATACCAGTGACAGCTTTCAAATACTCTTTAAACTCTTATTTTTTAAAAGACAAATAAAAGCATTCTTTGAGGGCTTTTACAAAATCACTTGCAAGCTGAAAACGTGGCAGTTGTGCAATTTATTGGTTGGCTTAGGGATGGAATTGGGGTACTGCAGCCTCAGGGAAAATAGGTAGAGAAGTCACAAGTCCTCAGCAGCGGTGGGCAATGAGAGGACTCCACAAGAGAGGGGTTTTGGCAGCCAAAAATGTAAATTCCTTCCTTGAAAATGAAGGAGTAGAGTTGCAAAGGGCTTCAAAGGTGGTGGCAGACTTAGCGTGGTCAAAACAATTAATGTTGGTTGGAGCATCTGGGTTTTGTGTGTGAGGAAAGCCAGAGGAGAAGAAGAGAAGTGGAATGAGCACTTTAAAATTCCTGCAATTTCTTGCTGAGTTTTTTTTTTCACTTTTATGCCTTTATTTGTTCATTAGAGGTGAACTACATAACCAAAATCATGCCTTTCACTTATCTGGTTAGCACAAAGGGAGATGAGTTCAGGAGTGGGGGCAGAGCCTGGCTGGGGCAGAGCTTGGGCTGAGCCCTGCAGGCTCCAGCACAGCCTGGCCCTGAATCCCTGAGCACCACCAGGAAATCTTTGGCATTTGTGCAATAATTGCATTTTATGTATCTGCTGAAGGACAGCTTCATGGCCATGAAGTCATTGCTCCTCCTCCCTGTCAGCCTGCAACCTTTAGAGCAAATAGGTCAATGAAAAGACCAAATTTACCTTCCATGTCACTCTAAAGGCAAAAGGGTTTGTGATTTGTTTACTGGACCCAAATCATGGAGGTTTCCCTGTATAACTCTCACCTATCAGGATGAAAAACATTGCCCATGTTCAAGCCCTGAGTATTCTCAGCTTCTCTGAAGTCAATACTAGTTTGGGGTTTTTTTAGTCTGAAATGTTCCCAGCCATCAGATGTAATTGTCTTGTAGTTACTACAATCTAGTAATTGTAGCAATTAGTAAATTTAGTAATTGCCCAGCATTTTTTATGCATCTATGAAAAATATTTTAAGCAATAAAGTATAATGTGAATTGCAGGAAATGGCACCTTTTTTTTTTTTCCTGCTGAATAGCTGGAATAGCTGAGGTAGAGATACTGGATAAATTAACAGCAATTACTGACAAGTCAGGGCTCCTTTTTGAGCCCTTTCCAAAGAAAATCCATCCATCTACTTTGTGTTTTTGCATGGATTTTCTCTGGAAAAATGTAACAAAAATGTGGCTATGGATGGGTCATGCAGGGAAACCACTCATTTCCACTATTTCCTATGAAAAGCACACCATCAAAGTAGAATGTGGCAATAGAGATATTTTGATTACAGGATCTGATTCGTTTGGTCTCATTCAAAACTAAAGCTTTGCTTGTGTGAGGACTACAATTTAAGAGGAATTTTCCAAACTCAGGCTAAATATTCCTAGCAAACTACATAGGGGATATCACAAGAAATTGTTATTTTCTTAGTCTAGAAAAGCAATTTAATTCTTGATAGGCTTTTCATCCATAAATCTGAACTCCTGCTTAAGCCCATGGTTAACAATTTCCACATTTTTCAAGTGCAAAAAAAGTTGCAGATGAGAGAACTCTGTCTGTGGACAGCCAGATGGACTCTGGGTGTTTAGTCTGTTTTGCCCGTGGACCAAAATTGATATTGAGCCTGCACAGATCCTGTGTCATGTTCCAAAAGGTCTGTTAAAACAAAAAGTGGAGATGGTAGGGCACCACTGAACAGTAATAGTTGCTGGGGGAAAAAGAAAAATCTGCATCTGCTGCTTCAGTTCTGCCAAATATGCAGTTGGTGCACGTTAGTGATGGTTTTGCTCAAGTGCATTCATTCTTCTAAGGGATTTTATTAAATTATTCCTCTGTTTCTTTTGGTTTTCTCCAGTGACTGAGTGGCCTCGAACTCAGCTGTTGATGTTACATTCAGGTAGAATTTTCTGAAGGGCAAAAATAAAAATCTCTCAAATAATCACCCAGTAAAAAAAATTATATGCATTTTACCTTCTAGCACAAACCTGAGTGACATTTCTACATTTCTGAGGGGCTGACCCCAAAACATGCTGCTAAAATTTCAAGAGAAAAAGAAAGGAAAGGAAACTCTGTGGTTTGAGTTATTTCCTGCCATGAGGCAACATCTTTGTGTGCCACAAACACACAGTTCACCAAAGTTAGCAGAAAACTGTCTTGTGAGCTCCTGACCCTGCCCATGTTTCCAGACTAGAGATGTACAGGTGGTACCATCCCATGGCCAGTGGGGTTGGAGGCTGGAAGGGCAAAAAGGCTCTGGGGAGGTGGTAAAGTGAGAAATATTATTTGTTAGGTGAACGTTGGTGCTGCTGCCCCGTGGGGTGTGCTGGGGGGTCACACCCTGCTGCAGGACAGATGCCACCCTCATCTGCCTCACAGTCTGCTCTGCCCATGGAGAGAGGGAGCAGTAACCAGGAGAGGGGCTGAGGGAGAGGGGACAATCCTCTTTTCCTGTGGCTGGGAGAAAGCATCTTGGGAACAGGAACAAGTCCTGAGCTATGGATGCCAAGGGTCATGCTGGGAGCCCCAAGGGAAACCTACAGCTCCAGGAGGGACTGGCACCACCTCAGCTTCCCCATCTTGCTTAGGCCTCCAGCTCCAAACTGCCCAGCCTAGACAAAGCTCTGGAGAGAACCAGCATCTCCAGAGGATGGAGGCTTCATCCATCCCTCTCAGACTGTGGCTTGACAAGAGGGGCCCTTATTTGCCCAAGAAGAGCCTTTGGGCTCTTCATGCCATGGGATTTGTTCCAGTTCCCTGACTGCTGTGCTGCTGCTGGGCAGTTTTAATCATTTAACTTGAGATCAGGGAGATTAAGAAGGAAAAGAGCCTCATTGCACAAGGAATGGACTCCTGTGGATGCACCTGCAAAGAAATTCCCTTCTGAAAAATCCAGGAGCCTGGGGTAGAATCTTCTGCTGGGAGGTGAGTGTATCTCTCCTATGTCTCTCTCCACCTCCTCCAGAAACTGGTAGGATCCCTCAGTCCAGAGGATGTCCAGGAACTATGTGGACACCTTGTTGTTTAAGGATCCATCTTGCTCCTTTCTAAGTTTTTCTCTAAGTGGGTTTTCAAAGTTTTTCTCTAAGTGGGTTTTTGAAGTTCTTTTCTAAGTGGGTTTTCTCACCTTCCTGTTCTCACCACCACTCTCCTCAGAAGCAATGGCCCCTTAATTATTGCTCTGCAATTTGCAGGTCCATCTCCACATCACCCAGCCTTTATCAGAGCACAGGACCCACCACAGCTGATCTCCCACCACAGCCTCTGCACCCAGAGTTTCATTTAAGAGCAAAGCCAAGGAGCAGGGGGAGGCTGGGGCGTGGTGACTCCTGCCTGGCTGCTGGGGTGCTGCTGCCTGGATAAGTCACAGGCCACCACTGCCAAGCCCCACACAGCATTTTGGGCCTTATCAAGGCTTCTCAGGCTGCTGAGCTGGGAGCAGGCAGGAGTGCTCCAGCAGCTGGGCTGCTCCTGTCAGTGTCTGTCTCCAGAGAATGTAGGCCAAGAAAAGCAGATGGGTTCTCCCACAACCTCTTCAGGGACAGGCATGCATTGTCTGGACAGTTCACTGGCAACAGTGCTGCTCTTCCCTGCTCTGAGCAGCGTCAGGATGTGCAGGGACTGAGAGCCTCAGCAGGAAAATGCTCCAGCAGAGGTGGAGCCTGATCTTGCCCAGAGGTGGCTGCTGGTGCCTGATGATTGCTGGATTTCCATGTGTGTGCCCGGCCAGGTTTCTTGTATCAAGAACCAACAGCTCACAGTGAAACTTCAGAAAAGAAGCTAACAAAACCCCAAACCCTTTCCTAGCCCCTTCCTTATGGAAGGAGCTGAGACACAGGGTAGGATTATTGGGATGTCCTGTGCAGGACCAGGAGCTGGACTCAGTGATCCTGATGGATCCCTTCCAACTCACCTTCTTCCCTGGTTCTGTGACACTTCAGGCTGCTGAGCAGCAGCAGGTCTCTGAGGATTTGGGCAGCACAAACTGTAGGCAGTGTGGCTGCTCCTTGAGGTTTCTGTTGGCTGCTCCTTGAGGTTTCTGTTGTGTCCCTCATTGTCCATCTGGCATCTGCCAGAGGGGGTTAAAGGCAGCGAGCAGCATCTGCCCTGTCCAGCCCCTCTCTGCCATTTCTGCACCAACCCCAAGAGAACTCAGTCCCTTGAGAGGGAGAACAGTGATGCAGGACTTAGGAGTTTTTTCCCAATCATCATCTTTTGATCTAAGCAATTCTGGAAAGCTGCTGGGCAGGCCCCGTGACATACCAAGTAACAAAAAGTCCTAATCTTGACTGGTTTATGTATTTTATACCAAATTTCCTGCAGTGGCATCTGCTGGCAAGGTTAGCAGCTGCAGAGTTTGCAGTGATGTGATGCAGGGTGGGACTGCTGGGTGTTGGTACAGGCCCTAGGGAATGTTCTGCTGACCTATTTAAAATGCCTTATCAGGGACAGTGGAAGCTCTGAGTGAGCAGGCCTGGCCTCACAGCTGACCTTGTTTTGAGATGAAGGTTAGATGAGGCCTGGCTCTGTTCCAGCTGGAATTTCCCTGCAATCCACTTTATGAGTTTGATTCTTTGCTTTAAATATCACGGAACAAAACTGATTCTTATTTACTTTAAGATTTCATTTACTTTATTTACTTTAAGGATTTGCTTTCCTTGAATGAATGTCAGTCCTGGAACATCTCAGGCCAGCTGAGGTCACTTTTCTCTGATGTCTGTCACAAATGAAAAATGGCAGATGTGTTTCCCTAGCCAGGCTGGGTAATTTCAATGCTCTTCACTGGGATACTGTCCAAGGAAGGAATATGTCCCAGGACAGGAGCAATGCAAGGAGGAGGAGGAGGGACTGAAGGGTCCTGAGCCCATCTCCAGCTGTGTGAGAGTTTCCCTGGCACTCATCCAGATGTGTGCAGCCCCTCTGAGGTCACCCTGAGTTGCTGATGTGTGGAAGAGAGAACAGACGTCATGCAAAAAGAATTAAGATTGCTGTGGAAACCCATCAAACACCGTGCAAGCTTAGGGAATTGTCCTTCACCACCAGGGACAGACCTTGTTTCAAGTGCTGCAAGAAGTCACTTTGGAGACAAATATTCAGTGATTTGAACTAAACAGGAAAAACTCTGCTTTACTCACCCCCAAGGCTCCCCAGCAGAAAAGACACGGAGTCGACTGAATCTCACACGTCATGTGAATGAACACAGAGTCTGCTTTCAGAGCAGAAGGGACTCACTGTTCTCCAGGTGATGTAAAAAGATGCACTCAGTTCAGTTAACACACCTCTTCATATGTAAAATCACTGGTAAATGAGAAACAATTGTAATAGAAGCTTTAAATTCTTGTAGCTCATTTCATTGTATAATTCATAGCAGCAGTCTGGTACTGCTGTCTTTGAAGACCCAAATTACATGTTTGGTTTCAAGCTGCATATTTTATCTAAAATGGCATTAAATGTATTTTAAACAACAAGTAATTATTATAGTAGTAAATACATAATTACAAAAAAAGGAGGGGGAAAGCAATCATCTGAAATACATGTTTTTCCCCTGGGAAAATTTTAACTTGGCATAGTAGACCTGCACAGATGCTCTTTGGGTTCGGTGTTTCAGATCTCTGTAGAAGAGATCTACCTATGATTTATAATTATACAGTGAAACACAAAATTAGTGTGAAAAATGCCAATCACTTGGTTTTAAAATTTTAAAAGTTTAATAGTAATAAAATAGCTATAAAAATAGTAATATAATTAGAGTGATAAAAATTTGGACAAATTGGATTAGGACAATATGAGACAATAAAAACAAAGAGTTAAGGACAGTCAGGGTACCTCTTTCTGGGCAAAATAAGCCTGAAAAAGGACCCACGTTAACAGAGGATTAACCCTTAAAAGCAGCAGCCTGTTGCATATTCATACACCTCATACACGATGCATCAATTCCATTCAAACACAGGATTCTGTCTGGTCAGTGTCAGCTTCTTCCTCTGAATCCTAACAGTGTCATCCTGCCCAAGTGAGGTGGGAAGTTGATTTCTCCTGATAATGGGGCAATAAATTCTCTTTCTCTGAAAGATTGAGGTGTCCTGTGGCTGCTGTCTCGCTGCGAGTCCTTTCTTTAGAAAAAAGTATCTTACATAGCATAGTTTCTATTTTAACATTTTGTTATAACCTAAACTATATTTAACACACTACTTAAGAAAATTAATACAGCATTACTTTCTAACACAACACATATAATATTCATTTTAATATTGCGAAAAGCCAATCATAAAATACTCATTTTTCACAATTAGCTAGATGGGCCTACTGCTGTACTGCATAACAATACCATTTACCTTTTTCCTGCAGAGTTTCAAGAGCCATTTCCATGTGTAACTTATCCTCTACAGCAGGAAATGAGAAATGACACAGCAAAGCACTGCTGGACCTTTGTGAAGAAGCCTAATGTGCTCTGAAAAAAAGAAAAAAAAAAAGGTTTTCGTGTCGTGGTGTTGTTTCAGAGCTGCAACAGCACAAACCCAGCACAACTCAGATTATTTTCATAGGGAGCAATTTTTGTCTGAGCAGTGTCAGAGGTTTTCACAGAGACAACTCAACAGGACCGATGCTCCGATACAGCATGCCACACTCTGGGAACACTACCACGGGATCTGTGCGGGAACAGAAGAACAAAAGGCATAAAGCAGCTTAGCGCTGACCTAAATAACCCAATATATTCCTTTTTAAAAACTCTTGCCCTGCCATGTGGGGGGCGAATCCCGGCAGATTACAGAAACGCGCTGTCCTTGGGGAAAGCTGCAGGGCGAGCAGCGGAGCGACAGCAGCGCACGGGAAACCATCGGGGGCGCGGGGACCGGCGCTGCCGTCGGCCACAGCACCAAAAAACTCCGATAAAAACCCCAGCAACACCGCTGGCCGCTTGCCCCGCACCTCCCAGGTGCCACCAGCTTGTCCTGGGGGCCAGGAAATGCCGAGTGGAGCTGGAAGCTTGGCCGGGCGTGGGCGGGCGCTCGGCGCAGCAGCCCCGGCGAGCTCCAGGATTCATTTCCTGCCGAGCGCTCCGTGCCCGGCCCCGGCTGCAAAGCCAGCCCTGAACTCCCTCTGAACCTCCGCCGCAGTTTCCGTACTCTTTGGGCTTGGCAGGAGCAAGGGCTTCTTGCTAATCCGAGAGCTGGCTGTGGAAAATGCGTGTTTTATGACTGGCTTTTGGCAAATATTGAAATGAATATTGCATGTGTTGTGTTGGAAAGTTATGCTGTGTTAATTTTCTTAAGTAGTGTGTTAAATATAGTTTTGGGTTATAACGTAATGTTGAAATAGAAACTATGCTATGTAAGATACTTTTTCTAAAGAGAGGACTCACACCGAGATAGCAGCCACAGGACACCTCAATCTTTCAGAGAAAGAGAATTTATTGCCCCATTATCAGGAGAAATCAACTTCCCACCTTGCTCAGCCCTGAGGATGCAGTCAGGATTCAGAGGAAGAAGCTGACACTGACCAGAATCCTGTGTTTGAATGGAATTGATGCATCGTGTATGAGGTGTATGAATATGCAACAGGCTGCTGCTTTTAAGGGTTAATCCTCTGTTAATGTGGGTCCTTTTTCGGGCTTATTTTGCCCAGAAAGAGGTACCCAGACTGTCCATAACTCTTTGTTTTTATTGTCTCATATTGTCCTAATCCAATTTGTCCAAATTTTTATCACTCTAATTATATTACTATTTTTATAGCCATTTTATTACTATTAAACTTTTAAAATTTTAAAACCAAGTGATTGGCATTTTTCACACTGGGGAAGAGGCTCTGAATTCCCACAGCCCAGGGGGAAAATGGTTGGGGAGTCCTGGAGGTACAGTGGTGCCAGCACCTCGGCTTAGCTGTGCTTTGGGTCCTGTTTTTGGGAAGGCCCTGCCCTGGTTATTTGAATTCTAGGAATTTAAATACGTGACATTGAAGTGTGTGCTGTTTATTTTGGGGAAGGGGAGGAAAGCAAGCACTAAATTACCATACTGGAGGTGTATCTGCACCCAGGATATTCCAGGAACTAGCCTCTGTTCCTTTTTCCTAAGGCAGGTTCTTCTAGAACTGATGCTGCTCTGCTGCATGCTTGTCTAGAAGTATCCCACTGTAAATGGGGTACAATAAAACCTGGCAGGCTCTGGGGCTTGGCATAAAATGCTGTATCTCACCCCAAAATCAAACCATGCACAAGTTGCTACCAAGTGCAGCTGATCAGGCCACAGGTGTAATGTTGAAGGGATGCTACTGCTTTTTCATGTGTAGCTTCCCGTTTGTTAAAACTTCAGATTTTCTGAACATTGTCAACTCTTGAAAAATCTCTCACAAAATATGTATTTCAATAATCAAAATTTAAATCATCATTTTGTCCCCTAAGGTTTAATCAGAATGATTCCTGCATTTTTGCCTAGCAACACAAACACCTTCTAGAGAAAAATTTACTCCTGAATATTTTCAGAACTTTATATAAATCCACATTTAAAAATATTTATAGTGCAGCTGAGTGTGACGGTGTTCACAGGGGTCCAAGGATGAGGGAAGAGACGAGGATCTGACTCCATGTTCCAGAAGGCTGATTTATTATTTTATGATATATATTATATTAAAACTATACTAAAAGAATAGAAGAAAGGATTTCATCAGAAGGCTGGCTAAGAATAGAAAAAGAAAGAATGATAACAAAAGCTTCTGTCTTGGATAGAGAGTCTGAGCCAGCTGGACTGTGATTGGCCATTAATTAGAAACAACCACATGAGACCAATCACAGATGCACCTGTTGCATTCCACAGCAGCAGATAACCATTGCTTACATTTTGTTCCTGAGGCCTCTCAGCTTCTCAGGAGAAAAAATCCTAAGGAAAGGGTTTTTCATAAAATGTGTCTGTAACAGCTGAGGCCTGAAGTGATCTAGCTCGATCCCATACGTGAAGCAGTGGGGTGTGCATGTGTTTGTTGGTAGTCTGAGCTGGAGCTAGCCCTGAATGTACAGATTACAGCTGAGATCAAACTTGAATTCAAAGAAATGCCAGTTTGATTCCCTCCTATCTGAGTTGATCTTCCTCCTCCTCGAAGCACGTTTCAATAACCCTCTTGTTTTCTCCCTCCGAGTTCCCGGATGCTATTATTGTTCTTATCTATACGTTCCCTCGATTATGGCACTGCCCTCTGAGGCTGTCACGGCTGTGGCTGCCTCATAATGCCTGCAATTATTGCTCCGTGGGCTGCCAGGGCCGCTAATGATGCTGCGGGTGCTGCGGGAGGCGAGGGCAGCGTGCTCGCCCTGCAGAACGCGCTGTAGGGAACAGCAATGTAGGTCACAGCGGGGCCGGGATCCCCCTCTGGGGGCAGCGGTGGGGCCAGGGGGGGTTTGCATCGGCTTCACAACCTCTGATTCCCTTGGAGTCTCCCGGGCTTTCAAGAGGAGCAGGTTCTTGTGTGTTTATGCTCCTTTTGATGTGTGCAGCACCCGCAGCTTCTGCGGAGATCTGCTCCCTCCGGGTCCTCAAGGTTTGGTGTTTTCATGCACTCTCTCCAGATAAAAATTCATCTGCTTGTTCAAAGCATGCTGGTCTGAGCTGGATGCTGTTTCCTGATCTGTAGCCCCACTTCCCAAGAATATTTCTGGGTTTCGCATTCTCTGAACCTCAGAGAAAGAAAACACAATTCTTATCATTTGCTGTGCCCGTGTTTGTGCAAAAGGAGAATGCAGTATGGAGATTGTTTACCCACAGTGATGGTGTTTTGTTTCCTTGGCCTGTCAGGGCCAAGTGTGTGTGTGTGGGGACTGTTGGGTGACAGTCACGAGATTCTGAGTGCTTGGCAGGTTCAGTTTTAGATGTATCGAATAATATGGTATAATAATTAATTGGCCTTCTGATATCCATGGAGTCAGATGCATCATTCTCTCCCCTCATCGGGGCCATCACAGCATTGCAATACTGATCAAAGTGTGTGCCCAACAAATTCCTCCAATTTGGCAGCCAAAGCAGCCTTCCCTGTTTTCTGCACTGTGTGGAAGCTGAGGGTGGATCCAGGCAGCACAAGACCAATCCTTTCTGTGCTGCTCAGCATCCTCACGTGTGCATTAGCCTAAGTGCAAACTGTGAACCTCACAATGCTGAAATCCCAGCTAAAAACTGGTACCTTTTATCACCACAGACTGAAATTACTCTTGTAAAGTGGTAGAGAAAGATTCCTGCATTTTGGGTCATTAAAACTACGTTTCAGAAGTACAATATGGTAAATAATAGACCGGTAATAACTGGATATTTACTATACCAGTATAGTAAAGTACCAGTATAGTGTGGTATAATACTATACCAGTGTAGTATAGGATAATGCTGGTATAATAAATAACACAGCAGTGCTGTGGCACAGCAAATGAGGCTTTGCTCTTGGAGGCCTCTAAGCAGCATCAAATACAGGTGGGGAAGAGACCATGGAAGAAGCATCAGGGCAAGATTTTATACTGTAAGTTATTTCCCACAAACACGGGTGGGAAGGGAGAAGGAGCAGGGATGAGAAGTGTCTCAGCCTTGGTATTTTTTTTTTGCACAGCCTGTTAAAGACCAACACCTCATAAATCAGACTTGGCTTTACTTGGCTAAGCGGGGCATAAGCCCAAGAACAACATCTAAAGTAGGGCAGGATGAGGTCACAGCTGTGTGCTGGGGAAGGCAGCACAAACCCTGGCTCCCAAACCCACCACACAGGCACACATTCTCCCACAGGCTCCTGGCTCTGGAATCGAGCCCAGGGGAGTATCCTGGACCACTGCAGGGAGGGTACCCCAGGCCATGCCTTGGTGGCAGCCAAGGTCAAACAGCCTTGCAAGGAAGTGCTGCCATTCTCAGCAGTGCCCTCGATGATCTGCTAGTGACTGAGGAGAACAGAGGAAAATGAAGAAACTCAAGCCTTTTGTCCAGTTCTACCTCTGCAAAGCAGTGACTTCCACTGAAAATAGGAAAAAAGTTGAATTCTGTGAGATACCTTGCATCTAGCAAGTACTTTCTCCCTTTCCCAGGAGAAGGCAGGGCTGGAGCCTTGCAGCAGTTTTCCTCACAGATAATTAGCACGATGATTGCGATGTGTTTAACACACACCTAGCGTGAGAGGTCACAGCAGGCACTGACTGCTTGGCTTTCCCCTGCTCTAATTGCAGTCTGTCAAGCCAGAAACCACATGTTCATGGTTCGTGCTCCAACGTGCAAGGCAGGGTCTGGTGAATGGTCTCTGGTGCTCTGAGAGTGTTATCCTCTCTGGTTTCGTGTGTGAGGTTGCTGTGGACGTGGGCTTTGCTGAGAGAAGTGTCATTTACTTGGAGCTCTCTGAGTACTGTGTGATCCTCCATCAGAAAGAGCTGCTGATGATGCAAACCCTGCCCACAGCCCTGGTCTTTATAGGCTGGCACACACCCGTGAGCTGCTGATTCAGATGGATTTTTAATGAGGGGAGTACATCCAAGAGTGAAGGGAACTCGCTTGTTCAGCCTTGGCCGACCTGCTGCTTCATGAGATCTGCAGGCTGTTGCAGGGTGTTGGTGCTGGACACAAAAGCACTCGGAGAATATCTCTGATCCCCAGGTGGGCATTTCAAAAGAGGCCATTTTAATACTGAGAGGTATCCTTCAGTTAATAATATATTAATAGCACCAGCACAGGGCAGTATTTCTCAGCTCATACCAGTGCTGTATTGTCAGCTTGTTAGATGTACACGACCAATAAATCCCATTTTTCAGGTAGAATGTGGAAAAATAGGTTTGCCTCTGCCTCAAGTTGCACTTGAGGTGGCTTGCAGATAGCTTCCTCAAAGAAGAGATAAAAGAAGTACATCTATTGAGAGGGCACTAGGTGCAGGTTCAGAAATCACGGCACGAAGTCACACAATGCTGGTTCTGCAGTCACTGAATTTTGTGGTTTTATCCAGTGATAAATGTCCCCTGCAAGCTTTAGTAATGAAATCCCTTAGAAGGGAGAGCTGCAACAGCCGCCGAAGCTGTTACAGATGGAATTTGCTGCTACAATTTCAATAGATAAAATGTAGAGGAAACTTTGTTTCCTGCAAAAAAAAAAAAAAAAAAAAATCAAGCTAGTGAAACAAAGTTGTTGGTTTGTTTTTTCTTTTTTTTTTTTTTAGGTCTCAACAGTTCCTGGGGTTGTCCAGATATCAGGACTATGATGTAAGAGTTGCTCTTCTTTCTTCTGTCTCCGTGAAAGCGTTTCCAAGGGGCCTCAGAAAGCACAGGAGAGGGAGAGCTGGCTGTGGCAGCAGGACAATGGATCCTCCCCCAAACCCAGTGAGAGCCAGCTCAGATCCAAAAACCCTGCAACAACCTGGTCCTGCAGCTGAGAGGTGAGAATTTGAATGAAGGAGAGGGAAGAAACCAGGATAGTTGTGTGTGCCTTTTCCTTCCATGCTGTGAGCATTGTGTGGGCTGCTCATCCCCAAAACAAGCTGCCAGCCTGCAGCAGCCAATGTCACTGGGTCACCAAGGCAGGCCCTCCCTTGGTGTGGGCACATAAAGCAGGCAGGGCAGGGGGCTGTTGGCATCTGCCCAGTGGCAATCTCACACAAACTGCAGCAGTGGAAATAGGTATTCCAAAGGACTGTGGAATTACAGTAATGCCAGTGAGACATGGGATAGCCCACAGCCTCCATGTCCTGCTGCATTAAGGATAATGCTCCCATGTTTCCTACCAGCATAGTTCTCCAGCTTTCACCAGTTTAGGTGGAGGTCTTATTCTCATTACCAAAATCAGATTCTTCCTAATTGATCTGTGTATTTGTTCATTTTACCCCTGCTATTTTAAAATTATTTTGTTCTGTATACCAAAGAGCAAATATAGCCCAGATTAGACTGGGTAGACTAGACTGCAAGGGTACCACAGCTAGGAATAAAGCAGCTGGGTTTTGTGCAAAAGAGGACAAATTCATTATAGAGTTCTCCTCTCTGCCTTGTCCAATTTTCCCCCCATCTCTATGATCCTGCAGGAAGCCACCCCCTGAGACCACAAGGTGAAACCCAGAGGCAGCTCATCATGATCTTGGTGTCTGTGGTTTCTTTGATAACATCTCTCAAAGCTATTTCTACTGAGATGTGACAGCCTGCATTAAAACAAAAAAAATAAATTAAAAAAAGATCTCCAATTTGTGGGAATGGTCCCAAATCTAAGCCCCTCAATGCCTCAGGTTGGAAACTGCCCTGTATGGTTTTGGTGTCACTGCAGTAAAGCTGCTCTGGGGAAGGGCACAGAGCTGCATCTTCCCTCCCTGTGGCCCTGCTGTGCCATGCAGCCCAGAACTCACACCCTGAGCATGAAATTTAGGGTGCAGGAATGGCTGAGGGTTTGTTTTGCTCCTCACATGAAGTTATACCTATCCAGAGCACAACATCAAAGCTCAGCTCTGCTCCCGTGCCACCAGCGTAGATGTTCAGCAAGTTTGGCTGCTTTGTAAAGGGATAATGAGAGGTGGGAAGAAATATGCAAACAAGTAATGAAAGAAACCAAACAGATTAAAATCAGAAGCTTGAAGTGCTTTTTTCTTTTTTTCTTTCTTTCTCTTTTCTCACTTTTTTCTTTCTTCTTTTTTCTTTCTCATTTTTTTACTTTCTTTTTTTTTACCCCCTTTCTTTTTTGTGTTTTGTTTCACGCTTGCGCTGTGCCGTGCTCTCAAACGGGGTCATTTGCAGGAGCTTAGGAGAAATTGCTGTGACAGGCAGCATGGCTCAAGACTGTATCTTGGAATTGCCCTCCTTGGAGCAGCTGCTCAGGATGCCAGGGATACAATACTTTTCCTGTCTGAGAAACAAAACAATAAGGCTCAAACACATGGCTTCTGGAAACACAGGCAAACTTCTTACACATCGAATGTGCTTGCTGAAACTATAAACTAGATGTTAAGAGGGCTGAGCAGATTTCAAGCAGAAAGTACTTTCAGGAATTTCAGAGAAGGCTCATAGCTGTCTTTACCATGTAAGTTTTATATTATAAAACTTAAAAAGTGTTTATATTGCACACACACACAAACACATATATATGTGTATATATATATATATATATATATATATATATATATATATAAACACATGGGAGTTTTATATTATAAATCATGTCATCCTGCATAACTGTATAGTAATGAATTCTATAGCAGTAATATATTGTGGGTTATTTGCAATATATAGCCTATATAATGAGATAAATTTGCAGTTACAGATTTCTTATGTATTTATAAGCAGTTTCTTGCATGTTTATAAGCCTATAAGCTCTGATTTGTTTTAACTGTTGAGTTATAGAAAACTTCTCTCCAGTGTATGACTCCATTCCTCCCATGCCCCTTGGGAGCTGTGACACTTTGTTTGCCTGCACATGAAAAGCTATGGCAGAGCCATAACAGCTCTACCATGCCAGTAAAAATAAGCCAGAAGAAAGAGAATGAGTAGGAATAAGCCACTAAAGACTAGCAGGGCTCTCATTTTGCAAAGGGAAGTCAGTGGAAATCTTTGGTGCTGACTTATGGACACCTGGGGAGCATGAAGCAAAGCAGAAACTGGGCTCCCTTTGGTCTTAAAAGTGATGATTTGAAGTCCTTATCCCCACCCCTGCAAGGAAAGGAAAGTTTAGACTAGTACAATTAACAACCAAAACTACTGAATACATACAAAGGGGCCAAACAAGTAGCATTTCACATTTTTTTCAGTTTTCTGAGAGGCTGTATACAGTAACCAGATATAGACTGTGGTGTGGAAAGGGATTTGGTGCTTTGAAAAGAGGAAATTCCCCTCTCCCAGCGAAGGAAATGTGCTGTGCCTCAGAAGGCTCGATGAGCATTTGGCTGCTGTGAGCAGGAAGAGAAAAGCATTTCATTTTGAACTTGAAAGCAAAACTGGCTTTCAAATGAACAGCAGAGCAGGGCAGTGTCACTGGCAAAGTCTGCAGTTTGGGTGAGCTGCACAGTTCCTTCACTGAAATGTCAATATGTAGGCAAGAAAGGATATACAGAAAGGCCTTTCCCTGAGGTTTTCCTTTGCAGGAATGGGAGAAGCCTCCCCAGATTTTGTGCATTTATGAAATTGACCTTTTTGAAGTGAGAGAGGGGGAGCTGCGAGAGATGCTGGATCAGTAGCTGTCTACAAATTGGCTTTAGTGGTCTGAAGATTATAGTGTTTCTGAAAAACATATTTTCAAGCCAAGTAATGCTGATTTATGCACAGAACCGCCCCCCCCAAAAAAACCAAAACAAAACAAAACAAAAAACCCTCTCCTTCAAACTCAAAAATGCTGTAAAACCCCAGCTTTGAAGCAAAGCTTCAGCGTTGATCTCCTGATTTCTGTTTAGCCTTGCCTGCTGCAGCCTGCAGAAGCAGCCCTGGCTTTTTTTGGCCATCAGGAGCTGCTCTGTAATTCTGCCTGGGTTGTGTCTTTTTCTCCCTCCATCAGATGAAAGCTCAAAGCAGTGCTGAAGTGGCAGGGGAAGATGGGGCGGCTGCAGCGCCTCTGCAGAGCCTGAACTCAGCCAGTCCAGGAAGTGGCTTTGCAGCCACCACAGCTTCACCCAAGGCTGGTGCAATGGTTGTAACTGGAGGAAACGTGCTCTGAGAAATGTCATTATATATAGCAGAGAGGAAGGGAACAGAGAAGTAACCAAGCTTTTCAATTGCAGTCTGGTTTTCAGCCCTGCTTGCCCAATCCCTTTGCACCACGAGGCCCTCCTGCCTCCACCAGGGCTGTGTGAGGCAAGGAACACCAGAGTTTTACAGCAATAACCTCTGAGCCACGCCACAGTGGGATTTTCTTCATGAAACAAGAGAGGAAAAGGATAAATAACTCCAGTGCAGCACCATGTTATGCACAGTTAAGATCCACGGGGGTTCCAGCAGGTGGACTTGGGCACCACCTGTTGTAGCAGGAGGGATCCATCCACACCAGGTCAGCCAGAGCCGTTTTGAAGGGAAAAACACAATTTAAAAGTGAAGGGAGTGAGTCACGTTGCCTGTTGGCATAAATACAAAGTACGTAGGAGCAGCAGGAAGTGTCTTTGTTTTTGTGCAGGGGAGTGTGCTCAGGGGAGGTTATCACTGAGGTGCATTTCTGGCTAGCAAAATAAGGGCTTGCCCCAGCAGCATCATCATCCTACCTGGCAAGGGGAAACAGTTTCATGCAGTTCAGTATCAGGTACCCAAGATTTTGCTTTTTGTTTTTAACATTGTATTTAACAACACTGAATCTTAAACCAGCATCCTGCTACTTACTTACTGCTCATGAAAATGCCAGATGTGGTGTGTGCACAGCAGTCTCATTTTGGACTCAAAAACCTCATCAAAGCTCTCTGGGACTGGTGGTCTGGTCAGCTCTGCACAGGTTGGGAAAAATATCCTGTGAGCCATCTGAATTGCCCTACTGGGACTCTCAGCCAGTGTAATGATGTCTGCAGCACAGCCAGCTTTCTTGGAGAACAAAGTGCAGTTTCCTTTTGTGTGCTGAACAAACAAACATTGTGTGGGAATTGGTCCTAACAGAAATCTTTTTTTTTTTTTTAATATCCAAGTAACTTTTTTTTTCCAGAATGATCCTTGGGAATGGCTGTGACTGGTTTGTGAAACTCAAAAACTACAGAGGTATCCATGGTGGGAACAGACAACTATTGCAATAACATCAGGGATGGTTCTGCAGTTGAAATTAAGCATAGAAATGTCTGAAAACTGGCGTTGTGCCTAGTACCAGAATTCATTATGGTATTATGGTAATTCTGTGTTTAGTATAGTTTAGGTAAGGAATCATCCTAACTCTCCTTTCTCCTTTAATTAAATGAGAGGTTTGCCATTAGGCTCTGCTTGCTGTAACTCATGTTTTGGGCTGAGCTTGTCCTGCCTGGTAAAAGGAGAGAAACAAGGGAGAGAGAAAAAAATAAGACTCTCAAGTATCAATCTTTGCTCCTTATCTGTCTCCAGGTGCTGGCTCATGGGAAGTTTTCACACTGACAGTGTCTTTCAGTGTCTTTCAAATAAACAGTTCTGATCCAGCTGTTGGATGCTCAGTGCTTCACCAAGAATCTGGACACAGATTTGTCATTGTGCATTTTTGTCATAAATGGTCCACATATAAAGCTATGGCCAGAGCAAACAGACTGTAAAATGTAGGGAAGGAAGGTAAGAGAGATGTGTGGAGATGAGGGAGGTGTAGGCTTGTACATGCAAATCCTACCCTGAAGTATCTTGATTAATTTACTGAAATTGCTTCTAACAGAACTAAATCCATGTGAACATTTTTTGAAACAAGGATTTTAAATATTAAACAATGAACAAGGATCACACATATATTGAAGCCCTTCTCTAACACTTCTTACTAATACTTCTGGAAATGCTGAACTTGATGCATGTATGCTAGTTTGGTTTTCAGAAATCTCTTCTAAAAAGTAAACACCACATCTGAATCAGTTTAAACCCTGCATTTTCATAAACCACAGTAGATACATTAATAAGATATATAAGATACATATATGAATATATATCTTATCATGTTATTAGAAATATAGATGTCTAAGTTCCAAGAGTTAATTAATATTTAAATTACTGTGCTTTAAAAAATTATAAACAGGACTAGTTGAGCAGGTTTAATCAGAGAAGAAGTAAATTTTATTGAGAGTAGATATGCAGTGATACCAGCTTCTAAAGCCAAAATATGTGAGCTCATCTTTTGCTAGATGCATTGAGCTGATTACTTCATTTACCACTTCTGGTTTGGGCCTGCATGTTTGGAGTAATTAGATTTTTTTTTTTTTTCTAGAATAAGATGAGAGGTGGGAAGATAGCAGTAGCACCAAATACAAGAGACAGAATATGAATGCCATGTTAAATAAAATCATATCTTTGGTGTCTGTACCCTGGTAAGAATTATCATCTATTCCACATATCCCAGTGTTATAAATATTTGTTACAAATTGTCCAAATTTACCCTAGTCATTTTCCTTAAATATTCCCCCATAGTGCAGTGAATTTTAAACACAGTTTAGAAAACTGGAGGTGGCTGCAACACTGTGCCTTGATGCAGGGCCTCGTTTGCCACTGACCCAGTCAGCAGCCTCTGATCCCTGCTGATCCCTGCCTGGCTGTGTCCCATGGGTGCTCCAATGCCTGCTCACTCTGGACCAGCAGCCTCTTCAGCCTGTTTTACAAATAAATAAATAAATTTGAAATGTTAGTTTTTGTCTTACTGCAGGGAGTTGTGTACAGTGCCAGCCATGGGCATAAAAATCATGTGCTGGTTGCAAAAATAAGGCTGGAAAGTGAATGTTGTTTTCATTCTTTATCTATATACATAAATATTTATGTGTATTATATACACATACACATGCACATATAGGCATGTGTACTTGTTTGTGCTGACACTTCAAAGCCTTTGGGCTCTCTCTGTTTTGCATTTGCCACGTGTTTCATTTGTTTCTTTTTCCTCAGGTACCAGATTGCCTTCATGTTTAGGGATGGAACATTGTTAATGTGCCAGAAGTGGGGATTGAGGCTTCTCCCTTCATGCAGGGCAGGTTGTCACACAGGAACCAGGAAAAGGTAGGTTCTGTCCCTCCCTTCCTGTGGAGATCCCTGCAGAAGTCACTCTGCTCTGTAACCTCTTTCTGAAGACTAAAACACAGGTTTAAAAGCCAGAAGTCTTCTGGGACACTGCTTGTGAGTCAGGAGTACCCAGGGGAAGAGCGTGGCTTTTCTTTGTATTCAGAATAAGCCATTTAAACGCTGACATTTTCTCTCTTTCTCTACAATGAAAGCCACTTTCTGTTTAAACATTTACAACCCTTTCAAGGACATAACTTTGCTACATAGAAATGGGTCTGGATTACCAATGCTTGGAAATCCTGTAGTCTGTGTTTTCCATAAACCTGCAGAAACTCGACTGTCCCCAGGGCTTTCTGCTGGAGTAATTGAACTGCCATGCTGCAGAAATGGCAAGGTGAGCAGCCCAGCAGAAGATACAGCAGCCAAACCTCTTATCTCAAGAGCCATTTCTTGGTGAAGTGCATCAACTTCCCTCAGTTAATAATGAGTCTTATTTATAAATTCACATACAATACAGAAAGGAAATTTGTTGCACTGTTGTGGAGATCAAAGTTTCAATGTGCTTTTTTGTCTCCTTCTCCTGTTTAGAGAACTGGAGTCAGTTTGCATGTGTCTGTGTCCCTCTTCTTATTGCTGAGCCCAGCATGGTTGATAGCCTTGAGTATTTTTTTAAAGCTGTTTCCAAAGATAAACATTTTGCAAAGCTTCCCAGAATGCAAGTGTTCAACCTAATTTGCCCAGAGCAGCAGTGTTTGTTAGCAGGCTGCTCCTTTATAGGCAGGCTGAAGTTCCAATCTCTACATCATAAATGAATATACAGTGAGAAACTTTTTCCATGGTCAAGGGTGGAGTCCCTGCCTTATTGAGGTCTGTGCAAACAAAACCTTTATTGATTTAGTTAGGTAACATTCAGAGGTTAATCCCAAATCTCCTGCTCCTTCAATAAGAAGCATTCAACCACTGAAAAAGCTAGGAAGCAAATTATATATAATAATGGAAATCCCCAAAATGCCTGAGCACACTCAGACACCTTTAAGAAGCGGATCATCAGCTTTTCAACGTTTGAGAAGCAGAGAGGAGATGGGTTTTGTCCACATGCAGAATTCAGCCTGCCTTTCCTTCCAGCAGTTTTGTGATGTGACACAGCGCATGTGTTCCTCATCACCAGCTTGGCTGTGGCAGGTGAGTTCTTGGCTTCATGTCAGGAGCACAGCTGCCAGCCAAGAATTTTCCTCCAAAAAGTAGATACATTTTCAACAGACAGGCTGGGATGCTTTGATCCAATATGACAGAAGGAAAAAGAGAAAGCATATATACATATAAATATTTATAGATGTACACACATTTTTATATATGTACACATAGAATGTACACACACACATATATATATATGAATATATATGAATACATGGATTGTTTAACAGACTATAAAACCCACCACACTACTGAGTCTTATGGGTGTTTTCTTAGCAAAGGCCTAATCAGGAGAGGAAATAGAAGCTTATTACCCCACCCATCCCAGCAGCCTCTGCTAAAGGCATTTATCAGAATGTTTCTCAACCTTCTTGTGTTGGCAGCTTTAGGTTTTTGCAACTTTTTTTGGGTTATGGGTGATTACGGTGGTGGCTGGGGTGGTGGCTGGACTAAGGGACATTAAAGATCTCTTCCAACCTTGATGATTCTGGGATTCTCATTAAAATGGAATTATTTTCTTAGTTTTATAGTGTGGGGTTGGGATGCTTTATTAGATCTTGGCAAATTTCAGACCTAACTTGCAGCAGATCATTTTGGTGGTGGTGATGCTGATTGGATTTCACATTTGTCCCATTCTATTGTTGTCCCATAAATATTTCTGAACTAATCTCTCAAATGTATCTCAATTATCACTGGCAGAATTGAAATAAACAGTTCTTAGTGGCCCAAGAGCTTTCTAATCCAAGTTGAGTAAACAATCCCAAACCCAAACCATTTCTCTGAAGGCAAGTTTATTTTCTAAACAAAATTTCAACTGAAACCCTTCATTATTTAAACATATTAATTGTAGGCCTCTGCTGCCAACAAAACAAAGCAGGTCCATTCCAAGCAATACCTGCTGTAATTTAGACTGAACTGCTGAAAACAGTTCTTAACAGTACAGTTGTAAACTTTGCAATAGTAAGCAAAGCAGAAATCTGAGCTGGAACCAAAATATTCATTATCTGAAGCCAGAAATCAAGCTTCATTTGCACTCTTTTGTGTAGTAAATTATCAAATGTCTCTCAGATAGAGCTGATTGCCTTAACACAATTAATATCCAAATTTATTCTGACTGCATTTATTAAAATCTATGCTTACATGTGGCTCTGGTTTGACTGAGTAACTCTTAACCTTCTTTAGACATCTTTTACTGTATCACGTAGTGAAAAATACAATGAATCCTTGATAAATTAAACTGGGCCTCTGTAGTACAAAAATCGGGGACATACAAACACAATTTAAAAAGAATTGTTTGTGAAAATTAAAAGTTCAAGGATAAGATAAGCAGAATAAATAATAAAATATATCCATTTTTTTTATAATTCACTCAGGATGTCCCCTTTCCTGCAATCACTTAGAAGAAACAAGCTTGGCCTACTCTTAATTCAAAAATTATAGCTAGAAACTTAAACCCCAATAGAAATAAACAAACAAACCAACCAGCAACAGCAAAAACAACCCCCCAAATACAACAATAATGTCTCAGACAAGTTAAGCTCATGACTACCATGGGGCCTGTTTATGTCAGTTCATTTTGGCTGTGGTTTTTTGGTCTGGTGTTTTTTTTTTCGTTTTTTATTTTATGATGTTGCTGTTGTTTCAGGGTTCTTTTTTATCTGAGATTTTTGGTGTGTCTGTACGGCACTGGCAGTTTTCTGTACGGGACAATGGTGGTCTTGTCTTTAGGGAATTTCCCTTCGTTTGGGAAGCTTTATTAGCACAGAGCATCACTTGTTAGCCAAATTTAGAAAATTTGGGAGGTCCATAAAAATTGTGCGGACACAAACACTCAGTATTTCACTCTTAACACTTCTTAACACCACTTTAAACATCTCAACACTGGAAACAACTCATTTGAACGCTGAACCTCAATGTTAAGGACGATTTGTTAACTTTTTCATAACACATTTTGTTTCTGCCTGCTCAAGTATTGCTTAGACTTCCTGATTTCAAAATCTGGCCAGGAACTCAAATAACCTTTCTGGAAAAGTTGCCCCAAAAGCACAGGGGTAACCACACTGCATAGTGCTGTCTTTTACTGCACTTTTCTTACTGTATTTTTACCACATTTTGGCTTTGCCGAGTGCTTGAGGTGCAGGGCTGGAGGGAGCACAGCCTGTTGTTCTGTCAGTGCAGGCGCACTTGTCATCTCACGGCTTCAAAAGCCTCCTCTGCTTTTATTTTTGTTTTTCTTTTGGAGAGAAACGGGTGTTTCAGTGCGTTTTCACCGCATTTTTACCACATTTTGGCTTTCTTTAGTGCTGGAGGGAGCACAGCCTGTTGTTCGGTCAGTGTAGCAGCACTCGCTGCCTCGCCACCTCCGCTTTTAAGCCCTTTCTAATTTTTCTTTTTGAGCGAGAAGGGACGTTGTGTTCTGCATTTTTACCACATTCTGTCATTGTTGAGTGCTGGGGGTGCAGGGCTGGAAGGAACAGAGGCTGTTGTTCGGACAGTGTAGGAGTACTCGCGGCGGCGGAGGCGGCGAGACCGCGAGCGCTCCGTAAACAAAACCCTCCGTTTTGTTTACCCGGGCGGCGGGGCCTGGGTGGCGCAGGCGGTCTGAGCCTGCCCCCATCGCCACGACAGCGACCTTTCCGCCCCGTTCCCCCTCCCCTCCCGCCATCACCCGCCGTGAGGGGCGGCGGCGGCGGGGGGGGGGGGGCTGAGCGCGCCCCTTCCCCCCCCCCCTCCGTCCCCTCACGCCGGGGCGGGGCCGTGCGCGCGCCGCGGGGCGGGGAGGGCGGACCGCGCCATCGCCGGCGCAGCCAATGGCGCGCGGCCACCCCGCGATTCAAACGGCGCGTCCCGGCCAATGGGCGCGCTTGGCGGGGCGGGCGAGGGGGCGGGGCCGTGCGCGCGGCCGTAACCGTCGCTCGGCGGGGCGGTTGTTCCCCTCAGCGGAGAGCGGCGCGCGCTCGGGCCCCGCTCCCGCCGCTCCGCGGAACCGCCTCCGGCCCGGCCCGGCGCGGGCGGGCTCCAGGTAACGGGAACGGCGGCGCGGGCGGGCCCGGATACCCCCACCTCCCACCCCCTCCCCTCCCCCGCAGCTTTTCCTTGGCGGCTTTCCCGGCGGGAAGCGCTCCGGCCGATCGCCTCGGGCCTCGCTCCCGGCGGGCGGGCGGGCGGACGGCGCGGGCCCCTCGCTTGGAGCACCGGAGGTGGCGGGGTTGAGCGGCCCCGCTTTGTTCGGCTCCGCCGCGCCGGGCTCCGAGCGGGAGTAGGCCGCTGAGGGGCGGTGCGGCCCGGCCCCTCCCTTCCCCCGCGGCGGAGGCCCCGCGCCAGGCCCGGGCCGCGGGCGGGGCGGGGCTGAGGGGCCGGGCCTCGGCCGGCACGTGGGGCCCTTCCTGTCAACAGCGCCCGCCGCTCTCGGGCCCGCCCTGCCGCGCTCCGGGCCCTGCCGCGTCCCCTCCGCTAGCGAGGTTTCCGGTAGAAAGGCTCTTTGCAGGGAAGATCCGCGGTTCCCGGCCCTGGGGTTGATGGGTTGTTATTTTTGCCTCGAGGCGTATTGGCGCTTGTTTTTAGCGGTGAAGTTAAGTTGGTTTGGACAGGGGTAGGTGCCTCCACTGTTCTGGATGTGGAGAGAATAGTGGTGTTGCTGGAAAGGTCCTGCACAGCTCACTGTGGTGAATTCAGTATAACTTTCCATGTGTTGTTAGCCTTGACTGTCAGCTTTTTCTGTATTTTCCTGCATTTCTTCTTGCATTCAGCTGGCTCCCTCCTCTGACATCCAGAACGTTACTTAAGAGTGGTGAAATGTCAGAATTAGTAAATGGAATCATTGAATGTGTGTGAATTTTTTTCTCCCAAGAGGGAAAACTTGTTTATTTATTATTAAAACTCCGGGTCCAACTTGTGCTGATGGGGGTGTGATCTCCCTGTGGCTACAAGGTAACAGTCATCACTTTCTCCACACTGAAATATCTTCCTACATCTCTAGTGAGAGAGTCATGAAGAAGACCAGAAATGCATGCATGGGGCAATAATGTTTCTCAGCCAAGTTTCTTTTTAATTATTTCATTCTTGTTTGAGTCAGCAGAAACTTTTGTTCTTTACCCACTTTCAAGCTCCAGGGAGATTTGCATTAATTGGCTTGGCTTGGTATAGGATACAAAGTCCTTTTGAGCCTTTCTCTTAGAATCTAGATTCCTAAGGGAAAATTGTAATGGTTGAGAAAATACAAATTTCATCTCCTGAGTCAGTGGTTAAACTTGCAGTCAGGTGTGTGTACAGTTCAGGGTTCATTGTATGAGATTATTTTCTTTGGATTTATGTTTTAAAGCCATGGGAATTCAAAAGTTTGTGCAGAGCTGCTGGGAATATAGGCTGATGCCAGCTGATACCATGAAAATCATCAGGGGTGTGTAGAGCTTGAAAGAGCAGTACATTAAAAATGTAATCTCTAAACCCAATTTTTTTTGGAAAGACTTCCTGTCTTTTCTCTTCTGGATGCCAGAAATTGTGTGTGTTCATCTGAACAGATGAAGGCTGCCTTTAAAAGGTGCAGCTTTTTGAAGTGGGATGTAAGGAATGAGGAAGAGGGTAAGAAGTTACATTTACTTATTTTAATGTTTAGTGTTTGAGCTTATTATTAAGCTGTAATATTTAAGGCAAAGAATTGAAAAATACATAAATTTTGCCATTAATAAGATTGTACTTTTGAGTCAGAAGATATTTCCACTTGCTCATTTATTATTTTGGAATCTCATATTGGCAGTATCTACCTCAGGCTGAATTACATGACATGGATTTAGCTACAGGTCTTTCAACCACGTTTTTCAATTTTTTAAAACTAACTTCAGCTCCTTTTGAGAACAAGGTTGGAGGAAGGGAAGGTCTTTCTGCCTTTCACAGTAATTAATTCATCAAGTCACTTTTTCTTTAGACTTTGTGTTTGCATGCAGAAGTGCTGGGTTTTGAAATCTGGCAGAGAATTGCTTTTTATTATCCTTATGAATTCAAATTCAGAAATTGTATCTAAATTCTGAAGTGGTTGCTGTAAATTGGAAAAAAAAACAGTGTACATGTCCTCAGTAACAACTTCATGAAAAAATGTTACCCTTTTTGAAAAAAGATCCTGTTTTGTCCAACTCTGTGTGAGATCAGCCAGCTTTGTCCTGCTCAGGCTGCAGGTTTGCAGCTGTGCCTGAGGTGCTGCAGGTCAGGAGGAGAAAAGTTGGCTGGGGTGCAGGAAGTGCAGCAAGCAGAGGGGAAGTGAAGTCATGGTGGCATCTGGGGACAGCTCTGAGTGCACTCAGGTGCTCCTGGGTTCAGATTATTTCTGGAAGAACAGGAAGAAGCTGTGGCTGCAGGAGGCTGGCAAAGAGCAGTGGTAGCTCTGGATCTCCTGAAGAACTGCCTGTGGGTGAGGAAGCTGGGCAGGGAGACAGAAATGGGGAGTGAGATCAGATTTAGGCAGAGGTGGCAAAGGGGAGCCAGGACTGCTTTGGTCAGCAAGGGCAGAAAATCCACAAAGACTCCAAGATTGGGGCTAAGGAGAAAAGGGAGAACTTTTCATAAGAAACAAAGCATAAGAAGCAGGGCTATGAATTTGAAGGGGTTAAGCTGACTGGGATAAAAGAAACTTGGAGGAGTGAGAATTCAGAAAGAATAAGACAGAAAACAAGAAACTGGGACAGCAAACACTTGTTAGAAGGCAGAAGAGCTGGAATAGCACACATCTGACAAGCATAGACTAGAACTCATCATTTTTCTGACTGGCAAGTGTCAGTGAAACCAAATTATAAATCTTTGTTTTTTCTCCTTCAAGTATTATACAGCACAGGAGATGGCCAAATATTTCTGGTCTGAAGCAGTTTGGTGTTTTAGTAATAAAATCCATATGAGGGAATTCTGCTGAACTTTTTAGGTTTTTGACTTGGAGAGCTACACAGGTGTAAAATTTATCATCAGCAGCAATGTCAGGAAATGCCAGAATGAATGTTGGATGTAAAACCTCACTGGGCCCCATCCCCCAGTGTGTGATGAAGGTCTGTGATTGAATATTAACAGTATTTTTCCCCAAGAATCTTAACTTTTCACTGCAGGTTAGTTCATATGTAATGATTAACTAGTTACAGACTTGTATTTACCCTAGTTGTTTGGTTTCACTTTCTTATCAAACAAAATTGATAAATCAAACAAGTTAAAATGAAATGCTTTGACACCAACATTTTGTGGTTTGTGTCTGTTCCCTGTCCCTGCCATCCCCTCTGAGTTCCAATGTTGGTTGTACACGTGGTGCCAGTACAAATGGTAGTGTGCATTTCACCTTAGTATGAGTGAGCATTTCACCTTAGTATGAGTGTGCATTTCACCTCAGTGTTAGTGTGTACTTCACCTTAGTGTTAGTTAGTTTGTATTTCCCCTTAGACTTTTAAGATAGTCTCACTTGATACATTGAGATTAAAAGTATATTCTGCTTGGGATACCCGTTTTCAGAAGGCAGTGACATAACACAGGGCACTATACAAACAGTTCTGCAGGCGTTTACACTTGAAAGCAGCTTCCTCTGAGTTGTAGTTGTGGTTTTTCCCAGCTCATGGTGGGTGGCCCATGGGTAGTAGTCACTTACACCACGTTTTGTTAATATCAAATAAAAACCTGATGATGCAGATGGGAGATAGAGTTTCAGTTTTCAGGTTGCTGTGGGATTGCTGTGATGCTGAGCTTTGTTTTCCCATGGAGCCCTGGAAAAGGCATTATGCCCTTTTGTTAAAGAGGTGGAAAATAAAGCTCCAGACAGGAGCTTAAATTCTGAAGTTTTGCAACTTTGGAGTGTTTGGCATAATAAATTAAAGAGAGACTGTAATGTGGCTGTAAGTGTTGAATGATTGGGGATGTTTAATGTTTAGAAATCATCACTTCTGTAATTTCTGTAGAACCACAGGAAACCAGGGTTAGAGGACACTTCAGTACCATGTAATTTGCATTTCTCTCTAGATAAGATGAGCTTCATTGTGTAATTTTGGTCCAAGATGTGCTTTGCCTGATGATGGAGATTGTGTGTCGTAGCTCAGTGCTAGTCTGATAGATCTGAATGTTTGTCCAGAATGTGCACCTCCAATCTCCTCTCTATTTGAAGAGATCACTGCTGTTTTCTTACCACACAGCCTTTTCCCTGTTTCAAGTGAAGACTTTTGGAAGGTGTCCCCTTTTCAGTTACAGATACAGAAGGAGAGGAGGGGAATGAGGGCTGAGGTGTGGCTGCCACGTGCGCTGAGTGCTGTGTTTTGCAGGGACCGTGTTTGGAAAATGCCCAGCCGGAAGTTTGCTGATGGCGAGGTGGTGATGGGCCGCTGGCCGGGCAGCGTCCTGTACTACGAGGTGCAGGTGACCAGCTACGATGATGTGGCTCATCTCTACACTGTCAAGTACAAAGATGGAACTGAGCTTGCACTGAAGGAAAGTGATATAAGGGTGAGTGTGAAAAATGGTAGTTTATGATTGGCTTTTGGCAAATATTCAAATGAATATTGTATCTGTTACGTTAGAAAGTTATGCTGTGTTAATTTTTTTAAGTAGTGTATTCAATATAGTTTTTGGTTATCACATAATGTTAAAATAGAAATTATGTATGTGGGATATTTTTTTAAGAAAGAAATGAGGTACTCCCACTGAGATAGCAGCCACAGGACACCTCAATCTTTCAGAGGAAGAGAATTTATTGCCCCATTATCAGAAGAAACAAATTTCTTCCCGCCTTGTTCAGGCAGGATGATGCCATCTGGATTCAGAGGAAGAAGCTGACACTGACCAGACAGAATCCTGTGTTTGAATGCAATTTATGCATCATGGATGAGGTGTATGAATATGCAACAGGCTGCTGCTTTTAAGGGTTAATCCTCTGTTAATGTGGGTCCTTTTTCGGGCTTATTTTGCCCAGAAAAAGGTACCCAGACTGTCCATAACTCTTTGTTTTTATTGTCTCATATTGTCCTAATCCAATTTGTCCAAATTTTTATCACTCTAATTATATTACTATTTTTATAGCCACTTTATTACTATTAAACTTTTAAAATTTTGAAACCAAGTGATTGGCATTTTCCACAATGAGTACACATGGATTTAATTTTCAGTACTTCAGCTTAGGACTGGGTAGTTATTTTGCAAGTTTTTAGTTAACTGTGTCTTCAAGGAATTGGTGCTAAGTAAAAATTTCTTCCTGTGTGACACCTCAAGTAGAAGTTCAGAATGACCTCATTTTTAACGTTTCATAGTTGTTTTATTTATGTCAAAAAAGTATCATATTTTTGAGGAAAACCAAGTCTGATCCATCAGGAACTCTATAGCTTGATTTTTCATAAAAAACTGGTTTGGGTACCTTACCAAGGTAGTAATCAATGGGTTGATATTAATTTTGATGGCTTTCCATCTCTAAATAAGAAAATTTGATAACAAATGTGAAGATGCAGTTAAATGTCACTAAATTTAAACGGTGCATGCCCTTCAAGCTCATACTTAAAACATCTGCAAATAGCTTCTACTAGTTGAGGTCCTCAGAGGCTTCATCAGGTATTTTGCTGTATTTGTGACAATTGCAATCCCTTGAGAAAGGTTCATGTCATATAAGCATATTTCTTCCTCTTTACTTATCATTATTTTAATTTTTGTTGTTAATAAAGACCTTTAAAACTTCATAGCCAGTTTAAAATGATTAATGCAGGAGGAAAGACCCTGTTTGAATGTTCACTGTGGTTCATTTCTATGGCCTGCTCTGAAACCTGCATAGGTTCAAAGCCAGTTTGTGTGCCTTTATGTGAACTGTTGTGCCACTTCTGGGTGGCAGTCCCCATGCCCAGTCACTGGCCTCTTTTGGGACCAAAATGTTTCTGCCTTGAGGTAGGCAGCTGTTTTCACTGTTTCAACACTTTAGGATTTGTTACTTCTGCATGCAGATTAGCAGACTCAAGCTGGGCAAATGCCTTTCTTTGTCATGAAACATTGATGCATTATAAAAGTTGCATTGTGGAAATCTTACATGGGGAAATCAGCATTGTAGACTTCACAGAGAAATCAAACAGTGCTTTTGGAGTAAAGTGCTTTTGTTTATGAGATTAGTTACCAGATATAATTAAATGATTAGGCTGACTTGGGTTTGTAGTGTTGAGCCTGTGTTGCCTCACACAGATGATGAACCTCGCTCTCTCAAATGCTTTAATAAAGCTGAGCAGTGGAAGTGAGAGCAGCCACTGAGGGCTTGAGAGACAGCTCTGAATTCCTATCCCTGTGCACAGGATTGAGAGGGTGGTGTGCTCAACAGCTTGGTGCTCACTTTGGTAGCTTACATCCATAGCCTGATTTCTGTAGCTTCAACAGTTGGACTTGGAACAGGCTTCTTTGGGAATTGCCAGCAAAATTAGTATTCTGCAGTTGCTCTTTCTTAACAGCCTTTGTAGAGCATCAGTAGAGGAAATACGAGACAGATCTACAGAACTCACCACAAGAGTCCTCATCACAAACCCCCCCTGTTTCTAGAATTGTTCTTAGGGACACAGCTAAGATTTTGCTTGCTTTCCCTCTTTGTTTCAGTCGCAGTCATCCTTCAAGCACAGGAAGAGCCAGTCTTCCTCGAGTTCTCCCTCCAGGAGAAGCAGCAGCCGCTCTCGCTCTCGGTCTCCCGGCCGGCCAGCCAAGGGCAGGCGTCGTTCTGCTTCCCAAAGCAGGGAGCACAAGGAGGACAAAAAGAAAACCATCCAGGAGACCAGCTTAGCTCTACCGGTATTGGTTCTGTTCGTTGGCTTTTTGTGCGTGGGTTTGCTGGATTTTTATTTCAAGAAACTTTTGCTGTTTGTGAGAGATTGGTTTTTGCAGGCCAGGTTTATCATTGTAAAAGCCAGTTTATGTTCCCCAGACAGCATAATTACCTGCAAAAGTATATCTCTGAACTGCCTTTTTTTTTTTTCTTTAGATACTGGGTTTCTAGCTTGCAAAATTTGAGGAAATTCTTGAGAGGTAAACCAAGGTTATAAAGTTTCACTTGAATTTGGTGATACTGAGAACTCGGAATCCAAACAAACAAAATTTTTTAAATACTTAATATTGAAGTAATTGTTAGCCACGTGCTTCCACTTGTGAAATGGGGCAGTGGAAGTTAGCTTACTTTTAGGTGAGTTTATTGGTACATAGCAGGTAGGTATTAGGATTTGAAATAAAATGAGTTCTGTACCATATACAGTTTTTTGCCACAGTAGTGGAGAACAGGCAGTGTGGAATATTTAAATATTGTGATGGATAATATTGCAAAACTGGTTTCATTATAAAAACTAACCTGTAAGGATTTCTAAGTTTAGCAGTATCTGGTGTCTAGCTGAAATTTATTAGGTTTGTTCTTAGCATTTTTTATTTTAGATTGATTGCTAAAAATGGTTCTGGTCATCTTTTAAGTGAAGAGGAGTAGACATGGTGTTTCTCTGTGAAGAGAAAAACAGCATTTCTTGTGCCTCTTGTGCCCTTGAGATAGTTTCTCACTTGTCTGAGTCACAGTCCCTGGAACTGGGAGTGCATTCTGCTGATCTATTGAAAATGAACAGGTTTTAGTTAGGTTTCAGCTAGACTAAACCAGATTAATATAAATTAGCTAGGTAGGTTTAGTAAATTGGTACTCTTAGGCACTGAAATAGTTGTGGGGTTTGTTTTGCAGTGAGCTCCTTTGAGCTGTGTGATCCAGTGCCTGTGGTTCACAATCTGGTTTCAAGTAGTTTTTTAGCCAGCAGCTACTGTTTCCTTTTAATACTTTTAGTCTTTTGGGATAAAAGGGTCAAAAAGTGTTTGGTGGTTTTGTCCTGGCTTCTATCTGAGGAGTAGGATTGATCTGTTGGCTCTTGTAAGACTGGAAAGACCAGGTTCTCTTCAGCAAAACTTTAGTTGAAATAAAACATGTGAGTCATGTCTTCCCAGAGCTGTGTAAGCTAGACTCACTAGAGAAGAATTTTTATGAGAGAATTTATTTCTTCAAAGGTCTTTTATAGAAACTCAAACTTTCAGTTCTGCAGAACAGTGCCATATAGAGGACACTGAGAGCTTAAACTGTGCTTCTTGTTTTGACCAGAAACCGAGTGAGAATAACACCAAAAGGTACAATGGTGAACCTGAAAGTACAGAAAAAAATGCCACATCCTGCATCATCTTGGAGGTAGGAACTTGGAATTTGCTCTTAGCTTTTTGTCACATTCCTAGCTTGGCTCTCTCAGAAATTCCTAGAAAAGGGCAATCCAGTAATCTATCAGAAACAGAAGGCAACATAACCCTTAGAGGTTGAGTAAGTTGTTACAGAGAAAGGGATTTTTTATTGTCCTGATTGTTATCTAGTGGGCAGGCACATGGCAGAAGGGAAAGGGGAGGGTGGCAATGGATGATCTGTGCTGGAACTGCTGCTGATCTGTAATCACAGCCTAAGAGTTATAGTGCCTGGTTTTAGCAGTCTCTTTGTAGGAATGGATAATTGTATATTGGTGTTTTACAGTGAGTAATGTCCTCTGAAATATCAAATAAAGTAAAATCACTGGGAAACCTTTCAGTAAATTATTGTTTTTTTCATTTACAGCAAAAGTTAAAACCAGACCTGGAAATTAAGCGTGTGCTTGAGCAGTACAGCTTGCGTTCGAGGAAAGATGACAAGAAAAAAGAAGAGATCTATTCAGAGAAAAAAACTTTTGTGGCTGTAAAACCAATTGAGAAAGTATCAACAAAAACAAAGGAGCTGGAGTTTGGGGGAAGAATTGGTACGTGTGCAAATTGTCTTAATAGTTGAAAATTGGTACTATTTTGTGGGTTTGTACTTATTGACCATACTGTCATGTCAAGAACTGCTTTTTGGACCTTGGCTGCAGAATTCAGAGTAAAATTGTTGTGTTTCACTTCATTTAGTGGCAAAGAACCTTTATTGCACTTGGTTCATAAGTGAAATGCAGCAGAGATCTTGTGCCACCCCTTGGCACAGTGAGATTTAAATATTTCCAAGTTAAATTTAAGAATTAACCAGCAAAGCTTTTACATTTTCAAAATGTAGGTGCTTGAAACTTGACAGTAAAGTATTTTTTAGACAGTTTTTGGATTATTTTTGGAGGGATGCAGTGACCATGTATGGGAGTGAGAAGAATGTCTCAGTGTCCTGTTACGTGACTATGGGATTGCTGCTGTCTTGTTCAGGAGAAATTAATGGCAACATCTTCTTTGTTACTTAACATTGAGCTTTTTTAGCGGGATTGAAACTATTTTTTAAATTTTCTATACTTACCTTCTAACACGCCATGGTGTATGTTTCCAGGGACCTTCACGCTGATATTTTTTCTGCCTGCTACTGTATTCTACCTGCTGTTGATGTGCAAACAAGATGATCCAAGTCTTCTGAACTTGCCTCCTCTGCCAGCACTTGAGAGTCTTTGGGATTGGAGGGTGTTTGGTGTCGTTCTCTTGTGGTTTTTCCTACAAGCTGCGTTTTACTTGCTGCCAATTGGAAAGGTAGGCTGGCTGGAAGGTGGGGTGTGTTCTAAGTGCAGTGAATTTGAAAGCAATTTAATGAGTTTCTCTTAATAAACTGGAATATAGCAGCTGCAGATTTCTGTAAGCTTAAAACAGCACAGCTGTTTCAGAATTTTTGCATTTCAGAGCCTTCCAGTAGAGAAGGCAGAAGGCATTTTATAGGCATTCAGATCAAAGTGTGGACAGACTTTGCTTGATAGAATTCTAGAAGAATTTTAGGTGTCTGACTTTTAATTTCACAAACTATCTTGATGCTCAGTTTCTTAGGGATATCCAGCATTTTGGAATACAATCTTCATTTACAGGAATCTAAACCTTTCTAGCCATATGTATGAATATCAGGCAAAGGCTCTCCATCCCTCTCTTGGGACTTGAGGGTTAGTGGCAGATTCTGGAAGGACACTCTGAAATAGATCAGTCATGTTTTATTGCTGCACATGTTCACAATGACTGGAGAAGTTCTGCTTTCTTGGAGCTGCTTAAGAAGAGGTTTATTTTTAAAAATGTTTTTATTTGAAACTGCTGATCTCTTTCATTTGCTATCCAGAGTATGCTTTTTAGAACAATGCATGAGCTTCAGGTTTGAGTGTGTCCAGCTGGTTGCTTTGACTGAATATCTTTCTGACAGAGTTGAGCTTGGTTTTCCTCACCTGAAGGGCCCACAGAAAATACTTTGTTGAGCATTAATATTTTGTTCTCCTTAGGTTGTGGAAGGCTTGCCTCTTTCCAGTGGAAGGAGACTGCAGTACCGGATAAATGGTGAGCATGGTGCAGCTGGTTATTCCAGAACTGATTCCATTGTGTGATTTGCAGAGCTCAGCACCATAAAATACAAATGTTGAAAGATACAGTTTGTCCAGAGAACAGATCTCGTAAATCTTGGATAAAATCAGATGAGCCTTGTCTTGGAAGAAGGTGCTTAGTAATCATCAGGAACTCAGTGACCCAAGAGCAAGACATTACACTGGATGGGGTGGTAGTGGAACTCAAATACTGCAGTACAAAGCTGAGTTTTGTCATAGTCTGGTAAGATGCACCATTTTAAAGTTGGAATAGGGCTGTAAGTAACAAACAAGGGGAATTGCATCCTGCAAAAGTGAGTCTCCTTGGGGCTTCTCATACCTGTCTTCGTTTTGGACTTTTGTCTGTAGTTGTGCCCTGCATTCTGATAAAGGGAGGAAATAAGCTACATAATTTGGACTGTTAAAAAAGAAAAGCCTTGTCTTGCTGCTTCAAAGGCTAATTTTAAAAGCAAATTTAAAAGCCTTCTTGAGGAAAGGTAAGGACAGGAGGCACTGGGCACAAAGTGAAGCACAGGAGGTTCCATCTGAGCTAGACCAGATGAACTCTGGAGGTTCCTTCTAACCTCACCCCCTGTGACCCTGTGAAGGGAACCATAGCAACTCCTTAGCTGAGGGCAGCAGAGAACTGCCTGCTCCTATTTGGGCATCAGTCCATTCTGTGTGAAATGATACTCTCAATGTATGCAAAAGTTTTTGTGTTCAAGTTTTGCCTTCTTGATAAGTCATTTTAATACTTTAATTACTGCTATCTGTGCCAAGCTATATATGAAGATAATTCAAAGATGAGACTTTGTGAGCTGCTCTCATTATCCATTAGTAGTGTCAGTGTCCATTTTCCCACTAAAATCTGAAAGTAGGTCCTATGGCATAAAAAATTGAGAAGTATTCAGAGTGTTCCTGCCTCTTGTCCCTATGGTGAGCACAGCTTCAGGGCTTAGAGTCCCTTAGTTATATTGCTGTGCCCCAGAAGTTTGAACCATGGGATGTCCAAGATGTTCCTGGAATATGGACAAATATTGGAAGAAGTAAAAGTGCAGAAAGGTTGGATTAGGTAGGCCCTACTAAAAAGATAAATTGGGTTTTTTTTATTTTGACTAATATGTCTTTCTCCTGCATCCTTTAGGGTTTTATGCTTTTATTTTGACTGCTGCAGCTGTTGGAGTTTTGTTGTACTTTGAGTTTGAGCTCCATTATTTGTACGATCACCTCATGCAGTTTGCGGTGTCAGCTGCAGCTTTTTCCTTGGCACTGAGCATTTACCTGTATGTCCGATCCCTGAAAGCACCCGAGGAGGAGCTAGCACCAGGTGGAAATTCTGGTGAGTTACAACATTCTGGGTCATTCCAATTCTTTGCTGGACTTTGATTTCTGCAAATTTAAGGCTGGTTATTATAACACTGTGACTTTAATTTTGCTTTGTGTAGTTTTGTTTGTTTGTTTTTTTTTTCTCCAAACTCAGTCCCAAATATGAAGTCAGGGCATAGTATTTTCCTTCTTGTCCACCTTTTTTGATGGATGGTTAGTTGTCACAGCTAAAGGGAATTCTTTTTCCTAGACAAAAGCAATTAAATAGGAGAAAATGTAAAATTAATTAATGCCATATGATCATGTTCATAGACACTGTGATGTAAGCTTCAGGATAAGGCTGAAAACAAAGAAGGAACAAGTGTCAGGGTGAACTTCTAAAGTGGTTAGTCCTCCTAATTAATAAAAAATTAGAGCATCTTAAAATAAAAACTATGTAGATTTTGTTTTGTATTTTGCACAAAATTTTTTTTTTGCTAATCTGAAGGCTTTTAAAAATTTGTAATGAGAGAACATTAGTGGAAAGTGGGATTTTGTTTATGGGGAGGAGTGTAGTGGCAGATAAAAGCAAGAGTATTGCTAACAGGTTTTGTCTTACCTGCAGGGTATTTTATTTATGACTTTTTTACTGGACATGAATTAAACCCTCGTATTGGCAGCTTTGACCTCAAATACTTCTGTGAGTTGCGTCCAGGATTAATTGGCTGGGTGAGTCAGTAATCTCAATTATTTTATTTACTTTAATAGTACAATGAGGGATTTTTTTTTTACGCACATACACATATAATTGATATTAAGGATATTTATAAATACTTATAAATGAGTACTGAAAAACAGTTCCACGTTGCTATTTTTTTAATGACTATTTTTATTCACTTGAAGGAAATTTCTAGTTTCTTAGTTTTGTGGCAAATGAAAACCCTTTTTAAGGTATTCGTGTGTTGAGGTTATACAGCTTCAAAAATATGGTTAGTTGCAAACTTACTTGTAAAATGTTTATTAGTTTTTTAAACTAAACATTTACTTTACAAATACTTGTGTTAAAATGTCCTGTAGTGTGATAGAAAATACATACCACTTTCTTTTACAAGTGAACTTTAAATAAAATCTTTTCCAACTTAGGTTGTTATAAACTTGGCAATGCTCTTGGCTGAGATGAAGATCCACAATCTCAGTGTGCCATCCCTGTCCATGATTCTTGTGAACAGCTTCCAGCTTCTCTATGTGGTGGATGCTCTTTGGAATGAGGTAAATGCCAATCCCCTTCAACTGTGTCCATTTCTAATTACAATGTTAAGAGAAGGAGGCCTTGGAAGTGCTGAAATTCCTTCCTCCTTGTTTCTAGGAGGCTGTTTTGACTACAATGGACATTACCCATGATGGATTTGGCTTCATGCTGGCGTTTGGAGATCTGGTGTGGGTTCCATTTGTCTACAGCCTGCAGGCCTTCTACTTAGTGGGTCATCCCACCACAATTACTTGGCCTGTTGCTGCTGCAATTACTGTTCTGAACTGTAAGTTACAGTCAATGTCATTGGTGTGTGGGTTACAACAGAGTTCTGATTGTTGCTTCAGAGATGGGAGGTGAAGCTTTAGCTCAGATGCAGCAGTCATTGTCTGGCTCCTGTGAAATACAAAGAATATAACAAATTCTCATTTTAGCAAATGAAGGATAGCTGAGACTTTGAACATTTAATTGTTCTGTTGAGAAGCAGCTCTAGGTGGGTGCTGTCTGGAGTTGAAGAAGTGACTTAACATATTTTGCATTTAATAAATGCTTTTTTAAGTCAATCTGAGCAACTCATTTAAAAAAAAAAAGTAAATACCTTGTTGGCTACACTCTGCTGAACCTGGGGAAAAAGTAATTATTGCATTTCCTTCCCTGATGACCATAGTGACCAACAGGTGTCAGTAGAAAACATCTTTTTTCATCAAAGCTCAGTGCTTTGAGAAAAGATCTCACATCTTTAGGCAACCTTACATTTGCACCAACATATGCTTGTTGTGCCTGTTACCTGAATAAAAACAGTAAAAACCCACTCATATTTTGTAGACATGACAAAGAATTGGAAAAAATGAGAAGATTTACAACTTAATATGTGCAATACTGAAAAACAGAAAATAATTTTTTCATTTTCACCTAATGTTTTTTCTTGGGTTTCTATTATTTAAAAAAATAATATCTTTATTCAAAGTATGTTGTGATCATCTTTTTTCAATGCAGCTTTGGAAAAAGCAAGTTTAAGCTGCTGTGTGAAAATTATGGGGGATATGAATTTGAAACCCAGATAATTCCTTGTCTGCTTCTTTTATTATCATGATCTTGTAAATGAGTTGTCAGTTCATGGAGTAGGTGCTGTAACCAAGTGCTAGGCTGCAAAATAGAGCTGTAATCATACAATGTGGAATTCACATCCCCTTCTGTGAATTTCAAACTCAGTGTGGCATTAAAAAACTCAGATATAGATGTGAAAATAAAGGTTCTTCAGAATCTCTTCAAAGCTACCCAGTAACAAGGATCATATGGAATGCAGTTTTCCGGTGGCATTTCTGTCCTGTTAAAGCAGAAAATACCAGTTGAACCTCTGGGGAAAAGCCTTTGATGGAATAAGTGTGGCAAAGGGCATTGTGAGTGCTTTTGTTGAAGCTGAGAAAACTGGAAAATATCTGAAAATGCAAAACACATCCTGTTTATTTTCAGGTATTGGGTATTACATCTTCCGCAGTGCAAATTCCCAGAAAAACAATTTCCGGCGGAACCCGGCAGATCCCAAACTGGCCAGTGAGTGCATTCTTTATTCCATTGCCTGGGATTTTATTCGATGGCTCTTTGTAGTGTATAAACACATATTTCAGTCACTGCATTGACCACAATACTCTGTCCACAGATCTGAAATTTATACCCACTGCAACTGGCAAAGGGCTTCTTGTCACGGGTTGGTGGGGTTTTGTTCGTCACCCCAATTACCTCGGTGACATCATCATGGCTCTGGCATGGTCCCTACCCTGTGGTGAGTTTCTGAGACTCAAGTGCATTTTAGCAAAAAGGCTTTTCTTTGCATCTGTCTGGGTTTGAAATGCCAAGTGGGAATTTTTTGAGATGGTAAACCCTATTGAATGGCAGATTTCTGTGTCATAAGTCTAATGCAACACGTTTTTACTTCCATTTTACCCTTTCTAACTTGCCAAAGATTTTACTCATCTTTCTGACACTTTATCATTCAATAACCATGGGACTTACTTGCTAATTAGCTGTTCTTTAAATTTTTTAGGCTAGTGAGTGTTTTCAGCTGAAGTTCCCCAAAAGTGGGAGTTTGCTTGGAGACAAGGGCCACCACATAGACAGAGGACTTGAAGTGAAAGATACTTAAAAGAAAGGTCATCAAACACAGTGAAATTATCTTTCAAAGTGTTTGTTAATAATACACAGAGGTGGACACAACAAATCAGGTGGAGCAGAGTAGTGGGTTAGAACCAGAACCTGCTGCCACACTCCTCCTGATGCAGCCCAGAGTACACTTGGCTTTTTGGGCTGCAGTCTCACATTTCTGGGTCCTTTCCAGTTCTTTTCATCCACAGGTCAAGTGGTGTGCTCTGAGCAAAGCTGGACTCATGTCTGCAGGCAAAATAGAGAAAATCTTGTGTGGGGCAGTTTGGTGGTGCAGAAATTTGACTGGAAATGTGGTTTTGATAACTAAAGAACTTTAAATGACAATAACACTTCAATATGTGCCAGCTTTGCATGTACTGAGAGTGAAATTGGTAAATTTTGTGACTCTAAATGTCACCATGATATTTTCTGAAAAATCCCTTTGCCAGGATTTCTTCTCCTGGGAAGCTGAGAAGCCTCAGAAAAGAATGAAAACAATAATTATCTGATTACTTGGGAATGTGGCTTGGACATTGTTTACCAACAGGGGCATCCTTGATTGGTTCCATGTGAATTGTTTTAACTTCATGACCAATCCCAGCCAGCTGTGTTGGACTCTCTGAGTCAGTCACCAGCTTTCCTTATCATTCTTTCCTAGGCTTCTGATGAATCCTTTCTCTATAGTTTAGTATAGTTTTAGTATATAATTTCTTATGGTATGGTATAACTATGGTATGGTATAGCTATGGTATGGTATATTATAGTTATACCATATTCTCAGCCTTCTGAGAACATGGAGTTAAATTCTCATCTCACCCTGTCCTGGGAACCCTCACAAACACCGCATCTAAATGTTCAGAATTGCTTTCTGTGGGTTTGTGGCTCTTTTTCTGTCTGCATGTGTTGCGCTGTCCTGTTGATATTCAGTGTTTCAGTGTAAAATGCTTTGGCCTTGCACAAGCGCGTCACCGGCTTTGAACGCGTTATCAGCTACCACCTCCAGATTTTGCCCTGTGTCTATCTAAGTTAACTTTGTCCCTTTGCAGGTTTTAATCACATTCTGCCCTATTTCTACGTGATCTATTTCATCTGCTTGCTGGTGCACCGGGAGGCTCGTGACGAGCACCACTGCAAGCAGAAGTACGGGCTGGCCTGGGAGCGGTACTGCCAGCGCGTCCCCTACCGCATCTTCCCCTACATCTACTAGAGCACTCCAGGGCCTGCTGGGCACGTCACTGCTACTCTTAGATTCCTTGCAGAGAGAGATACCTCCTACCTTTGCACTTGGGCAGTTGGTATTTAGGCTTTTAAAGAAAACAAAACAAACTAAACCCGACCAAACGTTGGAGTGCGTCGAAGGCGTCGCTTACAAGTAGACTTCGAGATGTGAGTGATGTGAACTGACTGTCTGTGACTTCAATTTTTAAAAAAAATTGTGAATTTTCAAAACTCTTTGAGCCCTAATTTTTCAAGCTAAATTTTATCTAGAATTCTGAGTTTACATTTTTTTATTGCATTTAATTAAGCACTGTGATGTAAAGTATATTATTTTCTTAATACAATAAATGCTGAAATTCCATCCAGTTCATTTTTTGGTGTTACTCGTACCATCTAACTTCAGATGTCCAATTTAGTTGCCTGAATTGGAGGAGCAGCAGGGTCTTTTTGGTCAGTGGAGCTGGAAGCAGAGGATGTGAGGGGCCTGCAGCCCCACGACCAGAACTGGCACAGCTCAGCTTACATGGTTGCTCCTCTCCTGGCTTTTCATTGATGGCATTTTTTTGGTCAGAGAGGCTCAGCTGGCCCCTCCTGCCCTGCACCTGCAGGAGGATAAAAAGATGGAACTGGGAGAAGGGGCAGAGCTGTTCCCTTCTCCCTCCCCATGCTTTTGAGGCAGTTCAGGAACGCCCAGGGGCAGCTCTGAGCCCTGCCTGGCAGTGCCCCTGGCTCTGGAGGTGGAGCCTGCTTGTGGCTCACACTCCTGGAGGGAATGAACCTCTTCAAAGCCTTTCTGTGGCTGTGGAAGGGAGTAGTGAACCCTCAGCTTGCCTCTGGCATTGAACATGGGGGAAAAAGTGTGCAGTGTCTGCCTGCTAGGCACAAAAGGATAAAATGACCACAGTTGGCTCCTTCTGATCTTTGTAAATTAAGTCTTAATGTACCATAGTGTTTACCAAGTGTGTATAATAAAAGCCTCCACGTTTTTGCTGTACAGTGTTTGGGTTTGAAAAATGCAACAGCTTTTTTAGAAACAGGAGAAATCAGTAACTAAACCAATTTCCAGTAATTTTAAAAAAGGTAATTGAATAAAGGGTTTTTGTAAATTAATGTAGTTAATTCTTGAAACAATTGAAGTGTTCATTTAAATATTTGTATTGACAGATATGCTATGAAAATATAGGAAATGCTCCTCAATCCAAAGTTGTTTTTTTGGTTTCTTTTTGTTTTTAATTTGGCATTGCTACCTCATATGTAGGTGTTGCCTTTTGTACTGTTGCAGATAGAGAAATAGCTATTTTTTTGCTATTGCTATTTAAAACAACATTTTTTTACATGAGCCTGTGGTTAAACTCAACCACTTTCTAATATATTTTTGTATATATTTGACTTTTTAACTAATGTATGTGTTCTGGTTACTAGCTGTGTTCTTTGTCTAACTGGCTGTAAATTATATGCCCTTGTGGTATTTACTTCATAAGTAGAATAATTTTACTGAAATACTCTTGCTTAATTAATTAGCTTTTATTCTGTTGTCACAAGTAAGAGCTTTTCACACACTTTGTACATGAGGTTTATAGCACAAATTGCCCTAAAAAGCTTACTAGGATATTAAATGAAGTGCAGATACTTCTGCACTTGCTTGCAGGAGTGTTCCTAATAAATTGGAATGTTATTTATCAATTTTTTCAGTTATTTTAAAATGTCGATGTAATTGAAATCTAGCATGTGATTTTTAAAAAAATAAAATAAAATAACCTATTTTGTACACGGGCATTTTTTAAAGATAATTGTACAATTGAAGTGTATATAATGTAGCTTGATTGTTGGTGGTGTAAGGAATTGTTTTAAGACAAGTGCTTTGATTGCTGGCAGAAAATAGCAGTGCCTCTAACAAGACTCGAGGGAATTCACTGGGGTGCAGCAGCAGATGAAACTGGGCTATTGCTGTTGCCAGTCCTTGCTGGGGGAATTGATGGCAAATGGGGAGATCATTGAACAGCCCTGGCGTGCAGCTGGGCTTTAGAATCTGCTTTGATTCCTCAGCCTGTAGGGCAGGAGCTGCTCCTGCTGCTGTTCCCAGTTTCATCTGCTGCCACCCAAGGTTGTGCAAATGTCACTCGGAGCCCTTGTCTTTCAGAATCTGAACCTGACCAATGACAACTTCATTTACATGCTGAATTTTATGTAAATTTGATTTTGAAGTAACTGTTTTTAATACAAACAAGCCCATGAGCTAAAATAAAGGTTTTGCTTAAAACTAAGTAGTGCATTTTTTTTTCCCAATTCATGGGAATACCTGATAAAAATGACATTGCTTTTCCTCATTTAGTACAGGTGTGAGTTTGCTGGAGTTCCTGTTGTACCTGTGTTTGTGGGCTGGGTGTTACAAGCTCAGGTGTGGTGCTTCTCTTAGTCTGCCTGGGCATTTTTTCTTCTTCCCTCTGCTACTCCAAAAACAAACTTAATTTCAGCTGTAAAAATTCAGAATTAACACTCAATTTGCCTGTAGAATATCGCATTTTCCCCCACAGCCTCTATTAGGAGTCAAAAGCAAACCCAATTAGGCTGTATCTACATAAAGTGTTACTGCACAGGAAATAAATGCAAGTTTGACCTACAAGGCTGTAGTTGAAATATGGTACAGGAGCAGGAATGATAGTTTTGCATACAGAAGGATATCTACCCATAGGTAATAAAAATGTTTGCTTAAATTACATTTACCAGAGCTCATGAAAAACTTACCAGAAGCACAGTTCTTGCCTCGTGGGGAGTGAGAGCTGTCTGGGGGAGTGGGTGGAAAACCTTTCCTGTGTGTGGATGGAGAACATATTGCACTGTCTGTACAGAGCTGCTTTCTGCTGGGGCAGTTCCCTTAAATTAGAAGGAAATGCTTTGATAGAGCTTTCACTCTTTTAATATTTAAAAAAGAAATCTTAACCGGTAAACTTTTTAATAAGTATTTTTCAAGCATCTTCTCTACCTTTTTGTAAGTATAAATGTCTGCAATAGCATTACTGAATGTCACCAGAAGCACTTTGTGTCCCACCAACACTTTGTGGGAATGGGGAAAGTTTTTGAAGGAAGAACTGGAAGTTGGCCAAACTGGACTGGTGCTTTTTGGGTGGTTTTTTTGGTGACAGAGAGAGAGGGGGGGTGTGTGTATGTGTGTGTGGTTGTCATATTCCCATCATGTCAAATTCCCATCCATCTTCCTCCTCGAACACGATCCGGTGCTGCAGCCAAGTGGTTCCAGTAATTTCCCTTCTGTACCTCGAGGTTGTTCTCTGAGTAGGGATAGGGAATGCCAGGGCCAGGGATTCCAGAAGATCCTTTTCCTGCCTCCCCCTGTGCTGCATCTCACGCTGCAGACGCTGGGTGGAGCAGGTTCTTTACTCGTTGCTGCACGCTGTGATCCCAGGAGCAGCATCCTCCTTGCTGGGGGAGGAGCATTTCTCCACTGCAACCATCGGTTTTCCTGGACTGGGAGAGGGCAGCAGTTCCCTGTGTCCTTGTGCTCTTCAATTCCCTCCTAAACGCTTGGCTGAAGGAGGGGAACATGCTCATGTAGCCACATTTCTCTTCCCAGAGAAAAGCAAGGCACGATTCTTCCCAAGAATATTTCTGGGATTCACATTCTCTCAACCTCGGAGGAAGGGAAAACCATTCTTATCTCCTTTGCTGTGTTTGTGCCAAAGTTGAATGCAACATGGAGATTGTTTACCCACAGTGGTGGTGTTTTGTGTCCTTGGCCTGTCAGGGCCAGGGGTGTGTGTTGGGACTGGAGTCACACACAGCCACAAGTTCTGTGCAGTTGAGTGCTTGGTAGATTCAGTTGAGATGTAATAAATAGTATAGAATAATATAGTAAAATAAAATAATTAATTAGCCTTCTAATGAGGTAAGGTCAGATGCATCATTCTCTCCCCCTGGTCGGGGGTGACAATATCCACTATGTGCTCCTCATCAACTGGGGGCCAGTGCCCTCCTGGGGGCCTGTGAAATGCCAGTGGAAGTGCCTTGGACTGTGCACTCCACACAGCTTTTCTGTGTGGAGCTTTTCTGCCCTTCCTCTTGGAGCTTCTGAGCTTCCTTATGCTGCCTTCATTCCCTGTTGGAGCTGGGTATCCCCAGGTTTAGTCAGCCTGACTTGGGCCCTTCTTGTTCCTGTGTTTCAAACCGCAGAAACTTTCATGTTAATGAACTGACCAGGCAGAGGATCCACCTAAAGCTTAAAATCAGATGAATTCCTGTGAAAAGAGATCTAATAAATGGTGAATCCTGAGGGACATAAGCAGAAATTAACACCCAGAGGAGGGGAAAAATGTTGAACTCAAAGCCACATTCAAATTCAAACCATTTGCTTTTGGTAACACAGCTTCAAAAAACCCCTCATATTGTAACTGTTAATGGAAAAGCCGTTCTGCTGGCAAGGCAGATGATGTAAAAAACTAAAGCAGAACTATTTCATGCTCTTTTCTATGTGTAATTTTATAATCCTGTCAAGACTCTGAAAGCAAATTGATCCTGCAAACAGAAGGTGAGCACTGGAGCCATACAGCAACTTCTGCATGTGTTTATATCTGCTTATCACAGCCTGCAGGGAATGGAACCTTGCCAGCCTGGGAATTCTCCATTCCCACCAAAATAAACATTTGAGAAGTTTCCTGTGAGCAGCTGAGAGCTTCTGGAAGTGTACAGTAAAAAAAATTAAAAGCCTGTTTGCCAGCACTTGTGGAAGTCTATGGTACAAGTGTAGGGGCTCCTTAGCAACACCTTTTGAGTCTGAAAAGTGGGCAGTTGAATTTGCACAGTAAAAAATCAGAGTTCCTGAGCCATGGCCTGGTGGTTTTGTTCAGCCTGGTGAGAATTTATAACAAATAATCACACCCAGCTGGTTGGTTCTGACACATCCCCCACCCCTTCTTAAATTAAACAAAATCAAAATGAAACAAGGAACAATTTGTTGTGCAGTTCCTACAGAGCATTCCTGAAACTTGCAATTTTCAGGGTTGGCTTGCTTCAAGTTAAGGCGGTAAAAAGAACAATTTTAACGTCTCCTAAGCTTTGGACAAAAATGCTGATCTTCTACCTCTGAACCTCAGGTAAAAACATTGTTAGAATGAGATAAAGACATTGTTATAATCAGGCAAAAACATTGTTATAAAGGTATGTTCCCACACTGACCTGAAGAAATACAGATATTTTTCTTAAACATTAAGACAAAAATTATTATTCTCATTTTTATTTTAATAGCAAACCCACACATTTCCAATGTCACTCCTTACCTCCCTGCTTAACCATGTGTTTTTATGTGCTCAGTTCCTTTGATGTTGGTATTTTACAGAGCACTAGAAAACAAAAATTGCTCAGCATCCTCTTAATTTTTGTCAGCAATTAAAGCTGTAGTTTATTGCAAACCTCATTAACTTAGGAAGAAAGGGCCTGGTTTTATCATTTGAGCCACATTAGCTGTACCTTATGCAGTCCTGCACTTTTGGCTGCAGTTCTCCAATTGATATTTCATGGTCCAGACAATTTACAGCACATTTTTGCCTGTAATGAGCCATTATCTGAGCTGTAAAAATCTGCTAACCAAGCATCCTCAGTCTGAAATTGTCACCTATAAACAACTGTAGTGCAGAGTCCCTGGTTTTCTAGAAGGCTCCAGTAGCTTATACATGTGTAAAGTACATATTCTGCTGCATTCATTAATGTTTCTGATCACACATATCTGTATGCAGAGATGCAATTAGGAAAAAAAAAGAGAAGTAATACAAAAATCCCATCTATTCCAGTATAATAATTATATTGAATTAATTGTATTAAATGTGGTGTTGCTTTATGCCATTTAACAAATGGAACCAGATGAAATGAAATTAAGTATTTCCTTGTGACATTATGAAAACTCCTCATTAATACTGAAATGCTAATTATGCTATAGATAACATCACTTGCTGAATTACAGCAGTGTGGCATTTTCTATACTGAGTTTAAGACTGCATCAGGTCTCTCCATGATACATTTCTGTTTTGAGAAACCACAGAATATTCAATGAGGGATTAATTCCATGAATATGCTTGCCCAAAATTTCTTCCATCAAATTAGTTGTGTGTTGTGCCTGTGTGTGCTGTTACAGAAATACACCATTTTCACAGCTTCTTCTCAGTGAAATAAGTGAGAAAATAAGAAAACACCATTTAAAAAAATCCCACCAACAAAACCAGCTTCTAAGTAGTAATGGATTAAAATAGCAACAGGCAGAGAACCTGTGAAATAGATGCTGAAATCTGAAATCTGCCTGCTTCTCCCAGCCTGCCTCTTCTCATAAAGAATAAATAAAAAAAAAAAAGGTGACAAAAAAAAAGTTCATATTTTACAGAAAATGGACATAAGGATGAGAACAATTGCTGCCAGTACCTGGATGATGAAGATGTGTTGTTCATGTAGACATATACATCCAAATATCTCTTCTGTGGCAAAAGAGCAGCAATGGTTCCTGCTGAAAGATTTTTACTTCCTAAGCAGAATTATTTGGTGTCCATGGAATTGGGGAAATTCAATTAAGCTGGAGTTGTCCAGGAAAAACCAACAGCAAATTTGTTCCTGACTAAGACAAAATTCAGAGTCAACCATAGGGAGAAACTGAGGATGCATCCTGAGAATTATCCCATCCCAGATGAGCAGAGCAGCACCAGGAGAATGGATTTTTGTTGCTGCTTTGAAAGAGGCAGCACCAAGCAAGGCACTGGCAAGTGAAGTAAGGATGAAGGGCATCCCCTTGCTGGCCAGGAGAGGTGAATTTGAATTTCCTGAGACCCTAAACCAGTTTGCCTTGGCTGAGGATGCCCCCAGGGGATCTCCTGTGGCCAGGTCAGAAATTTCTCCTTCCATCTTCGGGCAGGTTCTGGGCAATGTGACTGGAGAGGAACCTTAGCACAACTGGTCAATAATTTACAATAGTTTTAAGCAGCTCAAAGAGAACTCAAGAAGTGAAAGGACCTTCCTGAACATCCCCAAACCCCTGTGTGGTCATTGAGCTGCACTTCTAAAACACCTCTGGGCTTCTTTCCAGGTGTTCTGTGGCATTTGAAATCCCAAAAGGGAGCCAGAGTGGTTTGACTCTGAGCACAAGGCAGCATCCTGGCAGGACCAAAGCTCTGGGTAAAACCAGTCCTGATTGCTGGGAATTCAGGTTTGGCTTGTTAGAGCTCAGCAGGAGCACATTGCAAATTAACAAATTTAATTAAATAAGTGGAGTTCGAAATGGCTTCTTTGCAGTTTCCATCTGCAGTCACACTCCACTAAAAAAAAGTATCAGTGCCATTTTTGCCTGTGCTCTTCTGAATGAGCCTTCACTGGAGCACAGGGCTCCTTTTCATGATCTTGTAACGTGTTTGCACAAGCCACTTATAGCAGGGAGAAATTCTCTTTAATGAAATATGTAAATCTTAGCACTTCCCAGCATCTGACACTTAAAGATAAGGAATGCCTTTCAAGGATTTTGCCCTGTTGCTATAAAAAGATAAAGCAAGGCTGGTACTCAGGTTATGACAGCAAGCTCCTGCAGTGGATTCACAAGGGTTTGGGAGAAATCACAGAGAAATTAATTTTGGGATTCACTTGGAATACAGACACATGCAAGGTGCTTGGAAGAGTCCTGAGTTATTTTCCAGAAGCCTGGAAAAATAAAAAACAACCCAGTGTAAACAAAATCAATTATTGGAGATTTGATCTTTTCCTTCTCTAGGAAATATAATTGCTCTCAAAAAGTCTGATGAAGATTGGTCAGGAGGTCCAAAGTTAAAGTCAACTAATGATGTCATGCAACAACTTCACTTGTCACAACACCCATTTAGGCAGCTTCATGCTGCTTCTGTGCCACATGCAAAGTCACAATTAAAATAGAGCTGCTAAACCACCTCTCTTACTTTCTTTATTATTTTATTATATCTACAACATTCCACCACCAACACTGACCTAACTGGCAAAAAATTCTGGATGTCAAAGTTTGTTTTCTCAACTCTGTTATGATTCTTTTATGGTTTCCCAAATGGCAAGGACTTTTTATCACTGCTTTTAACAGAAAACATTTTCATGTATTCCTTATCAGAATTCCAGCTAAGTAGGAAAAGTGAGATTTTAAACAACCACCTGCACTACCATTTGCATTGTCACTGACAGTAATTTATCCCAGCAGACCATAATAAAGATTTCTGGCTGATACACCATTCTGTGATGAAACATAAGGCACTGTAGAATCAGCTGGCTGCAGAGTGAAACTTTAGTGATTCCAAGTCTCACTTTAAACAATTGTGGTTTTCTGTATGTAGGTAAGAATTGGTCCATGTCAGCCTGTCATATTTATTTACTTTCTTATTTATTTAAGCTCTGCTGAAAATTAGAAGAAACAGAGCTCACAAACCCCAAAAAGCCATTGTTTCTGCTGTTTTGCCTCTAGTGTGGCACAGAGGCAGAAGGTCTGGCAGAGTCTTTCAGGAGCCTTTGGAACTCAAGGTCAGAACTCTGTGGGTCTGTCTGTCTGTCTGTCTGTCTGTCTGTCAGAGAAAGAGCCTTGATGCCTTTGCTGTGTTTCATGTCTCAGAGAGGGGCAGGGGAAGGAGCTGAGTGGACCATTGCAGTGACCCCTTGACACTGATCATTTTTGGGTTTAAGACCCAAAGAAGTGAAGTCATTTATGACCCCAAGTCTAGATGTAAAGGTGAAAGCAAAAGCTGTAATTCTCATTAAAAATCTGATTTAGAATCCAAGTGTTTCTCACAGCTTCTAGCACCAGTATTTTTTTATTTGGACATATTGGACCACATGAATTGTTGAGCACAAAGTTATTAGAATTTAATAATCTACTGCTTGGTGAAGGATGCTCATCAAGCATAAAACAATTTCCATCAAAGTAGAAACCATGGCTGATGTAACCCAATTCTCTACCAATTCTCAATCATGCTATTAACTGGAATATCATTGTGTCTCATCCTTGTAATGACAGATGTGGTTTGTGGAAGATGATTTGACCCTGGATTTGAAAAGAAAGAAAGAGAATTACTTATTGGATTTTCTTCTGAAATGTACAAAATCATTAAGCAGATAGAAGGCTTTAAGAAGCAATCGTGCATATTAATTGAAGGCTTTGGTCTTGGAAAAATTGAATATCTTAGCAGAAACACAGTAATTCTGATGAGTGACATCTAGTATGCTTGATGTACAAAAATATGAAGGGATAGTTTTTCAAACATGCACAAGATTATTAAAACTAAACTTTTGGGGTTTTTTTTGGCCAGAGTTTCTTACAGAGTGTTTATTCAAAGCAGAAAATCATCTTCATACTCATCCTCTGACCCAAAACACCTGTAGTTGCCAAAGTAAATGAAAATAGATATGAAGCTTTCCAGATAATGACTGCAACTCATCAGGACACTTTTCCAGATTTTTTTCCCCCACTGAATTAATAAAACAGGAAAAAGGGAGACAAAAATCTTCAAATATTTCACTGCAATAAACTGACATACATTACAACTTTTCAATGCATTTCACACATGGTTTTATAAAAATATACAGTAACTGGCTGGTATTTTTGGAATATTAGAAGCCAAATGAAGTATGAAGCATTAAATCACTGTTAAGAGCAAGGGGGTAAATAATTTTGCAGTAGTGCCACTGAAATTCGAAATTCATGGAACCCACGGGCCATGGCATTAATTAGCTTTCAGGTCAAACAGGATCAGTTTCCTGGATGCCAAATCCAATTTTGAAACTTCTGTAAAGTTGGCATTCATTGGAAAATCTGAGCAGAGATCCAGGAGCCCCAGAGATGTTTTTGAGCCTCCATGTGTGGCTGAGGGTCTTAAAGAAAATCCTTCAGCTCCATCTGGGCTCCCCCTGGGTTATCTCCCAGCACACTTTGCCATCTTTAAATTGCAAGGATGCCCAGAAGGTGAATCTTGAATGAAAATGAGATTGACTCAACTGCAATTACCAGGTGCCATTTAAATGTTTACTGCTTGCTTAGTCTGTCCAACACCACCCTCAGAGACTTCACAATCTCCTCCTGAGACACTGAAATGTCTGCAATTTTTTTTTTTTGTGGTTATATAAAACAGTTCAGTCACTTTTTAAACTCTTTTGAAGCAAACTGTTAAGTCTGTGTCACAAGTCTGTGGAGCTTTTAACATTGAAGGGCTCCCATCCTTCACTTTGTGAAAAAAACCTGAGTCTTTTTCATTGTATCTTTAAATATATTTCCAATCTGTGTAAAAATATACACATGGCTAAGCTTTTAAGTAAATGCTTTTTGTTAAAGATTCCAAAAAGACCATGAGCAAATACAAGTAAACAGTTAGACACCAGTTACTCAAAGCCACTGCATTCACATTTACTCTGTAGTTTCAACCAGTAAATAGAAGAAAAAACTGGAACAGGACTAGATTTAATCATGCTACCCCTTTGCTGCATCATTTAATTGTCCCTCAGGGCAGATTGATTGTTTTTATAGTTTATATATTATAAACAATAAAATTGCTGCATGCAAAGAAAGTAAAGAAAAAGCAGGACAAGAGCTGCAACACTGAAATACGTCCTTGTTATTCAGTGCTATTTCTGGGATGACAGTTTTGTCTTTTTTCTTCATGGATTTGGCAATAGTTTTGCTCAACCCAGCAATGTAATCACAGAAATCTGCAAGTGTAAAATTGTGGTGGATGAAGAGATTATTAAATTTAAAAAAAAAAAAACCCCTGCATGTATTTGTCAGAGCAAAATGGGAAAGCACAAAAACCTGAAAATCCCATCAAGTCAGAAATGTACTTGACAGTAACATTTTGGTGACTTTCACAGTTTCAGTCCTTTCTCTGCCCTTTACCTTTAAAATAATAACCTATTGTTAAAAATGCACCTACAAATATCACAAATATCACAAATATATGTGACAGACACACAGAGCTCAAAGCAGCAGCATCTGTCTATAACTTAACAGCCTTAATGGTATTGCAATTAAATTATAAATCATTCTTTTTTCACAAAAAATGACTGTTCTGCCAATCACCTATTTGATGGCTTGGGAAATGTACAGCAAACCACACTTTTTCAGAGCAGAGAATGCCTTTACTATGCTTCTTTTACAGAAAACCACTTTTTTTCTGATGCTGCTTTTAATTGAATGCCATGACCTGAGAGAGATGAGACACATCATAAAACGAAGATGTCATATTTGCCTCTGTCAAAAGAGAATTTTAACAGTTTCAGGATTTTCACTTAAAAATGCACTTGTCAGAAAAGGCTTTTTAAAAGCAAATGAAATCCTTCTCCTGGGTTTCCTGCTTGACAAGGGAATTCAAGTTTTAAATTTAGTGCATGTGATATTTCAGTCACACACAGACTTTTTCAGCTTTGCTTCATTGTTGGCTATAAGAGTTTGCTGTTGGAGCCAGACAAAGTCCATTAACATATTTGCTGAAATAATATTTGTTTCCTTCTCATTTTGTTAGTTTTACTAGAAGTAAGTTTTATAACACACTTTATAATAATGTTCTCAATTTTGGACACGGTATTTGAATAAAGCTGAAAAAATAAATGAGAAAAATGGAGTTATTGAACTACTAAATCAAGTCTGTCCCAAGACTTTGAAATGAGTAATTTTAATAAGTAATTGAGTAATTCTAATAAGGACAAACCATTCTCAAAAACTGTAATAGGTGGAAGGGGCCTTAGAAGATTGTATGAGCTGTTCTTCAGGTAGAAGAACATTGACCTATAATTAAAAAAAGATATTATTTTCTCAAAAGTATCCTCTCTAAGTAGGGATGCAGTGTATCTTGAGGAACTCCAGCTATTGCTAATAAGTTTCTCTACTCAAAACACCACTCTTCATAATATAATTTCTCATATTTCATATGTTCATTCTATATTTAGGTGATACCAAATGCCATAAAGGCAAAATAAATTAGAGGGAGGTCTTGGAACTCTGTACAAACACAAACCTTGACACCCTTTTGCCCAACAGAGCACTGACATCTCGAGGGGAGCTGAAATCCAGATGGTTTCCCTGGATATAATTAGGAAAGAATGAACCCCCAAGACACAAGAGACTGCAATCAGCATTTATCACAGCCTGAGAGGGAGGCTGAGCAGGAAGCTGGGGGAGCTGTCTCTGGAGCTCAATGATATAACCTTAAAATGTCATGACATTAAATGCAGATCTGGCAAAAAGCTTTTGATAAAGTGTGAGTCTGAGTTTAAGAAATCAAAGGAATAAACCCAGTGTGTTTGGTTGCCTGAGTTGTTCTCGTGTGACTGTGACCTTTCCCTCACTGCAATTATTAATCACAGTGAGGGCAAAGCACAGAAAACAGGAAAATATCAGTTATCTTCACCTAGATCCACTATCTGCCATCCAGGTACTTGGCACAGAGCTCAGTGGGTAACCTGTCAAATTTGGGGCACAGTTTATGAGCCACTCAGCTTTAGGCTTCCCAGAAGTGCTGAAATCACCCTCTTCTGGAGGAGGGATGCTATTCCCAAAGCCAGAGCACAGCAGCCTCCTGCCAGAGGGTTGGGAGCACAAAAGGAGGGACCAAGGCATGGATGCCTTGGCATCAGGAGCTCTGGTGTCCTTTTTTGCTGCCCCACACTGCACAGAGTTGGGAAAACTCCCTTTTCTGCCATTCTCAAACACCACTGAGCCACTTGCAGGCACAAAGGACCCCACAACCTGAAGACAGAAAGGTTTTGCTCTGTCCCACTTAGCCACATTGTTATTGAGTGTACCCCATGTACAATTCAGAATATGCAAATGTTATTTAGAAGAACCATTTGCAAAGTCTAATTATTCTGAATGCCTAATTTCAGCACTCTTTCCAGAAGCATTTCCCATCATCTTGTGGGCTACAGCTGTCAAATGGCAGAAAAAACCCCAACTGTTGGAGGTAGAAAAGGTTATAGCGTATAATTAGGGCTGCTAATTCTGGCCTGTGCATAGAATCTATAGGAAAAAAACCCCAAACAAATCAAAGCATAGCAAAGTCAGTGCTATTAATCTTTGCATTTGAATTGCTAATTATAGTTTGACAATATTTCCTGTTCACATCATCCTGAGTGAGCTGCAGCACATTCCTGTCTTGCCATCACACATGCAAAACTGCATGGCCAAAGCATCGTTCTGCAAATGGGCAGGATTCAAATAAAGGTTTATCTGCATTCTTTAGTAATAGCTGGGATAGCCTTTTCTCCATATGCATCACTTCAACAGCTTGATTATCAAAAGATAAGCCCAAGAATTGGTAATTCTGAACCAAGTTTCTCACGTCCGTGTTTGAGTTGCCGTGATGAGCATCTCAACAAAAAGATCATCACCAGGAATGAGAGTAAAAAGCTCCTCTTGTATTTTCACTTGAAAACTTCAGCACCAGGCAGAGATTTCCAGCTTACTGCTGTGTTCAAGGAAACCTCTAGAAAGGGTGCAAGATTCTGAGCCAGAAGCTTACATAGTAGAAAGAAAGCCTTGAAATGTGTGGCCATGAGAAATGTGCACATCTCATTCCAGTCCTCTACAGCATGGAGGTAGCAAGCAATGGATACAAGTTCCCGACCTCATCCCAGGCTGGGAAATTCCCCCTGTGGTTGAAATAGTACATTCAGAAACCTTTCATTTGAATTTTGTTTCTGCAAGTTTTGACAAAGGCGATCTGCTGGGGCAGAACAGGATTATCTGGGTCATGACTACAGATCCTGGAATTCTGGAGTGCCAAAAGATACAGCCAGCTTTGGGGAGGCTAATAATTAAATTATTAGGGACCATAATAAAAAAAAAAAGCTCTGAGGTCTGACCAAGTAACACTGAGATCCAGTAAGAAAACAAAATAAAACTTTACAGGCAGTCTTAGCATTCCTCATAGAAAGTAGAAATATTTCTACATCCATTTTGTGTAAGAAAGAAACTGTCAAGGTTCTTTCACTGCCTACATCTAGGCCTAAAAATGTACAACATGACAAATACCTGCAGCTTTCTGAAGATGAAATATTGATTTCACTTTAATAAATAACAGAAATGCAATAGATCTTTGATGGCACAACAGGCTAATTTATTAGATTAACTTTTAATTTGGAAAAGCAACCTCCAGAATCGTCTCATGTGGTAGCTGAAAATAGATTTGAATTGATCAATCTGTGAAATTTCTGCAGCTAATCTGGTTAACAAGTCAACATTAAGTTATGCAGGACTCAGACACTGAACAGCTCACTTGGGAAATGGGGCTCATTCCATTATTCCATTGTTCCAGGAGTGTCTCAAGCAGAATCTCTACATTGCAGCAAATTGTGATTTATACATTTATATATGCATACACACAAGCACAAACAGCCCTCCTTACTCAGTTTTGGCAAGGGCTTGCAGATTTTCCACAAGGTCACTTCCAGGATGTCCTCAGGATGTCACACACTGCTCATTCTCCTTCCATTCACTCCATTCCCTTTCCTAATCCCAGCCACCACAGGGTGGGGGATTGATGCTTATTTAAATGGCAATGCATGCATGGGCAAGCTAGCCAAAACAAAATGTTGATGTGGTGTTTCTAGCATTGTTCAAATTCAAATAAATACATATTACTTTAAAAACACTTTAAAAACTCTGTTTCATAATTCTGCATAAACCTGGAATTTGCTTTTGTTTCTGCAAAGTTACCCTATTAAAACCATAAGCAGCAAATAGCCCAAAACTTTATGGGCAAAGCAAGCTCAGCATCTGATTTTTTACAAAAAACTCTGTAAAAGTACCAAAGATTTATCTTAAAATCATTCAATTTTCAGTCTTCCCTCCACCTGTAAGACCAAAGCAATATTATACCAACAGAAGCCTGAAAACAGATTGCCAGTACTAATTAAAGTGGTATTGAAAGAACATCCCACACAAGATTTTCCTTTTATTTTTTTGAAATCAGTGTCTTGAAACAATTCTGAAATTAACCAGACAAGAGTATCTGCAACTCCCTTCCAGTTCTGTTTTGGAAAAAACCCAAACTCCAACCAACAGGAAAAAAAAATTAAAAAAAAAAATCAAATGTTTTGCATCTTACTAACTCAAATCATGTGTATGACAACCTCATATCTGCAGCCAAAAACCAGGCAGATTTAGCAAAAAATATTGTTAATTATAAACAGAAACGACTTCGGTTTAAAATGCAATAGATCAAGCAAAACAATGATTTCAACCCACAGGTCTCAAATAACATATAAATACTTTAGGCTTTCAGACTTACACAGTAGTGTCAAGTCTTCCCTATACCTACATTGTCAGGAAAAACTACCCTGATACACATTTTTCTGCAAAAAAATCCCCAGCAATCCCAAAAGAATCACTTAAACTTTTCTCCTCTTTTAAGCAAAAAGATTGATAAAAAGGCATCACAGAAAAACTATTAGTTTTTAATCATTGTTTTTCTGAGCTCATGCCTCTAATGCAGGGCATTTCCTTTGTTAAAAAGTGTTAATGTACTTTAATGGCAGAAATTTAAGTACAAATATATTGATGCTGGCAGTAAGCTGTGTCTGTGTTAACTGATAAAGCAGAGATAAGCCAAGATGATGTTAACATGCATTGGATTCTAGTGAGAAGATACTAAAATCTGAAATTGTGAATTGTTATTTGCTAACCCAGTGTGTGCTTTCAAAAGAGCACAGCTAAGAATATAATGACTTATTGATTTCATATGGAGACAGGCTCCAAAATTGGATTGCAAAACTCCATTAACTTCTCCACCTGGGCTGGCCAACTACAAACAATCAGTAATTGCTCCCCTTGCAGTCCTGCATGTACCAATTTCTAAGATTAAAGAAAATGTACACAGTGAATTATACAGTGGTATTTCAAAACCCACCTCCAACTGCAAAGCAACATGTTATGTTTTACTCAGATTTCATTAAAAACTCTTTATAGAGAACTAAAAATTTCAAAGTGTAGGTCACCTTTGAAAAGGTGTACTGAAGATATTCTTGAAGAACACATTCCTTCTACAATGTAGTAAGCTATTACATTATAAAGTTACAATATGCCCTTGAATAAGTTATTTTTGGGTAAATTTGAAGTTTGCAATGATCTAATTTCACAGAATAGGCTGAGTTGGAAGGGACCCACAAGAATCATCCAGTTCCAACTCCTGGCCCTGCACAGGACACCCCAAAAATCACACCATGTGCCTGAGAGCATTGTCCATGCAACTCTCATCCTACAGAGTATCACCCAGTCCAGAAAGGAAGTTTCTACAGTCTTTAAATTTTTATGTACATTTGCTATGAAATGAGCAAAAAAAAAATGCAATGTAAAACCCAAACATTGTAAAACCCAATTATTTGCAATTCCTCTCTCTCCCTGGGATTTCTCCTTGAAGTGTCATAGAAAAGGGGTCCACATGCCATCCTCTCTTGTGGAATGCACAGGGTTACAAATAGGGCACATGCAGTGTCATTTTAGTCTTAACACATGCAGAACCACAAATATATCAGACTAAAATGACACTAAAATAAGACTAAAATTCTGAGATTACATGAGGTGGAGAAGAGCAGGAAATGTAGGTGTAACCAGCTTCACAAAATGAATTTACTGGCCATAATTGCCATGAGCAATGTGCTTTTGCATGGTGGATGAATTCCAAGAGGAGGCCTTTAGACAGTGGTGCTAGGCAGCTGGTTCTGGATTCCTTCACAGAAATAATGGTGGGACCACTGTGGAGTTCTGTACCTGTGCCAGAGGGCTCAGAAAGGATGCAGAATTTAAAGAAGGTTTTTAGTCACGTGTGCTGAAAAACCTAGAAATGAAATGATAAATCAGGACTCTGTAACAGAAAGGATCTGGAATGGCTCTGTCTTATTTCTCATGTACAAAAGAGAAAAGAAAGTGAAGCAGCAGTGTGCCCATCACAGACGATCCCAATAAAAAGTCTTGACAGATTAGACACTTTGCATGTTCATTTTCTGAATTTATCATACAAAGCTCTTTGAGACAGAACTTTTCACAGCACACAATTCAGAGTGCCAAGCACACATTAAAAATGTCTAATGACAGAGTGCCAAGCACACATTAAAAATGTCTAATGCCATTGCTGTCAAGAAACAGCATTTGATTTCAAAGTTATCACTGAATTTTAAATATGAAATGCAACCACATAACATATTCTCATTTATCTCCATCAGTGTTTATATCTTACCAGATATAAATCCACTCAGCTGAAGGAGATGTGAAATAATTTCTTCTACTTTATTATTCACAGACAAATGGAAGACTGTCAAGACACAGAAGGCAGCCTTCTGATAGTTAAAGCTTTTGACTTTGATCCTGTGGATGTGCTCTTCAGTAGCCATTCCTACAACTTACAGCAGAGCATTTAAATACTTACCTGAAGCCTTCTGAAGTCACTTCCTTTTGTAGTGCTGGTTTTGATGCTTGCAATTATTCCCCATGCTGAGATGATAATATTGACTCCCTGCTGAAGGATTCTGCTTGTGCCATTCAACTCATAGAGACAGAGGAGTTGCCATCTGCAGATTTAACACTGCAAGTAGAAAAAGCTGTAAGTTTTATTCTGTACATTAAAAATGTCTAACTCTTAACTGCAACCAACCATCTACTAAGAATTTTTAGGACTTTTTCTGGGTAAGGACCACATTAATATATTCTAAGTGCAATTGCAGTGTTCTTGAGGTTGCGTGGTCATGTGTAAGATGAGATACAATAAGCAACTCAATTTCCAGTAATTACTTAAACACCCTCTAAACTACTTCAGCTCTGAGAAGCAGAGTTGTCAGAGAGGCAAAATCCTATAAAGAGCACACAAATGTGTTTTCTTACATTTTTTCCCACTTGTTATTCTGTGCAATCATTTTAAACTATTTCAAAGCCTGCCTGAAAATTCTTGGTTTATGATATCAACATTTCCAGTATTGCTTCCCTCTTGGGCTCTCCCTTGATGTTTTGTTGTTATAATGTTAACTTTTCAGGACTGATATTGCTTCACTTTCTGCAGCAGCACACAGACTTCTGGGACTTAAATGTAAAATTTCTGAAATTATCTTCTGCAGTTCAAGCACCATCACCACCTGAGATGCATTTCCTAATCTTGTGACACATGCAATGTTTTGGTAGAATAAGTCTGTTCCTACAAGTGCCTCCCAATCTGGTTCCCAAATGGGTTCAGACACTGTTTTCACCCTTTTTCATTTCAGCCTCCATAGTAAAGAACCATGACATGGGTTCCTGTAGAGCTCCCCAAACCAGATGGAGAAGGTTCATACAGCAAAAATTCCATCCTGGCCTCTTGGGGAATTTTGTCAAGGAATTGCAGTTACTCTGCAGTAAGTATCTTTTCCCTTACATAATCTCCTATTCTCTTTTTGCTCATCTTCTCCATATAAAATTAATATTTTGGTCTGGAGCAACCTTGAGGATACTGAACCTTCAGCAAACCATGTGAAAATCAGGTTTTCTTCCTTCTCTGATCAGTTCCTTCACCATGAAATAAAGGTGGATGACATGGGCTGCACATAGGTCTGTTGCTGAAGCTGTATCACAAGACCACTGTGTTTACACAAGGGATTCAAAATAATTTCATTATTTCACTGTGGGTCGAATGAATTTTAAATAAAACCAGTCTAGAAAGTCATAGTAAGCAGGGGTAGCACATACCTAATTCACACACCTTAAAAAAACCACCCCTAGGAGCAAATCACAACTTCAAAATTCAAAATAACTGAGACTGTTACATTGGAGACAGAGGATGTTCTAAACAGGAACAAAGAATGACAATGGCAGTGCAGGAGGCAGAGCAGCTGAATGACTGCTCCCAAAATGTTATACCCAAAAAAAAAAAGTGACACAGGAAAATCCATGCCATTCATCAGCCTCAATGACCAAATTAACTGCACTGAAGTTGTTACAAGAATGTTGATATAATGGAGCAGTAAACAGAGAAGGAGAAAACTTGTAACAACCTTGTATGGCTTTCCTGATCCGATTCTTGTTAGAGGGGTAAAAGAATTGCCTCTAGTAAGGCTGCAGATGGTGTTATTTTTATTTTAGACTAAGTAGAAATATTCAGAGGCCTTAAACTCTATTTAAAAGTACACAACATTCCTATGAATTTGAAAATGGAGGAACTTTGGCTATTTCATGTTTGCCAGCTTTTCAGAAAAACGGTGTCAGAAAAATCTGAACAACAGAAATGACAGAAGATCCTAGTTCTCACATGCAGGGCTTCCTCCAGTGCTATTTCTGACAGCACTTTCTCTGTTATAACAAATTTTAATTTTGCTTTCAATATTATGGGAATTTTTAAAGAGAAAACTTAGGAGAATCCCAATTGATAAAATCATATCTTGTTTGGAAGAAAATAATTTTATATTTCTATTTGTACTGATTACTTCCTTATAAGCAGGTGGGTTTTTTTTCCTAAAGCACTCCTTTGACTCTCTAAGTTTTTATTTTTCCTTGTAGGATCTTGTTCCATTTGTCAAGCTCTTTCTGAAATCTGGAAGCAGCTGCCTTCTATTTCTGAAAAAGGAGCTTTTTCATAGTAATGTGAGTTTTTCTGGTTCAGTTCCCATTAACAGACAGCCTGGTCAGCCAGGTCAGAAGTGACAATAATATCCACTGGTTAAAGATTTTATTCATCAGATGTTCTGACAGCAGCTTTGCAAGCAGGCAGACTGCTATGAAACCCTGCTTAAACAGAAACACAGTTTTCTTGTGTTTATTCATCTGAATTATGTTCCTTCTAGATCAATCCCTCATGGCAGGGAAAAACATGGCCAGCAGAACAGAGCTTAGCACAGATTTCAGAAAGGAGAACAAATGCTGATGGTCCCAAGTAAGTCCTGGGATGGAGCAGAATGTGGCTGATTGTGGCACCACAGGGGCACAGTGACCAATTTTGGGCTGGATATGGCCAATTATGAACTGGAGCAGTCTCTGTAAATAACAGCACTCTGGTTCATCAGCAGTGGAATTATCAAGGCTGGAACCACTCTGCCCACATTTTCCAAGAAGAGCAGTCAGGGAAAAGAGTGCTCTGAGGTACCAAAGGATGTCCTGGTGGTTTTTATCATCAGCTGCCAAGGGGCTCTTGGGGAGCTGCCCTTCACATCAGTCAGGCCAGACAAGATTTACACACCTTGACTAGAAAAGGCAGCAAGGGAGATGGCTGGAACACCAGTGCTGCTTTGCTTTTGACATCCCTGATTTACTTTGTTGTCTAAAGGTTTTAATTTTTTTTTTTTATGTGAAGGATGGTTTTTTAATGCTCATGAAAATTAATATAGATCTTTTTTCCAAGAGGCACAGTCTTATGTTCCACCCTAGCAAGTCCAGTTAGCTGTTAAGTGCTTGGTCTTTCCTGCAATATTTGTTTTCCTTTTAATTTACATAAGATTCCATTAAACTCTCTCTACTCTTTGAAAATAATTTATGTAAATCTCAGACAATTTTTTCTGTATTAATATAACCACTCCTCCAATGGCATAAATAACTGTAGCCATGAGTAATCCAAAAGCTGAGAATTTAGGACAACTGAAACAATACCAGAAATTCCTGTGTTTTACAGATAATTCCTTTAAAATAACACCATTAAAAGATGTCACTTTAAGTAGCAAGAGGGACTAAGATGACAGGGAGCAGCACTGGGTTTATTTCTTTGGCAGTAGCACTGGGTATCCACAGGGAGGTTTTCTCCTTGGGCGATGCTCTGGTCACAAAATCTTCGGCTCAGATTCTGTGGGGGAACACGCACCATAAAAATCTAAGTGGGCTAAGAGCACAGCCTCTTGTTTTTATAACAAAGCCATTACATGGCTTCCAAATCAAAACACTCTTTTTGGGGTTGTGATTTGTGTGTGCACCTTGGTGTAGGAGAGAGAAGAGAGTGAAGAGCCAACATCCAACTCAAATGAATTTGCCTTTCATTACCTGTGTTTGAATATTCATGTTAATTACTTTTAAATGAGAATTGGCATAAGCAAATATTATTTATGGCATGAATTAACTTCAAAGAGCTCACCTCAACATGACATTCAAGAAATATAAAGAATTTGAACGAGTCCAACAAAAAAAAATCTTTAAAATTTCCTTCCTTAAAGCATAGAGATAGTTTATAGAAGGGTTAACATATAAGGCCACATGATTTTAGGACATTAAAACATTTCAAAAGACAAGTCTGATTTTGACTGAACATACTAAAAATATTCTGCAGTCAGATCATTTAAAGTGCCCCAACTAAATTTTGATGAACTTGTCACCTACAAAAAATCTGTTATTAGGGAAAACACTCTGTACCTGCTAAGCATTAATGCATGAATTAATAAAAATGGCTCTGACTAATGCCAAGCAAAGACAAAAATATATATTTTTCAGAAGCTGACGCATCATCTATTACTTTTAATGATACAGTCCGTAAGTGTCAGATTAAAGACTTGCAATTAAAACCTCTGTTTACTCAAATACTTTTCCTATTTCAGTAACTTTGATATCAGGCAGACAGAGTCTGGCAGTTTGTGCCTTTCCCTCTTGTCAGTTCAAGTGGAAGAAGCCCAGCAGCCTTTCGCTGTCCTTTATCCCTAGATACAAGTGAAGGATCTAACCCCCATGCTGTCAGCACAACCCAAACCCACAGAAAGGAATCTCTTCCTAACACAAGGACTAATTAAAAATCAATCAGAATGATCTCAACTATAGGATGCATTTCCACTAAAGTGGAAAGCAATCTCTTGTGAAAAGTTAACAAGGTCTTTTTTATCACCAAACCTACACAATCCAAATGTTACTTATGTGCTGATAAAGGATGGTCCTAAGGAGAATGAATAGCTGAAGTGTGATGGGATATTGTTAACTCATCTCAACATAAAGATTTCATTCCATCCTCTCATTCAGCCTACATTCATCCTGGATTTAGTGCAACCACTGTCATTTTACAATGGAACACTGTATTAATTATTATTTTCATCTTATTTACAGAAAAACTCCCTAGTCATAAAGCAGAATCTGCGTGTTTGGCACCAGACAAACATCAGAATAAAGTTCAGGTTTCCCCACATTAAAATTCAAGGCTCCTACACAGCAAGATGACAGAACCTTAAAAATTTATCAGAGTAAGTCTTCCATGCTGTTATCAACAGGTACTCTGGCATTTGTATGATGGTCTTTTTTGATTTATAAAGGGAAATTAGACAAAAATTGGTGAAGTGTACAGCAGAAGAAGATCAAGCAATCTTTAATTCTTTTCCCAGGAAAAAGCTACATTCAAACTGTCTCGATCTTGTTCATCTTGCTTCCTCTGACTTTGGTTTTCCAGACCAGAAATTATTTTTTCATCCCAGGACTAGCAGAAACAATTCTTTAGGCATGTGGATGTTGCAGGCTGTCCCACCTGCTGTCCCATCAGCTCAACAGCAGCACTTGGGCTGCTGGGAGACAGCTGCAGGTCTACTTGGCCAGCTCCTGCTTTATAGACCTCCTCCCAAACATTCCCTCCACTGCACAGATTCATGGAAAATGAAGCTTAGGCAGAGATGTATTGTAGCCACAGACATCCCTGTGCTGGCCACATCAGTGGACAAGGGAAGGACTCTGAATGTCATCTTAGCACTTCTGTAAGGCCTTTGGCTCAGTCTCCCACAGCATCCCTTTCTTTAAGTTGCAGAGAGATGGATTTGATGGGTGGGCTCAGAGGTGCATGAGGTATTTCTTGGACTGCCACATCCAGAGGGCAGTGACTTGGCTGAGGTGAATGAACTAAGCATTAGCATAAAGTGTGTAGCTAAAGAATGAGAGTCAAATAAAATTTTGTTCAAAAGTTTAAAATTGGCTTATCTATTGTATTTGCAGGGAATACCCCAACAAAGGTGGGAATGATGCCTCTGACTCCATATTCTCAGAAGATTAATTTATCACTTTATAATACTATATTATATTAAAGAATACTAAACTAAACTATACTAAAGAATACAGAAAAGATACTTACAGAATGCTAATAAGATAATAATGAAAACTCGTGACTCTTTCCAGAGTCCCAGCACAGCTTGGCCCCAGTTGGCCAAAGAGTCAAAACAACTCACAGCAGAATCCAATGAAACAATCACCTGTGGGTAAACAATCTCCAAACACATTCCACATGTGAGCACAACACAGGAGAAGCAAATGAGATAAGAATTGTTTTCCTTTTTTTTCTGAGGCTTCTCAGCTTCCCAGGAGAAAAATCCTGGGCAAAGGGATTTTTCAGAGAATGTGAATGCTACCCTTAATCTGTCTCCCAAACATTCCCATCCCAGGAATCATTAATTCTCAATTGACACATATACACACATATTCAGTAACAGCAAATGTTCCCAGATCTTTGTGGAGCAATGTAATGGAACAAGATCATGATTCTTTGTTTTTCGGTTTTTTTTAATAATGTGAAGTGTGGAACTGGAAACATAAAGTACAATTTCAAATATGTGTGAAATTCAAACCAGCTTCAGCCAGAAAGAAGTATCTCTCTCTAAAAAGTAATGAAAAAACATGGAAATGAATGTGTAGGAGAATAATGTTGAATGTTTATCTAAGCAAGAGGTTAAACTTCAGCTACCAAGTTGTTACTGATGTTTTCAAAATAGCCAAGAGAATGTGATAAATTCACCACTAAATATTTCCTTCTGTTTATCACTACATAATTTTCTGGAATGCATTCTATATAATTTGAGCAGTACTAGCTATTTCATGCAGTCTTTATAGCAAGAAAGAGAAAAAAATGGAAGAATCAACTTGCCTTCTACAATTCAGTGCATAGGAAGATAGTAGGAAGATATTACCAGAGACAGTCTTACTTTTTCTAAGGTTAAAAAAACAAGAAGAAATTTAAAAAAATCAAAATAAAAATTTAAGATATTTAGTTCCTTTAGTAATTTAGACATAAGAACAAAAAACTTTTAAGTAATCTTTAGATTCTCTAATTCTTTAAATTCTTGAATATCTGTGTAGGAGTCAGCACAGTATTAAGATGGCATTTTATCACATAGAGGTAGTGAAAAATTATGACTGTAATTGGTTAATTTTAATTTATTTCTCATTTCCTTACATGAAACTGGAAAATAAATAGAAATTGAGTCACTTATAAGGCAGCTGTCTTTCATGTGGCCATTTTGGCACCAGTGTTAATTCCATTTCTCCTAAATTATGGCCTGCAGAAAACCAGCAAAAGAATCAAGAAAAAAAATAGCAATCACTTTCAAAAAGAATTTGTCAAGCATTTCCAAACCTTCATAATCAAAGACTAGAAGTATGAATACAGATGGCCTCAGTGGAGGCAAAAAATCACTGTTTTATTTTGCCTACCAATGCAGTTTTTGTTTAATTTTGAACAAGCTTACAGCTGCTACACCCACAGGGTGGTCACCTTAACACCTTCTGGCAGCAAACTCCAAAAAACCTTTTCTTGAACCTCTGCCAGATCTTGCAAACAGCATCTGAGAACAAAACCAACAACAGGGTAAGCAAATAGAGCTCAGTTATCCAAAGAGAATGTTCACACCTGTGTGAAAGGAGATTAAAATGACAAATTAAAGCAGGATAATTTTGAAATTACGGACTGGAACCTGACTGGAAAGAATACAGTAAAGTGGCAGTGGGTAGATGTACTTTTGTAGAAATCTTTCTTATCTTTCATGGCAGAATCAGAGAAGACTGGATACTGAGCACTAATTAATTATTTTGAATGAACTATTCTGTTGTTTGGCCAAAACAAACAGTAGATACTTTATTGCAGACATTTTGGAACACATCCCTTTGTACTTAAATCAAGGCTGTACCTAAAATTCCTGTGCTACAGTAAGCATTCTCAAGGCAAAGGAGCAAGGCTGGAGCCTTTTTTCCCCCATTATATTCCCAACATTTTTTTCTTTTCTACCCATCTAGTTTTATAAAAGCTTAGTGTCTCCGCTGGTAGAAAATACATTTTCCCCATTCTAACAACAGTAATTGCAGCAATTTCTGAGCTATACCTGGGATTTTCTGACTTTCAAATCAAGGATCTGGTATATAGAAGAAGTTTAGCATTCAGCAGCAATACAGTTGTGTAAATGATGCAATTATTGCTTAATCCATGCAAGTTTAGTGTCATACTAATTCCAAAATTGATGCTAAAGACAAAAGGGACTTCAAAGTTGAGTTGTCTTCAAAGACGAGTAAGATATGATGAAACATCATGGAATGATGTTCTTAACAGGTATTATTTTTAGTGCTTTTTTTAGGATTATCACTACTCTGAGCTTCTAGTGAGATGCCTTAGCTCTCTAATCTGACTGAAAATTAAACTGGCGAGGAGATAAACACACACATAAAGTATTTTAATTAATTTTCAGCTGAATTAGTGAGATGGTTGCCATGAAATCACGAGGACCAATGTGATGGAGAGGGTGTTGTACAGCCTGTTGTGTTCAGGGTATAGAAATGTGTGAGACCATAAACCCCCCCTGTGCTTCAGCTGGTTTTCAGAGGCCAGTGAGTGTCATCACAGTCATATTTTCTGAAAAATTCCTTTGCCAGGATTTCTTCTCCTGGGAAGCTGAGAAGCCTCAGAGAAGAATGAAAACAATAATTATCTGATTGCTTCTCCTGTGTTTTGCTGCTTTGGAACGTGGTTTGGAGATTGTTTATCCAACAGGTGCATGTTTGATTGGTTTCATGTGAATTGTTTTGACTTAATGACCAATCACCATCCAGCTGTGTCGGGACTCTGGAAAGAGTCACGAGTTTTTCATTATTATCTTTTAGCATTCTGTCTGTATCTTCTCTATTCTTCAATATAGTTTTAGTATAGCATAATTACAATATAATATAATATGATATAATATGATTTAATATTATTTAATATGATATAATGTGATATAATATAATATAATATAATGTAATATAATATAATATAATAGCCTTCTAAGAACATGGAGCAGCCAAGTTAGTGCAGCCTGAGCAGTGTCACTGTCATTCATGTGACAGCAATCCTGGCAGGAAAAGAGCCACCTGGAAAAAAGCAAAGGCAGAGAACATGACACTCAGATGGCACAGCTTTGGCACTCAGATGGCACAGCTTTGGCATGTGAAGGTTCAGCAAGGTTTGAAGAGGAGCAGCCATGCAGCAAACCCAAGGGGTGTTTGGGCTGGCTGGGCTGGGAGAGCCTCAGAGGCTGCAGGAAATTCCTGTTGTCCATCACTTTTTTCCTGAAAAATTTTCTTCTTGCCAATACCTCTGCAAAAAGCACTGACAAAGGCTTCCTCAAGAAATCTCTTCACTGGACAAGAGAGGCACTGGAGCATGAGTTTCAGAATGTTTTGGCCTCAGAAGCCAGGCCTGTGCTTGCACAGCCTTTGTTGTTCAGGGTCACACTTTGGTACTTCATCACCACTTTAATAAGGCAAAACAGTTTTTCTTTGGAGGGGTACTGGTTTTGATGTGAAGATACACAGGATTTTAGAAATTACTTCATTTTGTAATGGTGAGGAAAATTTTGCTCCATCAGTTTCTATAGTAGCTGGCTCATAACTCATGAAATTCATGGACATTTATCTGTGTTATTCTTGGGATTGCCAACACAGTGGGATGTTCATTACTTACAGATATTCCTTCACATGAGCACAAGACAAACAATTCAGTGAAAATCTGTAGGATTCAGGTGGATCAAACAGTTTTGCTGCTAAGTGTTCTCTAAGGTTTTTTCTTGTTATATACACTGAATGCACTATTTAAAGTTTTAAAGATTTTTATTTAAATCTATTTGAATTTATGTGTCATACTGGAAAGCTGTCATTCCTCTTGACATTCCCCAGCCAGTCCAGAGTGCTCTCAGATTAAATTTGCAATGTTCTAGGGTCAAAATTCTTTTAGAGACATTACTTCATATCCCCTAATGCAATACATTACTTTAGGAAGCTGTGCATGTGTTCATTTGGAGTTTGTTTGCTTTACTTGGATGGGAGCATGTGATCCTTCAATCAGTTTTGCAGAAATGTGATTTACCTCAGCACAAATTTCCCACACAGAGGGAAATTACCCTGCATAAATCTACAAAACATTGTGTCTATACAGTCACATGTAACAAAAAGAGGTGAAACACTGGAAGGTCATTTCAAAGCCACATGGAATGTTCCTGGTTACAGGTATTAACCAGATTCATTTAACTATTTAAGCCAATAAACTTTATAAGAACTGCTCCTTAAATTAATTGCATCTTACCATAGAATTTTTATTCTTAGATTAAAGTGGGACTTTTTCAGTTGAACCTGTCCTAGAATAATAGGGTAATCCCAAAAGTCTCAGTTCTCAGGACCCATCCTTTGTACATGTTTCATAAACCCAAAACTTTTATAAGCATAAAAATCTGCAGATCTAAATTAAGACATAGATCTTAATGGCTGGAAAATACTGCTTTTTTCCCCCCCTAGCATTCCAACTTTCTGTGTTCTTTTAAGTGCTTAATGTTAATTACAAGTAGTGTCAATGCAAGCTTTGCATGTAAATCTCCTGTGGGTAAGTGGGAAAACAGATGAGTTTCCTGCAAGGACTTAATTATTTGTTGTCTCTTGAGATTCCATTTTCTTAGTATGGCACTTGCAACTGATTCACCAAGCCAGATTTATTCACATTAATGTGTTTGAAGAAATCATATTTTATTTGAGTGTAAGAATTTCAGATTAACAAATAAAGGCTCAGTCACATTTGCATCTTCAGGGAAAGCCATGTATGGTCAAATCTAGGATGGATGAGTTAGTCCTGAGCAAAGTTTTATTTCCCTCTTCAGATTTCTGACAGTCTGGCAGTTCTGATAAAACAGCCCTTCATTTCTTAAAGAATATTGTGTTCTTTTAATTATTAAAAAAATATGAGAATTAATAAGAAACAAGTTGAAGGCTATAAACTGTATGCACTAAGGGCTCAAGAAAACTGATCAACAGATTGACTTCAAGATACTGAAGGACCAAACAGTTTTACCTTTAAAAAATTCACTTTGCTGGGTAATCACTTAGGAGAGGGGGAAGTAACATCTGATTATTTCAATGCAGTTTTTGCTTTATTAATGGCATCTTGAACTTCCTGTGGCTGGAAGTGTCTCCCCACAAGGGAGAGACATACTACAGACATTTTTGAAAGAAGTTCATGAACTCATGTGCTGCTGGCTTTACCCAGCATTGCTGTGGAACAGTTTTCACCAAAAATTAATGTTCACCTCTCAGCTGCAAGGTTTCAATGCTGCAGTGAGTGCCCTCCAGTCAGATTTTGATGCCTCATGAACCCAGGAGATAACAAGAATTTGATGGCTTTGATGTCACGTCCCGCTTTGTTACAGCACCAAATGTGCATGTGCTGATTATGCTTATTTTTAAATTTTGACCTGCACATACCAAGGTATTTACAATGCAGATAGAGACTAAAAAATCATGCAGTTTTCAAGCAGATATGCATTTTATTTCTTCATATAGTTTCTCCATTTAGTTTCTCCATTTTTTTTTTTTGCTGGCAATTAAAAAAATTAAGCATTTTGATTGACCATTGGTTGGATTTCTTATAGTGATTCCTTATAGTATTTGGTCAGTTCAGTCCTTAATAAAGTATTGATTATTTTTTTGACTTTGAATAGTCAGTTTTGGTCCTTGTGCCTGAACAATAGGCAGTTTTTAACCATATTTCTAGTCAAGAAAAATTAATGGTGTCTTCAGTCTTCCCAGTTTTCCTTCCTATTTTAGCTCTGCCATCTTGCTATGCTGTACAAGTTAATGAAATGAGCGAGGCAGAGTCATGCCCTCTGTATTTCCCAATGATGTTACACCTCAGGCTTTAGCAGAATGAGCCTGGGGTGTAGCTGGAAGAAGTCTGTCCCTGTAACAGCTGATTCTTGGCAGAGATATGAGATATCACTGTTAGAGGTATTAATAACTTCTGCATGGCTGCCGCCACTAGAGCTGCTTCTGTATCAGGAAAATGTTTTACCTATATAGAATTATTGGTGTACATGCCCCCTCAAGACATGATTGAAGTATTTTTGGATCTGGCTGGTGTGGGAAAAGAGTTCATTACTTCTCATTTGGAGCTTGACACTTCCACAGATGAGCTAACTCTGCCCTGATCAATTCTGGGGCACAGTTGGTTGTTGGATTGCTTTGAACCATCTGTTCAGTACTAAAGAGAGTGAAGAACATGTAGGTGATGTCAAGGGTGTTGATTGTGGGAGTATGAGCTCCTGTTTGAGTGGCAAGAAGTGGTGAGGAAAGAGCAGCACTTTGGTCTCTCAGGAAGTGAGGGGATCAAGGAGGAGAGGTTTGAAGGGTCAGCACAGCTTTCAGCTGTCTCAGCAGCCAATTCTCAAAGCACTTCCCTGCAGAAACTGCTTCAGACTGTTACAAACCCAGTTTATGAAGTAATACCACAGGAAGGGAATGGGCCGCTTCTCAAAACGGGATTGTTATCAACCCTTCCAAAACAGGCTAAAATTCCATATTAATTCTGCATCAGGATCCAGCAAAACTACAATTCCACATTAATGTTACATCAGGATCCAGCAAATCTAAAATTCCACATTAATGCTACTTCAGGATCCAGCAAAACTAAACTTCCACATTAATGCTACATCAGGATCCAGCAAACCTCTTCAGGACAGGGTGAAATTTAAGGTATGGTCATGCTTGCATATCTTGCACTTTATCTTTAATCCAGGGACCTGCTGCCACTGTGGATATACCCAGAACTAAAGAAGACTTTGTGGGTTTGGAAGATATCCCAGAAGACAAGCCCTCTCTCCTTCCATTTCCTAATTTCAAGTGCCCTAAATTGTGGATCCTAGAGAAATAGGATAAGGAAACTGAGCTCAGGGGATCAGCTAAGTTTGCAGCCTCATAAAATTATATTCAGCTGTTGTTTCCTTAACTCCCACAGGAATGAACAAACCTGGCAAGACTTAGTACACTGAATTTTAAATCCCAGACAAAAGACACTGTAGCCAATGATTAAGCCTCTTGCAATTTGAATGTGAAGCAAGGCAAGACCTTCACCTCTATTTTCTCTACTTCACATGCTTTCTTTTTACATAATATACAACAGCAACTGACACTTCATGCAGATTTATTCTTCTATGAACTGTGTTAACATCACTGAAAATGTAATATGCAACAATATTTCAGTGGACCATTCTGAATTTAAGTTTTTGCCTTCAATAGCTCCTAAGATTTAGAATAGAATGCATTTTTTTTCCCCCTAGAGAGAAGCTATTGGGACATCAGTCCTTTTTTTAGTGGGAAGTGGGAGTATTTACTTTTGTGAGACATGGGTAGGAAGCTGGTAACATGTGAAATGAAGATGATGGAGATGGAAATCCTGGAAAATCCTGAAAAATCAAACCACTTTCTCCTATTGCACATCTGTCTCTTGTCCACCACAAGACCAAATCAGAGGAAGGAGGGAGCAGCTCCTCCTTGACACTTTTAACCAGGTGTCAGCAGAGAGCAGCATTTGCAAGAGGTGGATACAGAACAGGCTGGGGTTTGCACACACTGAGCCAGATCCTACCCCCACTTTTACAGATGCTGATTTGCAGCAATCTATTTTGATCTATTTTTTTAATCTCATATATAGTTGCAGTTCATAATGAAGTTTATAACACTTGACAGGTTTACCAGGTTATCTGTTATCATGGCTGGGTGGGCTTTGATGATGCTGTGATTTTGAAGCATGTTAAGGAAATGGAAAAGGGAGACCTAAACTGGGAAACTGAGACCTAAACTAAGAAAATCTGAAATCTCAGTGATACTTGCAAATCAGGATTGAAAACCTCTATTATTTCTTGGTTTTCAATGCTTTTTTTCCCTCTGTATTAATATTTTGGTGGTTAAAAAATACAATGGTATTTTTACAGTTCATACAGTTCAGGTCTTGCTGAACTGTATTTTTTAGATTACTATTTTTGTCTGGATTTAGGATTTTTAAAAAATCCTCAAAATATCTTTTCATGCTCCTTTATACTTTCCATAGATAGTGTATATAAAATATAAGGATTAAAATGCTCAGAAATTCTTGCTTTTTCTCGTTGACCTCCTTACAAAAATGTGTGGTTTTTTTATCTAAATTGTGCTTATTGCAGTAAGTGCACTTGCCTTTATAGTTTCCCATGATTAATTTTTTCAAAGCAGATAAATGCTTAATTTGCCACTTAGTGCACAATTAACTGTTTTTAATTTGTCAACTACTTTTAATTTGCAACGCTGCAGAAGCAAATACCCAAACACCACCTGATTTCTAATGAGGCATGCTGATCTCAAGGATGCAGCTCACACTGAGGGCATGGTGGCAAGACATTGCTGCAGATTTAATTCAATAATTGGGTTTCTTTTACTGTCAGGATGAAGGATATCCTCCTAGCTGTAGTTCCATTATCCTAAAAGTCTGACTGAGAGTTTACTGTTACAAATATATAGTGTGCAAGTAAAGTTAAACACAAAAGTGTGTTCTTGAATCCTTGCTAAATCCAGGAGCCCAGAAGTCCAAAATCAGACCATTAAAACTTGTGGCCAGATTTCTGCTAATTCTGGAGGAGCAGGTTAGCTCCTGGACTCACAAATTAAAGAAATAAATTTAAAATAAATGAAAGAAAGTGCTGCTGCATGTGCAGTTCTGGGCAATCTCTGGGCCTGGGCAATGCAGCACCTCAGAGAGGTTAGAGGTGATGCAGGAGTGGTCCAAACCCAAAATATTGTAGTAGAGTATGGGAGCCTGTGGAGACTCTCTTCAAGTGTAAAAGTTGTTTTTGCATAATTTCTTTTTTGCCCTTTGGTTGGATGACTCTGGTATCCACAGGAGAACCCTAGATTTGCAGTATTTTTATGTAGGGCATTTTAATTTTTTTTTTTAGGCTGACTTCTGCCTGGAAAGGTGTTATATGAGTACATTTTGATTACATATTTAATACCTGTACAGCAGTGGGAGTGAAAGTCATCCTCCTAGGAATCTTGTAAGGAAAACTTGAAAGGCTGCTGCCTTTTATTGTGAGGCCTTTTCCTGCAGGAACAAGAATACTCAGTAACAAAAGATGGGAATTTAGAAGAAAAGTGGTTTTGCTTAAAAGCCAACTACAGACCTGCTATTGTTGGTGCTTTCTTACAGAACACCTGAATTTTTTTAGATTGGGTTAAAACCATATATAGGGTATTTTAGTGCAAATTCTCTATTTTAAGATTTGAAGTTTCTATGTAATGAATTTTGAACTATTTGATCCCTTGCATCTAAACTTACATGAAAGTTGTAGATATGAACTTCTCAGCTTGTGAAAAATGAGGTTTTGTGGAATGGAACCTCAATTTTTTATCTGTTCTGAGCCATGAGAATGGACTACATCCCATACATCATAAAGTATTTGATCAGTAAGGACCTGAATTCTGCCTTGCATCACAATACTTGCTGCTAATAGTCTGGTCTAATTAATAGGTGACTTGAGAGGAAGCTGAGAGGAGGAATCCAAGCATGGAAATTGAAGATGGAAGTATTTCTGGGGAATGATTAGGCTGTATTAAAGCACAGTTTAGGAAACTGACAGTCTTCATTAGTTTCAGTAGAACTTATTTAGTATTTGTGTATTTTGCTCTCTCACCTCTTTTTGGAAAGCAAAGCTCTTTTTAGCACAGAACTGTGCCATCCACTTCTACAGTCTCCTTCTCCACTCCTTTTTTTAGGTTTTTCTGACAAGTTTCTGTAAGAGCTCCACTCTCAGTGTGAGACTGTGAAGAAAGGGTTTATGGAACAGTTAGCTCCTACTCCCAAAAGCAACCTGTGTCTTTGGAGATAAAGTCTCCATTCATAGACTCAAATACAAGAGAATTGTTAAGTAACACAGTCCTTCTTTCCAGACAGGTTTGCAGGGGTCTTATAATTTGGAATAATTTTTCATATTGGATGGCATGTTATCACATGCCATCCAATATGAAAATAGAATTAATAATGTATAATAATTCAATATTCAAAATATAATTCATAATTCATAATGAGGGCTGATACTGAGGAAGATTCTACTGACCTACTGGGCTAAGTAAGATGACAGCAGACCAGTGGTGCAGTGCTAGGTCTGAGATCAAGAATAAATTAGCTTTTAAAAAAAGCAAAAAAAGCTGTGCAGTTTTGACCCAGGGAAGGGTAAACATGCAAACATCAAGCTTTATTCTAGTGCAAAAAATGTAATTTGTAGGACCACGTTAACATTTGGCCAGTTTATCCTTCCTCCAAGGATTCCAGATCTGAGTTTCTCAGTGTGACAGTCTCATGATGGAGATGAGGACTTGCTTGTCTGTTCTGGGCTGTGTTGTTTCTGCATCTATGAACTGCTGTGGGACAAATTTGTCCCAGATATGTGCAAGGAAGTGACTGTGGTCTCTGCCAGATAATCAGTAAATTTATTGATATCTAGATAGTAATTGCACACTGTTATCTAGGCAGTAGGTAATCACTGCTCTGTTATCAGCTCCTCCCTCACTTTCTCCCATCTTCCTGAAAAGTGGCTGCTGGTCCTGTTCTTTCTGATTAGTCCCTGAATAAAAACATTGAAAGTTCCTGGACAGCTTTGAGGCTGAATGTGTCTGAAAGAGCCACGCTGAGAATGCTGAGGTAGCTGTGACATCTGGCTCAGACTGCTGGCATGCCAGGAAATCTGCTTTTTTTTGGTCAAAGACCTGAAATCACCCTGCAAAAGAACAGGCTGCTAAATGTGCATGTACCAGGAGAAAGAAATTATGGCAAATAATTACCAGGAGAAGAAGGAAGATGAGGAATAGAGTGACCTTTTTTGCTATGTATTTTTTATATGGCCAGTGCTCCCCCTGTCCTTCCTTTTGAGCAATGGAATTCTGGCCTGGAAGAGAAACTTCCTGAATTGTGTATTGATCTTTCCTGCCCCTGTAGGAAGTGCATTTATAGCCTGAGTTTGCTGCTAGAGCAACAAGAAGGTGGCAGAGATGCAGAGACTTGTGAACAAAACTCTAAGCATGCTGCATCAGAACTCACAAGACAGCAGCTCCAACCGTTCCCTGATCAAAATATTTGTCCTTATGGAAGTTTGGCACTACTGTTCTGCTCTCTTTTTCATTTTAACTAAATGGCATTATCATTCCTTTATTCAAGCTTTAGTCAAACTTCAGAGTGTCAGTGTGAAATTCATAGCAATTAATTTCTTTCTCAGTTTGCAGGTACCAGCAGCACAGAAAATGCCCTCAGAATTGGACAACCTTGTCAACCTTGTGGTCAGCTCAGCTGAAAAACCATTTCCTGCTGGCAACTGGAAGGCTGCCTAAACATTATACAGAGATTAGCAACAATTAGCACATAATATGGTAACTCTTAATAAAAAAAAAAAAAATTAAAAATAAGAAAAGGGGGAGGGGGGAAGGCATGTATACTGTGATTTTCAGATAAGCACCACCTAGTGATCTTGAAAACCTATATGAACATTTTCTATTTTATGAGAGCTGAGCTTTTGCCCTAAAAGGCAGAAAATTCCAATTCTTTTAAAATAAACTCTTATGGCTTTTGATGGCCTTGCCTTGTGCAGGATTCATTTTGTCTTCTGAGTTTCATTTAAGATGTACCCACAAATGCTGATGTGCATCAGCTCTGCAGACCTGAAACCCAGTTTCTAGTGATCTGCAGGGCAAGTCTAAGGATATACTTCAAGCAGTATTAACAAAAGGAGAAAGATGAGTTTGATTTTCTTTAAAAGCATGGATTTCACATTCTTTGCTAGACAAACTGCTAATGTTGGACTCCACTAAAATGTTCTGTGTTGCAATTTTTGAAAAAGCCAGAAGAAAGAAGCACATATTGGCAACAAAGCTGCAGTCAGGTCTCTGGACCAGCTGTAGGGATTTTTTGTTTCAGAAAATGAATGTGTTCCATGTAACACACTGAAATTCTTCACAGGAAAGTATTTTGCCAACATATTGGGAAAATGTTGTTGGTCCACAGCTGACTATGGCTTTCTTTATTACTGAAACATGTTTAAAACAGCAAATAAAAGCAGACAGCTTTCATTCCACAGAAGTTCAAGAGGCTCTGAAAGAGCAAAAGTAGGAAAAATATTCAGGAGAAGAGGAAAATTTAGTAAGTTGCTATGCCAGGATTTTATTTTGAGCAGACAGTATTGTAATCCTCCCATGGATGGTTATGGAGCTATTTGCCTCTATCTCTCAGCAACTCCAGGGAAATCAATAGCTGTCAGAAAATGCCCTTTGCCATCTGTCATTACAGGTTATTCATAAACCTGATGCAATGCTGAGGAAGAGACTGGGCAATCAGATGACTAAATGCCTGGTGCCTTGAATAGAAATATTAAATAATAATTAAAACTGTCAGCCATTAATGCATCAATACAAACACGCTCATAGAATTTTTTTTCTCATTTTCATTTCCAGATCTCTGGAAGAATATTGAGCTGACAAAGACATATACCACTGATTGATTATTCATGCCCATCAATGTCCTCATTTCTCTGGGCTGGAAGACTCAAGCTGAAAGCAGCATAATGAATAATTTTTATATTCATAGAGCAAACTGTGTATTAGTAATCCAGTAAAAGGTTGCTGCTGTTGGAATAGATCATCCACAGGGAAAGGGAAGGATCTAAGGGTACCTTGCTTTTATTGCCCACACATTTGCCTCAGCTCTGCTCCCTTTCCCCCATAGTATTCAGTGGAGCTGATGGACAGGAAAGTTCCCCTTAAGAGTATCCAGGAGACACCAGCAACGTTCCTCATGCAAGGTGATGATGAATAAACACCCCCACACGTTCCCTCAGGCAGAAATACTTGTGCATGCACAGGGCAGCACCAACAGCCTCATCCTGCTCCCCTCCCTTCCTCCCATCAGGAGGAAGCTCCATTAATGGAAAATATAAACATGCACGTCCATCATGGCCCCAGCAGCTGGCCCTTGGCTTCTTCCAGCCCCATTTCCCCCCACAGAGAGAAACAGACAACAAACTGGTGCCAGTCAGCCCCAGACCCTGGGCTCTCACTGGAAGCTGGCTTGGACCTCCTGGTGGCTGCAGTAGCCACCTTGCGATGCTGATCTCTGCAGTACATGACCCAGACTCACAGCCACCTCATTGCTATGGTAAAATCAGGGAGCCCCTGATGTCTGGGAGTGATTGGCATCTGACTCTAAGACTTTGGAATGCTGAACTCTCACTTCATTAAAACTGTATTATATTACATTATACTATATATTACATTATACTATACTATATCATACTACAAAGAATACTAAAGAATACTAAAGAAAACTTGTGACTGGCTCCAGACAGCCAGGACACAGCTTTGAGTGATTGGCCAAGGAAACAAAACAATCCTCAGCAGAATCCAATTGACAAATCACTTCAGGTAAACAATCTTCCTAACACATTCCACGTGTGCAAAAACAACAGGAGCAGCAAATGAGAAAAGAATTGTTTTGATCATTCTTTTCTCTGCTTCTCTCTGTTCAGAGGGCATGTGAATACCTCACATTGCCAGGCTCCCAAGCCCTTGGTCCTGCTTGAGAGCTGCTGGTGACCACACCCGGCACGTGCACCCAGGCAGCAGCTGTGGGCCCCCATCCCTTCCACTGGACACAAAGATCCCTGTTGTGACCCATGGTCCCCACCTGAGCTGCTGGCACTGAAACGCACACACACAAACACAGAACACAGTGCCCTCCCTCAGGACAATAGGCAGAGATGGAGTTTAGTGTCTGTAACGTGTCACAACCCTCCCAGGAAATAACCTCTGAGTTATTTGGGTGTCACTGTCACATTTTCTGAAAAATCTCTTTGCCAGGATTTCTTCTCCTGGGAAGCTGAGAGGCCTCAAAGAAAAATGAAAACAAGAATTATCTGATTGCTTCTTCTAGTTTTGCTGCTTTGGAATGTGGTTTGGAGATTGTTTATCCAACGTGTGAATTGTTTTGACTTAATGATCAATCACAGTCCAGCTGTGTCAGGACTCTGGAAGCAGTCACGAGTTTTCATGATTGCTCTTTGTAACCTTTTGTCTGTATCCTTTCTCTATTCTTTAGTATAGTTTTAGCGCAGCATTCTTTAATATAAGTACATAAAATAATAAATTAGCCTTCTAAGAACATGAGTCAGATTCATCAATTCCTCCTTTGTCTTGGGGACCCTGAAAATACCACATCTGGGCTTCCCCCATCTGCCATGGTGCTTCTGTGCTTTGTTGTGCCATAGACATGAGCCTTGGATCACAAACCCCAAGACAACCTGCTTAAAGAACCCCAAAAGTTCATTATGTTCATTATGTTCAATACATTATGATTAATGTATTGAGTAAATTCTTACTAGAATGTTAATGATTTATAGCTGCTTCCTCTATAAGATGTATATAAAGGTCACTTTTTGAGATAGAGTTATTTTCATGTAGAAATCTGACAGGTTCTCCCTGATATTACAGGAGTATTCTTAAAGGATTTCACCATTTGAAATCATATAAAGGACAAGGAAAGGGGGGTTTTAATATCAGGAAGTAATCCCTGAATTAGCAAAACAGACCAGTTCTGCATAAAATCACCCAGCAAGCAAGTGATCAGGGACTTACTTTTCTCATCTCCCAGGAACACAGTTTATTTAATTTCTTTTGCTGACAATTTTTTAGTTAAATCCTGTCTGGGTCGCCTCTTTTCCAGTCTTGATAATTACTGTGGGCATTTCTAATATAAATTACATCCTAAATTGTTGAATGCAATTTCAAACTGTTGGTGTAATTAAGGAGCTTCAGACTCACAAAACATTAATTAATCATGGAGTATCTGGGCAATGTGTGTGTGTGTGTATGTTCATGCTCAAAATAAAGCAGCTAGAAAATCTTTCCTTGGTAGCTGTGGTTTCTAGACAATTCATTACAATGATCACCAGTTCCTGAGTGCAAAAGGCATTGTTATCCTGGCAAGTTTGCCCAGACCAAAAAAAAAAAAAAAAAAAGAAAGAAAGAAAAAAAAAAACCACCAAAGTGCTTTGCAGCATCACATTCCCATTCCCAAGAGCCAGCAGGAGAGCAGCTTTGTGAGGTGGGAATGCTTTGTTCCTCACCCAGTGCACAGCTTCACACACACAGACACACACACACACACGATATCAAACACAGCAGGACCTGCCCTCTTCCCCTCCTTCAGCAGAATAACAACTCTCATCTCCCTGCAATCCTGGGAATAAGGGAATTCTTTGCTCTGGCTGCATCACAGCACCCTGCAAGTACAAATTTCTCCAATGACTAAGGGCTATCTCATCAGCCTCCAGTAACGTACAGCAGAAAAAGCAAAATGTACGAGAAAATTTATGAACTGTAAGGCTGGAGGAAAAAAGAAAAAAAAAAGATTTGGTATGAAAAACTGCCTCCAGGCTAAGTTAAGCAGAAAAGCATGAGGGTCTTTCTGGCAGTAGAAATAGAAAAGTAAATTTTCTAGGCTGGCCTGGACATATTTAACAAAGCCACGATGCTTATTGGAGAAGAGTACAGGAGATGTGGTCAAGCTGAAAGTGATGAAACTGAAGTTATACCTAATTTTGTCATTTACTGTTGTTATTAATTGAAAATGATAGGTTTCTCATCCAAAATATCACCCTTATTTTATTGTGATATTGTTCACAAAGAGGACAATATAATACTGCAAATATGCAATTAATCTTCATTCAAGATGATTAAAGTGGTTCAATAGCATGTTTTTCTTTGAAAAACAAGAAAGTTGAGTGCAAGCTATAACAAATGATTTGTTTTACAAACACTAGTTAGACAGAGACCACATTAATTAAAACAATGCAGAGGCCTGTACTCACATCTCATATATAAATTGGTTTAAGCCAACTGAAATTGATATCTCAGTGCAGTCCAGTGCCAATTAAAATATGAACATGAACATGCAGAGCAGTAGCGGGGGTGTGACAGCCTCTGTGTTAATGAATTCTAAGAGCAAAGGCTATTTTTTACTTGAAGGACCCTTTGTAGTTAAGAGAGAATGTATCATATGAAACCCATAAAATATACCAGACCACGGTGAAACCACTGTATTTCTCACAGACCCTCACAAATTCTTATCAGCCCTTTTCCCATCAAACAGCTTTTGATAACAAAACAGCACCAAGTGCAGAGTAAGGAACTGCAGACCTGGACTGAGGAACAGGACAAGGGGAATTGTTTTTAAACTGAAGGAAGGTAGGTTCAGGTGAGATATTAGGATGAAATTATTTGCTGGGAGGGAGGTGAGGCACTGGCACAGGTTTCCCAGAGAAGCTGTGGATGCCCCATCCCTGGAAGTGCTCAAGGCCAGGTTGGGTGGGGCTCTGAGCAACCTGGTCTAGGAAAAAGTGCTCCTGCCCATGGCAGGGGAGTTGGAAATGGATGATCTTAAAGGTCCATTCCAATACAAACCATCCTGTGATTAATATTAAGAAATATGACAAATGACCATTTTATGTAAAGCTAATTTCAATTAGTTTATGTGTCAGGATATATTTTGCTGGTAAAAGAAAAAAGGGAGTTTTAACAAGCCACATAAGCATCATCAGTTGATAGTTTGCATTTTGTGGTGGGGAAAAAAGATATCAAAACTGCAAGAAGAATAAAACAATTCTAAGTCAGTCTGGGCAAAAAGAACAATAATATGCAAAAGGTAAATTAGTTGGCTCAACACTGCCTCTAGGAAAATAATTCTGCATTTTTAACAAAAGGGAAATCTAGAATGTTAAGGCTTCTCCTCAAGAAGGTAAGAAATGGTAGCACCTAGTAGTCACTGATGCACAGAAGCACAAACCCCTCAAAGAAGTGACCACTTTCACTGCTGAGTCCCCTTAATTCTTTATGTAAAATTCAGGCTATGTGGAAATTAATGAACACAAAAACAAAGGAAGAAAAAAGAATAGTAAAAAAAACAAAACAAAACAAAACAAAAACCACAAAAAACCCAAAAAAAACCCAGAGGCCCAAGTCTGAGCAGTGGCAGAGCTGAGCCTCATTTGGTTCTCTGAATTGTTCTTCTGCCCCAAACTTCCATCTACAGATCCTTCTCAAGCAGGGAAAGAACTTGTGAGGAGCTTGTGCCTGCATGATTTCTGTACAGGCTCTGAGCTGTTAAACCTGAAATCAGAAACACAATCCCCTAAGGCAGGAAATCCTGATAATTTTGGTCCTGTTGCAGGTATTCAGATGCTCTGCACCAGTGGCTGTATGATTGCCTCCATAAATAGCTAATCAGACCCATTACACTTAATAAAAACAAGTCAAAGTTTAAGTCACTGTGGAATACCCAGCCCTTGGCTTCAATGCATGAATGAGTTTGAAAGGAGCAGGCTGTTACAATAAAAATAACAGATTTAGCTACTAGCTGGTTTTTCCTGGGAAGAAAGCATGACAGATCAGTTTGGGCCTAGAATTTTTGATGGATTAAAAGAACAACTTTGGGTCTTATCTTCGATGTCATGTAATGTGGGATTTATAAGCAAATTTAATTAAATAACAGATACAGAATGATCAGACTTCAGTCATGACAGCAACAAGCTCCTGCAGTGCTCATAATTATCATTTATTCTGTGCCATGCACAGGTCTGATTAGAAATTGAAATGAGCAAGCTCCAGCTCAGCACTCGGCACGATTATTTCGCTCCTGTGCTCTGAATAATTGCAATCTTCCCAGTCTCCACACTTGGAATTGTGTTTTCTTGGAACTCAGATGAGCAGTGAGAAACATATAATGGACAGACAGAACAGATTTATTTATGATTTCAAATTCCCTTTGCTACCTGTCTGCCCTTCTCCATTGTCAAGTGGATTTTTGCCCTTCTTCCATCAATTAATTTTGCCTGATTACCTGCCTGCTTTTCTCCCCACCTTTACTCTTTCCTCCTGATTCCAGAGCACAGATGCTGAGTAAATGCCTTTTTCACCAGGTCCTTCCAGTTCAGTGAGACAATATGAAGACCCACCAAATATTTATGAGTTCTACTCAGCTGTTGTGGTAATACATAAGTGAGACAGCAGCTCTTGGAAGCAGCAACTGCTGACCCTTGCCAGGCAACTCTGAATTCCACTTAGGCAGCTTTACATGCCAAGAAATAAGTCACAGTCTGTTGCACACGTTGGTTTGTGTACAGATTTTGCCATTCACACAAGTGTTCTATCTAACAGTGAACTCCCTGTATACAGCCGCATTTAGGTATCCACTTAATACAGATCACAAACTTAATTCCATTTCATATGTGTTATTTCCTAAATAATAAAAAAAACCCCCAGCAAACTCTGATGTTTTGTTAAACATGTTTCCTCTTATTTGATTTACATTATAATAAAGCTGTCAATGTTAGTGCAGCACTTGAAAGGTCTCCTGATCCCTCCTCCTCCTGGAAGCCTCAGTCTGGAATATGAAGCACAGCATCTGATTTAGTATTCACTGTGTGCATGGTAACATTGACCTTGTGCCTCAAGTGGTTTTAATATTTCAGAGACATGAGGATTAAACTCCATGGGAACATAGAATGGAAATAGTGGCAGGGCAAGAAGTGATGAATTAAAAAAGGTAAAAAAAAATAATGTCCTATGTGATCAGACATCTAAATTAAAGTAATTTTACTGTCAAAACAATCAGTTAACTATGCAAGTAATTAGGCAAATGGTGTCATTATTCTTTAAATCTCTCTGAGAATGTTTGATGTGCTTAGTGGATAGCTGATAGTGATAGAATGATAGTGATAGCTCAGGGCAAGGCTGATGGCTTTGTTCAGCTCCTCCACAACCTGCTGCTCAATGCCCAGTGTGCCAAATGTCAGCACTTCTCCTGATGACCTGGATCATCACAGTCCTCAAGCAGGCAGCAAATGCCTCAGCAGTGAGGTGGAATTTTTAAAGAAGTTGGAGGGACGTATTTTGAAGTTCAGAGTTTGCCTTCTTGAATCTCCATCATGAAGCAGGGATGAGACCCAGTGTGTGGTGTGGCAGAGACCAGCCCTGCTCCTGTGTGTCCCATCTCTGGTACAACACCAACACAGGCTGGAAGGCCCTGAGATTCTATGAAGCCTTGTACAGCACATGGTGGGTTCTGGTGTTTCAAGCCATTTTTGATGTTTTAGTGGGTTTTAGCATGTTTTATCAGGTTTATCGGAGCATTTATAGCTTTTGTGTTTGGGGGTTCTTTTGTGCGTGTGTGTTTTTTACCTTTTTTCCCATTTTTCAGTGGTTTTAGCAGTACAGCTTCTTCCTTTTGCCTTTCCCAAGCTTCTTAGAGGCAATAAAAACAGCAGGGAAGTGAAAGTGTCCTCTGGCTACATCAGGCTAATCATCAATTAACTCCTATGTGAAGATGAGCCAGCATATTTTCCCCAAGATACTACCAAAGCAACAGAGAAAAGTAGAGAAAAACATTTTCAAAAGCAGCATATCTTTTAAATTTATAAACAGAAATTAACATTTGTTTCTTATTTTTTACCTCTTGTCTCTAGCAAGTGTTCATAAACTTTTCCCTCTTCAAATGACTGGAAGCAACTTGGAAACAAGAAAGCCAAGTTAGGACCTAGGCAGAATATTCTCAAATTACAAATAACCCAATGAAGAGTTCAATCTCATTGTGAAACTAAAATTGTTTTGTCTGAGAACAGAGATACAAAATTGAGCTGTTTGGGATCCATCACATCTTGGGCTCAGACAGTAAATTTAATGTAGAAAATGAAGAGTAATTCTACTCTTACAACTCTTTCAGAGAACAAGATAAGATAGTGAAAGTTTATAGATATTGCCTTGAAATAATTGCTGCTATGGAGATAGGAAGGGACTTGCAATTCCTACAATAAAAGAAATCCAAACCAAATCAAATTTAACTCAATTATGTTCTTTACCCTAGGATTTTAAAGAGCTCTGGAAATTCATGCTTTAGCACAGCACTGGTGGGAATCACCCAGTCCCACCCTGGGAGCTGCAGTTCAAAATTCAGAGAACAGAACTAGAACATCTCCTTATGGACTTGTCAAGAGTTAAGCCAAACTTTCTGATAGCATAAAAAATAGCCAGTATGTCATGGGTTTTTTGTTTTTAACTGCAATTTTTTTTTAGCTAGAAATATAATGGAATTGCTATACCACTGTGCAAGCCTAACTTGTCTAATAAATTAAATACTCCAAATGAAAATTAATGGATTTTTGATTCACTACAAGAAATTGTTTCTGTAAGTCAGAACTCAACCTGCTGTGCTGCTGAGAGCAAAAAGTGCACTTTGGTAATTGAGATGACTGATCACTTGTCAGGCATCAATATTGGTTGTGTGAGTTTTCGTTCTCAGATCCTCCAGGGAATTGATTTCCCCAACCTGAATTACAGGATTACAGGAGCACTGTTTTACAGAGGGTCTTTGTCTCCCCCTTCACTTGATGAACATGAATAAACCGAGGTAACTCCAAGAGCCAGCCAAGCATTATAACCCTGGGAGCCATCCTGTGCTCAGACTTGGAAAACTTCCTTGCCCTGTGGCACAGCCCATGTGGCTGTGGACTGCTCAGAGCACCAACAAAATGCACTGGTTTTCTTGCAAGCAGGATTTGAGCAGATGAACTTGCTGGGCTATTATGCAAATAAGGACTTACAATTTCTTAAAAACAATGCCATCATTTTCACAGTGCCATTTTTAAGACTTCTGCTGCCAAGGCAGTTTTCATAAGAAGGCATGCAATTTGTTAACCATTCAAAATCCTCTGAAGGGTACACAGCACTTGTGAGCTGTGATAATGTGCTTTCCTCTCTGGTATTCTCCATCTGGAAATTTCCTTATGCATTACAAAGCAGGATGTTTCAACACTCAACCAAATTTGGAGAGAGGGGAAAATCAGTGCTCTTTAAAATGAAGTGATGCCTCCATGGCAATAAGTCACTAGGGTAATCAGAAATAAATTGAGACTCCCCTGTCAAGTATTTGAAATATTAAAATATGCTGCCTCTCTTCATTAGAAAAGGATTTCTTTTATTAGTGAAATGTGCCACACTTGATGCATTCAAATTCTTTTACAAGCTATAGATAAACCTGACAATGTGGTGTCGAGACACTGCATTTTAATCTCCACAGCAGGGATGAAATAGCAGCAGCATAAAAATTTTAGGCCACCTGGCCATCATCACACACTGAGCCTGTGTCAGAGTACAATAGCTCATCTGCTCCTCACATTTGCAGAAATGACACAAAAAATCTACCCCAAAAAAGGTGTGGTGGACCTGTTCAGATGACCACCTACCCATAACATTGATTATTAAAACAAAGCAGCCTCCTCAGATTGGAGGAACAGAACTGGCTGTTTGGGAAGAACAGATGTTTTGCTTTTGTCATACTGTCCTGCTTCCCTCCAAGGTTAATTTTCTTCATCCACTTCTGTGTTCCCTCTGTCCTCTCCCTCTTACAAATCTGCCTCTCCTGGCTTGAGAAATTGGGATGAGCAATATTTCCATTTGGGGGTGTACTTGTCTGCTTCTGCAGAATCAGAGGCCAGAGCAGAGATTGCAAAGTATTTCAGTTTTAAAAGTAGCTGTTTTGGATTCCAAATCCAAGTAAGGAATTGGTCCAGCTGGACCAATCTCAGTTCAATCTGCCCAGCTGGGTATCTGCCCAACTGGCTATCAGAGTTGGAGAGCTCAGGGAAGACTCCTGGATGACAGCTGCAATTTAAATATAAAAAAAAAAGAAAACCACGCACAGTTGCATGTGAAGTAGAACAATGAATAACACAGAGAATTCAAAAATGTTGTTCATATCACCCCAGCTAAAAATATACTCAGCTGTGGCATCACAGAAAGAGAGATGAGGCATAAAAAAATAGGTGTAGAAGCACACAGAATTCTGGTATTGCTCACTAACAAAAGATGTTGTTATTCATCACAGAATTGATAATGAATATTGTAAAGGTGATACACCAGCGTCTTCAATCTTGCCAGTCTCACAGCCAGATTACAAAGACTGACCTGTGAGAGCTTTCTGAACATTCTGGAGAAACTGCAGACTCAAAGTCAGGCTTAGAAGAGGACTTAACACTCCCAGAATCATTTGGTCATCTCTTTCACCCACCACTGATGAAGAAGTTTCCCTGATATATTCACCTCTGCACATAAAATCTTAAGTCATCAGTGACTGAAACTGAAATATTCATATTTGGGTAGAACTGATAAATACCTGCCTGCCCTGAGAGGATTTAAGGAGTCTGTAGCCTCACCACCAACCAGCAGAAACCCACTAAGCAACGTGTATGTTTTTGCTGCACCTCTCCAGTGTCGCTCTATCCCTTTGACACATTGCTGAACCGAACCACTGGAGAAACACAGAACTGGCAGAGTAGCCCATCATTTAACAGGGTAAAGAGAGCTGATCTCAGCCTGGCCAGCAGCTCCCCCTTGGGAACCATTCCAGCAGCCAGAATCAGCAAGGCAGGATGGAGTCCAACCAAAAGCACACGACCCTCAGTCATTGGCAAGGACGTGGCAAAGCAGCTCTGCTCCATTTGGGCTTCGCAGAGCGCCGGGAATCTTTTGTAGATTGGTTGCTCTGTCTTTTTGAAAGGCTTGAAACAGCCATGCTGATGTGCCTTAATTCTGGAGAGAAACTACATCCAGAGTTTCTGCAAGTCATGAAGTCTCAGGGCAAACTCCTTTTAAAAGGACAAGTTATTTTTGTAGCCAACAATGCTGGTGACTGCAAAGGTTGTCTCAACAGTAAACAAATTTCCAGGTCTTTGAGTGCTCAGTAGTTCTGACTCTACCCTCTAGCACAGCAAGGCACAAAAACAGGATGACAAAACAAGAAATGACAAAAGTAACGTCCTCATTTGAGAACACACTCTTTATCTCTGATAAAATCTGCACTCTTATCTGCAGTGTGATAATCACTCTTATCTACATGGAAGTGTGTTTCATGGGTGTCAAAATATGCTGCAGAGAGAAAACAGAGCCCTACAATCCAATGGAAAGAAGCATCATCAATTCATAATTTCTCCCAGTGCTCCTGGATAAGAGATTGTCTCTAGATACTATCAACAGATTTATTTTATATATATATATATATTTAAAGGGATCTCTGTGGTCTGGCAGCTTTTATTGGGATTTCTCTGGAAAATATGCTTGTAATATATGGTACATAGGTTTTCATTTACACCAGAAACACAGGGGCAAGACTTTCTAATCTGGTGATTTATCAGTGCTGGGCCGAGTGCTCATAGATTAAAAAAAAAGTAGATACAGTCACAGCAAATTACTTCTGAACTTCTTTAAAGCTTATAAAACTGCTATTACAATCCAAAGGAAGCGTGACAAGGTTCATCAAAGATTCATTGCTTGTTGTTGTAGACCTCAAATGATGAATGAGAGAGGGTACATTAAAATTCTGCTGCTGCCACTAGCACTTCAGGAAGCTTTTGGAGGATAAATACTGCTTCTACTTAAAGGCAACAGGTTTTGAAAGAATGAGTCATATTTTCCAATACAACTTAATAATCTTGTTTAATAATTAACATAAAGGGGCACTGGCTGCTCTCATCAGGCAAACACATGCTAGAAAATACAACAGATTCCTCCAGAGATATTCAAAGCCAAAGCGTTGCATGCTGCTGGGATTATGGCAGTGCTCTGGGTGACAGGCAGGACTGATCAGCTTTTGTTTTCTCCTGCAGACCTTGCTAACTGCATCTAGGTTTTCAAGGCCAAAAAGTCAGAGAAAGAGCACATTCAGGGAATATCTTTGACATCCCTTGAAAAAAGGCTCTCAAATGACCTGAGGTGGCATGGCTTACAACGACCCCACAGCAGCAACTCTGAACCTGCCAGCAGCACTTGTCAAAAATGTACTCTAAATTAACATGTTAGAAATACAGCTTCCTTTTCTTGTTTAGTATAACCCCATAAGTGATGTTACTGTTTGGACCTGCTTTATGTGGCAGATAAAACACAAAGATAACAGAAGAGCACTTCCTTTTTTCATTATATTAACAGACAAGAATTTATTCAGCTTTTAGATGGCCTGTGTGGGTATGTGCATATCAAGGAGCACATAATTAAATACTGAAGTATTTAAAAGCCTATAAACAGACAATAAAGGGGATACAAAACCCACTTTATATTCCTTTAGAGTTCATCTCATGCAATGTCTCAGACAATATAAACATGTATCAATATGTATTTAAAAAAGCCTGCTTCAGGGCTGAATTTGAGGACCTAGAACCAAAATGTTAGGCAGCAAAATTCAAGGGTGATATAATCTGTAGTGGATGAAACAAGGGGTTAAAACAGGCCAAATGCCCCCCAGAAATCTGCACAACTCCCCACCATGGAAGGTGACACCAGTGCCTGTAAATGGGACATGTTCCCCCAGTGAACACAGTTCTGCTGCTCTGCAGCCTACAAAAATTTATCATCCTTTGCCAGATTGAGGCAACTTCTATGCTGCTGATCTAGGCTAATAACAAATGTGTGCTATTGCACATTTAAACATCAAACTCCTGTAGGAATGAGGCTTTATTCATTTTCCAGGATGAAAGGGTGTCTATCAAAATAGCTAATTTCCATTTGTACCTAGTTACAACCAAACTAGAATAATTTTATTCTCAAATAAATGTCCACAAGCAGATGAAGGAATTGCATAAGTGCCACTGTTTTTTAGTCTGAGCTTGCACTGGGTTTGCTTTAAATGCAGCACTGAAAGATGCATGAAACAGGATCCAATGGGTGATAAAGAAAGAGGATAAATAGGTAAAGCCAAAACGAATTAGAAGGGTGCAAAATACTGAAATGGGGAGCAGTTTTGATCACTATTCTTTACATTTTAGTGCTTTCTGGCAGCATCACATTACAGCACACATGCATTCAGAGGCTGGAGCACACTTCAGTTTGTCAGTAGGCCCCTGAGGCACAGCACCAGCCCAGGTCAAGTACCCATCTTGGTGGCAGTGGAACAAATGCATTTTGACTAATTCCACTGAATTCCATTGTTTCCTCCTACGAGAAAAAGTACTCATTATTTAGGATTATAATACCATCTAGATGTGTAATTCCTGATTTCAGCTCTGCAGTACCAGGCACTACTCAGAGAGAGAAATGCCTCCATCTCCCAAGAGCTCATAAAACACAGAACAAATCCCTGCTTTGCTTGTTCTACAAGACTTGTACTATGCTTTACTTGTACTATTAAGTGCTTGGTACTTGACATTACTGTGCACAGGTGAGAGCCATTCCACAAGACTGGATGACTTCTGTGCTATTTAAAATATTTCCATAAACCTTGGGGTGCTCTGTAAATGTTGTTTTTTTCCAGTCAGCATTTCACACTGATGTTCAGTGGCTGCAAATCTGTTTAAAAAGACTGAAACTGTCAGAACAGTGGGACAGACAAATTTCTTCAGGTCTGTCAGGAGACTGGTGATATTAGGGAAAATTTGTAGGAAAAAAGGAGCAACATCTCTTTGAGATTTAGACTAAAAAAGGTATTTTGGCTTTTAATGCTTTATTCTGTTGCCATAACATAGTATTCAAATATGGAGTTTCATTATTAGGAAAAAAAAAATTAAAAAGCACTTTACATTCCTCAGAGTTTTACTGAGAGTTTGACTTCACTAAAATTCATGGAGCTGGGCCACAGGAGCATATTTTCTCTTACATGGGAAGTTGGCCAGCAATTAGAGGTAATAAAATAACTACTTCAAGTGTGCAAGCACTAAAAAATATTTCTAGACCTGTGGTTTATTAAATTGCATCAGAATATTGTCTGCAGCAAAGAACCTCATTCTTTGGTTGAGGTGTATCACTGCAACACATCATTAGAATTTTGTTACAGCATGTTCACATGTTTTCTGGGAGAAAAGAAGGGGAATATTGTATTTCATGGGAGAATTTTCCCTCCTTGCCACCTGCAACTGCGTTACTGAGCAGAACAAAAATAAATCAGAACAATGTGTTCATGAGCAATGGATGATGGAAAAACTCACCAGAGCAGGAATCTGGACTGAGATCACCAATGTAAAGTTCAGTGGAGCATGGATGGCAGCCTGGTACCTGCTGCTTCCCAAAGAATGAAGAACTCAACTCTTGGTTTCTTTTGACCTTTTCATCTCCTGCTCTATTTGTAGCAACTCAAGCTTTATCTAACATCCAATAACATTTTTGATGAACTAAACTTACTGTCTTTGTTTGGGTTTTCTTCTATTTTTAATTTCCACCAACCTCTTGGTAGAAATTGTGCAGTGTTAAGTGGGGCTCACATGAAACAGAAGGCACGATTTCCATCAACTTCCATGTAGCCAGATTTTTACCAAGCTGGTATAGCTTCCTGTGGTAGCTTAACGTGAGCACTGAAATTTTACCCTTATCCCTCAAAAATGCAGGTTCCCTTTCCATTAACACAATTCAGTTTAATGGATGTGGTATCAAGATCTAAAGAATCCTACCAACAAAAGCCTAGAGAGTTTCCAGTGTGAACCCATTCCCCACGTAGAGGGAATGGGCATTAAATGGAAACAACAAATCATAATTTACCACCATTAAATTCAAGGATTTTGGATCATGCGCTGTGATTTTTCTTTTTTTTGGCAAAAATACCTGTGTGGAGATGGAATGGAGAAAGGGAAAGCAACAGATTGCTAATGCCCTTGCTAACAATGTCGGATTACTCATGACCCCAACAGCATTGCCAGATCATAACAACCTCAGAGCAGTTTCTGCAAGGTGTAGGTTGAAGAACTTTTTCTTTCTCTTCGAGGGGCTTAGTGCAAAAGGAAGAATATGGCTCAAGGAAGCAGATGGAAAAACATTTCTGACAGCTTAAGTACAGTTAATTATTTGTAGGCGAAGCATTCTGCTATCAGCACTGATTTGCTGTACTTGAAACTGAAACAGTCAGAGCAGCAACAATTTTATTCAGCATCACTGCAATTACCTGACTATAAATAGGAGACCTTGCCTTTCATCCCTTCCAGGAACAGGCAGCTAAAGGCCAGCACACTGTGTAGATGCCTCTTTGGTAAGCAGCTCATCCAAGTCTCATCCTCTCCCATTTTTTTCCACCTCTTACCTTTTTCTTTTAAGCAGATTCAACAGTTACTGGAAAAAGAAAAAAAAAAAAGAGTACAACATGTATGGGAAGAGTTCACAAGGTAAGTATCACCTCTTTCACTTCACAGATAGTGGAGCTGAGGAAAATGAATACTCATTTAAGAACATGTTCATTTCACATCTGCTCCTGAAGGAGCAAAGGGTGATGATGTGTTTTCTTGTGTCTTCTGGGATTTATCATCAAATAAATCCCAGAAGATTCTTCTCTCTGTGAGAGAAGAGAACTCTGCTCCTAAATAATAACATTCAGCCTTCTGGGAAAAGAGACAGGAAGAAAGTTGGCTTGCAGAGGAAATCTCCAGCCTCCACTAACCAACAAGGAGGAACTGGAGACAAAAAGCATAACACAGATGATTTCTCCCTCAAAAGTGTGACATGGGGAAGACACTTCCTTGTGACCAAAGATCTCAGTATTCTTTTCTATTCTTCCCTGGCTTTGGTAAAAGCAGAATCACAGAATCTCCTGAGCTGGAAGGGACCCACAAGGATCATCAAGTCCAACTCCTGGCTCTGCAGACTGAATTCAATGAAAGGGAACATAATCAGTTTTTCCATCAGCTTTAAGATTTATATAAAAGAGAAACAAAATGCTATTGAGAGCTGTGTGATTACTTTTTTGAATAAGTATTATTGGAAAGAACGGAGACTGTTAGCTTTCATTGTCCACTCACAGCAAGGACTAATTAGAGTAAGACACTCTCCAGAATACTCTGAACAGCTGTGATTATTCACTCTTAAGAAAGATTAATTTGACTTGAAAGACAACAGAGAAACCCTTTAAAGAAGACATGGAGAATAGAGTTTTCTATGGGAGGACAGGAGACAGCTCACTTTTAACAGAATGGAGGGTGAAAAGGACTTCTTTCTCTATATATTGAAATCTTAAGCAGCATGAGAGAAAGTGTACTTAGGTTAATGTTGGCTCAAAAGCAAGTGGAATAAATTATCTAAGAATAAATTTATTCTGGAAACGCAAAAAAAAAAAAAAAAAAAAAAAAAAAAATTTCAAGTACCAGAGCAGTGAAATCCTGGAAACACACACTCAAAGCAGTAGTAGGACCAAATGAAGTGTTCTGCTTTCCAGTGGAGCTTGGTAAGTGTATTGATGAAGTTGCCTGCAATAGAGGACCTCTTTCAAAGACCAAGCATATCCACTGCAGTCCTTGTGAAGTCCCCTGAGGTTACATTCAGAAGACCCACATAAACAACTGCTTTTTGTGCAAAGTCAAGAATTCCAGCTCAAGGCCAGCTACAAAAACTCACAGAGCTTTTACTCAGCCCTGCAGGCAAATAATTGACCTCCTACCAGTCCAGCTCATCCCTGAACCTCAGGATCTGAAAACTGTGTGTTTTCAGGCAAGAAGCCATCATACTTTCACCCATCCAACCTCACAAAATTCCAAGCCTTTCAATGAAACTGACTTGAAAGCATGTATTTGGAATATAGGGAACCTGAAGTAATTTCTTTTCATCTCCTATGAAATCCTAGGAGATGCATGGAACGATTCAGTCACCTGCTCAGAGCTCAGAGATGAAAGTTTTATGAGGTAGCAAGACATCTACAAGTTATTCACTGTGACTTGTTCCTGTGAATCTGGTTCCTATACTGCTGTAGAACTAGATGATTTAGTCAGGATGCAGAGATGAAATCCAGTTACAGACAACCATCAGTTTGTCATGGGTTGTGCATTAATTATTCCTCTGCAGCAGAGCTCCATCAGTTGGCTCTGTAATGGTGCAGTGAAGTTCCTTAGCACAGGCTCACTCCAAGAGAACATATCTGTATTGCCAGCAGGGTCAGTGTGATTTCAAGAACAGTTCAGCCACCTCTGTGGTGGGTGCAATCCAAACCTGTGAACCATCAGAGTCCTAAATCAGCTTCCCAACATCTGATTTGGCAGCCTTATGCTTCTAAAACTGGGTATACTACATTGTATGAAGATAAAATGCACCCAATAAAAACAAACTACTGTAAATTAAAGAATGTCAGCCCTTGGGACAACTTCATATAAATATTGTTAGAATGATCCCAGTATAATACTTGCACAGGCCAGCTTGCCCCATTCCAAGCAATGCCCAGGCAGGATCTGGGAGCTGGCATGGTCCAGGAGCAGAGTTATCATGCAGCCACTGTGCTTTGCTGGTCAACAGGATTTAATTTTGTTACTGCACAGACCAAACCAGAGTGAGTCCTGGCACTGCAGGCACACAGTAACTCCAGCTCCACAGGGAACATGCCAGACATGGGATGACTCAGCAGCCATGGTGAGACTGCATCTCTCCAGCTGAACTGCTGTGCCCAGCCTAAAAACACCTCAGAGCTGGGTACAGGATCAGTCTGCTGGCCCTCAATAGCCAGACCAAGGGTGGTGATCAGTGAGCTCCTGCTAACAGGACCAGCTGTGAACAAGCCAGGGGACAGACAGGCCTCTCCACACTGTTCTCTGCCAATCTCTGGTAGAAACCCACCTTATGCAAGAGCTAAGCAGTGTCTGTGAAGGCTCTGGTGTTAGTCTCGAGTTTACAGCCTTGCTACTACCCACAGCACCAGTGACTTTGAGGGAATGAGTCTGGGTTCACCTGGATCAGCATTGAAATATATTTAGCAGCAGTTCTGGAGACTTGATGCCTTTGACCTGTCAAACAGATGGACCTAAAATGTAAATAGATTGTATTTATGTAGATACGTATTTGTGTATACATACATATGTATAAAGATATGCAGCCCATATAAATGAATTCAAATGAGAATTCTATGACAAAATTTTAAAAGCTTTAAATTATAAAAAACTGAACATCTTTCAATAGGAACCTCATACAAGACAAAGACACTTTGTGTATTTGTTCCAGCTTAAATTTTACAGCAGAAGTAAAACTGCAAAACAGAAATACAGACCACAATTAGCTGGTCCAGTATTTGCCATCCAGCATTGTGATGAATATAATAGCTATGTTACAATCCTCTTTAAATATATGCAGCTTTTACCTGGTTTGGGTTTTTTTTTTTCAGTCAGAGGAACACTATTCTGGTAAGTGCTTGGCCTCATTAGGTTAAACCCAATGTATTGGTTAATTGGTTTACCCAATTAACATCTCACTGAATGGTGTTGGTGCATCACAAATGAAGTACAGAAATATACTGGATGTTCACCTGCAGGAATAGCATATAGTTAGAATACAGAACACTGAAACTGCAAATTCTTTTGGTATTGTTGTTTTGGTGGGGAAAAAAAATAACCAACAGACCAAAACCACTGAAGCAGTTCCATGAGACTTGACATCCCTGTTTGACCAGTGTCATGAGAATAGCCCTGCAGTTCAGTCACATATCCATCCAAAGTCCACTCACTGCTTGTTTTCAGAATGTTGTACAGCTCTTCTTTCTGTATAAGATCATCTTGTCCTGTGCTTCCTCAGTCCAGAACAGTCCTTAAGAAAAGGAATGTTGCTTCCTGGAAGACAGCAGGGACTACAGGCATTAAAATTTTAATGAATCCACTAAACCAAGCAGCATTATCCCTGGAAAGGTGAATAGTTGTATAATTTGGCCCACATAGTTGCAATTTTTTTTTGTTTGCTTGGGTTTTGAAAATCATTTGCTGCAATACATTGAGAAACAGGAGACAGAATTAACTCAGCCATTCTCCCATGGTATTCTGCTTGATCTCTCTCTCATGTACCGTATTTACTGCTTGGGTTCAAAGTTTTCCTCTTTGCTGTTTTTAATCATGCATCCCTTGGTTCACTCGTCCTTGCACCTCCAGCCTTTGTTGTTTTCAGTCCTTAGTGATGATCTTTCAGTTAAGAGCTCACCAGAGTGTAGATCATGCTGAATGTAAAAGAAAGACACAATATGAAAGTATCCCTTTGAAGCATGCAGAGCACTTTGATTTTTATAACCCTTTGCTGTCTGTTCCTCAGGTCTGGCTGTAATGGCCTGTGCTTTCCTTTGCATTCCTTCTATCTCTCTAAAGCATCTTAATTATGGTGCATTCAAGATGGGTATCAAAAGGCACTCAAGAAATAACAAATTCATTATCCACATCCTACTGCACCACAAGCTGTGTTTGAGCTTTTTAAAGCTCAGTCTGATGTCTGGATTTGAACAGCAAAGAAACAAAACCATTTTGCTTTAGTGTGTTTGATCTTTCAAACTTCAACCAGCAGCAACTCTCGGCAGGACAGGCAAGGTTTTCTATGAAATTGCATTGTTTTGTTTCCTTTGGAAAAAAACCTCTGTGCACTAGAAGAAACATAAAATGCAGCCACCAGCTGGACTGAATCCATACATATTAAATGCAACTCGGAAAAGCAGAGAAAACAGTATATATTGCCACAGCTCCATTTTGCTGCAATTCTAATTCTGCCAATACCCAGGAAAGCATTGGAAAAATGTCTGTAATTTATACTATTTTATCTAGCACCAGGCAGTGGATTTTGGAGGGTGGCCATGTTTTAGATTGAAGGGCTCAGAGGAAGCTGCACAGCAGTGAAGTCTCAGGAGAAATGCTACACCACACGGCTGAGCTGACTTTGATCCCAACACAAAAACGTGGAGTTAAAAAATGCTTTTTTCCCCCAAATCTCAATAGCATTTAAAAGGAATACTGAGAAACAACAACGTGCAGCAGTGACTCCTCAAGATGTGGTGAACAGCAGAACAGGTCAGACACCAATAATCAGAGGAGAAAAAACACACTTTTCTTCCACCAGCACACCTCTTCCTTGCAGAGGGATGACATGCAAGACTGGCTTGAAGAGGCAACTCTATGCAAATACATTGTGGAGGAAGGAGTAGAAGAAACACAGCTAAAGCATCGCCTCCATTTAAAGTGTGCTAGAGCTTGTTGTCCAGTAGTTTTTATGGTGTGATTAAAAGCACTGGGATCCTGGCAAGGCCTTACCTTAAATGATCCTGACCTATTTTTGCACTGGGCGTTTGTGCCTGTGCGCTGAGGACATGTGACAGCTGAAGGGGGCAGGGGGACAATGCCCAATTGGTGGGCATATCTCCCTGAATATACCTTATTTAGGGGTTTGGATCATGCTCAGGCTTTGCCCTGTCATGAAAGGGAGCCTGTAGGAATGACTAGGGGCACGGTGCATCCCATGCTCCCAGCCAAAATCTACCTACCCATTTATTTACCATCTTGAATATTACTATACCAAAGGTATAGTATTTTTCTTATGATCCTCTTGAATCATAAGGAATTATAGCTTTTTTATTTGTTTCATGCCATTAGCACAACATTCACTATTTTACCATCCCAAAAGATCATGCAGAGAAGCAAAATTTATTTCCTTTGGTTGGTGTTGCATCCTGGCTCAGGCCTTAGGTCAACACTAAATATTCTGTACTGAAGTGCCAGCAGTCAGCAGGAGTGCTTCCCTGAATCAACAGCAGAAGCAACCTTTTATGAGACTAAGAAAATTGTCCAATTGATTCCAGTCATTCCTGAATGCAATTCCACAAATGACATGAAAAGCAGCTTAGTGAAATGGCCAGACTTACCAGTAGAGATAATAGAAGAAGGAAAGGAGGTAGAAGGCCAGCTTACACCAGGCCTCTTTCTGGCAGTAACTCAAGGTGTCTGCGTTCATGACTGCAGGTGGGTCATAGGCCAGCTCTGAGCTGTCTGCTGGGCAACGAAAATACCTGAAAGAGCAGGAGAAGACACCTGGAATGACTCTGTAGTAATCTGTATTAAGTATGTGCAGATACACACCTGACTGCCATCTTCCATGATAAAGCAGGAATTCCCCTTTCTTTCCCAAGTCTCTACTTCCAGACACTGTAAAAATGAGGATGCTAGATCATCTCCTTTCTTACAGAACCAAGCAATTAATGAATGTGGATTTACTGTGGTCTATTAATTCTTCAGATCAAAACATTTCCCCTTCCTACAGAGTTATTTCTGGCTTATCCACTCACAACTCACACATTGTGAGTGACAATATATGGTGGTTTGTGATCACAGAGAAGGATTACGGGGCTTTTACTGCACCTACACAACTGATTTCAGACATGATGAAAGGTGACAGTCCCAACCAACTGGTAGCTAAGTTCCTCCAACTCTGAAAAGGAAAAAAGCCAATATGGAGTAATGTAAGAAGTGGCTGACCAATATTTTCTACATGTGGCACTGCTCAAAAATTTATCATCCAAATAATTTTCTTCAAAAAATATTTTTCTCCTTGCACAGGACAAATTTCTAATTATTCTCAGCAATGACTGAGTGAGAAAATCATGACAGAAGAACTTTTTTGGCAAAGGAGCTTTTGTCTCAGGTAGTTTGCAGTAAAAAGCAAAAGCAAAACAAAACAAAAAAAAAAGTCTTCAACAAAGTTAAGGAACTGCTCTAAGATCAGCACAAATCAGAGGAAATATTGTTATTTCTGCTGCTTTGACAAAGTAAGCAGAAGATTGCTGATTGCTTACAGATGGATAGACAGAGAGGAAGATATAAAAACACCAAGCAAGCGACCAGCAGCAAACTTTCAAAGGAGATGTTCTCAAAATAACTTTGCCTTTCTCCCTTCCAGTGTTAGTCACATCCACTTACAACCTCTAATAAGATTGCAAGTTCTATTATGGAGAACCACAGGTGGAATCTTGCTTAATTCTCTTCATTTGGATGAAGACATTACACAGTGTCTTCCCATGGTTCTGTGCAGAACTTTACAGAATGAACCCAAACCTGCCTGTGCTTAAAGCAGAAGTAATTATGGAGTATCTATAGCAAAGCATATGAAGAATCATAGGGGAAAAAAAAGAATTAAAAATTTTCTCCAAAGGTTGATATCATTACTTAGATAATTTTCCCCTTGGAAAGAAAAAAATTGCTTTTAGAAATTTTTTTAATGGGTCTCATTGTCACACTAAGGGTTGTTAACCCTTAGCAAAAGAGCAGCATAAAACATTATCATTTTTATTGCAGCACAACAATAGAGAGAAAAGCATTTCTTTTTAAATAAAGCTCATTTAATTTAGCTTTCTCAGAACTATACTGGCACTCTAATTTCTGAATAATACACTTTATCATGTGACTCTGCATTACCACTGAGCTTTTGCAGAAAAAAAATGTAAAAAGTTCCTGGTTGAGATGATGATTTTGACTTCTTTACAGAATTATTCTTCTGTTACCATATGTACCTTTGTAACACAAAGAGACCCTGACAGACAAAAATCATCTGTGCTTTTACAAACACTGTGAAAATGAGAAACTAAGGAAGTCTCCAGACTGACAACTACAAAGACTGATGTCTCTTGGTTATTTTCAGAAGCAACAGAAGGCTGATCCTCCACTAGAATGCAGAGGGAGATGCAGCAGCAGCAGCTGCACTGCCTGCCTGGAAAACAACAGCAGTCTTGTGTGATCAGGTCTGGAAGCCCCTTGGTCAATATAAACACAATTCAGAGGTCCAGAGTGGGAACACCCCCCACTTCTTCATATGGGCAGTGTGAAGAAACAGCTCTTCATCTGCTCCAATCCCTACTCCACGAGTCTCTAAAAGAGGATTCCCTTGCAGAACAGAAATTCCCTACTGTACAGAAAGAAAAAACTTACTTTACACTGAAAAAAAAAATCCAAAAGCTGCCAAAGAAGATGAGACACAAAAATCTGTCAGCTTTCCCAGTCTGTTTCACAACTACAATGGAAAGGTTTCCTTGCTAGGGCTGAATGAAGAGGTCCAAGCTCTTTCAGATATGAACAGTCTTGCAACTCCCCATCTGTGAAGTTTTTAGAGCCTCACTAAGCTCCACATTCAGATTCCAGCCTATTTCACTTCCATGTTTTCACTTGTGATGAGTGCATCCTGACACCCTTCAGAATATCCATCCAAGTAACTGAAAGCCACATTGTATTATCATATGTTCTCCTTAGCCATTCTAAATCATGAAAAAATTTCCTTTTTCTCTGGAAATGTAAGTTTCAGTGGCTTATAGGCAAGAGCATCTAGGCAAGAGGTGCTCATCCCCACTCCTATCACTGTCCTTCATTGTTCACAAAACCTGCATGTATGCTGAGCTGACAACCAAGGCTAACAAGCAGTCAGCATATAAAAGAAGGGCTTACCTCCAGAAGTGATAAAAAAGCAAAGGAACATTTAACCCCAGTGTGAGCCACTCCTGAGCACATAAAAACATTATGCAGAAAAGGCTGTGGATGGAGTACTCTGGCAGCACCAGCTAAAAGGAAAGGAACAGAAAGAACAGAAGTCAGTAAAACAAACACCTCTTTGATTTTAGCCACCTAGGTAGTTTTTCAGAGAACAAATCAGCTCTGCAAGTCTTGCAAGTCTCCTGTGTGTCTGTCCCTCTGTCCCTAGACATACCTCAGCTGGTAGAGAGCATGGCTTTGAGCAAGGAGCACAGGACCCAGGGCCAGGTTTGTTAAGGCTCTACCCAAGTTTGTACTCCAAGACCTGGGACAAATCACTTAATGCCTCATCTGGTGTTCCAGATCTATGTCTACAAAACATACATTATATTAATGCCTCCCCCACAAAAGCATTTTGAGACTAAATGAATGCCAGTAAAAGAGTTTTCAAAGAATGAAGTTTTATTACTGAAGTATTCAGAAAGGAAACAAAGCTACTCCTGAAGTTTTGCTCCTACATTGGAGGAGTGTCTCTGGAAAAACAAAGTGCTGCTTCTACCATTCTGATATGTTATATACACCATAAAGAGATCAAATCCATTACCAAGTCAGTCTTGCAAGCACAAACCCACTAAGACAGGAAACTCACTTCCTAAGAAAATCCAAGGCTCCCTACATTTGTTGTTTCAGAACCATGACGATTCTTTCTATTAAAAGAGAAAATGAGTGGGCAGCTGGCAGAAGCAGAAATGTATGTGATGTTGATTCAGAGTAGTTATTTCAAAAGGCACTTTGCTTTCTTCACTGCTTTCCCATTTCTTAGCTGTCTTTCTTCTCTTGTTTTCTTCCCATGTCTTTTCTCAGAAATCCCTGATTATTTTCTTCGAGTCACAGAAAAGACTAGTTTCCAGCAGTGCATATTTCTCAAAGCTAGACAAACTCACACACAACTCATCTGCATCCACTGCTTCATCTTGGAGATATATCAACCAAAATGAAATCACAAAAGGCATTTGGGGGCTTTTTTTTGATGACAATTCATTATCATCTGTCAAATAATTAAAGTGAGCCCTATTTTTTTTAAAAACAAGGTAAAATTTACTACACAGTTTTTCCAAATAACTACTCCCATAGAGCTGTGCTGCAAGGAATACCATCATCTTGGCTCTAGGAGTCTTTCCACCTCACATGGAACATACTGTTTAAATGCATTTCACTTCAGCACTTGAAGAACTTAACAGATTTGGGCATCTCCGTGACTGTGCCTTCAACTTATTTTATGTGGATGAGAAATCATAAAACAATTATATACTTCAGATTCCAGATGGTACTTATTTATCACTGCTGGATTTTTTTTTTTCCTTCAGTTTGAGAATGTGATTTACAACATGACTATAACCTTTCCCCAAAGAATGATTCATCTTCATAACAAATTGTAGACAAGAAAGGTCTTCATGATGTACATCTGCCCACTGAACATCACAACACTCAAAAGCATATTACATTCATTTTCTCATATTTGATTGCTGGTTCCAACACAATACACAAACTTAGCTAGACTGCAACCCTGGTGCCTGGCCAGTGGGCTGGCTGGTAATAACAGGGAAGGAAACCCACGGTGAATATTTATGCAGACAGAGCTTGAAAAACAAACCAAAAATCTGCAGTGAAATTAGAAAGGAAACAAAGGAAGCTGAGGATTCTCAGAAGTAGGCTCACTTTCCAGTCACAATTTCTGGTGTAAATTGAATCTGTCTATACTTGTGGTAGAACAGCAAAAGGATCACTGATGTCTCTTCAACCTTTTCTTGGAGTGGTATTTTCCTGTAGACATAAATAAGAAAGGATTGTTGCTAATCACTGTTTCTGGAGAGAATTTGTGCAAAGAAGCAAACAAAGCCCAGCCTGCAAAGCCAGTTACATTCAGCTGATGTACTTCAGAGACCAAATCTAAAAGGAGGTGAGAGACTTGGAAGCATAAAGTATAGAAAGGCACTAACTAACAGCAAGGCTTATGAGGTCAAGTAAATAACTAAAATAAAACACTGCCTCAGTTCTTGGCTGTAAGAATCATCCTGCAATTTGACACTATATCCTCTGAAAACAATGAAAACTGGAAATCAACTTTAGCAAACGTGGGATTCAGCTCCTGGAGAGAAGAAAGCTGGCTGAGAAACAAGCAGCAGTCAATCCTTGTAGTTCCTGCTGAGGTACTCAACTGAAAAGCAACTTCAGGGATACAGATAACTGCAACAGGAACTAAGCCAATGTCTTTAATTCATTCCTGTGAGAGCATAGGAAGCTGTCAGATGGTAAACATGTTAGGATATAAATAGTACACTTCTATTTTGAACCAGGAACATCCTGATTCAGATAACGACCTCTGCTTTCTGACACAGCTCAAGATAAAGCTTGTGATGGTTATGAAACATGGAGGAGAAAGAGAAACTGGCATAGCAGCACAACTCTCAAGGGAGGCAACTTGGTCACTTTGAGTCCCAAGCTCAAATGGCACCACAAATTTACCACCAGAAACTCTGATGGCTGATACTTCACTGTGGAAAACCACAGGAAAACCTGAAAAGGAAGTCAGTTTCTAGACAAAAAAAAATGCTGCTAATCAGAAATGCCACAACATAAGCAAGGGAAAATGAAACCACTCTAACTTTGTTAGTGTTGTTCTGATATAACTGTATAGTTAAGCAAATGTCCACATCAGTAAACCCTTATTCACAATTTATCACTCACATTTAAAATGTAAAACCTTAGGTGGGTATCATGCTCATTACCATTTCACCACAAGAAATTCACTCTCGTACAAAGTAGTACACACACACTGCACATGGAGATTGATCCTTCTCTAATTCCATAGAAAATAAAGCAGGCTTTGCTCTGGACAGACACCTAGGCTTGGCTGAACTAAAGAGCAGGAAAACAAGCACTGAATTTAAGCACCTATCAGCAGCTTCTTTCTGTTTATAGGAATACAAAGACCCCTTTAGAGAAGCTCAGTTCTAAATAACATTCTTCTGTTTCCCATTTCCTAAATCTGTTCTGTTGTTCTTATACCAAAGATAAACTTGTCTGTCTGTATCTTTCCTCCTTGTTCTGTTTATGACAGATGGATACCTCCTTCTCAAATGTAATTTTGATTTTACAGGACACTGTATAATTTTTACATGGACTGACTCTTACAGTTTTGTCTCACCAGTGAACAGGGCCCATAAAATACCTCATAGAAAACAGAACTGGAAAGATATTATGGCAGGAATAATAATATCCCTTCATCAGTGCTATTAAATTCTCACAAATCTCAAAAGGTTTTCCCACTCTTAAGCCACTGAAATGTCAAGATTCTTCTTTCCAGCACTTTGCTTAGACCAATGCTCCTGAGTGCTCCACACTAATAATAATAATAATCCTCACAGAATTGCTGTTCCTTCCCCAAAACACCCAAGAGTCTCCATCAGTCTCCATCTGTGCCTGTCAACCTCCACACTGCAACCACAGATTTTACACTGTACCCAGAAATTGCCAGCCATCACACACTCTACCCTACCAGAGCTTCTGAGAGTCCTCATTACACTGTTGGAGGCTGAAACAACTTCCCTTCTTAATGCCTGCCCTCTCCTCCTACAGATGGCAGGAAAACCCTGCAGAGAAGTGGGGGTTGAATCTCCTTCTGGTGATTACCCCAGTGCAAACATGTTGTTCACCTTAAAATCACACCAGCCCCTTTCCATCCACCTGAAAGCAACAGAAAACTTCAAGCATCGTGCATGTGTGGAATCACAGGGCCAGATGAGGTCTGATCTAAGTGCACTCTGCTTTATTGCAGTGGTTATTGCTACTGCATCTGCCTGCACTAGAGGATGGCTGCAGCTTGTCACTATGGGGCTCATTTGCTGCTTTTTCCACCACATCCCTCAAAAAAGCTGACAGAATCAGTCCTCATCAATAGCAGGGGAAAGAGGGGGTGGAGGTGTACCCAAGGTTTTCAGGACACAGGAGTTATTTCAATAGCACTTTAAAGCGCATCCCTACAGAGCCTGCCAGAGCTAACCTGGGTTACTGGGGAGAGTGTCAGCTGAGTTAAAGACACTGTGAGATCAAAGGGAGATTATTTAATGACTCCAAAATTCCCCCAACTGAACAGCACAGACTGGCAAAATCAGAAGTGTAGTGCAAGAAAGGGAAAAAAAGAAAGCAAAACCATACAGAAAAATAGTAGCAGCATGTGCCTTAGCCCAGACTGTGTGCGTATGTGGAATGTACATACTCTGAAACAAATCATCTGTTTCCTCCTGCTGCTGCACAAACCAAAGAAGAAGGGTCAACTATGTGTAATTTAAATACACAGACCATACATCTTAATAATTCCAACAGTTTTAAACATACTGTCTGCTCTGATCAAACAGACGAAACACTAAATTTTGCTCTTGAAATATAAGAAGTCTTCCCACTTTTCTAATCTACTTTAAATGATTTGGGTTACTTGACTTCCAAAACCTCTTCTGAAAGGCTGCCCTAGAGCCCAGTACAATGCTGTCACAGTAAATATAGTAAGGTTTTCTGTCCAAATATTCAGGTCCAATTTATTTCAATTCTCCTGTTAAAATCCACACTTGCTTGTGTCTCTACAGACTGTTTGCTAGTTCCTAATTCAGTAGCATCAAATTGTTAGAACACAAACATGTAACAAAACCATTTTAAGTAATTCAAAACCATGTTTTACAAACCTCTAGAAGTATTTAGCAGTTTGGCAGGTAGATTTGTGCATGTAGTTCAGAAGAAAATGCTTGGGAAATGGATTCCAGATCATCAAAAGGACAATGTGCAGCTGAACCTACTAAATTAATATATGCAGCTTTACATTTTATCTGGGGGAGAGGAGCAGCACACACATGCAAGACTTAATGGTACCAACAAAATGCAGAGCACAAATTAAAAAAAAAAAAATAGGATAACACATCTGTGTTTTCACCCCTTCACTCACTGCTTGGGATCACAATGAAACAAAGCAGCAAAAAGCCAGTGCTTTGTGAAGGTAATTTAATTATTCTAAAGAGCTATTGGAATTTCTTTAGACATTTCTCTTAAGTGGAATGTGAACATAAGTCACTCCACAGCACAAATACCAGACAATGAAATGAGTAACACAAAGAACCTAATTACTATTCTCACTCCATATCCATCTGAGACACAGTACAAGATCTAATATTAAAAGACAGGATTTCTGGATGCTCTTTCCATCTCAGCTACTAAACACATTTATATTTAGGCCTATCATTTCACTTCTCATTGTCTCTCTCTCTCTCTTCTGCTACATGGGGATAATTATATTCAATTCTATATATTCCACTGGAGCTAGTTTATGACTAGAATATTTAAGCTTTTTCTTAAGACCAGTAATAACTTCAACAGGAGTGAGAGATGAGAATCAGGTCTTCACAGGACACTCATCAGGAATATCCATAAATATTCTGGTATTGCAGAGCCAGTGGAAGGTCACAGCAGACAACAGGTAAAAAGGTTATGAAACGGATTTAAAAAAAGACTGAAAGGTCTGCAGGGCACCAGCACAATCCAAGAAGTGCCCCATCCTTGGCAGGCACGTCATTAGGGCAGATGTGCTGTGATCTTACAAGTGCATCTCCTCTGCAAACTGTTCTTTTCCACTCAGCAGGGATCAGGAGACATCTTTATGACCTTCCTTTTTCTAACGCTAATTCCGAACCAGCAACAGAAGCTGGGTTGGCAACCCCGGAGCGCCAACTCCTCTAATTCCCACAGTGCTGGCAGAAAACAGGGTAATAAACCTCTCCTTGCCCTACCTCACTTTGGTATTTCAGGCACAAGCAGCCAGGACACCCTGCAGCTGGGCTGCTCCAAGAGCTCCTGCCGCCTTTGTCTGCTCCCCCAAAAGTGGGGAGAGCGGCAATTAGCGCAGCAGCTGCTCGTTAGGAGCTACGAAACCAACCCCGGCTCACAGGCAGGGCTGTGAATGCACAAACCTCAGGGATGATCAAAATGAACTTCAGCCATCTGCAGGGCTCAGGAAGGGCCCTCAGGCCTTCTCCTGGGGGTCTGCCCAAGATTGACACTTCCATAAATGCTGAAAACGAAGTGTTTGCTAGAGGGCTGCTTCCACGTCGGTGTGTGAAGAGTGGCAGTCTGAGGAAGCAGATTTGGTGCAGTGCAGGCGTGGCAAAGACATTTCCCTCCCTGGCACTACAACAGCTTTATAGAAAACATCAGCAACGAGATGCAAGGCAGGACATTTAACTCTCAGCAGAAAAAAAACCTGCATCCATAAACAGGTATGGGGTGAAATCATCGTGGTAAAGACATTACCCTCCCTGGCACTACAACAGCTTTATAGAAAACATCAGCAACAAGATGCAAGGCAGGACATTTAACTCTCAGCAGAAAAGAAACCTGCATCCATAAACAGGTATGGGGTGGAATCACTGTGCTCTATATTCAGGAATTATACTGCTTTTTGTAATTGCACAGTAGCTTTATAAGGTGTGATCCCAACTTAAAGCCACCCTGAACATTCTGCCAAACATAACAGTGACCTCTGGTTTAACTTCCTTCGTTTTATTAAAATGCAAATACTTACTTTATTGCATACTGAATTAGAGCAAATATAGGCCATTAGCAAGTCAAATTCTGCCAATATTTCAACACAGCTCTGAGGAACAGATGCATAAATTGCATCACCCCAAGTGGCTGAGAAGTACACTGCTCTCAGGAGCACAGCACAGACAACATTACTCATCTACATTTTTGCTGCATCTTCAGCTTATTCCACTGTTACTTGTGGTGTTCTCCCACTGCGAGGACTTATGTTTACAAGCCCTCCAGAAGAGGACTGGGAGAAGCTGAATTGTAGAGCAAGAGGTCATCAGTTACAGAGTGACACTTTGTTTGGCACTTTGATTATTGACTAAACACTTAGAGATGAGATTAGCAGCAAAATGTAGTAGTTAAACTGAAATAGTTTCATACAGAAATATTTTCATGAGTAATAACACTGTGAATATCTCCCTTTAAAGGATATTCCAGTTTTCATCAGGCATCACTCTGGCAAATCCTACTTACCCCCTGGAACAGAAGATGAATAAGGACCAAACTGTGACTGAGTCAAAAGTTTGAACTCTTCACTCTTGCAACAGTTTTCCTAACTTTTCCCATTACAAGCTCCCCCTGCTATGAGCACCTGGCAGACACAGCAGGATCTATCTTCTCATTATCCCTAGGTAAGCACACAGACATCCTTAGGCAATTATTGCTAAAAATAACAATTGTTATGTTCTAACTTTTCAAAAGTGCTGAATTCAGGAACTTGTAAAATTGACTAAAAATAGTGTTGGCACAATTCACTTAATCAATGAGTGTCAGTAGTGAATGAATTGCCTGCCAGAAGTACTACACTTCCTCTCAGTCCTTTAGTCCTATTTTAAGGGCTTTCTTTCCAGATATGATACAGTATTGAAAGAAAGGACAAGAGGGATTATGTTCAGTATTTTTACTGCAATAATAATACTTTGCTTAGTATATATGAATACAACCTCTTTAAAATAAAACAGCAAGTATGAAGAAGAGATGCACTATCTCTAGTCAAACAACATTTATGGGATAATTTGTGTACAAAGTATAAATACTGCCAGCTCTTTGATCCCAATTCTACTATCAGTTCTGCAAAATAGCTTCTGGGCCAAGTTCCATTCTTTCTGATGAAATTCAAACTATGTGGGTGCCCAAAAGACTAACTGAATAGGGAATATCCCTTTCCACACTTCATAGATAACAAATAAGTAGGCAGAAAAGAGTGAAGAGAGGGAAAGAGGGAAGCTTTTAGATTATCTGTGCTGAATTTTCTGTCAGAGTGCAGCATTGAAAAAGGCAGCTTGGTAACAAAGGTACTGAAGGCCTGGAAATCTATTACAAGATTCAGGGAAAATCATTATGTCCTTCATCCTTCTGGTGCAAACAAAACCTCTACCAAGTGTGAATCACTGTGAATATATTAACTCCCTCCTCATTTAGGCAAGCTGCAGAAAACAATTAAACCAACACAGAGCTAGTGAAAGTGTGTCATACTTCAGCTACAAATATTTTACTTGCTTTTCTTGTATCTCCACTTCTCCTGTCATAATTCTTCTTTCTTTCTTTCCCTTGTACAAACTAAGGACAGCCTCACTGTTTACATGAACAGAAGATTTAGAATTTATCTCCTGCCTCTTTTGACTAGTGAGAGATGCTGTGTGAAAGTTGTCTAAAAAGAACTCCACCGTAAGTCATGATTTTCATAAACTCAAAATTGTGTACTAATGCATTTTTAGCTAACTCCACATTTTACCCTTGAAGTGCAAAAAATACTCTCTCCTAATGTAAAAATATCTTGTCAGAGCCACTCTGAAGGCCAGAATAAAGTTGGCTTTATCATGCAATAGAAGTTTAGCAGCACCTTTCAAGAATGGAGTACTGAAATACAGACCAGTTTCGGGTTTCTCACGCATGTTTAGAATCTAATGCATTTTAAAAAGTTTTGGGGCACTTCAAACAATGGAGAACTTCAATGAATTTAGTTTTATGAAGCATGCTGCAATCACAGTCCAAATCCTAATGGAAAGAATATGCAGAGCATGGCAAGCTGACACCCTACAAAATCTGCAGGTATAATTAATGCCTCTGAAACAGCAATATCCTTTATTCCAGTGGCTACATGCAAACCCTGGAATTTCTTCTGAGGCAGTTTGGAAGCAGTTTGGAATTTTGTGTGTGCATGTATAGCAGGGGGGTGTAGCTCCCACTCAGTGTGATATTGACAGAGATCTAGCTCATCTTATTGCCCCTGTTCATTAGTATTTCTGTAGGGCAAACATCCCAAGCCTGCAAGCATACAACACCAGATAATTTCATTCCCAGAAATCTGAAATGTGACCACAGCAGTTTGGGTCTGACTCCAAACTGGGCTGGATTTGAACAGCTTCTGTAGAGATCCAAGATCTCATGCAATTATTGAACCAACAAAACATCAGACCCCTCAAAAACAGCGAGGAAATTTTTACTTTTGGTCAAAAATAAAAGATTCAAGCTCTGCCTGCAAACAAGAAAACCAAGCAGATCTCCAAAAACAAGATTTCTATCTTGTTTCTATCTATCTATCTTGTTTCTATCTTGTTTCTATCTATTTCTATCTATCATCAGAACAACTGTGCAACCTTTCCTTTCCTGTTGTGTACATGTCTGGTGTAAACAAATGTTCTTCATATTTATTACCATGTGGTTTTTGTAGCATCTGGCACAACCAGGCTTTACTCTTTACCTGAGACCAAAAGCACTGCTGTAACACAAACACCAACACAAACATTATAGAAAAGGAGAGCCAAGTCTTGCTGAAAGTCATCTCTCAACACAACCTTTAAAAGATCAAAGTATCCAACTAAGAGAACAGAATGCAAAATTCAAAAAGTGGCAAAATGTAAGACAACAGAACATCCACCTAAAGACAACAAAAGTAGACTTGTATTACATTTTCTTCCAAAAAGGAGAATGTATACTAAAACTACCCTTTTGACTTAAGACAGTTTTAAAACATGAAGTTTTCATCTGATAATGTTAATTCAGAATATCACTGTAGTCCCAATAACAGATCATATGTTTAAACCTGTAAAGAAAGGATTAATGAACATCCGTTTCAGATTCACATTGCTTATCAGGCCAGTTAATAGCAAGTTCAGATCATGACAAAACTATCTCATGCAATCCAGTCAAAAGCATTCAACTCTGTTCTGAACCACTGAAATTGCAGCGCAAAGATTGAGGAGGAAAAAAGTAAAGGCTTTTGAGATTATAAAAACAATCTTTAAAATACATAGTAATTACTTAAATAGTTTTATACACTGCCTGGGTATAACCTTCTGTGTTGCCCTGAGTCACGGGGAGACATTGAATGACAACCTGGGTATCTGCAGTATTTTTTCTACCCACAGAATTTTATATTCACTCTTCTGAAGATATCCACATTGTCTCTTGATTGGGGATTATGCTCCCAGTCACTCTGTGGGAAGGGTCTCCTGACAGTTTTCCTGCTGCCCAGAAGATTACTCAAAACTCAGCAGTTTCATCACATTGATGAGGTGTGAAAAGAGAGAGCATTAGATACATCAAGAAACATGACATGGACTGAGAAGCCAGCAGCAATGATGAACTCTTTGGTCTCTAATGAGAGTGGACAAAGTTCATGTGCTCCATCATTGTAACAATCGCTGCTAACAGCAAAAATGTCACACGCTGCCATTTTTTGTTCCCTTTTGTGATCTTTGTTTGAGCAGCAGTTTATCAGAACTCTGGAAACATCATCCTCTTTCTCCTGTAAGGCAGAATACCACTGCCATTTCCACAGCCCAAAAATGCCTAATGATTAGACTGAAAATTCTGTTTTCCTCTTAGATAACACAAGCACCTAAGCTTCAAAGACTAGTCCACTACAAGGTAAGAGGAAACCTGGGATATATTAACCCTGCAGACTTATCCCTCTAAGTGTGGCTATGCTGCAACATTTTCTTTTTCTGTTAAGTCCAACTTAATGAGGAATTAAAACATTTATTGAGGTTGTAAAAAAATGTAGAGTGCTACCAAAATAAAACCATTGCTGCTATTCCCAGTTTCACAACAAACTAATTGTCTTGAGTTTCCACTTAGAGATTTCTCAGCCCCAGGGAGAAAGTGTGATTCCTTCTTACAATATGGATGGTTATACACCACTTTCAAAATTCCTTGTGATTATGCATCACATTTGCTAAATTTGCTTATATAAACTCACATTAAGCATTTTAATGAGCCATGCTATAGGCCTACAGAAGGGCTCTGCTAATGACCATCAGCCTGCAGACTGGGTAAAAGAATGCTACACATCCATAAATCCCTAAATGCATGATGAAGCAATCAACACACAGACCCAAACCCACACTCTTAAAATCCATCACATTATCTCAGGCTTGCCAGTGACCATGAGGCAGAACAACATAGAGAGTGATCCTGGCAATAACTAGCAAATTTATCAAGAAGAAAAGAATGTGATCAGTCGTTGAAATGAGCTACTGGGACACCTGACACTCCTCAAAGGAGAGTGGCCACTGGACCTGCTGCAAGCAGGGAATGCTAGGAGCCACAGGAAGGTGAAGGTCTGGAGCCTATCAAGGTCCAAGTAAAAAAAAATATTTTATATGGCAATTACTCCAGTGCATATTGGTCAGTCTCCTCCAGCCAAAATATGGGAGAAAAAAAAAGTCAACTGGATAAGGGTAAAAAAGGAACGATAGAGCTTTTTAACAAGGTTGATTTCACATAATATTTAGAGACCTTTAAAGGAAAAGAAGCTCTGTACTCAAATAATCCTCATCTGCTATTAAGGAAAAGCCTACAAGCTAACTTTCCCTGTTAGCTGATCCAAGGAGCTCAGTAATGTTTCACTGAACATATTGTGGGGTTTTGTCCAAACTTTGGGAGTCTGCTTTCACTGCTGACAAACAGGCATGACACAGACACAGGACCAAGCCTTATCTCCATCCTCAGAATGCTCTGTCCACAGCTGAACCTGTGGTGTTAACCCAAAACCCTTCAAGCTCCTGCTTGCTCTGGAATGTCTCTGGATTACTGTTACTTGCACACATGGGAGTAATTTTAACTTTTTTTACAGAATATGTAAATGTTGAAATGTACTGAAACAAAACTGTACAGACAGTGTGTGTCTGGAATTCTGTACTACACTCACTAGGTTTTACATTTTATTTACACTGTCTCAATGTGAACAGAATGGCAATTATACAATCACTCTTTGAGGTCCTGTGGGTTTTGGTTATTTACCAAAACCTGTAAATACAGTAAAACATAACTATCACAAGTATTAGGACATATAAAATGAAATATAAATTTAAAATAGACATTTATTTTACTTTTGCAAAGTGGTAAAAACCAGAATTGAACCTTGTAAACACCAGAACTACTGAATACAGAATAAATTTCCACCATTACCACAGCAGATCCAGCTCCACTGGATACCACAGTGACAGAGGCACAAGACCAGACCAAGCACTAGCACTGCCCAACCACCTGACTAAAACATTAAAATTTGCTTCAAATATGTTAGGTGAATTGGTTTTTAACTTTGTTTTGTTTAAAACACCCCAGCTCCTGATTCACTATCTACTATACTACTGCTGGTACTGGAGTGCTGAACTGGCTGAGCTGGGTTATTCAAACCCAGTCCCTGCAGGGGTTTTTGTCTGTGTGCTTGTACTCTTCAAGACAGTTCAAGTTCATCTGGAACATCTTTGAGATTAATGTCACCTTGCCTGTGGTTAGAATTCTTGCTGAATTTACTCTCTTCCCATCATCCCTTAAGGATTCATAAAAGCCAAAAAACCCCAAATAAAATCAAGAAAAAGGATTGAGCTCTGGTACAGTATTTTCTTACACTTGCAGTTTTAGGAATTTTAGGCATAACTTAACTAAAATGCCACACTACATCAGAAAAATGAGTAAAAGTCTGATCAACCTCAACTCCCTCCACACTAAGTTCCAGTTCTGATGTTCAGAAATCATTCTTACTTTAGCTTAATGGGCTTTAAAAACAAATATTTGCTGATAATTGGAGGAGAGTTACTTAAATTGTTGAGCAGTGTCTGGCATGAGCAAACTGAAACCTGAAATGTGTTCACTGAGCAAGAAGTTCAATCAACTCTCCTCCTTAGTGAGGATTTATTGAATTAATTCCAAAATTATGATGCATAACCTAATCAAAATTTAATTTAAATTTCCTCCAAGGTAAAGTAATAATATTGCAGTGCTTGATTAATGAATTTGACTGTATTTTGATCTAGGAAATTCCTAATTGTCCTTAGTGTTAACATAAGCATCAATTAGGAATTTAAAAAATAAGGAATCAAGCTGTTAGGTGGATTTCTTGAAATACAACTGCAATTGCAATTAAATAATATCGCTGTCATCAGTAACTGAACATATTTTAACAGCCCCCCCCAAAATATTTGACTGTAAAAGTCATGGTAGACCTCACAGGCACATCTTGGCCCATCACAGGCACTCCTCAGCAGGGCTGATAAGCCCAAGAAGTCTGAGCTGCTCTGTACTGCTCTGCTCCCACCCACCACCACCTTGTGTCCTCTGGACAGCACTGCAGGGAACCATGGAATCACATCCTTAGGGAAACAAAGGCACTTGAGAGGGAAAAAAGCCTCCACAGCATTTGCTCACCCCAGTGTGTCCTGTGCAAATCACCTGGCACTTGTATGGAACCAATGTCTGCATGATGGGATATTCCACAGGAACACAGACCCATCCCAGAAAACCCCACAGCACTGAATAAAATCAGGCACCTGCAGCCTGAGAGGACCTCACATGGTGCTGGGTTCAGAAAAGAAGCCTTCTTCTCATTTACTTCAGGGCAGGAGAGACCTGACTGTGGCTGTAAAATGTTCATATCTTCTTTATGCTGAATCAATCATTCTTCAGTAACCAGAAAATTTAGGTTTATTCAATCCTACAGCACTGTAGAAACAAGGAGCCATGTGTTCCTGCACGTCTACATGCCAGCACCATACAGACCTGCTTCACACAAACCCTGCTTGTTTTAATGATACAGAAACATTTTCCCCCAACCAAACATCAGAAAATGCCTGGTTGCAGAACAGTTGCATCCTCCATTCTATTTTGGAAAATGTAAATAAGTTACATAAGTATATATAATAGCTGGTGAAATATCACACACCTGGTCACAGTTTCTCAATAAACTTCTCCAAGTGTTTTGGATATAAACCCAAAAACACATCGTTAAAAAGGTCTTTGCTCACTGGAATCAGATTTCTATGACATATTTAACAATTTAACAATTCCCAAGGACCCCTTCTAAAACCAGTGAATAATGAAATTGAACATACTTTTATAGCCCACCTCTAACCTCTTTAAAACAGCAAATTTACATCAGCTCTTAAACATTAAGTTCTAATGTCAAAAATAGCAAGATACCACAGTTTTCAATGCCCTATAAAAGAACTTCCTGACTTCAAAACAGGTATGCTGTTGTTTCATAAAAATAGAAACAGACCCTAAAGCCACACAATATTGAAGGATATATTTAGTACTTGCTGGAAGAATCCTAACAGCTATTTTCCTGTATCAATATAGCTGGCACTCAATTCTTTACTGTTTTTCCTCAATTTTCCTCTATGCTACATAAAACACAGCTGCTTTTAGCGGTTGTCAGATTTGAAGGCTACAAATCTCTGTAGTTATTGCACCCTCCTCTTCTTGCATATAATCTCTCAATTAAAACAAATGTCTCCCCAAAGAACTTTGAAGAAGAGGCTGAATTAACAAACCATTTAAGTGAAACAGAAGCAAGCCAATCCCTCATGAATACAGAGTCTGCAATTAGCCAAAACGCTCCATTTTGCCGTTCACAACAAGGCCAATGTGCAATAAAAATTAAACATTGATGCCGGCAAGGCATTCCCATGGGGCTCACATATATTAAACCACTACCACTCAACAGTTGCTTTATGACCAAGAAACTGGGACACAGCTTGAGACTGGCTGGCTGCCTGTTTGATAAAGAGGAAAGCTATTGGTAATAAGTATTTTCCTTTCTTTTTGTGTCCGACGTGGCATAACCAGGCTCAGGAAGTACTCAGATGTGGCTCTGAGCAGCCACATGCTCACAGGGGTGCCAAACAGACAGGACTCAGGTTCTGACTGAGCAGAGGATGGCAGCCCAGAGGTTCTGCATGGAGGCACAGCTATGCCTTTGGGTCAGCTCACAGTGATAATCCCCAGCACTGGCTTTCCCAAAACCTCTGAGGATGATGTTTGTTAAAACCCTATCTGAATTTAGGTCTTAGCTTGATTAGGTTGTGTTCAGCAGTCCCCACTGCAGTGATGACCTTTTTAAGGAAAAATGCAGGATTTAGGTGGCTTTGTTATCAGTCTGCAGAACAAAATGTATAGAACCTTGAAAAAGAATAAAATTGTTTGGAACCATGATTATTTTTACTTCAATGGGACACAGGAAAAACAAAGATTGCTTATGAAAATCCTATTTGAAGCCACAAATAGGTAACCCACAATCTATCAGCTCCTTCAAATGTCTCAGAAGCTGAGGCACTCAGCATCTCACCTGTGTCAAGCTGAAATACATACTGTTACCAACTTTTCTATTCCATCAACCAGAAACCTTGAACATTAGATAGGTAACTAATAAAAATGTTCAGCATGTCAAATACTAAGCCAGTGTTCAAAAAGCAAGGGTATTTTTAAAGCCTGTACTACAACTGTAACAGCAGTTTAATAGGACTATAAAAGAAGCTCCAGCTGTAAAAAGACTTGCTACCTTGGAAAAGCTCGTTCCAAAATAAATGGCCTGATGTTCTGAAGTTCAGTTTTTATCCAGACAACCTCTATTATGTCAACGTTTTACAATTTGTCTTGCTCTGTCCTTACAAGGTCATCCTGACATTCACTTCTCAGCTGAATCCAGCTTTCCATCAACAGAGTATGAGGATCAAAGAGAAAATAAATGCACATTGCCACAGGAGGGCTTTAATTCTCATAAACTTCACAAATCCTTGGCTGGTTCACACTCACCTTTCGCAGGAGGAAGCAAATCCGCTCAATATTCCTCAGCCTCTCCCTCTGTCAAGAGAAAGTGGGGGAAAGGCAGGAGATTAGCTGGTGTCACAAATGAAGACAATATATCACAATTACAAGGGGTCAATGTTTTAATTAATGGCTGCAGTGAAGCAGCACATGTTATTAATCTGGATTGACAGCACTCACTTCTTATCCACTGCTTGCACACACAATGATTTTCCCATTTCTAAGTCCCAGTGAGTTATTTCTCATTTGTTACTGGGTGTAACAATATCAGCTGGGGATTCAAGCATGTGTTAGCCTTCAGCCAGAGGCTGCAACTCATTTTAAGTCATCATTTGTGGCTCTATCCAATTGTGCCAGTTGATACCACAGAGACCTGGTCTTGCATTTTCAGGCACCCAACCTCTGGCTTCAAGATAAATCTGAGTGGGAAAAACAATGAAGTTTGCATGGCAGCGCTTCCTCTATCATTAAGATGGTGCCTGAACATGTGATACTAGAATTTAACACATTTGTTACTGTCATATTTTCTGAAAAATCCCTTCACCCAGGATTTTGCTCCTGGGAAGCTGAGAAGCCTCAGAGAAAAAGGAAAACAATTCTTATCTCATTTGCTTCTCCTGTGTTGTGCTCATGTGGAATGTGTTTGGAGATTGTTTACCCACAGGTGATTGTTTCATTAATTTCTGCTGTGGGTTGTTTTGACTCATTGGCCAATCAGGGCCAAGCTGTATCAGGACTCTGGAAAGAGTCACGAGTTTTCATTATTATCTTTTTAGCCTTCTACAAGTATCCTTTCTGTATACTTTAGTATAGTTTAGTATTCTTTAATATAAAATAGTATCATAAAATAACAAATTAGCCTTCTGAGAACATGGAGTCAGATTCATCATTCCTTCCTTCATTGGGGCACCCTGCAAATACAATACACATTAGTGAAAAATATCTGAAATGGCCTAGAAATGCCACTTGAAACAACAGATGCATTCAAAAATACTGAGAATCACTGTAATTAAGCATTGTGACTCAAAAGATGTTCTAAAAACTCAACTCAGAGAAAGAAGACAAATCAAAGCCAGGCTTTCTTTTCAATGGCTCATAATGAGAAGCTAACCAGCAAAACCAAATTTCACTGCATAGCCCCTTGGCTGGAGTTACTGTGAAAGATTCTACTTAGTGTTAGTTACACTGCAAAAGGCAGAGTGGGCTTGCTGTCCTCAGAAGATTACCTGATATTTTCATTTAGATATGGCAAAATATTCCAAACAATTAATGTTTTTAAACAGGTAATGTACTATAACAATGTGAGAAGCCAACTCTCCCTAAGCCTTTTGCTTTTCAAATGTTTTAAAACTCAAGGTTGTGGCAAATTTGATTCTAATCTCCAAATAAATAGATTTTTTCCTTTTCTGTCCCCAAGTTTAAGCCATTGAGAGCCACAGAGGCAGTGGCAACTTGATAGGCCCCAGAAAAATACTGTGCCTCTTTTTGGAGTCTTGTTAATTTTTTTTTTTTATCGTGGAGACCAATTTCATTACCATTTTAAAATACAATGAGATTATCTCCATAGAGCATCCCAACTTTCTGGAAGTGAACAATTTACTAGAATTTGGTACATATAAATTCAGTGTGTAGTTCTCAGATAGGAAGTAAAAACAGATAAAGTGGATTGAAAATCAGATTACTTCCAGTAAATTCAAAACCAGATGACATCCATTGATGTCCTCTATAGGATTTCTTCATACAGTTTCCTTCTTTTCTTCTCATTCTTTGATTATGTGTTAGTGAACAGTAAAAAAAAATATATATATTCTAGGTTTATAAATTTATATATTTATTTATAAATATTCATGCTTAAAATCATCAGTGGTCTAAGCAGTACATGTCCTCAGCTGAGTTATGGAACAAGGTTAAATGGCAAAGTACTAGCTACTGCATCTGGTTATCAGTTGTAGGCAATTCAACAACCTGATACTCTACTGTAGAGATCAAATTTAGCACCTGCCACAATCATTGTCATTCCCAGCGAGGTGATGGGGAGCCAAGTTCTGCTCTCAGTTCTGGTGGTACAAACTGGCACGTGCAGCTGTAGTCAGCTAAATCACCCTAGATTACAGCTTTAATTAACAGAGGAATTTGGATATGCTTAAATCTAGGCTGCCTTTCTGGTTCATTAGTTACAACTGAGTTTACAATCCAAGGCTCTTAATGCTCTCCTATAGCAGATGCAGCAGAAAATGATATTTACTCCTAAAGCATAGGAGAGTCCAGAGGCCTGCCATGGGACAGAGGGGTCCAGGCACGCAGCTCTTAACAAATTCTTTCAAGTTTTTGGCTCATTGACACAGATAGTATGGGAGAAAGTAGTCATCCCATGCACAAACACAGAGAAAGCAAAGTGTTTCAAAAAGGAAAACTTGTGTCACAGAATGAAAAGGTGAAAAAGAAAGCATTAGCATCATATGACATTCTTCAGCTTTTGAATGTCCAAATTACCTTCCTGCCTCCTTCAGCAAAGAGGAAAGCCATTAACATAAAAATTGCCATCTGGCTTCCTCAGACTGGCCCAATAAATCAATTTTCCAAACCACAGCTGACTTCACAAGAGACTCCCAGTTCATTTCCACACTCATCCTTCACCAAGAGCTCTGTGCTCCCTGTTTCTGGAGCAGCCCCAGCCCCCAGGCTGTACTCACTGCATGGGCTGGGTTGCACTGGTCGATGGGGCTCTTGAAGTCTGTCCGAAGCTCATCGAAGGCAATTATCTGAAAAACAATTTTTTCAAGTCCTGTAATGAATGCTCCTTCAAACTTATTTTCTGAAAAACAATTTTTTCAAGTTCTGTAATGAATGCTCCTTCAAACACTTATTTTCCTTAAGGGACTAATCAGATGCATTGCCTGCCTTCCTCACTTTCCAGGGAAAATACAGGAAAACAGCTTCCCTGACACACTCCCTTTAGAAGTAAGTAGTTAAAACAAAACATGGGATACTCCTACGTATGACACCTAGAACTCATTAATCTGTCACTCTGCAAAATCATATCTATAGCCTTTTCAGTGCTGCTACTTTCCATATTTCTTCCTTCAAATCAGCAAGATTTCTTTTTTCAGATTTCCACATGACACAAAACTGCTTCACAAACGAATACATCTCCATATTTGATGGAAAAAGTCATTAGCTGCCTAAAACACAGAGATGCATCTGATATGATGTCCCATGTTTAGTACATAAACAGCTGATTTTTATCCCTTGTTAAACCTACCTCAGATATTAATTCTGAATTAGTATCAGCTTCACCATTAAGCTGCTATTCATTAACAAGCACACTTCTCAAAAGGCAAAGCACTCTAGAGCAAACATGTCCTTCCTAAATTCTGGTGGGTTTTAGAACTTTACTTCACACCTCATTAATGGAGAGATGTCTTTTGCTCAGGTCCTTTGGTTTCCTCCATTGACAGATGGACTGAGACAATCTAGTAATCACTGGTGCTTTTAAAGTACAGCAGACAATTTGTCTATAAAAACAATAGTGTTTTATAACATTTTCTTGGAAGATCTTGAGTTAGATCTATTGAAGAGCTAGCATTTTCTTGGAAGACTCTTTTCTTGGAAAGAAAATAGCTGTAATAATCCTCAGCACACTTCATTCAAAAATCTCAAAGCACATTCTTAACTTGGTGTTTGCATTCCAGTAATACCTTTTCTGCTGCTTTTGTCTTGCTTCACCCAAGGAAGGAAAGCTCCCTGACAGGCACCACATAAACAGATGTTAAAACACTGATTCCTTTTTAGACACTTTACAGCCTAAAGTGTCTGTTCTTAATAAAAGATGATGGAAGTACAAGGCAGCAGGTCTGGTAATTAGCAGATGAGTGCAACAGCCATTCCTTGATGTGTAGCAGCGTGCCTGCAGGCTGCCTTTTCAGAAAAGAGCCAACTGGGTGTCAGCGCAGACCTGCTGCATAGCCAAAACACATTCATTTAACAGAGATGGAAGGCAGGAGCAGAAAACCTGAAAATGGCCTGTTCTTGAATCACAATAATATGGTGAGAGGCTCGAGAATAAAACCCAGAGCTACAATCCATGAATTTCAGCACCTCTCCACATCCTGCTCTAATGCTGCACTCATCCTACTGAAACACATCTCATTTAAAAATCAAAAGTGTGGCATTTTACAAGAGCACTCCACAGAATTCAATTTATTCAACTATGACAAGTCAAAGTGGCAGAATAAACCACAAAGGGTACTATAAAATGTGATTACAAGTGAAGCATTTCTCCCTACGGATGCAGTATCTTTCCAAGTTAGGAATTAGATCTACAATGGTAAAAGAACAACTGAGAGAAGCTGTGAGGGGCTTGCAGTACATTTGTGAAGAATAAGGCTCATGACACCTCTGTATTTAATATTTCTTGGACAGGTCTTCATATCCTCCAGCTGGAGCAACTGCTAAGAGGGTTACCTGTGAACAGGTGAGTCAGACACACCTAGAACTGGGTGTCTCTGCAACTGGATATCAGCATCAGCACTGACAGAAAGGGGGAAGGATGGAAAAGAGGTTAGCCTCAAATATACTGCACATTTATGTTTACTTACATTTTTCTTTTTTTTTCCTGCTTTTTTTTTTTAACTTCACCAACATTCCCAGCTCTGCAGCCAAACCCCCACTCTTTATTTGCTGGCACATAATTTGTGTTATGCTTGCATTATAAGTAAGTGCACTGAAACACAACTGAGAGATATTTTAGCACATGGTTTTCACAGAACCAGTAAGTGTAAATGCAACAGTCTCACAGACAAACCTTTTGAGATGAGCCTGCAAGTTATGACAACGTTAAGAGACATTCCTGCTACACCTGAAAGAGACTGAGGTCTGCTTTCAAGCACACATGACTGGAGGAATGTTTCTTCAATGAAAGTTTCAGTGTCTCTCTGGAAGGAGGCTGACAAAAATAAATCCTCCTCAATTTATTTTTAAAAAAGTTCCATAATATTTTGATATTTTGTTAAATCTCCAGAAATAGTCTGGTGATGACATGAAAATACCTATTTTAATTTATGAAAAAGCACATTCCTACTTCCTATTTCTCAGTTACAGTGAAAAAATATAAAGCATAGGCAGGGTCAGAATTAGAGAAATATAAAGAAACTCCCAAAGCATTTTGGGGGCATGGTTTTCTTCTGTTTTGTTATTGAGAATGGAGTGTGTTGGGGTTTTTTTCATTGTTTTTAGATCTTACAATGTGGTTTGTCCTAAATCTAAAACCACAACTGAGTAAAAGTGTAGCTTCTTAAGATTAGCAGTTGCTCACAACACACTGAGTAATTGTGCAACAAATTCTATTATATTACTGAAAATACAGCTGGGCTGTGCTGCAGCAGAGTTTGCATAATTAATTAGGAAACATCTTCCTCTTTCAATTATAAGTCTCATTCTGTGGCAGTTTAATGGCCTGGGGCGTTGAGTGGCTGGAGCTGCCATTTTCCCACCCAAACCCCAAATAACCAAGTACTTGTCTCCATGAAGTATTTCACAGTGCTCTCAGGGGAGCTGCAGTGCTCTGACCACAGCCAGAGGAACAACCTCGTGCCTGCTCCCTTTTGAGCTGGATGCAGTTCATCCTGTGTCACAGTCACACTTTCTGAAAAATCCCTTTGCCCAGGATTTTGCTCCTGGGAAGCTGAGAAGCCTCAGAGAAGAAGGAAAACAATAATTATCTGATTTGCTTCTCCTGTGTTTTGCTGCTTTGGAATGTGTTTGGAGATTGTTTACCCACAGGTGATTGTTTCACTGGTTTTCTGTGAATTGTTTTGACTTTTTGGCCAATTGGGGCCAAACTGTGTCAGAGCTCTGGAAAGAGTCACGAGTTTTCATTATTACCTTTTTAGCATTCTGTAAGTATCCTTTCTGTATTCTTTAGTATTCTTTAATATAATATAGTATCATAAAATAATTAATTAGTCCTCTGAGAATATGGAGTCAGATTCATCATTCCTTCCTTCATTGGGGCACCCCGCAAATCCAATAATCCCGATTCCCACACATCCACTGAGCAGAGCTGCTGAGTGCTCCAGGAGAGCACCTGGACATGCTCAGGGGCTGTTTCACCTCAGAACCTGCCACACTCACAGCATCCTGAGCTGATCACCATCACCATGAGTTCATCTCATCTCACCTTGAGACAATAAAATATATCCCAGGCAGGGCACTTCATAAGAAATGACATCGTTTCACCCCTGTAAATGAATGCATTTTATAAAGCATTCATTATCTTTCAGCTATCCAATCTAATTTGATGGAGGGTGGCAATCAAGACTACGAATCATGCACATGCATGGACATCAGCAACCAAATCTCTGCAAAGGCCACACAATAAAAACACTGTTCCAAAGTAAAATGACCAGCCCCTGGACACAAAGCTGAGCAGAATTTGGACACATGTTTCCAAATGGAAACATGAAGACTAGAGACTGGTTCTCACAAAATGGAGAGATTTATTTCTATTAGTAAACATTAATGTTGTACACAGCTTCATAGATAGAGAATAAGGACTATCTGACATTTATTTAGGAAATTGAAGGAAAAAAATCCAAAACACCAAGTTATCTGTTGACTTGCAAAGCCCTATGAGGAAAAGAAAAAGTGCATCATGTTTAGCAATATTTTTTATAATTACTGCAGAAACAGGCCAGGGATTGAATGGACAATGGATATTGCATTACCTTCTGTCTTGGGGAATTTTCCCTGTGAATCCACATTGCAAATCACTGCAGGAAGTTTGTTCTGCCTCTGCCCTAGCCATGCTTTTTCCTGGTGAGAGAAGTGTACTTGTGTGTGTTTTCCACCTAATAAAACTGAAGTTCTATAAAAATACTGCTTGCAGTCTCTGGTGATTCACACCATCTGCAAATCTCAAAATTCCCAGTACAAGCCAGCAAGGAGTTTGCCCCAATTTATGCACATAATGCATCAATGAGATCGTGATGACAATACATGTTTCAATTGCAAGTATATTTATAAAATTTGTTTTAATTGCCTGCACTCTCTCTGCTTATCAGAGAGACCATAACAGTTCTGAATAAGGAAGTATTCACACAAGACCAAACATGAATTTTGCTTTCTTTTTATGCTTATGTACCCACCAAAATGAAAATTTCACTTGATGTTAGAAATTAGCTATGATATCTCATTTTTAGGGAAGATACTTTTTTTTTTTTAATCACTGAGCTCTTACAGAAACGTATTTTAATTGAGAATGTGGTGGTTTAGGGTGGCAGTGAAGCTGGTGTAGGTGTGAATGCAGTGACAGCAAAGAAGTTGGATATTATTGCCTACTGGCATCTCAGGAAAGTTAAGATAAAACAGAACTTGATGACAAGCACACCAACCACAGAACAGAACAGTAACACCTAACATATGCTTCCTTGCCACCACCCTGTCAATGCACCACCATCCCATGTTGAAGGAACTGTCTTTAATGGTTCTTTTAGACAATTTGTCTCCCCTCCACTCTCCCAGGCAGCTTTCACAGCACCCAGGCTGACTGACCCAGGTCAGCACTTGGACAGAAGGGAGGCAGGATTAGGAGCTCCTCAACTTCATGGCTGCCCAGCAATGCATCCAGAGATATTAACTGTGTTGGGAAAATGTGTTTGAATCATGAGGAAATTGGCTGAGGTACTTGGCTGGATTTTGTTGGGCAGAAGCAGCAACTGAAAAAATGTCAGTCAGGTAAGAGTCAGTCAGGGAGGAATGAAAAAGGACCTGGAAGGGAAGGGAAGTCACTGCCTGGATGTGAGGGAGCCCATAAAGAGCTACAGAGAACGGGGACAACAGCAAAGTGACAGAGTGAGAGAATGTTTTTTTGCTACCCAATTCTTATCAGTATATGAAATGAACGTGAACAAGAAATTTATCTGTGAGGTGTTACTCATCCCTCTTTGCTCTCTGGTTGAATTGATCTGCCTAATGTTACCAAGCATGAAAGATATTTCAAAATTGTATGAATGGAGGGGTGACCTGCCCCAAATTCCAGTGAATTTTATGCTTTTTATCATGTTGTATTTCCTGTCTATATCCAAGCATCTCCCATTAAAAAGGGAAAGAAGTCTCCAGTCTTGGTTTTCATCATACCTCTCTATGCTACACAGCAGCTTCCCAGACCAGTGGATCTGACATGCTGGTGTTGATGAGAACATTACCAATAGAGCCAAATCAAGGGCAAAGAAAAAAGTGAGATGGAAAGTATTCCTTTCTTCTCTTCTCTTCTCTTCTCTTCTCTTTCATTTTTTGAGTAATTAATTCACCACATATTAACAAAAGTAAACAATAATAATTAACAATGCTTTGCAGTTATAGATCTGCCTCCAAGGCAATGAAGGTCTTAGCAAAGGAAAATATAATTTCCATTTTTTTATACAAGGGAAAAAAAGAAGCTCAAAGAAATTAAATTATTTACAGAATCAGTGGCAGAAGAACCAAAGCCTCTGGATTGTTGCACCATATAAAGTTTAAGGGAAAGAGAGAACACTGTCAGTACACTGATAACATGAGAAGTGAAACCATGCACTTCTGCCTGATTATTGCGCTGTTGTTCATCTCTAGAGCAGAGCACTGCTTTAAGCAGAGCCTTTTTGGATTAAGGTTGCAAATGGTTTTAAGTCACTCAAGGGTAGAAAATTGTTCTATTTGTCAGATTTCACACTAACAACTGTATGACATTTCCTTGCTCTACTTAACTTGAATTTCACATGCTGCCACCATCAAATAACCCTCCACACAGAAATCCAAAATGTGGCTCTATCCAGTGCTGCACAAACACTTGAGCACCCAGTCTATAGCCCTTTACTGAAGTTCTTTTGTCTGTAAAAGGATGCTACATTAAGGACAACATGATTTAAACTTTTTAGTCTCTAACTGGAAGCTTAAGCAAATTAAAGTAATGAAAATCTTAATATAATTTCTCCAGTATTTAAGCCAGATCCTAAGGCTTTTCTAATAGAAAGTCCAGGATGCAAATTTAAAAATGCATAATCTCCATTCTGTAAACATGACTCCAAATTATTTCCTACCTACCAGTGGAAATACAGAGGTATAATTGTACTGCTGTAAGTAAATACTGATTAAAATCCATAGAGGAAGGCTCTTTTGCTGAGAGCATGTGTGCACGAACATGCCAGCTGCACTGCTATATTTACACCTCTGTTTTTCCCTGCATAGATAAAAACTATGCAAGTGAAAAAGTAGCAAAATAAAAACCACCCCAACTTTATACAGATGGCCAAAAGCAATATTACTGCATCAGCTACACGAAATCAGATTTCCAAGCCTGCAGTGAGGTGCAAGGGAAACCACTAAGAATCAAGAATAACTGTTTGGCAGTCACTCAAAACAGTCCGCACCTATTGGCACAAGCATGAAAAGCTCCATCCACATTGGGGAAAAAATACAGAAATTTATTTTCAGGAATACAACCACACTGTACCAAGCTTTGGGTGCCTTGATTGGAAAGTTACTGTGTCCATGGTACCAGTTATTATTGCAACACTGCAGATCACAGTTTGGAAAAGCAACCTAATTCCTGAATGTAAAGAATTCATGTTATTAATTTTGATAAAACCACTAAAAAACCCTCAGCAACCGCAAAATTCTGTTGTGCACACAATGCTTCCAGAAGGATGATTTGACAAGCATCTATTGACAGATTTCTACAACTCGTATAAAATGGGCTTTTAAAAATAATTTCATCTAACTGCAAGGTGAAACACTTTTTGTTGGCTAACAACAGGACTCTGGTCACAGATTTCACTCACTCACCACAGATACTGAAATATCTTCCCCAGTCATCCTGCAACTGAGATGTCAACCCCCTCCTGCAGCAGAGAGACAAATGTCCCACTGATTCACCACAGACAGAGATGACCTGGGCTTTAATCACAACTTTATACCCACTCGCTGTCTTCCAGTCTACACCAGCTGAAATGCAGCCAGACAAAATTCAGCTGTGCACATATAAAGTGCATTTTGTTAAGAGAAGGAAGACAAGCAGCAAGCTGTGCAGGAGGGATGACGCTAATATAGCTGTACAGAGCCTGCTTCTAAATAGGTTAATAGTTTTGCTCCCTGCAGCTAGAACACATTTCCAAACAGACCTCAAGCAGAGGAGGAATTTTTAAGGTGTGTCCAGACTGCCATCCTTCTTTCCCTCTCAAAGGATTTCATCATTTTGTTGTCATGATTCTTCTTTTTTTTTCCCTTTTTTATTTTTTTTTTTTTTACACCTTACTTTACTGCATTCACTACAGGGAACCAGCTCAGAAAGCAGCAGTGTTCTGTGAATCAAACACACTCCACAACTCACCCCTCAGTGGGACACAAACACTTGCTACCAATAGGAAGAAAAAAACCCCACATTTTCAATTAGCACCTGAACTGGTGAATACACCATCTGAACAGAAGGGAAGCTTTCTTGGATGTAGACATGCAATGCTTCCATTTAATTACATTCACTGTGGTAGAAACCATTCTTCTACCTCAGCTGGCTGAAGACTCCGTGGGTCAGTGGTGAATTAATGTCAGGGTCTGAACCAAAGGCAGCAGGTATGGTTGGCATTCCCAAGCACTTGTATGTGTGCTCTTTTCTTTTTTCCAATAAAATCTTACAGAGCATTTGACAGTGTTTCCCACCAGCCCCAAAGGCACAATATCTATGCATCATTGTAGGCTGGGGGAAATACAGGTGGAATCTCTGCAGCAATAGGGAACAGAGTATAAATCTCCCACACTCCTTGTGCTTTTGACACAAGTATGCTGCCAATATTCTCTTCATGCATATGGTCTCCTCCTCCTACATGCACTGGGGTATTTAATGTGGATTCCTTATAAAACAAACAGGTTTTTTCAATTTAGATAACAAGATCAAAACCTTTTAAACATTTCAGTCTCTAACTGCTTCTGATCTCTTCAGTTCAGCACCAAAACCCCGAGATCAGTTATTCACAGAGCACCAGTGACATCAAACTGACATGTCATTACTGGGAATGCTGTCACTTCTTAGTTAGGTATTAACTTGATGTGATGGTCGGGACTCGAAAAGCAAACAACCTGCTACAACAAGGATTCCCAGTCACAGCCACATACTCAGCAAACTAAGAAAAGGCATCACAGCATCACAGAATGGGTCAGGTTGGAAGGGACCACAGTGTGTCCAACCTCCCTGCTCAAGCAGGGTCATCCCAGAGCACACAGCAGAGGACTGTGTCCACATGGCTCTGGAATATCTCCAGTGAGGGACACTCCACACCTCCTCTGGCCATTCTGTTCCAGTGCTTGGTCACTGCACAGGAAAGTTCTTCTGAACTTCCTGTGCATCAGTTTCTGCCCATTGCCACTTGTCCTATTGACTGGCACCACTGAGGAGAGCCAGGCTCTGTCCTCTTGGCACCCGCACCCTCCCTCAGATACTGACAGACATTTGATGAGGTCCCCAATGTGTTGTCCCTTCTTGATGCTGAACAGGCCCAGCTCCCCCAGCCTTCCCTCAGAAGGGAGATGCTCCAGTGCCTTGATCAAAGCAAAGGTCATCAGAACAAAGTCTTACAGATTCTTGCACCAGCTTTTTCTTCTGTCCTGGAAAGGATGTAAACAAGGACCACATCTGCAGTTAAACTGAACAAGAATATGTATAAATTTAGGCCAAGACTTCATCCCTACTCTTGATCTCTTCAATGGGCCAAGCAGAGATGATGGGAGTTTGGATCCAGGCTTTACAGCTGAGGTGTCAAACTCAGATCTGTGGCTCTGATTCAGGGAATATCTAGTGCAGATGAATTGGTTTGCAGGTCCCCCAAGCAAGCAGGAGGAGATGAAAGCAGTGTTATTTTCTATCCATGTCCAGAAGCGGCTGCAGAACTCTGCTTTCAGCACCAGAGATAGCACTGCTTTGCCCTTGCTTCTCTTTATACTAAACTCCATATCAACTAAAAAAACACAGTAAGAAATTAGCTCCAATGTCTTTCTCACAGCCTCAATATCACAGATGCATCACTACAGATTTGTACATCTGCTACTTGCATAGGCCAAATTCTTCACTATCCATTTTTTTTCCACACCAAACTGGGGACAGGTTAGACATGAGTTGGTGAAACACCTGTACAAGAGGCTGGCCAGGTGCACAAGGGAGCAGGAAAGGTGGCCTGGTTACAGTGGACCAATAGCTGGTTTATTCTGTATGGAAGCAAGATAACTGCCTACCTATGGAGGTGAGGGTTTGTTCTTCTGCCCTTGTTTTTCCTCAAAATTACAAATAATCTCTAATCTATCTCACCTCAAATGCAGTGTGCTCCCATGCAATGTTTCTACTCATCTTTTAGTTCTCATCAGAATTATAGTATATGCAAGGAGAAACACACAGATGCATTACAGCCACAAAGCTCCATCTTCATAAATTATTCTCAAAGTGAACCGAAGCACTTTTTCTATTACTTAACAGCTCAAAGCTGAAAATCCAAAGCTCGGAATAAACAGACTGTTTCTGCAGAATAAATTCAGGGAAAGGGTAGTAAACAGATGGGAAAATGTACCAAAATAGTTACAACTAGAAAAAAATATTTGCCCCAAAGAAGACGGTAAGAGAATGAGATCAAAAGAGAAGATTCTTTTCAGTATCAGTAGATAAAAGTCATGGGTGAGAGACTGGCCAGCTGGCTGGTTCTGTCTCTAAGCAAGTATCCAGTCTTATCACCACAACACAATTTGTTCTTTTCTTGAGCTTCCAAAGACTCCTACACATTGCTACAAGTTATTATTTTGATATTTTAAAGTTCTGTTATGCTGATACATGCTCGGGAGAAGCATTGCCTTCCTTTCCCCCACACACTCCTTAGTTTTCCTCTCATTGCTGCTGGTACTTTTCCCCCCCTCTCCCGTGTTCTCCATTCCTACGAGCAGCAATTTATGCACATTCACAAAAACCCAGGAGTCACATAAAGGAATCTGGGTTCTGTCACTAAAAAATCTGTTCAAGCATGTCACACATTACACCATACCCACACAGAAGACTCATAACATGGGCTGTCCAAAAACATCCACTACCTGAATTAACCACACCTTCTGGCTTCAGGCAGCCTCTTCTGCCCAAATAATTGCCTCCCAAATGAGAATGAGAACACAGAAATCTTCCCTCTTGTTAGTCCCCTTGCTCATACGTGGATTTTCTTCCTCTCATTTCCTCTTTCCTTCACATCTTTCTCCCTGAAGTCTTCCCTCCCCCAGTTCCATTTTCTCCCTTCCCACATCATTTTTATTCCCCGTTACCCACTCAGCAGTGGGGTTCTACTAAAGCTGTCTCAGAAAGAAGCCCGTGGGAGGCAGAAATTCTGCTGGATCTGTGCTTCCTGACTTTCAGGGGCACAGCAGGAGCCCAGCTGGACCAGCAAGAGGCAGGACAATGGAACAGGGGCTCTTCTAAATGCGGGCAGCACCAGGCAGGGATGACAACATTAAAGACCTTCCCAAGTTTTCTTTCTTGGCCAAAAAGAGGCCAGGCAGAACTTGGAGGAAATAACTCCAAGGCCAAGACACACACATAGACACATGTGAAATGGCCCTCAGCCACACAGCTGTGTTTGCAGGGCTAAAGCAAGGGGAAGCAATAAAGCAGCACTGGAGCTGTGGTTGCAGAAAAGAGGCAAGGGGAAGGGACACAACAACGTGTAAAAGTCATCAAAAACTGAAATTAAAAGAACAACACCCAAAAACATCCTCATCTGTTCAGCCATGTTCTCATAAAACTCCTTAGTTTAATTACAAAAGCATGATTAAGGATAAAGATACATTCCAGCATAGCTCCAAACAGGCCTGTCACTTGGATGATCAGCAAATCAATTTTCTAAAGGATCTACTAATAGTGTTTATATAATACTGAGGGATGAACAACTCTGAAGCACATGCAATCAAATTGATTTCAATGGAGCCTTCATTATGTTTGCTTATAAATGCCCATTCTGTGAATATATAAAGAAGTTTCTAGTTAGATGGTAATACAATGTGAACTATTTAGCCCAAACTCATAGCATGATAAAATAATAATGCAACAGAAGATTGACTAAACAATTACACACTTGAAACTGTGACTCACACACAGCGTGAAGATGGTTGGCAGTTAAATGCATTTAAAAAATCAAATGTCATTCTATTAAAAAAATGGTGCTTGTATCAACAATGCCTGGCACTTGCACACTATCTGGTATGAGATAATTTCAAGGGCTATAAGTTACTAATTATTACCATTTTACTGTCAGTTTCCTTAATTCTTTAAGATTTGGTTTCTCCAGCAATGTGCTTAGACTTCTGGACATATTTAAAAAAGCCCAACCTATATTTGACAGCTAGAATATGACATGACCTGCAAAAGCATAGAAATACAAAAGGATCCAAGACCAACTCAGATTTTTCATGACTTGTTACATTGGTGAGGGAGTTGCAAGCTGTGTACAATGGGAGAACCCAGTGATGGCACTACCTCTTCATCTGCCCTATGTTCTGCTTCATGTGCTCACATTATCAAAACTGCAGCCACAAGTTCAGCACTGCTGCAGTATCTTGCTGAGAAAACCTACTTCCATTGTAAATGTTTTGTGATTTTAATGTAACTTTCCACAATGACAATCCTAAAATAAATCCTTGCTTTATAGCAATACCTTTTGAATGGGAAGCTGAGAAAAACGTAAAGACTTTTGTCCTGACTTCACAAAGTGCACTGACGGCTCTCTGAATTTAAACTGATCCTCTGTTCAAAGCCATTCCCTCTTGTTCTGTTCCTTGTAAAAAGTCCCTCTCCAGCTCTCTTGTAGGCCCCATTCCAGTACTGAAAGGTGCTGTAAGGTCTCCCTGGAGCCTTCTCTTCTCCAGGCTGAACAATTCCAATTCTTTCAGCCTTCTCAGGGTGCTCCAAATCTTGTGGAACTACTCTGGACACACTCCAACAGGTCTTCTTATGTTAGGGATTCCAGAGCTGGGCACAGCACTCCAGGTGGGATGTCAGGAGAGCAGAGTGGAGGAGGAGAATCCCCTCCCTTGACCTGCTGGTCACACCTCCTTTGATGCAGCCCAGGACATGTCTGGCTTTCTGGGCTGTGAGCACACATTGCCAGGTCATGCTGAGCTTCTCATCAACCAACATCCCCCAGTCCTGCTCAGGGCTGTTCTCCATCCATTCTCCACCCTGGCTGTGTTTGTGCTTGGGGTTACCCTGATCCAGGTGCAGGATCTGGTCCTTGGCGTTGTTGAATGTCACAAGGCTCACACAGGCCCACCTCTGTTGCCCTGTTCTTCTAAAGTTCTTCTAAGCCTTCTGATGTTTACATTTTTGTAATGGAGTTTCTCACGCACTTTCACGTAAATAATGATTGTTTTGCATTCCCTTCTGGAGGAAGAGAGAACTGATGAACCAGTGTGGTTGGAGAAGCGGCAATTTCATCCTCCAATCCATGGTCTCTTTTAGAATTCTATAAATATGGAGGTCTAGAAATGGCCTTTTTTTGCCTTGGACATCTCAGCATGCAAGTGTCGTTCATTTTCGTGCCTTATTGCAACACACAGCTGTCTCCAGCTGTCAAGGTCCCTCTGGATGGCATCCCTTCCCTCCCACATGTTGACCACACCATGGCCTGGTGTCATTAAACCCACCAAGGGTGACCTTGGTCCCACCCTTATGTCACCAGAGAGGTTTGACAGCGCTGGTTCCAATTCCAACCCCCAAGGAACACCGCTTGTCACTGGTCTCAACAATCGAGCTGCTGACCACAACTCTGAGAGTGCAACTGTCCAGCTGATTCTACTGAGTTATCCATCTGTCCAATCCATGTCTCTCCAGTTTAGAGGCAAGGATGCCACTCAGGACAGTGTCAAATGCTTCGCACAAGTCCAGGCAGATGACATCTGTTGCTCCTCCCTCATCCATGAACACAGTTGTAAAAGGTCACCAAATTTCTCAGTGTGATTTGCCCTTAGTGAGGCTGTGTTGGCTGTCACCAACCATTTCTTTCTTTTCCACGTGCCTTAGCATGGCATCTAGGAGGATTTGCTCCATGATCTTGCATTCAGTTTCCTGGAGCGGGTTCCACAGAAGTTAGCACAAAACTTTTCTCAGGGGAATGCACCATGAGGATGACATAAAAGTCAGAAGCTGCACCTGTGGATCAGGTTGGAAGGGACCACAGTGGTTTTCCTGGTCCAACCTCCTGCTCAAGCAAGGTCATCCCAGAGCACATGGCACTGGATTGTGTCCACATGGTTCTGAAATATCTCCAGTGAGGGACACTCCACAACTTCTCTGGGCAATCTGTCCCAGTGCTCAGTTACCTGCAAGTACAGAATTTCTCCTTCATCTTCAGGTGGAACTTCCCGTGCCTCAGTTTCTGCCCATTGCCTCTTGTCCTATTGACTGGCCCCACTCTAGAAGAGCCTGGTCCAACCTCTGACACTCTCCCTTCAGATATTGACATTGATGAGGTTCCCTCTCAAGGCAGAACAGGCCCAGCTCCCTCAGCCTTTCCTCAGAAGGGAGAAGCTCCAGTCCCTTGATCACCTTTGCAGCCTCCACTGGACCTGCTCCAGCAGCTCCACATCTCTCTTGTACTGAGGAGCCCAGAAGTGGGCGCAGCTCTCCAGATGTGCCTCAACAGGGCTGAGCAGAGGGGCAGGATCATGGGCCTTGACCTGCTGGCAACAGCTTTCCTAATGCATCCCTGGATACCATTTGTCTTCTTGGCCACAAGGACAAACTGCTGGCTCAGGGACAGCTTGCTGTCCAACCAAACCCTCAGGTCCCTCTCCACAGAGCTGCTCTCCAGCAGGTTGACCCCCAGCCTGCACAGGGGCCTGGGGTTATTCCTCCACAGGTGCAGGACCTGGAATTTGCCCTTGCTGAACTTCAGGCAGTTCTTCTCTGCCCATCTCTCCATCCTGCCGAGGTCCTTCTGAAGGCTGCAGAACCCTCTGGGGTATCAGCCACTCCTCCCAGCCTGTGCCACCAGTGAACTTGCTGAGGACGCATTTGCCCCTTCATCCAAGTCATGGATGGATAAGCCAAACAACACTGGGCTCAGTATCAACCCTTAGGGGACACCACTCTCCTGTGCCACGGGTTACAGTGCTCTGAGATCTGGCATTCAGCCAGCTCCAAATCCACCCCACTGTCCACTCCTCCACTCCACACTTCCTGAGTTTGCTTGCGAGGATGTTGTGGGAGACAGTGAGGAAAGCCTTGCTGAAGTCGAGGTGGACAATATCCACAGCTCTCCCCTCATCTATCCAGGCAGTGTTCCATCTCTCCACCCATGGAGAGTTCATAAGTGGTCTGGACAAGACCTTCAGCAGCCTGGGCTAACTTTGAAATTAGGCCTGCCTTGAAGAAGAGATTTGACTGGATGATTTCCTAGATTTCTTCCAATCAAAATTATTCTATGAACCTTTTACCATTTCTTTTAGCAGGAACAAGACATTTCTGAAGTTGTAACTACTATCAAGGAATACAGGAACCATTCAGTTAATAAAATTGTTTCTTGCTCTCTGCACACCATCACGGTCACAAGTTGAATTTTTAACGGGGAACTTCCAACTGTGAAACCCTGGAAGGTGACCTAGTAAATCAAACAGTATTTGACACTCTTCTGCCTTTACCCCATCAGCTGACTCTGCCCTGTGACTTTAAGTGACTCTTTTCAGAGTGGAAGTAACAACAATTCTTACCTGTTTCAGAGAGACACTTTGTTTCCACAGAAATTGGAAGTGTTTTCCAAACTATCATCACCAGAAGAGTAAGCCTCCCAGTATCCCCAGTTTACAACTTAAATGAGACCTAGTTCCATTGCCTGGTAGAGTCACCTCCAGCTGTCAGCAGCCACACCAGTAATAAATGAGGGGCATGTCTGACAAAGAGGAATGGGTCAAAGAGATGTCTGTCATCTGTATGGAAAACATTCTCTGCTGAGCTCCCTCCTCCTTCTGAAAAATACTTTGCTAAAAGGATATTTATGTTGGGGTGAGGGTAATCCACTAAGCCAGAGGTCTGAAGGCTGAATTCAATGTTTTAAATTTGATTTAATGTAGTATGTGGTGGCTGAATAAACAAACACATGTAATGAGCTATAAACTCATGCCTCCAACTCAGTCTAAGAGTTTTACTCATGGTCTAATAAAACATGACAGCTATATTGCCTTGCTTATTAACAAGCATAGCAGTTACTTAAAAGCACTAGAAATACATTCTTTACCAATTTAGATATAAATCCCTTTAGTAAGTAGATTTTACAACTAATCCTAAGACCAAAAACCCCTCGGATATGTGACAGCCAAATAAGATTTAAATAGCTCTCTGCACATATTGTGGGAGGCACGAGACTCCACAGAATAATTTATTTTACACAGATAATGGAGTCACTGTGACTTGTGAGGCATCCAGAATTACAGCCAGTGGCAAACACACACAATTTAAAATCTTTCTCCAAATAAATCTCACCATGACAGTTCAAGCATACACAGAGATCTGCTTAACTCTGTGCCGGAGCCCATAGACTGACTTCTATGATCTTTTTAATTATTATTTAAGCATGGCAAGGTTAATAAACTGAGATATACCTCTTTTCCAATATAAAAGATACAGTTTGCTCCACAGCCTGTGCTGCCTGGCCTAATATCTGTCTGTCAGCATTGATGTGACAAACTTCTGAAAGAAAAGTTGTAAGGGAACTGTCAAGCTATGTTATATCCAGGGCAATCTGGCTGTGCTCTGTCTTTAAAAAGAGTGGAAATATCAGACTCATTCCTTAAACTGTCCTGACTATAAAACCTTGAGGGACAATGTGCTTAGCTGCTTAGGCAAGAAAAGACATTTTCAAGAAATATGTATAACACACAGCAATAGCATTTGTGCTCCCCTTCATCAAGCCTTAATCTGATTTTATTTTTAAGCACATAATTATCCAACTTTCTCAGAGAAATGCATTAATGACTCATTAGAGAACAGTACTGAACTTCAACGTCTGAAAAGAATTCAGGCTTGACCAGAAGTCTGCAAAGAGATTACAGACTTTCTTTTCTAGACAGGCTCTAAAGCATTGCAGAGAGGTTAAATTGAGATGATTGACAGCCTTCACAAGACAGAAGCACAGGTTCAAGTCAGATCACAGACCTCTTTACAGCTTTCAGGTAGGGCAGAGCTCTCCTCCAAACCTAAGCTACAGAAACAATAAGACATAGATACACAGAGAACATTGATAGATCAGCACACAGTTTGTGACCAAAGTGTTTTGCTCAACCGACTTTACTATCAAGCCAAGCTTATGTGCTTTCTATGTATCTTCAAAATTAAGGCTGTAAAATTTATCAAAAATTAAACTAGGAATTTTATGAAGAAGCCTAAGTAAGTCAGAAACCAAATACTCATCAAATTCTACATCCGCAACTCTTTGAGAGTTTTTGAATTTTTTACCTGAGCTATTGAAACCTGAGTGCTAATAAAACACAGTCCACATCACCAGGATGCTACAGTGACAAAAACCAGAAGTGGCAACATTTTACATGTGTATAGCGCCTTCTGTCAGAAAGCAAAGACATTTTAAGAATAGTCTTAAAAAAAGTGACAGGCAGTACTTGCAGTTTAGTTCTCACACTTTGCAAATGAGAAAACAAGGCATAGATAACTCAAGGTATCTGATAAACATAACACATAAAGCCATTAGCAGAAACAACACTGAATACAGATCACAAGGGCTTAATTCCCTGGTGTTTGCAAGAAAAAAAAGGATGCTTTGATTAAAACTACAAGTCAATCTTAGCCTAAATTACTCTGTTCAGTCACAGCCTGCCACTGTTTTTAATTTTACTTGTGAACTTGTAACTGTTCAGTGAAGCCAAAGTTATATTAAGTAGTTTATCAAGATTAATACTATCCAAAAGAAAAATAAGGTGGTGTGGGGGGCATAAACCAAGAAAGCTCCATCCTCTGCTGTTTTATTCTCCTTATGCTTGGCTCAAGTACCTGCCATCACTTTCAACACATGCTGCTCTTGTCGTGCCAAAGGGCTGCTCCTGGATTCATCTGTGTTCTCAACTATATCAAAATACTCCAAAAAGCATCCAGTGTGGCACAACTTCTCACGCTAGCACTGCCAATTTTTTCACTGGCATGATACCCCTGAAACTTTCTGGCAATCCTTAGGTTATGAAGCAGTCACATGCAAAGATTTGCTTGTACAACTTGAAAAAGAGATGGCCCACCACGGAAATTCTTTTAACAGTAATGTTCTTGGTACTTATGAAGAGCTTTGCCATGGACCACTTTGAAAAGTTGTTTTCTTAAAGCTTTCCTTTAAATAACAAATCTCAAAGCAAGTCTTTTCATCTTAAAATATCACCAGAAGGGAAGGACTCAGATTACTCAAAACCAATATGCTTTAAGAGAGCATAGTGCTGCAGGACTCAACACAAGCATATCCCTTTTTAACTGAGGAGAAATAAGGCACAACTTGGTCAACTTCAGTTAACTTCACTTGAGACACAACTCAGTGGATCTACACTAGAAATGAATGTGGTGTGTCAAGTTTTGTTGGGAGTTCAAACAGACTTGATCCAGCTCGGTTCAATGTTGGCAAGAAGCTAAAATCTCAGCTCAATATCATTTAGGAATAGAATAAAACTGGTCAGTAAAAAGTTGTATATAAAGAAGAAAAAGAGCTGAGGACAGCAAAACAAAGTGCCTGTGATAGTTAGTAGGAGGACTAACACTGTTCTTGAGCTTCCAACAAGATCAGATGAGAATATCAAATTATGTTGTTAGTGGAGCAAATTCTGCTGTTAGTTGTATCACACACTTCTATAGGGTGTTTCTAATACTGTGACATTACACCCAGAGGTAATGTGGTCACTGAACAACCTAAATGCTGTAAAAATTCTTGCACCACAGAGTGTCACATTAGTTTAATGCAGTACATGAAGATTTTCAAGCCTATTTCTTCCATTTAATATATATGAGTGAAATTCCAGCAATAATACAGTAAGACAATTCTTGTTCAGAGCTTAAACAAATGTTTCTGATAATATCTAATTTGGTTTTGTTGGGAGGTTCTTTTTTTTATGACAGACTCCTCTGGCTACCTGTACAAGAAAATCACTCAGAGGCAGAAAAAATATTACAATATATTCCAGGTATCTGGATTGTGTGCATTTTGTTCACAATTCCTTTAAAATGCTCTGAGCAGCTTCATTCTATCTGCTTCCAAAGAGTAAGGAGCATGGGAATGTACAGACAGTCTAACTTCTCAGAGGAAAGGCACCAGACAAGCACAGTGTCCAAAAAGAAAAGTCCTCATCTTACTCTCTTGTTTTGGTTGTACAGTTTTTATTATACTTCTTAGATCAATATGAATGAAACTCATAATTCATCTGACTTGCCAGCAGGAAGAAAATGAAGTTTTACTTAATCTGCTGTTAAATAATTCCAGATATATGCCCAAACCTCATTTGGCTTCAGATTAGAACAATATCAAGTCCAAATGCTACAGTTTTTTCTTATCCTTTAAAATAATTTACAAAATATAAATTCTTATTCTCAGAAATCTTCCAAAGTGATAGGACACTCAACTTATTCTTAGCAACAGAATGTCTTAAAAAAATAAACAGAACAACACAATCACTGGAACACTCCTCTGCCATTATTAGAACCTATGTGCAATATATTTACTGTCCCTTACCAGTATATTACAGTGGAAGAAAAATCAGGTCACAGGGAAGGAGTAGGAGTTTTGTTTCTTGGGAAGATTTTCACTACTGAGATGTTTAAGGTGAAAGAAACTCCTATGACTCAATACATAACTTAGAGAAGAAACCAGACTGCACCAGTTCATAGAGAAAGGATAATAAAAATGCTTGTGTTCTCTGTATGTGGATAACATGGACACCTAAAAGTTTATTTTGGCAGGGTGTTAAATCTGTTATTCCATGACTTTCCTTCACAAACCATGTATTTTATTAGAATTTTTCTATTTACTAGATAGTGCCAATTCTTTCTCTCTTACAACACAAGAGCATTTCCAGCCATTTTCCATTTCAATCCCTCAACAATTTATTAACAGATGTAAGAAACATGCAGCATAAACATAAGTGTATCAAGAAAAGGTTTTCTTTCCTAGTTGCCTTTACAGAGCTCTTGTACTCAGGGATTGCTCTTCATGAGTTTATAGAATGAAAGTTTAAAAAATGTTTCAATAAGAGTAAATTTGCAGTAACTGCAGTCATTTATGGGAGAATTATTTGCCAGATTTGCTGTAAGTCCTTTATGAATTCACAGGACATCAACTCCAGACTCAAAAAAAAAGAGGACACAGTGACAGACTTAAAACACATAAAACAACCATTAAAATTGCTGCAGTTTAATTTGTAGCTAGAGATTCAAAGGAGAACACACTTCTAACTCTAAGCCCCTTGAGGAAGCTGTGGAATTCTCACTTTTGGAGACCTAAAGGTTTGCAGAAGAGGAGGAGAGAAAACATGAGTAATAATCTAAATTTTACTACTCCTTTTTTCAGAGTAGTGCAGTAGCTGGCTGCTAGAGATCCTTTCCAGCCCTGCAGTACTTGACATCACAACAGCATTTGGCAATACCATCACAGCTTTGTGGTTTCCTTAATAAAAAAATAATAAAACAAGAACTTGTAACAGTCCCACAAAGAGTATAAAATAATTAAATTTCAAAGCATTCTTGCAACAGAAGGATTTCTTTCAGAGTGCAAATACAACTAAGCTAGCAGCTTTACTTCCATTTCAATAAAAACAAATTCTGCAGCTCCCTTGCTTGTTAGTGAAAGGAGGGTTTTTCTTTTAATCATACTCCATCAGGTAGCTGTAGAAGCATCCATGAGACTCGCTCTATATTCCAATTTACCCTGTTCCATCCTGAATGCTTACAGCACGGAGTCATCGTGTAGCACACACGAAGCGTAATTAATTCTAAAATTTGCAACAGTTCAAAAGAATTGCAAGTTACGCATTAGAATGATTTCACATCTTCTGAGTTACACGTTTACGCCTACCACAGTCACCCAGAACAGTACGGAACGAGCAGCAGCCCTGTGGAGTGCAATTAACGAAGGTGGACCACAACGTGCGTGCGGGTCGTGTATCCGAAGGACGGGAGAGTTTCTCACCCAAGTTTTTAGGAAGTTATGAAGGGAAAACACCGTATCTGCTTCATCAGACACGGGGTGGTTTCCCCGTCACAGCGCTCTGTTCGCAGGCGAGAGAAGCAGATGATGCGACCTGGAGAGGGCCGAACCCCGCCAGCACCGCGGGGCCGGGACAGCGGGGACCCCAGCACCGGGCACCGAGCCGGCACAGACCGCGGGCTGCCAGAGACAGACAGACAGACCCCGGGCTGCCAGAGACAGACAGACAGACCCCGGGCTGCCACAGACTGACAGACAGACAGACCCCGGGCTGCCACAGACTGACAGACAGACAGACCCCGGGCTGCCACAGACTGACAGACAGACCCCGAACTGCCACGGACAGACAGACAGACCCCGGGCTGCCACAGACAGACAGACAGACAGACCCCGGGCTGCCACAGACTGACAGACAGACCCCGGGCTGCCACAGACAGACAGACCCCGGGCTGCCACAGACAGACAGACAGACCCCGAACTGCCACGGACAGACAGACAGACCCCGGGCTGCCACAGACAGACAGACAGACCCCGAGCTGCCACAGACAGACAGACAGACCCCGGGCTGCCACAGACAGACAGACAGACCCCGGGCTGCCACAGACTCCGGGCTGCCACGGACGGACAGACCCCGGGCTGCCACAGACGGACGGACGGACAGACCCCGGGCTGCCACGGACGGACGGACGGACAGACGCCGGGATGCCACAGCCCCGTGGCCGCGGCTCCGTGCGCTCCCAGCAGTGTAATTGACACCGTCCCCCACACGGAGGTCTCAGGCAAGCTCCGTCCGCCCCGGCCCCACCGCGGGACGCTGCGCCCCGGCTGCCCGGGCCAGGGGCTGCTCGCCCCCGCCTCAGCCCGCCCGGCTCCCTCACGGCACCGGGACCCTCCGCGGGCCGGGGCTGGAGCCGCCTCCGGCGCGGGGGCTGCGGGGCTGGGGTACTCACATGCCAGATGGCGAAGAAGATGAGGGCGGCGCACAGCACCAGCGACAGCATGTAGCAGAAGGCGGCGAAGGTGAAGGCCATGGCGGGGAGAGCCCTCCGCGCCCCCCTCCGCCGGGCGGGAGGTGCCGGCGGGCGAGCGGCGACCCCCGGAGCGGCGGCGCGGCCGGCGGAGCGGGCAGCGCCTCACGCAGCCGGGGCCGGGCGGCCGCCGCCCCCCGCAGCCGCGCCCGGGCCCGCCCCGAGCCCCGCAACGCCCCCGGCCCGGCCCGGCCCGGCCCCTCGGCCGCGATGCGCTCCCCCGGAGGCTCCACCCGGGGCGGGTCCCCGGCGGGATGCGCTGGGGGTCCGGGGCTCGGCGGAGCGCGGCTGGCCGGGGGCTCCGCTGCCGCTCGAACGTCTCTGCAGGCAGAGAGAGCCGCGTGTTCCTGACTGAAATCCTGTCACGACAGCGTGAGAGGAAGGAGCGTAGGCTGGGATCAGTTCGGGCCAAATCTTGGGAAGATAATTATGTGCCTAAACTTGAAGTGCTTTGATGGGGGTTTTTGAAGTTTTTTGGGTTTTTTTCCTTTCAGGGACAGCTAAAGAGGGTGAAGCATTCCCCAGGCTCAGACCAGCGGTGATGTCCATCCTCTGAGGCAGAGGGGACAGGAGCCCAGCCCAAGAGCTCATGAACCAAAGCAGAGCAGCTGAGCAAAGCAAGATCAGTCTGCCCTTTCTCATCAGCTGAAAAAGGCATCTACTGTTGGAGTAAATAAATAAAGCCTTTCTTAACTGCCACTGCTTTCAGGTAAATGCAATATCCACATTGCTGAAGTACATAGGTGAAATAACAAAGGAAGAGCAAGCTCCTGCCTTCTCTTATTTTTAATGGATAGATCCATTAGTACCTTGTCTTTAACAGCATCCACAGTGTCTCCAGACACAACTTAGCTGTTTCTGTAGATCTGGTTTTGATTTACCATCAAAAGTTCTTCCACTTCTTTGGAGCACATCAGCTAGCACAATACAGCAGGTTTGCAAGCAAAAAGTTTTCATGAGAAAATATCAGAGAACCATCAGAAATCCCATTTAAAAATATCTTGAAAACCGTGGATGAAAGTTATGTATTTGAAACATCCTTACAAAACCAAACATTTTTTTCATTCATTTTATGGATTAAAGGGATTCAGTAACAACACTGTTTAGAAATTTGCCAGTGGTCACCTATGAAAGTCAGACTTCATGGCACAAGGGAACATAATTCCCTTTCAAAAGCCAAGTCAAGTGGAAGCTTTCTTTGTAAATGTTTCCAATATATTTTTGTTTAAAAGTACAGTATATTATTTGTAACATAATAACCACTTTTATCCTGAGGAAAGAGTGTTGATTTGAATCAAGAGTCAAGGCCAGTAATTAATAAACCAATCAGGAATAAACTGATGGATCTGACCTTTCATAATTGAGCTGCTCCAGACTGTACGTGTGGTCCGATATTTTAATTAAGAAGGACAGGACATGGCAAATAGAAAAGAGATTTATGTTATACAGGGATGCAGTAAACCTATTTATTGTAATTCTCTAACCTTTTAATTTTTTTGTACCTGAAATCCTGTAGAGCATGTAGTTGTGGATGTAAATAGTTTGTTCATAACCATACCTTTTGAAAAGAACAGTGAATGAGGTACAGGAGTCATCTTTGGAAATATTTATTTAATTATTTTGCCATGGTTACATTAGTATCTGGATATATATTACCCATGCTAAGATTCAACAGAGAAAACACCTGATTCTTCTAAGGAAATGAAAATAAAATATTTCTTTCTGGAGCATTTATATGTATACACCTCCACAAATATATATGCATACATATGAAAAATATAAATTTACTATAGCTGTCATAAAAGACTGAAACAGAAACAACCCTTAAATCTTAGTTTAGCACCACACTCCACGGTGAATATTCCCCTGTTTTTCACTCTCATCTTCATTAATATTCCAGCTGTTTATTTGGAGCTCTTCAAGGAGCACACAGGCAAAACACTTGTTTCTGATTTTGCAAGGAGACAGTTCCAGAGCCAAAGACTTCCCAGATCACAGAGGCTTCCCTGATACTGACTTTGAAACACACATTGCCCCTAGCCATATTGCAAGCCATTAATCACTGCTAGTGGCTGTCAAATTACAAAAGATTCTGACATACACAGAAGGCAAGAAATCCATAAAGATGCATTTAGAACATTTTTGTCTTACTGAGTTCTTCTTGCAAAATACCATGAGAATACCTTAAGTATCCTCAGATGTTTAAGCCATGGAGGGTGATGGAAAGACATACCCCTCGCTCAGCACATCTCTGATTTGCACTCAGAGATTTGTCTGAGGAATCACAAAAAATCTTCCTTATCTCCATCTCGTTACAAACTCATTACAGCTCTCTGTGGTATGAGGACCTCGCAGCAGGGAGCTGTTTCTTTGTCATTTATGAATGAGATTACTGCAAATCGTGAAGCAAAAGGTGAAAATAATATGGATGTGCCTGACCATTTTCTCCCTGGTTTAAGCCCCCGTGAGCACAGCAGGAGCACCGGTCTGTCTATTAGCTCCTCATGCACCTCCATGGTCTTGGTCCTAACCTTCAAATAAACTAATGGACTTGATCTGAGCTGCATGAGAAATTACAGTCCAGTACCCAACTGTGCTCCTTTGAAATGATGTACAGCACAGCAGCCAGGGTGGAGGGAGAGGGAGCTGAGGGTCGAGGCTGTGGGAGCTGAGACTGCAGCATTATCTGCTCAGGGGACCTGGAATGGGCAAAACAGATAAACACAGAGCATAAGATACCTATTTTATGCATATAAAATATATTTTTGCCTTGATGGAAAACTGTTGCTTTCAAAAGCTGTTATTTTAACATTTCTTGAGACCCATGTGGATTTCTACTACTGGAAATAAAAGGCTCAGAGGTTCTGCAGCACTCTCAGGAAATGCAGTAATTCCTGCTCTCTGATGTTCAGCAGCTCATTTTAGCAGCCACAGTCTCAGATTTAGCACTTCATCTTTCACTCTTCCGTCCTCAAAATCTCACCAATGCTCCTGCTTCCTCCATGGTATTCCCAAGCCATTTCCAGGGATAGCTGCTCTCTCCCTCTGTGGCTCACACCTGTAACTCTGTGAAAACAGAAAAAATAGTCAGAAAGCTGAATCATGAGATGAATTGCAGACCAAGTAGAGAGTCGGTAAGAAATGGAACGTAAATTCTGTTCAGACTGATTAAAAAAGGGTTTCATCTTTAACAAGAGGCTCTTTCTTTTAAATATAATTGATAGTAGGTACACAAGGCATTTCAAGCTTGACAACAGTTCCTAGCACAAGTTTTTACATGAGCTGGCTTTGTCCCACAGTATCCACAAAGACATCATGACAGTGCATATGTAAACCCTGTGGAGAAAAGGGTTTTACAAAAGATTGTGACGGCTCTTGCTTTCCTTGAGCAGATTCAACTTTGGAATGCTAGTTATCCCTCTTTGGATCTGGTGCTTGTAAACAGAAAGAATTTCTCTTTATTTTGCATTTTTGTTGAAAGATATGATTGCAGTACAGTCTGATCCCAATTTCACACAGAGTCATCACAAGCAGATAGATGGTGGTGCTGCATTTGTACAAGTAGTACTGAGATGCTGATTTTCAAAGCTATCACTCTGCAAACATCACCATAGCTCAAAGCACAAACAGGATCAGGGACTTTTTTACTTAAGGATGGTTTTTTACTTTGTGAGGACCTCTATGAAGGAGCTGTAAAAATTCAGTCACTAGGTAAATAATAAGAGAGAACATCTGGTGAGCAGTAGACAGCCCTCAAAAACAAACAACACCCAATTGTGAAAACAGATTGTGAAAACAGATTTAATAGATTCACAAGTTCAGCATGTCCTTACATTAGCAGGTCTCAGAGCACTTGATTTTATGTGAAATGACCTTTTGTGCTAGATAATGAAAGAATTCGAAGGTACTCAAAGAAATTTCCAGTGGCTAATTTACAGAACAGCATCAGAGATGAGAAGGGACTGCTAATGAGTCCTTTCAACTCCCAAATAATTACCACAACTGGATAAACCTAAAGGACAAGTCTTTATAAGGCTTGCAGTCCCTGAAGTGGGAGGCTAAAATCACTGTAAATCCACCCAACACGTGATACACCCTCAGCCAAAGTAGTTCGTAGTTTTAAGATTTATATATTATTGCTACATTCTTGTTCTTTAAGTGTAACATGTTACTGAATGCCTGTTAAAGCCATTATATTAATTAGAGAACTCTCATTCACAGATTATTTTTTAATAATACATGTGACTCTCTCTTTTGTGAACCTTAAGTAATACTAAATTATTAACAATGCTTATATACAAATTGCTATCATTGGGCTTTACCACTAATATCCCACAGAGATTAATAGAAGCATTTCATACCCCTGTGCATTATTATTTCAGATTATCTGCAGATTCTAGATGAAACTACTCTGTTATTTCATGGTCAGTTCATTTTCCAAAGGTTACCTTTGCAATAATAGAGGCAAGTGACATTTTGTTAATGAAGTCTCATTTTCAGATTTCCAAGAATAAGATAGTTCACAAACCCACTGACAATAATCTCATTTTACTGCCAGCTGTTCCCACCTTTTTTTGTAGGACCTGGATGAATAAATTTTAAGTACATTATCATAAGATCACAGGAAAGTTTATGTCAGAAGGGACTTCAGGCTGCCTCTAGTCCGACCTCCTGTGCAAAGCAGTGACAAAGGCAAGGTCAGGCTTATTGCTCAAGGCTTCATCTGGACCAGTCTGGAAAGCCTCCATGGACAGAGACAGTCCAGCTTCCCTGGACAACCTGTTCCACTGCCTGTCTCAGGTCATCTCCAGCAGAATTGTCAGGTCCCAGCCTGTTTCATTGCCAGGGCTTATTCCCTGCTTAGTGCACAAGTTTACATTTGTCCCTGGTGAAGTTTGTAAGGTTCCTGTTAGGCTACAAACTCCATATTATAGAAATCCACTTTTAAAAGCATGGATTAATTAATATGTGATACAGAAAGGTTCCTAAAGAGCAAAACAAACTTTTCAGAGCATGACACTATAGTTGCTTTGCTTCCACTGTTCCCTTGCCAGCCTGTATCAGAATTACACAGAATCCCACTCATATCCATAAAGGACAGTGGCAAAACTGGGGCTTCAGGTTTGCAGCTCAGATCCCCCAGCTGAAAACAAAGTGATCTCAGTACTGTTGCCATGTTCTGTGCCATGCTCTGATAACCACAGAGGCAGGGCACTCGTGCTGATTCTTCATGTCACCAGTGATCTACTAGCAATTAGAAGAGTGTTTGTCATCAGGGAATCTGTGACTTTTCCCATTACCTGCAGGGTTAGTGGAGCAACTTTGTGAGCATAGATACCATTCCACCTCGTAATTTTTAAAATATTTTTTTCTCCTCTATTGCTCCAGCCTCCTCTGTCCCTCTACTGCACAGTTCTTTCCCATTAGCCTGTTTTCCCCTTATCTTCTTGTTAGCTCATAGTCTCAGCCTGGTCCATCTACTGCCTTTCACTTCCATATTAAATCTCCAAATCCAGATTTAACTCCTGGGAGCTCATCAAGACTGCTTTCTCACCAGTGGTGAAATATCTGACAGGATATTCATCCCCCCAGAAGGACAGGAGCTCTGCCCTTGGTTCCAGGGCAGAGGAGAAAAAGCAAATGGAAAAGGCAATTGCAGGGGAGGTCCTGCTTTGAAGTGAGATGGATTGGGGATAGGATTTGCTTAATTACAACACATCTCAAATGTCTATGTGTGGAATTTTCAGAAGGATTAGAATTAGACAAAACCATAATTATTCATGGCAACAGGAGAAGTCATCTTCATTGTGCAAAAGTTACCTCCTTCCAGATGTGAAATTCTTCCAACACATGGAAGGCAGGAACCTTCCATAAATTAGTAATGAAATTTTCAGCATTGGCAAAATAGCATCTGTGTGTTTTTCCCAAGGAGATTTTTCTGAACTGGTCAAGACCTTTGGTCTGGAGGGGAAGCCAAACATAAAAATGGGAGCCCATGAAGGGAATAGAAAGTAAGATCTTAACATAGAATATCTGAAACAGTCTTAATTGCCTTTTACATTACCTATTTTGCTTCAAATCAATACAAGGAAAGCATACAGAAGTAATTCTTGCTAACATAGCTTAATCATGCCAAGAAGGAATTTAATTTGTGTCTGTGCTGGGGAGAGAGTGGGTTACAACTTCATCAATTCTGAATAACTGATTTCCATCAAAGAAATGAAAAGGGAATGACAAATTTTCTGAATAAGCTTTCTTATAAGAAATCCTTCATTAGTCACTGAAGACCCTGCAGACCTCTAATAAGACAATTTGCATAAGATATGCATTTGTCCAAACACTGAAATAACATTCTGGGCCAGATTCCTCTGATTTTGACAATGTTTCATTTTTTCCCACCCTGTAAAACTCTGCTAACCTCCAAGACGTGCTGGTGCTTCCACCCACTGCAGGCTGTATCAGATCACACCCCATGGCTCCCTCACTGTGCACAGAGATGCCAGAACAAAGTCAAATATGCAATGCCCTTCAAAAGTTCTCCTTCTCAGAGGATGATTAAATTATCTCCAATTAAACCAAATGCTCTTTGTCTTTCTGTACTGAGACTGATACTGAATGCTCATCCCTGCTGTCCCAAAAATAACAATCTGTTCCAGAAAACCTAGACCTGGTGTCTTTGCTATAATTTAGGAAAAAAATCATTATTTCACCAAACTGACATATGTGTTCTCAGTGAATTAATGGTCTTAGTCATTTTTAACTTGCAGGCATAAATGAATAGCTACAATATGGTCTGCATAAGTAACAGTGTTGACTAATGAATATATAAACATTCAGTTATGGCTTTATTAATTCAGAAAAGTTGTTTTTAATGCAGTTTTATGAGAGGTGAGCTCATCTATGGTACAAAAGGAAGTGGAGGCCATGCAGGTGTACAGCAGCATGTGCTGCAGTAACAGTAGGAATTATCTGGTTGCCATCAGCTCAGGACCCCTGTAGCCCTGTCTCCTTGTCCTCTAACTCATTAAATTAGTATCAGGTTTGACTGATCTCTATTTGAAAATAATAAATAAATCAGTTGCCAAAAAACCATGAGTTGTATTATTAATGCAACTCTTTATCAAACACTGAATTTAAACTCTCTCCAAACTGATCCCCTAAGCTTTTGTAACTTTGGAACATATTCCTCATGTTAAACCAGAGAAAATAGAAAAGCCATAAATAGGGATATTTTTAACTGTAGGAGTAAAACTAATGATTATAGCACTCTGTATCACTTAGAATTTCTAGTCACTTCAGCTAAAATCCCTTATAAAAACTATTTTAGCATTTGACAACAAGTACTGAAGAATTCATATTGTAAATTGGAAAAATACCAGAAGAAAAGGTTGGAGGTGGCAATGGAGGAGTTGGGAACATGTTTAGCAAGAAATCTCATGAGAACACTGTGCTGAAAGATCATTTTTATTCTAAATATAAATCTTTAATACATTTAATACATCCTGGCTTTAACATCCTCATATATTTTTATTGCCAGTCTGAAGAAGAGCAAGCAAGACAAGGTGATTCTCTGCAATTTACCTATCTCTTACAAAGAAAAGATGGTTTGAAATCCTGGTGAAAGGTTCCAGTGCATTTTGTATTGCAAGCATTTCAGTTTCTGTTCTGCCTTCTGCTGGTGCCAAGCAATAGGACAAGAGGCAGAAACTGGAACACAGAAAGGCTCCCCCTGAAAATTAGGAAGAACTTCCTTACTGTAAAAGTAACAGAGCACTGGAACAGGTCACCCAGGGAGGTTGTGGAGTCTCCTTCCATGGAAATATTCAAAAACCAACTGGACACAATCCACCTGCTCTAGGATGACCCCAGGGAGGTTGGAGCAGATGATCCACTGTGGTCCTTTCCAACCTGACCCACTGTGTGATTCTTTTTCTTTCTGTAACCTTGAAATGTCTAGATAAACTTCCCTAAATCACAAGATAAGTTTGGGTCTAGATCTTTAATATATTCTGTATGCCCTCTGAAATACTCAATTTAACTCTAGCAATAGTTAGGAGAAAAAGAATTTGTGATATTTTTATTCTGTGTCATTCAAAGTCACCTTTATCCCAATCCTGTATGTTTTGTACCTACATTAAACAGTTAGTACAAGCTTGCTTTTGTTAAACCAATTGTCACTTTAATGTGACAAAAGTGGCTGAGCAGTGACAGGTTCCAGCCCTAGTCATCTGTGCTCTCCAAATGGAAGGATCTGTGTTGTTTCCTAAAGCCCTCGCCTGTCACTCAGAGCTCTGAGGATGCTGTTCACTGGAAGATCAATGAAACACAGGCCTCAGAGATTACTAGAGAAATGGAAGAGCTAAATGGGATCTTAACTAGTCATTACCTGGGAAGAGAACTATGACTCACATCAACTTCAGAAAGTTAAACAGCCTTTTGGAAAATATCATGACTCACAGGCACTGTTCACAAAGGCACCCATACACACAGAGTCTTCTTCTCTGTTCAAGGCATTTAGTTCTTCTATAGAGAAACTCAGCTCTCATCTCCTCGAGCCTACAACAGCCTTATATCAATGTAATTACCTTGACATCAGCCAGCTCTCTGATTCAGAGAAGTAGATGCTCCATGTGTGTTTCTTGCTGACTGGGCTACATAAGTTGTTGACCTATAAACTTCTGTGAAACAACACATAACAGAAATTAATCTTTTTTTTCTTCTCTTACAAAGAGATTTTGTAAGAGTTTGCTTTGGATTGCAAGTAAAGCAACTTTCAAAATCAAATTAACTCCAGGTAGGTTTTCTTTGAGGACATAGTGTTCTAAAAGAAAAATCTTTTTCAACAATTATTCCAATGAGGGGTTATTTTGGCTTCTGAAGCATTCATTTTAGTGACAATAATTCTGTGTCCATTAAAGCAATTAACATAAGCAAAGCTATTGAGTTAAGCCAAGCTAGCCAAGCTGGGGATCTCAGGCTTGAAATGGGAGCAAACACGACATTTTAGCAGCACAGGTCTTTCCAATCCATCAGTTACTGCTGTAATTTACATGCATGCTGCCTTCTGAGAGGTACTTTGAACTCTCAGGGAACTGAAAATCAGAAAGCACTTTTGCTAATTTGAACTGCAAAAGGGTTTTCCACTGAGATGCTCTCAGTATGACCCACGTGCACTCAATGGAGATCACCCTGTAGGAAAAGGTAACTCACTGGACAATCTTCTGAGTTTCTCCAGATATTTGTTCTGGCCCGGGTGGAGAAGCTAATTTGTGATAATTAGGGTGTAAATTTCCAAGCACTGCAGCTTAGCTGCCCTAGTTCCCACTAAGGCCACTTTGTCTGGCTGGGAGAAAGCAATCTGGCTTTGAAAGTACTGTAAACTATTTTTCCTTTAACACTGACGTGCTCCCAGCAAGAATGGTGTGAATTAGTGAAATGGAAATTCACACCCAATATGAGTTTCTATAAACTTCCTTCTGTTAAAATGCCCAGAAATAGGGCAGGTGGCTGGAGCAGACTGACAGGGTAATAGATGCCCAGAAAGAAAAAAAAATTATATCATAGAAGTAGCACAAGTCACTAGGAAAATGAATTAAGATGAGCTGTGTCCACAAATGGAGTTACAGAACTCCTCTCACCTTGAAGAGGAGGAAGTATTGCATCCCAAGGAAGGAAGGAAGGCAGAATTACTGCAAATGACCTGAAGCAGCTGAGCAAAGAGTTTGATGTGCTGCTCACTAAGTGCTCAGCTGAGGAGCCAAGAGAGCTGAGCATGGCAAGGTGTGCCCGACACAGGCTGGGAGAAGCTGTCCTCTGATGGTTGTTTATCAGACTGGCTGAAATGAGCAAATTCAATTGTTATCAGAAAAGTGTCTGCCTTGGAAAATTCAGAAGCATGAGATTCCCCTGCTAATCATCTTGGTGCAAGCGAAGAGGAACAAAAAACTTGATTATCCTTCTGCTCCAACAAATGGTAACTCCACACTAAAATCCAGAGACTGCACAGGAGACTCTCTATGCCTCTGTCCGTTCCAGAATTATCCTGCATGGATTATTTCATCCTGTAGGGTTGCCAGGCCTGAACTGAGCCCAAACACATTAGACTGTTTGCTGTTCTTTGATTGTATTTATCAGTATTCTTTGTTGTCAGGTGTAGGACTTTATTTTAAATCAATAAGAATATGCTCTTAACTACAAAAGCACACGGAAACTGCATGAAATCTTCCATTGTTCCCCACTACACAGCCAGGGTCCTCTTTAAAAAGATAACTTTGAGTTTAGAAATCTCAGTTGTAGGAACACTAATTTAACAGTGCTGCAAGGCAAAGATACATTCAGCTTATTTGAATTCCTAGGCAAGGTGTGAAACCAAACAGGGGGGAGTCTCCAGATAAACCAAGAGCAATTCCCTGACTGTATTTCAGTCCAAAGCTGTACAGATCATAGTTGTATAAACACATTTTATGTATTTTATATCTCTTTTGTTAACTTCAATGTCTTCTGTCTCTGAACATCATACATGCCTTCCAAACCCTGCAAATCTGAGGTATCTGAATTTACTGTCATATTATGTTGTGAAAGTGGATTGCCATACAATTCTATATCTGAATATTTCTCAAATTCACAAGTGCAGCAGATATTCTCCCTTCTGTCCATACAACTTCTTCAATGAGATTCTGCTTCAATATGCAAGCTTTATGGCATCTCTATATACTGTGAAAATGTGCTTCTCCACAAAAAGTAATATTTTACTATCTTTGACAGCAATAAAAATGTTTCTTACATACTATAGGACATAGTAAGGCAGTCTGAGATATGCATGAAACATCCCTCCAGGAAAGTGAGTTTATTTAAGGAGACTGACACACATTTCCAGTCTGGTTTATATTTCAGAAGTTGCTGTAATCTCAGACTGACTGCATATTTGAAAAATCCCGAAAGACAGATGAGGTTCCAGAAGACTGGTAAAGATAAAAACTATCTTAAGAAGAAGGAATAGCCATGGAACAGTCAACATTTTGGCATGTTTAATTGCTTATTCTATTATTTTTCTCTTGATTTAAATTAAACAAGTATCCAGAAGAGAGCAATAAAAAAATAGCAAGGACCAATGATTAATCAAACAGAAATTGTATGAAACTAAACAAAATTCTTTCTATAACAAAGTAATAGGTCTTGGGAAAAAGAATGAGCAATTAAAGCCATATATACTAGCCCTGAAATGTTTCACAGTGCTGTCTGATTGTTCCCACTCTTACTATTGTGTATTTAATTATTCCTACCTAAATGAAGTAGCTCTCATTTTAATTTGTTGGGTTGTGTATATTTTCACACTGATTTCTTGAACTCTCATGATGATTCTCAATTTCCACCCTACCCTTTCACAGGCAGTTAAGGGATCCTCTGCAGCTGATGGCTGGATGCTATTTAATAATCCTCTGTACCATGTTATCCAAATATTAATGGAAGTCTTGACTAGTGCTAGACCTGAGGTAGGATCCTGCAAATCCCATGTGCAGAGTCCTTTCATTTTGATGATGAATCATGGTTAGTAAAACCAGCTGCATTTTCCCAGTGATGCAGCAGTACTCAGAAAAAATAGCTGCATGTTTTATCACAAATGCAACAAACAGAATGATATCAATCCAGAATGAAAACAGAAAACACTGTACTGGGATGCATAAGCCAAAAAGTAACACTGACCATATGAAGAAGTGACATTTTGGGACATTACACTTTTTAAAGCTGCATGCACATATTTGAGATAATTCAGGAGATATTAGAGCTATTGGCCTTGGAGATAAGCCAGAAAGAACTGAGCTCATTCCACCAAAAGAAAGCTCTGCAGACACACATGAAAACATAAAGTGGTAGTAAGTGTGGAAATACAACATTCTCTATCCACCACAGACAGGGTAAAATGTAATGGTCTGAAACTACAAAAAGTGATTTAAATTAGGAGGTAAAAATTACAAAGAAATGAAAGTGAGAATACATCACTAAACTTGCATGTTCCCTACATGACATTAATGGTAATGTAAAAATGCCAACCAAGCCATGGTTCCATGCTTCCATAAGCCACCTTCAGAACTGTCACGCACACGGATCCAGGGATGTTGCAGACATCTTTTCACTAAAAATCCTTTCTTTAGGATTTTTCCTTCTGAGAAGCTGAGAGGCCTCAGAGACAGAATGTAAACAATGGTTATCTGCTGCTGTGGAATGCAACAGCTCCACCTGTGATTGGCCATCTTGGATGTTTATAATTCATGGCCAATCAAGGACCGAGCTATCTCGGACAGAGTCTGAGAGAGCTGCCTTTGTTACCATTTTTTTCTTTTCTATTCTTAGCTACCTTCTGAGGAAACCTTTTCCTTTCTTTTTCTTTTTAGTATAGTTATAATGTAATATATATATATCATAAAATAATAAATCAAGCCTTCTGATCATGGAGTCAACATTCTTGTCTCTTCCCTCACCTGAAAACCCCTGTGACCACGGCCACACAGGGATATCTTCTGCTTCATCAGGTTGTTGAAAGGCCCATCCAGCTTGACCTTGGATGCTTCCAGAGATGTTCCAGCTGACAAGGTTTAAGAACCATGGAGATACAAAAAAACCAGCAATCCTACAGATGATTAAGGAACTGTCCAAATCTATTATTTATAATCTTACACAGTTTTTGGCAGGTGACTGCAAAATATGCGTTTGAAATCATTATTTTAACCTGCTATTGTGAGAAGCCAACAGTTCAGGGATGTAAATTTTCTCCAAAAGAAATCAATGGTAATGTAGAGTCTACCTACACAAGATATTTATGCAATCCCCATTATGGCAGTATTATTAGTACTCTTCCCAATATTTAATGTACTTCTCTTCACAATAATGCTGTAAGGTCAGCAAATCTGTGAGACCACACAGTCCAAAATACAAGATTTGTGAACCCAAAGAAAAAATGCTCGGGAAACCAATCATGAAGAGTAATTCCAGTTGTATTTTGGAGGAAATCACACTTCTAGCTCCTGCTTTTAACATTTCAGATCTGCCCAAATCACTGAATTCCAAAAAAACGGGGTGGACTGTACATGCACAGAGCAGTGGAGCATGTGCCATCAGTTCAGCACAGAGCAGGACAGGTGCTGTTAGACACTTACCAAGCTGTTAATATGCACATTATTTGCTCTCACCTGAGTCTTGGTCATCTGACAAGATGATTTTTTTCCTGCTGACTGAAACAATAGCAACTGCCTGTAAGAACATGCTGTTCTGGAAAGCTTAGCAAGTCTGTTGTTTGCCTGTTTTACCCAATGAGTGATTACATTTAAAGTAGATAAATAAGCCTGGAAATGCTATTTATTTAGGCATGCAGCTACCCAGCTGAACTTATAATTCAAACAACCAAATTACTTTATGAATCTGACACTAAAATGACTTACCAGAAGCTACAGGATGAGCAGTCATATCTCAAACCCAGGTTCTCTTTCTAGTTGCATGACTTTCTCTCTCTTTATGGTCCGATTTTTCAAAGAAGGATTTTAAATTTAGGAGAATAGAAATCCAAGACTGGGCATGCAGGGCAGGAAAAAAAAATTGTGTGGTGACCATCTCAGCAAGACTTGAGTGCATTACAGAAATACACTACCAGTAGCTCACAATTAATAAATTTCTAAAAGTGTCTGTCAAACTGCAATGTTACTTTTCTTTGTAAGTTACCAAATGAGGATCCAACCCTGAAGCATTTCCAAAGTATAAATAATACTTGTGTGTTAAATCACAAATAATAGGGTTTACTTCTTTGAGTGTACCCAAAGCTGTCTCATGAGCGTGAACCACTCAGTTTAGGAAGGCTTTTGAATCAGATCCATGCTCACAGATTACTTTTAAATCAATACTCAAAGAGCCATTAGAGAATATATTTTGCATTTCATTTTTATTTTGCAGAGGATTTTTTCTTCAGTTCTTCAGACAGTTGAGTTCCAGCTTCTCCAAAAGAACAGAGGCAGCTACATTGGTTATTCTAGGCTTGAAAATATTTTGCATGGCCATTGAGAAGTCCTTTAGATAGTTCAACACTGATTTCAGCACAAAATCTTTTCACAATGCAAATACCAGGATAGTTTGGAGCTGAAAAGCACAGCCTCCAGGTAATCCAATTCTGCAAATACAAACAGCTCCCTGAATGAAGTATTAGAGAGAGTATCTTCCTGGCCATGAACTCTGGAGCCTACAGCCCCAAGTAGGGAAGGAAATGGGATGACAACAGGCAGGAGAAAATCTGCTACTGGCCCAAATGTATACTTGCATGGAAATTCAGCCCCAACTTCCAGCACTGCAACTCTTGAGAAGCAAGACGGTATCTTAGAAAATATTGGTACTAGAATGAAATTACAGATGTTAAATTGAAAGTATGCTTAATAACTGTTAAACTGAAAGTATGCCTAATAACAAATTTTATGAGCATGGAACTAGATGTTGCAATTTTAACAGAATTATGCAGATTTGGTGCCCCCTGCTGTCTTTTACTACCAGAGTGACCCATGAAAAATATGAGTAAGTGATTAAACACACTGAACTGCACAAAACACCGCCAAAGGGCAAATTAAGGATGCTGTTCAAAAAGGCACATTTGAACAAGAGTGTGAGTTCACAGACTGCTCTGGTGAAGCAGCCAGGAGCTGAGAAGAGCAGAGCTCTCTGTTGGGAATGACAACAAAAATGAAAAACATTGAGTGCACCATGGCCAAGAGGAGCCACACAGAGAGCTGAGCTTCAGCCTTGGCACACCTCCATTGCTTCAAACCAGAACCACAGAGCAGACTCAGTTTCTTGTGGGGATAAAGCCAGACTAAATCCCTGTGGTCTCTCTTTTCTTGCTCAACACCAGCTCTGCTATATTCCTGCCTCTCAACCCCAAACAGGAGAGTTTAAACAGACCCAAAATATTTCCATATGATGGGAGCACCTCAACATCTCAGAAAATATGAGTACCAGTGGTGCCCCCAGGTGCACACTGGGTGCATCCACACAAGTTTGTGTTATTAACTAAAGTGGAAGAAACACTTGCTCAACCCTGCCTCAACCCTGGCTCTGCTATATTCCTGCCTCTCACCCCCAAACAGGAGAGTTTAAACAGACCCTAAATAATTCCATATGATGGGAGCACCTCGACATCTCAGAAAATATGAGTACCAGTGGTGCCCCCAGGTACACACTGGGTGCATCCACACAAGTTTGTGTGATCAACTAAAGTGGAAGAGACACTCTAGGAGCTCACCCAGCACAGCAGACACCCACAGGAACAAGCCCAGAGCTAACCTGAAGCACAGCCTCTCCAACACACTCAGCACAGCTGCTGCTCTCTCCAGAGCAAACCTTCTTGGCTGGCCACACTGCATGCTAAAGGGACTTCAAATGTCACTCACCTGCTGAATCCCACTGCCTCAGAGGTGGTGGTCTCACCTCTCCATCCCCCAGATCCTTGTTGCCAGTCCACCCATTTCATAAGCCCCAGCAACCTTCTGGCTTCTTGCTTATCTTTCTGACTTAAACAAGTAATCTCTCCCTCTTTGCCCGCCCTCCAGGCTGGTTTTCAGATGGATCAGTTTATTGTATGAGCATGTGGGTGCCTGGTCTCATGTAAGAGGGGGAGGAATTTCCCTTTGGCAGCAGTACAGTCTCAGATGGGCTTAACCTAATCATGAAACTTCTGTCCTAAATCAAATAAGGCCATGAGGTGCCAATGGGTGCAATTACTTGTCCAAACTAACAGAGCACATTTCCAGTACAGCTGGGCTGAATCCTGCTTACAATCAATGGCCAAGATATTATATCACTAACTTTTGAAAATTTCTCTGTTGGTCTCTAGCCCGTTCTTTGCACTCCTGCAGGAATACTACATTGTAAGTGATGATGAAGCAAAGCACAGTGCTCCATCTGAACTTCTGCAAAGCAGCAGGCAGGACTTTTCCAGGAAGAATATCTATTTAAGTGATTTCCTACTGCAAATCAACAGGCTATCAAGTGATGGCTTTGTCTGCTTAAGCTCAAAGACATTTCTTTAAAGGGGCCTTTGCTCAGTAGTCGCAAGTAATCAATCAGTCAGTTACTTCCTCCCTTGGCTATCTGTGCTTGAAGATGAAAAAAAACCCAAAAAACAAAAACCCCACCCCCCAAAAAAACCCCCCAAATCTAAACAAAAAACTCCACAGAAAGGGACAGTCCTGTCTTGCCAAAACAGGGATGTTCAGTGGCTTGAGACTGGTGCTTGTGTTCCTGAAATCAAGGGTGCTAAAACAGCATTGTGCTGTACTTCAAGCAGATGTGCAGCAGAGGATGCTTCATCATTTCATATTCTCCTCAGGTTGGAAGGCTTTTAGGACTGACATTGAATCTGTGAGTCACTAACTGCTCTGGAAAGGCTTACTGGTGAATAAGATGAAATTTCTGTCATTTATGGTGTCTGAGAAGGTTTTTCAACTTCAAGAGAAAAGAATTTATTCAGTTTCCCTGACAGTTAGTTATACACACAAGTTTTAAATGGCCATTTTCAACTCTTGAACTCCTGTGACTTAGTGAGATGTTATGATCTGTATTGCATCTGCTGTAGCAGTATTTAAACAAACATCCTTAATAAAATCTTGATCGCTCCCACCATCTAGAAATCCTATTTTGTACTTCACACATTTTATTTTCATACCTCAGAATTCAAAACACCAGAAGGCAGGAGTTTGGTCTGGTAACTATTAAATTAGTTGCACCCTGATACAAAACCAACTTGCTTACCACACCCTTTATACTTGTCAGTTTATTCAGTGAATTGGCTGCAAGGACTGTCTAAAAATTCACTTCTATCTCCTCTAAATGTTGTTTAAGTCAGCAGTCTGTCCTCTATTCACCTCTTTTCAGTGTGAAACACAGGCACACACAGCCATGTCAGGGGTTGTGCAAGAAGAAGATTATGAGGGTGGATCCACTTGTTTTGATCTCCTGGCAGAGCACTGTGGCTCACCCTGCTACCACCAGGCTGTGGGGCTGCTCCTGAGCCACCTTCTTGCCCCTTTTCCACTCCTAAGCTCTCTTCTTTCTCCCCTGTTCTTGTTTCCTCCCTGAAATTAATAAATTAACGTGCATGTCTAGCAGGCACCACTTGCAAAGAGCCAGACCTTGATGTTCTTGAGGGTGAGGAGCCAAATTTTTGCTATGGAAATGAACTTGAGTGCTGGAAGAGCTGCGTTGACACAGAAGGGAGGCGTGCAGAGGGATGAGTGTGGAGGTTTAAGTCACATCTTATTATCACAAGACCTCAGGGCACTGGCTAATCAGCAGGGGTGTAGCTTTATTGGGAAAAGTGGCTTTTATGATATTCATGTCTGTATCTGAAACATTCCATTTCAGTGAGACACCAGAGGCACTTCATGAGCCACTGGAGTGCTGCATCCCAGCCATAAATAACAATTACTGGGAGACTCTCTTCCAGGGCATGCCAAGCCCCAGTGTGTGGGAAGGGATAAAGCACATCACTTCTCGTGTCTTTCAAGTATGCTCTTCCCAACTTCCCAACAGAAACTAAGGTGAATATCAACATACATGGCAGACTTCTTTCTTCTCTCAGCGTACTCTTTTTCCTGTAATCCAAGTATTGGGACATATTTCTTCCACCTACTACATTTTTTTTTACCTAAAAATGCAGATTTGTGCACTGTGAGTTGTAGTTTTCTCCTCATAGGATCAGAAAGCACTTTTGGGATAAAGAACCCAGAACAGGGATGCAAAAAACTCCAGACTCAGTTCACAGTGTAAACAGAAGACTTTGCACTTACTCCACTTGTTGGACATCCTGTCTAGAATAGGATGGCAAATTGCCCTAGGCTTTGTTTATGCTGGCTAGCAAAATATGCCATAAACAAAGCAGAAGACAAACTGGTATTTAACATTATTTGTCCAGTCTTTGAGGAATAAAAGCAAACTTTTTAACACTAAAACCCAACACAATCAACCAGCCAAACTAGTGGAAGGATTGAAATGAGCTACATATAATTCAAAAAACCAAACCAAAGGTAGGCATCAATGACCCAGAGCCAGAATTCAAGAAGTCAAGTCATTTGAGTATAGAATAAACAGTGGAGGGACACTAAGCAAAACCAAATTTCTGCATATCCATATTTCAGGATTAGGTTAAAGAGCAAAAGGTCTGTTCACCATCTCCTTCTGGAGACTAAACCAGGATATATAGTATATCAGTAAGAACCAGGGTATATTCTTCTGTTAGAAGAACATTTTATCACATACATTTGTTCTTATCAGAGGCTGAAAGACAAAAGCACTCTTCATCCTGCACTTAACAACAACAGGTGACAATCTGTTAGCAGCAGAGTAAACACTGCACTTTATCAAGCATTACTTCATTTTCACTCTTCTGTTTCCATCTCTTTGTGTCCTTGTAAAGACTGGGCAGGTGTGAAACAAGGACTACTAAATGTTACAGAATTCCAAGTAATACATCCAAACCCTGCTTTGTTTCATGATAAACACGTTTAGCTCCAACATGTGCAGTTGTTTTCAGGTATTTTTATCCTGAATTGAGCATTTAAGGATGTTATGACAATTTGATATTTCATGTGAGCCTATTAAATATGAAACACTGATGATCATAAAAATAAAAAAATAGTGTGAAATAGATAATATTGATGTTCTTGCAAAGTGATGCTGCAGCACAGCCATTCAGCTTGTGTTTCTCTGTGTGTGTGTGTGTGTGTGTTCTCTCCTCACCCTGATATGGCTGGACTTGCCAGAATGTCTCATTTTTCCCCTTCTGGCTGCAGTTTCCCTGCATGAAAACTGGATAGGGTAGAGATGAATAAAGGGTGGGAATACAGATGTCACCCCAGTTCTGGATGAAGACAAGGCACACAGGGAGCTGAAGAGCACTGCTGAGGCATGCAGTACAACCACAGATAATGCAGCCAAGACAGGGCCTTAGGCAGCAACTGGCTTTGCAGCTCTGTCTAATCTCCAGGCTTATAAGGGGATGCCTTCTGACATTGCCCCTTTTGCTGTGTAACTCTTCTTACCTGTAAGAAAAAGCTTCAGCAGCTCCCTGAGACATTCCCAAACAATAGCTACAGTAATCTGTTTATAATGGGCTCCTGCTGCTTGGTCCACTGCCCTGATATTCTGAATTTTAACGGCATTCCTTTATTTTAAACATGCCACCAAGAGTAAATATTTAATGGGCAGTGATCCCTAAACAATAGAGTTTAATTTCTCATTTACCAGGAATATGGGAGTAAATCTGTATTCAGTGCCCTGTAATAAAACACAGCTCATAAAGTAATATTATGCTTTGGAATATAAATATGAGGCATTATACACAGCATGTAACTTAATCATTCTTGACTCTGGCATAAATGGTTGGAGGTGAATGCCACCTAGATTAATACTAATTACACCTTGCACCTTTATGAACAGACTGAAGCACTTATCAGCCATGCACACAAGCAATTTGTTCTAAGCCACACAATGAGTCAGTGGCAAACAAAGGAGAGGAAACAAGGTTCCTTTATCTGCCAGACTTCTCCTGAGCCAGCTCCTCGTCAACAAGAATTAAAAGCCATTTCATCCTTCATAGCTACTTTTTGTCAGTGTTTCAGCAGAGTTATAAACTCAGCCTCACAATGTATTAAAAAGCTTTGTATAAGTAAATTCATAAATATATTTATATGTTTGTGTATGTTTGTGTGTATTTTTAAATATGACAAAACATAAACCTAATGGATTAAAGCCTCACAACTCCTAAAGTAGCTTAAATTTAGTATCTGAACACATTACTAAAGAAAAGAGTACTACTCTAAAAGCACACATTTATTGTATAAACCTCAGTATTTTGTGCAGCCTTTAGGACTGCTGTACTACATTTTTATACTTCTTTAAATAACCACTGGGTGTCACAGTTATCAACAGAAAATGCTTGGGGGACTTCTCCAGGTTCATTTCAATAGGGATTCAGATCATCAGAAGTCAAACCAATTCCTATACCTGTAATGTTAATACCCACTCCTATTCCAAGAGGAGAAAATGGCTTCCTCAATTAAAAAAAAAAAAATCAGAGTTAATACAAACTGTGTTCTTTAAAAAAAAATGTAGCAAAATGGAGATTTCTCTTTCAAATTTAGCCTACAGGTAAGACTTTGTCATACTGCAAATTTGTGAAGTTCACTGCTGGAGTGGAATGAGGCAATTCTAGATTTCATGGACTTGAGGAAAAATTTCCATAGGCTTTCTCTTTCAAAAAATAAGTGACATGAGAAACAATTATGTCTTCTCCACTTCATAAGAATCCCATTCACTCTAAATATTTTGGCATTATAAATAGCATAGCCTTATGCTTCAGGTCCCAGCTCTCAGAATCTCACAACTAGCAGGAGAACGTGAGTTTTCTTAATTTAAAAGTAAGTGTATGACCTTCACCACAGAAAAGAAATTGTGACCCCAGCTACTATTCAGATTTGCAAATAACAGCTTTAAATCATGCAAACTGCTCTGTGTCTTTGTTCAGCTGTCAGCCCCAAAGGAACAAAGGGCTGCTCACCTCCCCAAATCCCCATGAGATGAGGGTTTCACCCACCCACGTGTGTGTCTCACACCTGCAGAACTGGAGAGCTGCTCCGTGCACCCAAAGCACGGGCAGCACCAAGTGAACTTGCAATTCCAGAGACTGTGTCACCATATAGGTGATGCAAATGAGCCATGAGGAAAGGCTGGCATGGCTGGGACACTTGGGGCAAGGCAGAGTGGACAGCCAAAGGACTGGGGCTCCTAAGTGCTTAGGAATGGCTGCAGGATACTTGGGAAGCCTCTGTCTTACCTGTGTTAAGGGATACTGGTCTGGAGCAGATGCTGAGAGCACTCAGGGATTCATGTTTGGGATAATTCTGGACAGCAGAGTTTTGGGGATCTTTGCCAGGACCTGTAAGATGTAAAGAAAGGAGGAGGAAGGTATTTCATGGATATCTCCTGTATCTTGGAGTATGACATTTGAGGGCTGAATTAAGGAGCATGGGTCAGTTACCAGCTGCCACATTTCTCATTCCCTACTTTTTCTTACCCATCTTCAAAAATGGAGACAACTAAAAATGGAAGCAGAGAACTGACATAATCCCTGAAAATCAGGCTCCACAGAAGCACCTACGGTTCCTGGCCACAGTTCAGGTGAGAGATGCAGGCTGAGACATGGGCAGGTGAGACAGAAATGCCAAACAGGCACTGTCATGAGAGATGTGCAACACATGGCAGGCACCAGCCTCTCTCCCTCTTTCTCTCTCTCTAGCAAATCACCCTGCCCTGCCCAGCATTTTCTAACTCCTCCATTTCAGCCATTTGCTGCCTGAGCAGCTAAAATGACTGTCTCAGCCAGAAACGTGATTTTTATTTTCTTTTTTTCCCCCTTTTAATCTATATTCATCCAAGTCCAGCTGCACAGAAAAAGGCACATGCAGGAGAATGCAAGCATTATCTAATACATAAAAGATGGATGCAGAGAGGAAGAGAATTAAGCTGTTCTTCATGCCCAGCATGGCATGATAAGAAGTAATGGGTGTGAACTGCAGGTGGGAGTTTTAGACTAGACATTAGAAATAGCTTCTTTTACCAGTAGGCATAATAAGGACTTGAATAGATTGCTTGAGGAGGCTGCAAAAGATTTCAAAAACAGGTTAGACAAACATTTATCAGGAATCATATTGGTAGGATTCGTGTTTGCAGACTGGAGCAAGGAATGGATTGCTTAAAGTTCTGTTCTCCTGTGGTTTTTTGATCCAAAGATGCCTAATGACCTATTTTTTTACTAAAGATTGGTCTTAAACAAATCTCACAATCTTAAAAACCTGCCAGCAAAATAATAAGAAGGACTTCTTAAAAAATAAACATTATTCCAATGCCTTCTCTTAGTCAAAAAGCCCTCCCACTTTGCAACACATTCAACTACAAAGCTGAATAGAGTCAGTAAAATACTGAAAGCATTAGCAGCACTGCTAACACTGAGGCAATAATACAGCAAGTGATCTGAAATCCCCATTTCTTTTGACCAACTTCTTGCCACTTGCACCTTTCTGTCCTTCTTGGCACCTCAACACAATACATAATTTTCTAAATTACTTGAGCTTTTCTGCACACTTTCATTAACATAGCAGGTGCAGTTATTTAGACCATTAATGTCCTAGCAGTAGTGGAAGCTGGGAGTGACCCCACTGCAAATTAACAGTTCAGACACAAGAGGTGAATGGTGCTTTAAAATACAGCTGGAAATTTTCCACTGTACCCAAACAGGACTCGGTCCAAGGTCCTTGTCCCAAAGCTGCCCTCTTAACACAAGTCACTTGAGTTGGAGGAGAAAAGCATTACAGATTAATTCTGGTTTGTGGAGAAAAGAGGCTCTTTTCTTCCAGCTGAAGTTAAAAGCTGCCAGCAAACATCAGCGACCTATTTGGAAATTTTGGACTGACTCCTCATGTGATTTGACCATGGACTTTTTCTCCACTTTCTATTGTATTATTTCTATGAAGTCAGTCACCAAAAGCTTCTCTGAGTCAAATTCATTCTTTCTGCTCTTTCTCTTCACACTGCTGTGCCACTATTTGTCTTTCCCATTCCCATCACTTCTCAGCAATAATTTCCCTTCCAATAGTTTGAAAGAGTGATGCCAACATTAAGAATGAATGTACAGGAGGAGGGAGGGAAATCCCCCCTATTCAACCTGTTCTGTCCATGTTACCTTTCCATTTTGTCTCCTCTTTCTAAACTGTAAGCTTGCAGGGGCACGGACTGACTTAAATTCAAACTAAATATCTACAAAAGTCTAAATATCCACTAAATATCTAAATATCTACATTGCCTGGGTCTGCTGGGATTACTGGTGCATGGACATTAAAACATTGCATTTATGTACTGTAAATAATGCAATGTAACGTAATGTCAGACTGTGGCTACTATTGCATACCTCAGGAAACAGAGAGAATAATCGAGGCATTCTTCTTGAAATATTACAAACATTTATGAAAAAAAGGAGATGCCAAAAAAGGACAGTGTGATAAAACATATTGAGAATGTGCTGGTCACATGTCAAACCACACTGAGCATTCCTGAATACAGAACAGGCCACGGAGCAGGGTCCCACAGCGTGTGTTTGGTAATTGCATCACCTGTGCTACATATTCTCAATAACTTTGGTTAAACTACCTGAATTATTACTCATGTAAGCCTATAGTTAAAAGCAGGATATGGCTGCACAGCTCAGCACAGCACTCCTACCAAGTAACTCCAAAACAAGATGCTGCAGAGGTGTATCACCAGGGTGCTCCACCCCGGTAATGAGCACAGCAGCAGCTGGGAAGGAGGGCTGAGGTGGAGACCTGCACCTTCCATAGCCCCAGCCCAGTGTCCCTCTGGGAATGGGAATGAGGAACAGGACAATTGTTAGATCCATCTCACTTCAAAGACTCTAAGAAACAGCCTTCTGCTGTCTACATAGCACAAATGGATATCAAGATAAGATCTGCTTCTCTTTTAACTGAGAGACCTCTCTAAGATTCCAGTCCTTCTTGCTCACAACCACCCAAATTGCTCTTCTTCTGCAGAGCTAAAATGATGGCAATGTGATCAGAAGTCACAGCAAATTGAGTGTTACATTATTATTGATTAATTACATCATTAAACACATTCTAGTTTGTTTCAGTGGACCCTATGTGGCCTCACACAGGTAAGAATCACAAAAAATGTGCACTGAAGCCAATAGAGCTTACACACAGGTGTAAGCCAGTGTTAAAACAATGTAAATCTCATCTAGGTATACAAACAACAGCCTCAATATGTCATCTACCTGAATTCATTAAAATAGCAGTCTATACCAAATATTACTTGGGCTAATCACCACGAGTCATACCCAGTGAACCTCATTTTAATATTCCTTCTTCTTGTTCCTGATTTTGATGTTCCTTGTTCTTCCTCACAGAAGACTTCTGCAGTGTAAAGAGAGCAGGATTAGGCCAAACAATTCCATGAGCTCATTAGCTGCACACCACAAACACAAATCAGACACGTGTAAGAATAAAGAGCCAGTTTGGCGGGATACCATGGTGCCAAGTCAGGTCAGTCAGGTTATAATAAATTTTAATTAGCACTCTTCCAAGTTTCAGTGTTATTTATTTGCATGCCAGTGTCACTCAGAACAATCCTCTTTCCTCCCTATGAAAACCTTGGAGGAAAACTGAAAGAAAAATTTTCAGCCTGATCTGGACAAAGAGAAATCCAATGTAATGACAAATGAAAATGATAGGTGAACTTGAAAACTCTTAACAAAAACAACTTTAGAAATGAGAAGACTGATATCAGTCTGATATCCACTGATAAAGAAACAAAAAGCATAAATCAGCACAGATTGAACACCACAGAAGACATGATTTCTACTATTCTATTTTTGATTATGTTTATCCAAGCAGCAAAAATTTCCTATCTCAGAGGTTTTATATTGCCTTGCCCCTGAAAATATGGTCCCTTTTGAAACATTGCTAGTGTTATTCCCTAAGGAATACAAAGGTCCAATGTAAAATTCAGCAGGTTGAGCATTCTAGACAGATTCATTAAAAAGAAATTACTATTTTAATTATTTTTTGAAAATGCTTGATAGTGCAATAACTATGCAATATTATTCATCAAGGCTTGTTTCAAAAGCCAAGTCATAGAAGCAGTTGTTGACAATATGAATCTGCCTCAATTTACTGCCTTCTAGTCAAAAAAATCCAGATTATCCATAGGGTTTATCCATAGGGTACTGAATATGCATAGGGTTTGTTCCATATATTAAATTATTTACAAATTAAATTAATGTTTACATGTGTTTGTGTTACATAGGTAAAATGAAAAAAGCCATTAAAGGTGTTGAAAGACCTAGCCAAAATTGCTGTTCCTATGACAAACTTTTGATCATATGTGAAGTAGCATCGTCTTATTATCCACTTAATATTTGCAATGTATTTCACTATCAATATTTTTTAATATTAATAAAACACAAATATTTAATACATTATAAAAGTAAGATGTAGAGTAACATATTAGTTCTATGTAGAAGACAGATTAAGGGTGTTTTAGCATCAAATAACTCATACGATTTCAGAGAAGTCATAATGTGTTTATACAAGATATTTTAGGATATCTGCATAGTAAAACTTTTCTAACAATGAAGTAGATGATCCTAAGTCTCTTCTCAGTGTTGAAATAATGCTATCAAAATATTGTTGAAGAAGGCATGCGAGTATGTGTTATGGGGTAATTGACCTTATAAAATATAAAAATTAATATGAAAAATGGGCTTAGTGAACAAAAGTGCTTGTTTTAGAGTTTTGTTGAAAACGCTTTATTTTCAAGATGGATTACTTGTATTTCTTTATTTTTACAAAGAATGAGAGATGGTAGGGAGAGAAACTGCTGGCAGTTCTGTAAACACAAAATGCTTACTGCACTTAATCAGGAAAGGTTTTTAATCTTTCACCTTGCTTTTTGTTCATCTGATTATTACTTCCATAATAATTTTAATAGTGTGCATATTTTTAAAGTAACAAAACGAATTAAGCATCAGTGACTACCCTTTACTATCTAATGAACTGCACATAGGCTCTAGTTAGGCCCAAGGGTCACAAGAAACATCCCCTGAAGAATCAGGAGGATGGGGAGCCCTGGGAGCAGCTTCAAGAGAGCCCTGGGAGCAGTTTCAAGATAAGATGTGGTAGGTCTAGACCCTCAGAGATCCCCAAGGGTCATCCTGGATCCTTCCTGCCAACGTCCCTGGAGACCTTCTGCTCCTTCAGGTGACCTGCCAATACTGGCCTGAACATCCCTGGCTGGTTTCCTCCCACAGCTGGGTCTTAGGAGCCATTATGACCTTGAGGACAGATGATGACAGATCACCAAGAAGGGATGTGGTGGTACAGCTCCCAAATCCTTGAGGCACAGGCTGGCCTCCCAGTAACACAGGAGTAAGTGCTCCACTGCCACAGCTCACTGAGGCTGTCAGAGCCACACTGGCATCTCACAGCCAATGTGACACTGTTTGAATTTCCAAATTGACAACCACAGTGGTAGAATGTAGGCCAGAATTCACCTCTTTCAAGTCTACTCACCTACAAGTGAGTGATGTGCTCTTACCTCGCTGGGCTAGGCTCCTGCAAGACACCAGAAAGCCACACATCCCATCCCATGATAAGGATCTGGGATGAATCACCTTTGTGGCTGCCTCCACCTCTCCAGAGGAAGCCCAGGAAAATAGCTAGGCCGACTTCTTAACTTAGAGATGTACAAAGTCAGGTTAGATTAATGCCATGAACTATGCTTTTCAAAAAAAAAAGTTACATCAAGGTTTTCCTGCTAACACTGTTGTTACAATAACAGCAAAGCAGATTTATCAAGCTACCTACTTTGCACTTGTGTCAATGCTCCTGGCAAAATGAAATTAGTTCTGTTCAGCTGTGTCTTTGGCACTGCACATCCCTGGCAGAGGCCTCCTTACAACACATGGGTATTCTTTTAGCTTCAGGGAGAGGAATCTTTGTCTTTCAGGACAGAAAGCTTGAGCTCATTTCAGGATGCATTTGTGAGGCTTTGAAAGGCCATGGTGTGCAGTATCATTAGTTACTCTGAGGTGACAGATTTGTTATAATCTATAAAACTAGGTTCTAACTGTGAAAACGCAGTAAACAGTGCTGCCCACAGAAGTATGTCTATGCATGCACTGAAATATTTAAAAGACCCAGCCTTTGATGCTAATTTTACAAAACTCCCCTTTGCTCCTTCCAGCTGGAACTCCTTCCCACCATGCCTCCCAGCACTGGCAGTATCCAGCAGGACACACTCCTCTCTCAGACAGGGCGCTCTGAGGAAGTGCTATTAAATCAGAGTTACTGACAAAAAAGGTGTTGGTATTTATAGAAAATGAGGAACTACCTCAGAAATTCTACAGATGGAATTGTGCCTATTGTATCAACATGTCCTGCTGGATAAAAATAGGAATGACAATATCTAGGGTGTCCTGCCCATTAGTCCAACTGGTGATGAGTAATGCAGCCAAATGCACGTCAGTAAATCCTACCTACCACACCATGCTTCACAAACCCTCTTGGCACTCTTCTTTAACAGAGAAGCCACAAAAGCATAAAGGTTCAATCTGCATGTATTTGAAATTATTATATCATTTATGAGGCAAAGATTCAAGTAAGGTATATTAGTTGCTCCAAATATGTCTCAGTAAAAAACTATCTCTTGTATCCTCTTCAGAAAACTCCCAAGTGTTACAGAAAATTTGGTGAAAATTACACTTTCAATTGGAGAAATCAGGTTGGTTTAGTACAAAAGACCCAAATACATTAGTCAAAGACAAAAAACCTGAACTCTCTGATACTCAGAGCTTTTGGAAAAGGATCTGAAGAAACTCTTCTGGAAATCAAAATGTAATGTTTAGAAGTAATTGGATCACATGGATTTAACATCTTACTGTCTGATGTTAGCCTCAGACAGAACTTGAGTCTTGCATGAGCATCCTCCTGAAAGCCTGAGTGATCAGCCTTCAGTACCATGAAATGCTCCTGCATCTCAGGCCAGTCTAGTTCTGGAACAACACCCTCTTTCAAGCATGCAGAAAAAGTGATTTTGTGCTGGACTAGTGCTGGTGCCTTGGGTTCTTTATCAGAGTAGGTATTTGAAACTTCCTGAGGCCTTAAGTCTGAGAGTAAGAACCAGAGCTGATGTACCAGAAAGTATTAGATGAAGTGGTGAAGACTTTTTACTACATAAATGTATGGAGCCACACAAAGGAATCTTTTCTCTAATTTTCTGGCTCTTTATTTCTGATGTAAATACTATGCACCAACAAGGGAGGAGGAGCTTGTACAGGAAGTTGTATTTTAAGTAAAGGTACAGTAACAAGAAAAAGTAATTATTTCCCTTAAAATAAGGGGCACTTAGTGCAATGACATTCTTGTGACACTAGCCTTTAATCCCTTGCCCAAAGTAAGGAGCGTCTGGTTTACTTGCTTTTTTAAACATGGACTTGGAACACCATCTATTTCTGATTAAGAAGGGGAAAAAATTAGTAAGTAATCCCAGGGCTCCAAGGAGCTATTCACAAGCCCAATGTTAAGATGTAATCTTCTGGTGAATACGTAATAGTTTCCCCTCTGCCCATTCCAGAGTGGATATGAGATACCACAGTCTACATGCCTGGTCTTGAATGTTTAGTTCCAGGTGTGAGAGCTCATTGCAGCTGCCTAGAGAAAGGCCAAGTGTACATGTCATTCTGGGAGAGACAGGTCCTAATTCCAAGGATAGGCAGTAGAAGGTGGTGTGCCACCCCACTCAGGGTTAGGCTCTAGGAGCTATGTGGGAGCTGGCAGACACAATTAACAAGCCTGAAGTAACAACTGCCTTGAGAGCCAGCACAAAATAAAAGGCAGGGGAGCAGCCCTCAAGTAGGAAAAGTAAAATAACTGCAAGAACAGCAGGACAAATCTAATCTCACATAAAAACACCAATAACCCATCTGAGACCTGGACATGAAATCGACACGCTGATATTAAGGAACACAGACCACAAGAAACAAGAAGCTTGGAATCCTCCATGGAATAAACTGAGTGATTGGCTTTTCTGTGGAATATCTGCCAACTCCTGCTGCACACAGTGGTCAGAAGGGCATTTCATAAGTGTTAGAGTGAGCATTTACACCTACCAAGATGTGGAGAAAATAAAAAGAAAAATCCAAGCACGCTGTTATTCTGTCCAGTGCAATCCAGTGCAGCAGTGACATGGTGGCCTGCTGTCTTTGCAAATCCTGGCCACACCTGACTCCTAAATATATCTGAAAATGCCTGATACATCACAGATTTTTCAAGGTGATATCTAGAATAGTCCCAGACAGATAAATCCTACGTGCAAAGCAAGTCTGACATGTCAGACTCACAGCATATGCAATATTGTCTTGCTCAGAGAAGTTGCACAGTAAGTACCAACCTGGCAGCACACCCTTTGCACATGCATGTTTAATCTGTCCTTACAGAGAAGTCTGAGCTCTCCCAATACATCCTGCACATCCAGAAAACACCTGTGGCAATGGAAATGCAGGGGAAACCATGCCAGGTATGCTCTTCCTACGAGAAATTGCACTGACCATGTAATGATAGGACACACCCTGTATTAAACAGGATGTTCTGTACCACATGGGATCCCTGGCTCTTTCTGACATTTATTTTTGTGACCACAGCACACTGTGCTTACCCAGGAGAGTGCAGAGGTCAACATCAGTGTATGCACATGAATCTGGTGGACAGAAGACACTGTGTGATTACCTAATATTTAATCAGGTTGCAACAATAGCACTACTGCCCTTATCCTCACTATGCAAGCTCAGCTACAAAGCAACAGGATGGCTGTACTGAAGCTTTGGGATATAATATCAGTAACCCCTGAGACATGACAATTATCCAGTCACCAATACTGCTCCCCACCAACTCAAGGAATAGTCTTGTAGAAAGTATATTTATAATCACAGCAAAATTAAAGTTGGGCTAGATATTTTGAAGGTCACTGGTTCAACCTCCTGCTCTCTCCACAGCTATCTTCAAAGATAATCTAGGTTGCTCAAAGTCTTTTCCTGTCTAGTTTTGTTTCCAAGGATGGAAAATCCACAGCCACTCAGGGAAAATGTTCTGCTGCTTGACCACTCTCACCTTGAACTTTCGTTTTCTTGCACACAATTGGAATATCTCTGGGTGGAGCTTCTCACTTTTATCTCTCATCCTGTTGGTGACTATCTCAGAGAAAAGCCTTGTGCCATCTTCCCTATAATTCTCTTTGGGAAGGTGCACATTGTAATTAGATCCTGCTGTGGCCAAACCCACTTCCTCACACAGCACGTGCTTCAGCCCCTCACAGCCTCAGCAGCCTCTGCTGAACTGGCTCTTCCCAAACTGGACAGTGTGAATCCAGTGTGCCCTCACCAGTGCTGCACACAGAGCTCATACCTGCTGGCTATGTGGAGAATGCAGCCCTGCAGGTGTTGAAATCCCATGAGAAACTTCTTTTGTCCACCAGGATGGCCAGGCCCTTTTCTGCTGGGCTACTTCCCAGCCAGCTGGTTCTCAGCCTGTAGCATCCTGTAGCTGTCCTACATTCAGGACTTTGCCCGTCTCTGTTGACCAACTGGAGGTTCTCACTGGCCTGCTCCTGCAGCTTGGCAAGCCTGCTCTGACTGATCTCCCCAGCTTGGCAAGGGGAGCAGCTGGAAACTTGCTGAGGGTGCACTCTGTACCACCCCCTGCGTGGTGACCTTGTCAAACAAGGCTTGCTCCAGTACTGATCCCTCCAAACCTCCACAACCTTCAAGCCTGGGGGTACAGCCAGTTTCTTCTGCCCACCTCACCCACATCTCCCCAGTTATAAGGTTACTGAGGAAATCCACCAAAAGCCCTCTTAAAAAAACAAGCTTGAATGACATCCTCTGCTTTCCCCGTGCTCACTAAGCCCAAAGTCAGTGACACTGGGTCAGACGCAACTGAACTTAAATGTGTAACTATAGCCTTTGTTCGGTCACCTGCGGTCTTTAAATGCCATGGACTTTCCAATGTCACAGGGTGTGAGCACAAAATAAAACTGGAGAGCTCCCTCAACACTCCAATGAGTGTGATGGGGTCCAGGGGACTCGTATATGCCCACTTTGACAGACTGAACTTTCTGTGGGGAGCTTCCCTCCTCTGCCCAGACCCTGCTACCAGCCACAGAAGCTTGGGAGATGGGAAAGGGCTTTTTCCCAGCAAAGTCCAAGATGAAAGAGGTCTCTTTTTTCCTTGACCTTTATGGCCAGTTTAATCACCCAGTCCTGCAGCAGGCCCACATATTTGCTTGTTTTCCTTTGCTGCCAAATCACCTGTAGAAGCTCTTTCTGTTCCCCTTCACGTCCTTCAGCTGCAACTCCAGCCAGATTTTGGCTTTCCATGTTCCACTCCTCCACCAAAATACTGACCATTCTCCTCTGCCTGAAGTGATGAAGAATCTCACATCAGTGTAATTTGCTTACTACCTGCTGAAGGATTTCTAAAAATGCTGTTTAAGGAAAGTGCTTATCTTTTATCCTTATCTCATTTTTTGGAAGTGGCAAGCATATCCAGGTGCCTGTTTGAGCATTTATTTAGCTGGTAGTGTGGAAAATGTGATTGTTCTAAATTGTTCTTTCTTCCTTTGTTGCTAGTTGGTTTGTTTCCAGTAACCTCAAATTTGATGCAGAAGAAAAGGGAAAGTATACACACCTGATAGGGAATCAAACAATTAATTACCTTCAGCATTCAGCTTTGACTGCTAATCCATCTCTCGAGGATTTTCTCTAATATTTTGTAGTGTTACAGCTCTGCTGAAGCAGCCTCACATGGTTATTATCAAATAACCCAGGCCCTTAATGAGAGTTCCTTCCTATTATTCAGATCTGGACTATGTGCTCCATCCTCCTCTAAAAAAATGGTGGGGGAAAAAAAGTAAAAGAAAAAAAAATTACCTAAATTAGCCAAAGTTTATTAGTTCTTTAGTTCTAGCCAGCTCATAAACAATAAATTCAAGGGTTGTTTTTTCTGACTTTCCAGATCTAGAAAACAGAACTGTTCCTTGCTTCTCAAGCATCTGTTTTTAGTCTAGAATGTCCCAAGACAGGTTTCTTACACTTAAGAGTAACACTAGTTCAAAATATTCTACATTGGTAATTTCATTTGTTGTTTTTGGCAGGGAGTGATTGCTCTCCTCGGTTTTCTAAACTATCACAATAAATAAGAAGCATTTCTGCAACATTTTTTCTATTAAAGATATGGAACTATACAATAGGAAGTTGTCTGAATTACAATATAGTCAAAATTTTACATATTCTGCACAGTTGTGTATTGTAACTCTGCTGCAGTAACATGGCTGGTACTACAACTGTATTTAAGGTTGCCAAAATTTCTCTTCAAAATTCCTCTTCTGGGTGCTTATAAGTTTGTCATTTTTTATAGTTGAATTGGTGCATTAATTCTCTACTTTTGGGAACGTTTAAAGATTCCTGAATAGGATGAACTCATACTTCTGTTATTGTAATAGAGTCATCTGTCACAAGTGAGACATGTTTTGTATTTACCAGTTGATTCCCTAATTGCTCAAAAAGCTGCACACTTATTTGGATTATTAAATTTGTCCTCTCTCATCTGGCTGCAGAACAGAATCAGATCCAAATCAGGGCTTAGCTGATGAAAAACTGACAAAGCATGGTGCCATTACCCCTCTCACAATTCTTTTTCCTGTGACTGTGCCAGCCCCAGACTTGTCTTCCAAGATCACCTCCTGGTGACTGGAGAAAGTCTAGGAGAAGTAAAAACCACCTCTTTGACTAGGAAAGGCATAGGTGACAAAGGACAACAGGAGTAGACAGTGGGAAGGGGTTTTTGCCCTCCCTTTCCCCTGGACACTGAGGCACAGGGCAGGAAAGAATGATGAGCAACTTTGCCTTCCTGAAAACCAGGTCTTGATCTTTAAAGTTCACTTTTAGGTGCCTTCACAGGGTGTGTGCTGCTCTCTGCAACTGTTCCTGACATCTTTACCCAAGTGTTTGAATTATGGATGCAGTGGTGGCATCTGGGGAAGACCAAGAAAGAACTCAAGAATGCTGAAAACACAGAACAATGGAAATAAGAGTATACACAGCAGTGAAGTGACTAAAACACAAGCCTCGTGTTCTCCAGCAATGGTTGGTGAGCTAAAAACACAAAATCAACATTCCCCACTCTGGAAGACTGATGTAGAATTTAACCCTACAGCCACACCTGGGCAGAGGTCAGGGACAAAGCCCTTTCCAACCTCTCCCTCTGATGTAAGAGTGTTTTAGCTGTTATCAGCCAAATATCTTCTGCAGCCTCTAAACAGGGCCAAGGTGTCCACTGCAGCTGGCCAGGCCTCCATGAGGTCTCATCTGCTTCTCTGGTTTCACTCCTGTCATGCATTTTGTCCCTCCATGGAGCTCTCCACTGGTCTTGGGCCTCTGGTTTCCCCCAGCTGGACTTTTTCAAAGTTCCACTCAAAACAAAGCACTGTTGCTTAAACGTACTAGTTTAACCTAAGTCAGTACTCCTAAAACCTCAGCTTCCGAAGGGAAAGATATTTAGATATTAACTTGAGCTTTCAATAAGGAAAAAAGAGTTTTGTTATTTCCCTTTGGGTTTTTGGAGAAAAGTTCGAGCATACCAAAGATAAAAATTCTAGGCTCTAAACCAAATAACATAAAACGTATTATTTCAAGATGCTATTTTTAAAGACCAAGATTTCACTCATCTCATGACTTTTGACCAGAGGCTTGGCTCAGGATTTGAGTTTGCCTTCCACCACACAGGAGGGTTAGCAGAGAGAGACCACAGGGCAGAGACGGAGACCCTTAAAATTCCCACTGTCTTCTGACAGCCTGTCCTGACAAATGTGCCCCAACTCTCAACATTCCTGTAAGATCTAGAGCAAAACTGCTGTAGATTCCCCCCCTTTTTCCATGTCAACCATGCAATGACTACAAGAGACAAGACCGCCAGCAGGCCTGAAACCTTCCAGTAACCAACCTGTGCAACACCAGGATGCGACTTCATGAAGCATTTTCCTTTTTTACAAACACCCAAAGGCAGGATCATAGGATCAGGGTTGGAAGGGACCTTAAAGACCATCCTGTTGGGCTGGGACACCTTTCACTAGACCAGCTTGCCCAAAGCCCCGTCCAACCTGCCTTTGAACACCACCAGGGCTGGGGCATCTGGACCTCCCTGGCCAACCCATCCCAGCGTCTCACCACTCTCACATAAAAGCATTTCTTCCACACACCCAACCTAATTTCCCCCTCTTTCAGTTTGCACCCATTTCACCCTGACCAAATTGCATCAGGAAACCACCTGAGGCCGGAAATTACCCGGTCACCTCCAGGTGTCACAGGGACGGCCGGTCCCACCGGGACACGTCGGGGCAGCTCACCGCACCTCATGCGGGACCACCCTCGCCCCTCACGCAGCCAGGCGCGGGCACACACCGGGCACATGCCCGGGACCCCCGGCAGCCCCTCGGGCACGACGCCTGCGGCCCCCACAGGCGCCGCGGGACCCCGCGCGGGCGGGCGGGCGGGCGGTGCCGTTGGGGCGTCCCCGTCCCCGTCCCCGCCGGGGGCCGCCCCGCCGCCGCCCCCCGGCAGCCGTGGGGCCGTGCCCACCGCGGCCCCGGGCGGCGGAAGTGTGTGTAGGGGGCAGTGCAGGAATTTCCTGTGACGTCCCGGCCCGGACTCCATTAGGTGCAGCTGGGCTGAGAGGAGACAAACCCAGCGGGCAGCGAGCGGAGCGGGCCGGGCGCCTGGGGCTGCCGGGCGGGGGCTCAGGGCAGCGGCGGCCGCCATCGCCAGAGGGAGCCCCGAGCGGGCGGCGGCGCTGCCTCCGGGACCCCCGGCGGGCGCAGGGCCCCGCTCCGCCTCCCCTCGCCCCCGCCGCCTCCCCCTCCTCGCCCCCCCGGCTTCCCACCACGGCCGCTCTCGGCGAGGAAACTCTGGCCTCCGCTTCCTCCTCCTCCGACTCGGACACCGGCGGAGCCTCCCCGCCCCCGCGGAAGAAAGCCCGGGCCTCCCCGGCGGCGGCGGAGGGAGCAGGAGAGCCCGGGGCTTCCGCGGGCAGAGCAGGCCTCACCTCGTCCCAGTCCCCCTCGGTGCCCGCCGGGCTCGCCCCCGCCGCCGCCCCGCTCAGAGGCAACAGCAGCAGCGGCGGCATCGCCAGCAGCGCCATGCAGGCCAACGGGGCGGGAGGGGGCCAGCAGCAGCAGCAGCCGCCGCCGCAGGGCCCGGAGCTGGGCTGCCTGGGTGCCCAGAACGGCGAGGCCTCGGCGGGCACGGCCGCCGGTGACCAGCTGGCCCACGCCAACGGGCTGCTGCCCTCGGCCAACAGCGGCGGCCCCGGCGGCGGCAGCCCCGGCGGGCTCGGCGTCAACAACGGGGTGCCCGCCGCCGGGGGGCCCGGCCCGGCCGCCGCCGAACTGGGGGGCGGCGGCGGCGGCAGCGCCCTGAAGAAGAAGAAGCGGCTCTCGCAGTCCGACGAGGACGTGATCCGGCTGATCGGGCAGCACCTCCACGGGCTGGGGCTCAAGTAAGTGGCCGCGGTGGGCGAGGGGCAGCGCGGCCGGGGCGGGGGATGGGCTCCTTCCTTCCTTGGTTTCCTGCGGCGCCCTGACCGGAGGGTCCCCCCGGGGCCGGGGCAGCCTCGCCGCCCTCCGCTCCGTCCGCGGGGAGGGTCCGGCGCGGGGTCCCCGTGGAGGATGGGCAGCCCGGAGCGGGGAGGAGGGGAGAGGAAGGGACCCCCGGCTCGGGGTGGGGGAGGTTTGGTGGCCAAAACTGCCCCGTCTCAGCCCGGAGGTCTCGGGTGAGAGGAGGGCAGTGCCCGGCGGTGGGGCAGGCCCGCTCCCGGAAAAATGGAGCCGGAGCTGTGTTTTCCAAGCCCGTGCCGGTGTCTAGCGAAGGGACAGGACAGGAGCTTCCCCTGCCAGGGATGGCAATATGGAAGTCGAGTTGCACACCGATAAGGGTAGATCAATACAAATGTGTTAGTGGGGGAGAAGTTATCTGGTAAACGTAATGGAGCCCGCAGCTGGGCGTGGGGGGGCGGCTTTTCGCAGATGAGCTCCAAGATTTGGCTTGTCAGCTCGGAGGAAGCGACACAAAGTAAACTGCCACTTTAGCAGCCCGATTGGTTTCACTCTGGAAACCTTTGGCCCTCTAAATGGTGAAGGCCTCTCTACATTTGTGCTGGACACGCGTTTTTGCTAATAATCTTACTTGTAAACAAGAAATGAGAATGTCGGCCCTTCCTTAAAACCAGAGTAGAGAAAATAATTTCCCAGTGGAATAGGGGAAGTCTTAAGTGTTTAATCATAGTGCTTTGTGAGTGAAGCTAAAGCTAGCCAGTATGTCATCATTTTGGAAGGAGGGTAGAGAAGTCCTGCGAAGCGCTTATGTAGCCACAAAAGAAGTCTTCAAAACGCTGCAGAATGGGTCAGCTATAAAGAACATATTCCATAAAATAAATTGCCTCTGACACAAGAGGCAAGTTTACAGCAGCAGACAACTCGTGACTATTCATAGATGACACCACAGTAAATAAGCTATTTTTAGTATAAAAGGGGGAGGGCTACAGGTTCCTGAGTTTGTTTATTTTTTTTTAAGGAGCCACTCTTTTAAGAAGTGATGAAGAAGAAAAAATTAGGCCTGTGGCAGATGTTGTAGCTCTCCTTGTTCCTTTAGGTGGGAGGTAGGGAGGGGGCAGGGGATGGCAGCCAGTAGCTCACAGCTTTCTAGAGTGTATCTTCCTTCATGAAGTTTATCTTCTGTGCAGGGCTGGCTGTTTGTGGTGGCTGGTAAGTCACATACTTTATGGTACTTCAGCAAAGCTTTCAAGCTCCTTGACAACTTGCTTTAGGTAGAGGTAGCTTTTTACGTGTCTCAGGCAACTGAGATCACCTTCTTGAACGAGCATCTGAATCTGGTCATCGTTTTCTTGTTTAATTAAAGTTACTTTATGGTAAACTGTTATCATAGCAGGCGGTGTATTTGTGAGGGTGAAACTGGTCGGGTTTTTTTACACTGTATCTCTCCTGCAGCCAGACTGTTGATCTCCTCATGCAAGAGTCAGGATGTCGTTTAGAACATCCTTCAGCTACCAAATTCCGCAATCATGTCATGGAAGGAGAATGGGATAAGGTAACGTAGGGCTTATAGGACTGTATTAACCACTGTTGAAATTTATAGTATCTATGAGACAATTCAAAATTCATCCTCCTTATATATTTTTTTTTCTCTTATGCCGATTTCTGCAGGCTGAGAACGACCTGAATGAACTTAAGGCCTTAGTGCATTCTCCGCATGCAATTGTGGTAAGAGGCACACTTGAACTCTTTCAGAGCTGTGTAGTTGGACTAATTGTAGTGGTGTAATCTTTCACTATGGAGTTGGTTGTCCATAGTTCTTGTTTTCTCTTTTTTGTTTACCTTAAGCTGCTTGCATGCTATCTCAAACGTCATACTAATCTGAACCTTTTTTTATTCTGTTGTAGAATGTGAGATAGGCAGCCCAAAAGTATTGAGGCTAAGATTGGGTGTACTGAATGTTAAAACTCTATTAAATGTACCTAACTGATAAAATATAAATCCTGTCACAGTCCTAAAATAGGTCAGTTTCTGTAGAAACTGCCTATGTTGAATACTAATTTCAACCTTGAAATACTTCTCACAATCTCTGTGTTTATAGGAGTTAGGTTTTCTTGAGGGAAGAGAAGTTTAGAAATAAAATGCACTAATACTAATGTGGAGTTGGCATTATAATAGGACATTACAAGAATATAGAGGCTGCTATAGACCATGAACAATACTGTTGCTTTTCCAGATGGCTTTTAAAGAGCAAATGCATTTGTATTGCTGTTTGGGATTTTATTTAGAGCTTTTTCTCTTTGGGTGGCTTTTAAAAAAAAAAAAAGATGAACCTAGAAATAGAAGGTTGGTGGATCCTGTGACTTGACACTACAATGTGTTGTTATGATTTCAGTTGCTCTGAGTAAAGTGTTCCTTGTTTTGATTTTTGGATCTCAAGATATAAATCATCACTTAGCTCTTCAAAGAGCTTGTTCTCTTGTTGTAAAACGTTTATTTTAATGAGATGAAGCTACAACAGCTATGGTCACTTAGGAAGCAAACTGTATCAAGGCTTTTTGAAGTGTCTGTGACTGTAAACAATGAGGAATCAGCTGATGGCTGCTTAGTTCCACTTCTAGCTGATTCATTTGTTGTCAAGACAATTTCCTGTCTGGTGGGGGAGGGAGAGAAAGAGAGAACAGGAAATGAAGTAGGAAAAACAGATGTTTAACAAAACATCAGAGGGTACTTGACAGAAGTTTACATTTGGTTCTATTAGTTTGGTTAAAGCGTAGCACCTCTTAATTAGACTGACCAGTAGTTCACTTTCTCTTTTGTCAAAGACCTGAAGGAGTTGAGAATATTGCATGCAGCTTTCAACAGTTTGTGCAGCCTGAAAGTATGGAACTGCTATATTGGAATATCAATGGTCATTTGAAACAAATTTTCTCACATTTTTGACTTCTGAAGTTATAAAGTTTGTCTGTAGTATTAAAATGTTTTGCGTGTTAGTGAGTCAAGAGATTTAATTGAGTTTTCAACATTGTAGTCTTTGGAGACCTCAGGTTGAGAAAAAAGAATGTTTTCCTTCTGTTGTTCTGAAGGGCTCCAAGACCATTCTCTAATACTGATATCTTAACTGGTTCCATAAAGCTTGGTGCAGTAAAAACACTTGGTTTAAACTGAACTTTACCTGAACCAATATTAACTGTTTTCTTTTTCAAGTTGATCTCCTTTATATTAGCTTGATATAATTTAAAACAGGTAGCAGTTTTGAATATCTTACATGTGTAGGACAGCATTATTTGCAAGGATAAGTTGAGCTTGTGTGCATGGAGTCTCCTCCTCCCTCCCTGTCCAGCTTTTGTGCACGTGGTAGAGGTTCTGGGTGGGAAGTTAGAGAAAGGTCATGACAGGTAAGGAGGGATGCTTTATGCTCTGTAGGTATTCCCCACTGCAGAAAAGTCAGAGCTAATGAAGGTGATAAATATCTTGATCAGGAAAAGTCCAAACAAGGTGCTGCTGCAGGTAGCTCTTTAAAAATAGAAAATTGGATTTTGAGTTTCCTGACTTGTGACTCACACTATGTGACTAGATGTTTTAAAAATGTGTACATACAAGAAGAATGGGTGCCTAAAAATTTAGATGACACAGGGAGTATTTAACTAAGTAGGGTGTGTGTTCTGTGGTTTGTTTTTGGTTTGTGGTTTGGGTGGGTTTGTTCTGTTTTTTGTTGGTTTTTTTTTTTTTCTTAGAGTTAATATGACCTGGACAAAATAACCAGGATACATAGTTGCTCTTGAAATGTCTGGTCAGTGAAGGGAGATGCATATGTATTCAAAAAATCCTACTTGTGTTCAATTTCCTGATTTCTGCAAAGTGCTTTCAGTTCTGTGGGTGAAGACACTGAATATGAAGGGGCTGATGTCAATTTTTAAAGCTTTGATGCAGTGTGTTGATATGGGGGGAAGGAGGGTGTGGCAGCACACAGGACAGTTTGCTATTTCTATTTGTGTTAACACAGCTGAGTGCTGTACAGTATGGGATTAGTCATGTTTGCTTTTCCTGCATATCAGATACAGCTGTCTTAGAAAATCTGTAGGAAAGCTTTATAATTGAATCAAGCATGATGTTTTTCCTTCAGCAACAGTTAGAAAACACCAACTTCAAGCCAGCCTGAGGTTTTGCTTACTTTGGGGCTACTCAAGCATGTGATGGCATCTGTCTTGGGTACTTAATTCCACCTAGGAAGAAACTTTGGGATTATTCCTCTACAGTCATCTAGAAAATACCTTCACATTGTTCTCTTTACTTATTCCAGAGGTATACAGCCTGCAGCAGGCAATACAATCTAAAAAGTGAGTTAAATATTATCATTTGAGTAAAGTGCTCCACCTGCCTGTGTGGTGTCCCTCTTGCTACCAGCATTAAGGGCAGTTCCCTAGTGGAGTTAATTACTCCCTGTGTGGTAGGACTTGGTGTGGTTGAAGCCTCATTAAATTCCTTGCTGAATTCTGTAGAGCACAATGCTTTCTGCCCTTTACATATCAGGGCATTTAAGTTTTGGATTGTTTTTAAGTGCTTTCATCAGTGTTTTACAAAACTGTCACAGTAAAAGACTACAGGATGAAGAAAACTGAGGTCTTAGTTCTGCAGGCTGTAAGTAGAGATGGCTACTGTGTTGAGTTTGTTTTGAAACATCTGCTGATAATTTCACCATGTATTTTAGTTACTTATTTAATTTCAAAGAGCAGTTGTTTCAGCAATGTTTACTTATTTTGGACTCCTAGTACGTTAATAAAACTCTTGTGGAGTTATCAATAAGATACACAGGTTGAAAATAACACCAAAATCTAGACATAAAATTAGTTTATTTTGCATTTTGTTCATTAAACTTCTGAAGATTCACTGCTGCTTACAGTTACTGATCAGAATGGCCCAATTTCTTGCCTGTGGCTGGCAGTATGCTTGTCCTGTTCCTTTCACAGCTTTGTTTGCTGAGGTTTTCACCTTTGGGTGTGCAGTGATGGTGAGTTAAGGTACCTGCCAGACTTTCTAGAATTTAGGATTCTGGAAGAAGCTTTCCTACTAACAATTAGGACAAGGAAGGAGTGCAGTACTAAGCATTCATGTTAGTAATCCAAGGCTGTAATTTGAAGAAAGAAAAATGCTAATAGTGCATACATTGAAACAAACAAACAAAATCCTGTAAATCTCTTAACTCTTAGTTTTGCCCCAGGGTTATCCGAGTTCAATTTGCACTTCAATAATAGCTTGTAGAAACAACAAAGTAATGCACTTTATCCTCATCCTTTCTGTAGAGGTGAGAGACAGGATGAGGTACAATAACTGAACAAAGCCAGGCAGACTGCAGTGCTGACACTTGGATTGGACTTTTCCAGGGCTCCATCAGGGTGAGGAATCTTGGCTATAAGCTAAGCAATGATGGTGTCTGAATTTTGAATTGTTCAGCAGCCATGAGTGTGATGATGTTGAATTTCCTTTGCTGAGAACACTGAGATGATAACAAATCCCTGGCGCTTGTGTTACTTTGGTATGGTTTTCATTATGGTTATTTTGATTTCCCTTCTTTGTAAGGCACCTAAAAAACAAATGGAGAAAGAATAAGCTACTTAATCAGCAGAGTTTGTGCTTTTGCCATACTTTAAACAGTTCTCATTCCTTCTAAAAGAGGTTGTTTGGGCTCTAAAAGAGATGGTGTACCCAAAATGGTATTGGATTTTGTAGAAGGTGGTGTTGGAAGAAATTAGAAGTACTATTAGGAGAGTGTAAAGGAGTTGAGAGAAATTTATTTGCCAGCAAAGTCAGTAATTGCACAAAAATAAGAAGTAGGAGACAGTGAGTGTCCCAATGTTAAAAATGACCTGCAATGTAATATTACTGGAGTGTGACTCTTGCTTCAAGGAAATTCATGCCATTGTTTGAGTATGCTGTAGGGCAAGTTTTGGAGCAGTTATCAAAATAGCTTAGTAATTCAATTTAATTTCCCCATCAAGACTTTAGTCCCTGCCCTCTGCTGTCGATAAGTTACTATTTCAAGTTGCTTATCTCTTACTCTAATTCTCCATTATGGGAACACTAGATTGCTGCATGAAATGTATAATACTTTGTTTTTCTGGGGGCCTTTATATTCCTAATATGCCTAAGTCACACATGGCACTGATGGCCTCTTTTTTTTTTAAGCCATACTTTCTAGCCTAGAACTGAGATTACACCTCTTTGGCAGCAGCATTCTGAGTGGTATTCCTGTAATGCTTCATGGAATTGCTGAGACTGATGTTGTAAAACCCATATTATAGGGTTTTTCTGCTGTTTTTACTTTTTCCTCTGACAAAATGAAATTAATGTTCCAAGTCCTGAAAGTAAGGAGGGAGAAAAGGTAGGTTATCACATTTAATGGAAATATAAATTAAATATTATGTGCAGTGGATGGAGAAGGAAGATAGGGAGGGATTACAGTTTTTATTACAAATAAATATCAGCCTGTTTTTGATCTGGTGGTGGTCATCAGTGTGAGGTGACCAAAAGCAGTGAAATATGGTGTGTGTCTGCTACCTGGGCATTTCCATGTATCCTGGAGAGCATGTGCACAGCTGGTGGAGGAAGTTCTTATCCCTCCTGCTGCTGGTGTATACGCAAACAGCGTGGGGTCTGCTGGCCTGCTGCATGGAGCCAAGCACTGGGCTTGTAAATAATTGGGATATCTTTCATTTGGTTTTTCACATGTCAGAACATCGAAAAAAGTTGTCTCACCTGGAAGAACTGTACAGTAATGGTGTAATAATTCCAAATTCAAATAAACTAAAGAGCTGGATTGGGAGTGCAATACAGGTTTGCCTGTCAGATACAGGACAGCAGAGCACTACAGACAATTTGAACATAAATCATCTTTACTGTGTCATGTTTTATGCTTCACAAAGCTGTGTGGTAAGTTAATAGCACTGTATGTGGAAACTTCATTCTTTTGAAGAACTGAGTGTCTCTGGAAATGAAAGTGCTTTATGTTTTAACTTTGAATTTAACATCTAGGGAGCCTTAAACTTTCATGTGAGCTTTAATAGGACAGGAACATCTTAAACTTCCCCATTATCCCTCTACTTAAGGAGGCTGGCAGTGTGTTTGAAACGAAGTAAACATTGACCAAATATGAGCATGAAAATAGTGAGGTGCCTGAGGTCTGATGAAAGCAAAGGAAACTGGTGATGGAACTGGTGGTGTATTCATTAGGAAAGCAAATTTGGTTTGTTGCACTTTATCTCCAGCCTGTATGTCTTACCAGTTTGTCTAAGCATGAATATTTTCCTCATTTTCCTCTTCAACCTGGTGAGTTTTGTGGACTAAACCTGTCATTTCTGGTAGCAGCAAAGAATGTGTGCAAACACAGGATACTTGATTTCATCCAGAAACAACCAAACTGTGTTTGTACTAAATTACTATTAAAAATCTTAATGCAGTAACTTAATGCCTAATTTTTTTTTTTTTACCCACAGATATTTGTTAGAATAGCAGGCTTGATTTTTTTTTTAAGAAAACAACCAAAAACTGTGAAAGGAACACTATGAAATGACAGCACTTAATTCAGAGTGTTGGAAGTGACTCCTAAATATAGGAAATGGGTTTTTCTGTAATCCTGAAAACAGCACCCAAGGAAAACAAGTAAACATGGAACTACAAAACACCCCCAAAACCTCAGGCAGTTTCAGTTTGTTACTGTTATATGTTATGGAGCTATGCAAACAATTTGTGTCAACACCTATGTAAGCAGTGTGAGAATTTGATGAGTTGCCCTGTTGTGTTCTGTGCTGTCATGCAGTCTTGAATATGTGAGTAGCTGATTTGGGGCCCTTTTGTTGATAGAATGTTTCACTGGAAAACCTGAGTAATGCAGGGTTTGAAAGATGATGACTAAAGAGAGAGCAGGTGAAAATGGGAACAATTGCAGGGGAGATCTGAGGAATGAGATAGGAACTACTTGAAGCCCCATCAGGCAGGGAAGAAATTAATGGATAGCTTAATTGCTGCAATGTTGTTGACAAGCCAACAAAAGAAGTTGAGTAATGAAACATTACTTAGAGCTGTCTTTCTGAAGGGCATAGTAGAATGGTTTCTACTGTTCTGTTTAGGCTCAAACGTTTTCTGAAACTTCAGTCAACCTTTTTCCCCTGACTGCTGCTTTCTGTCATGTCAGAGGATGAAGTTTTTGCTGCTGCAGCAGAAGTACCTGGAATACCTGGAGGATGGCAAGGTCCTGGAGGCACTTCAGGTTCTACGCTGTGAACTGACGCCTCTGAAATATAACACAGAACGCATTCATGTCCTCAGTGGGTAAGTGTTTGCACTTTGAGAGCTCTTGCAGAGATGTTTTTGAAGGAATTCTGTAGCTTTTGATAGCTGATGTTGTGAAGACTCAAGCTGTATTAAAGCTACTATCCTGGTGGATAATAAGCTGTACTGAGATGTGATAAAATGCTGAGTAAAGAATGCTGTTCAGTAGGCAGTATTTTGTTTCAGATGCTTGAAAACAACCTGATGATGAATAACTTTTATTGCTACTAGAACCCAAATTAATACATATGTATGGTTTTCTGATCTTGAGAATTATTAGCCAGTTACCTTAAAATTTAACTGAGTATAATCTGGTTTGTTCTTAGATGAAAATAAGACGATTCTACCATCCTAAAATTGCTTGTGCTTTGTTTTCTTTTTGTATGGGCAGTTTGCAGACATTTGTTCAGAAGACGTGTGTTTGTGTGAAATAGTTCCCTGCCTTTTTCCCTGTTGGTCTCAAGCTTAACTTACCTGTTCCCAGTTTGTTAAAAATGTTATGATCTGTATCATGCTTAAAAGTGAAAAGAATGATTCCAAAAAGTCTTGGTCTGTTGGTGTATGTGCCCTTTTGAAACAGGTACCTGATGTGTAGCCATGCAGAAGACTTGCGTGCAAAAGCAGAGTGGGAAGGGAAAGGAACAGCTTCCAGATCTAAACTTTTGGACAAACTCCAGAGTAAGATGTTCTAGTGTTTAGAATTTCTTCTCATCTCTGTTAAGTCCAGTATAACTTACACATCCCAGGGAGCTGACTGTGTTTTTTGGTTGGTTGGATTTTTGTATTTCTTGGTTCATGGGGATACCTTTAGGTGCCTTTACCCTTTGGTCTTCTGTACTTTAGCTTTTGCTGTCTCTGATAAACTGTTTGTAATAAGAACTGTTACTTCTTAGCTCTGCTGCATGCAGTAGTGATATACCTTGGTGATTAAATGTGTGGTTTAGGTAGGGGTGTGTGTGTGTGTGTGTGTCATAAATGCCAGCCACAGTGAGTGGAGGAAACTAAGTGTGGCCTATAACCTGTAGTGATACTGGTGCTGGTTGATAGTGGTCTCATACTTTGCTCTGAATTATGGGTTTCTCCTCTCTCTTGTGGCTGTTGTAATACTCTGGACCAAAGGTATAAAACCCATGGTATTCTTTATTTTCATAGTGCTGATAGAGAATTCCCTAAAGGAACCCAGCTGATGGTGTTGTTATGCAACATTGTAGATTTTGTAAAATACTGAGTTTTGAGTTTGCTTGTGTAAATGGTGCTTGTTGGCCAGGAGAATGCACTCTAGAACAACAAATACCTTGCATACAGCTCTGCTTCCCACAAATTCATGCTTCTAATTCCAGGTGTATAGCTGTACATTGAAATTCAACAAGCTGCGTGCTATTATTTACTAAGATCTCTTCCAAAACCACTCCAATCAAAGTATGCCCTTACTTGTAACTTGCATTTGAGGAGTCTCTTTTTTTTCTTCATTTGTTTATTTTTTCTTCCTAACTCCTCTGAAGCCTACCTGCCCCCATCAGTGATGCTTCCTCCGAGGCGTTTACAGAACCTGCTGCGCCAGGCTGTGGAACTCCAACGGGACCGGTGCCTATATCACAACACCAAACTCGACAGCAACCTCGACTCTGTCTCGCTGCTAATAGATCACGTTTGTAGTAGGTAAGGAACCTTCCTGACTCCTGACATGGGCACTCTTTTCTTGGCCTTTTAAAATAAGCTGATGGTCAGAAACGTGAGGGCTGCTCTGAGCCGGTTTAACAGGATTTTACTGGGGAAAAAGCAGTTCTCGCTAAATGAGCAGTGGAGGTGGGGAGTAAAGGAGATGTGTAGAGGAGATTTTGGTAGCTGGATGTGGGGTAATGGGATCAGACTGAAGGTTAAAAATTTTAATCAGATTGGTGTAAAAAGAAGATGCTGCTATGCTAATCCATAGCCACTTGTTTCCAGTCTATTTGTTCATCAACACAGGATTGCTGTGTTTTTCCACTGGAGATTCAGTGGTGTGTTGCTTACCCAGACTCTGTAGAAAGCCTGCTGAAGCATGGTTCTATGAACTCAACTGTCAGCTGTAACTTTGAGTGGACACAGATGCTTTTAGACACAAAGGTTAAGACAGAGGAGAAATGTACAGTAGGTTTTTCTGAGTTACATAATATATAACATGAATAATAAAAAGAACTATTTTCTCAGATATGTAAGGTAGTAAGAATTGACTGTCTCTTATACCTTTGTATTGGCTCTTTAGACTGTCTGGATAACTTTTTTTTGGTGACAAAATGGAGGCTGCTTCTGAACCTTCAAAATGTAATACTCCTAATAGACATGAAACAGGAAGATGTTTGTTTTTAACAAATGGCTGACTTGAGCAGTTTTTCCTCATCCAGCAAAACTTGGCTAAGGACCTAAAACTCAGTGTAGCTTTTATGGAAAACTGCTGTGCTGTGCATGGTGGATTAAGGGAATAAGGGCTGTATGGGGTATCCTTATATATTTGTCCATGTAACAGGCTAACACTTGGGCTTTCAGGGGAATTGTTTTCAGTTAAGGTTAGCTCCTCTGAGGAAGTTAATTAAGAACTGATAAACTTGATTATAGAAGTTTTCTGAACTCAGCTGCTTTGACTTGCATTCTTGGGTTACTTGGAGTCAATTTTTAAAGATGTAGGCTTCCACAGTACTTTGCTGTGGCCATCTTAAGGTTTGAAAATTACTGTCTTTGGCACTTTATATATTCAAGTAGTCTTTTAGCTTACAATTTTGCTGATTGCATTGTTTCAGCAGTTGTAGATGTCTGTGCAGACATTTGAATGTTGCCCTTTTTAAGACCTATTGGAAATGATCATGTACTGATGTTGTGGCTTCCCTCCTTCAGAACTGAGTCTTCAAATCAGACTGCCTAGAAGAGATTTAACCTTTACACAAGTCCATGAGTAGTATTGGCAGTTGTGCAACAGATTTGATACTACTTATCAAATCCCAAGGAGCATTCCAGAGCACTGTGAAGAGCTTGATTTACTGAAGCCAGGCTACAGAGAGCCAGATAGAAAAGGCAATATATGCAACAAACCTGAGTTTGAATTTCCCCCACCTGAATCTATTTGCTAACATAGAAGTTTGGGTTTTTGTTTTGTTGGTTCCTTTTTTTGGCTAAAGTAGTACTTCCTAAATTTGCATATTTGCTGTGTATATACATAGATACTCGTGGCTACTGTAATAACAGGAACCTCAGCCAAAAAGGTACCCAAAAATCCACTTCAAGGAAAGGCTTCCCTTCTGTCCTCACCCTATTGTAGCTACCTGTTGCAGGGGTCTGGCTCCAGTTCATGGTGTGCTGTATGTGCTTGGGCATAGTGAGGTGAGTTAGACACCAGAAGCCAAATTTTGATGAAGGTGACACAAGTAACAGTAGTCTAAGAACTTAGACAGTTCAAGTCCTGTGTTACTTAATTGATGGAACACTGATAAGTTTCCCTTTTTTTAGTTGGAACTAATCCCTTTTAGACTTATTGACTTATGGCAATATTTTGGTTAAGCATGCTTGAATTGCACTGACAAGCAAAATTATTTTTAACTATAAAACTCACTTGATAAGAGTGAGGCACTACTGGAAGTGAAGGTGAAGGATTTCATGTGATTGTGCCAGAGATTTTGATAGCGGGGAATTGATGCTCTTGGGGATGATGATTTTTGGTTTTGACAACCTTCAGCCTAGTTGGGTGTGTTGGGGTTTTTTGTTCATTTGCCTTTTTTGTTTTCTTTGTTGAGGAATAAATCTTTCATTGTATGTACAGGAAATAAAAAGATAGCTATTTAGTGTTTCATTCTATAGTTTTGAACTTTTGTAAATACAGCAACAGTAAACTTTATTAGATGCTCTATCTCAGTAAGTGAATGACATAATTCAGGTGTTTTGTGCTGAACAGAACAATTTGTAATGAAACACTTCAAAAAAGATCAAGAAAAGTCTTTGGGCTTCAGTAATATCTAATTACCAAAACCAGAAGCTGGTAAGACAACTGGTTCTGGTTTCTTGTTTCAAGACTGCTGCTATTTCCTTCCACAGCCAGGTTATTTAATGTGACTTTGCCATCTGTGAAGTCAAACTTGCTGAGTTCTGTTTCACTAGTTAGGTGAAGAGGACTTTTTGTGGGAGGACTCTGATCCAACTGGGTTGTGAGCAGCATAATTCAGTATTGGGCTGTGTCTGCAGCAGCCCTAATAGCTGTGTCACCCCTTCTAGGAACTGAGGGTATCTTACTATGAAAATGGTGTGCTCCAGCATTATCCTGCTTGCTTTTCATGCCTACAAAACCTTGGCTGCTTTTCTTAAGCTTTAAGATGGAAGAGCTGTTGTTCCACAGAGTATTATTTTGAAATGAAATGTGCTGAAAAGACTTTCCTGGGACACAGCAACCCCTTGTACTTTGTGTGAATTATGGATGCAGCCTCACCTCCTAGGGCAAGTTGCTGTTTAGAGCAAAACCATTAATTTCTAACAATATGGCTAAATAATAATGAAACACTGCTCCTGTAGGTGCACATTTCTGTGTGAGGGCTTGCCTGCTTCCCTCTAGACTTGAAGGGAAACAAGCTCTTCTTTCATGGGTGGGGCTTTTTTTACCTTGGGTTCAGTGTTCTTCCAGGGCCAACCAGGCAGTTCCTGGTCAGCTGAAAGCAGGAGCAGAGCACGCTTGTGTTTCTCTGTAAACAAATAAGTATAGACATACCCAAGGAAGCCAAATACAAATATATATATGTACATTTTATCCTTCTCTACCATAAGAGTGGAAATGAGACTGTATGGATGTTCAATGCTCCTTGATAGCCCTGAAGCACAGACTAGGAAGCCTCTTCTAATAAAAGAAAATGCACTGAGCGGGGTACAGACACTGTGTGAAGCAGAACTTTTTCCAGCTTCAGGGAAGAGGTAGTTTGTTAGGTGTCTGTCAGCCTGGCTGCTACCAAACTGTATTTGCAAACATTAATGTGAAGGAAGTAAGTTTTCTGCTTAAATTAATTGGGGGGATTATTTAGCTTTTGGTGGGTGAATTGTGATGTGTTTTTGTTGTTTTTTGATTGGTATTTTTGAGCCAGTTTATCTGCAGTGATAAATACAACTGTACATTCAAGGGCACCATTATTCCCTTAGTGTCACTGTGTCTCATCAGAGTTGTGTTGCTCTCTTGCACTGGGTGCTGTAAAAACTCAGCCTAAGACTAAACCACTTCAGCATCTCTGCAGTTGAAGAAAATGTGTCTGTGGTTAGAGATTATCTTTTAGTGCATCTGAACAATGAACTTGTACCTCTTGCAGTATTATTTCAAAATAAAGACATCTGCTGTAAAAACCTACATTTATTTTATCTTAGCTCTGAAATTCTTATTTGAGAGCTTGTAGGCAAGATTTAAATCAAATAAAACTTGTCTCCAGTTCTCACCTAACTTAATAATTTGACTGTTTAGCTTTTTTTTGGTGTGTAACTAGAATATTAAATATTGGCTCTAGAGGAATGTTTGAATCTTCTCCAGTAGTTTATAATGTAATATTTTGTTTGATAAACTCAGCATTTTATGAAATAGTTTAGATTTTGTGGGGGAGAACTGCTCAAGCTGAAAGCTCAATGGTATCTTGCTAGTTATGCTTAGATATTGTATGTGGTACTCTGCAAAGGTGAAAAATGACAAAACAAAGGCAAAGAAACATCTAGTTTATTGCAAGGTCACATTCAGGAAAAGAAAGTTCTATGTAAAAATCATTTCTTAGCAAGATGTAGCTAAGTGAGTGAGATACCTACAAAAACTGCACGAGTAAAAGCATTGCACCTATGGTTCAAAGAGACCTATGCTATAGTATTTTCTATACAGTAGAAAATGATACTGTAATAAACTGTTACACTCCTGATGAGGTCAGTTTAATTCCAAGTTACATGAAAGAATAACAGATCATGTAGGTGAAATAAGAACAGTTCTATGTTTTTATGGTTAATTATGATGACTTAATGGTGTGAGCTTGTTGCCAGGTGAGACACTTCATTCTGTACTTACTTGAAGCAGCTGTTAATAGAGGGGGTTTCTAAGTTGTCTGGCCTTGCACTTAAATAAGGTTTTTGTTTGACTGGTTTTTTTAATAGCTTGACTTTAATAAGAAAGCAGTAAGATTTTTTTTTTTTAATGTGTGACTGCATCCCTTTGTTTTCCCAGGAAACAGTTCCCCTGCTATACCCAGCAGATCCTCACAGAGCACTGTAACGAAGTGTGGTTCTGTAAATTCTCCAACGACGGCACGAAATTAGCAACAGGATCTAAGGACACAACTGTTATTATATGGCAGGTTGATCCAGTAAGTGTGAAAATGGGAATGAACTTGTCTTGCCCTTTCCTTTCAGCTTTCTCCTGCTAGGATGGTGTGATTTTTGTAGGACAGGCTGACATGTACTGTAGCCCTGTTACATCCCATTCCCTGGGATGTAAGTCTTGTAAATCTCATAGCAGTAGGATATTTCATACATCCTTCCTACACATATCTATTGGTACAAATATAAATAAATAAAGAAGCTGATTGGTGAATCTAAACCTGTTTTGACTTGTAGACGTGATTATGAAAATATGTCCATATATTTCATAATAATTGAAGACTGGGAATAAACTTGAACATACACACACAGCCTTTGAAGTTGCTAATGTTTGTGAAACTCTTATCAGAAATAAGATCCTTATGTTTTTTTAACCACACTGCTGCAGGCTGGTATGTGAGGTGGAAAATGAAAGGTTTCTGCAGTTCCATACTGGTATTCAGTGGGGTTTGAATCTGAGTTTCTTTTCTTTCACTTCAGGTTAAGAAGCCATATAATCTGAGTCCTTTTTCCTGTTAAAATGATGGGAGGACTTGAAAACCCTGTTCCATGTGCATAAATGTTAAGTAGCCCCAGAACTAAAGCAGGCACCATGGGTCTTTCAGGCATAAGACTGCTGTGGTTTGTGTTTTACTGGGGCCAGTGTGCTGTGGGCCAAGAGCTGCATAGCAGCAAAGCTGACTTCTGTTATTTAGTTTGGAAAGTATCTGGGTTTTGTTTGTTGGTTTTGTTTGTTTTGGTTTGGTTTTTTCTTAGAGTAATTTGGGTGAATTAAGGATCAAACATTTTTTGCTGTGAACTTGTCAATTGACTGTAGATTCACATCTTCCTTCTATATCGATGGGTTTTAATACCAAACATCTTGATTAGTACATCTTAAAGTAAATTGTGAGTTAATAGCTGCTTAGTAAAACCACATCAATGTTTTGTGAGTCTTTAAGCTAAGCCTTTTGACCAAGAGTTGCCAAAGAATAAAAATCTCTAAAAAATAGTTAGTGGGAAAGTGGTTTTGTAGAGTTTTATTGGTTTGTCTCCTTTTTTGGGTGCTTTAAAAAAATTGCAATGCTTTCAAGCAGGTGGATACTTAAATAGCATTAGGCCACATCAAGTGATTCATGTTTGCCAGAACATGCTTCTCACATTTCCTGTAGCAGTTGACAAGGTCTTTTGACCCATAAATTTAAAGTGATTTTCAAGGCTTTAGGTATACAGAATTATTCTAATCTGTTTGCATAAACTACATGGAAACAAACATCCAGCAATGTCTGGGCAAGTGGTGGGAGAGCCCTGTTTTAAATGAACAGCATTTGATTTTTCCACACACACTTAACATGTGTGAGAATCCTTCATTTCTCCCTTTCTTTCTTCATTGCCCCTCTTGAAGTGTAAGGACACTGCTCCAATGTATTTTCTTACTTTCATACCTTGAATTTCTTACTCTTTTCTAAGACCCAGCCATGTCTAGACTGTGTTAACCTATGCTTCTGTTGTCATTTCCATGTGCTAATTTCAAAGTTCTGAGGAAGGCTCAGCAGCATTAAATAGTGTCTTGAGTTGACTGGGTTTGTGTGGGCTGCATTGTTTGACTGTCAGGAAGTGTGGCAGAACCTCTGTGGAGCACAAAAGGATGAGCACACTGTGCATCACCTTGTCTCACATGCATCTTTGTTAAGAGTTCTCCTTTAACAGGCTCCTTAAAAAAATCCCTTCTGCATTTTCTGAAAACTGTTGACAGGTTTTTGGTGTTTCAGCCAAGGAGCTCAGCTACTGCAGACTTGAGTTGATGCCTGAACAGTTGCTTGTCATACACAACGAAATTTTGGAAAGCTGCGTGTAAGGGATAGAAGTGCTCAGATTTCTTTTGGTGGTGGGTGGGAGGCAGGTTGACTACATTTGGAGATGTTTGCCTGAAATACCACTGCCTGCTGTTTTAGAGCATGGTATGGCAGCTTTATGGTATTTGGGGAGAAGTATGAGAGCAGTATGGAAGATAGTAACAGCCCCAGAGTGCTATCATTAGAAGAGAAATATCTTATGTATCTTGTTCCTCATGAGTTTCAAATATGCTGAAGTGACAGGCTACTTTAATCCTGTTGTAAAAAAAAGTGTCTGTTCTAGACAAGCTCCAGGATGTGAGATGATGTCAGACATGACTCAATTTCCTTGAAAATCACTTTAACTACAGACACAGCAGTGTCTAATGCAGTCCAGGAATAATGATTAGAATGGGAAAGGGGTCTTGAGGAGGTCCATTCATTTGCCCCTCTTTCTCTGCACTCTTATTTTTAGCTCACTTTCTTTTGAGGAATTTACTTTTTCTAGCCAGCAGAACCTCCAGTGTTGCAGGCTGGCTGAGAGTCACCAAATCCCTCAGAGCTGATCCCAGGAAATGATCCTGTGTGTCACTCTTCCCCTGGTCTTTCTCTTCAGAATCAAGAAGTGCTCTGTTGATTAATACTGAAAAAAAGAGAGAAGGGACAATTAGAGAAATCAAGCTAGAATTTCAAATTAGTTACGCTTTTTGGAAAAAAAAAAAAAGTGGAGATATAAGCATCTGCCATGCTTGGAAAAAACAGGGGAGGGTGGGTAGAGGGAGGACAATTTGATTGCCCTTTCCAAGAGGCTTCAGATAATTATTGTCAGTGTTTTAACAAGCTCTGTTCTGCTTGTGTATATGCTGTTCCCAAGAATCAGTGCTAATACTGTACTGAAGCATGTTTCTGTATTTGGGAAGCCAATGTGTGGGTTGTTTCACAGTATCTAGCTGTACTATTTATTTTTACAAGCTTCTTGAAAAGTCAAGTTCCTCTGACGAGGCAGCAGTAAAACAGTTGTAATATAGAGATGATACAAGAGGCTGCATGTGCCAAGTATGCTTCATTCACTAAATCTGGCAGAAAACAGCTTGCTGTAGGCAATGCTTCTGAAATAAGAGCACCTCTCAAGGAAGATTTTAAAAATATCTTTCTGTAAGTCTCCTTCCTTGAGCAGCACACACAAGATACATGCAAGTTTATAAAAATATTGGCACTTCAAGGTTTTCCCCTGTCAGCAGCTGTGAAGATTTTGGTTCTCTGTTTAACCAGAACAGGTTTCCAACATGTCTTTACTTTTCAGAAAGTAACTTAATTCTGTAAAATACAGATGATAGTACTTTCATATTCCAGTAGATGTAGAAAAACTTGACTCTACAGAAATCTTCTGTACTAAGGCAAGTGTAATGTAATGTAAAACTTTGTACTCAGTGGTATTTCTTGAGTTTTATGGTCAGAATCACAGAACACTGGAACAAAAATACCTCTGAGTGTTCTTATTTTGAAGGTTGAAGTTAAGAGCTTTCATTTTCTGGCCCTGTAAACTGTCAAAGCTCTCATGCTGTAGATGGATGCTGTGGAAGTGTGCAATGTGGTGGGAGTTGATTTGCAGTGTCTCAAGAACACCTCTCTTGTTCCAGGACACTCACCAGCTAAAACTCCTTAAGACGTTAGAAGGTCACGCGTACGGCGTCTCCTACATTGCCTGGAGTCCGGATGACAACTACCTTGTTGCCTGTGGCCCAGATGATTGTTCTGAGCTTTGGCTCTGGAATGTACAAGTAAGTGGTGGCTGAGAGTGAAAAAGAAAACTTTGTGCTGCTTTTGTTTCGATCTCTAAATCCCTTCCTGAAAGAAGGAATCGCTGCGGCCTTGTGCCACAGGTGGGAGTGTAAAGAAGAGCTGCTGATCTCGCTGCCCTCCTCTCAATTTGAAAAAATAATTATGGCAGCTTGCAAATGCTCTTTGCACTTTGGACAGAACTGAAATTGGAGTTCAAGTCTTAAGTGTCTGGGATTGTGCAGCAATTCTTGTGTGGGTGGTTACTATCATTTCTGAGAAGGGATGGCATAAATGCATAGGATGTCAGAGCTCCTGAAGAGAAGGACAGCAAATGAATCAAGAGAAGCAGAGGGCAGAAGTATCACTGAAGGGAAGAAGTAAGCAGTTGCTCGTTGATGATTTTAGCAAGTAAGAAAAGTAAAAGATGCAAACTTCTGCTTTATGTAACCCTCCCAGTGATGTCAGTGAAAGAGGCTTCAATTCATGATTTCAGAACTTCATTTTTCCATCAGGCACTTGGGCATTTTGCCATTCCCTCCATGAATTTGAAAATCACTTTCTGCTGTTGAATTTTATGGGCACTTGAGTTGATATAAAAGCTTCCCTTGCCTCAGCTGAGAGCTGTATAGACTTCCTTGTGCTGCCTTGGACTCTGAACTAATGTAGTTTCCTAAAACAAAAACGTTGCCTTTCTTCACCCTTGGAACACTTTTCTTCTGTTTAATTGACTAAATTGGCTCAGTGAGGAGTGCTGCTGACAGTGCCACTCATTGGTGTTCTGTCTTGTGAAACAGTGGCTTTATAGGCATGAAAGATAAATTTTGGCATGGAGATCTTCAGCTCAAGGAGGAAAACATTCTAACTACTGTGATATTCCTAACTTCTTACTAAAATATATTTTGTCACCTCTTTTCTTCTAGTCTCTCCCTGCCTCCTTTCTTTGAGTGTTTTGGGTTTTTTTCATTTGATAGTGCTTGTCACTCTCTTCGCTTGTTCCTATGATTTCTTTTCATTCCACTCAAAATCTTTTAGCTGTCTGACACACCAACTATTCCATCTCTCTTGATCTGAGAGACAAAAGAAATTGTCCTGAATCAAGTCCAAATTCACTGGATATGCTAAAGTAGTTCTGCCTTTCCATTGCATTATTCATAAGTATGTCTTTCTTTTTAATAAATATATGCACCTCCAAACTATTGTTGACAGATAAAATTACCAGTGCCTTTTTGGGAAAGGGTTCTGGTGTAAGGCCCTGCTGCCTTTGTTTATTTTCCAGACTGGGGAGCTGAGGACAAAGATGAGCCAGTCTCATGAAGACAGTTTAACAAGTGTGGCCTGGAATCCTGATGGGAAGCGTTTTGTAACGGGAGGGCAGCGTGGACAGTTCTATCAGTGTGTAAGTGCTCTGCAGCTGTCCCTGTGAAAGCAGAGCAAGGAATTGAAAAGCTTGGTCAATGCTTTTATGGGTTTTGTGTTTGTGTACACTAAAGGTTCTGATCCTTTGCAATTCAAAGAAGCAATACATTAATGCAGATATTTCAGCAGCACTTCTGTATGGAGCAGTTTGAAGGGTTTGAGCGTCTTTGACCTGCCTCAAGGAGGATTTGTGGTCTGGAATTTTTTTTCTTAGCTGCTTCAGAAAAAAAACATTAATAAAAAGCAGTACCTTTGCCCACAAGTGTTTTTATTCCACAGAATTTTGACTACATCTTTCTTAGTTTTTGCATGCAGTCTTTGCTTAGTGAAAATAGATGTGAAACCCTGATTACTTGACTAGAGCTGGTTTGGGGTGGTGGTCCACAGTTTCACCACATTCTTGATTATTTTTTTCAACTCGTTCCCAGAATAATAATAATAATAATAATAATAATAATAATAATAATAATAATAATAATAATAATAATAATAATAATAATAATAATAATAATAATAATAATAATAATGTGGTATGCAGACCTCACTGTGAAGGTCAGCTCAGTGATGGGGTGCAGGTGGCATGAGCAAGTGACAGAAGGGATTCTCTGCTCTCAGGGGTGGATTTCTACAAAAGCCCTTGGTTAAGACAACCAACTCCTAATTCTTTAGGTCCTACCTTGTAAAGGGTAAGATTCCTTTCTGTATCAATTGTCTGACTAGAAAGGGAAAGACATTTTTATTTGTGTCACAGCTCCTCAAAAACCTGAGACTAATGGTTGAATGTTTGTTGGTTTTTTTTTCCCTTCTGCTCAGGATTTAGATGGTAATCTCCTTGACTCCTGGGAAGGGGTGAGAGTACAATGCCTTTGGTGCTTGAGTGATGGGAAAACTGTTCTAGCGTCGGACACACACCAGCGAATTCGGGGCTACAACTTCGAGGATCTCACAGACAGGAACATGTAACTGCCTCTCTCTTTGGTTCTGAATTCCTGCTTCCTAGTGGCAGTTGTGGGGGACAGGATGGGAAACAGGTTGTTAAATGTTCTCAATATTAAAAGATGGGACAAGAATTAGTGAGCAAGTATCAGCGAGCAGCAATTGATCAAATATTGGTAATAACTTCCTGAGCACTGGAGTAAGTTTCTGGTGGATGTTTTGGCATTTCTTTCTGTCATTGGGAGTACTTGTAGTCCTCTCAATTCCTGACATATTTTGGTAGATTCTGCCTTGAATTTAGGAGTTGAGGTCTGGAGTCCCGTTTGGTCTCGGTGTTTGGCTTCACTATAAACAAGTATTGCAGACCTGGCTTATGCTGGTTTCTAGAGTCATAGCTTATTTCAGTTTTGGAACTGTTTTTCCCTGATCATACTGCAGAGACAGGACATGCCTGTTGTTTTGGTGTTCATCATTGTCTGCTTATTTTGACTCTCATGTGTTATCATTTCAGAGTACAAGAGGATCACCCTATTATGTCGTTTACTATTTCAAAAAATGGCCGTTTAGCTTTGTTAAATGTAGCAACTCAGGTGAGTTGGGGATGTTGAAAGGAAATGGAAATAAATCTTCTTGCAACTGCTACCTGTTTTTAAATACTTTGATGTGAGTTGGAATGTTTGATATTAACTAGTTGTATATTGTGTAATATGAAGGCTTTAATATTCATAAATACAGCATGGAATTATTATCTGACAAGAAGGCAATCCTGTTCTTGAGACCTGATTTTTTTTGACTGATTTATAGCCAAGAGTTTCATATTGGGAAATATGTACTATTAAATGTTATTATCTGGCTGTTGCTTTGAGAAGCCAGATACAGCAAGAACTGTGGCACTTTACATGTCTGGGGCACAGATTTTATTTATCTATTTCTGCTTTTGAAACCTTGGGTAAAAATAAAGCTTTCAGAGTGGCAAGGACCTACAGTGAAAGTTGAGTTGAGTAATTGGATACATCTTTACTCTTTTCATCTACCAACAGTACTGAAGTGGGCTCTAAAGTAGTGCACTTCCAGGTGTAATTTTTTGTCATTGTTCAGAAGAATGCCATTAATAATACTTAATGATAAAATAACATTCTTTAAATTTCTTATTTCCAGGGAGTTCACTTATGGGACTTACAAGACAGAGTTTTAGTGAGAAAGTATCAAGGTGTTACACAAGGATTTTACACAATTCACTCGTGTTTTGGAGGTCATAATGAAGATTTCATTGCGAGTGGCAGTGAAGGTAACACCATTCTCTTTGGGCAGAAAACTGGAACACTGTATCCTTCCTATACCTTCATCTTATAGATGACAGTTGCTAACAACAACATTATAAAAGCAAACCAAGTGGCTCATGAAATAAATTTGAGGCTTGCTAGGATTGTGGCATACTTCAAGAAGTAATTGTGGGCTGGCAGACAGAATCTTCTGAGAGGATGGCAGAGGTAGAACACATAATTGACTCTTTTGTGTTCCTCCTCTACAGCAAAAGCATCTGCACAGTTTTAATTAGAAGTGGGTGGGGTGTTCTTGAGGATTTTTTTTTTTTGTGGTGTGATATTTAGACTTCTGGTTTGAGTAAAATGTACTTCTGGGGAATAACAGCTTCATTTGCCTGTTGAAGATACAGGTGTGGTGAGGTTATTTTAATTTCCATAGAATCATTTTAATTACAGACAGAGTAGTCTCAAATTAGGCAGTTGTTGACGTAATCTGGTAGAGTTTCTTGGTGATTAAAGGCTTTGAAGTATGTTTTTATACAGCTGTCTGTGGCAAGAGTAGAAATTGTTAAAAGCTTATGTGTTGAATTGGTTTGGTTTTGTCACTGGTGCAGTGCCATCACCTGCCATGGAGGTCACTTTGAATTCAAGCTTATGCAGGGCCAAAAATTACACTTGTAATATGTAAACAAATTACTGTGACTACTGTGTAACTCACAGTTCTTAGGAAACAAGATTGGCCAAGGCATTTCCTACTCTCTTTTTGGAAAATACGAAATATATCTAAAATAAAATCAAGTTTCACTCTCTGACTATATCCAGTGGAATATGTCTGAAGGACAGCACCTCCAGTCCTCCAATCCAGTGTGAATCTTTTCCCATGGCTGGACAAGCTTCTTTGTTTGAGACCCTAGTGCCTGGAAGTTCAGGATTTAGCCATAACTGTGCAGGTATAGATACTACAGTGTACCAGTCATTTTTGTCCCCCAGTTTGACTTTTGTTGTTTAAAAACCACTGAAACTGGTTGTAAGGAACTGATGGGTTCTTAGATTTGAACTGTCTGAAGCTGTCACCTTTGTGTAAATGTGGCTATTGAGACTCTTTTTAAAAGAGAAGTGAACAATAACAACAGGTCACATTCTCATAGCTGGCTTTAAAAAGTAATTGATCACATTGTCATAACTTCCTAAAACATCTTGTCACGTTAGGTAGGGGTTTTCCTGGCAATTGCATCCAAAGGAAGAAAATAGAGGTCTGTCTCAGAGGGGAATTGACTGCTGCCTTGAAGTAGCTATCTTGTTTTTTCCAGACCAAAGTACTGGTTTGTCTTTAGGCTTTGGTTACCTGGCAGAGCAGAGGCTTGTGTGTCTATGTGTGAATTGTGTTGTTTGGTGAGTGGCATGGATGTGCAGTCCCCTTGAAATCTTAGGTGGAATGGAAGCACAGCCAGGACATGTGCATCCGCACAAGGACATGTGAAGGTGGTACCTCAATGAGCTGGTTCAGCACAGGACAAGGGAACTACCATATAGGAAAAAGCCTTGAGGCTTTCCTAGCAGAAAGGTCAGAGAGCAAGTTTGTTTTATAAGGGGCTGGGAGGAGGAATAGAGGGAAGATTGGTTTGTTTGCTGAGCCTTCAGTGGCATCTATGTGAAAGCCTCTCAGATAGATCAAAATAATTTCATTTGGTTGCTAGACCCCAGTACTAAGCTTTTGTGTAATACTAGCAATACACACTTGTCTAGTTTATGTAACTCTGTTTGGAATATTCCACAGACAGTCCTAGACAGGTAAACCCACAGACTTGTTACAGGCTGCTGGTCTGCAGCTGGGAAACCCCCCCTCCTTCTCCCCACCCCCCATTTATTCTTAAATATGGTTGGTTATAAAGAATGACTCTTCTCTAAACAGTGCAGTAGAGGGTCTAACCAGTTCCATATTCTATTTCTACCAAGTTGCTAGAAGTAATGAAAAGCTTCCTATCACAAAATAGGATGTGCAGGGTTTATTTGCATCTACTTCAATATGTACAAATTGATATCTTTAAATACCACGCAGTAATTGGTTGTCAGAGATAGTAATAGCTCACAGTTTGAGCCATTAAGCTTTAGCACTCCCTCGTTTGCTGTTTGCACTGTCTCTGGAGTGTTACAGGTTTTTAGTATTAAGATGTTTTTCATAAACTATAGAGCTGTGATCTTATCTGGTACTCATCAACAGGAGGTGGTTATAAATATTCTTAGTACTCATGACTTTATAATGCATTTACTAATTTGCAAATACAATTATTTGAGGGGGAGAAAAAAAAATCTGCAAGTCTTCCTTTTGAATAAGATTTTAATTACAGGTATGGAGTTGTAGAGTAGTTTAGTTTCTCTTTTTACCCTTGTATTGACTTACTTGCATTACAGTCGAACATTTTCCTTCAAACACCAAGTGTAGTAGACTGGCAGGTGTTAATGGAAGAGTTTTGCCTGTGTGTGCTGGTGTTTGCAGGGGTTTCAGGATGAGGGAAGAGATGAGGATCTGACTTTGTTTCAGAAGGCTGATTTATCATTTTATGATATATTAAAGCTATACTAAAAGAATAGAAGAAAGGATTTCATCAGAAGGTTTGAAAGGAATGATAATAAAATCTTGTGACTGACTGGAGTCTGAGACAGCTGGACTGTGATTGGCCATTAATTAGAAACAGCCACTTGAGACCAATCACAATCTGTTGCCTTCCACAGCAGCAGATAATCATTGTTTACATTTTGTTTCTGAGGCCTCTCAGCTTCTCAGGAGAAAAAGTCTTAAGGAAAGGATTTTTTATAAAACATGTCTGTGACACCTGCGTTCTTTTGATCACAAAAGCAAAATTTTGTTAGTGCCGTTCCACACCGGAGGCTGGAGTTTTAATGAGAGCAGGTGTGAGAGAGAGTGCTGCTGGGTGTGTGCAGAGCAGTGCTGCTCAGGCTGCTGTCCCTGTGTTTGGCTCAGATCACAAGGTGTACATCTGGCACAAGCGCAGCGAGCTGCCCATCGCCGAGCTGACGGGGCACACGCGCACGGTGAACTGCGTCAGCTGGAACCCCCAGCTCCCGGCCATGATGGCCAGCGCCTCCGACGACGGCACCGTCAGGATATGGGGACCAGCGCCTTTCGTAGACAACCAGGATATTGAAGGTAAAAGAAAACCAGAAGAAAAAAGGCCTTGCTGAAAAATCAGTCACTGCTTTGTTTGTTTTTTTCCTAGTGTGTGACCGGTGGTTTTTATCGGAGTTACTCATTTTGTGTACGGCCGGTATTTCCAACATTGTTCTGACATGGCCCTGTAGAAAACTGTGGTGTCACTAAGAGCCTAGGATTATATTAATTTATTTATCCATAAAAACCTGGCTTTCAATGCTTAGGTTTAGTAATATACAATGTTATTAAAATTTAAACAGTGCATTCTAACCACACTGCAAATTGAGTAATGGTACTGGAATGGTTACAAAAGGAATTTGCAACAGAATTTAGACAGACTGTAAAGTTTTACCCTAGAGAACCTGTAGAAAATTGTATCTTTACTAACCATCAGTAACCACATGTGTCCAGGGGAAAGAGAGAGAATGCTCATTTTTTTTGCTGCCAAAATGCACCCAGGTGTTCCCAGCCCTTCTTGCCTCCCCCAGATTGTTAAGGAGGTGACTGCTGGGCAGTTGTTGTGCACTTCATATGCTTCTGTCATTACATATTCAACCTTGCAGTAAGAATTTCCAGGAGACATTAAAATGATATATAGTATATCCTACTGCCACAGAAACCTCATGGATGTGACACCAAGGGGAACCTGGGCAAAGTAATCAAAGAGAAATCCATTAAGTGCTGGTAGATAAGTAAACACCTCTAGTTCAGAATGTCCCTTAGGTAAAAATGGCTGAAAGTTGGAAGGTTGTTAGGAGGAAGAATTACCTCTTCTCCCTGCTCCAGTGCTTTGATACATGTGCTTCTAGTCTTGGACTAGGTGGACCAGCCTGGCTAATCTGTAAGACCTGGAATGCCCCCATAAGGAGTCAGAGCCTGTCCTCCAGCTGGTTTTACTCATGGCTTTGTTGTTTGGTTTTCTCCAGTGAGCTGCTTGCTCACTCTTTCTTAGTTCCTCCAGAAAATGAACCAGTAAGTGCCATCAAAACCAAACCAACCACAAATGGATTTCTCACAGCAGTGCTTTCACAAGAGGTGTAGGTGCACAGAATAATACCTAACCACTTAGGAATCCTAAATGGGTGACAAGACAGCTCTGTCCTTAGCACACTCCCCATGAACTTGTGTGTACATGTGTGTTATATCTTTTTGGAACAGATGCTTTTTGAGTACCCACACCTAACATGCTAAAATAATTTCTAAATTGTTGTGAATAATTTTATCTAAAATAAGTAATTTTAAGCATGGAATTTAGCTACAGTATAAGATCCATTAACTAGTGCATGTTGAGTTAAAATTTATGTAAATAGACTGTATTAATTACCTTGTGATAGAAATATGAACTGTTGCTAAGATCTTCAAGCTGTGATTTCTTTCTCTCTCTGTGTTTTTGTTTTTGCTCAGAGGAATGCAGTAGCATGGATAGTTGATGGCGAATTTGGAGCAGACGACTTCAGTTTAACTTAATTAGTCGTATTTTAAATGGCTTGGGATTTGGTGCAAACAAACATGATTGATAGCTGGACAGACATGCTCGTCATGAAAAAAGAACCATTTCTGAAGCCCAGTTGGGGCCAAACATTTACCACCTTTGCTTCATAGTAACCAGTCGAGATGAAGCACGTCTTTAGAACTTTGTTGGACACCGTGTTGAAATTACCCCCCCATCGGTTGTGAAGAACTGTGCTACATTCAGGCTAACCATTGAACTCAGTATATATATTTTTCCCTCCTGCCTTTTTGTCTGGCAGGCTACTGTTCTTGTTGCTCTTCTGTGTAATGAAGTTTAAATGCTTGTTTGGAACACTTTATTTAACAGTTTAGAAGGCTTGATAGAAAGAGTGCTTTAGTCTGAAGAGTATACATTGGATAGGAAAGTATTTCCTTCTCTTGTTTCTCAAGTCTCTCTCCGCCTTACTTAGCTTGAGATCTTTGCAGCTTGGTTCATGGATTCTAGCCTTGCCCGTTGCGCAGTATATCTATCAATTGAGAGGATAAACCAATGAACTATGTCAAAAGCACTCTCAGTATCACATTTGACAAAAAGTTTTGTACTTTTCACATAGCTCGTTGCCCTGCAAAGGGGTTAACAGCACAATTTTTTAAAAATAAATTATTTATAGGATTAAAATGACTTCATTTGTATACATTTGGAATTAAAACAATGCAAGAAGTGTCGTGAAACACGGTATCACTGATGCTTTTCTGGAGTGACCTGAGACCCAATCAGAAGCAGTGGCTGGAAGGAGATTTATGTAGGCAGTAAAGCTTGTTTCAGATGGAGGAATTCACTGTCCATCTTAACAGTTAAGCTGTATTAGCTAGGAGAAAAAAGCATTCAGACTGCACCACCAGTCTAAGAGCTGAAACAAGAAGAGGTCTTTTGGTTTTTTAAATTACAGAAATATATGCAACAATGCTGGTGTAAAAGGTAGACTACACTTTGAGGGAAGAATGTGTTGAAAGAGTCCTTTCTTCACAAAGTCAACACTTTGTATAAGTAATTTACGTACAAATCATAATTAAACACTTGTATTAATGATGGAAATTTTTTCTTTATTTGATAAACAGGGGTGGACAGATTTTGTTGTTGAGAATATACTTTTAAGTTTGCAGATTTAAATGCCTCTCCCAGATCTTGTTGCAAGCTGGTGCTGTGAACATCTTTACACATCTAGGAGTAGTTCCACTAATGTCCCATATTAAGAGAAAGCAAACATTTATAGTTTAAATATTTATTCTTTTTGACATAAACAGATGGCCTGGCATCTCTGTGCTTCTGCACTACACACAAATCCATTATGGGATGGCACTGGATTCCCTTTTGCCACCTTGGGTGGAAAGGTAGTGTTGGTACTGCTGCAAAGTAAAGAAGGAGCAGGGAAGGGTGTGCCACCAGAGTCCTGTGAGCAGAAGTGTGGACTTCATCCTTTCATGAGATAATGATTTAGTGTCCTTATTAGTCACGTGTGGAAGAAGGGTGGGGGAAGGTTTGCTGGGATTCCTGGGAAGAGAGGTGTAGCCACTCTGAATGGGAGTGTGGTATTTCCCAGAAAAACAAAGGTTAGCAGGCTAGACTTTTTTTTTTCTTTTAGATTCCAGCCATCCAGTGGTGTGTTTGTCTTGCCTTGTGTGCAAACTTAAGCATGAGTTAAGATTCTGATACTGTGGTTGAAACCAGCCCCAAATCTGACATATGAGTCTTCTAATACCTCCAAAACCAGGTAGGAACTTAATGTTCAGCCTTAAAACTAAGGTGAATGCTTTGATAGCAATTACTGTTTCACAGCACTGAAAATACATGTATAAACTTAAGATTATACATCAGTTCCTTCTTCCTTTAATCAGCTCTGGAGGAAGCTCTTTATTTCCCTTCCTAGTTCAGAAAGTGTAAGATGAGTCAGGCCTGTGGCCTTAATATTGCAGGAAAACAGACAAGTTCCCATGGTCAAATTTGAGTAAGCTAAACCTTGGGGTTTAAGGAAAAATTAATTGCCTAAATTGTAAACAGTAAATTGTAAAATGTTTTACATGTTCAAAACATGGTACAATTCATAAGCAATGCCAGCATGTGTATCTTTGGAAGTTACTCTAGTATTGTCTTACTCTGGAACTTAGGTTTTCAAAGCAAACATTGTATAGAGAGAGTAAGGAGAAGAATGGTTTTGATGTCTCTTAATGTCTCATGCAGTGGTCTGTCACTACATACTCATGGAAATAAAGTGGGAACTTAAGGCAGGTGGTGAAGGCTGGATCAAATGTCAAGTGTAGATTTAAAGTTTTGTGTGCACTTCAGGCATTTCCAGTGTGGTGGCCATAAGTGACCAGGGTGAGACTCCTTCCCTGCTACAGCTGGGGGAAGGTGTGGGCTGATGCCTGCTTTCCACAGCAGTGCAGTTAGGAATTCAAATGTAGGACCTCTGCAAAAACACTGCCCCTCTCTTCTGGCCTTGGATAGTCCCTCTGAGGTATTTAGAAGCTGAGTTAGGGAGCAGCACGTGTGGGACCTCTCTCCCTTGGTGTCCTGGTGCAGCCATGGCATGAAAAGCTCCAAGCAGGTGGCACTGCTTCCAGAGTGTCTCAGTGCCAGCCTGCTGGCATCTCAGGACAGAAAGGGGAGATTCATCTTCATTCTGCCACACTACTCAGTCCCACAGCAGCTGCCATTAGAGATGTAGCAATGAGTACCATCCCAACCTGGAGATGAAAGACCAACCTAAATTATTTCCAACACTATGTGGATTGAAAAGTACCAATACTTTTTGTGCACAGACAATAAAATGAGACTGGGGTGGGGTGGGGGGGGGGAACCCAAATTAGTTTGCTCATTTGCAACACATTGATTTCCATGTGCTTAAAAATGTTCATAGGCTGGAGTGTAAAGCTGGAACAAGTACACACCCACAATAAATTACTGTATTTCCAGTCAGCAGGCCCATGGTTTTAGAGAAGAAAATACTGTAAGTGTGTACTCATTTTGTAACTTTCTCTGGTCACCTGTTGGCTTCAAATATTCACAGTAGCCCCAGGTTATTTTCAAGGCAGATCTCAAAAAGAAATGCTGAAGCATTTTATTATCTGAATGTTCTTTAGCTGTTCAGGTAAGTAATTTTCAAGGCACAATGGAACACAAAAGGGAAAATGGTAGCTCTGTTCATGTTTTGGAGGGGAGGGAAGTGGGGGAAATGACACCTTTGTTTTTAAATTCCCTCTGTCTTTTCTGAAGTTCTCCAACTTTAAAGTTAACTTCTCTTTATGATTGGAGCAAAGATGCAAGCTAGAAATCTGCCCAGATCTTGCCAGTTACTTCTCAACTTGGCTTCAACCAGGTAATGTTTAATAAAACTGTCTGCTGTTGGGAGTTGGTGTCTAGTTGTGTATTTTTACACTGCTAAGTGATACTCCCACCCAAAATCAGTTCTGGAAGTTTCCTTAGCAGGAAGCCAGGACTTGTACAATTAGCTGTAGCTCGAGGGGATATGTTGTAGATCCAAATGGGGAGGGAGGTAGAGAAAAAAGAATGGACATAAAAAGCAGGATTTACTGACCAACAAATAAACTACTGTAACTCAAGGGGGAGGAGGAAAAAATGCACTTTCAATAGTTTGTCCATATTTTTAGCTACAAAATACACTTGTATCTAATTTCTTTTTGAGACAACTATTAAGAGGAACACCCATCCCATAAATGGCTAATCCTCCTTTTGCCCTCCTCCTGTCTTTTCCACATTGGCTTGAGTCCATTTTCAGCTGCCATACTTGATTTTTGAAAACTGCTACTTTTAACAATGTCTAGAAAGCAAAATCATTAACTATGACACTTTTTTTAAACAGGGTGGACTTAATTGAAGTGTGCAGTGTTGAACTACTGCTGCAATAGCTGCCTCTAGTTGAAATAAACTGTAGCCAAGTTTTCTGTCTATTCATCCAGATAATCTGGATTCAGTCAAACATCTGTGAGAGTGTTCCTCCCATCTGGTGTGAGTGTGTGTGTGCATGTGTTCCACAAACAGACAGAGAACCAAATGTTCTAGGTACTTGTCATGTTTTATTGCATACTTTAAGTCGTGTGAATGTGAAGTGTCCTTTCACCAGAAGGTTTTGGTTAATATCAGTATATTTTTATAAATTTGAAATTCATTGTGCCCCATCTTTTTTTCATAAACATTTTTCATTCTTAGGGTATATGTGCTAGATTTGAAACTTAACATTTTTAGGCACAGATGGAAAAAGTTATTGGCTCCTTGAAAACACATGGGACAAAATGGATCCTCAAAGCATGTATGTACTTACAAACCAAGCTGTAGAGATCAAGAAAAGAACTTTATTGTTGATCTCAAGATTTCTAAATTGTCAAGATTTATATGGAGTTGTGGTGGAACTAGTTAACACTTAGAGCTTTTGGTATGTAATGACTATTTGCTATGGACTGATATTAAATGTTTCAAAGGATTGCGTTCTTAAACTTTCTGGATTTTTGTTACTCTCAGATATTATTAAGTAGTTAAAAATTTCTTTGCTATATTACATTAAAAACATAAGAACTTTGGGTCTCGTATTTATTTTCACTTGTTTTACTAATTATTTACAGAACACCGTTTTAACTTTTTTATTTTATAAATGTGTAGTATTTTAAACATATCTTTAAAAATTGTTCAATTGGAACTACATTAACTTCTGATTTGTTTTTATTAGGATTTTTAAAAAAAAAAATACACTTTTTCCATGTCGGTGCACAGCACTTAACAGAAATGTTTGTATTCCCTTTCTTTCAATTCAATAAACAATAAATAACTGGAATGAATAGTTCTTAGTTTCCCTAACTTCACTTACATGACTGACTTGGATGTTAATTTCTTGATCAATAATTGTAGATTTCTTCCATATTATTTCACTTCCACGCTAGGAAAATTAATTTGTGGCAGTGTAGCTGCAGCTGAGTCACTCAGTGCTGTGTCCAGGCTCTGCTGTCTGCCTCTAATCCACCTCACCCTCGTGTTTGTGCTGTACTTTAGCACTTGACCTGCCCCTGTCCCAGGCTGTGCTTATCTCACTGAGGCTCTGTGAAACCCATCATTCCTTAACACTGCAGCCTGCTTCAATATCACACTCTGGTTGCTGTAGGTGATCTCTGAGTTTTATGGGGTTTTTTTGATACTTCATAGTAAGAAGGTGCTCCTAAAGTACTTGGATCTCCTGCCTTTGTGTTCCCTCCAACTTCTCCTCCCTGTGCCTTAAACCAGAACATCATCTTTGTCCTGCATTTTTATTCAGCTCTCGCTTATGTTGTGTTAAAAAGTTGTGCCTGAATTTCCACTCCCTGTAGCTTTTCCAAACTCAAACCTTTTGCTGATTTGCATTCAATTTTGGAATTCTTTTTACTTATTGATGAGAAGTCTTCACTCCCTCTAGTAGCACCTTTGTGTTAACTTTGTTCTCTCCCTTACAGTTTAGGCAGCACACAGATAATTATGGCTTAATTATGGCTTAATTATGCCTCGTTCCTCTGCATGTCCTCCTTCGTGCCACTTGCCTTGGCTGCTGGCATTTGCAGGAGGGTTCTTGGGTTGCAGACCCACTTCAGCCATAAATTATTCACACAGCAGATGAAGGGAGTTACTAACAAACCCAGCCAAAAAAGCTGTGCTTCATCTGCTGTCCTGTCTGCCTTTAACAGGTCAGAAGAGTGCAAGAGAAACAGGTATATGAATTCTATGGGCCTGGGACTTTCCAGCATTTGTAACATTGAAGTCCTGTGGGTTTGGGATTTGATATTTTTGGGGGGTTATTTTAAAATCTGCTTTCTGCTTTGTTTTTTTAATGTGGTTTTTTTTTTGGTTTTTTGTTTGCTTTTTTAAAACAATTCAGATTATTTCAAAGAAATTCCACAATGAACCTGAGAGTAGATGTGCATTTCTTAATCAGCTTAAATCCAAATTCTGCCTGAGAAGAGCCCTTCCTTACACCTTGTCCCTGCTCCATGTGCTCTGTGTGTGCCTCACATGTGCCAGGGCTGTCACCTCATCCCAGAAGGATGGCAGTGCCAGTTGTTTCCTCACTTTTAAAGAACTGTACTGTTCTCAAGGGTTTGTATGGCTCTGTTCCTGCCAGAACTAAGTGCTGAAGGTACTGGTAACTGTTCATAATACACAGCCCAGATTGTCCCACTGCTGCCTCCAGTGTCCATCACACCCTACACTTAAAGGCATAAATGGTCTTTGGGCACTTGTCCAGCAAAATCCTAGAGAGCTTCTTGTGAGAAGAAGGAATTAGAACAAAGGTCTGGCATTTCTGAACTGATAAAGATTTGCCTTTTTGGGCTTATCAGGGTTTCTGGTTGATTGTTAACCTGCATGTAGAATTGTTCTTAGGACTACTACTCAGACCACTGATTTACCATGTTCCATAATACAGAACCATTTTAGAAAATCAAACCAGTCATTTATTAGATTGAGGGGGCAAATGTGTTCTTTAAAAAACAGGTTCAATAACCAACAGTCTGTAGCTAATGATTAATTAGGGGGAAACATGCAATTCTACACATTTTACCTAACCCCCCAAATGCAGAATTCTTCACTGTGTTCTGTAATCTCTCTGATGCAAGATGATCATCTTTGAAGCTGGCTGGGCTGTAGATTGTGGCTGAGGAAAAAGGGCTCAGTAACATCACTTAAAAGTTGGAATCCCTGCAGGACTCATTTATTTTCACTGAGCTAATGGTGCCTCACAAAGTTATACCTGAATACCTCAAGTCCAAAGGGAAAGAGTGTGAGTGAATAGGAAGGAATCTGTATTTGACCTCACACCAATTTATAGTGATTGTCAGATGAATTTTTTTTTTAAAAATCAATCTCAAGTTTCTTATTGTCTTGAATTCTGTATGCTAAGCTTGGGTTTAAATTGCCCTGTTCTCTGTTGAAAAAGAGGGAGTTTTGTTTTTTTTTCTTACCACCATAAAAATTTCTGTGCTCTGTGGGTCTCCCAGGAGTGACATAATTGCAGTATCCCTATTTTCAGCTAATTAATGTTTTTAGCTATTACAAATACATTTTTTCTGAAGATCTCTTTTGAAGCAGGCACTGGCCCTGTACAGTAAGAAGGCTTCAACATTACCAGTGTAATTATTCAGCAGAATTGTAGTCTCTGAAACCTGCTGCTGAGGTTTTTACAAGTCTTACAATCAGTTGTTGGATATAAATGAACAGAGAACTTATTCATCATGTTTTTAGAATAAGATACCAAGCTCCTAGTTTGAGTAATGGACTTACAATTAAATGAGGGTAATGCTTATGTTTCTCAGTGTGAAACAAGTTTAGTGAACTGCATCTATTGTCAGCAGCACAGCAAGGACCTGACTTAGGCCCTTTCTTCCAACACCCAAAAGTATGTGCAGTAGGTTTCTTTCACACACAAATGAAGTAATTCAATTGCATACCATAATCTGCTAAAAAGTTACTGACTTTTCTACTCTTCTGAAGTTTTATTTGCTCTCCTTTCTCCAGACCTACCTCCTGTCAGAGTTTTGGCTTTACAGGGCAATACTTTTTGTAGTTTGGTGTTGTGCTGTCAGGCAGTCAGTGTCATCCAGCTGGGGTAGCTGTTTCCTTAGTTGTTTTTTTAATGAGCACAATTTTCATCATTCATCTTTAACACAGCTTAACTTGGACTCCATCTATCAAAACTTTAAAGCCAAACTTCTCCTAGAACAAACACTGACCACAAGGTTATCTACAGCAATAAAGCATCAGTAGTGCCTTTTCATGGCTAGCCCTGAAAACAGTTGTTGAATTCAGCTGTACACTGAAACCCCAAGTACTTAAAAAAGCTCATAAATTTTCAGATGGAATTACAGAAGTGTATTTTTTTAAGTGTTTTAATTGTTGTGTTTGTTCCAAGAGTCCTGTTTGCAAGCACATATATAAAACTTAAAGACAGTTATTGGACAGGGAGGGCACAAACTCAGGTTTATCCACTTGTCACTGATGCAAGAGCTGCACAAAGAGAACTTGCTGGTATCACTGAAGCAGAGTCAATCAGAACTGGAGTGAGTGGGGTTATGGGTTACAGACCATTTCCCTGAGCTAGACTGACTCTTGTTTCACCCCACTGGCTGTGCAAACAGCAGGTTCAGGGAGTAGCAACTGCAGATAGTCTCTTGCTCTGTAACCAACTCCACCCCAGTGCAGTATGATCTTTACTTTATCTGGATGTCCATGATGCACTTCAATGACAAAATAGGAGTTGAAGGGAAAAAGCAAGTACTAATCATGTTTATCTATGTTCTTACACACAAGTGTCATATCCACCAAAGGGATCTTAATCCATCCAAATGCAAGACTTCATATAGATTGCTGCAGCAGAGTGAGGAAAGGGAGGAAAATATCACTTTTATTCCATTGATTTTTGTCTGGAAAGAATACCAACACAAAGATGCAAGCTGTGCTCCTGTTCCACTTTGAAATCTGTTCCAAGTGCTCCTTCAAATTAGGCTCTGATAGGACAGCTTGGCAGCCAAAGTCTCATCCTGACTCCTCTCAGCAAGAATCAGATATCACTGCTGCATTTGAATGTGCTCTGGAACAACCATCATTAGCTAACGCTGCTGAAACGAGTTTCCCTTATCACCATTCAATTCCTATGAGGTCACTTCTGTAAGCAAGGATTTCATCTTACAGAAGCAGCAGCTCCAGAAGTTTGGCTTGTAAAGGAACAAAAACAACTGCTACACAGATCCAATGCCTTTTGAAAATATTTTATGTTAAAAATACAGAAAAATATTTCTTGTTCAAAGAGGAAAAATATACTGCATGACGACACTGATCTAGGTGTGTTCGGGAGGTGTCTGTGGCTCCACAACCAGTCACTGGAGTGATGACCCAATTTGGCAGCTAAGGGTTCTCTTTCAACTTCTCAATCATTTATCAAAGCCAGAATCATACTGTGACAAAACAGAAAACATGATACCAGTGGATTACTGAAGCTTGTGCAAGCAGGAGCAGCTCTCAGTGTCACGGGAGAGCTGCACTGAGAGAACCTGAAACAGAAAGTCAAGGCAGCCCTGCTGTGTGCTGTGCTTATGAAGACAAGGCTGCAGAAGCAACACTGCAGCACAGGAGCAGCAGCTCTGCCACCCTGGAGTAAGCAGCCTTATCACACAACACATCTATTTGTAACTCAGCCAGATCAACTTCATTTTTTAAAAACAGAACTTGCAAAATAAACTTGTGCTCAGTATTTCCTTTCTAAACAGGCCACTTACTGTAGGTGCTGAAAGCATGAAACTCTTTATGTTGTACTTGTGGATTTGATTTTAAGGAATAGCCTGAGTTTCCAAACAGTGTTTGATCAGAATGAATAAAGGCATATAGTGAGCCCAGAGATAGCTGTCAAAATGTATTACCAAGGCTTAGCAGGATGCAAAAAGCTAAGACATGAATACCAGCAATTACACCAGTGGAATAGAGGGGATAAAAATAGCTGGCAGACAATCCCTTTGTTGCTTGGGAGCAATTTTTGAAACTAACCTGTAAAGGTACATGAAGAAACAGAGCAGATGAAAGCCCAGCTTAATCATGGCTTCTTTCATGTGTGATTTCAGTTGTCCTCGGTTATGGATCTCTGTGGGATCAAATACTCCCATGTTTCCACTTGGCACCATAATGTACCTGAAAGTTAAAGAATAAAAAAAGAACAAAACAAAAGCCAAACAAACAAACAAAAAATTTAGGAAAAAAAATGAGCACACAGCAAAACCCAAAAAACGTTAGGGAGTGTCAGGGCAAGAGGCAGGGGAAAGCTTGCCAAGAAAGGACTTTCATCTGAAAAGCTGTTTCACAATTCAAGGTAAGGGAGTTCTGGATATTGCAGCTATCTCTGCCAGTACAACCCACAAATAATAAGAGAACAAGAAGTACTAAAAACATCAGCCCAGCTTCCTAGGTATAAGTGAGAGAGATTCCAGGTAACAGCCAATTCCAGCTCATTTTAATTGCTGTTCACAGTTAGTTGCTGTCATGGGGAAAACACCCACCCACACTGGAAAGATGCATTAGATGAAAGGGACTGGAAAATAATCTAATTTAACTAAGAATCAGTAATTTCTTTAGCAAAGAACCTCACAGAGAAAATGCCAAACTCCAGTGGTCACAGTGAGATGGCATAAGCCAAGGCCCTGTGCTGTTACTGGTGCCTTTGTCACAGCCATCCTGGGACACCCCAGCACAGACAGAGGCTGACAGGGTGAGCTGGGCAGAACTGAACATGTCAAGTTCTGCTGTCTGAGCCCACATGAGAACAAAAGCTGCGTGAAGCCAAGTGGAATGAAAGCCAAGGAAGCATGAAAGCAGCAAACCAAATGTTTGTGTCCTGTGACAAGTGAGCCAGCAGCATGTTCTCTTGTCACTAGAATTTCTCGAGGGAGCACATGAAGTTCTCACTCCAGCTGAGCTCAGGCTACAACTTCACTTCACTCAGATGTCATACAGGCTCTACCTTCCCGGAATCAGATTCTTTCCATGCAGGAATTTAACTCTCTAACCAATTTTAGAAGGGAAAGCAAGTGCCTACTTTAATAGAAGTACACAGTATGAAGCAGCAAGGTGGTAACCAGCACAAGAAATTTTGACAGCTTCAAAGAAAATGCATTCTGTCTGTGGCATCTCAGCCTTGCCTAAATGAAACATCAAACCCTAAACCTGCCAGCAGATCCCAAACCAAATATTGGTCACTACAGGTCACAGCTGTACACAGAGAGGGGCAAACAAAAACAGGCCAAACCATGCCCTGGGTGTGTATTTAGGCAACATTTATTTATTAAGCATAAAGTTACAGTCTCATGTTTCTCCAGCTTAGAAACATTTGGAGGCTTTGCTGGCAGTTCTGTAGGAAACAAGGGTGATATTTATCAATATTTAAATAGCACAGCTATTTTGCCCAACCAGGTTATCAGTACAGAGATCCTCAACTTTGTTTTAATGAGAGCTGTGAAACTTTTTGTTTAATTCTACCAGCAACTCAACCCATCCCTGCAAACAGTTAGCCCTGGCAGGTTCAGGCAAACAAGAGTTACAGCCAGCTTTCCATACCTGCACATTTAACATGGGGCTCTTCCCTCAGTAGAATGACTGGAGATAATTTGTGACAAATCCACATCCAGTTTCCATCAGCTAAACCCCTGTGAAGGGTCAGTTCTCCACACACCAAATGATGTCAGAGAAAAAGAACACGGTTTGAAGTGACAGTCCCAGTGCTGCCACATGGAAACCCCCGTGGTAACTAAACCATTTCCAAGGGTGGCATGTACATTTCCTGTGTACAAAGAGCAGGAACACTGACAGCTGTGCTAGGGTGAAAAGGCTGCAAATCTTCCCAAATGGAAGCTTCCTTCCATTCCAAACCTTCCAAATGCAAACCTGCAGGATGGGGGCCAAAACCAGTGCAGGTGAGGGGATGGCACAAGTCAGTGAATGAAGGAGGGTGCAGGGGACAACACCACACCCCATGGTTTTACAACATATCAGGAATGGCATGAAAACATTATTAACTCAGTTTTCAGTACTATTTCATAATCCCAATTAATGTGCTATCATTGCCTGTCAATTTGGGAATGACCCACAAATGGGGATTTCTGGGCACTAAAGAGAATGCAAGCAAAGGCCACAAGTTTCATGACCTTTACTCTGTTGGGTTTCTTGTCACAAGAAATGATGTCAGTTTGATCAGTGAAGACTGTTAGCAACTGAAACATCTCAGCATGCCACATTATTCATCTTTGTACTACACTTAAAGCTAAACTAGTAACCAAGGAACCCCAGAAACCCTTGAGCACTTACCTGTATATATTCCACGTGGCCACTGGCAGGTTGAGGAGAAAGATGAACCAGTGCAATGAAATAAGCATTAATACAGTGACAACAGCATGGCCAATCACCTCAGGCACCACCCACTGCAAAAAAAGGGGAAAGAGGAAAGAGTTACATGCACAACTCTAAATTCCTTGATGAAAAAGACATCTATTTGGGATTACAGTCTGATTATAACCATGTAAATCTGAAAAGCTGGCAGCAGAGGCATGTGGTTGCATCACAGTGTGGACAAATGAATACCTTCAGGCAGGTTCCACACCAGTAAGCAGAAATCAAGCCCTGAGATGTTGTAACAGAGATGCTTTTTCCAAGCATCACCAACATTTCTGGAGAGCAGCACAGTCTGAACACAACTATGCTACACAAGCATTCAAGAAAGAGAACTGAGAAAGCGGAAAGAGCTCGTTTGAAATCACTGCAGAGAGGAGTGGGTTTAGGGATTCAGATAATTAAAACCTGCACAAACAGCCCCAGGCTTGGAACAGATAAGAAAGGGGATCAATATAAAAACTGGCATCATTAAACTGGGTCAGCCCCTGGCAATTCCACATTCTTGGATTCACAGGATCCTGTGCCATTCCCTCTCATATTGAGGAAAAAAAATACCTTTAAATCAAAGTGAACACACAGATGGGTAGGGCACAGTGATTTAATGATTTAATGCTAAGAGTTTTAAGCAGATTCATTTAAAATAGTACTTTGGTGATGGAATTTACTGAAAGAGACACACGCAAAATACTGCCAATCAAGGTACCCATCACACCCCAGTTATTTACAATGCTCGGGTGAAGGATGTGGTTTTCTCAAACCACAGCAAATGCAAAGAAGAGTAATTTACTTTATTGAGCTTGGAGCAGCATGATCTAGCATTGATGTAGTCACATTCCAGATCTGATAGCGTGATTATCTGAGGTTCAGGATAAGGAAACACATTATGGTAATTCAGAATACACAAAGCTTTACTTTTGTCCAATAAACTGGGGACAACCCTCTGCTCTCAGCATCCACTGCCTTGCTCTGTCAAAGGCATATTTCAATTAGTCACAACTCACTCCTATTTTAGACAGAAGGTTTGGCTCTATTTTATCATCAGGCCAAGTGATTTTATTATGTATTCCCAGGGGCAACTATTGCACAAGTGCTAATGTTCAGTTCAGCCCGTAAAACAGATCAGGCAGGCAAACTTGCAGTATCGAAGTGTCGATACAATTGTACAATCTAACAGTATTTTTAGTATCAAAATTGTTACTACAACCCTTGTAAAATTGTATAATCAAACAGTACTTTTAGTATCAAAATTGTTACTACAACCCTTGTAAAATTGTATAATCCAACAATATAATATAAACAATATAATATAATCAAATGATCCTGCAGTTCTGTGACACTGGCAAATGTTGTTTGATACTTTTAGTATCAAAATTGTTACTACAACCCTTGAAACCAAAACTTAATGGGCAGGAGAAGCTGCTAATGCACTTTTAAACACTCCTCACACAACTGTGCAGTTTTAAGCAGTGAATCTACTTTTTTTCCCTAACATTTACAACAATATTGAATTAATTAATACTTTGCTAGGAAATAAGAGGGTAACATTCATTACTGAATGAACTTTCAGACTGAAACACGAATATTTCAGACAGAAAAGTCCCCTTAAAAAAGGCTTAGGATGCACATGTGCACCTCACCACGCTGTCTCATGTAGAGCTCATGGTTCTTTTCTCCAAGGAAATGAACACTAAGACATCTTTTTCCTAAAAAACGGGTAAAGTCTGTTCATTTTTCAACAACTTATCCTTCTAGGAGGAATATTTTTTTTTAAATTGGTATTGTTAGAAGAACTGGGCAGTCCCTGAAAAATCCCATCAGCACTGGAAGAACGCGCAAGAAAAAAAAAAAAAAAAAGAAAGAAAGAAAGAAAAAAGAAAGCCAATTCTCTTTTATTGAGAAAAGCAAGGAAAAAAAGGTGAATATGTGCAAGATTGCGGACCAGCCCCTAACAAAAGAACATTGAAACGCAGCTCGGAGCACACAGAGCCAGCACAGCGCCGGCCGCGCTTCCAGGCCCGCGCAGCTCCCTCAGCACCGCTCCCTTCCTCAGCGCTCCCGGTCCCCTCAGCCTTGCCTGTGTCCCCTCAGCAGCCGCGGCCGTGTCCCCTCAGCCCCTCCCGTGTCCCCTCAGCCCCTCCCGTGTCCCCTCAGCCTCGGCCGTGTCCCCTCAGCAGCCCCGCCCGTGTCCTCTCAGCCGCTCCCGTGTCCCCTCAGCCGCTCCCGTGTCCCCTCAGCAGCCCCTCCCGTGCCCTCTCAGCAGCCGCGGCCCCGCGGAAGGAGCACGGCCCGGCTCTGAGCCCACTCCAGCCCGCTCCAGCCCCGCCCCGCCGCCCTCAGCCCCCCGCCGCCTCAGCGGGCCCGGCCCGGCCCGGTGACCCTTGCTGCCCACACCGCGCCCGCCGCAAGGAGCAGGATACGAAGTAAACGGAGAGGAAGATGAGGGCGCAGCAGTCGATCAGCGAGAAGATGAAGACCACCGACTCCATCCCGCCGCCGCCGCGCCCGCCGCACTCGGGCCCTCCCGGCCGCCGTAGGCGCCGCCTCGCCCGGGCGGGCCCTCGCAGTGAGGCACGCTGGGAAATGGAGTTCCCTCTCCGGCGGAGTGGCCGCCATGCGGTACCGGCCCGGCCGCGTCTCCGATCCCCGGCTGAAGCAGCGCATCAAGCAGGTACCGCCTGCCCTCCGGGGCATCCCCGGTACCCCCGGCATCCCCGGCATCCCCGGTACTCCCGGTACCGGCAGCCGGCTCGTGTATTCTCCTTTGGCTGAGGGGCCATGAGCATCCGGCCCGCTCAGTGCTAGGAGAGTGCCCGAGCCCGGCCCTGCCTCTGAGGGCTTTAGAAAGGCCTTAAAAAGGCTTCAGAAAGGTCCATTGGTTTATTTTATTGATTTTAATTTTCTGTAAAGTCTTTTTTTTTTCCTTGTCATTTTTCTGCCCTCTTTAGTAGTTCTGGTCTTGAGGCTGACTGCTGCTGCTTCACATGTGAAATGGATAGGGCAAAAGAAATATAGTCAAAGTATTCATATATATATATATATATATATAGGTATATAGTTATATATGTGTATATATGCCTATGTATATATATGTAGATATATAGGTGTGTATGTATATATTTACACATATAATATATATGTAATATATATTATATTTATTATTATATTTATTTTATTTTTTTATTTGTACATTTACATGCACATACCTATATACCACATGTATAAATAAATATATATATATATAAATATAGATATATACATGTGGTATATAGGTATTTGTATGTAAATATATATGTGTTTATATGTATATATTTGGACCTTAGGAAGAATTTCACTGAAAGGGTGATTAGACATTGGAATGGGCTGCCCAGGAGGTGGTGGAGTCACCATCTCTGGCGGTGTTTGAGGAAGGACTGGATGTGGCACTCAGTGCCATGGTCTGGTGATCAGTCATGGTTTGGACCTGATGATCTCAGAGATCTTTTCCAACCTAAACGATCCTGCAATTCTGTGACACTGGCAAATGCTGTTTGTGTTTGGAAACATGTTCAGGGATTTTATTGAATAGCTGAGAAAAGGGCAGAATGGGATTACTTCCCAAATACATGGTGTGAACAACAGGGAAAACTGTGGTTCCTTCAAGTGCTGTGTCACATCTTATGATAGTTTGTAATGACTTTGCACCTTGAACTCCAGGTTTCTGAGCCTCTATAAATGTACTCCACTTCTAATTCCTTAAAATGAGGCAGTGACTGCTTGGTTTAGTTCACAAGATCACATTGACTGTGTCTTGACTATTCCAAAGTGGAAAAGCCAGCTGGGTTTATGGTAGCCTTGATGTTTCCTGCAGGGCAGGAGCTGCCCATGGGTTATCTGAAGTGCAGCATCATTTTAAAAGCTAAATACGTATTCAATTTGTTTGTTTTTTATGGAGTTATTAATTTAAATGAGGCTTTGAAATCCTCCTTGCTGTGATACTTGTGATACCAGATCTTTTAGGATGATTCTATATTTTCTTCCACTTTTTCAAGAAGGATTTATCTTTGTGGTATCAGAAGTTCTTGCTGCTGGTTTGGAGAGTGAGGGAAGAAAGCAAGTGGAGTACAGTTGTACATGAAATTTAGTACATTTTCTCACACTTTCATAATTGGGCTTTGAAAATGGGTTGGATTAGCTGCTGTCACAGCAATGAAAAGGCTTGAGAGAGAGAATTGACTTTATCAACACAGTTCTCTATAGCATGCTCTGAAATGTCTTGTAAGGATTAAAGTTGTTCTTATGAGAGTATCCCTCCTGATTCATATAGATGGATGCATTTTCTAAATAAGCTTTCTTGCTAAATAAAAGTAACAGAATTGACCCAGCAGAAGCCCCCAAATGTAGGATGCTGCCTTTCCCCAGGAAGCAGAGCTGCCCAGGAATCTGTGCTTTAATAAACATTTCCCAGTTCATTGGGAGATACTGTCTGGTGTGTTGCAAGGCAGTGAAAAGCTGATTCTGATTCTCATTTCAACTTTTAAGGAGGGCAGAATTTAAAATAGGCATATTTGGTCCAGCTGTTCTGGTGAAGTGATTGACAAAGATTTTATTCCCTGCTTCAAATTCTTCATTTCAGTATCTTGCAAGTAGTAAATGTGGGCAGTATGTTGACATTGGAGTTCTAGCATCTGATTTGCAGAAAACCTACAGGTGAGCCAACATTTGTCTTCTTACATCCTGTGTTCAAAATGTAGAATATATTAGTTTGTTCTATTGCATTCATTATTAAAGTTATAATTTATGTTACCTTCCTTAGTAGTTGTTGAGGCTGATTGAAGCAGTAAGATTGCTTTGCTTCCCTCTGCTGATACATTTAATGACTCATATTTTGTTAATTCATTGGCATTCTAAGATCTAGCTGTGGTTTGGGTTTTTAATGGGTTGATTTTTGTTTTGTTTTAAATAAAAAGCTGCAGATTCGTTGCAGCATGTCGGGGTTTACCCCAGTGAGTTTAAAATGTGCAACACCTCAGTGCAGACATGGGGAGGGACAGAGGATCCAGTAAGACACTAATTAATACCTTGCTCAGTTACTCAGCAGGACAATCACCTTTTTGCCCAGTTAGTTTTTAATAAAAACCTGTGTGGAAGCTTGGGATTCTACTTTCCATGTACTTTTTCCACTGGGAATGACACTATGTTGAAGGAATAACCAGTTGGTGTAACCTGTTTATTTTGGTTTTTTTCAGTGTAGATTATGGTCGAAGAAAAAGAAATGCCTTTAGAATACAAGTTGCAAAGGGTAGGTCTGTTAATACAGTGTCCAAAATGCCCAATTCTTTGATTGTGCTTTGGCTGTTAATTCTTAACATGGTTGAACTGTTTTCTTGCAGTGTTTGAAATAATCAGCAATGAAAAGGAGCGTGAAGATTTGGCAGTTTTAGAATCTGAGCATGTGGCAAAAAGAGCAAGACAGCAAGAGAAAAATGAGTAAGAAGAGTTTTTACTACTAGATTAATAATGCCATTGCTGTTACCAGTTCTTTAAAGCTTTCTGGGTTTGGTTTATTGCATTTTGGTTGCTTCAAGGGTGCAGGTGGATCCCATAGGCTTGTGCTCTTTAGAAGTTACCTGTAGTTACTGGAAATTTTTTTTTCGTGCTGAAGACAAGCAGATATTAGAGCCAATCATGATTTCTCTGTTGTGAGGAGCATACAGTCCTGAATTAGTGGACAACCTGATGGCTTCCTTGATAGTTTTCCACATAATGCCCTGTTCCTCACGTGTTTCAGTTCCTTGGTTTTGTTCTTAGTCGTTTTTGGGTGTGGGAGATACTGGCCACATCTGAGAGATGAGACTACCAGACAGGCTGTTCAGAGTAAATCACCAGTGGGGGATGAAGATTTCCTGACTCCTAACCATGTCCATAATCCCATGGAGTGTTGTGTTTTCCCTAACCTGGGATAGATATGAAGGATCTCATGGGAAAGTAGGACACTGTTGTCAGAAGGATTGGTCTGGTTCAGCAGTGATTTGCTGCTATTTCCCTTGGTGAACTGAATCATAGTGAACTACATCACTTTTATGTAGGTCTGTCTTTAAGACAGGTTGGCAAGTTGATCCAACTCATACACACTTGGAAAGGATGCATTTTTTGACTTTTCATACTAGAAGATTGAGAGCATGGGAGTCAGGAATTTTTCTCCAGCATTAGGCTACATACCATGATTATGGGGAGCCACATTGTGGAAATCACTTCTGTTTGATTTTACAGATGTCTCACTTGCAGTTCTGCTCTGATAAATTAATAGTTTTTGTCTTCCTTCCCTGTTAAGCACTACTGGAAGTGGCACAGATGACTCTGACTATGATGATTATCCAGAAGATCTAGTAAGTTGTATTTTATTATGATTGTTTTTATTTCCATAATAAATGATTCTGTGTTGTGAAATTGAAGAATTTGGAAGGGGGGATAGAGATAAGGTCTAGTCAGAGTTAGCAATTCCAGCTGAGAATCTCTGGAGCTGGAAGGAGGTTGTTTCCTGAATGAAAAAGAGGAACTTGTGGTGGGGGATCACCTTTGGGAAGGCACACTGAGAGCCTGAAGGACTTGGCTGTCAAATGGGTGAAGTGATTGAAGGAATTGTGATCTTCAGCTCCTGCCAAAAGAGGAGCCTGCCCATTAACAGGAGTCATTCCAGGGTAAATTGCACAGGCTGCTGCCCCTTCAGCCAGCACATGCAGGTTTCTATGCAGTCATTTGGTTTGCAGAGGAGTGGGTTGGAAGATGCATTGCCTATTTTCTCCAGCAGAGATAATGCTGAATTATGTTTATCAAATTGTTTTCATTGACCTCTAAATATAAATAATCCAAGTTAAAACCAGTCCTGTGTATTTTCTTTACAAATGTGTAAATCTGCAGTCTACAAATCACATGAACAGTTCCCTGCTGAGCTTGTACAAGAAAGGAAATCCTGATTCTGTTCCATCCACTCCAAAAAATGAGCCAGTGGAGACCTCTCCTCGTGTGAGAACAGCACCTCAAACAAGCACCCTCACACCAGAATCCAGAGGTGACAGACCAATCTCTGATGGTGGCTGGTTCATTGATAAAACTCCTGATGGGAAAGACTTCTTCATTGACCTTTCTGAGGATGGAGAAGGAGAGGAAAAGAAACTGATTTCTGAGGTACTTTGTGTTTCACAAACCCAAGGTGTTCTAAGCAGATGCATGAATAGAATTGGCACATTTCAAGCATGTTTGTACAGAAGGTAGAAAGTCACCAAGTAATGAATTTCTTCCAGATTTTTTTTGAGGCAAATGTAGTTCTCAGTATCGAGGAGGCCCAGATTAGTGCCCATACTGAGAGAAAGATGAGTGGGATGTGGCTGTTATTTATTGCATTTGCACCAGCCTACCTGGCCTGTGGCTTGCTTAGCCAGTGGTGAAGTCTTAGTGACCCTGGAGAAAAGAGGAAAGTTCTTTTTATTTCTTTTACCCTGTAATAGTCCTTCTCTCAGATGCACTTAGCTTGTGTTAGCACTGAATAATGTTTTCTTACACCCCCTTTTGACTTACTAGAAATAAAACTCGTTTCCAGTGGAGTAAATACATTTGTATAGTTGTATTCATGCCCAAATTGGGTTCCTTCATGGCATGCAAATAACTGCTGTCTGATTTTGGTTAGTAGTTTTTAGGGGGTTTGTTTGGTTTGGGTTTGGTTTTTTTGCTCATTACTATGTTCTCTTAACAAAAAAAGTGACTATTGTAATCAACCCATTTAAAAATAAGGCACATTCTAAGTACAAAAAAGAGTTTCTGCAAAAAGGTGTAAGCTCCTGGCTTGCTTGTCTTTACTTACATAATTTGTGTAAGTTAAGCATCTTAGACACCCATTTTGTTAAGTTTTTGCAGAAGTTCACTGACTTGGAAGGTTTTTGTGTATATAATTCTGGTTTTATGTCCTAGAAATCAACAGACTTTTCTGTCTTGGAGAGTGAAAGAAAGAAGACAAAGGGCAGGAGAGCAAAAAGGAAAAAAGGAGAATTTCCAGACGTAGATGGAGAAATTGAATCCATGTTACTTAAGAAAGGTGAGAAGTTATTTTTGGTGTGTTACTCCAAACAAAGAAATAATATTAGACCATGGAATCTGTTACCAGAAAAATGCTTTCTGATGTGCAGATAAGTGACCCCAGGCAGTTTTTAAAAGAAATTTAGCCCTAATGTTGTACTAAAATAATATTGCAGTCCTATGTCTACTACTAAAAAATAATATTACTCTGTGTGCTCAGCTTTTTGTTTAGGCTGAGTATGTTTTGTTCAGGATTAGCAAATACATTTATAGCATGGCTAAATTAGTGTCTTCTCCTCCTTAACAGTGAGAAATAAGGGGTCAGAGCTTTACCACCCTTCAGTGAAGTTTGAGGATGTAGGAGGCAATGATGAAACATTAAAGGTTAGTTACAATGTTATTGGTGGGCTACAGGATGCACTGAACAAAATGTGTCATGAAAAATGGCAGAGGAGAAATATTGCAGAGTTCATGTGCATGGCACTGAGTAAAGCTGCTTAAACCAGCAGCAAGGGGGGGGTTGTTGGTTTTTCTCTAATTAATCTTTCTTTAAGCAGTCATTTAATTCAGATTGTTAAACAGAACTTGTTTTATTTTCCCCTGTCTATAGGAACAGCAAATACTATTTTCTGCAATTTAAATGTAGATTTCTCTTGTTGTTACCAGGAAATCTGCAAGATGCTCCTTCACATCCGTCATCCTGAGGTCTACACCCACTTAGGGGTGGTTCCACCTCGGGGCTTCCTTTTGCATGGCCCCCCTGGGTGTGGGAAGACACTGCTGGCACAGGCAATTGCTGGGGTGAGATGGCTTCACATCTACAGCTTCTTCCTTTTCTGAGTTGCTTTTAGAGGGAGAGAGAATAATATTCTTTCAGGAGAGACTGGAGCTTTTTATTTTAGCTGTCCTGTGATAGTCTGAAATATGTTCATCTTTACTTCCTTTGTTTGAATTCCATCTGAATCTTTACTTGATAGAAGCTCATACATAAAGAGTCATGGTGACAAGGTTTTATCTGTGATTTAACTGTTTTGAGGCATTCCCAGAACAGAGCAACACAGGCACAGGTGTTTTGAGAAGGGTAAAAATGAAAGATAATTTTGGTTAAATTTACCTTACTGTTTCAAATCTAGACTCAACATTACTGATCACATTGATGACATTGATTCTGTTGGTTGTTAAACAGCTGATTTCTGAATTCCAAAACTGGATCTTGCCTTGCCTGTGTCATACTGATGTTTTCAGAGCCCATGACACTACTGGTGTTAATGGTTTGGGGTGATGGTGAACCTGCTCTGCTACTGATCCTGTTTTGGATATAAATCTAAGGACTTGTAAGGCTCTCAGTGATAACCATGGGCATTTCCTTTTCTTTAATACAGTTGCTCCTTAAATGTTACTGATGATAACCTTAAATTTAGATTCATGTAAATTACTGACTTCTGTAGTGCAGATAAAGATATTTATTCCTGAGATGTGATTACACCCTTCTGACATTGTTTCAGATGTTTTAATTAAGAATATTTAGATCTTTTCTTTCTAATGCCTTATTCTAAAATGGAACCCTTTGAATCATTTGATGATATTTAATTCTTCTAAGTAAGTATTTGTATGCTGGAAGGGTACTACACTTGAGGAAAGAAGCATGTCCCAAGTGAAAAACTTAGAGATTAAATAAATTTAATGACTGCTTCTTAAATATTTTTTTTCTTAAATAAGAGATTTTCAGTAGTGCTCTTTTAAGCAAATTATCTTTAAGCACTGTAGGGTCTCTGGTAGCCTTGAGTTGCATAAATTAGGGTTCATTTTCTTTTATATATTAGGGATAGTTTTCTTTTATATATAATTCCAAGAGCTTGAAATAGGCTGCAACAACCTGTGGCACTACTGTGCTACAGTCTATTAAAATTGCAGTTGTATTTATTTATTTTTAATAGCAGAAAACTTTGAGCGTGAGCTTTGCAAGTGTCTTACTGTACAATCCTGCACAGATATTTCTGGAACAGGACTCTGGGAACCAAACCTGGTGGGGAATACCTTCCACACTGCTAAGCAATGCTTTGGGGTTTTTTTTAAGTTGGAGAATGCTCCTTCTATTTTTTAAAAATTCCTAAATCTTTAGTCATGAGTACGTAATTTGTAGGTTTAAAAGATGTCCTATTGAAAAATGTTTGTCCTCAAGGGCACCCAGCATTTCTAAACCTCTGGATTTATCATAAATGCACCCAGCATTTCTAAACCTCTGGATTTTCTTCCAGGAGCTGGAGCTCCCAATGGTGAAGGTGGCAGCAACAGAGATTGTGTCTGGAGTGTCAGGGGAATCTGAGCAGAAACTGAGGGAGCTGTTTGAGCAGGCTGTGGTAAGGCACACACTGGAAATAGCTCTGTGAATTGTTTATCTTTTTCTTTGTGAAGATTCATACTTTGTTGCTGTGCTTTGAATTTGAGTAAATGTGAGTGAATCTTTATCCTGCTGCACACATGACTGGTGTCCCCTCCTGTGACCAGAATTCCATTGTACTGCCACGATGTCACAGAGCACAAAGCTTTCTGTTCTGAAGCCTTGACAAAAGATGGTTCATCATAGCAATGTAAAGAGAGCAGCATAAATTATTTGAATATTTGGATCTGCTTGGCTTGATAGATTTAAAAAAAAAATAAGAGCAGTTCACTGTGCTTTTTTTGTGACAAGGGGTTTTTGCTGGATTTGTTTGGCATGGAATTTGAGTGGATGTGAGAGATTTTAGGCTTTGGCAGTCCAGGTAGAAAGCAGGAAGTTTGGAACAAACATGATAAGAGCAGGAGAAAAGTTAAAGTTGAAGTCTTGCTTTTGGATGTAGTAGGAAGCAAAGAGAATGAGACAGGTTGAGTTAATTTTAATATAAAGAAATGCAGATGTTTCTGGTTTTTAGTATGGGGCTGATGTTTTATTTCATGAGGTCAGTCTTCTGTTCCTGACCTCTGAGAATGTTCTGGTTTTCTGACTTTATTTCATTTTTCTCTTCCCCCTTGAAACTGTTTGTAGGTGTTTAAAGTATTCCCCTAAACAGGGCAGAAAGGTTGTTTGCAAAGCTGTTTGCTATGTTTCCTGATGCAACTACATTTTAATTTTTAGAGAGCCTTGTTGAGAAATTGTTTAGAATAATATTACATAGCTTATGGCAAGGAGTTTTTAGAAATTATGTATGTTTTGTAGGTGTAGTGATCAAGGGGAGGTTGCTCTAAATTACTGTTACAGAAATAACATCTATTGCATAAAATGTGTCTAAAATAAAATCTCTTGCTTTTCTGATAGTCTCCCTTAAGTTTTCCCACTTAGTTTTCACAGCAGTTTTCGTGCAGGGGAAAATATAAAAAATAATAATAATAATTATAAAAATAAAACCAATAAAAATAATAAAAACAAAATAAATACTAATAAAAACAATAGTAAAGATTCCTCATTATTTGGGTGGTGTGGAATCTGCATGGCCCTTCCCGCTCAGTCCCAGCGGGAACGGGAATAACCAGGAGATGGCGCAGCCGGTGCTGGGAACACCCAGCGCCGAGGGGGAACCACGCGGGTTTTGTACCTGGGGCTTTTTGGGAACAAAATTCCGGTTTCCTTAAGTATCTGTGAAAAACGCCAATCGCTTGTTTTTAAAATGTTAAAAGTTTAATAGTAATAAAATGGTTATAAAAGTAGTAATATGATTCGAGTAATAAAAATTTGGACAATTTGGATTTAGGACAATATGAGACAATAAAAACAAAGAGTTATGGACAGTCTGGGTACCTCTTTCTGGGCAAAATAAGCCTGAAAAAGGACCCACGTTAACAGAGGATTAACCCTTAAAAGCAGCAGCCTGTTGCACATTCATACACCTCATACAGGATGCATAAATTCCATTCAAACACAGGATTCTGTCTGGTCAGTGTCAACTTCTTCCTCTGAATCCTGACTGAGTTTCAGTCAGGGTTTTTGCTGGGCTGAGCGAGGCAGGAAGAAGTTGATTTCTCCTGATAATGGGGCAATAAATATTTTACTGCTTTTGGTCTTTTTTCTCTGAAAGATTTAGGTGTCCTGTGGCTGCTATCTCAGTGGGAGTACCTCATTCCTTTCTTTTAAAAAATATCCCACATACATAGTTTCTATTTAAACATTATGTTGTAACCTAAAACTATATTTAACAGACTACTTAAAAAAATTAATACAGCATAACTTTCTAGCATAACACATTTAATATTCATTTTAATATTTGGCAAAAGCCAATCATAAAATACACATTTTTCACAGTATCCCTTTGCACTACTAGTGCTTTTTGGGAATATTAATGATCTTACATCAGCTAAGCACTGTTATATTAGTTACACTAATTATTAATCTGTATTATTGTTGGCTTTTGATAAAGTTAATGGAATTTTAGAACTTGTGGGAGTTTCTCACTGCTCATTTTTACTCTTTGAATGTGGTCAGGCTCTGTAGTAGTCTTGAAGTTCCATGACCACCTACTGCTCCTTTTGTTTCATTCTGTGTGTCAATAATGCTACTCTTGAAATTCCACAGCTCTAATGTCACTAACAAAACAAACAACAAACCCAGCCAGACCTTTCTTGTGTGATTTTCGTTTATGGACTTCAGCAGGCAGTCACAATGGAATATTTAGGGAAAACATAATGCAACACAGAGGTATATTTAAATTTTAGACAGTGTTTAAAGACTGTCTAAAATTTAAGGTCTCATGCCTTAATTATTCCATAGCTTCAGATCAGTGAAGTTTCATAGTCTGGAGGCTCTCCAGATTGTCAGCAAGAGCAACAGAATTATTCCAGGACTTGATTGTACAGCAGATTTCCACTAAGAGTCACAGATCAGAAAACCTGAAACATTTCTTTCTTGTGATACACTGTGTCAGTGTGATTTTGTAATTATGGATTTTCCTTGTTCCTTAGTCCAGTGCTCCTTGTGTCCTGTTCATTGATGAGATCGATGCCATCACCCCTAAGAGAGAGGTCGCCTCCAAGGACATGGAGAGGAGGATTGTAGCTCAGTTCCTGACTTGTATGGATGGTGAGTTTCAGGAAGAGCTGTGCTAAAACCAGATTTAGAATTATCAGGCTCACTGTCTGCTTCCCTTCAGGAGTGACTTGTGCTTCCTTGAGAGGAGATAGTGGCAATAATTTTTCTTGTTTTGACACAGTTTGCCTGGGGAGTGGTTGGAAGATCATAATAAATTTGAAGGGGTGTTACTGCAATATTTTCACAGTGGTCTGTATAGCATTATATAAGCCTCTCTGTTGTATAAACAGAAATAATGGGGGAACCTGTTAAATTTATTAATAATTAATGAATCTGTTAGTTTTTAAATTTTTGCTTGATTGTGCAAAATACAAGTTTTAGGTAGTAGAGGCAGAGATGAGCAGCAGTTCAGTCTGACTGATTAGTTTATCTCTGCTGACTACTATCATGTGCTGCAGAACTAGAGTCCCACAGGTATTGAGTATGTGTACTGACTTAATTCCTTCTTTCCCTTAGACCTGAATAATGTGGCTGCCACTACCCAGGTCCTTGTTATTGGAGCAACAAACAGACCTGACTCCCTGGACCCTGCACTGAGGAGAGCTGGGAGGTTTGACAGAGAAATTTGTTTAGGGATCCCAGATGAAGGGGCAAGAGAGAAGTATGTGTTGTGAAGTTAAACTTTCTTTTTAATACATTGATAAATAAGAAAATGAGGTGTAGGTTAACATACAATTTAAGGAAAAGTACTTTATTGTGTTTAGTTCTGTTTGTACCTGTACACACCTGTGGGTCAGCACACACTGAAAAATTGCAGAAGACATTAAATGAGCTCCTATTTGTCTTGCTAGCTGTGCCTACATTTGGAGTAATTTCCTTTCTTGTGTGCAGATCTGCTTTTAACATTATGTTAATGGCTTTCCTAGTGCCTTAACAGTACAGATGATGGAATCAAATGTATCTTTTCTGGTGTTCAGGAAGTTAACATTCTGTCTTTGGTGCTCCCTATGTAACTCTTAAATTAGGAACATAAATTAAGAAAAAAAAGCCTGTTTGTACCTGAAGCAACAGGCCTGGATTCTTCCATTCCATTCCTCATGGAAATACACCAGTCTGGCATTAAGCTGAGCTGCAGTCATCCTGTGTTGTGTTTACTCCAAAGATCTATGACTATCAGACCAAGTTACAAGAAATAAATCTGGTTTTGCATTTTTAGTTAAAAAGGAACTGCTACTCATTTCCTCAACAGCAAAAAACATGGGAAGGGAAGTTAGAAAAACTTAGAGGTTATCTTGTTATGGAAAGGAAAGAAAGGTTAAAGGACAAGTTTCTTATTCTCAAATAATAATATTTCTAAGTTGAAGAGGCAAACACTTCTGCTTGCAGTGTTGCCCACTTTGCATTGTCAGCACTCAGGCCATTATTCCTCCTCGGGTCTTTTATTTTTTTTCTCCTCCCTCCCTTCTTCCTCCAGATTTGCTGCCCTGTAGTAATTGTGTTCCTCTTGGCTGTGGGCAAGACATGCAGATGGCTAGAGGTAGAACTAATGGATGACCTGAGGAGAGTTGTGATTCTCTGATAGTTCTTAGGAACATGTTAAAATGATGATATTCCCAGAAATAGCACAGTGTTGAAGGACAGGAATTGGGGATGACAGAGCCAGGGTGGTGTGTAAAGATTGTTCACAGATTCAAGTGGAGTCACAGGCATTCATATTATTGTTTGTTTGTATTTGTGTTCCTGGAGGTGTAGCCTTACAGGGAATAATGATGATTTTCTTTTTTAAATTCTTCCCTCCTCCTCCTGCTTTCTGTTGTGTTTTGTGTTAAGCGTGGTGGCATTGACTTCTTTCTTTATTGTAAAATGGAATATTTGCACAGACCTTACAAGTCCTCACAGTGTGCTGATTTACAGGGTGAGTCTTGCTGAGGGCAAGATTTGAGCTGCTGAGTTGTGGTTCTGCAGCCTGAAGGGGTGGAGTGAGATGAGAAGGTGTACCTGGAGATCTTGCTTTACCTGGTGTTTTCTTGTGCAAATTCAGAATGAGCCATTTGTAGTCCTGAACTGTTTACACTTCATCTCAATCTGTTAACTACAGCTCTTGTCAGACAGGTTGAAAAAGTCTTGAGAAACAGGCTATAATCCCTAATAAAGATTGAAAGGAGATGATGGAACTTGCTAGTGGGGAGGGAAACAGATGGAATATATTTTAATTTTTAGAGTTTTGAAGAGTTTAACCCTTGGTTTTTTTAATAACTTTTCTATAGTTACATTATTTGATCTAGAAATAATTTGAACTAGTTTTTATTGGAACTAGAAGTATGTTACTGATCTGGACTTCTTTGGTTTGTGCTGCCTTTTAAAAATATTTTCCCAATGAAGTGATGCTTTGCTGTTGTATTCTGCTTTCAGTGGTCAGGTAAAGATAATGAAGATTAAACCAGAGCTCCTCACGCAGTCTGATTTCATTTGCTTCTTGCAGAACAGCTTGTTGTAGATGTTTCTTCAATAAATAAATTTCTAAAAAGTGGCATGGAACAGCCAGTGCAGCCTTAGTTGTTAGGAGTACGAGGTTAAATGTGCATCTCCATGGTACACTGAAACCTAGCCTGTCAGTTGTTAATATTAGAGTTGAAAAATGACCTGTAATACTTAATTGACCAAAACTCATCAGCAATGTCTGGTTGAGGCTGTTGGTTTTTGTTTAAGAAGTGACAGGAAGTTTATAGCACATTTCTGTGGGTTTCAGTGTTGGTTACTTCCTACTTGAGCAAAACCTTCCCATTGTGCTTCTTCAGTTCACGTGGACTGAAAGACACATTAAATGCTGTTTGTTTTCATGTGAAGAAAGAAAAAAAAGTAACAGCTTCTTCTCCATCTTTATGTTTTCTTTTTTTTCCCCCTCTTACTTGATCAGAATTCTTCAGACTCTGTGTCGCAAGCTGAAGCTCCCGGAGTCGTTTTCGTTCGGCCACTTGGCGCGGCTGACTCCGGGCTACGTGGGGGCTGATCTGATGGCCCTGTGCAGGGAGGCAGCCATGGGCACGGTCAGCAGGGTCCTCTTAACATCTGAGGAGCATGAGAAAAAACACACACACTCTGGGGGGAGCACTGCTGAAGGAAGCCCAGGGATGGGAGCAGACATGCTGGAGGAAGAGGCCACCAACCAACCAGAGCTTCCACCTAAGGTATGTGTTCCTTGAGGGGTGTGTTTTTAACATCTGAGGAGATGAGCCATTTTAGAGTTATGAAAGTCATTACTTACAAATTCTCAAACATCCACAACCAACCTAATATTATATTTAGATTTAGGAATGGCAGCTTCTAAGGCAGGAGCATAACTGTGGTATTTTCAGGGTCCCCAGGATGAAGGAGGAATTGATGAATCTGACTCCATGTTCTTAAAAGGCTAATTTATTATTTTATGATACTGTATTATATTAAAGAATGCTATACTAAAACTATAAAGGACACTTGCAGAAGGCTTAACAAGAATGATCATGAAAACTCCTGACTCCTTCCAGAGTCCTGACACAGCTGGATGTGATTGGTCATGAAGTTAAAACAATTCACATGTTGGATAAACAATCTCCAAACACATTCCAAAGCAGCAAAACACAGGAGAAGCAAATCAGATAATTATTTCCTTTTTTCTCTGAAGCTTCTCAGCTTCCCAGGAGAAGAATCCTGGGCAAAGAGGATTTTTCAGAAGATATGACAGTGACACATAACTCCTAATGACCCATATAATGGGCCTGGAAAAGTAGATCCCCTAAAGTAGTCCCCTAAAAAGTAGGTCCCCTAAAAATTATGTTCCTGTTTCATACAAGGTGTGGATTTACCCTGGGATTTTTTGTTTTGTTTGTGCTGTGCTGTTTTGTCTTCTAACAGAGCAGAGTTTCAAAGAGTGGCTGTCTCTCTCTTCAGAAGTGTATTGACTGTAACAGAATTTTAAAAGTATCAGACTTGAACTGAATATTTTGCAGCAGCTGTTTGCTGTGCCCTCAGTGAAATGTCTGTGATTATGCCTGGGGCTGCTCTTCCCTGACCTGGCAGAGTCACAGTAAGCCAAGTCTAGAAGTATCTATGCAGACTTTATTTGCCTTCCAGCTATGTGATTACTTGGGGTAAATCACATGTGCTGTCTGGTACCTGTAGCAGGTTTGAGGAAGAGAGGAGCTGTCAAAGTGCAGCACAGCTGGATCTCTGTTGCAGAAAATAATATTTCAAGTGCCAGAATTATTCTCTGGCCTAAGTAACGTGAAGGTTATATAGAAATCCTTGGTCCTACTTCTCAACATTTGGAGTCTGCATATGCCTTCATTATATGCAGGCCTCCTAAAAATTTGTCTGGAGATAAGTGGGCTGAAATGCACATTGTGCTCAGGTTCTGTTTTTAGGAGGGCTGTCAGAGAGCAGTGGTGCTGTGATGACAAGAATCAATATAAAAAGCTGTAGTAAGCCTTTGTATTAGTGTAACATAAGCATGGTGCTTCTACCTCCCAGAGCTTCCTGGGGCCTGCTGTAGCCAGAGGAAAGTGGGGAGGGGCAGGTAGCTGCAGCTTTTATCAACATCCCCGTGATCAAAGGGGTCATTGAGAATGAGGAAGTTTAATCCTAACAAAGCCATGTTTTGATAGCTGGCAGGAGGTTGACATAGTCTAATACAGGGTATTGTCATTAAAACCCTTGTGTTATGTTTATAATGGAAAAATAAACATACAAAACCTTTAAAAATCGTTCACACAATTCAAGTAAACAAACCCAGTGGTCTTGGCTGTTTCAGAGGTTCTCTCAATGGCTCTGTTAAGAGGAGGAGGGAGGACTTAAAAGGAATATCAGGCATTCTAAGCACTTGTATTTCTTTGTGGTCAGTTGTAGAGCTATCCTAGCTGAAATTGATAGGAAGTGATGCTTTTTCTTCCTACTCCTGTAGGAAAAACGTTGAAACTTAACAGAGTTTTTACATTTATTTTTTTCTCCCTCTATTTTATAATGAAAATCCTGAAACAGTTCTATTTGTAGCACAATACCAATTTGCTTTGATACAGCCTTAGAATGAGGATGCATTTATATTATGAAGATCTAAAGTTCTTTGATGGAATATTTTCTCAATTCCCAATATGGAACTGATTGGAGAAATTGGAATGTACCTCCCTTGGTCACTGTGGTCTGCAGCATGGGGCAGTGCAGAAAAGCATTACCCTGCATCTCTGTCCTGTTTGCCCAAACTTTAGCAGGGTCTGATTGCAGAACCAGGTCTGACCAGGCTGAAGAAATGCTGTTAAAATTCAATGGTGTTAAATCCTGTTCTACAAGTGTCTTAAGAGTTTTAACAGTTTATACAGAACTGAATATTCTGCAAATTGTTGGAATTGTGCTGTCCAGCAGTTTTTCACTTTCTCTTGAAAGCAGTTTCTTGTTAAAAGCAGAATGAATACATATAAATAATACATCTTTTGGAAATTTCAGCATGGAAATACCTTTCTCCTAGTCAGTGTGGGAGAAGCAGTAGAAAGGCAAAAAAACATGTATTTTACCTTCTAGCAACTGGAAGGCAAAATACATGTGCTAGCTCATTTTCTGTAGCAACCAAATCAAGATTTTAAGCTCAGCTCAGTCCCTTCAGACCTGTTAAATATACACAGAGCTTCCCTGAAACATTTTTATCATTTATAGTAATTTACATATTTTATGTGCATTGTATATAATAATGTGATTGATAGTTGAAGTGTGGCTTTGAAAAAGCCCTAAAATGGTTCTGGAAGTCTAACCCAGTTGCATAATCTTTTTGTCTTCCTTCCCATGTATGTTAAGGATGAAGAAGCCCTTCAAATGGTTCTGGAAGTCTAACCCAGTTGCATAATCTTTTTCTCTCCCTTTCCATGTACGTTAAGGATGAATTGCAGAGACTTTTGGATTTGCTGAAGGAGCAAGCCCCCTTGCCTGAGGAGCAGCTGCAGAAGCTGTGCATTGAGATGAAGGATTTTATTGTTGCCCTGTCATCAGTGCAGCCCTCTGCCAAGAGAGAAGGCTTTGTCACAGTCCCTGATGTGACATGGGCAGACATTGGAGCCCTGGAGGATGTTCGGGAGGAGCTGACTATGGCAATATTGGTATGTCCCAACCTTCCTTCCAAAGAGCTTCTGCACTCCTCCCTACAGGAAATAAACCTGTTTATTTTCAATATTTCTTTAAGATTTAGGGATATTTTGTAATTATTGTATTTGTGGGGTGCCCTGTGGCAGGAAGGAATGATGAATCTGACTCCATGTTCTCAGAAGGCTAATTTATTATTTTATGATACCATATTATATTAAAGAATACTAAACTAAACTATACTAAAGAATACAGAAAGGATACTTACAGAAAACTAAAAGGGTAATAAGGAAAACTTGTGACTCTTTCCAGAGCCTCGACACAGCTTGACCCTGATTGGCCAATGAGTCAAAATAATTCACATGCAACCAATGAAACCATCTCCAAACACATTCCACATGTAAGCACAACACAGGAGAAGCAAATGAGATAAGGATTGTTTTCCTTTTTCTCTGAGGCTTCTCAGCTTCCCAGGAGAAGAATCCTGGGCAAAAGATTTTTCAGAAAATCTGACTGTGACACAGTATCTTTATTTAAAACAGTCAAGCTTGTATAATTTACTTCAGAATTTGTTTCAAATCTGCCGTTTGTATTTAATATTTTGCTTTTTGTATTCTTGCTTTCAGTGTGTTTGTATTGCTCAATCTTTAAGTATTTTAGAAGTTGTGTACCAATAACCTTGGTTATGCAACTACCACACAAAGAATTGGGGACAACTTATCTGGAAGCTTAGCAATCTTGCTGCCAGAGGGAAACTTAACATTAAGACCTTTAGGTAACTTTGGTGAATAAAATCTTTGCCTCTGAATAAGGATATTTCTCCAATTTAGGGGTAATTAGCAGTGCAAGATACTAAGGTGCTGGTTGAATATTTATTCTTTTAGTCTATAAAAAATGGGAATAAAGAACTTGCTATGAATGATTTTTCATCCAGCTGTAACTAAAATGACAAGTTTCATGTTTTCTTTATGCCAGAAGTAAGGATGATAATTTCTTTTTTAGGCACCTGTGAGAAACCCAGAGCAGTTCAAAGCTCTGGGCCTGACTGCTCCAGCTGGTGTCCTGCTTGCAGGGCCTCCAGGGTGTGGCAAAACACTGTTAGCTAAGGTAATGCATTCTCTAAACATCATTAAAAGCACTGGAGAATCCTCTTGAAATGGATGTTTTTGTAGGATGAGTCTGGATCATAGTGCAAGAAGTTGGCCTTTTGCACCACATTTCATCAGAAATCTAAATTTAGGCCTTTGTGCTGAAGTTACTTGATTTTTCTTGCATAAAGTTACAACTTTGCTTGAATGGAGTGGGAATTTCTGCAAAACTTGAAGGAATGAAGTTGATTAAGGAAGAAGTAGCAAAGATGAGGAGAAGCTCTATTGGATAACCACTCTATGGAATATTTTACTGTAGCTAAATTATGTGTTTGGGAGTACTCTGCAACTCTTACTGAAAATACTTCTGGTTTGCTTCTTGAGCATTTCAGTTCTTACCACATCTCCATGTAAATGCAGATAATCATGCAAATTTCAGATTGTTTCTCATTTTGTCTTCAGGTGCTCTCATGCAGTTGAATATCTCTTTAACTCCCATAATGATTGGACATTCTTCAGCTGGTGTGGGGGGTGGGGTGTGAATCTGGAGCTGCCTCCTCAGAGAGAGAACACATTGCTAAATTCCCTGCTCCCCTCCCACTCTCAATGGCATATAATTATACTTTGTACTGTTTTCTATATTTTGCAAACAGTTGGTGACTGTGTGTTCCTCCCCTTATATTTATTTATTACTCCATGGACAGAACCCAAGCAGACATGATAAATGTGTGTTTTATATCTATATTTATATCTTTATCTATATCTATCTGGCTTTACCTTTTCTGCAGGCTGTGGCAAATGAGTCTGGACTGAACTTCATATCTGTGAAAGGTCCTGAGCTGCTAAATATGGTATGTGCTAATCATGGGGCTTTTGTTATTTATGGAATTCTTGTCCAAAATGTGGGGCAAGCAAAATTCCTGATAATTACACAACTGGTACTGGTGCAGCTGAAATTGCCTTATTGAACCTCTCCTTAAAGTTTTTAGCAGTGAAAGTTGTTCATGTGAAAAGATAAAAGTCACATGTGCAGGTTAAATATTTATCTTAGTTTAAATTACGTGGCAGGTAACCCTTCTTGACTTGAAGTAGGGTTTCTAAATGACCAACTACATGCATCACTGCTTTTCTATAGCATGGAGATTTTAAATGTCAACAGATAAAAGTGCTGTAGTTCAAATTTTCAAAGCACTGGACTTCAGAAGTGCTGTGATGTAACTTCATTCCTTTTCAAAGTCAAGAGAATGTGTTGAACTGAGCAAGGTGGCTGCAGCTCCATTATCAGTCATTTGGAAGCTGAAACCCACATACTGGATTTGATTGATCTCTTCCAAATGTTTTTATATGTCTGCTTCAAGTACTGATACAGGTAGGAAATAAAACAGTTAATGAGGAGCCCACCTTCCTTGTGGAATAGAGAGAAAATGGCTGGCTGTGATTCAGAGACTGTGTTAACATATAAATTGAATCAAAACATGTTTTTTTGGAAAAAGTTAATTGTTTGCATTTACAGCTTCATAGCTCCTGTTCCTACAATTCAGCATTCAAAGGGAAATTCTGGCTGACTTTTCAGTTCCCTACCACCAAGCCCCTGTCTTCAGGCAACAGCTCTATGAACTTCAGATGTTCTTTGTGTTCACATTGCTCTCTGGGTTTGTTCATGAACAGCTGAACAACAGGGTCCTTAATTTAGACTTATTTGTTAATTCTCATCACCAGAATGATGGCAAGTTACAGTTCTTGCCCAGAAAAAAGGAATTCTGTTAAACTCTGAATGTTCTGCAAATTGTCAAAAGTCAGCTAGTGACAGTTCCCATGTAAATCATGATCAGTGAGGAAACAGAGACAAGGACTGTTGTCAGAAAAAAACAGATTACTAGATTGCATTTCTCCCTTGCAAAGTACCTTAAATAGCATTTGAAACTCTTGATTTTTTTTCCCAAGCAAAATCTTTGTGTCTTAGACTGTTTCAAAGTTGTTTCTCTTGCTGTTTCAGTACGTGGGTGAAAGTGAGCGTGCCGTACGCCAGGTGTTCCAGCGGGCCCGGAATTCTGCCCCCTGTGTGATTTTCTTTGATGAAGTTGATGCTTTGTGCCCTCGGAGGTCTGACCGTGAGGTGAGTCTGCCTTGAGATATCTCCACAAATAAATACTCTCAGTTACAACTTTTGGGACATGGCAGGCAACAGAAGTACCCAAAAGTATTTCTCAAGTATTACCTCAGTATTTCCCAAGAAAGGCAATCCACTAGGCTTTTATTTGAGGGAAATAATGTTGGTCAAGGTTTATAAAGCTTAACACTTTTTTTTTTGTATGCATATATGAAAAAAAAAATCCAGAGAAATTCAGGTTAAGCTGTAGCCACATTTCTCTCCACAGAGAAAAGCAAGGCATGATTCTTCCTAAGAATATTTCTGGGTCTCACATTCTCTGAACCTCAGAGAAAGGAAAAACAATTCTTATCTCATTTGCTGTGCCTGTGTTTGTGCCAGAGGAGAATGCAGTATGGAGATTGTTTACCCACAGTGATGGTGTTTTGTTTCCTTGGCCTGTCAGGGCCAGGGGTGTGTGTGTGTGTGGGGACTGTGGGGTGACAGCCACAAGTTCTGTGCAGTTGTGTGCAGAGTGGAGTGCTTGGCAGATTCAGTTTAAATGTAATGTAATATAATGTAATATAGTAGAGAATAATATAGTATAATAAAGTAATTAGTTAGCCTTCTGATAAGATGGAGTCAGATGCATCATTTCTCTCCCCCTCGTCAAGGGCAAAAATATCATTGATATTAAGCTTGGTTATAGGATGTCACTACTATGGAATTACTGTTTACCTCTCAGTACCTCACCTGCTTAAAATGTTGTTTCAGAGGTTTCAATATTTAAGAACTCTTTTCCCTCAAAAAACTGAATATTGAGAAATTTTTGTCTTCTCATTGAGGTAGATATCAGAACAACTAGTACAAATATTTATATGTACTCCTTCAAGTGAGTCCTTTAGTTTTGATGGGAAAGAAAAGGTTTGCCATGTGTTAAAATACATGGGAAGTGTATAGCTAGCATGAATTTGGGATGGAGATGTACTGAGAGTATGAGAGAAGGAATCCACAACGCAGCTCCATTGAAAGTGTGAAAAAGAAATTTTTTTCTTTGAGTATAATATTTCAGTGCAGGGAGCTAGTAGATCTTTTGTTTCTTGAAATTTTCCCATTCCCACTGTTTCTTTGATTTGTTGACCAATTTCTCCTCCCAAAGTCAGGAGCCAGTGTGCGGGTGGTGAACCAGCTCCTCACCGAGATGGACGGGCTGCAGAATCGACAGCAGGTTTTCATTATGGCTGCCACAAACAGGCCAGGTGAGGAGCCAGAGGTCAGAAACAAGAAATCAGGCATCCTTGGTTCTCTTGTAACAAAGTCACGTGTTCCTAAATATTTGAATTCTGCAACTAAGCCAGTTCTGTACTTAAAATTACAGTGTCTGCTCAAATCCAAAGCTTTTCTGATCAGTTAATCATGTTCATGTGGTATTGTGAGATATAGCAATCTCTTTAAAATGTGTCTCACTTAGCACCTGGTATCATTGCTGTTAAAAAGCTTTGAAATACCTTTGACTGCTGTGCTTTATCTCCTTGCAATGTAGAAGCAGAAAAGAGACCTGAAATGTTTTGGGTTTTTTTTTTTTTCTCTTTTACTGCTTAAATTGATTTTCTATCCAAAGGAGCTTTATAGTTTTCTGCTCTATATCTTTTTTTTTTTTTTTTCCTTAAGACATCTGTCTCATGTTAAGTCATTTTTCCATTTGCTTATCTTTTGCTTCCTGGGCTCTGTGTTCCACACTAGACTGTTTGGAGCAGTTACTCTTCTGTTGCTTCATGTCCAGCTTGGATATTAACAGCTGACTTTGCTCCCTCTCTGGGCTCTTTGGTTTTTGGCAGCTCTTACAATTCCAGCAGCATCTTCTCAGTTAATAATCTAAACACTGATGTCTGCTTTACAAACATCATGTTTTACATTTTACAAGCAAATTTCTATCTCTGTTTTTGGGTTTGTTTTGTATTGTGGAGAAGTCTTGTGTTTTATACATAGCAAGAAACCTGTCTTTCCTGAATTTGAATTCCATGTAGAAGCTGTGGGTTGTAGATAAAGGAATTTGTTGTCAGTTTAGAAAAAAACAGGCACAAGGTGTTGCACTTCCTTGGTTATGATTATTTTCCTGAATATTGCAAGTGAAATGAAATACAGGGTTACAAATCTATCTTGGTAAAACCATACTGGTGTGGGTACCACACTTCTGGAAAGAACCTCTGCACCTAGAGCAGGTATTCTGCTTACAGTGAGACACAGTTATTTCTTACCTGCATGTATTAAGTAAGGACAAGATGTAGTTTTGCTGAGAAATGGCTTAACAGGAAAAATAGTAGCTATTTTGGATATAATTTGGAAGGTGGGAAAGTTAAAATACTTGATATTGGTTTTGTTCTGTAAATTAAGGAAAATTTGCTCTGAAATCATCTAGAATAGGCTACTATTAGGTGAGGTTTTTTTCCAATGTTCAAAAGCCTCAAAGATTTGGAGGAAGATTTGCCTATGTCTCGAATTCTTTGCACCATGACAGACTTTCAAGCCTTCCATGTGGTGAAGTGTGAGCAGTAGGGGCTTAAATCTCTACTGCTTGTACAAATTCTTTGACTTAAAGTGTCAGGTTTTCCTGGCATGAGCTTGCTGGTCCTGAGCTATCTAATGCAATGCAGAATAGAAAATAAGGTTATGCTGTGTATAGATGCAGCTGGATGTACCAGGAGTGTTGGTGGGAGTGTCACCAAGTTGCCTCAGCAAAGAGCTCTCTCCCTAAATTAGCTGTGCTATTGCACGCATTTGTATCAAGCAGCCCTATTTGGAAATGTGTCACAAGGGTTTCATATCTAATTACTGACTTGTCATTAGCTCTGACTGCTAATGGCAGCTTGGGCTGGGAATTCCAGCCCTGTGGAAGTGAGGACACATCCAGCTGTACTTCCTGCAGTGCGTCCTCAGCTGGCTGGGCAGGGGGCCAGTCCTTTCTTGGGCTGCTCTGAGCCAAGGATTCCTCTGTGCAAGCACTCCACCAGGGCCAGCCTAGGGTAAATATTGCTCAGATGGTAATTTCAAAATATAAATATTTATGTGTGGCAGGTTTGTCCTAATTCCTTGGGTTAGATATGCACTGATTCTGTGCTTGCTTACAGGTCTGATTTTCATGCATATATGAAATAGACACCTGTCAGTTGTTAATTCCTCTCTCTATAAGCCTTATACAAAGTTCATTTTTACTCTTATGTGGTTAGGAAGTACCTCTGGAATGGCTTTAGGATATTTTTTTCCCCCTTCAGTTTTAAAAAGTCATTATCACCTTTTTCAGCTGCAGTGGCACATCTACTGTTTGACCATACAGGAATAGTTAAAATTACAAAACTTTACCAAATAATGAGGTTTGGGCTCATATTTGAGGGCAGCTGGGAAATGTGTAAGGCATGAATTCAGCAGTCTATTATTAGCCAGTGACATTGGTGAAAAAAAGGGGATTTGAGGTAAAAATGCCAAACTTAAAGAAAACGCAAAAGCAGGCTTATCAAATACAATTAATTTCTATTTATTGAATTTGTAGATTAATTTATATCCTTCAATTTGGTTATTTTATCTTGATAAAGATACAAGGATTTGTTTTGCCAACATTAATAAAAGGGGTTTTTTTTCAGCTGGAAGATGCCATTTGGATAGGATGGATGTCTTACTTCAGAAGGACTGTGCATATGTATATATATATGTATATGTGTGCATATATACATATATATATACACATACATATATATATATACACATACATATATATATATATATATATATATACACACACACACATATATACATACATATATATACACACACACATATTTTGGGAAGGTTTAGACCATAAATTTTTCCTGTGATATTTGCATTTGTCAATATGAGGAAACAGAGTTTCATCAGGACAATTTCTACTGAAGTTGTGGTTATGTTGGGGAAGCTGATGTTTCTCTCCTGTAGTTTATTCACTGTTCATGGGCCCTAGGAGGAGGCAGTGCTCACCAAATGTGAGGTTTTGCTGGTTTGGTCTGTGTAGTTAAAAGGAGCACGCTGCAGGTAGAGAGCAGTGAAATCTGTGCTAGTAAAGCACTCTTAACCACCTTAAGAATGCAAAGCTCAAGCAGAGATCTGTAAGACAGCCATAGCTTAGACTGGCTGGTATATTGAAGTAATTCCCCCAAACAATTGAAGTTGTGGTGCCTGAAAAGGTTTTTAAATCTTTGTAAGAGAGATTTTTCTGTCCTAGTTGTGGTGAGCAGAGGTGCTGCTGGGGAGGGGAGTTGTGTAATGTAAAGCTAAATTATATTATGTGTCCCAGCAGAACTTCTGCAGTTTTCCACTCAGCCAGTGCTGGGAAGTGTGAGAGCTCGTGGTTTTTAATCCATGCTGGTATAATTTATTGGGAGAGAAAATGGCTTTTCAAGATGCTTCTTTTTTTAGAGTGATGGCATAGCTTTGAGAGTTGGGTGCTGGTACTGTTCATGAGTGTTGTGTTTGCTGAAATCGTTGTGCAATAGGAAGACTCATAAGTTATTATTACTGCTGTTGTTGTTATTGTTGTTATTGCTGTTGTTATTATTGTTATTATTGTTTAGGAGTAGTTAGGATAGCAGTGGCTCAACCACTTTTGGCATCAAGGTTTATTCCTGGCACAGTTGTTGCAGTGAGGTGTTGGCACCTGGGACAAAGTATTACTGTGAAATGGTGGTGGTTTTTACCCCATGGCTGAAAACTGCCAAATTCTCTTTTATATAGCCTTTAAACACTTGGAAGGCTTTAACTCCCATTTTGGCAAAAGGGGAGGCACAATAGATTGGTTCCTTTGTTTATCATCTACAATCTGCAAGTGGTAATTCTTATTCTGGCAGTGCTGAAAAAACCATTTGATATGCCCTAAAAACCAGGATATTTGAATGTTTTTGCACTTACTCAATGACTTTGAATGTCCTCTGCAGATGTTTCTTGACTCCTAAATTAGCAGGGATGCAATATTCCCAAGTCAATCTCTTTCCACCTAAATGCAGAATCAATGTCAGACTTTGTCTGAAGAGGATTAAACTTTTAAAGCATTTGGTATTATTAGAGAGGGGTGAAAAAATAGAGGCAGAAATGTCTTGTCTTGTTAGCACCTTTATGGGTCACAATAATGAAATTGTTTTCCAGCCTACATCCTTTCCCAAATTCAAGACTAAATACTGCACAACAGCCAAACAGTACTGTTGAATAAAATCTATAATTTCCCACAACTTTCTAGCTACCAGTTTGAATTTCAGGATGGGATACTGCTGCTTTCTGCTCTTCTCTTACTTCCCCAGGCTTTGAACATTATAAACTCCTTAGAGAAATGCTGACCAAGGCATCAGCAGCATTTCCCCTGGCATCTGGGAAACTGTTTCTCATGTAAGGAAACAGACAAGACAGTGATTTTAAACTGGACATAAATTGTGATGATGTCTTGCTTTTATTCATGGCCTCTTTCTCTAGCTTTCTTCAATTAATTATTGCAAAATTCCTCTTCTGCTCTTACCTTTGAGCACAATCCTGGTTTCAGTGAGTTCTATTTTTGTTGGCAAGTTTATTTTCATTTTTTTAGAGTTATTCACCTGAATCACATGTTTTGAAACACAATTAAAAAAATAATCACCCGTCTTTAACAATAGTTACAGTTTGGATTTGGGCATTGTTTATGTTTTTACCTGTTTATACACGTTGCTGAATTAAAGGCAAGATAAGATCTAAGAAAAGCACTTAATACATGAGGCATGGAACAATTTCTTTCGTAATAGTTCTAATTCACACAAATTCTATTTCTGCATTTCAGCAGCCTTTGAGTGTTGTGTACCTTTCACAGTAACTTCAGTTGCTGAGTGCAGCATTCACCTGGAGTGTCAAAAAACCTTTCAGGGCTTCTGAGCCTTCATTTCAGAACATCACAAATGGGAGGGCCTAGGTCTTGTGTACTTCAAATATATTTTTAAAAGCTGGAGTGAGAGCATGGGAGAAGTTTGATGGACTCACACAACAGCTGTCATTGCTTGTATGCACTGACCTTCTGTAAATGTGCTTGGCTTCTCTACAGCTGAGATAAGACCTGAGTAATCAACTAGAAATGAATGTGGGACTGAGATTCTACTATAGAGCAATGGAATGTCCCTGTATAAGAATTCATGCACAGATACTTTCAATGGCACATAATGATTCTGTGAAAATTTGCAGTAGTTTGAAGAGCAGTGTAGCAAACTGAAGAGTGACTTCATTCTCTGTTTGAACCCTTAAAAACAGAGTAAGGCATGGATGTACTGTAAATATCTTTTTATGCAATTTTGTCGGATTATTTGGAAAATTATACTGCTGTCTTCTAATGACAGTCAACACCATTGACCACCTCAGAAAGGCAGGAAATTATTAACATTTCTCCCAGTAGAAATATATTCTGTCTGTGAGACAACTGCTTGGAAAAGGGGTGCTGTGTTTCATCACATTTCCATGCTTCACTTTCCTTCCAACTGGAGGGATAATAAAAGGCTTTGAAAGAGGTATCTGCAATAACTGCCTTAATTTCATTAAAATGGTAAATGTATCTAAAATGAGTTGACTCTCTTCTGTTTAGGTAAGTTTTAAGAAAATAGATATGGAGGGAGTGCTATGATTTACCAGGGTGGAATGCTTTGAAATTCCTTAAAGGGGTACCTTATTCAGTTCTTTTAAATGGATATGAAGTGCATCTAATGAGTGAGTTTGTCCAATGAGTAAATATTAATTTTCTGGGTTATGTGATGAGTTTTCAAGAACTTCAGGCCCAGATCTGAACCAGAAGAATGAAATGAGATTCATAAGGAGATGAGGAGTGTAGCTCTGTGTTTCAGACTTTGGTGTGGTCTTGTTGCTGTAAACCACCATTACTGCAGCTTATCTAGCTCTGTCAGTTGTGGTAACTTTTTGAATGCAGGCAGTGTGATAATTTCCATACAAAAAGGTGAATGCAACTGCTTCATGTTGTTGGACAAATAGCAAGTACCACGTTGTCAGTGTGCAAAATGGAAACTATTTTCCATAGCAAGCTTAATATTTTTAAATATTATTTAATACTTTATTTTTGGAACATTAGAATGGGGAAGTCAGCAAGTGCCTGGTGTTGTAATGCAGGCCCTATTGAGAGTATTTGTTTTGGTGGTTTGTAACAGATCCTTTGAGTGAATTTTGTCATCTCTTATTAATAACATGATAAGGAACTCAGAAACAGGAAAGTGCACTTGTGTCAAAAGCAATACAAAGTGTCATCTGGAACAATGCACAGACGTATAAGTAACATGTTTTTGTCTGTGCCTGCCACGACAAGGATTCTATTTAACTCTTGTTTCATCTAGTCTGGATTAAATTAATACAAGTAATTCCTTTTTTTTTCTCCCCCTCACCATTCTCATCACATTAGCATCTGCATTAGCTGATTTTTCTTCCATAGATGTTTCTGCCCATGACTGCTGGATCCTAGGGGGGGGAAGAAGCTTTTGTCCAAGAAAAAGATAACAGAGTTGTCCTTTAAGCATAATTGAGAGAACAACTTGAACAAAGCCATGCCCATCTTTAAAAAGTGGGTCAAGACCATATTGTGGTAGGATCAGGTAGTTCAAGTGTGGACAGAGTTAAGCAAACCTTTTTCATTTGCAAAAAAGTGATAGTTTAACTTCCCTGCTACTATTTTAGGGCTTGGGTGGTGTCTGTTACTGTACAGTAAAGATTAGCAGCTTCACTTTTTCCAGTCCTTCCCCTTTAATGTACAGGAATGCAGTAATTTGTCTGTGAGCTCTGTTTTGTCAGGAGGGCAGAGCCAATGCAGGCTGTTGGCAGCTTCATTGGGAAGCCTTGATAATTTCCAGCTTCAGACTTAGATGGAATCATCAACTGTCACTTTAGGGAGAGGCTCTTGCAGTAGCTACCTCACACATTCCTATCATTTATATACTTTCAAATAGGCTGTTGTAGTAAAAATAGAGATTTCTTTATATCTTCTGTGAGTGCTTCTGTGACTTTGCTGCTCACATTACTGTGGCATGTAGGATATCAGCGATCACAAATCATTTAGGTTGGAAAAAATCTCAAAAATCATGGAGTCCACCTGTTAACCCAGCACTGCCAAATCTGCCATTAAACTGTGTCCCCAAGTGCCACATCTACAGGTCTTTTCAGTACCTCCAGGGATGGTGACTCCATAGAATTCCTTAGTGAAACAGATTAATACCATTATTGGGGTTTGGTAGATGGGGAAATAGGGCATCAAGAAGCATTGAGAAACAACATGCAGGCAGTTTGTGCTGAAATACAGATAGGAATTGAGGCCTTTTCCAGGTTATATGCCCTGTCTGTATCTCTTGTTATACAAATAGTCAGTATTTACATCCTGACTGACTTTGTGTACATTTGGTATCACAGCCTGTGGTGCTAAAAGGCACATTTTAGTGTAACACATTTCTGTTACACTTAAGCTTTGAATGGTTTTCTAGAAACATTTGTGATAATTTTTGTTTTCTTATTTCTCCACACATCATAAATTTGGAGTCTGTAGCTCTCCCTGGGAAACTAATTCTGTACTTTGCAGCTATTTTTGGTATTTTCCTGGGTTTCCTGTTTTACCATTCAGATAACCATTATGTAGTAGAAATACAAATGACCAATAAAATTAAGTTGGCATATGGATGGTTGTGATTGGCCCTGTGTGCTTGTTATGCTTGGCTTATCATTGTCCCTTTGGGTAAGAGTTCCTTCCAGTAGAAGAAACTGCTAATAATTAATGTGGAATTCCTCAGCAAAAATGTTCTAATTCTGTATTGCCAAATATAGAGTTGTCCTCTTATCCAAAGAGATGAAACTGGTATTTATGAGCCATCATTGATCAGCTGTGGCTTAATTTTACTGGCTGTTAGGGACTTGTTGACAAAAATGAAACTTTTTCATAAGGCTCAGAGCTTCAAATGCACGTGCATGACACAAATGCTTCTTTGAGTCTTGGTACAAATATGCATGTATTCCTTCTCATGTGCAGATATTCCTAAGGGTGCAACTCATTTCTGGATTAATTCTTTTCTATTTTTCCTCTCCCTAAGATATCATTGACCCAGCTATCCTGCGTCCTGGTAGGCTGGATAAAACACTCTATGTGGGTTTGCCACCACCTGAAGATCGACTTGCTATTTTAAAAACCATCACCAAAGTGAGTATTTGGAAATATATCCTTCATCTTGAAGCTTGGTGGAATGCTGTAAGACAAATTAAATGTTACAAAGAATTGCAGGATCCTGTCTCATGAAACACTTTCAGCTATTCCATGAGGTCATAAAAAGAATCCCTCAGCCCATCTGCTGTTAAATTTGCTCTGGGACTGCAAGGGGCTGATGAATCTTGAGTAAAGCAAACCTGTTAAACATAGAAGTTGCTGCCTTGATAGTCACAGCTTGAAGAGATTTAATTAGAAGATTCCTATCTGAGTGAGTAATGGGCCTAGAAGTGTTTTGTAAGCTTTTTTTGGGGGGTTCCAGACATCCAGCAAAATGATTCACAGGCTCCATCTGTATTTGCTCAACAGTAGTTGTGACACCTAATTTGCTTTAGGATGAAAAGAAGCTTGTGATGATTGAGGTTGTGTGTTACAGTAAATGTGAAAATGTACAATCTGTGCCTTCATGGGTCCTCCCTGTGGTGGACAGCACAATCTGCTACTTCAGACACTTGGATTATAGAATTCTGGGAGAGTTTCCCCAAGTAGGGCACAGCAGGAATCAGGGCCTTCAAAAAGAACATAAAAAGCATATGAATTACTTGGATGTTTCCTACTTTTTTCCAGTAGATCAGCATTGATTTTTATGACCAGGTGTTCTGTCAGATCTTGAATTAAGCTGCAAAGGAGACAAAGTCTTTGCTATAGAGGAGAGATAGCATTATGAGAAGTCTGGCAAAAATTGTTTAGTTTATTTTTTATTTTATGTTTAGTTTTTTTTTTTTTTAATTTTTTAGTGTATTTTTAATAAGGGATAATCCAGACTTGTGTAACCTTAAAGTTGTGGTGTATAGGCAATAGTTGATTCAGAATTCAGAAAGTGAGAACTTGTTCCAGCCTGTTCTTTCATGCCAAAATGGATATTCACCAGGTGACCTCTCATTACAAATTCAGGATGTTAGACTTTCCTTCTTTGCTTCATGGAGGAAAATAGATTGAGTATTCCCCCACTTGCTGTTTGCAGTAGACAAGTTTGTTGTTTTTAAGTTTTACAGAAATACTTCAGTTCATACTTTTTACAACCCTGTTCTTAATGTTCTTCATGAGATGTTGAGAGTGTAACATCTCTGAATACTGTAAGGAATCACAATTTTTATTTTACCAGATTTATTTTTAAAGGTAATTAGGGGTGTAGGGGAATAGTGTAGCAGAGCTTGGTGCTTTGCTCCCTTCCCTGGAGCAAAGGTGGCATTAAACAGAGCTGATTTCTCTCACTCTCACAGCCACACCAAGATACAGGAACCCACCTGGCAAGGACAAGGAACTGTAATGAGTCCTCATTCATCTTCTGGCTTCCTCTTGTGTCAGTGACCAGCTGGTTGTTGGGGAGAACTGTTTGCAGTTTCCCATCAGGAATCAAACTCAGAATTGCAATTACTGCCATAAATCCTGGGCGAGGTCACTGAAAAGTGTCTTTGCTCCCTTCTCCTGGGAATCTTTGTGCCTACAGTCCTGTCTTCCTGTTGGGATAACACCAAAAGGAGTGGCAGTGGGATGTGGTAAGCCTGTTATTATCCCACTGCCAGAATATTTTTGTCTTCTGCTGACATCAGCTTTGATGTGAACTTACCTGCTTAGGGGCCTTCTTGACAGCAGGAATACATTGCACAGTGTTTATCAGCTTGGTTTCTGTGGATCCTCTCACTGGTTAGCATGTTGTTTATCTTGCTTTTTGGAATTCAAGATGCTTTCATGCATGCTTAACTCACACTAGTCTGGCTATTTTGATTACAAATCCTTGTGGTGAATGAGGAGTTAACTCCTACACATCTTTAAAAATTTATCTGAAAGAAGAACATGAAGCAGGAAGAGGGGACAATGTTTTAAATGAATTAAAATGCTTTATTTTTTTGTCAGATTTCATCCACGCATTTTAGGTGAGGAAGTGTGAAAAATTTGAGAATATACTTGCTCAAGGCCAGAGAAAACAAAATGTTTGGTGCAGATGTGAGTGGCTTCTGAATGATGCCATGCATTCCCAGAAATCTCCTAGGAATACATGCACAGCATGTGGAAATGGAATCCTTGCTGAATGAAAACGTGGATGCTTAGAAAGGCAGCACGAGGGGTAGAAAAGGGACTTGGGGGGAGAAACAGGTTGTCAGGAAGCCAGCCCAAATGTGGGTTGTGAAAGACTTTTATTTCAGTTAACTTGTACACATCAGTCATTGCCAATTATGCACATTATGCAAGAGAAGCCTGCCTTCACATGTTTCAGGCACTGCTGCACTTAAGCATTGCTGGAAGCTGCATCAGGCCTCCTCTGCTGCACAGAGCTGGGCACCAGAGCAGGGAGAGCAAAAAATGCCCAGTGCATTTGCTCCACAAAGCAACAGGTTAAACATTTCTTTTTAGCAGAGAAGGCATCTCTCTGGCTTGCAATTTCCCATAAGAATTACTAAAGTATCCCATGTGAAGTTGTATGAAGCTTCCTTGTTTCCAGGTTAAAGTCTCTCCTTCCAGGATGTTTTCAAATCAGGCTGCTCCTTTATCTTTTTCTTGTGGTGTTATTTTGGATTTTTTCCCCTTTGTAACTGTTAAAGATTCATTCAAGATAGTTTCCTTACTCTGCCTAGTCCTTGACTGTTCCACTGTCTGTTAAGTATTCAAGTATTTTAACTTGCCAGGTACTACACATTTTATTTTTTTCTCTTGAAAGTGTTGTAGGTATGCAGTATATTAATTCCTCTGAAGGAGTCAGAAAATATTTATGTGAATTTGTGCATTTCTGTCAAATGAATATCTGGCAGGAATGTATAATTTTATCCTAAAAGTGTTCTTTCCTGTCAAAACTCAGATATTGTTTGATCAAAGAGACATCTTGAATCTCTGTACTATCGTGATGATACTTCACTGTTGTCTAAGGATGACAGGAGGATCTCCAAGCTTACAGTGTTTGGAAATTTTGCTGGCTAGTTTCAAAAACCATTTGTGTCATTTAAGACTTCTGCTGTTGGAGGTGCAAAAATAATAAGAAAAGAAACCACTTCTGGAATCTTTCTGGAGGAACCAGTAATAATATGGAAAAGTAGTGTCCAAAAATCTACAGTATGTTTTTGGACAAACTGCTATGAAACTTAAATGGAAAACTTCTAAGTTTGAAAATCTATATCCAGAATATAAAAGATAGACAATTAATTTAGTCTTAAATGTGATAAGACTAAACTGACATGCCTATTGCTTAGCTGTTTGATTTCAACACACCAGAGTAAAACCAGAGGAAGTTCAGCTAAACAAGCTGCTGAAGCAACCAACTATTATTAAAAATAAGCCCACATATGGAATAATGTTGTTGTTACAATGCCCTGGGGCAGGCTGGCCATCATTTCCTTAGAGAAAATCTAATCTGTGGGTGGAAAGTTAAAATTTACCATTGCTTAACATTTCCTAATTAAATGGTTTTAAGGCTGATTATCCTTCTTGCCAGTTTGAGGTTAAAAATATTTATATTTGTGGATATTGCAGGAATCTTGTCAGATATTTATATGATTCCTGATTAAAGAAACTTCATCACTTCAGGGATGGTAGATGTAAAAGAAAAAAAGTTTTCTTACCTTCTCTTTTTCCTTACCTCAACTCCTTTAGGATGGCACCAGGCCTCCCCTGGGCAGTGATGTGAGCCTGGAGGAAATTGCTTACAGTGAGCACTGTGATGGTTACACGTGAGTATCTTCTACTCTTGACTTCCATACTTCATGTGCAGTGCCAGCAGTCCTTGGTGCATGATCAGCTGTGTTTTGTTGGTATTATTAAGAGGATTTTTTAATTTTATAAACCTTTTCCCTTGTGTTTTTTTTCCCAAGAAGTTGGTAGGAATATATGGATGCTAAAGTCTTCTTCATCTGGAATAGTCTTCACATTGCAAATACAGAACAGTGGAGGCCTTTTGGTTTTCTTTGGTTTTATTTTAGAATTCTTGCATCATCTGAGGAACAAAGAGCCCTCTTTAAGTTGTGGGCCCATACACAATGGTGATGAAAGCAAATTGGTTAAGCAGCCATAACCAGCTTGTTCTGTCACAGAGTTGAGAGCACTCTGTTTGACAAAGGAATGAGGGCCCACTTCAGCTTTGGGAATAGCAAGGTGTGGCTTTAGGGAAAGCTTGATTACCATACCTGTCAGAATAGTTTGCAGTTATGGTCCATAAAACTTACAAAGCTTTAAGCTATTCAATAATTTAGTAATACTCAATGTTTTTATGGAGTTCACAAAAGATAAAGTTTATGACAGACTGCTTGCCACAATATTATTGGGAAAAATGAATAATTTTTCTTTCTGCAGCTTTCATTCACTGGTTTATGTTTCAGAGGTTTTTTATTCAGTGTGTGGGGGTTTTGGTTTGTTTTTTTGTTGTGGGTTTTTTGTTTGAGATTTTGTTGTTGGTTGGGGGTTTTTTGATGCTTGTGTTTATCTGCATTTTGAGTTTGGGGGTTTTGTGTGTGAGTGAATGTGTTTGGGTTTTTGTTGTGTGTTTTAATGTCTTTGGTTTTGGTTTATATGGGGTTTTTGTTTTATCTGGTTGGGTTTAATTTTTGATTTTTAAATACTTTATGCCAGGTACCTCCAAATGAAGCACGGGGAGTTAATTTTGAAATTTTTTTTGATTCGATGACTTTCACCAGCTGAAAGACATGTGAAAACTTCCAGCTGTTCCAGGAAACTGGAAAGAAATACCTAAACTGATCTGACCATGCTTTGTGGATATTATTAAGAGCATGTTTACTTTGAGAGCTTTGAGCAACTCTTTTTGTAATGGTGAGGGCTCTCATTTGAATCTCTCATAAGATTTATTAAAAAAAGAAGTTATATTCCTAAGAAGTGGCACAGTATTAATCAACCCTTTGGCATTTTCAGGGATGCTGAATGGGGGTTTAGCCTCTTCCCTTGTTTCTCATAAATTTGATCTTAATTTGTGGCTAAAATCTGAAGGGCATCAGTCCATAATGAAGGTTGCAGACTGCCTAATCATCAGGCCTCTTTCCAGTGTTCTTAAGATGAAACTTTGTGACAGCACAACCAAATTTTAATGTCATTTTCAGTGTGTTTCTATATGCCATCAGCAAAACAGCAGTTTATCCCCAAATAACCTGTTGTTTGTATCCCTAGAGGGGCAGACCTTTCAGCTCTGGTGCGTGAGGCTTCCATTTGTGCCTTGAGACAGGAAATGGCCCTGCAGAATACTCAAAGCAAGAAGGGTAAGAGAGCTTTAAAAAGAAAATCTTAACTGAACAGTGACAAGGTAAATGGAATATCAAGTATTTAGAGTAGTTGAAGACAAGCATAAGGCTGTGAAGGCTGTACATCATTGATTGATTGACTTCTGAGCAAAACAAAAATTGAGTCACATAAGGGGAGGCAGGGGAAGGTACAGGAAAAATGGGTTATGCCAGAAGTCAGCATAATTATTTTTTTTAAAGAATTCAAGGTTGCAGCCTTAAAGAAAAGTTTCTGTTAAATGGTTATGTAACCTGATTATTTTCTAGACTAAATAAATACAACTTTGCCAGTTTTCCCTGTCACTATCAGAGACTGTATCAGTGATGTATTTGGAGGAGGGTTGTAAACTGCACATTCCCTGATTTCCTGCCTTTGGCACCCAGCTGTGTTGTGTAACTGAACATGTACATCCAGCACTGATGGACTTGGGGAAATCTATGCCACTTTTGATCTTTGGTGCTTAGCTCATCAGTGCCTCTTGCCAGGACTTTAACAGGAAGTTATAAATTGATTCAAGTACAATCTCTGCCCTTTCTTTATCTGTCTGCACTGCTGGTTTAAGTTGTATTTTTGTGGGGATTTTTGAATTATAGATTGAAACTTTTATATAAAATGCCTGTCTGTTTAGATTTCTTCCCAGTGATTTTGTTTGTAATTTTATCTTTAAGCCAAAATGCAAAGCTAAGATAGAATTGTGGCTTTTCAGATTATGTCCTTGGAAAATATTGTAGGCTTTCATTATGCTACTGATTTCTAAGAGCAACACTGGTATTTTAATGGCTTTGAATGATTAATTTTGATCTAGCACCTATCCAATCTTGTCTGGATTTTAGCAACAGTAGAGTACCAGAGCACAGTGTCTGTGTTCCCTGTTCTGAGGCAACAAGCATGTTCAGCTAGAGGAGGAAAAAACCCTGAGCTATAAAAACCTTCCCTGTTGTATCACTTGGTTACCCATTTTGCTTGCTATAGCTGGCTAAAACTCTTGATTTGAGGTAGAAATATTTGAGTTTATCCTGGTCATTTTTATAATTGCTCAGAATACAGCAGGCTTTATTCAAAGCTGTTCATCCCTTGAATTCAGCCTTCACGGTTAGGATTGCAGCCTAAGCACTGACTGTGTGAATGTGTAGGCAGCCAGCAAGTCCATAATACATGTACAGCTTGATTTGCATGTTTATAGCAGCTGCTGCTTGCTTGGACTGCCCTTGGGTTTCCAAGATGTCAGCCCTGATTGGTATGAAAACATGTGAGGTGCTTTCTGAGTTGAGACCCTGTTCATTTTTATCTTCAAGATAAAGAGTGGGGATTTTGTTCCTTCAGTGTTGAGCAGGACAAGCTCAGCTGCCTCCCCTCCCACGCTCTGCTTGGCTGCTGAGTGTCCTCCCCAGTCAGTCCTTTGGAATCAGGGCTGCTCCTTTCTCTTCTGGAGAAACTGTTGCAACTTCTTGTCATACCTGATGTTTTCCCTCTGGAATAAAATCAGGGGTGTGGTTTTTTTTAACACTTGGCAGTGGTTTGCTTGAAGGTACTTTTAGGAAGTGAAATGTAAAGATATCCTTTTGGTGATATTTCTTAGGAGAATTCAGAAATTCTACTGCCAATCTGAACAGGCCTAGGCAAGCTGATCATGTTAGTCACTATGGTCTGAGAACTGCCAGATACAGAAGTTTGTAGGGGAAATTCCTAACAACTGGGCAGATTTCCACTTTTATGTAGTACCCCTGAATTTTCTCATCGCTGGGCCAGCACTGAATGCTCAGAAAGCTTCACTGTCATTTGCAAACTTGGAGTTTCACTTCTGCCTCCCTTCTCCAAACCCCTGAAGATGGTTTCAGCAGCACTGCCAGAGTGGGACCCAGCCTGCTGCAGCAGTTCTGCAGTTTCTGTCAGGCTCCTCAGAAACACCATGTGCTCCTGGTGACTTCTTCTCATTGATATTTTAACACCCCTACCTTTTAGCTTAATCTTGTGTGTTTATTTCAAACAGATCTAGTTACACAGAATGTACAGGATAGAGAAATAATAGAGAGAGAGCTTTACTCCTATTTCAGCTGCAGTGACAAATACAGACCTTCTAAGCTATGACCCTTTTTGTATATTTTTGTAAGAGATAGCCAGTGGTCCCACATCACCTGCAGTCTGTAGGGCTGATCCTAAGCAGAGAATCTATGAGGGTTTTTGTTAGAGCAGTTAAGAGCAAGTGTGGTTTAACAAGTGAAAAGAAAGTTTTGCATCTTTGCAATTGAATTTGAAAAGCAAGATATGGTCCTTGTTTGATAGGAACCATGTATCCCTCACTCACCTATGTAAACTGGAAAACTCCAATTTCAGATTTAGAGTTTTAAGTATATTGTCTTATTTTTTAAAGATTGTACTTGTTGATATACTTCATTATTTTAATTTAACAATATAAATGGTTTGGTCATCAGAAATCAAGGCAAAGTGTCTGAAAGCAAGTAGCCAAGGTCTAGATTACTCACAGCTACATTTTGGACAAGCTTTTATCACATAATAAGCATGAAACAGTCTAACTTAACTTGCAGTGAGAGGTCAGCTACCTAGCAGGAGATTTTTCTCTCTCTCACCCTGTAGCCCTTGTCGCAGTTTGATTAAAAATTACATGCCTAAAAACAAAAGTGAAAGCAAAATTAACATTCTCCTATCTTTTTTGTTTTATGAAGTTTTAATGACTCAGTCTAAAAGTAATCTGTCTTCTGGGAAAGTCCCAATTTGAACATTTTTCTTACTGTAAATAGCATTTCCTTCAGGTAATAATAACTGTAGGCTATTTGCTCTTCTCCTGAATACCCTAGACAAGGTATATTTCATTTCTGATTTAGTATCTTCCATTTGCTTTTTAGTCTTTTACTGTATCAGCAGAAGATTTTTGTTCAACTAGGACTCAAAATATATTAGTGTCTAGAGTTTTTTCATGTTGGCACATCCCATTTCATGTGGCAGGGGTGGAAAGAAAAGCAATAATCATCCTAACGAAAGAGATTAAAAGAATGCACCAAACAAGACTACAATTTATATTTCTGACATATCTGGTACCTGTGCACAGTGTTAGCTGGTAATTATTTATGTAGTGGCATCTTAAGATTTTTAAATCCAGATTAAACAAGATACTTCCTTGTGAGAGCAGAGGAATCTATGACTTATTTGATGGATGCTTATGTTTTAACATACTAAGAAAACCTGTTCAAAAGGTTATTATTAGGAATAATTACTGTGGAGAGCTGCATTAAAGCCAAAAAGGCAATTTGCATAAACTTAAACACAGGGAGTTGTAGCAGTGAAAGCTTTCATCACTTCTGTGTAATGCCAGATAAAGCACTGATATAAAGCCAATTACTTAGAAATTGAGTAGAATTGGAATGATAGCAAAATGTTTTCTAGATACTTCTTAAATAACAGGGAAGTTTAATATTGAATTTATGTTTAAAAAAAAGCCCAGAAGTGGAAGCAGCAGAATTTGAGGGATTCACTTCCACAAAGGTTACAGGAATTCAGTTACTTAAGTTTCATGAATGCTGCCTTGAAATACATGCAACAGTCACTTGATTGTCACTTGCCTGCAATTTCAGTCACTTATTATGCTTTGTTCTTTAAGCAGAAATCAAGATTTCTTGTAAACACTTTGAAGAAGCTTTCAGGAAAGTGAAGTCTTCAGTGTCCAAACAGGTAAGGTAAAATTCCAGTATATAAAGCTCATTACTGCCTTGGGAAGGACACTCTTCTGATGCTGGAGGCTGCTGGGAATGGTTAAGATGGATTTCAAACTGACACTGCCTGCTTCTGCATTAAACAACCCTGATGTCTGTGTTAAAGCCAGAAATTAAAGCCTCCCTTTTCAGCTGCAGATGGTGCACTGTATGTAGATGGCTTACCAAGATAGCAAGGTTGTTTTTTACTGTGGTGCCTTGGACTTCACTGACATTCCCAGACTGCTGAGCTTTCAGTGTAAAGTCAAGGCCTTTAGTGTGCACCACATCCTGCCACAACTTTTCCTCCCCTGTAATGATGACACACAAAGATGCTCAGCCTTTTCTGTTGATGTGCAAGAGATGTAAATTTGAGATGGGACACAAAACACACTTTATGATCTCAGTTATTTCTTATAGCTCTTTTCATTATTTGCATTTGTCAAGGAAGTTTGTTGTAAACCTTTCCTCATGCCCTTTTCCTTTTAATTACTGATAGGAAAGCTACTCAGTCATCTTAATTACTGTAATTTTGAAGTTAATATATAGGAGTTGCTATTATTGCAGAGCTTGTGTCTAGGTCTCCATGTCTTGCCAAGAGTGTGCTGTATTGCAGCCAGAATACAATAATGTATTCACATGTAGCACTAGCCAGAGAGAAGTTAGTAAACTATTTCCATTTCCTTTCATTTTTATTGTGTTTTGGTGGTCAGTCACCTTTCATAAAATTGAAAGTAATCTGTGGCTCCAAGAACCTTTAAAGATGATGTTGGCTGTTGTTTTCCCTTTGCTAATCACTAAACAAACAGCCACAAAAATTTAAAACATCTCCTCTGACATGGCAATGACAGTTAAGTATTAGAACATATTCCTTCCTTCTGGTTAACAAAAAATGTTATTCTGCATCTCAAAGGCAGCTAAATATCACATATCTGAGAGTCCTATATTTCAGTTATATTCATCTGAAGATTTGTCAGTTAGATATTTTGAAATATCTTTTGCAGTACTTATCTCCCATTTCCAGCTGCTACTTCCTATCTGCTGGACAAATTCAGTCTGACAAAAACTACAGACTTTGCTATGACACTGGAAAATTTAAAAAAAAGGCAAAAAAGCTGCATCTTACTGATCTAGTGCATCTACCTTTTCTATCTCATACACATCTGTTTTTGGTTTAATTGGTTGACTCAAGATAAACAAAAAAAAATTCTTTAGGCTGTGGGCAGACATCACCTTCTGAAGCCAGAGATTGCAGTGGAAGTATTCTGCTCCTCAAAGCTCTCATTCTGAGTGAGCAGTGGAAAGGGTTAAGGATTAAGTTAGGTTAGGGTTAAGTTAGGTTAGACTAGCAAAGGATGACCCTGTCTGTTCATGGTGCAGAACTAGATGGGGGAGGAAAGTGTCAGTGCAGCAGCTCCTGTGGTGAAGAGGGCAGTGCCTCCTCAGTGAAGCTGCCATCCAACCCAGCATGGCAACAGGAACTGTAAGAACCTGCCTGAGGCCTCTGGGAATTACACACCAGTGCTGACTCTCCCTGGACAGCCTCATTTATGAGCCAGGCTATGGGAGGTTTGCCTTCTTTAGGTTTTTGTTTGTAAATGTTTTAAAATGCAGCTAGTGACTCATAGAGCTGGTTTGTTTCACTTGCTTAAATAATACACAAAGTCACTTTTAAATACTGTGTAATTTTTTACCACTGTCTGAGGTATTTTTCCTCTTCTCTTGCCACTGGCAGGATCAAATAATGTATGAAGAGCTGCAGAAGTCACTGTGCAGGTGATACATTTGGACAATTCCCAAAAGAGACTCACTACACTGGTGAGGAGTTCTGCAGTGCCTGTTTTCAAGAGGCAAGTTGGAAAGAAGCTCTACTAAATCTATCTCTCAACTTTTTATACCTGAAAAAATGATCATCACAACCTACTGCTCCAAAGCATCCTTAATTTAACTGTCTCCAGAATAAAAGATACAATGAATGCTTTTAGTGTTAAAAAGCTAACACCATTCTGATCTATTTGGTGCCCTGAATCAGAGATCCCTGAGGCACAGGCCAACCCTTCCAGGTGTTTACACTCTACAAACAGCTCTTTTCAACCACCAGAGAAAACTGCTGTTTTCCAGAACAAGGACAGTGAAAGTAGGCTGGGAAAGTGCTGCACTGGATGTTATCATACCATTAATCATGCATTTTCCAAGGACAGGTTCTCTGAGCTGCTAACAGCTTCCTTCTACCTTACCAAAATAAACTGCCCACAGATGGCAAGCTGGGTTATCTAGGAGAGAGTAAAGTTTGGAAATTGGAGAAGTGCTATGATACTATGATTCAACCTAAGAAACATTTGAGTTAAGAGGTACTTAACAAGCTAGTGCCTAATTATTTTCCTTAAACAGATAAATTTTCAAAATTGGGAAGCATCCAAGTTAAGACAAAACACTGAAAAGTGACAGATTATGAAACCTACAAGCCTTCAGGGAAAAACCCCAGTGAAATAGTTTTTGTAAGCAACATTTAATCTCCTGCTTGAATTCATTTAAACAAATACCCTGAACAACCAGATCTAACTACAAGACTGACCTTGATGGAGAATAGTACCTTACATCTTAAATTCTTCTCAGAATTGCCAGCTAACAAGAAATCTTGCTGCACCTTTTTACCCAAAGGTACATGTTTGAAGGCTATCAGATGTAACTTACCATCACAGACTTGCATTTTAAAAATATTGATGATCATGGCAGCTTGTTCTTACCACTGGGATTTTTGCATGGGATGACATTCCCTCCCTCTCCCAGAGAAGTTGGTGCCTGAGTGACTCAAATTCTGACTCATCAGACTAACAAATTAAGTCCCTGGATATAAAGTAGGTGCTGATGGTGTGCCTGTTTTTAATTGTAAATCAGACTTGAATCTTCAGCTATGATTCCCAGAAATCCAAGATGAAACATCATCATTTTCAGTCAATACCAGGTTGGGAGGAAACCTTAATGATCAATGATCATCTGGTTCAAACTTTCTTGGCAAAAAGCAGTCTAGACATGATGGCCCAGCACCCTGTCCAGCTGAACCTTACAGGTGTCTGCCATTGGGGAATCCACCACTGCCCTGGGGAGATTTTTCACAATAACAGTCAACTAGTGGAATAGTTTTTCCTCATTTCCAATTGGAAGCATCCCTTACCCCTCATCTTTTCCATGTCACCCCTGTAAAAAGGCAATCTCCATCTTTGTGATCACCCCTGGAAGATGGTGCTAAGTTCTCTCCATAAGCTTCATTTTCTCAAGGCTGCACAAACACAGTTCTCTTAGTCTTAGCTCATAATACTACAAGAGTATAATAATGATACACTCAATTCCCTTGAGTGGCTGAGTGGACCAATGACAAGAATAAGTGATTTCTCCTTTATGGATATACAGAGAAGATTCCTGCCACCATACTGGATAGCTGCAGATGATGACCCTAAACAGGAGTGGAGTCCTCAAGTCCTGGCATATCCACCTGAGAATTTTCCTTTCCTTTTATGATGATATTCCTGTGTATGTATGGAGCAAGAAAGCAAAGTAGGGCTTGCAAGGCAAGAGAAGGGAGGAAATGCTATCAAGGTGTAGGGGGATAGAATAGAAGAAAATAAAGATAGTGTAGAAAGTAATCTCAGCCCTAAGGAGTTGCAGCTGGGCCAATTATCAAAGATTGGGAGCAGGCCTGACATTACCAGGCCCTGGCTGTAAGCAGTGAGAAGAAGATGCTATAAAAGAGTGGCTGGGTGAGAAGGGCACTGGAGTCAGTTGGCTGCTTTGTGAGAAGAAAGAGGCAGTGCTCTGAGGAGCTGCCCATGAGAAATACCAAGAAGGTATGGAACTCTTGGGATAAGGAGACAACAGTATGGAACCCCTGCAATAAGATGACAACATCAAGGAGCAGTAATAGCACTACAGTCTTGTCAAAAGTGCCAGCACAAAACAGGTTTATTACTCAGTATCTCATGATCAGGTGATAGAGGAAGTAGGATGCAGGAGAGTTTGAATGCACAAGAAAATCTGAAGTTAAGGTGAAAGGAGAAAAAGCCAAGTCAGTCAAGTGTCCATATCCTGTCTGCTCACCTCACCTGGGCTCCATGTGCAGCAAGGAGCAGGCAGGGCTAGGCAGCTGAATTCCATGTGCCTGCTCACACACCAGTGTTGCATCCACACTGCTCCTTGTGGGAAATTCTGCTTAGGCTATAGTATGGATCACTAAAAAAACATTATCCTTTGTACACAGAAAATGGGAACTGCTTTAAGGAAGGAGCCTTTTCACCCAATAGAGACAAATATTTTGTTCTGCATAGGCAGCTACTGCCCCTCCTAGCAGACAGGCCTCTAGGTTTTGCCTCCAGTCATCTTGTTTCTGTTGTGACAAGATCAAGAAATTGTTCATCATGCCATTCTCTTCTCCCTTTTCCTGAGGCTAGCAACATATCAAAACCACAAGAATGAGCCTGTCCCATAGCACAGTAGGTGCTAACATAAGCATGGATGGGGGCAGAGGCAGTGCAGAGCACTGTCAAAAAGAGAAAAGAAAAATGCTGTCTTCATTCTTGGCTCAGTAGAAAACTTTTTCCCCACCTCTATTCTGCCTAAAGTCTTGTGTCCCACTGCAGGCTTGATTGTGAAATAGAAGATTTGCTAGAGAAAAGGTAGTTGCAGGTTGCTGTGCCAAAGGCAGATCCACATGATTCAGACACACCTATTTATCAGATTGCTTTCCCAGGACCTTGCAGAAGCAATGCTGGCAGACCCAGAAGTGCCTCCTGTGCCTTGCAAGGAGCAAGCTAAAGAGCAGAACTTGCTTTGCTCTAAGTCTTTTGAGACTTCCAAATTAAAGAGCACAGTTTCCAAAAGCTGTGCCAAGCTACTTACACAAGGTTGCTGCTTCAAAGTCACTTTCCTCCTCTTTAGTCCAACAGGAGTAGGGCAGGCTGCAGTCTGTAGCACTGATGTTATCACCTGCTGAACCTCATCATTAAATAAGGAATGAACATCTTTGAGCTCTGCTGTGGCATGCCACTGCATCTGACAGGAGGAATAAATGTCAGGGAGGCAGAGGTGAGCCACTGACCTCAGCTCTGACCAGTGGCCACTTGCCATGACCAGATTCATTTGTCAACAGCTGGAGACCTTTGCTCACTCAGTGAGCTCACCAGAGGAGTTCTGAACACACAGCTGGAATTCTCACCTGTTCCAACTGACCTGTGTTGCAGGGAGGAAGCCCTGCCCTGGTCTGAAGCATGGAGCTCTGCAGGCAGACAGAGATGCACCCATTTAGCACGTTCATGTTGGGAACAGACAGGTTCCACAGCAAATGGGGAGTGCCAGAGGCAAGGGTTGTTCTGAAAGAGGAGCAGACACACTCCTGTCTTGTGGGAAAACCAGTGCCTAGTACAATCAGACTCCAGGATGCATTACTGACTCCACTTAAGCAGCTCCAGATAATTAGGGGCAGGGAGCATTAAAAACCATGCAAGGACATTTATTCTGAACACTGCAGGTTATTCTAAAAGCCCTGAAGATTCAGAGCTCTGCACAATTTAACTGCAACTAAAATACTTGGGTGACAGTTAAAATTCCTGACTGATTGCACATAAAGGAGATGTTTTCCAAACTGACAACCTGAATGGAACAAACCCTAATAAACATGTAGAAACACCAAAGTTAACTCATTCCATCTGAATAGATTTAGAAAAAAAACCACTGGGTTAACTGTCAGGGTTCTTGATGCTCTTTAGGTTTAATTTGTTCTTCACCAGTTAGTCTAAGTTCCCTCCAACTTTCAGATAAAATGTTTCAAAAACTACACTAACAGCTTTCTGCCAGATGTGTTTTAATTGTATTAATGAAAATTATTTAAGTACTTAAACCAATAACTCGATGGTTCATATTTGGTTTTTTTAAATGTTAGTGTTTCATATTCCTATGTCATGTCTTTGGAGTAAACACCATGACATAGAACTTAAATTCATTGTTCATTTAGAGTACATCAAACCAGTCAAGTAGGGCCAGCTGGTCCTAATTGCTTTTACCAGTGGTTCAGAAATGCTTCTGCTTTTTAGGGAGGAAACAATGCTGGTTACCTTTCAAATGTTCTGCTTTGGCAGTTCTTACCACTGAGGTTGGCTGCTAAGACTTTTTATGTATTACACAGGAATGCTGTGCCTGAGAAGGGTAGCTCCCAATGCTTGCAAGAATCAGACCATTGTTCCGATCCAAACTTCAATCTCACTAGCTCAGATTAACCTAATACACTAAATTGTTCTCCAAAAGGTAGCCAGCAGCAGAAAGATAATGGCAAGCACAGTACCTCCCCCTCAGAATTCTAGAACATTCAGTACCTCCTGAAGTGAAAATAATGTATTTATATTTTGAGTTGGAACAGAAAATCATAGTCTGAACACATTAAAACAAAAACTGCAATTTTAAGCAAGAAAGATGGCAACTTCAGCCCTTTTAAAAAGCAGGAATTCCATTAAATAGATAACTAAGATAACTAACTATAAAATCTTTACTCTGAACTCTGCTTACCTTAAATATTCATGTAGGATAATTTTAATGAATTTCTTAACTTTAGCTCTTAGCCATAAAACTTTAAAACTTTGTAGACACTTGCCATCCTTCATCCAGCTATGAGTAAATCATCAACACCAAAGATAATTTAAAACAAACAGTGACATTAAATGGCTTGAAAAGAAACTGGTTTGCAACTTCTTAAGCCTTTACAAGTGTTTCAACCCAAGTCAGTTTTCCTCTGCATAGGGAGGAAAGGCAATTATTCTTTACAGCTCATCTATATCACCATTCCATAGAAAGGTCTCAAATCTGCTTTAGGAATACCAAATTTCTCTAAAGCTTAAAATCCTTCAGCATAAGAAGACCAATTAAAAATTCACCCAGTATTACTTTAACCTTTTCTTTTTAATTACATGTAAAAATACTGGACAAATTCTATTTTGACATTACACTCCACCCTGAGCAACACACTGGCTACCTCACAGGTTGTGGGCATAATGAAGTCACTCTGTGGGTGGCTGGCAGACTTTCATACCACTTCTATTGTTTAGCCACAGATAGATAAGGGCCCACACTTAAACAAAACACACATTAAAACAGCACCACAGTCGAGACCGAGTTAAGAGGTGCCAGTACAATCTTTTCAGGCACTCACCTTCTCAAAAACAAACAATCACCCAAAAAACCACCCCAAAATCCAGGAGCTGAAGGCATCTAAAATTGAGTTAGAGCAGCTACTACTTCCACCTTCCTCAGATTCCATCTTTCAGATCCATGAAGAACATACACAGAGCCACCATTTGAGATTTAAGGGTGATTTGTAGCCAGGTTTGACTGCTTAAAGCCAAGAAGGCAAATCTACTGTGCTGAGGTATGGAAAGGTTCTTCACTGTCCAGCATGTCTATCTGTTCCCAATGAAAGATTTCCTAGGCAGGAAGTTTGATAACACCACCTCTGACCACATTTTAATATATAAGAAAGACAAGTATTTATGGAGGGTACTGTAGGTTTAGGGGGAAAAAACCAAACAAGATTATTTAACAACCTTTCTGTGTACACAAATGACTAAATGTGCTAATAGGCAGTATTGTCAGTGGCTGTAGCTAGACTTGTTTGCCAAAATAGTATCTGTTTTCATCCATTCACTTTTCCATAAAAGCCAAATTTCCAAGTGTAAATATTTATATTTGAAGCCATAGTAACATGGTAATAATTTTTCTTCAAAGAAAACCCCCAAGCTCTCTAAACAAGCCTTTTTCCAACATGAAACCCCACATCAGGTACATTAAGTTACCTAAATGCCACCTGCTCACTCTACATACCAACAGAAGCAGCTCAGGCAGTGGGTGGGACCCTTGGAGTTAGCAATACTCTTGAATTCCCCACCTTTTTTTTTAACAAAGAAGTCACAGAAGCCATCTCAAAGATACCAGTTTCATTCTGATAGATTGCTCCTTTAAGGTACTCTCACCAGAAAAGGTGGAACTTTAAAGCATTGCTTTAAATGACATATTTAAAACAAAGGCAGACTGAACAATTCTGTGCAAATTTAGTTCTTCCAACCATCAGTTTGGAAACATTTTCAACAGAACGTTTAAGTTAACAAATCATGTTAGTTTAGAATTAACAGGTAGGTACAGCATTTTAAAACTAGTCATCTAAATAGCATGTTGAGGGCAGTACAATACATTGAGAACTTTTAAACTGTTATGAGTCAGACAGACATTTTATATAGATTTAACACCTACCAAAGTAAATTCTGTAACAAAGAGATTTTGCATTAATGCATATAACACTGATCCTTAGGCAAACAGGGACACATTAAACCAACAAATCTGAGGACTGTGAGGAATGTTATAGCTGGTTGGAGTCTGCTACAAAATCCTTAAGGATGCATTGCTATGTTGCTGTACATCTTAATTCAGGACACAGGTGAACAGCTTTAGCAGGAAACCTTTATACCAGCCACTTTAAAGCAAGCAGACATTTCAAAGTTTTTTGGTTGCCAGAAGTTTAATCTTGCTTCACTTCACCCTTTAATTGCCTTTTCATGCGTGAATATGGGCTGATTGTGTCATCCATCACGAAGTCATACAGTACTTTTATCCAAGAGTTATATTGGGGCAGGTGGTCATAGTATTCAGCTGCTATTTTCTTCACCTGAAGGAGAGATATGAGGTTTATTTACTGGTTATGTTAACATCAGTTGTGACAACTTTACAACCCTCAGTGTGTAACCTGGTAATGTGTAACAGCACAGGAAGTTTCATTCCAGAAGTCAGATCCTACAGGAAAGGCCACTCGTGCCACAATGCAAACATTCCTTGAAGGAAAAAGCAATTCCCTAGTTATTAAGTAAATCTGCTGTGAAGTTTTTGGAGCTGCCAGAACAAACTCAGCTAACTTTCCAAAGTTCCTCCTTCACCATGCTTCCTACAGGGTGATGGAGCTCACAAAGCAAGTGGTTTGGTTGCTGTTCAAAGTGTGTGTGACTCAGTTCAGTGCTGACTCACAGATATACAACTAACAGTAAAAGGATGTTTTATATTCTAGGAAGAGCTGTTTAGCACAGCTATTTTTACTTGTAGTTTCAAATCTCGGTACTCAGAAGAAAAAAGGCATTTTATTTCTGAGGAATATTTTGTTTCTGAAGACAGACTTCAAAGAATGAATAGAAACAACTTCCAAAGACTGTTCTCAGTTCCATGTGTTAACTAGACCACTGCTTAAACTGAGAGCAGCAGGTTCAGTTAGGTGCCCATACTGCTATTTAAGGCCAGCCACTTAAAGCCTTAAAAACACGACCAGAACAAAAAGGATTCCTCACAAAATTCCACAGCTTTAGTCCAAAGGATAACATCAATCTGTATAAGCAGCAAACAAACCCGAGGTATTTACATGGCTGGTTTGAAGGCAAAGCTTGTTTTGACCCATCACACCTATAAAATGGTGCACCTAGGCAATCTACTTTTACTCAACAGTAATAACTCTCAGCTCACCAGCTGAGAGGAATCAAGTGTTCAGTACTCAGGGATCTTTAGCACATAGCACAGCAGTCCTATCCAATCAAATTAACTGCACTATTCCAAAAGAAGGCTTTGTTTTTTTATCAGAGCTGTGGATTATGAGTCCTGCAGCAGAACTGGGTGTCTACCCCTAGAATTAAATACTTGGAAAAATTCATAGCCTACTTATAAGCTAAAGTACCTACCCAAGAAGTGAAATGCTGGTTCACAGCACAGACCCAAATATCAAACGTGAGTTAAAGCAACTTTCACTGCATTTGAAAGATTAAAATCTATTAATAAAAGCAATCATCTGGGCTTAAAAAAAAATTACAGAAGACCACACAAAGCCTCAGCAAACCAATTGCATGATTTACCTGCCCTGCTAAAAGTGCTGGTGTAGTTATTTCAGCTGCAGTTCCACCACTGACAACAGAAATACCAATCAAGTTTGGACTTCAGCAGAGGGATGATCTTACAAGGTCTCACTATTGCCAAATGCAATAACAAAGCTGTAAGACCAACACCACAGCTGCTGTCAAATTGCAAAATTGGTATCTGATGAAAAACTGAAGATTCAGGTGTAACCCTGAAGCCCAGGTTCCCATGCTTCAGCTGGGAAACACAGACATAGTGAGAAAGAAGCTCCTGCCTGTAAGAAGCAAAGGTTCAAGTAGGAGAAACTTCACCTCTGCTACTCATGCAGGCATGACAGGTCTAAGTCCTGGCTTGGAACTCTTAATTCTGCCTGTCCTACACTGCCAACATACAGCTGACACTTATTTAGGGTTCAAAGGCTCTTGCCAGAGGAAACTGAAGTGCTGCAGACTAGAGAAGTTATTAAACATTTGTCAACAGTACAACAAACATTAACAGTACCTCAAACCCTCTCTATTCCTCCACCAGAGGATGTCCCCGATAGAAGAGACTGGAGGATAAGCACACATTACAGTACTGCCCTTAACATTTCAATGCCAGAGATAACAAATCTCCAGAGTTAACCTCTTAACTAGTTTCTTGCATACTTCCAAACAAGAATTCAGAAGACAGGCTGTAATTACAGAAAGCTAAAGTTAGTGCAAAGCATAAGATATGCGTTCCCTCCCCTCTCCTTTTATGGAAGGGGACTGAGCAGGAGCAAACTGGAAGCTTGTTCAGGCTATCACTAAAATGCTTAATAGTTACCACCTTTATCACTTAACTTATATTGTGGAAGGTTTTTTTTGTTTTTCATCTCCCAGCTTCCATTCTTCTTATTTTCATGTTAAAGTAGGCCTCAATTTAAGAAAAAGTAACAACCTTAGAAGTTAACTTACCAGTGGAAGGCTCTTGCCAGGAATATTGGGGAAGTCATGATGTTCATTGTGATAGCCAACATTAAAAGTGAGCAAATTAAGTGGCCCATAGTAGGAATAGGTCTCATGTCCTTTTAAAAACATGTAATGTTCAGCTATGAAGTGTCCCGAAATTGGGTGCAACCCAAGACCAAGTACTGAACCAGCAAGCATGTAAAAAATGGATTTGACTCCCCATAAATAATATATTACCACATCAAAGGCAAGCTGAGCCAATAAATTGATTATTTCAAGTCGACTAATGGGTTTAGGATTGATGCAGAGAGGTCTAATGGCATAGAAAAAAGGCTGAAGAACAATCCATATGAACTTCCTAAAACGGGTGCAGAAAAACCAGCCCTCGAAGTTGGTAGGAATGTCCACATCGATGCCGTCACCGCCGAGGTAACGATGGTGATCCATGTGGTACCTCTTGAAGGAGATGGAGTAGGGGAGGCCAAGAGGGAGGTTGGCAAATATTCCAAACCATCGATTCCACATGGCTTTGCAGTTGCCAAAGGCACTGTTGTGGGAGATCTCGTGGATAGCCAGAGTCATGGAGTGACTAATACAGCTTCCAAAAACGTACGCCCAGAAGACCACCCATTTCCAATCCAAGTCTTTAACCAGGTAGAATGCAGTCAGCTGCGCCAGAACCATCAGCACAACCACCCAGATCAGGTTGTAGTCTGGCTTCATCAATGCTTTGATCTCTGGATGTTTAGCTAGATGAGAAAAAATTAAACAAAGAAAGTTATTTCAAAGCTCTCCTCACAGCCAACTGTCCCAATTAGATGGCAGTTTTTTCCTCCCTTTGTCCCAATTAGGAATTGTCTGCAAAGGTAATGAAAACGCGTGACCTTTCCACTTGTGATACTTACTGCTATAGTGAATCATTTGCAATCAAGTCATTTTAGCACTTTTGCGTTGCTCAGCAACTACACACGTACATGGCAAGCACCAGTACCACATCAGCCTCCTCAGGAAGGAAACGCCTCTGAGCCGACAACCCCCCCGGTAATTCAGAAGGGCTCAAGAAGGCTCAACCCCGATTTCAGCGCCGCGCTCGCCGCCGCTATCCGCCAGCCCCGGCCGAGACGCGGCTGCCGCGGTGACCTCTGCGCACAGCGGCCCCGGCACCGCCGTCCCGCTGGCAGGGCGCGGTCCGGGGCCGCCGGGGAACCGGGGCTCCTATTCCGCCGCCCGGGATGGCAGCCCGGGCCGCCGCCGCCCCGCGCCTCGGGCTCGGCCCCCACAGGCGGCCGCCCCCCCCGCTCCTTTCCCCGCTCCTTCCCTTCCCCTCCCCCGCCAGCGCCGCCAAGGCGGCGGCTCCCGCTTCCACGTACGCGGCCCCGGCCCGGCTCCGGCCGCCCCGCCGGGACGCTCCGGGGGCACGCGGCGCCCCCCGACGAGGGCGGCCATCTTGTGGGGTGCCCGTGCGCGTCCCCCCCGCTCCGCCACGCAGCCGGCGTCTCCTCACCCAGGATCTCCTTGCGGCGGTCGGCGTGCGGCTGGTCCGTGTAGACCCACTCGAAATCCTCCCTGGCCACAGTGTTCCCCATGGCGGCAGCACAAAACCCCCACACCGGCTGCCCACCCGCTACACCGAGCCCCCGCTACCGCACTTTATAGCGCGGCGGAGGCGGCCCGGGGCCACGCCCCCCCGCCCCGCCCTACACCGCCCATTGGCCGCCGCCGGCTGCTGGGCGCGCTCCCGCCGCCGCTGCGCCCCCTGGCGGTAGGGCGGGGCGGGCCCTGAGGGGCTTGGGGAGCGGGACAGGAGGAGCCCTTAGAGCGGAGAGGAACAGCCCCAGAGAGGGACAGGAGAAGCCCTAAGAGCGGGCAGGGGCAGCCCTCAGAGCGGAGAGAAATAGCCCTCAGAGAGGGACAGGAGCAGCCCTCAGAGCGGGGGACAGGAACAGCCCTCAAGAGGGACGGGAGGAGCCCTCAGAGCGGGCAGGGTCAGCCCTCAGAGCGGGACAGGAGAAGCCCTCAGAGAGGACAGGAGGAGCCCTCAGAGCTGGGAAGGAGCAGCGATCGCCGTCCTAAACCCGCGTTCCCGTGATCTGCTGTCCTGGTCTGACCCCGTGCTTCCAGGCCCCTGCCTAAAGGTACCGAACTACAAGTCCAAACGCCTGTAGCAAAGTCTCCATTTCCTTCCCTTTTTGTGGTAAGATATTTGAAGAAATTCTTTGACGAACTCCTCTGTAAGAACTTGCCTCCATTTAATCTGTCACTGCATGTATTTGTCATGAAACAGTGACTGTGGGCAGTCAGTGAGAAAGATTGCCCTGTGTAGAAGTTGAACTACTACTTGCTTGGAATTTCAGTTGTCCGCTCATAATAATCTACATCAGTAGATCAAAAAATCCACTCAAATTAATCTAAATCAGCAGTAGCAATAAAACCAATGGAGGCTATTATCACAAAGTAAATTATGCCTTATCTATTCAGGTAGTATTAGTATCTCAAGGTTATGATTCATCACTTTAAATTTATTAGTAATAACGAGTACAAAAGGCTCATGCCTACAAGCTGCTGGAAGTCCCACATGCAACAGGGCTATTGGAGGGGAAATTCAATCCCTACCTGGAAATGTCTGCAACTCTGTGAAGCAGTGGGCAAAGCACAGGATCTATAAAACATAGCACTTTTGTGAATAGTTTGGTTTGCATGCATTTCAATTAGAGCACATTGGGGTGGGATTTAGAAGTGAAAAATGCAGCAAGGAGGTGAGACACGGGAAAGGTTTTGCTCAGCCTTTCCCTCCTCAGTCACAAAATCTGAACTGTGCAGACTGGTGCAGCATAAGAGGCAAAGCAGATGTCTAGATTGCATCGAGGCTCTGTGATCTTCCCAGGTTTACTTTTTGGTCAGTGACCATTTCACAATAAACCAGGAAGCTTTGGGGTTGCCAGTGCAGCAGCTGGCTGCAGAATCGCTGGGGTCACAAGTGTTTTACTCAGCCGCACTCCAAGCACCACATGGAGCGTTTCTGACAGCGCTCCCTTCTGGCTGGAAGGGATAATATTCAAATATTAGCACTGCTGATCATTGTGCTAAAGAGCTCCTCATCCATGGGAAGGATCCTGCCAAAAGGAGTGTGGCAGCAGCAGGTGACAGGAGCGCTGGAGGAGTGACAGCACATGAGGAATTCGGTACACAGAGGCAGGTTTACAGCACCACAAACATACACAGGTTTGTAAATGGTCGTGAATTAAACAGAGGACCCCAGGTTTATAAACTAAACATTCCAGAGCAGTTAAACAAGGCTTAAACAACTAAAAAAAATATATTAAATAGGAAAGCTTTGGACAATTTAATTGCCCAAGTGTACTGGAGAGCAAAGTGTTTTCCCTATTTAATCACTGCATTTGATCGTTTTGTGTAACGTAGCCAGATTTATTAGGTCTTCAGCAAGCCAACAGTGTTTGTATCTGATGTTTTCCATTCCAGAGACAGTGAGATCCAGTACCTACTGTGTCTTCAGCTGGCACAAAGCTTGAACAAAAATCCTGGAATGTTCACTTACATGTGAACCAAAGCCAGGACTGCATCCTTAGAATGGGCAAGGTGAGATCCAGGCAGGAGAACTGCAGGAGTGGAGAGCACATGGACAAGCAAGCTGGCCCAGGTATAGTGCAAAGTAGCACAGAAATGCAGCTTGAGTTGAACAGAATAGTTCACAACTAGCAGACATGTTGCTGTAAAATAGTCCAAACTGAATTTACTAATTTATGAAGTAACAATCACTGAAATTTGCTAATTACCCTCTTAAATGCATCAGGAACACCAAGGAATCAGAGAATCCTCTCCTGTGCTGAGACACATTCTACTCTATCCTATGTCATCCTATTTTCAAGAGGCTCTTAATGTTGAAAATTCCTCTGGCAGCCCTAGTGCTCCCCACAATTCACTGTTAGAAGGTGTGAGTAAGAGCAACCAAGTTTCTGTTCAATTCTGTCTCACCTTTTGCATTAACAAGTTACACACAGGCACCCTTTGTAGCATTAATGAATATTAACATGCCATGCTGAGTATCAGAAACTGACCAAGTTCCATTTGTTTCCATCTGTTTTTAATCTGTGAAGTTTGCAGGTACTCTTCCTTCCTTCGGCACTTCCATTAGCCCAAGGTTGGGAGGGTCCTTACATACTGTAGTTACACAGAAGCTGTTCAGTTTGGGAAGCAAGACCTTGTCACAAACAGCTTTTCCCTCAAAAAAAGTTCCACCGTGGTATCTTTTGATCTTATTTTCACCATGTTCACTAGGTACACAAATTCATATTAAAAATCCCCAACCTTAATATGAAACAAAAAGCAAGTGCTATTTTTCTAAGCAAGTGCTAAGTTTCTAAGCAAGTGCTATTTTTAGAAAAGCAGCAAAGCTGGCCTCGGTAGTTTTAAGTTATTTTAAGAAATCAGATATAAGACACTTAAAATTGCTTTCCCTGACAGCTCTGACCTTTCTTTCAGCCCTTGACACAAGTACTAAAATTGAACAGTGGATGGAAATAAATCAATTTCTCATGTAATTTTGCAAACTGCATCTCAGTCTCCTGTTTCAAGGCTCTCCCTTGAACAGATGATACAATCACTAATCACTACCAACACTGCTTCGAGGCTGATACACCAACTCACATAAACGTGCACATACATTGAGAGTGACAAGAGATATAGTTTTACTTCAGGTGATTCATCAGCTTGCTCATATATTGCAAAATTCATCCTTTTTATTTAACAAGGGACAATAAGGTGTCAGAAATTAATGTTCCAGCTGTTTTGTCTGAACAATTACTTCATTCTGTTTTTATTTCCCATATTTTTCTGGTGTACATTCCAACCAAGAACCATCTGATGTTTCCTTCTCTGGGATGTGAAATAAAAACCACTGGTGTATCTTTATTGTGGAATTTCTTGTAACCATCCCCTCTATCCCTTCAGTTTCATGGGCCTCATTCCATTTCACTGGAATGAAAAATGTCAGCACATGGAGGAGCAGGATGCACCTGCAATCCTGGAGCACATGATACTTCCTTAAGCTGAAGGGTCCAAGCTGGCACAATTCCCAGTGAACACTTCCCATAACAACTGGCTGTTGTTTTCCAGCTCAGTTTAGGAACAGCCAGAGATTCCCCAACACATCCAGAAATGCTACTCTGGACTAAACCTGAAACGATTTGTACACTGGGATGGTGGGGAGGGGGAAATTGTCTGCATATTCTAGAAATTAATAGAGAAACTGAAGTGAAAAATATTCAAAATGTATGAATAAACCCCTTCATTAAATGAAAGTCACAAATTTATATTTGTTTGGAAGCATTTAACCACAAGTAGCTGGTAATTAGTCCATTACAGGAATTTTTTATCACAAATAACCATTCAATGAATTTGTATCACACAGTAATTCTAGCTATCATGCTGACCCTTTGACTCCAAATTGTATTTTAAAAGTTAAGGTATATGCCAGTATTTTTAAGCTGAATAGCAGGTATCCATCTCCAAGACAGAGTTACCTGTAAAAAACATTCTGAGCTGTATAAACCAGTAAAAGCAAATGCTCCTTCAACAGTTTAAGTCTGCTCTCAGACAGCCTTCTATAATTTCCTTGATTATTAAGAAAAATGCCCTTTTTTTTTTTGGAAAGGACTTAAACTACTCGAGAAGTTTATTTGAAAGCTGAATGTCTGTCAAATATTAGACATTTGTAATGTTACTTCTGGTATGAGCTACTGTGTTTTAGAAGTAAAAATTGTAGCTGAAGTTTCAGGAAAAACGTCAGTTTGCCACAATTATATAATACCTGACCAGACAACTTCTGATTTGTTTGGTGCTTTAAATACAGCCACTAGCTTATGCTGACAGCCATACAAAATGAACTTGCACTTTAACCCACAGCAGGAATATCAAGATTGTGAACAGCTACAAAATGCAGCATTTGCATTTTCAGTGCCATACCAAGTTGAATTCAGAACCACCTAAAGACAAAGCAGCAGCTGGTTGAAAAAAGAAAACAAAAGTCAAATTATAAAGCTACATAGTTTAGTACATTAAAACAAAACCAAAGACAATGGTATTTGTATAAGATTCCAAAAATATACAGATGGCAGGGGGGGAATAATCACTGTACACAACTCTGAGGTGGTTAAAGTGACCAGAGAGACTGAACAGTGCAAGACATGCTTTTCCAGTTACAAGCTCAAAACAGAAGTGCAAAAGAAATTAAAGCTCTGTCTGAAGTGATTTACCTTTTAGGATAAGGAAAGCTTAGAATATTGTCATCAGTGTTACAGAGAAATTTCCACCCCAACCCCAACACAGACACACAGAATAGCTGAAGTTTTACCATAATACAGCATTTCACTCCAGTGATGTCCCCAGAGCGTGGTGACTCCGGGGACAGTTCGCAGGTGCTCGGTGTTGGCCCACGAGCCAAGGGATGCCCAGGCAGCCTCTCCACTCTCCAGCTTTGGCTAACAGCAGATCCCTGCCCTCCAGGCGGGGCGAGGGGCAGCCACACAGCCCGGGCACAAACGCTCTGTGCTGAAAGCAGAGACTGACTTATGGCTGAGGAACAAAGGAATTGCTTGACAGGTCTCTGTGCTCTCTCCCAGAGTTTGGAACAGTTTCAGGCAAGTGCTTTTGGCAGGCTGACTAAGCTGTACATGCATCTATCCATGCAAATGTAGAATATGGCTCCCAAGACCTAGAACCAGGGTGTGTGCATGTGAAGACTGGATAGAAGGCCCTTCCGTGGAAGTTTACAAAAATATATAGCCAATACTGTAGCTTAAGAAGTCAGTTTTACTCGTTACAGAGAACCCCAAAAAGTATTAACTACTTTTCAGACATTCCAGACAAGGTCACTTGTAACAAAAAAGGTCAAGTTCTCAAAAACAAGGTTTTAAAAGCGGATCTTTCCTTCAAGTGAACAGGACATCTGTTTTTACTCTTAACCATTTAGTCAGTTAAGACAATTTATTTAAGATTTCATGTGAACATATGCATAAACACAAATAAGTTTACTTTAAAACACATCTGCACGGAAAAAAAGGTTAACCCTTCAAAACATAACAGAGCAGGTCTGGTTAGTATGTAGCTATTGCAAATCTTAAAGACTCTGTGCATTAGGCCCACCCATATAGAAAGCAGGGGAAAAGTCAATGAAAGAAAATCACTGTTCAAGTCTAAGTGGTGTTTTGAAGAGCCAGCAGCCTAAGTGACACCATGAAGCTGGTCACAGTATCCAAACAAGCAGGCCTGCTCGGGCTACTAGAGCAGTGTATCCTCCTGAAGGCGCCGTCTCCTCCCCAGTTATTTTCTGTTCCGAAGGCGTTTAGATTTCCTAGGACAGTCTGTGGAATCCACCGCCTTCCTCCTTTTCCTGGGAGATTGTTCGTTTGAGCCGGAACCTGAAGAATTCCCTACTGTGCTCTCCATCACCTCCCGCAGCTTGCGCTCCAGCTCGGCCAAGCGGGCGTTCTGTTCCCCAATGATTTGGGTCTGCTCAAGCAGTTTCTGGTCTTGATCCTGGAGCTGCTTCTGCTGCTCCTGCACTTTGAGGCGCAGCTCCGAGATCTCCCGCTTCAGCGCCGTCAGGCCCGTGCCGTTGGCTTTCACCTGCTGCTGCAGCTTGGTGACTTCCTGCCTGGAAGGGCTCTGCTTGGAGAACAGCTGCATTGTTGTCAGCGCTGCAGAAGGCCCTGGAACTTCAGAGACAACTGTGATTAATACTCTGCGACTTACAGGTAGAAATGGCACCCCAGTGTTAATATTTTGCTTATCCCTACTCCCCACACGTGAATCTGAGCACCCACTGCGAGTTATCTGAACAGGCAAACAGATTTACAGTCACGTAAGTATCTAACAAAAACATGTGGTAATCTCAGAGCACAACCAGTTTCATTTAAAATACTTACAGCTTTTCAGTAGTCAGGAAAAAAATTCATAATTCATTTCCTGTACATAAGCCCCCCTCCTTTTTCTGCATCAAAAACTGTGTACAACTATTGTGTTGTCATCTAGACTTAGTGTCACAGATGTTAAGACAAAATCCCACCAAAAAAATTACTTAATATGGAATAGTTAAGACTGAATAAATATCTTTCATTAGAACAGCAAAATTCTGCTGTCTTAGCTGCAGCTAAAGTTCTAAAAAATTGTAATTTGGAACTTAACAAGGTATTTTGGTATAACTTACATTTTAGAAGAAAGGAATTTATTTTCCATGCTTCTTTAGAATCACTCCTCCTAAGCACTAAAACCATACTGGAATCTGAGCTTGGAACTGTTGATTCTAATAAAGTTCCTGCAAATCAAGGAGACTAACAGCTACTGTATAATTTCTTTCACTTTTTCTGCCATAAAAGGTATCTATCACTTTTTCTGTCATTATACTCTTCTAGCAACGCTGTGCAATTAACGTGCAACTTTAAGTGTTCTACAGACAGAAGAGTCTGGAACAGTCATCCTCCTTTTCCTCCTTTTTTTCCATCAGGATGGCAGCACAGCTACCATTATGGGACACTAAGGGGTTGCTATTGGAGAGGTGCTGCCCTTCCCTCAACAAGAGAGAGGCATTTTATGCACCACAAAGCCTTGGCCTTGAAAAGCTGATTGGTATCAACTGTGGGTTTGGGCAATACTTCCTCAGCTGAGGGGCTCAGTATATACTAACACATATAATTAGAAAAAAGTTAAACCCATATATAATTTTAAAAATTAAAGTACAACTAGCAGGACTATAATCTTAAAATTAAAATTTATATAAAATTTATAAAAATTGAAGTACAACTAGCAGGATATACTAAAGGTGGCATATACACTTATGGCTAAAAGGATGGACAGGACATACAAGAAACAAAAGCATCTGCAGTTAGGCCTATTGTTTTTACTTAAGATGTATTTTTCCTCCCTAATTTTTACTAAGTTATCCTTCTAGAAAGTTAAATTTCACACTTCCTAAAATGGGAACACATCCTGTATAAGGAAAATTCTACAATTTTACCAATCTTTTGCCTTTTACCATTAGGATAAATTCAGCCAAGAGGCAACTACCTTGGAGTTTAGTTCACAAAAGTTCTGGAAAGTCTGACAGAATATTCGAAGGACCAGTTTAATGGCTTATTTATAGACTGTTATTTTAATTGCCTTTTCACTATTACCTGTAACTATTTTGCTTGTTAGTGCATAAAACAGTACCCCCAGCAAAGTAAAAAAAGCCCATTCCAGCCCTCTATGTACTACTACAGCTTAGGCAAATTCATTTGCAGCTTGTCCTAAAAATAAAAGGCAGCGAGTTGTCATCTCATGTGCCAAATTTCAACCAAATGCAGCGATAAAGTCTCATTCATTGGTGGCACAAAAGCATTTGTTTAATGAATACACACTATGCATAATTCTAACATACATTCAAGTGACTGTTCTTTTAGTAGTACAAAGGCTCCTTAACTTTCAAAGCAAATGAATTTCAGTTAGCATTCTTAAGAAACAAGTATCATCAATATTTATGTAATAAAGCTCCCATTTAAGGGAGGGAGCTTAGAAAACATACAGTGCTGTGATTGTTTTAAAGAACAACTAAATAAAACTTAACTATACGTTGGAATTAATACCTGGGGCAGTTCCTATTAGACGTCCCGATACATCTGACCCAGGCATCTTTCTTTTCAGTATTGGAACAATCTTCTCATCAAAATATTCCATAGCCATGGAGGAAATGTCCCTTAGTTCTTGAAGAACTTCATGAGCTCTCTGAGGAGCTCTTGTAGAGTTTACATATCTTAGCACTCGATAAATTTCATCTATTACCTAAAACATTTAAGAAGAATTAGGATTTTCTGATAAAGGCAAGATTATTTCAGTTTGTTCTAGGAATTCTGGCATATTTAGGGGTTTTTTTAACCACATAACAGCTGCACACCACTGTGTGTTTTAGTTGCAGATGAGCTTTTTGAAGTGTTGCTCATGATATATCAGAGAAGCTATTCATTTAATCTATCACAACATCTCTCTTCAAAGTCATGAAATAATGCTCATTAGGTGAAATTTGAAGTACAGGCATAGTTGGCTTGCAAGTTATATAATCTATATTCAGCAAAGCATGATCATTTCCTTCAGGAGAACCTGAAGCAAGAAGCCCTAAAGCAGAGCAGTCACTACCCCTGCCAGTCATGAAACAGAATTGGAGTAGCAAGAATTAGCATTATGTCAGCCTGAAGAGCTGTAAATATTTACTTGAGTCCACTTCCATACACACAAAACATTGCAAAGTCAGATTAAGTCCAAACTATATTCATTTACAAAACATCAATTCACTATTGACAGAGAGCAAAACTCTCGACAGCTTGGAAAGCAAAGCCCTTTAGTTAGGAGAGATACAGAGGGATGAAGGGAGTCTTACTAATTTATGAATTAAAATCTGAGGCAGGTCAAGATAGGAGTGCTGGTCTCTTAGCCAAAGCTGTACAGGTATTTTACACAGGATTAAGAATGTTTGAAGAACACACATAATAAGGACCTCGTAATACAGTTGCACCTTCTGTTCTGATAAAGGAAGCTTAGCTAAAAAGTCCCAAAAGCTACACAAGACCTAAGTTTCCCATCAAGCAACAAATAAATGACTGCTCTAATTTCATCCACTTCACATCCTGTTAGCAACAACATCCTCAATAGAAAACCTTGCAGCAGTGCTCTGCTATCACAGAATGCTGAACCTCAAACCAGGATTTGCATATTTTAACACAAATTCACTTCCTGGCACTTTTATGGTGACATTTCCTGAGGGCAGCAAAGCAGGTGGGAGGGAAACCTCAGACTGTAAGTGAACACTAAGCCTTGAATCTGATTGACCAAAATATTAACTAATGGGTGAACTGGTAACTGTGCTGAGAGTGCAGCAGTGCTAGCAAACTCACACACTAAGTAAATAATTAAAAAAAAAAAAAACCCTACAACTTTTTAGCAATTGTATCAAAATAAAATCAAGGTGCTTACAAGTTGGTGCCCACAAGGAAAAGCAAGCTCACCTGCCCAACTCCTGCACACCCCTGGTCTAGGATGAGTACTGCCTTTCCCTCTACTCTTCACAACATTTTTTTAAAGTATCCCATTTACCACATAAGTATCAGGGACTTAAGTTCATTTGACTTCATTATATTAAATTTTTAAAAATACATGATATATAGCAGTATAATGTAAAGTCATACAAGAATATAATTTAAAATGAATACCAAGTCATCAAGAGTAACAGAAATAGTTACTTCTTCAAGATAAGAATACATTCCATGCCCACAGTTTATCCTACCACTGTATGCATAAATGCCTGCATGCTTCCCCAGAATCCAGGAGAGAACTTTTCCATTCATCTCACTGCAATTCAGTTCTCTGCTCACCAAAAAGTAACATCAACATATCCCAACCTTACATGGAAGATCAATGAATAGAGCATTAGGATAATGTTCACTGATCTCATTTAATCCCTCAGCTGTACCAGTCTTCCTCTAAGCCTGATTTTGTCAATTCCCCTGTGCACTGGTGATTTCACAGCTTATAAAACATCGGTATCTCAAATGTACATCTTGCCTGCATAATTTATATTTAATGCTGGGCTGGTATTCTACAACACCAGAACTGTTCAGTAATGTTCCCATTTAACACACTTTACATTTAAAATTAATTCCACCTACTGTACAAAAATATACCATCCACTGTAATACTGAACAGTGTTTTGACATACTAAATACCTTAATTCAATTAACCTGAAGTACTCAAACCCTTAAGAAGGTGCATAAAATCATGATTGACTGAGTACCTAGTGTTATGTGTAATCTAAATTACTACATCTTCAGATGGCCTGATCACATGTTTTTTTCTAAAAGGTTGTAGAAGATGAGTATACCACAAGTCAAACATCAGAATCAAGAGAGACTCTAAGGGCAAATAGAAATCTAATTTAAAATAATTAACATTTAAATACAGCCAGGTTTATTCATTTCAGACTGCCTGGTAAGACAGAGTATTGGCTTGTAGGTTTATTTGCAAGTGTGTATATATATATCTATATCTATATATATCTATATATATCTATATATATATATATATATATACACACACACACACACACAATATAAATTTTCCCCAGCTGTGCCAGGTTAAGTGACACAATCCTATTTTTTAAACACAGATGCATATTCCCATAATATAGTCTGCATTTTACCTTTCCAGGTATGAAGCAACAGAGATTGGAATCCACATACTTCATGAAAGTCATATTTAGGAGAGAGAGTCTCGTTTCCACAGCAGCGAGGATGTCTGCATGGCGAGCTAATGAATGGTTTCTCCTTTCTGACTCCCGTCTGGAAAACAGACCACAAGGTGACACTGATTTAACAAGGAGTTAAAAAATCCAACTGTAACATTTGTCAAGTTAATTTCACCCTTAAAACCCTGTAACCAATAACATTTGTCTTCACAGAAATAATAGATACTATAGAGACCCAGCTAGTAACAGCGCACTACATTTTCTTAGACAAAATTTGTTCTCTAAGTAATTATTATACCTTATGTATAGTAAATTTTGTATGTAATTGAGGACTATTTAAGAACAAGGCTGCAATACTGACCAGCAGCAGACACCGAGTCAGAGGGAATGTATTTATCCCACTCACTCATATGGTCAGTACTTCAATGCAATTAAATAATAAATGTAATATATTGCTAGTGAAGTTTACATAGTAAAGAACTACTGTGAAGTTTAGGTTGAGCTAGAAACCCTTTTCGATAAAGGATGCCTATGCTAAGTAGCATTTAGTTTCTTCCCTCTGGCTGGGAAATCTGATAGGACACAGCAGCAGCTGCTCTTATTCAGTGGAAAGAGGAAGAAAGACGTGGCTTTAGTGAGAAACTAGTTCCCAGTAATGCTCACATGTCAAATCCCTCTTCTTTGCTCCCATTTAATCCTTGCCAGTTGAAAACCTTGCCTTTTTTTAAGCAGAGTATTTGATAAATCATCAGTGAAGGCGGTTGTTCTTGAAAAGGAATGGCATTTAATCATTCCCAGGAATCCTCGTTTGATTTGCCAGAAGTGTTGAGTAATACAGAACCCAGACTTCTCTGTTTGAAATACCAGACACACTTCTCACACCACTATTATGTAATTAAATCTTAGGTTCAAGATTTTGCTTTTAGAAAAAATAAATTAAATAAAGGCAAATGTGACTCAAATTTTCAAGATATATAAGAGAATTAGCCAGAAAGGAATTCCTTTTCAATAATCTGCTTAAATGAATCGAACACAATTAAATTTAATTCCAGTTTTAACTGGTACATACCTTGGAAGTTGAGCTTTAACTTGCTTTTGACACAAGTTGTGGTATCTCTCCACTTTCAGAAATCCCTGATTTAACATTCTCTGGCAAACCAAGTCCATGCGCTTACAAACCTGTATTTAAGTAAAAAGAAATCTTAAGCCTCAATTAAGGCCACAACTCACTTTTACTATTATCTTACCCCTACTTGCCAGGTAGCAAAAGATTCTCTTACTGTTTTTTGCTCCATTTCAACAAGCAAAAACTGCAGTTGAGATTAAGGCATTTCCATCTCCACCAAAGATCAGAATACTCCAAAAAGGAGCAGCTATGTTTACACAGCTCACAAATAAATCTGTTGATTTTGCCTAACAAGAGACAGTGGGCTGAATGCCACCTATTAGAAGCAAACACAATTTCCTCTGATTTTAATGGAAGCTGCAAATGCCCATGCCTGGCTTTCAGCATGGTCTCCACAGTGATTCTGGTAGATGAAATTAATATTTTGTAGTCTCAAAACCAGAAACCTTTAAACACAAGAAATCACGGTGGTCTTCTTCCAGTGTTTAAGGCTTTTTAACTCAACCACAATTACAGTTAAGAACACATGGAAAACATTGCACATGGAACAAGATTCTCCTTTTTGTACAAGAAAGTCTTCTCTGTTTAAAGAATTCCTTTATTTGCTGTTGGACACCAGTAGTCTCAGGGGTTTTTTGCCGCACAGATTTAGGAAGAAGGGACATGAAGAGCTGCAGAAGATACAATAAACTGCTAAAGCTAAACCTTCACAAAGTTACCACTTACAGAACAAAGCCAACTCATACAAAAGTTTAAAGCAATTGCTATTCAATTCTGAAGATACAAGAGCTTAGTGACCCAACTGTTCTTTGAAATAGTTTTGATTTTGTTGGGATTTTTTAGGTACTTAGGTCCACAGCTCCCACTGTGACCCCACTTGCCAATAAATACACTTTCGTTTTTTTTTTAATAAACACTCTTTTCCCCCATACATAGACTTTAAAGTTATGAAATGATGAGTGTAAGTTTATACCTTGAGGAAGAAGATTCTCACCTCTCCCAGTAAAACCTGCAATTACTTTGTGTAATGCCTTCTGTATAAAAAGAAAGAAGTTCTGCCAAGTTCTGTGAGAAGTGACTTTCAGACAGCTCTGTATAGACAGCCCATTAAGCAGTGGCTGTGATCTGTCTGTGCTCCTCGGTATTACATCCTTCTGCTTAATAAAGGATCAGCCAGGCAAACGGCAGAGGGAGAGCCTCAGCACACTCTGCCCCACACTCAATGATCCAGTTAAACCATCTCCTGTGTATAAGGAAAAATGCTGGCCCTTCCTACAGGAAGGAGGAAATCCTTCCTTCTTCCCTGAGCTCGCAGCTCCAGGGGCGCACGGGTTTAAATGGTTTTTGGGTCAAGGCTTTGCAGCTTTCCCGCAGCTCCAACGGCACCGAATCCCTGCAGCAGGGACCGGGACCTGCACAGGGCTGCGGCAGCTCTGCGGTCACTGTATTAGGTCAACTGATGTCCTGGATGTTCCTGCCTTCCTCAAGGAAGCATCTCCGGCCGCGCTCGGAGGCGGCAGAGCGGGCTTCAACCCCGCGCACAGTGACATCTGCCGGCAGAGGGGCCCCCAGGAGCTGCAGCCCGCCGCACCGGGCTTGGAGCCTCGCTCCTCTGCTTGCCCTGCACAGCAGGAAGGATTATTTGCTCCAATTTCTCGACATTACCCATATTTAGGCAATAATCAGTCTAGAACCCAAACTCCGGGATCACCAGAAATCAAAAGTGTTTGTTTGCAACTTATGTTAGCAATCATCTGGCAATTCTCAGCTAGTTCACCAGGTAAACCACAGAGCACCTGGATTTAAAGGAACAATATACCTCTTCTATGCACAGTCATATGCAGAGTAGCTTCATTACACTTCTAGGCGTCCACAGCAGTCCAAGACAGTTGGATATTACATATTCAACAGATCATAAATTGAATTTCCTTATCCTTGTATTTACAATTTTGGTGAATATTTTCTTATTTTAGTCACAGAGCTGAAAGAGGCTGTGTTTCCTCAAAGGACAAGTCCAACCAGACCCTGTGTTCAAGTTTCAGGGTTAGAAAGGTATTCCAAATCCATCTAAAAAGCAGAAGGAGAGGTTGCTTCTTCATGCGCTGACTTTTATGTGAAAGCAGCTTCCTATGATCCTATAAACTAATTTTCCACTTCATTTGTAAACACACTGACACAATCTAACTTCCTTAAAAAGCATGTTTAATTTCTTCCAAGATTCACTACCAGGTAACCAACTCCAAAACAAATATAAAATATCCTGGAGTATTTAGATTCAATATATGTTATTTTTCTTATTACACTGACACCGTGGTCTGTAAAATGCCTTTTTTAGGGTAAAGTAAGTGGAAAAATGCTCATAACTTCATCAAGAAACCTTAAAATAGAAATGCCTGTAAATATAGACTGGGAATATTAAAGCCATCCTGTCCAAAGGCTATCAGTCCTTACTTGTGCTGTGCAGGAAACAAGCACAAGTTTGCTACAGAATCTATGTAGTCCTGATGTGTGTCAGATTCCAAGATAACCTTCTCAGACTATTCATGGAAGGAGGTTGTGGACTGTGTGATTTTAACATGCTTGTTGTAGTAATAGCCTGAATGGAAGTGCCTTTCCAAGCTCAGACATGTGACTGAAAAAGAAACTGGAATCTAAGAATTTCATTATTATCCCACTGAGGTAAAAATTTCAAAGCTTCTGCAAGTCACTAAAAATATCCCTGTAAAAGGAGCCTTCAAAAGCTGGAAGATAGTGAGCTTGCCTGTCAGCATGCACAGTGGGCTTGTCCAAAGTATTACAGCTTCAGAGACTGGCATCCTTGGGGTTCTCTGTGTTTCTCTCACGGGAATCATCAGAGGAAGCAGATGAAGCAAATACTCAAAAGGGCTGAAAGCAAAATGCTGCTGCTTTTCCTCTCATTCACTTTGTCTGAACAAAAATTCGAGGACTCAAGATTTCCCTCATTTCAGACATGACTGCTCTCTGAATACCTATTGTTTAGTCTCTGCTCCTTGGATCTACTTCACTGCTTAAGCTGTAGGTGCTTCATTTCTGCTTTCTCACACAGTGACCCCAGGAACAGCAGCATTATGCTCAGGAAAGCAAGTGCTTTGTGCACAATGAGGGGCCCACGGCCTTGCCTTGCCTGATGGCAATCATCACAAGCAGGAAATGTTCTTTACCTCATCCTTTGAGGACAGAAAAAGACTTCTGGATCTTACGCCTGAGATTATGCTCCTCATTATGCTCTACATAAACAATGCACATTCCTATCTCCATTTCAATCTGAAAACATTCTGGTGCTCTCTGTCCTCCCACCCAGCCAACTCCTCAGTCTGCTGTTTTGTATACACTGTAGATCCAAACCTAGTTCAATCCAGAGATTTTTTTTTTTTATGGATCACTGAGCTAAGGTGATCCAAAATAAAAAGCACATTAAGACATCCATTCCTTCCATGCTGGGATCCAGAAAATGCATCAAAATTATTGGTTTTAGGGAATCCATGTTTTTTGTCTAAACATGTATGATCAAACTTTGTTTAGGTCAACTGATGTCCTGGATGTTCCTGCCTTCCTCAAGATGCTTCATCCCATGGAATCTCACATTCTAAGGAGTAATGAGGCCGCTTTTGGGTATGTTTCTAATATGCATGAGACCTGAGCAATTTCATATCTGTCATTCAATTAATGTGCTCCTGCAACGTATCTTTAGCACAATACTACTTATAACATACACTCATTCATCTTTGATAAGCAGCTCAAGTCAGTCCTCACAGAAAACAAAAATTTACTGTTTGTGCAAGGCAGCTCGTAGAGCAGGAACACACAGGTCTTTCCAAAGGCTACTCACCACCTTGAAAAATCCCAAAGTAATGAAATTTCTGAATTTATGCCTGGGCACTACTATTTTTAAAGGCTTCCTTAATTCTCTGACAAAAGCACCTGGAGCTATGAAGAACATCCAGTGTCTGCCAAAAGAACACATTCAGCTCTGACCAGCCACCTGAAAGACCCAGCTGATCAAGCTTATGGGCTCACACCAGAAAGGCTTTGATTCTTTACATTACTGCTGGTTAACAAAAGGCTACTTTCTTCTCAGGAGAATGCTCATAATGCCTTCTGATGTGCTTAAGGGAACAGTTAGGAATTTGATGGAGATTAATTTTCTTGGCTGTCACTGACTCAAAAACTCAAAGTAGGGAAAGACCAACTGAATAGTTCCCTTCATTTTACACCAGTATTGTTCTACATGTGTTTCAAAGTTGGTATTTATCAAGTCTGGTTTTGCATATTTCTAAAAGTTCTGAAAGGGCCAGTCCTCTTCTAGAAAAAGGAACTTGGAGGTGCTATACAAGGGAGCATAAACGTGTGACATTTTACTCCCTAAGTGCCAGTGAGTGTTAAACAGCTGGTTTAGTCCTGACATCCTTACCTTTCCTGCTCTCACCTTCACTGCCAACAGAGCATTACAAACACTGAGAGCTGGAGAAAGAAAAAGCCTTCTGTGGAGTTGTGAGAGCTCCCACAGGCACTACCATTCATAAGATGCAAGGGAAAGCTGCAGCCACAGGCTGTGCCTGCAATTCTGAGCCTGAAACGTGGCATATCCAAACACCATGTGATTTACTTCCCTTCCCCCTGGTCAAACTGCAGGTGCCACCTGGGATCTTGGGGATGTCCTGTGCAGGGCCAGGAGCTGGACTTTTGGGATCCTCGTGGCTCACTTCTAACTCAGCCTATTCTGTGTTTCTCAAGTACCACATCTTTTTTACAGATCCACTACCTACTCTCACAGAAGAAGCTGAAGCCTTGAGGGGCTGACAGCACACTCTAGAAATATTTAGGAACTGGTGTGCTTGGAACAATATAAATGAGAACAGATTTTCTGCTTGAAGAGCTTTCAGTTTACAGTTACAGTCAGGATGCAACACTTCAGGTTGCTGATCCAGGACACAGGCAGTCCAATTTCCTGCAGAAATACACTTGTAATGTTATCCAGTTTAGACTAATCGAGTTCTTAAAATAGGAATGGTACAGTGCATGCACATTTACTGAGAGTTACATAAGCTGTGCATTAATTCCCTCACTATTATTCCATTTACAACCTCATAAGAGATTCAGTAAGACAACAGCTTATCATAATACGACATGGTTTACATCAGGCTCCTTATGCAGGCAGTTAAATATTGATATACATTGATCTCCTCACTGACAGCTGTGGGGGTTTTTGGCATTATCAAGTTCAGAGGTGCAGATACTATATGCTATTAATTACACATCCACTAAGACTAGAAGAAGCAGGCAGGGGTTTTTTGGTTTGTTTTTTTGTTGTTTTTTTTTTTTTTTTTTTAACATCTTCTTTTTTGACCCACATTTCTAGATAGGGGAGGATTCTTGGAGCAGCAGGCTCACCACCTCCTACACTTGTAGGCTTAAGCCCTATAAGCAAAAATAAACACACATATGAGACACAATAGACTACCCACCCCAACCAGTCACTGGGAGAAACGAGCCGCCAGCAGCTCGGTGCTTTCTCACAGAGCGTGAAAGGAATGAAAGAACTAAGAGACGGTATAAAGAGCTTTAGGAATGCGCGTATGGCAGCGCACACGGAGAGCGGAGAAGGGATAAAGCCCCATCCCACCCACCCCACCTCATTCAGCCCGTTCCCCGGCGAGCGCAGCAGCCCGGCGGGGGGCACCGGGGCCGCCGCCACCGCCGCCCTGCCCCGGGCCAGGCGGGCTGAGCCCGGTCCCGGCCGCAGCCCCGCGGCCCCCGCCCCGCCGCCTCCCCTCCGCGGCCCCTACCAAGCGCAGCTGGCTCGTCTCATCGTAGGACAGGAAGCTGAGGATGCTCTCGATAGCCACGATGGGCAGCCCCATGAGCGTGTTGCTCTGAGGCGGCGGCTCCATGGGCGCCAGCGGTTCGGCGGCCTCCGGCAGCGGGGCCGGGGAGAGCCGCGCCGAGCCCGGGGCGCCGCCTTCGCCCTCCGACACGAGCCGCTCCTCCGGCGCCGCCATCTTGCAGCCCGTCCTTCCTCCGCGGGGGGACGGCGCCGCCTCTCTGTGACGCCTCTTCCGCAGCCGTCACGGCGGGCCCGCCCCGGCATTCCCGCAGGGAGTGAGGGAGATGGAACCCCCAGCGCTGCTGCGGTGCCCGAGGGCTCGGGTGGCTGCCCCTGCCCGGGGAGCCGTTCGCCGGCGGGCGGGTGCCAGAGGCATGGTGTCCGACTCTTGTCCGTGGTGCAGGAGACAGGACGAGGAGCAAGGGCCGTAGGCTGAAACTTGAGAAGTTCGCCAGCCAGAGGGAGAATTTTTTAAGCTCAGGGTGGCAGAGCATCTGCCCAGGGAGGTCGTGGAGTCTCTCCCTGGCGACATCCAGACCCCGCCTGGACACGTTCCTGTGTCGCCTGCTCCAGGTGACCCTGCCTTGGCAGGCGGTTGGACTGGTGATCTCCAAAGGTCCCTTCCAACCCTAATGATTCCCATGTAGGATTCCCACTCTCTCCGTTAGGAATTTCCCTTATACACAACCTGAACTACTCCCGAGGCGGCTTTAGAGCATCCCCTCGTGTTCTACGGCTGGAGGCCGGAGAGAAGGGATGAACGCCTCCCTCTCCATGCCCCTCTGAGCAAATTCCGTGGGAAGGACCTCCCAAACCTCCTTGGGTAGGGCCTCCAAACATCCGTGGGAAGGACCTCCCAAACCTCCGTGGGTGCTGCTGCGTCCCAGTCCGGCAGCGCTCCGTCCGCACAGGCACAGGTAGTGACCTACCGGGAGAATGTGCTTGGATTACAGTGAGGCAGCTACACGGTGGAAAATATCTTCGTAGCTCCTCAGCGAGACAAAACTACATCCTCATTACAAAGTAATCCAACCTGCTGAGTTTTGCCTATGGATGGGCGAGCACCCTTTCAGTGGTTGGTGTTCAAGCTGCCCCTGCTCTGGTGGCACAGGCAGCCACAGCAGCCAGGGGGCTGCTGCTGTCAGCCTTTGGGATCAGAGCCAGCTGGCAAAACCCTCGGCAGCCCGAAAACCACTGCCTGGAACCAGCCATAACTGAGCAGCAGAACACCCAAAATAAAGGAAACTCTGCTCCTTTATTTGCCCTTTATCCTGTATGTTAAGGAGGTTTCTGGATCAGATTGCTGGGACAACAAAGGGATGGGACCAAGAGCTGTTTCTAGAACATTCCATGGTGCTTCTGAGAAGAGACACTCCTCAATTTCATAAGCATTTTAGCCTGACAGGAGTTGGCACAGCTTTGAAAAGTATGGTGCCAGTCTCCTCAGTGCCTTCAGCTGCTGCTGCTGCTTCATTTCTCAAGCAGCTTTGGGTGTCTGTGCTTGACTGGGGAACTGAAGACTCACTTGCCAGAGGAAATCACTAAATAAATCCCAAGAGTGCTGGTAGCAAAATGTGAGGGGAAAAGACATCAAATGTTTGGGTAGAATGAGACCACTTCTTTCAGTACCTGCACCAAGGTAGTGTAGCTTAAAATATTACAGGACTAAAGAATTAGCTGCCTGCAGCACCTCTGTACATTTTTTTTCATGCTTCCTCTCTTTGAAGTTTTATCCTAACCCATTTCTTTCACTCCCCCCTCTCCTCAGAAACTCATCTGCAACCTCTTTCTTAAAAAAAAAAAACAAACCAAAACCAACAAACAAACAAAACCCCCCAAACCAAAAAGAGGCATCTGGAAAAGAATTAACTTGGGAGCAGGGCAAAGGCAAGGGTAAGGCTTTATGTGTGTCATCCTAACGGCACTCCAAAAATGTGTGCTGAAATTAATATTTCCTTTTTAGGAGCAGAACACTGTGTGCCTTGTATGGATCTGGAAGTGTTTTGCTCCCTCCCCTCAACTCATCAATGCTGCTATCTTGCAGCAGGGGTTTTATTCTTGTGCATGGTTTTCAGACCTGATCTCCTTTCACATGCACCGTCAGCAGTTTAAAACTCACTCGGGAGAATTCTTTATGAACTTGTGACTTGGCACGTGAAGTTTGGGCTGGCAGTGTGTTGATGCTTTAAAAGGAAGTGGGATTTTTCATCCTACCTAAGCATATAAGATTTCACTTTGTTTCAAGAGAGTGTTTCTTTTGTTTTGGCTATATAATTTAGACAATTTCAGTTTTTTAGATACAGCTCTATGTTTAATAAATATAAGCTGTATGTTTTTCATATCACCAAACAAAATAAATACAATGAACAATATATATTTTTTGCTAAGTATATACATAGCTTAACAGTTAATAAGTCTGTTTTAGTAAGTTGGGTAATTCTGCTCCCTTCCAGGTTCTGACTCATGTCCTTCTCCAGTGTATCTGGTGTCATTTTTCTGAGCATGCATCACTTTGCATTAATTTGGAAAAACACAGTTCTCATGCACTTTCACAAAACCCCCATTACAGACTCTCCAGTGGGTGAACGTTGCAGTTATTTTGGGATACTGTGAAGCCAGAAAACTTGCTAATATTTTCTGCAAGGGATAAAATAAAGTTATGTAGAATCTGTTTGCATATTACGTGTCATGTATAGTCTTGAAATAGCCTTAAATCTTAAAATCTAGAAATAGCCATCGTTTTTATTTAACCATGTTAGAATTATGAGCATAGTTGGATTGATTTTTTTTTAACTTCTCAGTGACTCACAAGAAGGTGTTAGGGGAAATGAATTTTTTCACTCCTTTCATGCAAAAATCCACATAATATTTTGATTTATGTTTGGGGGAATGAAATTTGGATTTCCCCATACTCTGGACTACATATTGTGCTCCCAATTGATTGGAGTGTGGTGTGTTCAGGCTGTGAAATTTTACTGAAATTGTGTGGAATATTTTGGTTGGGCTTTGTATGGAAGCAAGCAACACCAAGAACTGTGATGAAGAGGAAGGAGCCTGGCTCAAACACGAGTCAAGTTGTATCTATGAGATCTGAGAAAGGAGGAGAAATTAAAGAAAGGGTGGAAAGAGAGAGAGTGAGAAGCAGGAGCTAACAAGCAGACATCTGGGAAGATGGGAGTGGTGGAAAAAATTTAGCAGCGGGGGTTGGAGGTGAAGGAAAGTGTGTAAGTAGGTCAGAACTGTCATGTTGATTAGGAATATTGGAGCAAAGAGGAGTAACGTGCTCAGAAACTGATGGTAAGAGCAGAAGTTGGGTGGGAGGAGAACAGATTTGTTTTATTAAGTCAGTGTAATCAATAGAAAAATAGAAAAGCCTTTCCCACACGATGTGTTTCCTTCACGATGTGTTTCCTTCTTGGGGGCAGCAGCAGTTTGCTCACTTCATGGATATTAGCAATTTTTTTTAAAGAGATGGTAAATTTGAAAGAAGTCTGGTCTATTCACACAGCTGTGCTTTCATTCAGGCTGTTGGACACTAAGGCAGAGTAAAGTCTTTCTTGCTTAAAGGTCTTTTTGTGAAAGGCATTAAAAATGGAAAAAAAGTAATATTTAAATTTCCCTTGAGGGTGCTGTTAATAAACACAGCAGTGTAAATTTGAACACATTAATCTTTCACAGCTGAAACTTTTAATCCTCTAATAGGTAAATGAGTAAATATTGTGGTATGGAGTCAGCTTCAGATATGAATGTAATCCCAGTTTAATTAAATCAATATAAATATTTAACTGGATCCTTTGCAGTTTAATCAGTTTTGGACCCCGTAGTGCTACACATTGCATAAAAATCTGGTTGAGAAACTGACTCTAAAATCTACATCTACCCCTTTATTTACTTGTAATACTGTATATTAGGTATCTAAAAGTAATAATATGTTGATGTTGAGAGGCAGAAGAATATGATGCTCCATGGGAGATGAGAGGTAGAAGCAAAAGGAAAACAAGTAGAAGACAGGAAGACAGAAAATAGATTCTCTCTAGATTTTTCTGAACTGAAAGTGTAGGGACCAGACCAATCTTGAGTGGTTTATGTAGGCCAGGCATGTTGCACAGTCAAGCTTTCATCAAATATGTTTTTCTGTTTCAAATGTCAAGAAAAAATTTAAAATGTTTTCATATCCACAGGGAAAATGGCATTTGTAGACACATACTGTATTAATTCTATACTGCTACTAATTAATTCCAAATCAGGTAAACCGATGTACTTGGGGAATAAAGAAGACAAGGGTTCAGACAAACACCCCTTCTATTTCCTTGCAGTCAAAATACCTCCCCCAGGGAGGCTACAGAATCAGCTCCTGATGGTTACACACCTCCCTCACACAGCTGTACTCAGAACTAACTTTGGTCAACAAGCTTAGATAAAAAAATGAGAGGCTTTCATTAGATAACATGACTTTTGCTAATTCTCTGTATTATTCTCTTGTGGGGTGTTTGCCATCCCTAGGGCACAGAATTCATTATCACCACGAGGAAGGGCTCAGTTTTGATCTAAGTTCCAAGGAATTCCTTTAATTTCAGTATACTAGCACATATTTACACTATGATAAAGATAATTCAGAGAAGACATCAGTAATGTCTCTGTGTCTCAGAGATATCAGTTCAGTTTGGTGAAATGCCATAGACACAACAAACTGCACAAGTACTTTTGATGTCCCCAGGTCTGCCAGGGTTATCTCAAGCAGAGTTTGATATTCTGAGGCACAGGACTATAGCTCTGTGTCAGAAGGTGCAAAGAAAATACATAAATTAACCATGAGAAGAGGTTTACAAAGGCATGGTCTGCTCAGTCCTGCAGTCACTTTACAAAAAAAGATATTGTTGAGGGCCTGATCTTGAAATAATTTTATATTTTCTGAAATCCTTCTGGTTTAATTCTCTCTTGACTCCAGAGGGGCTGCTAGCATGAGCTAAGTCTGGCTTCTTGGCAGCTGAGCAATAGGGATGAGGCAACAGTAAAATGGCAGTGTTCATTTAACCCTCCACATCCTCCAAACATCCAGCTGGGATGAAGCTCCAGACTCACTGTGTGGCTAATCAGCATCTTAAAGTTTCTGGGAAGGAATGGCATTTTGATCACAGAATTTCTGTTTCACCAGCTGAATATATTTGTGCTTAATGAGCACGTATTTCAGCTCCTTCCCTGTTTTTCCTCCCTGGCCAGCTCCCTTATGGGGCTGGGTGAGTGGCTGCAGGCAGATAAAGCTTTCCCAAATCACTGTAATTGTCCTAAACAGATGTTTTGTTACACAGGATCTTCTGTCAGGATCTGTGCTCAGATCAATTGACAGGGATCCAGAGTGAGTGTAGTGAATATAATTTGATTATTGAGAAGAATGGCAGCTGTGTGTGATGCATACAAAACCCTAATTTGTTGAAGGATGCTGGGGTCTAATGGAAGAGGAAGTTTCTTTCTCCTCTTTTGAAGACACAGTGCAGACTTGCTTTAGCTGTTCAATTACCTGTGAGGGAAAAATCCCCACACAGAATTTAAATTACATAGAAAAGACTTTTGAGTGAGGAAATTAGAATTTTCTTCCAGCAAGTAACTTGAGAAGTTGGAAGAGCTTTAGTTAAATAATTCCTTATTGATCTGGAATAAATTGAAGACATCTCTTTAAAGTGAGTGATGCCTGTGATATTAATGACACTTTCTATTTTTAGAGAATCATCCTTTGAAACTGTATTTAAATGATCTGCTTAAGGCCTGAATAGGTTGCATCAAAATTGATGCAAATTTCTGAAGTATTTTCTGAGTGCTGCTGGCTCTGTACAATTATTAGTTTACTGAGTAACATGATAATGTACTTTGTGCAGTGGGTGCATGTGGGACTGTCACAACTTAGATAATGGGGTTAGTTTACAGAGAGGATACAAGTTAAGCAAGAAATAATTTTTAACTAACTTTAAAGTTATAGAGTCTGAACTTTGGTTGTCTAATGCACTTGCTTATATGCATGACCAGCTCCTACATACAGTGACCAATGATGTTTATATTTACTTTGTGTAGTAGTAAGTGCTATCTCAAAGCAAGGCACCATCTCTCATGGCTCTGAGTGAGGTAAATGTAACTCAGCTGTTCCTCATGTTGGGAAAATCTAGATTTTGTTTCAGCTGTGGTGTAGGGATGTGACAGAATACAGTTATTTGTTTAGATTTTAAATGGATTTAATCTGAGTGTGAATAAGGAAGCATATGTCCCAACCAAAATGGACTTGGTGTGGGCACAAAGCACACACCATCCAAGGAGGGCCCTGATGATGATGATGATGTTGATATTCTGCATTAAGCATGCCCTGATGTGATAAACTCCCTCAAGAGGCTCATTTCAGCTTCCAGACACAAGTTTAGAGAGGTGGCTTATCTCCAAGGGGAAGGTGTGTCTGCTGTACAGCTCCTCAATGTCCAAGAAAACTACTCTTAGAGAACAGGCTGACAGAAGTGGTGGCAAGCCAGTGTGTCTTAATTTAAAGTTTACACTTGTTAAATGCTTCTTGATGTGCTGCTTTGAATGTAGCATGGACCAAAAGCTTTTTCTTTGGAAGCAGCCACTGGAATAACATGGGATGTCCTAGCTGATGATGTTAGCAAATTTCTGAAAAGATTTCATAAATGTTACCTGCAGACTTTGGAACTTGGTCAAGCACTGGAACAGGCTGCCCAGAAAAGTGATGGAATCATTGCCCCAGAAGTGTTCAAAAATACATAGTTATGGCACTATAGTAGTGAAGGACCTGGCAATGTTGGGTTAATGGTTGGACTTAATGAGTTTAGAGGTCTTTCCCAACCTTAATGATTCTATGGCTCTATGAGCTAGAGAACTTTATTTTCCAGCTGGGAGATGGTAATTTCTCTGTGTTTTCCCCCAAACTGTTTCTGCTCTAAGGTCTGTTATCTGATGTTTTGAAAACAAATTCAATGGTGGCAATGCAGCATTAAATAGTGGAAAGGAATCTAACAACAACAAGAGGGCAGCTGGTGGATTAGCAGAACTGTATGTAGGTGCTGAAAGTGTTAAACCATCTGTTTTCTCTTCTTTAGCTGCATTTTCTCTTTGTGAGGAAGTTTGACAACACGGACTAATCGAGGTCTTTGTGTTGAATCACTGCCTCGAAAAGCCTTATCTTGAGCTGAAGAGGAGCTGTCTAAATTAGGTGCCAGAATTTCAACATTGCTGGAAAGAATCCAAACTTATGAAGCTGCTGTGCCACAGCCCGATGAGTTTAGGTGAGCAATTCTCTTGGCACGTCCCTTTTTTTTTTTTTTTTCTTTTCCTTTTCTCCGCAGCAATCTTAATTCCAAAGCTTTTCCTTCCTTCTGGGCTCTTAAATCATATCCTTGGGGAATTAAGAGCTCACAAGTCTGACTTGGTGGAGTTTTAACAGTAGGTGGCAGTGGACAGCAAATCTAACCCAGCTGCCCTCCTGTACCTCTTCTGTTGCTGCTGCTCTCTTGATTTATGTCAAACACCCTCCGAAATTACTGCCTTAGAAGCAGTCTAAGAAACACATTCAGCTTTTTGCTGAAGAATTGAAGGGTTTATTAAAAACAACCAAAAGGTAGAGCTTTTCCCCCCCCCTTTAAAATCTTATGAGTTCTTGCAAAAGGAATGTTACCTGATAATCCTCCAAATTTTTGTCAGGACTGTAAAAGGGGACTTGTCTGGTGTGGAAGTAGTTCTGGGCAGTCTGGTAGAGCAGAGGATGTGAAGTTACTATTAAAATTGCTTGGATACAGCACTGAAGGAATTATGTGGAGTTTTGGAGTTCTAAGTAGTGTGCTGAGAGCATGAAATACAGCAATGTTTTTCCAGCCCTGTCCTACAGATCCCATTGTATGGGAAGATTAATGACAAGAAAAGATGATGTTGTTTATTTTTACTGATTATCATTACCAATAGTGTCTGTAATGTTTCTGCTACTGCAGGTTTCTGTGGTTCAGATCAAGCTGATCTCCTGTGGAAAGAATAACAATTCAGCTACATTTCTGTTTATTGGTTTTGTGGGGTTTTTTTCCTTTTCTTGGGTACTTTTCAAGCCATTGCAGGAGTATGAGCTTCTCTTGAAGTGATGCCTTGTGAAGACCTAGAACAAAGGCTAGGTGGAGTTAAAGAATAAAGTAGAGATTTATTAAAAGGCCTCAATGGATCCACCTTGGGCAGCACAAGAGCCCAGCCAGGGCTACACCCAAGATGAATCCAAATGGTCACAAAATGGAGAACCAGTCACAAGGTCTCTCACTTTTACAAGTTCTGGTCTATTGAAATCGGGTGACCCCAACGTCTGGAAATGATTGTCATCTGACTGCAAGGCTTTGGAATGCTGAATTCTCACTTTATTAAACTATATTATATTACATTATACTATACTATAACTATACTACAAACAATACTAAAGAATACTAAAGAAAACTTGTGACTGTGTCCCAACAGTCAGGACACAACTTTGAGTGATTGGCCAAGGAAACAAAACAATCCTCAGCAGAATCCAACTGACAAATCACTTCAGGTAAACAATCTTCCTATCACATTCCACATGTGCAAAACAACAGGAGCAGCAAGCAGGGATAAAATTTGTTTTCCCTCAGTGCTTCTCCAGGAAAAAACCTGAGAGAGAATGATGTCTCTGTTCAGAAGGCATGTAAATTCCACACTGGAATATTGGAGTTAATTGTCTAATTACAGCTCCAGCCAATGAAGTCCCATCCTTCTTGTTTTTCTCTCTTCATTCCACTCTTGTTTATGCTCTTGGGCCTGACATTTGGATTTGTTGTCCTTGGTCCCCAGCTGGAGAAGGAATTGTTTTGACTACCTACTTGTGAAGAGAGCTTACTATTCCCTAATATGAAGCTCAGATCTACACACTAAAGCAGTACAGAATCTGAAAAATATGAAAGCTAAAACCTGAGGCATCAGAGCTGTTGCTGTGATCACCTCTAGGGAACTGCATGTGGGCTTACTCAAATGCAGCATGCTCTGCTTAGGCCACCAAAAGTAGTGGGAGCCAGGGAAGAGGTGCAGAGCTTCAGCTGTCCATGCCATTGGCTCCAGATCCTGTGGATCTCCTCTTCCTTTTTCTGACAGCTCTGTGTATGCAGGGTTGGGAACTGCTGCCCCTTGCCAATGCTGCTGTGCATGACTCAGTTATCTCCAACTGTCGACACTCTGGAGGTTGAACCTGTGCTCAGAAACCCTCCCATATTTCTGCCCTCTCTAGGGGAACCATCAACTCTCTGCTGATAAACCAAAAAGTCTGTCCTGGAATGAATAACCTGTTGTGAGAAATTCATGCCATGCTTCTCTAGTGAGATCATGTCTGAGTAGCTGTGAGAGGCAGGAATGAGAGGTGCTCTAGGGAGGGTGGGCAGTGCTGCTGAGATAGGCATGGGTACAAGGGTTTTACCTGCAAACCTGGCCAGCACTGTCCCCTCTGCTGGAGAGAGAAGCTGGGATCTTCAGTGCCAGGCCAGATGGCACTGAGAGCCCTCATTGCAGTGTATGAGTCACAGAGCCTGCACAGAACTGGAAATAAAGATCTGTGCACCCCTTGGAGCTTCATTTCCTTAGCAGGGATGGGGTTCTGCGTGGATGATGTCAAAGTTAGAGCTTGAGCCAAAAGAGACTTCTGTGGATTGGCCTGCAAAAGGCTTGTGCTAGCAAAATGTGGCTACCTCGCACATACACTCATCTGAAACACCTTTTCTACTTGATTTTTACCTAACCATTTCCAGGTTTATTTTACAGGCTTAAAATTGTTATTTTAATATTCTAATTATTGGAGTTATTTGTGTCTGTATTTAGGGAGTACATTAAAAGATCACACTCCTGATTTTATCCCTTACCAACTACATGCTTCTAAAAATTCAGCAGGAATTTGCAGAATCGTTGGCTGGAGTGTGTCCAAAGAGGGACGACAAAGCTGGTGAAGGGTCTGGAGCACCAAGGCTTCTGAGGTGGGACTGGGGGGTGTTTAGCCTGGAGAAAAGGATGATCAGAGAGACCTCAATGTGCTCTACTAAAAGGAGGTTGTAGCCAGCTGGGAGTCGGTCTTTTCTCCCAAGTAATAAGAGATAGGGCAAGAGGACACGGCCTCAAGGTGCACCAGGAGAGGTTTAGATTGGGTATTAGGAGAAATGTCTTTATTGAAATGTCTTTAACTCAAAGGGTGCCCAGGGAAGTGAGGGAGTCACCCTCCCTAGCAGTGTTCAGGGGACATGGAGATGTGGCGCTTAGGGACGTGGTTTAGTGGCAGACGTGGCACTGTTGGGTTAATGATTGACCTTGATGATCTTCCAAACTCAGTGATTCCATTACTCCGCGATTCAAAGAATTTCAGTTCTCCAGTGCCACTTGCTTTTACCTGTAACATTTTTATCCTGTAATATAAATCTAAAGTCTGAGTTTTTAAAAATCCAGCAAATGAAACTTTGGCTTTATAAGTGGCTTTGTAAACCTTCTGCGCGTAGGTTGACCCATGCATGCGGGCACTGGAGAAGCGAATCGGAACGGGCGCAAATGGGGAAAGAGCTGGGATTCACAGATGCCTCTCAGCCGGAGGGATACCCGCGGGGTTCGGGATAAGGGAAGCTCTATCCCCCAGCAGTGCGGCTCTTTGCTCGGTCCGTCCGAGGCAGCAGCCCCGGGGACGGGCGCGTTTTCCGCCGGGACAACGGCGGAGCCGCTGCCCGGGACGCGGCCGTGACGTCACGGCGTTGCCAGGAGACACCGCGCTGTGTTCGTGAGACGCCCAATGGGCGCCCGAGGAGGTGACGTCATGCCGGGGGCGGCGCCTCCTCATTGGCCGGCCGTGGCGCGGGGGCGAGGAGCGCGGGGAGTGGGGGGGATGCGGGAGCGGCCCCGGGATCGGGGCAAACACGGCGCGGCTCGGCCGGGATTTTATCCCTCCTGCAGCAATATTGTATTAAACAGTGCTTGCTTACCGCCTAGGAGTTCCTGGGGGAGCTCTCAAAGCTCCTTTAATGCTCTCAAAGTTTCTTTACTGCTTTAGAAAAATAGATGTTTTTATACAAATTAAGTTCGTGTTTTGCTCTTCCTTCATCTGGGAACTTCTAATCCCCTCCGCTTTTATCTTGCCTAATTACTACGAAGATTTTAATACGAGTAGGTAAAACAGATGGGGCTGGTTTTCCTGGCGAAAGAGCCCTGTAACGGTGCCGATTGAATGAATATACTTTTTTCCCCCAAGCCTTGCGTGAGTTTCTGAAGTGCTGCTAGCAAAGTGCCTGGGTTTGAAATGGATGTCCTGCACACTGCTCCAAAGAAGGGAGAACTTTTTCCCTACACCTCTTAAGTGGGTGCAAAAGATTCGAGGGGATGGTTTTTGGGACAGCCCAACTAAGGCTTTGTCATCTCAGTGAGGTCTGACTTGATCTACTCACCAGGTCCAACCAAAAATAACAAAAAAAAAATAAAACGTGCCTCGGGCAGGGATGCTCCATTGGCTGCGTACACGAGGAGCTAAAAGGCATCTGTAGGACGGTCTGTCTGAGGCACAGGGACGGCAGGGGCTCGCAGATCAGGCTAGGGGAGGCTCTGCTGTGACCTTGGCCGGTGGCTTCCACCCGCGCTGCCGATCCAGGGCAAGCCGCGCTCCGTGGGGCCCCGAAACCCGCGCGCTTTGAGCGCCGTGCCGGACGGGGTGACCCGTGGGGACTCCCACGGATCTCGTATTGTCACAGCCCCCGCTGAATGCCGAGCCCCGGGCGGTCTGACCTCCCTCGTGGCGCTCCGGGCCGGCAGCCCCGGCGGGAGCAGGAGGTGGGCCGGCCCCTCCCGGGGGTGGGCGGCGGGCGGGGCGCGGCGGCTCCTCCTCGCCGGGCCGGGGTTAGTTTCGGAGCGGAGCCGGGGGTGGAGGCGGTGGCGGGAGAGCGGCTCCCGGTGGGAACAAAGCGGAGGCTGGGCCGAGCCGGGCGCCTCCCGCAACAGGTCGTCCCGGCGGCGGCGGCAGCAGCGCAGCCCCTGCGCCCCCCGGGCCGCCGCTCCCCGCTCCGGGTGGCGGGGCCGGCACCGGCCGCCCCCATGCGGTTCGGCTCCAAGATGATGCCGGTGAGTCCCGGGCCGCGGCGAGCGGAAAGTTGGAGCGGGGCAGCGGGAGGGAAAATGGATCCTGCGGCCGTGGAGGGGGGCGGGAGGCGACTCTCCTTCCCTCCGGCGTTCCCTACCCGCTTTCCCCCGCTCGGTCCGGGCTCCGGGGCCGCGCAGGGGCTTCCCCTCCCCCTCCCAGGTTTTCCTTTTCTTCCTCTTTCACGCCGGGATCAACTTGTTAGACGGGCCCGCTGGAGCCGAGCCAGGGCCGGGGGGGCTGAGGGGCCCCGGCAGCGGCGCGGGGTGGAGAGGGGCCCGCAGCGCCCGGGGCTTCTCCTTCTCCCACTGCTGGGGGATACGGCTGGGATAAGGCTTCCCCGCCCTCCCGCGGGCTAATGGGCACTTCGCCTGTATCCTGCTTTCTTCTTCTTTTTTTGTTTGGTTGGTTGGGTGGTTTTTTTTTGTTTTTAATGGTACGAAGTTCTTAAAGTTGGTTTGAGCCGTGCTGTTTCTGGGGGGGTGCGGTGGCTTTGCCTTGCGGTGCCCGGAGACACAGGGCGGCCGGAGGAAGATGGAGCCCGCGTTGTTTGCGGTGCGGAGCTCTCGGGGCAGGTATTCCCCACCTCGGCCGGCAGAGTTTCGGGAGCTGCTGGCGGCGGTGTGTGCTAAACCTGCCCGGCTCTGGGAAGTGTCTCTGTTCTAACACTTTCAAAGGGCACACGGAGCACCGCCTCCTCTAAGGAGTTTTACCATGAATTTTAAAACTGCGCCGTTTTTGTCAGTTGTAGCTGGATGAAAGCAAAGCCCGGCAGCTTTTCCTTAGTTTCCAGCGCAATAATGCGAAAGCGGTGACGTAAAATAGTTTCCTTTGAAGGTACACCTGCCACTGAATCCCTGGGTTTATTGGCAGGGATGCCCTGTGAAATCCATATTCTGTTGTTCTGGTAGACTGGAGTATGTACAGAAAATCCCGACGAGCTTAATACCTATTTAGTCCGAGCTGAGGGTGCTTTCAAGTGTTCTCTCTGCCATCCTCCCCCGGGCGGTGTGGCCTGTCTTACCGAGTAGCTTTGCACGCATAGGTGGTTCCTTCAACAGCATTCTTGTATTAAAGATTATTTCTAGTTTAACTCTTCAAGGAACTGATTGAAGCAATCAAAAAAAGGAGCTGTACTGAAAGGTGAAACTGGGAACCCGTGCTGGAAGGATGTGGGTGTTTCAGGGAAGCTTGTTTTGCTATAGGTGTGAGGTTCTTCCTCTGCAATTAGGAGGAAATAATGAGCGATAATTTGATCTCGCAGAACACGAGAGAAGGCTGGGTGACGATTGCTCTAGCTAATGAGGGAGGAACAGACAGAATATGAGCCCAACTAGATTAAATAGCCAGTGTGTTGTCTGTCAACAGTGGTGTTGTCTGCCTGTGAAAACTTAGAAAAACAAGCAGTAAATATAATAAGGTGTTGATTCGATCCATGTCAAAACTGAGTTAGGTAAGCGCCCTCATATATCAGTGAAATCTTCAAGAGATGCTGTTGCGTTCCTTGTCACTGAGTTCAAATAAAGGAGAAAACAAACAGACGCAGTCTTATCCCATCAGCATTCGCAGGTGACAAATTCCAGAGTATGCATTGCCCCGGTGGCTCCGACTTCTCTTTGTTGATGACTCAACTCATTAGGGATTCTGGTGTTTCACACGTAAATAAAGGGATGAATACGGCCTTTTCACATTGTGTTTACTGCGAATAATGAAAGGATTGTGAGGGTAGATAAGTGGCTTAAGGAATAAAAATGTAAGTATTTTGAGTATTGGAACTTTTAATTCAGCTTAAAAAGATTTTCTCGAGATTTCCTCATTGTCTTTTAGGTAATAATAAGAAAAACCTCCTCATTTATTTTTTCAGAAAAAAATTAAAAGTTTGAGATGGGCAGAGGAGGAGGGAACAGGACATGAGGGGTATTTTATTTGTTCAGTAATGCAGCGTTCATAACTTCAATATCTTTTTCTTAATTGCTTGAATGGAAATAGTAGGCTGGCCCTAAACCATCTACAAAATGTTCAGTTTCTTAAAAGTTTAAAATGCCTCCTTCTTTTCTCCACCCTACAAATAAAATCAGATGATTTTTATTTATGGTTTTACCTCTCAGCTCCAATTCCATCTCCTGTGCTCCAGAAGAGAGTGTGGGCAAAGGATTAAACAACACAGTTTGTTCCCCAAGTGGGAAATACAGGCAACGTGAGCCCAGCCAGGAATTCACCTCTGAGCAGCTGCCAGGGAAAAGCTGGGAAATTGCTGTAGCAGCATAACTACTCATGCTCTTGGGAGACTACCCTGAAATAGGAATGTTTTCCTTGTGGTAATGACAGATAGGAGCTCAACTGCTGCTGTAACCATATGTCAGGGCAGTGGGACTGAAAGTCTGCACGAGGGTGTACTAAGAAGTAATTTGTGTGTAGCTGTACTGCTGAAGGTAATAACAGGGTTAATGCTGGCAAGCTGTGTGAGGTTGTCTCACCTTTCATCTGTGAAGGCTTGTGGGAGTGTGACTGGTACTGTTAAGCAGTGAGAAGGAGCTGGAAACACTTTCTAAAATAGCATATTTTTCCACAGCATAATTGGTATCTCTCCTTTTATTTTACATTATTACCCTAAAAGGAGTATGTATTGAGAAATAATTTGGGTCATTATGCATGCTGGATAAATGTTTGGGGATCTTTTTCCTGTCAGAATGTGGGATGTGGTAGATTGAGCTACCCTTTAATACCCAGAGGACTTTTTAGATCAACCCACCCTTGATCTAGATAATTATTAATTTTTCAATTTGAATTATGTGCATTGGTTCCTGGGGGCCTCTTGAAATTGGGGTGGATCCAGACCCACAGCTGTATTGTTAGGGACTAACTTGGCAAACTGGGGAGCACTTTAATTCCTTTTGAAGTTTTGCCTTCTATCATTAGAAATGACTGAAATGTCTGACACCCAAGTTCTTGATAACCATGTGTTCTTTTCTAATCAAGTTAAACTTTCAAGTGTAACTTGAAAGCAGCAACTTTGATACCACAAGGAGTAATCCTTTCCTTCTGAAGTCTAACATCTTGTCCCAAGGGAACTTCTTGGAGTTGCCACATCCAATGAGCACTTCAAGTACATATTTTCAATGCAGTATGCTCACTAGTTTGTGGATATGTCTATGTTTCACCTTAAAAAAACCCTACAATTAAAGCTGTTTTGCAGTTAATTGGAGGTGCTGTATGGATTCTGAGTTACTGAGGTAGTCTGTCTCTGGGAATTTTTGTAGGAAGCATTTCTCTGGTAGTTAAACTAAAGAACTTTTAGCAGAAATGAGTCTCTTGTGCTTTGTAATATAAGCAGCTGTAAGTTTATAAACAAACTGACCCCCAGCAGAGTTTATGAGAGGAATAAGTGAGCTGTAGGATCTCAGTGCTTTTCCTGTGGTCTTTTAATAATTTATCTCTGATCAGGTTTATCAGTCATTAACACTGTTTTCCTTGGCCCCTTTCATGGATTTCTGTGCAGGAATGGGGTTTCAGACTGTGAGCTCTTCAAAGAGTATGCTACATATCTTCATCTAATTGGAGGATTTAGTTTATTAAGTGTTCTTTTAACTGAATGTCCACTTAATGTTAATAATTTATAAGTTTTAATGCTATATTCAAACACTTTAATGTGGTACTCAGTGTTTAAGTATTCTGTCTAGAATGCTAAATAAAGCTTAGGTGATTGTTTTGCTGTGCTGTCTTAGCTCTAAACTTCTCAAACCTCTTGGACTTCCCTTACAGACTCTGACCTGTTGTTATGCAAAATAGAAAACACTGCCTTGAGGTTCCCAGAGTGCTCTTTTTCTTTTTCCCTTCCCTTTACTTCGTGCTGTTACAACAAGATATTTTTTTACTTTTTCTTTTTTTTTTTTTTTTCCTGTTCAGTGAGTAATTGTTTCAGGAGTAGTTTTAAATGCATTTATTTTCTCCTACGTATTTTTTGATATCCTAGCACTCTACCTGCAATTTTTGTTATATTACACAGCAGCGTCTTAATATCTTTGTTTCTTTGTGTGGCTTTTATCAGACATGGGGGAAGGGCAATATTACAAATTCATACCAGATCAAGCTGTGGTGACCATGGGAATAGTTAATTATGCCTCTTCTGATCTGTTGAACAATTCAGGGCCTGAGTGCCTTGTGGGGCTCTTGCATTTACACTTTTGAGGGCTAATATGCTGTCATGAAGTTTGGGATGGATGGATAAATCACAGAATTTTGTTCTGTCTTCTCCTTCCTAGTGTTGTCAGAAGGGATCTCTGCTTTTTTTGGTGAGCAGATCTGCTTTGTGGGATTAATTTACATGCAAGTAAGTTGGACTTTAAAAGAGGCAGGTATAAAGGTTATTCCCACAGAATAAACTAGTGGCATGGCAGTGTGCCTAGCATTCTTTTCAAATTATTGATGGAGAAACAGTCTTGAAAGTGCTCTGTTTGCCTGGCCCCTGTCCTTGTCAGCAGCCTTGGGGACTGCTCTCTCTCTCTGTCTCTCTCTCCCTGTGTGTGTTATGGAGTTGGTTTAATTACTGCACAGTCCTGCCTTGCTGCCACACAGCCTCCCTGGTGGGTGACCCTGACAAGATGGGCTCGAGCTGCCTCCTATGGCTTGGTGGCACAGCTGAAGAAGGACTTCTTGCTTCCTTGTCCTTCCTTCCCACTGACAACAAAGGAACAGCCAAGATCCTTTTCATGTCTGGGCTTTCACTGTCTTGTGAAATGTAAGAGGTACTCAGTGCTCTGGAAACTGGAGGATGCTCCTATTCAGGAGGTAACGAGCAGATAAAACTTCTCTTTGCTCTCAGTTTTATTATATTGAGGTCTGGTTTCTGTCAGCTTAGTCACTTGTGAGTCAGGCAAAGTCTTTTTGATGTTCAGTTCCCAAACAGTGGGATGATACTGTGAGTAAAGGTCACCAGAAATCCTGGACATCACGTGAAGTGTACTTAATTATCTTAGTCACCACTGCTTTAGTGGTTTAGAGGTTTCAGACTTTTCTGTGGAACATGAAAGACCTGAAATGTTGTTTTAAAACAGTGTTAGATAACTTGCTGCAGTTTGGGATAGATGTTCATGGAGAGGGAATAGTGAGCTGGGACAGAACAGCAACTGTGACTCTGACGTGCTAAAGGGCACAAAGTTGTCTTCTGCTGTTGCTGTTTGCATTTAGTTAATCATTAATATTCAGGATCTTGCTGCTGCTGTTTAGGGTTAGTCATGCACTTGTACTCATTGGGTATTTCACCAGAGGGATGGTATTACATGGATGTTGACCCCACTGGTGTCTTAAGGATGAACCCTCTGGGTTTTGTTTCTGTGGTGTTAACACCAAGATTTTTTTTTGCTGAGCTGGTAATGTAGTTTCTGTACAAATTTAGTCTTAATCTGATATGAACCTTTGCTAGATGGCTGTGTGCAGTGCCCTACCTTTTACTGGTGTTTATTTTAAAAAGAAAGATTAGGGCAAAACTTTGTGCATTTGTCTAGGGTTTTGCATTGTTTTAAAACCCTTTTCATGTGTTTATTTCATGCTTCTGCAAAGTAAAGCATAGACATTTTAAAATCAAGCTTGTGCTGCAGTTATCACTTATTCTGTTCTCTTGATAATAAAATGGATTCCTTTATCTGCAGTGTACCTGGGTGATAATACCCAAACTCATGTAAAAACATGGACATGTTCCCTCAGAATTGACAAGAAGATGACTTGAAAGGTTCTGACATTATTGAGTTATTCTGTATCAAACATTTGATCTGTAAAATGCAAACTGCTGTGGATCATAACCTTGAATAAAGTGAGCAGAAGCTGCAGGGAGGTCAAGCCATTTGTTAGAGGTCATGCAGTGAACTCAGCCTGAGATGTGGAGGACCTGTAGAGTCAAACCAACTGGGACATTGTGGTGCAGCTGGAATACAGGTCTGTCATATCCAACATCAGCATTTAAATGATTTGTAGGGTTAATCACAAATGGGGAGAGAACTCTGGTGGTATTTCATTGTGTTCCATGCTTGATGAATGGGCCCTGAAAGAGATGCTTCTTCACCAATCCTTTAAAATATATAAAATAAATATTCTTGTTTCACTGTTTAGGATGTATCTTGGATAAGAAGCAATATGTGGGGTTTGTTTTGTTTTTTTTTTTGTTGAATAAGTTAGATTTTCCTTGTCATTTGATACTTCTACTTTATGAAACTTAACTACTTAAGGAGTAATTTAGATCTAAGTTTAGATTACTGGTTTTCCTCTATTTCATTAGGGTGTTAAATCCCATTGTTTGTTTCAATTGAAAGCTAAGGGAGAGTCTCTGGAATTGTGTATTTTTCTATTTTTCTTACTTAATTTTCCTTCTGTTATTTAAAAGAGTAAAATATTTTTTTTTATGTATTTGAGCTCTGTTCTGCACCAAACCACAGTAGCTCCATTGTAGCAGCAGCCTGTGAGTGTGAACAAGGAGCTGGAAGTCTCCATGTAAACACTGCTGTAGTTTAACCTTCTTGCATTCTCAAGGTGTTGGAGGCTTCACCTTCTACAAGGTGACTGTCCCCTTCCTGAATTTCAGTAGCCACAAGCCTCTTCAGCAAGACACAGCAATCTCACCCTCCTATTCCTTAGTTTTGCTGAACAAAGCTCAAGTTGTGCAACTTGGCTGGGCTAGCAAATAATATTCATTTTGAGGAGGGCTTTTACTCCTGTAGCTGGGTCTCTTACTCAGCTGTTTCTGTCATACTTGTGCACAGTTATAACTTGCTAATTTCCCTGCTGCCTGAGGATGCTGGCTTGTCTAGTGCACTTTCTCCTTTTTTTTTTTTTTTTTGGAGTGTGCACAGACCTTTTGTTCAGTCTGCTCTCTCAGTAAGTATTTGCTGTCCTGAATGCAGAATCTTACCTAGGTCAGTATCTGAATCACACAGAGCAGTGATTTGTGGAGGGATGGAATGTAAGGGAATAGTGTGGAAGGTAGTCTCACCCCTGAGGAGTTGCAGCTGTACTAATCACCAAAGATGAGGAACAGGCCTGCCCTTAACAGGCCACAGCTGTGTCCAATAATGATGAGTGCTACAAAAGAGTGGGTTAGCTAGGTGAGAGCAGAGTTGGAGTTTGTTGGCTGTGCTGTGAGAAAGGAGGAGTCAGTGCTGTGAGGAGTTGCCCATGAGAAACCACTGAGAAAGTATGGGACTTTTGAAATAAGACAACAACAGTGATTGTTAGCTCCTGCCCGATTTCTCCAGACAAGTGAAACCCTTTCCTGCCATCTTTGGGTATCCTGAGCCAGGGGAGGCCCTCTAAAGGATGGCATTCCTAGAATTTGTTAGAGCTTCTCTGGTCTCAGCTGTAGTACAACTGTGTGTCTCTCAATGCAATCAAGTGTTCAGGAGAAGCTGACACAGCAGGGAATGACTGAATTCTGGCTATAGTGGAGAGAGGGAGGTGTCACTGAGTGTGAAAGGCAGAGTGCAAGGGACCAGGCAAAATGGGCCAGACCTCCCAGAGGAATGGCAGGGAGCTCTCCTGTGAAATACTGAGGTGGCAGAGGGACTCTGGCTCACGTTCAGGCTGAGTTCCTGAAGAGTGCTGCAGTCCTGTCATGCTGCCTGTAGCCTCTCCATGCTGCATCTTCCAGCCTTTTGAGAACAGCTGCTGCTGCAAGGGAAGGTCTGTGCAGGGAAGCCATGGACACAGCACTCTGTGCTTCTTGCCTCTGCACTCTTGTCCCTCTGTGCTGTCCGTAGGTCTTGCCACAAGGCCCTTCTCAGAGTGATTTACCAGTGTTGCTTGAAAAACATTGTTATTTAGGGTACTTCTCGTGCAAATAGTATTTAGCAGTGTTGGCTCAGAGAAGGTTTTCTACCTCCAGGGAAGCTGAATGAGCAGCCAAGTAGTACCAGGCTGAAAGGGACAACTTCTGAAGCTCTTGAAGCGAGAGGAGCCTGGCATAATATGAATGTTATTTGTTTAAACTCTGCTCTGTTTAATTCATTTAAAATAGGTGTGACATCACCTAAGCAACCACCATTCTGTACAGTACTGTCTTGTTTACTGGCATGACTTTGGTGACAACCTGTAAAGCCAAAAGCCACCCAGCAAGCTCTGCTGCCTTGCCCTGCTGAACTGTTGTCCCTTCACTTCTCAGCTGGTGTGTCTGCACAGAGCCTGCTATTGCCTGGAGAGAGCTGTGGGGAGTGAGCAGCACTTAAATAAAACTTGTCAGACAGTGATCAGCTCTACAATCTGCCACCCTTCTGCAGTGTCTGGTGGAGTGCCTGAATGTTTGGGATACAAGTTAAAATGTGTAGAGCTCCACAGGAGCAAAGGTTGGATCAAGCAGGTTGCTTGGGCTCATGGGCTGACTGAAGGGAACAAGATTTCTCCTTCCCAGTTCTGCTGGAGTTTTACATATCCTATTACTGTAAAGTGGTTGGCTGAGACTGTCTGGCCATTCATCATTTCTCATGTTGGACTAGCCCCACTGATCCCTTTTAACCTGCAAAATAACAACCAAGATCCATCTGTTGTGTTGCAAATGCTCAGTGTGTCTGTCCTCTGTGCCAACTGAATGGCTGCTGCTTTAGTTACTCATGACTTCCTGTGTGTTGCAGCCCAGAAGAGGTAGGACAAAAACCCTCCTTTATGGCTTTGAATAATAATAATAATAATATCAGCTGTTGTCAAATAGTTTTGATCACCAAGCACAGGCATTTTGTGCTGGCCATCTTTGGCATGGCTGGTGGCTGTGTTGGTTGTCTGCAGTGCTGTGTGTCCTGGCAGTCACCTGGATGTGACAAGTGAAGGTCATTGCCATGCAGCAGGAGTGTGTACCCACCCAGAGTTGGTGGTGAGTTGGGAAGGGCTGCTCTTCTGCAAAGGTGTGGTGTGACATTACACCTAATGAATTTAATAGTAGGATGCTGCTCAAATGGATGGTCTTGTTCCTTTGGTTTCCATCCACACCCAAAGCCGTGTGGCTTTGGTAGCTTCCCCTTGAATTTAGTAAGGACTTGAGTGATGGTTTGTAGCAAATAAAGGCAAAAAAGAGCTAAAAACTTCCATGGTGGAAGTGATTTGTCATGGGGCTGTGCAATCAGAAATAATGTGGATTTGGGAGGATCATGGTGTACCTCAGCTCTCCATTTAGGAGCAGTCAGATGATACCTTATCCTCCTACCCTTATTGTATTTGCAGGGAATGCCCCAACAAAGCAGGAATGAAACATCTGACTCCATGTTCTCAGAAGGCTAATTTATTACTTTATTATACTATATTATATTAAAGAATACTATACTAAATTATACTAAAGAATACAGAAAAGATACTTACAGAAGGCTAAAAAGGTAATAATGAAAACTCGTGACTCTTTCCAGAGTCCTGACACAGCTTGGCCCCAATTGGCCAAAGAGTCAAAACAACTCACAGCAGAATCCAATGAAACAATCAGCTGTGGGTAAACAATCTCCAAACACATTCCACATGAGCACAACACAGGAGAAGCAAATGAGATAAGAATTGTTTTCCTTTTTTCTGAGGCTTTTCAGCTTCCCAGGAGCAAAATCCGAGGTGAAGGGATTTTTTCAGAGAATGTGAATGCTGCATAACCTCCCTTGAGAGTTGGTAATACAGGGGAATTTCTGCACCATCTTTTTGTATTGTCACTCACTGCAAGGGGTACGTTGGACTAACAAAAACATAACATTTACTGTGGTGGTATTTAGAGGATGGAACAAGAAAGCCTCTACATTGTAATGGCAAATATGTAGGAAGACAGAGCAGATTTGGAAAGTGATAAATAGGCACACTGTTGTGCTGTGTGGTCTGAAATTCCTAGTTTAGTTTGTTTTTTGCTTGTCCTGCAGGTAGATGGCTGAAGAGCACATTCTGGAATTGGAGCATAAAGGAGATGTCAACCCCCTGTGTTGACAGGCTGTGATGTGCTAAAATGCCTCTGACTTTGCCATTGTAGTAATGCATTTTAGGGTACCAGACTGGCCACCTTGCATCACGGAACAGCCCAGTGTGTCCTGTGACTTTTCCTGCACTGGAATTAATCTGTGTGGTTAAATATGTCATTGTTTCAGATGCCAGAAATGGCGTGTCCTCTGACCTACCTGTGTGTGTCATGAGTGTTTTGATTTGGAGTATTTTATGGAGGTAGGACACAGGTTTTGACAGCTGTTTTCCTAGAGGAGTGACTAATACAATGTGTTTTCAAACGTGTTTAGCACAGAACTCTGTGAAGTTGCTGGGTTTGGAGTAAATAAGTGTTCTGTGCTTTTTTTTTTCCCCCTGACTTGCTACATGATTTGTTTTGTGTTGCTATTACATCACAAATCTTCTGCTCTCTTGTTCTTTTTTTTTAATACTATTTTAGATACATTGACTCACAAAAAAAGCAATTCCTCTCTTCTGCTTCCATACCCTGCGGTCCCCCATGGGTGCTCCCACCAGCACAGCCCCCGGTATCAATGAATAGAATTTAAGTTATAAATGTGCTTGATGTATGGGTAGGCACTTGCTGTATGATAAATGTGACTTTGCCTTCTGTGTTCTGGTGGGCTGAGGTGGAGCTGCTTCCTGGTGTGAATGCTGATTGTCTTTTTATTGGTAGATTATTACAAATTGGCTGGAAAAGCAGAAAATGAGAGTTTTTAAACCCAGGAAGAGTTGGTGTCTTAGGCAGTGGGAGGTGTGGTGTGGGTGGGAAAGGTGCCAGATCCTGTGATAGCCTGTGTTGTTTAGGTGTAGGTGGTGTTAAATATGCTTTTATCCCTGATGCATATCTATTTTTGCTTTTCGCCAGGAAGAGTCTTGTCTTGTACAAAATCTTTTTTTATTACCAGGAAAAACACTGGGCTTTCTTTGAGAGAAAGTACCTGTGTTTTAAAGGACTGTCTTGAGATTTGTAATTCTTGTAATTCTCCCAAGTCCCCACAGGGAGCATTTACTGTGGCCCTTTTTTGGCCTCTGGCCATGTAGGAGGCTGAAGGAACCATAACACTTATTCCCAATGGGGGGAAGCTCTATTACAGCAAGAGCAGCCTACTTTCTTTTTTATTTTCCTTTATGAAGTTATTACTACCTTTTTTTTTCTTTTGTACGAAGATTTCCTCTGAGTTTGACGTAAGCACAGAAAATTGAGATGATTCAGGCTTAAGCTTGAGTTCATAACCCCACTCATTATGCTTGGATGTTGTCTTGGCTTTAGGATCATTGGGAACAGCCCATGTTTTGATACTGAAGAATGGGAGGAGGAGCAACTGGAACCCCCCTGTGATTATGTTGTATGAGTTGGACTGGTCCCCTTTTCTGTAGTACGTATCTATTGTAACAATTACATGGTATAATTTTTTTATCTGCCTGAAAATAACATTAATTTCATTCTGCTTGTGCATGAAATGTTTATAACTTGGTGCTGAATGCAGATGATGAGGCAGAGTCTGCCTGAAGGGGCAATCCTCCAAAGATCCAATTCTCCTTTGCTGGCTCCAGGAGGGAGGAGGAGGAGCAAACCTGCAAGTAGGACGCCAAGAGCAGAAGCCCAAACACCACGCGTGGGCTTGCTTTTCTGACAGTCAGCTTGCAGGAGTTGATGGTAAAGTGTCCAGCAGTGCAAAAGTGGTGTCTGCAAGGAGCCACGAGGAAGGATTTGGGGAGAAAGGGAAAGAGTATTTTGGGGTGGAAGGGAATATGGTGAAGGAGAGGAGCTACACAGATGGCAGTGACAGGGATCTGTGAACGTGCTGCTGTGTGGTGTAATATGAAGAATATATACAGGGTTTGTTTCCTCTAGATTTCTGCAGTTGTTTAACTACATTGGTGCAAATTCAAGTGGATTCAGGTCTGAGCAGAACGAGCTGTAGATGATTGATGTTGGCAAATGTGGGTACTCAGTAAAAGGCTGTGGTTTCCTACATGTGTTACTGAAAACAATGTATTTTATATACTTTACAGGCCAATTTGTTTGGTTTTTATACTTGTATTGGGTTTGTATAGCCAGGTTTTGGTGGGGGAGGTTTACATGGGTCGCTTCTGTGAGAAACTTCCAGAAGCTTCCTCCATGTCCAGCCAGCTCCAAGATGGACCCACTGCTGGCCAAGGCTGGACCAGTCAGAAATCATGGCAGCACCTCTGGGATAACATATTTAGCAAGAAGGAAAAAAAAGATATTGTGCAGATGTAATTATGGCTGGGGAAGAGCAGAGTGAGAATATGTGAGAGGAACAACTCTGCTGTCGCAGACATCATTTCACTAAAAATCCTTTCTTTAGGATTTTTCCTCCTGAGAAGCTGAGAGGCCTCAGAGACAGAATGTAAACAATGGTTATCTGCTGCTGTGGAATGCAACAGGTGGATCTGTGATTGGCCCATCTTGGATGTTTATAATTAATGGCCAATCAAGGACTGAGCTATCTCGGAGTCTGAGAGAGCTGCCTTTGTTACCATTTTTTCTTTTCTATTCTTGGCTTAGCTACCTTCTGAGAAACCCTGTCCTTTTTCTTTTTAGTATAGTTATAATGTAATATATATATATCATAAAATAATAAATCAAGCCTTCTGATCATGGAGTCAACATTCTCATCTCTTCCCTCATCCAAGAACCCCTGTGAACACGGTCACACTCTGCAAACACCAAGGTCAGCTCAGGAGGAGGAGGCGAGAAGGTGCTCCAGGCACTGGAAGTGAGATTCACTGGCAGCCTGTGGTGAAGACTGTGGTGAGGCAGCTGTGCCCCTGCAGCTCTTGGAGGTCCATAGGGATGCAGAGATCCACCTGCAGCCCATGGAGGAGACCCCCACTGGAGCAGGGGGATGAAGAAGAGACTGTGAATGAGCTGTGAACCTGTGGGAGGCCCATGGTGGAAGAGGCTCCTGGCAGTGACCTTCAGACCTGTGGAGAGAGGAGCCCATGCTGGAGCAGGTTTCCTGGTAGGACCTGTGACCCTGTGGAGGACTCACACTGGGGCAGGCTGTGCCTCTGAAGCACTGAGCTCTGGAAGAGTGACCTACCTTGCAGCAGTTTGTGCAGAACTCTTACCTGGGGTGGTGGACTCACACTGGAGAAGTTCATGGAGATCTTTATCTCATGGGAGGGACCCCTCACTGTGGCAGGGGAAAGGATTCCTCTCCCTGAGCAGCAGCAGGAACAACATGTGATGAACTGACCACAACCCCTATTCCCATCTCCCTTCACTGCTGAGGGGAGGGGGAAGAACTAGAGCTGGAAAGGGGGGGGGGGGAAAGTCTTATTGTACTTCTTATTTTCCTGCTCTGAGTTTTTTAATCATAAATCCATTTAACATCTCTAATTTGAATCTGTTTTGCCTGTGACATTATTTGGGGGGTGATCTCCAGCTCCTTATCTCAATGTATGAATCCTTCATTATATTTTGTCTCCCTCATTCATTTGCAGAGGGGAGTGATAGAGAGGCTTTGATGGGAGCCTGGCATCCAGCCAGGGTCAACCCACTACAAACTTCTGGATTTTTTTTTTCCTACTAAATGCTGTTGTTGCAGTAGACACTTGCATTGTAAAAGTATGGGTGGCTTTAAAAGCCACCTTTGAGATTTTCTTGCCTTGTGTGATACATGATAACTCAGCGAAGGAATGGGGAGTTAAGTTGCTCCTGTGCTGAGTGAGCTTTATTTGCATAGACCTTTCTGGTGTCTGGCTTGTGGGAGGACTTTTGCATTCTTGTGTATGGAAATGCCTGAAGAAAAATGTCAAGCTGGAAAACGTAACTTGGGTTCAAAGTCAAAGTCTTTGTTTGGAAAGCTCTGAAAGACTGGGTGCATAATGCTCAGCTGAAAGAAGGGGGGGGATGTAGGTCAGGAATCCTGTGTTTACCAGTCCTGATAGACTTCACAAAATCAAAATTGCTAATCTAAGATAATGATTTTCTACAAGATTTGGCAGGAAAATTGTTATTGCATATTCCTCATTAGTAAGTCTGAACTGCAGTGCCGAGTTCTGTTGTTGAGGTTGCAGCCCATGAAGTAGAATGAGAGCAAACATCCATCCATTAATTTCAGACAGTAACAATACTTGACCAGAACTTGGGCTGTTTCCCTTGCAGCTCTTCAGATTTGCCATCATGATGATTCAGATGCCTGATAGTGAGATGTAATGTGGCATTTGTGCTGTAGCCTTTGCCCACTTGAACTAGCATATACCATAAGCAGATGGCTTTCATTCTGTTCTCTCTACACTAAGGATAAGAGGGAGAAGAAAAAAAGGAAGGGGAAAGCTTTCTCTTTGAGGAATGGAAAAATGAGCTGAAAGCAGCAAAGTGCACATAGATGTATGTTGTATTTTAAGTCCTGGAAAAAATTGACATTTTTGCTAAAGATAAAATACAAATGCATAACAAACTTATTGTTTAAAGTAGAAACTACCACGCCATTGAGAGTAAAAGCTCAGTCTTGTTTTCTGCTGTGATACAATGAAAAGGGAAAAGGGCTGTGCTTGATATGGACTGGGAATAATCTGAGCAATCCCATGGTGCTTCCTGCTATACTCCACCTACCTTGCATCATAACTTCCTTTCCCATATTTATGGCCCAAAGCCAGTGCAAAATAAACAGAGTGGTGTGTGAGGAGATGGCAAGAGCTGAACTCCGTGCGTTTGGGTGTGGCTGGAGGCAAACTCTAAACTTTACTCTGCATTTCTCTTGAACCCTCATTGAACAGGATCAGGGATAGCAGTCATCCCATGTGCCTGTGTTCTAGTAAGTCTATTATTATCTTTGCTTACCTTAATCTTTTGCTTACCTTAATCTTTAAGGGAGGATGTTGCCTATGGAAGGACGTTTTTCAGGGTCTGAGGAAGTTCATGCAGAAGAATCACTTAATTACTCTGTTGTGGTGTAGTTTGCACTGAATGGAGAGCTGTAACTGTGCACCAGCTCTGACTGCTGCTTCTCAGAACAGGAAAATGTGCTCCTGTGCAGGCTGTCTTCTGTTGTTTAGAAAGTTGCATCAAGTCAGCAAAAATTTCTGTTTTAGCCACTGATTTCTTTGTAGCCATCTGGGAAGGTGCAGCATCATTGCTCCCACTGGGTAAGATGCAAGACTTTAAATTTAAAACTCTTTGTGTGGAGGGGTGTTGTATTTATCAGGGAAGGCTTAGTAGTAGTTTAAACTGTGGGTAAAAGCAGTTATTTCTCTCACCTGTACTTGAAATGTGATAGTTAATCTATTAATTCTAAAATTTCTATGTTGCTAGTTTTTCAGCTAACTAAAACTAGCTTCTAAAATGACATTTTAGTTCAGGATTTAAATTCATAGAAAATGATGTAAATTAATTGAAAAGCCCTAAAAGAACGACTTCTAATGCCTCCTAAAAATGAGAGCTGAGAAAATTTGTTATGCAAGCTAAAACCATTACTTAGCTGTGTTATGGAAATAAAAAAATCTTCAACACAGGTAATGAGTGCTCCAAGGGATTAGGTTTCAGTCTGAAATGTAGCTAATAAAGAATGATGTTATTAGCTCTGATGCAAAGTAACAAAATGAATCAAATTTTCCAGAGGCAGTTTGCTTGTTTGGCTATCAAATAATGGGATTGGCTCTGCTGTTTTCTCCTTGTGTGCCTCAGTTTCCCTGCCGGTAAAATAGGAAACTGCTTGCTTGTGTCATGACTTCCTGGCCATAAAGTGCTTTGAAGCTGAAGAATACTGTGTGAATAGATGCCATGGTTTGTGTTGTATAGTGCATGCTGTGCAGGAAGCCTCCATAAAGTTAGGAATCCAGACAATAGTGAAAAACAGGGTTAAGTTCTTATTTTTTAATGTATTCTTGATTATGTTTTATAAGGGACTGAGTTTTGCTGATTGTTGCCCATTGCTGACATTTTATGATCAGAGTTAAGATTTTCCCTAGAAATGTGGGGAGGGGGGAAATGTGTCCCTTTTAACTCAGGTAGTTTTGGGAATTAATTAAGTGTATTTTAATTTACATCATGCCCCATATAAGAGTGTTCTTCTGAATATTTGAAACCTGAATACTTGAATGCTATTAGTGTATGAATTAGAAAGTATCCAATTTAGCACCCTTTTAATTCCAAAGATGTGTGATATCAGCTTTATAATAACTAAGGAATAAGAGAAGTCTGATCCTTGCAGAAACACCATCAAAGCTGAAAAGTAAATTGCATTTCTATTCCCCCCACTTTAATCAATAATTGAGGCCTTCTGATCTAAGGAGAAGAGTGATTCAAGGCCTTTGATGTGAAATGATATCTTGTTGGATGGATGGGAATTATAAGACTTGTGTTTGCTCAGGTTAGTGTTTGGAAATGGTTTCTTCTGGGTTTGGATTTAAAAAAAAATTACTTTGTTTTTAATTTTTGTTTTGTGTGGCAACAAAGCAGGAGCCAGAATAGAGTGTGGTCATTGGCTAGCTCTGTTAAAGTGCTAGGCTTTCTTAAATATTTTACTTTCAGTTGAAAATGTATTTGCAGATGTTGAGACCTTTTGTATTTAATATAGGTGTAATTGTATGAAGGGATCCAGTTGATGAGCTCAGCAATGAATGGGTCAGATTTGCAGGCAAAGGTAAGGCTGTTTGATGTGCAGGAGAGAGATGGAGGATTATAAAATGGCCCATGATTTTCTTTAATTGATGCTCTCTTCTGTCCTTCTGTTTGGTTGCTTTCCTTACTAAGCTCCCTTCCTGTTCCTGGGTGTGTTACAATCCTGACTTAGTGGCTGTAGTTGGAGTTCATTCATAAATAAGTTGGAGCAAAATGATGCATTTTGTGCTGGGGGCACTCAAATTGTACTTCACACCAATGTGAAGTTTTGAAATATTTGTGACTGAAGTGTCAGGCTTTTGTGAGACACGAAGTCCTTTATGTTCAGTACTCTGCTTTTCCATCCAGTTGTTTGTAAGTCAAGCACTGCAGTGATTCCTTGCAAAAACTCTCCCTTGCTTTAGCTCCTGTGACCTTGGGCTTCCTCTGGTGTCCTTGGTGCAGCCGATCGAACTGCCTCATTTGGTGGGTCCATAACTGCAAACTTCTCTTTTCTAAGCTGGAGCAGAGTCAGCTGGAATCTCTGATGTGATTTTAAAAGGAACTGCTTCAGTAGATGCACAACACCCCTGGTTTCTCCCAACACCCCTGGCTTCTCCCAAAGTATGCCAAAATACTGCAGTGCTTTTATATTTTAAAGCTTTTCAGTACCTATAGTGAGCATGGTTTTGGGCTGGGAAAAGAAGGGCAATCTTTTAGTTTAGACCTTAATTTGGGCATCTGAGTCCTGTTCAAAAAATGCTTGGTGTGTGTGCTGGGAATTAATAAAACTCAATATTTGTAAAGGAGGGAAAAACCCTCACCCAAGGCGATATGCAATTGTCAGATGTTTCAGTAATTGCTTTCATGCTATCTTTAAAAAAAATACAAAGTCTGATTGAAATTTGTCTTTTTTTTTTTTTAATCAAATGCTTCATTTATGCCTAGTTTGAAACTAAATTTTTTGCATGTTGGGTTTTTTCCCCTCTGAAATTGCTGGATGTTTGTATACAACTGTCTTAACATCTCCAGTTTCAGGGAGGAGCCAGAAACTGTTTAATGTAAGGATTGCAGCTTATGAACCAAGTGTCCTGAGAGCACTCATTTCCTTTGTTTCTTGTTGCCACACAGCAATAAAACAGTGGTACAAACGAACTGTTGGGGTGATTAATGAATGTCACAGTTGAACCATTCCCAAGGGACACACGAGTGAGTCCTGGGGATCCCAGTTTGAGGTGGTGCCAGCCCCAGGAAGCCACCAAGGGTGATGAGCAGTGCTGAGAAATCACAGCAGGCATTTGGTTCACATCAGTTTCTTTATCTTTTCCTTCTTCACCTCTCTGGGAAGAGGCATCTCTGTGATGGATACTCTCTGGTCAGCTTGCCCTAAGCTCCAGTGCTTGCAGGTGAGCAGGAAGTGGTGGTGACAAATGTGACACCATTTGGTGCAAGAATAGAACAACTACTCACAGAGCTTGATCATCTCAGCATTGCCCCTGGAGCTGAAGTGACACAGGATAAGATAACATCAGTATCATAACATTTTAGTTGCTTTAGACTCTAAGGACTTGAAGGTATGTTTTTTAGGGAATTTGCAGTTTGGTTGCTTTTCCTTTCCTTAGTTCCTAGAATATGTGGGCTAGAGGTGATGCAGACACTCCCAAGTCCCAGAAATGGCCCCACACAGCAGGTCTGAGTGCTCTTGGCTTAATGTATTAGTAATTATCCTGAGCATTGTGGATGGAAATGGCAACTCGTGATCCTTCCTGTGTAGTTGTCTGTATTGCTAAATCCTAAGGATTAACAACTGGATATAGACAGGCACACTGAGAGTGAACAGCCCAGCTAGGGTCAAATTAGGTCTGCTTTGTGTATAATGCCATGGTTTGTATAATTTTCTCTTAATTCCCATCTGCGAGCTCATCTTTTAAATTAACAAATGTTACTGCAGACACACAGCCTGTGCCATTTCTGAATGGTATTCCTGTTCTGAATATGAGGTTGTACAGCATTAAATGTGAAAGGTTGAAATGCTTTACACACCTACATAAACTGCTGTAAATCTATTTGGGAACTTCTTTTTTATTTTATACTTTTCTGCTCCAGTAATTGTGGTTAAGAGATATTCTTACCTGGCTGCACCTGACATCCTTCACTGCCAGGCTCCTCTAGGGGAGTCAGAAACACTGCCTCTGAAAGGTAACATGTTCTGTGACAAAAGATTAAAGCCAAGTGTCAGAGTTCCTTCTTGGAAAGCTTTGTCCCTTAATTTGGGTCACTACATCCTTGTGCTGTTGACAGCAGAACCCATTGTGCTCATCTTCACTATATAATAAATTTGTGGTAAACTGATCTTACCTACCTCCACATTCTCTTTCCTAGTTTCACTCCTTACAAGCTCCAAGTTTGGCCTTTTGTTTGGTTTTCTTGTTGATTTCTTGGGGTTTTTTTTCCCCCCCATAAAGTGCCAAGGAAATGGGTGGGGTAATGTAGCCATCAGGCAGTTTTGATCTCGCTTTCAGCTTTTTCCTCTCTGTGAATATTTTTAGAAGGTGTTCAGGAATTGATCAGGAACCTTTGTCTTGGGGAGCTGGGCAAAACCAGTGGTCAGAAATTCTGTGTTCTTGGTGTAGTGCTGAGGCCCAGAAAACACAGTTTGCCAGTGTTTACACTGCCAGGAGTGGGCCAAATACTTGCAGTCTGTGTAGCAAGATGTGCAGAGTCTGGAGTGCTTTTGCCAAAGCTTTTAGAAGAGTAAAGGCAGTCTCTCATATAGGGTTGAGGGGGATCTTGGCACTCAGAATAGCCCTGGAAAGGCTTTGGAGACATCAGGAATGTGCATGTGCACGGTCGTATTCCCTGAGAGTCTCCAACAGCGGATCCCTAAAGCTGTGAAACAGATGGGGCTGAATGTCTCTTTGCAAAGGCATTAAAAATCTCAAATTCCATAGTATTTACACAAAATCACAAAAATAGTGCATGTGGTAATGGTTTTGTTAGTTTTAAAAAATGATTATTTAAATTCTTTTAGAAGGATATTTATTCCTTTCCCCTCTTGTTTGATTTTGCCTCCTTTTCCTCCTCTTTGACCTTTTGAACTCTTGCTCCTAAGGATGTATATCCCCTTCACTCTTTAGAAATGAGGACAGGTAAGGATTTGTGTCTTTTCTTGAGAAAGCACCTTTTCCATCTGTATGAAAAATCCTGAATTGTATAGGTAGCTGTTGCTTGAAATGCTTAATGGAGCAATTGCTTTCTGGAGATATTTGATTTTTTTGCCTTGCTGGAGGCCATGTGAGTAACAGCCAGTTGAGACTGAAGTTGAGAATTGGTCTCAAGAGAACTGACATTAATTTTTAGCTAGCAGCTGAACTTTGATAGCAGTTTAATATTAATAGCATGTAGTGAGATGATGCTCAGAGGCAGTAATCATCAATGTTTTCTATCAGATATGGCCACTGCCTTTTTAGAGTGCTTGTTTAGTAGTTATGGCAGGAAAGACATGAGCAAGAACATCTGTGTGGTGTGTGTATAAACAGAAAAACCAAAGATGAGGAGCCTTCTCCAGCTGTGAAGAAGAAACCAAGCAAAATATCCTTGGTTTCCTGGGAATGGGGTTTGGTGGGTGACCTTGTTTTCAGGCTGAGACTAAGAGCACAGCAAGCTGACTTGTGTTTTTAGGAACTTTTCTATGAAATGTGTTACAGAAATGCAAATTGTGTTTCCACTTCACTACCTATGTGGTAAACTCTGGTGGTTTCTTTTACCAGATGTAATTACCATTGTTTTTCACTCCTGCTGAACTCTAGTTGAGTGTTTCTCCTGTTGTGTCAAATGATTGCAGGGTACATACACATGTAGTAAAGTGGGAGGATTTCTGACACATCACCTGAAGAGGGAAGGAAGGAGCACCAGGTCCAGATTTAAAACTCAGTAATCCTCTGACACTGTTGAGTCAGGGACAGGTGAAATGACTCCATGGTTCAGAAGGTGAAAAAGAGACTTTATTAAGAGGTGGCATCCTTTTATAACCAGGATTGCTGAGGTGAAACCTGATTGGTCTCAAAGTAAAAACCTTTCACACTATTGGTGAAACATGACCAGCACACTCTGAAGGTACGTATCTATAAACAACATGAACAAAAAGAGAGATAATAAAATTGTTTTCATTCTTCCTCTCTAAGTTTCTCAGGCCTGAAGCCTGGGAGAATTCCCTTTGACTGAACTGAGAATCTCCACAATCCTCCAGCAATGTAATTTAGTTGAGCAGGAGATTACTTCTGCAGCGTCTCTTTTGCTTATACCTTAAAGAAATTCGGGGTTGTTTAGAAAATTGTACCCGCTGTAGTTGATAAGATGTTATCTGTGTGGGAAAGAATGCTTTTAACAGCAGGCTGGGACTCCAAGGTGCAGCCTGCCTTTGTGCTGGAAAGTAACCACGTGCTGTTTGCTTTGCAGATGTTTCTGACCGTGTACCTCAGTAACAACGAGCAGCACTTCACAGAGGTGCCAGTGACCCCCGAGACAACCTGCAGGGATGTGGTGGAGCTGTGCAAGGAGCCTGGGGAGACTGAGTGCCACCTGGCTGAGGTGTGGTGTGGCTCAGGTAGGTCAGGCTGGCAGCTGCTGAACTGCTGGGTGTTCTCTGCTCCAAGGTGGCACATGGAGACCTGACAGATGTGATCTTATCCCAGGGAGTTTCTGCATTGCCATTTCATTGGTTTCTTCATCATGCTGGCTGTGTGATAACCCACCTGCAAGAAGGCTCATATGTGAAAAGCAAAAGGGAGCTTGAACATGCAGATGTTTCTTTGTCTGTGCAGCCCTTCTGTGACTCAGATGAGTCTGAGGGGTGTGAGAGAGTATTTTTCTCTTCCTCCTCCTCACAGTGAGATCCCAGCAGCCTTTATGGGGGTTTTGAGGTACTAAGTATTGGTAGTTCTGTGACTAGTTCAAAAGAATTTCTTTAATCCCACAGCCATCTTCACTTGCAGTGGCAAAATAAAACTTCCTTTTTCTGACGACACCTTCAGTGTTACCAATTGCATTGAGTTTGGATGGGAAGGAGTGTGTTAGCAGAAAAAGTGGGAGTTACCTGGTGTGAAGTGCTCTAAAGAAAGTGGGTGACAGGGAGGATGGAGAAGCTACTTCTGGCTATCTTTTCAAGCCTGTGGAAAAGGGGTTTGTGCATGTGGCTCATTGTAAATTTTTTTTCTTTTTCTATGTTCTTCTGATCTTGAGAATTCAGATCTCCCAAACTTGCCGTGCTCCATTGAAACTGGAGAATATATGAACAAATAAAACTTAAAATATTACTAATGTCTCATGGCTTAAATGGGAAAGGGCACTGGACTATCTCCTGTCTCCGTGGTACTCATTGGATACTGGGAGCCATCCAGAGGCATAAGATAGATGAATCCCTGGCAGGATTTTGAGTAATGACAAATAATTATGTCTAAGCCAACCTTTTTGAGATGCTTCAACAAGATTATAAAAGAATCAGATGATAAGGGCTTATATTTCTGTCTTCCTCTGCTGTTATTTCAGGCTCACATCTGTTAAAAGAAGTCTTTGGTGAGATGGATGTTTGTTTAATGCTATGAGATACCTGAGTTGTCTCTTGATATTTACTTGCTTCTGACAGAGATGTGATGTTTCTAATATTTCTAAGTCTAAAAAATGGAGCAGAATTTTTTTTCTTCTCCTTAGAAATAAAGAAGCTTTGCTTCATCAATGATAATAAAATAAAATCAACAATTCATCATGGAAAGAGATATTCTAGGAATGTATTTTAATTGTACATCTTTGTCTGAATCAACCCAATAGTCCACAGTGAAAGAGAAGTAAAAGAAAGGTTTACCTACAACTACTGAATTTATGGTTAGCCTTAATGCCCACACCCTGTTAAAGAGCACAAGTGGTTGTGGTGAGGGACAGGGTTCTCCTGTTGGTACTGAAGTTGGGGCTGTGCTAGAGTGGGCAGCTCCTCTCATGTTTCTTGAACCTGGATTCTTGCTTGGCTTTTGAGGTGGTGATGTAGCATTTGCTATAAAGGGCAGTGAGATTGTCCTGAAATCAAAGGAGAGGACCTACAGGAAGAGGCAAGTGAAGTCTGCCAGTACTTAGGGCCCCAATGTTCTGGTTAAGCTGAAATGTGGTGTTTTATTTATAGCATCAAATTATCAGCCTTTCTGAGGCTGGAGGTGTAGGACAATAATCTGGATACAGAAACATAAACTGAAGTAGAGAATTTTTTCTGAGATTAGTCTTTGCAGAGACGTCATGAGACACACAAGAACAGATACCTAAGACAAAAAATATTTTGTCCATTTTTACAGTGAAAACTTTAACAAGATCATTGAGCCCAGCCTTTGCCCAAACACCACCGTGCCACTAGACCATGGCACATTGTCCAGTTGTCTTCTGAACATTTCCAGAGATGGTGACTCCACCACCTCCCTGGGAAGCCTGTTCAAATGCTTAACCAACCTTCAAGTGAAGAAATTCTTCCTGGTGTCCAAACTTAACCTCTCCTGGTGCAGTTTGAGGCCGTTTCCTCTTGTGTCACTTGTTACCTGGGAGAAGAGGCCAACCCCCACCTGGCTGCAAGCTCCTTTCAGGGAAGTGTAGAGAGTGATAAGGTCTCCCCTGAGTCTTTCCTCCAGGCTGAACAACCTCAGTTGCTCCTCATCAGACTCATGCTCCAGCCCCTTCCTCAGCTCCATGGCCCTTCTCTCTCCAGCTCCTCCGTGTCCTTCTTGCAGTGATGGCCCAGAACTGGACCCAACCCTTAAGGTGTGGCCTCAGCAGTGCTGAGCATAGGAGGACAATCCCTGCCCTGCTCCTGCTGCCCTCATTGTTGCTGACACAGGCCAGCATGTCAGTGGCCTGCTTGGACACCCTGGCTCATGTTCAGCTGCTGTTGGCCAGCACCCCCAGGTCCTTTTCCACTGGGCAGCTTTCCAGCCCCTCTGCCCCCAGCCAGTAGCATCTTTGGGGTTGTTGTGACCCAAGGGCAGGGCTCAGCAGTTGGCCTTGCTGGAGTTCCAAATACAGTTCCCAGTTGTTAACAGAAATGCAGTTATCTCAATAGCATTAAAAGATTTGAGTACTGCATTCATGCATGTTGCTTTGGTTAAAATATGTCTTGAGCATCTGTGTAGCATCCAGCAACAAGCACTTGCAAGATGTTTTCATGTATATTTTGGATTTTTTTTTTGGCAAGGGGAGGAGGCAGTGAGGGAGAGAAATACTTTTAGCTTTTTGCTAATCTCATTTTCGATGTCAGCAAAGTTTTCCATCTTGTTCTGCCAGGATTAGCCACGATTTCTGTTTTGTTTGCATATTGCACTGAACAAATTCAACTGCTTTAAAACAAACATGGTGCAGGACAGCTAACCTCTAGGGGTAAAAACACGAGATTTGTGTTGGAAAATGACTTCTCAGACTTCAATTATTGGCATCCTTCTTACATCACTTGTTTCTTTCTTTTTTTTGACACTTGATCAGGAATTTTAGCTTCTGTTGTCAGACCTTCTTAAGCCTACTTTGAAAGATTGCTGCAAGTGTGCTTGAGGCACTTTGCTCCCTGAAGGGGGCAAGTTTACTACTCTCCCTGTCCTCCTAGTTTTGCTTGAAATTTGGTGAATATCAAGGCAAAATTTCTTGACCTTCCTATTATTATCAGAATTCTGTTAGACAGTTACCTTGCCTGCTGTGGAAAGCGGCCAAAAGGAGTGCATGTATAAAGATCTCCTTTTTTTTTCCTCTGTGAGACAGATAGGAGGAAAAAAAAAAAAGAAAACTGATTGTCCATTCTTCTTGAGCTTTCCAGATGTACATTTGTTTGGTATTTGAAAATCTCTTTGACCTTCCTTTGAAGCCAGTGAGCGGTATTGACAGAATCCTTGTGTAAAGGGCATCTCCCTTGATTATAGAGTTTCTGCTGAAGTATTGCTGAGATGCTAGAAATCTGCCTCATAAGCCTGCTGTATAGCCTTTAAGACAAAAATCTGCCAGTGATGCTGTTGATTTTTTTGTTGTTGTTGTTGTGTTTTTTTCCCCTTTTTTCCTTGAATTAAGGTTTAGCAGATGAGGAATGTTTTTTGCTGTCTAGACAAGTAACCGCCAAGAGACGGCTTTTTCTGTAACAGTGACCTACTTGCTTATTCTGTAAAGCTAATCTCTTTTGACAGTCACTCCAGAAATTCTCCTTCCTAGATTGCTTGAGCACAGCTGCAGCATTTTCATTTAAAGAAACACTTTTATGTTGAAAAGAGCTTTTCACATACTGCAAACATGTTAGCAGCTCCTTTTCTAATGGAACTGAAAACATTTATACTTAACGCCAACAATTTTTCCTGCTGAAAAGATGATTTCATATTAAGACAGTGACTTTTTCAAAGACTTTATTGAATATGAATGAACTACTCTGATTTCTTTTTTCTATCTTTCCCCTCCCCTTGCTTAAAAAAATGAAAAGAAACTGCCAACAAAAGCAACGTCAGGAAAAATGAAACTGGTGCAAAAATGGTGGCATTTAATTTCATTCTTTGTCTGCCTGTCTTATTTCTTAGGCCAGGAACAATATCTTCTGCTTGTCTGGCATCCAGCACAAATGGGTCCAACATGACCCTGAGCCCCAATGCTGTTAGAAGATACTGTGACAGTATCCTGGTTATGTAAATTCACTACTGTGATATATTGACCACACTGTTGCCATCACATTTCAAATAGGTGGAAAAATTGATGGTAAAACGTCTAGAATAACAAAAGAAATTGCTTTTATGTAAAGATTTAGAGGCCAATAAGCAATTCTAGTTATATTCTGGCTGTGAGTGCCTGGTTGTGATACATGTAAATTTTTAAAGAATGGTAATACAAAAGGGAGAAGTAGTGATAGATTTAGATTCACACTGGGTTTTTCTATTATCAAAAGGCAGCAAGTAAGGCTTAAAAATTACTTATATGACTGAATCCTGAGCTTGGGGAAAAAAGCAGGAAAAGAAATTCAGTGGAATTTGTGCATGTAACTTTTTCATCACAGTTATTTGAAAGGAAATGGCAAGTTCTTACTGGGCTCACTTTTCGCTGTCTGATCCTTTTTTTACTTTGAGCTGTGAATCCAAAGTAGTTCATCTTTTCAAGGTTTATCAGAAATAGGGCCTTCAAAATGCATCTCGTGTGAAGTTCATGAAATTTGCTGTCCGAAACAATGAGCTGGATCTGTGTCTGACAGGCTGTGGGAGAACACTTGAAGTGACAGGAGCTGTGCTGGCACACTGAGGATCAGGCCTGCTGGGTACTGCCAGGGAGCCTCTCCAGGCTGCTGAGTGCTCCTGCCTGAGCTTGAATGCAAGGGCTGCCATCCAGCGTTAGGAGAAGAATTCCTCTTCCCTGAGAGTCTGTCTTTGCATCTCTCTTCAGTCCTATTGGAATTAGGAAGTAAATGAGTCCCTGTAGGAATGGTGGCAGCAGTGCCTTGAGGAGGGGGTGGGAGTGACTAAGGGATGAGTTTGTCTGAGGTGCCACAGAAGAGGAGTGAAAGGTACAACAGCACATTTCCTGCTGGTGAGTGGGTAAGGTGATTTTTCACATACAAAAGGAGGACAGTAGAACTGAAAGCTCTAAATTCCCTGTTTGTTTTCCCTCAGGTTGTGCCTCAGCTTTTCCCTTCAGAGGTGGACTTTTCCAGGGCTGCTGTTCAGAGATGTTTATTTAGTTTCAGAAGCAAGGGGCTTCTTAAGAGAAAAGTAGAAATCTCTTGGATGGGGGCAAGTGTTGTGTGCACTCACTGCACCTGTGCACTCAGTGTTCAGGTGAAAGATGGACAGACATTTTTGGTTTGGTGTGGGCCCAAGCTATGGTGGGATGGAGCAGTTCACTGTTACTGTATTTGGGTTGCCCCCAAGACGAAGGAAAGAATGAACAATCTGACTCCATGTTCTCAGAAGGTAATTTATTATTTTATGACACTATATTGTATTAAAGAATACTAAACCTCAAGAATACAGAAAGGAAACTTACAGAAGGCTAAAACAATAATAAAGAAAACTCGTGACTCTTTCCAGAGCCCTGACACAGCTTGACCCTGATTGGCCATTGAGTCAAAACAACTCACATGAAACCAATGAAACAATCTCCAAACACTCCACACGTGAGCACAACACAGGAGAAGCAAATGAGATAATTATTGTTTTCCTTTTCTCTGAGGCTTCTCAGCTTCCCAGGAGAAAATCTTGGGCGAAGGGATTTTTCAGAAGACATGACTGTGCCACACTTAAAGGTTTTTTTTTACCTTTCCAGAGCGCCCCATAGGCGACAACGAGCGGATGCTGGATGTTCTGCAGAGGTTTGGGATGCAGAGGAGCGAGGTGCGCTTCTTCCTCCGCCACGAACGCTCGCCCTGCCGCGAAGCCGGTAGGTGTTGACCTCAGCTGCTTCATCTCTTCAAGTTCCCTTCCATTCTTCAAGGTTAAGGAAACAGCTTGTGTGTGTTGTTTACTAATGTTCATAGCCAGCAGGTGTTGCAGCATTTTTTTTGTCTGACTGTTGGCTAGTCTTTGTAAAGGCTTCATCTTCTCTTGCTATAGCTGGGAGTAGTAAATCCCAATTGAAATTTCTGCAGGTTTTCTAGAGCTGGTTATCACCAAAGCATCCAAGGGCATACTGTGTTAAATATATTTTCTCCAGCAAAATATCTTGAAATCTGCGGTGATCTCCTCTCATAAATATAGAAATAAAATAAATATAGAAATAAATATAAATTTTGCACTCATCTGCAAACCAAACTGTTGCCCAGTGATTTGGGTCATTATTCACTCTGTGATTTGGGTCATTATTCACCTGGATAATACTTTACCAGGGTGATAAACTTGGCCCACTGGGCAAAGATAGAGCTCTTCAAAGTTTCTCCTACACATTTGTGTTAGTTTTAGGAATAGCATTAAATGAACCGTCTGTTGAAGTTCTCTGAGAATATAATTCTCGTTGTAAATTGAAATTTCCTGTAAAGGAAATGACTTTCAGATTTTCAGGGGTTTTTTATGTATCCCATATTCATCTCTTCAGTAAAATCTTTCACTTTTACCTTTAAATCAATCTACCAGATTCGTCTTCCTCCCCCTTTTCTGTTTTTGTCCTTGGTGATATTCCTCAGTGTTGGAAATACTGAATTTGTTAAGTGACATTGTACCCAGCATATTTTAGATGTCTGACTGTATCTCAATATTTGAAATGCATACTGGTGATAGAATGAGTGCATGAAAAGCTGAAGCTGTGCCATTTCTACCTGCTGAAGATCTTGCAGAGCAGTTTAGTTGTCAAAATGTATTTTTTCAAGTTCAGGGTGCTTGTAATATTAGGATTATTGTCATTTTATTGGCCACAGCATTGCTAAGCAATGTATTTGAACTCTGAGTTAGTGTCACAGAAACATGGTCTTGAAATAGGAATCAGATGGACCAGAAGGTAACAGGCATGGCTTTGTCCTGTAGTACACTTATGTTCTACAGGGAAATCAATGAGATTGATTGGTATTGGGCATCTGAGTACTATTTGCACATGGTTAGATGGGAATAAAGTGGGGTTCTAGTTAAACAGCAGCTTCACTGACACAATGACTGCCAGGAAGAAGAAAAAAAATGTGCTTTTAAACTGTGCATCTATAATGCACATTTAGTGGGGGCTGACTGCCTGTTTCCCACTGGATAAATACTGGAATAGCCTACTCTTGGTTAAGCTGGTTTCGTTTGTCTGTATTTTTGAACAGAACTATACTTTAAAATAAAATTAAACAGGAATTTTTTCAGAAAATGTGTTGTGTCATCACTTAAATTCATCTTGGTAGTAAACACATAAGAACAAGTGTTCAGATTCTACTCTATAATGACTATTCTGATTCTCCTTTTGTACTGAAAGCTATGTCTGAAAGGATAAGAAAAATCTTACATTACCTTACCATCTTTGACTGTTTCTGTCTAGGGACTGGACAAAGATCTCAAGATCCAGCCTTCAAAAGAAATGGTGTGAAAGTGCCTGGAGACCGAAGAATAGAGAATGGGGTGAGTGCTGGATGCAATGGCTGAGCTGGAGTTCATTTTCCCACAGCAGCCCTCCCTCCCAGTGCTGTGCTTTGCTTTGGCAGCCAGAAGGGTGCTGATAACACTCCAGAGTTTTGGCTACTGCTGAGCAGGGCTGGCACAGCATCAGCACTGCCTCAACGTTCCCCCCACATCAAGGGGCTGGCAGTGGGCAGGGTCCTGGGAGGGGACACAGCCAGAGCAGCTGACCCAAAGTGACCAAAGGGATATTCCCTGGCATGTGGTGTCAGCTGAGATACAAAAGCCAAGGGAAGGAGGAGGAACAGGGGAACATTTGTTATTTTCCAAAGTTTGCCTCCTGGAGCAACTGCTTCCTGTGCTGAAGCCCTGCTTCCTGGGAAGTGGCTGGACATCGCTCTCTGATAGGTAGAGAATAAACTGGTTTTTGTCTTTGCTTGCTTTAACAAACTTTTTTGCCTTTACTTTAGTAAATTGCCTTTTCTCAGCTAGGAGTTGTTTTCCAGCTTATTCTCTCTGCCCTGTCCTGCTGGGAAGGGGAGTGGTAGAGCAGCTTGGTGGGCACCTGGAATCCAGCCAAGGTCAATCAGCTATAGTCCCTTTTGGTCCCTGAACTGGGGTGAGACAAAGGCAGTTTATATATATGTGTGTGTATTAATATTTATACATATAAATACTTAGTAGTTGCCAAGCATCAAGCTCCTGTGTGGGGCACAGAGTTTGTCAGCTGCACTGCTTATCTTTTTTTCTGAGTTTGGGAACATATTTCCATAAACAATGGCTCTGTGCTTTGCCCTCACACTGATGGCCTTGCTACACTGGGGGAGTTGTCTTGTGGGGATGATGAGGGAATACACCTCCCTCTCCCTGCCTGAGATTGATGTGAATGCTTTTAAAATGCAGGCTCCCATGGTCTTTGCTCATCCATATATAAGCTGTTTAATACTATTAATAATATTAACTAATACTGTTGGCACCCTGTGGGGTTTGTGGAATTCAAGTGTCACGTGGGTGTAAGAGAAAACCAACTTTAGGTGAGGAGATATTGAGATGTGCTCTGACATTTCCAGTTCCTGGGTGGCACGGTGTGTGGAAGGACTTGGGCAGGTGCCTGGGGTGGTTTTCACCTCCCATTGCCTGGGACTTTACACCTGAACAGGTAATCAGTCAATCCTGGCAAACTGATATGTCAGCTGAGAGAAGGGTGCCTTGCCCACCCCAGTGCAAACCAGCAGTGTCCCAGCCCGTACTGGGGCCTGGCCTGTGAGCCACAGTCCAGTGCTCAGAGCACTGTAGTTGTGGCAGGAACCCGAACTGTGTTTGAGGCCACTATGGCTGAGACAGGCACTCAAACCACCATAATTGCCCCAGCAGTGAAAAAGGAAAAATGGAAATGGACAAAGTAAGCTGCAGCTCTATCATTGGTTGGAAAGGGAGGAAGAAGGAGAATTAGGGAGAGGTAGGGGTCAGTTAAAGGAGCCAGTCCTTCAAAAAAGAAATTGCAAGGAGTGAGACAAATCAAACAGGAGACAAAGTTACTCAGTCCTTGACCTCATCACAACTTCTTCAAGACTTGTGAAAAGATTACAGCTGCCAGCCACGTGAGCAGATTTCTGCCTGGCTGCTTCAGTGCTGGGGTAGTGGGGCTGACAGTCAGCACTTGGAAGGTCATGAAGTCCCAACAGCTGGGATCCCTTGCCAGAAATCAGGAAATGGAAAGAAGAATTGGAAAACAGCAATTTGCAGTTTCTGGACATGGCTCCTCTCAACTGTGAGGGCAAGGTATCCATTTGAGGAAGATCCTGTAAATTCCAAGGAAAGTGAACCACTGCATGAAGGTATCCAGTACCTGAGAGAACTAGCAGTTCTGGAAGTCATCTATACTGACCTTAAAAGTGACAGTGTCCCTAAAGACCCAGAAGATGTCCCTTACACAGTGGCCATGTGGAGGAAGGTGGTTCAAAGTGCCCCTGCATCATATTCCAGCATCTGGGTGGTACTGTGTTACCTGCAGCTGGATAGACCAGGTGTAGAGGTGGCATCCTCCTGGCTTCGACATGCAGAAGAAACTGGGTACTTCCACATGCCTACAGCCAGCACCCCAGATTTAAGGGGCAGCCCAAGACATTGGTCCTCTCCTGCCCCACTGAGGAGGGAAGCCCCAAGACCAGGCCATGTAAGGAGCTCTGGTTGTTCCTGTGTGAGCAGGGAGAGGACAGGAGGCAGTGGGATGGTGAGCCCCCCTCTAAGCTGGAAGGCCATGAACTGAGAGGGAAGAGATCTGTTCAGAAAGGGTCACCCAAGAAGGCTGTCAGTGTAGTTGCCACAGAGAGACAGGAAGGCAATCAGTGATCTCCTGTGGAAACCCAGAACACTGGGAATATTTCTCTGTCTGCACTGGGGTGCCCTGACTCCCAGGGGAGCACTGACTTTGACCCTCACTCATGGAGAGTTTCCCAGACTTCAAGAGAGACTGGAATCCACAAAAGTGTGAAATAGATTATAGAGAGCAGTGTAGGTGTATCACTTGGTGAGAAATTCAGTTTTGGGGATTTTTAGTATATTGTGGATGGAGGGGACAGGATGTTGTCCTGGGCTGCTTCTTCATGCTTCTTCTTGCTCCTTCTTTATAGGTTTGGGTGGCATTCTGTAATTGGGCAGAAAAGTCCACATTGCAGCTCTTTGGGATTGGTTATTGGGGTAAAAGGGAAAATAATCTAGGTGTCAGTTCTTAATTGGATAGTTTAGTCTTAAAAGACCTTGTAACAAGAGATTGTTGGCCATTTTGTGCCTTCTAATGAAAAGCTGCTGAACTCATGGTTATGAGACTGTTTTACTGGTAAGAAATAATAAACACCTGAATCAGAACATGAAATACCATCTCAGGTGCCTTCAATCCAGACCCAGAGAAACCCACAACTGGTACTGCCACAACTGGTTGTTTATGTTTCAGACATAAAAGGGCTGAAATCACCTCATCTAACCATGGTGAGGGGACTTCTGCTCTGGAATCACCAAGGTCAGCCAGAACACTCTGACCAGGGACAGGAATAGAGGGTCCTTGCCTTTGGCAGGAGGAGGAAAGGGTGACTGGGCACACTGGACTGTGTGGATTCAATGGCCTGACACATCAGAGCCACACAAGTACAAAGCTGTAGTAGATAACTGATGGGAGTTACTGATGCCATCAAGGCACAGGAGTGCAGAACCCATCAGGGAGTGACTGGGGGATGCCAGGTGTTGTCTGTAATAGAGGCTGAGGGGAGTTTGACAGGGGACAAAAGGCAAAAGCATCCCATGTGACTGGCCCAGAGGCCCCTGGTACCCTGGGCTTCAGTTACCTCAGGAGAGGGTACTTCAGGGATTCTAAGGGTACTGATGGGGTTTAGCTGTAGCTACTGTGAATACAGAGATGATCAGTTATCCACCCTGCATGGCACAAAAATGCCCCTTCACTGTGGGATTGTTTCAAGTTGAAGACCAGCAAGTGACAATTGCTACCAGGACAGTGCGCTGGCAGCAATATCACATCAACTGAGACTCTGTAATTCCCATCCCTGAACTAATTCATTGACTGGAGAGCCAAGAAGTGCTCAGCAGGACCCACTCACCCTTCAGCAGCCTAAATGGCCACTGCTAGAGTCTCATGTGGCCTTGAGAGACATGTTCTGTGCTGACATGGCACCTTGGAAAGAATTGAATCAGACAAAGGGACTAATTTTTGAAATAACCTTATAAACTCTTGGGAAAAGCAAAATGGCATTGAGCAAACATATTGTGACACTTAGCACTCACAGGCCTCTGGAAGAATTACCATTATAGTGAAAATGGAGGGAAACTCTTTGGAGATACAGGTGCAAATAGTACCATGGAAAGAAATGAGAGGCTGGTAATGGCTGCTCTAAAATAGACACAAAGCCTCTAGCAGTCACCATCCTGGCTTTCAGTTTTCAGGATGTCACCAGATCTGTGGGCTGCCCCAGCTGTGCTTGTACAGGTGATCTCAGAGCCACAAATGCACCATATTTCCTCTTCTCTCCTTTCTTCAGAATTCTTTTCTCATTACTTCAGTTTGGGGTTTTTTTCCTCTTGCAGTTTTGTCAAAGATCCCTAACTCTAGACTTCAACTTGACACCAGTAACTGTTTCAGCATTGAAGCCATTGTCTATCACTCTTTTTCCATAATATTATGGATGTAAGATTGAATCTAGACTCAGGAAATATCTGAACAGACAACCAAGAACAGTGCTGTCTTTGAGAGTGGTGTTTTCCCTCCTGCCCAGCCATGTTTAAACTTTCTATTTTCTTCAGATTACATGGAAGTGCTTCAAATTGTAATGATAGACCTACAAGCACAGATCCATGCTGCCACATGCTGAGCATTCTGGGCTCAGTCAGTCAAAGCTGATTCATGCTGAGCTGAATTATAAAGGGGTCTGAAATGCCTCTTGAAAATGCTGCTGGGATTTTGCTGCTAGAAACATTAATGTTCCAAAAGATTTCATTTTCTGTGAGTTGCTGGATTGGGCTACACCTGTGTATGAGCTTACAATTATTTGTTTTACCATAAGAAGATACTATGTTTCTCCAATTATTTTATTGGCTATTCAGTTGAGTTTGTTGTTTGAAAGACTTCTATCATCCTTTTCTCCAGTAGCTCTATTAAGTGCTAGCCAAATTAAAAATTCTAGACTTAGCATGCTTTGGGTTTTCTTTGACAGGTAAGTGCCCCAAGGATGGATATGACACTGGCTGAACTTCAGGAAATGGCATCACGCCAACAGCAACAAATTGAGGCTCAACAACAAATGCTGGCTAACAAGGTGAGTTTGGGATTAGATTGTTTACAGCCAGAAACAAAGGTAGTAGGAGTCATCTGAAGTGGAGGGAGGATTGGGGTTTTTTTTCACCCCCTCTAAACAGAGGGCTTCTTTTCTTTGGCTGCCTGTTTTTAAATTTGAAAGTCAATGTATGCAAATATCCAGTTGTAAAACATACAAATAATGCCAGTGATAGAAGTGACCATTTAGCTTACTGAAAGGATAGGGCACATAACATTAATGTATTGTCATTCATCCTGCTGGCTCTGTCAGCTCTGTTTGTGCTCCATGTGGTGACCAGCAATTCACCAGTTTGATCACTGAACAATGCTTTTGTCTCTGCTGTCCTGTCATGCTATCTTGCCTTCTCCTGATAAGAGTTCAGTGTGCCTGTTTTTCTGGGACAGCTGGCTGGAAGAGATATCTTGTATGTGATAAAATAACCTAGGACTGTGATTTATAAAATGCTTGCAGAGCAATAACAGAAAAGCTAATGGAAGCACACAGGGTGCTCCTGAATTGTGTAGGGGAAAAAATACTCTGAATGCATCTGCAGAATGGGGTGGCACAGAGCTCATGTTTTGTTTGAGTGTTGTTGGTACACATTACTCTTGAAAATGTAACAGAAAATGCTGCTTTTGGCAGGGAATTGTGAAATGTGAGCCTGTCTTGAAGAGGGCTCATCTGTCTGGGTGGGTGTTCCATGGATTTCAGAATGTGCTTTGCTGGGGAAGAAGGCTGCTCTGGACATCTGCTCTGAGTACTTTTCCTGTGTCACACACCCTCTCTCCCCCTCCCTTTGAGATCAGTTCTCTGTGTCTGTATGTTTAGTACCTTGCTCAGTTCCCTTGGCCCTCAATAATTGTATCTCAGGGAAATTCTTCAAGCCATGGCTTTCTAATAATTCTGAGCACATGCTAAGTGATATTATGGCCTGTCAAAATAGCCAATAAAGCTTTTTCTGCTTGTGGTAAGAACAGGTGCAACTATGATGCAGGAAATTGGTCAATCAACCAAGTGATGAGAAGTTTCACCTGAAATGTAGCAGCACAATTAATATCCACACTGCCTTGTTTGCTTGGCCAAATAATTTTGCCCTCTTCTCAGCTCCAGCTGAAATGTGTTTATATGTGAGGGGCCTAAACTTCCACAGCTTCTGTTTCACTCACAGGTGATGGCAATACACCCATGTCTTATAAATAACACTGTTGTAGTCACAAGAAATAGGAACACTATTTTTGCTGTAAATGATTTTAAAAATAAAAACATGAGTTTGAGTCTGGATAGCTACCCATTGGGTGGGTTTGAAGAAGAGTAGCCTTGTGGGTGTCCCATTGGTAGGTTTTTTCATTTCAGTGCCTGCCTGGAACAAACTTGCTTTCCTAGGTGCCTCTTTAGAGTGACTTTCCATTGCCTCTTTCCTGCCTTCTGAAATCAGATGCAATATTAAAAATAGATTCTGAGGGAGGAAAAATACCCTTTCTTTTTAGACACGAGCTGTAATCTCTTTTTTTTTTTTTTTTGTGACATTTTCCTGCGTGGGAGTGACTCTAAAGTAGTGCATACACTGAGCCTGGTCCTGGTTTTCTCCAAAAGGCAGGCTCACTTTTTTGCTCTGCCTTTTTTATTCCAAGTGCACAAGAATCCCTGTTTTCTAAATCTGACTGGTGATTTTTTTCTTTCTTTTGTGGGTTTGGTTTTCTTGGAGGAAGTGTGGATTTCTAATGTTAGTAAGCAGTGGTAGTCTTGGATTTTAGTGAGTGCTTGAGAAAGTCTCACTAGTTCTACTCCCCTGGAGCACCTGTGATCTCCAGAGCTGGAAGCCATGCATAATGGCCAGTGATTTAAAGGAATTTTTTGTAGATGATCTAGTGGTCTCATGGTATCTTCTAAGTCTAAACTAGACATATGTATGTAGAAACTGATAACACGTTATTTTACTCTCTAAATGCTAAAAGATCCTCTCCACTAAGGTGATATCTGTTGTTCAAATGAAGGCCAGTTCACTGTAAAGGTTTTCCAGTGTCTTGATGTGTGGTGATCATTATCAGGAGATAATGATCTGCTATCTGATCATTATCAGAGGTTTGGTGTGCAGCCATCCTCCATCTCAAGGAGGTTTTAGCAGAACTAGTAAAAGGTACAAAATAGTACTGGAAATTACCAGTAATTTATGGAATACCTTCTACATAAAGAATGTCTAATATTCTCCAGCATGACTTAGTTGTTTAAAATGTGATATAATGTGATATAATGATATAATGTGATATAATGATATAATGTGATATAATGATATATGTGATATAATGAAATATGATAGAGATATGTACAGTACAAACAGCATGGACAAGGTGGAGAGGAAGAAGTGTAGCTCCAGAGCTGAGGACTGATTAAAACAAATTATAAATGTCTTGGAACATGAATGCTTCAATTTTTCTTAGACTTCAGAATCTTTGTCTTGACTGCAGGAGCAGCGCCTGAAATTCCTGAAGCAGCAAGATCAGCGACAGCAGCAGCAAGCTGCTGAACAGGAAAAACTGAAGAGATTAAAGGAAATTGCTGAGAATCAAGAAGCCAAGCTTAAGAAAGTGAGAGCATTGAAAGGTCATGTGGAACAAAAAAGACTCAGCAATGGGAAATTAGGTGAGTTGCTGCTTAGGGAATGTAGCCTGGGATTTTTCACAAAATGCAGTTCTTAGAAGTCAAAAATTTCTGGTGATTTCAGTGATTCAGAGGAGTTATTTACAGCATTCCAGGAGATGGTAATCTTAACAATTTCACATGTTGTATTTACCAAGAGAACTCATGGCTGACCTAGAACAAAATATATTTTCTTACTATATTTTAAAACATCCTGTAAGAGCACCCTGTATTTTGAGCCTAGCATGTCTGCTCTTTAATTACAGTCTACTTTTCTTCCTTACTTGAATACCTTTGTGCACCACCGTAACTTTTTCCATCCTTGACGTCAATACCCTACACATTTAGAGTGTTGTTTTCTTGGCTTTAACAAAGCTTAGCCTGGTACCCAAGTTACCTTCTATGCAAGAGGTAACTAATGACCAAATTAGCTGCATATTTGCTTTTTAGTTATATGAATCTGACCAGGGTCTCACTTGCTATAGTACTGGTTGGGTGCTTATAGTTCAGCATGTTGATACAACATTAAGTCAGAAATAAATATTTATTCTTCTGCCTACCTTTTCATGCTCTCTATGGTGCAGAACTTGTTATTTCCAGCCTGGCTCAACTGAAAACATGAATGTTGTTTTAGTAGGAAGCATTTTGGCTGACAGAGAAAGCAAAAGTGTTTTGCTGTTGGAGAATCCCTTTTCTGCTTGGGTTCTGTTGCACAAAAGAAATGCATGTTTTAAGGCTTGGAAGGATGGTAGAATAATCAAAGGTCTTGCAGCATGTGAATCTGTTTTCCTGCACCATCCCCAGCAGGTCTGATTTTGGTACTTGCTCGAATTCTTAGTGATTTCTTAAACTTCATTCTACAATAGAACAGTTTCAGCAGTGGGAGCAGCTGATGACAGATGTTTGTAATAGACCCGAAAAAGCTCTCTGAAGTCTTTGTTTAATGTGACAGCTTGGCTGTTTTGTCACTGAGTTCTTATGACCTAAATTCAGAGTTCCAAGTATCATAAATATGCCTTGTGGTTTAGTGAGTATCTGCCTGCTGAATTCAGCATTCAGTGAATTTAGGTTTCTCCAGATGAATTCAGTCTGGCATAGTGGTTTTGTTTATTTCAATACTTAGGAAAGTTTAAAAAAAAAAAGCTCTCTTTCCCTCCCTGTCAGTGCTCTCTCTAAGTAGACCAAATTTCCATAACCATTCTAGTGAGCCTGCATTTGCCAGAGCTCAGAGGAAGAGCTGGTGTGACAGGGCAGTGGCTTTGGCTGAGCAGCCCTGCTCTGCCTCCTTAAGTGCTGCCTTGGAAGCAGCCCACGCTGGGCTGTTTCTCAGGGCAGCTATTGTGCTCTGCCCTTCTTTGCAGTGGAGGAGATTGAACAGATGAACAGCCTGTTCCAGCAAAAGCAGCGCGAGCTGGTGCTGGCCGTGTCCAAAGTGGAGGAGCTCACCAGGCAACTGGAGATGCTGAAGAACGGCAGGATTGATGGTTACCATGACAACCAGTCGGCTGTAGCTGAGCTCGACCGCCTCTACAAGGAGCTGCAGGTAATGGGGGGCCAGCCTGGGACCCTCAGCTCTTCTGGGCTCAAAGTTGGTTGGGTTGTTTCTTACCTTGTTGGAAAGAAATCCCGTTGCTCCTGTTCCTGCCAGGGCTGTGTGTGACAGCCTGCATGCTGGATAGTTGTGCTGGGTTTAAGGTGAAGAGGGGAAGGAGCACACACTGTCTGTACCTTTCCTTTCTGCAAGATTTGGAGTCCAACCAAAGTTTTCTCCAGAGGGAAAACATGACTTGACTTTTTAGAAGGCTTTTCTCTTTCCAACCGTTTCCTGTCCTCAATCCTGAAAGTGAATTTGTTTTTATTTTGGTTGTTTTCCCCTCCTCCCCCACTGCTTTGTGAATTTATTCAGTTGAGGAACAAACTGAACCAGGAGCAGAATGCCAAGCTGCAGCAACAGAGGGAGTGTTTGAACAAGCGCAACTTGGAGGTGGCAGTCATGGACAAGCGTGTTAATGAGCTGCGCGAGCGGCTCTGGAAGAAAAAGGCAGCTCTGCAACAGAAAGAGAATGTGCCAGTAAGTGGGGGCTATTTCATAACTAAAACATTAATTCTGTGTCTGGTCTGTACAGCCTGAAGTAAAGACTTGCTTGGGGGGAAGGCTGTGGGGATGCTAGACTTGTTGTCTTTAGCCATATGTACTGGAAGTCCTGTATTATTAAAGTGCTTTTCGTGGTACATTAGTGTTAACCTACTTACTCTTTACAGACAAGAAGTCTTATGTTGTTGTGGAATTCTATTTTAGATTATTTTTTTGCTATTACTACCTCAGCTTTATAATTCTCAGAGCTGTTTCAAAAAAGCACTTTTGATATTGGAGTATCATTTGCTACTTGTTCTATTCTTTCCTACTTATTTTTTAAACTCTGTGAATGGATACTGCAGAATAAAATTCTTTATATTTTCTTCTTTCTTTTTTTTTCCTCCCAAGGTTTCTTCAGATGGGAATTTACCACAGCCAGTGGCTTCTGCTCCAAGCCGAGTGGCAGCAGTAGGTCCTTATATCCAGTCCTCTACTATGCCACGTATTGCTTCCAGACCTGAGCTCTTGGTGAAGCCAGCATTTTCAGATGGGACACAAGCTCTGCAGGTACCTGATGGGCCACTGAAAACACAAACACTGCCCAATATGAGAGCTGGGAACAGTTCACAAGCTAAAGCTCCCGCAGGTAATAGCTTACAATTAATATTTTTTTGTCCAGACATGTTTTGTTTCCTTACCTCACAGCTCTGTTTTGATGCTTTGTCTTTTGGAAAGCAAAGTGTTATTTGAGATGCCAGTATTGCTACTTGCCATGTTTTCTGTACCAGTGAATATATTTTATAAGCACTGAGGTTCTACGATTCAATGTTAAAAATGAAGTGAATCTATCAGTGAGCGCTTTGAGTTGTTACATAGCATGGACTAGAGGAGGACTTTTCTATAATTTCTATTATTTTCTATAATTATGTATTTTAAAGTTCTCCTAAGAACCATCCAACAGTGTGTGTTTGTGTTTCTAGAGGCACTTCTAGTACATACCTGGTGCCTGGATTTAAAAACTGGCAGTGCCAAGTTTTCTGATTGTGCATTTTGGAAATGACACCTGTAAAGGATTAACCAACGTGACAAATTTCACAAAGGAGCTGATTGCTTGTAGCACAGAAATAGCAGTGATGTTACTGACTTGCTGGAGAGTGAGGTTTGGCCTCTCCTCCTTGGAGAGTTAATGGAGATTTGTTGGCTTCTCTCTGTGGCTTTCTCCTCTGAGAGACAGTTCAGTTCAGTAAGAGAAGTCTCAGGAAACTTTTAGAGAGTTGTAAATATCTCTTCTGTGCTGTTCTGGGAGAAGATTCCCTTTTCACTTGGGAGAGAAGTGAAACACTGAAGCAAGAAATGGAGACTGAGCTTGCAGAATAGTTCTGTTTATTTTCTATCTCCCTTCTTCCATCTCCAATTCTGGCAGATACTGCAGTGAACATTGCACAAAAGCAGTTCCAAATGTCTCTTGCTGCATTGGAGAATGGAGGATTGTTTCTTTTTATTTGGTTGCTCATCCTAAAACTTTTGGAGTGGAATTTAAGCTCTAGACCACACAAATTTGAATTTTTGCTAGAGGAATGCATGGTGGTTAGCTATTTGAACCTCTTATTTTTTAGCATTTGGACAAAAGGACTGCTTTCCTAAAGAGAGTTTTTGGTAGTTTGTCAAAATGAAATTTTCTGCTGCTGCTTATTATTATTGTTTAAATTTACCATTACTTAGGTTATTTAGAATTTAATAGAGAGAATTTGGTGAATTATGGAGACTGCAAGCATTTTCTTAGTGGTTTTTGCAGATCTCAACTCCAGTGAATGTAAAGATCATAGATCTTTAATGCAGGCCCTATATGCACATTAAACACACAGATGAATTTTCTCCTTTTTTGGCTATCCCTGGAAGAGTCTGTCTATGCTTTCAAGCATCATGTTTTTCTTTGCACAATATATCTTTTTTATACTTAACATTGTATCATTTTTAGCACAGATACTCAAGGAGAGTTTCCTACTAACTGGAAATAAGCCAATCTAGAGAAGTTTCTTTTTTGAATGCTTTAAATGCAGATGTGTGCTGTAACAAAGAGTTTTGCTACTGCTTTTGGTAGTTGTTCTTGAACTTCATTTGCATTCTCTTTTTGAAACAAATGAAAATCTCTAATGAGAGGTTTTATAGCTGTTAGCCTCTGTATGATACTTTTACATTGGCTAGACCTGAAAAAAACTACTGTAATATTGTAATAAGTCAATAAAAACTACTATTCTAGCTTAATCTGTCCCACTTAATCTCTCCTAGGTTCTGTGGTCCCCAATGCAAAACCTTCCCCATCTGCTCCTGACTGGAGTAGTTCAAGTACAGACAATCATATTAATCAAGGATCAGCCTCGACTTCAGGAAAAGGAATTGTGACAAATGAAGGACAAGGTATGTTCTTGTGTGCTTGGCTAATCTTAAAATTTGGAGAATCTAGTTGATGATACCTCTCTTCTAAATGCTTCAGTAAATAACTGAGAATTCATTTGAAAGCACAACAGAAATACCAAAGAACATTGCCATTGCTTTGCTATAGGAATCACAGGGTGACTCCCATGACAGGGAGAAATGATGAGGAGGACTCCATAGTATCAGAAGGCTAATTAATTACTTTATTATTCTATATTATTCTATATTATATTACACTATATTACATTACATCTAAACTGAATCTGCATAAGCACTCAACTGCCCAGAATCTTGTGACTGTCTGCTGACTGACAGTCTGCACACGTGCTTGGCCCTGATAGGCTAAGGAAACAAAACACCATCACTCTGGGTAAACAATCTCCATACTGCATTCTGCTTTGGCACAGCACAGGAGCAGTGAATGAGAGAAGAATTGTTTTGATCATTCTTTTCTCTGCTTCTCTCAGTGAGAGTGTGAATCCCGCGCTTTACTATGGTGTTGCAGGGTTTTTAAGAAGAAAGAAACCAAACCCACAACTTGCATCAGGTGGTGGAGAAGGTCCTAGTTCCTTCTTACATCCCCCTGTTGAATTTGCATAATACAGCATTTGACAGGCCCAGGGGCCTATAGTGCAGAGATAGGATGCAAAAAGTACCCCCTGCATACACTCTGTGGTAAATATTGCACACAGCAGTATAGGAAAGCAGGACAGCCCTGATGATGGGGAGAAATAATGAGGAGGAGTCCATCTTATCAGAAGGCTAATTAATTACTTTATTATACTATATTATTCTATATTATATTACACTGTATTACACTGAATCTGCCAAGCACTCAACTACACAGAATCTCATGACTGTCAGCTGACACATGAATTCAATTGATCAGTGAATCAAAACACACCAGAATCCAATCAAGCAAATTCCTTCAGGTAAATAACCTTCTTTAATGCATTCCACTTGTTCCAAAACACAAGAGCAGTAAATGAATGTGAATCCTAGAAATATCTTTGGGAAGTTGTGCCTTGCATTTCTCTGCGAAGGGAAATGCGGCGACACAGCAAGACTCTCACCCCTACAATTGTGCCATCCCTTTTGAAAGTTGTCTCCTCTCTCTTCAACAGCAGCTGAAGGAGAAGCTCTTTTACGAGACAGAGAGAAGAAAGTGCGTCCATTCTCCATGTTTGACTCTGTGGAGCAGTCTGCTGGGCTGGGCACGCTGAGGAAGAACCAGAGCAGCGAGGATCTCCTGAGGGAGGCACAGGTATGCAGGGAGCCCTGGCTGCTGCTTCCCATCTGCCAGGCCTTACCCACAGCTCTTCTCAGAGCTTTCTGCCAGCCACATTAGAAGTAGTGAGGTCAGCTTTTAAAAGACTGCTTCTGAGAAAAAAACCCTCATAGGCTTTTAATGACAATTGATAACCCCAAATAATTCTCTGCAGTCACTGTGGTGGGAATCTATCTCTGTATTACTTGTACAAGTGTGTATTTTCCCCCCAAAGATACAAGGAGGCATTTGCATGTTTGTGGTTTTTTTTTTCAAAATCATCTTAAGTACTTTTTTCACTCTTTAATGCAATAGTGTCCTTCAGATGTTTGACAGCAATAAAACTTGCTACCTCAATTTTGGCATGAGGACAGAGTTTGATCAGGTAGAGGTACACTAGCCTACAACTGGGGATGACAGGTGCTTTGTTGGAGAGCAGCCTCTTGCCCACTGAGTGTCTGATATCTGTAGAGAAATTACTGTGCCCTGTCATTGCTCTTGTTTTAGACATAGCTGTTACAGAAGAATTAAAGAGAATAGGTTCAAATTATTTAAAAACATCAGTGATGACAAAATGTTTCAAGCAGTTTCTTCCTGTTGTAAACCTTATTACAACATAAATGTTGTAAACCTTATTACAGCAGTAGTAGACATAAGATACTGTGTCATACTTTGAGGCTCTTTGGTCCTTCATAGCAGAACTCCTAAATCATGTTTTACTGTTTTATCTTAATGAATTTTCTTCTCTTTCAGACAACCAATAAAAATGTAACCAAGGTGCCACCACCTGTCCCCACTAAACCAAAACAGATAAACTTGCCTTACTTTGGTCAAGCCAGTCACCTTCAACCTGCTGATACGAAGCTGGATGGAAACCTGCAGAAGTTGCCTTTGGCTATTGCAGCTGTGGGGAACAAGCAAAAACCAGTGGCACAGCAGCCTTCTCATCCTTCTCAGCAGATACAGCAAAGAATTTCAGTACCTCCTGCAGGTTCTTCCTCTAGCCAGGATCAAATTCTTCCTTCCTCCAAACAGGAGAGTCCCCCAGCAGCAGCTGTGAGACCTTTTACTCCTCAGCCATCCAAAGAGACTTCGCTGCCACCATTTCGAAAGCCTCAGACTGTGGCTGCCAGTTCCATTTACAGCATGTACACCCAGCAGCAGACTCCTGGGAAGAACTTCCAGCAGGCAGTGCAGAGTGCTTTGACAAGGGCACAGACCAGAGGACCACACTTCCCAAGTGGTAAGCACGTGGCTCTCTCCCTCTCTTCTGTCTGATAAACCTCAGATGGATGTTCTTTCCACCTGGTCTTTGGGTATGAAGATGTTCTTCAGGGGAGTTAAGCGGGTGAGGGCAATGTAAGAGGGTGAGGGCAGTGTAAGAATCTTGGGTGGATCTTCCATGCTGTGTAATAGTGTTAACAAGAAGTGCAGAATTTGTGTCTTGGGTTTGCGATACAACTAATGGTAGATCTGCTTACCGGATCGATTCAGTTCAGTTTTTTGTATTCTGCTTTTTTGCTCTACAGAAAGAATACACAACCTGATTTACCTTTCTTTGTTGTTGTTCTCTTGAACATTTATTGAGTATTGTTCTCTTGAGTATTTGTTGTTGTATCAAATACCCAACTTGTTTCCCCTGACCCCTCTCTGACCTGCTCCACAGTGTACGGCAAGCCCGTGATGGCAGGAGCCGGCGTGCAGAACCAGCTGCCGCAGACGGACAACGTCTACTCCAACCTCCAGGGCAAGCCAGGCAGCCCAGAGCCCGAGATGGAAACTGCAGCCTCTGCCCATGAGAACCATGAACCAGAGAGGATCCCCCGGCCCCTGAGCCCCACCAAACTGCTGCCCTTCCTGTCCAACCCCTACCGCAACCAGAGCGACGCCGACCTGGAGGCGCTGCGCAAGAAGCTGTCCAACGCGCCCCGGCCGCTGAAGAAACGCAGCTCCATCACTGAGCCTGAGGGGCCCAATGGCCCCAACATCCAGAAGCTGCTCTATCAGAGGACCACTCTGGCTGCAATGGAGACTATCTCAGCTCCCTCGCACCCCTCCAAGCAGACGGCATCGGCTGCCAGTCCTGAAAGCCCAGTGGAGATCCCAAATCCTTATCTAAGCACGGAGGCAGAAAAGGAAACGGCTGCTTCCATGCCAGAAGCAGCTATTGCTGAGGAGCCAGAAAGCACAGGAGCAGAGCAGAGTGAAGCTGCTCTTCCCCCTGTACCTTTGGACCCTGTACCTGAAGCTGTGTCAGACAGCGATGAACTCACTCAGCCCAAACCAGAAGAGCCAAACCTAGAAGCTCCACTGCCACTGGAGGTGTACATGGAAGAGTATCCTCCATACCCACCACCTCCCTATCCATCAGGGGAACCAGAGAGTTTGGGAGAGGACTCATTCAATATGAGACCTCCTGAAGTTACTGGACAGTTTTCCTTGCCTCCTGTAAGTATTAGTTTACAATGGGGGTGCCCTGTCAATAAATCATCTCGTGCTGCCATAAACCCTGTGCATTGTGTTGTAGAGCTCAGGCAGATGTGGGAGAACAGTCACACAGTCTAGAAGTCTCTCTGTTGGTATCTGTTCTATTTGTGTGATGCTCTTATCTCCAGACAGTAATGAAAAGTCTCTCTTGTCCCTAGAATTAATGACATAATAAAAAATTTCAAATGGAATACACAAATAATAAAACTCCACAGAGCTGTAACGAATCCTTCCTTCTAGAGTCTGGCTACACCCAGATTTTACTTCCTTTTTAAGAAAAATTAAAGCTGATTTTTTTTTTCCTTTAAGTATGGATGCAGATTTCACAAGCATTTCCCACTATTGCTAGCATGAGCTGGGGACTAATTTTCTTAATCCTGGATTGCATTTGTTTATCTGACAGTGCCTTTCTTGAAAAATATGTAGGAACAGACTTCTTTAGTTTTTATCTAAAAAACTCATTTGTAGATATCAGCTGTTTGTACTTCTTCTTCTGAATGTTTCCTGAACTTCTTTGTAATCTGATTTACCATCAGTCTACTCTCAAGTTGCATCAAAATGGAGTCTCTTGGGGCTGGGAGGAGGCAGCATTTTGACTATTTTATTTTGCAAGTTTGTATCTGTGTGGGGTATGATGTTATCTCAACTGTTGCAGAACAAAAATGCTTAATGTTTTCGATTTCTCAAAGACTTTCTTTAAAAACCTATCAAGAGTAGAGTTTTGATAACAGTTTTCATAACCTGATACATGAAAGTGTTTTTTTCCTCTGTCACTTCAATGCAGAGGAGTTAAAACATTTAAATGTGCTTTTTAACCTTGTAATTTGTGCATGGAGTAGACATTTTGTGTCTTCATGCTTTAAAGATTTTGTTCTTGCTCCCTTTTACACGGAAACTTGAGTGGTAGGATTTCCTGAATTGTGAGAACTCACTTCTGCTTGGTTTTGTAGTATTTCTGCAATGATGAGAAGAAACCAGCCCAACTTCTTGATTTCATATTTAAATCCGTGGGTTGTTCTGCCAGGCCCACTCTTGGAAAAGCCTCTACTTTTGATATTACATACAAATCTACAGGCAGAAGAGCATTTTCATGGGAATCTCTACTTAAATATCTTATCTCCACATGCCTGCTCTTGCAGAGTATGAGTCAGTTCTATTCATCTTTGCCTGGACATCTGTCAGAAATTTACATAGCCTCGTGAATGGTCTTATTGCTGCTGCCCAGGCAGCTGGGCGAGCGCTGAGCTAATGCGAGTGTGTTCCCTAAAGCAGTGGGTACAAACTCAGCTATAGAAATACTTGGGAATCAATGGGAGCATCTAAAGCAATTCTACACTTGGTTCTGTATTTTCCCAAAACCATTTTCTATCGCTGTTTGCTCCTGCTAACCTCTGGTGTACTTACAGAAAATGTTAGGAACTTTAGATCAGCGCTTACATTAGTGTACTTTGTGGAGTGTGCTGCTTGGTTTGTCTAACAGCTATGAGAGTTAATGGTGAAATTGTCCCAAAAAACACAAAAAAATTTGCATCTTTTCCTGATCTTTGGTGGTTTCACTACTGTGTTGGTGTTTGATCAAAGTAACTTCTGTATGAGAGTTGAATAATGACCGTGTCCAGAGATAAAAGCAGAGATCTGTCATAACATGCTTAATCTAATATATTCACAACGTGTTTGGGGATTGGCAAAAAACACTATAAATTTCCTATTAAACACTTTTCTAGTTGATCATTTCTGCTGTCATTCCCAAATAAGCACTTTTGCATTCATCATCTTGCCAGGAAAAAAGTGCCTGTAACTTGTGTCACCTTTTCACAGGGGAAGAGGACGAACTTGCGTAAGACTGGCTCCGAAAGGATTGGCCATGGAATGAGAGTGAAATTCAATCCCTTGGCATTGCTTCTGGATTCATCTTTGGAGGGGGAGTTTGACCTTGTGCAGAGAATAATTTATGAGGTACAAATGCTAATTTGTAAGACAAGGAATTTCAATCCTGGTTGAAACTGGGAAGTCATAGCTTTTCTGGACTAGTGCAGAACCTAAATCTGTTCTTGAGATTAAATCCTAACAGGTTCTAAGTGATTATACTTGGAAGCTGATTTTAAGTGTGTTAAATCCACAGTGTGTTTTTAGCATCAAGACTATAAATTTGCAGGACACCTTTTTCTCATTTTTTATGTAGTGTTTCATTCCCTGTCTGGCATGTTATCAGATAATTTGGTAGGCAAAATCCATGTGAACTTTGCTCACAGTTAAATAAACAGAGATCAGAAATTTATTGAAAATACTTTTAGTAAGTTATCAAGATCCTGTTTCTCTGAACCACACTGCTAAAGGGAGACTGCAAGCTTAAATATGAATCTTGGTGCAAAGTTGGTAGTGAATGTAGTCTTCTTGCTCATGTCCTACCTAGAAATACATCACAAATTCATATTTCACAATAATACAAGTGATTTTTGTATGAGAAGAGATGTTTATTCCAAAGAGTTTCACCTGAATGTGATTGTTCCTTTCTGGCTGGCCAGGTGGAAGATCCTAGCATGCCCAATGATGAAGGAATTACTGCTCTGCACAACGCTGTGTGTGCCGGGCACACGGAAATCGTGAAGTTCCTGGTGCAGTTTGGGGTGAACGTGAATGCTGCAGACAGTGATGGATGGTGAGACTTTCATTAAGTGCCTCCTTATGGATGTTCTCCACTAGAGTCAGGACTTGGGAGCTGCTGCAGGTCCCTCACAATGTCCCTTGCATGAGTTTCTTTCCAAAGCAGAGCAACAGCAGTTCTTTGTGGGGCATCATATGGGACTGTGCAGATGGTAAATTAAAGCAATATTTCCTGCATGAAAAAACCATTGTAGGGGTGGACACAGTTGTCAGGAAATTGCTCTGTTTCTTTGAGATGTTGAAGACAGCTCATAATGAGCCCTGTGCTGAAATTCCCAATACTCTCTGTGAGATAACTTATAACTTACTCATGCTCTGGGCAGTATCTAGCCCTGCAAACTCTCCCCAGTTCTTTGTCCAATCAGCCAACTTGAAACCAAAATAAAAGGGAAAACCATAACCTTCAAACAAGCTTGCAGCTGATAATGTGTTACAAATCTTTTTTACAAACAACTAGGGAGATTATTTATGGAAGGCTGATGCAGGGGATAGTGATTTTACTGTTATTTTTGCCTGTAACAGAAGTGCTTGAGGCCTAAAACTGAATAAAGATGCTTGTACTCCCTCAACCTGAGGAGTTATCACAATTACATGCACTTGTCACGAAGTCAAATCTCCAAGTAATTATCTAGATTGTAAGAGGCATGATGTCAGGAAGATTTCTGAGTGGGTTCTCAATATTGATTAATTGTTGAATTTTTAGTGCCTTAATGAATGTTCCTAAAATGTTAATGGATTACAGAAAGATAGAATGACTAGAGATCTGTATGGAAACTTAGCTGTAGGGCTCAAGCAGCTCTCAGTAGCTCCTGTTCCCTGTGAAAAGTGATTGCTCTTGCCGTGCTGAGTTAGGTGCTGTGCTGGGCAGGGCTGATTGCCCAGGACCTGCAGGCTTGGGTGCTGTTTGCCCCCAGGGCTCTGTGAGCACTGAGAGTGAAGTGCCATCCTTCTGTGCTTGCCTTGCAGGACCCCTCTGCACTGTGCAGCATCCTGCAATAACGTGCAGGTGTGCAAGTTCCTGGTGGAGTCGGGGGCAGCCGTGTTTGCCATGACCTACAGCGACATGCAGACGGCTGCGGACAAGTGCGAGGAGATGGAGGAGGGCTACACGCAGTGCTCCCAGTTCCTGTATGGTGAGTGCCATCCTGAGCCCTGCAGCACCCCAGGGGCTCCCCTGCTCTCGGGTTTTGTGTTGTTGGGATGGCTCCTGAGGGATTAAAAAGTCTTTTTTGCCAGCCCTGCGGTCGAGGAAGAAGTTGGGATTCCTCAGCTCTGGTTCTCAAGGTTGTTGATTTTATCTATTACATTCTTTTTCTGACCCACTGAGGTCTGTCCAGCAGGTTGGGTTGAGGCACACTGACCACCCTCAGGCTGGTGTTATCTTTTTATGCTAAGAACTAGGTGTACTTTATTTACAGTAATTTTCCAATACCTATCACCTGTGTTAGGCACTCTGTCTCTACCCTAAACCAATCCAGAAGTGCCACCATCACAGCAGAAGATGGAGGGCAAGAAGAAGGAGGACAGGACATGCCCAGATTCTTCCATCTTGCCTCTTGAACCCCCCATTCTAAATCCTCAAAATTCTACATTTTAACCCTGCGATAAATTCACTATCATTCTACTCAAACCTTTGGGGCTTGTAAATCTTCACCCAAAGTTGGTAATTTTTTCCATGGGCTAAAATCAAAGGCACAGGTGTCTTGGACTCCGTGCCAAGGTCTCTGAGCCCCTTGCCAGGGTCTGGAGTCCTCCAGGCCAACCAGAGGAATGTCCTGAAGTGCCACCTCTCGCTTCATTGGTGTATGAGGAGGGGTTAATTACACACTCAGGTTAGGTGCCTGTGCCTCTTGGAAAGAGAGGCTTTCACCAGCTTCCTCAGTTCCATTGAGATTAACTTTGTAATACCCTGTGGAGGAGAGCTGAGGAACAGAAGGTTTCTTTATATAAAAAGCTTTCACTGAAGCAGGTGCACTGACAGATGCACCACTTAGGTGAATCTTGCCACATAAGAACTTCTTTACATGAAAACAAAAGTGCTATGGATATGTCACTGGGCAGTTTGTAGCTGTTACCTGGTGTCTTGAAATGAGTATTTCCTAATGTGCACCTTAGAAGCAGAAAAGGTGTTGCCAAGTTCCTGCCTTGATGGAGTTTGACTTACCTTCTTTTTTTCTTCACTTGCATTTAAAAAGAAATCCCATATTAAGTTTAGATTTTATTCAGATAGTAAGGCTACAGAGATTCTATCTTGGAATGGAGAAAACTAATTCCCCTAGGGTGTGCTGAGTATTAGGCAGTGAGGTTTTACATTACTTTACTGTATGTTTTGTGTGTAATGAGGTTTTAAATTACTTTTCTCTGGTTTGTATGTAGCTCATGTCCCCTAGGCACACACCAGCTGGTGTGTCATCTCTCTGCAAGAGGTTAGAGTAACAGCAATGTAACACAGCAGAAAAAGCTGTAAAACTGCCTTTCTGCTTTTGTGGCACAGCTGAGAGCTGAGTTTCTCTAAGCTGCTCCTAAGCCAGGAGATTTCAAAACAGTCTGTCCAGCTGTCCTCACTAAGCTTGAAAACTGTGTCTTTGGAGCCAAATATGTAGTTTTCTCTGTAAAGGGAGGAAGCCTTTTTAAGTGGCATCAAAAATTGTAGGCTAAGCAAAATTCCATTTGGTTTTGTATCCAGACTCTGAGGGAAGTCATCAACACCAAATACCCAAGGAAGAATGTAGGAGTAGATAAAAAAATACTTGTCTAATATTTTAAACTGGTTTTAACTCAGACATGAATTAAGAAAATGGTATATTTGTGTTGAACAGCTCTTGAGGGATTTCTTTCAGGAATTTGTCTAATTCTTAGATTCAGATAAACTGCCCATGAGATCCTGTGGAAAGGAGGTCCATGATCTCATTATATACAGCATGAAGAAATCCATTCTTTTTTGTTTGTGGGGTTTTTTATGGACTGCCATCTGATGATTTGACTTGATACTGTTTTTTGTTGAGTTTGGGATCTTCTTCTGTTATGAGATACTTTTTGATGGGTCCTGAAAGGACTGTAAGGCTTTGGCCTATTAAGTTTGGCCAGTTTTTCCAGATTAAAACCACTGAAACTATCTCTTGATGGTATTGGTTGTTCAGCTACCAAAGTTCCTTAGTGTTTCATCAGAAATTAGTCCTATTGCTAAGACTGGTTCTGCTTGCCTGTAGTTACTGTAAGAAATTATTCCCTGCCTAAAACTGCTTCTGTAAAGAAGTTTGGGAATGTGTATCTGTTCCAGAACTGCACTAAAACCTGGCCCTCTAAACTCATTATTAAGCTAATGAACCCTGGTGTAATTCATTGTTTCACCTCATCTTTTTTGAGGCAAATGATGTCCAATATCAAGTAAGATATTGGATATTTATATTAAATAAAACCAGCCATCTTTAGCATTGATTAAATTACAGGTCTGATGCTGCTGAAGTATGGAAATTTTCACTCTCTTAAATGGAATGCCTGTGCTGGCTCTGCTTGCCCCACTACCCTGGTGTGACTACAAACACCCCTTCAGGACACCACGTGCATTGTGTGAATCTTCTTTGTCTGCTTTGATGCTCTGTGCTCAGTCTTCCCTTCCCTGGGTGCAGAGCATGGCTTTGGCCAAAACCTCTGATTGTACCAAATGCAAAGCAAGGGAAGAGTTTCTCTGAGCAGAGCTTATCATGCACTGGGAGTAATTTAATGTTGTGTGCTGAGCTTGTGTGCAGAAGTGAAAAACTTGGTTTGAGCAAATGCTTCCTTTAGCAGATGTAGGTACGTGATGAAAAGGGAAAGGATGAGTTTTGTGATACAGTGTGCAGTGTACTCTCTGCTCCTGAAAACACCAAAACCAGCCAAAAAAAAATATCAGGGTAGAATTCCGTATTTTAAAATAATTACCTAAGAGAAAATCAACTGGTGTACAAACTAAGATACCTTTTCCAGAGGAAATGGGTACAGAAGGAAGGGTATCATCTCTGTCTACAGCTGTAAAATGAGCAAGTGCTGAATAAATCCTGCAGGGTGCATGTGTGTACTCCAAAACACCTTGGTCCAGAAATCATTTATCAGAATTGTATTTCTGAAGGCAGTGTTTAAAACAAGAAAAAAAACCCCTAAAAACAGTGTTAGAAATTAAGAACTGCTGAGATAACCAAAAGCAGCTGCAGAGTAGCAGGCAAATCTCTCAGGTACAGGGCTGAGATGCAACTTGCTTTAAAGTTCTGAAATAACATGACCCAGGTGGTAAATGACACCACAAGCATCAAAATGACAATGGTGGTCAACCCAAGCAGGTATTGCTATCTCTCTGTGAGAGAAAGAGATTGCTATTGCACTAAGAGTACAGAAAGTGTTTCTTGCTTATCACTTAGGTCTAGAAGGTGTGGACACAAAAATATAACCTTTAATCAGTCAGTGCTGCTCTCCCCATTTGCCTTGTATTTTTTGAGCATGTTTAAGGAAGGAATCCATCTGCTGTAACTTCACAAAGCCACTTCTTCCAGGGCCAACTCTGAGTAGGCAGCATGGTGCCAAATAGGTAGGAAGTTTGTTTTTTATTTTTTTCCTGGACTGTCTTCCAGTAAAAATAAAGGAGCCTTCCCTCCTGTCATCCTTTTTATTTCTATCTTCCCTTCTCACTTGAGCTGCTCTGTGTTTGCAATGTTGCAGGAGTGCAGGAGAAGATGGGGATCATGAACAAAGGAGTGATTTATGGGCTGTGGGACTATGAGGCTCAGAACGACGACGAGCTGTCCATGAAGGAAGGAGACTGCATGACAATCCTGCGCCGCGAGGATGAGGAGGAGATCGAGTGGTGGTGGGCACGGCTCAATGACAAGGAGGGCTACGTGCCCAGAAACCTGCTAGGGGTGAGTCCTGGCTGCTTCCAGAGCCAAAAAAACCCCACCCCTGGCTGTGGAGTGTACTCAGCATTGTGTTCTCCTTGGATCTCTTGCATCGAGGTGCAGCTTTAAGAGTCGAGAGGAAGGAGGTGACATTCTCCATCTTTATTTAGGGAGTTGAATGCCTTGGCAGAGTGGGTTAACACCCTCTGTTTAAGGTACTTAAGGTACTTACCCAGATTAATGGCTGCTATAGGAATGTGCCCCCCTGTTGACTGGAGTGACAAAACTATTCTTTGTCTCCTAAAACAGGAAAAACCCCAGAAGTTTCTTTCCTCAATTAGCAAAAAAGACATCTCATAGGATCTTGGGGACTCTGCCTCAAACTTAAGGAAAGCCAATTAGACAGGAACCAAAAAGTCCCACCTAAGCAATTTACTAGAAAAAGAAGAGAACAAAGAAACCAATGGCTTTTGTGAGGTGTTTTACCAGGAGCAAGAACCTCTTGCACCTGGCTCAGATTTTCTCTGTAAAGAGCTTTGTTAATTTTGGCTTTTATTAAAACTTTTGTGTTTCTAACACGACCACAACAGAAGCCATCCTGCTTATTTTATGCCTTCTAAGGTAGCTGAGCTATCTTGGGTGTGATAGAAATCTCCAAGAGCTTATGAGACCTGGCTTGAGGAGACCAGATATCAGGGTGCCCATGAGAACAACATGTATCACCACCCTGCTATACACAGCAGGCCCCAATACCAACCTTGTCTCACCATCTTAGAGAAAAAAAAAAAAAAAACCCAAACATGACATGTGAATAAGGCTTTCTTGAGCATGTTTGTCACTGTCATATTTTCTGAAAAATCTCTTTGCCCAAGATTTCTCTCCTGTGAAGCTGAGAAGCCTCAGAGAAAAAGGAAAACAGTATTATCTCATTTGTTTTTTCCTGTGTTTTGCTGCTTTGGAATGTAGTTGGAGATTGTTTATCCAACATGTGAATTGTTTTTACTTATTGGCCAATTATGGCCAAGCTGTCTAGGACTCTGAAAAGAGAGTCATGAGTTTTCATTAGTATCTTTTAGACTTCTGTCTGTATCCTTTCTGTATTCTTTAGTATAGTTTAGTTTAGTATTCTTTAATAAAATATAAATCATAAAATAATAAATTAGCCTTCTGAGAACATGAAGTCAAATTCATCATTCCTTCCAATGACAGGGGTCTCAGAAAATACCACACATGTTCTCAGGCACATGGGGTGATTTTAGGGCTGCCCTGTGTAGGGCCAGGAGCTGAACTCCGTGATTCCTTGGGGGGGTCCTTCCAACTCAGGATATTCTATGACTTTTTGAGAATTTTCCCTGTTTCCAAAAAGTGATGTACTGGCACAAAGGGCCTTCAGAACTGAAACTTGCATGAGGAGTGAGCCATGAGTCCTTCCCTGTGTACATAGGGCACCTTTTGATCCAAGGAGATAAGCATTGCAAAAATCTAGGTTATCCTAGTGTTGGAAAACAGATTACATAGCTCAGTAAAGGCAGATCTTTGTTTTCTCCTATGCTTTTAAAATAACATTTAACCTTACATGAATGGCCTCTCCTTCTCTCATTGTCTTTTGTATTGCCTTTTATAAAAAACAACACTGTACAAATAAGATACTTTCAATTATGCCCCTGTGTTTCTCCTCATAGCTGAGTTGCTAGAAAATGATGGCAGATGGACACATATATAAAAACTCCATTAAGCTTTTTTTCTGCAATTCTAGTTGCCCTGGTGCTGGAGATAAGAGGTTCTCCAAGATTAACCACTGTGAATTTTAGCTGATTGATGTATGATGCTTGAAAGAGGCTGAGTCCTTCCTCATGCAGATAATCCTTACTCTTAAACTGGTTGGATTTTCCAGAGCAACTCTGTCTAATGCAAAATCAGTTTTCATGTCTGTATCATTTCCAGGTCAGGCCTAAACACCATGTACTGTAAAATCCTGCCTAACATACTAGTCCTGCTCAGTTTTTTCCTCTCCAGAGTAAACATTTCTAAATTGAGAGTAGCTATTAGCCCTACACAGTAAGGTTAAATGGCAGCTTTTTGATTTTTACCTGCCCCGGGGTGAATTGTGCATGTAGTGCTTGTTCATAAGCTTGTGCTTTGAGCCTGAGCACCAGTGTGTAAGAGCACAAGGAACATCTCTGCTTCTAGGGGAAAAAAGCACAAGGCAGCACAGCTTAAATAGGAGATCACAACTTACCTTTGTAAGCACAACACAATCCCAACAGAATCTTTGGGAGAAACTACACAGTATTTCTTAACTGTGACACTTGTGCCACTGAAATATCCTGTGGTGATTCTCCAAAGCAATTACTGGCATTTTAATATAGCAGCTGAATTCTAATCTATGATTAGAATAGATCTGGTAGATTAATATATTCTTATTTTTATCATAGTTGCTTTTATCCTTTTGCAGCCAGGTATACTGAATAAAAACAAGGATTAAATTATCTGTATCAGTGCTTTACCCTTCTTGGTGACTCCCTGGCTCCCTATGCTAATAAGATAATACTGTCAGGTGCTGTGATATTGTAACTGGCTGACTTCATCTCTGTGAGTGGTGAAATCACAGCAGGCTGAGCCAGACCTTGTGGTGAAGTCACTGGCCTTGTCTTAGTCCCTGAGAAAAGAAGAAAGTCAGTCTGGCTAAAGAGAGAAGGGGGCAGCTTTGAGGAGAGCTTTGGGCTGTAAACATGCTTCAGTTAGAGCACAGAGGATTCATCTCTCCTAACTGGGTGAAGTGTCTCCTCCTATTTTCACATGCCAGTGGCCATGCTTTGCAGAACAGCAGCTGTTCCCTAAGCCCTTCCAAGTGGGAGCCAACAGCTTCCCAGGCAGCTTGTCCATTGTATTTGCTGGGAATGTCCCCATGAAGGCAGGAATGATGCATTTGACTCCATATTCTCAGAAGGCTAATTTATTACTTTATAATACTGTATTATATTAAAGAATACTATACTAAACTAAAGAATATAGAAAAGGTACTTACTGAATGCTAAAAACATAATAATGAAAATTGGTGACTCTCTCCAGTCTGGACAGAGCTTGGCCCTGCTTGGCCAAAGAGTCAAAACAACTCACACCAGAATCCAATGGAACAATCACCTGTGGGTAAATAATCTCCAAACACATTCCAAAGGAGCACAACACAGGAGGAGCAAATGAGATAAGAATTGTTTTCCTTTTTTCTGAGGCTTCTCAGCTTCCCAGAGAAAAATCCTGGGTGAAGGGATTTTTTTTCAGAGAATGTGAATGCCACACTTGTCCCTGCTGTGTGCTGTCCCAGGCTGTGTCCTGTGAGATTTCCCCTGCACCCCTGTGTGTGTGTGTGACCAGCACATGGCCCAGGGACCACAGGCTGGCAGGGACCAGTTTCCTGCTGGGCAGGTCATTCATGGAATTGGCCACACACCCTCCTCCACTCTCTAAAAGTCCTCCACTTCCATAATCCTTCTGCAGACAGATGTTTCCAGCTTGCCCAAAGCAATACTGCCATAAAAGCTGATAGGTGAGAGAAAGCAAACCAGACTTCACCTCTCTGGTCCCTTTTATAAAACAGGGAACAATCCCACAGTTCACTGAACACAGAAGTCTCTTTACTTACAAAGCCACGTGTTTTTCCTGGCTCACCCATGTGGGTAGAGCTGGAAGTACTCAATTATGTGCTGTTCAATATCTTCCTTTTGTACTGACACTGTTAGTATTTTTTAAGCTTGTCTAAGACTGCTAAATTCATATTTGTCAGTGCCCTGGGTGTTTTTTATAACCATTGCTACTATGGGTTACATTAGAATTGTAGCACCAAAGAGAGGGGTTTTTTGTTCCTTTATTTTTCTTTTTAAAAAAGCAACCTTTTAAAGTACTAAAATTTTAAATCTCATTTCTGTTTTACCCTCAGCTGTATCCAAGGATTAAACCTAGACAAAGAAGCTTGGCATGAAATAGTACAGAAGCCAGATTCTTGAAGTACTAATCATGGATAACTTACAGGAAAAAAAGTCGATTTTGTGTTGGTTCCAATATCATGAGACTTATTTCAATGACAATGTAATTTGAAAGCTATGAAAAATGTGCTCTGAAAACAAATGAAGGATTGATGCATTAGCAAATGGATGAGGGCATTGTACAAGATGAAATAATGCTTACAAGCAAATGAAATTCTGCTGCCTTTGGTCAAATCAAGCCATTATGTTCAAGTACCCACCCAGCTGTCTTCAAACATGGCAGAAGAGAGTTTCACTTCTTTTCTGCATTAAATACAAGGACCTTTTGAAATTGCCATTGAAGGAATCATCATGAAACAGACAACTTGGCTTTGTCCAAATTTGTCCCAAGGCTTTTTCCAGATGGGAGAAATTGAAGTGTGTGCACAGCACCCAACTGCTTATTGCTGGAAGCAGAATGTTTGTTAAAAGAAGCTAAAAAAACTGAAGTACATCTGAAGAGTGACAACCACATGACCAATCCATTAAGCAATAACTTTTAAAAAAGCTGTAGCATCTTAGAAATTTTATGTATTCAAAATATCATGTGCTGTAACAGAAATGTAGTTTTAGATTCCTCTTTTTACAAAGAGCCTCATGTATTTATTGTATTTTGTACTTTGAAGACTAAGTGTAGAAACTTTCTGTAGTCCTTGACAATGTACTTGTTTTTACTCTTCTTGTTACTTCACCATTAAACTTTTGTCTCCTCTTATGCTTTAACTCTGGGTATTTTAATAGTGATTTTTATTAGAAATGTTACTAGTAAGACACACTGTTGTTGTACATTACATTAATTTTCAGCTACTTTCTCTATTAATCTGAACCCCTCCTCCCCCAGCCATTCAAGGTAGGTTTTTAAAATTTGTGCATTTAATATTGAGATGAATCTGCTAGTGACACATTGTTAAACGTCAAAGCTAAGGGACATACTCAAGGAAAAAACCCAACTTGGCACAAGTATTTTCCAAGTAAAGCCTTTCCTACAGAGCTCTCCTTTCTTTCTTTCTATTTGGCAATAATTTGATAGTGAACAGTATTTAACAGAGGAGCAAATAATTCCTTAAGGGTATTTAGAAAGTGCCTTCTAGGTAAGTCCTACTGCTTTCTGAAAAGGTGCCTATAAGGAACAATTAGTTTCTAAGGAAGAAATTTCCCCACAGTTCCTCAGGTGGGGAAGCTAAAGGCAGCAGCATTGAGTGTGGGGTATATAGTATCAGTTATCTATCTTAGAGACCTTTGGCTGTTCAAGCATGAGTCTGTAAAATTACCAGCTTATTTAACATTTCATTAACTGCCACACATCCACAATCAGCTCCAGCATGCTGGTTTTCCCCTTTAAAGGGCAGCAACTTCTGTTCCTCAAAGCAAAAGGCTCTGCATGTGCACTGTGAGGATCTATCTCTAAGAAAAAACTAAAAAGTGCTTATTTTCAGCAGAAATAACAGTCTGGCAAATTTTATTTCTACTTTTTTTTTTTAATTTAAATACTTTCTTGTATTGCAAAGGAAGATAAATAAGATACAGGAACTCAAGATGCCACCTGGAAGCATGGGCTTTCTCTTGGAAAAATCTTGTTGCCAACAGCCCCCTGCTCCAGGCACATCAATGCTCACTTTGGTAACAGATGTACTTGCTATTAAAATTCTTTAAAGAATATTTAACTAGGATAGTGCTGGGGCACTATCTCTGAGTACAGGTGTTTAGATATGCATTTCTATGTCTTTACTAATTTCAGATATGCAGGATGTTGTTCAAAAAGCACTTTTTAAAACCATATTGTCAAGCTATAATGAGCTTTTCTTCCCGAAGTCCCGTAAAATGCCTTAAATACAAAGATATTAGCAAAGCAGTGTTTTCAAAACTTGCACTGAGGATTGATACTAAATTAAAGCCTTTGTCCAGAGGCTGTATGATATTAGGTACAGACTGTCAAACCCATAAAAATGAGGTTGCAGGTTCTTCTGTGGAAGTAGAATGCGTTTCTTCTTACAATTGCATGCAAAATCTGCTTGCTTTGTGTAAGTTAAGGCACATTCATGTTTGCATATTACTTGTATGTAGCTTGATTATCTTCACCTGACCATGCTCTGGTTGAGGTCTCAGGCTGATGCCCGTGGCTCAAATGACAGTGAAGCACAGCCACTGTAACAAGAGAGAGGAAAACAAGGTTAAATTTAGTGAAAAGACCTGTAGCAAGCATGCATAGTTGCATTTCTAGCATACAGTCAGCCCGTTGTTACAGAAGTAATTTTAGAATCTTTCCTGAGTGTTTGAAATTTATATTTCACTTAAATCAGAGTTTTGGGATTCTTAGGTTCAGAAATAAAGTTATGTTCAGGTAATAAGCAAGTCAGACACACGTAGGAGGGTACTTTTCTCCAAACTTAGTCCTTTCTACAGGGCACACATGAAAGGCAGAAAGAAAAACAGATGTGAGCAAGACTGTCAGTCTTGCCTACACAGCTGCACCTACATTTTGGTTTGTGGACAGAAAAAGTAGGGAAGAAGCCAAAATTACAGCCAGCAAAGGGATAAAGGGCTTCTGGTGCAAGTAACTGTGTCTGTTAGAGAATATGTTGTGATGCAGGTACATTTTTAAAAGTTAACCTCTCTGAGGCTGCTTGTGTAGATAAATCCAGCACAAATGTGAGTACTTAAAACCAGCCATCCTCAGTCAGACTCTACATTTCCCCCCCCCCCCCCAAATTAAAACAAATGTTTTAGAGCTAAATGAACTTACATTAACAAGGTTCAATTCTATTGTCCCACTTTTCTCAGTATCCAGTTTTCTGAACATTTCTGTGGTTGGAGAGAGATGACAGACAAGGGTAAATACAGGAACTAATTTGAAAGTCTTCCCTTTCTTTGTGCTTCAGGATCAATAAGGAATTTAGTCCCAGCATCTAAAACTTGACAATGGCCTACACTCCAAATCAGTCAAAATCATTGTGCAGGAGCAAGACTGAACATTTTTAATTGCTCTCTAGTATTTTTAAAATTTTTAATCAATAGAAGAGTTGTTTACAGGGAAGACTCTCTGTGGTTCAGCAGCCTGGCCTAAAAGACTGATTCCTGGATCTAGGAGAAGCCAGATTAACATCTCAGCTTTGAATTTGTTTGAGCACCTTATCCTGGGCTTCATGGACAGTTTTCCTGCTGGAATCCCGAGGCAGCAGAGCCTGCCTGGTTACTGAGGGTGCACTCACTGAACAAGGTTTCGAGCCGAATCAAGCAGCGCACGAAGTTGTCAAAGTCAATGACGAGATCCTCATCAGCAAAACGAGCCACGATGACCTGATGTAACTGACAGTTCAGTTTGAACCCTGGAAATACAATGCCAAGGATTTAAAAGACTCTTAAAGACCATTAAGGACTTTTAAAGACTATTTCCAAAGAGTAAACAAAGGTACAAAATGAAATGCCTGATCCTGCGTGGTGGCAGGAGAGGAAGGCTCCAGAGTGCCCAAAATTCAGTAAGTTAAGATGGGACTGTATGGCTCTGAGCATCTCTCAACCCTGCTTGAAACTGATGGAATCCTATAAGAGAAGAATAGACAGATCAATATAAATACCTGCTGTTTCCAGTGCCCTCCTCATCTCATATGAGTTCATGGTACCTGATCGATCCACATCAATTTCTCTGTAAATTTTCTGCAAAACACAAAACCCAAAGGGAAACCTTGATAATAATGCAGAGCGTGGTTTGGCCTCTGGCAGAAGTGAAACATCTTGAAATGCAGCCTTAAAGCACTTTGCAACATTGATCTGAAGGACTTGGTACTTACTTTTTAAAGTCACTTTTAAAAGAAATTTATATAAGTTTTTTTAATGCAGTAGCCAGAGCAGATAAAGACAAAACCTGGGGGACTACAGACACAGAGTCTCTGCTCTGGGAAAGGTGACTGTGCACATTGTATGGCACAAATCAGTCTACAGCCACTTCTAGGTGTGATTGTTCTCCCAGAGGGGTTGTGCTTTACCTGGTATTTCTGAATCTTTGTCCAGAGGGTGTGGAACTCCTTCAGTCCCAGTTTGCCACTCCCATCATTCTTCTCTGAGTTAAGGAAGTTTGTTCAGAGGGAAGAAAAAGGGGTTTCCTCTCCCTCTGCTGGGTTTACTTGCATGGGCAGTTATGGCTTAAAAAAAATTGCAAACAGAAGAGGGATTCAAGTCCTCTCTGAAAGACTTGTCCTCTCCCCAGGACTCATCCTGTTGAATACACAATTGTTGTGCAAACTATCTTTCTAAATCATTAAGATCATTAATTTAAATCATGACCAGCTCACAAGCACTTTCTGCACCCCTGCTTCAGGTCTCTGTCTTTCCACTACAAATATGAACGAGCCAGGATGATTCCATTTTGTTCTGCATAGTGGGTTCAACACCTACAGTTACTGGAGCACAAGTCCTGGGTCTGGGTTCTAAACAGGAAAAGCCACAGCCAAGCCTGCTATTTGGGGACCTTCAGCTCTTGAGCAAACAGCTAACAAAAGAATCTGGGCATGGCACTGCTCCAACACCTGCCATGGAGTGCCTGTGGGCTGCTGTATTTTACACCAAATTACAGAAAAGTATCACCTTGTGTTGGTAATTTTCCCTTTTTCCAACTCTGCAGTTCAACTCCCACTGCACAGAGAAGCTGAACACAACTATTCTTAGACCTGAGCCTTCATCCTACACTTCTGCCTGTATCTTTGGAGTAACAGTTCCTAAAATCCTGCATAGTCTCTGCTTCCTGTATGGCATGTCAAAACAAACCACTATATTTGTGTCCCTCATTTTCCATTTGCTAAGTCCCTGTGGCTTTGTGATGCTCTTACCAACTCCAGCCAGATAATAGAGAGGTGAAACAACCAAGGCCATCCTCACCATGCTGAGAGCCTTTTCCCAGCACAGACATCACTTTGTCCCCAGCTAAACCAGAACACCCAACAACTGGGAAGGCTTCCAAGCAGACTTTGATAGTGGATTTTCCCACTGCCTGGGATAACACACCTCTGAACTACAATGACAAGGGAGTGGTTTTCCTAGGGGAATCAGGGTAAAGCCAGCTTCTCCACCTCAGGAGCTATTAGTACACCAGGATGGACCCACCAGGGAGCAGGGGCAGCTGGCACAGGAAGGGGAATGTCATCTAGGAAGAGCTTTAAAGGATACATCTAACAGGTCAACCATTATTTTGCATGTCTCAATACTAAAGCCATCAGATTTAATATCTTGGCCTGTAAAGAAAGAGCAAAAGACAGGATTATCACTGCATGCTGTACCACAGCACCTTCCTAAATAGCTCATGAGCTCTCCAGCCAGCTTTTATTTGCTCCCAATGGTGCCATCCTTGGAGCTGGGATGTGTCCCCAAGCAAACAGCCTGAGTAATCTGGTCTGTAAGCATGCTGCAGGAGCAAGAGACAGAGACAAAAGCTTTGCTGCTCTTACTGTCTGCCTGCAAAGTGGACTTCTGTGGGCAACATGGGCTTCCAGCTTATGAAGATCAGCAGGAGGTGGCTTCATCAAAGGCTGAAGATGAAGCCAAGCTTGGTAGCCAGCAACAGCCCATTGCTGGTTACTGGCTGCTGCACCACAGCCCTGACCACCTGCTAAGATTTCACTCTGGAAATTAAAGAGACACTTATTTCTCCAAGCACTTGTATCTTGAGCACTGTTTAGCAGGAAGTAAAATAATGCAGAGCCAAGCTAGGAATCTCTTCACAGAAACGGAAGCCCAGAGTTTAAAAGCTTCTCTTTCTCCTTGTCCTCCTTAGGGACACCCCAGACCATTGGCTGGGCTACTGCTTGAATCACTCCTGGGTGGTTCAATTCCAAAACAGCAGCAATATCTCTTCTGATTATTGTCATGGATTATTCAAATCCACCCCTCTTCCTGGCAGCCAATTCCCAGTGGCAGATGCTGGGATAAAAGACACCCATCTGTACCCTGCCAAAGCACACATCTTGTGAGACACCTTCTGGGCTGGCACAGCCCCAGCGTTTCTGCAGCCCCCCTGAAGCAGCAGAGAGAGCACATGGTCGTGGCCATATGGAGAACCAAGCAGCAGGTCTGGGGCAGAGCCCAGGCTCTGACCCTGCCCAGGTCAGCAGTGCCCTCTGTGCCCCCATAGCCACTGTGGAAACCTGCTGGTGGCATCTGAAGCTGCTGGTGGAGGAAGGCACTCACGTTTAGCCAGGATTTTATTCAAGATGCTGCGCAGTTCGAAGGCAGAGATCTCTGCATCCTGTGGAAAAGAGGAAAACAAATTTCTCACCTTGAGCTCCTTTGGGTAAGCTGGCCAATTTCTAACACCCCTTCGAGTTCAGCTCCCTTGAATGGAAGCAAGTGGGAAGCTCTCCCCACCTCCTCCCATTCCCAGGAGCACCACCAGTTCCCAGAGATTTGTGGCATTCTCTGAAAAATCCCTTCACCCAGGATTTTGCTCCTGGGAAGCTGAGAAGCCTCAGAGAAAAAGGAAAACAATTCTTATCTCATTTGCTTCTCCTGTGTTGTGCTCATGTGGAATGTGTTTGGAGATTGGTTACCCACAGGTGATTGTTCCATTGGATTCTGGTGTGAGTTGTTTTGACTCTTTGGCCAATCAGGGCCAAGCTGTGTTGGGACTCTGGAAAGAGTCACGAGTTTTCATTATTATCTTTTTAGCATTCAGTAAGTATCCTTTCTGTATTCTTTACTATAGTTTAGTTTAGTATTCTTTAATATAATATAGTATCATAAAGTAATAAATTAGCCTTCTGAGAACATGGAGTCAGATTCATCATTCCTCCCTGCCACGGGGATCCCTGCAAATCTAATAGAGATTAGCACACCCAGCAGCAAGGTGTGCCCGAGGCAAGAGCAGCCTGGGGAGAAGCCCAGCCCAGCCATATGCTCTGCCCAAGGACAAAATTTGGGCCCTGCAGAGATAAAAGTCAAGCCCACAGTTCAAAAGGAGCAGAGATTGTTCACCAGGAGCACTCCCAAATCCTCTGTGGGAGCAGGTGGGTGACTGCACACGTTCTGGGATGCACAACTATGCCCACACTTGAGAGCTGACTCTGCACAAGAACTAAACTCTGTCCTGGGGGAGGCAACTCTCTTAGCCACTTATTGTATTTGCAGGGTCCCCCATGGCAGGAAGGAATGATGAATCTGACTCCATGCTCTCAGAAGGCTAATTTATTATTTTATTATACCATATTATATTAAAGAATACTATGCTATACTATACTAAAGAATACAAAAAAGATACTTACAGAAGGCTAAAAAGATAATAATGAAAACTTGTGACTCTCTCCAGAGTCCCGACACAGCTTGGTCCCAATTGGCCAGAGAGTCAAAACAACTCACACCGGAATCCAATGAAACAATTGGATTCCCCATCACCTGTGGGGAAACAATCTCCAAACATATTCCAAAGGAGCAAAGCACAGGAGAAGCAAATGAGATAAGAATTGTTTTCCTTTTTCTCTGAGGCTTCTCAGCTTCCCAGGAGCAAAATCCTGGGCGAAGGGATTTTTCAGAGAATGTGAATGTGACACCCACTCACCAGGATGCCAGTAAGATATTACCAGAAAAACACTCACATTTCCTGCTAGCTGCCCAAAAAGCTTTTTAAAGCTGGGTTCAATGTCATCTTCACTGATCTCAGTCTGAAAAACAGAAACAGAGAATGTCAAAAGGGGGGAAGTTTCTGCCTGAGACAGACTTAATGCATTTCCTTGCCCTTAGTGAAAAATTCAACTGTTGAAGGTACAAAGTAGTTTTTACTGTGATTTTATTCAGTTTTATTTTCAGGGGCACCTCAAAATACTGGCAATTGTAAATGGTGGAAAAAACACCCAGTACACATGGGGTAGCTGCATTAGTAGGCAAAGCATCCCCAGCTCCAGCAAGACTAAACATATGGTGAGCCACTAGTTACTGCTGGAGCAGCATGACATGCAGAAAGGGCCCTGCTGCTGAAAGCTGCACTCCTGGAGTCGTGGAGAACAAAGGGAATTTCCTGGGGCTCCAGTTAATTCTTGAGATGTACCTCTGCCTGGGAAGTCCAAGTTCTAGATAAAGGACAACACTCGTTTCCATTATATTCCTGAGGATATTTCCATTTGCTTGACATCCAGATATGGATATTGAAAGATCTTTTCCCATTTTCCCATAGTGGGACAACATTTCTTGATAATGCCTATAGAAAACATCACCTTGCACAAGGAATAGGCACTCCAACCCCTTACAACAAAATTATCTCAATTGAAAACATTTCATTTGATGTACCTCATCAAAATTGCCTTCAATTTCATCATCTATCACCCTAGAAAGAGAAAGAAATCAATATTAAAATCAAAACAAGTCATGTTTATGATGCTTTTCCTTCAAGCTTCAGTTACAGAGAGGTTTTTTAAAATATGGAAATAACAGTGAGCATTCAAAAAAATTACTGGATTAATTAGCTATGGACACAGCATAGCATAGGGAAAGTTGTATTTTGCCAGCTGTGGCAACAAGAGTTTGAAAAGACACTACAAATTGTAGTGCCACAGACAGGATTTTGGGGCTCACACAACCTTTGGGTCTTTTTTTGCCTGCTTAGTACAGGACCAGGTTCTTGGGGACAAATCAAACTTTAGTCTAGTCATTTCTTCTTTAAAACAGCAAAAAAGTGAGAGCCCTAAAGTAATTCTGATGTGTCTCATGCTGAGGGAGCAGCAGACCTACAGATGGCACCCAAGAACTCCTAAGGGCCCATCATAAGCTGAATAATGGATTATTCAATCCAACAAACACCCTGGGTTTCCCACTGCTGCAGGAATATGCAGCAAAATATTACAGGACAGAGGAAGGCTTCTGCTTGCTTTGAATCAAGGCAACTCAATCCAAAAGAGCCCACAGCCCTTCCTCAGGCTTTAGCCCAGCTGCTCTTTAAGATGTGACATGTCTAAGCCTTTAAAATTTTAATTAAATAGGAATTGGGATAACAAAAACAGTAAAAATAAAATTTTAAACCGAAAAAATATAATAATAATAATAATAATAATAATAATAATAATAATAATAATAATAATAATAATAATAATAATATAACAATAATAAATAAATAAATAAATAAATAAATAAATAAATAAATAATCTCCCCCACGTGCCCACTGCTGTAATATGGTCACCACAAGCTACCTACGTGGAGTTTGCATTTTTTTCAGAGAAGACCCTGAGGCAGAAGTCTCCATTCTTGTCGGGCTCAAAGGTGGAGGGCACGATGATGTATTCCCCTGCAGGCAGCTTGAAGCGGTTCAGCACCTCCCGGAGGTTGATGAAGGTATTGGATTTTTCCCGGGCTTTGTTGGTGAGGAAGAAGTTCTTGCTCAGATGAATATTTGTCTGGCCAGAAAACTTAGGAAAAGCAAAGAAAGGGAGAAAAAAAAAACCAAACACTACAGTCTGCATGTGTTCACGATTACAAATTTAAAATAGCTTAGACATGTCTGGGGAAAAGGAAATATAAAAGATGTCCTTGAAGCCAATATATTCAGCTTGTCAGAACTGAAAAAGAAGAGAAAGGGAGTGGCACTCCTGAGATGTGGCTGCAAATGTATTTTGCAGATCATTGCAATAAATCATTTGGGTCATGCTTTTGTTTTGCAGATGATGATGGGTGGCTGAAGACATTGGGCACATTCTTCCACCAATCATTTTTCTTTAAATTGAGATGGCACATGAGCCATGTCCCTCTGGTCCCCAGACCTGGTGCCACCTGCAGCTCAGCTCTGCCTCCCAGGCCAGGCTGCCTCAGAGCAGAGCCTGCTCATGGAGGGCTCCAGGGATAAAAAAACCCCAAAATAATGAAATAAAATGATATTTGGAGTGAAACATCTAGTGAAAGGTGTCCCTGCCCATGGCAGGCAGTTGGAACTGGGTGATCTTTAAGGTCCTTTCCAACCCAAATCATTCTGTGATTCTGTGATCTTCCAGAATGAACTATTTTTGCAGAGTCTTACAGGTGGGCTGCTTCAGCTCTAGAAGCCAGCTTCAGGAATGTGCATCTTTCAGAAACCTCCTCCTTCCTCCCCTCCCAGATTTTTAAGAATGAAGAAAGAATTTGAAAAACCTGTCAGACCTGCTGCATAATGGGAGATAAAACTTCACCTTCTGGGGTAAAGAACAGTGAGAATCAGTTTTCTTATGGAAATGAAATATTTGGACAACTAGGGTGAGTGACAGAGTACTGCTAAGGCATTTAAAAAGTACATAAGAAATTTAATTAACCAGCAGCACCATTTCTTTTCCTGATGAAACCATACTTTACATAAAAACCACTGGTTTGGGCACAGCCTCAGGAGCCACAGGATGCCCCAGCTGCTTCACACAGACCCCCCCAGGGACAGCAAAACCCAGTAATGGGGTTACTCAGGGGTTTTGCTGAGCCTCAGTCCTTGCTCTGAGGAACAGCAGCTCAGAGGCATTGCTGCATTGCCACCCCTCTGTGACCCCCAGGGTGCACTATTAGCTGCCTGCAGGTAGAAACAGAGAGAAACCAAAAAAGGTGGTGCTTAGGGAAATGAATATAAACACCTCCTTGGAATATTATTCATGAGTCAAACATGAACTCTGTGCAAACCTGTAAAAAGCAGCTCTGGGGGAGCAAGTGTAGGGCTGGGCTGAGAGGAGAGCCACAGAAGAGTTGCTTTGGGGAGTTTTTGCAGCACTGAACACTCTTATCCCAATACAGGACACTCTAAAAATGCAATATCATCTCAAGACCCCTTCCAGAATCAATGGCCTATAACTGTAGACTCTGTGCAGTCATGTTGTCCTGCAGGGAAGTAGGATCCTCTGAACCTCTTCTTCCCACCAGCCACTGAGCCCCAGCTCTGCACCTTGACCACCAATCCATGGCACATACCTCTGGGGGCACCTGCAGGGAGAAAAGGAGTTATTTTGCTGGTTGAATGGTGAATGGCATCTCCATCTTCTTTTCACCATTATTTAGCAAGGACAGCCACATTCTTGGGGGAAAAAGCAAAAAAAAAAAAAAAAAAAGGCAAAAGAAAAAAAGACTTGGCTTGAGAGGAAGATAGGTGTTGAGCCCACATCACCCAAGGCCAAGTGCTGGCTCAGCTCACAGCTCCATCCCTGAGGCAGGTGAGGCTCACCTGGGGCAGCATGGGCACAGCCACAGCCAGGCTGGTTGTGGCTTCCTGCTGAATCTCCTCCCTGCAGCCCACCAGGATTTTTATTGTAGGCTCAATTTCTCTACTGTTTCTCCCCATCTCCTCTTTCTCACTCCTGGCTCTCTGACCTTTCCATCATCAGGAAAGGAGGCAGGGGTTAAGCAAGCACAACGCAGCTTTTTGTTTCTTTACAGCCTCCTTGCTGCAGCTGCTGTCCAACTCAGCCCATCTGAGTTCTGATGGAAAGCCCAGTCTGGGAACTGCACTATCCCATTTATGGGAGAGATTAAATTAGATTTTCCCTTTTCCTCCCAAGCCTTGTCAGCCTTCCTTGCCTCATAAATGGCAAAGCCAATGGTGTGCATGTCCTCGCCCATCTTCCTCTGCTTCCGACGGTGCTTCTGGATCAGCCCAATGAGGAAAGTGCAGCCCCCCTCAGGATCATCAGGGTCCTCATCTTCTTCCTCCAGCTTGATCAAATACTGAGGATTCGTCCAGAACGTGTCTGGGAAGTGGATTTAAGCAAACTACTCAGAGGCTTCTTTGATAGCAACCGTGATGATATTTAAACATGTCAGAGGTGACAGATGTAACTCTGACTGCCAAAATCAGCTGTTAGAGAGAAAACCAATGCACTGCCCTGCCCAATCCCACCCCAGCCTTTACAACCACAACAGACCCTCATCAGGGAGCCACATTTCCCACACTTTTTGGAGGTTAGTCCTAGATATCCCATAAGCCATCCCAAACCATCTCCTGGAAGCTCCCAGAGAAAGTACAAGCACACAAGTAGAAGGTTTCCACATTTTCTTACTTGGGTAGTTCCTGCAGCCCCCTGCAGTGGCTCCTCTCCTCCAGTTGCCATCCAGCTTCTGCAGGCTCCACTTTTTGTACTTGTCACTTGCCAGGGTGTCTGGAGTCAGGTTGCAGATCTCCAGGCGGGAGTAATGCCTCAGGAAGTCATTGAACGCCATCCTGTGGGAGAAATGCCACTGGCAACCTCTCCTCAGCAGGGTTTTCCATCCCATTCCATCACCTTGTCCATCCTCCCTCCCTGCCTCCACTGGGATTCAGCACCAGGGCTTGCGGTGAATTTGCACACAAACTGGGAGAGGTTGTTTTGCATGAATAAAAGCAGAGCAGCTGACATTCCCTGTCACCATCCTATTTTCTGAAAAATCTCTTGGCCCAGGATTTTTCTCCTGGGAAGCTGAGAAGCCTCAGAGAAAAATGAAAACAATAATTATCTGATTTGCTTCTCCTGTGTTTTGCTGCTTTGGAACATGTTTGGAGATTGTTTATCCAACAGGTGATTGTTTCATTGGATTCTGCTGTGAATTGTTTTGACTTAATGACCAATCAATTCCAAGCTGTGTTGGGACTCTGGAAAGAGTCACGAGTTTTCATTATTATCTTTTTAGCCTTCTGTAAATATCCTTTCTGTATTCTTTAGCATACTTTAGTATAGTATTCTTTAATATAATATAGTATCATAAAGTAACAAATTAGCCTTCTAAGAACATGGAGTCAGATGCCACAGGGCACCCCACAAATACAACAATTCCCTTCTGCTGGAATGTGACACTCACCAAAATTCCCCATCCTCGTGTCTCCTGGTCAGTCGCTCCCGCACCTCAGGGTCAACACCACTCCAGTTTGGGCAGCTGGAAGAGAACCCCACAACAACTACAGCCCATGGGAAAGGTGAAACTCTCATGTGGCTGTTCTGGCACAAGATCTGACTTTTAGTAGTTCCAGAATTCTCAAATCACTGCAGAACTAAAAATAGATGCACTTGGCACATAAAATACTTCACTTCTCAAATATCCAAGGTAAAGGATGAGAAACAGAGTGTTATTTTGAGAAAGTGTCTGGACTAAGACAGAAAAAGGAAGAGTCAGAATAAAAACTGCCCAGCCACAGAAGTGACTAAACTCCAGCTTTCATGGCTAACAGCAGAAATGGACTTTTAAAGCCCTTTTAGAAAGTGAGTTTTCAGAAGCTCACCACTGAATCCAGGCTGTTAAATAAGGAGAAACTACAGGGAGCTTTCTAGGATACACCAACCAAATCTCTGCATCTTACACAAAGGCTGTAATTTCCATGAAAGGCACCACACACTGTGATGGCTACCAGGGAGATGACAGCAAGGGGATGCTTCTCTCTGAAACAGTTCCATGTGAACACCACATCCAGACAGGACTTACAGAGGAATTTCAGGAAGGGAACAGACAGAAAAGCACAAAAACACAACTGCAACCCTGCAGGAAAGGGCTACTGGCAACAAGGAAGCCATTGACTCACTTGTCATTCCATTTCCCAGTCCACTCCACTTCTCCCCAGGGATTTCGGATTCTGATCAGCTTCTGCACAGTTCCTCGGAAGTTCACCTGATGGGGTCAGAAGTGGATGGAGAGGCACCAGGGACTCAGCACCACATTCCCTCCCTCATCCTCTCCAGTAATTAAAAACGTGACAGAGCAAGTATCTCAGTGCTGGGCATGACAACATGCACACGTTTGGTCCAAAAGACAAAAGTGCAACTGGTTCTGAGTGAGCTTCACACAGCCAGGCTTGTCCAGAGAAGTTTTACAGCATGCACAAACCAAAGCCCATGAAAACCAAAATGTCTGATGTGTGCTGCTAAAAAATCACCTTTGATAGGCTTACAAGCAAAGGGAGTGTAAAACTGCTATACAAAAGCTAAAAAAGCAGGTACAGAGATATTTCTCAAAGACATCACTAAGATACAAATTGTCTCTTCACATTCAAATGCCTTTTTACCTCCGTGTTTATATGTTAGAGGAGCCAGGACACTGAGACTGGCCACAACTCCTCTGACCACACCAGTGCCCCACAGAGCAGCAGCCTCAGCCCCCCTCTTGTTACCTGCAGGTCTCTGCAGTCCAGAGATGACACCCCAGATGAAATATCCTTACAGAGTCTGCACTCAAGATCTCCAAAGGAGCAGCCTGGATAAATCATGCCCACTTGTGAACTAAGGTGAACAAACTCCCTCTTCCCTGCTTTTGCTGTGAGAAGAAGACCAAATGCACACCCACAAACCAGCACAGCATGTCAGCAGCTTTCTATACCTCACCCTGAACTTTCAAAAAGTATTTCAGAAACAATTACCAGTGAACTAAGCAAAAACCTGCTGCACACATGGAAGGATGCCATGATCTGCTTCCTTTGTTTTGTCTTCACCAGTCACCCACTGGTGAAGACACCCACCACTCTTGGGCAGGCCTCTTGTGCTTGGACACCAAGCCCAGCTGAAATGTGCTGCTCAACCACTCTGGGGACAATAATACTTTTTTTTTTTTTTTTGCTCAGGACACTTCTTGCTGCGCTTCTGAGGTAAAAAAAAAAGTGTGGCCTGCTGTACAGAAGTTCACTGAAGAGGACAGCATGCCTTCTGCACAGAGCTGCTCACTGGGAAATAGCCATGCTCATGGAATAAGAGGGGATTGTTTTTTGGTCAAACACCCAAGAAGGCAAATCTGTGTTTATCCAAAACATGCCAACTAATCAAGCATTCCTTCAGAAAGAAGAGACTCACAACCCAATCCAGCAAAATGGGTGACACTTGGGAATTTGCAGTGTTGAAGATGGGTTTGTGGCTGCCCCACACAGACCCTGCTGCAGCCTGGGGTGGCACACCTACCTGCTCTGCCCCGGTGACCGAGTACGCGTGTCCCTTCACCAGCTTCTGGGAGGTGACTGCTTCTGTTTCTGCAGCACTGGTGATCTGCAGGGCAAAGGACATCACTGACTGCAGCTTCCCATGGGCAGGGGATCCAGCAGAGCAAAGCTTCCCCCTCCAACAGAGCTGTCAGCTCGCTGGGAGGCTGCAGGAGTGGCTTGGCTGCTGCACCACAGCCACAAGAGCGACAGAGCAGGGAGAGGGGACAGCAGCACGTGGGGTGGTGCTGGGATCCCAGGGAATATGCCATGTTTGTGGCGTGGGGTGCACACCAGAAGCCTGGCACTGCAGCAAAATTCCCTCCTGGCTCCAGAACACTCAATGTGGTGCAGCCACTCTTGTGCACCTCCAAAGGGGATGCACACCATAAACTCCAAATTCTCAAAGAACCAGCAGAAAAACAGGGAGTGACTGGCGTGAGGCTCCACTGGGATCACACCCAGCTCCAGCAAATTTCAGGGTCAAGACAACCCCTGCAGCTCCAAAGCAGGGCGGGACGTTCCTGTCCCTTTCCCCAGCCCTGGGATCTGCCCTGCAGGGCAGCAAGGGAAGAGGCTGAACTTTGGATGCCATTCCTACCTGAGGGCACATCCCTCTCAATTTTTCAGAGCCACTGCTTGGGTAGTCCAGCTTTTAAACACTGCAGAGAAAAGTCACTTCTTGCCAGACAGTGAATGTTTAACCACCTATGAAACATCTGGCTGTCACTGTCTTTCCACCATTTCAGAAGTGTGTGACCTCTAAACAAGCATATTTGAAGCTTAAACAGAGAGGATTGGATGGAGCAGGCAGGATTCCTGCTGTCAATTACTACCCAACAGCATACTCTCCATTTAATGCTTAATCTCTGTGTCTCTATTTCTCTTACAGAAGAGAAGGAAAGATTTTGCAAGCTTTTTATTTTTTGCCAAGGATAAACTCAGCAACAGTTAATTTACACTCCAGAAAGTGGCAGCACTTATCAACAACATAATATATTTACTCTCCCCCCCACCCACCCAAGGGATTTGTATAAGTCTGGGGCAAAAACCCAGATGTCAGATTCTTATCTAAATGCAAACGAGTAAAACAGGCCTTGAAAATACCATGAAGTCAAATTGACATTAACCAAGCACTTTTCCTGCTGTGAAGCTTCCCTCTCCTGGGACTCAGATTTAACTTGAAAAATGGGAGGAAACATTTACATTTATATCATGAATGGAGTTTTTGTAAACAATTTACCTTCCCTTTAGACATAACTAAGATGCAATCTCATTTGGGAGGAGGGTGATTATCACAATAACAATACCTAGACTCATTTCAGTAAGGCTAAAAGCAATGCTGAGTCCTTGAAGGCAGGGCCAAAACTCCTCTTTTCTTTCCCATGTGGGTCCAGCTTCTGACAACGTGTCTTCCCATAAAACCTTTCAAAGGTCTGGCAACAGTTCGAGCTTCTCTGCTTCAAGAACAGAGCCCAGAGTTTTTGGGAACATTTCAGGTACAACTTGTGCAACAAAAAGGCTGCAGCAAGGATGGACGTTGTCACCTCTGAGCACCTGACTGCAGGAGCCATTAGCAGCAGCTCTCTCAGCCTGTGCCATCCTGCTGCCAGGCTTTCTTAGGAACACAGATGCCCATCAGCACCCCTGACAAGTTCCCTGTGTGATTCATTACCCTCAACCTGCCACACAGCAGAAGGTCTCATGGAAGAAGCACAAGGGAGGGAATGAATTTTTTACATCAGCTAATTAAGTTTAGTTTCAGCCTATCCCCCATGAGGGCACATGTCTGAGTCACAGCTGTGGGTGAGATTCTTCAGGCACAAGGCAGAGCAAGGAGCCACAGGCAGAGGGGGCTGGCATGCTGTGTGCAGCTCCTGCAGGTGCAGCACAGCTCCACCCCCAGCCTGTGTGCGCAGCAAGAGCCCAGAAATAAACCTGCTAACTCACATCAATGGAGCAGCCAAGGAGAGAGCCTTTCTGGAGTGCCTTCTGGATGATCTTGAAGAGGTTGGGGGGTGGCTTCTGCAGCTCGTACCATTCTGCAATGCCACCAGTGAAGTCCTCAAAGCCTTCGGTGGTGGTGCCACCAGAGAGGGACTCATAGGAGCCATTCAGCCTGCACAAAACGGAGGACAGACACAACCATCAGGCTCCCTGCTCTCTTCTTCTCACACACACACAACCATCAGGCTCCCTGCTCTCCCCTTCCTTCAGGAGAGGCACTCAATGTGCCAGCTGTCACAGCATTGCTGCTCATTCAGCTTTGCTTCTTAGAACTCTGTACTTGGAAAACCCAGCACAAAATATTAAACAATCATGCATACACCTTGCAGGTTCAGTCGTATCAATGACAGGAATAATGAACGCTATCTGAAGAAAAAATAATATGTTAAAAAAAAATTAAGACCAAACAATTTGCCTCTCTAGTTCCACAGTCTTTAAATCCCTTTAACAGTTACGGGTCTGAACTTCAACAGATCTAAATTTCTTAAATCAATTCAAAATAGTAGAGTTGGAGGACATAACTCCTCTCTGGCCATCCCAAAAATGGAGATTCAGATATGAGCACTGAGCACAGACCTGGGCACACGGACTGATGTGCTCTGCACACTGAAGCACTGGCGGCTGCCAAGCCCTCAGAGGTGCATAGAGCACACAAAATGGAGCTTCCCAGGCTCTGGTGACAGCAGGCTGCTCCAGAACAGCCTCACCATGAGCTCCAAGAGCTGCTTTTCTTGGCTAGCAACAAACCCAATGCTTTTGGCTCCTTGTCTCAGGCATCTGTCAACAGAGCGGTACCAAAGGAGCCATTGTGGGATACCCCAGCAGAGAGCCATTTCCTGAGATACCCCAGAGCTGCAAAGGCTAACAAGCGGACTGACACTCTGAATGCACAGTCACCATGCAGCTGGGGGTGCTGTGGGGGATGTGAGTGGGGGGAAGCCTGGCCCCTGACTCACTTGGCATAGGCCTTCTCCAGCAGCGCGCTCCAGAACTCGCCGCCCTCGGCCGAGTGCACGAAGAGCAGCTCCCCGTTCTTGGTGGGCAGCCTGTCATCCACCACCACATCCACCCACTCCCCATACTGCCAGAACTGAGGGAAGAGAGCACAAACATCCATCACCATGCCATGCTGATGCATGATCACCATCCCATCACCGGCATATTTGTCTTTGAACGTCGATGTCCCTGGAGAAAAGCAATGCCCCCGCCCCAGCCAGCTTCACCCCACCCTGTTCAGGGATGCACATACTCACATACCCTTCCTCAGGGAGGAAGGACCACAAAGGCAGCCCCTGCTCCCAGATCTTTGCTTAATGGCCTTGTTCCTTCCACCACCCTTTTTAGATGTCTCCTTTTTTCTGTCTGGCTTTTCGACATCCCACAAAGCCATGCCAGGAAACATCACACATGGATACATAGCCAGCCACATTGGCTCCTGCCCAATAGCACTGAGAGGAAAAGGCTGTTTTCCACATACCTGGAAGTGGAAAATTCCTGCATATTTATCCTGGAAGCTCTGGTCTTTGGGAACAACACGGGCCAGAATTTCTTCATTCAGGGTGAGAGAAGCAATGGCTGCCAAGAGCCAACAGTCTCCTGTAAAAAGAAAAGGAAAATAAAAAAAACCAGACAGCATTCATTATTCAAACTTTAGTTTTTGCGCTGCATCAGGATTGTGCATTATAACCAATAATTCCCTCAGATGGGATAGGATTATCCATCCCATCACTTTATCTCTCAGATAGATCAAATATCCTCCAGATCCAGGCAAGTGTTTCCTCAAGACCAAAGTCATTAAAAAAAAAGTCAAAGCAAGCTTTTTCTGACCTACCACCACAGTGATCACTCATTCTGGCACCGTTTGAAAGAAAACTTAATATTCAATGGGGTGCCTGTATGATAGGAAGCAGCATAGAGAAAAAGCAAAGAGCCTGTGGGCACACACTGGTACTTAGGGGTGCAATTTCTCCTCAGAGGTGTTTTCTCAGGCACAGGCTGCATTATTTTCCCTTCTCCAAGGGAAAAGTTTAATAAACAAGTTTATTTTAACAAGTTTAATAAACATGTTCCTTGTTATCCAGACACATGTCCTGCAGGCAAGCTCCCTTTAAGGTTTCTTGCCAGCCTCCCTGCAAACAGGAGCTCCTTTCACCTTACACATCTCTGAGGCTCTTGCTCCAGGCCTGTCTGTTTAGTCCCATGTCTGGTGTCCAGCACAGTCACCAGAGAGCCAGGAAAGGCCTGAAGGCAGGCTCTGTTCCCAGCCCCACACACCTCCTCATCCTGCCTGGGATGGAGCCAACACCCACCAGCCCAGCCCTGCACACCACAGGCTGCCTGGACAGTGTTTTTCCACACCATCTCCTGCCACACAGAGGGAGGAAGAGACCTCAGCTCTGTAAACATTACACCTCTACTTTCTGGAATTCTTTTCAGAGCCCAGTTTTACTTTTCCGGAGCAGTCACCTCTCTGCTCAGCCATGGGCCTCCTGCAGCCCATTGGTGAGGTGGTCAGAGATTTACAGAGCCAGATGATATTGATGCAGGGCACCTCCAATGTGGTGAATCATGTGCTCTGACTCTATGATTTCAGAAGGCTGAACAAATGCTTTATTGAGCTATATTACACTAATTTTTTATTCTATTATATATATATATATATATAATATAAAAATTATTCTAAATTAAAGAGAACCCATGGCTGTCTGGAGACAGTCACGACACAGCTTTGACCCAATTGGTCAATCAATCCAAACAACTCTCACCAGAGTCCAATTAACAAATCACTTTGGGTAAACAATCCCCACAACACATTCTACATGTGCCAAACAACAGGAGCAACAAGTAGAGATAAGAATTGTTTTCTCTTCTGCCTCTTGTGCTGCCTTCCCCAGGAAAATCCCTTGGAGGGAGAATTAAGTCTCTCTCTGTTCAGAGAATGTGGATGCCACAAGATGATGCCCTGACTGCCACAGCCCAACACAAAACTCCTTGTTACCATCCCCAGATCTGCTGTTCCCTTGCTTTGTGAACAGGGGGCAGTTGATATTGCACAAGAGATCCCACAGGAGAGTCCTGCAGCATTGCAGCTTCAATGTGTGAACCTGCCACGGCTGTCAGCAAGCAGCAGTCCCTACACAGCCACCTCTCTGCCATGGGAAAAGGCTCAAAAGCTTGTGGGTGAGAAGCTGGGATCCAAATGGGACAAAGTCTCAGGGTGAATGAACTCTAAAGCAGCTCTGGAGGTCCAAATGCATCACTCAGGCCCAAATTCATCACTGCTCGGACAACACCAGCAGGAGCATGGACAACCTGCAGCTCCCTCCAGGCTTGGCACAGCTGACCCCCAGCAGCAACATCTGTCCCACACTTCTTTTCACATCTCAGGAAAGGTAGAAGAGGTGAAATTGCAGAAGAAAAATAATAATCATAATAATAATGAATAATTTCAAAACCTAAGGTGCTTTTACTGCTTCACAACCTGGAGGGGAAGAACTGAACATAAAACTTCCCCTTCAGCCCCACCTCTGGCTGCTTGTACTGGAATGGAAAAATCAGCCTGTCAGAGAAGTTTTCCAACAGGAAAGTCACCTTGCTACTCTCCTGTGACAGACCATGAAGCAATGATGAAATTCCTCTCCCTGCTCTGTCACAGCACATCCAGCTGGCCCTGCAAAGTGGGGACTCCTCTCACAGCCTCCTTCAAGGAGCTGAGACCTCCTCCCTGGGAGCTGCATCCAGAGGCAGCACTACCCACTGCAAAGGTGTTTGCTGGGAAAGACAGAGCCAGGAGGAAAGAGTCTGGCTCAGAGGGCAGCTGTCACACCGTTCTTCCCAAGAAATATTAGTATTTCTATTCCACAGCCAGGGCAGGGGCTGGGCAGGCAGGGAGCAGCACAGGGAGAGCAAATGAACAACCCAAATGGCCACAGCAGCTCAGGAGGGCTTGCTCAAGAAGCTGATCAGACCTCCAGATGGTGAACATGCACTCCAGTGCTGTAACACATCCTTGAGTCATGCTTCCCCTGGAGGTAAGAAGCAAGGAAATTCCAGGGGAAACACCCTCCAGAGCACCTCCACGCCCACAAGCAGAATTTATAAAGAATTTCCTTGACTTTCCAGCTGTCTCATCAAGGCAGACTGAAATTACAGACTGTTGTAGAAATCTCTGTTGAAGCTTATACTGGTTTCTAACAAGAATTTGGAATCAAACACAAATCTTAACTTTGACAGCTCTGGGCAAGGCCCTGAGGTTTAAAGGCAGCTGCAGCATATGTGGAAAACATCCTTTGGTTTCCACACTTAAAAGTGCCGAACAGCCAGGATTTCATCTCTACCTTGTGAACAGCCATCACTAAAATAACACCTGATAATTCCAACTCTGGATGAGAACAGATCTTGTGATTCTACCTGGAATCTTAGCACCAGGCAAGCTTGAGCAGGGTATTTACCAAATAGCCTGAACTTCCAGAACTGGTGCTTCTGCAAGGTTCTTGACAGTGATTTTCTTTTGATAGGGAAGGAAAGTCCAAGGAGAGGCTGACAGAAAGGTTGCTTAGAGCCTGAAAGGAGTGTTAGCAAGGCTACATTTATCATAAATAATTTTTGTAAGCAAACAGTAGGCAGGACAAGGTTATCAGAAAAGGGAATATTCTCAGGCTGTGAGTTTATCTATAACATATATTATTAACAAGAAGTGCTATTTTTTGTCCTGTCATGCTTACTTTTTCCTGCTTTCAATTTTTTACTTGTAATTTTCATATACCCATCTCTGCATTTACCTAATCTCCAGCTCTAAGAAGAACATTGGGGAAAAAAAAAAAGTAATTGCAAGGCAAGCATAAACAGCCCTAAGGGCTTAAAATTAACTATTCTGGAAAAAAAAAAGGCAAACAAAACACACCCATCAAATGCCTGAAGGGCTGTAAGCAAAAGGCAGCTCCTCTGGTACTGCACAGCTCATGTAAGAGTATGGGGTAAAAGGAAAAATGTGCATTCTGCCAATCACAGAGTCATCATTATTTTAAAGCAGTCTTAGATTAACAGCTACAGAATGTATTTATGTTAATTAATTAATATTAATTGTGATATTAAATAATTAAAATATTTAATTTTATTTTAATTTAATTGCAACAGTTAATAAAATAATTATTAATAATTTAATTATTAATTAATTAAATTAATACCACAGCACTCCAGAATGTTTTCTGGTTACAAACACGAGGCTGTGGCAACCCACTGGCAGTGGAGTGGCTGTCAGCATGAGAAAACCAAGGGTCTGATTTGGGAAATTCAACCTCTTCAATTTGTTATTTTTTCACACCTTTGTTACGTGAGGAGGAGACACCTGCATGCAAACAGCAGCTGGTAGATCCTGTGCTGTTTACACCCCAGTGTTGTGATACCATGGTGACATCCACTCCAAAAAAAGGTGGCTAAGGGTGAACCAGGCTTCTCTGGCTTTGGAACCTCCCCTCAGCTGTAATGAGTCACCACATCCCACGTGCTGCCATTTGGAGCCAAACACCATCGCTGACTTTGCAGGTCTGATACTGCAAAACCAACTCCAAATCCTCTCCTTCAAAAGTTTCTCCTAAGGAAAAAAAAAACCAAAAAAACCAACAAAACCCAACAACAACACACCAAAACAAAAAAAAACCCAAAAACCTCACAAGGCCAGAATAAAGGATAATCCAAATCCCAAGGGGCAGAACTTTGGTGTTTGGAGAACCTTTTCTGCACTGATGATCAGCTATGCCTTACATGGATCACAGTTTCTTATAGTCCAGGTCCAAAGCAATTGAACAGATTTATGCACCTGGCCAAAGACTCCTGAGCTGAAAGAAACCCTGCTCATTAGCTGAGCTGTTTGGTGACACATTCCCTGCCAAGAAGCTGCCATGCAGATGTGCTCTGGATGCCCCATCTGTCCCTGCAGCACTCCCAGAAGTTCTGAAGGGCTCAGCAACAGCACTGAAACTCCTCATAGGCACAGGTCTGTTGCTTTTTGATCAAGCCTTTTGGGGGATAAATGAGACTACAAAAGCTTCCCATAGAAAAGAAGCAGGATAATAAAAAGTACAGGTTTCCAAAAGCACCTGGCATCTTCCAGTGCAATCTTCTCTAGAACATCCTGAAATGTGATGGGACATGAACATTCAAAGTAAATACAAACCTCAAGTAAATGTAAGCTTAAGCAAATTTCTCAATAGAAATGCTGGTGTCAGATAAGGCAGTGGAAAAAAAGAAAAAAAAAAAAAAAGAAAGCATTTGTACAGTGCATCTGCCAGCCCCATTGTGTGAAAGAGCAGAGATTCCATCCAGGCTCTTTGGAACTCAGTGGCTACACAGAGATAAGATCAAAAGCATCTAATTTTTAATCAACAAGTGTCACACAAGACCAAAATCCTGCCCAGATTAATGAGACAGACAGGAGAGTCATTGCAGTACTTAGTGACAGTGAAAGAGGGGATACAAACAAGAGCACTGACAACCTCTGAATCAGATTCAGTCAAGAGTACAAAAATACCAGCTGTGAGTCACTTCATATCCTCTGGTGATACCATAAACCCCATGAGAACATCTGACTGCTCCAAAGAGCACTAGGGCAGCAAATGCTTTCATCAATTTAAAAACAGAGTTTGGTATTAGCAACAGCAATTTCACAACTTGAAAATGAAGCTTCAGATCTTTCATTCCCATGCCCTTGCTGCCACAGCATCTGCAGAGAAAAGCTGGAAAAGCAGAAGGCAGAAAGCAACTAAGTGACTCCACTAAGATCTCTACAGAAATGCCAGATGTTGAAATGGCATTACAGTAAACTTTAACTTCAATTTGAAGACCTTCATACCAGAAAGTTTCACAATAAAAAGAGATAACAGATGTCTGGCACGTGTGTTTAAGCACTGGGACATGCTTCATGCCAAAGCAGTCATGGTGGGAGACATGGTCTAGGGTGGAGAGAGCGCAGGAAGGAAGGAAGCTGGTGACATGGCAACAACTTTGCCAAACCCACACCACCAGTGATATTGGGGCATGGGCAGAACCAAGTTCATATCTAAGTATTTTCACTGTAATGGATTTTTTATACAAATTGCATCTGGTTGTCAAAGCACTAACCTAGAAACCATATTTTTCTGAATGAAAACATAAGCACAAAATATAAACTTCTCTGCCGGTTCCATTTTTGGACACGAACCCGCAAATAGCAGCAGTGGGACTAGAAACTAAGAAGTGGCTGTGTGGTGAATATTTGAAAGCAAACAAAGAGAATTTGGTTCCTTTGCCAAGTGCAGGAGCACAGCACAGCTCATATTAGTCATGTTTCCTACAGGAGAGCTCTCCCTCAACCACACTGTCTGTCTAATCCAAACTACTCTCACTACAGCTATGGAGCAGGAGCCCACTACTGCTTTCATTTCACTTTAGTTCTTCTCCTCATACCTCTGCAGACATCCTCCAGCTAAATGATGCAGACATCCTCCATCCTCCTGTCAGGCAAGGCAGGAGAGAGGCTTCCACACTGGGATAGCTGTGCCCTCACAGCCAGGCTAAGCCATTTGCTCCCCACTGTCCCCTGGTACTTCCCTGCAGCTCCCAGAGCTTCCCTGGAGAGCCCCACCAAGGGGCTGCCATTGCACGAACTGAGCAGAAGCCTTAGCAAAAGCAGAGGGCTCACAGGCTGGCCCATCCCTCCTGAGACACCCCAGTTTTGTCTTCCCTGAGAGCTGGGAATCCCCCATACAACTTCTTTTCTCTCTACAGCATCTCCCCAGGTTTCAGGAGAGTCCTCCTGCCCAGCAGAACTCTCTCCCACTGGGGAAAGGGAAGTCCTGCTATGCACACAGCTGACTGTTAAATGCAGAAATGAGCCAGGCTGCTCTCAGGCACATGGATATGGATGAGAACATGAAAGGAGCTGGCCATGATCAGAAAATCCATCAGGAAACCAGCGTGTGCCGCCCCTGCTTGGTGCACGCAGAGAGGCTGTGCTCAGTAACCACACACATGCAAATGCCAAGGAAAGGCGAGAAAGGTCTGGTTTGAAATGAATGGAGGTGGGAGGATGCAAAAGGAGGTATTCACAGCCGTGTATAAACCGTGGTGGCCTGCACAGAGAACTCAGCTTTGAGCCCCACCTTACCTAAGGCCCCTTGGCAGATGTCCGTGCGAGTGGCTCCTCCCGCTATGAACTGGGGGTTGGCACACAGCTCCTGGCAACAAAACAAGCCCGGCATTACACCTGGCCGCAGGTGAGGCACGGAACGAGGCCACACTTGCAGCAAATTAACCAAACCATTGACCACAGCAGCGAGCACCACAGAGATGGAGCGGGGCAGGAACGGGTGCGGGCTCCAGACACAGCAAGCACAGTGAGAATCACGCTGGTGACCAAAGCTCGGGTGCAGCCAGCTCACTTCACAGGACGTGCGCTGCATTTTCACATGCACAGTGCACACACTGCTCTGCCATTACCTCCCCACCACTGACCACACCAAGGTCTTTCAGAAGTGCCTGGAGGCACCCCGGAGTCCACCAGACCCCATGGCTCCCATGGCTGCTTCGGGAATAAACCGCACGGTGGTCAACTCTGGCTCTGCTGAAGGAAAGAGTTATCGGAAGGGACAGCCCCAAGCGCTACCCAAAGCCATCTGTCCACACGGGGAGTTCTGCATGGAGAGCACAAAACGACTTTTGTGACTCGTTTGTTTCCCAGGCAGAGCCAGCCACGCTGCCAGCCTGTCCCCGGAGCAAAGGGGACCCTGCGGTGCCCGGAGCATCCGCACGCAACGAGAGCACCGCGCCCCGACCGCCGCCCCCGCACGGCTCAATCCACCCCAATTTAGGGGCTGGGGGAAGCGGGAAGCCGGGGGATGCTGTGGAACGACGCTACCGAGCATCCCCCCATTCCCCCGCCGCCCTACCGTGGGTCTGCGCCAGACGACGCCCTGTGTCTTGTGCGAGCGGGGCCCCAGCTCCCGGTAGCCGAGGGCGGTGGGGCCGGCGGGGAAGGAAGGGTCCTGGAAGAGCCGCCCCTCCTGCAGGCACTGCTGCCGCAGGGCCCCGAAGCGCTGCCCCAGGTAGGGCACAGCCCGGTCGTGGCGCCCGGCGCCCAGCGCCACCGCCCGCTCCTTGGCCAGCGCCTCCGCCATCCCCGCCATCGCTGCCGCCGCCCCGCCCCGGCTCGGCGCGGCTCATCCCGGCTCGGCACGGCCCGGCCCCGCCTGTCAGCCCTCCCCTCCCGCCCGTGCCACGCCGCTGCTCGGCCCCGCCGCACCCCCGGCGCGGCTCCGGCCTCTCCGTGCCGGGGAAATTTCCCCTCCCGGTCTCTGTCCAGCTGTCGTCCCGGGCGGGAGCATCTCTGCCTCAGCGGGCGCCCCAGCAGCTTCACACCTGCGCCGTCCCTGGCTGCCCTGGATCCACGTGTAGGCATCAGTTCGAAAAGGTTGGTATTTTCCGTGTGAAAATCAGAACTATCCATATCAATTCTCTAAGTTTAGGAAAAAAAAAAAAAAAGTAACCAAAACACAACAAACCCCCCCCCCCCAAAACTAGCAAAAAAACCAAAAACAAAGGAAGGAAAAACCTAATATGGCTCAAATCCCGCTATGGTACATCTCGTTGTCACCTTGTTACAACTTTGAACATCGCAAGTAACAGAGATCGCTTACAGCTCGATTTGCTGGTGATCACCACAGCACACAGGACCCAGCTGCACTCCCACAAGCCACAAACAGCGAGATTCCCCCGATCCTCCCCAAAACACACACACACACACATATACACACGGTGTGGGGGGAGGGAATGTCTCTGTTTTGGCAGTGAGCTGCTGCCAAGAACGGCTGAAATGCTGCTGCTGGCACCCGTGCAGAGCAGCATCTCTCCGAGGGAGAATTCAAACCATTTGTTTCGTATTTTAAATCTGACTCAGGACGTGCTGGAGCCAGGCAGTGTTCCCTGGGCAGCACACAGAGGCTGGGAGCCCTTTGTGCTGCACCCACAGTGGCTGCCCAGCTGCCCTGGAAGGGCAGGCACCTCTTCTTGCACATTGTTTTCTAAGTCCTGGATGCATGAAACAGTGGTTTGGAGTCATCCTAGCTGACTAAAATGAACATTACTGATTAAAAAATGCTTAAAGAACCAAAAATTACTGGCAGTACTGTTTGCTGAGGTGTGGTGGGAAGTTTTCCTTCATTGCTGGTACATGGTGCTCCAAAGCATTGTGTACCACTGCCTGTTTGCTTGCTAGTTTTGCACTTTCATCATTTATTATTCCTCTTCCTAGGCTCAGCACAGGTCCTGCTTGCAAAGTTCATGGGAAGCCATTGCCATTAAACAATGGCTGGAATGGAAAAAGAGCTAAGCATTGCCCATTCAGTTCCCAGTGTACCAGAGGGGGGCCCCCAAAAGCTTTTGGAAATTAGACATGAACGGTCTGAGCATCTGATGTCTGTGTAGATCATGGCCAAGCAAGAAAACAGCCCTGGTACCACCTGGTTGTCCAAACCTGGAGAGGCACAGCCCAACTTTGCTGTGCTTTGAAGGTGCCTCCTGTCCCCTAGGTAGGGGGGGCAGGAGGCACCTTCAAAGGTGAGGTGAGGTGAGGTGTCAGAAGGACCTGGGGGTCAGAAAGGCTCTGTTTATGAAGGGAATAATTGTGTTTTTAGCAGCACATGGGAAATCAATCACACATGGAGAGCTGGAAGCAGATCCAGTAGTGTTACTCAGCACTCAGCTGAGGGTGTGTTTTTAGCCAAGGTCTCCAGCATGGCTGTGCTGAAGCTTGAGCAGGGCACAGAGTGGCATTGGAGGATGGTTTTGCTCAGCTGTTTAGATTTGTTAAGCACTGCTGGGTTATCCCAGAGGCAAGGCCATCTCCTGGACCAGGAGACAGCAGCACCTCACCACCTGGGAGTTTATCTGGCTGTGTTGCATCCTAACAGGAGGGATCTGGGAGCTGTAAAGCTGCTCCAAAAGTGTTTCTTTGGCTCCACGCAGTGGCTCGAATCTGTACAGCTGCCACGAGTCAGACTTCTCTGGTTTTACAGGTGTCAGGGTTAAAGGGAACCAGAGTCAGTTCAAAGCAATGGTTTTCACTCACAGTTTTGGTTTGTGAACTCCTCTGCTCCAGCTATTTTCCAGCAGATGCAGAAGTCTGAGCTGGGTTGAAAATTTGTTATATAATTACTTTGCTTTCCTAGCTATCTCTTATGTGCCCCATAGCTGATCCTCACAGACCACTTTGAAATCTGCTGGCTGCTGAGAGCCTCTGCTGGACAACCATCAGGACCAAATGTGTGCAAGACTCTTGTGTGGCTGCTCTGCTCAGTCAGAGCCACCAGAGCTTTCTGTGAGTCTCTGTGGTGCAATGAGGGCTGAGACTGAGCCAAACAGAAAATCAGAGGAACAGAAGGGAACAAAGCCAGAAAGAACCTGAGCCAGCAAGGATTCAGTTAAGCAGGGGGAGAGCTACCTGAGCAATGCAGGGAAGATTTGCCAGCCAGGCTTGTTAGACTGGTCCCAAATGTGTAGGGACCTTGCTGTCCCATGTGGTTTGGTGACAGGACAAGGATACATGGGTGTAATACAGAATTTCTCTTGTTATCTGGGAAGTTGGCTGTCCCAGCAGCCTCTGAGCAGCCCCTGCCCACAAAGTCCTCTGCAGCCACGTGAGTCAACTGCTTCCACTTCCAGCCCAGCAGCAGATGTGGATGGAAGTTCACAGTTTGAGGGAAGGAAGTTCTTTTGAGCACTACACCAGCCAATTCCTTCGTTTTCTACATACTGACACAACATGCCCATTTTCTTTAAAGAAAGAGGTGATTTCCATTTGACTGTGAGACCAGTGTGATGCTCTTAAGTGAAAGCTGCAGTTCCACCAATAGTTACCCACTTCTGTCTCCCTAAACCCAGGCAATTTCAGAAGGAAAAAGAAATCTGATTTCTTCTCAATCTCCCTGCACACCTGCAGCTCTCCAAAGAAGTCACCAACTCACATTTGCAAGTGAGTGGTTTCAGCTGCTGCTGCAGCAGCTCATTCCCACTCCTGATAAGAAGCATCCAGCTGCCATTCACAGCATGGAGTTTCAGGCAGGATGGGCTTCTCCTTTCCTGTGGCCACACTCAGCAATTGTGAGTACCCCAGAGCTGCTCTGCTTTGCATCATCCCTCCTCTCCTGGCTCCTCTGTCCTCTCACTGCACATGGATACTGGGGAGCAAATGGCCAACAGCTCAGGAAGGGAGGAAAGGGCCCAGGCACCTTCTGGGCTCCTGTTCTCCTTCCCAGGAGCTGCCCTTGTTAGAATGAGGGTGGTTTCCCAGGGGAAGAAGCTCACAGTAGCAGCAGGGATGTTTCATCAGGAGGGGAATTGCTGTCCTGTCTGAGGCTGGTGTCTGGAGAGGTTCTGACCTTTCCTCAGCATCACAAGCTGGCTCCAGCCCTGGCCAGTTCATTATGAGGTGTCAGAAGGACCTGGGTCATCCTGCAAAATCCAGCTTCCTTCCCAGTGCTGAGCCAGCATTCTGGATCAGCCCAGCTCATGTTGTGGAGCTTCACATGTGGGGTGCAGGCATTACCTCTGCAGGATATCATCTTCCTCCTCCTCAGGCAGCAGCATTTCCATGGCTTTTATAAAACAACCAAGCAGGATCAGAGCTCATTTTAGATGTGTTTCTCAACAGGGGAACTGCCAGGCTGCAGCTTGTAGCAACTTTTCCCTCCCCAAACACTCAGATGAAATATTGCAGCCTCTAAAACAATAATCTTAGAGACAAACATTTAGGAACTTTCATAGCTCCTAATGGTCTTCCCATTGATAGTCGCTCCATTTTCACAGCAACAGGGTTACTCACAGGGTGGGTAGGAGCCCATACATCTAGAATATGAGAAGAAAAGTTCTCAGGATGAAACTGTTCTGTTTTCATGCTGCAGGGTCTACAATACAAGGGAGCAGATTTAATCCTCATCAGCCAAGTGATGCAGCACAGGAGAGTCCTCTCATTTCTCTCTAATGCACTATATCAGAAAGGTATCTGAAACTGCTGGGTAGTTGGCAGTTATCTTCTTCTAAAGATTTCCCCATATACAGAACAGTCCTGACTGCATGGGATTTTCAGTCTCTTCTTTGAAATTCAGGTGAAGCATTTTTCTGGTTTAATTGGTTCTTCTTTGTTCTCCCTTGCCCTCTTGCTATGATCAAGAAACTGGGAGAGGGAAAGGAAAGCAAGAAGAGCCAGGCAAAAATATGCAAATCCCAGAGGCAACAAAAGTCAGAATAATTGTTATAACTATTAACCCTAGGGGTTAATGCCACTTCAGCAGCAGTATTTGAGTCATGGGGAACCTTAAAACTTTTTCCTCCTATAATACAGCAGTCAACTGTTGCTGTAGTCAACTACAGCCATCACCATCTCCTTTATATCCTCTAGATGGTGCTTGTGTATCACATTCTACACAAAATAAATCATGCTGCTGCTAATCAAGCTTGGAAAATGGATTTGAAGTGCTGTTACAAATCACTAGAATCAAATAGTTGTGGTGGGCACACTGGGTGGCCACCTGGTCCAAGCCTCCCCCAGAGGAAAGGGTTGTCCTCAGCCTCTTTCCAAACATGAAAACTGAAATTCATTATTAAAATCTGATTGTATTATAGAATTACAGAATGGTTTGTGTTGGAAGGGACCCTAAAAATCATCTTGTTCCAACCCCCCTACCATGGGCAGGGGCACCTTTCACTAGAGCAGGGTGCCCAAAGGCTTATTCAACCTGACCTTGAACATTTCAGGGATGAGACACCCACATGGTATGACTCCAAAAAAACCTACACAGAAAAAAATATAGAAGTGATTTTTAGATAAAATAATCACATGAATTATACTTCCCTCATGCAAGGAAAAAAAAAAGATTTTGTGTTTAAGTCTGATGTTGTAGGAGCACTAATCCACTCATTCATTTTGGCAGGGCCCTTCACAAAGGTCTGTCTGCAGGGTGAATACAGATTGTTAGCATTCCTAAAAGAGCCTCCATGCTTTGTTGCCAGGAAACAACAATGAAAGTGTAGGGATGCCAGTTTGATGACAGGGACACAGGGCAGTGGCATTAATCCCATGCTTTGCAGACATGAGATCTCTATCATTTGCAAACATGAATGTTTGACAGCCTGTCATTTTTTTTCAGAGTATTGTTTGGCTAATGGATTTATAGAAATGTAGAATACTAGAAGAGCTCAAGCCAACTACAGCATCATCTCAGGTCTCTGAGAGCCCTCCTCTACCCTGTGGAATATGGCTTTATGGTATATTGTGCTCATGCATGAAATATTTGTGCTTTTTGTTTTCTAGGTAAGAAGAGTACAGCTAAGGTGACTTGCATCTGCAAGGATCAGGGTCCATTGAGTGTTATCATTAATTATTAAGCCAAGGGATGCTCATATTTTCGCTGCAAGAGGCATAGAAATTAAGATGAGGCTTTTCTAGATAATCTTGCCTGGGAGCAGAATTAAGACAAGCCTTTGATAAATCCCAAGGGTGGGGATGCAGTGGTCAGGATTTTATGTGAATTTGAGGGCTTTAATTTTTTTTTTCTTGTGTGCAGAATCTTCTAGTGTTTGCTCAGGGGCAAAGACATAAGTTTGATTATGCATTCATAAAATAATAGAATTTTTAATGGTTTGTTCCATACAGGGTACTTTATGCTGTCCTGCTGACTTTCAAGGGATTAATCTCTAGTAAGGGTAATGGAACCTTGAAAAGTTTTATAATTCTGCTTCCTTGATTTTTAGCACTCCTTCAGAATAATTTGTTCAATTGTGTATATTAGGAATGCAGTGAATTATAGCAAAGACCTCAGGGCAATCAGGTTTTTTGGTGGTTTTTTTTGGTTTGTTTGTTTGTTTTGTTTGGTTTTGTTTTTTGTTTTTTTTTTAAAGCAACAGGTAATTTTCACTTTGACTTATCACTTGTAATTTGGCTGAAATTTCCAAGGCATGGAAAAGCCCCATGAAACATCTCATTACACTGGAGTTCTGCTGGACTCTCACACAGGAGACTTCTTGCAAGTCAGGGGGCTGAGTATAATGCAAGTACAGCTCTGCTTTTACCCCTTCTGTTCCTTAATCTTCAAGAAAAACAATCTTTGTGTATACTTGGTCATTCTAGAATGACCCAATATGCACTTTTCAAATGCTTAGTGGGAAGTACAGCTCAGCTGAAACAGCAGTGGGGATAAGAACATGTAGCCTGGCAGCAGCTGCATGTCTCCTTGCCATTACCAGCTCCTGTCACCCTGGAGAAAGCTCTGTTTTTCTGATATTTGGGCTGCCATTTCTGTGTCTTCAATTGCAATCCTCCTCCTGAAAACAGCAAACATGTATCTCGTTCTTAGTTATTCAAACAGCGCTTCTTGGGAAATATTTAAATTTGTAATAATGCTCATAACTTTGCATGACAGAAGGTGCTGCAGAACTCATGAGCACTGCTCTGGGCTTGCATGCACAAGAGGCTGTTTTGGAAATTAGATAGTGTGACATGGCATTTCCTTTTAGCAATCTTGAGGAGCTCTTCCATTGCTGATAGCAATCATCTCCTAAGGGAAGAACGTGCTCTAACTTCTGGTAAATGTCTTTTGAGAGAAACAAAATTAATCTTGTGGGAGGAATTACCCAACTTCTGAAGGAAGAGCTCTGGTAACTGTGTTGCTTGCTTTACCTTCTGCAGCAGGTTGACCCTGGCTGGGTCCCAGGTGCCCCCTCAGCTGCTCTATTGTGGCATTCACATTCTCTGAAAAATCCCTTCACCCGGGATTTTGCTCCTGGGAAGCTGAGAAGCCTCAGAGAACAGGAAAACAATTCTTACCTCATTTGTTTCTCCTGTGTTTTGCTCCTTTGGAATGTGTTTGGAGATTGGTTACCCACAGGTGATTGTTTCCTTGGATTTATGTGAATTGTTTTGACTCAATGGCCAACTGGGGCCAAGCTGTGTTGGGGCTCTGGAAAGAGTCACGAGTTTTCATTATTATCTTTTTAGCCTTCTGTAAATATCCTTTCTGTATTCTTTAGCATACTTTAGTATAGTATTCTTTAATATAATATAGTATCATAAAATAATAAATTAGCCTTCTGAGAACATGGAGTCAGATGCATCCTTCCTGCCTTCGTCAGGACATTCCCAGCGAATACAATACTCTATCCCTTTCCCACTGGGACACAGAATAGGATGGAGAACAACCAGCAGGGTGAGATAAGGCAGTTTTATTACAGTAAAAGGAAGAGATAAGCAGAGACCTGTGTGTGCATGGGCTAAAGAGAAAAAATAGTCAGTCTCTATTTCCCATCAGCAGAGATGTTTGGACACTTCCTGGGAAGCAGGGCTTCAGCACACATAATGGTTCCTCTGGAAGGCAAACACTGAAAATTCACAAATGCTCCCCTTCTGCCTCTCTCCCTTATCTTTTATATCTGAGCTGACATCATACAGTATGGAATAGCCCTTTGGCTAATTTGGGTCAGCTGGCCTGGTCCCCTCCCAGGATCTTGCCCACTCCCATCCCCTTTGGTGGGGGAAGGAATGCCAGGGGGGCAGAGCTGCTCAGCAGCAGCCAAAACTCTGCTCTGATATCAATGCCCTGCCAGCTACCAGGGCAAGGCACAGCACTGTGAGTGGAGTGGATATTTTTGCTCACAACGAGGGGGAGAGAGTGATGCATCTGACTCCATCTTATCAGAAGGTTAATTAATTACTTTCTTATTACACTATTATAATTATATATTATATTAATATTGGATATTAATAAATAGTAATTAATAGTAATAGTAAGTAATAGATAATATTAATTATAGTAATTAATATTATATATTACTTACTATATTATTTTATACTATATTAAATTACATTTAAATTGAATTTGTTAAGTACTTAACTTTGCACACAACTGCACGGAATTTTGTGACTGTCAGCTGACAGTCCCAACACACACACACACTTGGCCCTGATTGGCCAAGGAAACAAAACACCATCACTCTGGCTAAACAATTTTTATATTGTATTTTACTTTGGCACAACACAGGCACAGCAAATAAGATAAGAATTGGTTTTCCTTTCTCTTGAGGTTCAGAGAATGTGAAACTCAGAAATATTCTTGGGAAGAATTGTGCCTTGCTTTTCTCTGTGAAGAGAAATGTGGCTACATGTGAGGGCTGTGAACTTCCCCTTGGTCAGACCCAATACACCTTTCCAGCTGATGGGACATGAAAATGGGGAGATTAAAGAGGCAGAGCTCATTCCTTGGAGGAGCTCTTCTGCAAGTGGCCAAAGCAGAACAAAAAGAGAGATGTCATGGATCTCTGCTTCTCTCCAGGGTAAGTGCCACCTGCCCTGAAAGTGCAAGATGCCTTTCCCTGGTGGATGAATGCTGACTTTATGGTGGCTTGGTGGTGGATGGGCACCTGGAAGATGTCTGTGATGGAGTTACTAAGCAAATTACCCTCAGAGGAATGTCTTTTGGGACTCTGTTGGTTGACAGGAGGCTTAGGGATACATTCTAAACATACTGGCCAAAAACTGTGATCTGTGTTTAGCCTGCAAGACATTCTCTGCCCAGGACTGCTGCTTCTTTGTTTTCAGCATGTAGAAACATGCTGATTAATGCTGCATTTCCATTTGGGATTAGCAGCATGTCTTCTGGCTAAACACTGTTATGAGATATTTCATTTCAGCCTTTGAATGGGAAATGTACCTTAAAATTGCACCCACTTAAATTTCAGGGCATCATTGATTTACTAGACTGGATTTCATACATGAGCAGTTTGGGTTTTGTTTGGAGTCAGAGCTTGTTTCTCTGTGGCATGCCATATCAGGCAGGTACACGAGATAAAATGCAAGCAGAACATTCCATTGTTGGCATTTTGCTTCTTTTGAAGCAGCAGAAGGATTAGATGAGGGATGCTGGGAGCTGTTCTCTGGTTTTCCAAAACAACAGACACTGAGTTCTGGCTGTGCTCTTTCCCTGAACTCTGTGTGATCCAGGGCTGTAAGCTCATGGTTCATAAAACCTCTGTTCCCACTGACTTCTTGTGTGACTCTGTGCATCTCCTTTCCCTTCTTTCCTCCTGTGTTCTCTTACCTATCTTCTCTATTCAGGCTGTAGATTTTCAGCAGAGAAAGAGCTGCAGAGTATCTGCCACCATGGGCTTTCTGGCTTGACTGAGTGTCACTGTGATATTTTCTGAAAAATCCCTTTGCCAGAATTTCTTCTCCTGGGAAGCTGAGAAGCCTCAGAGAAAAATGTAAATAATAATTATCTGACTCACTTCTCCTGTGTTTGGCTGCTTTATCCAACAGGTGCATGTTTGATTGTTTCTTGTGAATTGTTTTGACTTAATGACCAATCCCTGTCCAGCTGTGTTGGGACTCTGGAAGCAGTCACAAGTTTTCATGATCATTCTTTGTAACCTTCTGTCTGTATCCTTTCTCTATTCTTTAGTATAGTTTAGTATAGCATTCTTTAATATAATATATATCATAAAATAATAAACCAGCCTTCTGAGAACATGGAGTCAGATTCCTCATCTTTCACCTCATCCTGGGGACCTCTCAAACGCCACAACTGAGTGGATACTCCAGACATTTTATTAGCAATATTAATTGTTATTGCCAACACTAATATTACTATTCTAATTCCATGGCAAGGAGGGGAAACGTACTGGTGATACTCATCATCTTAAAGTATGTGTACAACAATATCCCATGTAAATTTTGTAAATATGCCATTATTGTTATAGCAGCAATGATGCTTCTCACAGCCCAAATAAATGCTATTGGGTTTTTTATGCAGTCAACTATCAGTGCAGCACTGTATTAGTATTTTATGTGTTTATACATACAACTTTTGCCAATAAGCAGGTGATATTTAAATAACTGTTTTAGTTGTTATACTTAATAGCAAATATAGGAAACGATATCACTTGAAAGATTGAGCAAAACTACATTTGTATCTTTAGAATATTTTGAACTCTAGTGAAGAGCAGCGACTTTTTAATGTAATCCTCACATAGCAGGTGTGATTTTGCAATTTTTTAAAATATTTTTTTTTCTGGATCAGTAATTCAGCAGTTGAAAGGCAACTGGTGCCTCTCCAACAGAATCATTTCAGCTCTGGTTTGAAAGCAGATGATTTTCCCTCTTGCTTCAGGCAGGAGGATGTGCAGGATTGCACTGTGCTGCCTCTGACCAGCAATGTTTGCTCTGTCAGTGAAAGATCACTGAGCAGGAAAGTGGACACTTGAAATTAAAAGCTGCTTCAGGTCTGCTTCACTCTTCTTTCTTTTCCAGTGGGGTATGATTTAATCTCCATGCCATGATTTTATTTTTAAGGAGGAGCAATGGTCACTAAAAGAATACAATGTGCGTTAGTTTGGGACATGCATTCTTTTTAGCCATGTTAAATACTTCTTCTCTGTGAAGTTACTGACAAAGAAAACCCATTTTTCTTTTTCTGGTTTGTGTGATCCTAATCTGATTTTATGTCACTGAGGAAATGCAATGAGGTGAGATTGACAAGATGTAGTTTTATTAAAATGCTTCACTTGGCCTGGTTTGAGTGTAAATTTGAGGGACCATTGTCTAATGCCTTTTGCAGATGTTATTAAAAAAGAAATCAGAGATTCATAGAATAGTTTAGGTTGGAGAAGCCCTTTAGGATCGAGTCCAAGTGTTAACCCAGCGCTTCCAAGTCTACTACTAAACCTTTTCTCATGTTGCAGGTTTAAAGATTACTAAGTAATAAATGAATATTTTCTTGTTAGTGAGGTGTTGCAGTGTTGTGAGGGTCCCCAGGACGAGATGAGAGAGGAGAATTTGACTCTAAGTTCTCAGAAAGATGATTTATTATTTTATGATATTATATTAAAAGAAAATGCTATATTAAAACTATACAAAAAAGAGACATCAGAAGGCTAGTCAAGAATGTATAATAAAAACTCGTAGCAGACTCAGAGTCTGACACAGCTGGCTGTGATTGGCCATTAACTAAAAACAATTCATATGTTTAGATGAACAATCTGCAAGCTATATCCCAGAGGAGCAAAACATGGAGAAGCTGAGGCTTCTCATCTTCTCAGGAGAAGAAATCCTGGCAAAAGGATTTTTCATAAAATATCACAGTGACAGTGAGGGTTACTTCTGAAAGGAACCAGGACTAGGTAACACTGGTAAACTTGAAAGAAAAAAATCTTTCTGATGTTGTTTAGTTTCTTGGTAAATTTCCCCCCAAAGCCTATGTAAAATATACATCAGTCCCCAAATCTGGGTTTTTTTTGGGTGGGCTCTTCAATGGTTTTGCCTGAACATCCCTTTTCAGCTCATGAACACTATGTTTTGCATCACTGAATGAAGAGTCATCTGTGATCTAAACCCAGTTTCCAAGGGCCAGGTCTGGGAAGGGGTTTCATTGGCTTGGTACCTGTAGAAAAGGAGCTGAAGCAAACTGATAGCAATTTTGGAGAGCACACAGACTCTACCCACTCAGCTGCCTTTCAAATGAGGCAAAATCCTGAGACTCCTTATTCAGGCAAAGCTGGCCTTTGAAGCCAATGATGAAGCTTATTTTATCTTTTGGACAACAAAAGTGGAGTCAGTTCAGTAGAGCTCCAGGGAACAGGTAGGAACAGCAAGGATGGATAGAAGCAGTGAGGTTTTTATGCTGTTCCCTCAATGGGCTGAATCTTTCCTTGTCCACCCCATGCAGAAACAGAGCCTGTGTTGATCAGTCAGTCATTCTCTTTCATCCCATGCTCCCCATGGGCTCCTCTCTCCATCAGGAGCCCCCCTGCCCTCCCCATCCCCAGCAGCAATCTCTTACCTCTCCCTCTGCTGCCTCTTATCTCAGTGTCTTTTGCCCCCTGAAATTCCCAGCTCCTGGGCTGGCATGCTGGGTGCTAGGCTTGGCTTACTGGCCTGAATAGAAAAATAGTTATGCTCATTTTCATGAGCAAGTGTCAGGAAAATGGCTTTCCAGACTGCCTAAATCTTCCATTTCAGCCAAGAGGAATCTGTAGATTTTTTGAAGATGTGTGGACTGCCTTTCAAGAACCTCCTCAAATAGTTTTCTTATGGCTATTACCATATTGAGCAGCTCAGTCTTCCACCATCCTTCTTCCTAGGGATTACAGATAAAGCCTTATCTCATCAAGGCAGCTGACCCCTACTCCACTCTGTTTTTCTGCTGAATCTAATGTTAGCATTAAATGCAACAAGATTTCATATAGTAGTGTATTAGGACATAAATGTGCTCTATACTGACTCAGAATAACCTCTTTATTTCTCTCCAAATTTGCTTTATCCAGGGAACTTTATTCCAAGAATGTTATTTGTCTCTTTTTCCTGTGGATATTGATCAAATTGCACTGAAGTCAGTACAATGTTTCTCAGTGCTTTTCAGTGTTTTACCTTTGGCTTTTCATGAACTTGTATTTTCCCAAGTTTCTTCTTATTTTATTCTAAGATTGCCTGTGTCACTTGCCTTCATTTCCATTGGAAAAAAAGGAATAAAAAATGAAAAGAGGGAAAAAATACCAGGGAACAAACTGGGTGTAAAATACATGCAGAGATAATTTTGTGCCCATGGATTTCCAGTGTCCAGCCTCAAACATTCATTTTTGGGTCCACTAAACCCACAGTGAATATAACTCACTAATTCCTACCCTCAACCTCTCTGGCAAAGGAAAAAGAAATTTCTGCCATGAGAAGGAAAAGACACAACATTGGAAATGCAGAAGAAAGGTTAATTATTATTATTTTCTCATGTGCCATCAACCAAACCCTCTTTGGCCTCCAGGAAAGCTTCTGTTCATGCCTCTCATGCAGCCTGATGTCTTCAAAGATCCATGAAGACCAAAGAACATTTTCCTGCCTGAAATCCAGATACCCTGGCAGCAAACATAGCTGAGTTCCTGGGTTTGACATGCCTGACAGGTGCCCTTCACAGCCTTTATCTCTTGCTGGGGATGTCACCACGAGCATTGTCTGTTTTGCTTTTCCAGATGGAGAATGAAGAAATGGCTCTCAGTGCTAAATTCTCTGGTCCTCCAGCACTGTGACTTGTTGGGGCATACAAGATGGCAATGAAGGTACTCAGTCTCATGTCTGGCTGGGAAATCTGTAAGAGATTTCTCTGGAAGAGATTTTGCAGCCTCCAACTTCCTCTGTCCTTAACGCCAATAAAAGTGATAAAGAGGTGCTTGAGTCAGGAATAAGGGGGAATACATTGCATGTGTTTTAAAAAGCCAGGATTAAATGGCTGTTTGTACACAAGGTGTTTCCTTGGCCTCATGGATAAAACTGCACTGGCAAATCCAAGAGTGTGTGTGTCCCTGCCACAGCCTCAAAAAATACAGCTGTTCTTGATCCCTGGTAGTGACATGTTAATGTGTTGTGTAAATCCCAGGGTGCTGCCAGGAGAACATCTCTGAACATGGCACTGCAGTAATTCATTAAACATTATTAGATCTTTCTGCGGCTTGCTTGCTTGCTTATCAGGCCTTGTCATGTTTTCTTTTGGACACAACAGATTGCCTTGGTGTTAATTGAATGATGCACCAGAAAAGAGCAAAAGAGAGAGCTCAGACACTGTCCATGAATTGTAAATAATAGGAACTTGATAAGAAAAAAATTATCAGAACATCTCCCTATTATATTTAATAACAAAACAACATACTGCTATGTTCTTGGGTGATTGGATGTTCTTGGATGGGAAAATTAATGAGTTGAACAATAGACAATCTCATTTCTCTTTCCAACTGTGCAGAAATTAAATGTCAAATACAGCCACTTATTCTTCATTTCCACTTCTCTGTAGCATGCTTTCCCTTATCAGGCTCCTTAACTTGAAAGTGAAGCAGGAGTGGGGACAAAATCAACTTCACTTCTAAGAAGTCAGAAACACATTTAAAATTCTAGAGTGTACTCTGTGAAGTTCAAAGAGTGCTCTTTGTAATGAGAAAAGTTTCTGTGTAGGGCAAAATTCTGTTGTGCAAGGCCATCTCCCATGAATATTTTGCAATGAGAATGGAGTGGCTGTATTTCCATAGCTGGAGTTCAAGGTGACAGTTGTGTGTCAGAGGAGTAAGTTGTCTCCTCTAGAATATATATCTAAATGTGGGCAGTACATTTGTTTCCCTGTTGTATACCTTATTTGCTTATTTCCCCATGAAGTATGTTTAAAATGCTTTGAAACTGAACAGAAGAGGAAAGCACAGCAAAAGGAAAATTAGTCTGTAGAAGAGCGAACAAAGCAATTATCAGGAGATCAAAGCAGCAGAGGCAGGCTGGTGACTTTGCTGTTCAGTTCTAACTAAGCTTTGGCTGAAGCTGTTCTGGTTCAGTTCAGGATCAAGCCTAACACAGCTTAGAAGTGATGATTGTACACTCAGTGGTTTGAGTCTTTGCTAGGTTGATTCCCCTGATCCAACTCAAAGGTTATTTGGGTTATTATATACAAACTCTCCTTTCCTGTGGTCCTGCAGACCAAAGAAAACTTCTAGTGTGGACATTGGTGTTTCTCAATCCTGCTACATCTGCACCTCAGCAGCTTCTGGGTCCTTCCACAGCAGGGCAGGGAGTTGTGTCTGCTTCCTCACCCCAGCATTAAACCTGCACGGTTCTAAAACCTTTGCACCCTCCCTCGTAGCTCAAAGGACAGTCTGTGTAAGGGGATGCCATGAGGACAGCTTCCAACACAGCCAGCCACCTCCCTGTACCTCTGGCCAGGAATTTGGAGGGTCCCTGCACAAGTACTATCTGCACTGGGAACAGGCCACTGTCTCCTATAGCAGCCTCTCATGATGCAGTATCCAAAATGTTTGTGATGGGCTCTCCAGGAAGGGATGGGCCTGGAAGCCAGGCAGCATTCACTGCTCTCAACATGAGATCTCATCGTGAGCTGTGAGTGGTCTCCCTGCCAGGCACAGGTGGAACGGTCACATCCTGGATTTTATTATTGCCATTATAATTGTGAGTGTCAAGAAGAGAGGGAAGCAGACCTGTTACCATTTAGTTCAAGCTAACATCCCCAGCTGTGGCAGGCAGAGCACTGGCACTGCAGTGGGTGCTGCTGCTGCTGCTGCCAAGGGCACTGAGGCCCTGCCTTGTCTCCTGCAATTCCTGCTGCTGCTCTCCCTGAGCTACTCCCAAGGATGGTGCTGGCAGTGCCAGCTCCAAGTGACCCTCCTGGGCTGCCCCAAAGTCCCCACTCCTACCCACATCCTCTGGCAGCACCCTGGCAGGTGGATTGGCTTGATGTCCAGGGCATTTCATTAAAAAGAAAAAGACAAGAGCAAGAAACATCCAAGTGGGAAAACCCAAATCCCAGCGCTAGTGGCAGCTCATTAAAAATACACAGCTACCAATGAGAATTTCAAGCTGATGGCTTTATGCTTATTTACTTGAAATTGAATGCTGAGAGCTGCTGGAAATGAGATATTTCTACTTGTTTAATGTGAATTTCCATAGTACTTTGTTGAGTTTGTAATACCAGGATATCCTTTAGTTTTCATCCATCAGATGGCTGCTGCATTTGAGCTTTCAGCTGGGAAGCTGTAGTGAAGCCCTGGCTTCACTAGGCCTGGCAGAGGGCCACTCATCCCCTTGAGAAGTTATCTGTGGCAAGCTCCTCTACTGGAATACAAATGTGAGTTCAAAAATCTACAAAAGTGATTTGTGCAAAGTCGGTAGGAATACAGGCTGAAATCTGGCTTGAGAATGAACTCAGGAAAGCAGACTGTGTGCATGGACTAGGAGGACTGTGTATGTGTGCTGCTGGAAATCAGCAATACTGTTTGTTCCTCATAATTTTGACACGTTGGAAAATCAGAACAGTCCAAGAATGTCACCATGATATTTTTTGAAAAATCCTCTTTGCCCAGGATTTTCTCCTGGAAAGCTGAGAAGCCTCAGAGAGGAATGAAAAAAATAATTATCTGATTGCTGCTCCTGTGTTTGCTGCTTTGGAATGTGGCTTGGACATTGTTTGCCAACAGATGAATGTTTGATTGATTGGTTCCATGTGAATTGTTTTTAATTAATGACCAATCACAGCCAGCTATTTTGGACTCTCTGAGTCTGTCATGGGTTTTATTATTCTTTCATGTGAAGCCTTCTGATGTATTCTTTCTCTATAGTAATATAATATAATATAATATAATATAATATAATATAATTAATATAATTAATATATAATATATAATATAATATAATATAATATAATATAATATAATATAATATAATATAATATAATATAATATAATATAATATAATATAATATAATCAGCCTTCTGAGAACATGGAGTCAAATTCTCATCTCTCACCTCATCCTGGGGACCTCACAAACACCACACAAGAAGAAGGAGGATTCTTCTGGCTGAGATAAAAGAGTTTACAATCTGTTTCAGCAGAGACAGCAGAAATGACACTTGAGTCTTCATGGCACCTCGGGTGTAAAAAGCTCTGCAGCCGCAGGGTTGGAGGACGATGCTGAGCAAGTGTTTTCTCCAAAGGACTCCCAGGACTGGAGAGATGAGTAACTTTCCTGATGAATTGATCCATGACAAGGTAATACCTTCCATGGAGGACTCTCTTAATCATTCTAGCAGTGAGCATTGACCTTTCTGCACTAAATTATCAAATGCTAATTTGCCTTTCTACAAACTGATGTGGGGCTGATGACAAGCTCCAGCCCAATGGTGAATCCCACGGATGGGGAGATGCCCATCCTTCTGTCCCCTCCCTGCTCTGCCAGCTGGAAGAGTATCTCAGCAAGCTCAGACAGAGGTCCTGAACTGTGTCTCCTCCTTAGAAACAAATTTCAAACTGTGATAGGACAGGAGTATTATAGCAGGTAAGAGCTAACCATATGGCAAGCCATTAATTCCTGTCCTTCCAGGCTATTTGCATATGGATGCAAGGAAAGGCAAGTGGTCCTTGTCAAGGGGAGTGTGCATCAGAAGGGCCTCAATGGAAGACTTAGCATCACCCATTATTAGCAAGGTCCAGCATTTCATCCATCTTGTGTGCTTGGGACCTGTTTTGCAATCCCAGGAAAGGATGAAAAGTGCCTGAAGGTGTTTCTGAATGTGCAGGTGCATTGAGAGGGCCCAGATAAGAGCCAGAAGGAAAGGCAGGAGGAGGTGGTCAGAATCCAGTCCAGTGCAGCACTTCTTGTCTTCTTGTGAGCCGGCTGGAGATTTACAGCAGCTCCACAGATCCCACCTTTGAGTCTGAAGATAATTTCTACTGCAGGTGGAACTTGCTTTCTCAACTCCTAGTGAGGGGTAGCAGAGACTTTTTTGTGACAATGCAAGAAAAACTTGAAATGCTTTATTAATTTTATCTGAATCACAGGTTTATTAAAGTCATACCAAAGGAGCAGAGGAGTATTTGGCATGTGTCTTGAGTTTGGCTAGGATTTGGGTTTGTAATTCTGCCAGGTGTTTCAGAGTGTAAAACATTTAGTATTTAGAAACTGAGATCTGTATTTTTCACCAGGTTTTTAAGGAAAGGAGGTTGAGGCGCTTTGTGTGGGTACGTATATTTACATACCTTTATATTGTTTTTTTGGGGAGGCTGTCTACTTTGACCTTGTCTTGGGGTGATTTCATGATGGTACTCTATTCACTAATCATCTGCTCCATGCCCAGAAATGGTTGTAGTGGCGTTGAGGTGGCTCTGGGGATGGATGTTGAGCCTTGGGGCTCTGGTGGGGTTTTTCCGAAAGCCTCACTCCTGAGCGTGCTGGGTGCAGTTGGGACCAGCAGTACTTTGTTGCTTAGCTAGCTTGGTTTTTTGTTAGCTCAGGCAAGAAGGTTTTTTTTTTCCTTTTCCCTGATTTTTTCCTTGAACTGTTTGGTTTGGTTTTGGTTTGAGATCAGAATCGATGGAAGAAGCATTGGCCATGGACCGCTAGAGACCCGAGAAGCTGCTTGGCCCGGCCTGACCTCAGAAAAGCTGACCCAGCCCAAGAAAGGACCCTAAATTCAGCAGCTTCACCTGCTGTGAAGAGGAGACCAACATCAGAGATTCACCAGATTCCCACCTGTGTTTTCCCTGAGCTGCTGCATGAACTTTTTTTCCTTCCCTGAGACAGAAGCCGCTGCCATTTTGTTCTTCCCTGCCACGTGGCCAGCCTTTATTTTTCTCTTCCCTGGCAGTTTAGGTTTCCTTTTGTTGTGATGTGTGTGTGGAGTAAAGTTCTGACAATTCCCTATTCAGCATTTATTCTTTTTTCCCCCATGCTGTGTGGGCACTTTGTCAATAAATGATTGGGGTTTTTTCACTTTCATCCACTAACATTCATTTCTGATCCGTGGGAAGAGATTGCTGAAACCCTTTTCTTTAGAGAAAACACTCATTCCAGAGCATTTTCTCCTAAACTGAGACCGATCTATGTCTAGAAGGCTCAAAAATAATCCTTTCTGACAAGTTTTGTAGAAGCCAGGCTGAGAACAGTGACTTTCCTACAGCCTCAATCTTTAGAACATCCACTGAGCAGCTTAACCACAGGAAACAGCTTAACCCTAGGAAAGCAGCCTTCCTTTGAGTCCTCCTTTTGTAAAACTCACTTGACCCTGACTGAAATGGCAGATGGTGTGTAATAATTTCGTGGGGAAGATTGAACCAGTGAGAGCTTCAAGCAAAGTTCAAGCAAACTCATTCTTGAGCCCAGGGGCAGGAGAAAGAGGAACACTCAGTGCTGGTTACATCCCATGGACAAGGCTTCATCCACACTGCTGGACCAAACCAGATTGGGTTTTACTCTCCACAGACTGCACACAGCATTCATGTCCTGGCCTGGTGAAGGAAAGAACTTTCTGAAGTAGCAAAGCGTGGAGAATTTTAGGAAGATGGGAAAGCCTGGGGATATTTTACTGCTTCATGCCAGGTGTGCTGTGGGTGCCTTAGCTGGTCCAGCTCCAATGGGCACTCATTGTGGAAGTGGAGAAGTGTTTTCTGTGAGTGTGGAGAAGCTCATGTGCCCTTGATGGCTGGATGTCTCAGAACACAGGATGTGGACATGTATTTACTGAACAAGGTGTATTTCTTCAAAAACTTTGCTAAGCAGAAGCAGGGAAAGCACAACAGTTTGAGAGGAGTTACTAAATGCTCTAGAGCTTAAGCTACATTTTGGTTGGCTTTCATGTGTAGCTTTTACCATTGCTTTTATTCTTTTATCTATTAAGCATGTCTGTACATCTTTTTACTGATGTACATGCATGCTTTATACGTGCATCTTTTTATTATACAATTTTTAGCTTATTTTTATCTTTTTCTGATGTGTTTTTGCTATTCCTTGTCAGCTTATTGCACATCTCCCAGAGTCCTCTATGAAGTTTTCAATAGGCTTAAATCAGTTTGCCCAGTGCATTGGTGGGAGTTCACCTGCCTGGATCTTTGGCTGCTGCAATGTTTCAGCTCCTCTGCTCACTTGGGTGACTCAGTCCTTGGCTGATTTTGAAGCAAATATTGCTACTTCTGTGATTTCCCAACACCCCTGTTCTTTCTCTCCCACTGTAACACCTGTCTGACATGGCAGAGCTGATCCTTTCCTCCTGTCATCCCTGGTACACAGTACTCTCACACTGCTGCCAAAACTTCTGACTTGCCTCTCTTTCCCTTGGAGTTTATCTCAGCAGCACAAGCTGTCTCCTCCCTCCTTGCATCTTTACCCTGTGTTTGTCCTTTCATATCACTGAAAACCTCAGGAAAAATCCACATTACAAATTCACTGCTTTCTTTTCCATCTCCAAAACTTTGGAAGAGTTTTTAATCTCTGACTTGCAGGTCAGAGGTCCTGTCTGGCTGTTGAAAGCCTCCTGGATCTCCAACAATGTGCTCTGCTCTCTCTCTCTCTCACTTTTTGTTCCTTTCTCTGTCTTTCCTACTTGGCCCTATATTTCTTCTTCTAAGCTGCTGCACCAGTTAGACTTTCTAACTCCTGGCCCCTTCTTGTTCTCATTCCTCCTGTTTCTTGAGAAAATTGAACATATCATAGTTTCTGGTTTGCTATAAAATCACTTCATGAACTTGACCTTTCTATTCAAATGTCACCTCAACTCTCAGTTAATCTGTGCACTGCTGGGATCTGGGGACATCACTTTTATGCCTTCTTTCTTCATCCTCTCCTTTCTCCAGCCCCATGGCATCTCTTTTTGTCCTGGTTTTCAGCTGTCATTCAGTGTTTGATAGCCTTCCACCCCATCCTCTTTGACCGCCTCCACCAGTCAATCATCCTCTAAATTTCTTCATCCTGGCTGTGTTTCTCTGACCCTGGTTCTTCCTGCACACCTCTGGACTGTAAGCATGGGGTCTTTCTGTCTCTCACTTTCCCTTTCCTGCTCTCCTCCTTTTCCCAGGTCAAGTTGGTGATCTCTGAGCCTTGATGGGGTGGTTGAACTGGGTGTTCTTCAGAGGTCCCTTCCAATCCTAGTAATTCCATGATATATGCAGAAACATATAGATGTAAATGACAGATAGAGGCAGAGATAAATAGAAATAGAAATATATAGCTATCTTCCCCAACTATAGATAGAGGTATATATAATACATATATGTATATATATGTTTTATATAATATATATGCTCTCTATATCAAATATATATAACACTATAAAAATATATATTTTATATTATAAAAATATATACATATATATTATATAATATATATGCTCTCTATATTAAATATATATAAAAAATTCTCTCTGTGTACAATGGGGAGTTATATATATATAAATATAAATAATTTTTTATATATATGTATATAAAAATATACATACAGAGGGCTGTATATGTATACATATATTTACATATATGTATATATGTGTGTATGTATATGCATATGTGCATATATAACCAAGAGGTTTCCATATATAACCCAAGAGATTGTAGCCAGGTGAGGTTGACCCCTTTAGGGTCTTAAGCCACACCAGGGGAGGCTCATGTTGGACTTCAGGAAGTTTCTTCACAGAAGGGGTGATTAGACAGTGGAGTCACTGTCCCTGGAAGTGTTTAAGGAAATGTTGGACGTGCTCTGGTCTAGCTGACACGATGGTGTTTAGACAAAGGTTGGGCTCGATGATCTCAGAGGTCTTTTTCAAACAAATTGAATCTGTGATTCTGTGATATATATATGTATGTATATATGTATGTGTGTATATATGATATATGTGCATATATATCACTATATGTGTATGTATATGTATGAACGTGTGTGTGTATATATATATGTGTGTATATATATGTGTATATGTCTGTGTGTATACGTATGTATATCTATGTATGTATGTATAGAAGCATACACTCCTCCAATAAATAAACATACCGCGGTGGGTGGCCCTACGGAGAAATTCCCCTACGCCCACCCTCGGTTCCTGTTTCTGCCCCTCCTCTCAAAGCTCCTCCTCCTCCTCCCCTGCCCCAGCGCGGCCGGGCACACCAACGGCGAGCGGCATTTTGTCCCTGCGCGGCCGCCGTACGGCGCGCTGGGGCAGGCTGGCGGTCGCCATAGCGACCGGGCCTAGGCTGGGGGTGGCCTCGCTCGGTGGAGGCGGGCGGGCGGTGCCGAGGGACGGCTCGGGCCGGCCGGGATGAACCATGGCCTCCGTCAAGGTGGCCGTGCGAGTGCGGCCAATGAACCGCAGGTGAGTGTGGGGCCGCCCCGGAGCCGGTGTCGCTGACAAGGGGTGAACGCCGTGTCCCGGCTCCCTGTCCCGGCGGTGACAGCCGCACCGGGGGCGGAGCTCTGCCGGGAGTTCGAGGGCTCTGCCGGGAATTCAGGGGCTCCCGGAGCTCGGCCGAGCCGCTCTGCCCAGCTGGAGCAGCTGCTGGAGCTCTTCTCCTCCCCGGGAGGTTGGGAAGTGGCTCCCGGTGGAGCGGAGAGCAGCGGGTCCTTGCCTGGGAAGTTGCTTTGGTCCTTCTGCATTGCTCTGGTCCGTCTGTAATGACGGAAAAGTTACTCTGGTGAAGATAGAAAACTCTGAGAGGAGGGACCTGCCAAGGATGTGTAGTCAGGCTTCTGAAATGTGAAAAAACCTACTTTATCTGGAAACAGCAGCCTTTTCTAGCTGCTTGAGAGAGAGAGATTGTTGTCTAGTTCTTTGGGAGCCATCGTGGTTAAAGGTTATCAGCTTATGCTCAAAATATGTATATATCTATATATGTATATCTATATATCTATCTGTATCTACCTGTATCTTTCTATATCTATATATAAGCCAGGCAGTCTGCTGCATTTACTGTATGGACAGGAGCTCATTACCCACTTCCTGAGATGTGTCTGGAAAATAAACACCGTTTTCTTTCATGAAATATGTGCATAATATGCACGACAGAGTTAATGGTTTCATTTAGGAATAATATGTGGAAAATTGTCTGATTCTACTGCCAGTGCTCTTCCTCTTCCCTTGTTCTGAATTTGTGTAGTTAGTTCGAAAGAAAAGTGGTTTAAAGCCCAGGCAGCCCATCAGGCTCCTGCTGTTCCTTTCACTGGATGTGATTCAGGTGTTTAAAACACACAATTTGCCACATTCTGAAAGCTGCTCCATATCTTGTTGTTTTCAGCGAGGGAAAGACAAATCTTATGAGAATAGAGCTGATGAAGGTAGGAAGGGGAGAATATTGCAGGTTGATTTTGAATAATTTAGGTGGTTGGAGGTCTGAGTTGGTGAATAATTTTGTCACACCCTTTTGCTTCCCCCTGCCCTCTCTCTTGGGTCTAACCATACGGTTTTTAAAAATTTAAAAAATTATTCTATATATACACTCCACTTTTCCTTCAAGAATCTCTGACAACAGTTAGCGTAGGTCTTCAGGGTATTAATAAGATTTGTTATGTTCAATGTTTTGGTAAAATGGAGAAGTTTTGCAGGAGGAATGCACCTGTGATCTGCTAAGAGACAAAAGAGACGCAGGAATGGAAAGCACGTGGCAGAAGAGAGGGGTGGTAATTGTGATAGGCAGTGGAAACACGGACTGTGAGTGTAAATTTGCAAGTGTTGTGGTAAAGGAATATCACACAAAGGCTCTGGACATGGTGACTCTGTTGCATGTGGGAGGATAACTTGGATGGGACGGGATCTGAGCATACCAAGAAAATGATGGAAATGATTTGTGACACAATGGAAAAGGGCAAACCTAAGAGCAGGGCAGACAGAGGCTGGGTGTGGTGCAAGGGGCAAACTGAGAAAATGGTTTTTGTCACAGCTGTGTGGCAGCAGGCAGGCTTGCTCTGAAATCTGGTGTCTGACCATGCAAACTGTGAAGAACCTACCAGTTTAAGCTGCTAAAACCTTGGAGTTTATGGGATGCTGTTAGGTGTTTATGAAGCATTATAAGGAAGCTGGATTTAGTGCCCTGGGATGTTGCTTTTAAGTGTTGATTTTTTTTTTAGAGGCACAGTTGGTGTTTGGTGTGGGACCCAGCACTGGAGTCACTGGTGTTCCTGTCAGTCACTGCTGGACTTAGGCTGGGTTTTGTAAAACTACTAACCCTAAGCCTGGCTTTTCTTCTTGCAGTAGGAAAGGCATGCTGAACTGCAAGCCAGGAGCAGTAATCATATTTTTCTTAGTGGTTTCTCAGAATTGTTAGAATTGGAAGTGGCCTCTGGAGATCATCTAGTCCAGCCCCCTGCCAAGGCAGGGGCACCTTGGCAAGTGTTCCCTTGCATGTGTCTTCTCTCAGCTCTGCTCTCTTTGCCTTTTTGGGCCCCTGGAGAATTTTACAGGGGAAAAGCCTTTCCTCCTATTCAAAGGCTCTTTACAGCCAGGTGTTCCTTCTCCAGCACTACATTTCAAAATCCTTACCATGACACTGCATGGAGTTAATTTAGTTAAATATGCTTTGGTTTGTTTGAAGTTTAATAATACAGTGCAGCTTATTTTATGAGTCATTTTTAATTAGAGAAGGCACAGTTGATGAATGGTTATAGGAAGACTCCTGCATTATGGAGCAGTTGCACTGTGTGGGGTCACAGCACTGCTAATTGTGTGCTAAGTCATGAACAAGGATTTTGGAATGAAACGTGAGGGGGAGAGGGTTGTTTAAGGATTACTTACTGTTCTATTGCTTAGCTAACAAACCTTTTTGCTTTCTTCTTCTGTGATTTATTTTTAGTCTTCATTTTCTCTGACTTGGCCTGTCAAGTCTTTAACCATTTCAGTCCTTAACCATTCTTCTTGGAGTAACATCCCAAATTGTGTTATACTGAAATACTTTGATTCTGTCTCTGCATAATGTAATGAAAGTGTGTCTAATGGCTTTACAGTTACTGCTTTGAAACCAGCTGTAACATGAGCTTAGAAAGTCACTTGGTGAGTCTCCATCTGTCCCTTGGTTTCCCCCATTCAACACTGAATTGCCATGACAGCCCTTTAAGTCTGTGCTTATTGCTGTAAGTTTCTGTAAAGGCAGCAGAAAACCTTCAGCTGGCTGAAGCCTTGGTTTTTGTCATTGGATAGAAGGGGAGGGAGCTGGGGTGCTTGGTATATTTTGCTTTGGTAAAGTAATGGATATGGTCGCCATCATTTCTAAGGTTCATTTCCCAACACAGTCACTAGAAACATTCCTAAGATGGGATTGTTGAGAAGTGTAAGTAGATTTGAGGCACTTTTTGCTCACATACTGAACAGATGACTGTGGGTGACTGGTTACTAGTCACTGTCTTCTGCATAGTGTGATATCTGGGATTCTGATAGGCCTCACCTAATTCTGGCTCTCTATTTTTTATTATGCATAGCATCTGCACAGTTCAAATAAATGCACTGCTTTATTTTCATCTGTTCACAGTCTTTAAAAGAGAGACTCGGAGTAGTATTTTCTTGCTTCCATTTTGTGTCATGTTTCTTCTTTATGTAAACTAGAATTCAATTAGTGTTTCAGTTATCAGTGTCTTGGTTTGAGACAATTTAAAGAAGAAGATGCTGGAATGAGTTATCTCCTTTATGATTCCAATAATCTCTATCCACCAATAAGAAATGAATACTAACAGAGGAAAGTTAAAAAAACCACGGTTTATTTACAAACAGGTTGCCAACAAGTAGGAAAAAAAGTAAACAGCTGCTAAATATCAAACTGCTAGACCTCACCACCCCACTGGAATGTGAAAAACAGCAATCACTTGTTTTTAAAATTTTAAAAGTTTAATAGTAATCAAATGGTTATAAAAATAGTAATACAATTAGAGTAATAAAAATTTGGACAATTAGGATTTAGGACAATATGAGACAATAGAAACAAAGAGTTATGGACAGTCTGGGTACCTCTTTCTGGGCAAAATCAGCCCGAAAAAGGACCCACGTTAACAGAGGATTAACCCTTAAAAGCAACAGCCTGTTGCATATTCATAGACCTCATACATGATGGATAAATTCCATTCAAACACAGGATTCTGTCTGGGCAGTGTCAACTTCTTCCTCTTAATCTTGATGGCATCACCTGCCTGAGCAAGGCAGGAAGAAGTTCGTTTCTTCTGCTAATGGAGCAATAAATTCCCTTTCTCTGAAAGATTTAGGTGTCCTGTGGCTGCTATCTCAGTGTGAATCCTTTCTTTAGAAAAAAAGTATCCTACATAGCATAGTTTCTATTTTAACTTTTTATTATAACCTAAAACTATATTTAACACACTACTTAAGAAAAAAAGATAAAAAAAGCTTTAGCTTGAGCAAAAATCGAACCGCCTGTGAAGCAAACACCGCGCCGTGCAGAGCCATGAACCTGGGTGGGCAGCTTTAAAAAACACCTGCTCCAAAAGCCAACTTCCTAAAACTCCCAATCCCAACTTCCTAAGCCCCCCACCCCACTGAGATTCCCAGCTGCAGGGCCCTAAAGATCCAGGAACAGATGGATGAATGTAGATACATGTATAGAAGCCTACACTCCTCCAATAAATAAATATACCACCCACTGCAGTCTATTTATTTATTGGAGGAGTGTATGCTCCTCAGATGGTTACAGGGTACGTTATTGTGGAGGGGTAGAATGTAAGAAAATAAAGATAGTGCAGAAGGTAGTCTCACACCTAAGGAGTTGCAGCTGTACAAATCACCAAAGATGAGGAACAGGCCTGCCCTTAGTAGGCCACAGCTGTGTCCAATAATGATGAGTGCTACAAAAGAGTGAGTTAGCTGGGTGAGAGCAGAGTTGGAGTTTGTTGGCTGTGCTGTGAAGAAGAAGGAGTCAGTGCTATGAGGAGCTGCCTGTGAGAAACCACTGAGAAGGTATGGGACTTTTGAAATAAGATGGTAACACATTATCATTATGACTCACCCCAAGACAGTCAGTTAAATAAAATCATCTAAAATATGCCAAATAAGAAAAACTGTTTTGATATTTAGTAAAGGATATGTCAACTTGATTCTTCTAAATATTGCCACTAAATTGTTGTGGCTCTCAATTTCTTACACCTGATAGCTCTGTTCTGTTTGGCTTTTAATTCATGGAATGATAGAGGGATGCACGCTTTTTCAGATTTTTATCCTGTTTCCTCTGTTTCTTGTATTTGCATAAACCAAATATTGTGCTTAACTGGGTGAACAAACTTAGTGAGGTTCATGTGCTGTCCTTACCTGCAGAGGTGCAGCTGACGTCAGAAGATGGGTCTGCATTGCAGTAAGTTTTTCTCTGTGCTTACCCAGTGCTCTCAGCATGCTTAGATGTTCATTTAAATGAGTTGCCTAGACTTTTTTACCGCTCCCTTCTTACTGCCAATATGATGAAATAGAAATTCTAATTTGATTTCATGTTTAAATGATCAGGTTTTTTTTCCCCTGGATGTACACACTCCTTGGATTTGCTCTCCAAACAGAGGTGACCAATGGCAGAAGTACCTGTCAGACACTGTAGTGCTCTATGTGGTTATGCAGCCATTCACAATTGTTGCATGAGGATTAAAAGGTTTTCTCCTTGGTAGTGGGGAGACAGAGGAAGTATGTTCTATTGCATAGAGACAGCTTTTGAGTGACTCTGGGATTTGTTTGGGTTAAGATCTGATCCTTTAATTCACAAATACAGTCTGTGTGATTATTCATTAGGTGTAAGGTTGGCCCTCTTGGATAACTTCTGGGTTACACCTATAAGTCTGAGCAACCTCTCTGCATGCAGGGCTGGAGGCAGAGTGCCTTGGGAAGTCTACAACCAATATCTTATCTTTAAAACTATCTGCTTGCACAATCCAGGCTGTAGTATCAACAGCAGAGTTTTCAATGGCTCGAGCAATGAGCCATTAATAGAGCATTGCAAAAGACAGAGATATAAAAAAGCTGTTTTGTTTCACAAGGAACTTGTGACTGGAGTGTTTTTGTAGCAGGAAAAAGAAATAAACAGGGAAGAGCCAGCTGAATTCTTTGTTTCCATTCTAAATGTTTACACGTAGTTTAGATAGGAACTTACTGGGAGTATGAAATTTATAATTAAATAGCCATGCTTTTTAGAATTGAGAAGGGAAGCAAAAAAACATGCATGGAAAATGTATTATGAGATTGTTAATGCAGGGAAGAGGGAATGAATTGGGGTCTCAAATTACAAGTTTTTAAATACGAGTTACTGTATATTTTTCATTTTCAAGTCACTGTGTACATTTTAAATTTTCATAAGCTTATAAAGAGAGAGTGTTTTGACAAAATGTGTATAACATTAATGTATCACAGGTGAAATGAGGAATGATGGAGTGATTAGAAGGAAGGACTCATAGCTAAATACTATATCTGTCTCTGAAGTATGCAGGGAAATTTTTACTGCAGCTGTTTCCAAACACTCACTACTGGTTGTTGCTCTTTAGAGGTGTCCAGAGTGATCTCAGATAACATAACTCACAGCTTAGATATGGCCAGGTGTTGCAATACTGTCACTTTCTGAACTACTGTACCAATGAGGATAAGCCTTTTATCAGCGAGCTGAGTTTGCTGTTTCCTCTGGTAACTGTTTGAACTTCCATTTTAATAATGGTGTTTGATTTATAATCGTGTACAATTCCTCTACTATAGAAAGAAGTTGAAAGATCCTTAAGCGTAAGGTGAGGCTCTGGTGTGCCTGGGGTGAATGTATATCTGTCCTGCCTCTGCCTTTTTATGTGGTTGAGTTTGAATCCAGTAAAAATTTACTTTGATACTGAGTTGGCAAGATGAACTAACTGTTCTGAATGTGGCTTTTTTACCTTGCCACGTTTTGTGTTCAGAACCTTGAACATATTTCATAACCTCTGGCAGATTTTTCCTTTTTTTCAGAGTAGAAACATTTCTCTCCCTGAAATTATCCTTTGAATACATGTACATGTAAATCCCTTCATCAGTGTGCTGCTGCTGCTGTTGTTGGCACTGGATCAGTGCATAACGGTGTAGACTGATCCATGCTCTTGGATCATATAAACTTGGTACTGAGAGTGCTTGAAGGCTGAAAGAAAGTGTTCTTAGTTTTGTAAGATACATCAAGAAATGTTTTTACTTTCTGTCTTTCACCTCTTCAAAAGGAAGGAACTGTAGGAAGAGTTTTATTCTACAGTATGGTCATGAATCTTCTCAGGATAGATCCTCTACTGCAGGGAGGAGCAGAGGAGTGAACAGCAGCCTGACAATGTCCATGTCATCTCTCCTTAATAATCCTTACCTGGTACTTTTTCAGCTGTGGGTTACACAGTGGGGAATCTGACCTGTGTCTTACCCTGTAGGTGAAATGACATGATTTTTGTGTGGCCACATATTCAAGAAGTAAAACTTGAGAGTAAAGAGAGGTGAGCAGGACATGCAGATGTACCTGTTCTGAAGGGACTGCTGCTCCCTGGTTTTGGTGGTACTTGATGTCAGACATGGTGAGAATGTGTTATTTGAGAACAGATATCAGCAATAAATAATGACATAAACACTTGTGATTAGGTGAAAATGCTGTCAGGGATTATAGAAGTCTCAGAGATGGTAGTTTGGCTGTTGTTGTTGCTGCTGTCTGTCGTTCTGGAATGAAGATGCAATTGAGTGTTTGCTGGGAATCATAGATGTTGTATATTGTGAGGTATGGTATCTAGACAGATCATATATTTGAGAAAGGGGTGTAGTAAGCTGGGTTATAAGTCTGTAGACAGACCATTAAAAAATGAGGAAAGGCTGGAGAACCTGCTCTTGAAGCAGCTGAAGTAGAAGTAACAACTTGATCACAGCAGAGCATTGACTCAAAGGACTAGAAAATTAAAAAAAAACCCAAAAAACCCCAGAGCCTAGTGATCTTACAGAAAAGTGTTAGTTGTCATATATAAGAATAAGAGCTGTCAGAAATCTTACAATCAATACATTTTAAGGCTTTTTTTTTTTTGTATGTGTAAGAGTAAATAGTGATATCTAAATAGTTCAGGTCTGTTTAAGTAGGAATGGAAAAAGCAGTTGGAAAAAACACCCAAGTTATTTTACTCAGGAGTTTAAGGAGAACATTGCATGTGTAAAGCAGAACAGATGCTCTTCTGAAGAGCATCATAAATTGGAGATGGTCTAAGCATGTGTTTGGTAAGGGGTGGTAGAACACAGTACTGGACAGCTGGGTTAAGGAGCAGGGTCTGAGGAGGGTGGGCTTTGCTAAAATAAGGAGTTAAGTCAAATAGAGAAGCCATCAGCAAGGATAAGAGGTGACTGGGAATTTGGATGCCACAGGTGAGGATATTCTAGAGAAACTTGTTGGACTCTCCTTAGGCTTTTCCACAATAGCAAATGTCAGCAGTGCTCAAGGGAGCTGAAACTTAGGGGTTAGAGAAACGTAGCTGAAAGTTACAGGCTTAGCACTAGAGAATGCTAGCACTCTCTGGTGTTTGTTTCTCTACAGTTTCTCACCTGTGCTGAAGTACATGGTCTTTAATTGTTAGTGACTTGTTTTCCTCTTCTTTGTATGCCCTTTCTCTCAGTGGTTAATCTTTGGAGGTTTTCTGCTTAGAAGCAATGGATCTGAACTTAGGGGTGAGCTGCACTCTCAGTGTAATCCTTGTTTGCAAATACAGAGCCAAGCACTGAAGCTGTGGTTGGTGCTTCCCCCAGTAAACCCCTGTGTTAATATCTCCTAAAATCCTGTTTCTGGAACCTCATTATCTGAATTAAATTGGAAAAGATCAACAAAAATGATGGGAAGTCCTTGATTCAAAGAATATCAAGCTACGTGTATACTCTGTGTGTTATAACTACCAGAATAGGTTAGGAGATGCAAATCTAAATCTATTTTCAGGGCTTAAATGCTGAAAAGAGAAATTAAATACTTAGTTATGGCTCCTTCTAAATATCTCTGGAGTAATGGAATGAAGCTAATAATGGATCAGCTTAAACAGTATCTAAGGAATTACTGCTGGTGAGATAGTGCAGGTTGTGTAAGAATCTCCTGAGGCTCAGGCAGTTGGATAGAGCTAATACGTTTTAAGAAAGTCATTGGAGGAAATCATGCTTCAACGGGAAGGTAAGACTAGACCTGGCTGACTGTTAAGTAGCTCCTGTGCTTGCCATTCTGTCTCACACCTCCTCTTCAGTGGCTGTTGCACAGCTTTATACACAGAAGTGAGAATAAATGGGGTATGCAGTCTTTAAAATTGGATCTTGCTCTTTTCATGTAGCAAAGAAGATGGATCAGGAGGGAGAGTTCCCAAGTGCAGAGCTTTATCCTTGTGTTGGTGAGCAGCAAAACTGGAGAGGACTTGTGTAGCTGCATTTCCCTTCACAGAGAAAAGCAAGGCACAACTTCCCAAGAATATTTCTGGGATTCACATTCTCTGAACCTCAGAGAAAGAAAAAACAATTCTTATCTCATTTACTGCTCCCACATTGTTCAGAAGTGGAATGCATTGTGGAAAATTATTTACCTGAAGGGAATTAGTAATTGGATTCTGGTGTGAATGTTTTGATTCACTGATCAGTGGAATCCAGGTGTGTGTTTGGGACTGTCACTGACAGTGACAAGAGGTTGTGCAGGGAAGTGCAGTTGAGTGCTTGGCAAATTTAGTTTAGATGTAATATAATATAGAATAATATAGTATATTAAAGTAATTAATTAGCCTTCTGATAAGATGGAGTCCTCCTCATCATTTCTCTGGGATGTCAGGCAAAAATATCTCTGATAGATTTGTCCTGCAGAAGAAGCTCCAATGGGTTTCAGCCAAGCACTGGACTCCCAGTTACTGAAGAGTGAATAGCTGGGAGTGACAGTTAATTTTCCATAAACCATCAGAGGTCAGGTTAGAGCCTCTGCTTACATGTGCTTATTCTTCTATCCTCTTTAATGCAAATACTTCAGAAGTTTTTCAAGCCTGTGGATTTGTCACAATCATTACCTTGTTTGGTCCTTCTCCCTCCATAGCATTGAAGAACAAAGACTTTCCAATGCCAGTGGGGTTGGAGCACAGTGGTAGGTAGCATGGACACATGTGGGGCAGTGTATTTGGAGTGGCCTCATGTGGTTTGCAATCCCCAAAACTTTCTGGTCTTAAGCATTTTGAACTTAAAAGCCTGGTTTTAGAACAGTGTTTTCCAAGTCATTTATTTTAGTATTACCAAACATATTGCCAGGTTACATATGCATGTTATATCACTGAAATGATGAACAAGAAAATACTTTTAACTCCTGCTTCTTACTGAGAATTCCCTGAGACCAGAAGAAAAATAGGTGGAAAGTCTCTCTGAATTGTAGCTTTCCTGAGGAATTGAAGTAAGAGAAAAGTGAGTCTGTTTGTTTTTCAGGCTTTGTTTATTTGAAATTAAGAGTAGTTATGAAATAAATGGGATTAGCACTCAGCTCTTCTAACCTAACTGAGCCCTTGGACTTGAAAGACTCTTAGAAGTCTGAGTGTCTGAAAGGCAGGTATTATTGGTGAGAACAGCTGATTGAAGAGCAAAGTACTCTGTTTTGCAGAGGCTATGAGTACAAAGCCAGGGTTATTTACTGAGAGAGGGTTTTTCAGAGTTATTTAACAAAAGGAGGGCATAGATGGCACTCAGCATCTTAATTGCTGATGGGTTGAAGTTCTTATTGTTGATGAGTCAGATACTTCAAATATTAGCTTCATGAAGACTCTTCTCCAAAGAGTTTATACTGGAAATACAAAGCAATAGTGAGATACAGAAACTTGGAGTACACTCATAATTTTTCTGTATGCTTACACATTGGAAAGATATTTGTACTCAGATAAGTGAACTCATTTATTGTTCAGTTCAGATTGTTTCTGTGTGTGTCAGTAAAGGGAAAAAATGGCAGTAGAAAAGCCTTATGGATTACTTGAGAAGCTAAAAGAGCCATGAAGTCAGGCACAATTTTTTCCCCCCTGAATTTCTAATTTGCAGACATCCTACCCCAGAAGACAAGGGCACTGTAGGGCAGCTGTGAATTTCTGAATCATGTTTTGCTGTACACAAGAGGTTAAGATAACACTGTCTTTGACTTGGGATTGCAGAGCTAAAAGAACAAATTGGAGGAAACAAGACATTAAAAACAAGTACACAAAGTATCACATGGGCTGAAATCCAGGAGTCCCATAACCTTCATAGTGATATAATAGTTACAACGGAATTCCAGAATGTCATTCATATCAATGGTTGTGTTTGAGGTTATATTTTATATTGCTTCTGCCAAAGATGGGCTTTTGCTACACTTCCTTAAAGGCTGCTATCAGAAATGTGTAAGAAGAGGATTCACATGTGGGTATCTTAAAACTTTAGCTGTGCAGCACTAGTTCCCACTGGTGAGACCATTACTGAACCTGGTCAGTATGCAGGCAAAGCAGGAAAGCTGCTGTTGAGGTAGTCTTCTACTTGAATATTCAACTTGTTCCAGATTATTGGGAGATCATGGTGCATGTAGATACAGTAACTTTAAGTTTGCCGCTGCTTATGATTAAAAAAATTGCATATGTGGCCACTCACCAGTTGCAATTGGAGTTCTTGGAACGTGGGGCTACCTAAAATATTATATTGTATTTGTGGGGTGTTCTGTGGCAGGAAGGAATGATGAATCTGACTCCATGTTCTCAGAAGGCTATTTTATTATTTTATGATACCATATTATGTTAAAGAATACTATACTAAAGAATACAGAAAAGATATTTACAGAAGGCTAAAAAGATAATAGTAAAAACTTGACTCTTTTCCAGAGTCCCAACACAGCTTTACCTTGATTGGCCATTGAGTCAAAAGAATTTACAGCAGAAACTAATGAAACAATCTCCAAAGACATTCTAAAGGAGCAAAACACAAGAGAAGCAAATTAGATTATTGTTTTCTTTTTTTTTTTTTTCCCTGAGGCTTCTCAGCTTCCCAGAAGAAAAATCCTGGGCAAAGGGATTTTTCCAGAAAATGTGAATACCACAGTATTATTACAAAAAAATTTAAGAAGCAGGTCAGGTACATGATTTAATATAGTGCTCAATCTGTATGTGTTACTGCAAGTGTGCATAGTTTTCCCAAGAACACTGGATATCATTTGACATAAGACAGCACAAAGGCACCTGTATGTTCATATTTTGGGAGAATTACTGCAATATATTAAACTGCTGGTTTTCAGTGTTGCTGGTAAAATTTATTCTTATGGCTGAAAGTGTTTAATCTAGGCTGTCCTTCATACAAGAATCAATATATGTGTACTAGTATAGACTTAGAGATTATTTCTGTTTCATGTCATGTACAAGATTTCCCTTGTGTCTGCATTCTCTGTCACTGGATTTATTGTTCTGGTTTCAGCTGCACAGTGGACAAAGTCCTGGGACTAGCAAAACTCCCTCTTTTAATTCCTTTGAAAATTTGCCATTTTTTTAAAATCCAGTAGAAGAGAACGGGAGTATCATCATAAATCTGCATAAGCAAATGTTGAAGATTCTATTGATCACAGAAAACCCTATGCCCATACAAAATGTGCTTTATGACAAAATTCTCTTTTAAAGTACCAGATAGGTGCAGAGTTTTTGTTTCTTACTGAGACAAATGCAATCTGATCATAAGGAAGCTGTTTCTTTTCATTTCAATTCCCAGGAGTTTTTCCTTCTGTTTCCTTGTCTGGCTGGAAGTGAGGTGAAACTGAAGAGCTGGCACAGCTCATCTGTCAGCCAACTCGGGCTCATTTAGGGCTTTGGAATCTGTTGGCTGATGTCAGCTGGGTTTGACAGCATAGTAAAGGTCTTGAAGAAAATGAAGATGTGCTGTCAGAGAAAATGGGCAGCTGTCAAGGAGCCTCCAGAGCTCTCCTGAGCAAGGGGGAGGCTGCCACCCTCATCAGCTGTCACTGATACCCTGAGGACTCCTTTCAAACTGAGCCTCAAGGAGTTCTGACTGTAGTTGTGCTGCTTGGTGTACAGTGTACAGGTGTTAACTTTAACATGTTCATGTAACGTGGCTTCAGCCATTTAATTACAGCCTTGGAGCCCTATTATCAACACCATGGCATGACTTGGAGATTAGGATTTGGAGAGATTCATTCAGCTTTTTCCTGTGTTAGTCTCAGGGAGTTTAGGAAATGCTGTGCTATTGCCCTGCTGTGATTTCCCCCCCTCTCTCCCCATTCCCCTTTCCTCCTTGCAGTGAATTGCTGGATGGCGAGCTGAATTGAGCAATACTGGAGGGGTAATTACAGCACTGGGCTGGTGTATTTCCTGGTGTCTGTGCCAAGAAACTCGCCTGCTGCATGATCACTTTGTCATTTGGTTAGGGGCCAGGGGATCACGGGTTGTACATTTCCGTCCCTTGTGATCCTGGAGCTCCACGTGGTTCATGAAAGAGCAGTGAGAACATCCTGGAGGCTGTCCCTGAGTGCTGCTGTGTGAGCAGATTTGGCTCAGGAGGGAAGCACGATTGCTTAAACCATCAAAGCCTTAATTGTGAACCAGTTTTGGCAGCTGGTCTCTTTGTATTATTCTGTGATGGAGGCTGGAATTTGCAGGGGCAGAATCTTTGGTTAGTGGCTGAAGCTCTTCTCTGGATGAGGTAGGGCAAGTGGTTCCTGTGGATGCTGGTAGAGCTGCTGGCTGCTGGAGGTTCTCCTAGCCCTGAAGGTTACCCAGCACTGCAGCACAGCTCTTGGCAGCCTGAACCTCATCCTGGGGTGACACATGATGCTGGTGTCTCCATCATCTGTCTTTTTGCTCAGAAATGGGTTCTACAGCTTTAAGCTAGGCTCAGAGAGAGAAGGAGTGGAATTTTTTTATGCTGCATTCAAAACATAGAGATAAGAGTTTAGCTTTCTCTGAGCTCGTGGCAGTGCTCTCTGAGTTCTCTGCTGCAGAGAAACAGGAGTTTTCTTGCTTTTTTGCTGGTTTTCCTTGTTAGCTATGGCAATAAAGGTTTTTCCAGATTTTTTTTTATGGAACTGTGAGAAATTCTCATTGTGAATACTTTGCTTGTTAAATAAACAGTTTTTTCTACATTTCTCTAAGGAGATTATCTCCCAAACCTGTTGGGGAGCAGTAGCTGAATCCTGCCCTTTAGAGGAAGCAAATCTGTCCCAAACCTTTAACTAAGGTGGAACTTGCAATCAAAACTTTTTGGAAGTGACTTGGCCCTGATGAACTGCATTAAATGAGTGCCTGGAAAGAACTGTCATCAAGCAAGAAATTTTTTTTTATGAGATGCTCTTAAACTCTGTATGTGTACAATATATTATATGCAGCTGTCTCATATTAAAATGAAGCTTGGGTGTTTGATTCCTGTTAATTTTTTCTTCCACTTCATTTAGGTTGATTTATTTATTCTGATCCTATTATTCCTGTTTGTCCTCTCACTACTCCTTCAAAAATGCAAAATTCTATTTATGAATTGTATTATTGGCTAGTGCTTTCCAAGGTCCTTTTTTAAAACTTTGAAATCCTCATTCTTTAATAATGTTTAATAATATTATCACAAAAATTAATTACTTTAGGCTTCTCAGAATTTTGTGTAGTTCATATATGGGTATTAGACTTTAAATGTTTTGTACCATTATTCCATTATTGAGTAGCTTTAGCAGAGTAATATGGAGAGCTGGCTAGGTCTGGGAAAGAAAACACTGACATACTTGATTATTTCCCCTTGAATGCCTTAAACATGAAGAAATAAAAATAGAAAAAGCAATAATTCTGGACCAAGGTTTTTCCTGCCTGGAGTCCTCACAGACTTCGTAGAGGAAGCAATTACAGTTCGGGTTTGAAACAAATTTTTATAGTAGGATTGACCATTTAATTGGGCCAAATTACTTGTTACATCTTTGCTGAACAAATAGCTACAGACAGGTGGAGGGTGTGGAAGAAACAGGATGTCTGGGAGCCATCCACAGGCTGCATTACTGCAATGCCAAGGTTTATTTCCTGCAAAGTAATACCATTGGACACTTTTCTCCATTTCCCTCTTCATTATCCATAGCTGTATTTTGGTGTTTCAGTATCTTAAGTCTAGATCTAGTAATCATGAGACATGCCTCAAAGTTTTCCATGTTTAGATCTAAATTCAGTTGTATAATTAATGTTGTAATTATTACAATTTTCTCTTTCATTAGCTCTAGAAAATAACCTAATGTGTTGATATTTACTTAAGCATTTTTGTTTACCTAATCTTTATTCATTAATGTAGATTTTAAAATGGGTTTTGCTTTTCTTTACTATTTCTGCTGGAAAACTGAATATGAACAGAGTAGCTGCAGGACAGAGACTTGGGTCATCTAGTGCACCACAAAGAAGAAAAAGCACCAAAATCCTGAGCTTGGTTGTCCTGGTCTTGGGAAGAAGTTTCTCTTTTGCATTTTGTGCTGGTGCAAGTGAATATCCAGTAGTGTGAAGTAGCACTGTATTGCTTTAAAGCCCCTCTGCTTTGCTCTGCACTGGTCAGGCACACTAGGTGACTTTGCAGTTGATTGTGGGACAGGCGTGTCAGCATTTGAAGAGGGAGCTGTTGTGTGCTCTGCATCTTTCCCTTGTGGTTCTGTTTTCCCTGTGCATGTTTTCATTAGCACAGGAGGTGCTGTGCTCCAGGCTGTCATTCAGGAGCAGCCTGTATTGCTCTCATGACTAACAATAGTGAAATTGCACCCCTGGCAAGCACGTTGGTACATGCTGGGTTTAGACACCATGCTCACAGTTTTTTATGGTGTTTTTGAAAACAGTCAGAAAGCATTGTGGAATAAATGCAAGTGCATGAAAACGCTTTTTTGGAACTGGAATTTTTCCTTCCTGGCATCCTTGTGATTGGGGAAGCCACAAACCTGTGTAATTCTTTGTTGGTAGTACAGCCTCTCTCCTTTGCTCCTATGATGCACCAGAACTCAAAAGACAGGTTTGGTACCTTATTTCTAAAAGAGTTTTAAAATACTAAGTTTAAACATTCCATCCCTGTTAGCTAGACTGTATGGATAAGTGGGAACTGCTGCTACTGGAATGTTGGTGAGAAGCTGGGGCTTGTATTGTTGTGTTCTGGTTTGCCCTTCCTTAGAGCCATGTATGTATTTGGCTGAACTGGGTTTTGGATCAGAGTACTTCCAATTAAGAACAAACCACTTAATTGACTTGCAGAGTTAAATTTCTGAAATGGGTTTCCTCACACTTCTGCTCTGTTTCTAGATGAAGGAATTTGGAGGCAAGCCCAAGTGCTCCAAATATATGCCATAGAAGTAAATAAACATTGGGCACAAGAATTAAAAAATAAAATAAAAGTTAATTAAGCTGAGGATTGACTGTGGCAGGCTGATGGGTGGAAATATGACTCTGGATAACTGTGGTATGTTTTATTTAACCTACTAAAATCTGTGGTTTTTTGGTTCTGTTTTTTTTTTTTTCAGGGAGAAAGATCTTAATGCAAAGTTTATCATTTCAATGGAAAAAAATAAAACAACAATCACAAACTTAAAGGTGAGTAAACACAATTTATAAAAGGAAGTTGTAACTCAATAGCTGCCAAAATATGACTGGACAAAACAGTGATGCTTGCTGCACTGTGGTCAATGGCCCCTAGTTGTTAAAATTCAGTGTTAAAGTAATGTTTTGGGGAAACCAGGTTACACTGTTAACTTGCTACACTGTGGTTTTCTGAAGATCACTCTGTAGGCTCTAGCTTCTCATTTCTTCAAAGGTTTATCACTCAGGTCATTACTTAGGTGGGAGATGAAAGCCAGCAATAGAATAGAGGTGTGTTTCTGATAGCTATTAAATCTCTATTTCATCTGTAAAAGTCTTCTGAAATCCCCATGAAAATGAACCAAACCCAAAGTACCCATCCCTTGCTGTAAGCTTTTGATGGTAGATTTTAACATTTCTCTCAGCAAGAGAAGCCATGTGCAGCAAATTGGTTTTTGCAAGATAGTTTCTCATGACTAATATATGAAAGGAGTTTCAGAGTGTAGTTTCTTCAGAATGATTTGGAGCATGGTGAGTATTGCTGAAGTGTCAGCTGTCATGTCTTGAGCACAATGATTGCCTTAAACAGCAGGTATGTCACACCTTTTAAATTATGACTCCATGGTGAAGTGCTGTTCGTGGTGCAAATACCTCTCTGGCTCCTGTAAATTATATGTGGAGGATAATTCCTAATTATAATAACAGCATATATGGACCCATTTAACTGAGCCCAAGTATTGTGACAAAAATGTGCTGTGGGGTTAGAAGCAGTAAGCTAAAATTCAAATAATTCCTGCTGTGCTGCTTTATGAGGTGGCTGCCTTTCTTACTGAAGGGCATGCCCCTTCCTAATTTTGTCAGTGCTGTTGGAATCATCTCACCTGTCATACATTTCTAAATGTGTGTAGCATTATGTTAGATTTGCATTCTGATTATTTATTGTCTAATGTTTTTAATTACTTCATCAGGATGTGTTGTACCAGCTCCGTTTTCTTTTTTTTTTTTTAATAGATACCAGAGGGTGCTACTGGAGACACAGGACGAGAAAGAACAAAAACATTTACCTATGATTTTTCCTATTTCTCAGCAGACAGTAAAAGTCCCAACTTTGTTTGTCAAGAAATGGTAGGATTTCTGATGTTAATAATTGATCTTTTTCCTTTCCCCTTTTTTTTTTTGTCATGGAAGCATTCCATGAAACTTCTTTCCATTGAAAGTGCTTCTTCTGTAATTTAGAAATTTTCTAGATACCTGAGAGTTTGAATTTTGCTTTGTTCTTTTTTTTTAAAACTTATCTAACAGTGAAAGTGGTATGCTTTCTAAAACAGCAGGCTGAATGCCTTCTTTCAAGTTCTTTTTTCTGATTGGTGTTGTATAAGGTCAAGTTAGAAAACCTCTCTAAGCACTGAAATTGGTTTTGAAAAGCTTTTTAGAATAAAGTCACTTTTGAGAAACAAGCTTTAATTCACTTAGAAACAATCTTACCTGGTTGAAGTGTGGTGTGAATTTTTTTTTTTCCTTGGTCCAAAAGCCTTGGCAAACATTGAAGAAAATTCTTTTTTTCCTCCTCCCCTGAGTATTCACCTTAGGAAAGGACAAAACAGTTTTTCTTTCTGTATAGTCAGAACAGAAGATTAAACTTGGAGCTATAGGCATTATTCAGATAAACAGACCCTTTATGACCTTGCATTTCATGTGAATGTTGAACTTTTTGCTTCTTTCCCATTCCCTAATAAATTTTTTAAGTGAATCTCAAGTAAGTTGTGCTTGCTGACTTCTCTTTTGATGCTGTAAGCTTCAACTGAGAGTAGTTCTTTCCCTTAAAATAATGCAACAGTTTACTGAATATCCTGTAAGCCAGCTGGATCCATACCTTCTTGGTATATATCCTATCTGCTCAGGAGTCCTTGAAATCAGGGATGCTGTAATGGCTAATCCTAAAAAGCCTCACAATTAAAACTAGTCAGAAGAAACAGTAAGTTGAAACCATTTTAAATATTTATGAGAATGACTGGTTTTGCCTATATATATATTTATAAAATTACTATAATTGATGGGGAATTTAGACTTGGAATTTTTCATTTAACCATCAGGGTAAGTGATACATCCTCTTATTTTCTGAATACTTCTTTTATTTCAGTGATATATTAGGGTTTGATAATGTATATTCTTAAACTTTCTAGACTGTTGTTTCTTGATGATGTTCTTTTAAGTAACACATTTTTTGCTGTTTTTTGAAATACCAGGAAACATACATTTTATCTGGCCATCAATGTAGAAATACCCTAATTACTGTGGCAAATTGAAGTAGTAATGTATTTGAGAGCAATGATTTGAACCTGAGATTCTAGTGAATGGTTTTAGGCAGGTGTTTCAGGCCATATGGCTTTGCTAGAATTTTAGCAAATGCTTTAAATTGAGCACCCAGAGTCAGTTAATTATTTATTTTAACTAAAGCAGCTTTGATAATGTATTTTTCTGCTCTGATTCTAAATGAAGCTTCTTGTCATGCACCAGTTGTGACTTAAATTTATGGATATTTAATTCTTGGATCTTCTAGATATCTGCCTTTAGATAGTTCTGGAAAGCTGTGTTAGACAAGATCACATTAGAGGAACCCCAGGAAGAGATTCATGGTGTTTGTAGGCTCTTGCTGTTACAGTGCAGGTTATTTCCAGAATCCAAATTTGCTGTGAAAAAATTAGGTTAATTCTTGTCAAAACAACCATTTGCAAAGTAAATTTGAATGCATACAAATAGATATCCAAGTTGTAGTCTATGTTGATGTCCAGTTTCCACATATAAGTGATAAGTTCCCTTTTTCCAAGTTTTTCCTTCTGGTGCCATTTGCCTGTTTCAGAGTGGGTCAGGTAGAGGCAAGATTACTATAACTTGCCCATGTCAGGAGTCTGTAGAAACAAAAATAAATTAAAATGCCCATATACTGATGGCTGCAGCAGCCTTGAGCAATAATTTTTAAAGCTGAGAGCTTTACAATTGGTAATGATATGATAAATCATAAATTTGGCTTCAATGTGTGTGTTCAGTACTGTGCTGTTAAAGTGTGTTCCACAGCCTTGGACACCTCCTGTATCTGGGCTGGCAGGAGTGTGGACTTCTCTTGCTCAGCTACAAAAATATTGTTTCTCAGGTGTTGTTTTAATTACACTGTGTGCAATGCTTTGAAAACAAAAGGAGTTTTTAAACTCTAGGAGTGCAAATCCTAAACATGCACTGCACAATGTACTGGTTTGCTTTTCTTAATGATTTCATATTTAATTGGAAGGCTTTGTAGTTAAGCTCTTATCAAGTTCCTGCAGAAATTACAATTTGCTGCACCAATGGCATAGAAGGGTCTCTTTTTTTGCATTCATCTTGCCAGGGAATAAAATTGATCTTGATTCTTGGTGATGTGGTTGCCTAGTGCCCTTTGTTCATGATTGTTACGTTTTTCCATTTGAAAGGCAGAAAAATAAGCAGTGGAAATCTGTCTAATACTGCATATCTTATTAATATGCCTTGTAGATGCAAAATACACTTTAGTATTTCCAAAGTTAGAGTGGGGATGGCAATTTGCCATCAAGCTTCTTAGTTTGTGTTCCTGACTGAGGAAAAAATAGAGTTTTGATACTTACTGCCCTTTTGTGACAAACCAGTGTCCCATCCAAGCAGTCTTTGCTTCTAACCTGTGTGTTAAGCCTTTGTGTTCAGACAAGGCTGACTGTACCTGTCCTGTGCACTACCTCAAATCACATGCAAGACATACACACATTTTTAAGAAGGAAAATTCCATCAAAGGAGTAGTGCATAAAGACTTGGACACTGAGAAAAATAGGGGAAAGAATAAAGTAGCTTAGGCTGATCTTTATGTTCTTTGAGAGATATAAGTGGTTACAGCACTGTAACTCCTTTGCTGGAGGGAAGGTCAAGTGAAGTATTCCAAAGGCACATTTGAAGATTAGTGATTAAAGAAATTACCCAGCACTCCTTCTAGGGAGAAGCTGTGAGATTGTACTGTGCTTGTGCCATTCACTATTGAAAATGGCTTCTATGCCTTGGAATATAAACCACATGCAGTGCAGACAAGTAGCTAAACTATGTGAAGCATCAATGAGATTTTTGAAAATCATGTCTAGATGGTGAGACACAGGTTAATATTTTAATTGGGAGAAATGCTGCACCAAGTGTTACCCCTTGCCCAGTGAGGGGTTGTCACATTCATATTTTTTGAAAAATCTCTTTGCCCAGGATTTTTCTCCTGGGAAGCTGAGAAGCCTCGGAGAAAAAGGAAAACAAATTCTTATCTCATTTGCTTCTCCTGTGTTATGCTCACATGTGGAATGTGTTTGGAGATTGTTTATCCAACAGGTGATTGTTTCATTGGTTTTTGCTGTGGGTTGTTTTCAGTCATTGGCCAATTGGGGCCAAGCTGTGTCAGACTCTGGAGAGAGTCACGAGTTTTCATTATTATCTTTTTAGCCTTCTGTAAGTATCCCTTCTGTACTGTTTAGTATAGTATTCTTAAGTATAATATAGTATCATAAAATAATAAATTAGCCTTCTGAGAACATGGAGTCAGATTAATTCCCTCCTTCCTATGTCTGGAGGCAACCCAAATACAATAAGGGGTGTGGATTGAAATGAGGGGATGATGATGAAAGGTCAGGCAAATCTATGAGGTATGTTGGAGGGAGCCAGTATTGTAGAGGAAGGTGGTGAAGGCATCTGGTGAGAGCTGAATTTATTAGGTGAGAATAGAATCCCATATTATGTGATGTGGAGGAAGGATCATTGCTAGATATTACATGGTGAGGGTAAAAGAGAAGGGGTTAAATGATGAAAAAGGGTCACTAACTGCATTAAAAACAAGTTTCCATGTTTGCCAGCCTAGAAAGCATTGCTATGTGAAAATATGGGGATTAAAGCAAAAAAACCAAAACCAACCAACAAAACCCTCCAAAAAGACAAAGAAAGAATCTGACAGAATCATAGAAATGTTTCCTTTTGAGTGGGGACTGGATATTTGCAGAATGTGGAGAGTTGGTGAAAATACAAAAGATAATAACATAAAATGCAAATAATATACATAATATCAGATACAAAAAGATAATAACAATAATGAAGAGTGAATGGAGTAGCTGAGATTGCTGAAAGACATTGGGGCTTTAGAAAAGAAGGTAGCAATTTGACATGTCAAATGTTCTGTGACAGAGAAACAAATAAAAACCAAACCACTGCAGTGCTGTAAATGAAAGATGGTGAATGAATATGAAACACTTAGTATTTTATTTGAAATATTAATTTCCTCTCCTGTAGTAAATATGTGTTTTGTCATTGTGTTGTGGTATCGTTCAATATTTGCCATACTGGGCTGATGGCAATCTTCTTCCCCAAGCTTCTGTTGGCTTAAACATTTTTTTTAATTTTATTTTTAGGTTTTCAAAAATCTTGGTACAGAGGTGCTTAAATCTGCTTTTGAAGGTTACAACGCTTCTGTGTTTGCATATGGACAGACGGGCTCTGGGAAGTCCTACACCATGATGGGAAATGCGGTACGTTGTGTTGTCACTGAACCCTAAAATACCGCCTTGGAGGGGCCCTCCAGGATCCTTTGGTCCAACTTTTCCTGGCAAAAGCATGGTCAAGACAAGGCCCAGCATCCTGTTCAGATGAATCTTGAAAGTGTTGGTTGTTGGGAATCCACCACTCCCCATGGCACATAATTCCAGTTGCTGGTGGTTCTCATGGCATATGGTCCTCTTGTATGCAGTCCTATTCTCTGCAGGAGTAATTTTTGTCTATTACCAGTGTCTTTTGCGCGTGACTCCTTGTAAATAGGAGTCTCCATCTTCTCTGTAGGCACTTGTTTAAATACTGTAACATGGTTATAAGGTCTCCTCTCCTTTATTGTCAAGGCTGAACAAATCCAACTCTCTGCCTTTCTTCACATGGCGGCTTCTCAGTCCTTTGGTCATCCTTGTGGCCCTTTCCAACCTGTCCATATCTTTTTTTATGGCAGAGACCAAAACTGAGTGCAGTATTCTAGGTGTGAACTGACAAGTGCTGAGGAGAGTGGGATAATGACTTTTTTATCTGTGCCATGGTTGTTGTGATGCACTCCAGCATCCTGTTGGCTTTCTTTGCCACACTGTTTGCTCATGTTGTGCTTGCTGTCCACAGGACCCCAAGTCCCTTTCCACAGAGCTGCTCTCCAGCCAGATAGATCCCAGCCTTTGCTGCTCTCCTGGATTATGTTCTTTCACGTGCAAGACCTTATATTTGTTGAACTTCATGAGATCCTTGTTAGCCCACTATTCCAGTTTATCCAGGTGTTACTTCAGGGTGGCTGTCCCTTCTGAAGCTTTGACTTCCCCACTTGCTTTGGTGTCTTCATCAGACTTGGCTGTGCTACTCTTGGTGCCATTGTTCAGGTCACTTATGAAGAGTTAAACAGCTTTGGGCCCAGTATTGATTCCTGGAGACCCCACTTGTGACAAGTTTCCAGTTTTACAAGGAGCTGTTTGCCACCACACTCTGAGTGCAGCCTCCATAACTTGTTTGTTTCTTTAGCAGCAGGCTGTGGGAAACCATGTTGAAAGCCTTGGAGAATTCCAGGCAGATAATGTCCACTTCTTGTGCCACATTGAATGAGCAGGTGTATGTTTTTGTTGGAATGGATTAAAATTACACTGTGGCAGGAGCATGTTTTTTATGGGATTTTTAATATTGCTTCTGTCTGTATGCTACTAACCCTTCCATGTATCACATCTTCTAACCAGTAATTTTTGTTCAGTAACAAAATCAAAAATTTCTAATGTTGCTGATTTTTTTATGCCCAACTTGAGACAAAAAAAGAGGTACTGATTTTGAGAAAATTAATCATCAGCTTTTTCTGAAGGTATGTGCTTTTTAAACCTCTTTTGGAGACTGAGAAGACTAAAATAGGTCCTTAGAGAAGGCTGTCAGGCAAGAAGCAGAAATTGGGCATGATGGTAGTTCATCAAACCCTTATGAGATGATACAGGAAATGAAATTTTAAGGATTATGTCCTATTGAGCACTGCAGGAAGAGGAAGGTGTGATGATAGGAGGTATTTGGCACTTTGTGAATTTGGTTTCTCACAGTTGCCTCTGTGCCTGTCTAAGGACAGAGAGGACCCACTAAACTTTTGGGGGTGGAGCAGTCTAGAAAGACTGACTGATGAAGCCAGGCAGCCTCTGCAGGTTTCATTCTTTAATCCTTGGGAAAAGAAATGTATTGTGTCTTCTGCCAGTAGAAATGAAAAGGAGAATATTAACACTTATCCTTCTTTGGATAGATCACTCTTCTGAAATGTAGTAAGATTGGGGTCTTTGCACCTCCTCTAGCTTAGGAGAGTAAATTAGCTGTAAATCTTTTTCTTTCAGTTGTCACAAAATAAGTAGCTTTGTATTTACCTCAATATCAAAAGCAGAATTGACTTTTGTAGTCAGAAAAGATTTCACAACCTAGGTGTGGATTTCTATTTGAGAAATTTATAAAAGTGACATTTTTATGAGACTGCCTCACTATATATAATGACTGTAATTATCAAAACAGTTTGCAAATGAATAGATGCTGGAGTTTGTTTGACACTATTCAGCAATAAAGGTCTAATCTTCTTGGCATGATACATAAATACTTTAATCTGGCTTTGTATAGAGTGCATTTAAAGTATACTCAGCTGGCAAGTTAAATGCTTCAAAATTGATGGCCCTGTCAGAGAGACTACAGTGCTATAAGAAAACTTGAATTGGAAATAAGTGTTCTTTCTTCCCTACTTCAATTTAAAAACCCTGGGTTCTGTTCTCATTTTGTTTTCAGTATTTGCTGTTCTTGGCTCTGGAAGGCTTCTCCTGCAATTCTGTGCACAGCAATCATTTCAAGAAATATGTGGGCCAGTTAGAATGTTGAGCAGAGATATTGAAATGAGCAGAGATCTATAAAATATCAGACTTGGATATGCAGAGAAGGGAATTCAGACCTGGATATGCAGAGAAGGCAGGACTATGGGGGATTAAAAGTCTTCTAAGACCTGAAAGGCTGCTACAGAAAGGAAGAGGATAATTTGCTCTTTATGGTCAAGGTAGATGGGCAAAACTCAGTCCATTTAAATTGCAATAAGGATTTTTCTGGTTAGATAGCACAGAAGAAGAACAGGCTTTTAATGAGAAAATTCAGCTTTTGAGTGAATTACCTATTTTGGTTCATCTGATTTTCATGTCTGGAAACTCTGTAGGCCAGGAAAAAAAATAGTCAAAGCTGTAGTTGATCCTGCCCTTCAGCTCTAGGGGGTGAGAAGGTGAAAGTGTTTAAATATAGTTTCCAATAAAGAGTGTACTTTCTTTAAGATGTACATTTTACTAGCATAAGACTCTGGGAACTGTGCGTGCTTCCATTCTCAACATTCTATTGCTAAGTTTGAAATTACTAATTTAGAGCTCATGCTTCCTATTTTAAGCCTCTTTTTGTGGTTGCTGGATTATGTCAGACACTAATGATTTGCCTAAAACTTTGTGATAGATCTTCCATGGTTTTTTCCCCTAAGCTTTAATTAAAACTATTCAGGTGTTTCCAAGCATGAGATGAAAGAAAAGTATTTTCCCTCTTCTGTTGTGTAAAAAAATTAAAGCGTGTGTGGGAATTTCCAACTCTGACCCATGAAATTTTACCTGGAAATAGAGATTGATAATAGACAGATATTGGGAAAGGCTGCTCCTCTGTTGCCAGAGGCAGGTGTCTCAAAAAAAGGCCTGATTTAATCTGCAAGTTTTTCCCTTAATTTGGGGTTTATTTTGGTTTTTAGGTGCAGTCATGTTAAGAACTAGGATGGGAGCAGAGAATAGATTATTATTTCAAAGAATGAAGCTTGGTTTGAGAAGGATAAGAGAGACTGATTAAGAGGAGGAAGAAGTTGGGAAAAGGCAAAATGGATGGATAAAGTATAATTAAAAAACTGGAAGTGACTGATGAATTGGGAATTTTATCTGGGCAAAGGAATGAGGAAGAGAAGCTCGGGGGTGGCACTTGGAACGAGATTGTGACAGAGTATGCAGAGGGAAGCTGAAGATTGAGGGCAGAGAGACCAGTATGGGAGCAAACTTGAGTGAGCTGGGGCAGAAAGGGTTGGATTTTCGTAGGAGTCCAAGAAGAAGAGCAATCTTTGCCCATGGAGCACTGGCTCTGGCAGAGTTTGGTGCAGGGGGAGTCCATTGGCTTTGTGTTTTCCTGCTGCCAGTTATCTGTAGAATCCCACCAGGGAGTGCCTAGTCTATGTTCACATTGAATGTGTGGTCTGGCTGGTCCTAATTTGCATCCTGCTTAATTACAAGGCCCCTGACTGTAAACACAAGAACATTTCTTTTTGCAGTAGTAAATAGTCCATCACATTGAGTCTCTTTTTAGACTGGAGGGAAATTGTAGCTGACAGACTGTTCTGTGAGCTGCTCCTGAGCCTGGACCTCTTAGCCCCAAGCTCATTTGTATGTTTATATCCTGTCCTGTTATTCCAGGGAGCCATGGCTCTGAGGAAGGTTAACTGCTATCTCCCTGAAGCGTGGGGAGATGTCCTCAGCAGGACTTGGTCACCTCCCTAATCCTACTTGGTGGGAATGGGGCAGCTGGGACTAAGCCCCCCTATGTCAGATGAGACCAGACCTGTGTAACCATGATGTTTTCAGAAAAATCCTCTTTCCTCAGGATTTTCTCTTGGGAAGCTGAGAAGCTTCAGAGAGGAATGAAAACAATAATTATCTGATTGCTGCCCCTGTGTTTGCTGCTTTGGAATTGGACATTGTTTACCAAGAGGTGAAAATTTGATTGGTTCCATGTGAATTGTTTTTAATTAATGACCAGTCAAAGCCAGCTGTGAGTGACTCTCTGAGGAGTCATGGGTTTTTATTATTATTCATTCTTTTCTAGCCTTCTGATGTATCCTTTCTCTTTCTTTAGTATAGTTTTAGTATAGCATTCTTTTAATATAATATAATATCATAAAATAATAGATCAGCCTTCTGAGAACATGGAGTCAAATTCTCATCTCTTACCTTGTCCTGGGGACCCTCAGAAGCACCACAGACCTGTGTGGCATTTTCCTGCTCTTCTGCTGTGGGGAAAACCCTCACTACAGCTCACTGCTTGGCTGGAGAGAGCTCTTCCAGGACCAGCAAGGAAATGCATGCTAAGTTTCTGGGTATCTCAGTGGGATAGGTATTATTCAGTTTGCTTTATTAAACCAACCAAGCATTTCATGCATAAAAACTCTTTATCTGCAGAGGCAAACATTCAGTAGTGAATATCAAATTAAATTTGGCAGGATTGTGGGATATGGTGAATGAAGATTTAATTTTGTCATTGTGTACTAATTCAGAGGACTTGTTGCACTTTTCACCAGAGGAAGGATTGTGACCTGGGAATTTTGGGGGTTTGAATGAAAATGTCCCATGGCTATTTGTATGTGGTTCTGTTCTCTGCAGTTGTTGCCAAGTGCACAGTGAAATGAGATTGAAGCAGTTAAAGATACTGGTGAGATAAGGCAGTTCATGACTTACTCTGGGGAGCCAGTCTCTGCCTTAAGCAGTTGGGATTATTCATACTGAATGAGAGGGACAAAATGTATTCCAGTAGCAAAGAAATGAAGCTGGTTGTACATTCCACGCACAAAAGACTTAAAGTGGCAAGGTGACTGCAGTTAAATAAAAGGCAAGAGAGTGTTTGCTGAAAAGTTTTGATTTCTCCCCTTTCTGGAGTCTTAAACTCTCCACTAGTCATCTAGGGTGTTATTTTTCAAAATATATTGGATTGGATGCATACCATTCATTATCAAATATATGCATGCATATATAGGATTGGAATTAAGAATTGTTGTTATTGCAGGGTGATGCAGGTTTGATACCTCGAATTTGTGAAGGATTATTCAGCAAAATAAGTGAAAAAACGAAGCGGAATGAGGCATCCTTTCGAACAGAAGTCAGGTAGGTCATGGTATATTAAGGCTTTGCAGGTTATCAAACTTGTTTTATTTACAAACACTCTGTTTCACTTTATCACTGGGAAGAGTGCATATTTTTCAAAAATAATTTTTTATGCTTGGCCTCAGTTCTAGAATTGATTTTTGTTGGCACTTGCAGTCGAATTGTGCGGTACTTGTACCTTCAAGCCAAAAGCTGTGCATATTGTGTCATTTAAATGATAGTGCAAATGCCTTTGCTACAGCATCCTCCTTTTTTTACCCTTTATTTCAGACTAACATTAGGAGATCTTGATCTTACTCATGTCTGCTTTCTTTCCACTTCCTTCTTGCCTTTTTGGCTTTTTCCTTTATGATACAATACCTTGTAGTCATTATTATCTTAAGCCAGCTTTGAGTCTGTGTTCTTTCTCCAAGCATTTTGCTTTCATACTTGTGTTAGTATGGCTTTCCTTTTATAAAAGGCTCTTGAATCAGTCAGTGGCTTTCTGTTCTTTTTCTTTCAGTTATTTGGAGATTTATAATGAACGTGTGAGAGATCTTCTCCGACGGAAGTCATCAAAAACAAATAATTTACGAATACGAGAGCATCCAAAAGAAGGGCCATATGTCGAGGGTAAGAACACTTCAATTGTTTTACACTGCATATTTTATTACCTTTATATGTTCTAAAATGTAGTGTCTAATTGTATAGGGCATTTTATCTTTTGAAATATTAATTGTGATGGATGCAGTGCTTTACTTTAGTAAAAAGCATTGAAGGAATAGCTTTAGTTTTGCATCTCTACTTGCTGTCCTAGTCCAAATATTATTACAGGGTTTTTTATCAGTGAACTTATAACACATTTTTAAGTAATGTTAAGAGACTCAATTGGTTTTAATAGTTGACTATAATTTATAAATCTTAGATATTTAGGTGAAATGAAAACCTATCAGGATCTAATTGTCCTAATCTGTTCTCTACCAGAGAACATTCATGTCTCTTGTGCAATTATGCTCATGTCATTCCACATAATAACAACAACAATATTAATACGATTGTGTACTTTTTTCTTTTTTACTGCAAATGTGTAAGTTCTCCAGTGTTCATATGAAGTCTCATTCCTTTCCTTAGGTGATGAACAAGTATAACAATAAACACTAATTACAGCAATACTTTGCAGTCATGAGGGTAATTTGAATCTTTTTGTAAAGAAAATTAAGGACATATATGAGCATACTGTAACACTCTGCTTTTCTTCAGACTTGTCTAAACATTTAGTCCAAAATTATACTGATGTTGAGGAACTTATGGATGCAGGAAATATAAATAGGACGACGGCTGCCACTGGAATGAATGATGTTAGTAGCAGGTCACATGCCATTTTCACAATCAACTTCACTCAGGTAACAAAACAAAACTCCTCCAAGAGTTTTTTTAAACCTAAGGTGCAGTTTTGTTTCACTAGGTTTCTTTAGAGCATAGTGATCTGTTTGCTTATATGTAGCAAACTCCTTTTCTAATGACTTCTAATGCTCTTTGTTGTTGTTTTTGGGGGCTTTTTAGAAAGCCCATGGATGACCTGCTAGATGAAGAGAACTTGGAGGTGGGGGAGAAATTGAGTGTAAATTTATCTGGGCATACTGTAACTTATTGAAAGCAACATATAAATATAATTCAAATATTGTAAGCTTAATGAAATGAGTGCAGCACATGTTCACTGCATCATGTAAATTACAACTCACAGTGTCATAGCTTGTCTGTAAATGGCTAAAAAAGTTGCAAATATTACAATTTAAAGAAATGATATGGGAGTTAGGCAACTATTCATTATCAAATGTCTTTCAGTGGCATCTTTAATACACTTGTCTTCTCAAGATCTCCTATTGTAACCAAGTTAAATTCAGTCATGTCATGAAAAAAGCCACTAAATTTGATTCAGTAAAAGTGCAGTATTTATTAGCTTAACATACTTTTCTTTGCTTTATTTTTTCTTTAGGCTAAATTTGATTCTGAAATGCCTTGTGAAACTGTTAGCAAGATTCATTTGGTAGATCTTGCTGGAAGTGAGAGAGCAGATGCCACTGGTGCCACAGGGGTTAGATTAAAGGAAGGAGGGAATATTAACAAATCCCTAGTTACTCTGGGAAATGTAATTTCTGCCTTAGGTGAGTCTCTGGTTTTTGTGCTTGTCTGTCTTGAGGTGTTTTTAATCATTATATACCTTTGTTTATTTACACAAATAATGGCCTATCACATTTTTGAAAATGAATGAAAAGATCTAATTTTAATTTTTTTTCTATCTTCTCATCACAGCTGATTTATCTCAGGATGCAACAAATCCTCTTTCAAAGAAGAAACAAGTATTTGTGCCTTACAGGGACTCAGTGTTGACCTGGCTATTGAAAGATAGCCTAGGAGGAAACTCCAAAACTATAATGATTGCCAGTAAGTGTTTTTAATTTACTCTTTTTGAATTCTGAATAGTTCATGCTTAATAGGATGGATGTAATATTTGGATTCCAGATGTTTTGTTAAGGCACAACATGGTTTAAACATACTAGTGATTTCTTTCTTTCTGAGCTTTCTAATAACATTCTGGTTTTTACTTACTCTCTGCACACATAACTAAAGCTTTGTGCATCTGCTCTGTAATGGTGTGTGAATCAGTTGCTGTTCCAAGCTGGTGTTTTTTTGTTGCATTAGTAGCAACCTGATCTGTTTTGACATCCTGTGGGGAAGATGGTCACTTTTACCTAACCTTCTAAAAGCACACAACATTTTAACTTCTTGTCTAAATTTAAGTATGATCAGTTGTCTTGAAAACTCTCACAGTTTTCTTTTTGCCCATAGGAAGGTCTGCAAGGATCACTTAGTTTAAAACCCTACCATGTGTATTGCAGGTTTGTCAACAAATTGGAATGGGAATTCCATTCCCAAAAAAACCGAAGTGAAGCCAGGATGATGTTTAAGGGGACGTGAGGATTTTGGAAGTTGGAAATCATGGAATGGTTTGGGTTGGAAGGGACCTTAAAGATTGTTTAGCTCCATCCCTCCTGCCATGGACAGGGTCACCTTTCACTAGACCAGGGCGCTCAGAGCTCCATCCACCTCGGGTAGGGTCAGAGACACAGACACCAAATCAAGGAACTATATTTACTATAATGTAAAACTGAAACAATCACAAAAGGATAAGCTAAACAAAGCGCACATAATAATTAGCTAAGAATTACAAAAAGATAAGCTAAGAAGAGCACCTAATAATTACTACGAAAGAATGTCTATAGTGATTAAGAAAGATACATCACCAGGTTACCCTAAAAAAGATGCATCATCCAAGTCTGAGAGACATCAGTTGTGGGGGAAGCTGTCACAGCAAAGGACGGGAGAACCACACCTGGAAATTGGGAGCTCCTGTGGTGTGTCCCCCTCAAGCCATGAGGCTCCCCCACTTTGCTATGGCAGTGGCCCAGGTTTTATACTGTTAAACAAACAAGTGGACGTGATTTCTAATTTCATTCTCCTGTTGGCTTTTTCTCAAAGACTGCCATAGGCTCAAGGAGGAACCAAGGGAGTTGTCTTTGATTGTAATACCTCCCCTAATTAGGCCAGATGTACCCTTACCCAGTTTCTAGATATGTAAAGGTGAATACATGTTTTGCCAATAAATGAACGTATATATATATAACAATACTCTGCTAATTACCAAATATATGTATGACATTTGGTTGGAAGGTTCATCTCTATGTCAGCTTTGGCTCAGGGCCTGTTGTTCAGGCCTTAGCACTTCCCTGTCTCAGTGCCTCACCACCTTCTGGATTCTTGGGGTCTCTCGCTGCTCACAGTGACCCTGAGAAATGTTAGAAAGTCTCTTTTCCCAGCCTGGTGCTTGAGGAAGGAGTCAGAGCTCTTCAGTTCTTGGTCTCAAGGTTGTTTATTGTTCCTTATCTATAAAATTCTTTCTCCTGTCCAGCTGAGATCTGCTCAGCAAGACAGTCTGAGGCACTCTGCCTGCTCTCGGGGTGGTGTTATCTTTTTATACTAAAACTACATGGACAATATTTACAATTGCTTTCCAATACCTATCACCTATGTTAGACAGTGAGCTTCTCCTCTAAACCAATCTAAAAGTGCCAACATCACAGTAGAAGATGGAGGCCAAGAAGAAGGAGAAAGGCTGGACATGCCCAGATTCCTCCATCTTGCCCCCTGAACCCCCATTCTAAAAAGCCTGAAAATCTATTTTTTCACCCCATAATAAATTCACTATCATTCTACTTAAACTGTCGTGGCTTGCAGATCTTCATATAAGGTTGGTAGTTTGCTTCATGGGTCATATTCAAAACCACAGGCATCTTGGGCTCTGTGCCAGGGTTTCTGAGTCCCCTGGCAGGGGTCTTGGCCATCCAGGACAGCCAGAGGGGTGTCCTGAGTTCTGACACTGGATAAAGAATTTTGTCCTAATATCTGATCTAAATCACTTCACTTGTAGCTTAAAACCATCTACCAGCCCAGCATGTGGCAGGCTTTCTGGGCCTTAAGCTCAGACTGCTGGTCCATGTTCACCCACCAAAAAGAACCCCTAAGTTCTTTTCTGCAGGGCTGCTTGCAATGAGTTCTTTTCCCCAGTCTGTGCTCCTCTGTAGGATTGCCCTGACACAGGTGCAGCACCTTGCACCTGGACTTATTGACCCTCAGTAGGTCCCTGTGGGCCCTCTTGTCAAGCCTGTCCAGCTGCATGTGAGGAGAAGAGCAGCTCTGAAATTTCTCTCACTCTTTCCTGCTTAAGTGAAATGCGTTCTTAACTGGTTGCCCTCCCCTTTTGGGAATGTGGGATAGCAGAATGGAGGGAATAAAATGTATCAGATCAGGTTCTGGTTCTTCAGAACCAGTCAGATTCTCTGGATAGCAGTTCCTTTGTTGTAGGATTTTGGGGATGTTTTTGGAATCCGTGCCATTTGTTTTCCTCGGGAGAATCATACATAGTAGTGCCAGTAGATGATTGTGGACCAGACTCTGCTTTGGTTTTCTGGCTCTTTAAGTAAAGCTGTGCTGGCAGCTTTGTTCTTGCTGCTTTCTTGCAGTTCCATATTTTTGGGCTTTTTGTTTTTTTTGACAGAGGGCTTGGAAAGAGAAGTTTTAGAAACACAGTGAGCTTTCAGTGCCTGTACTAATGATTACAGTACCCAGCTCTTTCTCAACTGTTTCCTCATCTGTTAGTGATGCTTCTGCTAGGCAGAGCCCTGTTGGTTGATCTTTTCTACAGCAGTAACTCTACTGGTAATGTGGTAGAAGTCCCTAACAGCCCAGCAAGCTGTCCACACACATTTGTCCTGCCTTTTCTATAGGTAAGCACAAAAAAAATGCAGGAAGATCACTTTAAACTGTAGGAAAGGCTGTAGAAAATATGTCTGATTAGGATTTGTCGTATTTCTGTAACATATTTTAACATCCTTCCAGAAAAAGAATTACTGAGTAGTGGAGAGGAAACAGTGTAGATAAAACAGGGAAGGGAGAGTGTGAGCTAGGGGAATTATAGGTTGTTTCAAAGTGCATCTCCTGTAGATCAGAGAGTTTCTACCACCAAACAAAAAATTGTTTTTGAGAGAATGAGAAAGGACAGATTATTTTAGTTGCTTAATTAGTTTTGCAGGTGTTTTCATTGTCTGATTCTCTGGATCTCTTTTTCAGTTTGATCGTTAAGATTTCTGGATGGTTTTTTTCTTCTGTGTTTCCACACATCTATTTGGATGCCTTAATTATCTTTTTAATTTGGAACATCATATATATTGTTAGGAAAATTAAGGGAAGGATAGCATTAGCACTTGCATTTAAATTGCATTGTTTTTCCTGGTTAGGTTGCTTGAAAAATAATACTGGTTTTTCTTGATGCATCAGACAGCTGACAGTTCTCTGTGCTGCCAGATGCCTACAGCTCCAGAGAACAGCTAGGTTTGTCAATTGTAGAAGCTCTTCTCTTGTTTTGGTTCTCCTGTCTGGTTATTTTTTGTTTTAATGCTGTTTAATTTCCCTACTGTGTTTTACCTGGAATGTCTTTTCTTTTCAATGATTACACTGATACTGAAAAAATATTCACTGTTTTCTCAACTGATCTTGTACAAAATTGCAAGAAAACCTGTGAAGTATTCATATAGGACATTTATGTTCACCAGGGAAATGTAAATGTTAAATAAATTGACAGCAAGATTTCTTTGCAACACTTGGTTGTTAGACCTGATTATCCTAATACACTTACCTCATACAGTGTTTACTTATGCAAAGTTATAGTGGCATGAAATTGGTGAAGAGTTGGAACAAATTGTGTCCATACTGGTAAATGATATATTTCTGTCTCTTCACCCACATTAAATTTATCTGACTTTTAAGATATAAACTAACTTCAGTAAATGCAACATATGGTGCTAGATAAACTGCTTCTGATTTCACATCCTTAGCTATTTCACCTGCTGATGTCAATTATGGAGAAACTTTGAGTACACTTCGCTATGCAAATAGAGCCAAAAACATCATCAACAAGCCCACAATTAATGAGGATCCCAACGTCAAACTGATCCGTGAGCTGAGAGCTGAAATAGCCCGACTGAAAGCCCTGCTTGCTCAAGGGAATCAGGTTAGCTTGACTTGGAATTGATGTGTAATTTTCCTTGAGTTATAACATCTATTTCTAGAATGTAATTATCTTTCATTATATTGATTTGAGTAAACAAGCTCGATGAGGCTACGAATGAATATTAGTTTCCTGATGGAATCATTTTCCATATGGCCAGCAGATTGCCTCTTTTAACATAAGGGAGGAAAAATTCTCTTCCCAAAGCTTTTAGGTTTCTTATAGCATAATCTGAGCTGGATTGTGGTGTGCTGTGGAACAGGTAGCATAAGGAGCCTGAGCAGGAACCTTCTGGGTCTGTCCTGAATGTCCTGATGTACTTTGTGTAGTATCTTAAAAGAAAGTTTAAAGGATTCAAGATGCATAAATATAAAAATGTAGAGTATGAATGGATTTAAACAATACATTTTATTTGTGTTTGGCTGTGCAGTACATTAGAAGGCACCATAACATTCTAAACATGTAAAAAATATTTTCAGAAAGAAAACAAAAATGCTCTGCTTCACTTTTACATGATTCTCTTTCTTCCTTGGTCAGTATGATCTACTGGAAAGAGTCACTGCACAGGTTTAATTAAGTTTAGTTTCTCCTGTGTTCCCAGGGTGGTGAAACCAAAGTAACAATAAAGAATATCCAATTGGTTCAGGCCAGTTGTCTCTTCTGCATAATGTCATTTAGATCTGCTAGGTTTCATACTTGAGTGAATATAGTTTGGAAGTATCTGAAGAACTACTTCAGATTTGTTTCTAGAATTATGTAATTCTGTTTTAGATGGTCTGTGCAGTGTGAAATGTCAGTTCAGTATGGACCATTGTTAGAAGAGAAAGACTTCAGCTGGATTTCATGCTATAAAAAATTTGCTGAAAAAGGGGATGGAAGCAGAAATAGCTATTGTAGATGATTGGAGCAGAGAGCTCTGCTTTGTTACAAACAGTTAAAAAACTCTTTATGGGATTGATTTACTTGTGGTTTTTTCATATTCTTTAGGAGGGGAAACCTATTATTTTCAAAATATGATTTGATTTAGAGTTAGCAAAGTACATGTAATTTGGACCCCCTTGAAGTTTGAATGCTTTGACATAGTTTCAAGCTGTAAAATAGTGGTTATTGCAAAATAAATCTGGTTCAGTGGTAGGATGTGGTAGATGGCTGTGTGGGAGACAGTAGAGAACTTAAGTTTATTGAATTTGTGATGGTTGGTAAAACAGCAGGTGGTGTATTACATATGCACAATGGTATAAATCTCTGCATAATTTATTTCCTGTTTCCTTTGTATCATCAGAGCACTGTATTGCAAATGCTTCTGTAGGTCTGAAGATACTGCTTACCAAAATGTGGTGCTGGATTCAGTGTAGAAGGCTCATACAATGAGTACTGCCTGTGTGTTTTTGTTCTTTAGTAATTTTCCTCTTCTAAAGCCAGTTATGTTAAGATATAGTTATTATAGATAAAGCAGTATCCATAAATATTAAAGCAAAATGGACAACTATTCATGCATAGTAAAATGTCATGTTTTTTAAAATATAAAGAAAGCTGTACTAGGAGTTACCAGTTATAAATGTGTCTGGTTTCTCTGTGTGTGGCTATGTGTATGAGTGAGTGAAAATAGTACTTTCAAGCCAATTTGAAATACCTGCTTTGACAGGATTTTGATTATTCTGTTTATAATATTTCAAGGTAAAATGATATATATTAAAGTTCAAGGAAGTTTATGCTAAGAACTCAGAAAAGTTGAACAGTTCAGTTTCATTTGGTTCCCCCAGAAATTGTGTCTGTTTTCTTTTTGAACTGATGTTTACTCTTCATGGTTTTAGATTGCACTCTTGGATTCTCCAACAGCTTTAAGTATGGAAGAAAAGCTTCAACAGAATGAAGCAAGGGTGAGTTAAAATTTCATAAAGCAGTTTTTAAACATCAAAGAAAAGGAAAGGTGGGTGGTCTGGATGCAGGCGTACTCATAATTTTCAGGATTTTTTTTATGTGCAACTAAGCTTTTTCCAACCAGGAGCATTGCCTTGGTGCTTAAAAAAAAAAGTAAGTGTGTGAATTAATAATTTTGTTATCCTACTAATATAACATTGTAACTAAGAACAAAATACATCTTTTATGTTTATGTAGTAGTTCTGTTTATGAAAATGAAATTAAAAGACTTGTTCCCTGACAGCCTGCCTTACTAAGAAAGTATGTTTGTAAATAGCCTAGAGAGGGAAAAGTCACTAAATGACAGTAAAAAGTAGCAAGTAATCACAGTAAGAAATATTCAGGGTGTAGAAAAAACAGCAAAATATTATGGGGAGAATGGTCACCTCTTCTATGCTTTGAAGTAATTTATAACTTGTGTGGGGTAGGTTTTTAGAAAACTTCAGTATTTAAATCTGGTGTGTACAAATCTATTAAGTGCCTAATTAGCTATTTTTTGGGGGAGGGTCTTAGGTCTAGGTGTACTTCACAGTGTGCTTTTCACCAAGTTTTTTCAATAATCCAGCCAAATGTAGATGCTGGAAAAAATTTCCAGACAGTTTGGATAACTCATAGGATCCAGAAGAATCTAGATATAATGGTACTATCATTTCTCTGACTAGCAGTCTTTCATTCTTTATTGTATCATTCTGTGTTAATTCTTTCCTGTGTATTAGCTTGCTTTGAAAGCTGTTGTAAATTGGTTAAAAAAAAAGAGTAAAAGTCATACTTTGGAAGAGGCAATAGGGAAATATTTGGAAGTATTCAAATACCTGGCAGCAGATATTTAGTTCTGAATACTGCCAAAAAGATGCCAATCATATGTAGATATGATGGCTTAAAAAAAACTAGCTCCTTAGGTGGTTTAAATGGTCAGGTTTACACTGGTACTGCTTCAACCTTTAGAATTAGAACATTTATTCTTGCCTTCAGAATCCTGTTTTACTTATATCCTTAGTCTTTTTGAGTATAAACAAAAAGCTTTTATCTAAGAGTAGCTCAGTAATGTAAATTGCTGACTATGGGCTAATTAGAGTATGTTATTCATGTTCTGACAGTAACCATTGCTTATGGTGTTCAGAAGTGTTGGCCCTGCTCTTTGGGGTGTTTATCAAGTGTATTTTATTACCTTTCTCAGCCATATTAAAAGGTTATGTGATTACTATTCATGATAATTACAACAGACATAATTACTAAGAATTCTTGGTAGATATTGCAGTGGTTGTAGCTTTTTTATGATTGAATGAGTGCAATAACTAATTTGTTTGTACAGATTAAAAAACTTTATCACCATATTTATATTGCCTGACAAGTATATGGTGACTTTTTTTAATGAGTTGATTTTCTTTATATAAGAATAATTTGGAGTAGTTTAATTTAAAAACACTTCATTTGAAAGATTTAATTAAAAATGAAATGAAGTATTTCTGAGCAATACAAATTGTTCTGGTATGGTGAATAGAGCTGTGATAGACTTCCTTCATGTTTTTCTTTAATATTTTGAAATTTATTTCGTTTTAATGTTCCAGTTAGCAGCACTAGGAATTACAGTAATGCATTGAAAAGTGTGCCTACTTGTCTTTGTTGAAATCTTGAGATGCAGGTAGAGATGAGAGAAGTTTCTGTAGCTGTCATGGATTAATTTGGAGATCATCTGCACAGACCAAAAAAAAAAACAGCTGCAGGTGGCAAATGGGGAGATGTTTGGAGCAACTGCAACGATGGCTTCTCTTTGTGCAATGGCATTATATGAAAGTTACCTAAAGAGGTGGATGAGTGCTTGATCAGGAAAGAAAGGACAAATCCTGAGCATTCTGACCTCAGTTTGGGGGAAGGTCATGGAGTGGGTCATCTTCAGTCCAGTCACACAGCATGTAGAGAACAGCCAGGGGAATCAGGCCCCATCAGCGTGGGTTCAGGAAAGGCAGATCCTGCTTGACCAACATTATTGTATTTGCTGGGACCCTCGTGGCAGGGAGGAATCTGACTCCATGTTCTCAGAAGGCTAATTTATTATTTTATGATACTATATTATATTTAAGAATACTAAACTATACTAAAGAATACAGAAAGGACACTTACTGAATGCTAAAAAGATAATAATGAAAACTTGTGACTCTTTCCAGAGTCCCAACACAGCTTGGCCCTGACTGGCCATTGAGTCAAAACAATTCACATGAAACCAGTGAAACAATCACCTGTGGGTAAACAATCTCCAAACACATTCCACATGTGAGCACAACACAGGAGAAGCAAATGAGATAAGAATTGTTTTCCTTTTTCTCTGAGGCTTCTCACCTTCCCAGGAGAGAAATCCTGGGCGAAGGGATTTTTCAGAGAATGTTAATGTGGCAAACATCATCTCTTTCTATGAGAGGATGACCTGGTTTGTGGATGAGGAAAAGGCTGTGAATATTACCTGGACTTTAGGAAAGCCTTTGATGCTATCTCCCACAGCATTCCCTTGGTAGAACTGTCTGTTCATGGTTTGCACAGGTGCATTGTTTCAGAAAAATCTCTGGATGGCTGAACCAAGAAAAGTGGTGGAGTTAAATCCATTTGGCAGCCAGTCCCCAGTGGTGTTCCCCAGGGCTCAGTATTTGGGCTAGCCCTGTTTAATACCTTTGATCTGCACGAGGGGAGCAAGTGCACCCTCAGTGGGGCTGCAGATGGCCCTAAGGTGTGTGGGTGTTGATCTGCATGAGGGTAGGAAGGCTCTGCAGAGGGATCTGGCCAGACTGGATTCATAAGCAGGGACCAACGGTGTTGGGTTCAGTAAGGTGAAGTGCCAGGTCCTGTCTCGGAATCTCTGCTGCTCACAGTGACCTCAAGATGCATTAAAAGTCTCTTTTTCCAGCCTGGCAGCCAAAGGAGGAGTCAGAACTGTTCTATTCTTGTTCTCAAGGTTGTTTATTGTTTCTTATCTATACCATTCTTTCTTTCTCTGACCTGCTGTAGGTGTGTCTGGCAGGTTGGGTTGAGGCACACTGTCTGCCCCTGGGGTGGTGTTATCTTTTTATACTAAAAACTATGTGTATTATTATTTATTATTTACAATAACTTCCCAATACCTATCACCTATGTTAGACAGTGTGTCTCTACTCTTAACCAATCCAAAAGTGCCACCATCACCTAGAAGATGGAGGCTAGGAAGAAGAAAGAAAAAGGAAGAAGGCATGCCCAAATTCCTCCATCTTGGGACCCCGAGCCCCCATTCTAAAAACTTCAAAAATCTATTTTTCACCCTGTGACAAACTATTATTCTACTTAACTTTCTTGACTCGTAGTTCTTCATATAAAGGTTGGTAATTGTTTTTTCCAAGGGCTAAATCAAAGGCACAGGGGTCTTGGGCTCTGTGCCGAGGTCTCTGAGCCCCTAGGCAGGGTCTCGAGTCCTCCAGGGCAGCCCGAGGAATTTCCTGGGTTCCCACAGTCCTGCCCTTGGTTCACAACACCAGGCAGCACCAGAGCCTGGAGGAAAAGGAACTGAAATGTGCCCAGTGGAAAAGCACCTGGGGGTGCTGGTTAACAGCAGCTAAAGATGAGTTCTTGTGCCCAAGAAGCCAAGAAAGCCAGTGGCACCTGGCTGTGCCAGCAATAGTGTGGCCAGCAGGAGCAGGGAGTGATTCTTCCTCTGTACTTGGCACTGCTGGGGCCACCCCTCGAGTGCTGCGTTCAGTTCTGGTCCCCTCATTTCAAAAAGGACACTCAGGTGCTCACTGGAGTGAGTCCAGAGAAGGACAGTGAGAGTTGGGGAAGTATCTGAGGCACAGGTGTGAGGGAGGGAGTGGTTGTTTAACCTGGAAAAAGGGAGGTTCAGGGATAACCTCACTTTCTACAACTACCTGTAAGGAGGCTGTAGCCAGGTGGGGCTCAGTTTTCTCCCAGATAAAAGGCAATAGGACTAAAAGAAATGGCCTTAGGTTCTTCAGGGGAGGTTTAGGTTGTATGTTAGGAAAAATTCCTTAATGGAAAGGTTGTCAAATATTGGAAAAAGCTGCCCAGGAAAAGGATTGATTCGCCATCTCCAGAGATATTTAAAAGACCTGTAAATGTGGCACTTCAGAGGGATGTGTTCAGAGGGCTTGGCAGTGCTGGGTTAGCAGTTGGACTTGATGATCTTAAGTTGTTTTCCAACCTAAATGATTTTATATCCAGCACTCTCCCTGTCTGCAATGCCTTTGCAAGCATCTTCTCACTTCTGTGCTGATGACAATGAAGTGGGTGGTTTCTAAGTTGCAGCAGATTTTCACTCCTGCAGCCTGCTGGTCTGGCTCTTCCTCTGCATGCCATCATCTAGAGGGGATTTTTGCCTTAACATGCCTGCCTGTGCCATGGGAAAGGAGCTGTCCTGTTGTAGCTAAGGGATCAGTAAACTTTGTAGGATTAAAGCACTTTATGAAACTGTTTGAAGGTAGATAATTATTTGAAGTAATTATCCCAGAATTTCTTTTCATCTTACAGTGTAAATAAGAATTTTGGGTTTTGAGGGAGAAGTATTGTAGATATGGCAATTATTGCAGTAGCATCAGGTGCACTTCTATCTGCTGAAGTATTAAACTTCACAAAGAATTACACAAATACTTCTTTGAGAATGCATTTATCAAGAACTTTGGAAGAGATGTGATTTTCTTCAAAATTTGTTTTCTTTCATAGGTACAAGAACTGACCAAAGAATGGACTAACAAGTGGAATGAAACTCAAGATATTCTGAAAGTAAGGCAAATAAATAAATGTTCCCCTTGGCATTTGACCTAGCCTTAGTACTTTCCTTAAAAAAGTTATTTAAGTCATCATCTTTGGTTCAGCTCCTTGTGTTATTCACCATAGTGACCCCACAGTGCAAAACAGTTTCTCTCTAACAAATCTTTAAATTGCTGAATGGTTTTATTGAATTAAAAATGCAGAAACTCTGGGCCAGGGACAAGTGGATCCCTCATATCCTTGGTATTTGTGTGGTATCACCAAGACCTGTGAATAATCACTTCTTATCTTGCATTGGGTGTCTCAGTGGATGTAGTGCATTTTAGATACGGATTTTCCATTGTCCTGGTGAGATTTTGTATTGGCATTTTGTGCATGATTGAGGTGGCAGTCTGAGGTTATATTTTAACAGGCTACTTGATGATTCCATGTGTTTGTACAAGCACATGTATGCATGCACACATACACAAAGGACTAATTCCCACAATTTGTTTTTTAACATATTAACTAATATTTTTGTTGCAAAATGGTTTAACTGTTCTGTTAAATAAAATCTTTGAAAATGAAGCTTAAGCTTTCAGGATTTGCAGAACACAACTTGTTTGTAATGCAATTCAAGCAAGCATTTAGAAGTCATTTTTTAATTCTCTGTATCACTGATCTCAAACTTTTTTTCTTGTATCACTTGTTGATTTCTTAAATTTTTTTTCTTCAAGTCCACCACTGTCTTTGATCTGACTTCCACATGAGTTGAATGGTTCTGTGCTTAAAAATAAAAGTAAAGCACATATAGCAGAGAGAATAGAGCAGGGTTGGTGAGTACTTAGCAGTTGGCATGAGAGAATGGACTGTTTAATGTCTAGCTGGATACTGAGCTGGGAATTATCAATTGCATATTCATCAGAAATGCTTTGGCTATATCTTTATGTTATTTGGTTGTTTTGAAGCATCTATACATACATAAAACTGTTAATTCTCTCTTTATTCACATGTGGATTGGGAAGTCCATTGTCACATGTAGCATTTGTGAATTTTGGTCAGCTGTGGAAGTGAACATTATGTGGGAAGTTTTGAAAGCTCTATGTTGGAAATGCACCGATTCATGCACATAAATTACAGAATGAGAGGGGGTGTTAACTGAACAATACACATAAACAAGGGAAAGCTGCATTTGTTAAATACTTGAATCTAAAGGACTTCAACACAGAAACTGTAATTTCTGATTTTCTAGTACTGAGCTTTTTCAGCATGATTCTTGCAGCTTCTATATTCAACATATTGCAGCTTCTATTCAACTCTCATAGAATAATATTTGAGTGTATGAATATACCTTATATTCCACTTTTGGGTTAAAGGCAGTTGATTAAACTTTGTCCCAAACACCCTGAAAATCTGCAACAGATTTCTTAGTTGTACTGTTCTATTTTACACCATTTCACTGAAGGTATCCATATTTTTATTCACTTTTTGTTTAATGATTTGTGAAGTCACTAACAGCATATGAGTGGGAAAGGGCTTTTTGGAAGTTTGCCAGGCTGAGTCACTGGAGAGCAGATTTTAAACTTCAGAGAGCAGTGGGTTTTTTGTTATGGGTTCTCTGTGAGTTCACTGGGGTTTTTGTTTTGTCATTTACGTCCCTCCCTTGCACACAGAGACAGTGCACGTTGTGATTTGTAAAACCAGATTGTCTTGGCACTCTAGGAAGTGAGACTGTCTTTGTATGTCCACATCACTGAAGTCACACCTCCCAGTTTCCCCATGCCATAATTCAGTAACTTCCAGGACATTCTTTATTAAGGTACTTAGAACTTCATGTTTGTATTATATTTAAGACCTTCTTTCCTTTGCCTCCCCCTGGCTTTGCTATCCTGAGATAGTTGGTGCCTTCCAGCTCCTGACCTGCAACAGGCTTGGAGAATTAAAAACCATTTGCTTTTCACTTTCTAACACTTTTTCCTCCAAATCTTACAGCCATATGCCTGCAAGATGCAAGTGCACTTGTTTGTAGCTGAATGGGAGTCCATACTTTATTGTATATAGTTATGCTTTTTTGTACTAAGTTCTAAATATTAAAGTTCACAAGTTCTAAATATTAAAGTTCACATGATTTTGAATTGTTCTCACAGGCTGATGGGGAAATCTGTTAATGTTTAAATCGAAAATAATTGAAAGGATTTTGCATAAGCCTTGTAAAATGCAAGTAAGACTCACAGGGCATGCTGGTGTCTTCCACTAGATCAACAGAAAACTGCTGGAAAAAGTTACCTGGCTTTCAGTGAATACAGTGCTTTCATCAGGCAAAGATGCCTGACAGATAAACAGTGTTTTGCAAGGAGGATGTTGCTTAAATTTTTTTACCCTTGCCAGTTATTTGGAGCCCTGTTTAAAATTAGACCAGCAGCATCTAAATGCTACCTTGAAGATAATTCATAGAGAATGGAAAACACTCTCCAGCTAGAAAGTACCAAGGAACAGAAAAATCCATGTGAAGGCAGGTTTTTGATAAAAAGTATTTGGCAGCTTAAAATTCAATTTTTCTAGTCAGCACTGTACCATATGTGCAGCTGACATCTGCATCCCAGCATTCTTCCTTATTTCTCTTGGTAACTTTTGTCCCCTCTGACATTTGTGCATAGTTAACCTGAAGTTATGTTTCTCCATCTTTAGACTGAGTATGTTGAACTACCCTATCTCCAAATGTTGTCAGTTTTGATTTGGTGTAGTGTGCAGTGGCTGAATGCCACTGTGAGCTGTGAACATCTTGTGTAGTCTTTCATTGTGTTGATGATAGATTTGGCATATCTTGGGCTGGGGGTTGTAGCACTGATCATATGCTCTTTTTCTTTTGTGCTTTTGGAAGAATCCTTTTGGAGGATTCTGTGGGTGGTGGCTCCTCTGGACACTGAATTATTGTCAACTCACACCTAAAGCCCAAATCTTCTCATTTTCTGTATTCCAGGCCTAGGACACTTCATCCATCAGGGTTTAATTTTGTGCTGACTCTATATGAAGGATTCTTTATTGTGTAGCATGGCAGGTTCTTGGTGTTGATCTGCCTGAAGTGCCAAGCATTGCTTATAGTAGTGATGTTTGTTTTCATCCTTGATCTTCTCACTGTAATACAAACTGACACTCTAACCTTGCTTAGTTCAACATTCTGTCACCCATCCTTGTTTTTTATAACAGCAAGGATATTTGAATGCTTCATAAATTTAATAAATATGTGGATGATGCTTCACCATTGGGTAAAATACTGCATCAGAGCCCAAATAGTGATAGTGTTTGGTTTGAAGTCCACAGGCTTTGGGTTATTTCTTTAAATGTCACCAAAGGATTGCACAGATTTACAGAACAGTGTTGCTTTACATTGCTTCTGTCTTCAGATGTCTTGCAACCTCAGCACTTAACTGGAGCATTCAGCTTTCATCTCAAGCTCATTGGATCTTTGTGTGAATTTTTTTTGCCTTCTTCTAAAGTTCTTTCATATACATTCCCAAAAAGAAGAGGAGGAGGGAAGAAATCCTGTTTGCTCTTTTTCTTAGTTTAGTCCTTTTTGTACTGTTCTGCTGAAGATCAATCAGGGATCTAAGATGTTAGGGTAACCTAGCCAACTTTTGATTTTTTTCTCTTAATTGATAATTTAATGAATTGGTATGAAACTTCTTTTGATGTGGCTGCTTTATTTGACTGCATATGTTGTCATTCTCCTAGAGATCTTTTCTTTTAATGTCTCACCTTTTTTTTGTCATCCTTTGTGCATGTTTCAGGTTTTTTTCTAACATTTAGCAGCTTTTAGATTAATCTTTTTAAAATGTGCGCTCCTTTATATAATTCTCTGCTGATTTTTCTTCCCAACTTTTTTTTATATTTCTCTTCCTTTTTCTGTTTGTGTAGGAATTGGTATGACTTTGAGCTGTTGCCTTTCTAATGTATGTCATTTGTAGTTAGTGTAAAGGTATTTAAATGCTCTTTTTAACTTATTTTTAGTTTGAAGTAGATTTAAAGTTCCCTTTTATTTGCTTATCCTGTTGTTTGATTCTAACCATGTCATTAGCTTTGTGTGTCGATCTCAAAGGATACAGAGGGATCTATCATCAGAGTCTATTAAAGGCCAAGGGGTTTTCTGTGTGTGTGTGTCTCTAATTCCTGTATTCAATAGTTTAACTAGTCACTACTTCAGCTGGCTTTGTGCTGTTGATTTAGTGACACCACCTCTCCTGCATCAATAATTCTGCTGCAGCACTTTACCACATGGTGTGCAAATATGTAATTGAAGACTGTTTATTGATGATTTATTGATTATTCTTTGTCTTTTTTGTGCTGTTTGTTTGACTACTGCTTAATTGTGCATATTTATGTCTTAACAATGGTTGTTCCTACATGAGGAAGAAAACTGTATGTAAACTGCTTATCTTCAAGCATTAACATCTACTGTTTGTTTATATCATGCCTCTTTTTGGGGAAAATGAAATACCCTTGATTTGCCATGATGAATAAATACAGATTGATACCAATTATTTTGGTGGACAGACTCATCTAAGAAGGGGAATTTTCTTTCTTTTTGTTGTTTTGAAGCAATTATACATACGTGAAACTTGATTAATTCTCTATTCACATGTGGATTGGGAAGTCCATTGTCACATGCAGCATTTGTGAATTTTGGTCAGCTGTGGAAGTGAACATTATGTGGGAAGTTTTGAAAGCTCTATGCTGGAAATGCACTGATTCATGCACATAAATTACAGAATCAGAGTAGGTGTTAACTGAACAATACATATAAACAAGGGAAAGCTGCATTTGTTAAATACTTGAATCTAAAGGACTTCAACACAGAAACTGTAATTTCTGATTTTCTAGTACTGAGCTTTTTCAGCATGATTCTTGCAGCTTCTGTATGAACTGCACTCTCATAGGATGATATTTGAGTGTATGAATATACCTTATATTCCACTTTTGGGTTCAAGGCAGTTGATTAAACTTTGTCCCAGATTCTTTAGGAATCTTGGCTGTCTGCAGTAAAGACAGTAGGAGACCAAAACTCAGAGCAGCTGTGTTGCTCTTTACAAGGTGTAGATTAGGGTGACACAAGCAAATATATTTTAACAACTTGCTTTCCATGGTGGCTTGGATACCATAGTGAACTCTGTCAAGAACACTTTGTTGTGTTCTATATAAATGTTGCATTTGTCTACATTTATTTTCATAGCCAGATAATCTTTAATCCACATTTGCTGAGTGGTATTGAAACACTGTTTTCTCAGTTCTTCTGCCTGAAAGGCTGGGCATACATCACCATTTTGCTGTTTTATGCCTTGTTGTTACTCCCTGTTAACTGTGACCCACTTGTCTGCTTTTCCTCTTCTCATCTGTGTTATGTTCTACCCCAGTGTATTGCCCTTTGATGAGCATTTGTTTTCTACATTCTTTCATATCTTTGCTTTAACAAGCTCCCTCCTCAGGTGAGAAGTGCTGTCAATTAGCACCTTCTGCTTTCACCTAAAATTCTCCTGTCTACTTCCACTTTTGATGGCAGCAGGGTAGAGGAGTTGTAGAAGCTCTTGGGCTTCTGAAGAACAAACTCTAGGACTTCTAAGAAGTAAATTTGCTTTAATCCTGCCCTTTAGAAGTGCATGTGAGTTTTAAAGACCTTTCCTCACATGTCTGTGGAGAACAGATTCTAAAATTGGTTCTATTTACAGGTCAAATGAAAAAACTGGTGTTACAAGACTGGTGTGCATCTGTATATAAAACAATGTGTACATGATGTGCATGTAAACCATTTACAGCTTTGGCATGTGTGTTTATTTGTATGTTTGGCAGGAATTGTTTCTAAGGTTTTTTCTTTTTCAGTACGTGAATAATTTTTGTAAACTTGTTGTTAGTTAGGCATATTGGTGTTGCATTTTGGTTATAATCTCTGTTGTTGGCAGTGGTTGAAGCATATTGGTCTATTTCTAAAGGGAGAACTACATCTGTACTTCGACTTGAATGAACCTTATTTGATATTTTATAACTTCTTTTATCATCTGTTTGTATTAGAAAACTCTTACTGCATGCTTCCAGGTTTTGTTTCCTTTCTAAAAGCTATGTCATCTGCCTGATGCTTTAAACCTTTTAAGAGGTTTAAAAATCTCTGCAAAATTAACACAGGATTGCACAGCTATGAAGCTGGCAGAAAGAATTTAAGTCAGATGTTGCTGCTTTGTTTTCAGTTAGAAAAGTTCATAGAATAAATAGAGTAGCAACTCTATTCCTAGGGATATTGGCTTTCTCAATAATAGTTTGTCCTCCAGCAATTATGTAATATATGTTAATTTATCAAACTGGATTTGTATGGAAAAGAAAAATGCACATTCACATTAAGTAGTCTCTTATTAACCTTTTATGTTTCATAGAATTGCCTTCAGCTGGCTTGTGTGTGCTGTGCAGAGGAAAAGATATTATAAAAGTTTTAAGAGGGATGATGTTAATTATTCTTGTTTATCTTGATCAGTAATCACTCAATAAATGAAAATAGCATCTTTTCTCTAAAAAGCCTGTTTAACTGTGGTTTGGATTTCTTGCACTAGATGTCACTGCAGATACAATAATCAAATTCTTCTGCATGCTTAATTTGGATGTAATTCAGATATTTTAAGGGAAAATGATTTGCAATATCTTGAATTTCATTTCTGTTTGCATCCACTAAAATAAGTTTATGAGAATGCCAAAACATTGCTTTAGGAGCAAGTCCTGAAGAACCTGAGTAACTGTTCTGACAAAAACACTTCTAAACAACAATTCACAGATGTAATGCACTGCAAAGTGATTATGTACATTGAGATTTAATGCACTTATTTTTCAGTGCATTTTTCAACCATCTTTTTCAACTGACAGTATATCTAGAATGTTTGAGAAATTTAGCTAAAGCCTGTAAAACATATTTATTTTCTTAAATTTGTATCCTTGGTATTTTAGAGATGTAAAAGATCAGTTTCTGAGAGAGGCAGTATCTTATTTTCTCAGGTAATACAGGTGAGAAGGCAAAGAGGCTTTTGGACATAGAGGTCTTCACCAGGCCAATTCTACTAATTGCTTCACTGATTATTGCAGTTGAAACACCAGTGGCAATGATATGCAGTTCCTATTTATAACTCCTTCTTTTAACATTTTTTTCTCATGATTAATCACTTCTGTAGATTTATAACTGAGTTTCAGTACATGAAAATTTAATAAGTTTGTTTTTTTTAATCTTTTTTAAGAAAGTTGTCTGATAACAAGGGAGTGTTTACTGCTCTTGGTCCTTTCACATTATTTACCTACAGCATGAGCAATGATGAGTAATGTCAAGCTTAGCTCTCAATTTTATTAGGATTTGTTTTATTACACCTGGCCTTGTGTATTATGTATTTATTTCCCAAGTGTAGCAGTTACCAGCAGTGGTTGTAGTTAAAACATCATCTATTCTGGTCAGAAAATTTCTCCTTTGGAATTTGAGTTTGGACAGAGATTATCCAAATATGATTTGTTTTACCTTAGAGACATTGGTTTTTCATACAATATGACTGAACAGATATCATTATTAAGTGATGAGTATTACTTAAGTAATTTGTTTGTCTCAGCCTTGGCTTGATGTTGTCAGAGCATGAAAAAGGTACTGAACTGGGAACTGGTGCTACTTATCTACTGTAGCTCTTTTCCTAATAGAAGCAGAATTGAAAGGGTCCCAGCCACCTGAGGAAGGCTTAGTGCAGCAGTCAAAAGTAGATTTCAAAAGGAATAATTGTCTGCTTTCAAGTCCTTCTGCCACCTGTGTTCATCTGATGAAGAAATCTCCTTTTTCTCTTGCAGATGCAATAGCTGCTTGTGGTGCCTTTGTGGTGGACTGAGCACTTTTAACTTTGACTTTCTGCTAGGAAGTTGTGATGAAGAGATGCCTAATGCTACTGATTGTTTTTTGTTTCAATTTTAAACACTTTTTCCCACTTGTCACCAGCTGGGCCATAAGAGAAGCACAACTGGGGGCTACAGTTTCTGAGCTCACCAATCACTGATTAAGGCAGGTTGTACTGTTTGGTTGATAAGGCTGTGCATTTCAAAAGAGGCTCTCCAGTGTCTAGGAGTATCCATATTGCCAAATATTTCACTACCCTCCTCCTCCTTCCAAGTGGGGCCCTGCATTTGTAGATTATTCAGGCCATGCTTAGCTTTAATGCATCACTGGAGCTTGTGGGTGGTTTTCAAATGAAAGGGAGTCAGAATGGTTGCTTTTGAAATCCTTTCTACAGCTCAGATGCCACTTGTTCAACAATTCCTCCTGGGCATTTGTTCTGCTTTCCTATTAATTATCTTGTGCCAGGAAGGTGGTCTAAATTGAAATCAATGGAGATTCCTGAAAGAAGAAGAAATATATCCTAAAAACTGTTTCTCCCAAAGGATCAGCAGAGAAGTATTAAGAGAGAGAAAAAAATGTAAGTTTCTTTCTGGATTTGGCTATGGGATGGGAAAGAAGCATTCCAACATCAACAGTTTAGATGAACCCCAAATTTAAATCTGCCTCACAAACAAGCTGTTTCTAATGATAGTGTGATGTGAAATGCTGGAACCATTTCATTCTGCTGGTGGTTTTAGCAGTATATTTAGGAGTTTATTGCTGTGTGATTCTGATACCTTTGAGTGCATGGTACTGTTGTGCATCTGACTTGGCATCTTAAATGGCAGCTGGGCATTAGCCTTGATTCACACAGTCCTAAACACAGGTAGCAGCACAGACTGTGGCTGCTGCAACCAGGCAAGAATGTGCATCTAACTATGCATATTCCTCTGCAAAAGTCTTCACTGTTGTGTTGCTAGTCCTGAAGTCTGTTTTTTCTCCTTGGTGGTTGTTGCTTGGCTAGTGTGCATGGTCCTTCTTCCTCCTCCAATTCCATTCAATAGCATGGACTACATGTGGATCCAGAGGAAGGAATTCACAGATTTAAAGCAATCTGTTACTTTAGATTAATCTCTACAGAAGAGAGATGAATGTCTAAACAGTAAACAGAACTCTAGATAAGTGAAACACTTAATTCTCCCATTGCCCTAGAAACATGTAAAAAATAGCTTTTTAAAATTAATACATGTATTTGCTATGAGCCTAGGGGTTTTTTTTCTCTCTATAATTCCCTGACTCATTTATCATCCAGCTTTAGCAACAAATGAGGTAGGAGTCCTGCAGATAATAGTCCACCGCTTTCTCAATTTATTCCCAGAATAAAGCCTATGAAATAAATTATTTACAGGTCCTGTAGAAAATATGTTATCATGTAATTAAAGGCTGTTTTGTAATGCATATGGAAGAAGAGATGAGTGAAAATAGCTGTCTCTTTGTCTTCCTGCCAGGCCTTTTCCCCTTTTTAGCTATCAGCATGAAGAATACTGAAGGTGTAGTTGCTGTCTCCTGGCTGGGAGGTATAATATCTCCTGCTTGGTAGTGTCAGTAATGGCAAGAAAAGTCTTGTTCTCTGCCCCAAATGTCAGTGTTGCTGTATGCAGACTTACTTGTCCTTTGTGTGTCCTCAGTGTGTTCACACATAGGAGACTCTGAAGCCTCCTTCACTTGGGACAAACCAAATTTGCTCTGGGTGCCTTACAAGGGTAGCTTTCCCTTAGATCAGGCTAGTGGGGACAGGAACCAGCCTGCAGCAGATGCTCCAGCATGGAAAATAGAAGCTTTGATGGTTTAAGTTTTATAAGCCACTGGAAAACAGAATTTTACAGACTAGTGTCCAGAAAGCCAAAATAGGAACCTCTGCTTACAATTAGCCAAATCCTGCAGCTCTATTCAGTGGATTTTTCTCAGATGTCAGAAGTAGTTCTGTCTGTGCAAAAAAGTCTCAAGTGTTAAGGAGCAGGCATTTCAGCTTAAGTTGGTTGTTGGAAGTCCAGGAATGAGGGCCAAATTTCCTGAAAAATAACTTTGGATATGCAAAGGCTTCTTATAGAAATCCTTGCAGCACACTAAGTGTAGAGGTGCTTTGGGATGCCACCACAATAGTAGGGTTTATGTATATTGGTAGCCAGCTGCATGTTAGCAGTGAGCAAACTGTTCCAAGAGGGAAAGAGAAATAATGAAAAATGGAGAGGGTAGGCTGACCTCCTGAGACTAAGAACTGCTCCTGTAATTTCCTCATTCTTTAGATCATTCATTTTCCATCATTTTAGCTTCACTGTCTTAGCAGTTGCTCACTTAAGCAGTTTTACAATCTGCATTGGCCTTTTTGACTGGTGTTCATTGCAGAGACCTGTTGATGCCTCTCTGGGCTGCTGCAGGAGCACCTGCATTTTCACAGTAAGCTGCTCACAACAAAATTGCAGTTTTCTGATCTTGCTTTTTGCAGACTCTTCAATTGGCATCTCTTGCTTGATGAGGGTGCTACCATCTGATGTTCTGGGAGATGGGGGAAAAACTGCTTAGGAAGTTTTTGCAGCGGTGGTTTTCTTTGTAGTTTTGGATAGTAGAAGTTTCTTTATCTCAGAAGAATGAGAAGTGCCTTCTCTCTACTAAACTTTTTGTTTTAAGTGCACTGAAACCAGTACAGCCAATAGTATAGTGTTAATTCTTTGTTCCATTATCTAGAAGACACAGTAAGAGTTTGTGCCTTACCCAACATCTATATGCACAAGTAAATCAATATCCCCTTTCATAATTGATGGCTATGTAAGTAATTTATTGCCTCTTAAGGCAATTATTTTTAATATTAAGGCATTATTTTATTTATTATTTTTGTATTAAGGTATTATTTTTAATTTTAAAAAATGTTTCATTGAAGTCCCAGAATAGTCCCAAATGTAACTTTGGCAAGTGCACAAGTTATAAAGCCTACACCTCCACTGATGGTGTTTTCCATATTTCCTCCTCTCTTAGCATTGCCTCCCCAATAGCATGTACTACTTTTGAGGCTAGTGGTTCAAAATTTATTTTGATATTCCAGAAACTATACCTGTGTTAAACCGAAATAAAACATTGGGTAGAAATTTGATATTGTATATGGAGCTTTATAAAAAACTCAAGTTTTTTAAACAGTCACCCACTAAGATGAGGAGCTGCTTCACTGATTCAATACAGAGCAAAAGAGTTTTTCCTACTTTAATGTGTAGGCTGTCACTTCAGTGAGAATCTCAGACATTTCAGAGTTGTTTTCTTGGAACACTTTTTTTTTTTTTAACCCTTGGAATTGTTGGTCACAATTAGACTATTGAATTTTTTTCAGCTGTTAGTGTTTTATCTTAGCTGATCTTGTTATCATAAGTATTTTTAAGGGAGCTAGTCTACAGAACAAGAAGGGTGTTCATGTAACCAGTTTTCATCCAAAACATAGCAAGCAAAATACTCAGCTGTGCTTATTCCTTCACCTTTTAAGGAAATATTATTAGTAAGCCCAAACCAAACTTCCATCTTTTGAAATACTTTTTTTACTCCTCTCCTAGCTCTTGTTCCTCTTGTCCATACACTAAATGTTTTCTCATACTTTGAAGTGAAATTTCCTTGTTCCTCTTTTAGTTCTTTGAGCAATATTATGCATAGAGAAATCTTTTTCCATTTTCAACCTTCGTATCAATAAATTCCCTAATGCTGACATTTCTAGTGTTTCTTGACATCCATTTCCAGTATTTTCTTATATTGGGAGGTTACTGTGTATATGCTAGTTGTCTAGAAAACTATTGATAAAGTGTCTGTCTGGCATTCACATTCTCTGAAAAAATCCTCTTTGCCCAGGATTTTTCTCCTGGGAAGCTGAGAAGCCTCAGTGAAAAAGGAAAACAATAATTATCTGATTTGCTTCTCCTCTGTTTTGCTGCTTTGGAGATTGTTTACCCACAGGTGATTGTTTCATTGGATTCTGGTGTGAGTTGTTTTCACTCTTTGGCCAATCAGGGCCAAGCTGTGTTGGGACTCTGGAAAGAGTCACGAGTTTTCATTATTATCTTCTTAGCCTTCTGTAAGTATCTTTTCTGTATTCTTTAATATAGTATAGTATTCTTTAATATGATATAGTATCATAAAATAATAAATTACCCTTTTGAGAATATGGAGTCAGATTCATCATTCCTGCCTTTGTTGGGGCATTCCCTGCAAATACAGTATCTGTCCATCTTCTGGATGGCAGTGCAGCATTCAAAAGGAAGGACTGGGTCTGTTCCATCTTCAGCCTTTGGTAGTTTAAGCCCTCAATGCAAGCATGAAAAGCTCTTGTCCACAAAAATCAGATTTGTTACCTGGTGTGCAGCAAACCAGTCATTACACACTAGAGAGAGACATTGAACATTTATTTCAGAGTTGACCAACCTTGGGTGCTTTTGGTATTGCACAAATCAAGCACACCAGCTGTCAGAACTTGTTGCTATTTGTACATTTTAACAAACAAAGGAATTAGTGTACTTTGGCTACAAGTCACCCAATTCTCATATTAGTTGGTATTCCCTCTTCTGTTGGTTAATGATTCTCTCACTTCCTTTTGTGAATTAGTCTGTATGCTCAGGCTTTCTCTTCTTTTGGGTCTGTGGATTTCTAGGCTTGGTGATTGTGATCTGCCCCTGCTGAAATAATCTTTTACCCAGTCGAAGCTGATTTCAGCACAATTGGTGAGTTGCTTTATTAGTTTCTTTCTTATCTTGGAATTTCTGCTGTATGTCCTTGTGACCCATACATTTTGCGTTCTCTGGGCCCGCTATAAGTGGTGCATCCTTCTTCCCAAGGTTTGTTAACTTCCTCCTAGGTCTGAGATCACTGAAGCATGTCCAGCCCTAAACCTTACCTAGGCAATTTTACCAATGAGAACTTTGTTTTTCTAACAGCTGGACATCACTTAGAGCTTGTTTGCTGCTCTCTCATTTATGGGTTGAATCTCCCTTCTTGTCGATTAGGCTTGAAAGTGTAACAAAGATTTAACATTAAAGGACTTCCTTACAGAAACTTTACACCTTCCACATTTTGCAACACACTGTTTCCAGATTTTTTTTTGACTCTTGTAGTTTTTTCCAGTTGGTCCATAGAAAGATTACTTGATTATGCAGGATTTTTTCTTCTGGTACACTGACATATTTTTCCCTCTGAGTATGAAAATGTTACTGAGATATAGTAGAGAGTAGATTGAACCCTGACAATCTAATATTACTTAATATCCTTCTCTTTCCTCTACAGTCTTCCCAGAAGGACATAAAAATATCTTGTCAGCTGTGATTGTGTCATCCAATAAGAGTCTTGTTAAAGAGAGTGCAGATTCAGTTTTATTTGTTGGAGGGTAATGGCCTAGTGTTTCAGGTTATTCCTGTTTTAGGTACTGAAGTATCAGTTAGTGCTTGAAGATATTTGGGTGTCCAATTCCCATTTGGAGTGGATTTGGCTGTATGAATATCTTAAAAACACAGGGTTTAGGCAGAATTCTGTGGGGCGTTTGCTTTTTTCTTTTCCCAAGCACAACTTCCTTCTCTGTGAAAGAAATCTAAGTCTTTTCAGCAAAAGACTTGTGGTTTCAGGCAGCTTCTGGCCTAGTAATAGTTCATCCATGAATATCATTTCTATGTCTGGAGTTTTTGCCTTTATGCAAATACAGAAAACATAATTAGGACTAATTAATCCACGACAGACCAGACAAGAACTTAATCTTGAAAATGTCAGCTTCTGTAGAACTTTTTGTTAAATATTCACATTTAATTTCTTTCAAAGTCTTATTTGCAACATCTAGACAAACTGTGGCTGAAGTATTTGTTCTGAATGCATTTAATTCAATTATCAGATTTTCTCTATGGTATGTGTCTGTTAAAAAGCATCTTGCTGAACAGACACTGCTCTAAACCCTTGACTGTCAAAGGCTGCAAGTTTATTTTTATTTTCAACTGCTTTTCATTGCCTCTTGTTCTTATTTTGTTGCTGTGTTCACAGAGCATAAGGAAACAAATCTCAGATGGGTTATATTTCAAAACATCAAGAACAGTGTTTCAACTTATGTGTGGCAATCCAAAGGTGCTCAGACCTTTGATTATCTGAAGAAGCAGGTTGATGCTATAAGGGGTGAAGTTGGTTTATTACCTGCCCATGGAAGCTTCTTAGCATCCTCCTTCATTTGCATTCCTGAGCTCAGGCTACAGTATCAGACTTACACTTTTGACTAGATAATGGCAGGGTCAGCACCAGGATTGGACAAGGTGGTGGATGGAGCTCTGAGCAACCTGCTCCAGTCAAGGTGTCCTGTGAGGGTCCCTTTCAACCCAAATGCTGCTATGATTCTACAATAGCAGGCCAAAAAAGCTGCTGCTGTGACTCATGAAAAGAACAGATTTGAATATTCTGAAAAGCAATGATTTGGCTGTCTTTTTTTTTTTTGTGAATGTGGAGGTGTTTGTTTTCAAGAAGAATTTCTGATCAAGGGAAATAATTCAAAATCTCATCTTCCAGGCATCATACAAAGCTTGGTTGCTCTAAGGAACAAGATAAGCTATCCAGAAACTTAAAAAACCCAGTCAGGATACCCAGTTGTGCCTTATGTTTTGCACAAAGGAATGGCATGTCCATAATTGTCTGGGTTGTTTGCTTTTTTTTTTGTTTGCCTGTTTGTGTGGTTTTTCTGTTTGTTTTTTTTTCCCCAGTGGGATCTGCCTATCATTTGTGCTTCTGCAGCTTCTGTGGTGACAGCTTTTTGATGAGAACTGAGAAAACCAGATTTTGAAATATTGATATGCCAATTGATCTGCAGAATTTGTTAATTTGCCAGTTATGTGCTGCAGGGGTACTCTGAATTTTGGGGAAAACAGTTAATCTTGTACTCAGGCAGACTGTCACATAACCAAGAATTATCTATGTGAAAGAAGAGAAGCATATAATTCCAGTTTTCTGGTATTCATTTGAGTTGTTAATTGGCCCTTAATAAGAAAACACAGATCCATTTGTCTTTTTTGGTTGCACACCCCAGCTTTGCCAGGAAAGCTTTTTCCATTGAGAAGTGCAGCTGATAATGTGGTAAATATGAACTCATGCTTTTGAGCAGCTGAAATGTAGATATTTGAAGGGCCCAGTTTCAGAGTCCTTCCACAATTCACTTCATAACAAACGTAAGTCAAAGCAACAGTTTTGAATTTAACATTTGCATTTAGCTTTAAATGCTGATTTCCACATGGTAATATTTTAGCAAATTATTTTCCATTCCTTTTATTTTGAGAACTGAGTTTATAATTACTTTTCTGGAAATTGCTGAAGGTGTGATCACCTTACCTTCTTTCCCAGACATTATGTGCTCGTCTTTACTAGGTTAGTTAAAGAAAACACAAGCTGTCACTTATGTGATGCTTTTAATGCAAATTAAAGGCCTATTAAAAGGTCAGAAATCATAAAAAAATATATTCCATTTGGCTGCAAAATGCAACATGGACTTTTGGAAGGAAGGAGGCCATGGACTGGTTGACCTTGATGGGTTCCAGAGTTACAGTCATATGGAGTGAACATAACAGAAAGGCAAAAGAGAATTTTAAGGTTAAGATTCTATTAACCCATGGAAATTGTATCTTACTGTATCCCTAACCCAGGGAAATTTGAGAGTGTTTCCTCCTGAGGAATTTCCTTTTGGCCATTTTCCTTTCAAGCTGCTAGTCTCTTAAGAACTAAATTGATTAGCTGAATTTAAACACTCATTAATACTCTTAATTGAAATATGCCTGGGAGAGAATTTGGTTATATTTGGTTTTATGTTTAAATCTCTGTAGTTTTGTCCAAGTATAAGTTACTTTATTCAGTAAATCTAAAGGTTTTCTCTATTAATAAAATAATGTATTTAAGCATTAAATGCCATAGATTGCTTTTGATAAAGCAATATCAAAGTTTGTCCTGGTTTCAACAAGTAGCTTTTGTTTACCAGTGATCTTGTTGTTCTTAATACACCTGTCACCTTGTTTTCATTAGGAAAGGATGTATTGTACATGTTAAATTCAAGGTTACTTCTGTGTCACACAGTCCTTTTTGGCAGCATTTTTGAAAGAGATTTTTCATGTTCTCCTGATAGTTTTGGTAATGAAGCATTTAAATGAATATTTCAAACATCTAGTCTGCTTTTTGTTCAAATGGTTAGATTTAGACTCATTCTGAGGTTGTCTTTAACTTCTGAAATGATGAAACTTGGTGTACTGTACACCACAAAGGCTTAGGAATGAAAGAGGGGATTTGTTCTCCATCTGTTATGGCTGGTGCTATTCACTTGCCAATCACTGTAAGTCATTAAAAAGTGCTCTCTTTTACACCATATCAGTGCATTAATCCTCTTCTTTGAGGTGATTTACATAGTGGGATCAGTCACCTCCAGTAGATCTATAGTTTTGAGGTGCAGCAGTTCCTGTCAGGAGTCACTGAGAATTTCATGATACACAGCATTTGCACACTCATGTTTTCAAATCTCAGTAAGGTTTTAAAAATAACATAAAGCTTTTCCACTGAGGAAATAAAACTTGCCTCATTTCTTACAGTGTGCAAATACAACAAATGCCATACCTCCTTTGGAGAACACTGCTTCCTCTTTTATTGTTTTATATTAGCTAACAAAAAGTCTTTTCCTGAAGGTTTTTGTCAGAATGCAAAAAAGGCTATCCAAGTTAAGGTTCAGATCAGCTAGCAAAATACAATTGTCAGTGGTTGCTTCTTGAGCTTTGGGTGGATTGCTTTGCATTTTGACCCTAAAAGTACAGCAGGTTTGCATCTTTCAAGGAAGCCTGATTTTCTGTTAGTAGTTGGCAAAGCTGTGCTAGTTCCCTTCCATTGATTCAATGGGCCCTAATTTAAAAAAATACTCAAATGTGGCAAAACTGCAATCTGCCAAGGATGCCATAATGTATTGTAGTCTAGATTACATAGTACAGTACAAGAGATTCCTCCCTTCTGGATTTTTCAATTCAATTTTTGCTGAACATACCAAAAAAGGTGAAGGGAACTTTACCCTTCAGTCAATATTTGGGATGTCGGCCTTGGCTATGAAATATGATTTCAGTTTTCTGTTTTTTATTAGATATGATAATTCTTTTGGCCTTGATATTAGGGACTGATGCCAGATTATAGATACCTCTGTATAGATTGCTTTTATTTAATTTATTTTTCCAGGATGCTTCCCTTTGATTCATATGGTACCTATTTCCTGTGACTGTATTTCTGGATTTCTACTCTTGTCATCTTGTCCTCTCCCCTTATTTTGTGCTTATCCTCTTTTTCAACCTACCTTTTTAAAGGGTGCTGTGATCTTTTTTGACATCTGTATGTGTGATTCATTATTTGTATGATTGAAATTGTGGTCATTGTATTGAAATTACAGCTGAAGCTTTTGGTGTCTTCTTATGTTGTCCTTTAAAGCAGTTTAATTACTAGGCTGGTGCAAGTTAGAATGACTTGTTCATTTTCATTTTGTTATAAAAAATTGTGAAATGAACTGTAGTTTCATTGCTTGTAATATAAGGATGGGTAACATAAAACATGGGCATTTCCTGTCTATCTTTTGGCTTTCAATCATTTTACTAGAAACTATTGAATTTAGAGAATTCAAGCCATTGACTGTGTATAATTATATAGTTTTTGTATCTATATCTCTATATGCTTATTTTGTATAGTATTAATGATAGAATTGGAGCATATTTTTTAGATGAGATCTATTTCACTGGATGTAGAATAAAGGGAAGATGTTTTCCTAAGAAAAGTTCAGTTTTCCAGCTGAGTTTACCTTCTTTACAAAAGAATAGTATCAAAAATCCAAAAATTCCAGTCACTGTATGATGGACACCAGTTGCTAATGCTATTTGTGCCAGCTGAATGCACCAATTATTTTATGCTTTGGATACAGAAAATCAAACTGATAGTTTTTAAAGGGCACTTTATCCTGTCTTTTTGTAATATCCTCAAATGTTTGCCTTGAGATCAAATGGAATATATTTTTTATGATTTCTGACCTTTTAATAGGCCTTTAATTTGCATTAAAAGCATCACATAAGTGACAGCTTGTGTTTTCTTTAACTAACGTAGTAAAACCTAGCACAATGTCTGGGAAAGAAGGTAAGGTGATCACACCTTCAGCAATTTCCAGAAAAGTAATTATAAACTCAGTTCTCAAAATAAAAGGAATGGAAAATAATTTGCTAAAATATTACCATGTGGAAATCAGCATTTAAAGCTAAATGCAAATGTTAAATTCAAAACTGGTGCTCTGACTCACATTTGTTATGCTGAAGTGAATTGTGGAAGGACTCTAAAACTTGGCTGACACTGCCTTCTGAACAGCTTATATTTGCTGGACTAGGAAGGAAAATTTAATTTGCTTTTCTTGAGAAGACTTCTTTGAAATGTCTTTTTTTTCTGCCATGTCTTTCAAAGTCATAGTCATAACACTCTGTAAATCTCTTTGGTTTAAAATAGCAATTTCCTATTTAATGAATATTTGTCATGTTGTCTGTAGTCTGATTTTTTTCTTGACCTGGCTGATCCTGGTTTGTCTGCTCAGTGTGTGCTGGATCTAGTTCTATCTGACAGTGATCCCTGCTAGAAACAGTGGGGGCCTGGTTCTCATGTTGGTGGAGCATTTCACCCTGGCATGTATAGGAAATGATTTCCTTATTTATGTAGTGTGGAAGTAAGGATTTAAATACAATAAAAATGCTTATACCAAGGATGTGATGGAAGCAGTGGTACTGGGAGGAAAGAGAAGTTGTAAGGGTTTTGGGGAGCTGGTCCTGGAGCACATTTTGGGCTTAATCATTTTTAATGGTTTCTTTAAATGTGTTAACTGGTGAAGTTTGCTGGTATTAAAGGTAATTTTTCTAGCAGAGCATCTGAGAGGGGATTGGGTGAATCTGAGGATAACAGGAAAGTCATTGATGGTAAATAGTTTGCAATGCAAAGAACTTAATACGCCGTGGAAGAGGAGGATGGCATGAGCCTTTACTGCCATGAGATGGTACATTTGCATGAAAGACACATGAATCTGCAAGGATCAGATAGATCTTGTGGAAAACAGGGGTGTACATGGTGCTGGCAAAATTTTACACACACTGGGAACACACCATGGCAATTGGCAAAGAAGAAGACCTTGAGAAGGGGTGTGCTAAACCCTGGGATATGGTGAGCCTGGACATCTCCTGGGGGAAATGCTTGGATTTTGGCATAGTATAACCAAATGCTATGTATTCTCAGTACAGGGAATAGGTACCACTGCTGCCAGTATCAGTGAATAAAGGCTGGAGAAGGAAAATTATTATTTCAGCTGAATGTCAATAGTGATGCAAAGTGCACGAGTATAAACTGGCTATTACCAAGTTCAGACCAAATATCTGAAATAATTTTACATGATATAATGGGTGAGAGTCTGAGTGTAATCTGTAAAATTACTTGTTATGGTGTTTGGGTACAGCACTTGTGACACAGGAGGTCACTTTTCAGTTGTTTCTCCTCACGTAGGAGGAATGCTGCTGGTATTTGAGGCAGAGGTAAAATTTTTCAGGTTTTCAATTACAAAACCAATCAAATCAGCTTTCTTGTGGTTTTTAGGACTTTCTGGCAGCTTTACGAATTTTTTTCTACACTTGCCTCTTAATCTGTGAGTGCAACTTCAGTAGTTGGCTGTCATCTTTATAAAAATAATGATTAGCAAGTAATGCGGTTGAAAATTTAGAGAAGTAGTTGTTATATTTTGCGAAGAATTATATCTAGAATTATTCTGATAATTTATATTATGTAAACAGAAACAGAAGTCTGTCTGCAGTATATTCCTTTTATATCCTGCAATTTTTAATCCATGCAAAGCCTGTATTAGGACTGTAGCACCCAAATGATGGCAATGAGCTCCATGTAGGTGAGTTATGGTTTATTCAGCTGCACTCAGTTTTGGGGCTTAAAACAGGGCAAGCAGATAGCAATCCTTCTCCAGAAAACACTGCATGATTTCTGTGTCTGTGATTCTTTAGGGAACTCCAAGCAATGGATACCCTGTGCCTTTGTCCACAAGTACCTCTTTTCCTTTCCTCATCTTTTTTCTAGGCAATTTCTTGCAGCCATGTAAATTATTGCTGTCTGCAGTGTCCTTGTATTTAGCAACAAGGGGTTGCTTTTTGGTTTTGAACTCCTGAAAATCAATTTTCTTTTCTACTTCTTTATATAAGAAACATCAAGTGAGCACTGCTTGTTTGGGAATTTCTCCCCTGGGGTTTTTTGCACATTCATCACAGCCCTGCCCACACTTTTGTCTCATTTTATCTTTTTGTGGAAGGTTTATCTCTGGAAACTCAAACTTCAGTGAGAGAAGTTTTGAATTTTCACTCATGCTGATTATGGCATGACCAGCTGAGGCTGCTTCACCCAATTTCCTCTCTGTGTTTACATAGTCTCTTTAATACCATGTATCTGCTGGCTTTGGAAATAAATTTTTTCAGGAGCATTTGAATTCTGAACACTGGAATACTTTTTCTTTAAGTATGAAATATTTGGTTCCAGTGATTTAAAGGAAATGCAAAGTGAATTGAATACATAACTGGAAGAAGAGCAATTAAGAATTAAGAACTTTGCTTGTGTGCAGCTTACATCTATACATTTTATAGAGGACTTAATGAGTATAATTAGACATTTTTGTGAACTTGGGATATAATAGCATGTTTTCAAAGAAATCAAATGCACAAAAATTCATTTTTGTGAACTTGGGATGTAATAGCATATTTTCAAAAAAATCAAATGCACCCAAAGTACCTGTTAGCATAAGAATTTTCTCATATATAGTTTGGTTAAATATTAATGCCAAGACTTTTGCCATTGCACGTAATTTTTTAGTTTGGTATTATGTGGGGGTTTTCTTTTCATAATTTAAATGTAGAAATCTGAACATCATGCTGGCTAACTAAATTGTCATGTTTTACTGAAAGTGTCTGTACAGTGTATTCTCAGGACTGTGTGCCAGCAGCTATCTGTTCAACATTTAAATAAAGGAATTGCCTTTTTGCATTGAAAAGTTTGACAAAAATGGAACTCCCCTGAGAGGTTATGTTCACTGCAGTGCACTAATTACATATAGTCTTTAATATGTGCTGGGACAATAGCAGCATAATGTTTTCCTCTACTATTAGATTGGTAAAGGAATGTTAGAAATGCCTTTTGGACTTTGTTTTTTTAATTTAATTCCTTGTTGGCCAAAAAAAAGTAAAGCTGTGTGCTTCTATGTTTGTGTGTGCATTCAAAGAGATCCATTTAAAGACATCCTGTGTGTCACAGCAGTGGCCTTTATAATGGATGGTTGTAGATGATGATGATGATGAATTTTTCAGCTCAAGTGAGTACTTCAGTCATAGATTTGTTCTTAAACTATCAGATAATATCTCAGTTTGGAGATGCCACTGTATCAGTTAATACCGTAAACTTACTACATCAGTACAGAAGAAATGAGTTTTCACAAAAGCTTTTATATCTCTCTATATAAATGTAAATGAATTTATTGTATCAGGCTAGTTCTGATAGCTGAGCCAGAGATGAATTCAGAGAGACAAGAATTTAAATCTACAATAGAATCCCTTTATTTTACCTTTGACTTAAAGACATGTTTTTTGTATTCTGTCTCAGAGTTACTTTCTCAGTTTCTACTCTTCAAGAGAGTCCATTTGATCTAACAGCTCCCAGAGATGAAAACCTTTTTCTGCTCCTACCACAGTGGCCACTTGTGCCATCCAGAGCGCTCCTTTGTGGATAATACTCAGCTTGCTTTGTTTTCCCCAGCTTGTGAACACATCTTAAATACTGAGGGAGTATTTGTACACTTTTCTGCTCAAGGATAATTCAAGCTAAGAAGCATGTGGTACATTCAGCTTTTTTCAACTGCATCTTGAGATTTTCATAAATTTTCTGAATTAGTAATTTTTAATGGGGACAGTGACCTTTCATGCTCTTGTAATTTGAGCTATGGATTCACTACTTAAAATTATGTAGCACAAATGGAAGTGAATCAAATAGTGGATTAAACCTAATAATTTCTCTGCCCTGTAATGGCTTATAGACCTTCAATTTATTTCAAAAGAGGTCTGTCCCTCTTCAAAAACATTCTTCCTATGCTGTCAAGGATGAAAGAGGGACAGGTTGACTACTTCTTTTGGGCCTTTTTCTTTTCCTTCTCTCAGTCTTAGAGAACAGAGTAATAAAGATTTATTGTTGGTGATGTTTCAGTGATTTCATTTTGGGGCAGAAGTGCACAGTTTGGCTTTTGGAGGCATCCTTGCAGAAGCTTTTGAATTTGGAATTGAATTTTAAACCAAGCAATTAAAGTTCAGGAGTTACTCCAGGTATCTGATTAATATTCAGATTGTTTTAGTAAATTGCATCTGAAGATAAAAGCTTATTTACAGCCTGTATTAAGCTAAAAATATTATAGTTAATCACAGTGACTGTCTGCTGCATTTTTATAAAATTTCCATTAAGAGGATGCATTCTGTGCATGGATGGTAGTCATTTACAAAATGTAACTCTAGAAACTCAATTAATTTGTGTTCTTTAATTTTAGATTTGAATAAAAAAGCAATCCATCTGTTTTAAATCACAATTATACATGATTAATTTCTTATTAGAATAAGAATGCATTGAATATTGAAAGACTGGAAAATAAAGAATCATATTGTTTCTTTATTCTTAATTACTTGTGAGCTATTTTTCTCACCCAGTGATAATTTTTTTTTGCCTCTTGGGATGTTTAGTTTTTCCTCTGTCAGGAATATTGGCAAGTCCTTTATTGTGCTGTGGAAAAAATATTCAGCTTTTAATATTTTATTAATCCCATTGGGCTGAAGGTGCTAGCAGTAACTGGTCACCAGTCCTCAGGGTCTTGTCTTCATCCTTGTCATGTGGGAACATTATAAATTATGGATAACAGTGGATGCTACTCAGTAAATATCTACTATGTGATAGGTATTTTTGACTGAAATTACTTTTTCACTTGAACAATTAATTAAGCTGTATTTTTTAGGTTTATGATGTGACTCTTTTATAATATGAATGTATATCTGGGTGCATTGTGAATGTCTGAGCTGCACATGAATCACAGCTTACTTTTTTCTTTCTGTGTGCTAGAGAACTTTTTAATTCATCTATGACCAGAGTAACATTTCCTAGTTTTGGTTTGCAGAGTCTTATATGTTGTGTCATCCTCTCATCTTGCCCAGATGTGTCCATGCTTGAAATTTTTAGACAGCATCAATATTGACAATGTCTTTTTTCCTGCAGGGAAATGAGATTTTACATCTCCTTTCTTTTTAGACTTGCAACTTGCTGTACTTGTGAAAATACACGTAGCAATCTATGTGTTGTTTTTTCTTACCAACAGTGTGGTGTCTTTTTGGCTCTGGAGAAAGCATTTGATGACTTGGAAAAGGAGTAGTCATGCAGCTGTCACAAAACTTCTTTTCCACTTTTATTAGCACCAGGAGAAAGGTGGTGTGCTCCTTGTAATACACAGGAATACTTGCTGACATTGCCTCTGCTTCGTGGATTGTCAGGGCTTAGCCCTTTCACACAGAAAAACACATTTGTATTGAAAGATTGTGTGTGTGTGGAGACAATCATAATTTCTATTGTTGTCATCTTCCAGGCCTAGAAGCCAATAGGATTCTGTTTCAACTTGAAAATTGAACTTTTTAAATACTAAAACTTATTTCAGAGCTATTATTAATTTTTTATTTATTGCATAGACTGTTGTGTACTATACAGTACGTTACTTTATCCAAGGCTGAAATCTCCCACTTGAAGTCCTGCTGAATGATGCTTCAATGTATGGATGGCTGTACAATGTGGCCCAAGGAACTTTGAAGTATTGAAGTTATGTGCTGTGAATATTTCTTACATTTATTTACTACTGGCAATGCTTTTCTTCCATTGCATGATATTTCAACTGAATTAAGTTTACTGAATTGTCAGAGGTCTCGGGCTTTTATTGTGCAAAGTTCAGCTTACTGAAAGGACTGCTGAAAAGTTTTCTGCTTTCTGTTCTTTAGCTGTACTGAATGCTGAGGAGTTTGAAATTCTCCTTACCATTGTGAAAGGTAGCACATAGCTTGCTTTTAGACAACATTGCTTTGTTACACTCTTGATTGATGCTCCTTCTCTGGTATAGTTGAGCTGTTTGTCTGGTTTCCTTTAAATAACACCTTCACAGATTTCCTCAACAGCAAGCTTGGAGTGCTTAATAAAAGTAAAGAAGTCACTTTTAAAATGTAAAATCAAATCTAAAAAATTTCTCTTTCTATTGTGTGATATTACACAGAAAAAGGTTTAAATGTGGTTTAGAAAGAGAAGGAAGAGGGGTATTTCTTGCACATCCTAATAAATAGACTTTTGTCCTTTATAGGAACAAACTTTGGCTCTGAGGAAAGAAGGGATAGGTGTTGTGTTAGATTCTGAGCTGCCTCATCTCATTGGCATTGATGATGATCTTCTCAGTACTGGTATCATCTTGTACCACCTGAAGGTAAATACACATCTGTGTTTCTGTAGCCTTGTGACTCTTTTCAGTAGAAAAATTACAGTATTGATTTGCTATCCATAGATAGTTCTCATTACATTTCTATGATAAGAAAAGCTCTTCATGCTTGTCTGCTGTAGTAAGAAAAGCTCTTAAGAGGTTGGAAATGATGAAATTAAAATATCTCTTCAGGTTTATCCTGAGAGTCAACTGGTTAAACAGCTATAGGTGTTTCATATTTTTATCTGTATTGGTTTATTTTTTAATATGTATTGGTTTGTTATTAATGTTATAAAGCTTGACATTAAAATCTAAATCTATATTGTCTCAAAACTATAAAGGTGGTTCTGCATCAGACAGTTGAAACTTGAATTTGCTTATAATATTATAAAATAAAGACTGTGAAAGCATTTTGAAAATGCTGCATGATTCCTTTTTTTCATGTATGTTTAAATATATATTTCATTCAGGTTACCCTGAGAAAGTGGAAGGATAAATTATATTCTTGTGGGGGAGATAAGGAGATTCCAACTGGAAATAATGTGTATTTCTCTCTTAATTAGGAGGGCCAAACATATGTTGGCCGAGAAGATGCTATCACAGAACAGGACATTGGTATGGAATTTGGCATTTTTATATTCTTTCTTCTTCCAGTATCCTAATATGTGGACTAAGCTTTGTGTGTTTTTTTCCCTTTTTCAGTTAGTTGTTCTGAGGTTGAAATATTTTAATTTTTAGAAACTCTGAAAGCTGAATTGCATGGGATTTGCTTCAAAGAGCATGACTTGTAGCATAGCTTGTGGGCTTTCAGTATGTTCATGTACTTGCTACTAATTGATTTCTCACTTCTCTTGAAATAGCATCCTGTAATAATAGTGTCCTTTTTCATCTAGCACCTGTCTCAATTACTGCAAAATCATTCTCTTAACCTTTGTATAATGACAGCATTGTTAGACTATTATATGTAAGATAGTCTTGGGACTTCAGATTTGAGTTAAAAAAAAATTCTGAAAATTGGTAAAAATCTATTGGTTTTCCTATTGATTTCTTACTAATGCAACTAACTGCCAGATCTGGACTGTCCTATCATATAGGCTTTACATAAGTTCCTGGAAGGCAGTTTCATTAAATAAACTGCATCCTTTGATTCTTGGGTGAGAATCTGAGAGTCAAATAACTTAGTCTGGTAAATTTTCATGGGTCAAAAGTTGTCTGGATTTAAATTACTCTAATAATTTCCATGAAACTACCAAATTTGTGATGCCTTGTGGTATTAAGCAATGTACATAATCACACATTATTTGAAGGAAAATGGAAAGTAGCAGAACTGATTGACAAAAGCCCTGAATGTCATCAGATTTAAGAACTTTATTTCAGTCATCCTTTTGTCTACAATGGCATCTTATATCCTGTCTTTTCAGATTGAAGCCTAGTTTTCATTATTTCCTTGTGAAACTGGTCCAAGAATCTCTTTCTACAAATATGTGAATTGTACTTCACTGGTTTTTGGTTTTTATTGGAAAGAAAGGAGCATTTGCTAATCAGGTGTCAAAGCACAGGAATAAAGACCATTACACCAAAAGATAAAAAAAAAAGGAAAACCAACCCAGCACACTTCTTTCCTCTAGAATAAAACAATAAATATTTAAGGCATGCAGGATGTGATAAAGGAAGGAGGAAAACATTGTCCAGAATAAAGATACTTTCTCTGATATGTAGTGCAATGTGTTCTTAATAAAATATTATTAGCATGTTAATCTTACTAGTTGTGAGGAGTCCAATTATGTTATCTTATTTCTTTGTGTTTAGTCCTTCATGGCCTTGATCTGGAAAGTGAGCATTGCATCTTTGAAAATCTCAATGGAACTGTGAACCTCATCCCACTGAATGGAGCACAGTGTTCTGTGAATGGCATTCAGGTTACAGAACCCACACACCTCAACCAAGGTACTACCTAGCATAATGTCATTTTTCAGGCAACCTCTTTTCTTCTTCCTGGCAACAGCACTGAAAAAAATCTGCACGTGTATAAATGGATTAGTGTTTAATTAGATTTAATTTCATGTCTTCACAACTACAATCCAAAACCACCAGGAAAACCCCATGGTGTTTTGGTTGTCAAAGAATTGCCATGTGGTGAAAATAGAATTCCTTTGTAATTTCAACCACTGTTATGTTAATAACAATAATATAGATATCTACAGGACTAAAAGAATGTCAGAGACACCCCTCCCCTTCACCCCAAGTTTCAGGTTGGTCCTACTTAATACTACTGCCAAATTCTCTTGAGAATTGAGGAGATTGAGCTTGAGTGTCTGTTTTCTGCAGCTATAGGAAATGACAAAAAGGGGGAGGCTAACCCTTAGGAGGTTTAGAGAGCTACAATTTTAATGTAAAAGCTCTAAAATCTGGAAATTAAAAAACAGGACAGCTGGGAACAAAGATACCTTGTGTTGGCCTGGAAAGGACTGACTGACAGGTGAGCTGGTGAGTGCTGCAGGAGAGCTGCTCCATGTTTTATGTTCCAGGAGCACCCAGATTATCTTCCCATTTAGCAGGGAACTGAAAAATACCTGTTTAGGAGTGAGGCTGTGACACAGCTCAGGTGCTGAAAAACAATCTCACATTACTTCCCTGAAAAGAAGATTTCAGTGTAAGCTTAGGCTAACAAAAGTAGAATGCAGTGTTAAACAAGGGGAGTCTTGCATCCTTTCTGAACTCTAACAAATACTTCTGTAAAGGCTGCTTGCAGAAAGCAAGGTGGAAAGAGATAACATTGACACATTTTTTTTTTAGTGCCTATATCTTCATGCAAAATGAGAGGCATATGTGCTTGTTTCTATTACAGGGGAAAAAGAAAAGCCCAGCCCTCTTGGTCTTAGGTTTGAGTAAATCTTAGCATTAATTCCAAACAGAAACATTGACATTAATAGGAAATAACACTGTAAACAATAAAAATTGAGTTGTGATGAATCATCTTTTCTTTATCCTGCAGCATTTTACAGGCAGAATGTTCAGTGTGCCTCAGAAAAAAAGTAGGAGTTTGGATGGTATTTCCCTCTTTCAGATGCATATTACAACTTGATTTTTGTACTGCTAAAAGTGGAAACATGACTTGTGGTATTTTCAGGGTCCCCAGTCGTGGGGAGGAAAGATGAATCTGACTCCATGTTCTCAGAATATAATATAATATATAATATAATATATAATATAATAATATAAAATTATGCTATACTAAAACTATACTAAAGAATAGAGAAAGGATACAGACAGAAGGCTTGACAAGATACTAATGAAAAACTCATTTCTTCCACAGTCCTGACACAGCTGGACCATGATTGGTCATTAAGTAAAAACAATTCACATGAAACCAATCAAACAATGACCAGTTGGTAAACAATGTCCAAGCCACTTTCCAAAGCAGCAAAACACAGGAGAAGTGAATCAGATAATTATTCTTTTCCTTTTTCTCTGAGGCTTCTCAGCTTCCCAGAAGAAGAAATCCTGGTGAAGGGATTTTTCAGGAAATATGATGGTGACAATGACTTTTTTCCCTCATAAATTTCTTTGGACAAAAATTTGCCACTCAAAGGGGAAAGGGTTGCTAAGTTGTAAAAAGCAGCTGCCTAAGCTGACCTTTTGTGTGTGTAAGGAGACTGAGTCTGAGAGGAAGGTGACATTAGGTGTGCAAAACTAATGATAACACTAGTTTAAGGACTCGTGTGGAATCTATTTATCTCAGCTGTTTTATCATTTAGTCTCACAGCATGAAGTGCCAGGGTCCTTAAATACCTGCTTTTAGGTAACACTGATTAACTGCTGATATATTTAAATGTTTCCGTTCATCATTAATAGCTGTTCATTTGAAAATGTGTGACATTTTTAGACCATCATGGAGCTCAAAAATAATAAGAGGCATGGTAATTAATTGCCATTTCCTTTTATGGATTTCTTCTATCATTTGCAAATTCTTGCTAATGTGGTGTTTTTGTTAAGGTAATTAAGTTGACATTCACAATTAGTTTGTCATTTACCTTAAATATATCCTCACCTTAGAATACATTTCCAGGGGTTTGGGCCAAACTGTCAACACTTCTGTACTTAAAAGAGAAACCTAGGAGTTATTCAAATGACCCTCATTTAGGACTGACTCTCATGTGCTTCTTATTAAGTCTCTCTCTTCTGTCTTCCTTGAAATTTATGAAGTTAGGGACACATATCTGTAACTATTAATGCTGAAAATTTAATTAATTTATTTACGTTGCTTCCACCTAGTGAAGTGGTCGCAAATGTTTGCAATTAATTATTTTTATCTTCACTTGAAAGCAACTGAAGGAATTTCATACAGATTTATGAAAGGTAATTATTTTTGAGATTTGACTGACGTAAACTGCAAATATAATCCAAAATTGAGGTGTTGTGTAGAAAGCAAGAAGTGATTGTAGTGCTTTTTGCCATGTATTTGCTAAGACTGGATCACCTATTTTGAGTTGATGTTCTTAATTAAACTGATTTTAAGAGAAGCATTCCTTCTGCATTCCTGTGAGTGTAATGGACTCCTTTTTAAAATTGCTCTGTACTGACTGACAGATAAATGCTTGATTCACCTGAGCTGGTGAACTTGGGAGACTTCCATGTTTTGACATCACTGACAATATACTTCTTAGTAGGGAAGAAGTATTAATTAATCTTGGTACTATTGTCTTTAAAATATGATAAGAATTACTCAGAATCTCTTTATTTGTGACTATACCTTAACTGATTAAATACAATAATAGATGTGCATTGAGCAATATGAGCTATTCAAGGTTCTTCCATCAGAAAATAGCTGGTGGGTATTAAAGTCTAATAATCCTATTGAATTGAATTGTACAATCCTATTGTATTGAATAACAAAGAGTAAACTTCAATGTTCCACTTGGAGAAGAAAAATGTGAGAGTGCAAATAATGGAAATCTGGAGCTTTTAGTGTAGCTGGATTCAAACCTGACCAGTGATCAATAGCAGATGGACAAGTTTGTTCTTGCTCACATTTACAGATGTTCCTGTTAAATCTGCATCAGCTGGTGGCTTCCAAAGTAGTACTGTTGAAGAGCATGTAGACTGGGGCTATATTCCCCAATCACATTGGGGCAGCTGCTTCCTCTCCCTGTGTTTATTCTTTACCTGAGCTCCATGAACATGACTGACCTTGAGTCAGTCACATTCATGCAGTGTGTGAACATGTGTGGGTTTCATTTTTGTTGAAGTAGGAAGAGGAAAGAATACCCTGTATGCATCAGTTAAGGTAGCTGTGACTATGCATGGTAAAACACTTGCCAAAATGCATTTTCATTTAGTTCTTGCTTAATGGAAGTCTTTGCTTACACATTGCATGTCTGAAAAATTACAAGGTACTTTGAGCTGCAGAATGTTGTGAGTCAGTGGTGTGTGGTTTTTCCATCAGGTGCTGTTATATTACTTGGAAGAACCAACATGTTTCGCTTTAACCACCCTAAAGAAGCTGCTAAGCTAAGAGAGAAAAGAAAGGTGAGATTAAATCAGTGTTTGGTAAATTTAAACCTTTTCACAATTTTGTTTCTAGCATAGATATGTCTTATATGTCTTGATTGTTGTAGAATGCCTTTTTTCATTTGCTTCATGTACTTTAGTTGATATTTCATCAAAGTAAGAGTTTGTAAGCATGTCTAATACTTTTATTTTATGGTCTGTTGTTAGAGTGGACTGCTATCTTCCTTCAGCTTGTCTATGACTGATCTTTCTAAATCTTGTGAGAATTTGTCAGCAGTTATGCTTTATAATCCAGGGTGAGTATATTCTAAAACACAGTTGCTATAATTCCAGTCATTCTTCATTTTAGCTGTTTGAAATGTTCCAGAAGCATTATGACTAAAGCAGTTCAGCAAAATAATGACATGGCAAATGTTATTTCTGTTTTTTCTTCAGAATTATGAGTTAACTATTTTTCCTGAGAAAAATGCATTTTGAACGGAAAATTAAGATTTCTTGAGTTCATATAATACCAATACAAGCATAAAAAGGCTGAGCAATGAATGTCTTGTATTCTCTGCCAGTACATCTGAGTAAGTGGCCAAATTAAAATATGGAAAAAAGTTTTATTAGGCAGTTACAATGACATAGAATGCTTATGGTAGAGGAGCTGTTTTTAGTGATTTTTTTCATTGTTCCTAAAGTGACTTATAGAGAACTAGTGGTGTTTTGTTCTAATTTTTTTTTCCATAGCTAGGGCCTGTGTTTTGAGTATGAGATGAGGCAATTTATCCACCCATGTGTTTTTGAAAAATTGACTGTAAATTGAATTATATCCTTGGATAGTGCAGCTGTATTCCCAAGTTTTACTTGGGAATCTCTCTTTATCCTTTAGGAAGATTGTACAGGTAATAATAACTCGTAGTTAAAGAATGTCTGGAATTCAGGGAGTGTGTCTAGTAACACTGCTTCAAATGTGACTGTTACTCTTTTGCTACTGAGCTAGTTACAGGGATCTCAAGATTGTGAACTGGTTGCTAATAAATGACATTCTATTTTTAGATAGGGATGGTAAAGAAGATAAAAACCCCATAATATAAGTATATTTTCCTATTTCTTCAGCTTTTCAAATAATTGAATCTAAAAACTTTCAGTGACAGTTGCTAGTATGATGTTTTTGGTGAGTTGGGGTCCTGGCTGTTGTTACCTCTGGTTATTGTTGAGCTGTCTTGGGCTTTTCCCTGCCTGATGATGTTATTCTGCTATAATATGTTATGAATACTTGTATTATCCTGGATACTACTGACCTTAACTCTGCAGTCAGCATAGAATAGGGCAGATTGTTTCAGCATTGCCTCACTAGTCTCAGATTTACAGCAAAATATAATGGTATGGACAAGGCCCAGTTGAAGGTGTGCTTAAAAATGATTTCCCAACCAAAGCAGTCTTCCTGTCTTCAGATAATGCCAAATTCATGCCTTACAGAAAGGATTTTTCCTTTTATATAAAAAAAAAACCCACCAGAAACAGAGCTCTACAGATCAGTAGAAGATAACACCTTCTGTAATTGATACACCTTTATGGGCAGCAGTTAGGCAACAGGAGCTTTTCAGCTTAGGCTGGGGTACTTGACAATTTTAAATTTGTTTATGTTGATGCTAATGCTGTTTTTTTAACATCTCCTCTTCAAACAGCAGAGGAATTTTTCTGATTGTGCGGTGAAGTTGTCACAAAAAGATAATTGTTCAGAAGGTGTTATTTTAAGGGTAATGGAGCTGGGATAAATGCAAGTTAAATATGTTTTGGATAAAGCAGACTCCAAACTCTCTACTTCCAGCTAAGAATATTGCCAAGCAAGTGCTGTGCTGGTTATTCTTCTTAGTGGTGACTGTGTTCAGTCAGGACAAAGCATTAAATGAGATTATCAAAGGCAGGGTAATTGTACCTGGGAAGTGGGGTAGAGCAACTTGCATTCTGGAAAAGTGCAGAATGGAAAAGATTATCCTGCATTAAATCTACTTTGTTGGGGATTGTTTATTTGTTTATTTTATCAGGAACAATGCTTCCTACAACAGATTGGAGTGTCATTTTCTCTCAACATGACATTGTACTGCTGACCACCAGTGCAGGCCAAGATTCAGTAGCTGGCCCTTTGGGGTTTTTTCTGTGCAGTTTTTGTGGCTGACTAGCATTCTGTCTGTTGTTAATTTAGCCTTTCCTTCCAGTGTCAGTATTAATGACCTAAAGGGGTAGCTAAATTTGCAACTTTTGTAGGCTGCAATAAGGATTCTGGTGGAATCAATGCCAGAAGAGCCTGTGGGGTATTACCTTCAGTTGTGAGATCAACATGGTGGATCTTGCTTCCTGTGAAAACCAGCATTGTCCTTAATAGTGTTTTCAGATGGGTGATTTGTTCTTGTTTATGCCTTTTTGTTTGGCTGTTGATTTCCCATATGTGGGAAACTATCTTGTTGCATAAAATTTTGGCTTAATGTGCAGAATTCTTTTTTCTACTTCTTCTCAGTCTTTGTTTTTAATCTAGTGTCATGGAACACTGCTTCAGATAATGAGCTTTGGATAAAATAGAATTTTGCATGTAGATTTATGTAGAAGATGTCATTTTTGGACCTTTTGTTAGCTACATGATACTTTAACTGTAAAACTACTGATGAGAAACCTTGGTCTTGTCGTGGGTTTATTTCATGATCCAGTTACTAAAGTTTTTAGAAGTGCCTCTGCCTGAATTAAGGTGAAAATGGTGACAATAGTATGGGTTTTTCATTTGATTTGTAATATGAGAGGGAGAGAAAGAAAGAAATAAAAAATAGATGGGGGGGGGACAGAAAGGGCTCGAGAGAGACAGAATAAGGAAAATATCACCACTCCATGGATCCCAGTGATGCTCTGTTGATCCTCTCCAGCTGGTCTTCTTGGTGGTGAAGGTCCCCAAAAAAAGAATAGAATCCAGGGGGTTTACACACACTCAGGCTAGGTAGGAAAGCCCAGTCACCTCCCTATTGGGGGGGAGTTTGCCATTGTCTGTGTGGCATCATGTGCAACCCTGTGGTGCAAGGCTTCAGGAATGACTCTGGGGGGGCACTTTGGGGGGTTTTTGATGGATTATGGCACCCCCTCAGCTGCCAGCCATGTGAATGTCCCATGGATGTGGCCTATGGGGTTGGGGCTTCCACAGCTGGGCCAGTTTGTGTTGGGAGGGTGGGTGTTCAGTGCCTCTGACCAGAGGCTGCATCTGAAACCTCCTCCACCCCCCCTGCATGATTTTGGGTTGGGGGGGAGTCTGTGTAAACCTGGCTTCTGCAGGCTCTGGTCTCTCTCCCACCCCAAACTCAGCCAGGGAAGAATATTTGCTGCATTTGGCTTTCTTGTGGATGCATTCCTCTCCTTCAGCTTTGTTTGTTTTTTTCCTAGGCCTGAGATGATTGAAGAATGGGTTTTCCCTTTATCTAATTTTAGTAATTTAACTTACAGTCCAGTCAGGTATCTTCAGGGAGGCTTCTTTGGTTGTAGCTTCTTTCTGCAGTTTTTGTTATAACAAGCAAAACTTTTAATCAATGTTTTAGGCATGAACTACTTCAGTCTCTGACAGTTTAGTATAGGAGATTTGGTTTGTTTTTTTTTTACTAATCTCATTAATTGGCATACTGAACAGCATTGTAACATCTCTGTAGTCCTGCCAGTACTCAGTCTTTCCAAACAGCTGTAGTATCAGATTGCACTTTTGTGCTGTGCAGATTAAGCTACTGTAGTACTGTGCTTGTAGAACTGACTTCATTTCTCTGCAGCTTATCTACACTGCTGTTATCACTAGATATGACACACTTTCCAGGAAAATGGTGTCTATTTAATTCAACACTGATCAGATTAAGTTCCTTTGTGGTAGATCTACAAAAGAAGAAAGAGTAGATTCTAGTCTTTAATATCTGTATGTTTCTTTTTAATTTCAAGCTAATATGCTTTTTCTATTCACAGTAGTGCTCACATGAATAAAGGGAATAGAGGTTATGTGAAAAAGATTTTTATTAGGATAGACTAAACACAAAAACATCAGTCTTGCATGTGTGCTTCATAAAACTGGCAGTGATTTGTTATAGCCCCTGTGGTTTTAGTTTTTTTCTTTTGTGATGCTGAGGGTTGTTTTTGTAGTAGCTTTTTAGAAAAGTAAGGTTACTTCAGTCAGGCCTGTCCTGCCTCTCCAAATTCTTTTTTGTCCTGAAATAACTTTGAGCCCACAATGAGTTTGAAGGAAATATTCCACAAGTCTCAAAAGTGGTGAGTTCCTAAATATGTTAAGAAAATAGGCAGCCAGCTAAGGAAGACTAAGGAATCATTCTTAGCCCTGCAGAGGAGAGGCTGCACCTTAGAGAATGGAGATATTGTGAATAACCTCATTGTTGGAGAGCCTTCATTGGAGCTCTGACCACCGTAGGCATCTCCAGGTAGCAGCCACTCTTGTCTTCACAGAGGTATTTAGTGTCTATAATGTACTGAACATGAATTTTTAAAACACCTCAGTGTTGTATTTGGAGGCTGTTGACTGGAGTGGTAATGATCCATATTTTTCTTTGGGGAAGAACCATTTTCACTGAAAAAAGAACCAGATTTGCACAATTCATTCCTTTTTCATGAACAACTTTTTGGGCACCTCCAGCTTCATTTCAGTCTAAGGTAAAACTGATTGCCATAATGCCATGGTTGAAGGTTTTAGGGACAATTCCTCAAAGAGAAGATCACAGAATTTTTAATCACTGCTCTGTGTCTATACCAGACTGATTGCTGTGCTGGTTCATTTTCTTTGTACTGGATCTCAGTCAAAAGTTAGTTACCATTTTTATGCTTATAAAAAATATATCTGCCAAATTATATGTTTTATAGGACAGTCAAAACACCAAAAGGTTTTGCTCTGGGTTTTGCATGTTATGTTAGCTGCTCTAACATTTTCCTTCATTGTGACTTAACCAAGCGTGGGAATACAGTCAAGTTGTTCTTTGCCAACTGTCTAAGCAAAGATGCTCTACATCTAATAGTGCCCAAAGGAAACCTGCATTTCCACAAGCCAGAGCTATATTCCCCAGGGTCTGTATTACTTTGGACTGAAATAATGATGGCATTTTATCAGCCAAGCCCTAGGTAAGAAGTGATAGCTAAAAGCTCTGAATTTCACATAGCAGATCACAGCCAAAGGGAGAAATTTTGTGGTATAGCTTTAATAAAAAAAAGGGGGGAAGGAAAACCCAAAGCACATGTTAACCACTGGATTAAGTTTTTGCTTCCTGAAAGCCCCCAAGATTGCTGCTTGTTCCCTTTCAGCACTCTGTGCATTTTGCATCCACTTTGTGGATTTGTGCAGCGTTGCTGCTGCAGCAGTTGTGATCAAATTAAAAATTCTGGGTTATCATCATCTATCCTTGTGCTGTAAAGTTCAAATGTGATGGGACTCTTGGTGAGACAGTTACATGAAAGCTTGAATGGATCTGGGTCTAAAAATCTACATTGGCTAATCACTTAGGGATTGTAGAAGACATTTTTTTAAAATGAATTTGTGAGAAATAGGGGAAAATGAAATACAGGATTTGTAAAGGTAGTCATTCTTCCTTATTGCAGCCATTACAAAGATGCTTCTTGAACGGGCATGAACCACAGTTTTTTACAATAGCTTTATAAATGGTAGATTATTAGTGTACTATTTGCATCTTTCCAAGGGCAGTTTCTTTTTGTTGTATGCATTTCTATGACTTTAAAAAGAAACATTAAAAATTCCTTAGTTTTAGAAACCTATCTGTGTAGTTGTGATGACAATGTCTTAAACTGCAGTTTAGAAAAAACTTGAAGTTAACTTATGGGGCAGTCTTGCAATTTTTTCAGTATTTATGGACTGCTTCACTAACTTGCATGTCCTTATGCTGTAACAAGCCTGAAATAACTGAATGTGGGTATATTTGGTTGAGTAATTTAATCCATAAGTTCTTTCTGCTTTTTTAGTATTTGTTATTAAAAACTTCCTTAAATAACAGATAAATCTTTCAAATGAAATTAAGAAAAATACTTGTGTACAGCTGTAATAAAAGCTGATATTAAAAAAATTACATAAACTGCTCTCCCATGCTTATTCAGAACCTTGTCAAACTAAATGCATTAAAATCTCAATGTGTTTTAAATGAATGGGTTTGAATTGTGTTCTCTGCTTGAATATGCTGTTTGGGATTTTTCAACCCCCACTGATTACATCCTAGGAATGGTTGGGATTTTTTTCTTTGGCTTGGAAGGAAATGGCAGAATTATTAGCACACACTGCTGTAGTTTTGCAGCCCTTTCCCTTCTCAGAAGTGGATAAGTTAATAAACCATGGGATGAAGAGAATTACTTTAGCTGTCATTGGCATTTGAAAAATGTTTAGAAAGAGTAATTACTTGAATTCCTCTTCTGAGATGTAATATGATGAATGTTCTATGAATCTAACCAATTTAACCTCCAATAAAACAAAGAGCTGTTGATTTTAAAGTATTCTGTCCTGCTAATATGTTTTTTCTATCAATTCCTTTCTCAATTGATCCCTCTGTTTCCCCCTGCCTCCCATGGCAGTCTTTTCCCTGTAAAAGGACCAATCTGTCTAAGGTAGAGAAATTACTTTTCTGTGTATTGATTGCCTTGTCTGCATGTAGTTAACTCACAGAGGCTATGCTAATCATCTGTATGTCTTGCTTCACTTTACTTTTTGAATACTTTTTCCCCAGAAATTAATTTTTTTCTATTTATACTCGTGTCAGCATGTTACCTAATTTGTAACCTTAATGAAGGAATATTTTCTGTTCTTGTAAGAAGTAGTCTTACAAAACTTCATTTGTATCATTATTATCTAAACAGAAAGAAAATTGCATCATGTCTTCCTATTTTTGTGATATTCAGAAAACAACCATTTTGCTGTATTCTTTTTTTTTTTTAATCAGGCTAGAATTTGAGAGACAGCAACGAGAGGAGCTTGAAAAATTAGAAAGTAAAAGGTAACCTTGTTCTCTGTGGTGTTTATGTGTGTGTGTGTGTCTGTATATACAAGTTAGAAACTCCTTTGCATCATGAATTTGGAATCACAGCGTTATTCAGCAAGTAGACAATCCTGAGTAGCTGAATTGGAGCTAACTGATATTTAGCAAAGGAACAGTGGGTAGATTGTACAGATAGATTATATTACCCTTGCCCTTTATTTTCATGGCTTTTCTTTAAAAGATGGCAAATTACCTTCTTAATTAGTATCTCTTTTTTATGGTTTATTTGTCTTTGGATTGAAATGTGATAGGAGAAACGTGTTATATTCTGCTTTTCTCATATCTAACTGTGGTGTGGAATGGGCATACTAATCATGCTTTTCAGAACATTATGTGGAAGTTGGTTTGAAATTCAAAAGAAAGCATTGTTATAAGCTGGCAAACTGAGTTGATTGTTTTGGCTCATCATACCTGCTGAGACTGTGGAAGTGATAGCTGTTCCTTGTTACAGATCTCAGCACTGATTAGATTCAAAAGCTGAAAACCTTTCAGCCTTCTCAGCTTTAGATGGTGTGCTCCATTTTGATAGAGCTCTTTATGCAGTTGGACTAAGTGAAGTAAACTCAGAAAAATCCTGAAGCACTGACAGATACTATTCAGCAACTAATGGAACACAGGATCACTGATACTTATTGCTTTTTGTTATGTTGGTGGAATTTGAATTCAGATTGTGCAGAAATAGATTTGCTTGTACTTTAATTCTTCTGACTTCTGGCAAAATAACCAGTTGACTTGCAGGTTGTCTCTGCTTGCATTATGGGGATAATGGTAACCCTCAAGTAAGAGGGATTACACAGGACATAATAATTTCTCAAATCTTATAATTCTGTTTATCAGTAATTCAGTTTGAGTTACCTAAAGTGAAAACATTGCTTTAATTCATCTGTTGGCTTAAATTTGGTGAGGCAAATTGCTAATCAAGTCCTTCCATACAAGTTTTTGTGCATGAGAATGTATGTATGTAAAAAAAAAATACATATTTACTCTGCACTGTGTGCATGGCTATGTTCTATTAATATTTTTATTTGATTTTACAGATCTAACGCAGTCTAATTTTTTAATAAGTGCTATATAGCATGTCTTCATATAACTTTATATATCCACAGCTTTTTATACTGATACAGACTATAAGAATCTCTTTTTGATTTGTCTCATGCACTGTCATTTCCAAGCAATGAAGGATCTTAACCTGTAGCAAAATAAAACTATTGAAAAAATAAATGGCTATATATAGTAAAAAAATCTTAGTTTAAACCTTTTTAACTTCATGTAAATGTTTTACTGTAGGAAACAAATAGAAGAGATGGAAGAAAAACAGAAATCTGACAAAGCAGAACTTGTAAGAATGCAGCAAGAAGTGGAGTCACAGCGCAAAGAGACAGAAATAGTTCAGCTGCAAATCCGAAAACAGGAGGAGAGTCTGAAACGAAGAAGTGTTCACATTGAAAGCAGGTTAAAGGATTTGCTGGCTGAAAAAGAAAAATTTGAAGAGGAGAGATTGAGAGAACAACAGGAGATAGAGCTTCAAAGGAAAAAGCAGCAGGAAGAAATTTTTGCCCGGGTCAAAGAGGAGTTGCAGCGACTCCATGAACTTAATCATAATGAAAAAGTAGAGAAAATGCAGATTTTTCGTGAACTAGAAAAACTGAAAAAGGAAAAAGATGAGCAGTATCTTAAGCTGGAATCAGAAAAAAAGAGACTTGAAGAACAGGAAAGAGAACAGGTGATGCTGGTGGCTCACCTGGAGGAACAGCTTCGAGAGAAGCAGGTCATGATAGAGCTCCTGAAGAGAGGGGATGTGCAAAGACTAGAAGAAGAGAGAAGAAATCTTGAAGAGATCAGAGAATCTCTTTTGAGAGTCAAGGAAGCCCGATCTGAAGGTGATGAAAACCACGAAGAATTAGAAAAAGCACAGCATGATTTCATAGAGTTTAAAAGGAAACAGCTGGAACAGCTGGCTATTTTGGAAAAAGATTTAATTCAACAAATGGATCACCTAGAAAAAGAAATAGCAGATGAAAAAAGAGATCTGGAGCACTTAAAATTTGCACATGAAGAACCTTTAAATCTCAAGAGAGATGATGAAAACTTTATGGATGCCATACTCAAGGCTGAAGAAGTTGACAAGATAAAGCCAGTGGAATACAGGCTCCAATCTAAAATACGCCAGCTTGAGTACCTGACGAGTAATCATTTGCCAGCTCTGCTGGAGGAAAAACAAAGAGCTTCTGAAGTCCTTGACAGGGGCTTGTTAGGGTTAGATAATACTCTCTATCAAATAGAGAAAGAAATAGAAGAAAAAGAAGAGCAGCTTGCCCAGTATAGGGCTAGCACAAATCAGCTGCAGCAGCTACAAGAAACCTTTGAGTTCGCTGCCAATGTAGCCCGGCAGGAAGGGAAGGTTCGGAAAAAGGAAAAAGAAATCCTTGAATCAAGGGAAAAGCAGCAGAGAGAGGCACTGGAGCAAGCTGTTGCTAAGTTAGAAAGGAGGCATTCTGCTTTGCAGCGCCGTTCCACCATAGACTTTGAAATTGAGGAGCAGAAACAGAAGCTGGCCACCTTGAACCACAGCTGTGGTGAACAGGCAGGGCTGCAGGCAAGTCTGGAAGCTGAACAGAAAGCGCTTGAGCAAGACCGAGAACGGTGAGTGCTGCAGTGCCTTCCATTTATCAGAACCTGTCCACAAAAGGGCAAGTGTGGCATTCACATTCTCTGAAAAATCCCTTTGCCCAGGATTTTTCTCCTGGGAAACAGAGAAGCCTCAGAGAAAAAGGAAAACAATGCTTATCTCATTTGCTTCTCTTGTGTTTTGCTCATGTGGAAAGTGTTTGTTTCACCCACAGGTGATTGTTTCATTGGGTTATGGTGTGAATTGTTTTGGCTCAATGGCCAATCAGTGCCAAGCTGTGTTGGGACTCTGGAAAGAGTCACAAGCTTTCATTATTATCCTTTTTAGCATTCAGTAAGAATCCATTCTGTATTCTGTAGTATAGTATTCTTAAATATAATATAGTATCATAAATAATAAATTAGCCTTCTGAGAACATGGAGACAGATTGATCATTCCTGCCTTCATCGGGGCACCCCACAAATACAATAGGGAATGATCTTATACCTTGGTTGTTGAGAGCACAGCTTGTTCAGTGTCCCAGTACTTATGTTTCTTCATGAGTTTCAAGTAGCTTACCCAGAACTGAAACTCTACTGCTTTTTAAAGGATTTTTGCTCACTTATTGAGTTCTGGTATGTTTGGATACTTATCTCATCCTCAGCAGGATATTATTTGCATTAGCCATCACAATACTTAAATTGTTTTACCTATGTAGAAAGCTCAGACATCCTTATGTTCTGCCCTTACAGCAAATGCACCATCTAACAACTTTGTTCTCTAAAATTATTTCTGTATAACATTTCATTTTCTTTATTAGTAACAAGTTAGATGTTTGTTCAAGACTGGGAGACTGTTACAGTAAACCTACCAACTGTCCCTCTCAGCTGGTGATATACTGAACCCTCCTGGTATTAAAAGTAAATGGGGCTAAATGTTTAATTTTTTAATAGCTCTGGTTTCAAGGCAAAATAAACATAAGCTATATCCATGTAAAATTTGACGTTGCTTTTTAAGCTTATTGAAAAATACACAGAGGCTTTACTACTGCCCAGTGTGGTGACAGCCCCTTTTAGGCACAGAAGCAATGTCATCAGTTATGCTCAAGATATCTTGTAGCATAACATTTAACCTAAGTATGGGAGGCTCAAAGAAAAGTCAGTCAGGTAGGGAAGGATCTTTCTCTGTCGAAGAAGAGGAAGAAATATTTTGGTTTTTTTTTTTTTTTTTGACCTGAGCAAAAATTCACCAAGATTAATGTGTTCAATCCCTGCAGAAGGTAAAACATGCAGAATTGCCATTTTTAAATGTGCTACCTGATTTGCTTATACGGGAGCTTTAAAACCTGTGACTGTCAGTGAAAAAAAGAGGTGTTTTTTTCTGAGGTAGCATTTGTCATATGTTTTTTAAATATTTCACTAATTTATCTGAATATTTTTTCATAAGCCCTTCAAACAGATGTGGAAAAACCACCTAAAAGAAGAAACTTGCTTATAGTCAGATTGAAGAGCTCTTCTGTATTCCATTCCTTTTAAACCATTATCAGAAGAGTTGCTCTATATAGGCTGTGTAGAGGTCACTTTTTCAACATTTATGGCTACATTGTCTGGCTTTTAGTTAAGCCTTTTCAATACTGATTCATCATTTTGTGGAAATTGCCATTATTTTCCATAATTGTCGTGAACATAAAATCTCATTTTCTACACTAAGCATCTCACTTGACTGAAGTGAGGTATAGACAGCTGGAGGTTCTACAAAAATAGGGTTGTGTGATAAGTGAAAAAGTATGTTGTCAGCCAGAAAACTGAGGTTTAGAGAAGATACCAAGGAAGTAAAAAGATATTTTTTCCCTCTTTTTTTTCCTTGGTTTTTTTTTCTTGTTTACTTCAAAATCCTCTTTCACAGGCTAAATAAAACTTTGAAGTCTTTCAGTGAATAGCCCATGGGCCTGAATAATTCAATTCAGTATGTTTTTGTGAATGTAGAGGCAAGAAAAAAGATACATGAGAATGTGTTAAACATTTCAGGCTACTTACTGCTCTTTTGTTTGAGTTTACATTTCACAGTATATGATGCCATAGTAAGCATATGAATTATATATATTTCTTATTGTTTATCTAGATCCCATTATGTGATGATGTGCTCTGGTTCAGATCAGTGTTAACTATCTGAAAAGGTTTAAATGAAATAATCAGATCAGTGTTAACTATCTGAAAAGGTTTAAATGAAATAATCATTTAAAGTGCTATACAAGTGTAAGTCCATCATAACTAGGTACAATGTTTTTATTTGTTTGAATAATATGGAAGCTCAAAATTCTTTAACCTACAGATGTCTTGGTTTGAGATAACTCATTCCAGGGCATTCTCCTTTAAATTAACTCCTTTAAGAGTTCCAATAATCCCTTTCCACCAATAAGAAATTTAATAGCAGTGTCTCGGTTTGGAAAGACAGGTGCCTGCTGCGGAAGGCAGGAGCCTCCCCTGAAGTGGAGAATGTGAAACACCCTCCAAATTGCTATGAATTTTAAATTAAGGGGCTCTCAGGCAAAAAATATGGGAGCGGGAAATAACAGTTCCTTATTAGGGAAGAAAATAAAAGGATAAAATAAACAATGCAGTAAACCAAAACAACACTGACAGAGTCAGAACACAACCTGACACCCTGTGGGTCAGGGTGTTGGTGGCAGTGCCATTGGAATTGTGGCTGCAGTCCTCCTGGAGTGTCAGGTATGGTTCTGCTGGAGCAGGGGTCCTGTAGAAATGAGTGTAGTATTCCTCTGAGGATCCAGTGGAAGAGGCAGCTGCAGTTCCTCTGGGAAATCCAGTGCACAAGCTGTGCTGGTGTTCCAGAATCTCCAGATTATATCCAGGTAGGAATGCTTGGCTCCTCCCCCTGGGTGAAGCATCTCCCAGTGGGATGCTGTAGTTCTTATCAGTCATGCAGTGACACTCAATAGCCTCTTATCAACAGATGCTCCCCCCCTCCCAGGGAGGAGTGGGTGTGGAAGAGATAAGGCAAACTGCCCACTTGACAAAAGACAACTGCCATACAGGTGGCAAATAGAATACATCTTGCCTTGCAATCTGGGACATAGCAGAAAGTGAAAAAGCATTAGTTTATGAAGAAAAAGAAAGCCAGTAGGCTGGGGGGGGGGGAAAGAAAATAACTGCTAGATACTGAACTGCTTGACCTCAGCACCCCAGTGAAACAAAAGGCAGAGCTAAAATACCTGTCCTGACAGGGCCCTGCTGGGACAGCTTCAGGCTGTGCAGGATGTGGTGACAAGGTTTGCCCTTTCCTCACTGCCTTCACTCCCTACTTCAGTTCCTGACTTGGAACCATGGGAACGTTCCTTGGGGAGCAGGATCATCCTACAAGGATGCAGGAATTGTCTGCAGGCCCCTGCGGTGCCTCGTGGCAGAGACACCCCAGGCCAGGGGGGCACATCTGGGCTGCTGTGTCTGGCTCTGGGGCTCCCTGTTCTGGGCAGTGAGGAGGAGCTGCAGAGGCTCTGCAGGACTGACAGGATGGGCTTTGGGAGGAGAAGCTGAGGGACCTGGGCTGCTGGAGCTCCTGAAGAGGAGGCCCAGGGCTTATCCTACAACTGCTCCAAGGGTGGTTTCAGACAATCACAGAATCAGCAAGGTTGGAACAGGCCATGGAAATCATCGAGTCCAACCTGTGCCCTGACACTGCCTTGTCTCCCCTGGGCCTCCTCCAGGATGAACAACCCCAGATCAGATCTGCTGGGAAGACAGGAGCCTCACAAAGCAGTTCCAGCAGCAGATGAAGAGCTTCCCCATGGCAAGGCACAGCAGGGCAGGCATGGCAGCTGGACTGAGGCCACTAAATGTGTCCTCTCCAAGGCTCAGGGTTGGTCAGCAGCAGCTTGGGCTGGAGCAGGACAACTCTGTTTTACTTCTCCCAGCAGATGCCCCCTGGTTTCCAGACAAGTGGCTGCAGAATTTGTTCTCAGGGCAGCTCAAACATTGCTGCTGCAGTTTCTCTGATCCAAGGAAAAAAACAAACCAAAAAGGAAAGAAAAGGCTTTGCCTAAGTAGAGACCAAGCGGTCAGCAAAGGAAATACCATTCTGTGAAAAGCTGTGAAAAAATTCAGGTTGGGAACTTTTTAAAATGCCTGCACCCCCAATTCCACCAGACACTCAAGGTCTGTGGCTTCAGGGTCTTAAAAGACACAGTAACATTTTTTGGCCACAGATAATTATGGTATTTAATATCATTGTGAATCACCTCAAGACAACAGGGATTACTCCCAAAATGATAATTTGAGGTTAACTTTAACTGGGATATATGCACACGTTTTGGCTTTACTGGCAGAGGTTTGGGGCACTAGAATGAACATAAAGCAGCTTTAGAGCCATCTTTGAGGCAAGTGGCAGGGCACAGTTCTGTGTCCTCACTGGTGGATGCAGCACAAGGCTGACTAAGTTTGTAGCTAGATAAGTAATGTCTTCTCCTAGTAGGATGTTTACAAACCAAGAGCTAAGCTTTGTTCCTTTAATGTAAATCTGATTTTTGTAGTTAAATTGATTTTCCATGGATGCAAACACTTTCCTATATACATAAGCCATCTTTCATCCACTTACCCTCAGGACACAAGATTGTTTTGGTGCTAATCAAAAGAAATAGATGGCTTCTGGCAGTGCTGCAAAAAGCACTCTAAAACTGAAGTAACAATTCAGCCGAAGCCTCAGCATTCATCATCTATCTAATTTTCTCACTTAACCCCCAGGATGGAATATAGAGCTGCACTTCAGTTTAGATATATACAATTGTACAGAAGTGATAGAATCCCAGGTTTGCATAGTTTCTTCTGTTTTAGCAAGAACTTATTTTCTTTTATTATTTGATTTCTAAGTAACCTCTAGAAAAACAATTACTTTTAGAGACAAAAATTGTAATGAAAATGGGGAAGATTATTACTGTGTTACTAATCTAATGTCAGCTACTTTACAAGTGAAAAGGATGTTCTAAAGATTACTTTGTTGTAATATGATGAATATTGCAATAAGTGCTTCTTATTTCATACAAAATGCCTCCAGCATTTTTAGTCAGAAACACAGTACCCAATTTTACATGTTGTATTCTGTGCATAAATCTGGGTGGAACTGAATTTATTTGTTAAAGAAAGCAAGGAAGTTTCAAAAGATGATTTCTTAGCTGTATATATACAATAAGTACTAAATGTTTATTTTGTTAGTGAATTTTCAAAAACATATATACAGATGGAACAACTGGAAAATGTACATGTCTAGTACACAATTTAAAGATTTTCCTATAGAGAGGTTTTGCCACATCAATGTTTTGGGTTTTCTTTGTTTTTTTTTTTTTGGTGCTGTATTGAATTTTTCATTTTTTCCCCTTTTGTTTCTTCATTTACTTTCACACTGGAAGATAATATCTGAGGTCATTGATAGAGTTCTATAAAAATGATAATTTATTAATGTGATTTTAACAGATAGGTTAGGCTTTAGGAGTTAATATTTAATGTACAGATTTAGATGCCTCTTGTGATGGAAATTATTGAAGTTGTTTTATTTGACTTAATACTAGTCTTGGAATGTGGCTTTGAGCTGTCTCTATTTTCTATCTAAATGTGCTTAAGGGACAATTATGATTTTTAAACTTTCATTAGTATCTACAATCTTATGTACACGTATACCAGTGTAGGCACATTGCTTCCCATCAGACCTATTCAAATCAACTCTAAACCAAAGCAAATTACATGTTATGGTATCTTTATAGCCTGGACCAGGAAATTCAGCAGCTGAAGCAAAAAATATATGAGGGTGATGGAGCTCAGAAAGGAAACCATGGAATATTAGATGAGAGACTCTCCCATAGCACTTCCCCTGCCAGCCCAACAAAGGCACAGACATCTCCTGCCCCACTGGTTGATGAAAGGTAGGTGACCTGCATTCCTGCAATGGAATGCAAACAATAGCTTTAAAAAGAGATATTTTGAAAGACCGTTCTGCCAGGGTTGAATTTGATTTATATACTGGAAGACTGGTCTGGAAGTAAAATTGATGTTCTGCTGTAAGTAGCCAATAGCTTCAGCTGTTGCTCCTGTGCATTTTGTTTTAGAATACAGGGTTGGGAAACTGTAGGCTGAAAGGTATTTAAATAGATTTTGAGTTTACAGTTACCTGTCTATATGGTTTTGCTTCATATATGCTTAAGGCAATGTAGTAAATTTAATTGTCTTAAACTTTTTTTAATAGGACAGCTGCCTGGCATCACTGAAATCTTTAATTTCCCTTGTTATACTTAGACATGGCAGTTGTTGCTGTCAGCTCTTGGAAGATTCCTTCTGTTTGAAGACCAAACCTTTGCTAGTGCAAGTTGCTGATACCACAGCAGCAGTGAAGGCAAGCTGTTAAATTACTGAAGATGCAACCCCAACCTTCTTTATTCTTCATCACTTGTAGCCTCACTGCCTCTCGTGTGTAGAGCTGCACTCACAGCAGTGGCTGAACCTGTGCTCTAGTCATTTGTTTAATTAATAACAATTTTTTAACCTTTACTGGTTAGATAAACACTCGTTCAAAAGTCAGTGTTCCTTCCTTAAGGAGGGATAAAATGGGTCTAACATTAAGCCTGCCAATTAAGAACTGTGCAGTACTTAGGGTTAGAAGCATTTCAAAGAGCCTTTTAGTCTGCCTTGATTTTTATGTAAAATATACTATTTTTCCATACATACACACACTTTTCTGTATCTTAAAGGATAAATGCCTTTATTGAACAAGAAGTGCAGAGAAGGCTCCAGAATATTCATCATAAAGCTGAGGATAATCATGTTAGTGCTTCCTGGTCTACAGAAAGTTTCAAGGTGAGCAAAAATGGGTGGGAGATCCTGACCTTCAATGGATCGTGTCTAACCACTGATTTAGTTTTCTTGTTCAGTAATTTCTATGTTTTCCTGTGTTTACTTATTCTTAATTTACCAAAAAACTTTAAAAGAAGTAAACAGTGAATGAGGTAAAAGTTTTTAAATTTTAATCATATATTTATTTCCAGTGGCATTTTTATGTTGCATTCTGGTTTTTTTTTTGGCAGGAAAGGGTGTGTAAATGACAATAAGAAGCTTGCAAATAAAATCTTCATTTTATGCCAGAAAAGATTTAACTGATGAAAATTAAGATTCTTCTGGATGGAATTTCATACTTACAAACAAATGCCTATTCAAAAACTGGTGATCTAATGATCCAAAGAGTGGATTGATTGACTTCTAAGCCAGTTGTTTAATAAATATTGATTGTTATTTTTGTCTATTATAATGTCTCTTCCTCTAGTACTTTTAAATTAACTTATACAAGAAAGGCACTTTTTAATAACCTCCTGCACCTTTTTTGTGCTTAGGACAATGAGAGGCACAATAACAGCACTATTCAACGCAAGTTGAAGTATGAGGTAGGTCATAATTTGTCAGAATGAAATGCTTGTCTTAAATTATGGCATGCCCTGTAATTAAATTTCATAATGTTTAGCTGCATAATTAGAATTTTGAATTCACAGCAAGATTAATGGCTAACAGAGATGGAGGTGCATCTTACCAGCTGGAATCAAAGTGATTTTCTTTTAGATTGTACTTAGCTCTTCCTTGTTTGAAAGGTGTGGTGTTAGGCTGGATCGTTCTTCATTGTTTTGCCATGATTCTGAATTTGGAATAGTATCCCCTTCATTATTTTTAGAGGAGAAAAGTGTTTAATGAGCATTGAATTAAATTTAATTTAAAATAAATTCATTTAATTCAATGATTGTCTGAATTCAGAATACACATAACATTTTTGACTCTCAATGAACTGCTGTGAGGGTGTCTGTAAGGTAGCAAAAGGAACCAGGCAGGCTGTGTGTGTCCTGAAGGATTCATGTATATGTGTGTTATTCATGTATTAAATCTAGAAATACATTATATTGTATAATGTATAAATACATTATAAATATGTATTATTAATATTTATAAATATTCATAAATACATGTATTTATGTATTTTTAAACTGATGCTCAGACCCCTCTCACCATATTTAGTTGTCTAAGTGCTGCTTGTAGCACAGTTATAGTCTTGGTGAGTAAATCCTAGGTACCTTCATGGATTTAAACTGTAACAACAGAAGGGCTGCAGCACCTTAATCTTGTACTTCTTTTGACTTTTACACTGATGTTTTTCAGCTGTGTTGGACTTTTTGCACTCTGTTGGCTCATATGGGTTTACTTTTTCTGTGCTTGTGTGGGGGGAAAAAATTGAGGGCTTATGAGTTTCTGCATTGCCTGTTGACTTTCCTGGGGTTTTTGAGCAAAGCATATATAAAGCAAGTGAAATGGATACTGTACAAAGAAAAAGCAGAGGTGGGTTGAAAAGATGAACTGTTCCTCATCAGATCTCAATCACTGCTATTGGGTTTTTGAGAGACAGAGAGATTGTACCAATTTTGAATGGTTGTATAAATCTATCAAAATCAATCCTCAGTTAAAGAAATGTTTTGGTCAGGAGACTTTACAAAGAGATTTTTATTTTCTTGTTTTGGAATTTTTAACAGAAAAGTCAACAGTGGCAGCCACACAATGGCTTTCCACTTCTGTCTAAAGATGGCAATTGTGCTTCAGAGTTGTGTGGAGAAAATGCAGGAGCAAGAGACCATAAGAAACAGAAGGCATATACAGAAATGCTGGATTTATTTTCCAGTTCTGGATGACATTCCTCCCCTTGTACATCAGAGAAGGCATTTCAGAATGAAGGCATAACTCAGAGCAGGAGAGCTTTGCATGTCATTGTGACATTAGAAGTAGTTTAATTCACTCTAAAGGTACTAATACTTTGAAGAGTAAGAATGTTCTGTATCAGAATGTTTTATCTACTTCTTTACATAGTTCTGACTTTATTAATGTTGCTTATTCACTCCACAAGGTTGAAAATTTCAATCATATTGGTGATAAAATAATTACTTCTCCAGATTGTGAGAGCTCAAGAACTGAATCTGATTGTTCCCACTTGAAACAGATTTCTTCTGCAGGATCCTTAATGGGTGCTGAATGAGCAAACTGGCTTCAGCATATTGTGCCTTTTCTTTTCTCAGTCTAATGTGCATTCTGAAACAAAAACTTAGAAAGAAACAGCCCATTAAAGACAGTGCAACCAATAGATGAAGACCAATCTAGTAATTCTCAGCTTCCAACACACAGTGCCTCTGATTTGGTTTCTTTTAGGTCAATAACTTCTTGTTTTGATGCAAGACCAGAATATGCTTCCAGTTTGGGATATTTTTTCACTCAGCTTTCTTGCTTTTACAAAGATACCAGTAGTCAGCTGGTCAGCAGTGCAGTGGTTTCTAAACAGATTGAGGAGTTAGGAAGTTTGTGTGATGCAAGTGAGAGATGTGCCCAAGCAATATCATTAATAAAAAATCTGTCATTTATAAGAAACTTGCAAGTAAATGTGTTCCTCAAGTCAGGCATGAATCAAGACATATCCCACACTGGTGGTGGTGCTAAAGATCATACTGAAAATGTCATTCAGCCTGCATCCCCCATCCAAGAGGCTGTCACAGTGAGCATAAGCATGGACATCTCTGATGCTTTTGTGAGAAAACCCCCTGAAGAATTTGCATGCCATTGGGAAAAAAAGAGCTAGAAAACAGTTTAGTGTTAAAACAGAACTTTGTGCATTTTCCTGATTTTTTTTGGAACTTCAGGTCTGTTCTCTGGAAAAGGTACTGGAATTTTTCATCTGTGCTTTACCTCAGATTTCTGTTAGGGTTGATGAGTTGAAAGGTGTCTGTTGGCAGTTGCAGAAAACCAGACCCAGAACCTGCTTGCTTACTCTTGTTGGGTTCCACTCTGTCTGTTGTTATTTTGTCAGCTGAACAAGGCACCTGCCAGAGTTCCTTGGCAGTATCCCAAGGTTCCTATCAGCACTATAAAGGAGATTCAAGTTGGCTTTGCTGGACAGAATATTCGACTTCTGTGTTCTGCTGAAGATGGTTTACTCACAATATTTACCTATAACAAACACTTCACTCAAAAAATTTGCAGTGACATGAGAAGTTTGATTATTACAGTTAGATTGTTTGGATGATGATGTTTATTTAAATAAATTTCAGCTCTTGAAAGATGATTTGATGCAGATTTCACTGGACTGGACTTCAGATATAAATAATTGGTTTTTTCAAATGGAGTACAATTGCCCTGTAAATTTCCAATTGAGTTAGCTGACCTGGTTTGCTTACTCTATGAAAATATGGGAAGTATTAAACCTTCATTAGGTGACGTTCACATACTGCTGTCTACATCAGTGAATGTAGACTGTGCTGAGCAGGCTGTGTATAGGAGTCTTGTTTTTACAACTCCTCATATAGGTCTCTTAAAGGAAGATGTCTTTTTTTCTGCACCTAACATTTTGGATGCTTCATGGCAGTGATCACAATTTGACAGCCTTTGGTTGTACAGTTTGAATGATACCCATTGTGCAGTTTTGCCAGACAAAGAGAAGTGCATATAAATTGAGCATGTGTTTTCTAAAAGGAACAAGGTTGGACCTGATTCAGGAATTGTTTCTTCTAAATACTGTGAAAAAGAAATAAATACTCTCCTGACAGTCATCCTATCAATTCTTCAAAGCAGTTTGCATATCCCTTTGGAAATCTGGAAATTAACATTCAGTTCAAGTGAAGAAGCCATTTGGCTAATTATGCATTTGACTAGGTATTGAAATCCAAAAGAGTTTAGATACATTCAAAATAAAAGGCTAATAAACATTGATAAAATCCTTCCCCCCCCCCTTTTTTTTAATCAATAGAGAAAAGGGACCTTTGAGCTCTAAAGGAATACCCCAGACTGTGGAAACACATCTAAACAGTAATAATTATTAATTGAGTGCTTCCATTTTGTACATCTCTGATATGCTGTACATACAGTTCCTTGGGAAAGTGAGGAAATTAAATGCTTCTATGTTATATGGTAGGTGGATGAATACTATAATCACAGCTCTGTCTTATGATTTCCATTTTGGCTGTGTTTTGTAGTTCCTTCCAAATACTATCTATCTTCATTAATGTTTTCTCTATTCCTCCTTGGTTGTCTTTTCCTTAATCTTTTTGATAATCTTTGTTTTTCATGCTCCTCATTTATTTACTTCATGCCCTTGATCTCAATATTTCAAAACATCTGCAGATTTTTTTAATCTTACTTTCAGTTTATACTCTTAATACTATATATGTTGACAGCTTTTATATGTTGCAATTTTGGGAATATTAGCATTGACAATTCTCTTCCTCTTCAGAGTTTTACATTTAATGTTTATTGCACTTTCTTATCAAAATTTGTCACAAGTGCAAAAGGAGTTGTGCTTTAAATAGCATTTCAAGCTTTGGTGGTGCTGCTGTGGCAAGACAGATGTTTTGGGGTCTGCCATCTGTGAGCACGTTTCTCATGCTCCAGCTAGGTAGTTGACAACTGGGGACACACTGCCTGACAGATGGAGTGAATTTAACTCTGTCCATGTAATGTTCTTGGCCTTACTTTCATCATCCTCTGCTTGCTTACTGATGGGCTTGTTGGTGCTGTGAGATTGCCTCTTTTACAGTCTTTCTGTTATTACATCCCAAGAAAAAATGGAGCTGTTGGACATTAATAGAATATGTCCATTAGTCAAGGCTTTCCCCTAGCTTAGGAGGAGGGGTATTTTACCAGTTAACCCCTGTCAGATATTCTAATAATAAATAAGCTGTTGTCTCCTATCTTTTGTTTCTACCCTTATAAGAGGAGCTGAATATCTTTTGAATCCTGTTGCTTGAATATGCCATCTGCCTTGTTTGAGGAAGATGGTTCTTGGCAGAAAAACCAGTGGTATCTCATCTGAAATTCTAAATGATGTTAGCATATTGCCAAGCAGAGGTGAAATCTACCACACAGAGTTAGACTTCAGTCTCTCTCCTAGTATAAGAACATTTCCCATTTGTTTTTACCATATGTTAGGACATGATAATGTAACTCACATGGGATTTAAAAAGAAATAGCTTGCATTGGGTAGGGAAGTTATGTCTAGAAGGATGAGCACTTGTTTGGATAAAGAGTTATGGGGGGGTTTTATTGTTACATTTCTACTTCCTTGAGGAAGTCCAAAAATGAGCAAAATGTGTCATGTTATTTTGAGGTATTGTGGGGTATTTTTTAACAAAGAATGTGTACACAAATGAGTAGACAGAATAATATCACCATGTCAGTCCTGCTCAGGAGTGGCTCCCTCATTGACCATCACTATGAGATTTCTTCTGGGCCTTGCCCAAAGTCAGCCTTGAGTGGCACTACCTGAGAGAACTGTCTTGATCAGGGCTGTTAAAGGAAATCAGTCTCTGAAACCAGTGTTTTTTCTGATTATACTCCAAAGTTAAATGTTTGTGCATTTTGTGTTTCCCAATAATGCTTTTTCTCTTCTGTGCTTTTTAAAAAATCTAACTCAGTGAGTACTCTGCAATTTTATGAAAAAGAAATTCATAGCAGTGTATTTTATTCTAATACTTCTGCTATTTTTACTATGTGAAGTAAAAATAAAGACGATTGTTTATGAATATCAAAGCATTATTTAATGTATTAGGGTGCATTTTCCTCAACACTTTGTGTTTGAGATTGTTTTTCTCTCTATTAGCTGTTTGTAATAGCTCTCTGAAAATGACTGTCAATAAATTACACATTGACAGAGGTGGCTTTAAGAGTGGCTTTACGATTTTATTGCTATTTTAAAACAGATGAGGTTGTTTTCAGGGGAATGAACTTCTCTTTTCCCCCAAGGAAAGAACAGCTTACATTTCAGTGCTCCAGAAATGAGTTTTAGCTGAAAAGCTGGTAACGTGGGCAGTAATTACAGAAGAGCAAAATGGACAGGAGACAATATTTCTTGTGAAAACAAAGGTTGTTAAAAATATTTTTCCATTCAAACATAAACTTTTTTTATAGTTTCTTAAAAAAAAAAGTTTGTGGTAAATATACTCTAGATTAACTCAGTGTAATAAAAATTCATTTTCTTTGTTTTATTAATGCTAATGTTAAGGGAAATTACATTGTCATTTATAATTGACTGGCAATGTAATAACAGCCTCCTCTTCTTGAGAGCCATGATGATGTCAAAGGCTGTCTGTAACAGGCAGAGATGTTTGTGAATGAGTTTCAAATCCTTCTCCAGCTCCTACACAGTCTTACATGTACTGGAAGTCACCAGGAGTTGCTACAAAGAAGATGAATGTTGAGAATAAAGTTACAGCTCAAGTGATGGATAGCAGTGCTAAATACAAATATATAACACAGTCATGACTGTGAAGTGATTGTTTTTCAATCTTTTTGGTTGTTAACTTATATTTGTCATGCTGCTGTTATTTTTTGAAGTGCCAGTTCATTAAGGTTTTCAGACCAAATATGTTCAATGGAGCAAGTAGAGGACTTCCTTTAAGGCAGTTTTTCTGCTTTTTCCCTCTGAATGCTTATGCTCCTTTTGGGCATAGTGACTGCAAAGCATTAATCTTTTCAGTTGCAGAAATGTTTTCTTTTTGGCATAATTTCAGAGTTACATATTCCATCTGGCTGTCAGAGGAATGAGCCCTCATTGGAAGTAAATTTTTAGGTTGTTTTGTTCAGACTGTGCAAATTTATCATAGTTGAATTTTCTGGGATTCCAATATGATTAAAAAAAATAGTAGGAAACTATTTTGACTGTGGATTGCTTATTTAATTATAAAATGGGTTTGAACTTTTAAAGTTTAAGAGCTTTCTGAATTGCCTAGACCCCTGCAGCTTTGCATGATATTTTAAACATTTGTTATAAAAGATAGAGATGTACAAAAATTAGAGCTAACTGTGAAAACTTGATTAATACACTGATTTTTCTGAAAGCATTGTAATAAAAAGTCTTCTGCTTTCCCTTGGTTTTGGTATCTAAGCTGAAAATGCCTTTTCAAATAAAGGAATATTTTTTAATACACTTCACATGAATTTTTGTATGCATTAAAATATGCTAGGGTTTGCTTATAAGACAAGAGCCACTTTGTTTTCAAATAATTCCTTCATTTTAGAAGTAATTTCTACCTCCTCTTTTCCTGCTCCTCTGACCAAGAACACATTCTCATTTTCAGTGAAGTTCTTTTCTTTTTTTCCTTGTGTAGTGATTTTGGTTTTCCTTTCTTCTCCCTATTTGGTATGTGCATGAAAGAGGATGGTCTGTCGTTCCCTGGGAGCAAATCCAGATGACCTAAAGGACCCAATCAAAATTAGTATCCCACGGTATGTCCTGTGTGGGCAGGGCAAGGATGAACACTATGAGTTTGAAATAAAGGTAAGTGCTTATCATTTGCTTTCCTTTAATGCTTTCCTTCCACTAAGTGCAGTTTTTGGTTCTCCTTGTCTCAGTACTGTTAAATAAGAGAGATGGGAAGAATGCACAGTAGAGGACACTATAAAGACAAGTGTTTTCCAAGTGGGTTGATTGTGCAGAGGAGGATGGAGGCCAAACTCTTGGCATGAGCAGTTCCAGAGCCAATGTCAGTTCAATTTGAAGAGTTCCAGAGATGAGGATTAAATGCATATTGGTTATAGGAAAGCCCTTTACTGAGATGCAAGTGTCAGCTATAGAAAAGGCTTAGACTTGAAAGATTTACCTGAAATAATGAAAGCATAAAAGCTTTATTTAAGTATTTTGCACATATGCAAGACAAAGGCTTGATTCCTTTCACACTCTCTTTGGTGTTCTGATTCTTCCCACTCTGCATTTCCAAGGTGTTGCTTCTCCAAACTATCAGTTGATTTTCTGAGTAGAAATGCTGGGGGAAAAAAGCATATTAATTTTGTTTCCTCTGGTATGCAGCCAGTGTTTTTTCCAAGCAAGATCTAAAGTCTAATTGGAAATGTGCTCTCAATGTGTGTGGACATATGTGTAGCATAACTGATGCACATGGCATCCGAGACAGAACTGGCAGCCTCCTTTCCTGAATGTGCTGCCAGATGCTTCATTAGCTGCTGTGAGGTGGAGGAGTGACCTTCCTCACAGGGCAAAGGACCATTTTTGAACTGTGCTCTCTTTTGAAAAGGCTTTTATTAAGATGGGCAGTCTTAGCTTTGTTTGTGCTAATTAAATTTATCATTTTGAAACATACCATGCTATTTGTGGGTGGAATGCCTCCTTTTGCCTGTTGAACTTTGATTTTCTTGGGGCTAGTGAAAGCCTGGAGCCAGGGAGATGCTGAGAGATGAGTAAGTGCACATGAAACGTCCCCATGGACTCTTCTACTCAATTTTCAGCACACAGGATTTACTAGACTAGCTAATGGTTAGTGAAGATGGCTAAAGTGAAAATGCAGCTTCTGTTGGTGGATTTCTTTTCAGGTATTCTCCCTTCATCAGTAAAACCCATGTAAGCCTCTACAAGATCTTAGCATGAAGGAGCACTTGGAAGACCACGTGCAGTTTGGCAATTTGGGGAATGTTTCTTATAGTCATTCCTCACATGAATCAATCTAATGAAAAAGCTAGTGCTTTTTCCTTTCCCTCCAGCTCTCTGTGTCACACTGGATTGCTCCTGCTGTAGTCAGGATTTAGCTCCATGCTACAATCCACAGACCTTCCACAAACTTTTTTCTTTTAAATGTTGTCCATGCAGAGCTCCCAGCTCTACTTTGATCTGTATTAATCTCTAGAAGCTCCTACAGTTATTCTGTAGAAAATTAGAACACCTGAAATAGTAGGTTTGTACATTTTTTTTGCCTTAAAAATCAGGAAAATGTGGCAGAGGGAGGAGACTAAATGTACCTATTCATTTAATCTCTTCCTCATAGGTCAGAATACCATGTCAGCTGTCAAAATAATTCCTGATTTCAACCTTACTTCACTTAGTTCAAGTTTATTTTCAGGTCATCTGAAATATATGTCAGTTGTGGGAAAGGACTGAGGTGTTGCTAGCCCCATTTTCTTTTCTAGGTCCTAAATAAGCTTTCTTCAGCAAGGTTCCTCTTGCTTTTGGGAAAATGGATTGCTGACCTGTCTGCATGTCATAGCACTTTGGAACCTGACAAAGTGACAAGTGATGATTGAGTTGAATTTTAAGACAGTCCCCAAAACTGTGAATTCTAGGTATCTCAGAGGTATTTTCTTCAACAGATGTTTCTAGTCATTGTGCTTGTAGTTAAATCCTACATATTGTTATACAGAGCAACAAATGTAATGCATTTCTGTATATAACAAATATATTAATTTCTCCTTGTGACATGCAGTAGTAAAGATGATTTTGTTAAATGCCAGAAGAGAGAGAATGAGTTCCACTTTCCTTGGCAGCTTCATGATCAATTCATAGGTCTTTCAACCCTAACATATTATCCAGTAATAATTTGTTTTAGTGCAGGGTAAGCATCTTGTTGGTATAGACATGTATGGGAATAGGCCAGCAGGATGTTCTGTCCACTCAGGTTCTTCCATACAGATCCTAATTAAAGATGTTGAGTGAGTCCTACAAGAGCTGACTGGAGAGAATTCAAAATAGGAAGAAAGTGATACTTTATTAGAGCTAAGACAGCATCTTCATTTTGCAGCAGGAATATGTCATGGAGCTTTTTGTGCTAGTCTACTATTAAGTATTCTGTAAGAATTGATTCATTTCCAAAAAAGCTTCCATCTGAGTGACAGTTTTATGTGTTGTCTTTAAAGACATGATGAAACAGTAATACCTTAATCAGGTCTAAACATATTTATGCTACAGCTAAATTAGTATGCCAGAGAACGATTCAGGTATTTCCCCCCCTTCCTTTCATGTTTAGACAAGGCTGTGCTAGAAACAGTGTGGGAAGAGCTTTTGCTCTTAAATCTAATATAAATAAATAAAATATAAATAAAACCAGTGGCATCTGTTATGGACAGTGCCCATGATTGCAGACAGTACCTATGGTTGGCAGCAAGGCAGCAGGGAAGGTGGAACTCCAGCTCTCAGAAAGACTCACAGGGTTTCCTGAGAGCTGGTGATGGAAGCAAAGTCTGGAATCAAGCACAGCCCTGCAGGGATCCTCTGGCAATACTGAAAGTTGTAGTTAAGCTTTCTCATTCTCATTCATCTTTTCCACATTGTTCTGAGTTCGCTCCTTTTATTTATCCTGTTTGATATTCTTTTAAAACTGGTTTTCTTGTGTTTCAAAGCCTTTTAGTGATGCCTGACAAGTACTCTGTAAGAAAAGATCCAGGCAGATGTACCCTAAAACAGTGCTTTCCTTCAGCTCCAGTTGCATTTCTGTTCAGCCAGATGCTGTGTTGAATCTGCTCAAAAAGTCCACATTTCTAGTCCAGATTTATTTCTGAGTTTGGTGAACTGTTGCAGAGTGGGAGTAAAGCAAGAGGTAGTTCTCATTGATACAATGTTCTTTAAGAAAATGATGCATGCCCCATAACTGCCTACATTAGTAAGAAGTCTAAACTTCTGATTAGTAAGAAGTCTAATCTTCTGTCAACATTATCAGATGAATACCCTCAATAATAAAATAGAAAAAGGTTATAAGAAATTTTTAGAAAACTTCTAGTTTTCCAGATACTGTTTTCCTAGTGTGAGGAACAGTTTCAACAAGGTTAATAGGAAGAAATAGGAGTTCTCATGATGACTGTAGACAGTTTAACCAGCCTAAATAAAGAAATGAGGCATTTCTTTTTTATTTTCTCATTACTTTCAGAATGAGGTGGAATATTGCTTTTTTCTACCCTGGTCATGGTGTTAGTTGTGTTGCTATAGAGCAGAAAGAGGACAAATTCTGTGATGTGCTTTACAGTGCAATGGATTGAAAATGTCTCCTAGGTTATTTTCTATCAGTTATCATGAGAAGAAAAGATAAGGAGACAGGACTGTGATACCTTCTTTCAGATTTATAGGTTTTACATAGGAAATGCTGCCTTTGAATGGGAGAAACAAAACAACCCACAATTCTGAGGCAAATCTAGGATCACAGCAGTGCCTAGATAAGAATATTGCCAAATCTGTCTTGCAGATGTACTTAACCATATGGTTTTTGTTCTTAAGAGAATACTTTTAACTGTATTAGCAAACTATGTAAAAAGCAAAGGACTTTTCAGAATTGCTTTACTGGTTCAAAACACCTGCATATATCCCTCTCCCATTCCTACAGAGTGTATAGTCTGTCATACAGGTTTTTTTTAAATGGGGGAAAATCATCCCAGACTTGTTAAGTCAGTTGTAGGAGTAAAAGGCCATATTCTAGAAATGCTATTGGTATGCCAGGTGCAGTGTAATTCTCTTTATACAAGTGGAGATTGATTCTGTCTGTCCTAATAGCAGTATTGCTGTGCTTTGGGGGCCACTTAAGACTTTGTTTAGCATTGAAATTTGTTTTTCAATCGTTCCAGCTATAACAACAATAAAATTTTGCAATTACCTGCAAGTCTCATTACAAGAAATTGGAAAGTAAACAAAGAAGATGACAAGGACCAAATCAGGCCTTGGATCACCAGAGCTGCACAAAGTCTTTTGATTTTTGACTGTAAAGTCAAATGCTCTAGTCACAACACTTTCATGGCCCACTTAGAAATGTCCTTAATTAATGTCACCTAATTTCACATAGTGTTTAATATCTCAGTTTTGATAATAACTGATGGTAAGGTTGGTTTGCCCTCCCTCTTTGCTCCTGTTGTTATGCACTCAATCCACAGGAGTAACAATGTTTATTTTAAGAAAACTTCCTATATAAATGCAATGTTCATCACCATTTTGAAGACACAGACCAAGAGTGTCTTAAAGGAATGTCTTCTACTAAAAGGTGGTATAATATTTTACCCTACAAACTGGAATCCCATTCTATGTGGTAATGAACTCTGTATGTCTAAGAAATGTGTATTTGTTAATTGTCAATATCTGTTTATAAGAATATATATTTTATATATATATATATATATATATATATATATATATATAAATATTTTGAATATTTTGAGGCTACACTTCACTTACTCTGGATGTTATTTATTCATTAATGGAACACCTACTGATAGTAATACTGAGAGTCAAATAGCTGCACCAAGAAGGGATTGGGGATGTTCTAATGCGTTTACAGTCTTATCAAACCACTGTGGATTAAGAAATAAATGCATTCAGGTGTTTTTTTGCTTTGCAATCAGTGCTCCTTATTAAATACAGTTCTGTCACTGTAATGAAAGAAAAATTAAGTAAACTTATAAAAGGTTTTTGGATTTAAGACAGCTAAGAACTGTCCATTTTAATCTTATAACCTTGTATAGTGCATGGATTTTAGACTGTGTGGGTTTACTTCTGTTTCTTGTGTTTATATTGTCTGCTCTAGATAACAGTCTTGGATGAGACATGGACAGTGTTTCGGCGGTACAGTCGTTTCCGAGAACTGCACAGAACTTTAAAACTGAAGTACCCAGAGGTAAGCTTTGGTAAAACTTCTTTTACACAAAAGGGTAGAGACTTGAAAAAATGTGGTTTGAGATTTGTTCACTCAAAAAGGGAGGTGATTTCAGACAGCCAGCACAATTTCACTAACGCAGTTCCTGCCTAACCAATTTAGTCACCTTCTGTGATGGAGTGGCTGTATTGCTGCACATGGGAGGAGCTATGGGCATCATCTCTTTTCATCTGTAAAGCCTTTGACATAGTGTCTTGGTTTGAGACAGTTTAAGGAGATGAGCACTCTGAAATGAGTAACTTTGCCCTACCTTCCAACCAATCCCTTTCCACCATTAAGGAATGAGATAACAGTAAATATAAGTGGAAAAATAACACATTACTAACAAACAGAATGCCAAGAGGAAAGAAAAAAAGGTCAATAATTTCTAGGTACCAAACTGCAAAAAACTCACAACCCTACTGGACCAAAGAAAGCCAGAAATAGCCTTTCCTGAGATGGCACGAGGCAGGGACAGCCTCTGGCTTGTAGGACAAAGGGACAAGATGCCATCACATCCCTCTTGGGAAGGCAGGAGCTGTACAGAGCAATTTTAGCAGCAGATGAAGACTTGCTGGCTCCTGTGGGGTCTTCCTGTTGCTTCCTCCAGTTCTCAGACCCTGCTGCTGTGCTCTGCACTTGTGGCTGTGGTGTTAGTGTTCAGAGACACATAATCACAGAATGATTATATGTAGGTGCTTTTATTGAAGAGCTCTGGGTGTCAGGGGCTACCAACCCAAATCTGACTCTGACATGCATTTGGGATGAGCATGTTTTTATATTCTATCGTTATATAACTTTCATGTTAATTATTAAACTTATATTGTTCTATTGTATACATAGATTTCAGCCAAGCATGGCTCCTCGTGGCCCCCCTTAAATTTCTAACATAGTTTCTCATGATTCTTCTTATGATTATACAATAATTATATTTAATTACTAAACAATCATCACATCTAACAATTATATCATTTATCAAACTGCTTACTTAGGTGCAATGATTTGGCAAAAGCCTAACATTTTCAGAGTCTATCTTTAACATTTTCCAGGGTCCCACTATCAGTGGGATGAGGGAAAAGCACTGGTCTGTGGGTGCTGGCATGGCATGGCCTGGCTCCAGGAACTCTCTGGCTTTTTTTGCTGCCAGCAGAGTTTGCAAATTCACTTTGAAATGGTTTCTAGTTGCAAAATGCAGTCTTTGTGGATGGCTATGGTTGTGCAGCTGAAGCTGCCGGAGAGAAAGGGGTTCTGCTCCTGTAGCCTTCTCTCCTGGAACAGGCAGCCGATGGATTCGGGCTGGCTTGCTGGAGCCCATGGTGACTGGCAGACACCTGCAGAACTCACCTCAAGGCAGCTCAAATCTGCCAACTGCACTCTCTCTGAGATGGGGGGGAAAAAACAAAAAAGAGAGATCCCAAAAAGGGAGGAAAAATCCTTTGCCTGAGCAAAGACCAAACAGCCTGCAAAACAAATACCACGTGGCAAAGGAGCTGCCTGGGAGGACCAATTCTGAAAACAGCCACAATAGCACCTCCTCACACACACAAGGTCTCTGGCTGCAAAATCTGAAGGAGACTAGCAGTTCTTGGATGCAGGTAGATCTGGAATGCAGTAAAATTATGGATCTTCCCAGGACACATGGTCCCCACAACATCCTTTTCTCTAATTTGTAAGGAGATGGATTTGATGGGTGAATTGTTTGGGTGGGTGAGGAATTGCTTGGATGGTCACATCCAGCGGGTGGTGGTCAATGGCTTAAGGTCCACATAGACATCAGTGAAAAGTGGTATCCCTCAGGATTCTGTGTGGGACCAGTGCTGTTAAATATCTCCATGAGCTGACACAGAAGGAACAAGCATACCCTCCTTTGGAGAAAGGCTGAGAGAGTTGGGGTTGTTCAGCCTGGAGAAGGCTCTGGGTAGACTTTATAGCAGCCTTTCAGTTCTTGAAGGGGGATAATTAGAAGGATGGGAACAGATTATTAGAAATATGGGGACAGATTTTGAAGCAGGGCTGTGGCAGTAGGACAAGGACCAATGGTTTTAAGTTGCAGAGGGCAGATGCAGAATAAAGCATTAAGAAAATTTTTACAGTGGCACAATTTTTACAATGCCTTGAGAAGTAGTGGATGCTTCATCACCAGATCTATTCAAGGACAGGTTAGTTGCAACTCTGAGCAGCCTGATCTAGTTGAAGATGTCCCTGCTTATGGCAGGGGACTGGGCTCAGTGGCCTTTATAGGTCTCTTCCAAACCAAATGATTTTATAATTCTGTGACTCCTCTCAGACGTATGTGTCCCGTAAGACTGACAAGCCCTTCAGCACTTCAGAGATCCAAGGGTGCTCGATACAGGATGGATGTTGCAATGAAACTGTGGCTCTGTGTGTTGCTCCTGGCCATAAATTCCCTTTACTGCTGACTGGCATCATTCCCTGGAGGTTTTGTTCATTGTAAGATACTTGTAGTCAGATCCTGTTGTCCGTACAACTTCTTATTTGGAAGAAGAGCATTGCTTCACAGATACCCTTTCGTAATAGTGGCTTTCAAGTTTCTGCAAAATGAAAAATTGATCTGACTACTTCAGAGACTCTGGGCATTTAGGATGAGGAGCTGTGCCTGATGAAGCTTTAGTTCATTGGAGTGAGCGTTTATGGAATTACAGTTTTTAGTTTTCACATCTAACTTTTAATTATTAACATTTTTCTTCCCTCCTACATGTTCCCTTGGTTATTAGAAGAAATAAATCATTCAAGCAATGAAAGTGACCCTGATTTGAGAGTTACCACAAGTAAAGAAGCTTGGGCAGTATATTAAAAAATATTCATATGTTAAAGAAGGAGAGACATGCAATAGTGTGCACATGCTTTCTTGGTCTTCGTTAACATATGTTTAAAGCTAAAAATGAAATGAGCATAGAACAGACCTTGAATCTGGGACTCAAGATTGTTCCCATTCCAAAACAGTAGGAAAACCAGAAATGGAAACTACTGTGCACCAAATATCTAAGAAAAAGTTTAAAAAAGAAAAAGGAGAGAGAGAAAAAAAATTGTCATCTTTTTTAAACTACAGAAATTTTAAGGTAAAATTGAGTTTTTAGTGGGAAATTGAAATGTTCTCTGTACATAAATGCTTTTAAAATTATTGCTTGTGAATGTCAGTACAGTTTTTTTATTTGAATAAATTGCCATTTCCTCTTGGATGTTAGAGCTATATCTGTCAACAGGAATATCCTAATTGCATCTAACTCTAGAAAAAAGAGCCAGGCAGTCATCCAAATGAAAAAGGGCCACCTGAATTCCTGTGCAGACTGATTTTTGCCATTTAGGAAAATGTGCTAGAGTAGTCTTCTTCAGAGTTGGTTATTGATCCTGACAGTACATTGAGGAACAACTGAATTCTTTAATGCTTGCATCAGAGGGAGATCAGCTTCATTCTTGTAAGGAGTAATTGGATTCAGGAGGAATCTGATATCCTTAAAGCCACTATTAAAATGTCCCGTGTGCTGCAGCATATTAATTTCACCTTTTTGAATAAATACTGTCATTTGTGACTGACAGTACAAATTCAGGCTTTTTTTGGTGTTTCAGGAGGAAGTAGGTGTGTTTTTTTTATTCTTACTTATTTGTTTGTTTTGAAGAACCATGACAGCATGAGTAGTATTATTAGGTCAGAATGAAGTCCAGCATCCAAGAGTGTATAACAGGATCCCAGCCCAGAGCACAGGTACATACTTTGCTTCATCTTGGAGTCTTCCCAGCTGAAGTTCTTTTTGTTCTAATTAACTGTTCATAGTTCATATTTTTCCTGTGGATTTTATCTGTATTTCAAATTCTCTACACTGCACACTTTCTAAGTATCTTACAGAGGCAATTTTCTTTTGCAGCTTATTTTCTTTTATCATCTTCTCTCTGTGGTTTTGCCTGCTAGGTCAGTATATTTGCTAGTTTAATGTGTCAGTTTGTTCCTTATTGACACTTCTGTGTTGCCATATGTTTGTGTCTCAGGTAAGCTTAGTGAGATTCACATCTAGTGCATTAACAGAATTATTGGTTACTTACACCAAAGCACAAGTGTCTAATTTCCATGTGGGAAACACATGATATTTGTATTAAGCTGTCCCTTTGTGAAGAAGTTTTTTAGGTCACTGCAAGCACCAAGTCTTACAAGGTTGCCAGTAGTATTTTTTCCAGCCTTGACTGAGCTTTCACTTCACAACAACTTTCACCAGCTTATCAGAGAGGTTCAAATACACTCATATTTGCTAAATACCAAGCATGCTAAAGATTAGGAGAAGCAAGAGAAGCATTTGATCACGTGAGCCAGTGCTTTTAGATAGGTACTGGCACAAAGGTACCTGTTCTGGAAACCCTTGCAGCACCACTGATGACTTCTCTGTTTTACACAGTGCAGGCACAGGTTGTGTCCATTCCTGCTTTGAGACTTGGAGCATCGAAGGGAAAGGCAGGTTTGTGGGCAGAGGAGACCTAGATAATATGCAGTGGGTTTCTTCTACTTGTCAGCATTTCTACAAACTACTGTGTCCTTGTTTATGAGAGGGGAAGAGCATGTTGTGATGGATGAAACACAAAATAATGTGTGCTGCAGTAAAGATTTGGCATTTGTTTTCTTTGAAGGAATTTCATTAACAGTGTTGCATATGTGAATGACTGATGGCTTTCTATATTTTTACCTTTATTTCAAATAGCTGTAATTTATGGTAATTTTGGATTAGTTTTGCAACGTGAGTAGCAGTTCAGTTTGTTTGGTAAATTGAAACTCATCTGTCTGCTTCTGCTCATCTGTCATTGAGCTAATTTAGGATTCACTTAGGATGATGCTAAAATGCTTTTTAATACCAAACTTGTCAGAGTTGTGTCTTTAGTCAGTATGTATTATTTCAAAGAAACGTGGTCCTTACAAGGATCTTATCAGAATCTATCAGAGTTGAGTTCTATTTTGCACAGTTCACCTTCCCACTCTAAATTAATATTTATAATGAGCAGTGAAAATACTGTGGGCATGTTTAATATATGAGTGTCCTGCTTTTAGAAGTGAACTTTACAGCTCATTAGTCGCTCAGCTCTGAGTTACTATATCAGTATTTTAATAATTTGCTGATCTTGCATTTCATGTTTCTGCCACTGAATTCCCAAAGGGATGTCTTGGCAAACTGATGTATTAGGAAGGTTTTTTAAAAAAAAAGTATCTCTTTCAAAAGCAGAAACTTATCTAATATCTTCTGGTCTTAAAAGATGTCATATATATGATATATCTGCACATTTCTTCTAATGTAATTAAGGGGCTGCTGACAACTGCTTATCTAACTAAAATGTGTCACATGCAAATCTTGAAAGACTGAAGAAGCTGCAGCTGAGTGGGACTGAGCCAGTGGCAGATAACTACCAAGCATTTTGCCATGTCCAGTTTTTGAGGGAGGCTACATGACTGTCATTTGCCCAGCTCCAGCTTTCTTGCACTGCTGGATTGTTAATGACATTAACAATTTTATTACTTTTAGATTTTTAAATAAGACCATACTTGACTTTCAGTTGCAGTAGTCTCTCTAATGAATGCACTTTTTGTTTGTTATTAGTCAGAGAAGAGAGCAAATGGACTCTTCATTCTCAATAGAGGAGTGAGAACTTCCATAGTTAGATTCTCCTGTTTTTCCCTCTGCCTTCATCTTTTCTTACCAGTTACTGGTTTTGGAATAGTACCAGAATGTTGATTTCTGCAGAAAACTTTCCTTCCTGAGCCACATCTTGCTGCAAAGGACATCTCACTCTCCTAACACTTCCTCACTATCCTAACACTTTCTTGTCTCTACTTTCTTTCAAATGAGAGCAGAGAGAGAGTTCCTGTTTGTCTTTCTCCTACTCAAATCCAGGGTTTATGAAGTCCCTCCTTCATATGGGAGTCCTTAAGTCCCACTTGCATCCAGGTTTTGTGGGGCTTTCACTGTAGGCTCTGCTTATTGAGTTCCCTGTCAGTCATCTTGAAAACTGTTTCTGTGTGCATAAAAATCTTTACATGTTGTTAGGGGCAACTAATAGTGATTCTTGACTTAAAATATTAGAAAATCCCTGGGGAGCTGCCAAGGAGAAGCTACAAGGCATGCTTGCATTTATAGATTCATTTATGGACATAAGGACATGCATGTGTCCTGTTCAGTAGGAGTGCCACAGCTATTGACTTGTAGCTTATTTAACAGAATGTAGTATCTGTATTTAATTTATGGAGGTCTGTGTATGAGCATATATTTGTGTCTTTTGGGGTCTGGGCACAAAAGGTCTGTTAAGAGTTTAAAAATAATTATGGATCATAACCTGTAGGAATTACATGAAATTCAAAGAGCAGAAAATAATTCTCAGATTTTTCAGAAGTACTAAGTGAATGTTTTCGAAAATATGCTGAAATCAAAACATTTGTTGCAAGCTTATTTAAAGACATTTTAAAATACTTTGTAATATTTCAGATTTTTCAAAACTCAAAAAATAGTCTGTTTTTCATCCAAAGTATTTTGCATCTCAGTAAAGAAAGACAAATGTTTGCATCTCAGTGACGGCAATGTCTGTTTCATCCCTCCATACTCACAACCACCCAACACATGATGTGTATGTTTGCTATTAAAATAGAGCAGACACCAGTTTTTTAATTGTTTCTTAAGTTCATTTTAGACACTTTTCTACTACTGCTTATTATTCAGGTGTAGTTCAGCTAGGTAATGATTAATGAAGAGTCATGAACTGTTTAGGAGCCACCACTGACTGATCTCACTATTCTTTCCTTTTGACTCTGTACTCCTCTTTTGGGTGACTGCCAGGGAAGCATCTCTGTTTCCTTTTTAAGAGGTCCATACATCTGGTGCTCTTGATAAGTGGTAAGTGGGAGAAATCTTCAACAGAAATAGCTGGCACAGGTAATGGAGAGGGGATGAATTTGATGTAAAGTCATTAATTTTAGGAGAACATCCTTGGATTCTGGAATTGATCACTGACAGAAATGCAATATATTACTAACTTTCAAAACGTGGTTGTTGTGAATTTGAGGATTTTTATTCTCCCCCCCCCCCACCCCAATAATCTCAAGGATAATTAGGCAATTTCTGTGCACTTATGTAATTATTAAATTATTTTTTAATGTCTTATCAGACATGCAGAATTTTCCCTTCCAATGAAGAATGCAAACAAAAATTAAACCAAGAGTGGAGCAGTAAGGCAGCAGACTTGTGCAGAGCACTTGGGGCAGTGTTTGGGCTGGGATCTTGGCTGTCTGACTGCTCCAGCTCTGGTTCATAACTCTGCAGCTGTAGAGTTTTATTGAATGCAAAATTTATGCTCATATTCTGTGATGGAGGTACTTGGCTTGCAGGGCTGGCAAGCCTGTTGCCATGTAACTGGTGAGCTCCTGGAGCTGAGGAGCTAATTTGGCAGCAGAAGTCAGAAGTTTGTTGCATCAGAGCTGGTTGGACTGAAACTGCTGATTTTACCATTGGATTTTCTGGTTTACTGGCATTAGTTTACTGGATTTTCTGGTTTACTGGCATTACATACATATTTAGTTAGTATGTAAGGTGTAGGTAGTATGCTCACATTGAATGCAAAATTCTGGACGTTTGGATTCTTCTAGTGTTCAGTTTTAAATAGCAGAGAGTGGTATAGTTGTAAATAACAGAACTTTCCTAAGACAATGTTGAAAATTATTTTGTTCTGAAACCTGCTGAACTTATGCCAAAGTCTTGATCCTGCAGTGACTGAAGTCCCAGTCTATTCACAAATTCATTCATTGTTGACATTGATGTTTAGAAACTCTAGAGACTAAGAAGCAATTTAAAATCAGGGGTTATGTGCACCACAGAGAGCAGGGTGTAGCATTTAATACTGAATATGATTGTACATATCTTGCTACAAACGTTATCTCATATTTTAGAAAGTTCAGGTTTATTTGGATATGGATTCTCAGTTCAGATTCTTTCATGGAGCCCTATGACCTTTTGTAAGCATAGCCTCTAACAATATTTTAAGATTTGTCTATTTCTTTGAAAATTTGATCCAGTGAAGAAATAAGCTTGTTGATGTGTTTTGGCTGAACTGGAAGGATGTTTCTGAGTGTCTGGATATGAAGTAGCAAATTTGGTTTGTTTTTTTTTTCCCAAATAGTCAAGACTGATGCACTGTAGTTTTAGTGGTTTTAAACAATGGTAAAATATAATAGGACTGAGAGATTTGATATAAGAACCATAGGATGAACATCAAACACCAAAAATGTATAAACACTCTTAAACAATCTAAAAGCTTTTTTTTTAAAATGGAAATTGTGTATTAGGGCACAGTGAAAATGAAAATTATTTGCAACATTGATGTGCTTGGAAATAGCAAATGCTATGATGTGTATTCTGGCAGAATTATATGTAGAAAAGCATTTAGAAAACAGTTTTTGAAATATGAATCTAATTAAGGGCAGACCTTAATTTTTACTTTCTAGCATGGGAATTTAGTAGGCTTGGTAATACATCTTTCCATAAATATCGAAAGAAAAAAAAATTAGTAACTTTTAGAACATGTATTTGTGTGTAAACCCTTTAATAATATTATATGAGCACGTGATTATAGCCTTTGGCTTCTTTCAGTACAAATTACAGTAATTATGATGTAGTTAATTTTAACATTCATATTCTTGTCACCCAGAACAGCCAGGAAGTGCATGCACGGGAAGCATATTTTGTCACATGCACGTTTCCAGCTCCTGTTCCTAATTATATTATGTTCAGAACAGTCTGCAAGCCTGCTGGTTTATATTTGTAGTACTTCCATATCAGCCTAAGTTTGCCACTACTTACAGATGAGATTTGAGTGGTAGATCCTTAGAAGCTTCACCTGGCCTTTCTTTTTGCACCATGAGACTGCTGAAATTTTTAGAAGAAATTTTTAGCATATTTCTCAGTACATCTATCTACAAATGAACAGAAGGATTCATCCCAATAAGTAAAGTGTAAAAAACATCACTGCTAACGATATAATGTAGTTCAGTGAAAGCTTCATTACAGGGAAATGTATTTATTTCAAATGGTACCTCTGAATTCATGGTTGCTAACCAGAACTGGAGCATCAGAGACAACAGCAAACCCTCCAGCATATTTGCTTCCAGCATAATACACAATTCTCCATCTATTTCTGGTTGGAAAATGAAATCAGTGTGTGAATTTCAGTGTGTGAAATTGTTGTGACAATTTCGTATCACAGCACTGAATGTGAATATGTAGGAGCCTTGTAAAAACCCAGATGGGGATTGATTTGTGTTTGTTGTTGCTTTGGGTACTAGATTTGTGCAGCAAAATTTTCTTGGCTTGGTACATATGATTCTGCAGAGATACAGCCTCTCTCTATCTCTTCTCCTTTCCTTCCTTTCCTCCTGGGGTTGTTGATGAGACCTGGCCTTTTTGGGTTTCCCTAGCAGCAAGTGGAACTTGTGAGCTTCAAAACAGTTCTCTGAGCTTCATTGGTCTTCTGATAGATTCACAATGAAACAAGTTTAATCAAATGCCAGGTTTCATTGATCGTGCTGTGCAAAAGTCTTGTACATGAGTAACATAGAAATTGAAAAAAAGCATTTAGAAACTTGTGAGTCCATCATCTCATAATTTTTGAACTATTTGACAGACTAATTCCATTGATCATTTGATAATCTGATTTTCCAGGCACTGCTCAATTACCTACTGAATTTGTTTAATATCAAAATATTCATGTTGTGTTATCAGTAAAACAGTTTTGTATGGATAACAGTTATCTGTGAGAGAGAAATACCTCTGAGAAGAATTCCTAGACAATATAGCTGGAGGTTTAGGTGCTCATTGAGACTGAGGCACTTCTTACCTGTTCCTGAGTATTGGTTGACTTGGGAGATGCCTTGGGCTGCAACCTTGGGTCTGTTTTTGTGCTGCTTAGTGAAAAGCAGAGGGGGAGGATTGGAGGTTTTGCTGTTTCTTCTTTTTTTCCATTACTACCTTCCTTCAGGGAACTTTTGGATATGTACTGCATTAATCATTAGCTGTTAGTGACAGTCTCACTGCTTTCCAAGGGTTTGTGAAGAACAGCTTGTTCTTGTTGGCTTTGTCAGGAGTACACTGCTGGATTAAGTTGGTCTTTTAAGTAGAATCCTTTCATATCAGTTGATATAGTGACCCAGCTCAAACTCTAGTTTTTGTGAAAATGCCCTGGTTAATTTTGAACAAATAGCATAGAGAGTAACAAAAATTGTCAGGCTCCAACTGTGCTGCCTGTTGTAGTTTTTTTCTTACATATTTAGGTGGTATTACAGACACAACTGCACATGTGAAACTGCTAAACTTTATTCACTCTCTAATCTAGAGAATTATACAATGCCTCTCTTGTGCTTCATGAGGCAGCTTTTGAATAGGATATTTCAGGTCTCCCCTCTCTTTGGAACCACCAGGTAAATGAACAAGGAAATACAGATTGCAGATTTTGCAGCACAGTAAGAATATTAGCTGTTTATTTAGGCATTGTTGTATTCATCAAATGAGTGATTCATTATCTAAATGGGATTGAGATACAGGTGACTCTTATCTATTGTCATCTGCAATAAAGGAAAGCTGCTGAAAAATTTCCCCCTCTGTAACTAGTAACAATAGTTACACATTTTAATGCACATTTATGGCTTACAGTTTCTCTAGCTACACTGGAGGAGTAAAAGAGCAGAAGTGCTGTGCTGAGCCTTGTGCTCCCTAACGAGGAGGGGCATGTTTGCCAATGACACCAGTGTGACATGGGAATGTGTGCTTGCAGCCTGGAAAGCCAACTGCATCCCAGTGCTTGCAGCCTGGAAAGCCAACTGCATCCCAGCCAACTGCATCCCAGTGCTTGCAGCCTGGAAAGCCAACTGCATCCCAGCCAACTGCATCCCAGGCTGCATCTGGAGCACTGTGGGCAGGAGGTGCACATGTGGGAGAGAGTCCAGAGGAAGGTTGGAAAGATGCTCAGAGTGCTGGAGTGCCTCTCCCATGAAGGCAGACTGAGGGAGAGGGAGACTCTGGAGACCTGAGGCACCTTCCAGTACCTGAAGGGGCTCCAAGAGAGCTGGAGAGGGATTTTTTACTTATATTATGTTCAGAGCATATGAATGGCTTTAAATTGACAGAGGGGAGGGTTAGGTTAGATCCCAGGAAGAAATTAGTCCCTGTGAGGTTGCTGAGGCACTGGCACAGGCTGCCCAGGGAGTCTGTGGCTGCATCATTGTCAGAAGTGTTCAAGACCAGGTTGTGCAGGACTTGGAGCAACCTGGTCTAATGGAAGGCATCCCTCCCATGGAGGGAGGTTGGAATGAGGTGGGCTTCAGGGTCCTTCCCAACCCAAACCATCCTATGATTCTAGAACCAACCTTAAGGTTAGCGTTTTTACAATCTACAAGAGGCATTTTTTGTTTAAAGGTCTTTTTTAAGTATTACTTTATCATGTTCCTGCTAATGACCTTTCAGACTCAATATGGTGAAAATAATACTGTGTTTCTCAGTTGAAAATGACTTTGCTTCCGAAGAAAGGAAGAAAACAAATTTCTCTGGCCTGTGTACCTGGTAGTACAGTTAATAAATATGTTTCTAAATGCCTTGTTTGGTATTCAAAGAGAGATCTTCCTGTAAAGCTCTCTTCACTGCTGTAATATAAATATATTAAAAAAAAAGTAGAAGGGTCTGTCTCTGCAACACAATGTACAGAAAGCTCCATCTTACTGAAGAGAATTGTCAAGCCCTCTAGAGAGCCTCAAGCAAGAAAGCCCAAGTCAAAAAAATATATTAGACATGTCTGCATGACAAAAATCAATAAAATACAATCTCTTGTGGTTTAATATGAAAATAAACACAAAGAAGAAGTGGCTTTCAGGAAAAATATTGAGCTGCAGGTATAGAATTGAAGATGTCAAAAGAAGACTGAAAGCAGAGGATGTTGTCCAGTTTACTGTAGGACATATTTCAGAACCAAAGCCAGGAATAATAGTGTTGGAGGGTAAGCTGTCTGGCCATGTCTGAAAACCAAAATTCAGTGTGATGTGAGTGAGAGTGAGATGAAAAGCACTCTTCTCATGGGTGCCAAACTTTGGGACATACTGTTACAACATTTGATTAATACATGGTTATCTATAATTGGTCAAAATGCTGTGAATAATAAAAGGAATTAAAGGTAGGTTTTTGGCTAATTTCTTCTCTATTGAATTTATTATTTTCTGTCATACCTAACTGTAGGTACTACTGGGTATTAATGATGCTTTGATATTTGTGTTGTGCACTGCTGTCCAGCAGTGCAGGTACTCTGAAGCTTTTTTTTTATACTCTATATTTTCCAGGGAATTAAAAAAAAATTTAAAACCATTTCTGAACACTGTATATCCTAGTCTTCTTATATCCTCTATGGAAAAAATTGAAACAAAGCTTTAGCAGTATTTTAAATCCTTAAATTACTCATTTTATGTTCAACTCTAACTCCAAATTTATTTTTAAATCAGGGAATAAATAAGGAGACCTTTACTTTTAAGTTCAGTTTTTTGATAGTAACAATTATGTAAAGTAATTGCAAATTAATGTATTGCAGGGATTTATTTAAATGGTAGAGTAGCATAATTTCCATTCTGATTGTACCTGAGGCTCATATGTGCTGTAACTCATTGTAAAGTTGCTGTAAAAAACAATGAAAAAATAATGTGGTTTTTTAACTTTCCCCTGTTTTCCTGGGTTGCTAAAACTTGTGTAGGTGGAGCAGCATGGCTGTTAGATTCAGTGAACTAGCGTTTGTTGGGAAAAAACATTGTTCTAGAAAGCATCTGACAGATGGGAATTATGAAATTACTGACATAATAATCTCTGCCCAAATTCTTGCAATGGTAAAACACATCCCTGTTTTCTCCCCTGCCCTAAGTAAGAATGTTGGTTCAGTATCACGTTGGCTTTTTCATGAGTGTGTCTTTGAGATTTCCCTGTCTGTGTGGGTCTTGCTTATGAAGCATTTAGCTTTAAGTGCTTGATCAAGAAATTTTATTATACTTGGAAACAAATATATATTCTTACCCACCATCCTGACTGTCAAGAGCAGTACTAAATGTGGCATTCCTCATGAAGCTGATAGTAACAGTGGTCTTTTACTTTGTACCCAGAGTTGCTTTTCTGTCCTGCACATTCAAAATCCTTTGCCAAGCAAGCTCCTGAAAATAGATCTGTTAAGTTTATTACATTTATTTGGTTACCTGTCATTTTAAGCTTTACCTAGTGGCAACAGCAATAATGGAAGGAAAGTTTGTATGAGGCTTACAGCAAGTTTTTAAGTCTATGATAAAGCTGCTTGTTCTAAAGTGTCTGTATGACTAGACACAAGTGAAAATGAGTGTATAATGTCTGACTATCACACACTTTTGCTGTTGGGGGGACTGAGTCATTCCTTTTAAGCTTCCCATTTGTGTGCCTGCACTGCCTTTTCTCTGGTTTTATCACTTTAAATGATGCAGAAGGTTATCTAACTTCTCCTTGTAATCAGTCCAGTTTGTTGTGAGGGTTAGCACTTTATGTCTGCTAACAAATCACACTTGAAGGCATACTGCCTGTTTGTTTGCAGGTGTATTTCTCTGTGACAGCTGTTCTTTAAGACCCTGAGATCTGCCATTAATTTTGACTAGTCAGAAAGGCATCCATCTAGTCAGCAGTACAAATCATTACTGCTTGTTGATGAGTTTTCATTATTAACATTTCTCAAAGGCAAGGGTGACTGAAATTTATGGCATCAGTCAGCCACATGAGATGGGGATGTGTCATAAATGCTGCCAGATGTCACTGAGATGAGTTCATGTACAACAAGCAAATCTTCTTAGGGAGAGCTGTGAAAACTGCTGTGGTGAATCCCCTTCTCTGAGCCTGTTTCTGTTGCATAAATCTAATGGTATTGTGATTTCTCAGTGTGGAGTCCAAGTGGCCCAATAGGCACTGGAGCATCAGCAGAGCTGGGGCAAGGTTGTGTGCAGCCATGGTGAAGGCAGGGAGTGATGCGTGGCCCACCTTGTGTTATTGCAGCCACAGCCTTGACCTTGCTGGAAATCCCAGCAGGAAGATAATAAATCAAATCCCAAATAGTTTTTGAAAGAAAAATAAACCCTACAGAGATCTCCAGAAAATAACTTTATAGCCTTTTAGAGAAGTGGGGTTTGAGTCACACCTTTATAAAGATTGATTAATGTGTTGAACTTGGAAGAAACAACCTCGCAAAACCAGCAAATTTTACTGTTTCTTTAAAGAACTAACCAAGACCTGAAACTACATGAAGAAAGATTAATGTTTAGTTGGTAAAATCATGACCTAAGAGCATAGGAGGTATTAACTTGTCCATTTAATCTCTAGGTTGGCACATACCTTTGTCTTAGCTGATGGTCTGCCATGCCATGCTGGTGTTTCTCCCCCAGAGACTTCTGTCTTGGGGCAAGGGATAGATGAACAAGGGAGCAAAATCAAGGTTGCAAAAACACAGTATGTTAGGAATTTTTCATGCTTATTTTCCAAACATATCTACAACTCAAATTTAATTGATTTTATTTGGTTTTGACTGGTTTAGCTGTAAGGAAGTTATATCCTTTGGTTGATGTATGCTGCTTTTGCACTATCTTACTCTGTCTTTTTACAGCCTGTGTATGAAACTTAAAATATTTTCTTTGCCATTTGGGCCAATTTTTGTCTGTCTCTCCTTCACTGGTAATCCTAAGAGCTATACAGGTATTGGTTTCTATTTAGAAAGATGCCCTGGTTATATTAGCTTCTGATTTTTATAAAATATTAAAATCCCCAATCTGCAAAATTTTATAGAAATATGCAAGGTTTGCATGAGCTTTGTTACATCCTATTGCTCATTTTCATAGATATTCTGTATGTAAATGTTATTGTACTGCTTATAAAGGACCAAACAAAAAAGTAATTTGTCAAATATTATATAGACTCTTGTTTATGGCTCTAATTTGGTATGCTGTTATTCTGAGTACTCTAGAATTGCTTTAAGAAAAATACTCCTGTAGTGCAAAGTAATCACTTTGGCTTCAGTTAATTTGATTATTCTTGGTAGCAGGAGGCAAACTAAATGGAGTTAAAATTACATTGATAAACCACAGCCTCCACATCTCACCATAGCTCCCAAACTGCAGATTCAGTCTAGGTCATTTTGCTGGTTTAAAGAAGGAACATGGATATGAGAGCTCTCAAACCCTTTTGATAATTTCAGATGATTGTTTGATGGACAGGTAGGCATGATTCAAAATGAGAAATCTTTGGTGTCTAATCCTATTTGTTCATTGTGCATCATCATATGGAGGTTTCAGGGTGGTTCAGAGGAGAATGTATCTTTCTATTGTCCCTCTGAAGTGAGACAGAGTTGAAATGTTCTTTGGAGAACCAATTATGCCTGTCTGGGGGAGGTAACTGGCAAAAGATCTTGAAAGTTCAAAGAGAATTATGCAGAACTAAAGAGAGCAGAGCTGTGAGACCTTGTGGGTCCTGAGAAGATGCTCATTTATTGGTGAATACCAGTTTATTGGGGGTTAATCACAGCATCTTGACTTGCAACAGAACTGCATGTATTTATGGGAGGAGATGTAAGTGCTTGTGCTTCTTGGTACTGAGAGATAGATGTAGATACAGCTATAGCTATAAATATGCACAGTGTTCCAGTGAGATAAGTAGGAAAAAAGCAAGGAATTGTAACTTGTGTAAGTAAAGTGGAGAAGTTGCCAAATTGCCTGCTTGCCAGGTTAACCCTAGGAAGGTCTCCAGTGCACTCTGACCTCAATGGGATGTGAGCTGGAGGGATAAAACAGGGATAAAAACAGACTTGGCTCACTGGGCTGCTGGCATTAGGGCTGAGCTAAAAAAGCAACATGCAAACCAGGAGTTGCCCCTGCCAGCCAGAAATGGAAGGGTGGTTAACCAGTTCTGTGGTTAGGTAGACCTTTGCCATGGAGCAAAAAGGATGGAGAGCAGAAAAAAAGAATGTTCTCATGTATGGGGGGCAAAGCAGCTTCTTTGAAGAGAAAAAGCTGTGCTGTGAAGGGGCTAGAAACCAAATTGAGGCATAAATTGTGTAGAGAAAATACCAGGGGGCAAAACCCACCAAAAATACCCAAAACTGTAGTACGTTGTTGCAGTCTCTTGCATTTGTCAGAAGGGAAGTATTTGCCAACAAATTAATTTCAGATTTTTCAGAGTAGACTTACCCAAGCAAAGAGGGAGATGGTTATTCCCTTGTGTGTGTTTGAGTGAGATCCAGGCTCTGGTGTTGTAGCAGCAAGGAGAGAAAACAGCAGGGAGCTGGGACACAGCAGGGATGGGCCTGAAGCAGCTCCTCAGCTCTCAGAAACACTTCAAAGACATTGGGAGCAGGGTTTGCTCCCCCCAAAGACAGTGAGGGACTGACTCTTGGGGTGGTACTGAGGGCCCCTCTGCAGAGACCCTTTGTGTAGGAGGAAGGTTGCTTTTCCTGTACCTATTTCCTGGTCATTTGAGCTTTCCTCAGTTTAGGAGGTTAATTACCCTTGTTATTATAGTAAATGGTGACTTTTGTTGCTGCTGTTCAGCCTTCTCTAGGGAGTTCACTCCTTTAGAAGAGTGATATGGGTACTCTTCAGATCCTTGGATATGCTGTCACTTGAGAATATCAAATCCCTCTCCCCTTCTGGCAGATACTAAGGGAGGATTGCAAATGGCTCAGTGGAGTAAGGAAAAGAATTAGGTAGGTCATGCAGGAATGGAGGGAAGCATGGTGTTGGAATAGAGGCAAGCTGGGAAGTGGGGGAAGAACATGTTGGGAGAGATGGAAAAAGTAAAGAGAAAGTATTAGAAATGGAAGAGGAAAAGGAGGTGACAAGCTGACTGTCCAGAAAATATTCCCTGGTTATTTGCTCTCCCTGATGAATTGTTAATGGAAAATAATATCTTTAATCCTTCTCTCCTGTGAGGGCATGACTTACCTGCAGCATACATGTTGGGAGAGCACTGAAGGGTTTACCCAATGGAGGACTATGTTACTATTTTGTTTAAAGGAGAATAAGTTTAGAGGTTTCTTCCCTCAACTTAAAAGTTTGAGCTATATCAGCTGAAAATGACTTAGTTGTTTTTATATGTTATTTTATTGTTTTCATTTTAAGTGGATAGTATAGCAAATAATTTCTCTTTGATCTCCATTGGAATGTTTTCAGAATTTATAAAGCAGCCTTTAATCTGTCCAGTAAGTGTTAACTTTTTACCTTTGCCTACTGCTTTCTTATGAAATTGTGTAGAAAAGGTAATTTATTTCAGACAAAATATATAAAAAAATATAGAAATTAGGCTTGTGGTGGTTTGGTTTTGTTTTGTTTTTTTTTTTCACCTTGACAAATCCTTAAATACTTGGTGCAAGTTCCTAGTTAAAAATACAGCTTCTGTGTAGTTTCTTTAGACTCTGGGAGTCTTAGTACATATTGAGATATTGAGGCTTAAGTTACTTTGTTTAAACTTCAAAAACTAAAAGTAGGAGTTTTTTCTTTCATTGCTTCCTGCAAAATCAAGTCAGGTGCAGCCACAGTGGCTGCAAAACCGTGCCAGGTTCTTCTCTTTGATTTTTCTCATCTGTGACAGAGATTTCTGGTACAAAGGATCAAAAGTCTGACCTACTCTTTGAAAAATGAGAAAATTCAGAGTTGTAAAAGTAACATGAGAACTAAAGATGACTGAGTTTTTAAATAGTTAGCATTTCCTTAATTTTCTTTTTTCCCCCTTTCCCTCTATTTAAATGTATCAAAACATTGAAGTAAAAAGAGAATTTGAGATGAAAAGTTAAAGATGATTCAGACCCCATCAATGTCTGCCCTGTTTTTCTTCTTAAAAAAGTATTGTACCTTATTGTAGGCACTAAAACATAGACTGTACCAGCCAAAAATAATGAGATGTTTCAATCCTGTAGATTTTTGCTTGATGTCAGAAAATGGAATTTTTTTAATGTTTAGGGAGCATAACACTTGGAACAACTTCATGTTTCAGAAGTGACAAGCCTACATGGCTGTATTATGTGGTATTTTGCTTTGGTCCCCTATGTTTTGAAATATCATCTGCAAAGTATTGTACAAGAGTTTTCATTAACATGTTCTGTTCTGCTGTACCATAAAACCCCTGAACTGAATTAAATCCAGCAGGTCCCCAAGCACACATACTGTCAGTGAAGAGTCTCCAACAGATTATAATAGAAATTAAAGGACACCCTTCAAATGCTGATGACTATTTTTTCATAAAGGTTCTGAAATGAGAGTGCACCCCATCCCAGGCAGAGCATTTCATGGTATTGGAGCCTTCATTTTCACTGTCTTGGTTTCCAAAAGGCCAGTCTCCAAATTCACATCTCTCCCTGGGGCTCAGGAGTTGAACACTATGAAGTCTGGTTTCACTTTAAAAGGGTTTGCTTCCAAATAGGTGTTGTTAGGTATGTGCTGTTCCCAGAATCTTAAGGTCAGAGTTGAATGTAAGATAGAATAGGTGACAAAAAAAGGGTCACTTGCTGTTCTGCCACCTGCTTTTACCAGCATGAAATGCCTGCCAAAAACCAGTCTCCTGACTGGAATGTGGGAGAAAAAGAGGAATCCACTTAGCTTGTTAAAGTTTGCTACAATAACATGTACTGGTACAAACCACCTTCTGCTTGAGGACTGAACCTAATGCTGTCTAAATTTGATTGTACTAACTCACAAATACTCCATTGTGGCAGGTGAGTATTGTTTTTTACAGATAATATTGCTGAGACAGATAAATAACATGTCTCTAAGTAATGCTAGACCTAGAAATAAAACATGGCCTTTATTTATTGTAAAGAAATTAGGGAGTAAATTGCAAATTACTGTTTGCCTCTCTCTACAACTGCTACTGCCTAGCAACAGTTGCCAGGTAGGATAAACATCATTAACTGTAAAAAGTTTAATGTGTAAAAGACATTAGGAGTGCTGATACGCAGTCTTGAGGTCTCTGTGTACTATTTTAAAATATATGATCTGGCTTTGCCTTTTGGGTCTAAGCATAGTCCCAGCCTTGCCCATGGTACAAGTATGCATGTGTGTGCACTCCTATGGATATAATGAAATGTGGATTGCAGGGATGCAGTGATTAATTTTAGTAGGGAGATGCTTCTGCTGTCAGAATAAAAATTAGAAATCTTGCACGCTATATACAGAAGCTTCTCAGGAAATCATTCAAGCCCTCTCTTCCTATCAGGCTGGGGAATATGCCTCTTAATTTCCCCTGACAGAAAATACATCACCTCATCAGCAGCCCTAGAAAATGACAAAACATCCCTGCCAAAAAAGACTGTCTGCCAAATGCTTCCATTGCCACTGCAGGGAGGGAGGAGTGTGTCAGAAATTCCATGGAAGGAGAATGATTTCCCTTACTGCCTGTCCAGTTCCACTGTTACTCTTTGCATTGTCTCAAAATGTTCATCTTGTCATCAAGGTGAGACCCTTGAAGAATTCATTTGGGCCAGAGGGTACACAAACATTTAATTCTGAAAGAATAATTTATACTCCTGAATCTGGATAGTGTGAAATTCCCTTAAGAGTGCTTGAGCCCAGGCAAACATCTTGATGCAAAATCCATACCTGCAAGACCTCTTACATATTTCAGTGCCAGAACAAATGCTGCTCAGTCACATACTGTACTGTGTGCATTAACCTGTAACAGTGATTATTTCCAATGAACTTACTGTACAGTTTAGTAAAGGTGCTGTAGCAGCACTAATAGCAAAATCTGAAATATTTATTGAAATATTTGCTGCTGCACTTTGGCTTAAATGAATAAGGAATTGTAAATAAACCTCAAAATTCTATTGAACCTTGCTTTGCTGAATCTCACACAATTATGTTCAGAGTCTGTATATCAAATAGTACTTTAGGACAGAGGATTTTTATAGAGAGTTATTGCAACATTTATCATTACTTCAGTGTATTTGTGTTGCTGAGCTGCTTCTAGTTCATCTCTTTAGGAACCAAAATTATGATGGGATAAGGATGTTTTATTGTCACTCTGTATATCTGTGGGGCTCTTGCACCAATATATTTTTCCCTGCATTAAAGTAATAAGTCAGAGTGTCAAAGATCAGTGGGGTGTGTGTGTATATACATATATGTATGTGTATATATGTCTATATATATATTTATGTATATATATATTTATATATATACATAATAAGCACACTATCTCTGGTAAATATACTAATAGTGTTTTTTTATGAAAAATATAGCACAATGGACTGGCTTCCTATTGCACTGAATTTTCAGTCATATAGAGACCTGCACAATTCACCTCGCTGCGAGGATGTGTCCATTTCTTATGTTGCAAAGATAATTTTCAAGCTGCAAAGTAGGTGGGAACTAGTGCTGTCATGTTTGCATTAAGTGTTTGGATAGCCTGAAACTCAAGTCTGCAGAGTTGTGAATGTCTCTTTCTCATTTTGGTGGGCATTAGACTGTGGACATGTAGTGGAGTAGAACCCATTGAAATAACTGAGTTTTTAAAGTGAAGATTAAATTTGTGACTGGAGCGTTTTCTGTCATGTAGATGGGTGGGCATTTGTTGTGTGATGGAAATGGTCTTTGTGCTTTATTTGTGAGATAGCCATCTGCTAATCATTTTGCTAAAAGAGGAGCCAGGAGACCACTGGGAAAGTGTGGGACACAGAAATGTTCTAGCAGGCCTGAGGTTTGTGTCACTGGCCCCATAGAGATGCCATCTGCAGTAATTGATTAGTCCTTTATAACATACCTCTGCAGGATAAAAAATCCTTCCAAGTGACATACATTTATAAATATAGTGTGTATATTCTATACACACATTGGCATATTACAAACATATTAACTTTATAAATGTACATCAAGAATAGTTTGGCACATTGACATTCTGGTGGCTTTTATTACATACAAAGTATGCAGATTCCCACTTCTTGACCAGCAATAAACTCATGATTTTCATATAGGTACATGTTATGACTTTGAACATTGCAGAGCAAAGTTTACTGGCTGAGACCTTTGTCTTGCATGTTAAATTCATGACTCTAGTAATGGACTTTGGTTTGGTTTCAGAGATATGTGCATGGTAGTGATTTGGGAGTTAAGAAGTGTTAAAGCAATGTGAGTAGCTATTTCTGTTTGAAATTGTTCAACAAAACACATTGGGTTTTTAAAATACAACTGGTTTTTTCCTAAGATACACCCAGAAAGCTTAGGAAAACAGCTTGCTCATCCCAAAGTTATGTAGAATTAGTCCCCAAATTCCTGTTCAGATGGAACTTAATTTAGATAAGGAAATCTTTCCTGATTTAAGACCTTGCTTTGACTCCACAGAGTACATCTGAGGATGCTGTAGTGGTAGGTTCATTGTGCAAATTGGTTTTTAATAGACACTGCTTTAAAATTCTATAATGAAACTATTTATTCGCAAATAAGTATAAAAAACAATCTCCTTATGGCCAGGAGGAGATTGTGGTGGTAGTTGTTTTACCTTGCTTGTTCCTGGTTTTGTCATGATGCAGTACTATTTGGTAAAATGCAATTTCTGCAGATGTGGGATTTTGAAGTCCTTGAAAATATTAGCACTTAGAATAATTTACAGGTGAAGAAGAGAATAATGCAGTGAAAATAAGTCCCCAGGACATTATAATACAAAACTGTTTGGTTGTGTACTGTTTGTCCTGCCAGCATGAAGAAGCAGGCACACTGAGAAGAATATGGTTGGAGAAATTTGAGGAATATAATTGGGACATACTGGCAAGATTGATGGAGAGCAGACATCTCTTCAATGTCCTCTGGTGCCCCGCATCACTTTTATCATTTTAAGATGTCTAGACATTTCTTTAAAATTGTCGAAGTTGGAGTTGAACCAGAGAGTGGGAATAAATCATTTGTATTGCAGAATTCCTCGGTATTTTAAAGATGCTCACATTCAATGTTAATAATGGAGCTCCTTATTTAAATCAGTATATGTCTGCTCCCTGTAACCAGCTGTAAATTCTCTGCAGTCCTGTATGTGCTGATAGCCTAGAAAATGATGCATCTTTTTTACTGGTTCAATATCATCAAACAGCCTGGGAATTAATGCAGGAGGCAATTTTACAGAGGGATTTACCTGCAAAACAACTCCAGCAATTCCAGTGGGAGGTTGCATTATTCTATCTCATGATGTGAGTGCTGGGGAAAAAAATGGGCTTGATTTATCTTCAAGTGCAAACACAATTTATGGGGAGAGGACCTGCTTTCTCCTGCATTGTTCCCAGTGGCTTAGCAGACCAAGTTCAGTGGTACTTGCTACCAGCTCTTGAGCCTTTTGTGTGTTTTCCAGACATAGCTGGCTTTGATTAGTTCAAGCATTTTATTTATTGGTATACAAAAAGGGGCGGCACTTTCCTCCCTCCTTCTCTCTCTCTCTTTCTCTCTCTCCCTGCCCCCCCTTCCCCCATAGGATGGAAAAAGAAATGAGGAGATAGCTTTGAACACCTCTCTAGAAGAACTAAAAGTAGAGATCTGAATTGTTGTTTTTAGCAGTTGTGCCATTGCTTTTTTTTCTTATTTTCAGTGTGATCAAGCAGGATTTTGCCTGCATGTGTGAATTCTCTTCAGAAGTTGAAGCTGTCAGCTCCCAGCGTGGACACATGTTTGAATGGCATTGAGCTGCAGCTGAGTTACAAGAAGTGTTAGTTCAGGGCAAAACAGCAGCTTCAGGTCAGGTGTTGCCTGTAGCCCAGCAATGCATCTCCCAGAACATGACTTCAGTGATATTTCTTAGATCAAATAATCTTACATTTATGATAGAATATAACCAAACAAATTGAATTACCATAATGTACTACCAAATTACACTACCATGTTGGAGACCACAGATTTTAAGAGACTAAATGCAGTTTTTTAAGATACACTTTCCAGCAGAAATTGTTCTTACTTCCTAAATGATACTATCACATCACATTTGGATTGCAAATTTTTAATATTTCTTTGGGTAAACAGTGGGGGTCCAATTCCTAAATTTTCTTTCAGTCACTCTCTGATGACAAAATGCATCTTTATCTTAGCAGTAGTACAGAGCAGATCACAATAACCTCAGTAGTAATGTAGAATGTGATATTTACTAATAGCGTATAGTGTGGCTCATGAATATTTGGCAATTTCTTATTCTTCCTAGTTGCTTTCTAAACAGAATTTTCTCATTTGAGCTTATCACTTCTGATGCTGATTCATCCTTTAATGTCTTCCAGGTTGCCACTTTAGAATTCCCTCCAAAGAAGCTCTTTGGGAACAAGGATGAGCGAGTGATTGCAGAACGACGGTGTCACTTAGAGGTAATACCAATTTTTTACAGGCTTCTGCTGTGTGTTTGGGAGGAGTACTCCCTGCTGGACCAACAGAAGCCATTCCCACATGATCAACATTAAATAGCTTGTTTGTAAGCACCAAGTTACTTGCTGCCTCGTTTAACACAGGAGATGGCAGCAGTACATTGCAAAGTGAGGAAACATCTCTTAAGAAATAAATTATTCCTAATCTAGAAAAAATAAAATGGAAAATTTTAGAGATGTTCATAGGAGATATGAACAGATTTATTTAAGGGGGAAAGGTGGTGGGTGAGGTAAGTGTTCTCTGTAGACAGCTGGTGTCTGTGCAAGACAAGATTAAAAAAAATTACTGCTATTTTAATGCAGTAAATGCAGTCTGTTAGTTGGAGATTTACCATTTTATCATAGTATATCCAAATATCTCATGACAGAACTAAAGCTATATTTAGGCATCTAAATACAGTTTTATTCTGTAACCCAGCTTTGTGAACGTATTATTTTTCTTTCAATTAATTAAAAAATTTTAATTTTATTGTGGACAAGTTATTGAATTTGAGGGTTTGAGTTGTTTTGGTAGTTCTACAGTGCTGTGTGGATAGCATGATTTTGAACACATTAGGTCTTTTTATTTCTATGTTAATGCATGTTTTACTGCAGCCCAGGGGAAGGAGGTGGGGTTTTGGGGAAGAAGAGGCATGATCAAAGACTGAGCTGTACAGCCTGCAACTATATTGCAGAAACATGGGGATTACTTGAGCATGCAAGTCATTAAGAATTATATTCTTTGTAGAGCTAAAATAGCATTAGGTAGAGCTTTAGAGAAATTAATTAATATAAAAGTAGATTGCTTACAACTGGAATTTTTTCTTAGGTGGTTTGAATTTTTTCTACGGACTTCACCTTTTCTTTGAAAACATCCTCCCCCTGACTTCTGATGTCAGGCTGTCTTACATGAAGCACAAAATGAATATTTTTTTTTTTCACATCCTCAATAGATACCATAAAGGCATGCCCATATTCCAGTCTAGTACTCAATTTGCATATTTTGTACCAGTAAAAAATTAATCTCTTAATCTTTCTGACCTTTCATTGATTTACTAACAGATTTTATTGTAATGATTTTAATGTTAAAATATATATGTTTTAATGTTAAAATATATATGTTTTAATGTTAAAATATATGCTGTGTATAGCAATGCTTTGATCATGGCCATGTAGTACTTACAGCTTTACTCTTGTGTTTGTGGGGTTTCCCAGATGGAGGAAGGAATGATGCATCTGACTCCATGTTCTTGGAAGGCTAATTTATTATTTTAAGATACTATATTATATTAAAGAATACTATACTATATTAAAGAATAGAGAAAGGATACTTACAGAATGCTAAAAGATAATAATGAAAACTTGTGACTCTTTCTAGAGTCCCAGCACAGCTTGGCCCTGATTGGCCAAAGAGTGAAAACAACTCACAGCAGAATCCAATGAAACAATCACCTGTGGGTAAACAATCTCCAAACACATTACAAAGCAGCAAAACACAAGAGAAGCAAATGAGATAATATTGTTTTCCTTTTTCTCAGAGGCTTCTCAGCTTCCCAGGAGAAGAATCCTGGGCAAGAGGATTTTTCCAGAAAATATGACTCTGACAATTTACAGCCAGGTTTTAATTTAAAATTATATTGTATCTATTTTAACTAAGTTAGGTTGTTAAAACTTTATTACCTATATATTTTGCAAGCATAAGAATATATGGCAACTGTTCACATGAATATGTTTTGCTGTGTGGCCATTCCACTAAGTAGTCACGGTGGTGAGGAACTGAAGATCCCCTGTGGCTAAGGGCAAACCAGATAAAGAGGATGGGGAGCCAAGCAAATGTTACTATCCTTGCCATGAGGAATTGAATGCAACAGGCTGATCAAAACCTCCTGATGTCTAGATCTCTAATCACAGTGTTTTCTTTTCACTACGTATTTTGCAGTGGTTTGCTTCGGCTTTGCCCATAGCTGGAGAGCTCACACAGCTGCAGCCTCCTTGGGAAGAGTGAGAGAAACCAGCTAAGCAGTGATGGTTTCCAAAGCCATGTAATGCTTTGAAGGCTCAAAGAATCTCTTGAGCTGTGCTGTGAAAGTTGCAGTTATGCCACAGTAGTGGCAGATGGCCCAGGCACCAGTTCTGTTTCAGATACTGACTGTCCATGCCTTGTGGCCTTCAGTCTGGTGTGAGCCTTGGGTGTACATCAGGGTGTAACTGGGGAGTGGTAAATTAAACTGGAGGGATTGTCTCTGTGAGGGACTTGGATCCTTGGCTTTTGGGAATTTGGGCAGGTGGAAGGTGAGAGTGTTACACCTTGGTATCAAATAGAATCGTGGCATGTATTCAGTTGACTTTCGCACCTGATCCTGTTCCTTGATTTGCTGAAAACCCTTTGCAATCTGTTTCCAGCTTCACAGCTGATGTGTTGGTACAGCTGTAGGAGGGTATAAAAGCTTGTTTGGTTGTTCCACTTGCTTAGTCAAGAGCTAATAGATAATTCAGCATTTTTAGAAAAAGCAAAGTACAGCTAGCAGACCAATTTTATTGAGCTAATTTTATTGACTAAAAATAAATGACAGCCTGAAATACCAGTCCAGTAAGTGTTCTGAACAAATATTCTTTGATGTAAGATTATTAGCAGAGCAGTCATCCTAGTGATGGTGATAAAGAAATTGCTCTGCTCTTCTTTACACATTTTTTACATTAGGTATTCATGCATCTTAAATAGGCTGGAACTCCATATCATTTTTTCTGAACTTCTTTCATTGAAATAGCTTTGGGTAGTTCAGTGCTTCCCACAGGTCATCTCTTAGCAACTGCAGTTCCTTGTGCCTAATTAGATTTCTCCCTTTGCAAGACAGCTTAGGAAGAATTTAGTTTTTCCTACATATCATCTCTAGGATTCTTGCCACAATAGAAGTACTGAGAAGAGCAGTGGGTTTTTGGTACCTTTCTAGACAACTAGAATCAGGGGGACTGGCTGCTGTGGAGTTTGTTTTGTTTGAAGATTGAGATGTAGTGCTACCATATTTCAGCCTGGGTTTAGAAGTGGGCATATTTAATCATAATGGAGGTGAAATCACTTGGAGTAAAAGAATCCAGAGAGCCCTAAATTATTGTGATTTTTAAGTAAGCTCAAGGTTTGTGTATGACATTAAGTTCTTTTATTTATCCTAGCTGGTACAAATGCTAACTAACTGAAAGCTTCACATTGTCTTGTTTGTAGGAAAGCACATTACATGAAGTATTTTTGTGTGAGATGAACCTGAGAACTCAACTTTGATCTCCAGCATGATATGTAGTTGCACTGTAAACACTTTTGCTTTGGTGTTTGTTGGCATAATATCAAGTCTTTTGAACTGTTTTTGACATTACCATAGAGCTTTGGAAAATAATGTGCATGTTTTTACATATACATCTTAAGAGAAAACATCTAAATTGTATTTAAAATTATCTACCCAAAACACCCTATTGTAATCTATTAATTTAGCTCTTCATCAGGGACCTGTTGCAGGGCAAAACTCTAAATTTATTGTTTTGCAGTTTAAAGACTGTAATTTCACTTCAGAACCAACCTTGCTTGATTAAATCTGCCTTAAGTGACGCAGGCAAGAATTCTTCTGAGTAAAGTTAATGAACAGAAGTTATTGTGTATCTATCCTTTCTTGCAAATAGAAATCAGTAGGTAAGAGTATAGGATCCTTTTTTTAAAGTGAATTCAGATGATGTATAGTCTTTTTTTCATATTTTTTTAAGGAAAAGCTTTGTAAACGAACTACTTGCCACAAGAGTCAGTGAATGTATCTATTCCTGTTTTAACTGCAAAGTATCTTTAATTCTTTGGTGAGTTGCTAGGTCTGTGGATGACACTAAAAAGAAATTTTCCTGAAATCCCAGCTTCTATGGATACTGTGTTTCTGTATCATACCATTCCCCTGACTTTTCTTTTTTTCTTCTTCTCTTAAACTCATGCTTTGCTGTAGTAATGAAGAATATTTTTAGGCCTGTTTTCCCATTGTGCAGCCAGAGAAACTGGGGAGGAGTCTAAGCTGACATAGCAGATTGAGCTGCGTTTCTTGAATCTTTGGTCACAAGCCTTGCTTTCATGGACTTTCTTTCTTGCCCTTGCTGTTAGCAGTGTGTTTAGCAAAAAACAACTTTTATGCCAACAAAATCCAAGCAGGTTATTGCTTAAAGGAAAACAAAAACTGACCCAAGCCTCACAGTGTCTCCTTGTCTCTGTTCCCTGTTTCCTCTTCCCTATTCTCAGGGCTGCATTTCCCCAGGTTGGTTTGCAGTCAGCAAAGGGAGAAAGAATCAAAATCTCTGGTGGGGTTTTTAGGTATCCACAGTTGGTTAGAGTGTGGTGCTGATAACACCAAGGTTGTGGCTTCCATCCCCAGACTGGCCATTCCATTAAGAGTTGGACTTGATCCTTATGGATCACTTCCAATTCAGAATATCCTGTGATCTGGGATCTAGAAATAAAGCTCAACAGTCAGTAGGAGTCATGTGTTGTCTTTTGCTGCCTCTTACAGAGCTCAGGGAGTAAAAGTCAGCCTGTTAACAGTAATGTGAGCCTGTGTTGAGTTCTGTAGAAGCATATACATCTTCCTGGCATTGCCTCTGCTCTTCTTTTTTCTTGGCACTTTGAACCTCTTTAAAAGATAGACATGCTCAATTTTTTTAAAATTAATAATGTAATTGTCCTCCTCACTTCCTGATGTCTGCCAGTGAGGATTTCAATGATAGGTGTTAATGCAGGAGGCAGAAATAAATCTTGAATGAGCTGCATAATTCAATTTTGCTGTCCAATCTGGAAAACTGTCTGGGGAAAGTATTGTAGACACTGAACTGGCTGAAATATTGCTGTTACCTTCAGCCAAAATTAACCTTCCAAAATTAGGTTAACTTAGAAGTCAAATCCTTTGTTTAGTTTTTAGTTTGTATTTTCACTTGAGTTCCTCTGGAGGTGATGATTCCTAGATTTTTTTTTTAAAATAAGGCTGTAAATTTAGCTGTGTCATGTTTCCCCTTTAAAAGTAACATTATGCTGAGATGGCTCCAGGAATCTGGTTCTCAAGGAAAAGATGAAATAATGGAAATAGCACCTTTTTCTTGAAGTTGGATTGATTCTTGTTATTTAAGTGCCTTATTAGTATTTGAATTAATACCTCAGTGGAAGCCAGCAATAGAAACGTCTGAGAAGGAAAAAACCCTCAAAATATTTGTCAACAAATTTGAGCAAACAGAATGTTTGAATCTGCTTCAGACATTGAGGTTTTCCTTGAAGTCATGAGAACAGAAACATTTTACTGTGATTTTAGATTATTCATCACCTGAACATTCAGCATGAACTTCATTAGTGCTCCCCCATAAGTCTTTGTTTCACTGCCCCATTCCTAAATGTATTTAACTGAGAGAACCTGTGCTAGTTATAGGTGAATTGATGTCTGTATTGCAAAAACCCTATCAAGTGGGGTTAGAATTACCATTTCTGTTTGATTTTTTTTTTTTTCCCTGAATGACACTAGTCACAAAGCTGCTGTATAGATGTTTGTTCAAAGTGATCACTAAAAGGAAATTATCAGACACAGGCATCAGCTTCCAACATCCCTAATGCCAAAGCTTTCTAAAAGGAGCTTTATGCAGCTGCTCACCAGCCTGGCTCTTAAAGAATGAATGTTTGCCTGTGACAGTGTGGTGGTAATTACTGTTCTTAGCAGCATTTAGGTGGTAAGATGGACTTCAGAACACATTCAGAATACAGCTTGATACGTACTGGAAAATAAAAGGAAACTCCTCTCTTTTTTCCCAGGTATGAATGCACACCAGTAGCACTGCTGGTGCAGAAGCAAACCACTGCAAATGTTGGTGTTTGATAATCCTAGAGAGGATTGTTTCATACCCATAGTCTGAGCTACAGAATGCAATATCTTGGAGTGATGGCTTTAATTTTCCACTAGAGGAATAGGGATGCAGTAGGATCAGTGAAGGAAAGAGCACAGATTCATCCACAAAGACAAGAGAAGAGTGTGTGTGGCTGGGCCTCATTGTGAATATCAGTTACATGAAATCCATGTCATAGATCATTTTCTAATTTAGGTGTAGTCAGTCTTCACCAGGTGCCTTTCAAATCCTCTAGTAACCACTGCAAAATTTAAGAAGAAAACCAACTGCTTTTCAGCAACAGCTCTGAAGTCTTGCTGGCAGACAGACTTTGCAGTTAGCATCTGAGGGCAAGTTCTCATGTCAGGTCCCCATCTGTCACCACATCATTAGGGCAGCCTAAGGCACGTGGCTTCTCTGGTTTTGAAGCATCAACCCTCAAAGAGGAGTTGCAGAAGTTCTCAGCAGCAAAGCATTTAACCTTTTTTTGGTGGCTCTGTTGCTTGTGTGAGACCCTGTTGGTTCAAAAAATGAATAAATAAAATTAATTTTACTTATTGGTTGCAGTCACTAGATACAAAGAAGCAGAGCTTTGCATAGGTCAGCTGTTGATCCCATACCAATAAAATGTTGCTTTGATTAAATACTGTAGACCTTCAGCTAGCCCACAACAATGCAAGACATTATTCTTGTAATCAAAACACATGATAAAGGTGGTCATTTAGAAGAAACAATGGCCTGAGGTTATTTTGTTCTTTTCTGGATAAGTTAATTTTAAGCTCTGGTTTGACAGGCTACTGAATGCAAAAGGAATGGGAAGTGTGGTCCCATTTGCTCAAACTCTAGGCCTAATTCAAAATCAGTCTGAAGCCTTGCTCTGCAGAGCTTCCTAGAGGTAACTTGGCATAATATACATCCTCCCTCTTTAGAAGAATTTTGGTGTTTCTTTCTTTAGGTGTATAGCTTCAGGGCCCTACCTCAAAAATTATCTTTTGTGATCAAATATTTATCTCCATTGCAACCAGTTAATTAAATAGGATTGGCAATTTAAAGGCCTTTTTATTTTTTCCTTTCCTTTTTAGATATTTCAGAGTATCAGAAAATAAGGAGGTATTTTTATCATGATTTAGTGAGTTTGGAAAGTGGGGCAGCATATAGTTTGAGCTCCAGTTTAGCTCCATATCCTAATGTGTTTTGCTCTCAGGATGGACTCAATTTCCCAACACACTCCTACAAACCAAGTTTTGAAGTTGTGTACCTTCATGACCATCTCCATTAATGGCTCTGCACCTACAGATGTGGGCAGCCAAGGACCCTGGGTTGAATCTGGTACTAACCCTTTCCCAAGCAAGAGGATCAGTCATCCTCCAGCATGGGATTTCACCAGAGGAAGCAGAGGGAGATGCATGTCAAGCTGTTTGGTAGGTGTTTGCCAAGCCCACTCCAGCAGATGACACACTGCTGGCCCAGGGATGCAGGCTAAATTCAGTCCTGTTGTTCTTTCTAAATAAATTTTGACAGGAATTGTTCTGACTTGTGCTCTGGAGAAGAGATTGGTTTCCTTCACTAGTCAGGTCTGTTTTGCTCCTTTTCAGAATGGTCATTCACTTTCCAAAGAAGACTCACACTGATAGACCACCTGTAAATCATAGCCCTTGCTGCCTTTTTATTTGCTTCCCTGCCAGCCTGCAATTCAGTTTTCATTAGAGCTGCCTCAAGCCAATAAATGTAAGCTTTTACCATGCAGACACATTGTAAGAAATAAGAAATCCTGTGGATTTTAAACAAATTATAGGCAGAATGAGATTGTAATTTGGGACATAGACTGACTTAAGAAGTTGATTCAATTGATGTGGCATAATAGTAATTCAGCATAATGTGCTCATGCCATTAGACTTGCACGGAAAAATGTTCCAAACAGCTATAATGAATAGTTTGGGTTTTGAAAACCTGAGAGAGCAGTTTCACCTGGAATCATAACTGGCATCTCTCAGAATGCTTGCACATTAAGAAAATTCAAAAAGGTATATGAATTTGAGTAAATTTCAGTACCACCTTGGGTAAAATTAAGTTTTAGTGTCACTCAAGCACTCCTGGAGTTGTAGAGGTAAAATCTGCTTCGCCTGTACAGCTCTGGAGGAAACTAACTCTGATTCAAGGAATCTGCATCATGCTGTGCATGAAAAACATAGAGAGACTTTCCCAAGAGGCTAAAAATCTAAGTCCTAGTTTTTTTTAGTGCAATTTAGCTGCTTAAAGAAGCTTGATTCTTACCTGCTTAGTTCCAAAGTAATTTAGGTACCTCTAAACATGCCCAAAGGAGTGTTGGAATGTGGCCTGTGGAATTCACCCCAATGCAGCTCAAAACTCCTAACTTTCTGAGCTGAGGAAAAAAAATGAGAAGAGAACCCAAAAAGAGAAGAAAAGCCATTGTCTAAACAATGACCAGATAACCCACAAAGCAAATACCCCATGGCAAAAAAAGCTGGAAGCTGCCTGAGAGTGCCAGTTTTAAAAGCGGCCATGATAACGACCCCTCCACACACACAGGGTTCTCATTTTGGTATTCTTATGATACAGTAACAATATTGGGGGGCACAGATAGATATGGAATACAGTAACATTATGAATTACCCCAGGATGTTCTACTCCTTATCCCATATCATCTGATTTATGCCCATTTAATACATTTCGACTGTAAACATATCTACACATATAGCCTATCTATACATACCTACATATAACTATATACAAATACAATTTCATTGGTCACTGACCATCCCCCAGATATGGACAGAGTTCATTTGGTCCATGACTGATATGACTGGACAAGTCCATGGTAATTAAAATATGCAGTGGCAGTGACATTCAGCAGCCCGTGGTACATTCCAACCTTACAGGCTGTTCTCAGCCACAGTCAAATCCCCCTGAGGTGCACAACATGTTTCCCCAGCCCTCTGCTTAACCCACCAAGTGTAAGCAGGTCCTTGAGCAAAAACAATCCCACAGCTAGGCTTGCCTTTGCTCAAGGCAGAATGAATCCAAACAGTCTTTCCTAACATAATTTCATACGCACAACAGGCACTTCATGTCTGTCTGCTGTACACAGGGGTTTGGAGTGGGCAGGGCCAGCTCAGTTAGTGGAATATCTGGTGTTACCTAAGTGCTGATGCAATTCCCCCCAGTTAAAGCCCCTTCTAAATCCTCCTCCCTTGGATATAAAATAGATTAGTTTATGAAAAATATGTCCCAAAGGTTTGTTTCTTGGCCTTGGTTCCTAAGAAGAACCAAGAGAGGATAGAGGCTTTGGAATGTGTTCTATCTTTCTGTCTATTAGGGTAGGGAAGAATACTGGGAAAACCAGCTGTGAATACAATAATAGGCTACAAAGCTACAAATAAATGTGTAAAAGTACAGAGAGTATATAAAAGAAAAAAGGCAAAAAATTAGCCAGCATCAATGTGACTATTGCAGTGGTGATTTGCCATTTTCAGACATGTGCTTCTGTCTTCATTCTCCTAAAATGTGTGTACGCAAATTGTCTACAACTTGAGCAAGGTCTGTGGCACCAGGGACAGTCACATTCTGGAGGCAGTTGTCAAATTTGGCTCCTCAAGGAACCTTTGTAGAGCTTTGACAGTGTCTAATTTTGCAGAGTGTTTTGTGAGGAGAGCCCAGCCATCTGGGTCTTTCAGCAGAAGATGATGGGCCAGGTGATCCCATCATAATTACCAACATTTTCTCTCCAAGTTTTTGCACAGAAATAAGATCCTTCAGGCACCAGGTAGTCTCCCATGCAGTAAGTCTTTTCCCCATTGCTCTGAAATCACAACTGCACAGAATGATCTGAGGATATGTGCAGGAGATAAATGTGTTCAGATCCACAGGTGACATTAGGTACTTCCCGAGGGGCCTGAAATATCACTTGTGATATTGAATATCATCACATGCTGTTCTACTCACCTACTTTCCTCAAATCTCCTTTATAATATCTTGCAATATATGTCAAGGTGTTGGGGAAAAGAATTGAAGCTTCGTGGTTTCTTTATTAGGAAAAGAAAAAGCCCATGAAAGACCAAAATGTTTCTGAGTAAGTTATATCTGGTGAATGGAGAATTGATCTGAATCTGGAATTGGTGGAGGTGAAGCTGTTAGTTGTAATCTGGTATGGTCCCCCATAATTTTGGATTGCTGTCCTCCAAAGCAATGGTACTTCATATTCTATAGTCTTGCTATCTGCAAATTCATTCCCTGCTTGCTCAAATTTAATAAATCCAGAAATGGACTTGAAACTACGTGGAGGCTCCCTTTGCATGCCTTGTCTTTTAAACAGATCCTTGTTTTTGTGATCACAGATTGGAAGCAAATCCTGTGCCTGTCTGCCTGCTTTGGGGTAGAGTCTTTCTTGGGAAGAGCTGACTGTGCAAATACCTAATTACAACATCGTGGTTTTTTTAGATTGAGGGAATGTGCTTCAATCTGTCTGGCTTTGGGGGTTTTTTGGTAATCAGATTTGTATCCTGTAGAAAGAGCTGTGATACCTGTGTATGCTTTGCTCTATGGATAATTCAAATCAAGATCTGATTTAAAGTTAACACTAGTCAACAGAATAATTATGTGATTGGTACAGGGAGGAACTAGCATCTATATTAAAGGGAGAGAGGAGCCTGTGTTAGAAATTAGATGGCAAGTCCTGCCTCTGTCACCAGTGATCTTCTATGACCTTGTGGTAAAGCTTTTGACTGTCCAATTGACATGTAGCTCTTGAAAGGGTGGTATTGTTTCACAGAAAAGGAGCTGTTGGCTAAAAAATCCCCAAAACCTTGTAAGATTTATCTTATTAAACTTTCTAGTGCTTTCAGCTCTGGCATATATTAGCAGGTGGTAATTCTAATGCCAATTTTAAAAGTATCTTCTAAAGTATTTTAAGCACTGACTTTTTTTTTAGGAAATTGCTAGAAATAGAAGTATGAAAGCAAAAGCTTGAAGTGTTCTTACTTTCTGAAAGTACCAGAGTTGATGAGTTTTTAAACACACCAAATTTTAATGAAAAAATCCAATTCTTGCTAAGCTCTGCTATTGGTCGCTGAGGCTATCACTGTTAGCAATGGATTAGGAGAACAATGTCACTGAACTGAATTCCTCTTTAATATGCCACAATTGAAAGGGTGATAAGAAGACTTGCACATTTCAGAAAGCTTTTTGATTGTAGTACCTTTAATAACTTTAAATTAAGTTATGGCTTTACATTAAAATGTATAAAATTATGAAGTCCCCACATCACAAAGTAGTGCAGAAATGATTAGAATGACTTTGTTGTGCTGATGAATTGAGCACAAGATGAGCACTGGCCTATTGCTAAAAAGGTGAACCCTATTAAAATGATTTTAATAAGCTTTTTAAATGCTTTCCATTTTGCTATTCACATAATTAAAAGGGAGGGAAAACTACTCAGACTAGGTAAAGAAAGAAAAGCCTTTGGGCCTTATACCACTTTCTCCAGTTTAGTTTCATTTGCAGAGTTAAAATTTGCAGGTACAGTTGTCATAAATTTCAAGTTAGAGGGCTTGAAGGTTGTATTGCATTTAGAGAGGGCAAACACCACTGTTTTTCCTATTTTGGATGAGTTTTTAACCTGGCTTTCTGTGGTATTTTCAGGGTCCACAGGATGAAGGAGGAATTGAAAATCTGACTCCATGTTCTTAGAAGGCTAATTTATTATTATATGATCTATATTATATTATATGAAAGAATGCTATATTAAAGCTATACTAAAGAATAGGGAAAGGATACAGACAGAAGGTTACCAAGAATGATCATGAAAAATCCTGACTACTTCCAGAGTCCTGATACAGCTCATGGGGATTGGTCATTAAGTTAAAACAATTCACATGAAACCAATCAAACATGCACCTGTTGGATAAACAATCTCCAGACCACATTCCAAAGCAGCAAAACACAGGAGAAGCAATTGAGATAATATTATTTTCCTTTTTCTCTGAGGCTTCTCAGCTTCCCAGGAGAAGAAATCCTGGTGAAGGGTTTCAGGAATTTCAGAAAATATGACAGTGGCAGCTTTCTATCCTTGTTTTGTACATGCAGAGTATTTCTGTTCTCTGAGCTGGTGTTCTGAGAGTGTGTGTTTAGCCAGAACAACCAACATGATCAATGTATGAGTTGCCCATTTTACACCTCTGTTACAGTGCCAGGGTCTTGTGCCCTCGCACCAAGCTGTTTACAAATGTATCATTAGGATATTTTCCAGCATAGCAGGTCAAATGCTATTAGTGAAATGAAACTCCAAAGTGCATTTGGAAGAACACTGATTACCAGACTAAATAATCCAGAACAAATGGCCAGAGTCTAACAAACAAAAATGAGTAATAAAACCAAGCATGTTGGAATATTTTGGCAGTTAACTAGTTTTTTCTTTCCTAGATAATCATACAAACCTAGTAGCTGTTAAACAGTGATTTGCATGCCAGGGACAGTGTTGCCATCAGTAGGAAATTACATCATTAATATGTATAAAATTTAGACCTTTGAAGGTATCCTGAACTTGCCAGTCTCTGCTAAGAATTTTTTTTTCAAGGACACATCAAAAGAGTTCTGTAAGTAGACAAATGTTGTATCTGCTGCTGGAAATGGATTTTAATACAAAAGATATGGAAACAGCTCTGCTCCTCTCCACTGAGTGCTGGTAGAGGAGATCCTTTCATCTGACCTTGCTCCTACTCCAGCTGCTTGCAGTGGCCTCCTGGGCTGAACAAAGTCCATGCTGAATCTCTTCTGGATCTCTAAGGAACTTTTTGTCATTTGTGGCACTTGGTGTTGATGTGCTCCTGCCCCTCTCCCAGCTTGCTGTGACTCTCATCCTCTCCTTGTCACATCTGAGTTTGGGAAGCATCTTTCCATACATTGCAAGGATCACTCTTCTTTTTGTCCTGTCACTTTTTCCACTTTGCTGTCCATTGCAGCCAGCAGGACAGAGCAGCCTTCCCCTGTAGTGCCCACAACTCTTTGATCACTGCTTGTGATGTGAGCACTTGTGCCATCAGTCACTGTTTCCTCGCTCCAGGAGAACACTCCCAGCCAGCATCTTTGGGCAGAGCAGCCTGTATTTCAATGAAGCAACAGCTTCTTTGTGTCAAGGGCACAGCAGCTGTGGGCTGTGTTAACATACCAGGGTAAATGCAGATCTGGGTTTTAGAAGATGGCTAATTTGTTCAGAGGTGGTTGTTGAAGAGCCATAATGTCAAGCCATATGGCAGGAAACCTTCATACAAAATTAATTCCATCATTATCTGTTCGTGTCTGCTTGTTGCCATTTTCCCATTTTTGTGTTCAAAAATCTGTGATATTCACTCTACTCTGGAGCACAGATGTGGAAAAGGAGTGTACCTGCTGTTCCTTGTGTGTCATATAAGTGTATGCTTAGAGCAGAGGGATTTTTTACTTTGCCATTAGAGCTATCATGCCAAAACAATGAGTAATGGCTCTAAAGAAAAGGCATGACAGTCAATTATCTGGCCATACATACCAAGGTGAATGCAGTAGGTCTTTTGATGTGTCCAGTGAGATATTTTGGTACCTTTGAGCCTTTGGCAGTCATAAACTAGAATTATTGCAGTAACTTTTCAGCACAGTGCTAAAACACTAACAGAATGCTATGTTTTACATTTCATTTTCTACCATATTCATCCTGCAGGAATTACTGTTTTGGGACTTTTTGTAAAGAACCCTCCTTTGAGGACTAATTATGAAAAATGTTTCTCTCTTTTCCACTTTAAATTACCTCTTAGTCTATTGCAGTTCATCTTAAAGGCATTTTTGTAATCAATTTTTTTCATGAACATTAATACAACCTGTGGGAGGTCTGAATGAAATAGAAAGTTTCATCATTTCTGCCAAGAGAATAGTTGTTGTTTCAGCTGCTTTTTTTTGTTTGCTATTTTTTGTTTGTTCTTCTTCTTTCTTTAATAGTGAAACAGGTGGTTTCTTAAAAAGATAGCAGATTGTTATAGTTTGAAGGAATTATTCTTGAGAAATGAGTGAATAATTACGACAGTTTCCTGAACAAACCACTTCCCTGACCCCAAAGCTCTGCATTCAAATAACTAAATGTTGTGTTCTTCAGAGGAGAATGTGCTTCTCTGGCTTGCAAATATATTTCCCATGGAATGCAAGACCAGTGAATGATGTGAAAGTTCTCTCTTTCTGTGGTCAGTCTGTAGTACAGAAAAGGAGTTTATCCCTGTGCTCCAGATGAGATTTCCCTTGCAGGTGTTTGGGTGACACTGGATGCATTTGTAATGTCTATCTGATCAAACCTTTTACCTAGTGTTTTGTTCAAAAGTTCAAAAATTTTAAGTTATTAAGTCACACATACCTGGAAAGTTGCATCTAAATGAACCCACATATAATGGAAGCTTTTTCAGGTTTGTGAAAACTGTGTTAATGTACATCCCCCAATTTCTCTAGGTACAAATGTGACTGCAGTTTGCAAGTGGTTGGTGAACATTAACTTATGGGAAGGAAAGGAAGTGTCTCCCATGTGCTTCTCATTAGTAAGACCAAAAAAAAAAAACCAAACCCAAAAAAAAACCAAAAAAGAAAGAAAAAAACCCACCAAAACAACCTCTCCCAAAAAAAAGCCAAACCAGAAAGGGAACTTTGAGGGCAACTCAATGAAAAAATACTGGTAGGTTCTGACATAATATGGAATTCATGCAAATCTTTCTGCAGATAGCCATCATCAAAACAAACCCCAATCAATGCAAGGACTGTGGAAGCTTTATGAGGGAAAGATTTTTAAAGTCCTTTTGTGTATTATGTGGTGAATATCCTGCAGCATGGATCTGAGGTTTGCACCTGCTGTGTTTGCTAATGCTAGACAATGCTATTAGCATGTCATGATTATATGACTGCAGAATAAACTAGGAAGCATCATGCAACCACAGAATAAAAGAGTTGCCAAGCTGGGCATAAGAAGGAAGTGGAAAATACTTCCTTTCTGCTTTTCTTGAGCTTAATACAGACATTTCCCTAGATTGTTTTATAAATATTGATGGTTATTGAAAGGACTGTTTACATCCCATGGAAATATTTTTAGGGTTTTTTGGTGTTCATTTAATTTTCCAAAGTGGTTGTAATAAATTTGATCAAGTAAACCTTATGATGTTTTGTATTTCATCCCACAGAAATACCTCAGGAGCTTTTTCTCTGCAATGCTGAAATCTCCATCATCTCCATTGAACATTGACAAAGTGGGGCTAACGTTGTCAAAATACACCATCTGTGAATTCTCACCCTTCTTCAGGAAAGGCGTTTTTGACTACAGCAGCCATGGGACCAGCTAAGTTTTGGGCCAGGATCCTTATGCTGGAGGAGTATAGCTGGAGTGGTGCCTTCACTTTTGTGCAAGAGGAATGAGGGAAAGAAAAAAAACCTGTGTCTCCTCCATACCTGGAAACATCCAAACAGCCCCAACTGGAGACCTGTGTCCTTTGGCAGCTCCCAAGGCAGTGCCTGCAGTCTCCTGGCATGGGGTGTACAGACATTTTTGTGTAAGTTGCTCTGTTAATAGTGTACAAAGATTCTGACTCTGGTAATGAGTTTGGATCCCCTTCTTGGCAGCAGTGCTTCCTTCCCATTTTCTCAGATAATTTGTTCGAGAGCATCTCGTGTTTACCGTGGCAGTGTGTCATGCTGACAGAGGGTTTCCCAGTGGCCTTTTGGTTTCTGTCCAAGCTGTTCCTTAAAGAACAGCTCCTCTTTTGTTTCTTTATAGCATAGTGTCATGTTTAAGGTAATGATCATGCCCAAATGTTGTTTCATTTTCTTTCCCTTCTAGATACACTGAGTATTGATTGTATAATTGTATAGTTTTTCTCAGAAGAATTAAAGGGCCTGGGTAGCTTGAATGCTTACAAAAATACATGCAGCAGGAAGAATATAATTTGAACCCTGTCAGAGTCCTCCACACTTAGTTGTTTGGAGGCTGAACAAATCATTCACCATTAATAAAGAAGCAAAGGAAGCAATAGTTACTGAATAACATGGTCAGCATCTTTTCAGATTTTCAGCATCATTCAGACTGGAAATGGAAATTGTGCACTGTACAGAGCTCTAGCTATGCATAAAGCTGATGCAAAGTGCTATATATTGTTTTTTAAATAGCTCCTTCACAATAATTGTAAAACCTGAGCTTTATTTGCATCAGTTAAAATTTACAGGATTTAAATAATAGTACTTTAAAATGACTCAGGATTTATTCAGACTTGCACATATATATATACAGGTAGAACTAATTTTATATTGCTGCAGATTCAAAACTATGTTACACTGTGACTGGAATTGAGTATGTGTACATGTTAATGTATAATTGGTTGTATAAAAATCAGAATTGAATTACTTCCAGTTATTAAAATGCATAATGAAAGGTAAGTTTTGTGTGCCATTTGTTCAGAGTGTGAAGCATTTTTTCTGAGTTGATATCACTGACCACTGGTAGGTTGTGGTAATCAAACTATTTCATGTCATTGAAAATTATTATTAAAACCTAAAGTAACAACACTGGTGGCATTTTTATTTCATGACCTAAATTATAGGAACAGCAATGTTTCACATTTAATATGATACATCCATGGTCCTGAGGGAACTGGCCAAGGAAGTGTCTAAGGCACTATTCATCATATTTAAGAAGTGATGGCACTCTGGGGAAGCTCCCTCTGACTGGAGAAGGGGAAACATAACCCTCATTTTTAAAAAGGGAAAAGAGGAGGACCCAAGGAACCACAGGCCAGTCAGCCTTCCCTCAGTGCCTTATGGAGCAGGTCCTTTTGGAAACTATGCTAAGGCTCATGGTAAATTATGTGGTAATTGGTGACTGCCAGTGTGCCTTCACTAAGGACAAATCATGCCTGATGAATTTGCTGGCCTGCAGGAATAGTGGGAATGGCCTTAAGCTGGTTTTGTTAGATATTGGGAAGAAATTCTTGGTTCTAGGGGTGGTGAGGCACAAGTTGCACAGAGAAGCTGTGGGCAGCCCCTTCACTGGAGGTGTTCATGGCCAGGCTGGATGGGGCTGGCTGTGAGAAACCTGATGAGAAACACCAGGGGGGTGTCCCTGCTTGTGGCAGGGGCATTGGAACTAGAGAACTTCTAAGGTCCTTCCCAAACCAGGCCCTTCTATGATTCTGTGCTGATGTATAAAGATTACTGGGTTCCATTACTAAGCGCAGCCTGCCACAGTAAGCATCTTTAATTAAAATTTTAAAAGAAAAAGAAGATGGATGATTTAAATTTTGAGAGTATTTTTATAATTTTAATTCATTTTAGGGAAAACAAAAGGGTAAAATTTCTAGGCCCTGTTATTAGCAGGGTAGGATTTATTGCCTTTGAATGTGTCTGAATTTATCTGACTCTAACTGACTTAGGTATCTTAATACCTCTGATTGGGAAGCTAAGCATTCTGATCAAACCTGTTGATTCCCAAACTGGGTTTTTTGTCACTGTGTCCTGGACATTCCTGGACTTTTTCATGCACTGGAGCATTAGCTGCCTGTGCTTGATCACTGACAGGGACCTGATCTCGTGATCCCTGCTCTGCCCAGTGCCTTTATTACACCTCTCCAGGGCCCTCTGTGCACATTTCATCCTCCTGACCACAAGGCTGTGTCTTCCCTTCCTCCTTCCCTCTGCCATTTGGCTTTGCTTGTGCTTCCCAGATCAGAAGGTGGAGGCTGGGTGCTTGCTGGGTGCCTGTGGTGAGCTGAGCCACTGGAGTTTGGTGTTGCAGCAGTCAGTGGAAGACTGGTAAGTGCATGTGGTTGTCTTGCTCTGATGCCCACGTGAGTGCTTCAGAGGCAGAAATTAGGGATGATCAATAAATGACTCTGAATCTCACTACAAAGCCACTGACTCTTCTGTTTCTCCTTCTCCCTTGGCTGTTCCCCTTCCTACCTCATTGCAGTGAGGTATGATAAAGAATTAATGCCTCAGAGTCTTCAGAAAAATGATTTTGTGTAACTGTAGAGCATTATTTCCTGGGTGCTACTTCTATGAGGCAGGCCAAAAAAGGGTAAGCTGCTTTATCTGCTGCACTGATAAACCCATTTTCTGCAGTTTTCTTTCCTGAAAAACAACCAGTGTGCCAAGCAGAACTCCATTGCACCACATGGTGAATGCTGGTTATGAAAAGGCAAAAGCAGACAGGACTCCTAGAGGTATTTTGTGTCACTTTGGATTTGGAGAACCTGTTTAAGCAAAACTCAACGTGATAAAGAGTTAAGTGAAAATTTTGAATATTATTTTTTTTTCTCTTGAATTTAAAACAAGACTTGTACTGGCTTCCTGCCAACTGTACAAATTGATTCAGGACCAGATGCTCCAATGGTGTAAACTTGCCTCTAAGATGGTTAATTTATGTTGTCTAGTTTACCTGACCCGCAGTGTTAAATGTGTACATTGCACATAACAGAGGTCTATTAATCACTCTATTTACAATGTCATCAAGTTAAAAACTAGAGTTGTGAATGTAAGCATGAGATTAGGACCACAACCCCCAGCTACCAGTTTTTCCCACCTTCTTACCTATCTTTCACTGGTGTCCAGAGTTTAATCAATGATGGCAAGCTCAGGCTAAGCTAGGAGCCATCTTTGAATAATTACACCAGTAAAAAATATGATGGCTGTTTATAACCCACAGTCTTTAAACTCAGACTTCAAGAGAAGTTTTCCATAGAAGCTGAAATGCATATAGCTAGCCATTTTAAAGATGTTCCAATTGCATTTCTCTGTAGATATCCTCAAGCTCTAAAATTGTCCATTAATTTCATTTTCAACATATTGACACTTTCAACAACATTGTGAAAGTTATTTTCAGGCCTGGTATGGGTGGTGGCTTTTTTTCCAAGCGCCTAAGTAATTGAGAAATGTCCTAAAGTAAAACCTAACTTATCTATCAGTCCTATATATATTTCAGGCAAAGTGTGTGTTTAAGTACTTGGCTATAATGGGGCTATCACAATTACCCATGCAACTGAAATCATGCTTCCATTAAAGTCACCAAACAGCTTGGCTCATATCCTTGCTGAGCCTACAGCAGTTTTTCATCAATAGGATTGCACCAAAAAAGGCTAAAAAGCACACTGGAGATGGTGCTTGGCTTTTTTTTTTTTTTCTTTTTCTTTCTGCATAACATGATTAAATGCAAAACAACTTTGAGGAAAGCCTTGCTGTTGGTCTTGACCCTGCTCTCCTTTAACTGGAAGTGCTTTTCCCCTGAATATGCTGCTGCTCATAGGCAAGAGGTTGAGCAGCCCTCAAAGCCCTGCTGATAAATGACTCCTGGCAATCTCCTCACTCCTGGAGGTGGGAATAAGAAATAGGTTTGTATTAGACTGTGATAAAGCTTGAAATTTTATATGCTCCCAGCTCACCAAAGCCCCAAAATTGGAAAAAATAAATTATTTTTAACTTACAAGTTTCTTATGTCTGTCCATGGGTTTATTTTCTCTGTGTTGCAGTAGATTCTGGGAAAAAAAAAAAAAAGATAAGCTAAAGAGCAAAAACTTTCTGGCTTCCATCCTCATAATGGGAAATAGAAGATATTCCTTTGCAGGACAGGCTTCATGAGCAATTAAGGTCTATGCAGTTTTACAGGCCCTGAACCAGTTAAAGGCTTAAAGTCTGATAAAGGTGTATTTTCTTGGCAAAGCTGTAAAGTGAATTTTTTTAATATACTGGGTTCTGCCACTTTTTTAAATTGTTGTTTTATTATTTTGAGTGCTTTGTTATTATTGGTGGCAGACCAGAATGCTGCTGTAGATGTATCTTTTTATTCCTAATACAATGAAAACAAAGTCAATTAGGAACAAAAATATCATTAAATATAATCAATTAAAGTTGGTAAAGGCCTGTAGGATCATCAAGTCCCACCATTACCCCAGCACTACGGTGTCACCAATAAACCTTGTCCCCAGGTGCCACATCCACACATTATTTGAACGTTTCAAAGGCTGGTTATTCCATCATTTCCCTGGGCATCCTGTCCCAATGCCAAGTACCCTTTCACCAAAGAAATATTTTTTAATACCTAATCTAGACCTCCCCTGTTGCAACATAAGAAAGAAACAGGTTGGGAAAGTGAACAGTGACCCGAAAATGAATTTTGTGGGGAACAGGTAAACCTCCTTATGCCACCTGTCTAGTGCAGTGAAATCCATACAAGAGCTCATCCAACTGCCTGGAAATACCTGATCACAATAATGTTCTTTTGTCTTTCTGAGACTGAGTTTTAGAAGGAATGTGTTGGGAAGCCATATTAAGGGTGAACGTTAATGTTTGACAAAATGGAGGCAAGATTTTGGACCAGAAGCTTTAGTCTCATGTCTGCAGTGTGTGACAAGTCTTAGAAGCAAAAATGCAAGTGGCAGCATGGGAAACCCTGTATCTTTTTTCTTCTTTACAACTTTGTTTTCTTTATAAATCCTGACAATTTTCTCCAAAGCTATGCTGATTTTGGAGCATGCAGCACAGATTTTACTCTCACACAGAGTTTTGGCAGTACTTTGGTGGTTGTTTTTTGAAACTGGTCTCAGAAAAAGAAATAGGTCTAAGAAAAAGTTTACGGACTCTTTCAAAGTCCTTCTCAGTTTCTTTTGCTAGCTTCTTCTATCTTCCCATGACAGTTTTGTCTGGGTGGCTTGTTCTTATTCTTTGTAAGTTTTCAATTACCTCCTGTCTGTAGTCTCATTTTACAGATGGTTTATAAGAATGTGCTGGGAAGAGTTGAAGAGAAAGCAAATCCTTTATCATATGACAAATGGTAGTTATCATCTTCTGATAACTTGTTCTGATCTCCTGTTTTTCTGTTTCCTTAAAGGCATGGATCAAAGATCATCAACTGAAACCACATTTTACTTGTGTTCTGCAAAAATTGGTGTCCTTGATTTTTGATATTGGGAATTACAACTGAAATCAGAATCTCAAAAATGAGCAAGTGAAAATTGTTAATAGTGTTGTCGTTGTTCTACCTGGGAAATCAGTGTGTTTTCAGGACTTCTGCATCATGCTTGGTTTTTTTTCCCCCAAATGTGAACACCTTGGAGATGTATGGGTTGCAAATTACTACTTTCCATGATGCAGAGTGGCATGCTGATAATAGAAGCAAAATGAATCTACTGAAAATGAGAGCTTCAAGAATTGCTCTATGGAAACTAATGATGTGTGTATCAAATCGCCTGTTTTTCTCGTTGAGTTCAACAAGAGAGAAGGCAATGCTCTACTGCTGAAAAAACAAGCCATGGCACATTTTCATCCATAACCACCTCCAATTCTCATTATTTTAGTAGCTGAGCAACAGTGTGGACAATGCAGAGGCAGCAGAGCCCTCTGAAAGATTAGCATAAGAGAATGTGAACAATTAAATTCATATCTCAGTCTGTCCTGTGTTTAGATCTGGCCTGTTCTGAGCTTGGGAGTGTTCATTAATGCAGTGTGGATAAAAGAACATGCCAGTTGTGGGAAGCGAGTGCTTCCAGCACAGAAAGGTTGCTGAGCAATGTGTAAAATCAGAACCTTGGATGAGCTTCCAAGCTGCCTGAGCCTATTAATTCTGGCACCTGCTTGCATAAGCAGATGCTCAGGTTTATGTGCTCAGGTGAAGTTACCTCTTAACCTCTTAATTATATGCCAGACTCTGCCTGTATCTATTGTGTGAGTGGTTCTCAGCGTTGGTAGGAAAGGCGATGGAGAATGGAAGAATACAAAAAAAGTTGCAAGAAAATAACAGAAAAACAACTCCAGACCAAGCAAACAAAACAAAACCAAATGATTGTTTGAAAAACAAAGGTATCACAAACTTCTTAATCTGTGGTAATTTAACATTTGCATAACATTATTTACTGAATGGACATAGAATTGCTCAAATTTGTCAAGTCTATCAGCAAATTGAGAGCATCTCTCAGCACAGCTCATTTCATATGCAAGAGGATTTCACTACCCCTGTTCTTTTGTAGTGGTGGAACGGGGTTTTAGGGGACTGGGACTCTGCTGGGTGTATTGCCAACTTGTATTTCATTCTGTGTGAATTAAATCAAGGGTGGAATTTAAAATTCATACTGAGTGATCTGGCCTTTAAAATCATGATGAGATTTTACAAGGCAAATTTTGGCCTGTTTATTAGCACTGATCTGGGATCCTGCACCCTGCAGGACAAAAGCCACATAATTATCTTCACTATACCATTTTGAAGACCTTTGACAATTATTATACCTTTTGAATTACCTTTGACAAGGCTGCTAAATGAGATTGCCTTGATGATACTCTTGAAAATCAGTGACAACAGGACTTGTTGGGTTAAGTGATTTATTATCCAGACATGAAGGCTTGGGCTGTGGCTATTAAGGCTGCACAGAGCTCTCTGCTAGAAGTTTCTTGGTAAGTATCTGTCCTGGTTTAAAGGACCAGGTGTCTGCCAGGGAAGGTGGGAAGCTCCCTTGGAGTAGAAAATGTGATCCCCTTCCCTCCAAGTTATTATAACTTTGAAATTATGGAGCTTTCAGGCAAAGATATGTGAAAAGGAATAAGAAGCTAACCTCCAACAGTATCTCTCTCTGGGAAGGTGCTGTTGTGGTTTAACTGGAGAGATAAGTAAATAGGAGCAAATAGGAAAGTAAGTAAAGAAGAAAGAAAAAAGAAGTAAGTAAAGTAAGTAAGCAAACAGGAGCTCACTCACTTCCCACCCCTTGTGTGATGGTGGAGAGAATTGAGGAAAAAAAAAAGTGAAAATTGTGGATTGGAATAGGACAGAAATGGAAGAGGTAGTGGTAATGAAAAAGTAATTTGAATATACAAATCAAGTTATGTACAGTGCAGTTGCTCATAGCTTGCTGAGGGCTGCCCAGTGAATTCCCAAGCAGTGGCTCCTGAGCAGCTTTCCCCCAGTTTTTTGCTGGACCATGTGATCTGAAATATCCTTTTGACCAGCTGGGGTCAGCTGTCCCAGCACTTGTGCCCCTCCCAGCCTCTTCCATGGTGGTGTGGTTTGAGAAGCAGGAAAGTCCTTGTCTGAGTGCAAGCACTGCTTAGCATCAGCTTATCAGTGTGTTATCAACATTTTCTTGTCCTAAATCCAAAGCACAGCACTGCACCAGCCTGTAGGAAGAAAAGCAGCTCTACCGCAGCCAAAACCAGGACAAGATGCATTGAACTTAAAATAACTGATTTGTTTTATGAACCTTTGATTTGTCTGTACTTTGGCCAATATTCACCATTCAAGTAGACGCTTTTCTTCCCTTGGCAGATACCCATTCAAAATGCAAGAAATTAATGGTGGCAGGCTGGTAGAGGCAAAAGGGGACCAAGAAAGGTGATGGAGCCACTTGGTCACCCCAACAGCCAAGTCTTAGCACCCCTTCCCCAGGTTATCCTGCTTGATGAAACTCAGGACTCACTGCTAACTCCCTACCACGTCCCACAGGTCATGGTGCAGGAGCTGCTCTGTGGTTTCTCTGCAGGTTACAATGCTGTTCCTTTCCTCTGGCTCCTTTGTTCAAGCCATTTTTAAATTAATTCATTTTTCAGTTGCATTTGTTTTGTTTATTAAATGCATGTGTAATTTTGATCCCTTTTCATTGCCTTGAGCAATTTTACTCTTCCCTTACATAATTGCAGAGATGTGCACTATGTGGAGGAAAAAAAAGGAAGCTGAAGTACCCTTTTTTTTTTTTTTTGCATTTCCTCTCTGTTCCTCCAGCTTTATGATGTGAACCCCTGTTTTTGCCTTCACACAGAAATACACCTTCAAGGGCAACTTTATACTGGTTGGTCCCCAGGTAACCTAAAGTTGTAATTCCCTTATTATTAAACCTAAGCTTGTCACTGAAACTGAACTCTCGTCCCTTTTCAAATTAACCCCTTGGTACAAAACATCAAGGGTTTTCCAACTCCATCAAATGGAAGCCACTGAAGGTGGGAACTTATTGACACACCAAGGGGTTAAATCTGCAGCTAATGCTGTGGATTTTGTTGATTTACTAAACCCATTAGAAAAATGTCCAAGAACCGATGTTGTTAGGTGTAGCCTCATTTCTGTTCATGGAAAAAAGCAAGGCACAACTTCCCAAGAATATTTCTGTGATTCACATTCTCTGAACCTCAGAGAAAGAAAAAACAATTCTTAGCTCATTTACTGCTGCTGTATTTTGGAACAAGTGGAATGCATTGAGGAAGGTTATTTTCCTGAAGGAATTTGCATGATTGGATTCTGATGTGAGTGTTTTGATTCATTGACCAATTGAATCCAGGAGTGTGTGTTGGCTGACAGTCACGAGATTCTGGGCAGTTGGGTGCTTGTGCAGATTCAGTTTAGATGTAGTGTAATATAGTATAGAATAATATAGTATAATGAAGGAATTAATTAGCCTTCTGATATCCATGGAGTCAGATGCATCATTTCTCCCCCTCATCGGGGTTGCCCTGTTTACCATAGTTAGCTCTCTTAGTCAGACTTGAGAGAAAACCAAACAAATTCACAGCTCCAGAAAGGAAAAAAGAATAAAGGGCCTGTGAGTGGAAACCAGCAGAATTGTATGCCATGTTAACAGGCCATAGGCCAAATCCAAGTACTAATTATAAAAAACTCTTCCAGGTCTCTGATCTCAGTGCAGCTCCAGGGGGATGGTGCTGGTGGCACCAGAGGGGCCTGGAGGGGACTGGGCAGACTGGAGTGGCCTGGGCAGACTGGAGTGGCCTGGGCAGACTGGTCTGGAGTGGCCTGGGCAGACTGGTCTGGAGTGGCCTGGCAGACTGGTCTGGAGTGGCCTGGGCACACTGGTCTGGAATGCCTGGGCAGACTGGAGTGGCCTGGGCAGACTGGTCTGGAGTGGCCTGGGCAGACTGGTCTGGAGTGGCCTGGCAGACTGGTCTGGAGTGGCCTGGGCACACTGGTCTGGAATGCCTGGGCAGACTGGAGTGGCCTGGGCAGACTGGTCTGGAGTGGCCTGGGCAGACTGGTCTGGAATGCCTGGGCAGACTGGAGTGGCCTGGGCACACTGGTCTGGAGGGGCCTGGGCAGACTGGTCTGGAGTGGCCTGGGCAGACTGGAGTGGCCTGGGCAGACTGGTCTGGAGGGGCCTGGGCAGACTGGAGTGGCCTGGGCAGACTGGTCTGGAGTGGCCTGGGCAGACTGGAGTGGCCTGGGCAGACTGGAGTGGCCTGGGCACGCTGGTCTGGAGGGGCCTGGGCAGACTGGAGTGGCCTGGCAGACTGGTCTGGAGTGGCCTGGGCACACTGGTCTGGAGGGGCCTGGGCAGACTGGAGTGGCCTGGGCAGACTGGTCTGGAGTGGCCTGGGCAGACTGGTCTGGAGTGGCCTGGGCACGCTGGTCTGGAATGCCTGGCTGCAGGAGGGCCCTGGGGTTGGGCCAGGCTCCCCTGCAGTCCCCTGGCAGCCAGTCTGGCCATGCAATGTGCACACGTGGGACCAGCTCAGGTGCAGGCCTGGGTAAGGGCACATCCCTGTTGCAGAGGCCATGCCAGGACACAAGAGCAGGGAAAGGCTCCAAGGCATCCCCCTGCCCATGCTCCTAGCGTGGGAGCTGTTGACAGATGGTTTGCATGTTTGAGAAAGCAAAGCCAGGATTTCTGCAGCCACGTGGGGTACCCCAGAGAGCCCCTCCTTGCCAACCATTAGCTCAGGTAACACAAACAAGGCCAGGAAAAGCAGGAAAACAAACTTCCCTTCTGACTCTGTTGCCAAATGCTCCTTCCCTGCATGGCATGGAAAGAAGAGTCCTGGCCAGATGGTGAGGAGGACCCCAAGGGTGCAGGCAGCCCTGGGACAAGTGCTGCCCACCTCTTCTCCCAGCTCTGCACTGGCATTTGCCTTTTTTCCTGCACTGCTCCAGTATGGACTGGGAACACAGCATCATTTTCTGCCTACACACATCACACATTAATTTGAAAAGCAAACTCTGGATGTGATTTAGCACAAGGAGATGGAAAGTGGAGAGAATGTGGCAGTGAGTTTGGATTTGCAGAGGATGGTAAATCTTTGGGCATCCAGGTTTTTGGAGGACTCAAAGAAGATTTATATGTGTTGTCTCTTGCTCAGTGAAACATAGATTACAAGTAATTCTAGGGTCTGTAAGGCTGGTGGCTGGCTGTCTTACCTCATGTTATTTTCCTCTTACTTTTACCTGGTTTTTCTTCTATAGAAATGCCTTGACAAGACATTGCAGCAATTTTCCCAACAGATATGATAGTCCAGCTCTGGAGGCTTTGGAAGATATTTGCTCAAAGATGGAGCATTTGCTGTGCCACCCATTCTGTTAAAGTATGAAGTCAGGATATCAGTTATTGCATCTTACTACACAAATTACCATTTATATAATTGTAAGTCTGTCTCTACTGAGCAACCATTTTTATGATGATGATCTTAGTATTTACACAAATATTGCAGTACACAAGGTAAATTGTGTATTCTAACCTACCATTTTTGACAAGAATTTACACATGCACAATAACTTACTTTTTCTTCTTAAGCAACAGTAATCATAAGTAATGTGCAGAAACATTCAAAACCACAGTCTTGCATGAAAGCTCCATTTTTCCCTCAGTAACCTCCTGTAATTACAGTGTACATCAATTCTGCCATAGGTAGATACACCAGATTTTGTTTTCCCTTTATCCTCATACAATTTTAATGACTATCCCTGCTTGGAATACAGCATTGTAAATTAAAAAATTAAAAATTTAGAAGAAGTTTGTTTCCCTGACAACAGTGACAGCAACATTTAGTACCCCTCTGTGTGATTTGTAGATAAATATATACAGTTGCTGATACTAGTGAGATAATGTGCCTGGGGCTAATTGTGCCATTACAAATATTTGAAGCCTGAGCTTGATAATGTGGGTCATGGGACTTAAATATGTATGAACTGAACTAATTTGACTTTCTTGCTGCTTGCCAGCATATTGACAGAACCTTTGGAGCTGCAAAGCAGCTGAACTGTGCTGGGCACGGTTGATCACATATTGATCAGGCATTGTGGGGCTTTGTGTTTATTTGGATTTGTGGTGGCAGCTCCAGGGAAGAGGCTCACTTGGGATCATGGGGCTTGTGAAGCAGATCCTGCTCTCTTCCTTCAGGTCCGTGGCTGTCTTCCCCTGGGTTGTGGGACACCCCAGTTTGGCACATGAGGTATGTAACAGAGCTTTGCCTAAGTAAGCCCTGCATGAAGATGAGGGCCTCAATTCTGACTGACCAGCCTCCAGAACTGGTCCTGGGAGGAGCTGTGTGTGTCTGGCTTTTGCTCAGAGCCATGAACAGGAGTGCCCGTGGTTGTGTCTGTAGTTTGGGGCTCTGCAGAGCAGCCACAAAGTCATGGTGTGCTCATCCCATGATGGTGAGGCTGGTCTGGATGTAGGCAGGGACAGGGTAGCTGACAAGGGCCTTCTGGACTTTTTGCATTCCACATTACTGATTTATTAAGACAGAAGAGATGAGGGAAAATGCCTAGCTGTTTGGTATAATCATTGTGTCTTGCCCTGTGGCTGTGTGAGAAATCATTTCAGCTCCCTGTGTGCAAAGTTGTTCTGCTTACAGTGATCCCAAACTCTTGGTTTTGTCCTATCAAGCATCAAGCTCAGTTCTAGTGAAAGAAAACCCTTTATATACCCATCAATGAGCATTTTTTATAAGCTCAGGACTCCTGGTTTAGCCTGTAAAGAGCTTTGGTCAGGCTCAGAGGTGTTTTGCCTCTCAAAGCAGATTGCAGTTAGAGGTGAGGAAATCTGATTCCTTGGCTCTGCTCCTCTGATCTCCAGCAGAGCCCTGCTGGGCAGTAATTCCCTCAGCACTTAGGCTCAGGGCAGTCCCTTGGGCTGCTGGCAAATGAACACTTGCAACATTGCTGAGTGCCAAGTGTGGGTATGGACAGAGCAAAATGCTTAAGGTTCTCTTAGTTTCTCATCTCCACCTCTCATATTCTTTCATAGCTAATGAGGCAGGTGAAAATTCTCAGGTGGTGGAGCTAATGCTAATCCCAACCCCAGTGTCACAAAACCTTGGGGGCACAATCCTGGTCCTGTCCCTTTTGTAGTGGCACCAGTGCAGCATCCCTAAGGCTGAGCCACCTGATGGCTGCACCAGCACAGCATACAGGAATTTTCTCGGACACTTTGGTGGATGGAGAGAGGTTTGTTGTCCTCATTGCATCAGCAAAATCTTAAACTTAAAGGATCAAAGGATTTTTGAAGCTGGCTTCAGCCCTCAACATGTGCCTGCTGCTGGGCCTTGGGTGAAGTCAGTGGTGTTACAGCATTTTATAGAGTGTGAGGCACTCAACACAAGCTGTGGGGAAATATAACCATGAAAGTGGCATGTTTTAGGGGGATGGAATTTCAGCAGCACAGAACACTGCTCCAGCAGGGTGCTTAGCTGGGAAATGGGCTGCCACAAGTCACCTAATAAAGCTCGGGGCAACATGCTGTGATGAATCATGCTGGGAAGTAGGAAAAGCAGACACAAAGGGAGAAGATGTAATGAGAAAGAAAAGGCTTGAAAATCCAAGCATCATGGTTCAGATCACATTAAAAAGTTTATTTAGATGTGAGTAACTGGGTCAGATATTCTATATCTAACTGGACAAACCATGTGCTGTCCTATTACAGCAAGTTCTCCTTAAAACCTTTTAGATTTAACATGCTGAAATAATGTTACACATAGCTAGCCTTGGTCCATGCCAGTAATTAATTTGAGTGCAATTAATCTGAGTGAAGATGACATCTTCTGTCAGCAGCAGGTAGTCCTTCCTAGCAAAGGTAAAGCTGAGCAAGCAGTTGAAAGGGAAATCATTAACAACATTCTCCTTCTCCTGCAATTTGTCTTCACATCCTGTTACTTCCCTGGATGGATGAGCTGAACACAGAGAATAACAAAACAAAACAAAAATCCCTTTTGAGCTTCTGCAGCTGGTCTTTCTGGTTGAAAGGAAGGCTTTCCTTTGTATATATTGATATTTCTTAGATGAAATGCTTTGATGGTCCCTTAGGGTTTTAGCTTGTCTCAAAATGAACGTGGAAATTAAAGGAAACGTGCAATGTGTAAGACAATTAAATTGGTTGAAGAAAGATTGGTTACAAGTGTCTTTGCTCAGATTTAACAGGTTTAATTATATTTATGCCCATGAGTTCTTTGCTGGAGTCTGTCAGAAACGTGGCCCCCTTTTGGGTACCACACAGGAGGCAGCATTAGACACTTTTCCATGGCTCAGCCATCCAGTGCTACCAGAGACTGTCTGGGGAGCTCTGCAGTAATGTCAATTAGCCATAAAGGTTCTGCAAACAAGCATTATGCCACCTCCTTATGCATCCCCTGCTGCTCACAGGGACACAGTAATGTCCAGAGCTAAATAACGATCTCGGATTTGCAGCTCTTTTACTGGACATAGTCAGTCTCACGTTGTCAAATTGAAAGAAGAGGATGTAGCCTTTGGTATCCTTTCTCAGGATATGCTTTTCAAATTGGAATGCCATTAGTTTGCATCTAATTCCTCTCGAGCTAAATGTATTGGTTTCATTTCTTGTCTGTGCTTTTCTCTCACATGGTGTTTCTGCAGGTGACTGGGGAATCCCTGAGCTCCAGGGGATCAGCAGGCATTATTTGCCTTTTCTGTCCTCAATTCCTCCATATGTTTATTTATTTACTGCCATTCCCTTGATTTTAAAAAGGAAAAGCACAGATGTCTGAGTAGTGTCTGCCTTTTCTCTGCTGTAATTAATTATCTATTGTCTATTCAGGGTGCTGCATTGATTGCTCGATCAAGGGCTGTGTAGCTCAGGGAGGAGTTTCCCAAATGGAAATCCCTTCCCTGACCTCCTCAAGGGGCATGAAGTATGGATCTGTCCTACCTGTGTGAGATGGAAGAAGAAGCTCAAAAGCTCTTAGCACTCCCCTCATGCAAACACAGAGCTGGGTGCAGGAAAAGGATGCAACAACAATTGCCACAATGGCAACAGCCTTGAAAGGGAGATAAGAATTATCACAGCACTTAAATTTAGGGACCAGGGAATGCACCTTCTCTGCAGCACCACTTGGAAAATAAGTCCTGGGGCTGAGGGATAAGACCACGACTTTCTTTCTCTGGGCAAATGCTTTTGTAGCAGATCTTGTGGCATTTCCATGTAGCATCCACCATTCTGAGAGGAGCACTCAGGTGCCTTTTTCCTAACTGCAAACCATGCATCTCTTAACCCAGGGCTACAAATGTGGTGCATGCCATCCCTGTGGGTGGGTTTGTTGGATCACACACCCATTTTGTGCTCACATGGGCTTTTCTGAGCACTGTCAGCAGCTGGGGCCATGCAGATGTGTATCTGATGCTCCTTTGCACGGAAGTATTTCCACCCTTTTGAAGTGCTCTGGGTGCTCCACAGATGCAGGGTGCTCAGGGCACATCCATGCATTTAACTTGGCTTAACTCATTTGTTCTTTAATTGTTCATTATCCAGATGGGAGCAACTTCAAAGTGCTGTTCTCAGCAAGACACATTCCTCCCCATCACTTAAATATCACCAAATCCTGTTTCACGAAGCACTTTGACTTTTTTTTTGAAATGTATGGTATTTCAAAGTCACTTTGTGGTCAGACCAGGATCACTAGCAGTTAAATCCATCTTGATCCAAAAGTGTTTGAGGGCATATTTTACCTAAGTCATATTGCAGGCATAAAGGGCTCAGCTGTAGAAGGCCTCCTAATGTGCCCTGGCTCCACATAAAAGAAAAATAATGGATATTTTCATAAATAAAAGTGCAGACCATCATATGCACTCATAATCTCAGAGTAATTAAGCAGCTGGAGAGAATGATGATTCACACTGGGGCTCACTGTGCTCAAAGAGTCCTTTTTCTGTGTGTTTGAACATGTTGCTGAGAAATCTAGTAAATAATGTATTATTCTCTGGTTAAAAAGCTGCCTTCTGGGGATAAGGCAAATAGCATTCTGTTTGTTATTGTGTATCATGATATACAGCACAACCTGATGAACTCTCAAAGGGAACAGTGTGAGACCTTGCAGAGGAGCAGAAGTAATCCAAGGATGAGGGCTTGGGCTGTGATGGAGGCACTGTCCTGCAGAGGTTTAATTGTTGTGAACTCTACCATGTGTCTCCTGGTGTTGGGGGTTACAAAGCACCACAGGCACTGGGAGTTTTTGGGTTCTCTCTGAATTTCAGCCTTCATTAAAAAAAGTGGTTTGTTTTTTTTTTACTTCAGTGTCGCAGACATCTTTTATGAAAAATCCTTTCCTTAGGATTTTTCCTCCTGAGAAGCTGAGAGGCCTCAGGAACAAAATATAAACATTGGTTATCTGCTGCTGTGGAATGCAACAGGTGCATCTGTGATTGGCCCATGTTGGTTGTTTCTAATTAATGGCCAATCACAGCCCAGCTGGCTCAGACAGAGAGTCAGAGACACAGACCTTTGTTATTCATTCCTTCTTATTCTATTCTTAGCCAGCTTTCTGATGAAATCCTTTCTTCTATTCTTTTAGTATAGTTTTAATGTAATATATATAATAAAATAATAAATCAGCCTTGTGAAACATGGAGTCAGATCCTGGTCTCTTCCCTCAACCTGAGACCCCTGTGAACACCATCACAACTTCAGTCCTCATGGCATAAGAAAAAAGGTCACAAAAGTGGCAGTGCAGGCTGAAAAATCCAACAAAAAGAACTCAGGTTGACCTAACATCTATCTTGTGATTAATATTGGGGCTGGCTTGCCAATTTATACTATTTGAAAGGCCAAATTAAATAACCTGTAACATTTTTATTCTACCCTTCAGATGTGGATTGAAAAGCCCTTTCAGATGTGAAACTGTCTTTTGTAATACACTTGTGATAGAGTGTTTCTGTGAATTTGGCCTAATTTGGTCTTATTTTCCTACAGTGCTTCTTCTTAATTCTGCCTCACTTCTCCATGAGTGATGGTCTGTACACATGCACTGGTCTCAGTGGGACCTATGGAACCCTGGACTATCCAGGTATTTCACCACAAAATTATCTGTCTGGGGACTTCACCTGCCTGAGGGTTAATCTGGAGAAGCTCATGTGTACAGAAAAGGTTTGGCAGCTCAGAAGTGATATCAAGAAAACTGAGCCCAGGGAGAAGAGCAGCTCCATGTATTCCTCAGCTGACTTGGGTCTCAGGTCCTCAAGAAAATATCCAGGTTGGAGCAAAACAGAGTGCTTTCCTCTTGGTAGCTTTTAAAAATGATTTTTGCTTGAGTAATGCCAAGCTCCTTTGAGGTAAATGTGTAGAGGAATAAAATTATTGAATGAACATAAAACCCTAGAACTGATTGGGTTCATTTAGTTCCAACTCCTTCACCATGGGCAAGGAGGTCCCCCACTAGATCAAATTGCTCATGGCCCCTGGCCTTGACTACTTCCAAGGGTATCTATGATCATTTTATGATTTCTGTGTATAAATAAGCACCTATTGGGAGAGGTTGTGGTGGTCAATGTGAATTACTCAGCCTAGAAAGGATTGGAAGTGATCAAACACAATCTCCAAGCAAATCTTGTGGCCAGTTCACTCAGCATCTCATTCCATGGTGCTCCTTTCCCCTCTTGCCTAGAAATAACAGGCATAATTTTTCACCAAGACACAATTTATATGGCAGACAAAACCCCAGCAGCAAGAAGAGTTAAGCAGACACTCCAGGAATTTCAGTGCTGTGTAAAAGCAGAGGTAGCAACGATGGCTGTGCACTGATATTGGCATCTCTGGCTCCACTGTCAATATTTGTTTATACCACCATTTAGGAGGGAATTTTCTGTGAGCTGATGGTGGTTCAGCCCAGTTCCCTTGCCAAAATCTTGCCATTTTTTTGCTTTACATCACCTCCCCTCAATACACACTCATCTTTTGCACCCCAAAACAGGTGAAATGTTTTGTTAAACCTCAAGTGCCTGTCTCCTTGCAATATGGAGTTTATTTCTGCTTTAACTTGTCCCAGTTCCTCAAAGTTTTCTAGTTCTTCCTATTTAATTAATTCCTATTTAATGAATCCTAATTAATAATCCTATTTAATTTTATTCCTATGATCAACAACTGTGCTGATAAAGCCTTTGATTTGCAGTTGATAACCTCCTCTCCTATAAATATTATATGTCTGTTTGATGTATATGCCTCTATAGATATTATATGTCTGTTTGAGCAGACTCTGCTGCCTCCACCTGTCCTTCAAATGTCCCAGATGGAGGTGCTGTGGAAGGGTGAAGGGGAATATGCTCTGGAAAAGTGCCAGAGGATTTAGGTGGTGATGCTCTGAGGATGTGCTTGAGAAGTACAAATTGTGCTTGTTTCATGGCTATGCTTAAAATCAACTCATCTCAGAGCCTGTGAGAAATAAAAGGCTTTGGAGGAGCATGGGATGTCTCTCTTGGCAGCCCAACATAAATCATGCTGTAAATGGGCTGTGCTTGCTCCCTGCACCCACCTGGTAAAAAGTGTGCTTGGGGAAGGGCTGATGTTTAATTCATGCAGAAGCATAATTAAAGCAGGGGGCTCTGTACAAATCACAAATGGGATGGGACTGCTGTGGAACGTGCCTTGAGCTGTTTTATTTTCCAGCATCAGTCTCTTTACATGGGTATGACAATGGGAAGATGCCATCAGCTCACATCCCAGGCAGCAGAACAAGAACTTAATGTTACAACTTACTTTATAAGTTTCTTTACCAATCACACAAAGCAAAACATATTGACAGTAGTTCTATCCAATGACTGTAAGCACAGGTACCTTTGGTTAAAACAATGCTTGCTTATTTCAAATACAATACCTGCTTGTAAGCCTTAAAGCACAATGCACAGAGCTCCATTATTAAGCTTCAGACTTCCTAATATCTTGCTAGATAAACTTTTCTGTAGCTTAGAGAATTATTCTAGACAAGCGTTAATACACAGACCATTGTTCTATTTGTCCTTGCTTTTCTACAGTTTAAATATTTTTTCTGCTGACCTATCTCATGGCTACTGCTTAGCTCTAATCACAGTTCTGCTGCCTCTGTGGCCTGCCTTTTGCAGCTTTCCCAAAACCCTCTAATTTTGTGGATTCCCACAGGTTCAATCTACAAAATCAGCTTGGTAATGGTGTCTGAGAAACCCCTCCCTGCTTGTTCCTGAGCCTCCTCCTGGATAAAGGCACAAGGCAGAGACTGGTAGCAATCCCCTCATCTGCTGAGATCCAGGCACCATTTGCCCCTGCATTGGAGGTGAACAGCATCACTAACCAGACCAGACTGAACCAAGAGAGTTTAGTCTGAGCTGAGTTTATGCAGAACTGAGGGAAAGGTGGGATCAGGGGGCTTCTGAAGGCTGAAGTTCTCTCAGGGAGCGAATGGGACAGGATAAAAGGATGAGATCACTGACAAGATGAAGCACAGAAGTTGATAAAACCCTCAGACTTTGGAAGATTTATGAGAGCCTAATAAAATGCAGCAGGTTTCCCCTCACCAGGACCACAAGAATGAAGGAGTGATTGACAGCACAGGCAAGCCTTTCACCTGAAAGCAAAATTAGGAAGACATGGAAAATAAGCAATCCTAGGGCTTGGAAAGCCTGTGCAAGTGACGCTGAGGCAAGAACAGGAGGAGGGTTGTTTCTGTGCTGGTCAAATCAGCTGAATCAATTATTCACTATGTGGGTGGTAAAAGGCCTTGCTGACCTGATCAAAGCCAAATGCTGTGGCTGGAGTTCTCATCACACAACCCTTGGATCTGGGAGGTGTTTGGAGAACAGTTGTGGCATTCACATTCTCTGAAAAAATCCCTTCACCCAGGATTTTTCTCCTGGGAAGCTGAGGAGCCTCAGAGAAAAAGGAAAACAATTCTTATCTCATTTGCTTCTCTTGTGTTTTGCTCCTTTGGAATGTGTTTGGAGATTGTTTACCCACAGGTGATTGTTTCATTGGATTCTGGTGTGAGTTGGTTTGACTCAATGGCCAATCAGGTCAAGCTGTGTCAGGACTCCGGAAAGAGTCAGGAGTTTTCATTATTATCTTTTTAGCATTCAGTAAGTATCCTTTCTGTATTCTTTAGTACAGTTTAGTATGGTATTCTTTAATATAATATAGTATCATAAAATAATAAATTAGCCTTCTGAGAGCATGGAGTCAGATGCATCATTCCTCCCTGCCACAGGGATCCCTGAAAATACAATAGAACAGTGGATGTTTAGCACTTAATGGAAAGGCTTTGGCAGAAACCTGATTCAGGCTGATAGAGGTGCTCTGAGTCCCTTCCTCAACCTGCAAACAGGAGCCAAGTCCTGGCAGCTGTGATATCCATGTTTCTCACCTCTGGGTATGTAACCACCTTTTTGTTCTGTAAATCAATGCAGCACATTCACACTGACAGAACTAGAAAACATCACAGCTCCTTGTGTTGTCTTCAGTCCTGTTGTATCTAGGACTGGATAGCTAGGCTTTCTTTATGCTGTTAAAAAAATTTAAAAATTGTCTTAGGTCATCTCATTATTGCAGTATGTACATTTCCCTCAAAAACAATACTTTGGAATTAGTGTCAAGAATGTTAACTGCTCTTTTGCAAGGAGATTATTTATGCACAGAGTGAGGAATCCGGCATAGGGACTGATAAAAATCAGAAGTCAGAGAGCTCAGGTGGAGAGGCCTTATTAGCCTTTGTGGTTTTCTTTTAAAATTCTTTAAAAGTTATGGATTTTCTCCATGAGTCTATTACAGGCCACTGAATAACTTTCATTTTTATTGTTTTGACCTAAATTTTGTCCATGTTATGTCTCTGAGAGATCACAACTTTGAGTACAAGTAGGCCTGGAAGGTGAAGATTCACCTTGGTGTGGGAATATGAATCTTCCAAGAAGTTGATTCAGCTCCAAAGCTGTATGGTCATAATCTCCTCTCTTGCAGGAATAGGGAGGCTTTGATGCCAAGTTCTTGTTTTAGGACTTCTGAAAGGAGGCTTTGCTCCACCACATGGCTGAACCTGCTGTGGATAAACAAGGAATAACTTTGATGACTTGAAGACTTGATGCTGCTTTCCCAAGCTTTCACTTTGAAGGTGATTTTACTGGAGGCTGTAGATGAAAAGCCAGATTTGCAAACCACTGAAGCTCTTCCCTCTTCCAGCACTGAATCATCAAGCTCACAGGCTGCCCATGTCCATCTGGCCTGCCAGGCACCTGCCTGCCACTGCAAACTCTGCTGTTAACAAGCACTCCTATTTCTTCCCCTTGTTTTTCTCCTAATTTGGGAGTGGAGTCTCATGCAGGGTATAAGTCATGGTTCACTTCCACTATGTGCTTCCCTCTGTTCTCTCTGTGATCAGAGGGAGCAGATGGAAAACTTTGCCAAGAGAACAGACATCTCTGGTCCCTGGCTGCAGGGCCAGAGGGGCCTCAGATGTTATCCCTCACATTCTTACTGCAGTTACTGAATTTGTCCAGGGGATTTGGAAAGAGAAGCTGCCATTGCCAGGCATCTTGTAGGGGGGAATATGTCTTGATATGCTTTCAGTGTTGCTGATGAGAGAGGGAGAAAATATTTAATTAGGGAATTGACTGTCTTTTAGAAGGTTAAGTTTCCTATGGACATATTTACCAAAAAGAGAAAAAAGTGTTGCAAAGTCTGACAAAAATCTCTTTTCTCAAGGTGAATGAAAAGACAAACAGTTGGACTAAAAGATGAGTGTAATTGCTTGGTAGAGCTAGGACTGGTTTTGCTCTAGGGAAATCCTGCTCTCCCTCCTCTGCTGATCCTCTTTGCTTTTCTTCTCAGGCAGCCTGGGAAAGGGAGGCCCATGTAGGTAATTCTGATTTTGCCCCATAAGGTCCTGCAGTGTTTGGCTTTTCTCCAAAAGTCCTCTCTTGTCCAACACCTGTTCACTGGAGTAACACAGATTATAAAACTGGGAAATCCAACTACTTTGGGGGGGAAATGGGAGTTTGGGCATATGCAGCTATGAGATATGTTGCAGGTATCCCAGGGTGACATGGAAAGCATTTGTCTGATGCAGGGCTACTTCTCAATGAAATGTTAATTCATAATGCTGGTATTGAAGTTGATTAATCCAGTTTGGGATATGAGAGAGGAATTACCATTTCTGGTGAGATGAGCACCAGGACCTGATACTCCTCTGTGCATTCCTCTGCTTGAGATTTAGTTTTGAAGGTGGTTAGGAATGTTTACCTCGTGTGATTGGAAAATAGCACTGTATATAAAGTGTGGCAATTTTTTTCCCTTTATGAGCTGAATTGCTAAATTCCTGCCTAGCAATTGTGAAGAGTCTCTAATTCAAATTAACAGTGGGCTGCAATGCCAAGTAATAAGGTACATTTTACTTATTACATATTTATGCGTGTATGCGTGGAACAGGAATTATTTCACATTAATTGAGAGAATGGCAGGGAGTTATACAATGTGGATTACTATTTTTTTTTTTGGTTTCTGATATACTTCATCTACCCTTCCTGAACTTGAAGATGCAGAGAGTAGTGGTTTCCATTTGCAGCGAAGCAGCAGCTCTGATGTGTCTCCAATATCTGCCAGCATCTGGCTGGAAAGAGGGAATGATTTTTGACGGGCTGGTCTCTTGCAGGAGCAGCATCTCCTGCAGTCCCAGCCAGGAGGGTGCTCTCCCCGTGGGCAGGGGGTCCATGGAGGTGGCTGGTGGCCAGCTCAGCATGGCATGGGGCCACTCTGAGGCTGTGCAGCTTTTGGGTGCACAGGCAGGACAGGGAAAACCCTGGGCATGGGGCTTCCAAAGCCATCCTCTTTGGAAGGATGAGAGTATTCAAAGATGCTCATCAGGAAAGGAGTGATCTCACCATTGGGATTTCCTTGGTGACAGCCCCATCCGAGCCTCTCAGTCCAGGGGTTCCGTGTGTCCCCATCATGGGACATCCCAGTGGAGGCCAGCAAGGAAAATTCACAAGCACATCTGTGCCTGAGATCCTTTTCCTTGTGTAAGTTTTTTTTTTTTTTTTCCAGGCAAAAAGCCCTTCCTTGCACCAGAATGACAACCAGGAGGTATTTGCAGGACAGCACCTAGATATCTGCAAGATTGCTGATGTCTTTGCTGACAGAGGTCTTTGGAGCCTTTGTCACTTCTCTGGTGAGGAAAAAAACCAAAACAAACCCAACAAAGATGCTACTTTTGTCTGAAATTTTGCAGCAATCACTAGCACCTCCTTTGCTGTATAAAGACACAAGAATAGCTATTTAACCTGATTTAGTGTTCATTAACACCTTTTAAAATGATGGTTATAGCCAAGAATTTACTTATAGGTGGCACTGTGTCTACTTCTTAAGCAAACAGATCATCTTCTGTAATCTTTGGTGTTGCTAAATCCCCTAAAATGGGGTGATACTCCTTTACATTAGCTGGGCCTCATTTCTCAGAAAGCATTTCTGAAGGCCCTTTGCTTTGGGGGACATGATTATTTAGGATCATTGCAGTCATAGCTGTTAATTACCATTAATAAATCAGACTGTTTTCAATCCATATCCATCACCACAGGATCACTGAGGAGAGCCACAGCTAGGATTTCTCTTTAGTGAAAGCCACTAACAAGGTGTACCTGTTGAGTGAGGGCTGCTTTGCCATTGGGAATCCCTCACGTCCGTGGGAATGACCCTTCCTTCCTTCCTTCCTTCCTTCCTTCCTTCCTTCCTTCCTTCCTTCCTTCCTTCCTTCCTTCCTTCCTTCCTTCCTTCCTTCCTTCCTTCCTTCCTTCCTTCCTTCCTTCCTTCCTTCCTTCCTTCCTTCCTTCCTTCCTTCCTTCCTTCCTTCCTTCCTTCCTTCCTTCCTTCCTTCCTTCCTTCCTTCCTTCCTTCCTTCCTTCCCTCCCTCCCTCCCTCCCTCCCTCCCTCCCTCCCTCCAGAAGGCTACTCCCAGTATTTTATGTCCCATAAATGAAAACAAAAACAACTGAGACGGATTTATCAGATGGATATTCTGTCACGGTGATTCCTGCTCCAAGCTTGGTGTTCTCTCTGGCCAATTCAATAACGAGTAATTAAACACCCCAACCCTTTCAATTAAAGCTCCCAAAGTGCTTGCTAAGCAGGACTTACAGTAAGGCTATCAGAGACAGACAGAAAATGATAAGCCTCAATTTGCAGGCAAGAAAGACCCAGGTTTGTCAAAGGAGTTTGATTTAAAAACCACCCTGAAATCTGACAAATCAGTATTCAAAACACTTGAAGTTCAGTAGGACCATATTTGCACTTCAGGGATCCTCTGTGCCCTGTAACCATCACAAACAGAAGTCTAGTCCCAAAGGTGAAGTAAAAGTAAATTTATTACTTGCTGAACCATTTTGAATAATTTTCAAATAAATCATGATGAGGCGCTGTAATTACTGTGTGGGTTTAATTTAGAGTAGGTATTTACCAATCAAATTATATCTGACAGAGGTCATGAAGAGATGGGAGTTATCTTAAAAAAAAACCCTCAGTAGGTGTATCAGTAATATCCCAAAAATCAATATTGTCATCAAGCCATATTGACCTTCTTAGAAGCTGCAATTTTTTAAATTACATCTCTGAAATAAGATTAAAACTTTTCATTATGCCTGTAGAGTTTCCTTAAAATAAATAAAAAGCACCAAAGCATTTCTTATTGATCCTGAGTCTCATAATAACAGTCTTTAAATCCGAACAAATCCAAATGAAATAACACAATCCCAGCAATCCTCCTCCATTATCTTGTGCATCAAGGGAAGTTAAAATTTAATACGTATTTTGTAAAGGTTTAATTAATGGTGGGATTTTTCTTGGTGTGCCAGCTGTAGAATCCACCTTGGAACTCTTGAGGCCTCAGCAGAGATGGTTAATAAATGCTACTTTGGCACCTGATACAGCAAGTAATGCCACTCCATCACCTCCTGCCCATGAATTGTTGTTCTCCAGTAGAATGCAGAGCTAAGAATTTGTTTAAATAAAAGAAAAAGCTATTGGCAGTGGGAGAAGGATATAGAAGGAAGGTTTCAGACCTACCAGGAAGAAGGAGCGTGGCTTTGCAGACAGACTGTAAAGTTTCACAGGAGTCATTCTGGCCCCTTCTCTCTACAAAGGCAGCTTTTCTCCTTTAGACATCCCAGCAGTCCACCTCTATGTTTTCATTCTTGCCAATATATATCCTCTCATCATTTCTCTCCTTTGCCCAATTTTTCACAAATCCCTCTGCCCTCGGAGGCATGCCTGGACACCCATCTTTCTTCTCTGCAGCTGTTTTAGCAATTTTGTTTTCTTCCTCCTTTAGCTCACATGGCTGTAATTCCATGAATTGCTGGAGGACACCATTAGTGTCCTCTGCTTTACAGCAGCATAAAATTGGACAAGAACATGAATTGTACTGAACACAGCTTAAAAGCCTGTACATTGTCTCTGTTCTTTTCTTGCCTCTGCCCCTCATGTCTGCTTTGGTGTTTGATGTTTTCAAATGGGCAAGATTTACACCAGAAAATGTTTTGTTTTCCTGGAGAGGGCAAATGGTTCAGAAAAGTCAACATTTTTCTGGGAAGACATTCTGCATCTTAAAGATATTGTATAATCAATGCAGACATAAAAAAGCATGCAAAATTTGCAAGGAGTCATAGCAATTTTAAGAACATCAAAATATGTTGGGTTTGATTCCCAAGAGGAGCCCTTATTTGTGCGAATGGGGATCCTGTAATTTTATCATCTCCTAGTAGTTTTCCTGTCTTCCATTTCATACCTTCAAAAAGGTAGGAGGGCATGAGCAAATCAGTTCATTTGCAGTTATGTTTTGTCTTGGTTTAATTTAAGTGGCACTGAAACACCAACTGAAATTAGTGTGAAAATGCTGGAGCATTGTAGAGAGTTTTGAAGAGGAAAAAGTCATTCCCACATAGCCAACTTTAGTAGAGAATTTCCTTTTTTGTTCTGAGATAATCTTTACATTATGCCTCCACTGTTAAATATTTAAGGACCTAGGCTGCAAAGAATTGATTAAAAAATTTGGCAATTTATGTGTGCCATTAAACTTCATTTTTGCTGTAACACAGCTTGCTAATTTGTTATGTCTTTGATTCAGTGGCCACTGCCAGAAGTGCTAGAAGAAAAGGTAAACTTTAAGCTTGTTGACTTGATTACTGAGTTGATTTATTCCTTCTTTTGGGCAGTTTACACCCATAGCTATTGCAAGAGCTGTACCTGCTCTGCAGTCAATACTTCAGTTTCCCCTGTACTAGGAAATATTTTAGGCCAGGCATTTTTGTGAGCAAAGCTTTCTGAACAAATGCTGCAGAACTATAACAATTCCCTCGATTTTATTTTTTGAAATTAATTCAGTACTTGTGAGCTACTTTACAGAAACAAACGCACACATAAGTCCATATCAATAATTTATTCTCCTTATTAGAAACCATCAGGGCCATAGAGAGAATTGTGGATGTGAGGGTTTAAAGTCATCCATTCCCTCAGGGAGGCCATGGGGAGGGCACACATACTGTGAACAAAGCTTGGGGGAAAAGGACCTATTTTTATAAACATGGAGTTAGGTGTATACAAGGGGGAAATTGCCTCTTTGCCTAAATTAAAAATAGATTTGTTTCCATTTTTTTGGAGTTCACATGTGTAAGAGTAATTGAGTCTGGAAGAGAAAATTTCAAAACTCAATATTTATCAATTTTAAATATGCATCTAGAAGTGCTCCTAATAGATGTGGTAGTTTTTTTCTCCAGCAAAAAATGTTACAAATTACTCCATGATTGCATTTATAAGTGTTTTGCAGAAGACTAATTGTTCATAGGTGTTTTTATGCCACTACAAGCAACAAGCAACCAAATGTTTTTATGCTACAAGCAACCTAACCAAATGAAAACCCAGTGAGGGGCAAAAAGAGCCAAACTCCCTGGATCTAAGGACAGGTCAGTGGATGACTGTGGATTCACTGTGTCTTGCAGAACCACAAAGGGAAAACTGCATTATTTTGGCTTTTGCCCAGGATGTTTTTAGTGCCTATATAAGACTGTAACTCTCTGATATAATACCTGGGGTTTTGCTATACTTTATATGTATGTTTAGCCTATCATATATGTATTTGTTTCATTATTTAGTAGTAATAACTGCATGAGCACTGGAAAAGTGGAGATTGAGAAATATGAGTGGGGAAAACTGTGAATTGGGTCTGGCAGTAAGAGCTTGATGCATTCAGAGGCTGACAGAAGGTAAAGCCTGAAAGCATTTCAGACACACCTTACAAGCTGAACATGGTCCTCTAGTTCCAACCTCAGAAGGGAGGCAGGGATTTTTCACTATTAAATCTTAGTGACTAAGATGGAAGCAAACAGGCAATTAAGCAAACCACAGAGTGTGAGAGCAGGGTGCTGGGCAGGCTGTGCTGGTGGCAAGGAAGGAATTTGGAGGAATCAAAACCCTTTGGAGGAATCAAAACCCTGCTCCTTGGAAGTGCAGGCTCCTGCCAGCAGCCTTAGCCAGGGCTAAGTTTCAGAGAAACCAGTCAGAACAGTCATCACAAAAGAGCAGAAGGACTTGGTGTTGCCATCCTTACTAATGTGAAAAAAGCAGCCTGAAAAAAGGACCCATATTTTTACTTCTTCTCACAGAAATGAGAGAAGAGTAAGGATGGCTGAGAAATATAATAAAAGCTCTAAAAACAGTGGCTAGGTCACCCCTCAGAATCCTGACTATCATTATCTTCCAGATGCCAAAAAATAAGTGTCTCTCTCTCCTGCTCTTCCAGGTTTATACCCTTCATGTTTACAGAAAAAGGCTGGGAAACAGTGCTAAAACAAATCCTAGAAATCAGAAGCTATGTGGCAGATATAATCACTATTGTATTTCTTTAGATGCTCTTTTGGTGGTTTGGATGCATAGCTCAGGTTTTTATGTGTGCTTGGAATCAGCAATATGCCATTAGACACAGTATCAAAGCAACCCACAGAGAGCTGCTCAGAGTTTTCTTGTGCACAAAATGTTTGTGAGAAAACACACCGTAAAAACACAATTTGTTTTCAAAAGGAATTTTTGGTGGAGAATGCTGATTTTTTAAATCTGAAGTCAAGGTACAGTTTTCCTTCACAAGGATTATTTAAAAGTGGAAAACATCCTTCATAAAACTAAATAAACCATATTGTATTCTAGCATATTTGTTTTTGAAAGAAAAAACCCAGGTCTTCTCATGCTGGCCTTGGGGACATATGCCAAGTTCTTTATGGAGTCTGGAACTTTGTGTTCTGATTAGTTTTTAAAATGGGGTTTTGCAGTGCTGGAGTCTGGACAGCAGGTCCAAGCCAGAGCTGACTCACAGATGAATCCTGTGCATTATATAACCAGTACCACCTATGCTATAGTTGCTTAAAAATAGATAAACCTTGTTTACAGACTCACCCAGCCACTTATGCTGGGATCTCACAATTCCTGGGGAAGTTCTCCAAAGAGCCACTGCACCAGGGGCTCCCAGGAGCTGTGGATCTGGATGGTTGTAACAAATTGGAGCAGTTGGTGATGTAACTTTCTCAATCACTGCTCTCTTTCTCATACAGTAGTGATTTGGTATCTTGCTTATTTTGTATATTGCTGGAAGTGAGTCCATAGTTAGCCTATTGTTTTATTAAATGTATAATTTTATTTCTGTGTTGCCTTGATATTAATAGTAAAAAAAGAGCATTCTTTCCATTGGTGTCTGTGCTCCTCCTGTTGCACCCATCAGCTAGCAAAACAGGTATGTGTTATTGAAGGTTTTTGCTTAAATTCACTGTCTTATTAACCTCTTTTTGGCAGACCAGTGTTGAAGAAGCTATGCAGGGACATATAATACCATAGAGAGAGTGATAAATCTCTCTGAGGAAAAAGGAGATCAAGTTAAGAAAAGCTGGGAGGACAAGGAGCAGCATCCACTGCCCCAAGCACTGCTGTAAAATCTCACTGATGCCTTTTTCTGTGTTCACAGCCTGGCTGGACCCTCACTCCAATCACACTAACCTATGACACTGCTGCAGCCCTCCTGTGTTTCAATTCTAGTTCCCTCAATGAGCTGCCAATGTTGCTGTGACAATTATTCTGTAGCTTATTGAAAAGGGAAGAGTCACAGTTAATTCAAGGAAAATGAATATATGAAATATTTACATCTGACTTTTCTTTTGTTATTGCTAATCTTATTTTTTTTTTTTTGTTTTGTTTTTCCTTATAAGCAGCAAACAAAATGCTCTGTTTGTGAAAGAACAGATTGGATTTCTATGTCAGGGCTGCTTTATATAATTAGTTCATAGTCAGAGGGAAAAAATATTTATAAATCCAACCTTCACAAAAGAACAACACAGAGGCTCAGCTGAAGCCAAACACATATGAGGCTTTGCATTATGTAATCGTAAAATGCTCCTACTGAAATGTTTTATTGATTGCTCAGTAATGAAGGAACAAGACCAAATCTATATGGACAGGTGGATATAATTGATTCCTTTCATTGTGGAGTGTTAACACAGAAAAATATTAGGTTATCTGCAAGGAGCAGTCTGAATGCTCAGATTGGTATTCAGCAAAAGCTTTGTATGGTACCAGCACTTCAAGGTGGCTGTTTCATATTTTCAGTCTTATCTGTCAACAGCCCTGCATAATCCTCAACAGGTGGATCAATAGGAGCCAAAGGCATTGTGTTACAGTGTGATAATTCCTCAGAAAAGGCAGTGTGTGTTCAGGCTTCTCTGATAGCATTGATGTCAGTGGGCAAACTAAGAGGCAGTAATTATCCCTCCCTCAAACAATGATTATTTAAGAGTTCTCATGGATGGGCAATATGCAAAGCACAGAACTCGTGAGGGTGAGTGGCTGAGGAGCAGGTACCTGGCACAGTCCCTTTGGCTCCAACAGGGAGACTTCTGGCATCATTGTCACAATTCCCTGTGCTGGGGCAAGAAACCTCACTCCACAGTGACTTTGGATGTGCAGCACATCACAGGTTCACGTGCTGCCTCAAGGACTGTCACCAAGCACATTGTAATACAACCAAGGGCTGTGAGCTGCATCCTCTGGGCTCTTGGTCTTCAGAGCTGGCATGGCACTGCATGATAGAGTGTTGGGAGGGATGAAAGTTTGACAAGAAAGTCTCACAATTAAGTATGGTTAGCAGAAAGATTTTTAAATGTAGAATCTGAAGAAGGAGCCAAAGGAGGAATAGAGATGGAAGCAAGTTTTGATATAGAAGAAAAGAGTTGCTGAGCCAGTCTCACTGGATAACCAAGGAGGCAAAGGCTGTGTTAGTTAGAAGGGGGTTTTATGACTTAGAGCAAAGGATAAACAAGAAAATGTTTTTACCAAGCAGAAAGAGAGCACAGGCAAACAAGTCAGCAAATATTGCAAGTAGAAAAAACTTCTCAGAATTTTCCACTGCAAGAAAACTGAAAAACAACTTCTAGCTTAAACTGTAATGTACTAACTTTTAGTGGTTGGAGAATAGTAACATGAATATGGTAATTGCAGTAGTTATGGTAGGCTATAGATAAAAGTTAAGGTACAGATTGGTTCTACTGTATTAAGATGCTCAGCAAAGGAAAGTCTAGAATGCATTGTAACCTCAACTCAGGGTCTCCAGGCCTGCCTGCAGCTGGAGCTGACAGCTGTAGGCACAGGCTCTGTCACCCACCACCCTGGGCTGCTGTTACCTCTTGGATGGAATAAACTGCATTTTGGAGAGCCCCTGGAGTCCCACATCTCTCATTCAGGCTCTTACAGGAGGGGAAGTGAGTTCATGCTTGGCCTCCCTTGCACGAGTGCTCTTGTGGGCCAGCAAACTCTGCTGCCAGTGGTTTGTCATCTGCTTGTTGGTTTCCAGCCCCAGAAAAGGTGCCCCTGTAACCATGAAGATCAGCAAACCAACCCTGAGATTAATTCTGAGCCTTCTCTTCTGAAAATCCTGATTCCATACACAATTCTGCCAGTATCCTAGATAACCTTCCCCAGCAGTCAGGCTCTGTGAGATGGGGTGGATGATGCTTTGTACCTTTTGCAGAAGTAAAATATTCACTTGCATCGATCCAGCCATTGAGTTTTTTTAGGCTTGTTTCAGTCATGTGACAAACTCCTCAATGAGGAATCATGAAATCCTCAGGTTCCCTTAGGAGCTGCAGTGTGCTGTAGTGTAAAGCACAGAGTTTGCTGCTGAATGATAGATACTGTGAAATAAAGAGTACTCAGATTTGAATGTTCTTGCTTATTTTATGATATGAGACTTTATTTTTAAGAACTTTCAGGTTCCTCCATGCTTACTTAAGCAAAGGAGGCAGCTTTCCAGATAAAAATAAATTTATTCAGTCCTTACCAATAATGAAATTAACAGCAAACCCAGTGCCAGCATTTTTCAGACTGGGATTCCAAACAAGAGCAGAGCAAGAGGATCCAACTTCAGACAGCAGGGAAAGGGCAGCAAAATCCTTGTGCCAAAATATCACAACACTGTCCAGAGAAGCCTGGGGAAAAATTACACAATCTGGACAGAGTTGAGCTGTGCTGTCTGGAAGGAGACAGTTTGAGGAAAAATCCATTCCTGTACTCTCCAAAATAGAGGATGGAGTGATTCTGGCACCTTGCTCCCAGCCAGGGCGAGGCAGCACCAGAGACCTGGCCCCCAGCCAGCCCTGGTGCAGGGAGAGGGAAGCTTCCAGTTCCTGGCTGTGAAACTCCTGCCTCCTCCTACAAGAGCATGAATCCTTTCTGGCACACTGCTTCCCCATCCTTCAGGGTGAGATCTTTTAATCCTAAATCAGCTGGATAGGGAGGATGAGGAGCTGGGCATTCTGCAACAGCTGGGAAGGATTTCATTCCTGATGAGAATTCAGGTTTATATTAATTATTAATATTTATATTAATATCTTGTTGACACTGCACATTTTTAATCCCTTTTTTTTTTTTTTTTTTTTTTTTGCCAGCTGTTTAGTTTAATTAAAGCTCCCCAGGATGGGTTTCCCCCTGAAAGTATTCAGTGATGCCTTGAGGTCTTTTGGCAAGCCAAGTATTAATTTCTCTAAATTAAGCTGGGTGCCTGCCTGCTCTGTTGCCTTAGGGAATGTGGGGTTTCTGTGCTCCCCCTGTCCCATCATTCACGCCCTATCCCTCTGTGCACAGATAAAACCTTCATCTGTTCCTTGGTGCCAAGGGAGAAGCCACGAGTTTTCCAGCAGAGAGAAGACTTTTAAATATGCAAATCTCTTCCTAAGAAGCTGTGATGTGGCCAAACACCCAAGGGATAATTTGGTTTTTCTACCATTATTTTTTAGAAAGCAAACACACAAGGGAAAAACCTTGCTCTGGATATATGCATCTATTTACAGATTTAATGCCAGCAAAGACAGTGAGCAAGTCAGCACCCAACCCAAAAGTCAGAGCCAACCTGTTTGCTTCTCCCTGACTTTTGTTGCTCAAGTTTTCCCTATTCCCATATTTATAAGTTCCCCTGGAAAAGAACAGAGCTGTCTCCTTCCGTGATTAAAATGCCAGAAAAAGGCTTTGGTTCCTCAAAATCCAATAGCCAATATGCTGGGATTGACCCCCTCCTGGACAGTACATTAAAGAGAGGTCACAGTGTGCACCGGCAGGACACACAAGGACAAGGAAGGGCGACTATTTGGAGTGTATAAACAATGAGGGAGAAGGAAAAAGAAATGAATGGAGGAGCCAGTCAAGATCTGATACGAGGATCTGTTGGGGACACTCAGCCTCTCAACAGCAAACCGAACCAGAGCCCCAGAGGCACTTGAGCTGAGGGTCTTGAATTTGATCTTTGATGAAGGCTGGACCTGGTATGCCAGAGGAACCCACCCTCTCTAGGCCCAAATCACAGAGGGTGTCTTGGTTTAAAAGACAAATGTCTCCAAAGGAAGGAGGGAACCCTCCTGGAATGGAAATTCCCCTTCGTCCAAATCATTATAACTTTGAAAATTACATGGCGTCCAAGCAAAAATGGAGGAAAAAGGAATAACAGATCTTTACCATAAAAAAAAATAAAAAATATATATAACAGAATAGAACAAACAGCACCACACTAATAGATGCTTCCTGTGAAAAATGCCAATCACTTGTTTTTAAAATTTTAAAAGTTTAATAGTAATAAAATGGTTATAAAAATAACAATACAATTAGAGTAATAAAAATTTGACAATTAGGACAATACGAGACAATAAAAACAAAGAGTTACAGACAGTCTGGGTACCTCTTTCTGGGCAAAATCAGCCCAAAAAAGGACCCACGTTAACAGAGGATTAACCCTTAAAAGCAACAGCCTGTTGCATATTCATACACCTCATCCATGATGCATAAATTCCATTCAAACACAGGATTCTGTCTGGTCAGTGTCAACTTCTTCCTCTGAATCCTGACTGCATCCTCAGGGCTGATGCAACCCCAGGAGTACAAAAGACTGAGGGTCCATCTTGAAGATGAGCCAGCCACGTGGGTGGGAACCACAAGGGCAGTTCCCAGCGCTGCTATTTTTCCTTATTTAGTCCTTTTGTTGTATTTTTATTAAGGTTTAATGACCTTTTAAAATTTTTAAAGTGAGTGGTTTTAATGAATGAATGAGTGAGTGAATGAATGAATGAATGAATGACAGAAAGAATGAATGAAAGAAACTCAGGTTCCATCCCTGGCTAGAAAGTACATGGAGGTGTTGATTAGCTGTTGATTTGAAATGCTGTGGTTGTGAGCTAATTGAGAGTTGGGAGGAGGACGTACTTTTTTGGCCACAAGAAGAAGTTTTTGATTCTTAAATGGCAATCACTCTGCTGATGTACAGAAAGGCTGTGGGTTTGCTGTAATGGAGCTGTAATATGGCAGGTCTGATCTACTCTACACGTGCATTTAGGACTTCTCATTTCTGAGGCTTCTCTTTGTGAAGTCTAGCTCACCTCCAGAAAACCAGAGATGGGAGCAGCTTCATCACAAACTAATAGTGGAAAGGGAATTGTTCTAATGAGATACTGTGCCAAAATCTTCTGAGATACTTCAGATGACCAGGCCATGGCACTGTCCCAGGGGCAAAACCAATTTACTGCTTTGTTTGCATACGTGCAAGGGAAGGCTGTTCTGGCTGTGGTGAACTCCTGGTGCCTCACTTGACTGCTTGGACCCTTGTGTTTGAGGATCTTGGCATCCATATAGGGTTACACCAAGATTTTCTGTGGCAGCAGCTCTCTGGCCACAGAGAGAAACAACTTCCCCAGGCATCGTCCTGGAAAAGTCTGTGAGAAGATCAGAGAAAGGAATGAGAAACAATTCGTGTCTTAGCTTGCTGCACCTGTTACTGTGAATGTGTGGAATGTGTTATGGAGATTTGTTTACCAAAGGGTGGTTTCTTAATCAGCCAATGGTGATGGTGTTTGGATTGGAGGACCAGTTAGGTCCAGGTGTATCATAACTGTCTATAAAAGCAATGAGTTTCTTAATTATATATAGAATAATATAATAAAGAGGTCGATCAGCCTTCTGTGAGTCATGGATTCAATGCTAATTATTACCCAGATGGAGGCCCAACATGGCAACAGGTTCCAGCATGAAAGCAAGGGTTTGCTGAAAACTGTCTCTACTGCCAGCTGTAGCAGTTTACTCTCCTGTCCACACAGTGCAAATTCATGAGCAGTCCCATTTATGCCTTTTCCCAAAGCTGTGACATCTTTGTCACCAGGCCATTAGCATTCTGTGGGACTCTGTTGGGATATTGACATTCAGAGCAGAATCTTTTGGTTATGCCTGTGAAACTCAAGGGTGTTTTGCCCAGCCCACAGGCACCTGCTGGCTGGAGCAATCTGTGTACAAGCTTTCTCACTCCTAAATTTCTTTTTTGGCTTAATTTAGACTGATGGCTCAAGTAATGGCTGTTTTCAGGAAGCCTTGAAAAGCTCTGTGAGCAATGACAGCACAAGGGGGAGAGAGCCCAAAAGAAAGGTATGTGGTACAGAAAACCTAAGAGCAAAAAGTGGCACAGCTCTACCTCTTTATAATGAAGAAAAAAGTTAATTAAAATACTTGCAAGCCTAGAAAGAGCAGTTTCAAAATTAATGACCTATTTTGCCATAAATTGAGGAGCATGAAGTAATATTTTGCAAAGGCTGAAGAGCTGTGTAGGCATCTGCTTACTGGGTATGTGGCAGTCTTTTTTGAAAACAGAAGGCAAATTCCTCTAATACCTTCTTAGGTGAGAGAGCTTTCTGCCTGTTTTTATTTTTATTTGCTGCTGTTGGACTGCCATTATTTTAAGGCATCCTGCAGTGCAGGAGAAAAAAGGCTCAGATTTGTCAAGGTGGTGATGGCAAAGTCTGATGTGGCCGTGCTGCAGCCTATTTGTGCTCCTTAATGCTTCAGAGCTTTCCACATGAAGTGAATCATGCCAGAATAATAATGCCACATCTTGCAATTCATTCTCATCAGTTTTAATGAAGATAAAGAGGCTCACTTTTTGAATCCATTTGTGCTTAACAAATTAAACATGCTGCTGAATGGTGCATGTGTACAGAATATTTGTCCATATAATGTTCATTTAGGTGGCAAAGTTAACTAAGCTTGTTCCCTATATTTTTTATTTTTGAAATTCACCCTGTGAATTTTCTGCCTTAAGAAGGCCTCACAGCTACACAGTTGGTTCTGATCTTGTTCCCTGCTTATCTGAAGTTATTGTTTATCATATTTTACTCCTATTTTTGATGTTGCATCATCACTTTGCTTTGAGAAAGTATTTTTTGAGTCTAGAAGAAGTGAGTGAGAAGGAGCAGAGGATAGGTGAAAGCCTCATTGGAAAATCTCCTTTATTTGCCACAGCAGCAAAATCCACCACCAGTTGTATCATCATCAGTCTGTTCAAAATATTTCAAGGTTTGTTTTGGTTATGGACTCACAGCAGTTGATAAAAAAAAGCCCTGACTGGGCTACCAGAGATAAGTTGCTACCAACAAGAGGCAGAAGAGGAGAAAGGACAGGCAGGTGAGCAGCAGGACCACAAATGTCCCACAAATTGACTTCAAATATTGAAAGATATTCAAGGGTACTGACTTACAGCAATTCACACTTATTTGTAGGGGATACCCTGAAACACCCTCCATTAGCAGCACAACATCTGAGTAGGGGGATAGAATAGAAGAAAATAAAGATAGAGTAGAAAGTAATCTCAGCCCTAAGGAGTTGCAGCTGGGCCAATGATCAAAGATTGGGAGCAGGCCTGACATTACCAGGCCACGGCTGTAAGCAGTGAGAAGAAGATGCTCTAAAAGAGTGGCTGGGGTGGCTGGGTGAGAAGGGCACTGGAGTCAGTTGGCTGCTTTGTGAGAAGAAAGAGGCAGTGCTCTGAGGAGCTGCCCATGCACAACAGCAGGAAGGTCTGGAACTTTTGTGATAAGGAGACAGCAGCATGGAACCCCTGCAATGAGATGGCAACACATCTGCAATGAGGATACAGGGGTGGACTCTGGCACCACAGGGTGAATTTCAAAAATAAAATCAACACCCCATTGAACAAGGACAGATTCGTGTGGCCACAAGGAATCTTTAGCCTGCTCTTTTCTTTTTTTTCTTAATTACTCTGTAAAAATAGTGAATATCTTATTTCACTCACAGATATATTTTTATTCCCGCTGTGAGGGCCCAAATTCATGAATCCCAGCAGCCTTTTCTGTCCTTGTGCTGCTTTGTGTTGTCATTACAATACTACTGCCAATTTGCTCTTTTAAATCCCAAAGCTGTATGTTTTTTATTGAAAAAAAACCATCATAACTTTGTCTGGGAGGAGGCACAAGTCAGAGTCATCTAAGAAAAGTGTGTTAATCCCTTCTTTCTCCAGAGATAAATCCACAGCAATTGAACTGCATTGCCACCTGCTTTTCTCCCTGTTTTGATGCAGACTTTACAGAAATGCTGTCAACAATAACACAACTGGAACAATTATTTGCTGCCAGATCCCTGGCTCTCCTGACAACAATTTGCCACGGTGGACCCTGAAGGGCATCTCTAAAATCAGCTTTAACACCTTCATGATGGCATCTCCTGGAGGCTCTGGGACAGCTCAGGACAACTTCTCTAGGATGTGCTACAGACATTATCCACTCAGTGGAGATGTTTCCATGAAGAGGAACCATGAAAGAGGAGTATTTGATGAGAATTTTGGAGTGGAAATACTTTCCCATATTTTCTCTTAAAAAACCCCACCTTAAAACAGTATCAAATGCTAGATTGGGAAGTTAGGAAAAAGAGAGCATCACGAAGTGCCTACAGGTAGCCAAATAGTGTATCTTGTGAAGGCTGTATCTTGTGAAGAAGAAGAGTGGTTTTAAATTAAAAACCATTTCTGTATTTTGTGTACTGCAGAGCAGCTGTTTGCACTGTGATTGGGCTAAAGAAAAAAAAGGGAAATTAAAGTGAATTTGCCGGTGGGTGCAGCACAATTTTTTGGGGGGCAAGAGCTGCTATTCAAGGTCAGTGATAAATAACTCCTGTCTGAAAGATAACAGAGAACATGCAGGTCTGGAGATAAAATTCAATTTTGGACAGAAGGTGGCACATCAAGCCCATATGGGTATTATGAAATGATGGTAAGAACAAGGACTGTGTTCATCCATCATCCCTGGGAAGAAAAAGATTGGAGAAAAAAGATCAAAGCCAAGATTTCTCTTTGTACTGTAAGAGCCTCCATTTTAGACCCTCTGCCATCCACAGGATGTTCTTTGTTTTGTCAGAAGAGGACCATCATGGAAAAAAGAATTCCATTGATTAATTCCAAGAATTAATACTTGATTAATCTGCCCAGAGAGTCAGTTCTTCCTGTAATGAATATGTGGGAGCCTGAAGGGGTATGATAAGAGGAAGATTTATCACTTAAAGGTGAGCATTGCCCTGAAGATGGTGTAAGGACATGAGACATTGACAGAAGAAAAGGAGAAAATTGAAATACGTGTGAAAACAAATGTTTTACGAGGATTGGGAAGATCAAGAGGAGAAGAAAAAGTGAAAAATGCAATTGTGGAGGAGATGATGAGGCATAAATGGCTGTCAGAGAATAGGAAACTTCAGTGGGTGGATCAGATGCTCATGACAGAAAAGTAAAAACAGCCAAAACAAGTGGTGAGGGGGGAGCTTAGATCTTCCAAGAGCACCAGGCTGTTCACTGGAGATTGAGATGCTCTGAACAATGGATACAGTCGGAGAGGTGTTGGAAAGGGCCAGGAAGGAGGTAGAGATGAAGTCAAGGGCCAAAGAAAAATGACACACAGTATGGTGCTGGTGGAGACCAAAGGGGGATGTGTTTCCTGTGGAGGGAATTGCCAGCAAAGCAAGGGCTGGCAAATTTTAACATTCCGATGCACACCCTAGATGGGGGAATGGGCAACACCACAGATCTTGGGTTTACTCTCTTCTGGTCCTCTGTTTTCCCAGGCATCCATGACAGGTTATCCAGGAAGCTTGACATTACTGCACTCTTTGTGGCCATTGCAATGAAAAACTGCTGGAGTTTCAAGAAGCTGTCCTGCCATCATCCTGCAATGAGGCATTTTAAAAAGTGTTGATTTTTCTGTCTGATAATTTTATCCAGGCTTAATTAAAAGCAACCACAGAGAGCAAGAGACTGAGAGAGAAGACGAGAGGGAGGAAAAATAAAATTATTTGGCTTCACATTCCAGGGACCCGAGCACAATTTGGCAACTAACTGAGGCTCATGAGAGATTTTTAAATTTTTTTTTTCTTTCTAAATTATATGTACTGAGTTTATAATTATAGAGATCCAGATCCTTGGCATTGTCATTTCCAGCAAGTCTCATTACTTATCTTGCAGTAAGTACATGGCTGTTAATACTAATTCCATAATGACAGTGGAGCAGTGAAGTCAAATTTAATAGTTCCTCAGTTAATCATTAAAATTAGCCTATCTCTGTGGATGCTGGATCTTCTAATGTTTCCATGCAATGCCATTGTGGGTAATAAATGAGATGGCAAAAGGGGCTTTTTAATGTGTTATCACCCCATGGAGGCCAATAAGGCTACCTCAGTCCTGGCTCAGAAATGTTGGAGCGGGTTGTGCAAGCCAATTCCTTTCTGCAATAGTTCTCTGGGAAAAATCTATTTTGACATATCCACAAGATATTGAAAGGTCAGAGATGGAGAAGCAAATACAAGATAGCCAGAGCACATGGCATGTGTCTCAGTTTAGAGACAAATTTAGGAGAAAACCTCTCTGGAATGAGTGTTTTCTCCAAAGAGAAGGGATTCAGTAATCTCCTTTTTCTGCCAATGAAATAAATGAATACCAGCGGGTGAAAGTGAAAAAACCCCAACTGTTTATTAACAAACAAGGTGCCTGCACAGCACAGGAAAAAAGACAGAATAAATGCTAGATACTGAACTTTCAGAACCTGACCCACAGCAGAACAAAAAACTAAAACTGCCTGGGGAAGAAAAACTGCCTGGCTGCTGATGGTGGGGAAGGCAAAGCAGTGGCCTTCCCTTTGTCTCAGGGAAGGAAAATGGAGTTCATGCAGCAGCTCAGGCAAAACAGCTGGGAACTGTTGAATTTGTGACATTGGTCTCCTGCTCACACCAGATGGAGGTGGTGGATTTTGGTGTCCTTTCTCTTTTTGGTTCAGCTTTTCCCAAGGTCTCGGGCTGGCTGGAGCGTATTGGATTGTAAATTTTTGTCTTTGAAGGATCTGTATCAATTCAGGCCATCCAAATGGTTTGTGCTGTTGAATCTGATGTCCTTTCCTTTTTCCCATTTGCACTTGAGCTAGAAGGGAAAGGTGCATGTGTGCCAGTTCTTGATGCCCAGTAGATATATTTTAAATAATGGAGCTTTGGGGAGGAAGGGGGAAATCAGTGAGATGGGGAACCCTGGGCTTATTTACCCTGCTTTTTCCTCACTCCAGGGCATATTTCTGGAGAAATATGATGGGTGTGTGTTTTAAGCTCTCCAGGAAATAAGGCCCAATTGATTGAAATATAAATTCACTTGATTAAGGGCTGATTTAAAATTTTTTTAAAAAGCAAATTAAAAATTAAACAAATCCCTTTTTGAGAGTTGATCCACTGCTTACAGATCCCCTTCCAGTATTTAAAAATGCATTTAAGTGCCAGCCAAGCATCCACAGAGACCAGCAGTCATACTTTGGTTTTGTCACCACTTTTCTGGCTGATACAGCATTGAGTGCATTGCATATCCCCCAAAGTAACAACGCACTGCACATCCCCCAAAATAAGGACAGTGAGAAGGATGGGAAGAGAGATGTGGGGTTAAAGGACTAGGATGATGGGTTTGAGATCTTTTTGGTCTCTGGTTGTTTGAAGAGGGTGTGAAGTTATTGATAGCAATCAGGAAACATTGGCCATGTTTGATGCTCCACTTATGGCTCAATATCTAAAATGGAAAGACTGATTGGTTTCGGAGCACGTTGTAATCAATATGGCATATTTGATGAATATTGCAGCTAATTAGCCATGTCTTGGTTGTTTAGTGCTTCAAATGAGGAAAATGATCATGTCAATGCTCTCACTTCATAAGAAGAGAATTATTGCCTTATTTTCTGGTATTTATTTTGGTTTATGCATATGCATCTTTATTTCTGTGGTTGTGTGTGCTCTTTGCTTTAGTGAATATGTGTTTTTACAAGCTCAGTAGACATAATTTAAAGAATTTTATTGTGTAAATTAATTTCACACACAAACCCTGGCACAGCACACTGGAGTGCAGGCCTTGTAAGCTCAGTAAATGCCTGCACATCCTCTGGCTTTCTACAGGTTGAAAATGTTTCCTTTCCCTTCCAGAAGCACCAAAGCACACAAATGTGTTTTATTACCCTGAGGCAAGGAGATAAATCACCCAGCACAGCAAAAGCACATCCAGCACAGGGCAGGAGGGCACACGGCTCCTGGGTGCAGTGATGTGCAGTGCTCTCACACCCATGGCACTGCTGGGGTGCTTTCTGAGGTACATTTCCAGTTTTCATTGCAAATAGCTAAAGGTTGTGGGATCTCAGCACATCGTTCCCGATGTCCAGAGATGCCAGGAGAACCCTTGGGGGGGTCTCGAAAATCCTGGAATGTTGCCAGAAGTGTCTGGTGGCTTGATTTTGATCCATCCACAGAAATAACAAGAGTTTGAGGACAAGAGAATCACTTTAGAGTAAAAGGTGTAAAAGAGACACATTTAGAGGGTGAAATATAAACGTTAAGGTTTTTGGTACAGGGGGGTTATGGAGACAAGATGGAGGGATCAGGGCGTGTCTCGTCCTTCTTCTTTCTTCTTCTTGTCCTCCATCTCCTGTGGTGATGTTGGCACTTGGGGATTGGTTTATGGTGAAGGTGCACTTGCTAACATGGGTGAAAAGCATTGGGAAATAAAGGTAAATATTATGTACGTAGATATTAGTATAAAAAGACATGACCGCCCCGTGGGTGGTCAGAGAGTGCCTGTGACTGCTTGCAGATCAGACCTCTGTTGGGCAGACAGAAAATTTTGTAGATAAGAAACAATAAACAATCTGAAGACCGAAAAGCTGAAGAGTCCAGACTCGTCCTTTGAAACGCGTGCCACCCAAGAACCACACTACCCGTGTCGGGGCAGAGACAGACAGCCGAACCCGACAAAAGGTCTCCCTAGATCCCCACTAATTATATACAAGTGAGTGTTCTCTGCAGCATGGCCATATTTATTGCTAAAATTTGTGTGTGCCACTAGCCTTCCCTTATTTTCTTCCTCATGGCATGTTTCTCTGCTGGTGTTGTGTGGGCAGTTTTTCTTCCTGGACCACATGCCACAGGGAAAGGCCCAATCCTGGTAGATATTGGACTAAAAACTTCTTAGAAATCAGCTGCAGAACATATTTTTTCTCTCTGTCATGCCAAGGGGAGAAGCAGACTCCAGTGCACCATGGTTCCTCCTGTATAATGTCAATTTGGTATTGGTTTGACTCCCTGGGGGCAGTTTCCTGAATGCAGGGACGTGTGATGATCCACACCCTCCAGTAGGGCTACTCTGACCCCTCCACATCTTCCTCATGCTCTGTGCCAAAAAATGTGTTGTGGTAGGAGGATTCCTCATCACTTCATGGAGCTGGAGAACTGGCTAAGGTGATCTATGTAAATAAAAGAAAACAGAACAGAGCAAAATAAAATAAATAAAATAGTGAATGCAAGGCTAAAACAGCAGGAGGCATTTTCATTGCTCCCAGCTCTAGCTCTCCTTTTTTCTTTTTGGCTAAATAAAAGTGTTGTTGTTTTTTTGGTTTTTTTTTTTTTCCCCTCTCTTTGGGGTCACTCTGCTGGGGCTGCCACGTGCTCTCCGCAGCTGGACCACAGTCTCTGTCTGCCATTGCCTCCCATTCCCATTTGCAGGATATCCACAAATATCCCCACCTCCCTCCCCCTGCAGTTCTCCAGCATCCTGCTGAAGTGTTGGCCTGAACTTTGGACAATGGCTGTTCTTCCAGAGCCCTCAGCTGTGAGATGGGATTAGTGGCAGGCCAGCTCAAGCGCCAGGGAGCTGCTGTGGTGCTCACTCACTTAAAAAATTTTGGTTTGCCCCACATCCAACTGTATGTTAATATAGTCAAGCAGAAAAAAACAAACCAAAACATGATCCAGGGCCCCCTTTGTGTCTGTCACAATGTTTTCTCTGTGTCACAAGTTTTGTCAGCCTTCCACTGAAGGCTACAGGGGACTAGAGCATTTATTTTTTTTTTATAAAATTAAATTCTACTTTTTGGTCTTTTACGCTTTGTTCTAGGCTTGACTGGAAACAGCAACAAAATAACACTTAGAAGTGCTTTTTGTTAACGTGGTTTTTAAAACTTCCTTTTCTGTTTTTAGCTCATGATAGAAATCAGCTTCACCAAGAGTCCTGTTTGTTCTCTGACTCCTGCTCTCATGTCATAATATTGTTCTGATATAAAGTTTCTCAATAAAATCTAGTGCACATTATTACATATTCTATGTTTTACATGGGGATTGCACATAGCTGTCCTGGGAGTTGTCTTTGGGAAGTGATAGATCGTAAGTAAGACATTTTATATAGAATTTTGTTCAGTTTTATTAAGTGGATATACTGCCAAAAAAAAAAAAAATCTACAATGACACAATATATATGCAATAGATGCATACAAGATATAAAATACAGTCTATAGTAAAACTTACCTAAATACTGTATCACATATCATATAATATAAACATATTATGTGTTCTTTTTACAGTAAATACTATGTGTAGTGTAAGACTCATTATAGTTCATTATGATAAGAAGATTTATTATGTTTCATTATGTATTTTCATTATTGTATCTTGTTAATGACATTTACTAGACAAACAATGTAGTATGATATAATTCCTCTTTGGTATGACACAAATATAATATGTGATATAATACATGATGATATATTGGTAATATATGTTATATAATATATGATTATATATTACATATATGATAATATTATATAATATTATATATTATATATAATATTATATACAATATATTATATAATATATATAATATTATATGCAATATATATATATATATATATATATATATATATATATATTGTATAATATATTATAATATATTGATACTACTCCAATAAAGAAGTAGTATACAATGGAATAGCATACGGATTATATACTACATAATACAGAGTGTTCTGTTGTGTGCAGTTATATCCCAAGTTACATTTATCTTATATAAAATACCACTATTGTGCTAAGTGTATATGTAGCTACATATGCATTGAATATTAAATATTATATGGCTTATATGTTATCTATAATATGTGGTCTAAACCACAGTATTTGTAGTGGATTGCTGGTATATATTATCTCCTTTTTAGATGATATCTGGATGGCTTAGTTTATGTAATGCAAAATACTTGGTATGCAAATATTGACTTTATGTTACAGCTTTCACCTGTTTATAGGGACTATATAAACCCAAGTTTGATCTAAAGAATTTTCTATAGAGCATACAATTTATCCAATTAAATTAGGTGTAGTACACATACAATATATAATAACATGCACTACATGGGCCAAAATACAGTATCTATCCATCATCTGCTATATATATATAGTAAATACAGAATATATACTGCATAAAATTTGCTTTCACTGGGGGAAGAGGTGATCAATGTCTCCTCAGCACCTGGCCTCCCATTCCCTTTTCTGCATTTCTCCCATTTTCCCTTTTCTGCAGAAAAAAATAAACACACCCTGCTCTGGTGTGGGGGTGCTGTGAAGGGCACATTGGGCAGAGAGGGGATTTTTAATTTCATCATGCCCATTTGTGTACTTCTGGATTTGTGGGTCTCTGCTGCTTGTTTCAACTGTCTTGTGATTTGATCTCTCCTTCTCTCTTTCTGCTTTTATTTCAAAACAATTTCCTGACTTCCATCTCTGCTGCGATGTAGTTTAAAGAAATATTAAAGTCTTTAAATTATAAGACTGCAACCCAGACTTGCACTGAAAATTATTTATAAAAGCTTGTTCTCTTTTTCCCTGGGGAAAACCAGGAAAATTTTGGTGACTATTTTTAATAGGTGAGGTGTGTCAAGTTGCAAATGCCAACCATGTTTTCCAACATCCACCAAGTGCATGGACTTGCTCTTCTGCCAAGGAGTGGATGATGCTCAACAGGGTTAAACTGGAGGAAAATTCCACCTCTGTAATGCAAATAGAGGTGCCCCCCCCCAAACCATGAGCCCTGAGCTGCCACCAGATGGAGCAGCCTCCCCAAGTACCTCCTCCACTGTCTGTATTTCTATATTTTCATCAGGAATCTTTTTGGTTTTCTTCTTTTCTTTTTTTTTTTTTTTATTTTTTTTTCTGAAGGAATTCATTATGATAAATATTTTATCAGTGAATTTCTGAAACAATTAATAGTGATTTGACATTTACTTTAAGGAGTTCCTGGTAATTTTAGTGGAGTGAGAAATTAGGGTATTTAAATGTCTCTGGACACTTTTACCTCAGTTAAAAAAAAAAAAAAGGAAAAAAAAAAGCCCAACCCCAAGACTAATTAAAATCCCAAAGCACAGTTTTACCTCACAAATAAACCAAGGTCATAATGACCCCTTTGGAAGCTGCTGTGTGTGGGGGCTAAGGAGAGGAATCCGAGCCAATTTAAAAAATGTACATAACTCTCTGAGGATATTCACATGGAAATCCTGAAAGGTAACCCAATTTCTCTTGGAGACTCTCTCTGAGAAGCTGATTAGGGAAACTGGTAATAGGGCCTCTGTTCTTGTAGACACAGATTGACATCCAATGTAATCAACTCCATGGAAGACTTTCCCAGGCACAAATCCACCTCTTCAACACCTTCCCTTTCAGACCTTGTTCAGAAATCTGTCAAGAAGACTCTCCTAATCCACATCATTTGGGAAAACATCCCTCTCTGTGAGGATCTGTGCCACTTCAAACACGTGCCCTTCTTCATACTCCAATGGCATGGACTTCTTCTCCTTCTTGAGGTCGTGCTGGCCAAGAAGGGTGGGATGGACAGCACTTTCTCCTAGCTAGGAAGGCAATTTATTTGCTTTCTGTCAAATCATACACACTGTTGTGGCAGAAATGGGCTGCAGTGTGGGTAAAGTAGGTGCTTCCCCTGCTGTACAGTTCTGGGCATGAAGTGATAACACTGAAGGCAGTGAGAAGCACAGCTATTTCTGGTATTTCTCCCTCTCAGGTGAGCTCACACCATACATACATTTGGGGCCTGCATGCAGCAAAAAGGCAGGCACTGCCACAGCCATGCACCTCCTGTACCTTGTCCTCTTCCATTTGGCACTCCAAGGGCTGCACACAAGTGTCACCGTGATATTTTCTGGAAAATGCCTTTGCCAGGATGTCTTCTCCTGGGAAACTGAGAAGCCTCAGAGAAAAATGTAAATAATAATTATCTGATTCTCTTCTCCTGTGTTTGCTGCTTTGGAATGTGGTCTGGAGGTTGTTTACCAACAGGTGCACCTTTGATTGGTTCCATGTGAGTTGGTTTTACTTAATGACCAATCAAAGCCAGCTGTGAGTGGCTGTCTGAGGAGTCACGGGTTTTTATTATTCATTCTTTGCTAGCCTTCTGATGTACCCCTTCTATTTCTTTAGTATAGTTTTAGTACAGCATAATAATATAATATATTAATATATAATACAATATAATAATATATAATATAATAATATACAGTATAATATAATATAACATAACATAACATAATATCAGCCTTCTGAGAACATGGAGTCAAGATTCTCATCTCTCACCTCGTCCTGGGGACCCTGACAAACACCACACACAAGGAAAGGTGAAATTTCAGAGAAGGAAGCCATTTGTTGGAGAGTGCTGAACCCACACAACCCAGCCCCCTCACTTCCGTTATTGATGTTTAAAACCTTGGCTGAGAAGAGTAAGGCCAGGTTGGTACTCAAAGTTTCACCTACATCACTGTCATGAAAGAAAAAAACCCCCTACTTATCAATTTTTTAAATAAGTGATGGTAGAAAGGACAGATAACATCTAGCATACATAATTCTTTATTATACCTGTGGATTGCATATATTTGGAGTATTCTTTGACAGATAACAGACGCTGGGATTTAGTGCAACAGGACAGGTCTTGTAACATCTCTTGTGCAGCACTGGGACCAGTCCAGATGCCTTTTCCCCTATGAGCTGTAAGATCCTCTAAAAATCCCCCCTGCCAGGAGATACCTGGTTGTTCCAAGAATCTGCCAAGTGACAAATTTAAATTTTTTTAAGGATCTGGCTGCATGTGTTGCTGATGGCACATCCAAACCAAAATGTCCTTTGCTGACAACCAAAACTACCTCTGCACCACTGGCAAGGTGAGGAGGGCATAAACACACACAGGTGGCATTGCCTTGTCTTCAGGACAAGCTTTATTAACTATTTGCTTTAACAAGGTAGTTATGAAGGCATTGGTTCTTTAGGTTACAAGGAAAGTAACAAGACTCAGGTTCAGCATGTAAATGACAAAGTAACAAGGAAGGCATATGTTAACCCATATAACTGTTAGACCATCTATTAGAAGACATTTTGCAAGCAACATTCTACATTTCTTTGCATTGAAGTAAAAACATATTTTTTTGGTCAAGAAAATTACCTTTTTCAATTTTTACATTTTTTAAAACTTATATCACAAATGTCAGGGTAAGGCAAATCCTGGATGAACAATATGATAAAAATCCCTATTCCCCAAGAAAATAGATCCACATACTCTGTTAAATTTTGCAATTTTAAAAGCAAAGCTGGCATGCACTGCATATAAACTCTTTTTTTTTTTAATATAATTTAATTCAAGTCCTAAAGCAGAACAGTGTTAATTCAAAGAGAGGCTTTCTCAGTGCTTTATAGAAAGAGTGACAATTAGCTGCAGTGACCCATTATTACAGACTATGTCTCAGTATCACCTTTGGATGTCATCACGGGAGCAGTCACCAGCCTGAGGAATATTGTGCCTAATGGTAGGGATGAGCACTTTCAGACACAGGAGGAACAACAATCAAGCACAGCCTCTTACACTGAATGCAAACATGAATCAGCACCCAAAGGCTGCTACCACCCCCTTTACACCACCTGCTGTGAATCCACTCTGAGTTTAAATCAAAATCCTTGACATAAATACCAGTGTGGCGATTCTCCATCTAATATTTGTTCTTCTACAAAACCAATGGGTTCTTCTTCTCCTTACCTTTCTGCATCTCCAGAAGAACATCAGAGACTGACTGCACTGTTACTAACACAGCTGAGAACTCATGCTGCCAAAGTATACTCACTTCATGACCAGTGAACAATGCCAACAACTCAAATCAAAACCCACCCAAAGGAGGACAGATACAAACAAGGCTGCAAATAGTACAGTAAGGACTTAAGCTACTCATAGGTCTCCTTGCTTTGCACTTTCTGGACTTCGTGCTTTGCCAACACATCACTGGGCAAATGGTTGTTTTGAAGACTCACTATTGTCTACCAAGGTTAAATAAAAGGCAAAATGAAATTACTTTCAGGGGCTAGAGAGTGTCTAATATGATGCATCTTTGCAGCTATTTTTTTCCCTTTAACTGCCAGTCAGTCTTCACAAGACATTTAAGGAATCTTTATCTCCTTCTGAATGACCACAGCTCAGCATCCAGCCTCCTGTGGGGCTGCCCCTTTGGCTCCCTTGCTAAAGCCAAAGTTGGCAAAAAAAGATTCTGACATCTGATTCATGGCTAATGTTAACGCTGGCCACGGGGAAGCACGATCAGAAGAGGTACAGAACCACATTCAGGGGACTGGACAGTCTGTTGAGGTTATCACAGTTATACCACCTCCTGATGTATTTATCCACTCCTGACCTGCCTGCTGTGACAGCCTGCTTCAATCATAACAACACAGTGTGGGAAATGTTGTTATGTGTGTGAGAAATGCACAGAAACAGAAGGGACCATGCAGAAGAGTCCACATCCCAAAAGACATGTTCTGTCAAGCATGACCCCAAGGCTGGGAAAGGAGAGCATCAGAGGCACCTCAAAGGGAACAAGGAGTCCCTTCAAGAGTACTTGGAGAGAACAAGAGCCAGAGGAATGGTAGTTGCCAAATACAGGTAATCTTAGCAAAATTCTCAAACCAATTAATAGACAAAAATTAGGACATTTACTCCTGCAATTTACCCAATTTGGAGTTGTCTAGGTGATGGAGAAGCTCCTTGAGAGCCCCTCTGGCACAGTCACACCTGGGTGTGACTCACACTGGAGGCAGCACACAGAAATTCCCTTCTGATCCCACCTCAACAAGCATGCTGGAGTCCCACAGAGGAGGAGGTGGGGGGGAGCTATACTTTCTAGGAGCTGTACTCTCGGTGTTCAATCTGATGCTTTTCCTGCTTTCCTTTCTAATCCTTGTTTTTCCTTGACACCCTTCTGAATTAACAACAACCATTGACTGTCATAGCCTGTGTTAGGTGCCTTGACTTGCTGTTACTCCAGCACAGGATTTATCATTGAAACTTCTCTAGCTGGGATGAACCCAGATCACAGCAGGATAGAGATATGTCTTACCTTTTTTTTTTCTTTACTTTTTTTTCCTGGCCAGATATTAAATACCTATTCTGTGATTCAGGAGTATTTTGGGTGAAAAAAAAGAGTACAGAACCAATTATTTTTCTTAAAACGATCAAATTAGGATCAATTACATTGCTTAAAATGACCAAATTATTCTTGACAGCACTTTAAAATACAGTTTGTAGCACAGGTTGCATGCTCTTCCATCCAGTGTATTTTCCATCAGTTTTGGTTACAGTACAGTTGGGAAATGTACATGAAAACCTTTTGTTCCTCTTCTACAGATTTCAGTGCAGCATTTACTGGCAGAACAATTGACATATGGAGAGACATTCTTATCCAAATAACTGTTAATTGCTTTAAAAAAAAAATCCATGCATATGCAGTGGAAAATGTAATGAGGGCTCACAAAAGCTACTGTGTGAAGCTGTTAAAGCTGGGAGCTGTATTTAAAGATGCCTCTAATGCAGAGTCTTTCCAGCACTGAGGAAATGTCTGTTGTCTACCTGTACCCAAAGGTCATACTTACAGCACTGGTTTGGAGATGTGCAGAACTAACTGGAAAAAGCGGGATTTAGGGGGCTGGCTGTTTGAGGCCACATGTGTTATTCACATGTAAGGACATGGCACAGCATAGGCTGATGATGGGAAAGAAGATAAAGATGCTAGAAAAGGGGTGGGCCTGGAAACAGGCTACTGATGGTATGATGCAGGAGGAAAAAAGACCCAGTAGAAGAGAGGGACTCACATTTCAGAAGAAACTGTTGTAAATGCAGGGTTGATTGCAAAACCTTGTTAGACCTGGGAAGTTATGATCCTTTCCAACAGACTTACAGGATGAAATGCAATGGAGAACAAAGAGAAATTAAAAGCAAAGACTCATTCCCCCAAAAGCTCCCCCCCTCCCAACCCGCTGATCATCTCTGTGTGCTCTTTTCGGCCAAGAATGATGCTGGAGGATGTCAGCGCCTGCCCGTAGGGTTCCTTGGGTCTCTCCTCTCCTGCATCCTTCCTTCACCACAGCAGCAGAGAGAAAAGTGGAAAGAAAAAAGGAACATTTTCAAATGTCTGCACAGAACCCAGGTCTTATCTTTCCAGCAACAGATGCCTATGGTTTCATTTTTTGCCCAATTCTTCTATTTGACACAGCTTACGTACAACAGTTACTATTGGGTGAGCAAATTACCTGTGCTTATCAGGGTGTCTTGGTCTTCCAGAGCACCACCAAGCAACTGCTTGATACCAGAGACCCCCAGCTCTGGCAGGTGCTTTGGTGACAAACAACACATGCAAGTACTAAAAATAGGAAGCAGATGGACCTCCTTTGCTCCAGAACGACCCTTGGAGAGTCTCTGAGGTTTAGCAGGCTGATCAATCCTCCCTGGGGATTGCTCCTAGTAATTGAAACAGCAGCAGTGGAGTTTGGATGACTTTGACAGTGAGTTGCAATGAACTCAATGCCTGCTTCCAGCCCTGTGCATGCCATTGAACTGCTCAGCAAGACATGGTGTGCCCAGGGTCCGGCCCCACAGTGGAACTGAAGAGATTTATTAATTGATTGCTAATTCATGAGCCAAAATTACTCCAGCCCTAAATATTCACAGATAACAATTCCCAAGGGAAAATGCAGCATGAGAAACAGACTTCTTAAGGACCACATGAAAACTGTAATGTTCAAATACCTTTTTTTAAACAGAGGAAGGGTATTAACATATTGATCTATTTTTAAGTTAAGGATTTCATTATTTCCTCTTTTTTGTTTGAGCAAGAAGCTAAGGGAGGGGAAGGAAGAGTTATAGATGCTGTATTTTAATTAATATTTTAAGGGTGCATCCTATTTTTACTTCAGTACTTTTTAAATGGGACACCATCAGGGCTACTTCTCACTCCAGCAGCAAAGTAGCACATCACCTGTATGCTGATAAGGACCAAGACTCACGTTCAATAATAAGACCTTGTGTTTTAAATCTCTGTGTTACAGCTGCTGCCATTGTACACCTTGATATTGAAACCCCATGACAAGGGTAAATACAGCATGTTGCTGTTGATGATATTGGTACTTCTCAAAAACCCTACACCAAAGGAAACAGCGTGCCCTGAAAACCACTTCTGAGGGAGAAATGGCTCCTGCTTCTTTTTGTTAGGGATGAGCCTTGGACTTCTGTCTTCCCACTACATTATTCATTTCAGTCTAGAAGAAGTGCTATTTATGCCAATGAAAAGCACTTCCTCAGCAGCCACCACTGCTCCAGCCACAGCACTATCACTTAGTGTGGAAAGCCAAAAAAAGCTCCAGAAGGCAGCAGCAGAGCTCCAGAAGGCAGCTCTCTGACTTGCCTTGTTTTTCAGTGGTATTGCTGAAGAGGCATTAGGTACTGGAGAGCCAAGGGCAACAAACCCCTTAAAATGTGAAACTTTGTTCCCAGAACACAGCTCATACAGAACTGAGCTCTTTTCCAACCACTATAAATTGCCTGTCATTTTCCAAAGCAATGCCAAAAATTGTTTGCTCACTTATTCTTCTGTTCCTTATCTCAGTGCTGTTTTGCCTTCTGATGATCTAAGACCATGCACCACCTACACCCATTATAGCTGCAGACTGCTGCTATAGCATGTGCTTGATAAATAAAGTTTTTACTTTTTATGATGCAATAGAGGCCATATTAGACAATTACTTCTCCCTTGTATTCTGTCTTCCTATATTTTTTTTAATGTTTGGTACATTTTAACTTTAATTTAGGTGCTTTCAAAGCAAATTTTCGTACAGAAACTGTATGGAAAACAGGGGAGAAAAAATAGTTGTGAAGATCTTACCTGTTACTTAAGCTTTCTGTTCTGTTTCCATTGGATCATTTATACTTTCAACTTGACTATTCATTTCAGCTGAAAAAGAAATGAGATGGTCATTAAACTCTATTAATGATACTCGTTAAGTTTATCATGTGGAGTAATAACTGCTTTTAAACCAAAAGGGACATTTATTGCATTAAGAAGTCTCTTAAGTCATCAAATAGGTCTCTTAGGGGACCCATCCTAACCTGGAGTTCCCTGGACACTACGACAAACAGTCCTGCAAGGAAGAAGGCTTTAGCACCATTTAGAAACGCAAGCCTTTGGCTCTAGATTTGCTCTTTGGTCCACATCCATCCAGTCTGACTTTGGAGTCCAGCTCAAGGTCAAAAGGACCTTCATGTCTCCCTGTAGGCCACAGAGATACAGATATTGCCAAAGAATGATCTAGAGTTTTGCTGGACTAAGTGGTCTTGACGCCCAGATTCAAACCTTGACCCACTGGCTTCTGACAAAGTCCCTGGTAGGACTCAGGTTGAGCCACAGGATGAACACAGATCCATTTCCATGGAAAAATAGAATATTTTAGATTGGAAAAGACCCTTAAGATCACTGAGTCCAAGCAAAAACCCAACACTGCCAAGTGCCACTAAACCATGTCCCTAAATTACAGGGGTCAAGCTGTGACACTTTTGATGCTGTCTCAGTTACAGAGATGCTGCTTCCAGAAGTTCTTGAACTGCAAATTGCTGGAACCTCGGGGAGGATTCAGAGGCAATGTCACTATATTCCTGCAATAATAGTTTGTTAGTGTAAGATCCATTTAAAAACCAGCCTTATTTTAATTTAAAATTACAAAAAGAAAAAAAAAACCTAAAAAAACCTAAAAAAACAATTTAAAAGAAATTAAATAGAAGGCTTAAACTAATTTCACTATGACATTTGTCAAAACTATCATCCAAACTATGGCAGGTGTGATTGGTTGTAGCAAGGCTAAACATAAATACCTGCAGTTTTAAGGCTAATATCTAGTGTTTGTTCTGCACTGAATTTGAAGCCATTCATAGTAAAACCATTTTTTGTTTCTTTACTCAGGCTTTGTGTTGTGTTATCACCTGCAGATTATGAGGCATTTGACATGGGTAACGGGGAAAAAGCCTCAAACATGAGTAGAAGACTTGGAAATTAAGATGGGAGAGAGGAAGGAAAAAACCCCAAAAATCAATAATGATGCTACTTCCAGCCAGGCAGTAGGATGTCTTTTCTGAATCAATATCATGTCAATGTACCTGCTGGAGTTTTGATGAATTATTTGTAAATTATTCACCACCCATATGCAGAGAAGATACTGTAATGGCTTCCTGGATGTATGTGATGAATAATATGAAAAGTATCCACTCCTGATTACAGAGCTCTGATGCTCACATCACATTTAACAAGCTTGTGTTCTTTAACAATATTTGCATAGAAAAGACAGGATGCTTAATAAAAAAATCACTGAAGGAAGGCTGCTGCACACTGACAGCAGAATTCTCTCCCAGCCTCATCATGCTGGACAGCTTCACTGGCAGTATTTGTTGAAAATACCATCAGCATTCACTCACATTCTACAGAAACCTCCTGCAAAATAAATCTGGAATTGAAACCTGTGCTGAGGCTCTGTCAGCATCCCAGATGAACCTTTTCCTATGTATTTGTGGTGGAGCTCAGCTCTTTGCATGAGCTCTCCTACAGAAATCCCTTAAGATAATCTTTTAGTAAGTTTGGATTTGTTCTCACTAAGTAGCCCAAAGTATCCCATGGATTCTCAATTCAAATGTTTTAATGTGCTATGACTTTTGGGTTTGTTCAAAGACAGGGAGGTCTGACTGAAGGATGGGCTTCTGCAGACCACTGAGTGAACCCCAACTATCAGGGCAGCCACACAATTCTCTCTGTTGAGCTGGAAAACAGCCCAGCAGTGAAGCACAAGAACACATGGAAGTGCTGCCAGCAGGGATGGTGGGGATGTGACTCACAGGCCTGGGTTCCTCCCAGCACGAGGTGGTGTCAGAAAGGCATCATCAGCCCTGGGTGTTCTACTTCCAATCACAGCACAAGCCCAAATAGGGCTTCTCCCTGATAAGCAAGGTTTTTAGAGGTTTTAAACTGCTAACTCACTTCAGCAGCCTGGTTGCACCTCCCCATAATGTGCTACATCAGCCAACAGCTCTGAGAAGCACCTGGAGTGCAAAGAGATGCATTTCTCCTAAATTCAGTTTTACCTGCACCTCCTCCTGCACCTTCACAGATGGTTTTTGTGCCAGGAATGGACATCTCTGTGAGATGGATGTGGACATTCTCTGTCTGATTTCTCTTAAATTTTGACTTATTGGGGGCCAAAATTATCAACTCTCAAATGACGACCAGGCAGGGATTACACCCCCAAAAGCAAGAAAGTTCCTTGCAAGAGGAGAAGAAATAACCCAGCAAATAATTCCCATCCATAACAGGATGAAGGAGAAGACAGACAAACAGATATGGGAGAGCTAAGTTAAAGTCATCTGCAAGAGAGTTAGTGCATTTCTTTAGCCTAGGATGTTATTCTATAGACCTGGACAGCAGATGACACCAAAATACTAATATTGGTTTAAATCAGGATGCAGCTTTCCATCCACAGGCTTGAAACAAAAAAAAGATGATGGAGCAACCCCCAATGGGAAAAGTTTGATCTGATCAATACAAGCTGGAAACTAAAAATGGCCTTAGTAATCTCTAGAGCTTTGGTGGAAGAAGAAAGAAGGGAAGGGAAAGGGAAAGGGAAAGGGAAAGGGAAAGGGAAAGGGAAAGGGAAAGGGAAAGGAAAAGGGAAAGGGAAAGAAAAAAGAAAAGAAAGAAAAGAAAAAAGAAAAGAAGGAAAAAGAAGGCTGCTGTCAGGGAAATACCAAGAACCAAAGGTGGGGTTTGCCATCATTAAAAAAAACTAATCAGAAGATCTGTCCTGGGTACAAGAAATTTAATATACCAGGGTCTTTGCTGTGATGGCTGATGGAGACAAGCAGGACACATATGTGTCTGTATGCACAGTCCTAACCCAGGCTACAGATGCACCTTCTGACAGTTTTCCTGATGGAGAATCAGTCCCAGGCCTCAAATAATAGTAATTTCTCAAATATATCACTCTCATGGACCTGCCCCCTGGATGAACCAATATTGAGATCCACCTAAGCTGACTAAACTCTCTGCATCTCTAATGCACTTTCCACTGTGCTGTTGAACATGAAATTAAAGCACAAGGGCTGGGCTGCCAAGGGGCATGCAGTGATACACGCTTGTGCTTTCAGCTGTGAAGCAATGAGATCTCCTGGGGCAGAAAGAAGGGGACCGGAGGGGGAAAAAATAGGCAATTTACATAAAAATTACTGTTAAAGGGAATGAGTTTGATCCTTCCTCTATTTTTTTAAACACACAGTATATGTCCAAGGAAAACCACCCTGTAATATAATCCTAATAGCAATTTAAGCTGTCTAGAAACAAAAACTTCCCTGACAAGTGAAGTACTTTTTGGCAGCCTAAGCAAACGCCCTTTTCCTGCTCTTTCATGTAACTCAGCAAGTTCAAAGAAAAGAAAGGTACAAGATGAGTCATATGTAGAAGATGTTACAAGATAAGCAAGATTTGAAACAGAGAAACCTATCAAGATTCTAATTTCAGAAGAAACTGCTAGCTGGTCCTGCTGTCCTGCCCTATGGGCCCATGTTGAAACAGCTATGCAATCACTTTCCTTTCCAGCCAGAAATCCCTTAAGATATTCCTTTAATAACCAAAGTATCCCATGGATTCACAATTCAAATGTTTTAACGTGCTATGACTTTTGGGTTTGTTCAAAGAATGAATCAAGAGGGCTGCTTTGGCTTTATCCTGCACTTCTACTTGTAAGAGCATAATCTCTAGCATTTTTTAATAAAGAAAAGTTTATTCATTATTTCATTATGCACACTTGCTTTTCCTGTGCTTGCAAACTTCTTTATAGGCCAGTATCTAATCAGTCACAAATTCAAATGCTGCAGCACAATCTAACATCAGAGAAAGGAAGTCAGCACCAGATTCTCTGTGAAACTAATAGCAAAACCAATATAATTTGTTTGTCTTTGAGATGTATAAAAGTGTCCCTTCAATTTATATTATGTCAATGTTGAGGAGGTTAAAGAAAGAGTTAAAAAACAGCCTTCACTACACAGGGGAGTCTGTGGGTATAAAATGTTCACCCAATCCCAAACCCACTGCTGTTTGGGGCAGTAAAAAAGCCCCTCTGAGTGAAACCAACAAAACCCTGTATGTAGCTCTGAGAGCTGACCAAGATGAGAGAAAAAGGCCTCACAAAGCCTAAGCACCAATATGCTGATTCCCACCATCATTTTTTTACACACAGGATGAGTGAAGAAGGTCAGATTTTTGTTTTTACAAGGATGTTACACACTGCAGAGTTGAGTAGCATCCTAGGACTCAGCCCTTGCTGGGATTTGCCACACAGATGGGTCATTGGCTCATCGAGATCAGTGCTGGAGGAATACAATTTCCAAGTCAGGAATTGTGGGTTGATTATGTCCACAAACCTGACTGGAACTGCTGCTGGCTCAACTAAATCGTGGTTGTTTTATTAACAGTAAAAGTCCTAGTGAGAGAACTGTATGGATACTGAAGGAGGAGGAAAGGGAATCACAGCTGACAAAGAATGGGATTAACATACAAGTTCAGAGGGGTTATACTGCCAAACACTCCCCCCTTAATGGAGCTGGGCACCACCACAAAAATATTCAGAAATAATCCTCTGACTGCAGTTAGACCCCCAAAAGCACAAAAAATATTCAGAAATAATCCCCTGACTGCAATCAGACCCCCAACCTCTTGGCCAATTCTATATCAAGACCAACATTACAGTGGGTCTAAAATATTATTTAGTTAAAAGGCAGGCAGTGTAGATAGAACATCCCAACTGAACACATTAACCCAATCAAATTAAAATGCAGGGCTACAGTGCTGGAAGTTGCTTCCACTGGACTCACAAGACAGTAGAGATGGTGTAAACTCTCAAAAAGGCTCAGTTGAAGAGACTGCAGGTATAACTCAATTTTTTAGGAGGAAACACATAAACATACTCCAGAAAGGCAACGCTAGGTATCAATTTCAGGACCATATACAGAGTCATAGAATGGTTTTGCTTGGAAAAGACTTCAAGGACCAGGTAGTTGTACTCCCCTGCCTTGGGCAAGGACACCTTCCACCAGACCAGGTTGTTCCCAGCCCCCACGAGCCTGGCCTTGAACACTTCCAGGAATGGCGCACCCACAGCTCTCTGGACAACCTGTGCCAGTGCCTCCCTACCCTCATAGTGAACAATTCCTTACTCATATCCAGTCTAAACACTCTCTTTGTCAGGTTACAGCCATTACCCTAAAAAATAATTGAAAATAACAGAACAACATACCATCCTTATTTGAAACATCTGCTGCTTGACTTGCAAGGTCAATTTTCACAGGCTCCATGGAAGCTTCCTCTTGCTCTTGTATCCCTATAATATAAGCCAAAGAAGGAGAAAAATCAATACTCACAGTATCCAATTAATATCTAATTCTCAGACTCTTCATGCCTGGCTTTTTTTTTCCTTCTGACAAGATCTTACCTTTGTAGACTCCACTGTTGTACAGTGGCACCCACTAGAGAAGAGGACGGAGGATATGGGGAGAACATGGTTTGAAAATAATTGCCTGAATATTTTTAGCAATGCAAACTCTTTTTTAACTGGGATTGTTAAAATCACATCGTGTTGTGTGCTTCTGCCTCCCCACCATTCTTTTCTCATCACTTTTAAAGAATCCCTTCTGCTCATAAAATGAGGTATATGATAGGGACTTAATCACAGTTATAAAGTTTCTGCAGCCAGCAGAAAGAAAATAAATACAGTGAAGTGTTCAAAAACACTGGGTAGCCAGACACAAACTAGAATATGAATGTAGGAAAATGCATTTTATCACTGTAACTCAATATTTTTATCTCTTCTGCCTCAGGCTTGTCTGGAAGCTTAGATTCAAACTCCTAACAATATTTGAAAAGGGGAAAAAAAAATAATTTGCTGTTTTAGACAGAGTTCTACTATTCTGCCATTGGCTAAGAAGCCAATTTTTTTTACATTCCATCATGCTACTTCTGTGGCTGCTGTAAAGCCTGTTGCACTCATCCTGTGACTGAACTCTGGGATATCAGGTGATTGGTCACTAAGGGATCCAGGCATCTGGGTGGTTATAATGACACAGCAGAGTGTGGTAAGGACTCAGATAGTTCAGAAACATTTCATTCATAAACTGAAACAATTTACCCCTTCAACAACACAGATGAAACCTTCACTGTCCCTCAAAAACCTCCTTCTTTCTCCTGTGGAATTCTACAGCGGGGTTTTTAAATCCACCGGAGTTTACTACATTTATTTTGTCCATAAAAATGTATCTGCCACTGAAAATTTCAGCCACTTTTCGTTCTAATTTTATCTGCAAACCAATGGCACAATGGGGAATTTAGTTTCCTCTCTGCTTGCTGTGATGGCCAATGCTATTTTCACCGGCAACTTCTGGCACACTGCCTATACAATCCCAGACTCACAGAATCATTAAGGTAGGAAAAGATCTCTAGGGCAGAGTCCCACTGTTAACCCAAGACTGCTGAGTACACCTCAAAACCATGTCCTCAAGTTCCACATCCACTCACCTTCTGAAACACTTCCAGGGTTGGGGATTCCACTGCTTCCCTGGGCAGCCTATTCCAGTGCCTGACCTCCAGTCCTACCAAGCTTGGGGGGTGGATGACTTTACAGTGATAGAAATGTTACTTTTCATTTTAACAGACCTTACTTCTCATGCAGAAACTTTTCAGTGGATCATCATATCAGCAGCTTCACCTCTTCCTCACTGGTTTAAAATCATCTCCCCATAGATGCAAACGAAATGCCTGTAAACATCTGTGACTGGGGATGCTGCAGATCTGCCTGAAATGGTCCCTTTGTGGGTGCATCAAGCTCCAGAGGCTTCTCCAGGGAATTCATGAGAGTGAGCGTGGTTATCTCCTGTGGTTTTTTATGTACCAACATCCCCAAGATTTCCCAGTGCTCACCCACCTGCCTTTCTGGCTCATGCAAAAGATAAACCCAGGTGACCCTACAGGAATAATATGTATATGGCAGGAATTTGTCAAGTACAAGACTGAACAGGTGTTTGAAAATCCTTGCCTGACTTCTCCTGGCAAAATCAATATGAAATTTGAGGGACCATGAAAATACTGATTAATGAAGGAAGATACACTGACATTCTGATTGTGATACATTTTCATTATCTGAGGGAAGCAGCTCTATGAGAAATAAAATTTTTTAAAATCTCAGAACAATCAGATGGGCTGGGAGGAAGCTTAAAAACCATTTAGTTCCAATCCCCCTGACATGGGCAGAGACACCTTCCACCAGACCAAGCCACATCCTACCTGGCCTTGAACACTTCAGGGGATGGGGCAGTGACAGCTTCACAAGGCAATATGTGCCAGGGCCTCACCACCCTCTGAGTAAAGAATTTCCTCTTAATATCCAGTCTTAAACCTGCTCTTTCATGTTAAAAACATTCCCCTTTGTCCTCTTGACTGTCTCTACATGAGTGCAGCCTGCAGTGGATGCAGCTCTGCCCACCCAGACACCCTGATGTCAGATGTAGGTATTTGGGATGGCTGCTACACCAAACACTGGCAGCTGCTGCCTCTGAATCTGACTTTGAGTCCTCTCAACCACCATGTATTAACCAAATGAAGGAGATATGATATGACAGGTTATGTCTGGCCTCCCAGTTTCTCCTCTTGTCACTGCCTGAGGATGACCACAGGAAGTTCCCAGCTCTTACCACAAGAACTTGAACTAGCCAGCATGCCTGGCTTCACCACGCTGCCGAAAGGGTTTTGGCTTTCCATTTCAGAAATCTCTCATGCAAAGGTTTACTGGCATAGTGCAAGGGGATGATGGAGGCTAATGAAAGAGAATTTGAGGGACACAGGTGGCTGTGTAAATTCCTGCACATGTGCTTGGTTCCAGTTGTCTTCCATTTGCAGTGATAGCATCAGGCATGGGATAGGGGGTGGTAAACCCAGGATGGGGGGTGGTAAACCTAGAAAGAGGCTAGGAAGAGTAACAGCAGCATCAAGAGATCTGCAAAATTTTTCTCAGAGGTTTAGGGTCATAAACACTGCCAGAAGAGTTGCTTTTGTTCTGCTTTTTCACTTTCTTTCCATGTCTGAAACTCTGGTTCCCCATCTTTTCTAGGAGGGGGTTGTTGCACTATCAGTGGTTTTTACACTGGGAGTTTATTGTTGGATATTTTCAGCAGGAAAATTATAGTGGGAAACAGTGTTCAGGGGCAAACTAGGCAGAAGATATTTGAAACTTTTACTAAGCTAAGCACCACTGCAAATCTTGGGAGGAGGTTTTCACAGTTTACCATCTAGTTTTTTGGGAAGACTTACAAATTCAGTTAATGTAAATTTAATTTCTTCCTTCATTATTACTATGGGATGGACACAGGAACATTCAGTATACTGCCATGCATGTGCAAAGGGTATTATCCAAAATAACTCCCCTGCTGTGCAGTCAACTCAAGTTCACTCTGAGATCAGCCCAATTCACAGAAACAGCAGAATTTGATCAATGCCAGAAACTGCCTTGACAACCAATCTATTCATGAGGCCTCTCCCTCAAAGATTTAATTCTTTCAGGTTGAAGCACAAACAAGCAAAGGGTTTCAGGTCTCCAAGCAGGAGCTGAGGGCTCCTGAAGGGGGGAGGGAGCCTGGGAGATACTGCTTTCAATATCAATTCCCATTTCCAATTGTGCTCCTGCCAGAGCTCATTACCTGAGCCCTTTGCCAGGTGCTTCCACAACCAGCCCAGCACTCAGAAACAATGGGCTGCTGGCATGGGCAAGCAGGGCTCCCAGCCTTCTCCAAGGCACAAGACAAGTTTATACCAAGAAGACAGAAATCTCTGTGCATGCATTTAAACTCTTCTCTTTTTTTCCTTTTAATAGTCACTTGTTCCATGTGCTTACAGTTAATACACCCTTTTCTCTAGAGATGATTTTTTCCCCCCTCTCTAAATTCACATACTGTTTACAAGACTAACATGAAGCTCTTGTGGTAGCTCTTGGTACCTCAGCATTGATTTTAAAATTGCCCAAATATAGATGTTAGGCATCTGTTTTACAAATCCCCAATAAATTCTAACAAATAAAAAGTGTAACCCTTGCCTTGCTCATCATCTCCCTTCTCCCTTTGCACAAGGATTACATCTATTTCAACAAAAGCAGGCGACAATGCAGGCTTAGAAGCTGTAAGAACCCAAGAACTCAGTTTCTGCTCTGAGCTGCCTACCTTAAGGATGTTTATTTCTCTTTCATGAGTCTCAAGGGGGTTCTCCTGGCAGAGCCTCAAGACCAGCCTTGGCATTGGCTGTGGGTCAGGGATGTCAGGTGGGCTCTGAACCAGGAACCTGGGCTCATCCATTGGTTTTGAGTTTAATAGAATTATTTAATTCTAGTTTAATAATGCCAGAGACCCCCTTTGAGACAAACAGATGAACCAGTTGCATGTGTAAATTACTTCTCTCAGTGTAATCACATACTCCATGGTAACTTAAATCTTTAAAAAGTCCCCAGTTATAGAAGTCTTGTAATAAGTGGGAAATCCTGGCCCTAAGATAATTCTGAATATTTGAGGGAGAAGAGAGTTGTCAACATGACAACAATCCTGAAAACTATTATTTTTACAGGCAAAATGGCACTGCCATTATTCCCATCTGCTCTGCAATTCTGGGTGTTGCTGCAGAAATTAAAATAAAATATTATCCTGCCCACAGACAATGTGCAACCTGAAGAAATTCATTAGTTGTAAATTATTCATAAAGGAGTTGCTTCTACTTGTGCTATATACTTTGAAAAGATCACTTCTGTCATTATGCAATAGGAAAACCATGTTAGAGCTACACTGAACAATCCAGATTTCTCCAATCAATACCCACTGTTGTTTTGAGTTTAGCTGTAAATATCCTTCCCCTAATCATGAGACTCTGAGAGAGCCAGGCATGTTAAGAAAAGAATAAATCCAAATTTCTCTGTTTAAAATTGGAACACACCATTTTTCATCTGCACTAACAAAACTAACCAAATCAAACAAAAAAAAAACCCAAAAAACAGACAAGGCTCTTCTGACCAACAGCTGCATTATCTTATCTGTCAAAACCAGTTCCCATTTCTTTGCTCTGTGAATAGCCAGAGTTGTTTTTCTTCTTTCCAGTCATTTCATTGTACCACTTTGCTAATGTGACTGTCAAGCCTTCACATACTTTGTTTACTGCTGTATTTTAGCAACATTATAAACGCTGCCTCATTTGGAAAAAGAAGCTGTCTGTGACACAAGGATTCTGTTTGACTCCTGTTTGATATCCATCTGGGATGACTGACCCTTTTAATCAGACTGGATTCTACCACATCAAATATTTGTGCTGTTTTCTTGTATGGCTTTACAGATGTAAGCACCCAACCTGCTGCTCTAGGGGAGCTAAGAAAAAAACCAGCAATCCTTTTCCATCTGTACTTCATTTATGTTTGAGCTGGAGTGCAGTGTTCTCCCTTGTCCTTCTGCAATGTGCAGGTCAAGCTTGACAGTTCTGAATCTGCAGGAATGGCTCTGCCACAACCATGCCTCTTGCTGCTCAGCCTGGCTCAGTAAATAACAAACAACTCCATCTGTTATATCAGGAATACTACACCTCAACCAACCACCACCCTGTCCCCAGCAATTGTGCTCCACAGAGATGAAAGAAAACTCCAGGATACAGATTTCAAAGGAGGGTGTGCTGGTTATGGTACCAGCTTTTCAAGGCAGTGAGTGAGCATCATTCTGGATTTGTGTTGCCCCTTCATTTTTAATTGGAGTGTGTACCCTCCATTTTGGCATTTTGGCTTTGTTTTCCAGAGTAACAAAGAGAGATGAATCTCCCTTTCCCTCCAGTGCAGTGTGTGTCAGCTCAGCTCTCTGTGTTTGTGCACACAAATGTACCTAAAGGCATCATGCTGCTCCCAGACACTTTTATTTCCAGCTCAAGCTGAATGGCAATTTTTAAAAAAATGCATTTTAAAAGTGTCTAAGATCTGCTCATCCCTATCCCCTTCCAGCCTTTTATTAAACATACTGTTAGTAAAATCCCATTGTGCCCACCATTCTCCAAAGGTGGGAATGGGAGGCTAGTGAGGATTGTCACTCAGCAATACAGTCCATAAGATCCATACAAACTTTTGTATGGCACATCTAAAATCACTCATGTCCAACAGGAGCACTTTGTGTATTTTGTCTCTCTCTCTAAAACCAGGACAAACATGCACACAGCAGGCTCTTGATGTACATTGTTTTAAGAAAAGCCTTTTTTATTGTTTTTTTTTTTAGTCTGGAAAATGTGTAAAAGGCCATGTCATTGTTTTCCAGATGCCCTTTTTGTGAAACCTCTCATCAGAGAAGAAGCCTGCAGCATAGAACGTTTGAAATGGAGCACCCAGAAAATTTCATCTCATCCCTCTGGCTGTTAACACAACTAAAATGTTGCCTGGTTGTGATCAAACTAGTAGATCACCTGTCCTGAATGGCTTCCAAAGCACTTATGCTCCATCCCTGCCTGCAAATAAGGCAGACAGCACGCTCAGTAGCATTACAACAAGTGAAGGGAACAGAAATTGTATGATTATCTACCTCTCTTTCCCATTCTGTCATTTTTTCCCTGCTGTTTGTGAAACTCATGATTTGGCTCGGTTCCTGCTCACTACCTGCCTCATCTTAAGAAACAACCTGAGCACAGCAGTAACTGCAAGAGAAAGGCCACTGTGTTTTTCAGTGTCTCCTAAAAAAGCAGTCAGCAGGCACCACCAAGAACAGCTTTCTGATTGCAGGACACTTAAGAGAGGCAGCATTTTCCTCTGCTCAAACCCTGTGCAAGGACTCAGTAGGAGTGGGTAGGCAAAAAAAGCTGGTACCAAGCATCAGAACTACAATAAATTGCTATGGACAAGCCTTCAGTCAGGTTCATCAGCTCTGGCATCTATCATCTCTGACACCCAGGTCCTGGGATTGATGAGATTTTCTGCTCAGTTTAGGTGCAGGGGGCATGTACAGTGGGCTTGTCTCCCAAAGCACTGTATTCCAAACAACACTTCCCTTACACAGCCTCATTCCCACTGTTTGAGGAAGCCCACCCTGCTGTTACTGGTCACTCTGGCAACTTTAAAAGCAGGAGAAAAGGGAGCAGAAATTTACACAAGGTTTCACATACATCAGACACTCAGTTGTTTCAAAAGATAGTAAATTCAAACAGCAAGTTAGACCAAGGCTGGCTTCAGTCTAGATCATTACTGTGACATTGGGTAAAAACTAGAGCAACTTGTTTTGGAAAGCTGAGACGTGTTTGTCCTCAACCATCCTGCCTTTGCTCCATATTATTGAAAACTTCTCAAAGTTCTGTTATACCTCAAGGTACCAAATAGAAACTGGAGGCCAAAACCATACAACACAGGGTCTGAACAAAAGTCTTTAAGAAAAAAAAGAGGGGGGGGGGAAAGAGGAGGACAAAACTGTCTCTGTATGTTTCTTATCAGGGAATACACTTTCAAAAAAATGCAGGATTTTTCCCTTTAGCACTGGAAATCATATCCCCTCTATCCATCAAACTATCTTCAACAGAGAGGTTGTTCCAGATGCCAGCACACACAGGTCAGCATTTTCAACAATAGCTGACTAATGTTAGGAGCACTTTCAAAGGGACTTTAGATCCCTTTTTTCAAAAGCTTCAATCTTCCAGCAGCTCCATCTGGCTTCAAAGGGGGCTCACTTCATAAAGTGTTTTGGATGTGCTCAGCATTTTTGAAATTCAGGGCAACTGTTTTGAATCCTAAACATGGACTTTAACAATCCATGCCAATTCTCCCTGCACTAAGGATAACACCACCTCCTTAATCTGTGCTTGGAAAGCTAAGTGACATGATAACCAACAACCTGGCTTTTCCATTCTTTTTCCCTCAACAGAATTCGTAGAACTCCTAATAAAACTGGTGTCTATCATGAAAACTAGCAGACTCGAGTCTAAAAAGATAACTATAATTTTCCTTGAAACTAACACCTCCTCAAATCCTCAGTAACACCTCCTCAAACCCTCTTTGTAACTGATGAGCTCTTTCCTTCCAAAGAGCTGTCCTGAAGGTCAGCCAGAATGTAGCAGCCAGGGCTGTGGGATACTCAGAAATACCACAGGCCACAGAAAATACTGAATTCCAGGCTGGCATGTTGGAGTCCTCAGCCCTTCCTGGAATGCCAGCTCCCTCCTCTGGGGTGCCAGAAAACAGAAGGGTTTGTGTTTGCAATCTTGGCACCAAAGTCAAGACGTCTACCAATTAAACCAGAGGAGAATAATTGTATTAGCAGCTGATAGTGGCAGACTTCTGTCCTGCTAAAGCAGGATGACACTCACACACTAACAACACTTCCTTAAGCTAAATTCTTCAGGTTGCTGGATTCAGACTATGCTTTACAATTTATTCATAAGACCTTCTTAGCTTAGGAACTTGCAGATGCCTAGAGCCTTTCCATTATACATCTTTCAAGTATTTTGAGCTTAGGAATAATAATAATAATAAAAAAAACCTGACAAAGTGGTTCCAGCCTTGTGTCAAAAAGCAGCAACATTTCCCCTCTTCTTCTTGAATACCACAGCTGGAGGGAGGGTATCACAGAGTTTTTGCCAGCACACAGCACAAGGGTGAGAATTAGAGGTAACATTTGTGCTCTCTACAAATGTGCACATGGCCCAGGTCTGCAAGAATTTGTATGCTGGTGTAAGGGTTGTCACTGCCCACAGACTCCACAAATACCTTGGCAACTCTGACTTTCATGGGAGCTACTGAAGCTTTCAAAAAGAATGCAGAAGTGCTAATCTCCTGATGCAAGTGACTTCAGCCCTGACAGACATTTCCTCAGAGTCACAGATAAAACTGAAGGATTAAGCCATAAAGGATTAGGAGAGGTGTCACCTAGAATTAAGTCGCTGGCCTTGAATCTTGGTTTTGTTGGGCACTGAAAATAGCAAATTTCACCATCTTAAAAAGAAGCTTTATTGTATTTCTTTAAATATATATAAATATTTTTCAGATATATCTTGAATTCCTGAGTAGGCTTAAAAGTCTAGATGGCTCATAGTTGTACAATTTCCATTTTTTACTATACTTCAGTGCAGTAAAATACATCAATCTGACAATCCAAAGAGACCAAACAAATTTCTTTCACAACTGTGCACTGGATGTTTATGTATCTAAGAAAATACAGGAAATAAACACCTTGCATGACTCTCTTCACACAGAACCTATTTTAAATGATACAGACCCTAAAAGGGGAGGGTCTGTTAGGCAGAAAATTGGTCTTTGCCCGGAAAGTTTATAGCTCATAGCAAATCTAGGTCTTCCCAACTTTGCTGCCCAGGTATTTTGATGTAAGCACCAAAAAGAGGTCCATACATGAGATGTGCTTTAAGTCCAAAAAGTCTGTGGCATTTCACTTAACAGGTGTAGAGATTACTTGGGGTGGTAGGGAAGAAATAAGCCTTGTGCCTTAAAGGGGTGTTTCAAGTCACCCTGGATATCTGTGACAATGGTGAGAACTGATTGAAAATCTCAAGAGGGACCCAACCACTGATCCTCAGCCTGATAAAACCTGCCATAATTTGGAACTATTGTGCCTAGCTCAGGCTGGAGACTGGCAGAAGCCCTGACACTGTGACAAAGCCACTGCAGCTACTGCATTCTGCAGGCAGGGGCTGGTCCTGCTGTACAGGGAACCCACTGCAAAGGCACATGTGTAGTCCATGAAAATATTTCTAATAGAACCTTCTCTGAATCAAATTATGCTTTGTTTTTTTTTTCTGGTTTAAAAGAACAGATAGTGTAATGGGAAATGCCATGTTTTCAAAGAGTCATACAAATGTATCCTGTGAAGCCCAAGATTTCCAGAGAAAAGTCGCTGGCTCTTGCCAAAACTTTAAACTGAAGCTACGAGACTGCTGTTAAAAATCAAAAGAAAAGTGAAACCCTCCTCAATTTAAAAGGACATGAGTATTTTTCAATTTTGCCAGACATTTTCATGGAGGGAGGAACAAGAAGGAACTGCTTCTGATTTCCCAGCAGGAAGCATTTAAGAATGTGTTTACTGGGCATTGATGACACAAGCACTTCTGGCAGAGGCAAGCAAGCTATTTTTTAAGCAGCAGAGCAGGAGGAAGCTGGTTGGTCACAGAGAATCCATGTATGAGACAGTGGTGCCACTGTGTTGGCAGTCCATGAAAGGGATGCCTCAATTAGGCTGATGAGCATACAAAATAATGGAATTTAGGCTGTGCATTCCTTGGATAAAGAAAACTGTGAAGGGCACTTTGCCATGGTATTTCCAGTTTAAGTTTAGAGACTGGACTATACAGCTGTAATCATTAATGATAGTAAAAGTCCTAATTAATACTAAGAGTAGTAATAGGTAAAAAGACCCTGCTTATCCTTCTGTATATTTCCTATCAGAAAAAATCTTCACTTAACTTTCATTTCCTTAACAGAGAGCAATTCATACTCTAAGCTACAACTTAACAGTGTAACCATTAACCTACAATAGAAAGTATAATGAAAATGAACCCAAATTTAAGTTCTCTAAATTCAGTTTATCTACTCTTCATCTCATGGCATATTTACTATAGCAAGCCTAAAAGTTGAGACCCATTTATTTCTGCCTGTCCTCTGATTTACAAACCCTGAATTAATCCAGCTCTTTTCACAGCCCACATATGAAAGAAAGGTGCAAATGGCTGAAGGAAATGATAAGAACTGGATCCCATGCCATGGATCACATTCTGTGCCCAGAATGGCTTCCCCAGAGTAAGCCCGTGTAGCAAAGCTTTCTGACATTCATCATCACAGTCCACTCCTTGGATCACTGCTGTTGTGGCCACGTGAAAGCAGGTTTCCATTGAAAGAGCAAGGCTTCTAACAAAAGGCCATCCCTCCCAAGGGGAGCACAGCAGTGATTTGAATATCAGGCCTCAAAAAGGTGGATTTATTTCAAAAATTTTGCCAAGGGCTGCTAGCAGGCCAATCAGTTTCAGTGGGTGATGGTTTATAGCAACAAAACTGTGAAGTCTCCAGAAACTAGAAATCTGTGAAATGTGGGGAAAAGAGCTGCCTTCTTGCCAGAACAAAATTCCTGGTTATATAGAGCATTGGATCAAAGACAAAGTATTTTGCAGAAACACAGCATGATCACAAACCTCATAAGCAAGGCTTTGGGGATGCTGGGTGACATTCCCTCTGGTGTCCTGAGCTGCTGGACCAGGCCCCTGCCTCTTCCTCCAGCTTTCCTCTGGACATACCCTCCAAATTCTGATTTATTCATGTTGTCAGCAGCAGGGGTGCTCAGTGAGCAGCTGGGGAGCCCCTCCTGCTCTGGGTGATGCCTCCTCAGCAACTCCCAGCAGAAGGGCAGGAAGAGGAAAATCCAGATGTCAATTCCAAAGCCTGCCCAGAAATTTGCAGTACCTGCAGAAGCCGCTGTCAAAGGTTTAGAGCTCAGCTCTTCTTTCCAAAAGCCTGCAGCAGACCCAACCACTTGAAGCTCTTGGACAGCACAGGGATACAGAAAGCATGGAGCATCTTCAAGCTTTGTGCATATGTGTCCTTTGGGTCCTGGGCACACAGAATCATGGAATAGTTTGGGAAGGGATCTTAAAGATCATCTAGTTCCAACACCCCTGCCGTAAGTTTTTGCCCAAAGATTTTTCCACCTCCCAGGCAATTAAGAGAAGGTGCAAAATACCAGAGAAATGGCATTTCCTAGTGATTCTGATAAACAGAGTATATAACCAGCTACTTTAAAGGCAGGCTTTGAAATGCCACTGGCTTGCTTTGTTCCAAGCCCAGTCCCAGGGAGAATGTCAGGTCACATAGCTCATTTGTTATCTTTGTACAGAGGAGCTCCACTAAACGCCAGCCATCATAAAAATACTAACATTCCTTTTAGTGGAAAACAAGTAGAAAAGAAAAATGCAACAACTGGCTTAAAAGGAAGCCAATTAGCACTTCAAACATTGCCACGTGGTCTGCAAACAGGGATGTTAAAATACCCTGGGGAGCCGTGCTCCTCTTCAGCCACAGCCTGAGTTATGGAAATGGGGGGAGCACCATTACAGAGATAACACTCCCCCATGACACAAACCTACACCGTGCATTCATTTACCCACACTCTTTGCATTTTATTTCCCTCAGTGGCTTAAAAATGCCAAGAATCAGAAAGGCATGTGAAGAGCATTTTAATCTAGCCTTAGATAAGGCACTTTGCTCCTCTGGGCAGAGAGCACACAGCAGCAACAACTTCATGTACAACATGAAGGAAAGTGGCAGGGAGAAAACGGCAGTAATTGAGGTCACATCCTCTGTGACTGCAAGGAAACCACCTCACACATTTCCCCCCATCATCCATGGACATTTCCATGTATATACAGCTCACCATTTTAATGATGTATAAATATTTATCTCCCGAGCAGATAAACTAGTAGGCATTTAATTCTAGTGATGCACACACCTGGTGGCTGGATGCTCTCATCTACCTGTAAATGCAAACCACCAGCCACTGAATTAAATTGTGTGGCAAAATTATGTGACAGTTATCTCTGAGGTGTTTGGAATCCCACAGAAAATCTGTGCTTCACGTGGTTAAGCAGCAAGCTCTCATGTTTTATAGGGAGGAGGGGAGAGAAGAAGGGAAAAAAGTTGTGCTTTGTGTGTTTTTTTTTTTTTAAATCTCATTTGCAGCTGTACATTACAGCTTACAGATTAATAATAAAAGAGTGTATGTGACAATGCAGAAACAAATGATGCTCAATGTCAACACAAAGCAAGATGCAAATAAATTTTTTTGTTAATTAACCAGGCTTTCATTTCATCTGCTCTGATCTCATAAATAAAGCTTACAAGTTAGTTTCAAGCAAGTGTGGGAATTATGCAGGCAAAAAAAATAATCCCAAACCATAAATCAAAACACCTTAACTCAATGGTTTCCTAGTACTGGTTAGCTAATTATATCTGCCATTTTTTATTCAGGAGATTTAAACAGATTAAAACAGGTTAAAAAATTATATTAATTATTCAGCTAATTATACTTGCCATTTTTTATTCAGGAGATCTAAACAGATTAAAACAGGCTAAAAACAATTGTATTCAGGAACTGGCCCAAGGATAAGAGCTCTCTGGATAGTACCAGACATCAGCTGGTGTCAACCACTGCCAAAAAACAAGAGGCATCCCTGAATGTCTGAAGGACAAGAAGAGCTTGGGCAGAAGGATGTATGGATAAGAGGACAGACAGAAGGAAGAGAGAGAAGAAAGAGTAAACAACCAAATAACACTAAATAACATTCTCCTGCACCTATGACTTGCCTCTAAGGATTTGCTTTCCAAGCACTCTATTGAAAATGTTCAAGTCCTTAACTTATCTTCTGGGGGCAAATAAGGGGGCCTGAAAAGCCTTAGGTTAATTAAGCATTGCTGAGATGTGCTTGATGAGACGGGGAAATAAAAAGCTTTTGAAAGGGTGAAAAATCTCCAACCATCTGGTAGCAGCATTGAGAAGAAAGGGGACAGACAAGGGGCAGTCTGCAGCAGGGAGGTACAGGACTCCTTAATTATTGGGCTGCCAAGACCATACCACCCTAAATACCTGTGAAAGCTCACAAAATGAACTCACAAGGCTCAGCAAAAACAACATCTCTCTTAATAAGAACAGCATCTTCAGGAAAGCAAACGAGTAGCTTTCCCCAAGGTACATCTGCTAATTAGAAATGATGGGTAATAGATGCAGGTGGCAAGGCCCCCAGATGAGAGCAAGACTATTCCTGGTGACCTCTCTGCCTGTTTCTTCTGACTGCTGCTCTCCAAGGCTTCACAGATGGAGTTCTCTTTAAATTAATACCGCCCTGCCAGCCAGAAGGAAGCTTCTGTTGTACTTGGCAATACAGGTGAACAGCCTGCATTTAGATTTCAAAGCAAATGCCACAGGTGTTCCAGCAATATGGCAAGCAGCTGATGTGCTCCAGCCTCTTCAGGCCTGGATAAGGCTCAGCTGTGTTTTCTTACCTCTAAGACTAGCTAGAGAAAAATCACAACATTCAAAGGGCAAACTTCACACACTGGAGCAAAATCTGAACTATCTTTGCTCTAAATGACTCTGTCAGTTGTGAGGTGACAAAGTGCCAATGCCATCCTGCCTTCCCCTCTTGGAGGAGACGGATATGTATCCAGCTGATTACAGGTGCAGGTTAGCAAGGAGCAAACTGGCTTCAACACCCCAAGCTGTGACCAAAGCTTTGCCAGAAAGCATTGCTGTGCTCATTCTCACTTTTGGAATGTGAATGTGTGTAGCTGATTTCCTTCCCTCCTACGTGCAGATCCTTCTCCAGTTTTTTCAGCTGTGTGCTGGTGATCTAGCTGGATTCACAAGCTGGGCAAGAGCATCCTGTATCTGTCCTTGAATGGCAGACCTCATTACAAGAAGGAAATGGTTCTGGCAATCTCATACATGGCATAGCACTGCTGCTTCCAGGATCAGATATCAGCCTCGGGTCATGGGATATTTAACCACCTCTGGTGGTTAAATATCCCATGGCAACTGTGATAAGAACAAATGGCATTAACCATATTTTACAGCCAAATCTTGAGATGAATATCTCTCCCCCAGGCTCCCCTTGAAAATACTTTTCACTTTGGAAAGATTTCCTGTGTCTTAAACATCACACTTTTGACTTAGTACTGTTAAACACTGGCTGTGTTTCATGCCAGAGGGAACAGTTTCATGAGCAGATTCTGTGATCTCTGTATGCATCCATTTCTAAGATAACTTGGGTTCCTTTAGATAGGTACAAGATATATTTCTTATGGTCTGCTTTTTCATGCTCACACACTTCAAGAGCCAGCTGGATCTGCAAGCAGAACTGCATCCAGGAAATCTATTTTATGCCATGATGGAAGCAGGCAGTACTGGGAATATTGTTTAAAGACTTTTTTCTTTAACTTTCTTTTCTTTTTAAAGCAAACTTGCCCATATTGCATTGCCAGAAGATTCAAATCCAAGCTACAAAAAGCATCCAAATGTTTGGACATTTACCTGAAAACCAGCTGTGTTCCAGCTGTGGGAGCCTGCAGTACCTGTAACTCAGTAACTGTGTGGTTTCTGAGACATGTCAGCAACCCCCCAGTAACCTCAGTCATCTGCAAGTCAAGACTCAGGTTTCTATGTGCAAGCAGATTTATGATGATACAGGCATTAAAAACACTGACAACAGTTTTAAAAGACCACCACAGCTGTACCTACCACACACTGGACAGTCACTGCCTTGGAAGGCAGAGAGGTGAACAAAACCCACAGAGGATGCCAGCTTTACCAGTCCAAGATGAGTGTGGAAGCTGTCAGCTATGCTCATGTGAGGGTAATTGTAAAATATCTGCTGTCCCAAGGAGGAAGTGCCAAAAAATGAGAGCACAGCTCTGGTCTCTTGTGGTGATCCAGCTGTTTAGATCAATCCAGGATCCACAGGAGCTCCTGATATCTACAGGAATAATTGGGTGTGTGGGAAAGGACCACAGCAAACCACCATGGATCTGTGAGGTGAGATCACAAGAAGAAGGGCCAAGGGCTTAACTAAGGTTTGATGGCAGCAGCCATGCAAAACTTGGAGCAAAGAGGATCTGAACCCCAGTGAGGGAGAGGGACCATGCCAGTGCTTACTCTGGCCTCATACCCTCCTGATCAGAGCATGCTGGAAATAAATCTGAATTAATGCTGGAAGGGTTCCACCCCTGATCCTTGTGTCTTAGAGATTCCTGCAAGACAACTGTGTGGGAAGCCCCTCTCATTACTGGGACAGCACCAATGAGAATGTGTCACCTGTAGAGACCTTTCAATGCTCAGGAAAGAGCAAAACAAGAGGGAGTGGAGCCGCTGCACACTCATAACAGCAAGTTCTTCTCAGTTTTCTGACCTCTCCAGACCAGCTGGGTTGATGGAGGCACCATACTAAGGTACCAGCACCCCAGAAAGGGGGTGATGCTCAGACCCAGCTGTGCTCCCTGCTCAGTCTGTCAGCTTCCTGCTAATCTTCCTTCTAGCTAGGATAGCTGGAGGAATCAGGCAAGTTAATTTCCTTGACTTGAGTTCCTGGAGTTAGGCATTGATTTTTCAGCATATTGACATCTTATTTTGAAGCACCTGAGGTATCTCCATTTGTTCTCATTTGACACCTTTGTGCTACATTTCAGGCTGTCAGACAATGAAAACATGTCCAGCAGCTGTGCTCTACTTGATGAAACACTGTGTAGCTGTAACTGTGTCACTGTCATAGCATTTGGCCACAAATTGGGAATCTCAATGTTTTCCAAACCCTGATACAGTGAATTTGCCATCCTGACCCCCCTGACTCTCCACCATTGTTAGCTGTAACCAGGGGGCAATGAAGAGACTACTGACTTTTTCTGCTCAAAATCCAGAACAGAGTTTAACCAATTTTTCTGTCCAGGTAAGAATGGTATAGCCTGAAAGTGACTGCATATTTCCTCCACAGAGAGAAATGCTGAATGTGCAGACATGCTGTCCTTCAAGGGCTGTGAAGTAATGCAAGTATTGAGAGGTTTTAGGATGATGTAAATAGAATAAAAGAGGTTTTGACCTCTGATTACTGGCACAGTGACTGCAGAACAAACAAACTAACAGTAAAGGCACATCCACATAGGGGAATAATGAGTCAAAGGGCTTATATACCCCAAAATTTCAGTGTAAAGACCCTGCAACAGTGAAGCAGTAATGAAGGTCATCTTTTGGTTGAAATTTGCTGGCTGTAGCAAACAACAGAGTTTAGAGCTCAGGATAGAAGTCACAACTCTGAACATGGGAGGAAAATCACTGGCAACTGTTTCAGCAAGGTCCAGTGTTAATCAAGTAAGTACATTATAAGCATTGAAGCATGTGCACAAGTAAGAACCCCACCATTCCAATGCTCTTCATGTTTCTCTTGGATCTCTAAAAACAAAACTAAAGTGTTTTTGCAGTTGCCCATAGACTGTCTGCAGCTGCAACTCACAGTCCATAATTCAGAGCACTGCTTTAATTGCAGCTAGGAGCACATGCACAGAACACGGGAGAGCTCCAAGAAAGGCTCCTCAGAGATCATGCAAGACCCCAAAAAGGAGATGCTGAGCTTTCTGTGAAATAACAGAAAGTCCCAAAGAGCTGCACTCGTGCACCAATGTGTTGGGATGACCCTGCTGCCTGATTCAGATGCAGTCCCAGAGATTAGGAGGGAAGAGCTCTCTCCCTGGTAGATCTTTCAGAGTGGCTAAAGACAAGGTCAGTTTGGGCTCTTGGGTTGATACTATGGGCCAGGTATGATGGTGATGCTGACCTTGCATGCTCATCTGGAGGCAAAATGTGATAAAAGCCAACCAAGCAGAGGAAAACTCCTTCCAGATGGCAAGACCTCAAAAGAATGCGCACCTGTCAACCACATTAGGAAAAGGTGAGGGGACAGAAAACCTGCTGCCAAAAAGTTATGAGTAAAGTGCAGAAAAAAGGAAGAGAAAATCCAGAGGAAAGCATTATGCTTCAAAGATCTGAGTGAGACTGAGTGGGATTTTTCCTGCACTGAGTCAACTGCAGTGAGAAAGGTTTAATCTCAGTTAAACTCATGCCCTAGCAAAGCAACCTCTACTTCACAAGGCTGCACACACATTTCCCCTCACTATGTAGCATTCCCTTCTTGTACAGCTCTGGCCTCCCTCTCCAAGCACAGGAGGCAAGCACACCCATGAAGCCATGGTGTACCTCACTAGCAGAGCCAGAAGTGGGAATACACAACAGAAGAGAAAAGAGAACAGAGCTGAATCAAAAAGTGTCTCTCTTGATCCATGTGACAGTATGGAGTGAGTAGATGCCACCCTTCTCATATGAGAACCAGATTTACTCCTCACCACAGCACTAGGCAAAACTACAGAAATAATCAGTGAAGTGAAAATGTTCTTCCACTCCTCAAAGAACAAGCCACAGAATCTTTCAATCCTAGGGCATATGGTGTTTTCTTTTAATTCCTTCCTGTTCTATACTTGAGAAAAAAAAAAAGTTCCCCAAATCATACCTTCTCCACTCCCACTGGTTGTGGTTTCCACACAGTTATGGCTGGGCTCCACTCTGTTTTGTGAAAATCCTTGGTTAAATGCAGTTTGTCTCCCTGCTGCCCTAAGTGTGTGGCCATTTGAATTTTTGAAACACCTATAACAGTGCCACAACCTGGGCAAGGTGATACATCCATCCACAACCTAAGCAAGTGGGAGCACAGAACTTCCAGTTCCAGAGCCAGCTCAGTTGGATGAGTGTACTCCATCATAAACAAACTTTATTAAAAGAGGTAAGAATCTAAAATTTATCAGTGCTTAACACAACAAAGACTCCTTTTGTAGAAGATGGCACAAAGACATAACATTTCTGTGAGGGATCAAATTGTTTCCTGGTGAAACTGCCTGCACTCCTTTGTTCTGGTGGACTTATTCTAATTTAGGACTGAATTTCTTACTGTGGCACACAGGAGCTAAGCTCACTGCTCAAACAGATACCTCTGAAGCTGTACATATATATTAAAGTGGTGCCTTATCTCTAAGCTTATTTCCAGAAATACTGATGGCTATGCTGCCATCTGTAACAGAGCAGTCCTTGGCCAGTGAGTCCTACTTTTTCAATATGTTACAGGAAACTGTTTCTGAGATGTCAGACACTCTCCCATATTCCTTTCCCTCATTCCTTAGGTGCTATTTGAGATGGTTTGAGAGAGTTTGAAAGAGATAAATGTTTTGTTTCCATAAGGCACTGCTGTCTCTCTGGAGAGGTGAGCTAAAGCCAAAGCCTGGTAGACTTGGACCCCATCATTTGGAATACAGATTCTATTATCTCCCCAATTTTCATATGTGATAAGGGCCTTATCAGAATCTTAAAGCTCTTCAAGACTTGTAGGTCACAAGTAAAAAACATACAATATCATGTAATACTATTATAAACATATGAGGACTAAGAATGACATCATAGCATCTGCTTTTCACTGGGATTTGATGATTTCATATTTTTTAGCATTCCCAACATGGAAAATCAAAATGAAAATGGCACTTCAATATATTTCATTAAAAATATCCAGTTTCTCCTCCAGCATCTTCAAGGATTTAATTTCTTCTTTCTTTTTATTTTCTGCATATGGAAAAGCACTCTTAAGCTTCTTTTACTTATTTAATGCTGAGTGTGATTCAATTCACTGCTGTAACATAAGTTAATTAAACTAAACAAAGGCTGCATTGTCAACACTTTCAGCAGGAACAAAGAGATGATATTTTTAAATGCAATAAAAAATGCTAATTCATAATACTATTTCTATTCTGCTTACTGTAAAATGAAATGAAGAAAACAATCAAATAGAGATAATAAACCTTAAACACTATCATTGTTACAGTGTTCTCTCTTGTTGTTTTCCTGTTTTCTTTCCTTTTGGCTTTTTTGTTTTACCCTTACCATCATGTCTGGTAACACAAAGTGACTGTGACAGCAAGCAAAACGTTTAAGCTGGAAAATTCCTTACATTTTCTACTTTCTTATTAGAAAAGCACACAGAAAAAATAAATTATGTTTCCTTGCAAGGGATGAAAAATAATTAAAACTTCAAATTAATCCTGCACCATCTATTTTTTAAATGTACATTCAGGTTAGAAACTGGTATATGGAGACTAATGAAAAGAAACAGATTCTTTCTGTGGCAGGAAAATAAATACAACTTTTTTCCCCCTCAAGAGACTGAAATCAATATCTAGAGCAGACTACTGTCAGTGTAATAACCACCCTGACTGCCAATGCACAGTGCTGCACAGCATCCTCAGGGAAGCTCCCTCAGGAAAGCCCTGCAGGGCTCTGCATCCCATTTGCTGCCCCATCCTGCACCGTCAGTGAAGCCTCTGCTGATGTAAGAGCCTGGACAGCTCCCACTGCACAAAGCCCCCACACAAACAGTGGGGCCAAAGCCCCAGAGCTCCTCCTCTGCAGCCTGCAACATGTAAGCAGAGCAAAGGGAATATTTCTCTGTCTGCTCTGGGGTGCCCTGACCCCCAGGGCAGCACTGACTTTGACCCTCACTCATGGAGAAAGTTTCCTAAACTCCAGAATAGACCAGAATCCACAAAAATGTGAAATAGGTTCTAGAGAGCAGTGTAGGTGAATCACTTGGTGGGAAATTCAGGTTTTGGGATTTTGAGTATGTTGTGGATGGAAGCAAGATGGAGGGCACAGGTGTCGTCCTGGGTTTCTTCTTCATGCTTCTTCTTCCTCCTTCTTCATGGGTTTGGGTGATGTTTTGTAATTGGGCAGAAAAGTTCCCATTGTGGGCTCTTTGGGATCAGTTATTGGGTTAAAAGGGAAAATAATCTAGGTGTCAGTTCTTAATTGGATAGTTTAGCTTTAAAAGACCTTGTAACAAGAGATTGTTGGCCATTTTGTGCCTTGCTAATGAACTCATGGTTGTGAGAGTGTTTTACTGATAAGAAATAACAAACACCTGAGTCAGAACATGAAATACCATCTCAGGTGCCTTCAATCCAGACACAGAGAAACCCACAACTGGTACCCCCACACAGGTAAGCCTCACCTGGCATAGAAATGACTTGGATATCCTTTTCTGCCACAGCTATAATTCCTTCAGGAGGGCAGAGTGCTCGATACAGACCAAAAAGCCCTTGGACCACCACAAACTCAGCACAGAGGGCTGGCAAACACAATCTGGTCACAGAATCTCCTCAGCTGGCTGATACTACAGATGAAAAGTTCACTGGAGTTTTGTGATGTTCTCAAGAAAATAAAAGCATGTAAAGAGAGGCTTCATAGGTGAGGTACCTTTTAGGCTTTCCATTGCTAATCTCTCTGCACACCTCCCAGCAGTCCCACCTACTGCTTCTCAACAGCCCACATCTCTGCATAGCCTAGAGCTTTAAATTCCCATTTGCAGCTTTCTGCTTCCACAGCTTTTCCAGCATTTCTGCAAAAAAGCCCAGTGGTGCGCTTGTCTTTTGCTTTGCCAAACATCAGTATGTGTTAGAATAGGATTTTAAAGATGTATTTAATATTTAGCATCTGAATATGCTGTAACAGCCCAAAAAATGGCATCTGATCTATTCAGTATGGGTTCTTATCAAACACCAAATGCACTGTATCTGGTTCAGGATATTTTTTCTTCTCTTTGAGCAACTGAATAAAAGAAGTTGGAGCCTTTATACTAGAAGTAGTCTAGAAGCTACAGCAATCCAAAGTAATTTTTTCTTTCCAAACAAAGTGAAATTACCTATTTAAAGATTCTAGTGAAGGCTTTTTTTTTTTTTTCCCAAAAATGTCTCATCTCTCCCACTTGAAGAATTAAAGGAGTTTGGTTAAGCAATAAAATTGCCATGAATCAGTAATAAAAATGTCAGATTTGTCCAAAAAAGATCTTTCTCAAGAATTCTTTCATTTCTCTATAGCCACAATGTCATTTTGAAATTTTTGACTGTTTGATAACAAAGTCATTATTCTGACATTATTTACGACTGTACCAATGCATATAAAAATCCTATAAATGCCTGAGACTGGAGCTGTAAAACATGAGAGCTCTTTTCCCCAGGCTTTGGAATATTTAGTTCTCTCCAAGATCACACCATAAAATTATCACTCCTGCTAAAGCAAAATGGACAAGAGAGGAATGGACAAAGTGTTGCCTACAGAGTTACAGGTTACAGCTATTCTTGTTACAAAGACTGCTGAGCAAAATTGGGCTTAGCTAGAACAGAACTTGGCAGACTTCAAACCTGAAATTTTAGGCAGACTTCAAATTCAGAGTGAACAAGCACTGATCAGAAGATTGACAAAGGAAATCACATGCACTGCAAAGGATGGAAACCTCCCCCAGCCTGCCCCTGACCTCATGGTGAAGGTGAGGGTTCTACACAGCCACTCTAATGTTGCTCACATGGAGAAACATCCCAGGTCAAGCTCAAACAATATTCCAAACTGGCACGAGGTGACAAAATATTTCAGCCCAAATAGAGACGAGAGAAAACCAGAGAAATAACAGCAATAGCTGTTCATTTTCCAGTGCTCTGAGAGAAAACCTACCCCTTCAAAGAGTCAAATGACTTCCAAGGGTGATTAGTGAGGGAAATCATCATCTTGGATGTCTCAATGAAGGGAGACAGAAAGAGAGGGGAAATAAGATGACAGAGGTGAGAGTGGGCTCAGAGGAGAAACTGGCTGCATATTCACACAAATATGGCATTTACTTCCATGTGCTGCAAATTGTGTTGTGGAATAAATGTGCTGATTAAACCTACAAATAAGTGCTGAGTGCATGGTCATTACAACACAGCAGGACCACTTCCAAGTGTACATATAAAGGCACTGCCAAAAAGGTCTGTTAAAACTGTGTACACTTACCTAGTCAGCAAATAGGTCAGTGATCACCACTTGCTCTGGTTTTTAATAAAGGGATTTGAGAATATTCCCCAATCTTATAAGAAACATAGATTTTCATTATTTTTTTGTGAACCAGAATGAGTGAATAATAGTAGTTGGAAAAAAAAATGAAAAAGGCATCTTAGCTTGCCTTTTTTCTTCAGCTGCTCCCTCTTAATATATAACTTCAAGTTGCAGTAGAAAAAAGGGAATAAATTGGCACATGTGATATTTTATTACTGATTTTGGAAAAAGCAACAGCAGGTTTTTATGAAACACACAGTGCCTCACATTGTTATATTCTTCAGGGTAATCTGGCTGGGCTCTCACTGCTGGCAATGGGAGTTAGGAGTGTGACTGCCAAGATTTTGATTTTTCATTCCTCTGGCCTCCCAGCATCCCAGAACCTTGAAAGCACCAGGATCTGGGACTCCTTGGGAATTCACACTACAGCATGACCCTGGAGCTGTGAAGTGAAATAAGCTCCACAGAAAGGACCCTGCAAGCTTTAAAAAACCCCAAAACACAGAGATGAGCTGGCAGTAAAATTTGCACAGTTAAATCAGAAGATAACCTGTGATTTGTCAGAAGTTCATGTAAACTGAGACATCTCTAAACCATCAAGAAACAGACATTTTTCCACGTAAAACCACACCATTGAAAAACTTCCTAGCACACTTCAAAGCTGCAATCAGTAACTGAGCAGAAATCCAGCTTCAGGTTGGAAAAGGGACTTTGTTGGTACTTTAGTGGCTTACACAGCTCCAGTTCTGAGGACTGAAGGGACTGCAGATAACTCCCAAGAATCTAATGCTCCCAGTGAGACAGAGAGAAGAGAGAGGCAGATACATGCTACCCTTTGCTCTGGGATGAGTTTGAAAACAAGCACAAGAAAATCTCACGTAGAACAGAAAGACCAGGTAGTTTGGAATTCAGTAGTTGCTATATTTGGCTATGCATATAGATCCAGAATGGGTCAAACCAACTAGAGATCCATGAATTTCTGTTTAACAGGACTAGCAGTCCCACATTAGCCTTTTCCCCACGTTCTTACACAAAAATACAGTATTTCATCCTATATCAAATGTACTGTGTGTGCTGCTGGAAAACTTTCAGCTGAATTACTTTAGGAGGTAGCACTCAGGTTACATAAAATAGTGTCCCTTATTAAATCTCTTTTTAATGCCAGGTAATCTCCTTCCATTAAGAGGAATCTCTCATTGGGAAATATATATTATTTTATCAGTCTGAACTTCAGCTGATTTTATTTTTCTTACCTCTTTTTGTCCAGACCCACTTCACTTTATGGCAAATTTTCAAAACCTATGTGGTAGAATTTGTTCCCATCAGAACAAGCAGCAACCAGCAAGATGAGCTATGAGGGTGCTTAAACCCATGAGAATGAAAACAAGACAAGGGAAAGGCATTCTTTCCTTCTCTGCTCCTGCTCTGCAAGAGCACCCATTTATTTTTCCTGTGCCAAAGTCAGTACCTTTGGAAGAAGCTGGACAGAATATTTATGCTGTTATCCTGCACACACACACTCAGCACACCTCCTCCTATCATGGAACTTACCAAAAGATCACTTAAATTGATGACACTAATTCTATGGACTTCAACAAGCTTTGGATCAGATGAATCCCGCACAGTATCAACACCTGAGACCCCCAGGTAGGAACAAGTTCCAAAATATTTAGCAAGAACTTTTTTACTTACTTAGTATTTAAAACTTTTAAATCAAGGGCTGGAACAGAAAAGGTGCCAAGAACAGCCCTTTTCTGACATTACCTGCTTTTCCTTAACACTGCATATTTTAACAGTAAGTAGCACAGATGTTGAAATGCAATCTCTCTTCTGAGAACTAAATGACAGTCCCTAGCTGTTGGGGACACTAAAGAAGTAAAGAGGAGAAAATACGCAAATAATGAAGGTACATTTTTTCCAATTTAGTTCTGATGATGCATAAAATACTATGTAAATAATTTCTATTTGGAGGAGATTAACATGACAGCATTGGTATTTGCAATCAGAGTGAGCCTGTATGTATAATCTGAGTTTGCAGCTGAGGTAGTGTGGTACCACTTACCCAAATTTGAACATAAGAATTCTATCAATTCTACCTTCACCATCATTAACACAGCACAAAACCAATACCATTAACACAAATGATAACGAGGAGATGTGATTAGTCTCAGCTTGGATAGGCAATTAAAATTTAAAAAAACAAAGAGGGAAATATTGTTTAGCTGTATATGAACAAAGAGGTTCTATTAACCTGGCTTTGCAGCGAAGAAAATTGTCAATATTGATAACACAGGTTTGCAATTAAGTTGGTGTCAATGTGGCTGAGAAAAGGACTTCATAATTAGGAAAACACAGTTAGTATTGACCTGAATTTTCAATAAAAATAATGTCTGCATTTTAATTTGGAACTGTAAAATTAATCCTTGGGCTCTACAAATGACCATATAATTAACTAGCAGTTACTTTAAAATGAGAGAATTATTTACATAATACATTCTTTTTTATATAACCACATGCCCTTACAAATGGTGAGATGATTGCAGGGTTCCCAGGAGCATCCAACACTTACATTTGCACATTTCCTTGCAACAGCATTCCCAAGGTTTTAAATACTTTACCCCCATAAAAAAAATTACTGCTTCAGAAGACTCTGTATTCTCACCAAATATTGGTTTCTTCATTAGAATTACTACTTTTAGTTACTCTTAATAGTTAATAGTTAAATTATTAGTTAAATTAATAGTTAAATCTCTATTAATGACCTCACAAATAACTATCATACACATTTATTTAAATACTCAGAATGCTTCTAGCAAATGTGAACATAAGGATACTTACATGGACATAAATTGGTTGTTTAATCACCATTATGGGCTTAAATGCAAAAAAACGAAAGCGAGGAGAGCATTTAAATGCCACTTTTGAACCCGAGTGTGCACTTTTTTGCACTTAGCTTCCTATTGAAATCCAAGTCCAATATATCAAAACTCCACTCAAAGATAAGACAAAAAAAGATTTTTCTTTAGGGGGAAAAAGAGCTCTTTTCTGTGCCCTTTCCATGTTTCCTCACTATAGAAAAGCATAACATGAGTCCTGCAGCATTCTCTGTCTCCATCTGCTTTATAATAGGCTCACCTCCTTCTTCTTTTCCTTCTTCCTTTTCCTCTGCACCAAGTATCAAAGGAATCTCAGCTTCTGTTGTGCCTTCTTGGTTCAACAGAGGATCTGAATAAATTTGATAAAAAGATGAACAGTAAGCTTTTCAGAATGGACATGAAAGGATTGACACCCACTAGAGACCTTACCATGAAAAACACTGGCAGAGGAAAAGGATCTTTTCCTCCACAAGTACAAATAAAAAAGCTGTCCAAGGAAATCCAAGGGGCTCTAGTTCAGAGCAAAGCCTTGAAGATGATGAACTTTCTGGGATTTAGGCACAAAATCCCACGCACTTACTCCAAACATGGATCTTCACTGAGACTCACTGCAATCCCAGAGTCCATGTCCCACCCCTTGATGTGCTGAAGGTCAGGCTGGATGTAGCTCTGAGCAACCTGGCTGAGTAGAAGGTGTACCTGCCCATAGCAGGGGGGTTGAAACTAGATGATCTTTAAGGTCCCCTCAATCCCGGACGTTCTATGATTCCATGATTCTACCTTAGCGTTTTTGCTTGTTAATCTTGCTTTTTGATCTCAAGACACAAGGAATACCTTCTATTTCCATGCAGGAATCTTGGGACTCTTCCCCAGTTTTTATCTCCTCATTTGCAGAAACATCCTGTTGTCCTGTTAACACAAGAAACAGAAAATGGTACCAGGATGGTTCTGCATGCAGGCAATGCTAAATTCATTAAAACAGAACGTGAACTTTAGACACAGCATGGTAGTTCTAAGCCAAGCACTGTTTTTTTTTTCCTAGTAAGTGAACCATGTTGAACACATTTTATATATGAAAATACCATTTAACAGTACTAAGCATTAAGTTAGTTATATAGCTGGTCAAAACTGTCCCTGCAGCACTTGGAGTTTTTCCTCCTTTGCAGCTCAGCCTTGACAGTGTTTCTCATAGGAGTTGCTGTAAAGTGCTGGCACTTGATGGTCAGCAGAAGGAACAGAAACACCCCACAGGCTTTCAGAACCACAATAACAACATGCTAACAGTGCTATGCACCCAGGATCACTATGGCTAAACCTATTTAGAGACGTGGCTTTCCCTGTAGCATCAGGGGTTACTGCCCCACAACTGGCTGACACACAACCTCTACTAGCCAACAGCATTTCCTTAAGGTGGCAGAGCCAGGCTGAAACCCACTGGGTGCTGACACTGGAAGAACTCAGGTTTCACACTGGTTCATCATGTCTGTCTTAAAAAACTTTGACTAAAAACTTTACCTTTGGCTTGATCTTGTTCGCACATCACAGGATGCACTGAATCACCCTTCTGCATGCCTTTGGAGTCTTTCAGGGAATCTGAGGGAAAAATCAAACAAAAAAATAAATCCTGAAGCAGTTTTCATGCTGGAAAAGTAGATTTGAGCTAGAGGAGCTCTTAGGTGCCAGCTTCATATTTGGCATTTTGATACACTGACAATTTTCTATCTGTTTAACTGCACTCTTATAAACTACAGAAGTGTATTTGTGGGTTCCAATTATTCAAATTGATTTCAGAATCCCTACCCTTACTGAGCAGTTTTTTGCTGGCAGTACAAACCTTAAACCAGGAGCTGGCAAAGAAGGATGCATAAGAATAATCAGCAGCACTACCAAGAATTTTATTCCTAATGAGTGGAGCGGCACAAATCTATGAGAAATAGCACAAACCACCTACTTGATAAAGAAAGTGGTTTATTATTTCTTTAGAATAACAGTTTTTCATGGTTGAATTTACAGAACTTTAAATCTTTCCAAAAACAATAAACCCCATAAATCCCTGTGCAAATCCTAGCCTCATGTCACTTGATGACAAAGCTCCCAAGATCACTATAGCCAAGAGTGCTTTTCTTTTTTGGGGCAGACTGTCAAAATGAACTGCCCAAAACAATGCTTGGGCAGTGCCACAGTGAGACTTAAATTACATTTTGGCAGAAAGTCCAACTGCTGTGCTATCTGGGGTCTTCATAAACACAGGGCATTATTTTGTTGCATCAAACAGCATTTTCTGACAACAGCCAGTTTTTGCATAGGGATGGAGAAATATATAATGCATAATTCCACTGCATTCAGGTAATACAGCAACACGGACACTTGATTTAGTGTGATTTAGTGATTTTGCTCATCCTCTTCACAGATTTCACTGGATAAAGAGCTCTCTTTGAACCTCATTAAAAACCAGTGCTGATCTAACTGGACATTGCACAAACCACAGGGATAAGCCCACTCCAGGTTGTAACAACAGCAACAGATAATCAGTGTTTGTGTTCCCATGTGAGATGCTTTCTAAAGTCCTGCTCAATGGAAAAAGTAAGTAATGATGCCAAATGATCTACAGCACTTGATAATAAATTACATTTTGACAGTGCTTTTACAGCTTAAATTCTGGAAGGTCCCTCTCAACAACATTACTGAGCAAATGTTACAATATACCCAAGGATGCCCCTGTAAAACTCTGTTCCTGAAAATGTCCAAAAGTAATCTCTGATGGATAAGTAGAAAGCTAGGTTGTTAATATCTGATCCAAATTTAATAATCTGTAGGAAAGGTATGTGCTGAAATCGTGTGGCTTTAATTAACTGCAAATAATCCCCCAAGGCAAACATTTAATTACCCGCACAGTTTCTTACTTCTTTCATGGCATGACAATAAGTTTAAAAAACCAAAGTTTGAAAGTAGAATAACTCACTGATGTACAATTTGCTAAACTTTATACTTGCTGCACTCATTTTTTGCCCTACTGCACCAGTCTTCCATACTATATTGTACAATGAGGTTCAAAGGATTATCCTTATCAGCCTGAATTGGAGCATAACTAAATTAGAATTTTATCAAATTCCAAGTTTAATCAAAAACCCAGTTGAAGGATCTCCTGGTACCAAAAAATTTTTGGTAGCAAAAAATTCTATAGGGAATTTTTCAAGCAAACTTGAAACACATTGAGGGAAATTCTGGCTTTGCTGAAGTTTTTGACAAAGCTCTCAGGATTTCAGACAAGCCAAGATCTGTACTACCTGTAACTCCATACCCTAAATTAATACATTTTTCTGTATGATATAACTGCATGCTTGTAAAAGGAATTGCATTGGTAAAGCTGGAATCTGAAGTCCTCTGCCTTGAGTGCCACGATGCTGGGGCCCAAACAAGCAGCCCTTCAAGCAGCCAGAAGTGATGGCACAAGGTGATGCTGCAGTGGATGGAGCGGTGCTAAGGGTGCCATGACCTTCCTGAAGAAGTGTCCTGAGAAGGACAGCTCAGGGGCGCAGGCACTTGTCCTTTGCTTGTCACTGTTGTGCCAAGGATGACACAGGAGCAGGCAGGAGGCAGGATTGTAGAAAGAGCAAAGGAGGCTTTATTCAAGAGAACCGCACGGTTTTTATAGAGTGAAATGATGCATTCTGTTTGACTGGCTAGTCAACAAAAGCACCTTCCTCATACATTGTCCTTGAGAAGAACAAAGAGACAAAGCAGAAAAACACCACCTGCAGATTGCTTATACTTTACAAGTTACCACATCCTTACAACTCCCTAAAAATTCTCCCAAGCCGCTGTGAGAAACGCTTCCCGTTTCTCTCTCTCTGTCCCATGGCATCCACATTTGCTCACACTGGCTAGCTGTTCAATTCTTCCAAGGGGGAAGAGATGAGAGCCTTGTATGATGTTCCAGAGAGAATAAACCTTTATTGTGACCAGGACACTCCACCAAAGATGCCAAGCACAAGAGCTCCAAGGAGGCAGGGAAAACAAGATTTTATATGGGAAAGGCAGGGGGTGGGACAAAACCCTAGATCCAATGGGATGAGGGTCCAGGGGCAGCGCAAAGGAGAAGTGTCAGAACCCAGGAAATTCCTCTGACTGCCCTGGAGGCCTCAAGCCCCTGCCCTGGGGGGCTCAGAGACCTTGGCACAGAGCCCAAGACACCTGTGACTTTGATTTTGACCCATGGAGCAAATTACTACCCTTACAGGAAGAATTACAAGTCAAGAGAGTTTAATTAGAATAATAGTTACTTTGTCACAGGGAGAAAAATAGATTTTTGGGCTTTTTAGAATGGGGATTCAGGAGGCAAGATGGAGGAATCTGGACATGTCCAGTCTTCCTCCTTCTTCTTCTTCTTGGCCTCCATCTTCTGCTGTGATGTTGGCACTTTTGGATTAGTTTAAGGTAGAAGCTCACTGTCTAACATAGGTGATAGGTATTGGGAAGTTATGGTAAATAATGTGCACGTAGTTTTTAGTATAAAAAGATAACACCACCCCAAGGTGGTCAGTGTGCCTCAACCCAACCTGCCAGACAGACCTACAGTGAGTCAGAGAAAGAATGTGTTAGATAAGAAACAATAAACAACCTTGAGAATGAGAACAGAAAAATCCTGACTCCTCCTTCGACTGCTGGGCTGGGAAAAAGAAACTTGTACGTATCTCAGAGTCACTCTGACCAGCAGAGATCCTGAGAGGGAAGAATCAATGGGGTAGAAGAAATCAACATAGGGTCACAACGGCCTCTGGGGGCTCACCCTAACCACAAAGGGCAGCAGGTTTTCCCTTTGCTGGTTCTCCAGCTCCCACAGTAAATATAGTATCACCTGTGTTGGGAGGAGGAGACACAAGAAACTCTGCCCCGTCACTCCCTTATCCCACACCCATTGCACCTTCATACTCCCAGACTGGTGCCCTTAGGGTTCACTGGTGCTTCCTTTTTTCCCAGGATGAGGAATGACTGCAACTTAATGCAAAAACCATTTGCAAAAACCAATCACTGGCACAATTACGTGCAGTGGTCAATGGATTTTAAGAATCCAATCTAAAGGATTTTAAGAAGCCTCGTGCTTGGCTGATGTATGTGCCCCGTCATGCTGCTGTTTCTCGTGCAGCATCACAGAGGGAGAGGTGTCATCACTATTCCCACCTATGGGCACAGCTGGCAGTCTGTCCCATGGGCTTCATTCTCAAGGAATTGTAATTTTGTGTTAAACTTTCATTTTTATCATAAACAGTTATCCCATTGCTCCAGTGTTGGAGGAAGCAATGTAACCGCACTGAATTCCAAATTATCCCAGGCAATCTACAATGATAAATTTTTGCAAGTTGTTTTTTGCAAAGCTTATCTCTGAAAATAACAGACAACGGACAGAAGTTACTGCCTAGTTGTAAGAGTCTCCCAGTTTTATGTCAGCAGCAGAAACCTGTCTTGATTGGTTTTACCGTGCAGATTCCGAGCACCAAAATCCTTAATGTCAAGATCATATCAAAGGTTGCTTCTTTTCAAATCCAAATATTGCACTAAATATTCAAGCCAAAATGTCCAAAGACAGATTTACTTTTAGGATTAACAGGAATAAAATAAAGTGAAGGAATAAATCCAGATTTATGAAGCAAATCTGTGCCAAGCAGAAGTGAAAGTGTAAAACCAAAGGCAGTGATCAATAAAAGTGCTGATGATACACTACATTCTGCGTGCAAGTTTTCAGTAGGGTAGTGGGATTCCTCAGGCTCAGCTGATCCTCTGTGCCCACAGCCCTTTGGAGCCTTGTGCAAGTGTGTGTGTAAGGCCAGTTTTATAGTCCTGTATGATTCCAGGGTCTGCAAGAGCTCTGGCTGTCCCTAAGGCTTTTGTTCACCTCTTACTCCCCTGATTTTGTAAAATGGCATAAAGCAACATTAGCCTTGTTCTAACATAATTAATTACCTGTTAAGTCATACCAGAGAATCCAAGGCAGGGTAGTCTTTCACAGCGAAGTATTGCTTAATTTTTTGACAATATACACACCGGGCACTATTTACTTTGGGACTGTAAAAGTTAACACTCCTCCACTCAGGACTGAAAGAACCCGTTTCTGATACCACACTGGAACACAGCTCCTAATATCACACATGCATGAACCAAACAGAAGATGTAATTGCATAAATAAGGCAAAGATAGGCCACATTTATCTACTGCACATCAGGAGCTTAAGTGCTTGTTGAAGTCTGAGCATCCCTTAGTTCCCTCAAAACTCCTTCTTGCTGGCTGGAGGGGCCGTGTCCATGTCAGGAGTGCTGGTGTCTGCTACCCTCCGTTTTATTGAAACAAGTGTCTTGTAGGACTGCATGCTTGAGTCCACCCGGGAATTAGCCCCAGTCTCTAACAATCTCTTTACAAAATATTTAGGCTTTAATAAAGCTGATCTGAATACTCTGCAAGTATATTCACGGCTCCCATCAACTGTATGTTGAATTCATCTCCAAGAAAAGCATGTAGCTTGCAGTAAAATATCAATCCTATCCTTCCTGCCAATAGTCAGGCACTATTTTGTCTAAATCCTGTACAAATCCCCAAGCTTTTCCATGCCATTCATTTTTTCTTTTGACTGTATAAGGCAACGCTGCTCAAACATGATTCTGCAAAAGCTAAGGAAGAGGGGAGATGGTAAGAACTGAATGTTAAGTGGTTTTAATGCTCTTTTAAAATTCACTTCCCCAGCTACTCTCTGTATGGCTTATTTACTGAGCAGTTTCTAATGTGCAGAACACCTGGGTCCTGTACACAGCACAGATAAATCACCATGTTTTAGGGAGCTGTAAGAAGATCAAAGAGGGAAAATGCTGGTCATTAGGAAAGAAACAGGTTCAGTACAGTTTATTTTTTAAGCATGATACTGTGAGAAATGACTGGAATATTTCCAGAGTGAAAGAAATCAAGCAGACATCTAGAATTACAGGTAATGGTGTGCATGGAAACTTCCCCATGATTAGGGTATTCTTTTGCCTCATAAACGAAGGAAAATATGTTAAAATGAAGTACTATAAAATGATGATTTATGAGAAGTTAGGAAGAGATTCTTGAGCTTTGACTTTAAAATGGTATTTTTATATCCACCAAGATTTCATTTTAATCTGTCTTTATAATAGATTAGATTTATTCGAGCCCAGGTATAAAAATGCTTGACAAACTAGACCTTTAGGTGCAACAACTCATATTTTATCAAGTTTTCAGGTAAAAGACCTAACAGTTCATCTCTGCAGGTGGGACCACCAAATACTTCTCCCACCTGTTTGTGCTTCAAGCTGACAGAAGGGCATCTCACCTTGTGTCCACCTGAGAAATTCCAGGTGCAGCTGCTATAAAAACTGTGGGCATCCTTCTCCTGACATAAGGAGCAGGATCTGTTGTACAGGGCTCTGGGAAATGAAAAAGCTGAGAAAAACATGATTGCCTTGGTTAGAGCCTGTCCAGGGGAAAGGACTGGAGGGAGGAGATGAAAGAGCAGGATCTCACGCTGGACTGATGGGAGCACAGCTGAATGGCTCCAGGTCAGCTAATATTCAAAAATAAGGAGGATTTAAATAAACCAGCTAAGTGGATTAGTGTTCACTGTTGCAGATGCCAGTACTAGAGCAGAAATACCTCTTGAGTAGTTCAGGGGCTGGACCCCATCTGGATGCACAGCTCAGGTGAGATTAAATGTGAAGAAGTGAATAACCCACATTACAAACAGCTCCCAGTGAACCTTGTGGAAGTTGTAAAGAGAAGAAGTGGCTGGTTGGATGGTGGCGCTGACATCCCTGGTTAAAAACCCCAAACCCCACAAATTAGCTTGTGTTAGCCCGTTTGCTTTCACAGGAATCCTCCTAACCAAGGGACAGAAAGATGTTATCACTTGAGTAGGCATGCAAAGCCACAGGTATGGCTGAGGGTGTTGAAACTCTTCCATTGAAAAAGATTCTTTTTCAGTTACCTATAATTGAAATTTTCCAGGCTGAAACTTTAGGTCTAATCATAGCCCAAGGGTGAAGTAAAAACATTTCATTGGTAGCTGCTGAGTGCTCAAAATCAGGTCAGTCATTTAGATGTCTTAATATGTACCTAAGAACTGATTTTAAATACCTCTTTCTGAACATATTGGCCTTTCAGTCAATCTTTTTCATGTGCTTTCCAATGACTAATTTATGTCAATTTGCTCAGCTCCCCTGCATTTGAAATGCTCTTTCAGTTTATCCCTTCTCAATAATTTCTGTCTTTAGGACATCATGATTTTTCCATACTGAGAGCTAAAGCTGGGCAAAGAGGAATTTAAACCCATTACATTTTACAGTCAGGATACTTACCAGCTTCTGGGTTGCCCAAAGAGAATTTTTAGGGCTAACCCATAGCCAAGTCATATATCTAATTCTGTTTCTGAAAACACAAGGCCTCCAGCCAACTGAATCTGACTCCAGAGAATGCAGAAAAACAGTGACTTGCTTTCAATGGCACTCCCACAGAAGCCCAGACTTTGGTGAACACCTGGAAATAATTAATCAATCACTTCTTTATTTTTAAAATTAATTAGTATATGATTTAATTTACTTGCCCTTCAAAGGAAAATTCAGTTCTTATTAAGTGCTAATGAATTATAATCAATGTATTGTGCACAGAAACTTTACACAGTAGGGATTTATGCTTCACCTGTACTAAATCCAGTTCCTTTTTACATTTTTCCTGCCAGAAAGTCTAATCATTAAATTGGGTTAAATAGTAATTGGAAGAAGGGGCAACTGAGATGAAGATGCAGAACATTCTCTGACACACAGACATGCATGTACACATCTCTCTTTAACAAAACATAAGCACAGGTTCAATCCTTCAATCCAATCTGGATTTGTTACAAACTCCAATGCTGGAGTTTGTGACCCCAGCAAAATCTTGTACAGACAGACATACCAGACTGAGTGCAGCCTGCCTGATACACCCTTTATCTGCTGCATAAACATTGATGACTTTAATCACTTTGTTCTGCCCTTACACTTCATAGAAAAAAGCATCTCTCACTTGAAATGCGCTGGATATAAAGGATCTACTTCCATATGCACAGTAATGGAGCACCCTCCAAGGTGCTGCCCAGAGATGTCAACTCTCCCCCAAGAGATCATAGTTAAGCATGCAAGACTTTAAAGGTAAAATTGCAACAGTTCTTTGCAGACAGTGGAAAGAGAAACTTGGCACAGACTGGAATAAGAGGATACCTTTAGAGTGTTGCATTGAAAATCCTGATATTCTTGAAATACAACTGTTCTCCCCCTTCCTGCAGCCTCCTCCCCCCCTTTTTTTTCTGGAGACAGATGAACACTCAAAAAATTCAGTTTGCTCAAAGGCCATGTACAAACTAGGTTTGTGTGGACTGTTTTTCCTGGACAGTATCTCTCCTATGGTAACAGAAGACATATACTTTTAGATTAATGTGAGATTTGCAGTCTCACAGGAGGTTTTCTTTTTAATCTAAGCCCCTCAAGTGTAATTCCTCCACTGCCCCCAACTCTTATAATGAAAATCCCTTTCGTGTTCCCATCCTACCTCTTTTCCTTTAAAAAAATGATAAAGAGGACTCACTTACAACAAAAATACTAGATCTTCATAGCAGCAGAGATGGATGTGCTTTGTTTTGAATACCATCACATTTTAGAGCAATAACTATATCAATGTGTTTGCTATATTTTAATCCCAGAAATATGAGAAGGAAAAAAAAAAAGCAGAAAAACTGCTAGTCAACTCTAATGGGACTCAAAATCCTTGTTTTGGTGCAGTCAAAGTGAGCTGACATTTGAAAGACCTAAATTTTCATAGCAGGACAGAATGGTTTAAACGATGCATTTTGGGAATATGCAGCTAGACTTCTTTGGTAGAAATCTTTTACAGTAATTAAGTGGAAGGACTGGGAAAACATAATTTCTTTAAATGCTTTATGTCCTGTTCATTTAGTTGAAAATAAACTAGAGAAATGAGTATGTTCCAGAACCTGGAGGTTTTAGCCTTGTTAACTCAGTGGGCAAACAATTTGAAAGCTGGAATTTGTTTCAGGAGCATCAGGTGCTTTCGGAAATACCAGGATTTTGTAAAAGTGCCATTTCTCAAGAAGCAGCACTTTTTTATAACAGTACTATTTATTTTAAAAAAACCCTAAAAAGCTGAAATTATAGAAAAATTGAAGAATCACAGAGTGGTTTGGGTTGGAAGGGATCTTGAAGGTCATTTTATTCCAACCCCCCAGCAGGGACGCCTTCCACCAGACCAGGCTGCTCAGAGCCCCATCCAACCTGGCCTTGAACACTTCCAGGGATGGGGCATCCACAGCTCCTCTGTGCAGCCTCTACCAATGCCTCACCACCCTCACAGTAAAAATCTGCAAAGCTGAAAATCTACCAATGGAAATAAGGATTAAAACCATGGCCTGGTCCATGGTGGCCTTGCTGTTCAAAGTTCTTGTTTCTATTAAAAAAACGAACAGGAAAATATGAAAACATGGTCTTAGCTTTTCTTTTTTTCATTTTCTTTTTTTTTTTTTTTAAAAAAAAACCTTGCACAGTTTTACAAATAAAATCTATGGAGGAGTGTTTGTCTCACTCCTTTTTCCCTACCAGATGCTTCCCATCTTTCTTATGAGGAGAGGTAGGACATCAAAGAGATAATGCACTTTGGATCTCTCAGGGCACTATCTCTTCTGTCAGCCTCTCAAGAGAAGAGAGGAAAACATTATATATACTCTTAATATATTATATGAAAAGTGAGACTTAGCAAACAAAGATGATTTCTTCTCTAAGAAGAGACTTCTAATGCAACAATGTAAAAACCTGGAGGGCTGACACACTGAGAAGCAGCTCAGAAGACAGGCATCTTCTTTGATAGGAACAAACACTCAGAGCAACACCAGTTTGTTGGGATCATCAGCTGACTGCAGATGGAAAAGGGAAATCCAAACCCAAAGCCTCACTGTGACCCTCACATTGTGAAACAGAGAAAATGGGGAGTCTTCCAGATACGGAATACATAAACAGGCTAAATGTCATCAAAACAAGAGAAATTAATGACAGGCAATCACCAACCATGCTGGGATTGAATCCATCACTATTTTTGCCTTCCACTAGCCTTGCCACGACTTCAATTTGTGATGTATCAAAAGCAAAAGCCAGTGCTCCAGCAAAGGTTTGTGGTTATTTTTTTTCTTTGCAGCATCAATCAATCTGTTAAAGGAGCACTTAAATCAACCTGCACAAGGCTTTGAACTCATAATCAGGTAAGTATGTAGGCTGTCCAGCATGTGGCTTTGAACAAAAGGGCAGGATCTCACACCCTGTCACACTTATCTAGAAAAATGAGAAGAGAGTCAAGTAACGATGCTGAATTAAACATTAAATCTTTTAAAATAAATAAGTTAATGGATGTTAATAATTATGTTATCTCAGTAAAATGCATGAAAATTTTCTATTAGTCTTTCTTGAAGGCCATACTGATGGATTGTATTTATTATAGATAGCATAACTCCTGTTTTGGATTACCAGTAGCAAACATTTTGTATAGCACCCAGACTTCTTCCTGATGTACCCCCACAAAAATGCTAAAAAGTGTAGACCAGCACAAGCAACTAATAGCATGATTATTACAGAAATATCAAAAACAATACAGCTGTGCACTGGTTCCAATCTGTTGGTAAACCAACAACTCCACAGGAAAAATCTCAGCTTGAAACATTTAAATTAGATAATCTCTCTTGTTTCCTAAACACCCTGTCATTTGGTTCTGTGACACTTTTAAATATTTATTACAAACTAAATTATCTGAGTGCCCAGCACAGCCTGCACAAGATAAACATTACTTTCTGCCTCTCTATTATGACTTCATCTCCTCCTGTCTCCTCCTGATGTGTTTATAGCTATTGTGTTTTTCTTTTCCCGCATCAGGAGAGCACTGAGCAGGGAGCTGATATTGCTGAGATAGATGTTCTTGCTGAACTATATGCCTGTGAATCACCCCAGTGAGCCCAATCCTTTATTTTGGATATGTCATGTATGATATTTCAGTAGTAACTCTGTAACAAGAGGACTTACAAATTTGTGGCATCTCTCCTACCAGCACAACAGTTGGTACCAAGTACTTCATTACAAAGACTTTTGAAAATGAAAATCCAAGCATTTCCCTATTTCTGAATTGTTTCACTGTGATTTTGGCTATTTCCAGACAAAGGAAAAAAACCCAGTTTCATGAAATGTCCTCTTGGGATGGGATATTTCAAAACACAATTTCCAATCTTTACCTTTATTCTCACTCAGCTCAATGTCTTCTGACGATAGGCTGGCTACAGCTGAAGGTTTTGTTTCATCTATAACAAAAGAAATGAAAGAGAAGCTATTCATTAAATAGAAAACTGATGAACCACTTTACTGAAAAAAAGTGTTAGGCCTTATTGAGACAAGATATTGGACCTGAATTTCATTTACTGGGCTTCCATCCATTCACTGCTCTTACTGATCATCTTCCCTAAGCAAGATGTAATCCAACATTCCAATACAGCCAGGTTAAATCTGTATTTCAATTTCTCATAATACAGAGAGAGGAACAGCTATTGGTTTCATGGGTACGCTGGCATCCTATTTGCTCTGAGATTCATTTTTTTCATTTAATCCATATATTTTGAGAAAAAACAATTAAGTCATTCTTAAATTGAATCATGTCCATGAATCCCACTGGAATTCAAATGACTAGATGCAAATGCTTTCCTGAAAAGAGAAGCTTTCATGAATCAGGCCTGAAATTAGAAAGTCCCTTAAAATCTGCAGCTTGGAGTTTTTTAATAGTAGAGCACACAGGTAAAACTATTGTAGTTAAGAGATACAACTGGTGCCTGAACTTAAATCAATAGTGAAAGTGAAAACATTTTATTTTCTTGCTAATTTTTATAGTTCTAAAAATCTTGATAAGCTTTCATTTTAATTCCTAGACTTTAATTTCTTTCAAAAGACTTGTTGATGATTCAGGGAAAATATTTTCCTTATATAGCCATCCAGTACTTTTAACTAGATTGAAAGAAGAGCTCAGAACCACCTGCCATGCTGTTTTTCCATGTGTTAAGCTCATGATGACAGACTGGAGGCCAGACTTTTAAAAAACCCTAAACAGGTTAAAATTTTCAGTCTTTTCAGACTACTACTGTTTTCTCCACTACAACAGTTTTCTTTATAATATATACTTTTCTTGATAATATCATGGTATTTTTCACTATAATGAGAATACAAAATCTTTATGTAATGGACGAGGTAAGAATAGAGCATCAAAATTTTGTCCTACATTTTCTTTCACAATATCCAGCAAGTAAATGATTTGTCGCACTCAGGAGAAGTTTATGCCTTTGGTTTAGATAATACAAATAAGAACTTCAACATTTGGTGGGATTGCTCCTAACAGTGGTCACTCACAGTGTTTGGAATTCTAAGCATACAACTGTGCACCTTGGGAAATCAGGTCATTTTCTACTGCCAAGAAGGGGTGAAAAAGCAGCAACCTCAAAGTTCCTGGTGATGCTTTTGTCTCTGCAGTGCATAGAGCAGAAAACAGCAGAGACTCACTAAGTGGATGTAACAATCTGGGCTAATTGTGGCCCTCCCTGTTCCTGTAAGCCAGGAGGGAAAATTGTTAAGCCAAATCATTTTTTCCCTGCAACACCATCTGCATGGTCAAGGAGCTGACTACCGGGCTACGAGTGGGCATGACATTATCTTCAGGCATGTACCTAAATCCCATCCCTAAAGTTGACATTTTCTGGATCTGGGACCTCAAATCTCTGGATCTTTTATTTGACACTCTTCATGAGAATAATGAAACATGAGTAGCAATACAAGATAGCAAAAGAATGTATATCAGGGCTCTGATAAACCAGCTCTGACAGCTCATGTTGCAACAAGTCATAACAAGCAGTTTTGAGAAAAGCACAATGCGTTTAAAACACCTACAGCAAAGTAGTAGTTTCAAGAGGCAAGTATTTCTTAATTCTCTTGGGGGGAAAAAAAAAGAGTATTTTATTCAATCAAATGAAATACTCACCCCATCAGAGTGACTATCACTGACAAGCACAGTGGGCTGTATTGGGCATCTGCAGATGCTATAATCAGGTTTAACAGGAACCTCAGCAACTGGAGCCGGGAGCTCCAGGCAGTGTTAGCTCTTAGGTGAGCTAGCAGTCAAGCAGTACTTGGTAAAGTTAAAAGCTCAAAATTGCTTGAAAAAAGACATGCCACAGACTAGTAAGAGATTCAAAAGAGAATCTCAATTCACACAGAATAACTCATTCTTCTCCCTGGTCCCCTGGGCCTGTTTAAAATACAACTAGCATGAAAGTGGAAAAATCAGGGAAGGATACGTGGTTGCCCTCCAGCAGTTACAAAACACCACCATACCCTTATCTTGGGGAGGATAAAGTTTGCTGAGGTCCATGGGAATCTGTTTTATTCTGTAATACTGTTTGCTTCTGGGTTCACCTTGCACTGCCTGCCCTGCATTAGGAGGCAGAAAAGGTGACAAAAAGGACATGAAACACAGAGGGAATTCAAGCACAGACAACATCAGATGTTAGCACTCAGCTGCAGAACAGGAAGGCAGGGAGAAAAGCTGCCCTTTTACCTACACGGTGGCCAATGCACAGGATGGGAAGAATTCCCTCATTCAGTGGACTTCTCATTACCACAGTACAGGAAGCAAATCAGGTAAGTCAGGAATCCAGGCCTTCTAAATTTATCTGCTGTGTTTGCTGAATGGCTGCCTTCAGCTCAAGGAATTCCAGAGAAAACCCTTTTACTCCCTCTGGTTTAAATATGTTTAAGGAACATTCTGCATTACAATGGGAAAAAATCCTAATCACATGTAAAAACAGTGTGCTACATGTAACACTACAGTTAAAGAAATACTTAAGAAATAAGGGAATAGACAGACATTTCAATTGCCACTTCAGGTCTTTTGGTAATTAATTCATTCTAGCTGTCTCTTGCAAGGAACAGAGTTGTGCCAACCATAAACAATCAGACAACAGAACAGAAAAAAAAAACCAAACAGAAAAAAAAAATCTCTTGGGCATGGAGGGACATATATTCCAACATACTGAACTCACTACAATTTATAAGTGTGTCACTTGCAAAACCCACCACTTGTGAACTCTGACATTCACCCACAGCATATGCAATATTTTTCTCTATGAATTTAAATCTTTATAACCATTATGACTTGTGCAGACAATTTTTTAAAACTTGAAAATACCCTTTAAAAATATTCAGGAGTTGAGTTTTCACCAGAAGGAGCCTGCTGCCTGCTTCCTCCTTCCCCAAATTTCTTTCCCTCATTCCTATTCTATGCAGAAGGGAAAAAAAAACATATTCCTTGTGAGAGAATTAGCAAGATTAGTCACCTTAAAGGGAGAATGTAGAGGTGGAAAACTGGAGAGGGGTCTGCAGTCCTGCACTTCAACACATTCATTCATAAGGAATGAAGATTCAGTCTCTAATGGGAGAATTGCTCAAGACCTGAGCTAATCTGGTGAAAATGTACAAACATTCCCCCTCAAAAGCACTGACTAAGATTATTGTTCACCAGAGTGGATAAAACCTAAGACAGGCCTTTGAGGATCTGGGCACAAACCTGCTTCTTGGCTCTGTGTCTTACTTTCATCGCTGTTTTGCTTATCCGCTGTGCCATTGCCACCTATTGAGAAAAACACATAAGAATTATTTATGATATATCTTTTTATTGGTACCTGGAGCACTGCAATATTAATTGTAACCAATTTAGCATAAACTGCTAATTTACAGCAAAGCCCTGTGATAAAAAAGGAGAGATGTAAAGGTAAGCTGAAAAAAACCTGCCAACAGGACCAGTTCCATTTAAACCAGTCATGATTTTTATCTCAAGATGAGGATCATAGATTTTTATCTCAATAGGCTCACTGGAAATAACAATACCAAATAGAGGGACGTTTCCCTAAACACAGTCCACAATAAATGAAATTGTTGCTTGAAGTTCTATGTATTTTATAAAGAGGTTTTTTCCTAGGGTTATTTTCCTGCTGTAACATTTCAACACAATTCTTGGGCTGTGTTTCCAACCTGCAGAACTTACTACCATGCCTATGGAAGGTAAGAATCAACTGAATTGAATTTTAAAGCAAAAGCCACAATGCAACTTAACAAAAAGTATAAAAATGCATCACAAATGGCTGTAATGAAGATAGCACATCAAACCAAAGTAAGGTTGCTAGGACTGAATTATTTTTCCCCCTTTTTACATTCACATTCATTCCAAATTTTCTTCACAACTTCACATTCATTACCCACTTTCTACCCTCCAGGTCTCTTTTGGAAGGCAGGCATCAAACAGCAAATAACCACTGAGAATGGGTAATACCCTGAAAAATATCTATGGGTCTCTTAAACTTTGCTTGCCCTGGTTAGAAATATAGCAGGAATTCTCTGTTTTCAGTGATGGAAAAGGCTCTTTTAGCTTCATAATAACATGATAGGCTGCAGAGCTGCATGCAGGATTGGATGCCATGGCCACACTCCCTGCTTTGCAGCAGCACAACAACAGCTGAGCACCAGCCTTAATGAGGTATTTGAAAAGTTGACTGCTGAGCATATACATTGTGAGAAGGGAAATTCATTCCCAGGCCTGGAAATGTCCTGATAATGATACACAATTTTTTTTTTTTTTGCTGTGATCTTTGCTGGCTGCTGGGTTTTCTGATTACAGCTTCTCTAAAACAACACAGCTGAAGTTCCTTGTGTCAGTCACCTTGCTTTTCCTTAACACATGGAACCTGGTGATGGGAATAGCAGTGGTCCAAAAGTGATTAGGTGGATGGAAGGAAAACAGAGAGAGCACATTATTTTCCACGGGCAGATGTACATCTGGTGGCACGCTGCACCCAGCTGATAATTAAAGGCTGAGGTATGATGCTTTCCCTCTTTCCAGCAGGCAGTTCTTCCTGGCATCCAGCAGATGGGACTAGTGGAGAATTATTTCCAAGGCTGGCCCTGCACAGAGCTGCTCTCAGGAGGAGAGGAGATGGAGCAGGAGCTTGACACCCCTCACCTGAGAGAAGAGAGTTGGGCAGGGTGCAGCTGATGGCCATCAGTGGGGACCTGGGCTCCCTGCCCTCCTGGGAACTCCTTGTATGAATTCTAACCTCAATGGATGCCTTGCCATAGTGATTTCTTAGCACACTAGTGAGCTCTAACCTGTAAAATATTGCGTTATGGGGATGACCAAAATGGACTGACAGAAGCTGCAGGGTTTTTCTTTCCCTGACTTGAAATCAAAAGGTGTTGTTTTCAAAATCACTGTTCTGCCTGTCCACACACAACAGGAGGACCACATGGAATAAAACCCCAGAAAGTTAGCTTAACTTTTATCTCCCCCACCCCTTTTCTCTTAAAACACAGGCTTGGTGCCATCCAGCTATGCAAGCAATACATAAATAAAGACAATCCTGTAATAGCAGTGCAGCAGCACTGGAAAAATCTTTACCAATAGGTCAGACCAAAAGAGATTATTGCATCACTGTAAAATGAGCAGTGCCAAAGCTTCAAGGATTCCATTATGGTCAAGTGTGACATTTTTCACTCTATGGAGAAAGAACTTCACAACCAGAAAAAGCAGGTCAGGCATAAATGTAACTACTGATATATAAATGAAATTAATTCTAGCCATTACCTTACTGCATTCACAATTTAAAACTCCATTTCCAGATGATACTTGTTTCTACATCCATTATTATGACTATAAGCACAACTTATTTATGACTAAAACCAGATATTTCAGGGGTTCATTCATATTTATTGCCAAGGAACTATATCTCTTGCTTAAGTCACTCAGAGAAAACTTAAACTACAAGAGAAAGTTTAAATGATCATCTGGTTTGGTAGATTATCAAGTAAACCATATTTCTCAATTCTAAATGTATTATTTCACTGGACATTCACTGTTTAGAATTGGTCTCATAGAACCTAAATTACAATATTCTCAACATGTTTTCACTTCATTTTGTTCCTTTAGAAAGAAAAATGTGAAAGGCTTTAAGCAGAAGCTTCACCTCTTGCACTCTGACCCAATCCAATTGACTGACTGGATCATGACATGAAAATTCACCTTGATCAGTGTACTGACAGTAAGGGTTGTG